>NC_049241.1:22182260-27356535 GCF_011100685.1 Canis lupus familiaris | reverse complement strand
CCAGGTTTGGAGAGTAAAAATAACAGGTGAGCCTATAATAGCCAGCTATATGAGAAAATAAGGAAGACCAAGGAGATGTCCAACAAAGAAGCCTTCTTGAAGGAGCTCCCACTAACACGCCTGTAACAAGATGAGCACCATGAAAGAGTAATGACTGTGATCAGTGGTAACACAGTGAATGATAAAAATCCATTAGGTAACAGTAAATAATATACCTCAGATGAGAGTAAACAGGAATAAAAAAAGAAAGCTCTTCTTTTTTAGAAAAATGCAACTTAATAAACATGGAAAATGACATGGGCACATCACCAATTTATAACTCCTAATGCTGACTCAAGCACGTCCTTGTTGAAATTCCTCAAATCCAAGAAAACCACACAAACTAGGAGCTGTTTTCTTTTAAGATTTATTCATTCATTTGCAAGAATATATATAGGAGAGAGAGAGAATCCTCAAGCTGAGTCCCCGCTGAGTGCAAAGTGAGTCATGGGGTTGTGGGGCTCAATCTCACCAACCATCATCATAACCTTGTCCCACCAATTGAATTTCCCAGAATATACCCTAGAGAACATTAGCATTTATCTCCCAGGAGACACATTCAATCAAATTTCTACAAAAGTGTCTTGTACAAGCAAATACAGCTGAAAACAAACCTACGTGTCCATCAACAGCTGAAGAGGTAAGCAAACTGGCACAGCCCTACAACAGACTACTGGCTAGCAGTTAACCAGAATCAGCAAGATTCATGTACATTAACGTGGAAAGATCCTGATACAATGCTGCATGAAAAAGTAAATGGGAACACCTGAGTACAGTATGGTCTCACTTTAAAAAAAAACAAAACATTTTTGGTGTTTGTTTGTTTTAAAGTAATATCCACATAGGGCTCACAGCCATGACTCCAAGACCAAGGGGTCACAAGCTCCTCTGACCAAGCCAGCTGGGTGCCCCTAAAAACAATTTTTAAAAACACAATACTACCTAATTTATGTGCTTGTAAATGTACAATAAAACTAAAAGGTTACCTTGAGGTGCTAGGAAATAAAAATCAAGTAGAACTTCAGCATTATCTGTAATGTTCAGTTTCTTATAATGAGACTATTACTTGTAGAGATAATTCTTCAAATTCAGCAGAAGCAATGCTTCCCGCCAAGGTGAGAAAAGTGTGCACCACTGAGAATGATCCCACCTTTGTAACAGCAGGAAACCAACAAAAATCTCTGCAAGTGCCCTTAAGGTCTTACTGGCATGGACACAGCACAGAACACACACACCTGGCCAGGAAGGGGGGGGGGGGGGTAGCAAGAAAATCGACTTTTTGTCACTCATTTTTGTGCTGCTGCATTAGGCCAGGTGAGCACATTACCTCTGCAATTATTTTTTAAAAAGAAGGTAATTTTTAAATTTTTTTTAAGATAAATTTTTTCTTAAAGATGTTATTTATAGGGATGCCTGGTGGCTCAGGGGTTGAGCCCAGGGCGTGATCCTGGAGACCTGTGATCGAGTCCCGCATCTGGCTCTCTGCATGGAGCCTGCTTCTCCTTCTGCCTGTGTCTCTGCCTCTCTCTCTCTCTGTCTCTGTGTGTCTCTGAGTCATGAATAAATAAATTAAATCTTTAAAAACAAAAAAAAAATGTTATTTATTTGGGCAGCGCGGGTGGCTCAGCGGTTTGGCGCCGCCTTCAGCCCAGGGCGTGATCCTGGAGACCCGGGATCGAGTCCTGCGTCGGGCTCCCTGCATGGAGCCTGCTTCTCTCTCTCTCTCTCTCTCTGGGTCTCTAGTGAATAAGTAAGTAAAATATTAAAAAAAAAAAAAAAAAAAAGACGCTATTTATTTAGTAGGGACCGAGCGCCTGATCGGGAGGAGAGGGAGAAGCGGGCGCCCCCGGAAGCCGGTGTCCCGCGCGAGCCCCACGGAGACGCGCGCCACGGCCACTCACCTTGTCGCCGACGCGGCACAGGTACTCGGCCTTGGCCATCATGGCGTCCCGGATCTCGCTCTCCCCCAGGTTCTTCTCCGCGTCTTCCAGCTCCTCGTCCAAACGCTTCAACTCGTCCTCGTTGGCCTTCCTCATTTTATTGAGCAGGTCCGTGTCCAGCTGCCAGTCGAGGGATTTGCACAGGGCTTCGTAGTAGGGAGCCATGTCTGAGAGCCAGAGAGGGCGGCCCCGACTTACCCACGGGCGGGGGCGGGGGCGCGCCGGCGCCCCCTCGCCCCCCCACCCCCCGCCCCCCGGGCTCCTCGCACGCGGCTCCCGCTCCCGTCCGGGCAGCCCGGGCACCGCCTGCCGGGGAGGCCCGCACGGCCAGAGCCTTCCCCCCCGTCCCCCCCCCCCCCCCCCCCCCGCCAGCCCAGGCCTAGGCCGCTGACTCGGCGCTCCCGCGGGCCTCACTGTTGTCGCGGACGGCCGCCATCAGCTCGTCGCGCACGGCCGCGTCCCCGCGGTGCTCGGGCAGGCTGAGCAGGAAGCGCAGCTGCGCGATGCGCAGGTCGGGGTTCTTGGGCAGCCCCTCCTCCTCCAGGTTCTCCAGCGGCATCGCGGCGGCGGCGCGGACTGCGGCTCGGCGCTCTGCGGCTCGGCGCGGGGCCGCGGCGTCTGCGGCAGCGGCAGTGGCAGCGGCAGCGGCAGCGGAAGCGGAAGCGGGAGGAGTCGCGACGGCGCCCGGCCGCCTCCGGCCCGGCTTCCGGCCGGCCCCGGGTGGGCCTCCGCCGGCAGCGCCCCCTGCTGGACATGCTTGGACCGCCCGGCGCGGCCTGCGCGCCGGCGCCCCCGTGTGGCTTTCCCTCGCTCGGTGCCAGGATCCGGGCTCGGGCCGACTCCCGGACCCGCTCGCTCGCTCCACGCTTATCTAGTCCGTCTTTCTGCTCGTAAACGTCTAGGGCCGGCGGGCTTTTGAAATTCTTGAAAACATCATCATCGGGATCCTGGGTGGCTCATCCACCACATATGTAGATACCTTTCCATGCCAATAAATACGGATTGACATCATCACCTCTAATGACCTCATAGGGCTCCACTGTGTTTATGTACCAAATTTTGTCTCATCAATCTTTAACTGCTATCAATCTGGGTAACTATTATGTCTTCAGTCTCATAAATACCATAGTGTTAATCATCTATGTACATATGTTTTCACAATTATACAAACATCTCTTTTTTAAGATTTATTTATTTATTTATTTATTTGAGAGAGAGAGAGAGAGAGAGAGAGAATGAGCAGGGGGAGGGGCAGAGGGAAAGGGAGAGAGAATCCTTAGCAGACTCCCTGATGAGCATATGGAGTCTGATGTGGGGCTCGATCCCAGGACCCTGAGATGATGACCTGAGCCAAAACCAAGAGTCAGATGTTTAACCAACTGAGCCACCCAGGTGCTCCTGTACAATCATTTCTTAACCCAAATCCCTAGAGGTGTCATTTCTGAATAAGAAGGTCTTGGGGGTCCCTGGGTGGCTCAGCAGTTTAGCTCCTGCCTTCGGCTCAGGGCATGATCCTGGAGGCCCTGGATCGAGTCCCACATCGGGCTCCCTGCATGAAGCCTGCTTCTCCCTCGGCCTGTGTCTCTGCCTCTCTTTCTTTCTGTGTCTCTCAGGAATAAATAAATAAAATCTTTAAAAAAAAAAAAAAAAAAGAAGGTCTTAAGCACTTTGTATTTTGACATATTACATAAGGATTATATAAATTATTTTTCCAAAAAACGATATAACAATTTATATTCTGGCCAATATAAAAAGAGGAAATGTCTCTCTCTTTGCCAGTACACTTTTATCAACCATTTCAAGCTTTGACAATTATAACAATGTTGTTTATCCTTTACATTCATTATCATAAGGTTGAATTCTTTTCACATTTCTACTATGTATATTTCCTCTTAAGAAATGCCTGTGGGACTCTTGGGTGGCTCAGTGGTTGAGCGTCTGCCTTCAGCTCAGGTCATGATCCTGGGGTCCTGGAATCCAATCCTGCATCAGGCCCCCCATAGGCAGCCTGCTTCTCCCTCTGCTTGTGTCCTTGCCTCTCTGTTTCTGTGTCTCTCATGAATAAATAAATAAAATCTTTAAGAAAAAAGAAATGCCTGTTTTGCTTTGTCAATTCCTCTATGGAATTTTCTTACTAATTTGTAAGCGCTCTTCATATTTTAAGGATACTAACTGCTTGTCAAGTGTTGCAAATTTCCTCCTGGTTATTTTTTTTTTTTTACATTTTATGAAATTTTTTCAACATAAATATTCAATGTTTATATAGTTAAATTTATCTTCCTTTTCCTTTATGGTCTCTGTTCTTACTGTCAAGTCTTAGTAAGATCTTTCCAACATCATGGTTTGAAAATTATTAACCCGTGTTTCCTCTAATATATTTCTTTCTTTCTCTTTCTTTTGTCTTTTCTTTCTTCAAATGCTTTAATCTTTGATCCATCTGGAATATATGTCTAAAGAATATGGTATGTCATATTTAAAATGTTTTTACAATTTACTAGTCAAAAATATACATATATATATATATACACAGTATAACCATATTTTTTTAAACTCAGAACCCATTACTTGACATAAGATTTGACAGCAAAGAATATTTGCAATTAGCTTTATCTTAATGAAACAAGCCTGTTCTCAAATGCCTACCCTCCTGCTAATGGAACTCATAGGAGTGGTGGCTCTGTGTCACATGACCCAGAGCTGATTAAACCAAGTGAAGCCAAAGGAAACCAATTCATTGTCTGCTTGGCAGTTCATGACTAATCTGGCTTGTCTTGACTAGATGAGCTGGTTGGGTGAATTCTGTTTTCTTCAGGAGAATTTGAACTAGGAAACTCCCTGGTGGTGTTCAGAAAGAACCAGTCCAGGGAAGCCAATACCTGAATAATAATTCTAGAAAGAATAGAGAAACCCAAGGGGGCAGACATCCTCAAACTGAAGGACATGGCATTTCTAGCTTGAAAGAATCCACTGCACATCCAGCAATGCAGAATTTTTTTCTAAAATTTTCATTGTGAAAGCTTAGAACACTGGGTCCAAGGAGAAAATTCTCAAGGTTTTCAAAGAGAAGACAATAAGGTCACTTAGGAATAAGAATTGGAGTGAAAGGTATCTTTGGACACGCAACACTGGTAACCAGAAGTCAATGGAACGAGACCTTCAAAAAAGATCAGAATGGTTTCCAACCTAGAATTCCATACTCAGCTTTTATTCTGCAGCAAATATGGGCATTAAAAGACCTGCAACATCTCAAAACTTACTTCCCATGAAGTAAGGATGAAGTGTCCCTAGAAAATGAGGAATCCCCCCCAAGAGAAGAGGGATCTCTAGGATGGTGTAAAGGTAGACCTCAGGACAACCTTGCAGGTGACCTGGAGAGCTGCCCATCAGAAGTGCAGCAAGAAGTGGGTTCTCCTTGACAAGTCTCTTGTGTGTGTACACTCTCTCTGCCTCTATCTCTCTCTCTGTCTCTAACAGATACACATCCACACACACACACACACACACACACTCAGTCCACAAGGAGATCTTAGTCTAACTCCCAAATCTATCCAGAAGCTGACCACTCTCTCTACCATCTGTATTATTTACACTCTGGTCCAGCCCACCATTATTTCTTACCAGGATCACTGTGCTCTCCTAAGGGGTCTCCCTGAGACCCCTTGCGATCTTCTTGCGATCTCCCAGTAAGGCATCATCCTTTCAGAATTCAAGTTGCTCATTTTACTTGTGAAATCAAGTCCTTACAGTGGCCGATGAGGCCCTACAAGATATCATTTCCTGAAGTCCCTGCTGTGCCCCTCGACCTCTCCCTCCACTCACCCTGCTGCCCGCCACTGTCCCCCTGGCCCCTGTCTGGCCCCCATCACAACGTAGCATCTTCTCCCAGCAGGGCCTTTGCCCTGACCATCCCCCTACCTGGAAAGTGCTGCCCCAAGATACCCTCGTTCTCTTCAAGGGTACTCAGATGCTACCTCTCAGAGGAGTCACCACCATCTATTTAGAATTTCATTATGTCTCCCTGCCTGCCCTTCCAATCCATTTTATCAAGCTCAATTTTTCCCATAAAACATACTATCTTCTAAAGTCGTATTTTTTCTTACACTTATTGCTATTTCTGTCTCCCCCATCTCCAGAGTAAACTCCAGGAGGGTGATGATTCTGACATGTGCACTGCTACACGTCCAGTGCTGAGAGCAGAGCCTGGCATCTGGCAGGCCCTCACAGATGTTTCCGGAATGAATGAATGAGTGAATAAATGGGGTAGGGCTCCAGAAGAGAGTCGCCAAGAAGAAGAAGAAGAAACAGATCAATACATAATGAGTTTGAAAATCCTGAGAACACATCTATACTCTTGCCCAAGATAGCAGGGATGAGACAGTCATGGGAGTTTGGAAAACTATGCCAAAGGAACACAAGACAATTATGAATTCCAACTGTACCAAAACTGTACAAGAAGGGAAGTGTAACTTCAAAATACTCCATGGGCTCCCTTGGGGGTGACATTTATGTAGTTGTAAAAATGTAAAGCCTGGGCAAGAATGGACACAAAGCTGTGACATAAAGAGACACGAAGAATAGAGAGGGGGCTGGGACCGATGAGGGCCAGACCAGTGATTGGGACTGGAGGCAGATTGCTGTGCTCTACATCAGCACCGACTCCCGTGTTCTTGTCCTAAGTTTTTTTTTTTCTTCAGCCTGACAAAGGAACTTCCAACTACTTCCATTTTGACTTCAAAATAAATTATTTATTTATTCATGGGAGAGAATAAATAGAGGCAGAGACACAGGCAGAGGGAGAAGCAGGCTCCCTGTGGGGAGCCTGATGCAGGCCTCGATCCCAGGACCCTGGGATCACGGCCTGAGCGAAAGGCAGATGCTCAATAAACTGAGCCACCCAGACGCCCCTCAGTCAGTACTTTCTAATTGATTGTGTTCCTCTTTCCAGCTTATCTCTTAACTCTAGCAGAAGACCCAGAGGGCAAAGCATCCTGTGATGGGAACCTAAACTATGCCCCCAAGCAATAGGGACAGCCCTGGCGTCAGCCGGACCCCACGTGATCAACCCCAAAGTAAGGATCCACCTGCTTTACTGCCCACCTGCAAGTCCCTACCGCCCACCGGCCTTCGTCTTACATTCTCCTTATATAAACCAGAAGTATTTTCGGCTCTTTGGGGGTGATCTTTGAGATGCCAGTTCACTATCTTCCCAGTGTTGGCCTCATTGAAATAAATTACTTTCTAGTTTCACCACCACTCACATCTCTGCCTTTGGATTTTGTCAGCGGTGAGTAGCTGAGCCGTGTTTGTTCAGGACCTTGGGGTCAGGTGCCCTGGCACCCCTGCGCCCCGTTACAAGCCAGGACTAAACCTACTCTTAGAGAGTCTGAGAAAATGTGTGTCTCTGTGGGGCTTTATCTTCCATAGTAGGGAGTTAAAAGTTAATAAGTAAAACTGGAAAAGAAGAAAAAAGTAGCACAAGTAAATCATTTAGAAATATGAGGGCCAACCCCCCAAAACACAAGGTGAAAAGCCGTGGTCTCCAGACAGCAGAATTTTATTAGGGCAATGCTGTCATCCAGGCACTGTGGATTTTCTTTTTTCCCCAAAATAAATCTTTATAAATCATATATGACTTGAATACTTTGGGGAACATATTTAAATATTTGAGAAAAGTAGACTAGGCTCTGCTTTTTTGTCTTAAAACTCTCTTTTGAATTTATAATTTTGAAGATTTTTAATCTGCAACTTTTTGCCTCCTAAAATTCTTCTTCTTCACAGATACATTATGAGTGTGCTTTTGTAAATGCAGTACTCACTGTTGACACTTCTGGAAACTTGCATCACTGGTGGAGGTTCTCCACTGGAGGAATTACTTTTACCCCCACAGACAGACAGGTAAATTCCAACACCAATGAACATTCCTGAATGAAAATAATGCACAGATTGCAGCAAATGCAGAAGACATTTTGACTTTTATACGTGGGATGCTTTTAGTGGTCATTTATTACTTCTCTCACCCCAAGTTTTCACATTTTGTGTGTGTGTATAAAGATAAATCTCATGGTTAATTGTGTGAAAATAGTCATTTATGTAATAAAAAAAAAAAAGATTGGGGATCCCTGGGTGGCTTAGAGGTTTAGCACCTGCCTTTGGTCCAGGGCATGATCCTGGAGCCCTGGGATCGAGTCCTGTGACAGGCTCCCTGCATGGAGCCTGCTTCTCCCTCTGCCTGTGTCTCTGCCCCTCTCTCTGTTTCTCAGGAATAAATAAGTAATTTTTTAAATTGATTCACGAGAGACACAGAGAGAGAGAGAGAGGCAGAGACACAGGCAGAGGGAGAAGCAGGCTCCCTGCGGGGAGCCTGATGCGGAACTCGATCCCGGGACTGTGTTATCACGACCTGAGCCAAAGGCAGATGCTCCACCACTGAGCCACCCAGGCACCCTATTTCTGTAATTTGATTAGTTCAGGTGAATCCCAGGTTTACACAAAATCCAATATGCATATTACCCAATGTTATAAAATTAAGAGCTAAGACAAGAAATATTTCCATTCAAAGGGGGAGGGGTTGGATTAACTCAAGTCCATCAGCAAACAATTAAAAAGTAAGTGATCATCAGAGATTCAGATGTGTGACAGGAATTGGGTATATGGTAGAAAATTCATTATTAAGTTTAAAGGGAAAACCTGCCTTTATCATCATTTATAGAGAGAAGGCAGTTTAAATTAGCTAGAACTGATACAGTTTGGTCTCCTACTCTTCCTGGTACAGATTCATAAATCAAACTGAGATCGCCACCGCCGGAGGATCAACATTACAGGGGATCCGTGATGGGTGCCCACCCCAGGTGCCAACATCCTCCGAACCACTCACACAGTCCTGCTGCCAGGTTTTCCATTCAGTGCAGGGGAGACACCTTTCCAGTCAAATGTGTCTCTTTCTTGGCTTTTTAGCACTGTTACCGCTAATTGCTGAGAGATCAATCGAACCCTGGCCTGTTGCTATGATTTCATTGACCAAAGTGGCTCTTTGCCCCTATCGACAACTCATTATTGAACACTAAATCACCCATTCCATGAACCTCTCTGCAGCCATTAACTCAAGTGGACTGGATTAACTTCTTTTACAAAGACCCTTCTTTTACCTGGAATTTTGGGATCCATGTGCTATCACAGAGAAAAAATAAATATGCATCTTCTTTGTAGAATGTGGCTCCACGGAAATTAGACTGTTTAATCAAAACAGGCTAAGATGAGCTAAGGGCACATACGCCTTCGTTATTTGCTCTGCTTCTGGGGCTTATTTTAAAATCAGACTTTCTTCATTTTTTATTATCTGTATCACAAGCCCTTTTCTCTTCAGGCCTGGTTTTATTTAGAGATCCTAGCAAGCAAGCCCTCCTCCTCCTTCACAGCCTTTGTTCTTTGCCTTTATGTTTGAGCATCTGGCTCTGAGAAGGATGTTCTGTTTCAGGGTGCTGGATTCTTTCATTCTGAGCAGAATGGAGTTTGCTCCGCGTACCAGCCCTGCCGGCTGTTGATTGTGATGAGTACCATACCCACTGCAAAAAAAAAAAAAAAAAAAGTGTTCTTTTTACTGTATAATTAACTCTATCTGCTTGGCTGTGGTGGTGCTCACTTTTAATTACATGCACTTTGGGGTTTTTCATTGAGTTTCAAAGACTTGATGTGAGAGGCTCTGGTCACGGCTCCCCTGCTTGTGTCCGAGATGGGTTTGTGTGTGTGGGCAATTATCTCTGCTCCTGTGAGTGGCTTTCCTGGTGGGTAGTAATTCATGACACCTTATAGGACACATTCTTTACATAGAGCATCTGCTCGGAAAGCACAGAATTTCAGTGTTATTGCAACACAATGATCAACTGATAGAGCATGCTCATTTCTTCCTCACTAAATTACACCTTTCCAAAGGATCATTTTGGAGCCAGAAGAGGGCTTAGAAAATGCTCTTATTCCTGGATCTGGTTATCAAGCTTGAGTAATTGATGTAAACCATGTCTGTTTTCCTTTTTGGATTGCTAGAAGCCACTGGCACAGAGGAGGAAGTGGCAAATGTGTTGGCACAATATGACGCTATCACGCAACCCCACTGATGTTCTGAGCAAATATTTGTTGGACTCCTGCTGTGTGCCAAGCTGTGGCTATGTGCCAAGTGTGGCTCTTACTGTGTTCTAGATGCCGGGGTGTGGAACAGACCAGTGGCCACTAGGTTCATGGAGCTTGTGTTCTGGTGGGGAAGGATGGGGAAAGACCATGCAAACATTAAACCACTAAGTAAATTATTCAGATAGTGGCCAGAACCATGATAACGTGGACACATTAGTGGAGCAGAGATACTAAGAAAGGCTCTTTGGTGAGGTGACATTAGGGTAAGAAAAAAGGATGGGCTTGGTTTAGGATCATACTTAAACAAGTTACCTCATGCCAAGTCTCTTGATTTCGTTGGTAATGACTTCCTTTCACATACAATATAAGTAGTGATGGAAAGGTTTTATAGCATTTTTCCCTTCACTGTTTAAAAGCAAGAGTGATGGGAAAGAGCAGGAATTTGCAACTGACCTCATGCAGCCTTGGAGAACACACCAAAGTCTGAAGAGTGGCCACTCTCCCATTTCTGGTAAATTGCTAAATTGAACATATCAGTCATGGTACCTCTCATCTCCCCAGAGCCCCTTAGGACGGGCTGCTCTAGGTAAGCACGTGGCCCTGGGTACAGCAGTGTGACCTGCAGGTGGGAATCTACCTGTGGCCTAGGAGAGGTCCTGGCATGAAAAATTCTGACCCAAAGGGAAGATATGGGGCACTCAGACTTGGACTTGTCAGAAATTGAATTAGAAATGGGTGAGAATCACCACTTAGTAGTGGTCACAGAAACCATGGTTGTGGAGGAGAGAGGATGGTGGACAGAGCAGCCATAAGTGAGGAGCAAGCTGAAACCATGGGCAAGGAGGTGCAGGAGGAGTGTGCTTACGTCTGGTAGGGCAAAGACGTAAGGTCGTGTCTTCTGGCAGAACAGACGGACAGAAGGGAGTAGCTTCACATACCAGAATGAATATTCATCAACCTCACACTGAGAAGGGATCAAGGGTGCTTTAGGTCCAGAACCAGCAGCAAATCGAGCTGGAGGAGGATGAGGATGAGTTGTGCCACTGCCACCTTCCAACGAGCTCTAGAGCAAGCCTCGCCCCCACCTCACCAACCAGCCTACTTTCTGGAGGACTCATGAAACATTTCGGACCACACGGCTAATATTCCAGTTTCCTTTCCTCCTCCCTCCCTTCCCTCCTTCTTTATCACAGGGATCCTTACATTAAATGCTACTCACTAACAGTCTCAGGGTGCCTCTCTGCCCACAGGAAGAGCCCTTTGGTAAAGGTGAACAAAACTACACATGTCCTCACCCTTTCATCTAGCAATCGCTTCTAGGAACCTACCCTGAAGACACACCTCCAGGAATACAAAAATATACCTGCACATGGTTATATTTGCCTGAGGGCATTTGAAACTGTACAGTGCCGGAAACCATTTAAATGGCCAAGTATAGGAAATTGGCTGAACAAACTATGGCACGTAACATACAATGAAATACTATGCAGCATCGAAAAAGAGTAAAGGAGATCTTTAAGACCTTTTATGGAGTGGCTTCCAGAAATCAACAGTTATCAGTGTAAAAAGTATAAATTTGGGGCAGCCCCAGTGGTGCAGCAGTTTAGCGCCGTCTGCAGCCCAGGGCGTGATCCTGGAGACCCGGGATCAAGTCCCACGTTAGGCTCCCTGCATGGAGCCTGCTTCTCCCTCTGCCTGTGTCCCTGCCTCTCTCTATCTCTCTGTGTCAGACATGAATAAATAAGTAAAATCTTTAAAAAGAAGAAGAAGAAGAAGAAGGCGGAGGAGGAGGAGGAGGAGGAACTCAGGTGCCATGTGTTCCACTGGGCTGGTGGTACCCTGTTCCAGTCATGCTCCACGGTTGTCCTGTCTTAGACTCTTCTGATAACCCAAATCAGAGGCCCACTTTTCTTCTCTCTCTTTTGATATTTTGTGTCCTATAAGTTATCTTTGCATTTATACCTTTTACATTGCCTACCTTTGTACCTTTTACACTGTCTACATTGCCTACGGCCTTACCTTTGAATTTATACCTTATACATTGCTTAATGCCTTACACTGCCCACCACCTTAGTTACCTTTGAATTTATATATGTTTTAAGATTTTATTTATTCATGAGAGACACAGAGAGAGAGAGAAAGGCAGAGACACAGGCAGAGGGAGAAGCAGGCTCCATGCAGGGAGCCCGATGTGGGACTCAATCCTGGGTCTCCAGATTCAGGCCCTGGGCTGAAGGCGGGCCCAAACCGCTGCACCACTGGGGCTCCTTGTTCTTCTTAAGATAAACCTGGAAAACCCTACAGAGGACCCATTGCAATAGCCGCTGTTTCAACCACCAGCAGATTCAGCAAGGAAAAGACACAAGGAAGGGAATTTTGGGAACAAATTAAATAGTGAATATTTAAACAAGCCTTGTGCATAAATCACGCGGGTGCTGCGCTTCTTAGGGCTCGTCTGCACTACTCAGCAGCGCTTTTATTTGCAGCCCCTGCTGGCTTGGTGGGGATGGGGATGGATGGGGACGGATGGGGACGGAGGGAGCCCCGAGCTGCCCCTTCCCGCGCAGAGCCCTGCGGAGCGCGGGGCGCGCGGTGCTTGGCGCGGCTCCCGGCAGAGGGCAGCAGCGCCCGCCCAGCCCGCCCAGCCCGCCCAGCCCGCGCGCGGGGGGGCCCCCAGGACTGGGCCGAGCGCCCCCCACCCCCTCCCCGCGACCCTGCGCAGCGCAGAGCCCCCCACTTCTAAGCACAGCAAATGTGGGCCTCTTCTTCATTTCACAGGAGAAAAAATCAGGAAGACCCCCTCATTTAAAAGTTGAATATGACCTTTGCAACCCTCCCCCCCCCCCAGTTTTAGTTACAGTGGAAGCAAAAGATCCTTAAAGGTTTGTATTCCTTTTTATATTTTAAAGTTTTTATTTCTTTATTCATAGACACAGAGACACAGGCAGAGGGAGAAGCAGGCTCCATGCAGGGAGCCCGATGTGGGACTCCATCCCGGGGCTCCAGGATCACAGCCCAGGCTGCAGGTGGTGCTAAACCGCTGCGCCACCAGGGCTGCCCCAAGGTTTGTATTCCTAATTTTAGATCCTGACCATTGAAAATCGGAAAACACGGACATAACTGAGTATATCGCGCATACAGTCAAGCATGAAGCTATTCATTCCTTCAGCCCCTGCTATGGGCTTGACTCATTCTCACGTGTGTGGCAGGAGACAAAACACGACAGAAAAGGTAGCCTCTGGCCCTGGACACAAATCTAAAACTCTCTCTCTCTCTCTCAAGTCAAGGGATGACTGGGTGGCTCAGTGGTTGAGCATCTGCCTTTGGCTCAGGTGGTGATCCCAGAGTTTGGGATTGAGTCTGGCATCAGGCTCCCTGCATGGAGCCTGCTTCTCCCTCTGCCTGTGTCTCTGCCTCTCTCTGTGTCATTCATACATACATATATACATACATAAATTTTAAAAATCTTTTTAAAAAAAGGTCCTAAGCCAATGAATTTTTTAAAAATTTTATTTATTTATTCATGAGAGACACACAGAGAGAGGCAGAGACACAGGCAGAGGGAGAAGCAGGCTCCATGCAGGGAGCCCGACGTGGGACTCAACCCTGGGACTCCAGGATCACACCCTGGGCCAAAGGCGGCACCAAACCGCTGAGCCACCCAGGGATCCCCTCAGCCAATGAATTTTTAAAACTGACTTACGAAGGTCCTAATTATGTATTTTTAAAATAATGTTTAACCCAAAGGAGAATACTTAGCAGTGATCCGGAAGCTAGCGCTCTCGGTTAACTCAAACCACAGAGAGTAGACATTTGAGTCCTGGCTGCTTCTCAGACTTTCTGGTTTCTTCATTCCTGATGTCCTTGGTAAGTGAGTTGTTCAGACTTACAGGGAAACTTTTATTTTGGTTTATATTTTAAATTAGCCTAAAAATAATAATAGCACCAAGCTCACACAGCGTTTACCGTGTGCTAGATACTTTGTTACACACTCAACAGATATTAAGTCATTTAATCAGTACAGCTCAATAAGGTAGCCACTATTATTTTCCTGTATTACAAAAGTTCAGAGAGGTTAACTACCTTGACCAAGGCCACACAGCTAGTCCATGACGGAGTAGGATTTGAATTTAGGAAGTCTGGATCCCAGTGGATGCTCCCATCCATGATATCGTGCTTCCTGGTGTCAAACATTAACCACACCATGTGCCCCCGCAAGCATGAAACCTTCCCATAGAATTACCTCACTCTCCTTCCCCTGAATTCTTTTTTTAAAAAAAATATTTTATTTATTTATTCATGAGAGACGCACAGAGAGAGGCAGAGGGAGAAGCAGGCTCCCTGCAGGGAGCCAGATGAGGGACTTGATCCCAGGACCCCGGAATCATGACCTGAGCCAAAGGCCGACTCTCAACCATTGAGCCACTCAGGCGTCCCATCTTCCCCTGAATTCTAACCTTCTGTCTCTCTAGACAGATGACCTCAATCTTTTGCCTCTCAGTCTTCTGCGGAGGTGCCACGTCGCATGAACCTTGGCATTTTAAGAGAAGATCGAATTCTCTTGTGTCCTATGGGTTTCACTCATCTGAACTTTTGCTTGTACTCTGTGTTGGTAATTTAAACTACTGCTTCTGTGACTTCCAAATAGAAGCCGAATTTCCAATGTATAGGTCAAACATGAGTTAATGAAAAGAAATTAATCACCTGACTTACACCCAGACTCAAAACAGCTGTCATCTTCCCTCCCCTGATCCCCAAGGTAATCTTGCCAGGTCATACAGTGGCTTCCCCTACTATATTCCCTAAAACACCTCTTAAATCTTTTCCATTTCAGTAGCAGTTTCAAATGCTCCCTCCCCTCAGCCTGGGCCTTTATAACAGCCTCTCAACAGGTCTCCAGACCCCCATCCGTCCTGAAAACCTCTGCCAGATGAAGCGTCTGAAAGCAACATCCGTATGAGGCCGTATTTCTTGCTCTGAAACCTTACATGGCTTCCCTTGTCTGCAGAATTAAGTACTGACTCCATTAAGGATTAGTCTTTTCACCTGAGCTCCAACTTTTTACTACTCCCCAGTCCAAAAAATGCTTCATTGTATAGGTAAATTCATAAAGACAGAGAGAATAGAGGTTACAGGGTAGGGGGGTGGAGGGAGGGAGAAGTGGGGAGTCCGTGCTTAATCATCACAAAGTGACAGTTTGAGGAGAGGAAAACATTTTGGAAATAGCATGAAGCTTGCACGACACTGTGAATATAATTCATGCCACTGAATTGAACACTTAAAAATGATCAAAATGTCAAATTTTATGTTATATATATTTTATAATAAAAAATTCAAGAATATGCTCTATTCTAGTCCAAGAGACCAATCGCTGCTTCTCTCTGAACCTCCCTCCTCCTGTTATTGTTCACCCTTATACAAGGCAGAAAACGGGAACTCTCCACGCAACCCACTAATTCTTGAACCATGCAAGGTTTCCTGCTTTCTCCCTCCCTCTGATCCGTGGAAGATTAAAACAAAACTTTCAGAATGTCTCTAGTGGTTTTTATTGTTTTTCTGTCCCCAGCTTATAGGAACAGTCTTTTGTTTCTTCTTAGTGAGCACAGGCCTTCTGAAAGGATACAGAAGTAGTCAACCAAGTTTATTTCACGGACTCTGCTTTCCAATCAGATGGTCTTTTGTGGCATATTTTCTCCAAGAGGGGTCACCGAGGCTCTGGACTGCCACGCCATGCACGGAGGAATCTTATCTATCCCTTTTCAAAAGCAAGTTGGCTGGGAGATTTCCTAGACCATGTACAAGCCAAATGTCTGAAATTTTCAGCATTCCTTTTTTTTTTTTTTTTTTTAATAGAGAACATTGGTTCCACGCATTCAGCTTTATTTTGGGGGAAAATAATTTAGTACCTTATCTGTTTAAAAGGATGCTACAATTACTGTCCAGGAGCTTTGTCATCTCTGAGAGATCTCTCATTATGCAGAGTGCACGAAACATCTCAAGCAAGCCTTGCTCCAAAAGCTTTGTGCCGAGAAAGATGAGGAGGGTTCTGGGAACAAGGCTGCAAGTTAGCAACTATTTGCATCTTCATGTGCGCCTCCATCTCTCTGAATCTTCTGGGGTCCTTCTGCTGAAGTCAGGGTAATGGGGTTGAGGTGAGCCTTCAGCTCTGTGGAAGCTCTAGTGGAGAAACCTGTGGGAGTATTTTTCCCCCATGAGCTGGGTGAGCACAAGAGAATGACAAATGCTGGGAAGAATTTGACCCCTGGCCCTGTGTGGTTCTTGTGAGGACAGCTAACATGGCTGATGCCTCCTGGAATTGTGCATGGTACCAATTCTGGTTGATATTTTTTCCTCATCCTCTCAGATTACACCTCCTCCTCCAACATGCACATGGAGAAAAACTCATCAGAAGGGCCTGTGACTGCTCACCTGCAACACTGACATAGTAGGGTCGCATCAAAGAGAGAAGGACCCAAGATTCCTCTACCCAGCCAAGATATCTCCCATCTGTCAGGTTGAAAGGAAGATATCTGCAGATAAGCAAATAGCCTGAAACCATAATACCCAGATACCACTTGCCAAGGCAATAATAAAGACTCAAAACTAACCACAGATGAGCCAAAAGAGAGATCCCAAGATGGAAGAAGATAAATGGAGAGGTCACAACCAGTCAATAGGATGTTGAGTGCCATTTTGCAACCACAAAGCTGGTATTTGTTAAACCAATCTAACAGACATAGCAACCTATGCACCAAACTCTAGAAGCTAAAAGCATAAAGTAATAAATGATTACAAATTCAAGGAGAACTTGATAAAATTACTATTATAATCAGAGTCTTCTAGGTTGCTCCCTTAGCATATCTAGCAGTAAAATTAAGAACCACAAGGAATTTAAAAAATACAATCAATAAACTTGAGGAAACTGGTACTTACAGAAACTTATATCCATTGAAGAGGGAATATACATTTTTAAAAAATAATTATTTATTTTAGAGAAAGAGAGCATGCACACATATGCAGAGGGAGGGAGAGAAAATCTCAAGCAGAGAGAGAGAGAGAGGAAAAAAACCTCAAACTGAGCCCAGAGCCCGATGTAGGGCTCGATCCCACAACCCTGAGATCATGACCTGAACTGAAATGGAGAGCTGGACAGTTAACCGACCTAGCCACCCAGGTGTTCTGAGGGAATATACATTCTTTTTAAAGGTCCAGGAATAAAAAAATTAAAAAAAAATTTTAAAAAGTCCAGGAATATCCTCAAAGGTATCAAGAGAAGTGGCATAAGTCCACAATTAAAACTTTAAAAATTCAACAGCATTTTTTTTTCTCATTAAACTTTTGTTTTAATGGGTCTCAAAATTCTGTGACAGATCTTTGGTCAAGTTGTTTCCATTAAAAAGTACCAATTTTAAAAACTATTAACTTGGGCAGCCCCCGTGGCTTAGCAGTTTAGCACCGTCATCAGCCTGGGTGGGGTGTGATCCTGGAGCCCCGGGCTCGAGTCCCACATCAGGCTCCCTGCATGGAGCCTGCTTCTCCCTTTGCCTGTGTCTCTGTCTCTCTCTCTCTGTGTGTCTCTCATGAATAAATAAATTTTAAAAATCTTAAAAAAAAACTAATAACTTAAAACTGCCGCACATACACACAAAACAAGAGGTCCACAAAACATTCTCCTTTCCTTCTGAAGGTTTTACGATGCATTGTTATCATTAACCAGTCTTTTACTATTAAACTTAAATGGTCAACTGACACAAATAGTTCTGAGACCATTCTTCCACCACTGATTAAGACTGGGAAGGCAAGTATCGGAGAAACAGGGTGGAGGTTCCTCAAGAAGTTAAAAATAGAGTACCCTACAACCCAGCAATTGCACTACTAGGTATTTACCCCAAAGATTCTGATATAGTGAATGCCGGGACATCTGCACCCCAATGTACATAGCAGCAATGTCCACAAGAGCCAAACTGTGGAAGGAGCCATGATGTCCTTTGACAGATGAATGGATAAAGAAGATGTGATCTGTGTATACAATGGAATATTACTCAGCCATCAGAAAGGATGAACACCCACCATTTGCTTCGATGTGGATGGAACTAGTGGGTATTATGCTGAGTGAAATAAGTCAGTTGGAGAAAGACAATCATCATATGATTTCGCTCATAGGTGGAATATAAGAAATAGCGAAAGGGATTATAAGGGAAAGGAAGGGAACTGAGTGGGAAAAATTAGAGAGGGAGACAAACCATGAGACACTCCTAACTCTGGGAAATAAACAAAGGGTTGCAGAAGGGGAGGTGGATGGGGGATGGGGTAACTGGGTCACAGGCAATAAGAGGGAAATTGATGGGATGAGCACTGGGTATTATAGTATATGTTGGCAAATTGAATTTAAATTTTTAAAATGTAAAATAAAATAGAAAAAAGAAAAATAAAAATTCAACAGCATTCAGATTTTATAAGCCACAATTTTCCAACTCATAATCAAATAAAATCAGGTATAAGTAACTTAAAAATGCCTGAAAATCTTTTCCATTTGGAAATGAAAAAGGGGTGTAGACAAGGTTGGATTAAAGAAGTCATAAAGAAAAATAAATAGCTATCTAGAATGCAACAGAGTACAGAGCATACAAAACCTTTTAGAGACAGTAAGACTCCTCCTGAGAGTTCACGGTCTTGAATGCCTTCCTGGCTAAAGACAGAAGACCAAGAGGCACTAAGGAGTTATCATTTCCTAGCAAGCACAATAAAACAAACCCAAAGAAACTAGAAAGAGAGATAAAGATAAAACTTCAAAGTAATAAGGTAGAAAAAGTAGATGGGAGAGCTGATAAATAAACTCAAAAGTTGCCTCTTGCAAAGGCTAATGAAATTTTAAAAACCTTTTAAGATCATGATTAAGAAATGGAAAGAGAGAGAGGTAAAGGAAGATGATAAGCAGAAACAGGTCAGATTAGAAAGGAGGAAGGAGAAATAACCACAGAGACAGAAGTGGTCAAAATAAATTAAGAGAATAGTCAGTTTTATTGTAACAATTTTCAAAACTTGGAAGGACAAATTCCTAGCAATATGATCGGTTATAAAAACTGACCTAGGCAAAAAGTTTACACTTTTGAATGATCGAAATGTAGCTGAAGATATATTTTTTTAAGATTTTATTTATTAATGAGAGACACACAGAGAGAGAGAGGCAGAGACACAGGCAGAGGGAGAAGCAGGCTCCATGCAGGGAGCCTGATGTGGGACTCGATTCCGGGTCCCCAGGATCACACCCTGGGCTGAAGGCGACGCTAAACCGCTGAGCCGCCAGGGCTGCCCTGAAGATATTGATAAAAGATCTATCACATATTTCTTCAAAAAGCTATAGATGTTTGGGAGACATTAGAGATATTTGAATATTGATTATATATTAAATGATATTTGGGTATTACCACTAACTTTCTTTGCTGTTAAAGTATGACAAAGCCCCTCTCCTTAAAACTTTTGTGTTAGGGGTGCCTGGGTGGCTCAGTTAGTTAAGCATCATCTGACTCTTGATTTTGGCTCGGGTCATGATCTGAGTGTCCTGGGATTGAACCTCATGTTGGGCTCCACACTCAGTGGAGTCTGCTTGAGGCTTCTCACTTTCTCTCCCTCTGCCCCTGCTCCTGCATGTGCTCTCTCTCTTTCTCAAATAAAGAAATAAATCTTTAAAAACAAAACAAAAGAACTTTCATGCTAAAGTATTTAGGGATGAATTATCATGATATATGTAATCTACACACACACACACACACACACAGAGCAGTATCATAAAACTACAATAATCAAAACAGCATGGTACTAGTGTGTAAAGATAGACAAAGTAATTGAAGGAACAGACTAGACAGGCCCTAAATACTACCCCGCCCCTGCCACCCCATGGACAACTGACTGACAAAAGACAAAGGGACAAAGGCAATGCAAAGGATGGTCACTTTTCTACGAATGATCCTAGAACAATTGGATATACATATGCAAAAAAGTGAACTTGGATCTCTACCTCTCAGCACATTACAATCTAAGTTTATAAAACTTCCAGAAGAAAACAAGAGAAAATCCTTGTGACCTCAGGTTAAACAAAGATTTATTAGATTTGGGATCCCTGGGTGGCTCAGCCGTTTAACCCTTGTCTTTGGCCCAGGGCATGATCTTGGAGACCCGGGATCAAGTCCCATATCAGGCTCCCAGCATGGAGCCTGCTTCTCCCTCTGCCTGTGTCTCTGCCTCTCTCTCTCTCTCTCTCTCTCTCTGTGTGTGTGTCTTTCATGAATGAATGAATAAATAAAATCTTTAAAAAAAAAAGATTTATTAGATTTAACACCCAAATCCACAAAAGAACAAATTTATGCACTGGATTTTATGAAAATATAAAACCTCTAGTGTTCAAAAGACACTGATAAGAGAATAAAAAGACAAGCCACGGATTGGAAGAAACTCTCTGGAAAGTGTATATCAGATAAAAAAATAAAAACTTGTATCCCGATTAAAGAAATCTCAAAACTCAACAATAAGAAAGGAAACAACCCAATCAAAATGAGCAAACGATGTGAACAGATACACTGCCAAAGGAGATATAAACAGATGGCAAATAAGCACATAAAGAAGTGCTCAACCCCATTAATCATTGGGGAAATAGGAATTAAGACCTCAAGAGATACCTATTACAATGGCTACAATTAAAAAGTCTGCCCATGCCAAGTGGTGGCTAGGATGTGAAGAAACTGGAACTCTAACCCTTTGCTGGTGGGTACATAAGATGTTAGGACACTTCAGCAAATAGTATGGCACGTTCTTAAAAGGTGTGATCCGGCAGTTCTACTTCTAGTTATAACCAAGGGGATAGGAAATTAACATGCATTCAAAAACATTCCTAGAAACTTTATTTGAAATAGCCCAAAACTTGAAATGGCCCAAATGTACAAGAGATGAATGATTAAACAGATTTTGGTGTATTCATACCATGGAATATGGCTTAACAATAAAAAGCAATGTACACACAACAATTTGAATGTATCTCCAAATAACTATTCTGAATGAAAGAAGCCACTCACAAAAGACCACACATTCTATGATTCCATTTATGTGAAATGTCCAGAACATGCAAATCTATAGAAACAGAAAATAGATTAGTGATGCTTGGGGCTGGAGGGTGGTGGTGGGTGGCCGAGGACAGGGACATTAGAAGTTGATAGCTGGACTATAGAGTTTTGTTTGGGGGTAATGAAAAGTACTAAAATCAACTGTATTGATGGTTGTACAATCCTAGCACTGTACTGAAAGGGAATGCATTGCACTTGGGTGGGTGAGTTGTGTAGAAATTGTATCTCAATAAAACTGATACCAAATTAAATAAGTAAAAGGAAGACCCTACTCCTCCCCTCTGTTGCCTTGACAGATATAGACAGATAACATTACGCAATTCTGAGTTCTCAGCTTATTTATTCAAAATTACACTGTAATCCAACTCCACAAGTGCAGGGATTTTTCAGGGGGTTTATCTGCTGCTGTATCCGCTTTGCTTAGACGGTTCTGGCACAAAACAGGCACTCAATAGGCATTTGCTGAACAAATTAAGTCAGTGAATTAGAACCACTACTTTCACCACATGGCTCTGAAATAACGCCCATTTTTGGTTGCACAGAACAATCATGGTTTCAACTCCAGATTCAGTGGCAAATGGTCTCTCATCTGGAAATTTTTACATTGCAACTTAGCATACTGACCCCCCTATGAGGAAATGGGTGGCTGAAAATCTCAATAAACAGCAGGCAATGATGACATTCCCAATAGGATGGTGGTCAATATTTGCTGTTTCCCGCTTAACCTCCAGGGTCTGCTTCCACAGTCACTATATTGACTAAGGCTCTGTGGTTGTAAGCCACAGACGCGGCCTCTGGTGGACTTAAGCAAAAAGGAAACTTATTGGAGGGAAGTGTGGACCCTGCAGAATTAGTTTCATTACAGGGGCGCCAAGGAACTCCAGCCATCTGGCCAGTTACTTCAGGGAGTGAAAGTCGGGCTGAATTAGTTCTAGCATCTGCTCTTCCTCAGATCACTTTTCTCAAGATTCAAAAGGTGGGGACAATCCATTTGGTCCAGCTGGTCCCATACTTGTCCCTGGCAAGTGAAAACACCTGGGCCCCAGAGTCTAGGAGGCCTTCTGCTCCCCGAGCCAGGTGCCCTGCTGGCCTGGGTGAATCTTCTTCACCCCTCAGCCTTCTTCACCTCTGACCTCTAAGCCTCCACCCCTCCAACTCCATCAAGAAATTCAACTTCTTTCCTTCTTCCTAAGGTCATTCCTAAATAAACTTAAGCTTTGGGGGGAAAATGACAGAGAGATGGCTATTTTCAGGAAATCTCTACTTTAGGCTCTGCAAACAGACCTGTGGCCGCTGGGTTGGTTTCCTAAGGCCGTCGGAACCAAGTACTTCATGTGAGGTGGTTTAGATAGTAGAAATTGACTCCCTCGGGCACCCGGTGGCTCAACTGGTTAAGCATCTGCCTTAAATTGAACACCAATAAAAAATAAATTTATTATTAAAAAAAAAAAAAGCATCTGCCTTCAGCTCAGGTCATGATGCCGGGGTCCTGGGATTGAGCCCCGCATCGGACTTTGTACTCCATGAGAAGCCTGCCTTTCCCTCTGCCTCCATCTCTCTCTGTCTCTCATCAATAAATAAATAAAATCTGAAAAAACAAAAAGAAATGGACTCCCTCAGTGTTCTGGAGGCTGAAAGTCTGAGATCAACACGTTGGCAGGCTTAACTTCTGAGTCCTTTCTCAGTGGCTTGTAGATGGCTCTCTTTTGTCTTCTCGTAGTCTTTCCTCTGTAGGTGTCTATGTCCTAAACAGGTCATATAAGGACCCCAGTTTTTGTGTTAGGACCCATCATATGACCTTTTTTTTTTTTTTAACCTTCATAACCTCTTTAAAGGCCTATCATCAAATACAGTTATATTCTGAAGTAATGTGGGGGGTGGTTAGGACTTCAACATACGAATTATCAGGAGACAGAATTCAACCTGTAACAGAACGGACACACATGGTGAGAAGCTGCTTGGCGCAGGCTGGGAGAAAATCAGGGAGGGCGACGCACATCCACATGCCTTCAGGAACCAGCTGGGGACACTCTGTTATTAAGTCAGCACTCACTTTGCCCCCCTAACTTCTGAACACTGCTTCATCCTTGTTTTGCTTTTCTGCATTATTAGCCATGTCGGGGCACTGCGCACGGGTCGGATGTGGCTGAGGCTTGTATGTGGCGAATTTAGAGGAAGGTGGAGGGGAGTTAAGACTGGGTTGTGCTACTGATCAACTACAATCTTAATGCCCCAAAGACTCACTGAAACAATTCGCAAGTTTGCTCTAAGCCCCATTCACTGATTTAACCAGAGAGACTACAGTACACTTGGGTTTGCCGCCCTCCACCCAGGGCCCGCTTTGTGGAGTAACACAGCAAAGTGCTAAGAATACGGGGGCTGAGGTCAGTCGGCTTGCATTTGAATTCTGGCTCTGCTGCTAATGGACTTTGTAGCCTTGGAAAAATTAACTTAGAGCTTCAGATTTCCTATCTATAAAATGAGTAATAATAACATTGCCCGATCCATAGTGCTACTATGCTCATTCCTCGTGATACTCAAGAAAAACGCTTAGAACAGGGCCTGGTACATACTAAGTGCCCAATAAATGTCAGCTAGTATTTATTATGTGGCAGCCCAGAAACTTTAAAATCCTACCTTAAAAATTTATCACCAGATGATGTGAGGAACTGTTTTATTCTCAGAGTTGCTATACGGATAGAAATTAATATCTCTTTAGCTATATGAATGCCAGCTCTGTGAAGACCTAATCCATTTAAAATTAGAGTCTTTGGCACAGCCGAGACAGCAGGCACAAAGGCTGGTGCTTTATAATATATACCAGTCCTCGGGCGCCTGGGTGGCTCAGTGGCTGAGCGTCTGCCTTTGGCTTAGGTCATGATCATGGGGCCCTGGGATCGAATCCTGCATCAGGCTCCCCACGAGAACCCTGCTTCTCCCTCTGCCTCTCTCTCATGAATAAATAAATAAAATCTTTAAAAAAATATGGCTAGTGCTTTATAATATACATCAGTCCTTGGGCCATCACTTTGCCCCTATAGACTCTTGCTTTACATACATTTCTAGCAACCTTGCCTCTTGGGTTTTCCAGAAGCAGCCAATTAGAAAGTAAAGGAGAGAAATGCTTAGAAGCAGGCATACTGCCAGTAGCAAGAAGTGACAGCTGACAGTTTGTCAGCTAAGGAAGAAGCAAGAAAATTAAAAAGCAGAGCAAACAGTCCGGCACAGCTCAATAACCCTCAGGGGCTTCTGAACACAGCACAGTGATTGATGCTCTCAAGGATGACCCGGGGACCTGACTTCCTTGCTGTTGGTAATGGCCTCTCCATCCACTGTGCTGCCTAAGCCAGAAAAATCAGGCCCATCCTCAGCTCCTCCTTTTCTCTTTTCTTCTAGATCTGCTCAGTTACCACATCCTGTTAATTCCCTCTTAAATGGATCTGGGAGTTCTGGTGCCCGAACCAGGAAAGAGGGCCAAGATCCCGAAATATAACATATGACTCCCAATGCTCTACTGCTTATTACTGTTTGCTGGACAACTGTACAGGTGATTTCCTCCTGGCCTCCCTGCCTCCAGTCTCTCTGCCTGAGGACAGTATAATCAAAGTGTGTGTGTGTGTGTGTGTGTGTGTGTAGTGGGGAGAGCACACACTCATAGATGCCCAGTACCTATCATGTGTTAAACATATGCTCATCATATCTATTCAAATAAAAAAAAAAATGACACCTCTTAACATAGGCACCAAGTCACTATTTTAAGTTATTTTTGAAAATAAGGCTACATATATGTATTCGGAATGAATTAGAGAAAGTGAGGTCATTAGCTCGGTAAGTCAGACCCCAAATGCCACTTTGATCTCAACTATGTAAATGATGAGGGAAAACAGAGAGAGGAGGTGGGTGTGCAGTGAGGAGCAGACCTATTCTTCACTGTGAATAGAACAAGATTGGATTCTCCTTTGCTGGGCCCCGTGCAATGTTGCCTGTGAGCTCTCGGGGTTGGCCCGGGCCGGTGCCGGGTTCTGCGGGGAGCACGGCCTTTGCTGATAACCCGGGGCACAGCTCTCTGTGCGGTGGGAGGCAGCGTCCACGCTGGCTACTGGGGGGATTATTCTCCGCTCACTTTCTCTGAGGCTGAACTCCAAGAGAGCCATTGACACAAGGGCTGCAAAGAACTTAAGATCCATATCCTAAGAGCATCCTGATTATTTTCACTTTATTCTAACTCTGAACCGAACGCAAATGTGCTTAGTGTCTTTAATGCAGGCATTGCTAATAACAGCATGCTCCTGATCATTAGGTTGATAAAGTGCCCTCCAATTATGAATCTTAAATAGAGCATTTCGCTTGCTCTGAAGCAATTTGCCTTTGAGCTGAAAAAAAAAAAAAAACACAAAAAAACCCAAACCTTAGGATATGGTTATCAGTTGGGCTCACTTAGGTATGTCCTTGTTCTGGTGGTTCTGAAGAGTGTCCTTTATTAACAACTGCCAGTGGTTCACAAAATATTGCTGTCAACACACTGTCATCGCTTCTGTCACCTGCACGTAGACTCCTGTCCCCAGTTTCCTTCTTGGCCCGCGTGTGCCATGTAATTCCCTGTACTTGCTGAGCATCTCCCGACCTCAGGAGCGTCTTGTCCTTAGATCGATAGCGCTCAGTGTTTGTGTTCTGAGACTCACTCGGTCCCCAAGCAGTACCTCGGAGAGCCCTGCTGTGCTGCCCTGAGACAGACTGCCCTTACACTGTGACATTTTCCCTGCCATGTCTCAGAGCTTTGAGGCACATGTCATGGAATGTCACAGAGCCACGTGAGAGCTCAGCTTCTCCGCCAGAGCAAAGCAGAGGGTGGGCACGGTTCCACCGGCAATCCAGCAACCCAGAAGAGGAGATTTTATTCTTTTTTTTTTTTTATTTATTTTTTTAGGAGATTTTATTCTTTTTTTTTTTTTAATTTTTTTATTTATTTATGATAGAGAGAGAGAGAGAGAGAGGCAGAGACACAGGCAGAGGGAGAAGCAGGCTCCATGCACCGGGAGCCCGACGTGGGATTCGATCCTGGGTCTCCAGGATCGCCCCCCTGGGCCAAAGGCAGGCGCCAAACCGCTGCGCCACCCAGGGATCCCAGGAGATTTTATTCTTAATATCTCTTCACCCACCACCCACTCTCAGCCTTCCCTGGATTTCCCAGGATGATACCTGCTGAAACTCTGACCTTACCTGTTTTATTTTCATCTATGATGCGCTCACATTCTGAGCAGGAGATGGAGAGAATGAGAATGCTTCTATTTTTTTTTTCTTCCAAAAGCTTGGGCTAATTTTACATTTATACGGAATAGAAATTAATGAAGATAAAATGCTTCTGTTTGGTGAAGGAGATTAAAATTGGACAAACCTCTGGTTAAAAATTAGTAAGTCACAGGGATGGAGAGTACGGTTTCGGGAATAGAGTTGACAATATTGTAAAAGTTTGGGGACATGGTAACTACACTTATTGCGATGAGCATCGTGTTATGTATTTGTCCAATAACTATGTGGCACACCTGAAACTAATATAACATTGCATGTCAACTATACATCAAAAAAAAAAAAAAACCCAGGAAAAACTTTTCTTTGAATTGCCAGTGTTTTTTTTTTTTTTTAAGTGTGGCTTTTGACCTAAATTGGTTGAGTAATTGCCATCGACCAAGCTTAAATCACTTTCAAACTTTACAGACACTTATAATACAACCAGTTTTGCATGTCACCATGCATAATTTTTTTACCCCCCCTTCTCTCTTTTTGCTGAATTTTCTTTTTATAAACAATCTAGAACACATGTGAATGATGCCAGAGAAATCTGCCCTCTACCTCTTCTGAAAGTTTGGGAACACAAAGGAAACAGTCTCCTTTTATAATGTACTTAAAAATATATTTAAAAATAACATTTACTTTTTTCGTTAGGCTTCTTTCTATTATCCAAGAGAAGAAAATTAAAATTGTAATTTTACCTTTTAGAGATAATCACTTTTACCATGTTGGTGTCTAGTAATCTAATCTCTTAAAAACAGAGAGAATTTCAGAAAAAGCTTTCTGCAAATGTTTAAAGTCAATTTTAATGGTAAAATGAAGTCAAGATTTGGTAGCAAATTGGCATTGTTCCAACAGTCAAATAATAAATGAACTCAAACATATTCCTGAAAAGCTGAGGCCAGTTCTGATGGAGCTGTCTGGGAAGATTACCTAAATACAAATTCCAAGCTGCTAATTATGGTATTTATGCTAAGTGTTCTGTAATGAAGGTGGAAAAGCTTAACCCCAAAAGAGCAACAAACTAAGAAACCAGCAAGATGACTGGATTTGTATAACACAAGCAGAAACTGACATTCTCTAAGAAATGGTTCAACAGGGAATTGTTTTTAAAGATCCTTTTTCCATGTATTACCATAATGCCATTTCTTTTGTATTTTTGGTTGATGCTTTTCTTAAAAGTGAATATAATCCTCTAATGGGAAGGGTGTATGCATCACCTTTCCTTTGAACAACTAGAGAATGTCGATTTTCCCTTCTTTGCACAATTAAAACAGCAGCTTGAAAATATGAACATGTGGCCATAATTGGATAGGAATAGCTAGTCCTTTTACATTTTGTGCAACCAGAGCATGTATATATTTCCTCTGATGGGTGGCTTTTGCAAATTTAAGCAGAAGTTGCAGCAAAAGACTTAATTCCAATATCTTTTGGTGGAATTCAGTAGCTCGGTCTGGAAAAGAATGCTCGTATTTTACATAAAATTTCTGTCTCGGTTAACATTGCCACCAGTAGGTTATAGGAAAAAAAGATAGAGACAACAAATATCGTTGCCCTGGTCTTAACCTCCAAATAATGTGCAAGTTGGGCCAGTCTCTAGGCAAAGAGGGTGATGAGGACTGGATCCATTTGGGAAGCTAGGAGGAACAACCCACATTAATACAAAGGGGAGACTTAGGAGGCCTCGGGGCTATTTGAACTGTACCCATGCCTGGTTATGTCACACGTTTATCACCATAGACTTGCTGCCCTATGTCACAGCTGCTCTCTTACAAGGCTGCCAGGTGCTATAGTGAAGCACCAATCAGCATCCTACAGAACAAAAGCACCCAAGGATTTGAGTGTCGACCCAACTGACCAGCCAAAGCAGAACATAACCTAAATATCAGGGGATCCACACAGCTGGGGCTCTGGGCTCCATCATAGTTAAAGAAACAGCAGTCTCATAGAAAATGCACATCAAAAGCCAGTGAATCTTGCTCAGTCCTACAAGAAAACGCTGCATAAAATGTTTTTAGTGTAAAGCAAGTTTCCCTAAGCCTCTTTAGATGATATTCCAGGTTCAAAGTCTCTGATACTGCTGCCAGAGACATCTACCAGAATGCTGTCTTGTCTCTCTCCTCTTCCAAGGGACCCTCTGCCCACATCTCGACCTGGGGGCTCTTTTACCCCTGGTGTCCCTATCTTCACTCCCTGCCTTGTTTCTTCATTATCTAGACCCGCTCATTCTTGCTTTCTTCTTTATTTCTTGTTTTTCAATTCTCCCATGAACAGGATTCTGCACAAGAAAATCGAGTCTGAACCTGTCACCAACCAATCAAAAAAATCAAGAATCCAAGGAAAACTTTCGTTTCTGATTGAATTAATAGGGACAACATTATGAGCTGTAGGAATTCTGGGCATGCCTGCTTCCTACAATCGTTTGACAATTTCACCTGGCTCCTGACACCCAAGACTCCAGTCTCCAAGGCAAATGAAGAGGGCCTTTGCTGTACACCCATTCATCTTTCATATTCCACCTCATTCATTCAATAAGAATTGTGTGCTAGCTGCTGGTTACCGAGATGCACAAGGCACATGTTACAATGGCAACACATGCCAACAGCTAGGAGAATCCGCACTATGTCCTTTCATCTTTATACACAGAGAATGTGGATAAAATATTGTATAATTACTCAGATGTGCAAAGGGGTATTGAAGAAGGAATCTGACTTCAAACATGAAGAACATGGGGGCAGGAACAGTGTTCTAGACAGAAGGAATAGCATTTGCAAAAAACTCTCCTCTGGGGATCCCTGGGTGGCACAGCGGTTTGGCGCCTGCATTTGGCCCAGGGCGCGATCCCGGAGACCCGGGATCGAATCCCACGTCGGGCTCCCGGTGCATGGAGCCTGCTTCTCCCTCCGCCTGTGTCTCTGCCTCTCTCTCTCTCTCTGTGACTATCATAAATAAATTTAAAAAATTAAAAAAAAAACTCTCCTCTGTATCATAAGAACAAAAAGCCATAGGATAGTTATCTTCAGATGTTTGGTGGTACCCGTGTGGAAGGCAGAGTAGCCTTGGTTTGAGTTATCTCAGAGCTGAGAAATGGGATCAACAGTCAGGAATAAGAGAAACCAATTTCTTAGATTTGGAACCTGATTCATGGAACCACCTTACCATAGTGATAATAATAGCAAATAGTTATAGGATACTTGATACGTGCCAAGCAGTGTTCTAAGTGATACATATCCTTTAGGAAGAATTAAAGATACATGTAAAATTAATCGCCATAACTACCCTCTACTATTACTATCTTTAATTTATGGGAACAAAATACATAAGGTGCCACAGCTGGTAACTGGTGGCTCCTGGATTTGAGCCTAGGCAGTCTGGCTCTAGCATCTGTGTTCCTGGCCACTTTTCTATACTGCCAGAGTAATAGCACAGTGCCTATCACCAGAGGTTTCTGAGTGAGGGTAGGATGGCTCATTTGCAGGAATGCCCTAAAAGAGTTTCCCGCATTGAATGGAAGGCTAAGCTACATCACTTCTAAGGTCCCTTTCTCCTGTCAACTTGTGAGCCTGGTAACTCATCTCAAATCTTTTCTTCTTTCTTTCTTTCTTTCTTTCGTTCTTTCGTTCTTTCGTTCTTTCGTTCTTTCGTTCTTTCTTCTTTCTTTCTCTCTTTTTTTAGGTTTTATTTAATTATCTGAGAGCGGGAGAGAGAGAGCATAAGCTGGGGGAAAAGCAGAGGGAGAGGGAGAAGCAGGCTCCCCATTGAGCAGGGAGCCCTGACGTGAGGCTCAATCCCAGGACCCCAGGATCATGACCTGAACCCAAATAGATGCTCAACACCCTGAACCACTCAGGCACCCCCGTTTCCAAATCTTCGCGATAGGTTCTAAACTCCTAACCATACTTCTCACAGTCTCCTTTTCCCCTCCCCAATTCAAGAGCCATGACTTACCAAAATACAGAGCCTCATGACTTTCCCTCCCTACTCTCTTGTTCTCTCCCAAATCTTGGTTATACAGATCAACTTTATGTTTCTGGAAAAGTCTCTCTGCCTCCCCTCCTGCCTCCCAGCTTCCTTCACATGGGTCCTCTTCCTGCCTCCCCCATACTCTTCCTCAACTGCATCACCAAGATCCAGAAGTCAGTCTGGTGAAGACAAGATTTCACTGAGTGAGAGAGAAGCTGAGGGAGGAAGGAGTGGGCATAGGGCCGGGCACACATGGCACAGTGTGGCCCGTTCCATGGGAGTGTCACTTTGTGGACATTTTACCAGGATAACTAGAAGCTCCTCAGGTTTTGAGAGCAGAGCAAGAGGCCAGAGGAAGAGGAAAACGTGAGCTCTGTGTGCCGAGCTTGGCCACTCAGGCCTGGAGAGCTTTTCACTGAAGGGTCTCTCAGATTTGGCTCGGAAAAGGGGAGCCATTCTGCCTGTCTCCAGAGAACCGGAAGAGACTTCAGACATTTCTGTTTGTCTTATGAACAGCTGGTGGCTCCTATGTGAATCTAATTAAGCATCTTCCTGGCTGCAAACACTTCAAGTTCTATTTTTAAGATTAAGAATGTTTCCCAAAATGTATCTCACAGACGACTGACTGGCTTCAGACATTTTATCCCCAACACACCATTTTGTGGCACAGGCTAAATTGCATTATAGAAATTACTCCATCTTGAAGCACGGCCAAGTCAATAATATTGATTGATGAACTTAGGATGTCAACCGTCTAGAATGCAATGCTTCAGACCAGACTCATTGTCCTTTAACCTTGTCATATTTGTGGCTAATGTCCCTTCCCCTGACACCCCCTCCCCAAAATAATAAATGTCAGAGAAGATGAAAACTGATTGCATTTGCTTCAGTCAAACGAAGCAAAGACGCAGCTGCATTTCTGTCTGGAACCTATGCTGGAATCAGTTCCATCACCAGAACTCGGATGGTTTCAGTGGGTCACTGGCAGGCTCCCCTCCGCATGCACCCAACACGGATCTGCTCTGTCCCGTTTGCTGAAACCTGCAATGTGACACTCCAAGTGAGGTAACAGGATGCCCAATTGTAGAAAGTACAATTGTCAGAGAAAGACACTCACTCTGTAAATCCCCGGGCTCCTGTTGAATCTGTTCTTCTGCTCATAAATATATACCTAAACCAAGAGGTCCTTCTAGAACTCTGAATGAATCTCCTCCTTTCTTTTGCTGCCATCATTAAAGGATATAATCAGGTGAGAGCCTCCTCCCGCCCCATGAAAGGGAGCAGAATCAAAACTAGAGAGATTGCTAGCTACCAATACATTTTTCCTATCTCAAAGAAAAAAAAAAGCCAAAAAATAAAAGAAGAAAGCAAGAGCTATGGAGTAAAATATATATACTTTTCTCACTAAAGAGAAAGAATTTCAGCTAATTTAGAGTGGAAGGCTGCATATCAAGAGTCTCACGTTCCTCTAAGCGGAGGGTGGCAGGGGTGAGGGGTAGGGGTGGGGGGGGGCACAGCACCACCACAGAGAAAAGAAAGCAAAATGAGGGCGCAGAGCCAGACTACAGGGCAAAGGGAAATAGTAAAAGAGCCTGAAATTCTTCCTCAAGAATTCTGTCTTTTTAGCTGAGGGGAGCCAGGATTTCCTGTAATTATGCAGCCAGGGGCTGCTGTGGATATTAAGTGAGGCTCCTCTTTGGAAAAGGGAGAAAAGGGGATGCCTGGGTGGCTCAGCGGTTGGGCGTCTGCCTTCAGCTCAGGGGGTGATCCCAGAGACCCAGGATTGAGCCCCACATCGGGCTCCCTACATGGAGCCTGCTTCTCCCTCTGCCTATGTCTCTTCCCCCCACCCCCCCCATGTGTGTGTGTCTCTCATAAATAAATAAAATCTTAGAAAAAAAAAAAAAAAGGGAAAAGGGAGAAAGGAAGGTGGGTGTTGGGCCATGGTTTGGGTCCTGTCTTGGCAGTGAGATAATTTCACCAAGGTCCCACCAGCAGCTCACCCACAGCCAGGATGGGCTAGCCTTGGAGCCCGTTCATAACTGACGGGAGACTTTCCAGTGGATGAAAATGGTCTTCTAGGGCCCTGCCAGTCCATAAACCGGAACGATTAGTGTGTGATGCTGAAAAGTCAGCTCTGCTTTCGGTTGACATGGCAACACAGACTGAGCTTCCCGCTGTTTGCCAAGTTTCTATGCTTGTCTGTGGAAAGAAGCAGCTCTCCTATGTATGAGAAAGGGGGGAAAATGGAGAAAATCTCTAGGTATAACGGAAGCAGAGTCAGAGTAGGAGAGAGAGAAACCAAAATGGGCCAAAGAACAGAAGATCTAAATAAAACCCAAGGTCCAGTGGGGTCATGTCAAGAAGATAGCAAGAGATCCAAACTTTGGTGAAAAGGATCAGAGTCACTGAAGACCAGATGAAGAGCAATCACAGTGAGGCAGTGGCTCACACTTCTGTCATAATTGCTCTAGATATCCTGTAATTGATGACTTGGCATTGTGAAGTCAGGGGCCAACTTAGCAGCCAAAATTGTCGACAACAGTACTGGCCCTGGGTTTCTGCTAGCACATGGGATTCATGCTACAAATCATCCAACCACAAATCCCAACTCTGCTTCACTTCCTGCCCAATAAGGGATATGCCCATCTGCCAGCTGCCCACTGCTATATTAATAAAGGCCTTCATCCATGCTTCTCCTTCACTCCTTTTGCCTCCTGAGCAACTCTGGTGCCTCTCCACATGGCCCTATGTGATGTGGTGTGTCGCCCTTCTCTTGAGAACAGTGAGCAATAAAGTCTTCTTTCAAAGGCCATTGTCTCTATGTCTGTCACTATCATTCCTGATGAAAACAGAATGTGGGTACATTTAAAACAGCTACAAGACATCATTCTGAATCCTCGAGAGCATGTGTGCTTCTAAATTGTGTTGGTGCAGCAGTGGTCTGTGAGATAAACTTTGTGCTCATAGTCTATATGATTTTGAAGGCCGAGTTCACCAAGCAGGTAATTACGATTACAGCCAACCTTGTCTAACGACTTGCAAATCATGAGCGCTTCACAGGGCTCAACTCATTTCATCCTCAACCAACTCTACACACTAGGTGCCATCATCATTCCTACTTTACACAGGAGCAAACAGACTCAGAGAGGGTGAGGAAGAAGTGTGAGATGACTCAGCTTGTGGGCCAATGAGCTCAGAGACAGTCTGGCTCCAGTGGCTATTTTTAATGCTCTGTTTATATGATACTGATTCTTACCTCAAACCAACTTGTTAGGGCAGCCCGGGTGGCTTAGCGGTTTAGCGCCCCCTTTAGCCAAGAGCGTGATCCTGGAGACCCGGGATGGAGTCCCACGTGGGGCTCCCTGCATGGACCCTGCTTCTCCCTCTGCCTGTGTCTCTGCCTCTCTCTCTCTTTCTCTCTCTGTGTGTGTCTCTCATGAATAAATTAAAAAAATTATTTAAAAAACCCCACTTGTTACACCTTTACTTCTTTCTCTCTGTGACTGTCACATAGTCACAAGCATCAACAAATATTTAGTGAGGGCCACATGCATTCATTCCATTACCCGAGGCACCAGGAGTAATTGAAAGATGAACCTGCCAGCTCCTGGGGAAAATGATGAAAATGTAATGGTCCAAGATAGCTTCCAGTAAGACCCAGTTGATAGACAATAGGAAGATAAGGGAAAGTGGGAACAAGCTTTGAGGTAGCTGGGAAATTGTGTGTGCGTATGTGTGTGTGTGTGTGTGTGTGTGTGTATTTATGGGGGGAAAGGAAAGAGAGGGGTCAGAAAGTGGGGAACCGAGGTGATGGCATGGAGGGGAGGTGCAGGAAGGCGGGAAAAAAGACACTTTAGGAAGATGACACATGCCACGTAGACACCTTGGCTGGAGTGAGACTTTTTTGATTCAAGTGAGGGGTTAGGTTGACTTTGAAGAGGCCTCGATGCACGATGATGAAGGGTCTTGTGTGATGATATAAGGAGTCTGGTGTATCGTGGAGGACCTGCAGTTGGAGGGGGAGGTGATGGTATGAGTTCACAGAGAAAGTTACAGTGGGCATATTGGAGTATGACTGGGAGGTGAAAAATCAGAGGAGAGGATTGGAGGATCCTGTGAGGTTGTGAGGGGTGGAAGGAAGGCACTGGGGTAGCAGAGGAGATGGGGGACGGCCGGGGTGACACAGCCCTTTATTCTGTGGGTCTCGGCGTCTAGCGTCCCAGGATGGATGGAGAGCTACCTGGTCAGGATTAGCTGGTGTTAGAGAAATAGAAACACTAGGGAAGTTCTTACCCTCCTTACTTGTCATGAGTCCTAGTAGAGGCATTTCAGAGGCTGACTTTACATAGTGGGTTTTTAACGATTTAGATTACTGACACCACGTGCTAGTGTTATATGTGTCAGTAAAGCCTTTGCTTTAAGCAAGTTTCTGTTAATATTTAGGTTTATTAGATGAATAAAAAGTTATTGAAGAAAAAAGAAGGTAGGTATACGTATTAAAAGGAATATTCTAACTGACGTATAAGCCTGCCAGCTGGAGATAATGACCTTTTTTTTTTTTTGTATAAACTAACCTTGCAAGCATTAAGTTTACACACATACTTGCACACACATTTGTGCATATACTTATATTGTATTTTTATATACGTGTGTTCTTATTTAAGCATATAAGTGTGTGTATTTACACAAGTGTACTCATATTGTATATAATTCATTTACCAGCAGATTGTTGTCTCTGTGCCAATAATTTATATATATACATATATAAAAATGGTTTTTGACTTACATGAATGTACTATAATTTGTTTGGATACTCTCCTTGCTTTCTGTTTCTTTCTTTCTTTCTTTTTTTTTTTTTTTTTGCTTTCTGTTTCTAGGGATTATGCGCAATGAACATTTTTGGACGTATTTCTGAGCCCTTGTCTGGCTATCCAGGTAATTTTTCTAAGTAGACAAAAAATGTTTCCTCAGACTTCTTTCTTTGTTATTTTCAATACTTCCTCTTCATCGCTACACATCTGTTGAGCATAATTTTCTCTTTGACCAATTTTCTTGCACAGTCTCACTTGAAAAATGACTTTACAAGTCTCCCATGAAGAAGGATTCCAAATAATGTATGTGGATACTCTGCCCTCAGGGAGGGAGAGCATGACTCCCACTCCTTAAATGTGGACTGTACATAGTGGGTTCCCTCTGGAGAGCGCTGTATGAAGAAATTAGGGGGGTGGCCTTATAGTGGAGAAACTGGACAACTGTCTCAGCCAAGTGACCAAGATCCCACAAATGGTCATAAATCATGTTACTAGTTCCCACCCTTGGTAAGAGGTGATGAAAACACACTTTACCTCCATGGTCTTCCTCTCAATAACCTCTACTCCAGCCTTTTTTTTTTTTTTAAGATGTTACTCATGAGAGACACAGAGAGTGAGAGGCAGAGACATAGGCAGAGGGAGAAGCAGGCTCCATGCAGTGAGCTCAAAACAGAGCTCGATCTCAGGACCCCAGGATCATGACCCAAGCCAAAGGCAGACACTCAACCACTAAGCCAGCCAGGCAGCCTCCTGGCTGGCTTACCATGAGAAAAACATCAGAAGAATTCCAATAGTGGACCATCTTACAGAATATCTGACCAGTTCTCTTCTAACTGTAAGGGTCATAGGAAGCCAAGTCTGAGAAACCGTCACAGCCAAGAGGAACCTAAGGAGATAGGACAACTCAATGGAATCTGGTGTCCTGGGGCATTAGGGAAAACTAGGCAAAAATAAAGTAGAGACAGTAGGTTGAAAAAAAAAGAGAGAGAGAGACATTAGTAAAAACAGACAATTGGAAATATGGACTTTAGCTAATTATAATGTACCAATATTGATTCATTAACTGTAACAAATGTACCATTTTAATTAAGACATTAGTAACTGGGAAACTTGGCACCTGATATATCAGAACTCTCTGTACTATCCAATTTATCTGTCAAAAAAAAAGCTTTCTAAAAATAAAGTCTATTAAAAATGAGTTGGAAGAGCACTCTATACATGGTTAGAGAAAGTGTTATTGTAGAGCCATCTGAAGACCCAAAAGTAGAAGTGTGGACGGAACTGTGGTAAGGGCTGTGGTAATGCCCAGTTGGGCCCTCCCTGGGAGATGTCGTGGGGAAGGAATGGTCCCCAGTGAGCAGAGTACAGTGCCTGGCTCAGAGGGAGAGCTCAGGGTAGAGGGCGCAACATTCCTCATTCTCTCTTTCTTATTTCAGTCATTAGCCTTTCCTGAGTCCAGCTTTTATGAAGATAGAAGGTATGTGTCTAACTTCCAAGATACTAATAAGCTGAAGAAAGACTCCCCACCATAACTGCGATCATCATCCACCACCACTGACTCTGGATTTCTTTCTTTCTTTCTTTCTTTCTTTCTTTTTTATTGGAGTTCAATTTGCCAACGTATAGCATAACACCCAGTGCTCATCCCACCAAGTGCCCCCCTCAGTGCCCATCACCCAGTCACCCTGACTCTGGATTTCAAAATAAGCAGATCTATAAATCATCTTCATTTTATAACCTTTTCTGAGATTCCAACCTTGCTTGAATATAGGTGCCCACTGTAGAAACTTTCTTTCTCTTTTTCTTTCCTTCTTTCTTTCTTCTTTCTTTCTTTCTTTCTTTCTTTCTTTCTTTCTTTCTTTCTTTCTTTCTTTCTTTCTTTCTCTTTTTTCTTTCTTTCTTTCTTTCTTTCTTTCTTTCTTTCTTTCTTTCTTTCTCTCTCTCTCTCTCTTTCTTTCTTTCTTTTCTTCTTTCTTTCTTTCTTTCTTTCTTTCTTTCTTTCTTTCTTTCTTTCTTTCTTTCTTTCTTTTTCTTTCTTCTTACACCAACAATGAAAGGAATTTTCAAAATAAACAGTGCCCCCAGGACCACCACTAATAATGACAAGTCACCACCCTGCACCATGTTCCTCTGCATCGATGTCATTTGCACTTCTACAGGTTGAAGTCTTTAAAGGAGGATTGCCACCGGAATGGCAAATTCTGCAAAAGAGAGCCTTGGATCCAGATTCTCCTTATGGTGTCATGAAAGCAGAGAATATGACAGGAGAAGGACACCATTTACTCATGCTCTGCAGTCGGAGCAAATAATAGCAAAAAGCCATTACCTTTACAAATGGGTATATTACGTAAAACATGCCAGTAACTTAAAAGTTTTTTCTTTGCAGGTAACTCAATTTTTTAAACAATCAGCCATTTTAGACTACTTCTACTAAAACTAGCTAATATTACTGATCACTTACTATGTGGCAGGCTCTGTTTTAAGCACAAATATTTATTAACTCATTAATCATCACACAGTTCTAGGAAGTGGTTACTAGTTTTGTTTCTATTTTACAGATGAAACTGAGAGGCAGAAATGACTTATACAAAGCCACACAAGAGAGAAAAATCACACCATGACAGTTTGATTCCAGAACCCATCCTCTTCACCTCTATGCCATATAATGTGCATATGTACATATGCACATGTACATACAAGTATATATGTGCACATTTGTGTGAATACACAGAAACTTATCTTTACCATAAAACATTCTAAAATTATTAAACTGTTGAATTTTTTTTAATAAACTGTTAAATTTTTCAAGTTCTGTTTCAACTAAACCTCAGAAGAAAATCATTGACTTTTTAAAGGTTTGAACAACACAGAACAGCAGCAAAAACAACGGTTTGGTACTTAAAGACAAATTCTTAAGTAAAAAGCAATTTTCATATCAGTTTTAGCAGATAGAAGCCTTCAAAGATTATTATTTGAATGTTATTTCGAAGAAAGAACCTCTCCCTTAGGACAATTATTACCAGAGATACAATATTTAAGTACAATTGGAAAACTTGAAATCCCCTGGGAGTTGGAGGGAAGTAGATTTCTCTAATGAATGCTATTTCTGATTCTCCTAAGAAAAATAATAAAGGCCAGATTGATTTTCGTTTGCAGGGATTGAGTAGGCATTCCTAAGCCTCACCGACAGGTAGCAGACCTCTGACTTGGTATTTCAAGTCTGTAGGTCAGAGACACATCATTTTCATGAGTGCGTGCATAAGTAACCCGAGAAATGGATGCTGCTGGCATTTTGAAGCCTCTTTTTAAAGATTACTTTTAAATGATATATAATTTTAAATAACTTTAAGGCACAGCAGAATCATTTTATTTCTGCACCACACTCCTCTAAGTGAGGAAAGGCCCCATTTACAGTGGCCAAAAGAACCTCAGAGAAGCATTTTTCCTTGGAAGCAAGCAGCATAGCAGGGAGGAGTGCCATGGTCCCAGAGGAAGGCCGGTCGAGTGACGGGCACTGGGTATTATTCTGTATGTTAGTAAATTGAACACCAATAAAAAAAAAAAAAAAAAAAAAAAAAAAAAAAAAAAAAAGGAAGGCCGGTCGAAAGAGCAGATAGGAGGAAGATTAGGAAGAGTCTAGATAAACACAGCCCGTGAGGTTGTTGGAGCATCATGAGCTGAACAGGTCCCTGCAGCGGCTGGAGTCCTCCCCCGAGGCGCCTATCACAGAACTGCAGGTTTTCCCCTTGGTGGTTAGGAGGATGGCTTTTGTTCATGTTACCATGGCGATACCCAGACCGATTCAAAGGGAGTTTTCTGAAGTGTTGTGTGTTCTGTGTCTGCGTATTTCTCTATGTGTGTATTTCAGGGGTGATGCATGGACACACAAGCCAAATCCAATCATGGATTCTTTTGCTGGGTAGGAATGTCATTCTAGTATTGACTTTTTTTTTTTTTATCTTACTTCTCATGAGGTCATGAGTTGAAAGGAGGAAGATTTTCTGTTGCACAGAAATTTTCATTGTAGCTATAGACCTCCCTGAGGCAAAGATCTCCCTCATATGGTGAAATACGGGGTGGAGAGAGGTGCCAGGTCAAAAGTGAATAAGAGGACTGTCTTAAGGACTGTTTTTTTTTTTCTTTCTTTCCTTTTTTTTTTTTTTTTTTTGGATAAAGTCCATTGGAAATTAAGTCAGGGCCAGCCTTCATTGTCTGGACAAGTGTTCCTGAAAGGAGAGGTTATAAAGAGATAAATAAAATTCATCCACTCCTAATTTCTCTTTGTTAATCAATTACCTGGTTGCTTAAACTAAAATCCTCAGTTATTCCTGCCTCTGCCCTCACTCCTGTCCCCAGCATTGCCTGCTACCCAGATGCTCAAATAAACCTCAGTGATTCTTGCCTTCTTTCCTTACTTGCCCCAACATTTATTTGGTCTCTAAATCTGGGGCAGTTTCTTCTCATGGCCTCTTAAATCAGACTTCTCTATGTTCTCAAAGTCACAGCATTAATGCAAATCCTCATCAACTTTACCAGGACCATTGCAGTAGCCTCTCAAGGAACTTCCCTACTCCTGCTGTTCCCTAAGCCATCACTCACATGGCCACCAGATAGATCGTTCTGAAAGAGATATACAGTCTTGTTACTTTACTCAACAACATCCTTTGGCAGGACATTCAAGGCCCTCCACAATCACATTCCCTGGCATTTTTCCAATTAAAATTGAGAGGCCAGCTGAGGTCAACATGTCCCCTTGAGACCTATCCAAAATGCAATATGAGCCCCTCTCTTGGTTCCTGAGAAAGGTTTACAATTCTTCCTAAGGTTTTTCCTAAAATCTAGAGTTTATATTCTCTTGTTCTAGACTCACTCAAGTTGATTTACAACATTAACATACTGTAGTGAAAGCTTATTTTATGGAAAGCACCACAGTGAATGTTTTACACACATTATTTCACAATAACCCAATGGGGTTGCGACTGCTATTCATCGTATTTTGCGGACAAGGAAACTGAGGCTTAGGAAGAAATCTGTCCAAAGGTACCGAGACACTAAGTGGAAAGGAAGTGGGCAGTCAGGTGTATCTGACTCTACCATTACTCTGTGCTACCACCCTTTGTCTTTCTTCGTATTTTGATCATTCATTTATTCATTCATCTATGAATAAGTGCCTCTGTGCATCAGGTACCCTGTTATGAATGGGGGCAGATGTTGGGAAGAATAAGAAATGAACCTTCTTGAAAAAGAAACAGAAGCATTTGGTAGGGTATTAAAGTATCTCAAGAGCAAAGGGACCCCAGCTCTGAGCCGGTACGGCCCAGCTCCAGAGCCTCACACTCCTCCCTGCTCTTCACTTGGCAGCTGTGATCTCTCATAATGCCCCCTCTTCTCTCCACTTTCATCCAGCTTGCTCTTCCCATACACCAGTCACTGTCTTTCACCCTAGAAAGGCCATTTTGCTCTGTAAATATGCCAGAACATTCTCACCTCTCTGGCTGTAACCAGCCTGACGTGTCCCTGCCTAGAATATTTTATGCCTCCCTTGGTTCTATTTTTCAGTACTCATCCCAAACCTACCTCCTCAAAGCCTTTCTAGATGACCTGCCATGTCAATGATCTCTCCTGTTCAAGTATTTACATAATACATTGCTTTAATCATTTTGGCTGCCTGTTATTTTCTATTTGACCCTCAATCCATTGCTTTGTTCTCAGGCCTTCTTGTCCTCTTTGGGATCTTTTGCAAAATTTCACCCCTTTTCAGTAGAAAGATAGCTCAGCACCTAACTCAACAATTGGGGCTGTTCAGCTGAACAAGGTCAAATTTGAGTCTTGATCTCATCTATTAGCTGTATGTCTTGGAACATGTATGTAACTTCACCAAGTCTCAGTTTCTTTATTTATAAAATGATGATAGTAAAGGAGTCTACCTCACACAATTGTCATATAGACTTTTGTATGTAACACCTTTTTTAATATAAATGTTTTATAAATACATATTTTTAAAGATTTATTTGTTTATTTTAGAGAGAGGACATGCACAAGGAGGAGGGGCAGAGGGAGAGAGAGAGAATTCCAAGGAGACTCTGTGCTAAGCGTACGTCTGGTGTGAGGTTCGATCTCACAACCCTGAGATCACAACCTGGGGCTAAACCAAGGGTCGGAGGTTCAATCAACTGCATTACTCAGCACCCCATATGTAACACTTCAGAGCAAGCTAAGAAACACACACTGGACACACAAAGGATAAAATCATGCTATTAGATGATAATCACTATGTGTATGTTGTAGAGGAAGTCATGAAAAAAATAAGGTCTAGGTAACATCACACTCTGAAGAGAGAGGTCTCTGAGCATAGAAACAAAGGAAAATGTGTGACCATGTGCAAAATTCCATAGTTAGGATTTATAATCATCTGAAAGTCTGAGATGAGCTATGCTCCTAATATGGAGGTCAGTTGGGTTACCTTGTTTGAACCACACATGCTTTTCACAGATTCTGAGAAGTTCACTGCTATCTCCAAGATTTCTCTAAATTCCTTGGGGGGCTTAGGTGTCAATGAATTACCATGGTCCTGAACTTCCAGTTCTGAATTAATCTTCTACTATCTCCATTCCCACTCCTTCTCAGTCTTTTCTTAATTCCCTTTAAATGAACCCCTCACACAACCAGAGCATTTATTAAAAGCCTAGAAGATGTATGTAGGGATTTCTATTGCTGAAATTCAAACCACTAAAAATCTAACACTAGAAAAATCCTGTTTCTAAAAGAGCCACAGCTATTTCTATGGCTTGAATTAGTTGTAGCGTCCCTCCTAGTCTCCTGGTCTTTCACTTCTTCCCGCCACCACTTCTATTGTTACATGGAATTCTTCCTAATAACTAAATGCTGTTGTTACTCCTGACAAATCTATGCCCTTAAAGCTTTATCTTTTCTCTTGGAAACTCATCAAGGTATTTTTTCAGAGACAGTTATCTTCCTAAGGAGAACCCTGGTCCCTGCTACTATTCCATTTGTTAAAATTCACCACATCTAAATGGTTGAAGTCACTCATCCTGATCAGACACTGGCATCTCTGCCAACAACCATCATCTGGGGCGCAACCAGGTCACTTTTGATGTTATCTGTAAAATGAGATGATTGAGATGATATCCAGCATCTACAAAACCATAAGTGTCAACTAGATGGCTGAATGACATAAAAATGATGAAGTCTGTCCAAAAGCAGCTAGGGAACCTACATCCACCTCAAATATAGGAATATAAAGGTACACAAATCTTCACAGTAAATAAACACACAAGCTCAAGATTTAAATTTGTCATCAACATCCTTATGAGGAATGTGTTCTTATTCAGCCCTCAAGAGGAAAGGTGAAGAACTAACTGCTATGTTATCAACCAAGTTATCTCAGCAGTAAGATCAACAAATATTTACGATATCGTACAGCTTCTTTGGGAGAGGAAATGGCTGAGCTCAGTGCTTCTACTTGAGTGTCTCCTGAAGATGCTAGACTGCAGTCATCTGAAGGGTTGATTGAGGTGGGCAAGCTGGCTTCCAAGATGGCTCCCCCATGTGGCTACTGGCCGTAGGTCTCAGTTTCCTGCAGAGGTTCTTGATAGAGGTCCCTTATCAAGTCCCTTTTCCACGGGACCACTTTGAGTGTTCTCCCAACATGGCTGCTGGACCCCAACATGACGGTTGCCTCTCAACATAGTGGTAGGGAGACAACTCTGACTTTCATGATTTAGTTCAGAAGTCTCATGCTGTAACTTCCGCCATATTTTATTTGTTAGAATCAAGTTATTAAATCCAACCCACACTCAAGGGGATGGGAATTAAGCTCCACTTTTTAAAGGGAATGTCAGAGAGTGTGGGCATATTTAAAACCATTGTGAGGAGAACACCTTTAATCTCATAGAACCACGTAGAGATAACTTCAGGTGAAAACTGAATCAAAGAATATAAAATGTAGGGAGGACTCATTGTCTTCTCTCTCTCACAAGTCCTTGAGAAATCCTGTCCCTATTCTATAGGGAAAATCTGACAGAGATGGATAGGAGACAGGATGGAGGAGAAGAATGTGAATATTGGGCATGCTGATTTTTAATATTCTATGCCATCCAGAATTATGTCAAAAGCAGAGTGAGATTAATTGGGGAATTAAATCTCTTTTCTTGTTCCACTCGTTTCCCTTCCAAACCTTTCTCCTTAGCCATGGAGGCTATCAAATGACACACAGCGTTTTTTCCTCCATTATTCTTCCTGCTAAGGACCCATTAAGCAACATCGATGCTTCCACGGATCAAACAATCAATCATTTCTTTCTCTGAAAGGGGGCCAGAGTGATCACACGTTTTGCTCAGCTTGATAAAGGCTACGGCTGGGGAGCTAGCACACACATGATAAAAATACTTTCCAATTGATACACAGCTATTATTAGAGCTGGTATTTACTTAAATGGTTTGTGTCACCATATTGCATTTACTGTATTGTGTCAAAGAAGGAATGTTTAGCTCCAAAAACAGATTTCTTTTTTTGATGCTGGTATGGTGCTTTGATTTACATCTGTACTTTATAGTCACTGTTTCCTCCTCATAGAAAAAAATATCTCCCCCCTTTTTTTGTTTAAAGTATTCATTTAAAGCAAAGAATTCCAGTTTTAAACTAAGACATAAAATCAGAACTTTTTATGTTTTATTTTTTTCTTTATATGTTTTAAAAAGGGATCTAGCCTAATAGATTAATTCATATATTTGCCAGACCTTACTGTATTTAATGAAACAAGGTCTCAAATTAGATGCAGCTGGCCAAAGGACTTTTTTTCTAAGCCACAACTGCTAGATAAGATTCAGTCCTAATTTCAAGGATGAACAAAGGACTCACAGAATTAGGAAGGTAATGCTGACCTTTCTTACATGAATTCCATCAAGTTTGCCCTCTCACCTCCACCTACTGCATTTGATACCATTTTGAAATGAAGTAGATGGTAACTTGCTAAGTCAAAGGATCATCACATTGTCTAGGATGTGAAATCTCATTTACGCTAATAGGAATGGAAGCCATAAACATAGCTCTAGCTGTGGAGTGAAGGAAAGAAAAGAAAGAATGGAAGAGCATGGAAGGACTTTTGGTATGTGTCCAGACCCCTTTAATTTTTTGAGGCAGAAGTCTAGAGGGAAAATCAAGATAACCAGGGCATTCCGATGAAGGAAGGCCACTTGAAGTTGAGGATGTCCTTCAAAGTGTCCTTCACCATATCTGGTGTGAAGTAGAGGTTCATTAATGTACTTTGTGAGCAAAATGACTTTGGTCTGTTTGGGAGGAATTAAGAGCATATTTGCATCAGATCCCAAAAGATGAATACATTATTCCCCAAGTATATATTAGATATTTTGGAGAAACTTCAACTATTCCAGGAATTAGGAAGATATGTCATTATTATGGGAATAATAACAACAACATTTTGGAGTTTAATAAATCTCTTCCCTGCCACACACATTCCTCATCAAACTTCAATACTATAAAAATGTTTATTATTTAAGGATAAAAATCCTGCACAGGCTCCTGAGAGAGAATATAGCCAATACTTTATATATATATATATATAAACAAAATCCAAGCATAATGCCTTTACCTAGAAACAGACATCATAAACATTTTGGCTTATTTTCCCCCAATAATTTTTTAAGCACCCTTGTTACATAGGATAATATTACCAGTAAGCCTTTGCATCCTGCTTTTTAGATGAAAAAATTACATTTTATTCTGACTAAAAAGCAGATGCAGAACACCTGGGTGGCTCAGTGGTTGAGCATCTGTCTTTAGCTCAGGTCATGATCCAGCGGTCCTGGGATCAAGTCCTGTATCAGGCTTTCCACAGGGAACCTCTTTCCCCTTCTGTCTATGTCTCTGCCTGTCTCTCCCTGTTTCTCATGAATAAATAAATGAAATCTTAAAAAAATAAAGCAGATGCATGTTCATTGTAGAAAATCTGAAAACAACTAGAGAGGTGTAAAGAAGAAGTAAAAAATCACTAGGAATCTCATCACCTCACATAATCACTGTTAATATTTTGGTGACCTTCCCTTCCAGGATTTTTTTCCCTTGGTCTTTAACAAACTTTTAGATTCACATGAGAGAGTGGGGTCATTTTTTAAGTGTTCAAGTACCATTTATCCAAGATTTCAGTTAAAGACCCTGGAAAAGTCAAGGAGCTTAATACAAATTGAGGGGATATGCAATATTATCTGGGGACAAAGATACCTCTAGAGTTGCAACCTATCTGCTCCTCCCAGGTGGAAGCCTTTTAGAGAAGGTCTGGGCCAAGGACAAGACAGTGGGACACAAGAGACAACAATGTAGAAATTGAATATTCAAAGCTAAGAGGCAGCTTTAAATTCCATGAGAGCTGCTATCACCAACTCTCATTCAGTGCCTCCACCATCAAAAATTCTATTTAGCTAATAAAATTTATATTGAACAACAACAAAATGACACTAACCAGCGGCCCTGGTCTTTCTCCCAGGGGACTCTCCCTATTTCTCTAAGCGAGGATCACACAGATTATTGCCAAGAGGAATTAAACTCAAAGGTCTCACAAAAGCAGAAATAGAAACCAAATGATGATTAATCTGGATTGTACATTACACTGAAATACAATTTTATTAAGCTAGTTTCCAGAAGGCGTTGCAGTGTAGAAGAGGCACAATCACAGCTCTCCCACATGTTATATGTGATCACGGGCAAGTCGCCTGCTCTTCTGGAGGTCTGGATTTATCACAGGAGAACCAGGGCTATGAGTGCCTTCTCTGTATATACCTACGGCTCACATCACCTGACAGTGGAAAGAGCCTTTCACATACAAAGGAATTAATGTTTGTTCATTCCTCGTTTTACACTCACGGACTACCTCTCACAAGAGCAGGTGTGATGTACCGTGGGACACCAGCCATGTGCATGTGTGTCACTGTGGATTAGTTTTAACATGGAAAATAATTATGTTCTTTTTGCTTATTGCAGATCTACAGAAGTGGAGACAGAAGGGAGAACAGAGATTTAAGGTAGGGGGATGTTTTAGTCTGTATATTCAATAAAGGAAACTTCGAAGGAGAGGGGAGGTGGGTGAGGGGATGGGTGAAATAGGTGAAGGAGACTGAGAGTACATTCCTCACGATGTGCCCAGAGTAATAGATGGAGTTGTTGAATCACTATCTTATACCTGAAACTAATATAACACTAGGTTCACAATACAGGAATTAAAATTAAAAACTGAATGAAAAAGAAAAAAATGGGTCATAAATGTAACTTATCTTAGTTATTATAAAGTAAAACAGTACCCGAGTATATGAAATAAATAGTGAAGCTGGTCCCATCTCTCATCATCTGTACTCCAGAAGGGACCACTGTTACCGGTCATTCCTGCTTCCAGAACTCTTTCTGTTTATCACATGTACATAAATACATGTGTGTATGCTGGTGTTTTCACATTTTCTGCTCAGTCCTGTGGGACATCCCTGTGCTTGGGCACCGTGGTGACATCTCATTTTTTTTCCCAAACTGCAGGGCCAGCTTGCCCTCAGTCAGAACAGTAAGGGGACTGACCAGGCTGAAGGAGGAAGACACATAAAGGCAAGTTCTTCACATTCTGTCAGAGGAACTATGAACAAATAAACATATTAAGCTCTTGCAAGACTCAATAACTTCATCTGTAAAATGGGTAAAAGGACACCACCACCACCCCAGTTGCATTTCTGAGAAGCCCAATGAGTTAATACACATCAAAGTGTCTCACAAACTGTAAAGCAAAACATGACCCTGCCTGCTATGGAGCCCTATGTGGGGTGAGAGAGTACGAGCTGATGCTACATAATAAACAGTTACAGTTTATATGCCACATGGTAATGTTTAATGCCAAAGCTCTGGGCAATTCTGTGATGAAAAAGTCATGACAACTTGTTCTATACCAAAGTTGATTGCTTTAGTATTTCAATTTTAGTCAGTTCCATATTGATAGAACTTCAAAGACCTTTGTTCTATTTTTTTTTAGGGTGGTCCTTTGCTCACATAGGCAGAAACCACCAGACTCAGAGGGCTCTTCGTTACTAATCAAGAGCAAAGAGAAAGAGGTCATTTTCCTGCCTGCTTCATGAAGTTAAAACTGAAATGAAGCGGGGGTCTTTTTTTCAGTACCCTTCAGAGAGGTGAGCTGGCAAGGGATCTGTATTGCTTAATCAGTGGTTAATGCCAGCGAGAGGTGGGAAGATAAGAGCCTTAAGGAAAAGTCACCTGTAGGTCAGATTCATAAGAGCCCTCTCTGTACTCTCTCATGCAATACGGAGGCATCCAGCTTCTTCCTAAGACAAGGCAATTCCACCTCCCCTGACAGCTAGAGAGGTTTGACTTTGCCTTCAGAATGGCTTGCAGCCTTGTCTCCAGGGCACTGGCTCATTTGCACATGATGCCAGCCAATGTAGCCTTCAACTTTATTCTTGAATTTGGCGTTAAAAAAAGACCAAGACAGGGGTGCCTGGCTGACTCAGTGAGTAGAGTATGTGACTCTCAATCTCAGGGTCATGAGTTTGAGCCCCATGGCAGGCATAAGATTACTAAAATAATTAGAAAAAAAAAGACCAAATATTCGACAAAGCAGGAAAGACTATCCACTGGAAAAAAGACAGTCTCTTCAATAAATGGTTCTGTGAAAATTGGACAGTCACATGCAGGAGAATGAAACTAGACCATTCTCTTACACCAGACACAAAGATAAACTCAAAATGGATGAAAGATCTCAATGTGAGACAAGATTCCATCAAAATCCTAGAGGAGAACACAGGCAACACCCTTTTTGAACTTGGCCACAGTAGCTTCTTGCAAGATACATCCATGAAGGCAAGAGAAACAAAAGCAAAAATGAATTTTGGGGACTTCATCAAGATAAGAAGCTTTTGCACAGCAAAGGATACAGTCAACAAACTAAAAAGACAACCTACAGAAAGGGAGAAGATATTTGCAAAAGACCTATCAGATAAAGGGCTAGTATCCAAGATCTATAAAGAACTTCTTAAACTCAACAGCAAAGAAACAAACAATCCAATCATGAAATGGGCAAAAGACATGAACAGAAATGTCACCGAGGAAGACATACACATGGTCAACAAGCACATGAGAAAATGCTCCGCATCCCTTGCCATCAGGGAAATACAAATCAAAGCCACCATGAGATACCACCTCACACCAGTGAGAATGGGGACAACTAACAAGGCAGGAAACCACAAATGTTGGAGAGGATGTGGAGAAAGGGAAACCCTCCTGCACTGTTGGTGGGAATGTGAACTGGTGCAGCCACTCTCAAAAACTGTGTGGAGGTTCCTCAAAGAGTTAAAAGTAGACCTGCCCTACGACCCAGCAATTGCACTGCTGGGGATTTAACCCAAAGATACAGATGCAATGAAACGCCGGGACACCTGCACCCCGATGTTTCTAGCAGCAATGTCCATAATAGTCAAACTGTGGAAGGAGCCTCAGTGTCCATTGAAAGATGAATGGATAAAGAAGCTGTGGTTTATGTATACAATGGAGTATTACTCAGCCATTAGAAACCACAAATACCCACCATTTGCTTCAACGTGGATGGACCTGGAGGGTATTATTCTGAGTAAAATAAGTCAATTGGAGAAGGACAAACATTATATGATCTCATTCATTTGGGAAATATAAAAATTAGTGAAAGGGAATAAAGGGAAAGGAGAGAAAATGAGTGAAAATATCAGCGAGGGTGACAAAGCATGAGAGACACCTAACTCTGGGAAATGAACAACGGGTAGTGGAAAGGGAGGTGGGCAGGGGGTTGGGGTGACTGGGTGATGGGCACTAAGGGAGGTACTTGGCAAGATGAGCACTGAGCATTATGCTATATGTTGGCAAATTGAACTCCAATTAAAAAAAATTTTAAAAAAGACCAAGACACAAAATTAGGGCCTTTGAGCTTTAGGAGGGAAGAAAGGAAGCAGGGTGGCTTCAGTTGCCTAAGTTATTAAGGAGACATGTCCCACATCGCACAGGCCACATGGGTTCCAGTGTCGCAAGAATAGATATTTACTGTCCCTGAGACAGATCCACTGCAAGGCTGCAGCAGCATGGTGTCCAGAGACACCTTCCAGTGACTTCAAATGCAGGCCAAACTAAAGGTCAGGTTCAAGTGAGCTTTGGATTGAGCAGAAGGAATTTGGTCATCAGAGAGATTGCCAGTCATGAGGTTAGTTGTCCTTGCAGCTCATTAAGGAAATTTTCAACTTCTTTGATTCTACCCGGGGAGATCAATCTTACCATGGAATAACTCCCTGGCTTTTCATCAAAATACTGCAGATGACCAAAATTGCCCAAGCTAATACTCTAACCCCCCACCCCTTTCTTTCTCCATTCTGCTTTCTTTCTCCAATACTGCTAATGAGTATTTTCTACTTCCTGCCAGTTGCTGACACCTGGAAAATTCTTTAAAAATATATGGGGGCTTCCCATTAGGAAAATATCTCCTATGAGCAAACAGCAGACCTTTCCATTTAGTCAGGAACAAAAATCCAGGCTTCAGACAATTTTGCTAGCAGTAATGATATTCTCCTGCCGCCCGTGGGCCTGGCTCTGGTCCATGCTAAATTTTTTTTTTTTTAGAACAGGAAAGTTTCCCTTAACTGAAGAACTCTACTCTTATCACAAATTTCAAGACATTTCTCTGCTTTAATTCTCAGGTGTGCTATTTGTTCTGTTGGCTCAGGAGCAACTTTCAAACCCATTGTTCAAGTGTCCTCAGAATGAAGAAGACAAACCATCCCATCAACAGAACAATAATTTCCACTTAGGGGGAAAAATACATCTTGCCAATTCAGTTCATATTTTCCCAAACACATTTGTAAAACTCTTTGCCCTGAATAATCTGCGAGGCATAGAGTATAAAGTAGAAACCCCCACATGGAATGACGAACGAGGCAGATGCAAAACAGCTCACAATAAAAGCAAACACAAAAATAAAACAGCGTGCGTCAGGTGCCGTGTCAATCACAAGAGAATGTTTTTCACATTTAATCATCAAAGAAAGATTAAAGGCTGGGTATTTAAGGCATGAGAAAGAGGGGGTCCGTTAACAATTTAAGGAAGGTAAGAAAGCAGTGTGGTGGGTTTGGGGAAAAAGAAATTTGGAGTCATACTTGAGGCCAAGTACCATTTCTTCTGTGAATTAGTTGGGTCTCGGGGGGTCCCCTGACTAGTTTCTTAGCCTCATTTCCACCCTGGATAGATGGGGATGATGAGGCAACAGCTCTCCATCCCCCCTGCTGGGAACTCATGAGACTCAAAGGAGATATTGGATGTGAGTTTACTGCACGGTGCTATATGAATATCTGAATTTCTAAAAAGAGGTCACTTGAAAGAACAGAGGTGGAGAATCAGTGGATGGGTCTGTGGCTTGTGAGAGCTGGGACTGACCTGCCCCTTCAATCCCCCTCCCACGTCCCTCATCCCAGTTCGGGTGACCAGCTTACCAGACCTTTCCAGTAGGGTGCAAGGGAGACTTCGGGGCATGCCACTCAGATGCAGAGCTAGCCAAGGCCCTGGAATTTCCCTCTGGTTCAGGATGAGAGCTGCGTTCATTGTTTTTATGGAAAACCCAGATGTGTTTGAACTTGAAACAATGTTAATGGAATTAGCAAGAGATGGGGGTAAGGGCAGTTGGAGTGTCCGTGAGGTGAGATTCATGGTTTTGAGATTCTCTGGGACTTTAACTGGGGCCTTGAGGGAGGAAAGTAGTAAACTGAAATGAGTTTGTTGCAACTGAGACTGTATACTCCGTTCTAATCGCCTTGGGGCTTCAGGAGAAAGTAGAGAAGAAGAAAAGAAAGAGGAAAAAGCACAGAGAAAAGAAAAGAGAAAAAGAAGAGGAGTTGCCCCAGGAGAAGCAAGTGTGCACGTGGACCGGCACACCAAGGGAGGGTCGCTGCCCTCCTTCCACAGTCCACCTGTGTCACACACTCGGGTTTCCTGCCTCCCCATGGCCACAGCTGATTGATCAACTCGAGGGACTCATGAACCTAAATGCATGGACACCTATACCTTCTATCTGTCTTCACCTCCAGGAGCCAAGGCCATTCCTGAGGAGGATGCTACCACAGTGTGGGCCAGGAAATGAAGTTCTGGGTTTGAGGTCTCGAGGTGAAATTTAAGGATTTGTCCAGTCCTAAATGCCCAGGGGACATCAGATTCATGTGATCATGACCTGAGCCGAAACCAAGAGTTAGTCGCTTAACTGACTGAACCACACGGGTGCCCCTGAATCTGATTACATTCTCGCATCTACACTTTTCATTAACATTATCTGATGAGTATTCTAGTTTACTCTAGTTTTTTATTTTACCTCCCTACTCTCCTTCCAGGTTACCACTGTTAAAGCGTGTCACATTTTCTTCCACACATCTCTATGCTTATACATAATATGCTAATACACACACACATTCTTGGCGATTGCTTCTTTCACATGTATCTCTGTATATTGCCTTATTTCCACATTATACATCATGGCAATTCTCCAGGTCCCTAGGTGTTGACATAACTCATAGTTGCATAATGTCTCATGGTGTATTAATTAGGGTTCTCCAAAGAAACAGAACCAACAGGGTGGGGGAAGAACAGATTTTAAACAATTGGTTGATAGGACTGTGGAGGCTTAGTCAGTGCAAAATCTGCAGAGTAGGCTGGCAGGCTGGCGACCCAGGGAAGGTTTGGAGTCCAAATCCAAAGGTAGTCTGCTGGAAGAACTCTCTCTTGCCTTGAGCCGTTAGTCTTTGGAATATCAAGGAGGAGGGTCACCCACATTACAGACTGTAATCTGCTTCACTCAAAGTCCACCTATTTGGATGCAAACCTCATCCAAAAACACCTTCACAGAAACATCCAGAAGAATGTTTGACCAAACATCTACGCACTGTGGTCCAGCCAAGCTGACACATAGATTTAACCATCACACATGGCATAGATGCAGCCCAATTCACTCACCGCCCAATTCATTTCTCTGGTGATGGGCTTTCTGTATTCACTGTGCCTCTATGAACAATGCTCATGTATCAAAAGCCTTCATTTCTAGGAGATAGAATCCCAGAAGATGATTGGGTCCCAGGGTCTGCTTACTTGTCATTTTAACAGATGCTGTCACATGACTTCTGAAATGAGTTTTTAGGGTTTAAACCAAACGCGTAGGGGTGATTCTAGAACAGCCAGGTCAGCTCTGGTCAGGGAAAGCCCCCAAATTAAACATTTTCTTCTTATACCAACATGGAAATGTTTACAAGAAACTCTCTCCAGGGCTGAGACCTTAGAAGCCTTTCTCATCCAAGCGTGTAGGGGTAACAGAGGTTGGCCTATCTGGTAACTTCATGTTACCCACAGGCACGGCAAGTGGTGCTCTGGGAAGAAGGCAAGGATGCTTGGCTACCTCACAAAGACACCCTTTACCCCCACCCCCGTCAAGGATGATGCAAATTCTTTAATTTGACTTCACTGTTACCTTTGTGACTGCTGAATAAGGTTTTGAGGTGTTAATTTTTCCCCCTGTCCCATTCTGCACTATTCTTTCCCTTCCCTTTATTTAAGCAAGGAGTTTACAGGAATGAGATGCCAAAGAAGACAGTGGAAGGGGCCTGGGAGGTTTCTTGTCCTATACAGAATTTGGGAAATTTCCTCAGTGCCAGGAGGAAGCAAGATTTCCAAGAGGAAACAGAGTGGAAGAACATGCAGGGGAAGAGGCTAGATCAAGTGTTATTCCTAAGCTAGGGGCAGAAGAAGGGAAAAGCCTGCAGATTCTGGAGCCATTTAACTATCTGGCAGAGAAGGGAAGACTTCAAGGAACAGGGGCTGAACATCAGGGTATAGCAGGTTGGCCCTTGTGCTGTTTCCCTAAAGATTCCCCTTTCTAAGCATATTACCCCCTACCCAACCTCAGCTCAGGACAAGCCCCCAGAACTATGGTACAGCCCTGGGTTAAAACCCCAGTCGGAACTGACATTAATCATCTAGCCCCAGAATGGGAGACTTGGAGTAGCAATCATGTTGATTTATGCAAGATTTCTTGACACCAGCACTATTGATAGTTGTGATTTTTTTTTTTTCCTGTGGTGTCTGTCCCTTGCATTGTAGGATGTTTAGCAGCATTCTTGGCCTCTACCCACTAAATACCAGTAGCATCCCTTCCCTGCCCCCAGTTCTGATAACCAAATGTCACACATTGCCAAATGGTCCCTGGAGGTGGGGCAGATGGTACCTGACTGAAAACCAGTGATTTAAGCAAAAGTAAAGGAAGGCTGCTACTTTTGAGATTATGAGTAGGGATTCTTTATAGACCTTGACATTGATCTATTACTCGTGTAAGAGAGGCCACCTAGACATGGTCCTTCTCCCAGATTTGCCTCCCTGACAATATTTTGCTGGGGAAAATTATTAAACATTACTCTCCATTCTCTGAGCCACTTGTCAACAAGCAGATGACATCCAGCAATGGAAGGACATGTATCTTAATTATAGCTGTGGTGGTTAATGGGTTAGTGAGCATTTGGGGTGCCCTAAGCCCTTACTGACCTTTCCCAAGCTGGGGCCTGTCAGTTCCATGGCTGTGCCAGACTACAGTGAATGCCAGTTCTGGAAACTCTGGCTGCCCTCCCGGGCCTTTTAGTTCCACACTAATAAGTCTGATTTAGGCTTTGCATTACAGAGCAGCAACCAAGTGGTATTGCCAGCAAGGGCAAAGAGCTGATGTCCGTGGTCTTTTCTGAGCAAGCAAATGAATGTGATATTTTCTCCGCCTCCTCTCTTCTCACTGAGATGATTCTTGGAGATAATCCACTTGGTTATCCATGGATGTGAACATAATTTGGAAGCAGCAGTCATGCCAGATGGCCAGCTCAAGCTGGGAGCCCTGAGTTGATTCCTGAGCCAAATTTCTCATTCCTTGGAGGAGCAGAGTGGAGGGTGTGTATGGCTGGGGAAGGCCAAGCTTTTCATTTCTGGAAAAGAAGTGAAGACAGGGAGAAGCCGGCATGAATGGCCACTGTCCTTGCCAAATATGCATGGTATGACTTAGGTGAATGACTGAGAAAACTTTCTGAGCACCAGTGTGGACAGATCCTGCAACAGGATGCCCCGGGCAGCTGTGAAACACCCTTTCCTGGAGGTCAGGGCCACCTGGGTGGTTCTGACTCTTCTGCTTACCTCAGCCAGCCCAGACAACCGGAGTGACCTCTCAAGGTGTGTCTCCCAGCTCACAGAGTCCTAGATCTGTGTGGGCTCTGGGGATGGGTAACGTGAGTACATGGGGCGTGGGCATGGGGCCAGTAACATAGAGCTCCGACATGTTGGTAGCTGCAATGGGGAGACGAGGAACTCCAGAGAAACTTCTAGATTTGAATGTGAATCAGAGCCCACTGCTAGAACAGGCCTATACAGAAAAGGAAGAAGTAGAGAGAGAGAGAATGGGAAGCCAAGGGAACTAGAGTGGATGGGAGGGTCTTTAGAAAGTGACACATATAGACAAAGGACAAATGAAAGGCCACCAAGACTATTATGGTGACACTTTGATTTAATAGAATGGAAAGGAAGAAAAGTAGGCTTCAAGATCATGAAATAGGCCTATTTCATCATCTCAATTTTTATAATATTTCTTTTTTATTGCTAACTCATTACTGAAATACATCAGATTTTCATCTTTTGTCTTACAAATGAGGTCCAGGAGCAAAAATCACCTGGGCTTTGGTCTTGGAAGTCATGGTTCTGTCACTTTGTATAGGACTTTGGGCAATTTTTGTTTCTCTCTGAGCCTCAGCTTTCTGGTATTTAAAATAACTATACATACGACCTGACTCCTGAAGTGTTATGAAAGTCAAATAAATGTACAAGCTAGTAACCTCTACACAAAATGGTAATTATACTCATTTACAACACAACACGGTCTCATCCAATCCATTCTTCATTCAGCTTTCAACATGGAGACTTGAAAATTTAACCTGATTATGGGGCTCTCATGTCGAAATCCTCCATGGTTCTCCATCATTTTCCAGAAAATGTTCAAACCTTTACAGCTTAGCCCACACAGCCTCGCTAGTCTGGCTTCTGTGTATCCTGGCCTCGTCTGCCACCTAAGACTGCACACAACAGGGTAGCAATCCTAATTCATCTGCATTGCATTCTCCAACGCATTTAACACTTGGTGCCTCCCTCCTTGCCATCAGAGAGGGTCAGCATAGGGGGCCTCCTAATGCTCATGATGGCAGGGAACCCTGGTTTAGGGCTGCAAACTCAAGTGCATGCAGGACCAGGTGGGGAAGGTCAGCAGTGAGTGGGCCAACGGGGACTACAGGTGAATAGGGCAATCACTACTTAGCTAATTCTCTTGCCTTGCACAAACAGGGTGGTAATGTGGGGAATTCCAGAGAATTCCCTCCAAGCCAGGTTATTATATGAATGCTCCTAAGTTTTAAATATTAACAAGGTATTAAAAATTTTTTTAAGCCAAACATCCAAAGAGAATATATCACAGGGCTGACATGACCATGAGCTACCATTTTCAACCCCTGGCCTTATCCTTCACGCATGTTGAAATAAACACAAAACTGAACTTCTAAAAATAACAAGAAATGTTTATAGCTACCCCAATGTTTCTTAAATCATTTAGTCCTTCAAAATGCTATGCAAGCAACATCTCTTTTTTTTTTTTGTATATTTTTTATTGGAGTTTGATTTGCCAACATATAGTATAACACCCAGTGGTCATCCCATCAAGTGCCCACCTCAGTACCTGTCACCCAGTCACCTCATCCCCCCGTCCATGTTTCCTTCCACTACCCCTTGTTCGTTTCCCAGAGTTAGGGGTCTTTCATGTTTTGTCACCCTCTCTGATTTTAACCACTCATTTTTCTCTCCTGTTCCCTGTAATCCCTTTCACTATTTTTTATATTCCCCATATGAGTGAAACCATATGTTTGTCCTTCTCCGATTTACTTACTTCACCAGGATAACACCCTCCAGTTCCATCCACGTCAAAGCAAACGGTGGGTATTTGTCGTTTCTAATGGCTGAGTAATATTCCATTGTATACATAGACCACAGCTTCTTTATCTATTCATCTTTCGATGGACACTGAAGCTCCTTCCACAGTTTGGCCACTGTGGATATTACTGCTATAAATATTGGGGTGCAGGTGTCTCGGCTTTTCACTACAAGCAACATCTCTTATGAGAAGCATGTCTAAACATGCCCTCCTCTTCCCACTCTCCCATTATTCCATCCCCTCTATCACTTCCATAGTGCAAGTTATCATCAAAGTTGATCATATCATGATCCATAATGGCTGCTGAAACTCTAGCCATCATATCTGCATTCTAGGCAACAGGGTAGGAGAAGGAGGTGAAATGCAAAAAGGCCTCCTCTTAGATAAGGCTTCTGAAAGTTCTTTGAGAGGAACTGACTTAACTAAAAACTTCACTTGCTTTACTTACATCTCATTGTTCAATCCTAGCTTGAATGAGTTAGGGAGATATAATCATACCACCAATTAGAATAAAATCAGAGTTCTATTGTAGAAGGTGGAAAAAAGTTTATTAAATGGGTTATTAGCACTCTTCCATGCTTACAGTCTTGTTCTCCAGCTTTTACTATTGTTCATAGAACTCATTCTCCAAACAACCATTGTTTCTAATTTGGATTATAGGTACTTTCCAATTTCAACACCTTTAATGGCTTACTTTATCCTTTGAAGAAGACCATAGCCATTTAAGGCTAAAATGCCTATGTGACTTGGCACCACTGCTTTCCTCTCTCCCACCCCCCTAGTCTCATCTTCTACCTTCTTGTTCTCTGTTCACCCTGCACTGACATTTTTTCAGTTCCTTGAATGAGTCTGGTGCTTTCCCAGCTTTGTGTATATTGTTCCCCATTCTTGAACTCTCCTTCCCCAACTGACTGATGCCTCTAAGCATCAGGTGAAATGCCACATCCACAGGGAGGCATCCTCATTACCTCAGGCGGAACACTTCCCCATCTCCCTTCTTCTTGGGCTATATGCTCACTTATGACTTCTCCAAAGTCGGGGACACCATGTTGATGTGTGTAGCCACCAATGATGACCAATATTCCCTGCTAGACCCTCTGTTGTAAGGACAAGGGGACATGTTGGACCTATTTCCTTCTGTACATGTGCTGATAGATTAAGGATATTCAGTAAATATCTGTTGCCTGAGTCTTTATTATAAGTCAAAGTGTTTGTTTGGCCCTTCAGGACTTAATTAGGTAAAGGGTATGTGAGACTCAGCCCAATATTTACAAGCCATCCTCTCTCTCCAAACCCATCACACAAAGTTACGAATATAGGATTAAATCAGATCCTGCACAATTAGCCATTCATCAACACCTAAGAGCACCTTCCCCTTCCTCCTTATACAGAATAGCTTTTCTCATCCTTCCTAGTAGGCTGGGTGATGGATACCAAGTGGCTGCTCACACATCCCGAATTCAGTTAAATGTATCAATCAAATCTCAATAAATAAGCATTGCAAGGAGAGGATGCCCCCCCCCCGATTTTTCTATTTGCTTCAATCTAAAACAAAAACTGAACATAAGAAAATAAAACAAAACACAACTTCATGAGACCATTTTCCTTTAAGCCTCTGCCTCAAAGCTGAGAGAGAGAGAGAGAGAGAAAAAACAAAAACAAAAACAAAAACAAAACACCAAAAAACCAGGCAGGGAACTCTCACGGAATATAGCATGCATCCTTATCTGAGGACACAAATTGAACATGAGTGGGGAACACATAAACCAAAAAGCTGGCAACATCTACAGCTGGGGCAGGGAGAGACCTAGCCATTATTGATACTTCTGCTTTTTTAGATGTGTGTGATCCATTCCGTGCTGGACCTAACGTGCGCAGAGGAAAAAGAATGTTAAAATTCTTATACCAGCCAGAGGCTGACATTGGTTTTCTGCTCCAATTAATGCAGGACCTTGAGAGTTTAGGGTGACACTCTGTCCTCATGAACTTTGGCAAAATGGCAGAAGATGGGAGGCCCAGATGCCTTGACCCAACAGCAGATGTCAACACTAGGATGGTCCAAATGAGTGCAAGTTTATGCCTTTCCTTCTCCATGGGAGACCTCAGGAGATAGTATCTCACAGCCTTACACCAGATGCTAAACAGATTATATCCAGATGCTCTATAAACATGTGTCAGCAGTTGAAAAGACCTATCCTAATTGGGACAAAATTACTTTTTCCAATGCTGTAGGTAAAATGCACAAGTAAAAATATAACTATGGTTGTTTAAATACACCCTAAGGTGCTTTATTTTTCTTTAGCACAGAGAAAGTCCAGCTTGAGCAAATGCATGTGCTTGCAAGAAGTCTATTCGAGGGAAAACAGTGGAGAAAGAAATTAGGCAGCCTCCCCAGCAGCCTGTACCTACAGATGGTATTGCTCATTGCTTTAAGATTCCATCACCTGATTTGAAGACAGTGCAAATTTTATTCAATCATCTTTCCTTCTTGCTGATTGAGGAACTCTTAATGTTAGCAAGCATACTTATTTCATACTAAAGAATCCCCAGAGTGGTTTCGTGTGCATCCAGGGCATAATTTGTGCTTTTCCACAAATGCCTCAACCTCTATTTGTTCTGAGCCTATGTAGCACACGGAACAGTGGGCAGTGGGGTTCGGGGGGACTGCAGGAAACTGTGTCGTAGACAGCTGTGAGCTTTTAAAAAATGCAGTGTAGGAGCAGAGACAGACAAGTAAACAGGAAATGATAACACATGTGGAAATGCTATGACAGAGTAAGATTAAGATGCTACAGGAGCAGAGAAGGGGTTCACTAAATTCAGATAGGGATGTCTGAGCCAGCCTACAGGAGGAAGAGGTAGAGTGTGAAGGAGCCAGGTAAGCAGAGGGGAGAGAATGGGGTACTTCAGGCAAAGGAAATCTGGATGCCATGCACTGGGTCGATGGCTGTTATTTACATGAATTTCGATTAGGAGACAAGTTACTAAAAACGGTGTCCAAATGGAATGGGCTTCCCCAGAAAGCATGAAGTTCCATTTATTAGAAGTGTGCAAAGACTGCATTAACATTTTGGGGAATTATAAAAATAAATTTCTCACCCAAAACAAAAGAAACAAAAGTGAAAGTAAACAAGTGGGATCAAACTAAAAAAGAAACCATCAACCAAATGAAAAGACAGCCTATTGAACGGGAGAAAATCATTGCAAATCGTATCTGATAAGGGGCTAATATCCAAAACATACAAAGAATTCACACAACTCAACAGCAGAAAAACTGATTTAAAAATGGGCAGAGGATTTTTTCTAAATAAGACGTACAGATGGCTCACCGGTACATGAAAAGGTGCTCAACATCAGTAATCAGGGAAATGCAAAGCAAAACCACAATGAGATATCACCCCACGGCAGTCAGAAGGACTAGTATCAAAAAGACAGTAAGTGTTGGCAGGGGTGTGGAGAAAAGAGAACCTTTGGGCATGGTTGGAAGGAATGTAATTTGGTGAAGCCACGATGACGAACAGTACTGAGTTTCCTCAAAAAAATTAAAAATAAAACTATCATATAATCCAACAATTCCACTTCTGGGTATTTATCCAAGGAAAACAAAAATACTAAGCCAAAAAGATATATACACCCCAATGTTCACTGCAGTATTATTTACTACAGCCAAGCTATGGAAATAACCAAAAGACCTTCTTTCCTTCCTTCCAAGGACAGGAACAGGCAGGCCAGGACTGGCAGGGAGGAAGGAAGGACTGAAGGAGGAATGGGGAGGCGGGTAGGAAGGAGTTCAGGAGGGGGACGGCAGGGGGTCTTTCTTCTGGAGGGCTTTCTTTGCGTCTTTCTTTATTTCTCTATCTTCTTTCTTTTTATTCTTTCTTTCTTTTCTTTCTTTCTTTCTTTTCTTTTCTTTCTTTTTCTTTTCTTTTCTTTTCTTTTCTTTTCTTTTCTTTCTTTCTAGATTCTATTTATTCCTGAGAGACACACAGAGAGGCAGAGACACAGGCAGAGGGAGAAGCAGGCTCCCTGCAGGGAGCCTGACATGGGACTCGATCCCAGGACCCCTGGATCATGACCTGAGCCAAAGGCAGGCACTCAACCACTGAGCCACCCAGGCACCCCTAGACTTTTTGTTTATTTATATGAGAGTGAGGGAGAGCGAGCATGAGGAGCAGATGGAGAGGGTGAATCTCAAGCAGACTCCCCCAGTGAGTGCAGAGCCCATCGCAGAGCTTGATCTCACAACTTGGAGATCATGGTCAGAACTGAAACCGAGAGTCAGACACAGCTGAGTCATTCAGGGACCCTCAAAATGGTAAATTTTATGTTATGTATATCTTACTACGATTTTAAAAAAACCCACAAATCCCCAGCTGATTTCAAAGCAGTCCACAAAGCAGTTTTGGAGAACCACTAGACTCGTTTATCATACAGCTTTAAGAGTTTGAAAGGCTTAAAGAAGCCAAAGCGTTTGCATGGTATTAAGTTAAAACAGACCATAGGGCCTCCCTTTGGAATATAGGAACTTGTGAGTGCAAATGAACTCCAAGTCTTTTTGGTATCTGTCTGAGCCAATAAAGGGCCTCTCTCTGATGAAAGCTGTGAGGTGTAAGGTCTTTCTCCCAGGAGGGTGGCAAACTGGGGGTATTTCAGCTCCTGTAGCCCACTTCTCTGATCCACTTGCAGGGAACTTCATTTCTCAGTGTCAGAGAGAACAACAACCCCCACCCGTATCTCTGGACTTGCATCAATCTCCAGAAGGTGGGAAAGGAAGAAGGGGACTGCAGTCTGGATCTACACATGGGTTCTCTAAATAGTGAGACAAAGGCTTGGGTGCAGGTAGGTCTTCTTTGGGAAGTGATCCCAGGGAGGAGTGAGGGGTGGAGGGATCAACAAGAAAGTAGTGAAAATCTATTCTAAGAATAATTTAGTTGGAAAGCTCTATGAACAATAATAATAATAAAAAAAAAATCCCACAGGACGTTTTGAGAAATCTTATGACCCAGAAGCCAGAATTGTCCACCTAGGAATTGAAAAGGGGAATTGACACTTCCACTCAATTCCTCAATGTCAAGAATGGCCTGATGGATGTTAACTTCTCTCATTATACGCTTTGTGTGGAGGGGGTGAAAAGTCAGAGAAGAGTCAGGGCAGAAAGCAAGAGGCAAGTGGCTTTGGGCCAAGCCCAGAGGGAGGTGTTATCTGGCCAAGTCAGCCGTGGAGCTGTTTAAAGCCCTGTGGTCTCACTGGCAGAGCAGCAGGTGCCTTAAGAGGCTGGGCTGGGTGGGTGTGAAGTTGTGTACTAGGGTCCAGGTGTTAAATGATCCTGCAGTTCTAACCAAGTTTGCAATTCCTGCACAGATCCACAATCTCAGAAGGACCGCAGAAGGGCTGCCTACAGAGCAGCACGTTAATCCACAGCCTTGTCTACGCTCAGAGGATAATGGCAAGGGGTCGACTAAGAAAAGAGGTGATACTGCTCCCAGTTGTTTGATTTATAAGTTGGAACCCCTGTAAATCACAACAAATTAAAAAAAATTCACCAATGTTACCCTGAGTAGGTAAAAAATTTCCACTAGTTTCTGAAATCAGAAGCCCCATTTCCCTACTGGGGAGGAAGGAGCTGTGAACTGAAGCTCAGCGGTTCTCAGAGCGTGGCTCAAACTCGCATCATCATCATCACCTGGCAACTCGTCAGGAATTCAGATTCTTTGGCCCACCCCAGATTTCCTGGATCAGAAACTCTGGGGTAGGGCTCAGCAATGTGTTTTAAGACTTCCAGGTGATTCTGATGCATGCTCAGTTTAAGAAGCGCTGCCTGAGAACACTTAATCAGTCACACGTTCCCAGCCAGGTTTTCAGAAACTCCCGGTAGAGCACGAGGCACGACATCTTGACTTGGTTTTCACTTAATACCAACAAATGCTGAATATGCCTGCATTGTTTTTTTTTAGGGCTGCTGTCACAAGTTACTGCAAACCTATGAGCCCTGAGTAATGTATAGAATTGTCGAATCACTATGTTGTACACCTGAAACTAATGTTGACACTGTATGTTAACTATACTGGAATTAAAATTTTAAAAAGACACCCCCCCCAGCCCCCAAAACAAAACAAAACCCAAACCAAATTACCACAAACCTCATGGCTTAAAACAACAGAAATTTTTTTCTCTCATGTTCTGGAGACCAGATGTCCAAAAGGAAGGTGTTGGCAGGGCCACGCTCCCTCCAAAGGCTCTCCAGCAGAATCCTTCCTGGCCTCTTCCAGCTTCTAGTAGCTCTTGGCATCCCTTGGCTCGAGGTCACTGTGGAAGTCTCCACCTCGCTTTCACAGTGTCCTCTGCATGTCTCCTCACGTGCCCCCCTCTTTCCTTCCTCTTATATGAACAACAGTCATTGGCTATAGGGCCAGCCTTACATCTTGGGAGACCTCATCTGGAAATCCCTAACTTAATTACAGAGCAAAGACCCTCTGTTATGGTCACATTCACAGGTCCTGGGGCTGAGACTTGGATTTACCTTTGGGAGGTTAAAGTTCAGCCATCCACAGTGTCCAGCATAACTATAATCCAAATCTTCCTAAAACTCCCCAGTTTTGTTTTGTTTTGTTTTCACAGATAAACATAATCTAGTCATTTAGTCACCTTTTCCCCCTCCTTGGGCTATAAGGAATCACAGAAACCTGGGGTGTTAACTCTCCAGCATGAAGAACAAGAATTATCACCCCACAGTGATGCTCCCAAGTACAATGACTCCATGACCCTGGCTGCTCAGATGGGCCTGTCTCCCTCCTTCACCCCATGTGTCTAAGAAGCATAATAATTAATCACATCCAAATGCCTGGTTGCTCAAAGATGATACTTGTCCCATGAAGCTGAAGGATGCAATGACTACTTCACTCACTGCCCCAGAAGCCAGCAACCTGTGCCCCAAAGCTAGCACCTGCTATGTGCTGACCTTGTGTCCCAGGGGCCATTGCTGCTCCTAGCGCCAATGCTCTGCTCTCTGATTATAGCAGTGGGGAAAATAGGGCTTCTTCTCTGCCACCTTACCCCAAAGGTGGCAATATGCTCTCTCAACTTATGCACAAGCCCAAACCTGTCCCAGGCTCTCCAAATAAGTCAGTTCTTCATCTGAGCGGTGAAGGGGCCACCTTGCTACATAACTTCAGGGGTACCATACATATTTTATTCCTGGAGAATCCTGATGTTGTGGGCCATGCCTGCCCACTTCTGACATGGACAGAGAGTGCATCCATGCTTGGGATCTCTCCATTCCTCAAATCTTGGCCTAACTGACATCTATCTTTACTATAAAGGAAATCCTCCTTTCTCCCAAAGTGACTTATGGCCAAGTCAATTGGCAATGGGAATTCCATTGCCTTGAGGGGAAGCGCCACCCTGGCCTCACTCTCAGGGATATAGTCTAACCCCATTGCTCAGGAAGACAAATTCCAAAAGCTCTGACATTCTAACAGGTCCCAAACTAAATATGAGTTTCAATAATTATTGAAAGACTTGTAGGCATTAGACATCGCGGTGTTGGAAATCAAAACAGTTTTTTTAAAGGATTTTATTTATTTATTCATGAGAGATAGAGAGAGAGAGAGAGAGAGAGAGAGGCAGAGACTTAGGCAGAGGGAGAAGCAGGCTCCATGCAGGGAGCCCGATGTGGGACTCGATCCCGAGACTCCAGGATCCCGCCCTGCGCTGAAGGTGGCGCTAAACTGCTGAGCCACCGGGGCTGCCCCAAAAACAGTTTTTAAGAAAGGAAACTTTCTCATGTACTTGCCAAATGTCAATCAAAAGGTGCTGTCTGAAATGGCATAAATATGAACTGGCCTCCAGCACTGGCCAACTCTGTGTGTCTTTTTAAGTTTTTATTTAAATTTCAGTTAGTTAACGTACAGTGTAATTTTAGCTTCATGTGCACAATATAGTGATTCCATGCTTCCATACAATGACCGGTGCTCATCATGACAAGTGCACTCCTTAATCCCCTTCACCAATGTTATCCATCCCCCCATGCACCTCCCCTCTGCTAACCATCGGGCTGTTCTCTACAGTTAAGAGTCTATTTCTTGGTTTTCCTCTCTCTTTTGTTCCCCTTTGCTCATTTGTTTTGTGTTTCTTCAATTCCACATATGAATGAAATCCTATGTTGTCTTTCTCCGACTGACTTATTTTGCTTAGCATAATACACTAGCTCCATCTGTGTTGTGGCAAATGCAAGATTTCATTCTTTTTTGTGGCTGAGTAACATCCCATGGTATATAAATATATAAATATACACCACCTCTTCCTCATCCATTTATCATTCAATGGGCACTAGGGCTGATTCTATAATTTGGCTATTGTAAATAATGCTGCTATAAACATTGGAGCGTGTGTATCCCTTTGAATAATATTTTTGTATTATTTAGGTAAATACCTAGTAGTGCCATTGCTGGATCATGAGGTAGTTCTATTTTTAACTTTTTGAAGAAACTTCATACTGTTTTCCAGAGTGACTGCACCAGTTTGCATTCCCATCAACCAACACTGGCCAACATTGCAACTCCCCGAGGCTCACAAATGGGATGCCATATGGATTAGATCCAAAGGCTAGATTACTTGGTAATCATTATTTCCTCAATCATTTTGGTTGGAAGAGACTGAGTGTAAACTACGTGGTGTTCCACTGGGAAAATAAACAGGGGCCTGTCCCACCTGCAGTTCAACCAGCATATCTGAAGGAACCCTCTCTTCTCCTCCTACACCTCCTGTACATCCCCCAACAGAGCCATCCGCCAGGCTGGGAAGCTGGGTGATGATTTTCACCTGAAAACAAAGAAGTTTGATAGGAGTGAGGACAGAAAGGAGAAGTAACCAGAGCCAACCAGCTGACCCATTGCATTTCTTTCCTCGGCTCAGCCTACTTGGGCTTCATTTGTACCCTTTCTCCTCTTAGTAAATGCGAATATCTCTTTGCCTCTCATGTTTTGTGCCTTTTTTTTTTCGAACTGGGACATAGAGAAAGCAAAAATGTGCCCAAGGGCACACAGTCAGCAAAGGACAGATCCACGATGGAGAATGTGAATCTGTGTGTAGTTCCCATTTAAGGGATCCTAGGTTCCCAGAAGGCCACAGCTACTGAAAGAAACATCCCAATAGCAGGAAAACTATCTTCCAGTTGGTTCCTACTGCACTTCTTCAATGGCTTCACTACACTACCTTTACTTACCAAATTTTCTGGCTTTTCTTCCCAATTCTTCCCTCCTGATGCCCACTGTTCTGGTTAAACTTGCTTCGTTTGATGCAACAATCGCTCTGTCTCAACTCAATCTTCCTTCCACTCCAGAACTACCCTGCCTTCTACTGCCAGAGTAGATGTTCTACAAAACAAATGGAATCACTTCATGTCCTTACTTAAGAACCTTAAAAGGCTCCTCACTGCCCATAAAATGAAGCTCACTCTTTTGCCTGGCATCCAAAACCTTTCACTACCCACCCCATCCATCTCCTCAGTGTCGTCTCCTGGCACCAAGGCTCCCAACCACACTAATGGCACAGTGTTCCTGGAATACATCATACTGCTCTATGTTGCTGAGCCCTGTGGTTTCCTCTGCTCTTCCACAATGTCTTTACCTGCTGAACAACTACACATCCTTCAAAATCAAACTTGGTTCTTTTGAAAAACCTTTATGTCTATTCCTTGAACTCCTCAAGGTTGGAAGCAATATCCTTTTAAGTATGTCTGGTACCAAGTCCAATGGCAGTACATGGGATTTTTTTTTAATCTTTTTTTAAAATTTTATTTTATTTATGATAGTCACAGAGAGAGAGAGAGAGAGAGAGAGGCAGAGACACAGGCAGAGGGAGAAGCAGGCTCCATGCACCGAGAGCCCGATGTGGGATTCGATCCCGGGTCTCCAGGATTGCGCCCTGGGCCAAAGGCAGGCGCTAACCTGCTGCGCCACCCAGGGATCCCCGGATTTTTTTTTAATTAACTTTTTCTCTTCTTTTTTAAAAAAAAGATTATTAAAAAAAAGATTATTTATTCAAAAGAGACACAGAGAGAGAGGCAGAGACATAGGCAGAGGGAGAAGCAGGCTTCCTGCCAGGAGCTTGATTCGGGACTCGATCTCAGGACCCCAGGATCATGACCTGAGCCAAAGGCAGATGCTCAACCACTGAGCCACCCAGGTGCCCCACATGTTCTTAATGTGATTTTGGGAAAGAATATTTTGTTGAGCATTTAGTATGGGTCAGACCTTCTGCTAATTGGGCCCCTAAAAATATAAAACAAAAAATTTTTAAAGATTTTATTTATTTATTTATTTATTTATTTATTTATTTATTTATTTATTTATTAATGAGAGAGAGAGAGAGAGAGAGAGAGGCAGTGACACAGGCAGAGGGAGAAGCAGGCTCCATGCAGGAAGCCCGATGTGGGATTTGATCCCGGGTCTCCAGGATCATGCCCTGGACTGAAGGCGGCACTAAACCGCTGAGCCACCCAGGCTGCCCAAAATATAAAAATTTAATAACAAAAACTCTTAGGATGCTCTTTAGGGCTGAATGGTGAATGCACTCTTTCATATCACAACACCCTTACTTCTTTTAAACTTACCAAGGTGCCTGGGTGGCTCAGTTGGTTGAATGTCCAAGTCTTGATATTAGCTCAGGTCATGATCTCAGGATTGTGAGATGGAAGCTGAGGCTCCATTCTCAGAGTCTCACGTGCATGAGAGCATGGGCACACTTTCACTTTGCATCTTTCTAAATAAATAAGTAAATCTAAAAAAAAGGAATTTCACTTACAATATCTAGGATTTGCAACAGGGGTTAGTAGTACATACATGTTCTTTTGTAATATCATTTTAGCAAAAAGCTTATTTTTAAGAAATAGAAAAGTGATATTTAAAAGTTTGAGTGTAGTTGATGCACAATGTTACGTTCATTTCAGGTGTACAGTGTAGTAATTTAACTTCTCTGTGTGTAATGCTAGAAAGTGGTGTTTTTATAAAACTTTTGTATGGCAAGTCCTTAAATAAATATCTTTGGTGGGTTTGTTCCAGTGCAATAAATCTTTCTGCCTGGCAGATACATACAGTTCCTGAAGAAATGGATCCTTACACATGCACATACGTGTGGGCATGTTATTAATGTTCTTCTAGTGCACATTGCAGCCGGCCCTGAGTCCAATTATGGCCCCAGGACCTCGTGCTCCTGAATGCAGCACCTTTATCAGACAGGTGTTATGTATGATCACTTACCTGCTAAGTTTCTGTGCTTTGTGATGGAAGGTGATGAATGCAAGGGAGAGAAGGTATACTTACAACGCAGCTTTCTTTCGCATGCCGTAGTCTCAGAGAAGGGAGTGACAAGAGAAAAATCATGTTTCCAATTGAAATTCAAAAATAGAACTGGTAAGCATGCACAAAGATAGGATAATTCCCTTAATTTCATTCCATTGAGTGTGTCTCATACAAAAATTAACCATGTCTACTACTTAGAAGTTTGCTCATTAGCACAGTCATCTGAGCAGATGAAAGGGTATACTTGGCTCAATCTAGCGAGAAGCTTTTCCCTTGATACCCTCAAAATTTTTGACAAAGATCCATTCAGAGAATGCTTGGAGATGCATCCTGTCCAGATTTCAGACTTGTGGGACCATTAGTGCTGGGGCCTGGAGGTGGCTGTGTCCTCCCTGCCCTTCCCCCTTCCCCGTTGGTCTAGCCCACTCACATTCTTGGTTGAGATCTCGGTTCACAGGGCTCTGCAGGGGAGGCACACTCTTGCCTAGGTGAAGGCAGCACAAAATCTCCTTCTGCAGTGCTTCTTTGAAATTTTGGATGTGGTTTCATTTGTTATTATACCTGTTCTTTACCTGGGTGGCCCAGCTAACAGGAATGGCTCTTTGCATTTCCTCACGGGTCACTCACTCATCTTTAGGGCAGAGGAGAAAACAGAAGCAAGGTATCCTCCAAGGGAGCAAATGAAGACCTGGACGCATCCAGTGTTTCTATTCTCTGGGGTCCTATTCCATTCCAAACTTCTTCCCTAGCTGGTTCTTTGCAGGGCATGCTACTGTTCACATTAAAGATTTTATTTTCAACTGCCACACGAGGTTGAAAACTTGTTTGCACCCTGGTTGGTGTGCCTGGGAATTGTGTGCTGAGTTCTTGGCCTCAGTCTAAAAAAAAAGAAAAAAAAATTTAAATGACAGGGGAAAAAAATAAAATTAAAATGAATGAATGAATGAATGAATGAATGAATGACAGGGTTGTGTGGATGGCATTAATTTGCAAAACAAAGAGCTGGAATGAGGAAGAAAGGAAGAGAACTGCCCTGATGATGTCAAGAAGACTCCTTTCAGGGGAAAATGTGCTTCTGGTGACACAGATCTCATAGGTGAGCTTGGATTCACTCAAAACTGGCCAAGCAGTCAAGGCGCTGCAGGAGGCACAAAGGCAGGAATGGATGATGGAGATGTTCCTTGCATCCCAGCAACCTGACAGCTGTCTGGTGTCGCTGTGGTAAGGGAGTTAGGGGAAAGAGCACTGGCAGGGAGGGGTAGTCAGCAGCTGTGCCTCTGTGCTGCTGCCCCTCTGAGCACCGCGATCAGCTTAGATACCACGCTGTGTGGTCTTGGGCAACACTCTGAGGATCAGATGGAAGAAGCAAACTTTTTTCTTGAGTCCTTGGGCCAGTTCAGGGCAGGCTTCAGTTAGGACTGCTGGGAGCATGTCTCTGGAGATGCAGTGACCCCTTTGAAGACACTCATAGCTCTGAGCCCCTGGCTGAAGATGGTTAACACAGGACAGCCTAGCAAGCCGTCTCCAAAACCACTGATAGGGAAAAGCCACAGGAAACTGACTCACGAGTAGATTAAGAGAAGCCCATGGAAGGAAATAGTTTCTCCTAAGAATGAAGTTGGCCAAGGAGGAGGGTAGGGGTCACTGCTCAGTTCAAAAGACATAGGGAGGTGGGAATCTCCAAGGTAAAGCACCAGAAGTGAAGGGTGAAGCAAAGAAGGCTGGTTATTAATTGGGAGCTCCAGGGAAATAGGGTTTATGGAGTTAACATTTTGGAAGATAATTGGACCTTCTGCCATGACTTGCTTTTTTATACTGGATAACTCTGATAACTAGATAATTGAAAACTTTTCTTTCTGCAGGTCAAATTTGACTTCAAAAAAAAGATGAGGGAAAAGCAAAGGAGAGCTCCACGGGAACGGGAAATTTGTCTACCTTATTCACTGTTTTATCCCAAGTCCTAGAATAAGGCACACAGTGGGTGCTCAATAAATATCTGAGGAATGAATATGCTATCCCATTTAATTAAGCTTAGTGCTTTCCCTCCAGAGCCTCTGCTCTTATATGGAGGAGAAAATCTTCCCTCAGTCTTTCTAGGGCAGCACTCAGGTTGATGGAGGCTTCATGTCATCTGGGTTCTCTTTGCATGGGCCATTTTGATTATTTAATTCTTTTATTTCTTTTGTCTAACAAATATTTATCAAAAATCTACTCTCTGCAGGCACTGGTTGAGCTTAACATGCATAAATGCAATGGTACAGATATGTGCCCGCTTGGAGCTTACAGTCTTGTGGAATCTAATTCTCTAAGCCCACCTTCATGATTGGAGGCTAAAATAACTGAGTAATTTAACCACACCAAAGCAACCGACCCACCAAACCAATCAAGCCACAGAAAAAGAAACTACATCCAAAGCATTGGCCTTTTCAGCCCTCAGAACTTCGCATGGTCATCCAGGGACTCACAGGACCAGATCACCCAGACCAGAAAGAACCTTGAGAAGTCATTTCAGACTTACCCCCACATAGTAGTCACAATGGGCTGGGTTATCCTATAGTAACAAATTAACCCTGAAATCTCTACTGTTTAATACAACCAAGGTGTATTTCTTGTTTATACAAAGCTTGTTATGCATGGCTTCTTCCACATAGTGACTCAGGGAAGTTTGCTTCTGTCCAGTTACTTAGCATCTCATCCTGAGGCATCCAGATCACTGCGGTTTGGAAGGAGCAATGGTAGGCAAATGAACGCATAGGGTGGTTCATCACCTTAGTCTGGAAGTGACATCTCACTTGCCCTCACTTTTTGGCCCAGCACCAGTTTCTTGATCCTACCCAGTTGCGAGAGGGTTGGGAATGGAAGGGAATATTCCACTGGACATTCAGTGAGCATTAAATGCCTCAGACATGCCCGTTCTTTATACAACCCGCCCCCCCCCAATTCATTATTGTGCAGAATTGAGAAACAATGTTGACACAGTTGTTAGATGAAATTTAGAGGATAGATTTTTTTTTTTAATTTTACTTATTTATGATAGGCACACAGTGAGAGAGAGAGAGAGGCAGAGACACAGGCAGAGGGAGAAGCAGGCTCCATGCACCGGGAGCCTGACGTGGGATTCGATCCTGGGTCTCCAGGATCGCGCCCTGGGCCAAAGGCAGGCGCTAAACCGCTGCGCCACCCAGGGATCCCTAGAGGATAGATTTTACAAATAAATGGGCCAATTTCTTTCCTGAGTTCTTTATCTGGAAATAATTCCGAAATGAAAGGAATATAGGAAATAACTATATTATAGTTATAATACAGGCTGACTTTTTGATACTGGATAGAAAGCATCAACTTCTTTCTTTGTGTTTCTTCTGCCATTGGAGCTTTTATTAAGTGTTGTATCATCTCATTTATTTCTAATTCAGCTGTAGATTTCCATTATCTATTAAGTGTGCCCTGATTTTGTCCTGGCCTGCTCAGGCACATTTTCCAATAAAAAATGGTGGTGTAATTAGCACTAGATCCATGAAAGAAGTATGTTGAAATATGTTAATTTATTCCATTTGCTGATATAAGTTTATTCCTGGGTAGCATTTTGCCAGATCAGTATGGATTTGATTATTCTTAAACCTTCACTTCCTAGTGATGGTTCATTCATTATATCATAAATCATCTGATTACAATTCAGGGGCATGTGCCCTTGACTTTAGTTTTTGCATTTATAGTTGCTAGTACTTGAAACGTTGGTAGCTTCATTATGGAGTCCAAGGGCACTATTACTCCTTGAAATTGGAAAATACTATGCTTAGCTGGAGTTAAAAAAAAAAAAACCACCACCAATTTGGGGAAAATTCAGTAATGAAAACCTGATCATAGGGAATGGGAGTGAAATTTTGCCTTGCAGCGACTCATCATCCAGAGGAAAAAAGTCTTCACCTATGAAGGAAGTTGGGGTATCAGAGGAAACCTGGATACTCAAAGGTGTAGAAGACCAAGCCCATAATCTCTCTTGGCCCTTTGATTTACTGAACCAAGATTTTTAGGAATCTTCCTTTTGACACCCCTTTAAAATATTTTTGAGCCTCTATTGTTTTAGACCCCAGAAAAACAGTGTTGAAAAGACAGCCAAGACCCCACCCCTCATGGAGTTCAGATTGTAAAGGGGAGAAGAGTAAACTCACACTTACAAAATGGTGGTATGGGACATGCAGGGTCCCCCTAGGAGACCAATGCAGGGGTACCTATTTCCGACTTTCTGGGAGCAACTTTTTCATCGTGAAGGAAACCCATGTACATTGAGAACTGAAAAATGAGAAGCAGTCACATGAAGACAGGTAGAAAAGAACAGCTAGAAGTGTGGGTGTTTTAAACAGATACAGCAGCCAGAACAAAGGTCTCAGTGCAAGAGAGAGAATTCAATAGTTAATAGGAGGATGGATTGGGTTGAACTTTCATGCATTTATCTGTCACAGGCCCATCATGCAGGGCTATCCAGCAGTTGTGGCTTGTATGTTCATGTTCATGTCGAGACTTCTCCGGGAGCCAAAATGGGCTGAAGACAGAGAAGGGGCCAGACCTGAGATCTTGTCTACCACAAAGGTTTCCTAAATAATGGGCCTTGACCATGAGAACAGATACAATGACTTTCCCAGAGCCTTCCTCTTTCCCAGTGTGAGGCCACCAGCTGGATGGAATTCACACAAGGTATGAAGTCTTCTCTGCAGTTTAGGAGGAAAAAAATTCACCCAGTGTCAGAAACAGCATCGTATGGAGGGTATCTGAGTAGTGAGCAAAGAAGAGGTTAAAAACCAAGCACCAGAGAGTGGCTAATCTGATTTACAGACTAAGGAGCAGGTGAAGGAGAAAGGAAAGTGGGACAGAAAAGATCTGAGCACTAGGTATGTTTGGGGGTACAAGTTGAGAATTAGGGAAGAACAGTTTGGGGAAAAGCTAGCAACCACATGCAGGAGAGTGGGCAGGGGGAGCACAACAGAGAGAGAATTTTAAGATATTCACTAATACATGAAGAGTTCACCTTCTCCTTTAGTATTTCCTTGAGAGACAGTATAGATTTGATAAACTAAGTATAGGTTTATAATACTTTTCGTTTCCTGGATTGTGTTTCTTTGAATGCAATGCTTGGCTGAGACTGGGCCAACTGGAGTCGTGGGGTTTGGGGGCTGTAGAAACTTTCCCATGAATAAATAAAAAAAATTTAAAAAAAAAAAAAAAAAAAAAAAAAAGCTCCCGGTGCATGGATCCTGCTTCTCCCTCTGCCTGTGTCTCTGCCTCTCTCTCTATCTGTGTGTGACTATCATAAATAAATAAAAAAAATTAAAAAAAAAAAAAAAGAAAGAAACTTTCCCATGAGAAGCACCTCCAATTCAATAAGTAAGCACAAAAATGACTGTTTAGAAATAGTCCTGGTTCTTCCCTTGGGATATTACCAGGATAGTTCTTACAGGAGATACATTTTGGGATGTCTGCTCAGCCCATGGCTTTCTCTGTCTGAAAACTGTTTCCTTCTGCCAGCCTCCTCCTTTGCACGAGGAGTCACCCCCTTCCCTCCAACAGTGATTAGACAAGGAAAGAGTCCCTGATCCAAACTGGGCCAGAGTTTTTCCCTGAGAATAAGGGGCTAAGTGTGCAGGATGGCGACTCAGGAGCAGTGGGGAGCCACATATGTCCCTGAGCTCCCCAAAGCAAAAGCAAAGGCTGAAGACCAAGGAGACTGGGAAACAGATTTCCCTTGGAAAATTGGGAAACCTTGGGACTGAATCCTTCTGAGGTCTTGGTGGCTTTCCTCCTCCTGGTTCCAGGCTCCCACAAAGGAGCTGCCCTTAGGTTCTTGTAAGACACGTAGTATCCTGCAAATCAATTCTCTTTCCGTTTCCCTTTTCGCTCTAGTTACTCTGTAGTCACTTTTGCCTGCTTAAAATCCAGAGAACCTGGCCTAAGACAGCTGCCCCAATTCCTCAAGTTTTGGGGCTTACTTTCTGGTACTTCTGGTCTCATCTGTTTGCTAACTTGTGTGTTCACGGCACAAAGCTGAGTGTCAACCTTGATAATCTGTTTTATCTCTACATCACCAACCAAGCAGGGAAACAAGTACCTGCTAGTAATTTGCTGAGAAAGCTCTTAAAGCATCTCCTATCCTGCTGGGTAGGATTGTGTCATTTAAGGGCTTAACCCTCCCCCCTCCCCGCTACACTCCAGCCTGTGTTTCTGATTATTTATCTATTGCATCTTCTGAGAAGCTTTCCCTTTTGGGCTTTTGTCTTGACATCTCTCTCAGACAAAATTAGTTGTATTTTGAAGCTACACTGGTATGGGTTTTCCAAAGGGGCTGCTGTTTCTGACTGTGGCCTGAAAGCAAACCAGTATCTGCACCTATGGTAGAGGAATATTTGAGAAGAAGATTCTTCCAAAGTAAAGCTCTGTAACATAGGCTGGACTGCAGGTAGCACAAAGGGCTCTCAGAGGATGAATTTCCCACATTGAGAGCACCTGTGAGCAGTTTCTCCCAAGGCTGGTCTCCCATCCCTACCTTCATAAGCACATGAAAGATGCAGTTTTCCTAGTCCTGCTGAACACCTGCTGAATCAGACTTTCTAGGGATGGGGACAGAGACTCTGGATTTTAAATTATTTACCCAGGTAATTTTGATGTGTGAAAGCCATTCGTTATGAGCCAAAAGTAACAATTCTCAGATCCAAACATAATTGTTAGACTGAATTTCACGATGAGCTCACCCTCTTCAATGTAGTCCTGATATATCTATATCTGTATCTATATCTGTCTATATATCCATCTATATCTATATCTATATCTATATCTATCTATATCATCCATATATCTATCTTTATCTCAGAAAAATTAAAATCAGTTAAACTACACTTCTATTTGTGAAGACTGTCACTTCTGGGAAAAAGTGAATGAATATATCTTAGATCCTCCAAAATTGTATTGTAAACCCCAGCCTCAGATCTTTCCAACCTGACCAATGGACCAGTTATCAGATTCTCCTGAAGTGGGTGGGACTAGGGAGACATGTTTTTTTGTTTGCTTTGGAAACAAACAATTGCTAAGTCAGAGTTCCATGAAGTACGGTCCTCAAACCTGCTGGATTGGAATGATGTGCAAAGCCTCATTTAAAAAGCAGAATCCAGAGTTTGACCTCAGATCCACTGAACCAGAATGTCTGTGGTTAGGACCAGAAGATTTGTTTTGTTTAATAAAGCTGCAGGCATTTCTTAAACAAAGATTCAGGACTTCCTGGGATGTCTCTAATTCCAGTTCAATGCTTACATTAAGCAAAAATACATGAGCACTGTTAGACCAGATACCAATGGTATCTACTTTCTGCTCCTCTTTGTCTTTGAGATGGTAATGATAGTAATCACAGCAACAGATGTTTTGAGCTCTTACAGTGGCAGACAGAGCACTAAGAGATTTACATGCATTATTCCCACAAGTAAACCCACATGACCCCATTACTCTCCCATTAGTTAGATAAAAACTGAGGCTCAGAGAAGACATGCACATTTCCCGAGATGATACAACGAACAAGTGGCTGAGAGGGGATTAAATTGCTAACGGGGAGGGCTGCCTATGTGGCTTACTTAGTCCATTAACTGTCTGTCTTTGGCTCAGGTTGTGATCCTGGGGCCCTGGGATAAGAGCCCTGCTTCAGGCTCCTGCGCAGCAGGAAGTCTACATCTGGGGAGTCTCCTTCTCCCTCTCTCTCTGCACCCTCCCCCTGCTCATACTCTCTCTCTCTCTCTCTCTCTGTGTCTCTCTCAAATAAATAAAATCTTTAAAAAAATTGCTGAAGGGCAGCAGAGCAAAATAAAATATATGGAAACTTTTCATGTGCTTTAATTATGGTTGCAAAGAACACCTGAACGCGGATAAGAGTTGGTGACAGTGCATAATGTAATGATACATAAGCACCACGGGGAAGGGGTGTGTGAAGGACCAAACTGCGTGGTGATCCCAGAAGAGTACCTCCAGGGCAGAAATTGGAGTCTGTTTGGAGGTGAGAGGTTATGGGGACGAGCTCCCTTGGGTCGTTTCAGATCTTTCTGGGCTCACACACATCTCTGTTCCTGGTCCTGCTCTCAGCTTGAGCTTCTGCTCCCTCATCTTTTATCTTGCCCCGATGCTAGAGGGCCCAGCTCTGCCTTCTGGCTGCCCTCCCTAGACATCATCCCAGCTTCAGCCTACATTGCCTACAGCCCCATTCTCTCAGAATCCCTTAATTTATATTCTTGAGAAAGGTAATCTGATTGGTCTAGTCTACCATGCTACATCACTTACATCACTTAAAGATTGCTGGCTAGGTGCCATACTTGACTCCAGCATTGTGGCTGAAGAGGAGGAAGGAGAGTGCGTCGTAAGGTAAAACCGTGGCTACCTGAAGGCCATGCTCCCCAGGAAGGCAGAGTATTTCCAACACAACTCAAGCCTTCATCCAAAGGCTCTCAGAAGGCCTTAGGATGAAATAAGACTCGTCTGCAACTCCCAAGTCCTCATGGTTAGCATGGGTGAGAGTATTTGCTACTTCCGATTTTATGCCTGGTGGAAAGTCGAGTTTGTAAGCTCCTTTAGGGTAGGAAGTTATGTTTTGTGCATTGCTGTATTCCAAGCACGTAGAACAGTGCCCAGCACAGAGGAGGTTCCCAATAAATACTTGTTGAATGAATAAATGTTATTGCACTATCCAGCAACTCCCAAATGTTGTGGATCAGACACGGGAAAATCTGATTTACATACTGCTTTGGTCCTGGCCCCTTGACAATGTTAATGCCATCCTAACCACAACACAGCCATGGACATAACTCTCTAGACAACCCGCTTATTATTTGCTTAGAGGCTATTACAAATATTTTGGGGTTGTTTGGTTTTAATTCCTGCTAATAACTAAAAATTAACTGTGTGGCCTGAGTAGGAGTTGGTTTCTAGGATCCTTAAGGAACAAAGGTGCAAAGAAAACAAAGCATTTAAACTGGTAGTTCTCAACCAGGAGTGATTTTGCCCCAAAGGTACATTCAGGAATGTACCACACTTTAAAAAAATTGTGTTAAAATAAAGATAACATACAATTTATCATTTTCAAGTGCTGAGTTCAGTAGTATTAATTGCATTAATATATTTGGGCAAACAATCTCCAGATTTTTCATCTTGAAAAACTGGGACTCTACACCCATCAAGTAACTTTCTATTCTCCTTTCCCTGCCAGTCTCTGGACACTACCATTCTATTTTCCATCGCTATGAATTTGACTACCCTAGGTGTCTCACGTAAGTGGAATTACACAATGTTTTTTTCTAACTGGTTTATGTCACTTCGCATGATGTCCTCTAGATTCATCTATGTCGTAGCATATAACAGGATTTTCTTCCTTTTTAAGACTGAATGATATACTACTGTATGTATACACCATATCTCGTTTATCTTTTCATCCACGGACAGACATTTGGGTTGTTTCCACCTTTTAGCTATTGTGACTAATGCCGCGATGAACATAGCACATACTCATATCTTTCTGAGGCCCTGCTTTCAATTCTTTTGGGTATAAGCTCAAAAGTAGAATTGCTGGATCTTATGGTAGTTCTATGCATAAATTTTTGAGAAACTGCTGTACTCTTTTCCAATAGAGGACACACCATTTTACATTGTCACCCACAGTACACCAGGGCTCCAATTTCTTTGCTTCCTCACCCACCCTATTTTTTAATTTTTATTTTTTGATAGTAGCCATCCTAATGGGCATGACGTATGGAGAGATTTTTGGTTGTCAAAACTGAGGGGGAGGGGTGCTACTGACATCTAGTGCGTAGAGAGGTCAGCGACGTTGCTAAACATCTTACAAGGCATAGGACAGTTCTCTGCCACAAAGAATGAACTGATCCCAAATGTCAACAGCGTTGAGGTTGAAAACTCCCAGTTTACACAATCAGGTCCCTCCTTCCTGGTAAACCTCATTCCCTGACTCGTGTGGCCTCTGTATTCTTTGATGCTCGAGGGCAAATATTTTTAAAAATCTGGAAAGGGAGTGAGGACTGAGAAGATGGGCAACATTTCTTTTATTCAAATTTTATTGGAAGTTTACAAATGTATTACAGACATCAGTAAAACATATCCATTTTACAGGGCACGGATCTCAAGCAAAGTGTTCACAACAGTCTCTGGCAGAGCCCACACCAAAGGCCCATTGCAGACCTTCTTTACAAATAGCTTGACACTCGACACACAAAACAGAGTCTGGCCTGCCTCACCTTCTCAGACCCTCTGAGGTTTTGTTTATGCACTTGGAGTTAAAGCAGGAGATGGGCAGAGCAATCCTGTACAGGAAAGAATGTGTTTAGGAGAGGGAAAACTGCCAAAGTCCTAATTTGCTAAGGAAAATGAAAGACTCATAGACCTTAGAATGTTAAGTCAGGGTCCATGGTAGAACCAAAATGCTCTCTGGAAACACATAAATATCAACTAGAGAGGCTGGAGAACAGATCCTACTAGTGGGTAAAACTCTCCAAAAATTTTTTAAAACGTGGGTCAGTGACCTATTGAACACGAATGGCCAAATGCCCAGTAGGGTGAAGGGATGTCTCCAAAAACTCTCAGGATAGAACAATTTTTTTTTTCTATCCTACAGATCCATCATATCTAAATCACCAGAAATGTTTTCCTACACTGCTTGACTTTCCTCCCTCCTTTTTTTTTTTATTCCCCTTTGGGGAAAGCTAGTTTTGTCAGCAGGAAGTAAGCTTATAAAAGAGTATAGCTCCCAATAGTGAGTCATGGTTTATGGCAGTCTTGTGTTGACTGGGCTACTATTATGAGAAAATGGAAAAGGAATCCAATCCTTTCTTGGTCCTAACCCTTGACAACTACTTCCAAGTGGTCAAACAAGCCCCAGTGTCTGCTGATGCCCCCATAGGACCAAGGCAAAGCTGTTTTCATTTCTGCTTCCCTTGAGCTTTGAGAGCTGTATCTCAAAAGGCGGCAATCTGTGACTGCCTTCAAAATCAGGAGGGGAGGCTTAGCTGAGTCCAGCAGCTGGAGGGCTGTCCATAGAGCCCATTTCAAAGCCTTGAAGGTGCTAAACGGTTGCTAATAGCAACTCTCCTGGCATGGAATATTCAGATAACTGGTTTTATTTCCCACTTTCCTTTGTCATAGATAGATTCTCCTCCTTAGGCATTTAGCATCTGGTTTCTGTTAGACAGAAACATACAAAGAGCACTTCTCCTTGGAATTTAAATATTTGTGTTATTTCTTGTTAGAAGGTGGGATTAGATGAAGAATAAGATGGCCTCTTATTTGACCTCTGCAAAAGGATGAACAGAAGGCTGCCTGTAATGATTGGCCAAGAACACGGGAATGCAAAAGGAGGCCAGAGATTTGTCTTTGTTTTGCTTAAAGAAGTCAGCCTCCACTTTTAGCATCCACAAAGGAACTGGGCAGTCACTTAATAACTTAAATGAACTCACAGTCATTTATGAACGATGCTTCCTAAAAAGTTGGTGTACTGTTTGGGGCCAATGGCAAAAGATGGAAAGACAAAAATCAGTTCACAAATGAGATTTGTTATCAAATAACCTCAGTTCTGATCGACTGATCCTAGCCAGTGGGAGTGTCACAAGGATTTCTGAAGCTGCATCCGTGCTCCCTGGGAAGGTGTACAGTGACAAATTGGTTTTATCTGCCGGGCTATCAGGGATAGCAGAGCATGTGCAACATACATGTCATCACCGGCTGCTTCTGAACTCAGCAATGGCGAGTGGTACCCAAGAAGTGGAAAGCCACCGTAGGAGAAGGAATGATCATTTGTTGCAGTGCAAAAGCATGCCACAGAATGGGACAAGAGGATGAGAAAGAGCTGCCTTCTGATCCCCTATTGCAAATACAAAATTGCCTGTTCCCTGGGCTGGCTGAGGGCAGAAAGGAAGAATGAGAGATGAGAAGGTGAATGTAGAAAGAAGGCATCAAACAAGCAACACTAGGAATTCCACCCGTCTTGAACCTGCACAGGACCAGGAAGCATGGTCTCACCCCACTCACCTTCACACTTGATAGAGATCCCGGAACTACATGACAGAAGGAAGGGTTACCTGAATGCCACACTCAATGCCACCAGACTGCTAGGAAACCTGTTCCCGGTATCAAGGGTTGTATGAATTGGCAGTGCCTTTCAGGAGATGGATGGTGGCTACTTCTTCCTGGGAAAGAGCCAGTTCTGCTGCCACTGAATTGAGGGCAGCGAGAGGAAATGAACTGAACTCCAAAGCCGTGGTTTTAACCAAAAGACTAGAAGACCAATATGAAGAGAGGTAGGAAAAGCAAACCCAAGGCATTAGAGATGAGAGGAAACTAGCAAAAGATTGCTTTTCTAGAACAGTCTATCAAACATGAAATGATGATCCAGGAAGAGGTGAGTGTAAGCCCCACTCACAGGCCAAACTTGACAAGGAAGAGCTCGTGGTCATGACGGAGGAATCAGGTAACGACCTTAATTAAGCTCTTGCCTCAGAAGAGAACGCATTGAGTTTTAGGGAACGGGATTCTGTGATGCTAGGTGTAAGCTATCATTAACAGCTGGACTTCCTAAAACAATGACATCCTGCTCTCTCCAGGGCCTTCACTGGGAGGTCCCATCAGCTTTGTGGCGATTGGACCGTCCTCACGGGCATTGTCTGTAAGGTGCCTGGCTGCACGTGGGGTGGGGAGAAGCAGCGGTGAAACACGTGGAGGTGATCTTGTTTCTAGACGGTGCGACCCTGAGGCTCGCATCTCACTATGCTTCAAGCTCTGGCCAGTTCAGCGGCCGGATGCTCCCTGGGCAGCTAGCTCTGAAATCGCTTCTTCCTCCCATCGCTTCATGGGATGTGGCTACTTGTGGACTTCCGGCCACCCTCTTCTTTCTGCTGATAGTGGCTCAAGCCTCATCTGGGGAAAGTAAGAGGAACTTTTGAAAAGGATGGAGTTAGAAAGCAGCTTTTACCAGGAGAATTTCTTTCAATGGATTCCAGGCCGCAGAGGATAGACATTATTTTCAGCTTTTTTGCTATGTTAAGCGATCTACTTTTGTCTCTCTTTTCTTTTTCCAGAATGCCTTTTTTTATTCTCAATCAATCAAGGAACTCGAAACTCCAAATTGGACTCGCCCGATTTCTACCAGAAACCTGCCACTTCAGTAGCATGGTGTTGCACATTATTTCTTAATCGGTTTTTTGCCAAGCAGTTTACAAACTTACTATACAAACGTAATAGAGTTAATTCTCCGGAGGCTTGGATAATTAATGAAGCATTTAGATATGAAGATAGCATGCGGAAAACAGCCACAACCAACATTTGCATTGCTTTTTTTTAAAAAATCAGTGACAATGACAAATGTCATATTAATACCTGAAAAGCAAATTATTTTAATACATCCTGAATGGAGTGCCATTTTCACGTCCTTTACAGCCTTCTTTTCCCCAGACCCATTTGGGATGGTGTCTGAAAAGCCACTTTTCACATTCTCTCCATAAAAAAATACTAGAAAATATTAACTACTATACTGAAAAGAGACCACGCTCACCTCACCATGGCAGATGGCCACTGAGATACACCGTGTACTACATCAACAGTACATCTCACTAAAGGTGGGTCCTCCGATGGATTATTTCTACTGCCACAATCCATTAAAGGGAGGAGGAGAATGGAACAAAAAGCAAGCGCTTCATTCGGAACTGAAGCAAGGTAGGAAGTTTTATTTTACTATAAACAACACAACCGTTAAATGTCTTCTTCAAGCAAACTCACTTTTTTTGAGCCCATTTTCTGTCTGACCAACAGTCCCCAAAGTTCAACATGGAAATCCCCCTCTGAATAGCATTTATTTTTCAAGGTCATTACCCTGAAATCTCCTGAGCAGCTCCCTTTCCTGGGTTACCCAGACACTCTGGTTGTGGGGTGTGTTAAACTGGACTCTTTCCACAAGCACTGGGGTGGGGTGGGGGGCGTTCTTCAAGGTGGCAGTCACTTCCACTCTACTGCATCTCCAGAAGTACTTCTTTGCTCTGACCTTCCCCTTCAGCCTCTACGCTTGACCTGCCTCCCGCTTTCCAATTTCCTCGGTCCTTCTCCCCGCATGACGTACAACCTAGGACACCCCATCACTCCCAGAGCCCCACAGAACCTTCTGTCCTTAAATGTCTACAGCTTCAGTTCATTTGCACTGAGGACAACCGGTTGTCAGGCTAAGGCAGCTGTTCCGTCTGCCTTGGTAAAGGAAAGCAGATAATATAATCCAGGAAACATGAGCACCAGAAAATAATGCCACACTCAAAGCAACGTCATGCTGACATCACACGACGGGTACCACTCACAGTCACTTTCATTTTCCCCAAGGGACAGATCAAGAGTGAGCAACTTCCACATTCCTAGTGGGGACAGCATTGTTGCTCACGGGACTTTACGGACACTGGTTGGTTTCTCTAATTGGCAAAAGTTAACGTTTGCAATTAAAAAAAAAAATTACTATCACTTTGTAGGGAAGAAATTCTACCAAGGGTGGGAGCAGACTTAAGGATGTCTCCTTAAGATGGAATGGAGCATAAAATGCTTTGGGTGTAATAATACTTTTTTTTTTAGCCACAAAAAGCCAAATTGAATAAACTCCTTTGAAAAAAGGTCTCACTGACATGTAACAAATTTGTATAGAAAAAAGAAAAAGAAAAAAAAAAAAAAAAGGCGGTCCTGGACCACCTGTGAGTACTACTCAAAGACGACGCTGGATGTGCATGCAAGTCTTCACTGAGTCCTACGATATAGAAATTCCTTTGATATTACAAAATACAAAAATATTTTATCAGAACTCTCATTTACATTGCATTTACAATGGACATGTAAATAACTTAGTCTGGGGTCCTGGCTAATAAACAAATTACTTACTGGAAAAAGAAAAAAAAGGGGGGGCCCTAAAAGTAAGAGAACCAGAGAGGATATAAGCGAGCGGGGAAAACAGTTTGCCATCTTGCGAAAAGGCGACTCAACACAGACTTACGGGAAGGGAAGGAGGTGACCAACCCTGGCCTCCACAGAGTCTAGAGCGTTTCCAAAGTGAAATGTGCAAATAATATTCAACATGCCGAGAACTGTGACTACCTATTGAGTCAGTCTATATAACCTTGCCTCCACGACCGCCAGCATTTCCCTCTGTCTCCTCCAGCAACCACCCCCCCAAAAGCGCTTTAGGACTTAAAACAGTGCAAGTTTCTCCACGTACATTCTCAGCTCCCATCTTCCCCCCATTCCCCTGACCCCCATCCTATTAAGAGATGATGCAGTTTTTGCTCTTCTGTCTTTTCCTGCTGTGCAACTGTCCCCTGCCCCCTAACGTGGAGGACTTGGGGAGGCCGTAGGAGCTGTATTTGTGCAACAGCTCATCGCTCGTGACATATCGCAGGCGGGCCGGCTGGGGGATGGGTTCTCCTAGGAAATAGCCCTCGTTGTCGGACTCCGAGGAGGAGGAGCACGTGGAGCACCAATCGTACTCGGTGAAGTAGGGTCCCCATCGCTCCCCAAAGGCGTTCTGCAGGGCCAGGTCCGACACGGTTCTCGGGCACTGGCCGTACAGGTCCCTCCGGGACCCCTGGCCCAGGCTCTCCTGGAAGCTCCGCTGGCGCAGGAACTGGTCGTAGTCCTCCCGGGCTCGGAGCGGGGGCCTTTCTTTCAACCGAGACAGGGCCTCGCGCTCGCTGGCCAGGTGCAGGGCGTTGTCGGAGCGGGAGCGCCGGGAGCGCCGGGAGCGGTGAGGCCGGGGGCGGCGGCCGTCGTCGCGGGAGACACTCCGCCGCCGCGTGCGCTCGCTCAGGGGCTGGATCCTCAGGCCCTCCTGCCCGGGCAGCTTGCCGCCCGCCATGCCCCCATCGAAATCAAAGCTCTGGTGCAGCCTCCCGTGGGCCTGCAGGTCTCTGTAGCCGATGGGGTTGCCCAGCTGGTGCAGGTTCCCCTCCATCTCCTGGTACTGCTGCGCCGAGAGCAGGCTGCGGACCGACTCTGCGCTGCGGAACTGCATGGACGAGTTCAGCGTGCCCATGTTGCTCAGCTTCTCCGAGACGTTCATTCCAGAGTCTTTGCTGAGGTCAGGCATGGAAAAGCGGGACAGGTGCTCCTGGCGCTTGGCGCCGCCGTCTGCGGACAGGCCTGGGGAGGGGAGAGGGAAGAGAGGACCGCGGAGGTTAACGCAAACGTGCAGTCTTGTTCATCTGAACCACCCCCTGTTGGAGATCGCTGCATACGGTTGTGCAGTTTGTACACTGCACAGAGGCTGTCTCAGGACGTGCCTGGGCGGGGGCAGGGGCTCTCTCTCTCTCTCTCTCTCTCTCTCTCCTCCACAGCGGGTAGGGCACCTGGTTAAAATGCATCCACAGGGGGATCCCTGGGTGGCTCAGTGGTTTAGCACCTTCCTTTGGCCCAGGGCGCCATCCTGGAGTTCCAGGATGGAGTCCCACATTGGGCTCCCTGCATGGAGCCTGCTTCTCCCTCTGCCTGTGTCTCTGCCTCTCTCTCTCTCTCTCTCATAAATAAATAAATCTTAAAAAAAAAAAAATGCATCCACAGAGGTACCTTCTACTAGCTACGAACTCCTCCAAAGACTCATTGTGCATCTTATGCATGATGCTTCCTCTGTTTAGAATTTCACTTTACAGAGTGCTTCAATTACCTTTTTGATCTGATGATGCACTGTAAGTACGCAGGACAGATGTTTTGGATGTGGAGGGTTTCAGCTACAGAGGCTGGGCCATGCCCAAGCAAATCCTCCTGTGCCCGCAGTCCCTGAGCACCACATCTCCAATGTCTGGTACACTAAGTGACTCCCTGGGTGTACGCAGAGGGATATTTGCTCTCTCAGGCTGTTTAGTGAATGACTGCTCCAGGGTTTTAAAGGGGCTCCTAACAGCTAGAAGATGTGAATGGAGCTCTGGGGCTCTCCTTCCTCCTCTGGGCAGGCACTTTTTAAAACAACATCATGAACAGCGGGTAATCTCTAGCAATGGATGTGGAGCCCCTAAGTGTCATCACTGGCACAGCTGAAATAAAAACTGTTTTGCAGGTAGCAGGAGATTCTTGACTTAAGTAACTTCCATTTTGCCCACCCTAAAGCAACACACTCTGAAGAAAAGCTTAAGAATGGCCCAGGCGGTAAAATCTCAGCATTTTTACTCATTATCTGTTGGAAGATGAGCGGTTTTGCCATTGCTGGTTGCAGAAAACCTGTCTTTGGGTCGCAATGGCCCATTATGACCCCTGCCACTGATTATGCTTCCCTACCTGCTGGAGCCAGCAGCTTCCACTCCCTTGACAAAACCAATGTTATGAACAGTTTGAAAAACTACTTAGCAATATCTATTTTAGCTAAACACACCCTCACACACACACGAATTATCAATGAAGCTGCTTTGAATATGTGTGTCCTTTGTGTGTGTGTGTGTGTGTGTGTGTGTGTGTGTGTGGACTCCTGTATTATTTCTGTTGGGTGTACAATGAGAGTGGAGGTTCTGTGATTTTCCATTGCTAGTCTTGATTATATACCTAACAGAAATCAGTTTGTAGGTCCAAAAAAGTATAAGGGTATTCAGAGAAGCTCTCTTTATAATAGCCTAGAACTAGAAACACTCAGACATCAATTAATAGGAAAAAGGATAAATAAGTTGTGGTATTTTCTACCATTCCTTCTTAAAAGGAATTAGGAGTCTAGAGAGGTGGCTGATTCCAGGACAGGAGAAGTGAAGGTAAAATAGAAGCCTGGAATATTTTGCTATGTCAAAAAGGAAGAAAGGGATGCCTGGGTGGCTCAGTGGTTAAGCACCTGCCTTTGGCTCAGGTCATGATCCTGGGGTCCTGGGATCGAGTCCCACATTGGGCTTCCTGCAGGGAGCCTGCTTCTCCCTCTGCCTCTTTCCCTGCATCTCTCATGAATAAATAAATAAAATCTTTTTTTTTTAAAGGAAGAAAGTCTTACAAATTAAAAATGAGGGTCTCCCACTAGCTAAAGCAGAGCAACCCGAGCATCAAAACATTTTAAACAGTAATGGTTTATAAACCACTGAAAAAAAAGAGGGAATCATGAGTCCAAACTGAGAGCAGATAAACATCAATAAATTAACGGGGGAGAAAAGTGGGCTCTTATACACAGAATATTGGGCAGAATGAGTACACACAGAAGCGGTGCTGGATTTGGAAGCCCATCATTTCATAACCACTCTAGGTAAAGACTGATTCATGCAAGAATTGAATTACGCTAAAGTCAGGGGGTAAAATTTGATGGAGGAACAGGATATTTGCGTGGTGTTAAGTGTTTCTTCACATATTTATTAGCTGTAAGGAAAAACCTAGTAGCTACACAATGGAGAAATCAGACAGCACTTTGACCAGGAGATCAAACTTAACGACATTGATGAGGTGGGACTGGACATTGTGTGCCTCCCGACATAGGTCCTAGAAGGACACACTATCACTCATGCAGTGTTCCAGCCAGGAACACATTTCCTGAATGGATTCAGAAGGAAACATTAGAACAACTCCCAAATGGGTAAAATTCTATTAAGAAAAAAAGGGACGAGGGGCATCTGGGTGGCTCAGTGGTTGAGCGTCTGCCTTTGGCTCAGGTAGTGATCCTGGGGTTCTGGGATCGAGTCCTGCATTGGACTTCCTGCAGGGAGCCTGCTTCTCCCTCTGCCTGTGTCTCTCATGAATAAATAAATAAATTCTTTTTTTTTTTTTTAAGAGGACTATATTCCTAAACATATATCTTTTTCAGTATCATAAAAGTCTGAGGGAATGCTCTACGCTGAAGAACACTAAGGAACCATGGCAACTATATGGAATACCTGATCCCGACTGGAACCTATTCTCTAGTGAGAATATTAGAGAGGATAACTGTGGGCAAAAATTGGGACATGGGCAATTAATAAACATATTATGCTAAATTTACTGTGGTAATTTTGATAACAGTGGTAATTATGATAATTGTTGGAGAAGATCCTTCCTCTTGGGAAATACCCATGAAAGGATATGATAGTACAGAGCTGGATGTGACTTCCTCTCAAATGGTTCAGAAATAGATTGCGTCTCTGTGTGTGTGTGTGTGTGTGTGTGTGTGCGCGCATGCGATGGAACAAACAATACACTAATAAACGAAAGGGGTAAACTGTTAACCACAGGTAAATCTAGGTAGGTAAAGTACATTCTGGGTATCATTTGTTCCATTTTTGCAACTTTTCAGTAGATTTGAAATCATTGCCAACTAAAAAGCTTCCTAAAAATTATAGTGTATGCATATACAATGGTTTGGGTTTCAATGCATGGGGAAGTTACTGGGGGCTGGGAGGCAGGAGGCAGGGGGTGGGTGGCATATGCTGTTGGTGTCTAGTGGGCAGAGGCCAGAGAGAGGTTGCTGAACACCCCACGATGCACACAGAGGGCAGTCCCCACAACAAAAACTTATCCAGTGCCAGACGTCAGTAATGCCACAGCTAAGAAACCATGATGTGGAATTCCACGTGATGATGGGAATGAACTATACCCAGCAATACCCGAAGGCTGAATGTCATAGAAAATGCTGGCAGACACACGTGCTATGTGAGCCCATTGACATGAAGCTCAAGAGAAGCCTGAGGCTGTCTATGGTGGCAGAGATCAGGACAGTGGGAAGGCACATAAGACCAACTTCGAAGATGCTGGAGATGTTCTATATCTAGGTCTGGATGATGGTTATAAAAGGAGACACATGGAAAAATTCTGTGAGGTGTAGTTTTAATATTTTGTTTACTTTACCTTACATAAGTCATACCTCAGTAAAATGGTGTAAAAATAAAGCAGTGCTGTCATTAAAGTGCCAGATTTGAATGCCAGATATGCTTATGGAGAAACCATTCTGCCAACCACGATATTTTCATATGTAGTTTTTAGCTTCATTGCTGGGGTACTTGTCAGGGCAGGAGGGGATGAGTGCTTTAACTCTGGTTTTCCCTGCTGCTTATCCCTGACACACACATCATAAAAGCTGATTTACAACAGCCTAATCACTTCCAGAACCTCCCCAACCTGAAGGTGGAGAGGACAGGACATCAACCAAGGATGATGAATGAGTCGTCGGAGCGGATGAACTCCATCCAGTAGGGAAGGAAAAGATTCTTCCAATTACAGGGAGAAGCAAAAACTATACAGGTGGGCATATGAGCTTTCCCGGCTTTCTCCTCCAGCTCCGGAGTGGAATCGGCGTCAGCGTCAAGAAGCCAGCAAATACCATAAATTCCCAAACAAGCCGTTTTCCTGACCCTGTCATTTATAAGCCCCTAAGTCAAGCATTTCTGAGGACATCCCATGTGTGAACAGATTCCTTTTTTCGATGAGGAGGTCAGCATGAAGATGGGCAGCTTCTGTCCTGCTGGGAGGTGATCTTGCCCTCTCTTGTTGTACTTCTGTGTTCTGGGCAATCTTAGGATAACCCTAACCACCTTGGCCCTCCCCAGAAAAGAAACATGCTTCTTCAAGAACAGGAGGGGCCCGTTGCTCAACTCACCACTGACCACTATCACTTACCCCAAACATAGGCTATTCCCTGGGGGATACGTGGGTGGAATTGGAAATGCTACCTGCACAGTGCAGACATCATTAATACATTTATTTACTTACTAATAAACCTTCTTTTTAAATATTTTATTTATTTATTCATGAGAGACACACAGAGACAGAGAGAGAGGCAGAGGGAGAAGCAGGCTCCATGCAGGGAGCCCGATGCGGGACTTGATCCCGGGACCCCAGGATCACACTCTGGGCCAAAGGCAGGCACTAAACCGCTGAGCCACCGAGAGATCCCACTAATAAACCTTCTTATTGATTAACTCAGACTTTTCCCCAGGGTCTTCCTGCACACAGAACATGAACAGAATGGCCAATGTTGCCCACTGATGAGCAACAATCATGTATTTGCCCTAAAACAGGTGTCTCTGTGGTTAATTTCAATATTGGCAAAATCCAGAGTCCTTATGCAGACCTCAAAGCCCTCAGGTCTCTCCAAGATCACCCGCTGGATGCTCTTCCCAGCTTACTTGGTTTTAGCTGTATCTACACACCCACCTGCAAGCTCATTCCAGCCTTCTTTGGAAAACTCTCCCCTTGTATGGCTGATTTCTGCAGATCATTAATGTCACCTCTTTCAGAGATACCTGTCCTGATTATACTTTCTAAAGTAGCAAGTTGTCCCCCTCAACAACCAGTCACTTTGTAGCCTTGACTTTTAAGGGCCCCACCCTGACTAATTTTTTTAAGTTCCTATGTTTGCAGTTGAATGGATGTCTCCTGGGAGCAGGGATCATGTCCCCTGTTCACTGGACTCCCCCTGAAATAGGAGTGCCCCACTGGTGCTCAGTAAGTATTTATGGAATTAAGGTCAATGAATCCTCACTCTGCCACAGCTAGGAAGAAGCAGCTGCCCTCTGACCTGGAGTGGGCCAGGACTTAAAGAACTACCAATGGTAATTCGGATGGGTGGGATGCCAACTGTCAAGAACAGAAACACACGGTCACACATGTCAATCTCATTGTGGTGCTCTGTTATACGGTCTACCATCTGGGGCTTCTCCAATTTTAAAGTTGAAGAACGTGTGGTTTATAATTAGCTCCTCGATCTGCACAAAGTGTTTGGGTTTATTAATCATAGCTCTGGAGATGTGTTTAAATTAGCAGCTTCCATGCCCCCAAGACTATCACAGATCACACCTCAACTTGAGAAACCCTCCTTCTTTCTCTGTAAGTTGAACCAGAGAGCTACTTCCTGGCTGGGTGACTTAGGACAATCTTTGAGCCTCTAGAGGCACATCTCTAAAATGGGTATAACAAATCTGAGTTCAGGGATCCCTGGGTGGTGCAGCGGTTTAGCGCCTGCCTTCAGCCCAGGGCGCGATCCTGGAGACCCGGGATCGAATCCCATGTTGGGCTCCCGGGGCATGGAGCCTGCTTCTCCCTCTGCCTGTGTCTCTGCCTCTCTCTCTCTCTCACTGTGTGACTATCATAAATAAATAAAAATTAAAAAAAAAAACAAAAAAACAAATCTGAGTTCAGAAGTTGTAGTGACATTAGATGAGGAGAAATGTACTCTTCCTTATTAAGACTCATCACAATTGTCATAACTTTGTGTTGTCTCTATTTCACCTTCAACTCCTCGGCTGGTCTAGAACCTCCAAGAGGGCAGGAAACTGACTCCTGTTTGCTAGCCCCCATCTCACTGCCTGGTATTGTGGTATTCTGTATGCTGGAAGAAAGTAGTAAGCAAGACCCCAAACTGCCAATGAAAGGAAGGATGTCCCAAGATTTTTATACCCAGCCAACTGTAAAGGCAAACAAATGCCTGAAGGTGTGATTCTATGAATGAATGAGTAAATGAATGAATGAATCCGAGAAAGATGACCCACACAGGCCAGACACATGGCAATGTTCATTGAAGATGAGCCACTCTTAAAATAATTTGTGTCTCCAAACTGCAGCTGGGGACTACTTCTCTACACAGAGGAAATTCAACTCTTTATTCCATTTGGGCAGCATGAAACTCAGTGTCATATCACTGCATATTGATAGAGTCCAACCAAATGGGGCTCTAAATGTCACTCTCTCCTGCTGCAATAGACACTTTTCTTGCTGCCCAAGCTACGATGTGTGCACATGCATGCCTGCAAGCAGGGTGTGGTGGGGGAGGTGGAGATTGCAAACTAAATTCTCTGGGAAGCCCATACAGTCTGACCTCACATGTGACACTGGCATGATCACAGTGCCCCAACGCGTTCTGGAGAACCTGGCTGAAGCATCCCATGTGACTGCATGAGACATGGATGTTAGGTCCTTCCTTCTCCAGTGGGACTCTGTTTTACTAATAGACAAAGAGAGTCTTTGCCTCTCCAAATAATGCAGAATTTGTGAGAGGTGCTACACCGTGACTGTGAAACTAATGGTCTGCCTTTATCCTTATCTCAGCGATCAGTGTGGCCAGGAGCTACACAAATGTCCAGGGGCTGTAGGTTTCCAACAACATCCGTAGGCCTTGCCCCACAAGGGGAGGTCCACGCAGGATTTAGTCCACGCTTCTCTGTGGTTAAACTGTCAACACGAAGCTCCAGCTGGGGTGCTGTAAGCAATGCCAGCATGTCAGTCTGAGCAATATCCCTGCACGGCAAATGGAAGGTCTCGGAGAAGCCAATGACAGCGAGAAAAATCAATACCCTCAAAGAATGCCCTGGGTCTGATGGAAGAAAGACAATCTTTGTGGTGTTGCCTCTCTCTGTTTATTATGAGAACAGAAAGTACATGCTCGAGTCCAGAGAGACGACAATGCAGACTTCAAGGTAACAACAGCCCTTTTGCTACATCTTTCCATTCCTTATTTATTGCCTTTCTAGTCCTATTTCTCCCCTCCACAGAATCTGGCAGAGAAAGACATAGTAGTGTTTCTGCCAACCTAAATGGTGCATTCTCATTTTACGTCTCAGTGTAGTAAAAGAAAGAGTAACTACTCACCTTAGACCTCTAGACATTTACAACTCACACTGATGATTTAGTTCACTTGGAGGAAGGTTTTCCCTATATGACTTTTTAATTTTTTTTCCCCTGAAGTAGAGATATGAATAGGAACTGTTTGGAACAGGAATTTGGAAACTAAAGCCCATGGTCCAAATTCAGATTACTAATTGTTTTTGTAAATAAAGTTTTATTAGAATGCAACTATACCTATTCATTTGTATATTGTCTAGAACTGCTCTCCCACTATAATGACAGGAATAAATAGTTGTGACAGAGACTGTATGACCTACAAAACCTAAAATATTTGTTATCTGGTCCTTTCTAGAAACTGTCAACCTCTGGTTTAGAACGGGAATGTGCTGGGAAGCTGTCTCAAGCCTAAGCATCCCCAAAGTCGTGCACTCTGCACAGTCTAAGTCTCTCAGAGCATGAAAAAAAAAAAAAAAGTCTTTGAGGGACAAGCTGATTCAAGTGTGTCGGGGGTGGGGAAGGTAGACTGATCGGATCCCTTGGGATCCCCTCTTTCCAACTAAGTCAATTGATTTCATCAACACTCTGAATTTCAAATTGGCAACAGCTGGAGAGAAGCTGTCATCTGGGCAGTGGAGTTTAACCACCACCACATGTTCCTTAGTGACAGGGCACAGAATGTTTGAAAAGAGTAGGACAGGGAAGGCTGAGGGGTGAGGCTGGCAAGACAAGGAGAGGGAAAAGGAAAGGAAGGGAGAGATTATGGACACACTCAAAATTCCTCGCTACTAAGAGTGTGGCCTGTGACCAGTGGCAACGGCATCCTAACCCGACTTGCAGAATCCCGACCTGCATTTGCACTGGAGCCTCTGGTGAGTCACATGCCCTTGAGGGTTAGAGGAACACTGTGCCAGAGTTGTGACAGAGTTTCAGGGACAATCTGCTTTGCAACTAAAGGCCTTTAGACACCAGGCAACCCCACACCCTCAGACACTGATTCAGGGTTTCTCAACTATTAGCATCTTAGGCAGGATCTTTTTTTTTTTTTTTCCTGTGTGGGAGCTGTTGTATGCATCGGAGGATGTTTAGCACCATCCCAGCTCGGCTCACTAGATGCCAGTAGCACACCACCCCAGTTGTGACAACTCGCAATGTCTCCAGACACCGCCGAATGTCCTGTTGGAGTACAACTGCCCCAGCTGAGGACTACTGCTCGAATAGATCAAATCTCCCGGAATTGGGATGCTTCTGATTATAGCCTAAGGACTCTGGTTCCTGATCTTCCAGCAAAACCGGGTTAATCCTGCTCCACCCCAAATGCAAACATGAGTCTGACCACCAGATGCGGCGGGGGGTGGGGTGGGGTGGACACAACACCCTCTCTTTCTAGAGAAGGCTTTGTGCTTTCCACAAGGTTGGGGGTGGAACGTCTCCCAAATCGGGGAATTGCAAAGTTGTTTTCTAATTTCCCCTTAACAAACCCACTCCTGACAGTCTGTCTCTCCCTCAGTGGGTTTCAAGAGTTCCCTGTGGCTAAGGCCTTCACTGTCTCATTCTCCTCCCCCATTTGAAGCTTTTGAAATCTCAAGGCCTGAGGCAGCTCTCTTACTTCCTTACTCTGGACACCAGCCTGTCTAGTGGGTCCCCAGTGACGAGCTGGTCATAAGTGGTTACAGTCACGTGTCTGCCATCTGCTCCTGTGGTTCCAGGAAAAGTGCTGGCAGACGCAAGAAACAATTTCCTTCAGGCAGCTGCTGCCGAGAGGGAGGCTGAGGCAGGCTGGGGGGGAGAGGCGCACGCTTCTGACTTCACACCTCCCCGCTGCCTGCCTGGGTCCCCCTCCAGGGAAGGGCCACTTCTCCATCCCTGACCACTTGGGGAGACTGACCCACAGTAAAGCACAGCTGCTTTATAACCAGCTGGTTCTAAAGAAGCCCATGACCAATGCTGGTTTCCCCAACAACAGAGGCATTGGTTTTTTAGCAGCATTCATTCCAGAGACTTGTCTTTGAGCCAGAGTAGTTGGGAAGTGACAAGTGTCACAATAGGACTAAAACCACTCTTTGTGCAGACCCAGGACAGTTACAAAATAGAGGCCGGTCAAGATCAAAACCCCGATTCAGACTGGAGGTCCCTTCCCTTCTATCTGCTGAATTGCTCATTAACTTCCCAACAAAGTTACCCCAATAAAGACCGATGTGTAAAACACAGTGAAGGGGCAGACCAGGAAGTAACATTTTTAGAAACATGTGGGGTCAATTTTAACTCCTATTCAGCTCCATGGGGGATTGTGGCTGTGTAGCCACAAAGCCTATTGCTAATTGAAAGGATGCATAAAAAATTCAAACCAGGTGAAGACTGTTTGCCAGGGTTTGCTCTGGGCTCCTGCTGACCCCATGCTGCTTTCCAGAATCCATTTACCCAAGTCAACAAGGAGACCCACACTGGGGTCCATGCTTAGGAAACACTTGACATGGGGCAGAAGCTCAATGGCTCTCCAGGGGCAGAGGGTGGGCAGCCAGGGACTTGGAGATCCATTTGGGTTCTTTAAAGGTTCTAGACAAAGCCCTGCCACTGCCAGGCTCTGTGAACCAGGCCCTTTTGGGTGACACCTCGAAAGGATATTATACTGTACACAAAAGACAGATAACCCAATCAGCATATCATGATGTACAGCTATTACAGACAGTAGTCACAGGAGGGAGGAAGCGCAACACTCTAACAGGGAGTAAAAGACTAGCTCTACCTAGACTGAGCATTGGCAGAGAACCCTGTGCTGGTGGGTGATAATTATCCTAACACCTAAAGCATGGGAAGGAGCCAGCCCCACCAAGAATGAGAGAAAGCATTCCAGGCAGAGGGCATGAGAACATTCTGTACCAGAGAAAGTTTTGAGTGCTCTAAGAAGTGACAGTAGGGCAGTGTCACCGGAACACAGTGCACACAGTGTGTGTAGTCCTCAGGCAAGCTCCTGGCTGGCTTTGTGCCTCAGTTCCCTCACCTGTAAAATGGGAGTAAGAGTGGACTCCACCTCATTCGGGTGACAGTGAATACTTAGTGGTGCTGGTGCGGTGACATCAGATGGAATTATTCTCACTTTCACCTATTTGTCACTTTTCAAGTATTTTTCTGCATGTTGTCATATATGAAATTGCTGGGCATTGATATGCAAGGTTTTCAGGTGGGTAACAGAGTGCTGGAATCATGCACCTAAGGTCACACGGCAGCCACTTCACAACTACTTCCTGCCTTTTATTTTTGTGAGTAGAAAGAGTACAAGGAAGATGGCCACAGGGCTGCTAGAGATCTGTGGGACAGGAGGCAAAGAGAGAAGTAAAGAACTGCTCCCACAATTGAGCTTTGAACCAGTGGCCACAATTCAAAAAATCTTTTTCATCAATGGATAATTTCCTATTGCATAAATATGAATTATCGCTACTCATAACAGCATGGATGAATCTCATAAAGTGAAAGATGCCAGATACAAAAGAATACAAATAGTACGATCCCACTTATATAAAATTAAAAACCATCCCAAACGAATCCAACCTATTTGAACTTAGGATAGTGCTTGCTTTGGAGATGAGGGAGGGGCGGAGGGTGAAAGGGGCTTTGGGGAGTTTCTGTAGCCCTGGTGATGGTCTATTGCTTGACCAGGGAAGTGGTGCCAGGAGTGACATAATTCAATGAGCTTGCAACTTATGATTCCTGCACATCTCTGCTTGTTACACACCTATCAAATGTTTATTAAAAATTACCACAAAGAGAGGCAAAGATATACTCATGACAGTTTGAACGGTGAATATGTGTCACACACTCCCCTTCTGGTGTACTAGACTGGTACGGCTAGTACCTGTGGGTCAAACTGGCAGCTAATATGCTAGGCCTTGTTCAATTTCTTTCTTTCCTCTTTAAATTGGAATGCACGGGGACCTTCACCACCTATGGGCTCATCCCCGGGCACATTTACACACTTTAACCTGCCTGTCCACAAGCCTCTCTTCCCTCTTAGGCACATGCATTTCCCACCAGTGTGGGCCAGCTTGACAATAGGGTAGAAGTTTGGTTTATGGACTTGAGGGGCAGTACTCTTTTAAGCTTGGGATCTTTGCTTCTCAAGATCCTATTTACACATAGCTGGGAGTTGACAAAGTGCTGTTCTTAGCATAAAAGTTCATGACATCATGTGTGATGGAGCCAATTCCTGGACTGACAGATGGGCGACAAGATACAATGAAGCACAGGTAGATGGAGTGGCTTTCAAAGGGATGGGTGGATGGCACGAAGAGCTGAAAGGGCAGGGAGGGGATAGAAAGTGGATGAATGAATAAATGCACACAAAATGATGTGTAGAAAGAGACATGGTTTCGGGATTTTTATCAAGCTCTTACAAATTCAAGCTACAGAATACAGTTCTTGGGTAAGAACTAAATTTTCAAGGAATCATTATTACTTCTATTATTAATTTACACTTAAGATACTCTTCACTGGTGCCTCCCTCCATGTCTGGAGGGGAAGGCAGGATGGTAGAAGACGAAGAACTGAAAAAAGGGGAAAAAAAAGATGAGCAACTTGCCCAAAGTCATGGATGAGGTAGGGAATCAGTGACAAAGGCAGGGACTGAATTAGTTCTCCAGACTTCCAAAGGCAGCTTCTTCTCAAACTTGAGTGGGCATGCAAGTCACCCAGGGATCTTCTTAAAATGATGATTTGGCTCCACTGCCTCTGGGGCTGGCTCCGAGATTCTGAAATTCTAACAAATCCCCAGGGTGATGCTGATGTTGGTGGTCCACAGGCCCCACTTGAAACAGCAGTGGCCTGGGTCCTATCCTTTATTGTGAATTTGGAAAGAAAGCCTGGTTTCCCTTGTTCCTCCTAACACATCCAGGAAGGTGTGGATCCCAGACCAAGCAGAGGACTGTTCCTGAGCATGTAATGCCCCCAAATCTCTGGCCAGGGAACCAAAGAACTCTGACAAAGAGGGAGAGAAAGTATGATCTTGCTCTACCCTGTTCCCTTCTTCTCCACTCATTGACATAAATGAAGCTGCCACCAACCTAATTCCCTGCATTCGGACAAGAGCACAGCCAGGACTGAGTTCTTAGAAAGCAGAAAGACACTGAACCTGGCCGTGCAAACTTCCCTTCCTGCTCTCGATCTGTGCCCTTCACCAGGCTTCCTGAGGCAGCTTGGGCTTGGCGAGGCTCACCCTCCACGCAGATGGGAGAAGCAGCTGCTAGCCCAGGAGGAGCTGAGAATCCAGAGTTCTCCAAAGCACTCAAATCTCTCTCCTCCTCCCTTGCCAATCGCACACATATCCCAGCCTGGGAGTTAAGGAAGCTGTTCCAAAGTGTCCTCTCCGGATTATTCGAAAAAGGATTCTGTAAGCACTTAAATTGGGTGATTCCTGAAGCGCTTCTCAAAACCTTTAACTGGCTTCAGTGCAGTAGGAAGTACAAGAAAGAAGATACTTTGACAATAGGTCCCCTCCCCACCTTGCTCCACCCTCATTCAGAAGGATACATTTTTGGGAACCAGTGGCTCAAGGTTGATTTCCTGTTAAAAGCCAAACATATCTGCTTACAATTTCTATCCCTGTCACTGGAACAGTGCCACGGGCAGTGGAAATGGAAGGTTAAGGCAAAAAGAAGATTATCAGTAAAATTGATCCTTTATTAAGAATTTTTAAGTTTTGGGGATCCCTGGGTGGCGCAACGGTTTGGCGCCTGCCTTTGGCCCAGGGCGCGATCCTGGAGACCCGGGATCGAATCCCACATCGGGCTCCTGGTGCATGGAGCCTGCTTCTGTCTCTGCCTCTCTCTCTTTCTCTCTCTGTGACTATCATAAATAAATAAATTAAAAAAAAAAAAATCTATGCTTTCCTGAAGCCCCTGGAAAGAAGTTCCAGATTTCTTAAAAAAAAAAAAAAAGAGAAGATTTTTAAGTTTTGTTAACCATGGGTTTTTGCATGATTTTTGATTTTTTAAAAAAATATTTTATTTACTTTTTCATGAAAGACACAGAGAGAGAGAGGCAGAGACATAGGCAGAGGGACTCCAGGATCATGTCCTGAGCCAAAGGCAGACGCTCAACCACTGAGCCACCCAGGCGTCCCCATGAATTTTGATTCTTAAAATACCACAATGAACTACTGCTTATCTTTTTTTTTTTTTTAAGATTTTATTCATTCATTCGATAGAGAGCATAAGGAGGGGGAGCAGCAGGCAGAGGAAGAGGGAGAAGGGAGAAGCAGACTCTCCGCAGAGCAGGGACCCCGATGAGGAGTTTCCATCCCAGGACCCAGGCATCATGATCTGAGCTGAAGGCAGATGCTTAACCGACTGAGCCACCCAGATGCCCCAAACTACTGCTTATCTTGATTACTGTGTTTTTGGCACCCCTTCCAATTATGTACTCACAGACATGCCTCATGCCTCCTCCTGGTCCATGCCTACCAGACAGGCCACTCTCCTTTTGCCTTATTCAAACTTTTCATTTCCTTTGTGAAATTCCATGGATTGTACATTTCCTATAAACTGTGTTTACTGGGGTGGTGAAAAAGTAATTGGTCTGGATAGGGAAGGGCCTCGAGTCTAGTCACGGCTCTGCTGCACATGCCAGGAAGACTGAATAAATCATTTCCCCCCTCTGAACCTCAGCTCCTCTTCTGAACCTGCACTAGAGATTCTCCAACCTTCTCCCAGCTGAGAGTCTGTGATTTTTTTCTTTTTTTGAGATGTTCAAAAGGCTTGTCTTTTGTTTCTATTGAGATATTTGACATTGTATTAGTTTTGTATTGGTTGTATTAGTTTTGGGCGTTCAACACAATGATTTGATATATGTATATATTGCAAAGTGATCACCACAATAAGTCTAGTTAACGTTCATCACCATATCAAATTTCAGGTTTTTCTTGTGATGAGATTTTTAAAATCTTTCTCTTAGCAACTTTCAAATATAGAATATAGTACTATTAACTACAGTCACCATGTTGCATAAATATATCCCCAGGACTTACTTTTTTAAATTAAAAAAAAAAAATTTGAGAGAGAGAGAGACAGCACCTGCAAGTGCATGTGCAGGGGGAGGGGCAGAGGGAGAGGAAGAGAACTCCAAGCTAACTCTGAGCGGAGTGTGGAGCCCAACATGCAGCTCAGTATCACGACCTTGAGATCATGACATGCGCTGAAATCAAGAGTTGGATGCTTAATCAATGAGCCAACCAGGCACTCCCCCAGGACTTACTTATTTTATAACTGGGCATTTGTACCTTTTGACCCCCTTTATTATTTAAAAAAATTTTTTTTGACCCCCTTTATTAATTTCTGTGAAAGTTTGTGATTTTGATTCTATGATCCAAGACAGATACCTCCCATTATGGGATCAGCATTGATTACCATATAGGTACCAGAAAAGAGCCTAATCCCTAAAGGAATGTGGATTCCCCGATCAAACAATCAAGGAGGTAAATGAGAGAGCAAAGAGAAATACTGAAGTGTTGTCTGAAATGAAAACACTTAGGAGGTTCCCTAAGTCAAGGAACATTTAAGGATGTAGTCCATTGACCGAAAGAAAAGAGAGGAGAAACCTAAACCCAAGATTTGTGTATTTCATCACTGCTTGTTATGTCAAACCTATTGCTAGCTCACGAGTGGATCCTATTATACCCGCTAGCATGTGCTTTGTCCCCAGAAAGCCAAAATGAAATGGCCAAGGCTCACTTTAAAATAGACTGTGGTCCTGACACTACCTGTTTCAGAATCACCTGTGCGTCTTGTTCAAATGCAGTTTCCTGGTTCTTGTCCCAGACCTACTGCATCAGAATTAATGGGAATGGAGCTCAAGATTGAATTTTCAGCAAGTGTTTTGGTTGATTCTGATGCCTATTTCAAATTTAAAAACCCACTGCTTTGAAGTCAGATGAATGTGAATAAATAAACAGGTCAGCCCCCCTCACTAGCCAGCAACCTTGGAGTTCAGAGTCTGAAAAGCCGCCTGTTATATAACTCTGCCTCGCTAGTGCCAAGCAAGGTGCGAGGATTCTGCAACCTGCCAAGCCCTGAGCTGCTTTCAGACGCAGGATTTCCAGGACAGTTTGTGTTACCTTTCCCACCAGATCTTGGCTGGTGAAGACTGATGACTTAATTCCCCAGCCCCTGTCACTAAGTGTGGTCCCTGTGCCAACCCAGCCAGGGTGGATGGCAACCCAGCTCCTCTGGAAACTGTTCAGATGGCTAGCTCCCGAGAAACCCATCAGGCTGATGGAGAATGTAGAGAGGGAGGGATTTTACTTGGTCTGGCTCCAGCCCTTGGGCCATCAGAGCTGTTCTCTGCTCTGCAAGCACATAAAACCCCCAAATATCAGAGCAGATAGGTGACCACACTGGGCATGTTCTATAGTCCTCGTCTTCAAGCATGATTTGGTCTTACCAAGTGTCCAGCTCAGAGGACCCAGTCTTTCAATTGAAAGTACAAATTTACACTACCTAGAAGAGGGCAATTTGGCAGCATCTATAGAAACTTGCAATGGGCATATCCTTTGATCCAGAGGTCCCACTTCTGGGGATGTATGCTATGGAAAAACATGAACAAGCACACAAATACAAAGAATCTGCCCTGAAACACAAATCGTACCAGTGAAAAACTGGAAAAAACCCAAGTGTTCAGCAATAGGGGATGTGTTAAAAGAACGTTGGTACAATCATACAATGAAACACGATGTCGCTTCCTTTAAGTTAGAACTATCTACACCAACAGAGAAAGATGAACAAGGTCTACTGTTAAGTAAAAAAAAAAAAAAAAAAAACAAAAAAACAAATTGCAAAATGGTATGATGACTTTTTTTTGTTCATAATTATTTAGCTGTCAGTGTATGCCCAGAGACAAATACTAATGGAAAAGTCACCTACTGGTGGGTGGATGCAAATTAGGTTGCAATTTCAATTTCAATAGTACAATTGACCTCTGAACCACACAGGTTACAACTATGCAGGGTCCACTTATACACAGATTTTTTTTTTTTTTTTTGGATACAGTGTAGTGCTGTAAAGGTTTTCTCTTTTCTAGTTTACTTTATTGCATAAACCTAGTATGCAATACATTTAATATAAAAATGTGTTAAACTATTTGTGTCATTGGTAAGACTTCCAGTCAACAGGAGGCTTTGAGTAGTTAAGTTTAGAGGAGTCAAAAGTTATGTACAGACTTTCAACTATACGGGGATTCGGTACCCCTGGCCCTGTGTTGTTCAAGTGTCAACTGTTTACATTTCTCTAGTCTTCTAATATTTTAAAAACTATTTTTGTTTGTAATTTAGAGAAGACAATAAAATTACATGGAAAAAGTTGGGCGCTCATCCCTTTTCACCTTGGCCCACTTCTCAGGAGAGCTAGAGGCAAGATGCTTTTTCTGGGACCGAAACGGAGCTCAGGACAAGGATATTAAGCACAAAGTCTACCTCTTATAGAACACTACAAGATACAGCAAAGACAACAAATTCTACCCCAAATCTTGTGCTAAGTTAATTGGAACTGTTTGCGATGGGAAAATATCCATAGTTCACATGGAGGCATGGGAAATCTGGGCTGGTTGTTCCATATCTCAAACTGTCCCATCACTACCCACACCTTTACTCCAAAGCTCTGAGCCCCAAAGGACATGCCGCCTCTATAGCTGGTTTTAAGTATGAGCCAGAAGGACATTTACCAGTGGTCATCACTGCTAGTCATACAACGCTGTATAAGAAACTGTGTCCTGGTAGTTAAAGGCTCTGGACTTGGGCTGCCTCTCTCATTCGCTATGTGATCTTGGACAAATCCCTTAACCTCTCTTAGCCTCTGTTTTCCCATCTGTAAAATGGAGGCTTATTTGTTCAACAAATATTTCATGAATTCGTACCATGTATGAGAATTAACAAATATCCACCATGTGTCAGACAAGTGGTCCCAGCTGCTGGGGCAACCAAGGCAAAGGCAAACCAGATGCAAGTCTCTGCCCTCAAGCAGCCTTCCTCCCAGTAGGTGAGGGAGACAATCAACAAAATAAGTGTTAAGTGGCAAACAGTGCTAAATGCTATAGAGGAATGTAAGGCAGGGAGAGGGGAGGGAAGCATTCTGTGGAGGGTTGCATCAGGGAATAGGAATAGACCTCACCTTACAAAAAGAGCTAAAGGATGTAATGCTCTAGGCATAGCCCCATCCATAGCAATTAGTCATTAATGGCTTTACTACCAAGACTACCATTGTGACCACCACTGTCCACCTCCTCCCCCACCTCTGCAGCCAATTCCTGTCCTTTGTAAGTTTTGGTCCATTGATTTTCACAAGAGGTACCTTTTTGTGTATTTACCGTGGACAAGGCATGCCGCTAAACAACTGTACATATCCAACCTCATTTGATTTTCATGAATCCCCTAAGAGTACATTTTGTTACTTCTGTTTTTTTCAAAAGAGGAATTTGAGGCTCAGGGAGGTTGTGCAGGGAGGGACAGTGTGGTGGTGGCGGGGAGATCACACAGAAAGCATTCGAATCCGAGTTGGCCTGACTGAATGCAGAGCTCTTCGGCCTCCCAGGCCTGAATGCTGGGACCCACCTGCCCAGCTTAGAGCAGACAATGTCTTTCCTGGGAATCCAGCAACCGAGCCCACATGCCCTATAGCACCACTTCCTGCCTGGTGAATGGTGGCGGGCGGCCCATGATGCTGAAGACAACTGACTGAGGCAAATGTGGAGTCCTGACAAGCTTTCTCTCTCTTGGTCCTACTTTGTGATTTGGGGTCTCCCCATAAACAGACTCAGGAAGTGGGCAGTAGGCACCGATTAAACTAGAACCCTCAGCTAGGGAGTCGGGGTTGAGTGCGAGCAGATTAATTAAACAGTTGAGGCTAGATCTCTAGATGATTCCTGCATAGATTATATGATTTAAAAAGTTCCCCTTGTTCCTTTTCATGCTGCACTTTGGGCTGCCCCCATGGAGAGAGCCTCCAATCTCACAGAGATGAGGTGCTGGTGGCAGAAGATGAAGAGCAGAAAGAGGAGAAAGGAAGCAGGAAGGCTGGCGTGGTCTGAGAGTGCCCACGGCCAATCAGTAGGGCAAGGAGTGCTACTTGCTCTCTCCATGCCCAGCGCCATGGAGTCCCTGCAGCTGGTACAACACATACATGGAACTTCTCCCTAGGGAGAAAGAAGCTTCTGGAGACAGAGTCGACCTCCGTTGCTAAGAGGTTGTAGGGGTTTTGGCAAAGTCAAGCCAGGGATCATCAAGGTGGGGATTGGTGTGGCTATGTTTCCCTGGTGCAGGGAGAGATGTATAGTCAGGGAGGGCTATGGGCACTTTAAAAGGCATATTCAGGGCGGCCCAGGTGGCTCAGTGGTTTAGCGCCTGCCTTCGGCCCAGGGCCTGATCCTAGAGTCTCAGGAGTCCCATGTCAGGCTCCCTGCATGGAGCCTGCTTCTCCTTCTGCCTGTGTCTCTGCCTCTCTCTCTCTCTCAAGAATAAATAAATAAAAATCTTAAAAAAAAAAAAAAAGAAAAGGCATATTCAGCCTCTGCCCACTAGATGCAGTAGCATCCCACAATCCATTGTGACAAATCAAAATGTTCCCAGACACTGCCAAATGTCCTGTGAAGAGTAAAATCTCCCTCACTGAGAAGCACCAGGTTATGTTTACAAGTTCAGGACTTAAGCGTGTGGATTTTGGTTCAGGCCATCGGCTGTACTGTGATCCTGAACATGTCATTCAACACCTCCAAGTCCTGGATTTCTTATCTGTGAAATGGAGATGATATGATATGTATGTTTTATGGCGTCATTATCAAGATTAACCAAGAAAAGTCTGCATTTCTAGTTAACACAGTGTCCCACTTAAGAGGCTTCACAGCTGTTGGCTCTATTTATGACAGTAGATCTTTGTTGCCTTGGGGATGTACAGAGGATGGTCTCCGAACAAGAGGGTGGGGGTGCAAAGAATGAGAAACTCTGGCGAGGGGGGGGGGTGTGTGTGTCAGAGGCTTGTGTTTAGTGTGTTAAAAAGAGGGCATGCCTTATTCGTAAAACAACAAAACTTGGGGAACACCAATCAGAATCAGTACTGTTTGGGGCAGAGCCGCAGAGGCTCTTGGTTCTACTGGAACCAGGAAAAGCACTGAGCAGGAGGATGAAGAGGTGGGACTCCCCTGTCCCAGCGGGCTGCTCTCATCCTGCAGTGGCAGCTAGGGAGGTTGTTTTGGCTGAGCCCAGGCTGGCTGCTGTGAGGAAGGAAAGCAAACAATGAAAGGTGTGGAAAATGATTTTTGGAGGGGCCTGTGGCCGCCAGTGGACTCTGTCCATTTTGGCTTCAAATGCTGATGACTCTCTGGAGAACCCTTCCCACCAGAGAAAGACCTAAGCTTTGTGTAAATACCCCCTTTTCAGGCACAATTAATAGGTGATGTTACTGAGAGCTCCCCTCCTTCTTCTTCAGAGCTTTTAATCGATAGATGGAAATACGGAATAGTGGTTACATGTGTAGACCAGCAAACCCCATTAACTAGCTATGCGACCTTAAATTCTTTAACTCTTAGTTCTCTCATCTCCAAGAAGGGGATAATAGCTGTAACTGTTGTTGTTACCATTGTCGCTTGGCTTTTCCAAGTATTTTGATACAATACACGGGTCCTGAGAATATTCTGCATCTCTGCAGATGCGGAAACAACAAATACTTTTTAGTGTTTACTGTGATCTCTGCATTGTATTAAGTGTCTTCTCTTCTAATCCTATGACAGGGTTGATAAAGGCGAGGGAATTCGGGCTGGAGAAGTTTAGGTCATTTGCTCAAGGTCACAGAGCTGGTACCGAACAGAGCCAGGAGTTAACAGGTCTATCTGACTCTTGAGACTGTCACCTTAATAGCAATTTCTAGGCCCGCTGAGTAGGATTTGGTGGAGCAGAGACGTTACTAGACAACATTTTAGTGTGTTCATAAATGAGCACTCTCTCTCTGGAGATGTGGTACTTCATAGAGAGGAAGGGCCAAGCTAGGGCAATAAAAGTAGAACTACTTCACGGATCATCCCAGAAGCTAGAAACAAATGCACCTGATGAAGAATTTGGATTTGCCTTAAGGCTTTGCTTCTCAATCATGTCTCCTTGATAGAATTACTGGGGAGCATGAAAATATCCCCCTGCCCAAGCCAAATGCCAGACCAGTTAAAGTGGACTCTTAGGGATGGGGCCCAGACATCTGTATTCTTTACACTCCCCAGATGATTCCACGTGTGACCAAGATTGAGAACCAGTGTCTGAGTATTAGCATCTATGTTACATCTCGCCAATAGGTGTCCAATCACACTTTCCTTGAGAAAGGATGGAGAAGACTTGGTGGTCACTTTCATTAGAGTAGGTGTTAAGTATTCACTCTAAACCTTTCGAGTTTGAGGTAGGAAATCCCATGAGACATTGGATCCTTTTTCCATGTTAATGGCAGCCAAAACATGTGATGGTTCCTGACATTTGCCAAGGATAAGCCTTGGTCACCACTCCGTGAATATGACCTAACTGTGAATTACTGAAGGTCCCATCTCTTGTCCCATCATAGTGATGAGATTCTAGAAGGGCAATGTCACATGACAATTTCCCTTACCAACAATATAAAATCCTCCTGCTGAACTTCTGGACCTTGACCTCAGAAAGGGATCTTGAGGAAAGGTGGAAGGTTAAGTGGAAGCCTTCTATAATTTTGGCAACATCCACAAGGGAAAAAATGACAGCTGCTCAGTTTTTCTTCTTAAACACCAACAAACATATCCAAAGAGCCCTGGAGTCTGTTTGCCAGGGCCAATACCGGCTAATTTGTGCGATAAGAAAGAAGGGGGTTTGTGAATCATACTTCTGCAGAGCATATGTTTTGAAGGATTACTGTTTACTTAAGGAAAGACTTTTGCATTAATCAGATTTATGCATTAGTTGCTTGGCTAAGCCTGGATACCTGGGGTAAAATTCAAATGTACTGCGTACATGAAACCCAGGATATGACTAAGTCAGAAATCAGCACTGAAAGTAAAAGTAAGCTACAGCAATAGAAAGATCAACAGAAAGAGTTCACAGACTTTTTTTTAACAAAACTTGTTTTAAATGGCACGTTCTCCCCTCACACTCTGTAACACATATTTTTGACCTAATGCTTCTTTGTACGCTTGCATTTACTTTCTCAACTCACTCTGCAAGTCATCTGACTTTTTCTACTTTAAGCACCCCACTGAAAAAGGGGACGAGGACAGTGTTCTCAGAGGGATTCCAGGAGGTTGAACTGGAGCCAGCCTCACAGGTCTAAATATAGTTCTCTCCCCCTTGACAACTACACTGGCCTGCTTTCAGTTGCTGGAACTGCACAAATGCTCTCTTGCCTCAGGGCCTTTGCATGTGCCATTCCTAAGGCCAATAGCCTCTTTTCCCTCCCCTTCTCTTTCTGTGCAAGGCCAAGTTCTTCTCCAATTCTTCGCTTAAATATCACTTCAGAGAGCTTCCAGATCATTCTTTTTAGGTGCTTAACCCTCAATATTCTCTATTCTTGACCCTGGTCATTTCCATCATGGCACTTATTACAAATGTCCAGTGTGTGTGTGTGTGTGTGTGTGTGTGAGTGTGTGTTGACTACCAGATTATAAACCATCTCCATCCTGTTCTCCCTGAAAGCTGCACCAATGGCTGGCTCTCTTACCCTCTGGCCTCTAGTGGGTGAGGCTTGACTCAAAGGAGGAGATCAGAAGGCAAAGAGTGAGCGAGGTCAAGGTTTTCCTCTGGGTCCCTCCGCCAGGCTGCAGGTTGCTTGTATTTCTCTCCCTGAGGCCTTACTTCCTGTGCCACCTATTTCCTGTGTGTGTGTGTGTGTGGGGGGGGCTGATCCCCAACAGAGACTGGGTCTGATTTATTCACCAATGTATAACTGACACACGGTAGGTGCGCAATAAATATCTATTGAATAAATGAATATAGAAGAATGAAGAATCAAGATTTTTAAAAATGTCTTTCTCTCCCCCATTCTGTTTCCAAAACAATCTTGAATTAAACCCTAGGGTAGAAAATAGATAAAACAGGGTTGTTGGGATTCTGGGTGGGTGGGAGAGACACAAAGCATGGTCTTCTTTTGAATGGCCACTCTAGAAACCCCGCATATTGGAGATCTATTTTGGGGAGAATGCAATGAAGGAGGATGTGGCATCTTCTGTGTATACAATTGAGGTGTGCGATATTAGGGGCTGGGCTGAGACTGAGTATTTCTATCTCAATGCTCCCAAGAGGACCTGGGGTTCAGCTGGTGAAAGGGGTGGTGAGGAGATGGTATTTATGTGCACCCATGGAAAAGTGTTGAAAATGCTTTTTTTTGTTGTGGTCTTGGGGCACAGAGGAAAACTGGAATAAAAAATGTCCTCTGACCTGAGGTGCTTTAGCTAATACTGCTAGATAAAGGTATGTGTCACCCACATCCCCCGACTACCAAGGCCCCACGCAACGAACAGATTCAGAGGGCAAAAAGGGACAGAGGGGCCATCTGCTTCTTGTGCAGCCCTAATCCTGAGCAGAAAGCAGGTCACAAAGGACAATGCTCAAGGTGACAGAAAGCCCAGCCACTTACAGGTCATGGTCCACTCAAGGATGGTGAGATCTGGGCTGCACTCAACAGTCTGGGGACCTCCGGATGGGCTGGAATTCCTCTCCCTGCCCTGGGGCCCGTCCCAAGCTTGAAAACACATCTGCAGCCAAGGGCCTGGCTGGGCTTGTTCCTGGGGCTGATAGTGATCTCCTCAGGAAACTTCCATTGTTGCCTGTCCCCATTGTCTCTCCCCTGCTCAGGGCCCCAAGCACGAAGCACAGCCTGTTTCTCATCCACAGATTCAAAGAACAAATTAACTCCTCTAAGCTGTGGCAAATGGGAATTCTCTGAGAAGTTAATTGATGCTGGGGGGAAGGGACATCAGTGAAGAAAGGGCTGAGGTCTGGGAGCTGGCAGGCCTTTCCGCACATGGGGGCGGGGGGGGCGCTCCATTAGCGCTAATAGGTGTTACATGGGCATAATTAGGCCACAGATTATGGTGGCCTCTTTATGCTCAGATAAGGTTGGAGATGGAGATCCAGAGAGAAAGGGTTCGTCTTTCTTGCTGCAATCATTCCTGAAGATCCAAGCAGCAGAGCTCCCCACTTGTGGGTGTCAGTGTGGGTCTGGATTATGGACAGCTCCAGAACCGCCGCGCACCATGCCCATCCATCGATTCCAGCCTCTCCTTTCATCCCTGTACATCTGAATTCCATTCCATCTTTCCTCTCCTTGGTAAGTGAGCAATGGGCTGAGACACAGTTAAAAGGAAGGTGGCAGGAGGTCAGTACTCTGGGGCACCTGATAATAAAAATAACTCTCAAATATTGAGTTTGCCATGTGCCAGGCATGCAATTAAGTGCTTTCTGCATTTTACCTCATGCTTCACAACGGCCCCATGTGGCAGACATTTACATTCAGCCTCCAGGATGCTGAGGGGGTGAGAGATTTAAGCCACCAGCCCGAGGTCACACAGCCACAACAGTGTGGGATTTCAACCAGGTCAGTGAGATCCTTAAACACTAAACTCCAATGTGCGCTGCAGCTGGGGTCAGAGCAAGAAGCAAAAAGGACTCTTTCCCCAGCAAGGGTTGCTTTGGAAATGCCCAGCCTGTGTGTCTCCTTCACATGCCCTCAGGCCCTCCTCAGATGGGATCCTTCCATGGGGGAAGTAGTGATTTCTAATGTGAAACCCTGTGCTAGACCAGGCTTTCTCAACCTTGGCACTACTGTCTTATGGGAGCAGAGGACTCGGGTTGGGAGGCGAGGTGCTGTTCTGTGCATTGCCATCCCTGACCTCTACCAACTGGAAGCCACTAGCACTCTGCACCCCAAATTGTGACAATCAAATGCAGCACCTGAGTGGCGCAGTCAGTTGAGTGTCTGACTCTTGGTTTCAGCTCAGGTTGTGATCTTGGGGCCCTGGGATCCAACCTCGCGCCAGGCTTTGCCCTCAGCATGGAATCTGCTTGAGATTTCTCCCTTTCCCTCTGCCCATCTTGCTATTGCTCTCTCTCTAAAATAAATAAGTCTTAAAAATAATCTCTAGACATTGCCACACGTCCCCTAGCGTCCCTTAGCTGACAAAGTCCCTACCCCTCCCCACCTCACCCCTGTTGAGAACTGCTGACCTAGCCCACCATGCTCACACTGCAAGGGTGTTTGTGTATGAATGTGTATCCCCGGTAAAGGGGATCTCTCTCCTGGTGTTTTTACCTAGGACTCAGTATCCAGATATAGAGATGGAAATTTTTTTTAAAAATTGAGTTATTCTAGGCCATTCTCTTCACTCCTCTCCTTTTCTGCTCTCAGCTCAATCTGCTCCCAAGGAAGAGACACAAGTAAAGCCTGAACTGGACTTTTCTGCCTTTGAAAATCAGCACCTGTAACTAACTTAACAGGCAGCCCTCGGGTGGTCTGCTCCTGCCAGGCTGAGACATCCAGGCAAGGCCCACACTGCTCACTACTGAGCAGCAGAGTCCCTGCCAGGGACTGTCACACCAAGAGTGGTGCCATCAGAGTTGGAGTTAATCCTCACAGGTGGCCCTGGACTGATAACACCCTCAGTGGGGCAGGCGGGACTGGGCAGGATGCCGGACTCCAGGAAGCAAGAATCCCTTTACGCTTCGCACACTTGAGAGTCAAGCATCTGTTCCAACAAAAGGCCCAGAGAACAGAAATTCACAAGAGGACATTTTCTACTGCTTTCTGCAAAAAGCAAAATGAACACGTTTTTGCCCCCACTCCTTGGACATGGGAAGAACAAAAGAGAAAAGAGAAGACAGGAGCTGGGTCATCTGCAAACTGGGACACCAAACCCTTGGGTAGCCAAGAGTTGAGAAAGGCTCTTTTCTGGAACCAAGGAAAAGAATGGGAGAAATAGGCTCGTTTTAGTAAGTGGATGGGGAATTCAGCATGACATTTTTAAGCTGTTAAAAGCTGTTGTACTAAAGAAAACACTCGGCTTTTTCTTAGTAATTCTGTTGGAAGACACAGACTTTATCTTCTAGACGATGCCCCGCCTGTTTACTCAGCCTGATTTGTGACAGCTGCCTCCCAGAAACATGTCGGGGTCTGGTTTTGATTTGGGAAGGGCAGGCGGGAGGAGGTGCCTGGAGGAACATGGCTGGGAAAAACACAGACAGACAGACAGACAGACAGACACACACAAAACTACCTGGATGTTCAAGGTGATGTTGGTGAACATTATTCTATGTTAACTACCAATCAAACTCCCTCGAATTCATGGGAAACTCTGGCCTTCTGGCTTTTTCACTTGCACGTTGATTTTCAGCTGAACCAGGCCCTATCTGGAGGTTAAGAGTATCTTATTGTCCACTTTTCCTGCTGCAGTCAAGGACAATCCCCAAACCACCGAATGCTCTCGGCCGGTCTTACCTCTCTTTCGCATTTAGTCCACACTGTGTAATTAAGAAACACACCATCTGTGTTTTTGATAATGTGCTCTGAACTTACTAAGATACTATTTACTGTACCAAGAGCTATTGGATGTCAGGGACATTTTCAGAGCTTTTTGGAAAAAAGCATAGTCTAATTTTTCTTTTTTCTAAGTAGGAGGCTGGACTCATGGCAAAGGGGCGCCATGGGCAAGGAAAGAGTTCTAGCCACAGACGAGGTGGTAGGTAGGGCTGCTCACTCAGGCATGAGGTGGGGAGCCTGGGTTTCTCTAGCTCACTGTTCCTTAAACTTAGGGGGCCTAAGAGTTCTGTGGGGGCATTTGTTAGAAATGTTGATTCCCAGGTCTGGGCCCTGAGAGATTCTGTTTGTAGGACTGGGATGGGCCCAAGTATGTGCACTGTTGACAAGCATCCCAGATGAATGTGCAGTAGGTGGTCCTCGGGTTGCTCTAATTGATGGAGGGGATGGTGACTGTTTACATGGAGAACTAGTTTTCTTAAAGCTGTCCCAGGTGGCTTGTACTAGGAAGTGGGGTTTTAATCACACTCATTTTCCACTGCTCTGGGAGGCACTTCATGTAGGGGCAGAAGAGGGGTGGCCAGGCCAGGGATGGTTGGCACAGAATTGCTGATGGGCCTCCCAGTCCCCTCAGAACACTCCATGGAGGAGATGCTCAAGTGAGAAGGTCAAGCATCTGGCTAGAAAGTATGCCAAACTATTTAGAAGGTTTGATTATGTTTATAAGGAAAGAGTGGGGCAAAAAAGTACATTTTGTGGATCTAAGTCAAAGGAAATCAAGATTTAAATACAGATTTGGGAACCTCCAAAATGTCCCATTCCAGGGATGTGGTGACATCCATTTAACTGAATATTAATGCAGTCATTTACACATGATGGTGACATAAGCTATGAAAATGAGCTAATGACAGAATGCAAATGAAAAAAATCTAGGACGCAGAACATTCAGTATGTTTACAATGCAGAAGAAATACATAACGGTATATAGAGAAAAAATTTGAAAATTCACCAAAATATTAGTGTTAGTCAAATGGAAAGAGCTGGGATATATTTTTCTCTATTTCTATCTTAATTTTTCTCTTGTACATTTTCCTAGTTGCCCATAATTACAAAAATAAATCCTGAAAACCTGCATTTCAAAGCCATTATCAAAGTGGATGAGAACAATGTCATTTCCCTTTGTCAGAGTCCCACATTCAAAACCTCCAAGAGCAATGTACACAGGTTCTTAAAAAAATCTACAAAATCTTGCACCAGTCTGAAGAGCCCATCAGCCCCCTGCCTCCACCCCGGATCCATTTTCCAGTGTTGCCTTTTCAGTACTAGAATGAATCAAATCAGCAATCTTTTCTCTCCTGTCAGCAACCATGGTTACTTACTCTGGGTATAGATGACTGCTCACGCCCAGGGAGGTTATAAATAAGCCTCCTGAACGGTTATTAAAAACCAGGACACTGAAAAAATTTCCCTGAACCCAGGAAATGTGAGACCATGACCTGTAACAGGGATGCATCGGCCCCTCTAGGGTGAGCTCTGTCCAGACTGGTCTGTCCTTTGCCCCCCATTCCACTCACCTGGCTCTAAGAATATCCTTCTGCTTCCACACCATGGAATTGACCCAAAAAGAGAAAAGTAAGTTGAACAGATTTTGTCACAACTTTCTGCTGGTTTTCATCTGGCCCTTGGTCTGTGAGTCTTGTTCAGAGCCATGAACCAGCAAGAGGGCACTGCCTTCCATAAGGAACACAGTGAAAGTCACCCCGTGGGACCAGTCAGAAACCCAAATCACATCCTCAACACTGAGCTCTGTCCAATCTGCCGTTGCAAAACATCTCCTTGCTGGCCTGAATTCCCCACATCTAAATCACCACAGAGACATGCCACTGTCTCCAGAAACCCATGGCAAACCTACATAATAGACATATGACCTCAAGTTCACATGATGGGGCTTCTAGAGGAAGGAACCAGATCCGGGATCAGTCTCAGATGGATGGGACACACTAGATGGGATGGGCTCAGTAGCAGACACCTGTGCTGTTTACTTCCTTGCAGTACCCATTTCCTTTGAATATACTACCTTGATTTCTCTTTGGGAAGCCCATCTCCCTTCTCAGTCCCTGCAGTTGGGATGGGCTTGACCCCACTGCCTAGTTCTGATCGGCACGTGACTCAAGATGGACCAATCAGAGCATCAGTCTTCTGCTCCTCCCACCACAGGAGTTAGTTTAAGAACTGTTAGGTGACCCAAGTCAGGCAAATGAGACCCAATTCTGGGGCTTTCGGTGATACTATTAAGAAAGATGAGTTCCCATTCCCTTTCATTTGAAGCTAATGGATGTTAGCCTAGAGCTGCCCACAGCTATCTCTGCTACCACTGGGAAGAGCCTGCCTGAGAACCAAGCCAGTATTCAGGGAGAAAATAAGAATATATAGAGAGGGGATCCCTGGGTGGCTCAGCGGTTTAGTGCCTGCCTTTGGCCCAGGGCGTGATCCTGGAGTCCCGGGATCGAGTCCCACATTGGGCTCCCTGCATGGAGCCTGCTTCTCCGTCCTCCTGTGTCTCTGCCCCCCCCCCATCATAAATAAATAAATAAATAAATAAATACATAAATAAATACATAAATAAATAAATCTTAAAAAAAAAAAAAAGAATAGAGAGAGAGAGGGGGAAGGAAGGTGGGTCCTGAGGACATCATTTGGGCCCTTGGATCCAGCTGTTCCCAGAACCAAAATTCTATGAACTCTGTAGACACTTGATTAAAAAAAACAAACAAAACTTATTTGTTTACACTAGCCAAGTTGCGATTCTGACACTTGCAAACAAGAGTTCTGTAATTCCCATGAAGGAAGACAATCCCTACATATTTTCCAGGCTGGCCCTGAGGCCAACTGACAGGACTTTGGATTTTCTAATCTGTAACTCCAGACTGGGCCACCCATCATTCCCAGGGGAAGGGATGAACAAAGGATCTGGGCCATAAGATTCATGAGCATGAGTGAGGTGTGGCTGCTCAAGTAACGGGCACCAGCTGGTTAGGAGGTTTTACCCAGCAATTTAAATAAAGAAACTGGGGTAGCGGATGCATATCCAAACTATGCAGAAGAAAAGGAGCAATGTTCCTGCCCAGAATTAAATATAGAAATGTTTTGCATTACAAGGATTAAAAAACATTTCAGGCATTCTTGGTCAAGTGAGCTGATCCAGTTGTTGCTTCAGATCCCCACACTATTGTTCTCTTGTTCTCTACCAGTTTGCCAGCAATGCTGAAAAGTTACTCTGTGACCCCCTAGCAATCAATATATCTTGATGTTGCAGGATGAAGTGTCCCTTGTCAAGATGAGGAGGTGGTACAGGTGTGGAGGTGTCACAACCATGCAACACTCTTTAAAGGCAGCAGGAAGCCCTTTTGGACTTCCATTTCTACTGTGTCTCTACGTATCCAGGCCAATGACACATGTGCTTTCAGCACTAAATGGCCAGCATTTTTAATCATAGAGTTGGCAAACTTTTATACATTTCTAGGTTTTTAATTCTATCCTCTTCTGTCTCTCCAGACCCATCCCCCAAGGGCACTGTAAACCGGCCAATATTCTCTCCTAGGTCACCATCCCATCCATCCTCTTATATCAGTCGTCACTGTTGTTTATACTGTGGGCCTTCTTTCATGTGTTTATAGTTGCCATACATTCCTACCACCGGGCCTTTACACATGCTGCTCTTGCTGCCTGGAATCCTCCTTCCCTTGTCTTTTAAGCTTCACTTTTTCAGGATACCCTATCTGACCTCCCTGACTTGGCTATACCCCTTTTTTGTATGCCCTCCTAGCCCACAATTACCACAGATTCAATTTCATATTGTACAATTATATGCTTACTATCTACCAAACTCCACTAGATCGTGAGGGGCAGGAAGGTAGGCCCCTTGTCCACTTAGCTCAGCACTGTATCCCTAGTGCCTTGCACAGGCAGTGGCACCTACTTAATAGTATTATCCGCTAATGGCACTGAGCGCTTAGAGGAGAGGCGCTGTCCTGAGTTCTTTATAGGAATTAATTCCTTTAATTCCCATGACAACCCTAGAAGGCAGGGCTGTCTTTTCATTCAAGGATGGGGACACAGAAAAGATAAGCCCAAGGTCACAGAGGTATCAAAGCACAACGTCCAATTTCCAACTCTGGCAGACTGGTCTACAGACCATGCTCTCAGTCACTCTGTGGTAACTCACAGGGTAGGCACTCAAGTCACAGTGGCTGGCCAAATGAATGAATGAATGGATGGAAACCATCCTTTCTTTACTCTCATCCACACCCACACTTCCTTCCTTCAGGTCCCAGCTCTCTGACCCAGCCACTCCTTATGGCATGTGGCTGATCCTCAAGGAAGAGCCGTGTTCCCAGCCTCACTGCTGTGCTCCAGGGCTCCAGCTGACCATCTCCTATTGTCTTTTGGTGTGGCCTCTGAGGCCACTGGTCCCAATCTGAACTCTACTCTTTCCCTGGCCCCAGTGTGACTTGAACCATGGCCGTAACTTGCACTACAGGCTTCCTCTCCTCTCTGAGGGCGCCAACCCCGGGACAATCTGCACCTGTCTCTTTTAAGTGCCTCTGACCCAGCACACCACTGTGGACTGCCAGCCTTGCCTTCTGCCATGCTCTCCAGCTTTGCTCCAGCCCCGCCAGGGCCAGATGGACATTAACAAACTGGCTATGACAGGAAAAGAAATCCTCATCCCTTCAGATTGAGTCCTGTGCAAATCCCGACTGTGACCATAACCCTTTGTGTGAGGATGCTACCAAGGAGGTTAAGAGCAAGGGCCTTGCAGACTCTCACACCCAGGTTCAGGTCCTGGTCTGTCAGTGGGGACCACGGGGAGGCCACAACTCCTGTGAACCCAAGCGTACTTCTCTGTAAAATGGGGAAGCACTCAGACTTCTCTCACAGGGCTGTTAGGAGGATTTAAAGAGATGTTACATGTGAAACCATCATGTCAGACCACAGTCTACGGTCTTACAGCTGTCCCTGTTACTATCTGCAATCCTGTGATCACCCAGGCTGCAAGCTGCTTGGCAGGCATGTTTAGGCAATGGCAGGGTTCAAGAGCTTCTGCAAGGCTCCACACAGTGCTAGTGTAAATGGTGACTGTGCTCGCCTGACTCACTCTGTGTGAGCATAATGGATGGACTGTGTTTTCCAGGGACAAGGGGCAGTGTGCTCCTGGTTCTAAACAAATCAGGGGGTAGCAAAGCCCAGATCTGAGGCTGGCAAGTCACTGGGGCTGTTTCTCCAGATCTATTCAAAGGAAAAATGCTGCCTACAAAATGATCATGCTTCGTGCCAGTTTAAACACTACAAACTTACTCAGTAACATGAGTTACTGACGAGGAAGAAAAAAAAAATCCATTATCTTGAAAACTAGCTTTCACCCAAGGATCAAGGTGTTTTGACTAAGCCTTCTATGACACATACTTGTTACTCACAGAGTGGGATTCCAGGATTTAAAGATACACAGTTCTGAGCACTGCCTTCTCCAAAGACTAGGGAATTTTCTAGCAAATTTATTTATTTATTTATTTATTTATTTATTTATTTATTTATTTATTTACTAACACCTTGTATCTGTTTATTTAGAAACTGTCTAGATTTGCAAAGATTCTTTATTAACTTATTTACATAAGATCAAGTTAATTGAGAGAAAAATTTAAATGCAGTTAACAAATTTTGAAACGTATATACTTATAAACAAGGACAGATGATTTAGACAGTAACTTGGAGGCTTTAAAATTTTATCAAGCTATCTAATCAAAAAGCCCATACTTGCTATTCTTTGAAGTATGGGAAGGAACAACAGGATACCACCTATATTAAGATATTTCTTTTTTAGAAAAACAAGACAAAGAATCTCCTTATAAGATTTCTTCACTTTTTGTTTTAGGTTCTTCCTAAATGCACGACTTTGTTCACGTTAAAAGCCCCCCCAAAAGGTCAGTGCAATTCCAAATTGTTCTTGGTGAAACTGTGCCAGTTACAGTATTTGTATTGTAGAGAAAAGATACACCTGGAAAAAGCACAGTTTTAGATTGAGATCTTGTGAGAACTGGTAGGGTCTTTTTTTATTTTATTTTATTTTATTTTATTTTATTTTATTTTATTTTATTTATTCATTCATTCATTCATTCATTCATTCATTCATGAGGGACACAAAGGGAGAGGCAGAGACATAGCAAATTTAAATGCAATAGTTCGGATTGGCAGCAAAACGGCCAACTTTCTTTTTTTTAAATTATTTATTTATTTTTCAATTTTTTAAAAGATTTTATTTATTTATTCATGGGAGACACAGAGAGAGAGGCAGAGACACAGGCAGAGGGAGAAGCAGGCTCCATGCAGGGAGCCTGATGTGGGACTTGATCCCGGGTCTCCAGGATCACACCCTGGGCTGAAGGCGGCGCTAAACCGCCGAGCCACCCAAGCTGCCCAACGGCCAACTTTCTAAGTCTAGTCAATACCATGTCTTTGGTGTGTGTGTGTGTGTGTGTGTGTGTGTGTGTGCGTGCGCGCGCACGCACGTGCAGCATAGGATCCTGAAGGCTATTAAAGGTTTGCTCCAGTGACCAAGGATGAAGCAGTGCTTAGAATATGAGCTGCAATCTTTCTTCCACACTGCTGTGTCTGACAGATCTCTGGAAACAGAGGGGCACAGAATGTATTTCTTCAGTTTCCTATTTCTCATGCTCTTCATATGCTGGTTAAAAAAAAAGAGGATCCCATGGGAACATTTGCAAATCTAAAAATGCAAACCTGCACAGCTGGTGGACGCTGGGAGATGTCAGTAGCCAAAACATCCCTGGAGGCCAAAAGTGTGCACCAGTATGCTTGGGGTAAGAATGATAAAAATGAAATCATAACAAAAAGTATCAGGTAACCATAATAGAAGGTCCTCGGTGTCAAAGACTATACTAATGAGTTTAAATGCATTATCATTTAATTCTCCCAAAAACACTATGAAGGAAGTACTATTATTCACCAAATTCCATAGATGAGGTAACTGAACAGAATGTAAGCAATTTGTTCAAGGCCACATAGCTCCAACATGATGAAGGGTGCATTTGAACTGGTACTCCGAATCATTAATTGACAATCCGAAAAGCTAGGGCTCGTGGGAGAATTTCCAAAGAGACTAACGATGAAGTTAAAATTGTGCCCATCCTACCAACTCCCTTTTGCCATCTGTGCTGTCCAATAGGGCGGCTGCTAGCTATATGTGGCTACTGAAATTAAATGTAGTTTCAAATTTTGGTCAGTGCTGTTGAGGACTTGAAATGTGGCTAGTGAGGCTGATGGCCTAAAATTTTAATTTCATTTAATTTGCATGGATCGAAATTTCAAGAGTCCCATGTGACTGTTGACTTCACTGGGCAGTGCTGATCTCAGAAATTTATTTTTTTAGCTGTATCAGACATGGTTTAGGGATGCTTCCCCCAAATCTCAGAGACAGAGGGACATTAGGATGCTTTGCCCAAGAGCCCATAGAAAATCATGGAGATAAACTCCATGCCTCTTTTTTAGGATGAGAGATGGTATATTCTATGGCCGTAAGACCATAGACTGTGTGGTCTCACATGATGATTTCACATGTAACATGTCTTTAAATCCTAACAGCCCTGTGAGAGAAGTCTGATTATCTTCCCCACATACCAATATGTGTATGTTTCAAACACACCAAACATGGCCTTTCCAATATTTCCCAACACCCAGATCTCCTGATTTTCTCCTAACTCGCTGCATGAGGACAATAAAGTCAAAGCAGACAAGCCCAGGAACAACTGTCCTCAGACAGTGGTCACATTAGCTTCAGGAGGGAGTTGGTTAAAATGCATGCTCCTGGGTACCCCCTCCATAGGGTCTGATGCAGGAGGTCTAAGGGGAGGCCCTGGATCCCAGATTTGAATCAAGCAGTCAAGGTCTAATGCAGGTGGTCTAGCTTTGAGAAACGCTGCTTTAGAGGCTGAATTACATATTTATCTCCTGGCCTCTTAAATAATTAAAGCATATACATTTTTTGAGGATAGCACAAACTGGGCTGAAAGCCAGGCAGTCATCACTCTGCACTAATTGCTCACTTCTATGACATGAGGTAAAGTGCTTGGTCACTAAGGCCTCATTTTCGTTTCATATGAAACATAAGGGTAAGGATATCTGCTATTATTTGTCCTCTAGGACAAATGAGAACACAGGCGGGAACGCATCTGGGAGGGATACAGACATTTTGCTTGTCTAGCAGAGAGTTGAAATAGATTTCTCATTTAAAAATTTTTCATCTTTAACTTGTCTGAAGAAACTGGAACTGTTGGCAACCTGGTATGGTTAAGAGTGCTGCTCTGGGGTCATATGCACATGTTCAGGTCCCCACTCCACCCTTTAAAAGCTGGGTGACTCGGGCAAATCCTTCAACTTCTCTGTGCTTTGGTTTCTTCAACTCTGAAATGGGAATCTTAATAGTATATCTGTTTTGTAGGGCTGTGAGGGTCTAATTAAGTGAGTTAATATTTATAAAGTGCTGAGAACAAAGTTTGGCACATGGTAAGAGCTACCCAACTGCTAGTTGAATAAATAAATGTCTTTGCATGTGGCAACAACCAGCTGGAGCTGAGCAGTGCCTGTCACCTCCAGATGGGGCTGACATGCACAAGCTTATCACAAGCACCACCAAGACCCATTTGACCATGGGGTCCCTGATATAAGTGGGTGTGTCTCCCTCCTCGGTGTTCAGCCCATAAGGGAAGTGCATCTCAGGACAGTACTTCTCAGCTATCCATGGCGAAGGACCTGTTTTTAATTTTCAATCCACTGTGGACAAATATGAGACCCTCCTGAGCCTGAGTGACAAACAGCACATGCCACATACAACTTACTCATGGGTTGTACAAGACCCTGACTGGTCAGTACCTGGACCGGAGCCCATCGAGCGTGCACCTGGACATTGCAGCAGTGTCAAATTGTTTCAAGAGTTCCTAAACATTGTCATTTTTAGTACCCATCTCACTGCAGACTGCAGCTAGCTTCCATCCTCAGGCTCCATGCTGTGCAGCACCATCTTAGAGATTATCTACAGCCGTCTTCACATGCATGCAAACCAGCTGGACAATTTGGCTGGAGAAGGCAGGCTCTGGATTGTTTCTCTCTCTCTCTCCCCACTTGGGTCCTTTTCAGCTTGCCTGCCTTCTCTTGTCTATCTACATTTCTTTTGAGAACATCTTACACATTAAAATGAGCTCCCTAATGAGATACTGGGGTTCAGAACAGCTTTGGAAGCTGTCATGGGTGCTCTGGTGTCTCAAGCACTACTCAGTTTTGTGAGTACTGCCTCCAGCTCACAGCTGCCTCTTCTCCTGAATGTTATCTTTGGCCAATAGCACCTGCCATGCCCCCCGCCCATATCCACAACCTTGTCCCAAAGCTGCTCTCTAGTAGCTCAGAGCCGGTGACTGACAGACACGGTGGTGTGAGACGTCAGCCCCTTTGTTGAAAGAGTGAGCCAACTGTATGATGCAGCCCATCCTCCAGAGCCTCCTGTGAGGTCAGGCTGAGGTTAGATTCCAGACCCAGTTGGCTCCTCCCCCAACCCTGGCCTATCTCTCTCAGTCCCCTTCCCTGGGAGCATGCACTGAATGTGTCATAGGCATCCTCAACCCTGTCTCAGGCCCTGCTTATAGGGAGTGCGATTCAAAGAGAGAAGCCATCTGAAATTGGGGTTCCCCTCCTAGACAACCTGTTGGAGGAAGGCACATGGCAGGAACAACATGAAAGTCCTGACAACCAGCATTAGGTCACCCAGAAATTATTACCTCTTGCTTTCTGCTTTCCAGGTGAACAGAACCTACCTGTGGCATTAGACAGGGCCAGTGATTCCATGGAGCCTGGAGGGGTCTGCTCGGTGGGCGTCATGTTCTCAGTATATTTCAGGGAACTGATCGGATGGCGGGTCCGACACTGCTGAGTGGATATGCCTCCTTCCTCCTCCTCTTCCTCCTCCTCATATTTGGGGACTGGGATGTTGCCTCGGGTTTCACTGAAGCTCTGACTGGACATATCGCTGTAGCTCTCCTGGGATCTCAACCTTCCAGGGTAATAGTCCTCTCGGCATTCCTTCATGAAGCTACCACCGTGCCCCTTCATGGCCAGTGATGAGCTCCTTTTGGGGTTGCTGAAGTGCTTGCCCCACATGTCGGACTGGGCCCCGGCCCCCTGCCCTCCCGGACTGTAGGACGTTCTGATGTTGCACTGGCTGAGAAGCTGCAGAGGACTCTGGGACTGGTTCTGCTCCATCTTGTTCCCATAATGGTAGGGCTCATCCCGGCTCCTCCAAATGGGGTCCCGGTTGAGGCTGGGCGTCTGGCTGGACAAGCTGAGCAGGTCCATCTGCAGCGACAGGGGGTCCACGTCGGCCGACAGCCGGTTGGAACTCACCTGCAGCTGGCTGTGCTGGTTCAGCATGGGCTCCTCTGCCTTGCCCTTGTTCTTGCCGATTTTGGCACTGCGCCGGGACTCCTTGGCCCTGGCATTCTGGAAAGCCGAATCAGATGAGTCAGAGCCGTTGGGGTCCTCCCCGGCACTGCAGGCCCGCGAGCAGAATATCTGGCCCTGCTTTGGGAGGAATGGCCGCCCCAGGAGGGATTTCTTGCAGTGAGCACAGCAGAAACAGGTCTCGGTGGCATGCCAGTGTTGGCCGTCGTAGGTCATCTGACCCTGGTCAATCCCTGGGGACAGAAAAGACATGGAAGAGGCTGACAACTGCTTAGAGCCCTGTATTATGATGTGAAACACACAGCATCCTGGTTTGGCCCAGGATTCCAAACAGAACAGAATAAAATAACAATAAATCAATAATCAGGACCTCATATAAATGGTCCTCATGTCCTCTTATGAGAGCCCCCTTGTTCTACCACTCAGCTGCTTCTTAACTCATTTGCTCTGAGCAGGGAAAAAAAAAAAAAAAAAAAAAAAAACCTAGATCAAATGGCCTGCGCATGAATCCTTCTGCCTGGGACAAAATCCTCCAGACAAAGTAACAATATTGATACTAACACAGGAGAAAACACTGCTTCAAGTGCTTCCTTTGCATATATGTAAAGTCATTTAGTTCCTTCACCATATGAGGTAGGTTTCTAATATTATTTCCAATTCTCAGATGAAAAAACAGAGGTTCAGGAGGGTTCAAAAACTTGCCTAACTCAATACAACTAAGAATCACAGGTGAGATCTGTATTCGGAAGTCTGGCCCGTACCTGTCGAATCTGACATTTTCTCTTTCACTCTACTTGGGGATCCGCTCAAACACCAACTCCTTGGAGACGTCTTTCTGTACATCTGATAGCATACACTCCCCATTCTTCACCCTGACCTGCTGTACTTTCTTCACAGCATGAATACTGCTTGACATTGCACCACTACACAGGTGCATCTGCTTATTAATTCTCTCCCCCACCAGAAGTGAAGCTCTAGGACAACAGAGTCATTAGTTTTCTGTGGCATGTCCAGGAACATGGCCTGATGCATCAGAGGGGCTCTTTATATATTGACTGGATGAACTGAATCCCATACCAGTATAGGCCATTCAGATGAAGAAATCACCGTAACAGTTCCGTGGAAAAGAAAAAAGTGGATTTCGACACTCAGTAAGGAAAAACTTGGGTGTGGTTCATCAAAGACACCCTCCATAAGCACGCACACCCTTTGTTTCATGTCGCCAGGGAAGGAAGAAACACATTTCCTCCCCATGCCAAGGCTGTCCTGGTTTGCATTATCTTGTTACACCTGCCCTGCAGGAACCGCCCAGAGGCCCAAGTGCTCTTGCTTCTTGGCATCTCCTCCACCCCCTGCTGGTTCTAGGACTTCATCTTCCCGTGGGACGCCATCTTCTTGCCAGCTTTGGACCATGAGCTTTGGGCAAGCCTAAAGCCATGCCTGGGACCTAGCACTGGCCAGTAAAAAAACTGTATCTTCCACCCTAGTGACTGCTTCAGAGGTTGGGTACATAGCTTGCACTAGACCAGTGGGAGAGTTCCCTGGGACAATTGCTAAGAGTGTGACGTAGGGAGGCTCTATTTTGACAGCAGTTACTAAATTGGCAGAATGGAAGTCTGGACACATTGGGGTCCCCTACCTGTGAGGAGAGCCTGTGGGGTGTTCAGTCTCATGCAATTACTGTAGGATGGAAGGGGACCTTTGCAAGACTCCTGATTTTTGATAATAAAAACCTTCTCAGAAAGGAAAGGAAGTACTAATGTAAACCTTCACCTTTAGTGGCTGACAGTCCTGAGCCTTGGACTTTCCAGAAATAACTTTGAGAGACGTGTCTAGAGAGGTGGTCAGTAAGAAACAGGAAAGCGATCTCTACCCAGAAAAAGAGAAAGGCAAGAATAAAGGGCAAAAAGGCAAAGCAGTGGTCCTGGCCTTCTGTGTTCTCTGCCGCCTACCTTCAGGTCCCTGGAGCACTGGAAGAGAGAGGCACAGGACCTTTCCTCCCCTCTGAGCTCCACCCCAAACTAAGAGGTCTCTGTTTTTATTTGAGAATCTGGCCCTAGGGAGTAAGAGGGGAGTTTTAGAGGGACAGGAGCAGCCATGAAGGCACTCCAAGGCAGAATGGCCACTGTGGGGATCTAGTCCCTTTCAACAGGGCATTCCCAGGAGGGGTGAGCACTGGCGGGGCGGGGCTGGAGACAGGACCCAGAGCCACCGCTCCATCCATGCTTTCTCCCCTGGCTTCTAGGAGTGCGCAGGGCAGGCCGCACATGGGGGCAGAGCCCTGTTGTGGTTAGGAGTGACGCTTCAGGAGTTCCTGAGGAGTCAGAGGAAACAAGGTTCCCATCTCATCCCAGCTGAAGCCCATCTGCTGAGCTTCCAATCTTGGCTCTGCAGCTGTGTGACCCTAAGCAAGCGGCTTCGTTTCTCTGCCTCAGTCCCCTCTGTAGGGGACTGGAGATAATAATAGTTGTGACTTCACAGGGTTGTTGTGAGTTAATCTGCAGAGGGTACTTGGGCCTGCATTTGCTAGCCATCCCCAGTGCTCTTCTTCTATTTTTGTTAGGTCCTAATGCCTAACGTCTTCCTCTCTGTACTGAGGGCCATGGCCTGGACGTGGTCCAAGAAAGGCTGGCTGGGTCTTCCCTGCCCTCCCCTGCGGCAGGCTGTGCTCACACCCTGGGCTGCCCTGCATCCCAAGCAGCTGCAGCCTCACCGGCTGGTTGTCAGAGGCACACAGGAAGCCTAGTTCCCGTATGGGCCCTTGCCAGCTGCCTCTCCCTGCTTCTGTGAGGACGTGTGCTCAGATGGGGCAGCAGGAGCCCAGTTCTGGAGAAAGGGTCTTGCAGAAGGCTGGGCTGGGGCGAGCAGAGAGGAAGAAGGGGACAAAATGGCTCAACAGGCAGTGAGCCATTTGTGGTCCCTGATAAACATCCCTGATGTCAGATAGTCCTCTGAACTAGTCCTGAACTCGAAACATCTGGAAAAGGGCTCTGCTGTTCTACATCTAAGCGTTCCTTTTTAATTCCCCCCTCTAAGCCCTGTAAGCCCTCCTCGGAGGGTGTGTGTGTCTACTGCTGCTCTAGCTTCAGTCTGTTTATAGGACTGTTTACTCTGCTGCGCGCAGGCAAAAGTACCGTTGCCCTAGCAACGGCTGCCTGATGCAGAGTCCACTCTGGGCGGCTGTATAAATATGCAATATTTGTATAATATGGTCAGAGCAAAGCACCAGGAGATGGTGGTATGCATGATATACAGAATACACCCTTTCACTGTTGCAGGAAAATTAGGTTTCACAGAAAAGTAGATTGAGGAGAAAAAAAATATCCGGGGCTATATTTTAACTACAGCAACGATAATACTGCAGGCCATGGAGGTCCCCTTTTCTGGTAAAACATTGATGCCTTTTTATGGATTTAAGTGGGAGGAGGAGGGAACGCCAATCAAAGTCTCGAATAGCTAGAAGGAGAAAGAGAAGAAAACAGAGGGGCCTTCTGAGGGAGGCATGCTGTGGTGACAGACATATTTTCTCTCTTCCAAGTTGGTGAGCAAAAATTCTAAGTGGTGGTTTCTGGAGAGGCTTTTAAGCCTCAATGGAAAGGAACAGAAGAAACAGCAACACCAGTGAGAAGGAGGTGTCATGGCTGCAGGTTAACTATCTGTGCGCTCGGCACCTGCTGGCAGACCAGAATCCAGGGTGAGCAGCACTGGGTCTGAAAGCTTCACTGCTCTCCCCTGACACAGCCCATCCTGTCCTTCCTCACATGGCCAGCCACCTGTCCACATCATCTCCCTGTCTCCTAACTCTTACCATCAGAGCAGGTCTGTTTCACTGTTTCAATCTTGTGAGAAATGAAAGCTGCTGGGCCCTTGGTTGAGGTATCAGGCGGTGAGAGAGTGAGGCCTTCAGAGGAAAGTGGATCTGCACATCACCCAGGCCCCCAGCAGGGAATACTGCTGGATAATACTGCTGCATAGCAATGGTGAACTCCGGGCCCGTGGGGATCCCAGCTCAGAAAGACCTCGCAGAAGCAGGCCGGAGTCTGTGGGACAGACTTCCCAATGACAAACGACCACTGAACACATAGTAGGTGCCTAGTCCATAAAGCTGTGATTTTCATCGGCTCACAAAGCTCTCCACATTACTAGCCAGGTTTTCATTTGATTAATATCACTTCTGATGAAGCAAGGAGACAAAGTCACCTCTTTCTGTTCCTGATAAAATCTTTGAAGTGGGGCAAAATGGGCTCCCAGACTGATTATCTCCCCATCTTCCCTCTAGAGGTAAGAAGCTGGCAGCTTCTGAGCAGATTTCTTGGAAGAACACAAGCCATAGCAAAGAGCAGGCTGCTGGTCTCACAGACGTTCATCCCCTGCCAACTCTTTCTTTTCCTTTTTAAAGGGTGGCTCATTCTCAAGGTGCCAGAACAGGCAAGTTGAATGAAGAAGCCACAGATGCAGCATGATTTGGAATAGCACTGAAGGGTTGAACAAATCGGTTATTTGTAAAAGGGAAATGATTTCCACCATCTCAGATCTGCTGCTTATTTGGGGAGTTGAGAGCTTATAAGCTATTTCAGGTTCTCTTGCTTTGTATTTGGCTGGGTCAGCTTTTGCTGTTTTTTTTTTAAAGACATGCTTGCCAGAAACCATTTGGTTTTCTTGACTACCTCTTCCTACCAAGAGGGCTATTTTGGTTCCTCCCTCCACTGATCCTCAAGTTTTCCAAGATGTGGAAGACATCTGCTTATATTTTCCCTCATAGTTTCCTTCTGAGACCTCTCCTTGTCCACTCAGTAGTGGGGCTGTATATCACATAACCCTATTTCGGGGTGGGAGGTGAGGGTTATGATGCCGGCAGACCAACCAAAATACCCTATTCTCTTTTTTCCAGGATGCAAGACATGACCAAACCAGGGATGATAAGATTCCTACTGGAAGGAACTGATTTAGATACCAGAACAGACATGGCCCCATTCCTTTTGAGAATGTGAGTGCTAAGATTATGTATAAGTGGGGAGTCCTCTTAGCCAGCATGTGAAGACAGCTTCCTTTTTAGCAATGGAAATAGAAGGCAAGCAGAGCTGACACAAAAAACCCTCAGACTTTGTCTAAACCCTTGAGCCATCCCTACCTGAAGCAAGAATACTCCTTGGCCTTTCCAGTAACAGGAGCCAAGAAATTCCCCTGTTGGCTTCAGCCAGTATGAGTTGGCCAAAGGGCTTCTAACTATATCAGACACTAAGTTGGACTGAGTCAAGCACCAAGCGCTGCCTCACCTATGTGTTGGGCACAGGTGTCGCAGTATTCTGCATACAAGGACTCGAAGCAGTGACAACAGTAGGGCCTTCCCTCTTTCATGATGTAGCGCTGGCCACCAAGCACGGTCTCGCACTCAAAGCAGCAGAAGTGTTTCATGTGCCAGTGGCGTCCCTCGGCTTCTGTGCATTCATCTGCAAAGATGATCTGGAGATGGGGAAGCCAAATGATGAGTGTTTAAGACCCAGCCCTGAGAACGCACTCAAAAAGAAAACAGCTATAGGGGCCCCAAACTAGAAGGATAGGAAAGCAGGTCCTTCCCACCAATTATTAACAAAAATCTCTATTTCTATGAGTATTCCAGATCTATATCCGTTTACATATTATGATTTGCCCCAAGCACAATTAACCTCAGTTTTTGGCCCGGCCAGATATTAATTGAACTACATTTTAACAAAAGAAATAATCTACCCTGAAGAAGATAAAGCAAGACCAGAAACTGACAGCTCATGGGCACTTTGGAAACACATACATGTTTTACTTGGCTGATGCACAATCTTTTTAAAAATAGGAAATGTCATATTAACACCTTGAATCCTGGTTTCTTTGTCGAAAACACAGTAGTTGAGAAGGATTGCTGCTGCTTCCAGATGAGTGGTGAGTTCTCCAATTTGGTCATATTTTTCAACACTCACTGTTGTCTTAAAATGAGTCACCTTCATGTACAAAACCTGCCTTGCCCTCAGAAGCACTTGTGTTTTTGACCTCTAATATAGTCTTTAAAATTTCAAAGCACAGACTTCAAAGCTTACTACAAACTATAGTAATCAGGGCAGTGTGGTCCTGGTATAAAAACAGACGTATAGATCAATAGAAGAGAACTGAAAGTCCAGAAACAAACCCAAACATTTATGGCCAACTGATTATCAACAAAGATGCCAAGGACATTCAATGGGGAAACAACAGTCTTTTCAACAAATGTGGCTGGGACAGCTGGATAACCACATGCAAAAGAACGAATCCGATCTGTACACAAAAATTAATTCAAAAGAGATCAGAGACCTAAAGAGCCAAATACTATAAAGTGCTTAAAAGAAAACACAAATATAAATCTTCAGGACCTGGATTAAGCAATGATTTCTTAGCTAAGACACCACAAATGTGAGCAACGAAAGAAAAAAAAAAACAGATAAATTAGACTTCATCAGAATTAAAACTTCAAAAGACATCAAGAAAGTGAAAATGTAACCACAAAGTGGGAGGAAAAAGTTGCAAAGCATGTATCAGATAAGGAGCTAATATCCAGAATATACTAGTAGCCCCACAATAAAAAGAAAAATCACCCAATTAAAAAAAAAAACAAAACAGGCAAAGGATTTGAATACACCATTCTCCAAAACAGAAGATACACAAAAAGCCAACAAACACATGAAAAGATACTCAATGTTATTACTCATTAGGACATACATATCAAAACCACAATGTGATGTCACTTTGCACCCACTAAGATGACTACAATGAAAAGTACAGTATTGAGGAGGATGTGGAGAAACTGGAAACTTCTTCAGTGAGAGTGGGAATATAAAATGGTATAGCTTCTCTGAAAGAAAGTCTGCATTGCCTCAAAAGTTAAACACAGAAATGCCACATGACCCAACAATTCACCTCCTACAGATAAACTCAAGAAAACTAAAAATATAAGTCCATGCAAAAACCTGCATATGAATGTTCATAGCAGCACTGATCATAATACTCAAAAAGTGGAAAGAACTTTAAATGTCTCTCACCTGACAAATGGCTCAACCAAATGGGATCTATACGCACAACTTAATATTATTCAGCCTTTGGAAAGAATAACGTATTGATACACTATGACATATTAACTCTGAAAACCTTAGGCTAAATGAAAGCGGTCAGACACAAAAGATCACACGTTGTCTGATTCCACTTATGTAAAATGTCCAGAATATTTGAAAACATGCAGAGAAGAGATTAGTGGCTGCCAGGAAGGGGGAGAAGGGAAATGACTGTAAATAGATACAAAGTTTCTTTTGGGGTAATGAAAATGTCCTGGGATTAGACAGCAGTGAGAGATGCAAAACTGTGAATATACTAAAATCCACCAAATTGGAGACACCTAACAAAAGTGGGCCTTATGCTAGGTGAATTACGTCTCAATAAACAAAAATTTCAAAACACTTCAATCATCATGCTCTATCTGCCATTAGATAACATAAAGCATGAGGAGCCCTCCTTTCCAGAAGTAGAAACTGAGGCGTGAAGGTAAAGTGGCCACCTGAATTCAGGTGGACCTGAATTCATTTTCCCAAATACCCATCTAGAGGGTCTCTCTAGAAACACCACCATTAGCATTAGAATACAGATTCCTTAAGGCTGCTCAACTTCTTCCTAGAAGAGGGAACCCCTCCAAGGCAGGCAGGAGTGGGCTATGGATGAAAAGGGGGAGTCCTGCTTCCAGAAGCCCATACTGCTGTTTGCAGAGGCAGGGGCAGACAATCAGAACTCTATTCTGTGCAGGAGTAAACCCCTATCCAAGATCTTTCCTAAATTATTCCCATAAAAGTGGTCAGGTTTAGAATACTCTCCTTTCTCCTCCAAACTTGAAAAAAAAGATTTTTTTATAGAAATATAAGCTCCAAACTTTTGAAGCCAAAGCAGGTTTTCTGTACTTGCAGCTTACAGATCATATCTGGATGTGCCCCTGGTGGGAGAAACACCAGGCACAGGCTTTATGTTCTAGTCTACTGTCTGACCTGGAGTCGCAAATTCAAGTACCTCTCAGACCAGGGAGTATGCACCTGCCTCCTCAATCCCCATCAGAACGCTTGTAAATTATGGGAACACTAAATAGTGCCACCAAATGTCTCTCTTCTCAAACCAGGTTTGTCCTATTGAAGCTTAGGATTCGGAACTATTTTAAGACTTAAGTGCCCCACAGTTATCAATGATTGATTACTCTCTGGGACTCGGGCTGAAATCTCAAGCTGCTTTGAGAGTTTGTAACTGCCCCAGTGCCAGAGACTCTCCTCAGCTACAGAAACTGCCTTCCTACCTGGATGCCCAGGACACTGGGACTTTTGGACATGCTAGCAACCGGGGATGGGTGGGGCTTCTCTTGCAAGGCTCTAATATAAGAAGGTGGAGTGGCCTATGGTTTTCTTCTGGGCAGCAAAGACAGCACAGGACCAAGTGTTGCCTCTGGCAGAAGCGAGGGGCGATGGGCCTTGCTGGGAGCCCCATGCAGTGTGCTCTGACCTCGTCGCAGGCTGCGCAGCGCGGCTTCAGGCACTCGGCGTGGTGCCTGCCACAGTATATCTTCCCATCTTGGTAGAAGTAGATCAAGTCCACCAGCAGCTCGTTGCAGACAGTGCATATGAAGCACGGTGGGTGCCAGCAAACACCGTGGCCGGCGCGCGACGCAAACACAGCGATGTCCCCGCCGTTAATCTGGCCTCCGCACTGCAAGGCAAACAGACACGTCAGTCCGCACGCCGGTCCCTTCTCTCAGGGCCACGCGCAAAGGCTCTAAGACCCCCACAGCCCCCCAAGAGCGGGTTACTGCACTCTTATTCTCAAGCTAGTCACCATGCCACCTGCTTTATGCACGTGGCCGTGCAGGGTTTGCTTGCCCTCCTTCCCACACCCCTTCCTTGCGAATAAGACCAAGATGAAGTGACTGGGAAAATCAGGCATGACAAGTTGGGAAAGAAAGAAAAGCTCCTTTGGCACAATGACACACAGGAGCTCTGCAGCCGGAGGCAAGCTGACAAGTGGAGAAGGTGTCTGTATCTCCTAGGAGCTCCCAACTCCATTCGGAGGCACAGCCAAGTTGAATGCCACAAGCAGTAGGTTTCAGGGGTGGGGGTGGGGGTACAAGAGGGGGACAGGGAGTGGAGCAGGGAGTGGGTTCATAAAAGTACTTTAATGATTTCTCCAAAGCCTTTTAGGCATGCTTTCAATCTGTTTTATCTAACGTCTATTTATCTAGTCTTTTTATTTATTTATTTATTTATTTTTTAAAGATGTTTATTTATTCAGGAGAGACAGAGAGGCAGAGACATAGGCAGAGGGAGAAGCAGGCTCCCTGTGGGGAGCCCAACGTAGGACTCCATCCCAGGACCCTGGGATCGCGACCTGAACCGAAGGCAGATGCTCAACCGCTGAGCCACCCAAGCATCCCTGTTTACCTAGTCTTGACTGCAAAAGCACCAGGTCTAAGGCCACACTAGGGGAAGGACTTCTTCCTCCCACCTCTCCTATCTTCTGGCTTCTGTTCCAAAAAGGTACAAGGCGGTATCTCTGATATCCCATGTTATGGCTGAGGTTGGGCCTTGGAGGGAGGAGTAAAGTGTGAGCTGGGAGGTCCAGGGAAAGGCTCTCTGCTGACCATGGCATTGGCCTTGACCTTCAGGGGCCGAGGGTCTAGTTCCTTGGCCCTGTGTGAGTGGCTGGCTCTGGGGACAATGTCTGCAGTGTAGAAAAGATACTTCCAAACCTTTCCCATGTCATGGCCATCATGTGGGATTAAACATTTCACAGGAAATGAAGTAAAGGTCTCATGCAACAGTCTCGGGGAGCTCATCTGTGGTAGTGACCAGACAGAAGAAAGACACTGTTACAGAAAGTACTACCCTTGCCTTTTAGACCATTAGTAGACCTGGGATATGTACAGCGCTAAAACGTAAACTGAGGCATATTAAAATTTGCAAGAGTTTACTTGGTAAGGAGGGCTCTACCTATCTGGAGTGAGCAGAGAGGTTCTTACAGAAGATGGGGATGCAAAGCAGGGACATTATTTAACTGGCTGTAGCTTAAGCAGTTGCCTTATTTGAGAAAGGCTGGTTGCCTATTGTCTTAAGGGAGACATTGTTTGTATTGTCATTTGTATTGTCATTTTTCTCAATACTAAGACATTGCCTTTGGCTTGGTTTTGGTTTGCTTAAGTAGCTATGAAGATATCAGAGACACCTACCTCAGTGTAATGGCCTCCTTGCTTAGTTCCTTTAACAATACAGGATCCCATATAATCCTCACCTTAGTTCCATGATGTAGACATTTATCACCTGCATTTTGCAGATGACAAAATGGAGGGAAAATAACATGGTCAAGGTCATCTGGCAGAAACAGGAGTTAAACTTTACTGCCTCGGTGCTCTTGTCACTATTCTACACGACTTTTGATACCTGCTCATGAAGTGATGCCCAACCTTCCTTTTTCCTTAGGAGAGTCGAGCTGGGCTGGTCCCAGGAGACCCATCTCAGAGTGTTAGAATTCCTGATGTAAGGACACTGAATCTTATATCTTTATTTTAAAAACTGCTATTAGCATTTCTTTAAAGGTTTGTTTCTTTATTTTAGAAAGAAGAGAGTGTGCTGGGAAGAGGGACAGTGGCGGAGGGAGAGAGGAACTCAAGCAGATTCCACACTGAGCAGGGAGCCTGACATAGGGCTTGATCTCACAACCCAAGATCATGATCTGATCTGAAACCAAGGGTTGGATGCTTAACTGACTAGATCACCCAGGTGCCTCATATTTTTCAAAGATTTATCTATTTGTTTATTTGGGTGGGGAAGGAGGGAGGTATGGCAAAGGGAAAAGGAGGAAGAATCCTCAAGCACACTCCTGCTGAGCGTAGAGCCAGATGCAGGGCTCCATCCCAAGACCCTAAGATCACGACCTGAGCTGAAACCAAGAATCAGCTGTCCAACCCACTGAGCTACCCAGGAGCCCCTCTCCTTTTCTCTTTTCCCCCAAATCTCACATCTTAACTGCTGACCACTTGCATCTCAAGGGTGAGTATTGAGAGTGAAGACTCCACTGCCAACTCTCTGGTGCTGTGGCTGCCCTGTTAAGTAGCTTCTCCATTCCACCCACCTGAACCTTCTCATCCCATCCCTCTGAAATCTCCAAAGAGGGCCACCGAATGGCACCCACTCCCCTCAGGTAGGATCTCACTACCCTTAAAAGGGTAAAATGAGCCTTCAAATCTTTTGTTCACCAATGTATCCCCAAGAGCTAGAACTGTGCCCGGCCCATAGTAGGCACTCACTACAACACCTATTGAATGAACGAATGCGTAAGAGGATGCCAGAGCCATCCCTCCCCCTTCCCTGGAATCCATTCTCACCTGTTCACAGATAGCCCCTGTCATCGTGACTGGGAAGGGCCTGACATTCCCTCGACCCAAGTTTTCACGTTTTCTCTGGTTGCTGAAGAGCTTTAGCTCCCTCTTCTCTTCTTCATCCAGGGAGTTGCAATATCGAACCTGAATAGACACAGAGGTGAGTCACGGAAGATGTTGCCCTTGCTCCGTGGGATTTCTGAAGCCCATGCCAGAGTTTTCTCCTTAAGCATGCTCCTATTCAGTTTTACAGCACTGCCCTGCACTGTCCCACCAGCAGGCTCGGGGCTGGTCAAAGTGAGTCTCTACCTGAGATGGCTGATGGCCAAAAGAACTTACCAAAGGCTCCCAAGTCCAGAGCCCAAGTCACGAGAAGGCTAAAGATTCTGTAATTGTCCCTCATCCTTACTGCCCTGCTCTACTATCCCATTAAGATCCACATCATGTAGGGCAGCTCTGGTGCTAGTCAAGATCTGGGGCTTTTTCCTACTTTAAAAATGATGTGGATCTTCAAATGGATTGTGGGGTCCTAATATATTCACCTCCATGTGTCCATGTCAGTGATCCTTGACACCAAAGGATGGCTCCAGGCCAGCGAGCCAGAACAGCTGTCAGAGGGCTCAGAGTTCCTGTCCTCCTACCTCATTTTGGGAAAATGGGGAACCAAAGTCTTGAGGTGGAGGGGTTGGTCCAGAGGTATGCGTGCTGTTTCCCAGAAGTCCCTGCATGTTTATCTGTGTGCAGGAGGGAAGGGCTGCCCACTGGCTAATCCATCAACTTTCGTAAGATCTTTTCCTTCTTGTTCAACACAAAAACTCACAGAGTTAAGGGAGGGACACTATAGACACTCAAATCCAGCATTTCCCAGTCTCTCCTCTTATTAACACATACCACGGAAAGTCTACCGTAGTCTTACACTATTATTTACTTATTACTGTCTTTAAATTGGTCTCACTTTTTAAAACCTGAATACATTTACTAAAAAGAAAGTATATTATGACTATAAATTAAAAGTCAGTATCACCTACAAAACCCAGAACGTGACCATAAAGCGAAACAGTGTGAGAACAAAATCATGTTGTTAGATTTTAGCTACTTCTGTTCAAGGGAGATCCTGAAATGGAGATTCTTAATGTGGTTACTGAAAAGTGGAGACTGGTGTCAGAAAACTACTAGCCCAAACTGAAATCCAACCCCCACCCCCCCCCCCCCCTGGGGCTTATTCAACCACTCAATCCTCAAAGAATGAAGCACAATTTATTTATTTATTTTTCATAAATTTATTTTTTATTGGTGTTCAATTTGCCAACATATAGAATAACACCCAGTGCTCAATTTAAAAGGGGGTGATTCTCTCATTACTTGGCTCACTTTCACTTATGGCCATGTCTAGGTACCACTCAAAGTTCTGTGTCTGCCACACTTTGGGAAACGTGGATCTAGTCCCACTTTCTGTCTACTTTTGAATAATCTGAACTGCGGAAAGTTAGGTGAAATGTTCAGATGGTTGTATGACAGTTAGTGGGAAACTTTTGGACCAAGACTGTTGCATTGCATCCTAGCTGGAAAAGCAGTGCAGCTGTCTGTGTCTCAGTTGTTTCATCTGGGTGAAAGAGCAAATGATTAGATATTGACTTTAGAATCACTCTTTGTCCTCAAAAGGGCCATGTCAAGTGGGCAAAATCTGCCCATTGGGTCACATGTAAGGAATTCTCACCAACAGGAAGAAGGAGTTTGAATGGTCTCTTTTCATAAAACCACATTTAACTGTAAATAGAATAAGTCATTAAAAGCAGAGAACAGATCACCTTGCTCTATCAAGTAAAAAAGTGTTAAAAGAAAGTTCTTGTGTGGATGTCCCTGCGAGCACCACTGTGACCTGACTAGCCCAGAATATATGGTTACACCACTGACATTTTATGGATGTGCTTTTAAAGAAAGGCACTCCCCTCTTGCTTGTAAAAACCCGCATTTTCACTTCCAAATTAGTTAGCTGAGCATCGGGTTACAGTGCTTGCTCTCAGCTTTAAAGGAGAAAACATTGTTTGTATTTGTTTTATGAAGTCAGAAATGGGCGACAGGAAATTGTGGTTCTCTTTCTAGGGACTTGCTTTAGTTTTAGTAAAGCTTTTGCTTCACTTACTCAAATTTATCTTTGAAGCTTTTGAATTATCCCTTTTGATCTGAATATGGGAAGATAAAGACTAAAATAGCACCTACTCATTTCCCCAGAGAGCCCAGCTTGTGGGTGGGAGCAGTGGGTAGAAAGCTGGGTCCAGGCTCTCTAAAGGGGTTTATTTCTCCTTTCAATTTAAAATTGTTTAAAATGCAATCGGTTAAGTGGACAATTGAATTCTAGAGGAGGACTAATTTTAAAAGACAGATACTTAAAAATTAATTTCTAGTTTAAAACCTAGGTCCCTCAAGCTGGATGATCTTTTAAAAATGTATTCATGGATTTCCCTTCATGAGCAATTTGACTTCAAAGATAAGAAATGCCTACTTATTATAGTGCCTTTTATCTAGGTTCAGGAAAAAAGGACAGCCTGTAAGCCATCCTTCCACAAATGGTGACCCTGCAAAGTTGGCCTTTATTTTTTATTTTATTTATTTATTTTTTAAATATTTTATTTATTCATGAGAGAGAGAGAGAGAGAGAGAGAGAGGCAGAGACACAGGCAGAGGGAGAAGCAGGCTCCATGCAGGGAGCCCGACGTGGGACTCGATCCCAGGACTCTGGGATCACCCCCTGAGCCGAAGGCAAACACTCAACCACTGAGCCGGCCAGGCGTCCCCAAAGTTGGCCTTTAAACGACAAAAACACAGACATTCAGAGCTGTAAATTTGGACATGTGATTTCTACATCAGCATAACGTGGAAAACTTACACACTTACTTAACAATGAAACAATGCTGAGAATTCCAGAGAATCCCACCGTTTTTGCAGGGCTTGAACTGGCCCAGGGAATTGCAATCAGTTAAGGGACTCCAGCCACCAGCACGTTCTTCTTCAACTAGGGAAAAACCTGGGCTTGAGCTTTTAACTTTTAGTGCTCCCTGGATACCCCAGAACAGCTAGTAGTGTCCAGGCATAGAGGTGAATCCAGTCCATAATGAGATCTGCTTTTCAGTAACACTCTCCAGAAAGTGTTGGGCAGTTTCTTTTATCTCTAATTAAGGAAGCAAAAGTCTAAAATGAATGGCCAGAGTTTTTCTTGAGAGATCTCACTGACTGCAGCATTCTGATTTTGAAGTAGGTAACAATTCACAGAACCTTCGAAGAAATGGTTTCATAAAGTCCCACTAGCCCCTTACCTCATTGTCATGTGGCGGCAGCTGATGTAGTAGCTGCTTGATCCGTAGCTTCTCTCCAGGACTGTTGACATAAGGAACCTTCTCTTCTGGAAGACAGCTGTAGTACTGGTGAACCTGAAGGATAGAAAGCACATGGATTGTTTGCCCATTCGTCAAATCACTTGCCCATTCCCAGCCCCCCTAGGAAGACGATTCCGGCAGCAGGACACAGTGTACTTCCCCGCTGTTTCCACCCTTCTGAAGCTCAAGGGCATATGCATTTCTCACTACAAGCAGCCAAATTCATTTTTGAATAAAGAGTGGGGCAAATCACCCATATCCCGGGGCTTTCCCCCTCTTGTAAGGGAAAAAACAAAGCCAGCAAACTCTCCTAGAAAAAGAGAATTCAGCAAATAGGTGGGTGGACCCAAGGGTAGGGCTTTGTCGGCAGGCTCCCCCCCAGAGAGAGCGAGCAACTTTACCATTTTGTCTGTGTCTCTGGCATGCAGGCACGCACCGTGCCTCCCTAGCCAAAGGGATGTGTCAGTGCCTGCCTCGCACTGGGGTCAGAGCCAGGCTTTGGCACTCGGTGAGCTGCTGGGTCCCTCAGCCTCCACCTACGTTAAAAGCCCTCTAGGTTTTGAGCACTTTGGAAGGGCAGGTAGCATTTCACATCTGTCAGAAGAGAGAGTCACCACATCTGGGATACCGAGCATGTAATTAAAACTTGCCATCAATGTAGTTTTGCACATTCTAGAATGCTCCCATTGACAGCTGTTAGGATATATTCTCACACTTTCTGGGGTTCATTCAACTCTAACAAAGATTTGGGAAAGCAAGTAATTTTGCCTGAGAAGAGAAAATAGACATTCTACTATCCGGCTGTATGCAAAACTAGGGTCAGGAAAAACTGGCCAAAACAGAAGGTATGCTATTATCCAGGAGAGGTGCGCGCGCATGCGCGCACACACACACACACACACACACACACACACACAAATCCCACAAGCTCAGATGACATCATGGAAAATTCTTTTCAGCTATCTCTTAGCATCATGACCAGCTCTTGCGAAACAAGGCATTCATTCAACAAGACACAGAAGACAGAAGACTTGTGGCTCTAAATTCATCAAATTTGTTCCACTCCACAAACTTGGTCTAATTCCCTTGAGTTTAGGAAGCCCTGGACATGTTTTGGGTATGCTGGAGCACAGAGCTACAAAAGCTTGGTCTACTCTGATCTCCAGAAACTAAATCATAACTTTTAAAAGGGGAGGGGAGGGAAACGCTTTGCAATGACAAGGCCTTAAAACAATGTGAAAGCCACCTTTATTTTCGTAACAAATGACTGTAACCATTCACCATCGTGTGCATATTACTGTCTTAGGCAAAGCCCAGAGGCAACCATAAACAGACTGCTTGTCTTAGACTAGCTGGCTTTCTCAAGACAGGGCCCTCAACCCCTCCCTAGAGGCACCTGGCAGGAAGCCACATTCTGGGATGGGAAGGAAGGGCTCCGGGTTTTGAAAGCAGCCCACAGGTTACCAGCACTCTCTCCCAGAAGAAATGAAAGCCCAGATCCCGAGTTCGTTTGGGATTGATTAGATGCTGGCCATGGACCCATCAGAGACTGACCCACCATTTTGTACTCAGAGGAATCCGTGCATCGTATACACAATAGCAGGTAAGTGCAGGCAGAAAAGCAGAGGCCTGTGTCTTGGGGAATGGGCCTCACCTCCCAAGCTGAGAGACGGCTTGTAGCAAAGCCTCGGGGCAATGTCCCTTTGTCCTTCTCACAACACCCACTCCACTGACAGAACCTCAGGGACAGATGCTAATAAGAAGAGAAATCACCGCAGATGCTTGATAGTAGACTCCAATTTGAACACGATGGACCCTCCCCTGCGTTGCCCCACATGACTCACACATCCCTCTTCACTGCCCAGAGCACAGGCATCCCTGAGAGTCCCAGTGACTCAGCACTTTGAGCCAAGCCTTTGCTGATACCAGCCACAGCTGAGCCTGGTTGGAATCTTCCTTGTCTCCTCTGCAGCTTGGCCAGCTCCTCCTGAACCCCAATTCTTGACTTCCCATCTGTCACTTCCCATCTCTGTGTTCCTGAGCGAGTTCCATAACCTCTCAGAATCCTCATCACAGGACTGTGGCAATTAAATCAGAGTGAAGTCTAAGCACTTGGCCCTCAATGACAATCAAAACCATGAACACATAGCAGTGAGTCTATTATCTGGCCTGCATGCTCCCAAGGGAACAATCCAGATTTTCCTGGCCTCCCCACCATTTTGAGAAATAGAGAAATACTGTTAGGTTGCAGAGTGAGACCAAGCCTGGAGGCCCCCAATAGCCTTTGTCTGAGAAAGAAGGCGGCAAGGAAAAAAGAAAGTTATTTAAGCTAGTTTGATTTTAGAGGGGGAAAAAAAAAGGCAGATTCTTATAAAGATGTGGGCGTTCTCTTGAGAAACCCAGCAGTACAGTGGGGCCTCATGAGGAAATGGGACCTGCTGCTGGAAGGTGACTGGTAAGGGATTCTTATATCTCTATGCCCAGTGTCCTCTCATCTCTGCCCTAATCTTCTTCCTCTGCAGACCTGTTCCTTAGCTTCTCAGAGCTTAAGGTTTCCCTTAGCACCTGAACTTACACAACTTCACGTTGTGTCCATCCTAGACTGACTCACTTGGCTCAGTTTTGAAGTTGCCAGAGAAGGCCCCTGCTTACCCCATCTCGGGCAAGGTCCGCACCTGCTGAGTGGATTGTAGAAGTCCCACCCTGTTTTGAGACTGGCGATAAAGGAGTCCCAACATGTCAGGACTGGGTGAAAGCAGAGGCGACTGTGACTGGAGACCTCCAGGGACGGTGAGCTAAATAAATACCCTGGCACGCTGAAGTCTGTCCTAAAGACTTAGAATTCTTATGTCAACAGAGGCAGTGGCTACTCTTCAAGAACATAACTCCATCCTTCCTGCCTGGGTCATCTTGTGTTGCCTTTTATAACTCAAGCCTAATGATCAATGCCGCAGAAAACATGTCCTTTCTACTACCAGCATTCCATAATTTCTTGAATATAGAATGTACTAAAAATAACTCCTCAGGAGGCAGTCCACAGTATGGTGGATGACTTAAAAACTTACCTAGTGAAATGCACCATTATTAAACCAAATCACCTGAGATTAACTAACAACCTCCCAAATCATCCCCGTGTCACGTGGTTGGTGATCCAGCTTGCTCTGAGGAAGGGGAATGAGTTGGTTCTTCACCACTTGCATTGGTCCTTCCACCCCTTGGTTTCTGTGTCTCCTCCTGTCTTCCCTCCTCCTTGAGGAGTCCAAGCTCTTCCTTGAGCAAAGGGATGGGAACGATGGGGAAATTCCCCTTTTGAATTCCCAGTCTGGCTCTGGCTAAACACAGAACTGCTGCATGTAAAATTCCTCTGGCGTTCTCCAAAATAAAACTACTGTGTAGCCCAAAACAAACAGTCAGCAAACCAACGGTAAGGGAAAAATATTTAGTATACTTTCTGGCACTACGGAAATTAAATTTGGCACCACCCCTGAAAATCCTGCAGATTGCTCATTTTCATCCAGCCATGTTTCTCTTATTAATTTTCACAAGCAAATAATCAAATCCAATAGAATTTTGTCAATGATGACCATTACCGGCCTATTACCTGGTACGGTATTAACTTTTTCCTCCTGTGTATAATGAATATCATTCTCCAAAAGCAGAACTATGGAATATGCTAGAAACTTTGTTCTATTTACTCATTACTCAGGTAGAAGTGCCCTGTGATACTGCCTTGGGTCGAGCTGTATGAGGTCCATTTCCCCCAAACAAAAGCATTTTGAACACAATCAACTGGCTCAGGAAAATGAGATAGCTGAAGGCCTTTATTTATGGTGTCACTCTCCACAGCGAGGTTTGGCAAGAACTTCAGTCTGTGTCACATGGATTTTAAGAACTTTAGTCAGTGTGCAAATAAAATCTACAAAGCAAGGCCTCACCCAGTTTGAAAGACTGGGTTTGTTAGAAGGAACTGCACATTTGACAGCATTTCGGCCTGGGGAGTCAAATGACTCCCTGTCGGAGAGAAAAGTGTGCTAATTAAAAAAAAAAGTGTGAAGTGCTTAATTGAGAGCAGTGGTTCTCAAATTTTAGCTTGCATCAGAACACGTGGAGGGCTTATTAAGACACATTTCTAATTCCGCAGGACTGCATGCGGTAGGGCCCGATGGTTCGAATTTGTAACGCCTTCTCATGGGATGCCCCTGCTGGTGGTCCAGGGAGCATATTTTGAGGGCTTTAGAGTCATCCAACTACTGTCCCTCCACAGCCAACCCTGTGAGGTTGCCAGGGTAAATGATGGTATGCCTATGCTCTCTAGGAGACCCAGGAGGCCTAGAAAAGGGGAAGGAACTTGTTGGATCTCACTCAATTTTGCAAGGGTCTCTTGCCACACCTACATGTATGCCTAAGAAGGCGGATTCCACCAACTGTGGCAAGGATAAGTCCTAAGGGCAAAGTATTACTGGGTGGAACATTTTCCATATCAAAAGCATCCCTGTTTTCTTCAGAGTGGGAACCCAACAAAAGAGTTCTACTTTCTTGATCTCAGGTTCAATGTCCTTCACCCTCTACATGAAGGAAGGAATCAATGAATGTATTTATTTACTGAGCAGCTCTTATGCCAGAAGTGTTTTTATATACAGTATCTCATGAACCCTCCCCATACACTGGAGTTTGGTACATGGTACTCATTAGACTGAGCATCACACAGCTAAAATGTGGGAGAGCCGTTTTTGGACTTGGCTTCCTCATCCTCTCCTTTTGTTTTTCGTGGATTCTTGGCCTTCTTTATCAAGAGAGAAAGAGACTGGCAGATGGATGAAAAGGAACTAAAAACCAGATATAGTAGATTCCCAGTATTATGACTGACCACATAAATGATGAACACGTTTTCCTTTGGTGTTCTTCAGAAAATAACCAACATATGGTCCGAAAGGAACTGGCAGTAGGTAAAAAAAAAAATGAGGTACTCCAAATGGAACTGTCTTTCCACACAATACCATGCAATGATGGTGTAAGGGAGTTATGGCAGATGTGGCTGCCTACACTCATCTATTTTCCTTTCCTTCCTTAATAAGAATACCAAAATCCTACTTACAGCATCAGTGTGCCCAGCTTAGAATAATATGTTTATACCTCCCTAGTAGCTATGAGTGGCCATGCAAATAAATTTTGGCCAATGACACACACCATGTGACTCCTGGGAGAGTTCTTTTAAAGGAGGCTGAGCAGTTGGCAAAGGCTGTTTTTTTGTTTGGTTTGGTTTTGTTTGTTTTCCCATTCCCCTTCTTACTGTTTCCTGTCTGGAATATAAAAACAATGGCTGGAGCTTCAGCAGCCATCTTGTACCATGAAGTTCTTTATTATAACATGTAGCACCATACCAGCTCTGGACTGTCTATCTCTGAACTTCTTTTACCAATGAGAGAAATAAATGATTTCTTTATTTACAGTCTCAGTTACTAGGAACTGAATGCAATTCCTAAATGATACAGCAATGGTTTTCAAATGTTAACACACTGCAGAATCATTGGATGTCTTCAATAAGTATTATCTCCTTTTTCATTCTTCTCAGTCTGAAAAAAAGCCCAGAATTCTATATTTTTAATAAATACCTCACACCACACCAGGAAAAACACTGGTTTAAGAGGAAGGCAAACATGACTCCATAAGGTGAAAGTAAAAACTCCTGAAGTGTAATCTCTGATGTGGGATGACACATTTGAAAGGCTTTCTAAAAGCCCTCTTAACCCAGAAACTAACTAGAAGATTGGACCTTTATTTCACACTCTCCCTCTCCTGCAGTTTGAGAAGCTTGGAATCTCAGTTAATCTACCTCAATTCAGGAAGGCAATATCTAGAATATGCCTGAGGTCTCAGAAGGCAGGTACTATAAAAAAGGGAAATATGCTGCCTGAATTTGTGGCACGTGGTGGTTTTTATGAAAAGTGCACACTAGTTCCAAAATGGAGACCTTGAGAACAATTGGGGAGCATTACAGCTATAAGCAAGTGGTGATAGGCTGCTTTTAAGGGCCCATTTGTTCACTGTGTCCCCACTTGCCAGAATTTCATTACCCAAGCAAGAGGAGAAAAGTGGTGTTAAGTGGCATCTAAGAGGTAAAATTGTACCAAGTTTGGCTTCTTTCCTTTTCTCCTGGAGACCCACATTATAATTTTAATTGGTTTACTCAGGAAGTAATGTAGGAAAATAACAGCAGTCTAATACCTAATGCCTAAACAATGCCTCCATCATGCTTTAGCTCCCATAGGATTAGGATGAAAAAATCAGAAATAAAAGCTCATATGGGGTATTTTCAAAGAATATTTCAGAGGGCTTTTTTTTTTTTCTTTTACCCAATGTCTGATTCAACATTAAATCATGTGGACATAGGTTTAAAACATACTCAGAATCCAGTCATTTTTCCACACATCTCTAGGACCATTTAGCCATGACTGGTTATTGCCATGACTGCTTCTGGATCCCAGCTTTCACCTTTTGTTCCCCTGAAGGTGATACTCTATTCAGCAGCAAGAACAACTCTATTTGAATATTAACCAAGTCATGTCACTTCTCAAAACCTTTCATGACTTCCCATTCCCCTCTGATCCAAACGCAAAGTCTTTAGTGAAAGATCAGGATCATGCCTCCTTAACCCTTGGCTGATTGTATTACTTACGATATTCCTGTGGTTCAGTTCTACTCCCAATAGCCTCCTTGCTGTTCCTCTTACCTCAGGGCCTTTGTACTAGCCATTCTCTTTGCCAGGCACATTCTTCTCCCCACATACTTACATGATGCCCATCCTCACTTTCTCCAGTCTTTGCCTAAAGGACACCTCATCAGAGAGGTCTTCCCTATCAGAGAGGCCTACCTTAATAAATCAGCTACCTTCACCTCTTACTCTCGAGACCAGTGCTTCTCAAATGGGTCTAATGTTGACCCGCGGGGGTTATTTAGGAATGTCTGGAGACATTTTTCATAGTCACAACTGGGGTGAGTGCATGTATATGTGCAAACATGTGTGCTATTGGCGTATAGCACACATGTTTGGTTGAGGATGGGGATGCTGCTAAGTTTTCTATGATGTATAAGATAATTTCTACAGTAAAGAATAGTCTGACTCAAAATGTCAGTAGCATTGAAACTGGTAAACAATCTGCTTTTCTTCAAAGAATTTACCACTGGCTGATGCATAATGTACTAATTCATTATCTCTCTCTCCCCTCTAGAATGTGATTACCTGGTATTTTATTCACTATATAGCTCCAGATGAGTATCATACCTAGCAGGTGCTCAACACACGTTTGCTGAGTGAATGCATGCTGTGTTCAAATCTCACCTTACTGCCTCTTTGGTTTATCAAAGGATTTGGACAGATACATGGAGCAAGAGAAGTGAGGTTTCTGGAGGAACCAGAGTCAAACTCACAGAGCTTCCCTTTCATCCCATCAAAGCACCTACTTTGTCACTGAAGGTTCCTGGTGTAGGGGGATAGAGGAGCAGCTAGAAAGATGAATGGAATACCTGACAAGAGACTGTTTCTTTCCTTTCTTTTTTTTTTTTTTTAAGATTTTATTTATTTATTCCTGAGAGACACAGAGAGACAGGCAGAGACATAGGCAGAGGGAGAAGCAGACTCCCTATGGGGAATATGATGTGGGACTCGATCCCAGGACCCTGGAATCATGCCTGAGTCAAAGGCAGATGCTCAACCACTGAGTCACCGAAGTGTCCCAAAGGGACTGTTTCTATAAAAGGAAGGGGCCAAAACAACACCCATGTGTTTTTGAAGCTAGAGAATTTAAGTTGAGTCAACTTTATTCAAATTAAGGAAAATAATCACATTATGTTCTAAGTAGCTCCTGTACTTGCAAATCACATGAGTTGTTCTGCCTGTATGCCTGTTAGCTCCACACACTCACTCTTTCCAAACCTTTTAAGTTAAATGTTTTTTAAATTTAGAATATTAGAATATTAAACTTCAATGTTTAGTTAGAAAATACTTTCCATTTATTTTGGAGCATTACCTGGCAGTTATTTTACCTGTCTAAAATAATAGGTCTCTGCCTATTTTATTTCTCTTTCTCTCTTGCTGTGTCTCTCATGAATAAATAAATAAAATCTTTTTTTTTTTTTAATTTTTATTTATTTATGATAGTCACACAGAGAGAGAGAGAGGCAGAGACATAGGCAGAAGGAGAAGCAGGCTCCATGCACCGGGAGCCCGATGTGGGATTCGATCCCGGGTCTCCAGGATCGCGCCCTGGGCCAAAGGCAGGCGCCAAACCGCTGCGCCACCCAGGGATCCCTAAATAAAATCTTTTGAAAAAGGAAGAGGTCCCAAAATGAAAGAACTTGGAGTTTAAACACTTACCCTTCAAACTACAATTACATAAAGACTCCCCTACCCCAATTTTACCAAAACATTCTTTGCAGAACGTCTACACATTTGCATACATGCCCTGCTAAAAATTCTTCAACAGTTGCTTACTTTTTTTTGGTAACAGTTTCAATATTGCCTTTAGACAAAATATACACATACATATGTATGGAAAAAGCAGGATGGTAGTTTCCTATAGTGGTTAAGTGTTTGGACTCTGGAATCACATTGTTTGGGTCTGAATACCGGATTGAACACTCACCATCTGTACATAGTTGGGCAAGTTACTCTATCTCTTATAAAGTCAGCGTCTCATCTGTAAAATGGGGACAATAATACTCACCTTAATGTATTGCCATGAGGCTCAAATGGTATAATGCAACTAGTGCAGAGGCAGACACACAGCAAAGGCTCTATTTCTTAGCTTTGAAGCAATCAAATTCATAAGTCATAAATGCCTGTGTTGTGGATTGAATTGTGCCCGCCTGTTCACACATTGAAGCCCTAACCCCCAAAGTGATTGTATTTGGAGACAGAGCCTTTAAAGAGAATTACATTTAAATGAGGTCAGAAGGGTGGGGCTGGACTCAGAACGAACTGATGTCCTTATAAGAAGAGGAGGAGACACCAGGAGTGCACATGCACAGAGAAAAAGCCATGTGAAGACACACAGAGGGCAGTCGCCTGCAGCCCAAGAGAGGTCTTACCAGAAACCAGTCCTTCCGGGACCTAGATCTTGGACTTCTTGCATCTAGGACTGTGAAGGAATAAAATGTGCTGTTGAAACCACCCAGTCTGTGGTATTCTATTATGGCACCTGAGCAGACTGACAAGACAGTCTCCTATATGCAAGGAACAGTTCAGTCCTTGTGGGGAGAGGATACACATACAAATGACCCCTGGATGAAGGAGGTTGTATTTGAGTACGGTGTATAAGACAAGTACGAAAGTCACCATGATGCAAGATTAAAATAATGCAAGAGCCATCCGAGGCAGACAAAAATACTACAAAGTGTTAAAGAACAATAAATCAAATGCCTAAATTGGTACATCTGTCAACCAATTTCCATGGTGGAAACAATCCACTGTGGATGACTTCTAGCTACCTATGTGACATCATTGGATGTGGGCCCGAGAAGAGATGCCGAGTCGTATCCATTATATATGGTATTTCTACCACATGGATATGACAGATGAAATAAACCCAAGAACACAGATAACCATGAAACATAGGAAATTAATTATGAAGGGATAAGTTCTGAGTATCTATTACTTTATTTTTAATATAAGTTAAGTTTAAAAAATGGCTGAATTTAACAACTGGCTTACTGAATTCCTGAAAACTGATCAACCGGATCTTGTGAGGCCAGTCAATTCCAGCACACCACTGTCAGAAACTTATATCATCAGTTTCTTTGGCAAACTTTCTTTAAAAAGGTAAAAACACTAGGAGGCCTGTAAATACCTAAAGACTACTTCAAAGGGCATGAAGACAACCCATCCAGCTCTAGCTCTCTCTTTGATGGTTCTGGCAAAGAGCACAGTGTGCCAAGTCATCTACTTTCCCTGATATATTCTTCAAAATATTTACAGGTCACTCTGCTAATCCTTTCCATATTCCCTCCATCCACATGCCAAAAACTCTGCCCTTTCTTTATACATCTTTTCCTTTGCTCTCTTCTTGTTTCCTTCTTAAATCCCTGGGCATAATCCAGAAGTCAAGAACATTTAAAAATAGTTATTAATGTACTGGCAGGTGTCTGATTTTCTCTTCTGAAGTTATAAAGGATTTGAGTTGAACATATGGTCAGTATCCACAAAATATAGAAAAACAACAACAAAAACCCCACCTGAAACCTTAAATAAACTCAACTTCTTAAAAACTAGCCTGGGAATGGCCAATGGTGTTCTAGTAAGTTAGTGATTCTTACTTTAAAAAAAAAAAAAGGAAAAGATTCTCCACTTCTGGGATATCCACTCAAACTTCAACTATGTTACTATTTGTCTACAGAAGAGAGAAACTGCATTTGATATTTAAGGTTTGAGTCTTCACTATGACAGATACTAAGCTTCAACTGTGACCAAGTTATCTAAATTCTCTGGGCTTCAGTGTCTTCATTTCTTTTTTTTTTTTTTTTTTTTTTTTTTTAGTGTCTTCATTTCTAAGACTAGGTACTCATCTTGCAGGGTTGTGAGGATTAAAGTTTGATGACAGAATGAAAATACACTTAACTGTAAGGCCATATATAATTGTGAGGTGAATATTATTACTGAAAATAAATACAGTAGAGATTAGAATTGTGTTGCATTATAACTGGACAGCTAGTAATAACAACCTAAGTATAGTGGTCTAGGGCCAATATGGCATTCTGTAAAAACCATCAAGCATTTAGGTTTTAGCTTTCTGTACCACTACCCTAACTATTTGTGGCATCTATTCTCCAAATCACAAATGACTGCTGGAGTTCTAGACAGCATATTCACATTCTAGGCAAGAAGATGGGGAAGGCCAAGGGGAAAATTACCTATCTCCCAGTTGGATCGTAACATTTAAAGAGATTTCCTAGGGGATCCCTGGGTGGCTCCACAGTTTAGCGCCTGCCTTTGGCCCAGGGCGCGATCCTGGAGTTCTGGCATGGAGCCTACTTCTCCCTCCTCCTGTGTCTCTGCCTCTCTCTCTCTCTCTCTCATAAATAAATAAATAAATCTTTCAAAAAAATAAAAAAAATGAAGAGATTTCCTCGAAGTACTATCCAACTTCTATTTATAACCATTTGTCTATACCAAGCTCCAGGAGAAGCTAGGAAATATAACCCCTAGTTAAGCAATTGCTGTCCAGAAAAAAATCAGGTTTTGTTCGTAAGAAATGAGGAGACACTGACATTGGATGCATATGTAGCAATTATGTCCCAGTAAACATATGAGTTTTGAGTTACCTCTTCCCTAGGTGGACTCCTATATAGTTTCCTATATGGCATGTTTCCTGTGTGTTGTTATTGTTTCTGATTCTATACTTCATATACAACATAATTAGCCCATTTTCCTCCTCTACTAAAGTACAGATTCACAATGTTGTGTAAAACCATTTTGAAGAAAATTTAGAAAGCCAGCAACAAGAGAAATTCTACAACAAATTCAACTTTTTAACTACCCAAAGTGATACATAAGGACACAGCTATAATTCTGTAAGAATTCTTCCTTAAATAAGAGATTGGTGATTACAGGATGCTGTTGGAAACCCATTTGAACATGGTTTTAAAAGTTGGTTAGGGTGCCTGAGTGGCTCAGTCAATTAAATGTCTGCCATCCTTGGATTGAGCCCCACATCAGTCTTACTTGTATGAGTGGGGAGCCTGCTTCTCTCTCTCCTCCCGGCTCATGCTCTCTGTCAAATAAGTAAATAAAATCTTAAAAAAAAAAAAAAAAGTTGGTTGGGGTGCTGAGTGGCTCAGTTGTTTAAGCATTGAGCTCTTGATTTCAGCTCAGTCATGTTCTCAGGGATGAGACCTGCAAGGGGAGGATGAGTCCCCTCTTCCCTATATACTCACCATGTGTGCAGGCACGTGCTCTCTCTCTCTCTCTCTCACAAAAGAAATATATACATATATTGGTGATCTTTATTTGGAATCAGTTCATTTAAGGCAGTTTCATTTCTGCCCATTAAATGATGGTTGTGAACCCATGACAAAGTATGAGAACTAAGGGGCTCCATATATAGTTCCGAATAAGTATTTCTGACCACCATGGCTATCATCAGCCTGAGTTCCACTGACCGCTGCATTAAGTTTCAAATGTATCACGGATCCAATAGCAAGAATTTGAGTCTCCCCTGCTCTGAGAGGCCAAAAGATCAGTGAAGTAATACCTTGGCCTAGATTTCAAGGTTAGATATGGTCATAAAACCCTGAATATCCTATACTGTGCTATTGTGGAGAAACAGATGGAAAGGAAGGTTTGGTTTTGATGACCTAGATTACGCCACTGTAACAAACAACAAAATATCACTGGCTTTGCACCACAGTCATTTTTTAATTAAAAAAAATTTTAAATGTTCTTATTGTGGTAAAGCATATATAAGATTTGCCATTTTAATTATTTTATTTTAGTTTTGTTTGCTGTTGTTGGTATTTTTAAGTAGGCTCCCTGCCAAGTGTGGAATCCAAATAAGAGTTTGAACTCACATCAGGCCTTGGGCTGAGATCAAGAGTCTGACACTTAACTGACCGAGCCACCCAGGTGCCCCCATTTTAAAGTACACAATTCATTAATTACAATCACTATATTGTACAACCACCACCATAATCTTTTACAAAAATATTTTCATCATACCGAACAGAAACTCTCTACCTTACATTAAGCAGTAATTCCTTATTTCTCCCTTCCCCTAGCTTCTAATCTACTTTCTGCCTCTATGAATTTACCCAGTGCAGATATTTCATCTAAGGTCAATCACACAATATTTTTCTTTTCTAGCTTATTTAACTTAGCATAATTTTTTCAAGGTTCATTCATTTCATAGCATCTACCAGAACACCTTCCTTTTTATGGCTGAATACTATTCCACTGCATGACTATACCACATTTTGTTTACCCATTCATCTGTTGGTAAAACTTGAGTTGTTTCCACCTTTTGGCTACTGTGAATAATGCTTCAATGTGTACTTGTATCGTGTACAAATATCTGTTTGAATCTGCTTCTAGTTGTTTGGGTATACACGTAGGAGTGGAGTTGTCAGATCATGTGTTTAATTTTTTTGAAGACCTCAAACTCTTTTCCACAGTGTTTGCCATTTCCACCACCAGTGTACATGTACAAGGATTCCAACTTCTTCCTTTCCTCACCCACACTTTTTTTTTGAAGATTTTTATTTATTTATTTATTTATTTATTTATTTATTTATTTATTTATTTAATAAATAAATAAATAAATATTGAGTGTAACTTAATATTTATTAAATAAATAAGATTTATAAATAAATCTTGAGTGTAACTTAAATAGTGAAATCACCAAGAGACACAGAGAGAGAGAGGCAGAGACATAGGTGGAGGGAGAAGTAGGCTCCCTGTGGGGAGCCTGACGCAGGACTTGATTCTAGGACCCCGGGATCATGACCTGAGCCAAATGCAGATGCTCAATCACTGAGCCACCCAGAAGTCCCTCACCCACACTTGTTATCTCCCATTTTATTTTAATTTTTAAATTTTTAAAATTATTTTTTAATCTCCCATTTTCAAAAATTATAGGCATCCTAGTAGATGTGAAATGGCATCTCATTGGGGTTTTGATTTGCATTTCTCTAATGAATAAGGATGTCAAGCATCTTTTCAAGTGTTTATTGGTCATTTGTTGATCTTCTTTGGAAAAAGTCTCTATTCAAGTTCTTTGCTTATTTTTTGATTGTGGTTTTTTAATTTTGTTGTTGAGCTATAGGAGTTTTTTATCTCTTCTGTATATGAAAGCCTTATCCATACCACAGTGTTACTTCTCACTTATACTATATCTCTGATATAGTAGGCTGAGATCCAGGTAATCGAGGCTATATATTAATATCTGTCTCCATAATCATGGCAGCAGAGAAAACAGAGGTTGGAGCTGAACACTGGCAATTAAATGCTTTTATGTGGATGTGAAACACCCAACTTCTGTGTATATTTCATTGATTAAAGCAAGTCACATGCTCATGCCTAATTTGCACAGGAGTAATTTTCAAGTGCCTGGAAGGAGTCAATCATTTGTGCATAGCCCTAATGCTCACTATAGTAGAGAAAGACGAGTGGTATATGAATAAGATACTACCTTTTGGAAAGGAAAGTATAGTCAATTTTTTTTATTCATGGTAGTTATATTCGAAAAGTAATAGCAAACATTGAAGTAGTGAATAGTAAACCACTGCTCCTAAGGGAAATTCCTGCCAGCCTCTGGTCACATTTTGTCGGTGGTCACATTTTGTCATAAATCCATGACCTTGTTTTAACTACATATATGTAGTTGATTCACTAACACTAAATTCATGGTCGACAGCACTATAGCTCATGCTGAGTGAAGATCTATTATTATCCATCAAACATATATTCTCCATGAGGCATCTGACAGGCTTCTTGCCTTTGGGAACATTAGACAACACTTCAGCACTGAGCTTGAGATGTAACTTAAATAGTGAAATCACCAAGTGCAAAACATGTAGCACTAAATAGACGACAAAGAGCATGCTTCTTTATTTTATGAGAGCTGAGACAAAAGGCAGAGCATTGCTTCATTCAACCTCAACTGGCAACGTACATGTTGGGTGACTCAATTTTTTCACCCCTTTACACATGTCTGGGAATAACTGCAAAAGTGCTGTGTATTGATTTGGGGGTGACAAATTTTGATGATGAATAGGTGAATTTGCAAATACTCCATGAATAATGAGAATCAACTAGATTCTAATCTACTTGACCTGTTCAGGAGTAAGGGGTTTACTCAGGATTCCAATTTAGGTCTGATTTCAAAGCTTATTCTCTTTCCAATTCACTACACTGTCCTTATAAACTAGTCACAGGATTACACTTTGCTCTAAGTATTTGATGAATAAATGGCCAATGCAGTCACAGTTCATTCTTCAAGCTTGAGATTCCTGCTAAAGCCTTGAATAATGAACAGGCTAGAGTTGCTGCTTAATCATGAAAACTACATGGACCAAATGGAACTCCAAAGAAGGTAGAAATCAACAGCCATTTGGTAATGTGCATGCTTTGAATGTTATGTGGTAAGAATCATAAGAACTAACTCAGGCTAGATGAAGTTTTTTCTTTGAGGTCTGTGCAAGAGAAGATAATGTGTTCAAGTTTATCCCCAACAAAGACCATGTGGTCCTTGAAATGATTGCTCCAATTGCTGAGGGTACATTTTTAAATCTTATTAGTTTACTATCATTTTATGTATTTATTTTGTGGTAAAATACACATAATATAAAACTTACCACTTTAACCATGTTTAAGTGGCATTAAGTACATTGGTGGGCAATCATCACCGCCATACATCTCCAGAACTTTTCCTGCACCTTCCACAGCCCTCCCCTCCACTGGCTCTGCACAACTGTCATTGTCTTTTCTGTCTCTATGAACTTGACTACTTGAGAGTAATTTTTATTACATGTTGGGACCAAATGTTCTTCTTCAGCATTACTTCTCTGAAATTCTGATGAAAATCAGTAGGGAAAAAAATGAGTCAGACAATATATCTACACTTACATTTAAGTCTTTTTATAAGCAACATTCCTTCTCTTTTTAATAAGACAATTAAGGATTCCAGAGGAGACACTGGCCCCAGCCATCAGTATCTATAACAAATGGGAGGATGTGGGAACTCAGCTTTTCACAGAGAAGACCCATGTGATAAATCGCCACTGATAATTGGGCAAGTTATTTCTCCTGACTTTCCAGCCTCAGGGCGTTAACTTAACATTTCACAGATCATAGAATTTCCATTATATAGTATCTCTTCCTCACTCAAGACAGTTTCTTTATTATTCTAGAAGTGGCATGAGAAGAATCAAAAGTGTTAGCCACTGATTGCAAGAACAGAGAACTCAATATCAGCTCGGCTCAGCCCAGATAGGTAGTTCTGGCAGGCACTGTTCAGCATACTGACAATCTAGTATAAAACAATGCTCATCCACATGTCATCACCATCTCAAGTAAAAAAACAGTAGATATCATTATGCGCTTAGCCAACAATATTGTATATTTGCAGTAGTACCCCATAGTCTTGGTACTCTGTCATAATCACAATATATTCCTTTGTTGCCTATAGCCTTCTTTACTCTTGTTATAGTTTACTGAACATTCCTCTAAAACTTTTTTGGAAATCAGCAGAAAATGTATGAAAAAGAAAAGCAAAGCCTCAATTTTACTCATACATTTTTAAGAAAGCAGACCTGTAAAAATGGGGAGTTTCCAAATATGTTCTTATCTATGCTAAGAAAAGGGAATAAAGATGTAAAATAGACATGAGATGATCTCAAAATTACTAGTATTAATACAATTTTGGTTTTAAATTGTTTTACTCATGCTTCGAGCAATATGAACTCAAATGAGGTGGCTGAAAAGCATACTGCCATGCAGGCTTTTCAAGATGGGAGGAAAAAATCTTCTATAAGTAATCTAAGAAATGGTACTAAAAATATATCACATAAGTTGTATGTCACAGTTAAGAGGAGGATGGAACACTGATACTTGTTTAAAATGCATGACAGGAGAATACCCTGACGTTGAAGGGAGCCCAGAGTACTTAAACAGAGGCAAGGGATCCAGCATGGCTGAATGTTAAGAAATGGTTAGCCACCCCTACAAAAATAGGAATATACTCCATAGCTTTCCAAAGGTAAAGGAAAATGAAGGAAACTTCTATTAAAAAATAGAAGAAAATAGAAAAAAGTAGAGGAAAAAGATGGCAAACACAAAGCAACAAAAAGTGGTAGTAAGAATTATTAAGTTATCATAACAAATGTAAATATATTATATCCATCAATTAGAAGATGGATTATCGGTTTGGATTAGAAAGAAAAACACATTATCTATCATATGCTGCTTACTGAAATCCATAAGAAAAGGTTGAAATAAGGGGATGAAAAGGCACATTCTTGCAATTACTCACCAAAAGGAAGTTGGTATACAATGTTAATATTATACAAACTAGAATTTAAGTTAATATAATTAGTAGTGATAATCAGTTACAACTGATGATCTGATCCTTGGTCATTTCAAAATTATTAGTGATACAATTGTTGATCACTTTGTAATTGCCACTGGTTCATTACTTATGTTCCAGGAAAATATTATTAATGCAGCATTCATAGCTTTTTAAAAACTATAAAAATGGGGCAGCCCGGTGGCTCAGTGGTTTAGCGCCGCCTTCAGTCGACGGCCTGATCCTGGAGACCTGGGATCGAGTCCCATGTCCGGCTCCCTGCATGGAGCCTGCTTTTCCCTCTGCCTGTGTCTCTGCCTCTCTCTGTGTGTCTCTCATGAATAAAATCTTAAAAAGTAAAAATAAAAATAAAAACTATAAAAATGATTTTTTAAAAGATTTTATTTATTTCTTCATGAGAATACACAGAGAGGAGAGATAGAGAGAGAGAGAGACAGACAGACAGACAGAGACAGAGACAGAGGGAGAAGCAGGCTCCATGCAGGGAACCAGACGTTGGACTCGATCCTGGGTCTCCAGGATCACGCCCCGGGCTGCAGGTGGCGCTAAACCACTGCGCTACCCAGGCTGCCCTTTAAAAATGATTTTATTAAAATAAATCAAATGCAAAAAATACTGAAAAAGGATGCCACAAAATAATAAATGGAAACACCTAGAAAAATATAGTGTAACCATAAACATGTAGGTACTCAAAATATAGCCTCAAAACGTATAAAGCAAAAACAGAAATACAAGGATAAACAAACCTATAAATACAATGAGGGATTTTAAGAACCCTCTCTCAGGCACAGAACAATTAAAAAAGCAAACAATTATGAAGGCAAAGGAGGTTATTATATCAATAGTAATTATTGCTAACCCTACCATGATTTTTTCTAACGATCTGGAAACATTACCTTCTTTATTCTTACTTTATATTGGGAAGAAAGATTTAATATTCTTTTTTCCAAAGGAGAAACGAAAGCGATAAGGTGCTTAAAACTTGGTTAAGGTCATTGTCTGAAACTGAATTTTCTGATACATAACTTTTTCTGGATTTGAATACCCTTTTTCCCATCTATCTGTCAGATCTACAGTCCTTAAGTATTTTCGCTGATGTTGTAGAGGGAAGAGTGGTCAAGTAAATAAACACTGCTCCTTAAATTCTGGCTTTATGTAACCATGTGCAAATCATATGCTTTCTCTCAGAGTGTGTTCTTAAGCACCAAACGCACGGTTTAGATTCAGTAATTTCTGTGGTCTTATTTCTACAGTTCTTGTGTCTGCCCACTCTCTCTCCCCGTTCTCTGGACTACCACTTTAGACTTAGATCTCAGTTTTGTTATCACAGATGGGCCTTTCCAAGAAAAGTGTTTTCACACCAACTGGACTTTTCAATCAGTAATTCTATCTAATGCTTCTTAAAATGCCAGGTACTGTAACTGTTGCCCTATAAAGCAGGAACCATTACTACTTCATTTTATAAATGAAGAAAAGTGACTTCACCAAGGTAAAAGAACTTGCTCCAATCATAAATATAGACAGAGAGTGGCAGATGTGGATCAGGTTCCTGGTGTGTCGGGTATCACTGTTCTGGCTTTTAATCCCTATGCCTGGGAAAGACCACCCACAGACCTTATTTCAACAGAGCTGTTTCTTATGTAATATTCATCATCCAGATGAATTCTTGATTATCCACATAGCAACGGGGTCCAGGAGAAGATGGATGCTTCAAAACCATGCACAAGCTCAATGTCAAATTTATCCACACTGATCTGAACTTCTTCTTCAAACATGAAAAGAGTTGCCAAGTGCTTAGCAAAATTGGTTGGTTGGTATTTGAATTACTTTCCCTGCCTACCTCTCTGTCCAAGGCTATGATGCTTGCAATGATTTTTAAATGTGAAAGAGAAAGGAGAAAATAGAAAAGAGCATGAAGTATTCACAATCTTGATCATCAAAACTGAAAAAAAAAAAAAAAAAAAAGAAGAGGAAGAAACCTCCCTCCTTTCTGCTACCAATCACTCAATGACAGTGAGGATGGGAATATCATCACTTCTTCTAATATCCTTTGGCAAGAGTCAGACAAGAGGTTTCCCAAAACCCCAGGATTGCAGGGAAATGAGAAATAAAGTCATCAATGAGCTAGGCTAGTTAATGTTTACAGTCTCTTCTATGTGGCTGCTAGATTTTTGGTACCTTTATGGAAATTACACAGATACCCTCCTAAGTACAAATTAGAAAAATCCCCCAATCTCTTGATAAGGTCCTGCATCACAGCAAGGTAAGCTGCAAGGTGCCTTATGCTAAACAAGAGGTACTCCTCCTTTGGGGAATCATCAGAGCACAGATGAATATCAGCTTCCAATCACCCTGTTGGCCGGGAAGCTTTGTGCAGTGCACAAACTGTATAACTGTATATGGCAGCCCTGATTCCCTCTCAAGCAAGAGCTTATGAATTTATCCATTTGGCGCAGAAAATTCAGATTTAGAAACTGCCTGAATAATTAGCTTCTCTTAGCAAGATCTGATCACTGAGTTTTAATCAGCCATAGCAATAACAACTACCACCTCTATTTACTGAGTGCCAACTAAATATTAAGCACTGTCCTAGAGAATTTACAGATGATGAAATGAGCCAGTCTGTGGAATTGATTTTTTAGTGCCATCCATCTGGATATTGATGAATTTCGGTCTCCAATCTCCTTTTTTATTGTGCATAATTAATACTAAGCAAATTCTTTCTGATAGCACTTGGCCAAGAGGCTCCATTAATTTCTGAGGCAACCACAGAACCCTCAGAAGAACTCACCATTGGTATGAGAAGATGCTTTCCTTCCTTTCTGCTAAAGAGCAAGTTCATTCAGTCACTAGATTGAGATACAATAAACTGCACATATTCAAAGAATATAACTTGATAAATTTTGACATATATGTCACACTATATATATGTGTATACATATATAACCACAAAACCATCAGCATAATCAAGATAGAGAAAAAAATCCTATTACTCTCAAAAGTTCCTCTTCCTTTTTGCCATTTCTCCTTCCCACTCTCCCCACTTCTCCTATCTGTAACCACTGATCTGCTTTCTGTCACTATAGATTAAATTTTCTAGAGTTTTATATAAATGGAATCACACTATATAATTTTTTGGTCTGACTTCTTTCACTTAGAATGATTTTTAGATTCCTTCATGTGGTTGCATGTCTCAAGAGTTCATTCATATAGTATTCTACTATATGAATACAACACACTTTACCTACTCATTTATGGATAGACATGTGGTTTCGATTTTTCACTATTAAAAAGAAAGCCCCATCTTTAAGGTATTGTCTCATTTAATTCCTACAACCATGCTATAGTTAGATAATGATATTCTTATTTTTCAGATGGTGAACGGAAAGCTCAGGAAGGCAAACTAACTTGGTCAATGTTTGGAAGCAGCACAGTAGGATTTGAACACAGAGCGAGTGGGTGTCAAAGTTCACGCTCTGGAATACTATGAGCTGAGAAGAATAGATACTTCAAAGAAAGAAGTGACAAGAGATCAGCACAAAGCCTGAAGTCTGTGTGAGTCTTCCATAAAGACAGTTGTCTACATCTGCCTGTGAATGAGTCCATGTCACATGGAGCAAAATCTCAAGTCAGGGGCTGGGAAGCTCCAGTTTTACACTGGAGTCAGAAAACAGCCACACTGGGATCACACCTGCACGAAGGGCTTGCAGGTAATGATTATTTACTAAAGGTCAAATGAATAAATGGCTGAGTGCAAAGTGAATAAATGAATGTACAGAGAAACAGATGAATAGGTGGAGAAGATGAGTTATTAATTGACTTGATGGTAAACTCATCCAACAATCCCATGAAACTACTCAAAATATCTCATGAGTAATAAGGCAGAGATCATCCTGATAGTAAATCAACTGTCACATCCACTCACGGGGTAGGCCACTCAGTCCACAGAAAGTGTGGGCAGCTGTGAATTCAGGCAGGAAGTCCAAGTCCCAGGGCCTACTTGCCATCCTAAGGATCCCAGAATGCTTTATGTAAAGGCTGGGCCATCCATCTTGAGAGCTAGAAACCCCAAAGGCAGCTCTCCTTTACTATGTTTGCAAAGGAGTCTTGGTTTCTCCAGGCATCACACTCTACACACAAGTCTTGACAAGGCCCTGCTCATGGAACCTGGCCACAAGGCTGCTGATTTGATCTAGTAGAGGCCCTGAAGCCTGAACCCAGCTTCTAGCCCCATCTCTGACAGCTCCATTGAAAACAAGTTCATTAACAGGCAGTTTTATTGAATACTGCACACAGGCATATTTCCCATTGCCATGTGATGATGTCAGTGCATTTCTGGAGCCAAGATCAACACAGCATCCATCGTTCATGTGACTGGTATCCTGAGAACTGTGCGGGAGATCGCTCTGGGGCCTCCTTCTACCTCCCTTCCCCACTCACCTCTCACACTGCTCAGAAAGCATAAGGATGAGTGACAGCAAAGGTGAACGTAGGAGAGGCCGCTTAGAAGAAATTTAATCCAATCCAGTTGGAGAGCCATGCATCCCACTGCAGCCATGAAATTCCATTTTTGAGCTCAGCATGCACTGATAGAATAATGAAATGAAGATGGTGGTACAAACGGCTGGTGAGTCTAATAATGGTGTTTGTGACATTCTTAGAGGGCTGATTTGATTGTACATTCCCTTCTTAGGAACCAGGACCACCCAGCAGGCCTAGAGAGATGAACCACTTTGTCATTCTTCTCTCCCTTCCCCCAGAGCTGCCAGCCCCCATCCCTCTTGACATAAATAGCTTCACACATTAAAGAGAACAAACTGTCAATAGCCCGAAAATGAATGGCAAAACTGGTTGTTGGTACCGTGGCCCCAGCCCAGGAGTGAGTCACAGCTGTAAAGCTCATGGTTCTACAGTAACAGAGACCAGAGCAATTTCTGGGTTAACAGGCCAAGGGGAAAGCTGAGGAACAGGATCAACGAAAAGGATTTTGAAAACATCCTGAATTCTCCTTTAACGAACAGCCTTGGCAGATGCCTGGGTGGCTCAGCAGTTGAGGGTCTGCCTTCAACCTAGAGGCATGTGATCCTGGAGTCCTGGGATCCAGTCCCACATCGGGCTCCCTGCATGGAGCCTGCTTCTCCCTCTGCCTATGCCTCTGCCTCTCTTTCTCTGTCTCTCATGAATAAATAAATAAAATTTAAAACAAACAAACAAACAGCCTTGTATTCAGGCCATATTCAAGAGACGTGGGTCAGGGGCAAGATGCTGGAGATGGAAGGGAATAGCTTCTGGGGCTCATTCCCTGTTATTATCCACAGGCAACTAACTCTGCTGCAACATCTTGAAGACCCAAATAATGACCTTAGTGATGACAGTAGCTGCCACTCAATAAGGATCAACTATGGGTCAGCATCTTTTAGGGTCTTTAGAGAGAAACTGAATTAGTCTGTAGTCACAGCTACTTCAGACTTGGGTATAAGCCTCTTCATTTTACATTCAGAGTGAGTGAAGCTCAGGGCACTCCAGGTCCATAGCTATAGCTAATAACTGGTAGAGCCAAGATTTGGCTCCATATATTTCTAACATTGGCTTTTCCATTACCCTAGAGCAGCAGTTCTCAAACTTCGGCACATATCAGAAACACCTGAAATCCTTGTCAAAAAAAAAAAAAAAATTAGCCTACCTTCAGAGTTCTGGTTCACTAGGGCTGGGACAGAGCCTGGGAATATGCATTTTTAAATAAGTACCTAGGTGGTGTTAACACTGCTGGTATAGGAACCATACTTTGAAAACCACTGGACTGGCTGACAAAATGTGGGTAAAATAACCATCATTCTTTTTTTTTTTTTTTTTTTTTTAAAGATTTTATTTATTTATCCATGAGAGACACACAGGGGGGCGGGGGGCAGAGACACAGGCAGAGGGAGAAGCAGGCTCCATGCAGGGAACCCAATGTGGGACTTGATCCCGGGTCCCCAGGATCACGCCCTGGGCCAAAGGCAGGCGCCAAACTGCTGAGCCACCTGGGGATCCCCTCTAACCATCATTCTAAGGAAAACTCAGCTCAAATGTCATCTCTTCAGAGAGGCCTTCCTTGGCTACCCCATCTAAAGTAGCTTCTCTAAATCAGGGACCAGCAAACTACAGCCTTTGGGTCGAATCAGGCCTGCTGACTATTTTTGTAAATAAAGTTTTATCGTTATCTGGCCATGCCTCTTCATCTACATACTGTTTATGACGGCTTTCCCACTACAATATCAGCATTGGGTATTTGAGACAGAGATTATATGTCCTCCAAAGCCTAAAATATTTACTCTATGGCTCTTCAAGAAAAAGTATGTCCTCTCTGGCTCTAAATCGTATCTCCCATTTTTATTGCTTTTCCAGCACGAATCATTTTCTAAAAGTGTCTCATTCACTTGTACAGACAAATTGCTAATTTGTCCATAGCCTTTGCTCTCATGCCAACTCTAGAAGGGCAGGGATACTTGTTTGTTCACGGCTGCCTCTCATTGCCTGGCATACAGTTGGCACTCCATTAACATAAGCTGAATGAATGAGTATCACTGTTGAGTGCCCAGGTATGTGATACTGCCTAGGAACACGAGGGCCACAGCGCGAAGTAGAGGAAATGTGGTTCTCACCATGTGGGCTGTCAGCCAGAATGAGAGCGGGAGAGGAGCCAGAGATAAACAGAGATTGTTGATGGGGAAAATCAGCCTTTGAAGTTTCCTGCTTCCTGCAATGATGGAGCAACAGGAGGTGGAGAAAAGAATCCCTTAGTCACCAGAGTCAACCTGAGATTAGGAGAAACGTCCCTCCCCTAAGAATGAAAGAGCCTTGTGTGGCACACGTTGCCTGCTCTTCTAACACATGCCAAGTCTGCTTCCTTGGATCTGATATCCTGGGTGGATCGCCACAGAAGAAAGAGGGGTGGAGGAGGAAGAGCCCCAACAGGCACTGGAGTTGCAAAGACAGCTGGTGTGAATCGTGGTTCTGCCCTTTATTACCTGTGGCAACCTGGTCGAGTGTCTGATCCCCTCTGGGTGGCAAGATATTCCCTGCAAAAGGGAGGGATATTTTGTACAAGGAGTAGATGCAATTGTTTTTTCAGGTGACATCTGTTTACTGAATGAGTAGTATGTATCAGACATTATTTTAGGCACCAAGCACAGGCAGTGGACAAGACAATGTGAGACTCCCACCAACAGGCTCAGATTTGAGAAGGTTAGGGCATCTGACAAAACGCGCAGACATAAACCTACAGGGAGTATCCATATGGGGGCCCTCTGTTGCCTTATTTTCACCTGCAGGCAGAAACATCAAGGTGGTGATAGGTGTGATGGGGCAACCAAAAAGACAGTGGGGTTTTGCAGCCTTCACATCCTTGGATGCCTTGGCGAGAGCTGGACACTGCATGGGCTCCATTCATCTCTCCCCAAGCCGTTCATGACCCCCTGCCCAATATCTTCAAGCAAATACAAAGTTGGTAGCGATTTCGTTTCACTTCTGAGCTTCATACAAGTGGGTCGTGTACCATCTGTGAAGCTAGATCTTTGCATGCCCGGCTTCTTCATGTCCTTCAGCAATAGTTCAAATACCACCTCCCCAGAGAGGCCGTTCCTGACCAATTGGTCTAGATTAGCTGGTCCCTCCAACACTCCAGCCCACATCCATTATCACAGAAGTTGCTGTATTTTCTTCATGGTATGGATTAACTGGGACACAACTTGTAAAGCACCTAGGGTAATGCCTGATGCCAAATGTTCATATCGCCATTATTAACATCATTGTTTTTTCACTTATCAGAGTCTTGGATTATCTTTTTTTTGATCTTGGATTATCTTGAACATTGATTTATTTTCTAATTTATGTCTCTAACACCCACCCCCTTGCAACTACAATCTAGTAGAAACCTTAATTATCTTGTTTACTGTTTTATCCTTAGTGCCTAGAGTAGTGCCTGAAGCATAATAGCTAAATGCTAGTATCTCTTGGATAAGTGAATGAGTGCATGAAAAAAGCCCAACTGCTATTTCCTTTCGACAAAATTCTCCAGCATACTCTCTGATTCACTCCATACACTCTCAGGAGGAATGCAATCCACAATCTCAGGGGGGAATGCAATCCCGTGGAACACTGCCAAGCTCACTCGTTAGAGACAGGTCCTAAAAATGCTCTAAGTGACAAAGAGAGGCCAGACCAGGAGTGATGCCTCCTGCTGACCTGTTGATTCCCGGGGAGTGGGGTGGGGGTGGGGGGGTGGGGGGGTGAGGGTGGGTTGATTTGTAGAATATTCTTCTTGGAAAGGCTCTCTTTGCACTCAGAGCAGCCTACAGAAGATGCCCCAGGGACTCACTCCTCCCAGGCCTGGTGACCGGGATGTTGCAGGAGACCTCCTCAGGCATGGAGGGAAGTGGGCGGCAGAGCTGTTTTTATCAGCAGGCAGCCCAGAAACCTGCTGGGTGCATGAGAGAATTCGCATGGTCAGGGTGGCTCCAGGTGGGCCCTGTCCAAGTTGCTCTGGCTGAGTGGAGCCAGAACTTCATCAGAAAGACGGTGCACCTTTACAACACTCACACAGCAGACAACCCAGGGAACAGGAAGGCCTCTGTATTGCAGAATTAAAAATGATTTTACTGAAGTCCTTGAGAAGGCTGGGAAGGGATCTAGGACTCCTGCTAAGCCTATGCTCCACTCACCTCCTCCACCCCCACCTAACCTTCCCCTGTCCTGGTGGCTTAAAGATCCCTTCCCCCCTCCTCCTGCCTGCTCGGGGCAATAGTCATCCGTGTCACCACAGCTTCACAGGAAGGGCAGTAAGGTGACAACCATTTTATCTAGCACCTTCTGTGTGCATCCCTCATTCGGGACCCAGAGCAGCTCCTGTGGCCCACAGCTCTGAGAGTATCGGTACGCAGGTCGGGTTGCCTGAGGCTGAATCTGTCTCTGTTGCTCAGCTGTGTGACCGCGGGCATGTGTTTTAATTTCTTTGAGCCTTGCTTTATTCATCTCCGAAACATAGGCAGGAATAATAATTACCAAATAAGGCTGTTTCCAGAATGAAACAGGATCATGTAAGCAAAGTTAAAAACTAGTGGGCAAATAACAGGTGTTAATAATTTTCCGCACTGTTGTTGTCGTCGTCATCGTCATCATCATCATCATCATCACCATCATCACCATCATCAGAAAACCGAGGCTTTTGGAAGCCAAACATCCTTGCTGAGGCCAGAAAGAGAGGGAGCAGCAGCCAGTTGGGTCTGACTCTAGAGGTGAGGTTCTTCCCTCTGGACCACGCTGCTTCCTCTTCACCCTGTGGCTCCCAAAGGGCTCCCTACATTTGGGACACAAGTGACTCCCTGCCAGGCCCTTGGCTCTTTCCACCTGGCTCCAGATCTGGGTCTTGGAGCTAGCAGTGCTGCTTCATGTGTGTGTTAGAGCACAGTCCTTCATGAGAGGCCACCCATCTCCTGCCCCTTGTTGGCTGAGAAAACTCTGAAGTAATCGAGATGGTTAGGGGAGTAGGAAAAATTGATACAGAACCATCCTTAATGTAGAAGAACATTTTGAAGACTTTTTATCCTGAGCCTTTCTGCTTCTGCAGAGGACCCCAGTCATCTGCCTGTCTCTTATCAACTATTAGCTGGGTGGCTGCCATGGTCAGGCTCTGTGCTAGGAGGTGGAGGATTCCTGAAGAACAAACCAGACACGATCCCAGCCCTCTTGGATCTTAGAGCAGAGTGGAGGAGGCAAATATCAAACAGATAATTACACCAGTAAGTATCTAATTATGTTTGAAAAGTCTTTTTTTTTTTGAAAAGTCTTAAGTAGTAGTAGCAGTGATTGCTACAGAGTATGTAACTGGGGACCTAATCTTCTGTTGGAAGTAGAAAATGGCCACAGAAGCTCCCTGAGGAAACACATTTAATCTGATACTTGATGGATGAGCAAAAGTCACTGCCTTGAAAGTCAAACACAGAATTTTATGTACCTCTAAGAGAGATGTTGTAGACTTACATAGAGCTCAAAACCAACTAATTCACCCCCTCCTGTAGGTACTACTGGATGGTCTGCTTTGCCACATGTTGTGGAATACTATGAAAGTCAAACATCAGGGGCACCTGGGTGGCTCAGACGCACCTAGGTGGCTCAGCCAGTTAAGTGTCTGCCTTTGGCTCGGGTCATGATTCTGGGGTCCTGGGGTCGAGCCTTGTGTCAGGCTTCCTGCTCAGTGGGGAGCCTGCTTCTCCCTCTCCCTCTGTCTCTCCACCCTGCTCATGCTCTCTCTCCCTTCCTCTCTCTCAAATAAATAAAATCTTAAAAAAGAAAAAGAAAGAAAAAAAAAGCCAAACATCAGACAATTACCCCTGATATCTTCATCTTTCCTATGTTGGTTTGATGTGCAAGTACTTCTGGAGAAGTAACTGAATCACCACTCTTTATGAGCAAAACCACAGTAAAGGTCAAGGTGATATTACTAATGTTTGGAGTACCAAGGATTGGTGCCTTCATATTTGAGAATCTTCCACAGATCCCTAGAGCATCCAAAACATGGATGGAAAGGAGACACAAGTCAGGAGACACAACCTGATGGTCTCTTCAGGTTTGCATGGAGTAATGAGTAGAATTAACAGAAAAAAAAAAAAAAAAAAAAAACCAAATTGACATGGTCGTAATGAAGACTGTCTACCCAGAGGACTTACCAGTTAGTTAACTTTCCAGATAGCAGTTTGTCACCATAAATCAAAAGCCTTAAAAAGGTTTACATGAGACCATTCTGCCTCTAAGAATTGTGAGGAATAGGCGAATGTGCAAGACGGAGGGCTACTGCCCATCTTATTTAATGTGGAAGAAAGCTGCCAACAAGGCACACAGTCAAAAATAGACCTTTGGCTCAGGGGTGGTACTCTTGGCATTCGGGAGGGGTGGCTGCTTCTTTGCGCAGAATCATCTGGTAATTATCAGGATGTTAAGCATCCAAGCCTACCCATTTTAATGCTAGTAGAGTTATTTTGACAAAGTACCCCCTTCTGAACATACATTTCCAAATGCTCCCTAGTGGTGGATGGTACCTTTCCAGGTTAGAAAATATCAGTGAAGACCAGACAACCTCCGAAAGGATAAGTTGGATCTAAATACACGGATACCAAAAAATGTTCATAATACATGAAGTGAAACAAAAGTCAGAGTAAGTGGACAGCGTCATCACATTTTTGTCCAAAACAAAACAGAAAGTACTCCTATTACAAAGATACTTGCTACATGCATACAATAAAGGTTACAAAACAATACTCCTGGATTGGTGGAATGATGGAGGATTTTGATCCACTTCCTTAGGTGTTTTATATTTTCTCTTCTTTCTGGTTTGTTTGTTTGTTTGTTTTCCAATAAGCCAGCTTTCCTTAATCAAAAAGCGATTTCTGTTTTGGAGAACAAAAGGTGACCCACCCACCACTGCCTGCTCCTCATAACACTCAGATTCTTCTTTTGTCTTATTGAGCACCATGGGGTCTGTTCGGAGAGCACTGGCCCCTGTTCAAGCAGCAAGGAATCACCATGTTTTCCCTCTGCCAAATACTTGACCCTGTTACAAGGGAGCAGCTATTAAACTGGAGCTAGAACATGGTAGGTACTCAAACAAATGTCTGCTGATGTGAGTCAGAATTTTATGTTTTGATTGGGCCAGAATTTTTGCTGACAGATCCTTTAGGTTTCAACATCACTTTCATTCAGTGGTTCTCAACTGGGGTGCCCAACCTAACCCCCAGGATCACTGGGCACTGCCTGGAGAGAGGTTGGGTCACCTCAAAGTCTAGAGGAACAGGTGTTGTGTGCTTCTGGTATCTCATGAGTAGAAGACAAGGAAACTGCTAGTCATCCTACACTGCACAGGATAGCCCCAACAGCAAAGAATTATCCAGCCCAGAATTCCAATAGTGCTCAGGTACAGAAATCATGTTCACCATTTGCCTGCCTCTCTTTTCTTTTGTTTCAAAGATTTTATTTCTTTATTCATGAGAGACCCACACAGAGAGAGAGAGGCAGAGACACAGGCAGAGGGATAAACAGGCTTCCTGTGGGCAGCCCAATGCAGAACTCAACCCCAGGACCCCAGGACCACAATTTGAGCGAAAGGCAGACCCTCAACCACTGAACCACCCAGGTGGCCACCATTTGCTTGTCTCATGGCTTGTTAAAAATCCTCCAATTTTTTTTCTGAAGTACCATCTACTGTAAATTTATCACAATAACAGCTCTATAAGATGGGGCACATACTATAAACTGATTTGAAGACAAACTGGAGCTTTAAAGAAACTGGATGGGCAATTAGGACAGTTCAGGTACTGGAGGGCTTTCTGATGTCATAGAAACATCAGAAGTGAACAAAGGGGGGAGGATCGGAGCAACCTCACTCATGACTTTTTAGGCCAGTCATTAAGAATCACAGCATAAATGCTCTTCCTTTCTGGCATCATCTATTATATTTATCACTTTTCACATTACTTTAAGATGGTTGGGTTTTGCAGTAGTAGGTTTTTATGAAATTAAATGCCCCTATTCAAAAACACCTCCCTAAGTGGGAGGTGACTTCCGTGTGCATTATATTTAATTGAAGGCATTTCTCAGAAGAAATAGAATAATAAAGAGTATCACCTGAAAGTATATTACCAACCCCATGATCAGGGAGTAAAATGAAAGGTTTCTACCAGAAATGAAAGCACATTACTCTCAACCCTAACTGGTCTTTAGTATTTCGCCTGTGGCACAAAGCATTCAACTTTCATTGTAATTTCTCTTGATAGAAAAATGAAGTTTCTTAAATCAGAGACAACTAAACATGATATTAAACATCAGAATTTTTAGTGAAAGGCATTCAGGGTTTCAAATTTGTCTAATCTTAAAACATTCTACACAGCTTTTAAAAAATCTTTAAATCTATAAGTAGTTCCATAAGTAATAGATTTTAAAAGATCTCGTAATTTTAAAATTTGAACCCCATTTCTCTTATGCAGCATGATCCCTTCAAATACCTTTAAATACAGACTCCTATTTTATTAGGCAAATATACAGCCCTTCAAACAGCTTGAAGAGAGAGTCTCTCTCTAGAGAACAACTGCCCTTCCTAACCATCTGTGTCACATAGGTTTGAATAAATTCAGGGAATAGAGAAAACCATCCAAGGAATAGCAGAATTATAAGAGATGGGAATATCCTTTCAATGGACATAATTAAAACCATTTGTTTAATAGCATTAATTGTTTTCTGTCAAACAAATCAAAGAAAGTTGGTTTTTGTTTCCCCAAAACGTTCATTTTGGATGAGTCAAGCGGCCCTCAAAAACACTATCCGCATTCACTTTTGGAATTGTGAACTGAACCAAGACCCCAGCTTCTGCAACTGTCTGTTCTCTTAAGCCAACAGAAATTTTTCCCTGCATCTGAAAATCTCAGAATAATGTTTCATGGTCTTCTACATAAGCAGGAAACCCCAAATAGCTTAACTTCAGAATTTCAGGGGCCAGTTTTTAGTAGAAAGCAATGTGAACAAAAGAAAGATGGGTCTCTTAGAAGCTGCTGGAAATGAGGTTAGCAAGAAAATGAAACAAGCTCACAGATGTATCTAGGTGTGAAAACTCCATGCTCAAACACTGGCAGCAGAATGGTGATGTCAAACAAAGATATTCAGTCATCCACCACCTCTTTTGAGTGTTCAGACAAACTCAATCAAATACTCTCATTCTTCTGAAGCTTACTCTTTAATAATACCATCTTCACCAAAACAGAAGGAAATAAAGATATAACAACCTGCAAACTGAGAGAAAATGTTCTTATTTCTTGCAGCTAATATCTCAACACAGAACTCCCCAAATCCTCGTGGAGATTATTTTCTGAGAATGTTTTCTGTTCTATAACATTTTCTTCCTTAGAAGAATGAGAAAAGAGATCACAAAAAATGAAATGTCTTCAGAGCTTAGGAAGGTAACACAAAGTGGCTGGGTGACCTAGAGAGATCCAACTGCCTAGAATGAATGGCCAGCGCTCAGCTAACTGGCCAGCACCAATCCTTGCAGGGATGAGATGCCAGATCTTCAGTTCTTCAGACATCGATATGAATTTCTACATAAAAATTCCTAATTTTTAAGAATTAGTAACTAATTCAAAATTTTATTTTAATTTTTTTATTGGAGTTCAATTTGCCAACATATAGCATAACACCCAGTACTCATCCCGCCAAGTGCCCCCCTCAGTGCCCATCACCCAGTCACCCCAACCCCCTGCCCACCTCCCCCTAATTCAAAATTTTAAATAATACTTTTCTAGCTAAGCAAATCCTGCCTGTGTACTTGATTTCAGGTGCCAGTTTGTGCTCTCAAATACTAGAAGAAGAGAATGAGAAATGGCCAAAGGGATGTTACTGAGGGTCCATTCTTGAGTTGTTTGCAAATTCTTCAGCCTTGCCTAATCACAAAGAACATTTCCTGGAAGACTTATCATCCTGAAAGTTCCTGACATCAAAATTTTGGGGTATTTTAAGCTTCAAAACATTCTGTCAGCCATAGGGAAAGATCACTAGAGAAAGCCATCTTCTGTGTCACAAGGCAAAAATAGGGGTGGAGCTCTCCAGGACCATGAAAAGTGTCCAGCTTCTAAACCAACAGAAGGTTGGTGAAAGAGAAAACCCCAAGTATAGAAATACAAAGCGAAGAGTGTATATACTATTGAGAAAAATGCAGTGAAAGAAACAAAGTTCATCTAATCGAGCCAATAATACTTATGGCCTGTAGGTATTGCCAAATATTTCAGGAAATGCCAATGTCTTTCTTTGTAAAGCAAGGCTGAACTTAGAATTAAACACAGCATATATCACTGGGAGGAATAAGGCAAATCCTTATTTCCTCACTCTCCTTTAACAAAGAATCATTAAGACTATTGGCCAATGTAGCACTCCCTTTCCCTCTCCAAAAATCAAGTCTCCCTCCCTAATGTCTCAAAGCCAACATTTCTGAGAAGTTTCCATCTTCTGTTGACAGTGAATAATAGCAACCCAGAACAAATGAGCAATGGCCCACACAGGACTCAGTTTCTTTTCTCTTCTTCAGTACCCACTGGTGCCCCAGATGTCGCCAACCCGTGGAGCCCCAGCCACTTGTCTGAATCAGCAAAATGAACTCTTCCTTCTGAACTGGAATGAAGAAGGATGGGCAGGACAAAGAAAAACAGCCCAAACCACACTTGCCCTCCCCATCAAGAATGGTACCTGTTCAGGCTTCAGCCCCGGCGGGATCCAAGCGTACTCCTCCAAGGCACAGCCCGAGTCGTCATCTGATGTGGAGTTCCTCTGGAAGTCAAACATGAGTTTGCTGACAGTCTTCTCCATCTCTAGGGGCATCACTGTCACCATGTGCTCCTCCTGAGGGCACTTGCAGTGTAGGCAGATCTTCCTGCAAGCAGCAAAGGTAGGAGGTAAGAAGGAAGGTAAAAGAAACCATTGATCATCTGGCTGCCAGTCACCAGCCCTTGGATCCCAAACCATAAACACATTCCTTGGCAACTGGCTTTTGGCAAGAGCATCTAAAGCGGTACTCCACAGCATGCCTGTCTTCTTGAAGGTGTGGTGCTGCACATGTGGAAATGTCACGAAAGGTCAGAGGCCACCAGGTAAGCCTGATGAGAATATTTGAACATGGACTCCCACCTCTTCTTCTAAATCAATATCCCAAAAATCATGTCAAAATATCTTTTATTAGAGCACTGGATAGGGACCATGACTACAATTTTAACTAGAATAGTAATTAAATCGACATAATACATATGATGATCAGAAATATTACCAGGGGACTTAACAAATGCTGACAACATACCATTTGCATTTCCTAGAAGCTTAGGCGGTTTTATTTTATTTTTTAAGATCTTACTTATTTATTCATGAGAGACACTGAGAGAGCGGCAGAGACACAGGCAGAGGGAGAAGTAGGCTTCATCCAGGGAGCTGGATGTGGAACTCGAGCCTCAGTCTCCAGGATCACGCCCTGGGCTGAAGGTGGCGCTAAACCGCTGAGCCACCCGGGCTGCCCTGGAAGTTTTTTTTTTTTTTAATATTTTATTTATTTATTCACAAGAGACACAGAGAGACATGCAGGGAGGCTCCATGCAGGGAGCCTGATGTGGGACTCGATCCTGTGTCTCCAGGATCACGCCCTGGGCTGAAGGTGGCGCTAAACCACTGAGCGACCAGCTCTGGAAGGTTTTAAAGAGAACTGCCCGCGAGGTTTTCTTTAAGAAAAAGAGTAAGAATATATTTTCCCACCAAACAAATCTGGCCCTAAGATCTCATGGGAAAGACATTTTCACCTCTAGTAAATATCCCCATAGGTTTGAAATTCCAATCAGAAACCCAAATCTTTCCCACATTGGTTGTTTTTTTTTTTTTTTTAAATACAGTATAAGAGGATCATGCATGTGAATTATTTCAAAAGGTAGCAGCCAAAGATAAAATCTCTCCCCAAAGTTGAACATTTCTCTTTTAAGGTTACCATCTGTTCCCTTTTCCATGGCTACAAAAATGATGAAGCAGTAAAAAGGTTGATGTCAGCAGTACAAAAGCATTTCTAGCTTCTACCAATGAAAAAGAGAAGAAAAAGAAATCAAGGAGGAAAATTTTTAGAAAATGAGCTGTTCTACGTGGTACTCAGATCTTTATGATTAGTTTCAGTAGCATCTTATTGAGGCAATGAGAGGGTTCAGAATCCCCACATATGCCTAATTTTTTGACAACAGCTTTGTTAAGATAGAATTCCTGTACCATAAAGGTCATCATTTTAAAATGTACAAATCACTGGCTTTTAGACATTCACAGAGTTTAAAACTCTCACCACTATTTAATGGTAGAATGTTTTCATCATCCCAAAAGAAACCCAAGGCACGTTAGCAGTGACTTTCCACAATCCTCTCCCCTTCAACCCCAGGCCCTGACAACCACTTATCTGTTTTTTTTTTTCTTTTTTTTTTTTTGTCTCTATGTGGCTTTGCCTGTTCTAGAAAGGCATATGTATGGAATCATGCAATATGTAGTTTTTTGAAACTGGCTTCTTTTACAGAGTAGGATGTTTTCAAGATTAATTCATGTTGTAGCATGTGACAATCCTTCCTTCCTTTTTATTGCATTATAATATTCCAGAGAATGGATATATTACATTTTGTTCATCCATTCATCAGTTGGACATTTGGATTATTTCCACTATTTTTATTTTTGTGAATAATACTGCTCTAAATATTTATATACAAGTGTTTTTGTGTGAACACAGGTTTTCAATTTTCTTGAGTATATATCCAGGAGTAGAATTGCTAGGTCATATGGTAACCTTATGTTTAACATTTTGAGGAACTGTCAAACTGTTTTTCAGAAATAGCTGCACCGTTTTTATATTCCCACCATTAATGAATGACTGTTTTATTTTCTTTATATCCTTGCCACACTTGTTAATATCTTTCCATTGTTTCCATCCTAGTGGGTGTGGAGTGACATTGTGGTTTTGATTTGTACTTCATTAATAGCTAATGATACTGAGCATCTTTTTATTTTATTAAATACACTTCTTTTTATTAAATTTTTATTATTTTTATTAAATACACTTCTCTTTGGAGAAGTGTCCATCTTATTGTGGTTTTGATTTGTACTTCATTAATAGCTAATGATACTGAGCATCTTTTTATTTTATTAAATACACTTTTTTTAATTAAATTTTTATTATTTTTATTAAATACACTTCTCCTCTTTGGAGAAGTGTCCATTGAAAGTCTTAGTCCGGGCAGCCCTGGTGGCGCAGCGGTTTGGCGCCGCCTGCAGCCTGGGGTGTGATCCTGGAGACCCAGGATCGAGTCCCACGTCAGGCTCCCTGCATGGGGCCTGCTTCTCCCTCTGCCTCCCCCCCCCCCCCCGCCCCATCCCCGTGTGTCTCTATGAATAAATAAATAAAATCTTAAAAAAAAAAGTCTTAGTCCATTTTTAAAATTGTTGTCTTTTTCTTGTTGAATTATAAGCATTCTTTATATATATATATTTCTGAATATAAGTCCTTTATCAGAAATAAGATTTGTAAAAATATTCTCCCATTTTGTGGGTGGTCTTCACTTCTTTTTTTAATTGTATGAACACTTCCAAGTCTGTTTTTTTTTTTTTAAAAAACATAGGCCTTTGGGATTTTATTTTAATTAATTAACTAACTAATTTATCTATTTGTATTGGGGGGGGGCGGGCAGAGAAAGAAGAGAATCTTAAGCAGCATGGAGCCTGATTCAGAGTCTGATCTTACAACCCTGAGATCATGACCTGAGCCAAAATCAAGAGTCAGATACTTAACTGAACCACTCAGGCGCCCCTGGTTGCCACATTCTTGATATGACTACTGAAGCACCAAAGTTTCTTATTCTGATAAAGTCTTCTGCTATGCTTTGTGCTTTTGGTGTCACATCTAAGAAACCTTGTCTAACTCAAATTCATAAAGATTTACTCCTATGTTTTCATCTAAGATGTTTATGGCTTTAGCTCTTTTTAAAAAAATATTTTATTTATTTATTCATGAGAGACACAGGGAGAGAAAGAAAGAGAGAGGCAGAGACACAGGCAGAGGGAGAAGCAGGCTCCACGCAGGGAGCCTGATGTGGGACTTGATCCCGGGACTCCAGGATCACGCCCTGGGCTGAAGGCAGGCGCCAAACCGCTGAGCCACCCAAGGATCCCCGGCTTTAGCTCTTATATTTAGGTCTATATTCCATTTTGAATTGGTTTTCATGCATGGTGTAAGTTAGGAGTCCAACTTCATACTCATGTAGTTATTCAACTGTCTTAGCACCATTGGTTAAAAACTCGATTCTTTTTCCTTTGGGTTGTCTTGGTGTCTTTGTCAAAAATCAGTTGATCATAAATGTAAGAGTTTATTTTTGGATTTTCAGTTCTAGTCCATTGAGTTCTCTGTCTACCTTATGCCATTACCACTCTGTCTTCATTACTGTAGTTTTGCAGTAGGTTTTGAAATTGTGAATATGAGTTGTCCAGCTTTGTCCTTAAAAAAAATTGTGTTGGCTCTCTTAGGTCCCTGGCATTTGTATCATAAAATATGAATTTTGGATTAACTTGCCCGTTTTTTGCAAAAAATCTAGCTGGGATTCCAACAGGAATTGCACTGAATCTAGAGATCAATTTTGAGAATACTGCTATCTTAACAATATTAGATCTTCCAATTCATGAACGAAAGATGTCTTTCCATTTATTTCAGTCTATTTTAGTTTCTTTCAATGCTATTTTATGGTTTTCTGTCATGAGTCTTACATATTTTTTGTTAAGTTTATTCCCAAGTATTTTATTCTTTTAATGCTATTGTAAAATTGTTTGCTTAATTTCCTTTTCACATTGTTATGGTATAGAAACACCAAGAATGCTTGTACATTGATCTTCCATCATACGATCTTGTTGAACTAGTTTTTTTCAGTTTTAAGAGTATGGTGTATGTGTTTGTATTCCTTAGCATTTCCCATATGCAAGATCATGTCATCTACAAATGGAGATAGTTTTATTCTTTCTTTTCCAATTTGATACCTTTTATGTCTTTGTCTTGCCTTATTGCCCTGGCTACAACCTTCAGCACAACGGTCAACAGAAGTGGCAGTGGCAGATATCTTTGTCTTGTTCTTGATCTTAAGGAAAAACATCCAATCTTTCACCATCAAGTATTATTTAGCTCTAGGCTTTTTGTAGATGCCCTTTATCAAGTTGAAGAAGATTCTTTCTACGCTAGTTTGTTGAGTGTTTTTTTTTTTTTTTTAATGACAGAAGGGTATTGGGTTTTGTCAAATGTTTTTTCCAACTATTAAGATGATCAGTTGGTTTTTGTCCTCACTCTATTAATGTCTTATGCCTAACATTTGACACCAAAATGTACTCAAGAAACAAAATCAGTTTAGTTCAGCCAAGTCAGGCTTGTCAGATTCTCCCACTTCCTGCTTTTCATCAGATCGAAAATATACACAGACAGAATGCACACTTGGATCTGGTTTGCATCTCCAAACTCAAAGGGGTTTCTTCCAAACCTTGGCTGCTGCTTTTAAAAATAGTCAGAGCCCATTTTAACAGTAACTCTTTAATTAACCAGCTACTGTAAAGAAGTCAAGGGTGTTAGGAAGTGGTCAGGGATTTTCCTCTCCAGTTATTTTTATACCAGTTAATGACTTAAGAGAAAAAAAAAAAAAAACTCAGTGTGTTTTAGCAAGTTTAGGAAGCTCTTTGGTGACTTATGGTTTATACTAGAAAGTCATACTTTTCAAACAAAATGTAAAAGATTTTTTGCCAAACTCAGCCTCCAAAATATTGATCTGTGCAACTCATGTATTCGGCACTGCAGGGAAAAGTGCAATATTTAATGTTTGAAGGACATAATCTAACGAACTGAAGTCCCAGGAAAAGAAAAAAAGACAAGAAAATAACAAAATACAGAATACAGAACCAGATCCAGAATGAATCTCACTGAGTAGAACTATGAACAGAACAGAGAAAGGGGAGATGGCTAAGGGCCTATTTTGTCACTCAACAACCATCAAGTACCTACCATGTTCCAGGCACGCACTGCTCTTGTACCTGGGATACCTAACCAAAACAATGATCTCTGCCCTCCTGGGACCTGAGCAATCCACATAATGAATAATTTGGTCAAATAGCACATTAAAGATGCTAAGTGCTCAGGAATACAAGAAAGGTGAATCAGGATGAGGGTGATCTGAATTGCGAGGGTGCATACATGGGCAGAACACACAGCACTGGGCTTACGCATACCTTACACTCATGAGTTCAGATTTGTACACCAGTCCTCCAAGAAAGAAAATATTATCCCCACTTTCCAGAGAAGAAAGCAAAGGCCCAGAGGGATCAAGCAACATGTTCAAAGTAAACCCGAAATGGTGAGCGGAACAGAGACTCAAAATAGGATTTACGTGACCCCAAACCCCAACAATTAACTGCAGAAGGTGCACTTGACCCCAACCACAGAATACCCTTTTGCCCTTGAACAACAAACACATTCAGAAATATCAAAATCAAAGAGAAAGAAAAAGGAAAAAAGAAAACAAAATGTTAAATCAAAACCATGAGGACCTCATGTGTTTTCCCTGCTAGCTGCTTGCCTTCTACTTCTCATTGATAATTAACAGGCACTCCCGTGGAAAGGCATTTTTATTTGCAAAGAATTTTCAATCTTTGAGTGAGTCCATGACAGCCTTTGGAAAGACTAATCTAATAACCCCTGTTTACAAATGGGGAACCCAAGGCCCAGATGCTCAGAAAGGAGCAGAGGGTCAGAGATAGGCCATAAGGATTTCTCTTGATCCTCATGTCTCTCTCCCCCTCTTGGTAAAATGTACATAGCAACACCCAATGGCTCTGTCTTCCAACACACTGATTAAAGCTCTTCAGGGGTGTGTGGAGGAAATCTATGATTTGGCTTAAAAAAAAAAAAGACATTTATGAAAATAGAACCTGCTAGTATAGCAGGATTTCATTAAAAAAAAAAAAAAAAGGCCATATAAAGTGTGCATTGGTTTCATTCTGTCAGAGTTGACATGCTACCTGCACATAATTGGGTTTGTGAATGACAGGTTTCCAAGGAAGAAGGCAGGATTCCGAGCAGTGATCCCTCATTCCCCTTCCTTCCCTCCCTCTGCCCGGCAACCACCCTTGCAACCCTCCTAATCCAAAAGCTATTAATGTATTTGCTTCCACATCCAGAGGCCTCAATCTGCTCTTCCATGGAACACACAAGACTGGTGGGCAGCAGAGGCTCTCTTTTCTAACCATCTCACAGTATTCTGGTCATCTGGGCCCAGGGCCACACCATTTGGAGAATAACTAATTTATGCTAATTAATTTACCTACAGTGCTGTGAAAGGATTCATTATAAATAGGCTGGGTGCCTGTGTGTGTATGTGGAAGGGACTCATCTTGGAAATGTTGACACATTATTTACAACACTGATCTCAGAACCCAAATGTCTTGTTTTGTATGAGAAGTGATAGGATGAAGGGAAAAAGGGATCCTCCTTTATAATGTGATTCTGACAAGTTCGTTTCCTCAACTGCAGGATTCTAGATTCAGATGGCATTGCAAACATCATTAAGTCCTTTTTCAAAAAAAATGGCTTTCTCTCTTTCACCCCCCCCCCCTTCCTTTTTTAATGAGAGGAAAACATTTTTTGCAAAAGAACCCCTATGTGAAAACTCGATATATAAAACAGCTGCCCAGATTGATGTAAGGGGAGGAGGCCTAACCCCTCTCAAGCTCAACCTGCTTTCAAACTCCAGGCATTTTCATGGCCTTAAGATTTCAAGAATGTAAGTTTGGAAACAAGCATACTTCCCTTGACAGCTCAAGGTCATTCCTAGCACTTAGCAAAATATGAATTAGATGCTCAATATTCTGATAGATGATAGAAAGACCAAAAAAAGAGAGACTGTCAATGGCTTTTAAAAGACAAACAATTCCTAATCATGAAACTCTGCGTATAAATACTGATTCTAATCATGGGAAATTACATATCCGGTTGCCAAGACATTACATGGAGGTGCTTGGGGAGGCCTGGGATAAACTGGAGACTCAGATTTGATTGATCTGAGACCAGGCCCAGGAAGTGCATTTCTACCAGCATCTCCGATGCACAGTTAGAGGACACCTTCTGTTGCTGGCATTTCAGTTAGAAGGAACACCAGAGTCAGGGAATGGTCTGGAAACGTGTGTTCCACCAACACACCGGATGGACTCAGGAACTCTGGGCAGCACACATTTTTAAAACTGTTACAGGGAACCTACGGTGATCCCTCCTGACCACTGTGTCTTAGACTCTGAGGTCACTAAGCCCAACTGTCACTCAGCTGGGTACTGATCAGAGCATGGATGTAACAAAGTGCTAGAGAGAGGCAGTACCACATCAGCCACCAGAGGGGTGTCTCGCTGCCAGCCCTGCCATCTGTCCTTCCAGCCTTCCACCTTCCCTGTATTATGGGCTTCTCTGTCCCAAGTCCATAGCCAGATCAGGTTCAGGCCACTTTTATGCAAAGGTCAAAGGGTAGACTGCTTAAAGGGCAACTCAGCAGCATCACATACTAAGTGACTCATGAGGAACGTGCAACACTGGACACATGGGAATGTGGCAACATGGCAGCGCCTCAGGCTGCCGAGATCAGGTGTGGGAAAAAACACTTTTGTTAAGACAAAAGGGATAAAATAACCCAAATAGCAAAAAGCTATGTAACGGATGTGTCCTGGGTATTTAAATTCTTCCATGACTCCAGCTCACTGAAGGCAAAAAAATAACTTCTTTTATTCTTACTAAGAGGAAAAGGGGGAAACCTTTTACTGATTCCTTATCCTTAAAAAAAAAAAAAAAAAAGTAGCACACAGTTAATGTAGGAAAGAATCAGGAATTGCAGATAAGCAAGAGAAGAAATATTTCAAAACACCCACAATCCCAGGGATAATCACTGTTAAACAGAAACAGCTGCTGGTCCTCTTTTTCCTTCATGTTAAGAAACTGGAGACCAGATTTCATTCTATGTGCTCGCCATTAGCAAGTACCAAGAGACAAGACTGGCCTGGAATAACAAAGCGTGAGCCAGAACACCCACACACGTACACACAACACTCTCAGCAAATAGAAGAGCATTATTCAATCCAGATAAGTGGGTTTGTTCTGATCCAGTGCCCTGTAACAGGATTAGAGGACTTACGTAGCAGGGAAGATGCTGGCAATGTGGGGCCCACATATATATTTACGGGTATCACAGAGTTAAGTTAGGTCCGTCAGATAAAAAACATCTGAAAACCAGATTTCAACAGCTATCGACTTTCAATTTTCTGTGCAAGTGGGGAGAGATGGGGCATGGATAATTTAAAACCACTAAGCCTTGGCTGAGAATTGGGTCTTTGTACATCAGTCACATACTCTCAATGCTGTGGAAACTTCCATCACTTCAAACCACCTGGAGGATCCACCCTGGGCAAGATGGACTCAGGAAGAGCTAGGCAGGGGCCTTATTTTCGCAGTCTGCTCTGTCACCCAGTCTCCTTAAGTTTCTAATGAGAGCATCAACTTTTCACGTGCATGCAAAGTGCCAGCCTAAAATGAGGTGAATGTTGCTCTGGTTCACTGTCCTGTGGGGATACCTCCCCTGGGTGTTCCTAGGAGGTACATAAATGTGTGGGGTGAAAGAGTTTTTACTGGACTGCAGGCTTCCCGGAGGTCAACAAATGAAAAGACAGTGGATGCTATTAGCAGAAAAGTCATCACCATGCTGTGTTTCTAGTAAGCTGGTAAGAAATGGAAGTGGGGTCTGCCTGCCTAAAATAGGGCTGAGATAATCCTGTCGTGAATAAGGCAAAAAAAGCTATCAAATTTGAGCTCTCACAGGAACATCAGCTGCTTCCCTCTGAAACTGCACAGGTCACATGATTATAGAACCTACACATGAGGCTTCTGCTCCCACCTTTTACATCGTTCACAAAACACATGTGAAGGATCAGAATGGCAGAAAGGGAGGCAGGCAAGAAGAGATACATGAGTGGAGGCTGGCCTGTAATGAAGTGAGGATGTTCAGTTGGTGAAACTGCCCCCAAAGGAGCAAGGGCTTAACATGACAGCTCCAGGGCTTGGGCTCCTTCCTCTCCACTCCAACATGTGCTTTCTGACCGGAGGACACCAGGTAAGGGTGAACACGGTGGCTACATTTCTACTACTTGTGTCATTTCCCACATTTATGGAGGATGTATGATATTTGTGTGATCTTCACATAGTTCCTTTATTCATTCTCAGTTCTGTTGAGTTAGCATTTGAATCTACTACGCAGACACAAAAATTAAGGCTGTAAACTCATCTATGACTTCACCAAAATTGTACAGATTAGCACTTATGTCATCTGATTCTAAGATGAGGGATCTTTCTACCATCTTGTTGTAAATGGAGTGGCCAAATCTTCCTTCCTTCTTTTTTTCCATGTGTCCTTCTGTCCTACTATCCATTGGTCCATTCATCCATATCCATATCCATCCATCCATCCAACCTGCCCACCACCCAAGCAGATGACAGTGAATGAGCATCTATAGGACACAGGTACAGTATTAAGATGTTGGGCACAGAGCAGTGATAAAGACATACAACAGCTTTAACCTCATGGAGCTTTGACTCCAGTGGGGACGATAGACAATAGGCAGGTAGACAAATAGGGAAACCTCCCATTTGCAGATTTTGGTAAATGCAATGATGGAAATAAATAGGAAGATGAAGAAGAGAGGGACTGAGGATGGGTCAGGATAGGTCTTCCCGCTCCAGTGGCATCTGAGCTGTGATCAGAATATTGAATATGATATTCTCAGTTCTCTGAGAGAACCCAGGCAGCGAGATCTCCAGGCAGAGGAAAGCAAGCACAAAGGCCCTGAGGTGGGGAAGAGTGTGGCATGAAGCACTCTCAGGAGGTGGTCTGAGGCTTCCCTCCCCCATTACTATCTGCCTCCACGACAGTGACCAGAATGTATGAGCCACTGCCTGTCTCAAAACCCAAGCATAAAATGTGAAATTCAGGGGATAGCACCATCTGAGTGGGTGCCGTCAGCTCCTCTGTTCTTTTTCATCCCCTTCTTGAAATTCCTATGTTCCTTGTTCTTGATACCCAGATACCAGTGTATCCTGTTATTTGCAGTCTGGCTGGCTCCTTCACTCCCTCTTCCCAGCCACAATACTTTGTTTTCCCCTCTTTTTGGCAAGCACTCAGTCTGAATGAGGGGCCCAGGCATGAACCTTGACACTGGCCATGTCTAGAAGCAAGATTCCTATCTCTGTGAGAAAGGAAAAATGGTTTCCGAATAAACACAGAAGCTAAAGGGTGAGACCGTGACAGGGCCAGCTGGGTAGGAGGCTGGTGTGTGCTGAGAGCCAAGACCATGCTGCCTGGCTCCATCCAACTCCCTGCCCTCTGCCTGGGCTCCAGTGGCTCTGGCCATCTGCATCAAGAGGAGCTTCTCTCTCCCAGGCACTGCCAAAGTTGGTAGTGGATAATTTTCAGTGGCAGTGGTTTCCTCTCGTAATATGTCATTTCATATTTCCATGAGCAAATATACATGGCTCCTATTCTGAATTCACCTTGTAATTTCTGAGCAGTTGAAACATACCCCCTTTGAAAAATAAGCCTCCTGGATGACCTCTCTAAGAAAGACTTTTTTGAACCTCTCTTACCATACTTTGATTTAGGGGTATGATGTCTCAGTAACTGAGGGACAATGCCTTAGATTGGCTTTCCCCAGAATCAGATCCTCAGGAGGTATCTGAGTGTAAAGAATTGTGGGAGATGGTCTCCAAACAGTCCTGACAGGGAAATTGAAAAGGGACTTGGCAAAGGGAAGGATGCCAACATAAGGTGAGGTAATGTGCAGGCTGAAGCTTTGGACCATGGTGACCCATTTCAGTTGAGGAGCTATGGAAGATAGCTTGAAACACTCCTCAGAAATGTGTCACTGGAGAGTCAAAGAGGCAGAGGTGGTCACCCATCAATTACCAACTGGGTGAGGACTATTCCTGGGGTCCTGTCGCTTACCCGCAGGCAAGACAGGGAGTCTGCAGTTCCTACTACAGCAGGAACCATGGGTCACAGTAAACTGGGCTGGTGAGTGCCAAGGGGAAGATGAGAATACCAAAAATGTTTGCTGCAGGCAGCTTCATTTATTATACAATAATTCACTGAACATGTATGTACTATACATCCCAGGGGTTACTGTGAGGGATTAAAACAAAACAAAAAACAAAACAAAAAACAAAAAACAAAAAAAACCAAGAGTCCCTGTCTGACTAGGACACAAAGATATAGTCACAAAGAGCTAAACCACACATACCAAAGTGAAGGGTTGTTTGCGGGGATACAGAGGAGAATGTCCTTGTTTTGAGGAGGTAGATGCTGAAATAGGATCAGGTAAAGGATGATGTTTGTCATTTATTTTCACATGGTTAAGCTAGAATATTAATATATGTATGCATGTGTAGGGAGAGAGAGAGAGAGATACAACATGTAGCAAATGTGGCAAAATGTTAACAACAGAGAAATCTAGAAGAACGTATGGAAGTTCGGGGCACGTGGGTGGCTCAGTGGTTGAGCGTCCACCTTTGGCTCAAGTTGTGATCTTGGGGTCCTGGGATTGAGCCCCACATCAGGCCCCCCACAGGGAGCCTGCTTCCCTCTCCACCTATGTCTCTGCCTGTCTCTCTCTGTGTATCTCTCATGAATAAATGAAATCTTAAAAAAAAAAAAAAAAAAGGGAATTGGGCAGCCCAGGTGGCTCAGTGGTTTAGCACTGCCTTCAGCCCACGGTGTGATCCTGGAGACCCGGGATCGAGTCCCACGTCAGGCTTCCTGCATGGAGCCTGCTTCTCCCTCTGCCTGTGTCTCTGCCTCTCTCTCTCTCTGTCTATATTCTCATGAATAAATAAATAAATAAAATCTTAAAAAAAAAAAAGGAATGTATGGAAGTTCACTACACTATTCTTGAAACAATCATGTAATACTGCAGTTTCCCAAAATAATGTCTTAAAATAAACCAACTAGAAAGTCATTTCCTTTGCTATTAGAGGAGTTATTAACAGGAAACCTACCATGTGCCAGGCACTGTGCTACAGAGAGTTCTTGGTTATCAAGGAGTCAGGGAGGGCTCCTTTGAGGAAGCTGGACCTAAAGGTTGCCAAGTAGGAGGATACTAAGCAAAAAGAGAAGGAAGAAATATTCTCAACAGGTGAATAAAGGACATGGAGTTAGGAGAGAACAAGGTGTCATCAAGATACAGATAGGAGTCAAAGATGGCGACAAGAGGGCAGCTGGAGAATTATACATACAATCCATCTGAAGGAGTTTTGACTTCATTGTAAAAGCGTTCCCTGGCCAGTAAGGAATCTGCCTACCCAAACACACAGCTAGCTAATTCAGCATCATAATGAGTACACACAGTGAACCCTCAAAGGAGAAGAGCTTGGCCACGGATGGTGTCTCCATGGCAACACTGTTACCTGCATCACTGCATCCCCAAGAAAGGCTATGGGTATCTAGAGAAGCTCTGATTTCCTTAGCTGCCTCTCAGACCCACTGCCCCGTTAAGAATAAACCAAGGTAGACAGAACAGTTTTCCCAGTTTTTTCTGGGAAAAATTCTTCAACTTCATTTTGTCCCCAAACTATGATTTTATGACATGTATGTTTTGCTTCATTGGTCATTTAGCAGACCAAGTTCCAAGAGCACTTCCTTACCAGAGAAGTCCTTTAGGAGAAGTTTCTGAGGAAGTGACTACAAATAGAATTCTAACATTTGCCTCCAAACTTCATGGCAAAGCCTGGGAGATTCCACAAAATATCTTTTTGTTTGCCTTCTTCCATGCCATCTGCTGAACTACTTGTTTTATCTCTACTTCCCTTGTAGAAGAAAATGGCTAATCTCAGGAAGACAAGATCTAAGGCATTAAATATTGCCTAAGTACTTAAAGGCAGTATATAGTGCAGTGGATTAAGTAAGATCTTAGATTCTAGAGTCAAGCTGACTTGGTTTCAAATCCTAACTCCACCACTTTATTGGCTTGCTGCTAGGATCAGACAGTGAAAAAAAAAAAAAAATATATATATATATATACAGCATGCTTCACATAGCAAAACCTGACTATGTTGCTGGTATGTCACACCCTATGGTATGTGGAAGGATGGAAAATAAAGCAAACAAGTAAAAGTAGTCATGGTTCCTGTTCTCTAGAACTCAATCTAGACCGTACTAATGTATTCTACTTGGGATAGAAGATAGATCAATGGAAAACAGATGAGGAGCAAACAAGTTATTTCTATAAGTCTTTATTAAACACCCACTATATACTTAAAAGTGAGCTGTGCTGAGCAAGGTAACTTGATTATTTTCCTTACCAAAGGATTACTTATCTTTAGCATGCTTTTAGTATTTCAGGGTGACACAAATGACCTTCTTTTCTTACCAAAATACAATTGGCAGACACGTTACATGTTAAATTATTGACTTCTGGGGCGAATCAAGCACTTTAAAGCCTACCATGCAGTTTCAGTTGAGGTAAATCTTTGAATTACTTTTTTGAATCCTTACAATGTTAATGAAAATAGCAAGGGCTATTTTTGCCCTTTTAGAGATAAAGAAAGTGAAGTTCAGAGACACCAATTGCCATGGTTGGGAGTGTCTAGAACCCCAAATTCTTTTTTTTTCCCATGAGCAGGGGAAGTGAGGTCAGGTTGGCTCCATTTCTAGGGTATGATTTCTGTAACTTTTTTTTTTTTAAATGTATTTATTTATGATAGTCACAGAGAGAGAGAGAGAGAGAGAGGCAGAGACACAGGCAGAGGGAGAAGCAGGCTCCATGCACCGGGAGCCCGATGTGGGATTCGATCCCGGGTCTCCAGGATCGCGCCCTGGGCCAAAGGTAGGCGCCAAACCGCTGCGCCACCCAGGGATCCCTGTAACTTTTCTTTTTAAAATGTATTTATTTGAGTGAAAGAGAGAGAGACGAAACGTGAATGTGCTTGCACATGGAGAGGGAGGGAGACAGGGAGGGGGAGAGAATCTCTAGCAAACTCCCCACTGAACATGTAACCCAATGCAGGGCTCAATCTCGTGACTGTGAGACCATGACCTGACCTGAAATCAAGAGTCAGATGGTCAACTGATTGAGCCACCCAGGCACCCTCCGACTTTTCTTTTTTTAAGAAAATATTTTCTGATTGTATGCTAGGCTCTGTGCTAAGCACTTTCCACATTTCCTTCTTCAATCCTCAAAGCACAGTATGCAATGGAAATTACCATTATTATTCTCATTTTACAGATGGGAAAACCAAGGCTCAGAGCATTTCTGGAACTTACCCCAGCTCCCACAGCCAGGAGGTGATGAAAATGGGAATGCAAACTGAGATCTGTTGGACTCCAGAGCCCTTCACCCAACACCTGAATGCCTTTTTGATGCCCTTTCAGGCTGACGGCACCGGTCCCCTAATCCATGTAAAACAAGTTGTGCTTTTCTCCTTGTTCACATAGAGGCCCCCAAATCACTGGCAAGTCATAGGAAATTCTTAAGTGGCTGCTTATTAATAACATTTTCAGTTTATATTAGACTGCCTTTCATCCAGGGGAACTCAGCCAGCTCCATACACAGAGAACCACTGAAATCCAGCCATTTCTGGTATGGCTGTGGGCCAGCTGGCAACAGCATCCCTCAGGGGCTTGGCTTGTGGGGATTCTGGCAATGGTCACACCCTTCAAAACTTGACAGGGGCCCTTTAATATCCGCGCTGAAGGGCTTGAGGCAAAACCTTCCCAGAAATCCGTGTTCCTCAGTGAATGAGGCCAAAGGCTCAAGACAACCCCAGCAGATTTGGGAAACGAGAACATCAAGAAATTGGGTGTTTCCCAAATCCCAAAGCTGGAAGTAAAGCCCCCTCAATTCAGATCGAGTCAGACACAATAGGGAAAGACGTGATTTTCAGGAGAGACCTGGCTTCAGTCAAGTCCAAGGGAAAAAACAAAACAAAACAAATTTCTCAGGGTTTCCCACAGGAGGGCTAGGCAAAAAAAAAAAAAAAAAAAAAAAGGCAAGATGCTGACTTCCCTTCTATGGAAGCTGGATCTATGGAACGGTTTTTGTGGTTTTGTTCCGAGCCACAACTAGTTTCCTCATTCTGCAGCAGCAAGAGGACAGGGGGAAGCACATGGAAAGAAAATGACATTTCCTAGTTTCATGTTTTATTGGAAAGAAGCCCTCGATGAATTGAATTCACATGGTCTACAGGAAAACACTTAAAAATTTATTGTATTCAGATTTTGACAAGGTGATGCTTGAAGAACGTGTGCCCCCTGGACGTACCCTCCCCCCACCCCCAAAGCATGTTGGAAATAGCCATGCCCACACACTCTTGCCATAGTTGTTACAATGAACAACCATCCAGACAGTGGACTTCTTTGGTGTGTGGATCAGTGTTGGTCATTTCTTCATTGGCTCTTCACACTATTCCTGCCTTTACTCTCCTAGTCCAATTCACCACAACCTTCTGCCTGGGCTATTGTAACAGCCTGCTATTCTAATTCCCTGCTTCCAACCCTGCCCTTCTAGAACCTATTGTCCACCAGCTGTTTGTTTTTAAAACAAGGGTGATAACACTCCACTCTCCTACTTAAACTGCTCGTTCCCAATGCAATCAGAATGAAGTATACTCTCTTTAACCCTGGCTCACAAGATCCAATGTCATCTACCCTTTTTCCTCTTTCTCCAACTTCATTTTGTCCCACTCTGCACATCGTCTACTGTACTTCAGCCTCATTGACCTTTTGTTTTTCCTATGAACTTGCCAAGGCCATCCTTCTCTTAGGATCTTTGTAGCAACTCTTCCTCTGCCTGGAATAGCCTTCCTTCCCTGCGCTCTTTAGGAGCAGACCAGCCTACTCTTCACCATTCATGTCACTCACAGTCACCTTCACCAAGGACCCTCCAGAAAGTAGCCAACTTCCCCTTCTCATTCACTCGCTGTTTTATCATCCTTTGATGTTTTTTCTTAACACTTGTCATGCTCAGAAACTGTCTTGTCAATGTGTCCATTATGTTTTTCCCACTGTAATTAGTAACGTCTACAAAGTTAAGGAGCTTATCTTGTATCTAGAACAATAAGCATTCAATAGGTATAGTTCCTTAAAATTTTGAATCTTTCATGCCTAGCCCAGAATCTAGCTTGGCAGTTCTCAACCAGAAGTCTCCAAACCCTTGTGATCGTTGTGTATAATTTTATCTTCTTTATACTTATTTTTTGCATTAATTAAAAATGTACAGTTACAATAACGCCAGAAATGTAGAGTGTGAGTCTACTATCAACACGATCGGTAGTAGATCATCAAAACCATACCAAAGAAAGACTACATTTTTCCTGGATTAAATGAAAGTATGCAAAGAGTAAAGTATGGGCAGAGAAGAAAGCATTTAGGATGAGTGAGAATCAAATCATAACTAGGGTGAAATTTTATTCTGTTAAGTGTATTGTGAAATGTCAAGTTTTTAAAAGAGTGCCTTGAATATAGTGAGAGACGGAAAACTCCTGACCTAACCCAAAGCAAATATTCAAAACATCGTTAGAGTGTTAAATGAATACTAAAAAAGTCTCTGAAGGGCACCTGGGTGGCTCAGTAGTTGAGTGTCTGCGTTTGGCTCAGGTTGTGATACCAGGGTCCTGGGATTGAGTCCCATATCAGGCTGCCCGCAAGGAGCCTGCTTCCCCCTCTGCCTCTGTCTCTGACTCTGACTCCCTCTGTGTCTCTCATGAATAAATAAATAATAAAAAAATTTTTTTTAAACCCCAAAGTCTCTGAAACACATAAGAAACAAAGACTGCCATGGCCTTGGCACCTGAAACTGCAGACCTTGATTTACTCATCTGTAAAATGAAAGAGATCCAGGTAATTCCCCTTCTAGTTCCACGGAGCTTAACATTAGCTCCCGGGTAGCCACACAGAAAAGTGGTGTGCTTCCTTTCACAGAATAGGTGGATAGGTTTTCCCAGTCAAGTCGCCTTTAGATACTTTCCTGGACAAGGTTACAACAATCTAACAGTCAGTTTAGCATTTCTTATGAGTCACTTTACATCTTTAGGAATCTGATGAAGACTCAGATCCTCTCCCTTTAAAAACAAAAATACATCCTCCTGCCAAAATAACCCTTACATATACACATTCACAGAAATAGAGATTGCATTTAATTTCAAAAAGTTCAGCAATCTTTGCTGGTCCTTTGGTGCTCCTGGATTCCAAGTTAAAAACACCTGGTTTCAAGAACCAGTTGTAATAGGCCTTCTCTGCCATTCCCTGTAGGGCCAGAAACAGTGCCTTGCATTTTGCAGATGCTCTATTTCTCACTCTCTTTTAAAAATTCAAAATAGCAAATGATATCATAGTTACCACTAAGGAAGCTGAACCTTAGCAACTCAGTGGTATGGAATTCAAATCAATCTTTAAGTGCGGTGAAGGCAAACCACCATGGTGTCCAGGAAGCGGGTCAGGCAGCTGAACTGACACTAGGAGGGGAAGGCAGGTTTATGCCAGTCTGATCAGTGGAGTCGTGTGCCTAGATTACTTTTCACCCACTCACCTTTCAGAAGGCATTCTAGCAGGAACCTGAGCTCACAGGGTTGGGAGGAATATGTGAAGCCTTTGCTTTGCATTTCCACATCACTTCATAATGAGGCAGGTGTGTCAGAATGTCCTAACTGGACAGAAAGCGTGAGAGATGGGGTGGGGCAGGGTGTTCATTCACTGTTCTGGCTGGTGGCAAGCATCCAGTCTAGACAGGCTTCCCAGGTGACTTCTGACATGATGAACTCAAATGCAAGGAGTAAATGTAAGCAGTCATTTAAACCAACTCCTGAATTTTGCTAGATAAACGGTCAGGGGAGGGCTTTAGCCAAGCGCTGTGTGGTTGTTGGGCCAAAAGCAGCCATTCCCTATGCAGTGGCCACCTACCCAATGGCTGAATCACCCAGTGGATGTCTACCGAAAGCAGGTCATTGTAAAGTGGGTATTCCTCCGGGAGCATCGTAGCAGGAAAGCTGGATGAAGACTACATTCACCAGTGATGAAAAGTGGCAGGAATCTTAACAATGCTCACCAAATTAATCAGAACAACAGGATGCATAACCCAGAAAAAGAAGAAAAACTCTATTAAAACTTCAGTTTACTAAAAATTCAACTAACTCAAAACTTCCAATAGGCCTGCAGGTTGTCCACTTTGGGGAGGGAAGAACAAAATGTGGAGCAAGTGGAAAACATAATTTCTTTTTCACACGTCTAAGCAATTAGGTGTTAAATACATATTTACCACATTGAAAAGAGTATCAGCTTTCAGGGAGTTTTTAAGGGTAGACATTGCATGTAGGTTAAATTTCTTGAGCCAACTGCAACTGATGGGTACAGGCTGCCTGGTGTGCTGTGTTGAGAAAGATTCCAAGATTCTGTTGGGGTGTGATGAAAAGATTGTAGGCTTTCATCAGTGAGGTCTGCAACAGACAAGGGAGACTGGGGCCTGGTGATGCAGGTGCTAGCTAAGCGCCACACTAACTACAGTCATGAGGCTTCTAAGAATGGAGTTCATACATGGGTACACATTCACATAAGAATAATTTTCCCACCTGAAGAAGACTGCCTCTACCAGTCAGATAGAAGCTTTTGGAGAATAACAAGGAGCAGTGGGGGAAGAAAGTAGATAGCTGCTTGTCTTACCAGATCACAGCCTGATGTCCAGCAAGGTGACAGATATCAAATTCAGAGGATGTTTGCAATCAACCTCTTATGCCTTCCACTTGAAGGACAAATTCACTGGGAATTCACGTTCAGGATAATAATTCACATGGCTGCCATGTCCTAAATGGGTATGCAGTTAGATAACCCTGCTCTTTCTACCAAGGCAGAAAAGCGATTGGGTATATTTTCCAAATTGGCAAAAATAAGATAGGAAACTAACTTGGATTTAACTCCAAACAACGAAAACCTCAGTTAGCCAGAACCTCCATTCCTCTGAGGTAACACCTTTTTTGGAGGGCTAGCTGAACTACGGAGATGCCACGGCAAACACCTGTGCTCTTCAAAACTTCACAGAGCATCTGACTTTATATAAATTGGAATACGTTTTACTTAAGACAAATACAACTACATCTGGAAAACACCTCATCCACTGCTTATAATTTCGGGTGTTCTAAATATTTAGGTGAACGTACCATAGAAATAAATACCTTCATTTCTATAGTACATTCACCTAATGAACTTATTTATTTCTGTGGTATGTTTATGTAACACACACATACATACAAGTAAGTCCCTAGATCTTTCCCATCTATCATCGCCAGGCACCACCCAGGTGCCCCATCTCTACAAGTTGTGAAGGCTCTAGAGTCAGATGGTAGAAACTCAAATCCCAGCTTACCCATTTATTAGTTGTGGACCTTGGGCAAGTTATTTAACCTCTTCCTGCCTAGCTTCTGTAGAATACAGATGATAACAGACTGTACCTCATAAGGTTATCATGAGTATGAAATAAGATACAGCACACACCAGAGTGAGCACAATGCCTGGCACATGAATATGCCATCATTAAACACTAGTTATTAATTATTTTTATAACTCTGTAGGAGAAACTCTATAAGAGCTAAGTGATTTCTTTGAGGTTTGCTCAGATAAGGAATGATATCATTGGGATTAGAACCTAGGATGTCTGAATTTAGTTAAATTTTCTTTCCTCTATGCCTAGTAGAAAGGTGGCTAAGAAAGAACAGCATTGGCATCCATCAGGGAGCATGTTCAAAATGCTGAGTCTGAATTTTAGCAGCACCCCAAGGTGTATACACATTCAACTGGAGCAGCCTTTCTCTCTGCACTCTGCAGGATGCTTGCATATGCAACAGCCCCAGAGGGCTTCTAAGAGTGAATGAGCAGCGCCAGGGCGGGTGAGATACATGCACCCCCTCTTCACTAGTGTGAGACATCCAAAGGTCAGATGTTTCTCCAGGAAGCGCCGAGTCATTCTCTGGAGAGCTACTGCTTCTCATCTTGCAGCACATAGTCACAACACAGAGGGGTCAGGTCCTGATATAAAACCTGACCTTTTAGTTCTCTGCGCCAGAGCAGCCGATGCTGCAAATCACATGTATCCACTGACAAGGCTGAGCTCATTCTCAAAGTTCACACTCATCAAGGTCAGTGCTGAAAGAGAACTTATAGATTATTTGATTCAGGATCTTCATTTTATTTGATTTTTTAAAAAAAGATTTTATTTATTTGAGAGAGAGTGAGTGAGGGGGAGAGGAGGAGGAGGGGAGAGAGAGAGAGAGAGAGAGAGAGAGAGAACGAGAACACACGCACAAATGAATGGGGGGGAAGGAGCAAGGTGAGAGGGAGAAGCAGGCTCCCCACTGAGCAGGGAGCCCAATGCAGGGCTCAATCCCAGAATCCTGGAATCAAGACCTGAGCCAAAGGCAGATGCTTAACCAAATGAGCCACCCAGTACCTCCAAGACCTTCATTTTCAGGATGAAAGAACAGAAGTTCAGAAAGGAAAATACATACATTCTAGTTAGAACATGATGTATATACAACTAGGCATTAAAAGCTAACAAGTGTGGTCCCCCCCTTGCCCCCACCCACATTCCAACTGGGTTGTTAGCCTACGTTTGCCTACAGTTTTAGAACAGCAGAACTTCCCATGATGCCTCTTGTCCAACCAAGGGCTGCTTCCACCGGCCTTTAGCTTTTACTCCTCACCTCAATGTGTCTTAACTGACTCTCCAACCAACCTCTCTTATATTCTAAGAGCCACATTCGAAACCGGAATTGAAGATGCCACTGTATTCTGTTTCAGGCCTGACAAATTCTCTTTAATATTTCTTCTAATCTTACCAAAAAGATTAGCTGAAAGGATTTTAATTTAAGGGATGAATAATGAGATGTTTCTCAAATAAGAGATCCACAGAAATGATCTAGAAGGTAAAGAAAAACATTTATAGTGGATGTTATGGTAAAGAGTGTACAGAGGCCCAGAATGGGGGACACCCCTCAGGCTTTGGATGATGATTATCCTGAGTTTGAATCCCAGTTTCACTCTTTACCATCCATGTAACCTTGGGCAAGTCACTTAACTTCTAGCAGTCTTGGTTTCTTTACTATGAAATAAAGCTAGTAATACGTAGCTACAGTAATTGCTGCAAGAACTAATAAGGCAAGGTATGTAAAACACACAGTAGGTATGCCATCTGTGATAGTTATCACTTTTTCTATACATACAAACACTAACACAAAAACTATAAATAGATACACAGACACCCAAAACATACTTGCATGTATGCTAACAGCTACTCTGAAAACCTATCTGACCCTGTGAGCACAGAAAGTATGGCTGTTTCTCAGCTGAGCTCTGGAACTTTCTTGAACAAGCATCTCTGAGGACTCACAACTGACGAATGGATGCCAAGAAAAGAGCTGGAAAAATGGCATCTTGCCCAGTTGAAATGCAATGCTAAGAATTTTTGTCCTAGTTACTTTTAACCCTGGATGGGGCTGGATAACACGTATAAGTTTTGATTTTAAGGAGTCCGGGAGGGGTGGAGGCTCTGAGGCCAGTGACACTCCCTATGTGAGAGGAATGAAGGCAACTCAAGTCAGCCATTTATCATGAGGCATGCAGAGTGCCAGACTGTCAAAGGTACCAACCTGGGTTTCAACTCTGTGCCATATTCCAAGGACTAAATGATACCTGTGATCCCTTCAGAGCCTCAGGATGGTTTACATACGGCAGCTCAAATGCTAGGACCAGGAAGAAGGGGGATACCGGAAATCATCATTCTTCCTTCCTCCTCTGGGTTCACTCTGCTGTTCTGAGGGAGTATGATTTGGGTAACACTTGCCCATACGACGCCAGCTCTGAATTCCCTGGGCCCCTACTTCCAACCAGTGATGCTTCCAGATTCTGTGTCCCTTCGAGTGTCGTATCTCTTCTTCTGTGTCAGTGCTCAGAAAATTTGAGTCTTTCGTTCCACCAACTTGATTTTTACAGACTTTGTGGCCAAATATGTACTGGAAGTTTACCATCTATATGCACCAAGGAAAGGCAGGTTCATATTGTGCTTAAAAACATGCTCTTTTCAATGCATATTTCGAAATGGTCCATGGTGCTCTGGTGGGAAACACACACTGTGTTCAGCCACCAGTAGGGTTTGAGGATTTAAAATGGCTGCACTAAGAATTCTGTAGGACAGATGGGGAGAGGAATTTCTAGCTGAAGGAGAACAGAGGCTCCTGTCTTTGAGTTGCAACCTCACCCACAGGGAACCTTCAGCTTTACACTTTCATGGTGGATTGGAGATTGCTCTGATACACTCCCAGCTGCTTCTGCATTCTGGCTTCCCTCCTCCCCTCCTCCTAACTTCCTCCAACTAGTTCCCCCACCCCCTCCTTTCTCTTTCCTTGCTTCTTTCTCCCTTGGCCTCTTCCCCAGGGAAATAACAAAAACGAGCAAGCCTCAGGCCTTCAGACTCCAAACAAAGAGCTGCTCAAACAACAGGCCAAAGAAAAAAGAAAACCAAGTCTCCAAACTCAACTGGCCAAGTCCCCAGTGAGATTCTGGAGGACTTACATGGCTGGGAACCCAGCGTGATCTTATCCAACAGTTTCTTTCCTGCATCATTCAAACGTGGGTCCGCATGTGCATGCGGGCAAGGTATTAAAATCAAGAATGTTTCATTACAAATCTTTACAGGTTGGGACAGGAGCAAAGTGGCAAGTGGCAGTCATGAACATGAATGAGGGAAACAGACTGTCCCACTGCCTAACCCCAAAGCTTCTTAGTTTGTGACAGTTCACGGGTCACCAGCAGTCACCTGATTTTTGAGTACAACACTCAGCGGGGAGACGGGAGACAGAATGCTTTTCATGGGCCTTGAGACACAAAAGAAAAGTCCTCGGCCAAATGACAGCCACAGTTCTGACTGAGGGACAGGACATTTTCACTGGAGTGTGTTTGAAAACAACAGAGATGAGAGAGGACCATGTCTTGAGGCTTCTCAAGAGACACATTGCTGCTAATGGCTGGCAGTGCCATGGGGTGGTTAAAAGCTCTGCTCCAACTCTGAGCCTTTGGAATCGATGGGTAGTGGAAGCAACATTTTGCCAGGAACCAAGCTTCATCAACAGTGTGTCGCTTAAGGTAAGTGCTTTCCCTCTGTGGCCTTCCATTTCTTCCATCAAATGGGCATTGAAGCTACTACCTCCTGTTGTTCATAGGTTGGGACTAAATGGGAAATACGAAAACTACTGGAACCAGAAAGAAAGTCCAACACCTAGTGGCCAAGGACATCACAGCCTCCATTTCACGGCCATGCTGTGTGCCCAGGGGAACAGATTTCCAATTTTCCCAGAATGAAACCAAAGTTCAGAGATGTTAGGCAACTCTCTCAAGATCACATGCTCCGGCAGGAGATAATGGAGGTGGGCCATTATCAAGGTATAAATACAATTCTCTAAGCAAAGCACAACTTTACTAAAAATCAACAGAAACCGAGAATGACCAACTCTCCATTCTGAGTCTTCTGAGAAAAAATTTTCTGCAAGACCCCTTGGGCTCCTTTGGTCACTTTTCATTGGTCTTTTGAACCCCTACATCGGAGCTCCGCTTCACCTAAATTTAAAAGAAAGATGTTGAGAAGAAAGGAAGAAAGAGCTGTCAAACTATGTGACTCAAGTACATGCAGTGGTACGAGGAGTATGCATCCAAGTCTGAAAAAGACCTATTGTGTCAGTGGAGACCAAACGGGCGCAGGGAGGCCTAGCCCCTTCTTGACAGCACACCTCCACACTGAAGTCACCCATACGGTGGTATATATTCAGCCCTGGAACTTCGAAGGACCCAACCAGCAGGTGAAGCCCACATCCAAAGGCCTCTCTGGATGGAGAAGAAAAATGCCAACTGCCTCTCCCCTGCAAAGTTGGAACCGAAGAGAAATGTGAACAGAAATCCAGAAATGCGTCAATTCCAATTTGGATCCCACAGCTTTCTGCATGTGACTCGTCAGCTGCCAAAACAGGAGACCTTCTTTCAGCATGCCTGAGCCCCAGCTAGTGCTAAATGATTTTCATTACACCATCCGGTCACTCTGAGTTCTACAAAACACAGGAGCCCTGGATGATACACTTTACTCTGTCAACTCGATCAATAGGGTGGAAAGTTTCCTCGAGTGGGAAGGGATGTGGACAGTACAGTCACTGCAAATGGCACCCTTTCTGCCAGTAACACCTCTTTGCGGACAAATGAAATGTATTATAAATAGCAATGTTTATAATAATAGTTACAAAAAGAAAACAGTGACAGCAATAACAACAGCTAACATTTGCTGAGCATGTGCCACATGGCTAGCACTGTGCTACATGCTCTCATGTCATCTCATTAAATCTGTAAACCCAGTAAACTGTCTGTAGGTTCTACTGCTCTCCCCGTCATCCAGACAGGTATCAGTCCTCAGAGAGGACTAGCTAGCTGTGTCTTCAGTGCTGTCTGAATCCAGAGTCTGAGCCCTCAGTCACCATCATCCCATAGTGCCTAACCTCTAAGTTTTCTTCTCATTCTTTAGGCTTCCATAAATGCATCTTCTTTCCTACATTTCTATTTATTTCCCTACATTGCATGGGGAACCTTTACAAACCTGCCATTCCAAACAACGCTATTTTATTATTTCTGGCTGCCCCGTGACTATTTATAGGCTGAAATGCCCAGTGGGGCCAACATGTTTTAATTTAAAAAAAGAATTTCCGAGGGGAAAGAGCATCTGATGGAAAGGCAAAATCTTTACAAGCACTCAAGGAGCCATTAAAATCCAAATTTCCAAAATATGGTAATTCTGTCAAAGTTGTGACTTACTCTGGAGCCCAGGGGGATACTCATCCTGACCCATCTGTGAAAGCCATCAGCAGCCAATAAACCTTCTGGGGAGCAGGATTAGAGCTGCCAATTCGGCCTCCAGCTAGGAGGCCAGGCTGCTTCGTTTAGTTTAAGTCTCACTGAGATGGTTTAAAACAGTCTCTGGGAAGAGATGTTCAAGCAAAACAAATTGCAGCCTTGCAAGCTAAGCTGCAGCTCTGGTACATGGCAGTTGGTGCCGATATATTCACGGCACACTGGAGCCCTCCCCTGACTGTGGTCATGGATGCATTGCCTGGAAGCAGAACTCTCTCACTAGGGAAATAATATATGTGCCTAAATTATACAAGAGCCATGCTTGGATCGGGGGATGGCATCGCATCTGGTACAGATCACTTACCCTGGTGTGATTTGGCCCAGCCCGGCTTATTTATGGTTCATAAGAGTCCTGTTGGACCCCAGCATATTCTAAGACCACACAACAAAGAATAATGGGATTAAAGATCTGGATTTCATCTCAAGACCTCCATGGCAGATTAGCAGTGCTATGATTGGTTTTTGGGAAACCAAGAGTGAGGAGCACTAACTAGGAGACCTTGCCTAAAAGCCCAATGTAGAGAACACACTGAGTCATGTGTTTCAGCCTGGTAGTGCAGTCACATTCGGGAGCTCTGTCACCATTGCTAATATGAAAGCACTGGCTAAAATTAAACCTAAATTATTCGAGCACCATTTCTTTACCTGGAAGTCTCAGCGAAGTCCTCATTCCCCAGACCCTCTAATGGTTTCTGACATCCTGAGCGGAAATGACTACTGTGCATGAACATTACCAGGTGTTTGGTTTTTAAACCCTCTCCCCTTTATCATTATTTTTTAAAGATAGCTGCACTTCTTTTACAGAACTGCTGCTTCTAAAGCACTGAGACTGAAGCGTTTCTTCAAGACTCCCTACAGCTGTGACATGTCACTTTGCGAGTGAGCTTTCTAATCAGTAGAGAAATGGTAAAAGGTGCCAGAGGACCACTAAAAACGTCACTTGACCAGGATAACGGAGCTGTGATAACCTGTCCTCATGCAAAGCATTTACATCCAGCTTTCTCATCCTCCCTAGAAAACATACAGTTGTTTAATATGTGAATTAGAACAAATTTCTTACCTACCTCTGGGGAGGATAAAATGCCCAGTTTCCGGGTGGAGAGGGAAGCTTCCACCAGACCCTCTAAGCTTGTCAGTTGCCACAGTTCACTTTCTCCCCAGGTCCGGCTTCTAAGAACGCAAGCAGGACCGCAGGCAGCCAAAGCATCTTCTTCTGGAAACCCTTCTCAAAACCTAGACCCTTCCCAAGCCAGAAGCAGGCTCAAGGCGGAGCTGCTCTGCGTGCACTCATGGAAAACAAGCACTGCTGGATGGAGACCCTGCTGGGCACCCACCGAGCAAGGAAAAAAAAAAAAAAAAAAGTGTGACTTCTGCCCTTCCTCTGGCTCCGGATTGCCTTCCTGAGAACCCAGCTTGTCAATCTGCAGGAAGTCACAGACCCCAGAGTCAGCGTCACCAACTGATGCCGAGCCAGACCCGGGGCGACCCGTCGGCAGGTCGCAGAGCCCGAGACACCGAACCAGGAAATGTGCGGCTCGGCCAAAAAAATAATATTAACTGTCGTCGGAGAGGCTGGTGGTGCCTGAGAAGCCGCTGTTGCAGTGCCCGCATCCTCCGCATGCTAATGAAGCCGTGACGTCAGCTAGTCAGTCACCGCATCTGGACATCCCGTCCCACTGCCCAGCACCGAGCTTTATTTACATGGAAATTAGCCTCCTTCCAAATCAATAATCCCCAAGCCGGGGAGAGGGGAAGAAAGCCTTCTCGGGATGCAAAGGCCCCAGCTCTGCTACCTCCGAAGGAGCATAAAAATATCACACGTAAGAACAGAGGCTTTAAAGATATATGCCTGGGTTTTTTTTTTTTCTTTTTTTCTTTTTTCTTTTTCAAGGCTGTGCTCTTATGTGTTGGGGATCGGATCTGGGCACAGTTCTCAACCTGAGCGCCTGTTTTAGATTATATGTTGCACTAACCCAGGAGTGGAATCCAAGCTCTTTTTTTTTTTTTTTTTCCTTTCCTCCCCCAAAACTGTGTGGAGTCTTCGAATGCCTGTACTTTCTTTTCTCTCTTTAACTTTTATTTCTGGGTGTTTGCTGGCTGGAGACTACGTCATCCTCCTCGAATTTTTGTGCACGCTGGAAATAAAACACAAGACTACTTTCCTCAGGTGCTTGGGTGATGACTTAGTCATTCCCTCCCTCCAAGCCCTGACCCTAGCTCCTCCTGAGTATAAGAGATGACAAAGCATAAACCGGTCCAGGGCCATTTGAGGACCCTTAGAGAGCATGTTTTTTTTTTTTTCCCCCCACAATCATACTGGGACTTCAGGAAGGATAGGATAGAACCCACATTTCCTGAATCTCAGACTGCAGCTTTGTTAGACACCTTTGGGTCTCTAATATATCCCATTCACTCCTACAACACAGGCCTAGCCAAGCAATCATGAAGAAGGCACGCCACAGAGCTGGGGACTCCTGGGTTTGAATCCTGATTTCAATTTTCTGCAAGTGATGTGACCCTGCACTAGTAACTTAACTCTTGGGGTCTTCAATATTTTCATCTGTCCCATCCCTTCATTCAAGGAATATCTGCGAGCATCTACTCTGTGCCGTGCACTGTTCTAAGGACTAGGTATAGATATACAGTTTGATCTCTCCTAGCTCATGTTCTAGTGCGATTAAGTGTTGAAGGCAACGATAGTGAAGATTGACACAATGTCACACTTCATAAATAACAGTGATTTCTGACACTTTGGATGAAGTCAGGAAAAAAAAAAATCACCAAGGCCTTCTTTCCACTAGGATGGTCATTGTTTCCATCCTCTGAGTATTTCCATGTTCACCTCTTATTGTTTAAAATCAAGTGTTGGGCAGCCCCGGTGGCTCAGCGGTTTAGCGCCGCCTTTGGCCCGCGGCGTGATTCTGGAGACCCAGGATCGGGTCCCACATCAGGCTCCCTGCATGGAGCCTGCTTCTCCCTCTGCCTATGTCTCTGCCTTTCTCTCTCTCTCTCTCTCTGTTTCTCACGAATAAATAAATAAAATCTTAAAAAAAAATAAAAAAAAATAAAATCAAGTGTTCTTTCAGTGTTGTCTATGCAGTATTCTGGGCTAGGAGAGAGGCAAGTACAAGCCAATATTCTGGCCCCCTGTGATAAGGAAGTGTTGTGGGTTCCTTAGGTAGAGGCTGAGGGAAGGGCTGGGGGAGCAGGGAGAGAGGTATATTCCATCATGCACAGAAGTGTCCCTCAGGACAAAGCAGTCAGCACGGCTCCTTGCCCACACTCCCCCGCCTGAAGAACCCACTCTGATGAGCTCTGCCCTTCCAGCTGGAGTTCCTGAAGCTTCAAATGAATTTCTTTGTTGGAGGTGGCAAAGTTAAATTATGTCTTTTGTTATATGTAATTGTATTAATAATGCCCTATAACTTCTTTCAGAATGCTTCTCTTCGGTTCAGAGAAGACCTTTCATGGTGAGAATCATGGGACCTGGTTTAAGTTGGCACCAATAGAAACAGAATACGAATGGATGAGTAACACTCTGCTTTAGGATGTCCATCATTCAGAACTCAGAGCATGGAGGAAAGTGGATGGTCCCCCTAGGCCTCAATATCCTTCATGAAGGAGACTAGCAAATACACGAATTTGGAGCCACCAGTGGCAAAGAGGCATCCCGCTCTGGGGGTGGCCATGGAGAAGTCACTTTGACTTTGTATGCCCATGTCCCAGTTTCTTCACCTGAAGATGGGCCCACTGCTCTCTGATGGACTTATTATCCTATGAGAATTATGAGAAGCAATTCACAAGTGATTCAAAGGGAAGCAATGAAGAAGAAAGCTGGCACAGGACTACCAACCTCATGAGAGTTAACAGTAGAACATGGGGTCTGGAAAAAATGGCCTGGGGACAGATCTGGCTCTGACATTTGCTAACTGTAGGATTTGGGGCCAGAGGTTTTCATCTATAACAGGAGGGACAAGAATAGTGCCTACCTTTGCAGGGCTGTTTAGAGAATCAGATGATCCTCAGTGTGAAGCATTGAGCACTGAGCCTAGCACACAGCAAGCGTTCAATAAATGTAAGCTCTCAGTAATGGACATAATGATGCTTTCACTGCTAACTTTAGTACTGATTGTTAACTGACTATACAAAGTTCAAAACATAGGAGGAGGTGGGTCAATGGAGACCGCAAAATCATCCCCACTTCCTGGGTATAACTCAAAGTCCCACCTCACATGGGTGAGCTGCTGACATGCTCTTCCTACATGAAACAACAAACATTTGCAAGGGCTATGAAACTAGGGAAGAGCAGTAAAAATGACCAAGAGACATCAGGAGCCTCCTTTGAGGCTGTGCAAAGGCCAAGATAGCTAGATTTCTAGGAAGCATGGACACTTCATCCATTCATTCATTATCCATTCACTCATTATTTATCAGTCTCTGTGTTAGGCCTTAGGTACATCATGGTGACCAAGACGGACACGAAGTCCTGCCTTAAACAAGCTTAGGAATGAGGAGGGAAGACAAGTAAGCAAGCAATTAGAACGAGCATGGTGCATGTCAGGACTGGGTGTGTGCAGGGTTCTCGAAGGTCTAACTGCAGTCAGGAGGGGGATGGTGCAAAAGCACATTTCTGAGTTCCCTGTGGCATGGCTTAGTGATGGGGAATCTGGAGATGCATCTGGATGCATTGTCTCTGTACAGATTATTGAAATAATAAAGCCCACAGATCAGTAATGCCTCATGACAAGTATTTTCATCCTGGACACCATTCTACTCAGGATTTTTAGAAAGTATACTGTTAAGTATTAGACAAGGTGAGACCCCAACTGCTTGGAAATTTCAGAGCCCGGGGAAATGGGGACAAACCTCACACTGTTTTCTAGAAAAACAGTGAAATTCCACAGTTAAGACAGCAAACTTCTTGGCAGGGGGTGGCAGGGAGAGCACACAATACATATGAGACACTCAATCAAGTATTTATTAGGGAATCTGTGAAATTCAGGACATGCTTTTTGAGACAAGAACACAACTGCTTGGGACGCCTGGGTGGCTAAGTGGTTGAGCGCCTGCCTTTGCCCCAGGGCGTGATCCTGAAGTCTCAGGATCGAGTCCCAGGTCAAGCTCCCTGCATGGAGTCTGCTTCTCTCTCTGCCTATGTCCCTGCTTCTCTCTCTCTCTCTCTCTGTCTCATGAATAAATAAAACCTTAAAAAAAAGAGTACAGTAAAAAGAAAAATAAGAGACTTCTCTCTCATTAAAACAACAACAACAAAAACACAACTGCTGACCTTCACAACTTTCTATTTAGATACTAAATCAGATATTCACATAAGTGGCCAGGACTGCATACAGTATACAGGAAAAGAGACACAGAAGATGAGAGTAATTGTGGCTGAGGTGATCAGAAATCAAGAAAAGTATAATTTGAGTTACATTGAAGGTCAAAAATCTTTTTTTTTTTTTGGAATGAGAAAATAATTTTAGAGAGGGGAAGGTCTTACACAGCATGACACAAGATCCAGAAGCCATAAGTGAAAAGTCTGCTCTAATTGCCAAGGTCAAATTTGAGCTGCTAGAGAGGGTGTTGCAGGCAGGAGGGAGAAAAATAGGAGATAAAAGTGTTAGCACCCATGGAGAATTAAAGACTTGTCTGCAAGGGCATGAGACAGTGGAGCAACACCGACGGGACACTGGGGAGGGCTGACAAAGAGGGTGCTCCTGACATTGAGGAAAATCGAATCAGCTTTACATTCCAGCTAGCATCTGTCATAATCTTGTTAGAGGAGTATAGGGAAGGGTAAGTCAATCACTGCTGGTTGGCTCATAGAAGAGAAGAAGTGACAGGGGTGCTGTGGCCCCCAGGATGAAGGGCTCTGTGGAGGACAGTCCTAACTGGCAGCTTTTTATCTCCACTTCCAGAGGTATAAAATAAGACAGAATGGATTTGAAATGAATTAAAGAAGATTTCACTTGGACTCAAGGAAGACTTTTGAATACTGAGATGGTAAGAACTGGCATGGGTCACTCCGAGCAATGGCGGCCATTTGGTCTCAGGAACACTTTAAAGGAGAAATATGGGGGCACCTGGTAGTGTAGGAAGTTAAGCGTCTGACTCTTGATTTTAGCTCAGGTCCAGATCTCAGGGTTGTGAGATCAAGCCGTGTCAGGCTCCATAATAGGCATGGCACGTGCTTGGGATTCTCTCTCTTCCTCTGTCCCTCTCCCTGTTCTTTCTCTAAAGAAAGAGATAGAGAGAGAGAAAACCAGTCCTAGCTGGTTTAAATTAGTACTCCTGACCCTCCTACTGTGAAATCCTAATTACTATAATGGATATTACTAAAGTTTCAAAGCATGCATCTAACAAAGGTCGTAAGTTTATTTTTTTTTAAAGTATTTGTGGGGGATCCCTGGGTGGCTCAGCGGTTCAGCACCTGCCTTTAGCCCAGGGAGTGATCCTGGAGTCCCAGGATGGAGTCCCACGTCGGGCTCCCAGCATGGAGCCTGCTTCTCCCTCTGCCTGTGTCTCTGCCTCTCTCTCTCTGTCTCTCATGAATAAATAAATAAAATCTCCAAAAAAATCAGTTTATACATATATACATATGTGTGCATACACACACACACACACAAATGCATAATTTTATACAGTTTTAAATAATCCTCAAATTTCAACATCCAGTAAATTTTTTTAAATGGGGGTGAGAAGACTGTCAAAGAATTGTCTTATTAGCTGGAATAAGCTGGACTCTGACACAATAACAATCATAATCTCAGTGGTTTGACAATAAGAATTGATTTCTCACTCATGCAAAATTGGCTGGAGGTACAGAGGCTCTGCAGGCACTTCCATTCCAAGCAGTGACTCAGGGATCCAGTCTGCTTCCTTCTTGTGTTTCTGTGGTCTCAACACCTAATCTCTAGAGGTGCTTTTAGGTGCATTAACATGGAGGCAAATGACATCACTTCTATTGGTTGAACTTGTCGCATGACCTCAAACAACTGCAGTGGGGCTGGTCAGTACATGCCCAGGAAGAAGAGGAAAAAGGGATCCTGGGGGACCCTGGTAACATATACCACAGCTGTCAATTTTTATGTTTGCCATGTAAATCCATTAGCACAACATACTAAAACCATAATGTCTTAAAACAAAGGGATGTTGAACATCAAAAAATGATGACAGTTCTAAAGGAATGTTAGAGATCAAGGATGCATCTGGTCTGCTCCAAAAAGAAAAACAACAACAAAAAAGTCCATGTTCTAGGTTTGTAATAACTCTCAGCAACAACAGCCAACCCACATAACCACACAGAAAATAAACTTGTGAGGTTTCTGTAGCACAGGCGATATACATATAGGGCTCACCCAGTGCAGGTAAAGATAAATAAGGCACCCAAAGAGACAGGGCTGCCTTCATGAAAAAGAAACACTCCAAGGAGATGGTCCTCAACAGTTTCTAGCTACTTGTCTAATTAGGACTTACAATAAAACACGTGCCTTCTGCAACAGAAAGACCTGAATTCCAATTTGGCTCTATAACCTCCTACCGGTGTGACTCGGCAAGAACAGCCACTCATCATTTTTAAGTCTCAGTTTCCCCTTCTATAAAATGGAGACATCTATCTACAAGGAGTTCGGATAAGATGAGCTGAGTTAAAATATATAAAGTACTCTGAAGAGTGCCTAGCATATAGTGTTAATGTTATTCTTGACTTGATTTTCAGATAAGGGGGCAAGAATGAGAGGTGCGAAGGTAAATCATAAAATTGTGACAAACATAAGGATTGACTCACCCCCGGCACCCCTTCCTTCTTGCCCATTTAAGATTCCATATCATAAATGTTTCTTGGACCATGGATCCATTTCAGAATCTTGTGAAAAATAATCTGGCACACTTTAAATCCAGAAAAAAAGCCTTCCTTTGCTCTTTTCCGCCATTTTAGGAATCTGCCTCATTTCCGACATTTTAATTATTCTTGATCCTGATAATCTAATGCACAAAACTCTACCACAGCCTCTTATCCTTTTTTAATTACATTAATTAAAAGGAGCAATGTGGACAGGCTAGCATGGGCAAATCAAAATGAAAGGCTGCTCAGATTTTGCTCCCTCCCCACAAAAGATTAGAAACTGCATCAATGTTTTAAACCCGCTTACCACTGCACACTTCCATGAAAATATTGTTAAACGGACATGATGTGCTAGCAAACATCGTTTTTGTTTTAGAGAAAGAAAGCTGTCCTTTATTACAGCAGCTTTTTGGAAGTCCTCATTTTCATTAAACAGCCGAGTAGAAGCCTGAATTGTCTCTGTGTAAAGGACCAGAAGAACGAGCAAGGGTTGCACAGGGATGCTTCGGTTTTCCAGCACTTCCTAAATGTGGGCACGAGAGCTCCCACACGCTTCTCTTGGGAGAGAACGCTGGCAAGATGGAAGATACCCCAGAAAAAAAAGCCAAAAAACTCTCGCTCTCAGAAAACGGCAAACTTGCAGCCAAGACCTGTCTTGGGAAAATGATTTTGGAAGACATAATGTCACAGATGTATGAAATGGCATACTATTTTTTTCAAGGAATGGGAAGGACCTGCATGCCAGGTGTTTTATGTACTTTATCTCATTGAGCCCTCACGATCATCTCAAACTGTAGCTTTTAATATCTTCTCTTCTATACAGGAGGACAATGAGTTTCCAAGAGGATAAAGAATGGCATCAGGACCCAAAGTTGAGATTTGGTCCTGGGTCTGAAGACAAAGCCTGCATTTCTTCCTCGAATTCAGAGGTTCTCAAACATCCTCTCAAAAACCAGGTGTGTCCCAATCAGGATGTGACATATCAGAAAGCATTTATTATTTTAAAAAAGGATGGAAGGTCCTCTGGACCTCCAGATTAGGTCGATGATCTCCTCCCCTCCCCCCCCCCCCCACCACAAGTAAGCTCTATAGTGGCATGAAATCTATCCCAGTTCAGCATGGGGCTTGAGCTCACAACCCTAAGATCAAGACCTGAGCCAAAATCCAGTCACGTGCTTAACCCACTGAGCCACCCAGGTGCCTTTAGATCAATCCTTTTGTAGAAAACTCATAATATTGCTTTCTTAGAGAATTCCTTTCCTTTAGAACTCTTGTGTTTCATAGGTCTTCATCCATGGTGAGTAACTACGATTCACCCCTTGGTAATGTTACTGAGTTACCTGATTAACGTCCCTCTGTCCCTAAAGAGACCGCATGCTCTCTGAGGATAAGGACTATGCCTTTTTTGGCATGCTGTTCTGTTCCAAGCATCTAGCACAGTGCCTGGAGACATGACAGCTCATCAATATTTGTTAAATGAATAAAAGATCTGACAATTTTCTCATCTGGAAATTAGAGGGAATTCAGGATTCTTCCTGTCAGAACATTTCTCTGCTCATTTGCATACCAACGTGCTTTTGTGAGCCGGGAAGGAAAGGATGGATTTACCCTTTCTGAAGCCCTTCCTTAGCTTAGCTCCCATGATGCCACCTTCTCCTGGTCTCCCTTCTTGTGGTTGTACTTCATGTGTCTCTTTGTTGGTTCCTCTTCATCTTGCTAACTGTGAAGCCCTGTCACATCCCAGGGCTCAGCCCTCAGAGCCTTGCTTTTTTCTCTATGTACGTGCACTTCCTTGACCTGGTCTACGGTCTCCAGTTCTTCATCCAACCAGACTTTCTCTGGAATGTAAGGCTCACAAATCCACCTGAAACTACATCTCAATGTCTTAAGGCTTCTCAAATTTAGCAAGAGATCAGTTCTTCATACCCTCCACAGATCTGCTCTGCCTGCAGGATTCACTATCACAGTTAATGGCAGCTCCATCTTTCCAATGGTTGAGAACAAACACCTTGGAGTTCTCCTTCACTCATTTTCTCCTCTTGCTCTGATAATTAACCCAGGAGTTGGCAAATCACATCCCATTGGCCAAATCTAATGTTCCACATGTTTTGCAAATACAGTTTTACTGCAACACAACCATGCTCATTCATTTATACATGGCTAGAGCCACTTCCAGATTTCAATAGCAGAGTTGAAGAGTTCCAACAGAGACTGTATGGCCTGAAAAGCCTAACATATTTACTCTTTGTGGAACATTTTGTGATCCCTGACTAGTCCTGTTGGCTCTACCTTCAAAGTGCATGCAGAACCACTTTCCCATCATCCCCACCCTTCTTCCCCTGCTCCAAGCCATATCATCACCCTCCTGGATGGAGATACAAGCCACCATCAGCTATTGCCTCTACCTGGCTTCCCTCAGTCTATTCACAAAACTGCAACCATAGTGATTCTCTGAAAATAGCGTGTCTCACTTCTACTCAAAATGCACCAGTGCTGCTCATCTCAGAGTCAGGCCCTTGAGTTTGGGGCCCTATGACTTCTCTGATACCATCTCCTGCTACTCTCTGCTTTACTGTCATATGAACACTAGTTCTCACACACACCAGGCATATACTTGCTTCCAGGCCTTCGCATTGGCTCTTCCCTCTGTCTGAATGGTTCTTCTTGGAGATAGTAGCATGGCTCACTCCCTCACCTTTTCTAGTCTTAAAATGTCACTGAAGTGCAGCCTCTCCATCCTATCCCAGATTGTCCTCCTTCCCATCTTGCTAATACTGACAAAGCTTTACCCTACTTTATTTTTTTTTTTCCTTTGCACTTGGCACTCTTTAAAAAAAGGTTTTATTCAAATACAATTTACATATCATACACTTCACCCATTTAAAGTGTACAATTCAATAGATTTTAGTATACTCATAGACTTACAAAACTGTATCACAATCTAATTTTAAAACACTTTCACCAACCCTTCATGCTTAGCCAGGAATAATCACTCCCCATTTGTCCCTCTATTCCAGCCTCAAGCAGACAGTGATACATTCTCTGTGTGTACAGATTTGCCTATTCTGAGCATTTCATATAAGTGGAATCATATAATATGTGGTCTTTGATAATCTGTTTCCTTCATTTAGTGTTATATTTTCATGGTTCATCCATGTTGTAGCTCATACCAGAGCTTCATTATTTTTTACTATTGAATAATATGCCATTGTACAGATGTACATTTTATTTAACATTTCATCAACTGATAGACATTTGGGTTATTTCCACTTTTTGACTACTAAGAATGCTATCAGGAGCATTTGTGTACAGTTCTTTTGAGGATGCATGTTCAACTTTTCTTGGGTATATATCAAAGAATAGAATTGGTGGGACACAAGTTTATTCTGTTTAACATTTAAGGAGAGTAGCAATCTCTTTGCCAAGACTTAAGAATCAGCTGTTAATTCTCTGAGGGTTCCCTTGTCTGTGATAAGTTGTTTTCCTCTGCTACTTTCAACATTTTCTCTTTGTCTTTTGACATTCTGACTGTGATGTGTCTCAATGTAGTGAATGTAGATCTTTTAAAATTTACCTACTTGGGTTGCATTAGCTTCTTAGATGTGAAAACTAATATTTTTCATCAGATTTGGAAGTTTTCCACTACTGGAAATAAGTATTGTTTTTTTCTGCTCTTTTTTCCTCTCTTGAGCTAATCTCATGCATATATTGGTGTGCATAATGCTATTCCATATTCTCAAACACTATTCAGTAAATCAAACCATCACACTGTGTATCTTAAACTTTATATACTGATGTTTGTCAATTATTAATAAAACTGGAAAAAAATAAATTATTTTTAAAAAGCTCTGTTCATTTTTCTTTTTTCTCCTATTCTTTAGGTTGCATCATCTTTATTCACCTACCTTCAAGTTTTTGGTTTCTTTCTTCCTCCCGATTAAATCTGCTGTTGAGCCCCTCAAGTGAATTTTTCATTTCAATTATTATACTTTTCAACCCCCAAATTTCCATTTTTTAAGTAATTATTTTTTTAAAATAATTTCTCTTCATTGATATTCTCTCTTTGATGAGGGATTATCATTGTACTTTCCTTTAATTCTTTAGACATAGTCTCTACAGTTCTTTGCACATATTTATAATCCCTACTTTAAAGTTTTTGCCTAATAATTCTGGCATTTACACACCTTCACTGGCAGTTTCTTTTGCTTACTTTTCCCCTGTGTATGGGCCAGACTTTTCTGTTTCTTTGAATGATTCATGATATTTTATTGGAAATGGAACATTTTAGATAACATATTGAAGCAATTCCGAATGATGAACCCCCCCTCCCCCTTTCTGAAGCTTGTTATTATTATTGTTTTATTTGTTTAGTGACTGGGTAGACAAGTTGAGTGAAATCTGTTTCCCCTGCAGTGTGCAGCCTCTGATATTGCTACTTAAAAGGCAAGAGTACAGTCTCCCTGAGCACCCGGCTTGATCTATATTTATTGGTATCACACCCAGCTGTTAATCTCCACTAATGGCTAGGTGATTGTTCTATTATTCTTGACAATAGCCTCGGGCACAAATTGCTCCACAGTTTGATCTAAGGTAGGGCTTCTTTGCAGGGGCAGGGCGTTGTCAATCTCTGAAGTGCCCCTCCCAGGGTGAAATCATAGCCCTCGACTGAGAGCTAGGTGGAGAAGGAACCCCATGTTCTTGGCTGCATACTTCCAGAGTAGAGTATACGCCACATTGATCTGTGATGGGGATAAGGGGTAGCAGGAGATGTGTGGGTAATGGCTCACATGCCACAGACTCACTCTCCTTACCAAAATTTAGTAGATTGTCTTGAATAGATACTTCTACGTTTGCTACATACCCTTGTGACAATTTTCAGAAACCTTAGGTTTTTTAAAAAAAAATTATTTTCACAATCAAATTATTATTTCCCTGGTTAAAGGGTCTGCTGTGCTCCTCACACTGTCATTTTGGAAGCTGATACACAGGACTTAGTACTTTTAAATCACTATATATTTTTACTTGTTTTTGTTGCTATATACTCTGTCTCACTATGGAGGCTTAAAAAGTAAGCTCTAGGGTATGGTGGGCAGGATTTTTGTGTCATTGAGCACTCTATCCTCAAAACCTGAACACTGCTTAGCACACAGTAGACCCTCTAAAAATACAGTTGGATGAAGTGCCCATGACCCATGGCCTATCCTATGTATGTCATGGGCAATCATAAACCACCACAGCTGATGATCCATTTATGGTTGTGACAATTATTAATAACTGCAGTCCTTTATGTCCATGTAACTTTTTTTTTTTTTTGTAATGTTCTCAGAAGCTGATCACAGCCCTGGGAAACTGTCACACCTGTGAATGTCATCAGGCAGTGACTGATGGAGAAAAAAAGAATGAGACATGTAGCTATGGTACACATATTGCTCAATCCACTGTGCTGGATTCTGCCTCTGTTCCTTTTCATCTTAAATCTCCTTAGCATCTATAAATAGCTATAAAGGACTAATTTATCCTGCTTAAAAGAGAGTCCTGCTACAGTGAAACTAGCCCCAGAATTGCAATCAAGAAATCTGTATTTGATTCTGGGCTCTGACTCTTGCTATCTGTGTGACACTGGGCAAGCTTTTAACCTCTCTGTTCCTCAGAAGTCTTCTTGGAAAATGTAACAGTGATAACTCTAATACCTCTTATTTTATGAGTTCAAATCATCTTCACAAAGCACCTTGCATAGTAGGAGACACACCAAGAACACTCAGTAAGCGTTAGACATTATTATCATTATCTGTACAACAGTCATCACAGACCTGCCGCTTAATGCATGGGATGATTTCTATGTCCAATGGGAGAATAGCTCGGCAAGTAGATTGTTCCTGTGATGCATTGTGCAAAATGGCCTGATGAGAACTACAGAACTGAGTCTTCCTGTCTTGCTGGACTGAGAAAAAGCCCCATTTAACTTTCATTTCTGCCTCAGCCTATCCTTCCACTCCTCTGAGCCTGTGTCCCAACTTTTCAACCTTTAGACTCCCTGAGGCCCTGCAGGAGAACTTGGGAATCCTGCTTCAAGACCCTCACTTCCCTCAGGTAGGAAGATCAGGGGACAAGGCCTATCATCTTCAGCACTGCCTCCCAGCTACCATCTTGCTCAGCAGAGAGCCAGGCCAAGGCAAGATCCAAACTACAAAAACCATATCACAGAACTTGAAACATCAGCCAGAATGGGCAGTGTGAGAAGTTCAGTTACACACTGCAATGTGCTTCCCTACAGAGAAGCTAGTAGTGTTTGACCTCAGGTGTGGGAGCCTGACCCACTGAAACAGCCAATGTCTGGAGGAGAGGGAAAGGGTCCCTGATGGCCAGGACCTCTGGATAACACGGGATCTAGTCAGACAGGATGTATCCAAGGGCAAGTCTGACTCTGCCCCCTTATTAACTGTGTGAAGGGTGACAAGTCACTTGTCTTCTCTCAGCCTTTACTAACAGGCTCTGCCTCACAGACTTTCTGGATTATAGGAGATAATACAGGTCAAAGTGCCAGCACACAGCAGGTTCTTAAAAAATGTTTCTTGGGCCTGAGTGTGAACATGCCATCAGTTATGGTCTGTAGAGTGAAGGCATCCGGAGCCCTCTGATCTGAGCAGCTGGCAGGGCACATGACCAGTCCACTCAGGCTGCACACTTCCCTGACACTGAGGCCCACAGAGCCCTTGACGGCCCAGGGGGTTTTCATGCTGACTTGTTTATTCTCCCAGCAACCCTGGATGCTGCACTGTAGCAAGGAGAAGTCCTGCTGGGGCATCCTCAGGGTCGCTGGGGGACAGCCCAGATGGATGCCAGAGCAGGCTGCTGTGGTGAATTATTTAGCACCCCTTCTTTATGGCAGTGGCCAGACTCATCCGGCAGGAGCCACATTCCTTGTCCCATAAATGGCACAAAGAGAGTCCTGCTGGGGGCTGAAGCTGGCAGAGCCTTTACTGCTCAACTCTGCACAGCTGGGGAGGCTGTGCAAAGAAGGGCTGTTAGGAGCCCAGCCAACAAGAAGATACAAACAGGGGGTTCAGCTAGCTGGGATGAGAGGAGCCATAGGACTGGCAACCAGAAACACGAGGAATGGAAAACGCTTTGAGTCAGCCAGTAGCTGGAGTCAGCTGCCCAGAAAAAAACAGGAATGCTTCTTGGAGGGACCCTTTGGCAGAGCCAAATCAGAGCCACCAGGTGCTACCCACAGACCTTCTAAGCACCCAGTCTTTTTGGATCTCTCAGATGACTGCTATCAGCATATTGAGCCATAGGGCCATACGTGGAGAGATTTATAAGCCAGGATATACATGACATTTACTACATACACAACCTCTAAAATAACCCCTGGGACAACCTTCAAGGTTATACCAATAATGTAAGGAAAACTGCGTTATAGATAAGTAAATGGAGGCTCAAAGAAATCAAAATAGCTATTAACTATGTGTAGTCCTCCAATTTCTGAATCTATTTCCCTTTTCTTCTCTTAAAATGGCATCCTTAAAAATCTCATGTAGCTTGCTGAGTCCATTCTTCCCGTTCTATCCCAGATTTGGGTTGACCTTGACATAAGAGATGGTACTCCAGGAATAAGAGACAAGCTTTTTGTACAGGGTTAGCCAACCACAGCCCCTTCTTATGGCAACACTGCCATGGGAAATATTGAATAATTTTTTTTTTTTTTTTAATGATAGTCACAGAGAGAGAGAGAGAGAGAGAGAGAGAGGCAAAGACGTAGGCAGAGGGAGAAGCAGGCTCCATGCACCGGGAGCCCGACGTGGGATTCGATCCTGGGTCTCCAGGATCGCGCCCTGGGGCCAAAGGCAGGCACACCAAACCACTGCGCCACCCAGGGATCCCAATATTGAATACTTTACACATAGCTAGAGCCCCTTGGCAGGCTATGGAGTTGGTCTAGGATAGATTTGGGTCAGTGTGATGCTCCTCAAATTGAAGAAATGTAGCCATTCTATAGGTACAGGAGGATTCACAGAATTCTCCTCTGGGCTGTGCAATGCCTCAGTGAGCCTATTTTAGGGGTTCTACAGAATTCATCCCTCTGCGTTGGCCAACTAAGTCATCCACATGATAGGCCTGGGGCTTTGAGACGCACCCACCCCTCTAAAAAACCTGAAAACAAAAACATGGCGAGTCTAAGCCCCTACCTCCCAAAGTGGAATCCTGGACTAGCAGCAATAGCTTTACCAGGGAACTTGCTGAACATGCAGGTTCTTAGGCCCCACCTGGACCCACTGAATCAGAGGTAGGAGTCTAACCATCCAGATGATCTGCATGTAGGGTGAATTGTGAGAAATGGTGGTCTAACTGATCCCCAGCATTTGCTGCTGAAAGCCAACAAGAGGAAGGAGGTGTGAGAGTGGATGACCTCTGAGGGGTCTAGGATGGTTGGCTGGAGGTGGAATTTGGCCCTACCTTGTTTCATTGGGCCTACATCAGAGGTCAGGAAACTGCAAAGAGCCAAACAGTATAGATGTTAGGCTGTGAAGGCCATAGAATCTCTGTCCTAACTCCTCGGCCCTGCTACTGCAGCATGAAAACAAGCAGGAGGGGCTTATTCCAACCAATCTTTAAACAGATGTTGCCCGAATCTGGGCTGTAGGGTGTGGCTTGCCAACCCTACATCTGCACAACAGCTTCTAACAAAAAAGGAAAGAAAAACCCTTAGAAGACCTGGCCATTCTGAGTTCAAGTTCCCAAGACACACTGATGAGGTGGTCGAGCTGAATGGAGTAGCCTTTATACAGGCTGGGGACACTCTGGTTTTCCATATTCCCTACCTCTTCTCTCCCAGATACCAGGGCAGAGAGTCAGTTCCCATCAACATCCTGCTCACTGTCTCATTTATCTACTTTTACTGACATAAATGTGCATTTTAATATTCACTAGCTTTTGGTACGCTTCTGCTATGGAGATATCTCAATGATCTCTAACAGGCTTTAATACTACAGTGGTATAAAGGCTAGTTTTGAGTCCAGGGATGAGGGCTCCAGCCATTGCTTTGTCCTTGAAGCTGTCACTTGAACCAGGGTCTGACCCTCTCAGGGGTACAGCTTCCTCTTGTGTCCAAATATGGAAGCCATGCCTCCCAGGGTCACTGTGAGAATGAGCCAGTTGAACACCCTGGGACAGCAGCACACAGCATGCTTGGAGGGCTGGCCGAGCAGAGAGGAAAGGGCTTTGTTTTGTTTAGTTTTCTCCGACATCAGGTATCTGAACAATTCCTTAAGTCAAAATGGGTGCTGTTCCAGTACACTTTTCTGTCCTTACTCACCTCACAGACTGTGCCTGAAAGATGGTAGAGAAATCCCTGCCTATGTGTTACTTTGCTCAGATCAGCTGGAGGGTTCTTTGATAAGCTCAGGATGCCAGGTGTGACTTCTGAGCATCTGTTCTTCTCTGCAAGTGGCTCAAAGCATCGGAGGTCTTACCAGGAGCCTTCCACCCTCATCCCGTTTTCTTTCTCTTTCTTTCCATTTCACACTGACCCAAATAAATAAATACTGTGTGTGTAATGATAATAATCTCTTTAAAAAAAAAAAGAAGGAAAAGGCATATTTAATTTCACCTTCTTAGCAAGCTAGCTGGAACCCTCCATTTTAACTTAAGTTACATGAAGCAAACACAGCATTTTGAACTACGCCTTTTCTTCTTTTTTCTTCCTTTTTCCATGAAGGAAATTCCTCCACCAAACCACGGCCGTCTTTCTTCCACTCGTACCCTTTTCCTACCCGGTCTCTTCCAGAAAATGTCTCTTGAAAGAAAATACATAAATCTTTAACTTATCTGGGTGGTATGTTTCACAGAGAATCACAAAGATTCTTTGACTGGTTACACAGTTAATTTTCCATTTACATTATGGAGCAACAATTTATTCTACAATAAAACTAGCCAACCCTGGGAGTCCACTTCAGCCAATGCGTTGGCCGGGAGCCAAGATTCCTGGATTCTTTTGCTTCTACCACTCTGACTCCTGCACTCGCACGGGCCACAATACTTCCCAGCTGCTTTTCTTGGAGTGCATTTCACTTATCTAAGACACTGAGCACCATTCTACAAATGGCAGCCTGTGGCTCCTGCCAGCATCAATGGTGGAGCCAAGAACATACCTGGCCATCCTTAAGAGCACAGGTAGACTGAAAGATCTAGAAAAGGGAAGGGAAGCAATGATGAGAGAAGGTTGTAAGGATACTGAGCTCTTACTATGACCCAGGATACAGAATGAGGATCTTTATTTGTGAGATGAGAAAAGTGAGGCTCAAGAGCATAAGTGATGGACCAGAAATTTGAACATGGGTCTGTCTTATACAGAGGTCTGTGGTTTATTTATTTATTTATTTATTTATTTTTATTTATTTATGTAGTTACAGAGAGAGAGAGAGGGAGGCAGAGACACAGGCAGAGGGAGAAGCAGGCTCCATGCACCGGGAGCCCGATGTGGGATTCGATCCCGGGTCTCCGGGATCATGCCCTGGGCCAAAGGCAGGCGCCAAACCGCTGCGCCACCCAGGGATCCCGAGGTCTGTGGTTTAGATGCAGTGATGGACTAAGAGGGTTCAGCTGTGGAGCACATGTGTATACAACTCTAACAATAGGGCTGTCACTCCTTGAGGCTGGGTCCTTGTTACTTAACTTCTGGGGACAGTGATGAAGAGGGTGTTTCTATGCTGGGCCTAGACCAGGATTTCTTGACCTTGGTATTATGGACATTCTGTGCCAGGTAATTCTTGGGCATAGGGATCTGTGCCATATATTATACAGTGTTTATTAGTGTCTCTGGCTTCTATCCACCAGAGGCCAGTAGCACCCCTCTTCCTAATTGTGAGAACTAGAAATGCCTGCAGACATGGCCATATGTCCCCTGGAGGACAAAAATGCCCCTGCTGGGAACCACTGGTCTAGTAGTTGCTACCTTGCAGTGAGTTATTAACTGCCTCTTTAGGGACCATAGAAAGTAGAGGTGAAGAGCATAAATTTTAACATTCAACATAGCTGAGTCAGAGTCCCCAAGTCTGTCACTTACCAGCTCTGAGCTTTTCAGTTTAAAATGGGACAGAGTATAATATTTTGAGGATTAAAGGAGAAAATGCAGATGAAGGCTTTAGCAGAGTGCCTGACATAGTAACAATGTGATAATGGCAGCCACTGTTATTGTGATTAAGAAAAACAGATGTTAGAAGGTGTTTGTTTAATCACCTCAACTCATGATAAACTGAGGCTCAGAAATAGGTATTATTTCTAATCAGGACTCGTTCTACTTCCCCAAGAATACATAGTTTTGGTCACCACTCCAAATACCCATGATCATTTCTGCCCCATAAACCTATGTCTTAGAGCCTCCTAATACATTATTTCTGTACTTCCCATGTTCTTTCATCTCATAATTGCTAGTATTCCATTTGTGGCAAGTTATGGAATGGGACAAAGTGAGTCTTTTAGGTAAGGACCTACCATCCATTTGATGATGCAATGAACCAAAGACAAAACAACAGGAGAAAAAGAAGTGTTAACTTGCATGAAACCACAGCAGTGGCTCCCAGAGACCCTTCTGGCATTGTTGAAGTTACAGTATTTTGGCCTTGATAGTCTGCTGAAATCAACCCTGGTGGCGGACTACCCCATGTTCTTTGATTTTGCTCAGTGAAAATGTTTGGGCCACCACTTGGTAACCATGGCCAGAAACCCTGGAACTTCAGGGAAAAATATCATCTTGATATGCTCCAGTTCATAAACTCATTTGTGCCCTGTCATTTTAAGGGAAGTTATAAGACAAGCTAGCTGGTGGAGGGAGTCAAGTAGTAAGTAATGCAATAATTAGTCTCTCACTTGAAAATGTCCAGGATAATTATCAAATCACATTTAGAAGAGAGCTCTTCCTAGATGGAGTCGACATTCAATTACCCTGGATTTAGTGGACACGTGCTGGACCTTCTGATGTTGGTCACTAGGTGATGAAAATTATAGGAAAAACAGTGATAAGCCTAGAGGGAAAAAATGAATGGCTGGTGTGTGTGTGTGTGTGTGTGTGTGTGTGTGTGTGTGTATTTGTGTGTAGGGGGGGCAGACAAAGAATGAGTATGGGTAAATTCATACATTCCTCTAACAAACCACAGTGTAGCATGATCTAGGCTTCATTTGATCACCAGGATACAGGAAGAATAAGGCACAGTCCTTGACTCAAGTGGATCACAGCTTAAGACAGAAAGATACAGTTGCATACATAATACACATATGTGATTACTTTGAAGTTGTCAGTAGACCAGTGGTTCTACACCAGTGTCATAGTATACCACAGTGCACCCTGTATGCTTCAAAATTGAGCTGTCAAATTTTGATCAGTGTGTATACATTATTTTTGCAGTCAAAGATGAACATTGATATTCTGCCACAGAATTAGGTTATTTAGACAGTTGGTGTCAATGGGGTGAATTATTAGTAAGAAAAGGTAAGAAACATGGGAATAGTTTCAAGCCAACTTTTCTAAGAGAAAAATTGTATGTCCAGTAGATCAAGAACATTGAAATTTTCTTTTTCAATTTTCCAAAACTGGCTTAAAAAAAAAAGGTTCAATTCTATTCCCTTAAAATGATCTGCCAAAAATTCTAGTATTTCTTAGAGTTCCACAACTAAAAGGGTTGGATGGGTAGATGAGGAAGGACAGGGGAAGCACCTCTGTGGATATACTAGGTTTCTCAATCTGGAACAAAGAAGGGAAAAATGGATTAGAATTCTTTGTCATCAAGGCTATCTAAGCACTAGTGGCCCTCAGCTCCTACCACCATCCTTCTGCTTTTAGAGCATCCAGAGGACTCAGAAATCCATGCTGTACACGTTGATTGCAGCTTCGACTTGGAATCAGACTCCATGCTCATACCAACAGATCTTAAAGAAAAATGACAACCTTGAAGGGGTGAGATGTGTTCTCGTAGACTTTAGGAGGATACACTGAGCAGTTCAATGATGTTTACTTGGTGATAAAACTATTTCCTCAATCAAACCAATCACAGAAATCCAGGGAGGTATGGAGGGAGATTCTTTTTTGGCCCAATGGATGATTCCTGAAAGCATTTCAAATCCAGATTCACAGGCAAGCCAAGCTTTTTCTAGCTGAAGGTTTTATGGTTTGAAACCCAAATTTGGCCTCAGAGTTTTTAGGTATAGCAGAAAGCATGGGTGAAAGGACCAAGTCTGTGAATCACTGTGTGCTCTCCATTTGGCCAATAACCCAAGTATTTCTGTAAATATGACTGTCTCCCTTTTTAAAGAGTGTTTTCTGAGACTTCTCTTGTCAGTCTGATCTCTCCTGAATATCATTATCATTCCTGTGTACACCCCACTTCCTTGGAAAACCTCACTGCTGTAGTTGTCACTTTAAAACTTTATCCCAGGGATCCTGGTGATGCTATTAAAAACAGATCTTGGGATCATCTCAGGTACCCTCATCCAACCCCTAGTCCCAGTCCCCATCTTTAGACATTAGAATAAAATCCCCCTTTGTTTTTGTCCTTCTAGTTTCTCCACATGATAAAGCCTGGGGTCTAGGTTCAGTTATATCAGTGTTTTTAAGTTTTAATGTGCAAGAGAATCAATCACCTGGAGGGCTTATTATCTAGAGACCTGGAGCCGCAACCCCAGACTTTCTGCTTGCCCGTGGGTCTGGGACGTGTGGAGCCTGAGAATTCACATTTCTAACAAATTTCCCTGTGATGATAAGGCTAATGCTGCTAACCTAGGGATCATGCTCTGAGGACCACTAAATTAGATGCTTAAACTTAAGTGGTAGAGCTGGATCCAGTTCACAGTCAAAGGTCTTACTCACCCATGCTACACCTCTACCTTTGCTTCAGTGAAGTCCCTGGTAAAAAGTGGTTCAGGTTCACCAAGTTCTCAGGTTTCCTGGGGCCATCCTGCCCCGCTGATACAGGGAGGAATCTCAGAGAAGGAGGGGCAGGATCTATCCACAGGGCTCATTCCCAGGTTTACCAATATTTGTTCACAGGAAGGTTTCCATGGGTCAATCTGAAGTCCATTTTTCAAAACTCATATATTTGGCATCACCTATTCGAACATCTCATTTTGTAGATGAAATCCTGAAACCAAAACAGGTCGTGTGGCTTGTCCAAAGTCACAATGCTAGATAGTGGTAGCTAGCCGGGCTGTACCTACAATCTAGGCCTCTTGATTGGTCAGTTTCCAGTACAGAATTCTTCTCCAGAAGGCCAGGCTCCGTTATCAGGGGATACATTTCGATGATCTATATATTATTTTTTTTCCTCGTTTGAACAGAAAGCTCCTAAAATACAGTTTAATAATTGCAGCCATTACTATGCATGCGTTTAAATGTGCAAGGAAGATAGAAGTGAGGTTCTTTTTGAAGCAGCACCATCCTATTTATATTACCTTGCCATGTATTTATAGGCTACAGATTACCTTTAAGCATTCTGATTTTAAAAGAGTAACACTCTAAAATGACTATTATTCTCAAGGGATAAAGACATTTTATTTTGCAATCCTTTTGTCTTGTATCATATATAACCTCCTGAATTGTAGGTGGATTCTTTTCATTCCATTGTTTAGCTATGCAAAATTTTGCAGAAATTAGGAGCAAGGCACAAAGTTTTTTCCCTAACTTAGTACAACACCATTTCAAAGGAAGGAGTGCCTAGACTAAAGTATTGTAGGTCATAATTTAAGAGACCTGGGCCCTAACCATAACACAGGATAGAATGAACTGTGTTCCTCCTAAAGTTTCTTTAGACATGTGATAAGATACAAAGACTTTCACAAGACATAGGCCTTCCAGTGTGGGATACTACTGAGCTGACAACTCAAATTGATTTTTAATGAAGGAAAATTAATTCAATTTAGGAATTACAGTATGGAACTTCATTTTCTAATGGGCCTGAAACACAAGTGGCTGTATAAAATAATTTTGAGATCAAAGTGGCTCCGGGTCTGTAACGGTTTTCACCAGCTTGTCACCAACTGAGAAATCAGCCATTCATTCTTTAGATGGCAGGAAAACTGACAGCCCCTCCATGGTCTGCACACTCCAATCCATAAAACTTTAAAGTCCATCCTCTATAAAACTTATGTAACTGAGACTTTACTCCCTGAACATTTGTGCAATAGAAAGCTGAGCACTTAGTACTTCTTTTTTTAAAAAGGCAGCCCACCATCTCACCAGATAAAAATTAACCTGCACATTAGAAATAATTCTCTTAACATCAGTTAATTTTCATGAGTCATTCCCACTAACTTCTTGCTAATGATCTGTCTTGGCAGAAACCTACTTCATCTAAGTCCTCTTCTGTCTTCCTTACTCATTTCAAGGAAAGCATTTAATAATGGGCAAATGGCAAATAATTATGGGCGGAGACAACTTCCAGTCAACTCCAAAGGGAAATTGCCTCTCGTCCCCAATAACTTCCCAATCAGTAATGACCAAGGAGAGCTAATTAATGTGCAACAGCATGTGGATGTGGGGACACACACACATTCAGTAAGTTGCAGGCTAATAATTAAAGTCTGCCACGTGAACAGCAAAAGGTCAACCTCTCTAGCTATCAGGCCAGTGGTGACTGGAACCACAGATCAATCACCATTCACATCAAAGGAGTGAGAGGTAAAGCCAATGAGACAGATCCAGCTGGAAAACTGTGTCCCTTCATTTGACAATGCATCACCCCTTTTTAAAAGACACCCCCCCACACAAACTCTACTCTCCATTGCAAGATGCAGCAAATCTTTTATCCTGACTCTCTCAGGAAAGAGAATTAAACAATAATAGTAGATTCCATAGAAACCATGATCACCCACTACCTTGGTTAGTAACAGGACTTAAGGGAAGCTGAAAAATATGTCAAGAATTTAACTCTTAAAGGAAATTCTTTCTTGATTCCTTACCCAAAGCCATAATTTAAAACTATGATTTAAAGTAAATTCCTTTGATATACAAACTTATCAAACATTTCCTCAATACAATTTACTACCTTTAAAACTCTAGCAGGGATCCCTGGGTGGCGCAGCGGTTTGGCGCCTGCCTTTGGCCCAGGGCGCGATCCTGGAGACCCGGGATCGAATCCCATATCAGGCTCCTGGTGCATGGAGCCTGCTTCTCCCTCTGCCTGTGTCTCTGCCTCTCTCTCTCTCTGTGACTATCATAAGTAAATAAATAAAAATTAAAAAAATAAAAATAAAATAAAATAAAACTCTAGTAATCGGGCAGCCTGGGTGGCGAAGCGGTTTAGCGCCGCCTTCAGCCCAGGGCATGATCCTGGAGACCCGGGATCGAGTCCCACATCAGGTTCCCTGCATGGAGCCTGCTTCTCCCTCTGCCTGTATCTCTGCCTCTCTCTCTCTCTCTGTGTCTCTCATGAGTAAATAAAAAAATCTTCAAAAAAAAAAAATTCTAAAACTCTAACAATCTTTCCCTTTTCCATAAAAAAAATAACATACATTAACAATCTAAGGGGAAAAATTGCAGCTGTATTAACTATAGTGCCAGTCATAGTCTTGTCAAATGGAGGCTCAGTGTGAAAGATTATTACTTGCCAATAAACTACACAACCAACTGTTTGTTCCTGCAAGGCTGAACCTTCAAATGGAGAGAAGCTACACAGTAAATGCCCTGAGGACTACACAGTCCTTTCCCTTGTGCCTGACAGCTCACTGGCTCTTTTGCACTCCCAGAATATTCCATTATCCAGGTTTGAATCCCTCCTACTTTTGGGGGGGTGCTTTTCTACTTGCTGTCCTATACTAGAAGTATAGTCCTGTCACCCACACTGTAATGGATGTTTCTTCAGGGCACAGACTCTTTTGTGGAACATGCAACAGGTAGCAAAGTCCCCCGAACCCAAGAGGGGGGTCTTGAGCATGCATGACTTGTGTAGCTTATCAGTTTATAAACTGCTTTCACAAGAAGCTTCAATCAAACCCTCCCAACACTTGGTGAGATGGGGTCTATTTCCAGCGATTTTCCTGAAGACAAAATAGAAGTTTAATGATTTGCTCAAGGCCTGAACACTCTTAAGGAACAGAGGTAGAATGGAACTCAGTATTTCAGATGCTATCATTATTTCCCTTCCCTTGGCCACCAAAGGATATGCTGATTTTAGCTCTCAACCATAGTGTTACTGATCAGCAGATCTGCATTACAAGTTCTACTTGCGGAGCTCTGTCCTCATGGGGCTATACTGGGCTTCTCATCTGTTCATATTTTCTGACATTGGCAACTATCCCTGTGAGAGAGGGAGGAGTGGACCACACACTGGCAACCAGGGGGCTACAGAGAGGACAAGTTTACCTTGCCTGTAGGGGGGCATATGACCCAAATCAACCAAGCAGAGTGTCCCCTGCTCCTGATTAGTCCATGAGCGTATATGTCAGCAAGAAGGGCCAATCAATAACTTTTTCATGGCAAGGGCACTGATAAGGACGTGGGAAGTGTGAGAAAGCCTTGTTCCTGAGATCATGGCACTCTTAGGTCTGGAGCTGCCTTCATCTTTGGTGAAAGGTAGAGAGAGCATGCCTGGAAATGAAGCCAATACAGAGTGGTACAGATGCAAGAGAAGAGACAGAGTCCCTATGACACTGTGCAAGAACACACCTCCAGTAGTGCCTGAAATAAGGGCCACCCCTCAGAATTCCCCTGAACCAATAAATTCCCTCTAGGTTTAAACTGCTTTGACTTGAAATTCTGAACCTGAGACCCCAAGAGGTCTCATTTAGTATGTGAAGCCTAATATGGGCTTCTGGCTCAGAATGCAAACCAGACTCCTCTTCCAGGCCAGCAAGGCCTTACATGCTCTGGTATTTCCCATCCTCCCTGCTCATTCACCCCTGCTCCGGCCTCAGGGTCACTCTCCCTGCTGTTCCTTGACACCCCAGCTGTGCTGTGTGCTGGTCCCTCTGCCTGGGACACACCTCCAATATCAGGATGCCTTGGTTCCCCGAAGTCTGTATGCAGCATACCCTTTCTGGAGGCAGAGCAGCAGTCACAAGACAATCTTTAACTAAGCTCCTAACACACGCCAGGCTCTGTTCTAGGCTCTGGGGACATATCAATGCGCGCAACAGGTATATCCCCCTGCTCTGATGAACCATCCAGGGAAAGGGGGTCTCTTACCACTTTGGACGCAGACAAGATTTATTGCTTTTCTGGTCAGACATTCTTATGGGTGAATTCACATTTTTAATGGAACACATTGGAGACATTATAACAAAGAGATTAAGAATGTGTATGAATCAACCCAAGATGGTCTAGAAAAAAATAATGGGCATTGCCTACACTTATGCCAACAGTCTTCCCTCATCTGTAATATATGCCTTCTTTTCTTTGGAATCTAACAGACCTCATCTGGGCCCTGGCTCCACCACTGGTCTCATGACCATGACCAGGTCAATTAACTGCTCTGAACTTCCACTTCCTCTTCTGTAAAATGAGGGAACAACAGTTTCCTATCTTATAAGGCTGTTAGGAGGATTCAAGGAAGTGCTTCAAATAGGAAACTCAACATAATGGGGGGAAAAAAAAAAAACAAGGAGGCAATCAGCACAGGGAGGGACTCTGAAGCAAAAAAAACCTATGGAAATGACTTCCCCTATCAGCTTTCTCTTTAAGGAAAGTTCATAATTGGTCACCACTGACTGTACCCAGCCAGCTCTGCCACAGCAGGCCCTCTTCCCCACCTACTGGTTGACTGGTTGGAGAACATGGAGCATAAAGCAGTAAGTCCTTCAGCTGACCTGAGCACCAGAGTAGTAGGCATGATCCTGCATCATACCAGTGTTGATCCTTTACCTCCAAGAAGTGGTGTCTTCCATGGCAGTATTGGTCTATTTGCTGGTCAACAGCACTTCTGTTATGGTTTTCAATACATGAGTGGCATGAGGTTTCCCTGGTGCTTCCATCATCCCTTTCCTATCAAGCTAGGAGGCAGGATGCACAATGGCATGAGAGCAGTCAGGGAGCTTGAGATAAAGACTTGGAAGTGTCTCTCTTCAAGTCTTTGTCCTCCTTTGGGCCTTGGTTTCCTAAGGGGCAAATCTTCAGTGGATTAGATTGGGGTCAACAAACCTGTTCTATAAAGGGTCAGATAGTAAACCTTTTAGGCTTTGAGTTCATATCATATCTGTCATAACTATTCAGGCTCTGCCCTTGAAGTAGGAGAACAGTCATAGAGTAGAACAGAAAACATAAATGAATGGGCCTGAATGTGTTCCAATAAAATGACCTACAAAGAAGACTGCAGGCTGGATGTGCCTAGGGTGCCATACTTTGTCAAGCCCCGATTCGATGATCTTTTCTTGGTACCTTGCGGTTCTGAATGTCCATGATTCAATGATTCAAAATTCACCTCCTGTCTGGCCTTACAGGAAGTCTCAAAGGCTAGAAAGTTCTAAGTTAGAATTAAAAGTTTAAGAAACTGTAACAACAGCTAGCACTTATTAAGTCATTGCTGTGTACCAAGTATTGTCTTTGGGGCTTTATGTGCACTACCTCATCTTGTCCTCAGAGCAATTTGTTGAGGTACACACCATAATGAATCCATTTTACAAGTAAAGAAACAGACTTATGCAGTGTAAGTGACCCACTCGACATCATCAAAGTGGGAAGTGCATAGCTGGAATCTGAACTACTGTCTGACTCCAATGTCCTTGCTAAAAATTAGTCAACTATGGGATTGTCATGAAGTTGTCCAGAGACCTACTCCTGCTGGCCGTTCCACCCCCTACCCTGGTTATTGTTCCATGAACCCTCCAGAAGTTCACGTGAGAAACCCTGTTCTTGCATGCCAAATAAATTAAAAGGTTGGCCTAAAAATAACATAAGAGTTCACTACTCTAGATGATGAATTGCTTTTTAATGCATAATAATTGACTCCTTGACCAGCTCAAGACCTTACAGCGGCTGGAATACCTACAGCATGCCTTATTTGGAAGGTGACCACAAGACAAGCACTGGGTCTGCTGAAGCAATCTGCACTCTCTCACCCAGGCTAACACAGCTCCGTTTAAAGATTCTTTTAAACTAAGAAGAAGGGGTGCGGGTGGGGGCAAGGAAGAAGAGCCAAGGGTCTACATCTTAACCATGGTTTATCATAATTAAACTAATCATAAACAGAACTCTTTAAAAACAGTGGCCTTGGAAAAAATCAAAGGGCAGCTTGGAATGTACATGGGACCTGCTGGCTGATCTCCTGAGAGGCGTTTCAAGGTAGGGCGCCTGCTGATGCTCCATCAACGCCTGTGCACTGTCTCACTGTCTTAAACTTCAACAAAGTCTCCTGGAGCAACTGGCAATTATTAATGCAGTCTCTGTGGGCCCCTCGGATAGATGGAGGACTGTAATAATTGAGGTGTAGGTTTCAGCTCAGCCACAGTTCCCTTCCCTGTTTGGTGGCAGATGACTGGACTCTCCAGAGAGTTTTAGTGTCCACAGCAGGCACAGTAAAAATGTTAATGCAACAATTCAATAAATATTTAATGGCTCTTTCCTTAGCTTGCTGATGCGATCAAGCAGGAGCCTCATTACTAAAACCTACTTCCACCTCCTCTTTTATTTATGAGCTTTATTCCTTTACATTATCACATAGAGCCCAGTTTAGACAAACCAAAGTCCTGAAGACAGTAGAAAGAGGAACAAACCATTCAAGACCAGGCCATCGAAATTTGGTGCAAATTGTCTCCTGGCAAGAAGCTTTGCTCCTGGTTCCCAAAGTGGCAGACAAGACTGAGCTGGAGAAAAGAAGCCACCTCAGGAATACGGATCAGCTATTTTTATAGGGATGGGAGTATTCAGAGGGAGGTGAACAAAAGATGGGGCCCCTGAATCCACTTCTCACCTCCTCACTGGTCAGAGCTAGTTATTTGTTATTATAATAGAGGATTGTGTAACTTCTTTGACCAATAATCATCTGTTTCAGTGGATTTCATGCTTTCCACCCACATGACCCTACTCAAACGTTTGAGTCCAGCTCACATGTCCCCTCCTCTTGAAAGCTTTGCCTGTTTCTCTCCCCAAGTCAAAATTAATCATTCCCACTGTGGTAATCTCATGTGATTTGTTGAAAATGCTATTGCAGCTTTTAGCTTACAGGGTAACTTAAGTATTAACAGTCAAAAGTAGTAGAGGTGAAAGTAAAGACTGAAGTCCAACTGCCTGGGTTTGCCATGTCCAGCCCTGTGGCCTTGGACAAGTTACTTACCCCTTTAGCACGATACTGACTTGTCTTTAACATGGCGAGGATGATGATACCCCAAAGGGCTACTGTGGGATTATGGGAATTAAATGATTTGGTACTTAGCAAGTACTCAAATGTTCTAATAGCTGGACATCTGTACCTATATCTATATTTATACATTACTCATACATACACACACACACACAGACAGACATACACATGGGCGTGAGGTTTCAGATTGCATCCACATCCATGGAATATGTAGAAGTATCTTGTATACATAGCAAGCAGAAGGAATCTGAGGTCTCATACTGACCTTTCCCCAACTGAGCCTAGTTGGCTAAATGCCAAACCATAGTAGTGAGTAGAGTCACTTTAGAAGTCCACGTGCACAGTCACTGTGTCCTTGTTCCTATGTCCTTGCTTCCATGAAGTTTGGCAGGTAAGTGGGCTTATGATAAGGCTTATCAGCTTTCTCTCTGCATGTCTGAGCTTGATGGTCACTGTATTTACTTCTGTGTGACTGCAGAAACGGTTTGGTAGGATCTTAAGATTTGCATTAATGTTTTGGGGGGGGGGAAGTAGAAGAGCCCAGCCATGTGCCCTGGTCCAGCCTTCACTGGGCTCTCCACTGAAGGATGATGGTCATCATCCTTCCTTATAGGTATTTGGGAACATCTTTGGAAGGATCAAGGATACAGATCACTCATCACCTCATTCCTAATGTTATGCATGTGGACCTCCCCACAATGCTTAAGGGTAGACTTGGGGAGAGGGACAGAAGACTCTGGAGTTGGGAAGACCTGGTTCAAATCCCAGTCTGCTACCTCATGCCCTTGAGGAAGGTGGCACTCTTGTCAAGGCTCTCCTCCTGCCCTTGGTACACATGGCAGAGAACTCTAGTTCCTGATCCTAACATCTCTCCTGTCCCCTCAGGAGTTAGGATTCCAACCATTCTGTAAACACATGAACAAGAGGAGTAGATAATCCTTTCTGCAGAGATGTGTGACCATGTGACCATGGTCAATGAGACATGGTAGGATTAGGGGGCACTTAGAGAAGATTCCTTTAAAAAGAGAAGCTATGCATTTCTTCCCCCCTTTATTCTTGCTTCCTGAGATGCAAATATGACAGAAGTAGCTGGGACGGGGTGGGGGGTTAATTTTGAGGACAGAAGCCATATGCTGAGATTGGCAGGGCAGAAAAAATAAACCTAGGTCACTATGACATAGTGAAGCTGCCAGGTCAGCCCTCACAGTCACCTCTAAACTTCTTTTAGATGAAAGAGAGAGAAATAAATGATAACACATTTATGCCGCTATTGAGTTTTTCCCTATCCTATGCAGCCCAACTTAATCATTACTGATACGTAAAGCTCAGCAACAATGTAAATTAAACTGTGGCCTACAGAACCAATCCAGCCCACCACCTGGCCCATGAGTAAAAAGAGATTTTTCTGAGATAAACATTTGCAATCAATTTCATGATAGGGAACAGTAATGTGAATTTCCACCTCCTCAAAAAATAATTCCATTCTTCTCATTAGCAGACCTGTATTGTGAAAACATTATGCCCAATTATTATCCTTACATTGTAAATTAAATAAAAATTTTGTGGAAATCTGTCCTATCATCATGTAAGTACCTACATACTGTCCACAATTTTACCTCTTTACTTGCAAAATATAAATATTTACTGTCCAGCCCTTTACCAAAAAAAAAAAAAAGTCTGTTGGCTCATGACAGAGACCCATGACACTGCTGGTCTTATAAAAAAAGCTTAATAAATGACAGCTATTATTATAATTAAATCTCCAAAGGAAGATGACATAGAAGTTGCTCAATTATTTGCTCATTTTTGTGAGAGATTATAATCCTCTAGAAAGTATGGTTTAATTTTTTGTTGAGTTTAACGGATAAGAAATCTCCGAGAGTGAACCTCACCCTTCCTAAATAGCCCCACTTCTCTGCCACTTCTTGGTCGTCAGGGAATACAAATAAACACAAGAGCATAACAAAGACACAATGTATTGTTTCCCATGCTTCCCTCCCCACTCCAGCCATCATAGATATATTTTAAGGCCACCTATCAAAAAAAGGGACAAAATGAATAAGACAAAAGGACAAGACAAGCCTAATTTCATTTAGATCTCTCTAAATATTTTGGTAACTGGGCCTGATAACCATCTTCTATTTCCCCAGTGAATTCCAGATTTGACATGCGTAATCTGGCACAAATGAATAGAACCCCAGGCCAGGCCTCCAATGGATCCTACCATTCACCATATGGTGGTAATGCTTCACCCATGACCAAACTCAATTCAGGGATCTAGGAATGAATCTCTCATGCACGTAATACCAGGAACAGTTGAAGTATGAGTTCCAACCTTCCCCAACAAAAGGAAAATTATATGGCTGAGTTAAACCAGCAGCTCCCAACCTTTGTCAGCAATGGTGCCAAGTTTCTGGCTCATGCCCACATCACACTACCAGTCTGTGCCAACTCCTCCCTCCACCCTTCTGCCCCCAGCCTTCAGTCGGACACGCTCTAATCTATAAGACAGTTTGGGTTGTTCCAAATGCGAGGCTTCGGATTATGAGATGAGTGTGTAGGATTACTTCAGGGGAGGCCGCAGATGAAGAAGGAAGGGGACATCTGTGGCCCATCTCAACTCTCCTTAAGGCAGTCAGGGAAGAAAGGGTGGACTTCCCACTGGCAGTGGGGACATGAGTAAATGAATGCAGTGGCACTGAGTAGGGTGCCAGGAGGTGGAGCTGTGTCCCTGGCTGGGTGTTGACTACTTTGAATGACCACATCTGGTCCCAGCCCACTGGAAGGCAGTCCAAGGGAACAGTATTCTGCAAAGTGTGGTACTTCAAATAGATTTCAACCATTATGGAAATGTAGCATTAGCCAACAGTTTAGGAAGGCGGTGATGAGGGAAGGAGAATGATTCCTTCAAAGTAGCCATGACCCTTGGTTACGAGATGCTTTCCATGTTGCAGAGCATCTGAAATGGGCTATATGGGAAAAAAAGAGTTCTTGACTTAAAATATTGTGGATTTTGTTTGAGCATTGTATATTCCCCAAGATACATACTAGAATGATCAAAACAGTACTCTTTGTAATAGCCTCTAACAAGAAACTAACCAAACACCCATCAACAATTGAATGGATACATTGTGGTTCATGAAAGAATGGAATACTAAACAATTAAAATTAAAGATCTGTAACTATATGCACCAAAATGATTGAATCTCACAAACAAAACATTGAGTGAAAGTCAAATACAAAAGAGTACCTATTGTGCGATTCTATTCATGTAAGCTCTAAAAACAGGAAGACTCTATGACGCTAGAAGTAAGGATAATCGTTAGTGTAAAAAGCCCAAAGAAGGGGACACAGAAAGGGCTCTGGAACACGGGTGATGTCTGATTCTTGATCTGTGTGCTAGTGACACGGGTGGGGTCAGTTTATAAAATCTCCCTGAGCTGATCACTTATGTTCACTTTCCTTTATGTATAGTATACTTCCATGAAAAGATTTTATAAATATAATAAGGCCTTTGAGAGATCCAGAACCATCCACTAGTTCTTTATTTTTAAATTTTTTTAAAAATTTTTATTTATTTATGATAGTCACAGAGAGAGAAAGAGAGAGAGGCAGAGACACAGGCAGAGAGAGAAGCAGGCTCCATGCCCCGGGAGCCCGAGTGGGATTCGATCCCGGGTCTCCAGGATCGCGCCCTGAGCCAAAGGCAGGCGCCAAACCGCTGCGCCACCCAGGGATCCCCCATCCACCAGTTCTAAAAGGACCTGGATATCTGGTGTGATGAAGCAGACCTTATTACTGCATTTAACAATAAAGTCCAAAGAGAAGGAACATGGTAAGAGTGGTAGGAGCAGCAGCAACAGTAAAAACTCGTAATTATAGTAACAGGCTAATACTTAGTACTCACCTGTGCTAAGCACACTACGAAAACTATTATGATAATCCTTTGAAGTAGGTACAATTACATCCCATTTAATAGTTGAGGGGACTGAGGTTTTGAGGGTAAGGAAATGGGCCCTGTCTCCTAATTTAAGCTTTCTAACTGCTACCCTGTGTAGCTGTGGTGGGTGGAGCTCTTGGCAAAACAAGGACTTCACCCAGGTCTCCTGATTCTTGAGTCGATGTCCTTGTGTGAGGTTGAAAAATGATCCTCTAAAGATGTGTCCATGTCCTAAATCCTGGAATCTGTGAATGTTCTCTTATATAGAAAAGGGTCTCTGCAGATACAATTAAAATTATGGATTTTGAAATGAGATTATTCTGCATTATCTGGGTGAGCCTAAAAGTCATTGTAAATGAACTTATAAGGGAAGGCCAAGGGAGATTTAAGAAACACACAGAGAGAAAGAAGGCCATGTGAAGATGAGGCAGATACTGGAAATGATACACCTACGAACCAAGAAACACCAAGGATTGCCAGCAGGCACCAGTTCCAGTGAACTGGCAAGGAAGGAGCTTCTGAAGGGAGTGTGGCCCTGGTGTCACCTTCATTTTTAAGCCTCTGGCCTCCAAAACTGTGAAAGAATACATTTCTGTTGCTTAACAGTTCCAACTTGATGACACTTGGAATACAGCAGCTCTTGGAAACTAATACACTCGCCACTTCCTAAACATCATATGGCATCATCCAAAGGGGGTGTTCAACAAGATGGCAACAGGTGTCCCTGAAAAGTATCCTGGGATCACACAGATTTGGGAAACGATGTTAGATCGGTTTCTTTATAGTTGAACTTCTATGTTTACTCTGCCTTATGTGTGTTTCAGAAGGAATATAGTAATGCAGAATTTCCCCAAACTTAACTGGAGGATCCCAAACATCCCCAGGAAATGCTGTAGTGCGCCATGCTGAATGAACTGATGTGACTCATGAGGGAAACAAAGGCCTAAAAAGTTAAGGGTTATTACTTTGCCAAGCTCATGATTATTTTTCTAAAGCCCCCAAAACACGGCTTAGTAGTTACCAGGTCAAGAGTTGGACTGGACAATCTCCTTGGGCCCTTCCCAATCTAACAATCTCATTCTTTATGGACAAGACCAAAGATAATCCTTGCCCACAGCAGACACTGCTCATCAATCACAGCACTGCCCCCTGAGCTCTGAAAGGGCCCTTTAATGCTTCCAACCAGAGCTCCAAGCAAATAAACCCTCTGCATTTTTCCTGTTCTAGTGACTGGATGAACAGTCTAAATAAACCCTGGCCTGTAGGTTTTCAGATATGTCAGTATCATTCTCTTCCTCACCAATACTAGATGAGTTTTACTCATTTCTAGAATATACAATCCTTTGCTCTGATTTTTAAATGGGTATTCTAGTAATGATGTTGGGTGAGAGCCTTTATGACTAGGGAGGGGAGGAAGTCTGGGGCACTATACATCCAGTTCACCTTTGTTCTGTGGGTAACATTTTCTCCAACAGGTTAAAATATGTACATGTTTACTGCTCTCTGAGTTCCAAGGCCATGTGTGGGAGTTTCAGTGAATCTTAAAAATCTTTGCATCTCAAGTAATGTTCCCAGAGCAGCAGCTGATCTGGTAAGATTTCCTCAGCAGGAGAGCTCAGAGGCTCAGGGTCTTCAAAGAAAACCATTAGCTGCGGGGACAATTTTTAAAAGGTGATAAACCACTAATGCCTCACCCCTACTGTGATAACACCTTCCTCCAAAGAGTTTATAGACCCCTACAAGGGGCAGCTATCACTGACCTTGTTTTATAATTAAACAAAACAAAACAAACAGAGGGTCAGAAACATTAAAAATGTGGATTTAGTGGGGTCACAAAGCACATTAGTCTTCCCATCCCCAAGGAAGAGGGAGATGAGAAAAGGAGAAGAGCAATAAAACAGAACTTTAAAACTGTTTATTAAGCAACAATTTTCTTGCAGTTGCTGCATCAAACACTGAGGTAGGTGACGGGCATTCAACTTAGTGGGTCCCTGCTGGGTGGCAGTTCTGTGCACAGAAGATGGGAACTGAATGACATGCTCCTTGCACTTCAGGAGGGAGAGGCAGACAGTCATTATCTCGAAAAACAAGCACTTCTATCTTCAGAAGTGCTTTGAACAAAAATTAATAAAGTGATGTGGCAAAGAAAAATGTAGTGTATGTATGTTGGGGGTGGGGGAGGCAAAGCCAGGTAGGGAGTCCTCCTGGTAGAATGACATTTAAGCTAAGAAGGTCAGTGATGAGAAGCTGCCAGCCCGACAAAGTCCTAGAACATTCTGAGCAAAGGGAATAGCAGGTACAAAGGCCCAGAGGCAGGCAGGAGCTTGGGTGTTAAAGGGTTGGTATGACTGGAGTACAGGTACCAGAGGTTGGGGAGGAAGATCTCCTTACATAGAAAGGTTTGTGCTGGTGTTGTCAGAGTAGGAGTGCGTGGTCTCGTAGCTCATGGTAATATGTATAGAGTTTGTCCTTACTGTAATAGGAAGCTATCAGAAGGTGCTGTTAAGGGAGTGGGGGAATCAGATTTAAGCTTTAGAAACACTAGGTATTTGGGAAGGTGGCTGAAAATCAAAGTGAGGCAGGATGGTGGCATTCTAAAGTCGTGCCTGCGGAGACAGGAAGCAGTGGTGCCATTTGGGATATATATCTTTTCGATCATATTTTTTATTGAGGTATAATTTACATACAGCAAAACGTGTATTTTACATGGAGAGTCTGATCCATTTTGACAACTGCCTAGACCCGTGAAACTCACACACACTAACCAAGATATAAGCACCTGCAGAACACCAGGAAATTACCTGAAGCCCCTCTCTAAGCAGTCCTCCCTCTTCCTTCCCCATGTCCCATTTGGAGTATATTTTTGAGGTAGAGCTGCAAGGACTTATTCCCACCAGACCAGACAAGGGAGTGTGTGGAAAAGAGAAAGATGCCAAAAATTTGTAGCTCAGCAACTGGGTGGCAGGGAGGTAGGAGTGGGGGTGTCCATTTGCTGACCGGGTAAAGACTCGGGTAGAGGAATAAATTTAGGGTTGTACTTTGACAGACGAAGTGAGGAGCCTGTTTAATATCTAATAAAGACACTAAGAAGAGATGTGTGTACGCAAGTCTGGAGCTCAGGAGAGGGGTCCAGGTCGAATACGTCAATCTGGGAGTCATCAGCATGTGACAACATGCAGCCAGAGATGGATGTCAGCAAGCAAACAAACAAAAAATGAGCAACGGAAGAACAGAGAGAGAGAGAGAGGACTAGAATAGTTCAACTTATAAAGAACTAGTGGAGGAGAATAAAGAAAGGAAAATAGGACAAATGGGACACATTTGTGTCTAAGCTCTCACAAGCTTAGAGAGAGCGAGCAAACCAGAAAGAAGGAATGACATTCCCAGAGGGCTCAGATGAATGTTTCTGACAGGTGGAAGGCAGTCTCCTAAAGTACACAACTTTATTTAAAATTCTGTGGGGTGGGTATCATGATTATTCCCATTTCAGAGAGAAGGAAACAGAGATTCAGAGATATGGGTGACTTGTCTAAAGGCACACCACTAGTAAGCAGTAGCTGCCAGTTTGAAGCACAGCAGCTCCCCCAGCTATGTTGTGCAGCACAGTCATGGATGACACTGCCAAGGGGTTCTGGGATCCCCTTTAACAAGGAACATGCAGAGCCAAACAGGTTTCTCTCCTTCAGCACTTTAATATACTAGCACAAATTGTGATTCCTCAAAAAAAAAAAGATGCAGGATGTCACATTTTGCAAATCTACATGGAACCATTTTTTGCCTTCTTGTCTGGAAGAGCAACTTGCCAACAGGTGCTCCCTGGAACGCAGAATGAGAACTACCACTTGCTTGAAGGCAACAGAAGCGCATCTTCAGAATGTGTTTGAACAAAGCCCAAAGTGCTTCCACGGTCGTTATGTCACTTGTACCCAGAGGAGACAGGGTTGACATGAACATTCCATTGTACAGATAATGGAGGCAAAGCTCATGAGGTTAAGTGGTTTGTCCTATATCACAATCTTGCAGCAATTAAGCAAGATAAATCAGCACCAGTCCGTGTGCCCAGAGGCAAGGGAAATCAGGTCAGGCCAAGGGGGAATCAGGCGAGAGGTCTAAATGAGACTCCTCGTCTCTGCTTCTCTTCTTCACAATATTCCCTTTGTGTTTGTTTTCTTCGGGAACCTCCCCAGATTGGGGGCAGTTTATATAGAAGACTGAGAGAAAAGCAGGGCTCCAGGTGGGCTCAGGTTATGGGCATCAGGAAAGAGCTTCTACCTCCTTGGTCACGGGAACCATGAGGGTTCATGCGGGAGGAATCTGTGGAAGTGTAGGCAGAGAAGACAGGAAGTGGCCCTGGGAGTTGTGAACGGGCCCAGTGAAGGGGACAGAGCTGCTTTAAAGATTCCAAAAGCTGGAGGACTGAAAAGCACCTCATAAATAAATTAATCGGATCTTGACTTATCTTGGCTCAGCAGTTAGAGAACTCAGGGGAAATTAGCTGGATACTCTTTAAGTATTAACCTGAATGCCTACACCCCTATTCAGTCCTTCCTAAATTCTGCTGGGGCAGACTACATAAAAGGGGTCCCTGGGGACTAGCATCCCCCAGATGCCAGTGTCATAGAGAAGGGGACTTTAGCAGAGAAAGTTGGTGAGGGAGGGTCACTAGGTCCAAGTGGTAAAGATAAGACCTCCTAATCACACAGGGCATGGGCTTGAGCATATGGACACTGGAGTTGGACAGTTACGGGTTCAGGTCCCCAGCGTGGCCACTTAGTAGCTGTGTGACCCCAGGGAGTGGCTGAACCTTTCTAAGCCTACTCTTCCTTATCTGTGAAATAGGGATGACAATAGCATCTACTGGGGTTATTGCGGGGATTCTGAATGATAATGAACAAAAAAGCAAAGTGTGTTTCAAAAGAGAATCCAAGGTCCCTCCTGAGATGCTTCTTAAAATGCAAATTTCCAGGTCACATCACAGATTTACTGAAACAGACTCTCAGAAGGATATTCTTATGTATAATGAAGTCTAAGAAAGGTTGAGAACACATTTAGTTTGTGCTTGACAAAAAGTAAGTTAATCGTTGTCATTCTGTTTATGATCACTTGCAGTATGCATATATGAGACCTTTACTCCTGGCTAGACAGCCAACCGCTCAAAAATGGAACTGTTTGAGGGGTGCATAGATGAGGTGGTCAGTTAAGCATCTGACTCTTGATTTTGACTCAGGTCATGATCTCAGGGTCAGGATCCAGCTCTGAGTAAAGCTCCATGTTCAGCAAGAAGTCTGCTTGAGATTCTCTCTCTTCCTCTGCCCCCCCCTCCACATTCTCTCTAAAATAAATAAATCAATCTTTAAAAAAAAAAGGAATTGTTTGAAATCCAACTCAACAGATATTTGCTCATCCTCAGAAGCCTGAACAAAACCCTGATGACTGAAAAAATTAAAGTGCATAATTATAGCAGTCCAAGTGAATGCAAAGTAACCTTCTGCAAATGTTCCCAGCAAATCAAGTAGTCATAGTTTTTGTTTGGGTGGTCGGTTTAAGAAAAAATGGCATGAAGCAAATTTTCAAAGATGTGATAAGCAATGTCACGTACACACTCCCTGTGGTTTGGCATCTTCTGGAAGGTGGTTTGTGAGGAGAGAGCCCCCTGTGATGGGTACCATGATTTCTATACACAGGCTGCCTGGTAAAAGTCAAATATGAAGCAATTCTCAAAGGCCTGTAGGCTAAATTTGCAGTGAAATCATTCATGAGTTTTCCCAGACACTGAGTCCCACAGTACCTGTGTCTGTCTGTTTCCTCCACCGCCCCTACACCTTCCATTGTTCTGGAAAACGTCCAGATACCATCTCTGCAAAAAAACCCGCATCTTCTCCTGCTTGTCACGCAGAGCAGCAGGATATGAAAAAGAACGTCACCAAAACAACTGCATGGTAATCAAATGCTAAGTATCCTGAAAAAGAATCCCTTGCCATTTAGATTTTGAGAAAATAAAAAATAGCAGAGAAACATTTTTTTCAACATTGCATTTAAACTCTTGCTACAATTTTCATAAAGTTTCATTTTATTCAACCAGGATTACCATTCTGTGCTCCAGAAGCTAAAAAAAAAAAAAAAAAAAAAAAATTACTCCCTCTGCTTCCTCTCATTGACATTGGAATAGTGCACTGAGCTTATATTCACCCAAAGCTCTCCTATTTGATGATGTGGCTAGGAAGTGCTTAATGTGATGGGGGTGCCTTTAAGGAAAGATTAAGAAAAATGGCCTGGGGAGCACAGCATCTCTGAGACTTGGTTTTCCAAATTATTAAAAACTGCAGATCTCTATTATCACAACTTGACAAAGCAGCACGTTGTGTCCCTTGGTTATCTCTTACAGTCTTTTAATTGCCCATTCTCCACACTGCTGATGCACGAAGCACTTTATGGTAAACTCAACACAGAACGACTTTGCCTTCTCTGCATACAGCTCTACACAGACATAAATGTCACTACCAAATTGGTGAGCACTAGCTCCAACCCTGGCGCATCTCCTTCCTTGAGACATCTGTGTCCCTAAGGATACCAATCCCGGCTTATAGGAAATCTGGGGAAAAGCAGCCAAGAGCTTTTCCTGCTGAGGCTAGTGGGAGGAGGCCAGTGGGGAAGTGTGCTCGATAAAACTGTCTCAAAAATAAGTTCCATCTTAAAAAGCTCATGAAGGGAATGAGAGAGTTATTTCAGTTTCTTAAATGAAAGCACAACCCCAAAAATAAAAAATAAAAGGCTTGTTGATGGAGAAGCTTGAAAGACTGGGAGTTGAGGTTATCACTGCAGAAAGATTGCCTGGTAACAGAGCTTTCTTGTATTACACCCAAAGCTGTGTACCATCTGAGGCTGATTCAGGAAAATACTCAAATCTCCTGGTAATTTCCTGCAGACAGGACGTTTAATCATCTCCAAGCCTTCACTGCAAAAGGCGGGGGGGGGGGGGGGGGTTAAGAAAAAAGAAAAAACCTAAACCAAATGATTCACACTCTTAAAACGAATCTGCCTTTGGAGCGAGAACCATTTTCTGCTCTTGAAAAGCAGCCACGATTTGTTATTCTAACAAAGTGTTCCTTTCCTCCAAACAGAAATAAAAGTCACTCGAGGAGGGCTTGTACTGATTTCTGTTCTGCATTTCTTGAAACTTCCATTCAGTCAACAGTTTCTCCTGGCAGGTTCTCAGAAATCCAGGGAGAGCTGGGTAGTCAGTGACTAAGAACACAGGATCATTTTTATAAGCCTCCCTTCCCCCGACTTTCTGGCCCCATGGGAAGATGTTTTATTGTAGGACGAGCAGAATTAGCTGCACATATAAATTCTTCACTGCTCAGCTCACTTGACACCTTTATCTGAATTGCCCAACGGCTGGGAAGATTTGGCAATTGATGATTTGAAAAGGAAATGCCCAAATCCTCCCCAAGCAGTGTTTGTCCGCTCTGTGCGTAGAGGCCCATGTCCATCTCTCTAATTATTCAACTAGTTGCACAGATAAAAACATCTGTTTGCAGAAGTCAGGGAACTCAAAGCATACAAATGATTCACACCACCTCAACGACTGAAAATAAAGGCCAGCCCAGCAAAATGAGGTCTGCTAACAGTCGAAATAATTTAATATGGGCAGAAATGGAGTTTGGCAATCCATGCATCAGACTTTGCTCCAATTTTGGAAGGCATTTCTTCCAGCTGCCTCATCTTAAAAAAAAAAAAAAAAAATCCCTGACCCTTTGCATTAGGCTTTCAACTTCTTGCTTAGGTTATATGCAAGTGAACAGACAGATAGGGAGGGAGAAGAAGAAAGCTAAAATTGTCTCTTTCAATAAACCTTACCACCCCCCCACCCCCGCTCCAAACCCTATAGGTTATTTTGGTTTTAAAATTCCCTAAGATACAGCTGCCTAGACGCTCCAGATATGCATGATTCCAGTCCTCAAGCCCTGACTCCTAGAAGCTGAGGGTGCATTTGAAAAGCTGGAAGAGTAAGATTCCAATTAACGACCCACTCCACAAAAAAAAAAAAAAAACAACCCCTTTCCTCCTCCTATAGACTCCTCTGTGTGAACTAGAAGGCGGCCAAGAGATGAGATCTCTCCCCTACCTCTACTCCCAGTTCAGAGAGAAGACATAAATCCGGAATTGCTAAATTACGGGTATCTACCAAAGGAGAAAAGGGAAGAATATTAAAAAGTTCTAGAAAGGAAAGCAATAAGGAGTGTGGGGAGCTATCCTTCATTATTTTACGATATTTCTGAATACACTGAAAATATTTTTTGGTAGTGCAACGGAAATAAATACGTAGGTCGTGAGCAATAAATACATTTCAAATATTTGAGGAAAATGAATTGTAAGAGAATAAGGACTGTTTAAACAGCAAGTTCGGAGAAGTTTAAATGTCGTCCCCCCCCCCCACACACACACATCGTCCTCATACAGTCACGATGATACCCCCACCCCCTGATATCATTATTGGTTATTAGTATTGGTTAATAAAGTGGCTGCGCAAGAGCTGGCAGGCAGAGCAAAATGATCCCTAGGTCCCCCCATCCCCAGAGCTCACGACGGCCTCCGTGTCTCTGTGTGGCAAGGCACATCACTGCCAGGGGTTAGTGCCCCAGCGCAAGCCCCCTTCCCTGGGAGGGTCGTGCCAAACCAGGCGCACAGGCGCCCCAGCGCCCCTCCGAGCGCCCCGGCCAAGGGAGGGCCACTTACCAGGCTCAGCCTCGCATTGCTCGCCGCTGCGGCGCCTCCGCCGGCGGGGGACTGGGGGGGAGCGAGGAGGGGGCCGCAGACCTGGGGACCTGGGGTGCGGCCGCGGCTAGGAAGCCCAGCGGGGCGTCGGCCGCCAACTGCCCGGAGCCAGAGAGGGGCCCTGCAGGGGCTCCGCGCAAGGGGGGTGACATTCCCGGGGCTGTGGCAGCTGCTCCGTGCGCAGCTCTGGGTCCAGGATAATCGCTCAGGTCCCGGGGAGAGAAGCTTCAAGCTCTCCAAGGCTGCCTCCCTGCTGCTTAAAGGGACGCCTCTCCACCTCCCACTCTGCTTATTGGTGAAAATCCCGAGCCACAGGCCAATCCTAGGCCTGTTCCCGAATTGAGATTTCAATCAGGGGAGCTACTGCTTTAAAATTAGAAAGGGCTGATGGGTGGTGGTGGTGGTGGTGGTGGTGGTGGTGGTGGGGTGGGGTGGGGTGGGGGTGAGGGTGGGGGGTTCGGCCACCTTTCAGAAGCAGGACACAGGCTCTCTGGCTTTTGCATGCAGAGGTCCTGAGAGCTGGCTGTGGCTGCAAGAGCAAGATTACACTGTAGAGAGCCCTGGAAGAAGACAAGAAACATGCCAGACCCTTCTCCTTCACCTCTCTGGTCCATCTTCTCTCAGTTCACTCATGGTTCAAGGGTCATCCAATTTATCACGGATGCTGGAGACCCTCTATGCCTGAAAAGAGCCTCCAAGCTATGTACTTCTAAAGCCTCCCCATTATCTCCCCTTCCAGACACTCATCACACTTTTTTTTTTTCTTAATCTGTCTCTGCCTTTCCACTGCATGTTCCATCAGAGCAGAAATTATTTCACCAATAATCATACTATCACTCCCTGCCTGGAACACTGTGAGCTCTCAGTAGACATTTAAGGAAGCAAGGAAGGCAAGAAGGGAGGGAAGGGAGGGAAGGGAAAGATAGTCCTGCCTCCTTTGTGACAATACAAATGTTAATTAAGAGGCACTATTCAAGAAGCCAGGCACTGATTTCAGACACAACTGTACCCAAATGTGGCCTCTACTTCTTGCTAGTTATGTAAATAACATGTGCCTCAGTGCCCTGGTCTGTAAAGTAAGATGATGTCTCTGGCCTCACAGAGTTGTTGTCAAGATTGCATTAGTTCATGTCTAGAGTAGAGGAGGTGCTCAGTAAATAGCTTCAGAGCTATTGAATAGTCAATAGCTGTTGTTATTACTGAAATCAAAATACATCTGCCTGAGGTTGGGACTGGTCCAACCACTGGTTTGGCTTTTTGGTAAGTACCCCGTCATTCACGAAACAGATCTAAATTAAGTGCTGAATCAGCACCAGGCCCACATAAGGTGCCAGAATCACCAATGATTGATAATGTCCTTAACTGCAAGGCCTGGGTGTATATGTCAGCCAGGGTTTTCCAGAGAAACAGAACCAATAGGATACACATACATTTGAGATTTATTAACAGAATTGGCTCTTGTAGTCATAGAAGCCAAGAAGTCCCATGATACACAGTTTGCAACCTGGAGAACCAATAGCATAAATCAGGCTGGAGTAAAGGTCTGAGAACTGAAAGCCAATGGTGTAAGACTTGGTCTGAGTCTGAAATCCTGAGAGCCAGGAATGGTGATGTCTGAAGCCAAGGGAATATGAATATCTCAGCTCAAGTAGAGAGAGAGTAATGGGTGATGCTCACCTGCATTGGTGAGGGCAATCTCAGGGAAGTCTGCTGATTCAAACATTAATCTCTGCTGGAAACACACAGATACGTCCCAAAATAATGTTTTACCAGTCATCTGGGTATACCTTAGCCCAGTCAAGTTGATACATAAAATTAACCATCTTAGGTTGGGGAGAAGAGAGAAAAACAGAGAAACAGGTCAACAAAGAAAACTATGTTAAATGATACACAAGCAAATTTATATGTATTGGAATGTTTATTGGATAGTTTATAAGATCCAAGTAACAAAAATTATCTAATAGGGGACATTGTTAAATGAATTATAGTACATCCACTTAATGGAATAAATGCAGTCATGACAAGAAAAGAGGCAGAGCTGAGTGGATTAATGTATGATGAACTCCAAAATATATTGCTAAGTGCAGTGCAGAAGGTAAAATATATTCTCACCAGCATAAATAAATCTTTATGTATGGTATATACATATGCACACTGTAATATACATAAATGCTTCTAGGAGGATACCTCAGAGAAGGATAAAGATTATGACATCTAGTTAGGTGAATTGAGAAGTACACAGGTCTAAGATGGGAAGGAGACTAATACGTCCCTGTGTATTATTTGATTATTTTACCATGAACTTATAGTAAATTCCTAGGTCTGGGCAAGATGGTAAATGATGACAGGCTGAAAATTCCCACCCTTCAAACACCTAGGTATGCTGGATAAAATATTTAACAAAATCTTTAAGTTCTTAACTGACCCACAATAAAGAGAGGAAAACACCCAGCTGGCAGAAATAAAGAGGTATCTGAAGAAAAGAATGGTAAGCATGTGAACTCATGAGGGAGAGGGAAAGGCAGTTGCAGCAATGGAAAAGTTTGGGTTAAACCCAAGGGGCTAGGGTTTTAACCCAAGCAGCATGGGAGACAAGGCCTTGGGATAAGGAGAAGCAGGAATTTGTTATGGGACCCCTGCAGAAAACCAGGAACATTTAGTGAGGGTTGCACCCTCAAAGAACAAAATAGGTTAGAAGAACTATCGACCAGCCCAGTGAAACTTGTCTATCTTTACCTGTGCTCTGAAGAGGATGGAAAAGTTTAAGCTAAGAATTAGAAACCCTAGGCCTGTGTCTTTCTTGGGAGTGGAATACGAATAACAAAGGTCAGAACCAAGAAACCCTGACTGAAAAATAAACATAAAAATCAATCCTGTTCATGATATGCCTGGAATGTCTCACAAAAGCAGTTGAAAATGATGGCCCTGGAGAGCCAGTTTCCTAACCTGGGCTATATAACTGGCCCTGCAGAAACATGAGCTTCCAAGAATAAATTTCAGGACACCCATGTTAACAAATATGAGGATGAGAGCTCAAGAGTTTAGGGTCATAAAATAACATTGTGAAATAGAACACGCAATAAAGTCTACAATGATTAAAAACATGAAAGCCTACAAGAAAACTAGAAGTGATTTCTATCTCTCCCCACTGATTCATTGAAATTAAAAAGCCTATCAATCAGTTAAGTAGGAGGTCAGATACTACTGAAAAGAAAAATAGAGATTTTAGGATGTAACACAAAATGAAGCACAGAGGGATAAAGAGTGGAAAATGATGAAAGAGAGGGTAAGAGATATGGAGAAGAGAATGAGAAGATCCAACATACGTCTACTAGAAGTCCCACAGGGAGAGAATAAAGAAATTGGGGAGAGGCATAATAGCTGAGAAATTTCTAGAATTTATAAAACTCATGGATTCTCAGATTCAAGAAACACAAGGTATCTGAAGCACAATAAATAAACATAAGAACATCTGCACGTATTAATTATTCATAGAAGTACAGTTAATAAAACAGTGAAGTGTTAAAAAATGGAATGGTTTAATAATGCCATGACAGAGGGAAGCAGAAGGCACTTAGTAGTAGAGGAGAGAGGCAACTCCACCATTCCACATTTAGAGATGGATTACATTTCCCTATATTCTTCCTCCCCAAATATAATGAATTCTCAACTGCACTAGACTGTTGAGGGTGTAGCTGTACATTATATATGGTGCACTGGGAAGAAGGAAACGTGACAGATGTTCTCCTGGGAAAGATGGACTCATTCAGCCATCAGACAAAAGCAAGGGGTGGGGTGGCAGCAGAGAAACAGCCCATCACAGAACAGAGTATCCTAACAAGGGAGTATAAACTGCTATGGAAACACAGAGGAAGAACGTCTCAAACAGCCTTGCAGAGGGAAGTATTACCTTATGGAAAGCTTCCTAGAGGAAGTAGCATCTGAACTGAGACAGCTGGAATCTTTAGGGGGAAAAGACTTTAGAGTTAGGTCTGGCTTTAAATCCCAGTACTTACTGCCACTTACTATTATCTTGTGACTTTGGCCAAGTTGCATAATTTTCCCAAGGCTCATTTATTCATATATGAAATGGTATTCATATCACTAGCCTTGGTGTTGTTTTGAGGTTTAGGCATAATATATATAAAGCACTTAGTAGAATGCCCTGCCTATAAGTGATTTTCCATTAAATGGACAGCTAGTATTCTCATTAGATGAAATCCAGTGCCTGGATGGGGAAAAATGCTTTCTGTTTTTGTTTTGTTTTGTTTTGTTTTGTTTTGCTTTCTGTTTTTGAAAGATGATTTTCTTCTAAAAGTTAAAGAAGACAGAGGTTTGCAGAAATTTCATCAAACTACCTTGAGGAATATGAAATGGTCAGTGAGAATCTATCCTGCAAAAGGCATATTATCATGCTATCAAAATATAAAAAGTTATCAGATCTGGTCCTTTCCATAAGGAACCTAAAATCTACTTCCCAAATCTACTTTGAGTTACAAACAATAACTCAAGGCTGCATATCTTGTGTCAAATACACAATTCCCCCTGGTGTTAAATCCTGAAATGGACAGAATTCCTATCTACAGCATTAAAACTTCAGATTCCCAGCCATAAGTCAGATTGCAAGAATTCAGAGTCCAGCAGGGGAAGGATTAAGTGGACCCCCATCTGTATTACTCAATAGGTTTATGAATAGGACAATGGATGGAGGGGAAACTCATCAAGTCCAGCTAAGGATGCCAAGTTGCCTGGCTCTGCCAATGCTTGGTGGATAAAAGCACACATTGATCTAGCCAGTCTGCAGGAACGGCCAGAATGAAAGCAGACAAAATTCAGTCATGGTAATGGTTGTGCCTGCCCTTTGGAAGAAGCACTGAACTGTACAGTCTTACGGAAGGAGCAAAGAACTGGCCAGACATTTGGGAAGAAAGACATGCTTTCTATTCATTCCTGCGTGCACCACTTCACAAACATTTATGGAATGTCTATTGTGAGAAAGGGTTTGCCTTATAGAGTAGAGAAACATGGAGAAATATGAATAAAACACAATGCCTGCCTTCAAGGAGCATAAAATAGAATGATCTGAAATCCTCTTCACTTGAAACTACCCATATCCTCCAACATTCTTCCTTTTACTATGAAACAGTGATGCAACCTTTACAGATTAAACATCATCATGTTTCAGAATGGCAAATAGATTTCATCTCTTGGACTAACACTGATTGATTAACCGTGGCTTCCTGGAGTGCTGACTTGACAAGAAGTCTGAGACTACATTTGGCAGCAAAGCATGCTGTGATTGATTAGTGATGTCTGTCATGTGGATGGAAAGGGAGTGACAGCCCTAGTGCTGTAAATTTGACATCTCCCATCCAGTTCAACCCCCTCGTTCCATAGACGAGAAAACAGAACAGATCTTTCTTTCTTCCTGTGGCATTATAAATTCAGCAACTCTAGCAGGGGCAACCGAGGAGAACCTCCATATCTGAAATGTTGCTGAGAGAGAAAAAAACATCTATGGCTTAGAATATTTCTGATGAGCTTTTAAGATATGCACTCGAATCCTTTAAGAGGCTTTATATTCTGTAGCAAACCGACTAAATGGAGGAGGCTACCAACTTGGATCTGGTTAGATACAAAGGGCATCTTTCCTTCGCTCCCCCCCCCCAACACACACAAGATAATTAAATATATATATAATTTGAACATGCTTGAGGATTTAAAATGCACTGGGTGAAGGAAATGTCTATAAGCATATTTCAGAAACACAACATGAATAAATACATAGAACAGCGATTAACACGTTATTTAAGACAGGACGGGATTTTTATCATTTTATTCTATTAAATGGTATTGATATCAGCCAAAGAAAGGAAAAGAAAAGCCCTTATTTATTTTCATACAGACACCTTATATCCTGGGGACTCTGTAACACTAACTAAGGAGATAGGGTCTGTCCCTGTTAAGCATTTCCACACCCAATCTATCAACACTCACAGCCATCACCTGGCCCAATCACAAAGAATCCAGGCTCATTTGCTGCAAAGGACAAAACAGTATAAACGGACAACAGATAAGCAGGAAGCCCAACCCAAGCCTGATTCAGATACAAAGAACAAATTGTAGCATTTGATTAATATGCCAGCTCTTCTGTTATGCCAACTGCAAAGTGAATTTTACAGAAAACCAACTCTTTGAGAAATAGGTCTAATTAATTCAGTTACATAAACTCCAATGAAATATTAGGGGGAGGGTATGAGGGGAGAGAGAGAGAAAGAGAATGTGAGGATGAGGATGAAGAGGACAAAGACAAGGAGGGGTTGATGGAAGGAATGAAGGAGGCAGGGAAAGAGGGAGGAAGGGAGACAAGGAGGAAATGAATAAATAAGAGACAAGAATGGATGGTCTAGAGGCCACTAGGTTTACCTCAAGGGCCCAAAAGGTATTTTCTTACTCAAGAAGACAGAAAGCCTGTTTATAGTTCAATCAACACACTGCTGAAGGTTTGGATAAAAAATTAAAAGGCTACCCATCACAAACAATTCCTTAATGCATAATGAGTCAGACTAGTTCCCACCTCCCCTGCCAGACTCACTTATTTGCATACCACCTATAGGATTTCAGCCAAATCTGCTTTTACTAAGTACCATGTTCATAATTTGTCATATTGAACAAATTATTTATTTAGAATGTATTATTATTTAGAATGAATATATTGTGGTATATCCATATAATGGACTACTACTCAGCAATTAAAAGAACTGAGCACACGCAACAAGATGGATGAATCTCAAATGCATTATGCTAAGAAAAAGCCAGACTAAAAAGGCTACATACTAGAGGATTTCAGGACATGACATCCCAAAGGGACAAAATTATGGGAACACAAAGCAGATCCAGTAGTTGCCAAAGGCTGGAGATGGTAGGTGGGATTGAGTAGCATGAGAAAATTTTGGAAGGTGATAGAACTGAACTGTATCTTGACTAGGGGAGCAGTTATAAGACCATATGCATTTGTAAAAATCATTAAACTGTAAACCCAAGAGTGAATTTTACTGTATGGACATATGAAAAGTGAAAAAAAGCCCAGCCAGATAAAATCACCCCTAGTATCACTTTGGTTTTAATTATTCTGTATTAAATACTTTCTGTTGTCTTATTTTTATAAAGATGTATAGCAAATCACTCAAAAAATAGTTACTTAGGAACTGTGGCCTAAGACTGTAACCCTCAAGTCACTCTTTTTCACTAAAAAGGGAGATGATCAAGTTTTAGAAAAGTGACAACTCTAGCCACCAAATGAGATTTCCTTCTTTTTCTTTATTCATGAGAGACAGAGAGAGAGAGAGAGAGAGAGAGAGAGAGAGGCAGAGACACAGGCAGAGGAAGAAGCAGGCTCCTTATAGGGAGCCCGATACAGGACTCGATCACAGGACCCCAGGATCAGGCCCTGAGCTGAAGGCAGTCTCTCAACTGCTGAGCCACCCAGGTGTCCCATGAGATCTCCTTCTTGATGTATTTATAAGGTTTAGAAGTTTGGAAAGAGAATTTTTAATTATGCATAACTCAGTTTTGGTTAATGACTTGACTCTATACCATCCCAAACCACCTCACATTTTGGGAAATAGGTGCCATAGATTGGAAGCCCCATTACGGTAGGGATTGTCTCCATCTTGTTTTTCACAGCATCCTGAGGGCTAATATAGTATGCACTTGACAAATATTCATAAAATAAAGCAAATGAATCTTTTTTACAGTGTCCCACATTCCAGCCCTCCAAGAAGGAAAGCTCCTGCGGCAGCTCAGTTCATCACTGGACAGCTGGCTCCTGGATTAAGTTCTTCCTTCCAGTAAACTGGCAGCCAACACTCTATCAATATGGATCACACAGAGCCACTTCAGCCAACTCTCCCATTCAACATCCTTCAATAACCCAAACCTCATCTTCTGTCAACTTACATCTGTTAACTGCTCCTCATGGGGCATGGTTTCAAACTCTTTGATACCCCAACCACTCAAAATAGTGTGCTTGTGGAGAAAATTTGCCCCTGTATTTTTAGGAATATTCCTGTGGAGGTGTATGTCACTTTCAGCCATGCTGACCCACACCCCGATTTTTTGGGGGAAGTCCATTACCGTGACATTTGAAAAACAAGGAAGCATTATGCAAATGCCACCCCTCCCCATTTCCTCTAACTCTGCCCTTTTATAAACTCTCTCATTAAATCCTTGAAACAGCCCTTTGAGGCAGGGATTATGATGATCTCCATTTTTTAGCAGAAAAAAACTGAGGCAAAGAAGAGTTTAGTAAACTGCCTCTAGTAACACAGCTTGTAAGTGGCAGGGATGGGATTCAAACCCAGGTGGTTCTGCTTCCAGATCCTTGAGCAGTTGCATATACCAATCACTCTGGCCAATACGTAGTCACCAAAGACATTCAGAAGAGAAGCAGAGAGGAAACTGAGAACTGTAGTTTACTTCCAGGAACTTTTCAGGCAATCATACACTTGTCCATCCACCTGTCTACCTTACACTTACTGAGTATCTACTATATAGACACAGTATGGTAATAAGCTTTGGGGATATAGGAACAAAAAAGACACAGTTCACTCTCAAAAGGAACCTACAGTCTGATGGGAGAGAGACAGATCTAGATCTGTTATATGTACATACATCAAACAAAGCCCTGAGTAAGGTATCCCAGGTATGATGAAGTGGTGCAGAGCAAGTAACATGGACCAACCAGATAAGAAGGTTATGTTGGCACCAAGTCTTGAAGAATGAGTGGGAACCCTTGAGATGGCGAAGGGGTTCGATGGCGAAGCCAGGCAGATACAATATTATGATCAAAATTTAGGAAGTTTGAGAGAGACCCTGCACGGGCAAGTGACATGTCATTTCATAAAGGAAATCAACCTTGGCACTGGTGACACTGGGGACCAGATAATTCTTTGTTGTGAAGGCTGTTCTGTCCATGAAGGATGGTTAGCAGCATCTCTGGCTTCTTTCTACCTGCCACATGCCAGTAAGTATCCTCTCTCTCTGTGATGACCAAAGTATCTCCAGATGCTGCCACGTGTTTCTGAGTAACACATCCCACTGAAATGTGGACAAATGGGAAAACTTGTACATGCATGTGAGAGAAGAGGACAGAAAGAAGAGCCTGCCAGTAGACTAAAACAACCCAGTGAGGTACTCTGGTTCCAAATGGTGAAATCAGGGATCCCTGGGTGGCGCAGCGGTTTGGCGCCTGCCTTTGGCCCAGGGCGCGATCCTGGAGACCTGGGATCGAATCCCACGTCAGGCTCCCGGTGCATGGAGCCTGCTTCTCCCTCTGCCTGTGTCTCTGCCTCTCTCTCTCTCTCTCTCTGTGACTATCCTAAATAAATAAATAAAATATTAAAAAAAAAAAAAAAAAAAAAACAAATGGTGAAATCAGACAGTCGGTCAGATCCCTCAAGTTCTAAGTCACCATCTGGCCACTCTGAAGCTCATTTTCTTTAAAAGGGCCTCCTTCCAATTTCAGGCTGTGCATGAGATCCACATAGAAGCCATTATTTTGATAATTTAGTTACCAGCTTGGACATTTCATGCCCTCTACCTAATCATACGGTAGGCAGAATTCGGAGATGGTCCCCAAGACTCCTGGCCTGGGGACACACACACACACTCTCCTGGTTTTCCAATCAAACACGAATGTAGGAGCTGATGGGAAGGAATTTTATCACTGTAATTGAGGTCCCAAATGAGTTGGTTTTAAGATTAGGAGATTATCCACAGTGAGCCTGACCTAATCTTAGGAGTCCTTTAAAAAGACTCGGATCTTTCTGGAGATACAGATTCAAAGAGTGAGGGGCACTTTTATATAAGGGGGTGGTTGTCAGTCACTGGCTCTGCAGATGGAAGGCCACGTGGCAAGGATTTAACAGTTACCCTTAAGAGCTGACAGTGGCCCCTAGTTGACAGCTAGCAGGGAAACAGGGAGCTCAGTCCTTTACCCAATGCAAAGAATTGAATTCTGCTAACGATTTAAAGGAGTTCAGAAGAGGAGCAGACGAGGACACAGATGGCAAAACCTTGATTTTAGCTTTTTGAGAACCTGTGTGGAGAAGCCAGGAATACTATGCCTGAACTTCTAACCCATAGAACTGTGAGATGAGAAATAGATGTTGTTTGAAGCTACTAAACCAGTGGTAATCTGTTATGCAGCAACAGAAAACAAATACATCTTAGATCCTCCAATCCTCCCAGGTCCAGGGAAGATCCTCCTCCTCCATAAAGCCTCTCCCCACTGTACAAAGGGCAGGCAGGGCCATTTCAAGTTTTCTCGAATCACCACATACCCTCTCATGCTGATCCTGCTGCCCCAGACACTTTATGGGGTATCTCATGTTGATAAACTACCATCTGTCCACCATTGAATATGCTCTGAATGGTTTCTTGCTTTTTCATTTGTTTGTACCTCTCCTCCACTTCCCCTTGCAAAAATCAGCATTTGGAAGATACCGGGCATCTCTACAAGGCTCTTTTGAATTTTTCCATAATGTCTGTAACAAAGGTGAGGCCGATGTAGACACTTGGTAAATCATTACTGATTGATGACCATGGGTCTTCACCCTCTACCCCAACATGAGGGGAGAAAAGGTATTGCATACTATTGCCAAAATTCACATTATGATTGAACTGACTTGGAGCAACAGGCTAGCATTCCAAAGAACCATTTATATTTTGATAATTACATGAGCTCACTCTCTCGAGTGATAATGATTCTCATCAAGTTATGGTGACCTCTCATGAGTCATTTAACTTCTCAGGGTCAAGTAATGATAGGTTACTATGAGCTGCCAGCCAAAAATCTCAATGTTCCTTGCATTTCAGACTTTCTTGGTGCTCCTCCTTCCAGATATTGAAGCTTGAGGTTTCTGGTTATTGGCCTTGGAGTTTACTCTCCTAGTTAGGAGACACAACTGAGGAGCTTTCCAAAAGGAAGCCTGCCATTAGCATTGCCTATCGAGTATTCTACTCTCTTCTAGGGGGGCAACAAGAGAATTTCAAGGATTTACTTTTATCTGGGACAAGGATTAGCACAAGTAGAAAAGAATAATTAATAGAAACTATTAACTGAAGTAAGTTAAGTTGGGATGGATTAGGTCTCAAAACTATCTATGCTAAAGAGCAAATAATTATGGACAAAACTCAGCACCTGAACTTATAAGCTATGGAGACACAGCTTTCCAGGGTGCATAAAAATGATCAGGCTAGGGATCCCTGGGTGGCGCAGCGGTTTAGCGCCTGCCTTTGGCCCAGGGCGCGATCCTGGAGACCTGGGATCGAATCCCACGTCGGGCTCCAGTGCATGGAGCCTGCTTCTCCCTCTGCCTATGTCTCTGCCTCTCTCTCTCTCTCTCTCTGTGACTATCATAAATAAATAAAAATTAAAAAAAAAAATGATCAGGCTATAAAAAGTCAAGCTTCACTCTGGCCTCATTCAAGTCCCTTAGTGAGTTGTGCTAATGAGACCGGAGGACCACAAGTTACCAAGCAGGGTACCAGGGACTGAGGAAGGTGGGCAGGATTCATATCTGGGAAATAATACATACTGTGAGAGATAGAATGGAAGTAATTCTGGAAAATTATTATTCATAGTAACACATTTGCTAGATGAGGGTGGTGAATGTCAGCTTTGTTGCCACCCAAGGACAGTTTCCACAGCAAAGAGCACTAAATGACCACAGCACTCTTTCCTGCTGGGCTTGGAATGGGCCTCAGAATCTTTCTCAACACAACTGTCTTGGGAATAAAGTGCCTACTAAATAATCCCAATTGGCCTGCAAGATAAATTTAATCTGCTTCCTGTTGAATTGAATGTACCAAGAGTTCGTACTCCTTACCTAGAGCCCTGCTTGAACTTGGCTGATTATTTATTTATTTTAAAAATTATTATTATTTTTTTAATGCAGGCAAGGAAAAAGAAAATAAGAAAAGAAAAAAGAAACTTGGGATGCTTAGGTGGCTCCTGGGTTGAACGTCTGCCTTTGGCTTGGCTCAGGTCATGATCCCGGGGTCCTGGGATCGAGTACCCATCAAGGCTCCCTGCAGGGAGCTTCCTTCTCCTTCTGCCTATGTCTCTGTGTCTCTCATGAATAAATAAATAAAATCCTTAAAAACAAAAACAAAAATAAAACTGAAGCACATTGCCTACTCAGTTCTATCCTGTTGTGTTTCCAGAAACCATAAGGTCCCCAAGAGCCACTCTTTTTGGATACTTATAAGTTCGCAATGTTTTGTCATTCAAACTTCAGAGCAAAGAGAGGAAACATCTTCTGTTTTCTTTGAAGACTCCTCTTTCTTTCTTTCTTGGTCTTTCCTTTTACTGGAGTCCCTTCCAAGGTTCTGTCCTGGGCTCTTTTCCACATTCTCTGAAGATAAGCTGATAAACTCCCCCTATCTCTAGAGGCATCTGTCACCCTCTGATGGCTGGCTCGTTTACAGCCCAGCATCGGTCTAGGTACAGGGGATGTGGCAGTGAAGAGAACACGTACATTTTTTGTTCTCATGGAGCTTATACTCATGGAGCTTATATTCTATTGTGGTAGAGAAAGACAATAAGGAAATAACATTAGAAGTACTAAAGGGGCAAAGTCAGTCAAAGGAGGAGAAAGATGAGGAGATGCAAGCTTAGAGGGTGCTCAGGACCTCAGATCTCCTTCTAGTCGTGAGAGCTCTTATAAGGATAAGACTAGTGAGTCCTCACCACCATCTGGGTGCCTCCACCAGGAAGTTCCAGAGGCACAAAACCACTGAGTTCATCAAAGATACATCATCCTCTTTCAAGTCTTCTTCCTCAGGGGAACCATCCCATCCACTCAGACCTCTAAGTCAGGCAAGCAGATGTCATCTGTAACTCCTCCCCCTCTATCCAAACAGATTTCTGCTCTCATGCCCTGATCCTGGCACTGTTGTCTCCTTCCCTGGCCAGGGTGTTGGTCTGACTTGCAACCAGAACTCCTGCCTCTCCTTCCGGCCCAGCCAACCCCATTTTATAAGCTGTGACTGGAATGACCTGTTTAAACAAACCATATGATCATGACATCTCCCGCTCAGAACATTCCTATAGCTCTCCAGTGCCCTCAGGTAAAGGAACTGGACTCACGAAGACCTCTAGGATGTGACCTTATTTACAATGCCAGTTTATCAAAATTGCCTCCCAAATGTAGCTAAGCTGACCTGTTTGCATGTCCTCTGGTTTCTTGCTCCTACTCCTCCTGCTACCTGAAACACAGGTCAGCCCTTTACTCCTAAGCAATGTCTACATATCCTCCACGTCGCATTTTGGACATCGGGAAGCTTCCCTTGACCTCAGAAGACCTCTCAAATGGCCCATCTGTTGACTAACACAACAATCAGCGTGATGTCTGCTGCATAATCACTATTTCCTGAGTAAATGAAGATGGCAATGTACAAACTGACTGAGACAATTAGAACCAATTTCTTCTAAGTTTTAGATCCAAGCCTCTAAGAGCAGGAAGTCCCATGCTTTGGGGTAAGTCATTTCTTCTCTGAACCTCAGCTTCCTCATTTATAAAAAGAGAATAACTGCTCCTACTTTAGAGAGGTGTCATGATGAGATAGTGAAAGACTGTATCATAGACCCAGCACATGGCTGGTGTGAAGTAAGCAACTGTGCAAATGGTAGCTCTTATTATTTAAAAAAAATTTTGCCTGCAAGTCAGAGGACAGAAATGCTTTTAGAGATGAGTGTCATTTCCCGGAGGTCATCACAACAAGGGGAAAATGAAAAGAATGAGGAAAAGTGTATCCTCTTCATCAAATGCCCTTCTTTCATTTGAAGATCTCTCAAGCACTTTGGACTTGCCATTCTGTTTTTATTCTGAGTTCATTTAGCTTTAAGCTCACAGTCTTTATTTTAATACACACTGCATTTTAACAAGTAGGTCAAAGCCATTTTATACTTGCAATATGATTACCATAGTAATAGCTGTATTTTATAACCTGCAAAATGCTCCCAGGGAGACCAGTAGGGACAGCTATGGTTTGTAACAAAAATAATAATTTCAGCCCTGCAGAATAAGCTCCTCTTAAAAACTCTCTTGTTGCAAGTATTAATTTTTGAGGCTCCCACAATATCTGGAAATGGCAAATGCTAATGACTAACTAAAGACATACTCAAGAGCTTTACTAGAGTATGTCTTTACTCTTAGTAGCTTTATGTTTGGAGAGTTAATATTAGTAATAATAATGATGATGATAATAGTGATAATAGTAATAATAATAATAAGCAGCAGATAATGTTTATATAGTGTTTGAAGCAGATTGTCTGTAAAAATGGTCTGAATAATTTCCCTACCCATATTCATGCTCCTGAGTAGTCTTCTACCATTCTGGCTATGGCCTTGGCTATGTGACTTGCTTTGACCAATGCATTATTAGCAAAAATGACAGAAGGAAAGGCTTGAAAAGAAACTGTGCATTTGGCTTTTGCCCTTTTGCTACTGTTGAGAACTCTGTGGCCACAACCATGTGAACAAGCCCAGCTGCCACTATCTCAGCCATCATCACATGAAACATGGAAGAGAGGCCATTCAGTAAGTAGTCTAATCCAGCCCCAGCCAAAGTGACCCAGACCAGAAGGATGGGCCTGTCAATCTAAATCATGAGAGATAATAAATGGGTGTTATTTTAAACTACAAAATTTGGGGAGTGCTTTGTTATACAGCATGGGCTAACTGATACAATGTTTATATTATATCAGGCAGTCTTCAAAGTGCTTTATATAAGTAAACTGATTTCCTCCCTATCACAACCTTTTGGGGATAGTACCATTCTTTATTTCACAGAAGAAAAAATTAAAGCACATAGAGATCCCATAACTAGCCTGAGATCACACAGCTAGAACATAATGGAGACTGACTTTGAAACCAGTCTGGTTCCAGATACCTGTCCCAAAACCACAGTACTAATTCCCAAACCTTCTCATTTTTCCCCCTACAGAAATGTTTTTTCTATACATTATGGAAAGCATTATTTAAGGTAAACATTTATGTCAACAATCAAGATCACAAAATACTATTGTTCCATAAAGAATGCATTTTGGATCCAGAAAGCAGTCAATTAAAAGTACCCCCTCATCACCCAAACATCAAGTTGCATGCCAAAATTCTGATGCATACAATATAACTTGATGTACACTTAAAACCATTGTCAAATATACTCAAAATAATTTTAAATCTGACTGACACAATGGAGCTTTTATAATGAATTTGAAAATAGAAAGTAAATAAGAAAGTCCCATCAGAATTGATTAATTTTTTAGGTCATGTACCTACTCAATTCTTCATACATTTTATTTCAGGCAATTAAATCACAAAAGTAATACAAGCTTTTTAAATATAAAGTGAAAAATGAGTCTCTACCTCACTCACCTCCAACTTCACCTTGTTTAATGTGACAAACTATTAATAATTTAATGTGTATCCATTTATACTTTTCCTTTAATTATGCAGTTATTAAAGGCTTACCAGGTTATTGTTCTTTAAAATAGAAAATAAGAAAAAAAATGAGTTGACTATACACTGAAGAGCATATTTTAACAGGCTTGTCATTCAAAGAAATTTTATAAGTCTCAGTTCATGATATCAAGTACCTACGACATTAACTGTACATTAATTCTTAAAGTGACAATTATTCCTTCACTTTACACAATCAACAGAAAAATTAATTTCTATGACACATATACAGGAAGTCAATTTTCTGTTTTTTTGGTCTAAAATAGAATTCTTATCCAAAAGGCATTACTACATCTTTTAGAATTAAAGTCATACTCTCAGAATGGCCATGCTAGATGAGAGTCTAGGAATTTTAAAAGAAGCCATTAAAATCACAGACACGTATCTATATACACCACTCCCCCAAAACAAAACAAAACAAAACAAAACAAAACAAAACAAAAAAAACAATAAATGCACAAATACAAAAATGAGAGGCCATCCCAGTGCAGAATAAGAGTGTGCCACTAAATGGAATGAATTCCTTTAGAAGGTAAGAGTGTTGATATATATTGCCAGTAGATAGGAACCATGGGAAGTCAATTTCTATCAAGTGATGGAATCACAGCAAAGCAATTCACTTTTCATTGCATTCAAATATGTCTGAATTTGATTTTTTGAGAATCCAACCTAAAATATTTTTGTTTGGATCAAAAGGTTTTTGATGACAAATGACCTTTGTAGAGAATATAGAATAAGTGAATATTGATGTAGGAAATATTATCTTTGTATCTGCTTTGGCCTGTCCTCTTTCTTCTGTTTTTTTTTTTTTTTTAAGATTTTTATTTATTTATTCATGAGAATACACAGAGAGGAGAGAGAAAGAGAGGCAGAGACACAGGCAGAGGGAAAAGCAGGCTCCATGCAGAGAGCCTGACGTGGGACTCGATCCCGGGACTCCAGGATCACACCCTGGGCCAAAGGCGGCGCTAAACCAATGAGCCACCTGGGCTGCCCTGTCCTCTTTCTCCTTCATGATATGCTATTCTAGACTATCTGTGGATAAAGAATATGAGGTCAAGATAGTTAAAATCCACTTCAGATTTCATAATAGCAATCTACTGAGATGAGGAAAGGGAAGTACTCCTGCCTTCTTCTACCTGAACAAGATAAACATAAAGACACTACTTCATCATTTCCATAATGGAATGCATTCTACATCTTTAAGGGCACTATAAGCCTATTTAATTCACAACAGTGAACAGCCAACTATATATCTATAATTTTTTCTTAAGTCCATAATGTACCCACGAGTCTATAACCTGAATGAGTAATTAAGGGATGATATTAAAAGGAGCATGAGCACAGGAGCCAGTCCTAAACCCTTTATTTTTTCTAGTTCAATCCATTCAAGACATCCTAATGGAATAGCTGCTATGTGGCTGGTCTTGGGATGAGTCCCAGGAATGTAGGCACAAATAAGCAATATAGTGAGATGGAAGCTACACCCCAAAAGAGTGGACAAGACTGTAGGTACAAAAAAGTTGGTGCCACTGCTGGGTTCCCTCCTTGAACAAATCTAGTTAAGACCTTTCAAATAGTAAATAAGTTACCATGCAAAATTCAACCGTGGAGTTGAGATCGTGAGATTTCACAGCACTTACTCATTGAACATCCTTATGTGCCAGGCAATGTGATAAGTGCTGGAAATATAAACTGAGCAAGACATGCCTCCTGCCCTCATGGGGACCTCATGTCAAAAGGCAACTGTAAGAACACGGTGGGAGGGAGTCACAGAGCAAGGACACCTAACCTAGTTTTAGGGAAGAGGCCTTCCCAGACAAGTTATATTCAAGTTCATACCTCAAGGATGAGGTTCTCTTTGGGCTTTTAAAACAGAATTCTGTTTAAAATATTTAACTTCTAGCTAATGATTTGAGAGCTCTTTCTGGCATTGAGGGCATGATGACCTGAATCGGGCCACCAGTGCAAGTGTCCAATTTTAACATGTATTTGAATCACCTGGGATCTGTTCAAAGACAGATTCTGACTCAGTAGGTCCAGGGCAGACCTGCGATTCTGTTTTGCTAATCAGTTCCAGGGAGATGCCGAGGCTGCTGGTCTGGAGACCACACTTGGAGTAGCCAGTCCCTTGCACAAAAGCCCCTGGCCAACAGATGTGTTGTGTTTGGCTCTTGCAGTGTTCCAAAAAGTCTTTTAGTTGGCAACTTATAAAAATCAGGAGATTTTATATAAAAAGCAGCAATTCCAGCTTCTTTTAAGAAATTTACATCTGACAAAATGGGCTTTAAATTTCTTCAAGGCAGCAGTCAAGCTGGTGGATGCCTGTGATCTTTGGTTTTCCGCAGTGGCCTGACTCCCACGGGAGTTCTTACCTTCCCTGACTTCATTCCACATGCCTTCCTTTTCCTTAGGTATCTAGCACCTTGAAAGTGTTAACAACCCACCCAACCACCCAACATTCTTCCAGGAGCTGCCTGCACACCTGGCAGGAACCGGCACCATTACTTTATAATAAGAAAGGACCAACAGCCTTTTATGAAAACAGCACAGCTTTCTGCTGCCAAATTCATCTGACTTGGCAAGTACCTGAGCTGCTCCAAGGTGGCATTTCAGTATACCCCATTACGAAGATAACAGGGCATTTATGGAAGGACAAGCATGGACAGTAAGACTGCATGGCCTCAGGCATCAGATGCCAGTCTGGGGAGCAGCCCAGGAAACTCAACTGGCTGAGTTTCCAAAGAACCCACTCTCATCCTTTAAGATGTCAGCCCCTGAGCACATATGGAAGCACTTCTTGAACTCAAGTGTTGGCCAGAATTTGGGGGAGGGACTCCACCTGGAGAGAATGTATGTGTCAGCAAGTGCAGGAGTGGGTACAAGCGGACAGACCACACGTCTTTTCATTGTGGAATACTAATCTGCACACTGGCAACCTGGCTTTTTTTCGCATTTGAAGGATGTCTTCGCATTTTGATAAGAGAGAAGTGTTCCGCTTCATGGCTCAGGCTTCTACAATTGCCAAAAGTCCTCACGAGACACCCCTGCTGTCCATGTGTTAATAGACAGAGTGAAATGGACTGATAACATTTTAGTATCAATTGATGAAAAGTATACCGGAAATCACTTAGTCTCTGGTGCTTCCAATAGCTGATGTGTCCGTCAATTCCTATGATGAGAAAGATCTATTATTACTGGGTTGGACTGGAATTAGGCTTGTAAAAAATAAAATCAGGTAAGTCTCTTCTGTTTGTAACTGCTACCATGCATCTTATTCATCATTACTTGTCATTACCAGGGTCATTTTTATGAGCCTTTCTTGAATTTGAACCTATTGTTACCCATCATTGCTGAATTCTTTAACCAAAACTTGACATTTTCATAGAGCTCATGGTAAGATGTGGGGTAAAATTTTTTGGAAAAATCATTGACAAGGAATAAATGCTTATAGCAACCCAAGGGGGGGAAGATGGAGCTCATAGCACAAGCATAATAAGGCATACACGTGATTAGGCCACATATATATTCATTTCGTGATAATAACAAAAAGGAACTGAGAGACTCCATATCCTATTGACATATACATAGTTAGATAATATTAACGTAATCCTGTTTTTCTATGTTTGCTTATAGTATTCAAATCCCAATTTTTAAAGCTTTCCAGATAATGCACTTTGGCATAAATAACAAATGTATAAGAAACTGCTTTAAAAACATGTTACCCAATACTGCAAGGCAATCCAAAATGAACTAAGTGGACCCTTCGAGTTCCTGTCCAATTACAAGCAACAATTCCTGATCATATGGCCTATGGGTGAATGTAATTTTATTACATGCAATACATGGTAGTATTCACTTGTCACAAACTGTGACAAACTGATCATGTGATCATCTGTTTCAGGTTGGCCTTCCATTCTAGAATATAAAAGCACCAGCCGGGCAGCCCCGGTGGCGCAGTGGTTTAGCGCCGCCTGCAGCCCGGGGTGTGATCCTGGAGACCCGGGATCGAGTCCCACGTCGGGCTCCCTGCATGGAGCCTGCTCCTCCCTCTGCCTGTGATTCTGCCTCTCAATCTCTCTCTCTCTCTTTCTCTCTCTCTCTCTAAATAAATAAAAAATAAAATCTTAAAAAAAAAAAAAAAAAAAAAAAAAAAAAAAAAAAAAAAAAAAAAAAAAAAAAAAAAAAAAAAAAAGCACCAGCTAGTGGGACCCAGGTTTATCCATGACTGCAATCCTAGAAGCACAGAGTGCCTTGTATGCAGGAGGCACACAAATATTTATGATTCATTGAATGAACAGAGACCAAAGACGTGGATAAAACTGAGCTAGGAAACAGTTGCTGCCCTTAAGGAAGTCGAATTCTAAGTGGGAACTCACTCTGAGGACTATAAATTCCCTACCACTACCTTTTAGGGAAGCATTGACACATTGACAAGCATCACATTCTCACACTTAGCATTGGGAAAAGAGCCTGTAGCAAGCAGATCAGATAGGGTTTTAAAAGACTTTTGCAACTTAGGACATCTTTCCTAGTCAGGGATATATGAACTAGTATCAGATCCTAATCATCAGCACTGTGCTTTTCAAGTAACAAATGTGAACTTAGGGACTTGAATTTTGAACTCAAGTCAAAATGAAGAGTTTGGTATCTTTCAAGATTCAATAAAAATCACCTCTCTCCTTTTTTCAGCTGCACTTCAATAGTTTCTCAAAGTTCCCAGAACCATAGCACATTCGTGTATTCTGAGCAGCAGTGACCGCATCAGGAATGTTAATGAAAATCTTAAAGGCTGACTTAACTTTCATGTGCTTCAGTAACAATAACAGCAGCAAGGACAACAAGGCCCAAAAAATATCTCTGGAAGGGAGTATGTCATTTAACAGCAATTCAAATGCAAGAAGAATGGATTCCCAAGAAAGGAAGAAAGCCATATGTCTTGGTGTGCTACCAAAATTTACAACAGGGGTAATAAATGGGATAGCTATCAACTCTCCATGTTATCATTTGAAAGAATTTTTCATTGCTCAAAATTGTCCAATGTGGATAAATGTTTGGCTTAACCACAGCAGTTTTAATCCTAACCATGAGCAGGAAGGAAATCATTTAATTTCTTAATTTATTCCAAGGGAATAAGATCATATTTAATACCTATAATACCACTGACAGGTTTAACTTCTGGGGCCCCCAAGCATAAATGGACCAAAAAATGCTCTTTTTACCCTCAATTACAAAATACACTCGTATGTAGTAGAGAAGTCTTGAGATGGCTAGGTGTGAATTCCACATAAAACTCTGGTTACCTTTAGGTTGCTGAGAATGGCCCTCCTTGGGTAGACAGACTGGCAAAATAGGATTAGAGTACTCTATTCCTTCAACAGTTAAGCTCATAAAATTATATAGGTATGCAGTGAACTTTTTTAACAACCACAAAATAAAATTTAAAAATAGTAAATAAAATAAAATAAAATAAAATAAAATAAAATAAAATAAAATAAAGATTGCAGTGTGTACCTGAAGTTCAATTCCATCTAAGAAAAGCTTGTTCTAAAAAAAAAGAAAAAAGAAAAAAATAAAAGAAAAGCTTGTTCTGGTAAAAAATCTACATCAGGTACCCATCTAGCAAATGGCCAAAGGTGGAGTAATACTATCTTTCAATTGAATGCCTTTCAAATGAATTATGGTAATATAATCCAAGACCTACTCACATTTTCAAATAATGAAATGTGGGCAGAAATTAATCATCTGGAGTCATTGCTCTCATCCCAATTATGACAAACTTCCATGAAATGTTCAATTATGAAAAGAGGATAACTATGGATAGCATTGGTCTCCCAAGCAAGACTCAACCATCTGATCTACCTGGCACACAGCGGGGCCTGTCTTAGGCCTTCTCTGGCTCGGTCTGAACTTGAACCTTCCCTTTCCTTAAAATGAAAAGGTTGGACTATACAACCTAGACAGTCTTAACCACTTGTAACTGTAATACAGTTACAGTTGGACTATAATTCCATTATAATTGGACTACCAAAGATACCACATGAATAATCTTTAATAATTCTCATTGTTTTCAATACCAAAAGAGTTTACTGACCTGGGCCAATTCAACTAGCAGAATGACCTTAGAAATTGTCACTACCTGTCAGTAAAGGTATCCAAAATTAAACAGGTTCTCTTTCTAATATCTAAAAGAATTGTGACTGAGACAGGACATTTTTTAAAAGACATCATTTTCCAACAAGTTCAAAAGTCACTCAAGTTAGCTGGGAAGATACTCACATTCCTTAAGAAACAAAGAAAGGCAACATCCAAGCAGTGAGCTTGGAGCAGCTTTGAAGAGTGTTCTAACTTGCATTTAAAGGTTATAGACTACCTGACTATTCATTTTATTAATTTATGAAGTCAATGACATAAGGATTATTAACAGGGCTCAGGGTTTCCCAAAAGCATTAAAGACAAGAAACTAATCTACATCCCACCTGAAATTTCCTATCATCATGCAATTTCAAGGTGGCTGAAAAGGTATACCCCAAAATTGCTTGGGATAACAAATGTTTCCCTGGTAGGTAAGCATCTTTTAACCCTGCTAAGATTTATAATGATATAAGTCATTTTATAGAACATTTCAGAGAACCAAACTTATAATCTTTATATAGCTTGTATTATGGAATCTGTACCTATTGCAGACTTTAATCATTTTAACATTTAAAAGAATACGCCCTATTCATATAATCAGGTTGTTTTTGTAATTCTAATTTAAAATGTTTGAGTAATTGGTATAGACTTACGATTTTAAACTAAAATCTTACAAAATTTACATAGTTTTAGGAGACTTCATTTATAAGTTTATGAGACTTGCAAGAATTATTAAACGGGGAGTTTGGAAAGGGTGTTTTCTTGGGAAAGGAGGGGGTTCAGTCAGAGAACTTTAAAAAAGGCCAAATATTTTACATTTATGAATGCATCTTAAAATGTAAAGAATTTAATTATTAAATTCATAAACAGGGACCAAAGATTACAACCATTATAGAATAGTAAGTTATGAATGCAAAACTTAAAGAATTAGGTTTGTTTTTTTTTTTTTTTTTTTAAGATTTTTATTTATTTATTCATGAGAGACACAGAGAGAGAGAGGCAGAGACACAGGCAGAGGGAGAAGCAGGCTCCATGCAGGGAGCCCGATGTGGGACTGAATCTCCAGACTCCCGGGATCATGCCCTGAGTCAAGGGTAGACACTCAACTGCTGGGCCACCCAGGGGTCCCAGAATTAGGTTTTTCAATTACTTGAATATTAAGTTTTAAAACCAAAGCAATCTTGAAATAATCTTCCCTTAAAACAAAAACAAAAACAAACAACTACACTCTAGTGACTCCAAAGTACTCACAAGACTCCTGTCACTAAGGTGACTCTAATGAAGGCCACAGCAGGGATTATGCCTGACAAAGGTAATATGTGGTAATATAACACGTGTCAGGGTATGCCCATGTATTAGCTGATAATAAGCACCAAATCCATACTGTAGGCCAACCCCTGGCTAAGCTCTTTGTAAAGAGTACCTCTCTGTTTTATAGAACAGCAATCCAAAGCTTAAGGACATTATCTATCTTACCAAGATGACAAGGTAATAAATGCTAAAAACAGGACTTGAACCCCTTGCTCTTAACCACCAAGCATTCTACCCCCCAATAGGAACAACATCCCACGAAGCCAGTGAGTTTCTAGAATCTTGCTATTCAGTAGGGACCATCAGAATTGGCATCACTTGGGAGATTGTTAGAAATGCAGATTCTCACACCTACTGAATCAGAATCTGTGGGTGATTCTTAGGTACATTAGCATTTGAGAAGCACTCTTCTAGAGCAAGGGCCAGCAAACTTTTTCTGTAAAAGACCAGATAGAAAGCAATTTGAGCTTGGTGTGTCTTCCGTGCTGTGTTGCCATCACTCAAGTTTGCCATGAAAGCAGCCACAGGCAATATATAATTGACTAAGCCTGGCTGTGTTCCAAAAATTCTTTATTTGCCAAAAAAAGGTCATGAGACAGATGTGGCCTGTGGGCCACAGCTTGCCAGCCAACAGTCCAGAGTCGAATGGCTATACCATACAGATGGATTCATTCTCTGATCTGCTGGAAGACAACTGAACATATTTCCCAACTAACTTCACCCATTGCTACCAAGCAGCAAATTCCCAGCTATACCATCTACCAACCTCCTCAAATACTCTCTTTTTCTTCAGGTGAGATGGTTGTCTCAATTTTAACATCATTTTACAGATGGCCCAGGGTTCACAAGGCCAGTGGGAAATTCCCCCCAAATGCTTTTTCCCTTTGGTACAAAGACATCAAATTAAAAGAGTGTGAGTGCATTGTTAAGTTCGTTCTTTGGGGAATTAACAAACAATTGGTCTTACTTTTCAATAAACGCAACTGCATGAATGCAACTGGCTTTAGCACATTAACAGACTACCATGCCCTCAAATTCTGAAGAACTTCTGAGCCAATTACTACATGATGATTCAGTGTGTTGGACAGCAGTTCCATAGCTGACAATTAGGCTCTGCAGACATGCTCAGTCTTGCATTAGGAGCACCACACTGATGGCTCAACAGAGTAAAGGCTGAGCGGCCCATTTCAAGAGCTCAACTTTTCCATCACACGTTCCCACAACGATCTGAATACTACAGTTAAAATGAACAGCTACTGCATTATTGTCTTCTCTTTCATGCTTCTTGTCACAAGCAGAAAGAGGCTGCTTGCATTCAGCGGGAAAACTCAGGAAAGGAGTTTAGGAGCTGGTCTGGGGAAGGTGCTGGAGCCAAGCAGTTTTATGTTCTCTGCTCATTCAAGAAAATGGAGAGAAACTAAAAATGGTATCAGTGAGGTAACTGAGAGAAACAGTGTTTATTACGGGCATTTACTGAGTGATTATCGTTTACAAGATACTGTGTACAAGCCTTCACAAAGACTATCTCCCACAATCCCACAATCCCACCACAATCCCACCACTGAGGCACAGTGAGGTCAAAGGTCATGCCACTGCAGAGACCAGAGCCCAGGGGTCTAACTAATACTTATCACTTAAATTAATCTGAATTAGGGCAGCCCCAATGGCACAGTGGTTTAGCGCCGCCTGCAGCCCAGGGCGTGATCCTGGAGACCCGGGATCGAGTCCCACATCGGGCTCCCTGCATGGAGCCTGCTTCTCCCTCTGCCTGTGTCTCTGCCTCTCTCTCTCTGTGTCTCTATGAATAAATAAAATAAAATAAATCTTTAAAAAATTAAATTAATCTGAATTAATCAGAACTCAAGGACTGTTCCAGTATGTTTACATGTTACAATGCTCTTTCCAAACTTTGCTAGAAGTAGACACCTCTGCTTCTCTCTTCCCCCAAATAAGGCTGGGTTTTAAGCCTGGTACTGCCATAATGCCTTGCTCTTGACTCCTCACATCGTATTATTAACTGTACCGCTTGGTGCTGTCTTCCCATCTGAAGTACAAACCAGGGTATGTGTGGACCCTTGGGGCCACAGAGTTCCTTCCTGTGGAGCACGTCCTGGGAATTGTAGGATGTTTAGCAGCCTCCCTGGCTTCTGACCACTTAGATGCCAATAGCAAACCTGACCAAACAGGGTAAAATTGCTTGTGGTTGAGAACTATTGCTATCAAACCCCTTGAGAACAAGGTTTCTGTCCACCTCACTGTTTAACCTACTGCCTGATGCAGGGCCTGGCACACAGTAGGTTTTTAATAAACACTGAAATCACTGCACAATGTCTTTCTCCAGTGATATAGCTAAGGACATTGTTAGCATTGGTAACATCTTATCAACCTAGGGGACCCAGAATGAAATCTGAGTCTAAATCTTTGCACTGCTTCATTCTGATAGTTGGTTTCCATGACAGATGGAGTTATCATTAATTCTCTATATTTCACCCTTAATAAATTGATTTTATCCCCCAGATATTTCTGATCCTCCTCATCTTCACTGCCGCCACCCTAGCCCAACCAAGCTGCCTCCTCTTTTGTGTGGACCACAGGATGAGCCTCCTCACTGCTGTCCCAGTACCCTCTTCTGGTGACCGCCCCCCCATCTGTTCTGCCTGAGACAGGCATTTTTAAAACCTAAATTTATGGGCAGCCTGGTGGCTCAGTGGTTTAGTGCCTGCCTTTGGCCCAGGGTGTGATACTGGAGACCCCGGATGGAGTCCCATGTCGGGCTCCCTGCATGGAGCCTGCTTCTCCCTCTGCCTGTGTCTCTGCCTCTCTCTCTCTCTCTCTCTCTCTCTCTCTATGTCTTTCATGAATGGATAAATAAAATCTTTAAAAAATAATAAAATAAAAAATAAAACCTAAATTTATTCATTCCACTCTCCTGCTGAAGGCTCTTTAGTGGCTTTCCATTACTAGTTAGGTAAGTTTCCTTAACACGTTGTACAGAGCCCTGGGAGGTCTGCCTCAGCCAATCTCTGCAGCCTCCTCCTTTTACTACAGGGGCTGCAATTCCTGGAAAAGACCATGATCCCACACGTGCCCCCCTCCTCCAACTTTTGGATATGCTGTTCTATGTGTGGAACACCATTTCCTTCTCCCTTTGCCTGTCCTGTCAGCCTCAGTGTTGCTTCTTCCTGGCCTGGAGCAGGGACCCTCCTCAGAGGTCACCATGGAACCAAGTTTTACTTTCCTAGCATTTGTCCACCTGGCAACTGATCACAAAAGAGGGCAGGCACCTTGTCTACTTTTGTTCACCTTTATAATCCCAGTGCCTGGCCCGCGATAGGTGCTAAATAAATGTTTGTTGAATATACCTGCATCATCAGTAACTTCACAGAGAGACATTGTTTGAAAATAGAGGTTTCACAGATGAGATGCACTAAAGCAAAGTGATTAAGTGCATGAGTTAAGGAGTTCAATTGCCTTGGTTCAAATTCCTGCTCTGTCACTTAATAGCTGTGAGACCTGAGCCTTACTTTCCTTATAAAGTGGGGAAGAGAGGACCCCACTTTATTCACAGCATCCTTATTGATAAAGCATGTAAGTATCTAAAGCCTTCCAACAGTGTCTGGGACATAAAAAAATGTAAGAAGTTGTTAACACTGTTATTGTTAAAATTTGTATTAGGAGTGGTATTTTTCTTTCTGTACAATGGCTAAAGTGACAGGGTGATATTCTCTGATCTCGGCACAGGTGACACTAGTAGCCACAATGGAGTTCTTCCATTCCTGGAAGAAGAGCTTCAGTTCCACATTCTACAGACCCCCCACACCCTCCCTAAGGTCCTCTGTAGACAGGCTGAGAGCAGCAGCTCTGCAAAGGGTCCCTTGATCCCAAGGACTCCTGAGCTCATAATAACAGTGCTGCTCCTTCATCAGCTATGTACCTCAGGAGCCGGCTGGCGGGTGCTCAGGTGCTCTCAGCACCTTGGCCAGTAGACTAATAAAAGACTGGACTTGTTTGCAGTGCAATGAAAATCCAGGCTCCCTGCAAAGCCTAAGTCCCCCTGTGGACCTTTCTCACTCAGAGGCTATGGAAATGCAACTCAAAGCTGTTTCTGGTCTCTTCTCCATTCAACAGGTATTCCCTGAATGTAATTTAAGTGCCAGGGACTGTGTGATGGGGCAGAGATTGGCAGCTGCCATTTGGTATAGGAGCCTGAGCTGTGGATCATGTTGTGATGAATGGCTTTTACTAATCTCCTGTATACTTAGGAGAATTCACCACGTTATTAGAGGGTTGCTCCGGTTCACTGATAACATATTTCAGGGGAAGGCAAATGAGGCCTTGCATTCGTGTGCAGAATCACTATTCCCAAAACATAATTCTAATTTCAAACATAACCACAGGTTAAATTCCATTATGAAGAAAACTCCTAATGCATATGTAGGCCAGGATGGTGTTGCCGGCAAGGAGCAGGTCATTGTTTGGCTGAGCTTTGGAAATCTGTTGTCATATAAAGATTCTGTTGTGTTAGGATTTGCTGTAATGGGATTTGGCCTATAACTTAACTGAGAATTAGCAAAAGGCCACTTTTATTTCCTGAATCCTAGTGCCAGAGGGTACTGGCACAAGAACCAGCTTTCTCCTAATGAGGCAATTAATACCTCAACATAGTCTGCCTAAAACACATTTTACTGCTTGCTCATCAGAAGGTAGGATGAGTAATAAAATATCAAAAGGCAGCCAGATAAACATTAAGGTAAAGGGGAGAGAGGCTATCAATAAGACATTATTTTTATTCTCCCTTTATGTCATGAAAAAGAATACATCACAATTCAAGGTACCTTCTTAAAAAAGTCTTATAAACAGCCAGGTTCTGCTTGTACTGTGTTACTTTCAATCATGATCTAATCTAACCCAGCTAGAGGAGCACCTACGTTATAATTTAAGATACCACGTCCTCTGGGTAACAAATACAGGAAGGTGAGTCATCCCACTACAACTCACTTGAAAGAGAAAAATATTCAAAAGGAGCAAATGAAAAAGTAGGATTTCAGATCCCAAGAAGGGTTTTAGCCATTCAAGTTGGTACTGGGTACAAAAATTGTAAGTCATGATAAAATGAAATATCTTACTTGCCAATCTATAGGATATTCAAAATTTTGGGCATTTTATGAGAAATAGTGTATTCACAATCTACTTTTCAGATTAACAATTATCCCCAGTGCCTTAAATTTAGGTGTATTTCATCTATAAAGATGTCAGGAGGGTACAGAAAAATATATTAGAAAAAATAATAAGGAGTTTAAAATTAGTTTATCTTATCTCCCAATATCTTAGAGATTCTGTACATATTCAGGGCCATTTAAAATAAAGGACAAAGAACCACCCATAAAGAAAAATACTTTCAAAACTAGCATGAGAAAGAAAATACAAACTCTAAAGATTAAAAAAAAATGAATTTATCAGCCTAGTTACCAAGATTTTAAACACATACATCATTTGAGCTAGCAAATTCAGTGCAATAGATTTATCTCACCAAATGACTTACACACACTAACATATTTGCCCAGTAATATGTCTATACCACTACTTGTGGCAGTGAAAGCTAGGGGAAAATACCTAAGTGTTCATTAGTCAAAAATTAGGACACAGCCATACAAAAGTAACACTATCCAGTCATGAAAATTTAACTCACAGAGAAATGAGTTCTTAAATCATTTGTGGCACATACTGGCTACAAATGTCTTGATGGTCTTGAACACCCAGAAGGAAAAAATTTAAATCACTTCTTGAGTTCTTCCGCAAAAATGACTTAAAATCCTAGAGACTTCCACTTTCACTCATAACTAGGTCTTCAGAGTACTAATTAAGGATTTTTAAAAATTTGTGTTCATAAATTAAAACCGGATTGCCTAGAGAAGAAATTCCAGAATGAGAGAGTAAGGGCCTCCAAAAAATTGATTCCTCCATAAAAGCAACAAGGATAAAATTGTCAAACTAAACTTTTTCAGGGCCCTGGAACAACCAAAAAGGGCATTAATTTGAGAAAAACATCACAATCTTGATGAGAACAGCAAGCTCTGTAGCTTTTTAGCTGATATTGTCCCCATCCTCTTCTTCCCCTTTCTGCAATAGCTCTTAAAACCAGCAGTCTTACAATAATGGCAACTATAAAAATCAATAACCTGGCAGTCACTAGAGGGACGGTAGAATGTGCTTGGATAGCCTCCCTGCTCCCCCCAAGAGAGTCCCATCCACAGAGACTTTTCACTATTTGGCCAGTCTGGAAGTTTCCTTTAAAAGCCCTATTAACAGGGCTTCTGTTCAGTTGATCCCAACCAGAGTTAGCTCAGCGGTAAAAACCCTATCCCCAGATGTTTGTTGAAAACATTTAGCAGCAATTGTTTAACATTGCAGTTGCCTGAGAAAGTAATACCATTTGAGGGAAATAAGAGGCTGGCCAAAAGTCTTAAAAAGGAAATTTAGAGAATGAGGTGAATATGGAGGGTTTAGAAAAGCTCCAACATATTCTTGAGGCTCTAAAAAGTAGGCATGTAAAGGGCCATGAACGTGCCCATGAAAGACACAAGAGGGCTCTCTGACCTCTTATTGACCTTGATGTTCTGACAAATGGGAAGTGAAAGCTAATGCAGAGTTGGAAGCTGCCTGAGTGAAGGTATAGGTCAACACACACACCACACCTTCTGGTGGAGATGAGACTTATTTGCCTTAGGTATTGAAGAATATCTCTGTCCATTTACTAGGTGGTCATGAAGGTAACTCTATAAAAACCCTAGTGGAATAAATAAAAATTAAAAAAAAAAAAAAAAAAAAAGATCCCTGGGTGGCGCAGCGGTTTAGCGCCTGCCTTTGGCCCAGGGCGCGATCCTGGAGACCTGGGATTGAATCCCACGTCGGGCTCCCGGTGCATGGAGCCTGCTTCTCCCTCTGCCTATGTCTCTGCCTCTCTCTCTCTCTCTCTCTCTCTCTCTGTGACTATCATAAATAAATAAAAATTAAAAAAAAAAAAAACCCTAGTGACACATGTGACACAGAATACAGACACTATAGAATTCATCCAGGAAAGTCACTGAACAGACAATAACTATAACAACAAACCCTCTGCAGGTGGGGGAAGGTATGATTTCTGGAGTTTTAACAATATTATTTTGAATGTTCAGATTTCATTTCTAATTATGAGACCAGAAAACTATAGCCCATACACAGGAAAAAAGAGCACTCAGTATAAACTGATCCTGAAGAAGGCTAAACATTAGATTTTCTGAACAAAGAGTTTATTATAAATATATTCAAAGAGTTAAAGGAAAACATGCCTAAAGTACTAAAGGAAAGTATGTGAATGATGTCTACTAAATAGAAGATCCCAACAAAAGATAAAAAATGTAAAAACAAACCAAAAAGGGAGCCTGGGTGGCTCAGTCAGTTAAGTGTCCAACTAGTGTTTGTGGCTCAGATTATTATCTCAGGTTTATGAGATTGAGCCCTGCATGCACTGGGTGTGGAGCCTGCTTAAGATTCTTTTTCTCTCTCCTTCTGCCACTCCCAGCCCTCTAAAAAACAAACAAGAAACCAAATGCCCAAACTGAAATTGAATTGAAAAGCAATAATAATTGAAATAAAAATTTCATTTCACTGGAGATTCATGAGCTACCAGAAGAAATAATCAGCAAGCTTGAAGACAGACTAAAGATGATCTAGTCTGAGGAACACAAAAGAAAAAGAATGTAGGAAAATGAATAAAGCCTCAGAGACCAACAGGATGCCATCAAGTGTACCAACATATACATAAGAGACATTCCAGAAGGAAAGGTAAAAAAGAAATACACAGAAAGAAAATGTGAATATAAAATAACTAAAAGATACCCAAATTTAATAAACATGCATGTGCACATCCAAGAAGCTAAACAAACATCAAGTATGTTAAATTCAGAAGTATCTCCTCCTAGACACAACATAAATTATAAAAGGCCAAAGACAAGAAGAGAAACTTAAAAGCAGCCTGACAAAAGTGACTTCTCAAGTACAAGAAATTCTCAATAATGAGCACATATTTCTCATCAAAAACCATAGAGCCATGGATGAAACTAGAGGGTATTATGCTAAGTGAAATAAGTCAATTACAGAAAGACAATGATCATATAATTTCACTCATTTGTGGAATTTAAGAAACAAAACAGAGGAGCATAGAGGAAGAGAGGAAAAAACAAAACAAGATGTAATCAGAGAGAGGGACAAACCTTTTGAGACTCTTAAACTATGGGAAACAAACTGAGGGTTGCTGTAGGGGATGCGGTAACATGGTGATAGGTATTAAGGAGGGCACATGCTGTAATGAGCACTGGGTGTTCTATACAGCTGATGAATCACTGAATGCTACTTCTGAAACTAATAATACACTATATGTTAATTAACTGAATTAAAATTTAAAAAAAATTTAAAAACCATAGAGGTCAGAAAGCAGTTGGATGGCATATTCAAATTACTGGGGGTGGAGTAGGGAGGGGGAAAGACTGTCAACCATGAATCCATTAAGACTATCCTTCAAAACCAAAGAAGAAATTAAGATATTCCCAGATAAACAAATATTGAGAGATTTTGCCACTAGCATACCTGTGCTGCAAGAAATACTAATAAAGGTACACCTTCAGGCTAATACTCACATGCTGGACTGTGAAGCTGGACCGCTTTCCCTATACCATATATAAAAATTAACTCAAAATTAATCAGAGACCTAAGTGTGAAACCTACATGTAAGACCTAACACTATAAAAAAAGATTCTTAGAAGAAAACAGAGGAATAAATCTTTATGACCTTGGGTTAGATAACAATTTCTTAGATATAAAACTGAAAGCACAAGCAAAAAAGAAAAAAAAATAGAAAAACTGGTCTTCATCAAAATGAAAAACTTCTGTTCTTCCCAGGATTCTATCATGAAAGCAAAAAGATAACTCATAAAATGAGAAAAAGACCATAAATTGTATATCCAATGAGGGATTTGGATCCAGACTGTATAAAGAACTCTTACAATTCCACAATAAAAAGACAAATAATCCAATTATAGAAAGGTCAAGGGTTTTGACACATCTGTCTTCCAAAATGTTATACAAATGACCAGTAAGCATAAGAAAAGATGCTCTACATCATCAGTCATCAGGAAAGTACAAATCAAAACCACAATGAGACACCACGTCACGTAGACTAGGACATCTATGATAAAAAAGACAAGTGTTCTTAAGAATGCAGAAACAACAGAACCCTCACACATTCTTGGTGGGATCATAAAATGGTGCAGTTGCGTTGGAAAACAGCTTGGCGGTTCTTCAAAACATTATTCCACTCCCAAGCATATACCTATGAGAAATGAAAATGTAGGTACACACAAAAACTTGTATGTGAATATTCATAGCAGCATATTCACAACAGCCAAAAAGTAGAAGCAATCCAAATGTCCATTGACTGACGGATGGAAACACAAAATGTGACAAATTCACACAATGAAATATTATTCAACAACAAAAAGGGGAACAAAGTACTGATACATGCTGCAAAGTAACTGAACCTTGAAGATATTATGCTAAGGTAAAAAAGCCAGTCATAAACAACCACAGATTGCATGACACCATTTATATAAAATGTCTAGAACAGGCAAATCCAGAGGCCAGGAGTAGATTAGCAGGGACTAGGGACAGGAAACAATGGGGGGATGACGGTTAATGAGTACAAGATTTCTTTGGGAGTGATGAAAATATTTTGGAATTAGATAGTGTGTTGGTTGCACAATCTTGTAATTATCCTAGAACGTACTAAACTGTTCATTTTAAAAGGGAAAATTTTATGATATGTGAATCATACATAGCTCTATAAAGCTGTTTGCTTGTTTTTTTTTTAATTAAGCTGATAGGAACAAACAAAAAATAGATTGCCAGGATTCTGGAGCCAGACTACCAGGTTAAATCTCAGTTATGACACTTATTAACTGTGAGACTCTTGCAAACTATTTAACCTCTGTGTACCTCAGTATCTTCATCTGTAAAATGGGTGCCATGATAGTACCTACTTAGTGAGATTGTTGTGGGGATTAAATGAATCAACTATTGCTATTATTCGGGGAGGAGGAGTTTCAGCCTTTTCCTGACCTTCTGAGGAAGAAAGGAGGGAAAGAGAGATGATGGAGCAGGTGTGTCTAGAATTGGAGAAGAATGAAGCTGAAGATATAACCCATGAGTGCTTTTATTTTTATGTGTGTGTGCTGAGAGAATGGGCTGTGGGGGGTTGGGAAAGAAGTCACCTTGGCAAAGCTGACAAATAGATGAGAGGCCAGCTGAGGCAAAAAAACACATAAGTTCAGGGATGTCACTCACATGGCTGTGACAGTCCTCCCTTACAAAAACATGGCGACCAGGAGTCAATAACAGAAAACAGGATGACAGGACTTTTCTGGGGCTGTTGATGGGCTGGGGCTGTGGGCAAAGAAAAATGAAGTGAGGGAAAAAGAGTATGCTCAGAAATGTCACTGAGGGACTGGCAATGGAGTTTCAGCCGAGAACAGAGGAAGGATGTGCTGCTAACAGAGCCAAGAATGAAACAATTGCGTGAAATTTCTTGAGAGATGGTGAGTCTAAAACAAAGCTTAGCTCTCCAGCAGGAAGAAAGGAACTAGGCTTCTTTAGCCTGGAAATGAGAAAAGTCAATGATGACGTGTTCATTGTTTTGTTGATTTTTATTTCTTTCCACGTTTTCTTTCTCTCTATAGTTCTTTTTCTCCAACACCTTATCACTGTCACATTTTCTTGCTGGAAATGGATTTTATTACTCAGGCTCACTCACATTTTAATGGAGGTGGTATGTGTGAAATAGTACATTGAAGGGAAGTACATAAGAATAATAACAACAATAATAATAACCCATGAATTTACCTCCCACTTTTCTCCAAAACCCAAAGTAATGTAACACAATTTATTGTATAAATTCCCCCAGGGCAGCAGTTGATGCATCACCATGTGCAGATCTAGGTATTCCTTGGGAAAAAAAGCATTCTCTAGTTAAAATGACTTTTAAAAATCATTACAAAATATTCCTCTTTTTAGATACTTACAGTGAATATTAGCATATTTAAGGCTCTGAAAAGTCGTGCTGTGAAGAAAACTATTTATTTAACCCAGAGTTTCCCAAATTTATTTGATGAGAGAATCTTCTCTTTCTAGAGAAACTTTTATAATATAATTCAAACATGAGGTCTGTGAAGCATACTCTGAGACATATTATTTGATGAAAAGGCACTATTCTCAATAATGAACAAAAGGGCAACTGGAATCCCAAAGAGGGAAAGAACTTCTTAGGGCTTGATAAGGAAAAACCTCCACAGAAACATCCAGTTCTGTTCCTTTTTACCCTGCCAACTATGTGAATTTCCCCAGGCATGGCTCATGCGAACCATTCCACTAGACAAGGAATGTGTGAAGGTATTTCCTTCCATGACATCAAAGCAGACACATGTAACAGATGACCACAGCATCTGGGCAAGTGAGGCATAAACATGAGATGGCATCACTTGACCAATCTCAGCGTTCAACTCTGCTGTGTCAAACCCCTCTTACCTATCAGGTGGAAGGCTCCATCAATAAACATCTTAATCTGACTCTAATTTTCCATTAACTTCTAATTATTTCAGGTGTCCCATTCTGGTTTTCTAAGACTAAGCCGCTGTTCTTTTAAAAACCCTATTTTGTATTTGGGTCAACATTCCTTCCCCCATCCCAACAGCACAGGTGGCTAAAATCCAAAGGCAGAGGGGTGTGGCCTGCCTTCCAATGTACTCTCTTTCCTGAACTATCTGCTCTGGTGTTTGGGACACAGAGGATAAAAGGAAAGATGAGGTTTGCCTCTTTATTGGCCTCTGTAGCAGATTAGAGATTGTTCAAAAATATCCATCTCTCCAATATGCCTTTTCAGAAGGAATATCTTTCTCTCCCTCCTTGATGTTGGGCTTGGTCATGTGACTCACTTTGACCAATAGGATGTTAACAGTCATGACATCAGCAGAATCTTAGTGCATGCATGAGCAGTAGAGCTTGCTCTTTTGCACTTCATTCACTGCCATGAGCAAAAATTTCCCCAGGTAGCTGCAGCCCCTTTGGCCTGGGTACCAAATTAAACACAGGGGAGCAGAACTGAGCTAACCCATAGTGGACAGGCATTACTCAACTCACACCTTGAAGTCTAACACCAACCCGTCTTAGAAAAGCTGACATGAGCAAGAGGAAATGATTGTCATGGGCCATTTTGATTAGGGGTGGATTGCCACACAGTACCATTGCAGGAAAAGCCAACAATACAGCGGGATCACAGAGAACGTGTAGAATTCATATGGTTTCTTAATGTGCACTTGGTATGAACAAGTGGCACCTTGCTGCCCTAGTCACTGGAGGTCCTCCTGAGAGAATTTAGCTGACTCCCAGCTGGTGGCCGTGGGTCACATTCCTCTAGCATATGTGCCACTGCCCTAGGCAGCACTTCTTTCCAAGTCCAAATCCTCCACCTCATTTCCTCTCTCTGTCCTCCAACTCTAGAACTCTCAGGTACAATGAGGAGAGATCTATTCCTCTGAAGAACTAGAGGGTACCCTGGCCCAACCTAGGTCTGACCACCCCACTGGTCACATATCCCCTGTTTTTTGGCTAAGTCTTTTCACGAAGGTCCCAGAAGGTAATAAGCCACTGTAGTTGCTCTGCAAAATGCGCACACACCAGAGAAGATCACCAGGCCCTGACTTGACTGGAGGGTAGAGAGGGGATGATTGGCAGCTGGGACATGTCCAGACTTTACAAACAGCTCTCTCTTGGAACATCCCTCCTGCGGCCTCAAAAAAATGCAGCACTATAGGGCTGTAATTTTGTTTAAAATACATCTGCATAATTAGGGTGATATCCTGTATGTGCCAGTTAGTTTAGTCTTAAATTTAGGGGTTGTAAGCTAACATGTGACCAAGAATACACAAACTCAGGGAGGCCACTTAGCACCACACTGGAAAGGGCCATAATCCAAGGACAGCTACCATATGCACACTTCCTTAGCTGAGTTTAATCAACAACCAGCAGTTGTTAATTAGCATCAGGGATGCCAAAACAGGTTCTTATTGGTAAAACTAATGACTTGTTAATTAGCATGATGGATGTTAGAAATAGGGCCTCGTTGGTGAAATCCAAGGTATTTAGAATACTTGAAGTGGCTAAAATAGTCTGGGTATACTTTCTACTTCTGCACGAACTGGAAATAAAAATCCACTTTTGCTTGTACCCTGTATGCCTTATGCTGACACCCCAACGTCATTCCCAACCCTAGGGGCAGACATTAGAGATTTTTCTTTTTAAAGATTTCATTTATTTATTCATGAGAGACACAGAGAGAGGCAGAGACACAGGCAGAGGGAGAAGCAGGTTCAGTGCAAGAAAGCCCAGTGTGGGACTTTGCTCCTGGACCCCGGGATCCCACCCTGAGCCGAAGGCAGACACTCAACCACTGAGTCACCCAGGCGGCCCAACATTGGAGATTTTCTAATTGAAGAGTCCTAGCTAGCAGAGTCAGAATCCTGCCTCTGTGACGTTGCTGGGTTGGCCTTAAATGACCTTTCATACAAGGTATATGATGGGAGTTTCTAAAACACTCATTCTCAACCTAGGCCGAACATGAGCATTGCACAGGAGCTTTCAGAATCTCAATAGCCAGGCCTCACCTAGCAAAATGGTGCAGGAATCTCTTAAGGGAGGACTAGACTCCGTACCTTTTTAAAGCTCCCCTGATGGTTCCAGTGAGTAGCCAGGATAAGCACCACCACTGAACAGCAATACGGCGTGCTGGGACTGCACCGGGCTTGCAGAAGGGGGTGATGAGCTGTTTTGAGCCTGCTTTGCTAATGAATATTCATTTAGTAAGTGTCTGTATGCGTGGGAGAACTTTGGTCTGAGGCCTGCGTTCATTAAAACTGGAGCAAGGTTATAGAAGAACAGCTAATGCTCACCAACTCTAGCTTCTTTGGCGGCTTCCAAAAAATCTGGAGGGATCAAATTGGCTTTGGTCAGCTCACAGTGAGGGGACCATCCCCTACTTCTCTTATAGGAAGGGGAGGGAGATAATAGCTTTTGGGAAACACTTCTTGCTAAAAAAAACAACCTTTCATAAACTCATTTGTGGGTGAAGCCAGAAGGCCCATTCTACTGAAATGGAGCCCATTGGCAAGTGCTGGATGGCCCCAACTTTTGAATATAGAGTACATGGTACTTGCATCTTCTGTTCATACTCTGGGTCTTGGCCAAAATTCTGGAATAACAGGGTATGACTTCTGTCAGTTCCCAAACACTATTCTATTATAAATCCATAAATAAGTGGGCACATATAGGTATAGAATTAGAGGCCACAGCCAAGTATCTTGGAAAATGCCCTGACACATTTAAACTCAATGGCAAAATGATGGAAGGAAGGTAGACATGTAACCCCTGGTCTTTTCTTCCCAGTGTCTTGACAAAGACTAGATTGCTGAACACTGGGCTCATCTCCACACTAAGCAAACCTCTCCCCAGGAGCTCTCTGTTATTACCACTTCAGGGCCCTATCCACTTTAATAACAGGCATCCATCAGAAGAGGACCGCAAAATAAACAGACAGTTACAAATAGGACGGACTACATTCACAGGAGAGGAGAACAAGAAGAGATGAGATTAAATTTTCTGTGCTTTTAATCTCTCATGTCACTCTCACCAGCTGAAAGAGTTTACCATGTCCTTTTTCCACCCACAGCGTGCTCACTGAGATCTCCCAGCAGAGACTGTGGTCGACAAGAACACCATATGAATTAGAAGCAAGCATAGAAAACATTTTCATGTTACCCTTCATGAAAGAAAAAAAAAAATAGGATAATTCTAGTAAACTGAAATGTGTCTCCCACAAATTCATATATTACAGCCCTAACCGCACACTGTGACTGAATTTGGAGACTGGGCCTCTAAGGAGCTCATTAGGTAGGGCACTAATCACACAGGACTAGTGTCCTTATTAGAAGAGGAAGAAACACCAGAGATATCACTTTGTCTATCTGTCTCTCTCTCTCTCCACACACACAGAGGAAAGGGCAAGTGTAGACATAGCAAGAAGGCAGTCATCTGCAAGCCAAGAAAAGAGGTCTCACCAGAAATGAATCTGGCTGGCACCTCACTCTTGAACTTCTAGCCTCTAGAACTATGAGAACTATAAATCTGTGCTACTTAACTCACCCCGTGTGTGGGACTGTGTTATGGCAGCCCTAGCTGACTAATGCACTAATCTTGAAAGTATTTCTCTTCTAAGAAGAGAAATGGGTCTCCATTTTACCAGGAGGAGTTCAACTCACTACAGTATGGAGACTTTTCTCTATCAAAACTGAGGTTGGGGGAAGGAGTGAAAAAAAAAAATGCCCCCACGATATGCCATCAAAAAACAAGTTGCAAATGGAAAGTCCAAAAGCTAGTTAGTCCTTATGATTGGCCATTCAGGACTCAGAGTGAAAGCAGGGCTCAGGCCAATGCACGTAGTGCAGTTTAAGTATCAAACCAAAAAACCTGGAGATAAAAGCTTCCAACTGGTTGTAGAAATGCCAATTTCTTCCATTTTCTGCACTGGAGTGAGTGAGCATTACAATTGTCTGAGCAAGAAATTTCGATCTGTGCATGTTTGGGTTGGAAAAGGGAGCTTTGGAGAAAACAATCTCTGAACATTTCAAAGCAAAATCTTCAAGTAAAGACTAATTCAGAGTGGCTGTTTTTGACGCTGGAAATAAATGGAACAATATCTGGATTCCTCAAGCTCGGCTAACAGCTAAATAAGCTTCACGAAACACAAGCTACATTTTTCTTTCTCTTTTTAAAAAAATGCATCACAGCAGTTAATAATAATGCTCAGTCATAACATATGAAGTGCTTGAAATATTTTTTTAAATATCCTTTAAATAGAAATCCTAAGCTGCTAAAAAAACATCTTGTTTAAATCAGTTTTAATACCACATTGCAATTTACCTGTATCCAGTCACAAAATTGAGGCCATGGCTGTTGATCAATACAAGCCATGTTCGGCTCAATCGTGACAACAACAACCAATCATTCACTCTCCTGAATTATACCTCTTTCCAGTGGAAACAACCACCATCCCAAGACACTGCTCCTCAGGGTCCAGGACTGAATGGTCACCTGGATACCAGTTGTTGAAAAATACATATTCCACATGTGAGGACAGCAAAATGGAAAGAATAGGAACAGCGTGCCTCTCAAGTTCTACTTGGACATGCAAACTCTGACCAGAATGCAAATCCCAGTATTGAGTCTCTAACTTCTATCTCATACTCTTTCAACTTCAAGCTATCTCCCAGGTAGAGAGGAGCTGACTCCTTCAGAACACTCTTGCACAACAAAGGCCACAGTGAGCCTGTTTCTCTGTAATTTATACATCAAAGATGCTGCTCTGTCCCAAATTTGTGTCTTTCATGACCCTCTGCACAATCTCTTGGCTCACAGACATTTGACCTGGACTGTAAGTTCATTTCTGTGCGCTACTTTGTTGCTCGGTATCTATTTTTAGAGCATTTTGTATGTATGTGTGATGTGTCTCCAGGACAATGCTGCTGTAAGTTCCTTAACAGCTAGGAGCCAAAGAACATTTTGAAATGACCACAGCATCACATACAATAACCTTGTAGAATGAAGAAGAGCGGGGAGGGAAATCAATGGATTCCATTCAGGGTATGAGTTTAAATGGTATATATAAGAAAAATGAGATCTATAGTGGGCATCTGTGGGGTTTTACCTAATGGGTTTTTCCCATTTCTTTGGTAAAAGCACCCTGGTTTTCATTTGGAAACTACCCCTCCACCACTCTCAGATGAGGTTACTGACTAACATAAAAGTAGGTGGGTTAACCCTACTCAACCCTTAGGCTTCAACCACTGGCACGTGGTCTTAACCCTGGCCACTTGTCCCTTCAGCTGTGGATCAGGGATTGGCTTATGGGCAGACTCTTATTCTAAGTGAAGGAGTCCTTCCCAAGACTAGTGCTGAAACTTCTGAGAAAGATTCATTTCCTTGTTGCAGGGGTTGTCAAGCTGGTTAGAAAAAGTCTAGAGGTGTTCAGGTCATATCTCACCTAAGAATGATGCCAAACAAAAGGGAAGCAAGCCCAAGGGATGCGGAGAGAAAAATATGAGGTCTGATTTTGTCAGTGAGGTGACAGAGGAGCTCCTAGATCTAGTCATGCTTGAAGTTAATCTACCACTTGGTTCTGCTGGCAACAAATTTACCTTTCTCGGTTGAAATAAGTTTGAATTGGACTTCTATCACTAACAACCCGAAGTCCTGATCTATAAAGGTCCCTCACTCGTAGTGGCCTACCTAACAGTGTAGTATGTCAACTACTTCCTGTGAAAAGAACAGAACAAGCAGGCTTCCTTGGGCTCAGATGATATGGGTTCAAATCTCAGCTCTTCTGGGGGTGTCTCTGAGTAAGATGATCTTTAAGCCTGATTGTTCTTCCCTATAAAATGGATGTTAAAAATATTTCTCTTTGGGCTAATCATGTAAATGAAATGAGAAGCAGTAGGTGACATCTGGCTACCAACTGGGCCAGCCATCATTTGGTGGTTCAAAAACAGCTACTAATACTTCTTCCCTTTCCTGTTTTATCTAGTTCATATACTTCTTACCAGAAGAGGAGGAAAAGGTAGAGAGTAGTTCTCAAAGTGTGGTCTGAAAACTCCTAAGAACCCCCAAAATACTTCCAGGGGGTCTGTGAGATAAAACTATTCTGATAATAACACTGAGATGTTGTCCTCATTCTTTAATGATCAATTAAGTTTTCCAGAGGTTAAATGATTTGTGATACCACAACAAACTGAATGCAGAGGCCAATGTGGTTATCCAGCTGTGTTCTATTAAGCTAGATGTTAAGATTTTGAAAAACAATTGCATTGGGCCCAGTCATTTTTGTTGTTTACAAAATATGGTATTTATGATAACATATAACGAATTCCTTATTCTTATGTTTTAAATAATTAATTTAAAATTTTTTCCAGGTAGGGTTTGATTATGATAAATATTTATAAATAGAACCCACTCAAATCAAGTTCTTTTAACAGACTAAAGGAGTCTTGAGAATAAAAACTTTGAAAACTCATGCAGAACATGGATTTGGGAGCCAGGCAAAGTGAGTTCAAATTTTGGCTATGCTACTCACTGACCTACTGAGGGAGGGAAGTGACTTAACTTTTCTTGGCTGTCCTTACTTTTCTCATTTGTAAAATGGACATATTATAGTACGTATCTCCCAAGGTTAATTTGAGGATTAAATGAGTTAATATAGGTAAAATGCTTAGTTCACTGAATGCTAAAAAAAAAATCTTAGTTGCTATGATCATTATTACTAAAGTTGAAAATATGGCATAAAAATTGAATTATACAGAGCACTACAATATATATGTACTGTTTTGGGTGTAACAATTCCTTTTAGCAGATTATTTAGAAATACTATGTATCAGGGTGCCTGGGTGGCTCAGTTAGTTAAGTGTTTGACTCTTGATTTCAGCTCAGGTCATGATCCCAGGGTCATGAGGGCAAGCCCTGTGTTGGGCTCCATGTTCGGTGCAGAGTCTACTTAAGATTCTCTCTCTCCTTCTCCCTCTGCCCCTTCTCCTGCTCATGCCCTCTCTCTCCCTCTAAAACAAATAAATAAAATCTTTTTTAAAAAGGAATACTATGCATCAATAAACACAATGCATTCAAAGATCAAAAGAAACAGATTGTGCCCCCCCCACCCCCAAATGACTGTGTCCTCATGGAATTTATAACTTAATAAGAAGAAGAATAATTATTTAGGTCATACTTTGTACCAAGCTACTTTTGACTATTCAGTTCAAACCACTGAGATAGTTACTATTGACTTCTGCATTTTATAGAGGCAATTACTGAGACTGACAAAGATGTAACAACGTGCCCCAAAGCATACAGTTAGCAAGTAGGTGTATATCAAGTAAAACCTACACGTGTGACCACAAAGGCCTTGGTCTTTACCAATACCACGTGGACCCTAGAAAGTATTGAACCAGAGTTTACCTTCAAAGGGAAACAGAAGTATGTCCTTACTCCAAAAAGGCCCCAAGAAATCCCAACATACCCATCTTTATATGGTTCCAATATTCCAACATTCAAGGCTCTAGGGACACAAAGAACAGAATTACTTCTGTTATGGGTTGGGGTATAGAACAGTACTGTGAACCTAAGGGGTAAATCATGAATCTCAGTCTTTAAAAAACACAGAAATGAGCCATATTATATACATCTTTACAGAAGGGGGATATCTGTTTGTGAGGAGCATTACCTACTTTCAAACAATGCCTATGAAAGGAAAAGCTCTTCTTAGGCAACAATAGAGATAAGAACAACCAAACAAGATACAGAAACGTCACGCACAATTTGTAGCCTAAATTATAAGCTATCCCCCCTTACTATACAATCTTTCAGCAAAAACGAAATGTGCCCCAGGGGAATGAATAATAGTTAAAGCCAGCCAAAAATATGGCCTTTAGGAAGAGAAACAAGAAAGCATCTATTATTTTTAGCAATTTCTCGTTATTTGTCTTGGGAGGGTGCTTTTCTCTTTCTCTCTTGTTTCTCAAAAGATTCATTTTCAGATTAGTCACAGAGGGCTGGCAAGATGCTGAGAAGTTGAAGGTACTTCAGAGCCGTCTTCTAGGGCAATTCTCCAAAGCTTTTCAGGGAAATGATGCTGCCCTTGCCCAGAAATCTGTGTGAGCTGCAGAGTTTAAGCAATGCAGAGTGTAGAAACCTTGGGGTAAGTGACCCTTGCTATTTAGCTGAACTTGGAATGGACCTTTTCTTCACTAAACGGAGGAGTAATCTAGAAATGGTAGAAAACCTGACACAATGAAGTTCTCCAGGACCATAAATACATGTGGAAAAAGAAAGGAAGACTTGAAAAACAAAGTAAAGGGGGAAAATGTGCATTATAATACGTTTCAGCAGGAAAAAAAAAAAAAAAAGAAGTTAAAATCAGTCCTTATAAAGGTGGTGAATACAGGCTATAAAGAAAATGAGATTATATTACTGTGGTCTAATAGGTTATTTTAAAAAGCTCCCTCTCTGTGAAATAGTGCAGTCACTGTGGAAAAGTCTGGAGGCTCCTCAAAAAATTAAACAGTATACGCTGTTGGGTATATACCCAAAGGAACTGCAAGCAAGGACTCAAACAGGTATCTGTACACTTGTGTTCATAGTAGCATTATTCACAGTAGCCAAAAGGTGGGAACAACTTAAGTGCCCATTGGAGGATAAATGGATTCATAAAACGTGGTACCTACATACAAAAAAGTATATATTAAGCCTTCAAGAGAAACAGAATTCTGACCCAGGCTATAACATGGATGCTCACTGAGGACATTATCATGCCAAATGAAATAAGCTCATCACAAAAAGACAAATACTGTATCATTCCATGCAGAAGTATCTAGATAAGGGCACCTGTGTGGTTCAGTGATTGAGCATCTACCTTTGGCTCAGGTTGTGATCCTGGGGTCCTGGGATTAAGTCCTACATCAGGCTCCCAACAGGAAGCCTCTGCCCATGTCTCTGCTTCTCTCTGTGTTTCTCATGAATAAATAAATAAAAATCCTTAAAAAAAAAAGTATCTAGATAGGTTATCCCTAAAGTAGTCCAATTAATAGGGACAGAAAGTAGAAAGGTGGTTACCAGGGGCTCGGGGAGGGAACATGGAATGGGGGATTATTGGTTAATGATGCGGAAGTTTCAGTTTAGGGAGGTACAAAAAAAATCTGGAGATGGATGGTGGTGATGGCCGCACAACAGCATGAATATACTTGGTGCCAATGAACTGTACACTTAAAAATGACTAAAATGATAAATTGTATGTTACATGTATATTACCACAATAAAGTAAACTGGAGGGAAAAACCCTCAGAACACAAAAGGAGCCCCCTCCCCTCCATCCACACCCTTTCTGCAAGGTCTCCGGCCAAGAGGCAGCATCCCTGTCCCCAGCCCTTGAATCTGGGCTGGCTCTGGGACAGACTGGCTTTCACCACAGAATGTGGCGGAAGTGATGTTCTGGGATGTTGGAGCTGAGGCCTTGAGATGCCTTGCAGCTCCCCTTTCACACTCAGAATCTGGCCACCCCATGAAGAATTCCTGACTGTCTGGAGAGAGAGGCCATATGGAAAGAAAGACCCTTGCAAGAGGAAGGGCCATGTGCAGAGACAGGCCACATGAGGAAAACGAAGGGACCCCAGCCAAGAATCAGCACCCAGTCACTTGAGAAGGGCCAGCTCAGATTCTCCAGAACCGGCTCAACGACCCCAGGCAGCCCCATGGGGAATAGAGGCAAGCCATGGGAGCTGAACCCTGCCCAGATTCCTGACCACAGAACGCTAGGTAGGCCACAGATTGGTTATTGCCTTAAACCACCACATTGTGAGGTGGTTTGTCTCACAGCAATAGAGAACTGAAGCAGTCATGCAAATGCATGCCCTTGTTTTAAAGAATTTCCTCTCATCTCATTTTACTTCTACTACTATTTATTACAATCACTCATCCATTCAACAAATATTTACTGAGCACTGAGAGCACAGCAAGAGTCCTGCTGACATTTGAGATGCATCACAGAAGGCAACAAAGGCTTCTGCCCTCAAGGAGCTTACATTTTAAAGGGAGGAGGACAGAAAAGAAATACAAGAAAAAAGAGTAGGTTTAAAAGGTGAAATGCAATAGAAAAGGAGAAAGTAGCAGGGAGCACTGGGGGCTGCTGAAGGGGAGGGAGGGACATGGGCATTTCTTCTGGGTGGGCCTGCACAAATCTTTTCTGTGAAAAGATAATTCATCTGTTCATCCTATGTTTTTTGTTATCTGACCTTTTCTGATGATGATGTCTTAGTTTTAATTATATGTAATCACTGTGCTAATGGAAATAAATATAGGCAAGCTCAGTTCATTATCCTGATTACAGAAAAAAATTATATGTTCTCTCATACTGCTACTACATTAAAAAAAAAAAAACTTCATCTGCAGGCAAAACCTTGAGGAAAGACCTGGGGACCCCAAAATTCCCAAATCCCACCCCAAATCTAAAAGAGCATCTGTGAATTTTCTACAGTCTTTATGGCAGACTTCACCAAAATTGACCTTCTGTAATGCTGAACGACGAAGAGCATAGCTTGCTGTGCAAAAGGCTTTTAGTGCTCACCATCTGTCAGTTTCATGTAAATTTGTGATGAAGACCATATCTTTTGGTGTTGGGCACACTTTGGTTCAAAGTCCAAGTTCTACCATTTACAACCTGGTTGATGTGTTTCCCAAGCCTCAGTTTCCTGGTCTATAAAATGGGCATAATTACACCATGCTTCACAAAAGGAAGAACTAAATGAGACCATGTACAACTTAAAGCATTTAGCCAGCAGCCACAAAATGACAAGCATAAATGTTACCTGTTAACATAAGATTTTAAAAAAAAAAGATTTTATTTGAGAAGAGAGAGCAAGCAAGAGACAGACAGAGTATGAGCAGGGGGAGAGGTACAGGGAGAGTGAGGAGAAGAAAACTTCCTGCTGAGCAGGGAGCCTGATGTGGGACTCAGTCCGAGGACCCTGGGATCATGACCTGAGCCAAAGTCAGATGCTTACGTGATGAGCCACCCAGGCACCCCAGGTTATTTTTTAAAAGGTGTTCTCAGGTGTAAAAACTGCAGGAAAAGAATGACAGTCATTACTGACTTATTACCTCAGAATGATTCACCCTTGGACATGTCACAGGACTCCGTAGGTCCTATCAGAGCATAAAGGCCAAGAGCTCTGGACCTGGGTTCAGATAAAGCTGCTCATCCTTACAGGTACCATCCTGCTGCAACCCTATTCTGAGGTCAAAGATAAGTGACCCTTTAATTATGCGTGACTCTGGTGCAGAATTAATCATAAGAGGTCAAGTTGAAAGCCAGTATTAAATGGAATAAAAGACACCCTCCTCTAGATCTATTTAAGGCCCCCATGAATCATGCCTCCCACCTGGAATCATCCTGAGACTAGATATTAGAGCTTTCCCTGCCCTCTTGAAATGGTATGTCTGACCCCAAATCCGCCACTGAAGGATGAATGCAGGGAGTTTTGTCTTTTTTTGCAGGGGTGGGGTGAGGGGTGCTGCCTGGCACTTCAGCTCTTTTAAGGTTTTGAGAATCCTTGCTTTATAAAAGGAAGACAGAGACTATCTCACACTGGAGAGGGTGAAAAGCCAAAACCCCACTTGCTGGCTCTCCTGCTGGCTGGAGCATAGGCATGAGCCAGGTCTGACCAATCACATGTACTTGTCTAGACCAGAACATGGACTAGAATATGGATCTAATGACACAAAGAACCAAGAATGGGGCATCTTGTGAGTCTTTCAACAGCTGCAACGTGGGCTTCTAGGGGTGGCAGGGAGGAAGCCGGTGTCCAGGTCAGGCACCCTGAGGTACGTGACTGAAACCCCAGCCATTGCAGTGTCAGCCGCCATGTCCCCATGAACCTATTTTCTGGTGCGCTTCTGGTTGTCTGACTCAAAAGACTGCCTCCCTTTTATCTGTCTGCACTCAGAATCTGACTCTCCAGCCTTCCTGAGGATTTGGTAAGCTTCCTGATAACCTCTGAATAGAGATCTCCCTGATTAAATCAGCCTGAGCTCACTGCTGCTGCTAAGAACCTTGACTGATACAGTAATCCTAAAATAGCTTCCGCACAGTAAATCTGACCAGGTGCCAGCCCTGGGTCCAGCATTTTCTGCATGGTATCTCAATTAATTTTCGCAACCCACTGCAAAGAAATCCTCTTGTCTCCCTCTTTGAAAGGAGGAAAGAAAGAAAAGGAAGGAAGGAAGGAAGGGAGGGAGGGAGGGAGGGAGGGAGGGAGGGAGGGAGGGAATGGTAGAGTGGTAGAAATGGAATTTGACTTCAGGCCACTAGAGTACCCATATACCCAGTTAACTGCCAGGCCAGATTTTAACTCCTATCCCTTGGGACCTAGATCATTAATTCAAAAAATTTTATGGAGAATCCACTATATGCCAGGCACAATTCTAGACACCAAGGATAGAACAATAACAAGCAAAAAGCTGTGCCCTAACAGGATTTACATTCTAGGTCTTTGCTAAAGACTGGATATTTGCCTGCCCCTCCTTCCCCCCACCCCCAAGTAATATATAGAAATCCTGACCTTCAGTGTAATGGTATGAAGAGGTGAGGTCATTGGTGGGTGACTCAGTCATGAGGGTGGAGCCATCATAAATGGGATTAGCACCCTTAGAGAAGAGACCTGAGGTCTCAGAGCAGGAAGACAGCAGTCTCTGAATCTGGAAGCCTGCTCTCACTAGACACAGAATCCACCAGCACCTTCATCTTAGCCTTTCCAGCCTCAGAACTGTGAGAAAGAAATCTGTGCAGTTTATAGGCCACCCGGTCTGTATTTTTGTCAGAGCAGCCCAAACAAAGAGATCCTTAAATTCTTGATTTCTGATTCTGCTGGCTGGTTTTAATGGCACCATGTTCTCTGTCCCTGAACCCAGCCCGACCGCTTGATGAAGTCCATGTAACTGCACCATCCCAGGTCGGTAGGAAGAGCCCAGACTGGATACACGCTGATATGCAGCTACTCTAAACCATCGTGGAGTCTCCAAACCCTCCTCAACACAGCTGTGTGTGGTCAGGCGCTGCTCAGTGATCAACTCCTCCAGGAGAGGTGAATCCTGTTTGCCATCTCTGTTCATTGTGCTCCAGCAACGCGCCACAGACTTAGCAGCTGGAAACAGCACTCACTCATCCCAGGGTTCTGTAGGTCCAAGTCCAGGGGGCTCTGCAGCCCTTCTCTGCTTGGCTGTCCCAAGTCTTAAACCAGGTGTTGGTGGGCGGATCTCTTATCTGGAGGCTCCAGGGAGGTATCCACCCCAAGCTGGTTCAAGTTGTTGCAGAATTTACTTCTTTGTGATTGTAGGCCCAAATGGCTTCCCTTTGCCTGTGGCCATGTAATGTATCAGAACTGTGGCAGTGACATCAGGGAAGGAGGTCAAGAAGCCACCTAACAGTTTCAGCCTACCACACCACCCTGTGCCTGGGCCTCTGGTACAGCTATAATTTTCAGTAGTCTGGACAGAGCCAGTCTCACTGGGAAGATGACATGATGGATGTGAGTAAATAAGCTACATGGAAGAACATTCCAGGCAGAGGGAACTGCAAGTGCCAAGTCCCTGGGAAGGAACTCAGCTCAGGTGTTCAAGGAACAGCTGGAGGCCAGATGGCTGAGTGCAGCGAGTGATGGGAAGGACAGGAGGAGAGGCAGTCCCTGAGGTTACAATTGTGGTTCTGAATCATAGAGACCCTCCAAAGGCTTTGCAGGCCACTCCACGGACTTCAGCTTACTGTGTTCAATAATTCTGGCAAGAGAGGAAGGTGGCTCAGATGGGGATGTGGGTACCAGAGGGGCTGTTTACTCTGAAGTGGTCAGATACTTAATATATTTGGAAGGTGGAGCCCACAAAGATGAGAGAGAGAAAGAGAATAAGGAAATTAAAGACTCTGACTTTTGCATTTGCAACCTGTGCATCCTTGAGCAAACCATCGAAGCTTTCCATACTAGTAGTATGTTGAATAATAAAATAAAATGGCAGTTCACTTGTTCGAGACAGGATTTTTGCCAGAATTAAATATGGTAATGTGTTCTGAAATCTAGCAGGTGCTCAGAAACAGTCAGCTTTTCTTTCCTCATTGCTTACTATTAAATGCCTGATTCTTCCCTGTCCCATCCCATTGGGACTTCCTCTTTTTTCAACCTCATTCTTAAGTAAATGCATTAAAGCCCAACACAGTTTAAAGTTATAAATGCAGAGAGGGACTGATGTCTGTTGCATTCTACCCCTTTGATCAAGGGGTTAAAAAAGGATGTGAGAAGCTCAAAGAGGCCCCCAAATCAGAGAAACATCTAAAAAGCGTCTGGCCCGTGAGTAAAAAATGGGCATTAAAAAGCTGACCGTCCTAGTGGGGATCCTGCTCCGGTAATAAAGGTGTGTATCTAGCATAGAGGAACAGCTCAATAGGTATCTGTTAAATGAAAATATTAATATTTACATGTCCAATGGGGGGCTTTGGTACAGGCTCTTTATCACAGACATCTCAGGTTCACAATGAAGGACATCCACTAACAGTGCATGAGGCATTAAGAAATGATGCACCTGCTACTTCTATGGCAGGAGTGCTAACGTCTTTATTTTGCATTCTTTTCTTACCACTTATGAACTGAACACCGTGGACAATCAAACTGAGCCTCGGTGTTGTCCGCTGAATTTCCTCATGTACTTACTAAGCCGACTGATGATGTACATAAAATGCCCAGTAATAGTACCCCGTATTATTCAGTAATTCAGTTAAGTCATCAATAAATGGTTAACTGTTATTATTATCAACATTAATAAAAATAGATTCTGGGTATAGGAACCAGGAACTTCATCTCAGCCTCGCTCTGATGCTCTGCTCTATTTTTTCCTTTTTCTCTCTCTGACATAGGAAGAGTCAAATTTAGTACACAGTTCCAAGAAAGAACTTGAGATGATTTTTGTAGAAGGCCAGTTAATAACACTGCTGCCCTCAAGTTTGACTGTTTTTTTTTTTTCCCCTTTTCTGGTGCTAAATATGCTAATTTCTCTTTTCCTTCCCACTTCCAGGCAACCCGCAGACTCTCATTGACCAGTCTGAGTGACTCACACAGTTTGCTGTGATGCATCTGGAGTTTCTCACAACCCTGCCTTCTCCCAAACCTACGCAGATTTGTGTCATCAGCAAATTTCACTGACTTGCTAGTGAGAGAGTTGACATTTACACACCCACAGCTCCAGGCAGCAGTGACCAAGCCAGGGAATTTCTAATGAGGAAGGTTTGGGTCTCTGGAAATAAACATTTGACAGCTGGATATCTCCAGAAGAAAGTTAACCAGTTTAACCCATTCTCAGCCATTTTTCTCCTATCTTTGTTGCTCTCTTGCCTTTCACATTTTTTCATCTATCGAGCTGATACTGACTACCAGCGTTCTTAGAGGAACAGCCCAGAGAGAGGACGTTCAAAGAAGGGGACAGGGAAACAGATTGTGAGACAAGGCTTGATCTAGGGCTGGTGGCTGTTAGTGCAGGAAGAGCAGCATAATGCTTTACAGTATCGGGCATCACAGACAATGCTTGACAAAGATACATGGAGGTGCTGGATTGAGGCCAGGGCTACCTGTCTGGCCAACTTCTTTTACCTTCTTCTGGAAAGAGCCATTCAAATTTCCCTTGGCAGCAGGCTCCCTCCCCAATTTTGGTTGGGAATGTCTATCATATTCCATTCCTCCACCCCCTACCAAGTACGTGATCCAGGGAAAACAATTTCCATTTTTCTCTCCCATGCTTTACCATTTTCAGCAGAGAAGTACGATATTAAAGAAGGCCAATCAACAGACGTGGGTTCCTGCTCCCTTGATCCTCAGGTCCTGCTCTTTCAAGAGGTCTGCTTTTTCTGCTTTGCCTTAGAATCTGTAAGTCACCCTACATCCTTCCTTTTTATTGAAGCTAGCAAAAGCACTTTCTGTTGCGTGCAACCAAAGACTCACAAATGATGTAAGCTCTAAATCTAGCCTTCCCAAGGAAAGAGCAGCAGTTCAGGAAAAACAATAAGTTGGTATGTTTGCATTTACCAGCTGTGCACTGGCTTTTTTTATTGCGAGCAAGGAGCTATTTTCAAGACAGCTGTAAAATTGTCACCAAGGGTATCTTAGTTTAATAGTTTTCATTTCTCCTGCCAGTTACCAGAGTAGAGCAGAGATGAGGGGGAGGCAGGAGGGCACGGGCATAACTGATAGACTGGCACTCTTGTGGGATTAATTAAGTGAGGCTAGTGGATTTCATCATCCAAGAGAAAAAAACAAAGTTCAAAAGGAAAAGAGACGTCAAAACTATCTAGAGATGGAGTTGCAAGAACAGGATAATAGAGACATCTTAGGGGTTAGGTTCTGAAGTCATTGTACAAGGCAAATGTAATTGAGTCACAATCAACTTATCTTTTGAATTACCAAACAGTACAATATAACTGATGATCCCATACACGGAGAGATCATTATAAATGTATTACAGAGACTAAAATGTACATTGTGTAATAAGAGTACAAACGCAAAATGTAATTTTATATTTTTAACTACGTAAGACAGAATCTGAAACATGAAATCTCCATGTGTGAGAAGCCCACACTACAAGCAGCAAGTGGGTTCTAAAAAAAAGAGACGTGTCTCTTATCTCACACATAATCTGGGCACAAACCTTATTTAATAGAATTGCAGGTAGAATCACCTGTGGTATTTTAAGTGTTATTTTTGTTTGCGGAGGGAGTTGATGGTCAAGTACTTAATGAATGCAAGTTAGAAGTATATCTAATACAATGCTGTGACCTTAAAAGGTCATTTACTTCACCCAGGGGACCTGGAAGTACTCAGGGGGCCGCTACCTATTTTAGACAGCCCTGGAAGCTTCATTGAGCCCACAGAGTTGGTCTAAGCCTAAACTTGGAACACTAAGAGATACAGATTATCCTAAAGTTCTTTGCTTGCTTTGCCTTCTTTAATAAAACAGAAATGCAAATCTATAAAAACATTTTGACAAAACACTAAAATAAAATCAACAAACACATGGAATTAAATACATAACTTAGAGGCAGGCAGAGATAAATACAAAAACACAGATACAAGGAAGTGATTTACTCAATGGTCATAGAACCAGAAATTAGGGCTGAAAGAGGCCTTAAAGGTAATCTGATTTTTTTTTTTTTTTTTTTGAACAGTAATGCCTACTGCATAGTAGGCACTCAGAAACACCTGTTGAGAGGATAAATAGCTTTTTGAGTTAGGAAACAATGATTAAAGTGATTCTTGAGTTCATCATGATACTCAAAAAGAAAAAGGGAAAAGGAGAAAGGTAAAATTTTTAAAGTCTGAGAAAGTACAAGGTAAAGCTCTTCTTTCTTTCTTTTTTTTTTTTTTTTGGTAAAGCTCTTCTTGACAGAAGAATATCTACAAAATGGACAATGAATGGTAGAATTAGAAAAATCAATGTCTTGCAACTTCCCCTGTAACAACCAATCCAAGTGAGGCTCATCAGTGCATGCTACAACAATGGGGTGGAAGGATTTCAGGGAACAAGATAGTGACACAGATTACTTATTAACTACAGTGGGGGAAAGTTACCTCTACAATGAAGAGATCTGACAGGCAATCTCTTGATCAAATGATCAAAATAAGTATGGCCAATTACAGGACAAATTCATGTTATGTTGCTCCAGATGGAGGGGAAACCCACAGCAGCACCCATGCAATATTCTTACCAAGAAAAGTCTACCCTAATTCCAATCTTAAGGAAACAATCCAACAAACCCAGAGCATAGATCATTCTACAAGATAGTTTGGACGTTTCAAAAAATATCAATGTCACAAAAGACAAAAAAGGGAGAAAATTTTCTATCTCATAGGAGAGTAGGAGACGACACAAGCAAAGGTAACATGTGAATTTTGAATGGATCCTGGAATTTTTTTTTAAAAGGCATGAAAAGATATTTGGGGGAATACTGGAGAAATCTGGACTATTTATTAGATATTACTGAATTAATATGATATTTCTTAGATGTGAGAAAGTTACAGTGGTTATGTAGGAGTGGATCCTGGTTTACCATCTACATATGCTAGAGTTCTTCATATGTAGCAATATGTCTGCAAATTACTTTCAAAGGATTCAGCTCTGTTAAGTTGTATATACACGCACACACACACACACACACACACACAGAGAACAAGAAAGCAACTGTGGCAAAATGTTCATGACTGGTGAATCTAGGGGAAGATATAGAGAGGTTCTGTGTGCTGTCCTTTCATTTCAGTATTTTAACATTTTTTCAAGGAAAAAAAAAACTTGGAGGGAACAAAGACTCAGGTTCAGAGACATCATTAAATGACACACCCACACCACTGGCAATGTTATCAATTAGAGCTTCGTCCATCTCTTGGTTTCGCCTCAGGCTTGAATAAAAGATATTCTCATTCACCCAGAAGCTGTTAGAAGTTGAGGCCTCATAGGACGTGAAGAACCAATGTCAGAAGTGTTCGCAGCCAGAATATATAAAGAATATTTACAACTCAATAATAAAGTGACAACTTAATGAAAAAATAGGTAACATATATTTTTCCAGGGAAGATATACAAATGGCCAATGAGCACATGAACAGACACTCAGTACCATTAGCCACTAGACAAATGCCGATCAAAGATACCATGAGACTCCACTTTGCATCTACCAGAATAGCTATGATCAAAACAGACAGACAATAACAAGTGTTAGTGAAGAGGTGGAGAAACTGGAACCCTAACAGAGAACCTAAGTGGTACAGCCAACTCTGGAAAACAGTTCAGCAGTTCTTCAAATTTAAGCACAATTACCTTGTGACTCAGGAGAGCCACTCCTTTCCTAGGCATATACACAAGAAAAATGAAAACATCCATATATATGAAAATGTGTACACAAATGTTTCACAGCAGCATTACTTACTATAGCCAAAAAGTGGGCACAGTCCAAATGCCCATCAGCTGTGGTGTATCTAGGCAATGGAAGAGGATTTGGCAATAAAAACAAAGGGCACGCTGATACACATAACAGAGTGGATGAACCTTGAAAACATCACATTGAATGCAAGAAGCCAATCACAAAGCCTACAGAGGGTCTGACTTCATTTATATGAAATGTCCAGAGTGTGCAAATCTCTGGGGACAGAAAGTGATTAGTGGTTGCTGGAGGCTTGAAGGAAGAGGAGGATGGAGAGTGACTGCTAATACCAATGGGATTTACTTAAGGGATTAAAAAAAATGTTCTAAATTAGATTTTAGTGGTGATTTCACAATCCTGTGAAAATACTAAAACACAAAGAATTGTACATTAACTGTCTGGTGGATTATCTCTATGAAGCTGACTTTACATATATTTTGTATATATGAAACTGGTGGATTATCTCTATGAACTGTCTGGTGGATTATCTCTATGAGGTTGACTTAAAACACATATATTTCATATATATGTATATACATACATATGTACACACACACAATTATGACCTCAAAAGTGTTGGCAAGGAGACTTTCCCATCATCTTTGGTCTTTCTAGAGAGACATTTCTTCCCATCTGCTACAATTCATAGGTAAGTCCCATATTTCCAATCTAAACAGCTTCCTATAGACCTCTGGCTAAGTGGACAAAGGGAAGCCACAGGAAGCATAACTTGCCTTTCTACAGTGCACAGTGCAAGTTAGGACCCAGTTACTCTGAGTTCCATCCTCCCACACCAGGAACAGAAGCTCTGAAGGATCAGCTGGTACCAAACTGTCCCTGGACAGTAATCATGTGAACAGGATCAGGCTCAAAACTGCTTCTCTGAGGCAGCCTGCTTCTGAAGCATCTGCTTTCCTAAATGAATTGGGAGTTTCAAAATCAGGAAGCAAAGAACCAGGTTTTTAAAGGGATAGAAAGGGGTTTATGCACTGACGAGGAGAAAGAAGGGAGAGAGAAAAAGGTGAAGGCAAGAAGAAGAGCATTGGGTGTGTGAAGCTAGAGCAGTTCTGTGATGTAGCCCCTCCAGCAAGCCATCCTCTTTCTGCATGTGGCCATCTGATTTCCCATGGGAAGCCACGCTTTTTCAGTGCTTCAGGCCACTCGGTTTGGGTGGTGTGGAAGTGCAGCCACAGTAGAGGCCACAAGACCTGATCTAAGCCAATCCACACATTCATTCCCCCTGCTGCATGATGGGGTTAGGGATGAGCACATGACCCGAATGGGCCAATAAGATTGAGGCCCAGGACTTCTGTTGGAAATTTTGAGAAGAAAATGACTCTGGAAAGACTTTAAAGCTAAGAGTAGCTGGCAGCAGTCTAGCCTGCACAGGAGAATGGGAATAGAGAGAGGTCCTCATACTATATGGAACCCTGATCTAGAAGCTAGAAACCTCTGATCATTTGAGCCGAATCAGTGATTCCTCCCTCCCACCCCCAAATTTTTTTAAACCAGTTTGAATTAGTGTTCTGCTGCTAGCAATATAAAGAATTCTGTTTAACATGGAAGAAAATCAATGGGGTTCCACCAGTGGCCCCCAATGACAGGAAGGAACACTATCTGGGATGATAATCATATGTCAATTTGGCAGCATCATGGTTCCTGGACATGATATGGTATGACATTATATGTTTCTGTAAAGGTATTTTTAAGATGAGATTTTCATTTAAATAGACTTTGGGTAAAGCAAATTATCCTATGTAATGTGGGTGGGCCTCATCCAAACAGTTGAAGGCCTTAAGAGAAAAGACGACCTCCTTGGAAGAAGAGGGAATTCAGTCAGCAGAATGCCTCTGAACTCTTAACTCCAACTCCTCCCTAGGTCTCCAGCTTGCCAGCTTACCCTGCAGATTCTAGACTTGCTGGCATCCACAGGGGCCCAAACCAATTCCTTAAAACAAATCTAAAATAAATCCTTAAGATAAATCTGCATTAATCTCTATACCTATATAGATAGAGATATAAGTATAGATCTAGAGAGATAGGTTTCTCTTGAGAACCCTAATACATGATCAAATGGTGGTCCCAGCACAATGCGTTGGCTTGCAGAATTTGCAGTGGCAAGAACATAATGCCAGCACTCTCACCAACTCTACCTTCATCTTCAACAATAAATCATACATGCTACATACTAGGTTCTGTGTGACATCTTTGTTCCTGTCAGCTTAATTATCTAGTATACTATTCCCACTTTTGTAGATAATCAGAGGTTAAATGACTTGTCCCACGTCAAATGCTAGTAATGAAGATCCAGGAAACCAACTCAGGCCTCCCTAGATCTATCACAAAGACTTCACCCACCAGCTCAGCTCCCCAATTTCTGGGATAAAATTCCTGAGGTTACTCTTCTTTCTCAGAGATTTGGGGCATGGGGCCACAAAAGTAATTACAAGAAGCAGCAAGCCCACAAGCATAATCCATGCTCCTGCCACTCTTCCTCCAGTTGGGATCCCTTGGTCAATTTAAACTCCTCCTTATGGGTGGTGCTGGTCTGGCATGAGTCATTGAGTCACAGGGCTGTGGTCTCTGCCCCTAGAGAGTAGGGTCCCAACTCCAATTCCTAAAATGCTATGAGGCTTACTGACATGAGTTAACTCACACCTTTCTTTACCTTTCCTTGGTCATGGCCTGATTTTTTTGTTGTTGTTATTGTTGTTGTCAGGTGCAGCTTTAGGGTAACATGGATGGCCAGCTGCCAGAATGGAGAAAGAAAGAACTGGCAGCAGATACCCTCTGAAGTCTAAGCAGAGGCTTTAAGGACTCTGGGCAGAAGGGAGGACATTCGTGAGCTCTCTCCTTATGGTCGCAGGAGTGGCTGTTTCTAAATATTTGTCATTTATATCTCCCCTCCATGATATATACGTCATATTCACAGGCTACCTTTTTTTTTTTTTTTTTTTTTACAGACTACCTTTAACATTATTTATAGCATAGTTTTAACCGGCTCCTTGTTTCATTAAAATAAATCAATTTCAAAAGGAGTTTTATATAATTTTATATAGAGAGACTATTTTTACTTGCTATAAATAGAAAATGTATTGGGGAAAAAAGAAGTCTTAAAAACATAAGCAATTTTACTAAACACATTTGTCCAGCAAAGGCCAGGAGGCTGAACAAGAAAAAAAAAAAAAAAAGCAAGATTACAAGTAGTAGAGAGGTGTTAAAGATCTATTAGCTAGTAACCTTGAGTAAAATCAGACTAAATGACACATTATTTGAAAAGCCAGGGAGTACATGAAGCACTTTGGGTCAGCGAACCTTGACCAAACACCTATTTTGGGTCAGAATCTGTGCTGGTTATTCTTGACAAACCATTTTAGTAAGACTTCCATCAGAAATGTTTAAATAAAAAGTTTTGACATCTCCAAAAAAAAAAAGTTTTGACATCGAATACAATTATGTTTCAACATAAAGAGAAACATTTTCATATGCTCTGATTTTTAAGTGCCCATATAAGCATAGGATTTCCCTTCCTTTTTTCTTTTTTTTTTTTTTTAATTTATTTATTTATGATAGTCACAGAGAGAGAAAGGGAGAGAGGCAGAGACATAGGCAGAGGGAGAGGCAGGCTCCATGCACCGGGAGCCCGATGTGGGATTCGATCCCGGGTCTCCAGGATCGCGCCCTGGGCCAAAGGCAGGCGCCAAACCGCTGCACCACCCAGGGATCCCTCCCTTCCTTTTTTCTAATGCCATCCATGAAAATACATCTTCAATTCACATAACTAAAACACACAATCTTAAAGATTATTAAACCGGAATTTCAGCTAAAAGAGAAAAGGCAGCCCGGGTGGCTCAGCAGTTTAGCGCCGCCTTCAGTCCAGGGTGTGATCCTGGAGACCCGGAATCGAGTCCCACGTCGGGCTCCCTGCATGGAGCCTGCTTCTCCTCTGCCTGTGTCTCTGCCTCTGTGTGTGTGTGTGTCTCATGAATAAATAAATAAAATCTTTAAAAAAATAAAAAAATAAAAGAGAAAAGACCTACAAGTAACACTTAAGACTTTCCCCTCACGTTTGTGGAAGAATGTAGAATGCATTAACTTTTTCACAATGTACTTTATTTGTACATAGTGTAGAATTTGTACACCAACTGAAACCATCTTCCTTACCACCTAGAAACAATTCAGTGCCATATAAAATCATTTTTAAACTGCTGTGGCATGTGTCCCACATGGGGGCACACAGGTAAAGAGAAAACAAGACAGACTTTCGAGTTCTATACCTGGGTTGGATTCCCACTCTGCTACTTAGCAGCTGTGTGGCTTTAAGCAAATTACTTAACTTCTCTGAATTACCGGCTCTTCGTCTGTCAAGTGAATATAATAATATCAACTTTGTATGGCTGCTGGGAAAGAGAAAGGGATAAAATATGCCTAGCTTAGTGCTTGGAACCCAGTAGGCACACAATATACAGTAAAACTCTTTGATGGGAAAGCATAGGAATCATTGCTGATACTGAAAAAGTGGGTTCCTGTCAAGAATGACAACCTGGGTGCCCACAGGGGCCCAGCAAGTCACATGAAGGAAGTAAACATGTTGGATAGTGTCCTAGATCCAGCTAAGGTTGTGTCTAAAAGAGGCAGCTGTTTGTTCATCCTCAGCTGACCATGGTGATGGTAACAATCAGTTGACATTTATTAAGCTATTACCATTACTTATTTAATCTTAGCCCTAGGAGGGAGGTCCTAGTATCAACTTCAGGTTATACTAGCTCACCTAGTATATATACTATACTAGCTCACCTTCGTGTGAGCCAACTGAGGTACGGTGAGATCTGCTAACTTGTCTGATCCCATACAACTTAGGAAGTGGCAAAGCCAGACCTAGGCATTCTGTTTCCTTTCCTTTCCTTTTTTTTTTTTTTTTTAAGATTTTATTTATTTATTCATGAGAGACACAGAGAGAGAGGAAGAGACATAGGCAGAGGGAGAAGCAGGCTCCCTGTGGGGAGCCTGGTGTGGCACTCCATCCTGGGACCACGGGACCATGACCTGAGCCAAAAGTAGATGCTCAACCACTGAGCCACCCAGATGTTCCCCCCAGGCACTCTGTTTTCAGAGCCAGTCAACTCTCTTTACACTCTAAGGGCAGTGAGTGGCTCTCAAGCTTTTTGGGTCCATCAGAATCACCCAGAGAACTTGTTAAAATAAAAACTGCCCCATGATTCCATATGTCAGGAATGGGGAAAGGACCAAGAATCTGCATTGCTAACAAGTTCCCGGGTGATACTGACGACGTTGATCTGAGGACCACACCTGGAGAACCACTGTCCTAAGCTATTTTTCCTCTCCTAAGGCTGGTCCTGTATTCCAGATTTTCTGATTGAATTTTAAGAGAAGCCAGAAATGTGGCCTGCTGTACGAAGGCTCACCATATTTAAATGCTGGCGACTAATTCACTATTTTTAACAATACTGTGCAAGCCAACAACAACAACAAAAACAAAAACAACCCAGAAACAAGCTAGCAAGCCAAATTTGGCCTCTGGGCTGTTGGTTTGTGATTTGCGTTTTACGTGTCAAAAGCATTTTTAACACATTTATGCAACAAATGTTTATTGAGCACTTGTTACACACCAGGGGCTGATATGGGAAATGAGTCGAGAGATGAGCCAGGCAGATGAGAAGGTCTCTCTTTGCAGAGGTCACAGTTGGGGTGGTGACAGGGACGGGAGTGGGAAAAACAAAACTAATGAAACAAATCAAAAAGATCTTTCCCACTATGGCAAGTTCCCTGCAAAAAACCCAGCAGGGTGATAGACTGGATGATTTCCTTGATTATTTACAACTCTAGAAGAAAGAAGGGAAAGTGTACTATGCCTCCATCACAGCTGAGTAGCAGACAAAAATAGTTGAATTCTGTGCTGCGACCAACGTCCCCCAGGCTGTGGAGGTCGGCCAGGAACCACACCACTGCCTGACTTCCCTGCCAATACCAAATTCATGACATCATATCTCCCACGGATTATTTACCTCATCCCAAAGTGTGGAAGGTCAAACCGCCAGTTTTCTGTTGTCTCTCTCTCTCTTTTTTTTTTTTTTTGGTCTGCCTCTGCAGGTGAAATTTAGCTTTAATTGTCTAATTGCTACTCTGGCAACGGCTGCCACAGATTCATTTTAGAACTCGGCACAGGTGCGCTCCGTGGCTGATGTTCTATTTTCAAGGACGAAAGGAAGGAATTAGGAAACCTGATGTCTTCTGCTTCAAGAGTTAAGATGAAGTTATTTTTTCCCCCAATCAACTCATGTTATCTCGTTTCAATTTTCCAGAGTGTCTTCTCATCATAAATTAAACTGGGTTGCCAAATCCCAGAGCAACAGAAATGGAAAGGTAGTTGGGAGGAGGAGGAGAAGAAAAAGTTTGGGAGCTTATTAAAGAAAAATGTTTCTGTGTCCTTGAAAGTACAGTTATTACATAAGGAACTGTACGTGATGATGATAATAAAAAATGATAAGGCTGATAAAAATAATAATGATCATGATACTGTTGACCATGGCTGGCACTCACCAAACATTCACTCACTAAAGCCACAGGACTCTGCTTTGAGGTAGGTAAGCAGCCCTAGGCTGATGTTACATATTAAAAAACAGATTGGAAAAAAAAAGTCTAAGTGAATTCCTTAAAATAGTTACTGCATTCTTGATTCCAGCAGTTAATTCAATTTCAACAAGACTTCCTTTTTTTTTTAAACACTTGGAAGACAGATATGCTGACTTTACATGTGCTTTAATTATTTTCAATTCAGCACTAAGGAGATGAGCTGTAGCCAGTGGTATGTGCCTTTACAAACTTGACGCGTAATGGAATGAAAATGCCAAGGCGGAGAGAGTTAACAAAGAGAACGCCAATAAGTCAATGCCAGCGTCCCTCTTTCACATCATGGCCCATTTCGGGAGTCAGCACAGGTCAGACCCTGTCCCTGGAAACAAAGCATGCAAAGCTACCGGGTATAAGAAAGGCAATCCATCACCACTCCAAGGTACACACCTGACCATTAGCCACAAGGCTTGGTTGGTTGGTGTCCTCGGATTGTTTGATGGGTAGAAAGAGGGAGCATGGGCAGAACTCAGCGTGGGTTTTAGCAGCAATGATCAAGTCAGAGACGCCCCTGAATCTCAGTTTCCTAACTTGTGGAATGGGAGGTGATGGTGACAATCACAGCTGCCCTATCTTACCCGTGGGGTACACCAAGGATAAAATACCACATCAGAAACTACAAAGGAACAATCAAAAGCAAGGGGATCATGACCATCATCTTTGCCTCACCTGGGCTCGGGAACTACTACGGCTGTATACAGAAGAGTCATCTCGTATTTCTTTGCACCTCCTACCACATTAAGTGCAGAGCCGAGGTTTTGTGCGAGTGGCTGGTTTTCAAACATCTTTGTACCCCACGAAAGGGTTCGCCTAAGGTTTTCTTCAGTCGATTCTACCAATACATCTGAAATATGATCTGATTGCCCCCAAAATAGCAATACTATTTCTAAAATGGAAATTGAGTTCTTTGAATTTATTTTCTGATTTAATCTTCCCCATAGCCCTTCAGGATTGATATAACTAGCCTCAGTTTTTGATGTGAAAACTGAAACTCAGTTTAAATAACTCGTCTAATTTCACACAGCTAATAAGCAGCACAGGCAAGATTTGATCCCAGATCAGACTGCTTTGGCGTCAGAGGGCACCTGCATTTCTAAATTGTGCAAAGCTTGGTGGGCCAGTGGACACAACGGTCCATCACAGTGCCTCTTATAATTTAAGTAATTTCTACACTTACTTGTATATATTATGAATAACTCTGCCCTTTCTACAAATATTAAGACACTATTCTTCTTACCAAAAAGAAATGAGCATTCTTTGGGACCTGTGTTCAAGTACTACAACCTGGTAAGAGTACTATAGACGCTTCCCATTCATTCTTCAATTTCTAGAACATTATTAACAAGGGTGTGCACAGTGCAGAATACTGCATAACGGCAGCTTATGCCAGGACAATGATACTCCAACGTGAGCTTGCCTTAATGAGCATGTATCTGGAAAGCCAAGTAAAAATGCAGGCTCCCAGCCTCCCTGCCACCCCATGATCATCCAACCTGCTTAAGGTGGAGCCCAGGAATCTGACTTTTCATAAACTCCCAGTTATTCCCATGCCAGTTGGTCTCAGACCACAGTTAGGTGACGGAGAAGTGGGTGGGGAATCAGGAACCCACAGCTTAGCTCTGGGGCACGTTTGCTATAAAGCCTTTAACAACTCACCTAACCTCTTTGGACGTTTTTTTTTTTAAGATTTTTATTTATTTATTCATGACAGAGGGGTGGGGGCAGAGACACAAGCAGGCTCTATGCAAGGAGCCTGACGTGGGACTCGATCCTGAGTCTCCAGGATCACGCTCTGGGCTGAAGGCAGGTGCTAAACCGCTGAGCCACTGGGGCTGCCCCCTCTTTGGACTTTTGCTTTGGAAAGCAACTCTTGTCTTATTTGGATTATCTGGCCGTCATCCTTTTGACTAACTGGGCTTTGTGGGTTTCAAAACTTCTGGGTGGGCAGGACGATCTTTTAGTGTATGGTCACTGTGCTAGCTATCATCCACAGGGATGTCTAGTAAGGGCTTTTGTTTTTTAACTGCAGAACAAGCTCCAAATGAAGGGGTAGAACACCATGAGGAAGCCTAGGCCTCTTCTGGCATTTGCAGGACTCCACTACAACCATAGAGTCATCTTGGAGGGCAGAGCCATCAGCTTAACTTAACTTTCTTCTACCAGTATTTAAATGACTGCAGGAGGCCCCCTCCTTGGCAAATATATATAATTAAGGAGGCAGCACACAAATGCTATTTGTCAGAGGGGATTCCTCAGCATTTTGAAACACACACAAATACATACACATACACAAAAATGTACACAAATATATACATATAAATGAGAGTCCTTCAAATTTGGCAATGGAGGGAAAACCTTGCTCAAGATTTGCTTTCCTCTTGAGGCTATAGTTGCCAATCCTACCTGTGCGTTAGAACCAAATGTGGGCTGTAAGAAAATGTATACATTCTCCTATACCCACTCAAAGATTTTTATATAAAGGGTCTGGGGTGAGGGGTACCTGGGTGGCTCAGTCAGTTAAGCCTCTGATTCAGTTCAGGTCATGATCTCTGGGTCCTGGGATGGAGCCCCACATCAGGCTCCCTGTTCAGTGGGGAGTCTGCTTCTCTCTCTGCCCTTCCCCCACTCCTGCTGGTGTGCTCAATCTCTCTCTCTCTCTCATGCTATCTCAAATAAAATCTTTAAAAAATAATAAAATTAAAAATTAAAATAAAGGCTCTGGGGTGGAACCTCCAGCACTGGTACTTTTCAAAGTTTCCCAGGGAAATCTACTGTGCCTGAATTGAGAACTATGACTTTGAAGATGATCAACTCCCAATCACCCTGCTGTCATTGGGGAAGAACTGACCTCTTCCCACAAAGGACCTTCTCCCTTAGCAAAACTCAAGCACAACCAGAATGTTTAGGCCAATGGTCTACACAATGAATGGAAAATATTTAAAGTTTATATTTAAATGTTTACCTAAAAATTAGAGGATTAAACTTTATAGATATTGGGGATCCATGGGTGGTGTAGCGGTTTGGCACCTGCCTTTGGCCCAGGGTGCGATCCTAGAGTCCCGGGATGGAGTCCCGCGTCAGGCTCCTGGCACAGAGCCTGCTTCTCCCTCTGCCTGTGTCTGCCTCTCTCTCTCTCTCTCTCCCTCTCTCTCATGAATAAAATGTTTAAAAAATCTTAAACTTTATAGATATTTACTATATGGTTTAACAATGGGACCCTCACTTGAGTTTTCTGTCAGCTGGGCATGGGGTGTGCCTCTATGACACATGTGGCATTGACAGGACCCTGAGAAAAGGGTGGGAATGTCACAATATGGGACAGGTGATGATGGGCATATTGAGTATTAAATTTTAGCACTCTGTGACATACTATTGAGTTTGCCAGGTTAAATGGATTTATGGAGTTGTGGAAATCTAGTATTATTCAAACTTTTATAAACAACTTAAACAGATTCTACAAAAACTCCATAGACAGAGTATAATTCTAATAATGTAAACACAGAGAAATAGGCAGAGTTGGTCCATTTTCTACTCCTAGTGTAGGCTCTTTGAATGCCACATCATCAAGTAAAAGCAAAAACAAGAAAAACTAACCATAAATTGGTTAAAACCAAAAGATCAAGACAGTTCTTTGAAGTATGGCTTTTGCATACTATTATTGAAACCACAAACGTTGATTTACATATATGTCATGCTTTGGAATACAGACAGTATTCACTTTGCACGGTTCCTTATGCACAAATTTCAGTTACCCCAGTTTAGTTAAGTAATGTCAGTCTCCCATCACGGTTCAAATTTCAATTTCTATGCTATTTTAACTGTGAGTAATTTGCATGGTATTTAACTGTGAGTAATTTACATAAAGTATAAACTTCACTCCTTCCACAAAATCACTATGTAAAAAACAAATACACATTATGATCAGTAACCAATCATGTTACCTCTCTCAACGTCTGCCAATGACTGGTCACTGTCTGCACACGTTTGTTACTTAGTTCATACACAGACAGCAAAGCATGTAGCTGTGTTGTTTGCTTGTCTCCCAGTGATACACCCATATGACTGAACTGCTCACCAATATTCAAAATGTAGCAAAGAAACATAAAGTGGTAATGCTAGAAATGAAATACAAAGAGAATATAAATTGAATTATGAAAGAAGGAATAGCTGACCATGGGGTTGATCATGGATATGCCCCCAGAAGGATTTAATGAAGGAGAACTTATAACATTGATAGAAAAGTCATTGTGACAAAAAGGATGACGATTTATGTGAGAGAGGAAGTGGCATACAACAAAAAAGTTCTCTCTAAAGGAGCTCCTGGAGGGGCGGTTGGGTGGCTCAGTCAGTTAACCGTTCAATTCTTGGTTTGGCTCAGGTCATGATGTTAGGGTCGTGGGATTGAACCCCCTGCCAGGCTCTGTGCTCAGCAAAGAGTCTGCTTAGGATTCTCTCTCCCCATTTCCCTTTTGCCCTTATCCCCTGCTCATGCTCATTCTCTAAAATAAATAAATAAATATTAAAAAAAAAAAAAAAGGAGCTCTTGGAGACATTTCATGAAATCACAAAGCATAAAATGGAAACTGAATCTAGATTAGAAAGGAGTGTGACAATTTGCCAGGTTATAAAGAAGATATTACTCTGTATCATAGTTTTAAGATGAAAAAGGAAGACAAGCACTGTTCGAACTACTTTTGATAAGATTTTGACTAAAAAAAATGTTCATGGTCAATGCTTCTCATGTCTTAAATTGGAGTATACTAAATATTAGTTTTACTATTTTTCTTATTTCCCTATGCATTTATAACCAACAGTAAGAGAGTTTTTACCATGTTGAAAAATTTTAAGGGTCCTGATACAATTGTAATTTTTCCCACTGCTTATTAAGATCACTCTGCAAAGTTTTAGCTTGCGTGGTTATATTTATAGTCCCACACTGCCATGCAAAGCTAGTACTGACTGTTTTAGCTAATCATAGGAGTATATGTTTATAATTTATTGACAAGTAACTGTACATGGTTTGGCAGTCTGTGTTCAAACATTTTCTACTGACGGAGTATGAAGTTAGAAGAGTCTAGAAACCAGTGACTCAGACCATGTTTACTGGAGAACACAGGATGGCAACAGGGAAATAACCACAATAACAAGGGACAAGGATAATCTATATATCATGATGTTGATTTCTTAAATTCCCCTTGATGCTAGCTTTTCCTTCTAACCTCCAGCCTGCTCCCAAGTGCAGAGGCCATCATGAACACCTCCAACCTGGGCATGTCCTCCAGGACCTCTATCACCTTAATCTTCAGAGGTGGTCTTCAGAAAGACATCACCCAGAGCTTGTTAGAAATGCAGGTTGGAGGCCCTACCCCTAGACCTACTGAATTAGAATCTTCATTTTAATAAGATCTACAAGTGATTCCTATATCGTGAAATTTGAAAAGCATGACCCTAGACTTCATGTCTGAGTCTATGAGGCAATGCAGGGATCAGGAAGAGATAGGGATTCACTATGTCATATACTGATGGGCTGCAGTCTACTTAGTACTAAAGTCTATGTTTTGATTTTTTTTTTTTTTATTTACGATAGTCACACAGAAAGAGAGAGACAGAGACACAGGCAGAGGGAGAAGCAGGCTCTATGCACTGGGAGCCCAACGTGGGATTCGATCCCGGGTCTCTAGGATCGCGCCCTGGGCCAAAGGCAGGCGCCAAACCGCTGCACCACCCAGGGATCCCTAAAGTCTATGTTTTGTTTAAGGACTTACTACTTCTCCAGGTGACTGATGTCACTCACCAAAAACAGTAATATCAGCAATAGCAAAGATTCATTAAGCACTCACTCTATGCCAGGCAATGCGATAAACCACTGATATCCTCTCACTGAAGACTCACCTCACGTGATCTGTAAAATGGGAATAATGATACTACTCCCAACATACATATAAGGTACAGAATTGCACAGAGCCTAGATGACATTGGGTGGTAGGTTGAGAATGTGCAGCTGCCTGTATATGTGAACCTCAGAGGGTATATATGCACGTGTGTGTGTGTGTGTGTGTGTGTGTATGCACACATGCTTTAATTTCAGCAGGAAAAGTCAGCTGCTTATCTTGAACCACCACCTCCCTTTTTCTGGATCTCTCTAGACTACTTCCCTTAGTTACTACCTATAGTCAACAAATTGAAAACCATCTCAAATTTGGGGGATAGGTCAAAATCCCCACTGGCTGTTTTGCAGAAATTGACCAACTCCATGTGGAAATTCAGGGCACTGAGAAGAGCCAAAAACAATCTTGAAACAGAAAAGCAAAGTTGGAAGACTTGCATTTCCCTATTCCAAAACTTACCAAAAATTTGCAATAATCAAGACAGTGTGTTACTGACATAAGACAGACATATTGATAAATGGAAGAGAACTGAGAGCCCAGAAATAAAATCATGATCTATCATCAAGTGATTGATGAAAAGGGACCCAAAAGAATTCCAATGGGGAAAATGATAGTTGTTGCAATACATGGTTCTAGGACAAGTAGATATCCTCATACTATGAACAAAAATTAACTCAAAATGGATCACAGACGTACGTGTACGAGCTAAAACTATAAAATTCCTAGAAGAAAATATATGTCAATCTTTGTAACCTGGGGATAGGCAATGTTTTCTTAGAGATGATCCTAAATTACAAGTGACCCCCCCGCAAAAAAAAGTATAGCTCACACGGACGTCATCATAATAGAAAACTTTTTGTGTTTCAAAGGAGACCATCAAGAAAGTGAAGATAACCCATAAAATGGGAGAAAATATTTGCAAAGCATCTGATAGGGGACTTAAATCTACAACATACAAAGAATCTTTAAAATTTAACAATAAAAAGGCAAATCAATTAAAAGTGGGCAAAAGATACTTGTTTGAAGAAGATACACAATGGCCAAGTGCACATGTAAAGGTGGTTATCATCATTAGTCAGCATGGAAAAGCAAATCACCACCCTCTGCTGCACTTCATGTCCACCAGGATGGCTCTAATCAAAACACAGAAACTAATAAGCGTGGGGGAAGATGTGGAGACATGGCAATCCTCACATACTGCTCCTGGGCATGTAAAAGGAGATACCCACTTTGCAACAGTTTGACCATTTCTCAAAATGTTAGGATGAAGTTACTACTTGATCCAGCAATCTACTCGTAGATATATGTGGTATATAAACCAAGATAAAAGACACCATACAACCACCATAATAGCTACGAAGAGGAAACAACTCAAATGGCCATCAACATCTGAATAGACAAAATGCGGTATATCCATACAACCTATGATTATTCACCAATTAAAAGGTGTTAAGTATTGATCATTGCTAGCATAGATGAGCCATAAAGGCATAAAACTAAATGAAAGATGCCAGTCACAAAAGACTGCATATTGTATGATTTTACTTATATGAAATGTCCAGAATAAGTAACTCCACAGAGGCAGAAAATAGATTAGGGACTACCTAGGGCTGGGGGAGGGGGAGCTGGAGGGCACGTGGGGCATGACTGCCGATAGATATGGATCTTTTCCCTTGGAGTGATGAGAATATTCTGGAATTAGACAGTGGTGACAGATGTGTAAGTCTGTGAGTACACTAATGACCACTGAATTGCACACTTATATAGATGAGTTGAATGGCATGGGAATTATAGTTTTATAAAGCTGTTGAAAAAATTGGGAGCCTAATGCTGTTTCCTTTCCCACCTAAGGACAGATCTGCTGATTCAGGTCAGTCAAAGGCTGGAGCTCAGTTATTCCCTTAAGCCTGGCCCACTCCTGCTTCTGTATCCATCGACTGTTTAAACAGAAGTGTCTTCACTCTCAAGGATGGGGATCCAGGCAGTGAGGTCCCTCTAGACCCAGTGTTACAATTAACGTAGTCACCGACTCACATGCCAGTCCTGCTTGGCAGTTTTTAATACCCTCTATGGAGGAGTCAAGCTTGTCATTTGGGACTCTTCTCAGAGGAGGCAGGGAAACCAGCTAGGGAACAGAGTTCAAGTCTTGATGTCTAAATAAAAGTAACAGAGCCTAGGGAAGATGGTTGGGGGAAGTGCCATTGTTAATGTGGTAGAAGTGTGACACTGAATTTCTCTCCTTCTCCTCAACTAATTAGATTTCCATTTTAATTAGGCTGACTCCATCTGCCATCCCTTCTTAAATCCTTATACCAGCAGAACATGAGATTGCATCCCAGTCCAAACTTTCCATCCAGCCAGGTTGGAACAGCAAAGAATTTACAGAAGTCAGAATTTGATGGAGGCTTATTTGTATAATTAATAACTCAATTAGCTGAGATATCATGGGCAATCTACACTTCAATTATGACATTGCCCCCTGTATGAATTAGCCCAAGAGAGCAGCACTTGAGAAAAAGAAAAGAAAAAAAAAAAAAAAAAAACACTAGAAATGATGTTTCCGTGTATCCCTGAGACTCCAGGGATGTCAACTCGCCAGGAAAAGCCAGACAGAAACCTAAATGCATGACTCAAAGTGCTCGATTCCCACTGGTAGTTTGTTACTCATGGTGCTTTGTAGGAAAGAAGGCTCTCAAATATCGAGTTTAACATAAATACGTCTGTTCCCTGCGTATTTTCCAAACTTTAAAGGCTGCAAGTTCTTTCCAGACTCCTAGTTACAAGAATTAAAAAAAAAAAAAAAAGGTTAATTGCTCTGACCCCCTAAAAGACCAGTGCAGACTAGCAAATATGTACACACACAAACATGCACGCACAGAGCACCTTGCTCTCATTTTTTTGAGGGGCTCAGATTTTTCATCAAGAATCTGGCAGGCTCGCCTGCTGGGTCCTGGAGTCTTTTCCAAACTTGGAGCTTCCCCCCTCATGCTTTCAGGCAGTACGTAATTCAGACCTACGTGCAATCAAAGTTCAGTGGCCAATCTGTAAATTGCCCAGGGCTCTGGAGGGGGTCACCGGTATGAACACTAGGGACATTGCCCATAAACTATGAAATAAAGGGCCATAATTTGTCATACAATGTGCTTTTCTTCAGGAAACCTCTATACTTACAGAGCTAGCTCTTAAGAGTTAAATGAAGATGTCTTAAAGACCTTAAAATGAGGCCCAGAGGAAAAAGAGGAACATTCTTCCTCCTCCAACTCCACTTTGGAGTTCCGAATCAACTTCCTAATCCTGCTGTTTCTGGGCCAACCACCCCCACCCTTCTCTACTCCCTTCCTAAGAACCAACTGCATCTCAGCCTGTTCTCTCTTGGCTCTGCCAGAAGGGAGCCCTCCTGCATGCCTAGGACCACCCACAGACTCCTGGCTCTGTTTGGACAGGAGGACCCAACTGCAAAGAGGGAACATCTTGCCTGTTTCCAAAAGGGGAGTGAGTCACCTTGGTTCAAGCAGTCAGATCTGAGCAACATTACACCCCCGTTCTTGTCTACAACAGGGGTATCCAAGCAGCCGTTGATGGACCAATGCTTGGCTGGCCAGAGCATCACTACCTCTACAGGTTTATAAAACATAACGACTTCCAAGGCCCACCCCCAGAACTTTGAATTCAGTAGGTCCTGACATGATAACTGAGAATCTAGATATTTTTTTTGTATGCTTCCTAAGAAGGGTAGATGGATACCTGTGTTCTAGAACCAAGATACTAAAGGTAAGTCTATCAAAGAAGTGAGATGAGGAAATATGAGAAAATACATGTTTCTTGACATGAATAGCACAGGATCCTGCCTGGGTGCCTTTGAGAGAGAAATAACCCACAACCTGGTATAAATGGAGTTGGTCAGAAAGACGGGGTTTTAAAAATGGTAACTTTGGAAGTGCATGGATTTGGCTTCTCATTCAATAGGTGAGGCTGACAGACACAAGGTCCAGCTCCTCCTCTGTGATTTAGGAGCTAGGATTTAGGAGCTGGGAAGCCTTAGGCAAGCCTGAGCCTCAATTTCCTCAGGTAATAAATGGGGGATGGTGAGGCCAAGGACAAGTAAATAGAGCCTCTAACAACTTTATTGTGTGCACTTTGTGCTGGTTGCTGTTGTAAAATTAAGGATGTTAATTCACTGGGGAGGTGCCAGTTGTAAAGTAAAATATTTCACATAATATGCTTAGTTAGCATACAGCCTTACCCATTGTTACAGAGCCGCTACTGTTAGGGTTTTACAGCTGTGTCTGACCAGTAAGATAACTGCCCTGTTGTCTCCTTAAAAAGGAGCAAAACTTGCATTTGCCTCCACTCAACAGCCTCCTGGTCACCACAGCCCCCTCCTCTCCCCTACTCTTGCCCTGGTTTCTGATATTGCCCCTGACAACCTTTAGGCTCTAGCATAAAAGGCCTTGCTTGGTTTAAAAAACAAAACAAAACTATTGTCATGTAGCAAAATATTTTCCTGATAGACCCTGATACTTCAGATATAACTTATTTTTTGGACCAATTACTTAGCAGAAGAGCTTAGGATTAAAAAAAAAAAAAAAAGGTTAAGGGAAAGCAAAATTGAAGTCTATAAACCTGGGTAAAATTTGCATATCCTTTCAGGTTTAGGATTTTCATCTTAGAATCACTGATACCTTGGAAAAAATATTATAATCCATGCATTCCCTCTCCAGAAAAATCCTATGTGGGCATGCACACAGATGAAATATTTTGCATGTTATTTCAGGGGATTTGTTCCACAGAGGGCCATCGATGGATATACCCTTGAAAAACCAGAGTCTCCAAGTTAAAAATCCACTGAGGGTTGGCAAACTCTTTCTGTATAGAGCCAGATGGTAAATATTTTCAACTTTGCATCACATGGTCTCTGCCCCAGCTACTTAACTGTGCCATTGTAGAGGAAAGCCACCACTTTCCTCTACAATGGAATAACTAAACAAATTGCCTGGCTGTGTTCCAATAAAACTTTATTTACAAAAACAGGAGGTAGGCCAGATTTAAGGCATAGTTTATTTGGCTAAGTCACTGTGGGTGAAAACTCACCCTGAAACCTATAGGATCAGAACCTGCTATGTTACAGACTACTGTGTGACAGGTGGGAATGCCTTCTACCCTGCAAGCCCCCTCAGTCCTGGCTGAGCACCTTCACAGTGCACTGTTCGGGGATTTAGTATGGTAGCAGTTCCAAGGAGGCCTGCTTACTTCTCATCCATCTCTGGACCCCAGACCCACAAGCACCAGGTCTTCTGGGCTATTTGCATTTAAAACCCCCTTCTCTATAAATTTCTCAGGAATATCCAGCTCCATGTCCCCTGGCAGGATTTTGAAATACAGGTACTGGTTCATCCCAAGTAGGTTTTGAAGGGGATAGAGAAAAAAGAGCAACCTATACCTTCATCCCAGAGCCGGCCTGGGTTGTCCTGAGTAAACTTACACCAGTTACTTAATGGCATTGCCACAGGATAGAAAATGGCCTTATTAGTTTTGACAAATTTCTTGAGAAAACACCACATCTTTACATGTGCATGATTAAAATACAATCTCCAGACAGCAGGAAGAGAAAGCCACTCTTTGTCCCCTGTGGTCATGTTTTTTTAAAGAACCTTTTAAATAATACACAAGGCTGTAATCAGATGCTACCCAAAGATAGATACGACATTATTAACCACAGAAGAGTCTGCTTCTCAGCCCTCCCCTGCTATCCTTGTCCTAGCTAACACACGGGATAATATGCTGGGGCTGACAACGAGACAACATTGAAGATAACTTTTGTGCCATGTGCCCGCAGACTACCTACTGAATCCCCAACCTGGACTCCCTCTCAGGTCAAGTATGTCAGAGCCCTGTGAGTGAGGGTTCTCGATAGTGAGAGAAAGACAAAAATCACTTGATGGAAAAACCACTTGGATTTTGCAGCCTAGCTCCCCATTTGCTTACATTTCCCAAGGAACGGCTTCTTCATGTAAAGTATCTTCCTGTTGACTGCAGTTGGGCTGAGGAGGGGTGAAGTGGGGGCTGTTCTGCAACTAGAAATGGTGGAGCTAAAGAACATTAACTTGAACTCACAGAGTCTGGACCCCAAGACCACGCACCACAGGATGAGCACATTCTGTGCCCATTTAGTGTGGGAGCCTCAAGGCTGCACCGTAAAAGCTTAAAACACCGCCATGATCTAACAATTATAAATTCTTGAGCTCAATTGAAAAACATTCCAAGGAACATTACCACTAAATAGCTTCAGAGTAAACAAGGGGGCATTTCCAGCCTCCCCCCCTTGCCACAGGCATGCAGAATGTCAGAACGTGGCATCCTTTGTGGAAAAAGTTGAATTTACATTGTCAGCCACCTCACCTCCTGACAAGACATATTTGTCTGTCCTCCAAGCATTTACATTTGCTGACATCACCCAAAGAATGCTAGATGAAGCGAGCCTTTTGCTAGATAAACATTTGGTTTTGATAAGAGAAGTTCATTTCTTCTACATGGAAATAAACCAAAAGGCTGCTCTTGCTTTTTTTTTTTTTTTTTTCTCATTAGAGGCAAGTCTAAGAGAGGTTTCCGAGTCACCAACAACTGGGTGTTATGAGCTTGGGCACTTAACACTGGAGGGAAGGTCTGCCTTCCCTGAGCTGGGAAGCCATGTTTGGTTTTGCTCTTAGAAATCTGTCTGAGTTTCCTAATTAGGAAGAAGCCTGGAGAACATCAAGAGGTCAAATATTTATTTGCAGAGAAGAGGCCAGGCTTGCCTAATGTGCTCTCCCAATGGGTAGGTGAGTCACTTCCAAAAGCAGCCAGAATCACAAGCTGCTGAATTTATAAATGGCTGCCAACCCCAGCAGTTAGGACCTCCTTCCCTAGAGCTGCAGGCATCTCGCTCACCAACCCACCTAGGGGGGCTCCTCACGGCAGGAGGGCAGGACTGTGCTCCTTGACAGGTCAGCCATGGTCACTACCATTTCAGAAAGTCCATGAATGTGTCTCTTCCCTAGAGTTGACTCATAAGACCAGCTGTCAGCCTTGAAAGGTTATTACCTTGAAGAATGTTAGGTGTCTAGAAGATAAATAGCTAGGCCCTCTGATGCTAAGTCTTTGTTTCCTCAGTTCCAGAGTTTTACCTCATCACCTACAGTCTGCTCCTTTTCTTCTCTCTGCCTCTCTCCCCTCTTTCTCCTCACTCCACCCCTACACCTTTGTACCACCCCTCCAAGTTCCTATGAAGAAAGCAATGCCATTTTTCCCTCCTGGTCTTTAATCTGTCACTAATAGGGATGAGTATTTTCCAGTTACATAAAGAGCGCCTGTGTGGCTTTATAACATATGCTGACAAATCATTTGGCAAACACTTTCTTTTGTTGCAACAAACTGCACTGGGGAGGACTGTAGCATTGGCAACCAAACATGTACACTCTTAATGAAGCAACAGAGATAAGAAATCCATCTCGATGCTGACTGTAGGCTCTGGGGAGCCAGAGTCGTATTAAAAAGGAAAATTGTGATCTATTATATAGGATGGATGTTTGCTGGAATGGTTTCCAGATGGATCCAGGAGGCTCCAAAAGAGAGGTTACTAAAGAATCATGCAAGGTTCACATGGAGGGTGCTGTTAAGCCAGAGTTTATTTCAGAGGAATCTGCCCCAGCTTTATCAATGTAATTAAGACTTTACAGAGTGTTCCCTCAAGCAGGACAGTGTGCTGGGTTAAACGATGGTAAGCCGTGAAAAGCACTCTCACTTGAGAAGAGCTAATGCTTCATTAATAACAAAGATTACTCAGATTCCACTATGTGTCAGGCACTATTCTAGGCCCATGGCATACGTTAGTGTATAAAACAAGATTCCTGCCCTTACATTTAGTGCATGGTGCGAGAAGGGTAAAAAGACCAAAAAAAAAAAAAAAAATAGACCAAATAAATAAGCAAACTATATATTGTGTTAGGAGGTTGTTAAGACTTCTGCATGAGGGCAGCCCGGGGGGCTCAGCGGTATAGCACCACCTTCAGCCCAGGACGTGATCTTGGAGACCCGGGATGGAGTCCCACGTCGGGCTCCCTGCATGGAGCCTGCTTCTCCCTCTGCCTGTGTCTCTCTCTCTCTTTACTCACTGTGTCTCTCACGAATAAATAAATAAAATTAAAAAAAAAAAAAAAAAAGACTTCTGCATGAAAGAAGAAAAGCATACTAGAAAGACTGGGAATCCCAGGGAAGAATGTTGTAATTAGAAATAGATTGTCTAGGGCAGCCAAGCAAAGACTTTAAGGAGGTAAAGGTATTCCACACAGAAGGGAAGTCTGATGCAGAGGTCCTCAGGCCAGAGCAGGCATAGTGTGCTCCAGGAACAGTCTGGCGTCGCTGGAGTAGTGAGGCTGAGTGAGTGGTGGTGGATGAAAACTGGAAGTCGGGGTGAGGAAAGGGCCAGCTGATCACGTGATGACTCCAAGGTCACTGAAGGACTTTGGCTTTTAGACTATGGGAGATGGGGTTGCCCCTGGAGGCTTTTGATTGAAGATCTGATTTAGGTTTTCCAAATATCCCTCTGGAGGCTCTTGCTGGAATCCAGGCAAGAGACGGTAGTGACTGGAACAGGGGTGTGCTGGGTAAGGTCAGTGTCTGCATATTCTGTAGGCAGAGGCTGTAGCACTTCCTGGTGGACTAAGCATGAGATGTCAGAGGAAGAGTCAAAGATGACCTCAAAGCTTTTGGCCTGTGAAAGGGATGAATGAAACTGTCATCAAGTGATATGGCAAAGCTGCAGCTGGAATAGAAAGAGGATGAGGAACCCAACTTTGGACACGTTAAGCTCCCTTTGTCTACTAGTCGTTCAAGAAGAGAGAGATGTGGAGACAGCCACTGAGTCCTGGCCAGAAGTCTGAACCGGAGACGCAAAGCTTCCGGTTGGGGGCAGGTGGGGTGCTCAGAGCCCTGAGAAGGGAGAAGGGTGAGCTCACCACTCTTCCAGGCATTTTACATACAAAGTCACCCTTATCCAGGAAAGGGTTTGATCCCCTTCTCCATCTAGTCCTGAATCAGGAGGCCTGCAAACAAATGCAACCACAGACAGAAGCAGAGGAGGAGGGTGCCTCAGTGGCTCAACTGGTTGAGCTTCTATGTTTGGCTCAGGGCGTGATCCCAGGGTCCTAAGATAGAGTCCCGCATCAAGCTCCCCGTGAGGAGCCTGCTTCTCCCTCTACCTATGTTTCTGCCTCTCTCTGTGTCTCTCATGAATAAATAAATAAAATCCTTAAAAAAAAAAAAAAGAAGGGAGCAGAAGAGCAGCCACACCTTGCTCTTCAAACCAAAGTCACGGTCAGCTAAGAATGCACAAAGAGAGTTGCGTGAAAGCTTGCATGAAGCTTTCAGAGACAGCAGAGTGGGTGACTCCTGCTTATTTTGAAAATTATATGGTGCTTCCAGAGAAAGAAGATAATGGGAAAAAACAGCGGGAGCTCTAGAGCTCCAGTGTGCAGTCAAAACAGGCAAAATAACCAGTTACCTGAATTAAATCCGCACCCCCCAACTAATTTCAGTGAAGTCCTATTTCCTGTGCCCACTAAGCGTTCAGGGCTCCCCTGGAGAAGGCGCTCACCTCTCCTCTCCACCCCCTGGAGCTCCTGGGAGCCATCTGCGCAAGATCTCCCTCTCTAATGCAAGAAGCACTTTATTTATACTTCTCATAAAACTCTTCACGTTTTTATATATTGATTGATATATACTTTGTCTTGTTTTAGGGAGAATTTGAGGCAGCTTATGAAAAGACATAAAATACAAGATGGCATAAATTTAAAATAGGAACAAAAGGAAAAGAGAAATGAGGACGGGGACATAAAGCGGATCCAAGAATGAGGCTACACTGCATACCGAGAAGATGTATGGGCCACAGACTTGGCTCTAAATTTGTAGCAGCCGATGTGGAAAAGGAAAAATGACATAATTACACAACTCACCGTGTCCAAAAAGTAAAATCAGTCCAAATGCTCTGGAAAAATTAAAACACTCCCATACGCCCTAGATAACATCACTCGATCCCTTCCTCCCTTTAGGCACCCAGCTCACGACTTGTCTCTTGGAGCTCTTCAGTGTCTGTAGATATGGGAATGAATATGTAAGCAAATAAACTCACTCACCCCTTCATTTATCATTCATTCCCTTCCCCCAGGAAAGCTTCTTGGGCAGAGACTTTGTGCCAGGCACTGAACTCGGTGCTAGGGACAGGTTGGTGAAGAAAACAAACACGGTCACTTCCTGAGTGGTTGTTACATTCTAGTGAAGGAGTGTGAGAAAACACAAGTAAGCCTACAAATAAAATAATTACAAAGTGTCTCATACTATGAAGGGAAGGACCTTTGCAGGAGGCTGAGATGCAAATAATGAGAATAAAATATTGACTGTGAATGGGTGTACTCCGGAAGGCCTTTCTGAAAAGGTGATAATGGCTAAGACCCAAAGTAAGAGTGAGGTAGGTATGTGAAGAACCATGGAGCTGCAGGAAAAGCCCCCTGCAAAGGTCCTGAGGAAGAAAAAAACTTGGCATGATTGAAGTACAGCTAAATGTGACCAGAGGTCACTGTGGCTCAAATACAGAAGGCAGTGCAGAAGGTGGCATGGGGTGCCCACTGGCAAATCAGATCATTCAAGGCCATGTATATCTTGGAAAGATTTTGGTTTTATCTTGACTACAATAAAGAGTTTTAAGCTAGGGAATGATACCCAAGGTACATTTGAAAGATCACTCAGGCTACGTGTGGGAGAAAAGACAGGAAGGCAAGGGGGCAGGAAGATCAGTAAAGAGGCTGCTTATTTTCTGGGCCAGGTATGCATGAGAGGAGTAAAAATAGAAAAAAAATGTTTCTAAAGGTAGAAATGATGACAGTACAACACCAGGTCAGGGAAACTGAGGCCCCAGCTCCTCTGGGCTCTGTGCTAAGCGCTTGATCTGATTTATCTGCACCATCACCTCAGCCACTCTGTGTGGTTGGTACTATTGTTACTATCACCATATTACTGATGAGGAGAAACACAGATAGGAAACATCTAGGATCCAGAGTCCATGCTTGTAAGAATTAAGACCATCATGAGAATCGTGTGTGTGTGTGTGTGTGTGTGTGTGTGTGTATGTGCACGCTTAACACAGCTGTCTGGTAATTCCCAACCTCCTGAATTAGAATCCCAGAGATGAGGCCTAAGCATTCATCTTTTTCAGAAGCTACAGGGGTGACTCAGCCAGTGGTAATTCAGGCAATGCTGTGGCTGTTAAAGAAGCATGGCATCTGTTTCGCCATGTCTCCAATAACAAAAAGTTACATTCAAAGTACAAGAAATTGCTAACAAAGGAAGAATAATTATTCCTTGCTTTTGTTTTTGCCTTCATCAAGGTCTTAAGTGCCAAAATTCAGCCAATTGTTTCTCGAGTTCTTTTAGCAAGAGGTGAGAGGGGGAAAGGGGCCGAATTACCAGGGAGGGAGGATGAAACACACTTGCCAAAGTATTCCAGAGTCTTTCTCAGAAGCTGAGATCAGGAGTGGAGCTTGCAGATTTTTCAAGGGCACACGTGCAAGGTTTAGACTGCTTTCCAAATTTAGAAGTCTTTCGCCAGACTGTTCCAGATCAATGGCTTTCTAGGTTTTATTAGTCTCCAAAAAGACAATTCTATCACCTGCTCTGGCAATGGATTCTCATTGTTGGATATCTTTGTCTGAAAGTTCCTTCCTTTATCTGACTTAACTCTCAGGAGCTGGTATTTCAACTCATTTACTCCTTAAGTGCTAGTAGATATTCAAAAGGGTTGGTCTCGATCTTCTCTGAAGCAATCCTTCATGTGGAATAATATAAAAGACTTCTCTGCAGTGGAAGCAAAAGAAAGGAGTGCATAAACTCAGAAAAAAAAAAAAAAGAAAAAGGAGAAAAATTGTGCTCAACTTTTATTCCCAGGCGTAGTCTTCCAGAAAAATATAAAATGATTTATCACATACATATGTTAGCATCTGGAGGGAAATGAAGAACTATAATTATGATTGGAATTGAATTTTGAAGCTGAAAGGCAAAGGACAGTTGAAAAATATGTATAGATACATTTACTAACCATCCACTATAATTTAATTAGGTTTCCTCACATCAGCCTTCCTGTCACCCTACAGAAAGGGGTCAATGTGCCCTTAGTCGTCTTCTTTTCTATTTTTTTAAGATTTATTTATTTATTTTGGAGAGAGAACAGAAGCAGGAGGGCTAGAGGGAGAGAGAAAATCTTGAGCACACTCCCCACTGAGCATGGAGCCCAATGTGGGCCTCAATCCCGTGACCCTGAGATGATGACCTGAGCCGAAATCGAGAGTGGGACACTTAACTGACTGCACACCCAGGTGCCCTCAATATGCCCTTCTGGATGCAGGTGAGGAAATGAGAGCTGAGAGGGCTCATAAGGCATGTCCATGGCCACGCTGCCCAACTGTGCAAGTGACAGAAGTCAAATTCCAAGATGCATTTCATGGGCACTTAAGAGTGGCAGTTCTCAACCAATGGCAGTTCCACTCCCCAGGGGACAATGGGGAATCTGGAGAAATTTTTGTTTGTCCAACTGAAAGGAGAAGGTGTTTCTGGCATCTTAGAAGGTCACCTAGAAGCCAGGGATGCTGCTAAACATCCTGTAATGCACAGGATAGGCCCTAAAGCCAAGAACTAGCTGACTCAAAATGTCAATACTGCCAAGGCTGAGAAACTTTGCCTTAGAAAATTCTCCAGTGAAATCCTTCACTCCTGACAGATTGAAAAATGGAAGCACAAAGATTTAGGAGGAGAGATGTTTATATTTCTCAACTTAATAACCCATTGAATTATTATCTTTAGCTACCTGGAGAGAGTTTACCTTCCTGCAAAAAGAAAAAAAAAGTCTGATTCATTTTGTTTGGCATTTCATAGATCTTGTGAAAAGATTTTTTTAAAATGCACTCAAGGAATAAGTATGATTCATTTCCTTCCAAGGCCAGTGTGAAGCCTTGCTTTGAATGTGCTCAACTATTACTGCCTGGTTCTTTTGAAAGGAGGAAGCTAGATTCAATGGTGAAACTGTTGAACAGTCACTATCTGGGAAGTTCTTCACATGGTACTTTAGAGCCAGGAATCCAGAACCAGTTGGTCTACCAGTGAATCCCAGCTCCACCATTTATTAATTGTACAACCTTGGGCAAGTTACTTAAACTCTTTGTGTCTCATTTTCCTAATCTGCCAAAGGGGGATATCTCTCCTTCATGACACTTTGTATGGGTATCATGAAGATTAATAGAGTAAAATGCTTAGTACAATGCCTACTTCTGAATATTTGTTGCTGTTATTATTACAGTTACTAATATCATTTCTTAATCCCTTGGTGAAATAGGAGAATGGCAGGAAGTTCTGGACGTGAGAAAGACATGTCAATTGTTCTCAAAATCAACTTTGGACTTTACAGTTTCTTAGAAAAGGAACTATGCTCAGATGGATGACAGATACAAATAGGCCCTTTACATTTGCTCCAAGGGCTACGTGAGCCAATGGATGTATAAACAGATACAATTAAAATGCCTGTGCACTTACTGTGTGCCCCACATGACACTCTCCATCACATCATATCTCGGTTGCTGTTTCTAACACCACGAAGTAGGTGCTCTTTCACAGCTTCCTCTTGGCAGTGAGGAAAAGAAAATCTACCCAAATGAAGAATCATGCCCAAGGGCACTTAGCCAGTTTACAACAGCACCAGGACCAGAATGCAGGTGCACTTGACTCTGATCTGAGTGTTTAACTATAGTTCTATCACCTCTACCTGGCTTTTATCCTGGGAATAAAAGCACAGTGTGACCCAGGGACGCACAACAGTGAATCAGTTTCCCTCTGATGGACTTGAACAACACATAGTGTTCTTGACTTTTTTTTTTTTTTTTTTTTTTTTGTCTGCCACATTTTCTCTGTAGGCTGTCCACTAAATGCTCCAACTTAAGGAGGCCTAAATAAAGCACACGTACCCAAGGACACCTGCTGAGATGCCTTCTGGAGAGCATTTGCTCTGCCCAGGCCCTGGAGAACAAAGGAGGAATTGTGTAAGCCACATTCGTCTTGGAAGCTCCAGAACTATGCCACTTATAAAAAGGGTGGCTCCTGCGAGCCTGGGGAGACTGCCTGCATGGAAGTGATAAGTCCAGGGATGGGCCAGATGGCTCTGATAACTGGTACTCCTTCTCCCAAAGTCCAGGCCTGCCCACCAGTGGAGAAGTCTGCTCCCTCTGAAAGGTTCACACCAACGCCCCTTTTTAGCTCTCCATGCAACACTTCTGTGGATAACACAGAGGCTCATGTTCAAAGCCAAAGGTTGTATATAGGAACTTGGCAGTCCTGGCACTGGGTCCTGGAAGGATGCTCTCAAAAAAAGTAGAACCGGCCCAGACAGTTTCACAAGTCGGAACAGGCATGTCTGCCAGCCACTGCTGAGTCCACAGGTCAGGTGGCATCTGGAAGTTCTGGTGGGGTTCTAAGAAGTCACCAATTCTAAGTACAGTCTCCAAAGCACATGGAGATGCCTGGCTCAGGAGCCAAGATGAAAAATGTATGGAAAGAAGAGGATGTTTCTGTTTCCAAGTGACACAGAAAATAATGGAATGGTGTTTGAAGGAGACATTCTCTGGAACAGAACCTTTCTTTTCAGTGCAACATAGGATCAGGGCCTGAGAGGCCCAATGCACTGTTGAATGGGATAAATGGAGTTATTTCCGCTCCTTCTATGGTGTGTGTGTATGTGTAATGGTCCAAATTCTTTTAAGTTTTTAATTCCAGTTAGTTAACATAGAGTGTAATATTAGTTTCAGGTGAACAATATGGTGATTCAACACTTCTATAAGCCACCTGACACTCATACAAGTGTCCTCCTTCATCCCCATCACCTAAATTACCCATGTCCCCACCCCTCAGTCCTTCTATCTTATGTTCTTACCCTTTTATTAACTTAAAATAACTTCTCTAATTATGTCTTCAATGGATAAGACGCAAAGAAAACACCCAGATACACAGATTTATAGAATATAAAAATTGTCAGTTACCCGACTACCCAGGACCACCTAAGATTTGTTTCTACATATTTCAAGTAATTTTTCCAGCAACATGTTAACAACAAAAAATGATTTCAAATGACATTCTGTGTTATATAGGTTTTCCACCTAAGAGTATATCATAATTTCTTACTTTTTTTTTTTAATACAATGTCATATACATAGTTTGGGTCTCTAAAATGGTCTTAAGGGCAGCCCTGGTGGCGCAGCGGTTTAGCGCCGCCTGCAGCCTAGGGTGTGATCCTGGAGACCCTGGATCGAGTCCCACATCAGGCTCTCTGCATGGAGCTTGCTTCTCCCTCTGCCTGTGTCTCTGCCTCTCTCTGTCTCTATAAATAAATAAATAAATAAATAAATAAATAAATAAATAAATAAATAAATAAATAAATAAATAAATACCTTTAAAAAATAAAATAAAATAGTCTTAAGATATGTACAGATTAGAACATTGAGACCAAATAGTACGGTAACTGGCTAAACCTGACAACACATAAACAAAAGGACATAGCTATGTTTTAAGCAAAACTTTATGGGAACTGAAATTTGAATTTCATATAATTTTTATAAGTCACAAAGTATTTTCCTTGTTTTTATTTTTCCTAACCATTTACAAATGTAAAAACCATTCTTAGCTTACAGATTTTACAAAAAATAGGAAGTGTGCCAGATTCGCCCTCAAACTGGCAGTTACCAAGCCCTGACCAAGAATACTGAATCTGTTTTTGCTAAATGTATCTTTCCTTATAATGTTTTGGTTGTTCTGTTCTTGAACAAACTACCCAAGGCCAGTGACATTTCCATGCCTTAATGTAATGAGAGCAGAAGACCAAAGAGGTTTAAAGAAAGTTAATAGTGGGGCCAGCAACTGGAAAAATACAAGGCGAGCAGACCGATAATTATATAAAGCTAAGTTGGTTGAATGCTTAATACATGCCAGGCACCAAGCTAAGGGCTTTACACATATTAGTAAGGATAGGAGAGGTCATGCCATGGTGACACAGGATGCCAGTAGCTCACTGCTTACAATCACAGAGGTTTACTTCTCCCTCAGGCTACACGTCCGCTGGTTGTGGCTCTGCCCCATGAGCTCTGCTCCTGAGTCCAGGATGATGGAGCAGCCTCTATTAGGACCACTGCCAGACTTGTGGTGGGAGGACAGGAAAACATAGCAAACCATGCTGGGAAATCACACATATCCTTTTAGTTGTAATTAATTAGGCAAAGCACATTAAATAACCATTCCTGAGAGTAACCAGACTCATACATAAAGTATTATGGGGCATTAGGAGAAAATATTTGTGAAAATAGAGTCTATAATAATAACTTACTTTATCCTAACAATCCCTTGAGACATGAATTTTCCCTATTTTATAGATGTAGAAACTGAGGCCCAGAGATTTAAGCTTGCTGAAGTCACATAGTTAATAAGCACAGAACTGGTATGTGACCCTAGATGGGTCAGATGACCTTTAAAATTTATACTTCAATTCCTAGACTCTTCTACTTTTTGCAGACACTGGACAGGTGTACCAACCTGAAGGTCACTTACCAGTAGGTATTTATCACTATTCAGTTGAACAAAATAATGGGACTCATCTCAAGAAGTCAGATATCATGACAACTATTATCTAAGCTATGACTACAAAACACTGAGGAATATATTGGAGACATAGGCTCCTTCCTGGAGATAGAAATATTTATAGCTGACCCAAACAGATAAGGTAATACCACCATTTAAAGTGAGATAGAACTCAAATGTTTTTGGAGACATGCTACTTTAAAATGAGAATGCCGGGATCCCTGGGTGGCGCAGCGGTTTAGCGCCTGCCTTTGGCCCAGGGCGCGATCCTGGAGACCCAGGATCGAATCCCACGTCAGTCTCCCGGGGCATGGAGCCTGCTTCTCCCTCTGCCTATGTCTCTGCCTCTCTCTCTCTCTGTGTGACTATCATAAATAAATAAAAAAAATTAAAAATAAATAAATAAAATGAGAATGCCCAGGGTGCCTGGGTGGCTCTGTCAGTTGGGCTTCCTACTGTTGGTTTCAGCTCAGGTCATGATCTCATGGGTCGTGGTACCGAGCCTCAAGTCCATCTAGCTCCTAGCTCAGCAAGGAGTCTTAAAGTTCAATCCCTCTGCCCCTCCCGCAACTCTTGTGTGTGCTCTCTAAAATGAATAAATAGATCTTAAATAAAAAGAAAAGGCCCTAACTTCTTATACACTGAAAAAACACAGTAAGACTAAAAAAAACATATAACCAATTCACAATTTAATGTAATAGCATTTCCGGCAGCTCTGCATGAAGTGAATATTGGACAAAAGGAGGAAGAAGAGCACCGAGAAACCTGATTGTGGAGGTCTTGTTACAATCATTACAATCAAACAATGAATGACGACTCATTTTCAGGAACAACCAACACCCATAACCCTGCAGACATCTACTGATTTCCTGGTCATACAGAAACTCCTTCAGTATTGTTTGCTAAGGATAACCCCAAAAGATAGATAGATAGATAGATAGATAGATAGATAGATAGATAGATAGATAGATAGATAGATATCCATTTACATATTCTAAGCAACTGGCAAAGGGCTTTATAAAAATACAACACTGTAAGGCAGGCACTATTATCTCATTTTACAGGTGAGGAAACAGGAGTTTAATTTGTTCAACATCACACAGCTAATAAATGACAGAGCCAACATTCAAATCCAGATTTCTCTAATTCCCAGCTCTTCCACCCAGTCTTCAACAGTGCCTCAGGGATCAAGGCACATAGAGCCAAAAGCTCTCAGGATACAACAATAACTTCTGACCATGAGAGTTATGGATCGCCACAAAATCTTTATTCACAATGGAAGGGCTTTGTGTGTGCATGCTCATCTCATCTCTCAGAATCCTAGTTTGTCAGTCATCACACAGACCAAACCAACGGTGACCTAAACAAAAGACAGGCTATTTCCCTTTTAGGCTAATTGTCTGAGGATATGGGGACCAGCACTGATGCAGAGATTCCATGGGTTCAGGGACCCAGCCTCCTCCTCCTCTGTTATGCTCCCATCTTTAAAGCATCGCTATCATCCCAAGTCAGTGATGCCTCACTGCCACCATGGCCACATCCCTGAGGTTGGGAAGAAGGAGACAAAGGAGGAGAGGAGGGCTTGCCTCCTCCTTCTGAGATTGTGACCCAGTAGGTTCCCTCATCCACTGGTCGTAACTAAGGGACGTGGCTCCACCTGGTTTCAAGGGAGGCTGAGAAATGTAGTCTTTGCCACGTATCTTCCTAAATTTCAGCAGAAAAGCCGACTGGGAGAATGGATGTTGGGAGAGATAGGCATTATCTGCCACAAAGTAGTAAGGAATGGGGCGTTCAAGTCCTTAGCATGAGAGACAAGAAGAGAATTAATTAGCTCTGCTACTTTATCCTGCAGAGGGTCCTTTCCTTCCAGCTGCACAAAGCAGTGAGAAAAAAGGAGGAAAATGGCAAGAGTGACAGGAAACAGTGTGAGGACTACAAAATGGAGGGTGTGAAAGATAGAAAAGGAACAGAATGAGGTCCCACCATTTATCCTCCCACCTCCAAGTAATGACACCTGGCATCTCCTTCCTGCCTAGGCAAATTAATGGGATAACAACTTGGAAGGAAGCAAGCTCCTTTCAGGAGGGATTGCCCTTAGAGCAGCCCAAAGCCTGGAAGCTGAACTCACCCCGGACTCTCCACAGCCCTGCATTGGAGCTCAGCCTCAAGCAACCTCACCTGATGGCTGGCATTATTTCCAAACACCATCGCACAAGTGGTTCTTTCGTTCCTCTTTCTGAACTCAGGTAATTGTACCCACTCTTGCTTTTACTAGAAGGAAAGTCACCTACTTCAGGGCATCGGTCTCTCTGATGTCACAAGACTTTTCAAGAAATATCAGGAAGTGACCAGGTCAGGATCAAGAGAGATAAACATGTAATTTCTCAAAGGTTAAAGAGAAAAACAATAATAACTGTAATAAATTCATTATTTCAATATGCCAGGCACTATGTTTAAGTGATATAGATAATATAGAAACAAACATATAATAATGTGTATGTGTGTGTGTTCTTTCATCTTCAAACAATCCATTTTATAAAAAATGATATTGAGTCTCAGAGAGATTGAGCAGGTGTCCCAAATATGTACAACATATATAAGAGCGAGCTAGTGCTTGAACCCAAGCTTTTCAGGTTCTAAAATCATTAAGCAATGCTAACACCTATATAGGCTGCAACCACTCCACCCCCAACATTGCCATAGCGGCTGTGGTGCCTTGAGCAGATAAAAGCTATTTCAAACTTCACTCTATATCAGGGGCATTTCTAGGAAGCAGCACTTAGTTTTAATTTTTTTTAAATTGTAATTTAAATGAGCTCATCATTTTAGAGAATATTCTGGTAAAGCCTTTTGGAAGCATGAGAGACTCTTTTTGCACAGTGTGTACCTGATAACTCATTGTTTTGCACATTTTTATTTTCAGACATGGTATTCAGTTACTTTCATAGGGGGAGGTATTTACATCTGTAGTGCTTTCAATTCTATTGTAGCTGTGGTTGGATTATAATCATTCAGGAACTAGCTGTCCTGTTTCTGCATCATTCAAAAGGTTGAATTTTTCTTCCAACCTGAGAACTAATGTACATAAGGGAGCCAGGTCAGATGGGTAGGCAGCAAACTGCACAGCAAATGCCCCACCTAAAAGTGGCCCAGTTATTGAGTTCCAACCAGGTTTTCAATGCTGTGAGTCCAAGGTGAAATATCAATTTATAAACATTAGCAACTGATCCCATTCTTTACGGCCCAACAAACACATTATAGGTATATCGCTGCCTATGGCCACCATTTTGTATCACTGCTTTGAGTTACTTGAGCCCTGGGCTAACTTGTGAATTCCAATGATGATGGTAGTAAAAGAAGAGAGAGAAGGAACATGGATGAAGATGAATCGTACAGATCTTGGAGTCGGCTAGATCTAGACTCTACTCTTTAACACCTACCAGCTAAGTAACTTGCCATGAGATCTTAGCTTCTCACTCTCTCTTTTTCTCTTTCTCCCTCCCTCTGTAAAATGGGTATAATGGTACATCTACCTCTCAGGGGAGCTGTGAGGATTAAATGTGACATGACGGGACATGGCATTTAATATAGGATAGTTAATTTTATCAATATACTTATTTTCACTTCTAACCATGTGCAATGCTATAAAAAGTCCTTCCTATATCTCAAGAAAGATCCTCATGAGGTGACTCTGCTTGTTTAGACACCCAACCACAGTTCAACCTATGCCAAGAGAAGCATGCGAACCCCCAGGGAAACTAGCACAATAAGGCTTAATTCCTTCTCTTGCCAAGTTCATATCTCCAGATATCTCATATAAGCAACAAAATCACTGGAAGTTAAGGGACCTCAAAGATCATTTTACAAATCTCTAATGGAGATTTGTGGATCAGGAAACAGGCACAAACAGCTTAAGTCACCCAAGGTTAAAGCAAGACCCTGAGCCTAGATGGACCTTCTCAAGAAGCCCTTTTGATATGACATGGTAATTTCCCCTCTGTCCTAGCAGGTACCACGTTGGTGACATATACAATCAACAGTAAAATATAAAATCATGGACCTACCTCTCAGTTTCAAAATCCAGAGGGTCCAAGACAATCACCCAAAGCCATGGTGTGAACACAGAGTTTACTAGGAGAATTCTTTATCTCCCCCTCCTTCCTTTCATCCCCACTCCTGATCCTTCTTCCTTATTTAAAAAATAAGTGCCCCTCCCCACAAATGTGGAAGTTGCTCTGTGTAGCTCTTGCATTCTTAATATCCATTCGGTTTAGATTTCCTTGGCATTTTCATGACACCTCTAGCACCATTTCACATAGGCCCTCTTTCCAGGGACCATGAGTCCATAACCTTCTCGAGACCATGAAGCACAAGACAATGAAACAATGACACACAGAGAATGATGATTTCTCCTCTTGTCATATTGTGGCTAGGTACAGGAGGGTTCGTTAGTCCTCATCAGTGGAAACTCACACTTCCCTGAGAGCCCTGAGAAAACAACTTTGAATACTGTAACCAACTTAGATATATACAAATAAAAACACTTTTAAGATAAATACAGCCAAAACAAATCAGTGCTGATATATAATTGGAACTTGATCAAAATTAATTAAATTAATGCTGAACAGAATTAAATAAGCTCAATATACATCGAATTGTCTTTTTTTTTAAGGGAAAGAAAATTCCACCACCCAGACATAACCATAATTACCATGTTGGTATATTTCTTTTCTGTCTTTTTTTCTGTGTGTATGCATTATTTTAAAAAATAATGAGAAACTAAATACACAATTCTCCCTTATTAATATATCATAAGCATTTCCTGTGTCATAAAAATCTTAGTCAACAACACTTTTAATGGGTACATTATTTAAATATATTAATATTCTAGTCTCCTCTTGCTAGAACGTTTCACAATCTTATTGCTACATATTTATGTTATTTCCGATTTGTAATTATAAGAAATAACATTGTTATAAACACCAAAGCACTGCAGTTTTTTTCTTCCTGTTTTTGGATGGTTTCCTTAGCAAGGAATCCTGGAAGTGTCATTATTGAGAGAAAGGGCATGAGTATTTTTTGGGCTCCTGATAATATCTTGCCAGAAATTTTGAACCAATGTGTGTTCCCAACAGCAATGTCTGTAAGTGCCTGTCACCGCACCCTCTTAGCACTGTTTTATCACTGGCAACCCAAACGACAACAACAACAACAACAAAACTTTGTTAAATTAATACATAAAATGGCATTTCATTTTTGGGCTAATGTGCACTGCTTTCATTGCTGATGAGCTGAACTTTTAAAATCCCCATTTGCCATGTGGACTCAGCCTCTCTGCACTTTCCGTTCAGATCCTTTGCCCATCTGGAAGGCACTCTGAAAGCAAGCAGTCTTCGTTTGTGAACAAGAGAATAGGTTCAGTCCATGCTCTTTAATCTTGTTTTTCTTCCTCTTAGCTTCATCTTCTTATTGATGTTCTAATATGGGGAAGTGAACATTAATGGCAGAGAATGCATTCCCACCTATAGAAGAGAGGGCTGCCTCTTCCTCCCCGGCTTAGGAATTGCTGGACTGCTCATCATGTCTGCTGTTTTTCTCACCCCTTACAAGCCAGAGCCCACAGACTCCAGTGGGAAAAGAAAACCCCAAGAGTTCAGAGGGGGATGGAAGTGAATTCTATAAGCAGCATCACAGAGAACCACCTCCAACACCAGCCTCCGATTAGAAAGATTAGAGATCTGCCAAAATTGATTCCAGCCCTGGTCACTTCCAACCAAGCTGCCTCCCTATAGAGGCATGGAGACTGGCACGCACACCATGCTGAGGTGCCCTCTGAGCCATGTGTCTCAGAGAACATCCCATGAAATAGATGGAAACTCAGCACACAGGAGTTTGGGGGCCTGAGGAGGAAAGACCCACCCTGTCACAGAGCTGAGTATTAATTCTTTGGAAATACTTCTGTTTGCAGGAAATCAGGCGCATAGTGCTTGGGCTCTGCAAAGTCACAGAGACAACAGAATAAGGAATCCAAGGTTAAATATACAAGATTAAATGAGAGACCTGGAATCGCATTTCTAATATCCATGTAGCAGCACTCCTCAAAATAAACATCCTCACTGTGGATGTTAAACAAGAAAGAATGGAGTTGTTTTTCCTGGCATGCCCAGGACTAATTGCAGAAGCTCTGAGACAACAGAATCTACGCTGACTTGCCTGAAGCGTCCACTCCTCTCTGGAGTGAAAATCAACAGGGACTTTCCTTCACCTTGGTCTTGTTACTAACAAAAGCCTGTTCTATTTCATTTTTTTAATTCATAAACCTAACTTCACGAAACACTGATTGCACTTATCCTACCTAGCAGGCATGTGTCCTAAAGAGCCAGGTAAGCACTGGATTGGGGCAGCCAATGACAATGCTGCTACAGTTGCTCTGTACCTAGGTGCTGTTTTACCTGGCAATGAGGTCAGCACTTGGCTGGGACTGAAATGAAACAAAATCTTCCTGTGTCATCTGCACCTGAATACTTACATAGCTGACCAACAATCAGCCTTCTGGGGACAAGTAAACAGGCCTCAACATCAGGCAGACAGGACTGGATTCAATTCCTAGCTCTCTGCTTGTGGGTTGTATGACAATGGGCAAGTTACTTATATTCTTGTGGGGCAATTAATAAGTGAGTTCAAATAAGACTATTTAAACAGTAGCTGGGACATGGTAAGGACTGTCCTTACCTTGGAGAGGGAGAGAGAGGGAGATAATCTTGTTATTGTTATTACGTTTCCTCAACCTTAAAATAACATGTATTTCTAACTCAAACTACCCCTTGAGGGCTAAATTGTGAGGATTAAATAAATCTTGTGAGATGTTCATCATTGTACCTGGCCCAGAGGAAGTGTTCAATAATGGCAGCTAGACTTTTTAATTAATGAAGAGCTTCAGAATTTAAAAAGTATATAATCAGGGTGCCTGGGTAGCTCAGTTGGTTGGGCATCCCACTCTTGGTTTTGGCCCAGGTTGTGAGATCAAGCCCCACATCAGGCTCTATAATCAGCAGAGTCAGCTTGAGATTCTTTCCCTTTTCCTTCCCCCTGCTTTCACCCCCTCTGTTTCTCTAAAATAAATAAAATCTTTACGATACAATAAAATAAAAATTATACAATGTTAGAACATCTCCATTCTGGTCCTGAATTTACCAAACCCTCACTCATTCATTTCCATTTTCATTTGGGAATCTGGCATTGATGAGCAAATGCTTAGGATATCACACAGGTAATTCAAAACTGTGCTATCGGTTGTGTAAAACAAAGCTAAAAACACATTTCAAATGAAATAAGGGGAGAAACAAACCAAAAAACTGGTAATGAAACTTACCAATCACGGAGACGGCTATACCAAAGGTGGCCAGCTCCCTAAGAGAAGAGGTTGATACCCTTTCGTGCTTTCTACCAAACCCAGTCTTGGAGAACCAACATCATGGCTCCATGACTTCTTAAGCCCAGCCCTAGAAAAACATGATCATGGTTTTCTAACTCTTCAAGAATTTAACCACTGTCATATGCCTGAAGCTCTTTCCAGAGCAGGGGATGCACATCTTCCTTTTTATCAGATATTGCCAAATTGTTCTCTAAAATAGTTGCACTAAACAGCTGTGCTTAAAGAGTCTAAATTTCAATTTTTAAATCATCCCCAGAACCCTAGGAAGGAGACATGATGTTTCTCCATTTCACAGATGAGAAAACAAATGTAGGTGCACCTGGCATCTGACTCTTGATGTTTTTTCAGGTCATGATCTCGGGGTCATTAAGACTGAGCCGCACGTCCTGCTCCATGCTCAGTGGGGAATATGCTTGAGATTATATCTCTCCCTCACCCTCTCCCCCTCTCCACAGCATGCGTGCACTTGTGTGCATTCTCTCTCTCTAAAATAAATAAATAAATCTTTAAAGAAAAAAACCCCAAAGGTACAGAAAGCCATACACCTTGTCCTATTTGTATAATCAGGAAATGGTAATATCATAAAGCAATCTTAGGCCACCCTCGTGTGTGAATGCCTCTGGGTGTGAATGTGTTGTTTTTGTCTAGTGAAGAGAAAACAGCACAAGTTTCTGTGGTCAATAGGAACTAGTGAATACATGAATTATTCATGTATAAGAAAACACACACCATACAGGCAAAGAGGCTTCTATAATAATGGTTCTCAACCTTTGATACACACTAGAATCTTTGGAGACCTTTAAAAACTCCCCATGCCCAGTCCATAGCTATACCTGTTATGTCAAAATCTCTGGGGGTAGAGCCCAAGGAACCATGTTTCTTAAAATTCCATACGTTATGCTAATGTGCAGCCAAGTTTCAGAAACACTGAGCAAGAAGATATTTATTAATTCATCCCCTAGGAAACTTGGAACAACCTAAACACCCAACGGTAGTATGGGGGATCTTACACAGGTATTAAAGAATGATAACTGGAAACATGTAGAAATCCTTGTGATATAGCATCAAGTGGGATGGACGAGGTTGGATTTTGTCTCCAGTGGGCAACAGAAAGCAGAATATTGTCTTTTCCATGCGTCCTCCTGCATGATCTTAGAGTTCCATGCTCAATTCTCTAGCCTCCTGGCAATTCTTTAAGTCAATAATATGCTTCCAAAAACACTTTTTTTGTATTTCTTTTTAAAAAAAGTATTTTAAAAGTTGCCCACAAACTATTATTTTGAGTAAAAACATGCATCAATGTGAAGAGACAAAGGAAAAGAAAACATAAAAATATAGAGTACTACCATGGCATGTCATCACGTGATGTGACATCTGAGTAAGAGCATTAAGGGAAAATTTATGAAATTTCAGTCAAACTCATTAGGTGAATGCCACAGTAATAAATGTTGCTAACAAAAAACATTAACGGAGGCAAAAATGGTGGGCAAAATGTATGCTGAAACAGGATATTTGTAAATCTCAAAAATGTTTCCCCGTTGATTACAAAAGGAAAAATAATAGCTTGATATAAGAGAAATCTGGCAAACAGTACCTTAAACAAGGTGTCAAGATTGGCATTTCTGGGGCACCTGGGTGGCTCAGTCAGTTAAGAATCTGATTCTTGGTTTCGGCTCAGGTTGCGATCTCAGGGTTGTGAGATCGAGCTCGCATTGGGCTTGGTGCTGAGCAAGGAGTCTGCCTGGGGTTCTTTCCCTCTTCTTCTCCCTTCCTCTCTGTTCCTAACCCCTCAAAAAACAAATAAATAAGATCTTAAAAAAAAAAAGATTGGTATTTCTGATACCAAAACACATTGAGATCACGTAGCCCCTGATACAATGAACTGAGAGGAGCCCAACATCTGTTTGTGGTCTTCTTGTCAAAAAAGGCACACTTCAATCTGATCATACAAAATATCAGACAAATCAAAATAGAAGAACGCTCCACAAAATAAATGACCAGTTCTATTCCAATGTGTCAAAGTCATGAGGACAAAGACCGAGCAATGTCCAAGGCTGGAGTAGAAAACTATAAAGCACATGACAGCTAAGTGTAATATGAGGTCCTGGAGGGGATCCACGATCAGGAAAAAAGGACATCAGGAGGAAAGCTCCCGACTTTTAAATAAAGTCTGTAATTTAGATAGTAATATTGTGTGGATGACAATTTCCTGGTTCTGATGATGACATAGTAATTTTGGAAGATATGAACATTATAAGAACCTGCAAGAAAGGTGTGCAAGAACTCTCTGCAGTAGTTTTGCAATTCTCTGTACTTCTAAAATATTTCAAAATAACAAGTTTTTAAAGACTAGTTCAGTTGTTTAAAAATAATTATTCACAGTAATGTTAATATCATCTTCCCTCCCTGAATGGGCTATCATGTCCATATACTTCGGAGATTAACGAATAAGGCCAAGGATGCTGATGAAGATTACTGGGTAGAGAGCAGTTTAATTCTGATGCTTGCATTGATGGGCACATAAAGAAATCCAGCACTTTCATAACTGAGGAGGGTTGCTAGACAAGTAATCATGGAACCATTGAAACAGCCCTGGATTTGCAAAGGTATGGATACAAATGCTCAACTGCTGGCAAGACAACATAGCTTTGTGATAATGAGTCAGGCACTTGTCATCTGTAAAAACGGAGATGAACAAACTTTATTGCACATGATGATTATTAGGATAAAGACAAGAGATGTGCCTGAAAGCATTAGGTAAATGGTAAAACCCTGCTTTAATACAAATAAAATGGTTATTGAAATTAGCGGATTAACAATACATACCTAGTCAAGACAATTCTGCAGTTTCACTCCCAAACCACAGTGTCCTAGTATGTAATGATACTCATCCCATATGGAAGCAAATCTGTTTTGCCTTCTGCCTGAACTTGGAGCCTGGGGCCACCAGTCTTCATGTGTGGTCAGTATTAAGCACCATCTGTCCTGAGTTAACACAACTCCTCCCAAGTTCAAGCAATGAACACAGGCTGCACTTTCAAAATCGTAAATAAATGCAATATGAAGGAAGGCCTTCACATTCTGTTGATTACTTTGGAGGGTGGCGCTCACCTCCTAGCCGTTTACCCATCTAAACAGCGTGATAAAATGCCTTTTGAACACTTTTACAAGCAATCAGACGCAATCAAGTTCTCTTCTTGCTTAATTCGCCTCAGCAAACAAGATACTAAAAAACCCATAAGAAGCTGGGCTTCGTTTCAAATCTTTTTTCCTGCTGCACATATATTCCCTGAAGTCATCCCACCCCTTCCCTCCATAAAAAGCCCTAACAATAGCTATGTTCATTACCTCTAGGGTAGGTCATTTTCTCAGTGCTTCCAAGATCTAAGATGGAAGAGAAATTGTATGTTGTAGGCATCTGCTGTTTTAACCTTGATCCGTTCCTAGGTCTGGTTAGTGGCACCCTGGTCATCCTCCGGGGGGAGGCACGCTTCCCTCATTCTCAGTTCACAGGTCTGAGCACACCGGGCAGCTTCTACCCTAGAACAAATGAGCCAGGACTGGCTGATCAGCATAGTCCATCCTCGCAGCCAGAGTTCAGGGATGGGAACGTACAAGGACAGTCAATGTGGCAACTCCTACAGGGGTAACTGGAAGGGAAAGTTCTCTTTCCCTGGAGCATTATGTTAATAGCATGTCAGCCTAGGGCTGCCTGGGTCCTTCTGCCATCATCGGCAGAGGATCTGTCTGGACAAGAGAACACAAGGAGAGACAGACAGACAGACTGAAATAAAAACACCATCAGTGCCCAAGCCGAAAGCCAGGCACTCACTACACCCCACCTCCCGTCCCCTGCCCCCACCACCTCTTAGTTACTTGTGTCAACATTTTTGCATCAGTTAGTAACTTAGGTTTCTGTCACCCAAGCAATCTGAGGGAGACACCAGGGAGAAAATGTTGAACACTTCCCCCGCAGTTTTTCAGGGGCCAGAGATGGTTGCCTAAGGCCACAAAAACCTCACCCACCTGCCTTGTGGTCACAGGGTGGATCATCTGCAAACCAACCGGCAAGTGTGAGGAGGCATCCTGACCAAGGGGATGGAGATCACCTGTGCAGATAGCGCGCGCCATACACGGCCCCCAAAGATCCTGTCCAGCCTTATCTGTCTTCCATCTTCTTCATCCTGCCTGACTATCCAAGCTCACAGAATGTCCTTCTCTTCCCTGATTCACAGCATGCTACTCCTTGCTGCCACCTCAACACCACTGTACTTCTCCTCTCCAGCCCAATTCAGAGACCTCCTGTGGCTTCTCCAGGCAGAGTTAGTGGCCTTTTGTGTGGACTCCCTGAGAAAGGCCATAGCATTAGGTACATGTGACCAGGCAAATATTGATGGACACGTGATTCCAGACTCCGCTCCCTGCCCCCACACTAGTGACAGGAGTTCTGGCTTTGCCACCTGGGTGGCTCTGCTGGTTAAGCATCTGCCTTTGGCTCAAGTCATGATCTTGGGGTCCCAGGATGGAGCCCCATGTCGGGCTCCCTGCTCAATGGGAAGTCTACTTCTCTCTCTCTCTCCCTGCCCTTCTCCTTTGGCTTGTATGTTTCTTTCTCAATCAAGAACTAAAATGTTTTTAAAAGTTCTGGCTTTGCCAATATGCTTTCTTTATCTCCACCTTATGCCTACCTTGCACCCCATCTGTGGTCGTGCAGGCCAAGGGGGTTTGCATTCACTAGGGCACTAGATTAGGCCTCTGTGAAGCTGAATTGAGAGAAAGTGGGGGTGGAAAAGGAGAAATTGAAGAGCTGTGAGGAGGAGGGCTGGGGGAGAGTGCTTTCTGAGGAATTTCTGGGTAAGTCTGGATGACAAAGATGGAGGGGAACCAACAATGTGTGAGAGAAAAGTAGATGGATGCGGAAAATCTTTTTTTTTTAAAGGACTGCGTTCATGTATCACTTTATGACGTCTGAGAAAAGGATGCATTTTTTTTTTTTATATTACCTACAAAAAATTGTCAAAATGTCTTTGATGACAACATCTCTTCAACACATTGGGCTCTGGACACACACACACACACTCACACAAAACAGTACACACCCCGCTTTATTGAGGTCTATCTCCCTCCTTTGAATGCAATTTCACTAAGACCAGGAGGCATTTCTTGTACTGTTAAAAGACGACATGACTCTTCGTGCTGGGCACACGTAACTCCTTACAAATTCTTTTTACAGTCAGTTTCATCTATTCCTTGCCACAGTTCTGTGATGAGAAGGGTTTTGTAGATGAGGGAACAAGGTAAGTAGGCAAGTCTTTGTCCTTTCTTTGTGTTAGAATAGACAGTTCTATTAGAATTAGTTAGAATACAGTTTTCCCACTGAGGATATATTCTTTTCCTTTGTTCCTTCAGGAAGGAAGACTATTTCAGGAAGGAAGACCTTGGGCCAACAGCAGCCCAAAAGCCCAACATAATTCCTGGCACATAGTAGGTATTCAATAAAAACTAGATCACTAACATATTCAACGCGAACCTAAATTCCAGTGCATTCTATGTAAGAAGCTTCCACTCTTTCAAGTTTCCCCAGAAATGTCTGCCTGGAATTCCCTCCTCCATCCCCACATGCCATGGCAGAAACAGAAACCAGAGAAAGCAACCGTTAGCTCCCCTTTTGTGAAGCTGCGAGAGGGACCCACACTGAGTCATGATATGTAAAGGGATGAGAACCCAGAGCTGGGAACTGGCTTCCATTTTCACATAGTTTCTGGCCAACCCTTAACAAAACTCAGAGCTGTAGCTGATCACATTGGTGTGCCTTCTTTCAAAACACACACTTTGGATTGAAGGCTGGGGTGGGGGGGGCACGGTGGAGGGGTAGCTAGGTTTCTGAGAGCACAGTCACACAGGGGCCATCTTCTCTGTGATTCATTTGGGTTCTTGTTTACAAAAGGAGCAGCCTCTCTCAGACCACTATTACAAGCCCGTCTACATGGCCTGTCCACTCACCCATACTGTACTGGAGCTGACATCTAATTTTGCATGGAGCAGACCTAGGGCCCTCAGAGCTCTGCCTAACTTGCCCCAAAATATGCCAGAATGTCAGGCCCATGGCATACCAGGCTGGAATATGAACAGCAGATCAGAAGATACCTTTCAGAGTGACAAGGACTTCAAAAATTAAAGCAACCGGGATCCCTGGGTGGCGCAGCGGTTTAGCGCCTGCCTTTGGCCCAGGGCGCGATCCTGGAGACCCGGGATTGAATCTCACGTCGGGCTCCCAGTGCATGGAGCCTGCTTCTCCCTCTGCCTGTGTCTCTGCCCCTCTCTCTCTGTGTGACTATCATAAATAAAAAAATATATATATGTATAAAAAAAATTAAAGCAACCAAAATACTTCATTTTTCCTTTTGTATCAGTCAGAGTTGTTCAGAGAAAGGACCAGGAGGATATACATAATGTACAGTTGTGTGCGTGTGTATATGTATGTATGCATATATATAAATGGAGAGAGAGAAGGAAAGAGAGAGGTATTTTAAGGAACTAGCTCACACAGTTGTAGGGGCTGGCAAATCTGAAATGCACAGGGCAGTTCAGCAGACTAAAAATTCAGGTGAGTCAATACTGCTGTCTTGAGTCTGAAATCTATAGAGCAGGCCAGCAGTCTGGATATATGCATGCAGGGTTTCTATGTTGCAGTCTGGAAGCCAAATCCCTTCTTTCCTGGGGGCACCTCAGGCTTTTTCTCTTAAGACCTTTAATTGACTAGAAAAGGCCCACCCACGTTACAGAGGGCAACCTGTTTTACTTAAAGTCAACCGACTAAACACCAACCACATCTGAAAAAAATGCTTCACAGCAACATCTAGGCTAGTCTTTGACAAAACAGCTGGGCACCGGGGATCCCTGGGTGGCTCAGCAGTTTAGCGCCTGCCTTTGGCCCAGGGCATGATCCTGGAGACCCGGGATCGAATCCCACGTCGGGCTCCCGGTGCATGGAGCCTGCTTCTCTCTCCTCCTGTGTCTCTGTCTCTGTCTCTCTCTATGTCTATCATGAATAAAGAAATAAATCTTTAAAAAACAAACAAACAACTGGGCACCAAAGCCTAGTCAAGCTGACACATTGAATTAACCAACACATCTTAATTCAACACATGTAATTCAGTGGCTTTTATCTTCTTTGGACTTTGGATCTCTCCCCTTCATAAAGTTCATTGAGGTATAGTTCATCTATCATAAAACTCATCTATTTTAAGTACACAAATGGATGATTTTTAGTAAGTTTATCAAGTTCTACACCATCAATATCATCCAGTTTAGAAGACTTTTATCACTAATAAGATCGCTCACATATGAGGATCCTTTGGAAAATCTAATAACTCAGCCAGAACAAACAGGTACAACACTACAGGTTGTTTATGCCCAACATTTAAGGCTTAGCAGTGTAAATATTCTTAATATTTGTATATATTTTTTTCATTTGAATATAAAATTGTGTTGCTTATTAAACTTGGTTCTCTTTCTTTGGTAGATATAAAGCAGATCTATGAATTTATAGGATCAAACTCATGTTTGCTTTTGACTCCTGAAATAAGTGAAAAAAATCATTTCATATTTCTTAGCCAGGCAGTAAAGGAATCACTCTTGCCTTTCTAAATGGAAAGGGTTTTTAAAATTTGGATGGAGCAAGTGTCAGTATACAAAATTTTATAATTGTCACAAATATTACTTGAACACTCAAGCTAGGGAGGGATGTATACTGGGAAGTGGGAAGGGTGGGGATAATATTTAGAAAGAGAGCTGTTCTTCCATCTTTGCACAATTTTGGATAGAATTTCAGGGGTCAGATATTCCTGTAAAGTTAACTCCATATCCAAGTGGAGGCCACTGATCTACACAGTCTCCAGTCTAGCCCTGCCATCCGCTCTTCTTGACTTCATGCCTCTAGACCTCATGACCTCTCACCCAGAAAACGGTACCCTCCTTCCAACATCTCTCTTTGTCTCCAACCTTGTCTCCACACAGCTTGTCCTCCATCCCCCGGGCAGCAGGAATCTTCTACAATGCAAATCAGCTACCCTTAGGGCCTTTCCAAGGTCTTCACTCATCACATCTGTATCAAATCCAGAGGGTGGTCGAAACATTCTCAGTAATATATATTAAGCCCTCTTTGATATAGCTCCTGGCTATTTTTCTGGCTCCATCACTGGCTATTCTACTATATATTCCACTTTGCAAATCTAAGCTGTTCATCCTCTGCCCTATCCATCCATCCAGTGCCAGGTAGAGTTAGGCAAGTGCAACTTTTCTCTGTCCTATATACTAAGCATATTTCTATTACTGAACTTATCACATCATAACACCAAGCTTCAACCTCTCTCTACTCTACTGCATTGCTCCTTGCTAGCTGCAAGCAACTAGTCAACCAGGAAACAGAGAGGCAGGTTAAATAATCAAAGCACTATATTATTTCAAAGACTGATGGCCTATAGTCATTATCCCGAATTATCTTTTGTGGCAGGGCTTGGATACCACCCAAGGAATCATCCTACAGAAATAACAAATTCAAAAAGACTTATGTACAAAAACATCCATAGCAGAAGTCTGGAATAGTGGAAGACTGGACCACAGTAGGCTTATTATTGTCATCTGGGAGGGAGGGACCACGGAGAGTCCAATAATAGGGATTTGGTAAAAATAAGTCATGGTATAGCACATTACACTAGATGTTACAAGCATAGGATATCACAGTATTTTTAAATAACATGTAGCTATAATTGATAGGGGAAGTTATTAGTTGCTTTTTTCTTAAAGTGTCAAACTATAATCACATATTTATATAAAGGTACATGCAGGGGATCCCTGGGTGGCGCAGCGGTTTGGCGCCTGCCTTTGGCCCAGGGCACGATCCTGGAGACCCGGGATCGAATCCCACATCGGGCTCCCGGTGCATGGAGCCTGCTTCTCCCTCTGCCTGTGTCTCTGCCTCTCTCTCTCTCTCTCTCTCTGTGACTATCATGAATAAATAAATAAAATCTTTAAAAAAAATAATAAAAAAATAAAGGTACATGCATTGGATATTTTACATAAACAGACACACACAAATACACACGCCCACAGAATTTAAAACGTAAAAATTTAACAGTGGTTAATAAACTTATGAGGGGCTAAATAGTAGACCCTATGAATGACTCACAGGTTTAGTTTTTTTTTTTTTTTTTTTTTTTTTTTTTTTTAAATTTTTATTTATTTATGATAGTCACACAGAGAGAGAGAGGCAGAGACACAGGCAGAGGGAGAAGCAGGCTCCATGCACCAGGAGCCCGACATGGGATTCGATCCCGGGTCTCCAGGATCGCGCCCCGGGCCAAAGGCAGGCGCCAAACCGCTGCGCCACCCAGGGATCCCCACAGGTTTAGTTTTAATTTTTATTTCTCTTATCCCTATCATCTGAGTATTCATGATGAGCATGTGCGATTTGTGAGGAGAGAGAGAGCACAGTGGTTAAGAGAAAGGGCTGTGTGATTCCTACCGATGCTAACCTAAGTAAACAGAATTTCTCGCAGCCTTAATTTCCCCATCTAAAAAAAAAGAACTGCACCCCAAAATCAGGCCCCTCTCTTAGCACTGTGATAAGGTCCATGTACAGTGTTTAATCCAGATGATGGCACACAGTCCTTAAATAAATCGAAACCTTTGAAACAGGAAGAGATTTAAAGAAATAAACATCAATAAACAAATATGCACACTGGGTCTTTCGGAAGACATGGCCAGAATGTATGCTCCAGGTGTTGCGCTCCCACATCTGAAGTGTAAGGCGGCCCTGGCTGGGTTGGTGAACAGGTGGAGAGGGGCCACTTGCCAAAACATCTACCTTCCTGTACTACTCCAAACAGCACTGAGGATCTGTTCCAGAGGCTTCTGCAACGCTGCAGACAAGCACATGCTCTGCCAAGGACGTGACCCAGAGGTCACCACTGTCCTCACTCCTTTCCAAGAGGATTTTGTTTTTTATCAATGTACCACAGCAGGTGGCCACCCAGCAAGTCCAAGGTCCTTGTGTAGCTCTGGACCACATGGTACTCCTTTCTCTCAGGTGGGGAGGGATGCAGGGAGGGAAGAGATGCTGGAGCAAGGAGAGGATCTAGCACACACTACCTGCCTGAAAAAGACAGAAATCAGCTGGGTGCTTGAAGAATCACTGATGTTCCTTCTGCCTTGTGCCAGTAGTACAAGGAAAAGGATTCTGGTGTGAAGACATCAGAGTATCTATTTTTCACACCAAATTATAAGAAATGATATTCATCTTTTCTTAGGGATTCATTCATTTTGATCATCCAATAGAAAGTAGGTTTGCTGCAACAATTATTTTCTTATTAGAAACCATTTTTTTCCTCCATGGCATTTATTATAGTAAGCAATTAATAATATACTTGTAACGTATTATTAATATATAATAAATATATTAAAGCTTACTTCTTTAATGCTATCTCTGGGGACCTAAGGACACTAGAAACAGAACAGCAAGGATCTACTGACATGGATGCCCCAGAAGGATATTCTTCCTCCCTTCAGGACCATGTCATACAAGCACCACAAAATTTTCATTATGATCATTCCAATTGTTTCCATGAAACATCTACTAACTGGCAAAAAAGGAGGTAACACAGTCCATGCATATGCCTGCATTTTACCACAGGTGAAATTTGGCTGCCTATATTGTGGCATGAAAATTATATCCTCTCAAGGCCTTTAAACCAGTCCTATTTCCCTGTATCAATTATTGTTATCACCCTATATCCCTTCCTCCTAACGACATCAGGTTGGATCAAGGAGACAGTTGGGGGAGAGATAAATTCAGAACACAAGGCTTGTAAAACCATGGTAGCCCTTCTAGTATAGGACTTATTTTAAAGCTTCACGTCCCACTACTTATGAAACCTTGTATGTGAGCTCCACGCTGTATGCTGAAATTTAACAGATATTTAAGGAGTGCCCTTTACATGCCAGGCACTGAGCTAGGAGGGGGCCATCAGACCTCAGCCAGACAGTGCCTTCTTGGAGCCTACAGGCTAGCGGGGGAGACAGACAACAGACAAGGAAACAGACCAATGACCAGGACAGCTTCAGGTGAGGCAAGGGCAATGAAGGCAAGAAACACTATGAGATGAAACCGCATGTGAGTGGAGGTGCAGATCTGAAGGAGAGGCCTGAGGGTTAGTAAGGAGCTACCATGTGGAGAGCTGGTGAAAGGGCAGGCAGGGTAGGTGGGCAGTGAATGCAAAGCTCTGATGCAGGAACAAAACGGGTATGTTCAAGAAACAGAGAGGAGCCCAGTGTGGAAATTAAATGCAATTAGACCAGACATCAGACGGCATTCCAGACAGGCCTGAAGGAGTCAAATTCTCCAGAAATGAGGGAAGGAAAACAATTATAATAGCAATGATGGCAGGCAAATTAGCTCCATGCCAAGCATCATGCAAAGAACTTCACATGCGATATTCCATTTGACCCAGCATGATCATGCAAGGTAAATGTCATCTGCTCTATTTTTCAAAGATTAAGCAACCTAAGGTTGGAGGAATTAATAAATTATAATTTTCACACAGCTGTTAAATGGGGGACACCTGGGATGAGAACCCAGGCATTCTCAGTCCTGGGTTCTTCTGCTCGTGGCTTCTGCCCTAATGAGATCTTCTCTTTGGACATCTACAGAGTCTAGCTTAAGTCCTGCAGTAATGGTGATCTGGACTCACCCATCCATAATCTTGGCAAAAATCAAACCATTTTCAATCAACAAGGCAAAAAGACAAAAGCCCTTTAGTTCCGATTTTCTAGCAGCTCTGCAGGAGGTTGGGCTCACCACCCACACACTCTTTTATTAAGCTATAATAAGCCACAGATGAAAACTGTTGCCATAGGTGAAGCTTACTTTAACATATGGTTGATCCAACTGAAGAAAAACATGTTAAAAATGCATTTTTAAAATCCCAATTTACTTGTATAATGGTTTTTAAAAAATCATTTATCGTGTTTCTGGTCTGCTGATACATTCCAAATGTTAGGGTATGGAAACATGTACATGTCCAAGGGTTACTTGCTAAACTGATAACAAAGGCACTCAGCCCCCATGGAGTTTGGCTTTCAGTGTTTGACTTGATGCAATTTGCAAAAACATAAAGAGGTAACCTGTGGTTTTGTAAACTTGGTTAAGGGCAATATGTTTCTGACTTGAAAGCTAGCTGGGATATTTCTAACACAGCTACTCAAATACCCTCAATCCTCAACTACAGAAAGCTTTGCCTGGCTATTAGGGGTAGGGTATTCTTCTGGCAAAGCTGTCTGCCTTGGGAAGGCAAAGCAGCAGGGGGTGCAGAGACAAGACAAGGCCACAAAGAAGTGATCAAAGTGGGGTGGGATAAAGTGGGGGTAGGGAGGAGTCAGAGCTCCCTCTTGGCGATAACTGAAATCTGCTAGCAGCGAATTGTGTCAGGCAATGTTCTAAATGCTTTCTATGAGTCAGTCATTTAGTCCTCACTATGACCCCATGAGATGGGTCTTGTCCCCTCCAGGCTAAATTGGCAAACTGAGGCACTGATGTACAAGGTCACATGACTCTTGAGTGGACAGTGCTCTTTGACAATGTGGATGTGTGGGCCTAGAAGGTGCTTAGTCTCCCTGAGCATCCTAGTGTTCTAGTCCAAAGACATATTATTTCTCTTGATCAATGTAGACCACGGACATTGATCATCCACCATTTCTCAAACGGTGGCCACAGGCACCTACAGGTATACTGTGAGGATACCTACCCTACCTACAGCCCATCACTGATCACTGCAGCAATATTTACCTTTTATGTACATAGCACTTATTTTATCTTACTATTTTTTTTATTTTTATGTTTTTATTCTTTTTTTTAAACATCTGATTTTTTTTTTTAAAGATTTTATTTTATTTACTCATGAGAGATACGGAGCGAGAGAGAGGCAGAGACACAGGCAGAGGGAAAAGCAGGCTCCATGCCCAACCTGGGACTCGACCCCGGGTCTCCAGGATCACGCCGTGGGCTGCAGGCAGCACTAAACCGCTCCACCACCAGGGCTGCCCATTTTTATTTATTCTTGAGAGACACACAGAGAAAAGCAGAAACATAGACCGAGTTTGCAGGACTCGATCCCCAAACCCCAGGATCACAATTTGAGCCAAAGACAGATGCTCAGCTACTAAGGTGCCCCACTAGTATTTCATTTTAATATATTTACTTTAATAGGAAACTTTGTATTTCAATAGGAAAATAATACATTTTGCTATAAATAGTAGTTAATAATTTTTTTAAAAGATTTTTTATTTCCAGTTAATCTCCACAGCCTATGTGGGGCTCAAACTCACAACCCTGAGATCAAGAGTAGCTCACTCCACTGACTGAACCAGCCAGGTGCCCCAGAAGCTAACCATTTTTTAAAAAAATACACAAAATATCCAGAATAGGCAAATCTATACAAATAAAAAGTAGATTACTGGTTGCCAGAGGCTCACATAGAGGGGAACTTGGAAGATGATGGCTAAGGGGTGTGGGGGTTTCTTCTAAGGTAATAAAAATACCTGAAAATTGACTGTGATGAAGGATGCCCAACCCTGTGAATATGCTAAAAGCCATTGAATTATACACCTTAAGTGAGTGAATTGTGTGGGACGTAAATTATATCTTCATAAAGCTGTGTTTTTGAAAGTCTATATAATGCTCTCACTTTAAAATAAAGGAGCAATAAAAGGAAAGTGATTTGTTATTATAAAATACAGTAAATGTCAAATAATGTTATAAAATTCTACTTAGACCCTGTAGTCTCCCTGATGACAGCTCTGAGGGCCTACCTTCTTTTGTTTTTAAGATTTTATTTATTTAAGAGAGAGAGAGAGAGAATGCATGAGCATGCATGGGGGGAAAGGCAGAGGGAGAAGGACAAGCAGATTCTCCACTGAGCAGGGAGCTCCATATGGGGTTCCATCCGAGGACCCTGAGATCATAACCTGAGCCAAAGTCAGAAGTTCAACCGACTGAGCCACCCATTTACCTTCTAACTTCTTTCTTAAAAAGGGAAACACAAAAGTGAATTCATTCTTGCACCCTTTAGGAGGGCTATAGTGCAAAATGTAGTCAGCAGCAAGTGATGGCAAGAATGCACAGAAAGTGGAACTCCTTTTTTTTTTTTTTTTTTTAAAGATTTTATTTATTTATTCATGACAGACACAGCAAGAGAGGCAGAGACACAGGCAGAGGGAGAAGCAGGCTCCATGCAGGGAGCCCGATGTGGGACTTGATCCCGGGTCTCCAGGATCACACCCTGGGCAGGTGAAGGGCAGTGCTAAACCGCTGAGCCACCAGGGTTGCCCAGAAAGTGGAACACCTATACATTGCTGCTGGGAATGTAAAATGGTGGAAGCCCTTTGGGAAACAGTTTGGTGGTTCCTCAAAATGGTAAGCATAGAATTGCTGTGTGAACCAGCAATTCCACTCCTAGGTGTATACTAGGTGTATACAAGAGAACTGAAAATATATGTCCACATAGAAAACTTGTACATGAGTGTTCATAGCAGCATTATTCTTTTTTTTTAATTTTTATTTATTTATTTATTTATGATAGAGAGAGAGAAAGAGAGAGAGAGGCAGAGACACAGGCAGAGGGAGAGGCAGGCTCCATGCACCGGGAGCCTGACGTGGGATTCAATCCCGGGTCTCCAGGATCGCGCCCTGGGCCGCAGGCAGGAGCCAAACCGCTGCGCCACCCAGGGATCCCCAGCATTATTCTTGATAGCCAAAAAGTGTAAACACCACACTTTTTATATAGCAAATGATGAACGAACAAACTGGGATACATCCATACAGAGGAGTATTATTCAATCATAAAAAGGAATGGAATCATGACTAATGCTAAAACTCTGAAGAACCTTGTAAACATCATACTAAAGTAAAAGGAGCCAGACACAAAATTGTATATCTAGAAAAAATTGCATGATTCCATTGACACAAAATAACAAGAAAAGGCAAATCCATACAGACAGAAAAAATGTAAGTGGTTGTCTGGGGCTGGGGAGAGGCGACATGACTGCTCGTGGGCATAAGGTTTCTTTTTGTGAGTGATAAAAATGTTCTAAAATTGATTATGGCGATAGTTGCACAACTCTGAAGAGACTGAAATATGCTGAATGATACAACTTGAACTGTTGAATTGTATGCCATGTAAATTAAGTCACTGTTAAATAAAATAGAAAATTTTTAAATTCCACTGCCAAAAAAAGGAGATTCACGCTGTGATTCAACAGTATTGTCTTGTCTATGAACTAAGACATCTTGTATACCACCAATGCCAAGGATCACATAGTTGGACGAATGCTGTATTAGGCCTGCCAGAGTTGCAACTTTGAGAAATTCAAATGAGTTACAAACAAGTTTCCCAGGAAAGTGACGTCCCTAGATTTTCTCTCCCAAAGTCCCCAAGTCTTAGGATTTTATTTTTAAATTGCACACGCTTATCATTTGTTCATTCCTTCAAACCAGCTATGAGCCAGGCACACTTCTAGACCATGAGTGTATACAAGTGAGTAACTCAGAGGAGGTTCTTGTCTTTAGGAAGTTGATGTTCTAGGGAGGAAAACTCCCCCAGTGATAGAATAAATTATACAACTTTATAAAATGATGGCAAGAGTGTTACATGTTATGAAGAAAATAAATCAGGTTAATGGGATAGAGGGAAGATGAGGGACAGAGAAAGGTGGATTGCTGTTTCATAACGGATGGCCAGGGAAATCCTCCCTGAGGAAGCTGAGTTTGAGGAGAGCCCTAAATGAAATAAGGGAATAAGCCCTGCTAAATCCTATGGGGAGGAGCTAAGGATGCAGGACCAGCATTACTCACAGATCAGGAAGAAAGGTGGTAGGAATGGAGAATAAGCAACTGGTAAAGGGTAGGAGATGAAGCCAGTAAGATGGGCATTTGAGACCTAACTGGTGTTAAGGTCTTGGATTTCACTGTCAGTGTGAAGGGAAACCATAAAGAAGGTTCTGGATTGGGAGTACGTATGATTTTACAAGGTCACTCTGCCTGCTTTGTGAATGAATAATAAGAGGCAAAAATGGAATCAGGGAATCCAGGGAGAAGGTCTGGCAGTAAGACAGGTTGAATGAGGGAGGCAGTGTGGCCCACAGTGGTAGCAAAGGAGATGGTGAAAGGGGACAAACACACATAGGTTCTAAAGGTAGAACTGGTGAAAGCTTGCTGATAGTCTGATGGCATGTGTGAGAAAAAGGATCAATCAGGAAAGAATCGCAGGTTTCTGGCCTAAATAAAGGACTAGACATTGGATATAAGTGGATATAAGCGCTTACAACATGGGCCAACAATTGAGAAAGTGCTCAAAACATGAAGCACCATCCTGCACCATCAACATCAACAAGGTCATTACAACCCCACGATTATCACAATTTCCATCATCCCCACCACCATGGTCATTACAAGTGCCACCAACATTTCCATCACTCCTCTCGCCCCACGATCAAGAGAAGGGGTGTCCATAGCACAAAGGGGAAAGGAAACCATACAACGATCAAGTCCAGGTCAAAGACACCTGTTTCCCAATCAAGGGACTAGTTCTGGACAAGCACCAAGGACGCACTGACCTGCCCCAGATTAAAAAGTTAAGAGCCAGGGGCATTCTTAGCACCGTCTCTCCTACCTTGTCCCCCACACATATCTATGTAAGCTTCTTTTCATGTTTAGGGACTCTTCAGGGACTCCTGTCTTCACTGTCAGGCTTTCACCTGGCCCCATCCTAGTCCAGTTCTTCTGTACAGCAAGCCTCGTTTCCCCCTCCCCCTAATGGCTTGATGTATCTTCCAAAATTCCTGATGTGTATATGGAACATTCATGTCACCGAGTATTACAGTATCTACAAAATGCAAGCAATGTGCTCAGTGCCAGCACTGACCTACAGCTGGCACATTCTATAAATGGAATCTTCAAAATATATATATATTAATTGTACTTGCAAATCTCTAACCCCTAAGTAACCTTATGCCTGAAATACCTCTAAGACTCTTAATCCTCAGTGCCACTTAGCTTTCTACCAGCTGACTATTGAGGGACCACCTCTTCAGGGTCAGGGAAAACAAATCTCCACTTAGGTACTTATCAGCATGAAGGTCAGGAAACAGATGGAAGAGTGGGTTCAAGAAGAGAGAAGCATGTACCAGAAGGTTCCACATTCTCTGGGTGAGCCTTAATGGTGACATACAACTATTTACCATTCTAGCAAACCCCCAACATACATCAAACAGCCCTTGGAAACCCATGGTCCAGCATTTCTTCTCCAAATACTGCAATGTTATATAATATGATTGATCTCAGAATTCCAGTATAAAATCCTAGCACAGAAGGACCCTGGAGCTAGCATCTACTTTTCTACTTCCAAATAAGAAAGGGGATGTCTACCTAGTGGTAGGATAGATCAGGATCATCTTTCTTTAAATGTTACTTTAAAAACATGAATTTGTTCTTGCTAAATGCTTGTTTTCAAAGTAGAAAATGAGCTTCAGACGCTCCAAGTCTCTGGCCAGCTCCAAGTGCTTTCCTTTCCTGTGTGGGGTGGTCAGTGCACTATAATCATCTTGCTAAAGATTGCAAATCCCTTCATCTAGGATCAAATCCATGCCAATATTTTGGGGACCTGTATGAGCGTGGGGAGGAAAGAGAAATGATGACTTTTATCCAGTGAACAAAACTCCTTATAATTAGGTTGGTGGTTTCTATGGTAACAAGGAGCTGACTCTTTTATTTGAAATAAAAAATAGCAACACTGCAGCTGTCCTTGCCGTCCGGACGCTCCAAAGCAAATGAGAGATTTGATTTCACATTTGCTGTGACTGCTGAGGACTTTCAACTATATATTTTACTTGCCGTCAAGTCTTGGCGAGACACTACCTCCCAATCCCCTGAGAAAACAGGTGTGAAAAACACAAGCAAACAACAACCAAAACAAAATCACGTTCCCTCACTGCAACCAATATGCTGTTTGTTTCTTTCTTCCTAATTGTCACAAGAAACCTTCGAGTCACTGCCTTGAAGAACACTGTTGTTGGTTGTTCACCTTGAAAAATCACTGGAGCTCTCAGAAATATATTTTCATGTTTGTAATAACAGTATCCACTGTGATTGAGGACTTTACTGGGTGCCAGGTTTTGTGCCACGGACTTTCCCAGCACCATCTCATAAAATGAGATCTCACAGCACCCCTATGATAAACCCTGTCATCATGTCCATTGTAATGATAAGGAGGTATAAGAGGTTAAGTAACTTGCCCCCTGCCAGTGAGAGCTAAGAGTCCATCCCAGTTCTAGCTGCTGGCAAAGACCATGCTTTGCGGTGGCCACACCACACTACTCTGCCTTTACTGTCATTTTATAACTGACACGAAGAAACATCATTTCCTAGGTGATGGCCATTTGAAATTAGCCATAGAGAACTGTCAACCTTAGAGGACCCTCCAGCTGGCCTTTGGGAACGGCCACTTTCCCTCTCTCCCCCCATCCCACATGGTGCCAGCATGCCAGAGGAAATACAGGAAATGATGATTTTTCTCTCTGGAGGACCTACCTGCCTGCAGTCCACACACAATAGTCAGAAAGGCCAATCATCACATCCTCAGAAAGCTAGTCTCTGAACAGTGGTGTACACCGCTTGCTAGGGCCTAAGAGGCCAGGAAGGCCTAAAATCAAGGGCGGCACTTAAGCTAAGTCTTGAAGGAATAGTAAATGTCGCTCAACCTACATAGGGATAGAGAGAGCCTTTTTTTTTGGCAGAGAAAATGACTGGATGGAGAATCTAAGGTAGGGAAGGAAAAGGAGTCATCAGGGAGTCTTTGTCATAGTGCATGGGGCAGAGGAGCTCAGCAAGGTCCATGAAATACAGGGACTTGCGTGTCTCGGAAGGCTGAGGGTGGTCAATGAAAGAGGGAAAGAGGGAATGATACGTACAGAGCATAGGATTCCCTTTGTGATATTCTAGAAATCTGAATAAATTGCTTTTGGTTGTACACAGCTCTAGGGATTGAATCACATGGACCATGCAATTATCTGCATTACCTCTGATTATCTACATGATTGCCTCTACCAAGAGACCACAAATTCCTTAAGAACAAGAGTTGTATCTTATTCATCTTTATCCCGAGTCTAGCAAAAGACCCAGCATATAACAAAAATTTAATAGATACCAAATGAATGTAAATGGCCACCAAATATGTTCTTCAACATATATTAACATTAATTACTAATGACTATGTGTCAGCCTTCACTCTAAGCCAGCTGCTGTGCAAAGCACCTTATATGCATCATCTCATTTAACCATCGCACGCACTATAATTCTTTTTTATTTATTTTTTTAAATTTATTTATGATAGTCACACAGAGAGAGAGAGAAAGAGAGAGAGGCAGAGACACAGGAAGAGGGAGAAGCAGGCTCTATGCACCGGGAGCCCAACATGGGATTCGATCCCGGGTCTCCAGGATCACGCCCTGGGCCAAAGGCAGGCGCCAAACCGCTGCGCCACCCAGGGATCCCCATCACACGCACTATATGGAGAAGTTACTATAGTAACTTCATTTCATAAATGCAAAAACTGAGGCATAGAGGGGCTGGCGATTCACCCAGACCCACAGAGCTAGTCAATGGCAGTCAGATTTGGAGCTATCTTTGCACCCTCTCGAGGCTCATGCTGTCAGGAGGCTGTGGTGAAAAAGCTAGTTTGAATGATTATTGCAACAGGAGATGCTCAGTGATTGAATACTGCCAGGCACACATTAGGTGCACAGTTATGTTGATTGGAACAATGATTAAAAACCTGCTGTATGCAATGTACTGGAGTATGTTCAAAGAGCAGGGTCTTCCCAGCTGCTGATGACTGAGGAACCCCCCCTGAAATGATTTTTGGATGTGGGGGAGAGCTATGATTTCTGTGGCGAGAGTCATTCTCCTATAGAAACAGAAAAGTGATTCCTTTGTAGGTTTTTAAAACAGCGCTTTGATATGTTTTCCCAGCTCAGTGCCTTTCCTTCTTTTCAATGATAAATTGACCTTGAAGTAGCTCTGGAGTGCCATGCCCTGCCCCTCTCTCCATTCGAGCAGTTTGGATGGGCTAGCCCAGAATCCTGATCCAGGGGAGGTATGTGACCCAGATCAGGCAAATCCAAGCATTTAATCTGTTTGGCCACAGTTCACACAATCCAATCAGAGCCAACCCTGAGAATTAGAATTTTCCCTGGAGCTACTCGGAGAGATAAGGTCTTAAGTGTGGCTGGTCAGGGCTGGGGGAGGGGTGTAGAGCATTGAGAAGACTTTTAACAATGACCTACCATCTGACTAACAAGGGTGGTGGACAGGATGGGATAGTAGAGCCAAGTAATGGAGAGATCCGTACCCTAAAGATGTCCCTGGAACCGTTGCACATAGCCATATCTGGGTATTCTGATAACCTCAACCAATAAATTCTCAGTTTTATGCATAAACCCCTTTAAAATTGGTCTCTGACACTTGCAACCCAGAGTCCAGAGAAATACAATTCCACACTATAAGGAAGAGATGCCGAATGGCAAGTGGGCAGATGTGGTGGTCCAAGGGGAGTGGAAAAAATACCGAGGGGAAGTTGTGCTCAGTTACTCCTGAGGATGCATTTTATTTACTGCATTGAGGCACAATCTATAAATTGGCATTAAAGCTCCCCCCCCCCCCCCACAATTCCTCTAGGTAGTTACCTAATTAGTGCCTTAGAGCACTACAGATTCAGACCCTTGGTAACAGGGAATTAATGCAGCTTCCAAGGAAGATATGCAGGACAGAAATTCATTCATTCAATAGATATTTATGGAGCATCTTCTATCAGGCACTGAAGCTAACATTTGCTGAAAAATTATCTCATTTACTTCAAAGGGGAATTCAGATATCTTTCAAGTTAAACTTCACTGATCCGTAAGACAATGAAGAGAAAAGGAAAAAAAGACTGCCCCTCCCCCCCATCTCCTGTCCTCATGCACTAGAAGGATATTTTTGTAAAGCTAAGGGTGGCTAATATGGATTTGGAAGTAAATTAGCATCTCCAGCTTATGGAAAGGAAGGAGAAGGGGAAACTGATTGGATTACTGATGAATGCTTTCTGGAAAGAGGAAAGATATCCCCAAGATAGAGTGAACAGGAAGAGGGAATACCCATATCTGAATGAAGAGGAAGGTTTGAGGGCTTTGTTAGAAAGAATACAGATGTGCTTGATCCAGGAAAGCCAAGCCAGGCACTCCAGGGAACAGCCTGCAGGAATCTGCATCTCTATGGAGGTCCCCAGGTTCTCCTGCAAACAAGAGATTGAGGGCCAAAATGCAGGCCTTAGTGCTCAGAGAACCATTCTGCAAGAATTTGAGGAAAAGGCGGCAGAGCTCCTAACTTGGCAAACACAGGCTACTCAGCTCCATCAGCATCCAATACCTAAAGGAGCACCTCAACATGGTTTAGAGTGCCATGATGTCATTTAAAGCCAGCAGCTCTGGAAGACAGGCCCGATTGTGTACACACCTCTTGGAATGTAAATTAATGCTAGAGCCTAAAGAATTCACTTGTCTGCAGAGGTGGCAGGAACAAAGGTGAAGTTTCCTTAATGAAGCAACTGTCTGTTGACTCAAAGTCTCAAGCTTCAAATGTTTTCTCTTTCTTTCTTTTTGGGCAAAGTTTACTTGCTCCTCTAACAGTTATAAACAAAACAGAACACACCAACCACTTGCCTCATAAATGGAACAGTTAAAAGGCAATATTTCACGGCAGCACTGTCCAAGAGAAATAAATGCAAGTCGTGTACGTGACTTTAAATTCCCCACGGCTCATGTCTAAAAAATAAAACCCTCAAAATTAATTTTATCAGTATATCATATTTAAACAAGTAGATACACAATACCATCGCCATATGTAAGCAACAAAAAAATTAGTAATGAGATAGTTTCCATTGTCTGTAGCATATAAGACTTTCAATTCCAGCATGATTTCTCACTTAGAGCACATCTTAGGATGAGTCACACTTGGGGCACCTGGGTCGCTCAGTAGGCTAAGCGTCTGACTCTTGATTTGGGCTCAGGGTCGTGAGGTCCTGAGGTTAAGCCCCATGTCAGACTTTGAGCTCCATGCTCAGCAGAGAGTCTGGTTGAGATTCTCTCCCTCTCCTTCTGCCCCTCACCCGCTCTTGCACACTCTCTCTGTAAAATACATAAATAAAATCTTAAATAAAAAATAAAAAAGGATGAGACACACTTCAATAACCATATGTGGTGGGTGGCTACCGTACCGCACAGCATAGGTCTACAGAGCGGGGGTGGCAACACTTCCAGCCAAGACCCAAATTTCCTAACAAGAATTCCAAAATGAATGTGTTTGAGGAAAAAGAAAATAAAGGCGATGAAATTATGCTACGATATCACTGAAGAACCAACCAATAGGCACACATTTTCAATATTACAATTTTTTAAAAGCTATTAAAGCCATTATGAGAAAACCATCTGCATGACAAGGGCTAGAGGATGAGACTGACACCCAGCTACCCCTTTTCCATGGATTCACAGAATCAAGGACTTCCATGTGCTTTCTGTGATCTCCTATTTCAGGCTTCGCTTTCAATTTGATGTATTATCTCTGGGGCAGAAGTCGACATGATACATTTCAACCATGGAAAAGGTGAAGTTGCCAGCCAGGTAAAAGAGAATCAACCCACATGGAGTAGGGTGAAAAGAATTCGGGCCCTCAAGGATAGGAGGCTAAGAAAGAGAATTGGAGCCATCAATGACAGGGCTCAAATCCTACTTCTGCCTTTATTGGCTGAGTGATGACTTCAGGCCAACAACCTAAATTTTTTGATGCCTCAATTTCTTCCTTTGTAGGATGGGAATAATCACAGTGCCTATCTCTGGGCCTATTTCATGAGTTAACCCTTATGAATGTTTCCCATGATGCTAAGAGGCCCATGTGTCACGAGGTAAGTTACATTATCAACATTACTATATAATAATTTTTAATAATAAAAAAAAGCACTCCTATGGAACTTGTTATCAGGGCTGACACCAAGTGAGGCACTCGCTTTGGATGCAACATTTAAGAGGGCACCACAAAACTTAGCCATTGAGAAAATCATGGTTTGATGTAATATTTTTAAAAAAATCAAATTTAATGCAAAACAGCTGACACTAAACAGATCGTCAAGAGTTTTTAAATAAAAACAAAATTAGTGTCAGCAAATTTTCCCCCTTTTGCTTCTGGCTCCTGTATGGCACTGTGAAGATGCAGTCTTCACACAAAGTTCATTATCCAAAATTTTGATGTTTTGTTCTCATGCCAGGAGGGGGGCGGGGGGGATGACTCCCCCAACCCTGGGCCCTTGAACTTATGGGAAACATGGAAATACCTGGTCCCTTAGCATCTCGTGTCACCACAGGACAAGAGAAAGAAGAGCGGAGTCCCAGGACAGCAGCCTATGGAACTGCATCCAGGGCCCAGCTGCCAGGTCCACAATGAATGCTGTATTTCCTGGGATAAGGACAGTCCTGATGGCACAACCACCCATCAAGCCCTAGAGAGAGTGCAGAGGCACCAGACAAAGGTTTGAGTGAACAGTCAAGCTCCCCTGGTCATTCTGAGTGTTATTTTGGCTTCCATCTTCCCTGGAGGCCTCCTCACACAATAGGCCCCACACTGGAGGGACCTGCCTCCCCTTCACCTTTCCTTAGTTAACGGCAGCAAGATCAGTTGCTGCAGAAACTGAATCTCCTCCAGACAAAGATGCTTTAAATGGCAAATAAATACGGTATGTGGGAGTAATCAAAATCAGCGCGATGCAAGCCTCACTTCGAGCCCAGATTATTTTAAAGCCTGAGCAGAATTGTCAATGAACTGTAAAAGAAAGAAGGGTGGAAGAAGCAACAACAAAAACCCACCGCCAGCCTGGCGTTGTTGGGATGGAAAGATATTTTACATTCTTGCTAACCGGAGCTGAATCTCGGACCGTCAGCGAGGCGGCGGCCTTGCCTCCGTGGTCCTCTACGCCATCTTAGGTTTCAGCAACCGAAACTGGCCACAGCCACGCTTCAGAGGTCAAGTGCAATCAAAAAGCTGCTAAATGCATGACCTCACTGAGGAGAAAATGTATTCTTCTTTCCACAGCTCTGCACCCGGTACCGTTCACTTCAGAAGGCTTCACGGCATTTTCCTGTTTGGTGGTAGGGAGAGGTCTTCTCTCTACTGGCTTCACAACCGATACCTCAAAGGAAAAGAAAGAGAAAGAGAAAGAAAAACCCACAGAACATTCAAGGATGTGTTTCTGCAATATGGCCACTTCACTCCCTGTGGTGTCTAATTTGGTCCAGGCTCTCTTCCTGCCCGGGGGATTCTGGGAGGTGTGATCTTTTCCTTTTTGACTGTACAAACTATTCCTGTCTAGTTACTGCACTCGTGTTGTTTCTGACAAGGATCGAACAGTCACCAGGAGCTCTACATCACAAGAACAAGACCACAGTTTCAGAGGACTCTGGCTCAGAATTTGGGGTTCTTCATCCAAGCAGGGTTACCAACTTCCAGCTGAGGTGTGTGTGCTTTCGTGTCTATACAAGGTCCTACGTGTCAGAACCCAACCGTCTCAATCATTTTTTCAAAATGTTCCTTCCAACGTCCCAAGCATGAAGGAAAAGAATCAGTTTCAATACTTTAGATTATTAGATTACTAGGTACTGAAAGAAAATTCAAATTTCCTCTTCCAGGGGGCCACTACTGAAGGCTGATAATGTATTCTTATTTTTTTCTTTACAAAATGCAGTCATATCACTTTAGTATCCACAATGAAATATGTTTTAATTTTTACTTTAACTACTCACAGTAACACAATTCTGTAACGTAGTATCAGAGACGCACACATTCCAAGCTGTAGAGGCAAAGCTTTGGCAGAAAGCAGTGAAATTTTACCCTGAATTATGGAGTCAGGAGTGAAACTAAGGAGGCACCTAGATCGTTTTCCTTCCAGTCAGACATTCTATCCTTTCATCTGTGTTTCTCAAAAGGTGCTTCATATATACGTTTTGAGAAGTTAATAGATAATCCAAAGGAAAGAGAGAAGGGGGGAGGGAGGAAAGGAGGAAGAGAGAAAAAGAGAAAGAAAAAGAAAAGGAGTGGTTCTATGGCCAAGAAGGTTCAGAAAAATAGACTTAAATTTTCTAGAGAATTTGTGACACATGTTAACATATTAAAAGTTCTGTCTTCCAATAAAAATAAAACAAATTGATAAATTCCAACCTCTGACTTGGTGTAACGCCATATTTCCCAAACAGTGGAAGCCTACCTCAAAGTGTTTTCCATCTTCCCATTTGTGCCTTCTTGGTCACATCTGGATTGGAATTTCACCATGGAGATGGTCTCAAACAGGCTCCTACGGATACCTCATGTGAAAAGTATAGATAACAAACCTCCGTTTCCAGTTTAACGATTACTTCTTTTCACCCTGAGTTTTTTCTCTAAGCCCTAGTTTTTTCAACAGGAAAATGAAGATAATAAATTTCATCTTCTTAAGGTCTCCATGAGGATTAAAGGGGATAATCCAATCAAACACTTCGCATTTCAAAGGGTAGATAGTCAGTACTCAGTTATAAGTTAGCTGCTATGGCTAGGACTACTACCACCATCATGAATTTCCACCCTAATTGATCATAACCAAAAGAGGTATCTGCCAAGCTGGCTGTACATGGAGCTTGGAGCTGTCCCCAGAAATTCAGCCAGGCATAGACTTGGCCCCTGTTTCTGTCTTCCTACCATCCCTTACCTCTCACTCTGCCTCCATTCCTACATTCTGAATCACATCTTTCCCATCCGACACCACTCCCCACTCCCCGTGCACAAATCCCCCACCGACCCCTTTTGCCTCTGATCCCTAAAAGCCTTTAATAGGGACATTGGGAGGAGAAAGTGAGAAATGGCTCTGAACCACAAGGGACCAGGAGGAAAGAATCCAGAAGGCCCTCTCCTGGTTTCAAAAGGAGGGCAAATTGACCTGTATTACACAGCTAAAGGAGTGTTCTCCATTTTACTCCGTGACATTTCCCTTTTGCTGAGGCTTTGATTTGTGACTAAATAATTATGTTTAAAAATCATTCCCGAGCAGCTTCAATGATACAAGCCAATAAAGATCTGATTTGATTAAAATTACCAAGTCTTGGAGGCGCCAATTTCTTTTCTGTAAGGCAGTTGACAAATTAGGTTTCTTTCACCTAAAGCCATGAACAGAGATGATTTAATGACTTACGACTCTACAAATGTTTGCTAAACAGCCCATTTTGTAATTCTATCATCTCAGGTACATTTTTCTTTCAAATGCTAATAGGAATTTAGGGGTTATGATTGGGATAAATACCCCTTTTCACGTTCTTATTTGGGTGGCTGATGATTATCAAATGGGTTCGAAGACATCAGCTTCCACCATTCTGTACTCAAAGGCCATTTATTTTCCCCTTAAAATAAACTAGGGAACAGAAATCAAACACTTTTATAGATTTACAGTCTCCCTTGAGCAAACACAGAGCACTGTGAAAAAATATTCTAACCAAGTTAGAGGTAAGAACAGATATCAAAGCAATTATAATATTAAACACACAAAAGCCAGCAGACATCCGATGCTGCCAGGATCTCAAGACTGAAAAGTTATTTTGCCAAAGAAAACCAAATGAAAATCTCAAAAGGTAGCAATTTGTAAAACAAGAATGTCAATCAACTTCAAAAAGCTCTGTGCTCACATGTATGTGACCACAAAATGCTACATTGGACAAATGTTAGAGGTTTGTCTTGAAACCACAGAAGCAAAAACACGAAAGCACCAGGGCTGGGAACAGATTCCCAGAGAGCCAGCTGGGTGTGTGCAATCTGGTCCAAAGGAGGGAGGAACCACCTTTAAAAAGATACCACGTGACCTTGTATAAAAAGAGAAAGAGCACAACTGGTACTAATGGGGGAGAAACCCCTTCATTTTGGCTTAAAAACGTATTACATCTTCATTAAATGTGTTTATGATGTTTGCCTTGCAGTAAGCAGATGGACTTTTTCCAGAAGCACTTAGGTCCAACCCGTGTGCCACTAATGGTGCTTTAATGAGGACACCTAGCTGACACAGGGAGAATGGCACCCCACCTCCAAGGAGGGAAACTGGGCACAGGGTTTCCGATACAGTGACCTGGGAAGTCTTCTGCCTGCCTGCAAAAGGAGGGTCACAAGGACTGACACGCAAGGTTGACTTTGGGTGGTAAGAATGAACAACCGTATCTACGGCTGAAGTACTGAAATACTTGGCAAACAGCCGCTTCTCCAAAACCCTCCCTGAGGCAGCCCCACCAGCAACAAAGGGCTTGCTTGGGGTCCAGAAGGGACTCTCCCAGGGGCCCATTGCCAGGGTGAGGGCCAGGACTGGTTTTCAATTCCAGGCTTCTGTGCCATGGCATTTATTAAATATTCTTAATATCATTTTTGTGTACATGACATTTCCCCATCTTATTCCAGGGGTGAGAAAAGGATGAACCCATCAACTAGGAACTTAAATATTGCTTTATAAAATCCCAGAGGAATGAGATCAAGGTCTCCCGGCACACCCCATTTTATTGTACTCCATAGATACTGCATCTTTTAGAAATTGAAGGTTCGTAGCAACCCTGTATCTGGCAGGCCTACTGGTGCCATCTTCCCTACGGCATTTGCTCACTTTGCATCTCTGTCACATTCGGGCAATTCTCACAACGGTTCAAGCATTTTCATTATGTCTGTCCCAGTGATCTGTGATCACTGGTGTTGTTACTATTGTAATTGTTTTGGGACGCCATGAACAGTGCCCATGTAAGATGAGAAACTTAATCAGTAAACGTTACGTGTGCGGTCTGACTGCAGATGAGGTGGAAATAGCAACAGAACTTGAATTTGAAGTGGAGCCTAAAGATGTGATGGCTCTGCTTGCAATCTCATGATCAAACTTTAATGGATGAGGAGTTGTTTCCTATGGATGAGCATAGGAAACAACTATGAGGATGAGTTGGATGAGCAAAGAAAACGCTTGCTTGTTTTCTTTCTTTCCTTCTTTTAAAGAAAGTTTTTTTAAAAAAAGATTTTATTTATTTATTCATGAGAGACACACAGAGAGAGAGGCAGAGACGCAGGCAGAGGGAGAACCAGGGTCCACACAGAGGGCCCGATATGGGACTCGATCCCGGAGACTCCGGGATCGCACCCTAAGCCGAAGGCAGATGCTCAACTGCTGAGCCACCCAGGCATCCCTAAATAAAGGGGTTTCTTAAGATGGTATCTACTCCTGGTGAAGATGCTATGATGATTGTTAACATGACAACAAAGGATTTAGAATATTACCATCGACTTGGTTGATGAAGTAGTGGCGGGGTTTGAGAGTATTGATTCCAGTTTTGAAAAAAAACTTCTACTGTGGGCAAAATGCTGTCAAACAGTATCACATGCTGCAGGGAAGTTGTTCATGAGAGGAAGAGTCAATTTATGTAGCAAACTTCATTGTTGTCTTATCTTAAGAATCTGCCACACTGCCCCAACCTTCAGCAACCACCACCCTGATCCGTGAGCGCCATCAACATGGAGGCAAGACCCTCCACCAGCAAAAAGGTTATGATTCACTGAAAGTCCAGACAATGGTAAGTTTTAGCCTTTTTTTCTTAAGCAATCAAGTATTATTAATTAAGGTATGTACATTGCTATTTTAAATGCTATTACATACTTATCAGATTATACTTAACAGGGATCCCTGGGTGGCGCAGCGGTTTAGCGCCTGCCTTTGGCCCAGGGCGCGATCCTGGAGACCCGGGATCGAATCCCACGTCAGGCTCCCGGTGCATGGAGCCTGCTTCTCCCTCTGCCTGTGTCTCTGCCTCTCCTTCTGCCTGTGTCTCTGCCTCTCTCTCTCTCTGTGTGACTATCATAAATAAAAATAAATAAAAAATTAAAAAAAAAAAAGATTATACTTAACAGATTATAACAGTATGGTATAAGCATACCTTTTTAAAAAAGCTTTTAAATTCCATTTAGTTAACAGCGTAGTGTTAGTTTCAAGTGTACAATATAGTGATTCAACACTTCCATACATCACCCAGTGCTCATGACAAGTACCCTCTTTTACCCTATCACCTATTTCACCCATGCCTCCACCCACCTCCCCTCTGGCAACCATCAGTTTGTTTTCTGTGGGTAAGAATCGGTTTCTTGGTTTACTTGTATTTTCCCTTTGCTTGTTAGTTTCTTAAATTCCAAATATGAGTGAAATCAAATGGATTTGGCTCTGTTGGACTTATTTCACTTAGCATAATATGTTCTAGCTCTAACCATGTTGTTGCAAATGGCAAGATTTTACTTTTTTATGGCTGAGGCTGAGTAATATTTAGGTGTCTGTGTGTATACACACACACACACACACACACACACACATCTTCTTTATCTATTCATTAGTCAATGGATACTTAGCCTGCTTCCATAATTTGGCTATTGTAGATAATGCTGCTATAAACACTGGGATGCATGTATCCCTTTGAGTCACTATTTTTATGTTCTTTGGGTAAATATCTAGTGGTGCAATTGCCAGGTCACAGGGTAGTTCTATTTTTAACTTTTTGAGGAACCTGCATACTGTTTTCCAGAGTGGCTATTCCAGTTTGCATTTCCACCAACAGTGAAAGAGAGTTCCTTTTTCTCTACATCCTCGCCAATACCTGTTGTTTCTTGTGTTGTTGATTTTAGGCCATTCTGATGGGTGTGAGGTGATTACAATTACTCGTTGTAATTTTTATTTGTATTTCCCTGATGATCAGTGATGTTGAGCATCTTTTCATGTACCTGTTGGCCATCTGGATGTCTCCTCTGGAAATTCCTACTGAGTTCCTCTGCCCATTTTTAATTGGATTATTCTTTTTTTAGGGTGTTGAATTTTGTTAAGTTCTTTAGTTATTTTGGATACTAAGCTTTTATCAGATATGTCATCTGAAATCTCTTCTCCCATTCCGTAGGCTGCCTTTTAGTTTGGCAGATTATTTCCTTTTTGTGCAGAAGCTTTTTATTTTGATGATATCCCAAATGCTTGTTCTTGAATTTTGTTTCCCTTGCCTCAAGAGGCCCATCTAGAAAGAAGTTGCTGCTCAACTTAACTTTTAAAGGCACTGGAAAACCAAACATTCATTTGACTTGCTTTATTGTGATACATGCTTGATTGTGGTGGTCTGGAATCAAACCCGCAGTAACTCTGAGGTGTGCCTGTATTCCTTCTAGAATGAGGAGGAGGAATAAATGGACATTCCCCGCCCACACTTCTGCTGCCCAGTGAATGAAGCCAGCAGAACCCAGTCTGGCAGGCCGGCAAACGTTAGCTTGTGAAGAGCAAGAACTACCTGGTATTCCCTTGTGCTTCCAACACCTCGTCCAGGCCCTGGCACAGTGTAACTGCTAAGCATAAGCTAAATGAAACACTTCAGGGCTACTACCTATCAGTTTTAAAGTCAAGAATTAAGCAGCGAGTTCAATCTTCCTTATTATTATTTTTTATTATGTGCAGCTTTTCTACCTTGAATTTAATTCTGCAATGTACTCATAAAACCATTGTTCACTATTTTGGTTTGGCTGCTTACATGGCAGTTCTCCACCAAAGGCCTTATTACTACTCCTCTCCACCACCAATCTCCCACCAGACACATCTGGAAATACTCAGGGGCAGTTTTTGGTGCTGTGTGTTTACTGCACAAAGGACAAAGATATACATGTGATTTTGTCTTTCTTTTACCATGAAGAATGTACCCAACCCCAAATCCTATAGCTCCCCTATTGAGAAATACAGAACTACTGAGGAACTGAATTTTTCTAGAAAATAAGGGTTTCTTTCTTAGAAACCGTCTCCAATTCCTTAGTCTCTGTTACCTGTCCATGCAGATTTGAGCTATCTGGTCACAGCCCAGATGCTGCCAGTCTCTAAATTACAGTCTTCAATGGTAGACATTAATAACTCATCTCCTAATCATTTGTCCTGCAAACCAATGCCTGGGAAGGTGGCAGCCAAGAGCAACAATCAAAATACTTAGTAACCAGCAATGACTATGGATGAGTGTAAACTAAGAGACTTAGAACCTTCTCAAGTGCTGGGTATCAGCTGTGGATTGTGAAGGCATCCACCAGTGGCAGATAAGGACTCAGGGAAACAGCATACTCAGAGGACAGACCCCCAAGGTTTTCCTATGGTGTATGATGGTAACCAGTGGACTGTCCCACAGGAAGACCACTCAGCTTAAGTGGGGTGGCTGAGCCAAATGGTAATGCTGAATCACTTAGCAGCCTTTGGGTCTAAACTGGTTTCTCTCCAAGCTTGAGGCCAGTTGAAGAGAGTCCCTTGTACTTGGATGGCAAGCAGAATAAAAACTGAATGACAAAAACAAACAAACAAAAAAACTGAAAGACAGTGGTGACCTTCTTAAGTAGGAATTATTTTCACATTTTACAGATGAGAAAATCAAGACCCAGAAAGCAAAATATCTTTCCTGAAGCCACACTAGAAATAAGCTATGGTGTTTGAAATTAGAACCCAGATCTGCTCAAATCCACAGCCCATGAGCTTTTGTGAAGGGTGAAAAGAAATGGAAGAAACAGAGAAAAACATAGGAAGAGAAGAAATACAATGTACTCTGCAATGCATTATATCTATCCAGAATATAGAAGTAAGATTTAAAGGGGTCCAAGAAATAAAGCTTTCTCCTCTATAATTCTGTCCTTCTATTTCCCCGCAAGGCCCGATGGAAGGTCCACTTTCCTCATCAAACCCCCAAAGCCACACATCCAGGCAGATGTGTACCTTCTCAGAATTCCATGAAGTCCCCAAATCTGTGTCACATCAATGACCATTGTTGAAATCTCACCCATCCTTCAAAAACCACCCACTCCTCAGAGTCTCTTCTGACCGTTCTGGGCCCCACTGTGGCCTGCACAGCCATCTCAGATGCAGCAGTCCCCATGGGGAGCTGTGTCCTTGCTTTGACTCCCACTGTGACTGTGTCTTTCTCTTACCATCCCCATTCAAGTACTTGCACATAGATTCTCTTTGGGGGTCTTACGTCTTAAGCATAATTTATACTTTTAAAATATAAATCCCACTATTGACACCACTAATGTTCGGTTAGCCATGTAGAGTGTGCCAGGCACTGGGCCGAGCCTGAAGCCTACTCACAGAATTCCCATCCTAACTCTAGGACGTGTTTGTTTGTTTGTTAGTTAGTTATTTTTACTGTCCTTCCCACACAGGCAAAATCAGGCTTAAAAAGATGACATAGCTTCTCCGATATCATATGTGGCTTCTTTATCTGTCTGCAGTCTCCAAAGTATGTCTGTCAAATAGGGAAAAATTCAGCACCTTGTGAATACTTTATGCTATTTCGTTCATTCGTTCGTTCATTCCATTCACTCTTTGAATCCAACTACATACTGGATAGTTCATAAACCAAAAAGAATGAATGAGCCCCACTTGTTGCCCTCAGAAGAGTCACAGGCTAGTGGGAAAACCTCCAAATAGGTTCACAGGATACCATGTAGGAAGCACAATGGTGGCAGATGCTCAGGTTCCAACACAGGTCAGAGAATAGGAATCCAAAAGAAGATGGAGCCAGGTGATCAACAGTGTCCACCCCTGCCAAGGACACTGGCAATGGAATCCTCCAGTGATTGCTTGCTCTTTGGTAGCATCCTCTCTTCCTCAGCTACATGAGCCCCCACCAGCCATGATTACCCCAAAGATCTCATATAGCAGTGATCCGAGGACCTGGGCTCCCACTATTCTGAGTACTTCTCAGCAGCATGTGGCAGGGAAACAAAGTCCCCCTCTCATCCCCTTCCCCATTCTTATAGATTATTGTTTGTGGCACTTACAAGCAGCTTCAAATGAGTACACATGTTTTATTTCCCAGCAGACTTTAAATAACGACATCCTGCCATGAGCTGAAAATCTGGTTGGCACTCCTGAGGACATGTCAGCTTGCAGCTTCATTCCCTTTTAAGGCATCAAAAAAATTTTATGAAATATAAAAATTTAAAAAGACAGAGATTCCAACATTTTCCTCCTCATAGAGAAATTGACCGCCAGAAAACAGAGTTTCCTCCCCACCAGGTTGTATCAGTTGTCTGTTGCAACAATAATGCTGAACAGAAGACCTCAGTGGTATGTCTTTCCCAGGGGTCTTGCAAGAGCCACTCTAGGGCTGGGCTCCCTCACACATCTGCAGGCTGGCTGATTTAGGTTAAGTTCCGCTGGTCTACTCTGCTCTACTTTATGTGTCTCTTGCTGTTTTTCCTGGACCATAGGCTAAGCTATACTCAGGATGGCAGTGGAGTGGAAGAACTCATGCAGAAAACATGCCTGCACTTTTTCCAAGCCTCTGCATACATCAGGTTTGCTAACATCCCACTGGTCAAAGCAGCCCCATGGCTGCGTTGGAGCAGGATAACATAAACGGAGGCAGGGAAGAATTGGTCCTGGTCGCATTATAGAGCCAGTAACGATACTTTCTGAGCCCCAAATCAGGCTTGACTAGGATTTTTATGCCCTCCCAGGTGAGAAATACCTCCTGAGGAGAGTGGTCTAGATGGCAAAAGGTGGTCAATTCTGAGACATTTTGATGTTGAATTCCAGGTAGTGCATGAATCACCTGGTAAAACAGTTATACACTCTTCTGAAAATCAAGAGGGACAGTCACTAATGAGTAAAATTACCAAAACACCTCTGAACAATGGTTGAACGTTTCTGACTAAGCTAGAATAGACTCTTATTTACAGCCTATAATGGCCTAGCAAGAGTAACTGCAATAACTGCAAACATTGATGCAGCACTTACCATGTTTGGGCTAAACACTTTCTAGGAGTTATTCTTCTTAATTTTTTTTTAATTTTTATTTATTTATGATAGTCACACATGAGAGAGAGAGAGAGAGAGAGAGAGAGAGAGAGGCAGAGACACAGGCAGAGGGAGAAGCAGGCTCCATGCACCGGGAGCCCGACGTGGGACTCGATCCCGGGTCTCCAGGATCGCGCCCGCCCCAGGCCAAAGGCAGGCGCCAAACCGCTGCGCCACCCAGGGTTTCCTATTCTTAATTTTGATAGCAAACCGTAGATATTATGATGATGATGCCAATTTTACAGATGTGGAAACCAAGGCCAGGGGTTCAACTGTCCAAGAACCCACAAATAGTAAAAGAAGCACCAGAACTTGAACCCAGGTCCACGTGGTTGTACAGATGGTGCATCTTACCACTACCCTATACCATCCCTGTCTTCATTCATGTAAGTCTCAATGGCCTTGTCATACTGTTCTCTTTATTTATAAATACTCAGAGCTCCTGAATCTTCTGTTCCTGACAGAAAGACTATTCTGTCTAAAAACGCCTACATTTTACTCAATGCCTCACTAGTCTAATTTAGTATTTCTTCCATTTGTATATTAACTAAGACAGTTTCTAGGGAGAATATAGGATAAGACTCAAGATACAAGATCTGACTGGCTGCTGCCCATCTCTGAATAAAAACCATAGAGGGAGGAAATCAACAAAGCTCCAAGGAGCAGAGCAGGAGGGGGAAGAAGCCCTTGGTTTCAGATACCTTTGGTTCCTTTTCCGTAAATTCAGACTATTCAGTGATTATACCCAAGACACTATACTTAAGTTGATATAAAAAATACGTACCAAAATCTTAAAATGGATTCCCCTTCATTCTCCACATAATATACGTGTGTGCATAAAAGTGAAGTGCTTGTCAGAAGTTGCTAAATGATACAAGCCATACCATATACCATGTTTCAACCTGTTCTTTACAATTTCCCAAATCATTTGTTGATTGTGAGAGGCCTGTTAGCACACTCTTTTGTCTGAGGCACTTGTCACTAGTGACTGATACTGTCTGAATCGCAGTTGACATAGAGAACCATCCTAAGGTCATTCAAGGGCATTCCCACATTATAATAGTCATTAGGACCCCAACCACCAACAACTGGTAGCTAGAGGGAGGCCAGATGCTGCTGGTGTGTGTGTCTTGGTCAGTGAAAGGGTGTCAGCATTTCCTACAGAAGCTGGACCTAGAGATCTTGAAGTTAGCCTCTTGACCAACTTGACCTCCTGACTTCTCTGAAGTCCCAATCAGTGCCAGGGCTGCAGAGGCCTGCCTCCGACCATCAGCTACCCCAGCCCTGGTAGCAGGCCAGGCCTCCTTCACTGCTGGCTTGGTGGCCATGTCAATCAACAGTGTAACCACAGTAAAGCTCTCCTGGTGCCCAGTGACTAAATTTCAGTCCTGAGCAATACTTGTTTTTTGCACCTACTATGGCTTTCTGTGCTATTTAAATGAGCAAATGTAGGAGATATCTTCAAAATAAATAGGAAATAACTGCTGAGAAAATGCTTTGGGACATGTTTTCAGGCCCCAAATGCATACTTGATACAGCAAAAGAAATCCAGTGTTCCTCTTCCACTCTTCTGTTGCTTTCCGGTCACTAATCCTAGGAAGCAATCTGCAAAGCATGTAAAAGAAACCAAGAGGGCTGTTTGTCAGCAGACTGCTGTGCTGGGCAGAGTTCAAACAGGTAAGAGAGTGGGGGTAAAAATAGTCCTTCCTGGCCAACACGCAGCTCATAATCCTGTAATAATGGCAGTGCTCCTAGCCTGGGGGGTCTGCGATTAATCTACACCGGATGTATGCAGTCCTAAGGCCTCTACCCTTGTTATGCCGTCCCAGAACATAGGGGGCTCTCCATAGTAGAAGAGTCAGGTGGTACCGGACCAGGCCTTTGAAGCGCAGGTGAGTAAAGAGACAGACAGTAGGAACAGTGGTAAAAAGCATCATATTAGAAACAGAACCAATGGCAGTGCTGCATGCCCACTCTCTTTATCTAGAGAGAGAAGTGAAGGCTTGTTAATGAGAAGGAATTGGCTCACATGATTATGGAGGTTAAGAAGTCTAAAATGTGCAGAGTAAGCCAGGGGTGTGGACCTAGGGAGAGTCCACATTCCAGTTTGAAGGTCATTGGGCAGGAAGAGCTAATATTGCAGATGAAGTCCAAAGGCAGTCAGCTGGAAAACTGTCTCTTATTCAGGGAAGGTGGGGTTTTTTGGTTCTATGGAGGCTTTCAACTGATTGGACAAGGCCCGCCCACATTATGGAAGGCGACCTGCTTTACTCAAGTCCACCTATTTCAATATTAATCTCACTCAAAAACACCCCACAGAAACACCCAGAAGGATTATGTTTGACTGCTCTCTGGGCACCCTATTGTCCAGGCCACTTGACATAAAATCACCCATCATAAGCATCTATCTAGACAAGTTAACTATGTTTCAGGCACAGTGTGACAGCCAATTATTCTGGATTGGCATAAAAGTTTCTGGGTTCCATGTGTCAAGAAAAGTCCATAAGGCTTGGGAATTCTGGAGATTTTACAGAGATGGATTTTCTAGCACATAGAAATCTCCACTAAAAGGGGTGGGGGATGGCGAGGATGAGAGACACACCCCAGGGGGAAACTATTAACAGATAATGAATCATCATCTGAGCTTAGCAGCTCCTGCTGTTTCCTCGGACAAAATAGGATGTTGTCAGGCAAGGTTATTTGGGAGGGGAGAATTCACTTGTAAAAAGCAATGCTGTATGCCGGACTTCTAACGGTGCTTATTTGTGTGTGTTTGTGCGCGCGCATATTACACTCAGCTGATAGAATATTATCTAAGGACACATTTTTTCCACCCTTCTTTAAATCCTTTGCTGATTCCTCTATAAATCCTCTGAACACTGCAAGGCCTCAGGCCTTGGGCAGACCCTCTGTCCTACATCCATCCCCTCCTGAAGTCATCTCAATCACAGATTTAAGTATCATCAGTATGCTGATGAATTCTGAATTTATTTTTCCCAGCCCCGACCTTCTCTACCAAACAGCAATTTCCTAGGTACAGCTTAATATATCCACCAATAAAAAGCTTCTCACTCATACCTTAAATTTTTTTTCTCTCTTTAAAATGATTCTTTCTCATCACACAATTTATAAACCCCCAAAATCATTGAATAATCACCTCCACCTTTTGTAACAGGCTTGGCCCAGTTCACACACAACCAAGATAAAGCCACTGTTACTGGAGAAGCTCTTAGTGTGTTTTTTTTTTCCTCTCCGTCTCCACCTCACTCCTGTTAGGTAGCTCCCAGCACCATCTGGGGCCTGCTGGGAGGTACCTGAAAGAATATAAATCCATCAGAAAGGACTCCCCTTAAGTCTTGGGAGGTGGTTGATACTTCAGAGAATAACACTTCTCTCTAAGGGGACTGGCCACCAAAAGCTGTATTTGTTTCCTTTTTGAAACTTTTATGTTTTGGGAAGGGGGCAAGTCAGGTTTTCTGGTAAATTTTTATCAGGGGAAACAAAATGAGAGTCATCTCTTTTGTATAATTCAGTGAGTTCACAATTTGCTTCTGCCTTTCCTGAGAGAGTAGATACATATGCTAAGATTGGCCAAACTTCCAGAAGCACTAATGCAATTCCCATTTTAACATGCCCTGGCAATTGAGGCAGGTTATTGCTAAAACTGGACCAGGCTCAGCACTTTATCATTTGTGGGTGTTACTCCTTCTGGGGTTTCTGGGCTCCTGACTCGCCATCAGCTCAGCTCAAAGAATTTTAAACCAACGGCAAAAAGCACAGCCTTGCTCCCTTGTCACTGACACCAACACTCCTGCCCTCCCTCCTCCCCACACACACAAAAAAGAGGTCTCATTTTCATGATAACTTTCCTTTCAGTGCTTTTCATTTGATTTTGTCTGGAACCTCAAGGAAATGGGGATTTCAGAAGCTCTTTAATGCCTTTGTTTCACTAAAGAAGAGCAAGACAAAACCCAGAGAACCCCAGCAACCTGCTCAAGGCCACACAGCACAGCCCTTAACCTCAGGACTCCATCTCTCCATTGTAAAGTGTCAATAACAAACATAGCTGCCTTATGACGATTAAACGCAATACTGTATAGAACAGACCCAGCAGAGTGCCAGGCACAAGAAAGAAAAACAGATGTTTGGCATTAATAATCTTCTCCAGGCTGATCTTTTGAGCCAGGAGCTGTTAGGAGAGCCTGAGAAATCAGCGAGGCTGGCTACAGTTTGTCCAGCATCCCTACCACTTTGTGTATTTGGTAGACACACACACACCCACAAAACTGGAAAGGTGACTCCAAAATCAATCCCCTTTTGTCTTTGAACTTCACAAATAACCCCAACAGTAGGAGGGGGTTGGGGACAGAAGAAGAGGCAAATCACTCTCCAGAGGAAAAAATGGCCCTTCTCACAGACTGAACATGGCCTCTAGGAGAGTAAGGGACTTTTCTCCCCTTTATGAGGCCAACTTAATCAAGGAAACATTTTTATGGGTTCTTCAATGAAATAGCCATCACGCCAATGGTCTTGATAAGCATGAGAGACCGCCCTCTGCTGTGGGTTTTCATTAGTGCACCAAGGGTTGGTTTGACAGCTGCTGGGCCAGGCAGTGAGTGGATCAAAGTCCAGGAAACCTGAAAGGCCTGTTGGACTGGAGGACACAGATTCTTTGAGCTCTGTTCCCCGCAAAAGGGAAAGAACAATGTACAGGATTCTCCGTCAAATGAAGAATTCCAGAGGAGAGGCTGGGACAGAGCGGGGAGGTGTAGCTACAAAATGATACACTCCCATCCCTGCCTACCCAACCTCAAATCCAGGGAAGAGCCCACAGGGAGAATAGAAGCTGGTTCACTTCTGAAGAGTCCCTACATTTCAGATGGACCACAAGTTATTACAAAATCCCCAAGTGATGAGTTTACAGAACCAGCAATAGGCAGATGAAAGTTAAGTCAGCTCCTCTTTCCACAGCTGAAATGCTGGGCAAACTTCAAAAAGTCACGGTGCTGAATCCCAGTCTCCTCGGGTACTGGGTACAGGGGGAAGATTGTCCATTATATAAGGGAGAAGGATCCTGTGGTCACAGCTGACCCAGGGATGCCTGGCAACCTTCCATTTCCGGAGCCATTCAAACACAGCCTGGATGAGTCCTTAGGTCTGGGGGAGAAATCTCCAGATTTCAGATTCAGATGGACAGTTGGTCTAAATCAGTAATTCTCAGAGTCTGACATTTCACAGGCTCCAAACAAGGTCCAAAATAATTTAAAGGAACTATGCAGGGTTTAGGGACATTTATAAAAACTATTTAATATCGCCACAGTTTATTTAAAGAAGGAATAATTTAAAACAAATCTAAAGGGCAGCCCCGGTGGCTCAGCGGTTTAGCTCCGCCTTCAGCCCAGGGTGTGATCCTGGAGATCCAGGATCGAGTCCAATGGAGCCTGCTTCTCCCTCTGCCTGTGTCTCTGCCTCTATCTCTTTCTCTGTGTCTCTCATGAATAAATAAATAAAATCTTTTAAAAAATAAAACAAATCTAAAGATCGAGACAAGTATCAGAGAAAGAAGAAATATTCTTTAAATTGTATTTAGTTTCACAACCCTTACTTTTCACATTTATCTGTGAACAAATTAAAGTATTTTAGAACAGTGCATATTTACCCATTATTTTGGAGAAACTGTGTGTGTGATCAAAAAAGATTGAGAAAGTTATCTTAATTTCGGAAAAGATCTTTTAAAAAAAAAAAAACCCTCCATCCAATTTTGTTTGCATTTAAAAATTTAGGAGGATCGGTGTTGAGCAGCAGGGAAAGAGGAAATTCTTGAAAGGTGGCTAAAGTGGTACCATGCTGTTTCACTCACCACCTGGAAAAGACAGGGTACTACCCAGGGCAATGCTCCCCTACTCAGAACTTAGAGCTCATTGTTGGACTTGAGAGATCCCCTGAAAAACGATTGTCAAATTAGGTATGTATTGTATTTTCTCAGAGAACGTGTTTAGACATCATGTTCAAAAAGAGATTCAGGGCAGCCCCGGTGGCTCAGCAGTTTAGCACTGCCTTCAGCCCAGGGCAGTGATACTGCAGACCCAGGATCAAGTCCCACGTCGGGCTCCCTGCATGGAGCCTGCTTCTTCTGCCTCTCTCCCTCTCTTTCTCTCTCTCTCTCTGTCTCTCATAATTTAATAAATAAAATCTTTATTAAAAAAAAAGACTCAAACTCAAAAACTATAAAGTCACTGTTAAAAAGGGCCAATGCCAAAATATGCCCTACTGGAATGTATAGCAGATTAAAATAGTCCCCATTGTCACCTCTCCCTGCATCCACACTTGCCCATCATGGGACTTTTTTCCCCACTCCTCACCACTGAGTTGACCACATGACTTGCCTTGGCCAATGGCAAATGAGCGGAAATAACAATATCCCACCTCCAAACTGAAGCCTTCAGAGCACATAATGATTGTCAGTTTTGTACCTCTGCCCCTGCCATGAGCAGAACTTGTCCAGATTAGCTACACGTCCCAAGAACAGGATGAAAGACTTGAGAAGCAGAGCCAAATCACCCAACTCACAAACTCAAGAGTGAGAAAAAAAATGCTTAGCGTTGCATACCACTGAAATTCTGAGGTTATCTGTTAAACATCATTACTGTGACAATAGCTAGCTGATATAGGATCTAAATTGTGGAATTTTCTTAGAGTAGAAGAAGAATAACCTGATGCCATTAGGGCTGAGTCGTATAAGCAGAGTGCAGCATCTCAATCTCACTCCCACCTACCTTCTATAAAATGCTCTTGACCTCTTTCCCAATTCTTGGCTATAAGAGAAGTGAGTCTTTTGCTCAAGCAAAGAAAAATGATTGAGCTGGGACCAAGAATATGGGTCACCATATTGGGCTGTCTCGGCTGTTTAACTTTTAATGAATGTATTCATTTTCCAAATATTTGTAGATTATCTTTTTAAAAAAACCTCAACTCTAGCAAATCCATTTTTAATTTTTCCAAATATTTTATAGACTTGCCCACCTTAGCCAGCAGAGTATACAGCCTACAGGTTTAACTATTTTGTAGGAAGGCAGGATAAGGCAGAGGCTGCAAAAATAAATCTAAACTCTGGAACTCTGGATTCTGTGCAAAACCCTCCTCCCTGAACTTGTTTTCTCATCTGTAAGATGGGACTCCTACTTACTTTAGAGGGTTGTAGAGAGGTTTAACGAACTGATGTATAAGCTACTTGGTTATAGAAGGTGCTCAATGAATGTGTGGACATCTGCTGCCGATGCCTTGGTCAGTATGAACTGTAGCTGAAGTATGGAGAGACCACTTGAGGAAGAGGCAAGAGCTCTTGTTTATTTGTTTATTTTTGAGCTCTTGTTTTAGGGTCAGAACCAGATTCCTGTCCTGGTTTTGTCTCACCCCACCTATGCTGAACACTCTACTTCTGAGCCTTGGCTTCAGCATCTGGAAAATGATGATCATTAAAAAAAAAAAAAAAAAAAGCAAAAGAATATTCTGGGGTGCCAGTATCATGAGCTAATATATGCAAAAGGGTTTAGAAAACCATGGAGAGCCTTGCAAATATAGGTTATTCTTACTCTTGGACGGAAGCACAGCGACACCTTCAGGGAACAATCCTGTTTTAATGGTACTTAAAAACTAGAACTCGTGATGCTTCATAATGAATATTTAAAACTACTACTGCAATCTACCTATGAAAAACTATAGGAACTTAAAGGAGACCCACTTATTGAGAACTAGCCAATCCAAAAATGAAAATGTAATTCAAGGGGCTTTCAAAGAGGGTAGAAAGTCACAGAGTTCTGTTAGCTCCACTATTATGATTAATGTCCCTTTTGGTCTGAGAAGGTGGTGAAACGCAATCTTGGAACCTCAAAGCATGAATGCAGGATTCAGAGTTTCCTCCTTTGGTGGGGTCACAGAATGGGTGAACGGTGCAGGGAGAGCAGCCACAAACAGAGCCTCAGTAAATAATCCATGTTTCAAAGAAACGGTGGGAAAAATGAGAACCATCCCACCCCCCCCACCCCCGCCATGAAGCTTTTACGTGCCTTGTGATCAGACTTGACTTCGGTTCACACACTGGGATCTATTAAATATATGGGTCACCTTTCCCTACACATGTTCAGCTTTATTATTATTGCACAGCTCCAAGCTGAGGGCGCAGCCTCTCCGACTGGGCACCAACGGAGGTGTGGTTCCACCACCTCTTTATAGGACAGGCTCTGGGATCCCAGTGCAGAAACTGGGCCCCAAGACGAGAGCCTCGATTAGTTCCATGTGTGAGAAAGGGTAGCTATTCTGCATCTCCGCATTGTTCCCGTATGATTTCTTGTTCTTTTCTTCATCACACCGTCTTAAATAGGACTTTTGTATCCCTGCTTGGGGTGGAGGGGAACGACTCAGATTCCTAAGGATAAATAACAGGACTGGAAACAAAATAGGGAGATACAGTGGGTCTATCAGGACCCTGGTAATAAAGAGCCTAAAAATCAGAAGATCCATCTGAATATGGACACAGGAGACTTTAGGGAAAAACAGGTTAGCCAATGAACAAACATCTTTTCCTACAGGTAAGAATGGTCTGATTCAGTCAGTCTAAGAGATTAGGGGGAAAAAAATTGAGCCAGAGTGTTCAATAACTTGTTCATATTACAAGGGAAGTTGAGGGTGCCTTCTTTGTCAGCCTGGACTCAAATTCAGGAGTGGAAATGAGTGGCTGATCTTGGAGCTAATAATAGTTTGTAGCTACCGCCAGGCACTGTGCTAAAGGCTTTCCATGGACTATACACCATTTTATCTTCACAATAACCTCATCAAAGCAGTATTATGGTCTTCATCGTGCTGAGGAGAAAGTGGGAGCTTAGCGAGTGCCAGCCCCGCACCCACAAAATTAGGTGGCAGGAATGCCAGGGATTGCCTCCAGGCCCGGCTAAATTCAAACCCTCCCCCAAATAACATCCACAAAGGGATCTGAGACATCAATCTTCCCATCTTTTAGAATCGGATGTCTTCAGCACAAAATCAATCTTTGTTAAAGGCAAGCTTTAAAAGGAGGACCAGTCTCACACAGTCCCCCCTCCCACCTGCCAATCACCATGGATTAGGTCCGTGGTTGGAGGGAGACTTCAGTGACCAAATCTTATGCACTTAAAATGTTTATCGATCAAAAACCACTCACTATAAAAGATGCATTTTGCTTTTATAACTAGTAATTTTTTACTAGTATTTTAAAAAATTGGAAAAAAATGTATACAGAATAGGGATCTCTGGGTGGCGCAGCGGTTTGGCACCTGCCTTTGGCCCAGGTCGCGATCCTGGAGACCCGGGATCGAATCCCACGTCGGGCTCCCGGTGCATGGAGCCTGCTTCTCCCTCTGCCTGTGTCTCTGCCTCTCTCTCTCTCTCTCTCTCTCTCTGTGTGTGTGTGTGACTATCATAAATAAATAAAAATTAAAAAAATAATAATAAAAGCTCATTAAAAAAAAATGTATACAGAATGTATAGACCTTAGTTGGTAAATCACCACAGCAGACCCAGATTGTGGCCTGGGCTATGCGACCCAGAATGTTCTCTTAAGAAAAGTCACGTCTGCTCCTTGTAAATCGGTTTTCTCAACTGGACAGACCAGGAACTCTCTGAGAGTCTTTCCAGGTCTGAGATTCTATAAGACACAGAAAGAAAAGGTAGTTTTCTCTGGGATTATGTAAGAAAAGTTTTCTTCTCATCAAGAACTGAACAATAGAGTCTGCGAGGAAAGGGAATCTCCAACTAGAAATTTCTCAAGGTACCCCTGAAAGACGAATGTGGACTGAAAAACTCTGCGGTGGTTCTGATCACATCTAAAGGACATAGAGACATTTGTTACTTAACAACTAACAACTCACCCAGAAAAAACATGTTAGTAGGCAGGCTGTGGTAAAGTGTGTTTTTCCAGCACAGGAACCAGCATCTTCGGTGGTGACCTCAAAGAGGCTACCTCATGCTAGCGAGGCACACTGTCCAGGGCCTTGTGCTGCACACGGAGAGAAAGGACTGCTTTCACACAAGCCAGTCTCCACCACAAGTGATAGAGAGGCTAACAGGACTGTCATTATCATTCCAGACCTCCTGGTCTGGTTTTATGCTACATGTCTCATGGAAAACTGTAGCTGTTGAAGACATCTCAACATGCCCACCCCAACATGCTTCAATCCAGCAGACTCGACTGTCATATCTTAGGACCGTCCTTATAAGAGTTTAACCAGAGACAGGAGCTGACATTTATGGAACATATGCTAGGCAAGCTGCGTCCGTCATCTTATTTCATTTTAACAAGCAAACTCTCTGATCAGGTGCATGAATGTCAACAGGAGAACTCTGGAAGACCAGGCCAAACTCTTGAACTAGGGCAAAACTCTTCAATTCCTGCGTCATGATTCCAATAGACCGTCTGCCTGGTCCTCGGTGCCTTGTTTAGAAACCTAAACCTCAAAGGACAACAGGCAGTAAGTCCAACTCAACCACAGTCGTCATTTCTTTTTATACAGTGAGTTCCGGAGGTAAAAGGATGCCGCCCTGTTAGGATAAGGATGTTGCATAAAGGAAACACCACCCCCCAACCCCCCAGTCTTCAATCGTACACACAGAGATCTTGGAGAAGTTGGCCTGTTATCTGGTGACCCAGGAAAGGGAGGAACGTTGAAGTCGCCAGCAGCTGGTTTAACTTAGGCAATGCATTTCTCGACATGGTTTTCAAACATTTTGGAAATGAGAATGCACATAACGGACTTGCCTGAACTTTGTATTTCCTTTCTCAGCTTTCCTCCTGAGCCTCTCCCAGCGGTCTGGCTAAATTCCAAAAGCAAACACTACACTCATATGTTCCAGTCTCCTTATGAACTTCTGCGGCAATAACTTCTGATTCACTGTCATGCTTTCATCTCATTACACTCTGCTCATCACGAACAACACCGACCAGCCCATTTTTGCCCTGTGCCCACCCCAGAAAGGGGCACTGGACCAGAGATTCGGCTCCCTTCCCCCCAAAAAAGTCCTGATTTTTTATGACAGAAACCCTCCGAAGGGGAATCACGTGTTTCTGGAAGAATTTTGAGCATCTCTGAAGCGACAAAGAAATGGCTCACTACCAAGAGACTGGGAGAGCAAAATGGAAGGGAAACTGATGAAAAGCACTTTCAAGTTTCTCAAAAAAGAAAAAAAAAATGTTTTCTCCTGATACCTCTCAAAGGAGATATAGTTGGTCCTAGCATGCACCTTGGGAGGAAATAAGCCACAGGAAAAGCAACCTGAGGTCTCATCTTCTAAATCAACATTCCACTCGAGCATCTCTAGGTTAGGAACAAATGAAGGTATCCTAGCGGCTTCATCTTTTCTTCCTCACCCCAAATATGCCATCCTTTGATTCTCAAGCTATGATAAGATATATGTGGAAATGAAAAGACGACTCTCATCTACATGGATTTTGACAAAAAGAAGAACACCAAAATGTGAGCCCTCATTTCTAGCCAACCAATAGAGCAGAGCGGAATATAGGAATGGGAGCTATTTTGAAGGTTTCCCATGGTTACGGCTGCTATGGAAATCATTTTCTTCTCTGGGGTTTTCAGATATCTGAGCTCAGCTTCAATCACTGTTTAAAGAAGGAGAACAAAGGGAGAACATGGACAGAAATTGCTTCTTTTATTTAAAGTTTTAAAAGGTTCCAAACTGGGTTGGTTGGAGGATGGGCACAGGTTCCAATGGCAGGGGTAACCTCAAAAGTCTCCCATCAGGGTCGGCCTGCAGGGGACAAGATCAATCCCTCAAGGTCTGGAGAGAAACCTGTACTTTGTGGACAGAGACAGATTTATCTTTTAAAGCCCTAAGTGAAACATATCGCTCCCCCAGGTCAAATCAATGGCCTCCTACCGTCCTTAGGATAAAATCTTAACTCCCCAAGATGGCATTAGTCCATGCATCCTTCTTCCATCTCACCTCTCCCACTCTCTGTCTTATTTTCTGTGAATCAGCTGCCCTGGTTTTCAGTACATCAAATATGCTATGTTCCTCCCTGCCACAGGGCCTTTGCACATGCCATTTCCTCTGCCCAGGAGATTCTTCCTCCCTCCCTTTGTCACCTGTTCATCTTTCAGACTAAATGATTAAACATCACCTTCTCTGGTTTGCTCAGCTTGATCAGGCCATCCCATCCTTCCCTGTAGAGCATTTGCTGCAATTTAATGAAATCTACAATTTAATCTTTCAGGACTCATGAGCACGAAGAGGTAGAGAAGAATCTCTATGAGGGCATGAACTATATCTATGCTTTATACTGCTGTACACAGGCATTATAGTTTGGTGACTTGCACTTGACTGGCACTCAATAAAAATGTAATAAATAGTTCCATGGTATGTTACCATGGTTTTGGTAACTGCCCAATGTCATGCCAAAACAAAGGTTTTGTCTCTGCTCGATGTCATGTTATGGTATTTTTCTAAGTCCCAGGTATCTCACTCCTGGTAGCTTTACAGGAGTCTTATAAATACAGGCTGGAAATGTTACATATCAATTTTATCTCAATAGAGCTAGAAAAAAATATGAAGTGGAGTTATACCACAGCTAAGGCTTGGGTTTTAAAGTTAGCACACAAAGCCAACCAAAGTAGAGGAGTGGCTCTGGACTGGGGACGATGTGCCCCCTCAGGAAACATGTGGTGATAGCCAAAGAAATTTTTGGTCGCCACAACTGGCATCTAGTGCATTGAAATCAGGGACATTGCTGAATGTCCTACAATAAACAAGAGAACCCCCCACCCCTACACACATACAGACACCAGAGTTATCCAGTCTACATGTCGATAGTGTCAAGATAAGAAACCCTGATGTAGAGGGGAAATTATTCTTTAACAATACGCTTGAGAAAGGTGTGACCTTGCACAATGATAATCCTCTCTCCTGGTCTACCCCAGGCAGTCTTCTGCCAATGTTGAAACAGACACTGCTACTGCTTCAAGTTGAAAACTAAACAAAGTCACCAGTTTGCATCAATGCATTAAAAAATATTTATCTGTAAACACTAGCATCTCACCCAGCATGGCCAGAAGCCCATACTACCACAGGGATTCAGAAGCTGAAACCAACAAGAAGCAAGAGATTCATGTTCTGGCTCTCCTGTTCACCCTGGGGCTGGGCCACAGGAGTCGCATGGAAGATAACGTGTCCATACTTTCCTACAGTATTTCCATCTCTCATTCTGTCTTTGCCACAAGGATGAATTAGTCCAACAGGAACTCACCTGCCACCATCTTGCCACAGGGGTTAGGTTTCTCTCCACTGGAATCCCTCTACCTGCATCCCCCAAATACTTCCCACTTTGGTACAGGTGAATACTCTTGGAATTCTCCTTTGGATCCACCATTTGTCACACAAAATGGGCCTCTTCAGTTGCAAACTCTGCTTAAAAATGTGAATCCTAGGTGAGATAAGTAGCACGTGGCCTTTAAGTAGGGAGGAAACTATGTTAACTCAGGAAATGAACTGGTATAAAACAACTGGGCACAAGAAACGGTCTTGGCAGAAGGTAGGACTTTGGGTTGCATATATGGAGCCAAAAATGTAGAAAGCACTGAAAACAGTATCACCTGCTATGTGACACCAGGCAAGTGAAACCTTTCTATGCCTCAGTTTTTCTACCTGCAAAATGGACATAACAGTGCCAGTCCCAAAGGGTTGTAGATGAAGATCAAACACAAGAATGCAAGTCAATCTCTTGGATGAGTCCTGGACCAGTTGTAAGTACCCCATAGTTTATTCAGGGCAGGACATGATCCAACTGGAAGAAGACTGTAATATAAAGACAGGAAAGCCACTTGAGGAAGGATGCTTACAGATTTTGGACACAGTCACATTCAGTAAATATTTGCCAAACATTTACTTCATTTATTTATTCATCCCTTTGGCCCTCATGCCTTGCTACCAGGACTACAATGTTATACTCAGAGTGGCAATAAACCAAGCTCAGCTTCCTAACCTCCCATGCAGGTAGGGATGGCCACGTGACCACACATTGGCCAATGAGATGTGCATCAATGTCATGGATGAATCTTCTGGGAAGGAAGACAATTCAGCTGAAACTGTGCTTGTTACTCTGCCCCTTTCTTCCCATCTCAAAGAGAATGTTGGTGCAGAGTGGCATAACTGGTAGGTGGGCAAGAAAAGCCATCTTATTCTCTTGAGGATAAGAGTACATGCTAACAATGGATGAGCTGAAAGAGCGAGAAGTGTGGGTCTCAGATGACAGCATCTAAGCTGACATACCACCCAGAAGGCCCAAAGTCACTCTTTCTCATTACACAATAAAAATAAAATTCCTAATTCATTTAAGCCAACTTTTGTCTTGGGGAGGAAGGGGTCTGTGTTATTCCAGAATTGCATGTGCAGTTCTTCACCAATAATTGTACTCTTTATCATACAATATAGTGTCTATACCCTCTCCTGCTCAAGTTGTTCCCATGGCTTCAATAACTCCCATTAACTACCTAAACACCAATTACTAGTATCTTTATCTCAAGTGCTAGGCATACACCAAACCCGTATCTAAGATCAGCCTCTAGAACTTCTTGGTCAGAACATCCCACAGGCCACTCAACCCCATCTTATCCAAACTGAAGCTCTTCTTTTTCTCCCCAAGTGTGTTCTCCTCCTCTTCCCAGTTCTGGGAATGTTGTCTTCCCCATTTAGGATATTCCTCATTACCCAGAATACAGAAACCTTTCTTCTCTTTCAATCCCTCAATTTAAACTCAGCCACTGAGTCTTAAGAATTCTAATTCCAAAGTGACTCACAGATTCAAGCCCATGCTGTCCTGGTCCCTGCTACCAGGGACCAGGGAGGGAGCAAAGGGTCAGGGAAAAGGGGCAGATCTTCATGAAGTCCTTTTTAATGATTTATCATCCACCCGGAGCTCCAGTATCATTTCTTAGAGCAGACATGGTGCCTTGGGGGGACTTTCAGTGAAGAGCAATGCAACACTCAACCTCTATGGCTAAAGCAAAGTAGGTAATTAGGACAATTATCCAGTCCATTGAGTCTGATATATTTTTCTATTCTGAATTCCTTAGGTAATTGATGGTGGCACTGGGGTGCGTGAATGTGTTAGGGACGGTATTTTGGAGGCACTTACTCCTTCCGCTAACCTCCATCCCCACAAAAGCATTCATGTCACTGGTAAATTAGCTTAGAGTCAAGAGTTTCCTTTGTTGGCTGCCTAATTCATACTCCAGTCCACTAGGATGAAATCTAAATTCAAAAGGCTTATTGCAAAGATCCAACAGGGTTAGCCATTAGGAGAACAACACTAACATGGCAGTGTCTGATGCCACAAAGAGGGGCTTTTGGCAATGCAGGCAACACTGCTTGCACTGCCACCTTTCTGAAATACCAGCCAGCTTCTGGCACTCAACCTGCATTTGGGAATAACATCAATTCATCTTCGCTGATTTCCTCTGTGATAACTTCATGACTATTTATGGGAAGCTCCAAAGGCTAAGAAATGCTAAACAAACAAGGAGATAAGTTGCCGAAATGTTAAACATCTGCCCTGGCCGACCTCACAAGGTTTTGCTAGGGGAATTCTTCTAAGTTCATGTAGATTATCACTGGAAACCAAATCCAGTGATAACGTCTCAAAAAAAAAAAAAAAAAAATCATCCTAGGCCAAACTAAGGAAGCTTACAAACTAACACAAGATTATTTTTAGAATGTCAGCTATTGAGATGGGGGGGAAAAAGTATACGAAAAAAAAAAAAAAGAGTATGATTATACAATGTGAAGAATAAAAATCAGATCTTTTTTCTTCAGAAACTGTCTTGACCTTTTCCATTCTAGGCCTGGGAACTTTGTGAGTCAAAAAAAAAAAAAAGAAAGAAAGAAAGAAAGAAACCTAATTAAAAATCACTGCGGATATTTCAGTTCAAGTGAAAGTAATAAGGCTTTAAATTTTTTGGATGAACACATATCATTTTTCAGAGATAATCTTTCATAATACTCTAAATTAGATATCTTACAGGGAGTTTTGCCTTTTCTTTTTAAGTGGATGATGTTAAAATGACTTTCTCAAATACCACTTCTTCTTTTCCTTTCAATTTTAAGTAGCTAGGACAAATGTGAATACCAGGCCAAGAAAAAAAAGTTGCAATCTATAAGAAACAAAATATACAGGTCTCTATTCACAGACTCTCTATCTACTGTGCCAGAAAACAAAAATCAAGTGAATTAACTGGGCAATGAAAGAGTCAGTGGATAAAAAGAGATTCTATTTTTATTAGGCATCATCATTAAAAAGCTTTCCCTGTGCAATTAGATGTTTTAGCTCCAAGGAGTAACCATTACCAGATAACATTAAAGACACACACTCAATAAGGAGTCTGAACAAATAGTTCTCAGCCTAGAGGCTTAACAACAACAACCAAAGTTAACATTTATTTAATACCTCTTTGTCAGGTGAGGTAATTAGCATTTATGGGGCAATTTAATATGTGCCAGGCTATTTCCTAAGTATATTGGGATATTATCATTTAATCCTTGCAAAACTCCCTAAGCCTCATAGAATTCTACTTGGTTAAATCCTGTAACAAAAAAAATTTTTTAATGAATATCATTGTTCTCATGTACAAGAGAAGCAGTAAAGATGAGCAAAGCTAAGCAACGTGATCAGACTTTTCAAACTAGATAAACCTGGACTTGAATGCTGGTTCTGACATTTACCAGCAACGTGGGCTAAGCCAAGAGCTGACCTCTGAGACTCAGTTTTACCCTCTGTAAAATGGACGCCTACCTTGCGAGGCTGTTTTGAGGACTGAAAGACAGTGTATATAAAGCACCTTGCACAGCAGCTACCATAGAGAGGGACCCAACACACACTGGTTTCCTTCCCTTTGTATTTGGTTCCTTACTTGCATTTATATCTTTGCCTCTTGGGGAAATGTTGGCCATATAACTGTCACTGTTCCCACCTACTGCCAATTGCAACTGAGGAAAAAAAACTATGAAACCTCATGACTCCAACATGATCAGGAAATCCCCACTGGAGTGATTAGCCTTCCCAAGTGATTCTTCTGCATGCCTCCAAAAGCACGGCACACATACCACTGGTGGGAGCACTGACTGTAGAAAGGATGACAGTATTGTACCTTGATCTAGGCCTTCAGTGTACAGTTTGGGGAAATTTTTCAAGCTGCACACATAATTTGTATCTTTTTTTTTTTTTTAAAGATTGTATTTATTTATTCATGAGAGACACAGAAAAGGCAGAGACATAGGCAGGGGGAGAAGCAGGCTCCCTGCAGGGAACCTGATGCAGGACTCAATCCCAGGATCCCAGGATCATGACCTGAGTCAAAGGCAGATGCTCAAACCATTGAGCTACCCAGGCGTCCCATGATTTGTATACTTTAATCTCTACATGGAATACTTAAATAAAAAGTTTTCAAAAAACAATTTCCATGTAAGTACATCCCTTGGAAAACTCATTACTATACCATCAAGTACCCATACCCCAGCCCAAATTCCATGCCTTACATCATTACCCCCAACCCTCTTCACAGCCCCAGCCCCTACACTTCCTCCAGCCCCCCAATCCCTCAGCTTCCAAATTCTTCTAGCTCCTCCTTAGGCTCCATCATGCCTCTCCATGTCACAGCTCAGCATTTCCCATCACCCCTCAGCCCAGCACCCCCACTCCAGCCTCAGACCCTGTGTCTCCTCTCTCATTTTCCTACCAGCTTGACCTTTGCTAGCCTCAGATCTGGATCCCATGCCCGGTCAGGCACTTGTAGTCCCACTGGCCCTCGACTTCCCTTGCAGTGAGGGACCTGGCTCCCCACCCCCACCCACCTTTCTCTCTGCCTCAGGAATTCCTACTCCCTCCCCCTGGAGTTCGACTCTTTGAACCCATGGTCCTCCCTGTTTTCACACCTTTTTCCCCCTCAATATTGTCTAATTCCCTTTCTAAATTATATTCATTCTGGCTCTTGTAGGCCAATGTTAACAAAATTATAAGGTCAGCAATCACAAATTTCAATAGCCAACCCTTAACTGAGTGCTTCTTAGGAAGTCACACGCTGCTCTTTGGACTTCACACACACTAATTCACTTAATCCTCCTCACAACCCCATAAGCACTCTTCCAATCCTGAGTTCTGGGATGGGGGAATCAACATGAAAGCCCAGGGAGCTTAACTAACTTGCCCAAAGACAAAAGACACACAGCAACCCAGGGGTGGAGTTGGGATGGGAACCGTGGCAGTCTGAGGCCTCCTAAGTAGAACCACCACCTGAGATTGCCTCTCGGCCACAGGGACCATGTCTAGATCTAGCTGAAGGCACAGAGCAGGGGCTGGGAGCAGATGACTTTGGGAAGCGGTGTTTTTAAGGAGTGCTGCTTGGGTGAAATAGAGGGAGCTGTCAGGCCCAGTCCCTTGCAAGTGAATGGATCACTGACACATGGCAGTTCCCTGAGGTGTTCTTGGTGGGGCTTGGTGATGCCCTGATTTGGCCTTCTCACCCCTTTAAACTCTGATCAGGACAAGGGCTGGAGAGAAGGGCTCATCACGCTATGAAGGGAAGAGGGAGGGCAGCCTGAGGGCCTGCTGTGTGTGTGTGGTGGGATTTTCAGTGAACGTGAGGAGTGGTAGACACACACAAAGCTCTGATTCACCTCTGGAGACTCTGCTTTTGACTTGGTCCTCAGTGAATCCAAAAAAAAAAAGAGGCTTCACAAAACACTGGAGTGAGGGGACGAATGAGTCTCTGGAGAACAAAAGGCTTCTCATTTTGAAATGAGATGTCTGAAAAGCAATGTCTGATTTAAAAATAAAGACTACTCAACAGAATGGTTATGAAAAGCCGAACTTAACCCCAAACCAGCAATTCTACTGTGCTCACAGGCTTCTAAAGAGAGACCACAAAATATCTGAGGGCATCTTCCTCCCCCTTCTTCTCCTCTCTCCAGACAAGTGTCAGAATTCATCTTTCTGTGCCTTGCTCTCCTTTGGGGAACTGCTTCCCAAAGGGAGTAAAATAAAATGTATCAGATAAGGGCAACCGGTTACATTAAAATATATAGTTACTAACATTTTTCAATTCGATGTAGCAATTTATGTCCTTTTGTGTTAGTATGTATGGCATATATACTATGTAACTTAGTATACTGTGCATGTCATAGACAATATGTGTTATATGCTTATAAATCTAAGCTACATGCTAGTAAGTAATTTTGTTTTTTTTGTTGTTTTTGTTTTTGTTTTTTTGAGAACAAAAGAGATCCAGGGCAGGGGAGAGGCAAAGGGAGAGAATCCCAAGCAGGCTCTAGGGTAGAGCTTGAGGCAGGGCTTGATCCCAGGATCCTGAGATTATGACCTGAGCTGAAATCAATCCTTGGATACTTAACCAACTGAGCCACCCAGGTGCTCCTGTTAAGTTCTTTTATTTTAATTTTTTATTTTTTTATCCTGTTAAGTTTTATATGTAAGCTATGATTTATATAATTTAGTATATGTGGTAATACTGTACTTATTAACATATGATACAGGAAGATCTAGCACCAAGTCTGATAACTTCCATAATTTCTAAGCAGCCTAATTTCTATGTAAATAATATTTCCAGATGACTTCCACGACTACTATGTGACATGAAGACATCTGGAATTTTTATTGGGGACAGACTCACAGGTATTGTTAATGCTATTACTGTGGTTTGTCACCTTCATAATTGAGGGAAATGCCAAAGTTCAAGCAGGGGTTAGTAGAAAGATGTAAAACCGTCTCCACCCAAGTTCAAGGTTGTCCTGAATTTTAATCAGGGGTGGCCAGGTTAAGCAATGGTGCTCTAGAAGGATGTCAGGATAAGGCCAGGGCTGAAGTGGGAGGATCCATCCACTGGTGGAAAGTAAGCAGCTTTAGAGGGGGATTTTTCTACCCTGCTGGGTCACTAATTATCACAAGTCAGCCTGCCTATCTTTTTCACACTGAGCTGACTTCTCTCTCTCTCTCTCTCTCTCTCTCTCTTTCTCTCTCTCTCTCTCTCTCACACACACACACACACACACACACACACACAAACATGACACTTCCTCTTGGCCACAGACATGAAGACGGCCTCTCATGTCAGGGAGCAAGCCAAGACCACAGAGAGCCCCTCAGAGCCTCTTTTCCCACAGGCGTGCAGTCTGGAAGCTGATGCTCTGACGACTCTCCTTAGCCCTCTCTTACTCCTTGCTTCATTTTTAACAAATCTTCAAAGTCATTTGTACCTGTAGGCTACTGCCAACTCCTCTGTTCTAATCCTCCCAATTTAAGTCATAAGCCATTAAGAAACATAAAAAAAAAAAAAAAGACTTGTGAAACCTTTTAAAAATTAAGAGTAGCCCCTTCACAGCAACAGTTAAATTAAGAGAAGTTTGTTATCTTAGCGACTCTCAAGAGTAGAGTCCAGTGAGTACAAAGAACAATGGCAAGCAGTCGCAGATCTGGACTCTGGGCTACTTCCAAATACATATTCCAATAAGTTAACCACCTTTGTGTAGCCCCTGCCCCCTTATGGGTAAAATAAAGATAATTCTTTAAAATAAAGACATTTGGGCAGCCCGGGTGGCTCAGTGGTTTAGCACCGCCTTCAGCCCAGGGCGTGATCCTGGAGACCCGGAATCGAGTCCCGCGTCGGGCTCCCTGCATGGAGCGTGCTTCTCCCTCTACCTGTGTCAATGCCTCTCTCTCTCTCTCTCTCTCTGCGTATCTCTCATGAATAAATAAACAAAATCTAAGTAACTAAATAAATACAGACAGACATTTAAAAAACTATGTGTCTGTCACTAGATCAAATGGTTCACCTTCCTTATATCACTTTTTCTGCACTGGAAACCTGATAAGAGAGGTATTAATATTTCCATGTTACAGCTGAGGAAACTGAGGCACAGAGAAGGTAAGTTAACTTGCCCATGTTTACGGAGCAGGCCCATGAGCAAACTGAGATTCCAGCTGGAGCCTATTATCACCACCACCCCCCAATCCCCTGCTGGGACTTCTCTGGAATGCTGGGCACATGTTTACTTCCTCCCATTTCAATTTGATAAGACTACGTATGAGAAAGGACTCTGCTGGCTGAGTGATTCTGTGTCATGGATTTCATTCTTTATGGAGATCAGTCTGAGTACTTCCTTAGCTTCATTCACAAGGGCCTGCCCCCCTTCCCAGTCTGTCCAGACGTGCAGCCCTACTGCCCAGCTTCCAACATGCTTACCTCAGAGGCAATGTGCTACCACGAAGGATTGAAAGAATCCAAGTCCCATGCATCCAGGCAGAAAAACAAACACCCACTGGTAGGACGTCCACAATGGGCATCTAGGCTCTTGAGGAAAATGTGCCCAGGCCTCTCATCTGGGATTACTTTTTTTTTTTTCCCCCTGTTCCACTGACTGGAATATAGGTTCACTCTGTTCCTGTTATCTTTATACCTATATCTGAAGGCAGGCAAGTATAAAACTCTCACTTATTTATGCTCTGGGTATTCAATTGGACATTCAAATGGACATCATCTCTGGTATCTGGTGTTAGAAATGCTGTACCAGAGTAGCACAGTGTTGACACACCTTCAAAGAAGGTCTTCTGTTCTCGTCTCCATCACAAAACTGCCTTGAAGCCGGAGGCAAACATAAAGCAAGTTTTCCTTCACTTTCTCATAGTCTTCTTTCATGTCACTGAACCAGGGGACTCTAGGCTGGAAAGGACCTGACTCATTCAACCACTTATTTATTAAACCCACTATGTGTGGGGGAAAAAATAATAATAATAAAATAAAATAAAAAATAAACCCACTATGTGTGTACTGAGTACCCCCTATGTGCCCAGCACTGTGCTAGGCCCCGGAGGCTGCAGGGATGAGCCCTGTCCTCCTGGGGCTTACAAACTTGGGCCAAGGGGGCATATGGTGGGAGAACTGCTCTGAGAAGGTGACATCTCAACTGAGAATTAGAGGCTGAGTGGAGGAGCACCCAGGCCTGGGATAAACAGGAAAGAACATTTCACGCAGAGGAAGCCACATGTGCAAGGACCGAGGGGGAGAGGTGACAAACCAAGTGTGGGCAAGGAGGAACGCGAGAACCACCTTACCCGCTGATGGGAGTGGAACTGATTCGGGAAACATTTCCTTATCTGGGTAAGTTCCCCCTGCAAGGCCACTCCTGGGTCCCTGCATCAGAGCAGCTCTTGCACATTTATCCCAAACAGCAACTGGAGATGCAAACAAAAGACTATCAGGGAGACAGACGTGGGGCAAATCTCATAAGCAAAGAAGGAGATGATACATTTCTAATTCGGGAGAATGGTTACCTCTGGGTGGAGGAGGTGGGGGTAGGACAGGATGGAATCAGAAAAGATAACAAGGTTCTTTTTCCTCAAGCAGGTGGTAGGCTCACGGGCATCCATTGTGTTGCTATTGTTTATGCCTAATACATATTTTATGAGTGTGTTTGTATCTGCTCAATATTTCATCAGAACTACTGCTTTGTATCTGAGCGCTGTGTGGAAAATCGATTAGTGGGGTGAAAAGGTGGAAGTGGGGAGAGTTGCTGGGGGCAAGGGCAGCTGCTGAGACAGGAAGGAACGGTAGTGGGGAGTAGAGGGGGGATTCAGTGGAGACAGAAAAAACCGCTTCCAGGTTTAATTTCCCAAACATTTCTGGAGGGTGTGATGGGAATGATTGGGGGGGATATTTATTTACTCAATCCCTTGATTTTTACATATGTGTAAATCAAGACCCAGAGAGGAGATGAGACAAATCAGGGGCAGAACAGAGCCACGACTACTGAAATCAAGAACACCCAGGTCTCTGCCTCCTTCCACTCAACCCTGTGGAGAACACAAACCACTATTAGTATACACCCGACATCCAGTCCCGCACTGTGGGCACGATCAGCAGCCGAACGTTGCCAGCATGTTGGTCCTTGTCTACGGTAGGGACAGCGTGTTTTACTCCCACAGAGACTATCAGGAGAAAAATATTTAATAGCTCCTATCTCAGTACAGTGAGGTTAAATCCAATTTGGTGGTTTTGCAAGAACTCGAGGGTGGCAAATCAAAGTAATGAATACAAATGGCATTCCAGTTATGTGTATTTTACCACAATAAAAAAAGTTTTTAATTGGCATTCCAAGAAGTTTGTTGAACTTAAATGCTTAGCCATTTAAAATTAGTCTTCTACCCCCATACGCATGGATAGAAATATCTTCAAAAACCAACATTTTTCCTTCTAATATTATTTATGTAATCGAAACATATATTCCTTTTGGTTCAGTGATTCTACTTCTAAAAATGTATCCTATACTTTCATGCATAAAGGCAATGATGAGCTACAGATAAGAATGTCTGCTAGAGCAACATTTGCAATATCCAGAAATTTTAGATATCCTAAATGATCATCGGTGGAGATCTGGTAAAAACAAATTATGGTACAGCTATCTAATGGGATTTTACAGTCCTTTTTAAAAAGAATATTTACATATACTGATACTAAAAGCTCTATTGTTGAATGACAAAGAGGAAGCAGCTATGATATGCTACCATCTGTGTTAAAAAAAAACAAATGTTAGGTACACATACACACATGTATATTCATAAGGACATATGCATAATAGATATCCATACCTATATATATGACATGCCTCAAGGAAGGACATCCAACTAATTCAAACTATATAAGTTTATGATATGATTTTTACTGTATTTCAGGCCATGTGAGGCTGTAGTAGGCACATAAATTTTCTTGAATGAATGAATTCCCTACATGCTTTTTATAAATCAACTTCCCGGTGTGTTTTATAAATCAAACTTGACCCCAAAATGTCATCCAATTTTTTCTCAGACTTTTTTTTTTTTTTTTTTTTTTTTTTTTTACCAATTTAACACTCTTCTCAGATAATTTGGGAAAGCCGGTGAGGAATAACCATCAAAAAAGCAATTCCAGCTTAAAGTCTTTTACACACAAAAAAACTATCCTGCAATATAACCAACAAGGCAGACTTTCCGGCAAGCAAAGTTTTTGAATGGTGATTATTTAATTAAGAGGTTAAAAAGGCACATGCCGTCTCTCTTCACACAAAGGCGGTAAGGTTTCAGGCCTTGCCCACACTCACATACAGTAGCACTGTGGCATACTTCCCCACGTATGTAATGTGAACCCAAGCTTTCTGCCTCGTCGGCTGGTAAAACGATAGGGGGCTATCACAGGGATTAATCGTATCCCTTCATTCTATACCCTTTAATCCTAAAATAAGCAGTTCTAAATGCATTCCACAACAGCATATGCACTTTTTCAGAGAGTGAAATCAGTGCTCCATGATGACATTCCTGAAATGTTCCAGGTTATTCCTCGATAGATAATGGTGCATATTCACAGAGAAGTTGAACTACAGGGGGGAAAAAAACATTCTCGCTTTAATACTTATTATAACCATGTGTAATTGAATTTACTCTCGTAACTTAGGAAAACTCAAGGTTTCAGATGAAGTCATCCCTACCTCAGAACAATACGTTCTGGAATAGCACTCTTGCCCTTAGCAAGCACTCCTGAAATTTAAAAAAAAATATTTTGGATCCTCAGTCATTGAGAACATAATGCTTATTGCTAGAAATGACAGTTCTAAATCTGTCAAAGTAGTCAAAACTAATTCTTGACTCTTGGGCAATAGCTAATATAATAGAGCCTTTTATCCAACATAATCAACATCTGCAGTCCAGTTGGGATGAAATTCGGCTGTGGTTGACTGAAAATCCAAGATAATAGTGGCTTAAACAAGAAACTAATTTCTCCCTCATGTCAATACAGTCTGGGGTTATGCAATTCAAGGCTACCATGATGTCTCTAGGGTCACCAGGAACCCAGGCAGTGCCTGTCTTGTTCTGCGTTCCTCAACACAGGGCTTCCACTTCACAGTCCAATTTAGCTGCTTGAGCTCCAATTGTCACACTCATGTCCCAGTGGGCAGGAAGCAGGGGTGTGCTTTCTTTTGAAAGGTATTTCCCCAAATTTTTACTTACTATTTCAACTTAAATGCCTTTGAGTAGAACCTAGTCAAATGGCAACCCTTAGGAGTAAAAAGAGTTGGGACATACTGTCTTAATTCTCAGGCTATATGCCAGACAATATTTTATCTTTTAATTTTTTTAAAGATCTTATTTATTTATTCATGAGAGACACAGAAACAGAGAGGCAGAGACACAGGCAGAGGGAGAAGCAGGCTCCCTGTTGGGAGCCTGATGCAGGACTCAATCCCAGAACCCCGGGATCACAACTTGAGCCAAAGACAGACGCTCAACCACTGAGATACCCAGGTGCCCCCAGACAATATTTTAAAGGTTTTATCCCTAAGGAAGGAGTAGATGATGGATGTGGGGACAACCAGCAGTACCTACCACACTGAGGAATCACAAAATAACATATATGTATCTTAATTTTTTTCTTGAAATACACAGCCATACATTCATTTCTAGGGAGAGAGGAGATTTTGCATATGGGTTTACTGAACAGAACACTTTTTATGCCATGGACAAAAGAAACCTATCATCCATTTCCTTCACTTTCCATTTTGGTTATTTTTAGAGCTGTGTCATAACTTAAAGATGTCCCCCCAAAATCTATGTTCTTTTACCATCTCTGCCTCATTCCTGGTCTTTTAGAATCATTTTGCCCAAAACCTAATTCAACTGGATTGTTCTTAGTATTCATCACTGGGTCATTTCCAAGCATTCGGCTTAATTTTCATAGAAATCACAACTCTTATTTCTGTTTACATCTTTATTTCATAGAGCTATGAAGTTAATTAACATATGTACCTACAGTCCCAAGTATAACATCCACAAATAGATTTAGGAACAAATTCAGTCCCGGTAATACACAGGTCTACAACACAACTACAGGGATTACAAGAGAGTGTCCTGAAAAAGGACTTAATAACTGGATGTTTCACTGAGGGAATAGACATCTTTAGTTTACACAGCAAGGGGATTGAATAAAAAACTCCTCTCAATTTTCTTCTTGCCAAAATCTTCTCAGTTAGCTGTTTCATCCAAAAAGCCCTAGTAAGTAATGCTATCATCATGTGTAATGATGATGGAGCCCTTCCTGATTCATTTATCTGCCTCAATCTCAAGAAGAAGGAAAATGAGATCCAGAGGAGTCCGGTAAATTTCCAAGTATCAGAGATATGTTCTGCATTTCCCAAAGGCATTTGCTGCTTGCAACAGTTTGCATTACTTCTCACCGGGGTGAGAATGCCATTGGCTTTAGGGCAGGACTACCTTGACTGTGAAGGCACAGACTCTCAGGCTGCAGAATGTTCAACAATCCTGTCTCCAGCCCACTGAGTGACAGGAGCAGCCCTTCCAAGTCACTGTGACAAGAACACAGAAATGCAGTCATGAGTGACCAGATGCCCACATCCCAAGATGTAGACGTGATTTTTTTGTTGTAGTTGTAGAGTTGTTTTCCAATTGTCTCCTGGATCACACAATCACAGCTATGGACCTTGCTTACATCCACAGACAATATCAAATCCTAAGGAACCTTAAGAGCTCTTTTAGTCTCCTTGACAGAAGTGAATAAAGCTTGGCCCAAAACATGAGGGTATGCATAGTATTTTAATAATTCCTTGGAAAACAGATGCTATAGTTCATGAACACAAACTTCACCCGTCTATTAGAAAACAAATCTGTTTTCTAATAGCTATTTATACTGGACTCAAGTAAAGAGAAACATGTGAAATGCTAATGTCATTAAGAAAACAAATAATGTTTTTTCATACCTCTGCCTGTTGAGATCCTTTGTCCAATTTTCTATTGAGTCATTTCATATTTTCCTCATTAGAGCTGTTTCCACATTTTGAAAAATTAGGTCTCTGTATATCACACACTACAAATAATTTTCTCAATTTGTCCTTTGAAAATTTTTAAGTTATTCACATGAAAATAATCTTCCTTTATGACTTCCAGGCTCCAGGTCATCCATTCATTTATTCATTCATTCAACAACTTCTATTGGGATTTTTGCTGTGCACCAGGTATTTTTTGGTGTGTTGGGGAATTAAAAAAAGACATGGAACAAAAGACTCTTATGAAGTTGAAATTCTTGCATAGACTCTAGTAATTAAATTGAAAGCAGATCAAAATGTAGACAATCCATTAAAAATGTAATATAATGTCAGGTAGTGAAAAGTGCTCTGAGAAAAACCTAAGAGAAGCAGGGAAAAGGGAAGGGCTGGAGCACTATTTAGGATGGTGAGGAAATGCTGCTCTAAGGAAACACTGGAGAAGAGGCCGGGAGGGAAACTGTGTAGACATCTGGGGGAGGTACTAGCACAGGCAAATGCCCTGAGGTGGAAATATGCCAACTGTGTTTGGGGACAAGTAAGGTGGTCAGTATGGTAAGAGGGTATGCAGTGGGAATAGAAAAAGAGAAACTATTTGAATTTAGATATGCCTTTTACTTTCCAAATTTGTAAAAGCATTCACCCAAAAGAAAAAAAAAATTTTTTTTAAGTTTCGGATCTCTTTTTATTGCAACTGGAAAGTTGCTTGTTCTAGTACCATTTATTGAATCTTAGCCCACTGCTTTTACACGTCACCTCTCTTGTATACGACTGTGCCCAGAGACTTGGATCTAGTGTTGGAGGCGTCCTGGTCTGCCTCAAGGATCAATTCCTGCTCCAGCACCACACTAGTTCACCCATGTAGCTAGCCTTAGGAAGTATTTTACTGTCCAGTGGAGCCAGAACCTCCTTCATCTTGAGTCATTTTCACAGATACCAGACTGACTGGTTCAACTTCCCAGCTGATGAAAGAGCTTAAAATCTAGTTTAGTAAATTCCATGGCCTCTCAGTGATAGGAAGAATATACTAATGCTTAAGTGGGGGGTGGGGACTCTCTCCAACCTAAAACTTCTGGCCCTCAACTGCAACACCCATCACTTCACAGTAACCTAAACCACTTCATGATAAGAAAGCTCATAGACTGCTAACGTGGACAATCATTTAATCAGGTTTATCTGGTCTCCCCGATGCAACATTGAGTTGGGGGCTGGGCTATAGTGGTTCTCAAACTATGTTCTCTGGACTACCACCAGCAGCAGCACCAGCAGCAGCACCTAATTTATTAGATGTAAATTAAGCACCAACGGAGAGCTAATGAACGGGGGAACTCTGAGCAGGAAGCGGATAGCCCTACTACCATTTAGATTCCTCTGGAGCTAGGCAAATAATATGATGCTCAAAAACCCATACCACAGATCTGAGTCGTAAGATCTAACCTTGGCTTCAATACTAACTAATTGTGTGTGTGACCTTGGGGAAGGAAGTTAAACTTGTAGCATCCAGGTCTCCTTTTGAAACTAAGGTGGATTCTGGTGTCTATCTCATAAAGGGTTTCAAGAATTAAATCTGAGAATATAAGAAATGTTAGAATAGAATAGCCCTTGCACATTGTAAATGGTCAATTCATGATAGCTAATATGATAGGGATAATGAGAAAAATCTTCATTTGCTTTCATTTTATTTCAGTTCATTTATTATGAAAAGCCAACATCCATTCATGCTGAATTGAACAGAACAGAAATCAGGGTATAGAGAAGTATAATTAATGTTATACTTTTTCTGGTTGTGTTTACAGAGAAGTGATAGGAGCTGAGGAGTGGAGTAAGTTAATTCTGGTGGAACTTTGTAGAGATGGGATTTCCAGGAGTATGAAGAATTTTCTTTTCGAAGGGAGCCCATTTTTCCCCTCTGTTGAAAGTGAATCAATTGCATAACCTAGGCATTAGTTAAAAGCCCCAGGGCCAAAAGTGCTTCCCACAAATAACTGTCCACACACTATCAGTTCATTTCTTATACATCTCCTGGCAAAGCCCAGCAAAAGCGAAAAGAAGATGGATGAACTTCATAGGGTGACCCCGGGGGTCAACCAATTCAGACTGCTGAATTCATCAATATAGACAGCAAATTCCATCCACTAATAGCAGTTTGCACAATCCCCACCTATTGCAAGCAAAGCATTTAACTGCACCTAGAAAAAGGCACATTCCCCACAAAGGTGCCCCAAAGTCAATACCCAGCCCTCCAGCACCACTATACTTTTACAGATAACACATTTAAAAAGCCCTCATTGGGTGCATTGCTGAAGAATATGAAAGAGTGTATGTTTTATAACGATTATTATAATGAAACAGTATATGCTTTATCACCACGATTATTATTATAATGGGTTGAACAGTTGATATCCCCCAAAAGATACATCCACCTGGAATCTCTAAATTTGATTTTATTTCAGAAAGGAGTCTTTGCAGATCTAACAAAGTTAAGGAACTTGAGGTCATCCTGGATTAGGGTGGACCCAAGTCCAATGACAAGAAAAGAAAAAGGGCTGGAGAACAAAAGCAAACACGTGGTGATGTTAGAAGCAGAGATGGGAGTGACACCTATGCAAAGACTGCCAAAAGCCACCAGAAGCTGAGATGCAGGCATGGAGTGGACTCCCCCTCGGACCCTCCATAGACAATCAACATTCCTGACACCTTGATCTTGGACTTCTAGCCTTCAGAACTGTTAAAGAATGAATTCCTGTTATTTAAAGCCACCCAGTTTAATTTACATAATAATACAATTATGTAAAACTTTCTATCAAAAAAAAAAAACCTAGAAAAAAAAATCACACCTTAATGATGAGAGGACTCTTCTGGGTGATGGAGTTGCACTCTTTTTTTTTTTTTTTTTTTTCCTAAAGAAATCATTTGTCTTTGTTGAATCTTAACTATCTACATGGCCCATTCATTCATTGTCCAACAATTTGATCAAAATTAATTTAAAATAAGAAATCAACCTGCCTTAAAATGCTTTATCACTGGAATTTTCAAGAGTAAAACCCAAAATTTTCCAAAATCCCTAGCAGTAGGATACATCTGTTCAACTGTTCTACCTTCCAGAACCCAGGAAAACCTATGTATGCACTCTTCCCTATGGGTTCAAATATTCCTGGACCCAAGATGATGGAGACATTCCTGTTATCAATTGCCTCCAAATTTGGGGCTTCAAGAAGTTGAGAGGAGACTGTAATTATGACTTCCAAACAACTCAGTAAGTCAACGGAGAAGCTCCAAAGGCCGAGTCATCAAGGATGCAAATGACAGGAGTGTGCTCCTGGGTGACACACTGTGGAACAAAAGGCTTTGAGAAATTATATGATCAGAGTAATTTCATAGTATTGTTGAAGAAAGAAAACACCTGCATTCTTATAATAAGCCCCCTGGAGGCCTAATTCCTCAGCACTCAAAGTGGAGGACCCGCTTTGGATGTTCCATGTACACTTAATGAGCCAGTTTTTAAGAATTGTGAGAGCAGTTTCTGCATCACCAAGTAGTTTACCAAACATAAAATCAAATAACACTCTCATTAAATGCCTTCCAGCTGTCAAAGGTGCTTATGTCTGGTTTGCAATGTGGTGTCAGGATCTGTAGAGCATTGGGGAACATCAGCTCAAAAGCACAGCTCCAAAGACTGGAGAGCAGATTTATTTTTAGCTTGTGGACTTGAAACTGGCTGGAAAGGGGTGCTCTGTAAACTCCCACCCTTGACCTCTTCTGTGGAGGTTTCCTCTAGAGCACATGCAAATGGCATTCAGCAGACCTCTGCCTTTCCCAAGCATACCACTCCCCCCATAGCCCAATTTAACACCAAAGCTGCCAATAAACTGAATGGAGCGCCCTTAATGTATGCAGATCTGATGGGGGAAACTGTAAGTAGCCAATTTCTCACCTTTCAGACACCCTAAGAAGCTCAACACCACACCCTCTGATTTTATAGAAGCTTCACCTTTAACGTCTCATCCACAAATAAACCAACTAGCCCAGGGTTCTTAAGACATTTTGTTCAGTGTAGACAACAATCTAATCTCATCCCCAGATCACTGAAAATATGACTGTTTTCCCCAACATATAGTTTTATATTTAGACCAAGAGAGTCAAAATGCCAGAGCTAAACACTCTGCCTTGGTTACAGTACTTGTGATCTTAAGCCTCAAAGACCTGGTTTCAAATATTGACTCCAGTGGTTATCACCCATGTGACCCTACAGCACTTTACCTAACCTCCCTGGATCTCAGTTTCCTCCTATTTACCAAGTAGAAGATAAAATACATGGCACATGGCTCCCTCAGAAAATTGTTCCGAGAGAGCCATGTGCCACTGTATGAAAAAAGCCAATACGGCAGACCCTCAACAATGTGAGCTCCTTCCAAAGAGCATCTCCCAAATAGGGAGGATTTAACTACTTAGATGTCCTGCTCAGCACACTTGTCCCTGCCAAGTGGCAACGTTATTCTATTTTGCCATTCTTATCATCCTTCCAGTCATGCATAATCACTTGCTTCTTCAAATTAGTAGCACAAAATTATAGGTCTACAACAGGTAGTCGGTAATGTAAATGAGTAAGGCAGGCCAAGTGTAATGCAATAGGGAATGATGGGGACTGTGGAAAAGTTGGGCCCATGTGTTCCTACCAGAAAGGAAGGGAAGAATGGCCTGTGGCCAGAACTGCCAGAAAGTCTCATTATCCCAGAGAAAACCTCAAATCTGATTTCTTACATGAAACATCAAATGCTGGCAACTACCTAACATTTTAAATCTGGTACCATGTCAACAAAATATAGGTAGAGGCCAGATCTTATCTCAGGAGTTCTCAGGGTATAATCTTGGGTTCAAATGTTGTATAACTATCCTTGTTTTTCATGCCTTAGAAAAGGAAGATTCTGCTTAATGATCATGTAAGTTAAAGTGTTTGGTATGGCGCACCAGAAGCCACAAACACTGACACTTATTAAGTAGGCTTGAGTAACACGGAGTAAGTATCACCTTAATGATGCGTGGCTTTCATCTTGGATATGAATTTTCATGGTCCAGGGGATAGGTGTGAGGCACAAAAAAGGTCCTTTTTTTTTATATACTCATCCCAAGGGCAAAATTTAAATGTCTTCTTGTTATGGTTTGCAAATTGTTTGAACAAACATCATATGCATACTTCATTTAAGCAAACAGATATTGAGGGTATAGGATTCAATTCTACCAAACTCCATTTCATCTGAAGTGTCTATGTCGGCAGGTAAGTGTGTGATGTGAATCTGCTATTCCATCTGGAATATTCATTTCTTTAGAACCTGAACTCCCACGTCGCTGAGGGTAGTGGAGCTTGGGGATCCCATCTCTTCTGGCTGAAGTTCATAAAATGAGGATCATCACATCCATTTAGCAAATGAAGCATTGCAGCTCACGGTGGGGGTGACTTGTTCTGTCACTGAATCTCGAATTCCCAGGGCCATGAACCCACACCTTCCTTCTTTTTTTAAGATTTTTTTTTTTTTATTAGTGAGAGACAGACACTGCGAGTAGGGGAAGGGGTAGATGAAGAGGATCTTCAAGCAGACTCCCCAGTGAGCATGGAGCCCAATGCAGGGCTCAATCTCACAACCTGTGAGGTCATGCCATGAACCAAAACCAAGAGTCAGATGCTTAACCAACTGAGCCACCAGGTGCTCCTACCTTCGTACTCCTATGTAGTCTTGTTACTATTCATTTCTTTTGACCACAAACAGATGGAGCTTACATTACACAACATGTACAATGAGGCATGTTACATGCTTTATCCCATGTAATCCTCATGACAGTCTCATAAGAGAACCTCGTAATAGTATTATTCCCATTTTTCAGGCGAGAAAACCAAGAAAGGCTCAAAAAGGTTAAGTTATGTTTTCAAGGATTCTTAGCTAGTAAAAGGCAGAAACAAGACTATAATCCAAGCAAAATGTCTTCAAAGCCTGTTCCTTTAACCACTCAACTATAATGTTCCCATAGAAGCCCTTAGATGCTTCATAGAAGTTTTATGACACTGCCTCACAGTATACATTCCTCTCCAGAGATCACCCCCCATGGCTCTTCCATATACAAGGCAGGTAGAAGCCTTCTGATCTCAAAGTGCTCAATGCTCTGGGAATCATTGCCTTTACAGAATGTTCCTCTGTCCACAGGGAATTCCCTCTGGGGTTCTCATTAATGGCAGAGTTAAAGGATAACCTTACAGCTTTTTGAACCAACAGACCACAAAATAACACATTTATGAGATCCCCCCTCATCCCACCAACCTTAAACAACAGAAGCATAAGGATGAATGACAATCTTTCAGCAGAATGTGAGTACCACTTTCAGGATTAAAGACAAAAAAAAATGTATTTCGAAAAAAATATGATTGACAACAATGCTCCGTGTTTTCTCACTATTCATCGGGTACAAATTGTCACTCAGGGTGATTAAACAAGGATTAATTACAAGGTTGCTATACAAGCTGAGATGTTTCAAAGTTTCAGCCTGAAGAACACATAAATATACAAAGATTTTTTTTAATAGCAGGGGTGGAATTTGGCACCATCTACTTGGAGGACAACTTGACAAGAGCCCCACATAGTCATGCTGTAGCATAGGAAAAGCTATTATCATATAATATATAATCAGGGACAATGGAAAACAACCAAAGTGGCCACAGACAGAAAATTTTTAATTCAGTGATAGATAACCCATACACTAGATTCTGAAAGCTAATAAATGTGTTAGATTACATCTTTTTGCTCTTTGTATAATGACATATGAAGATGTCCAAAAAATTTCTCATTATTAAAGTATGCTATAAAAGACCACATAGAATGTATATATTCTCTGAAATCTTATTAACAAATAATAATTTTTTAAAGATTTTATTTATTTATTCACGAGACACACACACAGAGAGAGAGGGGGGAGGGGCATAGACACAGGCAGAGGCAGAAGCAGGCTCCATGCAGGGAGCCCGATGTGGGATTCGATCCCAGGACCCCAGGATCATGCCCTGAGTCAAAGGCAGATGCTCAACCGCTGAGCCACCCAGGCATCCCAACAAATAATAATTTGAATGAATCTGGGGAAATAAAACCAAGCCATAAGCAATAGGTCTCTAGCTGTGAGATCAGCAAACTTTCTGCAGAGGTCCATGTCGTCAACACTTTCAGTTTCCTGGACCATGAGGGCTATCTCAGTTACCTGATTCTGCTATTGCACAAGCCACCAGAGATGAATACTAGATGAATGGGCATGGCTGTGTCCCATTAAAACTCTATTTATGGATTTAAAATGTAAATTTTATACAATCTATATGTGCCACAAAATGTTATTCTTCTGTTGATTTTTTTTTCCTCAACCATTTAAAAATATGAGAACTATGTTTGGCTAGTAGGCTCTAAAAAACAAGTAGCAGCCTGATTTTGTCCCACTGGCTATAGTTTGCTGACCCCTGCTCTCTGAGATCTAATTAAGGGTTTTCTTCTGTGTGCTGTACATTTTATATGTGCACGTGTGAGAGGATGTGTGATTTTAAATACTTCATAATAGCCATGCCTTATTTTGAAATCGGAGACAATAATATAGACATACAGGATGAACTATTAGGTTTCTTCAAGAGAAAAAATCCTACGAAGGTGCTAGAGCTTCCATCAAACATATTATCAAATGCTACGGACATAAAGTGAGCCAAACAGTAAGTTTCTGAGTTGCTAAGGATCCTTCTCTACTTTGAGGATTCCAGGCATAAACCTTGGGTGCACACACACATACACACTCACCATCTCTTTCTTCCCCCCTTTTCTTGGCACGTCAAGTGACTGAGACAGAGAGTGTTTTTCCTCCCTAAGCAAAATAATTGGTGGGAACCCATTTCTTAGCCAAATTACAATCCACTAAAGGAAACCAGGCCGGCATCTCCCCAGATCACCACCCGAGTCATCAATCAACACAATTGCCAGGGCAACTAAGATGCTTTTCGAGGCAGTCTTGGCTGACCCAGTGAGCACTGCCTCTGGGGTGGCTGCGTGAGGCCAAAGCATCCTGCCTGGAAAGGCCGCTGGTTGTCCAGAGACAAACCGCTCTGCATTATTAAAACCACCTCACATAGCTACCACTGGTCTGAGCTGTCCACGTCAGCTGTTCTTGCAAGTGCAACGCCAGGAGGCTTGTTCTAAAAGCCCGCCTTTTAATAGTCAAGTCGAATTTACATTTATCAGCAAAGCTGAAACGTTAAAGGGATTACAAGGAGCTTAGAATCCACTGGCAGTTCATTGATCTGGTCCAGCAAACCTCATCTCCACATGCCCTTTAGAAATGGCTTTGGTCTATTCCCTGGTTCTTTGGTTGTCTTTGATTTCTGCACCAATCCCATCCAGGTTGGAGGGGAGGGGAGGTTTCCTCTGATTCCAAAAGGTTCTCAGAATCCTTTCTCCTAAAACCAGGAGAAGCTGCTTGCATATTCCCCTAGACAGTGGTACAGACCAGTGATCAACAAACATTTTCTGTTAATGGCAAGATAGCAAATTGTTTTGGCTTTGTAGGCCATACGATCTCTGTTACAAATACTGAACTCTATCACCATAGCAAGAAAACATCCATAGACAGTATGCAAGCAAATGAGCTTGACTTTGTTCAGATAGCTCTTTATGGGCACTGAAATTTGAATTTCATAGGATTTTCCTATGTCATAAACTATCCTTAATTTTTTTTCCAACCATTAAAAAAATGTTAAAACCATGTATGTCTTATAGGTCATACAAAACAGGTAATGGGTCATATTTGGCCAGTGGGACTTAATTTGCCAGCCCCTGGTCCAGACCCTTGCTATTCAAAGTGTGGTCCCTGGACCAGCAGCATTAGCATCACCTGGGAGCTTCTTAGAAATGCAGAATCTTAGGCCCCTGCCTCAATCCTGTTCAATTGGAATCTGCATTTGAATAAGATGCCCTGGGAATTCACATGTAAGCCAAGTTTGAAAAGTCCTGGTCCAGACACAGAATTCCGCAGTCAGACAGGAGTTATAGGACCATCGACTAGCCGGCTATGGAGTCTAGGCAAATTGTTCGACCCTGAGACTCGGTTTCCTTATTAAAACAGATATAAATAATTGTGCCATTGCCAAGGACTGTTGTAAGTGAAAGACAAGAAAGATGTAAAATTCTTGCCTGGCACTGTCAATACTTTTAAAATAGTAGCTAACATTACAGAATCTTACTATTTTTTTTAAATCATTTTTGGAGAGAGGAAAATGCTTATCCAGGAGTTACAAACTCCAGTCACTTCCAGTATGGGACAGGCCATCTAAATATGTGAAGAGGTCCTTGAATGCACCTGGAATGTCAGGGACTACTGCAAGCCAAGGTCACACCCATCTGAAGGGAGACTGCTTATCCGCTGCCAGAGAGCAAAGTAGGCTCCTTGCTACCACATCTTTGCATTTTTGAAGAGAAGCTGGAAACCTGGATTTTTAATGTTATAAAAAGCCCTCTTACTTAACACACTGTGCAGACCAAAGAAAATCCACCTGCAGGCTAGATGTGACCAGAGAGCCCTCTGCCTTACAACAGAGAGGTAACAAGAGAAATAAGTCACAAGAAAATGAACCTGGATTTTAAAGCTAAATTCCGGCTCATCCTCCCTAGCCAGGAGACCTGGGATAGATTATTTAACAACTCTGAGCCTCCATCTCCTCATCAGGGAAATCACCACATCTACCTTGGAGCGTTTGGTGAGGATGAACTAGAAGTGCATGTAATATGGGGAGGCACGTCACTCAGGACTGGGTAAACGCTCATCCTTGGCATTGCTGAGGTTTTGGCATTATTATTACTATTTTATTCATCAGACCCTAGGCATTCACAGGGCAAATCTTCACTGTAAAAATGGCTATTTTTCTCTCCCTGCTCAAACTGGTTGCAAACAAGCAAGCCCAACGAACCCCCCACTGAGCACGCTGTCTCATTGTACACTAAGAGCTTAGTTATTAATGATTTTGTTCTGGCCACAGTCCATGAAGATGCCTTAAATGTTCCTCTTAATGAAAATTCACTCTGAGGCCTGGCCACTGTGGGGTCTGCCCTAGGCTGCCCGGAGGTGCTGCTGCTTCGTGGCCAGGTCACCTGCAGGGAGCAGGGCTTGCTTACCTTTGCTCCTACCCTAGGTCAGGTGGAGGAGAGTGCTGTGCTGGACAACTGCGAGCCCTCTGTTCCCCAAGGCACGAAAATCCTCCTAGGGTTTGCTTCCCCCCACCCCCTTTAAAAAGCCTACAAATCCCCACATTTGTCACCTACAGGTGTGGGTGATAGTAGAAATAGGGAAAGAGTATTCTAACTCAGGGAAAACCCACAAGCTCTAAGAGACTTCCATGGGACCTTCGGCATCTTTCCTCACACATAGAAAGCCCCAGAGTACAGAGAACAATTTGGCATACGCAGTGCTAGGTGTTAGAACTCGCCATTTCTCTCTCTCTAAAGTGCACACGAGTCAGCTGGGGATCCTGTTAAAGCTCAGACTCAGATTCAGGAGGTCTTGGGCAGGGCCTGTGATTTTGCATGTCTAGCAAGCTCCCAGGAGATGGTGATACAGCTGGTTCTCGCCCCAGGTCTGAATCAACAGGGTTCCTCCTCTTCCCTTGTTTCCTCTAGGTCTCCACTCAAATGTCACCTCCTCAGGGGGTCCTTTCCAGACCACCTTATCTAACATGTAATTATTTGGTGAATGAGGGCAGGAATCCTGTCTGGTGTGTTCTTTGCAGTAACCCCAGCACCAGCAGAGCACCAGGCACAAAGCAGGCACTCAAATATTTGTTCAGTAGAGCGATCTCACTTTGGCAGTGGAGGGAAATGAAACTCGGGGAGCCTAAGCCATTTGCTGAAGGTCACCCAGCTTGTCAAAGCCAGAGCAAGACAGCAGGGCGGCTCCTTCTGGACTTCAAAGCCTTAGCTCCCTCCACCGCACCAGAGGAGGAAGCAAAGTTTGTTTACAAGACGCTTCCTCCCCTAGAACCTTAGTGCTTTCAAGCTGGATGCAGGGACACAATTCTCTTCTACTTTTGGGAGATGTCCGCTGGTGCGCAGTGGATTGGAGGGGACCACTGTGGAAGCAGAGATGCTAAAGGAGAGGCCAAACAGTTATAGTTCGGGTGCCTTGGTACTCCAGGGTAAGGAAAATTCTCTCTCTTTGGGTCAGACCAAAAGAAGCCTTTCAGCCTATGTCAGGCCAGCCTTCTGCTTCTCTTAGGGCACAACGGTCTTTCCCAGGGGCTCACAGCCTCCCCAGGCAGAGGAGTGGAAAGTGAGCATGCTGTAGGTTTCAAACTGCCAAAAAGAACATTGTGCTGTAACCCAGAAATGGTTGTCCCTCCTCTCCAAAAGGTCACCAGAAAATATGCCCATGGGGGAAAAGGAGGGAGCAAAAGCAAGGAGCTGCTTCCTTTCCAGCAATGGGTGGAAATGCCATAAAAACCCCATTCATGGAGCCAAAGTGAAGCCTTTCTCCTGCCAGTGGAGAAACTGCTTCTGCATGAAAACCCATCTCAGCCTAATGAAAGGGTCTCTTTCCAAAAGAAAGGCTCCATAATGGGCTGAAAATACAACACTTGTTTTCCGCGTCACAAAATCAACTGGATTAAAACAGCTGAAGGTTCTCCAAGAAACTGTGGTCATGAAAGTCTAAAGTAACCTGGACACCCAGCAGCCTCAAACAGGCTAGCTATGCCTCCTCCCAAGCAGCAGTTGAGAGGAAGCTAAAAATAATGAACAAAGGTAGCCAATAGTTACTGTGTGCCTAATCCTGGCAAACAATGTGCTTTCCGTATCTCAATTAAACCCTACAATAATGCTGTGAGCTAAGTACCATTATTATTCCCACCTGATGGCTAGGGAAACCGAGAACCCCGGAGAGTGAGTGACTTACTGGAGGTCAGAGGTCACAGGGAAGAAAGAAGGAGCACCCCGCCACAACCCCCACACAACCCCCACACAACCACCACCCCACAGACCTCTCAGAAGACTCCAGAGTAGGGGAGGAGCTGGCAAGCACTCTCCTGTTCGGGCTCTGCCTTTCCCACCCTCAGTGAGCACAAGACAGATCAGGAAGGAAGCGGCGAGTGGTCCTGCCCTCCTGGATTGGGTTTGCAAGTAAAGCTCCTACACCTATTCCACGTATCACCTACTCTTGCATTTGGGATGTGCAGGGGGCCAGCTCAGACCACACCTATTTGGGCTACAAAACCAGCCCTGATGGATGCCTCTTTCTGCCCATTACATATTTATAAGGTCGCCAGGCCTTGCCTCTGACACAGAAGTTATTAAATGCTGGGGAAGCCATAAGGGCTCCGCTCAGTGCCTTGAAACAAAAGGCAAAGAGGCTGCCAGACCCATATGAGGCAGGAACAAAAGCATTTAATTTCTGAAGGAGCCGGTTGGGAGTTTCCTTATAACTGGGTGCCCAGCACACATTACCATTTGGGAGAAAGTAGAGAAGCGCGTACAGAGGGGTAAAATAAAATCAAAGCATCCTTTTTTCCCCTTGTGCCCAGAAACCGCCCTCTTCAAAGAGCCATATGAGTGGTGGGGAAAAGGGAAAGATGCACTCATCAAAGAGAGAACATGTTATGATGTCGGAGAATATCCTCCTGTCACTGGTTTTTCCTTTCCGTGAAGTTGCCAAGAAGGATCCACCTCTTCTCTTTACATCATCAAACTGAGATCCTGCAAGCCTGCACCCCAACTTTTTCCAACCAGAGCCCCAGCAGCCAGATGCAATGGGAGGGCACCCAGATCCCGCATCTCCCAAACATAATCATTCCAATCCAGGCTGGGGCTGCCTGGAAGTCAACATTCACGGCACATTAATAAGAAACATCTGGCCACCGAAGAGGGTTGACACAGCACAGGCGGGCAGTAGTGGATTTGTGGGTGGGACCCAAGAGCTACAGGGGCTGAATTAAAAACACAATCGGAAAACACCAGCTAGTCCAGGGTATCCTCGGAACCCTACACTGCGGCCCTTGGAGACACTGCCATGCCCAAGTTGAATTGTTTGGGGGCTGAGCAACTTAGATACACAGAGCGTGGGTAGGAGGGACTCAAAACTCTCCCATCAGGGAAATGCAGCCTGAGCCCAGCTCTCCTGCATCCCCCAGTGTCTGGCCACCACTTCCACCTTTCGATATTTGTAGCAGATGTAGCCTCATTCTTAAAGGAACAGCCTTTGCATTCTTTCCATGTGACTTACAAGTGAGATTTACAAAAGGAGATAAATATAGGCGTTTGTGTGTGCGTGTGTGTATATATATATATGCACATACATATTTCCCTAGTCCGCCCTCCCCCGAAGCGTTACGCCTTAGGACTCGGGTTTGATGCATCCTACCTCCATTTATGCAAGGCGAACCCGGGGCACTGGTCACCGCAGGCGTTACATGGCTGGCCTCTCTCTATCCGCCCCAGTCCGGTCAACTTCAAAACAGAAAAGACAACACAACCATGTTTCCACCCGGGGGCTCCCTCCAAGCCCCACCGGCGTCCGGGCCGGATGACCTGCCCCTCCCACCCCACCTTATCGGGTTCGACTCCCACGCTGCTGTGTGTTGTGGGGAAGGGTTGTGAACCCGGACGGGCTACCTCGGGCGTGGGCACCAGGCCACCAAGAGATGGCCACGGCTGGGGCTTTGTCTCCCCCAGACACCTTGGTCGCGGGGTCCTAAGAAACAAAAGCAAGACCTTTCTGTTCCCCCAGGGTCCCCGAGAAGCGACCATCGCGCCTTCGCCTGGGGCCAAGCTCGTGCCCCTGGGAAGGGGGTAGCGCGGGGCACCCCAAAACACAGCCCAAAGTCAAGTCCGCGGCTAGAGCTCCAGGAGCCTGCACCGGGGGAGCCTCGGTACCGTGATCCCGATCCGCCTTCAGGGGAAAAAGGCGAGGGAGGGGGCTCTCCGGGGCAGCCCCACTCTGTGACACTCGGGGCCGCGGCTCCGGGTCCGGCTCTCGCCCCGACGGGGGATTCGAACTTAACGCCCTCCGCGCCTCCGAGCGCTCCCGCGCGCCCCGGACGCGCCCCGCCCGCGGGGCCGGCTTACCTGGGGCCACAGGTGCGCGGCCGCCGGGCGCAGGGGGGCCGGGCAGGGCGCAGGCGGGGGCCCCGGGGGGGACACTCACCGAGCGGCTGGAGAGTCTTTTCCGGGAGCTCCGGCTGAACATGGCCGGGCGCCTCCTGCACGCAGCGCCGTCCGTCGGTCGGTCCGCGCGGGGCCGGGAGGGCGGGCGGGGCGGCCGGGGGCCTGGCTGTCTCCGCCTCGCAGCCCCGGGCTCGCTCCGCAGCGCGCGCCTCCCCGCCTCCCGCCTCCCGCTCCCGCTCCCGCTCCCCCGCCCGCACGTCCCTCCCCCTCTCCCGGCATCCCCCCGCCTCCCCGGGTTCGCCCCGCGGGCCGCCGGCGCTCCCAGCCCTGCCCGCACCCGCTGCGCCGACCTTCCCGCCCCCCGCACCTGGGCCCGCCCCCCGGGCTCTTCCCTCACCCCCGCCCAGGTTGGGGCAGGGGCCGCTCGGAGGTGCCCGGCTGCTGGGGCTGGGAGAGCCGGTGCAAGGGGACGGATGCGGGCTGTGTCTGTGTCTGTGTCTTAGATTTTTTTTTTTAAATATAATTCGCATATAGTAAAATTCACCCTTTTTATTTTTTTTATTTTTATTTTTTATTTTTTTTTTAAATTCACCCTTTTTAATGCACCATTCTGCTAGTTTAGGCAGATTCACACAGACCTGTAACAGCCAGCACAATCAAGATCTAGAGCAATTCCATCGTCCTCCAAAACTGTTTTAAAAGTTTGTGACATGCATGGAATTCATTGACTAAGTCCTGGTAGATGAGGAGGAGGAGGAGGAGGAGAAGAGGAGGAGGAAGAGGAGGTGGAGGAGGAGGACATATGCCCCTCTCCGTACAATGCCTGGAATATAGCAGATGCTCATTAAGGAACTGGTGAATCATTGCAGGGCCAGCTTGGAAGCTCCCCACCACCACCCCCCACCCATCACGTGCCCATTCTTTTCCCACCGTTTGGTAGCTCGTGATCTTCCCAAAGTAACTAACTTTGTGATTCTGTCTCCTTATCAATTCAGAAAAGATGTTGACAAGAGTCCCGGTCGCCTGGGTGGCACCGTGGTTGAGCATCTGTCTTCTGCTCAGGTGGTGATCCCAGGGTCCTGAGTCCCACATCAGGCTCCCAAGAGGGAGTCTGCTTCTCCTTCTGCCTATGTCTCTGCCTCTCTCTCTCTGTGTCTCATGAAAAAATAAATAAAATCTTTCTTTTTTTAAAAAAAGATATAGGGACGCCTGAGTGGCTCAGCAGTTGAGCGTCTGCCTTCGGCTCAGGGCATGATCCTGGAGTCCTGGGATCAAGTCCCACATGGGGCTCCCTGCATGGAGCCTGCTTCTCCCTCTGTCTGTGGCTCTGCCTCTCTCTGTGTCTCTCATGAAAAAATAAAATCTTTAAAAAAATAATAAAAAACATTCAGACTTATTTAAAAATAAAAAATAAAAAAAAAGATATAGCAAGAGTCCTAATCTCACAGTATTGAGAGAGATGGGTGGGCACTGGTACAGTGGTTATAGATATTATAACAGGCACAAAGGACTCATTAAAGATTAGCTGTCAAAAAAAAAAAAGTTTGCAAACCTGAGACTTCTAGGCCATGGTGTGTATTTACCATTGATGTTTCTGCTTAAATACCACCTCCTCTGAGAGAACTTCCCTGACCCCCGATTGGAATGTCTCACACACAGATGCTCCCTCATACCACATGTGGCATACACTGAAATGATCTTGCTTACTTATTTGCCCCCACCCACGCTTGTTCACGTCAATGGCTCTAGGGCCTGTATACAGGCGCCTGCATGTGGTAAGTACACCACAAATATTTGTCAAAAGGAGACATTCTTGTCATTGTCAAAAAGATAATTCTCTGGGCTTAGCTATTATTCTGGGTGAGACATTGAAGCTGAGAAAAGAAAAGCTGTGTGCTTGGGGTAATAGCAAAATTAGTGGCAAGGCCAGCCTACTTATATTCCAACCACGAAAGAACAGGGGGAGTGACTCAGCTTGGATACCCACTGCGTATCAATGTGAACTGATGATCACTGATGCCCAGAAAGTAAGGTCTGATTTGAGTTCCAGGCCAGAACAAGGGGGAGGCAAGGGAGGAGCCAAATTTACAGGGGACCCCAAAACTTAGTAAACATAATATTGAGGTAAACAATATTCTCACTCAGTATTTTAAAGAATTGTAATTGATGCAAAAAAAAATAAAGATTTTTAATAAAGACCAGATCCTACCCTATACTTACATGTCCCTCCCTCCTTCACCTCACCATAATCCTAGCTCTGGAAAAAATACTCCAACGCTTAGCGACCTAAAGGGTAGACTTCTTTATATTGCATTTATCTGTTTACCCAACACCCTCCAGCACCAATAGGAGGTATACTTGCAGAGAGTAAATGCCATAGCTCATTCATCTCTTTATTTGCACAGGCTCTGGCTCATTTCAAATGCTTAACAAATGTTTGTTAAATGACTAAGGAGAAGTCAGTAGCTTTGGTAGAGGTGAGGGGCAGGGGTGGTAGCAATTAAAACCCCAGGTTATAATCGGTACCGGTGCAAGAGGCTCACCTGGCCTTCTCAGCAGGGCTACTGCATTACCTGCTCAGCACTGCACTGTGTGGGGCCTTATAACTGGCAGGTGTGGGTCGGGAGGACTCTGTTCTCACTGCAGCTATTGCCTACTTGTATTTTAATTATGAAAACTGTCGGCCAAGGTCAGGAACAAAACCAATGCATTACAAGTTTCTAACAGATGGAAGGAATGTATCCCAAGGAAGCAGCATCGTCTTCAAATTCCCCGAAAGAAGTACAAGGGCAGGTGGCAATAGTCTCACTTCTGGAAGGATGTAGCTGGTGAAGGAGGTAACAATCATTATGCCCTTGGGGAAAATGCGGTGGGTAATCTGGGCACTTAACTTGTTTCTCCGTTAAAGAGGAGATGCCAGGGGGCAACTGGGTGGCTCAGTGGTTGAGGTCTGCCTTTGGCTCAGGGCATGATCCCGGGGTCCTATAGGGAGCCCGCTTCTCCCTCTGCCTATGTCTCTGCCTCTCTCTGTGTCTCTCATGAATAAATAACTTTTTTTTTTTTTAAAGAGGAGATGCCAAGAAGATGTAAGTGGTCTCCACATGTTGTCTGATCAAGCCACATTCATGAGGCCCAATTCTACTTCCCAAACAGAGCACCAAGTGTTTCCTTTGACACCAGCCATAAAAATCACACCTGAAATTGGGGTGCCTGGGTGGCCCTGTCAGTTTGGGCGTCCAACTGTTGATTTCGCTTGGGTCATATTCTCGGGGTTGTGAGATTGAGCCCTTCGTAGAATGATCTCTCTCGAAAATAAACAAAATCTAAAAACAAAACAAAAACCTACCCTGAAACTAATGTAACATTGAATGTTAATTATACTTCAATTTTAAAAAGCAGTAAAACTAAAAAAAAATAATAATAAAATTGCTTTCAAATCATCCCCTGCTGGACGAGTTCCTCCTTGGTTTATCTCTTCTGAACAGGAGCTAGTTTTCTATGGGCTTATTTACACCTGAGGCTCACGTTTGAGAAGCAGTATTTTACTTCTCTAGTCAAGAACCACTTTATCTTGCTTAGGAAGATAAGGCTTAGTAACCTGGGAAGGAAAACTCATTCTCACTGTCAGCTGTGGGTGAACTGTAGACAATTTTATTTTACTTGATATCGCTGCGTTTACCCTTCATAGAATTCTTTGATGTGTGCTCTTTCCTCATTTCTCAAGGCAGTGCAATTACTGATGGAACTTGAAGAAATCCTCATGCATGATTATTGACATGGAAAACGCCTCTGCTATCATACAAAGTGGGAAAACAAAACCAGTATATAGGCTGTTTGGCTTTAATTCGTCTTAAAACAGGCATCAAGAAACTGGAAAGAAACACACAAAATAAGTTTTTTTTTTTCTTTTTTCCTTTTAAATGTGTTTCCTATAATGAATGAATGTTCATTTTATAATCAGAAATGTAAAGTTATTTATCTGAATGGAAAAATTGTACCCTGGTGGCCTGAGGTCGCCTAACATAAAATCTGGGGCACGTATAGCAAGAAGTTGTTGGTCTCATCTTCCCTTGGTCTATACATGCCCACCTTCTGTTTGGGCTTTTCTATTTTTTCTTATATGAACTCGAGACTATTAAGCCAGGTGAAGCCTCTGATGCCCCGTTTCTATGCACCCGCAGCAAACCTTAGGGGTGTGTACACATAGTGTTCCCTAAGATAGGGAGTAAGAACACAATAGCTCAACATAGGCTTACCCAGGTGCACATCTCTTGCTGTTAGCTACTGGAAACAATCCTGAGTGTTGCAAAGGGGGTAAAATCTCCCTGAACAGCAGCCAACACTTAGAAGATTCATGAAAACATCTCCCTAATCAGAAGTCTACAAAGAGAATGTTGAAAAAGTATGGAAAGCCATGGGTGGCAAGGGAGTTGGCAGGGGTGACAGGAGAGCTGGGTCCATTTCAGTACTGGGATTATAAGGGGCTTTCCTCTTTCAATCCAACTAACTCTTCTGTAGTTTACAAATTTTCTTGTATGAGCATGACACTGACATGTATAATCAGAAAAAAAAATTAAGTCAGGAGGGAACTGTAATAAAGAGTGTTGGTAGGCAAAGTATTTCACAGGGCATCAAATCACCTCAAATTTATAAATATATTCTCATATACACAAAGCAAAAATATTTGAAATGAGAGAAGGTACTACACCAAGCACCCTATGTCTTCTCTTCAAAAATCCTTAGAATTCTGCAGAGCCATTGGCCCAGCTTATCCTAAAAGTTAAATTACTAAGAAACCACAAACATGTGGTTAAAGGATAATCATCCTGGCACTGTTTGTAAGAGAAAAAAGAAAAATCACAAATGATCTAATTACTTAACATCAGAAGGATCTGTTAGATGAATAATGTTGCATCCATCTAATGGAATTCTACTCAGACATTAAAAGTAATATAGAATATAGGGAAATTTGTACAAATATTGTTTCATTTGGAAAGCAGGTTACCAAATAGCAATATGCATTCACATTTGCAAAGGATTTTGACAGGAACCTCTTGTGCTTTCGAATATATATACACATTTGAATATTGAAAAGTCTAGAAAAAAAATGAAAAGTCCAGAGACTACAACAAAAAATATTACAGACTGTTACCAGCTATTTGGGGGTCTGGATTTTAAGTAGTTTAACAGTTTCCCTTTTGTTCATCTAATTTCTATAAGATAAATGGGTATTTCCTGTATAAGGTGTAAATAATTATTTGACTTTTTAAAATTCTAGAACACCAGGTGGTCCTAAATGGGAGAATATAGATGATTTTTGTTATCCTCAATTTCTGCAAGAAGCATGTATTGTTGTAAGAAACACTTCCAAATTTGAAAATATAAGGGGTTTTAAATCTGCACACATAGTTGTTTTATAAGACAAATACTGCTATTCTTTTGGGAGGAGAAATTTCAGATTTCATTTCTTCGCAATTTTCTTTTTTTTTTTTTTTTTTTTTTTTTCTTCGCAATTTTCTATGTTGTTTTCCCCTATGACATATGTGTCTTTTGTAACAACAGGAAAATATTGGTTTTCCTTTCTGTTACTCCCTTCAGCCATTCACTTGAGGGCTTTATAATACTGTGCTCTTGGTCTCCCCAGAACCCCTATAAAAGCACAAAGATGCAAAGTTGGCTTTTTAATAATTCCTTATACTAATGTTGCAGCCTACTGTTTCCAAAATAGATTCCTAAGTGACATGCAGGAACCCCGAGACTCACAGGAAGGCCAGAAGAAGAAACCAATGCTCAGTGAGGTGATGTGATTTGCCTAGTACCTTGTGCTGTTGAGAAGTGGTTCCAGAAGGAATGAAGCCCAGCTGTGTTGTGCCAGGTTTTCATGATCGCTTACTGCCTAGAGGGGGATAACTTTTTTATTAAAGTGCTCTTTCTCTCCCTCTTTCTATCCCCATCCCGATCCCCCCCTACACACACACACACACACACACACAGAAGTGTTCAGGTTCCTCACATGCCTTGGGGTGGGAGCTGGTTGCTCCAAGGGTCACCTTCTAATTCACCCAAAAGTATGTTTGAAAGTCCAGCTTGGGGCTGAGCAAACAGCGTTTTTGGGAATGTCAGTGAACAACTTCCCTCCTTGACTACCTGTTTCCCCAGATTCCCCACCTCTCTTCCCCGCTGCTCACCTCTCAAGGATGCCGCTTCCTTTCAGCACCCAGGTTGGTGTTCTGTAATTTTCCTGCAGTGCCTTCTGTGAAATAAATAGAAACCATGAAAAGGAAAGAGATGAAAGCTTCCTGGAATCACCTCCCCATCTCCCTGCCCCGGTATCTTGGTTTATGCCTGAGAAGCATTGTGCCAACAAGGTCTGACACAGGGAGCTGATACCTGGATGCTGAGACCTGAGTCTCCTCAATCCAAACTCAAAACTAAAGTCTCTGCCCTGCCTGCCCTTCTCAATCTGTCTGCTATTTAATGGCCCCTTTGTCCCACAAAGACACAGAATTGACTTTATTTCTATGCTTATGCTTTATGATGGTAGAATTTGAGAGGGCTCACTTGATGGGCTTTAAACACGACTACATAGGTCAGCAATCTGGACACGGGAATGTAAGAAACCTGGCTTACAAGATCCCTGCTCTCCTGCCCTTTGGCGCTGAGCAGTGTAGAAAGAAAAGTGAGTTGCAAACCTGGCTAGACATTAAAAATGACCTAGAATAACTCTCAAGAATCCCAATGCCCAGGCCACACCCCAGGCCAGCTAAATCCCAATTTCCTGGGGCACAACCCATTCAGGAGCATACTAAGAACTCCCTTGTGATTCCAGTGTCCAGGCACAAAGCAGGAGCTCTTGCCCGTGTGACACTTTAGGCAAGGGCTTCTCAGGGCCAGCTTCTTTGGCTATGGTTTGCAACGGCTATACTTTTTCTTCCTTCCAGAAGCTGTGCCCTGCCCTAAAATTGTCCAAATAAATTTGTTAACATCCAGATGATAGTTCATAACATACAGGGCTCCCCTCCGCTATCCAAAAATTCACTTCATGCTGCTTCGCTATTACAAAAGACTTACATTCATGCCTGTTTCCACTAATTGAAAGAAATCTGACGGTGATTTTTCCATTTATGAAATGCTGAAAGCTTTCATAGGGAGACTCTGCCTTGAAATAGCAGCAGAAACGTGTCTCCCTACAGAGAGCAGGTCCGGGTTTCTAGAGAGACTTGTGTTCACTATACCTGGGGACAGGCAGCCAAGTGTGGAGCAGCTAGGACACAGCCAAACTCTGCTCCAAAGGAGTAAAAGATTGGGAGAGGGACGGGGCACAGCGGTGCAGGAGAATCTCCTTATTGGCTGTGTGCAGAGGCATTCCCAGGGAGCGGTATGTCTAATGCAGATTGTTTAAGATGTTGTGCAGTGGGTGATGCAGCACCCATTCCAAGACCCAGGAATCTTACATATGACCACAGTATTTGCAGACACTTGGCATGCCTGGATTCTGGAACGGGGCTGAGCTTCGTGTCAAAGCTGGTGAAGGGCCAACTCTGAGCTGGCTTCCCATGGCAAAGAGGCAGCCTACCACCTGGGCTTCAAAAGTACATAAACTCAATCACAGCAAAACTGCTTATGCACATTGGTTCGAATTTGTTGGACCACCTGTGCTGGGCTCATAGTCCCCTGATAGAGACCCCCTGATGGAGACCCCCTGGACTGAGACCTAGATACTGCTACTAGCCAAAGCTGGCTTCTGTGCTCCAACGAGCACAGAGGACAATCAAATCCACAATGTTAATGAAAGAAAAAGAGCCTCCGATTCCACAAAAATGGCATGGATTTCACATTTCCCATTTACTCTTGGCTTCTCAACAAATTGCTTCAAAGGCCCAGAGCTAAGTTATCATTTCAGGTGAGACAGAGTTTTAGTGTTTTTTGTAACAGCTTCATCAAATGGATCTGATTTTTCAAGGTTTCAACCAAGTGGCTTCCCTTACATGAAATTTCCATGATGCTTTTTCCTTTTTCTTTCTTTTTTTCCCTCAACTAGCAGCCCCTCAAAACCAAATCTGATTTAATATCCTGATAAGACCCTTTCCAGATTCTTTCCAGCTGGGAAAGTTGCCTCTTTTGTCCAGCCCAGCGGTTCTGAGCCCTGGCTGCGCCTGAGAATAACCTGGGGAGTTATTTTCTTTAATATGTCACGTCTGGCCCCATCCCAATCAATTAAATCAGTATTCCTGGGGTGAGACTTGACAATGGATAGTTTTTAAAGCTCTCCAGGTGAGTTTAAAGTCTAGTCAGCGTTGGAAACCCCCAACCCATCTCTTTTTCCATGATTTCTGTACTCATCTAACTAGGTTCCACTTCGGGCTGCCTATCCTGCTTACCCCTATCCTCCCTACTCAAAGTAGACAGGGCATTTCATCTAGGGAGGAACCAGAAGAGAGAAATAGAGAAGGGCAAGACCTGAATTTCTTGCTCTTCAAAGGTGATGTCAGGGACAGGCAGCTTTGAAATTACCTGGAAACTCAGAATCTGCATTTAAACAAACTCCCCAGCCGATAAAATGTGTATCAGACTCTGAGAAGCACTGTAGTAATTAGCACATACACCCACATCCTCACTACAGGACCACCCAAAGGCCCCCGCTTGATGGGCCAGGCTTGGAAATACGTGCTCCAAACCCTCAGTCTCCCAAAGTACTGATTCTGTATGAAGCCCTGTCCTCACTGCTTTTGTAGGTGTGGGTTCATTTTATTTTTGCTACAGCTCTGTGGGGTAGATGTATTATTATCCCTAAGTGAAAGAAAATAAGCCTCAGAGAAGTGAAGTAACTCATCCAAACTAGTAAGCAATAGACTTGAAATTTTGGTAGAGGTCTGTTTGGTTACAAAGTTGGTTCTCTTTACAATAAAATAGGTGCTGTGGTGCTTTGCCCAGAAATGGGTTGGCACACAGAGTAGGTGAAACAGCATGTGCCATCCTAGCCCTTCTTGCTTGGGACTGAAGCCTGCAACGCCAAAGAAAGAGAGACCAGTCATCTTGCTCCAGTGAGTCACCATCTCACCTTAGAAAGGAACGAAAGGAACGTTGAGTGGCATGCACAGCCCCACTGAGGAACAACCCCCCCACCCCCCAGAGAGCAGTCTGGCCCCTTTCTTGGCGGAATCCTCTTGGACATGGAGTCATTTCCTCTTCAGCAGAGAATCTGATCTCTTGAGTATTAAAACTTACACTTTTCTTTCGTGTTCTCCTCTTCCAAGCCAAAAAATCATCAAACCAGATGGCCCTTTCTCTGTCATGCATGGGACATGCACAGTTTAAAATGGTTGTAAAAAAAAAAAAATTGGCAGTGTTGAACAGAACTGAGCCTTCCTACCTAGCTTATAGCTGGGATCAGTATGTCCAAGCCACTAATGAAGCTACTTACTCTCTGGCTCACGAAAGCACTTCTTTCATCTTTTAAACAGGATAATTAACACCACAGACTAGGTTAAAAACTAGATCTCAGTAGAGGCCTTCCTTGGCATTCCTTAAGCTTGTAAAATGGATGAGTAGTGGACTGAATTGTCCTCTCTTCATAAAAATGGTTGCCAGGACGTGTGTCTGTATAACTCAGGGCTGCTTAGCTAGTCAAACAGTAATTCTCACAAGCCTGTCTGTAGAGCTGTTATTTCTTGCTCACATCACAATCCAGGGCAAGTGGAGCAGGAGAAGGAAGGGAGAGGTGTGGAGAGAAGGGTAGGACGTGCTCTGCTCCACCCAGACCTCAGGCTTCTGATCTGCCATCTTGCAGAACTGCACTATCCAATAGGACAGTCACTAGTCTTATGTGCTCTTAAAACTTACCAAGGTTAAACATTCACCTCCTCAGTTACACTAGACACATTTCCAGTACACAATTACCACATGGGATGAGATGCTACTATATCGAACAATGCTGAATAGAAGTTTCCCATCATTCCAGAAAGTTCTATTGGACATCTTGCTCTAAACTTCAGAGTCCTCCACTGGGTTGTTTGTATCTTACAGGCAAAGAAGAGGAGAGTATGGAGGGTTAGTTAAGTAGGATGTGGGGAACGGTGATGTGTTTCCCCTTAATTCCATCAGCAAAAACTCAAGATTTGGCCCACCTTACTGCAAGGAAACTGGGACATGTCGATTAGCTTTGTGCCTAGAAAGAAGCACAGACCTGGGTGAGCCCTTGGTAGCCTGGTCCCGATGGCCTTATCAGATGTGCAATATTCCATTCCTTGTCATTCTAGTAGGATAAGCCAAGCTTCTAAGGAACATTGCCTTACTCTTGGCTGTTGTTGATGTAAATTCTTGGTAAAGAATTTCTTCATTACTTACAAAACAGTAATGAAGGTGTTGGTGAAGATTGACTCTTAGGTCTACAGTCAACCACGTCACTTGATTAAAAAAGAAAAAGCCTGGTGACATTCATCACCCAGTGGCAAACCATGTGGAAAAAATACTCTGTTGTTTCATTCCAAATCAAGGTTGGTGAACTTTTTGTGTAAAGAGCCAGATAGTAAATATTACAGGTTGTGTAGGTCATGCAGTGTTTATCACAATGACTCAACTCTGCAACTGTAGTATAAAACTATCATAGAGATACAAGTGTGACCGTGTGTTAGCACAACTTTACAAAACCAGGTGGTATGTCAAATTTGGCCTGTGGGCTTAGGTTGCTGATTTCTTTCTTTCTTTCTTTCTTTCTTTCTTTCTTTCTTTCTTTCTTTCTTTCTTTCTTTCTTTCTTTCTAAGATTTATTTATTTTAGAGAGTGGGGGAGGGGCAAAGAGAGAAGGAAAGAGAAACCCAGGTTCTGCACAGAGTGTGCAGCCGACTCAGGGCTCCATCTCATAACCCTGAGATCATGAGCTGAGCCAAAATCAAGAGCCAGACGCTTAACAGACTGAGCCACCCAGGAGCCCCTGATTTCTGCTCTTTCATTAGGTCCTCTTTACTTTCTAGCAAAACCACCCTTCTCTTCTGCCCACATTCCCCCAAAAAAGGATGGTAAAAAGAAAAATGAAAATATTGTATATGTAGAACCAACATTCTGTGTTAAACATTTCACTCGAGTTAATGACATTTCATTTAATTCTTAAAACCCTTTAAGTTAGATTTTGTGATTTCCTCATTTTACAGATGAGGAAGCTGAAGGCCAGAAAGGTCAAGTGGTGTGCTCAGTGTCACATAGCAGGTAAAGGCCAAGCTGCAATCGAAGCCAGGCTTGGCTGATGCAGAGGCTGAGATTCTAAATGCATAGTGTATGCTTCACTATGAATCATTGGGACTCAGAGCATATTGCTTAATATCCCCCCAAAGTGGTAATCAAGAAAGAATTTATCCATAGGCATTGCCAGACAGAGAGAATTAGAACAGGAGATGGAAAAAGAACTTATATCAAATAGTAGTTGATGGGATTTATTTGTGACCAGCAGGGAGATGGGGGAAGTAAAATAAGGGCAAGCCATATAAACTATGTAGGGTCTATAGTTTCACAGTGGCAGATGGGGGAAATCATTATTGGGATGAGCACAAGGCTTACTAATGTACCCAATTTTAGTCCTCCCCCCATCATATTAGAAATGGACTTTTGTCTTTGACTTCAGCATCTCCTTTACCCAGTTAGTTTTTTTTTTAAGGAAAAAAAATGTGAAACCAGGACATTGGGTATAGAGAAATATACCTAGGTGGAATGGAAGAAAGGGAGGAAGATCTTTGTTAGGCATTTTCTGTGCTCTCCTTTCTTGTGGGAAGTCTGGGTAGTAATAAACCAGAGAATGAAAGAGACAGAGAGAGAGAAGGAGCAATCAGAGAGGAAAGAGCCAGAGAGAACTACAGTGTATTGCTTAGAACAAACAAAGGTTGAAAAGAGGTTGAAAGAGAATGTGGGCTTCTCACAGAGAGACTTGGGTTTGGGGTAGTGAATGAGAAGCTCTACAACGGAGGGATATGGGAATGAAGAAGGAAAGGGAAATGCTGGGGTTTTGAGAAATGCTACCACAAGTTATAAACCAGACCCCTTACAACATTCTTCGGGAGTTGCATTTAAAGCCCTAAGTTGGGGCACCTGGGTGGCTCAGTGGTTGAGCTCAGGACATGATCCTGGGGTCCTGGGATTGAGTCCTGCCTCAGGCTCCCTACATGGAGCCTGCTTCTCCCTCTGCCTATGTCTCAGCCTCTTTGTCTGTGTCTCTCATGAATAAATAAATAAAATCCCTTTTTAAAAAAAGCCCTAAGTTATCATTGTAATTACTTTCGCTTTTGAAGATGTGACTACAATGAGATTTGGCCACATCTTTGGACCTTGATATTTTTATCAGGTTATATGAGCAAAGTGACTCCATTTTTAATCTCTTAACTGGTCAGAGGAATCCAAGTTACATACAAAACAATTATAGTAGGCATAGTCATGAGATAGAAAATTCTCCTTTAAAAGTGTTCATGTAACCATCTATTGTGATGTTTCAGGGAGAAATTCATGAGCCATGTAGAGAAAGGTTTCTCCAACCAGGCTGAACATCAAAAAGATTGGACCTTGCCCAATCCAAAGTCCCAGGCTACTTCCATGTCTATAATGGTGTGGGGGACTGCCACTTTGCAAAACCTCTCCAGGGTATTCAGGGGTCTGGGAACCAATGATGTCAAGAGTTGGGCAAAGTGACCAATATTGCTTCTTCCAAGTTTGACGTGACAGCAGTATTCCCCATGGACCTCTCCTTCATAAAAGAATACATCTAGAGATCCTTAGCCAGTTAGAGCACATTCTGTGGAAAAGGAAGTCTGTCCAGAGGATCTCTCAAATAAATATAGATAGAATGAACAAAGTCACTATGAAGTTACATCCTGCTTCTTTTTGGATCTGCTCAGATGATACTTTAAACACATTAAACTAGTCTACTTTATTATTTTAGTGCCCTTTGTCCACATCTATGGGGCACCACCCCTTCCTGAATTTACTCCAAAAAAGTCTTTCTCATTGGAAAAGGGAGTTGGATGGACAAAAAAAGAGAGAAGAGGTTCTCAGGCTTGCCACAGAAATTTTTCTAGGATCCAGGTAATTGTGGTTGACAGTTGTATCCGGAAAATAGCAAGTAAACTCCATATTGTATAAGTACAATCCCATGTGAAAAACCATAATGGAGCTCCTTATGAACAAGGCATACTTAAGATGATTTTTCTGGAAATGGAGTGTGTATATTGGGGATTATAATTTTTAATGTTTTCCCCTGGATTGCAAAAATAATATCTACTATTGCAGAAAACATGAAGCATTTAGAAAAACAGAAGAAAAATTTAAAATATGTATAATTCCATCACTGAGAGAGAGCTATTTTAAGTATTTTGGAGTATACTTTTCCAGATGAACACATGCACACACTCATATATATGCATATATATGAATCTATATGTACATATAATAAACTGTTTTCAAAAAAATTGGAATCAAGCCGTACATCCTTTTTTGTAACATTTTTTTCCACTTTATCTATTATGAGAATTTTCTCACATTGTGAATATTTTTCCACAGTATGGTTTCCAAAGGCTGCATAGGATCCTATTAAACCCTATAGTTGGCCAATGCAGTTGTTTCTAGTCTTTGATATGATGAGTGATGCTACTTGTCCATATCAATATTATTTTAAATCAAGACACTAAGATATAACCAGTGATGCCAAGGAAAACAGTGACATTGCTAAGCATCTCATGTTTTATTTATTCTCCAACATTGAAGCTGTTTCTTGGGAATAGGCTACCTGGTTCAAATCTACGAAGCTATTCCTCCCTGGGTTGGATGGCAGCTGATGAATTGGTTATGAGAGAAGCAAACCGTCTCGGGTGTGCCAACGCCCTGCCCTTTGCTCTGGTTCCTGGGCTCCGGAAACCTCTTGTCCCTCCAGTAGTAATAATGCTAAAGGGGCAGGAAGAAGACAATAAAATGGATGCCTTCTGTTATGGGCTGAATTGTGTCTGCTCCAAATCCCTCTGTGGAAGCTCAAACCCTCCCTTCCTCAGAATGTGACTGTATTTTGGAGACAGGATCTTTAAAGAGGAGAGTAAGGTAAAACGAGGTCATGTGGTGAGTCCTAATCCAATGTGTCTATGTCCTGATCTCCTCTTCTTATAAGGACACAGTCATGTAGGACACACACAAAGACCATGTGAAGACACAGGGAGAAGACAGTTATCTACAAACCAGGAAGAAAGATTTCAGAACGGACTAATCCTGCTGACACTTTGATGTTGGACTTCTAGCCTCCGGAATCATGAGAGAATACATTTCTGTTCTTTGAGCCACCCGGTTTGTGGTACTTTCTTACAGCAGTTCCAGCAAATGAATACAGCTTCCTGATACTTCTTCAGAGAAATTCGGTTAAAAGAAAACTATTTTTTCCTAAAAAAAAAAAAAAGAGAGAGAGAAAAAGCTACCCCCCAATAAAAAAAGTCCTTTCTCCTTTTATTCCAGGTGAGTCAACCCCCTAAGAGCAAGCTGCTTTAGAGTCAGAGAGATGGGACTGGAATCCAGTCCCCGGGACTCAGGCACTAAACCATCTGCAGTATGACTTTGATGTGTGTGAGCCTCAGTGTCCTCATCTTTGAAACAGGGGTCATGATTCCTGTGCTAAATAATACCCACCCCTTGGGAGGATTCTGAGCCTGGCAGATGGGAGGAGTCCCCAGCACAGTATGTAGGAGGCAGTGGATGAAACTTGTTAGCCAGTGGCCTGTACAAGCTCATCTACCTCCCTGTAGATAAAGTGAGTCGTGAGGAACCGTGTCATTTTTGAAAAGAGAACCACACGTTCAAGACTTTTGCTTTCAGGTAGACTTACTTTATTGAGCCCACACAACGTTTTTTAAAACTTGGAATTAGCTGTCAATATTTTTAAAATAAGAGGTTCTGCACGAATGCTGGGTTTCTGGCTTTGTGAAAAAGCAGGAGATTTGGCAGCACGAAGCCCGACGCTCCTATGGCTGTATTCAGCTGGAGCCACCTAGCAGCTGTCCAGCCTTCTGGCTCACATGGCTTCTGGGCACGGAACTCATCCGTGTCGCCTGCCAGGCCCTGTAGCACTGCATTTGTAACCCAAGCCTTAATGCATAAACTAATTTTGGTAAATAAAAAATAAGCACACTTAAGTCCCCATACGGAAATAGATGTATATACGTGCATGAATGTATATGTGTCCCTTAAGTCACATGCCTCTTGATGTCATTATTTCAACATCTTTTCCTTTTTAAAAATCCACTTTGATTCTGAATACGTACCTTTTAATTGAATAGAACAGAAACCTAAAAACCCTATCACCACACACATCGTAGTAACGTGGATGAAACTTTCCAATTCCCCTCATCTAACCTCTTATTTTACAAATGTGGTCACATAGCTAATTTACAGCCAAAAGTGTAGCTTTGGATGGGGTCCTGGAAATTATCTAGTCTTTGTAAATCCTCACTGTTGCTAGAAACCTCAGAGATTTAGGAAAGGTTTCTATGCTCTGATTCAATTTTTATCAAAAAACGAAAAGAAAGAAACGCAAACATTTCATTAGTTGCATTAATTTTCTTTCTCTCCTTCCCCACAATCCCCCAAATATTGTGGAAATGATCCCAGGTATTCCTAAAACAGGCTTACCTCCACCCAGCCTGTGAACCTCTGCGTTGTCTTGTATTAGTTGCTAGGTAACTGAAGAAGATTTATGCACATCTATTGTTAATTTTGAAGACAGTTTCCAGCTTCTGCCATAAACAGCACCAGAAGCAGACACCACACTTGCTTAAGAGAAGCTCTTCTCACCCTCCCTGAGATGAGGCATTTCAGGGCACATCTACAGTCTAAAATACTCCTGTTAAAAAAAAAAAAAAAAGGTATTACTGGTAAATTCCCAGCTGTCTGCAAAAACAGTTGAGCAAATGTGAGACATTTGGGCCCATCTCCAGTGCCCTCTTGTGCCAAATCCATTAGAACTTTACTCAAAGAGCATCATCTGCCCTCTTAGTTTGCCTGTGTGAAATCCAATCTTGTGATTCTCTCCCCCAGTCCTTCTCAGCGGCACCAGAATCCAGTTTTGAATGGAAAACTTTGGATCCCAGAAGCATCTGCAAAATAATTTCTCAAGTCAGGGGTCACATTACCTTTTTAAAGGCTGTTATTAAGCACAAGTACCATTTATACTGATTTGGACCACATACGCAAATTTTATTGCCACTGCCTGGATAATTGATGAGGGGACCCAATTTATATGATGGCCCCTCAAACCAAAGTTTTATGGAGTGATCATAATTATAATGACCCTTTGCATATGGAGAGCAGCTCCTGTTTTACTAGGAGCTTCTCAACATTGCTTCTCCCTGGGTATCTCAACATCGGATTCTCACTGCAACTTCTGAAGAGGTCTGGTTGGTCGCATCATCCATCACTCCTGGCTCAGATGACTTCCTGACTTCCACAGTCTGCTGGCTGGTGGTCCAGCTTGGCCTTTTTCTAATTCATCCTCCACACGGGCTCCAGAGAGTTTGCTTTCACGCGGAGACCTGAGCACGCCAGGAACTGTTTAAATCAGCCACTGCATTTCCTGATTGACAGGATGTAGGTTCACGTTCCTTAGCATGGGAGACAAGGATCTCCATCACCTAGCCTCTGCTTTCTTCATCTCATCTCCTGGCACTGTCTCCTCACGTTTTGCATCCCACCAGCACTGCTGGTATGGTTCCCTGCACACCACGCTGTTTCTTGCCCCCGGGTCTTTGATCATACTGCTTATTCTGCTTCCACAGCATATATTTCCACCATCTGATTACTGCAACCACCTCCTCAGGACTCCCAGAGCACTCACTGCATAACACTACCAGTGCATCTGTGGGACTGCTTTATAATGTCTGTTCATCTGTCTCCCTCACTACATGTTGGAGCTTCTTCCAAGGCAGTGTCTATATCTCATCTTTTCCCTTGCAGTCTTCCCAGAGCCTGGCACAGTGCCTAGCCCAACGTGAGCGTCAGTTGGCGAGAAGGAGGAAAAGGGAGAGGGAGAGAGATCCTAAAAAGTAAGCCATTACCACCCCTGATTTATGGAGGAGGCAATTGGAGCTCTGATAGGTAGAGCTAGCGCAGGCAACACGGTTAGCAAATGGAAGAGCCAGATCTGAAGAGGCAGAAAGATCCTGAGCAATAATCTAACCTAGGATTTCATATAATAGGAAGAGCTTCTGCTTGCAACTCTCCCAGGGATGGGGCATTCACTGCCTCTCCAGGCAGCCATTCCCACCGTCTGCCAGCCACCCTGTAAGACAGTTCTTTCTTGGGTGGTGCTGAAACCCGTTTCCCTGATTTGCCTCGGCCTGCTTCTACTTTTGTCTTCTGCTGCTAGACATTTCCTCTTGTCAGAGCAGAAACCTCAGACTTCCCGTCCTGTGGATAAATCACCCTCAAATTGCTCCCACCTCCCTCCATCATCATCAAAAATGCAAAAATAACCAGACTCCCAGCCTGAACAGAAGCGTTTTCCGTGCACTATCTAATCCAAACCTCCCTGAAGCACAAGTTAAAAAACATGCCCAAGATCACACAGCTAGAAAGTCACAGATCAGGCCTGGACCCCAAGGGGTCTAACTCCAAGTTCATGGATTTAACCACCTCACAATACTCTTGCCTGTCTGAGCCCTTCAGCTATTCGACAGTGAAAAGCTAAGCAGATTAAAGGTACATAATTCGCTTTTTTTTTTCTTCTTTCCTCTAATGCCGGCTTTATGGGGACCTAGCAGATCTCTCTCCTCTGAGGATTATTTTTAAAAGTGAGTTTCTTTCTCCTCCCTCCTCCCTCCCAAGCCCCATCTGAGGAAGAAAGATCACTAGGTTGCTGGCTCTGCAAATACCACGTTATTCACGGGGTGCTGCGCCAGGATGAGCCAACTCATTAGTTTCAAGGCCTCAAATTAATCTTACATTACTGTTCTCAAAGGTTAAAGGTCATTTTTTATCTTCTTAGCCTTATCCACCACCCGGGAAGAAATTGGATCTTTATGCAGCCAGAGACCTCTCTGCCTACCGTACCAGCTGTTGAGGTTTCTGTTCTACATCACGAATGGAAGGCGCACAGGGAGCTGGAATTGTTTTTAAAAACCCATAGGTGGTTGTTTTTTATGTAGGAGAAATTTGTAAATCATGGAACATAGAAATGATTAAGAGGTTGGTACTGGGATTGTTGGAAAAAAAAAAACTGAAGACTTCAAGGTCTCTATCCTCCAGCAACTTCGCTCTGGTGCCCCCTAGTGGCAGAGCCTAGCATGGCACCAGCTGGCTGGGAGAAATGACAGTTCCAGGCCCAGCAGCCTAGAATGGTGGGGACTTTGAGGCTGAGAGACAGCAGCTTAGTAAATGGCACCTGCGAGCAGATCTATATCAAGGAGACGTGCTAAAAATTCAAGTGTGCTGCTGTGTGGAGGCGCTGGTGGGGTGCTAGCGATCCACCTTCATGGAACGTTCTAAACTCAGTCCCAATAGCCTCGGAAATCATGAAAGGAGCCACCCCCACAGAGTGAGGCATAGTTCCCAGATTGCGCTGCCCCAGTTAGACTGCAATTCCTCCTGGGTAGGCTTGGCTGGATCAAAGCTGCATTGAGGAGGGGAAGAAAGCTGCATTGAACCTTGCCTGCTTGTGTTCACGGTGGCTATTGTCTCGTCCATGGCGGTGTAATCAGAGTGAATGCATTGAACAGTATTTGCTTTCCTCCACCTGGGCCTTCGCCCACATTTTTCTCCCAGTTCCACAGGGAGGTTTGGCATATAAAGGAGGGTGGGGGTGGAGTGTGACAAGAGCGATAGGTCACCCCTGGAATACAGAAAACGTAGCCATCCCTTTACATCTCCAAATGCTTCTAGACAATAGGAGCCCTGGAGAAAGCGCAGGTTGCCACATAGCCCTGGGGTCCCGATACTGTTGAAGTAAGATAGAAATTTGCCCTTTTCCATGAATATCTTGGAGCCAAGCAGCATTCCTGGAAGACAGCCGCTGCTAAATAGAGCAGAAAAAAAGGTCAAGGTAGAAAGGTCAGATTTGGCAGAAGAAAGCAAACTACAGCCATCACAGTTTTTAATTCAGCTCGATTTTAAATCATATTCAGCAGGAAGTTTAATGACCCCATGGAACAGGGCAAAGGTGTTACATTTATTCCATACCACGCTTCCAATTCAGGTCTACTCTGTCTCAAAGACGGAGAGGCAGCAGGACACGAACCCCACTGGGGATTAAAGCCGTGGAGCACAATTGACGTTGGGGGCTGGTGAGAAAGGACTGTTCTAAATCAGGTCCAGGTGGGGACCCAGCAATCATCCCGGCCACTCTCTTTTACCTCCAAGCTGAGCTGGCACTATGGGGAAGGGAGGGCAAGTTGCCAAGTAGCAGCCTGCCAGTTGGCTGAAGCCACCTTACCCATTCTGGGCTGGAAAGAGAGAAGTCAGGGGCTAGGGCTTTTCAATGTCAGTAGTACAGCAAACACCGTGCACTTGGGCCTCACTACCTGGCTCACTGGTGACTGGTCTTAGTTCCAGTTGAGTTCCACCCTACACTGTCGGGTATAGGTATGACCAAGGCTGGTTCCTGGCTTTTATGGCACCATGGGACACAGGTGTAATGAGAGTCATTCATTCTGCCTGCTTGGCATCCTTACCACTTTCTTTGTCTTCCTATAGGGAATGACCTCTTTTTCACTTTCAGCTCTTATGTCTCGGTTCCAGATGCTTCTCTTTCCCCTGCTTCCCAGTACTGGGAGGAGACCTAAGTCTGGCCAATCGAAATCAATCTTAAAATTTTTGTTGGAAGGATAGGAACAGAAAAGCTCCCTTTTGGTGGAGGTTGTTGGGAAAATAGCTTGTATATCGCTCAACTATGGCCACGGTAAGTCTACACAACGGACCTGCCCCCAGTTCATTGGCACACAATAATAAGCACTGGTCACACTGATGGGTCTGTGTGTTAGCATCTGTGGTCAGTGGGTAGCTCTGCTCTAAATGTCTTTTGCTTCTCAGGGACCAGCAGGCTACCTGTGGTGTATGCTCAGGGTAATTCCAGAAGCACAAAAGAAAGGCAAATGGAAAGGCTTGGAACTGGCACACTGTCATTTCCATCCATGTTTCTTTGGCCAAAATAGCTCTCGCAGCCATGCCCAACATCAGTGGGGTGACAGACGTACTCCACCTCTGGTGGGAAAAACTACAACATCACTGGCAAAGGGCAGACATGCAAGAGGGGCGAAGAATTGGAGACATTCATGCTGTCAGTTGATCACACGGCACAAGCTGCCTTTGCTGGTGGCTGATTTGCCACCTGATGGGACAAGTCTGCCTGAATGAAGCCAACAGAAAGCAGAGCAAAGGCAAGACATGGAGGCTGAGACGCGATAATCCTGCCCTGTCCTGACTTTTCAATTATATAATTATTTATGTCTGTTTCTTTTCTTTTTTAAGATTTTATATATTTATGAGAACAGAGAGAGAGAGAGAGAGAGAGAGAGAGAGAGAGAGAGAGGCAGAGACACAGGCAGAAGGAGAAGCAGACTCCACGCAGGGAGCCCGACGTGGGACTCGATCCCAGGTCTCCAGGATCACGCCCCAGGCCAAAGGTGGCGCTAAACTGCTGAGCCACTGGGGCTGCCCTGAAGTCTGTTTCAATTGTGTTTCTCTCCTTTGCAACGAAGATGCCTGACTTATCTGTATCAGTCAGGAAACATGGAAGTCTACAGCGTCAAGTCTCAATAAGAAATGGCCAGATTCAAAGAACAAACAAGATAAAGCAAGTGAGTTCTGGAGGCTGAGCCTAGATTGGCTGCCAGAGGCCCCTGGACATGGGTTACAGAGCCTTTCACAAGGTACCCTGAGACAGCCGATCAGTATAAAAGGAATATTGAAAGACACTGCCATTTGGCCACTCTGGATCAAAGGAATATAAGGGCTCAAAAAAAAAAAATATATATATATATATATATATATAAGGGCTCTTGTTTGTCCAGCATGTGACTGAAACAGACTAAATATACCAGAGAGGGCCATACTGATGTTAGCCCCGATGGCCACCTCTGACGTCAGGACAATGTAGGTTCTGGAAAAGTGCCTTGGGACTTCTGGGATCAATATAAAAAGTCCCTGATCTTGTGTTCCTAAAAAAAGAAACCAAAGATCTCACAGGAGGAAGGGAAAATTTTGGCCTAAGGGAGTCACAAGGGCCCTAATATTTGAATAGCCCTAGTAGCAACATTAACTACAGCTATTACCATTTTTTGAGAATGAGCCATATGCCAAGGACCAGGCTAGGGAATCACCATATATGAGGACATCTAATCTTGTCAGGAAACCTGAGAGGTCAGTATTTTATCACCATTTTACAAATGAGAAAGAAGTCAGAGAGTTTCCATCCCCCATCTAAGGGTCCTTGGTCTGAACCTCTGCCCTGCCCCAGAGCCCTTGTAGTTAACACCAGCTTGTGAGCCTCCCTAACTATGATTCTTTGTTCTCTCTGACCCTAGAGCCCACAGGGACCTCTTAATTAGCACTTCCTTCCTTTGACCTTTTTATAGCCTCCTGTTCTTTGAAATTGGGGCCCAACATCAGATTGGAGAGAAAAATATCCTCTCTGTCAAAACTTTTCTACAGTCTCATTGTAGAAGGCAGTTGTTTCCCCTGCCCAGCACCCAATCTCTTTTCTCCTGGGTAAGAGCACCCAGGCTTCCTTTGGGGAATCAGCTTCCCCAGCCCTCATCCCAGGCTGTGGAGTGGAACTGGCCCCATACAGCTGATCCTGCCCCCTTGCTTCCCACTCCAGGGGTGGGCATCAGGGTCTGGATGCCAGTCCTTACAGTCGATGACCTTAGTCAGAGAGGCACTCAGTGTGGAGGGGCCAGAGTCTACAAAGGCATGACCTTGAGCCACTTACCTAGTCATTTCTGTGCCTCAGTCTTCCCCGCTATAAAATGGGATGATAAAGTAGCCCTGACTCTATAGGGCTGTTTTGAGAAAGAGTTAAGATAACATACATAATGAACACTGATACCACTGTGATCATCACTGACCCAGGCATGGGTATGTGACATATGCAATTCAATGGGAATCTTTGCTAGGATTTTGCTGGAAGTACTAAAAAAGTCCCTCCTATCTCTTTTTTTTCTCTCTCTCTCCTAACCCACACTCATGCCTTTCATCTCTCTCTCTCTCTCTCTCTCTCTCTCTCTCTCTGGTAGGGATGTTTGGCTGTGAGATATGGGCCTGGAACAGCCACTGGAAAGGAGATCTGAGTGGTCCAGAGACAGGTTTTAATCAGCATTATTTGAGGACCTGGATCTGGCTGTGCCTGCAGTCACCACTTCCCTGGACTTTTCAGTAGCATGCACCAGTGATTACCTTTCACACAAAAAATCAGTTTTAGCTGGAGTCAGGGCAGGGGATGGTACAGCAGAGTGAAGAGGGTAAGAACTGCTGGAGTATCTTCAGACTTCAACATCTTCTGACTTTTCTCTCCTCTTTTAACCCACAAGACACACAGAGTAGATAACTAGGACAAGGGAAGAGAAAAGAAAGAAGCTTTGTGCTATTTATTTCCTTCCTCCCTCCCTCTCACAAGTCAGCAAAAAAGCACATTCCCCTTTGGAACAATACACTTCTGGGTGGGAATCTCAGCTCAGCCTTTCTCTGGTTATAAAAACACACGCAATTTTTATAAATCCACTGGTTCAAACAGACAAAATGATGACTTTTATAAGCCAAAAAAATGTTTGAATATTGACAATTTCACATTGTTCAAATTAACAGTTCCCACCTAATGGGGTATTGTTGGGATTAAATGAGAGGCGGCATATGTAGTTGTTAGCACAACACTTGGCACCAAGACCATGGCTAGGTGTTACCTGCTGCTACCACCTTGATGATGGTGATGGTGGTAGTAGTAATGAAGATGATGATGGTAAGGGTGGAGGTGGTGATGAAGATGATGATGGGGTGGGGGTGGGGATGAAGATGATGATAGTGATGATGGTGGTGGTGGTGATGAAGGTGATGATAAAGGTGATGATGATGGTGGAGGAGTGGTGAAGAAACAGTCACAAAAAGGGAACAGAAAGAGAGATAGATTTCAGCAGTTCTCAGGCTTGACCGATAGTTCTGTTTATTTCCCCCAAATCTTGTACTTTTGGGTTTTTGCTCTTTTTGTCTCCACGAAGTCAGGGAGGCCAATGTTTCATAAAGGTAAATCAGGAATCTTCAGGTCTTAGTGGATCTTCTATTGAAAGGATCCTCTGGGATCCTGGGGTTGTGCGAAATTCTCATCCCCAAGGAGGGAGAGGAGAGGAGAGGAGGGGAGGAGGGAAGCAGGGTGGGATTACATCAGAATTGCCAAGCAGATTTTTAAACATCTTGATGTCAAACAGTTTCTAATTCAGTGACAACTGAGGCATTCATTTTGATTGTGAGTTTCTCACCTATCAGTCAGTTATTTTGGTTAAAACAGAACATCTGTGTTTTGAAAGGTGACAATTTGATGCCACCAAGTTATTTGGGCTATTTCTCCCTGCTTGGAGCTTTGGGACACATTCTTCTCTAAATCCAAATGGCTCTCCCCTCCTTCTTTACCTGATTCATTCCTACAGCACTCTCAGCCTCAGTGTGACTTTGTGACACCTCTTAGACATCCATTGTGACTTCTGTTATATGCCCTCATCTGACTTGATAATATTGTTTCACATCATATAGGACAATGTCATTTGTCCTATCATCTATGTAACTGTCTGTTGAACATCGTCTTTCCCCCTGGACTCCAAGATCAAGATAATGGGTATTGAGTGGCTTGTATTTTATTTTCACTGTTCCAGGACCTAGCCTGAGGGATAGAATGTGGCTGACACTCAAAAGTGCATGTTAAATGATGAATTAATCATTCAATAATTCATAATAATTAATTCAACACATTTATTAATTAGTGACAGAGACTTGGGCCTTTCCCATGGGAAATACATGAGTTTTCATATTGGGGTACATAAAGGAATTGTAGTCATGTTGCCAACCTGGTTCACAATATGAGGGTAGGGGAAAAATCCTTTGACTCTGAATATACTCCAGCTTGTGAAATCTGGGAGAGGCAATTGAAAGATATTCTGGTATTTCATAAAAAAAAAAAATCCTCCACATGCTTCACAGAGACTATGGGAACCAGTCTTGAATTCAGACATGACTAGCAGCCTGGGATGAAGAAAGGAATTCTATGTTAGAATTAGATGAGGTAAGGGACACTTACCCATCACCATGAGATGCTCAATCACAGGTCTTTGGGTAGGCATTGGCTAGTGAGAGTGCTGGTGTTCACCTCTGAGTTTGCCAGAGTCATTGGCATTTGCCAGAATGATCAACTATCACAGCTGGTATAGACAGGGAACACTTCATTTAGGTCTCACTAGCCAATCAAACTGCAATTTTCCCACTGGCCATGGCATCTCTCCTGCTTGACAGAGAGGCTTCTAAGGTCAGAACTTGGACCTTATTTTATCTTTCAATTTCTCTGCTGTAGAATAAATGTCTTTGGGTGAACAAATGAATGATTGGTATTATTGCCACGTGGCCTCTCTCCCTCAAGAAATCAAAGGATAATCTGAATCCACAGATCCGGATAATATCCACTCCATCAAATCTCCATTACCAAGAAACGAATATTTATCAAATATTTGTTTGCATTTATCAAATGCTTGCAATGTCCTAGATGGCATCTTACACTAAGAGAGGCACATAGGGACTATGGCCTCAGGGAGTTTAATTAGCCCATTAAGAGATATTCTGGTAAAAGCTTGTCTAGATCCACACAACACAAATCTCACTAGACTTAAGAAAAAAAAAAAAGAAAAGAAAAGAAAAAAAGGAGAACTGGTTGTGGAATCAAGAACAGGAGACAGACTTTAGTGAGTCACCATGAGCAGGCACTAGAACTCAAAACCCAGAGAAAAGAGGCCATCTCCTTATCCTGCTTTGGCTTTTCCATCTGCTTCTGTATCTTGCCTGGGACCCAAGCTGGTAGCCAATCTCAATAGGACATGATGACCTTAAAGATCAAGTGCACTCATCCTGGTTCATTATGGCTGGGGAAGGGATAGGATGGATCACATGATTTGATGATTCCTTAGCCAGGCTACATGCAGATTGCCCCAGGAGGCAGGGCAAACACTAACTGACATTTCGGATACAGGCTAAAAGGATCTACATACACAAAAAGGTAACAGAGTAAAAGACGAGCAGCAGAATGTGTAGCAGCTCGGGAATAAAGCAATAACAGTAGCTGTGCTCTGTAGGAAAGGAAATACAATGGGAGAGAAGGTCCCTAATTCCAAACCTTAGTAATAATAAAGGATTCCAATTCTTCTTTCTTAGGGGCCATGGCTGCACTTACTCCCACTGTCAGGATGTCCCAGATGGTTTTGTTAGCAAGCCCAAGCCCTCCCGTTTCTTGGAGTGATATTTCAGGCCAGTCTCTAAAATGTCTCCAGAGTATCATGGACGCCCATGATGTTGGACCTTGGACGAGAAATGCCTTGCCTTTGACTTATCTCCAGGGACATAAACACGGACATGATTAATCCCACAAATTAGTAATAACATCTAATACTCATTTAGAACTTAGTAGGTTCAAGACAACTTTTAGGTGCTTTACACATATTAACCCATTTAGTCTTCAGACCATTTCATTTAGATTTCAAACATTTATTGAGCTCCTACTGCATACAGGGCAGTTTGCCAGAACTTGTTAAGAGTCACTTACCCATTCTCCCCATTCTATTGTGAATATTTCTTCTTGCTGGTTTTAAAAACTAACTAAACATGTGGTTATATAGGGTTGAGTTGAGAGTGTGAGCTTCAGAGTTAAGGAGCAAGTGAAGTTGGATCCTAATGCTATCACTTACCTCTAAGGGACTTTGGCTAGGGTTCCTACGCTCCCTGAGCCTCAGCTTTCTCAACTGTAAAATGGGGGGAAAATAACAGTACCAATCTCATACAGCATTCTGAGAGGATAAATTGGAAAATGTATGGAAAGCTCTCCATTCAGTCTCTCTCAGGATAAGCATAATCAACATTGGTAATTAGCTTCGCCATTAAGAAATTCAAAGCAGAAAGTTAATGAATGCCAAAATGGATTCAGGAAAGATAACACAGCTGAGACAGGGTGGCTCAGAGGAACAGGGCAGTATAAAGAGATGGGATGAACACAGAAAGTAATTTTTTTATCATAATCTGAAGGGGCGTTTGGGTTAGAGTCCGATATCCTCCACCTTCTATTACTTGATTTTAAAAGAAAAACCAAGGTGAGTCCTGTGTTTGTTGAATATTTAATTCTTTGCATTATTTCTTTAAGGAGTTTTTCCTTGGTTATTTGTGATGTGCTCCCCACCAACCAACTTCTAGGGCTACGTGCGTGTGGGGTAGAGAAGGGCACATAGAGCAGAATGCAGAAGACAGGGATCCAGTCCTGATGTTTTCTCTATCTTCATTTCCTCACTTGAACTTATACTCTCAGATCATTCTAGTATGAACTCTATGAACATGGCATCCTAAGGGGAAATTTTTTCCCTGAATTTTCTCTTCAGGATCAATGAATTACAATTACAAATTACACTCAATAAGTTGAAATGAAATAAATTAGCCTCTACCTTATTAAGAAATAATTTTCTTTAATTAATCCTTTAATTCTTCCTTATTAAGAAGCAATCATTCATCCTATAAGGACATAAATTAATTCCCTACTCCTTGGAAGGAATGAAAGATGAAATACATCCGTTGGGTTACTCAGTTTGGTCTCTGTCTTCAAGAGCAAGGATCCAGGAAAAACAGGACTGCAGGGAACCAAGGAGAAAATGGTTTGTGAGAAAAACATACAACAAGGCTACTTGTTTTCTCTGTGTCCCTATATATACTGGAAAACACAAAGTCAAGGTTCTAGAAAGATACACTCCAAACTTGCAACTTCCAGGAAAGACGGTCAGGATCATGATTAGGAGTAGTGGTCCAAGGGAACTTTAGCCTCATCTGTGACTTATTAAGGTTTTTAAAGGAGAATCTATTCATATCTGACTTAGGTAATTAAAGTTTAATTGTTTAAATAGGAAGCCTGGCTTACAGCATACTTCTCCAGGGAACCGCAAGAAAGAATATCTTCGCAGGCTGATTTCCCTGAGGCCAGGTCAGGGTTCAGCAACCCCCTCCCGGCATGCCCTCTCCTCCTCACCAAGATCCCAGAATTTAAGAGGTGACTGGGTCAATTTAATTATTAACTGAGCTGAAAAAGTAACTTTCTAAAGGAGACTGACTACTAATTTTGACACTGATGACAATATGCAGATTTCTTTTGTTTAAAAGAAAGCATCTGGCTGTGTTTTCCACTATTGTTAAAGCAAAATTAGATGGGAAGATAAATGTGCATAAATTGCTATTTTGGGGGACTCTTGAGAAAATAAAAATATGAAATAAACAGAGCATCAAGAAGATGCGTTCCACTGTGGAGGTGTTGTTAACTGCATCTTTAACTCTTTCTCGGTGAGTTTCACACACACACACATCTACCTCATCTCTTTCCTCCAATTCTTAGGAGCTTCACGGTGAAAAATCACATAATCAACACTTAAAAATTGTCAATGGATCAAAAGTGTAATGGAAAATTTATAGCCACGGATCTTCCTAAATCTCTGAGCTAACCGTTGGTCTCAACTGCTTCCTCTACAATCCTCACTAAATCCACTGCAAAACCACAGATACTTATACAGCCTTCCCATGTAAAGCACTTTGTTCTCTTCTGTCTGCCAACCTGTTAGAACTGGTATCAAATTCTCCCTCCTGCTGGGCCCATCTCCTATGTAAGAAAAGATTCCTGGCCTCTATGCCTCCCTCTGAGGCGTTCTGAATATCCAGGACTTCATAGGAGATACTAAAAATAATACAATTTAAGGTACCTTTTGCTCTTCTTTACCAGTAACTGTGGGGAATAAGCAAACTATAAATAAGAATTAGGTAACCGTTTGTTCTCAGACTACACTGGGCCCATGGAAATTAAGGATTTCTTTAAAGATTGGGAAGCAAAAGTTTACTGCAGGATCCTGGGTAGTGCTGGGGGAGTGGGGAGTCATCTACCACCTGGAAGGGCAGGAAAGAAGGTCTTTAGAAACCTAAGTTAAGAAACTGGCAGTTATAGGGTGGCCTGGACATAGAAATAGATACAGTGGAGACTCAAACTGTACAGATCTTGTTAAGATCTTCCTAATTCTATGAATACTTAACCATTATCCCCATTACACAGTGTTAGAAAGGTAAAGTCATATACTTATTAGGCAGAGGAGCTGGGATTTTAATCAAGGCAGTCTGACTACCTAGTAGGAAGGAAGAAAGGGTTGGAGAGAGGGAGCACAGGTGGTTGGTCAGTCTGAAAGAGACCGGAATTGGGAAATTAAGGCTTAAGGTTTGGGAACAATTAGCAAACGTCTCGAGTCCAAGCAATGTTTGGAGGAGGTGTACATGTCAGTAGCGAGGTTCACTGAGCAACCAGGAATATAAATACAGCAAAACCAGAATGCATATACATGCCAAAGGAAACTATGTCAATCAGGGACTCAATGCACTCAAGTGAGGACAACCAGAGGAAGGCTTATTTAGAATGGAGCTATTTCAAGCAGGGCAGAGGAACAGAAGGACTCTCGCAAAAACCCAGGGCTAGGAGCAGCTCAGGGTCACATCCCTAGATCTGAAGGGATGAGGGCGGGGACATAGCCTGGCTGAGGGGACCTTGAAAGGGAAGACCAAGGATATCTCTACCCCACCTCTTGCCCCTCTCTCCGATCTGCAGGGCTCTGCGTTGGCAGACCCCAACTGAACAACAGAAGTCAAGGACACCCCGTGACAGATGGTTGGCCACCAGGCACAGAGCAGAGGGTCTGAATGGGAGCCCAGATGCTCAGCCCAGAAGATGGAGGCAGCACTTTTCACCTTGAAACAGGTGCAGAGGAGTGAACAGATCAGGGCTGATGGAGGGCTAGGAGAGAGCTAGGGTTGCAGATTGGCTCTGATAGAATCATGGAATAATATAGCATGAAAACACATACTCAGCCACTGGTGGGAACTGCCACCCCCACAGGGGCTCGGCTAAGGCCTGGGTGAAGCACTTCATGGCTGCTGCAGATTCTTTGAGCCCTTTGAGCAAATGTTCACCTCATTGACAGCATCTAGCACAGTGTCTTACTGCGGGTGTGTTAATAGCTAAATGGGCTGCTGAAATGCTGGAAACAGCTATTTTGGTAAAGGACCCCCAGCCATTTGGGGACCTGTGAGGACATACAGAGGTGACATGAGTGGTGGGTGAGGAGGCCGACCCAAAGACCTCACCTCCCCTCACTCAAAGACACAATCATGGAGGAAGCCTCTTTATTCATTCTGTTCCACACTCCCAGGGGGACCACAGGACTTTTCTGACTGAGCTGGGAGTGAGCTATGTTCAGAAAAAAAGTAAAGACAGAAGAAAAGAGATACAGGAAAAATAACTGTTGTAATTCTAGACGTTAATTGGACTTCTAGTAGTGATCATTTTGCAGTGTATACAGATACCGAATCATTATGCTGTACACCAGAAACGAATATAACATTGTATGTCACTTACAACTCAATGTTAAAAGTTTTTAAAAAGGTGGAATATGTCATCTTGGTAAAGAATTATCTTTGTTCCTTGGGAGCGTTGATGTGCCATGAAAGGAAACTTTAGGAAAGAGACGTAACTCCTTACGGGGGTCACTGTTGCTAGAACCGTAGGTCCTGTCCAAGGAGCCGTGTTATCAAGTTAGAGTGTCCAGAAAGCACGCGCCTCCAGGGCAGTAAGAAAGGAGGACGGGATCTGCCAGGCAGCTGAGTGTGGTAAAGCCAGCCCCGTGAGCAGCCAGGGCAGTCTGGATAACAGGGGCTTCACATTACACGAGGTCACAGCCTGCAGCCCAGAGCACCGGTCCACAAGGAACACTATACATCTCAGGAATACACTGGAAACAAGGCACCCATTAACTCCAGTTAACTGGCTAGAATGCAAATTGGCCCTAATACTGTCAGAGTAGAAATTACTCTTGGGCAGAAACAAATGACAGTGTCCACCAATGCTGACCTATTTCTGGGGGGAACCATTGCCACTAGCCCTTATGAGCTGCAGACACAACCATAGAATCTTGGGATTTGCCAACTGACCACTGCTTACAGGCAAAGATCAAATGGATGAAATTTTAGAACTGAGAAATGTATGATGTAGTGCTGTTTCCTAGAGACTAGTTATTTAATTTACATTTGAAGCCTTTAAAAAACTTTCTAAGAAGTATTCTACTTTTTAAAAAATTTATTTTATTTTATTTTTAAGATTTTGTTTATTTATTCATGAGAAACACAGAGAGGAGAGAGAGAGAGGCAGAGACACAGGCAGAGGGAGAAGCAGGCTCCATGCAGGGAGTCCGACATGGGACTCGATCCCAGGTCTCCAGGATCATGCCCTGGGCTGAAGGTGGCGCTAAACTGCTGAGCCACCCGGGCTGCCTTGCTTATTTATTTATTTTTTTTAAGATTTATTTATTTATTTGAGAAAGAGAGAGATGGTCAGGGGCAGAGGGAATCTCAAGCAGACTCTATGCTGAGTGTGAAGCCTGTCTCGGGACTTGATCTCATGACCCTGAGATCACTACCTGAGCCCAAACCAAGAGCCAGTCGCTTAACCTATGCTGCACCCAGGTGCCCCCAAATTGTCTGGTTTTTAATATTGCAAGAGAAAACTGAAGAGAGGGGCACAGAAAAGAAAAAAAAAGTATTTCCTTAGAGAATAAATGAAGAAAATTTATTTTGAATATACACATTATTAACTAGAACATAGCTCTTTTCTTTATCCCCACTTAAATACATCTTGAAGAAACATTTAAAGAGTTCTGGCTTGACTGGGAGCTTTGCCGTGAGGAAGTCTGAGAGTTTAGTCCCACAGTTTAACAGAATTTGTCAAATGCAGAATGTGGCTTTGCTTGTCAATTTCCCTTCCTCTTTTCTTTCTTTCTCACAAACTCAAAATCACTGAGCACTTGCTGTTTGCCAGGTTCTAAATGTTGAACACAGCTTATTTTATCCAACACCCTGGGGTTCTTGAGGATACAAAGACCTTGAGCTCAGTTATGTTTTAGACTCACACTATCCAACACAGTAGCTACCAGCCACATGTGTTTATTTCAATTTATTATCATGAAATAAAATTAAAAGGTCAGTCCTCGAATTTTACATGGCAGCATGTCAACTGCTCGGTTGCACCTTTGGCTAGAGACTACCCTATCGATAACACGGCACAGATATAGAGCATTTCCAACATCACAGAAAGTGCTGTTGGATACCACAGTTCTCAGACCTGCCAGAGCTGTTTCTACCTCTCCTGAAATCACTGCAGACAGAAAAGCTGTTATTAATGGAGCACGTCCTCTGGGCTTCAAGGTGTGAGCCAGTTATATAACATCATCTCACTCCATTTTAGAGATAAAGAAACCTGAGCGCAGAGAGGCTAAGCAACTCTCTCACCGTCACATAGGAAGGGAGTTGCAGAGCCCAGGAGTTTGATTTCAAAAGCTTTGCTCATTCAGGTGATGTCACCTTCCAAAGGCATCTCCCCCCGAGTGAGGAGAAGCACCACCAGGGCTAAGAAAATCTAGCCCTTCTGATGCAGAAGTGGCCACAGGTCTTTGGGGTCATACAGGCTAGAAGACCAAGCCCAGTTTCCCCACCAACTAGCTGGGTGACATTGGCCAAGTCACATATCTACTCTGAGCATACATAAAGTGGGGATTTTAAGATTTTATTTATTCATTCATTCATGAGAGACACACACACAGAGAGAGGCAGAGACACAGGCAGAGGGAGAAGCAGGTTCCATGGAGGGAGCCCGACATGGGACTCGATCCTGGGTCCCCAGGATCACACCCTGGGCTGAAGGCAGCGCTAAACCGCTGAGCCACCCAAGGCTGCCCATAAAGTGGGGATTTAAAAAATATATATTTTATTTATTTATTCATGAGAGATGCAAAGAAAAAGGCAGAGACATAGGCAGAGGGAGTAACCGGACCCTGGGATCACGGCCTTCGCCAAAGGCAGACCTCAACCACGGAGCCACCCAGGGGCCCCCAGAGTGGGGACATTTACAGCACCCACCTTGTAGAGCCATGAGGATTAAAGGAGCCTGCACAGGTAAAGCACTTAGCACAGTATTGGGAACGCAGAAGCTGTTTAGCTACGTAGATGTGGGTATGATTACCGTTCCCCGAGCAAATCCCTTTCTCCCAGCTAAGTCAGAAACCTCACGCCCTGCAACGTACATTTCCGAGTCTGGCGCGCGCCCTGCTGGTCACTCCTGGACACACTCTCGGCCGGGTGTGCTCTGCTGCCGTCAGTCCACCGCGTTCTGGAGCCACTTGGCTATAAAACAGAGCATTCCAAGAAAAAGAAAAAGGTTCTTTCACATTGAAGCTCCTCTTATCACTCAGGAGAAACTCTGCGCTTGCTGCTAACTGGGCTGGGGCCTTTGCTGCCTTCACTGCCCAGCAGACAGAGAAGGTGAACTGCTTTAGGTCCCCATTCTCAATGTCCAGCCCATGCTCCCTGACTCGTCTAGGCTCAGGCCACCTACCAGCACGGTGTCTTCACTATCATACTGGTGTTGCCTTCAGCCCGACGCTCAATTAAGTCCCACCCTCTGTCTCTACATCCTAACCATCTAAAAGTCCTGTGGGTTTTTTCCTCTTACAAGTATTAGAATCTGTTCATGCCCTTCCACGTTCTGTCACCACCTCAGCTGCCAGCATTGCTCACCTGGGCCACCTCATCAGCCTCCTACTGGGCCTTCTTCCAGCTTCACTCTTCTCCAGCCCAGGTTGCACCCAGCAATGAGAACTGTGATCTGGCTGCAGAGTACCCAGAGTACCAGAATGCCCTGGGGAGCTTTAATGCACTACCAATGCCTCCATGCCAATCCCAGACTATAACATCAGAGTCTTGGAGTCTCAGTTCAGAGATACATAGTTCATACACTCGTAGCTCATTAAAGCTCCCAGATGATTCTTTTGTGCAGCCAGGATTGAGAACCACAGTCCAGATCAGAAGTGTCAACATCACCTGGAAGGCTTGTTAGAACCCACTGTAAGTTTCTGTTTAAAAGGTCTGGGGTGGCCCTGAGAATTTCCGGGTCCCACAAGTTCCAAGGTGATACAGATGCCGCTGGTCTGGGGACCATACTTAGAGAATCAGGAATGTAAAAATATCACTTGAAACACAAGCTCCCTATTCAAATGACTTCTCATTGCACTTAGATGTATGTTTTTAAAATTCCCCTTTTATACCATGGCCTGCCAGGCAGGATGTGGCCCCTCCTATCTCGGGGTCCCTTAATCCCTTTGCTCCAGGAGCACTGGCTTCCTGTCTGCCTCTTGAACACTTAAAGACTTTTGTACCAGCTGTTCTCCCTGCCCAGAGAGCTCCTCCTTTACCTCATCTCTTGCCTGATTGCCTCTCAGTCTTTGGGGTTCATAGAAATACCATGTCCTCAAAAAAGCCTTCCCTGACTGCCCCCATGCATGGGCTTCACCTTCTCACTTCTTACTATCTCTCTCAGCAACCTGTTTATTTCCTTTATAGCACTTGTTAAAATTGGCAATTATTTTATGTGTCTGCTCACTTCTATTAGATCTACCTCTCTGCCAGAAGGCAGGTTGTTTGAGGGCAACGACTTGGCATTTTTGTTCACTACCTGTTACATAGCAGGTGCTCAATAAATGGCCACTGAGTGAAGAATTGGATAGAAACACAGATTCAGAGAATGTAAGGTTTACAAGTAGCAATAATACAAGCAGGAGCCATCTTCCCCCTGAGGCTGGTCTTTTAACATCGTATCTCTAATCCACACAAGGACATGGCAAGGCAGGTGGCATTATCTTCAATCTACGGATGTGAAGATGAAGACCCCGAGGAGGTAGAGATACGGGGCTGAGGTCAGACAGCTCAAAGTGGTGGAAGCAGCTGGGATTCCAGGCTGCCTTCTTCCACAATCCCCCTAAGAGGAGAGAGGGAGGGAAGAAGGAGAAGCAGGCAGCAAAGGGAGAGCTAGAAGAACTCTTCCCTCAGGGAATTTTTAACTCTAAACTCTTAGCCAAGGCAAAAATAAAAAAAACTAAGCTGAAATCAAAGAACCCTTGCCCTACTTTCCAGCTCTCTGATTCTCCCAGAATCTCTTTAGAAGAGAATGATCAAGCAATGATGGGTGTCTCAACTTTAAAGATTTTTAAAAATTTTTATTTATTTATTTATTTATTTTTAGTAGCTCGCTCAGAGCCTTTGGAAGAAAAGCTCAGGTAGGAAATGAGGAAGGCAGACCCTGAGCTCTGTCCCGCTTCCTGCAGAGCCTGCCTTGGCCTACATCTGCAATACCGGAGGGCAGCAGATACAACTTCCTTTTGTGGTCACCTGCCTGGTGACAGTATGAGCTAAGGTAATACTAGATGCTGTAACAGATAACCATCTCCCTTCTCAAACTCAATGGCTTAACATACTAGAAGTTCATCTTCCTGGTAAAGTCCTAAATCGGTACTTCTGACATGGGGTAGGGGAGCGAGGCCCCCTTCTTCCCACCATCATAGCTGGGCAAGGGGACAGCACATAGCAAGTTTGATGGGTCAGGGTTGGGAGTGGTGCACCTCATTTGCACCCACAGTCTCTAATCAGTACCCAGTCCCACGGTCATACTTGGCTGCAAGGGAAGCTGGGAAATAGAGCCCAGATGTCAACGTTAGGGAATAGCCAGCCAGCCGGTCTCGGCCTCCTTCCCCAAGCTCTGTGAGGAGCTGTCCACCGTGGTCCACTTCCTCTTTCTGATGGAAGCGTTTCCACAATTGCAGAGAAGATTGTAAATGCCAGTGCCCCTGGGAAGACAGCCACCTTGATCTTCAATTCACATCACAGAGGAAATGGCAGGCCTCCGGTATTCCCCTGAGAGAAGGCTGGAGGTTTGGAGAGGGTCAAGGGAAGGAAGAGGAGAACAGAGAACAGAGGAACAGTTGCACAACTGTTCGAGGTCAGTCTTGACTTAGACAGAAACTACTGCTTTGTCGACCCTTTTGGTGTCAACCCTGACTTCAACTCTAAATTTTTCAGAATTTCACTAACTGAAAAACCACTTATTGTCGAGTATCTACTGTTTTACAGACATAGTCCTAGGCTTTTGGGATACCAACAAAGAAATACAGAATATGATAGAAGCCCTATTTTGTATGGTTGAGGATTTGAAAACATCTGTGATAAAAGTTTGACACAAATAGGGATGTTTGGGAGGCTCAGTCAGTTAAGCATCTTCCTTTGGCTCAGGTCATGATCCTGGGGTCCTGAGATCGAGCCCCACCTCAAGCTCCCTGCTCAGTAGGGAAACTGCTTCTCCCTCGCCTTCTGTCCCTCCCACCCCACTCAAGTTCTCTCTCTCTCTCTAATGAGCAAATACAATCTTAAAAAAAACAAGTTTAACACAAATAATATTCAACATTGCATTCAATACACGACACAAATGGTCTCACTTATTTTTTTTTAATTTTTAAAAATTTTTTTATTTATTTATGATAGTCATAGAGAGAAAGAGAGAGAGAGGCAGAGACATAGGCAGAGGGAGAAGCAGGCTCCATGCATTGGGAGCCCGATGTGGGATTTGATCCCGGGTCTCCAGGATTGTGCCCTGGGCCAAAGGCAGGTGCCAAACCGCTGCACCACCCAGGGATCCCACAAATGGTCTCACTTAATGCTCACAAGAATCCTATGAGGTATTGTTATCAGCCCCGTTTTACAGAGACAGAAACTGAGACCGAAAGAGATGAAATAATTATCTAAAATCCCCCATTCCTGGGACGCCTGGATGGCTCAGAGGTTGGACTCTGCCTTTGGCTCAGGGTGTCATCCTGGAGTTCAGGGATCGAGTCCTGCATCGGGCTCCCTGAGGGGAGCCTGCTTCTCCCTCTCCCTTTGCCTGTGTCTCTGCCTCTCTCTGTGTCTCTCATGAATGGGTGAATAAAATCTTTTTAAAAGTAAATAAATAAAATAAAATCTCCCACTTCTAAGAAGCAGGAATGAGTCTCTACTCCATTATGCCGCTGCTACCGCTGAATTACCACACTGGATATGCGTTGCCGTCACACCAGCATAATGCAGTGGGTTTCCAGAATAGACGGTTGAAGTTCTCAATGGTTACTGAATCTAAGAACTGGTCAACATTAAGCTCAAGTAACCCCTGATAACCTTGGAGCCAAGCAAGCTGTGTGGCCGGGGAAGAGATGCTTTGTCTCGGTGCTCATCAGTTTCCCCTGGCCTAGAGGACTCCTGCATTCCCTTTTTCGAGTAGAAGCAGCATTGCTAGCAGCATGGGCAGATGCTGTCATCAGCTAGATTCACATTCTTCCTGCCAATCTGAGCCTTGGTTTTCCCATCTGTGAAATTGGAATGGGGTCTGATTTGCTCATTTTTCTTTCCCTAGTGTCCCTAGTATTCCCTAGTATTTCCCTTTTCCCTAGTATCCCCTAGTGCACCGGGAATATAATAGGAGCTCAATAAATCCTGGTTGTCCCCTCATCTCGCACCTGATTGCAGACGGCAGGAACCGTGTGGGCAGAAGGCAGATATCTAAGCTTTGAGCTGCCTCAGAGAGCAAGGTATTTGAACCTCCATCCTGGGGAAACAGGGGGATCCGGGGAATAGCTGAGAGCAGAGTATTACACCAAATGTCCCCCGTGCCCTGCCTTTCCCAAATCCCATGCCCTATCCACCAAGATTCAGTCCCAGGCAATCTGGATTCCCATTATTCTCTCAGAACCCCCAACAGGCAAGTTCAAGACTTTGGGGTACATGGTTCAGAGAGATGAATATTAGATGTCCCCGCAGGCCTCCCCAGTCAGTCTTATTTCTTAACGATGTCTTTCTGGATGCTCCCAGGAGCCGTGCCTGCCCAACAGATATTGAATAAGGCAGAAGGGAGCATGGAGGAAAAAGCAGCATCTTGGAACGGTTGCCTGGTTACACAGTGATCTGGACCACGTGGTCTCCTCCCCTCGGAGGGCCCAGGGTGAGCCTGCTGAGGAGGGGAGGAACACGCAGCCCTGTGCAGGGGGGCTGGGGGGAAGAGATTCAGCTAGAGCCAGCTCCTAGACACTGTGCCTTCCTTCTCCCACACCTGCTGCCCACAGATCAGGGTAGGACAAGTGGACAAGCTGCCTGGGTTGGAAGCCTGCCTCACCTGCTCATCAGCTGTAGGATTTCGACATCTTTGTATAGCCTTTTTGTGGCTCCCCTTTAAAATGAGTCTATTGTGTACTACTGGGTCTGATGTGTCCTATTAGTATACACCTCTCCATGTTCTTGTAAGCCTTCAAACAGATAGTAGAGGAACAGGGCTGAGCACCCGGCCTGGGACACAGTAGCTTGACCATAAAAGAGCTAGTGCTGCCCAGTTAGAGCTGGCAATTGATGGAAGGAGCAACCAGAAATCCTGACTCAGGACCTGCTATCTAATTGAAGTCTCAGTGCAAAGAGAAATGCAGGGCCCCCTTGTTCAAAAAGTAGAAAAGAGGTGCTGTTGAAGTTACTAAAATATAAGGCTTTTTTTTCTTTTGCAGACTCTCTAGATGACCACCAAGTGTCTGGGGGAACAGGGAAGGGGAACAAGGCATCCTGTTTTCCTATATGCCCTTTACCCCAACCCACAATGGACAGGCAGCCCCAAATATTGCAACTCCCATATCAGGATGCCCTAAGCTGCTGAATCAGGGTGGGGAAGAGGCTCAGTCCTGCTGGGCTGCCCAGTGAATGCACCATGGCGCAGCCAACCTCAGGCGGCGATGGCCATAGTGTTCGCTACCCTGCAACGCCATAGGGTGTGCATACCAACCCTCTCCATCCACAGGCCCCTCCTGGTGGTTGTGGTGGGGATGGGGCTGAGAGAGGGGGGAGGGGCAGACTGGACCAGGTGTGGCACTCCCAGGGGGTGGGGGGTGCTGAGAACCCACCTGGGGAGGCAGCAGGAGGCAGGAGTTCATAAGAACTGATGCTCCCAACCCTTTTTTTTTTTAAGATTTTATTTATTCATGAGAGACACACACACACACACACACACACACACAGAGAGAGAGAGGAGAGAGAGAGGCAGAGACACAGGACAGAGGGAGAAGCAGTCTCCATGCAAGGAGCCTGACATGGGACTTGATCCTGGGTCTCCAGGATCACGCCCTGGGCTGAAGGTGGCGCTAAACCTCTGAGCCACCAGGGGCTGCCCCTGATGCTCCCAACCCTTGATGTATGCTCTGTTGTCCCAACAGATTTCACTTACGAAACACAGATTTAAAGATAAAATGATTGCTCATTTCAAGACATGAGCACAGGGCATTAAGTCCCAAGTTAAAGTTCTGTGGGAGTGTCCTACTTGCACACTGCGATGGTGGCCCTGTCCTGAGTTCCAGTCCTAGCTGTCACTACCTCCTCTCCTCTGGGCCTTGCTTTTCTCTTCTCTAATTGGGGGTGAGGGTGAGGGGAGAGAGGTACATGATTTCTACACCTTCTTCCACCTTCTACCTTTTAGGACTTCTGTCCTACTGACACACTGTGTGGCCATGGGCAAGTCCCTTCCCTTTCTGGGTGTCAGTTTCTCCATCTATGAAGTGGGGATTCAATGGCCCCGAAGGACCCTTCCAAGGTTAATACTCAAAGATGTGCCTCTTCCCCTCTGCTCTCTTGTTTGCAGGAACTTTTTCCATCTGTGGAAGGGGAGGTAAAATCTTCAAGCAGGTGCTGAGGTCCAGGGATGGTGGGGACATTCCAGGTCTCTTCCTTTTGCCTGCACTGGTGAACTTAAGGATCAGGACAGGAGAAAGAAGGAAAGTACCAACAGCACAAGTTATGGAATTAATATTGTGCACCAGTGAGGTGATAGAAAAAATATATGGGTCTCTTCACCCCATTCTTGGCATAGAGCTCTTGAGACCCTTGTAACCTCAGTGACAGGAAGCATCTTTTAATTCTAATGAGGTGACTCTGGGTGGGGTTCTGGAAGGGGGCTGGCCACAAGAAAGACCAAGCTTGGAATCTTCAGTCCCCACCCCCTATTCTTTTGTGAAGAAGGAAGGGCTGAAAATGCAGTTACTGATCTACTGTGCCTGCATGAGGAAGCCTCAATAAAACATCTCCACAGTGCAGGGTCCAGAGAACGTCCAGGTTGGCGAGCACATCCATGTACCAGGGAGGTGATGCACCCCAGCTCCATGAGGACAGAAGCTCCTGTGCCTGGCACCCTTCCAGACCTTGCCCTATGTATCCCCCAAACTGGCAGTTCATCCATATCCTTTATCATCTCTTTTAATAAACTGGTAAATGTAAGCAAGTGTTTTTCTGAGTTCTGTGAGCTGGTTGCAAAGATCTCCAATTTGTAGCCAAGGTGGACAGAAGTTGTGACTAACCTGGAGACCCACCACTTGCAATCGACATCTGAAATGAGGTGGGAGCAGTCTTTTGGACTGAACCCTTCCTCTGGGGGAATCTTACACTATCTCCAGGTAGATAGTATCAGAATGAATTCTAGGATACTCAGCGGATGTTGCAGAGTTACTTGTTGTGGGGAATACCCCAGCCCCCACACTGGGCGACCAGAAGTGTCAGAAGTGAAGTGTTCTGTTGTAGAAGTAAAAATTCAACCCACTTCCCATAATTCATATGTTGGAGCCCTAATCCTCCATGACTTGAGGGTATTTGGAGGTGGGGTCTTGAGAGGTAGTTAGGTTTAGAGGAGCTTCTGGGATGGGGCCCCCATGTTGGGAGGAGGAAGAGCCATCGGAGCTTACTCTCTCAGCCACCAACAACTGCATCTATAGGCACTTTGATCTTGGGACTTGTCAGTTCCCAGAACTTCTGTCTGTCTTTAAGTCATCCCACCTAGGGTATTTCGTTATAGCAGCCCGTGCAGCCTTTACGGAGGGCTCACCAGCTCATGGAGCAGAAAGGCGAAGGAGAGCAGATCATCAGAGAGCATGAGGAAGCAGGCAGGACTGGGCCATTCATTCATTCACTGATACATTCATTCATGCATTTGCCTGGACAGGTGCAGCAGACTCTACCCCTTCTCCTCGCTTCCATGCTATTCCCTTTTTGCCCACTCTCCTCACACAGTAGTCTAAGGGAACTTCTTATAGGATAAATAGAACCATGTCCTTCCCCCGCTGAAAACCTCCATCAGTTATGATTAGGTTCAGCTGTGGCAGACAACTCACACTAACAGGGTCTTCAGTGAGAGTGACATTTCTCCTTCCCATAGAAGCATCCAGCACTAGGCTACCCAAGACTGGTGTACCAGTACAGTACCAGAATTCAGGCTCCGTCTAGCTCGGGGCACCTCCATCCCTAGGCTCCATGTCCAAGGGTGCCTCCAAGTCCACGACGGTGCTGGGGCTCCAGCCATTGAGTCTGCATCCCATAGAGCAGCAAGGACCGTGCCATTCCCTCCTTTCCAAGCTACACCTCAGCTTGCATTCTTGTGGCCAGCTTATATCACATGACCGCATCTACCAAGAAGGCTAGGGAAGCTGTGCCCATCCTAGGCTGCCCCCAGCCCAGTTCAAGAGCTGTGTGATTTAGCAATGAGGAAGAAGGGGAACATGGATACAAGGAGACATCCATTGGCCTTCACCACATAATCCCTCCACAGCTCCTTCCTGCACTTGGAATGAAACCCACACCCTTTCCTATACCTTTCCTTTCTGTAGAAGCATCCAGCCTTGTCCTCCTTCAGGTCCTCCTTTGGATCTCTCAGAGGCCAAGGCTCCTTCCATTGGGGTATCCACCCATGCTGTTCCCTGGGCCTGGAACCCGCCACGCTCACTCTGTGCCGGCTGGCTCCTTTTTCTCCTTCAGGGCTGGGTGTTCCATCACCTCTGGACAGACCTCTCGACCACACCGCCTGACACAGTCCTCATCATTTTTTCCTGACTCCAACTTTTGTTTTGTTATAGCGTGAATGACACCTCAAAACTATTTTATTGATTTATATGGAAAAAAACAAAACCACAAATTACTGCACCAGATGCCTGTCTTTGGGATGCTCTTAGAAAGGCAGTCATAGGAGGGGAAGGTTTGTGTCCTGTTCACAGCTGGATTCCCAGAGATTCTCTGAACAACGATTTGTTGCTTTCCCACTAGATACCAGGAACTTAAAATATCCAGTTTTCTTATCCACAGAGAGGCCAGGAGATGCAACTAAGGGTCCATCTGCTGGAGAAGGGCAATATTCAGCCAGGAATGCATGAGTCTAGTAAAATCCTAATAACAAGCCTGCAACGGCCAGAAAGACGGTCCGGGTCCTTTCAGGCCTTGTTTCTGGTTCCATCCCATGCCTTCCCCGTGGTGTCCTTGCCTTTTGTCCCACTTTTAACTTGTATGACCTGTTGTTTATTTCTTATCCTTGTAAGCAGGTTTACATCCTTTCTAGAAGAGGGTGGGGTGTAAACAAACAACTTCAAGATAAAATGTATAAGGTATTTGGGTGTGTCCAGTTACCAAGAATAGAAATCAACTTCAACCAATGCTGGATCCCAGCAGGCATCCAGCCATGCATTTGTCATGTTCTCTTGGGTGTCTTTAAGGACTTTAACTGGATGTGCCCAGACAGTAACTCATAGTCTCCCTCAAACTGGTCTTACCCTAGTCTAAGATGTAACCCAGGCACTATCCTCAAGAGGTAGTCTAAGGCAGTGATCAGAGCTCAACCCCCGATCTTGGCACTACTAGACAGACGGGGCCAGATCATCCTCTCTGGTGGGGGCCGTCCTGTGATATAAGAAGTTTGGCAGCAGTCATGGCTTCCATCCTGTAGATGACAGTAGCGCCCCCTAACCCTGAGTTGGTGGCCATTAATGCCACCAGATATTGCCAAACGTCCTCTGGTGCAGACCACTGGTTTGCAGCAAGGACTTAAATTAAAGCTCAGACTCTCAGGCTTGAAATCCCAACTGTGCCGTGGGACATGGGCAAATTATTTAATCTTTCTGTGCTTCAAGTTCATGTTTTATATAAAGGGAGGAAGATAATAGTCCCTCCTTCACAGATTAAAACAACTAGTATATGTAGGACGTCTAGAATGGCACCTGGCACATCCAAGTGTCATGTAAGCAATTATTCCTACCTTTGAAATTCTCTCTCATCCCTCAACCCAAATCATCCCCATTCCTGGGTAATTCTACTTTATAAATATCTTTATAATCCATTCCTCTTTATCCAGCATCACCCTTGCCCAAGCCACTCCAGGCTTCCCACAATTTAGTCTCTACAGAGTAACCGGTTAGATCTGTTTAAACTGTTCAATGCTTACACAGTCACAGAGTCCTGTTGTTTTTAGGAGAAAGTTCCTCACCAATGGCCTAGAAATTAAAGAATGACCTCTATTATCTCTAGAATCTTGTCTCCTAACTTCATATCCCTTATTCCCTAACCTTAGCCACAATGGTTTTTCTTTCCATTGTTCAAAAGTGTTGTTCTCTCCAAGGTCCTCAAATATTCCAGGCCCTCTGCCTGCAAACTCAAATGAAGCCATTTTCAAAGCAGTGATGATGGGCTCTTTAAAAATAGGGATAGGCTGCTTCCTGGGAGGAGTAGAAAGAGTTTAAGTGATTGAGCCAGGAAGGGCTGCCGTGTTCAGTGGGGCAGTGTGTGCACTGCACAAATAGCCAAGGCCAGGAGTAGAGACTGCAATTCATCCCAAGCTCCAGTAGTCATCTCATACCCATGCAGGTGCAGAGCCACTTGCTCACCAAGCTGTTTGTGGAGCTGTAATGCTCTGAAAGAACATGCCTTTGGCTAATCTGTAATGAAGAGGCCATATAGGCTAGTGACAGCCCTACAGTGAGAGCATACAGTAGGTGGATAATAGTGGAGCTCCATTTAAAAATGTGTATTTCCTATCTGTTGTAGACACATTAATTTGCCAAAGACCAAGAAAGAAACTGACTATGCCAACTGCCTGGCATTTTCTTTCTTTCTATGGCTAGAAAGTAGCCATTCTGCATCTCTGGTACTAGTTTAAACATTTTTTTTTTATTTTTTTAATTTATTTATGATAGGCACACAGTGAGAGAGAGAGAGGCAGAGACACAGGCAGAGGGAGAAGCAGGCTCCATGCACCGGGAGCCCGATGTGGGATTCGATCCCGGGTCTCCAGGATCGCGCCCTGGGTCAAAGGCAGGCGCCAAACCGCTGCGCCACCCAGGGATCCCATCTGGTACTAGTTTAGAACAGAGGCTAACTTGAGAAAAGCTGTCCCTTACTCGTGCATGAAGCAATTGGACAACTTTCAAGTCTTGAAGTGCTACAATTAACATTTTCCATAATTAAATTCACAGTAAAATGCCTTCTGGGAATCCAGTATTTTTTTAAAAATTATCTATTCTTATTAACCTCATTCATCTGTCTCATAAAAAATGTAAACTAAGCCTAGCCATACAGAACATATATCCTAACAAATATAATTAGCACTAAATATTTAGCCTTGCCATTACAACATTTCAGAGGCAGAAGGAACTTCAAAGACCACCCAGTACAAACATTCACCTTAGCGATGAGGACCCCAGGGCTCAGGATAGAAGCAATGTTGCCCTGGATCACTCAACTCAGAGGTGGTGTTGCAAGAGGGTACACACCTCTCCTGTGTGCCACATGACTGCTTCCATAAGCCACAGTAGGAAAAAGAAAAAAAGAATTACTACTGTCCTACCAAGTAGTAAGTATAAATGAAAGCACATTTCTAACTATGCTGCAAAGTACTGGTTGGCCGCTCCGTGCTGCATCTAATTATAATCGATTACAGGGATTGCTGTTTTTCAGATGCACACACGTGGAGGGTACCACTCTTTTGGAAACAGAGTCTGGGTCATGGGGGCTCAGAGATATTTTGTCATTCTCATACTGTTTGACAGGACTGAGGGCTCTGAGAACACCAGACCTTAAGGAAACCCAAGTCCTACACCTGTTTTTTTTTTTTTTTAATTTATTTATTTATTCATGAGAGACACACGATAAAGAGGCAGAGACATAGGCAGAGAGAGAAGCAGGCTCCCTGCGGGGAGCCTGATGAGGGACTCGATTTCTAGACAGGGATCACACCCTGAGCCAAAGGCCGACGCTCAACCACTGAGCCACCCAGTCATCCCTCCTACACCTTTTGATTTACAGGTTATAAAATAAAAGTGAGTACTTCCCAAAAGAGATTGACCAGAAGATTTAAAGAACATCTCCCTCCCCCAATTTGGGCACACCTAGGTTTGAATCCTGACCGTACCACTTACATATTGTCACCCTGTGGAAGTCACTTTACTTCTCTCAGCCAATTTCCATGACTGTAAATAGAAACAGTAATAGTTACTTGCTAGATGGAAGTAATTGGTAGGATATATATACACATATATATATATGCATATATAAAAATAATTTATATATATATAAATAAAATATACATGTATAATATCTATACATTGTCTATATATGTATTTATATTTTTTATATATATAAAATAATTTATATATAAAATATACATGTATATTACCTATATATTGTATATATAATATGTATATGTAATATATATACTAATATCTATATATCAATATACATGAGGACACCATGAATGCTCCTAGGTGAGCTGAATTGGTTTTTTGTTTTGTTTTTATCCTGTTACCCTAACAGGGCTGTGAGGTCTCTGTAAAGCCTTTGCTTATTATCTTGACCCCAGTGTGCAATGCCACACATAGGCCTTGTCTTATAATCTGCTCAGTAAACATTTGCTAAACTAATTAATAGGCGCATGAATGTGTGAAGAGGTTAGATCTTTTCCTCTAAAATACTAGTCAAATCTAATGGATTGAATGGTACCATGCCAGAAGATATGTCCACATCCCCAGAACCTGTGATTATGACCTTAGTTGGCTAGAGGGTCTTGGCAGATGTAATTAATTTAATGATGTCCAGATGAGATCTTCCTGGATTATTTGAGTGGAACCTATTTTAATCTATTCAGGTTGCCATAGCAAAAATACCATAGAGGCAACTGGCTGGCTCAGTCAGTGGAGCGTGCAACGCTTGATCTCAGGATTGTGGGTTCAAGCCTCACGATGGGTATAGAGATAACTTAAAAATAAAATATTAAAAACAAAACAAAACACCATAGACTTGGTGGCTTATACACTCAAACATCTGTTTCTCACAGGTCTAGAGGCTGGGAAGTCCAAGATCAGGGTGCCAGCAGATCCGGTATCTGGTCAGAGCCTGCTTCCTGGCTAACATTCACAGACAGCCACTTTGTCATTGTGTCCTCACATGGTAGAAGGGATGAGGGACCTCTCTGGGATCTCTTTTATAAGGGCACTCATCCCATGCATGAGGCCCCCCTTTCATGACCTCAGCACCTCCCAAAGGCCCCATCTCCTAATACTATCATACTGGGGAAAAGGTTTCAACGTACTAGTTTTGGGGGCATACAATCCCTGTAATTGGTTATAATTATAATTTCATCCTATAGCATACCTAAATCCAATAACAAGGGTCCTGATGAGGGACAGAAGAGAAGTCACAGAAACAGAGAAGGTCATGTGAAGATGGACGCTGGGACAGGAGTGATGTGAGCCACAGGGAATGCCAGCAGCTTCTGGAAGCTAGAAGACAAAAGGAAGGGTTGCCCTCTAGAGCCTCCAGAGGGAGCATGGCCCTGCTGACAGCTGGATTTCTGACTTCTGGCTTGCAGAACCACAAGAGAATATATTTCTGTTGTGTTAAGCCACCCAGTTTGTGGAAATATGTTATGGCAGCTCTAGGGAATGAACATGCCGCTGTGTGGGAGGCACGTAAACACTGGAAGAAGTCAAGTCAAGAGATTCTTGCCCATGTTTTGATATCAAGTCCCTGGACTCTACATACATCCACAGCATTTTACGCAAGTTGGATCAACAGTGGGCTGGAATTTCAGTGGGGTACATTAATCTTTGAAATTGCATTGCCAAAGCAACAAGAAGTCCTGAAAAGCTGCCCATAGGATATTACTCACTTTTCCTAGAAGAATATACCATTTACTTTTGCTTCTCTGCCCCTCCTTCCCTTCTCACCCACCGCACCAGACACCCATGACAGCTAGTGCTTATAGATAATAATGATTTGTTTATTTATTTATTTATTTATTTATTTATTTACTTACTTATTTAATTTTGCAGAGAGGTAGAGATGCCCCTTAGACATACAGGGGAGGTGTCAAAGAGCAAGTGGACATCGACCAGGAGTTTAGTGGGGGGGTGGTTGTGGCCAGAGTTGGCAGCCAGGATGGCTCCAGCATCCTCCTTGCACTTCCAGTTCATGTGACCAGCTGCTCCTTGACATGCCCTCAACTGAACTCCTGACTGCTACCACTCCACCTGGTACTTCCCCCGTCTCTGAACCTAGCCACTTCATTCTTCTGAATACTCTGCTCTCCTCCATTCCTCTCCTGGTCTCCCATCCTTAACTGATTGTGTTTTCACTACCTTGAAAATGTGCCTGTAATCCAATCACTTCGCACAATTTCCACTGGTACCATAGGCCACCATGCTTTCTAGATGGGACTGTTTTGTGTGTCATCCTTGTGCAGGAGCCATGCTTAACCTTCTCTGTATGGTGCCAGTTTTAGTATATGTGCTGCCAAAGCCAGTACCAGATGGGACTATTTGAAGAGTTTCTTCCTCGCTGGTTATCTGGATTAGCCTCTCACTACATTCTATTTTTCCAACTGGTACCTAGAGAAAGCTTTTGAAAACCTAAACCAGGTCCAATGGCTTCCTAGCTGATTCAGAATAGAATGTAGGATCCTTATGCTGGTCAATAATGTCTAAGTGTCCCCATCTCATCCTGCTATTTCCCCTCTGATTTCATCTCTTCTCACTATCCTCCCACCCCCACCCCATGTATACAACCCTAACCCTGGATTCCCTGCTATTCTTTTAAAATGCCAAGCACACTCCTACCTCAGGCCCTTTGCATCCACTCTTCCCTCTATCCAAAACATGACCTTGCCAGATATCTGCTTGGCCTTGTCCCTTCCATCCTTCTGTGTCTGATCCAATGTCCTCTCCTCAGGCCATCTCAGACTACCCTGTAAACCAGTACCCACCCCTCACTTCCTAAACCCTCTACTCTACCTTATTTTTATCCTCTTCACTTTGCACCTCTTATCAACAGAATGATCTCGGACATTGTGCTTAAAATTCTATGGCCCGCTGAGGGATATCCACAGTGTGATTGGAAATCTGTAAGTGTTGTGTGCCCTTCAGATTATGGAAGGAAAAGAAAAAAAGAAAAGAAAAAGGAAAACAAAGCCAGAATCTGGTTAGGTACCCATGTCTTTTAGACATGGTCCTTATCTGTAAAGTGAATACGAAACCCACAGTGCAGCCATCTGGGTGAAGAGGCATGAATTACACGTGAATTAAGGGACACGAGTGAAGCCACCACCTTCTTCCTTTGGCAACTCTGAGAAGGGGGTTCGGTGGCACATGACACCTCAGTTGCCTAGCTATAGCTGGTCATCATACTCTGTGAACCTGGAAGGGGTTCATATCATTGTTCCTTAAAGGTTAAGCATATTACTATCCTTAGGAGATGTAAAATTAATCACAAAAATGTTTGAGAGGACAAAATCCATAGTATTACTATTTATATTTTAAATATTTCAATAGCAAAATGTATATTTTGTACGCTTATTTTGCTTACAGGATTTGATCTGTTAGAGTGAACAGATCAACCTATAACAGCCACTTAAAATACGTAATTGAGTAATAATTGAGCTTGACTTATGATTTTAATTTGAAATCTTAACTAAATTTATATATAAAGTTAGAATGTGAAGATGTTTTAAGGATCACCACATTTATTAGCTTAATTTAATAGCTTTATAAAAATTACTTAAGCACCTAGGAAGATTTGTCAATAACACAGATGAGCTACTAAAAAATGAAACTGAATACACAGAATTTATAAATGTGGCTTAATTAAGTTTGCAAATGCAATCAAACATCTTCCAAATAGCCCTTGCACATGATGGCTCATGTGTTTCAGACTTAAAGGTAGATGTATAAGGTGAGCCTAAACCCTTGCTTTTTCAACATGTGACTTCAAGAAATTGTTAACTTCTAAAGCCAAGATACACTTCAGAACAGTCTTTCTTGTACCCCCAAAACTTCAAGTCCTTCAGACATTATTGACATCACTTATCTCCCCTTCAAATAGAAGGTCTGGAAGAATGGTTTTGGGATGTCAACTCCCGTCAGAGGTGCTCTCAGTCCTCAAGGGCCATGTGGAGCACATAGCAAATGCTCAGGAAAATATTTAGTGGAGGTGAATACTCTTTGCCCTAAGGTCTTGTGTGATTCCTGGGCTCTTATTCATACATCCTGAGAGGCCGAGATCTAGTGACAGTGTGGAACACAGTCAAGATGCTGGACAAAGTCTGATGGAAGGGTTTAGGGGCACCCTGACTTCCTGGGTGATCTGCTCTTCAAGGACACCTATACTTGCTGTCTGTCCTCTGTCCCCCCTGCCCCACGAACTCTCCCACGGTCCTCAAAGCACACAGTAGGACCATCTACATGACTCAACCTTGTGAGGTTCCTTTTATACTCCATTCTTGCTCATCCTCTTCTGAAGGGCTGACAAGCTCTACCATGTCAACATCCTCACATGCCTTTTTTTTTTTTTTTTAGGATTTTATTATTTTTTTTCATGAGAGAGAGGCAGAGACACAGACAGAGGGAGAAGCAGGCTCCATGCAGGTAGCCCGACAGGGGACTCGATCCCGAGTCTCCAGGATCAGGCCCTGGGCTGAAGGCAGTGCTAAACCGCTGAGCCACCCGGGCTGCCCTCTCATATGCCTTTCCAATGAAGCAATGAATGAATAAAAGCCGGGACACACGAAGAACATTGTTGTAAAGCACACTTTGCACACACCGCCATTATCACTGGGTTATCGAGCCCGATTTTGCCATCAGGGCTGCACGGGATCAAATCCTACTTCCATGGCATGGTGCTTTGTGACTTCAACCCACAGTTAAGAAATATTGCAAAAATTTCATGCTTTCAAAATAAATGCTAACTTCGATCTGCTCACTGGGCAAGATGAAAGGAAAAGCTAAACCCAAGGCACGAGTGAAAACATTTAAGACTTTTTGCCTAAAGATAGGTCAAGAGATACGGACAAATGTAGAATCTTACCAGGACACGCAGGCCTTTGGGGGAAGAGTTTCAACATGGTTTACATTTCAGCTTCAATATTTATAAACAGAACGAAATCCGGAGGGAAGGAGCCCTGGAAGATAAGCCTTTAGGTAAATAGTTCAGGAGGCCTCAGAAGCTGCTTCCCGGGATAAGGCAGGCTTAACAGTGGCAGCAATTGGGTAAAGCTGGAGAGAAGGGTGGGGAAGAGAAATGAAACAGACCAGGGTTCCTCAAATTTTCAGATGTGTAGCACCTGGGCATCTGGTTCAATACTGCTTCTGATTCAGTAGGTCTGCACTGAGGCCTAAGAGTCTGCATTTTTTAAAAAAGATTTTATTCATTTATTTGAGAGAGAGCAGACGAGAGAGAGCACAAGGGAAGGGAGAAGGGGAGTGGGGCAGAGGGAAAGGGAGAAGCAGGCTTCCTGCTGAGCAGAGTGGCAGGTGGGGGGCGTGGGGGGCAGCGTGGGATCCCAGGACCCTGCGATCATGACCTGAGTGGAAGGCAGATGCTTAACCAACTGAGCCACCTGGGCATCCCATAAGATTCTGCATTTTTAATAGGGTTACAGGTAAGGCCAAACCTGGTCTGTGCGCTACACTTTGAATAGCAACGATCTGTGATAGGAAAGCATTATATACCCCTTGAATGACATCAGTACACCAAAACGAAACAAAAAACCCCCAAACCCCAGAAGTACAAATAGGAGTCAGTGCTATTTTCATTCTCAGCAGATAGGTGTCTTAGAGGCCATAGCTTAACATAAACCACCTGGTAAGATTCATTTATTTGCTCAACAAATATTGATTGAGCTTTGACTAGGTGCTCGGCACTGTTTCAGGTTTCTGGAGTGCAGTGGTAAGTACCCATGACAAGGTCTCTGACCATGAGATATTTCCATTCCAGTATGGAAAGTCAGACAATATACTCAGAAACACATAAGGAAATATACAAGCAAGAAAAGATGAAATTGTTTCTGTTTGTGAAACATGGCAAAAGAAAATAAAACAGGGCTGTGAGTTAGGGAGTGGTTTGGGAAGGAGGGCTGTTGAGAAGGGGTGAGAAGTAACCAGCCATGCAAAGCTCTAGGGGGAGAGTGTCCCAAGTAATTAATGCAAAGGTCTTAAGTTGAGAAAGATCTTGGCAAGTATGAGGGAAGATAACTCACTGCAGTTGAGGTATAGTGACAAATAGAAAAAAAAATTAGCCCAGAGCCAGATTATGGTAGGGAGCTGGGATTTATCCTAAGTGTAATGGATTACCCTTCCAGGGTATTAAGCAGAGCAGTAACATAAACATTTTAAAAACACCACTCTGATTAATCTTAAAATCACTAGTAGTGGCACAACCAGACATTAATGTGTCTCCTAGTGAAATAGAAATTGGATGACACGGTGTCACTGATGAAATAGTTTGCTGAATATAATTCTTTAAATCTAACATCCAGTTTATGGGAACATAAACATACATACAGGAGATAGAAGAACAAGTTCAAGGATATCACAAGGAAACACTCAGATAAATCCAGAAGGTGAAACCAGTGGCATCCTTTCTTTCAACAAAATCAATGAAGAAGAAAAATGGAAAAATAAATCAATGGCATGAAAAAAGGGTGGAGGGTGTTATAGATTGAAAGAGAGTTAAAAGATGGGCAGCTCGGGTGGCTCAGCGGTTTAGTGCTGCCTTCAGCCCAGGGCCTGATCCTGAGGACCTGGGATCGAGTCCCACATTGGGCTCACTGCGTGGAGCCTGCTTCTCCTTCTGCCTCTCTCTCTCTCTCTGTCTCTCATGAATAAATAGGTAAAGTCTTTAAAAAAAAAAAAAAAAAAAGAGAGAGAGAGAGAGAGGGACACCTGGGTGGTTCAGCATTTAAAGTGACTGCCTTCAGCCCAGGGCATGATCCTGGAGTCCTGGGATTGAGCCCCACATCAGGCTCCCTGCATGGAGCCTGCTTCTCCTTCTGCCTCTCTCTCTCTGTTCTCTCATGAATAAATAAATAAAATCTTTAAAAAAATAAAAAAAGAGAGTTAAAAGATATCACAATCAAATTTATGCTATGAGTGGATCTTAATTGATCATGGTTCCAATAAACGATCCATGGGAGGGGTGCCTGGGTGGCTCAGTAGGTTAAGCATCTGCCTTTGGTTCAGGTCATGATCCTGGGGTCCTGAGATACAGCCCCAAGTCAGGTTCCCTGCTCAGCGGATAGTCTGCTTCACTCCTCTCTCTCTCTCTCTCAAAAAAAAAAAAAAAAAAAAACTATCCACAAGAGACATTGCAGGACAACTGGAAACATAAACGGGAATTTTGGTGATATAAAGAATTATTTTGGGATCCCTGGGTGGCGCAGCGGTTTGGCTCCTGCCTTTGGCCCAGGGCGCGATCCTGGAGACCCGGGATCGAATCCCACGTCAGGCTCCCAGTGCATGGAGCCTGCTTCTCCCTCTGCCTGTGTCTCTGCCTCTCTCTCTCTGACTATCATAAAAAAAAAATTAAAAGAATTATTGTCATCATTTTAGATGTCATAAGGCATTGTGGCTAAGGAGGAGAATGTCTATTTTTTTGAGATGAATAATTGAAGAGCTTAGGAGTAAAAGCTCCTGATGTTTGAACTTAGCTAACGATTTGCTTCTTGTGACTAGAAAACAACGAAAGGGATGGGATGCCACCTCTGAGATTAGGTTATAAAAGACTGACATCCACTTGACGGACACTCTCTTTCTGGCTTTTTCTGCTTGCTCACTCTGATCAGAGATCCACTCTGGATCTATAGGAAGATCCACTGGGCAGGAACTAAGGGCAGCATCCAGCCAACAGCCTGCAGGAAACAAAATCCTGCCAACAACCACGGGCATGAGCTTGGAAGCAGATGCCCCCTCGTCAGCCTAGAACTGACTGCAGCCCCTGCCGACACCTTGAATGGAGCCTGTGGGAGAGAGGCTCCCCTCGAGGGAGAAAAAGCTACCTCGTACCTGGGTCTCCTACCCACAGACCCTACCCTGAGGCAAGACGTGTATGGTTGTATTTTGCAGTTTTGGGGCGTTTTGTTGTGCCACAAGGACACGAGGTCCATGCCATGATTGCTCTGACTTACAACCGGGGAAACTGAGTTCTAGAGCAGGAAGCAGCACGTCCAGATTTTAGGAACCGCACCCCTCGCCACCAGGCACTCGCCAAGACTGTTTGGACGCTCCTCCTCCGCGACTTTCTGCCAAGGCCGAGCCCACTCCATTTGCTAGGGGCCGCGAGGATTAGCACGCCCTCTCATTACCAAGGAGCCCTCTTATCCCATAGAAAAATGGGGCCATAAATGATTTAGCACGCACGAGGAGGCAGAAGTGGAAATTGCTGCTGAAAACCAGCTCCTCTGTGAGCGGGGGTCGGGCCTTCCAGAACCGCTCACATCCTACAGCAATGAAGGGGTTGGGGAAGCCGACGATGGCTTCCCGATGTGGAGATCACTTTGAAACGCGGCGGCTGGTAGTTAAAGCCATTAGTCCCCCTCGGGCTTCAAGGACAGCTACAAAGAAACTATTTTGTAAATTGTGCAAGAAGCCGGGATCTGCCAACCCCTGGGTTAGCCCAAACCGGCCGAGCAATTGCTTTTAACACTTCATTTCCTAAGTACACTAATACCTGGGCAGAGATGGAAAATACCCCCCTTCAGACACGGCGGGGTCTCTGCTCCCCACAGCTGCTGAGCCACAGCTGGCTCCGGCCTGGACGAAGGGCTTCCCTTTCAGGCCCAGAGTCGGGGGGCCCTGGCCGGTGCCCGGGGGAGGCCGCCCGGCAGCTCCGCTCAGTCGGAGGAAGTGGAGCCACGGCGAGGAGTGCGAGAGGAGGAGACTCGAACTCGTTACCTGGAACCTGGCTTCATCTTGACCTCGCAGGTGCTGGCGGCTGGGCCAGGAGACAGTGGGGCGGTCACGGGAAGCCTCCCGGGGGCACGGCTTTCTCTCTCCCTCGGCTGGCCCACCTGCACCAAGATCCTGGAGGTCCTCTTCTTTCCGTGACGGAGCTCGCTGGTGTGGAGAGCCAGTGTGTGGGGAGTGAGGAGGCGGCGGCTCTGGGTGTCGCCTCCCCCAAGTGGTGAAGACCCTGGGTTTGGGCGTCAGGCTATCAGACCCAACCTTTGGCTCTAAAATGGGAATAAACATACTGGTTCCCCCAGGAAGCTGTCATGAGGGGTCGGTGACAGGACACGTGCAAAGCATTCAGGGCTCATGGGGAATGATTCCCTCTAGAGTTGTGCGAAGGGGTGGCCCTGGCCTGTGACATAGTCTATTAGTTGGGGTTCTCCAGAAGAACAGAACTAATAGGAGAGATCTGTCAGATATAGACACAGAATATATCGAGATAAACACTAGATTCTATGATACTATCTATCTAGAGATTTATTTCTATGGCCTCTGTGATTGTGTGGGCTGGCAAGTCCAAAATGTGCAGAGCAGAGACCCAGGAAGAGCTGATGTTGCAGTCTGAAGGCAGCCTAGTGGCCCAAGACCTTCATCCTCAGGGGACCTCAGTCTTTTTCTCTTAAGAATTTCCACTGATCGGATGAAGTTTCCTGCAGCGTAGAGAGTAAGCTGCTTTACCCAAAGTCTACTGATTTAAATGTTAAGCACATCCAAAAAAAAAAAAAAAAAAAAAAAAACCAACCAAAAAAATCCCACCAAACCCCTTCACAGCAACATCTAGCCTGGTGTTTGACTAAAAACAGGGTACTGTGGATTCGCCAAATTGATGCACAAATTAACCATCATACATAGTGAATGGTCAATAAATACAGTTTCTATTATTCTTTTGATGTAGTTACTGTGATTATCGTTGGTCTGTATATCCTTCCAGGTTCCTCCCCGTCTTGACATCAACCTCTGATTCGTAGCTGTCATTCACATTTTGGGAAAGGAAACAAAGAACCATAGCATTTTGTACACAAATGGAATCTCACGAGGGACCTACACGAAAACCTAGTTTTCTCAACTCTAGGACATGCTGTTGAGGTAAAAGTTGGGCCAATGTCTTCATACTTTCCCCACAGTAGCCTTTCCCAAATTAAAGCATAGGTTATACATAGCACGTACTTATGTTTTACATATATGTTCCAATAGCGAAGAGATACTGAGTACTTGCTACATGCCAATTGATGTTCTTTTTTTTTTTTCCAATTGATGTTCTAAATGCTTTAAAGGTATTCACACGTTGAATCCTCATGGCAACCAAATAACTTGGGATCCATTATCATCCCTCATGTCACTGAAGAAGAAAATGAGGCTGGGAAGTGTAGGCATCATGTCCAAGGCCAAGACAAGCCATTCCACCATGTTCTAGAGCCCATGGGTACTGACCACAGACTCACAACAGGCGAAGGTAAGTGCTAGAGTGAGGGAGCAGGAAACTGATACTGTCTGGAGGTGCTCACACTGTGTGGGAAGAAGGAAACTCTGGGGTGGTGGTGGGTTCTCCCTCATGTGCAGACATATCACTTGGGAAACCTGTTAAAAAGGCAGATTCTTAGGCCCTATCTCTAGAGATATTGATTAAACTTAGGTGTGTGCCCAGGGACCACACGGGAAGTCCCTGAAGTCTCCTTCCTTTGCCCTGGGTAAGTTGGGGCTCAGGAAGCTCCCATATGCACACCCATTCTGTGGTATTGTGAAGCTGAGCATTAAGGCACTGAAGAAGCATCCTGGCCTGACAAGAAAGATGATAAACGTACTGATACCAAGTATTCCTATGAAGGGTTCATATAATGGCTTTTGTTCTAGAAGGCTGTCATAAGAGAGGTCCTATAATTCTTCAGGGCAGGTCAGAGATGTCCAAGTACAAGAGATACCCAGAATTCAGCACACCTGGTCTCTTTAGTGTCGTCAGACTTCTACATCCTAGGAAGTACATGTGAAAACAGAATTCTTGTCAAGTTCAAAAGTCTTTGGACCAAGACAGGAAGATATTCATGTATAAGAGCTGCATGCAAAATTGAATCAAACAGTTTGTTGCAGACTTTGGAACGTGGTTGAAAAAAATTAGGTACTGCACAGAATTCAAATCCAGGAACAGGGGCTGGGGGACACTCCTGTCTTGAGGGTCAAAGACATTAAAAGCCAGCGTGGCCCATTTGGGATTTGAACAATCATGTCAGCATCTGACCAATATCTCTGGTCCTTAAATATGCAGAGAAGGTACAGTAGGCAGAATCATGACCCCCAATGATAACCACGTCTCAATCTCCAAACATATCACAGGGGCTTACCTGACATGTCATTAGGGACTTTGCAGATAGGATCATGTTAAGGATCTCAAGATAAGAAAGATACTGTTGCTTATCTGGTGGGCCCAATGCAATAAAAAATGAAGCAAGTGAGTCAAAGTCAGAGAAGGTGTTATGCTGATGGAAGCAGAGGTCAGATAGGGAGAAAGAAATCTGAAAATGCTACTTTTCTTTTTTCTTTTTCTTGTTTTCTTTTTTAAGATTTATTTGTTTGAGAGAGTGTGAGCTCATGTGTGAGTGGAGGGGAGGTGGTGCACAGGGAGGAGAGAGAGAATCTCAAGCCAACTTGGTGCTGAGCACATAGCCCCACACAGGGCTCATTCCTGTCACCCTGAGATCATGACCTGAGCTGAAACCAAGAGCCAGATCCTTAACTGAGCCACCCAGGTGCCCCTGAAAAGGCTACTTTTCAGTGCTACCACTGCTGGCTTCAAAGATGGAGGAGGGGCTGTGAGCCAAGGAGGGTAGATGGCCTCTAGAAGCTGGAAAGGCAAGGAAATTGATTCTCCCCTAGAACCTCCAGAAGGAACACAGCCCTACCGACCCATTTAAGATGTCTGACCTCCAGAACTATGAAGTAATACATTTATATTGTTTTTAAAAAATATTTTATTTATTTATTTGACAGAGAGAGAGAGAGTGTGTGCATGAGCAGGGCGAGGGGCAGAGGGAGAAGGAGAAGCAGACTCCTCGCTGAGCAGGGAGCCTGACATGCAGCCTGGGATCAGGACCTGAGCTGAAGGCAGATGCTTAACTGACTGAGCCACCCAGGCGCCCTTTCATAGTGTTTTAAACCTGGCCTGAGGAAATGTGTTACAGCAACAATAGGACATAAATACAAAAGGTTTCCCTAGTTGCAATGAGAAGAACCACCCTGGCTGTCTCCCGCTCTGGATCTTATGCTCAGTGGGAGTCTGGCTCTGCAGCAGCTGTACAATGCTCAACGTTTATGCATGCTAACAGTAGGACTTAAGATATAAAAATGCTTAAGGGAATCGGAATGATTGTATTAAGATTTTAGTGTTAGAAACATGTAAAAATTTGATAGCTTATATAATTGCCATGACTTTAAACATTTGAACTATGAGAATGGTAGCTTATGATGCCAATTTAAAATGTGTCATTGAGTACTTGATTTAAATTTATAATTTTAAGTTAAAGCCATATTAGATTAATTTTCCACTTTGGGATATATAAAAGAACTTTAAGGCCACTGATTTATGTACTATTTATATTATACATTTGCATTTATAAAACACTTAAATACGCAGAAAGATTTGCTTAAGTCGGATAATTGAAGGGCTTAAGACAGAAATAAATTTCATGCAATGTATAAATACCACATAAAATATTTGAAGGCTTTTAACTGACAAAGAAAAAGAGCCAACATTATTTAAAAGTTTTTAAAAAATTGCTAGAAACTAGGCTGAGAAATAATAGAATTTCTAAGCTGAACCCCAAAGATTAAGAACTAGGTTTTTGAACTTACAAATGCAATAGATTGAATATTATTTGTCTTTCCTACACACAAATACCATCTTGAACCATCTTGTGACATTCATACCAACAGCTTGTGAGGCATTGGATCCCAAGTCCTAAAAAAGTGCCACAATACCAGACACCCAGTAACATGTACATCTCCATGCAAAGTTACATTTTATCTTCTTCCCCATTATAACTGGATGCTCCTCTTTTTAAAAGTAGATTTTATTTATTGAGAGAGAGAGAGAGAGAGAAAGAGAGCATAAGCAGGGGGAGCAGGAGAGGGAGAAGCAGGGAGCCCGATGTGGGGTTTGATCCCAGGACCCTGAGATCATGACCTGAGAAGATGGCAGATGCTTAACTGACTGAGCCACCCAGGTGCCCCCTGGATGCCCCTCTTATAAGCACTTTGAATATTTGCTCCTTTGTCCTGATAGACTATCATTGTGACTAATAATGTTGTAAAATTAGCTGGATCACCTTCTGAACACAAAACATGTGCCTTAGGGCTACAGAAAAAATGGTCTTTGAATTTCTTTGGGAAAAGAAATCCATATTTGATATTTTTAAAAGGGAGTCTTGGACAGCCCGGGTGGCTCAGTGGTTTAGCGCTGCCTTCATCCCAGGGCCTGATCCTGGAGACCCGAGATCGAGTCCCACGTCGGGCTCCCTGCATGGAGCCTGCTTCTCCCTCTGCCTGTGTCTCTGACTCTCTCTCTCTCTCTCTCTCTCTCTCTCTCTGTGTCTCTCATGGATGAATAAATAAAACTAAAAAAAAAAAAAAAGCATAAAATTAAAAAAAATTTAAACGGGAGTCTTCATGGAAAAAACAAAATTTATGGTCTGAGTGATTTTTAATTTTGAGGTACGTATCTGGGGAAGGTAGTAAAATCTTTGCAGGGCTTAGGGGCTCTGAAAGTCTTGTGCACCTCTTGCAGAATCACCTCTCAAATAAGCAGACAACATTGTAGGCTCAACAGTGCAATGACCTGGACTGGGGACCACACACCAGAGCAGGGCCTCTCCCGCCATCTGTTGGTGACAGGTGGAATTTCCCGCATCCACAGTGGTGGCAAGCTTTTATGGGGACCCTGCAGCTTTGTGTGTAGCTGCAGAAGTTTATAAAGAAGGAATTTCTGGCCATTTTATTTAAAACAGCAACACACGCACCCCAGGACACAGGGAACTCTCTTTTCTTCTTCCCCTTTTATTTCTCCCTCTGGTACTTACCATCCCACAAACTAGGTTTCCCTTGCTATTTATTACTTTTGTATCAGAAGAGAAAGAAAAAAATGGACACACGAAGGCCCAGAGAAGAGCATGTGTGAAAGCTCTGGCTTTGGGAGCTCTTGATGCTGAGGGAATGATATGATGGGTCACAATGGTATCTGGTGGCCATTGTGGAAAACAGGGTCAGATGTACTACTGGGAAACCATTGAGGAGTGGTTTAGTTGTGTCTTTGCTTATTTTCTTGTCCATCTGTCACCACTAAAAGGTAAGCTCCAAAGGACACAGATTTTTACAGGTTTTGTCCCATGCTGGTGGCAGAAGCTGCTCATTTGCCCATCAGCCATCTTTCCCTTCATCTTTTTTTTTTTTTTAATTTATTTATGATAGTCACACACAGAGAGAGAGAGGCAGAGACATAGGCAGAGGGAGAAGCAGGCTCCATGCACCGGGAGCCCGATGTGGGATTCGATCCCGGGTTTCCAGAATCGCGCCCTGGGCCAAAGGCAGGCGCCAAACCGCTGCGCCACCCAGGGATCCCCTCCCTTCATCCTTTTAGTAACAGAAGCCCCACTTCCCCGTAGCATTTGTTGGGTGTGTGGATGTGTGCTGGAGAGCATTTCCCAGCCTCTCTTGCAGCTAGATGAGGCCAGGCATCAAAGCAATTGCCAATAAGTGGGGAATAAAAATCATTCTTTAACTTCCAGGTCTTGCCTTATGACCTCAAGACGATTGTCTTCTTGCAGGCTAAACACAGCCATGATGAAGATGAGCCATTTCAGGGCACTATCTTTGAGAATGGCTAAGCCACAAAACAGAAGGAGCGCAAGTTCTCTGATAGAGCCCGAATAGAATCACCAATGAGATCTGACTTCTGCATGGTGAGGAGAGAGAAATAAATATCCATGCTATTTTAGGATCTCATCCTTATAGCCTCTGTTACAAACGGAACCGTGCCTCCCCAAAATTCATATATTGAAGCCCTAACCCCTCATGTGGCTGTGTTTGGAGATATGACCTATAAGCGGGTAATTAAAGTCAAGTGAAGTCATAAGGGTGGGGCCCTAACCAACAGGACTGGTGGCCTCATAAGGAGAAACAGAGACACCAGAGATCTTGATCTCTCTTGTTCTCTCTCGCTCTGTTTCTCTCTCAGTGCTCACACCAAGGGAAGGCCAAGTGAAGACACAGTGAGAAGGCACATGTCTATGAGCCTTACCACCAACTTAGGCAGTACCTTGACGGATTCTCCAGAATTGTGAGAATAAATTTCTATGGTATAACCCACCCACTCTGTGGGGTTTTGTTATGGCAGCCCACATGGACCTCTACAGCCGCCAGCCTGTACCCTCATGCCTAGAACACGCCCGGAAATTAGTAGATGTGCAACAATATTATTTGGGTAAATAAATGAATGAAAAGAATAGAAAGACAATATTTAATTTGCATAGTGCTATAAAAATGTAAAAGATGAACCGACTCTATTCATTCAGCCATCTAAGCTTTCATCTTCGTATCACCCTGGCTGTATTTGCAAGGAAACCTGGCCGCCGAACCCTGACCAGCGCCTTCTCTCCCACAGTCCGCCCCCAATCTATCCATTGTCAGCTCCTGTTAATTTTACCACCTCCATCACTCTATAATTTTCTACCATTACAACGGTCCCAACTCCATCCTGGGTCCTATTATCCCTTGTTTACTTTGTGATAATTGCTTCCAAACCACTCCCTCTCACCTCCCGTACTTGAACCTGTCACAGAGACTTCTAGTTGCCTCTTGCAAACTCACTTTGCCTTCTTTCATGGAAAGAGATCCTTCATTTTATTCAGTTTGGCAATTCTCTCTGAACCAACCCGGCTTCCCTCTTGTTCCTGCAGGCCAGGTGCCACGTGACTAAATTCTGGCCGAGGAGCTACAAGTAGAATTTGTTAAGTGAGGTTTCCAGGTTTTATTTTTTTAAAAAAGATTTTATTTATTTATTCATGAGAGACAGAGAGAGAGAGAGAGAGGGGGGGGCAGAGACACAGGCAGAGGGAGAAGCAGGCTCCATGCAGGGAGCCCAACATGGTACTCGATCCCAGGACTCCAGGATCACACCCTGGGCCGAAGGTGATGCTAAACCGCTGAGCCACCCGGGCTGCCCTGGAAAACCTTTTTAAAAGAAAGATAGAGAGCTGGGACCAGGCCACATTTTGCCCTTTTCCTCCACTTTTTCCTTCTTGTTGTCTGAAACTTGGGAGTGACTGCTGGAGCCCTCGCAGCCATATTGAACTATGGAGGATTGAGGAGAGGAGATAGAGCAAGAAACTCTGCCCCTGATGATTTTGTGGAGCTGCCATGCCATTAAGTCCATAGAGTAGAAACTCCTGCCATATAAAATGAACAAATTAAGCCCCCAAACCCACTTTGAGCCTCCTGTTTTATTTGTTCATTTGTTCCCCATCACACAGAAAAGAGAGGAATGTCTCTTTCAGAATCACATCAACTGATTTGAATGATGCAAAAGCAGACCTTGGTGACAGTCCCCATCCCTTATTTATCTCTGGAGTGGCAACTGTAATTGATGGGATTAAGAAAATATGCCTTTCTTTTCAATACGGCAATTCTAAAAAATTAGAAATATTTTCATTCCTACTTGAATCAAGAGTCCAGAAACTATGTAAAATACAAATGGTTGGATGTGGTCATGGTATTTATTCATAGTATATTTTCACAATGTATTAATAAAGGAGAATAACACTTATTCATACACTGAGTATAACTTCTTCTGGAGCCCTCTGGAGTTTGTTTGGGGTTGGAGATTACTGCCAGGTTTTTTCTAATCTCCCTGGGTTGTGGAAGCAGGTAGGATTTCTCAAATTGAGTGCCTGCCATGGGTCATTGGCAATGACTTCCCTTCAATCAGGTTAGAAGGGCAGAAAGACACCGACTTCAACTTCCATTTTGGAAATAAGTAACAAGCAGTGGATTAACGGAAGATCAGAAAGACTCAGGCATCTTGTATTCCACAGTTTATGTCTTCTCACAAATGCTAATTACGGTAGCAGCCATGAACACTGGCAAGGTCTTAGGCTCATGTCCTGAAGAGAAGTCAAGTCACCAGCCAATGTATTTTAGCAAAAGGCAATCCTGATGACTAAGAACCGGTCCTGAACTTCTCCAGGTGTGCTGGGGGTGCGGAAGGTCACTCCATTTTGAGCATCCTCTGTCTTGCAACTGATAAACTTGGACACCACTTTAGAACATCTTGGCAAAGCGTTGAGAGGATCTCACTTTCTCAGTATCTCTCTATAATGAAGCTGCTTTGGAGTTTCCTCCATTTAACTTCAGAGAGATCAAGGCACCATGAACTGAAGCAAAGTATGAATAACAACAACAAAAAGAAGAGCAGAGTCCAACTCTCTTCCAAAACAGGCATGTCCAAAAATAAGGATAAACAGCTGGTCTATTTTTCCAAGTGATTCTGTCCATTGCAAATTGTCCTTCCATTCCTCCCTTTTATTAAAAATGTTTACATTTCTGAGTCTGATGATCATTTAAATATATACAATATACAGCACCAAGGCAGCAATTTTTTTTCCCAGAGATCACATGAAACTGAATAGATAGTTAACATAACTAATAGCTGGTACAATCTGTGACATCACTACGTTACTTATTGGCTGATACTTTCCTAGAATTGCCAAAACACACTTACACGACTCTTGTAGCACCTTGATGGCAGCTAGGTTGTTTTAAAAAAAAACAAATTACAATTTTTAAACAGTAGCAATAAAATATTTACAGATAGAAAGTAAACAATAGTGTACCGTGATAATGAAGGATCACTTTTGTCATAGTACTACATATAATGTAGAGTACGTAAAATGCAGTGATCTGACTGCAAGGGACAAAATAATGCAAAAGGCAGTCATAATAGAATCATTTTACGTACAAAAATATTACATTACAATAAATAATTTCAAACATAAATATTAAACTTTACATCATTAGGATATTCCACATATATATACAAACACGTATATATATGTGTATATGTATACGTGTTTGTATATATATGTATATATGTGCATATGTACACACACACACTCATACAAGTCCTCATACACACACACACACACACACACACACACACACAAATTTAAGGTGGAGGTATTGCTTTACTATCCTTCATCCATCCTATAATGGCTTCCTCTTCAGAGCACCTGAAAATAAAGAAATCAAACAAGAAATGTAAACTGTCTGTCTCAAATTCCATACATAAGTCAAGACTAGGTAACCCACATATTTTTACATGTAGAATTTTTAAAAGGACACTTACTATTTTCTCTAGATTTTAAAAGCGATGTATGTTTGCTATAAGAAACATGGACATATCAGGGGAGTATAAAAAGAATAAAATAAAAATCTACTAGCCTGAAATCTCTCACATGAGATAATGCTCTTCAAATAATGGCACATTTCCTTCTAGTTTTCTTCTAGGCATACATGTAAATATTATGTATATATACTCACTCAAATTTTACTACACATAAACACATATAAAACTATTTTGCTCGATATAAAATATGTAAAATACATATAAAATGGGGATCTCTAGCAAATACCTGCTGCCTTTGCCTGCCTCCATTCCATTTCCTCTTTTCTGGTAACAAACTCCTTCTTTCTCTTCTAAATGAAACTGTCAATCACCTAACTCCAAGCGGGTACATGATCTCAGTCTCCTGGACATTGTGATTGGTTCAGAAGTGCCCATGGGACCAAAGAGAGCGTGAGTTCTAGTGCAGAATGGATGCTGGAGGTGAGCGTTTATCTGGGGTCGTGAGCTGCAAAGATGATGTAAGCCTAGAGCTGCCATGGAGCATGGAGGGGGAAGATGGTCTGCCTGAGAATGAAGGAAGCCTTGATAACTGATGGGAGAACAAAAGGGTCTTGACGAGTCCCTTTGAGCCTCTGGATCTACCTATGTCTGAAGCTAGCACACTGGTGGGATTTCTCAGTTTTTTAAGGCAGTACATTTTCTTTTCTTTTTTTTTTTCCTGTTGCCTCTTGTAATGGAAACAATCGTAACTTAAGATCATAATTTTGAATATGGATGTTTGATTAAACAGCGAAATACTAATATGTAAATGTCAAGTAGGTACTCTTATGTCAGGATCTTGAAGAGCCCCACAAAAGAATGGGCTGCTGAACGTTTGAAGTGGTAGCAGGGGTAGCATGGGTTGGCTGAACTCATCCATCCTATCTGAGGGCACTGGGACAAGCGAGTGACCAATTCAGCCTGCTGCCCAGCAGAGGGAGCACTTGCCAGCATAATGTAGTTAGACCAGGCTCTGTCAAACCTTAACACGCAGGACTCTCTTGTGGATTTGTTCAAATACAGATTCTGATTTTGTACGTCTCGGGTAGGGCCTGAGATTTTGCATCCCAAAAGGTGCCCAGAGGATACTGATCATGGTAACCTTTGGATGACACCGTGAGTCACAAGTATGTGGAACAGGGCATTAATGGAAAGCTGGCTTTGGGGTAGGGCACTGATGGGTCCTGCCAAAGGCATCTACCGTGACCTTAAGCAAAGCTACTTAACCATGTGAGCCTCAGCTTCTATCTGTAAAATGAGGATAACAGCCCCATCTTGTGGCTTTATTGCGTGGATTCAATGAAATAATGCCACAAAGTGCTCAGCATGGTGCCTGACACATAGTCAGAGCTCACTGAAGGTCATTAATGTTACTGTTGCAATGCTCTCGGGCAGTATCTCGAAAGTGAATCCATAAGTCACTTGAATCAGAATTCCCTGTATCAGAAATACAGATTGTTAGATGTGTCAGAGACCTAAGGACCTCTAGAGATGGGGTCCAGGGAGTATCTCTAATAACTACTGTAGAGGAACCTGATGTAGAAAGCTCAGGGACCTCACATCCAAGGGTGGAGAAGAGAGGACCTCAATCACGTGATGGCAGATGAGCAGGAGAGAAAAATAGTAGTGAGTCACTTTCAAGAGGCTTCATACTCAACTTTCTGGGGGCAACTGACCTGCCTACATATGCTACTCAGTAGTGTACAGAAAGAACAGCAAAGAGAGAGAAAAAGAGAGAGAAATGTGGGACTTACTTACCTTAACTATAAAATTCGAACCTCCAGGCCAGTGCCAGAGGACGGAGTACATTTTCCACAGTAACCACCACATTTTCCTATGACCCGGGTACCGTCCTGCAAGAAAATGCATTGCTCTTAGACTATCCACTTGCCTAGTGTTTCCAGGGCTGACACTGGCTTTGGAGAAATCTTTCTTGCATGCACAGGAGGTAGGCCTTCTGGACAGAAGCAGAGCCCAACATCCTCACGTGTTTTTAAAACAGGGTCTGACAAACAACGGTCTGTGGGCCCAATTCAGTCTGCCACCTGTTTCTTTCTGGCCCATAAATCAAGAACAATGTTTACATTTTTAAATGGTTGAGAAGAAGCAAACCAAGAATAATATTTCCTGACATGTGAAAATTATATGAAATTCAAATTTCGGTAGCCATAATAAAGTTTTCTTGGAACACGGCCACGTTCATTCATTCATTTAATGTCTACGCCTGCTTTCAGGCTCCAACAGCAGGATGAGTAGTGGTGACAGCTCTCATTGCTTTACACTGCTAGTCAGCACACTGCAAATCACGGTGACACAGTTGTAACTTGGCAGTATTTTGAATGCTGTGCGTATTGCCATATCATAACATTTTGTTTTATTTTATTTTATTTTTTATTACCAGTGTATACCATCATGTCACAACAAGAAAACAAAAGTGACTTTGAATGTTGCTCTTTTAAGGTACCTTGGCATGTGAACTATTCTGTTATCAAATTTAGATGACAAAGCACTGTGTTTCTTTTGCAATGACACCACAGCTACACTAGAAGAACACAACATATGCCAATGCTACTAACCTCAGCCTCAGCACACATTCCCAATTCACAAGGAAAGCAATGGTCATAAATTCAGAAAATTTAAAATTGAAGATCTCTCCATAGTGTAATTTCTTCCTAACAATAAAACTAAAACCAAGTGAAAATAAACAATGAAACTGACTACGTTTCCAAGTGGCTAATATGTTAGTTAGCCAAGCAGGAAAACAGTTTACCCCATGGTGACTTAATCACATCTTGTTTTATCATAACAGCCGAGCAAACGTGTCCAGAAAAAATAAATTGTTTAAGACTATTATCCTTTTGGTAGGAATAGTTTGCTTGAGAAGTTAATGACATTGAAAGCAACATCAATAGTCAATGAAAACACAAAGCAAATACTCTTGGGTGGGTTTTTTTTTTTTTTTTTTTTTTTTTACTCTTGATGAGTTGATAGATGGGCATTATCAATATTACTCAGTCATTTATTTAAGGAGGTGATGTGGAGTCTGAAGTGAGTAAAGAATTAGCTTCTGTGAATAGTCTGTTGCAGAATAAGTTTAGGCAAGAAGATTTCAGAGAGGCTGAGAAAACTAGCACAGGATAACAGAAGTGGAATCTACCAAGATGTGTTGACAACTGACAGTGGTAAAAAATACGTAGAAGCAGAGAAAGCTTTAGTTGGCCAAATTTACAAAGCTCATAAAAATGTAAGATGTTTGAAGCCTGTCATTATTCATTGTATTATCCATCAGTAGGCACCCTGATGGTGTTACAAAACATCTATCAGGTGTTACAGAACCAGTAATATCAACGGGAACATCTTTTGCTATCGTAAACTTATCCATCATTGGTTTTATAAACTTTTTTTTAATCAGATATAGAAGCTGAATACCCTGACTCATGCTACCATCCAGCAGTTTGATACCTTAGCATAAAGTTTCACTGTGAACTTTTGAGCTCAGGGCTGGGATTAAAATTTTTCTGAATGAGAACTGCTCTCAGTCACTGTAACTGGACACTCACTGGCTTTGGACATTAGCTTTTGCTATGTATTTGACAATATTTCTTAGAGAATTGATCTTAAATTTCAAGGCAAGACTTCTACATACAGGGATCCCTGGGTGGCGCAGCGGTTTAGCGCCTGCCTTTGGCCCAGGGCGCGATCCTGGAGACCCGGGATCGAGTCCCACGTCGGGCTCCCGGTGCATGGAGCCTGCTTCTCCCTCTGCCTGTGTCTCTGCCTCTCTCTCTCTCTCTCTGTGTGTGTGTGACTATCATAAATAAATAAATAATTTAGAAAAAAAAAAGACTTCTACATACAGGCACAACTTATACTGTGGTAATGTTATTTTAATGTCAATTAACATTGTTCCAATCATAAGTAATGTGAAGTTGCTTTATGTACTTTCCATTCTATTGAAAGTTAAAACAAGCTACATCTCATGCCACATAAATTTTTGGTGGATATATTTTCTGAGCCTGAGCTGCTGATCCAGCAGCATCTTTTAGACTTTGATGTAAGTGCAAATAAAATACCATACTTCAAAATCCATTTAACAAGGCAGTCAGGGAGCTGCCGTCTTGCCTTCAATAGCAATTCCTTAATCTGCAATGTAATGACATGCTAAAGGATGGATATCAAGAGAAAACTCTAACAGAATACTAGAAATGCTTGCCAAGGCATGAATATTCTCAATTAAAATTATATGGTTATGGCCTACTCAGTGTTTATGTAAAAAATATTTATAAAGATGAAATACAGAAAATCTCATCTCTGATCAGCCTTAATAAACACTTATAACCAATTTTTATAATAGAGAATTAAGCAAAATATTCAGCTAATTAAGTAAAATATTATCCCCCCCACTAGTCTATTCTTCTCATTGGTAAGAATGTATGACCAAAAAATTGAACTCAATTATTATTTTTAAAATTGAATCAATAAAAATTTTGTGCAAATTTCTTTCTACTTTTGTCATATAAATACATATATAATATTATTGATTTTGCCTCCTGGTGGCAAAGTTTAAAATGTTTAGAAATCGGGCAGCCCCAGGTGGCTCAGTGGTTTAGCGCCGCCTTCAGCCCAGGGCGTGATCTTGGAGACCCAGGATCGAGTCCCACATCAGGCTCCCTGCATGGAGCCTACTCCTCCCTCTACCTGTGTCTCTGCCTCTCTCTTTCTGCATGTGTGTGTCATAAATAAATAAAATCTTTAAAAAAAATAAAATAAAATGTTTAGAAATCAATATAAATTATTTGTTTTTTTTACAGAAGAAGTTTGCTGGCCCCCAGTCTATCCCTTCTGCCTCTCCAGATTCATCTTGTGGTTGTCTAGATACCATCCTTTCCCTCTACCCCACCCCCTGTCTGCAGTTCTTTCAGTTGTTCTTCCAACATGCCCCTTGTAACACAGGGCCTTTGCACCATGTCCCTCTCCCCTCTGTGTGCACTGGACCACCCTATCTTTTGACTATTCAATTCTTCAGAACCCAGCCCAGGGCCCACTTCCTCTCAGATACCTTTTTCTCCAGTTACCTGCCGCATAGCATCCTATAAAACTGAGTAATTATTTCTTTATATCTATTTTCCTGCCACAATGTAATCCCCATAATAGTAAAGCCAATGTCTTTTTCAGTTCCAAGGTCCCTAGAACCCAAGTGTATGGCTCAAAGTGATACTAAATACACATTACACATCTGTTAAATAAATGAATGAATGAGTGAATGAGTGAGTGAATGAGAGGCTGAAGCTGATGTACGTTCTTCTTTTTGACCTGCGATTCAAATTGCTTGGCTCTTTCCCCTAACACTTGACCATGCTGCAAAGAACTGTTTCCCGAACTGTGACATTGTGTTGCACTGTGTAAATTTACCATGTCACATTAGCCACCCTCCACCCCTCTATTCCTGCACAACGTTTGGCATTTTTGATGTTTCACATTTTCCATGATTGGGAAAAACACTGTGATGAAGCCTATTTGTGCCTGCATTTCAGGATATCTTTGGGCTACATTCTCAGAACTGGGTCAAAGGCATGAAGATTTGCTTTCTGTGGCCAAACTACGAAAGTTTCTTGCAAATAATGGATCATCTCATTTAAAAAGAAAAAAAAAAGTGTTGCCAATTTAACAAGTTAAGAGAACAAGATAGTTTCTCTTTGAAAAATTTGCTTCCTTTGATTATTAATGATATTGAGTTGGAAGAGTGATTTCCAAGAGCCTAATTGGTCCTGCATTTATGGGCTCATATTAATTCTGAAGCCAGTCTGACACCACCAACTGGATCTGATGCCAGACCAGCCTTCTAGCTGTTAGGAACTTTCTCCCCAGGCTGAAGCCCTGGTCTGCAGGCCTTGAGAATGTTGACGTGCTGGAATGTCTTCTGTTGCATCCAAACTCATGCTTTATCCACGCTCTCTCCTGACCCAGCCGTGGAGAGAACCCGGGGTCAGACTGCCTGCGGTTCATACCACATTTTCAAATAACCTAAGACTCAATCTCCTGGTGCGTCTGTAAAATGGGGATGATATTTGTCTCCTCTCAGAGGTATGCTGTAAATGCAAGAGTGTATGTAAATTGCTTAGCAGACTAGTTGGCCTAATGTACATGCTCAAAAAAATATTAGCTATTATTATCATAAAAGTCATTTTTATGCGTGGATCTTCATCATAGCCTGTTCTCAAGGAGATGAGGGAAAGTCTGGGTAATTATAAAGTTGCTGATAATGGCTTTGCAATGTTCATGCTATTTCACTAATTGGGACGCTGTTAATTTGATTTAGATAAAGTCGGAGCTAAAACTTATCATTTTTACTACAGAGTATAAAGAAAAAAACATACTAAGAAAATGATTAGCATAAACATGATTGTCATGGAAACAGTGCCTACTTTAGAGAAAAAGGTATATTTTCTGGTATCTTAGGAGGACTCACTAGCATACAGTGAAACACTAATTATAAATCATTTTTATTTCTTCATTAGAGCAAGCTCTCTGAAAATCTCCTTCAAATGAATATTCTGTTAGCTTAGTTTGAGCTATTACATATAATTAAAATGAGTGACTCTGCTCCATTATGAATAGTTTATATTTCACACTCTTCACTATTTTTTTCTGGTTCTCTCCGTTAATATGACCAAGGGAGGTAGGATCATGTGATTTAGAAAAGTTAGCAAATCTTTCATTGAAGTCTTTATTTACATCTCATATCCTGGGCACATCTGGGGGTGAGGGTGCATGGAATGTCATTGGCAGAGGAGCTCGGTATTTCAATGTTTTCTCTCTGATCTCAAGTCTGGGCCATGGTCCCCTTTCCATCTGTCTGTCACTCACAAGCAGAGTAGGAACTCATGATTTCCTGAGCACAGCAGGTGAAGCTAAAGCATCCCTGGGCCATGGGGGTGTCCCACCTGCCTCATTCCCAGGTGGAGTGGGGGGGGTCACAGGGACAGAATCTACATGGTGCTTTGGGCGCCAGCCAGATCCAGACTCAGCCTTGGCTCAGGCCATAGTTCTTGGTCTTTCCACATTTCCATCTCAAGCCAGCCTATTTCCTTCATCCCCTTGGTCAGCTTCTAAAACCTTCCGGCAAGCCTAAGGGCCAGGGAAGGGTGATAACATTAAGAGCTAACACCGGTCCTGTGCCTGGTATCTGCCCAGGGACAAGCAAACAGCTTTTGGCTCCTATTAGGCGTATGCCCTACAAGAACCCAGAGATAAGGGGCACCAGGATCCTCACTTTATGGATGAAGAAACCACACCCCATGCCCCAAGAAGTAAAATAACTTGCTCCAGAGCTGGAAGTGCAGGAGCAGGCAATCCTACTTCAGAGTCTGAGAGCTGAATCTCTGTACTCTGCAGCCAAGGTGAGCTTTCCCTTCAGCACCCAGGGCTGCCCGCGGGTGGCCGGGAACTGAGATTCCTGCACCAAAGCAGCATCACGTGCTTATCCTCCACTGCCCCCCTTCTCAAACTCCCTTTCAAGATTTGATGAGAATGCTGGGAAAATGGGGTTTAATGCATGTAATTTGCGCAATAAGTAGTAGCTATTTCAATTATAAAAGTAATCATTTTTATTAGTGAAAAATGGGAGAAACGTCTTTCCATTACCCACGGGGAGCCACAGTCAACCTGACAATGAGACTTATTTTTACCAGTCTCTTCCTGATGATGAGACAGTGTCCCTGCTCACCAGGTGGTTCTGGTGATGCAATTTTATCCTGGATGACTAAAGTTGCCCCGCAGTTCTGCTTGGGGAATGCATTTTTTGCCAACCAGGTTTGGAGAATTGAGGTTTTCAGTACACCTTTTCCCCTGTAGCTTCCAGCAGAAAAGGGAAGAAAAGTAAGGAATGATGATTTGAGGCTGAATCAAAGCAGGGCCACTTGGAGAGGAGAAGATGATGGCTGGCCAGGGTGTGTGTGCCACGGAGGACCGGGGGCAACACTGTGGTAGGTGATGGTGGGAGCGGGACATTACACAGTCCTGCAAACTGTGTCCCATTACACAGAACACTGGTTAGTTGATGAAATTAAAAGGTACAACTTTGAAAAGAGGGTTCTGGAGTTGGCTTAACAGGTCAGTGGTTCTCAAAATGTGGCCCCAGGTCAGGGGCAATAGCACCACCCAGAAAATTGTTGGAAATGTACATTTTGGGCTCTTCCTGAGGCTGGCTGTGGTTTTCTTTGTTGGTTGGCTTTGGGGGGGGGGGGGATGGACAGAGGGAGAGGGAGAGGGAATCCTAAGGAGACTCTGGACCCACTGCAGAGCCGGAAGTGGGGCTCAATCTCACCACCCTGAGATCAGGAGCTCAGGAGCTGAGCTGAAATCGAATCGGATGCTCCAGTCGGATGCTTAACTGACTGAGCCACCCAGGTGCCCTGAGGCTGGTTGTGCCCTGCAGATGACGAGCCCTGCAGGTGATGCTGACACACACTCTGGTTTGAGACCCGCTGATTTAGGGGAACACTGGTTTGAGTAAACACTGGCTTCCTTCTTGTACGCTTTATTCCAACCTTCAATACACTAATGCCTACTGCGCCTCTTCAAGAAGGAAACAAAATATACCATTTTTTTTTTTTTGCCAAATGTCTTTGGCCAGGAAGGCCCATTTTCATGGAGCATCCTCAGGGGATGCTGCTCTGAGAACCACACAGCAGGTGAGGCAGACAGAGCAGCATTTGTCAGGGCTGCCAAGAGCTACAGACGGCTCTGACCTGGCTCCCTGGGATTCATAAGGAGTGCTCGACAGACCCTGGAGATTAATTTTAAGCTCAGGCTCTCTGAACTGTCATGTAACACCGAGATTTAAAAAAAAAAGAAAAATGCTGGCAGGCAATTGTCAAACCAACTCCCTCCAGCAAAGGCTAACCTCTCAAAACCTTGGGAAACCGGCAACGGATCTTTATGGAGTAGTGACCATTCTCTCCAGAAGGTGGCACTCCCTGCTGTAATAATTTTTAGTTTTTGGACAAAAAATCTCAAAGTTGGTGTGGGCTAACAGGACTGAAACTTCTGTGCCATGGTTTACCTAGACGTTTTCCTACAGAATCATGTTTCATGTCTGACCATTTTGGACAGTTAATTTTTTTTTGTTGTTGTTCCTCTGAGCCACTGAACCCTAAGATGTGGATGCTGATGGGTAGTGGCAGAGAAGAACATTCTAATTTGGGATCATTTTCTAAAACACATGTGCTGTCAGCTATCTTTATTCCTTTCAGTGCAAAGGAAAACATTTAATGATTTACGAGCAATCGATACGGCCGTTTAGTGAATCAGATTTGAGGTGGTTGATTGGCTTAGAGAAAAAAGGGAGTATGATCGTTTTTATTCATAGACAAATTTAACCCTGGCAGCTTAAACAAAAGGGGGGGGGCGCTCGGGAAGCTCTGAGATTTCCCTAGGGAAGTCACAATTGGATGTTTCTTCCTTGGGGGGGGGGGGGCAGCTTGACTTGCTTCTATTACGATTTTGATAAGGTTTAGCACATAAAAATACAGGACACCGAGTTACATATGAATTTCAAATAAATAATTTTTTGGAGTAAATATGTCCCATGCAATGTTTAAGACAAGCTCATAGTAAAAAACAAAATCATTGCTTTTTCATTTCAGATTCCAACTTAACTGGGCATCCTGCGTTTGACCTGGAAACCCTATTTTGCAATAATAGCTGCTTCCCCAGGGCTCGGCTTCTTTTTCCTTCTCTCCCCCACATTTCTGAGGAGACCCCGGGGTAGGAGTCACGGCTGAAGCAGGACTTGGGACCATAGGCCATACCCATTCATTTCTCATTTGTCCACAGGTCAGGTTTCTGCCCCAGGTTCTCAGAAAGAAGTTCTGAGGGAAGGCTGCTAACAGGCAGCAGTTTCTGGGCTGGCTACGAGAGAATTGCCCAGGGAGTTTAAAAATCTGCCCATCTCAGAGGTTTCCCATCCGGTAAACCAGGCTGGGGCCGGGGCACCTGCATTTCACGCTTTTGCAGGTGGTTCTAAGAAACCCTGCGGAGAAACAGTTGCACACACCAGTGCTTCTCAAGCTGTGCTGTGCGGACCATCCACCCCGAGACCCGGCACGGGGGCAGACCCTGGCTGAGCAGCCCTGCGGCCCCCGAACCTGCACCTGCAACGAGCCCCAGGTGATGCTGGGGCTCTGTGAGGACCACGGGTGGAGTGGCAAGATTTCCGAGGTGACACGCTGGTTACTGTGGAAGCCCCCGAGCATTTCTCTGACTCTCCGGAAACATCGCCTGCTAAGTTATTCCCTTTCTTCCAGCCTCTCTTGTATTTCAAGTTTTCTTAAAAGCCCCACCACCGAACATCTTTCCCCTGAGGTTCACAAAGGAATCTCACGTTGGCTTAACTGCAAAGCGAGCCACGCACGCTCTCGGCGGCTTCTCCCTGCTTTCAGCTTCCTGGGTGAGCATCATCTAATTACTTGGATGGTTCACAGGTTCACAGGTTCACAGCTCTGGAGGTGGGGGCGGGGGTAGGTGGGGGGGTTAGAACTCACCAGAAGGGAAGCAAGGCTCTCTCGGATACACTCACACATGCTTCGTTTGCCACTTACTTCCTAAATTTTCGTCCTGACACTTTGCAAAACTGGTTTGAAGAAGTGGGAAAGCACATTTTCGTTCCTTTAGCACCAGCACAACGGACCAACGTGGAAGGAAGGAAAGAGAAGACAAAACCCATCCGGAGCCCCCCAGAGAACCTTACCGGGGACTTCTTAATGTCCGAGACGGCGTAATTCCCTTGTGATGTCCACCTGGCAGAGTCAGTCAAAGACAGGCCGGTTCCGTAAAGGTTGATGCTAAAACGACCCTGCAATAAAATGGCCAATGAGAGAGATTTTTTTTTTTTAGCCCACGTGATGTCCTAAGCAAAGGCCACACAACAAGAGGGACCTTGGAAAGGAGGACATTAATTAATTACGATAGCTACTAATTAATGAGAGTTTTTTTGGGGGGAAGGGAGGGGGACAGGTCTGGGCCAGGCCCCTGACATGCATCACCTCATGCATCCTCGAAAGAGCACTACGGACGGGGTTCTCTTTACAGATGGGGAAACTGAGGCCCAGCGGAGGTGATTAACTTCTGCAGGATGCAGGGAGAGAGCCCAACGCACATTTTCCTGACTTCAAAGTCCTCGCTCTCAACCGGCGCCATCCTGCCTCCCTAACACAGCAATCCTGACGTTGCTCACAATTATCAGATTCCTTCGGGAACGAAATGCCACAGTGTAATTTTTCTAACAAGGTCTCGCTGCCAAGCTTCCCGGGCTGCGGCCCCCGCCGCGCCGAGCTCTCCGCGCACCGAGCACAGCGGGGCGGGACTTCAAAGGAGAGGCGCGGTCTCCGCAACGGCCAGCAGAGGGCGCGCGCGGCCCGCTCTCCGCGGCCTGCAGGTGCGGTCTCCGCAAGGTGCCAGATCCCAGGCTGCGCGCCGCCGGGGTCCTTCCAACACAGGGGCTCGGGGTGGGGGTGGGGGTGGGCGTAGGGGTCCCGCGTGTATATCTAAGGAGACGCTGCAGCAGAGCAAGAGCTCTTGCTCTCCCCATCCGTCTCTGTCTCTCTCGTCTTCCCCAGCGACTCCACAAAAAGCACCTGAAAGTTGGCAGGTTCTGGATTTCAAATGCTCTGCACCAACCTGCTCCCGGGGAAGGCTTCCTCTCTTCCTCTCTTCCTCTCCCAGCCTCGCTCACACAATCCCGTGCTTTGTCAAAGCAGCCTTTAAATAAACCCAGGAGGAGGAGGAGGAGGAGGAGGAGGAGGAGGGCTTGGGGGTGGGGTGGGGAGGACTCCCAGCCAGCCAGAGCTAAGTCTAAGAATTTGGCTCTTCCAACCCTGGGGATGAAATCCTGGACAGATGTTCTTTTTTTTTTTTTTTTTTTAGTCTCTCAGAAACTCAGTTTGTCCTTCTGTAAAATGGCAGATAATAACAGTAGCTGCCTCCGAGTACTGGAGGGAAGGGGAAGTGACATTAGCTCTGCAGCACACGTTTGGCACCTAGGAGAGACTCAGAAATACAGGTAGCGGGTGTTTTGTGTTGGTTGTCGGTCTGCAATAGAAGAGGAAGCTTGATGAGGGGAGGGCCTTGGTATTGCTTTATTTATATTAACAATGGTTTGTATTAACCATTGTATTAACAATGACCGGGCACTCGATAGATTCTCAATAAATATTCTGCCCTAGCTGGTCCACTGTGACTTTCAGGTGTACGCTGCAGGTGTCCTCTCTGTATTGGGGCTGTTAATATTTACTAAGTAGAGTTTAAAAGCCCCTTTGAAGCCTCAGATTCTACACCTGTAACGTGGGGACAGATAAGATTCCAACTCACAGAAGTGATGCTGGGAAGTGTCTGGTCTAAGTTAGTGGCTCTCAGCAGGGGACGATTTTGCCCTCAGGGGAAATGTGGCAACATCTAGAGATACTTTGGTTGTCAAAACTGGCAGGTGTGTGTATGTGCAGGTGCACGCATGGGTGTGTGCTACTAGCATCTGGTGGGTAGAGACTAGAGATATCACTAAGTATCCTGCAATGCACAGCACAGTCCCCACAACAGACAATGATTCAGCCCAAAACATCATTAGTGCTAAAGTTCAGAAACTCTGGTGTAGAAGATGGATATTTCCTAGAATCCAGACTCTTCTACTTTTAGTGTGACCTCAGGCAAACATGGCTTAACCTGCCTGAGTCCATCTGTAAAATGGGTTAGGAACATCTGACCTGCAACTAGGAGGGAATTAGATAGAAGGCATGATGCACCTAACTCACACCCCGACAGAGTGTAGGTGACATCCTAAAACCATGTTTGGAAATTATTTTATGCCAGTGCGCTACAGACATTAGTGGCTGTTAGGTCAAGTAGCCTCAATAAGTGTCCAAGATAGTGGCTGTGCTGAAGCCCAAAGCCTCCTCAGACACAAACCTCTCCGAGCTCTACCATCACCGGTCCCGACGGCCACCTCCTCACCTCACTGTCCTGCCTGCCCTGAGGCGAGCGTCACACTGTTCATAACATCAGACCACATCACTGCCCAGGATCTCACTCTTCCCCCCACCCCCGCCCAGCTCCATCCTTCTTCCCAGGCAGATGGCCTGTCCTCTCCACACAGCAGAAGAATAGATGGGATCTGCTATGACCTGAAGGTTCTCCGAAAGTCCAGGCCACTGATCTGGCTTCTAGCCCAAGAACGCCCCCAGCTGATCCTGGGGGTCCAGTGTCTGAGCACGCTCCACACGCACATCTAGCTAGACCTGCTCTCTCAGAGCAGGTGATACACCTCATGGGACAGGTCTTCTTCCTCATTCTCTTGCCACCTCTCCCAGCACAGGGCTCCTACATTTTCTGCCGATAAGGACCTCCTTAAGTTGAGGCCCCCGGAGCAATAAAGACTTACTGTCCTCTTAGCTCCAGGTGGGACATCTTTGCCCCTACACGTCTCATCTTCAGGGGGTAGAGGGCCTGGGAGGGACAGCCACTACCTCCTCTTGCTGACTTAAGAGGGTAAGAGTAATTCAGAGCTTTGCGTACACTCAAGGATCCAGAGAGATCTGCAAAAGATGTGCCTGAGACAGAGAGAGGTTTTGTTCCTTGGACAGAAGAGAAGGCTGCCGAGTCTTGTCTGCAAGTGGTGTCAGGGAGACGCATCTGCCAGCATTGATTTGCACTCAGACACCCTTGGAATCAAATCCGGCCTCTCCTGAGCACTGGCTGTGTGGGTCTGGGCAAGCTCCCCAACCTCTCTGTGACTCCATTTTCTCACCTGAAAAGGGGGGCATTCTCACAGGTCGCTGTGGGGATTACATGCTATACTGACTTAGAAATGCTGGGCAAAGTCCACAATCTAGTAAACACTCAATAAATGCGACCAATACCAGCACCAATCACAATAATGCTACATCCCCAGGGATGAATAGAAAAACCATATTCTGGCTGTATTTTCAGGTGAGGGCTCTCGGGGAACCCACTCTTATTGCTAAATAAATCCCCAAAGCAACAGTGTGGACGAGGAGGAAGGAACAGATTGGTAAACAGAACGCCTCTCTGCTTTGACTTCTGTGCAATCATTAGGTCAGGGGATGAGCCATCTGCTCCAGAGCACCTCGCACCAGTGTGCTTCTCCAGACCCTTGCCTGGAAAACCGATCCTGCCTCACTCACGGCTTTCATACACGTAGCTGGTGCTCAATAAGTTGTCTCGGGAATTGAATTCTGAGAGTGCCCGATATGGTTTGAAGAATGGACTAGGAAAAATATAAATTAGCTTCTCACTGGCTTTGGGTTTTCTCATTTAGCAACTGCTACAGGGTTGGGATTTAGCAAATCAATAAGTTCATTTGTCTCCGAATTATTAAAAGAAATGAATGCAAATTACCTTTCATTTACTTAAACTTCCCCTAAGATGCGCATAGAGAAACCAGAAAATCCTCAGAAAAAGGCAGGACAGGGCTAATCTATTTAGCTGTTAAAATGCAACCCATAGCAATGGGGTGTTTAAAGTCATGAGCTGCTCTAAAGAAACAGCACTTCAAAAGTTTTCAATTCCTGGGTAATAGAGGAGAGGCCCCCTTTTACCATTATGCCCTCTGTTTATTTTCTTTCTCCCTGAGAGCTTCCTTTTCACTTCTCTAAAATGTTTAGCATTGCTTTCTGAAGCTGGGGGCTGAGAAAACACTTTGTTAAAAGAAAATTCAGATGTGTTTGTCTTTGGATGGTCTCTGTGGTTGGGCGTAAATCCATCCCGGGGAGACAGTGCTTGGGATTCCAAATGCATCTCCCAGTCCCAGTCCCCAGACTTTCGAAGGCCCGGAGGCAAAGTGGGAGATTCCTGATCCAGAGTTTAGCAACAACCTTGTGAAGACCCCATGTGAACCAGAGCAAGGACAAGGGGCTAAGTTCTCCTGCCCTTGATCAGATCACCGAATTCCTTATCTCTTCTCAGGGCAGAAGCTTCCTGCAAAGACCGAAGCCTGTTTGCAAAATTTGCAAAATTGGCACCGGGCTGATGATTAGGCCGGCATGTTTCAAAAGGCAAGTTAAAACTCGCCACACCTCTAACAAGGCAAGACATCATGGTAGTGTAGTCGGGCAAGGCCACGGCCCTTTAGCAACTCTGCCGAAGAAGGAACCCAGTAGGCGACGATAAACTTGCACTTCTTTGTCCGGACACTGCACAAGGTTTATACATCTAAAGTAAGGATACGAGTTTTTTCTGTGTCATAAAGTGTTTAGAATTTTCAATGGCTGACAGTGGCCTGTTGACAGGAGCCCACCTATGCTGGCCTTTGCGAGCGGGCTGTGTGCATCTCTGCCGCACGCTCCGTTTAGTGACAACACGTGTCACTGGCCTGACATCAGTGCCTGGGACGGGGTGGGGGTGGGGCGGACGGAGCATCTTTACACCTTGGAAGTTGGCAGACGCTATGAAGCTGGGCTTTTTATTTTCTAAAAGAGCCTGTCAGGAAACCTAAACCAGCATGTCACTGACTGGGGAATATTCATTTTATTAACCATCATCATTTGTTTAAGCAAGCCCCTGCCATCCGACATCTAATTGACTTCTAAACTTTCACCATCGTGATAGGTGCATTTTGCTGAATGCTGAAGTTGGACATGGAACTCTGATCGGTTCCTTGGGAGACACTAGGAATTACTAGATTAGTAGCTCTGAGCACTGTGGAGACTCTTTCGACGCAGGTGGGCACATGGCCCTCCAGAGCAGCTGTTCTGACAGCATTCCCAGGAGCAGATGCAGCTAAGGGTCCCCCTGGGGACAGGGTGGGTGGGATGTGGGTCTTGGTCAGGGGAGCCCCCAGCACATACCTGTGGGCACTTGGCAGCACTGTAGCAGTCCCCAGCTGTGGCAAAAGGGACAGGGTGCCCTTCGCTTGTCCTGGCAAACTGTAAGTCAGTGGCTGTGGGGTTTTGGAGAAAGGGAGAGGAGAGTGAAAGATAAAAACGTCCAGAAGGGATAGGACAGTCACAGGGAGGCAGAGGGAAGAAGTGTAGTAAGAGAAAGAGTAAGAGGGAGTAGGAGAGAAAAAAAAAAAAATCCAAAGTATCATTAGTGAGCAAATGGATCCAGATGTTCACTTGCTTTGTCCCCATTATACTTGTGGTTCCAAGAGCCTCATTCCCTGGGTTTTATCTGCAGTCTCTTCACAGAATGGAACCCAAAAGCAGGGGGTTTAAGACGACTTTGGAATCGACTCTCATATAAATAAACATGTGCATCACCTCGAATAAGTGTACATCCTTGGATGATTGTGACTCTCCTCTATACCGCGCTTCCCAGGCCTAAGTAAGGGTAGGAGGAAATAAGCCACAAAAGCATTTCCAGCTATTTAGGAGTTATTCCCCGAGGCTTCATCTGTCCTCCCCTGGCCTATGCACGGTTATTGCCAAAATGTGGAGCAATTAGAACCCACATCTTGAAAGTATTAATGGCAGTTTCTCAAGTTTGGGGCTGACTTGTAGCTTAAAAAAAAAGAAAAAGCCAATAAAAACAATGCTTGTGTTCTTAACCCTCTTTGTAGCTCCTGAGAGCAGCCCTACAAATGGGGAGCCCAGATCAGGAGTCCAAGTGAGAATCCCACAAAAGCTGTCGCTTGTGGAACGGGAGGGAGGCAGAGGCAGCTTTCGACCTTTCTCGGGAACAGCAAAAGGCCTTAATCTTCCTGCAGTTCCCCACGCCCCAGTGGGAGGGAAATCTGTGTTCCTGGTCCTGCAGAGCTTAAAGGGGCCCTTGCAGCTTCAGCGCAGAGACGTCCTGGGTCTTAGCTCGAGTGTTTTTCTTTCTTTTTTTTTTTTTCTTTACTTTTCTTTTTTTTTATTTTTTTATTTTTTATTGGTGTTCAATTTGCCAACATATAGAATAACACCCAGTGCTCATCCCATCAAGGGCCCCCCTGGACTGGGTGTCGAGTGTTTTTCTAAGCAAGAAACTGCAGGCTCTGCCCTCAGCCCCGTGGCAGGCTCGCTGAAGGCAATAAAAAGTATCTCGGTACAAATCAAGCTTAATCTACCTCAAGAGGAAAGCAGTGCAACATTATGGGAGCAATGTTAATGAGGAAAAATTAATTATTCATTATTTCTGTTTCTCCTCCATTCAAGGGAACCTGTCTGGGTAGCTGAGCTGCCTGGAACCATGCCTGTGCTGGCTGGGGTATGAAATCGGTTCACACAGGTAAGTCTGCGCACCGCTCTTCTCCCCGAAAATCGAGGGTCAAAAGTAGGGCATGTGTCCTCGCATGTGCGTACCCTGTGCAGGGGGCGCCCCGCTCGGGGACGGATGGACGCACAGGAGTCTCTTAGCTTTGAGGTTTGTATCTGCTCTTCCTTCTCCCTTAGAAGCTTCCTTCCACCCTTCCGCTCCCCGCACCGATACCCCGTGCCCAGCCAACTCCGACGGGACCTTCAGCTCTCAGGTTCGGTGTCCCATCCTGGGGGAGGCTGCCCCGATGCCCCGCAGTGCCTGGTGCCCTCTAGAAGCATCCATCTACTCCGTTCCTCCTGTGTCCCCCAGGCTGACAGAGCTCCGCCCCGAGGCGAGGCACCCTCCCGGGCCTGGGGTGTCGTGGGAAGAGAAAGGAGCACACCCCACCCACCCACCCACCCATACACAGGGGGGACTGGGGTTGTCACCGCTGGACGGCAGGTGGCTCAGAGCCTCATCCCCCTGCCAGTGTCCAGTGCGCAGTCTGCTGGCCGGATGCAGAGACTCCTGAACACAGCCCTCCCCGCCCCCCGCCTGCCCCCCTCCACCCTGGAATGTTCCACCCGACTTACTTATGATCTGCATAGTGTTTAAGTCTATCCTGATTTTCTGGAAGCTGGAAAACCCGGCTGCCGTGTAGTCCTTCCGACATTGGCAGTCGTCCCGTCGCGTCCCGTTGTAGGGACACTCGGTTGGGTTGTGCAACCTACATTACAGAGAGAATGTTCTGGTAAGATTGGGAAGGTATTTCCAGGGCTCCGAAGGTGTCTGTGTGCATCTGGGTCCGAGCTCTCCTACCTGTGCCCGTACACCTCGGAGAAATTCTCTGAGTCGCCATGGACCAGGGAAATGTACTCTTTGGGGTGGTCAGACTGCATCCCTGCACAGAATATCTGGAAGAGAGGCCAGAAATAACCAATGAGGAGCAGCTCAGCAATGAGACGATGAGGCCCAGGGCCACTCACCCTCAAATCATTCTAGAAATAATGACTGATGGCCAATGTTCACCTTTAGGAGCTTTCCTTTGATGAGCAGGAAATATTCACCATCTTCACTGGTACCTTTCAGTCTCTTTACCTCCTTGCAGTTTTGGGGTAACTCACCTAGAAAGCACGAAACACAAAAATGGAGCGTCACGCTCCAAGACGTCCACCATTTGCCAATGGAGTGAATATACTGTTCACGCTCGCCCTGTTTTGTTTAAAAAGTGGGGGAACAGTTTCTTTAAAACAAATTCTTTCCCTTTTTTGGGGGTAAATGTTTATTTTTTCCTTCAGTTTTTGGAGAGGTAACTGACATGTAACACTGTATATGGGGTTTACGGTGTTCAGCATAATGACTTGACTTCCATACGCTGTGAATCATTACAATAAGTTACCACCCATCATTTCATAGAGATACAAAAGAGAAGACAAAAATGTTTTTTTTTTCCCCTTTAGATGAGAAATCTTAGCGACTTTCCAGTGTACCATACAACCATGTTAACTAGATGCATCATGCTGCGCGTTACATCCCCAGGACTTATTTATCTTATAAATTCTCTGTTTCCCAAAGGGGTAGGCCAATAGACAAAGAAACAAGGAAACCCTGTTCTGCATGCCCCAGAAAGATGGCTTCCGCTGGCCAACTTACAGTTATAGATATTGTGACACGTTTTCCTTTCTTCTGGCTTCAAATCTGCAGAACATAAGTGGCTGGGCTGGTCCTCATTGGTTAAACATTGCACAGATCTGTGTGTCACTCCCACGCCACAAGACACCGAGCACTACAAGGCAGATCAGAGTCAATGATGCAGCTACTGAACCTGCGAGGCGCGGGCTCTGGGGGTGTGGACCTCACGGCCTGGGGCATGTCTAGAGTGCCATTTCAGAGCCCAGGCTGAATGGGTATGGGTATGTACGGAACACTTATGGTAGACCAGTCTCTGTGCTAAGCATGGTACCTACACATTTACACATACATATACCTTACGTACATATTTATTTGTACGTAAGGTATACGCACATAATATGATATTGTACACGACATATATATATTTTCTCATTTAAGCCTCATAAGAATTCTCTGAGATAGACTACCATTCAGGGGGAAAGTTGGGGCCAAATGTCAAGAAATTTGTTCAAGGTCATGGTGGAGCCAGGAATTAAAACCCTAACCACTTTCAACTGATCCCATTCTTCATCTCATCGCTTTCCAACACTAAGAACCTATGAGTCTGGAGCCGGGGGGCGTGGCAATGTTCCAGGCTCATTAATAATATCCCTAATGTAACAAAATATTCCTGCGTAAAATTTAAATATTCTCAATTTAAATTATTCTCACTTATTATACCCCTAATGCAACAAATACTCCTGTTAAAGAGGAACTAGAATATATTGACTTCTTAACAACAGAAGCAATAGCTAACTCTTCTGTCTCTCTAAGTGATGGAGTTCTAGGGGCTTGTTTTAAAAAAGTACTGTGTGGTAGGGGCACCTGAGTGGCTCAGTGGTTGAGCATCCTCCTTTGGCTCAGGGCATGATCCCGGGGTCCTGGGATCGAGACCCGCATCCAGCTCCCTGCAGGGAGCCTGCTTCTCCCACTGCCTATGTCTCTGCCTCTCTCTCTGTGTGTCTCTCATGAATAAATAAATAAAATCTTTTTTAAAAAAGTACTGTAACTTGAAATTTGCTATCGTAATCTGAGAGCTGTTTACATATGAACTCATCTCTTCTTCACCACCACCCATTTTGCAGATGAGGAAACTGAGATCCAAAAGTGTTGTATTCAACTGGGAAGTAGCAGAACCAGGATTCACAGTGAGGCTGTCTGGTTTCGGAGCCCAGGCTCTACACACCCAAGCCATCCTGCCAAATGAGTTCTTCCCATTAGCTCATTTCAAGATGCAAATTCCAGTTTCTTCCCATCATCTCTCCTGGGAGAGGACTCCCTTTGGATGGGTCAGGCAGGACGCGTGTAAGGTGAAGTTTGGGAACCCAACGCTTTCTGATTTGATAACCAAATGGTCTACTTACGCTCCCCCAGTTGCCGACTCTCCAGGTGGCTGAGACAGGGCACTCCCTCAGGTAGCACGGGTGGACGCTGGGGGGCTGAGTGCCCGGGCAGTTGATGGTGGTTTGGTAGCTGTACTCATAATTCTCCTTCCCAGAGTAAATCTCGCTACAGGAGACGAGCCTTTGTTTGTAGCCCTTTCCACAGGTCACCGAGCACTAGGAAGACAAGGGTTAGGGGGAGAGGCTGGAGCAGCGCCTGGGGGCAGCCCACAATAGGCCCCTGACCTCCACATCCAAAGCTGACCCCAGACAACACTGCAGAAAGCTCTCACTTTATTAGCTCCTTTATGTACTTCAAGTGGCAGGCCCCTAAGCATGCAGGAACCGTGCAACCCGAAACAACGCCTTTGGGGATCTGGTGCTTCCACTATATCTTCTCAGCCCTCACTATAGGTGGGGGCGCCTTGGGCCCCTTCTTTGGATTTGAAGGGAGAAAGGCAGTGGGGCTCTAGCTGTCCCTGGCTCCATTTACAGGATCCCCAGCCTGACTGCAGGCTTTTCCAAACCTACCATGACCATACCAAAGACATGACCACAGGGGGATGGCAGGAGGGTCACAGCCCACCTGAGCTACGTGTGAAACCCAAGCACTTAGCCAAGAGGGGACTCAAGGACAGCTTTCCTTTCTGGCTCCACGCGCTTTGCTTTCCTGTGTGCCCTCCACTCAATCACCTTCTCTCTTCTCTCTCCCTGCCCGTACATCTTCACTGAAATGTCACCTTTCTCCCCTACTATCTCTCTTTCTCTGTCTAACCAGACCAGGCGATCAGTTCACCTTTTTACCATAATTACGTGGCATTTAAAAATACACAAGCAATACAGAAAAGCAGACAGAACACACATCTTGCTAGTGTCCAAGATCCTTCCCTTGATGGGACATCTAATTGGTTATTGATGCAATTTTCAAAAATGTTCAACCTCCCAAGCTAAGTGTTTTATATAATATATTTAAAGACTGACACTGAAGTATGGAGATTTAGTGTTGATGGTATTTTTAGACAATGTCATCAAATAACTGGCCATCTCCTGTGAAGGTGTTATGTAAAATTAAGCAAGAGGATCAGGACTCTTGAGACCAAATGCTGTTTGAGGCGGCCTAGATGAACCCTCAGGACAGCCCACAGCAAGTGGTGTGTTAATGCTTTTTCTGAGGTGAGGGACCACAGCAGCCATCAGCTCTCAGCAGCTATTAAGAGCTGTAGTGTCATTCTTTCCTAACGTCTCCTGAGCTGCTGCTTTAAGCCACATGGCTTTCTTCTCTTATAACTGTTCTAGGGAGAAGACGCCCCTTGAGGAGGTCCTGCCGGAGGGACATAGAGCATCCCTGGGCTCTCCTTTTCAACTGGCTCGAGACCTGGAAGTGTCCTGCACACCTTTCTTCTTTCTTTGGCTGCTGCTGTTCAAATACCTGAAGAGCCAGGAGATGCCAGGCCAGGGGAGGGCAAAGCTAGTCTAAGGTATTTCATGTGGAGTAGATGGCCCACAAATGCTGTCTGTCCAGGTTGGGAGGGAGGAGGGAGGTGGGGAAGCTCTTACTCTGGACTCTCCATGCCTTGGGGTCAATTGCTTGCTTTATCATGAGAATACAGTACTTTCCTAATTTGAAAAGAACCGTAAAGCAGGATGAAATAATAAGAATGGGCACTCCTTGCCTTGGTGATACACTTCAGGCCTGAGCAGAGAAATACAGGCATCAGCCACGGGGGATAGGGATGGGTCCTCTTTCCCCATCTGGCCCAGGCTTCCCCATTTTCAAGTAGAGCTCAGAACAAAGCACACGATTTGCCAAGTAACAGAAGTCCCAGAGACAACACATGGCTTGCTGTGGCTCTTGCATCTTACGAGAAGCTTTTCTAGAGGGATTTCTGGTGCATTGCCTTTGGTAAGGCCCTATCTCCAGCCCTCTCAACTTTGCCTGTAAATTTGCAGTTTCCAATCTATGATACAGTTGAGAATTTGCAGAAATATGGAAGCCTTTTTTGTTTTGTTTTGTTTTGTTTTGATCTTCTCTAAATCTCATCTGTTGGGGGTTAAGATTACAGTTGAAATAAAGCTATAGGAGTGACATGACCCAGTCTTAGAGATCAAAATACTTTTAGCATAATAATAATAACACACAAAAGATTGGCTAAGTTGAAGATGCCAATGTTTGAAGTGTGAAAGGTGTAGAAACTCCAGAGACATGGATGACCAAGAATAGGCCAGAAGCTAACTTAGAAGAGGCCTCCAGGAGGCAGAGAGAGACAGGGGCCTGAGGAGGGAGAGAGGCAGAAAGGCAGGCTTTCCCCACCTACCCAACTGCAAGCCTGATGGGGTAGCCCTGAGAACCAGAAGCTATAGATCATGCCTGACATGGAACCAGGAGAGGTGAATCGAAGAGAAGAGAGGAGCCCTCCTCAGACACCTTCTCCCTCCCGTCCCTGTGATATGAATGGGTTGGAACTTATGTCTCCAATCCAAAGTCAAGGACTACTTTGAAGAACCATCTGGACTCCCTGGGTTCCTGGTTGGCCAATGGGAAATCTATTTCCTAATGACTTGGATCATGTCTCCCCTCCAGTCTTTAAGAGCACACCAAGAACATGCAGAGTTGGGGTAAAGAGGGTTTCCCAACCTTATCACCACTGCTAGCTGGGCCAGATAGCTGTGTGTGTGTGTGTGTGTGTGTGTGTGTGTGTGTGTGTGTGTGGCAGGCAAGCGAGGGGCTGTCCCACATACGGTAGGATGTTTAGAAGCATCCTTGACTTCTACGTACTAGATACCAGTAGCATCCCACTTCTCCCAGTTGTCTGGGAGACCAAAAAGGTCTCCAGACATTGCCAGATGTCCCCTGAATGGGGAAGAGGAGGTAAAATCATTGGAGTTAAGAGAAGGATGGGGACACACAGAAAGGACTTAACGCCAGTGACAGTGCAAAAACAATTCAATGCCCGACATACATTTCATCTACTTGCAGATATTCTTCCTAATAAAATGTGAAATTGTACCCTGTCAAACTTAGAAGAGGGGGTCCAGTGACAACAAGCATATTATCTAAAACTTTTCAGCACCTTTCCTATGAGCCCAGGTAACTTCACCTCTAATTCCTTTTTGGGAAAATGACAACTGGTTTGGATGTTACAGATCTTTCAGTCTTTGAAAATGTTATGAGGCTTGAAAATAATACAATCATGCCATTATTACCATTGGCATATCAATAATTGCAAGTTTCTGGGTTAGGCACCTTGGACACAAGGAGAGAAGAATAAATGGATTCCCTGAATATCATGGAAAATAATTTTCTTCCTCTGGATCAGAAGTTGTTCACAAGCAACCCATATCTGGCCCACGAAAGTGTTTGGTTTGCCCCACACAGCGTTTTAAATAAAAGATCTGAGTCCCCATTTTAAAGTTAGGAGATCTCACATAAAAGTTCCGATTTCTGTCCCTTCTTGAAAAATCAGGTCTGGTAACACTGGATGCACATTTCTGCATGGTGCCCGCCAGTGAGGAAGAGAGCCTGCTCCCGTCACACAGAATGTGTTAGACTGTCAGGGTCCCCATCATTCCCTGCTGTCTCCCTGACACTGACAGCATCCTCTTACCTTGACTCTCTTTAGACACCGACAGGCATTGTAGGAACTTGCAGGCCCTGTGATCATCCTCCCGCCTTATCATCCAACAGGGCACCAAAGTGAATCACAGAAGTGGGAAGAACGAGAGACCATCTCTGGCGCCCTCCCACCTTGGACACAGCAGGCTCTAGCCCTGGAAGGCAGACTGGCAGGTGGGTGCAAGTGTCCCCCATTCCTGCCCTTGCCGTCGCTGACCTGAAGGTGGTAACAGAAGCCCTGGGACGTACCTCTGACCATTCTCCTGTGATCCAGACATACTCGCAAGGTTGCAAACTGCAGCTCTCACGGTCTGCAGGCCGCTTGCTCAGGTCGCAGTGTATGCCATGAACCTCATTGCCTTTGTCCGCATCCACGCACACCACCTTGCGGTACCTGGAGCCCTCTCCGCACGTCTTGCTGCACTGTTTGCGACAGACAAGATGGGTGTTCATGTGGGAAAGTCATAAATGGCTTATTATGTGCTGTTACTGTAGAGATTAATTTTCCTGTCTATATACCCATTAGGACTGTGCAGCCTCGGAGGGCAGGAACAATCAGAGAACTCATTGCTTTACCCCACTGAGCCCCAACACTGCTCCAGGAACAGCGATGAGTGTTTGATACGTGGCTACCGGAATGAAGGGATGAAAGCATGAGTGAATGGATTTCAAGTGTGGAAAGGAACTTGGGGCCTTGATGATTTTCCTCACTCGGACCCTGAATCTCTTTAAAACTTACAGTGAAATAGTTATCAAACTGGTGTCTAAATCCCTATAGAGCCAGGAAAGCTGTCACCTGTTCATCATACTACTGAACATATCACTTTGCACACTGCAGTCTCTGGTCCTAGTTGATCATTCCAGGGAAGCATGAAGGACACATTTCATTTCTCCCAAGTCATCCCCCTGCGGAGACTTGACAGGCTTTGCTTTGTTGTGACCCCTGACTGCCTTTTCTTCTCCAGGGCGGGTTTTTCTCATCCTTTGTTCACTCAGGAAATATTCACCAAGTTCCTAGTGTCAGGCCCTGGGATGCATCCTAGGTCAACAAGAATGGACATGCACAGCACGGCCTCTGCTCTCAGAGAGGAGCTTCTATTTTAGTAGCAAAGACAGACAATGAGGAGGTAGACAGCTAGGTAGTGAGATTTAATGAGTCCTATGATCTCCATTTTTCAGGTGGAAAAACTAAGACTTAGCCTACATGCCCTGTCCTAGATCAAACATCTCTTTTTGAGGTAGATGGGACTCACGTTTTTATGCCCATAAACCACATTGGGAATATAGACCAAGTGGTAGGTTCTGTTCTAGGACCATTTATTTCTATGTTGTCCACAAGTTCTTTATCTCTCACTTTAACCAACAGCAAACCAAACCCTTCCTTTAAAGTTTAACCTAGTTATCTGCGTTGCTAAAGGTTTCCCAGAACCTGTCCTATCTAAAGCATCTGTATCACACAGCATTTCAAGACTCTAAACCATCTTAGAAAAGCACAGCGAGCTAATCCAGGGCCCCCTATTTCCTTTCTACCAGGGATTACACCCTCTGTGGTCCTTCGGCCTTATCTAAGTCACTGACAACTGAGAGTTGTTGTTGGCATGATTATCTATAAAACTTTCTCTTTTCAGTATTTGGGAAGACCCACGGACCCCCACCTGTCTTTTTCTTTCTTCACACCTCCTTCCCTTTTATTCCCTGCCGTGTCCTGAAGGCATTTCAGTTTGGGATCCAGTCTGACTCAGAAATGTCTTTCCAGATATACCTTGTTCCTTTTTTTTTTTTTTTTTTGATACACATAACATTTACTATCTCAACCATTTTAAAGTGGACAATTCAGTGGCATTTAATCATCCATAATGTTGTACAATCATCATCACTATGTGGTTCCAGAACATTTTCGTCACTCCAAAAGGAGACCTTGTACCCATTTGGCAGTCACTCCTCAGTTCCCCAACCACCAGCCTGCAGCGACTACCAATCTGCTTTCTGCCTCTATACGTATAACTTGCCTGTTCTGGCTATTTTAGATAAATGGAATAATACAACACCTGGCCTTTTACCACTGGCTTCTTCATTTAGCCCTGTGTTTCCAAGGTTCATCCACAGGGCTCCATTCTTGTCTATAGCTGAATAATCATCTGTTGTATGGCTACACTGCATTTTGTCCCTTCAAATGAAAACGGACATTGGGTGGTTCCCATCTTCTGGCTATTGTGACTGGTGCTGCCATGAACATGCATACTCAAGTCTGAACATACAATTTTATTTTATTTTTTATTTTTTAAAGATTATACTTATTTATGCATGAGAGACACAGAGACAGGCAGAGACACAGGCAGAGGGAGGAGAAGCAGGCTCCATGCAGGAGCCCGATGTGGGACTTGATCCCAGAACTCTGGGCTCACGTCCTGTGCCGAAGGTCAACGCTCAACTGCTGAGCCACATCCAATTTTAATTCTCTTGGGTATGGGGCACCTGGGTGGCTCAGCTGGTTAAGCACCTGCCTTCAGTTTCAGGTCATGATCTCGGGGTCCTAGGATCGAGCCCCACATTGGGCTCCCTGCTCAGTGGGGAGTCTGCTTCTCCCCCTCCCTCTGTACCACCCCTGCCCCCATCACTTGTGTGTACACATGTGCTCTCTCTCTCTCTCAAATAAATACAATCTTTCAAAAATCAATCAATTAATCAACCTCTTGGGTGTACCCCAGCAATAGAAATCCTGGATCATGTGGTATGCCCTGTGTCTTTTGTGGGTCACTTTGTTCTTTCAGAAACTAAGAGATATGTGATATGTCTTGGTAGCTCTTTATTATCTGCAAACTTAACTCATAGTTTCTTTCTTTCTTTCTTTCTTTCTTTCTTTCTTTCTTTCTTTCTTTCTTTTAACTCATAGTTTCTGCTGTTTGGAAGCAAACTTCAGTTTCTAGAATGTGGAGTCATTCAAATTTTTCTAAGGCTACAAATATGAATTGAAAGCTCTTCAGAGTATAGGGAAAGGAGGGAAACTGAGTGGGGAAAAATTAGAGAGGAAGACAAACCATGAGAGACTCCTAACTCTGGGAAACAAAGAGTTGTGGAAGAGGAGGTAGGTGAGGAGACAGGGTAACTGGGTGGCAGGTACTAAGGAGGGCACTCGATGGGATGAGCACTGAATGTTATACCATATATTGGCAAACTGAATTTAAATAAAATATTTTTAAAAAAGAAAGAAGGAAAGCTCTGAGGTGAGGTTGAGGAGCAAATCACTTCAAAGATCCTAGCTGAGCCCTAGCCTGGGGTTTTCCATGCCCCTGGACTATGCTGGATTCTATTGTGAAGTAATGACACTTTATTTATTCATTAAAAAAAAAAGCCAAAGGAGTTACAGAGCCACTGAACGTGAAAAAAATAAAACAAAAACGTGGTTAATCTGTGATGTGTAGATAAATGCAAAAGAAATACTTAACTGCCCTCAGAAAAGGTAATTCTTTAGAAGAGCAGGACCTAGGTGACTCAGATCCTGATGACTGAACAGCACAAACTGGACTAAACCTTCCAAGCGTGTTCTCATTTTCACTCATCCCTAGGGCTGCAATCTGTGTCAATAAGTAACAATTTAGAGCAGAAATGCCAACTTTCCTAGACCCGTGTTGGCTTTTTATGTGGCTCTGCCTTGGTCTTTAAGAAAGGTTAACTACCATAAGAGGGAGGTGGGGAACCTTACCTCTGAACATACCTTTCAGAAAAATTAAGATAAGTAAATAAGTGACTTTTCCAGCACTTTGGGGTTATTCAACAGCAGCTCCGAAAGTCACCTGGCAAGGCTCTTCTCCTGGGGTCCTAACTAGGGCATGGGGGCTGGGTGAGCAGAAAGCAAGCCCACCCAAGCTACTGACTTTTACCAGCTTTTGGTAAGATCACCGCACTCCGCCCCCCCCCCCCGCCCCAACCCCGACCCCAGGATTAAGCGTTCTTTCCTCTGTCCTAGACTACGACCTAGAATATTCTAAAAACAGCAGAAAGTTCAACTTAGTCTCATTTTAACTTCCAAAAGGTTTTCTCAATTCTGCTTGCAGCTTTGAGAAAAAACTATACACCAAGTGTATAAGTACCACCACCAGCCTCCTTGAATTTTAGCACACACTGTAATTCGGGAAGACAGTGGTCACGGGGCCAGCCTAAATTGGGTAGCTTGCTCAATGTCCCGCAGGCTACATATGCCTTTAAATGTACTGAAATTAACAGGAGGAAAATACCTGTCCGAATTAGAAAGTTAAGAAGACCTAAAATAATCTTTTAAGGTACTATTTTATTTAGCCAGGTAGGTTGGCCACAGGGTGATGGTCTAAAAAGGGTCATTTAATGAAATGCATAGAAACTGCCTTTCCTGGCATACCTGGGTGGCTCAGTGGTTGAGCGTCTGCCTTTGGTTCAGGGTGTGATCCCAGGGTCCAGGATCAAGTCAATTGGGCTCCCCACAGGGAGCCTGCTTCTCCCTCTGCCTGTGTCTCTGCCTCTCTCTCTGTGTCTTTCATGAATAAATAAATAAAATCTTAAAAAAAAAAGAAACTGCCTTTCCTAAAAGATGGTAATAAAGCTGCTTTAATTTAAACTTTTTTTGGTCAGATGTCCTAATCATGGGTAGAAAAAAATCACTTCACATATTCACATGCTCTACCTTTTAAGACTGTTGATTTTCTTCAAGTATAAAATAAGATCTAGTGTGAGACTACCATTATGAGCTAGTGTGTGGACAGGCGAGTCACACAACAAATGGAGACTCTGACAGCAGTCTTCTGCATGTGCTCTGTAGAGGTTTTATGTGATAAGGAACAGTAATTACATATCCATATATTTCACAAATGCTTTAAATTAAAAAAAGAAAAAGCAGTCTTCATATTACCAAAGGGTTCTTTCTCAAAGCTCATATTAAAGTCAGGTCTGTGGAGTTTGGGCACTCTTGCCTTCATATGGAATATTTGCAGGGGAAAAAGGCAGAAGTAATACTATGGAGATGGTCATGCTCTGTTATGAAATCCATGTCTGCTCATGCAGCCACATGAGGCAATCCTAAGTGGTGAATGTCAGTGGTCACCAGGTGGCCAGCTGTCCTGATACATGGACAACTGGGTGGGAGTAGCAGCCACCTGGGTGACATAACAGAGAGAGCACGTGAATAGAAAGAGGTCAGGGCTGTATCTCAGCACCTAGCACAAAAGTTGGCCCATTAAAAATATTGGTTGAAGGAATGAATAACTTTAAAGGGATCAAATGTCCCTATAGACAAGCCTGGATATTTTTCTCTTCTCCACTTGTTTTGCCCTCCACCTACAAGTCGAGGCTCTACTCCTATGGTACCATGAAGGCACATGCAGCTTTCTACTCCTATGGTACCATGAAGGCACATGATGCTCCTTCTCTGCCCCACAGATGCCAGGCCTTGCAACAAAGGAGTTCCCTTTGCTTCATCACCACCAAGACTGCCCCAACAACAGGGCTTATTGTCAAACAACTGAACCAAGATTTCATTTTTTGAAGGGAATGGGAAGCTCATCCAGGAAAGGGAATCGTACTTTATGACAACTTTGCCAGAAGAGGCTAGATAAGCCATTAAAAAGGAAATAAAATAATTCACCGTAGATGAATGCTGACATGGGAGATGATAGCACATAAAGATTCAGAGGATGTGTTCCAGAAGTCAGGCTTTCAGGCTTTAAATCTCAATCTCATTACTTACAAAAATATATGAACTTGGATGAATTAACCTATCTAAGTCTCAAGTTTCCTCATCTTTAAGTGGGGAAAAAAAATTAATTACTTCATTAGAGAGTTATGGAAAAGTTAAATGAGGTCCTCCATATAAATATACTCAACACAGTACTTGGTGCATAGCTTAATAAACAATAATATGTATTATTTTTATTATCAGTGTTGGCCACTATCCTACGTGAGTCTGGAGGATGCCACTCATATTGTAACCTATGGGAATAGTACCCCTTGAGTTGTGCAGTGTACAACTTGCGTGACTGCATAGAACATTCCTGATGATCATGCTATCATGGGTATGCAGAACTTGTGCTCCTCACAGCAGACACCTGGAATATTTCTCAGAATGAGGTGCCATTTACTATTTACATGCCTAGCATGAAACACATCTTGCCAACAAACAAGTGGGTTTTAATAATTCACAAGGGGGAGACGGGATGAGCACTGGGTGTTATTCTGTATATTGGCAAACTGAACACCAATAAAAAATAAATTTATTAATAAAAAAATAAAAATAAAAAAATAAAAACAAAACAAAACCAAAAAAAATAATTCACAAGGGGGAAACAAAAGAGAAAAGTGCACACTCAAAAAGCAAACAAGAGCTCGGAAGTGGTTGCCAAGAACTGCCAAGAAGAGAATTTCCTGTATTGGGGTAGGAGGCCTCCAGCACACCCCATCCAGTGGGCCTTGGCTGTGAGGCTAGGCCTTGGCATCTTCACTGACATCAGCTCAAGGTGTCCCTGATGGAAGGGAAGAAAGTCAAGATGCATGTCTGTGCAAAGTGGGTCTCAGGAAGATGATAGCAGAGTGAGTGGGTGGGTGCAGGGGTGGTAAGAAGAGAGGAGGGTGAGCACTGTGATCCAGGAGGATCTGAAGGGTGCTATTCTACCCAATTTGCTGTTTAACAAGGATACCTTTGATCATGAAATTAGGGACAATGAACAATTATACCAGGTCTTTACTAGGCATAAATAAGAACTGCCTACAGGCAATCAGGACCAGGGATCTGACCCTGCTAAGGTGATTGCCCGGCTGCTATCAACACTCTTGAGTCTTGTTGCTCTGAGGACATTCTACAAGGGCCACCAGCATGCTCTGCTGAGAAGGAACAAAGGCTTTTTGTTGGGTCTTGTCCCTCCTCCAGCCACCAATCCAGGGTCAAGTGAGGGCATCCCTTAGTGCTCTATCCTCTCTTATCACCCAGGCCCACCTTTCTCAAACTTTGCACTTGGGCTGCAGGCAGGTGAGAAAGCATGGTTGCAGGAGGGTAACTATGAGAAATCTACTCATTGCCTAAAGATTTTTTTGTCTTTGTGAAAATGGTTAACCTCTAACTTTTAAATATGGCCACAGGTCAGGTTACCACTTTAGGTGTTCTGCTCTTATGGAGCTTGATAGCAACATTTGAGCAAGGATTTTCAAAAATCCATCTGCATAGCGCATGCAAAGATGTACATTTCTAGGCATATTTTGTAAGATCAGAGAAGCGACCTCCTCCGTGCAGATTTGGCAAGGTCTCCACTCTTTGGAATTCAGAAGGAATTGTAAATGGGGCTGGCATTTCCCTGATTGGCTCTAGCATTTTCAAAAGTTGGCTAAAGCATGAGCAGTCAGCTTAGATTCATTTCAGAACACTCTCTTACTTTCTGTTCCTTGGAAGAGTTACACAGGGTTGAGTTTGGCACAAGATGAAGAGGGAGAGGGGGAAAGCAGGCAGTGGTAGGTCAGAAACAAGACTACAAAGAGAATCAAGAGGTATCACTGAGGGGGGCAGAGGTCAGGGAGTCTTTTCTTCCTCCCATGTCTAATATTATCAATCCCCAAACCACACTATCGTCTCTAAATGTCTCAGGACAGCTCTGCATCGTTATTATTATCATTGCCATTCTACACGTGACAAGCCCAAGGATCAGAAAAATCAAGCCTCTGGCATTCCCAATAACTTGTGTGGCTCAAGTGCAATTAATTTGAAATTTAACTACTTTAGCCATTCCTCCCCACCACTGCATGGTGGAAGCAAAAAAAAAAAAAAAAAAAATGTATAGAAAGAAAACAAGCAAAAAAATGTGAGTAGGCAGAGGGAATGAGAGTCCTAAAGAAAAGAGATGACTGTAAACAGTGGATCCAATCCACCTGGAGGGTGAAAGACAGGGCCAGAAGGCTGATCGCCTTCTGTGGTTCTAAGAAAACAATCCCATTCAAAACTGCATCAAAAAGCATAAAACACCTATGGGTAAATTAAACCAAGGAGGTGTAAGACCTGAACATTGAAAGCTCTAAGACTGATAAAAGAAAGTGAAAATGATGCAAATAAATGAAAAGATATTCTGTTCTCATGGGCTAAAGAATTAGTATTGTGAAAATGTCCACATCACCCAAAGCAACCTACAGATTTAACGCAAACCCTATCAAAATTCCAAAGACATTTTTCACAGAAATAGAAGGAACAATCCTACAATTTGTATGGAACCACAAAAGACCCAGAATAGCTAAAGCAATCTTGAGAAAGAAGAACAAAGCTCAGGCATCACACTCCCTGATTTCAGACCATATTACGGAATCGTAGTAATTAAAACAGAATGGCACTGACATAAAAAAGGACACAAGATCATAGATCAATGAAACAGAATAGAGTTTGGAAACAAAGTCACACAGATATGGTTAATTAATTTACGACAAAGGAGGAAAGAATATACAATGAGGGAAAAGCTAGTCTCTTCCATAGTGTTGGGGAAAATGGACAGTCACATGCAAAAGAATGAAGCTGGACTCCTACCTTACACCACACACAGAAATTAACTCACAGTGGATCAAAGACCTGAACCTGAAAGATCTGAAAACATTCAACTCCTAGAAGAAAATATAGGGGGTAAGATCTTTGACATCAGTCTTGTTTATAATTGTATTGATTGTGACACCAAGAGTAAAGGCATCAAAAGCAAAAGTAAAACAAGTGGGGCTATATCAAATTAGAAATGGGCAAAGGACCTGAACAGACATTTCTCAAAAGAAGACATACAAGTGGCCAACAGATAGAGAAAAAGGTGCTCACCATTGATAATCACCAGGGAAATACACATCAAAATCACAATGAGATACCACTGCACACCTGCTAAAACAGCTATCAGTGAAAAAATAGCAAATGTTGGTGAGGGTCTGGAGAAAAGGGAACCCCTGCATACTGTGGGTGTGAATGTAAATCGGTACAGCCACTATGGAGAACAGTATGGAGATTCCTCGAAAAATCAAAAACAGAACTACCATATGATCTTGCCATTCCACTTCTGGGTATTTATCTGGAAGAAGTAAAATCACTAACTTGAAAAGATGTCTCCTCCCCCCCCCCCCCCATGTTCACTGCAGCATTATTTACAATAATCAAGACATGGAAGCAACTGAAGTATCCTTTGATGGGTGAATGAATTAAAAAAAGTATATATAAAAAATGGAATTTAATAGCCATAAAAGGAAGGAAATCCTGCCATCTGTGACAATGTGGATGGATCTTGAGGGCTTTTGCTGAATGATAAATCATTCAGACAAAGAAAGACAAATATTCTATGATTTCATTATATATGGAATCTTAAAAAAATCAAACATATATATAGAGAACAGATCGGTGGTTGCCAGAGGTGATGGGTCGGGGTTAGGTGATTAGGTGAAGGTGGTCAAAAGATACAAACTTCTAGTTATAAGAGAAATAAGTCACAGGGATAGAATATATAGCTTGGGGAGTATAATGTGAAAGCTGTCATGAGAATAGATCTTAGAAGTTCTCACACTAGAAAAAAAAAGCTGTAACTATGTGAGGTGATTGATGTTAACATAATATAAGTTATTTTAAACAATAACTTACTGTGGTAATTATTTTATAATATATACATATATCAAATCACCATATTTTCATCTAAAATAAATACAATATTATATAACAATTATATCTCAATAAAAAATAAGGAAAAAAATAAGGTGGTATTGCTATGAGCACTTGTGTACTTTTTTTTTTTAATGCAGTGGTAGTATCTTGGAATGGTTCAAATTTAGGGTCAACTTTTGCTCCTTCTACTTGCTGGGCATGTGACACTTGGACAAGATGACATTGGCTCTCAGAACTCAGTTTCCTTGACTGTGAAATGGGATGACGATAGTGATAACCACTTTCCCTAGTGCTTCAAAGGATTAATTGAGGTGATGAACATAAAACACCGAGCCCAGTGCCATGCACTGTTCAGCCCTGTTTTAAAAACCATTCCTGGTGGAAAATTCCTGCCTTATTATTCATATCTCTAAACCGTTTACAACATGTACTTTTTATTTCATTCTAATGTCAGTGGACACAGTTTTGCTTTCTTATACTCTTTCCCCCCTTTCTACAATGTATTCTGTTCTGGAACTAGAGGTTCTTTCCTCCTTACCTTTCCTGGCCAGACTTTTCTCCCAGGACACACAGTGTTTTCTTTAACTAAACATTAACTTGGAGAGGAAGAAAAACAAGTCTATCTATTTCTGCACCAACTGAGCTGTTTTTCAGATTCCATCTTTATTTTTTTTAAATGTTGGAAATGCTTCACTTAATTAATCAGGGCTTCAAAAGAGTCCCTGTCTTCTACTTGACAGCCAAAGTCACAAAAGGAGACAAACACAGAGTAGGTCCTACCTGGACTCTGCCTTGCGGCTGTCTGAACTAATACAGAATGACCGGCTTTGGATATATATATATTTAAAAATATTTCTTCTATTTCCCCTCCTTTCATGAAAGATAGCTGTATGCATTTGGCCCACGGCCTGATACCGTTCTTCTGGAGGCAGCCAGACTTGGAACATTCAGGAACACAGACGTAGGAACTGCATAAAAAGGAGGAGCTCCCCCACCCTGGTCGGAGTGAACTGCTTGCTGTCTGACAGCAAACCTTCTGGGAAAGAGCCAGCCTTGTCACCGTGCTTGAAGTCATTTCAGGGTAACGGATGTGATGACTGCAAGGGGGTTGAGCGAAATGCCTGGCAGGTGCCCACTTCATGGCTCTACTTACTTCTTGCCATTCCTCTGCCCTCCAAGCATAGAGAGGACACGGTGGGGCTTGGCAGACGCGTTCCGACTCCGGTCTGGTGTACGGGTTGCACTCGGACTCTCTGGCTATTTTGTGTGCTCCCATCTGACAGCCCACGTTTCTCCGCCGTGTGCCTTGGCCGCAGGACACAGAGCACTGAGAAGAAAGACTCTGTAAGTGGGAGCTTTGGGTCATTTGGTGGGGAGGGTGTGTGTGTTTGTGTGTGTGTGTGTGTATGTGTGTGCATGTATGCGTGTGTGTGTGTGTGTGTGTGTGTGTGTATGTGTGTGTGGCAGGGGCGGAGAGGGTCACAGTCATGGGGAATGCACTCCTAATCCAATGATTTTCACCACTATTACAAAGCTTTCTAATTTCCAATGAAAGGGACCTGAGATAATGTTTTAAATCTGCAAACTTACTGCCTATCAATGCTTGTGAGTGAGACAAATATTCCAGTCGTGGGGAATCTCTGAAGTTACCCAAACTCTTGGAGATTGAAGAGGCTGGGACAGATCATTATGAAACATTTAATACAACCTAGAAATAAATAGTGCTGCCATGTGAAATGAAAACCCCCAAATGATTTCTATCCCAGAGGACTAGAGGTTCTTAAAAATTGGAGACACAGAGCTGCTGTACAAGAAGAATTTCTTGGCAGATTAAAAGTATAACTCAAGGAGAGTAAATCACTAGAGCTTTTAGGGCCTTATAAGCAGAATTATTTTTTCCATCTCTTCCTTCCCTTGCTCCTATTCCTGGAGATAGAGGAAAATATATTTTTTTAAACTACTGAATTCACAGAAGTATTAGTGCCTATTTACAACTTCAGATGAATACATGGAGAATAAACGCTGACAAGGAAAAACCATTTCCTCGGGCAGGCGTCGTGTTTCCAGTCCTTGAAAAATACTGTTAATCAGGCTAAAACATTTTGTTGACCAAGTTGCAAAACACCATATTAAATCTGCAATTAACTTTCCTTTAAATTAATTTTTTGATGGTTTCTTCATTGCTGGGTTTCATAATCTCACTTATGGGCAGGCCAAGAATTATTGTCTTTATTAAGGTTTTGACAGTTAGAAACTACAGGCAACATTTGCTTGGAAAGAACAGCATATTATTACATTGAGCTATTAAAAATTGTTACCAAGTTTTTGCAATAGCTCAGCCTCCATTAATTTGTCTGCCGTTGAGAAAACAACTTTAACATACATAACAGCCATATTTCTGAGAGGAAGTCTTCAAGAATAGAATCACAATCTTTTCAATTGGAAAAGTATTCTTGTCCAATTAACCTGCCGCAGGATTCATCTCGCTCTGAGGTTAATGGGAATTTACTAGCGAAAAGCACATCCAATGGATTCTGCTGAATATTAATTTTATTTGCATTTCAGATTTTAAGAAAATAGTTGATACTATTTAGAGGGCTGCTTGGTAAATCATATCATTTCAGATGAGTCTGTGCCAGGCAGGAGCTTGAACGTTCACATCAAAGCTAGCTGATGAGAAGGAAATATTTTGAGGCAACATAGCTACTATTGTTTGGGTTTAATTGTATTAATTGGATTGAATGAGTTTGTGACCCAGAAGAAACCAGACTTTTAAAGTCATTATGTCCTGGGTGGAACAGGAGGGCTCCTGAAGACAAGTCATGGCCTTGTCTATAGAGAATGACTATTTAATGCTCATGGGAGCTACATGTATAATATTTCCCATTGATTACTCTGGAAATGAGTGAATTTTAACTTGGGGGAGTCACTGCATGAATGATAGAAAGGTTCCAACACCATCATCACTGACCACAAACAATGACAACCAAAAAACTTTTTGGCTATTTGAATGTGGGATCTTCCATATAAAAGAGCACATTCCCAGAACAGTGTATCGAAATGGAAATGCAAAGAAAGACTAAGAATAATTATGTAAACAAGTCTGAGCACGGCCCAGGGCTGATACATATTCAAAATCTCATAATGTTTTTATAACCTAAAGAAAAAGGAACAAACATTAAGAGGTTCAGAATGTCTACTATGCAATCTCTAAGTAAATGAAACCTCTTTTTGATACTCTTGTTATTGAGTAAATTACTTAGGATTCAAAGAAGGTAAGGTATTAAGAGCCACAAGTATCCAACATTAACCAAACATCGCTCCCTCCAGCGTTCAATAATTTCTCAAAAAGGCAAATAAAGACACAGGAAGGCTCAATGATGGAATATGCCATGGTGGCTTCTGATTTTTATAAGGTCAAAGGCAGCTTGGAAAGGAAACAAGTTTTGATGGGACTTAAATGCACGTAAGGTATGAGCGCTGCCTTTCTGAATACCGCATCTACGGTCATCTTTGTTCACAATCAAGTGCGCTGCACGTGTTCAGTGTTCAACTGTCTTCCTGTGCTGGTTCCAGGGAGGCGACAGTTTTCATACAGAGCCAGCCACACTCGCTTGGCAAAGTCTTAGAGATGTGGAGGGAAACCCCATGAATAAAACAGCATCAGGAAGACCTCGCATGCCCCAGGAGGTGGTGAGGGTGGTGGTGTGTATACATGTGTGCTTAATGCTTCTGGTTCGATGCAGCACATCTGCAAGGTAAAGAGGTTGAGCCGTCTCTATTAATGTGTTCCCCCTTGCCGTCATTCCAACATGGAATGTGCAGGTTTGAAAGGAGATGTTTTTAGCTCTGAACTACTGAGTTGGAAGCTACGTTTCATCTCTTTCCTCGCTACTGTGCAATGCTAGCATGCAGAACTCACCAACTTCCAGGAGGAGCTCAATGCTGATTTCCACAGACAAAAAGAATCTCTTTGCAACTTTCCATGTGTGGAGAATCATAATATATACTTGAACACCGGAAAGTATTTTACACACTTTTCTCCAGTCCTAATGTTAAAATTATGGTGGTGATGTTATTTAGAGGAGGGACTGGCTTGAAAAGTAACCATATGAAACAACTTTAATAGATAATGACAGTCCCAATAATAATAGCAACCTTTTACTAATCACTTCCTATGTGGCAGGCTTCTCTGTACTAGGGTTTCTCAACCTAATTAATTATTACTTGGAGCTGTCCTGTATCTGCGGTATGAAGTTTAGTGGCTTCCCTGGACTCTACTCAGTAGATGCCAGTCGTATTTCCCATCCTCCACCATGTTGTGACAACCAGCACTGTCTCCAGACATGGCCAAATGTCCCAAGAGTACAGAATCTAGTTGAGAGCTGAGCTGCATGCTAAGCATTTTATAGAACACATCTTTTATTCTTCCTAATAAACCTTTTAGGGAGGTCCTGCACAAATATGCAAAAAAACAGAGAAAATCGCTCCTACTCCAGTAAAAACAAACCAAAAAGCAGTCAAAGTGAATTCTTCCCTAGGCAATGTACCATGGCTATTGTAGATTAGAATCTGGCTTCCAGTTTGAAAATATGGTGCTAATATGATGCAGTGTTTTGTCCTACGTCAGCAAGAGTGTGGGTGAGAACCCTATATTCAAACAATGCAACATCAATGCTTACAGTTCAAATACAAACAAAAAAATGGAGAGCACAAAGCACTAAAGCGACTTTCTTTCTCATCACTGACTATGTGCATGTGGTTTCCTTGACTTCTCAAAGGACACAAGCTACACATTGCCATGTTTCTGCATTGAACACTTGCAGAATATTTCACAATCAGCCACCGCAACCAAGCTGTAATTACAAGAAAAATTCTAACCAAAAATGGCTGGTGCATTCATAATGCAATTTGCCAGATTCCATTTTGGCATTAGCAGTGAAGAGCTTTCAAAAATTAATTATTTCCCTCAATCTAAGACACCATTGATTACAAGACAAAGCATTATATTTTGTATCATTGAGAAAAAAGGGGCTATTTTAATTAAATCATGGCATTCCATTGGTTGTTAGACTCATTCTGAGCAACAGAGGGGTTCAAGTGTGAAAAAGACAGACAAGCATCTCAGGACTGAGAAAGGAATAGACTGAGTGAATTTATGATTGATGAGTGATGATGAAATGTTACTTTTATTCTAATCTGATCATTTATGCTTTTTACCTCTGATTTTCATTTTTAAAAAACCTTTTTATAAGCATAGATTAAACAATTTTTACTCTGGAATGTTTCTGTTATCATGGGACTACACAGCCTTCACATTTATCAAACTGAATCAAGAACTTGATGCTGATTTTTGTCTTAAAATTTCATGAGCATCCCTTATCCCTTGATCAGAAGCATCTAAACAAATTGAATGTGAACTTCTAGGAAAAAATGCTTTAAAATTTTATTGAGGATGTTTTCCAATATAAACTTTCCTTTTATTGGAAAAATTTCCTTGACAAATTCAAGATTTTCAAAAGATGTAGAAATGAAACATTCCACTTTAAATCTCAAAGCATCAGTTTTGAGGGCGAGACTATGAAGATTAATACAGCTATACTAGTTTCCAATTCCAATATTCTCTATGTTCTATTGTCATCAGACATTTCAACATGATGAGAAATAGCACTAACTCTTCCTACCTTGAACACGAGATGACCAGAATATAGTACCAGCAGAAGGACCAGATAGACATAAAATCTTCTAAACATTGTTGCAAATAGATAATCATTATTCTTGCTTCAATCTCACTGCCTTAGGGATATTTCTGTTTACCAATGGATCATTAATAAGCCAATAATCTTTGACCATGCAGACCGTCTTTCTTTATTAACCACTGCATTTGATGATTTTTCCAGGCATACTTCTAAATTGTATAAATCAGATTTTACCTATGCAGCACCTTGTCGTGCCTGCTTTTATAATTCATTTCTACATATCAAATCAGGGCATTTACAAAGCTGGCCACAGACTATTACATAACTGTGTTTACTTGCATTTTGTACAAAGGTGACTAGACTGTTCTAAGCAATCATTTCGAACAGGTGCAGTCTTTTCTGTGGCAGCATTCTGATAATCCTATTACCTTATGTTTAAAAAAAAAGAAAAAACAACCCCAGGGTTCAAACCTAATCATCCCAGCTTTGTGAGCAATTTCAGACTTCCCAACAAGATCACAGAATACTGGACTAAAACTCACTCTGTGTTTACCAATAAAGAGTGAAAGATTCTTTTAATCATCTCTATATTGAATAAATTGGCCTATAAAATGAGCATCATTTCCATGCTCTAAACTTAATATTCAGGGCATGATGCAAATAGATAAGTAGAGGCCAAGAAACATAAAGAAAAGCAACAGAGCATGAAAGTCTACAAGAGGACAAGCTAATTAGTGCAGTATCTTCAATAATGTTAGCTGCGGGCTTTTACATGAATTGAATAGCTCCACAAATAAAAGGGCTGGAAGTTACAGATGACAGCAGTCACTTAGACAAACCATTAAGGATGACCAAAATGAAACGCTGCCTTGAAATCTGATCCCTTAGGGAAGCCAGAGGAGGAACTAGCTCTGGTTGGCACTGATGCTTTGATTGTTGATTTAAAACAGCAATGCAAACACACATGATCATAATGAGAGAGGTCTTGAGAAGGATGAGGCTACTCTGCTACAGAATGATGCAGGTCATGTTTTACATTTCTGTGAAGTGGCCTATGAGGGGGTGGGAGACATGTGGGACAATGATGTCAGCTCAGAGCATTTAAGAAAAATTCACATTTCTGGAGGAATTTCTCATTAGTTATGTCGAAATGGAGAATCTCCAATTCCTCTCCATGTTAACACAGCTTTCCAAGGCTTATTTGAGGCTCTAGGCATCAAGATCCAGGCTCTGAAAGAACCAAAACTAGACCTTGCCAACCTGGAACCTACCTTTCAATTGATGCTTAGGAGCATCTGTATGATTCTCCACTGCATAGGAGAACCACAGATTCAGTAAAAGCTCACAGAGGTCAATCAACAGAGCAGAAGAGCAGCATTAGATACAGAATAGATGAAACTGCAACTTATTATTTTCAAGCAAGCACCCTCAACCAAGCTGAGAAAATGTGTAAGTGCAGAGTGAAGAGATCAGCTTCAAGGATTATGTGCGAGAGACTTTGGTTCACACATCAATTGTTTATAGGTAAATAGAAGCTTCTGAAGTTCCTTGTTGAACACAACAGGGAAACTCACCCAGCTCCGGACCAGATTACCACATGTTTAGAATTAGTTGAGTCTGTGATTGCTTTCTTGGGAACTTACCCCCCTTTCCCATCCGATATACATATCACACTCATCTAAACAAAATATTCCTCTTGAGAGCCTCTTAGATTTAAGACCTCTGAACTAAGTACTCGGCATTCATTATTGCATTAAATCCTCCTAAGAGCTATATGAAGTAGGCTCAGGAAGGTTAAACAGATCACCCAAGGTCACAGAGATAGAAAATGTGAGAGAACTTCTTCTGTTGCCTACTTCTGTTGTGATGTAAGCAAACTAAGCAAACGAGCAGAGAAGCAGCCACTAATCATACTGACAGCCCTTTCTTCGCAAATCTCAATTTTGACCCAATTCCTGCCAGGTGATCAGAGTCAAGCTTTCTACTGCAATCTGAGTTGGTGGTGTTTTAAGTGGTGGATGATACCAAAAATGCCATTAGCAAAGTATTTATTGAAGGGCTACTCTGTGCTGGATGTCTGACACCTACACCCACCACTACTTAGAACTTAATCCTCACAACCATCCTATTGTAGGTGTTAGGTAAGGCACCTGGGGTTGAATCCACTTGCCCAAGGTCTCACAGCTAACAAGTATGCTGACAGAAAGAGCATTCCATTCCCCGTCCCCAAGCACCCCTCTGAGAAACACAACCAACACAGTGGTGTCAGCTACGTGGCAGAAGCTAAGAAGGAAGCAGTCGTAGAGGAGAAGCATTGCTCACCTGACTCCAGGCGCCAGCCTTCCATTTGGGGCATCTTCCTCCTCTGCACTTTCTGTGCCCATTTGGCTTAGCAAGGTGTTTACAGTAATCACTTTCTAAATGGCTTCCATCTTTTGCCATGCAGTAAACACTTCGTTGTTTATGCCCTCGACCACAAGAGACAGAACACTGAAATATAAAGCAATGGCAAGGTTGTTGTTGTTTTGTTTTTTGATGTTTGTTTTTCACATCACACGGAGTTTGATAAAAACCCGAGTTTTTGAGATGTTAAGATTATATCTAATACGAGTCACCGTCCCCCCTTTTCCAGAGCCATTTTGGGTAATATCTCAAGGTTCCACATGGCAAGAAGGTAGGATTAGGGGAAAAAAAAATGTCTGTAGCATTACAGCAGCAATCCTGCATACTATTTTGGGTCCTTCAAGAGTGTGAGCAATCCTGACAATTTAGGCCAAAAATTAAGCCAATGAACCAGAAATTATCATGAAATTCTGATTTTAAGTCCTACTCTGAATTCGTATGGATTCCTACTGCACATCTCACTTTATGCAATCTCAGATCAAGATACTTCCTCAACAAAATGCCTTGTGATTCACTGATTTGGATAAAGGTACATTTCCAAAATATAAATGTGTCCAATTGCCTAATTAAGTGATTTAAAGGAACTCTTCTACCATTTTTCAGAGGATAAACTCTCATTTTCCCAGTCTGTTGGGAAGGAGGTGAAAAAGCCACATTAGAAACTGAAAGGTAAGCTAGCAGGTAAGTCTGTGCCAATTTGGGGAAGGAGGCATTACCTTTCAACTTTGATCTGCAAGTTCACTGAACTGTTTTAAATGTGACCTTGTCTGACCACATCTAAGAAACTTGACTTTGATTTCAGATTAGGTTTCTCAGAAAGGTTTAGGAATCAAAGTGCCCATGGAGTCAGGACAAAAATTTGATATGACAGCTTCTTGTGGAATAGGCAAGAGGCTGGCCCCAATGAGTGCACTGAGATATTCAACGTCCATTTGCCTCATTAGCGATTACAGAAGTCATTACCACTTGGATCATAAGCTTTCTGGCTCAGGTTTTCAAGACACATTATTTCCCAATATAATGTTCTTGACTTTTAGAGGGAAATGAGTTTAAGAATGAAGAGCAAAATGTGAAAATGCAATGAAAACAGATTTCAAGTGTCATTTCCTTCTATTCAATATTTCTTATTTCCCTCACTAACTTTGTGATTTTTGTTAACTTAAATTACCAAAGTGCCCTTTTATGCCTCATAGATAAATGGTGCCATGTAAAACATGTAGCTGAATATTAATCTAACTGCTGTTAGCCAGCATGTTCAAAGTTTTTCATAAATGTGCCAGACACCTTTCTCTAATAAATACAAATCATTACAAAAATTTCAGTAGTAGCCTAATAGATGATTTTGAAATATGTGTATTAATAGTTTTGGCTGTGACCTTTTACTTTAGGAAATGGAAACATTGTTGGTTTCATTTGAGCTCTCTCTTATGAGAGTATTATGATTTGGAGTTGTCATTCTGGAAATTTTTATCAAGGATTTATTTATTTATTTACTTGGGGGGGGCAGAGGGCAGAGGGAGAGGGAGAAAGAGCCTTAAGCAGACTCTGCGCAAGCATGGAATCAGACATAGGGCTCGATCTCATGACCCTGAGATAACAACCTAACTCAAAACCAAGAATTGGACACTCAACTGACCGTACCACCAGGCACCACCCAGGCACTGGAAATCTTTTTTTTTTTTTTTTTGGAAATCTTAATAGATTACACAGTGTAGAAGGAAGGAGGCCAATTTTAATATTCATACCAAAACATAAATAACCATCTTTCAACCTACAGTGCTTTCATATATATAAAGACTTGGGACATAATTCTGGCAGGTTTTTAGAGTGAAAGTCCTAGAAATAGTCCTACAAACGAGTGGTCTAATAACCTTCATACAAAATAATCTCTATTGTTAGTGACTAATTTTAATATTTAGAAACTCTGACAAATAACAAAGGAACATAATTCGAACCTGGGATGAATTCATTTGTTTATTCAATAAACATCTGAGTGCCCACTAAGTTTCAAAAATTATGCAAAGGGCTGGGAACATAGTGATGAGCAAAGTTGACTGCACCTCACCCTCATGGAGCTTCCAGGCCAATGAGGGAGACCAACAAGAACCACGTGTTGACAAAAATAAATGCATGCTTAGTAACAGAGATGAGTGCTCTGAAGGAAGCAAGCTGCAGTGGTTGTGCGGAGGCTCTCAAGGCTTCCCTCAGGGCCAGACCATGCAGAGCTCATAGGTCATAATCATATATTTGGATCTGGAAAATCATTATAGAGTTTTAAATTAGGGAAAGATATCATCTAATATTTGCTTCAAAAATTCTACCCTGACTACTGAATGGACAATGGAATGGGGGGATACAGCATGAATGGACACAATGAAACTGCTCAGGAAGCTACTGCATTGGTCTAGGCAAGAAGTAGTGGTGATTCCTTTTTTTTTAGAGGAAAGAAAAGGGGAGGAGGGGCAGAAATTAAGAGAGAGAGAGAGAGACAGAGACAGACAGAGAGAGAGAGAGTCTTAAGCAGGCTCCATGTCTAGCATAGAACCTGATGCAGGACTTAATCTGACAACCCTGAAATCATGACCTGAGCCAAAATCAAGAGTCGGATGCTTAACCAGCTGAGCCACCCAGGTATCCCAGTGATGGTGATTCTAAAGAGGTGCAGAGTGTTGGGATGGGGGAAGTTGGTGGATTTAAGACACACCTCTTTGAGGTGGAAATGATAGTTTCTGGTGGATCAGCTGTGGGGTGCATGGGAGATGGCAGAAAAAGATGGACTCCCCGGTTTGCAGTATGGGCAATTGGATAGTGATGACTTTTACAAGGATGGGAAAACAGTATTGGGATTCAAGTCTGCATTTATTTGTAGGACACAGGCTGAACTCAAAAGATATGGAGCCATGGATGCAAACATGTGCTCAATTAGGGCAAAGATACAGGCATAACTGTAAGCAGATGAACATGGGTGAATTTACAGCAAACCCACCCATAATGATAGTCATTTCAATATACCAGTGGTCCAAAGACACTGTCCTTTAACATAAAAGGGGGAAAAGAGAGTTGATGGCAATGGTGATTCAGTAGTCTGCAGAGGGACAGTCTAAAATAGGCAGCAATCTACAGAAGCAGAATTAGCAAAGGCAGAGCATTCTCACATTCATTTATGTACCAGGCACTGCTCTAAGATTATACATACATCGTCTCATTTAAGCATCCCAATAACCACAGAGACGGGTACCATGATCGGAGACAACTGGCATTTCCAAACTGGTGTAACCACAATGCTATCTACATACCTCTCCCCACATGATTCCAATGCAAGTGGATAGATGTCTGTTGAGAAGAGTAACAGCACAAGGAAAATAGTTGAATTATAAACATCACTGATAGTAATTCATTTGAGGGGCACTCCTGGTGCATCCAACATCCATTGCCCACGAAATGAAAATGGATGAAGTAGTTTCCAAATATGATGCCTTAAAATCTCCTTAATGTCTGGATTAGCTGCATCTTACCCATTCCTGCGTGCATTTTTCTTATTTGGGGATTTGAATGGATCCGACTTGGAAAACAGAATGCAATGCTTCAGCATGACTCACTACACATATTATTTGCCTAAAATTAAGATCTAAAAGTGATAAGGAAATTCTCAAGGTAACTAATCATAACAAGCACTTTTCATTTCATGCTTTCTAACTTACCAATGAAGAGAAGCAGCTGCTGGTGGAAAATTTCATATCTAACAGGTTCATTAGTGGGTCTATTATGATTTCCTAAAGAAGTTCTCATTTTGATAACCAAATAAATACAGGTTGCAGCTCTTATATTCTGAGGGAAATTTCCATCTGATCATTTCCAGCCTTTTCCAGACACTGACTTGTGCATCAATGTGCGTCATTAAGATATGATAGTTAAATCCAGTGCTTCACCTAGTACGTGCTATTTATTGGCTACATATCTCAAGGTTCTTGCTCTGTGGAATGTTTAAGTCCTTAAATGTATAGCCGAAACAGCCTCCTAAGTTGCTAACTGGACTCTGATGTTTGTTCCTTGGAGAAACAACGAATATACTTAATACTTTTCCCCTAGCTTTGTGCAACACTCCCAAACAATGTGTGTAATCTCTGCTTGCTACTTAGAAACATCAGAGTCAGTATCCCAAATGACTGGGCTTTGGGGCTTTTGTTTCTGTGAGGCCATTCAAAGGGGATGTTTAATGTGAAGCTCTGTTTATTTGCTGGCTCAACACTTGCCACTAACCAAGGTCTATGAGTTTGAACCTCATTTCAACTCATCTGGTGAAAACAACACCTAAGGCCTCGGCAGCCTGCTCGTAATCTCTACTGTAGGCTTGCTCTCTCTCCAGTGATAGCTGTAGTTATGGTGACATCAGGGTCTGGCGTGCTGCCCCTGCCATGGGGGGCGGTGCCCTGCATCATTCGTTTCACTTAAATAGAGGTATGTGGTCTCTCAGACATCAAGAAGCCAGCAAACAACCTCAGCGTGTCTGCCTGGATAAGAAGGGCTGAGGACCTAGAAAGAATGAGACTCCTGGGTTGCCAAGGCAGCTGCGAACCTGGACATCCATATGAAGATGAAAGAGTACCTGGAATTGGTAAGGACACAATAAAGAGCTAAGAAGGAATAAGAAAGGGAGGGTAGAGGTCAGGGATGCACACAGAATGCAGTCAGATGGAAGCTTCTCAATGGTTGGGTGATGCTGAGGCTTAGAGGAAGCAATAGAGGGGCCAGGGTATAGACCAGGACTGCCCAGTTACAGCAGATGCTTGGTTAATGGATGGTTCAGGAGAACAGCCCTAGCAGAACGTCTGGCATTGTTTTGTATATCTAGTTGATTTCCAGCTCCAAGAGATCTAGGACACATGAGATTCTGTTTATGTGTCATGTGTGATGGAGGATGCTGATCAACTAGTCCATATTTCCAACCACAGGATTGGCTGCCAATAGGTTAGAAATAATGAAGAACTGAAAGGCCAAGAGGAAGGACATATACTACAAGCCATTACCAAATTAAGTCAAGATTCTGCTGATAGAAGAATTTTTGACAATTAGGTAGCTAACCATCATTCTGAGACTGGTGAGCAGATTTCATTTTTGAGAGAGGACATTGTACTAATCCTTATTTGCCTTTCCATTGTGAGTCCATAAAATATGAAAGGAGCATTTAAATCCCTTCACTTCAAAAATGTTTGGTTGCATCTTTTACTAACAACAACTCTTCCTGATTTTATTCTCGTTTTGGTTTTGTTTAACAAAACATAAAGTCAAACCTCACCTGAAAACTATGCTGTCAGCAAGGATGCAAGGCTTGCGTCCAAGGTTCAGGACTGCCTTTGCCAATTAGGGTGATGGATGAAGTGAGTATGCAGGGGCTTCACACCATCAGGACAGGCAAAACCAGTCTGCATACACTCTTCCACCGAAGCCAGAACGAAAGCACAAGGATATAGACTGAGGGATCAGAGCACCAAACACTGCTCATGCTCAGTGTGGGGCCTGGAAACCACGCGGGCTTGCCACATAGGAAAAAGACAGTAGCTGCCACTCACACGTGCTTCTGTGCTGCCTTCCACGCCGGAGGCAGCCAGCAAATAATTATGGAAATGAATGAACACATGAAATCTGTATCCATCCCAGAAGCATACTATAAACCAAATGTCACAAAGAAAGAACCACCCGGCATCTGACCCACAGTGTGAATGCTGAACTGATTTGGCACAAATTATTTAGATTCCAAAAGGCCACCCCAGGACCTCTCTTCCAGTTGGAACAGAACTATTGGAAATCACACCAGCTACCTTCTATTGAACTCTTTCTGTGAATAGAAAACCAAGCTGCAGGACACTGGCTTCTGTCATTTAATCCCAAAGGCAACCTGGTGACTTAGATACTATTAGGATTCCTTTCTCCAGATAAGGAGAACCAAAGAGGTGACATTACTTGGCCAGGGTCACAAAGCCAGGAAGCAGCAGAGCTAGTCTTTAAAAATTGTACATCCTGGGCTCCAGAACCACCACTTTCTTCCTTCAACTACGTTGAAGAAAGGGCTTGGTTAAGAAAACAAGCTGCTCATCTCGGCTTACCCAAGGCAACAAGAGAAAGCAAGGACCTCAAAGAAATGTCTCTTGAGACTATTCTAGAAGCCTCTGATTCCTCAGTCTCTTAGGAAGACAGTACCTATACAATGTTAATATTTCTGGCTTTATTACTTTCTTCACAACATCTTTAGGACCCTGGGAAGAAAGACACTTAAGAGTGCAAACATACAATCACCTAAATAAAGGGCTTGATTTCCCTTTGCCTGAAGCCACACCCTGATTTTCTCCTGGCCATTTTTCAGCATTTATTCACCCTCTGGGGTCTGCCTGATGCCAAATGGCAAATGACTGCTTCTGTTCACTGGTGAATGGCTCTTTGCATGGTCACGAATGGAAGGCTGCGGGTTGGGAATTTGGGCCTGCCAATTCACTGAAGACTAATCTCTCAAATGTCTGAGCTCTAAGGCATCTCAAAGATTGTTCAGTCCATCTGTTTGGCTTACAAATCCAACACTAGAGGAAAGGAGACATGGCGCACTCACAGTCACACAGCAAGGAAGGAATAAATGCAGGCTTAGGACTCTAAGTTCCTATACCCAGCACAGAACACTATCCCTCCAGGGATTTGTGGCCAACTACTGGTGTTCTGCATGTTGATCAGGAACCACAGCTAATGTGTCATCCTGATTTCTCCTGAGTCGCTTATGCTCACAAAGAGCTAGCATGATAAACAGGGACTAGCAAGTCAGGCACCGATCCTACCCCCTCTGACATTGATGGATGGCAAGCACCAGTATGAACAGGAGTGAGTGTAACAACCTCCCGTTCCAGAATGCCACTTAAGAATACCAAGGGAGAGATGTGCATGCGCGCCAGCACAGGCAACAAAGCTTACTGTTTTGGCTTCGTTGTGCTCTAAAATGTAGCATTTCAAGGCACAGGTTCTGGAGTCAGGCCATCCTAGGCTGACACGCCATCTGCCATTCTACTTTGGTGCTATTTGGGTCAAATTACTTAACCTCTCTCAGCTCAGATCTGTTCTCTGTAAAATGGGGACCACAGCAGAGTCTACACTCAACACAGTTATGTCACAATGAAGGGGGACAAGGCATCCAGACAGAGCTGTTGGTGTTGTGGCCAAGCACTGTAAACCTCAGTACGCATTCGCTATCACCACTGCTACTATTTCTATTCAGCAGAGCCTTTTAGAACATCTCCCAGTGCGTGGATAAAAAGGTAAGCGTTTTTTTTTTTTTTTTTTTAAGTTAACTAATGGAGTCTGAGATTAGCATTCTGACACAGATGTTGGCTGAATGAAGGAGGGACTTTGGCAAAATCTCACCCGTGTGAATGGGTGAAGAGCTTTCCTTTCCAAAGGTCACAGAGCAATCCCCAGGGCGGACAAAAATGTTAAAGATTCCTCCACTTGCATAGTGCCCTCTTCACTCTTCTCCACTAGGACTTATTAATACAGTCTCCCCGGCCACAGAAGACAGGAAGACGAGTAAGAGAAAGAAAGACCTCACATCTGAATGCCACGTCTTTTTCTACTCCACCATTTCCTGCTCATATGTATTATCTCAAGAACTACTTATGTTTCTTATTTGCATCTCGTGGGGTTATTCCTTTAATGTCCTGAAACACAAACTGCACACCAGTGACCACCATCACCGAACAGCCGTGCCCCCCCCACCCCCCTGCTCTGCTCAGCTCCACCACGGCAGTGCTCGCAGCCCTTTGTGAATTGCTGGGTTTGAACACAGTTAGGGCTTCTCACAGCACAAGAATGGCTCTGGATGGGGGGCATCAGGGAACCAGAATGAGTGGGGTGGGAGAGAGAGCTTTGCCAGGAAACAAGGGCCGTGACTTCAGGGCGTAAAGCCAATGTTGACAGGTCTGCCTGATGGCTGTTTATGTCCAGGACCACCATGGCACTTATTACCATGAAAAGGAGCTGAGAAAGCACGAGATTGGCAGGGAACACCATGGAAGAAAGCAGAGGCGGGAGTCACGGTCATCCCAGCCGGATGGGGCATTAGGCCACCCTTCCATCCCCGTCGCCCCCCAACACCGACAGCCTTTGCAATACTACAAAAGTCTAAGACTGTGGGAGAAAAGGCACTAAGATTCACATGTCAAATCTTGGAGCACGCTTGAAGGCCGCTGTCAATACTACAGCCAAGTAGGTGGCCCTGCGTATGCCTCACACGGGGAATGGCAGGGCCATGCCAATAAGGAGACACAGTAGGAAGGGCTCGTGCCCTCTACTTCCCATCACCCCCAAGAATGATGAGGCACAGGGCTCTCCAGCTGCCCCTGCCCAACCTCATAATGTAACAGCTTCATAGGACAGGAGGGGAAATGAATATTCACATTAAATAGAACAGCATATGAAATTAGTTATGCAAATTGTGAAATCCAAATTGAGGTTCTTTTTGTTCTGCAAGAATGTTAAATACTATGTGTTTCTCCTCATCAAGACAAAAACCAAAAACCAAACAAAATCTGCAAAAAGCAACACCTGGTGAGTTTTATCATGGCCACAACGCAGTGGTGCCCCCCCAGGAATCTGAGGCATATTTCACCACCAGACCCTGTGGTCCCTAACATGCCCTCCAATTCCCCATTTCTAAGCATACTGACTATTTTGATTCTTTGTAACCTGACTTTGGCAAAATAATGATATTGGCATCTTTCAGGAAAGAGGTGAAGATGGTACAAGGATCCACACTCTGTGCTTGCCACAGAATTGTTCATGAAGGCAGTCTGGAAGACAGGGGGCTAGTGGGTGAGGTATTTGTGCCAGGATCCTTATTCTCAGCTGTTGTGAAGGTGAGTGACAAAGTAAGTGTCTGAGTAATTGGTGGAAAAGCTATGGCTGAGGGAATGGTGACCAGAACTTCCTGACACTCTCTGTAGGTAGACCATGATTGAGGCTGCATGGAGATGTCATTCTGTTAGAAGATGGCAATGTTCAGTGACACCCCCTCATGACTTATGCTAGTGTCACAGATGGTCAGGAACAGACCTGAGAAGCTTAAGTCATCTTTGGGAATGCATCCATAGAAAAGCAATCCATGCAGGTCCTCTCTGGACTTTCACCTACCTAACCGATGTCCAGCCCTTAAAGTTTTCTCTTCCCCAAGAGCTAGTCTACCTGCCAATCAGTCATTTGAAAGACACCAGGAGAAAATTCAGGTAATTGCCTCTTCTAGTCTTGCTTTCTCTGTGTATCTGGACCTTCCTCCATTGGCTTGTTATGAAAGGAACATCTTTACAAGCCAACATGTCAAACATCTTACATTGAGAAATTTACAACTTTTTTTCTGGGGGAGGAAGTAGTTTATGTAATTAGTTTGCTGGTGGGTGGATATTTATACCCCTCAAAAACTGAGATTTGCATACATATCTGAGTCTGTATCCAGAGAAATATACCTCATTGGAAGGGAGAAAAGTTATCTTAGTCATTATTGAATTAGACGCTCATCCTCCAACTTTGCATTACTCTACTGGGAATTCAGATAGAACCACTATTTGTCATTCTTGGTTTTGTCTTTCCCTCCTGCTTACCATTTGGCAAAGAAATGGCTCAAAATATCATTATAAAGGATGAGACAAGAAGAAATAAAACCAGCTAAAATGTAAATGGCTATAAAAGACTTGGCATTAGAAGAGGCTAAAATTAGGTTGATGGTTATGTACAAATTTAAATTATTCCTACACCATTCTGAGATCTACTCAAATGGAAACTCAAGAGTTGGGGCAAAAGGGAAATGGTAGTTATAAATTTGGTTTTGGAATCATTCAGACCAGTACTCTCTCTTCTTTGTGATACTACACACAATGCTTAACCATGGCAAACATCTCTTTCTAATTCTGCTCAACAGAGGCATGAGATGGTGAATAAGCATCTCACACCTAACATGCCCAAAGCATAAGTCCTGGTCTTTCTCCACAAACTCCTCCTTCCTATAGTCCCCTTCATTTTAGTCAATGGAAGCTCCATCCTTCTGCTTATTCTGTGCACAACATTTGGAGTCATCCCAACTCCTCTCTTTGTCTAAATTCCACACCCAAACTCTCAGCTAATCCTTAGGCACTACCTTAAAAATATATTCCCACCACTTCCCACCAATTCCCACCACTTCTACTGTGAACATCTAAGCCACTCACTCATGGTCTTTTCCCATCTGACTCACTGCAATGATTTTCTAATTGTCTCCCTGTTTCCACCTTTATTCCTCCGATAGCTTCCTCTAAATTCAGAAGCCAGAGTCAGTCTTTTAAAACAAATCCATGTTTCTACTCAACTTGCCTCCACACAATGGCTTCCTACCTCACTGAGTGTTAGCAAAAATCCTTCCAAAAGCCTAACCCTTCCTTCCTTGTCCCATGACTTACTCCCCTGTTCCTCTCCTTCAGTTTTATCTCTAATTTCATATCCTACCACCCATCCCTCTAACTCAGCCACACTAGCCTCCTTGCTATTGCTAAGATGTGCTTGGCATACTCCAGTCTCTAGGTCTTTTTTTTTTTTTTTTTTTTTTTTTATTTATTTTTAATTTTTTTTTTTTATTTTTTTTTTCAGTCTCTAGGTCTTAACCCCAAATACTCTTCTTCCAAATATCTACATGGCTTGATTTTGTATTTTCCCGTATCTCTGTTCAAATATCCCCTTAAAGGAGACTTGCCTGATCTCCTTAATTGTACAGTTCCCATCCCCTCTTCCATGCTATTTTTTATCCTTCTTCTCTAAGAATTCTTGTCTGTTTTGTTCACTGCTATATCAGTGGCTACAGCAGTGACTGGCTTATAGAAAACATTCAAGTACTTACAGAATATGCAAGTGAATGCATGAGTGAGTAAATGAATAGCATCTCAATGAACCCAGAGCCACTTATCTCACAAGAACTTTTAAGGATTAAGAAAGCATCCTGCACAATGCTCAGTTCATTGCAGGGACCAAATAAACAACTATTGTTCTCTCTTATCTTCTGCGTCTATTCAGTCCAAAACTGGCTAAGTACTCTTGTGGGTAAATATTTAATTCCTAATGACAGAACTAAATACTACACAGGGGACACCTAAACAGAAGGGTATCTGAGGATGTGATATAAGACAAATTGACAGCAAATGGCATTAGCTAGGAACTTAGAATACTACTCTGCCCTGCAAAGGCAAGACTATTGTTTTGAAAGCTGGCTCTAAGACATTGACACCATCCTATACCCTGAGTGGCCCTGAGTCACATAATGTTGTTTCTCCTTCCTAACATGTCACTTTACAATGATCCTTTTCCCAGAAGGAAAAATGTAAATATATGAACCAAAAATAAACTATGAAGTTATGTATGGACATGAATGGGTTCTACACAGGTTGGGTATTTTCTCTCTCTTCTGGCTAGAAACATCTAAAAGCAAAAAACTGAAGACTCTTACTGCTGTTCCAAAAACAGTGTCTCAGCTTAAGTTTCCTTTCATTTAAGAAAAGGCTCTCAAAGTGCAAAACCCAAAATCAAGCTTGAAATTTTATAGAGTGAATTTGATAGAAATGAGTCATTGCCACCATCCTTCACACTCTCTGCAAACTAGCCACCACAAGCCTCTCTGGCAAGTGGGATAATTGTTGCCCAAATTTTAGGATCTAGTCGTGTCAAGAAAGACCTAGTTTTCTTAGTCTAGCAGACTTTTCCTTAAAAACGAACCAATTCTCATCATACTAGGGTGTTGTCTGATGGTGGGAAAGCCAGACCCTTTTAGAGCACTGGCTGGGGAATTCCGGGAGACCAAATCTAATTTCTGAGTTCCTCTGAGAACCATTCAAAATCAAGTGAATTGTTAAAATTGTTCTATTTAAAAATGTAAGTATTCAGCTACCTCCCACTTTTGATAAGTAAAATAAACAAAACCGGGAACCTGGCGAAAACCCTTGAAAAACACTCAGATACTAAGGACTCAGCTTCAGTAACTTTTAAAAAGCAGAGGAGAGCTGAACTGGTTTCCACTTGAGCAAGTGCTTGTTTCTTTCATGTGTCACAAATCAAAATCAGTATTTCTAGAACTTTTGAAAGCCCTACCAGAGAGGAAGTGGAAAGCATGGGGCTTGGGAATCAGTCAGGTCTAGCTTTAAGAATTACTGATAAAAAAAAAAAAATTACTGATCATATGATGCTGGGAAACTTACTTGCCTTCTGACAGCTCAGTTTTCCTATTCGCATAATGGACATAATAATAAGTTTGATTTTGCAAGATTTTATGAGGATTGCAGTAATGCATACAATGCATCAGGCCCAGGGCTTGGTTCACCAAAATGTTCAGTAAATAAGGATCTTTGCTATTATTTCTCCACTTCCAGTTAAATTATATAATTATAATTAGGTTTATAATTCAGATTATAATTAGGTAAAAGACAAAAATCAATTTCTAATTTTTAAAAAATTTACTTATTTATGAGAGACACGGAGAGAGAGGCAGAGACATAGGCAGAGGGAGAAGCAAGATATCTGCGGGGAGTCTGATGCAGGACTTGATCCCGGGACCCTGGGATCACACCCTGAGCTGAAGGCAGACACTCAACCACGGAGCCACCCAGGCATCAGTTTTTAATTTTAAAGTGTTTTTTACATAGTCCGTTAGAAATTTAAGGTTGTAGTTAATTCTAGAAGGTGGCACTCACTTGCCTTATGGAGAACCATCTCTTCTACATTGGGCATCAGCGTACATACATTCTTATTAAATTTTCTGTGGTCTTCCATCAAGAAAACTTTAAACATTGTGGGACAAATCCAGTATTTCATTAGAACTTAGGTCCTACCATAAAACTTCTGAAGTTGATGATCGTATGTTGGGGTTATTTTGCTTGCCTTTCCTCTACTGAGAGGTTCCACTGGTCCAAAAGCTATGGAGTTACTACTAGTGCTTAGGGGGCCATTGTTAGTGACCTTTTGGAAGGAGAAGGATTGAGACTGATTTCATTCTAGGGCCAGGAGATGTATCATATCAAATGCATCTCTGACCCACCATTTTCAGAGTTGAGCCTGCAATTCTGAGAATATATGTATGTGTAATGTGGAGATTGGAGTTGGTAAATATAGCATTGGCCTTCTGCTAAATCAGGAAAGATTTACAAAGTGGAAAAGGGAAGGTATGGAGCAGCAGAGCTTCAGAAACTTCCTTCCTCCGAAGTTCACGTACTGAAAAGCCAATTTAATGCCACACATCTGGAAAATCTGATCACCTAACGTATGGCTTACTCTTAAGGATGAAAAAAACTGGCGGGAAATAATTGATGGAATTGATGGTGAAAACCTGGCGATCTCTACAACGTGAAAGTTTATCTTCCCAGAAAGGAGAAGGAACAATTTTATAATCTTAAAGACTTCTCTGACTTAAAAAAAGAGAATTTGGTATCAAACACATTTGGGGAATGCTGTAGACTATACCCACATAATACCCATAAGAATATGGAAAAAAAAAAGTTCTGCTGTAGGAAATCCATAGAACTACAGAGAGGAGGTGATGTTACTCTCCCAGAGGATGTGGCAATGTTTGAGGACATTTTTGGTCATCACAACCAAGAGGATATACTTTTGCCATCCATTGGGTAGAGGTAAAGGATGCCGCTAAACATCTGACAAGACACAGACCAGCCCCCCAACAAAGAATTATCTGGTCTCAAATGTCAACAGTGCTGAGACTGGCATATTCTAATTTATACCTATTTATAACCCATAAAATACTTTCTTTACCACTGCCTTAGTCTCCAATTAAAAACACAGTCTGCTACCCAGATAAACATACAAATTAGTAATTAATCCTACTTTTTAAAAGTATCCGAAAGAAAAACCAAATATTCAATGTCTGTTGCCAATTCCTAGATATAACTTTAATTATGAGTCTTCCCTCTCCTCACCAGATGTCTCTTCAGGGTTTCTTAACCTTGGCACTATTTCAACATTTTGGGTGAGATAATTCTATGTTGTTAGGGGCTATGCTGGGCATTGTAGGATGCTTATCAACACCCTTGGCTTCCATTTGTTAGATTTCAGTAGCACCCTCAACCTCTTCGTGACATTTGTCTCCAGACATTGCCTAATGTCCACCAGGGGGTAAAAATCACCCCCAACTGAAAACTACTGAATTATCCTAAGGTTTTCAGTAAGTCCAACAAGCTCTCAAAACTGAATTGATATTAACTGACTCAGTAGGGGTGGGGCCAAAGAGCTATTTAGTGGATGGAAGTGGTAAAGGGCCTGCTGGAATCCAAGATCAAGGTCTAGACTACAAGGGTTGGGAAGTCTTGGTCTCTAGCGAACGTGACATGTACAACGTGAAACCAATTCCCACACACAGCAATGAAGATGTCTACTACAAACATGCCCTTCTGCACAGCACTTCCTCCTTGACATCATGTCCCTGACCTGCCACTGCTAAGAGGTTCCCGGATATTTCACATCTGATTAAGAGACAGTCAATGAGAAGGAAATCATGATTTCACCAAAAACCCCCCACAAACTGCAATGCAATAGGTGAGTTGGCTGGGTGAAGGCTTTTTATTAAGTGCAAGGAAAATAAACAACACACATTTTTGAAAAAAAGAAGAAAAAAGTCCTTAGTTTTCAAAGGAATCTTGGCTTTACTAGGGGAGCAGTAGATGAAAAAAAAAAAGGATGAGTCTGCATACAGCCAAGTATTTACTGGCAAAACTTGTAATGAAAGTTTGGGTTTCCCCGGGTAAAGGGGAGCAAAAAACCCACATTATTACCAGAGGTCTTTCATTTTAGCTGCATGGGTGGGAGGGGTCTGAGGGAGGAAGGGAGATGGGGACAAGGAGGAGAGAAAGTCATGGGAAATAAGCCAATGAAAAACTAGGAAAGATTCTGTTTTTGCTGAGCACTGGCTACAGCACTCACTTTTATTATGATGTGACAGTATAAATCTGAGATTAAAAACAGCTTCCTAAAATATGTCAGAATTTATAAAGTCCTGAAATAAATCTAGACCTACTCTTCACTTCCTTTGAAGTAAAATACACACTGAATCTGTTTCTTTAGGAAATTTTAACAATAACTTATTTTGAAATATATCAAACTTATAGAAAAAATGCAAGATCATCACAAAGAACTCCCTTTTTCCAATTGCCGACATTTTACCACCCTTGCTCTTTCCTCCCTCTCTATATAATTATAGTATATATGTATATATGAGTGGCTTCAGGACATATGTCTCATCATCTCCAAAACTCTAGCTTCTCCTAATCAAGGACACTCTCCTACATAAACAGCATACAATTCTCCAAGTCAGGAAATCACTATTGATACATCACCAACATCCAACCCTATGTGTTATTTTTTAATTATTCCTGTGTAGAGGTTCGCACTTTATTTCCATATTCCTAGGCCAATGCAATCAGGATTTCAGCTCCTGAGTAGCTTGGCTCATTCATTCATTCATTCATTTTGACACTATGGTATGCCCACTTTGGGTAAGGCAATAAGCTTAAACAGTGGACCTGTTCAGCTCAAAGGAAATTAAGATTTGGGGCAATTAAGTGTTTTGTTAATAGGTTTTTCACTTGAAATGTGGTGACTATATTTCTTTGTTTTAGCTAAGAAGAAAAGAGCAAACCTGTTATTTTTTCCATTATATTTTCCCTCTCTTCATCTCACAGAGCTCCCAGATCATAACCAAGTCTTATCTTTCACCCACCACGTGGATGGAGGAATACAGTGGTTGGGACAATAAGGAGTGAAGAACAGAATGTAAGGCCAGAACCCAAAATGGTTGACTGTTCTACTGATGGGAACAGAAGAGACTCAGCGATGCCCAAAGAAGAGCTTAGTTTTAGCTCAAGAAACAGTTTGGAAGATATCTCAATGTGTTTGATGGGTTTTATTTCAACCAGAGAGCTTTTAGTGTGAAATCACTTTTTAATAAATTTTAATTTCATAATTCACTTGTAGGGGAGTAGATTACATTCTACAACAGACCTCATCACCACAAACATCTGCAAATTCCCTAATTGGCTTTTACAGAATCTGAGCTATTGTTCTGATTATCTATATATCCAAAAAAAAAAAACCTCTTAGATTTATATTACCCCAATTTATTTCATTTCTCTTTGTATATTAATACGTCAGAAATATCACCCAATGCCTGTTTAATAAATATGGATGCCTTTTTCTCGAAATCTTCAAAGAACCTAAATTTTGCTCCCTACATGGTTTAATTTGAGGAGAAACAATTTTCTCATATTCATCCCTTTAGAGCTCTGAGCAAAATTTGTTAATGGCTCAGGAATTTCAGAATGTTTCAAATAGTTACAATTTGGGAGAACAGAAAATCTTAAATTTCCTCTTTCCACAAAGGTTACATTTTACCACTTCACCAACTAAAGACCAAAATGAGGGGATTATATCTTGGTTAAAACCCGGGGTTGAAGGTCAGAAAGTCCCAGGTTCAAGTCCTAACTCAGCCCCTTCTCAACAGGGTGACCTAGACCCAAGTAGTTAACTTCTCTGATGGTGCTAACTTCACCAGGTAGAGAGGATTAAATTAGACAATATGGGTGAATTGCTTTGTAGAATTCCTAGCAAAAAGTAAGTGCTCCAAAATGTGCTCACTATAATTAAAATAAAAAATAATAATCAAATAATTAAAATAGAAAATCAAACCCTCTTTATAATCATGGAAAGGAATACATTGTGCAAAATTAAGCAAAGGAAAAAAAAAACCAGCTCTTTTGTGGAAACCTGAAGCTATTCATCCACTTGCTGAGATCCTGAGAATTATTTTACTTATCTCCCATTTCAATGTATAGCCAACCGGAGAGTGAACATAACAAATTATTAAGTGCTTCTTAAAAGGAGACCACCTGAATGGTTTAGAGTTTAATTCAGATGTCACCCTAAAGGGAAAAACAACAACAACTACCTGGCCACTGGAAAAGAGAATTGATGACATCATCAATCTGCATTAAAATGTTGTTGCGTACATTTTAATTTCAAGGGGGTGTCAGCATGGGGCATGAACATGAATGAATCCACAAGGATTTTCTTAACACTGGGGAGGCTATGTTTTGCAAGCTAAATGAAAAACATAGTGATGGAGGAGACATTGCCTCAACTCTGATTCTTCTGAAGTGTCTTTCAAACACAGCCCCTTAAAGCTAATCTGCTCAACCTTTACCTACAGGGCTCGGTGAATATGAAAAGCTGCCATCCTGAAACTTCCTTCAAAGAGGGACTGATCTCTTGGAATTCAAGCTTCTACAAGGTGACTACCCGGTGTTTCCCATTTTTGTCTTCTATAAAGCATCAATCAAGCCTTGCCCTTTCGGCCCATTGAACACATAAACACTCTTTCTCCTTAACTGAACTTACTGCCACGATGAACTTGAACTTTAAGACGCACAAGAGGAGAGTTGTTTTAACAGCTGCTTTTACACTGAGGGCCTGGAGTTACTACTCTCAAGACAGCTGGTTCTGATAAGCCTCTCTTTGCACTGTCCTGTTTTTGCTAATGCCCAGCTGTCAGGGAACACCCACTGCAGTGTTCCAAAGCAAAGGCACAGAGCAGAATGAAAGGCAAGAGAATGGTACTCACTTGGCTGCAAGGGCATCCTACCTAGGGACCCTTTACAAGCTGACACAGGGTTCTTGTCTCCAATTGACTTTTATAAGTTTATTGATTTCTTAGTTAGTTGAGTATTAATTGCAAAAGATGTACTGCTGTCTGAGGTTGCCTGCCCAGTATGGTAGCTACCAGTCACAGGTAGCTGTTTAGAGTAATTAAAATTAGATACATTTTAAAGAGCAGTACCCTTGTTGCACTTAGCCACATTTCAAGTGCTCCATATTGGCCACATGGGGCTAGTAGCTTCCGTATTGGAAAGCAAAAAGAGAGAATATTTCCATCAATTGAAGAATGTTACTGGACTACATTGGCCAACGCACAGCCTCTTTCTAATAGGAAAAAGGGGATGCAGATCTGGCTAAGAGTAATGGTTTTGGCGGCACAGCCTGTACTGATTACCTTCCACACTACTTCCTGTACACTCTTTTTTTGGCCGCCAATGTTCCATTTTATAAATTTTTGGAAAGGGAAGTTGTGGTCTTTAAAACCACCCATGAAAATGATCTCCCACTTTAGAGGAAACAAAGCAACAAGAAGCAAAGGTGGTGGCGTGGCAATCCATACATTCCAGATTTTTTTATTGGTAATCATTAAATAACACAGGGGAAAAATGAACATCAGCCAGGACTTCCTACACTTGTGTGGAGGCTGAGGACCCTAAAGGGGAGAGATGGAAAGCCAGGCTCTCTGCTTCTCCTGGCTCTCAGACCATTGAACTCATGTCTGGGTTATAACGTTAAGAGTGAATAGAAGCACACTCTCTGATAGGAGGTTTGTAAAGGTTCCATGGCATCAGCCAGAAAGCATTTATCCCTGAAAATGATTGTGTAATTGTGCACTTAAAAAGAAAGATAGGATTGATAATTTTTATTTAGTGAACAAAGACCATTAGCAATTGTGTGTGTGTATATAGATATACATATCCACACCCACACACACTCTAAGAGCAAGCTTTATTTTTATTTTTGTGGTTGTAATGAGGCTGCCAGGAAAAAAAGTGTCAGTTCTTTAATTATATGTGTAATTAGTTTTGTTTAATACCACATTTTCTCTTTCTCCACTCAAATGCCTAGCTCTGACTTGTTCATTGCTGTATCCTTAGCACCTAGAACTGTGCCTGGTTCACAGTAGGCATTTAAAAGTATTTGCTGAAAGATAAATGATGTCCCCTTTTAAGGAATGACCTAGAATTGTTTACTCCTTCTCCGTAAAATAAATCTTCCTCGACTGCCTTTACTAATCAGGATTCCCTCCCAACCAATTAGACGTGGACCCAATCTCTACCTCCCACACCACATTCCAAAGTTCCTATTCCTCTCCGTTCCAGAAGGACAGCTCGCTGACGTGAGTCAGTGAGAGGACCTACACTCCTCCACAGTGTCTAATAACTCTCCTATCCCTGCTTCCCCCACCTTTCGGACTTTTAAAAACTGCAAAAATAGAAATCTGTCAAGCTATCACGAAATATCAGCTGTCAGGAGGCAGGAACAGAGTCTCCCATAGGCACACAATCACTGTAAACAATGAAAAACAAAAAGCTGGCTAAGTTTTAACTCCAATGAGATAGATGCAGGCGTTTCACTTGTTTTGATTAAAAAAAAAAACCTCTTAGCTCAATAATGTGCTTATTTCTTTTTTAAAAGGCACTAGCTGTATATTTAAGCTGTGTCTTCATTAGTAAAAAAAATTCTTATGTTTATGAAAAATGAGTATGCATTTTGCAATGTGATAGTCCTTACAGTCAAAATCTTTGTATCATCCTCCTAATCTGGCTGATGTGATAACATTAAAATGAAAGAGATGTGTTCTACTATTCCCAAAATATAACCAGTTGTCTGAAGTGTTTATAACAACTGGTTATGGGAATTCACCCATACAGAAATAAATTTGGATTTTCTGTGGCTGGAGTCAAATGGGCAATGTCAATATTAGGCAAATAATGTTGAGGTTCCTGGTGTCTGAGTTTTAGGTATACCCTTTATTTTTGAATATCAACAGGAGTATAAAAATCTCATTCTGAATATGGGCTGTTTCTATCAGATGAAGCAGGATCGGTATCATCAGTGCAGTGACATTGATGTCTTATTATAGATTGATCATCTATAAGATTGATCATCTTATTAAGATGATCACATAGTCAAATGGATTCATAAGAGTGCTACCGTCATGGGGTAATATGGGGGTAAATACGATGTGTGTTTGCTTAACTTGGCTTGGTGTATAGTAAATACTCAGTAAAAGTTAGCTATCATCATCTGCTTTGGAGAACCTAACTTATTTCACACCTTATATAAACCTTACATGCATGTAAGGGTCTCCCTGATTTGGGGCCTTTCAAGCCTCAATTACTGTTCTAAACCACATGTGGAATGGAGGCTCAGTAGGGGCATGTGGAACCAAGGAGTGTCAGGGGTCATCTTTATGATGTACAATTTTTTCAAAACTGCAGGCTCTCTTAAAACTTCCAAGTTTACTGAGACCACATTTTATTTTTCTTTAATAAGCAATTCTTTCTGAAATGTATTGCAGGTGAACAAATAACAAAATTGACAAATGCTGAAGTCTTTTATAGTTATCTGAACACAAAGAGTAAGGTGTGATCAAATTTGTGCACATTAGGTTAGTGTTTTCCTGTCCCTAGCTCTTTTTACATGTTTAGAACCATGTCTTTTAATCACTTGTTTTGTCTTCTGGCTATGTTTTATTATTATCTACAAATTCAATAAATGGAGCATTCACATTTCATAGTTGAGACTCAGTGAATCAGGACAACAGTACGAGGAAAAGAAAAAAAAACCAACAAAATGTTAAGCCTCGTATATTTTTGTTTATATCACCAATTCAGAATTTTTTTAAGGATCCCTTTAAAATACACATTTTAAACTACCCAATTACATAAAGCTTGCCAGGTGGCCACTCAGATTTGGGAGAGGGACGTACAGGTGGAGCAGATTTACAAAATTAAAATGTATCTTTTTAAAACCAAGAGAAACATATACATGCATTTCTAATTCACATAGCCTATTTGCCTTTACAGTCTGCTGATAAACACTGATTTTTAAACATTGTATATAAAATTAAATAACATGGAAAAATAAATATGCTTTATTATATAAACATAGAAATCTGTACTGCTCAAAATATTCAGATAATACTAGGCTCGGCTGCTCAAAACTGTATTCAGAAAGTATGGTAGTGATATTTACAGTCTTTATTTTTGCTAGAGATAGATGCAGTGAGGTGATAAAATACTGTTGTCAGACATTTTTCTCTTCCTACCTAAGGAAGCTGCAAACTTTAATATGAAAATGAGGTAGACACAAATTCGTAAGTTGGCCAGGCAGAAACAAAAGCACGGTTCCTTTGTGAGCTCATAAATTCTCATTATTCGGGTCGACAAGCATTTTTCCAAAGCACCTAAAGCAAGGCTCAGAGAACACTTTTAGGTTTGTCATGAAAAACCCAAACAAGCAGTTTCTCCTAAGGAGAACCACAGTCTCCAGGATGACCAGCAAGCAGACTCATAGGGCACTGCAGAGGGGAATGCTACAGGACCAGCTTGGAGAGATGACATCACCTGCAACCTCTGTTACTTTAATGATCTCGATGGATCTGCATACTGTAGAATGCTGTGGATTTTTAACCTACTTTCTGCTGTGGTTTGATAGCACAGAGCTCTCTTTCCAACATATTGTCTAGTGATGGGCCGTGTGCATTCCCTCCTCAGTCTGCTCCCCGGACTGGCTGCAGGAGCCAACAGAAAGGTGTATTGGTGTAAGAGCCTCATTTTGAAATCAGAACATTACCAAGTAAGAGTGCAAGGACACATTCAAAAGAGGACAGGAAAGGCTGGATTTTTGGAGGACGTTTTTCACCATTATGATTCTAAATCTGCAATGACATGAGCCAGTAGTAAGGGTCTAAATGGGTACTTGAACCCGACATTCACCAAAGCCTCATTTTAGAGGCTCTGGCAGCCATGCTAACGGTGATTTGGCATTTCTTTCCTAAATATTGCTCCTTAGTAACAATTGTTGAATGAGGCCATCTCCATTTTGACCTTGGAAAAGACCTACTCACACAGTAGTTGCTTCTGGACACTATCTCTAGAGTGTGAAAATCTGGGAAGAGAAAGCAAACCTACTGAAGGACTAATTGCTACTCTTGGTCTCTAATAAATCGAGTCTGCTTTCAAGAGAAAGCAACGTGTTAGCACCTCAAATATACTTTTTGTTGTTGTTAATTTCACTGTCAGTTGCAATGATGAAGCACCATAGGAGTGGCTTTATGGCTATTAACACGATTCACTGAGGTATGCTTAAATTTAGAATTGCTCAGAAATGTACCAAAGCATCCACAAAAACCAACATAAAAGTAAAATCAAAGTCCTACAGTAAGAATCTGAATGACTGCCCTCACACACATATATTTAAGTAATATATTACAGATGTATCTATTTAAATAAAATGCTTTTGATTTCATTATTTAAAAATCACAATTAGAAGCCTTGCACAAGTGGCTTTGCTCCTAGAGGCATTTAAATATATACTCGAATAACGATCACTTTACAAAGGAAGCATTGAAATCATATTGGCAGCAAAGATATTTTAAAAATCCACGTATTCTCTTCTGTGTATAATTGAGCATTAGCATCTCTTTCTCTCTCTTTTTCTGTGTGTGTTTCAGAAAACTGTGTGCAGAGTTAAGAAAAACAACTATAATAAAAATATTAAAGTTTTCAGCTAAATTAGTAGATCAGATTTAAAAATTTAAGCGTTTAAGCTCTTAAGAAAATATCTGTGGGAGAGGATGGTGATCCTGTGTAAAAAAAAATGAGTGGTATTTAGAGAACATTCAAGGAAGAGAATGCTATGGAAGCCCATATAATATATGTTATACATTGTGTATAATGTGTATATATACACATATATGTATGCAGTATATACTATGATTATATTCTATGTCTGTGTATATGCACACACACACCCCCTCTGAAGGTTAGATTTTTTTTGTTGTTGTTAAAATTAAAGAAAAACAACTTTTTAGAGGGCGAGTAGTTTCTGAGACACAACTCTGATGTGGTGTGGCTGTTGGCCGAGTAAACAGGTAAAAATATAATGGGCTCAAGGGGGAAAATTTCATGAAAAATATGTCATAGGTGACTTAGGGAAGTTGGGAACGCCAGAAGATGTTCCTGACATTCCATCGTCGTTTCTGATCTTTTTCAAAACGTTCATTTTGGGAGGGTGCCAGTACTACAGACAAAATGCTTCAGGTGAATATGCATCTGACTCCGCATGGCATTTCTTAAGCTTGTGAATCAAAGCCTTACAGCCCAGCTAAATAGTACCAGTAGAGATGATACTCTAAATTTTTCTAGGCTTCTACTTAATGCTAAGAACAGTGGTTATAGAGCAAGGTTCTACCTGCAGATGCGGTCTCACACCCTGAAACCCTCGGCTGTTAGAAGCAACAGTATTGGTCACTTCATTTCAGTTAATCTGCTCTTTATCTGGTTTCAGGAATAGTTAAGACTTTTCCTCAGAATCCTAAGGAATAAAAAAGGCTTGTGGATATGACTTCATGTAATACTAAACTCATATTCAGTGCAATTAGTATATTTACAGACACATTGTCTCTATTTCCATGAAATAGCCCTACCGGCTCCATAGATTATAACACAACGTTAGCCAAAGTATTGTTTTGATATAGGCGACCTTCTGTTTGCCAGGAGCTGCCCCAGAAGTTTGCATAGTGTATTTACAGTGGCAAACCTGTCTCACAGTGTCAGCTAAGCAGATAGCAAGTGAAGCCTAGAACCAGAGCAAAAAATCGTCAAACGACGGGCTTTGTGTCTTGGGGAATGAGAGAGAACATTTTGGATACCTTGAAAGGCACCAAGTCGCTCAGTCCACTGTTGTCGGTCATTTTCAGAATATTTTCTGTATTTTGTGGGTACAACCTTTGTGGTCATTGTGATGAGAGCTGTACCCGAGTCACATAGAGAGGCAAATTAGTCACTGAAGAAAAAATTGCTTTGGCCTCAATACACAGGTATCTTTCCCCAAAAGTCAAAACTCCTGTAGTTTAGGAAAGGAAAGAATGTCTGCTATTGAGTTGTCTGCTTAAATCACTTTGGAGCTTAATAACTACATGAACTTTTTCCATTTCTTTGAAATATCTATATACGCAGTCTTGCTTTTCTAAAAAAACAGACGCTACTCCTTGACATTGGCCCCAGGCCTCTATGAGGTACATGTATTCTGTAAAGTCACTTTGGCAAAATCACAAAAAAATTAATTCTGTTGTGTGTCAACATGAAGAAAACCATAGACCACAGCCCAGTTTCAGGGATGCCCTTGAGTGTATGACAATCATCTGCCGCAGAGGAGTGCCCCAGAATACCTTGGAATTGGGTATGTTAGTTAAGATAGTTTGGTTAACAAACATTAATAGTTAGGGCCGTACCGAACTCCAAGGGCCAGTATTCCACGCAGCGTCTTGAGGACAAGTATGTGTGTTACACTGCTCACGATCTGGAGGCTTATCAAGGATTTCACAGCTCAAATCTGGAAACCGTTCACCACTGGGCCGCTGACAGACCACCAGTCTTGTCCGCAAGCCTCCACCACACAGCTTAGTGCACTGGAAGAGGAGAAAGCAATGCTGTGGTCACTCTGAACGGCCAATGACAAATTATATTTTCTTTCCCATAAGAACAGTTTCTTAACCAGAAACTTAACAGATTCTCCATCACAGCATTGGGCAAGGTCAGTCTCTAGGCAGACCTACGTCCTATTACCAAGGCATTATATATGATAGGATGGAACTGTCTATCTTAATGGTAAATATTCTTTATTGAGTGCTTCCTCTTCACCTGGACTAAATACTTTTTAACATTATGGCATTCTGTCATCAAGAGGAGATTATAATTATCTGCCCCGTTTTATAAATGGGACAACTGAGCTTAAAGGAAGTTAATTAACTTGATCAAGGTCAATTCAATAGCAAGTGAGTAGCATAAGATTACAGCCTTTTCTTTGATGGCTATGAAACTAAAAAATCAAACAAACAAATAAAATTCCCCAAACCACCCAGTACCAAATAAAGGACATAATGACTTAGTGGGTTTTATTTTCTGGTAACTTCTAAGAAGTTGTCACCAACTTTTGGCTATTCTGTGACGCCAATCTCCATAGATCTTTTTGACGTTACGATATTTTACGCTCTCTCCGAATCTCAGGATAATGATGACTGTCCCCGGGGTGAATAAACAATGTGGTGGGAATGTTGGATAAAGTTCTGACTCTGGCTAGACCCAAACTTCTGAGGCAGGAACAAGTTGTATTTCTTGGACAGTGCTGCCGTGCTCACATCCAGGAACACTGACATTTGGCTTTCCTGCTGTGTCAAGGCCAGATCTCCCACAGAATTTGGAATGATCTGGTCTGTGCTGACAGCAAGCATCCCAGTGAATGCGTGTACTCTCCTGGCTTTGGTCCAATTACAGAAGCTTAATCACAGGCCCCGCAGGACATAACTCTGTGAGGAGTTTTGGGAAACCCATAATACATGAGTCTTGAAGCCTGACTCTCCCTTCCGCCTTTCAGCAAAGCCCTCCAGAATGACGTACTGTCAACGAAAGTCAACAGAACGCTCCATTATGACTGCCTATGACTACTGGATTATGTGAAATGTGGACACGTGATTTCGGTTAGCCAGGAGTGTGAACTAACATGCCCATCCATCTCACTTGTCTTTTTCCCCTCTTTTGGCACTGGGGTCTCCAAGATGTTAATCTTCATGTTTTATTTTATAGATTTTACAGTCAAGACAGACCAATGCAACAAGCTCTAAATATGTGCTCTCCCTGTGGACTCAAGAGTAGAGAGATACAGCCTTGGTTAATTACACACAAAACAATAAGCATCTAAACCTTACACAGAAGAGTAGCTCACAACCCCATTTGATAATAACAGTAATACTAACAATAAACAGTAGTAGTAGTAGTAATGATAATGATTACCACTTATTATAATAGCAATTAACTTTGATCGAAGACTATGTGCAAGGTATCTGACCCGCACTATGTCAGAGAGTAGTCATAAATTGGTGCCATTATTATGCCCATTTACAGACGATGCTATAGACATTTGGCAAAGTTGTAAAATTTGCCGAGGCCACAAAGCTTGTAAGAGTCAGGGCTGGGAGTGGAATCTAGTTCTGTCTGTTCCAAACACTCTACTGCCCCTCGTTGGTCATCAGGATGCCACTTTTGAAAAGGTAACAGCTGAAGAATTTTATTATTTGATATTATTCAGCTAATTATTCTCTCCCATCATTAAAATGCATCACCTCCACCAATAAAAAATAAATTAAAAAAAAAGAAATGTAGGAATAAAGAGATGATCATCAAAAAAAATGCATCACCTCCAATGGGAATAACAGCACCTATTTATATTGGTTTCATCAAGGACTAGAGATACTAGGATTTGGTCTCATCAAGGATTTTAAATATGCCATGGGAACAAGAGTGCATCACAAACACCCCAAAACTACGAAAAAGATGGCAATGCTTTCTTGGACCAATTTAACACATGTTTCCAATTACCTTAAAAGTATCCATTTTTTCATCAGAGGTTAACCAACAATTCAACCTAGCATTTATCTGCATGCTTTGCTAATTTTCCTCTCCCATGTATTTAAAAGGTGTCTCTACTTGATCATAAACGCACTCTTAAAATAATAGTCCAGAATGAAGACAGGTCTCCTACTTAATCTCAATTGCAGAAGCTTCCACTAGAACTCATTCTTTGTCTTTAAAATAAGCTATGAACAACAGCACAGTTTGGTCAGCAAAATTGCTCTGCTTTTTTTCCCCCAAGGATGTACAAATGGATGGCTGTCTCTCACCTCTCCCCAGTTGCCGTAAGCCCACTGAGGACAAGGGCCAGATTCACAGGCTCTTTGCTCATCGGGTTTTATCCTCTCCACGCAGTCATTGGCGGTGTATCCGTTTTCATCTTGACACACGACCACGCGCCGCTGGGACCCACCAGCACAAGTACTGGAACACTGAACACATCACAAGTCAGTCAGCAGGTTAATCCCTACCTCCATCTGCACCTTAGGGACGTAAAAAATAGCTGGTTGGAAAGTCAGAGACAAATGTGACAGAATGAGTTCTCAAGTTGTCTGGACGATGGGCAAAGAGCAAGCCTGAGAATTTCCCTTCTTTTTTTTTTTTTTTTGAGAATTTCCCTTCTGTGGGGCCGTCTCATGCACATGCCCTTATCAACACCTGGATGGCAGCAACAGGGCTTCTCCTTTGCACAGGTTAGGCCCTCAGCAGGTGTTCAAAAGATGCCCCAGGAGTGATAATGCCTTGTGACTTCCAAAGCAGTCCCATTTATTGTCTCCTTTTAACCCCTTCATGTCCCTGAGAAGTACGGAGGTGTTAACAGACACCGCAGTCTAAAAAAAAAAAAAAAAAAAAGACACCACAGTCTACTGAGAAACTCTTCTTTTCAAAACTCAAGTGCTTATTTAGAACCAACATTGGACTTCTCTTTAAATGCAGAGGTCAAATTATATGCTTAATGATACACCACTAGTTAAAATTGAGCTTCCATATTAAACTCATTCAATTACCCACAGCATCATAGACTGCCACTTAGACATCATTTCCTCACAGGGAGTATTCCCTTCTCTCCCTCCACAATAGCCTTGACTTCAGTGGCTGATGGCAGCATGATATGTTTTTTAATATATTTTTTACTTCCCCAAGGACTTTAATTGGATTCCATATTGACAAGCCTCTCTTCAGGGGCACTTTCTGTGTACTGCTCTCTCTCATGGCTGTCACAGAATTATGTTTGCATTTCAGCTAATTTCCCACCCAAGCTTCTCATAGTTCTCTTATTTATCTACATCTTGAGTGTTTTTTTCTTTCCAGAATGCCCTTATCTTTTGAAAACCAATGTGTTTGCTAGTATCCTTCACTCTGACCCTTAACATGTAAAATCAGTTTGCCTATAAAGAAAACAACTAGTCTCAAAGCAATGCAATTCCCATGAATAATTTATTAAGTCTCTAACTGCACTGGCAACTTTTTTTTTTTTTTTTTACTGCTGGGTTCTGATGACAGGTTTGTACTTTCTACAGAACTCTAGCTCAAACCAGGGTTATTTCAAAACACCTGCAGACAATGCTTCTTGCTGGTCAGCTTCTTCCAAATAAAGCTGTGAATGTATTTTTGGGCTTACTGCATGGGACCTAAGCTCAAATTCCCTGCTTATACTGGACAAATTATGCATTACTTTAAAATACATTGGGTTTAATTTTAAAATGTTAAAACAGGAAAATGGATTTATGACTTTTCTCTGAGAAAACATTTAGGCAACTTCTGATTTATAAAAATTCCATCTCTAGTCTCTGAGGATTCTGATCTAATGACTCTAAACTTGAACATACTTATTTTCTATTTTTAAACTGCTTAGGACATAATAGATATTACAGAATCATTATTTTAATTAACTTTGGGGACCAGAATTTATAATGTTAGGAAGGAACTTCCATATTGTAAGTACATTTGTAATATATATTCTGGCTCTTGAGTTTTTCCCTTGATAATACAATCTTGTATCATGCTTTTACTATGTCATCTGTGAGCATCACTGCCTCAATGAAATGGTAAGCTCCTTAAAGGATGGTTCAGTGCCATAACTTGTGTTTCTGTTAACTCCCATAGCACCAGTCACAGGATGTACTGCCTCGTCCAGTTAAAGTTACTGGAGACACCAGCTCTGTAAACCACATGCTACCATCCCTCCAATATGGCTGATGGGAGCAAAACTGGTCATTTGATCCAAGGCCAACCAATCCACGGCTGCCCAGTGACCAATCAGATGCTTCCTACTGAAAATCTGACCAAAGAGATGGAGATAAGGCTTAGCTGGGGCCAGGCAACTACACTGCACAGTCTTGAACTATCTAAACCCAGGGCCTGTTCGGGTCTTTATAATCCCAAGGACAAGTAAGTGTACTACATAATTTTTCTCCAGGTTCAATTTGGTCATTTTTTTCCTGTTAATTAACAGAGATTCTTAGTTCTATCCGAAGTCACAGAATTTCACCTGCCACTTCTTTTGTTAACAGTCTTCCCATAATTTTTTAGAAGGATTTTATTTATTTATTTGAGGGAGAGGGGGACAGAGAATTGAACCAGACCCTGCACTGAGCACAGGGACCAACGCCTAGCTCCATCCCACAACCACAAAGTCAAGACGTGAGCCAAAACCAAGAGTCAGACTCTTTCTGGACTGAGTCACCCAGGCACCCTGCTGCAATCTTCCTGTCCTTTTAAGATGACATATTTTCCTAGGTAAACATTTCTTTGAATAAAACCTGCACCCATCATCCACACTGGCCAAGATAATAAAGAATGGTCTTTGCAGGAGCAAGAGGTGATAGACATGTTTTTCCTACAGCCTAGGATACTTCCCCTGATATCTGGCAGCCCAATTCTCCGTAAAGAAATCATTTCTTCCCCAATGGTGGCACTATCTAGTAAAATGCACTGCCCTTCCCTGGTCAATGAGTGGGCAAGTGGAACAAGCCAGGCCCATGAGACTTTCCTGAGATCTGAATCCCGAGCAGGGTAGATGAGAGTTAAAGGGATTCATTAAGACTTCTAAGAAACTCCCTATGGTAATTATAGTCTAATTTCTGCTCCATCTAGATAGGAGTTGGCAAGATACAGTATAAGGGCCAAATATGACCTGCTACCTGTTTCATAAATAAAGTTTTATTGGAACAGAGCCTTGCCCATTCATTTACATATTGTCTACACCTCCTTTTGTGATACAACAGCATAGCTGGTTAGTCGTGACAGAGACTATGCGATCCACATCACAGACAATATTATCTGGCTGTTTGCAAAAAAAGATTTGCCAACTCCTGAGCTGGATCCCTAAAGATGCACTGCTCTCTGTCTCTACAGGGGCCAAATGAAAAGTTTTGTTTGCTCATTTCATTTTCACTTGAGTCAGCTTCTTTTCTTCTGTTCATAACCAGAGACTCCTGATTGGTAACATGGGGGAAAAACTCACAGAGGATTCAGGTTCGTGCAGAAATGTACTATAAAATGAGGCTTTTATTGCACAACCCACTGAAAACATTAGGTTCCCATTCTTCAGTGTTTAGGACTCTTTCCTGCTTTTCCTGCCATGGGAAACAGGAAAGAATCACACAGTTTGTGTACTGCACCAAGCAAAGATGCACGTACATTCCACAAACTCCTGGGAGCAGGTTAGCCACATCAAGCTAGAGCTGAAAAAAATCACATAGTCCATCTTCAGCCTCACTTAATTTAGGAAAAAAAAAAAATCCCCAAACAAAAAACAGGCACAATGAGGAAAAGAATGGTATTGCCCATTGCTGCAAAAAGGTTACTTAATCCTCCTTAATTGGGAATACTGCCCAAGGGCATGATCATTCAATTTTAAAAGAATGCATCATCTCCAAATGTTGTCCTAAGTAAGAATAGATTTAACTTTTTTTTTTTAAAGAGTTTGAGTGCTATCATTAGAATATACAAGAGAGTTTTTAAATTTTTCAACCAGAAACATTGTAGGACAATCAGTGATTACTTCTCTTGATCACTCTTTAACTTCTTTGCACACAAATCTCTTTTAACCCCGGCAAAGGACTTAAAGTGGAAAGCAAGCAAGGAGGATGGGAGAGAAGGTCCTGGGCCTTGCGGCAGATGTTCTGCATACAACCAGGACTTGCAGTGGGTGAAAATGCTCAGGTGGCTAATCAGTATTCACAGGAAAGGAAAATCTCATTTACTGAAACATAACCACCGTGGGAAACAGAGAGTTTCCTTCTAATGCTTTTTAGTTCAGAAATAATTAAACACAATTAGTGGTACGAGAAGGGAACTAATAGTAAACAATTAAAATGAAGACCCCAGAGTGATTCTTAGACACCTTCTACTCCCACATCTATGCAGGGTCCCTTTCTACCTTACCCCTCCTGCAGTTCCATTAGACATGTCCAGTATACCACAATTATTTGGAGGAAATTATTCAGTAAAAAAACCCAAAAAGATTCAAAGCATATTTTCTCTGTGAATATTAAATATTTTTCAAGGTCTTCCTAACATGAAGGACAATGATAAGAATAATGAGAAAGTTCTTACTCTGGGGCAGGCAGCACACAGAGCACTTTATTTGTATATCACATTTATTTCCTACAACAACCCAGAAAAGCTGGGGTTATTGTTAACTTTATTTCACAAACAAGGAACTGAGGCTCATGGAGAATATGGAACCCACTAAAGACCTCAGAATTTGAAAGTCTAAGTCCTTGGCTAAAACAGAAGCATCTTTGCTCAGAGTCTGTACTGTTAACCATTAGGTTATGGTACTTCTAGAATTATCCAGATTCATGTTGCCCCTCCCCCCCAATCCAGGACAATGAACTACTACTCTTTTTTTCTTTTACTCTGTCCATTTAATTTCCTTATGGGTAGGAGCTGCCTGTCACCTTAGTCCCTGGGATTCATCAATATGGTCTTCACAGTACGGCCTAGAAGCCACTTGATCTTTTGCCCGGCTGTGACACCCCCCAACCCCAGCTAAGGCAGCTTGTAGGTGCCTGCAGACAGTATCTGGGGGCACCTTTTCAGGGACTGCAACAAACCCATTAGGGTTCACCTGAAACAGATGAAAATGTACAATGCCAATCCCTTGTGAGAAAAAAGGCTTCAAAGGTGTTTCTAATCTGTTTGCTTCCAAAAGCTGAATGCGTGAAACAGAAGAAAGCAAGTTAGAGAAAGACTTCAGGGAATACTCACTGCTCCCCAGGGGCCAGTCCTCCACTGGTTTCCACCAAGCACGTGGGTGCGGCTGGGGCCGGGGCTTCTGGGGCGGTAATCCTCACTCTGGAAGGGGTGCTGAGCGAGACCACTGTCTGGGGTCCGCTGAGGGCATGGTGATGTGGAACAGTCCTGGTCGGTTTCTGGGATGTAATCTGGGTCACACTCACTCTGATCAATCACGTGGTCACTGTAGTTGACACACACCACTTGCCGGGTCGCCCTGCCTTGCCCACACGTCACAGAGCACTACGTTGAACATCCAGAAAGAGAAAGGATTGGTCACTGGCTGTCACAGATCTATCAATGTACATTTTCTGCGAAAGGCCCACTGCTCACCCAGCTGCTCAGGCCCCAAAGCTTGGCGTCATCCTTGTCTGCTCCCTTGTCTTTCCACCCTACAGTCATTTCACTGAGAAATCCTGTCAGCTCTGTAGTCACAATACACCCCCAATCCAGCCACTTCCCATCATCTCCATTGTCACCTGCCCCTGCCAGGATGCCTGCAATGGCTTTTCAGCTGGGATCCTACTTACAAACTTGACATTCTCTGCCCCAGCCCACATCTGCTCACATATCACAAACCATGACCCTTACAATAAAGATCATGATTCTCTCCAGTGACTTCCCAATTCACTTTGAATAATGTCCAGAGTCCTCATCTTGGCCTGGAAGGCCCTCTGTATGGCCACTGGCTACCTCCTTGACCCATCCCTTGTCATTCTCTAGTTACTGCACTTCAGTTAAACTGAGCTTATGGATGTTTCCTGAACATGCCAAGAATACTCCCTACTTAGGATCTTTGCACCTGCTGTACCTTTTCCCGTACAACATAGATGTCCACATGGCTCACTCACTCACTTCATTCAAATCTTGCTCAATGTGCTGTTGGGCCTTCTCTGGCCACCCTAATAGCACATCCCATAATTCCCTATGCCTTTACTCTGCTTGACATTTTTCTAGCACTTGTCTGTGTTTGTTGCTATATCTATATATTTCTTTATTTGTTCATTTATTAGAACCTCCATCAGAGTAATCTCCATAAAGGCTGGGCTTTATTATTTGCTGTTCACTGCTTTTTCTACACTAAGATTTTATAAATATCTGATGCACAGATAGACATATTTAATGGATGGATGGATGGATGGATGGGCGGATGGACAGACTGATAGCTCAAGGCACAACAGTGAGATTATCTACCATTTATTGAGCACCTACTTTGTACTAAGCATTTAACATAAGCAATCTCAAGTAATACAACCATCTTGTAAGGTAGGTAGTAGGTATTCTGTTTTGGTCTTTTAAGAAAAAACTGAGGCTCAAAGACTTTAACCAGACTGCTCAAGGTCATGCAGCCAGTAAATGTCAAGATCCAGATTTTTACATGGCTTTTCTTGAAACTATTGCTCAAACTTATACATATGTTACGATATTTATTGAGATATTAATTCTCTATTTTCCTTATGGCCTCTTCTCATCTATCCTAAGCTTTGCATTTCCTGGGTTCTGGGATTTTTGCAAGGCAGAAAGTGGGAGCTGCCTGAAGACGAAGGTTTTTCTTTTCTTTTTTTTTTTAAGATAGATTTATTTATTTATTTATTTATTTATTTATTTATTTATTTATGGGAGAGAGAGTGGGAGGGAGGGATGGAGCATGAGAAGGAACAGAAGGAGAGAGACAAGCAGACTCCACACTGAGTGCAGAGCCCAACAGAGGGCTCCAGTCCACAACCCTGAGATCATGACCTGAGTGGAAATCAAGAGTTAGACGCTTAACTCATTGAGCCACGCAGGTGCCCCGACAAAGGTTTTTCTACTTTTATAAAAGCCCATAGATGGTGCCTGGTGTGCACAGGAGGCCGAGCCCGTGGTACTGGATGGGGGGGGGGGGGGTTCCACTTCCCACTTTTGACAGGGAAGCCAAGAGCCACTGGACTTCAAGAGTCTGAGATTACAGGAGGCATCCAGACTCAAGGTAAGAGGCCCTCTCCTTACTCCCCTCTTCTCCCTGGCCCTTTTGGTACTCCACCTGTTGATTATATTCTCATGTGACTCAATTAACATGAATATTTCCACTCAATCCACCAGGATGGGGCATATGTAAATTACATACTGATTCACACGTTTTAACAACATCCATTTCTTGCACATCTGGTTAAGATTCATACCAGCTGTACACAGATAAGGCAAAATAATTTAAATCACAGACTAAGTCCAATTGTAAAATAATACCCGTCGACATCTGGGACCTGTCCCTAGTTATCCGCTTATGGTTCCCCCAGTCATTTCCCAATTCCAAAGAATCCACTCGCTTACAGGGCTCCAGTCCAAAGCCTTCCACTGCCCACAGGGGGTCACAGAACATTCTTCCTTTGCCACTGGTCGAGGCAGGGTTACACAGGCGCTCTCGTCAGCCACAGAGCCATCCTCATCCCGGCAGCTGACGTATCTCATCCGAGTACCTTTTCCACAAGTGGCTGAGCACTGAGTGTTGAAGTAAAATAAGGCAGGTATGTTATTTTGAAACGATGATTCACTGGACAGTAACCCACTTCCTACAGTCACGTCAGAGAACCTCTGCCTCCCCTTCCACCCTTCTCTATGTCTTCCTTCTATTTCTTACTGGTGTCCAAGACCCAAATCGCCACTGGGTTCTTGGTGCACTGTGTGTGCTTCTCCTTGCTTCCGGGACAGCTGGGGGTGGGTGACAAGATGGTAATTCACAGTCCTAGATGTGAGAGAGGGAAAAAGGCCAAGGTTACCTTGAAGTTCATGCACACATTAATGGTCAACGCAAATAAAAACTTAAGGGCTAAGAATTCTGATGCCTCGGATTTCTGTGTGATTCTGGGACAATCACATGTCATCTGTCAGCCACAGTGTTTTCAACTATAAAATGGAGTGTGATCTGAGTCACTCTATGAGTGTACTGATATAGGGCAGGGGTTGACCTATAATTTTTAATACCATAGTTATTTACCTGTTCAAGTGGAAAAAGAAAAAGTTATTGTAAAATGGCACATACATTGGGAAAGAACAGGATATCATCTCAAAATGTCAACTGTCAATTGTTTAAAATTCTGAAGACCAAATTCTGTTTGCACATTTCAATTAATTCCCTAATCAGAATTTGTTACTCATGAACTGATTTTCCAAGTTCACCTAAAGAGAACTCCAACGGTGTTGATGGTCAAATCTAGATCTAAGAAGTGTATTCAATATGCCAATGCCTGAAATGTATATAACACTCCTCAACCACTCAGAAGAAATCCCTATGATGAATTAAGATTATCTGGATGTAGAAAGCATTTTCAGATTTATAGATGGGAAAACAGAAATGGTACTTGCTTACAATTTAGCAAATATTCTTTGATTAAATGCCTGAGATGTGCCAGGCATGGTGCAAAGAGTAGTAAGCTCACTGCTGAGCCTGATATTAGGGAGCTTACAAACCAAATGGAGAAATTCTATTACTTGGCTCCAGAACCTGTTAATCTTCTGCCCATGGTCCAAAGAAAATCTCAAGAAATTTTCCATATGCTTTAACTGTGGGAACTGCCCAAGACTTCATCGGATGTTACAAAATAGTTTAGGAAGAAATGTGTATTTTGAATCCCTAAGGGAGTTGCTAAATCCTCACTTCATGACTGTTTAGATGTAATTGCTAACATTTTGCAGGCATTAAACATGTGGTTTAGAACATTACAGTAAAGTAAAAAAAAAAAAAAAAAGAAAGATGACAACAGTCACAAGTGGTATTTTATCATTGATCAATGACAAGATGAACAACACTGCTATATTCATTTACTTTTTGACACTCTTCATCCATTAACAACACATGTGGAAATGTGGCAGACTGAGGCCCTCAGAACCGAAGCAGGACATGCCAGATAGGGCCTCAGAGCATGAGCTCTGGGCATAGTCAGGGTTTGAATAATGTCTTTGGCAATATTCCTGTCTTTGGCAATCAGCAAAACTGATATACAAACCCAAGTCTTCTCTTTACATAGTCTCTTTCCATAAATAAGGAAGGTGCTGGAAGTGATGGTCAATTGGCTTTCTTGAGAAAAAAGATGTGCATGTGTGTGTTTGTAGAAATGTGCTTATATATATATATATATATATATATATATATACACACACATTACATGTGATATATATCTACAAGTGTATATAGATGTTTGATCATAAATTTTACAGATATAAAGGATATAGATAGCACACAATTTACATAGAAGAATAATATATAAAATTATTTCTTTTAAATTCCATATAGTCAATTGAGTCACACAGAATACTTTCACTGATTTTTGTTGAATTCTTGGATCTGTTGCCACGGTATGGTTGTAGTTGCTGAATAACTGCAGTTCTAACATGAATGAGAGTTGATATTTTATGTTGGAGAGTAAGGTGACAGGGAAACAATCAAGATGTATGTCAGAACTCTATTCATGAATGACATGAATGATATGAATGACTCCTGTGCCAAATCAGACAATAATTTCCAAATGCCAGAAGGGTATTTCCTTATTTTTTTGTGTTATTTACAATGTAACAACCATAGACATGAGACTCTTTAAGGCATTAATGCATAATCTACATTGTTATCATTTTCTGTATCCCTTTCTGAAGTCTAAAAAAATAATTTAAACCCTGACTTACAGCATTTGCTGATTTCTGGGGTATAAATACTCTCATCATAGCCAATTTCAAGCTACCAATATGATGTCGATAAACACAGACTTGGGAAGAGATGTGCAATAGCTCACCACTATTTAGTATTTCCACCATACAGATATATATGTAAATGTAAATAACCTCAAGATCAAAGATAATAGTAAAGCAATGAGAAAGTGATAAGGTTGGAGTATTTATCAGCTTTAAATACCATCTATTTAATTACAGGCTTATATCTTCAATTTTTACCAATGCCTATATTTAGCAACCAGCTTGCAAAAATTCTTGTGAGTCAGTACAGACCAACTCCAGCATACTGCTGCCTGAACATACAATGCTATCTGCTAAGCCCTATGTTGAAACCATTAAAAAAAAAAAGTTTGAGTTCAAGAAAACAAAGCCAAACAACCAACATTTGCTATCCAATAAAAAAAATGAAAATCAGAATCAAATCAAATCTACGTATACACTTCAAATAACCAGAGAAAAATGAAACTAGTACATCAAGATTCAAGATGTAGCAAAGAGGTAAATCTGGACAATTTAGAGAATCAACCTGGTGCTCTACCTACATACTTACTATGGAAGGGCTTCAAATTTGACTGAACCCCTGGCAAATTCTAGTCCCTTGCTGCCCAAAGCCAAGAACTGAGTTGGACAAAGGAGACTTACCTGGGTATCAGTTGGTCTAGTTGCTGCATTGCAGTCATTGTCATCTACCACGGACATATAAGTCCCAATGATGCATTTCACTGCTCTTAACTGGTATCCTTGTCCACAAGTGACACTGCACTGAGGGAAAGAAATACAACAAAAGGTATGCACATTTCAGCAAATTTTCTCTTTCCTTACTTTACCCATAATACTCTACAAGAAAAAAAAATTTCCATCATAGTGGAACAGAGAGCTGGCACCCAGAGAAATTAAGTAAAAGTGGGTAATCCTGCTCTGCTCAAATTATATTCATCAATTACCCCTTTGATGCTCAGAATTAGTTCTACCTCCCACTGGAATTATATTTGTAGGAGTTCCACTCCTTGACTGTGACTTGATACATCCCTATGTCAAAACTGTCTCCAAAGCTACAATCATCAAAAACAGAAGAGAAAAAACTGAATCCAGCAATAAACTCATACATCGATGGCCAAGCAATTTCCAACAAAGTTCTAATAATTCAATGGGGGAAAAGAATGCTCTCTTTAAAAAACGGCCATGAGACAAGTGGCTATCTATATGCAAAGGCATGAAGCTGAACTCCTAAGTCATACTATACATAAAAATTAACCCCAAATAGATCAAGAACTAAAATTATAAAACTCTGAGAAGAAAAGATTATCTAAAAGTTTTGTGACATGGAATTTAGTAATGATTTCTTGGATATGCTACCACAAGCACAGACAACAAAAGAAAGACAAGTTTTATTTTATCACAATTAAAAACTTCTGCATCACTGGACACCATCAGCAGAGTGGAAAGGCAACCCACTACGGGATTGGAGAAAATATTTGCAAATCAAATGTCTGAAAGGGTTGAAATCCACAATATAAAGAACAACAAGAATTCAACAACAAAAAGCTGACCTCATTAAAAAATGGGAAAAGAAGCACTGTTAAACTATATATACTTAAGGGGCACCTGGGTGGCTCAGTTGGTTGAGCAGCCGGCTCTTAGTTTCCACTTGGGTTGTGATCTTGCTTCATGGGATACAAAATACAAAAACAACAAAGACAAAAACAAAAAACCCTGTATACTTCAAAATGGTTAAGATGGGGGGGTGGGTTCCTGGGTTGTTCAGTCAGTTAAGCATCTGACTCTCAATTTTGGCTCAGGTCATGATTTCCGAGTGGTGAGATCGAGCCCCATGTCAGGCTCTGTGCTCAGTGTGGAGTCTGCATGAGATTCCCTCTCTCCCTCTCCCTCTGCCCCTCTCCCAGCTCATGCTCACACAACACACTCTCTCTCTCAATAAATAAAATCTTAGAAAAATGGTTAAGATGATAAGTTTGATGTTATGTTTTTTGACCATAATTTCACTTTTTTTTAAATGGGTAAAAGACGCGAATAGATACTTCTCCAAAAAAAGATATACAGATGGTCAACAAGTACATGAAATGATTCTCAGTATCATCTGTTATTAGAGAAATGCAAAATCAAAATCATAATGAGATACTACTTTACTCCCACTAGGAGAGCCATAATTAAAAAGGGGTAAAAAATAACAATTTCTCTGGTGTGGAGCCAGAGAAATTGGAACCCTTGTGTATTGTTGGTAGGAATATAAAACGGTGCAGATTCTGTGAAAAACTGGCAGTTAAGAAGTTAAACCCAGGCTTGCCACAGGATCCAGCAATACCACTCCCAGAGATACACCCAAAAAGAATTGAAATGAGGTCCTAAAACAAGCACTAGTACATGAATATTCATCTTAGCCCTACTCACAAAAGCCAAAGGAACAAACAATCCAAATGTTCAGCTAGGTATGGAGGGATAAGCAAATATGGCACACTCATACAATAAAATATTATGCAGCCACAGAAATGAATGAGGTACGGATATGTGCTCCGATATAGACCTTGAAATATGTATGCTATGTGAACAGTATCAGATGCAAAAGGTCGCAGTGTACGATTCCACTTACACAAAATACTTCAAATAAGTAAATCCACAGCAATAGAAAGATTGTTGGTTGCCCGGGGGGGGTGGAGTTCGGGGGGAAATGGGGACCAATGGCTTAATGGGGTGATGGAAGCATTTTGGATGAAAACATTTTGGAATGTTAGTTGCCCAACATTGTGAATGTACTAAAAACCACTGAGCTGTTCAGAGTGAAGTGCTTCATTGTGCGACATGTGTTTTACTTCAGGTAAAAAACATATACTAAGTATACTCCTAATATTAGTTTAAAAATATTAGAAGAGAATCGGATGTATTAATACTAATAACCTGTGCATTACTGAGTGTGTTGGGAATCCCTGGGTGGTTCAGTGGTTTAGCGTCTGCCTTTGGCCCAGGTAGTGATCCTGGGGTCCCGGGATCGAGTCCCACATCAGCTCCCTGCATGGAGTCTGCTTCTCCTTCTGCCTGTGTCTCTACCTCTCTCTCTTCTCTGTGTCTTTCATGAATAAATAAATAAAAAATCTTAAAAAAAAAAAGAATTGAGTGTGTTTGGTGGTATTCTTTTTGCTAAATTACATTTTGCAAAATTTCTCTTCTGAACATGTGTTACTTTTAAATAAAACAACAACAACAACAACAACCAGTTTGTCACCCAGAATTGCATGTTCAATACAAGGAAGAGCAATCTCTGGCTAGGACTGGTGCAGACACAGATAAAAAATAGGCCCATTGGTTCTAAAAGATGTTATACTCAAATTTTAACAGTGATTCTGAGCTGGGTTCTCTTTCTCTCTTTCTCTTTCTCTTATTCCATTAGAGTTATGCAGATAGAGACAAAAAGGAAGCTGGACTTAGAAGTATAGGGGACTCTCACTGTTTATGTAGCTTGATCAGACATGATCAGCCGTGGGCACCTGGGTGGCTGGCTCAGTGGTTGAGTGTCTGCCTTCGGCTCAGGTTGTGATCCTGGGGTCCTGGGATCGAATCCTACATCAGGCTCCCTGCAGGGAGTCTGCTTCTCCCTCTGCCTATGTCTCTGCCTCTCTTGTGTCTTTTATTATTATTATTATTATAATAATAATAATAATAATAAAGACATGATCAGCCATTCTGCCTGTGGATGCTGTACCATGGGAGGGCTCAGAAGAAGGTCAATTTGATAGAAATTCTAAGGATATGGTAATACAGCTGCTCCCATTTATGGCATGCATCTTGGAAATAAAGACATACACTAGAAGACTGAGTGGCCATGGCTGGGCAGTGTAGGGGGAGAGTTATTTTTCAAGAGATTGTGTAAGTGACAGCCGACAGCTGCTTTGCTTCTCTTGGGAACTTGGAGGGCTGCTTAAATAGTATCCAGGATGCTTTTGCTTCTATATTAGGAAGGACTCAATTCCCAGAGTAGTGGCTTCTCAAATGGGAGCCCAAGGGAGACTTTCACTCTTTCCTTTAAAGATAGTTCAAGTTAAGACTCTGAAACTTACACACATATTAGAGGATTCAGAAAAGATCTTTCAAAATGAGATGATTCTGCAACTTTTGATTAGATTAATTCTGTGTGAAAGATTTTATGTATGAGAGGTGAGCTCTGGAAACATGACATGGGGAGCCCAAACATCCCTGCCAAATCCCGGTCCAGATACCCCTGCAGAAGGCTCCAGAACCCATTCTGTAATGACCCGCAGCAGCATGCTAGAAGATAACATCAGCCAGACACGAGATCTGTTGTGAGTTTGTTCAAATGCTCGTGCACTCAAACTACAGTTTTAACCTAAGGGCGAGAACATGCCTTTGTGTCTGCAAAGGGAATAATCAGCTCCAGGAGGGCAAGCAGCAATCCTCAGACCTGGGGCAAAATGGTTGCAGAGCTTCTTGGGCTCCATCAGGCACCACGGAGGTATAGTGCAAGTCACAAGACACGGCAGTTAAATCCCCACTGCTGGAATGCCCCTTTGCAAGCCCTCTCCAGATAAGAAGGAAAGAATGTAGTTAAGAACTTTATCGTTCGAAATACCTGTCCCCAGGGACCCGCCTGCCAGGACGCACATTCTGGCTGCTGACAAGTCTGCATGGAGGCTGGCTTGGTCTCAGGGTCACAGATTCTATCATTTAATCGATCTTCGCCAAACTGACACCAGACCTGGCGATGCTTATGCCCTTTTCCACAGGTGACCAGGCACTGTAATAAAAAGCACAGCCAATCAGTGGTGTTTCTGAACAATGTGTTGTGGTTCCCAGGGATTATTCATGGATGAACAGGAACAGTTGTGCTCTCTTCCCATAGCAATTCCTCTCTCATAGCAATTTGTAAATACATCAAGGCTCATCTTTCTCATTCATTCATTCATCCATTCATTCATTCTGTATATACAAAGGCTCTGGGACAGTGTCAAGTACAGAACGAACTCAGCATAGCACTACACCATGAAATACAGATCTCCCCTGACTTACGATGGGGTTATATCCAAATAAACCCATTGGTAGTTGAAAATACCCTATGTCAAAAATGCACTTAATACACCCAACCTACTAAACATCATAGCGTAGGCCAGCCTGCCTCAAATGTGCACAGAACACCTTAGCTTAGCTTATGGTGCACAGAACACCTTAGCTTATGGTGGGGCAAGATCATCCCACACAAAGCCTAGTTTATAACCAAGTATTGAATATACCATGTAATTTATTGAACTCTGTACTGAAAGTAATGGGTACAGAATGATCATATGGGTACAGAATGGTCATAAGTGTATTGGTTATCAACCCTCACGTGGTTATGATAGCGTGGCTGACTGGGAGTTGCTGCTGCCTAGCTTCTCAAGAGTGTTAAGTACCACTGATAGCCAGCCTCGGAAAAGGTCTAAATTCATATTACGGCATCTACTAAATGTATATTGCTTTTGCATCATGGTAAAGAAAAAAAAAAAAAGAAAGAAAGAAAGAAAGAAAGAAAGAAAGAAAGAAAGAAAGAAAGAAAGAAAAATTGTTATGTTGAACCACTATAAGTCGGAGTCATACTGTACTATAAAACATCTATGATTTTATAAAATAGGAGTTAAGTGTAGGGAATTTATCAGTCAGACCAATGTGAGTTTTAATCCCAACACAATCAGCTATGGATACTAAGTCAAGTGACGGTTCGATGGTTCTGTACCTCTGTTTTCTCATCTGTACAATGCGGATAACAATAGTGCCTACTGCAAAGAATTGTGAAAACTGCATGAAAAAAATCTAAGTAACATGCTTGGTACATGTTCATTTAATAAATGTTAAATATCATCATTATCCCTGCTCATTGCAGAAAATCTGAAAAATATAGAAAAGTATAAAAGATAAAACTATAGTAATAAAAAAAATCTCACATCTCTGGGGATCTTCATTATTAACATTTTGCTGTTTTGTCCCCAGTTTTTTAAGCGAAGGAATGTTGGCTCATACTGAATATATAGTTTAAGATCCCCTCACCTTCATTTCAACAAGTCTTCCTGCAAAGGTTTGTTCTTTGATTTGAAATGATACTTCAGCTATTCTTAGCTATCTAGGTAAAACTTTAACCCATTACCTTCTTTCATCTTTTTAAAACCCAAACACTAGAGTTGAAGCAAAGGCAGCTTGTCAACAGAAAAAAAACAGCAAGTTTGTTGTTAACTTGTGCAGGAATCACCACTGTGAACCATAAGTTCCTGGGGGTGCCATTTCAGGGGCATTAACAATACACTTTTAGGATTTGTATTTTATATGCTATTGAAAGTAAAAGTTAATACTGCACTTACATGGTTGAGATAAGGAAATGAGCGCAGAAGCCGTAGCAGGGGAACACCTCTTTCCTTGCATTCCTGACTTGGCCTGTCAGTAAGGGAACTCCTGTCCTCTTTCCACTTGTCCCCATGAAGGAAGGCAGAGGCAGTCACCTGCTTGGTGAGGATCTCCCTGGGCTGGGTTAATAGTGAGTGCTAACCATAAAACCAAGAGAGAGGCTCTGTGTTCTTTCTCCTGCTGTCCCAGGGCCACCTGTGCTAAGCGATGAGGGTTTGCCTTAGGCTTCATCAGGTAAGGGAGGAGATAGGTAAAAGTCTGGAACACTCAGCTAGTCCTTTCTTTCCTAAGTTTTCCACTAGCAACTGGATGAATAAATCAGACAGGTCACTTACTAACCTTACTAAGTGACCCTTACTGGGGTCTAATTTTCTTATTCTACAGACAAGAAAATAGGAAACCCCTTTTTTCATTTAACTTCAAGTCTAAGTTAGCATGGCTTTATGACTAATCAAGTCCTTATTTTCCTTTACAATGACTTGGTGGAATTTCAAAAATCACCAATAGAAGCTATCAGAGTGGGTGATCCAGCCAGACCCACCGTGCCTTTCAGGCCACTAGTGGACCAGTCACGCCCCATATGGTTGTCCAGAGGACAGAGGACCACAGTTGCTTCATCCAGGAGATGGGGGTGGGGGGTGGGGGAGCAGCAGGTGCAGACTTGAAGAGAATCAGAGAGACTCAGAGTATCAGAGATGACCCAGGGGAAATAGGAGCCCTCTTATCTCACCTCTGACCAGTCTGCTGATTTCCACTGTGGACAAGGGAATTCATTGCATCTCTGAATGGTGACTTTCTCTTGATGTGTGCATTTGCTATCATCCAGTACATCATTGCGGGTGTTGACACAAATAGCCCTTCTCCTCTGGCTTCCACCATCACAGCTTTTAGAACACTGAAAGGAAAATACATGAAATAAAACTGTTGCTAAGTTTCTTATCCAGCATGGTCAACATCCTGGCTACACTGGCTTGTCTCTTTTCAACCCCCAAGAAACAATCACCCAACCGATCCAATTCAAGTTGTGATTTGGGGAGTGTCTACTCATGTTACCCATTTATTCCCCAGGTTTATACTGAAGTCAATATTAGTGGGCCAGCATGAGAAAACAACATTGGAAATGGCCTGTGGGGTGTGGCAAAAGGGATTAGATGAATTGTTCCACCACTCTCAATTTTCCATACACCATGTTCAATGTCATATAATCATTACAAATTTTTAAAAAAAGATTTTATTTATTCATTCATGAGAGACACAGAGAGAGGCAGAGACATAGGCAGAAGGAGAAGCAGGCTCCCTGAGGGGGACCGGTGCGGGACTCAATCCCAGGACCCCAGGATCATGACCTGAGCCAAAGGCAGATGCTCAACCAGTGAGCCACCCAGGTGCTACTAGACATTACAAATTGATTGTGGTACTCTTTTCTACAGAATGAGGTCAGGCATTGTAAATCAAGCATGGTACTCTCTTCCATACAGTTACATAGGGTTTCTCAATGTAGCCCTAACTAATCAATTAGTTGATTAGCCAACTAATCAGACTTAGCATCCGAGAAGAAGACTTTCGTTGAGTGAGAATCAACTTACTTCAGTCCATGCAGAATAGCGCCAGCCACCTGTGTTACATTCTCCTGAGCATTTTTCCCGGGTGCTTGGTTTGGGGTGGCTGCTGCAAAAGCCGTCATCAACCTTCTCAGTCTTCCCATCTAGCCTGCTATATTTGGCACAGTAGATGTCTAATGTGCGGTAGCCCAAGCCACACTGGGCACTGCATTCACTCCTGCTGGCAACGTGCCACCTATGCATAAATAATGGGGATAAACCAACATTTCTGTTAAATATGTATGTCCTATCTATATTCAACTGGTAGAAGAATTAGTTCTTTTTTCTTCCTTAGCTCAAATACCACAAAACCCAAAGCCACAGTCAGTTCCTGAAATCCAATTTTAAACCAACATATCCATGTATTTTTCATGGCTGGTAATGTACATGGAAGTCACAGAGTGATACTCAGAGGTTCTATCTTTGTGAAGATTCTCCCTTGATACAGTCAATCTGAAATTCAAGCAACCAAAAAGAAGAAAACATTGGACTCAACAGAGCAAAAAAAGCAATTTTATATTTAAAAGGTTCATGCAACTCAGCATTTCGTTTCTCAAGAAGGCTGCTCCTGACAGAGAACCACTGCTGGAAACTGCCTCGAAAACCCCCTTCATGTGGGCCATGCTAAAATGTGTTCGGTGAACATCCCGGAACTTAATAAAAGAATGGATAACTGGACTGTAATTGTGAATTGCAAGTGTGCTAAACTCTGTGAATAAAGACTAAGTTCCTTTTAAACATGGCCCGTAGTCTATATAGTTTGACTAGACAATTGACTTAATTTTTATAGAGCAATGTGAGGCCCATGGCAAAACTGAGAGGAAGGTACGGAGGCTTCCCATAAGCCCCACTCCCACACAGCCACAGCCTCTCAATTATCAGCATCTCCCCGCAAAATGGTACATGTGCTGAAAGACTGATACTTTTAATACCCCCCAAATATAGTCAGTGCTTAAATTAAAACAAAACCATTTAAAACTGACTAGAAGAGTATAAATATATAAGCTTAAAATGAATGCTGTTGATTCAACGTAACAATCCAAAAGAGGATAATTTTTTCAAATCTTCATTAGAATTAACTCTTGTTAACTACTTCTCAGAAATTGGGTAGTGTGCCAAATACGGACGCCCTAAGAATTCTTCCATCCACACCTGTCCAGGGGCAGGACTGGGAAACAATGAAGAATATTGGCCACATGCTTATCTTGGAGTTTCTCACAAATGTTTAAAAGTAGGTCAGAGTTGACCAGCTTTTATGTTTGGCATGGAAAGTGGGCTACTGAGATTTTCCGTTAGAGTCACACAGTATTTGGTGATTTTGTTCTAACCGGAACATGTTAAATGAGAGACTGTAAAACAATGCTTTATCTCATCCTGTCAAAGCTTAGTCTGGGCAAACTCTCACTTCCCTGAGGAAGTGAGGCAAAAATGTGGTCCAATTCAACAGAGGCATCTGGAACTTGCATCTGCTGCTCCTTGATTCTGGGCTACCTTCTCTTTGCCTTCATCACCATTTTTTCATGGAAAGCTTATCCATCGTGGGTAAGGGAGGCAGGAGTCTTGCCCCCACAAGAAAACACACCATCAGATCAAGTATAATAGAGTCTCCCTGATATTCACACAATCTCTAGCATTTGGGCAGAGAACCTGGAAGAGTCTGTGGAAATGTCACAGCATTGCCTTAGGAAAGTTCTTCTCAAAATGCTATCATCAACTTCTTCATATATTCTCTCCCCGGAAAGTGGTCTCAACTTCAGTGTTTTGAATTCATTCGGTTCATTTCATCCCACAAATGCATTTTATTACTGTATTTCAGAGAAGCAAAGTGTTTGCTACAAGTAGAAACAAAAAATGCGTATGCTTCTGTGGGTGTGTGGGACATCATGGGAGTAAAAATACTAGGAATAAATTTGCAAACTACTGATTTAAGCGGGTGTCTCTATTTTAGAACTTCTCTGGGCCTTCCAAATGTTAATTGACACGATGGATTTTGACAGAGGGGAGGAGATAGTTGGTAAGGCTTCTGAAACATACTGGGTGACCACAAATTATCTTGTGGAACTTGTGTTCCACACACATGCTTTGGGAAAAAACTATTTAGAGTTTGATTCATCAGTAACAATCCTCTCTCTAGTCTCTCAGCGTTGTCCATAGCTATTCAGCAACAATTAGTATGAACCACAATGACAATGTCTGTCAGGTTTTTTTTTTTTTTTTTTTTTTTTTTGTGATTGATTCAGTTTGGCAATTAGATAACTAGTTATTTTTCCTGAAAAGACCTTAACTCTAATTTAACTAAATTAACTCAGTTGGCTAAAGCAATGGATTTATAAGTACATTACCTACAATGGGAATTAATACTGGATAGCATAAATGTCTGTCTTTTAATGTCTTCGATTTTTTCTTTCTACAATGACTTATCAATGCTTTGTGACAACCCCATGAACAAACAGGTCAGTGATGCTGGGTAGACATGAAGTACAGTGGGGGTGGAGAGAGCCTGGGCTTTGAAGTCAAAGCCATCAGACATCAGCTCTGGCAAAGATGTGGCACTTGTGCCATGTCCCCTTCACCTACTCACATGACAGACATTACTAATTGAGTCCAGCACTTTTCTTTTCTCTTGGTGCCTTGAGAGGTCCTTATAATCTTCACTGCAGCACTATAGACTGTCAATACCATTTGATAGGATTTGGCACTGTGTTGTGGAACCTGCAAAATGCTAAAGTATTCACTTTTCCACTTACAAATGGTAAGATCCTAACAATTTCCTGATTGAGGAAGAGATAATTTCTTTTCTGTAAAAGGAGAATTAAAGCATCAATTCCTGTTACTTGCATTTAACTGACATTCAGACTATATAAAGCAACGCCCAGGCTGATTAACATTCAAACATGACACAGTCAACCTTGCATGTAAATCAGAAAACTTCAGAATTCTGTACCCACTATTTCTTGCCTCAGATTTCCTACTTTTCTTAGATACAGGATATTTTCCGTATCTAGACATCTGTGTGAAGATTTCCTTCTAGTTCCTTCCATGACTTTACATTAGTGTACTGCAATTTTCATATGCATAAGATTTCTTCTGCTGGGTGACAGATACTCTGGGTGTACAGAGCACAACATACAGGTACTTTGAGAGATGCCGCTTCCCTGGTTTTCTGTTGACATTGGTACCAAACTTAAATAAGATATGACTCAATCATAACAATATCTAGTGCTGAGTTGTGAGGGTCAAACAAGAACTTCTTTTGACAAATGCCATACTCTATTAGCTATTTTTAATTCTTAGGAGAAGAACAAGAAATCCGCAGGCATATGTCTTGGATAATTGGTTTCTGAGGGATGGAAAATTGGCTGAAGCTTATTTCACAGAGACGCAAGGAAGGGGAACTAAAGACCACTGTCTCCTCCTTCCGTCCTTCCCCTCCAGAAGACTCTCAGAGTGCACAGTAAAGACCAGAAGGAAACACTAGCCTTACCTCAGCTCGCAATCTGTGCCACAAGGTTCAGTAATGGGTGCTGGCTGGGGCAGCCGGTCACATCTTTGATCAGAAACTGTAAGCTGATCAGATTCCCGGGTACAAACAGGTTTTCGCTTTCGCTCCCCTAGGCAAGGAGGGAAAAAAGTCTCAATCAGAGAAAGTAACCTATTCCATAGACTATTTAGACTAGGGACTGGCAAACATTTTCTGTCCTGGGTTACACGGAAATATTTGTGGCTTTGTGGGCCATACAACCTCTGTCATGACTATTCAGCTCTGCATTATAGGGCAAGAGCAGGTGCCCACATGTAATATGTAAAAATGGTATAGCTGTGTTCCAATAAAACTTTATTTATAAAAGCAGGTAGCAGGCTGGATTTGGCACACTGGCTATGGTTTGCTGACCCCTAATTTAGGCAACAGGAAATGTGATAAATGATATACAGTATGACTACCTAATCAATGTCTCCAGAAAATCAAAGTGGCAGAGCTGATTTTACTTGGCTTCATACACATATATGAATCTCTAAGGAAGAGGAAACCCAACATATCCTGAATCCCTTAAAAAGCTCAACTTACCAGCCAAAAATAATCAGAAAGATGCAGAGAAAGGAGATCAAAGAATTTATGCAAAGTTTTATAGATTACATGCATTTGACTACTTCCAAAGAAAAAAGAATTCTTAAAAATCTCAAATCCTTGAAACTCAGCTGAAAAGTAGATACCTTGGCAGGGTTTGCTGCATGCTTGCCAGGGCCCGTGACTGTTCCAGTAAAACTGCTGGGGTTTGTCTTCAATTGGAATATTGAAAGAATAGCGCACATCAGGGTTGTATAACTTTCCCACTGACAATACCTGGGATGAGCAGACAAAATGGAGATGTTTGCAGGTCTGGTGACACCACATGGAAGGAAAGGGTCACAGGCTCACAGTCAAGTTTTTACCTGAAGCAAAAGTTCTTGTTCAATGCGGTCCGTGGAGTTAATTCTTTCCACTACATTGTCGGACCCACTGTACTCTATCACGGCATTCCCAACGCGGATTTCCCTTTTGGACATGGTGACAACGAAGTCTCCATTTAGCAAGAATTCACCTTTACTGCTTGATAAAGCTGTAGACGAGAAAAGAGAATTCACTGATTTGCTGCCAATGACTTGTTATCTGAAATACGAAATAACGCTCTGATAGGGAGAGGGTCGGGAGGGCAAAGAATATATACTTTTCAGTTGGAGAAGAGACTCTCAAATGCTAGTTTGCCACCTGCCACCTTTATGGCCTTGGGAATTCACTTTCCCTCTCTCTGTCTCCATTTCCTGATCTCTAAAAGGGAGATAAAAACACCTCCCTACCCATGTAATTATATTACTAAAAAATAATATTAGGGTTCTAATTAGTGTGGGGTTTGAGATATAAACCCCACATTACCGCATTACAGATGGAAGCAGAAGTCTTATGATTTGAAAATATGTACTAATGAACTGAAAATTTATAAAATCAACTCCCATGCAAATATCCCTATTTTATGTTAGGATTATTAGAGCCTGTTGAATCTTTGTTAGTCTTCTTCGACAGATATGGAATCTGAAAATCCATGGCTGACATGATGCTTAAATGTCATTTTTTCTGTGAGACCTAGTGCAGCAGCCAGCCTCCAATATGGCCCCAATGATCCCTGCCTGTTGATATTCACACTCTGTGTTTTCCTCTCCCACATGGACTCACACTGACTGTATAATCGCTAGGATTTTGAGGAAAGGCAGAGTGTGACTCCAAGGCCAGGTCTCAGGCATTGTGGCTCTACCTTGATCTTCCTCGACTCTCTGGCTTTGGGAGAAGCAGCTGAGCGGCCATGGTGTGAGGTCACCCAAGCAGCCCCCACTGAATGGCTTCCTGTAAAGAAATAAAGCCTTCTGCCAATAGCATCTGAATGAGGCATTTGGGAAGTGGACCCACCAGCCCTTTTAGATGTGATCACAGCCCCAAATGAAGTCTTAACTGTCACCTCATGAGAGACCTCAAGCCAGAAATACCTAGTTGTGCTGAAACATGCAGAAATTGGAAGACAGTACACACTTGTTCCTCTAAGCCACTATGTCTTGAGATAATTTGTTATACAGTAAAAGATAATTAATACGCCTTCCCAGACCATTCTTTTAAAAACTGTAATGTCTTCCCACTACCAGCACGGATTCCACATTTCCCATCCCATTTACCACCCTAGTTTTCCTCCATAAGACTTTGTATATGCTCTCTCTCCCCAACTAAGAAAGTAAGCCCCATGAGGGCAAGAATTTTTGGGTCCTTTTACTCACTGCTATATCTCAGCTTCAAAAAGAGCACATGGTACCTTACCAATAAACACTTCTTTTTTAGAAAAATGAATGAATCTACTGCAGATGTTGAAAAAAAGATGAAACAATCAGAAAAGCTGAAAAAGTCATGTTAGAGAACTTTTTGAGTCAAGTGCCAAAATATAGGCCAACCGAGAACTTGAGGGAATTAGACCCATTAGAACTTAGGGAAAGTAAACAAAATGGACAGATAAGCTACAATGACAGATGCTTCAGAAGAAATAATTTATCTAAGCATGAAGAGAGACTATTAAGAAAGTGAATATAGCCCCAGAAAGCTTTCATAAAAATGACTCCTTTTCAGGTTTTACTGTTAAATTCAAACTTTAAGCAAAGAATGTACTACTCTATCACATAATTTTTTTAAAAAAGATTTTATTTATTTATTTATGAGAGACACACACACAGAGAGGCAGAGACACAGGCAGAGGGAGAAGCAGGCTCCATGTAGGGAGCCCGACGTGTGACTTGATCCCGGATCTCCAGGATCAAACCCCGGGTCGACGGCAGCACCAAACTGCTGAGCCACTGGGGCTGCCCCTGCTATCACATAATTTAAGTCGAAAGCTTAAATAAGAATATTTATCAGTTGCTTTATCTTATAATCTAAAAACCTATGCATGGTTCACGTGAAAACATAGTTTTATTTACTATAAGAAAAAAAACAGTCTATTTTCAAACTTCTTTATTAATTTCTCGAGATAAAATCCCAATCATATTTTCCCCCTAGTATGTATTATAAAATTTTGGTTTTATTATCAGTACCACTTAGTTCTTTTTTTCAGTACTACCGCTCCTTGAATAATGAATCCTCCTGAGTACTGGGCTTCACATGAAACAAGAACTTAATAAATCAGAGCTATTAAACATTTGGGTCTTGAATAAAAATCAGAAAAAGTCCCTCTTATTTTTTATAAGTCGCATACAATTAGCAAATCTCAGTAGTGGTAGGGGGTACCCTGAAATGCACAGGCCACGTATTTAAGTAAAGAAAAGGAATGTGGAAAACTTAACTCAGATGGCAAGTAGGTTTCATGCCAGGTGCCAGTGTCAACCAATTGGTCCTAGCTGCTCAAGCGACTCTGCAGAGCATGAATCTTTGGAAGCATCATGCCTCAACATCATGTTAGTGACATTGGTCTTAGTTGTGGGATGTGGAGCCAAGACGCCTTGGGTTTTTGCCAGATTCTAACCTGTCTCTCACTGATGTCGGTGATAGCAAGCATGTCTTTCACCAGGCAGGCCAGAAGAGGTGTAGAGGGTTTAGGGAAAGTCGGTATTGTATCCTTACGTGGAGATGACTGAGGGCTGAGATGAAGCTTTGAATATTCTTGGTGGCTCAATAGCAGCAGGGTCCCTGTTTCCTTGGATATGGCAACCTCACAGAGTTCACCCATTTGGACACTATACTGATCGAAGTACTACTCCTTCTAGGATCAGTAATTAAGTCAGTTCCTAATCTAGCACTTATACTCACTCATGTAAGCCCCATCTTAGTTTTGAGGAAAGAATGAGATGCCTTCATTTGAAATGGCTGGGAAGAATGTAGTAACAGGGAAAAAGCTTTTAAAAAACCAAACCTTCCAAAATCTCTTGGCTTCTTCTTAACTCAAAATTCTTTGATAGTCCCCCCCCCACCTATATGATTTACTTGAAACTCCTTAGCATAACCTTCCTATATCTTTACAAATCATATCTTAACCTATCTTTCCAGCCTCACCATTCCCTCCCACCATAAGCCTCAATTCATTTATACCCCTAAGTCAGCCATACATTCTTATTCTTCTCCACAGAAGCAGGAAAGTGAAGTTGTCAAGGGTGTAGGGTCTGAAATCGGACCAGTAACATTTCCACCTGTTCCCACCTTCTGAGAAGTTTATGTGACCTTGGGTAATTTATGTAAACTCTCTCAGCCTCAGTTCCTTCCTCTGGATGATGAGTTTCTTACTGGATAGTTTACAAACGTAAAACAAGACCATGCATACAGGCTGCAGTTGCTGGCAAACTGTAACGCCTTCATATGCACCATCTCCTTACCAACACCTTTACAAAGGCCTAAATTAGGGATGAGAAAAGCATGACTTAAATATTATTAAAATACCTTCCCAAGGCCAGGTGACTTCCAATCATGGGAAGTATGTCTCCAGAGAATGTTAATGACTAAGGTTTTCTAAGAACAAGGTCAATAAATACCTGTTAAATGCGTGAATGAATTCATGCATGCTTTCTCTTATGTACAAGTTGAAATCAAAAACTAGTTTAGCTAAATATTTTTTTTCACAATTAAAGTCATTTGTTTGGCACCAGGGTGGCTCAGTGGTTGAGCAACTGCCTTTGGCTCCAGGCATGATCCCAAGGTCCTGGGACCGAGTCCCACATCAGGCTCCCTGCATGGAGCCTGCTTCTCCCTCTGCCTATGTCTCTGCCTCTCTGTGTCTCTTATCAATAAATAAATAAAATCATTTTTTTTTAAAGTCATTTGTTTTACTAGACTACATGAGCCTGTTTAGTAAAGCGACCATTTAAACATGCACTCTTGTAACCCCAAGAAAGATCCCAGTCTATAGTAGGTGCTCAATCAATGACACTGAAAGGAGTGACTGATTAGACCTGACATTTATGACAAGGAGAACAGAGTGCTTCCAGCCAAATAACTGTTTCCCTGTCAGTGTAAAGCTCTGACAACCTTGTCTCCCCTACAGCTGCTGTAGCGTGAGACCCACCAGCCAGGCGAGATGCAGGACTTTCAATGGGTCACTGATTGGAGGCGAAGCTGTTTCTGTGGCCCTCAGACATCCTGAGGCTGCCTCCTAATGTGGGTCACTTACATGGTGATAGCAGGACATGCTGCCAAAGCAATCACCCAGTTCTTTCAAGTGAAGTTGCATGCTAGCTCCCCAGCTGATGTTTCACCAAAATGGGGGAAATGAGAGACTGGCTCTGTAAATTAAGTGATAATCCAGTTTCGTGTGCATTCAAAGAGCAATCGTCTGTCGTAGGCTAATCCTGGGGCTCCTTTCCAACATCTTCCCGCTTCCTCTCGGGCTTATGACTAGGGGCATTTTACCCTTCCCTGCATGTTCCCTCTCCTGGTAGATGGTAAAGAGAGAAGGAGAAAGGAATAATCAGGGGAAATGAACTTCATGATTTATCCCAAACTGAATTGACTCCTGTCTTCCCACTGCCACAATTAATCAAGAGCTAAGTGTACTAGAGACAATCAAGTATCACGGAAATGGCTCCTTTTTCTCTTAAAGAAACACGAACAGGGTGGCTCTGGGTGCAACTTGGCTTTAACCCAACAGGAGGGAGCGGCCCGTGTGAAAGGACGGCCTTTGACAGGGAGACTTTCTGCTTCGGTACCTTGTGAAACAAATAGTTTCCTGCAAACGACAGTCTACTGCCCAACCTTCCGCTAATGAGATTAGGGGAGCTAATTTCCTGGGTTGGTTTCCCCCCCATTTCACCCATCAGAGCTGGGTTGCTACAAAGGCCCTCTCTCCTGGAACTTGCTCCCTCACCAGCATATGCAGAAAGACTGTAGCTTGGCTGGCCTGTAGAAAAATGGGAGGGATAAGGATGGAGATGCCTTAGCAACGCAAGAGCTGTGGGTTTGAAAACCTTCTTAGAGCATTTGCTGCACCTCCTTCAGGCCAAGAGTAAATATTTACACACCTTGGATTTGATGATGTCATGTTCTTTCTCATTTGCTAAGAAGCCACTGTAAGGTTCAAAGGCCCTGAGGTCTCGACCTTTACACTCAGTGAACTATGACTGTCCATCTAGGCTTGCACACTTGTCATTTGCTTCCAGAGAGTTGTTCTTTTGCCAATGGGTGACTTTACTGTAGTATTCCACTAAAGGGCCATGACCGCTCCAGCCTGCCTGTCCCAGATGACAAATCTTCTTTAATTTTGCTTTCATTCTTTACAAGGAGATTAAGAAACCTCCCGTGAGGAATAAAAGGTTATCAGGAGGCCCTGCCCAATTCAGGTGCTTGGCCTGGTTAATGAAGTTGAATTGAATTGAGGCCACTACTTGGAAGGAGATTTTTCCCAACAGGGAGGAGAAGAGAAGAGAATCCTTCTCCTTTTCAAGAAGAAGAAAGAAGCAGGTCAACATGGCTTTTGGCTTTCAGGAAATTAATTAATAAAGGAGGTTGCATGCAATGCTGCTGGATTTAATTAGGAAGTAGTAAGGCCATAGCAACAGCCACATGTTCAAATTTATAACCCAGTGCACACAGAAAAAATGCTTGACCTATTTTGCTCAGTGGTGGAATGAGAAATGTGGGATTCCCAAAAAATAATTTTGAAAAGGGTCCTCAAGAACTCCATTAATTCTTTTATAAAGTCACCATTCATTTGGATATTTAGGGTAGGGAAAAGCTGATCCAGCCACTGAGTAAATGATTCTAAAGAAGACTCTGGTCTTTCAAAGAAGGGATGATTCTGTGTATGTCCACAGTAATCCCATCCCTTATTAAGCACATAGTAAATCCTCAGTAAAGAGGACATGAGCAGTGGCTGTCCAACAGCTGAGCTGCCATTTACTTCGCACATATATATGTAGGCTTTATATCAAGAGCTAATGATATAAAAACACAGCCTCTGACCTTAAGACACTCGTGGCCATATAGATAAATAGGGAACAAATTGTATCATCTCAGTTCATGGCAGCTCTGTCTTTTTAGCTACTCAGGTAGAAATCTTTGGAGTCACCCATGACTTATTCCTTTCTTTCACATACTATATTCAACATATCAACAAATCATGATGATTCCACCTTCAAAAAATACCCAGATTTTGACCATGTACTGTCACCTCCTCCACTGCTCCTACTTGGGGCCAAGCCACCAGCATCTCTCTCTTGGATTACTGTAATAATTCCTAACCAGTCTTCCTGCATCTATTCTGTGCCTTTCTTCTACCAAAGAGCCAAAATGCTCCTTTGAAAATATAAATGTAATTATATCATGTCATTCTTGGCTCTAACTCTTCAGTAGTTCCCCATGTCTTTGAGAGTACAAGCAAGTCCTTTCAATGCTTATATGACCCTATATAATCTACTCCTGACACATGGTCAACATTCTCTAGAACTCTCCTCCATGCTGATGTAGCTGCAGCCACATGGGCCTCCCTCTGTCCTTGGAACAATCTAGACATGTTCTTAGGATTTTGCACCGGCCGTTTCCTCTGCATGGAATGCTCTTCCCCAAATCAACTTCTTCTCTCCTGCTACAGTTCAAACACTTCACTGTTCCCAACTCACCCTCAGTATCCCAATTTCCCTTATGATGTTCTATTTTCTGATAGCACTTACCATCTTCTAACAGTATACAATTGGCTACTCTATTAAGTTACTGCTTTTTGCCTCTCTACTCCCACCAAACAGTAAGTTTGAAGAAGACAGTGATTTAAACTTACTTATTTTGTTCTGCTCATTGTACCTAGAAGAATGCCCGGTACATATTAAAGAAGTGAATGAGTGAATAATGACATACTGCAAAAAATGCTATAATGAAGTCATGTGTATATATTACACTTGATCAGCATGCTTGGCTAAAGGATCATTGTCTATCTATGAAGGATTCCATGTAGACATTCCAAAATACAGATTCTGATTCTAATGTGATTCAATGAATACTCACTAACTAGCTCATTAGGTCCAAATATGTGCAGAAAGCATCTACGGAGGCTGAATTCAGATGGATAAATAGAATTCCTGCCCAGACACTCCAAGAGAACAAGTACATTCATTTCCTTTAAAAAGTCACTGCCCAGCCAGACCTCTGTGATTTCTCCTAGATCAGAGCGCAAGCCGTGCTGCTTTTCATGGCTAGGAGGAGTCTGGTTGTGCAAGGTGACCAGCTGAATCCCTTCAGTCATGACCCCACTCCCTTTGTCCTTCTTTTAATTAAAAATGGTTGGGCAAATTTCATGATCACAGTGGTTTACAGAAGGATAAGTTGACGTGGGACTGGGCTGAGCAAACTGTTGAAATGAACACAGGGTTGATGGTGTGTTGTGGTTTAAACAGAAGGCATACAAAGGAATTAATCAGGTGCCTGGACGTGAGAGAAGGATGAAGAATCCATAAAGGAACAAGGTGGGCCATTCTAGTCATGACATGAGAATAATTTGCCATTCTAGAACCTTTTGGAATAACCAGGCGTAATGAAATGTTGAATGAGTCCACTAGTGGTCTGTTATTGATTAGAGCTGGCAGCACAAAAATTAGGGGAAGTAATGTCTTTAATAAAACATTTGCGAGCCAGTTATCCACAGGACAGATTGTTTGTTTGTTTGTTTGTTTGTTTGTTTTTAAAGACTCAAAGAGGGGATCCCTGGGTGGCGCAGCGGTTTGGTGCCTGCCTTTGGCCCAGGGCGCGATCCTGGAGACCCAGGATCGAATCCCACATCGGGCTCCCGGTGCATGGAGCCTGCTTCTCCCTCTGCCTGTGTCTCTGCCTCTCTCTCTCTCTCTCTCTCTCTCTGTGACTATCATAAATAAATAAAAAAAATTAAAGACTCAAAGAGAACAATGATTTTTATGCTGAACTTACATGGTAAGTGCTTTCAAACTTTGATGTAGGGCCTTCCTATTTATTATAATCCAGAATAAACCCCTGATATTGACTTGAGTAAGGACATGACTCTTCCATCAGTGCTCTGTGGTGATACACATGAGGGAGAAATAAAAGAGTGAATTATAGGATCAACTACTTGTAGTAAAGTACATGACACCCAACAGCTCTCTGTGTGCATAGGGGAAAGGAAGGAACATCTGCCAATGACTCCAGAGAATCCGAATTCTCACTGATGGCAGGGGACGTGCCATCTTACCTAAGTAGTTATCATCCTCTGATTTCCCTGAGAAACTGTGCTGCCTCACATCGATATTGGTAGCACCGGCTGGGATTCGGACCACAGTATTGTAACCTGAAAAGAATTTAGCCACACTTCAGTATTCCACAATACAATTCAGTTTCTCTAAGTACAGAATATAAAAATGGGCAAGGAAGGAATATAATACAATTCTTGCTATTAAGTGTCTTCTAGCCAGGTGGGTAATGTACCTTAACAAGACTGATTTTATGCTTGACATTAACACTTTGACATATTACCTGTGGTTAACAGTGTTTAAACTTTAGCATTTTCCCTCTCATGGTTCTTTAGGAACAGGTTCTTACCATAATGTACTGTATTAAATGTTCCTGCTACTGTTTTGCATGAAGAATTATCACCACCACAAACTCCACATTTATCTCTCCGGGCTTTTGAGTTTAAAACATGATCACATCCAGCTTGCTTTTAAAAAGAAACATGTGAAACAAACAGTAAGTATTAATATTAGCAAATTATAAAAATTATAAAACATTATGATACGGGAAGTAGCATGTTTCTTTGAATTATGCATTCAAAAATGACAAGAAACTCTCTTTAAAGCTGCAAGGGTGGATGGGACACCTGGATGGCTCAGTGGTTGAGTGTCTGCCTTTGGCTCAGGGCATGATCCCAGGGTCTGGGATAGAGTACTGCATCTCAGGGCTGTAAGTTCGAGTCTCATGTTGAGTATAGAGATTACTTAAAAAACAAAAACAAACAAACAAAAAACCCAGCTGGAGAAGTACAAGTCTACAAATAAGAATAAATGAGAAGGATTGCTCAGGACTGAAAAAAAAAAATAGGAGTCGGGGTAAAGGACTGTCTCTAATTGATGAGCTCACATCCCATCTGAAGGGAGCAACCCCTGTCAAATCTAGGCTACTGCTGTCATCAGAAATAGCAGCTCGGTGTTGACATTTGTCAGTCCTCCAAGAGACACTGGAAAATTGGATTTTACGTGAAATCCCCCATGTTTTAATACTGGCTATGAATGGAGGACAAAGCATGACTCCAGGCTGCCAGTTTGAGGCCTGAGGCTCCAAGGGGCCTCTGGAAATTCTCCACATCTTAATGCAATGCAGCAGTGGTGACTGAGATCTGAGGAGGACACCAGCAACTGCCAGGACACCAGGACAGAGTTCACATTCTTGACCATGTTGCTCATTTGCATGAGCTAGCCTCTGAGGAGAAGCTCAACGTTTTGCTACAAACAGACTCATGAGGAAATGTGTGCCATGGTTTTGAGTCGGGAAGTGGGTGAAGCTCTCTGGGGTTCTTTTGGTCAAATCCTACTGACTAGAATACCCATTTTCCTGGACCACATGCAAGGATCAAATCAATTATTGCAAAGCCTGGCTACCTTAAGGATGCTTTCTGATCAGTGAGAACAGTGAAATGGTATCAAGCCCTCTAGAAATCTGCAGTGGTGCTTTACTATCTGCCAGAAGCTTCTCGATTTCCCTTCCAAGAGTAATTACCAGGTATGTCTCAGGTAGCAGCTTTGGTGCTTAAAATCAAAATGAGAAGTCGATTGAGGCCTGACTAGCATCTGATTCCTTTTGACATCTTTCTGGAGCAGAGCTATTGAATCTAGAAACTTTGCTTATGGAAGGATTTGGGTTTAATCTCAAGCACCGAGGTTATAGCAAAGGAGTATGTGTATGCATAAATTATCACAGTACATTTTTGTGGGGGAGGTTTTGTGTCGACCCTCCCAGAGCTTGAGAAAGTCAGAAAAATGCAAGACACTGGTTCTCAAACTTCGCCATCAGAACCAAGTGATCCATTGCTGATGCTGTCCTGGGAAACACACTTGAAAACCACTTCCCTGGAGACAGTGCACAGATATTAGCAGCTGCGGCTTCTATCAAGGAAGCCACAGACCACAGTGTGGCAGCAACAAGACAACACGGTGAAGAAAACACCGTCTGGGACTTACCCGGCAAAGGCCTTGGACGCAGATATCGCTGGTGTCCTGGCCACATGGGGTTCCATCAACCACTCTGTCTCGGAGTTGATAGTAGGCCGTGTTACCTGCCACCCTGCAGAACAGCTTGCAGCGGTCCTTCATCAAAACTAGAGAGGAAAAACACGACGCGATGTGACTTTGGGGCCGGGACCCTGGCAACCCGTTGGCAGACGCCTCCCCACATACACTTACTTCCACTGTACTTAGGAACCCAGCGCACACTTGGAAGGAGACCGTTGATGTTGAAATGTTTCCCATCAAAGTGAGCACACTGTTCGTCCCGGAAGTCTCGCTTCTGCTTGAGACAAGGCTCTGTGTTGCAGGACTTGAACTTCATTCGACGCCCTACGCAGTACTTCCCACCATTTTTCGGCCTGGGGAAAGGTAAAGAACACACCCAGGGTATTACAAGGCATTCCTCCCCACGCCACTCTCTCATCAGTGGCTTCCTGTCTTCTAGGGAAGCAAGTCTGAAGTGGCCGAAGGCAGAGGACAGGATAAAAGCTCTGAGATCTGCATTTGCAATTCTACCTCTGCACCATTAAGTACATGACCTTGGGCAAGTCACTTAACCTGGACAAGTCTCAGTACCTCCGCTGTAAAAATGGGAAGGTGCCACCTAGTAAGGCCGTCCTGAGGATGGAATGTCAGAGTGTGACACTTCAAGTTCGAAATACATAGCCTGGGGGACACCTGGGTGGCTCAGCAGTTGAGCACCGGCCTTCGGCCCAGGGCGTGATCCTGGAGTCCTGGGATCGAGTCCTGCATCAGTCTCCCTGCATGGAGCCTGCTTCTTCTTCTGCCTATGTCTCTGTCTCTCTGTCTTTCATGAATAAATAAATAAAATCTTTTTTTTTAAAAAAAGAAATACAAAGCCTGGGATTTACCAGGCAATGACCTGTCCTCTTTCTCCTAAAAATTCAGTCCTTTGGTTTTCAAAATGTGGAAGGTAAAAGGTACAGACGAGCAGTTGGAATGCTCCCTGTCTACTTTTTGTAACATGATATTCTCACAGAAGACCAGCCTAAAACTTATGCTATGCCACTTCCCTTCATTCTCTCCCTCCTCCCTTCCTTCCCCCTCACAACCATTATTTTACTTTGTTTTGTTTTACAAGTGAGATGGAATAAAAGGAACATCCCCCTATTTTGACTAGCCTAATAGGAGAAACAGGAGAGCATACTGGTTTCATTAACTATTGTGGGATGAGAGTATGGAGGACGCCTTGCACAGCATACAGTGCAAATTCCATCTCGGCATACAACCCCGAGTTATATGAAATTCGAATGTACACGTATTTTCCAGATGTGATCCAGTGAGTCAACTATATAACACATTTCCTAGCAGTCCACAGCTTGCCAGATTCATCATGGAAATGGGAAGATCACAGAATCATAGGAAGCTGGGTTCACCCACCCAGGGCTGGAACAGTTCAGATTTCACAGCTATCCTAGGACATCTCTGAAAGAAAGTTTCCCACTTTTGTTCTTTAAAATGAATCTCTCAGAGTAGTTGGGCCCAAAGTGTTTTTTGTTTTGTTTTGTTAAACCAGGACTTGGACAAATAGGAAATCCATCCATGCCGTGAAGTACAGAACGATTAGCCAGTCCAGCAGAACAGATAAGGCTCTGGAGCTGGATCTGGGTCAGTCTCAACTATCCTCATCGTGTGACCTTAGATGAAGTTCTCAGCCTCCATGAACATCAGTTGTCCTTTCTCTAAAATAAGCTCACCCACTAGATGCTAAAAATGTCAGCTACTGTGTTCATACATCAGCACTCTCAATCTAATCTGATCCAGTTGAGCAGTTTGTTTTGAGTATGGGATCTGTGCTAAGATATGGGGCAGATCTCAGGGCTTCTACAGGGTGCCCAAGTGTCAGGAAGGGGCACTGGTCAAACTACTGTTGCAGTGCACTCCCTAGAACAAAGATACGTAGACTAAAGTGAGAGCATGGGCTTTGTAGCTACACACTGGACGCCTTTGTGTACACCACCTGGCCTGTCCTGCACACGTGAAACAGAGATGACACTGGGCACCTCAACAGCTTGTTATGAATCTGAGAAGCTTAGGAAGCACTCTGATAAATACTGTTATTTATTGCAAAGAAAACCATATCAAGGGATACAAAATGGCACATAACCTTGAAGCGTCTATGTCTGATGGTTTCTCCATCAAACACAATTAAATCCATATGCTTTATAGCTGCATTGTGCACTGGACTCACTAAAACATACTCATATCTTGCCCAAGGGTTAAGGCAGATGTAATACTTTTATACCAAGGTGCAAGAGATTCAGAGAAGTTAAGTACTTTGCCATGAAGAGCAGAGATAGGACTAGAATTCCAAGTTTCCCAGGTTCTTTCTTTGTACTCTTTCTGCTACGTTATCCAGGAGCTATGGTCCAGAGTTGGGGTTTTTTGGTTGTTTTGGTTTTTTTGTTTGTTTGTTTGTTTTTGTTTTCTTTTTTTTTTTGGTGCCATATAGAGATAGAACCTTGGTTTCCTGGATTCCAAATTCTTCTCTCAGTACCAAGACACCCTAATCTCGTGCATAAAATATCACAGATTACATGTGAATAACAGATCAGGCCCATATACCTCTTCAGGTGAAACTTGTTTTAAATGTGCTACAAGAAAGACCTCCTTTAATTTTTCCTCAATTCAAAATGATCTTTTTGGACACTTTTAAAATTGCGTAACCAACTACAGATGATTGGTCATTGCTTTATTTCCTGAAAGTAACTCATTTCTCTTTTTGAAATTAAATTCTCAAAAGTTGTTTTTTTTTCTTTTGGCTCTCTTATACAAGTCCTAACTCATACCTAAAATCGCCCAAATGCAGCAGTTCCTTGGGCTGCAAATAAATATGTATAGGCAGCCTCCCTTCAGATGGCAATAGTTTCTACCTTTGCTAACTTTTGGCCACTATCTAGGGGCAAATAGCATTTAGTGATTTCTTTTTATAAATGACATTTTAAATAAACAACACAACATAAAACACTCCACGTGAGAGGCGGTATTGCTGAGGCTCATCAATATGGACTCTGGAATTGAGGATTTGAATCCCAGGCTTTCCTCTTCTTTTTTTTTTTTTTCTTCTTTTTTAAAAGATTTTTGTTTATTTATTCCTGAGAGACACAGAGAGAGGCAGAGACATAGGCAGAAGGAGAAGCAGGCTCCCTGCAAGGGGCCCGATGCAAGACTTGATCCCAAGACCCCAGGATAAAAACCTGAGCTGAAGGCAGATGCTCAACCACTGAGTCACCCACGTGCCCCCCAGGCCTGCCTGTTAATAATGATGTAATCTTATGCAAGTTGCTGAATCTTTCTAAGACTCAGTTTCTCTATCTGTAAAAGGAAGACAGACGATGTTGGTATCTACATCAAGATGAGTGAGGGTCTGCTGGGTTAATACATTCAAAGCACTGGAGCAAGGTCTGCCACACAGTAAATGTATAGCTATTATAAGGGCCTGCCAACTACAGCCTGGGCACCAAATCCTGCCTGTTGCCTGTTCTCTTTTTTTTTTTTTTTATGATAGTCACAGAGAGAGACAGAGAGAGAGAGAGGCGGAGACATAGGCAGAGGGAGAAGCAGGCTCCATACATCGGGAACCCGACGTGGGATTCGATCCTGGGCCTGCCAGGATCGCGCCCTGGGCCAAAGGCAGGCGCTAAACCGCTGCGCCACCCAGGGATCCCGCCTGTTCTCATACAGTGGTAAGAATGATTTTTCTGTCTTAAAAATTAAGAAACAACAAAACACATATTTTGAGACATATAAGAATGATATGAAATTCAACTTTCAGTGTCTGTAAATAAGGTTTTATTGGCATATAGCCACTCCCCTCTTTATATGTTGTTGCCTGTGTATTTTTCCCAATGGATCCGTGAGGTTGAATAGTTGTGTCAGAGAACCTGTGATCTGCAAGTCTAAAAAATTTACTGAGTTTTTCTATGGAAAAATATTACTGTATGGTAAAGGTCTGACCACCCCTGAGCTACTCTTGTGTGCAAGGCTTCATGCCACTTTGTATGACTTGTCCAGCTATGCTGTGAGGTAGGTAGTGGCATCTTTGTTCCTGAATGCTTGTTTGAATGGGGTTCATAAATGTTCAGTGACCTGGCAAGGTGACAGGCCCATTAAGTGAGAATCACTGGCTGACAGACCTGCCTAGGTTTCTGTGACCCAAAGCTTAGGATCTGGTGCCTTTCTTATGCTGCCTCTCTTGATATATCCATATCAAGACTCATTCTGTGACTTTATTTGCTTTTTATGTAAAGACAGATTATTCTTTATTAATAAACACAAATTTGTCCTTTCAAAATATATGGCTTTTCCTTTATCCCAAAGCATCTCTGCCTGATTTGCAAGGACTGTGTAATCGGAAAGGCTGTATAGCTGATTGAACTCACCTTTCAGCATGGAAAAAAATCGTGTTATAATTTAATAGCTTAAGTAGATAGAGTATTTTTTCCATACAAATAATAAAAATTATAGGAAATGCAGCTTTAAAAAATACTAATTACATTTTCCAACTATTAAGATCCTTTAAAAAATCTTCATGTCAGATAGAGATGAAAAGGACTTGCAGAAGTTACTAGATTAATTACTATGAAAGTAACCAACCTGAATATCAGCACAGCCAACCTGAATCTTTTTTTCAAGTACACATTACACAACCAAACCTATATACAAAAAAATTCATGAGACTACATGGCCAAAGCTACAAAGGAATTTTTGCAAACATCATCACAGGCATTCCACCCTGAAGGAAAGCTAAACTTTGGTCTGCAAATGGGTGTGAACAGAAATCTCAACTTTTGTCTCTACTTAAATGAACTGAAGAAGGCAGTTTAGGGTTAGCACAGGGAAGGAAATTCTAACTATATGGCAGGCAGGACCAAAAGATAATATGTTTTCTGTGTGTGGAGGGTTTTGAGAAGGGTTCTAATAGCCAACTGCAGAGGATGCTGTAAAGCTATTCAAGGATTAGATGGGATGAGCCAGAGAGCTATACTTGTGATCATTAATGATCCTTCCAAATGGAGTGGTCTATAGACTTGAATATTCTTATTCATTTATTAGTTAATGGTTTTCCCAAAGCAATCAATTCTTGAATTTTGAAATAAGCTTATCCAACTCAGTGCCTTAAAAATAAAAACAAACTTTCCTGCAATTCTTTATAGCCAAATGAGAGATTAGTTTTCATAGATAAAATAGACACATGTCTATTACCTTGTACGTCAGACTTCGTAAGCAGTTACTATGGTGAAAGCCTAAATGGGAAAATATCTAGTTCACGATTTTTTAAAAAAATCTATGAGCTTATTAGTTTTTAATTTAACTTTCTAATTTAAAAGCAAAATAGAAGCACCAGAAGTGGGAAAGCTTTGCCTTTCCCAAAAAAGTGGGCATGCTTTTTTATTTTGATGGACCTATAAAAATAAAATTCTGTTCTAACCACCAGGAAGCTCAGGGTCATTTTGGGGCACAAAATAACAAGGATAGGGCCCAGTAGTCTGATGATGCATCTTCTAGTTAAAATGCTGGCCTTGTTTTGGTACTCTAAGTTATGTTTTTGGTGGTTCTGATTTTAGATTTTACTGCATGTAATTAATTGTCTGATCCAGGACACTTAGAAAAAGTAACAGGTAAGTTATTAATAACTTCTCCTGACAACAGATATAAGCTGGTACTGTCTTTACAAATCAGGACACATGTTAATCTTACCTATAAGACATGGGTCATAAATGGGCTTAAAAAACAAATAAAGCATTTAAAGACAAAATAGGCCCCATTCTCATGATGGCAAACGAGTAGCACTGCATACTAGCTGAGACCAAAAACCATTTGCCCAAATCAGAAAGCATCAGGTTTCTACAGTTTGCTCATAAGGCACCATAAGTCCCATGTGCATGGCAAGGCTACTTACTTCTCTTTTGTAGCTTTTATGCTTTCAAAGGAAAAAAAAAACCTAAATATATAGCATAAAATATCTGGATGCTAAAAACATCCTTGAATTGCATGAATACTGTGAAAGAAAAATAAAAACAAACCAATGTTCTTAATAGAGACATACTTTGGATACAAAAAATGAGGCTCTACATTATATTCAAAAGACCACTCCAACTGGGAAAAAGCAGGTTGCCAGTGACGGGGCCACCATTCCCCTCCAATTCCTTGAGAATCAGAAGCAATCACTTTTGCATTCTGCATAATGAACCATCTGCTCTGTGAATTTCTCTGAACAGGCTTTTAAACGGAGATGTGGATCTGATTTTCCCTTTTCTGTGTCCCTTTCTCTTGTCAAACTGACTTACCCACTGCTGCCATTGTAAACTTAGTTTTCTGAGGCAGACTCCTTCCTCAATTCACAGGGACATCCCAAAGTGCAAATAACTTGGAAGAGCTTTAATGAAATGATGTCAGTGCTGACACTCAGCTCAGGGGATTGTCTTCTTTTAAAACCTCCCATAGCAAAGAGCAAGGACAAGGACCTCTAATTGAAGTCTTTAATGATCAGTTCCTAACTTCTGAATGTGAGGATCTTTGCTTTACTTTGAAGCTCAAGATCCTTTCCTGCTGAGATCTTTACACTGGGTGATTTTCTTTGTCTGGCTCATTCCAATTATGGAGTGATTTATCTCTCTCCACTTTCCACATTACCTCTAGAACTGCTCTAAGACTTTAAAAAAAAAAAAAAACCTACTTCTTTTGAATGAAGTATTCTTGGGGCACAATCTCAAAAATGTCTACTTGTTGGCAATATTAATATCTTTGTCACAATAACAGCTCACTATAATAATAATAATTTGGCTCACTATAGCCACCAAATAGTTTTTAATTAAAAAAAGTGTCATACCTGCTATTAGCTTAAAATGCTTTATTTTAAAACTTCAACAATACAAACAGCTAGGATTTATAATTGACTTTAAAAAGTGAGTTGTAGAACACTATATGTACTATGATCCTTATTTTATGTTACAGAATACTTATTCCATATACTACATATTATATGACAAATCTTTTTTGAAAGTCCAAAGTGATACATATCAAATCATTTTCCCCTCGTTATCTCCTTGTGGGGAGCAGGTGGGAGGTAGGAAGAACAATGATAAAAAATTTTTATATCATATAGTTTTGTGCCTGGAGTTTTTGAAAGCATGTACTATATTTGTACTATTATTCAAATAACACAATAATAGACTCTATTAATAACCTAATGTTTAGTTTTTATACCCATAAGTTACAGACTTATGTCTGTAACAGTCTATGTCATAATATGGCTCTTTAGTTGTCTTTATAGAGACTAATATCATGTGGACACGAAATAAATGTGGGACTGTGGATAAAAATAAATGAAAACAAATAGATCATTATCTGTGATTTGTACTAATGAGTATTTATTAGGCCAGAGATTACAACAGTGGCCTAAAAGTATGTTATTTTTTTGGTTAATACAACTCATATTTTCTTCTTATTTAAAAAAACAACAACAACTGGAAGCACTGTCCACACTAGGCCCTCTTCCTACCTGTGAACAACCAGCTAGGTCTGAGCAGCACCCTGCACTTGATTTCTACCACCCTGCACAAGACAACCCCAGTATCCTGTACCAGCCCACTTCCCTATTTTACCTGCTTGCTTCTGTCTATAATTCTGTCTGCTATCCCTAATGTAGGCTGTGAAACATAGCTGAGTACTGTGCATGAAATCACTTTACATAATCCCAAAACAACTAGGTCTTAAACATAGTTATTGGTTTATCCATCTAAAAACCTATTCCTATTCTATGAAGAATTCTTGCCCCCCTCCACCAGCCTATATAGGTTCAATGGCAATTATATCATGTATTATCTCTCTGTTCCTTTAGATTTGATACACATTAGGCCCACACAAAATTTGATGTCATTCCCTATAATGAAAATATGATTTCTTAAATCTCCCTCTAAACATACATGCCTATTGTGATAGATGCTGGCGGGGGGGGGGGCGGGGGGGAACCACATTAACTTCATTTGAACATGTCCTAGCAAGGCTAGGCTGGTAAAGACAGCCATGGTCACATAATGAGAATTATCCCCAAAGTCAGGACACTCCCAATCCAGTACATTATCCAGTTGCGGGATGGGACCTTTGGTGTCTCATCTGTACAGCAACTAGCTTGATTCTAAAAGTAATTCTCAACTTGGGGTTCCCAGTCCCTTTGGATCTGCTAATGCCACCCTGGGGGTCTGTGTGCCCTTTTCGGCATTTTAGTAGCTAACTGGCAAGGCAATAAGTTACCCACAATCTAGATAGAAATGTCCAGTTTCTTCATCTCCTCAGGAAAATACATATGTTCACTTTGTTAGCCTGCTATATCAAGCCCGAGAGACAGTAAGATATGCCTGAATGTCAAATTATTAAACAGACCAACTGACACGACAGCATCTACTGTTTGGTAGACAGAACTTTTAATAAAGGACCCTGGGAGAAGATTTACTACAGAGGAGAGCACTTGGGAAGAAAGAGATTGGATATTAACAGTCTAAGCAGCCCTAGAAATCCACTCACTCTGGAACTGGGAAAGAGTTCTCTCTCCATCTGCCTCCAGATAAATCACTCCCTTCCGGAACGTGCCACTCATGCAATCCCAATAATGACAGCAAGAAGCTGTAGGACTTACTCTGGTCGGTTGCACTCACGAACAGCAGTTTTGATGCCCCCTCCACACGTCCTTGAGCAGGTTCCAAAGGGACTCCAACTGCCCCAGGATCCATCAGTCACGGGGACCTCCATTTCTTTGGGGACACAAAATCCAAACTTGCAGTGCTGTATTTAATAAGGGGAACAGTGAGGGAGAGCTCGGTGCTGGAGACATTGTAGGACCTGCTGTCCTTTTGAGTGAGTATATGCCATACTTCATTTCCCTCCTTACCCCCCACCACGTGCTGGTTTGAAATGCTGCCATTTCATCATCTGTATGAACAATGGAAACGGTAGGGATTTTAATCTCATACTCATTGATTTTAGGTCATGTCTTCATTTACCACTTGCTTGAATACAATGAGCCAATGAGTTGTTGGCTCCAGGCTGTCAGGGTAACTCCAGTGGCCAGCTTCGAAGTGCTCAATTAGTCTGCTTGGAAAAATGAGGAGAGGAAGTGGGCCTACTGGTTGTAGATGGGGCCAAAATGAGTTACTGGATTTGTAGAGCGAATCTCCATCAGGAAGGCTCAGAGACGTTATGAGCTTGGTAAAATATGTTTTACTGCTCCCCACAGATTTGAGAAGCCAATTTTAATTAGGTGGGAGAGAAGAAAAAGCAAGTTACATGATTCCTATAAACTCACTCCACCAAAGCACACAGGATGAGACTAGTGCAAAATGGACATAGTACAGAGAGCCCTAAACATTATTGCTTTTTTGTTACTCATGGTTTCAGATTCTCCAGCCTACAGCAGGAAGAAGGCCATGATGCTTAAAACAAAACAAAACAGAATAAAACTCCTCAGCAGGACAAGGGATTCGAGAAGCCCATTTCAACCCTCTGCCATTGTTGGGGTGTGAGGCCCTGACACAAAGCCGAGGTCACTGAGCAGCGGACAAAGGAAGAGTGGCGACAGTGGCGGCAGGAGGGTGATGCCCTGCGGCTCGCTCAGATCTCTGAAGTGGAGCTGGTGGTGGCTGGCTGCCGTGATTTATCTGCAGGGAGGGCACGGGCAGAGGCAGAGGCCCGCAGAGGCCGGGGGTGGGGGTGTGGGCTGGGAAAGCACACGACAAATAAGATGCAGGTGAAGGTCCCAGACCCAACGGGCAGCCACACACCAGGCTTGGTGAACGATCGTTCAGAGAGCACCAGCCTTTAAGCTTTCGCTATTCTGCGGTGCCTTTGCTCTTGCAATTATTCGCCTGGAATATCCTTTTCCCTGGGCTGTTGGGCTGAGGCTTAAAAGCTTCTGCCTTCAAAGAATCCCGGGCAACGCCAAGCCCAAGAAATGTGGGCAGAGGAAGGGGTGATGACATTGCTCTCTGACATCGTTTGGTATTTGTCTTTACAGGGGTTGTGAACATTTATTGGAACGTATGCACATAAAAATAAATGAGAGAGCTAGCTTGGTCTAGAGTACCACCATCCAATGAGAATGTGCCATAAGCCACATGTGTACACTTTCCTTTAAATGTTCAGAAGCCATGTGAAAACAAGTAAAAAGAAAACTGAAATTAACTTTAATACCTTTTATTCAGTTCAAGATATCGGAATATTATTACTTCCGTATGGAACTGATATGAAATTATGGGATTTCTTTATACTCTTTCTCATACTAGGTCTTCAACACCTGGTGGTATTTTCACTCACGCACATCTCAGTTCAGCCTGACATTTGAGGTTTTTTTTTTAATTTTTATTTATTTACTATAGTCACACAGAGAGAGAGAGAGAGAGAGAGGCAGAGACACAGGCAGAGGGAGAAGCAGGCTCCATGCACCGGGAGCCCGACGTGGGATTCGATCCCGGGTCTCCAGGATCGCGCCCTGGGCCAAAGGCAGGCGCCAAACCGCTGCGCCACCCAGGGATCCCCAATTTTTAAGTTTTTTTTTTTTTAAATTTTTTCAGTCTGACATTTGAAGGGCTCACTAGACATGTGGGGCTATTGGCTGCCATACTGGACAGTGAAGGTCTTAGAAGGACAAAGCTCGGCAGGCCAATGGTCTGGTAGTGAGTTGCGGCTCTTCCACAGACTAACTCTGTGACCCTAGGTGAGTCCCTGACTGAAAAATGGAGATCAATTTGCTAAAGTTTTCTTGAGTAGGACACGAGACACAGCATGTCTAAAGCACTCAGCACACAGCTGAACACATAAGGGACCTGACTTAAATAAAGTCAGTAAGATAATGGCAAACATTCACACAGCCTTTCGTATTGGTCAGGCACTGTTCTAGGCATTAGATATATATTAACTTAGTCCTCATAGCACACTACGAGATAGGTACGGTCCTCTTATTACCCTCATTTCTACAGAAAGGAAAGTGGAGGCACACACAAGTTGATATGAACATCAGTAAGGGGCAGAGCTGAGACCAAAACAAAAACAATCTGACTCAAGGGCACACTCCTCACTGTGACACATGCTGCTTCTCAGTTATGAGCAAATGGGTTTTGATGCATAAGCAAAGAAAAAATTAAGACAAAAGCAAGATTAATGACGTAGTTAGATGATGCTCAGGCTCCCAAGTTGTCTACCCAATATCTATTCTCTCCTTTGTCCTTGAAAACAGAATCTATATTTCCCCAGATTCTTGTACAGATAAGAGTGGTCAAAGAGATGTCAGAAGACTTCCTTGGGTGATATTTCTGGGAAGGTATTTTTGCCCCTTTGTCCCCTGACCCTTGGCTTCATTCTGCCTAGAACTCCCACTTGATGGCTGGAGTTGCTGCAGCTATTCTGTGACCTTAAGGAACATTTGCACATGATAGTAAAACAGGAAGAAATTAGGGACCTGGGTCTCTGAGATTTGTGGAGCTACCACAACAGTTCCATCACCTGCCTAGTTTTGGACTAGTTTCTTTTTGTGTCAGAAAAAATAGCTAATTTGTTTACATTATTATAATTCGGTCTGACCTAAACAAAATTCCTAATTAATATTCAATTGGGGTCATAGCAGATGACCCTCCAATTTAGCCCTCAAATTTTGCTGCTAGGAACATATTTTATAAATTCTACGAAATAACAAGAAATTCTATACTTCTTTAAAAACTAATCTGCAAATCAAATATCCTTTATTGATATGACCACTGATGGGTAGAAAGGGAAGGAGAAAAAGAACCTTAGAAGAACAGGAGAAGTGCCTGAGGTGACAGAGGCTGGAAATCAGAGCTGTTTGGCAGTTATGTACCAAGATCATCTACTTTACCAGTCAAATTTGACAAACAATACTTACATACTGGAATAGCCACTATATCATAACATAACACTAAGTGGCTGGTGGAGTCCAAGCCAAAATATAGCCAGCCTTTTCTAAAAGTATCCAGAACCATTAAATGGTATTTTACCTAAACACATCTTTTTTAGGAGGTAGGAAGAGGGACTTAGAGATCAATTTTGTTCCAAAGAGGTTTAAAACAAGAGTTTCAAATCTCAGCTCACAAATAGGGTTAAAATGAAATGTTAATGGGCTTAACAAGACAATGGAGAAAATAAAGAGAATTAGAGTCATTCATCAAAATAACTTTGTGTCAGCAGCCAAGACAGATCACTGCTGAGGGAGCAGGGCAGAAAGAAGAGAAAGAAACAAAAAATTAACCCTACCGCAAAGGGAGTCAGAATCGGCTGGAGAATACTGCCAATTCTAAGAAAACAAAACAAAATGAAAGAAAACACAAGGAATTTCTATGCCAACATATCCACCATCTTTAGCATTTGCAAAATGCATAAATGCTTTTCAGGGAAATAAACACACATATGCCCACATCTTTAATAAAAGCTGCTAGACTTGGCCACTTTTTCTAAAACAGAACAGCGTACCTATCATGTCCTCTACATAGCTGCCTCTCTGAGAGGGTTCTAAGCCTGTCCTTTGGAATGCCTTGAAGTCTGTTGCTCTTGCTAAACACAAGCATACATGGAAAAACACTTCTGAGAGACCTCCCAAATTTCCCCATCTCTCAGGTATAAGATTACCCTGCAATCCCTTATCTTCTGCGTCTGTTACAAAAACAGGAGATTAGAAAAAGATACAACAGACGTCCTCCTGAATTCTTTTGTGTTCTAAGATTGACTGGGATACCACACTGCTACAGACAGTGAGGTTGGCAGCCCTGTTCATGGCAATTTCACTCAATATGATTCACTTCATCATATTACTGAAAATTCTTTGTTATGGTTTTCCCAGCAATAATATGTATCAGAAATAGAAAAAATAGGTGAGTGCATCAGATCGGCTAAGAACCATAACACACAATACTGGTGATTTTTCTGAGATTAAACAGAATCAATTTAAGTAATATAGTGGGCTGGCTCTGACTCAAGCCAACTAACCAAGTCATCAACTAGGTATAATCTGTTGTCATTTTGCGTCAGTTGCTACCATCCGCCTAGGTCACTGTGTTTTAGCAGGACTCTGAGGCCACATCATCATTTTGTAAGAATGAATAAATTCTTAATGGCTGCCATGGAAACCTGAGATCTGTATTCCTACTCAAACCCATGATCTTCTGGCCATCAACATGTTGAGTTAAATGTCTTACAAAAAGTGAAAATTTCACTCCGGCTAAGGAGATCTATTTTTTTTTAAGCTAATGAAAGGTGCAAAAGCTGTTGAGTCCATGTCCATATATAGTTTTGGTTAGTCTGTTATTGGAGAAAGCTATATTCTCAATTGCTTAGGTCTTAGCCATTAAGAAGTAAGAACATGAGCCGATTTTATCACCAAGTTAGTCAAGTATAAAATCAGCTTCATTATAATTTTTAATCTTTTGTACTGAATTTTATAGTTTTTCAAATAATATCCAAACCCCCCAGCTCATGCAACTTTACAACCACCATGGCAGATGAGTAAAGAAGCCACTACTAGTCCTCCTGTTAGATCCACTGGAAACTGAAGTAGCTCAGTGAGCTTGAGGTGTGGCCACTAGAGCAGATCCTGTGGCCCCTTCAGATAAAGTAAAGGAGGAAAATAGGTTGGGGACTGGCTGGAATGTGGGGACAGGACCCTAATGAGCTCAGTGACCTTGGGCAAGTCACTTCTTTTTCTGTCCCCGTTCTTTAAAATTGGGGAAGGGAGAGTTAAAGTCTGTCACTTCTGAGGACACCTTCTGTGGAAACATTCTGAGTGCTACTCATTTCTCCAAAGTGGAGAAAAATGAAATAAGAAAAGAACAGAATATTAGAAGTGAGTAAAATGGACAATGGGAAGAAGAGAGAAGAAAGGAAAACTATATGTAAGGATGACAAGAGACTCAGAATACAGTTCAGGGTCTGCATCACTGTTGAGTGAAAGAATACCATTTTCCACAGGGATTAAAAAAATCAGATTTAGATCGAAAACTTTTATTAGCCAATTATTTTGGGTGATGAGGATGATGATGATAAGGATATCACTACTATACTAACTTCTTTATTTTTTAGATGGATACCAGGTGCAGAAGTTTGCACTAATCATATTACCAGGTGCATGAGGCATTGTTATTTCTAGGCTGTATATGTAGCAGATTTTGTTTGGTTATTAACAAATAAGTGGGAACCATTATAACCAACTCAGAGTTTATATTTGCATATATCTCCGGGGACATCACAGCTCCTTAAAGGGACTGGTATCTCAATAGTGAACAAAGGAAATTCACTGTATTTCTGTGTTTCCTTGATTTTTTAAACTTTATTTGAGAGAGAGAGAGAGAGAGAGGGAGAGAGAGTATGCAAGAGCTGGGAAAGGAGCAGAGTGAGAGGCACAGAATCTTTTTTTTTTTTTTTAAATTAAGGCCATTCCAATTTATTTATTTTTTTTTTAATTTTTTTTATTTATTTATGATAGTCATACAGAGAGAAAGAGAGAGAGCCAGAGACACAGGCAGAGGGAGAAGCAGGCTCCATGCACCGGGAGCCCGACGTGGGATTCGATCCCGGTCTCCAGGATCACGCCCTGGGTCAAAGGCAGGCGCCAAACCGCTGCGCCACCCAGGGATCCCAGAGGCACAGAATCTTAAATAGACTCTGTGCTGAGTGCAAAGCCTGATGCAGGGGTTCAATCCTAAGACCTGAGATCGCGACCTGAGCTGAAACCAAGAGTTGGATGCCTAACCGACGGAGCCACCTAGGCGCACCGGTTTCCTTGATTTTAAGATGCTCCATGAATTTGAAAAGTCTTCCACTGCCACCCCAAAAAGAGATAGAGAAAAGAAAAAAAAAAAAAGCTGTCTCACATTAAACTAAAAAACACATTGGGATTTCAGGAATGTTAAAATGAGAGAAAGGATGTTTTTAAGTCAAGGCACTAATGTTAGCTCTGTGTCTTGTATCAATATTATGCTATAATACAAGTTTTCACAATTTTCAAAAGTAAGGTTGAACTCCTGCCCCCCAAAAGTATTATGCATGCTAAAACACAGTGCATCACTAAACATACACTAAACAATGGTGAATAAGCTGACAGCTAACATTTTGCCCATTTCTGCTGCCCCAAGACAAAAGAACATATCAGGGTGCTACTTGCCTTTCCAGGCTCACACTCGGTCCCGTCTGCCCAGGGCGTGTGCTGAGTCCGGCACACTCCGTCCACATTATTGCACCAGAGTCGTCTACATTGCATCTGTCCAATTAAGTTAAACAAGTCAGTGGTAATGTGATTAGACAATATGAAACCAGGCAGAGATTGCTCTCAATCAACATTTTGCCAACAAGACTGCATAGGTTAGAAAGGGATTTGTAATCTTGGTATGATGAATGATAAAATATTCCAAGGGCCACAGAGAGCAGCCCATGAAACACATTTCTACATCTGGCAGGACTTCAGGTGATATAAAAGGAGGCTGTTTGCTATCATGAGTAACACAGAAAAGAATATAAACATGGGTAAGTTTCATTCAAAAATTTTTATTATTTCCATATAATCACTGTACTTCCCAATTCACTATGCTATCTCAGAAGTCTCTCCCACCAAACCAACCAACCAAACACCCAAAGGCAGAAAACAGGGCACCTCAGAGAAGCACATTTTTGTCCATTTGCATCCTGATAACCACTGGATATCATTGGTCCAAGTGCCCACGACACACGCATTAAAATATCCTACACCCACCAGTTGAGCTACCTCCAGAAATGATTTCAAGTGCCATGTGGTCATAGTGCACAGACCTGACAAGCTAAAACAGGGAAACAGGTTTGTCTCATGGATGACCTTTACAGAATCTAGAAGAGTCTCTGTAATAAAGGTCATCTGGACAAGTCAGTGGGATGAAAGGAGACAAGGAGAGGAAAGGGCAGAGCTGTGCCATCACCAGCCCTGAAACCCTGTCCTCTCTGAGCCTTGGTTTCCCATGTGTAATATGAAAATCAGAATGACATCTCCCTTTTGGGCTGTTATGAGAGTAAAGTGAGAATGTGTCGGTGAAGCACCACCTAACAGCACTATTCCTATTTATCATCATTATCACTATTATTGTTGTCATTAATAGTCAATGAACCATTCTTAACTTTACCACCGGTGGTTTATGTTAGAGTGAGAAGCCAGTGGAAAACGATGAATTAAAAACATGCAGAGTCAATGGATGAGGGCAGAAGTCGCCCCCAAATACTTACCATATATGGGCACACCTGAGAACCTGGTCCAAAAATCAATTCACATTGTTTATTCACGTTGTAAAGTAGGCCTGGCAGTTGGCGAGGCAAAGGGTAGGGTCTGGATTCAGGTTCATTAAGCAAACACTCGCCGTACCCAGTGCTGTGGAAAGCAGAAAAATACAAATGCTGAGAGTAGAGACAAAAGGGGCTGCCAAAAGGTCCAGATGACAGTGAATGCCATCCTGCCATTTTAAAGGTGGAGAGGATTGTTCCTTTTTCGAGTGCGCTTTATTCTTTACTTCCCACGCTAAAGTCCAGAAGCTGAAGCTCTATTTTTGGTGTATACTTGTTTGCGGAAACTGCTGATTATCCATACAACATAGTCTGTAGGAAATATGTGGCTTCTACAGCATTTGGCACATTTCGGGGCAATGATCTATTTATTTCTTTACCATCATCTCCAATAGATTGTAAGCTTCTTAGGGGCAAAGATAGTGTCTTTTTCATCCAAGCATGGGGCTCTAAACACCATAGCAACGGGTCTTTAGTAAATGTTTGCTGAGCAGATGAGCGAGTGAATCAACAACTATAAGAACAAACACTTCAGATCATCTGGTTAAAAAGAAAAACAGCAACCCTCCAGCTCTTTGACTTTTCTGCAAACACCTCTTCTGGAAAATTCACACCTGGTGAGTTCTGATTAATAAGCCCTCTCTTCCCTGTGGCTGGAGAAATATACACCCAGTGACCTTGGACAATCACTTAACCTTTCGTACATCTGGGAGAGAGGAGCAATAAATCTGTGACACAGGAATATTGTATAATGTAATTGGATCTTTGAGCAGCCTGGCAGGAAGCTTAAAAAACAAAACAAGAGAAGAAAAGAAAGAAGGGGGGGGGAAGAGAGACAGAGAAAGAATGTTCTTAATTCAACAACATGGAGGTCTGTGTGATTTTCATCCACCCACATAACCCTTTTTGGGGTCATCTCACTACCCTCCCCTTTTTTGAGCCAAAATGACTAAGTCAGAACCACATAACTATTTGTGGCCTTCTTCATCGTGTAATCACACCCATGGGCCCTCCCCCAAGACCTGAGCAGACCTTAGAGCTTCACCAAGAACGAAGCAACATTTACATCTTCTCTTTAAGATCCCTACTTTTTCGTTAGCTCAGTCTGTAATCTTCAAAACTCTGGCAAGGCGAGGAACTGCACAGATGTTGGAGAATATTTTTTTTACCTCCTCCCAGGAATGTCAACAAAAATAACAACTCCAAAGGAATGCTTGGCTCTACATTTTCTTTCCCACAATGAGTTCACTACATGGAGGCCAGACACAAGAAGCCTGTGCTAGAAGAAAGCTTAAGTCTTACTCTAAAAACTCAGTGATGTATCTTCGGCTACATTTTGACCACATCCAGGGGTTGGTATAGAAGTTCAATGTAGGAGCCATGACATGCTGAGGACTCTTGACTCCTTCCTCCTTGCACTTGTTGTTGTCATCATGAGGCATGTTAAACCTAAGGCCGACAAGACAAAGACAGGAATGTCAATAAATACCAAAACGTTGAGCTGTTATCACTGCTTCAAGAATGCATCTGTCTAAGAGAAAAAAGTTAACTGCCTTCTGCATTGTGGATAAGAACCTACATGCCGGGGAGCAGGAGGAAACTTCCTGGATGATTCAAGGTGGAGTGCAGCATAGAATGTAATTCTCACCCAATTTAATACAAAGTGCCTTTAATGTATAAAAAAAGATGTTGAGTAGCTCATTATCTGGGTTAAGGGTACTTTTTGGAACTGCAGGCGCTCTGAATGTGCTGTAGTTGGTGCTAGAATACAGTAGTTGAAATTCCTAATAAGCTGTGAAAGGCCAATTTATAGAGTCAAGAATTTGGCAAGTTATGATAACACTGTGAATATATAAAGAGTCGGTCAAGTTCAAAACTTGAAGCCAGAAGTTTTCTAATAAGAAGCTCACTATGGGTCTTGGCATTTCCTCCTTTTGGGTCAGGTTGACAAATGATATAACCGTGTTAGGTATATCACGACAGAAGTATGCAAAGTTCGTGCACAATAACACCCATTAAGGGAAGCTGCAAGCATGCCAATCCAATTGGCTTAATGCAGACATAGCAAATAGTTTCATGCTTCCTGCCAACGCCAATTGATTGGTACTGGCTTCCTAAAAAGCTGGGCACAAAAGGATTCTTCAGCTAATCCACGTTCTGCCCCTGGAGTGATGGAGTGCCAATGTCCTCCCGGGCCTGGGAGAGAACTCAGCAGCAGCATTAACACATACTTGCCATTCTTGGCTTCGCCAGAGAAAATGGGGGGAAACATGATACGAAGCATTTCTCAATCTTGAGACATCAAGTCTATGACCCACATGCCATTCTCAGCTCCAGTACCGAGCGCAGAGAGGTGGTCCTCCCTGGATGACTCCCCAGTCGCAAAACGGATACATGTGACTAACTTTGCATTGAGAGAGGAATCCCTTCCACTCATTCATCTTGAAATAGGGAAATCAGTGAGCTAGACAGAAGTGTGTAGACTCATTTCACATGTATCTAAAAGCTGGGATAAAAGCCCATGAAGTCCATTCCACTCCTTTCTCTTGGGTTTGGTTTTCTTCTTCTAACAAGACTTGGGCTCTTCAATAATTGCCTGATGGAATAATTGCCAGATGAAAATTATGAGATAGAAAACCTTTGTCTAGGTTAAAATTAATAGCAGTTCTTTCTGCTTAAGAGTTCATTTCTTTAAAAGAATGACTTGCCCCCGTTTCCTGTTCCCAGCTGCAGAGTCAGTATCCTACCTACACTGATAAACCCAATACAAGCAACACGCTCAAACCTTTGTTGTTTGTTTCTCGTGGTGTGAAGGAGCTGGTGTTTATTCCTCACCCCTACCACACCTAGGTAAAATCAAGTTTATTTCATCACATCGGTAGAAAACTTTTTTTTTTTTTTTTTTTTTTTTTTTTTTTTTTTTTTTACGATTTTATTTATTTATTCATGAGAGTCACACAGAGAGAGAGAGCGGCAGAGACACAGGCAGAGGGAGAAGCAGGCTCCATGCAGGGAGCCCGACATGGGACTCGATCCTGGACCTAGGAATCACACCCTGGGCTGAAGGTGGAGCTAAACCGCTGGGCATTCAAATGTCAGGCACCTTTGCTCACAGCAGGGGCTAGATAGTAACAATCATTGAGCACTTCACTAAAAAATAATAACCAAGACTTTTTTGCATTCGCAACATACCAGGCAATGTGTTAATTGTGTTAGATGCTTTATTTCATTTAACTACCTTTTGTGAAAACTGCTATTACTATCCACATTTTATAGATAAGAAAATGTGAGTTGAAAAAAAAAAAAAAAGAAAGAAAATGTGAGTTGTAGAGAGATTGAATTACTTGATTAAGGTCACACAGCTGATGGGGTGAGGGAGCTGGGATTGGAAACCACTCCAGTCTGATTCTAAAATCTCTGTGTTTGGGAATATACATAAAACATATTCCCTCTGGTTAGACAAATTGTGGAAGATTGCTCAGTAATATTGTGTAAGGATCTCTATATCCAGTAGAGATTCAGTCACTTCCCAAATTCCTCCTAACTCAGATTTGGTACATCCAGAAGCTGATATGAGAAGGTAGGAGCTGCTTTTGAAGCATCCAATGATCCTCAGCAAATACAAGAGCAAACACTTTTTTCTCCCCAACAGGGTTTTATGTTACCAGACAGTCATGACTATAACAACCTAATGTTTAATCTTTAATAAGTTCATCAGAAAATCTACTACCAAGTACGGTAGCAAATTAAAAAAGATATTCATTTTCCTTAAAATATAAGCAAACTTAACTATATGAGACAAAGCACCAAAACAAAAAAAGATTACTAAGAGGCTAGAGATACACTTTTGTTTAGCTAACAACTCACATCATTCACCAATTATTTCTTTCCTTTTTTTTTTTTTTTAACTTCTTGTCACTTTTGAGACAAGGTGCGCATGTATTAGCTCCATCTTATAGCGAGGTAAACGGCATACATTTTTCTCAAGTTAAAGAGAATGAAGAGGGATCCCTGGGTGGCGCAGCGGTTTGGTGCCTGCCTTTGGCCCAGGGCGTGATCCTGGAGACCCCGGATCGAGTCCCACGTCGGGCTCCCTGCATGGAGCCTGCTTCTCCCTCTGCCTGTGTCTCTGCCTCTCTCTCTCTCTCTGTGTGATTATCATAAATAAATAAAAATTTTAAAAAAATAAAGAGAATGAAGAATTAGAACAATTCAACTGGAACTTGGGTATCTGGTTCTCAGCTGATTCCCATGTTAGAGCTGGTACCCCAATATCACAGGCTGGTACCCCAACATTATTAGCACTAGACTTTAAGCAATTTAATATTACTAAGATCATTTGACATGGAAACAATATCTACCATGTGGGGATTTATGAAGTTTAAGGGAGCTAAATAAAAACACCTAGTTTGATGCCAACACATGGTTTTTGTGGAGGGAGATCTTTGCTAAATGTACAGTTCACACAGCTCCTCTATACCTGAAAATATTGGCCTTTGCTAATCAAAATTCTTACTTTCTTTAAAATGTCAACTTTCTAAACTAGCTGTCCTGAAAGGAGTTTATTAGCTCTTGTGAGGAAGGAATTAATAGGAAATTAACTGTATTTCTTTAAATACTCTACCTTTCTTAACGATAGATTATGGGGAACTGTGAATCTGTTAATTGCACAAGCTCTTGCCCTTTGATTACATTCCTATCTTGAACCTCCCCCAATCTGGTCTCCTGAGGCAGGAATGGCTGCCTTGGTGAAATGCCACCCTATTCTTCATGGTCAAATCTAACCTCCTATTTAAAGGTCTAAAGGAATTTCCTAGACTTTATGCAAAACAAACAAAAATCCCCAAAAGATTCTATTAAAATAAGTTTGGGAACACTGAGTTAAGCAAAACTCAGCAGTTTATTTTAATACAGTACTTGTCAGAGCCTTTACTTTATGCCACTGAGCCTTGTGACTCTAAGCAGGGCTAGACCAGGAAGAAAAAAGTTTTTAAATTACTTGAGTATGAAACTCCTTTTTATTTTTTTCCCCGACAGACCATTCTCTTGGAATTGTGCTGGAGACCTTGTGTCTTGGGAAACGCTGGTGGGTCAAGTTTGCAAACTGAGTTCCACAAAATCTTTGAGTTTCACAAAATATTTCAGAAACCAAAAGGACAGAGAGGAGGCCGATTAAGCAGGACTCTGGCCCACCACAACTGCTTAATGAAAGCCATGCTTTGTTTGTGCTATAAATATTGGGTATCTGATAGTATTCCCTTTGGAGAAGAGAAAATTGGTGTGCTCTTAAAATATGCTTGAAAGTTACTAGTTTCAAAATATACCCATTATATGCTGAACTAAACTGGAGATGCCTCTACATATGCATCTTATCTTTACCTGTAGAACAGCACACAACACATAGGTGCCTTCAAAAAGCATTTGTTGAATAAAAAAACCCTTGCTTAATAGATTATTTACCTTTAAACGAAGTTACCACTGACCTATCCATTGATGTACAACTCTATCAGTGACAACTCTTGAGAAAATTATTTTTAAAAGATATGGCATAAGAAATTAAATCATTCTAGAAAGAAAACAATGCAGATCAAAAATCACAATCATTTCTAGTAACTTTACACTGTTTTACCTCACATTCTAGCTATGCTCTGTTTCTAAAGAACAAAAAGGAAAAGCCAATTTCACAATAACCACTAAGTGACCACGGTTAGGAAATGTTCTCTTCTCTGTATCTTTGTTCCATCTCTTCCCTTTTAGGGACATCACTGTGCCCAGAGGCTAAATGTCTGAATGAAAGCCTTGTACGTCTACAGTCAGGAACAATCTGGATCTGCGAAAATCTTGTGAACCAGAGCAATGAAGGGAGACCCTCTCAGATAAAGATGTTACACTAGGAAAGTTTCCTAAGCTAATGCACCCTTTGCTTCAGTGGATGGCTGGAAAGGCCTCATTTCTCCAACTCCCAGAAAGAAAGGAAAATACTAGATATTTCACAGAAAATGTGTGTAGGTAAAGCAAAGACATGTCAGCTATGGCTGAAGAGGGGCTGCTGTGCTACTCAGCTTTCTAAAGTCATTTTTCCCAACTAGAGTCAAAGCTCTTCAACCCTGAAGTCTTTGTTATGACTCAAAAAGTGCCCTCTGCTCTCTGAGGTCAAGAGGATCCTCTCTGATGCAAAGGAAGAAAAGTTTGAGGTCACTCTGAATTAAATGAAAATATGGCAAGGAAACGTACACATGGCCCAGTTCATGGGCTATTGTGAAAGCTGTACTCAGTCCACTGTCCTCACTGATAGAACAGCTTCTGTAGGGATCACAGATGGTACCCAGCTCAGCAAGACCTATTCAGAGGGGGAAAAAAAGAAGAAGGATTTACTTTACAAAGCAATTGTGACTTGGAATAAAAACATGTAATAAACTGTTGTAGCCATAGAGGATACGCACAGCGGACTCACCTAAGGTATCACATTTGTCATGAGCTCTGCAGATATCCTGTCTGAAAGGAAAGCAGACTTAGGGCCATGACGACACCAAAGAGTAAATGTCAATACAAGCAAACACCTGACAGTCTTTTAGGCATTCACGACAGTGTCTACCTCATCGAGGAGGAGGTTACAACAAGCCAATTAAGAAGGCCACAGGTCTGTAACTCAAAAAAGCCTGGTAACCAGTGATGTAAGGATTAAAAGCTACATCAGGAGGGCTTCTTTGGCCACAGGGGTAGCCACAGAGCAAGTAAAAAAAAACTCTCCAGCCTGGGCTTTCCCTCCTACAGTGGCATGAGTGATTCTAGTCTGTTTGTGAACATTCCTGAGAAGGCTCTAAACGCTCATTTCAGTTCACTTATGAGTAAGCGATTGTGACTATCTCCGAGGTGGCCAACAGGAAACACAAGCAGGCCAGCACTCCTCTCTGTTGCCCTGTACAGCATTTTAAATAGTTCTGAGAAAGTAGCTACCATGTAAAAATTTGGAAGATTTCACTCAAAACAAAAAGTCCATATTGCTGACCTCTTGCAAAATCACAGAAGCTGGCAATGCTAGATGCGTTTGTGACATGGTAACAACCAGCTCCATCTGAATAGCACCTGCCTTTAGTCTAAGGGTGTTTCCTGTTTGGCCCGCCTAACACATCTACTGACTACCTGGCACCTGTTGGCTAGCAGTTCTCAGCCAGGGGTGATTTTGCTCCCCACCCCAGAGGGCATTTGACAATGTCTGGAGATATTGTTGGTTGTCACAGTCGAGAGGAGAGGCTGCCACGGACAGATAGTAGGTAGAGACCATAGATACTGCTCAATGTCCTGCAATCCACAGGGCGGCCTCCACAATAGTGCTGCTTGGGAACCTGGTCCTACGGGCTGGCTAACAAGAATATACGACTTCACCCACCAACATGCTTGCAAACTGAATGATTCGAGGAATAAGAAATCCATATACCTTGTTACAAGAACAGCCGTATCGTGCTGGATTCCACCAGGGTAATTCTTGGAGTGCTGCCACTGGCAAAAATTTCTTAAAGTTGTCTGGGCATTAAAAGATATGGAAGGTCCTTCCTAAATGCAGAAAAGAATTATGATTGGCCCATTGTACCAACACCAATCCGATATGCCATTTCGGATACATATACAAGAAAGAAGAAAAAAAACTTTATTACCTGTTCATTATGAATCACAACTAAGTTCACAATAACAATATTAATTAAATTTCCAATACTTGGGTCTTTATAGATAGAGGCTACCTGCAACCGAGATAAATTTTTCAAGGTTAATTGTGAACTCTGTGTAAGCAATAAGCAATTTACTTCTTACGCTGGGCTCCACCTCTTTCCACGTTTCACGCAACATATGCATTTTGTCGTTTTGAATTTGCATTCATTCGGCAAACATTTATTAAAGCTCTCTTTGAAAAATTCATAGATGGCAGTTTCAGATAATAATGAATCCCAACAAGTTTAAATCTCAAAGTGTTTTCCTTGGAAATTGTATCGCCACGCAACTTAACAGTTTTCTGTGCCAAAACACTGGATATTAAGTTTTGATCCAGCTCTTTCAACCCAGTTGAAGTGCCAGATTGCCCAATTATGGAATTTCACATGGACCACATGTTTGCTAATACTGCTGTTCTTCGTGCTTACCTCCCATTTGTCTTCTTCACAACCCAGTAGCCCATTTTGCTTTGTTTTATTTTTTTTCATTATTATTGCTAATCATGAAAGCTAACGTTCACTGCATGCTTATTGTGGACTTGACCCTCGCTGAAAATTGCATATGCATTTGCATCTAGTCCCCACAGCAAAAATCTCTGCACAAGTGAGAAAACTAAGGCTCAGAGAATTTAAGTAACTTTCCCAAGACTCTGCAGTGGTGAGTGGCACAGTCAGAAAAGCTCAACCTACATCAGTGTGACCCAATATCCAGGCTCATAACTGAAATTCTTCTGAAAGGTCTGAATTTATGAGTTGGAAATAGACTTGAGTCTGGGCAAGGTGTGATTAGGATTTTTTTCTCCCTCCTCCAGGACAGGAGAGGGCTGGAACACATGGGGCTGAGCATGGGGAAGGGAGGAGAGGGGAGAGTGTGGGGCAGGCAGGTTAAGGGATTGGGGTGGGGAGCACAAGGGAGCGGTTCACAGCAGTGAGGGGAAGACAAGAAGAACCACTGGACAGGGAAAGCAAAGAACTCTTAAAGCACCTGTGACTCAAATTCGGTCGTTTTTCACATTCTTTTGGGAAATCTATTAAAAGTAGGCTCCCGTTCATATAAATTAAGGTCAATCCATTAGAATAAACGCTGTGTTTTACATATTGTTCTAAAAACGGTGTGTGACAATGTTCTGTTTTGCTTTGAAAAAAGTTGTATCTGCATACAAACTTGAGTTGTGCTGTCCAACATGGTGGCCACTTGCCACACATGGCCACCGAGCACTGGAAATGTGGCTTTATGTCTAAATGAGATGTACTGTTGAATGTAAACACATACTGCATTTTAAGACTTCGTATGAGTCTAAAATGAGATGTACTGTTGAGTATAAACACAGATTGCATTTTAAGACTTAGTATGAAAAAAAAAGAGTAAAATATCTCCTTTGCAATTTTTGAAATGACAGCATTTTGATAGAAAATAATATACATCATTAAAACTAATTTTTCTTGTTTCTTGTTAAATTACATACGTGGCTTGCATTATATTTCTCCTGGGCAGTGCTGGTTAGAAACATATGCAAAAAAGAACTTTTAACAGTGGTGGCCTCTGGAAGGCGCCAGGGTAGGTAATGGTACTTCTTTTTCATGATTAGTCTTTCGTTCTGTTAGATTTTTTTTTTCTTAAAAATGTAAATCTATTGATTTCTCAATTCAAAGTCAGAGTAGGAAAATAGAGAGGGAGAGGTGAGGTGTGAGGTGTGGGCCTCACCCCAGGGCTACTAAATTAGAATTCTGGGGAAGAGAAACAAAGGCAGGCAGGCAGCTGCAATTCAAAGAGCTCCCAGGTGACTCTGATTCACAACCGGCATCCAACTGTCTTACTACAGACACATACCTGGCTGTGCAAGTTTCTATCTCAGAGGAAGAGCACTGGGTTTAGGAAGTGGACTATCTAGAGGTCACATGCAGTCCCTAAGCCACTTACTAGCTTTACAAGACGATGGGCAAGTGGCCCAGCTCCTCTGAGGCTCAGTTTTCTTATCTATGAAATGGGGATGATAATCTCCCCTAGCAGACTTGCCAGGAGGATTAGAAATGATGCCTTTTAACTAACTACAAAGCACATTGTCTAACAGAATGAACACTCAATACTGTCACCGTTGATGTCAATACAAAAAGGCAGCCAATACATAATCTTATGTTCTCTTCGGTCACTTGCCTGAATCGTTGGAATGCCAGCCCTGAGAATGATCCTCCAAAGCACTGGGTGGAAACCCATTTCCCAATGGCACATTTAAGGACTCATAAATCACCTTCTTTTGAATGTACTTACAATTGACATTAGAGTTAAAATATAGTGTTGAAGGTTTGTTCCATGGTATAAAACCATTCTGTAGTCTGCCACCACCATCACTTCTACAAACCGTGGATAGGACAAAAAACGCTTTGTTCTTCTGTGGGTCCTCTTTTCTCTTGTGCTGTCCGTCTTGTTACCATAGGCAGAAAGCGCCTTTGTTGCTAAGCTGCTCCTTAATCCCGCCACATCATCAGCCAGGCTATGCCTTGCTCCCCATCTTCTCCTTCTCATTTTCCTCTTGTCTTTGCTGTGACTATTTTTGTGTTCTGCAACAAATTGGATGGCATGCATTACATTTCAACCCACTTCTCTTTCATAGTAAGATTTAATTTGCCACATCTTAAAATGATGCCTCTGTTGTCAAATTACCTACAGAATCAAGTTCTACACACTGTGGACTCTCCAGGAGAAACTCAATCTGTGCTCTCTCATCTAAATGACTAAGGACTTGAAATTAGCTTCCCTGGCACCTTCCATAAATGCTCACTTAAGGTCTGAGAAAATCAGGAATGAGTTTAAGGGAAACAATTGCCTATGACTGTTTTCATTTGGTAACAAAAGTCTTGCTGGGGTTTAAGTGGTTTTCATTTATTGTTCTTTGCCATAGATATAGTCAGGGCCAGCACAGGTACTGAGCTTTACAGAATGGAAATGGAGATGTTTCCTACACACTGCTCTTGATACACAATGAGCTATAGTATAAAGAGGTCTGAGAGGTGGCCAGGCTAATATACAAAGGAACTCTAGAAAATGCATGACAAGGTATTTTTCTATTACTGCATGAAATCATTATAATATGTGAAATGTAAGAAGATGCTATTCAACGCCTCTGAATTTTTAATTAATTTCTTTCAGGGCTCAGTTAAGGAAATAGATTAAACTCAGAGAAGATGAAGAGGCTGTTGGGTTGGTGATGTGGAATGCTTGATCAGCCCTACTCATTCTGACTCTTGCTTAGGTATGTCATCAGTTCTATACAATCCTGCCACTCAAACTGTGATCCGTGGGCCAGCAGTGGCAGCCCCTTCAAACTTGTGGGAAATGCTCCTCTGCCCCACTCCAGACCTAATAAACCAGAATCTTCAGTTTAATGAGATCTCCAGATGATTCATATCCATGTTAAGGTTTTGAGAAGCGCTAGTAGGGAACGTGGCTTGAAGCTTATATTGTTGGTGAAAATATTCAAATACCAAGTCATCAACCACACAGTAAACAGAATAAGCATAAAAGTGCCTGCCCAAATAGGCTCTGAGTAAAAACAGAATTTAATCCATTATCTTGCCTATCATCTCATAAATGTGCTTTATAGTTTTAATGCTGGCAGCTTGTAGTTTAAAACAGGCAACAGAATAGTACAACTGACGAGTATGCTTACCTAAGATACAAAGAATAGAATTTATTATACCAATAACAACAACAAAGGTTAAATTGGAAGTGGTTTCATTTTGGAAGGGTTCAAATATTTGATCATAAAAACCATTGCTAAAACAATCCATTTAGGCCAGGATGTGTATTTTGCCTGATTGTTTGCAGTTATTAAAAAATAGTGAAATCAGTCCACACTGTCGAACAAGTTTTATGTGGTCCAGTCATAGATCACATAACTACCCCAAAGTCTGGTACACAGTAGGATTCAATATGACATTCTTTTCTGCCAGTGTCTTTTGAGAACATCCATATATGTTATAACCAAGCCATATGGGTATTTACACTATTTTTCAGTTATTGAATGACTGTGGAACACATACTAGTCAAGTACCTACTATGGGCCAAGCATTGAACTAGGCTGTTTTGTGCAAGTTATCTCACAATTCCTCTCAAAATGAAAAAAATTAACGGTTACTTTATAGATGAGGGAAATAAGTCTCAAAGAGATTGAGCAACTTGTCCAATGTCACATAGCAGAAAGTGGTGGTATGAGGCGTCAGACATGGGTTTGATCTATACCCTAAAATGTACTCTATTAGAGCAAGATTCCTCAAGAGCCCTGGATTGGGATGGGTACATGGTTTTTACAACAGGTGTATGGAGGCCATGTTGAAAATCAAGTGGTTTTTAATACATGAAGAAACAATGTCATTCATTTTACGAAAGAGAAACAATTCTGTTTAATGTCTCCTGTAAAGGCTTAATATAATTATTATGATCAGTAAAGTTTCAAAGATTTTAAAGTCTCATTTTTCTTTCTATTTCAATCAATTTATGCTCTAATCTTTATTATTTTCTTTTCTCTTCAGGCTATAGATTCCTTTTCTCTTCCTTTTCTGGTGTCTTTTTTTAAAAAGATTGATTGATTTGAGAGAGTGAGTGAGCGAGCTAGAGAGCAAAAACAGGAGGAGGGGCAGAGGTAAAGGGAAAGAGAAACTCAAGCAGATTCTATGCTGGGGTGCAGCCTGAAGCAGGGCTTGATCTCACAACCCTGAGATCACCACCTGAGACAAAACCAAGAATCAGATGCTTAACCAACTGAACCACCCAGGTCCCCCTCTTTTTTAGTATCTTAAAGGAGAAGGTTATATTATTAATTTGAGATAGTTTTTCTTTCTTAATAGAGCCATCAATGGTTCTAAATTTCCCTTCAGGCACTGTTATAACTGCATCCCTGAAATTCTGGTATGTTCTATCTTCATGCTTATTCATCTCAAACTATTTTCCAACCTCCCTTTTGACCTATTGGTTACTTCAGCATGTGCTGTTTACTTTCCACATATTTTTGAATTTCCTATTTTTTTTTATGTTTTTGATTTCTACTTTCATTCTATTGTAGTCAGGTGGTACTACGTATTACCTCCATCCTTTTAAATTTATTGAGGTTTTTTGTTTTTGTTTTTGTTTTTATGGCCTAGTGTATGATCTAATCTGGAGAATGTTCCATGTGCACATCACAAGAATCTGCATCCTGCTGTCACTGCACGGAGTGTTGTATAGATATCTGTTGCGTGTTGTTGGTTTACAGTGTCATTCAAGTTTTCTACTTCCTGTTGATCTTCTGTCTCTCTGCTATAGCCATTATTGAATATAGGATTTTAAAGTCTTAACAATTATGTGAATTGTCAATTTGTCCCTATATTTCTGTCAGGTTTTGCTTCCTGTATGCGGTGCTCTGTTAGGAAGTGCATGTATATTTATACTGGTTAAATCTTCCTACTGAATTGGCTCTTTTCTTAAAATTATAAAACATGTTGATAAACTTTATCAACAAAGTAATGTGAAGGAATCCAGTCAGTACATGATTCCAGTCCTAGGAAATGTCCACAATAGGTAAATCAAAAGAGAGAGAAAGTAGATTAGTTGCTGGAGGTGGGGCAGGGATTTGAGGGGTTGAGAGCTACAGGGTACAGCGTTTCTTTTTCAAGTGATAAAGATGTCCTAAAACTAATGGTGATGATGGTCACACGTATCTATGAATATACCAAAAGCCATTAAATTGGACAGTTTACAAGGATGAATTGTATGGTATGTGAATTTTATCTCAAAAAAAGCTGTTTAAAAAAGAAAATATGTCACTTGGTTTGTGAAAAAGAAATAATCCTTACTTAAGGTCTTCCAAAAATATTTTGATTTATCAGAGAGAAGTATACTTGCAGTGGGAAAAACACTCAGGAAATGCTGTATTCACTTTTTGACCACTGACAGGGAAAAACATACTCTCAGAGTATCATCAAAGGGGAGGTGTGAAAATCTGAGCAGGAACTCAGGCACTAACTGGAAACAAGGTATACTTATTTAAATAACAGAGCTAAATAATTTCAGGCATTATTAATCACAAAAGACTACAATTTATAACAGAGAACAACACATGTAAATTCTACATTTCATTTACAAGTAACCTGTGTATCAAAAAAATAATTCAGTATACTTTATGAAAAAACAAGAATAAAATTACTTCATCAGAATCAAAAACACCTTCTAATATATAATACTTCCCAGTCTTTTACCTATCTGATCTTTAATCCTCACAAGTTAGAATCCTATTTTTTTAAAGATTTTTTTTTATTTATTCATGAAAGACACACACACACAGAGAGAGAGAGAGAGAGAGAGAGAGAGGCAGAGACACAGGCAGAGGGAGAAGCAGGCTCCATGCAGGGAGCCTGATGTGGGACTCGATCCCAGGACCCCAGGATCACGCCCTGGGTCGAAGGCAGGCGCTGAACCGCTGAGCCACCCAGGGATCCCCTAGAATCCTATTTAGTGACCTAATTAGCTCAACTAATTTCAACCACTTTATCCATTTTAACAGGCAAATTTTAATTTAACATTAAAAATCATATGAGCTTGGGATCCCTGGGTGGCGCAGCGGTTTGGCGCCTGCCTTTGGTCCAGGGCGCGATCCTGGAGACCCGGGATCGAATCCCACATCGGGCTCCCGGTGCATGGAGCCTGCTTCTCCCTCTGCCTGTGTCTCTGCCTCTCTCTCTCTCTGTAACTATCATAAATAAATAAAAATTTAAAAATATTAAAAAAAAATCATATGAGCTTTAAGGATTCAAATATTCACAATGGCTATAAATGCATGAACATTTTTATTGAGAATTGAAAATACAGAAATTACAACTTGTATACCTACTGAACTCCCCTGCCTCTGAATAGAATCTGTAATAACAGAGAATAATTTCCACCAAGGGACATATGGTATTAAGATAAAAAGAAAGTCATCCACATTTCTCTTTAATGACCTTGTAGCATAATAGAATTGAGGCTTGTGTTTCAAATTTGCAAGGGTACTTTGCTACTAGTTTTATCAGAATGGGCTACATAATGAAATTTTGCTCTGGTGGAAAGCACAGTACAAATTGTGTACTTTTGCTCTTCCTTCACCCTACCCCCCAACACATAGCTTTATATATTAGCACTGTTTATTGAGATATAATTTATAGAGGCTCTTGGGTGGCTCAGTCAGTTAAGTGTTTGACTCTTGATTTCTGCTCATATTATGATCTCAGGGTCCTGAGATTGAGTGCATCGAGCTCCACACCCAGTGGGGAGTCTGCTTGAAATTCTCTCTCTCCCTTTCCCTCAGCCCCTCCCTGTCCTCTCTTCCTCTTTAAAAAAAAAAAAATAGACAATTTACATAGCCATAAAATCCATCCTTTCAAAGGGTATAATTCAGTGGTTTTTAACATATTCATAAAGTTGTGTGACATCACCATTATCTGATTTTAGAATATTTTCATTGCCCCCTAAAGAAACCCTGTACCCACTAGTGGTCACTCCCCCTCTTTCTCTCCTGCCCCTGGAAACCACTAACCTATGTTTTGTATCTATGGATTTGCCTATTTTGTCATTTCATACAAATGGAGTCCTACAACATGTTTTCTTCTGTGATTGGCTTCTTTCACATTTTATTTATTCATTCTTTAATTGGTAGGCATTTGGGTAAACAACTCAGTTGAATAATACTGCTATGAATGTGCATGTACAAGTTTTTGTGTGACTATGTTTACCTTTCTCTTAAGTATATACCTAGAAGTAGAACTGCTGAGTCATTTAGTAACTCTGTGTTTACCATTTTGAGGAACTATTGGATTATTTTCCAAAGCGGCTACAGAATTTTCTTGCCTTTTCTTTTTTTTTTTAAAGATTTTATTTATTTATTCATGAGAGAGAGAGATAGAGGCAGAGACACAGGCAGAGGGGGAAGCAGGATCCACACAGATAGCCTGACACTGGATCCCAGGTCTCCAGGATCACGCCCTGGGTTGAAGGCAGATGCTGAACTGCTGAGTCACCCAGGGATCCCCAAGGAAATGCAAATTAAAACAACATTAAGATACCACCACTCATCAAGTAGAATGGCCAAAATCTGAAACACGGACAACACCAAAGGCTGACAAGGATGTTGGAAAACAGGAGTGCTCATTCATTGATGGTGGGAATGAAAAATGATATAGCCACTTTGGAAGACAGTTTGTCAGTGTTTTACAAAACTAAACATGCATATGATCTGGCAATCATGCTTTTGGTATTTTCCCAGAGGACATGTCCACAGAAAAACCGGCACATGGATATCTATGGCTAATATTCATATTTGCAAAACTTGGAAGCAATTAAGATGTCCTTCAGTAGGTGAATGAATAAACTGTGGTAGAGCCAGACAATAGAATGTTATTCAAAGCTAAAAAGAAATGAGTTAGCAAGCCATGTAAAGACATAAAGGGACCTTAAATGCATACTGTTAAGTGAAAGAAGCCAATCTAAAAAGGCTATACACTGTATGATTCCAACTATATGACATTCTGGAAAAGGAAATTATGGAGATAGCAAAATGTCAGTGGTTTGCTAGCGGTTGGGGCAAAGAGAGATGGACAGAACACAGAAGATTTTCAGAACAGTGAAAATACTCTATGAAATCATAAAGATGGATACATGTCATTTTATGCATTTGTCCAAATCCACAGAATATAAAACACTAAGAGGAAATCATAATATAAGTGTGGACTTTAGGTGATTATGATATAATCATTATGCTATGTCAACATGGATTCATCAACTAATAAATGTACCTTCTGGTGCAGGATGTTGATAGTAGGGGAGGCTATGCATGTGTAAGAGCAGGGGGATATATGGGAAGTTTCTGTATCTTCCTCTCATTTTTCTGTGAATCTAAAATGACTCTAAAAAATAGACTTATTACAAAAACACCTACCAAAAAGCAAAAAAGCATGTGATACCTTCAAAAATCAAATGCACATTTGATTTTGCAACTTGAACCTTTGCATGCACTTGGTAAACAAATTTAGGCATACTGGACAGCTGGAAGTGGCAGTGGCGTATTTCATAAGGCCATGTCATAGGCACTTAAGTTGTAACATTTTATAACAAGAAGATGAGTTAATATTGGCTTTTACAACTGTTCTGGCCTTGCTGACTAGTATAGAGAAGCTGTACACCTCATGCTCTGAAGGGAGCAAGCTTCCAGCCCTTGTTGACCTTGGACAAATAACTGGCTCCCATTTACTCTCCACGCTCCCATTTATACAGCTGGGTAAGAACACTACCTATTTCATAGTCTTGCTCTGAGGAATAGTCAGAGATCATGCATATAAAATACCCAGCACATAGGAAAGCCACCAATAAATAGAGTTTTTTTTTTTCATTTTTTTTTACAAGTCATAAAGTCATAACTAAAAGGAATCATCACAGGGAGAGTGTGTAAAAATATTTTTCTGGCTTACAGTAACAATTCAAAGATTAAAAACTGTTTATACCCTTAAATTATCTTTCCTAAGTCACTTCTCTAGATCTCCATTTTCCTGGCCTGATTCCTGCTTCTATGTTAAGGTGGTCTTGAGATGAGAATTAAATTACAAAGTGTACAGAAAATTCCTTATATATTGGGGCCCCTGAATGGTTCAGTCTGTTAAGCACCAGCTCTTGATTTTGGCTCAGGTCATGATCTCAAGGTCCTGGGATCAAGCCCTGTCTCTGGCTCCAGCCTCCATGCTCAACAGGAAGTCTGTTTGAGAATTCTTTCTCTCCTTCTCCCCTTGCCCCTCCCCTTGCTTGTGCACTCTCTCTCTCTAAAATAAATAAATAAATCTTAAAAAAATGAAATTCCTGATATATTATAAATTGAATTCTAAAAATTACTTCTTGAACACCTATTTTGTGCAAGGCACCAGAGCTAGGTAAGGTGAAATAAACAACAGTAACAACGAAACAAAAATAAAACCTGGGGCCAATCCTTAAAAAGAAAGTTTAAAGATTTAAGACATTCTCATTATTTAAAACCTCATAAATCCTCAGTTGGGGATCCCTGGGTGGTTCAGCGGTTCAGCACCTGCCTTTGGCCCAGGGCGTGATCCTGGAGCCCCAGAATCGAGTCCTGTGTCAGGCTCCCAGCATGCAGCCTGCTTCTCCCTCTGCCTGTGTCTCTGCCTCTCTCTCTCTCTCTCTCTCTCTATCGTGAATAAATAAATAAATAAAAATAAAACTTCATAGTAAAAACAAAAAACAAAACCCTGTAACATTTGGTTATTTTTTGGTGAAAAAATATTTTAAATGAGCTTCGTGTCACATTGCTAAGCAATAAAATGCATATGACATTACTAAATAACTGGAATCATTTTGGAAAACAACATCCAGGCTTTGTTACTCAGCAGTTACTCATTGAGAGTCTCACATCCACTGGGGTAGGGCTGAGGAGATTCAAATGTTAACTTTAACACAGTTGGGAAGTTAATTATTGCTCTTTTCATAAGGTTTATCAAAATTTAACTGAATTTCCTTAAGGCACTGAACCACCTTGTGACCTCATGGTCTGAATGGGCAGAGAAATCATAGCACAGAACCAAAGGGAAGACTGGCCCCACCTCCTTCTGCTCCACCCTGGCTTGACAACCAGAAGGAAGCTGGACAGGACTCATGAGTAGGTTTTCACTTGGCTTCTGGAGGCTGACCAGCTCTGGTGCATGGCCCTGCCCTACTGCTACTCTAGCTGCCCCTCTCTGCTTCTGAGTCTCAGTTTCTCCATCTATAAAATGAGGGTCATAGCAGCTCCTTAAAGGGTTAACTGGGAGGCTAAAAGAGATGGCCCACAAAATACCCTCAGCGCAAAGCACAGCACACGGTAAGGATCCATCAAATATTTACGGTGATCGTGATGACTTAGTTGTTATCTCTTCACTAGTCATATGCCATATATGCCCTCTTTGGGAACTAGGAGGTTGATATTAAGGTTGCTTAAGTCAAACAATGCTATTTTAGAAAGGGAGGAAGGTAGGGAAGAGAGCTACGGGATGAAGACCCAGTTCCTGCCCCCATGGAACTCCCAGGCCAGGGACAGCACATGAAGATTGACAGGGACACAGACAGCCTGAGATGGAACTGGATCTGAACAAATGCCACAAACACTTCCACCTCAATGGCTCCAACGGCTGATGACATACAGGGAACAAAAAGTAGAGGCCGATGGCAGCTCCCCTGGCTGTCTTTGTTCCAGGCAGATTTAAGATCTGCATGAATCAGGTAAGTTCAGAGAGTTAATGAAGTCTTCAGACAGGGATTCTGTAGGAGAGAAAAAGCAATGTACTGGGAACAGAGGAAGAAGGATAAACAAGCACAGTGTGTGTGTGTTGTGCGGTGGGAGAGCGGGTAAAACATAAAAACAAAAACAGCCATAAAACCAATGAATGTTCTAATAATAAAGAACAATGAATTTCCAGCAAATGGGTGGGGAAGGAGCTAGGGGGGAAACTGTCTTATAAGAATGAAAACTCACAAATGTTCAATTGTTCTCAGGGTCCTCAACTTGCTCGCTTTAAAAACAAGAGTCCCTAGATACAGGGATCTTGCCCCCAAACCCATTTCTCTGTACACGGAGTGAGCTTTGGGGAAAAAAACAAATGGCATGTCCCGGATCTAGTGACACTCCATACTCAGTACAAGCAGGGAATATGTGCAAAAGGCAGTGGTGGAAGAGATTTTGCTGAGACTCCTTTTAGCTGGCCAGGACGTTTATAAACGATGTTTCCCTGAGAGTGGTTTATGGAACATTAGTCCCAGAACGTATTTCCAAAGACAAATAATGTAAGTTTGCAAAATATTACATAAAGCATTTACATCTGGGACTTTGTCCATGCTCATTAGCATTTTAAGAACTCCAAGAAGTCTTTCAGGAAAGAAACCAGTGTACGTTTGTTTAAACACATAATTAGGGGCTCTTGGCTGGTTTACAGGGCAGGTGGTAGGAACTGACCCAGTCCTAGAAAGATAATGAGATGGAGAGAAGTATACTGGGGGGCTTTCCTTCTGAGGGTGGGGAGGAAAAGGAGATGCCACTGGAAGAAAAACACTTCAGAAGCTTCTGGTAGAGTTCAAGAAGCTGAGATGGGCTGTGGGTCAAGGTGGTGGGAGGCATGTCTGAAGGTCATCCCACCATCTCCCAGAGAGTGGGTGCCTCCAGCCAAGTGGGGAGTCAAATTTGCTGACTCAGGCACTATACCCAAAGGCCCTGCTTCCCCTCTCTCATTCAACAACTTGCATCCCACTCAACTAAAACAGTAACAAAGGGCTACCATCATAATAACACTGGCTGAAGTTTGATGAGTGGGTTCCTGGGTGGCAGGTGCTCTCTAAGCACTTACGTGTGGATTAACTAGATAACTCCTCAGAGCAACCCAATATGGTGGAGGCTTTTATGTCCATTTCAAATTGAGGCACACCTGAAGTAACTTGAGAAAATCTTTAAGGAATATCTATTTGAGGTAGTGTAATATGCTGAACATATCCAGGCCTGCATTTCACTAAGAGACTGTTTGGTCTTGCTATTAACATTCTGCAATATACTCTTCTGGAAATGCTGGTTTTGATCCATTCCATCTCTTAGCAGTAAGGGGAGGTTGGCCTTTCTGGCAGTGCGGTGCCAGTTGCCCACAGCCGGCCACCCTGCACTACCTGCAGCCTGCTTTCCATGGCCACCTCTCAGGCCCCCTTGTGACACTTCCGAGAAGAAATAAAATGTGAGCCACACGTGGAAGTTAAAAATTTCCAGTAGCACCTTTTAAAAACACCAAGAGGAACAGATGAAATTAATTTTAATAAAAGTTTCTGTTTAACCCAATATATCTAGAATACTATCATTTCAACACATGGCACTAGCCCCATTTCGAAGGCTCAGGAGCCACCTGGGATTGCTGGCCACCACCTAGGACAGTTCATTCTAGGTGTTTCCAGAGTGAATACTGGATCCAACACACTTATTCCAGGTAAGTATGGGCTTGGGACTCAGAGGGACCTGTGCTGAAATCCCAGTTGCTCCTTCATTCCATCTGAGTGACTTCAGGCAAGTCATTTAAGTTCTTTCTGCCTCAATTTCCTCATCTGTGAAATGGGGATAATGATAGTTTCTCCCTGATAGGGTGGTGGGGAGGATGAAAGGACTTCATACACGAAAAGTCAGGAAACAGGGCTGGGGCAAAACCCTCTAGGGGCATTGGCTGCAGTGCCCTCGTGACCCAGGCTGAGCACCCCTTCAGGCTGCTGAAATCAAGAGGCCCCAAGGCTTGCTGCTGTGCTGACACTTCACTGCAGCTGTAGGTGGCCCCAGGCTCAATGTGGTGCCTGTGGGAGGTCCGAGGTATCACTCCCCTATCAGAGATTAAAGAGCAGTTGGCGCTGGAGCTCTTTAAAAAGCCTCCTAAGCAACTCCTAGGGAGCCTATCTCCCACATTCCTTTGATACGTGTCTCCTAGCTTACATGGCCACTGAGGACTAGTTTACAAACCACTGCCTGCAGTACAGGTCCTTTCCCGTCCTCGGGTCCATGCCTCAGCCACCATGGAAATGACAGGTCACAGGGATATATTATAATCTGATTATATATTGGAACCCCCTGGGAATGCTCCCCAGCCACAGGCCACCTTCCTGCAGCACCCTGGCCCAGCCCAGATATTTTGTTGCTTTAATTTCAGCTACTGCTGTGAGGACTTTAATCCCCTAAATGAATGAAAAGCCTGATATCTTTCTCTATGGCATTGAAATAGCTTCTTAAAAGGATCTCACTAGTATATTCTTTTTAAGTACTGTACTGTATTTATTGATATATAAGTTTATATAGTCTGTTTGCAAGATGAACCATCTATCAGTATCTACATCAATATTGTTTTTTTTTAAATATATTTTTTTATAGCAGCAATGTCCACAATAGCCAAACTGTGGAAGGAGTCTTGATGTCCATTGACAGATGAATGGATATTACTCAGCCATTAGAAAGGACAAATATCCACCATTCACTAGTTTATTCTTAATTATCTTTACACACAAAAGAAATCTGGTGGTACTTCCCAATCTCATATGAGTTGTACTTTGAGACATCATCACTGCTTCCATGGATGGCCTTTCCTTGATTTGCAGCTTGGAAAGAACACAGGCCTGGGAAGTAAGAGGCCTGCATTCAGAGCCCACTTTTTTCATTCGCCCTAGCACAAGATGATGAGCCATGATCCTCTGATCCATAAGAAGAAGAATTAGAAAAGAAATTCTCTCTAAAGTTCTTTCCAGGATTAGAAATTTGTGAGTGCTTATTTTTTATCAGATAAAAGGAAATAATGCTGGCAAATGAAGTCCTAAGATTCACAATGGGTCAAACCCACCACAGTCTCCTTTCTAGGTCACTGTCACTCTTAAAGAGGGTATCAAAGAAATAACCAAACATTGGGCAGGGTGGGAGGGTAAAAGGAGACAGAACACTCCACAACAGAGAGGGACCCACAGGAAAGACATCTGTGGCAGCTGCTGTTCAGTAACGTGAAGGGAGGTGTATGGTGTGCACCTCGGTTATTCACTGCTGAAATGAATAATAGTTGCTAAAAACCATTCCCATTCTCTCTAATCTAACTTGTTACAGTGGAATAGAATGAAATATGAGAATTTGGAAATTGGCTTAAAAGAAAAAAAAACAGAGCATAACCAGTCACCTTTAGAAAAGCCATATATTGCCCCCAAAGCATAGAAGAGGAACTTGGGACTCATGGGGTCATGTGTCCCATTCCACTTCCCGCAGGAGTATGTGGTCATACAGGGCTGAATCTCACACTACTGTCTATGTCTACCTCTTATACCCTCAGGCTTTCTCTCCCTGCGCACACGCATGTGCAAAAGAACAGTTACTCTTACATATCTGGGGCTTCCTCTCTAACTCTTTTCACCCATGAACCAACAAAGTACATTCCCACTATAAACTGCACTAGCTTGAAATTAAAAATTGTCTTTCTAGATACTAATCAGAAACAGAACAGCAGCAACATCCCTTTTCTTTTGGCACAGAAAATGGCTTTGAATAACAAGTTCAAATTCAGCCTCTCTTAGCCCACCTCTCTGCACCTGTCTTGGACAAATTCATTCTGCAATCCCTGATGTTTTCCTGTGACACCATCCCGTGACAGCATGACAGCCATGGTGCACGAAATATGTGTAATAAATGAGGGAAGCCATGTATGAAATAAGTGTGTGCAAATTAACAGAATGAAAAGACAAGCCACAGACTTGGAGGAAACAGTTGCAAACTACATATCTGATAAAGGGCTTGTATCCAGAATATATAAAGTACTCTCAAACTTCAATAATAAGAAAATAAACATTCCAATTTTTTTAATGGGTAATAGATTTGCTCAGACACTTCACCCAAGATACATGGATAGCAAATAAAGCATATGAAGAGATATTCACATCATTAGTCATTAGCGAAATGCAAATTAGATAGCATCACACACCTGTTAGAATGGCTAAACTTAAAAAACAAAAACATACAAAATACTAGCAATACCAGGAGGAACTGGCACTTTTATACCCTGCTGACAGGACTACAAAATGGTACAGCCACTTTGAAAAGTAAATGGGCAATTTCTTATAAAATTAAACATAACATTTACCACATAAACTAGCAATCTCACTTATTGGTATTTACTCAGTTAACAAACAAACAAACTTATGTTCATTCCAAAATCTGTATGCAAATGTTTATAGTGGCTTCACTTGTAGCTGCCAAAAAATTGTTCCTCGACTGGAGAATGAATAAACAGAGTGTTGTCTACCCATACAATGGAGCACTACTCAGCAATAAAAAAAAAAAAGACAGATTCCTGACAAAGGCAACAAAATGGATAATTCTTAAATGCTCTAGACTTCGTGATTCTATTTATATGGACTTCTGGAAAAGCCCAAACCAGAGAGAATAAAAACAGGTGGTTGGGGCAGCCTGGGTGGCTCAGTGGTTTAGCGCCGCCTTCAGTCCAGGGCCTGATCCTGGAGAACCAGGATCAAGTCCCACAACGCACTCCCTGCATGGAGCCTGCTTCTCCGCCTCTCTCTCTCTCTCTCTCTCTCTCTCTGTGTCTCTCATGAATAAATGAATAAAATCTTAAAAAAACAAAACAAAACAGGTGGTTGACTACCAAAGACACCAGGAATGGTTCTCAATCTTAGTTGTGATGATAGTTACATGACTATAAGCATATACCAAAACTTACAGAGCTGTGTATCAGAAAGCATGAGTGCTTGCTGCATATAAATTATACCTTGTAGAAAAATGGAAAGAAAATGCTAGAAAATATTAATGGAAAGTTAATAGATTTATAAAGAAATAAATAAGTAAGTAAAATCATTGCAGAAAAATTCTGAGGCCAAGCATTTTCAACACCTGGCTCTGATTCTAATGTCCAGGGATCAATAAACATGGAAGCATTTAACCAACATTTGCCCCTGGCTTGAAGGCGCACCTTCTCAAAGTCCACCACCCACATACACACAAAGCATCATATCTTGTATGCCCTTAAGCTCCTTTTTGTGACCTTCAAAATGCTTCATACTTATTGATTTTCAGTTGTACAGAATGCCTATGCAGAAAGATCTGGTTCAGGGACACCAGATCTGGCTCAGTGGTTGAGCGTATGCCTTTGGCTCGGGTCATGATTCTGGGGTCCTAGAATCAAGTCCTGCATCAGGTTCCTCATAGGGAGGCTGCTTTTCCCTCTGCCTATGTCTCTGACTCTCTCTGTGTGTCTCTCATGAATAAATAAATGAAATCTTTTTTTTTTTTTTTAAGAAAGAAGTCTAGTTTATACATAAACAGACTTGGGTCACCCATAAATGGCTCCCATAATGATTCTATTGTAAAGAACCTACCTTGGGCAGATACAAAGTTAGAAAATTTATATCACAGTGGCATGATAAAATAGCCCTTAATTAAACAAGTGGATTATTCCCTTGTATGAAGAGAACCAAGAGGTTCAACAATGCCCTACTTCAAAAAGATGGCTCCCTCAGGTGACAAATCCTATGAACCGCAAATATCCCTGCCTCTGTTGAGTCTGCACACCTGACCAAATTCCCTCAGGCCCTGACCAAACACTTCTGCAGTCTCTTACATCCCTTCTTTAGAGGGGATGGGTATCATAACTGGTTTCAGGGGCTTACTGCAAAGATAAACAAATTGGCAAGCATTATATGACCCTTTTTCCTCAACAGACAACAGGTTTCTGACACAAAATGATAGAGACAACCATAATTGATGACAGCTGATGCAGAAAAGCCCTGGTTTGGGGTGCAAGGCAATAAGCCCTCTTACTGTCTCTGGATCCAGAAGCTTACCAAACAGTGCTCGAGGGAGGAGGAGGCAGGAAAGCACATCATACATCCAGGGGTCCTAACTCCAGGTCCAAATCTAACTTGCCACTTTACAAGTCCCAACTTCAGACTGACTCTCATGGGCTTCAAAGCACAGGTGAGTGAAATCCAGGAATAAGGCAGTCTTAGCAAATACTGTACACTGACAATCTTTCTATTGGTAGGAGAGAGAAAGAGAGAAAAAGAAGGAGAAAGAGAGAGAGCAAGAAAAGAAAAGAAAAGAAAAGAAAAGAAAAGAAAAGAAAAGAAAAGAAAAGAAAAGGAAAAAGAAAATAAAAGAAAAAGAAAAAGAAAAGAAAAGAAAAGGAAAGGAAAGGAAAGGAAAGGAAAGGAAAGAAAAGAAAAGAAAAGAAAAGAAAAGAAAAGAAAAGAAAAGAAAAGAAAAGAAAAAAGAAAAGAAAAAAAGACAGAGGGATATCAATCAAGGTACTCAGATAAAATGTCAAAATACAACCTAACCGTGCTGTCCTTTTGTGCTCAATGAAATTATTCTGATTAAGTGGCTCATTCCTGGTGGCTTTGTTCTTGATACCTGCTCTGGGTTTAGGGCTGATGCTGTCCCTCCAAACGGCTGAAAATGTGACCTAACCTTATAATGATAAAGATGAATGGGTGAGTAAAAGAAGTGGAGAGGGAGAAAAATGACAGTGGGGAGCAAACCTAAATGGGAAGGAAAACAGCAATGACACTGGCAACCAAGTGAAAAGTTACTTGAGAGACAGAATAGTCAACTGCAATGTGCAGGTGTGGAATATGTTTAGATCACAAGCTACATAAATGACCTTTAAGAAGGCTTTGCAGGGACAGCTTGGATATTTTTTTTTTTTAAGATTTTACTTATTTATTCATGAGAGACACAGAGAGAGGCAGAGACACAGGCAGAGACACAGGCAGAGGGAGAAGCAGGCTCCATGCAAGGAAGCCCGACGTGGGACTCAATCCCTGGTCTCCAGGATCACGCCCTGGGCTGAAGGCGGTGCTAAACAGCTGAGCCACCCGGACTGCCCAAGCTTGGATGATTTTAACATATGTACTGTGTAGGTTATATGGGGGCAATTATCGCTGGTTTTGCTCAGCATGGTATATTTACATTACAGTCACATAAGAAAATACCCTCATTTTTCAGAGATGTATTCGGGAGTCTTTAGACAGGACATGTCATGATACCTGGGTTTATTTTAAAATACTCCAGCAAAAAAGGCAAAAATAGAAAGCAAACGTGGAAAAGTCTTTGCTATCATTAAGTGTAGATGGTGTCTTTATGGTGGTTCATTTTACTGTTGCCTCTACTTACATCCATGTGCCTCAAGATGTTATTAGCATGCTTTTTTGAAGACATGATGAAAGATGTTAAACAAATAAATAAGCACAAATATAAGAAGAAAAAAAAACAGTTCCTGTATCAGAAGTTTCTTTTCTACTAACCTTTATTTTGCTGGAGTATTACACTATTAATGCTGCTGTTTTAGAAAAGCAATATATATATATATGTATATATATATTTTTTGTAAATGCCACAAAGAAGGCAAAGCTAAGGAAACAGGCTCAAGAATTTAATTATTCAAGACAGGAATCTTCTAGGAGTTACTTATATTGACTATCTATTAGATACAGTCACCAAAGACAATAAAAAAAGAGAAAAAAAAAGATATAAAGACTGAGGGACAACAAGGGGTCAGAGAAAGGAAATGAAGCCAAAACAATAAACCCCAAGTCGGGGAAACTATCTTTAAAGATTCAAATCTTGGGACACCTGGGTGGCTCAGGGGTTGAGCCTCTGCCTTCGGCTCAGGCCATGATCTGAAGGTTTAGGGATGGAGTCCCACATCAGGCACTTCACAGGGAGCCTGCTTCTCCCTCTACCCATGTCTCTGCCTCTCTCTGCCTCTCTCATTAATAAATAAATAAAATCTAAAAATAAAATAAAATAATAAAATAAAATAAATAAAAGAAAAGGAAAGGAAAGGAAAGAAAAGAAAAGAAAGAAAAGAAAAGAAAGAAAAGAAAAGAAAAGAAAAGAAAAGAAAAGAAAAGAAAGGAAAAGAAAAAAAAAAAAAGATTCAAATCAGCCCTGGGTGTGAGAGCCAGTTCTCTCCCTTACACACTGTGGATGTGTTCATTCACCTCTCCAAATTCAGCTTTCTTATTTGTAAATGGGAATAGTTGGCGCATCCTCCAATTATTTGAGCTGTTGCAGGGGTCAACAAAATAACCCACCATGGGCTTTCACGCTGCCCCAGCACATGGCTCCTTAAATGTTGCCTGTTCTTGTGTCCACAGGCTGAACAGCTAAGGAAAGGATAGGAAGATGCAGAATGGGTATGGGTAGGAAGGGGTAGGCAGGCTGGCTTCTCATAGAAGTAACTCATTAGCCAACAACCACTGACCTGCTCAAGCCCAGGCAGGACTGTGAGGGTGGCCAAAGCTTCTGTCATAGCCTGGAACCCTCCAGCTGTCCCAGAATTGTTTACTTACAGCTCCCCACTTAGAGGTCTGTCCTTCATTCTGTCTCTCACTCCATTTGGGCCCATCTATCCCGGCCACTAATCTAATCAGCTAATCTATGCTAAACTATTAATGGGATCCCAGAGGTTAATGTGTAACAAGTATACTCTCCAAAAGAGGCAAGCTGGAAGCTAAACTCTCAGTGAGTCATTAGAGTCTTGGTGGGAATTCCGGACATCAGGCAGGCATTCTCCAATCCAATGAAATTGTAGGCAAGCATTTTAAAAATCCTGCCAGGGAAAGTAATTCATATCTGACTGTAAACGAATCAACAATGCACAGGGAAAAAAAAAAAAAAAAACCCTCTACATAGACCAGGACAAAAGGGTTATGGACATTGGTATGTTTTTGAGGTTTGTGTCCTCAGGCAAGCCTAGGTGATGGACTGCTCTGCAGATGGCAAAATGCAGGGAGGAGGTCAGGATTAAAATATACAATCCATGTACATCACTTGGAACAGTGCCTGCCACATAATACGTACTCAACAAATGTGAGTAATTGCTGGTATCATCTAGGGACTCAAATGAAAGTCAAAGATACTCTGAAAACTCAAGTGAAAAGGGATTTTCTAAATGGAGGCTTCCATTTGTATTTTCAATGGAGTGAGGCCCACAGGGTGGCACACTGGAGTTAGAGCTGGGTTCAAGTGTCAGGCCCACTTCCTACTAGCTGTGTGACTTTGAACAAGTTGTTCAGCCTCTCACAGCTACAATTTTCTCAAATGTAAATAAAGGATAATAATATCCACTCTATAGTAGGTAGATATTAAGAAGTGACTATAAATGAAGATGCATGGAAAGTGTGTTGCACAGTGATCCCAAATGCACATAAGATCCTAATAAAGTTGTATTTAGTTATCACCTTGTATTTTCCAACCTTTATGATTGTACCCTTGGGAGTCCAACCAACAAGTGAGAGTACATTCTAGTTCAGAGGTTCCAGTTCCTAATGGAGACTAAACCACGGTACTCCCAGGGTCAGTCCAATAGGCACAGGGCAATTTAGCAGGGTTGTGATAGAGCCTCAGTGTTGATCAGCCTCAGTATCCCAAAGAAGCAGATACAAGGCAGGATTTTTATCTATCTGGTTATGGAGACTGTCTCATTCAAAGAAAAAAAAAAATCATGGGATCATGGCTTGGCTGTTGGTCCTCAGTCACAAATGCCATGGGGCTTACAAAATAATTGCATGCCAGTACCTCCATTTCTTTTTAAGTGGATTTTCTGATTGTGAAACTATTATAAAATTGTGGCAAAAATATAAGAATATAAATAAAAAGATAAATGTTGCCTATGTTCCTGCCATCCAGAAATAATCCCTTTTTAATATTTCTATATATATTGCTTCATATTTTTTCTTTATATACATGTGTCCCACTATACACTGGTATCATATCTGGTCATGATCCCCAGAGCCCTGGGACTGAGCCCCACGTTGGGCTCCCTGCTCAGTGGGAAGCCACTTCTCCCTCTCCCTCTGCCTCTCCTGTTTGCTTATGCTCCCACTCTCTCTTTCTCTCTCTCAAATAAATAAATAATATCTTTAAAAAAATGAGATCATACTATACATACTTGTTTATCACTTGCTTGCTCACTATATATATGAAACATGTCAGTATTAACATAAATCTGTATGATCATTTTTGATGGCTACATAGGACTCCATCAAACGTATCCCTCATAAATTATTGGTGTATCCTCCTACTGAAGGACACTTGGGTTGTTTCCAGCCTTTTGATATAATAAACAACACCATACTGAATATTCTCACACAGACACCTTTACACAATCGTCCAATTATTTCCTTAGAAGTGGCATCGATAGGTCAACAAGTATATAATTCTTAAATGCCTTAAAAAAAAAAACAAACCAGCAGGCCTTGCTGAGATGAGAGGGCAAGAGAGGCATTCTAGTAATGGAAAAACACTGCCTTTTAGGCCCAGACAAACAAAACAGCCTCCTGTTGTCCTTTCCCCCCTGTGCCTTTCTCTCTCTCACCTACCAGGAAGCACGTCTATCTCACTGATAAGAACAACTAAATGCTCCTGTGCAAAATTCAGGGTCAGAGAGTGTCTGTGAGACAGAACTCGGGGTTTCATCTGGAAATGCAATGTGAAGGATTGGCAGGAAGTGGCTTATAAAAGCAATAAACTGCTGAAGGGCTCCCCCACCCCCACCCAGCCTGCCACTCGGCCCCCTGGTGTGTGGGGCACGCAGGCAGGCAGGCAGGCAGGCAGCTCAGTGAACTCTACCCACTTGTGTAGGGGACACAGCAGTAACAAGGGCATGTCACAGGAAAGAGAAGATGCCCCACACCCCATCCTGAATCCTGAGGAACTCACAAACAGGATGAAAATCACAAATAAATGCAGATACACTCAATTGGCTCAAATGTACACACACAGTCATAACCAATGATGACAAAACAGAGACAATGTAGGAAGGGCAGCCACTGGGCTAAGAGAAACTTGCGAGGAATGAATTTTTAAAATGCTGCATTACGCAGAGAGAGAATAAACAAAGAGAAGGGGCTCTCAGCCCCACCATTTGCTGGCAGACTGACCTTGGGCAAGTCCCATAAGCCCTTTATGACCTGGTTACGAAGATCTAAGCTCAGCACAGGAACCTGATTAGCTTTGGGTTTTTGGCATTTTGAATTTTCCTTTCCTTGCTGTGTTGTTTCAATTTCTATTTTCATGACTCTCCTTTTTAATCTCCCATTCAGTGATTGTCTACCATCTGCTAAACACTGTCCTGGGAGCTTTCATTATTTCACACTCATTTAGCCCTAACTACACCCTTGAAAGGTATGTGTTATTCTTACTTTATGCTCCAAATGTGCTTGAGGTGACCCAGCTGACTGGAATAAAGACGGTTCCTGGTTTTATCCTCATGGCACAGAGGAGTCAGGATATATGCTATGGCTGAATGCACACACGGATGAATAAATTAAGTTGTTGACTCCCTTCTAAACGCATGCTATTTTCACTATATAAGACTCCTTATGCACATGTCATCTTAATATGAGTTATCTCAGAATCTGTTTTGATAATCAGACATACATCAAGAATTAGAAATGAGCAAGACTCACAATCCATCTGTAGGTAACAGCGTAAAGCCATAGTGCCTAGCGCTGGGCAGGATCCCATTATCCAGCAATTAAAGGGTTATATACACCCAACTCAGCAGGGGACTTCCAGGGGCCAGCTCTGAGGTTAGGGCAATCTTAAATTCCAATGGGTTCCTAATGAATATAGAGGTGATCACTCCTAGAAATAAGTAACTTAACATCCCAGGACTATAGTATGCTCATCTGTACAGAATTAGGCCGTTGGCCTAGAGCTAACTACCAGTTTCCTCCAGAAAACCTTCTGTCATCCTATAAGAAGTAGAGAGCAGGGATGAAGAATGCCAAGTCCAGGGCAAAGCACGCAGCAAGCCATGGAGAGTGGTTATTGCCTTAAATCCCACATTAGCAGGGACTCTCACATTTAGCTGAACTTCTGGGTCACGTGGAGCACTCAGTGAACCCACGATTCTTGTTCCTTCTCACTGGCCTGAGAGAGAGGGTGTGTGTGTGTGTGTGTGTGTGTGTGTGTGCATTTGTATGAAGCTCCCAGGATACTTCTAAAGTTTACCCTTGCTACCAACAACTGCTCTGGTGGAAATCTCTGAAGCTGAATGGATTAGTATTTGTAGAAGACATGTTCTGCTCTGGTCAGAGGGACTTCTCCCACCGCCCACCTACTTTCACTCCCTGTGCGCAAGCTACCTGGTTTTGGATGTTTCCGTGACCTGCTGGTCCATCCCTGTAATGGCTGCTGGTCAATTGTGCCATATTCCAAAGTTCTTTCCAACTGTTCTGAGCCTCCTGCATCTGTATTCAAACAAGGGGTGCAGAAGCAGCTGGAAGAGAGAAACCAGAGTGGCAGGAGTCCAGCAGCAACCTTTGGAAGAGCCAATCAAGACTGCTGGGCTCCTGCTTCATCACATGGGATGAAGGAAGGGCCGCCATACTGGTCACTGGCAAGACACACTGAAGGAAAACTGAAAGTTGGCACCAGTGATTTCAAAGGTGGCACATAAAGGCCCCAATACCAAGAAGGACATGAACCCAAATAACTTCTTTGAAAAATTATGGCATCTTCTGTTGTCCTCCACCTTCACCTTTTCAGAGTCCCTCTTCTTTGTATTTTTAATAGGACTTGACAATGGCTCATCCTCTAGCCCAGAAAATCAAATGTCCATTGACTTATGTCATTAATTTTTTTAAGGACTTTTTGAAGGAGAGTACTAAGACTTCTCTCTCTCTGTCACATGCAACACACACACACACACACACACACAGCACACCTGCATAGAGAAAAATAGATCATGGAAGAAGAGGGCCATGAGCTGTCATTATGGAGTAGTTGAGAGGTCTGTGGCAAGGGGCTTCATCTCTGCTCCCCTGCCACATGCAATGGGGGTAGGAGTGGTACCCACCTCACCAGGTTATGGTAAGGATTCAGTGAAGTCATGCAGGTGAAGTGCTTTGCACATTGCCAATATAGAATAGGACCTTAATAACTGGCAGTTGTTGTTTTTTTAAGTTGGTTTGCTGCCATTTTATGACAGAGGAATGTCACAAAGTGCTGTTGTTTAATAAACTGATCAATGAACATACTAGTTGAATATATATTAATATATATTCAACTGAATATATATTCAACTGAATATACATTAATAAGGTAGAAAGAGAGCCATGACATTTTTCCCTTCTATCACATGCTATATACAGGTTTGTCCACATACACAAAATAAGCATTTGCTAATTCAGATTTGGGAAGTCAGGAAGGAAAGGACAATGTTCTTACTAGCACAGTCCAAAAAATGTGATACATGTCTTGCTATTGCACTTACTGGTAGCTGGCAGGCTTGGCGCTGTGCAAGCTGCTGGGACTACTGTTTCTGAGTACACTGCTCCCTCAGGGCCCCTATCTCACCCCCTAGCTCATTAGTGAGTCTAACTAACATCCTATTTCAGTTGTATTCCATTTTGCCCTGGTAAGCGGAATACAGCACTAGATGGGCTACAATGCTACACCATTATGACTTGGCTATTCCAGGTTATAAGCAGTCAATGTTACCTTTTATTATTTAGAAATAATTCCAGGAGGAAAGAGGATACCGCAGTCTGTCAGAGCAGAAGAACCTGATACTGATATAAGACTGATATAAGATAAAACAAGTGATCACTTGGGAAGCATTTTAGGAAACCCTCTGCTGGTCTGGAATTCTGGTCTTATTTGGAAGATGCCAGAAAGAACCTGGGAAGTTATTTAATTTGGAGAAGGAACTTTTAAAAATAAAGAATCAGGAGGACAATTTTAGAAACAGAAAGTTCAGAAATTTTTTTAAAAAGGTATTTTAACAAACATCCTAAAGCAGGATGTTTGGAGGGACAATTTCTAGTGACAAGCCATCATCAGAGAGAAAGTAACCAGGCTTGAAAGACGGTGGAAGGTTGCCTCAAGGCTGTAGACTGAGAAACATCCACAAGCATGAGCTTTCCGAGGTGCCCAGAATGACACAGCCCTGACAATAGCCAGACATGTCAGCACAAAGCCTCAAGGAACGTGTCCAGCAGGGAAGGAAAGCCAGGGGTGGGCAAAGACGCATTTGCCTGAAACGTGATTGCGCAGTCCCCACTTCATGTCCTCTATTTCCTGAAGCCCTAGAACAACAGCTAAAACTGAAGTTGACAGGAAAAACTCCAATGAACATACAAGTTTTCTGAGTTCCATTTACAAGGCCTTTTCACTTTTTTATAACCCTACATGATGAGAAAAAAAAATCCCAAATAAGTAGAAAATATCAAGACACTCAGGGAATACAAGCCATTGCTGATTGAGGATATGGCTATGATAACCTGAAGACATTACTAGAGCTGAATCCTAAAAATCAGCAACTTCACCAAGAGGTAGCTTTGCCCACAGTGAGCGTGGAGCGAGAGGAGTGCATACTGGGGCTTTATTGGTTATTAGCTGTGCAACCTTGGACCAGCTACTAAACCTCTCTGTGCTTTCCACATCTGTGCGATTGGGAATACCTATGTCGCTTGAAGACTGAGTAAGAGACCACATAAATGGTAGCACTTTGCAGCTTGTGAAACAGGTACATCTCTGTAGTACTGCCACCGCCCCATCTCACAGAGCTGGGGACTTGGCTTGAGCAGGAAGTAAATACCTGGGGTGTCACATGCACGCCTTCCTGCTGAGGGCTCTCTGTGTAGGGTGCTGTGCCGATAGACAATGTGTGGTTTGTTCTGTTCCTCTTCATCTTCTTGTTCATCGATGGACAGCAGTGGTTCAATAAAGTAATCCCCATCGTGGGACCGGAATGTTCCCAGCTACAAATGAAGAGAGATGAGAGGTCGATTTGATAGAACTTGACCACAGGGAGGGGGGAAAAATGGAACATTGCCAAGTAGGCATTGGGAGGCATTTCTCCCAATCCTTTCCCCATGAGGGCTGCCAAAACTGAACTCACTGCCCACATATTCAGAGAAGTGGTTTATTTTCAATCTCCAGGTCAGTACCTTCTTGATTTGACTGTAGTTTATTGTACCTGCTATGCAAATCTGTCTCTGGGAAATCCTTCCCTGGTGCCCAAATTCTAATCATACTTTCATAGGCTGTGGCAAGAGAGTCTTTCTGTGTGTTAAGGTAGCCTGGAAATGTGGTGTGACCTGCAGAGGGAAAAACGTGAGCTCCAGAGGGAAAAGCTGACCCATGGGAGCCTTATCATCACTAATTCAAATTCAGAAAGCATATACTGACTCCAGGCACCCCAGGTGATGTCACCTGTGACACTGGCACAAGAGTCTCTCCACACCCCTTCCCTTTGCAGTATCCAGGAGTGAAGCGGTACAAGGCTTGGAATGGGGGCTGCCTTGCGTTCCAGTCTTAGCCCCAGCCATTTATCCACCCATGTTGGGCAAATTCCTTAACTACTCTGAGTTTTGGCTTCCTTGTTTGTTAACTGGGGATAAAAGTACTTCTTGTAAAGGCTTCTTGTGCAGACTAAATGAGATAATGGGTGGAAAATGCTTAGCAAAGTGACATTTAGTAAAGGATTAGAACACCTTAGTGCCTTTTTTGTGTTGCTGTGTTTGCCTCTAACTACCAGGATAGGATGTGTTAAAACACCTTGAAACCCATAAGGCCTTCTCCCCTTCCCACATCCCCACAAGTTAGGCAAATAGTAAACGATGCTTCAAGGTGGAACCACCCAAACCACACATCTAAGAGCACTAAAAAGTTGCCCATTCCATCAGTGGGCAGTCTTTAAAAGAAGAAATCAAGCTCCTGGGGGGGGGGGGGGGGGGAAGCAGAGTGCTTCTACCCTCCCCAAGACACAATGGAAATAACCGGCCTTGAATGCCAGTAATACTACTATCAGCAACACTTAGGAGTTTGTAGAAATTCAAATAATCCCACTCCACCCTAAATTTGATGGACTGAATCAAAATCTCTGGGGGTAGGGCCCAGGAGTTGGAATTTTAATGAGCACTCCAAGGTATTCTTATGCACGATAAAGTTTGGGAAGTACTAGGCTGGGGTTTCCAAACCTAACTAAACTTCAAAATTGCCTGGGGACTTTAAAACATAATGAGATCTATGGCATTACCCCATAGATCTCATTGTGTTTTAAAGATATCTCCATATCCGCAGATCTGGAATTTTCAATGATGAGGTCTAGAATCTATATTTTTAAAATAGACTTCCACGTAATTCATGAGCCCCTGGCTTAAAGAGAAGACAGTTCTGGTGTAGTTAGACTAACCAGAGCTGGTTTCCAGAGAAGTGGTTTAAGGCGTTCTCACACAGGCACCTCTCTCTGTTTTAAGTATACAACTCTGGTCTTCTCTGAGCACAGAACAAAAGTTCACTACAACATGTGAAATCTACCAGGGATAGGCCATAAATACTGGGAAAGAACCTGGGAGCTCATCTGGTGGTGACCTGGCACCTTTAATTGGTAAAAGGGGAAAGTAAGGCCCAGAGGGAAGAAGTGACTTGTCCAAATTCCCTCTTCAGTGATACAGAATCAGTTGAATAGTGCCAATACTGAATCTAGAACTCAGATTTCCTGACTTTAGTCCGGTATTTTTTTAAAAAAAAAGAACTTCAAAAATCTCTTTAGTATTCCTAAAGATTCAGTCTCCTGCCCACAGTTAGGAACATGGGTTGCAAAGACAGAGAGGGAAGCCCAACTCTACCGCTTACTAGCCAGGAGACCTTGAGCAAGCTTCCAACTTTCCAAGCCTCAGTTTCCTTCCTCATCTGTAAAATGGTTTGTTTTGAGGACTGGTCTGTGGTGAGGATTTGGAGGGGGTGAGATAATGCACACATAAAAGTACTCATCACAGCGCAAGCTGTGTGATAGGCGTCCAATAAATGTTATCTGTATATCAGATTCATTTTGTTGTCGATTCACAGAAGACATGTTTGATGTTTGATGAATGTTTGATCAAAGAGTCATCCTTTCTTGATTCAAGTGACCATCAGTTCAAACATAGGTACTAAGTACCTACAATACACAAGGCTTCAAGGTAGGAGGGAAATGCACTGATGCCGACCCTGCTGCCAAGGGGAGGGATAGATCTCATGTACCAAGAACTACAATCAAAGGGAGAGCATGCAAAGCATCGTAAGAAAGATACAGACAAGTGTCTGTGAAGGTGGAGAGGGAGAAATGAGAGCAGTCTAAAGGACAAGGTTTCCTGGGAAAGAAACTATATAAGTTACACTTTTTTTTTTAAAGATTTTATTTGACAGAGAGAGAGAGAGAGAGAGAGAGAGCATACAAGCAGAGAGAGCAGCAGGCAAAGGGAAGAGGGAGAAGCAGGCTCCTTGATGAGCAGAGCCTGATTGGGGGGGAGGGGGGGCTTGATCCCAGGGCCCTGAGATCATGACCTGAACGGAAAGCAGCCATTTCCTGACTGAGCCACCCAGGTGACCCTGTAAATTACACTTTAGAAGAGGAGTAGGATTAGAGCCTGTGATGCTGAGGGAGATGACCAAGTAAACGCAAAGGCCCAAAAGCAATGAGGTAGGACTGGGATAGGAGGGAAGTTCAGAGAAAAGAGCAAGAGCAGATCGATACACAGGACTGGTGGAGGGAAAGCCTGAGAGAAGAGCTTGGCGTGTGGATGCAAGGTGTGACAAGGCATCATTATGAATGACTGAACTGTCAGATGAAGAAGCCTGCAGTTGTTCAAGAAGCAGTGAGGCGCTGTAGAGTGAGTGAACAGAGGAGTAGTGGGATCTTGCACCTACCCATCCTTAATCTGTTCCCGGTGTGTGGCATGGATTAGAGCAGAAAGACTGGAGGAGGAGAAGCCAGTTGGAAATATTTCTTAGACAACGGTACTAAATGATGGACAAGCAGAGAAGTAAAGAGGTCTAGAATCGGGGTAGGGCTTGTTCAGACCAGGTGAGAGACACATCAAAGATGGAATTCGGGGAAAATGATCACTGATTGGTGGGGTGAGTAGGGGGGCCAGGGGTACATTGGCATTGTTAGGTCCACTGTAAAGAGTGAAAGATTTTCTGGGTGGGCCACTAGGAACATCATGACGCTCCTGGTATAGAAATGGTAATGGGAAGTCTGGGGAGGAAAGATAAATTCCAGAAGGAAGACAAAGGGATGAGGGGTTTGGGGCTAGATTAAGCGTTGAAGATTAGAAACGCCCACTGCATTTATCTTTGTATTCTGGACCTTTCCCTCCCTAAAGAGGCGGATTGCAAATGAAATGCAATATAAAGGGAGTTATCACGGTCGGTCGATACAATCATTTCTGAAATCCTGGCCCTCGGTTCCCTAAGAGAGCTGCCACTTGAAGATCCACGTGTGAGTTACCACCTCAAATTGCCAATTGAAATTAAGGTCCTGGGCAAGGAAGTATTTATATAACTGCTGCGGCCACTCAGCGGGGTGTGGAGGCGGGCAGGGAGGAGGAGTAAAGGTTGTTTACAAACTTTACTACGTACCGCACTGTCTCTGCCCCATCCGTAAAGTTCTGGAATTGGGGTTCTGGAATCTTCGGATCTAAGGGCCCTCTGATGACCTGGGTTCCAGTGTCTGACTTATGCCCACCCTGCTCATAACCTCTTGAGGAATGAAAGGATTCCTGCGCTTTGGCCCTAGGTCTTGGGGCAGCGATGACTCACGGCAGCACCCCCTTACCCCCCCGTGCGTCAAACTGCCGTCTCCGCCCACCCCCAAACAAGCTCCACCAGCAGCCGCAGCTCCGGGCGCTTTGCTGGGGGCTGGAGGGGCTCATCCCCATTCCCGTACCCCAGCAGGCTAAAACCTTCCCCATCCCAGGCTTCAGGCTTGTCTCGCTCCCCACCCGACCCTTCCGAAGAGCGGTGGAGAAGGATGCGACAGCCGGGCCCGGGACACTGGATCCAGCAACGACAGCGCGCGCGGAAGGGGCAGCCGAGCGCCCCGGGGTAAGTATCCGTGCTCCCCCTTAGGCAGGGGGGCGCGGGAATGTGGGTCCTCGGGGCAAGGAGTAGACGCATCTCCGGGGCGCAGTGCGCACGGCGCGGTGCGCTGGGGGAACCTGACCCGGGAAAGCTTCTGCGTCACACGCGCGTGGCAGGCACGCACATCGTTTGGGAAAGTGAAGGACCACTTTTGCACCGGCCAGAACTTCAGATCAGGTCTTCAAATGTCGTGGGGGGCGTGGGGGGGCGGGGATAAAAGCGGATGCCATGTGGGACCACCTGGAGAGCGAGCGGGGAAATGGGGCGGTCAGGAGTGGGGGGGGGGGGTGTCGAGGTACCGGCTCGGAAAACCTGCCAAGTGCGTATTTCGCGGGGCAGGGAGGCGGCCAGTGCGCGCCTCCTCGCCCTCCCTCTCCGGGAAAACGTGTGCGCTGGGCTCTGTTTGGCGATTCTCTCAGATAACCCAGAAGGACGGAAACCTCGTCTGGGCAGCTCCTCCAGGCTCTCTCCCACGATCTGTGTTTCTTGGGGCCACCCCGCCAGCAGGGTGCAGAGTCGGACTGCGCCACACCCCCACTCCCAGTTTCCACCCTAATTCAAAGCGTCCGGGGGAGGCTCCGCCCTCCTCCCCGCCCCCGGGGCCCTCGGCCCACCCTTCCGTTCCTGGGACGGACCTGTTCCCCGTCACTCCAGTCCAGCCTCAGGGTTCCTGGCGCGTGAAAAAAGGCCCAAAGAAATCGCCGGGACTCTAGATTACGCACCGCCCTCCACGACACACAGAAGGAACTCCCCACACCCGAGGCTGGGGATCCTCAGCCCACACCCCTGACTCCAGACTCGCCAATAAGGAGTCGGGTCCTCCCTGCGCTCAGCGGCTCCGCTCCCGGGCAGCAGGGTTTGCTGCAAGGAGGGACAAGCCTCCGAGTTTGGAAACCGACTTGCCAGCCGCCTGCTAGCCTGGGGCAAAGCGCAGCGGAGCCGAGTTCGGGCTCCAGAAAGCTCGGAGACTTGCGGAACCCGGGGAGTGGGGGGCGGATGCGTGCGCTCCTCGCCGGTGTAAGCACGCGCGCGGGGCTTGTCACCCAAGCCTCAGGATGCAAACCAGTTTCTAGCGGATATTTAAAGCCAGAGTGGAAACTCGGCGCAGTGAGGGTCTTAGGCTAGAGAGCAATCAGTTAAGCCTTCCAGAGACGGGTGAAGAGGCGGGCGGGGAGGGGTGGGGAGAGAGGGCGCGCACCGACACCGACACCGACGCCGACGCCGACTCACCATTCCCGAGCAGAGGCTGATGACCGCTGTGTGCTCAGACTTGGTATTGACATGGCCTTTGTAGAAGCAGTGCTTGAGTTCCGCTTCCTCCTCGGAATAAAACTTCGTCTGATTCTCCCCGGGCGTCCCGAGGAGAGTGACAGTGAACATGGGAGCGATAAATCCGGCGTGGGCGGAGAGATTAAATAGAAATTGCTGGCCGAAGGCAGAGAGGCGGTAATGCTCCTGGGAAGAGGTAGAGGAGGAACCGAAGGCAGGCCAGGGGTCAGAGGCAGAGTTAATGCTCCGTCGCCTTCTTTTGAAGTGCACGTTCGTGTAAAAGGGCTCTCCGAGAGCGTTCACTCGGATGGGAGACGCGATTTCGTATTCGCTCAGGGTCTCTAATAATTTCACTGCAGGGGAAAAAGCGGGGACACATGAACCAATAATTCCACTCTCCGCAAACCCGTTTTCTGCAAGTTTTAATTTAAAATGAAGGGGGCTGGGCAGCCCGGGTGGCTCAGCGGTTTAGCACAGCCTTTGGCCCAGGACGTGATCCTGGAGACCCTGGATCGAGTCCCACATCGGGCTCCCTGCATGGAGCCTGCTTCTCCCTCTGCCTGTGTCTCTGCCTCTCTGTCTCTCTCTGTATCTCTCATGAATAAATAAATAAAATCTTAAAATTAAAAAAAAATAAAATAAAATGAAGGGGGCTTTGTCCCGGGTTGTTTTTCTGGCTTTGCCCATTTGAGTCCACGCCTTCACCCTAAGCCCATGAATAAATATTCGCAGAGCACCTACTATGTGCCAGGAAAGGAAAGGCCAGGAACTGTGCCAGACTCTGAGCACACACCATTAGCAATCAGACAATAAGTCAGAAAATAACATAATTTCAGATCCTGACAAATGCCCCGAATAAAATAAAACATGCCACTATCTGCTACGCCCCCCCATCCCCCACCCCCACCCCCGTTACTAAGTAACTCTAGTTTGGGGCATGGAGGTGGGCAGTGGAGGGGAGAGCAAACTAGGAGCCGAGGGGTGGGGGGGCTGCTGCTGGAGGAGACGAAGTTTGTTCTCCAGCGGCTCTCTCTAGAAATTGGCTGGGAATGACCCAGAGAAGGGAGCGGCTGCAAAGCCGGAGATAATTCTTTCTAGGAAAAGGAGGGAGAGAGCGCGGGAGGCCTCCGCCGCGGGGTGCCCGCTGCCGGGCGCTGAGGCTGGGGAGGCGGCGGCTGGCGCGGAGGGGTTGCGGTGGCCGGAGCCTCGTTACCTTGCCTCGGGTGCAGCCTGTCCTTGCGCACGGCCGCCGCGGCGTCTGGGCTCCCCATCTCGGCCAGGTCCCGCACCAGGAACGTTAGCAGTGTGGCCCAGGATACAAACTGCATGGTGCTCCCCACCCCTCCCCCGTGGCTCCCACCCCCCTCCCTCCTGCCCGGCTTGGCTGCGGCGGCGACGCGAGGCAGCGGCCGCGGGGAGCGCGCGGAACCCGGCGCCCGCCGCCAACTTTTGACTTTAGGAGTCGCTGAGGTCTCGCCGCGAGGGTCCCGTCTGCGCTCGGCTGAGCAACGCCGCCGCCTGCCGAGAGCTGAGCCGCTCGGGCCGCAGGAGGAGCCGGAGGAGGACTGGGGCTCGGCTGCTCGGCCGCATAATGTCCAGGGAGCCCGCGGGAGAAGGCGCGGAACGTGCGCTCCGAGGCGCGCCGGGCGCCCTGTGCTGGCGGGGATAGCGGAGCGGCTTCTTGAATGGGGGGCTAGGGGGGCGGAGGCGGGGGGGCCGCGGGTCCTCCGCCGCTCAAATACCCCGGGTGCCCGCCTCTGGGAGGAGAGGGGAGGAGAAAGCGGAGCGAGCGGGGACCGCCTCCTTGCAGACCGAGTCCCCTCCTCGGCGGCCCGTGCGAGCCCCGCAGCCGGCCTCGGAGCCAGGGGAGCTCGGGGAGCTCGGGGAGCTCGCTCGGGGAGCTCGGGGAGCTCGGGGCCGGCCGCTCGCGCTCCCCGCCACCCCGAGGAGCTCGCCTCTGCAGAGGTCCCCTGCCCTGCGGAGGGAAAGCGTAGAAAGTTCTCTCGCGCTCCCGGCGCTCTCAGTTTCCGTCTCTCGCCTCCCAGGAGCCCCTCCCTCTGCCCTTTCTCGCTGCAGCCGCTCTCTCTTGGCCTCCTCGCCCCGGCCTCCCCGTGCCGCCCCGCCTCGGCACCCCGTTCTCCCTCTGCGCCCCTGCTCCCTCGCTCTCTCCTCCCCCCTCTTCTCCTTCCTCTCTTCTGTCCCCTCTCCTCTTCTCCCTCCCCCCCCCCTCCTCCTTTATGACTTTCTTGCTGCCCGGGTCTCGCCCCTTCTTTTGGTTTCTTGCAAGTGAGAGTGGCCCAGTGCCGGAGCGCCTTCCCCTCCTGCTGTTTCTCACTAGGGACGGCATGTGGAGCGTCTGAGCTCCAATCTCGATTGGGTCGCCCCAAGTCCAGAGTTTTAGAGATGGGGGTTCTCAGCCTGTGCGTTTCAGATGCACAGTCTTTTGAAAGTTTCGCAGAGCTGTCAAGCTGTGTTCTTCCCTCAACCTCTGTCCCCATCCCGCGAAATGCCAGAGCTTTTCATAGGTCCCCAGCCCAAAAAAGGTTAAGAACTGCTCTGGGCAGCGAGGGGGGCGGGGACTTTGGTGCCCAGACGGAGTTCAGAGATATGGGGGAGAGGGGAGTGAGGGTGGAGAGCTAGGGGACAGTCGTGGGCCCGGGCGGGGGTGGGGACGACAGCGTGGGGGCGAGGAGGACCAGTCCCGGGAAGGTTTTCTCAATCACTTCTCCTTCCTTTTCGCCAGAGAGATGCTTGGAGTAAGAAGCTCAAAGCTGATGCTTCAAGCTGCACCTACCGCGGCTTTGGGATGCAAATTTGGAAGTTAGACGTGCCAGAGCTTGGAGGCTGTGTGTGAGCACGTGTGAGTGAGAGGGAGGGAGGGAGAGTGTGAGGGAGGAGGGGGTAGGGAGAAGGAGAATTGTTTAAACCTGGGTGGTTCAAAAGTACTTTTTCCTTTACCAGCCCTCAGGAAGAAGGTAGGGTGTGCTAATTTCACTAATTTCAAGAGAAAGTAAAAGATAGGACAAATGTATATTTGGTCAAGTGTCCCAGCACTGGAATTCTCTTTACTTAGTAGGCTGGCATTCTGGATTGGAAATACCAAAGATTACCAACACCAGGGACCAAATACCAATATGCGTGAACTGTGCCCATCTCTTGAAATATTAATGCATATATTTCTTTGGGTAGAGGAAATGACTTGGTAATTCCTAAAAAAAAGTAAAGTCCTAAAAAAAGTTGTTAACCCAAATGGACCAATGGTGCCATTGTCTAATTGTATTACTGGGATTTATAATGAGTGTAAACAGTATAAAGATGGGAAAACAGAAACACTTGTAAAGGGCAAAGATTTTATTTTTTATTTTTATTTTTTAAGATTTTATTTGTTTATTCCTGAGAGACACACAGCGAGAGGCAGAGACATAGGCAGAGGGAGAAGCAGGCTCCTTACAAGGAGCCTGATGTGGGACTCTATCCTGGGACCCGGGGGATCATGGCCTGAGCCAAAGGCAGATGCTCAACCGCTGAGCCACCCAGGTGTCTCAAGGGCAAAAATTTTTAAAGGATGATGATTAGATCTTTTTCTTAAAGCTTCAAAATAATATACTAAAACACATGCTTTCTAAAACACTATCTTTTCATTACGTGATAAAATTCCTCACCATCACAGTATCTGGGCATTGCAAACTTAGCAAGGAATGGAAAAAATATCACAAAAACAAACTATTAGTTGATTCTGATGGAAAGTATTCTAGAACTTTTACTGTAAAATTACTAAAATATAGTACTTTTACAGATACATAAATGAAAAGAACAGAAAAGAGAGGCCAGGAATAAACCCATGTATATGGTCAATTGAGTTATAGCCAAGAGCCTAGATTATACAGTGGAGAAGGGACAATCTGTTCGATAACAATGCTTGGAAAACTGGACAGCCACATGCAAAAGAATAAAACTGGTAGCTTATCTTACACCATCCATAAAAATCAGCTCAAAAGGGATTAAAGACTTGAGTGTTAAGACCTGAAATCGTAAAACTCCTTGATGTTAGTCTTGGCAATGACATGTTGGATATGATGCCAAAAGCAAAGGCAACAAAAGCAAAAATAAACAAGTGGGACTACATTAAACTAAAAAGCTTCTGCAAGCAAAGGACTTATCAACAACGCGAAGAGGCAACCTATGTAATGGGAGAAAATATTTGCAAATCATATATACTGGATAAGGGGTTAATACCCAGAATACATAAAGAGCTCAATACAACCCAGTAGCAAAAAAAAAAAAAAAAAAAAAAAAAAAAAAAAATTCAATTAAAAAATGGTCGGAAGATCTGAAAAGACATTTTTATATACAGATAGGTGAGGGCACCTTGGTGGCTCAATGGTTGAGTGTCTGCCTTTGGCTCAGGGCGTGATCCCGGGATTTTGGGATCAAGTCCTGCATCAGGCTCCCTGCGGGGAGCTTGCCTCTCCCTCTGTGTCTCTCATGAATACATAAATAAAGTCTTAAAAAAAATAAGATATACAGATGGCCAGCAGGTACATGAAAAGATGCTCAACATCACTAAGCATCAGGGAAATGCAAATCAAAACCACATGAGCTATCACCTCACACCTGTTAAAATGGCAATTATTTAAAAGACAAGAAATAACACATTTGGTGAGGATATGAAAAAAAATGGAACCTCTGTGCACTGTTGGTGGGCATGTAAATTAGGACAGGGATGAAACACAGTAAGAACAGTTTCTTTAAAAAATTAAAAATAGAATTACCACAGGATCAAGCAGTTCCATTTCTGGGTATTTATCTGAAGGACACAAAACCCTAACCTGAAAAGTTATCTGTATCCCCATGCTTACTGCAGTATTACTACCAATAGCCAAGACATGGAAGCAACCTAAGTGTCCATGAGTGGATGAATGGATAATGTAATAGTGGTACATATATAATGGAATATTATTCAGCCATTAAAAAAACAGGAAAGCTTGTGGCAATGTGAATGAACCTTGAGGGCATTTTGTGAAGTGAAATAAGTCAGACAGAGAGAGACAAATGCCATCTGATCTCACTTACATGTGGAATCTAAAAAAACTCCAAAAAACTGAACTCATAGATACAGAGAATAGATTAGTGTGGTTGCCCGAGGTGGGGGTAGGTGGTGAGTAAAATGAGAGAAGGTAGTCAAAAGGTAAAAAGCTCCAGTTAAAAGATAAATAAGTCTTGGAATGTAATGTAACACAATAACCATAGTTAACAGTATTGTATTGTACATTTGAAAGTTCCGGGGAGGGAATCTTAAAAGTCATCACAAGCAAAAGAATTGTAACTATGGGTGGGGATGAATATTAACTAGACTTACTGGGGCATCATTTCACAATATCTACATATATCAAAGCGTTATATTGTATACCTGAAACTAATGTATTATTATATGTGAATTTTATGTCAATAAGAAAATAAAGCTTATTAAGGGTAAAAAAAAACATAGCACTTTTCAATATTTTCTATTAAACAATTTTCCCTCTTTCACTTTAAACCCTCCTGATAAAGGTAAGCTGACAATAAAGAAACTATTTATATGTAGGGACAGAAGTCTCCTCTGTGTATTTTCTCTCCTTAGCTTCCTTTCTAGGACTTTATTTATTTATTTATTTATTTATTTATTTATTTATTTATCTGAAATATTTTATTTATTCATGAGAGACACAGATAGAGAGAGAGGCAGAGACACAGGCAGGGGGAGAAGCAGGCTCCATGCAGGGAGCCTGATGCAGGAGTTGATCCCGGGACTTGATCCCAGGACTCCAGGATCATGCCCTGGGCCGAAGGCAGGTGCCAAACTGCTAAGCCACCCAGGGATCCCCTAGGACTTGACTTTAAAAGATGAACTCTGTTTACTCTTCTTTAAAATTGTTCCTGATATAACCCAGTCATTTCCACAAGCGCTGACAAGAAAGGAAAATCTCAGTTTCTCTTGGTGACCTCATGATGTGACCAAGAACCTAGGTTTCTCAATTTCTCAACCTCAGTGAGAGTCTGTTCATCCTTTCTCAAGTGTATTATCTTGCCTTTGAATTTATATCTGTAAACAAGGCTTTAAAAATCTTAGGAAGCCATTTGCAATCATAGCATAGAACAATGGAGTGAACTATCTAAATAATTCAGATCCAAATCTTTTGTCTGAATCATCATCATCATCATGTTGTTTTTACCATGTGCCAGACCATGTAAAAATGGTCTGCATTTAATTCTTATAACAGCTTTATGAGGCAGGTAGTATTAGTAATTTCATTTTATGCATAATGATAGCAAGGTCTAAAGTGGTGAAATAATTTGACAAAGGTCCCTTAATTAGTAAAAGGATTCAAATTCTGTCTCAGCAGTTTAGTCCAAGTTGATCATCACTATCATATATAATGAATAAAGGACTGATCAAAAGCATGGCTGGGTTTTCAGGATTTGATTTGGGAGAGGTTGGCTAATACCATGTGGAGAGTTGCCTCAACTTTCCATCCTATGTATAATTTTTCTTTGGCTCTCTAACTTTCTTTTCTTATGCTGAGTATTTCATGATAATCATCTTAGCTATTTCACTGATATTTCACAACTTTTTCCTTGGCACCTACAACAGATCTGGTACGTAGTAGGTGCTCAAATATTTACTGAATGAGTAAGTATATTCTTTATTTTATACAAATACATATACACGTGCAGTTTAGATAATAGTTTTATGAATAGGAATATAGAGTTACTTGAGTTCAAGGAGAAAAGTGGATTCTTTAGTAAACTGGCCCATCACAAAAGTTTGCTGAAAAAGAAGCAGAGCTTTTGGAGGTCACCTAGAGTTAACAGACAATTTTTACCGCATTTTCTTCTCCCAGGGTTTACTGGAATTGTACGTTATTGTAGGTTAAGTGGAAGACCTCTTTGGCTGATTTTTCATGAAAATTGTATCCCAGAGGACCGATGATTGACATTAGTCACTAGGGAGAGATAAGCTGGCCAATGGAAATGCAAGACATTGACATCACAAGTGACTTTGTTTGTAGAACATCACTGGAAAGAGCAGGAAGGAGAATTGAAGCGAAGCCATCTATTTCTACAGAAAGGGAAAATCCACACCCGAATGATAGGGAGAGACCAGGAGCCAGAATTAAAGTGAATAGTTTCCTGAGTGGTCAGCAGTGGGTGGTTTCTGGAATAGATAAGCCTAGGTACTGAATTTTACAGGGTTCCGGTGGATGAAGCAGGGAACGGGTGGTATCCAACTCTGACCTTGAGCAATACGCTTTCTCATTGCTTAGTGGAGGTAGGGGAAAAACTATCAGCTTTTTTTGCCACATGGGTAAAGGACCTTACTGTATTTTTTAAAGTCTTTTTTTTTTATTAAAGATTTTACTTATTTATTCATGAACGATAGAGAGAAGCAGAGACACAGGCAGAGGGAGAAGCAGGCTCCATGCAGGAGCCCAATGTGGGACTCGATCCTGGGTCTCCAGTATCACACCCTGGGTTGAAGGCAGGCACTAAACCACTGAGCCACCCAGGTATCCCAAAAGTCTTTCAAATACTAACTTCAAGTAAAGGGAAATGTAGCAAAAGTTATAATTGTATACCATTAGAATATCAAAAGCTTTATGAGTTTTACTGTTAGAAATAATAGTACAAGGCTCTCTTGAGTTTGTACTTTGTGCTAATTAATTCTCATTGCCAGTCCTGCCATCTGGGTTTTACTGTCCCCATTTTACATATGATGAAAATAAGACTCAAAAAGTGAAGTGACTTTGCCCAGCATTACAGAGCTAGAATGTGCTGAGTTGAGGTTTGAACTTTACCTTGAAAGTTCATGATCTCCATTAACCAGAGCAGCCTGGTAATGTGAAAACATACGCCTAATTGTTCTTGATCATTCCGCCTTTATACTTGGCTTGATGAATACGATCTTTAAGAACTTTTTTTTCTGGGGCACCTGGGTAGCTCAGTCAGTCAAGTATCCAACTCTTGATTTTGATTCAGGTCATGATCTCAAGGTCATAATTTTGAGCACCGTGTCGGGCTCCACACTGGGCATGGAAGTTGCTTAAAATTCTCTCTCCCTCTCCCTCTGCTTCTCCCCTATGCACTTTCTCTCTCTCTCTCAAAAAGAACTTTTTCTTTCTTTTAATGCTAAATCTAAAGCTCTAAAGAAGTTTTCTAATGCCTACTCTGAAAGACATAGTTCCAATTTGTAAGGTAGCTCTAGATACTCATGACTAGCTCATGGCAGTTCTACAAAGTTTTTAACTCACCAGGTGTTCCAGGCTTACTTGTCGTTCCAGAAGACCATACTTTTGCTATTGTCTAGGGTGTGGAGCCCCATATGAATCCCATTAATATTCACATGAGACTCTTTGGGCTTCGATTCCTTATTCTATCCCCTCTGATACCTTGTGGACTGAAACTTTCAGACTTGGGGTTCAACTCATAACTACAAATGATTTGGAAGTATGGGACTGCTAGCTCGGATCCAAACCACTTTGAAACTGAAGCCAAATCAGAAAGCAATACGGTGTGTGCAAATACAATGTCACCATTTTGTGAAAGAGCATGTTCAACATAGATGTGTGTTATATATATGCTAGCATGGAATCTGATAATTCTTGGAGTATTTTGAGATGCACTGGGATGCTAGTATACCCTCTAAGCCTTGAAATTCTCCTGTCCTACTTTGTTTCACAGTAGTTTGTCTGTTGTTGTTGGCCTTTTTTTTTTTTTTAAGATTTTATTTATTTATTCATGAGAAACACACAGAGAGAGGCAGAGACATAGGCAGAGTGAGAAGCAGGTTCTCTGCTGGGAGCCCAATGAGGGGGGACTCAATCCCAGGACTCTGGGATCATGCCCTGAGCAAAAGGCAGATGCTCAGTCGCTGAGCCACCCAGGGGTCCCTACACTTTCTGTTGTTATGAGGGCGAGAAGCAGATCAATCTCCCATTGTATCCCCTCGGTGGTATGTAACAGGCACTTAATAAATGTATCTTAAATTAAGGAGTTAACTATTGCCCCACAATTATTTCTAGCTTTCAGAGTCGGTGTTTCCTTTAATTAGTGAAAGTCATTCTTTCGTATACAACACATACATACACACACACACACACACACACACACACACACACAGGAAACCCCAGGGATAATGGACATAATGTCTATTTTTCATGGTATCATTACTCATGAGAGGCAAGACTTGCTTTAATTAGAATCTTATCACGGTTGCCTTTTGTCAGAGTAGAAATTTTCAGAGCTAGGCTTTCCCTGATGGCTACTTCACAATCGTGAGTGTGACTAGTAAAAGACAAATATTATGGCAGTTTTCATATCCTTTGTATATCCTGAACATAGGGTAATCGTAGTTACCTGCCTCAAAGGGACGGTGTGACAATGAATTGACCAATGAAAATCTTGGCTTAGTAGGTGGCATATAGTAAGTGATCTCTGTTCAAATCAGTGGCCTCACTCTAACCCACTTGCAAGTTAGGAAGAGTGATTTCTGATGCAGTTTGACAGAAGAGGATGCGGTCAACCTAGCACCCCTTTCCTGTTAACCTCTTTCAGCAAGTTATGAGCCTGTCTCCTCTGGGGAAATTAAATAAGTCATGTGCGTGCTAATATTTCTTTGACTATGTATTTCTTCTACACTTACCCGTGCTGTTAGTCTCCTAGTCCTTTTAAAATTATTTTTGTTTTTAAAAACAGCTTTCCTCTCTCTCATACTCTGCTTAAACTAGCAATTCTAGCATATAAGTCCAATTTAGTGTTTTTTCAAGCCCTGGGCCTCTTGTTTTCCTGGCAGAATTTTTAAATAATCAAAACATAATTTTCCCTATAAACGTTAAAAAATGTTTTTTTTTTATGGTAAGTAATTATTACACATGCAAAAAAGTAATTTCCTTTGCAGATGATGCTTAATGGCTTGTCTGTCCTAGTGCTATTTATTATAATAATGGCAACCCTTAACAATGGCTTTCTATTTCTAGGCACAATGGATAATACTGTATTCAATCCTCCTGGCAGCCCAATGAAACAGGAATGCCTTTAGTCCCACTTTTCAGAGGAGGAAATGAAGGCCCAGAGAGGATACATAACTTACCTGAGGTTGCACAGCTAGTGAGTAGGGACTCAAAGCCAGACTTTCTTTTCCCCTTTCTTTCCTTTCTTAAAAAAAAAAAAAAAATTTAAAAATAGATAGAAAAATATATTTATATGTAATTATTTAATATATATATTTTAAATATATTATAAATATTATAAGTGTATATTTACATATGATTATGTATGATATATAATAAAATACATTTTTTTTAAAGTAGGGTCCACACCTAACATGGCACTTGAACTTACAACTCTGAGATCAAGAGTCACATGTTCCAACTGACTGAACCAGCCAGGCACCCCTCAAAGTCAGGCTTTCTGATTTCAAGGCTGATGCCCTTAAGCCATGACATTATACTGACTGTTGTATGTGTTTAAGCTCTATTAAGCTTCATACAGGATATATTTTTATGCTCAGGAATATAATCCTGAAGAGCAGAAATCTTGACATTAATAGACATTCAGATATTGGGCCACTGGGGAAGAGGCCAGTAGGGGGTCTGGTTTAGGGACTCAGAAATGATGGAATTCTGAACAGCAAGCGAAGTGGATATTGAGGAGGAAAATGTCTTTCCAGCACCCTAAGCCACTCATTCACCTAAATGTAAGACTGGTCTTTGATAACACTAGTCATCTTCAGTTGTCTCAATGCCACTGCTATTTTTTTTTCACTGCCATTTTTATAAACTCTTGTGGCCCTCATTCAGCCCAGGATCCTAGTGTGATTTAGGCTGCCCTTGGTCCTTGCTATGAAAACAGCATATAGCCAAAAGGCTTGCCTTGGAGCTGTAAAAGTAGTTCACATTTTGAATTCCCTATGATGAGCTTTAGTGGGGGCCCAGTACAAAGAACTTATCAAAATATCTCAGCTACTGTGACCACCAAGGACAATGGAGAGAGAGAGGCTGGGGGGCAGGGAGGAGTACTTTCATTTTCCAAATTAATGTGCAAAAACATAAATGTGTCGCATGTCCCAGCTTGACCTGGCAAGGAGATTATGTGACAGCAAATCAGTGCCAGTTGTAAGTGGCATATTAACCATGCACTACCTTTGTATTAATTGGCACCAATAACACAAAATAAGTTGCTTCCTGAAATGTAAGCCTAGCAATTAGTGCCTTGTTGTGTCCCTATCAGATGTTGGCAAAATAATTGGCTTTGCACTTGTTTCTCCCCCACTCAAAAACAGGTCTGACAGTACGTATCAGTGGCATTCACGGCAAGCGTAACTGGAATAAACTTCAGCTACCGTTGGGCTCTGTGCAAGAGGTACAGTTACAAGAAGCAAGGGTTTGGAGGTAGAATTTTCATTTGGGCAATCTTTCCATGGTGGTGGCGGTGGTGGTGGTGCCTGAATTCTACTTATGGTACACAACACAAATGCACCTGTGTAAACTTTTTGTAAGCAGCACTTCTTACAGTAGATTACTCAGTTCATTAATTCCTCACAGAATTTGTATTTGCTCTAAGGTACTTTTTCTGACAAAACAGAGATCACAGTAGAGAAATAACTCTATGAGCAGTGATTTTGGTCCTTTAGTCAAAGAGTGACAGAGGTCCTAAAAATAAAATTAAAAAAAAAAGACACAATTCAAGACAATCTCCTCCCCCACTTTACTGGCCAGGTGAAAAGGGAAGATAACCATCAAGAAACAGTAAATTCAATGAGATATTAGACAATGATTGAAGAATAAGAAAGAGCTGTATGTTGCAGGACATAAACATGTCTGAGATGTATTATTAAGCAAATAAATTCCAGAATTGTTCATCTAATTGGGTCCTAGGGTAGTAAAAACAAAATAAAGTGTCAACAACAAGATTTCAGCCTGTGCTAGAACAGGATATGCATAGGAAAAAAATATTTAGAAAGATGGATATATATCAAACCATGACCATAGGACTGTGATCTCTGGGACTGGGGATTATGGAAATCTTTTATCCTTTCTACATTTCTGTGATAACCATTTCCATATTTTTAATAATTTTCACAAGAAAATACAACTTTCTTAATAAGAAAATTTTAAGATACAAAGACTATATATGTAGAAAATATTACGGTATCACCATCCTTAGGGAAACTTTTCTCATAAATTATGCATAACTTCAGCTTTTTCTGTACCATTCAGTATTTGAAAATAACCTTATATGTATTGTGCATACATGAACAAGTACCAGAAAGAGATTTATGATAAGCAAGGCTTTTGAAAAGAGTTCAAGGGGAGCCTGTGACTTAGAAATATAAGCATTTGATATACAGTAACTGTGAATTTAAAATATGAATGCAGAATAACAGCTGAGTAGCAGGAAAAAAGTAAAAGCATTCCCAAACCCTGAGAGGATACTTTAATACATATTTATTGAACATCTATATGCCATGCACTTTGCAGACATCACTGGAGTTCACAGTCTAGGGGGGAAGTAAATACACAAGATAAATAGGTGAACAGGTATATAATTAAACATTGTTCTAAATTTTGCAGAGATTAAAAGAGTGACAGTGTAGATGAAGTGAACCAGAAGACATTGTTGAGAAGTAAGGGAATAAGAAGGAGCCAGCCTCCTTAAGATTGGGGGAAAAAATATTCCAGACATAGAACAGCAGGGTAAGGTCTGGAATAGGAAAGAAGTGGGAATGTTTCAGAGCCTTAAGAAGCACTTGTGGGTTGAGTCCTGTGAGCAAAGAGATGGTTTTAGGGGAGCCAGAAGCTAGGCGCTAGAGGGATGGTTTCAGGGGAGCCAGAAGCTAAGCGCTAGAGGGCCTTCAGATGAGTCTGCATTTCATTCTGGGTGCAAAGAAGACAGAGAAATGGTTTAGGTAGGGGATGACAAGATGCTCTTGTCATTTTAAAAAGATCCCTCTAGCTGCTGTGTGGAGGATGGAGTCAAGGAGAGGTATTGTGATGTTCCCATGGCTTGAACTAGTGGAGGTATGTGGACATGTACAGAGTATATTTTCAAAGTAGATCCAACAGGATATGGTGAAGGTTGTTATTGTGGAGATGAGAGAGAAGGGGGCATCAAGAATGAGTCCCACCAGGTCTTATGCAGAAATTGCTATTTTTTAATGCACAAATAACAACTACATAGAGAATAGAAGCCACACATACAATAGCAATGAAATCACTGGGAATAGAAATACCAAGAAATGTGTCCTGCCTAAGTGAACAATATTTTTCCAACACTAATAAAGTCTTCAGAGGAGATGTGAGTAAATGGGAAGATACCCTCTTCACAGGATGCTTGACCATCACAGAGGTGCCCATTCTCCCTGAAACAGTTTACAAAATGATTAGAACCCCAAATACAAATACTCACAATTTGTTTCTGTTATTTTTTGTTTTGTTTGAATGAGACAAATTAAGCCAAAGTATGTTTGGGAAGATAAATGAAAAAGAGCAGCTCAGAAAACTTTGAAAATGAAGAACAATTTATCTCTGTGTTGCTAGTATTAATACCAGATATTAAAATAGAATATAAAATCTCAATAAATAAATAGAGTGATACTGGATTGTGAATTAAGAGAAAATTCAATAAAAGGTAAATTAGGTGAACTAGAAAAATCTAGAAGCTAGATTTTAGAAAAATCCAGAAATAGCATGAACTGTGAGAATTTTGTTTCTAAAAGAGATGACTTCTGAAACTTTCTGGGAAAACATAGGCTGTTCACAACACAGTGCTAGAATGACATGGTAGCCATATGGTTTTGAAACTTACTAACTAAAAATAATAAAGTTGAATCTGTACCTCACACTTTAAATATATGCCTGATCCACATCGAATGAATCAAGAGTTGAATATAAAAGTTAAATCAAGAAAGATCTGGAAGAAAAGAGGAGGAAATACTTTATATCTTTGGCATAAGAAAGCTTCCAAGTTGTAACTCAAAACTTCACAAGCCATATAGAAAAAAAAAATTGAAATGTTTAACTTTGTTACAAAACAAGCAAAAACAAATTCTGTGTGAGAAGAAACATCCTAATCAAAATCCAAAAGTCAAATAAATGACAAACTGAGAAATTATATTTTCAGCTCATCACACAAAACGAGATCTTTCCTTCTATCCAAAAGAAAAATCTGAAAAAGGTGTTGATTGATAGCTCATGAGAAAGGAAATACAAATGGCGTGCCCCGGTGAAAACGTACTTGATTTTATTCATAATAAGAAAAAATCCAATTAAAACTATGCCAGTGCTATTTTTTTTTTTTTTTTTTTTTTTTTTTTTTTTTTTTTTTTATGATAGGCACGCAGTGAGAGAGAGAGAGAGGCAGAGACACAGGCAGAGGGAGAAGCAGGCTCCATGCACCGGGAGCCTGACGTGGGATTCGATCCCGGGTCTCCAGGATCGCGCCCTGGGCCAAAGGCAGGCGCCAAACTGCTGCGCCACCCAGGGATCCCCCAGTGCTAGTTTTTTAACTATCAGGCAAATTCTTCATACATATAGTCAGTTACGGTACTTTTTACATGCCTATGTGTGCATGTAAAAAAATGGGGAAAAATAACATTTTTGTTTGCTCATATATTCTAAAGAAACTTAAATGGATACACAAGAAGCTAAGCTCAGTGGTTATTACACTGTGAGGAAGACTGGGAATTGGATAAATGGGGAATTTATTAGTTTGCTGAGGTTCTCTAGAGAAGCCGATTCAAAAAGATGTGTGTGTATGTGTATATATATGTGTGTGTGAGTGTATTTGTGTATATTATATACGCACATATTATGTAACATATATATAAAGAGATTTATTATAGGGAATTTATTATAAGCAATTGGCTCATGTTTATGGAGGCTGCCAAGTCCAAGTACCTACAGAATAAGTCAGCTGGCTGGACACCCAGGAGAACTAATGAGTTAGTTCCAGTCCAAGCCTAGAGGCCTGAGAACAAAGAGAGCCAATGGTTTAGTTCCATCTGAAGACCAGCAGCTTCAAGACCCAGGAAGAGCCTATGTTTCAGCTCCAGCCTGAAAGTGGAAAGAAGCGGATGTCCCACATTGAAGGCAGTGAGGTAGGAAGAATTCTCTCTCACTTGAGGAAGTGTTAGTCTTTTTTTTCTATCCAGGCCTTCAAGTGATTATATGAGGCCCACCACATTATAGAGGGCAAGCTGCTTTACTTAGTGTACCAATTGAAGCAATCATCTCATCCTAAAACACCCTCACAGAGAACGCCCAGAATAATAATGTCTCATCAAATATCTGGACACCCTGTGGCTCAGTCATGGTGACACATAAAACTAACCATCACAGCCTACTATAACGAAAATACCACAGATTTGAGTGGCTTAAACAACAGAAATGTATTTTGTGACAGTTGTGTGAAGGCTGGATCAAGGTACTGGCAGGGTTATTTTCTGGTGAGACTTCACTCTGGCTTGCAGAGGGCCACCTTCTGGCTGTGTCTTCACCTGGCCTTTCCTATATGCTCATGAAGTCTTGATATCTCTTCCTATAAGAAAGAAGGAGACCTCTCTTGATTGGATTAGGGCCCCCATACTTCTCTCATTTAACCTTAAGTACCTCCTTAATGGCTCTGTCTCTAAAGTCACATCATGGGTTAGGACTTCATCATATCAGTTTGCGGGGAGCAGGGCACATTCAGCATGACAGGAGATGAGGATGGGAGGGAGAATCTCATTATTGGTTTGTTTGCTTGTTTTTTTCTTAATCGTCTGGGTTTTAAGCTATCTGAGTAGACTACCCTTTTAAAAAAAAAATCTAAAATGAATTCCACATTTCTACTCCAGCAACTTGAAGGATATTGATGTCATTCACTAAGGTGAAGAAGGCTGAGGGGAAAGCAGTTTGGGCAGGTGGGAGTGGAGCTGGAAGCATGGTGCATGCTGGAGGGCCACTCTAGTGGAATGTCACTTAGGCAGATGGTGTTCAGGAATTTATGTTGAAGATGAGAAACAGCAATGTTTCTTTTACATGCTTATAAAGTCAGAGAAATGCATGAGATCACCCAAGACAGTGATACTCAAAATTTATTTAACATACTTTAGAATCATCTGGAAAGATATTGCAGGGCTCTGCCCCCAGTTTCCAATTCAGTAGTTCTGAGGTCAGATCTAAGAACTTAACACTTCTAACAATGCAAAGGGATGGTGGTACTACCATTGGCTAGAACCTTGGAGAATCATTAGCCTAGGGCAACGATTCTGTCCTTCTAACCTCATATTGGTATCAGATGGAAAGCCACGAGGAAGAACACAATTACCTGGGACCCATCCACTGTAAGCCAATAAAGTGAGAACCTCTGGGAAATGGGCCTGGGCACTGATAAATTTTATTTATTTAATTTTATTTATTTATTTTTTGAGGGGCACTGGTAAATTTTAAGAGGCCCCTTGTTGATTCTGACATGCAGCCAGGGAAGAAAGCTTCTGACTGAGGAAAAAAGATCCTGGAGAAAGGAGAGAAAGCCAAGAACAAAGACCTTAGAATTGCTACCTTTTATTTTATTTTTTTAAAAGATTATTTACTTATTTTAGAGAGAGCGTGTGAGGATGAGAGAGGGACAAGCAGACTCCCCACTGAGCAGGGAGCCCAATGCAGGGCTGGATCCCAGGACCCTGAGATTACGACATGAGCCAAATTCAGATTCTTAACCAACAGAGCCACCCAGGTGCCCCAGGATACTACCTTTTATTTTATTATTTAAAAATATTTTATTCATTTATTCATAAGAAATACACACACAGAGAGAGAGAGGCAGAGACATAGGCAGAGGGAGAAGTAGGCTCCATGCAGGGAGCCCGCTGTGGGACTTGATCCCAGGACTCTAGGATCACACCCTGAAACAAAGGCAGATGCTTGACCGCTGAGCCACCCAGGTGCCCCAGGACACTACCTTTTAAATGATTGGTAGAAAAGGAAGAACCAACCAAGATATAAAGAAGTAAAGAGATAAAAAGTAAACCAGGGCCTTCCACTAGTGTTGTGGAAGGCAGTAACAGGTTGGCAGGCTCTGTGCTGGGTTCTGGTGATACAGATACCTTGTAAATGGTATGTGTGTAAGTGAAGTCCTACAGAGCCTTCAGGGAGCTTCCCTACACTTAAGGACCAAGACTTTCTTTTAAAGAAGCAATGGCATGATCTAGTCTCTTCTTGATGTGTTCCCTGGACAAACGCTTGCTCACTTACATAAGAATGCATGTCAAAGATGGTCATGGCCTCATTGCTTGTAATAATGAAAAACGAGACTATGGGAACTCAGCAGAAGAATGGCTACTTTATAGAGAATGATATGTCATACAGCAGAATATTGTACAGTGGTTCAAAGGAATGAACCAGTTAGACATCAACTGGCAAGATATAAAGAAATGTTGTTGAAGGACAGACAGCAAGTTGCAGCATGACACATATATATCCATTATGTGAAGAACAGCTAACGTGTGTTTGTGCATAGAGAAAGGTCTAGAAAGATGCACTCTAAATCCATACTTGTAGAAAGGGAAAGGGGACATGTTTGAGGATGGTGGGTAAAGGGACTTGAGATTGATTTGTAATGCGCTTAATATTTTTAAGGCTTTTGATAGATACACATATTAAATTACCACAATATTGGACTACCTTAATGTTTTAAAAGTCACAAACGTCAATAATTACTGTCAAATCTGAAGTTAACATATGCACGCACTAGAGTATTTGCCTCTCTGTGCGGTCTTGAAATAATAGTCTCTGTATCCCCTCTTGATTTCAGGGTTAATTAAAAATCTCCCGTGACCACAAGAAGTATTTCTCCCAACCCATTTCTTAAACTGAGACAAGAGCAGACACTATAACTTAAAACAAAACATTGTGTGGCCGTTATTCTCTGTGAATTTTTCTGCAAAACAAGCCTGTTTGAAATAGCATTTCAAAGATACAGCTTCCTTCCCCAGAGTCTTGCCTAGCAGACATGTTACAATTATTCAGTCAAGGAGCTGTGCTGGAATGCAACTCTGAAAAGGCAACTGAGATTTTTACTTTGCAAGCCTCTATCTCTTACAAAGCAAGTAAATGATGCTAGGAGATCCCGCAGAAGAACATGCAGAAATCCACTGGAGCACACGTGAGCCTGACCGTACCTAGACTTTCTAGACACCTGGATACTTTTGAGTTATTGTGTTGTCTCCCTGGAAAGCAATGACTTTTGGATCCTCAGATATTCATTTTCAGAGCCAGAGCTTACTTAAATTCTAGGAAAGCAGAGGCCTTGTCTGTATCATGGTCGGTTTCCTAAGTACCTCATATGGTGCCTAACTATAGTGGATGCTCAGTAAATATTTGTGGAATGAATGAAGCCACACACCCCCACACACATATGCACCAAGATTAAAACTAAAATCATCGATGAATTCTACATAATGTCAAGCAAAAGAAACCAGATACAGAAAAGTGAATCATACATTTTCCATTTATATAATGTTAGAAAACAGACAAAATGATTTGTTGGTGATAGAAAACGGTGATTGTGGAGGGATAGTGATTTTGAAGGGTATAACGGAGGCTTCTGCAAAGCTGATCATGATCTTTTGCTTGATCTTGGTGGTGTTTACAGAGATCTGTTCGATTTGTGAAGATTCATGAATTGAACACTTATGATTTGCATGCTTTGCTGTTTGCATGTTATGTTTTAAAGTTTACTTAAAATAAGTGAAAGCAACTTTTAAAAAAATTCACAAGTGAATAAAGGCACATTAACTGAGGGTTTGAAGTTTTAATCCTTTATGTTGGAGATGATCTCATCTCTGGAAAATTATTTTCCAATACTGAACATATTTTCATTTTGGATTTCTGAAGAGAAAATGTGTAACATCACCTCCAGGGCTTAAAGGCTTAGCCCTCCCTTTTCTAAGGCATTTGTTCTTCCTTATCGGAATCCAGCTGATGGTAAAACAGCTGTTGTACGATTAGAAGCAGCTCTGCTATTGGGTTTTTAGCACCCATTTTTTTTCCTGCCCCTACTCTTTTGAAATTTCTAACCCCTTTAACAGACGAGGGAGACTATTGAAAGAAAACCAGAAACTTCAGAGATGTGCAATCTGGGAAAAATATGTGACATTTCCCACCATTTAATAACCACCAGACTCCCTAAATTTTATTTTTTCTTTTCTTTTTCTCCCACATTCCTTTTTCTTTTTTTCTTCTTGATAATAACAAAAACGTTTTAAAAAGTCCTTGAATCCAGTAACCCAGAAATTGAACTTGCACACACACTTGTGGATGCACAAAGTGATAGATTTACAAGATAATCCACAGATACATTGTAGCAGCAAAAGCCAAAAGGCAAGGTAAATGTCCAGCAAAAGGGGGACTTTTAAGTAAGTAACATTCAATAATAGAAAAGCATGTGACCATAAAATAGAATGAAGAGGCTATCTATGTTCAAGTTATATAGATATGTGCAAAGGATAGACCTTCCATTTAGGCTACCACCACTTAGGAACACATAAGTTATTTCTGAAGGATACGTAAGAAACTGTTAATTTGGGTCACTCCAAGAGGGAGATGGTGTACATACGTGGGACAGAGACTTCTCCTGTGCACCCTTTGGCTCCTTTGATATTTAAACTGTCTTATATGTTGTCTAATCAAAAGTAAACTTTTAAAAGCATAACATAATACACTTGGCAGCAGTTACTATGGAGAACCGTGGTTTTGCTAAGGATATAGAACTGTGGCACAATCTTATACCCTGGAGTTGGAAGGGAAAATCAGGTAACTTAACAGGCAATTTGTCAAAACATACCAAAACTTCCAAATTTTCCTTTTGCCTAGCTATTTCTAGTTGTATGAATTAATTTTTAAGAATATAACTGTATAGAAATGCCACTGATTTCTGGGCATTGATTTTGTATCCTGCCGCACTGCTGAATTGCTGTATGAGTTCCAGCAATCTTGGGGTGGAGTCTTTTTTTTTTTTTTTTTTTAATTTTTATTTATTTATGATAGTCACAGAGAGAGAGAGAGAGAGGCAGAGACACAGGCAGAGGGAGAAGCAGGCTCCATGCACCGGGAGCCCGATGTGGGATTCGATCCCGGGTCTCCAGGATCGCGCCCTGGGCCAAAGGCAGGCGCCAAACCGCTGCGCCACCCAGGGATCCCTTGGGGTGGAGTCTTTTGGGTTTTCTATGTACAGTATCATGTCATGCTACCCAGGGCAATTTACACTTTAATGCAGTCCCTATCAAAATACCATGGACTTTCTTCAGAGAGTTGGAACAAATCATCTGAAGATTCTGTGGAATCAGAAAAGACCCTGAATAGCCAGGGGAATATTAAAAAAACAAAACCAGAGCCGGGGGCATCACAATGCCAGATTTCAGGTTGTAGTACAAAGCTGTGATCATCAAGACAGTGTGGTACTGGCACAGAAACAGACAGAGATCAATGGAACAGAATAGAGAATCCAGAAATGGCCCCTCAATTCTATGGTCAACTAGTATTCGACAAAGCAGGAAAGACTATCCACTGGAAAAAAGACAGTCTCTTCAATAAATGGTGCTGGGAAAATTGGACAGCCACGTGCAGAAGAATGAAACTAGACCATTCTCTTGCACCATACACAAAGATAAACTCAAAATGGATAAAAGATCTCAATGTGAGACAAGAATCCATCAAAATCCTAGAGGAGAACACAGGCAACACCCTTTTTGAACTTGGCCACAGTAACTTCTTGCAAGATACATCTACGAAGGTAAGGGAAACAAAAGCAAAAATGAATTATTGGGACTTACTCAAGATAAAAAGCTTCTGCACAACAAAAGAAACAGTCAACAAAACTAAAAGACAACCTACAGAATGGGAGAAGGTATTTGCAAATGACGTATCAGATAAAGGGCTAGTTTCCAAGATCTATAAAGAACTTATTAAACTCAACAGCAAAGAAACAAACAATCCAATCATGAAATGGGCAAAAGACATGAACAGAAATCTCACAGAGGAAGACATAGACATGGCCAACATGCACATGAGAAAATGCTCCGCATCACTTGCCATCAGGGAAATACAAATCAAAACCATAATGAGATACCACCTCACACCAGTGAGAATGGGGAAAATTAACAAGACAGGAAACCACAAATGTTGGAGAGGATGTGGAGAAAGGGGAACCCTCCTGCACTGTTGGTGGGAATGAGAACTGGTGCAGCCACTCTGGAAAACTGTGTGGAGGTTCCTCAAAGAGTTAAAAATAGATCTGCCCTACGACCCAGCAGTTGCACTGCTGGGGATTTACTCCAAAGATACAGATGCAGTGAAACGCCGGGACACCTGCACCCCGATGTTTATAGCAGCAATGTCCACAATAGGCAAACTGTGGAAGGAGCCTCAGTGTCCATCCAAAGATGAATGGATAAAGAAGTTGTGGTCTATGTATACAATGGAATATTACTCAGCCATTAGAAACAACAAATACCCACCATTTGCTTCAACATGGATGGAACTGGAGGGTATTGTGCTGAGTGAAGTGAGTCGATCGGAGAAGGACAAACTATATGGTCTCATTCACTCAGGGAATATAAACATAGTGAAAGGGAATAAAGGGGAAAGGAGAGAAAATGAGTGGGAAATATCAGTGAGGATGACAGAACATGAGAGACCCTTAACTCTGGGAAACGAACAAGGGGTAGTGGAAAGGGAGGTGGGAGGTGGGCGGGAGGTTGGGGTGACTGGGTGATGGGCACTGAAGGGATGAGCACTGGATAATGCTATATGTTGGCAAATTGAACTCCAATAAAAAATTTAAAAAAGAATAAAAAGAATATAACTGTGCTATAAGACACTGATGAAAGAAATTTAAGAAGGCATAAATAAACAGAAAGATAGTCCATACTCATGGATCAGAAGAATTAACATTGTTAAAATGTCTGCACTACCCATAGCAGTCTACAGATTCAGCACAGTCTCTGTCAAAAATCTAATGCTGTTTTCACTAAAATAAAGCAAAGAGTCTTAAAATGTGTGTAGAATCACAAACAATCCCGAGTAGCCAAAGTAATTGGGACAAGGAAGTAGAAGAGCAAAGTTGGAGGCATGACATGTCCTCTGATTTCAAAGTATACTACAAAGCTATAGTAATCAAAATAGTACGGTACTGGCATAAAAAGAGACAGATCAACGGAACAGAATGGAAAGCCCTGAAATACATCCATCAATATATCATCAATTAATTTATGATACAGTAGCCATGAATATACCATAGGGAAAGGGTAGTCTCTTTAATAAATGGCACTGGGAAAACTGAGCAGCCATATGCAAAATAATGAAACTGGACCTCTGGTCTGCACCACACACACACACACACACACACAAACTCAAAATGCATAGAGAGTTGAATGCAAGACTTAAAAGCATAAAAATCCTAGAAGAAAACAGATTCCCTGACATAGGTCTTGGCAATGATTTTTTAATTTTTGTATTTGACAACAAAAGCAAAGTCAACAAAAGCAAACATAAACAAGTAGACAACAACAAACAAAAGCTTCTGTATGCCAGAGGACACCATCAACGTGAAAAGGCAACCTATGGAATGGGAGAAAATATTTGCCAATCATATAGCTGCGAAGAAGGGGTTAATATCTAAAATGTAAAAATAGTTCATGCCACTCAGTAGCAAAAGATAGTATGATTAAATGGTCAGAGGATCTATATACATTTTTTTTTTCCAAAGAGGACATACAGATGGCCATCAAGCACTTGAAAAGTTGCTCAACATTACTCATCATCAGGGAAATGCAAATCAAAACCACAAGGAGATATCATCTCATACCTGTTTGAATAGCTATTCTTTTTTATCAAAAGGACAGCAAGTAGGAAGTATTGGACAAGATGTGGAGAAAAGACAACCCTTGTACACTGTTGGTGAAAGTACAAACTGGAGCAGCTACTATCGAAACCACCATGGAGGTTCCTCAGAAACCTGAAAACAGAACTACTCTATCAGCCAGCAATTCCACTCCAGGGTATTTATCCAAAGGCATTGAAAGCACTAACTCAGAAAGATACGTGCACTCCCATGTCCATTGCAGCATTATATACAGTAACTGAGACATGGAAGCAACTTATATCCATGAATAGATGGATCAATGAAGAATTTGAGATATATTCATATATAGTGTATGTATATGTATATACACACAATGGCTATTAGCCATAAGAAAGAAGGAAATCTTGCCCTTTGTGACAACATGGATCGGCCTTGAAGGCATCCATAAGTGAAATAAGGCAGAAAAAGATAAATACCACATGATCTCACTTATAGGTGGAATCTGACAACAAGCAAGGAAGCAAACAAAAATACTGAACTCAGATTGGTTGCCAGAGGTAGAGGAAGGAAGGTGGGCAAAATGGGCAAACGTACAACATTCCAGTTACAAAAGAAGTCCAAGGGATATAACGTACAGCACAGTGACTATAGCTCATAGTTCTGCATTATATATTTGAAAGTTGCTAAGAAAGTAGATCTTAAGAATTCTCATCACAAGAACAAAAATATATAACTAGGTGATGGATTTTAACTTAATGTGTTGACCATTTAACAATACACACAAATATGGAATCATTGTGTTGTACACCAGAAACTAATGTTATATGTTAGTTATATCTCAACCCAAAAAAAGATGATCTGAAGAAAATAATAATACATGGAAAGGCTCAAATATGAGGCATTCCATCCCATATTCTTTATAGTGAAATTGGAAATATTTTAGTGAAAATTGGAAGCTACTCCCTTGCCAAAAGAATGTAGCTATGATTGAAGGAATGTTAAAAAGAACACAATGAAAGACTAGACTGCAGAAATGTATGAAATAGATAACCAAGTTCATAAATTATGGCCCACCTATACATTAAAAATGCTATTTTAGAAGAACAAAGACAGGGAATATTACTCATAATGATAGAAAGTGAAAAATATACAGCATACATGCAGCATAGTACTATTTGTTTTCCAAAATGCACCTACATAACTGTATATATGTATAGGTTGTATATGTGTATACACATATGTTTAAATCCAAAATTTAATTCTAGGTGATAGAATGAGGAGCATTTTTTATTTCCTGTTTCCATTTCTATGTGAATGTTCAGAAGGAACTATATTATAGTTCTGTTTTATACTAGAAGATTTATAATAAAAGACTTAATGAGAATATTTTTAAAGGTGCTACCCATAAACCCTGCCAATACAGTGTAAGTGGGGTCCAACTGCATACAATGAAACATGGTATCAAATGAGTCCAATGAAATGACAGGATTGAGACTTTTGGGAAGGACAAGAGCCAGCTGCTAAGCGCTTTATATCAAAATGATACCGTTGAGGGATATCTCCTCATGGAGCACTCTCTCCATCAGGAATATGTTGATCATGTGTACACTCATGTGTACTCTCATAATAATCTAATTCTTTTAGGATGCAAATAATTGCCCAAAGCCAAAAGAATCTGCCTATATACATGAGACATGGGTGATACATTTTGAAAACTACTTCTAATCAAATTACTCCCACAATATTATCTTTTCTTTTTATTCTTAAAAAAAAATCAAGGTGAGATTCACATTTCAACCCTTTTAAGTGAACAGTTTGGTGGCAATCAATGCACTTACAGGGTCATGTGACCACTAACTCTATCTTGTTGCAAAACATTTTCATTACCCCAAAAGAAAAGCCTATACACATTAAGTGAGTTGCTACCCATTCTCCTTTCCCCTTTACCCTGGCAACCATCAATCTGCATTCTATCTCAGTGGGCTTACCTATTCTAGACACTTTAGAGAAATGGAATCATACAGCATGTGGCCTTTTGTGTCTGTCTGCTTTCACAGAGCATAATGTTTTCAAAGTCTGCACCATATATTAGTAATTCATTCCTTTCGATGGCTGAATAGTATTCCAGGGTATGGATATACCACTATTTGTTTTTCATTCCTCTGTGATAGACATGTGGATTGTTTCCACCTTTTGGCTATTGTGGATAGAGCTACTATTAACATTTGTGTACATCTGTTTGAGTCTCTGATTTCACTTTTTCTGTTACATACCTCGCAGTGGAATTGCTATGTATGGTAACTTTTTATGATAAGTTTAACTTTTTAAAGAACCACTAAACTATTTTCTGCAGTGGCTGAACCATTTTAAATCCCTACCCAAAATATCTAAGGGTTTAATTTTCTGAACATATTTGCAACTCTTGTTCTTTCTTTCCTTCCTTCCCTCCCTTCCTCCCTCTCCTTTCCTTTCTTTTTTGGAAAACAGTAATCCTATTAAATGTGAAGTGGTATCTCATTGTGGTTTCAGTATACAATTACCTAATGATTAGTGACATTGAGGATCCCTTCCTGTATTTGCAGGCCATTTGTCTATCTTCTTTGGAGAAGGGACTGTTTATGTCCTTTACTAATTTTTTAATTGGGTTGGGTTTTTGTTGTTATTGAATTGTAAGAGTTGAAAGTTCTTAATAGTTTCTAGATCCTAGACCTTTATCAGGTATATGATTTAGAAGTGCTTTCTCTCATTCTATAGATTGTCTGTTTATTTTTTTGATAATGTCCTTGGATGCATTTATTACTTTTACTTACTAATGTTTATACAGAGAAATATTGTTTTCTGTTAGTTTCACCTAAAATTATATTTGGACACATTTTTGTGCTTTACATCATTTTAATAATGACATCATTTTGATGGCTGCATAACATCATATTCATAATAATTTGAGGATAGTTGGCAAAGTATTTAAGGTTTTGTTGGTAACAGAAACAAATTAAATCCAATGAACCATTGAACAACCAGGCACAGAGAAGGGCAGGGACCATGTGGCATCAAAGATCACATGAGTTTGTGGACTTTGCCTCAAACACTCTGTAAACTTGCCTCCCCACTTCTGGTTTCCTTGTCTCCCGCTCCAAACTCTTCTGTGATAGCATTTTATTGGTTCATCATGCATCAGTGTTGATCCCTGTAAGGGATGTGGATCTGCACAGCCCAGATCCCCCTTTCAGGACTGAGATGCTTCTTCTCCCAGATGTTGGCAGTGGTGGCTGCTTCAAGCTCTCAGTTGAATTCCTCCCCGGGACTTGGCCTTGCCTGAAGATGGCCTTTTCATCCAAAGTCATGTGTCTTTTCCAAGGCAGCCGACATTTAATGACAGGTGGTACAGGACAACTGTGAAGGGTCATTCTAGTTCCAGGGCGCTGGAAACTAGTCATTCTAGTTCCAGGCATTGGAATAACATCATGGTATCTAGGACCACTACCTGAAGATTTCAAAGCTGGTCTCAGAAATGAAAGAGGTCGTTATGGTCTATTACTGTGGAATACTAAAATAATTTCCAGTTGTGCTCTTCCAGTAATAATGGAATGAACAGCTTCTACTTTTGTATTATCTCATTTGAATAAATCCAAAAGAGTTATCATAACTGATGCATTTTTATGCTGCTTTCCAGAAGGATTCTGCTAATTTAACAAAGCTACCAACAGTGAGCAAAAACTACTCAGAATTTTTAATACGCCTGTAACCAAAAAGGGGATGGGAAAAGATAGTATCAGGTGTGCCAGAAAATCTGCCACGTGGCTTAAGTGAATCCTATGTTGTTCGCTAATATTTTCCCATTCACCTCTAAAAATAATTTGTTTTTTTAAAAGCCTTAACATTGAGCCTTTGCCCCTCTACTTTGTAAAAATACAGAGTATTAGGAGATTTTAAACTAAAAAAAGCCTCACCCTCTTTGGAAGCTAAGAAAGCTTTAGGATTTGGTGGCCTTTGAAAGAACCCATGATTAAGAGTAGGGTTTTGTGTAATGGAGATGTTTGGGATTTTGGTTTTTACTGACAGAAGCCCAACTCAAACAAGTTTTAGCAAAAATGGAAACATGCATCGGCTTTGCTAACTAAAAATCCTGGGGGTATCCTGCTTTAGGGGGATTTGGATCCAGGATATCTAAATGATGGCCTAAGAGAGCAGTCTTTACATCCCTTGACTATTTTGCTTTGTACCGACTTTGTTTTCAGACAAGCTTTTTCCTACTGGAGGGAAAGATGGACACCAGCTCTCTCAAGCTCCCCTTGTTAGCAGCTCTATCACTAGCAAAAGGGAATGCTTCTCTCCTGATAAATCCAACAAAATACACCACTAGCTCTGTTTGACCAGCTCTAGATCACATGCCCAACTCTAGAGGCAAAAATAGTTTCAGCCCTAGGAACCCATGGACCAAGCCTGGGCAGTAGTGAGTCTCAGAAAAAAAAAAAAAAAAAAAAGTGCTTTAAGCTGATAAAGAGGAGAAAGAGACATCCATTACAAGTTTCACAGGTGGAGATGAAGAATGGAGAGGGAGTTCTAGGTGGAAGCATCAACCTGAATAAAGCATGAAGGCAAGACAGCAAGGTCCAATTTGACAAGAAGATTGGAGAACAAAGGGAAAGGAGACTGGAAATGTGTTGTAGAAAGCCTTGATGGTCAAGATGAGGTTTTGTGCCCAATTTTAAAGGCAAAGGGGGCAGGAACAAAGAAGTGTTCAAAAAAATCATCACACATTACAAAAATAATACATCAGGTGTAATTTAAAACAAGTGAGTTTTCTGTGTTTCCTTCAAGATTCGGGTATGTAGTCAAATACTTCATCTCCTAAGGAATTTGTTTTCTGTTAAAGTGTGTAAGCCTGCTTCACCTACTACTGAAAAAAAGTTTTAGCATGTCTGTTGAATGCATCTGTCTCCCCCAGCTTGTTAAATTTCTTCTTGCCTATCACTTTTGAGATTTGGCTAAACTGAAAAATACATATGAGTAGGAGCAATCCCAGGTGAAGGACCAGGAACTCTTGGAGATAAATAAAAAGGAGGCAACCAACCATGAATCCTCAGACCTGATGAGCAATTTACAACCTCACCACTTTAAGGCACTCATTTATTCTTCAGTTCAAGTTGTGCTCTCAACCTTAGCACAGACTTTGGAAAAAGAAATATTTTGTTACAATAATGATTAGAAAGTCCCTTTGGAGGAAATAACTTGCTGATGAAGATTAATTTCTCTCTCCCTTTCCTCTTCCTATTTTCTGTGTCTTCTCTATAAACAGAAGTTGAAAATGGTTCACTAGAGCCCAGAGTAATGGGCCACAAAGTTCCCAAAAGATGGTCAGCCAGGGTTGACTATAACTTAGTTTTAATGGCATCCCTTCACTGTAGGGTGAAACCAGAAAGGGCTTTGCAGAGAGCAACATGCTACACATGAATTCATTCTCATCATTTCAATAACTAGGTAAGATCCATGACATGGGGTTACTAAAATTCCCTTTTTTCTTTTTTAAAGATTATATTTATCTTTGTGTGTGTGTGTATGTGTGTGTGTGAGAGAGAGAGAGAGAGAGAGAGAATGCACACGAGCAAGGAGGAAGGGCAGAGAGAGGATCAGATTCCCTGCTGAGCAGAGAATCTGCTCTGGGCTCATGACTGAGCTGAAGGCAGACACTTAACCAAGATTGAGCCACCCAGCTGCCCCCAAATTCCCATTTTTGTGATATGAAACAGTGTAGCTTCATGCTAGCTAGACCTTAAGCTCCTGAATAAGATAGTCATGGGTTTTTGTTGCTTACATTGCCTGAACCCTTCATAGTCTCATCTGTAAAATGGAATAATAAAAGTATCTGCTTATCTAATAGTGCTTTGGTGAGGATTAAATGAGACCAAAATGAATAAAAAAAAAAAAAACAGTTAATATTGCAGCATGACCCACTCATCCCAGTGTTCCTAGAATTTCCTAGTTTTGGTACCAAAAGTTCTATATCCTGGGGACCTCATCAGTCTCAGGCAAACTGGGACAGTTGATCATCAAAAAATCAGGAACTCAAGCAACTTTTAGAAAATATTAGCTATTTTTCTTTCAGAGAAGAGAAGTAAAGCTTAAAATCCTCAGCCTGGTATAAGGAACACAGGCATTTTGTTTAAAAAAAAAATAGAATTACAGAATTAAATCTCCCAGGATTCATATAGAAGACTTCAAAATTCAAATCCCATACTTCTGGGGTTCTTTTATTTATCCTTTCTTTCAGTTCTTCATTCCTTCAATCAATCCCTGCCTTCATAGAATTTATAGTAGAAGACACTGACATTTAATAAATAGAAGCCTAACAAATGATTCCTACTGCTGTTGTGCTAAGTGTATTGGCAGGTAATTGTTCATGAGTGATTTTTCTAGGGATTTTTTCCTGAATCCATCTGCTCTCCAGTGTTTCCCCTTGGGCTCCTATTTTCCTGCAAAGGGGACAGTTTAGGATTGCCGTTTGTCTGTGGAGTAGCAGAAAGCTAATTAGCCTGCAATAACCACACTTGCTCTGGCCAGTGGTGTTCATCTTCTTATATTTTGAAAGAAAAGCAGATTCAAGGAATATAGCCTTGTCCTCTCTGTCACAAGGAATAATCCATAGCTGGTAGGCTTCTGACCGAAGGGGAGGCCCTCCCTTCTCCATGCAGGTGATCTGGGTCTACATTTGTCCATTTAAGTTCACGAAACAGGAAAATATCCTAAAGTCTTACATTTCAATCCATACTCTCACCATCTATAGGAAAGGAAAAGTGGTCTGTCCAGATGTGTTCCCATTACAGTATTGTGGGGACTTTTATTTTCATTTCAGGAGAGCCAGGAAATTCAGAATCAGTCACCTAGTCCAAAATATAATAATCTTTTGGTATTATATTTGCAATAACATATCATAGGGAAAGTGGATATTTCATCTGGGAGCCAGCGCAGGCACTGGGGGACTGACTTTGCCTCCGCAGTACCGTGTTAATAAACTTGAGAAAGCCCTATGCTGGGTTAAAATGCAACTTTTCACCCCCCTGGCATGGCAAACTGAACAGGGAAGGAAACTTCTAGCAAAACAGGATTAGATTTCACAAAAAGATATGGAAGGGGATACAAAATCCTTCACCGTGTCTCCTACAAAAATAAAAGAACAAAAGAGCCAGTGGCCGTTTCTTCAAAGCAGAGCCTTCCCTGGACTGTTTCCACTTAGAATCTATTTCTTTCTTACATTTAAGTTTAGGTGGTTGGTATTTAACAAAATCTTTACAAAGTTAAGTGTTTCGTTTATTTTTAAAATTTAGAATCATGTCAAAGTGGGGGGGTTGCGGAGATTTTTTAAAGGTTTGGATTTGGTAAGAAATTCTATGATCGGGTTCCAAGAAGAAGATAGGGTTTATTTTTGGTTTGGGTCCCAATTGGGCCAGTTAGGGGATAGTGGAAGAACAGTGTTTCTGTGGCATCAAGTACCAGGAAGCTGGTCTCAAGGGTATGTCAACAATGGCAAAGGCATTTACATTGTTACTTCTTTTCTTTCTCCTCCTCCTCTTCCTCCTCTTCCTCCTTTCTTTCTTCCTTCCTTTCTTTCTTTCTTTCTTTCTTTCTTTCTTTCTTTCTTTCTTTCTCTTTCTTTTTCGAAATTGCAACAAGTCTGTGGCTATTTCTTAAAGGAATTTAGTGCAAAAGTTGTGCCCATTGCTATTCTGAGATCTTACCCAAGATTTGAAAACCTGCCCAGTGCAGATGTGATAGGAGACTTTGAATAAAGAAAAAAGGCTCAAAAAAATGTTTTTTCTTGGTGGTGGTGTAGAGTGGGGAGTGTTAGAGAGGAGTTACATCTGTTTCTTTCTTTTCTTTCAGAAGGAAGATTCTTTGTTAATCAGATATCCTAGTAGGAAAGGAAAAAGGAGAGATCTTGCTGCTACTTGCGCTCTGCGTTATGGGCTGAGTTGTGTTGCCACCCACAAATTCACATGTTGAAGTTCTCACCACCAGGAACTCAGAATATGACTGTATCTGGAGACAGGGCTTTTAAAGAGGTAATTAAGGTAAAATGAAGTCCTATGGGTGGGCCCTCATCCAATATGACTGATGTCCTTATAAGAAGAGGGAATCTGGACTCAGATTCTGTGTGCACCGAGCAGAGACCCTGTGAAGACACAGTGAGAAAGAAGCCATCAGCAAGACAAGGGGGGAAGCCTCCAGGCAAATGAGCCCCACCAACACGTGAGCTTAGACCTGTAGCTTCCAGAACTGTAAGAAAGTAAAGTTCTGTTGTTTAAGCCCCTGCTCTGTGGTATTTCGTTATGGCAGTCCTCGGAAACTAATACATTAAAATCAAATGACCAAAGGATGCTGCCAGTGGGACAGGATAGGTCCTCGTTACAAATGGTAGCTCTCTTTCCTTATCTCTCCGCCATACGTTTTTAATGATCTCTTAAAAGTACATACAGAACTCAGGAAGTTTAGGTTTGAGCAGAATTATTTTGGGGGGTGAGGGAGGACATGAGAATATATTGCAGTTATACTTAATAATTTGAATGCCTCTTAATATGCTCACTGAAATTCTATCTCATGCATGTCCTCTGAAATAATTTTAAAGTGAAAGTATATTAATATATTTTTAAAGGTTTTGGGATCCCTGGGTGGCACAGCGGTTTAGCGCCTGCCTTTGGCCCAGGGCACAATCCTGGAGACCCAGGATCGAATCCCACATTGGGCTCCCGGTGCATGGAGCCTGCTTCTCCCTCTGCCTACGTCTCAGCCTCTCTCTCTCTCTCTCTCTCTGTGACTATCATAAATAAATAAAAATTTAAAAAAATATTTTAAAAGTTTTTTTTGTTTTTGTTTTTGTTTTAAATAAAATCTTTTTAAGGGCAGCCCGGGTGGCTCAGAGGTTTAGCACTGCCTTCAGCCCAGGGCGTGATCCTGGAAACCCAGGATCAAGTCCCATGTCAGGTTTTCTGGATGGAGCCTGCTTCTCCCTCTGCCTGTGTCTCTGCCTCTCTCTTTTTTTCCTCTCTCTCTCTCTCTCTCTCTGTCTTTCATGGATAAATAAAAATACAAATCTTTAAAAAAATAATAAAATCTTTATAAGATTATTTAAAAAGATTTTATTTATTTATTCATGAGAGACACAGAGTGAGAGGCAGAGACATAGGCAGAGGGAGAAGCAGGCTCACTGTGGGAAACCCCATGCGGGATTCAATCCCAGGACCTGGGATCATGCTCTGAGCTGAAGGCAGATGCTCAACCACTGAGATACCCAGGAGTCTCTATTTTTAAAGATTTTGATTGCTTTGCATAGCTTAAATTGGATTTCTTCTTAAGTTGAAATGACAATGTGAGTTTTTTTCCCCCTAACCTTCATAAGTTGCTTCAAATGGCAATACTCAATCTCAAGGTGATTGAGACAGATATGATACAGCCATAGATGGAATAAGATGCAGCTGTTTAAAAAGAATGTGATCACAGCATGTCAAAAAGCAGTTTTAGAGTTAACTGAAAAAGCAATTTTAAATCATTGTATTTTATTATTGCAATTATGCATAATTATATGAAAAGTATATGTATTATAATTATGCATATTATATCATTAGAACTAGTTTTTTTAAGCCAAACCTAATAAAATTATTTTGAGGAAATATACTAAATAGTGATTACTTTTCGGGACTGTTCCCGTCCCCCCAGTTTATTTTCACTTTTGCCTCCATTTCTTAAATAAGCATGTATTGCTTTAATGATTAAAGATAATTATCTACCACCAGTGTAAAAATGCTTAAGAGTTCATTATACATTAATAATTAAATGAGCCAACCACCAGGTGTAAACATCTGGCATGGTGCCTTGTCCAGACGAGGAGCTCAGTCAAGGTTAGCTTTCATTCTCTACATGATTCAAACTAGTTTCCAACCAAACAACGGGATACAGGTGTCCTAGAGGCAGCTAATGATGTTCCACTGTAATGCCACAGACACAAAAATAAGAGGTGACACAATTTAAAAATTTGGATGGCAGGTAGAAGAGAGGGGATGTCGGTCTTAAACTTAGTAGAATTTCATCTTTTTAGTGAATTCGTGTTTTATACTCCTCAATGGTAGACTTATATATTGCTTATTGAGAATTCAATCAACTACATATTTGGGGGGTATTGCAAAGACCATTGAGTGCCTCCTCCTCTTCCTCTGCCTCCTTCCACCAGGAAAAGTGGGTAGGAAAAGTAAAGAACATTCCACAAGTCAGCAAAGCACCCTACCTTGAAGTTTTTAAAAAAGATTTTATTTAGGTAATCATGAGAGAGACAGAGAGAGGCAGAGACACAGGCATAATCATGAGAGACACAGAGAGAGGCAGAGACACAAGCAGAGAGGAAGAAGCAGGCTCTCTGCAGGGGAGCCTGATGCAAGACTCGATGCCATGACCCCGGGATCACGACCTGAATGGAAGGCAGATGCTCAACCACTGAGCCACCCAGGTGCCCCTAACTTGAAGTTTTGATCAAAAAGCATTCTATTGGCTCTACAGTCTTTATGTAAAGTACTACTTTGGGGAATGACTGAGGTAAGGGTCATTTCTTCCACCAGGCTGCTCTTGTGTGTTGACACAAGATGATGAGGAGGAATGAGATGGGGGCATGAAATCATTCAGCACATGGGCTCATCTCAGGAGAGGGACTGAAGCTAGGACCAGTACTCCCAGAACTGTGCTTTCTTATCTTGCTACTCAACTTCCTGACCCTGCTCTTTCCCTAGGGGAAAAAAATCCCTAAGCCACTTTTAGAACAGCTAAGGAAGTTGTGTAATAAGGTGCAGGAAACGGTGTTGAGTCTAAGACAGGGATTTTCAATATGCCCTAGCCAACTACAGAATTTAGAAATTCTAGATATTTTTTTTCTGAAGGTATGTAGAAACCCAGAACCCAACAGAACAGAAAACAGAATGTGGTGTGCCATTGGACATCTTTTTTTGTTGTTCCTGCAGGTGGATGAGTATGTTCAGTAATGACAGGAAGGATGCAGGCTCAGCAGCACTGTTTCTCACCTGATATACATCTGTCAGGTTCTGGGTGGAGGACAGATAGAGGCAAGGAGGAAATCAGAGAAGAATCTCTCCAAGACTGCCCTAAGACATATGAGAATCAGGAATCCTCTGTCTTCTTCCATTCTGAGCTAAGCCATTCCTTCTCACCTGAACAAAGTACTTTCTTTTCTACTTTAATGGGAGTTGACCTGAAACTTTAGCCCTGGGGCAAATTACAAATATACCCTACCAAAGTTGGCCTTAGTAAAGAATTCCTAACTGGAGTCCCATTTTTTAGTGAGGTCTGGCTGCACCTCACAACTGCAATCGGACTCATTGAACAATATGAGCTTTCATAGCCTTGCTATTTAAGATTCTTTCTCTCAGACTAAATAAGCAAAACTGCTCCCAGACATCCATCATGGGTATCACTGAGTGACTTACATATCATGTAACTCAGAATGGAGTAGTTCCATTCCTTCAGGCTTCCTGACTTGAGTTAGCTGCATCTGCTAATGTTGGAAATGTGTTTCGAAGACTTTGTATCACTTGGCTAGGAAAATGGAGGGCCAGATGGCTTTGAAAGAATATTAAATGGCAGGAGGCTCTCTGGAATGTTAAATTGATTCTAGAGATCATGGTTATATTTCCTAAAGATAGTGTCCTTTGGGGGGGTAAAATTTTGCTATTTTATCCGAACCAGAAACAATAAAGAGGAGAAAGACTTTTAGGATATTTTCTAAAGTAAAGATGAGGAAAACTTTTGGAGTAATGACAAATAGAATTTTGAATATCTTTGATGGCACAGTGGTTAGGATGTTTTATCTTACTGACACATTCTGTTTTATTAGAGAAGGCATAATATTTACTGTTAGCTTTCAGCAATGTGTTTCCTATGCTGAAGGAAAATTTTTGAAGCCTGGAAGGATACCCATGGCTCATAATTTGGAAACTTAAGTAAATATCAAGAGAATTCAGGGAATGAATATTGATCCTCTTTACTGTCAGTAGGATTAATAAAATAATGTACAAAAAAGTTCTTAGAATGGAGCCTGGCATATTATAACTGCTCAGTAATTTAATTAATTATGATTAGAATCATAAACTCAGAAAGTCAACTTACTTCACATCTCCTCTTGGCTATCTCCCAGGCACCTCAAACATGACATATTCAAAGATGAGTTATTTATTTCTTCCCTGTTGCAGTCTGGCTCTTTCCATGGGCCTTTCCATCTTAGTAAATGACAACTCACATTTGTTCAAGCCAGGGTTCTGGGGAGTCACACCTGATACGTCTCTCTACCTCACCACTCCATATCCATCCATCACTGGGTCACATACATTCCATAGCTTAAACAATTTAAAAATTTACCTACTTATACCTATCACTTTTGCCAAATATTTACTGTAGGGTTTACAATCTCTATTTTATTGACATTTTAGACCAGAAAATCCTTTGCTATGGGAAGCTGTCCTGTAACATTGTAGGATTGTTAGCAGTATCCCTGTTCTCTGCTGGGTATCAGTGGGAATCCCCCACTTTGATAGCAATCCGAACATTGTCAAATGTCCCCTGGGAGCAAAATCTCCCCCATTTAAAGAACCACTGATTTGGCCCAAATTACTACATATCCTCCATCAGCTTCTGCAAGCCTCCTTATCCCCAGTAAGGATAAGACCTTCATTCTTCTTGAGCCTGTTTCTCAGAGAGGTCACAGAGGTCGCTACAGCATATGGATCTCACCAGCTCCCATTCCAGCCTGAGCTTTTGACCTGTTTCCTTTACAGTTAGAACAAAAACTCCCAACCATGTCCATCTTAATTGAATCCTTCCTGTTCCTCTCTCCAATCTAATCTTATGCATCCCCCTCACTGTGCTCCAGCCATAGTGGAGTTCCCCCAAAACACCAAACATCTGTGGACCTCAGCGCCTTCACACATGCTATCCCTGCCCAGAGAGCTCTGCAGTCCACTTTATACTCATCCACGAAGGGACCCCCTATTATTTTCTATAGTAAGACCCTACCTATTTCCATCAATGCCTTCATCACAATTTGCAACTGTGCATTTTCTGTCTTACTTTAGTTGTCTTATATGAGACTATAAGTTTTTTGAAGGCAGGAGCAGATCTGTTTTATCCCTTACTCAATACCAGCACCATCACAGTGTCTTGGCATACAACAAGGAAATCACTGGTATTCATGGAATGGACAAATGAAATAGAAAAGCAGTTTTGACTGGGAAGTGCTTTCCCCATTCTTCACACTAGGGGGTGCTAAATAAAATATATATATATTTTAACAGTATCTGGGAGGTTTCGATGTTCTTTTCCCATAATGCCATTTAAAGTTAGTGGCTCAACAGTTTTTTTTTTTTTTCTCACTGGATAGCAGTTGAGTTCAAAGAGTTGTGTTAATTAAATGAGATATACCTGTAGGTGCTTAGCACAACAGTACCAGGCAATCAGAAGTACTCAGTAAGTGCTAATTGTTTTTTTAACCAGTTAAATTATTTTAAAGTTAAACTTTTATGACCTTTCCCACCAAAGTGGTCAGGGGAAGTAATTTAAAGCAGAGAACCATTACTGAATTTTCCTTAAATGATTCAATTTCCATGTCTCAGGGTTGTCATTATTTGCCCTGAAAAATACAACTTCCAGCTCTTAAGAAAATGAGATCATGTTTAAAATACAAAATGGGTAAAACCTAAAGAATGAAGTTCTCAATAAAAATGTTAGATTGATGTCATTTTAATTCAGTCCTTAGTGTTCTAATTCCTAAATAAAAGTGTCAGATGATGAGATACTCATCTGAAAATTCAGTCTTGACTCCATTTAAAATTTATTAGGGTATCAAAAGCCCCATGGCCAAGTGAAGATTTTACGACACATATCACCAGATCGGACTAGCTGCAGGTTAAGTGTATCTCCTTGCCAAGACAGAAGCCAAGTCTTCATAGTGTCAAATGCTCACATGTCGCTCTGACTGTTCCCAGCATATTTTGAATCGCATGCTATGCACAACCTTCATTGTATCCAGTTTGCCAAAATTCTACCACCTAAGGGCATTAAAACTTCTTAGGTAGAGAGAGTATGTGAAAAAATAAAGAGTGTCTTGGAGATGTCTATTTGTTATATATAGGGTCATGGATGTTTTTTACACACTGCAAAGAAGATGTAGTTGCAAAGTAAAGTTGTAATTTCCCTGTTTTTTGTTCTCCTTGTAGATTCCCCTATTGTCCTGATTTATTCACTTTTCTATGACATGAATTTTGTGCCTATTAGATCTTCACAATGAAATGGAGTGGTTATTCTTAAGTCTCAGAAACTGCATGTTGGCCAGCTTCTCCCCAGGCATTCTCCCAAGGAATCTGAAGAAAATTATTCGAAAGGAAAATTCACTGAGGATAGAAAAGGAGCCTGATATATATATATATATATTTTTTTTTTTTTTTTTTTGTGGGGGGGGTCGGGGGAACTAGTTTGAGATTTCATTCTTTTTTCTCTTTCTTCATGTCAGACTAGTTAGCTCTGCTGGTTACAACTGTGATGCTAGTGAGGCTGAGATGTCATCCAAGTTGGAACCTGTCAGCTTTGTGAAAGCAAACAACCTTTGTAAGAGCACAAGCTGCTGCTCACAGAATGGCCTGGCCTGAGGACTCTGGAGGAATATTTCAAGTCTGTCTGTAGAAGTAGAAACACAGTTCAAAGAGTTTTGTCCTATAATGATATAGAGTTCTGTTATTTTTCAATCTTGTATCTTTCTAAAATTGGCCTTTAGAATAGCATCACGGGTAAAGGATAGGTAGGAGAGAGAAACAATCACTGAGCTCATCAATGTCATGGTTATCATCTTCACCATCTTGGTTGTCTGTTGCTTCATCATCATTAGTATCATCATCATCGTCATCACACCATCATTGATATAAATGTCATTACTGCTGTCATACTCTTATTATAAGCTGGGTCCTGGGCTAAGTGCTTTATCTACATTAATTCATTTTCCCACCCATTTCTGGAGGTAGTTTTGGTTATCTCCATTTTATAGTGATCAAATCTATAGATCTAAGAGATGACTAAATTCATGCAGGAATACCTAGTTAGTATACTTCAGAGACCAGATTCAAATCCAGGCCTCTCTGATTCCCAAGTTCATGATCTCAGCATTTATACACATGTGCTAAGCTCCAAGGAATAAAGCTGCCAGCTTCAGATCTATGTAAACTGTATGTCCAAAGGTTAGGTTATCTTTTTCTAACAAAATACTTTGTTGTGAGAAAGTTTAAAACTCTTTTGAGGGAAAATCTTTGAAGTGGCCCAATTTCTTGTGACCTAGTTTCTCCTAGTTAGCTTACAGTTGATACCCTTGAAAAAAATTACATTATGAAACATATTTCTGTCCCAACTACCCTAAAGAGTATACCCTACTTAGTATATACCCATGGACAGATAAAATGAAAGCTGCTTCTTAGACATTGGATGCCCAGCAATGCTGTGGGGATCTATAGCATTGTGGAAAGACATTGTGAAGAGATGTGCTTAATATTAACAAGGAAAGACATTGTGAAGAGATGTGCTTAATATTAACAGCTAACATTTCATTTTTTAAAAATTTTTATTTATTTATGATAGAGAGAGAGAGAGAGGCAGAGACACAGGCAGAGGGAGAAGCAGGCTCCATGCACCGGGAGCCCGATGTGGGATTCGATCCCGGGTCTCTAGGATCGTGCCTGGGCCAAAGGCAGGCGCCAAACAGCTGTGCCACCCAGGGATCCCAGCAGCTAACATTTCAGTACATTTCTCCATTCACTTCAGAGAATGTCCATTAATTAAATATACATACATTTATGTATAATACATATTACATACATATAATACATATTATACATCTGTGTAGGTATATATATGTAACATATATTACATGTATAACATATATATAACATACATATATATAATCTTTGGCTTACCTATTATATTTTATTTTATATGTGGAATCCTAAGGACAAGAATGGTATTTTATCTTTGTAGCTACCACAGTCCTTTGTACATAATAACCTCACCAGATGATATTAGCTTATTATGATAGAATTACTATAGGAATAGACTATCAGAGTATACTGTAGTTTCTAGTTTATAAGCTCCACAATGTCTTTCTTGATTTTTGCCAAATCCATAGCACACACACATCATAGTGCCAGGAATAGAGACTCATTATTTATTGATTAACACTGCATAAGGACTAAAGCTTACTTTGTAACCATTCATTGTGTCCTACACTGTGTTAGACACCTAGTATGTACTCACATATATTCTAGAAACTTCACAGTGGCTATTCTTTGAAAGAGCACAGATTTGAGTATTTGCTGCTTAGCTCCCTCATAATGGATTTGCATGGATTCATCCACCCAGTTCCACTCTGTAACTTGAAATGGAGCTGCCCATGGAATGGGGCCAATCATAGCAATAACATCTTAGAGCTTGAATAAAAGGAACTGACCCCTCTATGGATCAAAACCATGACCTTCACCTCTTTAGTTATTGCAATAGTAATCAAAAAAAGCAGTCTCACGATAACAGAAGGATAAGTTTAGGAGCAAGTGAATACCATCTGGTCAGAAATACTATATTAAAATGCTGGATGCATTGCAAGCTTGCTTCCTAGCACCCCATTAAATTAAGTTGTGTTTCCTAAAGTGAGGCCTGAGCTGCCAGGTGGCATGTAAGGCCACTTCGTGAGGAAAGGTGTTTTTTTATTGCTAAGAAGCTAGATTAGAAAATTCATGGACTGAGCTCAAAAAACAAAAAGGTCCACCCTTTTATATGAGTGATGAAGGAAGAAATTTCAGTATAGAATGACTGTGAATAGCAAAATAGATAATAAAAGGAGATGGGGAAACAGGGCTGTTAGATTTAGGAATGTTATTTCACAGCTTGGGATGGCGGAAAGACTCAAAACTTGCCATTAGAAGACCTGATGTGAGTACCAGCTTTGCTACTTGTTGCATTGACCTTGAGCAAGTGATAACGTTTCTGAGGCTCAGTTTCCCCATCTATAAATTAGGGATGAATTGCTTAGCCTAGCGCAGTGGGGTCACAAGGGCCATTTGACCAAGTCTCACATCCATGAAGAGTTTCAAATGTAGATGTTTGACATAATCACTAAACAAAGTTTCATATAATGTTCCTTAGATACACTGACAAGATGGGAAGAAGTTAATTATATTGCTTGAAATGATGTTCCATTATCAGACCACACTACTTACAATGAATTTTATATATATATATATATATATGGTAAATTCTATAGTTCTTTTGCTTTAGCACAAGTATATGGCATTGCATCTTCCTTCTATTTTAAAAATATTCATCTACATGAGAGACTCCTAACTCTGGGAAATGAACTAGGGGTGGTAGAAAGGGAGGTGGGCGGGAGGTGGGGGTGACTGGGTGACGGGCACTGAGGAGGGCACTTGATGGGATGAGCACTGGGTGTTATTCTATATGTTGGCAAATTGAACACCAATAAAAAATAAATTTATAAAAAAATAAAAATAAAAATGTTCATCTGTTTAATGTAAATATTTAAGAATCTAGCACAATTTTTTGGACAAGGGAGGTCTTTCATTGATATAGAAGCGGGATGTCAAGAAGGCTGAGCTGGGGGTACTCTGTTTGAATTACAAAGAGAACGTCCAAAATGTGTGATCTCTACATTTAAAAATGGTTAAGATGGTAAATGTCATATGTATTTCTAACAATTACATTTTTAGTTTTTTTAAAGAGATGACTATTAGTTCTCACTTTAATCAATTAGTTGTCCAATGTAAACCAGTTAATGGAAATAACTTAAAACCATAGTGTATATTTGGAATTTCAGATGAAAAAAAAAAAAACTGGGAGAATTGAGAGTTCCTTTCCTTCCTCTCTCCCTCCTTCCTCTCTACAAATGCTTTTTGAGTTTCCACTTACTTGCTGACACACTTTGGAAAATTGGAAAATAGGAAGATAACAAAGTTCCAGCACTCATGGATCTTACATTCTACTGAGGAGTAGTAACAATAAACAGGAAAAGAAAAATGTCAGGTAGAGATAAACGCTATGAAGAAAAACAGTCAGGAAAGGTCATAGAGTATAAAGGGGTGGGCAGGTGCTACTTAGGGACCACAAGAAGACTTTTCTGCAGAAGGGCCATTTGAGTACAGTATTGAATAAGAGGAGAGAGAGCCCACAAAGATCTGAAGGAAGCACAGTTTCTAGGTGGAGAAGTACAAGTGCAAAGGTCCTGAGGCAGGAATGTGTTTGGCATGTCCAAGAGACATGTAGGCTTTTTTTTTTTTTTTTTTTTACATATTAATGCTTTTAATTATTTATACTCTTCACAACAAAAATAAGGAGAGGTGCAAATACCCAACTTGATTGCACAGGAACCTACATCACATACCATATGTGCACATTCCACTGTTCCCTGTCACTTGCATGTATTCACGTTGTCTTAGCTTTATTTTCGTGTCCCAAATGGAAGATTCCGCATGTCTGCCTCCCATTTCCTGAATTCTGCCCTTGTGGCAGAGGATGAATGATGAAGGAAAAGAATGGCAAGAAGTATGGTTGGAGATAGAACTGCAGTCCAGAATTAGGGCCTTCTGGGCCATTTTACAATGAAGTAATTCAGGGTTAGGGAAAATAAGTGACTGAGTCTAAAGATATTGCTTCTTCACTCTGGAAGCTGCTAAAGATGGGTAAGAGCCTGTCTGGTTTTTTGGCTTTTTTGTCACCATGAATTTCTCTGGACTATGCAGAGTCATCTTACAAACCTGACTCAATAATTTTTGGCTCTTCCTAATGACACTTGAAGTTCAAGATGTTGTTATGCTGCATGTTAATGATATTTGATTATCTCCCTCCCTAAATTGTGAGGTTATGTGTACTTTGAAGTAAATGCAAAAAGAGGCAGTGTGCTGAGAATGAAGGACGTTCTCTTGTAATTCAAAGAATTTATGTGACAATAGTCATTTCAGAATTGTTTTTAAGCTGAATCCAACACTGTTTGATAAAGGTTGTGATGTGCATAATTAGGCAAGCTGAAATTCTATATCTATACATGTATAGAAGCTATGCATATTAGATGCATGAAACTAATAGTTTCCATCAAGTGTTTCTTAATTTTGCAAAGCAGATCCCTAGCTAGCAGCCTTCTGCTTTCTTTTCAGGTATGCAGTATGGGTCTTCGTGCTAGTTATTCATTCTTTTGTTTTTGAAACCAATACTTCTTAGATTATTGTTTATCACTGATTTCTACTTATGGGCATCGAGAGTTTTTTTTTTTAATTTCAATCCAATTAGCCAATATATAATACATCATTAGTTTCCTGTGTAGAGTTCAATAATTCATCAGTTGCGTATGTTTTCTTTTCTTTTAATATTTTATTTATTTATTTATTTATTTATTTATTTATTTATTTATTTATTCATTCATTCATTCATTCATGAGAGACACACACACACAGAGAGAGAGAGAGAGAGAGACAGAGACACAGGCAGAGGTAGAAGCAGGCTCCATGCAGGGAGCCCGATGTGGGACTCGATCCCAGGACTCCAGGATCAGGCCCTAGACTGAAGGCGGCGCTAAACCTCTGAGCCACCCGGGCTGCCCTGTTTTCTTTTCTTTTAGAGTTTTACACATGCTTCATTTTCTTAGCCACACAAATCCAATCTCAGTCTTAAATAGGGCAGAGCTAGAATGCATTTGCTCTAACTGTGAATTGTTTGGAGCTTCTGTAGTTACTTAGAGATGCTTCCCCATCTGTGGATGGGGAAAATTCTCCTTGGCTCACCTCCTCAGATTGTGGTTTGATGAACTGTAAGACAGATTTTTAGAAGTAAAAGGGTCTATACAAATGCCAGGCATGGTTTTATTCCTGATCTACATTCAGTAGAAGTCCCCAGTTTTAGAAAGCTCTTTGTGGCTGCCAGAAGTGCGGGGACCGTGATCTTCAAACACTGTAGTAGAAGAGCCTTCTCTCTCTTTGCCACACTGCTGCCAGACCAATCTTTTGAAAATAAACCTTGATCTTGCCACTTCTGTTTTGGAATTTTTTCATTGACTCTTTAGTGCATAGAGAACAAAACCCACGTTCTCTTAAGTATGGCCCAGAGAGCTCTTTGCTATCTCTTGCCTCTCCCCACCATGCATACCCCAGCCATGCCTAATAAGTAAATGCCGTGGCCCTGGCATAGCTCCATTCTTTGCTGGGACAGCTCTTGTCCCCCTGGTCAGTACTTTGAAAAGGACCACACTGACACATAAGTTCTCTTTCCTAGCGCCGTATTCTGCTTCCAATTTAAATCATCCCCCTCTGACCTTGCCAACTCCAAACTCTCTGTGCTAGTGGAGAGAATAATTGGTGTTGAACAAACGTCCGTTTTGGTAAATGAGTTCGGAATAAACAGATCTTCCTAGACTTATAGTGGGGTTACATCCTGATAAACCCATCCTAAATTAAAAATATCCTAAGCCAAAAATGCACCCTAAGTATACCTAAGCCTACCCAACATCATAGCATAGCCCAGCCTTCCTTTAAATGTGTTTAGAACACTTATATTAGGGATCCCTGGGTGGCTCAGCGGTTCAGCGCCTGCCTTCAGCCCAGGGCGTGACCCTGGAGACCCAGGATCGAGTCCCATGTCGGGCTCCCTGCATGGAGCCTGCTTCTCCCTCTGCCTGTGTCTCTACCTCTCTCTTTCTCTCTGTGTCTCTCATGAATAAATAAATAAAATATTAAAAAAAGAGAACACTTATATTAGCCTATGGTTGGGCAAAGTCATCTAACACAAAGCCTAGTTTGTTGAATATCTTCTGTAATTCAGTGAATACTGCATTGCAAGTGAAAACAGCATGGTGGTATGAGTCCAGAATGGTGGTATATGTGTCAGATTTTGATCCTTGAGATCATATGGCTGACGGGGTGTTGTGGCTTGTTGCCACTGACAAGGTTGAATAATCATTCAGATTTAACTTTTATTTATTAGGGTTTCCAAATCCTTTACTTTCTAGGTGGTCCTTCCATAGCTTATGACTCCAGTAATGTTTATGTTCATTCTGTCTCTATAGGACAGTTTAAAGGGACCAATGACAGGACATGGAGAAAGCCCTTTCCAAAGTAAAAATCCCTATGCACCCTAGAGGGCTTCTAGTTGCTGCATCATCACTGGGTATACTGTTCACCCTTTTCCCTTCACACTCTGTCCGAACTGTGATGGACCAAGAAAGTGACTTATTACCAATCTACCAACTTCTCAGTACTTTCCAGCTTCTTTACAATTTTCCTGGGACAGGAAGGAAACCTTGCATAAAGTCTGGTCTCCACAAGTCTCTTCTCCTCACTCCATGCTCCACCAGCCAGGGCATACCAAAAGTATGCGCTTAAACAGAGATAAAATTTGAAACTCTTGTTTCTCACAGGGTGGGTTTCAAATCTCCAGAGGTCTCATTACCAATGGTTGATCATGAACGTGTTACCTAACCTCGTTGAGCTTTGGTCATCTTATCTGTAACACAGGGATAGTAAAAATGCCCTTACTTTTTGTGCCAAATGAGGCAATACAGGGAAAGCTGATGAAGAGTAAAATAAAAAGCAAGTATTTAAAAATAGGTAATGCATATAGCATGAAATAAACAGTGAACATTATCTGCTATTGTATTATCATCATCACTATTACTATTTTTAAAAGATTTTATGTATTCATGAGAGACACAGAGAGACAGAGGCAGAGGGAGAAGCAGCTTCCCTGCAGGGAACCCGATGAGGGATTTGATCCCAGGACCCCAGGATTCCAACCTGAGCCAACTGAGCCACCCAGGTGCCATGTATTATCATTATTATTATCATTAGTATTTATCACTATCATTAACATAAGGTTGTAGGCAATCTGAGCTGTGGCTAGCTCTAAAACTCTCTCTTTGTATCCTACTAAAAAAATGATTTAAGATAGAAGTAAATGAAAGCATGGTTGGTCTGGATAAGCTTGTTTCCAAATTAGTTTATTATTTTAATAGAACCTTCACATACATTGATACTATAACTAAACTTATAACAAATTTCTATTGTGAAGCTTCACCCAGCTGATTGAGACCCAACAGAGTGTTATGACACCAAGCTCATACAGGTGTACTGGTCTGATACGTTGTACTGTCCTGCAGTCCCCCTGATGGCTGCCAAGCACCTGCTTCATGATTGACAACCCACATTCCTAGGCATGAAAAACATTGGCTTCCAATAATAATAGTTTACAAATGATTATGATACTAGGTGGAGCAACTGTCTTCTACTGGTGGCTATTGCATTCTAGATTTTTTGCTTCATTTGCATGAAATGTCTCATTTAATCCTATGGAAGTCTACTCAGGTGGGTCCTTGTACCAAAGTACAGTTAGGAAAAGTGAGGCAGGGAACAATGAAATGAACTGTTTATGGTCATACTTCAAAGATATAGCAAAACTAATATTTGTACCCCAGTAGTCTAATTCTAGAACATATGCTCAACCAATAGCCTATGTTTGACTTCCCATTCTTTTTTCCTATTTTCTCTTTTCTTTTTCTTACAAGTTGAAGAACCTCAAAAGATGCTTTAATTAGAGGCACATATTTTTGTGACTACTGTTGCACTTTTTCTCCTTTTACATTTCTCAGAGTCCCTGGAGGGAGACAGGGAGCCCACCTTGGAGATAACAGATAAGGAAACAGGCTCTGAGAGGCTGCCTAACCAGAAGCCATGTAGCCACGGGGAGATCTCTGGCTCCATGATCTGACCCAAGCACATCCCATTTTCCAACACAGTTATCCTCCAGCATCTAATTATTAAGAGGCCTTGAATTAGATGTGTGAGTTGTGCAAAGATATATTGCAAGGATTCTGCTCTGGGATTAGAGAGTACATGGCCACAACCTATCCTAACCATGTTGATCCAACAAACACTAGAATGAAAATATTGTCTTCTGAAAGACAAAATGATAGCATTTTCAATCAATGTCGAGGCTTAGAAACCCTGGTGCCTTTTTCAGCCTCTCTGGTAGGAAATGTCCCCGACACTGACATCCTATTGCATGACAAGAAGACAACAGTGGTCAAAAGGGGCTTTCCCAAATGTGACTCCCAAGATGCTATTGCAATGTTTTCAGGTTCTAAAATAGTCACTTCCATCCAAAGTCCTACAGGGTAATTATAGCTTTGCCATTATTCCTGGTCTGGCAATGATCCAGAACTTGGCTCTCGTTTACCAACACTGCCTTACCTCGGATGTGATGGAGCCCTTTCATTATGGATATGAGGACCAGCTGAACATTCTGAGGCTGTTCCGTAGCCCACTTCTCCCCTAAACATCCCTGAATGTCTTAGCTTTGGCAGGTCTTGAGGGAGAATTCAGGAGGCACCCTTTAAAAGAGAATGGATAGAGCAAATGGAACATGTTTTCTAGTCTCTGGGGCGGGAAGTGTGCTTTTAATTTTTTCTCCAGGTTTGGGTGTGTATTTATAGGCTGTTAGGAGGAGTGGAGGGTGTTAGGTAGACCGGCTTCTCTCGTAAGGCAGAAAAGAAAAACATCCTTCCCCACCCCATTTCTTTTTAAGGCTACAGTTGAAGTCATGCTCACCTTCCACTATGAGGCACGGTGATGTTTTTCTAATTGTCTGGAGTCAGGTCTGCCACACTTCCTTGACTACACTTCTCCTTCCTGTCGGGGACAGGTTCCTGGGGTCAGGCACGCAGCAGGCTCCAGCCCATGAGCCAACTCAGAATTCAGGAGCCACGGTGTCCTCCAGATATGGAGGCGCGGGACTGAGACTTCTGCACTGGGATGTGACTTGTCAGCCAGAATCAGTGACCACACACTGTGGCTGAACTCAGCCATGCTCTCCCTCTCCACCCTGGTTTTTCTCAGTCCTTCAGTAGTAGCTTGGGTTATTAGAGGGTTTTGGCCTGTCACCAGAGCCCATGCGGAGAGGAGGTGGGGCTCCCTGAAGTGCCCTTGACCCCGCTAAGAGCAGTGCTGGGAGCTTTAGCTACGTGATCTTAAAATAGTCCTCACGACCACCTCCCACGATATCAATGCTCCTATATTTCTCATTTTACAGATAAGGACTCTAAAGTTCAGAGAGATAAAGAAACGTCTAAGGTTACACAGTGTGTTGTGGTTTGTATTCTCACTTGAAGCAGAAGCTGTGACAAGGATTTGAGTCAAAAGAGCTTATTTGGGATGTTTAGGAGATACCAGTGGAGTCGTGGGAAAAATAGGCACCAAAAGGAGGGCTGCTAATAAGGAATGGGGTATTATGCGACGGGGAGATTAGAGTATTACTCTGGAGGGAAATGCTGGAAAAAACAATGTGGAGCATACACCTCACAGTTTTCTTTTCCAGGGGGTGAAGGAACCAGAGTGTATTCTCACACCAGTTCTTAGCAATCACTGTTTAAGGGTAGGTGGGGTAAAGATGGAGGGTTAATTTCCCAACTTGGCCAGAACCCTGGCCAGGAATTTTCAGAAAGCTCGAGGCGGAGGGATCCAGATACTGGTAGTTAGAAGCCAGTCAGCATGCACTGAAGTGATGAGGCCCCCAAATCTGAGCTAGAAACAAATAGTTGGCTACATTAAGTTGCATAGCCATAACTGCCACTCTCAAAGATTTCTTGCTGCACCACAAATCAGCCCAAAAGTTAGTGGTTTCAAACAACAACCATCATATTTGTTCCCAAGTCTATGGGCTGAGTCAGCAAGACTGTGTTCTTGTGCTGGTCTCACCTGCAGTCATTTGTGTGGTTGTATTCTTGTGGTAGCTTAACTGGAAGCTGCTGGTTCTGAGGAGACCTCAGGTAGGCCAGTTCCTCTCTGGTCTATGTAGCCGTCAAAGGTTCAGCAAACTTTTTCTATAAAGAGTCAGTATTTTTGGCTCTGCAGGGCTTCCAGTTTCTGATGTAAGTACTTTACTGTCATCATGTAAACCAGTCACAGACAGTCCATAAACAAATGGACATGGCTATGTTCTAATAACACTTTATTTACAAAAACAGGTGGTGGCTGGAATTGGCCTATGGGCCATACCCTGCCCAGTCTTTGTCCTTGACCAAACTTCATTGCATGGGGACTGTACCTTTCCAAAGAGTTAAGGTAGAAACTATAAGCCCTCTTGAGACTTAGGCTCAGAAATCACACCGTGTCATTTTTGTTCCATTCTGCTGCTTAAAGCAAGTCACCAGGTGATCCCCTACACCACAGGTGGGGCTATAGACTTAACCTCCTAAAGGAAAGCTCAGCAATATCATATCACAAAGGGATCTGGATTCAATGATGGGAGGAACATTGGGATCCATCTTTGCCAACAGTTTAACCTCCCCACCTGATATCTGTTTGATTTTAGGACCCTCGACATTTAACTACCATACTGTACTCCCTCTCTATATAGCCTCATGTAACTGATTTAGGGATGAGGTCAGGAGGTAGGCAGTTGTTGGTAGCCTTAGATTTAGTCCAAAATTGGAACAAGGTTTTGCTACTGCAGGAAATGAGATTTCTATGTGTTAGATCTCAGCCTTAGAAATGGAGGTTGAGAGACCCAGAGAGTTCTCTAGTCCACTCAGTTGCCCCTTGTATGAAGGAACCCTTTTTGCAAACTACCCAACAAATGACTGAGATTCTGCTTGATGGACCCTTGAGACAGGAAGGTCACTACTCCCATCCTTTTCCCTCAAGCGATTCGTATGTCTCATCTCTCCTTCCATTCATCAAATCATTCAGCCAAGTGTTCAGCTCCTCCTGGGTACCAGTTCCTGAGTTAAGTGATGAACAGATAAGCCCAGTAGCTTCTTTCATGAAGCTTCTGATCAGTTCCTATTCCACATGGCACCTGTTTTCAATCTTCTTAGCTCTTTCTTTGTTCTTTATGGTCTTCATTCTGAGGCCTAGAGTAGTTGTTCTTATGGAAAATATTCAGAAAGACTTGCCCCTCTTTACTGAAATGAATTCCATTTCTTTTCTGAAATGAATGTCAGAGATACATAAATATAAACACAGCTGCAAAGCAACCTACCTAATGCATTAACTATGATTAATAGTAACTTAAAGGGGAGGTAACATAATGAAGTCATGCATATTTCAAATTAGGTAAATATTCTAGAATTCAACTAGATTCAATACTGAAGTAACTGAACGTTATCCTAGACACAGAAGCAGGTTTATACGTGCGGTTGGCAAACATTTCTGTAAAGGGTGGGATAGTAAATATTTTCGGCTTTGTGGGCCATTTTCAACTCTGCTATTGTACTACAAGAGCAGCCACAGACAATTTGTAAACACATGAACATGATTGTGTTCCAACAAAACTTTATTTACAGAAACAGGCTGTGGCCTGGATTTGACCAGCTAATAGTAGTCTGCTGACTCTTGGCGTAATACAACAGCTGTGAATGCACACTGATAAGGATAAATTGTGTGGGCAATTCAGACTTAATTAGCATGACTATCAGTGATTTTCCAAAATGGTGGTGACTACCTTTTGGCAAAGTTCTGAAGAAAGCAAAGTGTAATTCTCCCATAATCTACCAAGCACTTAGTTACTTTCTTGGAACATTCAGTACATAATATTACCTGGCAAAAAAATTTCTTTTGGCATTGTTATGTAGTTTTAGATAATTATATGCAGGTATCTCCTCAACATAAATGTCCTGTGGGATATTTTAAAGGTATATGGAATGCAGATAATCCATGTTATTTTGTATTGTGAGGATTGAGTTGGGCACTGAAAGAGGTTTTCACTTTTCAACTGTCACTCCCCATGAAATGACTCTTGTGCTCCTCAGGCTTGAGGACCACCCAAATTACCCACCCCACCCCCAATTTCTCAAATGCAGTGCCATTCACTATTAAGAACCACAGTTCTAGGGGATCCCTGGGTGGCTCAGCGGTTTAGTGCCTGCCTTTGGCCCAGAGCACAATCCTGGAGTCCTGGGATCGAGTCCCGCGTTGGGCTCCTGGCATGGAGCCTGCTACTCCCTCTGCCTGTGTCTCTGCCTCTCTTTCTCTCTCTATGTCTATCATGAATAAATAAATAAAATCTTTAAAAAAAAAAAAAAGAAAGAACCACAGTTCTAGACCTACTTGCCGTATTAGTGTGCTCAGGCTGTCATAACAGAATACCATAGACCAGATGGCTTAGACAACAGCCATTTATTTTCTTCCTATTCAATAGGAAGCTAGAAGTCAAGATCAAGGTGTTGGCAGGTTTGGTTTCTTTGGGCAGATGGCCATCTTTCTCTGTGCCATTACATGTTTTATTTTTTGTTTTGTTTTGTTTTTTTTTCTGTGCTGGTCTCTTCCTGGTGTCCTCGCCACCTCTGCCTCTGCTTCTGCCCCCTCTCACTCTTCTCCTCTCCCTCCCCTCCCCCTCCTTCTCCTTCTTTCTTCTTCAAGATTTTATTTACTCATGAGAGACAGAGAGAGAGAGAGGCAGAGACATAGCAGAGGGAGAAGCAGGCTCCCCATGGGGATCCTGATGCAGGACTTGATCCCAGGACCCTGGGATCACAACCTGAGCCAGAGGCAGATGCTCAACCACTAAGCCACCCAGGTACCCCTCTTCCCCTTCTTATAGGGACATCAGTCTTATTAGATCAGGGTCCCAATCTTATGACTTCAATTAACCTCAATCACTTCTGTAAAAGGCCCTCTGTCCAAATACAGTCATGTTGAGGATGAGGGTTTCAACTCGTGAATTCAGAGGAGACACGATTCAGTCCATAACACAACTTCATCTCCACTGCCTAATTAAATCTTCTCATTCTATTCTTTTTTTCTGGGCTCATGGGAAGTTCACTCCTCAACATGGCCTTCGTGGTCCATGGTAATGATAATGAATCCCATTGCTATCCATGTTACCTCATATTTGACAGAGTACTTTTATAGAAATATCCAATTGTTTTTTGAAACAGTCTCTTTTTTTAGCTTTTTTAAAAATGTAGAGCATTTTTAATTTAGAGAAAAATACAAAGAATTATTTAGCCAATATCTATGGATCCACCACCCAAATTGAACAGAGGTTCAGATTTTTTGCCATGTTTGATTTAGATTAAGTTTATGGAGTAACACCAAAGATTCAGTTGAAATGCCTTCTGACTCCCCTCTTCCAATTTCATCCCCTCTCCATCCTGGAGTTGGTTTCCTTCATATTCATATTTTTATACTTTCAGTAGATATACATAGATCCATAAAATACATAGAGTTATTCTGTACTCTAAAGATGTACTGAAAGGGGTATTGTACTGAATACATGTCACTTAGCATTTTTTCTTTTTCATGTTACACTTTGGTTTCAAGAATTGTCTGTGTTGATATTTGTAGATCTAGCTCGTTCCTTTTTCATGGCTATGTAGTGTTTCACTGCATGAACATGCTGCAAGTTACTCATTTCCCTTTTGATGGGCATTAAACTTTGTGACTTTTCACATTATAAACTTTTGTATATGTCATCTTGTGTACATGTGTGAGAGTTTCTTGAGACAGATGTCAAAAGAAACCCAACTGACAGTGAATCAATGTCACAGGAGACTACTCTTCCTAATAGAATGGCAAGCCTGAAGGTAGGCATTCCTAGACTGCCATGGCAATTGAATGATGCCAAGGGATCCAGGATGGTTCCATTTATCTGCTCTGCCATCCATAGAGGGTGCACTTTTATCCTCAGATTTGCTCTTTCATGGCTACGAAATAGTTGTAGCAACTCCAGGCATTGTGTTAAGTTCCAGTCAGAAAGACGGAAAGGGGCAAAAGTTTATTACAGCAGACTAGTCAGTTTGGCCCAGTAAGAGGATTTCCTAGAAGCCCCTTCAATGATTTTCACTTATTCCCTGTTACCAGAGCAGGATCATGTGCTTCATCCATCAGCCAGTTAGAGGAAGATTTCTGGATGGTGTGGAGCTATGGAAGAGGGTTGGGTCAGCTGACCAGTTGTATCTGGCATACTGCCCAGGGAGTCATGATCCTAGAATATGCACATCTTCAACACTCCTAGATGTTGCCACAGTGATCTCCAAAGCTGTTGAACCAGTTTACAGTCTTGCTAACAAAGTATGGAAGTTCTGGCTTCCTCATGTCAAAAATCAAAGAATTATTATGAGGCATAATGCTAGATGAGGTCACTTACAAAAAAACCCAAACAAAACCCCCAAATCAGTACTTCCAGAGCTTTTAGCAATGTGCCTAGAGCTTAGTGTACACTGTCAAATAGGTTTGCTGGACTCCCTGCCCTGCCACCTACAGGTGGGTGATTCCATATAAGTTTTTCTGAGCCTCAATTTCCTCATCTATAAAATGGGGATAAAGATATCATCTATCTCATAAAGAGGTTTTAATGATTAAAAGAGAAAATGCCAATGAATGACTAACATAGCGCCAACTACAGAGGCAGGCAGCAATCAATATTTTAGAGACTAGATGCCATATATAGGTTGACCATATTTTTGAACCCCAAATGAAGAAATTGATATGGCACTTATGAGTTTTATTCATGGAAAAACAGGTTTGCATATTTGATATGGGGCCATGCTGAAAAACGTGGAGTGATTTCTAATGTCTTAATGTATATGCTTATACTAAAATCTGGACTTCACATCATTTGGCTGTGGAACTCTGTAGAAAGTGGAGCATGTTTAAAAATATGGGCATCAAAAGAAAAGGTAGACTGAGATCAAATCACCTTTAACTAAATATCTTACTCCTCACCTTTTGGATATATTTGTGGAGTTCTTTTTTGTCTTCAAGCCCTCAGAGAAAAAAAGTAAGAATATGAACTTCAAATTTTCTTTATGAGATTTGACAGTAATTGTTAAGATACAAGTATTGTGGGGAAGTGGGAGAGCAATGAAAATTATTCGATTTTTTACAGGAAAAGTTTAGGAAGCTGAGATTATTAAATCCAGAATGGAGAAACTCTAAGGGGAAATGTCACAATTATCATTAAGCCCCTGAGTATTACCTTTGTAGGGAACCAAATGAAGTAGAATGAGTTTAAATCATGGGAGAGTCCCTTTAGGAAAGACTATTCCAGTAGTAAATACTGTTAAATCTTCTCTAGGTTTCCAAATTATTGAGTAGCCTAAGAAAATAGACTGGCTGATACTTTTCTGCAATTGCTTATATCCCTACTAGGTCATAAAGAGCCTGGTCTTTAAGCATTTTATTACACAATTCTGAAGCTTAAGAGAACTGGCATGCTTTGTACTTCTCAAAGGTACCATTAAACATATGTTTACTAGGTGTCTAATTATATATCAGGCATGATGCTAGCCTCTGAGGGTATAGAAGAAGACGTGCTGGATCTTGCCCACATGGAGCTTATAGGCCACTGTACTTATAAAACTATGGCACATGCTTCAGAAATCTCAGAGGGGCCACTTAGTCCTGATGGAGTGGGTTAAGCAAGTGGGTCCAGGAAGGTTTCTGGAGGAGGTGAGGTTTGAGCTGAAATCTGGTGGAGGAGTAGGAATGAGTAGGGTGGAACTAGAGGCCCCTAGAAGGTTGGTGATTAGAGGTGAGAAGCAGGGAGGGACAGGACAGCAGATTCTCTTATGGGGAGAGTGAGTCTGGGGGACGGGCCGAAATGGAGAAATGCAGGGTTGAACTACTGTTTGTTGTCTGTTATGTGTAACACTTTCACTTTTATAGTGCTCCTCTATTATTTTTCATTGTTGTTTTAATAACCATGACATTATCATTTTATCTTAAAAATCATTGAGAGGCTCCGCTTGAGAATGAGCTCTGGTGGAAAAAAGCCTCCCCTCCCTTTTCTCCTTAGCTACACATTGGCTTTAAAAAAAAAAAAAATCAAACAGTATAGGGAAAGGGAGAAGGATAGACAAGCAGGACCCTGGAGGCCGTATGCACCCACCTCTTTTGTTTCAGGAGTTCAAGTAGGACAGTCACTGGATTTGGGGCTGTGTCATTACTTGCTGTGTAGCAGCCTCATGGTTAAGTGACTGTGCTCTGGAGTGCCTGCTCCCAGTAGAGAATCACCGGCAGTGTGACCTTGGGCAAAGCAGTGTATGTCTCTGGACTGTTAAATGGAAATACACCAGCAGTTCCCTAGAGAGTTCCTGTGGGCATTAAATGAGTTAAGGAATCTAAGGTGCTCAGAACAGTGCCTGTACATAGATAATCTTAACTAAATGGCTAGCAGTGATCATCATAGAGTCTAAGGTAAGGATTGGTAACTATAATGGTTCTCACTGGTTTTTTTTAACAGTCACTGTGCTTCTTGTGCTGCCTTCATCATCTCACTATTTTAATATTTGCAACCACCTTCTAGGGTTATCAATCCCTTTTGCAGACAAAGGAGCTGAGGCTAGGGAAGGGTAATTAACCTGTCCACGAACAGTGGCGGTATAGTGACTCCACCAAACCCAATCTTAGACCACTTTGATGAGGACGATTAGATCCTGGCTCCTTACCCTTTCACTCCGAGTGCTTGTTTTCTTTACAGCTCTGCTGGTAGGCTCTTTTTAGAATCGTGTGGTCAGTCTAGAAGTATGATTGGCTCTTTAAAAACCTCCTAGCTGTTATATTAATAAACATGGCTGAGATAAGTGCCAGAGAATTGGCCACCATAACCAAAGACCAGCCAGAGGAAAATTACCAACATAATTTGCGTTCTATCAACAAATGTGTCTGGGGCACACAATGAGCTTGACTCACTACCAGGGACATAGATGGTGACAGAGTTCAGGACGAAAGTTTATTCTCAGCCTTCAACTGTTCACCCTGGGGGCCAGGAATCCACTTTCAGAAAAGCATAACTCAGAGATTGAACACATTCGTGAAATAACACAACCCAAGAGCAAAGAGCATAGGCTTGCCACTTTGGTGTACCAGGCTGCAAAGCCTGCTTTCCTCACTTCTAACAAGGTGAACATCCCTAAAAATCTCAGTTCCCAGTTTCATTTACCTGTGGGGATATGAATATTTATATCTCAAATTCCTCGCAGACTTTCGTGAAGGTTAATGGAGATAGAGGGTACAACACAGGTAGTACACTCTACCGTACGTGGTTATTAACACCCATGTTAGTTCCTAGTCTTCAGGCTTCGATATCAGCAGAGAATCAGTGTTTTGTTTTTGAAAAGAGTATTGCTTCCCAAAAGGATTTTGGAGACTGCCCTGATATAAAAGAAAGGGGTAAGAAAGGAGAAGACATTCTGAGAGGGCAGAGAGGACTAGTGGGCTGAGTCTGGGATGCAGATTTTGGGAGCACTCCCTCTATACTCTGGTATCTGGGTTCCTCTCCAAGATTTAAAGAAGTCTGAAAATTTGGGAGGGGAATGCTAGTACTGGGAGTTGAGAGAAGATGGCTTCTTGGACAGGGAGTAGGGCGGTCCTGTCCCTCCTTTCAGTCATAGATTAACAATGACTTAATTCTAGAAATATTGTCAGCAAGTAAAATAAATAGACTAATCACTCTGGGCAAATTGTGTGTTAATACATCTAGGCATTGTTTCCAGGCTGACCCTTAAATATACGTTTAATCAATCTAGATGGATGAGTCATCCTGTTCTTAATTAATCTTTTTGGACATTTATAGAGAAAAGGCAGTCTTTACAAAGACCTTTTAAATGTGTTTAAGTTTAGTATGGATTTTATTTATGTGCATAGCACGAGCGGCCATTACTTCTAAATGATGGCTTATTTTGAATGTTCTCAGACCTTCAAGATGTTTTATTTCCACCCTTGGGGAGGGAATCAGGGTTGGGTTGAAAGGAAACACATGATGGCCATTTTCCATGGCATGAGCTGCTTAACCTTTCTGGAGTGTACATGTTTGTTTGGACTTTATAGCACTGCAAGCAGGCGAGGGGAGAAAGAGATGGGGGCACTCATTCTTCAGGAGGCCTTTGTTGGGAAATGGTGTCACATTCAGAGATATGTCTTAGTTGGGGTGACCCTCAGTTCAGTCTTCTCTGCCATGGAAGTCATCGCTATCACAAAAGCATTTCCCTGGAGCCTGAAGGCTGGCTCTTACACCAACGCCAAGGCAGGCCCAACTGCACTGGTCATTATGGGCTTTTGTTGTTGTCTGTCACTGCTATGATCCACCATCTGCTGGGACACTGGGAGTTTGGTTTTGGTGCCATTTGCTGTAGGGATGTAACTTAAATTGGAGCCAATCCTCCCAGGACACTAGGCTCTGTGTATGCGTGTGTGTGTGTGTGTGTGTATGTTGCTGAGAATGGTATCACTCAGTCCCCCAGTTTCTCTTGCCTACCAGAATTTTGTGCTCCAGGATCGGTTATTTTTGCCACCTTTATAGTTCAACCTTTACCTTTTGGTGTTCATTTGTATTGAGCACTTACATTGTAGTAGACATTGTGCTAGGTGTTGAGAATATGGTGGTACATCCTACAGGCTAAGTTCTGGGAGTTTCTATTCTATAGGTTTGGAATAAATTGGAATTCCAGATACTGTAAGTGTCAGCTAAAAAATGAAACAAGGTGCTGAGAGACAGACATAAGTCCAGTGTGGCTGAAGGAGAGTGGACAAGGCAAGAAATGTGTTGAAACTCAGCCAGCAATGGGCCAGATTATGATAGGTCTGAAAGACGCAAAAAGGACTCAATTTTACTAGAATTGCCATTTGAAGCCATTGGATTGTTTTAACTAGGAGATTGGCATGGTCTGATTTAGGTTTTAAAGAGATCTCTTTGACAGTTGTGTGGAACCTTTTTACCCAAAGCATGGTCTGTAAGGTAGACCAGTAGCATAGGCATCACATGGGAACATGCTATAAAGCAAAACTTTGGGCCCCACCCAGGCCTTTTGATACAGCAGCCGTACTTTTAAGATGCGCAGGTTGGAAGTGTCCTTGCAGAGAATGAATGGAGTAGGGCCAGGAACAGTTTTTTTTATAAGCACCCCCAACCTCACTCCCTTCTCAGGTAGAGGAGGCGAGTTGCTCTAGACAGATTTTGAAGGGCTAACGTAAGCTTGCTTCCAAATGCCACTTCTGATCGAACCATTTATCCTAAGTTTTATTTGTTCACAGATTTCTTTAACTCTTTCATCACTCTCTGTCTTGCCCTTTACTCAGCAGATGAACTTTTTTTGGGACAGTGTCTCACTTATTTGTTGGTCCACTAACTCCTTACCCCCCAAGAAATAACCACCATTTCCATTAGAATTCCTCATGGCAGTTACATAACATACTCATCTCTTAATAGAAAGATAGCTGGATCCTGTGACAAAGTTTGTATAAGACTAGCATTCATGTTTGTAATCTGGCCATCATTGTGATCGTCTTACTCTCAGGGTCTTATTGAATGCTGTTAGCACGTGGGTCACTAGGATTCGGTTTACCATAATCAAATACACTTATGACAGTGGTGCAGAGATAGAACTTTATTCTCTCTCATGTCAAAACCCGGAGGAAGGCAGCATGGGGTTATTATGATGGTTCTAGTTCATGAAGATTGCAGGGACCCAGGCTTGTTCTGTCTTAATGATCCACTGTGTATGGGCTTCTGCTTTCAATGTCACCTTGGGCTCCAGTGTGGATGCCTACACATTAAAATCCAGCCGTCAGGAAAGAAATAATGAGGAAGATGGAGCTAAGGAAGCGCAGTGGCAGACTTCTCAGGAAGATTTCTAGAGCTGATACGTCACATGATACATCCACTTACAGAGTCCTAGCCAGAACTTAGATCCATGGCCCCAACTCTGATATACTGGGCAGCCAGATACCCGGCTAAAAATCAGAGGTCTCTTTTTACAAAGAAAGAAGGGTTGATATTAGGGGAATAACTAGCAGTTCCTAACACCTAACACAGCAGGTTTTAGGGAATGTGATTTGACATATCTAAATATACAGTGGTACCTCCCCACCAAATTTAATCTAGGCTGAATGTTTTGGGCCATCATGTCATTATGGTATCTTGTAATTCTTTCCACTTTCCTTTCCAAAGAAAAAGAGGTGTCTGATTTAGCAAGAATGCATTTCTGCATTCAAAGTTGAATTATGAAGATAAACCTCCTCTACTTGAAATAAGATAAAAGAAAATCCCCTGCATAGAAAAAAATATGCAAACAGTTCTATTAACATGTGTATCTTTTCCTGAACTGGTTCTTTATACAACAAAGGAATTGGAGGTAATCCACTCCTTACCCTAGAGTATTCCTGGGTTGGCAGCTCTAGATACCATGGTTACTACCAAAGGATTGGAGAAGGGTGCAAACACTAGCATTTCAGAGAACTCTATTCCTTAATTGCAAAATTTAGGTCTGGAAAGGGCATGTTTAAATGTTTCAATGCACTGGCCAGGAGGACAGGCTAAGGAGTCAGTTAGGCCAGAGATAAGAAATGGTGCTTTTTCTTACAAGCAGGTTACTTTTGGGCAAGTAATTGCTGATCTCTGTATATATGCTAGTTAAGTGGAGAGAACATACTATCCATTGAGAGTTCATTTGGAAATCCAATGAAACATTGTATACAAAGCTCTCAGCCTAGAGTCTGGTCCATTGTAAACACTCAAGAGAAAAAAAAATTACAAATTTAGCCCAGACTGCAAATAAATTGATTCCTCCCCACCTCAAGGGTTCTTGACTGATATCCCTGAATCATTTATATGATATTATTTATTATGGATTGGTTCATCCATAAATACAACAAATATTGACTCCTACTATGTGCCAGGACCTAGTAGCTACTATTTGTGGGAAGGGGCAGGAAATGCATTAAGATAAATAAAACAGCTTCTATCCTTAAAGGAACTCATTGCTTAGTGTAAGAGGAAAGAATTAAATAAGTAATTATTTTTCTCGTGAGGAAAACACCAAGAATAGGGGTGTTACTAACATAAGAAGAGTTATAATCAAGAAAATCAAGGGTGCCTGGGTGGCTCAGTTGGTTCAGCGTCCGCCTTGGGCTCAGGTTGTGATCCCAGGGTCCTGGGATTGAGCCCTATGTCAGGCTCCCTGCTCAGTGAGGAGTCTGCTTTTCTCTCTCTGTTTTCCCCTATCCCTCCCACTCTTGGTCTCTTCCTTTTGAATAAAAAATAAGATCTTTTTAAAAAAAGGGAAAAAAAAGCATCAAATCTGTGACATTTCCTTGAGGCATGAAGACATCATAGTGCATCCCTTATCATCAGCGTTTTTTACAGGGGCAGAGAAAAAAGAGAAAACCTATACTGAATGTATATAGTGATTCTAAGACTACCTTAGCTTCAGAACCATGAATATGTCAAGAAAAATGAAAGCTTTTTTTTTAAAGATTTTATTTATTTATTCATAAAAGACACAGAGAGAGATAGAGAGGCAAAGACACAGGCAGAGGGAGAAGCAGGCTCCATGCAGGGAGCCTGATGTTGAGACTCGATCCCGGGTCTCCAGGATCAGGCCCTGGGCTGAAGGCAGTGCTAAACTGCTGAGCCACCCAGGGATCCCTGAAAGCTTCTTTAACAATTGAGAAAACCGTCATTGGGAGTAGTAAATTATTGTGGTATTGTTAAATGACACACCAGAGGGTTGGCGAGCTAGCCAAGGCCTGTGCACTAGAGTCTCAAGAGGAAATTCCAGGCAGAAAAGTGTCTTCCATCACATAGAGAACAACTCATTACCATGGCAGGATCTGGGAGCGACGGAGGACTAGCATTGCATCTTGGAGCACACAGTTCTGCTTGCCTGCCAGCTAAGTTGTCTCCTACTTTCCTCAACTGGCCTATAAAATCACTATAACCACGGCAGGCCCCCTAGCACTCTGCTAAGACTGTGGTATGCTGTTAATTCTTCACACCTTTTCTAATAGGCTGTAATTGAGAACTAGGCATTTGACTCTTCTCCCTGCAAAAAGCTTCATGATGCCACGTGCACCCTTCCCAGTCCTCCACCACAGATAAAGACCACAATTCTCACATGGCCTAAAAGACCTGTATCTGACCCTCACCTACCCTTCAATCCAGGAGAGCTGTTGCATGGTCATTTCAATGCCTGTGAACCTGAGTGTCTTATACCATGTTTCTTCTTCTTCTTCTTTTTTAACCTTTGTTTGTTTATCTATCTATCTATCTATCTATCTATCTATCTATCTATCTATCTATTTAAAGTGTGAGTGGGGGAAGGAGCAGAGGAGAGGGAGAGAGAGAATCTAAAGCAGACTCCCTGCTGAGCACAAGACACAAAGCGGGGCTTGATCTCACAACACCAAGACCATGACTTGAACTAAAATCAAGAATGCGACACTTAACTGACTGAACACTCCTGTGTTTCCACAGATCTTTCCTTCTACTCTTTGTCTAAATTAGGCAGAACTCACCTCAAGAGCTGCATATCCTCCCAAAGCATTAACTAATCCTTCTCTTTGCAGGGAGTGGAGGAACTTAGGCTGCACTTAACACGTCAAGATGTTTTATTTTTATGTTTTTCTTATTTATTTATTTATATTTATTTATTTATTTATTTATTTATTTATTTATTTATTTATTTATATTTTTATTTTTATGTTTTTCACTCCAAGGCCTATAGATAGTCATTTCCTACCTACATTAGTTTTCTTATTGATTCTTTTCCTTGGAAATTCTTTAGTATTTCTCTATTTTTGGCCTCTGCTGCAAATGATTTTTTTCTTCCAGGCCACCCTGTTCAGAAATACTTATTCTCTTCCAGAATTGAGCAGGTGAGGACAGGAAGGAGAATAGTGATGACAATGACAACTGACTGCAGGTGGCTATCCTGCATGGGGGCAAATGGCTCCCCACCCCACACATTGTTATTAACAAGGAGCTTCTGTATCCTAACAAAAATCCTCTTACTTAGACTTCCTTGATCCTTGAGGCAAGAGAAATGCCTGTTCTCACTGACCAGGCTGGGATACCTAGTCAATCACTAGGGTAAGCAAGAGAGGATTACTCTGCGTTTTGTTCAAATGGGGGCCTAACCCTGGAGCTAGGAGTAGGAGTGGAGAAAACATGACTCTGTGGCTGCTACTCAATGGAAAGTGGAGGGGATTGAGATTAAGGACATAAAAGCAATGTCCACTGTAGCCATGCTTCTTCTCAGGCATCCTGTCAATCAAACATTGTAGGCAGGTTTACTCAGGACATTGCACAGCTTCCATAGGATGCTTATCTCAGACTTTGAGAATAAACAGATCAACAGCTTTTCCTGCAAGACCTTGTATTCTTGGCTACATTGTTTGCAGGGACTAAATTCTTATAACACTACTAATTCCTAGTGCTAATCTCTCAGAGAATAGGGGTACCATTGGGTGACTAAATACACTATTAAGTTTGTTGAACTGCATTTAGCAGCCATATCTAGAAGGTCTTTCTCAAAAAGATGACTGATTAGCTTTGTTTGCTTGTTTTAAGATCTGATCACTTCTAGGATGCAGACATATAAAACCCTGCTTACTTAGACCTATGCTAAAACTTCCTTCCAAGGATGGCTCAATCTCATCCTACCGACTACAGCATTACAAAAGTGAGGGGAGGGGGTTGTATTTGCTTTTGTTTTTAAAGTTAAGGCTATTGGTAAAAAAAGAAAAGATCCATATAGTGAGTGGAGAAGGTTGGTGTTTTCTAATACATGTCACATCCACCTGGACTTGTTAAAACATAAATTCCCCATAATTTCTGATTTATTATGCTAGGGGCAAGGCCTAGGAATTTACATTTTTGACACGTTCAGAATCCCATAAGCAGAGTGGTCTACAAGTGGCTGGCTCTTGGCTAATGATTCTTCCAGCATTATGGCTTTCGAACTTCATACCACCCCTGTGGATAGGTATTAATATTACTCCTATTCTCTGGTGATGAAATGGAGCCTGGGAAGAGGCTAAGTAGTATTCCTTCTTTGCCAAGCATGAATTGGGTCCAGCCCAGTCTGACCCAAATCCCAAGCTTTTAACAGCCCCCATTGTGCTATTAGGTGAACATGCAAGAGGAAAGTGAACTGGGGAACTCTTTCCACCAGGATCTGAAAAGCTCTCTTCTTCCCTCTCAGACTCCAGCCCTATGCATCGTTTCCCCCCAATCTAAAGAAAACAGTCAAAGGGCTGTGAGTCTGGAATACCTATTAATCAGAGAGAAGCCAAAAATTCCCTACCACAGCACGTTACTACTTATATCAGTGTCACTAGAGAGAAGTTACACCATCCATTATTTTGATGGGTACTGGAGGGAGGCTGAGGGTGAGATCAGCTCCAAACAGATCCAGAAATTATTGGCAAATACAGCTGTGAAGGATGTGCTTTGTACGTTTTTCAGCCTTTCACTGAGGATAGATAGCATATGACTGTAAGCAGTTATCTGTTTGAATATGCAACCCCAAATAAAAAGTCTTGTACAGGGAAAAATGAAGACAGAAACAAAGAAGATAAGGATGAATGCTGTATTTCTCTCCTACTCAGAGCCATATTGTATCATATTTCCAGTCCATTCGATGACTGACACTCAAATTACTTCTAAGCTTCTGACCCCAGGTTGTTCCTAGGCGGTGAAAAATATGACCCTAGGTTTGTATGTCTGTGCACTGATGTCTATCAATGTCTATACATCAGTAAAAGGCATTTTTTTTTGTTTTGATGCCAGAAAACTGTAGACCTAAGCATGAGAGTGAGCTAAAACTGAACCTTGGATGCGTTTATAAATAGTTAGGCTGAGATGGCAAGAACTTGGTGGTTTCTCTCTATGTTTGCTATTATAGAAGGTTGTGTGTTTAGATTTGCACTGTAACCTGTCAGGCAGTTTTGTATGGATTTGGACGTGGACTCTTGTGTCTTTTTTATTTATTATTCTGGAATCACCAGCCCCCAAACATCTTCCCATTCAACATGGGCTTCCAATAAATAGCAAAGGACCCTTAAATCTGTCTTCAGTTTTAGAAGGGACTGATCCAAAGCCTTTACAATAATCATGGGTAGGCATTCATTGAAGGGCTCACTATCAAGTTTATTTACTCAGTTCAAAGGTAGGGGGCTGCCCAACAACTCCAGGAAGGAATGCATGTGCTAGGATGATCAAAGTTAAAAGCTAGCACAAGCTACATGGTTGGTCTTGGAGGAGGCTGGCTGGACCCACAGTGCTGCTTAAGTCAGAGTGGAGTGCTAGCATATTTCATTAGCATTATTGTCACCACTCATTTCCCAGATGGGTCCAGTGTACCTTCAAGTCTGTAATGGAGACAGAGATCCCTTATCTTTTGTTCAGCAATTATTAGAAATGTCCAAAGCAGATTTCAGCCCTTCTTGCTCCAAATCTAATCTTTAGCTCCTCTGGTGGTTGTTTTACTTTTATGTCTCTGCTTAGGATTTGCCTTTAAATTTTGACTCATAGAGTGTAAAGCTGAAGTTGGTGTTTTTATGTAAGCAGGGTACTCATCACTTTCATATTCATGGATGGAGGTTTAAACAAAATATATTTCAGGGTCATTTTGACATAGGACGTTCCCCTGTGCTGAGATGTAAGATATAAAATACTCAACGAAATTCCTCATAATGCCACTGCTAGGGAGTTGGATTTTTCTCTTTTGCCTTTTGTTCTTGGGTTTGGCTTTTCTCACACAAATTTTGCCTCGAATAATTTTGACTATTAGACAAGGATGGAAGTAAAGTATGTGATATATAAGCTGCCATCGATACATTTTAGTTCCCTTCCCACTTGTACAGTTTAGTGATGTTTTCATTCTTCTGATCTCAGAAGGCTTAGAATTCTTCCAGATTCATGCACTGAGTTTACAGTGAGATGGAGAGCTAAAGCGAAATAAGTCAATCAGAGAAAGACAATTTCATATGATTTCACTCATATGTGGAATTTAAGAAGCAAAACAGAGGGTCATAGGGGAAAGGAGGGAAAAATAAAACAAGGCAAAATCAGAGAGGGAGACAAACCGAAGAGATTCTTAATCATAGGAAACAAACTGAAGGTGGCTGGAGGGGAGGAGGGTGGGAGAATGGGGTAATTGGGTGATGGGCATTAAAGAGGGCACGTGATATAATGAGCACTGGGTATAAGACAGATGAGTCACTAAACTTTACCTCTGAAACTAATAATACACTATATAATCAATTGCATTTAAATAAATAGGAGAGCTAATATACATCCAGTTCCCACAATTAATAGCTTAACTTTCTCATATTTGCCAATTTGACACCTAGAGTCCCTTAGACTGGGAGCTTCTTAAAGTCAAATGCTATTCCAAACCTATTTCTGTATCCTCATCACCTGGCAAAGTGCTTGGCTCCTAGGTGTGCATTAAACAACTATCGAGTTAAGTTTTTTTATTTCTGCATAGCTCTAAGTACCTTAGTAAATAAATGCAGGATGTAGAATAAGATAAAATGTAACTTTAAAAAAGAATGTAAGAGGGGACATCATCTTAAAGATGAGGAAACAAGTAGGGAGAGGTGATATGACTTGTCCAAGGTCAGAGTCAGAAATGTAGGGACTGGCTTCAGGTCACACCATCCCAATATGAGGCTCTGCCCACTACAACCTACATTTATAGCTATGAATATTTTTAAGGATAACATTTTACCCTTAAAATCATGCTATCCAAAATCCATATGTTGAAATTCTAACCCCAGTACTTTCAAATATGACCAGATTTGGAGATAGAGTCTTTACAGAGATGCCCAAGTTAAAATGAGATCATTAGGGTGGGCCCTAACCCCCCATAACTTCAATCCTTAAAAATGGAGGAAATGAGGATCTAGAGACCTGCATAGAAGGAAAGTGATGTGAATGGACTTAGGAAGAAGATGGATATCTTCTTGTCCTATGAGCCAAAAGACACCTGGAATAAATCCTTCCTTCCTAGCCCTCAGAAGGAATGAGCCCTGCCAACACCTTGATCTTGTGTCTCCACAACTGTTAGGCAGTACATTTCTGTTGCTGATGCCACCCAGTCTGTGGTACTTTGATAACGCAGCCCTAGCGAGCTAAAACAGGTTTTGGTATTAGTTTCCTGTGGCCACCATTAAAAAACGCCACAGACTGTATTCATATTATTTCTGTTGTCCTGCTGTGCATGTTATTTCACCAGGTGACAACGCAAAGCTAGAAAACAAGAAGGAGTTGACTAGTGGTGGCATTCAGAAATATAGGTGGAACCAGTGGAAAGTGGACAGGCCAAAGCATGGTCTAATCAATCCCGTGCCATCCAGCAGAACTTTCTATGGTGAAAGAAATGTTCTGGACTTGTACAAGCCAAAATGGAAGCTGAGAGCCACATGGGATTGGTGAGCACTCGTGATGTGACAATTGTGATTGAAGAACTGAATTTTTAATTTTATTTAACTTTAATTACTATATAGTTACGCGTAGCCAGCGGCTCTTGTACTAGACAGTGCAGAAAATATACGTTTACCTGAAGCTCTTCATTCTATTGGTTGTTTTGAAACCTTTCCCGCTCTCTGACTCCTTAAGTTCGAAATGTGTTCTATCCAAAATTTGAGTTATTTCCATGTAAATTCATCTTCAGAGATTAGTTTTAGATATCAATGGACACATACTGCTATCCAAACAATTTTTAAGAGCTGGAATCATGGGGCAAAACTATATGTTTTGAAACAAGCCAGGAAAGGTTATCAGCCTAAGAAGCATACCAGGGAGTGAAAAACAATTAGTTGAATCACGTTATTTTAATCCCGTGTCTGGGTGTTCTAAGCACACTCATCTCCTGCTATTTAAAGAAAGTTGCCAACATTTGCCCTCCTGTCCTTTGAGGAAATGTGCCATATATGCTTTCATTTCATCCTGTTTAGACAGTTGTTTTAATGCCCTTTTCTGATGTTATCCCTGAACACACAATTAGCAGGTTTCTACTAAGATGCCAGCTGCAGTAAGAATTGTCTGTCACTTGTATGTTGCTTGAGCCCTGGCTCACTTATACTGCTTGGCAATCACAGTCTATAATAACTTTAAGCTGTTCTGTCCAAACAATAAACTCTATGGAATTTTAGTGCAACCATTATTTTCTTTTTAGGGCAAGTTTACCTCTTCTGTTCTTAGTTTCTGCCAAGCCTGCCGTGCCACTCTTAATAGGCTATGAAAGTTTTATGGGTTTTTGACCATTTTGCCTCTTTCAGGGTATCCTGATGCCAAAGATATCAGAGATATATTCCCATTTCCTTCAGCCAACGGCTTGTCTTTGCCGGCTGCTTTATTAAATGGGTGTATAATGCTGGGAAGGAGCCCTGAGATTTTCTGGCAAGATAAAATGGACTATACATTGAGGCTGTTGTTTCAGATTCCAGCCATTGGCCTCTCAACTTTGGCAACCAGATCAGAACGTGTCCTTTGGGCATGGCACCATAATAAGTCCAGCACATGGCCCCTTCCTTCTCAGGGTCAAATGAACAATAGTGGAGCTTAATGAAGATTTTGAAAGAACTGTTGACTCCCCGATGCCATGTTAAAGTCATATACTTAAAAAACAATTCATGTAATACACAATTTTACAAAATACTAAATACAGGAATGTGCCATGAAGATACTAATGTATATATCCTTTGATCTTAGCAATTCCATTTTCATGTATCAGAAAAATATTTACATATGTGCCCAAATGAGTCACATTAAAGAAAGACGATGCCAGCATTTGAGATTTGCAAGAGTTAAGAGCATCTAAATGTTCAGTTGTAATGGGATTGATTAAATTAACTTTGGGACATCCCTGTAATAGAAAAATATTTGAAAGGTTGCACAGATTTATTTATAAGTGCTGATAATAAATGATATTTCAGATAAATTAAGGGAGGGGAAACAAGGTGTAGAACAGTGGATGTAGTTTGCTTCTATTTGTGTTTTCACAAAGCTTATTTATACTAAGAAAAACCCACACATGTGCTTGTGTACGCACAAAAAATTTTTGGAAGAAGACCCAAGAGTCTGTAAACAGTGGTTTTTTTGGAGGGGATAGATTGGTTTTATTTTGTATTCCATTTGTACTGATTATTTTTTGAAATCAGGGGCATGTTTTAATTTTTCTAGTAAAAAAATTAATTAATAAAAAGACAGTAAGAGGGGTCTTGGGTAGCTCAGTTAAGTGTCTCCCTTTGGCTCAAGCTATGATGCCAGGGTCCTGAGAATGAGCCCCACGTGGGGCTCCCTGCTCCATGGGGAGTCCATTTCTCCCTCTCCCTCTGTCTGCCACTCTCCATGCTTGTGCTCTCTCTGTGTCAAATAAATAAATAAAATCTTAAAAAAAAAAAGACAGTAAGAATCATCTATAAGCCCACTGTTCAGAAAATGCTTTATTAGTCTGGCATATATTCTGCTCGACTTTCCTTTTGCTCCTATATGGCCTATGTTACCTAATGTAGTACAGCTATTTTGTGATTCATTTTTTTTTCCCAAATCAAAATCTCTCATCTTAATAAATATACTTTTTTTGTTTTAATAAGCTTTGTTGACAATATAATGCAAAGACAATAAAATATACCCTTTCCAAGTACCTACTGTTTTCACAAATATGGATGGGTGTGTATGACATCTTTTCTAATGGCTGCATAGAACTGCTTCTTACTACACAGTGTTTTCTGTCTTCATGGTCATAGCAACTGGTTCAGAGATAGGTCCATGAACCAAGTCAGCCCAAATTGAGCCATTCCTGGAATTTCTGGTGGAAATACCATAATTAATTGCCAATTCCACACAGATGGATGTTTAGGATGTTTCAGATTTTGAACTGTCATAACTAGTGCTGAGATAAATGAGCATTTTTTTGTAGCCAAGTCACGACACACATCCTTAATTACAGTACTTTCTTGGTATAAGTACCTAGACGTAGAAATCCTGGGTAGAAGGATATAAATGACGTATTGCTACGTTTATCTCTATAAAGAGTATGATGATTTATAGTCCTTCACTCGTCACCTCTCTCTTTTTGTTCAGCTCTACCTCTTGGTCTTTGCAACCTTGCCAAGTGCCACCAGATACGCATTTGGGCACAGCTTACCGGCTGCCCAAGCAGATGCAGGAGGGTGGAATGCATTTGAAGAGACTGTGACTGCCCAGAAGGAAGGTTTGTTCTACAACTCCCACTGCTGGGCTGACACAGTCCTTTCCCCTGTTTGCAGGTCGCTTCCCTCATTAGCAGGACAGGGCCTTTCTTCTCTCTTAGGTGGCTGTCACTGCCTCATTCATGTCCCCCTGTTTGGTCAGGTTACCTCTGTATCCCTCGCACTTCTTCCTGGCTTTATTTTCTCCCTAACGCTTACTCCCTTTGACTTCTCCAATAGTTTCCTGTGTTGTTTATTGTCTCCCCATGCTAACATAGAAGCTTCAGATGAGCATGGATTCATGTTCCCTTAACTGTTAACATGTGTACTGAGCGCAGAGTAGGCCTCTGATAATTTATTGAATGAATGAATCATACTTTACAGTACAGAAAGCACTTTTACTCTAAGCATAGCCTTGCGGGCTCTTTCTTTAAGGAAATCATCATATGCCTTCATCAGTGGAAAAATAGGTTATGGCCATTGGGCCAGGGAGCCCATGGAGCCAAGGGGTGAGAGTCAGGAGACCTGAATTCTAATGCAGGGTTGGCCACTAAAGCATGTGTACAGCTTCGGTGGGCATTCTCTGGGTCCTCCTTTATTGTATGAGGGAGCCAGACCAGATGGTCAGAGGTCTTTCCTGGGTCCACTATTCACTCATCCTAAAGGGAAATCACGACCATTGACACACAGATGCTGTCCATCAGCAGAGGCCAACCCTACTGCATGGAAATACATGAACTTTAAAACTGGCTCTAAAAATGTCCTTCCTGATGCAAGAAAGTGGGTCACCACCATCATGTTTGCTCATCCCAACAGAAGGTGTCAGAAGGAAATCCTAGCTAAACTGGTGGCAGAAATTCCCTTTTCCGGAATGGGGAATCCCAACTTTTCCAGTGCTTTGTCTGAGTGTGTCACCACTTCTTCCATTGGTCAGGATTGTTTTAGTCACAAGAGCTGGAAACCTGACTTTGATTTACATAAAAATGGGAGCTCTTTGCCTCACAATCCTAAAAATTTCAGGCAGATATTAAGCTCAACCAAAGTCTTTAGAACTCTGTCTCTCAGCTCTGCTCCCTCTCTGCTGACAAAATGGATGCCTGTAGCTTCTGACTTATGTATTAGCCTCTCGGATCACCTGAAATCTTTTCCAGGATTTCCCTCAGAAGTTCCAGGGCTGGTTCTGATTGGCCTGATGTGAGTCAGAAGCCCATCCCTCAGAAATCATCTCTAGGGCCAGGGAGATGGAACAGGCAGCCTGGCAAAGCCTGAATCATGCCTCCACCCCTAGGTCATAATACTTAGTCTTAGCCAGATCGAAGGGACTGGGAGAGATGGGCAATCTTCCCCAAAACAAAAAGGTGCTCACATGAGAAGGAAGGGGCGTGGACTGGGCAGGAAGAAAGAACAAAAGTTTACTGTTTTTTTTGCCAACCCCTCTTCTCTTTCCCTCTACCTCTCCAAACAGCTGTAGGATATGGATTTTAGTTCTTGTGGTGACTATTGTGGTTGTTGAAGCATTAGAACATTTAAAAATCCATTTGATTGTCAACTACTGTGGGAGGGAAGGGAATCCCCTCACTCCCCACAAGGTCCCTGGAGATACCCAGGGCTGTCCAAACACCACAGCTAGTTGTCACTGCTTTAGAGGAACAGCCAGAAATTCTTGCCTCAGAGCTGCCCGAGCTTGCTGGAAATGCAGCAGGATGCGATGGATAGAAATGTGTTAGAGATTGGAGGGGTCACACTGCTGATGGCCCTCATGTGCAGGCCTAAGGAATGATGCTCAGCAGATCCTGCCAGCATTCTGGGAGCTGGAAGGCTTACCAGTTATAATCTGGAATTTTTAGAAGAGCCAGTTATTCAGGGCCTAAAGATTTGAAAGGAAGACATTTCCTGTGTCCTTGTTTCCCCCCTCAGAGGACACAAAAAGACCAGTTTCATACTAACTCATCTCTTCTCCCCGTGCCCCACCCCCAACAGAATCCAAAGACAACTCTAGTGTTTTTAAAAAACACTGTGTAGAGAAGGGATTGATGGTAGAAGAGTGAAGTAGTCCCAGAAATCCCAGTTGACTGAGCCTTCTCAGTCCCTTTGTCCACAGGTGCCCCTGCACACCATGCATGCCTCAGGTCCTGTGTCAGGCACTGGCATGCAGAGATAAAAGACTCCGTCCTTGCCCCCAAGCTGTTCACAGTTTCTGACCGGGGTCTTGATGAACGGAAGCTCAAGAAACTATGGGAATACGGATTAGGGATGGCAAACTACTATAACCCATGGGCCAAATCTAGCTCACCATCTGTTTTAGCCAATCAAGTTTTACTGAAACACAGACTGGCCCATTGGTGTAGACTTTCATGCTCCTCTGGTAGAAATGAGTCATGGTAAGTAAAATATTTACTATCTAGATCTAAAGATAGGATCCTCTAAAGAGAGGATCTGCCAATGCTCAATGCAGACCCTAAATATGAGGGTGCTGGTGGGATCTGGGGGGGCGATGGGGAGGGCAGCCCAGTGGAGGCCATACGAGAGCTCAGACACAAGGGATACATCTGAGTTAGCCAGAAGAGGCAGAGAAGTCAGGGGAGTTCAAGGTAAAGGGACTCCTTTTGCCAAGAGAAAGAGATAAGAAAGAGCACAGTTAGTCCTGGCACGGCGGGGTATGCAGAACTAACTGCAGAAATGGCCCGACTAGGAATGCCTGCTGTGGAATGCCTTGTTCCCAATATTCCGAAGTCAAGGGGAGCCTTGAAAGTTTTAAGCAGGGGAGGGATGATCAGGTGTGTTTTGGGGGGAAGTTCACTGGGCAGTAGTGTCATGGGTGGGTTGAAATAGGAGTGCTTCCTTTCCCTTCCATCCTCTCCCTGTCTACCTCTCAAAATAGCTAGCATCCTGGGAGTGAGCCAGTATAAATGTCCGAAACTATCTAGCTTTGCCCTGTGGCCTTGGGATACTCATAGCCCCCCTGCGTGTGATGACCTGGTCCTTTTCCACTCAGGGCTGCCTTCTCCTTCACAATACTGTGGGAAGAGGGGAGGGAAGGGGCCATTTCTCCCCTTGGCACTTGCAGTTCCGTCAACCTCCAGACAGAAATTTGAGTGGCAGTAATTGGATCAACAGTTTAATTTAATAGTAACAGAAGAACCAGACCTAGCCCAAAGAGTGTCATTGCCCTTTTCTCAAAGTGACTTTCCCTCCTATGCATTATGTGCTGTAGCAAGGCCACCAGGGATGCCAAGAAATACAGCGGATTGATTTTTATCTGGCAGTAGGTCAGACTGTAAAAGACGGTTTTAATAGTCATGCTATCAAGGGTACATGGGAAAGGAGACAGATCCGCAGTGGGGTGAGAGGCAAGCAGAGGGAGGCAGAAGGGAAAAAAAGTTGTATTTCCTACTTATTCCTGAAAGTGAGGCATACCTTTACAAAAGAATTAATAGCAGGGGCACCTGGGTGGCTCAGGTCATGATCCTGGGGTCCTGGGATCATGTGCTGCATCCGGCTCCTCTGGGGAGCCTGCTTACCCCTCTGCCTATGTCTCTGCCTCTCTCTTTTTCTTTTTTCTTTGTCTTTGCCTCTCTCTGTGTGTTTCTCATGAATAAATAAATAAAATATAAAAAAAAGAATTAGTAGCAATCTCCTAGTTTCAAGATGGAGTTGAATAAATCTTTAATGTATTTTGGGCTTTCCTTCTTATTAAAAAGAACAAAACATCCTTGCTGGAAGTGTTTTTCTGGTCCCTTCGCTTCTAAAGTTACAAAATTTAAATTTTGCTAGAAGATTTCCGGACTTAACGTTCATCAAAATGTCTTCTCTGATACTTTTAAAATCCTCCCTCCCAGACAGAGACCTCAGAAACCTGAGCTGCTAATTCCGGGCAGGCCTTTGCGGCAAAGCCTGGTACAGACAGGTAGGAGGCACCTTCCTGACTCTCCTCCTTCCCCAATTCATTCGGAGCCAGGCCTTCCATCCTGCTATCTGTTCTGATAGAGTCCTGTCAAGCATTTGGTGATAAGTGAGCTCTTAGCCAATATGAACTGGAACCCTCTCCTGAAGACAGAAAGTGGTCCAGGTTCCAAGATGTGGCACTCAGAGGAGATGGACTCTGAGCGGGCTGCGTACCTGGCTGACACCTGAGGCCAACGCTTGTTATTCACAGCCTGTTAGTACAGTGGCTCTCCCAGAAGCTGAGGCGGGGGAGGCGGTGCTCAGTATATGCTCACGAGCTGGCGAGCAGTGGCAGAAATAAGCACACGCAGCAGATCAGCCCAAGTCCTTCAGAGATGACTCTCCCACATCCCCTAGCAGCTCGGGCCTCCCCATTTCGGATTCACTTAATAAACTTGCATTTCCTGCGCTGTTTTATTCACTAAGCAGCTGCAAGGGTGGGGAAGCAATTCAAGTGGGAATGAAATGGTCCAGAGAAAATTTGTGCCTACGTGAGCCAATTTCAGCCCTTGATTGAGACTTGCTTTCTGTTCCCCTTTCCCTCTACTTTCTTTCTAATAATGTTCCTCTGTCCTCTGTGCTACATGAGATTTGGGGGTGTCTCTAAGGAGAGGTCCAGCCAGCACTGTGTTATTTGCTATGGAGTGAAATAAAGGCTTCCTTGTTGAATAGAATTAGGAATCCAGTATCTGAAGTGGGATGTGCAGAAGGGCAACTTCCGATCCCCTTGTGCATGATCTCAGTGAACACAGGGCAAGTGATTGCCCCTCTCAGAGCCCAGTTTTCATCCCCTGTGGCATTGGCATGGTAAGGGTGGTGGTCTTGACCTTATTGTGTCATTGAGAGGATTCAATCAGATAACATATAGGTGGGGTCCAGCCCTGTGCCCGTGTGTTATAATTCTGTAAATACCTGTGTACAATACTTGATATAAGGTGGACAGGTCTACAGACCATGGGCACTGTTCCTGCCACCAGTGTCGCCAAATTGCTCCATCCATCCCTCCATCAAAGGTTTGTGGACCACTTCTCATATATAAGCCATGGTGAACAACAGCAGATCAGGAGGCAAACAAGGATAGGTCATAGGGGGAGGATGGAAAGGAAAGGAAGGGAGGAGAAGTAAACTATGAACCAAATGTTAATTCAGTGAGCATTTATTAAACTCATACCCTACTCTGGGCACAAGGGTAGTGTGTAAAAAGTCAAGGAAGATACAATCACAAGAATAGAACTCTTACAATCAGGAAGGATACTAGCATGTAGGAGGGACACTGGGTATAGAAAGAAAAGCCAGAAAAAGAAGAAGAAAGAGCATATGGAAATTCAGGTATATAAATTACATACAGTTAGACATCAGGCCTTGCTTTTAAAATGTCCTGCCTGGTATGTTCTCTCTGTCCTCTAGGCCTGGTGAAATACCACCCAATATCCACCTCCAAGGCCACATTCTCCCAGAAGTCTCTTGGTATCACAGAAGGGGGATGGAAGGGATCTCTCTCTCTTTCCCTCCCAAGTGTTAATACCATGTCTGTATAGGATTCCTATGGCCTGTACTATAAACTGCTTTGATTATTTGGATCAACTGTCGATGTTGATCAGCTTTCACTTGCAGCTTGTCTGTGTGGACTCAGTGCTTCCTGAGTGATGGCAGCCGCACAGTTGAACCAAGGAATCTCAGATGGCATTCGCCTACCCAAACAACCCTGTGCTTACAAACACAGCTGTATATAAATGATGAAATCAAGAACTATTTACCTTTTCTTCCCAACACATTGCTGCTACATGATTTTGACGGAGACCAAACAAGGAGACTCCAACGTGACACCAGGAGGTGCAGCTGTGTTTCTCAACGCCGCAGAGGGTTTGAATAATTCAGTTTACATTAAATACTCTCAGTATTAACAAGGTGCAGAATAAAGTGTTTACTGATGAAGTGTAAGCCTTCAGATAGGACGGCCTCAGTAGCTTACATTTTGTGTTGGCAAAGCAAGCAGTCACAAGCCAACACCCTTGGGGAGCCTGGAGTCAGTTTATCTTTCTAAGAAACCAGGTACAACCAGGCATCTGAAACTGTTCAAATGCAGTCCAGAAACAGGCCAACTGTTTGGCTTCTGCCAGAGGGACCAGAATCCCAGCTCTCAATATGCAAACACTAAGGATGTTTGTTTTCATCTTCTTTACCAGGAAGATAAATGTAGTTTACTTTTTCAAGAGGATCATTTGAGGCCATTTATCTCCTTTGACTTCAAATAGAAGCTACAGAGAGGGTCCAAGGGTGTTTAAAAACTGGATCCATTTTGTGCGTTAGCAGGCTTAAGGCCATGTGCTAATGTTGTGAGGCACTAATGGGAATTCCCTGGTTCTAGTCTAGGAGCCAAGCTGGGTCACTGGAGGCTGGCCACATCGTGTTTGATGGGGAAAGATCACCTCAGTGGATTTACTTCTGTGTCCAGAAAAGTGCATTTTGTTGTGATCTTCCTTGAACTTTCCCCTTGTAGACTTGGGTGGACCATTAACTAATTTAGAGACAGCTAAAAAACCATATAGGCAGTGTAATTTTCACTTCTCCCGGGTCTTTATTTTGCTTTTGTTTTTGCTTTTCCTTTTGATTTAGCAAGATAAAGGCAAAAGTTCTAGAATTTATGCCTGGACTCTTAAGCTACCCTGGTGGCGTTTAGATATAACTGAAAATTGCTATAAATCCTTGTTAATCTTCTTGCTGGTGAATTGCTAGAAAATGCTGGAATACTTTATTTTGGCCTGGCCCCAGCTCCATTTAAAATGCCAGACACAGCAGGGCTGAATTTGTTCATGTTCATTTGAGGACAGGGAAGCAGAGGAAGTTGTGTAAGGGTTTGGAAATGGATGCAGTGAGAGTGTGGGACAAGAGAGAGGGACACAACAAATCTCTAACAAAAGGGAATTTATTTGTTCTACCGAATATGCCTTTCAGGAAAAGGCCATTTCTAACCTATAGCAAGCAATAGCTGAGAGATGATTGTAGACAGGGAATTACTTTGCATTTCTAATTCACTGAATTTGGAGCATCTGATCTTACTGTTCAATTCAGCAAGGCAAAGAAACCCACCTATCCAAAGCGAAGATAATTGAAGGGGAAAAAATAGGATGGAGATGATACAAAAACTGTAATCAAAGGAGAGTGATGGGATGCAGGAGAATGAAATTGGACCCTCATCTCAGTCCGTACACAAGATTCAACTCAAAATGGATTAGAAACTTAAATGTAAGACCTGAAACCATAAAACTATTAGAAGGAAACATAGGCGGTAAGCCCCCTGACAATGCTCTGGGCAATGGCTTTTTGGACATGACCACAAAAATACAGGCAACCAAAGAAATAACAGACAAAGGGACTGCATCAAACTAAAAGCTTCTGTACAGCAAAGGATCCAATGACCAGAGCATGGAGACCTCCTATGGAGTGGAGAACATAGCTGCAAAACATACATAGGATAGGAGGTCAGTATCCAAAATATATAACAACTAAACAACAAGAAAATAAATCACTCAATCAAAAAAAAAAAATGGGCAGAGGGCCTAAATAGACATTTCTCAAAAGAAGGCATGCAAATAATCAACAGATATACAAGAAGGTGCTCAACATCACTAACCATCAGGGAAATGCACATCAAAACCACAGTAAGATATCACCTCACATGTGTTAGAATGGCTATCACCAAAAAGACAAAAATAACAAGTGTTGGCAAGGATTCAGGGAAAAGGAAACTCTTGTGCATTGCTTGTGGGAACGCAAATTGGTGTAGCTGCTGTAGAAAACTATGGAAATATCTAAAAAAAAAAATCAAGATACGACTACTATATTATCCAGAAATCTCACTTCTGTGTATATATAAGGGAAATGAAATCAGGATCTCAAAGAGTTATCTAGACTCTTATGTGCATTATAGCATTATTCACAATAGCCAGAATTGGAAGAGAATCCAGGTATCTATTGATGGATGAAGAAGTGGATGAAGAAGATGAGATATATATACATACAACGGAATGTTATTCAGCCATAAGAGAGAAGGAAAAGCTACCATTTCTAGCAATATGGGTAGACATTGAAGACATTATGCTAAGTGAAATAAGATAGTGAAGGACAAATATTATAGGCTTTCTCTTACATGTGGAATCCTAAAAAAATGGTCAAACATGGCAGCAGAGAGTAGAAGAGTGGTTATTAGGTGCTGGAAGGTGCAAATGGGAGATGTTGGCCAAAGGGTATAAATTTGCAGTTATTCAGGATAAGTCTAGAGATCTAATGTACAGGCATGATGACTATACTTGATACTGTATTGAACAATGGAGATATGCTGAGAGTAGATTTGAGCACATTCATAACAAAAAATTGTACATATTAGCTTGACTATAGTAATAACTTCACTATGTATATTGATTCATGCTGTATATCTTAAATATATACAATTTTTATTAAAAAATTAAAAAGGGAATGATTTGGGGTATAAAGAAGCTTTAAGTGAAGTTCATGTGTATATGTGTATCTATATGTACACAGGAATTTTATAAAGGTGTCACTGTGTGACCCCGAGTAGGCCTCTCTGGACTAAAGTTTCTGTGTCTTTAGTAGTGCGAATCCCAGATGGTTGTGAGATTGTAATTATATACTACATGCACCCTTCCTGATGTATATACACCATGTGTCCATCAATAAGTAGCTTTAAACATTATATTTGGCATTTTGAGTGGCAAGTCTGAGTAGAGGGTTATGACTACCTGGAGGACTATGTTTAGAATGACTGAGAGACTGTGAGTAAACCTGGCACACAAGGGCAATGTGATCGATCACTGAATTCCTCTACTGGCACCAGATGCAGGAGGGTACGTGCCATTTCGAGTCCAGTGAAAAGGTCACAAAATGTCAAGAGACCTGGTATTTCTGTCTCCAATGAGCTGGATAACTCAGGATTATCTTTTATTCCCTCTGGGCCTCCTTTCCCCCACAAAGTAAAACGAATGAATTTTGTGATCTATAAGGTTTGAGTATGAAAATTCTGCTTCTGATCTGGAAAACCTTGTCACCGATTCACTGGTTTCAAATGTTAAGAATTTTTCTGAAAACGTGTGCTGTGTTTATATATGAGACATTGTTCTATTGTCTTGTATGGAGGAGTATCTACCATTACCTGAGTGACAAAGGATGTGGGTCAGTGCTGTGCTCCTATTTCTGTCAAAACTTCTCTGGGCCTCAGGTTCATCACCTGCAGGATGGGAGAAAAATTATTTCTGTCCCCTCCTGACTCTGAGATGTGGAACAAATTAATGAGGTCACATTTCCTCAGTGCTTTGAACTTGTCAGAAGGCAGATCTTATGTGACTCTAAAGTAAGAGTAGTCATATAAAAATGTGGCCTAGAAATTGCCCTCTTGATACAATGCACATTAATATCCATTTGATGTACTACAGCTTTATTACAGCAGTGTAATGCTTCCAGAAGGAAAAGGAGATTGGTTAAAAAAAAAAAAAAAAAAAAAAAAGCCCTAGATGACGTTATCATTTTCTTTTTAAGTTGAGCCTTCCTTTTCCTTAGTGTAGATCTTACAGTCTCCAATGTTAAAAACATGATCAAAGCTGAAAGAAGGTGGGTGCTGAAGTAGTTCACTTGGCAAAAATGGCCTTTATGGGAGTATTTGTACATTCGCTACTTAAAACATCCTTAAAACCAGCTTGCTGTTGGAGGCAAAAATGAGTTCATGAGTTGAGATACCTTGGTCCCATAAATAGTTATGACAACACATTCTAGTGCCAACTTCCTTTCCTGTGGACAAAGTTAGAACTTGAAAGATGTCATGTTATTCCCCCAAAGCCAACATTCTGAAAAGTGGCTGAATGAACAATGGGGGAGAAAAGTGCTCCAGGTCTCACCTTGGACATACCTGTGGGACAGAGGAGATAAACTAAGATAGGTAAAAAGAATACATTTGCTTCATCCTTGAATCAGTGACTTTAGCATGAAAATAGAGAAAACCAGAATTTGCCACCAGTTGCTCCATCAACTATATCTCTAGGCAGTAATGAGAATAACAGTAATAATCATAACAAGATTTTAGAACAGAACTCTTTCTGTCTCAAATTCGGTTGAGGTATCAATATGACAGATTCAAAATAACTAAATGAGGAAGACAAATCTGCATACACGGATTTTTAATGAAAATGCCCAATAAAACTCATCCAGAACTCTTGTGCCTTTTTAAAAAGTAGTAGTAGTTTTAGAAATATATCAGTTTCACATGTACAATATAATAATTTGCTATTTGTATATACTACAAAGTGATCACCACATAAATCCAGTTACCATCCATCATCATACACTGACTCCCTTCACCCTTTTTTCCAACTCCCCAATTCCCTTCCCCTTGGATAGTGACCAATCTGTTAGCGCTATATCTATGAATTTTGTTTTGTTTGGATTACATAAGTAACATCATGTGGTATTTTTCTTTGTCTCACTTATTTCACTTAGCATAATACCCTTAAGTTCCGTCCATGTTGTCACAAATGACAAGATTTCTTTCTTTTCTTAAGGCTGAGTAGTATTCCATTGTGTGTATGTGTGTGTGTATACACACCACGTCATCTTTACCCATTCATCCCCTTAGACAATTAGGTTGTTTCCATACTGTGGCTATATGTAGATAATGCTGCAATGAATATAAGGGTACATATCTCTTTTCAAATTAGTGTTTTTGTTTCTTCAGATAAATACTGAGAGGTGGAGTAATGGGATCATATGGTAGATCTATTTTTAATTCTTTGAGGAACCTACATACTGTTTTCTATAGTGGCTGCACTAATTTATATTCCCACCAACAGGGTACAAGGCTTCTCTTTTCTCCACATCCTCACCAACACTTGTTATTTCTTTTCTTTTTGATACTAGCCTTTCTGACTGGTGTGGGTTGATATGTGAATGGCAGAGCCAAGATTTAGTTTATGTGGTGCCCAGATGCATGCTGTTTTCATTGTATCCTGCGGGGCTTTTATCTCAGGAATGAAATTTTTGGTACCATATTTGTGTCCAGAGCCCATACACCCCATGATGACAGTGTTCAACAGGTATCTTTGTTGTTAAGGAGCAAACATTCAGTCAGGTTAACTTCAGAGATGGGGGCTGATAGCAAGGGAACACTTTGCCCTAGGTCACCCAGCAGTGGAATTCAAACTTTGGAAGTACCCAACCCCTATGTGGAATTGCTTCCTGGTAATAAATGTATGGTGGTGGAGCAGTTTACAGTCATTCAAATGACTTCACACATTCCTTAAGTGAGTCTTTGCAACAAGCATGGAGAAATAGGCAAGGAAATCATCGTCCTTATTTTTCAGATGAGTAAACATAGACTCAAATGCTCCAACTGTAGCACTCAATGAGTATTTGTTAAATGAATAAATGAACGGATATATCCCATCCCTGATGTGTGTGTATGTGCGCAGTCAGGCATTGATCTATGATTTCATTTTTTGACCAGATTACAAGCCATGCAGCTCCCATCTCTGTATCCAATAGTAGAAGCATAAAGCCTTGTGAATAATGTATGCCCTATTGGTGTTAGTGGAGAGTTTTTGATATCTTACAACAGAAGAGTGTAAGCAAATATTTTATATTAAGTGGCATCCTGAAGGGACTCACTGCAGTTGAAGTGTTAATCTCCTCCAGGGGATGGGCTCTAGGATATAAAAGACCCTGATCTAAATCCTTTGCTTTTACCCACTCAATCATTTTCCCATGAAGTTAGCAGACGTGGTTTCCCATCTTTCTCTGTCATTTATTGGCCATCTGCCTTTGTGCAAGTTTGTGGTTTTTTGCCTGTTAAATGGGCATAAGGTTACTCTCACACAACTTTACCTTGAGGACTAAATGAGTAAAACTACCTGGTGTCTGGTATGTACTTGATAAATGATAATCATTTTTATTTAAAGTGGCAAGCTGATGGTTTGACTTTCTGAAGTTCATTCTGTTCTTCAGATCACAAAGTACGATGTTTAGTTCACAGGGAGGGAACTAGGTTCTCCTATTCAGGCAAAAGGAAGCAAGTTCTGAAAACATGTGAATAAACTGTTTAGAGACTTCTTAGAACCATTTGGGGGCAATAATTGAGAACAGCAGATAGTCTATAGAACAGACCAAATCAATGAATGTCCTGGGGGCACAAAATAATTATGTTTTTCAGTTCCTTATCCAAACCTGGAATTGGTAGCTTTATTTTTAAATTTCCAATCTTGCCCTTTCTACTAGATCATTATTTAAAATGTAGTAGGCATATTACACTAAGAGGATGACATTTCATTTACTCAGGCCTAAATTCAACCATTTTTGCTATTCTCATTTGAAACTGGTGATTGCTTTTGTAGGATGAAAGGATTGGGTGGGTAGGGAATAAGATCGGGGGAAAGATTTTGAAAAGAGTTTTGTCTGGGCATATTGCCTCTCAGATAAACTGAGCTCACTATATAAACTAAATCCCACTAAAGCACGATTTTCCAATTCATCAGCTAATTAATCATGGACACAATGACTGAAGCTAAATGATTTTGCTCCATAGATGTAAGTTACTACTTTGCAAGTGAAAAACAATTTCTTTTAAAACAACTGATTAACACTTCCCTTGGAAATGTCTCAGATATCTTTTTTCTGAACAGAAGGTTCTCCTTTGGGATGCCTGGGTGGCTCAGCAGTTGAGTGTCTGCCTTTGGCTCAGTTCAGGATCCTGGTGTCCTGGGATCAAGTTCCGCATTGGTTTCCCTGCAGGGAGCGTACTTCTTCCTCTTCCTATGTCTCTGCCCCTGTCTCTGTGTCTCTCATGAATAAAAAAAATCTGAGAGAGAGAGAGATATTCTCCTTTAACCCAAAATTTCTTGATGTCATAAGGTTCTTTGGTCTAAATGATATAAGTAGAAGTCTGTCATTTTTGTTTTATTTTCTCTTTCTTATTGCCCATCACTCTGGCAGGAATGTTAACAGCATCATTACTAGAGTATATAGGTCTCATTTTGCAGTTCCGTTCCTTTTCTGCTCGTTTTCTGTTGAGGCAGTGTGTTCCTTGAGAGTGGATCTGCTTCTCTTTATTTTTGTCGAATCCTTCTATCCCTTTACCTAGCACACAGTAGGTAAGCAATAAATGCCCTTTGAAATGGAACTGAATGGCTTAGATATTTCCTGCTGAGAAAGGCCAGTCTTGCCAATTATTGGGTAGCAATAAATTAGGAGAGCGGAAAAGAGAAGGGAGTGGTGTCATTTCACACGGGGTTAATTTGGACATAGAGTAATGCATCTGGGAAATACACTTCCCACTGTTGGAGGTATTTGATTTTCTCTAGCTAGGTAGCCCAATTAGAATCCTCCACGCTAATATTATTTGGTCACAGACCCCCTTTATTTTCTTTAATGTCACATTCTGCTTTGAGTGTTTCATGCCACAAAACACATGGTCAGGGAGCCTGTGACGAATTGAAAGTTCTCCAGATTCTGCTTCTTCAATTTGTTCCATCTTTTCATATTGTTTTCGTGGTCACACGTCTCTGGCATGAACTGAAGCATCCCCTGGTTACGAAACACTTACAGCCCACAGGCTGCAGGGCAGGCATTTGCTTCAAGTCCAAACAAACAGAGATAGAACTTCTCTCTGGGCATTAGTCTTTACAATAATAGCAGCATGTTGCTCTCAGAGTAATCTCAACCTAAACAACCAATATTTAAAAAGATATAAACCTTTTCCATGGGAGCCTGGGCAGTCTGTAGAAGACCTCACATGGCCCTTCTTGAAAGCTTCAGTTCTATACTCCCCTCCGTTTTGGGTCACAAATACTGTTCCTTTTTGAGAGCTGGCTTGGAAGATCACTTGGATTTGATCCTGCTGGCCTGATACTACATACTTGGCCAGCCGGGACTTCCTGGCTCTGCTGCTGATGCTATACAGCAGGAGCAGAAGTGTCTTGGTGAATCAGATACCCTATGCCTCAGCAATTTACAGGGTTCACTGGCAAGAGCTATGGATCTATAACATGTTTATAGTCTACATACATGTATATTTCTATCTATTATCCATCTATCATCTGCTACATATCACAAGTCCAGGGGCCATCTTCACCTTTTAGTTTGATTTGCAACTTATGGAACTATGTAGCGCACATGCCATATGATTATACCCAGCAGCCTGATTGATATCATCCAGCATTCACTGAGCACTTACTATATTCTAGCCACTGTGCTAAGCCCTTTCCATAAATGACCCAGCAATTTTCATAACAACCTTATCCAGGGTCACTGTGTGTCTTTTACACATATGAGGACTGAGGTTCAGAAATGACCTTGAGGACATTAGACTAAGATAACATTATCAGGGAGAAAGTAGAGTCTGCAGTAGGTGAGAATTATTAGTAAATGTGCACTAGCTACGGCTCTCTACTACAGAACATTTCTTCTTAGGGGGGCATATCAGAACCTCCTCTCCTCTCTGTGGACAGGATGATGAAGAAGAAGGGAAGGCTATAAAAGTGTAGTTAATATTGTAGCTTAATAGTTGGAAATTAAAAAAACTTATAATTTTTACAATATAATCAAGGGAAATTCAGCCTTGGTAAATGTTGCTGTGTGATCACGTACAGAAGATAGAGTCTGTATTCTGGGTTTTAGTGACTCTTCATGGTGAGAGTAAGGGAAAGAGAAATATCCCCCAGCCAAGGGCTTGTTTCAGAAATTCTGGGGTTTGCTGTGGGATATTTAGGATTATCAAAGAGGTACATGGGTCATAAAAGATTAAGAAACTCCCATCTATATCAATCAAATGAAATGGATGTTCACCAAATTTCTATGATTTTAAAGTTATGTCCATCAGGAAAGGCTAGAAGTTGTATTTTTATTCTGGTTTCCATTTTATAGGTTCAATTCTCTGAGGAATGACTCACTGTTTCATTTTCCCCTCTGTACGTTTCTGACTGGGTTAAGCTCGGCATTGCACAGAATGTACACATTCCCCGTGATCACTGTGAAAATCAGACCTTAAAACTAGAGGATTTATAGTCGTAGAAGCAAAACCAGTACTGCAAGGCCAAACAAAGATTAGAAAAGAGGTATTTGGATTGAAAACAGCAATAAAATGCTTCTCTTGTCCTGGACATGGCTACCTGGGAATGTTTTTCCAAAATTTGAGATTAGACCAAGAAAATCATAGCTACCTAGAGTTGGGCCTTTGGGAACTATTTGTGACAAGTGCTGCTTTTAGAGGTAGAAAATCAAGGCTCAGATGGAACTTACCTGAGGATGGAGGGGGGGCGGGGTTGGGGGGCTAAGTGGAATTCAAACCAATATACACTCTTTCAGCCTGTCACATCACACTACCTGCCAATATATCAGAGCCCCTTCATTACACTAGTCCTGACCAAGAGACTGAATGTCTTCCTTTTATGCTTGTTGCATTGGGTTTTTAATGGATGATGTTATTTCACAGATGTTTTTTAAACTATGGCCTGAAACTTATGTAAGATGCTGGAATGTTTTGCCTGTTTTTGAATGCCCCCAGATCGTCCCTACTTTCTTTTGGGAAATGATGGTATTCAATCAGTACTCTGACCCTTGGCCTGGATGGAACATGTCATGTGACCCACACTAATGCAATTTAAGACCTTCCCTGAGATTTGTTTAAACTTGAAGTCATTCCCCCCTCCCTCTGATCAAAGAACCAGTAGTGTAGGGGCATCTGGGTGGCTCAGTCAGTTATTCACTCAACTTTTGATTTCAGCTCAGGTCATGATCTCAGGGTCATGGAATTGAGCCTCACATTGGGCTCTGTCAGCATGGAGTCTGCTTGTCCCTCTCCATCTGCTCCTCCCCTCAATCTCTAAAATAGATAAAATCTTGAAAAACAAAATAAAACAAAAACAAAAACCAGGGGCACCTGGGTGACTCTGTGGCTGAGCATCTGCCTTTGGTTCAGGTTGTGATCCTGGGGTCCTGGGTCCTGGGATCCACTCTTGCAGCAGGCTCCCCAAAGGGAGCCTGCTTCTCCTTCTGCCTATGTCTCTGTCTCTCTGTGTGTCTCATGAGTAAATAAATAAAATCTTAAAAAACAAAACAAAAAAAGAAAAAAGACCAGTAGTATAAGAGCAGTGGACTGCTAGATAGCATGAACTCCACTTTATGGAAAAGCACACTGGCAAAAACCAGAATGAAGCCAACCTTCAGTCCTCAAGTGTCTAAGTTCAAATGCTTTGCTCTGCCCCTTCTTGCATGACCCTAGGGCACTTACATCACTTCTATGAGCCTGAGTTTCCACATCTAAAAATAATAGCAGGGTGAAAATTCAGTTATATAATATGTTAAAAATATGATTTAGAGTGCCTGATACATCATAAATGCTGGATGACAACAACAAAAACAATAGAGGCTAATTAAGACTCCTGCTCTATTTATCTTTACATATTTTGAATACCTATCTTGCCGTTTTCTGCCGTATTTTGATGGTGTAGTTCTTGGCAAAGCTAATCCACAGCACTCATAGTGGCTTACATAAAAGCTCAGCCTTGCTGCACATACGGTTTTTTTTTTTTTTTTTTTTATAGTATGTAGCTGGGTAAACACAGTGACTGAAGTTTACTTTTGTTGGGGTACACTGGATAGGGAGGCAGGGGCTGTAGGGGGTCATGGTCAGCCATAGTCAGCCATTTCAGCTTTATAGAAAAATTCAGGATGACAGAGAGTGGAGAATGTCATCTACCAGAATCTGGGCCTGTCCTATATTTTGAAGAAATTTTTGCTGGTAAATTTCTACTATAGCTATATATATGGGTTCAGAAGTTCGTTTTGGTGGCAAATTCAGACATATTTTTTCCAGCTATAGCTACGAAAGTCAATTTCTGGGCTGAAAAGATAGGTGCTATTTTTCATTTAGGCAGTGATATTTATTGAGCACCTACTGCATGCCAGACTCTCTCAAAGTAGCTGGAGACAGCAATAACGAAATATAGATATATTCCTACCACTTTTTTGAAGTCTCTTTCTCTTTTTTTTTATTGAGGGGTAATCACATAACATAAAATCAATCATTTAAAAGTGAAAAATTCATAGCATTTAGTACATTTACAACGTTGTGCAACCACCACTTCTGTCAAGTTCCAAAACACTTTTATCACCTGAAAGGAAAACATACCTGTTAAACAGTTGCTTTCTACCATCCTAAACCCTGTCCTCTGATAAACACCAATCTGTGCTCTGTCTCTGTGGATTTTTCCATAACAGTGGAATCATACAACGTGTAGCTTTTGTGTCTGGCCTTTTTTTACTTAGCATAAAGTTTTCAAGGTTGTCTCTGTTGTAGCATGTTGAGTATTTCCTTTTTCTTTTTTTTTTTTTTAATTTTTATTTATTTATGATGATCACAGAGAGAAAGAGAGGCAGAGACACAGGCAGAGGGAGAAGCAGGCTCCATGCACCGCGAGCCCGACATGGGACTTGATCGGGTCTCCGGGATCGCGCCCTGGGCCAAAGGCAGGCGCCAAACCTCTGCGCCACCCAGGGATCCCAGTATTTCCTTTTTCTTAAGGCTTAATAACATTCCACTGAATGTATACACCACATTTTGTTTATCCATCCATCTGTTAATGGACATTCTGGCTATTTCCACATTTTGACAATTGTGGATAATGCTGCTATGGATATTTGGCTACACATAGTTGTTTGAGTACTTGTTTTCAATTCTTTGGAGTATATACCTATGAGGGGAATTGCTCGATCATATAATAATTCTACGTTTACCTTTTAGGGGAACTGCCAGACTGTTTTCCAAATTGGCTGAACTACTTTAAATTCCCACCAATAATCGATGAGAATTTCAGTTCTTCCACACCCTTGCCAACACTTGTCATTTTCCATGTTTTCATTATAGCCATTATAGTGGGTGTGAAGTGGTATGTCACTGTGAATTTTGTTTACATTTCCTTCATGACTAATGATGCGGAACACATCATTGTTGGCCATGATGGATGTACTTGTTGGCCATTTCTTCTCTGGTTATATCTTCTTTGCAGAAATGTCTGTTCAAATAATTTGCCTATTTTTAAATTGGTTTGTTGGTCTTTTTGTTGTTGAGTTATAAAATCTCTTTATATATTTTAGATACTATATACCCCTATGAGATAATGATTTGTCTTTTTTATCCTATTCTGTAAGTTGTCTTCTTTTTCTTGGTAATGTCCTTTAATGCACAAAGGTTTTTTAATTTTAGAAAAGTCTAGTTTACCAGCTTTTTCTTTTTTGCTATGTCATACCTAAGAATCCATGCCCAAATCCAAGGTCATGAAGATTTATCTCAATGTTTTCCTCTAAGAATTTTATGGTTTTAGCTGGTACTTTAGAGAAAATGGACCCTAGATAAAAATGAAGGAAATCTGAATAATGTATGAGTTTCAGTTAGTAGTTATACATCACTCTTATTTCACTAATTGCGACAAATGTACCATACTAAAATAAGATGCTAATAACAGGGGAAACTGGGTGTGATGTTTGTAGAAATTCTCTGTTCTAGCTTCAAATTTTTTCAAAAACTCTTCTAAGATAAAAAAGTTGTTTTAAAAAAGTAAATTGATAGCATCAGAACAATTGCAATATCTAGGAATAAACCTAATGAAAGATGTTCAACAAAATTACACCAAAAATACTAAACATTACGGAGAGAGATATATCTTGTTCATTGATTGGTAGGCTCAGTATTGCTAAGATGTCAGTTCTATCAAATTTGTTTATAGATTCAATGGTATCTGAGTCAAAATCCTAGCAAATGGTTTTACAGAAATTGATGTGATGATTCTAGAATTTATATAGAAACCAAATGATCTATAATAGCCAAAACAATTTTGAAAAGGAACAAAGTTGGAAGAGTTACACTATCTGATTTCAAAGCTTATATAAAGCTCCAGTAGTCACAATAATGTGGTATTGACAGAAGTATTGACATATAGAGCAGTGGAACAGAATAAAGTCTAAAAATCGACACACATACCTATGGCCAATTGAATTTTGGAAAGTTTCTAAAGTAATTGAATGGGAAAGGAAAGTTGTTTTTAATGATCTAGAAACATCTGAACGTTCATATTAAAAAATGAATATTGATGTCTACTCATGCCATAAATCAAAATTAGTTCAAAATAGACTTTAGGTTTAAATGCAAACTATAAAACTATAGTAGTTCTAAAATAAGACACAGGAGAAAAATTTGCAACTTTAGGGTCAACAAAGATCTCTTAGACTAAATATCCATGAAGAAAAAGATAAATTGGACTTTATCAAAATTAAATCTTTTTGTTCATCAAAGGACACTGATAGGATAACCAAATGGCAAGCCATAGAATGGAGGATAAAATTATCAATACCTGACTCTGATGGAACTTTTGTATTCAAAATATTTAGTTCAGAGTATATAAAGTGCTCCTAAATTCAATAATTAAATGACAAACAATTCAATTAAAAATTGGCTAAAAACTTAAATAGATACTTTAGAAGACATATAGCTAATACACACATTAAAAGATACTCATATAATATTAGTCTTCAGGGACTGCACATTAAAGCACAGAGAAACACTACTTCACAGCAATAGGATAGCTAAAATTAAAATGACTAATAATACCAAGTATTGGTGAGCATATGGAGTTGCAGAAACTCTCAGACATTGCAGAGGGTTGTATAAAATGGTACATCTTTTTGGGAAAGCATTTTGGCACTTTTTAATGAAATTAAGCAAATATATAATCCAGTAATTTTACTCTCAGGCATTTTTTTCAAGAGAAATGGAAATATATGCCCACAAAAAGAATTGGACACAAATGTCACAACAGTTTTATTCATAGTAGGCAATAACTGGATACAACTCAAATGCCCATCAAAAGATGAATGGCTAAACACTTTGGGTGTATTTATAAAATGTTATATAAAAAATTCAGTATGAAATATAGGAAGGTATATTTATAAAATGAAAATTTATAAAACAGAATACTGAGCAATAAAGGGGGATCAACTACTTATACACACAGCATAAATTAATCTCAAAAGCAACTGAATGAAAGAAACGAAGCACAAAAGACAACATACTGTGCAATTTTTTTTTCAAGTCCTAGAATAGGCAAAACTAATGTATGGCAATAGATTTCAGATCAGTGTTTGCACTGGTGCGGTTCTAAGAGTTAATTCTTTCTTGAATACCTTGCCTTCAGCACCTTGGTCACCTTACCCTAGTACTGGCTGTGATAATCATTTACATTTGTCCTATAAAATAAGTCTATTGAGAAGTGGGTGTGTGTCAGTGATGTGGTTTGAAGATCTCTTACTCTCTCCAACTAGTTTATTGTTCATAATCCTGAGTCATCAAAGTTTTATAGTAAATAACAATGAAAAAGTTTTGATTGGGATTTTATCTTAAGAATACGACATTAACTCAGGAAAAAGACAACATAATACAAAGTACATTATGGGGAATATAGTCAATAATATTGTAATAATGTGACAGATGGCAACTACACTTGTTGTGGCGAGCATAGTGTAGTGTATAGAATTGCCTAATCACTACCTCATATACCTCAAACTATATGATGTTTGCCCAAAACAAAGATAAGGTATATCTCTTGTAAACAAATAAACTACAATATAACTTATGAAACAATCTTATTTTATGTGTAAGACAATTTAAGCCCTAATTCCAACTATGACATAGTCTTAGCAATCAAAGCAAGAATCAAGTGCTGTTACTTGTGTGTGCATATGTGTGTAATTCTTTAAAAATTGAGCTATGATGGACAGCTACATGCAAAAGAAAAAAACTGCACCACTTTCTTATATCATACACAAAAAATAAACTCAAAATGGATCAAATACCTAAATGTAAGACCTAAAACCATAAAAATAAAAGAGAACATAAGCAGTAAACTCTTGGACATCAGCTTTCGCAATATTTTTCTAGACTCATCTCCTCAGGCAAGGGAAATAATAGCAAAAATAACCAATGGAACTATATAACATTAAACAGCTTTTGCAGAGCAAGGGAAATCATCACCAAAACAAAAAGGCAACTTACTAAGAAGATATTTGTAATCAATATATTTGATAAGAGGTTAATATCTAAGATATATAAAGAATTTATACAATTCAACAACAATAATAGTAGTAATCTGATTTAAAAACGGGCAGATCATCAGGGAAATACAAATCAAAACCACAGTGATATATCACCTCACACCGGTGAGAATGGTGAAAATTAACAAGACAGGAAGCAACAAATATTGGAGAGGATGTGGAGAAAGGGGAACCCTCTTGCACTATTGGTAGGAATGTGAACTGGTGCAGCCACTCTGGAAAACTGTGTGGAGGTTCCTCAGAGAGTTAAAAATAGACCTGCCCTATGACCCAGCAGTTGCACTGCTGGGGATTTACCCCAAAGATACAGATGCAATGAAACGCTGGGACACCTGCACCCCGATGTTTATAGCAGCAATGGCCACAATAGCCAAACTGTGGAAGGAGCCTCGGTGTCCATCGAAAGATGAATGGATAAAGAAGCTGTGGTCTATGTATACAATGGAATATTACTCAGCCATTAGAAATGACAAATACCCACCATTTGCTTTGATGTGGATGGAACTGGAGGGTATTATGCTGAGTGAAGTAAGTCAATCGGAGAAGGACAATAATTATATGGTCTCATTCATTTGGGGAATATAAAAAATAGTGAAAGGGAATAAAGGGGAAAGGAGAAAAAATAAGTGGGAAATATCAGAAGCGGAGACAGAACATAAGAGACTCCTAACTCTGGGAAACAAACAGGGGTGGTGGAAAGGGAGGTGGGCGGGGGTGGGGGTGACTGGGTTATGGGCACTGAGGGGGGAACTTGATGGGATGAGCACTGGGCGTTATTCTATATGTTGGCAAGTTGAACACCAATAAAAACAAAAAAAAATGGGCAGACTTTAATAGACATTTTTCCAAAGAAGACATACAGATGGCGAAAAGACACGTGAAGAAATGTTCAACATCATTAATCATCAGGGCGACGCAAATCAAAACCAAAATGAGACATCACCTCACAGCTATCACAATGGCTAGTATCAAAAAGGCAAGAAATAAAAAGTGTTGATGAGGATGTGGAGAAAAAGGAACCCTCATGCACTATTCTTTGGAAGATAAATTGGTGCAGCTGCTATGGAAAACAGTATGGGGGTTCCTCAGAAAGTTAAAAATAAAAATACCATATAATCCAGTAATTATATTTCTGGGTATTGACTTTAAAAAAAAAGAGAAAAGAAATGAAAACACCAATTCAAAAAGATATGCAACCTTATGTTCATCACAGCATTATTTACAATACCCAGGAAATGGAAGCAACCCAATGTCTATCAATAGATAAATGGATAAAGAATATATGGGATATAGATAGATAGACAGATAGATAGATAAAATGGAATATTACTCAGCCATAAAAAGAATGAAATCTTGCCATTTGTAACAGTTTGAGTGACCTAGGAGGTATTATGCTAAGTGAGATAAGTCAGACAGAGAAAGATAAAAGCCTATATGATTGTATTTATATTTGAAGTCTAAAAAACAAATAAATGAACAAACAAAACAGAAACAGATTCATAAGTACAGAGAACAAATGGTGATTCCCAGGAGGATAGAGGGGATGAGGGCATAGGCAAAAAAGCCGAAGGAGATGAAGAGGTACAAACTTCCAATTGTAATATAAGTAATGGGGATGAAAAATACAGCATCAGAAATATAATTAATGATACTGTAATAACTTTCTATGGTGACAGATGGCAACTACTCCTATTGTGGTGCGCATTTCATCACGTACAGAATTGTCCAATCACTATGTTGTACACCTGAAACTAATAGTATATGTCAACTGTACTTCAAAAAAAAATTGAACTATAAGACATTGCTAAATTTACTTTTGCATTGTACTCATGGAGATCAGTTTGCAATGATATACGTGGCCTTTATACATTTTTCTCAAGGATCAGTCCCTAAATTTTGATGTTAAAGTCATTGTCTTTTAAAGCATCTATAGTGTTACCTCAATTGCTTATGTTCTGTTCTTTTGTTACTGATTCTGCCATTTTCCTATCTGCCATTGTCTTTGGGGATGATTAAAGCAATTATACTCAATTTATAAGATCCCACATCTTTTGCAGGATTTGTAATTTTATTTTGTTATCCATTTTCATGGTTTATGCACTATATTTTGGGGATTTTAAAAACAGCTAACAACCTATGAGATACTGACTAACAAATACTATTCACACAAGAGGGAAGAAGCTAAAAATCAAGTCAGAGGGTTGAGGGAAGACTAGATTTCAAAGAAATCATTGGCGCTTTCAGGGACACAGATGATGAATACTAAGACAACAGGGACCTCCTATACTTGGAGCATAGTTCCCTGAAACAAGTTGTTCTGAAGTTAAAGTGCTTTCTATGTAGGTCAATTCCTTGTCTCAATAAATGGTGTCAGGTTGAATTCCTACCCATATGAAAAGGTAAAATTGAATCCCTACTTCACTCCAAATACTAACATGAATAGAAGATAGATTAAAGATAGAAGTTAAAAGAAAAACTTCAGTATGATTAGGAAGAAATACAGGAGAAAATTTTTATGATCTTCAGATGGGAAAGGAGTTCCTAAACAAGTAAAAGGCACACAACAAAAGGGAAATGATTGAAGAATATGGCCATGTTAGAAAATACACGAGTTCATCAAAATAAATAAAAAGATAAATTGTAATTAGAATTTAAAATACATGCAATAACAAGAAAAATCTAGATGACATAAAGAATTTCTATAGATCGTTAAAAAGAAACTAATCATTAAATAGAAAAATTTGCATAAGTGAAAACACTAGTAATTTGGCTTTTGAAAGTGTTGGACAACTCATTTGAAATGTAGAAAATGCAAATTAAAATGCAATGATAGTGCTACTTCTGGCAATAGCATACTAGCTTATTTCAGACAATCTCTCCTCTGATAATAACTAGACAAACTTGGCAAAATTTCTTTCTTTTTTTGTTTTTAAAGATTTTATCCATCTATGAGAGAGAGAGAGTGAGAGCAAGAATAAGCATGAAGGGAGGGTAGGGAAGGGGAAGAGGGAGAAGTAGGCTCCTCACTGAGCAGAGACTGATGTGAGGCTCAATCACAGGGTCCCAGGACCATGACTTGAGTCGAAGGCAGATGCTTAACCAACTGAGCCACCCAGGCGTCCCTTGACAAAATTTCTTAAAAGATTTCTTTGAAAGCATGGACAATACAATACTGATACAGTAAGAATTTGCAATTCTAGGATTGGAGGAAAAGTTGAATCCCAAAAAGGTGGACCTATAACCTGAACAGCTCATCTCCTTAAGGAGTTTGCTACTATTAAAAAAAAAAAAAAAAAAATGAGAGCCTGAAATTGTTTCCAGTTTTCATTACCATGTTTAGTGCTCAAACAAAAATAATGAGACACACGAAACGATAAGAATTGACTAAAAGTAATAGAAAATAACAAGTAGTAGAAACAGACCCATAAGATATCCAGATATTTTTTGCTATCAGACATGGATATTAAAATAATCAAGATTAACATGCTAAAATATTAAATAATGAGGTGAGAAATTTTGGTGGAAAACTCAATATTATGTAAAAGGATCAACTGGAAATTGGAGAATTTTAAAATACAATCACTGAATTTCAGAACCGAAATCAATGGGCTTAATAGAAGATTAGATACTGAAGGTTAGAAGAAAGAATTAGTAAAAGGAGCAGTGGACCAGAAGAAAATATCCCAAATATAGAGGTATCATTTTCCAGGGTATTTTTGAGGCCAGCATAACCTTAATGTCAAAAATTGACAAGGATATTTTAAGAATGTAAATGTACAAGTCATTTTTTTCCCCTGAAAATAGATTTTTAATAATACGATAAATCACCTTTTAAAACTGTTGTCACATTTAAGTAAAATGTTGAATTTTTATGAGATTGGGAGTGAAACAATTTTGGCTATTATTGCCACTTCTACTTAATGATTTATCGGTGGTCCTATCTTTTATATGTTTGGGAGTATTTCTGTATATACTTTTTTCAGATCAATGAGAAAGAGATAGTGGGAAAAAGTGTTAAACCACTACTTGATAAAATATATTAGGCAACCCGCAAACTTTTGTAAAAATGCTCATCTTCACTCATCATCAGGTAAATGGAAATTAAAAGTACAGTGTGATATACAGTCACCAGAATGGTTACTCTCATACTCCACTATGGGAATGCAAATTGTAGAACAACCTTAAATATAATCATTTGACAGGATTTACTAAAATTGGGCATATGCCTATCTTAAAATCCAGTAATACTCAACACAAATACATGCTCTAAAAACATGCAAACATATCATTAAATAAATGCTAAAAATAAATGTTAAAACACAGAATTATAAAAAAAATCAGGTACGTATATACAGTGGAAAACTATACAGTAATGAATTATTGCTACACACAATGGAAGTGAATCTCATGAACATAACAGTAAGCAAAAGGATCAAGACACAGAAACATATGTTGTAGGATATCTTTTCTAAGTAGCTTTTTTTGCAAAAGCAAAAATCTAAAGACAATCCAAATATCCACAAACAGGAAAATGTGAAGTATAATCATGAAATAAAAGTCCACAAACAGTGAAAATGAATGAACTAGCATTTCATGCATAAAAATATTTAAATGAAAAAAAGCAAGGTTTAAAAGATAGTAAACTAATATATTATTTAGATATTCATATATATATGAATATATACTATATATATAGTAAAATTATGAGGAAAGAAAAGGGAATGGTGAATGCAAAATTCAAAACAGTACTTTCCTTTTATAAAATGTAGGCTCTGCGCGTCGGGACTTATTGTCAGTTTTTCTATTTTAATGTTTTTCAGTGACTAGAACAGTGCTTGACACATAATGGTCATGCAAAAAGTATTTTTCAATAAGTAAATCAATGAGAATGGAGAGGAATAATATGAGGTGTTGTATTAGGACTAGCAAAGTTCTGTTACTCAGCCTTGATGACGGGTACACAGGGGTGTGTGTCATGGTGCTCCTCATCCTATATGTATGTGAATATGTAGTGTTCTAGATTATTAAATACACTATAAAATACTTTAAAATGTAAAGATACACTACAGAATTTTCATATTGAGAAACATTGCCAAATAAGGTATAAAACAGATCTCCTCTCACTGCATCATGCAGGCCCAAATTATTCCTGCTGCTGTCTTGGCCCTCACGGGAAATGGATGGGAGTGCTAGGTATAGGGTGGGTGGGAGTCACAGGAAAAGCCTCAGAGAGCTTGGTTGACTCCATATTTTAGGTAAAAAAGAAGCAGATTAAAAATTAACATTTTAGGGCACCTGGATAGCTTAGTTGGTTAGGTGACTGCCTTCAGCTCAGGTCATGATCCCAAGATCCTGGGATCAAGGGCCACATTGGGCTCCTTGCTCAGCAGGAAGCCTGCTTTTCCCTCTCTCTCCACCTGCTTTTCCCTCTCCCTCTGCCTGCTGCTTCCCCTTGCTTGTGCTCTCTCTTTGTCAAACAAATAAATAAAATCTTTAAAAAACTGAACATTTTACACTATGCTTTTATATTAAATTGGCCATGTTGATACGTCTTGCTTTGTACCTCTCTGAGAGCTAAAGAATGAAAAAGAAAAAGACCTAGGTAGGTCTGTTTGTGGGAGTGGGGAGATTTTTAAATCATAGAAGCTATTTAAGAAGGAGTAGTATTTAATTTTTATTTCTTTCACTTTTTTTTTAGCTCCAAAGAGAATTTTTGCAATATATGTGAAACTCTCTTTCAGATGAGTCCGTCAAAATAACCTATACCCCAAATACCAAAGCATTCCAAAATACAGTCTTAGAAAAGGAGGGAATGGCCCATGTGACCATGTGAGACAGCCTGCCAAAAACACCGTTTCCCCACAACTGTGAAGATCACCTGGAGATCAATCCCATTCTTTAGTTTCTTTACTTTTTTTTTTTTGGTTTTTCAGAAACAAGCCATCTGTTTAAACAACTCAGAGGGTCAATGTTCTTATTAATATGCCTGTTTCCACAAAGTATTTCAGTTCATTGCAGCAAGTGCTAGCTGAGTGCCTAGGCCCTTATGGAAATGTGGATAGAAGTAGGTTCTAGTTCCCAAAGAGCTCTAGTATAGAGGAAAATCTCCACCACAACCTATTTTGTCAGTTAAGAAACTGGGTAATTCCATGTTATCCAGAAGTCTACTTTGGTACTGTAGAATGTCATGTGTGGGGTATGTTAGCAACCTTTACTCATTAGGATAGCTTAAAGATAGGATAAAGATAAGTTAACTTTAATAAGATATTCTGCAACAAGTACATATTAATCTACAATGAATTGGTATCAAAATGTTAAAATGCATACAAGTTAATATGAACAACACAAACAATCCAACAGAAAAATGGGCAAAAGACAAGAATAAGCATTTCAGAGAAAACACATATGTACAACAGATGTACGAAGAAATGTTCAATATTACTAATAATCGGGGAAATGCAAATCAAGATTACACAAGAGAGCATTTTACTGGTATTTGAGTGACCAAAATGGAAAAGTCTGACAATACTAAATACCAGAGAGGATTTGAGTCCATAGGATTTCATAGACCCTGGTAGAAGTAACAAATCGGTGCCCACTCATTGATTTCTAGTTTGGTATTATCTCCTAGAATTAAAGATTCACATACTCTGTGATCCAGAAGTTCTACTCCAGGGAAATGCTTGTCATGTCCAATAGGTGACATGCACTCAAATAATCATGGTTGTGCACATGGCAAACATGAGGAGACAAACATGAGAAGACAACCAAATGCCTATCAATAGTGGGCAAATGGATGCTTAAGCTGTGGTAGATTCATCAGAGGAACATAATATAGCAGGCAAGCCAAATGCACTGCAGTGACATATAGCAATACAACAAAAATCATGGCTCTTAGCAACATGATAGTAAGTGGAAAAACGTCCCCAAATATTGTGTACACATAGTATCCTTTTTATAAAGTTAAAAACAACCAGTGTAAGAAAAATAAGTTTAGAAATACAGAGGCAATTAAACTATTCAAACAGAAAACAAGAGAACGGTGATGATAGCATGCAGGGTCAGGTGGAAGGATGTAGAAGAGAATGAGTGTACCATTTGGGTGAATGTCAGCTGCCATGAAGATCTTAGCTTTTGCCTTGCATAGTGAATTTGGAGATGCTTGTTATGATATAACATGGCAAAATAAATATAAGTGGGTCCATTCAAGGGCTAGTGGTGACTGTGTCATAGAACAAGGATCACAGTTAATCCACTTCTGTGCATCCAACTTCCATAATAAAGAAAACAAACACCATTTGTCATAAACAGAAGATAAACATTAAAAATGTGGAGCAATTTTTAAGTTTTAAAAAGAGCATTGAGGGGCGCCTGGATGGCTCAGTCCGTTAAGTGTCTGCTTTCAGCTCAGGTGTTTTCCTTCTGCCTTCATCCCAGTGTCATGGGATCAAGCTCCACATCAAGCTCCTTGCTCAGCAGGGAGGATGCTTCTCCCTCTCTCTCTGCCCCTCCTCCCATTTGTGCTCTCTCTCTTATTATTTAAATAAATAAAATCTTAAAAAGAGCATCTGTATACTGCTTCATATTGTCACCACGGCTATCTATACACAGTATGGAAACCACTGCCTTCATGTAGAACAGTGAACAAGAAACTGTTTCTGTCTCAAGGAATTCATAGTTGGTGAAATATATAAGGGGTAACTATAGAATTAGCTAAGTGAGAGAATAATCATGAAGAGCAAAGTACAGGGGGGCACCAGGCTGTGTGTGGAAGAAGTCCCCCTAAAAGGATATAAAATCTAACTTTGGACTTGAAAGGCAGGATATTATAGACAGTGTAAAGAGCTGCAGGGGGGGCAAATGAGTTGTTGAAAGTTGTTCCATTTGACTGAAGCAGAGAAACGGGCATTGGCTGGGGGTGGGGGGGAAGGAGAGAGATGGGGCTTGGGAAATCCAGGGGTCCTCATCATGAAGGGCCTTGTAACCTCTATGACAAACTAGGGGCCTTATTTCAAGAGCCACAGGAAGCCATCGAAGAGTTTAAGCCAGGGAGTGAAGAGATCAGACTTTGTAATTTCATAAATAGCAGGACTGAAAGGCAGACAGGATCTGTGAGACTTTTTTTAAAAAGAGTTTGTTTATTTATTCATAAGAGACACAGAGAGAGAGAGGGGCAGAGACATAGGAAGAAGGAGAATCAGGCTCCCTGTGGAGAGCTGATAAGGGACTCAATCCCAGGACCCCAGGATCATGACCTGAGCCAAAGGAAATGCTCAACCACTGAGCCACACAGGTACCCCAGGATCGGTGAAATCAAGCTGAGGGCAGGGCAGCTGGCCAGGGGGGCTATGGTGGTGACTGGAAGACACAGTGGGTTGGAAAGAAGTGGGCAGATTAGGGAGTTATTGAGGAGGCAGAAGAAATAGGACTCAAGGTTGGATTGCAGAGGGACCAAGTAAGAGTTATCTGGGCAAGTCAAGGATCATTTCACCTTTAGGTATCTGGAAGATGGTGGCACCAGATGTGAGACCTGAGACAATGGGAGGAAGCACATGAACATCTCACCCAGTGCATGAGTTCATAGTGTCTCACAAACCTTTCCAGAGGAAACTGACTTTTCTCCAGCAAAGCATGGCCCTCAAGTTCTAGAAATTACAGGGATCCTTTTGTTGCCAAACACCTGGACAGATTGGTTAAAAGGCAGTATCTCAAGATACTGTGGCAGAACTCTTTAAGTGAAGGTTCCCCAAATCCATGACCTGATGTTCAAAGAGCTGCTTCACTTTATTTTGTGATACTTGGATTAGTTACTTGCACAGCATAAAGTTTAGGAGTATTGCGAAATATTTGTGCCGCTGACCTCCAGTTTATAAAATGAGGTCAGGGTACCTCTGAGATTATTTTCCTTCTTTTTAAGAGCAACATAATTACCTAGGCATGGCTATCCTGGGCAGCAGATAAATAATAAAACCTTCAGCTTCAGGCACAACATACAACAATTCACATATTCTTTCATTTCATATGCCAGGCCACAAACGTGTGAAGGAAGCACATTAATTTCCTATAGAATGATTGCCAAGATGAAATTTTCTGATCACTGGTAAATAGGCGTGCTTGGATCTATGTCTTGTAAGAGTCCTGTGATATGGTCATTTTTAGATAATTCTCCCAGAAACCTTTAAAGCAAGACAACCATAGGAGTGATGCATTGCCAGACTGTAAGAAATATTGGCCCATTATATCCAGATCAGTCCCTGAAGGGTTACTGGCTTTGGGGAGAGGAGTCAGTAAAAATCCCTGTTCATGGTACTTTATATACCCATGTGCAGGCAGAGGGAAGGCTAAGGGAAGTAAAAATAATTTACATAGCACATAATAAGGATCATTAATATCCGTTACCAATTCTAACAATGCCAATAATGGATCCCTGGGTGGCGCAGCGGTTTAGCGCCTGCCTTTGGCCCAGGGCGCGATCCTGGAGACCCGGGATTGAATCCCACGTCGGGCTCCCAGTGCATGGAGCCTGCTTCTCCCTCTGCCTATGTCTCTGCCTCTCTCTCTCTCTCTCTCTCTGTGTGACTATCATAAAAAAAAAAAAAACTCTAACAATGCCAATAATTGTGTTAATGTGGATGGTAATATAGCAAAATAGTTGGCAAAATGGATGCTGGTGCCCAGGAGATTGAAATCAAATCCTGGCTTTGCTAATTAGGAAGCAATGTGACTGAAAAAATTATTTGAACTCTAAATCTCAGTTTCTTCATTGATACGATGGGACAGTATGCTGCTCCTTGGTGAATTAACACATGCAAAGACTCTAGATCAGAACTTGATGTATCATAAGCATTCAACAAATGGAGAAATGTATGTAAAGCAACGTAAATGTATACTGATGATCCACAGGAGGCTAGTGTCTGAGATTAGACCTAGATGCCTAGAATAGCTAAAATATTATAAAATACTTAAATTTCTGGATGGTTGATTTTTTAACATGGTCTGTAGGAAACATAATATCATATTCCATTAACTCTAAGATGTACATTTTTTTAATATTTAAACGAGTGGCATTGGTTTTGCCTGGACATACATTTCAAAGTTTGGAAAAAAGATGATAGCAGTTTGGAAGAAAAATCAGGTCCAATAATGGAGCATTCTTTTAAGAAATGCTAGTTCATCAATCCTCTCACTGACATGGAATATGACAATGTAGAAAAATACAAACACTGATGACTTTCACCTACAAAATAATTCAGAAGAGCCAGACTCTAGAAAAACACCTGCTCCCATTTATTTATTTTTGCTTTCCCTTTTATATATGTACAACAGTAATGTTATGTTTAACTGGGTCTGTTTATTATGTAGAACATTATCAAATCAATAAGTAAATAAAGTAAAATTTCTAGTATTAAAACTTTGCATCATAGTGTTAACTGTCATTGTTTTCCTGGCACACAAATAATGGAACACCTTACAATTGATAACAACTTAGCTTTACTGAAATATGGTAAACAAGAATGTATGACAAGTCAAGAGAGTTTATAATTCAAGAGAATTCTGAGTTGTTAAAGGCCAACCTATTTGGATTCAAATCTTAGCTCTTCTATTTCCAGCTATGTTATCTTTTGACAAATGACGATCCTTCTGAGCCTCTGTAAAATGATATTTTTACCTAAACCATTAGGTAAATTCTATGGATTAAACAAAATAATATATAAAAAGTGTTAAATACCATAATATGTAAATACTTCAAGGGTACAATCAATAATATAAATGTTATTATAAAAATTAATCATCTGTCATTTGGTTTAAGAAGTCAAGCTACTTTCAGATATTTTTCATAGCATGGAACAGAAAGCCATGTGTTACAGTTACCCATCACCCGCATAAAACAAAAACAAAAATATACATTTACATGTATTAACATAAGCTACAAATTAATTCCTGTATTTTGGTGTAAGCATAATCTAAAAACAAGTGAATGAGTATTCACCAGGATTGAAAGTTACATTTATAATGGCCTGATTTAAAAAATAATTTAATTGCTCTACTCAAAAGTTTAATTTGGGGTGGTCAAGGGCAATACAAAGACAGGTGGCCATCATCTGGCTGAAACTGATGAATAGGAGAAATATGTGATTGCTAATGAAAAAGTCAGGCTGTATATACAAGAATACATAGACTGAACATATCGTTGTCATCCACAGAGGTTCCAAATGCAAAGCTTCAACAACTGGGAGACTTGAAGACAGATGCACAAGACTTGCACTCGAACTGCTACATATATGGACAATCAAGAAAAATGCTCTACGGTGAAGAGCAGTAGGTACTCCTCTTTAACAGCTAATGACATAATATTGTGTTGTAGATGCAGATCCCTATCCGAAGATTCTCCCCTCAGTGATTCTGAAACTTAAGATTCCTCTTATTTTTTTTTAAGATTTTTATTTTTTTCTTCATAAAAGACAGAGAGAGTGAGGCAGTGACATAGGGGGACTCCATCCCAGGACCCTGGGATCACGGCCTGAGCCAAAGGCAGATGCTCAACTACTGAACCACCCAGGTGCCCCAAGATTCCTCTTTTTTTTTTTTTTTTAAGATTTTATTTATTTATTCATGAGAGACAGAGGAGAGAGAGAGAGAGAGAGAGAGAGAGAGGCAGAGACACAGGCAGAGGGAGAAGCAGGCTCTATGCAGGGAGCCCAATGTGGGACTCGATCCCGTGTTTCCAGGATCATGCCCTGGGCTGAAGGTGGTGCTAAACCGCTGAGCCACCCAGGCTGCCCCCTAAGATTCCTCTTAAAGAAAAAAATAATTGTGGTTCTCTGGTGCTGACTTAAGTATTCTATTATAATGTTACTTAAATGCCTACGTATAAAACTAGATATAAGGAATTACAACGTCCAAGAAAATCAGAAAAAAAAAAATGCCAAGCAAAGCTAATACAATTAAAATCGACTGCATTTGTTAAATGTCCTTGAAGTTGTTTTGCTGAAACCCACTAACTGCTTGCAATTTGAGTAGGGTATTGATGGAACAAAGATTCCTTTGAGTTCAGCCTGACAGAAACACCAAGCTGGTTGTGATGAGCCATTTACTTGTCACATTGTTCTCTATTCCAACTACTGCAAAATTTCATCTCTCACTTGACGTGCATTTATTATGTCTGCCTGTATTCTCTTCTCATTGGTCTATAATAAATACTCAGCTGCAAATAAGGACAGCATAGTAGCTCCCTATTGCTTTGTAACACACACCACAAAACTCAGTGACTTAAAATAGCAATAATCACCTATCTCTCCTGGTTTCTTTGGGCCAGGAACCCAGGAGTGGCTCAGCTAGTCAGTTCTGGCCTGGGGCCTTTCATATGGTCATAGTCAGTTGGTGGCTGGGGTCCTCTCAAAGTCTTCATCACTCACATGCCTACTAACTAGGCTAGGAGGACTTGAATAGTTGGGGCTCCACTAGGATCTCTATAAATTCTCTCCATTAATAGAGTACCTCAAAAGCTCAGAACTTCCTATGTGCATGCCCCCAAGACAGCCAGGTGCCACACCACCTTTTCTCACCTAGTCCTGAAAGTCATGCGAGGTCACTTTGTCTCACATCATTCATTAGAAGCATGTCGCTAAGTCCTGGCTGCATTCGAGGGAAGGGAAATTAGACCCTAGCTGCTGAAGGAAGGGTATTAGGGAATTTGAAATATATTTTAAAACCTCCAGATACGGAAGTCATATGGCCACACCCAGTTTTTAAATGTTCATCTGCATGAGTTCAGCATATGTTTACATCTCTTTACAAATCTCATAGAGAATTCCTAGAACCCCAAGAAAAAGCAAACCAGTTGGTCTGGGGACCCAGTCTGAGAAAAATTCAATTATATACCAATTACAATAACATGGAATGGAAATTTCTTTAAATCACAGTGTAGGAGAGAATGCACTTAAATAAACAGGAAGAGAAAATGAACTATAAAGTGTTTTGTGAGTTGGTGAAACTAAAGAACTTGATGTACTCATGGATGACTTCAGATTTTTTTTTTTTTTAAGTGCAATAGATTTCTGGTCCACAAAAGAATGTTCTTGATGAATATACCTATCAATTCATAGTTCAGGATCACTTGGTGATATGTAAATCCTGATAAGGTGATATGTAAATCCTGATAAGGATAATGGGAGAACAGATATTTAAATAGCTTGAGTCAGTCCTCTGGAAATCATCATCCTATGAAGTCTGGCCATTGTCTAGATGGCTTTCAGATTGGCTAATAGTGTATGGTTGGTTGACTCATGCCAGGCATTCTATACATCAGGGCTTCCCTTCCACTAGTAATTGGTTTCTCCATCTCTGCAGCTGAGAAGAATTAGAAAGAATGGCTTACCTCCCATTGACTTCAAAAGGAGCTGGGGCTGCCATCTCTGCAGTAGGCAAGCTTTGTTTTCCTTGTATTTCCACTTGTTGTCTGTAGGGCTGTCGTGACTTGAAGGATGGTTCTGCCATTTTAGAAGGAAGTAAGAAAGGTGAAGAGAGGTGGGGGCAAGACCCTTCTTGCCTCTGACAGTTCAGATGCTCTGAACTTCCTCTTTGTAGGGAGAGGACATTTTAACCCACACCTGGAAGGAGAAGATCTCCTCAAAGTCCCTGAATACTGGGACAGAACTTTCTCTGTTGTCCTCCACACAAGTAGCTTGATTAGCTTTCAGCTACCTCTTATATTTGAGACAACATTGTTATCCCAAATGACAGATGTAGCCTGCAATCCACCCATTAATTTCCCATTATCTGGAGAAGAGCCTGTGTGTTGGTTTTTGTCTTACAGAAGGGTTCATACTAAAAGTATTTAACTGAGGGAAGAGGTTGACCAATCAAAATGGAAATTGACCACAGGGGACAGACATTAACCCTTTAATGTCTTAGTTGTGGGAAGGCCCAGGAGTCCTAAGGAAAGGCGGAGATAGTCTCAGGATGGTTGTCATTTGCCAATTGGTGAGCGCATATTTTAGAATAACTGGTGCATCTAAAATGGTGGTCTGCGTTAAATAACTCATTGTGTGCTGCCTTGTATACACATCCTAAAATAACAAGACATTCACTGCAAAAGAATTGGGGCATCGAGACCAGATTTCAGTGTCTGGTTCTTCTCTTTTTCTTTTTTTTTTATTCATGAGAGACACACAGAAAGAGAGAGAGAGGCAGAGACACAGGCAGAGGGAGAAGCAGGCTCCATGCAGGGAGCCCCTTGTGGGACTCGATCCCAGGACTACAGAATCACACCCTGACCCAAAGGCAAAAGTTCAACCACTGAGCCACCCAGGTATCCCAGTGTCCAGTTCTTTATGTTGCTGCGTGGCTTGGAAATCACTTCTCTCCCTCAGCCTCAGATTTTTCCATCAGGCTAAATGATGTGTAAGCCTCCTTCCAGTCATAACGTTCATTCCCACAATTCTACAGCCATGATCCAGGCGCTGTTTTTATTCCTAACACGCAACATTGTGTTGTGATGGAGAGCCTGCCTGCTACTTGGGTCTGAATCCTGCTCAGCAATCCAGGGCAGATTCACGAAGTTTTTCTAGGTCAAATTTCTTCAACTGTGAAATGAGGATTACAATAGGATCTACCACACAGGGTTGTGATGAGTGTTCAAAGGGACAATGCAAGAAAAGTATGTGGCGTTATAAATGGTACCGGTATACTCAGTTGATGTGAGTTCTTATTCTAATAGCTAGAGTCAGCTGAAGAGCTCCAGAGCATTCTTTTTCAGCCTTCAAATCCATCTGTGAATTTCAAGGGTATGTTTCAAGTCCAAGTTGCCCTAGCTCTTGAGCCCACCCCTCGTGTTCATGGCACATTGAATGTGAGGGTGAAGATGGCATGGGGCCATGTCTCCAGAACGTGTGCCAGGCATGGCCAAGGGCCCGTTCTCTGATGTCTCAATCTGTTTAGCAGAACTGTGCCACGTGCCAACTTCTTTTAAGCCACAAAAAGATTTAGAGTTTGTGGTGAGGTGAGATGTTCAACAAAGGAAAATTCTGCATTCTGTTGGCATTTGGAAGTAGCAGTTCAAGGTCTCTTCATTTCAGAGCTTATCCTTGTCCATCTGGAGGGGTAAAGAGCCTGAAAAATGTGGAGGAGGCTCTGGACAGAACACATCTCAGTTAGAATTACCCTTTTACATTTTAATATGAAGGATATGGACATAAAAATAGGAGTGGTTCTGAATTTTTCATTAAAAAATACAGTGGCCATATATTTGGACATTCTCTCTCTCTCTCTCTCTCTCTCTCTCTTTCTCTGTCTCTCTCTCTCTCTACATATATATATCTAGCTAATTGGTTATAAGGTGGTTAAAATCCTGGGAATTTAGTGGCCCATTTCATTGAAGGGTCCAGGAAATGGGTTGAGTTGAGGCTTGGTTGGTTCAAGTTGCTCAGATATTTTTACCAGGACTTATTCTTTCTCTTTCAGCTCAGTTTTCTTCTATTTTGGTTTTAATTTCTTTCTTTCTTTTATTTTTATTATTATTTTTTCTTTCTTTCTTTTAAAGATTTTATTTATTTATTCATGAGAGAGACACAGAGAGATGCAGAGACATTGGCAGAGGGAGAAGCAATTTTGGCTTTATTTTCAAGGATATTTTCCCCAAATGGTGGCTCAGAAGTCACTGGTAACCCTAGGCTTACATTTTACCCATTTCTTAACCCTGGCAGAAAAAGAACACTTCTTTCCAAATCAGGCAGCAAAATCCCAGGTGGGATTCTCATGGGTCCAGCTTGAGTTATACATCTTTCTCTGAATTTCACTGAAGCCATGGGGAAATAATACTAACTGGCTGCACCCGGGCCTCAAGACCATCCCTTAGAGCCAAAAGGAAGTATTAAAATCAAACTTCACACACCAAGAATAAGGGGGAATTTGGTTGCCTCAAACTCAATTGGAGCGTTTTTCCCCCCAAAGAAGGCAGTAAAACTGACAGATTCCATTACAAGCAAGAATTTAGAATGAAAAAAAAATCATCAATGCACATGTGCCCACAGACATGTTTATCTGGAAACTTTCATGAAACAGCTGGAAAAATCAGCTGTCAATCTTGATGGATTATTTTACTGTTTCCTTTTCTTTAGCAAAGTCCTGGAGGTTTGTTCATCCAGCAGTCTTCACCTCTGCTGTGCCTTGACCCTGTGCCTGGTGTTAGGAGCTGAGGACAGGAAAAGAGCAGGACCCTCCCAGAACTCATGTTTGGTGTCTGGCTGAGAGCCAGAACATGCCACTACTTTGTTATACTGCTCTCCTACACAGATTTCTATATTCCATCATTCTTCTCAAATGAAACTTGGACCTGCTTCTTTCCTTTTGAATGCTGAAGGCTCCGTCTCCAAGTTCCCTTGCTGGAAGGCATATTATGAAACGGGATGTACCATCAGAGACGAAGGTAAGAAATCTGAACTGCATGGCCTCACATAAACCCCACTAGGTCTCTGCTAGGGGTTCCTTCCCCTTTCAACAGGTGTAAGGACAAAAGGCCCATTGTCCTTAGGAGCCTATAGGATAAATAGAAAGAACATGTCCTTGCTGGCTAATCTGCTGGCGATAAAGAGTATTGTTTTATCTCCTGCCATCTCCACGGTTCCATGGGATGAGTTCTATTGTGGCACAAAGTCTGCTTTGTCTTTCCAACCCACTGAGACGTTTAAATTGACCTTTCATATATTCCTTGGTTGTCACAACCTGAGCACTGAGTTGGTATTATGCATTGAGAGGATTATCAGGTGTGTTTTTAAATTTTTTTAGTTTTTAATTTTTTCCTGCAAGGGCACTGTCATCCACAGAGATGCTATGGTGCTGAAAAACAGTGTGATTCTCTTCTGCTTAGAAAAAAAAAATGTAAGAGATTTTTATTTTGGAACAGCTTGAGGTTTACAGAAGAACTGAACAGAATACAGAGTTCCCATGTACTCCCTCACTTTGCCCTCTTCCCCAGATTCTTCCATTATCAACATCTTGAGCTAGTATGGTACATTTGTTGTAATTGATGAGTCTACATTAATACATGGTTATTAACTGAAATCCACAGTTTACATTACATTACTCTTTGTATGATACAACCTATGGGTTTTCAGGAACGTATAATGACACGTATCCACCATTGGAGGATCACACACAATAGCTTCCCTGCCCTAAAATCTTCTGTGCTTTGCCTATTCATCCTTCTCTTCCCTCCTAAACGAGGCTACCACGGATCTTTTTGCTGTCTCAATAGTTTTACCTTTTCCAGATTATAATATCATACAATGGGAATCCTACAATATGTAGCCTCCTCTTCAGATGGGTGTCTTTCCCTTAGCAATATGCATTTAAGGCTCCCCCGTGTCTTTTTGTGAGTGGATAGCTCATTTCTTTTTATAGCTGAAGAGCTTCTGCTTAATATTTAAAGCTTCCAGTGCTCGAGAGCAGAATGTTATCCCCCCTACCCCACCCCCACTGGCATTTTCACATTCATGAGATTACCAGTCATCACTGAAGTTTTAAAAAATGGGCTTACTGCATGTGTTATGTGAGAGAATTAAATACTGTTTCAGAACGGTTTCAAGTACCCTTTGTACAGCTGAAGAAAGAAAGAGCAAATTCTACTATCTCAATCACAGCCGAGCTGGAGGTGGTCTGCTTAGGCTGCAGGCAACATTGCAGTTCTTGGCATTTTTACCCAGAAAGAATTTATATCCATATAATTAGTGTTTTCCCTAAAATAAATGATCTCCTGATTTTTTTATTTTTTATTTTTAGTTCCAGCAACATCAGTGGTCCCACTTACCCGATTAGTAATAACATTCACTTTTAAGACATGAATCGAGCATTTTTTTTCTCTTTATGCTTCCTAAACAGAGTTCGTCTAATCCACGCAGAGAACAGCGGTGGAGGAGCGCCCACTCACTATCTGGCATCTGATAGTCGTAAAAGGTACAGGCTTTCGAATTCAAGGTCATAAAGTTAGTTTCCTGGCTCTGTGTCTTTTTAACAAGCCATTTCTCCTCTCCTAGCTTCAGTTTGCTCTTTTGTAAACCACAACTAGTAATAGGCTCCCTCTTTAAAGGCTGTTAGGGGTATGGTAGGAGATAATCCATGGAGAGCATGGAGCACGGTTTCAACAACGAAAAATGTTCTTGAACCTCATCCAGTCAACATCGGGCCACAGGCCTGTGTGTAAAGGACATGCTGAGTATAGTGTTGGTGCTCATTAAATTATTTCTGACCAATCAAGAGGGCAAAGGGAAAGCAAATCCTTTCACGTGTGGGCTCTTGGAGAACACAGGCATATGTAAAAGGAAGCTGACGTCATTGGGGTCAGGCATGATGGCTATTAGGTACCCTGTGCCATCCTAGAGAAGTGAGGATACCACTTCTAGTATCTTTTGACTCTACCCCTGCTGGGATGGGGCCGCTACTAGTAATTCACATTCTTCTCTTCCCCACCCTTGAAAAGCCCATTTCCAGAGCAAGCACGTGCTTTGGTAAAGGGATTAGCAGACAACCTGGTTCCTAAATTTAATGAATAATTTTTGTAGGGTGAACCTGATGGGACAGAAGCATTCTCTGTCTCTCCTCCTCACCCTCCTCTGACATCTCTCAGAGAAAATAAATGATCGGCTAATAGTTATTAAGATGCCAATGGTGCAAGAAATCTGAATTCCACAAACACAGGAGCTACCTATACATACCCCGGGTGTCATATTTTATCTTACTTTTGCTTTTTACTCACTTTCGTTTTATAGACAAAGACTCTCTTGCCAAAGACAGGGTAAATAAACTCAGACACATCCTGTCTCCCTTACATCTTTGTTTATCTATAAACTGTCAGAGATACTGATGAAAATCCACTAAAGCGTGCTCCAAGCAGTTATACAAAAGCCATGTGAGATGGGAGCATGAAAGCTTGATGTTAGGGGAAAATATCACCTAAAATGATACCAACTTGACTCTTTGTGAAGACATGCATAAACATTAAAGATGCCAACAAAGGATGACCAACTCTAACAGCTAGGGATGGACCCTAATTGTGTAAAGAAGCAATAATGAAAAACAATACAGAAACAGCAATGTGACAAAGCATCTACACAGTTAGAAAATGATAAAGCTTAGGGGTTAAGAGCATGCATTTTAGAATGAGAACAGATTTAAAACCTGGCTGGACCTTTTACCTTTTAACCAGGCAACCCATTTAACTGCTCCACACCCCTTGCCTTTTGTGCAAAATGGGATAAATCAATATCTACCTTACGGGATTATTTTTTGAAGACTTGATGAGATAAAATATATAAGATGCTTGGCTTAGGTAGACTTTCAGTAAGACTTTAGCTGTTATGTTTACTGTGTTAATAAGGATTGCATATCAAGGAACACCTAACATGCCGCATTGCCCCAATTTTACCACCATAAACCTTTCCTTCCAAGGCATCCTTTGAGGTTAATGTTCTACAGAAAACAATTTGGGAAATGCTGCCTTAAACAAATAAAACCTGAGACTTCTGCGGTGGGAGTATGGGTGTTTGTCTTGGCTATCCTCACTAGCAAGTCAGAAGTTTTAAAATAATGCCTGTGGTTGTTTCTATAATATTTTGGGCATCACATTTGGGGTTGGGAATCCTCAAAGCTTGTCCTCATTTCTATGGAGAAACATCAGATTTCATTTGCATCATTCCTACTTACAGCAACTTTTCTGGGACCCAAATACAAACAAGGACCGCCTGAACAAATTGGCTGCATGTTTTGCAAAACAAAATCTTCCCTTTGACCTATATCCTGGCAGCAGACCTCTGCCTATTCCATCCTGCTCTGGATCAGAATTCCCCCTTGTATTCCATGAGCACAGAAGCCATCACCTACCCCTTGGGGAGGTACTATGAGCCTGGAAGAAGCATCTTGAACCTCTCTGGAGAAAGATAAACTGTGTGCAAGGTTATGGGTATTTGATGATCTGTTATAGATGGATAATCCAAGGTACAGGATTGCAGCTTGTCTTTTTTTTGTCTTTCTTTAAAGCAAGGAAGCTCAGCAGTGAAACTCATTTTCCACAACTCCCAAAGTGGTTTTGCAATAAATCTGTGAATTTAATCAGCCTCCTCTGTTAGGCAATCTTCCCTAATTGGGTTCTTGTGAAGAATAATAGACATGATGACAAAAATACTTCATCTCTGGAAAGAAAGCCAGAGTCTCATCAATAATACTGATGATAAAGCTCCCGTTCCCCAAAAGAAATGGAGCACAGGCCTCCGGTGCAACCCATGGCACCAGGCTCACCCAGTCTCAAGTACCATTGCTTTTTAGACCATCGTGCTCTTTCTCCTCTTTCCTGTCCGACAGCAAGAAAATGGAAATACCAAACTGGAAAATGTAGATTTCCATCACTTTTGGCCAGTACTAGGTGGGCTACTCAGTAGGCTTCTGGAAATTTTCTAGAAGATTATAAGAGCGTAATGGGGAATTGTGTTCAAAATGAAAACAAAGATGGAGCACAGAATCCAAACATGATTTTGTTTCCTTTTTCTGGTAGGCGATTCCTACTCCTTTCTCTCAAATCTTGGGAGTAGTAGTGGGGTATGTAAGGGCCCCTGCCAGGAATGTAACACACACAGCTGTTGGCCATCAGCTGGCGAACCAACCTCGTGACAAAATTGGACATTGGAGCTAGATGCCTCATGTTCCCCGATTTTGGACAAAGAGGACCTCCAGATCTAACTGGAATCTGCCCTACATAGGTTGGGGGTGGAAGAGGGAGATCCCAATATTAGAGGCAGGACTGGAAGGGTTGCTCACCCCCATAGAAGGGTTCAAGGAGCAATGGCAGAGGCAGCCTAGATTTTTCCATCCTGGAGAGTGAGAGAATCAAAGCGTGATAATTGAATTAGAAATGGAGGAAAATGAATAATTTCACAAGGATGTCATCTGTCCCAGGCCATCCCAATGAGCCTGGCATTTCAGCACCTTCTCCATTCTTTGCATGTGAGAGCATTCCTGACTCATCCCCCCTCCCTGCTCATGGCCCTCAGAAGCCAACAGATCACGTTGGTGATAAACACAGGAACTCACCTGTAGTCAGCAGACACAGGGCCAAACTGCAGGAAGAGTCGTAAAAAATGCCATCCTCCCTGTGAACTGGACACAAACGCTTTCTCGCACAACAAAAGACCTAGTGTGCTTGGTCTCCTCTAGCCTCAGGCGTCTACTAGCGCGTGAATAGGGGCACTGATGGGGCCCAGATGCAGTAAAATCCCAGGTTCCCTCGTTTCAGTCCCGAGTTGTGGTTTCTCTGCTTCCTCCCACTGGATGGCTTCAGTATGAATTGCTCCCAAAACCAACAGTAAAATTTAACCACCACTCTTTGCAGGAAAAGAAGAAATCCTCATCTCTTCAGAGAATTTTCTTTTGGTGCGAGTCTTGCTGACTTTGGCATGTGTTTCACACACAGACACACACACACACACACACACACACACACACACACACACACACAGGCTGCGGGGATTTCCAGGTGATCCTTCAAGGTAGCCCAGGGTTCTCCACACAGTATTGTCCTTGGACAAAAAAGGATAAGCATCACCTGGGAACTCATTGAGAATGCAAATCTGTGGTATCACACAGACCTACTGAATCAAAGGCTCTGGGGATTGGGCCCAGCAATGTGTGTTTTAACGAGCCTCTGAGGGATTCCAGTGCACACTTAATTTTGAGAACTCTTACTGGAAGCTGATCATTTCTCCAGAATTCTTTACAATTTTATGCCTGTATGTTTTTTCCTTCTGTTCACCCCATTAGGCATGTTTCTTTCTTACTGCTTGGCAGGTTCCTATTCAGTCTTTAAAGTCCTCTAAAAAATACTCTTTTCTGTTGGTAAACCTACCCCAACACCATTCTGTCTACCTAAGCAGAATTAATTGTTCTGATTTGTTTTCTGACAACACTTCAGGTAGCCACTAACATATCATATTACAGTCATCATGTATCTGTTTTCCACACCAGGCTGAGAGGGCAGAAAAATGTCTAATTCGGCAAATGCTTTATACAAAATGTCATGGGCCTATTATTATGTTAGTTCTGGTAATGCCAAAATAAAATAATCAAAATATTAATTAAAAAGTGGGACACTGCCTCAGTGGACTAAATCATTATTACATGCCAAATAAGATTTCAAACCACTGGCATGGGCTGTGTAATGTTGAACAAGTTACTTAGCCTCTTTAAATTTCATTCATAGGTAAGAAAAATACTAATAGTATGTACCTTAGTGTTTATGGGATGAATAAATTATAAATATGTGTACAGGGACACTTGGGTGGCTCAGTCGGTTAAGTATCCAACTCATGATTTCGGTTGTGATATCCAGCCCTGCATCGGGCTCCCCACTGAGTGTGGAGCCTGCTCAGAATTCTCTCTCTCCCTCTTCCTCTGCACGCTGCCCCCACCCCACTTGTGTGCACATGTTCTCTCTCTCTAAAAAAGGAATATGTGTACAGTGCTTAGGCACTGAGTATATGTTAGTTGGTATTGCTAATTATAATATTAACATCAACATCCATTACTAGCAACTTGCACTGTGAGTGGTGCAGAGAATGTGGGTGTGCATGTGAAGATTTTTAAAAGATCAGGGTTCTAGGCTTATCTACTTTACTTGATGGGGTACTTGAACTTCCACATAAACAAATTTGACTTTACATAAAATGTTTCCTAAGATATGCAAAAAAGTTACAGAGCACATGTGCACTGCTTTTTTAACTGCTTAGTATAAGGATGGATGATACCAAGAATCCTGTCAGAGTTACTTTGAGGTTGTATTTGGTTTCCACAACACCCCTTCCACTCACACCATCTTGAAACAATGATGGGTTCTCAAACTTGATTTCATATGGGAATCACCTGAGAAACTTTTTTTTTAAGGTTTTATTTATTCATTCATGATAGACATAGAGAGAGGCAGAGACACAGACAGAGGGAGAAGCAGGCTCCGTTCTAGGAGCCCGGTGCGGGACTCGATCCTGGGATTCCATATTATGCCCTGAGCCAAAGGCAGGCACCAAACCGCTGAGGCACCCAGGGATCCCCACCTGGGAAACTTTTAAAACAAAATCCCGTTGCCTGTGTCTAGCTCTCGAAGACTGATTGAATTGATATGAGATATGGCCTGGGCATCATCAAGACTCCCAAATGATTCCCAAGGACAGCCATAGTTTTTCCCTGCTGTGTCCCAGAACTTCCAAGGAAAGTGAATGGTAGCTCACAATGAAAGGTTAAGTAACTACAAAGGTCTTACTGTTTTTCATAAAATGGAAGTGTGATGAACATGCTGCTGGTGGGGTGAGGGCAATAAAACAAGGGAGGGGTCTACAGAGATACCTAGTGACATACCATTCAGAGTGGGTAGGACCATCTGGCGTGCAGTGGTGCTAAGTCAGTGAGCATCAGGAATAGCATGCCGATGATGCTCATGGTTGATGAACTGCCCGTAGCTTTCAAGTCAGTCTCTGGATCCACAGCTCATGCCTGTGCCTTTGCCCTGGACAAACCATCTTCATCTATCAACAGAGTCCCACAAGACTGTAGGAGGGTACCTATCATGTCGGCCTTGACTTTCGGTTCCTGAAACTCCTGACAGACACCTTGAAACTGCTTTCTTTCTGCTACAGTTTAGAGACTGTCTTCTGCCCAGCACCAACAGCTTGGTGGATCAAGACCCCCTTTCCTGACAGCCCGTCAGTCTCCAAGTGTTTCCCTCTCCTCAACATTGCTTCTCTGATAAAGCAGCCTGGTGAGGAGGTGGCTTCTTGGGACAGGGTCCCAGTGCCACCAGAGCAAGGCTTAAAGCTCTTGGAGCCATATTAATTCTGTTCTCAAACTCTGGTTAGGACCAATAAGGATCTAGGTAGCAGAATGGGTCTATTTCAGTAGTAATTGTGGAGGAGAGGCACCAATGGCTTTTAATAGGTGAATAAAGTTAAAACAGCTGGGGCACCTGAGTGGCTCAGTTGGTTGAGCGTCTGCCTTCAGGTCATGATCCCAGAGTCTTGGGATTGGGTCCTGGGATCGAGTCCCTGCTGAGCAGAGGGTCTGCTTCTCCCTATCCTCCCCACTCGTAGTCTCTTTCACTCTCTCTCTCTCTCAAATAAATAAATAAAATCTTACAAAAGAGTTAAACTAGCTAATGGGGAAAAAATTAAATAATAATCCCATGGTAGACTTTATGTTCAATAGGAAATTCCTTTTAACTACGGCTTCAACACTTATAGCTATCTTGATAGCCAACTGTTCTTTAATTCACACTTATAAATACTAGCTCACAGTTTCTTCTCTTCCCTTGCTCTCCCTCACCAACCCCCTTCCTGTTTGTTTTTTTTTTTCTTTTCCCACCAGCATCGTCAGGGTCAAGGACACACATTGTGGTACATTCAGCACCAAAGTGAAACAGGGAGAGAGCTACTAACATTTCTTGAGAATTGCCTACATGCCAGGGCATCATGGGGCAAAATCTCCCTTAATTCCCACACAAGCCACCAAAAGATATTATATACCTACTTTTTAAAGGATGAGCAAAGTGAGGCTCAGATAATAAAATAGTTCCCCAAGGAGGCATAGCTAGCAAGTGTGAAAGCCAGGATTCAGATTCTCAGCTCTGTGACCTCGAAGTCCATTTCTTTACATAACCCTGGGTGGGGCTCGGCGGGCAACTGTCTTCCTCTGTGTCATCAATGACACTGTTTGCTGTGTCTACAGATGGGGAAAGGCCTCATTTGGGCCCCTTGGCTCACCTGGTTTGACTAGAGCTGCAGGACAGCTGTTATTTCGGTTTGAATCTCTATTTTGTATTCTCACTCCGGTTGTCTTAATGTCTCCTTCTCAACACATGTGCATGGCTGTGACCCCAGCAGGACCCACATGGAAAGTCAGAGTGGGGGTACTCCATGACCACAGGGGAAGACCCACTCTCGAGGTTAATTCTACAGATGCAGCAGCTTCTAGCATTTTGTACACACCTGCGCAGGAAATGGAAGGGAGAGAGTCAGAGAGAGGAGAGACCCAGGCAAGGACGAAGCTGCAGGAGAACATGTAGCAGCAAATTCACATGCCATTTGATAACCATCAGCTTGCAGATTCAGTCTTGCCAGGTCAGCGTGCTGGTGGAGGCAGGATCCAACCGAGTGAAATGTGCGTTGCTTCTGGCCAGGCCCATGCCTTCCCTTGGGAGGAGAAAACACTGCAACAAAGGGAATTTTGAAATCCTGTCCCACAAAATGTGTAAGATTGAACACAGGCGAATGAATCATTCATTGAATCTATTCGAGTTCTTGCATATCACTATCCAATGATGAATGCGCCTCCCCATTCAAAAATGGTAATAAATTCTAAGAATAATAACCTCTTCATTAAAAAGATAGGCTGTCATTTTTCCAGGGGTCAACTGGGCACCGTGCATATTTTTATGATCTCTTTGGGTTGTTGGAGTGGGACTGGTTTGTTGCTATTATGGTGGAGGAGATTTTGATGTGTGTTGTTCCCTCCTCTCTGAGGTTGTGGTAGACAAGCAGGCATTCATATTGTGCAACTCTGTGATGAAAATGACACCCCTACTTCATGGTTTGGAGCTGTTTTTCCAGAAGTGGGCACAGATGGTGTTTCTGTCTCCTCCAGAGAATATTTTAGGATATAAAGTCTCTGAAATAAATTATCCAACTGAGGCCAAAATAGTCTTCTGGAAAAAATCATATGTGAATAGGAAATAAGAGCAGCCTGGCCCAGCCTGAAAAAAATTTAAATGCAGCTGGTTTTTAGAAATGGTGATATTTGTAATAATGTTTGTATTGGGAATGTAATGAGACCTGGAATTGCGGAAGGGAGTGTTTTTTTACACAGGAGATTGAGTGATTGTCTTGTCTTCCCTCCCCTTCCCTCCCCTTTCCTCCCTTTCCCTCCCTTTCCTCCTCCTCTTCCTCCCCATCCTCTCCCCTCTCTCACCTTCCCCTCCCTCTCTCCCCATCCCCCTACTTTCCTTGCCTCCACTCCTAACCCTTTCCCTCCCCTCTCCTCCCCTCCCTCCCCTCTCCTCCCTTCCCTCCCCTTCATACCTCCCCTTGTCTCCCCCCCCGCCCCCCCCCCCCGCCAGGGATTGGTGAAGAGTACCTCATACTTCTAAAACGTTGATAAGAATATGAATCACCTAAAAGTGCACATTTAGATTCTGTAGTTCTGAAGTGAGATCTGAGATGGCGTTTCCAACAAGCATCTAGGTTACATGGCTGTCCCTGGTCTGCAGATCATTCTTTGAGTAATAAGTGCTAGAGGAAGTTCAGATAAATTATATACTGGGGGGAAAACCATGCCTTGCCAAGCTACTAAATTAATGATTTCATTCATTCCTTCAATATTTACTGAAAGCTGCTTAGTGCTGGGCACGGAGCCAGGTGTTGGAATAAGGTGGTGAACCTCACAAATCCTTTCCCTGTCTTTATTGAGCTTAGAGCCCAGTGTGCATGATAAATAGCAATCAAATGATCACATACTGAAATATATCTATATTAAATCCGATGAAGGAGAGGTATAGGAGCGATGAGATTATAAAATAGGGTGCTTTCACGAGAGGGTCAAAAAAGCTTCTCTGAGGATGTGACAGTGAGCTGAGGTCTGCAGGTAACAATAGGCACTATTATAATAGCAAGCAGCTCACCATTACTGAACATTTACGTTGGACTGGTACCCCTACCATTTCTGTGCATCATCTCATTCAATTATCATAGTAACTGCACAAGATAGGTGCTATTATCCAGTTTTACAGAAGAGAGACCCGAGGCTTAGAAAACTTGCACAAGGTCACATAGGACACAGCAAATTCATGCCCTAAGTGCCAGCCATACATATTCTTAATGACTCCACCAAGTACTTCCACTTGGTGGACACTAACTAGGAAGACCATTGAATCCACAGAATCAACTGAATTGGCTTCTTTGCTCCTTGTTGTAATAACAACAGAGAGAAGTGTGCTGTGCTCCTGCTGATATGATACAGCAAGGAAAACCCCAGGCAGGAATCAAAAGTATTCTTTGTCAATAACTTGCTGTGCATTCGGGCAATCTGTGTGCCAGATACTACTTCCAGGAGCTTAGCATACGATTATCTCATATTTTCAAGATAATTTTGTAAGACCAGCATTCTGTTTTAATATCTGCATTTCACCAAGTGAGGAAACAGGAAGCTTGGAGAAGCTAGAACAGCACACTTTGTGAGAGGGCGGGGTCTGGATGTGAGCGGTGGGTCAGCCAAGTGCACCAGTTCTCAAGTGTGATGGGCAGATCCCTCAATTGGCCAAAGGTCTTTTAAGAGGGCTGTGTGGTCAAAACTATTAGAATAGTAACACCAAGACATTGTTTGCCTTTTTTTTTTCACTGTGTTAACATTGACCCTGATGGCTCAAAAGGCATGCTGAGTAAAGCTGTTGATGGCTTAGCAAGAAATTTAATTTGTATAGTGATGTTAATCATATAGGTTGAAATCACTTTTCTCCTAGAGATATTACATGAGGACTTCTGATAAACTCATGTAAATCAATAGTTTCAAGGGATACAAACATCCCTGGAAGCCAAATACCTACAAATATATGCTAAATCAATGAGCAGAAGGCCCGGGGACAATAGCCTGATATTATTTGTTACAGACAATTAAGACAGTTCAGACTCTTAAGCAAAAATCAGAATTTTGGAAAATGTGGATCTACCACCATTAGCTTGTCAATTCTGCATTTCATAAAGCCCTTTTTACAATGAGAGTGGTGATGGTAATGAACCTGTTAAAAAAAATTTTTTTTTGAAAGATCTATAAAACTCACTGAGCTGGTATCTTCTAAATGTCCAATGTGTAGTGTTAAAAAAAAATCATGCATGGCTAACAGATCCATCAAAAATACAAAATGACTTACAGAGTTTAATAAAGGTATGAAAAATTTCTTGATGGGATTTCAGATTCCACACTACAACTAACCTTTATGAAAATAGCACTTGTCATACTATGAAAAATAGCACTTTTGCATACTGTCAAGGAAGAACACCTACAATTATCTGAAAAAGCTATTAAACTATTCTTTTCCAATTGTGTTTCTGTGTGAAGTTGGATTTTCTTCATACACTTCAATCAAAACAACATATAATAGTAGATTGAAGGCAGAAGCAAATGTAATCATCAAACTAACTTCTAGTAAGTCAGACATTAAATGTAAAACAATGCTACTCTTTTTTGCCAAATGTATTTTGTTTGGGGAAACATAATTATTTATCTCAACATGTTCTTTATGACACCATATAATTAGTGTACGATTGTTATTTTTAAATGAGTTAATGAGGAAGTATTTTTTAAATTTCTTAGTTTTCATTTTGAATACAATGACTACTGATCAGTATAATGCACATAAACAAAACTCTGTTGGGTCCTCAGTACTTTTTAGGAGTGTTAGGGGGTCCTGAGGTAAAATGCTTGAAAACTTTGGGCATATGCACGTAAGAACATGGACTCTGGGGCCTGAGTTGAAATTCTAAACACTGTCTCCAAGAGCTATCCAGCATGGAGCAAATTATTGCCACTTTCTCTGCCTTCTTTTTGCCATCTATATACTGGGTATAAAACAATAATTCCTACCTCCAGCGTTGTAGTGAATGCTGAACAAGTGAGTACAGATAAGTTCTGACAATATTGCCCGCTTATCTGATTCTGGAGTCAGTGTTCTTTCCACTAGATTCAATTTTCTGAGCATCACTGTCCTTATTTCTGTTTTTTTTTTTTTTTTTTTCTTTTAAAGAAGCCTCTCTAGCTTGGCTATTGCATGTTTCTGAAGATATATCCCCGACTGATTAAAAAATACAATACTATAGCATTCTAGCTAGAAATGGTGCTAGCTTAGACAACAATGCTATTTAGCTTCTGAGTGGAGGAGACATGGACTGTGTAGATAAAGAAATTTACTTGAAAAGCATACCTCGGGGCGCCTGGGTAGCTCAATCAGTTAAGGGTCTGCACATTTGGCTCAGGTCATGATCCCAGGGTCCTGGGATTGAGCCCTGCATCCGGTCCCCTGCTCAACGGGAAGTCTGCTTCTCCCTTTCCCTCTGCTGTCTCCCTGCTCATTCTCTCTCTTTCTCAAATAAATAAATAAAATCTTTAAAAAAAAGAAAAAGAAAAGCATACCTAGCTCTGCTACAGATTTAGAAGTGCTCTTTGGATTTGAACTTAGATATTTTTTAGAATTTACTGACTCTGATCAAGTGTTTTGATTATGAAAGTTACTGCCATAAACATGCCAACAGGCATCAAGTTGCATTCTGCTTTCCAGCAAATACTTATGGAGCTCCTCCTGTGTGATAGGCACTGCTCTAGGTGTGGGAATAAAACAGAGAAAAGCAAACAATGGCAGGAATGTATATTCTGGGTGTGTCTATCAGGGGAGAGACAATAACAAGAAGAACATAGAGTGTGGTCACTGATCATAGGTACAAGGAGGAAAGATAAAGCAGGTAGAAGGGAAGGAACATGTGATGTGAATGTGGGTTGCAATTTCCATCAGGGCAGTTGAGCAAGTCCTCACTGTAGATTCGGGAATAAAGACCAGGAGGAGTAAAGCATGTGGATGTCTGAGCAAGAGAATTCCCTTTGCACAGGGAATCCAGGTGCAAAGACAAAATAGAAATCTTCTTGGCATGTTGCAGAGAAGAGAGGGAGGCCCGCATGGCTGGAGTTGAGTGGGTGAAGCAGGAGTAGAAGATGGGGTCACGGTGATAGATCACAGAGGGCCTTGTTGACCTTTACACAATGATTTGAGAAACCACTGGAGACTTCTGAGAAGGGAAATGACATGAGCTGACCTTCATGTTAAGAGAAGTAGAAAATCCAATTAGAATTTTTTTTTTTTAAAGAATGTATTTATTTAGAGAGCACGAGTGGGAGCATGAGAGGGGGATGGGCAGAGGGACACAAGGAAAGAGTAAATTTCCAGCAGACTCTGCACCCAGAGTGGAGCCCGACACAGGGCTCGAACTCATAATCCTGAGATCATGACCTGAGCTGAAACCAAGAGTCGGATGCTTTACTGACTGAGCCACCCAGGCACACTGCCCCACCCTGCCCCAACTTGGATATTTATTGCAATAAACGTGACAAGAGATCCCAGCACTGTGAGTCCACGTGGTTGCAATGGAGGTAGTAAGACGTGGGCAGATTCCAGATCAATTGTGAAGTTAGAGCTAACAGGATTTGCTAATGAACGGGATGTGTGGTTTGAGAGAAAGAATGGAGTCCAAGATCACTCTAAAGCCTGAGTACCTGGAAGAGTGGAATGCCAAGAAGGGAGACAAGGAAGGCTGGGGAAGTGGCAGTTTTGGTGGGAGCATTGGGAAGAACAGAGCTTGGGTTCAAGTACATGACTTTTGGGATGCCTACTAGGCATGTACATTTCTTTCAGATACACTCAAGGATGATCCCAGTCAGCAAAAGTGGCTGATACGTTGTTGGGAATTGCTAAGAAAATGAAGGTGGCTGTATTTCTTTCTTGGGGAGAAAAAAAGTCTGACAAACTACATAGAAGCTGTGTGTGTGTGTTTTAATGTCATTCTAGTGCAGTTCTAGAACCTAGCACTCGAAGCCAGGTGCGGTCTTACTTGCCGCTCTCACTCCCCTGTGTATGGGGGTCTCTAATTGGCGTCCGCGCATGTCCGCGTTGGCTTAGCAAGTGAATTTCCAGGGCTCACCTGTTCACCACTCACACTGCATCTGGGTTTTAGATTCATTTTAATTTTTCATAGCTCCTCTTGTCTTTCTCACAAATGTAACTTTCTTACTGCATCCTTCCCTTCTCACCCGTGCTGTTCTTGAGTCTGGCTGCCTGATCCGCTGTCATTAATAATAAAAACAGCATTTCCCAATTTAGGATCATCTGCAGATCGCATTAATGTGCTGTTTGTATTTTTATCCAGATATTTCCAAAGGATGTCCAATAACGTAGATAATCATCTTACAATTAAAGTAAGGGAAAGGTTAACTGTTTTTTTTTTTTTGAGGATAAAAAGGGACATGCTTTCTGTTGTTTTTAATAGCTCCTATGCTTTGCAAACAGATAAGAAAAAAGAAGCAAGGATAGATTTTTTTTTTAAGGAGAATGCCAATCCATTTGTGGGTTGGGGAGAATCAGCGAGAAGCCTAAGTAAGATGTTCTTCATCCATATTTTGCTATGATTATTTTCAAAACAAAGATGAGTAAGAAATGCAGATTTCATAACCTAAAATCTCTTTAGCTTCATTAGATGCCAATAAGGGAATGCAATGGCAGAAGAAAATACACTAATGTGTTTTGACACAATTATCATGTCTGTTTCCTCTTAATGAGCCAAACTGGGGGCTTCCAGCCATATAGAACCAGGGCAGGGCTGTCAAACCACCAGATGTGCCCCATTCTCGTACAGAGCATTTACTTAATGGACCATCTGAGTATTTGTCTACATGTCAACAGTGATGCAAACATGACATCTCTTGGCTTGAGAGTTGCTCTCGCTCTTGTGTGCAGACAATTTCACGAAGTCATGGGATGGAATGTGGAAAGGAATTTTTAACTGGGAATATATTTCATGGCTCAGCTGCAGGCTGCAAACTGCAGGAAGGAATTCACTGTGGGCGACTTTGTGAATCCGTGGAGTAGATCCGTTCTATTTCAGTTCTGCACAGCTGGCTGACTGAGAAGTTTTCTCTTTCTCTTCTCAGAGCTGGGAGACATCTCTTTAAGGATTTTGGAATGATGATTGCCAACTCTCTTGATGATTTTTGTTTTGTTCCTCTCAACCGAGGTATTTCTTCTTACGTTTTCCTCATCTTCAGATTATTTTGGCTAATGTATGAGTTTTTTCTTTTCTTTTTCTTTTATAGTTGGTTGGAACAGATATCAAGTTGGGTTAGCTTAATCAGAAAATGAGGAGTTAGTACAAAGATGTAGAGGGGTTGCAATAGAATTGTGAGCAGAAATACAGTGAGGGCCCAGAAAAGTCTAGTCTAGGGATGGCAGGAATCAGGGAGCACACACTCTCCATCTCTGCTTGTATCTGCACATGTGCTGCTGCTGCTGCTTTCTTCTTCTTCTTCTTCTTCTTCTTCTTCTTCTTCTTCTTCTTCTTCTTCTTCTTCTTCTTCTCTTCTTCTTCTTCTTCTCTTCTTCTTCTTTCTTCTTTCTTCTTTCCCAGCAGAGCCATCTTCTCTGCTCCTCATTCCATGTGGTGAGGGGAAGATGCCCGCCCACAGCTTCCAAGGCCATGTGTTGTAGTTCCAGGCACGTGAAATGACTGAATCAATTCCATTCTCTCGGCTCTAATTCCAAATTTTTGGGAAAAACTGACCCACCTCACTTCAGACTTCCACCCCTGGTTCAGTTATCTGTGAAATTCTCAAGTCTGGCTTCTGTCAGTTCATAGCTTTGGGTTACACAAAACCTAAGGGAATGATTGTGAGTGGTCCAGAAACTCTAAAAAGTGCCTGTTGTTATTGTCAGAAAATGCCCAGGGACACGTGAATTTGGATAGAGAAAAATAATAGGACACTAGAAAGGGATATCCTAATCTTATTTTTCCTGCAGAGTAGGAAACAGTATTCCAAACATCTCACCACCCCTCCACCCCCCAAAACTGTCAAATAATCCTCAGGAGCAGCTAAGGAGTTGGGTTGAAAATCATAAGGCCCGTCTGAAGGCCTGGCATTTGTTACTTAATTTCATCCATAATGCATCCTCCCTCTGATTGTGTCATGTGCTAGGAGAGAACATAAAGTCTTTAGCAAACACACTTCAAATACTTGTAAGTCTTCAAAGGGAAGAGAGTGAAGCCTGATGGTCCTCCTGATTTAGGACTTTGACACATGGACAAATAGCAATTTTCAAGGGTTCCATTTAATTCATTCAATGAATATTTTCTGAGTAATTTGCCCTGCATGTCAGATGCACTGTTTAATAGTTATACTTAGGACTTTTGGCTTGCAAGGATCTGAAAACTTAAGTATCTCAGCTTGCATCCTTGAAGAACTTAGAGTAGTACTGGCTAAATCAAACAGCTGAAGCCAATGTCATTAGGATTTGGCCTCTTTGAATATTTTTACTCCATTTCTTCTGTGTCTACTTCACTACTACACAGGCATCTCTACATGGTGACTCCAGATTTTAGACTGTCTGATTCAAATCTTAAAAAAGAGAAAGAAAAGAAACAGTTTCTATTCCTCCATCTCTCCTCTTTCTCTGACTCCTTTCTCTTGTTCATTCCAGCAGAAGTCCAAGGATTAGCTTAATTGGCTGTGATCGGTCATGGACCCATTCCTAAGCCAATCACTGAGTCCAGAGGAGGTGGCACTTTGATTGGCTAGGCTCGGGCACAAGGGCAATCCTGATTTGGAATAGAGAGGGCTACAACCTAACTACAGGGAATGACAATGGTGAAGGGGTCATTCCATAAAGGAAACTCAGGACGCTTATACCCAAAGAAGAGGGGAATAGATGCTGTGAAGGCAAACCCAACAAATGTCCCTTATATAGGCTAAGGAAGTTGGAGAAATACACACAAGTTACTACCATTAACACCTAATGGTAACAGGTGTACTAAACAACCTAGTTGGGAAACAAAGTTGAGAAGCCATTCATTCTGAGAAATTCAGGAGTGGGTTTTTTTGTTTGTTTGCTTGTTTTAGAAAAGATAACATCTGTGGTGGGCCTGGAAGGATATGAAGATTTAGATTGGTAAAAATGGTGGGTGAGAGGGGAGTTCAGGAGAGGACATTCTAGGCAGAGAGGGTAATATGTGAAGACACTGTGAGATGTCTAAGGGGTGTTACATTTTGGAAGGTATTACCCGTGTGTATTGAGAGCATGTAGGTTCATACAAATACAACATTCCTGACCTTTGAGCACTGGCATCAATGTCTATGTGTATTTCTGAAGATTCACATATATAAGACTTCAGATCTCAAATTATAGATAAGCGTGGACATATTACATGCAAGAATGAAATCAGCAGGGACTGTGAACTTAGACTGGGTCTGAATCCTGCTGCGGCTATGTACTAGCTGTCTGACTCTGGAGAAGTAACTGAAGTTGGTTAGCCTTAGCATTTTTATCTATAGGATCATGATGTGTCTATGGTGTATTGCCTTTCTGAAGAAGGAAAAAAAAAAACCCAAACAACTGAGATGGCATATACAAATCACCCAAAATGGCATCTGGGATATAATAGACACTCAGTACATCCTAGTTACTCTCTCTTCCCATTCTCTATGTAGACATTCATGTTTCTGGTAAGAACATGAAATGGATTTGCTTCAATGCACATGTAGCAATGTTCTGACCCGGCTGTGCATTAACACTGGGAACTGAAAAAGAACTTCCTTTTGTACCCCCAGCCCCGACTAATCCCATCTCTGCTTTTTTCCAGTCTGCCCAGTGTCTCAGGAAGCTGGCCTTTAGGGACTGTATTAACAGACTCTCATGCCCTCTGGCCCAGCAAAATAGACCAGAGGAGATGGAGATAGGAAAGAATAAATTAGACTGGAGCTTTTATCCTCCAGATTCCCTTCCTATAGAGTTGTCATGGTTCTTTTCAGACAGGCTTCTCTACCCATCTACCATCATCTCTGTCTCTCTCTCTCTTTTATATCAGGTCTAGACGTATGCACAGTGCTGTGACCTTTACTAGCTGTCTTTATCCATTAGGGCTGATATAACTACATATCATAGACTTCTAAACAACAGAAATTGATTTCTCAGAATTCTGCACACTCGGAAGCCTGAGATTAAGGCACCAGCAGATCTTGTGTTTCGTGAGGGCTTCCTGGTTCATAAATGGTCATCTTTTTGCTGTGTCTTTCATGGTGGAAGGGGCAAGAAATCTCTCTCAAACATCATAAAAGAAGGGCATTAATCCCATTCATGAAGGCTTTGCTCTTAGGACTTAGTCACTTACTAAAAGTTCTGCCTCAGAGTATCATCACATTGAACATTAGGTTTTCAACATATGAATTTGGGGGGGACACAAACATTCTATCTATAGCACTAGTCCCATGCTATGGCATAATATCTTGTGGTATCTTTATGCCCTGCCTATGCCTTTGTTAACCACTCTTTCATTGATCTCTCCTAAAATTACCCGATGTGACCATTGAATTGTTTTCCTGCAGAGACCCTGACTTGCCCTGACATCAAGGAAAAACTTGATGACATCATTACTCTAATATGATATGAATGCTTCTAAAAAACAAGATAAATTCTTACCTCTGTAAGTAGGGCAAAAACTCTCCAGGCTGAATGAATGCATTTTGTTTAAATATAGCTAATGTTTAAAATTACCTTTTGGGGGGCCTGGGTGGCTCAGTTGGTTGGGTGCTCAACTCTTGATTTTGGCTCAGGTCATGATTTCAGAGTCATGAGATAAAGCCCCATGTGGGACGCCATGCTCAGGGAGTAGTTTGCTTAAGAATATCTCTCTCTTCTTCTCTTTCTTCCCCTTGCCCCTGCTCATATGCTCTCTCACTTTCTATGTCAAATAAATAAATAAATAAAATCTTAAAAAAAAAAGAGAGAGAAATAGCACAAGATTCATTACCCCTTGAGTTGAATGGGGGGATGGGAGATGTAATACCTAAGTCCTATTTATTTCCTGTTCTAATGGGTTTTTGATGGCTGTTGGGCCTCAAGTCATTCATGTAGAATGTCATCCATATTCAAGGCTGCAAAACTCCACTCTTCTTGACACCAAATCCTATACAAACAACCCTGTTTGACCACTGAAAAGCAAACTGTTTCAAAGGGACAAAGTAGGGAAATAGACCAGAAGGAGTCTTTGAATTGGACCACCAAAACCATCCAAGACCAATTCTAAGCAAATTTAGTTGCTTAGAATCATAGGGAATTACTATCATCCTACCATTTTCTAACCTGCAAAATGACAATTTCCTTTGGCTCAACTAACAGATGGCTCTTGCTGTTCTTTTTTTTTTTTTTTTTTAGATTTATTTATTTATTCATGAGAGACATAGAGAGAGAGGCAGAGACATAGGGAGAAGGAGAAGCAGGCTCCCTATGGGGAACCTGATGCAGGACTCGATCCCAGGACCCTGGGATCACGACCTGAGCCAAAGACAGACACTCAACCACTGAGCCACCCAGGTGCCCTGACTCTTGCTGTTCTTTAAAAGAAATGACCTTTATTTACTTCCCTGTCTCTTGGGAGCATTTTCTCCTCGCTTTGGTGGTAATGCCAGATTTTTCTCTATTGGTTCCTTTGATTTCATAGGTGTATTACTTTCCTGTGGCTGCTGTAACAAATTTCTTCACCCTTGGTAGCTTAAAACAGCAGAGATTTATTCTCGTACAGTTCTGTAGACCGAAAGTCTGCAATCAATATCACTGGACCAAATTCAAGGTGTTGGTAGGCCTGTGCTCCCTCCAGAACATCTAGGGAAAAACCCATTCCTTGCTGTCCCAGCTGCCAGCTGGTGGCTGCCAGCATCCTCTGATTTATGGTGGCATCACACCAATCTTCAAGGCCAGCATCTTCAAATCTCTCTCTCTTTATCTTCATATCATTTTTGCCTCTGTGTGTTTCTGATTCCCCCCTGCCTCATTCATTTAAGGATATATTTGGTTACATTTAGAATCCACCCAGAGTTGTTTTAGGGATCCCTGGGTGGCGTAGTGGTTTGGTGCCTGCCTTTGGCCCAGGGTGCGATCCTGGAGACCCAGGATCGAATCCCACATTGGGCTCCCGGTGCATGGAGCCTGCTTCTCCCTCTGCCTGTGTCTCTGCCTCTCTCTCTCTCTCTCTCTCTCTCTGTGACTACCATGAATAAAAATTAAAAAAAAAATTAGAATCCACCCAGATGATCCAGGATCAGCTCCTGATCTCAATATCCTGAACTTAATCATACCTGAAAAGACACTTTCTCTGTATAAGGCAACATGTGCAGACACGAGAGATTAGGACTTGAATAAAGGTTGGGGAGGGGGCATTTTTCAGACTACCATGACAAAGAATTATAGATAAGGCTGACTAGTAACAGGAAAGACTAGAAGTTAGAAAAGTGGGGTCAGGCCCTTGCTTTGTCACAGTCTATGTGTGTTTCTTTTGGGCAAGCCACTTCCTTGAGGCACTTTTGTCCTCTGTGATATTGGTGTACGTTTAGGGAAAGAGATGCTCTCTCAGGTCCCTTTCAGCTTCAGAATTATGTTAGGCATAGACAGGATGAATCTGTCAGCATTTATCTTTCATTCTTAAAGAGTAGGTAGAGAGGCAGAGAGAGAAGAAAGAGAGGGAGAGGAAGGGAGAGACTGACCTTGTATTTGGGGTATTTGCTGGATACAAACTTTTCAGCCACCCAAAAGGAACCAGAATGGTGGAATCAGGGTAAGTCTCTGGTATCACACATCCCACAAGACTACAGGACAATGCCCTTTGCTCCAATTCAGAACTCACAAGCTCTGATTTTCTGACTATTAAGTCTATGTTCCATGTACCTTAATTTTAGGAGGTCTTAACCCCTAGAAAAAAATGTATACCATATTGTAAATTAATGAATTGCCATTCTGGCTAAGAAGCCAAACTTCAGTGATTTCCTTAGGTCCGACCACTACAAATTGAACTAATTAAAATGTAGTTCCCTAGGGGCCTCCAATTTGAGTTGTCTAGTGAGCTTGACCTGAAAGCCCCTGGCATTTACTATTTTATTCAACGTTCACCGATCTAAGGCAAATAATAATAACAACAATAAAAACAGTATCTCACATGCATTGAAGACTCACTCTATGCAGGCTCAGGGCTAAACACACGTCATGAATTGTGTCATTTGCTCTCTATAGTTTTCCAGTGTACTAAGATCTTAACAAATCATCATTGAATATTGGCTACAAGCCAGGCACACGATTGATGCTAGGGATATAAGGATGAGGATGTTTCTTATCCTTTTATAAGGATAAAAGAGAGAAATCACTTTTGAGAGAAAATGGCATGCTTTGTCCCAGGTCACAGCCTAAATATGAAAAAGAACCCAAGTGACTTTTGATTCAGTCGCTGTGGGCTTGGAAATCTCATTGGTAATCACACTGTATGCCTCGCCCCGTGCCTGATTTCTTGATCACTGTTTTACGTAATGTGCTTGTCTTTTCTGCTGGCAATCTATAAGTGGTCATTTTCCCACCCTGATTGCTTGCCTCCAAACTTTAGTTCTATTGACTCGATTGAACATTCCTAGCATGTGGAAATTCTAAAAAGAACCCTCAAGCCATTTCTGAAGTCCATGACACATACTTGCTATCGCATTTTATTAAGAGTTTGATTCCAGGCCCACTTCTGAAAAGTGAAAGTGTGTACTTGGTAAATTCCTGAAACTGACAAGAACCCTTTGGCTATTATTCAAAAATGTCTAATACCATGAACTAAAGTGGTGAGTTATTTCCGCACTCTACACACAACTCCCCCACCCCCACCCTTCAAAGTAGAGTGCTAAACTATGTTTACCACTGGGTACAAAACCATTTCCCCTTGAAGATAATGTGAAATAATTTGATAATGATGGTGGATTGGAAAGCTATGTTGATACAAATCTATTTAAATCTGCTATGCTTTAAGAAATTTGTTCTAACTGACCACATTTGTATGCATTAAACTATTTGTAGAGGATTTTTAAATTAAACTTCACACACCGTTAACTAGGTATGGCATTAGTAAACACAACCGTTTCCTCTTATATTAACATAGCTACACTAAGGGTGAACTCACTTTAAGTTTATTTGTTTCCCCAAAGTATAGTCACCCTTTCATATATAAGCAATACATTTTATGTGGGCAAAGCCAGAAAATGCCAACATTTACCATGTACTTTATATTTCCTGTAAGTGACTACAAGCGGAAATGTTGGCTTTACATCCACTTTAATTAAAAAGAAAACAAACAAACTTGGTTTTAAGTCTGTCTTTTTCATTATAAGCAGGATCATAATAATCACTTAAAAAACTTGCCATTTTATTTTTTAATATTTTTATAATTTGAAATAATGGCAAATATAACTTAAAAGAGGTATTTTTTTTTCCCCTTTTGGAATAAGCCATCAGTTTTGAAGAGCTTTCCTCTGAGCTGTGCGCTGGCAAATTAGTTAGCAAATCAAGGAGTGACTCCATGGACTTGCATACCATGGCCCACTTGACAGCAAGGATAGTGACAGAGTGAACAGCATAATTTGAATTGAAACACCAACTATACAATTGCCTGGTCACATTTAAATTGGCGACATATGCCCTTTAATTTCAAGGAACTGCTCTTCCATTCATCATCTCTTCCCATATATCTCTGTAATCTGGTACAGCAGAGATTCCTGAGAAATCATTTTCATTCTGCCTACAACTGGTCAGGCCTATTTTGGAAATCCTAAAGTAAATACTTATAATCCCTATCCTCTTTAAGTGATCAGTCAAAAGGGACATGACATGTTCTTTTATGTGCCAAACAGCTGTTTCATTTCCCAATTAGGGGAGAGCACTGTAAATGATAGTTCTAAATAAATATATAATGTAATCTACTGATAAGCACAATGTAAATATTTATGGCGATTAGGGAAACAAATGTACACATATTTGAATATTCCCCAGGGGCTGACATCCATCCATTTTAAACCTTTGCCAGCCCCAAAGTCTCTTTGGTGGGTTCTGCTGAGGAAGTGGGTGTTTTGCTTTAATCTGGCTCAGACTCCAGAAGATGTGTACAGTTAGAGTCCAAGGAAAGGAAAGCTCACAGCAAGTAGCCTTCTAATAAAAGCTAAATTCCCTGTTCTCTTAGTTTCAAATCCTAGGTAGGGTGAGACTAGATATTGTCTAGTGCCTTGCTGCAAGGCACTAAGGGACAGAAGACAGAGTTTTCAGTGGCCTGGGCAATCTGTCTTTCTAATGAGGGATCTACTTTGGTTTTCTTGTATACATGGTAACGACAGAGATTCAAAACATTGCTTCAGAGTAAAGACATTTTTCTTCTCAGATAAGGTTGTACTTCATAAAGCACATAAAAAGGAAAAATAAAAGACTATCCCATCGGGGGGGAAAAACCCTATCCTATGCAACATTGCCACCAATTTCATGTAAGTCTTCATTTGAGTTTAGGCCATACTTGTCTGGACCTTAATTTTTCAATCATTAAAAAGTGATCATGGGGTGCCTAGGTGTATCAGTCTGTTAAGCACCTGCCTTTGACTCAGGTCATGATCTGGGGTCCTGGGATTGAGCCCTGCTTTGGAATCACTGCTCAGTGGGAAGTCTGCTTCTCCCTCTTCTCCTACCCCTGCTTGTGCTCTTTCTCTCTATCTCAAATAAGTAAATCTTAAAAAAAAAAAAAAAGGGATTATTCTTTCTGCCTTCCTTATTCTGTGCTTTAGAATACAGCTTGTACATCCAAATACTATGTGGACTTCAACTTTAAAAAAAACATCAACAATTTCTGATTATAAAAATAATCAGTGATCATTACAGTACAAAGGTGAATGATTAAAAAGACAAAAATCACCTCTTTTTCCATCATCTGTTTTCTTGATGTATATAATTATGTGTATACACACACATACACTTACATATATGGAGACTATATGGAATATATACATTCAAATCCTGCTTCCCTGGTCTTGCTATTGTGAACATTTCTTCATATCATTAAGTACTTCAGAAAAGTATGACTTTAAATGCTGCACAATATTCCACTGTGTAGGTGAATCATAATATCTTTAAGAGTAACTCTTGTGAAATATTTAGGTAGCTTCTAATATACATGGGTTCTTATCAAAATGCCTCTCCCTGTTGGATTCCAGTCTTCCCACACTCTATTTTATTTATCTCTGGTGGTCAACTCAAATGCTCAGCCAGGAAAGACAGGAAGATGCAGTTTTGAATCCCTGCTTAGTACTTCCTAGCAGTGTGATCTCTGGAGAGATTTAACTTCTGGGGGATCTAAGTTTTCCAATCTGCCAAATGGGGACCACAAGCCCTGTCTTTCAAGGCCATTGTGAAAGTGGGTTGATATGTATGTTAAATGTCAGCCACACAGGAGGCTCCTTGTAGGAATCAGGCTTGCTTGCTTTCTCTTTTTTCTTTCTCTTTCTTTCTTTCTTTCTTTCTTTCTTTCTTTCTTTCTTTCTCTTGCTTTCTTTCTTCGTTTCTTTTCTTTCTCTTTCTTTCTTTCTTTCTTTCTTTCTTCTTCGTTCTTTCTTCTTCTTTCTTTCTTTCTTTCTTTCTTTCTTTCTTTCTTTCTCTTTCTTTCTTTTTCTTTCTTTCTCTCTTTCTTTCTCTCTTTCTTTTCAGGCTTTCTTTTTATTTCTCTCTCTCTCTCTCTCTCTCTCTCTCTCTTTCTGAATACAGGAATCCAAGATCCCCATTATTAGGTATCAGGATCTCTGTGAAAACTCCTGGAATTGTGTGCAAAATTCTGTATATCTAGATATTTTTTTCATGGGAAAGACCTCCATAAGTATGAGCAGGATTACAAATCTCCTTCAAGCTCCATGGCTTTCCATTTTGCCATGAAATGATAGGACTGGCATTTTCCTGGTCCCTAAGGACTGATATATTGGTTCTGATTTCTCTTTGAGTATCTCTCACATCTGTAGGTGAGCTGACTGTTCAACATGAACACAGTCTGATACATAGTCTATACTGACATTCCAAAGCACTCAGCCCATTGCCTGGTATAATAAGCACTCGATCAGTGTTACCAGTTGCTGATAATATTATATACATGAGAAAATTTTTAGAAGAGGTTCATGCATCTTAAATTAAATAACTAACTTGATCGTGGAAGGTATGTTGCATTTGAATGGATAGCTCTCTCTGTCTCTCTTGTTTTTGTGCTCTTCCTCTCTCAAGACGGAGACCTGCATGGATTTAGTCAAATCCTGAAACATTTCCAGGTTCCATTTATCTTATGTAGGTTTATAAAGGGATCAAGTGGGCCAGAGATTACCGTTTCTTTTATATAATAAAAAAAAGGGGGTTGTGTGCAGGGAGAGGAATTTGGCATGAGGCAAATATCAGTATAAAATAGGATGAAGGTCCATCTGTCTTGAATAATTTAGACCACAAGTTGACTAGCAAAGGGGAAACTGCTGAGATTCTTTCCAACTTTGTGATTTTCTGATCTTACAGATGGTCCATTTGACAGATCTCTCAAAAGCAAGTATGTTTCAGAATGTCCATTATGTAGGGAGGCTGTTCAAGCTGGCGGGTATACCAAGGTAAAGGAAGTTCCAAGAGCAGGTCACTGTATGCTTTTTAAATTACTGATTCCTAAAACATTTATGTCTTTCTGTTCACAGCAAAGGCACTCATGACTTTACTCAAGGAAAGAAAAAGAAAGACTTGTGTGTGTGTTTGTGTGTGTATGCTACTTGGTTTTTTTGTTTGTTTGTTTGGTTGGTTTTTTTTACTGTGTATAAAGGTACTTCTGGAAATACCTGATAACTAATTCAGATCATTAGAAAGGAGTAATCAAGGAAAATAGAGCCTGGACTCACTATGTCCTTAGAATGGCTTAGAGAAGCGAGTGCTTTGAAAAGACCCAATTTGTTTTGAGCAAGCCAGTTTTCAGCAGCAGGAGGGCTTCAGACCTCACTGTGTGTGGAAAAATTATCTGCATCATTTTGCCTTATATTCTCTGAAGCCAAAGCAGAGGCAGTATCCCATGTCTTAGGGCCTTTTCCCCTTGTTCCTTTATCCATACTACCTTAGTTAGCTGAAACAAGTTTTTTTTTTTCTTTCCCTGCCTCTACCCTTGCCTACTGGAGTAGGTTATTATAGTCTGACCCCCAGTGAGTCATGCCTTCCTGCATCCATGCCCTTGTGCTGTCCCCTCCCATACGGGGCTTGGCTATTTGACTAACATTGGCCAGAGGGACATCAGAACATGCCATGCAAGCTGAGGCTTGAAAAGCCCTTGTGCATTGGGGCTTGTCTCTCAGCATGCTAATACCATACGAGGAAGCTCAGGGCATCTTTCTGGAGACATATGAACTACAAGCTACAGCCAGCACTACGTGCCACAAATGAGAGACAGGTCATCTCAGAGCCTCCAGCCCCATTGGGGCCACTAGATGACCACAGTTTCATGCATGAAGCCAGCTGACACCTACAGAAGATATCCAGCTCACCCCAGCCCAAAGCGCTGAGCCCAAATTGTGAACAAACTGAATAGGTGTCTTCAGTTTTAGAGGCAGCAGAAGGAAGATACCTGAGACATCTATTTTTGCCCGGGTAGAGATTGGCAAATCCAGTGACCACTGGCTGTTTACCTAATATTCCTGCAGTTAACTTTTCTGTATGGTTCACGAGGGACTGAGAGATGAGACAGTGGAACCAATGGATGAAGGCAGAAGGAGAAAGGACAGTATGAAAAAAAGGCATGGCTTTTCTTTTCTCAGGCTTTCTCTTCCCCTATTTTGCTCTTCTTTGGATGGTTATCTTGGATGCTGTGTGGCTGGATTGCTGAGCAGAATGTTAATAGTAGGTAAATAAAACCTGCTTCCCCACCTCAGGCGCTATTCCTTTGGAAGGCTGCTTGATGGAGCCAAACCTTCTGTTTGATTCACACATTGGAACAACAGAGGGTTGTCTTTTCATGGAATGCCACTGGGTTCTGCAGTACAAAATGAAACATTTCATCATAACTGAGCCTCTACATATGCTCGATGCTCTGAAACATGAACTACCATCCATCCTGGGCACACATATCAATGTGTGGCTTTACCCAAGTAAGTTTTGGGGTTTTTCTCTCCCTCTTCAATGAGAAGATAAGCAGTTACCCATTAGGTGATACAAATTCCTTTCCTTTAACTACAAAATTTAATAGTAAGCTTAGAATGTTTGAAAACTTTTTTAAGTTAACATAAGGAATTACTGTTTAAATTCAGATATAAGGGGATCCCTGAGTGGCTCAACGGTTTAGCGCCTGCCTTCGGCCCAGGGTGTGGTCCTGGAGACCCGGGATCAAGTCCCATGTCGGCCTCCCTGCATGGAGCCTGCTTCTCTCTCTGCTCTGTGCCTCTGCCTCTCTCTCTCTCTCTCTCTCTCTCTCTCTGTCTCTCATGAATAAATAAATAAAAATCTTTAAAAAAATAAATTCAAATATAAATATGCAGTAAAATAAAATAAGGTCCTCTAGGTCTTTAAGTTTTAATGTGCTTCCCAACACAGTTTAATGTATAATATTTAGGATATTCACCTGAAAACTAAAATATATCTTTCTGCTTTCATGTGTCAAATTATTGTGTGTTTCCTCAAAACTATATTCTGGGAAGGATGAAAAAATATAGCTGGCAGGGTCCCCACTTTCCTCTATCTTAATATTATGTGATGAAGGACAGTCTGGAATTAAAAAGCTTTTGTTTGTTAGTATTAACAGCTGTTGGATCTTCAAAAGAACACTCCTAAGATTACATGGATGGACAAACAACCTGAATAAAGAAATGAGCTAACTTTCCCAAGAGCTTCCTTGGCTGCCAGAGTCACTGAATGGCAGCTGACAAGGTTTCAAATAATGTCAACTCAGCTGGTTCTGTAATGCCGGATGTCCCAAACATAATTAAAAGTGTTAACAATTTGGTAGTCTTTATTAGAATATATTCTCCCTACATACCTCCAGTAACCTGGTCACAACCACTAGAGACCAATATCTCTCTTATTTTATCCACCAAAGTCATTGTACCCCAGATGGATTCCATGGAGTTCCTCCAGCAGCATCCTTTTTCTCTCTTGGGATGATAGCAAACAATCAAGCCTCTTGGATGTTTATGGAGAAGGGAAATGCATACAGTTTGGTCATTTTTTGGTCAATTATTTTTGCCAAGTCCATCCACACATGAGTGAAGTGAACTAGGCTTCCCAATAGGACAGGTAGAGCTGGAAGGAACTTGAGAAATTATCAAGTTGTCCCCAGCATTTTACATTTTGGAAACCGAAGCCTGTAAATGTGAAATGACCTACTAGCCATCTGCATCTTCTAACTGCTAGGGCACTCTTCCTATACCACAGAATAGAAATGTAAGAATTTGGATCTCTGCATCTAGAGCTGGAGTAACCATGCAGATCTTGTAAGTCAAATCCCAGTTCTAAACATAGTTGTTAGTGATCAAGATGAAAAGATGCCACGTATTCTTTTTTTTTTTTTAATTTTTATTTATTTATGATAGTCACAGAGAGAGAGAGAGAGAGAGAGAGGCAGAGACACAGGCAGAGGGAGAAGCAGGCTCCATGCACTGGGAGCCCGATGTGGGATTCGATCCCGGGTCTCCAGGATCGCGCCCTAGGCCGAAGGCAGGCGCCAAACCGCTGCGCCACCTAGGGATCCCGACCACGTATTCTTAAAAGATAAGAGGAAGGACACCTGGGTGGCTCAGTTGATTGGGCATCTGACTCTTGGTTTCTGCTCAGGTCGTGATCTTAGGGTTGTGGGGTCGAGCCCCATGTCTGGCTCTGTACCTAGTGTGGAGTCTACTTGAGATTCTCTGTTTCCCTCTCCCTCTGCCCCTCCCTCCACTCACACTCTCTCTCCCTCTCTCTCTCTAAAAGAAATAAAAATAAAATAAGATTAAATGTATATTATGCACTTACCTAATGTCTTGTATAAATTTGATATGAAAAAAATTTTAGTGATTATTTTTCTTTATCCTGTATATCATCATAGATGAATGAGCGATAGACAAGATGAACGAGTGATATCTTCTTGTTGGACTGCTGGTCAGGAGTGAAACTCTACCACCCTCCTGCACTGTGCTACTGTACATGCCATGACTTGATCAGAGCCTCCCTTCCCACTGGTTGTCCTTGGAGCCCTAGAATTCTTCTGAAGACCTCATGTCCAACACCACATCCACTTCTGCCACTATCAAGTAGACTCCAAATGAAACTTACATGTTATGCTTGAAGATCCCGATCTGTGTCCTGTTCACCTCTGTAACCCCTGGCCAGGATTCTCACAGCACTTTGCACATCATAGGTACTCAATAAACATACAAAAATCATACAATCAACTTAACACCAATGGGATGATTACAAGAGTGCAACAAGAGGGAAATTAGAGGCTGAGGATTGCTCTTCATTCTGAAAACTCCCAGGCTTCCTGAAACTTCTTGCAGGGTTGCTGAAAGGAATAACTTAAAGGACCAAGTTTATACTAGGTCAGAGAGACATCTTGGCTCCTTAGAGCTCCCTTTGTAGTTAACAAAGAGTACTAAGTAGTGTGGGTCAAGGGGCACCTGGACCTGAGCTGAAGTCATGAGGTTCTACTGGGAGCTTCCAAGTCACTGGCGCCAGTGGTGGTTTCCTCAGTTACTCCAGACCAGCATCTTCCCTTGGCCTTGGTTCTGGATCTTTGTGGCTGGACACTCACCCACCCTGGCTCCACATGAATAATTCAGTGAGGTGGCCCAAAGCCAGAAGCTGCCCCAGTGCCCTGGATTCCCTTCTCAGCTCTCAGATGGGCTTTACTAGGAGTCAGGGAGAACATGGATGATGGCACTAGGAGTCAGGGAGAACATGGATGATGACTCACTGTCACATCCCTTAAGGAGAGGGAAAAAACCTGAGGGGAAGAGATGAGCACTTGTCTCCTGTGAAGTTAAGATACAAAATAATCATCAAAATGTGCTCATTGGGAATAAAATTAGAGATGAATCAAATCTAATTAGACCTGGTGAAATGTTTAATTACTCTTAATTGGCTACCTCTGAATGTAGCTTTGCATCTATTTCTCAAAAAAAAAAAAAAGAACAAAAGAAACGGCATAGCTCAAGTCATAGACCATATGATGGGTGTAGGCCTATGCTGATGAGATGGTATTGGAGGCATTTCAGATAGGTGATCCAAATTTGAATGCCTTCAGGGAATAGGCTGGGTTTTCAAGTGTGCAATTGAGCAATAGGACAAGATAAAGAGTGGTGGGTGGCTGTAATGAACTTTTTTTTTGGCTTCATCTTTGAATTCAGTATTTTTACAAGTTCCTGGTCATTCAAAAAACGTATCTGCAGACCAAATTCGGCCAATGCACAGGAATTTGCAACTCTTACTTAGATACTTTCTACAAATAAATTTCAGCTCTTTTAAAAAAAACAAAAACAAAAACAAAAAACTCCTATTCTCGAACAATGGATGAATCATCCAGTAAGGTCTGGTTAGTGAACGATTCTCACTTCCATCTGTACTCCCTAACCCATCAATATAAAGATGGGCAACTGAGATCTCAGGAATTAAGCTAATTCTTTAGCTATACATTGAGAGGCAGGCAGGGGTGTTATTGGATATACTTAACAAACAGTATGGCATAAGGTTTGGCCAGTGAGAATGGATGCTAGCTGAAAAACTAGACACTCCTTGGGAAGCTAGGTGTTTAGTTCCTGAAATGTGAGGATGTTTGGAGGGACCCAGGGGAGTGACCATGGAGACTAAGGTGGTAGGGGTAGACATGTGGAGGCTCAAGCAATGCCTGCTTACCTACCACTACTGAAATATTTAATATCTTAATAGCCAATCTGGCTGTTCTGGTACATATTAACTGACTATCCCAGGATGGGAATCCAGTTCTGAATTTCATCCAAGAATCTCTTGCATCAGATTTTTTTGCTAGCCTGTAAGACTTCTTTGCATACTATCAACCCTGGCAGTAACTGATCTGGTGTGATCTGGGCATACCCATTTCTGCTTAGACATTCTTCCATTTATGTCATCATTGGAAACCTTGGTAGAACACAGAAGACTTCTAGCCTATTGATTTTCATTTTCACACATGACTGGAGATTAACTCACAATACGAGCCTCAGATCTAGAGTTCTTAGATCATGACATTATACCCTCCACTGGTCCTAAAGTGCCAAGTACCAGCAGAACCATTTCATCCATCTTCACCACTCTTATATGGAGTGGATTCAGAAAGGGCAGTGGAAGGTCATTGAGCTTAGGCAAAGCTGAACCTAAATTCTGTCCAAGGGTTTGGTCCCATTTATTGTAACCTAAGTGACAGGCAGGCTCAAATGACCACGCAGTGTAGTACAGTGTTTAAGAGGAAGTGATTTGAGATAAGCAGACTTAAAGTGAATCCTAATGCTACTTACATGCTGTGGGATCTTTCAGCAGGGTAATAACTTTAAAATTGGCATAATAACACCAGATGTGTGACGGGATTGTGAATATTAAATAGAATAATGTATGCAGTCCTGCCCCTGGCACAAAGAAAATGCAGACATGTATGGTTCTGTAGTGTGAATTAGGTCATTTGTTATTGTAAGAGGGGACTTCTGTCTGGGCGATGCAGAAGACATATTGGTTCGAATGTGCTTTTCTCTTTCCATAGGCAGGCGAAACTGGATTAGCAGGAGCCCAGTTAAAAGCTTCAGCAAGCAAGGGAAGCATCCTCAACTTGACCTGCTCCATTGGCAGCAGGAGACCTTTCAGGTGTTTGTAAAGGCTATCTTAGCACCCACACCCGTGCCTCCTTCTCCAAGGATGAGCACCCCTGGCCTGGCTCAGCTGTGTGCTCACAGCAGGGTGCCCTTTCTCCCGTGCCTACTTAAATGGCAGCCCACAGCTGAGAACTCCTCTTCCATCCACATTGTCTCGGTACCCGCCAGCCCTGCTCCAGCCAAGGCACTGCCATCATCCACATTTTATTTGTGTGTATGTGTGTGTGTGTGTGTGTGTGTGTGATTGTGCATTTTTAAGATCCACTGTGGTACACTCTAGCCTGGCTGAGTTACCCACCGCAGCTGGCCAACTTCTTCCCCCATGGACCAGTTGTTTTCCCCATGGACTCATTGTGCTCTGGTTCTAAAGATATGTAGGTTTTAGATGGTTTGCCCCTAATCTTATGTTCTCCCTATTCTTGGTCATTTTCAGCGCGCAATTTTGCCCAACAGATTTTTTAGGAATGCCTGTATCACATGATGAGGTCACCTACTGTGAACTATAGGGGAAGGGAGGTTCTGAAATGAATGCCAGTTCTATAGAGTAAGACGGAGCTCTTTTCTCATGGTCTTCAGAGAGGGGATAATATTTACTGACCAGGTTCTCACCCAGGTAAGCACAATGATGCTGAGCCTTTTGGGTTATTATTCCTCAGGCATTATAGCAAAATAGTTAAATATTGCTAAAAATAGAAGACCCTGTTTCCATCTGTAGCGGTAATGAGTACCATTTATTCAGTACCACCTCTTGTGCTTATGCTCCTCACTGTACATATGTTCTCTTTTAGACATAACATTCCTAGGTGGTGCATTTTATAATCCCCATTTTGTAGATGAGGAAACTGAGGTGTCAAACTTCTAAGATTGTTCCTTAGCCAGTCAGAGGCAGAACCAGAACGTGAATCCCAGCTTTGGACTCCAGAAGGAAGAGAATTTTTGCCTGGCCCTTTAAATAAGCTTTTCTAGGGAAGCTCTGACCAAAAGAAATATAATGTGAGCCATAACTGATTTTTTGAGCTGTGGTAAAATACACATAACAAATTTTACCATTAGAACTATTTTTAGATGTGCAATTCAATGGCAATTACGCAGTGTTATGCTACCATCACTGCTAACCCTTTCCAGAACTTTCTCAACATCCCAAACAGAAACTCTGTACCTGTTAAACACAACTTTCCATTCTCCTCCTCCTGACCCCTGGTTGCCTCTATTCTCCTTTTACTATGACTTTGTCTATTCCAGGTACTTCATATAAGTAGAATCATCCAATATTTGCCTATTTGCTTCTGACTTATTTTACTTAGCATAGTATTTTCAAGGCTCATCCAGATAGCATGTATCAGAATGTCATTCCTTTTTAAGAATGATAGTATTCCATTTTATGTATTTACCACATATGGTTGATCCATTCATCTGTTGATGGACATCTGACTTCATCATGGACTTATGAATTTTGAAATGTCTCACATATGAATTTTGAAATGGCCACATTAAAAGAGATCAAAAGGAACAGGTGACATTAATCTTAACATTTTGATTTAACTCAATGTATCCATATTATCTTTTCATCATATAAACCCCATGAACTTATAAATAAAACATTTTACATTCTTTGTTTATCACTATGTCTTTGAAATCCAGTGTATATTTTATACTGGGGACACACCCTAATCTGGCCTAACCACATTTCATGTGCTCAATGAGCTCATGAGGCTGGGGTTACCACACTGGACAGCTCTGCCTCAGAGATTTAGCTGGGAGCTTTCTCTTTAATGATGTGTTATTGAGCCTGAAACCTTAGTAATATACATTTCTTATTTAGTTCCTATGACATTTAAAAAATTTTACTTTTAGAGAAAGAGCCTAAGCACATGAGTGGGGTAAGGGGCAGAGCAGGAGAGAGAGAGAGAGAATCCCAAGCAGGCTCCATGCTCAGTACAGAGCCCAATGTGGGGTTTGATCCCACAACCCTGAGACCATGATCTGAGCTGAAATCAAGAGTTGGCCACTTAACCGACTGAGCCACCAGGCACCCCACCTATGACATTTTAAATTCCCTTTTTAGCTATCCACAATTAATGTGTCTCTTTGTAACTCTGGATATTGTGAGATATGGGGGAATGTCACATGGTCAAGATTAGGCCCAAGACATAAAATAAAGGATTACATAAGCTACTATATCATTCATTGCCAAAAAGTAAAGATACACAATGACAACTGTACTTAGAGCAAACAGATAGTTCTAAAACTAAAGAACTTTTCTTCTGATTTGTGAATTTTTCACATGCAGTTCATGAAAGGTCAAAAAATCATTTTACTGGAGGGATGCCTGGGTGGCTCAGTAGTTGAGTGTCTGCATTTGGCTCAGGGCATGATCCCGGAGTCCCTGGATGGAGTCCCACATCGGGCTCCTTGCATAGAGCCTGCTTCTCTCTCTCTCTCTCTCTCTGTGCTTCTTATGAATAAATAAAATCTTTAAAAAATCATTTTACTGGAGCATTTAATGGCTTACCTTGATTGTAAGGAATATAATGGCATGTGGTCTTAAATCTGGTTGGAAACCTGGGATGGCTGCAGAAGGATAAATTAAAGAGAGGCCCTTTCATATCAAAATCATTAAGGAAGAAAGGATGACACTTTTTTAGGAAATGCCATACCTGGTGCTCAGTGTACACACACATTAGATTGAACTGTCGGACATTATCAGCATTCACCTGCCTTCAGTCTACAAAACTGTCAGTTTCATATGGTTCAACCTAAGACATTATTCCATTGTGCACATGATGTTGTTACCAAATTCTTTGTGAACACTTTAAGAGGTGCTTAGAAGACCATGTATAACTTACAGTGGCAGTGAAGTGTGGCTCTTTCTGGAGGATGGCATAAGGTAGAAGGTCGGATGCTAATGTTATAATTGACAGCAGCAGTGGTGATCATAGTCACGGTTGCCTGAGTGCTTACAATATGACAGACACTGTGGTAGGCCTTTAGGATACCCTTCGTATAACTTTGAGAAGGGCATTCTTATTCCCATTTGGAGACTAAGATGCTGAGACTCAGGGAGATAATTGGCTCCAATCACTCTGTTATCTCTGACTCCAGAGCACCCACCAACCATCCAGGTTTTTGGGGAACAAAATAGGGGATGTCCTGGGCAAATGTCCCTTTTCATTTTAAAACAGGGACAGTCCTGGGCAAACCAGGACAAGTTAGTCACGTTATTGTCAGAGCTCTTATTACTCTCTCATGGTAGCTTGGGGCTCTTTGCCCAGCAGGCTGAAGAGGCCATTTTGTTAAGCATAAGACACATGTGGCAGGTAATGGTGTTTTTCCAATTTTTCAAGCCTTCTCATCTTGGACCTGAGCCAACAGGAACATTTTTAGTGGGGTAACAGTTCAAACCAATGTCAGCAACCACAGGCATCTCATGGTGAAGGTGGGTGCCATGGTATGGGGGAGGCAACATAAGCTCTTCAGTCTCTATGCCAAGAATTCTTAACCTGGGCTAGAAGCCATGGCATCCATGAAATTACATCATTATTTTTATTAACATCTAACTGAAATTTAACATTTCTTTGATTATAAATATAGCCAACATGACACAGCATTGTTAGTACCTTGACTTTATCACTTTTATAAATTGTACATATTTTCACCTGACAGTACAGATGTTGAAATACTTCAAACTATCCTTTAAACTTATCAGCACTTTAAAATGACAGCAATTTTCAGACCTACTACTAGCCCTTGATATTTAATGTTATTAATAAACGTGTATTACTGATCTGTTTTTGAAAAAATATATTTTGATAAATGAAACTCAGTATAATTACTTTGCTTTGAAAATTTATGTTCTTTATTTTACACATTGTAAAACATTATTCTGAAAAGAAGTCCGTGGCCTACAAGAGGTTAAGAATCCCTGCTCAAAATGAGGGGTGACAAACGAACCTCCTTAGATCAACATCAACAGATTTCACATCACCCCAACACCACTTCACCAAGCCATGGCTTAATCTTTAGAAACTACCCCAAGTGCCGGGCTCTCGAGATCTAATCTAGTTCAGTGGAAGGATATTGGGCCATAATCGACTAAATTTAGAAAATAAACGTATTCACCCTTTAGGAAGTGAGGGACTTGCCTTTAAACCCTGGAAGGAAGAAGGCTGCCCTCACTCACTCCAGCCCGCCCAATCCTCCACAGGCATTTTTCTTTCTTGACCAATTGTGAGAGTCCCTTTGTGAATTACATGTCTGGATTAGTTTGCTGAACAATTGCCTCTTCTTAGTTAGCCTCTGATTGTCCTTGCTTTTGTGACTCAAAAATCCTTAATCTTATTTGAATGCAATTTAATTCCCTAGAGAGCTGAGTCTTTAGTCTCTTAGTTTTATAAAGTGAGTGCTTAGAGAAAATGCATGAGAGCTGACATGGTACTCCTTCAAAGCTAGGTCAATCTACCAAGGAAATAATTAGATAAATGTGCACTCCAATCGAGGAGAGGAGGAGGAAAAGAATTTCTCTACAAATTACTTTTAGGACATTTAAGTGGAATTGAATTAGAATGTCAAGGGCCAGACAGCTCTCAGGAGGTCATTTGATCTAGTCCCCTGTTGCTGGGCAAGAGCACAGATGTGAAAATCTAGCCCATACTCAAAAAGCTTTAGAGAGGAGAGCAAACATTTTTACCTAAGCGGATCCTGTAAGGTAGGTAGAAGAATCGAGATTGTAGATTTAAAGGAATATTTGTAATAAATCAAACAATAGCATGTAGCTCATTAATTAACTAGTTAATTAATTAAACACATATTTATTGAGTCCCTGCCATGTGTCAGAGACTGTCCTGGGCATTTGAGAAATATCAGTGAGCTTACATTCCAGTGAGTGAAGACACATAAACAATAAACCTAATAAAATTATAAGGAATGTTGGAGAGAGATAAGTGCATTGAAAAATAGGGGAGAAAGGAGCAGGCACTAGAGAGGGAGGGAAGCCTGGGTGGCTCAGTGGTTGAGCATCTGCCTTTGGCCCAGGGTGTGATCCTGGGGTCCTAGGATCGAGTCCCACGTTGTTGGGCTTTCCACAGGGAGCCTGCTTCTCCCTCTGCCTATGTCTCTGCCTCTCTTTATGTATCTTTCGTGAATAAATAAATAAAATCTTAAAAAAAAAAAGAAAGGGAAGTGCTGAAGGGTGGGCAGAGAAGAGTATCTTTATAAACTTGTAAGCATATGCACATTACTACATGTTAATAGTAGTAGAATAATGCCAAGTAGTAATTTCTCAATAAATAGTATTATATAATACAGTTAGTAATATGTATTACATATATATGTATATATGTGACATTTTGGTTCATATATTAGGTGGGCTTGTTTGGTGCGAGTGATAGAAATAGGCTTTGTGGGCAGCCCTAGTGGCCCAATGGTTTGGAGCCGCCTTCAGCTCAGGGTCTGATCCTGGAGACCCAGGATCGAGTCCCATGTCAGGCTCCCTGCATGGAGCCTGCTTCTCCCTCTGCCTGTGTCTCTGCCTCTCTGTCTCTGTGTCTGTCATGAATAAATAAATAAAATATTTAAAAGAAAACAAAAACAGAAATAGGCCTTGCCTAATTTAAGCAAAATAGGAATTTCATTAGAAGGTTGTGTGGGTGGCTCTGAAGAATCAGAGTTCATCAGGAAGCTGATGCCAGTACAGAACCCTACGTGACCTCACCTGCCCTGCCTAGGAAGTGGGGGAAGAGCAAAGAAGTTCATCTCTGAAAAGACATTGGTGAAAAGATGATACAGTGAGACCAAGATAATCTCACTCTAGTTAATGATCTGAGCTAGGTCTATAAAATGGATTAGGTTTACAAAACAATGTACTGGAAGTACATTTAGAAAGAAAGGAAGGAAGGAAGGAAGGAAGGAAGGAAGGAAGGAAGGAAGGAAGGAAGGAAGGAAGGAAGGAAAGAAGGAAGGAAGGAAGGAAGGAAGGAAGGAAAGAAAGAAAGAAAGAAAGAAAGAAAGAAAGAAAGAAAGAAAGAAAGAAAGAAAGAAAGAAAGAAGAAAGAAAGAAGAAAAAGGAATAAAGGAAGGAAGGTAGGTACTGGGTACTAGCTATAACCCAATATGATGCCAAATTTATTGGATGAGTTTTAATTTAGTAGTATATAATATATATCATGATTTCCTATCTAAAAAAAGGATCACATCTTATTGGGAATGGGAAGAGTATACTCACAGCCATGATAAATTCACTTTTAGAAACCTATGAATGGACTCGGGAGAAATTGGTAATCTCTGATGAGAGAATTACTCTTCCTTCCAAGTTAGCTGGGTAACAAATGAGGTGAAACCAAACCGTACATGGTCCCTTGACTTTGGATGATCTCTTTTCACACCAAACAAAACCAGTGTTGGATAAAACAGTTTCCCTGGCACTTGGCTTCACTCCGTATCAGCCCTCTGTGCTGCCTTAGTCTAGATCTGTCCACGTGCACACAGCTCTAACACAAGAACTTGTCTGTTACCCAAAGTGAAACCTGACCACATTCAAGCTGAAAGGTAAAGGGGCTCTGTAGTCTATTAAAATGTGCCATAGTGTATCCGACAGTGTAATTACCAGTTCACTGTGATTTACAGAATCTTTCTCATCTGAGACATAATAATTAAACACATAATAATTCTACTTGAGTAATTTAAGCACTTGATTTGTCCCTCTGAATTTCTCCCAATACATACACAGGCTACAATCTATTTGCCACACTACCACCATCTTCATTTTTTACTTCCAGTCTCTAGGTGCATAGATTCCCTTATCCTTGTGGAGTATCCTTTTGGACAGAAATCTCACACTTTTCAGTGAATCATGCTTATTTTGGATGTCAACGTGATACAGGTGCGTGAAGATTTAGAAGAAGGATTTGAGTCGGAGATATAAACAATTTTATTTTCAGATATGGTAGACCAGAGAGACTTATTTTTTTTATGGCCAAATGGAATAGTAATATATTTGAACATATGGAATTCACGTTATGTCTCATTTTCTTCAATGTTGTTGGCAGGAAAGCAGTAGCTAGAGATATGGTTTTCTTTTCCCCCGTGGTTTTGCTTAAGCGGTGGAGAGTCACCAATCAACATTTGGTTCTCACATTCATCCTCTGCTCAAGCTAGAGCCATAAGCTGCCAATTAATAATAGGATCTTCTACTGTCAAGTTTTGAGGGAATTAAATCTATTCAAATACAGATTCATCACCCAATCTAGCCCTTGCCATACTCGGGAAGCACCTAGAGGGAGATAGTACTACTATATGGGGAAAAATATAAGCCAGAGACATTAAATATGTATTCCAAGAATCAAGTATTAGGACCCAAATCTCCATCTCAACTCCTTAAAGACTTCAGTGCCAAATAGAACATAGAGATGATCTAAGACAGTGTTGGTTGAAGTGTGATGTGTTTGCATATGTTGGTAGGCATAGCTCACCAATAAGATGCTGATTACCAGGCATTGTTCTAAGTACTGTATGTATATTAACTCACAATAAGACTCTTAAGTACAATCTTATCATCTTGATTTTATAGATGAGGAAACTGAGGCACAGATATGTAAAGTGGCTTGCCCATCATCACAGAGCCAGCAAGTGGCAGAGTTGGGATTTGAACCTAGGCTTACTGGCTTCAGGGCCTATTCTCAACTTCTACTCTGTACCTACTAGTTTCACATGTGTCTGTATTAATGTATATTTGCAACAAAAAGATAATTCGCTATTACAGCTCTACGTAAGCCCATGATATACAAGGTAGTGGTTGTGGCTATAGGTGTGGTGTCCAGATACACCCATGAATGGCTCAAACCTCCAGCATCAGGATTTTCTATGATAACACATTGGAAAGATGGGTGTTATGATTACAATATTTTATGCTATTAAATTAAAGCCAATGCATCTATATTATAGGTTTATTTTAAATTTACAGATTTATATAGATACATTGAATGTCTCCATATATGGCTTTAGTCTTTTCAAGACTATATTGCAGGGATATTTTCCCCCCTAAATGGCAAAAATTTTGAGGACTGTGTAAGAATGATTAAATTTGAGAAACACTGATTCTAGTCCAAATCTTCTGTTGTGAAAGTAAGGAATTTAAAGTCTGGGTGGTAAAGCAACCTGCTAAAAGTAGCAGAGTTAATTAGTACTAACAATAATGATATTTTGTACTCTCATTTTAAATGTTGTTATGAGGTATATAATATTTAAATCTTATTACAGCTTATAGGATAAATACTATTGTGTTCTTCCATTTTACAGACAGGTAGACTAAAGCTGATATAAATCATAACCTGCCATGAGGTCATATGGCTATAAGGGAATGGGGTTGGACTTGAACTTTAGTCTTTCTCATTCCAGAGTGAAAGATGTCATCTTTGCAACCGTATTTCCATCCAGGTGAAGTGTTACCGGTGAATCACAAAGCAAGGCCCTATCTATAGTTCTTCCAATGTCACATGGCCTCCCCCTTCTGTTTACTGAGATGAGCTGCCGTGAAAATGTACAACTTTAGAAGGAAGAAATGGGAATTATCATGCTGAAGTGTACCTTCCACCCAAAAAAGAACTATTTGAAAAATTTCAAAATCAATGCAGTTCAAAGCCAAAAGCTATTAACATATCTGCCACGGTAGCAAACATTCTTCATTTTACTATGATGAAGTAATGCCACTAGAATACCCCCCCCAAATTTTAATGGTACATTCACAAATGTTTTGTAATACCATGATGATGTTCTCATGACAATATGATGTAACTTGTTATAGGTGAGCCCGACATAATTGAACTTCCCTAAGAATTCTTCCTCTCAAGCTTCTCCTGCTCCAACCCTCATCTTGTTTTGTATTTTTAACATTTTACAAGGCACCGATACGACTTCAACAACAAACAATAGCCTTTAGGTGAGTCTTTCATCGGAAAGAGAATCTCAAGGCTTTCTTTTATAAGCAGCACCTTGATTAACTGCCACCCTTTCGTGATGATAAAATGAAGCCAAGTTAATAATATTCTGCTCTCATTTCCAGTGGAAGACAGTGGCTGCAGAAGAAATATCAATGCTTTATTTGCAGGCTTTAAAGCCTGATACTCTGCTAAAAGAGTGGAACCCAAGGAAGCAAAGCTGCCATGTAAATTAAGAAAATCTACTCTCTGGGGAATATGAGAGTGTCCCAAGGTTTCTGTCGTCACAGTCATATGAGACTCGGAGAAACTGAGGCCACAGAGCCAAGAGGGAGTGGGTCCCAGGTGGGCACCCTCCTGTGTCTGCTTGTAAACTCGCACTCCCCCCATCATTCTGGGCTGAGGCCGGCAGGGAATTGGCAAATGCACCTTCGAACACTCACATTCCTGATGCTGATCCTCTCTTCCTTACTTCAGTTTCTCAAACACTTCCTGTGACTATGGAAGGGAATTAATTATTGATGAGGCAGCGGGCCTGCGAAAGCAGAAATCCCACTCCAAACTGGGTGCGTTGCCTCCCTGGAGAGCTGCTGGGATTGCTGTAGAGCATTGTTTTGCTTTTCCCTCAAGAAAAAAACCTGAACAATTGGTCAGAGCCCAGCAGCCTGGTCTTTGGCAGGTCATTGCTCTAATTCACAGCTGTTACTCAGGCCATCTAGTCTGTTCTCCCCCATGAAGTGCACTGCACCAAAAAGTGTATCATGTCAAGGTAGAAACTAGACATATAACAAAACATTTCATCATTGAATACTGGGATGTGCTGCATTTCAAAGAAGGATTATTTAGTCCATCCATTGGAATGCATTTAATTATGTCAATTGTAAGAAGGACTGACTACAAGATCATTTTTTTTAATATTTTATTTATTTATTCATGAGAGACACACAGACACACACAGAGAGAGAGAGAGAGAGAGAGAGAGAGGCAGAGACACAGGCAGAGGGAGAAGCAGGCTCCATGCAGGGAGCCCAACGTGGGACTCGATCCCAGGACTCCAGGATCACGCCCTGGGCCAAAGGCAGATGCTTTAACCGCTGAGCCACCCAGGTGTCCCTGACTACAAGATCTAAGCTGAGTAGTGTCCAGTCATCTTAGCATGGCCCACAGGTCCTCCGTGATGTGCCTCCACAATCTCTGCTTCTGAAGAAGATCATGATCATTCTGCCCCAAGGCCTCTGCTGTTCCCTGGACTGGAACGCCTAAAGCCTCTGATCTCAGGGTTGTTCCAGTTTCAGCTGAATTGTCAGCTTCCCAGAGAGCCCTTCTTCTCTATCAGGACACAGCCTTTTACAAGACCCTGTAATTTCTTATCTTCACAGCATCGAGCTGTGTGAATACCTCTGTTTTCATTTCCTGTTCCTGTCTGCCTCACTGGAAAATAAAATGAAACTCACTGAAAGTAGGAAGGGTCTCTGGTCTACAGGAGGTTCCTTACCAACTGGAATAGTGCCAGGCATGTAGTAGATACTTAGTAATACTTGTGAATTTTAATTAATGAAGCCAAGGGCATATGCATAGATTATATCATTGTCTTTTTGTTTGTCTGCAATAGACAAACCTTGAGTTAAAAGGGAAGGGGCATATATAATGGGAAGGACTATCGGCAAATTTATTATTACCCAGATCTTTATTAGTCTTAACTAACATCTCTTATGTCCATTAAATATCATCTATAAGCTCCTTCTTTCCAGTTATTGAGCCCATGGAGGTAAGCCGGGTACCACCTTCCCTGCCCCATCCCCTCATCTCTTCCCCTGCTGTTTCTTTCCCCTCTTATCGTTTTCTATCAATCTGACCATATCAGTCTCACCTCAAAGCATGCCCATCACATGCCAGGGCCCTTAAGACCAAGCCAAAATCCTTAGTATGACCTGAAAAATATTTTGCAATCCTGCCTGAGCTCATGTCTACCTTCATTGCTTGATCCTCACTTCTTTTCCTCTCTAGACTCAGCCATGTTTCCTTCACTTTGCTGAAATCCCCATGCTCTCTCTTGCCTTTGGGCCTTTTCGCATTTCCCATCCTTCTGCCTGGAACCTCCATTTCACCAAACTAATTCTGATTCACCTCTCAGCTTTGAAACAGAAATCACTCCCTTCTGGAAGCTTCTCCAATGAATACCTCTTTAGTCTGGGCTTCTCCGTTTATACTTTTCCCATGATAGTGCTCATCAGACTATACGACAATTTCCAGCTTCACCATCAGATTTTTGTCTTGCATACTCTAATAGCCCTAGCATTGAGCATGATGTGTGGTACTTGTTACTCAGTAATTAAAAACAAATAAAATAGGGGTGTCTGGCTGGCTCAGTGAGAGGAGAACGTGACTCTTGATGTTGGGGTTGTGGGTTCAAACCCCAGGTTGTGTGTAGAGAGTACTTAAAAATAAAATCTTCAGGGCACCTGGGTGGCTAAGTGGCTAAGCTCTGCCTTTGGCTCAGGTCATGATCCCAGGATCCTGGGATCGAGTCAGGCTCCCTGCTCCACGGGGAACCTGCTTCTGCCTCTGCCTCTGCCTCTGCCCCCCCGCCCCCCGCCTCTCTCTCATGAATTGACAAAAAATAATAAAATCTTAAAATAATAAAAATAAAATATTTTTAAAGTAAAATAAAATAAAATATAGAGATGCTTACTACATGGTTTTAAAGGAAAGCTCTAAGTTGCCACTTGAAGACTTTTCACCAACTGTCAAAGTGTCTGATGAGCCCCCTGTGCCCAGAAATCACTTGGACCTTCTTCCGTGTGTGAATGATTACCAAGAGGCATTATAACCCTCTGGGGAGTATTAACTCCCAGACTCTGCCATTTAGAGTGTAATGTAAGAAGTCCGTTTCTGGAAGCAACACAGTGCATGGTGGTACCTTTCAGCACAGTGAAAACTCGAAAAATAGGGTGGTCTCAGCCAAGGGTCAAATTGCAGATACAATGCTTTATGTATTTGGCAGTGCTCTCGAGACAAATACATAATCACCGAGGTATGTGATCTGGTCGGAAAATTCAGGCCAGATAGAATGACACGGGTAGAAACGCGCACACACACAAATACACATAACAATGAGCGCTCTTATTTGTAAAAACCACATTAAGAGATGGCAGTTCTTTACCTCTGAAGTGATTTATAAATTAAAATAATTGCCTCTTTGAACTGTTCAGATATTAATTGACCTATCACTAATGTATGTACGGTCTCGAAACCATCCAAACATTACCTAAACATTTTTATTCTCTTTATTCTGGATATCCAGAAAACCACAAAAATAGGCTCTTTGTTCTGGTGCCAAGGGTCATAAAGGAAAAGCCATCATCTTTGATGACTTTGCAATTCTTATTCTATTTCTTCCTCAAGTTAATTCTCAGTGAAATAGCAAGTCCTCTGAGCTTGAATAAGCCTTCCCACTACCCTCTTTTTAACAATCTCATCCCAGAGCACATGGATCCAGTTCTGGCTCAGATTTCTGGTAATGAGAGCAGGGCAATTCATTATTTTTTTTTATTAATTTTATCTTGGGATATATATTCCAAACCACCCCAGATGGTGGGTGGCAGGCAGGCAGGCATTTCCTTCCTAGGTAAAATGAGGGAGAAACTAAATTGGCCAAGGCCCAGATGTGCATAGGCTGTGACAAGCTTTCTGGGGGTCCATTTTTCAAGAGTGATCTTGACCTGAATTGAAAGGCAGGCAGTGCTTAATACAGGAGCTTTAGGGCAGTGGTTCTAAACCAGAGACAATTATGCACCCCACCCCCAGGGCAAATTTGGCAAAATCTGGAGGCATATTTGGTTGCTACAACTTGGCAGCAGTTAGGGGTTGTGCTAGTAGCATCTAATGAGCAGGATCCAAGGACAGTGCTACGTCCTACCATGCCCAGGACAGCCCCCACAACAAAGGATTATCCAATCCAAAGTGTCAGTAGTGCTGAGCTTGAGAACTTCTGCCTTATAGTCTCAAACACTGAGTTCACATCCCAGCTTTGCTCTTTTATGGCTGTAGGACCATTGTGCAAGTTCCTTGATCTCCCTGAACCTCAGGTCTTTCTTCTATCAAATGGTGATCATGATAAAATATCCAGCCTGGTGCTGGTGAGGGTTTGAAAATATATTCTATTTTTTTATTTCTCTATGACTGAATTTTTTTAAACATTTATTTTCTTTGAGAGAGAGAGAGTGTGTGCCCATGAGGGGGTAGGAGGGTAGGGGGAGGAGCAGAGGGAGAGGGAGAGAGAGAATCCCAAGCAGACTCTGCACTGAGTGCAGAGCCCAATGGGGGCTCCATCTTATGACCCTGAGATCACAATCTGAGCCAAAACCCAAGAGTCCCATGGTTAATTGAGCCATCCAGGTGCCCCTAATGTATTTTTATTTATTGCATGAATGTTACAAGAAAAATTATATATATATATATATATTTTTTTTTTTTTTTTTTTAAAGTAAGCTGTACAGCAGTGTGGGGCTTGCTCATCACCCTGAGATCAAGAGTTGCATGCTCTACTGACTGAGCCAGCCGGGTGCCCCTTCTATTAATGTATTTTAAATGAAAATAGAAATTGCCATAATTTGTGAGGAAAACTCAACTTTGAAATTTCAGTTTCAAATCCAAATTTTATTTTCTCCTTTTATTAATGCATAATGTAGGATACAAAATGCAAAATTCAATCTATAAAATAGGAAGATTGGCAATAATTGACTTTTCATTTGCTGTGGCTAAGTGGTACCAATTTCAAAACATCAAAGACCCATTCTGTTTTAATTCACTAAAAGAAAAAATCAATTATGAATTGATATGTGTTCCAGCCTCTACAGAGATCCAAATTAGAAATATAGCAATACTTGCTTTAATACAGAAAGTTAAAAAAAAAAGCCCCAGGTTTCTAGTGGGCAAAGAAACAGCATTTTCAAAATGCCTAAGAGGGTAGAAGGAAATGGAAATATAAACCATATTCTGATATTTTCCTATGTGATAGTAATATGCAATACCAGGTTAAGCAAATATGGCCGCTATACAAAATGTAATATTTATTTGAATGAGGAAATCAATTTGGACTTATAACACATTTATACAAAAACTTTCCTTAAACTGTTACTTAAAATCAGAAGTGTTTTGGTATTACATAGAAATAGTGTGCTACTGTGCTTTATAGCAACTGAAAATACTGTTTCCAGATAATTTCATATGAAAACCATGACCTCCTAATCTTAAAGTCACAACTCCCACTTCCTTGCACTAGTTCTTATGTAATAGACTAAAGAGGATGGTCTTTTGGTCATTCTGCAGATATTTACTGACTGCTAATTATGTGAGTCTCCTGTGATGGTGCTGGGGATATAGCACATTTTGGAACATGCAAATGGTCAGGAGATAGCACAGCCTAGTGAGCAAGGACTCAGAATTCTGGAGTCAAAGAGGTGGCTTGACTTCTGACTAAGTCATGTTTTAGTTGGTGACCCTTTGACCACCTCTTCAAGTTACTAGAGGCTGAGTTTGTGCGTCTGAAAAATAGGTTGAGAGTTTTTCTCCCCATTTTGTTAAAAAAAAAATCTGGTAAAAAGCACTGAGCATGGAGCTTGCTATTCATTAAGAAAATTGCTCAAAATGGTTAACTACATTATTATAAGGATAGTTATGTTATTTTTACAGGCCAGAAATGGCCTGTTTTTGGAAAATGGAGGCTCTTTTCCTACATCAAGAAGAATTTAAAAAGCATTACAAGTGAGAGACTGAATAAACCATATTTCTTACAATAATGTGTATAAACTTACCAAATGGAACCAGCTGTCACAGAAACAATCCAGGGTTGTTGTTGTTGTTGCTTTTTTTTTTTTTTTTTTTTTTTTTTTAATTCTTAAACTTCTGATGGCCAACTGGATGCTTAATCCAGTAGCTGGGCAAGCTTCTCTACATTGCATTGTTTACATATTTTCCTTAGACACGGGTAGTATTATGAAACAAATACTTCAGTGTGCATACATTCAGAGCTGCTTTGTAATTTCACTTCTGATAAATGTATTTTTATAGAAAGCTAGCTTTCTATAGAATTTTTAGAATTTCAAAATTCTAATTTTTTTTTTAAGTTCTTATTTATTTATTCATGAGAGACAAAGAGAGAGGCAGAGACACAGGCAGAGGGAGAAGCAGGCTCCCTGCGTGTAACCTGATGCGGGACTTGATCCCAGGACCCCAGGATCACAACCTGAGCCAAAAGCAGATGCTCAACCACTGATACCCAGGTGCCCCCTAAATGGTTTTGAAGAAAAAATCACAAATGGTAAATAGCACTTACTGGTTTTCATATTAGGAAAAAAAAGGTGGGATGCCTGAGTGGTTCAGTGGTTGAGAGTCTGATGCCTTTGGCTCAGGGTGTGATCCTGGGGTCCTGGGATTGAGTCCCACATTGGGCTTCCCATGGGGAGCCTGCTTCTCCCTCTGCCTGTGTCTGCCTCTCTCTCTCTGTGTCTCATGAATAAACAAAATCTTTAAAAGAAATTAAAAATAGATGTTTCTTGTGAAAACCACAAAAGAAAAACAAAAAGAAGAATATAAAAAATTCACCTCTAATCTTAATGACCAGACATAGTTTTTCTTTTCTGTGTGTGTACATGCATTTGCGTGTATGGGTTTGTATGTATACACATAGAGTGTTATTTTCCGTCAACAAAATTTTCCTATTTCATTTTATACTCTATTGGGGTCACCAAATGTTACTATACTGAAACAGAGGTCAGAAAGCTCTTTCATGAAGGGCCAAATAGTAAAAACTTAGACTTTGTGGGCCATGTCATCCCTGTCACAACTCTTCCATTCTGACATTGTAGCATGTACCATGGACAATCTGTAAATGAGTGTGGCTGCATTCTGCTCACTATGAACTAGATTTCTCCCCTAGCCTGTAGTTTGCTGACTTCTGTACAAGAGCCTCATAGATCGTTATAATAGATTATTAAACATAATTATACTATATGTCAACAATAATTACATTTTATTATAACATTTATAACAAAAATATAACTTTTAAATCCTGGAGAAGATTTTAAAATTGATTTTTTATTTTATTTTCCTTAAGTAATCTCCACAACCAATGTGGGGCTCGAACCTATGATCTGGATATCAAGAGTCACATGCTCCACTGACCGAGCCAGCCAGGCACCCCATACTATAGATTTCTTAAAGGGTTGTCATGTTGGTGCATATTTTGAGGAATTAGATATAAATGAACAGCCACCAAGCATTAAAGAAAAACAGTTTTCTGGGGGTCAAATAAAAATGCAAGGACTCTTGAGATTGTTCATAATTAAGTGTGCACTTGTTTTGCTACCACACTTCCCTGAATGCTTCATGTTGTTTGGGTAGCAGCATTCCCATGGAATGCAGGGAGATGCTGCCTATTACTCCTGGCTATGGGAGTCTTTGTGTTGTATTACATGAATAGTGTGAATCCAACTCTCTGGTGCAGCTGCTCCCAAGATCCAGTAGCTTTCTCAAATAATAGCATCATTTGTTACTAGATTGTTCAAATGGGGGGTGGGGGGAAGAATCCTTGAATTGATTCCTTTGTGTTTAATTCTGTTGACACATAGAGGAAGGGGTTATAGGTTATGCTCTGGGGGAAGCTAAATCAGGGTCAAATGCTAGCATTTAGGAGGTTTATTAGGAGGTGCTCATGGGATCAACACCTGTGGACAGGGGTGGGACAAAAGCCAGATGCAGCAGAGGGAAATGTTGGACTGTACTACATTCTTGGCAAAGGCCTCAGTGGACCCCATTGGAAGCTCTGGAGATGGGGAGGCCCTGCAACATCATCCTGAGTTGGAGAGAGGGGGCCTTTATAAACTGGTGTTGACCAGTTATTGGCAGAGGTCACTCCTGGAGGAGCAAGGTGGCTTCCCTCAGTGGTCTTTTCCCAACAGGGGCAGACAACCAAGGGTTGCTTCCTATTTGTACTCCCAGAGGCTGGGAGAGTAATTCCTTCCTTCCTGAAGGAGTCTACGAGTGGGACATCAGGGCATCTACTATCTCATGGGCTAACTCCAGATGAGAAACTTGTTCAAGTGAATATTGTGCTCTGTTTGAAAAAAAACTCAATGTTAGTAATGTTTTGGTGGCAGTGTGGAATCTTAACTCTGGTTTAATTAAGCCATTTGGTTTAGTAAGTTCATTCAGTCATCCTATGAATATCAAGACCTGCAAACTCTCTATGTGCAAGGCACTGTCGAGTATATATATATGTAAGTTAGGTATGAAAACAAATTAAAACATGGGTCTTGTCCTTGGGGAGCTTACAGCCTCTTTGGAGAATGCAGAAGTTTGAGATACAAGGTAAAATGGTGACAGTATTGGGGGATGATATAGCAATGCTTGGTCCTAAGAAACTACGGTTCACTCAACCCAAGTGCATGCAATAGCATTCCTATTTTACTTTTCTAAGCCACTGCCCTGTACAAGTTTATCAATAAATGGCATTAGTAATAATCATGACTCAGTTTCTGCTGCAGGGAAGCCTGAGGTCATACATAGAATGGAGATGTGTGGCAAGACTTAGAGATTGGTATCACAGCCAAGATTTATTATCTTCAACAGACACTTCGTTATCTAAAGTCCCCTGTGCCAGCTAATCCAGCTTTCAATACTGTGATCTATAATCTTCATTGGGGTGTCACTTTTTTCTTCCCCTGAGGGTTGTATATATTTTACCAGCATGTTATAATACATTGCAGATATTACTCAAGGGCCCCATTGAATAAGATTACTATATTAAAAACATACTTTGAGTCAAAAATGGAATACAGCTTCAGCTCTTTTTCACCTGCAAGTTTAAAAATGAGATCCCTGTACAATTAAAAAGCCAAAGAGGGACTTTATACTAGCACCTGGAGGGTTGTGGACCAAGTTCAGGATTATGAAAAAGTGTTTGTGGAATTTAAATAAGAGCAAAAAAGATCTCATTCAGAATACATAAAATACCAAAATAGCCACTTCAGTGTGACATGCAGGGCATAGATAACTACATGGGGTTTTATAGTTTTTAGGAAATGCTGGACATCAAATATCATTTTCCCCAATAAGATAATTCTGTATCAGTGGTTTTATTGATTGATTCATTTATTTATTCATTCTGTCATTCGGTACAAGACTTCTGTGTTGCCCATCACCAGGCAGGCAGCACTACTGATATCATCATCTATGTGGATGCTGCTCCTAGAGCTGGACAGTACAGAGCCTCTACAACTGTATTCTGTGGCCCTAATTGCACAATATGTACAGGTGAGGACATGGCAGGCACTGTGCTGGATGCTGAGAACAAAGTGGTGAGCAAGATGGATTTGGATCTTGCCCTCATGGAACTTTATTTTGGATGAAGTCTGACAAAAAAAAACCCAAGTAACTACAAAAACCAAATGATTACAGAGTGAGGTAAGTCCTCTGAACTATAGAAGCAGGCTAGGCTATGAACCTCTAACAGGGAGACCTACGCTAGCAGGGAAGAAATTCTGAGGAAGCAACATTTCAGCTGAAACCAAAAAGACAAGTATGTTTGTGGATGTGAAAACTGAGACAGAGAAGGATATTTCAGGGAGAAGGAACAATGCACAGTTCAGGAAGGAGTATGAGATAGCCCAAGAATTGAACCAGACCAGTGTAGATGGGATACAGAAATGAGATGGGGAGGAGATGCAGCTGGAGAAGCAGATAGGGGACAGGCTTTACCAAGCTTTGAAGGGTAGGTTAAGAATTTTGGTCTTCATCCTAAGAAATACTGGAAGACAGGTGTTCAATGTGGAAGAGTGACTGTCAGCAAGATCATGCTTCCTTGTCGTTGAATAGACAGTTGACACAGACAAGAATATGTATGGTTGACAATATGGGGCTGTTTCAGTAACGAGTGAGAGATGATGGTGACCTGTCTAGGGACATGCCAAAGAAGATGAGAAGAAGTAGATGGATCAAAGAGATATTCAAATGAAGTACCTGAACCTAATCTCATTCTGCTTTTGCTAGCCAGTACACTGAATTATTTTGACCTTGGCGTACTCTCAAATAACATTCAATATCAACTCTTGTGAGTGGCTCCGTGAGAGGCAAAATTATTTGATGTTAACATCAAAGACCACTGCAATCAAGTGTTGGATTTGCTTATTAATATGCCATGTAGCCAATAAAATAGTCATTCCCGTTTTATTTACCAGAAGCCTATTTGACAGCCTAAAATTTAATCCCTTCCATAAAATGTAGTACTGACTCATTTGGGATTACGGTGAAAATTCAGAGAGACAATACATAACTAAAGCATTTAGCACAATGCCTGCTGTGCCATAATTACTGTTAGCTACTCCTTACTACTGCCACTAGTTATACATATGTGAGAGGTTTAGGGTAAGAATGAATCTCTCATCCTTTTTCCTCTAAATTGAGAACCAAAATTTCAGAAAATAGATACAGGAGTTAAACCAAGCGAGATGAAAATATTTGTTTTATTACTGATATTGCTAATTTCAAGAAGATGGATTGGCTTTGCCATCCATCTCTGCCAAATCTAGCAATTGGTACAGCTGACCCGAGGAAATATCTGCGCATATCTGCACATTGAAATTGTTTTTTTGCCTCCATTAGAGACAGAGAAGGTATAAGAAAAGCCTGGATCCTGATGCTGCCCCAGGCATGCTTCCATCATGGCAGAACAGAACAGAACACTCTCACTTCTCAGATGAGTCATGGTGCAGAGAAGTGGAGAGCATGGATCATGGACTTAGATGTGTGGGTGAACCTGGCTGTGCCAGTCATTAGCTAAGCAGCAAAATCCATTTCCCAATGTTCCTGAGACAGTCTCCTTATCTGTAAGAGGGGGATGGTAATAGTACCACCTCATAGGACTGGCATGAGGATTAAACAGATGAAAATGTTGCTGTCTGGCACAGAGAAACTCTAGTAATATATGTTTTTCACTATCAGTATCTAAAAAAAGAATACAGAATACAGAAAGCATGGCACCTCCATGTTTCTCCAGTCCCACCTACCAAAGAGGTCACTCTTCTTCCCAAGGAGAAGAGCAAATGAGGAGCAAATACTTCTGAAAGAGAAGTGGTTCCACGCATGTTCTTTCTCTATGCTCAACACTAAGCAGAAGGGTGTAATGTTTACCTCCCATATATTCTATCACTTGACACAGTTGGGTTTGAATCTGTCCCATCCCTGCAGGTCCCTGTCACCACCTGGAGAGAAGTGGCTTTGTCAGATTCTTCATATATCCTTCCCATAATATAGGTCTATGCGTTGTGCTTTGCATCCAGGCAGCACTCAATCAATGCATGAGGGGTTTGAACATGAGCATCTTTCTCTGAAAGATTTTGTTTCTAATATGCTAAATTGTGAAGGGCTAATGCCTGATGGTAAAATACAGGCCCTGAGCGGGAAGTGTGAGGTTCCCACTTGTTTGCTTCCTTTGTTCAAAACAAGCCAGGTTTCTGGATCCTGATTTTCAGGACCATCCTGAAACTGTAGGATATCTGACACTGACAAAATTTGTTTTTGTTTTTGTTTTTTTTTGTTTTGTTTTGTTTTTTGCACAGGGCAAACATTTTATACATTTACCTTCCTCATGTCTGCTTTTTTCCTAATCTCTTAGATTTACATGACCAAAGCAGAAACAAAGAGTTAGAAAAAATTTATTGTAAGATGAACACCTTGATTTATTTGCCCCCTTCATATGAATGCTTATAAATTAGACTTAACTAAATATACACACAGAGGAAAGATTAAGTAGAATATGGGATAGCAACAAGGCAATATATTGTAAGGCCAGTAAATATGAAGATTGTGTGACTATGTAGAAAACATTCACAAAATAATATTCAATAAAGTAGTACACCAAACTGAAGGTATACTATGATCCTGATAAAATACATTTCCTTCATTGTAAATGTTACTCTCTGAAATTAGTTGTTTGCTATTTATTATCTGCCTCCCCTGACTGCAATGTGTGTTCAATGGGATTTTGTCTATTTTGTTTGTCTCAATAATTCCAGAGTCTTATGGCAGGGTTTGGCAAACTGTGGCCAGCTGGCCAAATCTGACACACTGCCTGTTTTGTAAATAAAGTTTTATTGTAACACCACCAAACATGTTTACATATTGTCTGTGGCTGCCTTTGCCCTATAATGGCTTACCTGAGCAGTTGCAACTCAGCCTGGGTGGCCCTGAAAATCTAAATCTTTTACTGTGTGACTCATCATGGAAAATGTCAGCTGATCTCTGGCCTAAAACCACTGATGGACATACTTATTAAGACTTACAGAATGAATGCATGAGTGAAAGAATGAATATATGTAAATGGAGTGGAAGAAAATGCAGATAAAGAAAAATGTGTATGAAAGGGATAAAACTCTGCTTGAAATTATTTTCTTTTGAAATCCCATACTGTTTGTTTAACAATGGCATTCTTTAGACAAAAGGAGAAACAAATTTTTAAATGTAATACTACCATCTTTATAGATCATTGGAGAATATAGTTTTGAGGTCTGTGGTTCATGAATTGCTGCAATTCTAGATTATTGAGCTATTCACGCATGTTTTCATTTTTAGTTCAAAAGCAAAGCGCCCTCATTACTAATTATCCTTCTAATTGTGAGTTAACAGTGGGGAAAGCCAGTCCATGGGGATTACTCGAGAGGCTACACCACAGCAGACTCTGTGGGTTGTTCAAACATGAATGGAACAGACCCGACTTGTGTAGTAATGTAAATAATATTTACCAAACTGGTCATTCATCAGAATTAAATTGATCCAAGGCCCCATGAGGCTTGGTTATCTCTGTCTGTACTCCAGACATAACATTTACCTGATAACTCACAGAGCCCCCAGGCCAGCTTCATCCTCTTTAGCTGGTTCTTCTTATATTGGCCTTCAAAAGAGTCTTCTTTGTTTAAAACTCAATCTGTTAACCAAGAAAAGAGCGATAAGCATAAACCCTTTTTAAAAGATCCTGAAAAGAAAACAGGAGAAGGGACGTTTTGTTTGTTTCACACAAGGACGAAAATTGGTCTTGTTCACTGATTCCATCCATCTCTGTGCTCCTGTGAATCTGGTTGGCACTTTTATAACTATTTGCTCATTTGCTTAACACTCCTTCAGGGGCCTTTCCAACTAGTAGCACAAGCCAAAAGAGGAAAAGCAATCTATTTACCAAACGATGCATTTTTAAAAGGCATTTTGCATACTCCATTTCACAAAGAAACAATGGTGATAAGAACTCTGGGACATTAATTTCTCATGGACAAAATATTCATCTTACACATGGCCATAGGTTCAAAAACTAATGTTAAGCTTGTGTGTGTTGGCTGGAGTAATGCGATTCAAGACTTCCTCCTAGTTCTCTGTTGTACAGGAGTTTTATCCCGCTATGTTCCGTGTTTTCCTTTGCATTTCAGAGTTCTGGAATCAAATGTAATTAAGATTGCATGCTGGATTTTGGGTAGAGGCACGTGTTTGTGTGAATTTCCATGCATTTACATCCCTAATTAACAGTAGTGGCATTTTTGCTAAAGAAACTCAACAACAAGGTGCAAGTTATTTGACCCTTTTCTGCAAAAAGTCAGTAAAAGATCACAGTGCCCCAGAAAGAGCCTCGGCTACCTGAGTGACCTCATTAAATATGGCTGCCCCATCCCTCCTAGAGCTCCCATTTATAATTAATCATTAAAATGGCTAGATTAAGCAGAATCCAATTATGATGAAGGCACAACTTGCCTCTTTGGAAAAGAGAACTGAAATGCTTCCTAAGCTTGGGGTGATCCGGCTCTTTGTAAAGGTTCACTTCAGAATTGACCTTTCTTGAGCATAGAGGGGAAATGGCTTCAACCGAATAGTAAAGACAGTAGCCCTAATAAAATAACACGATGTACACAGACACACAGAGAATGAAGACACCAAGTGACACAGAATGCCAAAGACATGCAGAGAGTCACGCCAACAGAAACGGAGCCCGGATACTATTTGTGAATCTGCTTTACAAAATACATATTTACTTAGGCCACTTACATATCTTTCTACACAATTTCAAATATAGGATATCACATAAGCCTCTTTTTGCTCTATATCTAAAGCTACAGGAAATTCAGCAGCCGTGTACTCTGCTTTTATTAGGTTGAGTATATCCAGATGATTTTAATAAAGTTTTAAAAGGACATTAGTTTCCTGCTATTTCAATGAAAACCACTTGCAAGATGAATTTAAAGCAATAGATCTATTTCTTGTCAACACATGCCCCTTTTATGCAAATATGCCACTCTTTTATAATAGCCAACAAAACAATACACACACATAATTATCAACTGCATGTGACATGGAAGAAAAATGTCATTGTTCTAAGTGTTTAAAGATGGAGAGTGTGTTGGGTGCCATTGGTATGCTGTCCAGATTCCCTATCCAGGAATGAGGTCCTTGTTGCCTCAGTTACTGTAAGCTCAGAGTCTTGACACCAGAGTCCCTCTCTGGGAAGTGATAGCCAAATAGTGTCCTGTCCTAAGTCATTCCCGTTCTCTAGGGACGGCTCATATCCAATGACTAGTCAATATGTGTATGTGGATGGGGGGCAGGGAGAGGTGTATGATGGCTGGCCCCCTGTTATCAGGTGAACTGAGAGGCCATTCCAGCAGGGAGCAACTGCTGTGACTCCATCACACTTCAACATCTCCTTGGGCCCAGTTCTGCTTCTGGCAATATCCCATAGGGTTTCACTTTGAAAGCACTGCACAGAAATCTCCACCTAGGAGCCAATTTCCAAGGGAACCCAACCTAAAATAGTGAAGAATACTCCTTCCTAATCTCTCCTTGATTTTATTTTTAACTTGTTATTATTGAAATATGCAAACATACACAAAAGTCAAGAAAATAATCTAACTCGTCAGGCTTATCAACATCTTGCCATTCCTGCTTTACATATTCCTTTTTAAAAACTCCATTCTTTTAAAGTAAGTCATTTTACCCATAAATATTTCAGTATGTATCTAACAGATGAAGCTTTTTCTAAAAGCCAAAAACCACAAAGCTATTAGAATATATAAAATTAACATATAAAAATAATTCCTCAAACCATCTAAAACCCAATCTGTGTCCAATATTTCTCATTGCTTCCAATTATTTTTACAGTGCACGATGATTTGTGAATTTTTATTCCCACTTCCCACTTTGAGGACTCATTTTTAGGTCATCAAGACTCCTCCCCAACATGCTTACCCTGGCCTTCTATCTAACCTTCTTGTCTCTGCCTTACTCCCTCTAAGGAAGCCTATCCCACTTTATCGGGTTGTTTTTCCTAAGGTTCAGCTCTGTTAATATTTCCCACCACAAATAGCACTATTTCTCTAAATATGGCTTATGGGATACTAGTTGTCAACTGCTTTTTAAGAAAGGGGGGAAAAATAAATGGACATTCTGTGATCAAATAAATCTGGGAAATGTTATGAGTTTTATTCTTTTACAAAGCACATCAGCCTCTTCAAGGCTCTGGGCAGTCCTGCAGCAAAAGACCCGTCAAGCCTTTTAATCCAATGTTTTCCAAACCTATTTGGCCACAGAACACTGTTGAACACCTGTTGATGTCCAACAGAAGCTATGCTCTGTGGAACACCCCTTGGAAATTGCTAGTGTCCTGGAATGGCATTCGAGGTCTTCTTAGCCTGACCACAGCCACATCCTCCAAGTACCAGGTCCAGAATTTTCTTTCCACTTTTTCTTCTTTTGTCCTTTCATTTCCTCCACCTTAGACAGTCTTTTTGTTGAAATCCACCACATGCTTGAAATCCCAGATTCACCAAGAAGCTTTACACAAATCTACCAACTGGAGTTAACTTTTCCTTTCTCTGAATTCTCAAAGTATCTATGTAATACATGGCAGCCATAGAGGTCTTGAGCTGTTTTACAGGTAACCAGCAACAGGATTTTCAGTTTAAAAATAGGTATAATGTGGCATTTGCCCCAATAGAATTATGTGGTGGGTTAAACAAGAGGATGAATGTGGGTGCAATTAAATCTAAGGTATGAAAGGCAAGGATTTATGGAATTCACCTTTGTAGTTTCTGATGAATCTTGCACAGTTTTGAATACAGCCGATCTTTATTTATGTTTGCAGAATTGTTATACTCAACTGTTAATAGAGATTCTGGATCATGCATTACCTTCATAACATATTGATAAGATAAATTATTTGTGCTTTTGGAGGGGAATTCTGTGTTTTAGGTATGATCATACATCCAAGTTGTAGTTATAAACTGGATGGGCTTTGGAAGGTCACTTATCCTCTCTGGGGCTCAGTATCTGGATGTGTAACATTTAAGGGATTAAACTAAGTCAGTAGTACTCTCAAAAATTTCTTAAACATAGGCACCAAGGTGGCTCCGTAGGTTAAGTGTCCAATTCTTGGTTTGGGCTCCAGTCATGATCTCAGAGTCATTAGATGGAGCCCCCAGTCGTGTTCAGCAAGGAGTCTGCTTGAGATTCTCTCTTTCTCTCCCTCTGCCCCTCTCCTGCTCACACATGCTGTTTCTCCCTCTCTCTAAAATAAATAAATAAATCTTTAAAAAAATTTTTTTAAACCGAGAATCTTTAAAAATTAATTTTCCCATGATTTGAGAGATTTTTTTTAAAAAAAGCAAACAGCATTAATTGAAGTAATAATGGTATTTCTATTTTTTTCTAATCAAAATTATATTTAAAAACCTGATGATTTTACTTGCTATTCAGTCTTACCACAAATACGTAGACAGTTTTACTCTGAGATTTCTAGAATATTGAACCACAGCACTCAGAGACAGATTGTGGCCTCCACTGATATAGAAGGGATAGATGTGATGAGTAGACATCGTCTAGACAGATAAGGCAATGAGAGAGTGGGGTACAAACAGTGATCTTGGCAGATGGAAATGATACATAGGCCAAAACACAAGAAAATCAGAGACAGTTTGGTAATTTTGGAAATTCTGTGCCTGTGTGTACACACACATGCAAATGCAGCACACATTTGCACCAGGTAACAGTATAAAATTTATTTCTAACTATGTGTGGGGGTCAAAAAAGTTTGCTCAACATGACTCTAGACTTCAGGAAGCTTTCTTATAAAGGCCCGCTCTGAGTCACCATAGGAACCAGGTGGTAGACATTAACAAAGCAGCACAAATCCAGCTCTCCCCCTAAAACATGAGGTTCAAGGGAGCATGTCCTGTTCCTGTTATGTAAGAATCTATTGACAAGTTCAAGTTAAAAGAAGGATTTCCCTCAGAAGATCAGAAATGGACTGCTTCAGAAAGATATATAGGCTTAATGCACCAGGGGCATGTTCTGGGCCATTTCTGTGGTGTTAGATATTTGTGGTCTCCTCAACTTCCTGTGGCTCAGTCCCTTTTTTTGCTTAGCATCTACCATGGGAGAGCCGGACCCGCCATCTGTGCTGGGAACTTCAAAGATGTGTTTTGGTTTACATTCTGTTACAATGAACTCAATGCAAATTGTTTTTATGTTGTTTTTAAAATTTGTCGTTTTACTTGTTTTTGGAAGGGGGAGAGTAAGGGGAGTGAACTAGTACTGGCCCGTGGTTTAATATGGTGTTGGCCTGAGGAAAAAAAAAGAGGATCAACAGATGTTAGTTTTGATTCATTGTTTCCTTCTGTGGGAATCTAGTTTTTACTATTTTTCACATTCTATTTGGATCCAGATTTTTTCTTGGTAGGGGAAAAATGCTAAATTTCCATTTAGATAAATTCACTTTAACAGTGGCAACTTGCCATACACTCCTCCTTTCTTTCCTTAGTTTTTCGAAATAGCACAGACACTTCCTCGAACTTCAGGCTTAGCTGAACTTTATTGAATGGTCCTTCAAAGGTCAACTGAAAGGCACTATTTCTCACAGAGGAGAAGGTTCCCAATCAGAGTTTAGAGTGAACCAGAAGAGACCTTACCATGAATTTAATCCCATTCCTACTGATTTTTTTCTGATAAAGCAGTCAAGCTTAAGGGAAGTGATGTGAATTGCTCGTGCTCACTGGTGACAGAGCTAGACCTAGGACCAAGCTCAAGAAAGCCATTTGGCCTCATTGCCCCTTCAAATGCTCGGCAATAGCTTCTGTAAGATGCAAGTTTCATGGAAAACACTAGCCATGCTAATCAGATAAAACTCAACATACAAAAAAAAAAAAAAAAAAAAAACTCAACATACATTTGTTACTGGCAAGAAAATTTCAAATGTAATTGATGTTGTAAAATTGGACATTTTATTTATTGGTTAATTAAGTTTATTATTACAGTAGGAGTCTCCAGAGAAAATTGCTAGTATATTAAGGATTTTTACTATGATAGATAATGAGGTAGAAGGAAGGTCCCTAAGAATAGTCAAGGTTTCTGATACTTAGAACTTTTTTCTGTTAGAATTATAATTATTGGAAGTGTATAATCAGAGGAATTATCCAAATCACCTGCTGGAAATTGGATTTGAGGAAGGAAAATCTCTAATAATTTAGACCAGAGTTTCTTAACATTAACCCTATGAACAGTTGGAACCAGATAATTCCTGTTATGGGGGGTTAACCTGTGATTGCACCATGTTTAACAGCATTCCTGGCCCCTGCCTGATAGATGCCAGTAACCACGGGGGGGTGGGGGGGGGCGGTGAAACTACCCCCACTTGAAAATCACTAATTTAGGGACACCTGGGTGGCTTAGCGATTAAGCATCTGCCTTGGCCTCAGGGTGTGATCCTAGAGTCCTGGGATGGAGTCCCACATCAAGTTACACGTCGGGCTCCCTGCATGAAGCCTGCTTCTCCCTCTGCCTATGTCTCTCTCTCTCTCTCTCTCTCTCTGTGTCTCTCATGAATAAATAAATATTTAAAAAAAAAAAAGACAATCACTAATTTAGACAAGATGGATGTTTAAAATTAAGGACCTAGTTCATTTCATAACAGAGAGAAGTGGAGAGAGAGGCTAGGAAAGAGGGGTATTATTCTTTCTGATTATAAATGTAGCAAATATTTATATTTATAAAACATCAAAGCTGATGTTATTTAAATAATACCAGATTCTGTCAAGGTCAGTCTCTGCACATTGTCACAATCAAGAATGTCCAAGCCTGATATCCCAAAATCAATACAAATAAATGTAGCTTGTCTCCAAAGTCTCCCCAAGAGTTAGAGGCAGAGAGAGAGCAGATGCAGGTCCTGGAATAGACTCCCTGAAATCCCTCTTCAACAACATATTATTAGTTCCTCTCCTCAGAACATGTGCTCTTTCACAGTCTCTCCTCTTCACCCTCAGACTCAACCCCAAACTCCAGCTCTTGCTGGCTTTCCAATCTCTTTGCCACCCCTACTTAAATATCCACCAACTCAGTGCTTACATGTGTGCCTTCCTAGTCTAGCTTCACATAGCCTCTTAAGTGTAGCTGCCTCACCTATTGCCTAGATCCACACTAAGAAGTCCTGGAGTCCAGGCAAACACTAAATCTTCCTTCAAATGTTCTAGGCTGAGGGAAGGTTTTAAACTTTTATACAAGATTGTTTTTATCCTGGTCATATTAGAAAGAAGAAAATATGGGACACCTGGGTGGCTCAGCAGTTGAGCGTCTGCCTTTGGCTCAGGGCATGATCCCGGAGTCCCAGGATCAAGTCCCACATTAGGCTCCCTGCATGGAGCCTGCTTCTCCCTCTGCCTACATCTCTGCCTCTCTCTGTGTGTCTCTCATGACCAAATAAATTAAATATTAAAAAAAAAGAAAAGAAGCAGCAATTCCACTAGTCATAAACAAATCTGGTAGATGTCTAGGTAGGTGGTGTTGACACTTGCAACTATAAGGAGAGAATCATGAGGAAAATATGTAGTTTGCATTCCCAGTCATGGAAGGAGAATAAGATGACTTGACCTTTCCTTCCACATCCTTTTCCCATTGAATTACAAAGGCTGACTTCAGGATGTTTCAGTTTTATATGGGGCCATCATCATCATCATTGTTGCCATCCTCCTCATTATTTGTTATGTTCCCACTACGTGCCACATTATAAACATTTGCAAGAATGTAATACTTCACTTTCATTACAATTATTAACACAGATACTATTAATAATTCTAATTTACAGGAGAGGAAATTGAATTTCGCAGTGGTTACAGAAGCTATTTCAGGATGACATAGCTATAAACTTCTCACTTGTAAGTACAAGAAAAATTCCCATACTCAAGAATCTCTAGCTTTACTTCTTTCTCCGCCATGTGTCTGTCTTTGAACTCATGCTGTGGTAGGCAGCCAGATGAGGAAAATCCTGGTCTGTTTACGCCTGTCAACAAAGGTCTATGGGTGACAGCTAGATGTGGGCTGGTCAGGTGGGCAGTGAGAAACACTTTTCCTATGATTTCTATTGTAAAATCATATCCAAATATTTTTCCTCCTGCATGTCAGCCATGCCTGCTCTATCTTTATTTGGAAGTGTCTTGTGATCTTGCTACTCAAAATAGACTCCACAGGCCTACAGCATCAATGGTACCTGGAAACTTGTAGGAAATGTAGCCTCCTGGGCCACATTCCAGACCTACTGAATGGTATCCCAGGTGATTGGAATACAAGTGTCCTCAAGATGTTGGAAGGTGGTCCCAGTACAAAATTTCCATAGTCAGTGGTGGTTCTCAAACTTGTCCATATATCAAGTTCACTCAAAGGGCTTGAGAAAATCCAATTGCCAAACTTCCCCTTTGCCCTAGGGTTTTGGGTTTGGTCGATATGGGGTGGGGCCCAAGAATTTGGATTTCTGATAAGTTCCCAAGTGGGCTGGGGACCATAGTTTGTGAACCATTGTTACAGCCAAATACATTGAGAAGCTGCTAAAAATTAAACCAAATTAAACAATTGGTTTTCTAACAGGTCTCACAGCTGTTAATGTGCTAATTAATACTTGGTTTCCCAAACTCTTGGCCCATTTAAACCATTTTGGGTGGAGTGGGGGAAGACAAAACATCACTAAAAATTAGTGTTGCACAAAATGAACTTTGGAAACCACTGTTCTACAGACAATAAAGTTTAGCAATTTTGAATGAAAAAAGAAAAAATAGCTGAGTATAGTAAAATGACCGCTACGGTCGAGTGAAGGGTAGTCTTGGTTTTGGTAGTGTCAGCACAGCTGTTGTGTCTTGTACCAAATGAGTAGCACATTTCTCCAAGGGATTTCTACAGATTGAAAATAAATTATAAATTATTGAGATTCACATAACATAGACCAGTAGACCAGGAATTAAAAAGAGACAAAAAAAAAAAAATCTTCAACGACATTTGAATTGCTGCTTCATCCCCCCCTATTGAAATACAAGCCAAGAATAAAACATTGATTAAATAGAGAGCATTGACATTTTACTCCTGTGGTGCTGGATACCAGCCTAGACAAAGAGCCGGTTAAACTCAGAAGACAAAGAGCTCTTTTGTGAGGCAGTAAGTTCATCTGGGAGAAATATTAAGTGAACTCTCAAAGGAGAGACTACTCCAACATCTTTACCTACAATACTCATTGAGAGGCAATAGGTAAAATCCCATTCAAAATATATAGGAGAAGGAGGATGAAGGAATTTATTAAAGGACGGAATTGGAAGATACATAAAACACAACTTTTGCCTCCGGGGATGGAAATTTATATTAGAAAATGAAAACCAAAAAGAACAATAAGATATGAGCAAGAAGATACATTCTTCTGAGCAAACAAAACATAAATGTCAATTGTGTCATATTCTATATGGGTAGAAAGATATAGCAGTGGACAAAACAGACATTTTCTCTCAAAGATCGTACACTGTAATAAGTACAGGTTAAAAATAATAAACAATAAATCAAATAAGAATCATACCTGAAGATAAATAAGGAGAGGAGACCAAAAAAAAAAAAAAAAAAAAGAGGGATTGGGTAGATCTGCATTTGTAAGCATGTAAGCATGCTCAGGGAAAGCTGCCCTGATTTATTTGGGCTAAGAAAAAAGAGAATAGAAGGAATGACCCACATAAATGTTTGGGTAAGGAGCATTCTAGAAATCCAGACTAGAGTATGAAAAGGACAGTAATCAGGAGAGAGGTATTTATGGAACTGAAAGGAGATGACATTAAGTGAACACTTGGCTTTCACAAGTGACTGTGCTGGGTCACCTGTGTATGACTGTGTATGTATCAGGTTCTAATGGGCTGGGGATGGGAGGTGAGTGATGGTGTTCAAGATCGAGTTAGAACTTGGGCTCCTGATTTTGACCATTTCATTTCCTGTGATTCATTCACTCAGCCCCCAAATGCTGCTTCTGCTGTGTTAATACAGAATAAGTCATGTGATTGTGTCCAGTTCTATAGGTAGAGTCATGTGTAGTATTAGTAACTGTTATTCTTGCTAAAGAATTTTTATATCCCCAGTCTGTGAGTAAGAGTTATTCCTTAACATTAGGGCTAAATTGCATTTTAGACAAACAACTGCAACAATTTAAAGTTGCTCTACAACTTCAAATCCTTAAGAAAGCTTACATCTCTTTAAAATAGGTCTACAGGGGATCACTGGGTGGCGCAGTGGTTTAGCGCCTGCCTTTAGCCCAGGGCGCGATCCTGGAGTCCTGGGATCGAGTCCCACGTTGGGCTCCTGGCATGGAGCCTGCTTCTCCCTCCTCCTGTGTCTCTGCCTCTCTCTCTCTATCATAAATAAATAAATAAATCTTTAAAAAAAATAAAATAAAATAGGTCTACAATGAGAAATAAAATATTAGGGAATACTCAGTCTATGATGGCCCAAATTCATTCTCCCTGTTACGTATTATTATAAAAGACTTTCAGGGATCCCTGGGTGGCGCAGCGGTTTGGCGCCTGCCTTTGGCCCAGGGCGTGATCCTGGAGACCCGGGATCGAATCCCACGTTGGGCTCCCGGTGCATGGAGCCTGCTTCTCCCTCTGCCTGTGTCTCTGCCTCTCTCTCTCTGTGTGACTATCATGAATAAATAAATAAAATCTTTAAAAAAAAAAAAAAAAAGACTTTCAGATGAATAGAGGTATTAGGTAGATCTTAAATATAAAGAAAGGATTGCTTGTGGTATTCAATAAGTTACAGATAAAGATTTGTTGACCCAAGATTTACAAAGATGAGCATGAAAAGGACACACATGTATCTGGAAATTATTTTGTTGGAAGGACATTTTAAAAAGTAAATATGCAGGAGATTATTTTTGTATTATTTAATATAATTAAAATGAAAATAAAAGCATTCAGAAAAGTCCCAAAAGGTTGGAATTAATTATCAAATTGTTTTACTCAAATATCATAGAGTTTTCATTCTGGAAAAAGAAAGAGTGCTGGCAAGTGAATTCAACGAAAGCAACACAGCTCAGATTTGCAAAAAGGAAGCATTGATCTTGCCTCCTGTGATTTTCAGTACTACGAACCTAAGCATTTGCCTTCAAAGTTCAGATCCTTGAAATAAGACTCTCCCACTGTCATAATGGAACACAGGCCATATGATTGCTCCATCACTGAGAAGCCTCAAATATTATGTTTGCTCTGTGCTTTAAAGTGGCATCACGTTATTCAAGGCTGGCTGAAATCATTCGAGGAAGAGGCAAAGTCTGCTTTTCCTTTGCTTTCTGTAAGATGGCAAGATTGTGTAATCATACCCCAGCTGAATCTGGCTTATGTTGGTAAAGGAATTATCTCCTCATTAAAAACAAATCTTAATAGGCCTAATTTGAAGGCTGCTTTTGTCTGTAACTTGATCAAGAGGGTAATGACTGTGAGCCATGCTAAACAGAGGGAGAGTAAAAGAAAGTCAGAAACATTAAACAGTGCAGAACACAGTCACATTAGAGTGCTTTTGATATGCAAATTAAGCACACAAGGCAAAAAAAAAAAAAAATAGAAATGGGCTTGTTTCATTTCATTTCTTGATACTCTCCTTAGGGCATCCAGGAAAACCCAAGCGTTTAAGAAATGATTTGGTTTCAGAGACATGTAATTGTTATTTTCAGGGTTTTAGTGTCCTCAATTGCAAAATGGGAATACTAATGTCTATAATTATTATGATAGGATGGTTATAAGGATTAAATGAATAAATGTGAGGCATCTAGAACAGTGTCTGGATTTCTAATCTACTCAGCACATAGTTTCTGATAGCCCTTACTATAAGGTTTACCTATTTTTATTGGTGGTGTTATTACTATTATTAGCATTTTTTTTCTATTCTATACAAACTAGAATACCAGTCATAGATATAAGACTATTTCACTACAGAGGCTTCAGACCTTTTAAGATGCCAGCAGTGTGCATCTCAAAGAGCGTGATGTTCTATTCAGTCTTCCCTAAATGTATTTGACCTCAAACCTATTTCTCACAGGATGTCTTGTAACCCCCTGAGAAACATTAGTTCCTAAAGGAAGTTATGGATGACAATTCAATGATGCCCACAGGAAAAATGACTTCTAAGCCCTCAGCTAGTTAGGGGCAGAGTCTGGGCTTAAGCCTTGGTGTCCTAGGCTGATGTCAATTATTGGTAAAGAGTACTTTAAAAGATCCCATATAGGGAAAGGAGATCTGATGACCAGCCTTCTCTTTAAGAGTTTGTTAGTGGAAGCACCTCTAGAGTGCTCTTCTGTAAGCAATGTTAGGAGGCTCTCTAAACCATTGAACCAGCCCTGAAACAAATCATCTCCCCCTTTGTATCAAATGGCCAAGAGAAAGGACTGCTAACCATTACTGACAGGGGCTAGGAGACTCTGGCCTAGGCTTGGGGTCTTTGAGCTTCTGCCTTCGACTCGGCATGATCCTGGGGTCCTGAGATGGAGTCCCACATTGGGCTCCCTGCTGGGAACCTGTTTTTTTCTCTCTGCCTATGTCTGTGTCTCTCGTGAATAAATGAATAAAAGATACTTTAAAAAAAAAAAAAGAAGAAGAAGAAGCATCTTCTATTACTCTAGTCAGGCTAGGAGTGATAAAGCGGGCCATAGATCAGGCTTGTTGGGGAACTTCCTCTAACCAGTTCACAACGAGGTAAGTATAAACATTGTGAGTCAGCATTTGGAAACTTTTACAGTAATTTACAGAGGAATTTTGCATCTATGCACAAGTTAAACTAAGTAACAGTTTTTAAAACAGGGCTTGTATTTGTACCGTTTTAATATTTCATTTTTCTAGAAATTTATTTTTTATTGTAAAATAAAAGCATCAGTCCAGGACAGATTAAATATTAAAAAAAAAAATTAAAGTTGTCCTTTACGTTAGATAGTTCGAGAGACTGGTTCTCAGAAGTAATGGCCCCAGACCTGTAGTATCAGTATGTACATGAAAGAAAGAAAGAGAGACAAAGACAGAGATCCCAAACTCTGGTGTGCAAAGATAATATGACACATTTCTCTATGATCAACTTAAATTATACTCCTAACAACCACTCATTCAGGTTGGAAGTAATTTCAATGTCAGTTAGGATTAGGTTAAGCTATGAGTAATGGAGAACCCCTCCAAAAAAAACTAAAAAACAAAACAAAAAAAAAAACCAAAACCAGTGGCCTCATCAATGAGTGGACTTTTGGGAAACCAAATCATTTCTTAAACACTTGGGTTTCCCTGGATGCCCTAAGGAGGATATCAAGAAATGAAATGAAACAATGAGTACAATGAATACAATGAATATTCATCAATGAGTATTTTTTGAGGTGGTTTTGTTTTCCACTCTTCTATCCAAATCCTCTGAAATAAAAGGACACAGAGTCCTGCCCACCTTTTGAAATTTAATTTTATTTTATTATTTTAAAAATCTATTTATTTATTTATTTATTTACTTACTTACTTATTTATTTATTTATTATTTATTTATTTATTTATTTATTTATTTATAGAACATGAGTGGGGAAAGGGGCAGAAAGGAAGGGAGAGAGAGAAATTCAAGCAGACTCCCCACTGAGCACAGAGCCTGACAAAGGGCCCTATCCCACAACCCTGACATCATGACTTGAGCTGAAACCAAGAGTCGGGCACATAACCAACTCAGCCACCCAGTTGCCACCTCTGCCTTTTTTAATAGAGCAGGAAAAAGTCAGGGAGGAACCAAAACAAGACTCCAGTATACTATGGCTTATCAACGATGATATTTAATCATCCTCTGTGATGATCTTGGAGCCAGACCAATTCCTAGAAGGTTTGGGGCCTACTCTGAATAACCGGGTGTTCTTTATGCATCAGATAGTGTTTTCCCCTTTTAACCATTGTCTGCTGAGGTCTTTAAAACTCCCTTCATAGGTTTTAGAATCCAAATCATCTCTTTCTTATTGGCCTTTCTAGGTTTCTCTCACTTGTCATAGATTTTTGTCTCGATGCATTTCTTTGTAGCTGGAACACTCAAGCAAAAAAGGTGAGTGGAAGCACATTTTATCAATTTATTTCCAGGCCTCTGGTATTGAAGTCAATCTCTAATTGAAAAATTAGTCTCCAGGGGCCACTAATTAGATCTTGAGATTGATGCTTTGTGCAAAATTTAGTATCTTCCTAGTCTGCCACATTTTTGTAGGCTCCTTTTTCATTCAGTTCTAGTTTGTAGCTAAGGGGTTCCATACTTCCATTGGTCTGGACTGCTAGCAACAATGCTTATATAGTAATATCTTTGAAAATGTAGATGAAACATTGGCAACTTTGGAATGAATTGTCATACATTTCCCAACGTCTCCTACCATCTCTAATGAATTGTATAACTTTTTAGTGTATTAAATAATTATATATTTGTCATATATTCATTTAGCTGCAAGATTTTCAAAAAGCTATATTTAGAAGACCAAATTTGATTTATCCTGTTTCTTTTTCAGTGTTACCTCTGTTCCATCATATGAATCTCCACCTTTTGTTTTGGAATTAAAAAAATCCTCAGAGAATATAGTCTTCTGAATTTAGACATTTTTGAAGCTGATTTTCCTCCTAGCCACATTTATCTCTCTAACAAAGATTTCCAGAAAAATAAAAGGCTAGGAAAAATGGAAATCTTAGCAAATTAAATATTATTAATATTATGTAACTTACATTGATTTTATAGGAATAACTCATGCAATTTGGATGCCAACCTCATGCTTTATTTCCATTTACTTCCATGCTCTAATATGCCTTTTTTCCTCATTTTTCTTGTTCAGCTTTAAAGAAGAATAAAATTACTTGCAATTTCACTCAGAGACACCCACTTTTGAATATTTTGGTTCATTTCCTTCTAATCTCAAAGAAAGCTTTCATTTTAGAAACACTGCCTTTATTTTTTAACATGTATATGCATTTTCCTTATATCCATATGAATTTTTTCCCATTTATAAAAACAATACATAATTATTATCATAAAATCAAAATTAATAAGGTGAATAAAGAAAAGAATTGGTTGTGTTTTGTTGCCAAGTCTTTGGATGTGCTTGCCCAAAATTTTAGGAAAATTTGTGTGGCTTTAGTAACTACTGCTTGGCTGTTAGTGAAACTTTTCTGCCAAGTTACAGGAAAGTGGATAGTCTGCTAGGCCTCCAGGTCAATTTGGATGGACCCTTTGTGAGTTTCAAAGTAACGTTTAAAATATATGTTGTTTTGGGGCATCTGGGTAGTTCAGTTGGTTAAGCATCAGCTCAGGTCATGATCCCAGTGTCCCAGGAGCCCTCATGGGGCTCCCTGCTCAAGTAGGGAATCTGCTTCTCTCTCTCTCTCTGCTACTCACCACCCCCAGTTCATTCTCTGTCTTACTATCTCTCTCAAATAAATAAATACAATTTTTTTAAAACAAACAAACAAATAAATAAATAAACACATATTGTTTTGCAACATTTTCTCCAAATATGATAGTGTCAAAACTCACTCCCCTGTCTTTCATAGAGCAAATTACAACAGGGCAGCCTAGCTAATTGAGTGTGGAATTTAAATTTCCATGTTTTAACATTTTTCTATTTAATAAGAAGCACTGGACAATTAAAAAAAAAAGTTTCAACTGTGAAGTCAAGAGAGAAAAAGCACATGTTTTTTCCACACAAGGAGAAGAAAAACAATATGAATCAAGCAATATTAATCACATATATCCCCACATGCTAAGGATATTAGGTGAACCTTGTGCATAACAAGTTACAAAATTAAGTTACTAAAATATAAACCCTGTGCCTCTCAGTTGTTTGAACTTTGCAGTTAGCTTGGTCTTTCATTTTGTACTAACCAGGCAGAGCCACAGTTGTAGAGAGATAAAATTTCATTCGTTGGTCTCTGATCGACTCAGAACAGAATCTATTACCTCTTGGTTCCTGAATGGCTGAATATGGATTCAGAAGAAATGGGAACCATTAGTGCAGAAGATTTATATTTCTAATTAGACCCTGATAGCCACTCAGCTTCTTTTGAGAGCCAAGGGGAAAGAAAGTTTGTCCCAATCAATCAATCAATCAATAGGCAGGATGAGAGGGAAGGAAAGAGTAGCAATATAACTTATGTTTAACCCCAGAAGGAGGAATACATGGCACACTTGATTTTACCTCCTCCTGTCCTTGATTTGCTAATGAATCACATGACATTTCCCACTGAGATTGGATTTAGGCTCAGAATCTTTCTCGGTACAGCCTTCTGGGCAGCTGCTCCCAATCTATCGTGGTTGGCTTATGAGATCGATTTACTGAGTTATTTATTCATTTATTCACCATGTATTGGACATATAAACTGTGCCAGGCATGGTAAAACGCATTCAGGAGCAAGACACAAAGCTTACATTCTAGCGAAAGGAAACCTTTTTATTACCTTTCTTGGTCCTGCGCATTTGCTTGGCATGCAGTAGGTGTTCAATAAATTTCTTCTGTCACATTGCATTGAAGTGACTTGTGAAGAGTATCCTGGCATCAGCTGACCCAGCTGAGAAGTGGAGTGTGGCCATGGTTCTCCATCAAATAATGCGAACATTTGTTCTGCCTCAGTTCACTTCCTGCTCAAGGTCTATTAAAAACAAGCTCACCATCCAGATTCGTTCTCAACTGGATATGTTTCGAGGGGCAAGGGTGGATAGCCAAGAGACGAGTCATACATGGAAACTCAACTCATTCCTTCAATCTGACCTCTGAATGTCTTTTAGATCTGCTGATTAGATTCTTGCTAGAGCACAATATCAGACTCAATCCTCAAAGGAAATAAATTAAACTGCACCACACGAGGACAAATGGTTGACATTGTGCTCTTGCTAGCATCTTGTGTGCAGCTGTGAACAGCTGTGTGAGTGCCAGTTAAGCTGTGATAGTATCATTGGGAAGAGAGATAAAGGGCAATTCATTCACAAAGCACTATTGAAAGGACCTCACAGGTGTGTTCTAAGGATTGAATTTCTGCTATCCCCTCTCTATCTGAAATTTATCCTGAGATAAGCTGATATAATATAATATAGAATTATAGGTCTTCTCCGTCCGGGGAATGGTGTTTTAGGAATACATGATGTGACATTCACAAACAAACATGAAATAGGGAAAAGCAGTCTCCACTTGACAAAAAGGATTAGCTTCTGACTCTGGAGTGATTCTTGGACCATTTATTCATTCCCTTATGAATAAGCTTCAGTTTTCCCCCCTCTGGTACAGAAGCACAAATTTGCCAAAGAGAGTGGCTTTTTTAGAGAACCGCTTTATTTATTACCCATGCTTGCAACTTCACTCCCCTACCAGAAGCCGTCAGCTGCTCATCCTTTGACTACAAATTGTCAGCTCCTTTGGTGAACAACGATGAGGTCAGATGCTAACGGCCAGTGAAGGGGACAAAATGAAGTGAGTAAAGGGTATTTGGTAAAGAGATTGAAATGGCATTTGGATGTTTGTTTTAAAAGACTTCAATATGCCATTCAAAGGGAAAACTGTGTATATCAGCTGCCCTCTTGAGAAATGGAGTTAGAAGATAAAGCCGTAAATTAAAATTGGATAGAAATCCTAGGTCAGTGTTCCTAACTGTTGGCCCAGTACATGGGCCACCTTTGTGGACTCAATCGCCTAGTAATCTCGCTGAAACTGCAGATTTCACTCATGGCTGCAGAATCAATGAAGGACTGCCTGAGTTTTTGTAACCGACTCCCCGAGATGAGTCTAGTGTACATGGCTAGATTTGGGAATTACTGGTAGATGCCAGGCTAAACAAACACACAAACTAACAAATAAAAATAAAGCAGATGACAGGGCACCTGGGTGGCTCAGTCGGTTGGGTTGAGCATCTGTCCAGCTCTTGGTTTCAGCTCAGGTCGTGTTCTCAGGGCCTTGAGATGGAGTCCCATGTCAAGCTCTGTACTCAGTGGGGAGTCTATTTGAGATTCTTTCCCTCCCTTTCTTTCTGCCCCTCCTCTCCCTCATGTGCTCTCTTGCTCTCTCTCAAATAAATTAATCTTAAAAAGAAAATAAAGCAGATGAGTTATTTAGGAGGGGAAAACTGCAAACCCAGGCCAGAAAAATGAGATAGCAGGGCTGCCCCTCTGTATAGACCCAAACCAATAAATAATATTTTGTAATCAATAAATAGTAATTAATTTAAGTAATTACTTTATATCAAGGACTGATTATTTCCTTACATCTTTTAATCTTTAAATTATAAGGAACTTTATGAGTGAGGCAGAATCCATGGGGCTTCTCATGTATTACAACATGAGCATTTTAAGGCAGTCGGGAGGATCATACAGCTGGTAGCTGGCAGAGCCACGCTCCAGACTCAGGAAGTCTGATTCCAGAGCCTGTGGTTAAACCTGGACCAGAAACTGTCTTTCCTGAGCAGATGATAGGCCTTGGGGAAATGAAGTTTATTTAGTAAGGCAGTGTTGCCCTCAAGGAGCTCATGGAAATTTATAATGTAATGTAGCAAATGCAGTGTGTAACATGCAAAGAGAGACTCTGAGGTCTTTGCAGGATCACAGAGGAGGCCAGACCCAGGATGGAAAGTGGGCTCTGTGGGTCTGAGCTGAAATGTGAAAGGATGAGAAAGAGCGAGCCACAAAAAGACTGGATCGAGGGAAGGTATTCTTGGAGGAGTCAAAAAAGCCTCAGAGAAAAGATATAGTAGTTCCTGGCTTTTCTCAACAGGCTATTACTGAAGAAGGGTGAATTCATTATAAAATGGTAAGAATGATAACTATCTGCTTGATATGGAAAATAATTATTAATGATCATTATTTAATTGGTATTAATAATAATGATCACAATCATTTTTAGTAACTGACATGAATGATAATTGTGGTGTTTCATAACCTATTGCTATGTTATTCCAAAATTATCCTAAAGCTTAATTGTTGAAACAGCCTCTCTACTATGTTCTTAGGAATCAGGAATTCTGAGAAGGCATAAGTGGGATGGCTTGGATCTCTTGTCTGGGGCCTCAGCTGGAGCTGACTTGAACGGATGGGTCAATGAACACCAGGGCTAGAAAGTCTTCTTCCAAGAAGGATGGTCTACCATGTTGGTCAGGGTGACTGGAAGGCTATATTTAAGTGGAACCGTTTGCCAAAGCACTTCCGTGTGTCCTCCTCAACTTGGTGACCTCAGGAGAGTAGGACTTCTTCTAAGGTGGGTCAGTGTCCCAGTGAAGAAGGTAGATGGGATATCTTTTTGACCTAGCTTTGGAAGACACAAAGTGTTACCCCACCATACTCTATGCAGTCATAAGCACATCCAAATTTAAGAGAAACCATAACCTGAGGAGTATCAAGGAATTTAGAGCCAAGTTTTAAAATCACCACATGTGGTTAACATTTATTGGGTACTTTCTAAGTGTCGGGCACTGTTCTAAATGCTTTAGCAAGGATATCTCATTTAAAGTTCATCACAATGGTACAAAATATGTGGTACTATTATCCCAGTTATAGATGAGGGATCGCAGGCTTAGGGAGGATGTTTAACTTATACAAGGTCATCAATAAGTGGCCACATAGAGAAATGGACTCAAATTTGTGGGATTTAAAAATGGAAACCTAAGTCACATCACCTTGGTATTCTTTGTAACTCAGCTCTGACTCTGGACCCAAAGTGCACAGTATGCTCATTGTTAGTGTTTGTGGGAGGGAAGAAGGCAACTCTACATCTAAAGGGACTCAAATAGGGACATTTGGGGGCAATATCATGATTGGCAACTACTACACTATGCTTTGCCCTTGTCAAAAGTGGAATATTCAGGAAGCAATGCTGTATGGACCTTGGGCCTGGTATTTTAATTTCTTGTGTAAATGCTCACATAATTCTCTCCTTGGAAGCCTCATCCCCTTGTGCCTGAATCCTGAAATCAAAGAAATGGGACAAATACGCTTTGGAAAATGCTTCTGAATCAAAGTCCTCTCAGGAAAAGTATCACAAATTGGGAGTATTCATTCCCAGGATTATGAAAAAATACCTTTTGCCTACTTTACAATACTTACACCAATTAGAAGAGTAATCAATGGTATTTAAACTCAATTTTGTTTCATGTACCCACTCACCCAACGATCTATTTTGAACACCTATAATGTGTTAGACACAATGCTGGATCTCTTCCTTCCTAGAGCTCATAGTCTAATGAGGGAGACAGAGAAACTAAGTAGGTAACTATTCAAGTATATAATTGCTAATTCTCAAAAGTTACTTTGAGAGAAATTAATGTGATAAGATAAAAATAAGACAAGAGTAAGGTAAGAAAATCTGTATTATGCTGGTTGGATTAGGCCTCTCTAGGGATGTGATATTTAACCAGGAACCCAAAGTAAGAGAGGAAAAGAAAGGCAGTGATCCTGTTTATTTTTATTTTGTTCTTTGGTCCCAACCTTTTTCCTCTGAGTTCAGACCCTGTTCCTAAGGGAATTAAGCTACAAGACAGGATGTTGATGGAAGAATCTAACTAGTCCTCAGTCCAGTATCAAGTTCATGCACACGGACTCTTTTCAGGCAAGTTTAAAACCTGACATCTAAGGGGTGATCTTACTGCCCAGTTGCAGAGAAATCTGAGATCAGCCCTAGCTAACAGCCTCAAAGTGTTGGTCATTAATGTGCCCACCAAGTCCCTTGAGTTCTAACCCAAATAGAGTCTTGGTGGCCCATTCTGTCTGTCTTCCAGAGGCACCTTCAAACAGCAAGAATGGGCTAGGTCTTCAGGCTAGAGGATAATGCTTCTAAAAAGCTTCATAAACTTTACTTTCCAAGATCAGACTATATTTATCAACACTGGAGTATTAATATTTAAGGAAACTTGACCTTGGGAGTGGTAGTGTGGTGGGGAATCCTACTAATAATTACCCCTTAATTTAGTTTTTAAAATTTAGGCATTCATTGATCCTGTAAAAGGAGCCTCTAATATTTGAGCTCCCAGCATCTATGGCAGTTACAAGAAGTGACACAGGGATTCAGCAGGATTGAAACCTTCCTGTAGGTGCACTTTAATAGTTTGTGGACTTTCTAAATATGCAGTTATTATTTGAGGCCATTTTTGGAAATAGTGTCATACATATGTGTGTGTATATATACATGTAAATATACTACATATATGCAAATATTAACAGTGTAATTACCCTGTATATGTGGATTTATTAATTCCTAAAATACTAGCTAATACCCTATTACACACCTACTTATCTCACTTAATCTTATGGCCACCCTAAAAAACTATTATATGACATTCTACAGGTGAAGAAGCAATAGTACAGGACCTAAGAACCTATATGTAGTAGAATAGAAGAACCACCAGATATATGTTGCAATTTAAATGTAAATTACTTAAAAGTAAATGAACATTCAGTCCCTCAGTCACACCTGTTACATTTCAAGTACTTGCAGAACATTTCCACCATGGTAGAAAATTCTGATGGGGGTAGCTCTGGAGACTATAGGTCAGAGTTTCTCACCTTTGCTTGATATTGACATTTTGGGCCAGGTAATTGCTATGGGGGATTTTCTTGTACATTATAGGATGTTTAGCAGCCACTACCCACTAGTTACCAGTAGCACCCTCGCCTAGTTGTGGCAATCAAAAATCCTCCAGAGAATGTCAAGTGTCCCCAGGAAGGGGGAATAAAATCATCCCTGGTTAAGAACCATTCTCCTAGACTCAGCCTGAGGTTTAAAGGCTATATGGGAATTTGGGTAAGTTGTTTTCAATTCTTTAAGCTTGGTTTCCCTCATTGGTAAAATATTTTAAAAGAAGAGCACATTTTCATAGGTTTGTGAGTGTTCACGGTAATGCATTTGGTAGGTAATAAGAACATGGTAAATGGTCTTTAGGATTGTAATGCTCCAACTCCCTCTTACCTGAGGGATGCCCAGATTAGCTGCTGTGGCATCTAGAATCCTGAAAACGAAAATTTCTGTTTGCTGTTCCAATGCTCTATCCATGAACTCAGGCTTCTATGTTTAGGGACCTGCAGGGCTGGAGATAATGCCAGATTATATTGATTTGTTTACACAGCAAAATCTAAGGACTTAAAACTTAAAAAGCAAATAAAGCAAAACTTCAACCAAACACAGAAAACCATCTGTCAGTCTCACTGGCCTGAATTTTGTCATGATGGCCTTGAGAATGTATGGAACAATGAAGTGATCAATTAATGAGGAAGGTTTTTAAATATCTCCATAAAAATGGAATCAAACATTTAGAATAATTATGGTAAAAATGATTAAATAATAGCAATGGACAGCTGTCAGGAAATTAACTGAAGTTTCAACCTCAAATGTCTAAATAGGCACATTTAGACAATTGGCCATATCAATGTATCAGGTTCAGACTACCATGTTCATAGGATAGAAAGATAATTAAATGAATATTTGAAGTTTGTGCTTATTCTTGCCTTGAAAAAAACAAATACAGGTGTGTTAATGGGCTTACAGAGGACATCATTATCAACTTATTTTTATCCTTGAGATTTTTCCATGGTTTGTAGAATTAAGCTGAATATAAGCTTCTAAATATCAAACTGTACATAGATTGGATAATGTGAACCAGTATTTGAGCATTTTGACCCATAAGAAGGGAAATTCCATAAAACATAAAACTAATGCATTGAGAGGAGCAAAAATAGAATAGTTCATTTCTTCAATCTATGATCCAATAATTGAATTCTTCAATTTATGTTTCAGTAATTGATACCTGAAAGGTCATCTCTCTCTTAGAAACAAGAGATTATGTTCACCATTCACAAAATAACCTGGCCATACGTCATGCATTTACAACGTATCAGGCCCCAGGCTAAGAAATAAGCATTACCTCATTAACCTCATTTAAACTTAACAACAGTGTGAAAAGGATATTATTTCTTTCCATTTTGAAGATGAGAAAATACATTGAGAGAGTTTTTTTTTTTTAAAGATTTTTTATTTATTTATTCATAGACACAGAGAGAGAGAGAGAGAGAGAGAGAGGCAGAGACACAGGCAGAGGGAGAAGCAGGCTCCATGCAGGGAGCCCGATGTGGGACTCGATCCCGGGTCTCCAGGATCACACCTCAGGCTGCAGGCGGCGCCGAACCGCTGCACCACCGGGGCTGCCCCATTGAGAGAGTTTAGATAACTTGTAGGTAAAAGGTAGAGCCAGATTTCAGACTCAGGAGTACAGAATTTCTAGGCTCTGGTCATCTTCTATACTATATCTGCAGGTAAATGGTGAAGAAAATACTCGTTCTCCATGTTATAAATCATATCCATAATTAGTACTCCTCCACAACATTGATCCATTCACTGCATCTGGACAACATGGGATATAATAGGTATTGTCTTTTATGGTCTGACTTCTTTCACCATATTAACTCATCAAATCAGATTATGAATGAGACTTCTTTATACTTCTGCTACATGAAATACTTTCTTCTTAAAATGAACCAATCTGCCAAAATCTCCATATTTTCTTTCTAGTTTCTTATTCATTAGAGAAAAATTCTGACTGGGCATTTTTTAAAAAAGAAATAAATTCTTAACAAATCAATCATACTAGAATACTACCAGTCGCAAGATAAGAAAGATATTAAAAATGTCTCAAAGAAAGGACTCACTAGTTGAGAGTAACCGAAGGGAGAGACATTCTTGAATTAATAAAATGTCTTATAAAGTATGAGTTAAAAGACAGAAAGTCTATTATCTTTTGAAACCTGTTGGACAAATGAATCAATCAAGATGGAGTGTAAAAAATATGAAATATATGAACTGGGCAAAAATAGAACTTTGTGGAAGTCTAATTGGGCCTATTTTGATGAACAAATGAGGTCTAAGTAAGTGGGACATAGTTTGTTACTAACCAATAGGTCAAGGTGTTACTATAGTTTTTGAAAAAAATAATCCTTGTAAGCTGATAAATGTTCTCCTTGCAATATTTTTATGCTGTAGCACATATAAATTTATAAATTATATAATTTGTACTATATATACACACATATATAAAATCTATATTATAATGAGTGGGAAATATCAGAAAGGGAGACAGAACATGAGAGACTCCTAATTCTGAGAAATGAACTAGGGGTGGGGAAAGGGGAGGTGGGCGGGGTGTGGGGGCGACTGGGTGACGGGCACTGAGGGGGGCACTTGATGGGATGAGCATTATTCTATATGTTGGCAAATTGAACACTAATAAAAAATACATTTACAAAAAATAAAAATAAAAAAATTAAAATTCTTATCGCCTGCAAATAAATCTATATTATATATAATCTATACACTATTCAATCTTTACTACATACTAACCAATCTATACTATATACTATGTACTATATAACCTATCTGCCTATCTATCTATATATAATCTCACAAAGATAATGAACTCTCCAGACTCTATCCAAATAATTAAATTTTGAATTGTTGGGAGTAGAATTCATAAAGTCTTTTTATAGAGTCAAACTTAAAAACCTGAAAAAGGACACCCAAGTATGGCTTCTTTTCTCTATCTGAACAAGTCACATTCTGTTTCATCAAATATATCACTCTTCTCATACAGGTAACACATGAAAGCCAATTCTAATTTGATGTGTTGGTATTCATTTCTGTTGGTAAACACTTAGTCCTACCTCCAATATTAGCTAGAAGGAAGAGCCATTTTACTGATATCCCACACTAAGGGAGAAAGGATTGCACGAGGGTGTGGATACCCAGGGGGCCATCTCAGAGGCTGTCCAGCACCATGTATTTCTTCTGCACTGATATCTACATTCTGTGGGATATCTAGAGATTGTCATCTCTGAAAAGCATGTCCTGGGCATACTTGAAGGAGAAATAAAACAAGGAGTAAAAGTATCTAGGGATCCCTGGGTGGCGCAGCGGTTTGGCGCCTGCCTTTGGCCCAGGGCCCAATCCTGGAGACCCAGGATCGAATCCCACGTCGGGCTCCCGGTGCATGGAGCCTGTTTCTCCCTCTGCCTGTGTCTCTGCCTCTCTCTCTCTCTCTCTGTGACCATCATAAATAAATAAAAATTAAAAAAAAAAAAAAGTATCTAAACCATGTTTTGGTGCTCGTTTGCTTTTCCTCTGGAATTTTTCTCCCAATCCTTAAAAAAAAAAAAAAATCTATTCTCAGATAGTGGAACTGTTCAGAGTTGACAGCCCAGAGATACACACATATTGGTCATTTCCACTGTGGGACTCAGCAGGAGTCAGAGAGCACCCCCTCATAACATCTTAAAAGAAGCTGTACGATCTCAAGGGTGTAAAATGTACATTCTCAAAGGGGAAATATCACCCCCAAGGGGCCAACAATGAGTTCCCGAGGGGGAAAGAGTTCTTACTCTTTTTATGTAGAAAGCACAGATGTACATACAGTACATAGACAGATATATGGTATATCTGTGGCATTAAATTTTTATTTGGAAATGCCTGCAGCCTTGCTTTTCTTTTTCAAGATTGCATTGGCTCTTCTGGGTCCTTTGTAGTTCCACACAAATTTTAGGATTGTTTGTTCTAGTTCTGTGAAAAGTGCTGTTGGTATTTCGACAGGGATTGCATTACATGTGTAGATTGGTTGGAGTAGTGTGACATTTTAACAATATTTATTCTTGGGGATCCCTGGGTGGCGCAGCGGTTTGGCGCCTGCCTTTGGCCCGGGGCGTGATTCTGGAGACCCAGGATCGAATCCCACATCGGGCTCCCGGTGCATGGAGCCTGCTTCTCCCTCTGCCTGTGTCTCTGCCTCTCTCTCTCTCTGTGTGACTATCATAAATAAATAAAAATTAAAAAAAAAAACAAAAAACAATATTTATTCTTGCAATCCATGAGCATGGAATGCTACCATTTCTTTGTATTATCATCAATATCTTTAATTAGTTTTTTATAGTTTTTAGAGTACAGTTCTTTTTTTAAAAGATTTTATTTATTTATTCATGAAAGACACAGAGGCAGAGACATAGGCAGAGGGAGAAGCAGGATCCCTCTGGGGAGCCCGATGTGGGACTCCATCCCTGAACCCCAGGATCATGCTGGGAGCCTAAGGCAGACACTTAACCCTGAGTCACCCAGGTGTCCCCAGAGCACACTTCTTTCACTTCCTTATTATTTTGGGTACAATTGTAAATGAGATCGTTTTCTTAGTTTCCTTTTCTGTTGCTTCATTATTGGTCTATAGAAATGCAACAGATTTCTGTAGATCAATTTGTATCTTGTGACTTCAGTGAATTCTTTGATCAGTTCTACCAGTTTTTGGGTGGAGTCTTTCAGGTTTTTCTATAAGTGGTATGTCATCTGTAAATAGTGAAAGTTTTACTTCTCCCTTACTTATCTAGATGCCTTTTATTTCTTTTTGTTGTCTGATTGCTGTGGCTGGGACTTCCAGCACTATGTCAAATAAAAGTGGTGAGAGTAAACATCCTTGTCTTTTTTGGACCTTAGGAGAAAAGCTCTCAGTTTTTCCCTATTAAGGATGATATTAGCTGTGGGATTTTCATATGTGGCCGTTATTATGTTTATGCTTCCTCTAAACCTACCTTGTTGAGGGTTTTTATCATGAATGGATGTTCGTCAAATGCCTTTTCTGCATCTATTGAAATGATCATATGGTTTTTATCCTTTCTCTTATTGATGCAATGTATCCCGCTGATTGATTTATGAATATTGAACCACCCCCCTGCAGCCCAGGAATAAATCCCACTTGATCTTGGTGAGGGATTTTTTAATGTATTGTTGGATTCGGTTTGTTAGTATTAGAGTGAGGATTTTTGCATCTATGTTCATCAGAGATATTGGCCTGTAGTTCTTTTATTTTGTGATGTCTTTACCTGGTTTTGGTATCAGGGTAATGCTGGCCTCATAGAATAAATTTGGAAGTTTTCCTTACTTTTTTACTTTTTGGAATAGTCTGAGAAGAATAGGTAGTAAGTCTCCCTTAAATGTTTGGTAGAATTTACCTATGAAGTCATCTGGTCCTGGGCTTTTGTTTGTCGGGAGTTTTTTGATTACTGATTCAATTTCAATTTCTTTGCTGGTGATTGGTCTATTTCTGTTTCTTTCTGTTTCAGTTTTGGTAGGTTACAAGCTTTTAGGAATTTATCCATTTCTCCCAGGTTGCCCAATTTGTTGCCATATAGTTTTTCTTAATATTTTGTTACAATTGTCTGTATTTCACTGGTGTTTGCTGTTATTTCCCCTTTCTCACTTCTAATTTTATTTATTTGGTCCTTTCTCTCTCTCTCTCTCTCTTTTTTCTTGATAAGCCTGGCTAGAGGTTTTATCAATTTTATTGATTTTTTTCAAAGAACCAGCTCCTGGTTTCATTGATCTGCTCTGTGGTTGTTGTTGTTGCTTTTCATTTCTATAAGATTTACTTATTCTCTAATCTTTGTTATTTCCTTCCTTCTGCTGGTGCTAGGTTTTGTTTGGTCTTTTTCTAGCTCCTTTAGGTAAAAGGTTAGGCAGCTTCTTGAGGTAGGCCTGCATTACTATAAACTTTCCTTTTAGGACTGCTTTTGCTGCATCCCAAAGGTTTTGAACTGTTGTGTTTTCATTTTTAATTTGTTCCCATGTGCTTTTTTTATTTCTTCTTTTATCTCCCATTCATGTTTAGTAGCATGTTTACCTCCATGTATTTATGATCTTTCCAGATTTTTTTCTTGTGCTTGACTTCAAGTTTCATAGCATTATGGCCAAACAAGATGCATGGTATGACTTTGATCTTTTTGAATTTGTTGTGGTTTGTTTTGTGGCCTAATATGTGAACTATTCTGGAGAATGTTCTATGTGCACTTCAAAATAATGTGTATTCTGCTGTTTAAGGATGGAATGTCCTGAATATATCTGTTAAATCCATCTGGTCCAGTGTGTTATTCAAAGCCATTGCCTTCTTATTGATTATCTGTTTAGATGATCAGTCCAATAAAAGTGGACTGTTAAGATCCACTACTATTATTGTGTTATTATTAATTAGTTCCTTTATGTTTGTTATTAACAGTTTTATATATTTGGGGGCTCCCAAGTAGGGTGCATAAATATTTACAATTATTATATCTTCTTGCTGAATTGTCCTCTTTATTATTATATAGTAGCCTTCTATGTCTCTTGTTAGTCTTTGTTTTAAAGTCTCTTTAAAAAAGACTGATATAAATGTTGCTACTCCAGTTTTCTTTTGATATCCTTATGCACATCCCCTCACTTTCAATATGTAAGTGTTGTTAGGTCTAAAATGAGTCTATTGTGGCAGCATATAGATGTGTCTTATTTTTTATGCATTTCTGTCATCCTGCGTATTTTGATTGGAGTATTTAGCCCATTTACATTCAAAGTACTTATTGATAGGTATGTATTTATTGCCATTTTATTACTCATTTTGTGGTTGTTTCTGAAGATTTTTTCTGATCCTTTCTTTTTCATGGTTTGCTGGTTTTCTTTAGTGATATACTTGGATTTCTTTCTCTTTATTCTTTGCATCTATTAGTGGTTTTTGATTTGTGGTTACCATTGGGCTTCTATAGAACATTTCCTGCATATAGCAGAATGTAGCCTATATTAAGTTGACTGCCGTTTCAGTTTGAACCATTCTTTACTCCTCTCCTCCCCATATTTAGGTATGTGTCATATTTTACATCCGATTATTTTGTGAATTCTTTGACTGATTTTTTTTTACCAAAATATTAATTTTTACTGCTTTCGTGTTTCTTACCTTTATAATGACACTGCTATTCTCTCCTTTTCACTCAAAGAGCCCGCTTTAATATTCCTACAGGGCTGGTTTAGTGGTCAGGAATTCTTTTAGTTTTTGTTTGGGAAACTCTTTATCTTTCCTTCTATTCTGAAGGATAGCCTTGCTGGATAGTGTTCTTGGCTGCACATTTTCCCCTTTCAGCACTTTGAATATATCATGCCACTCCCTTCAAGCTTAGAAAGTTTTTGCTTAAAAAATCTCCTGCTAACAATAGCTAAACTGTGGAAGGAGCCTCGGTGTCCATCGAAAGATGAATGGATAAAGAAGATGTGGTTTATGTATACAATGGAATATTACTCAGCCATTAGAAATGACAAATACCCACCATTTGCTTCAACGTGGATGGAACTGGAGGGTATTATGCTGAGTGAAGTAAGTCAATCGGAGAAGGACAAACATTATATGTTTTCATTCATTTGGGGAATATAAATAATAGTGAAAGGGAATATAAGGGAAGGGAGAAGAAATGTGTGGGAAATATCAGAAAGGGAGACAGAACATAAAGACTCCTAACTCTGGGAAACGAACTAGGGGTGGTGGAAGGGGAGGAGGGTGGGGGGTGGGGGTGAATGGGTGACGGGCACTGAGGGGGGCACTTGACGGGATGAGCACTGGGTGTTATTCTGTATGTTGGTAAATTGAACACCAATAAAAAATAAATTTATTAAAAAAAAATCTCCTGCTAGCCTTATAGGTTTTCCCTTGTAAATTACTGTCTCCTTTTACCTTGCTGCTTTTAATATTTTCCCTTTATTACTATATTTTGCCATTTTAATTACAACATGTGTTGGTGTGGATCTGCTTTTGCTGATTTTGTTAGGAGTTCTTTGTGCCCCCTGGATCTAGATAGATATCTCTTTCCTTCCTCAGATTAGGGAAACTTTCAGCTATTATTTCTTCAAATAAATTCTCTGCCTCCTTTTCTTTCTTTTCTTCTTTGGGGACTCTCTAAAATAATTAAATAAATCTTTTAAAAAATTCTCCATCAGGCATGTTACTTATATCCTCTTCACTTAGGTCTACGGCCTTGTCTTATTCTTTCATTTGGGACAAATTCCCCTGTCTTCTCATTTTGTCTAAATCTCTACACTTTTTCTGTGTATTGGGAAAGTCAGCTATATCTCCTGTTCTTGAGGGTAATGGCTTTATGAAGAAGAGGTCCTGTAGTGCCCCATAGTGTAGTCTCCCCTGGTTCTCAGGGCCTGGCACTTCTGGAAATGTTTCTAACGTTTGCTTGACATGCTCTGCTATTGTGTCCTGGCTGCTTTATCCTTCAGGCCAGTCATCTGCAGAGGTTCTCTTTGCCTGTTGTGGGCAACGTTTGGTCTCTGGCCTGAATGTGATGATTTTTAACCAGATGTGCTCTGGTCTGCTTGTGAAATGGGGCTTGTCACCACTTCCACCAAAACTGAGGCCTCACAAATCTCTGGGGTCGGGAGATGCAGTGTGGACAAGCGTTTGAGTCAGCCTTCTGGGGAAGGGGACCCACTGGCAAGAATGACTGGGAGAGGCATTTCTTCCAGAGCATCGGGAGTGGGGCTTGGTGTAAGCAATTTAGGTGGCCAATGTCAATGCTGAATTGGTTCCTGCAGGTGGCCTTGTGCTTAGGCTGGGGGGGGAGGGGGGGATGGGGGCGATGGGGCCTCCCAGTTCCTTTGTTCCTGGAGGGGTTTCTCCCTGAATGATGCCTCTTTGGGACACATTCTGAGATGAGCAAATAAGCCCCCTACTGTGTGCCCCAACCACTCTTCAGGCCATTGTTTCCACATTGTATGTCCACAGACTGTTTTCCCTGCCTTCTCTTCAAAAGCTTCAATGTCCTGCAAGCTCTCCCAGAGCCAAGCACACTGACCTTTAAGACCCCGGGCTTTAAGCCCCACTGGTTGCAAGAACTCATGAAATTCAGGCCCTCTCACTTGCCAAGCCAGTTGCTATGCGGATTTGTTTTCTCTGTGCACTCCCCTGTGTGCTAGTCTCTCGCCCTTCTCTGCAACTGCAGCTCCCTCTCCATTACAGTGGCCACTTTCTGTTTCTCTTTCAAGCCACATCTTGGTATTTCCTTCCTTCTTCGATATGACCTCTTATCCACTTTTGGTTGTGGAGTTTGTTTTGCCAGTCTTCAGATTGATTTCTGGTGTATTGGGGATAACTTGATAGTTATCTAGTTGTATTCATGGGATGAAACAAGCCTGGGGCGCTCCTACTCTACTGCTATCTTCCATGCCTGTCACTGATTTTTTTTTTTACCATCTTTTATTTGTTTTTGCCATTCCCACTTTCTCCCCCACCCCTTTTTTTTACCATCAATTAACCCCAAGGTAGAACTAAATTTAAAAGTGAAACAAAAATACGGGTGTTTATTCATAATGAGTTGGCTTGAAACAACAAAAACAAACTTATTTTCCTGGTTCTGAGAGAGAGGTTGTTTGCTAATAGATGTGGTCAACCTGCTTATAGTTTGAGAAGACTGCTTTATCTGTGTCTTTTTTTTTTCTGCAGAGTTTTCAACAATTCCTAAAAGAACTGCCCCAAGAAAATAAGAATCACTCTAGCTTAGTGATCAGAAGAGAAAAGGTATGGAGGCAGGGGTAGAAGGATTGTGGGTGCAACGGCTTCTTCCATTCTAGCCTGGGATTTTGCTAGGTCTTCTCTGGGATTCTGAGGGGAAAAAAAAATCTAGATCCAATTTCTGAACTAGAAAATGAATAAAGGTTTGTAGGCTGATGCTAAGGGCTAAAGGGACAGGAGATGGAAGGAGGAGAAAGAAGAATTAGGATAATTAGAGGGGATGGAAAAGAATGAGAGAAATTAGAAGGAACACTGGAAGGCTCTAGAGGGAAGAAAAATTGAGAAGGAAGTAGAAGAGGGGAACTGAAGAGAATTGGAAAAGGAGATGGACACACCTGGTTTCCAATCCCCGATCCCTATATTGTTCACTTGAAGAGAAAAGAAGGGAAGTAAATGTTCTTTCTTTCTCTCTTTTCCTCTCCCTCTTTCTTTTTTAATATAATGATTCAAGAATTCTATACATTACTCAGTGCTCATCATGGAAAGTGCACTCTTAATCCCCACTGCCTATCTCATCATTGGAAATGGCAAGATTTCATTCTTTTTGATGGCTGATAATATATCGTGTGTGTGTGTGTGTGTGTATGATCTATTCATTGATCAATCAAAATGTAGGCAGTTTCCATAGTTTGGCTATAATAAACATGGTGTGCATGTATCTCTTTGAATTGGTGTTTTTGTATTTTTTGGTAACTGCCCAGTAGTGCAATTGCTGGATCTTAGGTAGTTCTGTTTTTAACTTTTCAGGAATCTCCATTCTGTTTTCCACAGTGATTGTAACAATTTGCATTTCTACCAGTGGTGCACAAGGGTTCCTTTTTCTCCACATCCTTGCCAACAATTGTTGTTTCTTGTGTTTTTGATTTTAGCCATTCTGACAGCTGTGAGATGATATCTCATTGTGGTTTCAGTTTGCATTTCCCTGATGATGAGTGATATTAAGCATCTTTTCATGTGTCTGTTGGCCATCTGGATGTCTTCTCTGGAGAAATGTCTGTTCATGTCTTCTGCCCATTTTTTGGATTGTTTTGGGGTGCTGAGTTTTATAAGTTCTTTATGTATTTTGGATACTAACCCTTTACTGGATATGTCATTTACAAATATTTTCTCTTATTTCATAGGTTGCCTTTAGTTTTATTGATTGTTTCCTTCACTATGCAGAGCTTTTTATTTTGATATAGTTCCAATAGCTTATTTTTGCTTTTGTTTTCCTTGCCTCAGGAGACATACCTAGAAAAAAGATGCTACAGCCAATGTCAGAGAAATTATTGCATATACTCTTTGCTAGGATTTTTATGGTTTCAGGTCTCACATTTAGGTCTTTAATTGATTTTGAGTTTATTTTTGTGTATGGTATAAGAAAGCAATCCAGTTCATCCCTTTGCATTTGGCTGTCTAGTTTTCCTAACACTACTTTTGAAGATACTATATTTTTCCCATAGCATACTCTTTCCTCCTTTGTTTTTTAAGCATGATTTTATTTCCCACCTTTTCCAAGAAGAACTTAATGTGACCAGGAGAACAAAGGAGCAGGAACTGCTCTCTAGAACTGCTTTGAGAGAGAGAGAATGTACAGCTTTCAAAGAAACATCTACTTCTTATTGTTCTCCCATAAAACTGAATTAAGACATTCATGGTTTAAGAAAAAAATAGTGGTCGTTGCTCTCTGAAATCCCCCTCTCATCCTTTACAACCCAACCAATCCCTTTTGGTATTTATATGTTTCTATGAATTTTGACCTTCCTGGTAATCAACGTGGATATGCCATATTCTAGAAACAAACCAGAAATATTGACATGTGGCTTAGGCTCTGTTGACAAACTGTGGTCTGTCAGATAGTCCACAAAACACTGCCACCTGCAGAAGATGAACCCCTGAGTAGCATGTCTTGTCTCCTGGTGAACACAGAACTGTTTCATTTCTGAGCAAAAGCACAGCAAAAAAGGAAGACTTGCATGCCACTTTTCAGGCCGTTTTCTTATTTATATGTCACTCTAGTCAACAATTCCCAGGACAACCCAATCTGCTATGTTGACAAGCAAATAAACAAATACAAGAAATAAAGAAACAATTCCTCTCAGTATGCTTTCTCAAGGTCTTTCTTCCAGAACAACTTTCTTCTCTCCAGAAGCCAACTCCAAGGCCCTGGTTCATTGGCAGTATATATTTTCAGTTTGCCAAAAATGTAAAGGGAATCATGCTGAATTTAGCTTCCCCAGAATCGAATTCATCTCGATGTCTAAATTCTAGTAGGGCCTGTAAAAGTTCCAGTGGTGTTGGCATCTGTAGTTGGAGAAAAGAGACAGCTGTAAAAAACATCTTGCCAAAATGTGATTTGGGAAAGGTCATTTTATTACATGATTTATTTATATTGTTTCTCCATGGTACACAGCGTTCTGATGTGTACACAGAGCTGAGGGGAGGAGAAACAAAGAGCCCCTTAAGGCCTACCAGTCATAGGCATCTTATGGACCAAGACATTTGGTTAGCTAAAACAGCCTTCAATTCAGTGCAGCTCTTCTGCATCAGTCAAATTAAAGAGAAAGTTCTATCATAAGATCAATCTTCTCCCCTATCCTCTGAGGCATCATCAGCGAGGAACATAATTAGTAGATCTTGCTTTTATAGTCACCAAGAACAATCAAGATATTCTTTTCCTTCAGAAAAGAAAGAAAAAGTCAAGTTAATCAAATTTCTAATGGTTACTCTTCTTGTACTTTGTGTTGGCATTTTAAAGGGTGAACATTTTCTCTTTTGGATTTCTTTGCCTGCAGAAGCATGTGTTGCTTGCCTTCTAAACAGACTTACATATTTAATATGGAAAGTTGAATATCTCTTTAAATGAAAACAGATGGGCAGTTTTATTTATCTTCATTTGGCTCTATCACTGTGTCCTAAATACACGGGTGGGATTTTTTAATACCAAGTTTATAATGGTGACAAGTAGGATTTACTGGGGGAATACTTTTTTGACCATATATTTTATTTAACCTCCCCCTGATATGGAGCCCAAGCTAAATGTTTCTGTGTTTTGTTTTGTTTTGTTTTGTTTTTGTGTTTAATCGTTGCTCCTCTTTGTTCATTGCCAGCATGTCTCAGACATTGAGGTCAGGTATTTATTTGAAAATGAAAACCAAATAGTTTTTATTCTTGCCTTTAGAATGTAGCTAGTATTGTGACCTTGTTAAGCTACTTGTTTAACTTGCTAAAAAGTACTTGAAAGAAATGTTGCAAAAGAACCAAATTGAGAGAGTAAAGAATCTGACTTGGCTTGCGATTGTTACCTTCAAACCAACCAGTTAGGCATTCCTTTTTGCTCTTACAAATGTTTATATAGGTAGCAACTTGCAGGATGCTCTATCCAATTTTAAGTTATCTGGTAGGGCAGACTTTATCACCCTATCTTCAAAACTGGCTCACTGGGAAAAGCATATGGTGAGGATCAAATTCTCTAATACTGTCTGTGGCTATGTTTGACTGATTTGCTTCTTAGATGATGAAGTATGATGTCTCCGTGGAATTCCATTTGAGAGAGATTTAAAAATTAAACATCATGAATATTCAGTAAAGCTGCCGGGAAGTTCAGCTCCAAGTGACTTGATCACTTTCTCTGCACTTTTCCTTAAAGAGGCCATTGTTTGAACTAGAAAAGGTTGGTTTGTTGTTGGTTTGTTTGTTTTAATAGAAAAAGTTTAAAAGTTAAATAGCAAAACCATGTGAAACAATTCCTTGAAATGTTGAATTCTAATGCCTATCAAAAAACAAGTAACCTCAGCAAGTCTGCTTTAGAGGACAAGATTATTTCTCAATGCCATCTCTCTGCTTGCAGGCACATTAGTTTCCAAAGAACACAAGGCCAGTCCAGAATTGATCTGTACTAAGTCAATTTTGCTTTTTTCATTCTGAGTTACAAAGAGAATCCCAATTTCCAAAATGTCCCATTTAAAATTAAGAAGGCCATCCCAAAATTAGAAGAGAAGTAATAAGTAGGAGAGGCAACAATGTTCTGAAAAGTTACCTGAAATTTGACATAAGGCAAAAAGTTTACATTTGCCCCTTCAAAGTCATATCAATTGTTCTACGTGGCCCATATAAATGGATAAAACAAACAATACATAGACAGTCTCAAAGACTAATGAGAAAGTATTTAGATTGAATGTTTGCATATCTTGTAAAACAAGTAATAATGTCAAGACTGGGTCCAGTACTTCGGGCTGTGAGTTAGCCACTGCATTAGCCAGACCACCTTTTATTGAACTCTTCCTGGGAATTCAAAAACTCAGACATATTGGATCAAGTCAGAAGGCAGGAGGTCTTATATCAACTTATTCTCTGTGGTGGATAGAGAGACTTCCCACCCATAATCTCAGCAGAATCCAAGAAGCTAGAGAAATCACTAGCTAGTGAACATACAAAAATAATAACGTATCACATGTATTAAGCCTTTCTTAGAAGTCTCAGTACCCCAGCTTTGAAAGGGAGATACTGTTCTCTTCATTTTTCAAATAGGAATATAGATGCATAGAGAGGTCAGATAGCTATTTCAGTGTGTAACATCCAGAGTCTGGGAATGCAAGTCTAGACTGTTCTAAGGTGGGAACAAATCTGTGTAGTTAAACACACTTAGAATTTGGTCAGAGTTTCAGTACATCCTAGTTTGAGTCACCATGAGGAAGTCACTTAACGTTTCTGAGCCTCAGTTTGTTCATTTTTCCTAAGGAGAAAACTAACACTAACTCAGTGCTGGGAGCATAAAGGATTCCATCCACTTAAAGCATGGAGCCCAAGGGCTGGCTCCAGGAAGCACTCAATCAACCTTTGCAAGACACAGAAAGAAAACGAGACAGTAACACAAAGTTGATTTCAGAAGAGTCCCCCAATGTGTTTAAGGAGAGATACTCAAACTACTGACTGTTCAACTCAATCACATTTCTCTGAAAGGGTAAATTACAGTGGGAACTCAAGTGGAAAATGATGAGTTACAGGCATAGCGTGGCATGTGACATTAAAAGAAATATCTGATGCATTGTGTTTACTGTGATTATCAAGGCAGGAAGGTGAACATACACTTCAGAAAGCCTTTGAACAACAGCAGTGAGACAATAAACCCATTTCTAGTTAGTCTTCAGCTAGCTTAAAGAAATCAATGGGCATTCTGGTTAATATAAGTTGTATGTGTTTCTTTTTATCTTTTTTTTTTTTTAATACTAGAGACTTAAAAATCATTAAAAAGTAAAATTTCAAGACTATTTGAGAACATTCAGGATTCCCTTTTTAACTTTCTGCTTCTGGACCCTCTAGTGATTTAGAGTAAAGTTTACTTGACCTCTCAATAAAGGCTTCAGTTATTTGAAGGAAAAAGAATGGCGGGAAGATTAAAGAAATCGAGTCACCCAAGTTGTCAGGGCTAGCAAAATGACTCCAAAATCGGAATCCTTGTGCCCTGAGCCCCTTTCAGAAACAGGCTCCTGGCACATCCAGGGCAGATCTCCAAGCTTTTGGTAGGCAAGTTTCAGTACAAAGCAAGCCAAATGTAATGCAACTGCTTAGATTCTGATGCTTTGGAGGCATTAACTCCATCTATGGATTTTTAAAGTCCTTAGGATTTATCACTGAGTGGCTTTTAATTTAAGAGAGGTAAAAGTGGGCTGATACAGCCAGAAACATATAAGCAGTAATTTTTTCTATGATACAGTCAACTTATCTGTCTGAGTAAGGTATACAAGGGATTAGTGAGCCCCCCCTCCCCCACCGCTTTTTAAAATCTCTATCACGTCATAAATAGCTTTTCCAAAAGAAATCAACACAAATTGTTCATGCCTCATCTTATCATAAAGACAACATAAATTTTTAAGGTCACATCAGTCTACTTCCTTTATGAGAGATCTCTTTGGGAACTTCAGTGATAACCAATTAAAACCTATTTACCCTTCTACCCTAGAATCTCCTTATCAGAAGCCTTTTCCAACCATTAAGAATACAAAAGTTTGGCATTTAAGAACAGTTCATCCTTGGCTGTCTGCAATGAAGAAAGGGAGTGAGAACCATTTCCAAGGGCTTTTCTCGTGACATTTATTCCTCAGCTCTGCAGGAGAACATGTCACCTCTCTCAGGCCACAGCTGTGTGGATGTCCAGTCTATCTGTGGTACCCAGGGACTGCGTCCTCAGTTCTCAAAGGGGCCAGCAGTCTGATCCGAGAGCTGGATGGGAGCCACTGGGGGCAAAACTCTGTAAACAGACCAGTCCCTTCCTGCTCCTCACAGCAAAGAAAGAAAAATAAAGGTTAATGGAGGGAAGAGTAGGAGAAACAAAAGTGTTAGAAAAATGCCCCCAAACTTGGAAATAAGGCAAAAAGATTACTATGAGCCCTTTCAGAGTCATTACTAACTGTTCTAATTAGCCCCCTAAGGGTCATTTGATGCTCCAGAGCTACTCTAATATAGTTGCCATTAGCCACATATGGTCCTTTAAAGTTAAATCTGAATAAAAATTAAACAAAAAGCTTTTGTACAGTGAAGGAAATCATCAACAAAAACAAAAAGGCAACCTAATGAATGGAAGAAAATATTTGCAAATGGTAGATACAATAAAGGGTTAATATCCAAAATATATAAAGACTTAACACACATGCACAAAAACAAAAAATAAAAAAAAAAACAACACAAAAAAACCTCCTAATTTTAAAAATAGGCAGAGGACCTGAATAGACATTTTGCAAAGAAGACATACAGATGGCAAACAAACTCATGAAAAGATCTTCACCATCATTAATCATCAGAGAAATACAAAATAAAACCACAATGAGATATCGACTCAGACCCATCAGAATCGCTAGTATCAAAAGGAAAAGAAAGAGCAAATGTTGGCAAAATGCAGAGAAAAAGGAACCCTTATGCACTGTTGGTGGGAATGTTAAATGGTGTAACTACTGTGAAAAACAGTGTGGAGTTTCTACAAAAAATTAAAAATAGAAATACCATGTAATCTAGTAATTTCCCTGCTGGGTATTCATCCAAAGGAAATAAAAACACTAATTTGAAAACCTATATGCACCTTTATGTTTATTGCAGCATTATTTACAATAGCCAAGATATGACAGCACCCAAGTGTCCATCAAAGAGGAATGGATAAAGAAGATATGTATATGTATTATACACAGACATACACACATTGGAATCTTACTCAACCATAAAAAAGAATGAGAATTTACCATTTGTAACAACACAGATGGATCTAGAGAGTATTATACTAAGTGAAATAAGTTGGCGAAAGATACTGTATGATTTCACTTAAGTGTGGAATCTAAAACACAAAACAAATGAATAAAGAAACAAAAAAAAAAACCCCAAACAGTCTTAAATACAGAGAATAAACTGGCAATTGCCAGAGAGTAGGCAGGTGCAGAGATAGGCAAAAAAGATAATAAAAATGTACAAATTTCCAGTTATAAAATAAATAAGACACAGAATTGAAAAGTACTGCATAGGGACTATAGTCAGTAATACTGTAATAATATTATATGACAACAGATGGGGACTACACTTATTGTGAACACCGTGTAATGTATAGAATTGTTGAATCAAAATATTGTATACCTTAAACATATAATATTTTGTGCCAACTATACTTCAATAAAAAAATAACTAAAATTTAAAAGTTCTTCAGTTCTTCTAACCCACATTTCAGGTGCTCAATGGCTATAAGAGGTTAGTGGCTGCCATATATAAAGAGCATTTCCATCACTGCAGAAGGTTCTATTGGATAGCTGTTCTAAAGGAAGGTAAACTTGTGTTAAAAGTGACTACTAATTAGGGTTTAGACTCTGTAAAATTAGATATCATCTGGTAGAAAACTGATAAATTGCGAACAGTTTTTGTTCTCTAGAGATGCAAATAATGTTTGTCTAGAAGAAAAGATAACCCTGTAAGCTATGGTTTTATTGCCCTGAAGGAGATTAGTCAGTTTTGTATCTACATTTGCAATCTTGTTCCAACATTTTTTAATCGAATAAATATATATGTTTCTTATATCCTCCTTTTAATCAGCTTTGTCTCTTGTTACTAAATTAGAGAAATCCTTGACATATCCCCACTATATATTTTAGAGTGTTATATTTCTAACTTTTAAAGAAGTCTACTCTGACAAAGGGATTAAACAGATGCACCTAATAAGAATTTGATTTAAAGAGGGTCTAAATTAGATATGGGGCGGATTGTTCTCTTGGCAAAATTTATATCAGTGCTTCTCAGCTTTCCCAACAATATAGCTACACAGCATAGAGATTAAAAGTCTGCTTTGAAGATCTTATTCAAGGTCCATGGAGGTCACTGTCAGGATAATACACTAGAAAGAAATTAAAACAAAAGAAAAAATGTTGAAGAAGAGTGAAGATTTCTTTTTATATTTTTTTATAATACTGTATGGTTTGATTTTTTTTAAAAGATGTATTTATTTATTTGAGAGTGAGAAAGAGCAAGGGGGCTGGATGGCAGAAGGGGAGGGAGACAAAATCCTCAAGCAGACTCCCCACTGAACATGAAACCTGATGGGGGGCTCAATCTCATGATCCTAATATCATCCCTGAGCTGAAACCAAGAGTTGGATGCATTAGTTTACTGTGCCACCCAGGTGCCCCATGATTTTTTTAAAAAAATTAATGAGTATACAGGACTACATAATTAAAAATAAAATTTTGAAAAACTGCATCAGCAGAGTAATTTTTCATCAGTACTCTACCACTTACTAGTGTGTCCTTGGGTAAGTTATCCAATTCCCTGAGCCTCAGTGTCCTCATCTGTGAAATGGAAGTCATAACAGGTAGCTCACAGGACTGTTGTGATGATTAGATTAGATGAAGTTGACACGATAAATGTTAGCTATTACTATTGCCATCATTCCTGGAAACCCAGGAGCATTCCTTACAGTTACTGAAAAAGCAACATGTAACACCTCCCATCTGATTTTGGAAATCCATGGGAAGTCTGCCTTCTTATTCATGATGTATTTCCTTTTAATTTGATCATAATTTGTCTCACATGTAGAAATGTTTCACATTTATCTTGACTTTGCTTATTCTTGGTGAGCTCGGTGTATCATCAGGAGTATACATACCCCAGATGGGAAAGCATAGCATCTGTGATAGACTATAGTCTTCCTAAAGACTAGTGGAAAAAAACATTATACCTAATTTTAGTTGACTTTGAGAAATCAAGCATCAGACAAGAGGTGTAAATACTCACACAAACATACACGCACTACTAGTATCAACAACAGCACTATGCAACCAATGCCCAACAACCCCAAAACTTGCCAGAACTTGGAATTTGGAGAGTTATTTTTGGTAAAAGAAAAGAAGAGCAAAGACATCATGCATGACATAAAACACCAACCCTCCTCCACCCCTGTCCCAACCCTGTCCTAACTTCTTTCATTTTCTCTTCCTTGTAGCAGAATACATATATTTGAAGAAATTTACATTTTAGCATAGAGAGAAGCCCAGAGAGAGGAAGCTTATTAGCAAAGGTATTAGTGACAAAGAACCAATCTTAAGATGGTGAAAACCCAAAGTAACCCAGAGAGTCTCCCTGGGAGTATGGAAATTCCTCCTCACATCACTAGTCCCCAAGGAGTATAACCAAGGTTCTCTTGTCCTGTGCATGACAGATGGTGGGATGGCGATATCATTTTGTGTGCCTGTGGATTCCTGAAAGAGAAGTTAGGAGAGGAAGAAAGATAGATAAGTCTTTTGATCTCATAAAAATTATATTTAACAAGTATTAAGCAAAAAGGGATTTTTGCCAAGTCTTCTTGTTCACATTTATCCAGTACCCTTAAAGGATTATTTAATATTTTTATTAATATTCAGTATTAATAAAATATTTAGTAATACTTTTAAAGGATCACTTTCTTTGGACTTCAATAGACTTTAGCTGTAAATACTCTATAAATGGTTTCCGCTCCTTGCAGCCTATTACTTTGAGAAATATGTTCAGACATCACTTCCTAGGTGTCTGTGGGGACATGGAAAGCCCTCAGTAAGCCTTGGCTCCCACTGCGATTACTACTGATCTAACTCTGGGAGCACCGAAAGGAGACCAATTCCTAATATTTCTTAGGCTTATCAAGGAAGAGCCAGTTGTGTGGTTTATCAGGATCCAAAGGATGTACACCCCGCCTCCCACTCCTTGTAATGATAAGGTGTTCATGAAGGAAGGTGTGAATGCAGAGAAACAAGAGGTGGCAAGCCACTAAAAGACTAGCGAACCTAGGTCCTCATGACCATTCTTATGGACTGAATGTTGGATGCTCCAAAATTCATGTTAAAACTCTTAACTCCCAGTAATGGCATTAGGAGAAAAGGCTTGTGGAAGGTAATTAGGTCATGATGGTGGAGCTTTCATGAACAAGATTAGTGCCTAAGAGGAGACAGAATGGCTTGTTTCTCTGCCCTCCATCCTATGAGGACACAAAGAAAGGTCCATCTGCAAGCCAGGAAGTGTTCCCTTCACCAGATACCAGATCTGCCAGCACCTTGATTTTGGACTTCCCAACCTCCAGAACTGTGGGAAAATAAATTTATTGTTTAGGATGGTTAGGCCACCCAGTCTATGGTAATTGTGAGAGCAGCCCAAGCTAAGACAACCATCCCTTGGGCTGAAGAGATAAGGGGCAGCCTTAGTCACTGCTAAGAGGGGAGATGACAACACAGTAAGGGAGAGAGGCTCAAACACTGTGACTTCTCTCCTGCCCTCTGATTTCCTTGTCAGTGTCACTCTCTAGCTGAACCCAACTTGAAAGAGCCCCAGGCGCAGCCTAGAGGCAGCCTCCTGTGTCAGAGATGGAGCAACACCAAGTCAGGGGGAAAGAGAGACAGAAAATAACTGTGTTAAGACTCTGGAGTCAAATATATGGTCAGTTTGCCTATTTACTCCTGGTGTTTGAAATTCACTTTCGACAAGAGGCCCATCCTGGCCTTCTGTCCCTAGCTCTGGCAACCTCCTTCTCTTCATTAGTAAATGCTGCCATTAAAACAACAACCTAAGCAAGTCAGAGGATATACAAAGACAACTTGTGCTACTTAATTTCAAAGCTCCAGCTCTTTGAACAGCATTAAAGTCTGTTTCTCATAGAAGGCAAATTAGTTAATTTCAAATGTGCTCTGTGAATATCAACAGACCACCCAAATGTTTACTTATTTTAGGCTGGGTCCTCTTAGTAGGTTAAAAGAATCCATTTGCTTTGAGAGAAAGAAGGGGTGGGCATTCATGCATATAAATTGTCTAAATTAAGGGCCAGTTCCATATTAAAACAACATTAATTATTCATTTAGCAGAGGAGAAAATTTTACCTATCACAGAAAAGCCTTAGGGTGACATTCTTTTCTATAAACCTGCTTCTAAGCCAAATAACATCCCAAATGCTCCTCTTATTCAAGCTCACTTCCTGGAAATGAGAAAAGCCTATGGAAAGAAAAACAACCAAATGCTTTATAGTCAACACCATGTCTTAGAGGTTGGTATATGCAAGTTCACTTGTACCTGGAGGTCAGATCCAGAATTCTTCACCTCTGGGGTGAAGAACTGTTCATGGAAAAATCCCTTGGCTCTGCCTTTCTAATAAAGCCCAAACTTTGGAAAAAGTCAGTGGGGTCTGTTCCAGGCCTGGGATTCTGGGGACTAGCAGAAGAGGACCCCTGAGGAGGTGTCTAACACCTGGCTGAGTTACAAGTCCCCTTCCTCTCTCTGCCCCCACCCCTTAATCCCCCAGGGACTTTCTGGAAGCAGAACAATCATTGTCCAAACTCAACTCACAGTTGTCCTCCAAGAAAACAGTCTATTTTTCTGCCAACTGGAATGTTTTAGATTTGGAACAGCAGACTGAAGAAGGCATGTCCCAGGAACTTGAGGAAGAAGAGTATCCAAAGAACACATTTTTATTTGCTAGAAAACAAGCACCTTGTTCACTTAATTGTAAGGAAGTCAGGGATCTGAAACTTTCTACTCTCTTGATCTGAATAAATTGGGCTCCCCACCCGCCTTGATAGATTATGGAATCATAGCAATGACTTAAAGAATTTTTGTTGTTGTTCTGGTTTTAATGAATCGAAAAGCTTAATGTGTAGCTTGTTTTGAAAAGCCTTGCGTATGAACTTGACACTGCTGAAAGCCAGAGTTGTTAAAATTTTCACAGTAGGAGCTATTTACCTGGAGTCCACGAAGGAGCCTTGGGGAGGCCCCCTGACCTACAAAGATTTTTTTTGTTACTAGCTAGCATGGTCTAATATTCAGCGTTTAGAGTGTATTTCTTTGGATCTTTCACAGTCTTGTTTTCTAGAAGACCCATATTCAAATGCAAATACCACTTCTGTTTGGGGACCCCTGACAGCTTTGGGAAAGGGCAGCAGAGTGTTACTCTTGGCTTGAAAAAGAGGGCATTGAAAAGGTGCTAAAAATACTCGCATCTTTTTCACGACTTCTCTGAAATTTTATCACTGTGGTACCAATTTCTTTCAAAAGAGAGAGGCTTGGGGTTCAGCAATGTGGCCTTTGGCCAATCTCTTAAACTTCCCAGGCCTCAGTTTCTCCATCAGGAACATGGGACAATAACGTACTCTTAAGTCTTCTTGTGGGGATCCCATGAGATAATTCATATCAAGTCACTAGTGTGGTGCTCAGACCATAGTGGAGGTTCAGTAAGTGGGAATACGGTGATGACCATCCCATCTGCTCCCTACAAACAGATGAATCAGGAAAAACATTTATGTGTACCGAGTAGGGAAAAATAAGGAAGCAGCAGATGGTCGGAACATTTCAATGGCAGCTGGCTCTTGGTTTCACTCATGCACTGCCTCTGTCTCTTGCTGGGAGTAGGGAGGTTTTATAAAGGAACTGTCCCAGCTCTCCATAGAGCTGATTGGACTCAGAGGAGAGAAGGAGACACAGGGGAAACCATAAATAGATGCAGCTGTCTTGTTCCTCAGGTCCATCCCTGGGAGAGTATTTACTCAGCTCCAAGGAAACAGTTTTATTTGGCAGATTATGGTTTTAAAGTTTTTTTTTGTATCCAAATGCTAGCATTTCCTCTCTCTCCAACTACTCCTTTGTAACTTTAATAATGTGGCTTTGTAAATAACCTTTTCTGTGGCGACCAGCCCGCTTGAAATTTAACTAGCCAGATGTGAGCCTACCTCACACTACATTGCCTCCTGTAGCGAGGGAACAATAGGGAAGACCCTGGAAAATGAAATGGAGCAGAAAGTAATGGACTGGGGGGTCAAATTGTGGCATGCAGGTTTTAGTTTGATAATAATCTTAATATGCCCAGCAACAGGGTTTGCAGTGGAAGAAAAATGGTGTGGATAAAGGGTCAGTCCTCATGAAAAAGGCCTGAAAACCATTCTGCTCATTTCAAGTGATGGAAAACATTTTAAGCGCACAGGTTTTTTTTGTTTGTTTGTTTTTTGTTTTTTTTTTTTTGTTTTTTTTTTTGTATGTCAACTTGATGGCTTGATTTTTGAATGTTTTGTGTCTTAAAAAGAAAACCTATTTCACCGAACCAGTAATACATGTCTCCACGGGCATACGTGAAATCATCAAGGGAGAAACAGGCATAGAACTGAGCTCTGATGTTTACTGATCTGCCATCTCCGTGGGTCCCAATAGGGTACTGGGGCTTCTGGAATCTCCTGCCATTTTCGTTTAGTCAAGTCCTGGCTTGTAGGGACAATACCCTTCTTTCAAGCTAAACACAGCACTTTGTCAATTGGTCCCTGATGCAATACTCTGGGGTCCCTAGGTCTGAAAGATTGTCTACAAAGGGCCCTAGGGGCGTTGGATCCAGAACGTGAGACTGCATCATGGGCATCCTCATATCCATTTTCTCATATCCATCCGCTTGTGAATTTTAAGATTCACCTATAGGCTCTTCTCCACTCAAATGCAAATGAAGACATTCTTGGTTCCTTATATTCATTAAATATTCCCAAATCACTTTAGGTTCACCTAAGATTCCAAAGTATATGGATCTGCCGGGCTGCCAATTGCCACATCCCTATCCCCTAGGGAAATTCCATATGCACTCTCTAGACAAAGATCTAAAACTCTCTAGCCACCTGGACAGATGCTACCAATGTTATCGCCCTCTCCATCCTTCCTTGCATTCCTAATAATGAAATTACGAAACCAAGTAAATGTCACTTATTTTCTTAGAAGAGGTTGAAAGTTGCTTACAAATATGAAGACTATTTTACTCCTATTATCCCAAATCCCATTAATAAAGAGCACCTCCTTTACCCTTAAAAGTGTCACAATTTCAGTGATAAGATATGTGATCACCATGTGTTTAGAAGAGTCACCATTGTGGAGATTACTTGAGAAACCACAATTTTGTCCCATATTCGTTAAGGCAAGGTCTTGGTTGTTGTAACAAAGAGGCCCCCAAAATACAGTGGTTTAAAGAACTGAGCAATTTCTTTCTTTCTCATCTAATAGTGCTGACACGAACTATCTAGGGTGGCAAGGTCTCTTCCTCGTAGAGTCATCAAAGAAACAAAGCTCCTTCCCTATTGTTGTTCTGCAGTATCTTAGGGGGTGGAATATGAATTCAAATTCAATTCTACATATTTGAATCTGGGTTGTAGTAGGGGTTCCAGCTAACAGGAAGCAGAGGAGGGAGTACAAGGGGGAGTATGCCCCCAAATTGAAAGCCTAGAAAGCAGCCCACATTATTTCTGCAGGCAAGAACCTAGTCACACAGCCCAGTGTCTTAGCCCAAGTTTCTTTTTTTTTAATATAAATTTATCTTTTATTGGTGTTCAGTTTGCCAACATATGGAATAACACCCAGTGCTCATCCCATCAAGTGCCCCCCTCAGTGCCCGTCACCCAGTCACCCCCACCCCCTGCCCACCTCCTCTTCCCCCACCCCTAGTTTGTTTCCCCGAGTTAGGAGTCTCTCATGTTCTGTCTCCGCTTCTGATATTTCCCACTCATTTTTTCTCCTTTCCCCTTTATTCTCTTTCACTATTTTTTATATTCCCCAAATGAATGAGACCATATAATGTTTGTCCTTCTCTGATTGACTTCCTTCACTCAGCATAATACCCTCCAGTTCCATCCACGTTGAAGCAAATGGTGGGTATTTGTCATTTCTAATGACTGAGTAATATTCCATTGTATATATAAACCACATCTTCTTTATCCATTCATCTTTCGATGGACACCGAGGCTCTTTCCAGTTTGGCTATTGTGGACATTGCTGCTAGAAACATCGGGGTGCAGGTGTCCCGGCGTTTCACTGCATCTGTATCTTTGGAGTAAATCCCCAGCAGTGCAACTGCTGGGACATAGGGCAGATCTATTTTTAACTCTTTGAGGAACCTCCACACAGTTTTCCAGAGTGGCTGCACCAGTTCACATTCCCACCAACAGTGCAAGAGGGTTCCCCTTTCTCCACATCCTCTCCAACATTTGTGGTTTCCTGTCTTGTTAATTTGCCCCATTCTCACTGGTGTGAGGTGGTATCTCATTGTGGTTTTGATGTGTATTTCCCTGATGGCAAGTGATGCGGAGCATTTTCTCATGTGCATGTTGGCCATGTCTATGTCATCCTCTGTGACATTTCTGTTCATGTCTTTTGCCCATTTCATGATTGGATTGTTTGTTTCTTTGGTGTTGAGTTTAATAAGTTCTTTATAGATCTTGGATACTAGTCCTTTATCTGATATGTCATTTGCAAATATCTTCTCCCTTTCTGTAGGTTGTCTTTTAGTTTTGTTGATTATATCTTTTGCTGTGCAAAAGCTTCTTATCTAGATGAAGTCCCAATAGTTCATTTTTGCTTTTGTTTCTCTTGCCTTCGTGGATGTATCTTGCAAGAAGTTACTGTGGCCATGTTCAAAAAGGGTGTTGCCTGCGTTCTCCTCTAGGATTTTGATGGAATCTTGTCTCACATTTAGATCTTTCATCCATTTTGAGTTTATCTTTGTGTATGGTGAAAGAGAGTGGTCTAGTTTCATTCTTCTGCATGTGGATGTCCAATTTTCCCAGCACCATTTATTGAAGAGACTGTCTTTTTTCCAGTCTGTTCTTTCCTCCTCTGTCGAATATTAGTTGACCATGAAGTTGACCACTTCTGGATTCTCTATTCTGTTCCATTGATCTCTGTGTCTGTTTTTGTGCCAGTACCACACAGTCTTGATGACCACGTTAGCCCAAGTTTCTTTGAAAGCACAGCCTGAGGCAAAAGCTTTGTGTTATTTTATTAGCAAGTGCAGTGCCAGAAAGCAGAAGTGAGCGGGGAATGGGATGCAGCAAGGAAGGAGTGAAAACAAATATGATTGTGCATTACTAAGTCGGCCAACTCTTGGTTTCAAGTGTGATCTGTTATTCTTGTGGAATCATCTTTTCGGAGGCCATGTGAACTGGAGAGGAATTTATTCACTGCTTTCTATTTCCTATTGGTAAAAGGTTTGGAGGCATTAAATCTTGTGAAGTTTGAAGTTGTACAACCTTTCTTCCTTCCTTCCTTCCTTCCATCCATCCATCCATCCATCCATCCGACATAGGTCTACAGTGTATACAGTTCTATGAGTTTGGACCAATGAATACAGTTAAACCACAAGCACAAAGATAAGGATGAGTCTCTCATCTCAAAAAGTTCCTTTTTACCCATTTGTAGCCAAATGGTCCTCTCACTTCATCCCTTCACAACAATTGTTTTTTGTTCTGTCCTGTGTTTTGCCTTTTGCAGAATGTTATAGAAATGAAATTATACTGTATGTAGTCTTATAATTCTGGCTTCTTTCACTTAACATAATGTACTTGATGTTCATCCATCTTGCTTCGTTTATCAACTTACTCCTTTACATTGTTGCATAGTATTCTATAGTATGAATGCAGCACAGTTTTATGATCCATTCATCAGTTGAAAGACGTTTTGGTTTGTCTCCAGTTTTTGATCCTTATGAAGAAAAATGCTATAAATATTGACATGTGTGTTTTGGTACAGGCAAGTTTTCACTTCTCTTGGAAACTCCAGCAATCTCTTGGGTTACATATTAATATCTCTTTAATACAGATGAAAATATGGGATCTCAGTGTTGTTAAGTAACTGACCCAGGGTCCCACACCTAAGTAAGTGGTGGAAACTGGGTTTTAACTCAGATATCTCAAGCTCATGGTCATTGAGAAAAAGACACAAACAAATAACTATATCACACATCAACAAGCATGTGTATAATAATTTATGTAATAGAAAAATGGGTGCCAATAAAATATAATGGGATATGAGAAAAATGTGCATAACCCCTTTCCCCCTAGATGATAATTGAAGTCCCAAGAGTGGGCCTACAACTCTATCTTAACACATGATCAGGTGTTCTCTAAGCAAACAAGACGGTAGAAGGGGCTAGAATGTCAGGCATCACAGGGACAGGGATTGAGTCAGTTTTGTTGTCTTCTGACTGCCAATCATCTAGAACAGTATTTTGCATATAGTAGGCACTTAATAAATAGCTCTTGTATGAACAATGGAATTGCAGGCAAAGGGCATAGTATGTGTAAGGGCAAGACACCTGGCTTACAATGAGTCCCTTTGCCTGAGACATGGCCTGTTTTCAAGAGACATTTTCCAGCTGCTTCTTGGGGAAACTCTTGCAGAAACTTGAACATGATTTTGAAATTTTACCTTTACAATGGCCACAACCTGCACCCTGAGCCCTGGGAGTCTAGAGTCTTTATCTCTAACAACAATCCCCTTTTGACAAGCCAGGCTTTAGCCTCTGGGCTGCCCCAAGGTGCAGACAGAGCAGAGAAGTGAAACTTTGGAGGCAGGCTGATATTCCAGTATTGTGCCAACTATTCAGATGCCCTGGATTCTGTTCCTTGTCTCTACGGTACCAGCGGATCCTGACCAAAGAAGGCTAAAACTCAGAATGGCAAGTCCCAGGGGGGAGAAAAGGGAATGACAAGCCATTGTTCAAGAAGCTCACAAAAGGATGTTCAGGCAGCTGCACTGGCTAGCAGGAAGGCAGAGGGAGAGACTGTCACCCTTTTTTACAGAAAATCTGAAAACACTAAAAATCAAAGAGTCTCAAATCATCCCCATCCCAACACTGAAAGAGTGGCAGTTACCATTATTAGAAGACATGCTTCTGTGTTTTCTAGAGTTCCATACAGACACAGATAATAGAAGGATGCCTATGCTTGTGTTCTCAGATAATGGACAGAGTATCAGGAACATTCTTCATCATCCCTAATTATTTGTCTACCAATTCATTTTAAATAGCCGCAGTATATTCAAAATTTGATTTAACCAGTGGTCAAGATACATTTTCATTGAAACAGTTTTATTGATTTCAGAAAAAAAAATATTGTCACATGGTGTTAAAGAGAATGGGCCTTGGTATGGATTAGAATGCGGTCTTCTGGTGTTTTCTGGTTGCATAACCTCAAGCCAGGGACTTCTGTTGTGTCATCAGTAAAATGAGGATGATGATAGTACATACTTCACAGATCTCTTTGCAAGGGGTCAATGAAATGATTCCTATGAAATATTTGACTTGGCACCCATAGGAAATGGCACCCACACATTAGCTCTAATTATTAGTATTAAAAAAATAACAAGGCAAAAAAAGATAAAATTTAAAAATCACCTGCAATTCTACCACCCAGAGATAATTGAAGTTAATTGTGTCCTATCACACTTGTGCTTCTGTAACAGATACACCCCAGCCGTCTTTTCCTGCCAAGTTCCATTGCTCTGTAGCCCCTCCTTTCTAAGGACCGCAGAACATTCCTTTGATGCAAATATGCCAGGAGGTAGTCTTGATGGAGAAGAAAATAAAGTTAAGCCCCCAGCAGAACAGCAGCCCTAGCTTCTATTCCTGGCCAAATCCTCATTGTGCACGTTTCATAAGAAATGTGCTAAGAAAAACCTCACCACAAACTCAACTCCGCAGTCAGGAAGGATCTGTGAACTGTGTCCCAATTTCCTAATCAGAGCTGACCTCGATTGTTCCAGGACATCACCCTTCACCAGCATACTCTGCTGTTGGCCTTCAGAAGAATGAAAAGGAGGAACAGTGGAATCCCACCCCCCTCCTCTGCTCCAGGGCTTCTGCTGACTCAGCAAGCTAGGGACTCCCGGAAAGTGGAGAGTGCAGTATGATTTGGCCACAGAGGCCATAGGCCCCCACTGAGACTCACTGCCTCCCAGGGGCCAGGCCAGGGGGGAGCTGCTCCTTTACACTGCTTCCGGGTCCAAACATCTGGGGAAATTGTAACCCCTCTCCTTCCCCACCCCCACTTCCTTAAAAACAAATTGGATTATCTCGCAAGGAAGACATTTCTTTTCTCCTTTGTTCTGAGCTCTCCTTTTTTCTATCTTTCCTTTCCACTTTCCCCCTTTTTCTTCTCTTTGTTCCTTCATGCTCCCTCCTTCCCTCTTTCCCTTTTTTCCTTCTAACTTCCATTTGTTGGGACAAGTTTAGCCAAGTGATAACTTCTTCATTTTCTGAGCCAGAAGGATTTTTTTGTTTCTTTGTTTTTTGGCCAGAGATTTCTTTGCAACTGAAAGAACCAGTGAAATAAATGGGCCAAAGTCCTCTGTTATTCAGGCAAAATGTCCATGGAAAGTGCAGAAACGGCTGAACTTCATGGTGACCTCAGCAAATATGCTTTTTGGGAAAAGAGGACTGCAGTTTGGTTTCTGCTCATGCCCATATGTCCCTGGTACTCTGTCCCAGCCCTGCCAAGTGGGAGAGTCCACTCCTACAATCAAAGGCAAGGAAGCAGTAGTGAAGACAGGGTTCTAAAACCCCAGCTGAATGTCATCTTCCTGTCTGACAACTAAGAGCTCTATTCTCTCTTTCCACTGATCAATATATTGCAGGAGATAAAGACTTGTGGCCTGCAGTGAAAGCCCTCACTTCAAGCCCTACTTACTCACTAGGAAGGCAATATGAAGTAATAGTTAAAAGCACCCTTCCCAACTCTGCTATTTATATACTGTGTGTCTTCAAGAATATGACGGCCTCTCTAAGCCTGTGTTTCTCCATCTCTAAAGAAGGGAATAGCAGTGGCACCCATGCGACAAGAGTGTGTGTGTGAAGGCTTAGCACAGGACCCTCCTTGCTCAGACAATATGCATCCATTGGTAATGAATATGAATAATTCAGTTAGCTGTGAATCCAACTCATCAATTTATCATCTAGCCCATGCTTTCCACCCGGAGAAGCACACACCTGTTTTTCAAATGCTCTTGCTGGAATTAAAGTGCACAATGTCCATCCACAGTATTTTATTGGTCTACCTAAAAAAGAGTATTGAAAGAGGAAATAAAGTTCGGACAGCATGACCCAGACCTCTGCAAGCTCCCTGCTGCCTGTGGCTGAGCTCTCTTTCCTAAATGTTCATAAAGGCTGTGTCAAATAATTGGGTTCTGAATGCTATATCCATTGCCTTCTAGCTTTTAGAATGCACATTTTTCTCATTTTTGAAAACTGGAATAACATATTCCCGTCTCCAGTTCCCTGGCCTTGCTCCCAGTCTCTGATTTCTTTAAGATTGCTGACAGTGGTTTTGTAATCACATCTGCAAACCCTTTCTATATTCTAGAATTGAATCCAACTTGAACTCATTAAGTGTCTAGTTCACTTTTTATTATCTCTTGTGCTATCTCAGGCCTCAGTTTTCTCTTTAAAAGCGTGTTTCCTTAGATATTACATATTATACATATAATACATGTTCATGGCTGGAGATTTCATAAATATGGTTCAGCAAAATGATGAGGCCAGCAATCCTCAGGAATCCTAGCGCGCAGACATAATAGTGGTGCTTCCTGATTTCCTATAACACCTTCTACTACGTTTCTTTGCAGAAATAGATACATACGCTGTTGGGTAAATAAAGAATGAAGGTTTCCCCATAGAATTCTTCTTCTACAACCTTATTTTTAATGTCAGCATAAGGCTTCATTGTAGTAATATGAGATCATTCCTTTGAGCATTTGGCTTTTTAGCTATTTGCTATGTTACCAATATACAGTCGCTACCCTGGTAAAAGGAGTCGGTGTTCAGTAAATAGCTACTGATCTCCTGAAGTACCTGGGTGGCTCAGTCAGTTAAGTGTCTGCCTTTGGCTCAGGTCATGATCTCAGGGTTCTGGGATTAAGCCCAAAGTCGGCCCTGTGCTCAATGGCGAGTCTGCTTGTCTCTCTCCCTCTGCCCCTCCTCCTGCTTATGTTCTCTCTCTCTTTCTTTCAAATGAAAATTAAAAAAAAAAAAGGTTGTTGATATCCTTAAGTAGGGAGGCTCCAGAGGCATGAGGATGTACACTTCAGAGTCAGAGGTACCGTGTCTTGATGCTTCTCATCCCCATGCTATATGGCTGCCCTCAGGCAAATCAACCAGCTCCTCAAGGACTCAGTTTTCCTTCAGAGAACTCTCCTATTAAAAGGGGCTGACAGACAGTGGTTCCCAGTGATCTTGTGAAGGTTAAATATCACCTTGAGTATAATGCTTGAAGCACAGTGATTGGTTCTTAAGGAATATCCAAAAATAATAGCTAATGTTAATATTATTTTGGTTATAAGATTCTGTATGTTTTAAGATCTATGTACTTTGAGAGCAAAGATGTTGTCAGAGGTCAATGATTCTCAAGTTAAGGAATTTACATTGTGAATTTCACGCCAAGTGAATGGAATACAATAGTGCCTGTAAATACTTTCAGCCTATGTAATCATCTAGAGGCACTCATTTCATATGGACAGTCACTTCTCCTATGATGGGACATATATATTCCTACAAATTATCATGCTACACAAAGTAATATAAATACCATGGGGTTCAAGGGAAATGGGCTTATAGAGGTGATTCTCAATCACTCATAAAACCTCAACATCTCACACACTTTTGACCCACCCCTCAGGAGACAATTGCTATGTCTACAAACATTTTTGGTTGTCATACTGGTGGGCAGTGGTGAAGAGAAGGTGGTGGCAAAAGGCCAGGGATGTTGCTAAACATCCTGAAGTGCACAGGACACTCCCTGGGGACAGAATTATCCAGTCCAAAATGCTAATAGTGCCTGGGTGAGACACACAACACTCAGAAATGTGTCCGGGATTCATTAAAGAAAAAAAAAGGCGAGCAATCTAGTAAAAACAGTGACACAGCTTCCCCACATTCAATGGTTAAGAAATGTATATGTACTGCAGTAAATATTGTGCTTTCCCTTGAAAAAGACTGAGCATTTGCTTATGGAAGTGGGCTTTAAAGTGTTGCAGCTTGTGGCCATTTGTGAAGTGCAGAAGCCAGGCTATCTGAAATGGGAGAGAATGTGTAGCACCAGATGTAGGTAGGTGTGGCTTATAACACCCGGGATGAGCTGAGGCATATGGTGGATGTTTGAAGGGAGGTGTGGAGGTAAGAGGTATATTTCCATGCAGCCCAATTTCAACAAGGGCCAGTTTTCTGCCCTCATATCCTATTTCCTGGAGATGAAATCATGCATAAACAAACATGAAATGCAGTTATGTCCAAAGTGTTCCTCAATATATCAGTGGAATTGGAACCAACTCATGTTTTCAAAAACATATTTTATGGCACAACGGACTATACATGCATAATTGTACTGAACTGATTTCACTAGAACTCACAGCAAAAATTATCCTCAAAAGTATGACAGCCTTCACTATCAAAGCCTTTTAACCTACAGAAATACCAAACAGAAATGTTCCAGAGAAGCAACTAGTGCCTTGCTAGTTGTATATAAAATTCTTTCACACGCTATTGTATATAGCACAAGACTTTTCCATGACCTGGCAAGTGGCCTGTGCTATTTATAACAAAGTCTACTTTAAATCCTGTATAATGCGGAAATATTTAAGGGTGAAATTATATATGTGGGATTTGCTTCAAAATAATCCAGGTGGGAACAGTGAGTAGTGGGGCCAAGAGGAAAAAGAATCAGCCACGAGATCCTAAATGAAATTAGGAGATGGGAACATGGGGCGTAGTTAGAATCTTCTCCCTACTTTTGTATGACAAAAAGAAAAAGAATAGTTAATTTAGAAAATTATATGTGGTGCATTTGCAACCAGATTCATGTAAATATTGATTTTAAAATGTTGATACTGCTATTCATGAGCATAGTGTTCATATGTAGCTGTTGTAGTGAAATATCACGTTAAAAAGATGGGATGTACAGAAGGTATTTAAAGCATGCTTGGTTACCAAGTTTCCAAAGGCCCAGCTCTTATCAAGTAGAGTATGATGATTAGTAAAATCAGGTGTCAAAAGGAGAAAATTAACACTCAAGTCAAGGTCAGTGACCAGGGCCAGCTACTCAGAGTGTTGTTTCACAAGCTGAGAATAGAAGAATCCCCTAAGAGAGGGGAGGTGAGGCTGACCCTATGAATCCTGACCGAGCGAGTTGGATATCAGAATGGCTAAGAGCCTGGGTGGGCCTCACAGTCTGACCTTGCCAGGGAGGCCTGGTTCCACCGAGTGACCTTGCACAAATTAATCTAATCACTCTGAGAAATTTTGTTTCTCTTCAGGTTCATGAAAACTGGATTCTCCTTGTAATGAAAAAAAAAAAAAAAGCGAATTTTAAAGAAACAACAGAGACGCCTGTGATAATGAAGGCAGGTCAGAGTAGGCTTGCAGAGGCTCCTAAGCAATTCTGAGATATTCTTTGGAGCATCTGATGAGAACTAGAAATAGGGACGCCTAGGTAGCTCAGTCAGTTAAGCAGCTACCGTTGGCTCAGGTCATGATCTCAAGATCCTGGGGTGGAGCCCCAAGGCAGGCTCCCTGCTCATTGAGAAGTCTGCTTCTCCCTCTCCCTCTGCCCCACCTCCTGCTCCTTCTCTTTCTCTCTTGCTCACTCTCCCACTCAAATAAATATATGAAAATCTTTAAAAAAAGATACTAGAAATAATCTCCCCTGAAAAATGCACATATGAGTTCACAGAAACATTTACATGCAATGTCCAGAGAGTCACAGACCCCCTTAACATTCCTTCGTGGCACTGAGTTAAGAACCAACTGAATTAGAGGCTGTGCCAACTGTTGGTCCAGAAGGGAGTGAGGACACAGGTTCAGTATGTTCCTGTCACTATGGCCGCTCCTCTTGACCTATTTCTCCTGCCAGAACGCTTTCCTTCAATCTCCAATTTCTACCCTCTTCCTCAAAGTCCCTCACTTTCCAAAGTCTTTCTCAGCCAGTGCTATCTACAGAATTTCTCCTCTGAACTCAGTAAGTAACTTATCAGTGCTGCTATTTTGTTCCTTAATCATACTCTCTCTTCGAGTGCTTATCTCTGGATACCTGTATATATGCATGTAGGTGTGTGTACGTGCATGCATGTGTGCATGTGTGTGTGTTTAACTAGATTGCAAGCAATTCAAGAGCAACACCATGCACCACACTTCCTGGTATATCCCCCTCAAACCAATCATGTAGAAAACAAACAGTTATATGTGGCTCAGAAGTAGGTACTCATACCATACTTGCTCCTTTCTCTAATATTTTAAGCTTAGCCCTCTGCTCCTTCCGTCTGGAGCACTCTTTTCCCAGGACTCCCTAGCAAACTCCCATTTATGACTTGAATCTCAGCTCAGAATCTTCAGGGAAGTCCCCGGCCCTCCACTTATGTCCTCCCTCCTCCCCAGCTCCATGGCAAAGCCTCTGGAAGATCTCTGTCATGTTCCTGCATGCGGCACAGCATATGGCAACGATTCCCCATGGGTGGTCCCCCCACTGCTGGGAATATATGAGGCACACTGGGTATGTGCTACATGGAAGACACATATACTTGGGTATGCATTTATTTGGATGTACATTTATAACAATGCAACTAACACAGACCCAAGATTTCAGGGATTAGGGGGAGGCTAAGTAAAAGGAGAAACAGAAAAGAGAGAGAGAAAGGAGGTTTAAAGAAAAGTAGTGAGTGACCATCCTCTTGCTATGGTTTTATGGCAAAATTTGTGAAGGTGAGGTGTGTTTATTCATTCAGTCAGTGTTCTGGAGCACCAGGCTGACATTTGGAAGGGGCAGGTGTTTTGTAACATCTGTGTCCTGTGTCCAGCGCCACGAACAGGAGGGCAGGGATAGAACCTAACCCAGCTCTGCACCATCCAGAGCTGGGGCTTGGGGGGTTTTGGCTGAATCGGATCACATAGGACTGAATTTAAAAATTCGGTCCCAGCATCAGCTTTGCCCACTTCAAAGCACAATTGTGTCTGCTCCCTGGAAGCACAGAGGGAGGATGCAATGAGAGGAAGGAAGCTCGGAGCTCCTCTTCCCTCTGACGTATCCCCACATAGTCCAGACAGACCACTGTAGGAGCCTATCCTACTAAAATCCCAACAGACACCTTCGTTTGTTTCTACCTTCTTCTCTGCTTTTTTTTTTAATTTTTTTATTTATTTATGATAGTCACACACACAGAGAGAGAGGCAGAGACATAGGCAGAGGGAGAAGCAGGCTCCATGCACCGGGAGCCCGACGTGGGATTCGATCCCGGGTCTCCAGGATCGTGCCCTGGGCCAAAGGCAGGCGCCAAACCGCTGCGCCACCCAGGGATCCCCTTCTCTGCTTTTCTAGGCAGCATGAAAGCCTGGTCAGGCTTGTGCAAAGAGCTTGCTCTGCCTTTAACACAATTAACAGAGAACTCTCAGAGTCTCATCACCATGAGGATGAGTTTTACACACCCTGGCATTTGCTAACTCCACAGAACAATTATTATTACCTCAGTCATCATGAGTTACTGAAAGAGAGGAAACGCAAAACATGAACACTGCACCAAGGGAAAACGTAGTCAACTAGCACCTGCCAGAAAAGCCTGGAGGGTGGGAATGGAGCGGAGAGGTTTCCGCAGGCTCCTCCCCAGGGAAGCTGCTGAAACTTCCAAGCTGGAGGTCTTTGTGTAAAAGGTGAGGGGTGTGGTGGGCCCAGGGACTTGTGGCTGGCTGGTGAACAAAGGAAGGAAAGGGGAAAGGCAAGGGTGCTTCCACTTTTCAAGGTAACATAGTTGAACGAATCCAAGATTGAATTGGCTGTAATCACTGGTGATTCATTTTGAGAAAATCACAAAGGGCCTCCTTCCCCCCAGTTTCCGCAGTAGGGATTTCCCAGGCTAAGAGGGCAGCCCACTTTGAGTCACCGGGTTGAAGAAACCTGGAAGAGATAACATGAAACAGATCAACTACACTCCTAAGGATGGTTAACCCTGTGTCCGCAAGAATTCTTTTAACGGTCATTTATCTATCAGTGATTCTGGATCTTGTAAGTCTATTTACTGAGAGACTCCTGCTTTCTTTCTCTGCATCCCTCTCTGAATGGTCAGAGGTCCACCTAGAAAAAACTAACAAGTTGAAATTATAATCAGTGATGTTTGCTGTTCATGACCAGTTATCATAAGGAGCAGCTCTCCTTCTTTATGGTTGGGTATCTGTAATCGAGAGATTTCACAGAAGCATCGATATCATTTCACTTCTCTGACTGAAAATTCAGAGTCACTATTTTTGAGTGCCTAGTGTATTCTAGGCACTTAACCAAATTATCATTATTTCCTTTATTCCTCACAAGAATCCCTTAAGAAAGGTAATGTTTCACTATTGGACTGTCAAGAAAAGTAAGATCTAGAAAAGTGAAATGACTGGTCTATAACTCCCTAGCTAAGAAGTGGCAGAGCCAAGTAGGAACCTCAGCTTTGACCAGTTCCAAAATATATGTCTCTCCACTCCCCTTATTGCCTTTCTAGAAACTCTATAAAGATAGGACTTCACAAAAGCAAAAAGGAATGCGATTTAGTTACAACAGTCGAGTAAAACACGAGCTACCACAAATATCCGTAACATGACATAGCTCTGGCTATGAAATAATTCAACAACCTCACTCCATGCATTCATATGTGCCAGTCAGCCCCCATAAGTCCCCCTGGGCCTGTGCCCTAATGTTCCCTATTCATCCCTCAGTCAGATACCTTCAAACCACACTGACATCACAATATTTATTTTGTTAATGGGTGGGAGGAAGGGAAATGGCCCTTTATGGAACATGCATTTTTTTGAAACTATCTGATTCCTGGCATTTGTGAACACCAGAAGCCCAGGGTTCAACAGTTACTCATTTCCATGAGGATTCGAGGTTCTGAAAAGAATGTTTCAGCATGACTGTGGACTCTTTTGTCATTTCTACTTCTGGAAGTATCCTTTCTATGAACTAATTGAACAACCAGAGTCAGTATAGACGGAGAGAGAGCAAAAGAACAGACATCTCTTTAAGGAGAAAGTAAAGGGAAGGGCAATTTTCATGGCCAGGGTTCATGACTCTCTTCCACACCCAAACCTGGTCACCACGATGTGCCATACTAAGTACTAATGCCATCCCATTGCTTTTATTTTCTGAGTATTGGTCACAGTGCTTAACAATAATCTATGTGGTTTCATCTTCCCACAAACAAGCTTCTTCCTCGTGGACTGTCTGAAATTCATTGCTCGCTTGAGCAGTGATAAAAATCAAGCACAAGGGCTTCACGTTTCTTAACTGACTCACCTTTCCATGAGCAGAGCCTGGCCCTGCATGAGTTCCAGTCACATTTGTCAGGGTCGCTCTGTAAGAGAGAGCTCTGGCTAGAAACTTCTACTAACTTTTCACCATGCAACGTGCTGTCATGCAGGCACTTCGAGCCCACTTATCCCCAGGCCAAATATCCGGGTAACAACGGCCCTTTGGTGATGTTGTCCAGACCTCTTCAGCCTGTTCTCACACTCTGCAGCATTCTTGTAGGCTGCTGGAAAAAACTGGAGCCGGACAGGCTTATAAAACACAAGGAATGTGCCTCCTCCTTAAAGATCCCATCACCTCAGCATATTCTCCCTGGGAGGTTTGCATTCTTTGGATCCCCCAACTCTTCATGCTTAATCCTGGGCCTATGGCTTATGCTTGAGTTGAAGTGAATCAAGAAGGGAAAGGCACATACTGTTATCATTCCTATTTGCAGATGGTGAAACCAAGACCAAGAAGTTCAAATCATTTGCCTGGTGTTACTAGCCTAATTGAACATAAATGGTCAGGCTGGCACCTGATGAAATTCAAGCCTTAAATAAGGAGTGTTTTAGTGGACGTTGGAGATATACTTTGGGGAAATGGACAAAGGTGGATACTACATACCTAATGTATCAGAAGCAGCAGATGAAAGGGGGTGGTGGGGTCACAGAAGGGGATGTGAAGGTGCTGTGGGAGGGCCCTTGGAGTGATGGACTCTTAATGGCCATGGAAGTGGAAGTTATTTTTGGTCACAAGTAGTTGAAAATGAGCTGTTAAGGGTGTGAGCTCATACTGTCACTAACTGTAGGGAACTTAGAGGAAAGATACTCAAATTTCTCTTTGCCTCAGTTTCCTCACTTCTTTACAGTACAAATAATATCAACTAGTTCACAAGGTTGTTATATTGAAGAAATTAGATCATCTAGCTCAGGGTTTTTCAATGCTGGCATTATTGCCATTTGAGGCTGGAAGATCCTGCATGGCAGTGAGGCTGTCCTGTGCAGGGTGGCATGTTTACCCGCCTCCCGGCCTCCTACTAGATACCTATAGAATATCCCTTACCTCAGTCATGACAATCAGAAACATCCCCAGACATTGCCAGGTGTCCCGGGGGAGGCAAGAATGCTTCCAGTTAAGAACCACAGGTCTGGATAAAGTGGTAGTCATATGGCATGCATTTAATAAATTTTATTATGAGTGCTTGCTCCCTTACCTGCTTTTTCTTTCTGACATGTCTTTTTGGTGACCTATCCCAAATATATCAGCATCTCCTGTCCTAGCATTTGCATTTAAAACCACCTCTGAGGAAGGAACCTGAGAAATGCATTTACATTGGGAGCATGTTCATTTCAGTCTGGGCATAGCACTCTGAGCCAAAGATACCACCTTGAATGAGTTAAGTGTCAGCACTAGCGACCTGAGTGAGACTAGTATTTTAGAGAAGTGTCCTTCCTAACCTCTCAGAAGACAGTCTATGCAAATGCTTATTATATATGCTTTCCACTTGTAAGATATGAATTAATGGTTCCCAAATGGTTTTCTGGGACACCAATTCTAAGTGGATGAGAATAAATTACATAATTAGAAGATTCTGTGGCTAAATAAATTCAAAAAATTCTGGGGAGACCAAAATTATACGAATCTCTTTACTTCTCAGGCCTTCTCAGAGTCATTAACGTGCTACTATGCAACATAATTAATTATGAAGAGATATATTTTGTAGCTTTTCATGGCCTCATTTTTATATGGCACCAATTTTTGTAAGCCAGGAGTCAACAAACTATAGCCTTGAGTCAAATCTGACCTACTGGTTATTTTTATAAATAAAATTTTATTGGAATACAGCCAACCTCATTAACATACATTGTCTTTGACTGCCTTCATACCATGAGCAATTTGAGTAGTGACAGAGACCAAATAGTATATAAAACCTGAATTCTTCACTGTCTGGCTTTGAAAAGAAGTTGGTTGACCCCTATTACAGGCTGAATGATTTGTGGAATATATGGTAGAAAACACTGCTTTGGAGAACCTCTGTGTTAGGATTTTAAATGTTACCCAGCCCACTTGTGGCAATGTGACTTCCCAATGACCAAAGCCTTCAACATCACTTGGGAAGCTTGTTAAAAAATGCAGATTCTGGGGATCTTGTCCTAACCCACTGAACTAGATGCTAGGGGCAAAGTGCAGGAACTGAGGTTCACTCAAATCATCCACCAGTTCTCATGCACAGCTAAAATGAGTGTCCCTAATCTAAGCTGATTGCCAACTCAGTAAGAGAATCTCTACTCAAGTGTCTTTGACCTCCTTCCTATCTCCAAGGAAGGGGAACTCACTACTTCTCCAAAAGCCCATTCTGCTCTTAGCCTGGGATAATTACTAGAAAGTTCTATATGCTGAACATAAATATGTCCTCTAGGAATTCTACCCATGGTCTTTCATTTCCCTCCACTCCCACTTACTACTGTGGAGTGTATGTAAGCAGGAAGGCAGAGGGCAAAGTTATCTACAAACACCTACATTTATAATTCCCTATATCTAGTATTCCCCAGGAAGCCTTCTCTGGGGCTTTTTTGTGTAAACACCCCTGCAATAGCACATGGCAAGCAACTGCTGAGAGCATAAGTCTTTATTGGGGAGGTATGGGCAGGGCATGAGGAAGGCTCCCCTATTCTAGGAAGATGGGAATAATCCTGGCAGCCCTGGGCTGTGGGGAAGGGGATGGTTCTGGCCAGGCCACAGTCCAAATGAGAAGACACTAGTCAGTCACCAAATTATGGGAGTATCATATAAACCTGGCTGCTTTAGGCAGAGTTAAACACATTCCATCCTGCTCAAGAACTCAAAGTGTATTAGAGGTTCCTCTGTACATTTTCTATATTTATGTAATTCAGTGTTGTAGTGAAAGGCACAGACATCTGACCACGTCAATAAACCTGTAGCTCTAGCCCAGCTTGCCACTCCATAGTTGTGGGCTCTTGGGTGACACTTTGCCTTAGGTCTTCATGCTCTTACCTGTAAAACGGGTATGATTATAGCCTTCACCTGGGGATAATTGTGAGACTTTGATACCACAGGTTCAGGGTTTAGCTCAGAACTGGTTCATAGTAAGTGCTCAATGTCAGCAAGGAGGGGATGAGGTTGACATGTCCTTGATTGGGTGCTGAACTTCTCTAGGGAAAGGACCCTCTATAACTTATCATCCTTTGAATGCCAGTATCTATCATATAATAAAAAAGAAAGATTGAAGGGGTCAGATAAAACAGTTGTCAAGAGCAATGGGAATAGAAGATCATCTGCCTAGTTTCAAATCCCTTTAACACCTGTTGCTTCATGTGTGGTCTTGAGGAAAAAGCTTGATTTCTCTGTGCTCTAGTTTGCTCCTGAATAGAACTACCACCTAGGTGGTTGTGAATATTAAATAAGATAATGCAGGCAAAGGACTTAGAACATAACAACAATAGTTCAGTAAGGGCTATAATTTTATTGCTACCACAATTATTATTAACAGTGTCCCCTTAGCATGCGACAGTGGTTGCTCGGATAAGAGGCTTGCCTGGAAAACATGTCTTTGCTCACGAAGAAGTCTTAGCTCTTCTTTTTTTTTTTTTTTTTTTTTTACCTCTTATTCTTAGCTCAGGTCTCTTGAGAAATGCATAGCCAGAGAGACAGCTTGAAATTTGGGACTAGGCTAACAGAGGCTCATGCAAATCTATTCTAGAATTATATACATAGTAAATCCTGTGGCTAAGCTAAGCTGTGCACAGTTAACATTTCCCTCAGTGCCATAAACCAGATGCCCCTCCCCCCCAAATGTTTGTAGCATGTTAGGTGCAGATTTAACTAAACTCCTAAACAAGGAAATGACAGTACCCAAAGGAGATGGAGGAATGTCTTGTGTCCAAACCAAATAAAGGAGAAACCATAAATACCAGGGCTCTGAGACATCAACATTTATACTCGGAAGGCCCTTCTTTCTGCTAAACCTGACTCTTTAATCCCCCCAAAGCCCTGCCCTTAAGTACCTCCCTCTGAGTTGAGGCCAATGGCCAAACATGAGCACCTGGAACTTTTATCACACCTACTTCTAAAGAGGTCAACAAAGTCGAATATTGAATGTCCTACTATCTACTTTATGAGCTGGACATTGTTTTAGGCTCTGGGGGCAAAAGACACGCACCACACAATTCTTGCCCTTATGGAGCTCATAGTCTAGTCAGGGATATAGACACCACCCAGAGAATTTATGGATTGCAGAGTGATGCGAGCAGAAGGAACAGGGTGAAGGTTCTGGGGCAGGCAGGAAAAAGACATGCCAGAGGAACTGAGAGGGGGCCTGCTTGATTAGCAGAGCAAAGATCATGGTACAAAATGAAGCTGGGGAAGAGAGGGAGGTGAGATCATAGCAACATGTAGCCATACTAACAAATACATGAAAGAGCAAAGAGAAGCCACTGAAATATTATAAGCAATGGATTGATGGAATTTGCATTTCAAAAAGATCAGAAGTGACTAGATTGAAGAGGCCCTTAGAAGCTATTATAGGTTGTCTGGCAAGAGATGGTACTGGCATGGACTGGTGGGATAGGCAGTGAAGGTGAAGAGAAGTGAGCGATGGAGCCAAGAAATGGAATTGAGATGACAGGACAACATTTCACACCCCAAACTAGGAAATGCATAGCTCCATTCTTCTTTAAAAAAATAACATGGGAACTTGTAAGTCTTCAAAGATACAAAAGGGAAAGTTATTCAGGCTTACTGGGCAACACTAATGCCATTTACAAACCCACAGCTCCATTACGAACTTACCTTAAAAACTATGTCCATGATTTTGATAAGGGTGCCAAGACCATTCACTGGGGGAAATGAGTCTTGTCAATGAACAGTGCTGGGAAAACTGGATATCTGCAAGAGAATGAAATTGTACCCTTACTTAACACTGTATACAAACATTAACTCAAAATGGATCAAAAACCCAAATGTAAGATCTAAAACTATAAACTCTTAGAAGGAAACGCAGGGCAAAAATCTTTACAACATTGCATTTTGCAATGATTCCTTGGATCATTGGACACCAAAAAAAAAAAAAAAAAAAGACAAATTGGACTTAATGAAAATTAGATAATTTTGTGCATCCAAAGACACTATCAACAGAATAAAAGAGCAATTCACAGAATGGGAGAAAATATTGGCAAATCATATATTTGATAGAAGATTAGTATGTAAAATATATAGAGAACTCCTAAAACTCATTAACAAAAATGATTCAAAAATGGACAAAGGACTTGAACAGACACTTCTCCAAAGAAGATATACAGATGACCAGCAAGCATATGAACAGATGCTCAAAATCACTAATCGTTAGAGAAATACAAATCAAAACTACAGTGAGATATCACCTCACACCCATAAGGATGGCCATCTCAAAAAAAATAAAAAATAAAAATAAAACAGAAAATAATGTGTTGGTGAGGACGAAGAGGAATTGGAACCTTTGTACTCTGTTGGTAGGAAGGTAAATTGGTGCAGCTGCTGTGGAAAACAGTACAGCACTGCCTCAAAAATTTTAAAAAGTGACCCACCGTATGATCCATCAATTCTGCTTCTGATTATATATCCAAAAGAATTGAAGGCAGGGCCTTGAAGAGATATTTGTAAACCTATGTTCATAGCAGCATTATTCATAAGAGCTAAAATATGGAAGCAACCCATTATCCATTGACAGATGAATAGATAAACGAAATGTGATTTTCTATACAACTGGATATTATTTAGCCGTAAGAATGGAGGGAATTCTGACACATGCTACAACATGGATGAAACTTGAGGACATTATTATGAATGAAGTATGCTAGTCAAAGAAAGACAAATACGGTCCACTTGTAAGAGGTACTTAGAATAGTCAAAATCAAAGAAGCAAGAAAGTAGAATGGTGGCTGTCAGGGGCTGGGGGAGAATGGGCAATCAGGTGTTATTATTCAATGCAGAAAAAGTTTCAGTTTAACAAAATGAACAGAGTTCTGGAGATGGATGGCAGTGATGGGGCATTTAATACCATGGAACTTTGTACTTAAAGATGGACAAAAATGGTAAAATTCATTTTATGTGTATTTTACCACAATAAAAAAAATCATGAGGAAGGGTCACCTGGGTGGCTCAGTGGTTAAGCATCTGCCTTCAGCTCAGGTTGTAATCGCCGGGGGTCCTGGAATCAAGTCCTACATTGGGCTCCCCACAGGTAGCCTGCTTCTCCCTCTCCTCATGTCTCTGCCTCTCTCTGTGTGTCTCTCATGAATAAATAAATAAAATCTTTTAAAAAAATTCATGGAGGAAAAACTTGTAAAAATTCAAGGATTCACTGTGAAGGCACAAAATGGAGCTCCGCTCCCTATGGTCAGGTTAATTGGAATATAGAATTCCATAATCAAAATTCCAAGTTAAAAGGAAAACTCTTTACTGTAGGATAGAGGGCTTCACACTAGCATCAGAGTCAGAAGAGAATGGGTTCAAATCCCAGCTCAGTCACTTACCAGCAATTGACTAGTAATACCTGCATCCTGATCCTCAGTTTCTTCATGGAAATGATGGAAATGGACAATGGAAAGGAAATTGTACAATGGAAATGATGCTGTGTAGGGCTACTATAAGAGTAGGAGGATATGACATAAGGATTAAGTGTTCATCATGTGTATAAAGTGCCTGAGCCTGGTCTATACATAGGTCAGCTCTTATCCCCATCAATGACACACTGTCCAGCAGGAACAGACACAACAGAAAGAAGGAAGGGTGATTTCTCTGAAGATGGGAAAGTTGTACCATGTCTCTATCCCAAGCAGAATAGAAGATCATCTTTAGTAGGGCCTGGTAGATTTAGAATCTTAGAGGAATAGAGAATCCCCTCAGAAGCCAAAGGATAGGACAATATGTTTCAAACTTTTTCAGATCACACAGAAATACATTATAGGCTATGAGCCAGCAATACACTCCAGCAATACACTTGATTTGATTCTATTTCATTAAAAAAAAAAAAATTCTGGTCACGACTCAACCAAAGTGATTTTTTTTTTTTTTACCCTAGGCTCATGACTCACAGTTTGAAAAACACCTAGTTAGGGAATTCACAATGAGCGTCCTTCCAGGAAGCCTCCCTGGAACACCCTCACCCCATGAAGACTGTTCCCACATTTGAATTTCCTTGGCTTCGATGATTCCAGGCTGGGCCTCACCATTTATTCATAACTTTTCTCTTGCCTCCCTAGATACATTCACTGTTGCTGTGTCCTTCCAAATCTACCCTCCCAGCCCTCTTCATTATTATATCCAGGAAACCTAATTGAAGAAGCTGAGACAGTTTAATGTATCCTTATGGTAGTGGAGGTAGGGGCAGAGGGCCAGAAAACTAGCATCTACTCCAATGAACCTGCTCTGGCCAAGTACTGGCTCTGTGCCTTGTCCTGTGCAAAGCGCAGGAAGAGGATGGGTTTCTCCCAGATTCCCAAAGCCCTGGAGGCTGGGCATGAGTTCAGAACATGGGAACAGAATGCACAGGCTTCAGTATGAAGCTTCTGAGGGCTCTTAAGCAGAGACCTGCCATGATGAGACCTTTGCCCTGTGCAGAAGAAGCTTCCTTAGCAATAAAGAAAGCAAGACTCTACTGCCTAAAGGCAGACGAATGGCCCAGATGGCCTTGCCAGGCTCAGCTTTGTGAAATAACCATTTGCACTGAAAGTTCACCCTCAGGTGCAAAATGCGGAGAGAACAGCAACTCTGTGCAGATGCCTAATTCCAGCAGGCTGGAAAAAGGAATTGGTCTTGTTTCTGCTTGACAGTTTGGGCTTGGGAGAGACATTCAAGACTGGGGCAGCTGAGAAACCATCCTGTGTGTGAGTTCACAGCCACACCGCTAACGTGGAGAACAGCGTTCCTGTGGAGAAGGCGGACAGCACTGGATTTCCAATTTGCCTCACCCTCTCCCAAGCCATTTGACAACGAATCTATTTTTTACCTCTCTGAGCTTGTCTTTCCATACTGCAAAATGAAGTAATAATAATACCTATAGAATAGGGTTGTCAGGAGCATTTAAGTGAGATAATATACATAAAACCCCCAGTATAGTCCCAGGCACAGTAGAAGTCTTTAATAAATGTGAGCCAGAGTTATTATTTTTCAACTCTCAGTACAGCATCATTGAGGGGAAAAAGGCAGTCACCTGAAACAGCTTTTCCTCCTTTAAGCCAAAAGGACATAGTTTCCTAGTGAGAAAATGTAGATGTTAGGCTTTGAATGCTCCTGGAATAGCAAATGATTTTTATCTCAGGAGTCTCCGTGTGACGCTAATGTACAAACATGACTTAGCTGACGATCATCTGTTAGCTCTGCAGATATTGTCACTTGGCTCCTGGGCCGAGAGCTATGCAGCAGGATGTGTCTGGCATCAGCCACCTGCCCCGTGGGGGGACCTCCCAGGCTCAGGAGACTTCAGCCAGCGTCAGAGCTTTTCCGAAGCAAGTTTTAGGAGATAGTCTCTGGAGGCCTGGTATCTGCCCTCCTCTTTCTTCTCCTGGCTTTCCCACTCATGCCACAAGCCCTACCTCGTCCTCTGGGAAAGCACACCTCTGGGCTGCTACCTGTACCAACTCTCAAGGCCTTCATCCACCATGAAACTGTCCCTGAGGACTCCAGTCTCCATTGCCCTTTCTCTCTGAGGTCTTGCAGTGAAAATTTAGCATGTGGAGCAATGCTGTCTAACAAAAATAGAACGGGAGTCAGATACATAATTTTATGTTTTCGAGGAGTAACATTAAAGTGTTTTAAAAATAGGTGAAATTGGGCAGCCTGGGTGGCTCAGCGGTTTAACGCCACCTTCAGCCCAGGGTGTGATCCTGGAGAGCAGGGATCGAGTCCCATGTCGGGCTCCCTGCATGGAGCCTGCTTCTCCCTCTGCCTATGTCTCTGCTTCTCTCTCTCTCTCTCTCTCTCTCTCTCATAAATAAATAAATAAATAAATAAATAAATAAATAAATAAATAAAATCTTTTAAAAAATAGGTGAAATTGACTTTAATAATCTATTTTGAAGTCTGGTGTGTCTTTTACATTTATAGCGTTTGGCCTAGCCACATTTTCTGTACTTTCTAGCCACGTGTAACTAGGAGATTTTGAGGATATATTGAGTGAGATAAAATGTATTATTTCTATTGGACACTCCCTGACCCTTAAGGGCCACCTGCTTGTCCTTTTACTAGAAGGCAAAAGCTTTCCCCCTGTCCCCTTCTACCATGCACTTCCCACACCTTGGTCTGCCTCTGAGACTGACAAGTGGATAGAAAGAAGAAATCCACAGTCGTCCTCCCCCAATTCTTCAAACCATAAGCTCCTCTGGTTGGAGAGGTTTGGGAGCCTGCCTAGACCCTGCTGCTGTTGCCACTGGCCAGGATTACACCTTGCACACCTGAAGCTTGCCTGGGGGCTGGACAAAAGGGAGAAAAAACAACAAAAGAAAAAACTCCGAGGAGGATTGCCACCACTCTCTTTGTCCCTTAGGGTCTCCTTTACTCCTTGGACTAGAGGCAGGGGCTTTTCTTGGGGTTCTTTCTCCTTGTGCCCACATGCTGTTTCAGGATTCAATGTTGCCCCTGAGTGTGGACTAGAAGATGTGGGAATAAAAACCCAGGAAACTCATGGTCTCAATTTTACTTAGAGTTCTGGCTTCCTTTCCCAATCCACCTGCTACCACTTACTTTTCAGAGTACTCAGACAGAAGTTGTGTGCATTTTGTCTAGGGTTTTGTTGCATTCAGTGGGAGGAATAAGGTGGAGTGTGCTTATTTCATTTTAACCAGAGCCAGAATCTTCAGGAAACATTTTACACAGTCAACCTCTATGATACTAGATCATCTATAAATGGCATCTATAGAAACTTAAATCGGTTTGATTAGGATACCATATTCCTAGACCATGCCAAGTATCCATGATATTCGCATACTTACAGTGAAACAGAACTGCTTTTTACATTGAGAACAGACACAGAGATTTCAACGCTTATCATTGAGTCAGGAATGAATGAAGGATATGGGTTGACTTTTTTCTTTGTGGAAAATTTAAATATCCATTACCCTACATTATTGACTCTGTCACATATATGTGTTTAATTAGGGAATGTATATTACCTCCATGTTTTCAGACCGCATTTTTGTGAACATCCTACTTGATAAGGCAGCTGTTTTATTTATTTGGAATCTCTGATCATCACTCATAGTAGCCTTAAACTTCCTTTTATGGTAGACAATAGAGTTTGAAGTTAGGTAATTGTGTATTGCCGAGAAGAAGTTCATCCATTTATATGGATCAACTAATCTCCAAAAGTATTGTCCACTTAACGAAAAAGGAAGTGATCCACACCTCTAAAAATCATTAGAGAGCCAGCCATTACTTCAGACACATTATGTGCTCACATACTCACACAGAGCTGATAATGCACTGATAAGATGAGCTAAATTCCAGAAATTGTTGTGAAATAATTTGGTGGTTAAGAACATCACAAAATGGTAGAGTTATTGGAAATGATAACGTGGATATTTGCATAGTGATATGTACTGCACAAAATGTTTTTATTCCGTCGGTTATTCACTCTTATAGCATCATTTATTGTGTCTATGATGTGTCATCAGTATGCTAGACGCTCTCATATTCATAATTTGTAAGTAACTCCAGGTGTGTTCTGCCTTAACCAAATCTTACACATAAAAAGTCTGAATTGGCAGAACAGATATAGAGAGGTGTATACAAAGAGAAGTTTTTGAGTCCTTGAAACAACAAATTCAAAATATTTCCATTTATAAGCTTTGAAGCTATACACATTTGTGGGCAGACTAGAGACTCCCTAAGCATAAGGGGCAAAAGCCATGGGCTTTGGAATCAGAAGCACCCAGATTCAAATCCTTAAAATTACTTTAAACCTCATCTTCGTCATCTGTAACTTTTATTAGACAGCAGTACCTGTGTGAAAGGATTGTGGTTAAGTATGTATGATATAGTGCAACTTAAATTCATAGCATAAACAGGCACCCAGTAAGCTCCCGATATCTATATAATTACCATATAAAGTTTATTTGCATTATATATAAAGTGAAATCAATTTAATACTCATCTTATTTTGGGGGGCTATTTTTATCTTTATCATCTACTAAGCAAACACAATCTATGTCTGAGGATCTACAGAATCCATATGAGACTAATCCTCGCTCTCACAGACTTTACCTGCTAAAAAAAAAAAAAAGATAAGATGTACTTGAAAAGGTAATCTTTTGGAATGAGGATTATTTGTGTTGCTAACTTTGTGCCAGAAAGAAGGCAAGTTCATTCACTCTTCTCTTCATGTCTCCCTCATTGGGTGGTGGTTTTAATGAGATAAAAATACTTACAGGGCTTTTTTTTTTCTTTTTTTTTTTTTTTTTTTTTGCACTTTCAAGTGGGACTTGAGTCTTTCATTTGAGTGAGCAGAATGCAGAGCTTAGATATCTTCATACTGAGATAGTTTGGGCAGTCCATAATCATTTTACCAGTAATTTTATTTGTTAAGTACCTACTGAGGCCTGGGCTCTTTCCTGGATGTTTTCACATTTAATCCACACAATAAGGATGTCTTCTTACCTCCATTCCACTTCTCTGATCACTGAAGCTTAGAAATGCTTAGTAACTTGCACAAAGCAAAGGAATCAAAGCCCAGATGTGAATGCACGGGTGTCTGGGTTTTTTGATATCACTCCTTAGCTCAACTCAAGAATATGCAATGCTATAAAATGCAAATACCTGCTCCTCTTGAATATCTTCCCTGTTATCCTTTCTTCAATAGGTAAAATTCTACTGATTAATGTGTAGCACTTGGTCCACAGTCTGCTCACTTCCATCTGTGTCAAATATTGCTAATTAATCAGAGCTGTGGCCTCCAGAAATTGGACTTAGCTTCAGAATCCTTCTGAACACATCATTGCAAAACAGTCATTCTCAACCAACTGACCGTAATTAACACCTAGAATCTGTTGGACATGTCTCCCACAACACTCTGCTAATGACTTTACCAGTAGCACATACAGTACTATGCTTAAATGATTTGCTTCCTAACTTTTAGTCCTCCCTTTTAGTTTTAGTCATAAGGCTTCAGTGATAGGACCATTAATCTTCTAAGACCAACCCCTGTATACAGTCTGCCACATAACACAATAGGCATCATGTAAAAGTTTTGTTGGATCGAGTATAAGTAAATACTTTTAGTTTAAGTCTATGTGACTACCAAAATGCTAAACCAATATGTTATTGGTTAATAATGAGAATGACTAACATTTATTAAGCATTTACTATTTGCCACATATGGAAGTAAGCAATTCACATGTATGAATTTTTTAAACTTAAACAGTGACCCCATGAGCTCATTATATGATCCCCACTTTATAAATAGCAGTACTGAAATTCAGAGAGCTTAAATGATTTGTACAAGGTCAGAGGAACAAACCCAGATATTCTGACCCCCAAGCCACACTCTTAAGCACTACACTGGTTATAGCAAAGAGCCCACATAAAACATAATTTTCTATCTCATGTGCATTTATACAACTGTACTACTGCCCATTACTGGCTTTCTAGAACTTTGCCAGGTGGTCCCCAAACTTTATTTCAAAACTGCCATAAAATTAAATGTCTTTTACTGCCCCTCTCTGGGTTTCCTCTGCTAAAATAACAACAACAACCCCCTCCCCAAATTTGGGAATTTAACAATGAAAAATGGATCAAAGTCCCAGAGAAGTCTCTCTCACCTTTTCCAGTTTCTTATCACCCAAACCATTTTCAGAGTTTATTCTGTGTTGGCCACTGTGACAGGTGCTTTGGGATATAAAGGTGAATAGACTTGCTTCCTGACATCAATGTACTCACAGTCTAGTAGGGAAGTAGCTGCATGACAGTAGGCTGTCGCTGAGTAAGGCAGGTAATGCTTTGAGAAAATGAGGAAGAGACACTCAGCTTTGCCTAAGAGAATCTTGAATGATGGCAAAGAATTATCCAGGCGGGAAGGGAAGGGAAGGGAAGGGAAGGGAAGGGAAGGGAAGGGAAGGGAAGGGAAGGGAAGGGAAGGGAAGGGAAGGGAAGGGAAGGGAAGGGAAGGGAAGGGAAGGGAAGGGAAGGGAAGGGAAGGGAAGGGAAGGGAAGGGAAGGGAAGGGAAGGGAAGGAAAGGCACAGTGCAGAAAGAATATATGTGACATTGTGCTTTAGAGTCTAAATGCAGGCATTCTAAGGACATAACTCTTGATTTCAAAGTCCTTGGTAGGTGGCTCCTATCCCTGTCCACATGATTTGGGACCTTCCAAATAGAACTCTCTTAGGTGTGCCCTGGAACTCCAGAGTTCCAGGCATGGAGGCTACCATTGTACATATGTTTCCTACACCGACACATGGAAATATTCTTCTATTTATTTATTATTTTAATGCAGTGATTGATCATGGTTGTTGAAGGGGATCATGAGTTTTTGAGGATTTTAGTGCACCTTTTACATACCCTGAGGGTCTGCCTTCTGAAATCAATGAGTGTCTCACGAGCATATTCTTTCAGAACTGAGACCATCAAAAAGCGGTGCATAACTTTCCCAATTTCCTATGAAAGACATTATTCAAGTGTCCTCAGGTGACAGATGGTCTAATAATTTGCAAATACGTGCTCCTTACACTCTGAGGTCAGCTCTGTTTTACTGAAGAGTTTTCACTCGCACAAGTACCATCTGGAGTCCACATCCTCTATCTTAGGCTTCAAATAAATCCTGATTTACCTCAGAAATATTTGCCGAGAGTCTGCATGCTAGAAAAATTCCTAGTTTCTCCTCTTTGAGGCATGCCTTTACATATGACACCTAGTAGGCACTCAGTAAAAGTCCATCAGGATACTCTTTAAGACACTCAAAAGATACCTGTTGAGACAAAGATTTGGGGGAACTGAAGCTAAATATTTTTTTGGTGTGTGTGGAAGGGGGCAGTCTGGCAAGATTAAACACTTTTCTTTTAGCTGGAGCATCCTAATCCAAATTAAAGCTGCATGTGCTACATCAACATTCTGACTCAAAACTGCTGATGTGTCTCTGCCAAATATCTTTTCAGCTATCAGAATTAGTAAGTCTGGGGCACATTTTGATCTGATGATGTATGTATATAGAAGAATGGATGAACGCTTGAGGATGAACTTCAAATCTTGAAGGAATCAGGTGCTATTGTGCTCTATGAAAAGCCTGAGGAATGCTTTTGTGGGGTCTGCTCCATAGCATGCTGGTTGCATGTTTGTAGCTAACACCCTGCAAAGGGGAATCCAGGTGTTGTTGCTCATGTTTTCTCTCTGGAGCAAAACCCAAGGTGCATATAAGATTTCATCAGTAATTCCAATGTGTTATCCAAGGCCAGTCCTGGGTTCATCGCACTCTGGAAAATGCTGTAAGCATCTGAGCTAAACCACAGAGAGGCAAGGAAGCTAATCCAACTACTCTTTTCTCATACCAGTTATTTAGCCCCTAGATGCTCTCAGCACAGACCAGCCTGCCAGGATTGGAAATGGACCACTCCTGTCCTTTCGCACTGACTTCCGCTTGAGAGCAGGAAAGCATCCCTTTCCTCTTTAAAGTGGACCCGGATGCAGATTCAACTGGTGTTAACTCTTTTTCAAACTTGATTAATAGTCTTTTAAGTCAATTCCTGGTAGGAGGTGGGTCCTGCACACGTAATTTTTTTTTTTCATAAATAGGGAAGTGAGTAATGCCTAAAGTTTTAGGCCAGGAGGAAAATCTGGATCTTTATCAAGTTCATTACATTTTGGAGGAACAGTTATAAAAGCTTTTTAAAAATAAATTTATTTAGGAAATCGCCCATAATTCCGTTATCTAACAATACTGTTTTTGCCATTTCTGTTTTTAAAAATATAGTCTTCTAAATATTAAAATAATAAACGTGGGATAGTGGCATCAAAAATTTTGCACATTTCATTACTAAAAATCTTTTCATCATTTTTCTATATCCTTAATTCCTGAATATTTTAAAACTTGATATGCAGAATCCTCTTTGAGAAACATTACACAAAATCCACAGAGTCTTCTTTGACACATGCTATCTAAAATCAAACTAGGAAATCTATAAAGGACGTTAATGGAGAAAGCTCTAGTAAGAAAAACCTGGGTTTGAATCCTGGTTCTTGCACTAAGCAACCAAATTAGCATGAACCATACATAAATAACTAAAGTCATAACATTTACTGATCACCTGCTATGTAATAGACACTTTGCAAAGGGTTCTAGCATGTGGTAATTTCACTTGATCCTAGACCTCCTTGTAGCTGGTGCTATTAGTATTCCTACCTTGCAGATGTGGATATAGAGGCTAAGGAATGTTTCCTGCTTAAGCTCACAAGGTGAATCAATATGAACTTGATTTGTATTTACTCTACCAGATTGAGTTCCCACCCTCCTCCTCTAGCTGTTGGAGACCTGGTTCCCCCCACCCACCCCACTCTCACTGTTAGTTTTCCTACCACTGGACTACTTCCCAGTCCCAGCCTTAACATCAACTCTAACACCCATTCCTCCTCTTTACCCTTAATGTTTCCCCCTAAACACCACTTGCTCCAGGAAGCCTTCCTGGTACTTCATTACACATTTTCTTCATTATACATTCTTTTCATTCATCTGTACATTTTCGCTAAGAAAACTTTTAGGGATTAATTCTATTTGTAGCTTTGAGCTCATTATCCATCTCTCTTGCTAGACTGAGGATCCAAGGTGCCCTCACATCTGTATTTCACCCAACAATGTGAATAAGTGACTCATTAGTGACACGTCATTCTCAATTCTTTAACCAGCAATATGGTCAGTTCCCATTAGCTCATTTCTAAACCTGTGGCTTTCAGCATGACAAAATGGAAGTACAAAAGATGAATGAAACTGCTAAGTTAAATTGTAGGACTTTGGGTGAGTAACCTTGAGAAGGAGCGGGTTTTGAAAGCCATGCCCATTCTCTGTTCCTTTTGGAACAGAAGCTTGAATCTGTACACACCATTTTTGCCAAGAGAGTAAATGGATGGCTATGAAGGAGTCATTTGCACTGCTTTTCCAGCAACATGAAACTTTAAGCACGTGGAACTGTCACCAAACAAAAATTTGGTCTCGGCCACCTACCTTCTCCCACCCTGGTGAGTCAGGTGGATGAGTGGGATAAGTGGTCCTAGAGTATGTTGTTCTAAGGCTCAGTTTCTCCTGTAAGGGGCACCACTGCCTCAGTTTCCATGGCCAAATCACAGAAATGCTGCATCAAAACTTGCCTTGAAAATTCACAATGCAAGTTAGCACATTAGTGAGGCTGGAAGGTCCTGCCAGAAGAAAAAAAAAATCTATTTAATTTTATTCAGTTCCTAAGTTTATTTGGCCATGTTTAGTTATAGAATGCTGTCTTGGACCCTGAGATAGGGATTTAAGTGCAATAAAGTTTATTTGTGAGGTGAATTTATTAAAAAACAAAACAAAACAAAACAAAAAACCACCTGAAGGGGGGACAGGAAGTGAGGTTGGAAAGGGAAAGGCAAAGTCTAGGGGCATTAATGAGCACATTTACCTTTGTAGGCCACTGGAACTCAGCCTTGCTGGGACCATGGGAGGAGCCCACCATAGAGGGGACCTGTCTCAGGAGTGAGGAAGCTGGATTTTATTCACCAACTCTCATCAGTCATGCACTGAGGGCTGCTTTTGGGTCTACTAGCTCCCTTGCACTTCCAGCCTGCCCTGCATGGTCTCTAGAGAAGGATGTCAGCCAAAGACTAGCAGGGGCTCATAATAGAGCACTGAGTGTCATGCACAGAACTGTAAGTGCCAAGAGGAGATGGGTGGGATAATGTCTGCTGCACCAGTGTCCCTCTTTACCTTTTACTTTTCACACAGGGGGTCCATTCATATCTGGTGATAGTAATACTTGAGGTCCAATATTTGGAAAATGAAATTCCAAAATTTAGAATTCAAACAGTTCCATGAGTTCCCAGAAGCTACACTTTAGTGGAACGCATGGAGCCAATGCTATGCTATAGTTTGTAAAACCCCAAAGGGAATTCCTGTGAATGTCCTCAAATACCAAACATATAAATCTCAAGGCTCGGCAGAAAAAGACTTGGAAAATCATAACTTATGGGATGCTACATCAAAAAGCCTTCTAAGAATCCAAACTTAGAATCAGGTTCTAAGTCAGGCTGTCTGTGAAAGAGAAAAGGTCTTTTTCCCACAGCCAAGGGCATAGGGGATAACATACTAACAGTGTCCTATGTATGGTGATGGCAGGCTACGGCCACAACAAGCGAGAGGTTGTCATATAGAGGTATAAAGACATAGAGCTCTGAGGATCCCACTCCTACAGGATATCTTACAGTCTAGCAAAGTCAGACAATACAAGATCAACAAGCTAATAGAGAAAATATGCATAGATGGTAGTAAAAATTATGAAGTCATTAAAAAGGATAATGGGAGACAGAGTAGCTGGGGAGGGTGGAATTACTTCAGGCTGAGTGATCTGGGATGACATATTTGAGAAGGTAAAATATGACATGACACCTCCTGGCTTCAAAGGAAGAGAAAGAAGGGGACTTCAGGAGGACAAAGCAGCAAGGTCAAAGGCCCTGAGATGGGAATATGATTGGAGTGTTTAAGGACAGGTGTCTGGAGTACCATGAGTGAAGGGTGGAGTGCTAACAGTAAGGTTGACTAGGAAGACAATAGCTGGAGGGCACTGGGTGGAAATTTCATGTTTTTCCATCCATTTCATTGTTCTTAGGGGAAAAAAATCCCAAAGCACCAGAGAACATATTATTGAGTACCAAATGATGCTCCCATGTTCTAGATTTCTGAGAAACCTAAAGAAATTCATCAGATTCTATCTATAGGCAGCCATCCAAATGGTCTCATCTCATTCTTCAGCATCTCCCACCAAGGTCTCAAATGGCCTCACAGATTAAAACCAGCCCCTAAAAGCTGAATGCAGACCTACTCTTCAAAGGTCTTATGTTCTGGTCCCAGAAAACAACAACGTAAAGAAACAGGACACAGCGTGGCTATGACCCACTTCTTGCTGGAAGGAAGTCTACTGAGTCTACTATACCATTCTGATCCCAACAATGGCTTCAACCCAGTCCCTTGAGGCCCTTTCTGGAGTGCCATTGGCTGATTCTACGGGAAGGATCCCCAGTGGTGCAGCCACAAAACTCCCTGAGGTTGTCCCCTGAGGATGATGTTGGAGAGTCTGCCTCAGGTGTGCACTTGGCCTTTTAAGGCAAGAGAAGGCTGGTTCTTCATTCTCCTGGCCAGGGTCAGGAGATGAGGAGAAAGAAGAGGCCAGCTCTTGGCCTTTGGGGACAGTGACATCGCAGCAGAGGGCTCTGGCATCCTGCAGGAGACTGGACAAACCCCAATTTTATTTCACAGCCGTTTACTGGGCACTGGATGTATGTGGATGGAGCAGGCCTCCTCCAGAAGTGAGAAAAGCATGGGTCCTGCTCTCAAGGTGCTCTCTTATAAGAAAAAGCGACACCGACTCCTCCAGATCATGCCGGGCAGAATGAAATCAGGGTCAAAGGAGACATTCAAACAGAGAACTTCAGGAGGGGAAGGGCAAGAGAAATTAAGAAGCTCACTGGCTTTCTTTAGCTTGATGGCAGTTAACTGGGCTGCTGGGGACGTGTAGGACTTTATGGCTCCCTTGTTGCTCTCATGAGTCAGACTTTTTTAGCTGAGGAAGAGGCAACGCTATGTCAGGCAGTGGAGCACTATTGTCAAGAGATGTGGGGAAGTGAGAAGGGCAGGAAACAGCTCACGAAGAGTCGGAATAATATCCCTGTTCCTTAAGATGACAGCAACTCTGAGGGCTGGGTACTGAGATACCTTCTCAGAAGAGGGTTTTCTCTTCTATCCTCACAACTTTCACCTTATGCATCTGCTCTTCCCTCTACATCTGGGTTCTTCTCTCAAGATTTTGTTTTTAGCAGACTCCTACACACACCCCTATTGGGTGTGAAGATCAGTTCTTGGGGAACCTGAGTGGCTCAGTGGTTGAGCGTCTGCCTTTGGCTCGGGTTGTGATCCCAGGGTCCTGGGATTGAGTCCTGCATCAGGCTCCCCACGGGAAGCCTCCTTCTCCCTCTGTCTATGTCTCTGCCTCTCTCTCTGTGTCTCTTATGAATAAGTAAATAAAATCTTTAAAAAAAAATATCAGTTCACACTTACACTTAACCTTGGGCAGGTTGCTTCCCCTCTGTGTGCCTCAATTTCCCCATCCATGACAGGTGGATAGCAATAGTACCTCCTTTAAATTGATTTTGTGAAGATTAAATGAGTTAATATACAGAGACAGAAGGATGTTATTGCTGTTGTTAGGTTAGGATTCCCTAACTGTGATCAGGGTAGCAGGCTCTTGGGGTCAAAATGGCTATTTATCAGTTCCATTTACTTGGCAGGCAGCTGGGGATATTAGATGTGCAAGGTCTCTTGAGTGCTTAGAATCTCATAGTTTCCTTCCTTCTATATCACAGCATGCTTCAAAACAAATTTTAAAACTTAAATCCTATCATAAAATAATACAAATTCATTAAAAGCTATTTTGAAAAATAGTCTAATAAAAAGCAGATAAAAATCACAGAGTAGAGGACATATGATTTGGGGACATTAACTCCCCTGACTATACAGTAATCCTGCTTAATCCATGTGGTTTGCCCAGAGCTGACCTTGCTGCAGGCGGGGGCCAGTGGACTGGACAGACTCTCTCCTGGGACTATTGCACGAGCTACTGAAAGACACTCTTTTCTTCTGGAACCCATAAGGCATAGGATTCCTATGTTTGAAGATTCTGATGGTGAAGAATAGAGAAGAAAGCAGATTCTAGCTTTCTGGAGGAATGGAAAGAAGGGTGGGAAATGCAAGCTCTCCAATGACAGTGTGAGGACCTGGATCCGATGGTGCCTGAAACTATAATGTCTATTGGCCAAAAAATTATACAAGCCAATATGTTTCTTCCATAAATTTTTTCACTTCAACTAGTTTCAGGTGAGATTCTGTTACTTGTAAATGAAGTAACTTTGACCCACCTTCCAGAAATAACCCCATTTGCATTTGTTGTATACTTCTTTCCAGTCTTTTTTTCCTCTCTCTCTCAAGCTCTCTGCATAGTTTTTTTAAAATGAGAGTGCATCTTCATCTACAAATTTTAATATTTTTTTTCCTTTCTGATCCCATTGTTAAATTTAGTGCCTCTGGTTAGTATCTAAGTCTTTTTGAGAGAGGACAGAAGAACTTCTGCTGCCCCCACCCCCTCCACCGTCACCCTTCTGCCCCCCTGGAAGATATTTCATAGGGCAAGGGGCTATCCCATGACATCCATGGATTGGCAATTCCTTCCACACTCAGTTCTATAGTTCTGGGCTGGAGACCATCAGCTCTGATAGAAACTTTGGCCTTAGGTCAGCTTGGACTCCTGCCTGGTCTTTCAAAGCACTTTCCTTTTAAAGTCTCTAAACCCAACATTTTCCATAAACATCTTGCTGCCTTTTTTTGTAAGTGGAGAGAAACTCAAGGGTGAACATATAGTATATTAATGGTGGTCTAGAGACAAGCAACATGGACCAGAGTTTCAGGAAACCAAAAAGAGATGAACAGAATGCATCTGACTGCCAAACAATCATTTGAAGTATAATCAGAAATCAAAAATGCTGTAATGACATGGTAGGAATGATACCTGTGATTCCTTCACCTGAGGTGAAGTAGCCCCTACTTTTTAATTAGCATGATCACATAATGCAGGCTACAGAACATTTGCTAGCAATTACGGTGCTTGCTTACTCTGCTTATAGCTCAAATGTAACAGCAAAGTTTGTTTTGTTAATCTCTCCTCTGGATTTGTGAATTATTTGTTTTCATTATCTTAAAGATAAACTGGAAAGAAAAATCCAACGCAGGGGGAATTTTTATAAGACAGAACACTTGAGTTGTCTTTGGATGTGGACGCCACACTTAATTTAATAAAAACCAAAGCAGACCATGTTGGAAGCTCTAATGGAGGAATGTGTTTATAATGAGGGAAGTGCCACAGATCAGAAAACAAACATGGGCTTCGAAACTGTGGATCATGGTCATACCCACTATTTCTTATTCTGCTGGGTGGTTCTGAGCAGGTCATCTCACCTTCCTAGGTTCTGACTGCCCTCCCCTGCCTGGAGGTAGCAATCATACCTACTCTGCCCATTGCAGAGGCTGTGAAGAACACAGGAGATAGCATGCTTTACATGATTAAGATTTCTTCTATAAATACTAAACTATAATACTATTATAATATTCAGATATTGTTCTCTAGAATTTACAGAGTGCTCACACATCTAACAGATGTGCTGTTATAATTCCTAGCCATCTTCCCCACTCTGTAAATCACAGATGTCAGCCACTTGAGTAGAAAGGGATTCAGTTTTAGAGTGAGGAGGTCAGGGATTTCAACCTCAGTGCTGGCTGTGTGACTTTAGGCAAGTTAGTGATCTCTTTGGTCTTGGATACATCCTGTGGGCAATGGGGATGAAGAAACACCTGCCACCTGCCTAGCTGCCGGAAACCTTTCTGCTGGAGAGCAGGTACACATACTTATTTATAGTAAGCAATAACACTCAAGTGTTAGGGTCAAATAGGCTGATAGACAAGTACAGCAGTTAAAAGATCATCATAATAGCTGTCATTTTTCGACCACCTTCTCTGCCCCGGGCACCATTCTAAAACCTTCACATGCATGAACTAAGTGACGCTCATAGTAGCTCTATGAGGAATAGGCTGTCATTCTCACTTTATAGATGAGCAAACTGAGGCATGTGAGGATGAAATATCTTACCCAAGGCCATCCAGCTAATAAGTGACCCTGCTGGGATATGGCACAGGAAGTCTGGCTCCAGAGCCTGCCCTGGAAACCTTTCTACTGAATTGTCTCTCTAATTGCTAACACTTACTGAGTGCTTACTATGTGAACTTTGCTGTACTATTCTTCTAAGTGGTTGACAATGATAAGCTCTTAATATTCTCAGCAAACCTTGATTAGAGTTATTGTTTAAATGATGCCCAGTGAAGTTTGTCAGATAAATAAAAAGCATTTTTTATTAGAAGTATGTCCCATACAATATTTGGCATATACTTTACTAAGAAAATATTGTTTACCTGAAATTTAGATTAAAATTTAACTGGACATTCTATATTTTTCTAATAACCCTACCCTGAAAGGAGGTGGGAACTAATCTAGTTCCTTGTACTGAGTGGACTTCAATAATAGTAATTTCTACTATTATTATTTTCAGGTTATTTATTCTGGCATCTGTTTTCAGTTGTTCCTGTAGCCAACTAAAATCAGAAGCTATATACATAAAGAAAATAATATATTAATAAAACCTTAAAATAATAGTGTCTCTGTAACTCACAAAAACTGTCTAGATGGAGCCTCATGACAATTCTGTAAATATAATGCCTATTTAATAACAAGAAAACTGAGCCTTAGAGCCATTAAATAATTTGCTCAAGGGTACGCAACTAAAAAAGCTAAATAGAAGGGGCGCCTGAGCCACCTGATGGCTCAGGTGGTTAAACATCCAAATCTTGATTTCAGCTCAGCTCATGATCTCAGCGCCATGAGATCCAGCCCCACGTAGGGTTCTGTGCTGAGTGTGGAGCCTGCTTAAGATTCTCTTTCTCCCTCTGCCCTTCCCCCCCATTGCTTGCTTGCTCTCTCTCTCTCTCTCTCTCTCTTTAACGCTAATTAGAACATCACATTGTGGTCCCTAGGATATGAGAGCCCTGTTATGTTGTGTCAGGTTTTATAATGAAGAAAACTGGAAGGAGTCTCAATTCTAGCCCCTATTTCCATTAATGGTAGGATACATCTGAAAACTCAAGGCCCAGTCACCTCTATAAAACCAATCAGTAGCAACAGAAATGGCAGAGGAAAAACAATATCTTCAAAATCACCATTAAATGGTGCAACAGGATTATCTCACATACTTTTTCCTGGGCCCTGGTGATATTGTCATGGTGCCACAAACCTCAATGGTACGTCTGGATAGTTTCCATTTATTGAGAAGTTTTAATGTTGCAGATACCTTGTTGGAAACTTTACTATCCCTTCAAATAACCAAGCGGTAAAATCCTCATTACATATATGGAAACACCAAGGCTCTGAAAATTGTCCATTGCACTAGGTTTTTCTTCTGGCTGAAAAGTGACAGAGCTGAGCCTGCGCCCCAGTCTCATATTACTCCACAACCCATTCTTCTGACAGATACATGACACACATGCTACCACGGTCTGTCTGCCCATTGCAGACATCATGGTGTTCTTTCCCTTTGAGCTTGGAAAGGAATCCTATAAACATTACTCTAGGCAGCTACCACTGGTCAATAGCAGGAGACATTCAATGTCATACCTACTGGCTACACCTCCACCTGATGAGAGCCTCCATCTTAATGGCTTCAGTGAAAAAATAGTCAACTCTACGTACTCTGTGATGAATACTACTTTAAGGAGACTGTTTGGTAAGTCCCAGAAATGGAATTCATCTGAGATGTGATGGTTCAGAGGCTGCAGTCCAACTGCTACTTATAAAGAGAGAGAAGATATCATGTGAAGAGCCTGGGGCTCTCTGCCACCAAGCCAGTTGTGAAGCCACCATTTCCAAAGTCTTGATACTGCTGTGATGGTCTGTTGCTTTCCACAAGAGGAAAACTACACTCTACTCCTGCCAACAAGGAGGCTTAAACCCCCGCCTCCTCTCTGAGGAGTTAGGTTTCACTCTCAGACAACATGCTCTCACGGGCTAAGGACTGGTTTGAAGCTTAGAGGGCACTCAGATTGTGACATGGTACAGATTTAGGAGAGCAACAGGCCATTCCTCTGGCTTCCCTGCCTGGAAACCAAGCCCAGTTTGTTCACCCCTTTGTGCCCCCAATTCCCCCCTCACCCCCCGCCCACATATAATGATGCTTTTCTTCTTTCTCTTTCTTAGGGGAAGGATTTAAGAGCTTCATGGACACACCCAAGGCATTGTTAGTGAAAGTTCAGGAAGAGACCATGAACCCAGTTAGTAATGAGCAGAATCAAAATGAGAGTAGGAGGGAGAGAAAAGGAAACATTAATCCTTTAAATATGCCTATTGCTAAGATAACGTAACTCATGGATCTCACGTTTAGGAACCCCTGCCCAAATGTATTTGGCCCCATCTTCCTCACATCCATCATTGTCAAAACCAGCACAGAACAAGTTTATCAAGGTCAAAACATACCTTGAGACCAGGGAAAGGCTATTCAAAGTCCACAAATAAAGCAGGGCTGTAACAAGTTTGGAAGGAAAGGTAATCCAAAGGTGTGGTAAACTGCAAGGGGTACACTTGAGGTGAAAGGGAAACAAGTAAAGGTCTAGAGCAGACATCCCACACAGGGAGGCAACAAGTTTGAAGGGAATTGGTACCATGCACCATTAGGAAAAGTGGAAGCTGGATTTGTAAACCCTGACTTGGGGAAGAGCTAAAAACTTGGACTCTAAAGCCCAGCTCTGAAGACTGAATCCAGACTCACCTCCTGCTAGTTGTGTGGCCTCAGACAAGTCATCTATAATCTCTAAGACTCAGTTTCCCCATTTGGAAATGGGAACATTAATAGCACTTGTTCCATGGTGCTGTTCTGAGAATTATGTGAGTTCATTTATATAAGGTGCTTAGCATAGAGTTAGGCACCTAAAGAACTCAGCACATATAATTATCCCTAAATCTAAATATGTCTACAATGTATTATTAAGATTTTTAGAAGTTTATTTAGTTTATGTAGAATACTATTTATTAAATTATCCCATTTATCTGAAACATTTTCTTTATACATCTATACTTGCTCACAAAAGGAGAAAAAATAAAGCTTTAAAAGATATGAAATAACCACTATTAACCCTGGAGATACAATGATTTTTTTTTTCTGCTTTATATATTTCTGTGTCTTTTGGCATTTATCTGTATTAGAAGCATGTATTATTTTTATAAGAAAATAGATATACCACTATTAAAAATTCAAGTCAAATGACTTCTGACACTGAGGCTTGGAATTTAATGTGGGTTCTAAAAGAGACCAGGGTAGCCCCAACATCCTTAATGAAGACACAGAGGTTCCCTGCAAGGTCCAGCTTTAATGACAAGAAAGAACAACCACTTGTAAGAGTGGAAATGGAAGGGAGAAGGTGTTTAGTGATGCAAAATGGGATAAAATATGTAGAGTCTGAGGCTGCAGCACAGGACACCTGGTAATTTTCAGGCCGAGAGCAGATATGACCCACCTTCCACCATTCTTAATGAAATAAGTTTCTTTGTGTCACCTTCCATGAGGATAAAGTTTATTCCTCTGCCATGGCCATGTCTGGACTGTACATCAGGTGGATGAGGTCTTAAAAAAAGACAATGTATCTTGAAGAAAAATTTTAGAGCCTACATGCCAAGTGAAGGAGGATTTGTATGGCCACATTTGACTGAAGCACGCTGAATTAGAAAATAATTGTGAAAATATAAAGACAGGCCTGCTGATTGGGTTGAGGCCTTTGGAACTGGCAGTGAAATCAAGAGGTTGATTTTAATTGGATGGAGAGGGAATAAAAAATTTTATTGTATTACTCTAGTTGCAGTGCATTCAAAGTATGATTTTTCAACCAATTTTATGAGTGAAAATAACTTTCTTGCCTTCCTATCTTTTGGAGAAGGTGTTGACAAGGTATGAACCATCTGAAAACACCTCCATTGTATTTCAGCTTCTGTCTGGGCCAGTGAATCCATAAACATAGTGTTCTTAAGTAGCTCTGGGGCCACTTCCCAGGTGGCTCATCCAGACAGCTGCAAGATGGTGCTGGCAGAGGCCTCAGTTCCTATCTACATATGCCTTTTCACAGGGCTGCATTTGTATCCTCTAGCAATGTGGCTGGATTTGGCCAAAGCAAGTTATCCAAGAGACTAAAGCATGAGTGGCAATGCTGTTTAGTACCTAGCCTCAAAGTTATACACCACTAGCCTTGGAAATCAGCTTAGACCACTCCTGGTTCAATATGGGAGCAAATATGAAAGGGAGTAAATAAAAGGAGGGGAGGATTTGGTGGGAGGGGGGGCATCTTTAAGAATGGCTTCCATTGGCACCAATACATACTGACAGTTTTTACAACCCACTGGAGGCAATATTGAACAGAGATAATACTCTTGGCAGAGGTTATCAAAGCCAGGTTAAGGGTTGGAAGTTTTGCATAATCACAAGATCAGACTGTAAGGCAAGGGATGAACAATTTGACCTGTAAAATGTATCTGGGCTCTAGTTCGGACCCATTTTCTAGTTATTTCTAGGGCTCAAGACCCTCTGCCCTAGAATTAAATAGACATGAGTCAATGACTGGTTCCTTCAACAAAATATGTATCTGATGCAGTGCTAGGGCCCTGTAGCTACCCCCTAGCTAATAGTTCCTGTCCCAAGGACAACTAAAAATACATGAATAATGAATTATAATTTTTCACATGAAAAAATAGGATGCCATGGAAACCAAAATTAGCCAGGCAGTATCAAGAAAGTGATAGTAAACTCAGAAACGATGAGTAAGAGAGATCTAAAGAAGTGGGAGTGAGGAGGGAGTTGTCAGCAGAGGGAACAGCATGTACAAATCCATGAGGTGGGAACATGATAGGGGTCTTTGAATCCTGAACTGCCTGGCCTACACTCAGGGAGTTACTGATAACTGTGATTCACTTGACTCTGCTTGATTACTGGAAGAAAGGTCTTCTTCATTAATATCAAATGATTTCTTCTTTCAGTTCTGGATAAAGACATGCAAGCTGTTTTCCCAATATGCAAAGTATTAAAGCAAAGTTGTGGGGCACATCTTAGGAAAAGAAAATTTCTCTTTATATCTCACAGAATAGAAAAAAAAAATGCCTGAATTAGAAAAGAAAATATAACTGGGAATTTAAATGCTAAAAGCTCTGGTTGTTTCCAATGCCTGAAATTAAACATGAACAGGTCAAGAAATATTGTGAAGTGGGTATTTAAATCTCATGACCACTAATGTCATCGTCATCATTTTACACAGGCAAATCATTCCAAAGGGGTACTCAGCTATTTGTATGGATGACCAGTGCCCTTCCTTTTCTGGGCTCCGAAATAACCTCAGATATAAAAATCATAAATGAACAAAAGTATATCCATGTAGTGGTCCCTTTAAGATAAAACTGGCAGTATTTAACTAGAAATTACTGACTGTTCCAGAAATGACATTCTGTGTTCTGCAGTAAGAAGGAGAGCTTTTTTGTGTGTTTTCTCCCCTCCCATTCGGTTACAACAATGAGTCACCATTACCTGCAAAGCTAGACATGTAGATTTGCTTCTTGTGCCAGAAAGGCAAGACACTAGTTGGCTGGGATTTAAAATGAGAAGAGTAAAAATGTTTAATTTACAGGTTTAATTAAACATGAAAGCTTCCAGGAAGGAAAACATGCCCCCTATCCCCCACTCCCCACCTTTAAAAATGTCTCTACTGATCTTCATTCCAAAGAGGCTACATACATTAGAGAACTAATTTTTAATGATTTGTGTAAAGCATCAATTTGCCCCAAATTAGAAAGACTGTGTAATGAGGACTGGTACAGACAAAACTCCCAAGTTTTATCTGACAAAACCACACCTCTAAAGGAAACTTATTTAAACATATTTATATAAAGGCTGTGTCTTCTTCCCACCTATCTTTGTTTGGCCTCCATGAAGCACCATGAAGGTGAGGTAGTGGAAACATAAGCTCATACATTTCCTAAGAATATGATGATTATGTACAATGTACAGCAGACCTGGGTTACCTCCTAAGACAACGTATCTCCTCAGCTCTTTTTCCCTCAAACAAGGTCTTCCCAGCCAAGAAATCTGACTCTTATTTTCATAATGCTTCAGGCATGCATAGCAAAGAGCAGCTCTTTCGGCCCCTATAGTTTAGACAAGACCCCTGCATCTGAGCTGAAAAGTTAGAATTTCATTTCTTTGTCTTTGGGAAACTGAGTAGTCAGGGGGGGAAAAAAAAAAAAACAAGAATAAACGCATACCACAGCTTTCCAAAAATAAAGGAAAGAGCGAACAAAGAATATGAGTGCATACTTTTAAAACTATCTCCTTATGAAGCTAATACAGATACAGAGGTATATGTATTTCAAGATATCCAGTGTGTTCTCTGAGCACGGATAGGTTGCCCTATAACTTATACCAAGAACTCTTTAGTATCTGCATATTTGACTCTCATTATGTTTCACGTCCCGAAGCCCAATTTTCTCAATTTTAATGAAATGTGTCCAAATGTGACAAAGGAAGGCTCTTGGATATTGGGAGGTGGTGGTGGTGAGATGACAGCTAGCAGCTTTATAACTTTAAGGAGAAAAGGGGGGTTCTGAACCCCAAATGAAGAAGAAGCATATTTTTGTGTGTAGAGGAACCAAATCTCTCTCTCTCTCTCTCTCTTTTTTTTTTTTTCCAAATCTCTTTTTTAAGAAAAAAGGAGACATTTTGACTGCAAGTGGGAGAGTTTTCAATTTCTTTGAAGGGATTTTTCAGGAACACACCGTTTAACAGGAAAATATTACCTCGATGAGATTGTTCGACTAGCAGACCAGAACTGTTTTTAATTCTATTTTCTGCACTGTTAGTACTCAACAAATGAACAGCTGTATCCCAACAGTGATAAGTCAAGTACATTCATTGCTCCAATATCTCTGCATTCGGGGTTGCTTTCTTGAACACAGATAGTCATAATGGGCAAAGGTAGGCGCTCTTAAAGGGACATTCACGTTTGAGTCTCCTTATTTATTTCCTTTATGCAACCCACAAAAGACTTCTAATCTCTTCTTACTTTTCTGTTAAGTTTCTCTAATACCTTTGATATTCAGTGCCAGCTTCCTCTTTACTTTTACAGAATAGTTCATAATTTCTCAAATTCGTTCCCATAGTAAAGACAATGGCATCTAGGAAGACACTATGAACTCATCATTTTGTTGGCTAAGCACAGCTCCCTTCATCAAAAAAGAATCTCCTTTAATTTGGGAAATATTCTTTCCACAGCTTTCAATTCTAAGAAAGGTTGCCAGTCAGTTTAACCCACCCACCTGCTTAAATGATGAGCATGTGACCAGGCTGGGGCAATCATCATGCCCCCTCTGTGTGACTGGCCAGAGAAATCCACCTAGGATCAATATAAGCCAGTTAGAGTCCTGCTTGAGATTGACGTGGAGGTACACTTTTGACTCTGGTGATGATGAAACTGGGAAGAAGTGAACCTAGAAGCTTCCATCAAACCTGACCCTGGCCATAGGAGGAAGCTAATAGAGGAAATGGAGGCAATCAATACTTAAACACACACACACACACACACACACATACAGAGGGAGATTTTGAGTCCCATCTCTGTCATTATTCATGGAGCTCTTCTTTCAGATATGTGAGCAACCCATGTTTCTTCCTACTAATCATCCTCTTTTGCTCCTTTGGTAATTCATATTGGGTTCCTACAACTTCCGGATGAATACAGGGTTCTAATAGTTCTAAGCATCAAGAAGCACCTTCCTTGTACAGTGGTGTGTACAGAATAGGCACCTATAGTATGTAGGTAAATTAAGGGGCAATTTTTTTTTTAACACATGAACTGTAGGAAACAGAAGAGAGATGTCTAAATTGGAAAACTGCCTGAATTTTATTGTTATTATTGGCATGAATAGTGACATTATGTCAGGGCTACTAACATTTCAGGTGTTACTATGTGAAGTGGTTAAAAAAATAGACCGGTATAGTCCAATGGAAATACAACTTGAGCCACGTATATAATTTTAAATCTTCTAGTAGCCATATTTTAAAAAGAAACAGGTGAAGTTAATCGTAATACTCTATTTCACTTAGCCTAGTATGTCAAAAACTTATAATTTCATCATATAATCAATATAAAGTTATTAACGTGATATTCTAATATTTTCTTTTTGTACTAAGTCTTCAAAATCCAGTATGTATTTTGCACTTAACAGTACCTTTCAGGGACACCTGGGTGGCTCAGCAGTTGGCAGCTGATTTCGGCTCAGGTTGTGATCCTGGGATCCGGGATCAAGTCCCACATCTGGCAACTACGAAGAGCCTGCTTCTCTCTTACCTATGTCTCTGCCTCTCACTCTCTCTCTGTGTCTCTCATGAATAAAAAAATAAATCTTTTAAAAAACAAAAAACAGTACCTTTCAGTTTGGACTAGCCATAGTTCAATCATATATAGAGATATAGAGGTAAGTAGGCTGGGTAAGTTCCTACCACACTGAGCTGTGTTCTAGTGGGGAACATTGGACAACCCGCTGATATACATATAGGTAAACAGAATAATGTCGGAAAGTGCTAGAAGACAATGAACAGATTATGGAGGAAGAAAGAAACTCTTCAGGGGCTGGGGTCTACTTAGAGGGAGTTACCAGAGTGGGCCTTTCCAAGAAGGTGATTGGTTGCCTGAGAGGTCATCAGTGAAACACAGCTGGCCACATCAGCCATCCAAGGTAGGAGGCCAGGATCTGTGTTCCAGGAGCCCCAAAACTGTCTTCTAGAAAGAAAACACAGAAGCAGGTATCATCGTGATGACTCCGCTACTCTAACCCCTGTGTCCGCACCCAAGCACCTAGCTGGCTCCTAAGTTTTGGTGGGAGGCAATGCTAGCCACAGCTGCTTAGGGACTTGCTGACTTTTCTCAGGCAGTGCCTATATTTGTTCCACCCCCACCCCCACACCCCTAGAGAGAGAATTAAAGAGAGAAAACAAACTCTATTGACAGAAGGAGGTGCAGGCTTCCATGGCATGAAAAAAATCAGAGCAAGGTAATTTCAGGTAATTCTGGGATCCAGAATAGGCTGGTACAGGTGCCATGGGGCAACCCCAACAGAGCTTCCCCTTGAGTGTGGAGTTTCAGGACAGCCCTGAGCTTGTGAGGTCCTGCAGAGGCACACTCTCTGGGCGGTGCACCCTTGCATCGCTGCTGCCAAGTGCCAAATGGTCCTGGCTTAGGGTTGGGCCCGCTGCTGGCTGTCTTGTTTTTATTCCCTCTGCCTGTTTCTCTTTGAAAGCAAATTGTTCCTCAGGCTGTTTATGACATGTCTGAGGCAGCTGGCCTGGCAGCCTGTCTAGAGTGGTTTGGGGTTGGCCGTACAGGTAGGAAAGCTGGAGAAGGTGAGCTGCTTCTCACACCAACAAGAGCTTCAGAAAAAGGCTGTGCCAAGACCTTGCTCAGCACCTAATATGCATCACCTCCTTTCATCCTCCTCAAACAACCCCAAGAGCAAGGTCTTACTACCTACATTTTGCAGCAGAGAAAAGTAAGGCTCATAAAGGTTAAGTCATTTCATTTCCTCAAAGCCACACAGTGATTACATTGTGCCTCCAAACTCTTTGATATTCCCCCTGTTCTGTGCTAAAGGGGAATAGTTTAAGCTGGAGAGAGGGGAAGTACCAGGCATGTCATGTGGCAATCTTCGGGTCTTTCCTAAGGAAGAAACCCAAGCAAGGGAAGAACTTGAACTTGATTCTACTCCATCTCTGACTTCACACACCCAAGGTCACCGTGTGTAGATTGCTCATTTTGTTCCCAAATCGGCTCCAAAGACAACAGATAATGCGTCGAAAAGATGCACTTTAAGGGCATAGGGAGTGCATCATAGGGAACAGAATCCAGAGAAAGGGAAGAAAGAATTTGGATCAGCACTGCAGAGCCACATGTTGAATTCATTAATAGACGAGTTTAGGAGCGTTTTTAGAAGCACAGGACCATAAGATTGAGACCAAAATTCAAATGAGAAATAGAAAGCAAAAACAGATTGCATTATTCATCCTTAAAATGTCATACTTCCCACCTGCAGCAGTAACTGGAGTTTAAGTTTGGTTGCATCATATAGGATCTATACACACACCCACAGAAGCTTTATACCTGCTCTACGTTTCGCCACCCCCACTGACTCCCACTGCTTCCTGTCAAGTTCAGTGCTCTCTTTTTCCTTATCACCCTTGGTTACTTTGTTCTCCCTGACACCCTGACACTCTTATTACTCCCTCTTCTCATTACTGTGTCCTCTCCTGCCTTCTGTGAGACCATATAAGAGTGGCATAGTTCTATGTTGCTGTATAACAAGTGAGCCCAAAACTGAGTGGGTTAAAACAATGCACATTTCTTATTTCACAGTTTCTGAGGGTCAGGAGACTGGGCACAGATTAACAGGGTCGTCTCTTTTGGGGTTTCTCACAGAGAACAATCATGGTGCCAGATGGAGCACCATGTCCTCCCCAACAGGGCACAATCTACCTCCAAACTCACTCAGTAGGTGCTGGCAGGCAGCAGTGCTTGTAGGTGGTTGGATTGAGGACTTTAGTCATCCTTGGCCAATTACTAGAGGCAGCCTTCAATTCCTCACTAGATGAGTCTCTCCATGAGGAGGTTCATCAAAGCAAGCAAGAGAACAACAGCAAGACAGAAATCACAGTCTTTTGTAAGCCAATCATGGAAGTGCCATCTCATTACTCTTGCATTCTGGTTTTAGAAGAAGTCAATAGACCCAGGCCCTGCTCAAGGGAAGGGACCTGCACAGGAAGTGAGAATCGTTGGTGGCCATTTTGGAAACCTGCCTATCACAAAAATCATGCTTAACATTTCTGTTTAGTTCTATACCTGATATATCTAAATGTCCAGTAAATGATGGTCATGTTTGACATTATGTTCTCCTGCTCTCTTACCTCTTCCACTGCCTGTTGGTTTACCCCAAGATGATGGAGCAATTATTGTGGCATCAGATGTAAGAAAACTTAAGTATCCCTCCCCCACACCTCTCCACATACACACTTTTTCCCCTAGTGCGAATCCAAAGCAATCTCTCTAAAACCCAAATCTGATTGTGTCACCTCCTGCTTAAAACCTTTCAGTGGGTCTCCAACATCCTTACCACATCCTTATCATGGTTTTGGAAGCTGTGCATGTCAGACCCAGATTTACCCCTCCCAATCTCATTTCTCTCCATATTCCCTCTTTTCTTTTATGTTTTAGCCATACTTACTTTCTTTTAGCTCTATAAACATACCATCCTCTACTCTCTCAGCCTGTGCTGAATATATTCCCTCACTTCAAGCTTTTGCAGCCAAAGTAAAGAGGGAGCTCCTTCTTTTATTCTAGACCCTCCATGAAGGCAGAGAACATACGAATTAGTTTATGACCCCATCCTTAGGACCCAGCACAGTGCCGGGTGGCAGACAAGAGCCATAGAGAGAAAGCTGTACCCATGGAAGATGGTGGCAGAGTTTCAGTTTGCCCTGACAGCACCCTATACTCAAAGGGGCTATGGACTTGCTGGGTACAGGATTTGCTTCCCAGCACCTGCCTCTTATTCCAGGATGCCTTCTTTCAGAACAAAAAAAGGTGATATCGTACCTTCAGGGCACTGTGTTTTTAAGGCAGCAAAATACACAAAGAAACACATATCAAGTGTTATATTGGGGGCTCCTGACGTGTATTTTTGGTTTTGTTTTTTGTTTTTGTTTTTTTTTTTTAATTTGAGAGAGAGAGAGAGAGCATGTGAGCAGGGGAGGGGCAGAGGAAGATAGACTCTTAAGTAGCCTACCCATTGAGCAGGGAGCCCAACTTGGGTTCAATCCCAAGACTCTGGGATCATGACCTAAGCTGAGATCAAGAGTTGGATGCTTAACTGACTGAGCCACCCAGGCTCCCCCTGACATGTGTTTTTGAAGGAACGAATGATGTAAGAGATCCAAATACAAAGAATACCTATCGATCGTCGAATGACATCAGCTAGCATTCATTCATTACATGCTTAGGACATGTCCAACAGGCTGCAAGGGGTTTCTCAAGTAGCAGTCCCCCCTGCTGTGAGTAGAAAAAATTATTCCTGTTCCATAAATGAAGAAAATGAGGCTCAGAGAAGCACAGTTACTTGTCTACCACCATACAGATAAGAAGTAAACTGAATTGGGACATGATATGACAATGACAGCTACTGCTAACTAAGCTTTTATTATAAGCCGACCTTTCACCAGTACTTGATATGAGTCCTCTTACTTAATGCTCCTAGCAACCCGTTAATAGTGGGCACTATCTTTATCACTAAATTAGAGATGAAGAAATAGCCTCAGGAAATTTAAGAATCCTGCCTTTGATTACACACAGAGAAAGAGGCTTCACTGGAATTTATTTTTTAGTACATATCTTACTATAGTGATATTTTAAAGATTAATCTTATTTATTTATTTGAGAGAGAGAGAGCATGCACGAGAGCAGAGGTAGCGGCAGAGGGAGAGGATCTCAAACAGATTCCAAGTGGGCCTAATGCAGGGCTTGATCTCAAGATCCTGAGATCATGACCTAAGTTGAAATCAAGAGTTGGATGCAAAACCAACTGAGCCACCCTGGTGCCCTATAGTGATATTTTAACAATTTTCATATCCAAGTATGAAACATATCAGTGAGTATGTTAAGGTAAGCTGATAATAGTACCCAAGTTTAGCCTTTTCTCCCTAAGAAAAAATGCTGGTACTAATACTTAAGAGGCTCAAAATCATTACTTTAAGAAAAATATATCTTATAGTGAGTTTTAGTTCTACTGGATGGAAAAACCAAAATGAACTTAAAGCCAGACATCAATATACTCACCTGCATGTTATTCAAGAAAAGAAAAAAAAATATATCAATACACAAAAATACTGAAATGTTTTTATTTCTTGTGTTTTTGTTTCCTGTTATCATAAAAACAATCACAAAAATGTAATTCAGGATTTAATTTCTCCAGTTTGGCTTCTCACTTGTATCCTGAATGATGGCATAGACATTAACTATTCAAAATATCATGACCTATTGTTTGTGGCTTTCTAGTATTGTGTCTTGCCCCTCCTCCCCAGCCCTGGGATTTGAACCCAGATCCACCTGGTGCCCTAGCTCAGGCTGTTAACACCACACAAATCGCCTACCCAGGCCACTGTACTGACCACAAAGCCTGGAGGAAATTTGTTCCTCAAATGCCAAGATGTTTGAAAGCTATTGGGTGCTTATGCAAGAAAAGGCCGCAAACTCTCTGGATTCCAAAAATAATTACAAGAGGCTCCTCTGAGTCCTTGCTGGGTAACTCATCGGGAAGATTTCCCAAGCTTTCATGGAGTCTAGTGGTTTTCAAAGCAGACCGATAATCAGAATCAGCTGGAAGGTCCATAAGACACATATTCCCAGAGGCCACCACAGACCCATGGACTCAGAATCTCCAGGCCCAGGGATCAGGAATCTGATTCAAGAAGCTCCGTGAGGATTCTGATGCCTAGCCAGATGGAAGCTTCCAGTCTCCAAGCCCCTGCTCCTTATAAGAATGCCACCACACCAGGCCTCCGAGCCTGCCACCTTCCCCTTTATAAACTCTGAAGGAGGGTGCTTTATTGCCTCCTGGTGATTAAGAATAAGCAAGTTTAGCCTGAGAATAATAGCAGGAGGATTTTCCATTTCTTAGGAGAGCTTTATCATTTACCTTCCCTGTCACATGCCTTATCCTACTGCCTATTTCATGTCATTTAACCAAAATATATACTCTTCCAGGCACCACTTATAAACTCCCTTTTCTGACATTAAATATAAGACAATAATGACATCTGTAGTCCTTTTGGGGGCATCGACTATGCACTTTATTCATGTCATCTCATATCTCAACAACTCCACAGGCACAGTTTATTTTCTCCAATTTGCACAAAAGGAAACTGTGACTCAGGAGAGGTCAATTAACTTGTTTAAATGTGTCCTTCCAGCAAATGACAGAACCAGAATTTGGATCCAGATCATTACAACTCCAGAGCCCCAGTCCCTTCCCTCCCCTTCTAGCTGTGTCATCTTGGGCAAGTTAGCAACCTCTCAATGCCTCTATTTCTCCACCTGCACAAAGGAAGGCAGGAAAGGTACCTAACTCATCGCATTGCTATTTAGATTAAAAGAGTAACACTCCTAGCACAGTAATACCAGATACTATTAGTGGTTGGTTTTTATACCAGGGTTTCTCAAACACGTCCTAGAAAGTACACATCTCTCCTAAGTAAAAAGTTTCAAATAATTTCAGCGTGCTGCCAGCTACGTCTATCTCTCAGTGGTTCTCATTGCTGATGAGCACATTAAAGACTCTGTGAAGCTCCACAGTAAAGAATCTGGGTCCACTCTAGCCCAAGCTAGAAGATGTATCTAAATCATTTAGCTTCCACCTAACACTTGGGTCCTACCAAGGAGGAGAGGGGCCTTTTATGCAGGATTTGGAATGGATTGCTGTGAGAATCTCCCCCTCCACCAGCGCTGGGAAGAGGCCCTTCTGGAAGAACATACCATGAAGCACTACTTGCTTTGATACTGGCTGTTAATCCCATGGCCCAGCTTGACATGGTCTCTTAGCAACGTCCTGTCCTTTTCCCCTTTTCATTCTTGTGCCTCTAACGACACTTCCTTTTCTCCAGTTTCTCTTCAGCCTCCGGCTTTCACGGCCCCTTAAGCCTCGTTTACACAGGGAGAAGCAGGAGCTAAAGGCCCCGTGCACATATTTATGTTAATAGTACTGAGGGGAGGAACAGCCTGTTCTGGGGGCTGCTTTCCAACTGTCACATAAATCAGGAAAAAAAAAGTTACTATTTTCACAAAGACACTGCCAGAGTGGAGCAGCAGGTCTTGGCAATGCATCATCCCCCTCAACCCCCCCTTTCTCAAGTACGCCTTCCGTAAAGTCTCCCTCAGTTGTCAGAAAGGAGGGGATGAAGGATTTCATAGACGCAGAGGATTTCCAAGTCAGAAGGGACCTTTGAGATCATCTAGTGCTAAATCACATGGAAACTTCTGGTAAATGCCTAGGCCTGGGTCCTTTCCCCACAGATTCTGATGCTGTTGTTTGGACATGAGGTAGATTTTTAAAGCTTTCTAGGTGACTCTAATATGCAATGAGGGCTCGGAAGACTGATGTAGTCACAGCCCCATGAGGAGAGAGGACCGGACTTCCCTTAGACAATGCAGGGAATTAGTGATACAGCACAGTCCTGACACCAGTTGCATTTTCCTCCACAATGTCATGCTGTCACAAAGTTCTGGGGTCGAGCTCCAGAAATACTAGATGGTACTATTATTAGAGTTGTGTGTCCAAATCACTTGGGGACTCTTAAATTGGCTTTCACTCCCCACTGTGCTCCTCCTAGACTAAACGAATCAGAATCTCTTGGTAAGATCCCAACACACAAGTTTTGAAAAAGCCCTGGGTGGCAATTTTGACATGTATCCCATTTTAAGAACCAGCCTGATAGAAAGACTACCTGTTGGCGTTAGAAAAACTGGGGTTCCTATCTCAGGTCCATCAAATATATACTGTGGTTCCTTGGACATGTTACATGACCTCTTTGAGTCTCAGTTTCTTCATCTGCAAAATGGGGCTACATAGCTAATGTTCACTCTTCAATTTTGTAGTTCAAAAGTCATTTCTCTTAGAAGGGCATGAATGACTGAACTTTGTAACACTGACCACAGTTCATTGATCAAATAATATGAAGCTTAATATGAGATTTTTGAATGAAGGAATAAGTACTTAATAATGATTAAATATGTGTAATGGATTACTTGCTCTCTGTCTTCACCACCAGACATGAGCTAAGGAGTTAGCTGTCTTGTTCACTGCTGTGTCCACAGTGCCTGGTGCAAGGTTAGCATTCAACAAACTTTGGCTGAACAAATAAATGGCTGAACAAAGGGCTGATATATATAATATATATATATTTATATTTATGTTTATATTTATATATGAAGCACCTGGCACATATCCACATTAAATGAAACATGCAATAAATGTTAGCTATTACAACAGTTATCTTCAGATAAGCCCAGTGTCTTGCCCAAAGACCTACAACAGAGTTGAGCCTTGAACTTAGTCCTCTGGACTGCCAGCCTCAATTTTAATCCTTGATGTCAACCTGCCTTAATATTTTCATATGGGGGAGGGAATCTTGGAAAAAGTGGCAGGTTGTGTTTGCCACTAGAATGAACTGGAAACCCAACTGTTTTTTGCACACTCCCAGCCCCCACTATGCAATCCATGCAAGCACACACAGTTGTAGATGATAGTGACATTTGGAAGGGAGCACCTTGGTCCCCTCTTGAGAATGCTTTGGATCAGAAACTCCTTGAGGTCAGTAACTGTAGATTTGGGTTCCATCACAAGATAGACCCATGAGAACTCTACTGTTTGCTTATGACAGGTTTGCAGTGGCAACATTGTGTTGATCCCAGCACCATACACATGGTGGGTCCAAATACCTGTGATGATTTCCAGATTCCCCCACTGACCATCATGCTGTGATGGGGAGAAGCTGTTGACTGGCAGGGTACAAGGAAGAGGTGAAATTCACATTATTGGCTACATAAGCACACATTGCAGAAGGGAGTTCAGAATAAGACTAGGGATGTGTGTTTCTGAGAATGACTCTGGGTGATCCCTTGTCTCTCTGGCTACACTAGCCTGGAAACTGAGAGCTTTTCAACTTTCATTTTAATAGCTTTTGTTTAGTTAGAAGTTACTGCACATCATTTCATTCTCCTGATTCTGAGGGTTGAAATCATCCCTGTCAGTATTTTACAGAAGAGAAACCTGAGGCTGAGAGTAATTTGCTAAAGGCTACAATCACCAGGATGAGCCAAGACCAGCACTGGAAGCAGGCCTAAGTGATGGTTCCAAGACCTTAATTCATTCGTCAAATATTTACTGAACAGTACTATGGCCTATGGTGTTTTCTAGTTGTAGAGTATATATTACAGATGAAGGTCAAAGTCCTTGTGAGACTTAAGTTCTGTCTGGAGGAGACAAACCATAGATAATGAATCTAAACATTAAGTAAATTATGTGATCTGTTAGAAAGTCATGGTGCTATGGGAAAAATAGGGCAAAATGATGGGAAATGGGTTGGAGGTATGTGTGGAAGATGAGGAAGAGTGTCTGTTATATAGGCTTGTAATTTTAGATAGGGTGATCAAGACAAGCCTCAGTGACAAAACCACATTTGAGGAAAGAAGGAACACTTTAAAAAATTCTAAATTACATTCAGTCTGGCCCCCACCCCATAAACAGATGGATGAATGAGCAAAGTACTACTGATTAGTGCCTGCTATGTGTCAGATGCTGTGCTAAATGCTTTATCCACAGTTTTCCATCAAATCCTCATGATGACCCTATAATAATGATATCATCTCTATTTTTCAGCTGGGGAAACTGAGACACAGAAAGGATAAAAATATTGTCCAAAATTATTTAGTTCATAAGAGATAGGGCTGGGATTTCCACTCTGCTCCTCCAAATTCAAAGCCTGTGCTCTTCTGACTACCACGATGCTGATGAACAGTGCGGAATGGTGGGGCGCTATGAGCAGGGAGGCACAGCACCGAGCCCATCCCTCATGTGAGAGTCCCTCTGCATCATGCCCCACAAGGACAGGGCTGTTCTGAGGCTGGGCAGCCTCCTCATGGTGCTAAGTGCTTACAGCTGTAGGTAGCATGGTTGGCTTATCATGTCACATCTCTCACATAGGTCCTCTTTTTTTTTTTCCCTATGTGGTTTGAAATCTATTTCTTTAGTAGTTGGAGAAGACCGATGTAAAGAAGCAGTTGCTGAAGATCTATACCATTTGTAAATATCAGAGAACTTAGGGTTTCTTAAAGATCCCCAGGGGGGCAGCTGCTCCTTCACCAAGGACCAGTGGCATCCCAGGCACTGCAGGCCAGAAGCTAGTAAGCATCTTTCTCGGGTGCTTTCATAAACTTGATAGTGTCTTATTCTTGACTGGGCTCTTATAAATAATCTCCCCCAAGTCTGGCCTCATTTGTTCACACTGCAGTTTCTCTTTCCCATGGAGATGAGGAGCTTGACAGTCTAAGGGGACTTTACTTGCAGAATGAAAGTCTACCCAGCCTACAATGTACTCTGTCTCCCTCCAGCTCATAAGGAGAGTGACAGAGTCACAGAGTGACATCCATTTGGAAGCATGCAAGCAAAAGGGGTGGGTCACTTTAGTGACTTTGATCGCTCAATAATGGACCTACTGAGACAACAAAGCATGTGTGTGAAATAACTGATGTCTGAGTGCTTTGAAAGCTTGAAGCCCCATGGAATATACTTTGGAGATCATGAAGAAGAGGAGGAAGATGCTAGAGTTCTTTCCTTCTGGGAAGGCCAGAGTTTCACAGCCTCCTTCCACCCTCTGACCCTAAGCCAACCCCAAAGCATAGATTCTGTCCTTGGCACCCACTGTACACACGTATACTGAATGTTCATGTATAACCATGACAACTAGTGTTTGTTAACACAGTTTTACATTTTTGAAAGCATGATTCATGAGCATTTATGTGTTTAATCTCATTTTAGTGATAAAACAACCCAGTTAATGGGATATGGTGATTTAAATATCTTTTTTGCAAATGAAGAAAATGAGGCAACAAAAGTTCAATGACTTTCCAAGGTCAGAGCCGTTGACTGATGGGAGTATATCTCAAACCTGAGGTCTTGAGTCATATTTGCATGTTTCCTCTCCAACTAGGAAAGGGTGTTTGGTACCAGATTCATTCATGACAAAAACAGTATGATTGCACTCTACCTGTCTCTCTCTTCTCTCTGTGTCTCTGTTTATACAAGGTCTCTCTTCTCTCTTCTCTTTCTCTCCTTTCCCTTCCCTTCCTTCCCTGCTCTGCCTTTTCCTTCCTTTCTCCCCCCACTGCTGGCTTTCTTTCTCTCTCTCTTTCTCTCTGTATGCATCCCACCTTGGATTTAAGTTCATACCAGAGTAATATGTGCAGAAAAGCTCCATTACAAGGTGGTCTTACCTACAATGTGATCCTGTGGCAGAGACCACAAGAGGGACACTGAAATGAGACCTTAGTAAATTACTCTGGAGCCCTGAGCTGGCTGCATGCCCTTGTGCCTCACCACAGGTGAAACTCGCATTAGAAGTAGCATCTAGAGGCACCTGGGTGGCTCAGTGATTGAGCATCTGCTTTGGCTCAGGTCATGATCCTGGAGTCCCGGGATGAAGTCCAGCATCAGGTACCCTGGAGGGGAAGGAGCCCCTCCCTCTCCCTATGTCTCTGCCTCTCTCTATGTGTGTCTTATGAATAAATAAATAAATAAAATCTTTTAAAAAAAAGTAGCATCTAGGATGGCATCTCATAACAGTGTGGGCTCACACACAGAGAGAAAGACCCAGATCACTCAGAGTCAAGACCAAACCCCTAGTATCTCAGGACCCTTCCTAGTGATTCCTTTACTGTCATCACACTTTGACGTGGTTGCCTGCCTCATGTATGTCTCCCTATTTGACTGAGGTCAGTAGGGCATCAGGAATGTAAGAACTGTGTCTGTTTCGTTAGTACTGTCCCCTTGGTTCATCGCACAGTGTCAGACATGGAGTGAGCCCTCACATATATGTGGGGAGTAAATAAATGAATGAATAATGAAGGATCAATGGAATAACAATAGCTTAATATGTCATTCTCTTCAGGAGCACTTGCATTTTGTTTTTGTTTTTGTTGTTGCTTTTTTTTTAATAAATTTATTTTTTATTGGTGTTCAATTTGCCAACATATAGAATAACACCCACTGTTCATCCCATCAAGTACCCCCTCAGCGCCTGTCACCGAGTCACCCCCACCCCCCACCCACCTCCGTTTCTACCACCCCTAGTTAAGTTTCCAGAGTTAGGAGTTTCTCATGTTCTGTCTGCCTTTCTGATATTTCCCACTCATTTTTTCTCTTTTCCCCTTTATTCCTTTTCACTATTTTTTATATTCCCCAAATGAATGAGACCATATAATGTTTGTCCTTCGGAATATTACTCAGCCATTAGAAACGACAAATACCCACCATTTTCTTCAACATGGATGGAATTGGAGGGTATTATGCTGAGTGAAATAAGTCAATCGGAGAAGGACAAGCACTTGCATTTTGAAAGAAGATTCTAATCAAGGGTGCCTCTCAAACACATGAGAATTTTCAGCTAGAAAGAATTCCACCTGGAAGGCCCATTCTGGAGTGTGATGAGGAATGCATCTTTCTAGCATTTCTCAAATGGTACCCAGAAGATGCTTTGATATTAATTCAGTCTCATCACCAAAACTCAGAGTGGTTAGACCTCAGTGAGCAGGGACATTGAGAAAGCCGAGAGAAAACAAAAAAGGCAGCTGGGTTTGACTTCATTCCACCCAGATGTCCTTTCTGTGAGCCTCTGATTATCCTATCCTGAATATGAAGCAAACATGTAGAGATCTTGAGTCACAGACTAGAAGGCCAAATTCTTATGGGACAATAAAAATCTGAACCAAATGCTGGCCCTGCTGGGTCCGTTTGTTATTAGAATTAAGTGCCCCTTTTCATTTTATTCAAACTGAAGAAACTTTCTGGCAGGGTGTCAGGTTTCAAACAGAAATGTCAGCCAAGGGCTCATGAGGCCAAGATCCGAGCAAACTTGAATCAGTTTATGCTTTGGGTAAAACTTCATATGGAATTTAGTGGTCTGGTGGGTCCATTTGGTAAATGTCCTTCATTTGCATGTCTTAGACTAAAACTCTGCAAAGAGCTGTGTATAAAATCAGCATTAGAGGCTGAAGTAACTCTTCTACCCAAAGTGAGGGCATATCTATAGATGAGTGTGAAGGGCATACTAGAGTGATTTTCTTCATCAATACAAGGGCAGAAAAGAATATGAACGTGTTCTAAGCTTGATTCAAATCTTGATCTGATATAGTCAAAATTAACCCTATTTGTAATAACAACAATAACACTTACTGAATGTTTAATAACTGCCAGGTTCTGTACTATGCACCCAACATTTATTGATCCATTAATCCTCTTGATGCTTCTACAAAGTAGGTTTTATTATTTGCTCTATTTGACAGAAAATGAAACAGAGGAACAGAGGTTCAGAAAATGTGTCCAGCTTGCAAGACAGCAAAAGTTGGGATTGAAAGCTGGATAATATGCCTCCAGAACCTCTACCCTTCATGTTGATCAGGAACTGGTGGGGTAATGAATCCAACAGGCAGAAATATAAATAAGATGCTCATGGCAGATTTAATTGGGATTTCATACCCTATATGGCATTTTTTGGACCCCATTTTGGGGGCAAACATAGGTAAGCGACATAGTAAACTTGGTTTCCAGTTGTTGGTATAATGAAAGCAGTCGGATAATTAACTGAAAAATCCAGTCTTCAAATGGTTTTTCTTTGTACCAATCTTGACCTGTACCAAGCAGGTCAAGATTCCCTATGTTCCCTGGGATGTTGAAGAAATGTTTAAATCACTTTTTTGCATTCTTATCATGGGTGGCAATACCACCAGGGACTGTCTAGGTTTCCTGTGGCTGTGAAGATCAGAATGGAAAACAACATGGCCATAAGTAGATGCCCTGATGGGGGATTGGCAGGCTTCACCCACCTGCTAAATGATTCACAACTCTACACTTGCTCTTTACAGCCAGCTTGAAACAAAACAAACCCAATCAGCAAATATAGGAAAAGATGCCCAACTCAAGTAATATGGATGGAAATGCAAATAAATTATATTTTTCACATATCATTTTGGCAAAAATGTGTAAGTTTGATAATACCCATCAACAACGATGAGCATTGTTTCTGCAGATGAGGTTGTGAATTGGAAGAGCCATCTAATAAAGCATTTTGGAAGAATTAAAAATGTACACCACCTGTGAGCCAGCAATCCTATTTTATACATATTTATGAGAATGTTCATTGCATCATCATTGGTGGCATCAAAAAGTTAAAGATAGCTGAAATATAAAACATCCAAACCATGGAATGTTATAGAGCTTATAGAAAGATATTCGTGCACAAACAATAAAATGCTTAAGACATACTGTTAATTTGAAAAATCCACACAGCATGGTATTATCCAATGATATTACACACACACACACACAATGTATAGGAGAAAGGAATGGAGAAATACACACCAAGGGGAGCCTGGGTGGCTCAGTCAGTTAAGCATCTGACTCTTGGTTTCAGTTCAGGTCATGATCTCAGTATTGTGAAATGAGCCCTACGTATGTTGGGCTCTGTGCTCAGCAGAGAATCTGCTCTAGATTCCTGTCCCTCTGCCCCTCCCTCACTCACGTATTCCTGTGCTCTCTAAAATAAATAAATAAATCTTTGAAAAAAAAATGCAACAAGTTCAGAGATTGGATTAGCCCTGGAGCTTTCCCAGGGCTAATCCACTGTGTACAGTGGTCACAGGTACTGTTCATCATTCATTCATTCATTGAAGAAATATTGTCTAGCATCTTCTCTGTTAGACACTGATGCTACTTTGTGATCCACAAAACACAAAAATCCTAGCAACCATGCTACCTACATTCTAGCATTATTGTTTTGTTAGGCATGTTTATAGAGCAAGAATGTACGTACATATTACTTGTGTAATTAAAAATAGGTAAAAAAAAAAAGCAAATGTAAAAGCACATTTTTCTATTAACAAAATTTCAAGTGACTCTTGGCTTTTGAGAGCCCTTTCAAACAGTTCCAACCATAAATGTGTATTGGTGACTGCCATGTGGCTAACGTAATTCCTCAAATGGTCCCTCTTGGATGGTTGGCACAGACAGGGTACGGTGACAATCACGCACAGCACAGGGACTTACACAGAGGTCCAGTCCTTCTATTAACATATTTGGGAGCATCATTAGGCACAAAATATGAGTAAACCCCAATCTGATTACACATGTATTTACCAAAGGATGTGGTCTTAGCACCACCATTCATAATAGTCCCAAACTGGAAACTACCCAAATGTCTATCAACAGTTGAAAAGATAAATAATGTACTATAGTCACACAAAAAATACTATACAGAAATGAAAATCTATGCATTTTAATTACATGCAACAATGTGGGAGAATCTCCCCAACACAGCGTTGATAAAGGAATCCTTTTATGAGAGTAACAAATGATCTAATTATATTTATATGATATCCAATAACAGGCTACACAGCATGTGACACCAGAAGGCAGGAAAGCAGGGTAGCAGTTATGCTTGGAAGGGAGCAGTAGCTGGGGTGCGTTATGGAGGCTCTGGGGTCTTCCAGCCTCTTCTTGGGTTACATGGGTATGCTTCACTTGTGAAAATTGGTTGAATTTTGCAGTTATGATTTGTGACTTTTTTAGTAAGTATATTCTACTTCCATCAATAGTTCACCAGAAAAAAAGTTAAAACCTAAAACCCCCAAATCCTGTCTGTTTCTTAAATCTCATCTTGGGCAAGTTAACATGCCTTCTCTGGGCTTCGGTTTTAGCATCTATGAAATGGGAGATGTGGGGATCCCTGGGTGGCTCAGAGGTTTAGCGCCGCCTTCGGCCCAGGGTGTGATCCTGGAGACCTGGGATCGAGTCCCACGTCGGTCTCCTCTCGAGCCGCTTCTCTCTCTCCCTGTGTGTCTCTGCCTCTCTCTCTCTCTCTCTATCTCTCTCTCTCTCTCTCTCTCTCTCGTCGGGCTCCCTGGATGGAGCCTGCTTCTCCCTCTCCCTGTGTCTCTGCCTCTCTCTCTCTCCCTCTCTCTCTGTCTCATGAATAAATAAATAAAATCTTAAAAAAATAATAAATGGGATAAGTATTTGCTAGCTGATTTATAAAGACCCTTCCGAGTACATAGTTCTGTGTATATCCTCTTCCATTCCAATAATCAATTTCTGAAGCAATACAAAAAAACAAAACAACAAAAAAAGGAAAACAGAGAATCAGCCTTGAGTCATTTACTATTATAATTTGTAGAAGGCTTACAAAGTCATATGTGTCCCATTTTCAAGGCATTTGTTGTAAATTAAAGACACAATTAATGAACAAGAGAAATCCTGTCTTTCAGGAAAATGCACGGAGCTAATTCTTTCCCAAAGTGCTCGTGGGATAAGTGTGAATATGCCAAATGCTGCTTCTGCCAAGCCTCTTCCTATCATGCCAATTCACAAACCCTGTGATGAGAGAGTCAGCAACTGCAGAGGTGGGGCTGTTCCTGGTAGGAAGGAGGCAACTACCATGCTCCCAACCTACCGCTGTTTGAATAGGCACTTCCTCCACGAGGGGAGTTGGTTCGTAATTTTCCTGCTACTGGAAGTCCTTGAATGGCAATATCACAGCCTGTACCCATTCACAACAGGAAAGTTGGACATCCGTAGACACTCTTGGCACAAGAGGAGGAAAAGTCCAGGCCTGTGTGTCAGCTTCTATATTAGCACCAGGAAAGTGACTTCTATAGTATAAGACCATGCTGTAATCTTTACACAAAATGTTGGGTTCCAAGCAATGAAGATTTTCCTAGTTGTATCCAAGCCTCACTGACATTTGCAAGGTAGGACCTCAAGGAGGCACTTTAAGGACCCAAATGGACCACATTGTGCTAACTCTAACCCCAAGAAAGGGTGCTTGGGAAGTGGGAGACAACTTTTAGTAAGTGTGCTCCTTGTAGGGGTACCATGCTGCCTAGGAGAACAGTCTCATGTGCACAGTGGATTCTCACAGGAATGCTGAAGTTAGCAGCTGAAAATAGGCAAGCACAAAATCTGAGGGGGCTTAAGACATCTAGATCAGCTCTTCTCAAATGATCACAGGTGAAGGACCAGTTTTGTTGTTTGATTTCACTTTGTTTGGTCAGTTATTTCTGGTCATCACTCACTGGCCCGTACATTTTTAAAAAATACAAACAAATGATTAAAAATGGAATAAGGAGATAGACAAAATAGAAGCGCCAATTTCTGATTACCAGTTTCAATAGACATTAGTCTGTCAAGTGGCTAGAAAGGTTCATAAATGTTTTCTTCTTGATCTGGGTGCCAGTCAAATAACTATATTTAGTTTATGAAACTTTGTTGAGCTGTATGCAATGTAATCACATATTGTTAACATGTGGCAGTCTGTGGCTCACTGGATGCTTTCTGATTCTCCCAAGAGCATTCTTTGAGAACAGGGATTAACACAATTAGGAGAAAGCACCAGGGGACAGGATATTGTGATAACAAAGGTGACTCAAGAGGAGAGAAGAACAGGTAGGAAAGTAAATTTCTCTCAGAAAACAAGATTTTAATTATGAAGCAACTTTTGGTGATGATGGTAGAAACCTGTTGTTTTCATAAGAGGGGACCAAAGAGCATCAGTAACCAACCAGATGAATTCCATAGAAGGAGGCACAGAGATCTCTGCTCATTGTATTCAACCAATCCAGATGCTAATCAACAAATATGCACCATGTGACCTATTAAAGTTCTCATCCAGGTCAACGTGGGGACACAGGGCAGGTAAAGCGTCACTCGTTTCCACTCATTTCCTACTCACAAATTGCAGATGGAAAATCAATTTTTACAACATCAATTTTCCTGTTTCACCAAATACCAAATATAGGAGCTCATGCCGATAGAATCACAGGTAATGATTCTTGAAAGCAAATTTAGAATGAGGGACAATTAGAACAAAACATTAGGAGAATAAATTGTAAAACTATTTAAAGTCATAGGAATAATTTCTCACTGAAGCAAGCCAACCCTTCTCGTATTGTTTTGGTATTCTGGAAAAGAGACAGACTTAAGTAGGTAGGACACAAGACTGAAATCCTACAAGCATTTTAGTTTCCAGTCCAAGGCAGCTGTTGGGTGATATCACCCAGTGCGAGAACACCATGTGTGGAGGGAATTAGCAGATGAAAAGCAAGTAAACTCGATATGGGGTATGTAAACGTGCTTTCTCTGTCTCTTTCAATTCTCCTTATAGATGGACACCCCTAAAAGTGAAGTTACATATGTGGATGTTTATACAAAGCATAAAAGACATAAGAAAGAGCCTGAGACATGTAAAACAGTGGAGGAAGATAAACATTTCACGATTTGGATCACATTGCTGCCTCAAATCATAGAGTCTCTGAGGAAATAGCTAGAAGGGCTATTCAACTCTCCGCTTCCTTCCAAGGAATAAAGAAAGAGTTTGGTATGAGCAAAGGAAGTGCCCCCCCCCCCCAAAAAAAATGTCCATTTGTGTCACACTAACAACTTTCTTCAGGCTAAATGTGGAGTTGGTAAACTTTTGGCTACAGTGAGCGCAGACAGCCTTGGGCGTTATGATATTGGGTTCTTCAGAAGGACTGTGGGCAATCCGAAAGGAGATCAACTTAGGCACCCACTGATTAGAAGACATTCTGACATCAGAGTTTTATCTGCAGCAAGTGGTGGGTCCACTCTTCCATGGCATCTGAGGTGAAGTGATAAAAACGGAATCCCTTGAAACCACGTTTGGAAATGATTTCACTGGAGACAGAGAGAGACAGCAACTGCTGCAGGGAGGAAGAGAGGACAACAAGCAAACCAAAGTGAGACTCTGTAATCGAGACGAGCTGCGGGGACAAATGGAAAAAGAAGTCTCACTTGCCTGCCTCAGACAAAACAACCTTCAAAGGCTACCTTCCTTCTTGTTGGTGGGGTAAAAATCTCTTAGAATAACTCCCAAAGCATGATACATATTTAAAGCTCTCCTTTCTGGGTTTCTAATTTTCACAGAGGCAGCTTCCTGCAAACTCCAGTAATGAATGTAAGCTGATGCTCCTTTGGGGGGTTGTCAAGACAATCTAAGAACAAGCCATTTCAGAGAACGAACTTCACAGCCGGAGATCATTTCCATTGCATGATCTGCTTATCCTTGAAGCTTTCATTGTTGCACTCTTAACTGGTGGGGTCATTATTTTACTTACCTCATCAGGGAAATCATTGTTTAAAAACTGAGTATCAATAGTGAAATAGTTTTCTACTTATCTCTTCCAGGATAATAGCTTCCCTCCCCCACTTCCCGCCACAGAAGGGTTAGGCCCATGTGGGTGATGAATTGCTCCAAGCCTCTGACAGTCCCAGAGAGAGGGATGAGAGTAAAAATAACAAGCTGATTACCAATAGGGAGCAAATTGGCCACTTGAGAATCCAGTGGCTAGAATGACAAATGAGAAAATGAAAATCCTCATCAAGAGACTAGACTTTCTGATTAGTCCAAGTGCTGATGACCACTTTTCATGCCTCTCCCTCCCTGCTGGGTGATGATTTACATCTGATTGGGCATCATCTTGTATTTGGGGCAGTCATTTCTAAAAGGGTGTTTGGAAGACTTTGAAGTACTTAATTATAACCAGGAGGCATTTGGGGGCTGAGCAGTGAAATGGAAGATGCTCTGTCTTGGGCTGTGGAATGTTCATTTATAGAAGGAGCCCCTGTCTGGTTGGTTTGGTCTGGTTTTTCATTCCATCACCCCATAAGGCAGCCTTCCAAAGTTTTCTGGACTCTAGAAGAAAATAAAAATGAGAGTATTCTTGGCTAAGGGATCCACATGCGAGGCAGATTCAAGAATTTCAATATGTGGATAGACTGGGCTTTCTGTTAATAGTCAACTACTAAAAATAGAAATAGTTTGGGAATCCTTTGAAGGGAGGCCATTTTTACTAGCTGTGATTTTAACAAATTCATCAAGTGAGGGAAAGTACACAGTGAACCATAGACATGCTAGCTGTCCTGAAAGAGCTAAATATATTGGGGTTGCTAAGTCATATATGCATGATGAGATAAAACAGCACCATCAACCATTAGCCCCCATTTGGGCATAGCCATATGAACTGTAGGAATTAAGAGGAGAAAGAGGGGAACTTGAAGTTAGGTAATCAGGATAGGATTCACAGAGAAAGGTGATAAGACCCAAGCCTTGAAAAATAGATAGAACTATAGTAAATTTCAAGGTGAAAATTGCTTGAATGAACAATGGTACTGGGTTTTTAGTTTGTTTGTTACTCTTAATGATTTGCTGTGGAGTGAACTGAATGGTTTGTCTTGGGCAAGGGGATCTAGAAAGATGGGTCTGAACATAAGTTTCCTACGTATGCATGAAACTACAATGCCAGACAGGGAATTACTTTTGGTCTTAAGAGCCCTGGAAGAACAGTCAAGATTGTTGAGCAGAGTTAGAACTGTATTAGAGGTCTGTTATCTTCATCTGATGAATAGAAAGGGCGAAACAATGTTCTCTGGAACTTCACCAAAAGGTACGATCAATAGATTAGACTGCCATTTTGTTTCTTCTTTGGTTTTCACTCTATGGAAGAGAAGAATGAACAACACAGTGCTTGGCATATAGAAAAACTCAACAAATACTGCTGAAAGGATGAATGAAGCTGAAGTTATTTAGAACCAGAGTACTGTTATTTGGTAGAAGAGATGAGAAAGACCTGAGGTTACCTCAGCCCTCTCAAGAGGTAGCAAAGAACAATTTGAAGAGAACCAAGTTAGGACTTGGCATGCACTTGAACATTTAACCTCAGCTTCTTGATCTGTATTTCATCATAGGAAAAGACAAGGGTAAGTTTTATGAATGGACACTAACTGCAGAAAATTTTGTGTGAGAATATTTTGGGAGGGAAGATGCCATTCCTAGCTTATGTTGGAGGCTCAGAGGAGGAGTCTATAGCCAAAACAAGGCTAAGAACCTGTGAACTATGTTCCTTTTAAATTAAGAAAGGCTGTGATTCTGAGCCCAAGGATGATTTACTCCCTGGAAGGACAATTGGAACATCTGACACCAAAACTTTGCCAATTTGTAACCTTGCAGGAAGCCTGTTGCTCAGTGGTTTGACTAAAATGAAGAGGAAGGGATGTTATTCCTGTCAACTCAACTTCAGATTCCCAAGCAATTTAAGGAGCATTATTGATCTGATTAGCCATGCAGGGATATAAGTGACCATCAAAAGAGATGAATCATTGAAAGGCACCTGCTCCCATCAGAACTAACATTGGCAATGTGTAGTCTCTGACACAACCCTTTTTTATATAATTCTTTTTTCTAGATCTGCCTTTTTTTTTATAGCGGCCTCTGTCATAAGGTTATTGGAAAGAATAGCTAATGATGGGGAAAAAGCAGTTGGAAAGATGATATACTTTCACACTCAAGGCTATTGTTAAAAAATATTATGCAATTATATTTTTGTTGAATGGACACACTCAGTAGTCACTCTGATTTGGGGACTTGTCCCTAAAAATATGATGCTGACCCAGTAAAGTATGAACATTTAAAGAAAATGTTATTATTCCCCAGAAGCTATTGTCAGTGTAAAACTACAGCAGGGAAAGCTAGTTCTGGCAATTTATAATGAGGCAGGACTCTTATTAATGATTTTTGGCTTAATGTATTAATGAATAGAGATCTGAGGGATAAAGGACTTACAATGTAATAAGGAAAACTCAAGGAAAGATTAGGCTCTAATCAAAATAAATTGTGTTTTTAGATTGATTTTCATGAATTCGACTCTCTTTCCCTGTATTTATACCAAAAAGAAATGCATTGTGAAAAGCTGATTGCTATCATTGAAAAATAAGAATGGATATTATATTTTAATATAATATTAATAAATTGCAAATGCCAACCTACAAGAAGAAACCATATATAGGCAAGAAGAGTTATTCTTGGGGAGAAAAACTTCCCCTGTAAATGTTAATAAATTTATTTTCTCTTTTTGAATAGTAATTGTCAGGTTTAATTGAGAAGCTGATTAGCACCATTGGAAAAAAGCTAAAATGTGATGTTTTGAAGAATGGCAATGAAATGTATCAAGATTATCTTTTCTTTCTATTCTTTCTCCCTCTCAATTTTGTCTACTCTAAGTAATAATGATGTTCTTTACTCTCCATTAGGCAACCTAAACTTAGCAAAGACAATTTTCTCCAAGAAAGTACATTAAGAACTTTAGTTTACTTCACTTACAGGGTTCTCTGGAGAATATTTTCAAATAATGAGTCAAAACCACTATATTTAGTACCTTAACTATTCTAAATGTGTCCATATTTTAATATTTTATCTCTCCTGCATAAAAGCAGAAACTCTACTCCATCCGCAATTTTCTTTCTTCCACTGACAGCAACAATTTTTTTTTTAAGTACCTAGCCCCCAAATCTCTGTCTTCCATTGTGCATAGCTACTTGCTTTCCTGTTGCCCAGAAGTGAAACTTATGGGTTAAGTCCAGCCTGGGGCAATGTCATAGGTTGTGAGTGATAAAATGTTTAGCTCAATCTCCCATAGTATCAGCAAAAGGAGGTGCCTGATTAATCCCCAAGTAAAGCTGAAAAATGGCCCAAACTGCATGGGACTCTGTGGTGTAATCCAGTGGGGTCCTGTGGTTTCACAGAGTACCAAATTTTCTCCCATATCATTCTTTATAAGTTCTGACCAGAGTGTGTGTTTATTGTGGTATTGATTTGCTATTCTAAAAATGATTACTGTATATAATAGCTTTTTTTTTTTTAACACGCTGACCTGATTCCACTATGGTAGAATCTAGGGTAATGCTGGGGTCAGATTCTCATCATAGCAAACACCAAGCGGGAATACATACAGCTACAAAGGATATAAACTAGGCTTAGCTCCGTTGACCTCTAATTGACTGCTTAAGGTTGAGAGGATCTGACTGTAGATGATGTACCCAAGTAAAAACCACACATGGGCATCCACTAAGGGCCTTTAGCATGTTTAAAGCACTTTAACATTCTGGGATTATAGAATCACTGGCATTTTCATTTCAAGACTGTGATTATTAGTGTGATCAGTTCTATGATAGATGCTAACGAAACCTGTACTATGGTTGGAATCTCCACCAGAAACTTTGAGAATTTTGGGGTTTTCTTCTGTAGCATCTGAAATACAGCCCTGTGTTTTCACTGGACTTTCAAAAATTGCATCTTTCTATCTGTGGAGGTTATGTTTGCAATGCAGAGGCATTACATTTTGAATATTTCATGGTGTCCTCAAGAGGTTAGAGAGAGTGACTGTGGTTTTCAAACCAATCTGATGGGATCCTAAAATACTCACTAAGCTCTAAGGGATTTTGTAGTCCTCATTCATTCCTTATGATTATCTCTCTCTGAGTATGGTTTTCTTTATTTCAGAGCTGAGGAAACAAAGATTCAGGAAAGTCGACTAGTCATCCCCAATAACACGACCAATATACAGTCAACCCAAATTAATTTCATTGATTTAAAATCTTGAGATACTTCACTTAGGACCCTAAACAGGCTGCACCTTGAGAGTCTATCCTGAAGGTTCTCAAAACAAGGAAAGATTTATTGAATACTAGAGAAGAAGGAAAAGTGAGACACTGCACCTGTATTGTTGAAGGGAGTGTGTGTGTGTGTGTGTGTGTGTGTGTGTGTGTGTGTGTGTGGTGTTTAGTTTCATCTCTGTTACTATGCTTCTCTGACTTTGGGGAAGTCGCTGTTCGTGTCTTTCTTTTCCTTATGTGGTAAATTAAGGTGGGTCAAAGAGTGAACGATCAGTTCAACTGCATGCAGTCTTAGGGCTAATGCTGAAAGATTCTAATGTGCGTGCTTACACTGTAGCATGATTTGGAAAAGCCTGGAAAATAATGTAGCTTGGCGGTCTCCTTTTCAAGGTACTTGCCCTTTCTCCTACCTTTACATTTGAGAATTCCCACAGTTGTACCCCAAATTCTCTATTCTTTTCTAGCAGTGCTTTCTCTTTGGGTCCCTGTTCTTCTCTAAGCAGTACTTTCTCCTTGGGTGGGCTCACCCTTTCCTAGCTCTTGTTTTAAAGTCTTTTTTGTCTGATATTAGCATAGCCATTTCACATCCTTACAGTTTCTATTTGCATGATATATCTTTTTCCAAACCTGTGCTTTCAAGCTATTTGTATCTTTGAATCTAAATGATCTCCTCTAGACAGCATATAGCTGGATCTGTTTTTTAGTCCAATCTGAGACTCTGTCTTTTGATTGGGTTGTGTGATCATATTACACGGAATTATTGATATAGTTGGATTTACATCTGCCACTTGGCTTTCATTTTCTGTCTCAAATTTCTTTGTCTCTCTATTCCCCTTTTACTATCTTCTTTGTATATTTAATGGATATTTCCTGGTGTAACATTTTTATTTCACTAATAATATTTCTTTATGGTAAAAATATTTCTTAGTGGTTATTCTAGGGTTTAAAATGTACATCTTAGCTTAGCAAAGTCTATTTAATATTTATAGTACCTTAATTCCAGGGAAAAACAGAAACTTTACTCCGATGTAGCTCTGTTCCTCCTGCCTTTTGTAATTTGATTATGAGTTCCATCTTTTGGGTAGAGTGCATAATATTGCTATCAACATTCATGTACTAGTTTCTGTACAGAATTTTTTCATTTCTCTTAGCTATATACTCAGAAGTAAATTACTGGGTCATTTAAGTAATTCTGTTTCACTTTCTGAGGAACTACCAAATGATATCCATAGTGGATGCACCATTTTACATTCTTGCCAGCAGTATACAAGTGCTCCTATTTCTCCACATACTAATGGCCTTAGTATTCTTGGTCTCCCCCGCCCCCTTCTTCATAGCCATCTTAATGGGTATGAAGTCATATCTCGTTGATATTGAACATCTTTGTGTGTGTTTTGGGTCATTGGAATATCTTTTTAAAAGAAATAACTATTTAAGCCCTTTGATTTTTTTTAAATGGGTTGTCATTGTGTTTTTGAATTGTAAGAATACTTTATTTATTGAATATTCAAGTGTCCCTTATCAGATATAGGATTTGCAAATATTTTCTTCCATTGTTTAGATTGTCTTTTCACTTTCTTGATAATGGCCTTTGACGTATGAAAGTCTTTCACTTCTATGAAATCAAATTCATTTATTTTTCTTTTGTTGCTCATGCTTTTGATATAAAATATGAGAATCCACTACCAAAATGAGGTCGTGAAAATTTATCCTTGTGCTTTAATCTATGATAATATTATGGTTTTAATTCAGACATTTAGGCTGTTGATCATTTTTAGCTAATTTTTATATATGGAATGCAACAGGGGTCCAACTTCATTCTTTCCCATATGCTTTCAGCTGTTCCAGCACCATTTGTTGAACAGACTGTTCTGACCCCATTGAATGATTTTGGTACTCTTGTTGAAAGTCAATTGGCTGTAGATATTTGGGCTTATTTCTGAACCCTCAATTCTTTTCCTTTGGTCTATATATCTATCTTTCTGCCAGTACACACTATTTTGATTACTATAGCATTATAATAAGTTTTGAAACAGAAAGTGTGACTCTTCCACTTTGTTTTACTTTTTTCAATATTATTTAATCTATTTGAGGCCACTTCTATTCCATATGGATTTGAGGAATGCCTTCCCATTTCTGCAAGAAGGCCACTGGAACTCTGATCAGGATGCAATGACTTCGTAGGTTGGTTTGGGGAATATTGGCGTCTTACTAACAGTAAATCTTTCAATTCATGAACACAAAATCCTTTCTCATTTAATCAGATCTTCAATTTTTTTTTCAGCCGCGTTTTGTAATTGTCAATGTGTAGGTCTTTCACCACCCTGGGTATATTAACTCCTAGGTATTTTACTATTTTGGATGCTATAATAAATAGAATTATTTTCTTAATTTTCTTTTTAGATTGTTCATTGTTGTATAGAAACATAACTGATATTTCTGTGATTATGTATCCAGCAAATTTACTGAACTTCTTTATTAGTTCTAATATTTTTTATGTGTGTATTCTTTGGGCTTTTCACTGTATAGAATCATTTCATGTGCAAATAGCAGTAGTTTTACTTCTTCCTTTTTAATTTAGATGCCTTTTTTCCCCTCTCTTGCCTAATTGCTTTGGCTAGGACTTCCAGTATAATGTGCAACAGTAGTGGTGAAAGCCTGCATCCGTCTTTTGTTCCTGATCTTAGAAGTAAAGTTCTCAGTCTTTCACCAATGGGACTGATACCAGCTATAGATTTTTGGTAAATGCCCTTTATCATGTAATGAAAGTTCCATTCTATTCCTAATTTATAAGAATTTTTTAGCATGAAAGGACGTTGAATTTGTCAAATCCTTTTTCTGAATCTATTAAAATGATTATGTGGTTTTGCTTTCTAATTCTATCAATATGATATACCACCTTGATTAATTCTTTTATGTTTAAAAGCATGTTTGAATTCCTGGGATAAATTCTATTTGGGCACTGTATATAAATCCTTTTAACCTGTTGTTGTATTTGATTTGTTAGCATTTTGTTGCTGTTTGCATCTATATTTAAGAGCTATTGGTTTGTAGTTTTCTTGTGGTAGGCTTGGTTTTGTTACCAAAGCAATGCTGACTGCATAGATTGTATCAGGTAGTATTCCTTTTCAAATTTTTGGAAGAGTTTAAGAAGGATTGATGTTAATTCTTTAAATGTTTGGTAAAATTCACCAGTGAAGCCATCTGGTCTTGGATTTTTCTTTATTGAGATTTGCTTACTACCAATTCAAATTCTTTATTTGTTCTAGGTCTGTTGAGATTTGCTATTTTATTCTTGAGTTAATTTTGGTAATTTGTGTGATTTTAAGGATTTTTTTTGGTTTCATCTACGTTATTTAAAATGGTGGCTTACAATTGTTCATAGTATCTTCTTACAATCATTTCATTTCTATAAAGTCAATAACAATACCTCCCCTTGTATTTCTTATTTTAGTTATTTGTATCTACTATGATTTCTTGGTACAGCTAAATTTTGCCAAGTTTGTTGATCTTTTCAAGAACTACTGGTCTCATCGATTGCATTTTCTATTCTTTTATTTATCTCTGCTCTAATCTTTATTATTTCCTTCTTTCTGCTACCTTTGGGTTTAGTTTGCTCTTTTCCTAGTCCCTTATGGTGTTAAATTAGGTTGTTAATTTGAGATATTTATTTTTAACAAAGGTATTTTAAGTTCTAAATCTCCCTCTGCTTTCACTGCATCCTATAAATTTTAGTATGTTGTGTTTACTTTTCATTCTCAAAGTATTTTCTAATTTCCCTAGTGACTTAATCTTTGACCCAATGGTTGTTTAAGAGTATATGTTATTTAGTTGCCACATATTTGCAAATTTCCAGATTTTCTTTCTCTTACTGCTTTCCAACTTCATCCCAGTGTGATTGGAGAAGATATTATTTACTATTTTGATGTTTTTTTCAATTTAGAGATTTGTTTTATGCCCTAACATATGGCCTATTTTGGAGAGTGTTCTGTGTGAATTTAAGAAGAGTGCTTATTCTGCTGATGTTGAATGAAATGTTCTTTGTGTCTACTAGATTTAATTAGTTTGTAGTATTGTTCTAGTTCTCTATTTCCTTGTTTGTCTTTTGGGAATATGTTCTATTCATTTTTGGAAGTGGAGTATTGAAGTCTCCAACTATTTTTGTAGAACTGTCTATTTCTCCCTATTTTGTCAATATGTGCTTCACATATTTTTGGACTCTTGTTTAGTGTGTATATGCTTATAATTATTATATCTTCTTGACAAATTTACCCTTTTATCACTACATGATGTTTTTCTTTGTCTCTTGTAACAATTTTTTACTTATATCTACTTTTTCTGGTATTAGTATAAAGCCCCAGGTCCCCTTTGGTTATCTGTATCTTTGGATCCAAAGTAAATCTTTTGTAAACAGAACATATTTAAATTTTTTTCATCATGATAAGTGTACTCTTTAACCCCCATCCCTTATTTCCCTTATCCCTCACTCACCTCCCCTCTGATAACCATCAATTTGTTCTCTATAGTTTCTGTTTCTTGGTTTGTCTGTTTCTTGGTTTGTCTCTGTTTTTTCCTTTGCTCACTTGTTTTGTTTCTTAAATTCCACATATGAGTGAGATCATGTGATATATGCCTTTCCCTGACTGACTTATTATGCTTAGCATTATACTCTTGAACTCTATATTATTGCAAATAGCAAACTTTCATTATTTTTAATAGCTGAATAATATTCCATTATATACATATATACCACATTTTTATCCATTCATTTATTGATGGGCACTTGGGCTGCTTCCATAGTTTGGCTATTGTAAATAATACTGCAATAAACATAGGGTGTATGTATAAAACATTTTTTAAAATCCATTATATCAATCTCTGCCTTTTCATTATTGAGTTTAATTGATTTACATTTATAATTATTACTGATAATGAAGGTCTTAGTTCAGCCACTTTGCTATTTATTTTACATATGTCTTATGTTATTTTTGTTCTTCAGTTTCTCCAGTACCAACTTTGCTTATGTTTGATTTTTTTCGAACATGCTGTTTTTTAATTCCTTCTTCATTCCCTTATTGTACAATTCTTAGTTATTTTCTTAATGGCTACTATGGAAATTTTAGTTACCCTTACATATTTACCAGTCTAGTTTGAATTATACCAACTTGGCTTCAATAGTATACATTAACTCTGGTCCTATCCAGTCTTCCACCTCACCTTTGTGTTATTATTGTCACAAATTACAACTTTATATATTGTGTGCCCATTAACATAGATTTATATTACTGCCTATGCATTGGTCTTTTAAATAATACAGGAAACAAGCAACAAACCCAGAATATTACCTTTTATGCAATTACTTTTACTATGGTATAACTGTACTTCTAGGTTTATTTTTAGCATTTTTTTATAGGGCAGGTGTAATAGTGATAAATTCCCTTAACTTTAGTATCTTGGAACATCTTAATTTCTTCCCTGTTTCTAAAGGATTATTTTATCAGACATAGAATTCTTACTTGACGTTATTTTTTTTCTTTCAGCATAATAAATATATCATCCCACTGCCTCTGGCCTCATGCTTTCAGAAGAGAAACTGGCTGATACTCTTCTTATGGATCCCTTATATGTGATGAGTCACTTCTCTTGCTACTTTTAATATTTGTCTTGGCTTTTGACATGTTGATTAGAATGTTTTTTTATGTGGCTCTCTTTTAGTTCTTTCTGCTTGGAGTTTTTTGAGTTTCTTGGATGTGTATATAGATGTAATTAATAAAAATTAGGAAGTTTTCCATTATTTCTTCAAATGTTTTTTTCTGTCCCCTTTTCTCCTTTCTCCTTCTAGGACTTCCATAAGGCTTGTGTTGGTACTTTTGATGGTATTCTATCCTTTATAGGCTCTCTTCATTTTTTTCATTCCTTCTTTTCTCTGCTCCTCAGACTTAGTCATTTCAGTGGTTTTATCTTTGTGAAGATTCTTTCTTCTGCCTGTTTAAAACTGCTGTTGAGCATTTTTTGTTCATTTTTCATTTTAACTTTTGAATTTTTCTGGCATTTCTATTTAGTTCCTTTTTAAAAATTCTATATTAATTGATAGTTGATGACTTGTTCACATACTGGTCTCTCAATTGTCTTTAGGTCTTTGTGTATTGATTCCTTCAGCTCTTCACATATATTAGTAGAGCTCATGTAAAGTCTTGTCTGGTATGTCCAGGATCTAGGCTTTTTTTTTTTTTTTTTTTTTTTGAGGTATATCATGTTTATTTTTTCCTCTGTGAACAGACCACACATATCTGATTCTTTGTATGCTTTGTAATTTTTTGTTGAGAACTGGACTTTTTTATATAATGTTGTACTTCTAGGAATCAGATTCCCCCTGTTCCCCAGAGATTGCTGATGTTGCTCAGAAGGATATAGTCATCTGTCTGTTTAGTGACTTCTCTAAACTATTTTTGCAAGGACCATTTTTCCTGTCATGTGTGAGCACTCACTAAAGTCTCCATTCTGTTATCTCAACAGTTGGCTAGCGGCCTAACAGAGATTCCTTGAATGCAGGGATCCAATAAAGAGAGAGAAATGAAAAGCATTCTGTTCTTTTAATTCCCTGACAAATGCTGCCCTGAAGCTGCTTCAGCATAAGACAGTTGCAACAACGACCAGCTCCTGCAATGCTCCCACTGTAATCTACAAGGTAAATCGACACATATAATCCTGATCCTTGAAAAACAAGGTGCTTATTGTACATCCTGACAGCTTTAAGGCACACCAGAAACATGCGTTGTCATCCCCACAGCCACCTGATGCAGGGCCGGAAAATGGAAGACGGTAGCTTCTGTTTTGCATTCCATGCAAAAGTCACATCAAAATTTACCAGCCTCTTACCTCATTAAGGACTCACCTAGATAATGCCATACTTTGACCAGACCTCATATTTCCAAAATAGTTGATTCTGACTATAAATTCCTTCTCAAAAGTTTGTTTTTGTTTTTGTTTTGTTTTGTGGCAGGACTGGTTCCTGAAGTTTCCTATTCCATCATCTTCCATGACGTCACTCTACATCATCTTTTATAATCACCTTTATTGCCCATCCATGTTTTTGGTGTGTGGGTTCAAATTATTTGTCTGATGCTACTTCTTTTCAGCCTAACTTCCTTTAGTTTTTCTTATATGGCAAGTCTATCAACAAAATCTCTCAGAATATATTTACTTTGCTATCATCTTCAAAAGGGTTTTTGCTGATTCTTGGTTGATAGTGTTTTCTCCCATCACTTTAAAAAATGTCCACACATTGCCTTCTGGCCTTCACTGTTTGTAATCAAAAGTTAGCTGTCTATCTTGGCATTCTCTTGTATGTGATGAGTCATTTGTCGCTGCTTTCAAGATGTTCTCTTTATATTTGACTTTCAAATATTTTACTATCATGTGTCTGATTGGGGTCTATTTGTGTTTATCATCCTTATGGAGCCTCTTGGGTGTACAGATTTCTTTTCATTAAATTTGGGAAGATTTAGCTCTCAGTTCTTTAAATATTTTTTCAGCCTCTTCTTTCTTTCTGGTACTTTCATTACACACATATTGATGTTTAATTATGGCCTACATTTTTTTTATGGTCTGTTCATTTTTCATTTTATTTTTCTGCTTTTTAGATTGCATGATCTTTATCAATCTACTTCAAATTTCCAGATCCTTTTTTTCTGCCAGAGAAAATCTATTTTTGAACTCCTATAGAAACTTTTTCATTTCTATTAGTATATTTTTCAACTAAATAATTTATATTTGGTTCACTTTTTATAATTTATATCTCCTTACTGATTTTTATGGGAAAAGACATTGTTCTCATAGCTGCCTTTAATTCCTTAGACATGCTCTTCTTTAGTCCTTTAAGCACATTTATAATAGCTGCTTTAAAGTCTGTCTGCTAAGTTCAACATCTGAATTCCTTAAACATAGTTACTAATGCCTTATTTTTCCCTATTGTATAGGTCACACTTTTCTGCTTGAGTATCTTGTAATTTTTTTGTTGAAAACTGAAGACTTTAGATAATATATTATAGCAACTCTGGATACTGATTCCACATCTGCCTCTGCACATAGGGATTGATATTATTCCTGTTTTCTCATTGAGTTATTTGTTTAGAAACTTGGTTAAACTAACTCTGTGAACTTGATTTCTATCCAGTGTGCAATCTCTGGTATCACTCCTGTTTTTTTTTTTGTTTGTTTGTTTGTCTGTTTTGTTTTTTTGTTTGTTTGTTTTGCCTTTTAGCCTGGTTATTTCAGGGTCACTAACTAATTGGCATAAGCCACTTGTTGGTCAAAGGTCACGCTTAATCCCTATTGGCAATTAGTTTTTTGCCTTTACCACTAAATATGTGGGTAGCACAATGACAGTACTTTCACAGATGAAGAAGTTTACATTTTTGTACCCTGTTTATCCAAGGACTAGTAGCTTTGATTATCCCTCTCCATTCACTCCTGAGAGAATTCAGCCTTACACATACACATGGTCTTCCAGATTACCAGAGATATGTGTGCTTTTATTTTGAAGCCTCCTTTCTTAGAAGTTGCTCCTGGGTTCAAGGAGCTTATTGCTCAGCGAGTGTTTGGTTAGAGGTTGTCCTTAAGCCCCCTGTGCCTGTGCCAGCTTGTACCCTTTGTATTTATTTTATTTTTCTCTGTGGAACTTGGAAATGATTTCAGTCTGCCCCATGTCCTGTTCAGATTACTACTGGCTACATACAGTCCACTACTTCTGTGCTACATTTCCAGCCCCCAAAGTTGCCTATGTTGCCAGGAGGGCTCTTCTTGGTTGTCTATTCCTATGTTCTTTCTGTTAAACTTCTGATTGCTCTACTGTCTTACTCATTGCTGCCAAAATCTTGTAGCTATTGGCATTTTAATTGCTCTCTACCAAGATCACCATTGTTTTCAACAACATCCTAGGCACAGAATTCACCACGTTTTATTCCAAATAAGGTCACTCTCCTCAGTCAGAACTATAGTGGTCTGCCTCTCCATCCCGGACTGAAGCTCTATGCCACTAAACAAGAGTTCAGAATGCTCACTTCTCCAAGAGTGACATTTCTGCTCTATGACTATAATCAGGCATTGGGGAAGGATGGTGGCCCCTATTCTTCTTGGCTTGACCCTCCTAGCATGGGACTCCTAGTCTACTGGAAGCTGCTCAGATGACTAGAGTCCAGTACTACTGACTTGTTATATCTGGCAGTTAGCTTCTATCCCATAAGTTGGGGCTACATGAGGACTCCAGTCCACTGTGAATACAACTTCTGAAACATGGCACTTTTGAGAGAGGGTGAAAAATGCTGGAGGCTTACCCTTTTAATGGTAATTACATAAGATGTAGCTGGGAAGTGGACATCACGACTCAAATGTCACAGACTTTTACTGTGCTTACTGAGATTTAGTAAATTTATTTGAATGAAATTTCTCCATTAACTATATGCCATTAAAACAATTTCCAGAGACTTGGAGGACTTAAGGTTTACATATACACACACACATACATATATACATATATATACATATATATGTATACACACACACATACAGAGAGAGAGAGATCTAAATAAATAAATAAATTTTCTTCAGCCAAATTGTTGTTTTGTTGGGGACTTTCATCTGTGAACTAATGATAACCATGTGCCTATCTCAAATCCAGTCATTCATGTGGACACCAGACTTCCATATCTAGCAGACTACATATCATCAATAGTTTTGGTTTTTCTATCTCAAAAATGTTCTCTAGAGGTATCAGTTACTACAGTAAATGAAACTACTATTGACTTAGTTAATCAAGTAAAAAAATCTGAGCATTGGCCTGGATGCCTCCCTCTTACCAACTACATATAATCCATCAGCAAGTCTCCTTGATTCTGTCAAATATATCTAGAATCTGCTCATTTCTTTTCACTTGCGTGCCTACTGTCTGAGTTTAAATCATCCCCCTCCCCTCCTGATCTATTGAAATAGACTTCTAATAGACTCTGCTAACCAGCTCCCAGAGTGGTCATTTTACATATAATATAAATATACGTCACCTAGTGCACATTCTGCACCACTGCTTTCAGCCTTCTTTTCCTCTCCTCCAAACATTATCTAGAACCTCGGCCTTTCCTGCTGTGCTATAGTCACACTGTCCTCCTTCATGGTGTGCTTTTGTCTGTCTCGGTCCTCTCCTCCTCCTCCCTTTGCAAGAATGGCATTTCTCCTCTTTTCTTTTTTTCTTAAATGTTACCACCTCTGAGAAGTTTCTAGGTAGTTTTTCCCCTGTTATGCTCTCTGGCTTCACCCCATTCATTTCCTTCCAGTTCTTGACATAGTTGGTAATTATTAATTTTTAATGATTTATTGTCTGCTGCTCCCACTAGATGGTAAATTCCAGGACAGCATGAACCATAGTTGTTTTGTTCATTGCTCTGTAATAAATACTTACAGTGTTAGTAACAGCTCTTACTGACAAAGCACAGAATATGTGCCAAAAATGGTTCTAACATACGTTTATGTATGCACACACAATATACAATTATGCACACACACATATATACTCACATGCACACACATGTATGTACATTCATACACATATACATACATGCACACACAAACAAAAGCACTTAATCCTCATAACAACGTTATGAGATAATTTTATTATTTTCATTTTACAAGTGATTAAACAAAAGCACAGGCAAGTAAGTGACTTGCCCAAGGTTACACAGTGAATGAGCAGCCTAACAAGAGTCTCTTCCAGCTATTCTGGCATTGCAGCCCTTTCTCCTTGCAGTGCCAGGAACAAAGTAGGTGCTCAGTTAATATTTATAGAATGAATGAATAAAGGATAGACAAAATGATATCCCCTAGAGCAGTGCTGTCTGACATAGTTTTTTGGAGATGATTGAAAGGCTATACATCTGTGTTGCCTTATACAGCAGTCACTAGTTATATGTGGCAGCTGACCTTTAAAATATGATTAGTGTTAGGAATAGATTTTTATTTTTATTTAATTCTAATTAATCTAAATTTAAATAGCCACATGTAACTACTGACTACCGATTAGATGGTACGGTCCAAGACTTATGAGGTGGTATCACTTTTGATGCATTGAGGTTTATATAGTCTTGATGAATTTAACTCCAAAATAGAACACAAAATTCCCCTTTGCATATCTTTTTTCCCTAGTGACTTCCACCCCCAGTTTTTCAAACATCCTTCATCCTCCCACTTTATTTCATTCCAGCCCTGTAGAATTAAGCCTCCCCCTTCATGTACAGCTCCAGCAAAGCAATTTTCCCCACCCCCTCACCAGTGCCCTAAACAGTGTTTCAGAAGTATTTAGTCAACAAACATCTAGAGCCTACTTGGATAGAGCACTGGCCCAGGTCCTGGGGAAGGGTGGAAGGAAATGGAGCCACAAAGACAACTAAACAAGATCCCTATCTAATAGTGAAGGGGGAGCTCATTAGACTGGTAAATTCATACATAATAAGGTCTCAGTCAAGGGGCTAGAATGCATGGGAGGTGGGGGGGTAGGATGAATATCTAGTTTTGCAGCTGCACATGCCAAATTGGGACTATACATTGTCTACTTGGTAGAAATTGCTGCAAAATGGCACTGATTCCACTTGCACCTGGACCACAAGAATAAATGGATGGACCCAGCTTTGCTTTCAAAACTGAGCTCATAATGGACATGAGAAAGTCTTACTGATGTCTAATAAGAGACAACTGACCTAGCAGTGGGGAACTGTGATTATATTTCACCCTGATGCCTTGGGCTGATAGAAGATGGGTCTGCAATAGCCAAACTGTGGAAGGAGCCTCGGTGTCCATCGAAAGATGAATGGATAAAAAAGATGTGGTATAGGTATACAATGGAATATTACTCAGCCATTAGAAACGACAGATACCCACCATTTGCTTCAACGTGGATGGAACTGGAGGGTATTATGCTGAGTGAAGTAAGTCAATCGGAGAAGGACAAACATTATAAGTTCTCATTCATTTGGGGAATATAAATAATAGTGAAAGGGAATATAAGGGAAGGGAGAAGAAATGTGTGGGAAATATCAGAAAGGGAGACAGAACATAAAGACTCCTAACTCTGGGAAACAAACTAGGGGTGGTGGAAGGAGAGGAGGGCAGGGGGTGGGGGTGACTGGGTGACGGGCACTGAGGGGGGCACTTGATGGGATGAGCACTGGGTGTTATCCTGTTTGTTGGTAAATTGAACACCAATAAAAAATAAATTTATTATAAAAAAAAGAAGATGGGTCTGGTTCTCAGACCACCATACCATCTTTTATGAAGAAAGAAATAATCAAAGAAGTAGCATATAAAAATTAGCCTGAGACTCAAACATTAAAGGTGAAGAGGAAGAAGAAAAAAGTGGTATACATCAATCATCTAACTCATGGGCAATTACTACTCATATTTCTAAAAAAGATCCAATAACGGGGGTAATGAAAGTGCATTTCTTCCCTCCCACCATTTGCATACTTGGCATCTCACTTACATTGTACATAGGTTACAGCAAAAAGATGTTGCTTTGTTTGGATTTTGCTTTTTCTGTGGAATCCATTACAAAGCAATGTGCTTTTGTGTGTCAAAGAGCAGAAAGGCTCCACTTCCTCTTTTCAAAAGGATTTGGGCAGAAGTCAACTACTGTATTTATTCCATGCGGCTCTCCTTTTGATTACTAGATGTGTACTGGTTGTAGATGCCATAGAAAAGCAGTGAATGTTCTGGCTACAAAGGACTTTCTATCTTAGGATGGGCCTTACAGCATCATGCTTCTGAAAGCAAAAATTTCAGTCATCTAAATGTCACTCTATAAATAGGAAGCATTTAAATACATAGAAACATACAGATAATGCCTTATATCCTTCATTTTTCATCCACATATCTGCTATCAGTGCATAGGTAGAATGACCAGATACTTCATTTTTTCCCAAACTTCCTCAATTTTACTCTTTTCAAATAAAAACAGCTCATTAAAATCAAATGAGATTTTGCTATGATGCCTCTCTAATACTTTACTTATAAATTATATCACGTATCAGAAAATCAAAAAACAACCATCAGAAAAGAACTAGAGCAACTATCCCAGTCTACTCTAAACTAATGGAAATATCACCTAAAAAATTAACTCCCTGCTTGTGAGTTTATTTCCCAAAGTGGGTTTCTGAGAACAATAATTCCATGAGTTGTACCACAATGAAAGCGTTTCATGGTGAATACCCTAAGTCCATCTGACCATGCAAAATGGTTGTGCTGGTGTCTTGAATATTTTCACCAATATTTCCTAAGCTTTCGGATGTGTCTTCCACTCCACCTCACATTTCTATTGCCAAATAAGAACTCTTAATGCAAGCAAGTCTTAGACCACATTCTTCCAAACACACATGTATGTAATAGCAAATAAGCATGAAAAATGGGGATGCATACTGCTCTTATAAGCTCTGGAAAGCCCCATTCTGCCTTTGAGGTCTTGCATAAGCCCCTTGCATAAAATATTCACTCTGCCTAAGACTGGCTAGACTACAGTCCGCTGGTTGCTACACAAACACACTATAGGACTGTGTCATGTGATAGAGCCCTCTATGAAGTGTGGGTACAGGACCTTGAGGACCAAAGAGATTAGGTGAATGACTTCACTGTCCTCCTTGTTCAAGGAAGGTTGGTGAGACCATGCAGTCATTCTGGCTCATAATATATCTGAAAACCACTAATTTTAACAATAAAAAAGTATTCTTATTTCCTTTTTGCAAAACCTATGGTGTAGATTACTATAGTGGCATTCAAAATTTCTGAGTAACTACCTCTGAGGTAAGATTCTTTCTGAGGGTTGCTTCAAAGGCTATTTTTTTTTCTACTGGGTAGGCTAACAGTAGTTTATACTTGCAATGTGCCCACAAACAAAACATTACCCTGTTTGTTAAATGCTTACTAAATTGAAGCACCACATTGATCCAATAATGCATGCTTGGGAATTCATAGAACTCATAAACATACTAAAGATACTGACAAGTCCCACAAAAAAGAAAGCTGTGGCCAAGTCCAAAAGATTTTAACTTATTTGACCTTGGGAACATTAGTACACAGGCTTCTGACAATACTTATTTAGTCTTAGAAGCAACCTACCAAACATTGTTTCTTTCCAAACTGGATTCTAAATAGGAAGTGATGTTAGATGTTACTCTAAGTACAGCCAATTATTAACATTCAAAGAAATGGACATTCTGATTTATAAATCTTTTGTGACTATAAAGTGCCAGGATCTGGCCTGTAGAGTCTCATAGCCTCTCTTCTTTGTTAATAGAAGAATAGTTCCACTACAGGAAAAGATCTTTTTCACTACCACTCTTGTCAACTTCCTACATTGGTTCTGTTTGGAGTGACAGCATCCATCTTGTGACAACGAGGTAAAACACGTGAATATGAAATGCCAACAAATAAGAAGGTAGAAAGATAGGAGACCAGAGATACACCATGGAGCAACTAAACCAAGTTTGATGATCTCCAATTAACTCACTTATTGTTTAAATCGCTATTATCTTTTATTTTGGGCAACTATTTGGGCAACTATTTATCTTAACACACACTTTTGGAGAACCTAATCCCTTTAACTAAAGAGCAGCCTTCCATTACCTACTGGGGAAGACCCAGTTCACTGGCTGTTGTAGGTAGCTCAATCAAGTTCCCAAGGTACCTTGGATTCCCTTCTACCTCAAAACTCACACATATTGCCCTGTAGTGCTTATTTGCACACCTATCACTGAACTATGTACATTCTTGTGGTACGGTCTCTTATGTGGCATCCCAATGCCTACCACAGAACGAGGCCTACAGTCTCTCTTGGGGAATTGGTTGAATCAATTGATAATGTAGTATCTTGTCACTTTCCTCAGTGACAATATGTCACTCCCCCCCAAATTTTGTCCTTTTGAAAGTGATTTTAAAAAGTACCACCTAACTTTTTGGTAGTAATGACTATAAAAAGGTGTATGAGGGTTTACTATTGGATGATACTTGAGGAACAACACTAAGTATAAAAATGACTGGGTTCTAATAGGACATCACTGCTCTTAATAGTGGCTGATAGGATCCGATGTGGCATGACGTGCTGTGGTACGGTACAGCATAGAAGGCAAAGGCAAAGGCTATGGAGCCAATCTCTGGACTCCACTCTCAGCTCTGTCATTCACTTACTGGATGCCCTGAAGCACATGTCTTCTCCTCTCCTAGACTTCCTTTCCTTATTCTAAAGTGGCATGGTATCTAACTCAGGAAGTTTGTATGAGGACTAAATAAATTAAAAATTAAAACATATAAAGTGCTTAACACAAGACATGACACTTAGTCAATACTCAATAGGTTTTGGTTATTGTTTTTCATCTCAGATACCATCTGGGAGTTGCTTCTTAAGAATTCACAGAATTATCTACCACTTAGAAAGCATACAGTACATTTTTAATGAAAAATCAAAAAACAGCTGGTAACACACCCATTAGAATGGGTAAAATCCAGAACACTACAACACCAAATGCTGGTGAGGACGTGGAGCAACAGGAATTTGCATTCATTGCTGATGGGAATGAAAAATGGTACAGCTACTTGGGAAGACGATTTGGTGGTTACTTATAAAACTAAATATAACCTTACCATACAATCCAGAAACTGTGCTCCTTGGTATTTACCCAAAGAAGCTGAAAACATATGGCTACCCAAAAACCTACACATGGATGTTTATAGCAGATTTATTCATAACTGCCAAAATTTGGAAGCAACCAACATGTCCTTTAGTAGGTGGATGGATAAACTGTGCCACAGCCAGATAATGGAATATAATTCAGTACTAAAAACAAATGAGCTATTAAGCCAGACAAAGCCATGGAAGAATGTTAAATGTATATTACTAAGTGGAAGAAGCCAATCTAAGGAGGCTGTTTACTGTATAGTTTCTACTCTTTGACATTCTGGAAAAGGCACAGGAAACTATATAATTTTAATGGTTGTCAGTGTAAGGGGGGCTGCAGGAACAGGATGAATAGGAAAGCACAGAGGCTTTTCAGGGCAGTGACAACACTCTGTATAATAATACCTGTCACAGTACATTTGTCTAAACCCACGGAATATAGAACACCAAGAGTGAAGCTTTAGGTAAGCTATAGACTCTGGGTGATAATGATTTATCAGTATAGGCTCATCAATGACAAAAAATGAACCACGTTGGTGGGAGATGTTGATAATGGGAGAGGCTGGGAGGGGGGTAAGGAGTATATAGGAATTGTTTGTACTTTCCTCTCAATTTTGCTTTGAACCTAAAACTGTTTTTAAAAATAATATACATTTTTTTAATCCAGCAGGTAGCTGTGGATAATTTCTGAATAGCCAAAGTGATTGGTCATCATTACCAGACCTACATAGTATGTCCAAACTTGTGTTCTGGGGTCCACTGATCCTGAAGTTCCCTCACAGTCCAGGTATGTCATCAAGAGCAAGTCGGTTAACCCTTAAGCATAAAATGGGTATAATGATAGCGCTTTCCTTATGGTGTGTTGGGAGGAGTGTATGGGTTCTGCCCTAGTATCTGACACTTAGTAGTCAATAAATGTTAATTCTTTTTAATGAACTCTATAGGAGGTTTTGATGCATGGTGCAGAAAGAAAATGACATTTTATTAAAATGTCCCCTTTTGGCTGCGAGGCCCTTTCTAAATCTTATGACATTCAGCTGTATATTGAGCACTAGTCACTCTTGGAACTTTTCCACTCTCTGCATAACAATGAACCTTACCATGCTAAGAGGTTACACACACCATGTCACTCCTCATTTAATAAAGCAAAGTGCTGCATGCAAGGGTAGTTATTCTCATTTGCAAATTTATATCTAATTAGCTCTCTAAAAGCAAATTGCAAATTGGATCCAAGCAAATCATTCCTAGAGTACTTGCTCTGGTGAACTAAAATGAATAGTGGGTCCATTCTGCAGTTTGCCAGAGATGCTATATAGTGATGAAATTGTGTCTACATGTTTCCTGGAAGAAATCCTAGAAGAAATTCTTCCTGGTTGCCTGCAGGTATACACATTGTCCTTCTTCCCACAGTTTGAAGAGGAATGAAGGACAAAATCTTATGAAGACTAAGGAGGCAAAAGGCAGCCAATGTGGGGGAGAGACAGTCAATAATCAGAACCAAGACCTCAGTGAAGTTCATGTGATAAAGGTGGAAAAACAAAGGGTGGCCAAATGAACATCATTTGTGGCAAGACACAGATCTCCTGTGGAAGAAACTGTATGTCTTGTGGAAAATGGAATGTGGAAGGACTATGTGGTTCAGGTGCTACTGATACCTTTCACTGGTGGGCATGAGAGGGACAAATGACCCAGGTGCAGCCACAGTGAATTTTTAGAGCTGAAACACTTTGGAAAGTCATTTTCTTTCTATATGGATGCCAAGCTGGTGGAGATGAACCCAGGGCTGCCAGCATCACACGAAGAAGAAGACTGCTTGAGAATAAAACCGACATAGAGAAACAAGAGTAAGGAGATGAAGAGAAGTGGCTTTGTTGGGTCATTGTTTGAGAATCTGTGTCCATCCAGCCATGAACCTCCTGGACTCTTCAGTTATAAGAGTCAGGGAATCCCCTTTGTGTCTCAGCTACTTTGGGTCAGTTTCTGTCACTTGCAATTAAAGAAGTCTGACTCATTACTGAGGTAAAGGGGAAGTCATACCTACTTATCATATGTAGTACTTTTTTTTCGAACCCCACCTATCATTGATGTGATCTCTATATTGGTTGTGGTGGCCATATTTTCCCAACCACTTACCCACACAATCCACATATCTGCTCAGACAACTAGAATTTTATTCATACAACGGCAGAATGTCAGAAAATCAGGACTATTCTAAAAGCCTGGGACATATGCAGAAAACACACATCCTGATAGTAATAATCACAGTCTCATTCCCCTACTGAACTCCTGAGGCATGTATTTCAAACTCACATTCCTCTATTTAGTCATCAGGCTAAAAATATCTTTCCTACACTCTGTGTAAAGATTGAAACACATTGCCCAAAGCTGTTGCACCACATAAATGCAGCAAACTCTAAGCTAGTCATTTGGACCCTGTAGAGAGAATCCCAGGGGAGAATTCAGCCCCCACACCCATATTGCCATTTTGTCTGTTGGGAGTGACTCACCTCAGTAATTTGGTTTCTCATTGTCTCACTAACCACTTTATTATACAAGGGTGACACACCTTATGCTGTAGAAAAGTTCTCCTGAGAGAACTGAGAAGCTGTATAAACCCAGGTTCATTCACTCCAGATCTATGGTCTGTGTACTACACATGATCATTTCAGAGACAATCCATTTCAAAGTCTTATGAATTGGCAGTTGGCAAGGGATTCCTAAAGCTGTGTCTTCTGGTATGATTTTTGCAATCATCATCTCATTTTTGTAATCCAGAGGGGCTACTGTTGGATTTAGCACTGACTACGTACCAGGAACCATGTTAAACATTTTGTATGCACTGACCGATTAAATATTCACTGAACCTCATGACATAGAATCTATTGATGTCTCCAACTTACAAATGAGGAAATAGGCTCAGAATAATTGAGCAAAATTGCCTAGATCACACATTTAGTAAATGCTGAAACCAGGGCTAAATTCTAAGGCCCTCTCTATGACTCCCCATAGTCTATGTTCTGAATGCCTACTGTACACAGACTCTTATGATAACTTTGGTATTTTACCTGGAACGGCAATTTTCATTTTTGTAACTTGAAAATATTTAATAAGGGAATTTGAACCTAATTGATCAGGCACAAGCATACCACAAAACTACAACAATAAGAGTGCCAGGCACAGTGCTAGGCTTTGGGAATCAGCAGAAGACAAGAGAGACACAATTTCTGGCCTCATAAAGCAGCACAAACAGAGAAGCAATGGCAGAGGAAGGCCTGTGGTGTTCCTCTGAAAGTTGGATAGTCTTCCCTGCTGACATCTGCTCTGCTTTGCTGCCAGCTGGTGATTGGTACTTGACATAACTGCCCTTTGAGAGCTTAGTTTTCTAACCAATAAAAGAATAAGGTTGGACTAAATGATCTCCAAACCCTCCTCCAGCCCTGGCATTTGATGAGTTACAGGTTCTTCTCCCAGGTTCCTGAAGGGTAGCTATGTAGGCAGACACATGATAGAGCATAAGTTTTCAAACTTAGTGAACATCAGAAAAGACTAGGAAAATTGCTAAAAGCAAAGACTTTCCAACTCTCATGTAGAGAGTTGCATCCAGGAATTCCAGGATGGGGCCCCAAGATTTGTATTTTTTAATAAGTCTCCTGATGTTGATGTATGAATTGTGATTTGAAGCCCAGGTATTCAAAGCATTGGCAGCTCTTAGGAGCATATCAGAAATGCAAATCTTGGGTCCCACCCAAGACCACCAAATCAGAACCTGCATTTCACCAAGCTCCCCATGTTCATATATACTGAAATGATTCTAGAAAGGGGCCAACCTCGTTAGTCCTGATACCATGCTCAATCTCAATACTAAAGTAACCACAGCACACCCTTACTTGTTATTAATTTAATTTCTCTGTAATTGCTACTCCTAAAAGTATCATCTGGAAGAGTATTTTTCAAGTTATCTTTGGCAGAGCCCTAGGCTTCAGTCCTCCAGAGCCATCTCGGGGTAAGGACTAGGTGAGCCCACCTAGACTGAGCTGGCCTCCAGGCTACAAAATCTTCAAACAGAACCACCCCATTTTGATCAATTTTAGAATTGCAGTTTTTCTTTGAAAAGAGGGTTTTGTTGCTTTAAATTTTTTTCAACCAACATCATGCTCCATAGTGCCCATCAATGCCATTAGTACCTTCCCCCTGATACCCAAGAGATGGAGTCAGGGAATGAACCTGGCTCTGTTTTCTCATATACTTCCCTTGGGGGCAGAACATGACCTTCAAAATGTCAAAACCTGTTCCTGTTCCCAAGAGGACTGTTAAGTTACTTTCCTACCCTACTTTAATATGCAATGACCAAGAAAGACACTAATGTGGAAAATTCTGAATTCAGCTCATATGCCATTGCTAGTTTATCTTCTAACAAAAGCTCTGTGTATCTTCTCTTATAAACCAAAAAGTTCCCACCAGTCAATGGGAATTTGATCCTTAAGGTAAACATGAGCAGTCCAGATCTTTCTTTAGACCAAGTACGTTAGAGACATCTGTAGTGATTAGCATTGCTTGGTGGCTCTGAAGTTAGGGAGTCTCAGAATTTACTTAATAAGAAGTCAGAAGAAGCACAGGAAAAGATAACTTCAGTTTTATTAATATCTAATGACTGGTTCTCAACTGGAATACATATAACAATCATCTGGGGAGTTTTGAAAAATCTTGATGCCTTGGCTACACTCCAAAAATTTACATTCAAATTTCTGGGAGTAGGTCTCAAGTTTCAGTGGGTCCCTGAATGATTTCAATGTGCATGTGAGGTTAAGAACCCCTAACCAGTGTACCACATATGGGAGCACTGGAGATGGAGTCCTGTAAGACATATGTTCACTGGCCCTCCTCTTCCCTCCCTTGGTCCCTCCCTCTTTCACATACAGATGACCATTCATTTATTCATTCAACATTTATTTATTGAACAATCTACTATGTGCTCAATTGGAACTGGGAATTCAAAATTCAAAAATCATTCTCTTGTGGAGCTAATAGTACTACAAACAGATTTTTTTCTTTTTAATTTAGGCATAAAGATGGTGCTATCAAGAAAGTCAACTAGGGTATTGGCGTACTATGTAAACCTAGCTTCTCTGAGAAGGTACTACTAGGTTCTGGGTTGACACCTGAATTTTGGGAAGGACAGAGCTAAAGGAGGATCTAGGGATGAAGCTCTTACACAGAAGGAATAATAAGTACAAGTGGTCCCCAAATGGGAATGAACTTGGTAAACTGGAAGGACGGGGGAAAAAATCAGGGTGGCTGGAGCTCAGTCAATGAAGAGAAAAGTTAAAGGAAATGAAATCATAGTGGTAGCCAAGAGGCAGATGGTAAAGGTCTTTATAGGCCATAAAAAAGAAAGTTGAAGAGATAATTTGATAATAACTTTAAGAGTGGTAAAATATCTATATGAAAGAGCATACCAATTTCATGAACGATGGCCTATTGTCTAACATAACGCTTTTGGATTTTATTTTGCTTTTGGGATGGAACAAGGTTTGTACTGTTCCTTGAGGACACATATTAGAATTGCCTAGGAGAGGGCTTCATTCAAGCCGTATGACATACACCATTGTTCTTCCCCATAGGTGTGATTCTTTTACACTCCCCTAGGGGTGTGACCCTTACCCACAGTGAGCAACTACTAACAGGAGTAGACCATATCCAGTGATGTCAAATAACACTCTGCACATTTAGGATTTTTAGGTCTATACTTTAGTCCAGCTCATTTACCCTAAATTTCTGTATTCTCTTAGTGTCTCTATCAGGATATCCCACCACACCTCAATCACAACATGACCAAAAATGAACTCATTTTTACTCATAAACAGCCTGGTATCTCCTCCTATAATCTCTATATCCATTGGTATCAATAGATGGTGGCTGAGGCTGGATCATCTGATGATTCTTCACTAACAAGTCTGCTGCCTGGTCTAGGGTGACCAGAATACCTGAGTGGGAGCTGATCAGGTCCCTCTACTCTCCCGTGGTTAATTTGGCCTTCCTCATAGCATGGTGGTCTCAGATTTGTTGGACTTTCTATATGGCAGCTGGCTTCTCCCTTAATGAGTATTTCAAGAGACAGGATGTGGAATCTGCCAGTCTATTAAGGGCTGAGCCTAAAAATAGTCATAGAATCACCTTTTCAATATCCTCCCGTTCAAAGTAGTTTCTGAGCTCACCCAGATTCAAGGGTAGGAATCAAAGACTCACCTCTAAATAGCAGAAATTTTGGTTAATTTGTGGGTGTGTTTTGTCTACCACAATATATAAAGTACACACATACAGCATATATATATATGTGTGTGTATAGATACACATAGCATCTGATAAAATGTGTGTGTGTGTGTGTCTATCACTGGAAACATTTATATACACAGTGTGTATTTTATACATATTATATATTATATATAATTATATATACAACCTACATAATTATATAGAGAGAATGCATGGTACCTATTAAACTATAATCTTTCAAATAGAGTCTACTATAGTGGTAACTAAATGCTATCACAGTTACCTTATAGTGATGTCCTATAATCTTTTCATAAACTTAGTGGAAGATAGGATCAACAAATACAGGGAGGAAATGAGAAGAGTGACCAACATAAGCATTGAGATGAAACTTTAACTTCCCTGTCAGAGGCATGAGTCACCCTCCATTAGTTGGGCACCATAGGACTTAAGGAAGTTGCTGTCAAAATCCTTCCATGCAATCACTGTGAGGTCACACAGAAAAGGAGGCAGTGAGGGAGACTCACCTCATTGCCCCTGCAGGGTGTTCTGAATGCTTTTGTGTAAGAGGTAGCACCATCATCAGGGAAGAGGATATACCAATTGAAATCATGGCTGCTTAGGTTCTGATGCCTGCCATGCTGGCAGCAATAAAATTGTTCCAATGACCCACCCCCTCCATAGAGCTATCAAAGAAGTTTTATTTCATTTTAGAATCCAATATAGTTAGCGTACAGCGTTATTCTAGTTTCAAGCGTACAATATAGTGATTCAACATTTGTATACATCACCTAGTACTTATCACCACAAATGCACTCTTCCCATTGCCTATTTAACCCATACCCCCACCCACCTCCCCTGGGCTAACCATAAGTTTGTTCTGTATAGTTAAGATCTGTTTCTTGGTTGTCCCTCTCTCTTTTTTCCCCTTTGCTCATTTCTTTTGTTTCTTAAGTTCCACCAATGAGTGAGATCATGTGGTATTTGTCTTTCTCTGACTGACTTATTCTGCTTAGTATTATGCCCTCTAGATTCATCCATTCAACTATTTTCACATGAGAGTATTATTGGATTCTTTTTAAGTGCAAGGATGACCTACAATTTTTTCTTGAAATATATTATGAGGGGAAAAGTAAAAATGAGCCAACCTAAACAAGTAATATATTAGATCTGAAAATAATTCATTATGACTTGGGTTTATCTCAAGTATGTAAGACATTAGAAAATCTAATTGATGTAATTTACCACATTAATATATTGTGGTAGCTGGTCTTAGAGATGGCCTCTTGGCATCATATCCTTGTATAGTCCTTCTTGGCACCGATCTGGGCTGGCTTGTAACTTCCTTTAATCAATTGAACATGGCAGAAATGTTGCTGTGCCAATTCCAGGAACATGCCTTAGGAAAGCCTGGTAGCTCCTGGTGTGCACTTTGGGTCACCAGATAAAAAGTCTGCTACCAGGTAAGAAGTCCGCTACCCAGATGGAGAGAACTTCTGGAGGCCAGAGAGAGAGAGAGAGAGAGAAAGAAAGAGGCCCTAAGATTATGAGGAGAAACACTGGCCCAGCCATCACAATATCCCAGCTGCACTGGGATTTCTAGCCATTTCTACTGAGGTACCAGACATATAAACAGCCATCTAAAACATTCCGACATCCAAACTGAGCTACCACATGAGTCCAGCCCCAGATATCTTCCCTCTATAACTGCATAAGAGCACCCAAACAAGAGTGCAGAATCATTATCTTGCTGAGCCCTCTCAACCCACAATGTATAAGGTCTAATAAAATGGTAATTATTCTAATCTACTAAATACTGGCATGGCTTCTCATAGATAATAGATAACTGAAACATTAAAAGAGAATACTCAAAATGATCTCAACTGGTGCAGAAAAAGCATTTGAAAAAAAGTTCTACATTCATTCATGATAAAAAACAAAAAAACAAAAACCAAACGCAATCTTGGAGCAAACTAGGAATAGAAAGGATCTAGCTTCCTTAATATGACAAAGAGGAGCCACAAAAAGAGCCCCAGCAAGCCTCAGACTTAAAGGTATATTCCTACTCTGAGATCAAGAAAAAGACAAAATTCCACAGCATTCCTTCTAATTAGAATTATACAGGAGGTTCTAGTCAGTGCAATGAAGCATAAAGACAAAAAGGAAGAAAAATTTTGTCACTTAAAAAATACGATTTTATATGTATAAAAATCCAAAAAACTACAGCTATGTTACTTGCATTAATAAAATAAACATGTTTTCTAGATATCAATATAAAAAAATCAAATCATTTGTAGTCATTTGACTAAAAAAATATTTAAAAATAACATTCATAATAGCATCAAAAATTTATAAGAAAAAATCTAACAAAAGAATGTTAAGACTTCGACTGAATAAATTATAAATTATTAATGGACATTAAAGAAGATGTAAATAAATGATCATAGATTGAGAGCCTCAATACCATATTCTCCTCCAATATAAGCCCAAATTTTTAAATTTATGAACAATGTATATGGAATTACAAAGGATGGATAACAGTCAAGAACAACAATGCAGAAGCATGTGCCCTGCCAGAGATCAAGAATTACTGTGTTAGAATTAACTGTGGATCAGGATAGGTAAACAGACCAGTGGAAAAGAGCAGCAAATGCAGAAACAGACCCATGCATATAATATGGGAATTTACTGTATGAGAGATGTAGCTTGGCAGTTTGGAAGGGAAAGGACAGATTTCAATGAGTGTTGCTAAGACAATATGGTATCCATATTTTTTAAAAGAAGAAAAAATACATATATACATACATATATCTATATATATAGAAAGCATGCACTCCACATAACATCATTTATAAAATAATTCCAATTAGTTTCTGATTTAAATAAGACAGAATAAACCATTAAACTTATAAAATAACATAGACTAATGTTTTCATGAATGCAGTGTAGATAAGAATCTCTTAAAATACAAAGAACTATAAGGAAAGGGATATATATTTGACTGTAGTTAAAAAAAATACACATTTAAGAAAGTGAAAATCTATAGATTGGGGAAACATATAACCAATGAAGGGTTTGCTCTCAGAAGACAAAAAAGAACTCTCCCCAAACAGTAAGGAAAAAATAGGCAAGACAACAGAAAAAAGTCTGCAAAAGACTCAAGTCTTTTGTTTTTCAAAAGATTCAAATGATGCATAAATAAATATATTATCAATAAATATCTTTTACAAAAGATCCAAATGATCAATAAATATATGAAAATATGTGAAAAAATATAATACAATGTATGCAAATAAAAAACAAAATGAAATGCTATTGTGTACATCTACTAGATTAAGACAAAAATGTTAAAGTCTGAAAGTACCAAGTGCTGGGAGAACATAGAACATTGGGAATTCCCACATAGCTGGTATAAATAATATTATCACTTATTTGCCACTATCTATTCAGGTTAAAGATCTACTTATCCCATGACTCAATGATTTCAACCTTGGGTGTGTACCTTAGAGAAATGGGTGCACATGTGCTCTAGAATATTTGCAGACTACAGTAGATCCAAACTGGGATATCCACCCTAAGTACAATGGATAATTATAGTATGTGCACACAATGGTATGCCACACAGCAGTATAAATGACCAAACTACATGGAAAAATCTTGCTTACATATATTGAGCCAAAGAAGTCAGATACAAAACCATGATTGAATTTCTATGTAAGTTCAAAAACATATACTTTGGGGTTTTCATTGATATTAGGTAAAAGTAAGAAGACAAGGTTATGGTTACCTCCAGAAGAGTCCAAGGGACTTGTGATGGGGAGAGGCTCATGGACTACAGCAATAATCTTTTTCTGGCCAAGGATAATAATTATATCAGTAGGTTTTTTTTTCTTTCTTTCTTTTTTAGTTGTGGTAAAATATACATAATGTCAAATTTACCATTTTAATCATTTTTTATATATAGTTCTACAGCATTAAGTATATTCATACTGTCGTACATTCATGGATGTCCATTTTTACCATTGTTCAACTAACTGTAAAAAATGTTTTATTCACTTTTCTGTGTTTATCTAACAAGAAAAAGAACAAAAACAATAAAAGGTCAAGGGTGTGTGCAAAGACTCAGTTACAGAGGTATTAACCATAACCCTGTTTATAATAAAAAACAATCTGAAACATTGAACCACCACTTTGAATTGCATGAAGGGATGGATCAAACATCAGAACACACAGATCTATGGAAAGGATTTCATTCAGCCTCCAGAAATGATATCATAGAAGAAAATGTCATGGCACAAAAAACAATTGAGGTGTATAATGTGGTGGAAAAATATGTTAATAATACATTATGCACAGGTATTCCAGTGTTTTAAAATAAACTACAAATATTTATGTAAGGAAAAAGACTAGGACAAATACATTATAATATTAACTATGATTCTATTTGAGTAATGGCTTTATGAGTGACTTTTGTTTTCTTTGTTTTGCTCATTTGTATAGTTTCAATTTTGAAGAATGAATATGCATTAGATTTTAAGGGAATAAGAAGGAAACAATATATTCTACTGGGAAAAATAACAAAAAAAAGAGACTAGAGATCTCCAAATGGGAATATGAAACCTGGTATTAGCTTATAGGTATATCTGGAGAACACCAGAAATCCTACCAGCTCCCATCAGTTATATTTGAATATAACTTTCCCCTGTCAGTTACCTCTTTCCTACCTGGTTACTTTCCCCCAGAGTCCTAGTTCTGACAGTAAAATGAAATTCTGGATGTCTGCTTTGAAAGAAAGTAGGGCAGTGGAGGTAGGGGGAATCCTCTGAGAACAGCCTGCTCCTAATTGAAGAAAGTGAAAATCCTCCAAACATTGCAGGCACAGTTGATGGATCATCCCTCAGTTTTCTTCCATCTGGTCTGTGGCCTCTTACAGAAACCAAGACAAGACAAATGAAGTGTACCTGACACAGGAAATGAGGGTAGTCATTTGGGTGATAGAGCACCAGCTCCCCATAAAATGCTTGGAGTGAGGTGGGCAGTGAAACATAAGGTGCCAGTCACAGTGCTCGTATCTGACTTCATGCTGGGTAAGTAGACACCAAACAATAGGTAAGTAGAGAGGACTCCACAGTCAGTACACAAATATGCCTCATAGCCAGGCTGGGTCACCCTGTGCATACCTGTTAGCTCATCAGAATGGAATTCCCAATGGTAAACTGCGCTTGAATGCTTTTCCCCATGCTAGTGACCCCATACTGGAACAGTACTTCACAAATTTATAAAATAGGAGAATTCACAGAATATTCTATAGCAGGTAAAGACAAAAACCATTAAGTGGAAAAATAGTAATGATTCATTATGTACATGTGTGGCAAGCAACTACTATAATTTATTTGCATTATATTTGTCCATAATATGACAAGTCATGACATATAAGAGATTGAAAAGTGCTGAGACTACTGTAGGTTGTCCTCACATAAAGTCTGAAGGAAGAGAAGGGCTGGGGGTGGGGGGTACGGAGGGACTTATATGTTAAGGTACTATTTTTTAGTTGAAGTCTAGTTATTGTTAATAGATGTACTGTAAAATAGGGGCCAAATGAATCAGGGAAAGTTAAATTAATTAAAAGTACACATAGTTTCAGGAATCTGTAAGGTCTTTAATTGACTAAAATGCATGTGATGCTCCAAAAATAGAAATAGTACAAAGCTACTGTGCAAACCTTTTTGACCATAGAATATCATCTAAGGAATTCACTTTGGAAACTGCTTCAGTAAAGTAATCCTTCTCTAGTTACTTTTTTCCACGTAGGAGAGAGACAATACACTCGTCTTTCTCACCGACTTCATTGGGTGTGTGATATAGAAGGGTTTTATCTTCACACAATGTTTCAGTACTTCCCTATCTGATGATACGGTTGTCCTCCCACTGGCTTTTTCTTGTATTTATGGGAAGTGATAAACTTGATAAAGCTCAAACTACTAACAAGTATCAGGGGTTTTCATCAACCAAACTAAGTACTACAGCCTTTGCAAAATGACCTCCCAGAACTCACAGGTAGTCTGTTACTGGAGCTATTAATACTGAGCCAGGAGTACACTTTGTCATTGTTTTCTGTGTATTTTCTTTCCCAAAAGGAAACAACTGGGCTCAAAGAAATGAATAGAGAAATGTATAGAAATATCTTAAAAATTGCATCTCCATAATTTTGCAAATAAATGAAGAATGAGTATATAATTTATCTATGTATGCTTCCATGCTTATCACAGTTAACTGTCATTCTATATGGCACTCTTGGTTTTCTTTGAAAATAATGGAATATAAATACTCAGAGAAACTGGCCCATAGAGGAAGTTAGGTTGTAATGAGGACTAAATTGATTAAGAACTTGGCTAGGAGTTATGTGGTCTTCTTCACCTTTTCTAAGTTGCCAGGTAGGCTTTTATTTTGCAGTATTGAGACCTCCAGCCATATGAGCAAAAAATTCAAATGAAGTCTATCTGCCAAAAGAAATAGAACTGAGCATTTATTCTCTGTTCCTGCTTCCACTTGGAAGATGCCTTTTCCCCTAAGAACACGTTTAAAAGGATATAAAAGTGGCTTTCTATTTTTGGCCAGAAGCAGAAAATGAAAGACAATGGAGAAAAATATTAGCTCAGCTTTTCCAGGCTTGAAATAATGTGTGAGTTTTGCTGTTTTTCCAACTTTTGAGAACAAGTCTGGTAGAATGCTTAATTCATTCAGCTCGTGAATCACCTTTCCTTTGTGGGAATATTAATACCAAGCTAAAATTTCTCCATATGAGGAAAGAAAAAACGTAAATGCAACAAAGCTAGGAGTAGATTGGTAAATAAAATCATTCTGTCTCTACCACATTAATTCTCCCTTCATCCTTTGGAGGTCCTGCAAACTGTACCAGTGCATCATTTAAATGGTACCTTCAGGTGTTTCACTGAGACATAATTAAAATTGATGTTGTCATCTGGCGTTTCCTTGTGCAATTTGTCTAACTCCTTGCAAATGGTAAAACAAAGCTCTTCATTATGACTTTGTCTTTCTTCAAGAAACTACCCAAGATTTTCTTGATGTGCTCTGAAAACTGGCCAACTGAAAGAGAACTTAAGACTCCCTACAGGGATTTCCTTAGCAATATATCCAAGTGGTTCATTTGACTGGACCTGTCATGACCGGCAAGTTAGTATCCCCAAGACATTTCACTGAATTGTTAAAAAGCACTAATTAATTTTTTAAAAACTTTCCCTATATCCTTACATTTATTTACTTCCCCAAACGATATGTATGTATCAGGCTCATACTATGTTAGAAATAAGTTAGAAATACAGTTAGAAATAAGGCTATAATAGCTTGCAAGCTCCCATCCATTAGTAGAGCTCATGGTACAGTAGGAAGGCAGACATGAAACTAGTAATTAACAGTAACACGTGAGGAGCACATAAAGAGGAAGTAACTGGTGATGTGGATTTAACCTGCAGGTCAGGAAGGTCACCCTCCCTGAGGAAGTGAGTTCAAGAAACCTCCTGAAGGATGCTGAGTGGGGATGGGGCTGAGGAACAGAACAAGTCAAGGGAGAGATATGGGCTGTAGATCTTTGGAAATAAAAGAGTGAAGCCCTTTCTTTCTGTTTTTCATACATTGGTCCAAGTTTTGCCTTTAGTTTCACATACACTTAGACTACTTGTTCCCCTCTAGAAGACCACTAATTAGATTTATGTTCTACTATTTTTATTTCTTTTGTGCTTCTTTAGAATATAATGATTTAAGAATGAGAACTCATATTCATTGAACACATACTTCTCACCTAGCCCCCTGAATTCTCACAAAATCTTTTATTCACATTTGAGGGAAACTAGAGATCAGGTTACCCAGTGAGACAATTACTGAGCTAGAATTCAAAGCCGCATGTGAGATGGCAATGTTCAAATACAAGATTTTAACCAGTTTACTGGTGTTTCTTCACGTTTAGATCTTACCAGTTATTTAATCAAAATGATAAGGGTGGTGTCATGGAGGAGGTGTTAAAAAGACTCCCTGGAGCTCATTTAGCTGTTTTGAGTCTGAATTTCTGAGGATGTGGTCTTCGAATTTGCATTTTAACAAGTTCCCCAGGTGCCTCCCATGCATTTGAGAACCACTGAACTTCATCCCAGTTCCAGGCACCAAGTAAGAGAGAAGGGGGTGGAGTGGAAAGGGAGGGAAGGAGGGAGAGAAAGGAGGCAGAGAGACCACTGATGATGCACTTTACTATATTCTTGTCCGTGTTCTTAGAGTACTCTTCTGCCTATTTGGTGAAATGCTGCAATGCAGAATGGTTATGATTTTCAAACTGCAAATCACTTAGCCTCATGCATTGGCAAGATGTCTCGGCAAGGCACAGAGAGCTGCTTATTCAGGCTTCAGCCAAGCTGTGAAAAGTGAGGCTTTTTCAGAGGAAGTGAGATAAGACAAAAACTTATGAAAACAAACATCCTGAGGCTGGTGTTCAAAAGGCCACTGGCAAAATCTATAGTCTAATGTGAAGTGAGCTAAACAAACACATTACTGGGCCATCCAGGAAACGTGAAGCAGATGCCTGGAAGTGGGATGTGTGTTTTCAACCTGGGTAGAAATATCCTGGGGAGTGATGATACGGAATCAGACACAAAGTTCAGATAAAAACAACAAGGGGGATTTGCAACAGGCAGTGTCTCCGGAATGGACAGGAGGCTCTTGTCAAAGAGGTTCAGAGCAAGTTCAGGGAAGGTGGGAGATGGGTGCTCCAATCTCACTTAAAGTTGCATGACCCAGTTTTCTCCCAATCCTGGCATTACCTAAGGGCAGCTAGTTAAGGAAGGAGTGATGGCGGAGACCCGCTGGCCCCGGCCAAAGTATTAGAGCTTCTGCTACTGAAAAGATTATGGTGCTGCCTAGCCCCTCCTATTATGTACTTTAAAATAAGAACAATACCAATTCAAAATGTGAACAAAGGTAGTTCAGCAACATTCCAAGTTTCCCTCTGAGACTAATTCAATGCTTTCTGAGAAATACAAAACAGCATTTTCTGGCAAAAAAAAAAAAAATGGTTTTGTGTGCTTCGCTGGTACCCAACACACAAGCTTCATCTGGTGAGATGGCATAAATAATGTGTTAATTCCCTGGAATGGATGAGGTACTCACTCAGTGGTAGTTATTATTATTCTTAATAATAGCAATATATGTTCCCAATTACATTTACTGTGGGCTCCTTTCCTAGCTAAGGCTCTCCCTTCTGTGGATGCAGTCTGGCTAGAGTGGTACTATTTGGCATTATTTGAACCCATCTCTGCAGAAATGAGGAAGGTGCCCCATCTTCCCTCTCCTCGGAATCAGAGTCTAATTCTCTGACATGGTCTCCCCCCACCAGCCCTTCCTCCCCTATACTTTCCCTGTCCTATCATGACATTTAATTAGTTATTTTTGCTTGCTTTTAATTAAAGAAACACCGTTTGCATTCATCCTAGAACCATTTACTGAATGCCATCTAACTCTTGACATTTATTTAGGAACCATCATTTTATTTTGCAGAGTTTTTTTTTTTTAGCATGAATATTTGATGACTTGAGTAACTCACAACCCTCTCTAAGAACAGGCTCCTTCCTCTCCCTCTAGAAAGTAATACCAGTCAAGTCAACCTTTAAATTCATTGTGACTCCATCACACTGAAATTTCAACTGCATTCTGGATTTACATTATCAGTAATAATCGGGAAAGCTATAGTATGTTTTAAGGTAGCCCCACGTATTTTTGTTGTGCCTTGAAAAATTACATATATTTCCTCAAAATTTTTTTTCCTTGGGAAGTAATTTTTCTGCCAGCAGCAATGTTTAAATGTTGCAGTTGTCATGGTAAAGTCTAATTATTATTACAAGTAAACTTTTCCAGATCTAGATCTGGGTACAGGCAGGACCAGATATACTCCAGGAGAAGAAAAATGACAGCAAAAACTCTTAGCCACTATTCCCTTTGTTAAAAAATTGCATTCGGGTCATTTAATTCTACCCATGACATCAAGGATGCCTATTTTTATAAAAAGCTGGTTTTATACAGCAGGAAAATTGGCCCTTTCGTTATAATGCCTAATGATTCATGGTTGTTAGGGAACTTTTTCACAGAACAAAGCAGATTGGATTTGTTGGTGAAGTTTGCATTCCACAGCATCTCTTAGGGTCTTTCTGGGGGTCAGGGATTTAAGTCTTAGAAATTGTGTTTGGGCTCCAAGTTGTCCAGTTCCATTTTCTGGAGTTTCTGAGGGCAATTGTAAAATTGGTAAAGAGGCAACAATGCGAGCTGATGCAAGACATCACTGCCCATGAAAAGACCCAGAGGCACCGAGGGTCTCAGTTCTTAGCAACAAGACAGCAAAGCTCACTGAGTAGGGAAAACAGCATGGGCAATAGAGAAAGGTAGCCATAGTAGGGGTGATCAAAATCATGTAAAATGGCTTAAACTTTTAAAAATTACATAGGCGTGTTCTCTAAGTCTGCCTTGGGATAGCCAAGGGTTTCTGCCCCCAGGAGCAACTCACTGAGGTCTGAAGGAGGATTTTCTCCTAAACATACTTGTTCTTCTCACTTGGGTTCCTGATTCTTTCATTTAGGTCTGTATCCAAGGGCCAGGTTTTGGTAATCGCAGGGCAGATTGTGTTTTAACGAACTTCTTCTGAGCCCCTAGTATATCTAGAGTGATAAGTACCCTATTTCCTGAGTTCTAGAAAGTCCATCCATCAAGTTAATACTGGAGTATAGGGAGAATACTGTATTGATATAAGTTATATCTTGACATATTTTAAAATATGAAAAAAGAGTTTATTTTAGAATAAGGTGCTTGTGGGATATTCAAGAATACAGTTATATTTAAGAATATGGCTTTAAATCAGACTGACCTAAGTTTAAATCCTGGCTGGAACAAGTTATTTAACCTCCCTATGCTTCAGATTTCTCATCTTTAAATCGGGATAATGGGCACTGTTTCATAATTTTTTGGGGAGGCTGAAAGTTAGTAAAGCATCAATATCACCATCATCATTGTCATTCATCCAAAGCCTGGGCTAGAGATTCACAATGTGATGGTTGTCAACATATAGGCACCAGGTGAGGGAGTATGCATAAAGATTAAGAATTTGGCACTTGATATCTGGGTTTTGATCTCAGCTCTGCAACGTCCTAGCTGTGTGTCCTTGGGCTTATTCAACCTGTCAGGGCTTTAATTTTCTTGTTGGTAAATGGAAACAACCATAGCAATGATCTCTAAGAGTTAATGTGAGGCTTAAATTAATGACTATACATAACATGACTGGCCCAATGCGTGGCACCTGGTATTCAATAATTATTAGCAATTTTTATTTTATTGTTAAATGGTACTTACTTTAAAATCTTTTCTACTGTGATAAAATATACATAACAAAATTTTCTACTTTAACAATTTTTAAGTGTACAAATTCAGTGGCATTACTTGCACTGATCCTGTTGTACAGCCATCACCATCCTCCATCTCCAGAACTTTTTCATTTATTCCAAGCCAAAATTCCTTACTCATAAAGTAATCACTTCCAATTCTTTCTCCCCAAGCCCTGGTAACCAGTCTTCTGCTTTATGTCTCTATAGATTTGAGTTCTCTAGGTATCTCAGTAAATAAAATCATATAGTAATTGGCCTTTTGTGACTGGCTTTTTTCAACTAGCATAAGGTCCTCAGGATTGTTCCATGTTGTCACATTCGTCAGAAGTCTTTCTTTTTTTTTTGGCTGAATAATAGTCCTTTGTGTGTATATACCACATTTTGTTTGTTCATGTGTTGATGGACATCTGGGTTGCTTCCCTCTTTTGGCCATTGTGAATAATGCTTCTATGAACACTGGTTTATACAGTGCTTATTAAAATACAGCATCGGGTCATCTGAGAAGCAATTTGATAAGGAGAAAAACCTGAGGAGCTCCAACACTTAAAGAGCAGGCAAGGTAAGACTCCTTTAGGAAAGTTCTTTGAAGGGTTTTAAGAAAAGGGAGGGTTTGGTCTCATTCATAGGGTGTTTGCAAAACATGTCAAGGATCCGATCTAGGATTGTGGCATTGCACACAGGCCAGAGTGAACATACAGGCATGCTAAGGAAGTGTCATGAAAAGAGAACATACCAGCAAGAATTGCCAAAATCAAAACTTCACAGCCTCTTCAAGAAGGATTTGTGGTCCTCAAGTGCTTACAATGTGCCTGGCACTGCTAAGTCCATTACATCACAGGTTTAATCCTCTCTGCTCCCATAAAGAGAACCATCCCATCTAGTGGATGAGGACATCCGGTATTGTGTAATTGCTGTACTTTCAGAGTGAGCTAGTGCTCAAACCAGCACTTCACCCTGGGTCTGCCTCCTGCTAAAACCTGTGTTCAGAAGCAATATGCTCTGTGCCATCCCTGAACAAGGCAAGAACTCATTTCCCATTTCCTTGTATCTGACTTGATTATCTCTTGGCACGGTCTTTAAGACATTTTCAGAATCAAAGGAGGTCCATTAAGTGTCTAATGAATTTGACACATTTATATTCATATTTTTTGGGTTGCCAAGGAAATCCAAACCACAACTTAGCCTGTGATATCCCTGATCTATTCTTCACTAGATGTTCAAGTTATACTCTATGCATCACAGCATGGTAAAGCCATACAAAGAGTAGATCAGAGGCCAGGAAATTTTCCTGATCATAACCACATTCATGTTTTATAATTCATGCCTTTTTTATAGAACATGTTTCATGTTCTATAAAAAAGGCAACCCAAGTAAGAATGACACTTCTGATATCTTCGGCTGCCTTCCAAAAAATAAATTTCTTTTTTTATTATTTTTTTTTGGAGATTTTATTTATCTATTCATGAGAGACAGAGAGACATAGGCAGAGGGAGAAGCAGGCTCCCTGCAGGGAGCCCAGTGCAGGACTTGATCCCAGGACCCCAGGATCACAACCTGAGCCAAAGGCAGAGGCTCAATCACTGAGTCACCCAGGTGCCCCCAAAATGAATTTTTATAAATCAGATATGTGGCACAATTGTGGTATACCATTTCCAAGGCAGTTCCTAAAGTTTCATTTTCCTCTTATGCCAAGGAAAGAGACATGAGCATCCCATACCTGGAATATTTCCTTCTAGAAATACTTGACTGTGACAGATTTGTTGGTGATTCCTCAATCATTAAGGTGTTAGAACAAGCTAAAAAGCCATTTCAAAAGATTCAACAGGCAAAAACAATTTCCTTTCTATAAAATGGTTATGATGCCAGTCATAACTCTTGAACAGTATCAAAGTGATGATCAAACACAGTGATAGATGTAAATTTGTGTACTAGAAAGTACCTTAAATATATAAGGATTATTTTTATTATTATAGGTTGACCTGTTTTATATTTGATGTTATAAACTTGAAAGCACTTTGTATTAGATAGCTACTGATGTACAATAAAACCTAAATTTAATTCAATTTTTAGCCTTTTCTCTTAGCAAGCTTCCAAATTTAGAAAATTGGCATATATATTCTAGATTTAGTAGAGTGACCCAGACCCTGAAGTTTCTTCACCTTCAGCATTGTCACTGGGGACATTTTGGTCCAGATAATACTTCATTGTGAGGGCTATCTTGTGCATTGTTGGATGTTTTGCAGTATCCCTGGCTTCTATCCCCATCCCTGAGCCACAACAGTCAAAAATGCAAATGTCCCCTGCAGGGCAAAACTGCCCCAGATTGAGAACCACTTCTATAGACAATGGATATGGCATATCAGCATGGATGGTATAACAGCATGGATGGTGGCAAGTTCTATACAATTTTAAGATTTTTCAGTATTGTTTCTGCTTCATACGGCAAACATACTTTAACCCTTTTCCTTCACAAATCTGAGAAGTTGAACTGAACATCTCATAGTGTGGCACTGAATTATGTGGCTGACTGTTGCAGATTCTAGGGGATTAGCCATACTTGGCTAAATTAGCATTTGGATGTCAACATGGAGACACAGAAGAGAACAAATGTAAAAGCAAATGAAATGGGACTTTGTTTCCTCTGTTTCCTATCCCAAATGCTTTATATTTTTGATGTTAAAAAAAAGAGTCAACATTGCCCACACACAATTAAGCTTAACACACACACACACACAATCTCTAATAAAGGCCCCCCAATATCCTCTGGTCTTGTCTTCTGTGTGAAACAGGAAAATCTGAGAGCAAATCTGTCTGCTGAATAGCAATTTCTTTTTTTTTTCTTTTCTGAACAGAAAATTTCACCAAGTTGTAAACCTCTGAGGAGAACTTTATCAAAGTTACTTGCTGTTGCTACCTGTTAAATAAGATACCAAAATCCTTGGAGCTTATCAGTTTCAGAGAAATCAGAAATATAAAATATGTGTCAGATTTGACACTTCAGTTACACCTTTCCCTGTAAGGCCACCCAAGGACTCTATAGTTTAATTAAGCCTTCAAATTTAGAGAGGGCAACAAAGACATAGATAAAGTGATTCACCCAAGGTCAATGCAGATGGAAAATGACAGACTAAAAAGTGAACACCGAAGGGATTTTCAAGTTTCTTTTCTTGAGTTATTTTTCATCCCTCTCTCTTAACTTCTATCTTCTTTATATTTTTTTTTCATTCTGCCTTCCTTATCTTATTACTGATGATTCTGTCAACACAGTGCTCGGCTCATAATAGATACTCAAGGAATATCTATCACTCAATGAAAGAAAGACTCAAACCACAGAAACCAAGGGAAATAAATTACAGCAACTTCTCATTGAAAAGATTATTTGACTTAGAAGAATATAGCATTGTGACTGTTAAAAGGTAAAAGTGCTGACCAACAGCATTTTCAGTTCATGGCCACAGATTTCAAATGGATGTTCAGTAGTACCTAGCAATCCTACTGTCTAAGACATCCAATTACCAGTCTCTAAAACAATGAGTTCCATGAATAACCTTAGAACTCCATTTTTGGTAAACAGTGAAACACTAAAATAAAAACAAATGTACAGGTAAGACATTGGCTCAGCACAGCTTTAAAAAATGTCTGCTTTTGATGAAGCCCATCTACAAGCAGTGGAACATGTGGAGGCCAGTCAAAAAATCCCAACTGGAGCTTTAAAACTGACAGCTCTTGAGTCTCCATACACTGCCGTTTGAAAACAGAGGTCATGCCTTCCCTTCTTTTAAGGTATTCCATGGGCATACACACAGAAAAATAAAAACCTCATTTCACTGGTGATTCTCTTCTTCTCCATTCAATCTCATGTCAAGGAAATGGCAAAGAGACCAAAGCCAAGTGTACCTTCTAGTATCCTTGCTCAAGGAGCTCACTACATGACAACCACATAAATCACACATCACATTCAAATGCTCACAGAACCCCAGAAGTTCAATTACTTTGCACATTACTACAGTCACCGATATAGGTGCTTTGGTTACTTGCAGTCTCTAGCAGTTGATAGTTTCAAGCTGCAAGTAATGGCCTTGCGGTTTCCCTAATTGTTATTTCCCCTAAGAATGCTTAGTGGAATTCATGCAACATCATCAGACTTACCGAAACATTTCACATGCGTGTCAGCTTTGATGGAGGTACAGCACTGACAAGAGAACAGATACATAGATACATCTCAATCTTGTTCCTCTGCCCTGTTGCACTTGAGCTATTATAAATGCTTACTATCTAAATTCCCTACTTCCACTGTACTCCTTTGCCAACCTATCTCCCCTAGATAGAGTGTGAACATCGCAGCTGGACTGATAATTCTAAAATGTAAATCAGACCATGTCACCTCCCTGTTTAAAACTCTCCAGAGCAATTTTATTGTCGAGATCAACTGGCCCCTGCTTGAGCCAGCTTCCCACTGTCCCAGTATGCTCTTGCCACTGCCTCCAATCAGTCCAACGTTTCCAAGCCTCAAAGCCTTCACATGAGCAGCTGCCCAGCCTGAGAAATTTTGCCCCGTCTCATTTTGCTCATGTCTCCATCAGACAGTGCTTCTTCAGACATATCTCCCCTGCAGACTTTATCTACATAGGTCTCCCCCTTCATTCTTTATCAGAGTACCCCAATTACTTTCTTCATAGCAACACTCTCAGTGTGCAAATACTTGTTTATGAATAGTTGTGCTTATTTCCTTATCTCTCCCCTCCAAGACTGTAAGAGATTGTGTCTTTCGTTCTCTGCTGTAGAGCAAGTTTACAACTGTATTGGACATGAAGCAAGGATAATAGACATTGCTTAAATGAACAAATATATATCATTACACAAATGGATGACAGCTTTGAAGAAACACTTTTCCTGGGAAGAAACCAAATTTAAGCCTTCTGTCCACGATTACACATACCCATTTAGCCTTCTTTTTCTTTGTGCTGTGTCTGCTTGTCTTTTTACCAAGTTTGGGATTTACAGGAACTCAGTTTTCCAACGTGGCATGGCCCGAGGAAATGCCAAATGAGTCCATTGCTTATGTTTCATTCCCAGACTTTTGACCCCTGTATATTTTAAGAGAAATCTAACCTTGATTCATTTATAGTTGGTAAAAACTATTTCATCTAATTGTCCTCAATTTTTTTAAATCAAAACCTTCTTTTGCTGACACAGGAAGTCATATTTTGTCAAGACTAGATGAACTTGAACCCAGAGAGGTTTGAATTCTACTGCAACCTCAAAAACCACAAAAATGGAAGAAATTTGGGAAGTCAAATATGTCCTTGTGCCTCATCGATAGGCCCTAACATTTTGTTCATCTTGGGAAGATTTATGTATTGCCAGTTTCAGCCCTACCATAGTTTCTCAGTACAGGCATGAGATATAATGTGGAAACTCCGGCTTCAGAAGACAGCTTTCACAGCAACCCCTTTTAGCTGTAGGAGTTTCTAATGTAACCTTTGAAAACAGCTGGTCCAAATTCCATCTTGCCCCAGACCCACACAGACCTCCTCTGCATTATATTCAGTTTGAGGACAAAGGAAGTTCAGGGAGGAGCACTGAGTAAGATGTGATTTGGCCAAGTGATTACAGCTGCTTTTGCAAGCAGCCACCCAGAATGCAGATATTTCTTTTTTTTTTTTTTTCAAACCTTCAAATGTCTTATGGAACTGTATACTTTTGTATTTTTTTCCCCCAAAACTGACAAGAGGTCTTAACCCTTCTGCATGTTGTCCTACCCGTTAAAGTAAACCCTTGACAGTCACAAAGCATATCTCCTCATTACCTGGTTAATCCCCACATACACAAAGACTACTACAGCTCTTAATGTCCATCAATGAGGTATGGTAAAATATAATTAAATAATGTGTGACACCTCTGACTTTGAAGGAGAGTTGTAATATAAACAGAGTGTAAGAGAAGAGAGTTTTAGTCCTGAGTCAGGAGTCAGACAATCTTAGGTTTATACTTTAGCTCTTTCACCTGTAAGTTCTATTACCTTCAGTTCAGTTTTCTCATCTGAAAAAGCAGGGCTAAATAAAAGAAATTTCCACGTTAGAGGATTACTGTGAGACTCAAATAAGTTAATGCAGTTAAAATGCTTAGCACAGGGCCTGGCATATACTATGCACTCAGGAAACAGAAGCTAGTAGCATAATGGCTCTTTTTTCTTTCTGAATGAGGAAGAGGTAACAGCAAAACCGTCCAATGTAAAATCTGGGCACTTGATTGGGCTCATTCTGGAGCTAATAAGCACACATGGGTATGCATCTGCCTTGGCATACGCAATTCAAATTCCTTCTACAGCAAAATGGTGAGTGACTTCATGGCATGAATCTTAGGGACTGCTTTCAAAGAGATTAAACTGTAAGTGTCACATGGCTTTTAAAATTTTTATGTCCTGGAACTTGAGATATGAAACTAAAATCCAACTACATATAAAAATATTTAGCAGTCAAAGCTGAAGAGTTTCCCTTAAGATTCCATGTTGGAAAGCTAAGAGAGAAAGGTGTTCCAATGCACTATTAATGAAAATGGAAATTGGCACAACCATTTGAGAAAATGGTAAAAAAACATTTGTCGAATATCAAGGCTTATGCATCTCAAGACCTAGTGATTCCACTTCTGTCTTTAACACTAGAGAAACATACCCAAGAAGACGAGCACAAAATATTTAGAAGGGCGTGGTTTGCAATAGTGAGAGAAACTGGAAACAACCAAAAGATCCTTTCTCTTTTAAGTAATAGAGGCTAATTCCCCTAAGAAATTACCCAAAACATTTCAACAGATTAACAATTTGATGTGGGGTTTGCAGGCAGCCTGTATGGTAATGCCATTACCCAGCCTTATTTCATATGTGACTCTGCCATTCCCTGACCTTGGAATCTTCAGTTACATCTTTTGCATTCAGCGAACATACAAGGGATGACAAAGGGCAGCAAAGATTTTATGAGATTTTTACAGATTGGGTCTTAAGTGTCGTAGATCACTTCTCTCCACAGAATGCAGTAACTTAAGACATATGTATTTATAATGTGGTCTGGATACAGGTTCAGGAGCAGGAACCAGGCATTTAATGAACAATAACTCAGTTTCTGACATAAATAGTACAAGAATATTAAAAGAAGAAGCCAGATCTATGTTTACTAGCAAGTGAAGCCTTCTAAGACATAGCACTGAGTGAAAAAAGTAAGTGAGAGGCATGTCGCAGGATGGGTTTCCTGGAAGACAATAAGATGGATTTTGCTGTGCAGGATATTTATTAAGGAATATTCATGCTATCAGTATCTGAGGAAGCAGGATTGGTCAGAGGAAAAAGTTGAGCTATAAGGCAGGTTCAACAGCAGTTTTAGTCACTCTACATAAAGCTGTGACTCTAGAAAGTTCATTCTTGTTCCAGGTTGAACCAACATTCAGTTTTGCATGGAACTCACATAAGAATTTGCACAGTGCTATCAAATGGAACTGAATCAGTTATTAGATGTTGGGTAAATGAGAAAGCGGTGAGACTGAGGTGCTTCTGTGCCCTCCAGGCAGTTCTTGAAGGGCTTGACAGCTGAAAACTGTCTACTAACATTCCACATGGAGGCAATGAGTCCTTCATTGAAGAGGGATTTGGACAGTGTACCACAGTGTCTACCACATAACTAAACAATCTAGATTGTCTACCGTTACTGTAAAACAAACCAAAAGGACATGCTTGCTTTCTCTAAATTTCTGCATAAATACATAGAGCAAATCTGAGTGGACAAAAAGCTGAACAATTTTTATAATAATAAACAATCATCAAGATTGTTGTGCTCCTTTTGAGAAAAGGAGGTGGGTCTGAGAACAGGGTAAAAGTCAAAGAAAACTTCCCATATGCAATGCTAATATTTTTAAACAAAGAAAATGAGTTGATATACTAGTTATGTAATAGGGATTTAACAAAATTGCATTTGAGATATACTTATTGTACAAATATAGTGATCAAAACAATATTCTACAGGAGTAGGACTTTGCATTTCTAAAGCATCAGATTAACATAGTGCTTATTTATTCAAGGATTGATCGACTTTCCTTTTCTCTTCTTCCTCCCACAGGTTTATGGTCATTTCATTGCTCAGTAATATCTCCATCAAAGGGTGACTTGGTTTGGGAGCCCTGGGTGTGGGGAGAAGAGGAAGGAAACCAGAATCAGCAATTTCCATTACTTGCTAGTAACTCTGGTGAATAGGTTTAGTGGGGGAAATGCTGAAAATCAGTTATTTGGATTATCTGAGCCTGTCAACCATCCATGTTACACCCTCTTCCCATTAGCACAGACTCATGAGAATTGGCCATAATTGCATTTGCAGTGATGGCAACTGAAACAAGATTGTTTTCAATGATTATGTGGTTCCGATTAAACTATTTTTCTCTCTTTCAAACCACATATCCTAACAAGGCACTTTGAGGAAAGAGACATTTCCTATTGTATTCTCACCTGTTACATATCTACCAGTCTTTTGGGAGGAGACAGATAATCTAGATAGAACAAGACAATTTTCTTGAGTTTGAAAGGGCATTTCATCTTTTGCTTTAGTCTAGTAATAGAATAGTTTAATTGGGATGCTTAGTAGCAGAAAGGCTTAATATAATCAATAAAAGGATGTGCAATAAATATTTTGAATAAATACTTATGGAATTCAACATCATTAAATATTTTCATAGTGCCAGTAGTATTACAACTCTATCTTTAAAATCTCTATGTGATGACTGTTCATACACTGGGCTTTGACCAAACAACTCAAGCCAATTCAAAGATGAACAGTTTTCTCGTGGAATTACAATGCCATGTTGGAAAAAGGTTGGAATAAGATTCAAAAGACTAGGGTTCCAATTCAGATCCCCACTTATTTCATTTAGTGATTTTTTTTTTAAATGCACATTCTACAGATTGCCTCAATTTGTTCAGCTATACAATGAGTGTACAAGGACAAATCCTATACTTAATATTTTATACATATTTTTGTATTCATGATTTTAACCTGATGCTGATATTAATAAGCTACTACTGGTGGGTTTCATTGGTATCAAATAGAACTGAATCTTGACCTAATCACATAATGACTATTCAATATTAGGCAAGCTAAGTGACCTACCTCTCTAAGATCCTGTCTGCATCTTCCTTTGTAAAATGAGGTTACGTATAGTTCATCCATAGCCAGATTGCTGTGAAGGTCAAAAGTGAAAAAGCATGTAAAGTGCATTGCACAAAGCCTGGGATATAGCAAGTCTACAATAAAAGGGAGTTATCCGCAAGTCTCAGCTATCTAACAAGACCCCATTCTGCTTTTCTCTTTTTCCAAGGAAAAACACACATTGTAAAATAAGCATTTTTCAAAGACAACCTGAAGACATCTGGGAATTCCAAAGGCTGAAAATTCCATGAGTTCATAGAAGCTTTCACTAATTCTACTGATCTAAAGACAAAAAGGAAAGAGTCAACTGTGTGCCCAAACTCATTTCTGATGATTTCTTCCATCCTACCCCTTCTGCCTCTCTGGGGGTGGCTGTGCCTGTAAAAAACATTGAAATTGTCAGGAACAGAGTCAGCTTTCAAGATTGGAATGTCAGAGTAGAGTCTTCTTTTCTTCGGACCAGAGGAGGCTTGGTTCCGTAAGAGTTTCCAGGTCTGAAAGGAGACAGAGCTGGGATATGGGAACCGATATAGATAAATAGCACAAACACCTTGAGAGAGTGATACATCAAGAGAGACTAAGGGCAGGAGCAAGATCATGAAACAAGATGAGATAAGAAACCAGAAGACCCTGTCTTAAAACTCTAACGTGTGTTGCAACCAGAGGCTGACTGTATCCTACAAAGTTCCAAACTACATAAGCACAATGGGTAATGGACACTTTCTGGTAAAAAGGAAAGGTTTGTTTCCCCTTTTATGGCTAAAGCAAAAAGTATGAAAGTAGCCCCATTAGGAAGTACAGAGTATCTGAGTTAGACTGAGATGATTATATAACTGGGTTGGCTTTTCATAGAGCAAAACCTTATTCCTAAAGATGTTGAGAGATAAGATTGGGTCAGGTATTAGAAGGTCCAGGTGCTGTCTTTTGTTGTGAATAGGCCACTAAATAATATAGACTTGGACATAGAACCAAAGAAAGGGGTATTCTTCCTCACTAGAATGTAAGCTCCAAGAAGGTTTGTCCATTTTGTTCACTATTATATTCCTAGCTCAGCCCTTGATAAATATCTGTTGAATTACCTAACCAGCTGTGAGGCCCTAGGAAGAAACCAGTCCATCTGTGAAGTAAGGGGGCTGAATTAGACATTCTCTAAGATCATCCTACTTTAAAAATATTATGATTTATCAGAAACTACAAATGAAAAAATGGTCTTTACATTTTCTATCTCTATTATTTATGTCCCTTCTTCATTCAATGCCAGTGTGATGTAGGAAAATATCCCTGGTGGGATATCAGATGCCTTCAGTAGTCCAAAGATCTTCTTTCTTTATTTTTAAAAAGTTATTTGCTTATGTCAATATGTAGTAGAAAAAAATACAATTAGTTTTTCCACTTATGATATGTTGCAGAGTTTACTTTTCAAATAAAGTTATAGGTAGGCAAGTCAACTTAAAGAAAATATTTTAAGTAAGTTATAATGCAAGTGGTTCACACCAAAACTGACAAAAGGTGGATCACAGGCTACTGCTGTTTGGGAAATAGTCCTCTCCATCAGTACTTAAAGCCTATATCTCAAAACCTAATTTTGACTAGTGCTCTCAAAAGCAATGAATCAAAGCTAAAGTAACCTTTAGCATTACATCTGTATTTGTGGTAAAATAACGATCTTAATTATACTTTTATTTTTTTAATTTAATTTAAATTCAATTAATTAGCATATTATTGGTTTCAAAGGTAGAGTTCAGTGATTCAACAGTCTTTTAATACACCCAGTGCTCATTCCATCATATGCCCTCCTTAATGTCCGTCACCCAGTTACCCCTTCCCCCCATTCCCCTCCCCTCAAGCAACCCTCAGTTTGTTTCCTAATATTAAGAGTCTCTAAACCACAAACTTTAATTGTAATTTTAAAATTATATCTGTTCTTCTTCTGGCCATGATGGGCTAACTGCTACTTGAAGAAACCACCTACCATAAATAATTAGAAAACTTAAATATATATATATGTATATATATGCGTATATATATGTATATATATACACACACAGCCACAGTTTTCAGACAGTGGACAATAGGCAGCACAAAACTATGATTCCTGAAAGGAAGGAAACAAGTGAGGTAAGGACATAATAGATTTACTTCCTGGAGATATACTCCAGATTGTTATTCAGGGAAGGGAAACCCAGGTAGAACACAGGGCCTCGCTAACCAGAGAAGACAGTTCAAAGACAGAGTAAACTGAAGTGGCTAGAATTTGAAAGGCAAATTACTAGAAAAGAATGAGATATTTAGGAAAAAATTTCAAAAGATATGCACAAAAGTGCATTTGAACCTTTGGCTGATTAATAAGCCTTAAAGACCAATACTCCACAAGGTAAAAAAAAAAAAAAAAAAAAAAAAAAAAAGCAGCTAGGGAAAGAATAATAACCTAACTTAATGGTTATCTCCCACTGGGCTGAGCTATCTTCAAGTCCATCCAGCTGCAGAGAGGAGGTATCACTGGATTCATTAAGCATTCAGTAGGGACCCTACAATGGCCATGCCCCAGTAATGATACAAAACTATCCCTAGATTAAAGACTACTCTGTATCATCCCTAAAACGTCTTAAAAACAAGTTTCAAAAAGATTAAAGTAATCCATACAAAATTTAAATGATCAAAAAGCAACAATTTAAAGGATCATAAAATCTAGACATTCAACAATGCAACATTAAGAATGTACAGCATCCATCAAAAATTACCAGACATTCAAAGGGATTAGGAAAAAACCTTTTTCGGGATCCCTGAGTGGCGCAGCAGTTTGGCGCCTGCCTTTGGCCCAGGGCGCGATCCTGGAGACCCGGGATCGAATCCCACATCAGGCTCCCGGTGCATGGAGCCTGCTTCTCCCTCTGCCTATGTCTCTGCCTCTCTATCTCTCTCTCTCTGACTATCATAAATAAATAAAAATTTAAAAAAAGGAAAAAACCTTTTTCCGTAAGCAGGAGAAAAATTGGGCAACAGAAATAGACCTACAGGTGACAGAGAAGATATAATTAGCATATACAGACTTTAAAATAGCTATTATGGTTTATTCATTTAAAAAAACATGAATACAAAAAAACATGAATACAATAAGAGTAATGAAAACTATGTAAAAAAACAATGAAACTTTTAAAACAGAAAAATACAATATTTGAAGTGAAAAGTTCACTAATTTTAATAGCAGTTTGATTCTCCAAAAGTAAAGGTCAGTGAATTTGAATAAATAAAAGAAAGGATAGTCTTTTCCAAGACTGGTGCTGCAATAATCAGATGTCTGTATTGAAAAATATCAACTTTCAACCCTACTATTTACCACATACAAAGATAAACTTGAGACAGATCATAGAACTGAATGTAAAATCTGAAACTATAAAACATTATTACTATGAAGGCAAAGATTTCTTGGGACACAAAAAGTATTAACCATTAAAAAAATTTTGATAGGGCAGCCCAGGTGGCTCAGGGGTTTAGTGCCACCTTCAGCCCAGGGCGTAATCCTGGAGACCTGGGATTGAGTCCCATGTCGGGCTCCCTGCATGGAGCCTGCTTCTCCCTCTGCCTCTCTCTCTCTCTGTGTCTCTCATGAATGAATGAATGAATGAATGAATGAATGAATGAATAAATAAATAAATAAATAAATCTTTTTAAAAAATTGATAAACTGGATTTCACCAAAAGTAAACATTTTGCTACTGAAAAACACCATTAAAAAAAAGATGTCAAATCGAAGCCTGAAAGAAAATATTCATAATATAAACATAAAATTGTACACAGAATATAAAAAGAACTGCCATAACTCAAAAATACAATCTAATTTTTAAAATGGGCAAAAGATTTGAACATTATACCTCACAAACTAAAAAACATCTAAGTGGCCAATAAACACTGAAAGATATTCCAAATCAGAGTCACCACAGAAATGTGATTTTAAAGCACTCAATACCCACTAAAATGGCTAAAATGAAAAAAAGAAGAACATTAGTAAGATTTAGCAAGGATACACACCTGGAAATGTTACTCATTGGTGGTGGGAGTGTAAATAGTATAAATATCTTAGAACACACTTTGGTCGTTTCTTATAAAGTTAAACATAAATTTACCATATAACCCATCAATTAATCTCCTATGTATGAATCTACAAAAAAAAAGTATGAGTACACAGTCTGCCAGCATATTTATATATGAATGTGTGTTGATATATACAACATGAATGAATCTCAAAAATATATTTCTGAGTGAAAGCAGCCAAACACAAAAGAGGATATACCACAGGATTCCATTTATATAGACATCTAAGCCTAGTCTATATAGACAGAAATGTAAAGGCAGCTGAGGTTGGGTCAGGAAGTTGTCTGGGCAGGGTCAGAAGAGAATATTTTAGTGTGCTGGAAATTTTCTGTATCTTGGAGCACTTAAGTGGCTCAGTAAGTTAAATATCTGACTCTTGATTTCAGCTCAGGTCACGATTTCAGAGTCATGAGATGGAGCACTGCTTTTCCCTCTGCGCTCAGTGTAGTTGGCTTGGGATTCTCTCTCTCCCTCTCCCCCTTCCCCTCCTCACTGGTGCTAAAGAAATAAATAGTCTTTTAAAAACATTTTTCTGGGATGCCTGAGTGGCTCAGCAGTTGAGGTTCTGCCTTCGGCTCAGGGCCTGATCCCAGAGTCCCGGGATCAAGTCCCATATTGGGCTCTCTAGCAGGAGCCTGCTTCTCCCTCTGCCTGTGTCTCTTCCTCTCTCTGTGTGTCTCTGATGAATAAATAAATCTTTAAAAAAAATTAAAATAAAATAAAAACATTTTTCTGTTTCTTGACTTGAGTGTTAATTACATGTGTTCATGCATGTATCAAAATTCATTGAACTAAGTATTTTTTTTTTTGAACTAAGTATTTTAAATGGGTACATTCATTTTGTAGTTTGTAATTATATTTCAATAAACTTTAAAATATATTTATTTATATAATCATGGAGCAAAGTTATTCAGGTTTCTGCCTATATATACTTTGTATCATATATCTTTTTGCTATTTCTTTTATTTCAGATTTATGATCTTTGATGTCTCTCCTTTCCTAGTCTTGGTAAGTTTTAGCCCCTGCCCTCATCACGTTTCATGACCAACATAAGTGATAGCTGTCATCTTGTTTACAAATGCTTTCAGTTGTGCAAAGAGAAAACTTTGCAGACTATTCCCAATTAGGTGAAAGACTCATGAAATCTTTGGGGTAAACCAATAGAGACCCACAAATCTATGATCTTCTAGCTCATATTAATGCCATAATGCTTAAGTTAGTTGTTCTTTATGAAGATCTTTAGCAACTCTATTTTCTTCTAAACACAACAGACTAAGGATATTATCCCAAGTGTGTGCTCCTGAATGCTATGCATTGGTGAAAGGAGGCAGAAAGAAGCTTGAAGACTCAACATGCTTTAGATGCTCTGAAAGCCTCTTTGGACCAAAAATAATACAGACTGTGGGTGTTGTTGCCAAAAACATCAGATTTTTGGTTTCAGGTCATGATTCAGAAGCTGAAAGTGTCAATAGGAAATCGTATCCAGGAATAATTCAGTCCAATAGTCTTTGTAGAGTAATGGACACAATAAATGTCAGCAACACTGAACAGCCAGGAAACAAAAGTACATTGTCAGCTAGCAATGATAAGAGAATCTTAACAGATGTAATTTATAGCATTAATGTTGATGAAGTTAGTAACCTTTAGCAAAGAGACACAGAATCAATAGCTGCCTGAGAGTTTGCAGCTGCAGAAATTTAAGTGGGACTTGACCAGGAAGTCAGATGTAAGAGGTGCTAGAAGAATATTTAAACCAGATGAAAAATATTTAAGGTTAATTATAAATAAGTGACAAAAAATGGAGTATTCGAATAATAATTTAACTTCCTAGAACAACTGGAAGAATGTTTACTAAAAATATAGCAAATTTAGAGAATTATGCATTGATACATCTATGAAAGCAACTTTAGGTATTTAAACTGCGGCTTTGAAATTGCAGAAGGGAAAATATATTTTTATAATTCAATACATGCACTTCTATTTATCAGTGCACCATCTATTTCTCTGCTTAGATTTTATGGTGTTATTATTGAGATGCTTATCATAGAGCTTACTCAATCGGACCATGGTATATCGATGTACAGAGTTAATCAACATTCCAGATAAGTGATAAGGCCTCAGGGAAGAAGCACATTAAAGCTCACTCCAACACGAGTTAACACCCTTAGGGAATATATAGCTGTTAAACAAAACAGGGAAGCCATATTGCTCAGTGAATCCAGTGAGATCTAATGGGAATTTCAGAGTAAATTTATTTTTAAGATGTGTAGGCAGCTTAATAATTCAAAGTGCTTTTCCTATTCTAACGCAAATCACCCCACCACATCTTTTCATTTAACACTAATCAATTTGCTTAACAGATTAGGAAGGGAAAGGACGTACCCCAAGTAAAGTGATTCTTCTTATCTTTAAATTTTGCATGTATAACTCCTTTCATAGGCTCTTACAAATCTATATTACCTCTGCTGTCACAGCTTAAATGTATCTTTTGGCTTCAGGAATTGTGGGAGTATTCAGGAGGCTCAATTTTTATGGTAGTAAAACACCTCTACAAACAAACAAACAAAAGGTTCACCAAAAATAGAAGAGGACATCAAACCAACAAAATGATCAGGTGACTTTGAGTAACTTCAGTTCTTAGTGCTGCAGAGTGAGATATGTCTATGTCCTCAAACATTTCATATGCCTATTTCAAAATGTTTACTTTAAAAGTGCTAGTAAATAACGTTGACTTTTTATGACTTTTTGCTATTTATCCCCTTACTTACCTTTATATCAACTTAATATCAGACAGTGAATGGTATTCTGTGGATTTTAAAAACTAGTGACTATCTCAATTAGACTCAAGGTCAAAAAACAACAGGAACTGCCTCTCTGAATAATTAGTAACATTCCAAGGAAGGCTTACTTACTTCTCATTGTCTAATTCAGAATTCACAAATAAAACATTGTATTCAAACTAAATGAAATTAAGAATGACTTTTATGAAAGAAGATGCAATTTTTCATACTGACCTTTTTGACTTGAGAAGAAGATTTGATTGAGGGTTTGAACACTCCATTACGCACACCACCTCTTTCAACCAACTCTATTTTTAGCTGCCTACATTAGTCCCATAATGATAGCAAACACAACTACAATTGTTCAAGTCACTGTTCTAAGTTCTCTGTAGTTACTCACTGAATTCTCCAAATAACCTTATGCATCAGTTATCATCCTCTTCATTTTTCAATTGAAGAAATTGAAACACAAATAATACCTGACTTGCCCAAGATCACAGAGTTTGGAAAGAGATGACATGGGTTTGAGCTTTGTACAAAGTGACATCCCTAACTGCACAAGAACACAACAGGAGTGGGTCCATGAAAAACCACCTGTGGATGTCTTTCAGCTAAAAATACCAGCCAAGTCAAACAAAACAGCAAACAATCAAGTGATGGTCAGGTAGGGTCAATACCCTTCTGTGTCCAAGTGTAGAACTGAACAGATATCTCTTATAGTTAGCCTACACGAATTTGTGTTAAAGAAGGAACAAATTCCAAAAGCAGGGCAAGGTACCTTTTGAAATATAAGAAAGAAATTTTATTTTTTATTTTTATTTATTTTTTTTAAAGATTTATTTATTTATTTATGATAGGCATAGAGAGAAAGAGAGGCAGAGATTCAGGAGGAGGAAGAAGCAGGCTCCATGCCGGGAGCCTGACGCGGGACTCGATCCCGGGACTCCAGGATCGTGCCCTGGGTCAAAGGCAGGTGCCAAACCGCTGAGCCACTCAGGGATCCCCAAAAAAGAAATTTTAGAATCACTTTCTGGTAGTACCTCTTATTCCTGATAAATGATCTTCATCAAAAAACACTTTAAAAAATCACTAATAGTTCTAACTATGGATTTCTAAATGGTGGACTGGTCAGAGATGATGGATTTTTCAGTCTATTGTCATGGAGTGGAGCACAGTGAATGTTTTCTAAGCAGACACTGAGAATGGAACTTTTCACATGGCATGGCATGTGAAGTCAGAAATTATGTCCTTTTTACAGATTTGGAACCCGAGGCTCAAAACGTGTTAAAAGTCCCACATCTCTACTGGGTGGTAATGTTGTGAGGTTCATCTCCTGCTCTGTTTACAGGAACTCTCATTCTTTCCACCCTCCTGCACTTTGAATCTCATCACAGAAACCCTAAGTACAAATAAGAACAGATATCATTATCTGAGTTTCAATTGTCAGCTTCTCTATGGAGATACATAGTTTGGCTTTGGAAAAGAAAATTGCTGGTTAGTCTGTCACTCTATTTCAACTTCTCTTTCAGCTTACACACAAAATGATTTCCTTAAAATTTTAATGTTTGCAAACAAATCACATCTGATGATATCAGATTAGCTATATTTTCCAACCAAACAAGGTGTAGGAGGGGTGGGAAAATAACCTGACCTTCTTCTTGAGGTTGGAAATGCCGAAAGGCATATGTGAAAAGCCTCCAGGGGAAAATATTCACTATTTTTCACTGGTTCGGCTCAGTTTCTGTTGCCTAATCATTTTCTTATCACCAAATATTACATATTTACACAGGTGCTTCTCCAATTTAATTGTTTGGAAGCAGTCACTGGAAGCAACACTATGTGACTCAGCTTTGGTGATACAGTCCAGCTGGGGTCTGACAGGTAAATAATTACCACTCATCAGGGCCTAAATGAATTCAGGTTCTTTAAAGTCAGATGTGGGGAAGGGGGTAGGGGTTATAAATGAACTGTTAGCAATATCAGGAGAAATAGGAGCTGAGCAGTCTAGTCTTAGCCGAAAACAACAAAGAGAAGAGTTAACAAAAGTAAGACCTCCACTGCCACATGTATTATAGCACAGAGCCCTCTGGCTGGGGCTCTCTCATTTCCCATCCAGGCATAATGAGCTTAGGGATCCTAGGAGCCTCTCAGTAAAACTGAGTTGGGTGATGAGCTATTTCCTTTTCAATCCTCACAAGGTATAAGCTGATGATTTCATGATGCAGAATTCAGATTTCTTAACATAAAAAGGAAAAGTAGGTCTTTCTCTGTCCTCTGTATCAATAAATACTGTAAAATAAAGACAAGGAATGAACGCACTTGCTCCGTGATGACAAACCATGTGTTCTAAGGGCTTATTTAAATTAGCAGATTTTAGGTGGGAGGCTCTCCATCCTCAGGGGCCAGTGGAGATTTCCAGGGAGTTATTATGAAGGAGACCTACCCCCAGGCCCGAACCCCTACATGATGTATTCACAAGCTTTGAGGACATTTGTTTAAAAGTCAGCTTCTATTGGCTGTAGAAAGCCTTGCCGCCATGTTTGCAGGTCATTTTTCAGGCTCCTGGTAATGAATAAAACAGGTCTGATAATTTTCAAGAATACGCTCAGGAAATATGTGGTGCAGGACTGCAGCTTTCAAGCAGTTGACACAGAAATCTGGTTCAATCAGTGTTGAGAGCCATGCCTGAAGAAGCCTTCTGTGTTTTGGGACCAGCCAGGGTAGCTGTAACAGCCACAACAAGGCCATATTTTGACTGGTTTTCATCAATTTGACTCCGTGGTTTTGTTTCTTTCTTTTTTTTTTCCTTTCTCTGCCTCTTGTAAAAGCATTTGGCTTCGAAGCACAAAAAAAGAATTTTTTAGTAGTAACTCCAAGTACTCTCTTATTGTCTCTCATAAAACGTGGGTTGGAGGATTTACCTTACGGTTTGACTCCTGGCTAGAAGTAAGCAAGAGTCCAACATCAGGGGAAAATATTAAATGACCACTTGTGATTCTCTTCTTTATTCTTTTCTTTAGTCTGAAATTGTGGTGCATGTGTGCTTGCCCTGAGCACAATTCCCACCACATCCATGAATGTGGAGGTTTGGGAGAAAAACATGCTCTCTTGTCAGAATGAGCACCCCCAAACATCACAACCCCAAAGAAAAATACCAACATCTTAAGGAAATGGTTTTGACTGAGGTCTTCCAACATGCAATACTATGTGCTGACTCAGGCAAACTTAAGGCAACATGCTGAAAACATTTACAGGCCTGGAAAATAACTGGTTTAATAATTCAAGATGCTTTTAAGTTACAAAAAGAATACTTAAAAACAAATAAACCTCCCTTTCCAAAAGTAATGTTGTAGAGTAAGCCACTCCTGAAATGAAAAATCAGAGCTCACAATCAAATGCAAATTCAGTTTCTTGGGAAACTCCCAGACAACAGACAAAGAATCTCCACACCTCAAACCCCCAATCATGGAATGGAAGTACGTGTTTCATGACTTCAAAATATTAAATGAAAAGTGAAATACTTAATCAATACCTCAGGTGTATTTTCATCTCAGTGTCATAGATCTCAGTGCTTCCAAAGGGATTTTCCAAGGGTCCCATATTTCTGGATGCTTTTAGGAGGTTTGTTTTTTTTGTTTTTATATTGCTACAGAGCAGGTACTGGGATATAGACCAAGGTTTCTTAACCTCAGCAACTATTAACACTTTGGGCTGAATAATTCTTTGCCAAGAGGACTATCTATGATGTTTCAGAACATCCTTAGCCACTACTTGGCAGGATTCCAGTAGCCCTTCCCAAGTTGTGCCAAACAAAAATGTCTCCAGGCATTGCCAAGTACCTCCTGAGGAAGCAAGTTATCACCAGTTAAGAACACATTTTACTTACTTTTACTAATTCAATCCTAAATATACTCTGTAAGATAGGTGCTATTGTTGTCTTCCTGTATCTTCATTATTTATAAGTAATGAGAATGTAGCTTAGAGGGCATTAAGTGGTATGTTCAATTTCATAGTCTAGTAAGTGGCAAAAAAAAAAAAAAAAAAAAAAAAAAGTCTCCAACCAGATCTACAAAACTCTATCCTACCACTGCAAACATCCAGAATTTTAGTTGAGCAATACTATAGGTGCTTTCTCTATAGCCTAAGATTTCTAAAAATACATACATAAGTGAACACTTTCTTGAAAGAGTCACTAAAATGTCACTATATGTAAATTTCCTCTCAATTCAAAGAGGTTTGTTGGAAGGTAGGGAACAATGATGCCGTTGGACATACCTGGATGTGGGTAACTGGGCCATATGTAATTGTTGCCATTTGCTTGACACTTGCTAGCTCTTTCAGCTACTTGAATGGATAGATAAATCCAAAGCCTACCAGATTCACCTCAAAGCAGATTGTCATAGCACTACTACTTAGCAACAACTACATTGTGATAATGCAAAGAAAATGGAATTTAGAGGTTGGGCATACCTTGCGTTTTCTGCTAACTCTGGGAATTGGAAATTGATTAACTTCCTTTAGCATCTGATTTCTTGTCTTAAAAAAAAAAAAAAAAAGGACAATCACAGCTTCTTGCAAGATGGTTCTAAGAAGTTAATATTTGCAAAGCCCAGGACATAGAACTTGGTAGGTAACATACACTCGGTAGAGGGATGTGAACATATTTATTGAGCTTTTAATGTATACCAAGCACTGTGCCATGTGTTTTATGTCAATCATTTAGTTTCATTCTTGAGGTTCATTATCCATTGGTTATATTAGGTTGGCACCCTTTTTTCCTGTTTACTTATCTGTTATCTGTTTCATTCACTTACAGAATAGCAAAGAGCATGCCTGTTTTATTCACTTTGAATCCCCAATGCTTCATACCTCAATCAATGTTTGTCAAGTTGGTAAATTAATGAACTAGTGAAAGAAAAAAAGATACCCTTAGGAACACTCTTGTACTGTCTTCTATGAAGCACTCTTAATTCTTTCATGGTAGCATTTCTGGGATTCATTCATTTCTCCTCATTCCTGCAGCCACCATCCTGCTTCTGACTCTCACTGCCTTAAGTCTGGACTACTGGAGCCACATCACAATCCTTGTGTGATTTCTAGTCTCTTCGGACTCCTACTTGTGTTCCTCACAGCTGCCACAGGCATCTTCTTCACACACCCCCATCAGCAAATCATTCACTTGAAACCAAAGCTTTTCATGATCAATCTCAGCTTGCCCTAACCCATCGCATCTTCTACCATTTACAAATGTTATAATTATTCCAGGCAGACCATTATTTGCTTAAACATTTTGGCATGTGAACCTGATGATCATCCTGCCATTTACTTAGTGTATAGTTTACTGAGTGCCTCTTTTGTACCAGGCACTATGTACTCTGTGTGCTACTACCACATAAAACATGATTATTGTCCTATGGAGCTTAAAATATGGTTAAGGAGAAAAGCACCAAAACAATTGTGATACATTATCAATTAATTTGCAAAGGGTACAGGATGCCAAGTAGCACCTGGAAGTGTCTGCCATCCACACTCAGGAAGTCAGAGAAATGTTCCCAGTTGGGGTTGAGAGGCGCAATTTAACCCTGACATCTGACATGTAAAAAAATGAAGAGAGCTTTGCTAGGAAAAATATTGCAGAGAGAATAGAAGAATAAAGAATATGGTTTATTTGGTGAACTGAAATAGTTAAGAGTATCTGGAGAGTAAAGAGCAAAACACTTAGAGTTATGGGGGACAACATACGGTATGGAGAAGTAAAGACAGCCATGGGTATGTACTCTTGAGACACATGAGCCCTACTGTCAAGACAATGGAGAATTACCAAGGAATTCTGAACAGATTAATTGAAATGCTACTATTTGAAACTCTAAAGGGGGATGGCACTGCCAGGAAGACTTAACTAACTTACCATTTCTTCCTTATAAAATATTGCCTTATGATGCAAATCCATTTCCTAACAGGAAAAGGGAATGTCAAGAAAAAGGATTTTTGTCCTGGACATCTAGAAAAGATCTGAGAAAACCTACAGGGAGGTCTTCTCTGAGCTCTGTCAACAACTTGGGTACTTTTCCATGCCTCGGTGTGCTCATCTGTCAAATGATGGGAATGAACTGATTATATGATCTCCCAGGCTTCTTCCAGTTCCTTACTCCTCTGAATCTTGGCCTCTTACAGATAGTCATTTTAAAGCTAAAAATTTGCTAAGAAGACTCATTTGATGAGCTTCTTAAAATTATAGAAATCCACACCTCATCCTCTGAAATATAGGTACAGTAGGTATGAGATAGGAACACTTTTTAAAAAAGTGCCCCAAGTGAATCTTATATGCTGATTCTCAGACCAAACTTTTGAAGAACTCTGTAACAGGAGGATGAGTCCCTTTATTTAAATAGAAAAGAGGCCTGGGAATGTCCACTCTTTTAGGAACTGGCCCCTGTATAGTTAATCAAAAAGAGCCTGAGTACCCAATTATACCTTTAGGATGTAGAAGCCAAATTAGAATAGATCACCTCATCAGAATAGAAATGGACAGAATTAATATCACCACTTATTGATTTTATGCTATGTGCTCTGCCCTGGGCCAGGGGCTTGGCAGCCATTCACTCCCGTAATTGTCACAACCAGATGGCAGCATCACTAGGTTCCAATAGTAAGGGGCTTAAAGAGGCTTGTGGCATTTGCAAGGGAGGAATAAGCATCACAAATGGTGACAGACTTCGGTTATCTTTTCTGGTTTCCCATTATCTGGTTGATGATTTTCTATCATGTAATGAACATATATGCCCTTTGCTTTAGTGTTTCTTTCTCAACACTTTTTCATGTTAACCAAAACAGCTGTCTCGCCAACACATAACTGAGGATATGTCAGTCTTTGAGGATGGCCTAAGATCAACTTTCCCATCCACTCCTTGCCTTCCAGATATGCCACAAAGTGGGTAAAATCAAAACTAAATGCATGAAAGAATTCATCTATGGAAATTTTGCAGAAAATAATCCATCAACCATTGAGAAAGTCAGTCAGGGTCTTAAGACCAGGGTGACTCTCTGCATGCAGAACCATAACTAATGTTGAATTAGAACGAGCCTAACATGAGTACTCCCAAGCAAAGAGATGGAACATAGGGAGAATTGGATTTCAAAGACTAAGCATGGATTCAGAATTAAGTAAGGAAATAGGTGTTTGGATATTAACAATTGCTCCTTGTTGTTACCATCAAAATGTTCTTGGCATTGAGGAAGATGACCCAATAACCTGAAAAGGCTGGGTGTACAAAGCTTTAAAACAACAGTTGCCTTGAATTTTAGTTTGAGGTCACTAAGGTTAATTTTCAGAAAGAACTTACACATCCATGTCTGGTACCAATTACATTAGCAATGTAACTCCCATGAAAAGAAGGAAGCTCCCATCTTAGATAACAAGGTGGTCCTTGCAGGGAATGAGTTTCAGAGACATACCTGAATTTATCTATTTTTTTTTTTTAAGTACGCTCCACACCCAGCATGGAACCCAACATGGGGCTTGAACTCACGATCCTGAGATCAAGACCTGAACTGAGATCAAGAGTTGGATACTTAACAGACAGAGCCACTCTGGTGCCCCCAGACCTGAATTTAAATCCTTGCTCTGCCACTTTCTAGCTATGTGTCTTTGGCAATTTTCAAAACTTCTCAGAGCTAATGCCTTCTCATTTGTAATGCAAGTAATAACCAGTACTTTAAAGAAGTATCATATAAATGAGAGGTAATGTGTAATATGCTTAGGACACAGCTTGGAAAAAGAAGTAACCATAGACAGTAAGCCCCAGACAGTAACCATGATAACTAAGCTGCATTCAAGTGAATTGGTTTCTTTGAGCTAAATCACAAATGCCACCCTTCTCTCAAGATAGAGATCTGTTAAAAGTGAGTTTCTGAATCTGCAGAGCAATGCATTATTCTGTAGCCACCTTCAAGACTCAGCCAAAATTAGGCTGCCATTTTCAACAAGCTCCACTATCGTCCAAATCTTTCCTTATAGTTTAGTGGTAGGCATTGTTCTACACAGAAATTTTCAACATTCTTATTGCCAAAAACTCCATGAAACCATGTTTTGAGACTCTTGTATATCACAGATATGATATTTATTAAATAATAGCCTTATTTTCCTACTCTTTTTTATTCTAAGGCAAAAATAATAGGTTTTGAAATGACATTGTTCATTCAGCAATAGTATCTGTGGAATACAACGTGTTATGTGCTCAGGATACAATGCTGATCCCTGCTCACAGTCTGAATGGGGTGACAGACAAGGTAAAGGACTGAAAAAGAAATGAGAGTAAGCCAAGAAAGAAGATACAGAAGAAGCGCTTTGGGCAAAGGGAAGAAATGCAAGACTTTGAGGTGACAGAAGGAGGTCAATTCCACACAGGAAAGATTTTTGGTAGGGCTAGAATGTGACTTTTCCAAAGTATTGAGTCCTGCATTGCCTCATGCTGGTCAAGTGTTTGATTTCAATTAGACTACTGCAAATTTCTCCCCCAGATCCCTGGTGCTTTCACAGACCCTGAAAGATTGATAGAGTTTAAATAACTTTGAACCAGACTAATCCAAGCAAAATTCCCAGTTTCACTGTTGAGTGTCTATACAAACTTGGGCTTGAGCTTCTACTTTGACATCTATAAATAGAAGAATAATACCTACCTTGTTGAGCAGTTGTGGCCATTAAATACAGTGATGATTTGGTTAAAGTATCTAAGGTAAACCCTGTCACATGGTAGGCACTCAATAAACTTCAACCACTAGCCATAACTGACAGCTGAAATCTCTACATTTCCAATGGGTAAGCCCTGATAAAGTGCCTGTGATCAAAATCAGGTATATCAAATTTAGAGTTTTCTGTTTTGGAGACCAAAACCCCTCATTAATAATAATCATAAAACCATAATACTCACCACTTACTCTGGCCCAGACATCATGGGAAGCATTCATCTTAAATTTGTAAATCTTACAACAATCCTATGAGGTTGTTTGTATTTCATGAAACACCACTCCCATTTTCTACAAAAGAAAGAAGAAAGTTCATGAACTCAAATATATTTTGACATTTTGGATGAAACAAAGTTAAACAGGTTTGTTTCCTTCCGACCTTCTCAGAGACTTTCATCTGACAATATGCATTATCAAATCCAAGACAGAGGAAAAAATGTCTAAAGAGTTTTCCAAATGTATTTGACCATTAAATCCCTTTTTGCTTGGCTGCATATTAAAATACTTTTTAAACATTACTTTGTAAAAGGTTCAAAAAAGAATTAACAGCTCCGTTTTATACCCCCAGAAAACTGGGGCTCAGAGAAATTAAGTAGCTTGTCTGAGGTCATACAACTAGCAAGCAGGATGAATCATGATTTGAAACCTGGTCTAACTCTTAAAACCACGCTCCTGGCCACAGGACAATTATTTCCAACTCTGCCCCAATTCTTAGAAACTGTTAAGGCTGCAGAAATAGGCCTTTGTGCTAAGCTGTACAATTCTGGATAAAATAGCCTCTTAAACCAAACCAAAGACAGGCGTCTGAGGAGGGCAATCACCCCCTGTGCCGGGGAAAAAGTGAAAAGGCAAAAAGGATCCCATACCCAATTCTCTCCTACAGTAAGGAATTGCTAAAGCCTGCATTCAGAGCTCAGCCAGACATCTACCTTATTACCTCCAATTGTGCCCTGAGTTACTTCCCCCAAGTTTCAGAGTTCGTGCTCTACCTCCGTGGCCCAAAATCCTTCTCCATACCTCTCACTATTTTACTGGTGCTTACTGACAGCTCACACCTGGCTGTTCCCTCAGCACCGCAAATGCAGCCCACCACTGAGCATATTGCTAAAGTAAATAACTCACTTAACCCAAACCTAATAATCCCTCTACAAAACTCAGAGAATATGAAAAAGAATTACCCCATCCAGTTCCCTCAGCATTATGGGAACAGGCGAGCCTTTCATTTACTCCCGCAGTCCATATGTTTGAAGGTCAAACAACACCTGGATATTTCTTTGAAATAAACTAATTGAGCCTGGATGATTTAGAGTCAGTCTTGCTGAAAGGCTCACTGGATCACCAATGGTAAGGCAAGACCTGCTTTTGAAAATGCTGGATCCTCCAACCTCAGCTTTGTCAAAGGCAATGAATATTTGATGCTGTTCAAAGATTAAGACCTGGACCAAATTGAGTAAAGAGAAGAGAAAGGATTGCTTTCAAACTGCTATGAAAAGGAGCGTTGGCCCCAGGTGTTCAGGGTGGTAAAGAAATCAGAGCCAGCTAAAGAAAAATCAGGCAGAGAGCCTAAAAAGGAATAGTTCTCAACCACTAAGTGTGCATATAAAGCACCTGGGAAACACGTTAACAATGCAAGCTTCCTGGCTAGCCTTTCTCTTTTGTTCCCCTTGTAGCTGGTTTTCATGGAAACCCTGTTTGTAAGAACAACACAGAATTAACACACACAGAGACCAGTTTGATTCAGAGTGGAAGCAAAACATTAGCCTCATTAACTTGTTTTGCATGATAAGCAGCCGTGTACTCCAATTGGTTGGTTTGCTTTGTGTATAGGCAGCTTCAACCTGTGATCCAAAGGTGAGTTTGGTGTGGAAACCCTTTCCCCACTTAGGCTTGGCCTCCTAAATTCAAACACATACATAGGACCTTATACTTCTTCATATCATTTATTGGCACCGTGGTGAACAGTTTTCCACTAGACAGTTAATACCCTTTCTCCCACTATACTGTCAACTCTATGAGAGCCACACCCATCTTGGGCACCACCACAGCCTCAGAACCTAGTGCATGTGGGTACATGTGGGTGCTCCCTAATTATTTCAAGTAAACAACTGAGTGGCATTAGAAAAAAATGACAGGGCTAACAAGAATTTCCTAGAGCAAATATATTGGCAGATAAATTTTGGAGAAAAAGAAATGAGATATTACACAGGCATTGATTTTTATCTTATAATTTAAAACACATTCTTCTAAGTATCTCTCTGGTTGTAGTCAGTTTTTGGAAACTGCAATAATAATAACAGTGGAACTGCAATTATAATGATGATCAGAGCTAACATTTATCAAGGACTTGTATGCCTGGCTCTGTCCTAGGTTTTATACATGCAGTACCTCACTCAGTTGTCTCAGAAAACCTATGAGGTTGGTATACCATTTTATAAGATGAAGGCACTGAAAGCTTACCATAAGAACTCTAGTCTGTCTGTGCTCTCAAACAGTTTATAGATACTGAAAGTTCATTCATCTGAGCATGGGCTCTGTCCTGATACTAGACACTGCAGACAATAACAAGAAAACCAGATACTGTCCCAATTCTTTTGAAGTTTATAGTCTAGTGGGAGAGACAGATGTTAACAAATAACCAAATGAGAAAAAATACAACTATTTTTTATGCAGAAGCAGTATATGGTATTAGGAGGAATAAGTCATCATCAGCTTTCTTAGGCTAATATCTGAAGGAAAAGTGGACACTAACCAGGGAAGGAGAAAAGGAAGGAGCTTTCAAGAAAGGGGAAAGAGCTGTTTAAAGGTCGTCTGGTAGAAGGAAACATGGTGCTATGGAGGGAATGGGGAAAAAAATCTGCAAGAGGATGGAATGGTGAGAGCAAGAGGCCAGACATAGCCAGAAAGGTAGGTAAGCTCTAGAACAGTGGTTTTCAAACTTAAGTATACACATCATAATCATCTGGAGGACTTACTAAAACATAGTCTGCAAGACCTCATCCCCAGAGTTTCTGATATATTAGATTAGAGTAGGAGCCAAGACTTTGTATTTGAAAACATACACCTGGGTGCTGTTGATGCATTCTTACACTTATTTTGAGAACCACTGCCCTAAACTATACAGCATCTGGTAGGCCAGGGGATGGATTTCTGATTATGTCCTAAGGAGAACAAAAATATTATTGAAGGATTCTAAGCATGGGAGTGACATAACCCAATTTATATGGCGGGGGCAGGGGGCAGGGGGCAGGGATCACTCTAGCAACAGGGTAGAGAAAACGCTGCAGGGAGGCCAACGTGGATGGGGGTAGACCGATCAGAAGGTATATAGCAGTTGTTTAGTAAAAAGATAGTTGTGGCTTAGATTAGGTCAATGGCAGTAGAGACAGAAGCAGATGGATTCAAGAGAGATTTAGGAGGATGAAACTAATAGGACTTGGTAGTGAATATGACGGTTAAGGGAGAGAATAGTTCCTTGGCTTCTACTTGAGCAATGAGACAGTGCTACTGTTCACTGAGAGAGAGTCTAGATAAAGACCAGGCCTAGAGAAGAAGATCATGAGCTCAGTCTTGGACTTGCTGAGTGTGAGGTCCCTTTGAAGCATTCAAAAGATGGCAAGTAGACAGTTAATATATGGGTCTGGAGTTAAGTGGTGAGATCAAGACTGGAGATAAAAATTGTGAGTCATCTGAGAATATGTACGATATGAAACTATGGGGGTGGATGAGATCACCAGGGAGAGAAATTAGAATAAAAGGAGGAGAAGGCATAGGACCTCCAACACTTAATGTCTGCATAGAAGGTGAGCCAACCCACAAGAGAGACAAGTAGTATTAGGACAAAAGTCAGGAAAAATTGTGCCCTGAAGCCAAGGGAAGGGAGACAGCTGTACTTGATCGTGAAAGCACTGTTCAGAAGTCAACTAAACTGAAGACTGAGGAATGTCTGTTGGATTTAAGAAGGTATAAGTGACCATGATGAGAGATAATTTGGTGAAGGAAGAGAAAAGAGAAGGGGAACAGGCTATCCTGTCTCCTAGTGTCACTAAAGGAGATCTCAAGAGTACAAGGTCTGAGGTCCTGGTCTTATTTTTCTCAGTGACCCTTGGAGAATGGACAATCAAGGGAAGATGTACTGACTAGGCCAGTGGAGGGTAAAGACAATATAAGGACCACAGAAGCCCTTTGACTTATATGAGGAGTCTGCCTGAATGTCTATATGGGAATTTATTTTTCTGACCCAAATCAGTCCTTGCTCAACAGGAAACATAGAATTTGGGATTCAGAGCCAGGTGCATGAACCAGTGTGGCTCTGCAACTTACCAGCTGCGTGACCTTGGACAAGATGCTCAACCTATCTGAGATTCATTTTTCATTCACGGATAAAATAAGTATAAGAATAGGTACCTTGAAATATGATTGTAAAGGATAAACTCTTCAGTTTATGTGCCTAACTCACATCAAACAATAAATGCATTGAACCAGTGACGAGTGGGGCACACAAAGACAAAGAAGAATAAAGAGGGGCAGACTGACAAGATGGCCTTGGTTTCCAAAAGTTACCCTGAAATCCCAGGAATTTGGGCTTTTTTAAATGCTAGCCCCTCTAAAGAACTTGTAAATCCATTTTAAGTCCATTTTCTACAGATTGCGTCTTCTTCTATCCATGTCGTACTCTTTCAAAAAGGAGCATGTTGGAGTTGTTTTTTAAAATTCAAGTTTTTACTGTTTAGCTTCTATTTAAATAAAAACAAGTAATGAATAATACATATTCTCCTTGTTTTATAACTCACCTCATTACTAGTTTTTCTTTAAGGTTACACAGAAAAAACAAACATAAGAAAAAAAAAAAAAAACAAACAAAGCATGGCCTAACATGTTTCCCTAGGAAAAACAACCAGAATAGACACTGAAAATGTGTACCATTCATTCATTCATTCAACTAATCAGTCATGAACACTTACTGAGGAATAGGCCCTAGGCTAGGATCAAACAAAAAGAATCAGATGTTGTTGTTTTTAAACTCCCATCCTGCCAGATACAGCATTGACTCACTGTTTACAGTAGAAGTAGAGTCAACAGATTGGATGCCAAAGGGAAGAGACGTGATTTATGCATGTATTTTCTGCAATTTGGTACAAGGAGACCATAAAATTAATGCATGATATTTTCACATCAAGTTCATCATCCACCTAATGCCAAGTTAACGGCAATAGAAAAGTCATTCAGAAAAATTTCTCCATCCTGTAAAATTGCTAATTAACTCATGAGAATACTAGTAGTAATGAGTATGATGATTAAACCTTTACCTTTAGTATTTAAAAACAGTGTACATGCATTAATGTGTATTATCTCTTTTATCTGGTAAAAACCTCATGGAAAGGACACTATTAGCATTCCCATTTTATAGACAAGAAAACTAAAACCAGCATAGATTAAGAAATTTGCCCAAGGTCACAAAGTTTAAGTGGCAGATCTGAGACCTAAAAGCATACACTCTATGGTGTAACTCCCCTTTTTAAATTAACTTACTTTGGGGTCCAAACTTTAAAAACTAGTTCTGGATGTTATAAATGCTATACCTGTGTAGCCCATTCACTGACTCTTTGAACATCACTATGGCCCGTGCAAATCAAGTGTGAAACTACCTTTTCCCTCCCTAGGAGTATTTTTTTTTTTTAAGCTGCTCTGCAAAGCAGCATCGGTACCCAGCTCATTTTTCAACTTCCAAAACTAGCCTTGCCTATCGCCTCTCCAAGAAGGGGAGCCCCATATAATTGGCCCTCAAGAGTTTTCTGCAAATTAATCATTCTGAATCCTGAAGCTCAGCAGAAAGTTTCTCATTCTGCCCTGAGTGCAACAAGCATTTCTGGCTCTAAAAGAATGTTTTTACTCACTGCCACAAAGGCCTGTGAGAATAGCCAAGAGGAAATGGCAGGACTGTTCTTAACTGTGAGGTCATCTGGTGCTGGTCGCCCAGAGACCTAAGGAAAAAGATTATTCTCTCCTTGGGGTAAGATTGTCTAGCTATAAACTTGTTGTTTTACTGTACCCATTGTTATTTCAAGGACAGTCTCATCTCCCCAAGGAGTTGTTTTTTTTGTTGTTGTTTTTTTTTTTTTGGGCCATTCACGATCATTTGCAATTTTCACTGAGCTACAACCCTAGTTAGCTAAGCATTGGATTCCTGCACTATTTGGGGGTAACTTCTTTAATAAAGTATCTAATCATTTCATGTCTAGGGCTTATATGCTTTGTGAAGTTCTGAACACCAGTAAAACACAAAGATCCTACTTTCTGTTCAACATAGATTGTAGTGCCTTTACCCCAAAGATATCCTTGGTTTAAACGTGAATAAATTTTTCAAAGCATTTATTAATATATGCCAGCCTCTATGCCAAAAGGTCATACATGCTATTCTTTATAAGATCTCCTGTACATGACAATTCTTATTCTTACTTTACTGATGAGAACATGGTTAAGTGACTTGCTCAAAAATGTTAGTAATGTCTGAAGTTGGGTAATGGGTACATGAGCGTTTATTTTGCTATTTTCTCTAATTTTATTTATGTTTAATATTTTTCAAAAGGTAATTATCATTGCTGTTGCTCTTACATTCACTTTTCCAAGCCTGTGGTTTCAAATGCAAGTCTATTAAGCCTGCAAAGCCCAAGCTCTTAAACATAACCATACTATTGACTATTGCCCAGTTGAAAATGTTAGCCAATGTTTACATAATGCCAAAACAACTTCCTAGAAAACCAAAACCAAAACGAGTTAGTCTTTCTCATGTACTCAGCAGCAGGCAGCCATCCTAAAATGACTCTTGGATAGAAATTCTTGAGTGTATCCCATTACAAAAAGCATTTCCTAGGTGAAAATGACTGAGTGTTTTTCTCAGTCCAGTCAAAACTGCATGCTCACCATGGATCAGCTTTATTCATTTATTTTGCATTCCATTTATGGCATCAGCACCCCCTTTTTAACAGGTATTGCAGGCCCAAGAGAAGCAAATATGGCAGCTGACTACAGCCCCAGCATAAAATGAGCACTGCATTGGTTATTTATCCCTTGTGACACAACCTCCTCTCAAATAATGATTGGAGGATGTTTGAGACTGAGTCTAGATGATTCTTTTATTAAACACCTAACAGCTATCCACAACTCGTATTTCCATAACCAACCACTATTGATTTTATGGCTTCATTCCTTTGTTTCTTAAAGCGACATGAAAAAACATTTGTTTTATAAATAAAAGCAGTAAGTTTATTGTATCTTGCTAGACTTTTATAAACCCCCGCAATACATTCTGCTGTCTTCAGATATTGGGAAACTAGTCCTAGGATTACTAACACCAATTCTATAACATTTATGAACAATTTCTAGCCCCAACTGTTACAGACTTTATTCACATGACTTGCTGTTTGATTATGTCCTTGAGGAAACAAGATTCCTCCTTTTTGCCAAAGTTTGGTTTAAGTGGACTTCAGACTTGCTTGAAGAATAGTTTCTAGAGAAGCATGGAGTTCTGGGAAGCATCAACTATCTGTCAGAGAGTGGGGTTAGCATTACTTAGTTTGCAAAAAGAAGGAAAATAACTCTACTGAGTTTAAGAGCATAAACTGGGGCGGGGGGGGCGGCTATTAGGTTGTATTCTTTACTTATCACTAAAATGGCTTATTGAGATAAATCTTCTCAGGGGAGATCCTTCTGATGCTGTGGTTTTTGAACATGAGGAAAACATTTTGATCTACTGAAAAATGCTGATAAAGACGTCATATAGGAGCCATTTTCTTGGTCAAGTCTGTTATTCTGTAAACATCCATATCTGATATAACTTATTTAAACATTGCAAAAAATATTTAAAGGCCTCTCTACCTCTTGTTAAAATAGACAACTAAAAATTGATGTATCAAAAAAAAAATTGATGTATCTGAGCAAACTGTATCTTGGCATTAGGAAGATAAGATCAAAAGATGAACAAAGGTTGAACCCCATTCCATGCCCATCCCATTCCCTGACCACCACCCACATTAAATTTAAGGAAATATGTCCTTTGTAATTTTCAGGCTTGATGTCTTTTTTTTAAATCAATTTAATTAACATATAGTGTATTATTATTTTCAGAGGTAAGTTTAGTGATTCATCAGTTGCAAATAACACCCAGTGCTCATTACATCAGTGCTCTCTTTAATCCCTACCACCCATTTACTCCATCCCCCCACCCACTTCCCCTCCAGCAACCCTGTTTATTCCCTATAGTTAAGCATCTTTTATGGTTTGTCTCCCTCTCTGATTTAGTCTTATTTTACTTTTCCTTCCCTTCCCCCTATATTCATATGTTCTGTTTCTTAAATTCCACATATGAGTGAAATCATATATTTGTCTTTCTCTGACTGACTTATTTCACTTAACATAATACCCTCTAGTTTCATCCTTAATCTAGGAGTTTTTATGTTTCTCAAACTTTACAATCTGTATTATGAATATTTGATTATATGACCAACCCCCCACACACAATTGGTAGCACACAATTTACACACAATTGGTAAAATATTAACATGATGACCTCACTACAATATAAAGGAGAAATAAAGAAACAAGGACTAATAATAAAATAAATTAGCATATTTTAAAATATAAGGGCTCAGGCACAATTATGCTAAAGACATATTGATGCTTCATCTACTTACATTAAATCATTTTGGATTTAAGAAAAGTTAGAGTATACACAGAATGTGTCTATTCTTTCCCTTCCCATTGAACATTTTGAAATGAGAACTAAATAAGAACATTCACATATACATGTATAGAATTCCCATGAATGTGACAGCTACCAATTTAAATTGAAACTCAATTCCAAATTTTCACAAGTGGTATTGTCATTGATGACATTATTTTCTGCAAAGGTGAACAATGCTTGGAAAAACTCTGAAGGTGAGCCAACTATAACCTATTCTCTGTAGTTGCAATGCTGGAAAATGTAATGATATTAAACCATTATCTATCTATCTATCTATCTATCTATCTATCTATCTATTTTTCTATCTATCATCTATCTACCTATCTATCCATCCATCCACTATCTATTAGCTATCTAATCTGGGTTCTACCTAAGATTATCACATGCAGGTTTTTCAACCAAATGAATGTCCAGCAGGATATCTGGAAGTTATATAAGACTGAAAAACATTTCCTATTTGTGCCATCTCACACATTATAGGATGCCTAGCCCCCAGATCCCCCAAAAGCCTCCTGGTGGTTGTGTACCCTTTAAGAACCAATGTCTAAAAAAAAAAAAAAAAAAAAAAAAAAAAAGAACCAATGTCTAATGACACCAACGCTTTCCTGCACAATTCATGGTGTGGTTCCGACAAGTGATGGCCTATTCTCACCTTCTTCCTAGATATATCCTTCATGTTTTAAGCTCAGTAAAGTCATTCCTTCACCTTAGACCTGGCCTGCTGTTAACTCCTCTAGCTGGACCAGATCTCTCCTGCTTCTGAATGCCTGTTACATTGATTATATCTGGGGTATACATCAATGAGTAATTATCTGCTAGCCCATATTGATATCCACAAGCTTCATATGAGGGTGTCTTATCCCTCTAAATCAACTGTAAATTCCTTAAAAGCATTATTTCTATTAACATGATTCTGTAGAGGCATTTGTGGACTGAAGTTGAGTTAATAAAACTGAAAGTCTTGACAGGTGGATTTTATGCAGTTTGGGTTTGTGAAAATGCAAACTTGAAGCAATCCAGACTATAACTCAAACTTTCAAGTTTTTATTCTACCTGAATGTTATCCCCATAGTACAAATTCTCCCTAATTCCTATTCCCAGGGTCCTGGCACTCTTTCTCATTTTGAACTTATTTCTGTGGTTCTCAGAAACCAATCCATCAACTTTCTCTAAACCAGTGTATCCTAAATCATGGTCTGTGTATACTGCCTGTGTCATAATCAACCAAAGATAATTGTTAAAAACAAAATAAAACAGAAAAAACAAAAAGCCAATACGAGATGCTGTCACCTGGAATCTATGCTTTGTGAAACACTGCTCTGTAGAATATAAGCTAATTCCTTCATTGTGAAACCATTCATCCATGTTTCTTGGATGAATATGAGCAGGACTTTTATATTAAATAGAAACCCAATCAAAATGGCAAGGCTGCCTCCAAATCCTACTTAAAAATCTTACAGACCACAAATCTCATGAAAACCAAAGTTAAAAAGTAGGAATCATGTTGGCAATTGACTTTTAGTGATACTGTTTACTTTGTTTCATGGCTTCATCATTTGGCATTTGCTCATTATTCGATCAATGTTTTGCCTATGTGATGCATCATTTTGCTAGTCAAAATCTGTATTTTGGGGTGCCTGGGCGGCTCAGTCAGTTAAGTAGCTGACTTTGGCTCAGGTCATGATCACAGGGTCCTGGGATCAAGCCCTGCCTCAGGTTCCCTGCTCAGCAGGGAGTCTGCTTCTCCCTCCCCCTCTGCCCCTCCGCTTGCTCATGCACTCTCTTTCTCTCTCTCTCAAATAAATAAATAATTTCTTTAAGATTTTACTTATTTATTCATGAGAGACACAGAGAGAAAGAGAGGCAGAGACACAGGCAGAGGGAGAAGCAGGCTGCATGCAGGGAGCCTGATGTGGGACTCGATCCCAGGTCTCCAGGATCACGCCCTGGGCCAAAGGCAGGTGCTAAACCGCTGAGCCACCCAGGGATCCCCAATAAATAAAATATTTTTAAAATTCTGTATTTCATTCCTTGATATATACAAATATATGCATTTGAAAAAAAAAATCATGTCAAAAGTCCTCGGGGGGGAAAATCAAGAATAATTCCCTACAATACATTCTTCTGCTGAATTGGAGACTCCAAGGAGGGCAACGACTATCTCTCCTGTTTACTCCTACTCCCCCTTTTGTTGTTTGAGCCTGACACATACTGGACAACTCATATGAATGAATGAAAGAAACATTCATATAAAAATATATGAGATATATATATGTATATCTCATATATATACTGGAACATTCAAATTTAACGAAAGTGATCATTCATTCATTTGATAAATATTCCTACTGTGTGGATTTAGCTCCATGAGGATACTGCCATTGACTATAGGAAGTTAAATTTCCTAATAATCACAACAGCTACAGTTATGGAGTATGTAATCTCTGCAAGGCACTGTGTTGAGTGTTTCACAGATATTATCTCATTTAATCCTTATAGCCACCCCCAAGGAAGCAGGTACTAGTTTTTGTATTTCTGGGGATAAGAAAACTAATGCTTAGAAAAGTAAAATAACTTTCCACTTATAAGCAGCAGAAGAATTCCAGGCCAGCCCTGGCTACCTCCAAAGTCTGTATTCTGAATCATGCCACCCTTCTGTTCTGTGTTGGGGTTATAGGAGATGTGAGTACACATAATCAGACTATGATCAGAAAGCTGGAGGTCACAGGGACAAACAAGATAAAGTGTCAAGGAGCTAATAATAATGGTACTCTTGATGGTTCAGAGCCAGAAGTGGTGATGGAAGGTGGCAATGGAGGTGTGGGAGTTAAAGTCACCCTCAAAAGGAGAGTGGAATACATCAATAAGAGAGGGTATTCTGGGGATGGATGCTGAGGAGGAGGCAGCACTGTGTCCCTTAAACACACAGGAGTGAAAAACTCTGGGGAGGAAACAAAGTATATGACTCAGGATCTTATAAGTGATTCAGCTGGAGGCATACAACACAAGGAGAGGCCACACAGATGACTGCACTGATATATCGTGTGAGTTTCCTGCAAGTAACTCAAATGCATCTCACATAAGCTGGTTGACTATGTTTTCCAACTCAGCCAACCAAACCCTGTGAGTCATGCCTGGCCCCTCACATCTGTTCTTAACTTGTTGTTTGCAGCTACCCAAAAGGAGGGCAGAAGAAAGATGAAATTAACTATATGGGTTTCATTGCAGGCTGGGCCAACTGCCATCATTGATAGAGAAACCTAGAATCCAGGCTCAATTTGGAGAGTCACCAAGAAGTGGATTATAGATACAGACAGTTTATGTGACCCAGCCAGCACCATGTGCAGGTACAGCTGGATCTGAGACCATGACTAATGTTCTATGGAAACTTCACCTTGTGGTCCTTGGCCCTTCCCTGAATCTAGAGAGCCACGGATGGCATTTCTTCTCCCTGCTTCCTCCTTGTGAAAATGGGGCCTCCAGTCTCACTTCTTGGTGCTGTTTGTTTGAGCAAAAGGAGTAGGACACTCAGTACATAGAATAGGAGTGCATTGGAGCATGCCTTTGCCAAGCTCTGCGCAACAAGGTACATCCCTTATTCACCAGAGTCATTCCTGTCCTCTAGTAAAACTCTCCAGATCAAATTGAATGCAAAATGAAATTAGAGAAAATGTACCACACCTATATATCAGGCTCACTACCAGATATTTTATATGGATATATATACACATATATTTTATATGTGTAATTATGACCCAACTACCCTTTGAGGTTGGCACTCTGTCCCCTTTACAGATGAGAGAACTAACGCAGAGCAGGGATAAATACATTCAGTTCTGCTATAATGTTTGTTTCAACATAATTGATATTTTAGGAAACAATTTGAACCTAATGTGAATTGGTGATTTTTTTTGAATGTTCATGCTTATTTGTCACTGCAACACGGACTGGGTGGATGCAGAAACTGCACTTGGCTGAACTGAGCCCCTGGAAACACACAAAACACAAACATGCACATCCACCATCTGCCTCAGGTCACCAATAGTATTCTGAGCCACACCGTCCCCATCTGGTGCTAAAACCTTTGTCCCATTTCAGATAGCCTGGCTTCCACCACTTCACAAATGCCCACAAGCTGCAACCCTTCCCACACCATTTCCACAAGCAAACTTAAAACCTTTTCCAGGTTAGGTGCAATATTTATTGTCATATTTATGCATTTCCTAGCTATTTAACAAGTGTAAACTACCATTTAGATTCCTAAACACTGACAAGTTGTTGTGTTTTGTGTCCCTAGTTTCATTATCCCCATAAGCTCTGTGGCTTTTATCGCCCAGTTTTGTAAAGCACAGTGATTTTCAGAAACACATATGTTGTGTTATAGCATAATTATTTGTAACTTGCCCAACGTCTCATGGCCAAGTACTGGCCCAGCGGAGATTCAACACAATTTGCTAAAGACCCAACCTAGTTTCTTAACCAATGTATTTTTCTGCTTTCTGCTTTCTGTTTTAATCTTCACAGAAAACTTAAGAGGACCTTTTGATTTACAATCTTAACTTGAAGAAACTGAGATTCAAAACATAACTTGCCCAAGGAAAATGGGGACCAAGTTAACCATAAAGGATAACTCTGAAATTCACACTCAGATCTGTTTTCTTCAAAGTATTTTACCCAGGTCAGGATTCCAGCAGAGTGTACAAATGGAAAGGGTTTCTGGTGAATGGGAAATGCCACAAGTCTAAACAGTTCTTCATAGGGGTGCTTGGGTAGCACTGTTGGCTGAGCATCTGACCCTTGATCTTGGCTAGGGCCTTGATCTCAGTGTCATGAGTTCAGGCCCTATACTGGGACCCAAATTTTAGATAGATAGATGATAGATAGATAGATAGATAGATAGATAGATAGATAGATGATAGATAGATAGATAGATGATAGATAGATAGATAGATAGATAGATGATAGATAAACGGGTCTTCACTGGTAGCTCACTAACACCACCCTCCTTAACTAGATGAAGATAGGTCCTTAAAATCTGAACCATGACCTGAACTATTTATCTATTCACTCCCTTTTGTTATTCATTCATTCTTACAAGTATTTATTGAATAGGATGATGTTCCTTCCATCTGAAATGCTCAGTTCCAATACCTAACCTTTAGGTCTTACCCTAGACATCAATCCTGAGGTTGCCTTCCACAATCTATGTCCCACCAGACCAGATGGGAGGTTCCTTCACTGATAGCATTCCTTGGTCAAACGTCCCCAGTACCTCCTACTAGCAAAGATGACATGAGTATTTGGAAAGAGCTCTTTGATCACCTGCCCCCATGTGATGGTAAGCCCAATGAGAGCAAACCATGTTTGTCCTTTTTTTCATGTGTATCCCCAGCACTCCGTGTCATACTACCAACCTAGTTGGAGCTCAATAAATACTTGACTGCTTTACTGATAACCTTGGACCTGGCATAGATATAAAAGGAAGCCCAGAGTACAGCGAACATCTTCTACCTAGACAGGCGCCCCTTTAACAATTAAAGTTTTACAGGTTATTGAAATTCTTGTGCCGGAGGGATACATCCCTGCAGTGTGTGCACAGAAGGATTGTAAAGAAAAAGTAGCTGACAGACAGAAAACTGATCCACAACAGCTTCTATAAACGGACCATGAAATCATCAGGTTCCTTGGTCTTTTATTTGTTTCTGGATGGAATCCCAGGCAGGGAAGATAACCTTCACCTCAGAACAATGTGGTGCATCATATGTAAATGTAATGAGATGATGAATTATTCCAGTGTCATTATACCCATGATTTATGGGGAGGCATTATCTGCTAAAAGCCCGGGCTGAAAGAATATTGATTTCGCTTTTACCGAGACAGCCATTTAAAACTTTTTAAAGACAGTAAATGATTGTTTAAAAGACCAACTTCAAAAAGGCCAGTTTCAAACCATTTGATGGGGAGGGGGATGGAAAGGAAACAGAAATGGTGATGCAGCTCTTTAAGAGCCAGTTGGACACAGTTAGATCCTCTCACTCTATAATCTCCTGGAACACCTTGCACTTCTCCTTTGTAGCACTTGGCTGCACTCACAAAATTTTATACCAAATTTTGCTTTAGGACCGTTTCTAGGTTCAAAGCTGAATTTTTTTTTCCTGGACAAATAATTTTCTTGATCTTTCTCACTCAATTTATTTTGAAATCCAGAAGCAGTGGATTGATGCTATTTGGTAGCAGTACTGGGTGGTGATAGGGAGTTTTCTTTTGTCCTTTAAGTCAAATAACACAATTTTCTAAATCACATGCTATCATGCTGATAGTAAGTTATGCGTTCCCCAGAATATAGGGTGAGCATGCATGGTGAATTTTTAAAAAGGAAAATATGACAGTATGGAACAGGGTGGTAGATTTGAGTCTAAGTTAGTGAATTTGAAGAAATATGTTCTTGTACTCTATAGCATCTTATAGTCTGTAGCTGAATTTTCTGCCATGCAAAAGGAAGGAAAATTGATATTTTTCAAGTATCTTCAATGTGACAGTCACTTTATAACCATGTTTTAGTTAATCCTCCCAACAAATTTTCAGGATAGTTGTTATTGTTTGTATTTACAGATAAGGCAACTGAGACCTGGGATGGTAAGTCTAAGGTTTCAGCAACAGTTGACAAAGCCTGACTTTGAACCCAGTAGTATTTGATTCTTAAACCTCTTGCTTTTTCCAGGACTTTCTTTGCATCTCAGTTCATAAGATCAGGTATTCTCACCAAGGAGAAAATCTTAGTCTTCAGAAGTAGGTGTACAAGGATTCTTATTTCTCCATGTCCTTGCCACCACTGGTTATTGTCTGGCCTTTTATTTTATCATTTGAACCTTTTATTTTAGCCATTTTAATGGTATTAAATGGTGTTTCATTATAGTTTTATTCTTCATTTCTCTGATAGCTAACGATCTTTGCATATGCTTACTGGTCATTTGTATATCTTTGGAGAAAAGCATATTCAAAATCTGTACCCATTAATTTTGTCATTTTATTATTAAGTTCTTTATATAATTTAGATCCAAGTCCCTTATGGAATATATGACTTGCAAATATTTTCTCGCATTTTGTGGGTTATTATCTTTTCTCTTTCTTGATGGCGTTAAGTACAAAAGTTTTAAATATGGTGAAGTCTAAACTATCTATCTCTTTCTTGTTTCTTGTACTTTCAGTATCATATCTAAGAATCCATTGTCTAACAAAGTCACAAAGACTTACTCATACTTTCTTTTAAAAGTTTCATAGTTTCAGCTCTTGCCTTTAGGTCTATGATCCATTTAGCATTAAGTTTTATTTATAGTATGAGGAAGGGGTCCAACTTCATTCTTTTGCACATGGATCCCGTGTCCCAGCACCATTTGTTGACAAGATTGTTTTTACCTCCTTGAATTATCCTGGTCCCATTGTAGAAAATCACTGTACTATAAATGTGAGAAGTTATTTCTGGATTTTCATTTCAATCCCATGGATCTACATATTTATCCTTATGCCAGAACCATACTATCTTAATTACTAACTTTGTAGTAAGTTTTTAAGTTGGTTATGAGTCCTCCAACTCTGATTTTCCTTTTCAAGGTTGTTTTGCCTATTTTAGATCCCTTGAATTTTCATATAAATATTAGGTTCATCTTGTCAATTTCTGGGAAAAAAAAGGTAGCTTGTATTTTGAAAAGAATTGCATTGAATTAATGTTAAAATGTCTGTATTACTCAAAGAAGTCAGTAGATTCAATGCAATCCCTGTCACAATACCAACAGCAATTTACACAAAACTAGAACAAATAATACTAAAATTTGTACAGGCCCTAAATAGCCAAGGCAATCCTCAGAAAGAACAAAACTGGAGGTATCACAATACAAGTTCTCAAGATACACTGCAAAGCTTTGGCAATCAAAACAGTATGGTACTGGCATAAAAATAGACACAGAGATTAACAGAATAGAATTTAAAACCCAGAAATAAACCCAGATTTATATGGTCAGTTAATATATGACAAAGGAGGCAAGAATATACAATGGGGAAAAGACAGTTCCTTCAACAGATGATGCTAGGAAAACTGGACAGCTACATGCAAAAGAATGAAAGTAGACCACTTTCTTATACCATATACAAAAATAAACTCAAAGTGTATTAAAGATCTAAATGTTAAATCTGAAACCATAAAAATTCTAAAAGAGAATGAATATAGGCAATAGTTTTCTCTGACATCAATGATAGCAACATTTTTCTAGATACGCCTTCTAAAGCAAGGGAAACAAAAGTAAACATTAAGTAATTGGGACTGTATCAAAATAAAAAGCTTTTAACAGCAAAGCAAACCATCAACAAAATAAAAAGACAAACTATCTTCAAATGATATATCTGATAATGGATTAATATCCAATATAAAGAACTGGTACAACTCAACACCAAAAGAAACAAACAATCTCATTAAAAAAAATTGGCAGAGGAGGACCTGAATAGACATTTTTCCAAAGAAGACAGACTGCCAACAGACACATGAAAAGATGCTCAACATCACTAATCATCAGGGCAATGCAAATCAAAACCACAATGAGATATATATCTTATGCCTGGTAGAATGACTAAAATCAAATGACAAGAAATAACAAGAGTTCATGAGGATATGAAGAAAAAGGAACCTGTACATTGTTGTCGGAATATAAATTGGTATAGCCATTGTGGAAAACAGTATGGAGTTTCCTCTAAAAATTAAAAATAGAAATGCCAGTAATGATCCAGTAATTTCATTACTGGGTACTTACATAAAGCAAATGAAAACACTAATTTGAAAAGATATATGCACCCCGGTGTTTATTGCAGCATTATTTACAATAGCCAAGATATGGAAGCAACCTAAGTGTCCATCAATAGACAAAAGGATACGAAAAAATGTGGCATATATATAAAATGTAATATAATGCAGCCATAAAAAAGGATGAGCTCATGCCATTTGAGACAACGTGGATGGATCTAGGGGGTATGCTAAGTGAAAAAGTCAGAGAAAGACAAGTACCATATAATTCCACTTTTAAGTGGAATCTAAAATAAAGTCAATAAACAAACAGAAACCAGAATCAGATCCATATATAAAAAGAAGAAACTGATGGCTGCCAGGGGTGATGGGGACAGGAGATTGGGAAAAATGGGTTATGGGGACTGGGAGATACAGGCTTCTAATTATGGAATGAATAAGTCACAAGAATAAAAGTTACAGCATAAGAAATATGGTCAATGATATTGCTATAGTGATGTAACAGGACAGATGGTAGCTACACTTGTGGCAAACATAGCGTAATTATAAACTTGTCAAATCAGGAAGCTGTACATCTGAAACCAGTGTAACATTGTGTATCAACTATACTCAAATAAAAAACAACAGAAAAACTCAAAGCAAACAAACAAAATTACATTGAGTCTGTGGATTGATTTGGAGAGTATTGCTATTTTATGATGAAGTCTTCCAACCCATGAACATGGAAAAAATTCTCATGTATTTATGTCTTCTTTAACTTTTTTAGGCAATGCTTTATAGTCCTCAGAGTATAAGTTTTGTATTTCTTTGATAAGTTTATTCCTAAATATTTTATTCTTTTTGATGCTAATGTAAATGGAATTTCATTTCTTAATCTTATTTTTGCTTAGTCCATTACTACTGTATAGAAATCCAATTGACTTTTTTTTTCCAATTGACTCCTATATATTGATCCATGTCCTACAAATTTGCTGAACTCATCTTTTAGCTTTAATATATATATCTATCTATCTATCTATCTATCTATATATATATATATACATTTTTTTTTTACTTTTTCTGGTTTTCTCTATATATTAGATCATGCAATCTGGAAACAGTTTGACTTTTTCCATTTCAATTTGGATGCCTTTTTTAAAAAGGAGAGAGAAAGGAAAACCAAGAAACACATTCTAAACTATAAAGAACAAACTGATGGTAACCACAGGGGAGGTGGGTGGGGGAATGGGTTAAATAGGTGATGGGGATTAAGGAGTACAATTGTGCCAAACAACAGGTGTTTTATGGAAGTGCTGAATCACTAAATTGTACACCTAAAACTAATATAACACTGTATCTTAACTAACTGGAATTTAAATTAAAAATTAAAAAAATAAAATATACCTCATTTAGAGAGAAGAAAAGGAAAAAAAATGGATGCCTCTTATTCATTTTTCTGGTCTAATTTCTCTGACTAAAACCTCAAGCCTAATGTTAAAGTGGCATAAATGGACATTCTTGTCTTGATATTAGAGGAAAAGTATAATGTTAGCTATGGGTATATTGTAGATGTCCTTAATCACATTGAGAAAAAATTCCTTATTTCCTTGTTTATTGAGGTTTTTGTTTGTTTGCTTTCAAAAAAGAATTTTGGATTTTGTCAAATGCTTTTTCTGCATTTACTGAAATAATTGTATGCAGGGTTTTTTGCCCCTGGCTCTATTTTTTAAAAATATTTATTTATTTATTCATGAGAGACACAGCAAAAGAGAGAGGCGGAGACACAGGCTGAGGGAGAAGCAGGCTCCCTGCAAGGAACCTGATGTGAAACTCGATCCCAGACCCCAGGATCATGCCCTGGGCCAAAGGCAGATGCTCAACGCTGAGCCACCCAGGTGTCCCATTGTGTTCTATTGACACAGTATATAACATCAATTAATTTTTAAATATTAAGCTAAGTTTGTGTTCCTAGGATAAATCCCATTTTGTTATGATGTATACTCCTTTTTTTTTTTTAATATTCCTGGACTTAGTTTGCTAGTATTTTGTTGAAGACTTTGTGTCTCTATTCATAAGAGATATTGGCTGTAGTTTTCTTGTGAAGTCTTTGTCAGATTTTGGTATCAGTATAATACTAGCCTTACAGACTGAGTTGAGAAAAGTTCCCTTCTTTTTTTTTTTTTTTTTTTTAGAGACTTTGTGAAAAAAAAAGGGGGGGTATTAAGCCTTTATTTTTTTTTTTAAGATTTTTTTTTATTCATTTGACACAGCAAGAGAAGAGTAGAGGGTCTGAAGGAAAGAGAGAAGCAGATTCCTCACTTTTGTAATTTTTAATTTAAATTCCAGTTAGTTAACATACAGTGTAATATTAGTTTTAGGTGTACAGTTTAGTGATTCAACACTTCCATAAAACCAATAACCAACATGGAGCTCTAACCAGGACCCTGGTATCATGACCTAAGCTGAAAGCAGACATTTAACCAGCTGAGCCACCTAAGAGTCCCAGTACTGAGTCTTTGCTAGAATTCATCACTGAAGCCATCTGGTCCTTGCCTTTTCTTTGTGGGAATTTGTATACTTACTAATTCAATCTCTTATTATAGGTTTCTAATCAGATTTCCTATTCTTATCAGAAAGGGAGACAAAACATGGAAGACTCCTAACTCTAGGAAACGAACTAGGGGTGGTGGAAGGGGAGGAGGGCGGGGGGCTGGAGGTGACTGGGTGGTGGGCACTGAGGGGGGCACCTGACGGGATGAGCACTGTGTGTTATTCTGTATGTTGGCAAATTGAACACCAATAAAAAAACAAATTTATTATTATTAAAAAAAAGATTTCTTATTTCTTCTTGAGTCCGTTTAGATACATTATATTCTTCTAATAATTTGTCCAATTCATCTTGGTTATCTAATTTGTTGGCATATAGTTTTTCATAATATTATTTTATTATTTTTATTTCTGTAAAGTTATTAGTAATATCCTCTTTTTCATTCTTTACTTAGCAGTTTATGGTCTCTCTCTTTTTTACTGGTCAGACTTAGTAAAGGCTTATCAATTTTGTTATGTTTTTCTAAGAAACTTGGGTATGTGCACAGTCACCCTAGAATACCAGTGTTTTCATAGGGACTCTCTTTGCCTCTTTCTCTGAGCTTTCTGTTAAACTGCCTCTGTTGGTATCACACCCAGTTGTTTGGCTATACTAATTGTTGACCTATTGTGCTACTGTTCTCAAACATAAATTGCTTCATGGTCTGATACAAAAAAATTCAGGCCCCTTTGGAGGAATGTGTCTCAAATGAGTTTTCAGCATCGTTACAGCAGCTTTGGACTTCAGCAAAACCTAATTCTAACATACCATCCTCAACTCTTGATTTGGTGACTCACAGTCACCCAACTCCTCCCTTTGTAGACAAGGAAATTGAGATATAGAAAATGGAAATACCTTGTCCAAGATCACTTCTGCTACAAAGATCAGGGTTCAGAAGCCGTTGTTTCTTAACTGCATGCCATATTTCCTCTATCTTTTCATGTGAATTCAAGAAAGACATTCATTTTACTATTTTCCTAAGCCAAATCTGAGCAAAAGTTAAATATTTATGGTAGGTTGGTTACAAAACTGGTGGTAGGTCTCCACTTCTCCATGACTTGGTGCCCTCTGCAATGTGACTTTATAGTAAAAATCCTTTTCTTTATTGTCTTAATGTGAGCTGGCATTGTAATTTTCCTTGTCCAATAAAATGTGGTGGAAGTGAGGTGGTTTCAAATCCCAGGCTAAGCCTCAATAAGCCTAATGACTTCAGCTTTCTCTTAAAACTTTGAAATATGGAAACAAGTCAACCATAGACTATTAGAAGACAAAAATTGTGGTCTACTCAATGTATTACCCCAAGGCAAAAACCAGACAACCACTAGACATGTAAAGGAGGCCATCCTAGACCAGTAAGTTCCATCCTCCTGCTTTCTGGTCACAAGCACCTGAGTAAGCCAGTCAGTATGAGTCAAACGTAGCTCAGATCAGCAGAATGGCCCAGCTGACCTAGAGACCCTGGAACAGTGATAATAAGTGATTGTTGTTCAAACCTTTCAGTTTTGAGGAGTTTGTAACAATTGCTCATTGATAAAGCTGCCAAAAAAGAACAGCATCAAAATATGTCATAAATATAAACAGTCTTGAGATTATATGAAATTTGGAAATATTTTTACTTCTGATCTCATCTAAATGTGATACACATAAACTAGTGGTACACAAGATACTTTAAAAATATCATAAAGAAACCTTTAAAATTTTAATAGAGATTGAAAGAAATCACTGGTTTTCTAAGAACAATAGTCACTTAAAGTTGTTGCCTTAAATAAACTTTTTAAAGCAGAAAAGCATTAAAGATAACATGTAAACAATGGCACAGGTGGTAGGCAGAAAAAGCAAAATATGTGAAGCAGCGAAATAAAAGGAATGTCTGAGGTTTGGGAAACATTGCAGCAAGGCAGGTGACCTGAACTTGGCTGTGGCATCTCATGTTTAACTCAAGTGCTATATCTAAGCATTTGGCAATCCTTAGAGAACCCTGGCCTGAAGGGATTTATGTTCTAAGTGTGGGATGAGCATGAGGCATATTGATGTGATGAAGAAAACCATCTTGTCTGATAATCCAGTTTCGTAGACCTAGGTCTGTATCTGTATGTGACGAGCATGTATACAGACACACATTACTTAGTGTTTACACAGGGTCTTATCTGAGGATCTCATTACCCTTCACAGGCTTTAATTAAACCCCACAGTACCCCTGATGAAACAGCTATTATTTTAGATGGGTAAATTGAGACACTTAATCAAGGCTCCTCAAACTGATGAAACAATCTGCCTACAGACAAGCAGGAAATGATCTAAGCTGTGAATAGAAGCTGCTAGTCTTTCTCTTAGGTTCCAACTCTTCCACTTTACTGCAGAGCCTGAGGGAAGAGACGATTACCTCTGTTTTGTTTAACTGTTTCTTAGAGTAGCCTAAGATCTTCTATCTCCCTGGGCCTTACATTATAGTAGGAAGAACAACTTACTTGCCTTTTTTGCCTGTTTGTTTTATTTTTTTAAAAAGATTTTATTTATTCATTCATGATAGACAGAGAGAGAGAGAGGCAGAGACACAGGCAGAGGGAGAAGCAGGCTCCATGCCAGGAGCCGGACTCAGGACTCGATCCCGAGATTCCAGGATCACGCCCTGGGCCAAAGGCAGGCCAAAGGCAGGCACCAAACCACTGAGCCACCCAGGGATCCCCTGCTTGTATTTTGGTAACACAGAAGTTCCTTATCCTTCCCCATGGAGGCTATCCCAAACAAGAGCTTTTTTTAGGAGTGTTGTAGAAGGATCTACCTATTGCATTATGATAGACACCAATATTCTCTGCTTTTAGGGAGCATTTTAATCCTTTATCATAAAATGCTTTGTCAGTGTAAATAAGCTTGAAGCTGCCCATGTTCCCTGTCAGAAGTAATGATCCATGGTCAAGCATTATTCTTGGCTTTGTTAGATTTCCTGGAACCATGAGTTCAAATCCTGCCAGGTCAGTTTAGGCCTTTATCCTTTCAAATTAGATAAATGGAGGAGAACACAATTTACCATGCTTAGCTAAGACTTGGAAAAGCAAGAGTCTAATTTAAGTTTTTAAGAAAACTTGTTGACTTTACCTTGGACCACTAGATCAAAGCTAAATGCTGCTAGGTAAGCAGCCCTTTAAAAGGACTAATAATATTTTCTCTTGGAAAGTTTTGCCACATTCTTTCAATAGAAACTATAAGTTGTCTAGGATATCAGATTATTTTTCTTGCATTGTTTATCTTGAACTGTAACACACACACAGGCATACATGCATTTTGATGGTTCTTATGATGTATTATTTACTTTTATCTTTTGCTAGATGCTCATACTGACCTAGAACCAGTGACGACTCAGAAAGCTACATAGGAAACAGTCACTAGGAGCCACTGAGAGTGTAGGAGGAAGATGGTCCTGATTATGACCTTTCACATCACTTTTGTTGACTTTGGAAAAGTCTCAACTAATCTGTATTTTAGTATCTTCACATAAACTGAGGATGATAATCACTACCCATTTCATAAGCTACTGTGAACAGAATGTATATGAAAGTGTTTTGCAAACTATGGAGAATTATGAAGCTTAACATGTTAGTTATTTATGTAATGACTCTTAGTATACTCATTACTTATATGTTAATGTATGTTGTCAAAGTCCATCTGAAAAAACCATGTGCTACTGCTAAATAATTCAAACTCTTCATGTGGTGTTTTATTCAGCACACTACTTTGGTTACAAGTGACAGAAACTTCAACTTACACTGCCTTAAACAGAAAAGGGAACTGATAGGCTTGCGGCAAGATAAAATTAGGATAATGGAATTATTATTAATTTTTCTATGTGTGTTAATAGCACTGTAGTTATGCTTTAAAAAACCCCTCTGTTCGAAATACAACATATAGTAATTATGGGGAAATTAAATGATGTCTAAGACACTTTCTCACTTTGTGTCTCTGTGTCATAATTTGATAGTTTTCATAAACATTTCAAAGATTTCGTTACTATATTTGTTATGGTGATCTGTGACCAGCAACCTTTGATGTTACTATTGTAATTGTTTGGGGTACCACAAACTGTGTCCATCTGAGATGGTGAACTTAATCTACAAATGTGTGTCTTCTGACTATACCACTGATCTGCCATTCCCCTGTCTCTCTCTTTCTCTCTCTTCAGACTTCCTTATTCTGTAAGATACACAAAAATATTGAAATTAGACCAATTCATAACCCTACAATGGCCTCTAACTGTTCAAGTGAAAGGAAGAGTCACATGTCTCTCATTTTAAATCAAGAGCTAAAATTGATTAAGCTTAGTGAGGAAGTCATGTCAAAAGCTGAGGTAGGCCTCTTGCACCAATCAGCCAAGTTGTGAATGCAAAGGAAGAGTTCTTGGAAGAAATTAAAAGTGCTACTCCAGTGAATGCATCAATAATAAGAAAGTCAAAGAGCCTTATTGCAAATATGGAGAAAGTGGTAGTGGTCTGGATAGAGGATTAAGCCAGCCCCAACATTCCCTTAAGCCAGAGCCTATCCATAACAAGTGCCAACTCTCTTTAATTCTCTGAAGGCTGTGAGAAATGAGGAAGCTACAGAAGAAAAGTTTAAAGCTAGCACAGGTGGCTCATAAGGTTTCAGGAAAGTAACATACAAGTACAAAGTGAAGCAGCAAGTGCTGATACAGAAGCAGCAGCAAGTTATCCAGCAGATCTAGAGAAGAGAATTCATGAAGGTGGCTAAACTAAACAACATATTTTTTTAATAATAAATTTATTTTTTATTGGTGTTCAATTTGCCAACATACAGAATAACACCCAGTGCTCATCCCGTCAAGTGCCCCCCTCAGTGCCCGTCACCCATTCACCCCCACCCCCCGCCCTCCTCCCCTTCCACCACCCCTAGTTCGTTTCCCAGAGTTAAGAGTCTTTACGTTCTGTCTCCCTTTCTGATATTTCCCTCACATTTCTTCTCCCTTCCCTTCTATTCCCTTTCACTATTATTTATATTCCCCACATGAATGAGAACATATAATGTGTGTCCTTCTCCGATTGACTTACTTCACTCAGCATAATACCCTCCAGTTCCATCCACATTGAAGCAAATGCTGGGTATTTGTCATTTATAATGGCTGAGTAATATTCCATTGTATACATAAACCACATCTTTTTTATCCATTCATCTTTCGAAGGACACCGAGGCTCCTTCCACAGTTTGGCTATTGTGGACATTGCTGCTAGAAACATCAGGGTGCAGGTGTCCCGGCGATTCATTGCATCTGAATCTTTGGGGTAAATCCCCAGCAGTGCAATTGCTGGGTCGTAGGGCAGGTCTATTTTTAACTCTTTGAGGAACCTCCACACAGTTTTCCAGAGTGGCTGCACCAGTTCACATTCCCACCAACAGTGTAAGAGGGTTCCCTTTTCTCTGCATCCTCTCCAACATTTGTGGTTTCCTGCCTTGTTAATTTTCCCCATTCTCACTGGTGTGAGGTGGTATCTCATTGTGGTTTGGATTTGTATTTCCCTGATGGCAAGTGATGCAGAGCATTTTCTCATGTGCATGTTGGCCATGTCTATGTCTTCGTCTGTGAGATTTCTGTTCATGTCTTTTGCCCATTTCATGATTAGATTGTTTGTTTCTTTGCTGTTGAGTTTAATAAGTTCTTTATAGATCTTGGAAACTAGCCCTTTATCTGATACGTCATTTGCAAATACCTTCTCCCATTCTGTAGGTTGTCTTTTAGTTTTGTTGACTGTATCCTTTGCTGTGTAAAAGCTTCTTATCTTGATGAAGTCCCAGTAGTTCATTTTTGCTTTTGTTTCTTTTGCCTTCGTGGATGAATCTTGCAAGAAGTTACTGTGGCTGAGTTCAAAAAGGGTGTTGCCTCTAGCATTTTGATGGACTCTTGTCTCACATTTAGATCTTTCATCCATTTTGAGTTTATCTTTGTGTATGGTGAAAGAGAGTGGTCTAGTTTCATTCTTCTGCATGTGGATGTCCAATTTTCCCAGCACCATTTATTGAAGAGACTTTCTTCCAATGGATAGTCTTTCCTCCTTTATCGAATATTAGTTGCCCATAAAGTTCAGGGTCCACTTCTGGATTCTCTATTCTGTTCCACTGATCTATGTGTCTGTTTTTGTGCCAGTACCACACTGTCTTGATGACCACAGCTTTGTAGTATAACCTGAAATCTGGCGTTGTGATGCCCCCAGATATGGTTTTCTTTTTTAAAATTCCCCTGGCTATTCTTTTCTGATTCCACACAAATCTTAAAATAATTTGTTCTCACTCTCTGAAGAAAGTCCATGGTATTTTGATAGGGATTGCATTAAACATGTAAATTGCCCTGGATAACATTGACATTTTCACAATATTAATTCTGCCAATCCATGAGCATGGAATATTTTACCATCTCTTTGTGTCTTCCTCAATTTCTTTCAGAAGTGTTCTATAGTTTTTAGGGTATAGATCCTTTACCTCTTTGGTTAGGTTTATTCCTAGGTATCTTATGCTTTTGGGTGCAATTGTAAATGGGATTGACTCCTTAATTTCTCTTTCTTCAGTCTCATTGTTAGTGTATAGAAATGCCATTGATTTCTGGGCATTGATTTTGTATCCTGCAACGCTACCAAATTGCTGTATGAGTTCTAGCAATCTTGGGGTGGAGGCTTTTGGGTTTTCTATGTAGAGTATCATGTCATCGGCAAAGAGGGAGAGTTTGACTCCTTCTTTGCCAATTTGAATGCCTTTAATGTCTTTTTGATGTCTGATTGCTGAGGCTAGGACTTCCAGTACTATGTTGAATAGTAGTGGTGAGAGTGGACATCCCTGTCTTGTTCCTGATCTTAGGGGAAAGGCTCCCAGTGCTTCCCCAGTGAGAATGATATTTGCTGTGGGCTTTTTGTAGATGGCTTTTAACATGTTGAGGAATGTTCCCTCTATCCCTACGCTCTGAAGAGTTTTGATCAGGAATGGATGCTGTATTTTGTCAAAAGCTTTCTCTGCATCTAATGAGAGGATCATATGGTTCTTGGTTTTTCTCTTGCTGATATGATGAATCACATTGATTGTTTCACGAGTGTTGAACCAGCCTTGTGTCCCAGGGATAAATCCTACTTGGTCATGGTGAATAATTTTCTTAATGTGCTGTTGGATCCTATTGGCTAGTATCTTGTTGAGAATTTTTGCATCCATGTTCATCAGGGATATTGGTCTGTAATTCTCCTTTTTGGTGGGGTCTTTGTCTGGTTTTGGAATTAAGGTGATGCTGGCCTCATAGAATGAATTTGGAAGTACTCCATCTCTTTCTATCTTTCCAAACAGCTTTAGTAGAATAGGTATGGTTTCTTCTTTAAACGTTTGATAGAATTCCCCTGGGAAGCCATCTGGCCCTGGACTCTTGTGTCTTGGGAGGTTTTTGATGACTGCTTCAATTTCCTCCCTGGTTATTGGCCTGTTCAGGTTTTCTATTTCTTCCTGTTCCAGTTTTGGTAGTTTGTGGCTTTCCAGGAATGCATCCATTTCTTCTAGATTGCCTAATTTATTGGCATATAGCTGTTCATAATATGTTTTTAAAATCGTTTGTATTTCCTTGGTGTTGGTAGTGATCTCCGCCTTCTCATTCATTATTTTATTAATTTGAGTCTTCTCTCTCTTCTTTTTAATAAGACTGGCTAATGGTTTATGTATCTTATTAATTCTTTCAAAGAACCAACTCCTGGTTTTGTTGATCTGTTCCACAGTTCTTCTAGTCTCGATTTCGTTGAGTTCTGCTCGAATCTTTATTAACTCTCTTCTTCTGCTGGGTGTAGGATCTATCTGCCATTTTTTCTCTAGCTCCTTTATGTGTAAGGTTAGCTTTTGTATTTGAGTTCTTTCCAGTTTTTGAATGGATGCTTGTATTGCGATGTATTTCCCCCTTAGGACTGCTTTTGCTGCATCCCAAAGATTTTGAATGGTCGTATCTTCATTCTCATTAGTTTCCATGAATCTTTTTAATTCTTCCTTAATTTCCTGGTTGACCCTTTCATCTTTTAGCAGGATGGTCCTTAACCTGCACGTGTTTGAGGTCCTTCCAAACTTCTTGTTGTGATTTAGTTCTAATTTCAAGGCATTATGGTCTGAGAATATGCAGGGGACGATCCCAATCTTTTGGTATCGGTTCAGACCCGATTTGTGACCCAGTATGTGGTCTATTCTGGAGAAAGTTCCATGTGCACTTGAGAAGAATGTGTATTCAGTTGAGTTTGGATGTAAAGTTCTGTAGATATCTGTGAAATCCATCTGGTCCAGTGTATCGTTTAAAGCTCTCGTTTCTTTGGAGATGTTGTGCTTAGAAGACCTATCTAGTATAGAAAGAGCTAGATTGAAGTCACCAAGTATAAGTGTATTATTATCTAAGTATTTCTTCACTTTGGTTATTAATGGATTTAAATATTTGGGAGCTCCCACATTCAGGGCATACATATTGAGTATTGTTAAGTCCTGTTGTTGGATAGATCCTTTAAGTATGATATAGTGTCTCTCTTCATCTCTCACTACAGTCTTCGGGGTAAATTTTAGGCTATCTGATATAAGGATGGCTGCCCCTGCTTTCTTTTGAGGACCATTCGAATGGTAAATGGTTCTCCAACCTTTTATTTTCAGGCTGTAGGTGTCCTTCTGTCTAAAATCAGTCTCTTGTAGACAGCAAATAGATGGGTCCTGCTGTTTTATCCAGTCTGAAGCCCTGTGCCTTTTGATGGGGTCATTAAGCCCGTTCATGTTCAGAGTTACTATCGACAGATATGAGTTTAGGGTCATCATGATATCTATTCAGTCCTTGTTTTTGTGGATTGTTCCACTGCACTTCTTCTTAAAGGAGAATTTTAAGAGTCCCCCTTAAAATTTCTTGCAGAGCTGGTTTGGAGGTCACATATTCTTTCAGTTCCTGCCTGTCTTAGAAGCTCTTTATCTCTCCTTCCATTTTGAATGAGAGCCTTGCTGGATACAGTATTCTTGGTTGCATGTTCTTTTCATTCAGGACCCTGAGTATATCCTGCCAGCCCTTTCTGGCCTGCCAGGTCACTGTGGAGAGGTCTGCTGTTACCCTAATACTCCTCCCCATAAAAGTCAGGGATTTCTTGTCTCTTGCTGCTTTAAGGATCTTCTCTTTATCTTTGGAATTTGCATGCTTAAATATTAGACGTCGAGGTGTTGAACGGTTTTTATTGATTTTAGGGGGAGATCTCTCTATTTCCTGGATCTGAATGCCTGTTTCCCTTCCCAGATTAGGAAAGTTTTCAGCTAGGATTTATTCAAATACATATTCTGGCCCTCTGGCCCTTTCGGCACCCTCGGGAACCCCAATTAAACGTAGGTTTTTCTTCCTCAGGCTGTCGTTTATTTCCCTTAATCTATCCTCATGGTCTTTTAATTGTTTGTCTCTTTTTTCCTCAGTTTCCCTCTTTGCCATCAACTTGTCTTCTATGTCACTCACTCGTTCTTCCACTTCGTTAACCCTCGTCGTTAGGACTTCTAGTTTGGATTGCATCTCATTCAATTGATTTTTAATTTCTGCCTGATTGGATCTAAATTCTGCAGTCATGACGTCTCTTGAATCCTTTATGCTTTTTTCCTAGAGCCACCAGTAGCTGTATAATAGTGCTTCTGAATTGGCTTTCTGACATTGAATTGTAATCAAGATTTTGTAACTCTGTGGGAGAGAGGACTGTTTCTGTTTCTTTCTTTTGAGGTGAGGTTTTCCTTCTAGTCATTTTGCTCAGTGCAGAGTGGCCAAAAGCAAGTTGTATTGGGGAAAGGAGAAAAAGAGAGAGAAAGAAGGAAAGAAAAGAGAAAAAGAAAAAAGGAAGAAAAAAAGAGAAGAAAAAGAAAGGGGAAAAAAAAAAGAAAAAGAAAGGGGGAAAAAAAGGGTGGGGAAGCAAACAGAAATCAAAAAGAAAAAAAAAGAAAAGAAAAGAAAAACCCACGGGGGAGTATCTTCTGATTCTGTATACTTCAAGTCCCTTGGCTTCCCCTGGAACTTGTCCGTCTAGCTGGTCTTCTGGGGGAGGGGCCTGTTGTGCTGATTTTCAGGTGTGTGCACTTGGGGGAGCTGCTCAGCCCCTGCCTGGTGCAGGGCTCAGTGGGGGGTGTTTACCCCGTGAGGCCCCAGGAGGAACAACCGCAGTGGCGGGGCCAGCTCTGGAGCCCTGGAGTCAGCTCCCGCAGTAACCCCGGAGCTCTCTGTCTGCAGGGCCTGGAGGGTCCGGGCGGGGCCGCTGATCTGCTCAGCTGGGGCAGGAGCGTCCTCGCTGTCCTGGGCCCTCCCGGCCTCTGCCTGTCCCGGGGGAAGGCCGGATCCTGGGCTGTGTCCCGGCGCCCTGTTGTCCGGGGCCTGCGCTGTTGGATTCCAGCTCCCTCCCCGCAGCCCCCTCCGCGGAGCCGCCCCCGAGCCCCTCCGAGCTGCTCCGGGTCCCGCCGTGCGCGCTGCAGCCCTTAGGGAGCTCGGCGCACTCTCCTGGAGCCCAGGGCTGTTACTGTCCCAGGGAGCCCGAGGGCATCCCCGCCCTCCTGGGTCCTGCTCCAACTCCCTGCGAGCCCCTTTCCCCCGGGAAGGTTGGTGCCGCTCCTGCGTCTCCGGGACGGGGCTCTCCTGTCCTGGGGACACTCGCCCCGGCCTCAGCGCGGGGCCCCTCCCCCTTGGAGACCTTTTGTTTCTTTATTTCTTTTTCCCCCGTCTTCCTACCTTGATAGAAGCGCGAACTCTTCTCACTGTAGCATTCCAGCTGGTCTCTCTTTAAATCTCAGACTGAATTCGTAGATTTTCAGGATGATTTGAAGGTTATCTAGGTAATTTGGTGGGGACAGGTGACTTGGGGACCCTACTCTTCTGTGATCTTGCCCCTCCCTCAACATATTTTCAATGTAGATGAAACAGTCTTCTATTGGAAGTAGGTGCCATCTAGGGCTTTCATAGCTAGAGAAGAGAAGTCAATGCGTGGCTTCAAAGCTTCATAGGACAAACTGACTCTCTTGTTAGGGTCTAATGCAGCTGATTACTTGAAGTTAAAGCCAATGTTCACTTACCATTTCAAATATCCTAGGACATGAAGAATTATGCCAAATCTACTCTGTCTTTGCTCTATAAATGAAACAACAAAGTCTGGATGACAGCACATCTGTTTACAACATGGTTTACTGAACAGTTTAAGCCCATTGTTGAAAGCTATTGCTCAGAAAAAAAAGATTCCTTTCAAAATGTTACTGCTGATTGACAATGCACCTTGACATGCAAGAGCTCTGATGGAGATGGACAATGTGATTAATGTTGTTTTCATGCCTGCTAACACAACATCCATTCTGCAGCCCATGAATCAAGGAGTAATTTGAAATTTTAAGCCTTATTATTTAAGAAACACATTTTGTAAGGCTGTAGCTGCCATAGATAGTGATTCCTCTGATGGATCTGGTAAAGTACATTACAAACCTTTGGGAAAGGATTTGCCATTCTAGATGCCATTAAGAATATTTGTGATTCATGGAAAGAGGCCAAATATCAATATTAACAGGAGTTTGGAAGAAGCTGATTTCAGACACCATAGAGGACTTTGAGGGGTTCAAGTCTTCAGAGAAGGAATTGCAGATGTGGTAGAAACAGCAAGAGAACTAGAATTAGAAGTGGAACCTGCAGATGGAAGTGAATTGCTGAAATCTTATGATAAAACTTGAATGAATAAAGAGTTGCTTCTCATGGATGACCAAGAGAGTGGTTTCTTGAGATGGGATCTATTCATGGTGAAAATGCTATGAAAATTGCTGACATGACAACTAAGCATTTACAATATTACATCTACTTAGTTGACAGAGCAGCAGCAGGTTTTGAGAGGACTGACTCAAGTTTGGAAAAAAAAAAAAAAAGTCCCGTTGTGAGCAAAATGCTATTGCATGCTACAGAGAAATTTGTGAGAGTCAATCGATGTGGCAAATTTCATTATTGTCTTATTTTAAGAAATTGCCGTAGCCACCCCAGCTTTCAGGAACCACCACTCCAATCAGCCAGCAGCCAGCAGCATTAAAAGACTACAGCACAGTGTCGTCTGACTCACCTTATTGCAATATTCACTTTATTCTGACATGTGTTTTATTGCAGTGGTCTGGAACTGAACTCATGATATCTCTGAGGTATGGCTATATTGCTGAAATGTAGATAATTGCTAAGCCCACATGATAGGCATAAGTCAAAGTGGGAAGTTCATTATGCTGACCTCTCTACTTTTATGTATATTTGAAAATATTGATAATAGTTAGTTATAGGTATCAGTTACCACTTCTCTGTCCTCAGCTCTCTTTTCCTCACTTGGCTGTGTCCTCTGAGGTGAGCTCTCTCCTTTGGTGACAAATAGATTCTTGGGGCTGACATCATTCTTACAACTAAAGATCCTTAAGAAACTATGGTACCATTTTTTTCCCACTGGCTTCAGCAAAATTCCCAGAAAAGTCTGATTGGGTTAACTTGCGCCACCTCTCCATCTTTGAACTAACCATGGTTGCTTAGGGACAGAGTGTTCTGATGTGGTAGCTTAGAGAATATAAGGCACAATAGTGCAGGGTGACACTGTGCCAGCCAACCTGAGTTCAGATCCTACCTCTGTCACCCACCACGGCTGGACAAATTCTTTTTTTTTTTTTTAAAGATTTTATTTATTTATTCATGAGAGACACACACACACAGAGAAACAGAGACATAGGCAGAGGGAGAAGCAGGCTCCACGCGGGGGAGCCTGATGTGGGACCGATCCCTAGGACTCCAGCATCACGCCCTGAGCCGGAAGGCAGACGCTTAACTGCTGAGCCACCCAGGCGTCCCTGGACAAGTTCTTTAAGTTCTCTGAACCTCAGGTTTCTTGTCTATAAAATAAGGATAATAATAAAAGTACCTGCCTCATGCTGTCCTTGTAAGAATCAGAAGATTAGTACATACCAAGTGACTGGAACAGTGCCTGAAATGTAGTGAGTCCATTAATACTAAACAAAAATATAGTATCATTTGCCAATCCTTGTAGTGGTAAAAGTCAAGTCATCCCTATGAGAACGAAATGGGATAGGTTACCATTAGTAAAAGGAAGGTTAGATTCCAGGAGATAGACATATGAGAAAACATACTGGTCAGACAGAAATTCTACAAATCATAAACATCCCACCATCACATACACCTAAGTTCATTGGAGCAGTAAAACTTTCCTTCATAGAGAACTCATAGATAAGCTTCATTCTAAGGCTGGTAAAATGACTGTAAATGCCAAATTAGAAGGTTGTAAACTAAGGTCCATTTCCTAGATATCATTTAAAACTCTTCCTAGGAGTATTCATTTACATGCAGACAGAGCATTCATCAACATTAGTCTTATCTATTATTAAAGTAGGCTTGGTGGGACTTTAATTTAACATCCTCTGGCAATTGATCCTTGACTTAGAAAATTGAAGCTTCCAGTCTCCTAAAAAGCCCTTTATTTCAGATATTTCACTAATTCCAATATTGTTATGCTATTTCTGCTGAGAAGCCCATCCTAGATTTTAAGCATATTGAAAGTAAGGACTTCATTATTCATCATTTTATTTTAGCATATCTGGCATAAAGAATTTATTCAAAGAAATATTAACTGGCTTTATGTCTGGCTCTGGTAAATGAGAAAGATACAGCCTATCTCTTCATCGGTCACATGTTTAATAGACAAAAAAGACAATATTAAAGAGTACTAAGAATCTGAAAGGAGGGCTGTTACAGCTTGAATTCCAGAGAGATATGAGGGCATCTGTATTAGTCCAGAAGGCAAGAATACCCTCCTATGGAAAGGCAGTTAAGTTGAAACTTGAAGGAATTGATTTGGGGGAATTGTTGGAGAAGACTCACTCCAGGCAGAAGGAGCACATGTGTGAGAAGAGCTTAAGGATTAGGAGGACATTGCAGTAGTAGTGTGACTTATAGAAAGGAGGCTGAGCAAAATATTCTATAAGCTCCTTTAAACAAACTACTATTTGACCAGGTCAGTCATGGGGCATGACATAAGGGGTCTGGTCCTTTCTCACCAAGCCTGGAAACATTTAACTATGATCTAGATGTGCTGGCCATGAAAATTCACCTCTCAGATCTATTTCAGGGAACGCAATTGGTCCTGGGACCTAGCACTGGAAATTTGACCTACCATGCTTTGCGCTGAGGCCATTCTTCCCATTCGCTTCCAGCCAGTGACTGAACACAGCCAAGACACGGAGGCAGATCTTTTCCTGGGAGATAGGAGCTTTTCTGTTGGGTGTACCTGTGCCTGGAGGATCCCCCGTCAACCACACTGAAGAGCACTGCACTTCCTATGTAGGCTTCCTGCCTTCCCTCTTTTCTCATAGGGTCAGATTGCATGCAGTCTCCCCTGATTCCTCTAGCTCCTTCCTTCATAAGTATTTCCCCCATTATAGTGCTTGCCCATCTAATCCTGTCCTGCTGCCTGCTTTTCAGAGGGCCTAAGCTAATACTCCAGATAACCAAATATGTATCTTATCCTGAGAAAGGAGATGGCACAATCATTTAAAAAGATTTTTTTCAGGTGGCCAGTTAGGCATAGACATGGAATCCCAACAACTATTTAATGAGTTCCTTTGTTAAGTTGGAAGAAATAATCATGGGCCATTTTGTAGAGGGTTTGTAATCCAAGAGATAGGTGGGGAGAGGGATGAAGGGGGAAGACATGTGAGGAAGACAAGTGAGGAGTGAAAAGAAGAAAAAGATGAACAGGCAGATGGGGAGGAGTGGAGGTAGATTCAAAAACAAAAGAAATTTCATGGGGGCAAGGGAAGGAAAAACATAATACCCTTATTAATTCTGTTGGAATGACAATCTCTTGTCCTTGAAAGGCCTACTCTTCTCTTTAAGAAAAGGTTTCATTGCTATAAATAGAAGGAAATTTATGCAATCACTTAAATCTAGGACAGAGAGAGGCATTCTTTCAGGAAAAGGATATATAGGAGACCAGCCTTTATATTGTATAGATTTGTAGACTGAAAGAGCCTATTATAAGTAATGCTGCATATAGCTTCTTCAATTAGTATTCTCATTTCTTTGGGTAAGCACCCAGTAATGGAATTAGTGATTATATCATTTTTCTACTTTAATTTTTTTAATTTAAATTCAATTAATTAACATATATTATCAGTTGCAGAGGTAGAGTTCAGTGATTCATCAATCTTATATAATACTCAATGCTCATTATATCATGTGCCCTTCTTAATGTACATTATCAGTTACTTCAGACCCCAATCTCCTCCCCTATATGCACCCTATGTTTATTGCAGCATTATTTATAATAACAAAGGAATGGAAGCAGCCCAAGTATCCTTTCATAGATGAATGAATGAAGAATATGGATGAATATTAGCGATGAGAAAGAATGAAATTTTTGCCATTTGTATAAACATGTGTGGACCTAGGGAGGATAATGCTAAGTGAAATATGTCAGAGAAAGACAAATGCCATATTATTTCACTCATAAGTGGAATTTAAGAAACAAAGGAAAAGAGGACAAACAACAGACTTTTAAATACAGAGAACAAACTGGTGGTTGCCAGAGAGAAGGTGAGTAGGAGGATGGGGGAAATATATAAAGGGGATTAAGAGGTACAAATTTCCAGTTATACAATGAATAAGTCACATTGTATGAAATGCTGTATGAAAATACAACATTAGGAACATGGCCAATAAGATTGCAATAATGTTGTTTGGTGACAGATGACTATATTTACGGTGAGCTCTAAGTAATGTATAGAATTGTGGAATCATTGTGTTACACACTCTAAACTAATATAACACAGTATGTTAATTATATATATAATACAATCAATATATATAGGCATTTGAGAACCAAAAAAAAAAAAAAAAGAGCCTAACATTTGGAGTTTAAACTATCTGATTTCTTTTTCCAGATGTTATTTCTTTGGAGACCAAGTCACATGGGAACCTCTTTGCCTACCTTCCCTTTCAGGATCCAAATATCCCACTCCAAATATTCAGAAGCAAAATGTGAAGAAGCTGAAAATGATGACAATCTATGCCTGATGTGAGACCCAAAAAGAAATCTGACCTGGGGAGGTGAGTATAAGGATGTGAAATCTGCACTGCCTGCTGTGCTAGCCACACGTGGCTATTTGCATTTATATTTAAGTTTATTATAGTAAAATTTTAAAAATTAGTTCCATAGACACACTCGTGACATTTCAAGTACACACTAGCCACTTGTAGCTAGTAGTTTCCATATTAGAGAGCCACATAGAGAATATTTTCATAATCCCAAAAAATTGTTTTGGACAAAGCTGTGTTAAATAGACAAAAGTGCCAATGGGAAAAAGAGATGGAGGGCCAAAAAGTGAGGGTCTTGCTCTGTGGCAACTGATTCTAGGGTTGGCCCCATGCCATGACCAAAAATCATGGACATGATAAATACATTAAGAAAATTCCTCCCACAGATTTAATCTGTCATGGAGTCTCTGAGAATGGGATTTTATAACTTGAACCTTAAATTTAAAAGTATTCTCTGTATATGCTAACAAAAAGAAATTTTAACTGACTGTGTCATGTTTTCCTTCTAGAAGAGTTTCTTGACCTTTGCACTATTGGCCAGAGCATTCTTTGCTGTAGATTAATTTTTTGTTGTGGACTATTCTGTACATGGTAGGATGTTTAGCAGCATCCCTAGATGCTATTAGCATCCCCACCTCCCATGGCAACAACTGTAAATGTCTCTAGACGTGGTTCAATGTCCATTGGCAAGAAAAAATCAGCCCCCCTATTGATCTAGTATATATGGTGTCTGTAATATACTGATAATATACTGATATATATACTGTAATATACTGATATGGTCATAGGCCTGGTCAGAGAAGTAATTGCCACCTCCCCACCTAAGCTATAACCAAGCAGTGGCCTATGACTGACCTGGCAAAATAACACTTTGTTTAGAGGAAGCTCATAAAATGATTTTGGCCAGAAGGATGAGCTAACCTCATAATAAGTACTTGAAGAGAGAAACCACCCCTCAAATGCATAATGTGTACCATGACTGAGATTGACTTAACTAGGATGAAGAAATCATATAATTTGCTATGTCTACAAATATGTAAGTAACCCAAATGTGTGTTTCTTTTTTTGGTATCAAAGATAATTCTAGAATAAAATTCATTGTCACAGTCATTTTAAAGTACATCCACACTGTCAAAAGTCTAAATAACTACATTTTTTACTCTCTAAAAATGGAAGGCACTAAATAATACAGCACTATGTTTTAACCTGAAGATTTTCATACTCAATTCTAACTCAAAAATATATTTCCTGACATCCATGCTTTATAAAATAATTCCCCTGTGATAATTATGTACCTTGAGTAGAATTACCAATGCATCTGTCTTGAATGCTTAATATATTCTATGGCAAGTGCCTTGAGAACTTTCAATTCTGTTGCTGCCAAGAGAAAGAGGTATTAACTATTCAGAATGAGATGATCATATTAGATTTTGTGCATAAAGAAAATCACAACTAAGACTTTAAGACTTAAATGGGTTTTTCTCCAGAGCCTACTATGTAGCTACTATTGAAAGAGTATAGATTCTTCTACTCCTGTTTACCAGGTCCCACAGTGCCCCAGCCTAAACTACCTGTTGTGACTTTAGTTCCCTTTCCTTTTTCAGCCTCAAATGGACCCTTAGAGCAACCAGGTATTCCTTTATTTATCACTTTATAATTTCCAAACAGGTGTCTGATCCAGGTATTTTTTTCTCTTCTGAAGCCCAAGTGCAACCCTTCATCCTCAAGTCTTGGAGGACACACTGTCTGATTTTATGAAGATGGTGGCCAGCACCCTTGTCCACAGGTCAACCTTGCCTTCTCTTATAGGAAGAGGGATGCTCCTTCTCCTTGGTGTCAATCTTAGGGACAAAATGAACCTCCATGCTGGCCCCTGGAGAGAATGCATTCCTCAGAAGTCCTTCAGATGGAGAGTCAGTTCAAGAAGGGGTAGACCTTTTTGGACCACTCAACATAAAAGCAAATCTTTTCATTGTTATTTGCAAAGATGTCAGCTTCCAGAATTGAGGAGCAAAGTGAGATTTTGATGAGCTGTTGTACTTGCCATTGAGTTGCCTCATCCTCAGTTTATAGCATATCAGATAGTGTCCTAGAAGTTTGTTCTTTCTTTGAAAAAGAAACATCTAATAATGTAAGTAAATGTGCTTATGATAGAATTTGTAATACAGAAATGTATAAAGAAGATATTTGAATCATTAACAATATAACAATAGGTAATGATTATTAAAGAATTACTGTATACCAGTTTCTGTGCTAAGCATTTTATAAACATTATCCTATCTTTATAATAAGTCAGAGATATCAGCCATTGATATGGGTACACTTTCCTCCAAGCTTTTTTTTTTTTTAAATAGACTTTATTACAACAGTTTTAGACTTATGAGATCTAATTTAGAAATTAAGAAGATAGTATAGAAAATTCCCATGTAACTAAAGCCAACTTACCCTATTATTAACATATTATACTAGTATGACACATTTGTTAGTATGACACATACTAGATACTATTATGATACACACACATACTAGTATCAGTATTGATACTTTATTATTAATTAAGACCTACAGTTTATTTAGATTTCCTTAATTTTTATGTAAGTTCTTTTTCTGTCCCACTCATTGTACCACATGTTAAAAAGTCTTCATGCTTCTTTAGGCTCTTTTTTGGCTACAACAGTTTCTTAGACTTTCTTTGTTTTTGATGACCTTGACAGTTTTGAGAACAACTGGTTAGGTGTATTACAGGATGCCTCTCAACTGGAATTTTCTGAAGATTTTTCTCTTGATGAGACTCAAGTAAGAATTTTTTTAAATTGTCATTAGTTGGAGTTGAATTATATGAATTCTTTTTCTGCTAGTGAGACAATCATATAGTCCTCTTTAATTTGCTTTTGCAGTTAAGTACATTATCAGATTTCAAATGTTATATAGAGTCCTGAGAAAAATCTACTTCATCATAATTTATTTTTGAAGCTGGGCCTATAATTTTCCTTTCTCATACCATCCTTGTCTGGTTTTATTATTGTCTTCATCCATGTTCCTTAGGAAGCAAACTGTGGGATAGAGCTTTATGTGCAAGAACTTTACTGGGGAGGCTCTCATGATCAATTCCTATGGGGGCAAGGACAAGAGTCAGAGCAGAAGTGTAATGCAGCCTCCACAGAGGCCTCAACAATGTAAATAGGATGGTCTTTCCAAGCTGTCCCAATGTAATTCAGTGGGGCAGGGCTCCTGCACCATTGCATCTACTGGTCTTGGATGTGGACCCAATGGACATTCCTGGAAAGGCACTCAGCTGTGAGTGGCCAGCAGCCACCAATCCCAGCATCTGGGGAAATGTATGCTTTGGTCCTAAAGGGGGGGCCTGGAAAATTTGCCATAGTGTCCACCACAGTAATCAAGAATATGCTTTCCTCAATACAGGATTTGAGGAGGTTTTCCTTCTGTACAGTGTTAAACAATTTGCAGAAGCTAGAAGTTATCTATTCTGTTGATGGTGTGGTAAAACTTGAAAACCATGGGACATGAGTGGAGGAAGGGAGAGGGAGGAGACTGCATACATGTTTGACTCCCAAATCAAATATTTTAATAGCTATAAGTTCTTTATTCCCACTCAAATCAACATTGGTAATTTATATTTTTTTCTAGAAGAAAACCATAATCTTATGTGTTATCAGATGTATTAGCATATAGTTATTCATAATAACTCTTGTGATATTTTAAGTCACTATTATTTAATAATGTCCTTTTTTTCTTCAGTTATGTTTTTGTGTGCCTTTTTTCTTTATTGTTTGTCCACTTTATTAGCCTTTTCAAAGAATTATACTTTGTTTCTGCAGATCATCTCTATTGCTTGTTTTCTGTTTCACTAATGTTTGCTCTTATCTTTATTAGCTTCTCTTCTCTTTCTTTGGGTTTGCTCTATTCTTTTTCTAACTCTTGAGTTTTGGTCTCATTACTTTTATATTGTTTTTCTTTTTTAATATGCACAATGTGCCCTCTGAGTACTGATTTAGCTGTATTGCATATGTTTTAACTAACTGTAATAGAGATTTTAAGTTGTCCTACACTTTCCTTCCTGCCCTCATTCCTTTAAAAATAAAACAACAACAACAACAACAACAACAATAACAAAACACCCAATCATTAGGTAAGCATATGGTATCCCAAATAAGGATAACATTTCTTAGCTTCTCTTGCAGCTGCAATGGCTATATTTTGGAAACAGGTAGAGATCAAGGCTCCTAAGACATTATTCTAGGATTTTTTGAGGAATAGGTCCAATCTGTAAGCAGACATGAGTTACAGAAACTCCAGGGTGGTCAGTCATGTAAATGCCTGGTCAGCTTTGTAACCTGTTTGTCAGGCCAAGAGAGTACAAGAAATGGTACTGGCTAGATCCTAGTATTGCTGCAGGTGAGGCTGGGGAAGGTAGACTCTTACCAGCTAAAATTTGCAGAGTCCATTATGAAAAGAGTGTGAAGAATAGATATTGGGAAACTATTGGCAATATCTGCCATAATTCCATGCAAACTACAAACACACAGGGGATGAACCCATGTGATCTTGCTTTGAACAATGGAGATGTAAGCACAAGCAATACACATATCTTTCAATTCACGTCTTTAAAAAGAATGACCATGCCCTCTTCTTCCATTTTTCTTCTTCCCTATTGGCAGGAGTCAGCAGGATGGCTGAAGCTGGAAGTTACATGGGGCCATGAGATGAAAAGAGCATGTTGAGGATGGCAACAAGCTAAAAGGCTCTGAGAAAGACAGGACCTAATTAGAGTTTCCTTGGAAAACTTCTCTAGATTTTCCCTGCCTGAGAAATTGGCATCAAACATGGTCAGGGTGAGTCATAGGAGCTGCTCATCATGGAGTCCAAGTACCTACTATAAAGGCAGGGAAGGAATAATGCCAGTAGTGATAGGCAAAGCAAATTCTAACTTTACCTGCAATGTTCTATTTTTTACAGATTGATATAGTATTTGCAAAATAAATATTGATTTTATTTATTTAAGATTTTATTTATCTATTTATGAAAGACACACAGAGAGAGGGAGAGACATAGGCAGAGGGAGAAGCAGGCTCCCTCTGGGGAGCCTGATGTGGGACTCGATCCCAAGACCATAGGGTCACGACCTGAGCAGACGCTCAACCACCCAGGTGCCCCTAAATATTGATTTTTAAAACCTACAAGAAATTTTTTTTTTAAATGGAAGAGCAGAATATATTCTGGTTGGCCTGACAGGCTCTGGTTGCATAAGAGCTAAATGTAGCATCCTGGACAGCAGCATGGTGAGTAGTACAGGGTGAGGTTTGAGGGCACCCACAGGGTAGCAGGGTAGTCGCAGCAGTGTGTTTACCAGCTCTGATAGACTTGAATAGATCTGCCCCACCTCTTCCCAGCTTTGAAACTGTAGAGAAACCTCTGTTTTCCCTAACCCATAGGGCTATTCTGAGGTTTTAATGACACTGTAACTATAAAGTACTTTACTATGCCTGGCACATAGTGAGTACTCAATTAGTGACTGCTATTCTTATTTCTAGAACTTTGTATCATTTACCCAGACCTAGAGTCTTCTCCTTGCCAATGTCTCAAGCCCATGAATTTCCTTTCCCTTTTTGCCCTGCCCAACAGGGGAAGACTTTACTTAGGCTTGCCACCAAATTCTAACACTGTCATAAGTTTCTTTAAGCTTAAAGATTCAGCTTCTAAGAAAAAAAAATCAGTTCTCTGTTTTATGGAAGCTTAAGGTTCAAGTTTTTTATAAAATGGGTTTACATTTAATGACAAGTTCCTGTGCTATGAACATGTCATTGTTAATATTTGTTTCTATGGTGAATTGCGCTGAACAACAAGGTATTCAGACAACCTGATGTCATGGAGGGAAAAAAGCTTTCTTTACTTCTTATTAATTCTCGACTCCAAGTGTCCCTTTGCACCTCTTAGCTCACTATTAGATCAGAGTAGTTATTATTATTACTAAAACATAAGGTTAACATTTCCATCATCACTGGGGTCGAAATTTGCATACTTCTGCATAATTCCTGTGCACAGCTGCTTGTATGCTCTCCTTTCATCTTAGTTTGCACAATTCATCTGGAATTTCTTAAAACTGGACTATTCATAATAGTCTTGAAAGAACTTCAGGGGGAATGTTGAGTTCAACATTTTAGCAGCATCCTTCACTTAAATAAAAAGCTTCAGAACCTCTTGAAGACATGAACAGTTTTGACTGAAAAATCTAATATCAACCACATGGGCTAAATGATTGCAGAACAAACTTTTTATTGCATTATAAATCTGCCGGAAACAACAACAAAAAGGGTCGTCAATCTCTTCCTTACTTCTTCTTGGCATTTTGAAATTACCCTCTTTTCCTTCCTTGTTTCCCAAACAAAACCAGGATATTCAACGTTGTCACAAATTCTATTTGTCAGTGATGTTCCTTTGATAAGCTGTTGAAACTTATAGGCCAAATGAGAAGAAATCACGTAAGAACTCAAGCCATTTTTTTAAATCAAGATTGACTAAGGGACTAAATGACTTCCACTTTATAGTGGAATCAAAAGCAATTGGTCAACAGCCATTATGTGAAAAGAAGGAAAGGCAGCTCAATAGAGTAGCTTAAAAGGAAGGACATTTGAATTGTAGCCTTGACTTTGCCTATAACTTGACACATTTTCTTCAGCATATTGCTCAGCTTTGCATTAGTCAGGCCTCTTGGTTTCAAGTGATAGAACTCAAGCCAAGTGGTAAAAGAACAGTAGAGCAGAGGTAGGACAGAGCCACTAACTGACTCACATAAAAAAGTCAATGAGTATATTGGTTCAGGTGTGGCTGGATGCAGGTACTCAAATGAGGTCATCAAGAACATGTTTCTCCTTATCCCCCACATCCCTTTTCCTGTAGGCTGACTCCACTCATGGGCAGACTTTTCACATCCTGTGCAAAGACGGTTATCAGCAGTTCCAGCTTATGTCTATCAATTCAGCAATCCCACTAGAAAGAGACAATCCTTTTCCCTGTTGTTTCCATAAGTCCCATGGTCTTTGGAAAAACTGTGGATTTCAGACCCAACTTTGAACTAATAAAAAATGTAAGTTGGTCAGATCTAGGGCACATGTATCACACCCCAGATGGACTGAAATTTGAGAAGAGGTATTCACTCAATGGAAAATTAGGGCTGTAACCAGAAAATTAGGCCAGGAGATGCATGATAAACAGTGGTCAGGCAAAAAAAAAAAAAAAAAAAAAAAAAGAAAAGAAAAAAACACTTCTAGTTTAATCTCTCTTGGGTTTCAAGTACTCCAAACATTATATAATTCAGAAGTGATGATGTAAAGTTTTTATTTACTGTAAGGCTCAAACCACAATATTTTAAAGAAACTTCCAAAAAAGAGACGGCTGATTGGAACCCAATATCCATTCTCCCACTCTAACTTTAGTAATAAAACCCCCTAACTTGTGATAGGAGCATAGCAGTCCACAAAAGACTATTATTTCCCAGGCTGTTCAAGTGTAGCCATATGACTGGTATAGTAGTCTGGATTATGGTTTCCAAAGATATCCAGGTCCTAGTCTCTGAAACATTTGAATGTTCCCTTAGGAGGTAAAAGACTGTAGATGTAACTGAATTAAGGATCTTGAGATGAGAACACTGTCCTGGATTATCCAGGTGGTTCCTAAAGGCAATCACCAGTGTCCTAATAAAATGTCCTAATAAAACTGGTGCAGCTACTGTGGAAAACAGTATGGAGTTTCCTCAAAAAAGTTAAAAAAATAGAACTACCCTACAATCTAGCAATTGCACTACTAGGTATTTACCCAAAGGATACAAAAAATACTAATTTGAAGGGATGCATGTAACATGATGTTTATAGCAGCATTATCAACAATGGTCAAATTATGGAAAGAGCCAAAATGACCATCAATGGATGAACAGATAAAGAAGATATATGTAATGGAATATTACTTAGCCATAAAAGAGCATGAAAGCTTGCCATTTGCAATGATGTGGATGGACCTGGATAGTATTAGGCTAAGTGAAATATGTCAGTCAGAGAAAGACAAATACCAATGATTTCACTCATATGTGGGATTTAAGAAACAAAACAGATGAACATAGGGGAGAAAGGGGAGAAGCAAACCAGAAAACAGATTCTTAGCTACAGAGAACAAACTGAGAGTTACTGGAGATGAGGTGGGGGGGGTGGATGGGTTAAATCAGTGATGGTCATTAAGAGGGCACTTATTGTGGTGAACACTGGATATTGTATGTAAGTGATGAATCACTAAATTCTACACATGAAACTAATATTACACTGTATGTTAAGTAACTAAAATTTAAATTTAAAACTAAAACTTGAAAAAAAAAATAAACAAGCACAAATAAATAAAATAGAGGCAGAGAGAGATTGCATACAGGAGAAGGCAATGTGAGCATGCAGAGGTTGGAGTGATGCAGTCATAGCCTGGAAGTCACCAGAAGTGAGAGGATGAAAGGAGATCGTCCCCTAACGCCTTCAGAAGGAGTGCAGCTGTGTGGATACCTCCATTTCAGCCAGTGAATCTGAGAACCATGAAAGTATAAATTTCCATGGTTTTAAGCTATTAAATTTGTGGAGACTAACAGAGCAGATTAAATTTGTGGTGATGTAACAGCTGCCATAGGTAACTAATAAGATATGAACAGAAATGGAGGTGTCCAGCTTCTGGCTCTTGCCCTTTAAGGGAAAGGTGCTTACCTCCTTACCCTCTCTCTTTCCCCTGTCCAAGTGGCTGCAATGCCAATGTGCTGGTGAGCCATCTTGTACTACCACCCATTCTTGAATAAGGGGAACATGCCAGGAGGGTATAACCACAAGATAGAAGGAGCCTGGATCCCCAATATCTAGTTTGAAATCCTAATTTAAGAGATAAATAAAACTCTGTCTTGTATAAGCCACCATATTCTGGGGATCTCTTATTAAAGCTAATCTATATAACCTAACAAAATTACCATTTTTGTCTGCCATGAAACTGCACTCTCAAGACTTCAAACTCCAGGGAGAGTAATTAACTGAAAACCCAGAAGCTACCATCTGAAATCCACTACCACAGTTGCACCCAGCCCTCACTTCCCACAAGGTGCTCCCACAATCTGAGTGTGGCAGGGATACTAAAGAAAGTTTATTCTTGGGTGACATGGAGCCCCTTTAACAGCTAACTTTGGCTAAAGGACTCCTCAGTGGCTTTATCAAAGCTCTTGAGACAGCACAGCAATCTCAGATGTTGAGTTCCATCAAACTCCCTTTCTCCTCGCTTCACTTGGGGGAGATGGTTTTGCCATCCTATGGTGCTCCGAATCTTACCAGCTCTTTCCCCATTCTCTCTCCCAGATGTCCCTCCTAATTAAATTCTTGCTCATTTAATCCCATCTTGGCAACTGCTTCTCAGACTAATACACCATCTTTTCACAAAAGTTCCAGAACAATGAGATCCACTGGCAAAGTAAGGAAAAATAAGAATCTTAACAAGTAGTTAAAGCATCTTGTCATAAACATATTTACCCAAGGTAACTGTGAAATGAAGATTTGACAATCTTATACTTTACTTTCCTTAAATAACCTCTTGATCACTTTCAAATTCTCTCCTGCCATTTGGAAATAAATTAGATGGACGACAACATTTTCTCTCAAGATTTGGCAAACTGCATATTATTGACTATCCCAAATGACTGAATGAAAAATAAAATTCCATCAATTATCCAATTGCTTTATTTAAATATCAAACATCTGGAGTTTGACAATAAGCAGGTTAAGAATTCAGGACGACTAAATTTTTCATTAATCTTTGGCCTGATTTAACCTAGTGTAGATGCAATCTATTAGCTCTGAAGTTCTGCATATTTGCACGCATTTGTCTTGGTGTGTGCTAATCGCTTCTCCTGGATGTACAAATGTCCATATACTGTGCATTCTTGCATAACTCCCCCATTGAGAAGTCATTGCTGTATTCCACTTCCATCTATCACCTGCAGCTTTAATTGTAACATATTTCTTTCTGCTTAGTATGTTTGTCTTTTGGATTGTCATACTTTTTATTCATGTTAGTAGTCCCATAATTATTCCTGGCATATCTGTTTTATCACACATTTGCTGAACTGAATCAAATGTGAAAAAGTTGGGAAATGCATGCATTAATACTGCAGGAGACTAATGTTTCTTCAACAGATTCTGGCACAGGAGTTGGGAACGTCCCTCCTGCAGTGGTTATTGGAATGAGAAAATATATCATTGAGAGGATCTCAGTAAATGAAATATATCTGCTCTTGACAAAGGCCTTGAACACAAAACAGAGCAGATAAAATTGGGAGTGATGAGTTCTAATCCTTCCACATGTGGTATATTTACAAACATGACAACTGAGGCAAGACTTTCAGAGGCATGCGTTACTCATTGTTGGATGCAGAGGGTGTGTGTGTGTGTGTTTGTTCCTGGGGGTGAGAGCTGTGCACTGCTTTTCTATCTATTATCAGACAAAAACAAAGTTTTCCTACTACACTTCTGAAAACAGGTTAGAATATATTACTTTAAATGATTACCGTGGAGAATTGTTAATAACACAGCTTCCACCTAAACATGTGTTTAGGTCTCACAGGGTTTTTTTGTTTGTTTGTTTGGTTGGTTGGTTTATTGTTGTTGTTGTTCTTGCTTTAATTAAAAAAAAAGACACAATATTGGGTCATGGTAATAAGAAAATATTACTAGAAAAATAATGACTTGTTAGAATATTGATATATTAATAACATTAGACTGGGAGGTAGAAAACATGGATTTTAATTTCTACATCTGAATTTGTCACAAAGAGCCATGTAATTTAAAGACCTGGCAATCATCTTATCTATACAAATGAAAGAGGTGAAGTGTTTCAGAAGCTGAAAACTGGTGGATAATGGGCCAATTGCTGTCCAAAGATGTGTTTTCTTTGGCCAGTCAGCATTTTTTTAACTAAATTAGTTGCTTGACTCTAAACTCTAGACATTTTGCCAGAAGAAGAAATACAATTTCTGGCTTCTTTTGAAAAATCAAAAGATACAACCAACCTCATCTTCTATTTCCATATGATAACCACTGGGTAAAGCCCATATTCCCCAAGTATACCTTTATTCATCTATGTCTGACTATACTTGGCAGACATTTGAATGTGTGACTCCTACACTCTATGATCTGAAAGGGCCTATCTAAAAGTCTATAAGCCCAGAATATAATTAAGAGTCTAGAAATAGATCCATATTTTATAGGCAATTGATGTTCAACAGCGTGTCAAGACAATTCAATGTCTTTCAACAAATGTTCCTGGGACAACTTGATATCCACATGTAACAGAATAAAGTACTCCTTCCTCATACCATACACAAAAGTAAATTCAAAATGTATTACAAATCTTGATGTAAGAGATGAAACTATAAAACCACAGAAGAGGGATCCCTGGGTGGCGCGGCGGTTTGGCGCCTGCCTTTGGCCCAGGGCGCGATCCTGGAGACCCGGGATCGAATCCCACATCGGGCTCCCAGTGCATGGAGCCTGCTTCTCCAGTGCATGGAGCCTGCTTCTCCCTCTGCCTATGTCTCTGCCTCTCTCTCTTTCTCTCTCTGTGACTATCATAAATAAATAAAAATTAAAAAAAAAAAAAAACAGAAGAAAATATAGGAGAAAAATTTAATGATCTTAGATTAAGCAAGATTGTCAAAAGACAAAAGAAAAGTAGATAAATTAAAATTCCTCAAAAATTTAAAAACTTTTGTGCAATCAAGGATACCATTAAGAATATGAAAAGATAACCTACAGAATGACAGAAAATATTTGCAAATCATATATTTGATAGGATACTCATATATGGAGTATAGAAAAACACTGTTACAATGCAAAAATAAAATAACAAATAGCCCAATAAGAAAATGATGAGGGATCTGAGTAGACATTTCTCCAAAGAAGATACACCAATGGCCAACAAGCACTGAAAAGATTTCAACATTATTACCTATCAGGGAAATGCAAATGAAAATCATAATGAGGGGTAGCTGAGCAGCTCAGTGTGTTAAATGTCTGCCTTCAGCTCAGGTCATGATCCTGAAATCCTGGGATTGAGTCCCATGTCAGCTCTCTGCTCAATGAGAAGCCCGCTCCTCCCTTCCCCTCTCCCTCTGCAGCTCCCCCTGCTTGTGCTCTTTCTCTCCATCAAATAAATAAAAAAAACTTGGAGGAAAAAAAGGAAAGATGTGTGTGACCACAGTGAAAGATGTATCATAGTGAAAGATGACTTCACACACAATAAAATGTCTATAATCAAATAGATGCTAACAACTGTTGGAAAAGATATGGAGAAATTGGAACCCCCATATGCCATGTAAGAATGCAAAATTTTGTGTCCACTTTGGAAAATGGTCTGGTAGTTCACCAAAAGATTATATTTAGAGTCACTGCATGACTCAGCACCTGCACTACTAGAGAAATGAAAATGTATATCCATACTAAAATATGTACATGCATGTTCACAGCAGCATTATTCACTACAGCTAAAGAGTAGAAACATCCAAATGCCCATCAGTTGATTAATGGATACACAAATGTGGTATTTGGTGGAATATTATGTGACAATAAAAAGGAATGAAGTACTGAAACATGCTACACATGGATCAACCTTTAGAACAGTGTGGTAAGAAAAGAAGTCAGATGCAAAAAAAGCTATATATGACACGATCTCATTTACATGAAATGTCCAGAATAGGTAAATGCGTAGAACAGAAAATAGATTGATGGCTGCCAAGAGTTAGGGGTAGGAAGAACAGAGAGTAACAGCTAACAAATATGGGTTTTCTTTTTGGGGTGATAAAAATATTATGAAATTAGGCAGTGGTAATAGGTGTACAGCTGTGTGAATATGCTAAAAATCACTGAATTGTACACTGCAAGAGGATGGATTTTATAATGTATGAATTATATATCTCCATTTTAAAAGTACATGAGCCTGCAGTAGGATCTAAATTTTCATCTCCATTATCCCTGTCAACATTATCTACATCATCAAATTTCCTTCCCCAGTGATAGGCTAACCAGTATAAGCAATCAATTCCATTTAGCATGAAACAAAGTGAATTATGGCTAATGTTGCAATTAATTTTACTTATGAAAGAATAAGACTTGAGCCTCTTTTTTTAAAAAAAAAAAAGGAAACTTTGAGGAAATTTTTTAAAAATATATATGTCTACCCTTCTTTTGAAGTTTGACATTTTTTGTATTGTTTTTCTCCAATAAACATCTGAACTCTATAGGACATGAATATCTCTCCTTTTGTTTGCAGGCTCTTTCTAGGCAGGGAAGACATATCCTAATAAATGACGAACTGACTCATTTAAGCTCTAACATCCTGTTAAATAATTATCCTTAAGACTATGAACTCACAGTCTTTTCTGAACTTCAGATCAAGCTGGGGCATCTGGAAAATGGGCAGTACCTACAGAGACTCATTTCAAGCCCCGTTCTTCTCATTCCAGTACTTACAGATGAGAAGAAAATAGCCAATTGTCTTTTAATGGAACTATAAGAAAAGCCAATCTCCAAATTGTAGAGCAATATATCAGCAAGTAAGTTATACCATCCATTTGATATTCTTATTTTTGACCAAGCACAAAAAGTAGTGAATTATGCAACAGTATCCAACCAATCTGGGCAAAATTCAAATATTAAAGGTGAAAACATGTTTGCCCTTTGAAGGGGGTTCAAGTGGAAATGACGGATACAGTTATTTGTGGTATATAATGAGAAGTGGGAAGAAATGTGTTATTTTTTAAATTGGCTATTTCAATTGGTGGATTAGAAGGAGTGCAGATTCTCCTCTCTTTTTTTTTTTTTTTTTGGCAGAAAGTTTTCCTTTGTTTAGAAAAAACACCTTTATGAATGTCCTCAACCCCCAGCCTAGATAAGAGATCCAGAAAGAGAAGAATAAAGTTGATTTAGGGAATAAAATAAAAACGGTTCCTTAAAAAGTAACTTCCCTAATGGTGTTGGGTAAGAGGATGACTTCATATCCATTCCTTGGTCCTGCCCTACACACTGTGTTTAACTTGTCCTCTGTGGAGGGCAATAAACAGACTCCCTAACCCCCTGGCTTCCAGTTGGGTTCTGCCAATAGGAGGTAACTGCCAAAGACTGGAGAGTGGGAGGGGAGTGAGTACAGGGTGTTTATTCCCTAGGCTCTCTTTATGCTAGGCCTCTGGCTAGCAGATGCTAAGCAACCCTCTGCTCTAGGGCCCCTTCCCCTCAGGGTCCAGAGACTGTTTCTCTGTCCTGGCCCTTCTGGCCCAAAAGCAATGACAGCTCCCTGCTCTTCTCAGCCACAGGGTGCTCCAACATGCAGTCTGCTATAAGCAACATATGTATTCTAGAAAATCATCATGCTACACAAAATTTTGCAAAAACTACCAAGAGGTTTATGGGGAAATGGAAGGCACACACAGACACAAACTATCTATGACATTTTAAAAACAGGGATCTAATAAAAATAGTTGACAGTGTTACACTTGTGACATGATTAAGAAACACGCAGAGAAATCATCCTTTTCTTGAGGTTGCACTATTGTCCAATGAGCTCCTAGTGAGGGCAGTACTGCTAATGCCTTAACAAGAAACACTCAGAGACGATACATATTTTACCTTGAAAAGACCTTGGAGTTTGCTTGGAAGTACATTTCATGTGGGTTGCAGCTTGGGAACTGTTGCATAGTGGCAGCAGGAAGCGAATCTGAAATGTGAAAGGAAGTTCCTATAGCAGGTGGGAATGATGTGGCATGTGATAAGGTGGTGAACTGAGATGTAAAGTGGATGTTTAAGGGAAGGAGCATTTTGTGTGTTTCTCCACTGTTTGGTTCAACTGGGTGCAGATTTCTGCGTTCACCAAATGCTTTTCATGGATGTAAGCACACATAAGCAAATGGAAAACTAGGCCCAAAATGTTCCAGGAGATACCAATGGCATTGGGATAAATCGGTGTTTTCAAAACAAGTGTTATAACAGAACTGATTGTACGTAGTTTATTTCCCTACACTTGGCCTATGGCTTTATAAATAAGAGTGCCTTTACCACATTCTTCTCAATGACCACATTTGAGTATGTCTTGTTTCCCAGCCAAATGCAGAGAATTAGGACAGTCTGGGGACAGGAGCTCTAGCAATATGGTGGGAATCCAGAACATGAGACTACAAACACCCTTTAAGAAATTCCTATGGGAAGAAGTTGCCAAGAAACTCAAAGACAATGGAGTGCCTTAATAAAATTCTAGTTACTTCATGCTGTATCCTATTTTGGAGTCCCTGCCACAGCCTGCCCCACTTGCCCTTACATGCAACAGCTCTGTGTTAGTGGGGCTTTAGGGAATGGAAAGTGGGAAAATCATATGTAGAACATAAAGATGGGCAGGAAGGACAAGGTCACAATTGCTGAGAGGAAACTACTGAGGCACAAGACCCTTTCCCCAGAATAAATCAAAGAAAAACCTTGAAAGGCACCAGGCAGTCCATGTTCTGCTAATATGTATGTAGCTCTGTTAAGGGCCATTCACTGATACAGAATTGGACTCCACATATAAGAATAATGAATATAGCTTTTACTTCCACATTTTCCACCAAGAAAAGCCTCTCAACAATATTTTCCATTTCAAAGGCACTTGTTCTGCTAGTAACACAAATTTAGGAGTGAAAATACTCAATTTTTTTCTCTCTTCAACAAGCCCCCCCCCTTTTTTTTAACCTGAGTCAGAACATAAATATAACCTAGGCTTTTCCCAACAAAATTACATTAGCCATAGAAACATGCCACATGAAGGGATTATTAATCCTCAAAAAAGTCTTGGCAGAATTTGATGAAAGCTGAAATGTATTTTCACAGATGGTTGTGCTATGGGGTATTTGATTTGAAAAATATTAAACAAAGCAATACCCCATTTCTGTTTTATTCCCTGAAAGCAATTATTACATGAAAAGGTAGACAGACAGGACACAGTTAACAAACAAAGACTAAAGAGTTGTCATCAGCTTAGAAATGTTCTGGAAAATAAATGAGAGCCACTTGCCAATAATATGACTGTAAAATACAGAAATAAAAAATCTATATTGCGAACATACACGTACTTATAGCCCACATCACAGTTTGATGAAGCAAGAGATAAATGGCCCAACATTGATTGTTTTTACAGGAATACGACAACCCTCCAAAGAAGAGAAACAGAACATCTCTCCATTCACATAAAAAGCAAATTACAGATGGGGAAAAAAATTCACTACTCTCAGAGCAAGATTCAATTAAAAAAATATGTCTGGCTTTGACAGGGCAAATTCCAGGCGTAGTATATTTTCATAGAAGTTGGTCCTAGAGGAAAGATTTCAGTGCTACAAAAGCCTATGGAACTTTTCACAGCTTGTCATAATTTCTCTGTAATTCTAAACAAGGATTTCCGCCTCCTTAGCTCATATTTTTCCCCTAACTGATCCTGCAAGGTGGTATTAAGCTTCTGACAGCGTTCTTCCTTTCTGAAAATCACACTGCATAATAGCTGCATGGTAGATATTGAATAATAATGCTGCCTTACAGCAATGTAACATATAGTGCTTTACCAAAGATGGTGTGTGTGTGTGTGTGTGTGTGTGTGTGTGTGTATGAGAATACACATGATTAAATGACAAGATGAAACCATGAGAGAGGCAGCATGTTGTGTCCTGTGCAATGCTCCAAGAACAGCACAACATGATTTAAACAAAACACTACTCTCTAACTCTGGGACATCCATTTCTATCTTCAGAAACATTAGGCAGCAGCTATTGTCTTTACGTTGTTCAAAGGTTGAAGCCAACACAAAGAATCGCTGAAAGTCACAGGATTTTTGAGTCAAAATTTCTGCACGCATTCCCTCTGGCTTGTCACCTTTCATCCACTTTGTACAGAGTACCATTAAGAATTTCTAGACATCAAGTTCTGGTTCTTGTTACAATGCTCAGAATGGCTGTCAGTGGACAGGATAAGAACTCCAGTAGTCAGGCTTGAATTGTGCGAATAAATACACCCATTTGGTTGTTATCAAGCTGTTCTATTTGTCTTATCATTTCATTCTTTGGTTGACACTGTGACCCTTGGAAAGCCAAGGAAGGTGTTTCTTCAGTTCTTTACCCTCGACCTCAGGGCAGCATGGCCTTTATTCTCTGTCCCCTTTTGCCCTGTGGAGATAATTGCCTACATTTTGGTGCCTATATTACATATGTTTCAACCTGTTCTCCAAACGTTAACTGTTTGGGATTAAAATAGTTTCTACGAAGCATTTTCAGCCTTTCCTTGAACTCCTGCCAATGTATGGCTCTCCACAGAAAGGAAAATGCTGAGCATTAGAAATGAAGTGAGGATTAGTCAGAGCAGATAATAAATAGCACATTACTGCATGTGGCAGAACCAAAGAAAAAGAAAAGAAAAAACAACAACTTGTTTGTATTTTAGTAATTTAACCATGACAACCATCTGAGGTCCTGGTAAAGGTAGCAGGAATGTAGGCCTAGGTCAAGAAGGAAGGAAGGACCAGAGGGAAGCAACAACATGGATATCATATCAGATCATCAATACTATGTATACATCCAAATTATGAAAGGCCATTTAAGTATTCCTGTGGTGCATTATTTTGAATGCAAATATTAGTGAAAGTAATAAATGAGGTAATAAATCATGATGATGATAACAAAGCTCGGAGTTGGAATGATGTCTGCAGGATCCAGTCTTCCAAATATTATGTCAATGAAGGGGCATAGCAAATTCTATCTAGACCTTTTTCAGAGTCTCTGCAGGTTGGATGGAGAGTGGCCTGCCTGCCACTTGGGAAAGGAGTACCTATTGGTAATATAATAACAAACGTTACCACCACAACTAATCTAATCAAAACCAAGAACAAATAGAAATCTATATGAAGCTGATGTACTGCTTTCATCTCCATATTAGAGATGAGAAAATCGAGATGAGAGGTTAAGCAATTTGCCAAAGGACATACAGTTGACAGATGGGGGAAGCAAAGATTTAAATCAAAGCAGTACAGCTCCTAAGAAAACCAATGCAATGGGCTGGGAATGCTGTGGCCTTTATACCAAGTACAGGAGGAGGCATTTAGCCAATCACTCATGCTTTCCTTCATACGTTCAACAAATACATAATGGACACCTACTATATGCCTGGCATGAAAGCTAGAGCCTAGGATCTAATGATAAGCAGAAGAGCTCCCTACTCTTTTAGAATTTAGCCTAGCTGGGGAGATTGGTGGAAAAATTCAGGCTGCTTATAGAGCGTGGAGGAAAATATATTAAAACGGATGTGTAAGTTTAACATGCCTCAGAATTGCAAAGCGGGTTTATGAAAACACAGATTTCTAAACCTCATCCCCCACAGTTTCTGATTCAGTAGGTCTGGGTCTAAGCCTAAGAATTTGCATTTCTAACAAGTACCCCAGCTGATAACTGCTGACTTAGGAGCTATACTTTAAGATCACTGTTCTAAGGGTTATTTGGTTGGGAGAGAAATATTCCTTTATGTTGCACTGTGCATCTGCTGGAGGTGATCCTGTGCTTAGAAAGAATAGTCACTGACTATATAGATTCAATTTAAGGCTGGCCAGGAAGGTTCTCTCACACTGCCTTAAAATGTGGACATGCTCCCTAGGATGAGTAACACATCCAGACACCAACAGCCATTCACACATGGGGCTGGAGAAATGAAACATAGATTCAGTAGCTTCTGATACCATTGAGTGGAAAGAAAAAGTAAAATATGAGACCACAGAGTGATGACTTGAATACATTACTGATGAAGTGAAAAGCAACATTTAAGACAATGACCCTCTAAAGGCATGGGGTGCTAACAGTAAGAAGAGTACCACTGCAGGGGATTTTTACCCATTGGTCTGTGAAACACATTCCAACCTTACAGATAATGATATGCTATCATTCAATTGATAGGATGATTAAAATCACATCAATTGCATGAGTCTGATTTCAACACGTTTGAAAAAAAAAAAAAGCCTGAGTATTTTTTTTTTTTTTTGAAACATAGCCTTCTAGTCCATTGGATAAATCCATGGCAAAAGTTTAAAGAAATATTGGGAAAAGGCAATTTCTTTCAAAACCATATGTGTATACAAAGGGCAATATTATCTGTAAGCAGAATAATGATATATATATATAGTGATTTATATTTATATATATAGTAATATATATAATATTTATATATAATAATATTTATATTTATATATATATAATTTCTTTTCAAAAGAGAGTTAACAGATTAATGCTACAGGACAGGAGGGCTTCCAATGCAGAAAAGAGGACCACATGAGTTAACATTTGGCTGACCTTTCCACATTAAGTAGAATGAATTTATAACATCGGGGTGCCATTTTATTATGCTCTACAAAAAGTCCTATGCTAAAGGCACTGAGTAACCTAACTAGTTACATAAATAAATATCCCACCTCAAAGACAAATGCAGGTGATATGGAAAGTCATTTAAGACTTGGTTATCTGTAAAATCAGCATCTGGTGACCCATTGTTTGTCTTGGCCAGGCAATTACAAGCTAACTAGTTTTGCCGGTAACCGAGTTTCTAAGATGACAGCCCACAGGCTGAACCTGACTCAGATGTGATTTGTTGACTTGTGGGTTTTGCTCCTTGTTGCTGTGCTCTTAAAAGTTGAACATGAATGGCTGAAATGGAACACTTGCTCTCCTCTTTGCAACCTTGCCTGTCGCTCTATAATATCTTTTGCCTGGGTGACAACTTTAATTTCCTGGCAAACCCCCTGAAGAGATTTGAGGGTTTTGACCACTGCTATCTAATTTCCAAAATCACTCTTCAACTCTAGCATGACTGTCCTGTTAATCCCAACTACTTCATAATCTTTCTGCATTTCACCAGTGGAAGGACAGGTTTTTCCATAAGAACTGTAATGGTTCCTGGGTGAGTGATATAATACTATATAAATCTTTGGGAGGAAGTTAAGTTTCTCAGCAAAAGTGCAGAATTACCTTGTTGTTCATGCTATAGTCTAAATTGTTGATCTGCTTTAGATTGGCTTGGAAATTTTAAGCTGATTAAATGAAATGTCAAGACTGGGAAGTATCTCGATTTTAGCAAAATGGGCATATCACCACTAGACATGAATTAGCCTAAAGAATACATCAAGTTTTAGGAGGTTCGGAGTGGATTTAAAAAAAAAAATAAAAATTGAGAAGGCTGAGAGAAAGTGAAATGCCCCAAGGCATGTTCATTTTTATTCTGTAATGAATAGAAAATATACTGCAGTAAAAGCAGCATTAATGATTCAAAAACAGCTGGAGATATTGAAACAGAAATTAATCCTACTTACCTAACTCTTGAAACTAGTAAAAGCCAAGGTGGGGTTGAAAACTGGCACCTGAAGGGAAATGGACTATTGGTGCAAAGCACCTGTGACCAGGCATTTGTAGGCCACTCACACACAAACACAGCAGAGCCTCTACGTGGCAAATCTCTCTAATTAGAAATAACTGGGGTGCTGGTTCCTCAGAATCACCGTAAAATCTGAAGTGTGGACACTTTTTAAGGAGAGATAGTAGTATTGCTTTCAAGGGCAAAGACTCACAGCAAATGACTCTTCAAGGACAGGAAGGTCCCACTGCATCTGCTAAAGGGTAAAATCATTTGTAGCTGGCACATTCATTACACACCTGGGGCTGCCACTCAGGTTGTGTCTATCACTGTAAAATAGTTTGATTTTTAAAAACTATATATATCTCTATCTTTTCTAGCCTGTTTATGTGATGGTTTTCTTCAAGAATGGTAGGAAAGAATTTTTTAGCCCAAGCTCTCTCCTGGGTGACAAATTTCATAATACCGGTGTCCACGTATTGAAGCTGTCACAATGATCTTAAAAGTTCTTAGTTATAATTGGAGAAAAGCTAAAAACTAAAACATGTATGTATGTATGTGTAAAATGTATTCTTGCCATCTTTTATGTTTATGTAACTTTAAATTTTTTATTATGCTTGGGACACTATGTTACATTTATTTCAGGTGTAAACATAGTGATTCAACTTTCTATATGCTATGCTGTGCTCACCCCAAGTGTAGCTATCATCTGTCACCGTCCAACACTACTACAATATCATTGTCTATATTCCCCATGCTATGCCCTTTATTCCTGTGACTTCTTCACTCCATAACTTGAAACTCATATCTCACTCTCCCTTTTATCCATTTTGCCCATCCACCTCCCCCCACTCTGGCAACTAACAGTTTGTTCTGTATATTTACAGATATAAATCTGCTTTGTTTATTCATTTGGTTTTTTTTTTTTTTTTAGATTCCACATATGAATGAAATTACATGGTATTTGTCATTCTCTTACTTATTTTACCTAGCATAACACCCTGGGTCCTTCCATGTGATTGTAAATGGCACGATCCCATCATTTTTTATGGTTGCATGATATTCTATTATTTTATATTTTATATATACTACATCTTCCATATCCATTTGCTGTAACTTTCTTGATTGAAAAGACTGAATTCTAGGAGGCAAGTCTGGCCTCCAACTGTTTATTTTGTGTTTTTCTTCCTAAGTGTATTGGGAAGCTATGGGCATCAGGACCAGGGTCTTTACTCACTAATGAATTTGGTGGTGACATTTAAGCTAAGAGAGAATTCATCTGGTAGCTCTGTTTTACAGATGATAGATAGATAGATAGATAGATAGATAGATAGATAGATAGATAGATAGATCTCTAAAGCTATTTTGGATGGGAGAACTATATTCATACCCAAACCTATTTCAACATCAACTCTTAACCATAAAGGAGTCTTAATAGAATTTCTAAGACCAAAGCACTTGCTGAATTCCATGCCCAATGATTCAAGAGTGAGGTGCTTATGAAAGAACAGATTACTTCCGTATGTTTGCAAAGGTCTTTGTGTTTGGTTTGGGTCAATGTACACACAGCTTGCTCAGAGATCCTGAAGAAGACCTTCTGGGGCTCTCTAAAGAGGAAAGAAAAGAACTGACCTCAAGTACATGCTCAGTCCCACACCCTGAATGATAAGCTTTATGTTTGTAATGTGTCACCTTTTCTATGAGCCTTTGCTGACCACCCTATTTAAAATTATACTCCTTCCTCATTAGTTTCTCTCCTTAGCCTTTATCACTTTGCACTATAAAATTTACTTATTTTATTTTTGTCTTCTTCTACTAGAATATAAGCTTAATGAGGTTAGGAAATTTTGCCTGTTCCTCACTGCTTTATCTCTGATGCCTAGATTGTCCAGGCAGGTGATAAATACACACCAATCAGTGCTGAATAAGTGAACAATTGAATATAAACATCTACGCATATAATCTAATTGTCTTGTGTGCCAATGACTCTGCATCAGGAAGACCTGGGCCAGAACGCTAACTCTGCCATTTACAAGCTACGTGGCTTTAGACAAGGGACAATCTCTGAGTCTCAGCCTCTTCATCCCTGAAAGACAGATAATGATAGTTCCTTCCCCATAAGATTGTAGTAACAACAACAACAACAACAACAACAACAAAGGACATGTCAGGATGCCCTTTAGCATGGTCTTAGGCACTCTGTAGAGATACTGAAAGTATTGACTGCTATTACTGCTGCTGTTTTTATTCTTGAACCATAAACTGATGCAGAATACAATCAGCACGTAGACAGAATTCCAAGTCTACATATTTCTTCCTCATCTTTTCTGAGAACTCTGACATAGAAGTAGGAAGAAACTGATTAGTGAAGAAGCTGCCTTACTCTTGCTCATGTTTTGCAAAACCATCTCCTAGGACTGGGGAGCAAGGAAGGCCTCCTACATGTGACCCACTGAAGGGCAGGGTGCAGCAGCTGGCCTGCCTGCCACTGAGTTGTGTGCTTTGTAAATCAATAGGGCATTTGGGTCTCAGGCTGTCCACTCTGTTACCCTCCTGAAGTCTTAAATACACTTTAAAAGCAATTATTTTGCTCCTAGCTTTGAGAAGGAGGACGTGAAGAGAGGCCTGGCTGAGGCAAAGCTCATATTTCAAGGCATGTCAGGGACCAAGATCGATGACGTGCAGATAACAGTGGAAATGGATGTAAAACATAACCTCAGGTAGACTCATGGCCAGGCCCACACAGAGTTCTCCCCCTGCTTCAGAATCAAGAGGAAATGGAGCCACAGCATTCAAAACAGGGACAGAGTGCTACAGAATGAAAGAAGTCTCAATGACACCCACTATTCAGAGCTCCTGGGTTAATAGTTAAATCTTAGTACCATGCTGCACTGCAGTTTTGTGCACACAGAGCCTGCCAAATAATGCCTATTTTCTTACTTGGTATTCTCTGTGTTTAAGTGCATTAATATTACCAATAAAGGCTACTTTTTAAAAGGCCTCATTCTGGGGCCTCTGGGTGGCTCAGTCAATTGAGCATTTGCCTTTCACACAGATCATCATCCCAGGATCCTGGGATTGGGCCCCACATTGGGCTCCCTGCTCAACAGGGAGCCTGCTTCTCCCTCTCCTCCACTGCTCCCCTGCTTGTACTTTCTCTCTCTCTCTCTCTCTCTCTCTCTCTCTCATTCTCTGTCAAATAAAATAAAATATTTTTAAAAATTTTAAATACATAAATTAAAAGCTCTCATTCTATGTTTAAGAGCTTGTTTGGTGCCTTGCAACAAGCAGTTGAAATAGGAAGTACTAATTCGTGTGCCCATTTCACAGAAGGGGAACTAAAGAAGTTAAGTCACTTTTCTGTGATCGTAAAGCTAGTAAGTAACACAGTCAGAATCAAAACCTAGGTCTGATTCCAGCTCCTATATAATTAAACACTCTGCTCTGTATTATAACACCACAAACTAAATTAGGTCCCCTATAATGCTCTCATAGCTCCTTGTACTTTTCTTCATAGTATGGAATTAAATTTGTAAACAAATATGTAAGTATGTAATTACTTGCCTAATAGGTGACTCAATATTAGACAGCACATCTCTGTTATTATTTTTGGAGATCACTATATTTGCAGCACAGAGCACAGACAGAAGAGAAGCTCAGAGAATATCTGTTGAATATCTGAGTAAAGATTAAGTGGACATAAGTTGAGATTTCAGGTCAAGATGGAAATTCATTTAGTTTTTTAAAATGAAAAAAAACCACAACTCATTTATTCAGTGATTTTCAGATACCCTTCTAAGGATAAAATCAATGTGTAAACGTTTCTAATAATCCTTCACATAGATATTCTGCAATAACATGGGAAATTCAAAAAATTCTACAGCTTACCCATTTATCGTTCGACTCTTCCACTAAATGGCTGCTGAGTTGTGTCTATCTTATACCCTCTCACCTCTTTTTCTTCTAGGTCTTCGTAGACACTCACCTAATATTTGTGGCATGAACCAATAAAAAATACTACTTATCAGTTATTGTGATGTTTTAATGAATAAGAATGCTAGCAATGTCCACAATAGCCAAACTGTAGAAAGGGCCCGATGTCATGATAAAGAAGATGCGGTACATATAGAGAAAGAATGGAATACTACTCAGGCATCCAAAAAATGAAATCTGACCATTTGCAACAATGTAGATGGAACTAGAAGGTATTATGCTAAGTGAAATAAGTCAATCAGAGAAAGACAATTATCATATGATCTCATTCATATGTGGAATTTAAGAAACAAAACAGAGGAGCATAGAGTAAGAAAGCAAAAAATAAAACAAGACAAAACCAGAGAGGGAGACAAACCATAAGAGACTCTTAATCACAAGAAACAAACTGAAGGTCACTGGAAGGGAAGGAGGTGGAGGGATGGGGTAGCTGCATGATGGACATTAAGGAGGGCACTTGATGTAAGAGCATTAGGCGTTATATAAGACTGATGAATCACTGAACTCTATGTCTGAAACTAGTAATACACTTATGTTAATTATTGGATTTAATTTTTTAAAGACAATAAAAATTAAAATGCTAGCACCTTTTTAAATGCACATAAATCTTTTCTAACTGATATGACATTTGAGATTTTCAGCATGAATTACTTTGTGAATTAATAACACACAACACAACAGAACAATGTCAATCCTCTTCGAGGACAAAACTTTATGGTCATGAACCCAGGCAAAAGAGAAAAAGCCTTGCTGTTTTAGTTTGGTTTTCCCAAACAAAGTCGGGAGGTAAACCACAGCTTCTGACCACGTATGTAAACATTTGGAAAACTGGCTGAAATTGCTTACATGTAAACAGCAAGAGATTAATACGATGCTTTTGAAACTGACTTTAATGAGTCCTGAGAGATCTCACCACACAAAAAGCTAAAATCATTGTTCCCAGAAATTAATAAAAGGAAAATAATGTAATAATGCATCATATTTTTCTCTTAGCAAAACAAAACAATAACAAAGACAGCAATAAAATGGACAAAACAAACAGAACACAAAAGAACAAAAGATGCTGGAGGGGAGGAGTGGTGATGAAGTATAAGTATATACATGATATGAAACAGGACGAAAAGCATTCTGGTTCAATGATAGGAAAATGCTGAATGAAAGATGGGATATGATGAGGGAATGAAGGAATAGAAAGAGAATAGATACAGAAGCAGAGGAATCCAGCTCCCGGCTGGTGAGTCAAATGCCGCAATAATCCCATTTTAATTATACGTGAGTCTCATCTCTGCTATTTGTTTAATTTTATTCTCCTCAGCAAATACAGAGACAGCTGTTTCCCTTTTGACACAATTATCTTTGTCTAGAAGCTTTCGAAATGTCCCTTTGAAAGGTTTGCAGAACTTACAAGAAGCCTGAACATATTAAGTGGCAGATCTTTTGGATTTTAGACAAGGAAAGCATTTTTTTTTTCAAGGCCGTAAATCTGAAAGCCAGAGTATCAGGGATGATAGAACAAAACACTTTGAAACTCACTTTCAAACTCAAAGTAGGATGAACTGTAGCACTTATTTGGTGTTGGAAGTCAGCAACCTGGACATTAGTTTAATTATACTGTGAGTGAAAAATTGACCCAATGTGTTCACCCATGGGCTGACCAGCAACCAATCAGGCTGTCATTAATGAGAGTTTGATCTGAGATATTCAGAATCTCTAGTCAATTGCTGATGGCACTGGAATATAAAGTCAAGTAGATTTTAGGATGAGTGGTCACACTGGCCATGTCAGTAAAGACACCAAAAGAGAAAACTAAGGAAGTTAGTCAAGAGAGGGAAAGATTAAAAGATTAAAAAAGGGTGATGGGGGGAGACCTGAAGGAGACAATAAGGCTAAATGTGCGGCCTCAGAGATATAGAAGTATCTTCCATCCCTAACCACTTGCCACCTACTATCTCACAAAGATTTGAAATCCAAATTTGTGACATATAGTGGTCAGTATTTCTAAGCACCAATCCAAGGCATTATCCATACACTGTTTCATTTCATCCTCAAACCACCCTATGAAGAACTATTATAATTCTTATTTTACCAATGACAAGATTGAGGCTTAGAGAGATTTAAGTAATTTGTCCTCCCACAGCTCATGATTGGTGACTGGTAGCAAAAGGGTTAAACTCAATTCAGTCTGACAAAGCTCACACCCTCAAACCCAACTATATTACTTGTTGTATCCATCAATGACCTTTCCCTTTACTTGCACAAGCTTGAGAGTTTCTCTTTATAGAAATCAGCCACCTCCGATTAGGACAAAAATGCAAAACTTCAAGATGTTGGAAAAGGAGGAAAGCTCACTACATACTGAGGTTATGACATGGGTCAAATCATGTGGCCCAAAAGCCCATTACCAGCTATGGAGACCATGAAAAGATCAATGGTTGTCAGAGGATTGTGGGTAAGAGGGATAGATAGAACGCAGACAATTTTCAGGTCAGTGAAACTATTCTGTACAATACTGCAGTGCTGGCTACGTGTCATTATACATTTGTCCAAACCCATAGAATGTCCATCAAGGGTGAACCCTAATGTACACTATGGACTTGGTTGATAATGATATGTCAGCACAAGTCCACTGATTACAGTAAGTACACCCTCTGATGAGGGATGTTGCTAGTGGGGTGAGTTGTGGCAGGGAAGGGGACAGGGGGCATTCAGAAGTCTCTGTACTTTCAACTCAGTTTTGCTGTGAACCCAAAACTACTGTAAAAATGAAGCTTACTAATTTTAAAACATTCTTTTAGGTATAAGGAATCCGCTTTTAAGTATTTTTTTTCTCCCCAACTTTTTCTTTTCCAGATTTTTACACTCCCCAAGTTGATTGATATAAAAGACACTTTTTGCTAAGCTTCGTGTCCTGTTGTTCTCTCCAAAAAGTGTGCTAACACTTTTTAAAAGATATGAAGTAACTTAATATAATTTCTTAAACTGGTTAAGAAAAGGATAGGGAGAGTATATTTTCAGTAATAAAGCAAATGAAGCTGAGGAGTCAGACGCCTATGTTTACTACCAAGTAAAATGTCAGAGGGCGTTTACATTTGCCAAATTCTTTGTGTGTATCTCTAAAGCTGTCCAGATGTATTAGATGAACACAGCATGACAATGGTCATACTCTCTGCTCTATATTTCACTTCTGCATATTGGATTGGCCTGAATATAAATGAAGGCCAGAATGTTCATTTAAATGCAGTACTGGGTGTGCCTTTTGAACAAGCTGTCTAAGAAGGATATCCCTTTCCACACACTGGATTTTCCACATTTTTTTTCCTTTGGCTAGGTAAGGTTTCTGTTGTAAAGAAGTGAAGAGAAATTTGAAGGAAGCTGAGGAGAGGGGAAAGAATATCCGATTTCAGCCTCCCGTAGTCAGATGGCTAGCTTGGGCTAGGCACTGGCCCGATGAAATTGAAAACCATATTATTTACATCACACGGTAAGTAAGGTAATAATAAGGTTGTAAGTGGGGTAGAGATATGGATTATCATTAGTATCTTTAAATGCTTCTGGAATTTGTTGGATGATTCTTGGAAATTGTTTCCAGGAAGAACCACTTTAAACATCACTTTAGTTGAAGGGGAAAAGTGGTTATTTACCATGTACACAGTACTTCCTTTCTCATGTAATGATCTTTTTTTTTTTTTAAGATTTTATTTACTTATTCATGAGAGACACAGAGAGAGAGGCAGAGACATAGGCAGATGGGGAAGAAGGCTCCCTGCATGGAACCGATGTAGGACTTGATCCCCAGACCTGGGATCATGCCTTGAGCTGAATGCAGAAGCTCAACCACTGAGCCACCCAGGTGTTCCTCATGATAATGATCTTTACAATCTTACTCTCCCACTTTGGATCTTCTGATGAAGAACCTAACAGAAGGTGCAGGACATGAAGCTCTGAAGGTGACTACAATAATAGAGGCTACCCACTCGCTCTCTACCACAGAATCTTCACCTCAGGCCCCAGTGTGGATGTGGAGCAGGTTCACTCAACAAAAGGGAGGACAATAAGAGAGGTGCTCCTGCACCATAGCTGGGTCCTGGCCTATAGAGTGCAGAATGGGAGCAAATGGGGATAAGTTTACCTCCTTGAACTGGTAAAAATTATAGGTTCCTTGTCCCCATCTCTCATTCTTTTATTTGTTCCGAACATCAGAGACAAGTTTTTCATAATCTTTTTAGAGACATACACACAGTTATATGAAATAACCTTTGTGAAAGAATGATTTGTAAATGAAAGAGACTTTCAATGGAGAATATGTGGGTCTATTCAATGGTCTCCTCCCTGTTAGCAGGTGAACAGCATATTTCTAAGGAAAGATGCCCAGCCGGAGAACATATGCTACAAACTGTGATAATCAGTTCCTCCTGAAAGGAAATAAAGCCACTAAGCCAAGCCAGGATGTCTTAGTACCAAAGTAGAGAATTTTATAGAATGAGGTATGGCAGCATGATGCTGAGGGGAAAATACGAGAAGAGGCGACAGAGATCATCCACAAACTAGGACCGCTAGGCAAGCAGGGCACGTCAAGGCATAGTGACAGAGTGTGCAGGAAAACCCAAAAATGAATAAAGGGTGTCATGGTGAGCAGGGCGGGTAGCTACAGCATCTCCAAGAGCCTATAAGTACTACAGACACTTTGGCATGAAACTTTTTCATGCCAAAGTGGAGGAGTGGAGAAGGCTCCCAGCAGGCATCACATAGCTCTTGTCATCTTGGGGAGTGGTAATCAATAGAGGTTTGAACCCTGAGAGATGAGGATTAAGACTAGGAAGACCATGGAATTTATCATCCCAACAAGGCCAGGACAATTTGGAAGTTAAATAAGACACTATTAATAATTATACCAAGCATAAACCAGACTGTCTTGCACAAATTGGGACATGCGGGCTCTCTACCAAAAGCAAACAATACTTTTCCAAACCATGCCAAGCACGAGTTGGCCCTGATCAAGCCACGGAGGCTACAAGTTAGGGCTCTAGAGTCAACTTCTCTGGTCTGAACACAAATGCTGCTGCTTATTAATCATTTGCTCTTGGACAGGTTGTTTAACCACACTGTGCTAAGATTTCCCACTTGTAATAGCAGTATCTGCCTCACAGAGTTGCTGCAGGGATTAAAGGAATTCGTTTTCAAAAGCTGAGCATGGTGTCTGGCACATAAAAGTCACTCAATAGGGGCATCTGGGTGGCTCAGTTGGTTAAGCGGTCATCTCTTGATTTCGGCTCAGGTCATGATCTCAGAGTCGTGAAGTCAAGCCCCACATGGGGCTCTGCCCTGAATATGAAGCGTGCTTAAGATTCTTTCTCTTCCCCTACCCCTTTCCCCTCTGCCTGCTTGTGCTCTCTCTCTCTCTCAAAAAAAAAAAAAGTCACTTAATAATAATGTCATCATCACCATATGAAATATGTGCCAATATATGTATGGTGCCTGGAACCCCAATAGAGAAGCATTTAATTTAAATGCATGAGATAGGAGAAAGGAAAGGTTTCAAAAATTTTCCTAGAAAAAAAGTGATAGAACACTTGATTCAGTATGACAAAAATCTTATTAATTCCAATCTCACTGATTTTCTTAAAAAGTTCTGTGGCTACCTAAACAAGTGTGAAGTAAAGTGACTGATGCAAAATGTATGATTATCATGTTTGTATAAATGCTCAGTAGTCCAGATTACAGTGGAAAAATCAAACTCTAATAGAATGACATTTCTATGTCTCAGAGAACTAGCAGTTCTGCATTCATCCTTACATGTTCTACCATTTTGTTAATGCAGGAAACCCTAAATAAGGAAGCAAGGCTTTAGCCAATCTCAGAGTCCCTGACTAACCGGGAAATACATGCAACCTCCCTCTTTCATTTTGGTATTTCAGGACCTCAGTCTGACCTACCACCATTTTCATTCTTTAGCCTCTTTAATTTATAAGCATTCCTTCTGATAACACCAGTTAAATTTCATCCCTGATGATAGGTAGCATTTATTAAGCAATTACTGTATGCCAAATGGAATGCTAAATGTTTCATGTAAATTATTTCACTTAAACTTTGAATGATTCTATGATCTTGGAGGACTCAGTCATCCCCATTTTATAAGGAGAGGCCCAAGAGAGGTAAGTAGTCACCCTGGGTCACTGACCTAGGAATCAAACATAATTCAGTCTTAACCCAAACTCAAGCTCTTAAGCCCTACTGTAGTAACTATACAATTAGCTTCAGTCTTTGTGTTCTCAGGTTATTCACTATGAACAACAGTAGATAGACCTACACAAGTTTTAACTATTTTTCTCCCTGGCCAGTATTTTTGGATTCACAAACATACACCTCTCCCCAACATTGTCATCCCCTCAAGTGATACCCCTCCCCCACCCAATGCCTAGTTTAACCTCACAGTGGAAGATTTTACATAAAATCTGCTGCTCCCTTTACCAATAATTCCCCTGCCTTACAGAATGTTCTCTCTCCCTGCCTTACAGAATGTTCTCTTCCTGGCCACAGAAAGAAGGGATCTGTTTGATTTTAATCACTCTCCTTACAATCCCAGCTTAAGGGGATACAGGTAAAAACAAGAAAAGGAGTCAGCTGAAAAGACAAAGTTCTTGGCTCCAAATTAAAAACAATTCTGAACACTCCATATCTGAAAAACGTGCACATGATCCCTGGGAGGGCTTGGAAAAGAGCTGGCCTCTTACACTAATACATCAACTGTCAGTCTCTTTACACTAGAGGTTTAAAGACACACGCTGTTCTCGTTATGGAAGACGTGTTCTTCAGGGTACATCTGTAGCAACTTACCACTATTTCAAAATCAGTTGCAAATTTCATTTAGGTTTGGAATTCAACATTTATGTATTTTTTAGGCATATAAAATGATCTTAAATGAGAGGATATGTATAAAAACCAGTGAAAAGTTAAGTCTGTCTTTTTTTTTTTTTTTTTTTTTAAGAAATAGAATACTAGAGGGGAGAGGCAGAGAAAGGGAGAGAGAGAGAATCCCAAGCAGACTTCATGCTCAGCATGGAACCTGACACCGGGCTCAATCTCACAACCTTGAGACCATGACCTTAGCATAAATCAAATCAGAGGCTCAACTGCCTAAGCCACCCAGACACCCCTAAAAGCCTCTTATAAATACAAGTATTGTTGTTATTAAAAGAACATTAGCTATGTAATACAAGTCAATCTCTTATACAGTATACACCCAGAGAAATGGGTTATGCCTTTATTTTTTTAATGTTCTGTTTAAGATTTTTATCGCTTCTTGGACTTTTGGCTAAGATCAAGTGTAGTATCTGTTCTTATCAGTATATTTAAGATTTTTTTTTTCTATTTAAGATTTTTTAAAATATTTCAAGTTTTTATTTAAATTTTAGTTAGTTAACATATAGGGTAAAATTGGTTTCAGGAGTAGAGGGTTTTTTTTATTTAAATTCAATTTAGTTAACATATACTATATTCTTAGTTTTCAAGGTAGAATTTAGTGATTCATCAGTTTCATATAACACCCAGTACTCCTTACATCATGTGCCCTCCTTAATATCCATCACCCAGTTACACCATCCCACCTACCTCCCCTCCAGCAACCCTCAATGTGTTCTCTATAGTTGAGACTCTCCTATGGTTTGCTTCCCTCCTTAACTTTCAGTAAATCTGACTTTAAATGAAATGCATTATTTTCATATAATTTGTTTTATCCTCTCAGTGTTGACATATTTTAAATTAGTGAGTGAATCCATAAGGTACTGAAATGAAGCAGTGTGGTGTCCTCCAAATACAGTCACCAGTTATCTGTAATGCAACTGACTAGGATAAGATATGCAGAAAGTAACTCTTTATTATTACCTGTATGACCTTTTCAGCTCAGGCCACACTAATTTGAACATTTCAATTATTCAGCCAAGTCTGTGCTGAAGCTTTTCTTTCTGTTCTCTGTGGTGAAACTAGTTGTTTAAGCAAATGAAAGTATAAGTAAAATAAGAGCTCAGAGGAGAAAGTTTAAAATTTTTTATAAGTTTTGAATACATTCCCATTCAACAGAACAAGAAATGTAATAATTAAATATAGGCAATCACTTATTATCTAAACTTATATAACTCCTTAAAAAATTCTTTAGTGCTTGCCCAAAGGTTTGCAATATACATATTTGATTAGTCAATCTACCTTCAAATACCAGGAAAGTGCATCACATGGCATGTCAGATGGCATTTAAATTGCTTTTATTATATAATACATGGAAATGAAACTAAATTTGAGCTACAATTCTCTGCATTCCAGTCTATTCTCATTAATTCAGACTGACAACTCACTTTGCCTCCCTTTACTCTTTGAGTCTGAAATATAGGAAATGTTCTGTGTCTTGATTTGAGTGAGAGTTACACAGGTGAATACATGTGTAAAAATTAATTGTGTCCTTTATTATATATATGTTACACATCAATTTTTAGAACGTGATACACAGCATAAGACACCATCAATGTTCTCCCCACAGGCAGTACCACATTACAGAAAATATGGATGGAGCATATTTTGAAGGTTGTCTGGGCTCCTTGTGTCAACACTCAGAGCTCAAGAGTCTGAAGTCTCTGCTGATCAGTTATCATCACTCCAGTCCTAGAATGCCTTTGTTGTTCCAGCCAACCCACTTATAGATATCGTCTACTGTTCAAAAAAGCCAGACTCAGACCAAGAAAGAGGTATCTTGCCAATGAAACAATAACTTACAGCCCACATGGCAGCTGGGGGATGGTAGTGGGTATTTCGTATCCTAGTCAGAAAGAATTCCATCTTAATAATGATGGGAAATCTCAGCAAACTGAGAATCATCCACATTCACTTATTCATCAAGCATTTATTCCATGCTCATTATGTGCCAGACTCTATGCAGGAATACACAGTCATTATTCCAAGGATATCATTATATTTGGGAATAAACAAGCAATTACAATGTACCAACCCAGTAAGTGTGAGAGAGGGAATTGCAAGTTCTTTCAGTTGCTTAACTAAAAAATCTAGGAATCCTGTGAAGGGGTACAAAGAATTGTTTAGTACTGGCAGAAATATTCTATATTTCTGTATTTAATGGTAGTTTCACAGATGTAAAACTAGTGAAAGTTCATCTAGTTGAACACTGTAAATGAATGAAGTTTATTAATAAGTCGATTAAAGTTTAACTTAATTAGTCCTTTCTCTCATCCCGAGCTTATATGTGTGATCCACCCAACATCTAAAAACCAGCCCATTCCATCCACTCTTGCCCATCACTACCACTTTTGTCCCCACCACCACCACATGTGGCCTGATGACCGTGGTAGCCTCCTGACTAGTCTTCTAATTCTGTTCTCCTGACATAAAACCCATTCTCCACATCTGTTCTTATAATGTAAATCTAGATCTTATTTCTTTGTTTGAAACTCTCAAATAGTTTCTAATCACAAATCACACATAGAATAAAACTCAAATTCCTTACCAAGACCTCCAAGATGCTACATCAGGAACTTTAAACCTTTTTGGTCTGAGGACCAAAAGTTACACTCCTAAAGATTAATGAGAAACACCAAAAGCTGAGATAGAGCTACTGACATTTATCACATTACAAATTAAATATGAGATATTTTTATGTCTCTTTTAAAATAACTGTTAATGGTTGCTCTAGAATTTATATTATATTCAAAAAATATTATACCACTTCACATGGCATGCAAGGAAAATTCCTCTCTCCTTTTTGCTATTGTTTCATACATTTTACTCCTCTATGTTTTCCATAAATAAACACATTACAACTTGATTTAGACAATAAGTTATCTTTCAGAGCAATGTAAAGTGAAGAAAAAGAACTTGATACTTATGTTCACTAATGTCATTTCTTTTTTTTTAAAGATTTATTTATTTATGAGAGAGAGAGAGGAGAGAGAGAGAGAGAGAGAGAGAGGTAGAGACACAGGAGGAGGGAGAAGCAGACTCCATGCTGGAGCCCGACGTGGGACTCCATCCTGGGACTCCAGGATCGTGCCCTGGGCCAAAGGCAGGCGCTAAACTGCTGAGCCACCCAGGGATCCCCGCTAATGCCATTTCTAGTGCTTTTCATTTCTTCACAGAGAGCCAAGTTTTTACCTGGAATCAGATTCTTCTGCTTAAGGAACTTCCAGTAACATTTTTTATAAAACAGATTCACAGGTAATGAATTCTCTCAGGCTTTATTTGTCTGAAAAAGTCCTTAATTCTTTTTTATTTTTGAATGATAATGTCTGCTGGGTATAGAATTCTGGGATGACATTTGTTTTCAGTGCTTTAGATATAATTTCATTGTCTTCTGCCCTATGGAATTCTGATAAGGAGACTCTTTTAATTTTTATCTTTGTTTCACTTTATGTAATGTATCTTTTTACTCTTATACTACACTTAAGATTTTCTCTTCATCTTTGGTTTTCAGAAGCTTGAGTACAATGTGTCTACATTTTCTACATTTTCGTTTTTTGATTGATTTTGTTTTGTATTCCTACTTGGTGTTCCCTAAGTTTCTTAGATCTATAATTTGCCATCCTTTGTTAATTTTAGAAAATTCTCAGCCATATATTTCGAGTATCTCCAATTTCATTGATTCTTTTCTTTTCTTTTCTTTTTTTTAAGATTTTGTTTATTTATCCATAGAGACACAGAGAGAGAGGCAGAGACACAGGCAGAGGGAGAAGCAGGCCCCCTACAGGAAGCCTGACGTGGGACTCCATCCCAGGTCTCCAGGATCACACCCCAGGCTGCAGGCGGTGCTAAACCGCTGTGCCACTGGGGCTGCCCCATTGATTCTTTTCTAAACTCTATTGATTCTACTGATAAACTTATCAAAGGTATTCTCTGTTTTTCATCTGCAGCATTTCCATGTGATTGTTTCTTATAGTTTCCATTTCTCTTGGGAAGTTCATCATATGATATTGTACATTGTCAATTTTTTCTACTGGAAACTTTATTTTTTTTACAGATTTCATTTATTCATGAGAGACACAGAGAGAGAGACAGAAACACAGGCAGAGGGAGAAGCAGGCTCCATGCAGGGAGCCTGATGTGGGACTTGATCCTGGGACTCCAGGATCACACCCTGAGTGGAAGGCAGAGGCCCAACCACTGAGCCACCCAGGCATACCTCTACTGGAACCTTTAACATATTAATCATATTAATGTTAAATCCCTTTTGATAGTTTCAACTGAAGGACCTGGTTTAGGCTTCATGCCTTTCCCACAGAGGTTGTTGTTCCCTTCTTCCAGGCATGCACAACAAAGGAGCTTTGCCCTGGACTCTAATTCTGCCGTCTTTCTCATGAGTACCCACTGAGGTCTATGAAAAAGACCCTGTGAGTAGGTGTCAAGTCTTCATTCAGAGGCTCCCAGGCTTTCTATACTTCCATATTAGCTATCCCTAGCCTTTATCCCATTTATTAAAAATTTTATCTGTCATTTTTCTTATCAGCTTGTATGGTTTATGTACCATCTCTCATTGGAGGCACCTGTCTTTCCTTAGATTTCAGATAATTTCATTGTCCCAATTCCTCACGCATTTGAGGGATTCAAGAAAAAATGTGTGTAGCCTCTGGAAAACTTTCATAGGTTCATGAGATAATGAAGTGAAAAATACAAATAATCCTAAGTATTATTATAAAAATCACTTTAATGTGGTGGGCTCTCTGAATGGCTTTGGGCATTCTGTGTAGTCTTTGACGCTTGATATCCTCCATGGTGCAATCTCACCCACCTTTCTGACATTATCACCAAACACAATCACAGTGCAGTGTACTTTCTGCACTACAGCCAGTCATGCTGGTTTTTTCATTCTGCCTGCACATCAAGCTCTCTGATGATCTAGATATTTGGCCTTCACTATTTACCCCATATAAAATGATGTCCTTTGCATCTTTGAAGGACTGACTGCTTGTTATTATCCAAATTTCACCCTGAAAGGATCTTCTCAAAGAGATTTTCCATGATCACCTCAGTCTAAAGAACCTTTATACACATATCCACTTTAAGACATTTTATATCATATAACACTATTTTCTTCTTTCAAAAATTATTTGGATTCTCCATATTTTTAATTTGCTAATTTTATATCTTTCTCTAAAATTTTGGTGTGTTTGCTACAATATCTAGAGTAACTAGAACAGCCTCTGTTGTATAGTAGCAACTCTTCAAAATGTATGTGAATAAAATGTCTTAGATTAATTTATTGACCAAGTAGTATCATCATTATCAAGCTAATTCTGTCTTTTAAAATCATTAAAAACAGGAAACAACTCCCAATGGGTTGTTTCACTAGCCAGGTATAGTTAGTATATAGTTGGAAATGTTCTTTGAACTGAGTTGTTTTTTAATCTAGGCCCAGTTGAACTCACTTCAGAGACAGGCTTAGCCACCAGAGACATGGAAGCATGGCTGAGAATCTAAAATATGATTTCAACACATGATAAAGTGAGGCTGTTTCAACAGCGTGGGAGGTGCTATTCCCTAAACAGCCAACACTGGTTTTTCTATATCACACTACCTGGCAAATCATTGTTTTCTTTTCAATAATCTTTGGCTTACCATCCTTAGGCAATGTGAAAAACTAAAAGGGAAACTTTGAGCCAGGAGGCTGGTGGAAATCCCCTGGTTTGCAACTGTGCTCTAACTGGATCCCCAAAATGATATTTTAACAAATAAAGATGTCAGGAGTGAATATAGACTCCAGAACTGGGGAAGAAAAAAAAACATGATTAGGTGTCTGATTAATCTCATGATGCTTTTTCCCCTTATGGAAGACTATGGAAAATTAAAAAAGAAAAAGAAAAAGAAAAAGAAGAAGAAGGAGCAGAGCTCTTCTTAAATGTGATTTTTGTCAATAAATTAAAGGCTGATAATTTGTTTTTCAAAAATTGGAATGGAAGCTTTAGAAATAAACTCATATTCAACTCTCCTAATGTAATTGATCACTTTTTCCTCATCTGTCTGATTTCAAATGTATGTTACCAAGTGGCTGAGTCTTTCTTTTAAGGTGTTGATTAGGGCACATAAAGAAGGGTGATTAAAAAGAAAAAACAAAGGAAGTGATCCATGCCTGCCTTCACTGGTCTAAAAAGTCCTCAGCTCAAGTCCTAGAGAAAGGACATAATATGTTAGGGAATGAATATGGGGCCAAAATCTAACTAATTCTTATTTATTTATTTATTTATTTATTTATTTATTTATTTATTTATTCATTTATTATTTCATGCATGCATGCATATTAAGTAATCCAATATACTTAACATTGAGACAAGTGCTGTGCTAAGTGATCAATGGTGAGCAAGACAGAGTTTCTTCCTAATAGGCTTCAGAATGTAGGAAGCAAATGAGGATATAATTATATATGCAGGATACTATAAAATGTAAAATGGAATATGCTAGGAGGAAAATTAATAATTGGACATATAAGATTATAACTCAGAAGAGAGGGGCACCTGGATGGCTCAGTGGTTGAGCCTCTCTGCCCTTGGCTCAGGTCATGATCCCAGGGTTCTAGGATCAAGTTCTGCATTGGGCTTCCCAGGGATCCTGCTTCTCACTCTGCCTATGATTCTGCCTCCCTCGCTGTGTCTCTCATGAATAAATAAATAAAATCTTAAAAAAAAAAACTCAGAGGAGAGATCAATAGTGGAGATGAAAATTGGTGGGAATCAACATACAGGTGTTTTCTTAAGGCTGTGACGAACAGACTGCTGACCTAAGGTGACAGAATAAGTACAAGACACAAGGAACAAAAGAACACTGATTTATAGTGTGGTTCAGAGGTGAAGAAGCCAGCAAATAGGGTTAATTTAAAAACATAGGAGAACAATCAGGAAAGGGCCATACCACAGAAACTAAGACAGAGGGTTCAAGGAATGGATATTAATGTTAAACAGTATAGAAAGGTCCAATAAAATGAATACCTAAAATGGGTGTTGAATGAGACAATGTGGAGGTCACTAGTGACCTAAATAAGATCACTTTTTTTGGTGCAATAGAAGCAGAAACCAAATCAAAGCAAGTTGAAGAATAATGGGAATTATCTGGGCCAAGTTGAACTGAACACATATCTAATTCACTTCCTTTCAAAACTTTAGTAAGACAACAACAGGGTTGTTTTTTAAAATATGCAAGCCTAGAAGGATGGAGAGAACTGGAGAAAAGATAACAGCAACACAATTTGGAAGCTTGAAAGCGAGAGATGAGTGGCAACTGGCTTAGCAGATGCAGGAAAATTGAATTGCAAGCTACTCATGAGAAAATCTGAGCACAAACCAACTGACACTGCAGAGTCCTCAACAAACACAGGAATTAGCAATAGCTAGTAACTTTAGAACTAAAGGATTTGGGAAGTTTACTAAAACAAAAAAGACTGGGTCAAAGTTTGAAAAGCAAATGCCTAGATTCTCTCCATTTTACCTTGTTGAGTAACTATCCTTCTGCTCCTCTATAGAAGTCTAGAGGATTTTTCTGTATAGAAAATAAAACAGAAGTTCTCTGGATTAGTTGAGAAAACCAGTGCTTCATGAACACAAGACAGATTAAATGACCATATGCATATTCAGGGGCACCTGGCTGACTCAATCAGTTAAGCATCAGACTCATGACTCTGGGTCAGGTCATGATCTCATGGGTGTAAGACTGAGCCCAGTCACACTCTCTCTCTCTCTCTCTCTCTCTCTCTCTCTGTTTCTTTCTCTCTCTCAAATAAATAACCAAATAACCATATGCATATTCAATGCTGAATGAAGAGATTCCCTATCTCTCTTTTCTTTCTTGGCTCCAAGATCACAGGGAAGAACCTACTCCTTGAGACTCTTCCCAAGGGAACCTGGTCAAGTCAAGGGAAAGAAGACCTAAAGATACTTACATTGAAGATTCATGCAAAAATAACCCACCAGGATGCCCTGAAGTACAGTTCAAAGTTGACAAGTGTAACCATGCTTTCAGGGGTATCCAGTTGGTCAGTGTCCCCAACTCTCAATCATAAGCATATGGTCAACATATATGGAAGACAGAGACCATTAAAATATATAGGGGAAAAAAGCAACTTGAAGGAAATGGACACTACACAGAAAGTAAACTTCAAAAAATTACCATTTTTAATACCCTCCAAATGATAAAAATAAAATGTGTGTGTATATATATATATGAACATATATATGTATTCATAACAAAACAAAATGCTCTTAAAAATTAAATACATGTTAATAAAAATTTAAATATTATGCAGAATTGGAAGACATAATTAAGGGAATCTCTCAGAAAAAAATAGCAAAAATATATATACAGAGGAAAAACAGAAGAGGAAAAAACAAGAAAACTAAGAAAAAATCCAGGAAGTCCAACTTCCAAGAAATAGGAGTGCCATAGATGAAAGAAAGGAGTAGAAATCTTCAACAAAATAACTCAAGATTTCCTGAAGGACATTAGTAATTAAATTGAAAGACTCACTGAATGCCAATATTAAAAGATTAAATAAACACATCACTGGGGATAAAGAATCTCTGCATTTTCATAAAGAACAGGAAAAAAAATAATAGGTAAGAAGCAAAGCATTAGAAATCAGAATGACTTTGAACTTCTCAAAGTAGCACCAGAAGCAAGAAAAATTGTTTTCAACCTAGAATTCTGCACTCAGTTAAGCTAGGAGTCAAGAGTGTGAATAGGAAGGTCACAATTAAATATGCACATCCTCCAAGAAAGGTACCTTCTGTATAAGCCTTCTTCGAAAGCTACCAAAGGATAAGTTCCATCAAAATTGAGAAAATAAACTAAGAGAGGACTCAATCACAGGAGAGAGACTAAGGAAAGAATCCTGGGATGTCAGGGATGGGAGATTCCAGGGTGACAGCCAAGCACCAAACAAAGAAATCTGTGAGTACAGATTTGTTCAGTGTGACTATGGAAACAGAAATCCTAAGGCTGCCATTACCAAGATACCCACTGCCAGTTTATCCTGAACGAAAGATGGAATGCCCCAGATTCTTAACTGTACTTGGCCAGTGTAAGCAATGTTCTGACGAGTTCCTGCTCCCCTCTGTCCTTGACACATGGATCAGCTGAGGACTTTTCACCATACAAAATAATTCTGCTTTGACATACTCCTTGAAGGGAGGTCATGGTTCACTTAAAAGCAGAATATACAGAGCAGCCCAAATCTGTTGACCATATTTCTACTGATACTAGAATCTGTGCCAATGCTCCAATGTGGGGAGCCCTGTTTTCCTGGCTCTCTGCTAACCTTGTTCACTTATTTTACAGAAGGGAATCTTATAAATTTTTAAGAAAATTAAAGCCAGGTTATGACCCAGAAATGCTATTGGGCCTCTCTTTCCTGAGCCCTTCCTCTAAAAATGACAACATTGCCCTTTGCTCAAACAGCAAAGCTTATGTTTGCTTCGGAGTTTTTCAAAACCAAACGACAGGTTAATACACATTAAGTGTGATAAATATAAAAGACAATAAGTGGATAGTTAACACAAAAGTCATTATATGCTTACTTTGGGAGCAGGGACGGGAGAGAGGGGCCAGACTGAAGAAGGTCACACAAGAAGATTCTAAGATATGAAAGGTATAGCATTCTACTTCTCAAGTTAGAAAATGGGTATATGGGTGTTTATGTTATTTTTATTCTTTAAATGGTATGCATACACTTTATATACCTTTCCACATATGCAATATACATTTGAAAGTTTCAAAAATATTTTATCATGAAAAAAGCGAGAGGAAAATTGAGAACTGGAGCTATTACAGTTTGCTTATGAAAGGAAACCAAAAAATGAGGTAAGAGCTAGCAGAGAAGGTAGAGACAAGCAAAGATTTTATTCTAATGAGAGATTTGAAAGTATGTTTTCATGATGAAGGTTTTATCTAATAGATATTTTGGTGATGTCAGGAATAACAGGAGCACCAGAGAGGCAAAGACCATTTGTAAACTTATTGTCTATTGCTCCATAGCATAAACCCCCAACCACAGCCATTTGTTCTATTATATGTAATTTACTTGAAAATATTTTAACAGGTTTTGTAATATACAGGTGTAAGAGTATAAGTTAAATCTAATCTAGAATCTAAAGTCAGGTAGATTAAATCTGAAGAATACTAATCAGGTTAGTTAACACTTGAAAAACCCCAATAGAAGTCCATAACTGAAGAGTTCTACAGCAAGCGTGTGAAGTGTTTCTATGTAAAGTTACACCAAGGTTACATCAATCAGCCTAACAGATGCTAAAAGTAAATTTTTCATTGGTGAAGTGAATGGTATTCAAGATATGTAGTAGATTTCAAATGCTACAGAGGAGCTTTCACCCTTACAAAGGCAGGGTATAAGAATCCGGTAAGCCCAGGGGCCTGACAATGCTACCATAAGGATAGCATTCATATATTTATACATACATCGTGTATGTAAGATATCATGGCTGTTTCTGCTACCTGATACAATGAAGGTCAGTTAATCCTAACCATCAGGGCACACCATATTTGTCTTGGAGTGACTCTTTTGCTGAGGATATTGGCCAGAGAACCTAAAAAAGAAACAGCAACAGGCTTGTTTGTAAACATTCACACATGGGGCAGAAATTGGTTTGAGCCATGCTCTCAATAATGCCATACCACCTGATAGAAAAATGTATAAGTAAGTGAAGAGATATCCACTTCCCACTCAGCTCTTATTGTCAAAGGTTACCAACATTTACTGAATGGTCTTGATAAATGTCAATGAATACGTTAAGTTCATTTGTGATACTTATGCAGCTTACTCGCTGGATAAACCACACTCAGATTCAACTTTCTTTTTGGATTAAGACCTTTCTTTTACTGCCTCTTGCTTAAAATGTCCTGTCTTCTCTTGTACACCAAGCCCACTCATCTTAATACATTATAATTATATAAGTAATTAGATAATCCATACTGTAACAATTCCTGACAACTCAACTGTCTGCTCCTAAGTAGCAGAAACTTTATTGCTCAGTTTTCTTAACTGCAATAACATAATAACAAGAATCATCTCTATCTTTCACTCTTGTACTAACCATGTGCCAGGCACTGCTCAATATGTTTAATGCGTTAACCCCTATAATCTTCACAGTAGCTCTAAATGGCAGGTACCATCAACATCCACATTTTACAGAAGAGGAAACTAAGTTACAGAACAGTTAAGTAAGTTGTTTAAAGTCACTTGGCTGTCATTCAAACCAAGCCAATTGGGGACTGGAACTCAAACACTTAACCACTATTGTGAGACTTCTAACCTGCAGAACTGTAAGATAATAAATTTGTGCTGTTTTAATTCATGAATTTTTGTCATTTTTTTGTTATATCAGCAATATAAAACTAATACAACTTATATTCCCTCCACACCCATTCAAACCACAGGCACAATTCTTTGCATATACATATTTGCTAAATTTATTACAATTACCAAAAAGGATTTAAGATGTAGAAAACATAAAAATATAGTTATCATAAGGAAAAATTACATAAATGTGAACTTCAAAGAGGGAAGGACACAAATCACAGAGACCAGAGAGCTCGATTCTGGACCTCATTTCATCTAGAAGTGCCTGCATGACCTGCAGGCATGCTAATTTCTTTGGGCCACAGATCCTATGTCGAAGAATAACGGAGTTGGACCAAGTCATCTTGGACTTCTTTCAGGTATTAGAATGTCCCTCTAAATGTATTTTCTATTTATTTGGATCAAATAATAATGTGTCCAATATTTCTTTGAGGTAGTCAAAATATATCATCAAGAGCAGGGCTTATAATCAGATTCATGATGGAATGCACAAGTAAATACTCAAAGCTGACCTTAAAGGACCACTACCTAATATAAACCCAAGGTTTCCTCCCTCTACTTTAACTGATCCTGCTCAGTGGCTTGCCATTCATCACAGAAACTGATCACACAAACCACAAGGGCGTTGATCATATTTCTTGAGTCTATGCATTTGTATAACCTCATTGTCTCTATAGAGTGCACAGAATAAGAATTTCTGACAACATCTCTTTCTCTGCTGAAAAATAATAGACGTTTGTATAATACCAATGATACTGGTCTTCTGATGGCCAGCTTAGTGGTTTATAGTTTCCAATAGAATATGCTTTTATGTATTGTCTTTCAAACACTACTGTTACTGTAAAGTATAATGGGAGAGTGTGCTGGGGAGCAGGAAGGGGACAGAGAAGGGATAAGACAGAGGAAATAGAGGTTACAGTTGAGGGGGCTGGGAGATGCTTGAAGCTATTTGGACTTGTGTCCACAATTGACAAAACCATTTAAATTTTTGTGGGTTTTGCAGCTCCAGCTAGAATTCACTTGAGATAATGAAAAAAATCTATGAAAATTAGATTCAGAGAACTGAGCAAAACAATCATTATGTGCAGAAGACTGGAGTTCTCAGGACCAAACTCTGTTGCAAATGTTTGTGCAGACAATGTAGTTTGAGAAGGCTGTACCTTCTGCACAGCCATGGAGAGTAGTCAGTGATGAGCAAAACATCCAGACAAGGAAATCCCTGCAAAGTCACATGAAATTCTTTCCTTAGCAGTGAGATTATATCTAGTTTGAATTGTAGAAAACACAGCCAAGACATTTTTCTTGCTTTGAGTATCTTAGCCTAATGAGGGGATAAGGATATGGGAGGAGAGGAAAACATTATTAGAGACACAAACATTGTCAGGTGACCAGGCAGAAAAGAGACACAAGATATGTTAACAGAGGTTTCTGGGAATGGATCCTTTGAGTATCAAATGAAGCCAAAGTATAGGGCAGGAAGAAAAAGGAAAGAGTGACCAAGAAGAAGGGAGAAAACAAAAAGTGATCGAAATTTTGGAGAAAGAGAATAGAAGATACTAACGAGAAAATACAGAGAGGAAAGGAAGTAGGAAACACAGAAGATGGAGGCTTCTTTCTGTCCTTCCAAGGGTGGAGATTAGCACATTCCAAACCTGTCTTTAGAGTCTAACCCATCATTGCCTCCACTTTCTTTTCTTTCTCAGTTTTTCCCAGGCCACAGGGGAGGGGTGGGGGTGAGGAAGAGAAGCTGACAGAAGAGACCTCTACAGTTCCCTTCACTCCCATGTTAAGAGGGATACACAACTTGATCTTCTATCCCACCAAGACAGCAAAAAAATGAGGTTTACAACAAAAGGTACTGTTATAAGACAGCACGCAATGGGTCCCCTGAAAGGAAATCAGGGTGCTCTCAGAAAAGGCAAAAGAGAGTCAATGGAAAAAGGCAAAATATGTTGACAACAGAAATGATTTTTTGAGTCAGTTCTATCTTACACTGAACTCTAGCCACTCACAAGTTAGTGAGAGAGAACTGATAAGCAAGGATCCTAAAATAAATATTCAAAGGTCTGTTAAAAATGATTTTTTTAAAAAAATTTCCCCTGGTTTCATCTCACAGATCAAGACTATTAATAAAAGCTCAACACATTTTTCTTATGCTATATGTTCCTACAATAGATTCCCAGATTAACTGAACTCTTCTTAAAATTCCCATTAAAAACATAAAAACACTGATTTTTCATCCCTTGAAATTAGCTATACTTTTAGTCATTTTTGTAGCTTTTATATTTATGTTTTCCTGTGTTTTATACTATGCCTACTTTTAAAGAATTAGATATCCTAAATTTTTTCATGCAGAAACAGAGTGATGCTTTTTGCTTTTGGCTCATGACATTAATTTTTTAATCTGAAAAAAATTTCTTTCAACAGTTTTCTGCATGATAATGTTATTTAGATATTCCAAAATCTGTCATATTATATTGTTTTACATTTAAATTATACACAAATGCACTTACAAATGACTACATGACATATATATCTATGCTGACAGGTATATATTCAATATTTACTTATAGATAAATTTTGCCAGACTCTATGTGAAGTAGATGATTATCAAGATGATTGTTTTATAACTTCAAGATAATTGTATACTTATAAGGACTGATGTCTAGAAATGTTAAATGAAAAAAAAATAAGATGCACAATATACACAGTTTGACCTTATTAAATAAAAAGAAAACATAATTGTAGATGTGTACATTAGTCAGGAGCTGATTGGTTTTGCTGTGGTAACTAATTAACCCTGAAATCCTAGTAATTAAATACAACAAAGGCATGTTTTTCTCATAGTACATGAATCACACAGATGTGCAGGAAGAGAGAGCTCTAATCTCCACAATCATTGGAGACCCAGGCTGACAGAGGTTCCACCATTTTGAGTCTGCACTATTTGGAACAGGGGGTCTTCTCAATCCTTGCAAGAAAGGAAGAAAGCATAGAGAACTCATACTACTATTTTATCCATCAGCCCAGCTGACACATGTCACTTCTGCTTACAACATAAGCCTAAGCTATTCGTATGGCCTATCTGAGTTACAAAGGGACTGAAAATGGGAAGAGCACATGGGTATCAGTTAGCAGTAAGTGTTTCTGACACATTATCCAAAATGCGACCAAGAAATTTCAGAAGGAAAAACAATATTTAATGGGTATCTCTGAGAAGGGAAGTCAGATTAGGGAAAGAATGGACACAAATTCCACATTTTATATGATACACTTCCAAAATGTTTGTTTGTTTTTTTTAAATTTATTTTTAATGACAGAAAGAAATCTAAAACCGCAGCTTCTGGAAGAACCACTTATTCTTGCCAGTCTTGTACCTCTCCTCGAACTTGACCTTGGCCTCTCGTCAGGCCTTGCGTTTAAGAGCAGGGTCTCTGAAGACATCCTTGTTGACGACGGTTTTGTCCAAAGGGATATCCACAGAGTACCTTGTGGGCATGAGGTGATTGTAGTTATAAACTTTCACAAAAGACTTGATCTTTGACCTCTTGGCGATTTTCTTCTTGCCCATGGTAGCTGTCACTTTTCGGGGATAGCGGCCAATTCCGGCCACCAGAGCATGGCTGTAGGGATGGTCTGAGGTGCCATCATCAATGTTCTTTACGATGACTGCTTTGCGTCCGGAGTAGCGTCCAGCCAGGACCAGCACCACCTTCCCGGGTTTCATGAACTTGCCCATCTCAACACCAGCCACTCGAGCCTACAGCCAAAATGTTTGTATTTTAAAGATAAAAAGCTAGATTCACATTGGCTATTTTTTTTTTACATTGGCTATTAAATAAAATATTTTAGACACTATTAACGAGTTATTTTATGATAATCCAGTTCAAATGAAACTGGTAAATAAGTGGTTAAAAGACAATATACAAGGAGTTTCCATCAATGGCTCAGCTTCAAGAATGGGTCTAGTTTTCAGGGATCCGCCAGGATCATCATAGATGATCTATGATCATAGATGATTTAGTGGCTGTTGTTTGATCAATGGCTGAAATGATAGAGTGGAGAGCTTGCTGAATAAGTTCATGGATAAAGCTATGTTAACTAAAACTTTGAGAGCCGTGATTAAGATCCAAACTAACCTGTCAGAAGTGAGCTATGGCCAAGTGTGAGGTGTGAGTGTACTTGGGAGTGAAGAATGGATCTCTGAAAACAGCAAGGGTCAGACAAAAGTACTTTAGTGCCTCTGGATTCAGTGTAAATCACATGCCAGATGAATGTCTGGAATAAGTGGGGTTACCCCAAGAAGTGTGGCACTACTACAGCATTTCAAATGTTAAGAGAAGACAAGATTGAAAAGACAGGAACATTCAGGGCTTGCTGTATTCTAGATCATTCATTATGAAATAATATATATTTGCTAAATATGATGGACTATGTCAGTCCATGTACTATGGAGGCAAATAAGGCAGTCATTAATCATGGTCCTCAGGGAGTTTGGAGACTAGCTAATTTCTTTACATTCTTCTCGTTCTTGGTACCTAGCTTGATTATTCTCTTAAGGTGCTGTTTTTCGGGATCCCTGGGTGGCGCAGCGGTTTGGCGCCTGCCTTTGGCCCAGGGCGCGATCCCGGAGACCCAGGATGGAATCCCACATGGCGCTCCCGGTGCATGGAGCCTGCTTCTCCTTCTGCCTGTGTCTCTGCCTCTCTCTCTCTCTGTGACTATCATAAATAAATAAAAATTTAAAAAAAAAGGTGCTGTTTTTCAAAGTGTGGCCCAGGACCCAGCAGCAACAGACTCTCCTGGGAGCTGATAAGAAATGAAGACTCTGAAGCCCAATTTAAGGCCCACTGAATCAAAATCTGCTTTTCAAACAAGGTTTTCCCACATGGTACATATGAACATTCAAACCTGGGAACAAAGGACTAAGCTCTCTCTACCTACCCTATGAAGGAGAAGAACTCCTTACTTGTTCTGTCTTCTCATCTGTGATGTTGTCTAAAATGAACAGACTAGAGAACAGAGAGGTAGAAGGGGCTGAGCAGATACACATAATGAAGAGATGAGCAAAGGGAGGAAATGCAAAGAGATGCAAAGAGAAAGAGGTGGGCAGGGTGATTCTGTGGGTGCATTTAAGGGGGTGCAAGAAGGGAGAGAGATGGAGGGCAGTTGTAAATAAATATGGAGAGAGATGGGGAAAACGAATCTGAGGAATAGCTGTGCACCATTCAATGACTGTCCATCAGCCATTTTTTGAGAGCCTTCAGAAAGATTTACATTTCTTTTTCACTGTCTTCAGGTATCTTTACTGGTGATTCTTCTATGTGAAACTAGGAGAGAAGGGGCCAGTGTGGACCTCAGCTTGAGATGAGTCACATATTTGTGGGCTTTCCTTGACCTTTTTTAGACTGTAGGGTGGGAAAAAAGTTAGAAAGTAACTCATAAAATACATTTTTAAAATAGCTTTCAGATTAGGAAAAACAATAAGAGAAACTCTTCTTGGCTCTTTTGCTCTTTTTGATGCTTGTTTGATTTCAGCTCACAGTTGGATATTTTTATGACAATAAAAACAAAGAATTTTGTTTTACTTTAAGGATAGTCTTTGACACTGCATTACCTATATGTGATCCTGTTTGACTTAGACATATTACTATGCATTTAACTTTAGCACAATTTCAGAGATCCTTGTAAGACTAGGTACGCTTTCTCTCTGGGATAGGTATTTAATTTACCCATGGAAAAAAGCCTTTATAACATACGTACACATACACACACATGCCCCACATATACCATTGATGAGAAGGGTGTTGAACTTCACCAAGATATGGTATAAGTACTCAATTTTTATAAGAGTTATTATCACTAATTGCTGGCATAGATATGACTAAAGTCCTTCAGATTAAAAATAGAGAAGGAGAGGGATAGAGTGAGGAAGGGAGGTTGCTGATCTGAGTGTTCTTTCCAATGACCTTATCAAGGTTATAATATTTCAAGTGTTTCACAGGTTATAATACAAACATAGTGAAGGCAAAAAAAAATTATGTTAGGTTGATTGCTACTCTCGAAGCTAACTATGTAAACCTCCAAGACACAGCACTGTGTCTTGTAGTAGACATTTAAATCCTCAGGCCATGCTTCACTGGCCCAGTGTTTTTTGGCTTGTGGTGTTAGCATATGAATTCTAATTACAGTTAATACATTAATCCTAGGTACTGATCTTCAATCCCTCAGCCACCAAATCCATTGTAGAAATTGGCCAAAAGTCAAGGCCAGGGAGTTTTAAGAGAAAATAAAATGCTGAGAGGTACAAATCCTGTTCCTTTTCTGCTTAAATGGTTTCTCATGGCTCTTGGGATTAAGGTCAAAATCTTTAGGATGAATTGCACAGTCCTATACAACCTGGCAGCTCCTTAGTTCATGCTATACCCACTTCTCCCTTAGCTTATCGCTCTTCAGCAGTACTGGCTTTCTCCCACCATGGGGGTCTTTGTTTAGATCACTGTCCCTTGCCTGCTGCCTTTCTAACTCTCCTTCATCCTTCAAGTTGCAGTGTAAACATCAAGTCCTCGGGAGAAGTCCACTTTCAACACTCAGAGCAGTTCCCTATGTTATGTGATCATGGAACTCTACCTTTCCCCTAATAACATATACCACAATTGCTGTTGTACTATTATATATGCAATTGTTCTTTCTGACTGCCTCCTCCTAGGCTTTAAGCTTCTTAATCCCAGGAGTGTGTCTGTCATATACAGACTCCAGAAATATTTGTTAACTGAATGAATTAAGAGATGAGTCAGTTCCATAAGCTTTACTTTACATCTTTATCTGTACTTTATACTTTCTCTGTACATCTCTAATAGCCCCTCTTACCAATATTATAATTTCTTAAACTGTCTCCTCCATTTAATTGTATGATCTTCAGGCAGAGAGTTTTGTCTGCTTCACGTATAGCTCAGGGCTTGGCCAAATAAGGTAGCTCAAAGATAAACTGCTTGCAGACACATAGGAGGAAAACACGGAGACAGAAGACTGATGACAAGAGGAAGGAAAAAAGGTAGGGATATGGCAAAAAAAGAAAAGGAAAACAACAAAGGGTAGAATTTCTAAGGTCTCAAAAGCTAGTCATTACCTAATTTTTAGGAAGTCCTTAAAATAAGTTAGATGAAATATAAATGCAAGAGAAAATTCATGATTAAAACCTTCCTTTGAAAAAATAAATAAATAAATAAAACCTTCCTTTGGAAGAAGAAAAGCCTTTTGCAATCCTTTTGGAGTGCATGCCAAACAAATGTGGCATGCTGACAGCATATTATAAATAATACTGATTAAAAAATTGTTTTTATAAAGACAAACAGAAGGCTAAAATTCCTGCTGGTAATATTCAAACCATTAATAATTTTGATTTCAGGTTAATACATTTTTGGGGGAAGAATAGAGGACTTCAGAGGGCATTTTAAGTAGTTAGAAACCAATGTATTACCACTGGTATTAATGATTCTTGAGAAAATTAATGATGTCACTTGCTTTGAACAATATGAGGACCAGCTGTAAGTGGTACAAAATTAAGACAAATGACTAACTGTTCACATGCAAAACTCAGACTTATTGAGGAGGACTTGCTAGGCAGCACCAGATTGTGAGACTAAATTATTAGCCCATTTTAATTGAAAGTGTGAAAAGACTTTGCACAAGTACCATTGCAAGATGGGCCTTAGCCAGTGGTCTTGTCCTAAGCTACAAGAACTTCACCCAAAGTGTTGATATGATGCCACAGCTTTCAACTGTACATTGCAGATATTCTATTGCTGACATTTTGTATTTTTATAAAACATGTTCAAAATGTGTTTGGCTGTACTCAATAAATGGTCCCCTTCAGAAAGTCTCCAACCCTCTTATATTTAATGGGGTTTTTAAAAAATTTTTACACTGTATGAAGAATGTTTCATTAATACACTTCTGTTGACAATCTTATGCTTTTTGGAGAGAAAATGGAAGCAATTAAACCTCCTAGTAAATGCTCCTTCACATTAAAAAAAAAAAAAGATGTTGGAATATCTTTGACAGAATCCAAAGTCAAGTCCAATAAATCTCCAAAATAAAATCAAATCCTATTAATTTTACTTCCAAAATACATTTTTAATTCACTCATTTCCCATTACCTGAGCTACTACAACAATCTTCTATCTGGATTTCCAGCTTGTATCCTTAGTTTCTTCAATCCATCCTCCACATGTCAGCCCAAGGGAACTTTTACAAAACAGATCTGACCTTATCTTCCTTTATTGATTTTCCTTACACTTAGGATAAAGCAAAACTTTTATCCCTAACTAAAATGTCTTTCCATCCTCTCTAAATTCATCTTGTATTACTCTCCCTCTATCTTATTTATATTTATTTTTATCTTAAAATTTAAGGTTTATTAACACCACACACACATTTACCCTGGTGTCCTCACTCATCTTGAGTCATTTACTCACAGTAATGTGGTACTTATCTAGGTAAGGCCCAGCTCCTGTGGGTTTAGAGATCAGCTGGAGGAGTTTAGATGCTATTTTCAATGAGAGGAGGAGGCATTAGAGGGTCTTAGTTAAGGTATGATCTGATCTGATTTATATTTTTAAAGAGTTCACTCTGGCTCTGTGTGAAGAATGAAATGTAAGGAAGCCAAATGGCAGCAGGTGAGAATCACTGTAACAGACAATAAAGTTTTTAAAACCCAATGCCAAGCTCAGAACTAAAGGGAGAGTGATACTTGGTTGTTGAATGAAATTAACAATGAAGAAGCAATAAACAGTAGCACCAAAGAATGAGTCAAAACCAGGGGTGACTTATAGCCCATAGAAATTCACTCCACATCCATTTGTGACCCTTTGAGTCAGAAATCAGAACCACTGACCACTCCTGCTCTGGATGTCAGCCAGTCATGTGCTCATATTTCAGACAGAGTGCATTTTATGATTAATCTTAATCCTCCTACCTTCCATAGACATAAATCATGTAAATGTTGTACTGGAGGAGGAGAAATGGTAAATGATCTCTCCAAACATCCCCTTTAAATTTCTCCTGATGAAAGCAAATTTCCAAACCCATACATTGAAGTGGAAGCTGAATGGTGGTAAACAAATACCCTACTTTTGCCTGTGAGATCTCAGAGGTGACCCCCTTGTCTGTCATCACTGAACAAAGGATATAACACAGACAAGATCTATACTCTCATTCTTGCCTCTACTTCCATCCAACTATAATCCAAAAGCCAGAAGTTGCCCAGGTTAAAATATTAGACTGTTGGTCCCTTCAACTTGAGTCCTCATGCACTTTCTTTTTCTTTTCTGCACCTCATTTGTTTCTCTCTTGACAGGGATGCCTCTCTCTGATTTGCAAATCTCCTTCCAGGGGCTGTCTAAATGGCAAGCTTCTTTGATCTATAGCCCAGTCAGAGGTAGGATCTGTATTTCCAACATCCAGCATAGGCTGCCTGCTTGTTGATATTAATCTTCTGCCTTTGCCAGGTATAGACAATAGGGGTTGGAGAGTGTTAATCTGAAGATTCACCAGACACCAAGCTATAAATCTGTCTTAGGGTAGGTAGACTTGTGGCATTTTCGATTTGCTCCTCTAAGAAGACTCTAGGCTCTATTTGATCCTCCATTGCCTTTGCCCTGAAATATTGAATTACTCACAACTTTGAAATTTAGTTTCTCCAGAGCATCTCACATCCAGCAAAGCTGAGAACAAAGGCAGCATCCATTCACTTCAGAAATTGAGTCAGAAAACCCAAGGGTAGACATTGTACTGATATGATATTTTGTTGTCTTGAGATGTTTTGCTTTCCAATAGAGTAAAGCAAGGGAGATGTTTCTCATTTTAGAGCCAAGTCCCTAATGAGCAATGCAGTATTGCTTATTACAGCTGGTTTCAGTATATATGGATGCTTTTTTAAAAAAATCAAAGTGAAAATTCTCAATTAGAACTCAAATTAAAGAATACTACCAGAGTACTGTGTACCAGTACATTTTCACCAAAACCAGTTATTAAGTAGCAAACCTGAAAAGTTTCCTTTATACAAATTATACCTGTCCCGGCTGGGCAGGTACACTTACAAAATTAAAGGCAGCATATTTTGTCCATAAGCACAAATGATTAATTATCTCCTGGAAAGGTGATTTCATATTTTTGTGTTGACTTTTGTTTCCCCTGAGATGAACTGGACTGTCAATGTGTGTGACTAGAGACTTAAAGATCATTTTTCCCTCTCTCTCTCTCTTTATCAAAGAAATCTTGGAGATTCTAAATAAATCACATCCCCTATTTCTACTTGTTCTGGCTTAAGGAAACACCTATCTTTTGATTCTGGTCCTATGAATAAGCTGGCAATTTAAGATACCTTCCCGTGCTACAGCTTTGTAATTAGGCAATTCTCACTGAAGAATTAAAGGAATTCTTTCCTGAATTTTTCTAGTTCCTTTTTACCCTTGGAATGATCCATATGTTGACATCACTAAAAGGGACACCCCAAAGTATATAGAAGGAAATGTTTTATTTCACATTCCAAGAAAGACATGGTCGTGGTAGGAAAGAGTGCCAAAATCAAAAGGGCAGCCTTCCACAGGAATGTGAAGTTCTGTAAGGGCACAAGCGACCTCTTCACAATCTGTCCTCCACTATGTGCTTTATATTGGAAGAATTCATCTAGAACTGCTCACTTTGCCCTCATCACTTGCTAGAGTTTTTTAACTAATGATTTGGGTCTCCCCCCCCTTTTTTTTTTGGTTTACCTATACATGAAGGAGTAGACCCTGAACACTCAATTCAATCTCAGCTGTAATATGCCTCATTTTTTGTGTGTGTGTTTCAATCTCCAGGCTAATTCTGTAAGTCATTTGTATTAAGGTAAGCCTAAGTGAGAATTTCATGAGTTTTATTTACATGGTATATTTACATTTTAACTCAAATTTGGGGCTCTAAAAAAGCATGAGAAATAGACTTTTCTATGCACATATGCACACACATAGTTTTATGACTCATTGCATCATGCCAAAATGGTCAGTCCCACCTTATTATATCAGCCCTGGAAATGAAGTCTGACTTTTTCTTTACTGATGAAAGCAGTACTCAAAAAAAGCCTTGTGACCTTGGGATTATAGTCTTATAAGAAATGAACTGTAAACCTATGCACAGAAGAGGCCAGCATCTTGTAAGCCAACAGCAAAGATTTGGGTTGCAATTTTTGCTACAGTGCACTTTGTTGAATAAAATTAGTTCAACATTCCACATCAAATACTCATGCAGATTTCAGCTCTTTTAAAAACTGGTAACCAAGAAACACAGCTTAAGAAATAAACCTCATATACAAAAATAACCTGGGAGGAAAGGAAAACAGTCACATGTTGTAAATATACTTTGATAGTACTGTAAATTGTGAAACAGATTAGTTGAATATCCAGAAACACACAAAACTGTCCTCTAAATTGTTCTTCTAATGTACCAGCTCCCCATTGACTCATTACCAAATTATTTGCCAGTAAATGAATTTTCTTTTCTTCAAATGCTTTTGGAGCTAGAAGGAGTTGGCACTGATGAAATGCTTTCTGAAAGGAGAAAGGTTATATCCACATGACCCTGTATTGACTGGTTATAAAGCTGAAAAATTCTGGTGAACCACAAGGAAGTTTCCTCTTTGTGTAAACCAGTGGTTATGAGCCATTTCTTTTGCAATACCCTCTTGACTATTCTGAAATACAATTCACAGATAATATAACACACCAACCTATCACTAAAATAAATAAATAAATATGCCCTAACTGAAATATAAAGGAGAAAAGTCACTTGTCATAATATATTACACATTTCAATATCTGCATGTTTGGATACTAAACTACAGCTCATGATAAAGGAGTCAGCTGATTTCATCTGTGCATAGGCACACAAAAGCCACAGGTACTCTCAATCCTTGGAACTAACAAAAATTGGACCTACATATTTCTCACACAATCCCTAAAGGGAGGTGCTTTTACATTAGCTATCACTACATCTTTATTTTTTTATACATTTATTTTTTTATTGGTGTTCAATTTGCCAACATATAGAATAACACCCAGTGCTCATCCCGTCAAGTGCCCACCTCAGTGCCTGTCACCCAGTCACCCCCACCCCCACCCACCTCCCCTTCCACCACCCCTAGTTCGTTTCCCAGAGTTAGGGGTCTTTCATGTTCTGTCTACCTTTCTGATATTTCCCACTACATCTTTAAATTGTTGGTTTGATAGTCCCTTTTTGATGTTATTGCTTTCTGGTTTAATTAATCATTGGATGAGCCACTGGTGAGATTTTGGAACCACAAACTTTTAAGGTTTTTTTCATCTCTGTTACTAAATATAATACTCTAAAATTATAATTCTAATGAACAGAGCTCAGAAACGTGCCCAATTTCCATAGCCTGCCCCATGATAACACCTATAAAGGAAAATAGCAAAAACCTAAGGATAAGAGAATAGAATAGTCCCTATTCTCCCTTCAGTTAGGTCTCTGAAACTCCAAAAGATGGCTTCCTTGTGATATCTGAGTTTGGAGAGCAGCTTGCTAGTGTTCAGAAACAGACAGTATCATTCTTGAGTTTCCATACTGAATTCCATTTATTACTATGGCCTAAAATATTTGAAATCTTCTGTATCTCACCTATGAAGCGGGGATTCAATGGTATAAATGCTCTCCCCTACTCTAAAAGGAAATAAGTTCTATTAGGTTTTACTAGGCTTAATACTACCTGAGAAAGAAGAAGAAATCATTTCCTTTGGGTGATTCTTAAGTTACCCCAGAATAAAGATCAGTTTTCATTTCTTTTCAGGTAAATCACATAGACAAAACAAAAAAAGTCAAAACACTCAAATATATCAACCATATATTTCCTTCTTAGCTGTAGACCTGTGATCAGATCCCATACTCAGTAAAGGAATCAATGTTATGTACATATATGTGTGTGTTTATCATGGTATGCCATACACATGATCCAGGTATTCAGGTTTTGAACAATTTGTTCTATTTTACTGCTCATTTACAAGAAGATACCTTCCTGTCTCTTGGATAATTTGCCTCCTAAAGAGAACAGATAATTTCCGGGTTTCTATAACTGGCCCTCAAGCAGTCAATAGCTCTCCTCATAATCACAAGAAAGCTGCCACACAGTTCCAAATATCATATGTGGATGAAACAAGATATAGCAAAAAAAAAAAAAAAAAAAAAGTGCCTCTTAATTAAAGAGTGAAATAGAACCTTCTGGAAAAGTTCTTTCTGAGAAGTCCTCTAGACAACCTATCCTCATTCTTTATTGACCAGTTCTAGATTTCATGCTTATTCCTAAAATTATTTCTGCGAGGAATTCCTGATTAGATCAAACAAATAAAGATTCACCCTTTGGCTGGAGAGAAGGTTCTCTTTCCTGAAGGAATTATCAGTGAAGGCGGAGTTCTAAAGAGTAAAAGGACTTTTTTTTTTCTTTTTTGGTAAGCATAGGAAAGAAGGCAAACAATATTGTTTGCTTCTAGGCTGCCCATCATTCTTCGTAGATAAAGAAACTGAGCCTCAAAGAGGTTAAGAAACTTGCTCAAGTTCACACAATTAAAAGTGGCAGAGCAACTTATCTGACTCCATAGTCCAGGATTAACTATTGTTTGATATCTCCTTTTAAATTAGAAGCTATAGGGATGCCTGGGTGGCTCAGTGGTTAAGCGTCTGTCTTCAGCTCAGGGCATGATCTTGGATGGAGTCCCACATCAGGCTCCCTGTATGGAGTCTGCTTCTCCCTCTGCCTGTGTCTCTGCCTCTCTCTCTCTCTCTCTCTCATGAATAAATAAAGTATAAATAAATAAATAAATAAATAAATAAATAAATAAATAAGAAGCTATAGTGAAACAATTAATGTAATCAATTTTCAATCCCCATGTCCATAATTACTCATAGTTCTGGCCTTCCTAATAGTTCAATGAGTATAAACATTATTATATCCTATCCTCAGACCTGGAAGTGGGCTGGAGTCATTACCAACATGACTAAATGTCCCTAGATGAATAAATTATAGAAAGAGCTTAAAACTAAAACAAGAGTCCCTTGACTCCCAGGCCAGGTTTCTCCCCATAGATAAACAAATTCCTTATCCAGGACACTAACCATTCTTCTATGAAGTTCATCCAAGTAACCTGCTCATGGCTCCCTGGTAAATAATAGGTTATGATATTAACCTGGATAGAAAGAAACTAATCTGATAAAGGAGAAGTGTGGTGTGGTTTTTCCATTACAATGGGACAAGTGAGAAGTTATGGATACAAATCACAGTCAAATCAGAGGGCTTTTAGATTCCAACCCCTAGTTACCCCAAGTCCTTCTTATAACCCATGCTATCTTGAAGAAGAAAGGAGTAAGGTATTCTATTCTACTTTGTCCATGGGACAAGATTTCTTATGACTCAATCTGTTGCTTAGTCAATCAAAAAAGCATCTTAGTCTGTTAGTCCCATGGAATGAGACAGAATGATGTTGTGGTGGGGGAGAAAGGGAAAACCTAGTCAGGAAAAACAAACCCTACATATCAACTGCTCCAAGTGTGGCCTGTAGTCCAATAACAAAAGTCTTAATTTCAGAGTGTTGATATAAGAGTATCCTAGCTGGCAGGTAAAGTACAACTTCTCTGTGAAAAGAGGGCCCCCCAAATCATTACTTTCTCTTCCCAAGTATCTATTTGACCCTTTCCAAAAGGTCACTGTGCAAGTCTAAAATCTATGATTTGCAGATGGAGATTGGCAGGGTGAACTGAACCACAAGGTCTGTCATTAAACAAAACACAAATGCACTCACCTCTGGTCACCAGTTCAGATTCAGGGCAGCCTACTCCTATGGCTGGAAGGTGAGAGGAACACTTTGGTAACTAAAATGAGTGGGGGATATAAGTTTGATGAGCTGATGACTCTCTAGACTTTCATTTGAGGTATTTGTAAGTTAGACTATTTGTACTGTTCAAAGATGGTATTTGTGTATTAGATATTTTGTGCTGTTACATTAAAGTATGCAGGGACTGATCTTAGGAAGCCACCATAAATCAGATCTTTACCTTCTATCCTTTTTCTTTGTTCAAAGAGGGGGACTTATAACCCATTTACAACACCTCTGCAAAAAATCTACCATGCTGCAGCTTAGCTGTCACTTCTTCAAAGCGACCTTCTTGAACCATTAATCTAAAGTAGCCATCCAACACTTTCTTCAAAGTCCTTGTCTCCAAATGATTTTCCCTTACATTTATGTTCTATTTCCCCACAACAGAGTATAAACTCTGTGAGAGCAGAGATCCAGTTAGGATGAGCTTCCTCTGCTGATCATAGAAAATCAAAACTAACAGTGGCTTAAACTAGATAAGAATGTATTTCTCTCTCACATACAGGAAGTCCAGAAGTAAGCATTCCAGGGCTGGTCAGGTGGCTACAAGATCTTCAAGGTGCTCAGACTCTTTCAATCTTTCAAATTTCTGCCTTTTTGCTTTCAGCTTCAGTCACTTCTGTGTTTCAACCAGTAGAAAGCATAACTAGGTGAAAAGAGGCAATGCCATCCCTTCCTTTAAATATATACCTGCATGTATCTCATTGGCCTATACTGAATCACATGGACATAATTTCTACAAGGGAGGCTGGGAAATGTAGTCTTTATTTCTGAACAGGCCCAAAACACCAGAGATTCTATTATTAAAGAAGAAGGGGGAAACTAATACCAGAGTGCAATTAGCAGTTGCAAACATACCTGTCTTATTTGTTGCTCTCTACCTAAGACCTGGCTAATGTTTGCCTATTAAAAAGGTCCAAAAAGCCATCTGATCACTGAAAATGAATGAATGAAAGCATTTCTTGGCTTATACAAAGACCTCCTATTGCTTGTAGGATGAAGACCCAAACTTTAAGATGACCTACAAAGACTTGTATGATCAGAACCCTATACACCAGGCCAGTCTTCCATCCTTTCACTGTTCCCTCTTTCTTTTAGCTCTAATGATATTGACTTTCCTCAGTTCCTGGAACACTCCAGATCTCTCCAGGTCACTGTACATGCCATTTCCTTTGCCTAAGATGTTCCTCCTCACTCTACCCTACTCTTATCTTATTCCTTTTCTACTCCAACTCCTAGAAAAGTACTCAAGGTATAGGAGATACTCAGTAACTAGTTCCTGGTTGACTTAACTAACATGTATTTCCTCAGAGAGAGCTCTCTAATTCTCTAGACTGAGCTGGTATCCTCAATATATATTCCATAGCAACCTGAACTTTTCTTTTGTGACACTGTGTACTCTTAAAATTATTTATTTAATGATTTATAAGTATTTATTAAGTATCTGCCATCTTCCCTGGAAGAAGACTCTGAAGGGCTAGGATTATATCAGTCTTAGTCTCTGCTATATCTCCACAGCATAGAAAAGTATATAGCACATAGGTACTTTGTAAATACCTGCTGACTATGGATGAATGCCTAATTTGTGTAAACTACTATGTGCAGCTTTTGCTGAATAAACTAAAATAACTATTCTTTGTTCGCATATAACTAATGTTCTAACAAAGACAAATAAGCATAAATGCACATTCAGGAAAATACTATGCAATAATACCTGATTGGACTAAACAGACATTTAATAAGCATCTGCTTTTTGTAGATGAGTAAAAGTATTACCCTTCAAGGAGCTCACAGTGTAATATGGAGTATGAATTGCTAATCATCTTGCAGTGTTTATTTTCTACTTTTTTCCTTTAATAATAGATTATCCACCCGCCCATCAAAGTGTCAGTGGAGCACATGACTGCCTTGCTAGAAACTACCTTTTGCAACCTCCCTTTAATCAGGTATGCATGTGTGACCAAAATCTGGCCAAAAGCCTGTGAATATCAGTGATACATGCAACTTCATACTATGATCTTCTAAAGAAGCTGTTTGCCCTTGTCTTCCCTTTTTCCCCCTCCATGTGGCTGGGAGATAACAATAACTAGAGCCACTTCCTTGGACCTAGAGATAGAGGCTCCATGGTTAGGATGGTATAGCCAATATAGACTATTCATTGTTTGTTCTCTGAGAGGGAAATCAAACTTCCATCTTATTTCAGCCACTATAATTTGGGGTCTCTCTCTGTTACTGCAAGTTAACTTATATCCAAATTGGGGGGGGGTGCAGACTTAATAGAGTACATTAAGTACAATAATAGAAGTGTAGAGGTAGAGCCTAGTCTTACCAAGATATTAACATCTAAGGATGAAATTCCTGAATCATCTAAATCACTTCTAGATCACTCAGAATGCATCATAATAGTCAATGTTTCCCATAGACTTTTAACAATTCAATTTAATTCCTCCAGAGTATGAGGAAATATTAATTACCTCCTAAACAAGGTGTCAGATATCACTGTACATGTTGATGAAACCCCTGAAATCATTTACCCATTCTTCCTCCGTGTTTTGCCTTTATATTTGGACAAATTTCATCCACTGCCAGTTATGTAAAGCAACTGGGGCCTCACATCTTGTGTTTGCTTAAAATCATGTAACTCAGGTGGACATATAATGGTCATCCATGGAGGTGGCCTAGAGAATTTAGTGCTTAGCTTTGTGTCTATGAAGTGGAGCATGGGATGTTTTAGAGAAGAGCTTTATAGGATTCCACACAAAAGGTAAAAATGAATCTGCTGGGCAGCCCCGGTAGCTCAGCGGTTTAGCACCGCCTTCAGCCCAGGGCCTGATCCTGGAGACCCAGGATCGAGTCCCACATCGGGCTCCCTGCATGGAGCCTGCTTCTCCCTCTGCCTGTGTCTCTGCTTCTCTTCTCTCTGTGTCTCTCATGAATAAATAAAATAAAATAAAAATGAATCTGTTCATATCTATAAGACATGAGATTCAGGATATTTAGCTTATTGGATTTGTTGAGGATCCTGTCTGATTCTACCTTGTATAACTTTATATATCCCATCACTCATGAGTTGCTCTTCAGAAGTTTTGATACATCTCGATGATCATCATCATGAGTGCACCTGTACTGATTAGGTCCCCATTTTTATGAGACACGTAACATACTGTGACACAGGCTTTGTCAAAGCAGTCGATAGAAAATATTTCATGTTGTCTATAATATGCTACTTACAAGAAAGACCTGTAAACTCCTGATTTATTAGGCAAGTCGGCCTTATTTCAATTCCTTCATATAATAATAATCTTTTTAAACCTTCATGAAGATCAAATTATAATTTATATGGCTATGGGTGAATGAGCTATTTGGAAAAGCTTAGCATGCCCCTGCCCTTGAAGGAAACAAAATGTCACCTAAATGGTATTTGTTTTAATTTTTTACTTTTGCATATTCAGCTGGCTTATAATGAGGGTTTACTGCGAGTAAATTCATGTCCTGTTTCAAATCTGCACTGCATTTTCTCTCAAAACAAAATCTCAGAATCTATACCATGTCACACTTTTCTTCTGCTATCTCGTGAAGTTGTGGCACTGATAATATGACTTACCTATCTCAACAATCCAATGTGATAGATTATCTGCGAAATAGTTTCCCATAGTTCCACCTACCCCTGACACACATGCCATTGTTACCACCAGAATGGGGAGGTGTGAGTCTATTCCCCTTTCCTTGAAACTGGCCTCATGACATACTCAGACCAAAAAATGCAGCAAAAGTAACATTATGTGACTTTTGGGCCTGTACCTTAGAGACTCCGCTGATTTTCCTTTTGCCTTCTTGGGATCCAGCTGCGATGTGAAGAAGCATTATCATTGAATGATGAGAGACCATGAAGAGATAGAAAGAGAGAGTCAATCTGTCCCCTGCTGTTCCATCTACCTAACCTGAGGTTTCAAGCCATGTGTATGAGGCCTTCTTGGCTCCTCTACCCACAGTTAAGAGGACCATAGGGAACAGAGACTAGCCAAGCTTTGGCCAATGTGAAGAACTGTGAACAACTAAGTGGATGTGGTTACTTTAAGCCACTGAGTTGTGGGGTGGCTTGCTATATAGCCATGATAAATAAAACAGATGAGGGAACTGAAGCATAAAAGGCCACCACAATTAGTCAAGCAGCAAAGCTGGGATTTGAACCCAGGCAACCCGGCGTCAGAAGCCACACCTTTAATCACTATTCTGTGATGACTGCTTGGCTGTAAACAAAAAGCAAAGCAGAATGAGAAGGTAGATCAAAACCACAGTCTAAGAGGCAGGTATGAATAAACAAAGAGGAAAAGATAATAAACAAAACAAAACAAAACAAAACAAAAGATCATGGCAGGGATATGAGATAATAGAATCAAGAAAAGTATATAGGAAACAGCATGGTTTTTGACATGTATTTTTGCCCTTTAAGCCCTGTGTGGGGCAGGAAATGTTTTACTTAATCTTTAAGCATGTGGGGATCCCTGGGTGGCGCAGCGGTTTGGCGCCTGCCTTAATCTTTAAGCATGTGTGCTATCCCTTAGGAATCCCATAAACCAGGCAGCAGTTAAGAGCGTGAACTCTGAGTTCAGTATCTCAAACCCCTTCATCTTAGCTGTGTGCTCTTGTCACACCATTTAAACTTCTGAGTCTTCCTCTATCCATCTGTAAAGAGCCATAATAATTTTGTCTAACTCAAAACTTGTTATAAGGATTAAGTCGAATAATAAATATACTTTTGGTTAAATCTCAGCAAATTCAGAGTTATTATTTGATGAGGGCCTACTTCACACTCTGGCCAGAGACATTCTACTGTACATCTTTGGCAGTGCACCTTATTCAGTTTGGTCTCAAATTTTCCACATTCTATTTCCAAATCCATGTGCAGCGGCAGCCACCAGATGTCTGTCCTCCCACATGGCTGTAGGGTAACCTCTCGTCATGCACACACTGCTAAACTGCCATACCTGTTTGGCCTACAGGTTCAGAAAGCCCTATTTTAAGTCCCCAACAGACTGCTGAATCTGAAATCCCCCTAACCAATCCAGGAATCTCATTTCGCATCTCTTGCCATGTTAAACAGTAAATAAATTACCCTCTGATCAAGGCAAAAGCTCTTTCAAAAGGGCCGTCTCTTTCCTTTCTTCTTTTATCATCAATCTTTGTTGCTAGTCAGGTCATTTTTTTATAATGACATCTAAGCTCTCTGCTCCCATGGGCTTCTGATACAGTCTGCTCTCTCTTAGCCTGTAATGCTCCTGTCCTCCCTTTCTTTTCCCATTATCTCAAATTCCCCAACCACTAGAGTGATACCAACAAGCTGACAACTCACTTGGCTGCCAGACCTCTTCTAAGGACTATTAATTTGGCTGGTTCAAAAACAACATGCCTTACCACCAGATGCAATTCTTTTCCCTTGCTTTTCATTTTCCAAGCAAGGTGCCTGCAACTTGGAGTGGGTGTGATGGATTGTTTTTTACTTTAATTTACTCTAGCATGCATGAAGAAAGCATGAGGATCCCAGTTCCCTCGACTGATGTACCAATCTACTCCAGGAGCCTTCATTTTTGTTCCTAATCACATTTAGGAAGATTTGCCCATGACGTACAATATTAGTAATCATCACATTCTGTTTGGGGTGATCTTCTTTCCCTGAGTTTCCTCAGACTCAAGTTGGAGCTTCATCCTCTGAGCTGGGCTGTCTTGAAAACCATTCCTCACTTTTTTATTTCATCAGGCATTTTTTATCTTTTCCTTCTTCTTGGGATATTATGAGAAACTTAACTTTTAGAAGAAACATTCTAAGAGAATCTAGCCCAATCAAGTAACAATGCTTCACATTTCCAAGAGGAAGAAATCATTCCTAAGCACAAAACATCAGTCACTTCCAGCAACAATACTGGTAGCACTTCCAGAGGGTTTCCATAGAGATAGAAAGGACATGTTACTCAGGAAAGGAAAGGGGAATTAAATCCAGTGACATTTGCTCACTCTATGAAAACTTGAAAAACAACAGATGAAAAGACAAATCAAAAATCTCTTACAAACCTATTTTCCTCAAACAGATGAGAGAAATGGAGGCCCAGATAGAGATAACCCAACCCTGCCAACTACTGGGATAATAAGGAAAGTCAATGAAAGTATCAGAGAAATAATAGGATATTTTTGTTTCAAAGCCATTTTCCATATTTTTATTACAAAGTGTATAGAAATTATAGGGTAGGTCTGGGGATTAAAGGAAAATATTTTCTTTCTTCACAGAATATCAGATGAACAGATCACAAAAAAATGTGAGGGTCTTCCTTTCTTTGGCATCTGGTGCATGGAAAGCTGGAGCAGAGAAGGAGAGTCAGGTAGAGATTAGGAATCTGGTGATAGAAATGTTGCAGCCTCTTTCTAGTTGAAGATGACTTTCTTAGCAGAAATTCAGCACTCCAGACGTGCCCCTCATGAGGATTCTCATGTCCACCTCACTCCCTCTCTACTGACTTGGCTGTGTACAATGCCCCTTCAGCACAGGTGACATTGTGATGCCTCAGAGGCATTGTTCCTATTAGTCCTTTCTTTGGAATACCTGACATCATCCCTTCTGACAAATTCCTCTACTCCTTGAAATCCTGTTTGATCCACAGAGCCAATTCAAATATATTTAGTATCTCTATGGACACATCTCTGGTACATCTAGCTACAATTTCTTGCTCCTTCATTAGAATCCTATCATCATCAATACAGCTATCTCTCATTAAGTTATTTTTTGTGTGTTCTCTTATTAAGCAAACACATTACTCAGGGTACTTTTGGTGCTAATTACTGTCTGCTTGAAGAGGCAGGGAGCATATGGGGAAATGAAACTTGACTCTTAAGGAAATGTTTATCAGAACATTATTGTCATTATCATCATCATCAACAATTATTTAATTGGTGCAGTTGCCCCATGGCTGATACATTCACTGCCCACTGTGCTTTCCTATATTTTCCTGTCCTCTACATAAGAGTGGGCTGCATGACTAGCTCTGACAAGTAGGGTATGAACAGATGTGGCATGTGTCTCTTCCAATCTGAAGCATTTAAGAGGTGAGTAGTGATGATCCCCTTCTTCTAGCTCTCTTTCCTTTTCCTGGAAGGTGTGCATTGAAGTGGCAATGTCACAAGATTGAGGTGACTTGGATCACTGCTGAGCCAGTGAATGGATAGCAGTTGCCCAGGGGAGCCTCTGACTCATAGCAGATTTTGTGTGAATGAGAAATAGGCTCTTGTTGGACTGAACACCTAACTTTTGGGAGAATTTGTTAGTGTGACACCACCTGTCCAAATCAATACATACCTAAGAGACAGGTGCCCTTATCATCCCCATTTATAAATGAGAAAGCTGGTGCACCAAGACTTAAAGCCATGTTTACAAGGTGGGAACAGAACTACATTCCCTCATTTGAATCATCAGATCAAAACAAGACCAACATGGCACAGTGGGAAAATGTAAAGCTTATTGGCAAAATGATTACTGAGAGAAAGCCACCATTATCACTAATATGAAGATTTACTATTATACTAAATCTAAATGACAACCAAAAAAATCATGGTAGAAGGGAAAATTGGAATCTTTCATAGAGATACACTGATTCACTAGATTGCTTCACCCTCAATTTTTTTCTTTAATGATTTTAGACATTTGCATGTATTTCATGAATATACCAAGTAAACTCTGAACATCATCTCACCCTAGTGAAACTACTAAATTTTTGTATCAGAGAATTTATTGATATATTCATTCATTCAACATATATTTGTTATTTGTCCATAATATGCTGAGCACTCTGATAGCCACACTGGGTTTAGCAATGAAAGCCAGAGGCATAATCTCTACCCTCAAGGAGTATTTACCTCAAGGAGTCTAGTGGAAATGGGAGGTCATAGGTCATCAGACAGACATGAATGGGTATAAAATTGAAGACAGTGTTCATTGCTCTAAGGAAAGGGAATAAGGTTCTATGAAAATATTTGATGATAGAACCTTACATGGATGGGGCCATGGAAGTGTTATTTGAAAATCTGGAACTTGAACAAAATCTAGATGACAAGTCACAGTGTAATATGAAGTCAAGTTGGGAAAAGAGGAGAGCATTCTAGACCAAAGAAACAGCACAGATAAAGGTTCAATTTCAGTAAAGAACACTATGAAGAACTGAGAGTCAGTGTATAGGACCTTGGAAAAGTCATGAAAAACTATTGAAAGATGAAACTCAAAAGGTAAGCAGAGACTAGACAATGGAGAAATTTTAGTCCAGGCTGGGACAGTCTTCTGCTTATTTAGCACCCACATGGCTTGGGTTACATTGCTTGAGGAAAGGCTCTAATTGTTCTCTTAAAATCCTTTTCATTCTTCTCTTAATAAAAGAGCACTTGCTTTTTCAGCTGTGTGCAGGCAAGTAAAATCCACATTTCCTAGCCCTCTTTACAACTAGTTAAAACCTTGGCCCTAAGTGGTTTATGGGATATAAGCAGTAGTGGCTTGGCAACTTATAGGAAGTTTCTTTAAAAGAGAGAGTGCCCTTTGTGACTTCTTTCTCTTTACTGTTGGCTAAAATACTTATGTAATGGCTAAAAGTGAGCAGCCAGTTTGGACCATGAGATGTACATGAAAAAAGAAACTACATGTGACAGGAAAATAGTATAGAGGAAACCTTGTTCTCTGATGTCACATAGTGTCCCTGGATGGACTTCCTCTAGCTTCTTAAATATGAAAAAGTAATTTACTTCAACCTTCTTTAAGCCATTGCTGTCTGGGGATTTTTTTCTGTTATTTCCATCTAAATGCAAACCTAATCCAGGGCTGCATATTAAATAAACAGTTACTAAACTTCTCTAAAATGCTATTGCATGATTTAGGAAATTGACATAATCATAACTGGAAGATAAATTTTCCCTCAAGAATTCTAAGTGAGGAGGATCAAGGTCCGTATATATTTTAAGCAAAATATTTGAAGGGAAAAATCATATTTTAAGAAGAAATGCTGTATAACAAATTAAGAGATGTCCATTAAGAGGGAATCATTAAAAAAAATTCTTCAAAGCACTGGATACTTCTCAGAAAGTCAGCTTCTTTAAAAACTAAATTGCAGAGAGTAGAAACACATAGCCATCTTCTAACAATCTGAGCAGGTCTGCTGGGACCATGACAGCTAATGACTAGAGCAGGGCATTCTGCTGCTCAGCCTTCTCTCCACAGACAGCATCATGCCACATAGTGGTGCCTCCACTCCTCCATTGCTTCCTTCTCTTCCACCAGGACCACCCCCTGAGCAACACTAAAGTATCCCTTGGGAGTCCTGAAAACCTGGGTGGCGGCCTTCTGCCACTACCTTTCTCTGTCTTCTCCTGAACTCAAGGAAAGGGCTGTGTCCTGACATTTGCATGGGAATGAGAGCTGCAAGAGAGCCATCACCACTAATAGGAAGGCTCAGCCTGTAGAAGAAGTGGCTTTGTGCTGGTCGCAGCCTCTATGCTTCCTTCACTAGACAACATCTGCCAGAAAAAAAGGAGAATGAGAAACCAGACTCCTGCTTTTGCAAACCCCATCTTACAGATGAGAAGACCAAGGAATGGTGAGACTAAAGTATTCCAAGGATTCAAACTCAGGTCTCCTCATTCCTAATATAGTGTTCTTCCCATTGCAATGCTGTGCTTCTAGAAGAATGAAGTATAAAATTATATAAGAATGTAGAAAAGCCCCTAATCCTAACAAAATAGGCTCCTATTTCATATTGAATTTGTCCCCCAAAAAAAGATATGTTAAAGTCCTAACCCCAAATTCCTCATAATGTGACCTTATTTGTTAATAGCATTATGGCAGGTGTAATTAGTTGAGATAAGGTAATACTGGAGGAAGATGGACCCCTAATTCAATATGACTGTTGTTCTCATAAGGTGGAAGCCACATGAACACGGAGACATACAGGGAGGACACCATGTCCTGACTAGGATTGAAGTGAAGCATCTACAAATCAAGGATGGCAAGGATTGTCAATAAACCACCAGAAGCTAGGAAGAGGCAAGGAGGGGCTCTTACTCATAGGTTTCAGAGGGAGCAGGGCCCTGTGGGCACTAGCCTTCAAAATTGTGAGAAAATAAATATCTGTTTTTCTAAGCCACCAATTTGTGGTGGTTTATTACGGCCACCCTCAGGAATTAATATAATTCCCATTTAGACACATCATCAACAAGAGAGAAGCATACATAGTTTAATGTCTGGTAGAAATAGAAAAGCACCCATGTGGAATTACTTGGCCTCAAGCTGTAACACCAATTCCCTGTGTGACCATGGGCAAGTTAATTCCACTCTCTTTGTCTCCACTTTAGCAACAAAAAAGTAGAGATGGTAATAGTAGCTCCCTTATAGTTTCAACTAAAGATTAAATCAGGCAGGTAATGCGGGTTAAAACACATAGCACAAACAATACAGAGAGCATAATAAGGACTCAAAAATGTTATTATCGCCACTATTATGAATTTTTCAAGGTAGACTTAAACACAAGGCAAGGAAGAACAGGAAAATAATTCATAAACTTAACAGAAGTCTCAAGAATCAACCTAATGTTCACGAATATTACGAATGGCCCAATAAGGTAGCTACTAGAGTACATATTACTATTTAAATTTAAATTAATAATAGGAAACAAAAACTTTAGTTTCTAAGGCACACTAGTCACATTTTAAATGCTTAATAGTCACCTGTGGCTAATTGCACTACTATATTGGCCAGAATAGGATAGAACATTTCTAATATTATAAGAAGTTCTATTGGACAGTAATGTCACCACCCTTGGCTGCATTAAGGCCTAAGGTACAGACTTTGCAGAAACAGAGGCCAAGATGTCAAGGGTGTGTTATTTTCTTTTCAGCTTATAATTTCCAATGCTGTATCAGTAAATGGGAATTTTAAAAAATCCCTTTATCGGTGGCAAACATAAAAGTCAGTTCTTATCACAACTTCAAATAGAATTCATAGAGAATTCATAGCTACCTAAAATTTTTCATCTACAGTTGGATATGTTAGAAGCCATGAAATGGAGTGTGTATTAATCATATGATTACCAGGATATGAATAGCTTCCTTAACAGTATCCATAAAAATGGAAAGGCCTTTGAATTTTAGAAACAAGAATTGGTACAAACACATGTAAAATGAGCCCCAAACTCACTCCAGATTAAGAGAGGCCATTCTGGTGTAACATGTTGACCACACAAATACATTTTAAAAGTTCAGCACCTGGGATGGATTAAAAACCACATGAGGACTACAGCCAAAACAAAGAAAATACAATAATAAGTGATAGAACAGAAATCAAAGTGACAATATAGTTTACAAGTCTCCAGTGAGATGTCGCCTAAAATGCTTTGTTCATTGTAATCGGCCTATCAAGAAGACATTATACAATGAATGCCCAAGAGACAGCCCACGATGTCTCTAATCTTGATAACATTTCTGGAAGGGGAAAGTACATAATAAGCAAATCATTCCTGTCTCAACTGAGAGGGAAATCAGACTTCAAGAAAAGGCAAATCAAAATAGAGAAATAATAAGTTTGGTTTCCTACAAATCAGAGAAGACATTGAAAAGGACAAAGTCTTGGACAAAAGCCCAAAACTTTTAAAGAAATCCCTTAATCCCAAGAATAATATGGTCATGGTGCAGCTGAGCAGAGATGTGGATAATATGGACTTTGGGTCCCACTGAGCCTTTTACAGTAAGAGAAAGGGCTGACCAATGAAAGTGATAAGGCACTTACTTAGGTTTACTTATTGGAAGTAAACCTAAAGGGGTCATTGTGGAAGCCCAGTGGCCTTTTATTGTCCAGCCATGCCTTATCTCACAGACATAACCCACCAGCAAGTGAGTTCCTAGCGCAGATTATGAATACCAGGGGTACCTGCTACAGTTGCCCTGTCAGGACGTCCTCCGCTTTGGGAAATGATCACATCCTTCAGTCTTCTACATCAACTTTTATGGACTCCCCAAGTTCTCTTCTTTCTGTCTCATAACTGTTAGTATGGGAGGAGCATACCTCAGTAAATTTCTTCCATCTATAAAGCCCTCTTTCTGAAAAGGGAAAAAAAAAAAGAAGAAGAAAAAGATTAATGAAAGAGAAGATGATCCATACAAAGGAAGGGGTCAGAGAAAGAACACCTAAAGAAAGAGCCTTACTTAAGAACCTCTCTCAATACAAAAATCACCATTGCCTCTCTTACAGCTCAAAGAGAAATTGCAGCAATTTCAACATCATGGGAACAACCCATGTTCCACATTCCTTTCCTATTACACCTGTGTGCCACCTGGATAGATGTGTTCATCTTCTTTCCTGAGAAGATTTCTTTTTTTTTTTTTTTAATCTTTTTTTTTTTTTAATTTTTATTTATTTATGATAGTCACAGAGAGAGAGAGAGGCGCAGAGACACAGGCAGAGGGAGAAGCAGGCTCCATGCACCGGGAGCCCGATGTGGGATTCGATCCCGGGTCTCCAGGATCGTGCCCTGGGCCAAAGGCAGGCGCCAAACCGCTGCGCCACCCAGGGATCCCCTGAGAAGATTTCTATACATATCAAGGTAGCTTCAAATTAAAGGTATGCTGCAGGTAGGGAGACACACAATCCAACTCTGAGATGTTCCTAAGGTCAGACCCTGAGCCAGTCCTACCATCATTCAATACCCAGCAGCTAGAATATCCCTTCTATGTATACTGTAGAAACACAAATAATATATTGCATAATATCTTTCTAGACACTTCTTTGTGACATAAAATGGTTTTTTTTTTTTTCTCTGTACCTGAGCAGGAGGTTCTAGGCTGTTCAGCCAGCTAGAAAGTATTTGCTTTAAGATGGTATATACATGCTGCAAGATAATGACTAAATTCAGTGACAAAGGATGAGGTTAGTAAAAGGCAGTAGTATCAGAAAAGGTTAAAACTTCTATGTAGAAATTCTAAGAACAATGAATAGCTCAATAACCCATCAGAGCCATAGAGTTTGCTGCTTTTGTAGCATATTGGTGATGACATCAGAAGTATGACAGTCCAGTATAAAAGAGATCTCAGTTTTAAATCAGCCTGGGCCCCTGTCTCAAAACTTCAGAAGCTATTTCTCTGGAAGATCTCAACTCCCAGTTCTATCTTTTCTCTTCTGCATGTCTGAATGGCTTCCTGATCCCCACAAGAGGACATCCAAATGAGAATACCTGGGGATTTCATTTGCTACACATAAACCTTATCTGCCAACATGTTATAAAGAGCAGTCCATACAACCAAACTTCATTCAGCAGTGATCCACATGAAAGACAAAATCATTGGGTAGATCCAAGGATAAGCATAATTCACTAGCAGTACTAACAAAATAATCCTAAAAATAGCAAAAATTACTGTGTGCTTATGACGTACTTGGCTCTTTTCTAAGAAATTTACAAATAAATCTATTAATCTGCACAATATCTCTATGAAGTATGGACTATTTTTATCTCCCTTTCATATATATAAGAAACTGAAGCATAATAAGTTAAGTAACTTGCCCAAGATCCCATAATACCCAGGCACAAAATATCCAGAGACTGTGCTCTTGACCACTAACTCTCCTGTTTGCAAAGGGAAATAAATGTAACTGCATCTTTGTTTCTCTTAATAAAACACAAGAGAATGAGAGGTAGCATTAGAATAAGAACTTTGAATTCACATGAACATGTTTTTAGAAATGAAATTATCTTCAGATATTAGCACAGAGAGGCACAGATTAATACCAAATGATTTAAATCTTCTGCACAGCAAAGCAGTCAACAAAACTAAAAAGTGACTTAAAAATGGGAGAAAATATTTGAAAATGACATATCTGATAAAGTATTAGTATCTAAAATACATAAAGAACTTATAAAACTCAATACCCCCAAAAATGAATAATCCAATTAAAAATGGACAGAACACACATATAGACATTTTTCCAAAGAAGACATCCAGATGGCCAACAGATATGTGAAAAGATGCTCAACATCACTTGCCATCAAGGAAATGCAAATCAAAGCCACAATGAAATACCACCTCACACCTGTCAGAATGGCTAAAATCAACAACACAAGAAACTACAATTTTCAATGAGGATATGGAGAAGAGGGAACCCTCCTGCACTATTGGTGGGAATGCAAACTCTGAGAAACAGTATGGAGGTTCCTCAAAAAGTTAAAAATAAAACTACTCTATGATCCAGCAACTAATTGCACTACTAGGTATTTACTCAAAGAATACAAAAATACTAATTCAAAGGGATACATATACCCAAATATTTATAGCAGCATTATGTACAGTAGCTAAATTATGGAAACATCTCAAGTGTCCATTGACTGATGAATGGATAAAGAAGAGGTGGGGGATGTGTATGTGCGTATGTGTGTGTGTGTGTGTGTATAAAATGAAATAATATATATTGAAATATATTAGGAATGAAATATTACTCAGCCATACAAAAGAATGAAATCTTGTCAATTGCAATGACATGGATGGTACTAGAGAGTATTATGCCAAGCAAAATAAATCAGAGAAAGAAAAATACTATATGATTTCATTCATATGTGGAATTTAAGAAACAAAATTTAAAAGCAAAGGGAGAGAAAACAGAGAGAGAGGCAAACCAAGAAACAGACTCTTAACTATAGAGAACAAACGGATAGTTACCAGAAGGGAGGGGGTGGGTGGTAGCAATTAAGGAGTGCACTTCTTGTGATGGTAGTGATGAATCACTCTATCATATACCTGAAACTAATACAACATTGTATGCTAATGACCTGAAATTAAATAAAAACTTTTAAAAATATCAAATGACTTGAGACACCACTTCTACATGTGTATCCTAGCTTTGCAGTCAAGTTCAGTGGAAGGTATAAAGCAGAATTTTTCCAGTGAAAGACTGTAGGCAGTTCTCAATTACATGTGCTATTTAGTCCACATAATATTTTCACATATTTAAAAAATCTGCTGCCAAAATGTAAAAGCTGAACATTTTTACATTTTCATAGGCTTAGGAGACATATCTGCTTTATACTCAGTCCCAAATTTCAGACTTTTCCAAGAGAAGCAGGTTTGTCAATGCCCCCTCGTGAAACACCTAGAGCTAAACTACAGGTCTGTCCTTTAGATAGGAGCATGGACTTGAGTTGGCCAAAAGCACTACCACTACCTATTGCCTTATACCGGAATATTCTCTCATTTCTATTTCCCATGACAACTTCATAAGGCATCTGAACTTTTCAGCCGCAATTTAGAGGAAAGGAGAAGATATTAAAGAGGAAAAGATTCTGAACCAAAAGGCAAAATAAAGTAATTCCCCCTCTAGCTGTGGCACTGCTAACACCACCTCATCCCCCCTACACCCACTCTTTAAATGCGAGGCCAGTCTAGGTACCAAAATTGCACAGGTTATAAAACTTAGATAGGAGATTGAAGTAGTAAATGTGATGTCACTGCAGTGAGAAATGTCACTGTTACAAAAGCTGCCTAGGACACTCCCTACCTGTGCATAGCGGGACAAAGAAAACTGGCCTGGTCTGGTTATATGGGGGTATTCACACACCTTTGAAGCATGCAGGCAGTTGCCAATGTTGCTTGTCATTGGTGTATTTAGTTTACTCTTCAGATAAGAGGAAATAACTTTTCCTTTCACTCTGCAAAGTTCTAAACTTCCCAATTTCACATCCGGTTCTTTGCTTTTTATTTACTCATGCCTATATTCAAAAATTCATTAATTCATTCAATAAATGAGGATGGAGCTATGGGCACTGTGCCAGGAACTGATATAAATCTACAAGGTGAAACAGTGGGTAAATGGGAACTAAAGCAAGCTTTCACAGATGGCTGTCATTGCAAGGAAGGTTATTTGCAGTATCTGAAGGTCACAGTAATTAGCTGTGGATAACTGATACAACCTTTCCCTGGTGTACATCCCAATTCTTGAAGGAAATTACTGTGTTTCACAAAATACTGAGGATGATGGGCTTTTTATGGAAAAAGCAGAGTCAGAGCTTCACGTTAAGATCAAACATAAGACAAAATCTCAAAGGGTGAGTAGATTGAGGAAGCAGAAAGCTAAAAGCCAAAGTAACTAATAACCTCATCAGAACACACAAGTGGGCTTAAGAGACATGTCTGCTCTGTGCTCAGTCCCATTTCACAAGTAGGAGGGTGCTTATTTCAGTCCTCTTTCCAGGGGTCCCCTTGAATTTATAGGGGCTCTGGGAGAAGTAAGGGAAGGTGCATTCATGAATTGTTCCTGCCAGATAGTCCCTGCTAAGGGTACTTCAAACACTCTTTCCTGAAGATTAGACTGTCAATCAGCTGGAGCTATTGGCATATGCCATGTGAAGTTAGTCATTTTGTGGGAGTGAGCGCTGTGTTAATAAATGTTCTGATCCAGTGCTTCTTGGAGGGCCAATTCACCAAGCACCTCCTCAACAGCTCCTAGGTATTGCCAAATCCCAGAGCCACAGGTTTTAGGCTCCTTTCTCTGTGATTTTCTTCCCATAGATTAACACTCAACTCCCCACCACTGTCAAAGCCTTTGTTTGGCCCACCAGAAAACTATTGCCTTATTTAAAGCAGAATCTAAATTCAGAATGCCAAAATTTAGTTGCCATTCCCTTCAGGAGAGGAAGGGCTTGGTTTTTAAAATAAAATTGTTTAATCTCACATCATGGAAGTGAGGAAATATTTATTTGTCCTCTTTCAGGAAGATATCTCATTCTCAGGTCAGCTGAACAACCTCTTCCAAAGCAAAAGCAGCAACAACAAAAGATTTTCCATGTTACAAGGTGGCAAACTTTACCTACAATTCATGTGTACTATGTATGCAAACTCACCCTAAAGATAAGCTAATGGAGTTAGGAAAATATTCTACCTTTTTTTTTAAGCTCTTTATTTTGTTAGAATACAGTGAAAACTTGAATACAAACCAACAGTCTTCTTTGGCCTGTTCCCTGGCCAGGAATAATCATAGGGGTAAAGCAATACATTGAATTCATACATCTGAATCCCAGTTCAGAACTCAATTTAGATACTTAACCACTGTGTGTCCTTGGGCAAGTAACTTAACTTCTAGAAGCCTCTATTTTCTAATCTAGAGAATGGGAGTGATAAAACCATAGTCCTAGGTAACACACCAGATATCATGCCTGGACAAGCACCCAGCACAGTGCCTGGCAGGGGCAGGGCACATAAGTAATAGTAATGTCCCATCACAGAAGAGATGGTTTTCACCTATTACATTAATGTTTAACAACATGCACAAAGAAAGACAGAAGCTTCAGCTGTTGGTACAACTATGCTTAAAAAAATAATTTTTGGAGAAAAAAATAAGACCAAAGACACATACCTCAAAAATTTCACAAAAACTAAATAAATGGAGAGATAGTCCATGTTGATGGATAGGAAGGCTCAGTACTGTCATGCCAGTTCTTCCCAACTTGATCCTTAGATTCAGTGCAATCCCAATAAAAGTCCCAGCAGTTATTTTACGGATATTAACAAACTGATTCTAAAGTTTACATACAGAGGGAAAAGATGCAAAATGACCAACAGATGGAAAGAGAACAAAGTTGGAGGACTGACAGTACCTGACTTCAAGACTTACTATAAAGCTACAATAATTGAAACAGTGTGGTATTGGGAAAAGAGTAAATAAATGGATCAATGAATAGAATGCCCTGAAGTAGACCCACACAAATGCAGTCAATTGATCTTTGACAAGGAGCAAAGGAAATATAATGGAGTAAAAGACAGCCTTTCTAACAAATGGTGTTGGAACGACTGGACACCCATATGCAAAGGAATGAACCTAGACATAAACCTCACACCCTTCACAAAAATTAACTCAAAAATGGATCACGAACCTAAATGTAAAATGCAAACTATGGAAGTCCTAGAAGGTAACATAGGAGAAAATCTAGATGACTTTGGTATAGTGATAACTTTTTAGGTACAACATCAAAGGCATAATCCATGAAAGAATTAAAAGGAAAAAAAAAAACTTCTGCAAAAGAAAGGGCCAAGGGAAGTAGAAGATGAGCCACAGACAGGGAGAAAGTATTTACAAAAGACACATCTGATGAAGAACTGCTATCCAAAATATACAAAGAACTCTTAAACTTAATAATAAAAAAAAACAGCCCAATTAAAGAATGGGGCAAAGACATTAGCAAACACTTGACCAAAGAAATATGTAGATGGTAACTAAGCATGTAAAAAGATGTTCCATATCCTATGTCATCACATAAATACAAATTGAAAAAAACAATGAAATACCACTACACACCTATTAGAATGGCTAAAATCCAGAACACAAAGTACAAACACTTTGGAAGACAGTTTGGTAGGTTCTTGAAAAACTAAACACAATTCTTAGCCTACAATCCAACAATCACATTCCTTGGTATTTAGCCAAAAGGGTTAAAAACCTTATGTCTGCACAAAAACCTGCACCTGGATCTTCATAGCAGCTTTAGTCATAGTTAGCAAAACTTGGAAGCAACCAAGATGTCCTTTGGTTCATGCATGGATAAACTGGTCCATCCAGACAACAGAATATTATTCAGCACTAAAAGGAAATGAGCTATGAAGCCGTGAAAAGACATGGAGGGAACTTCAACGCGTATTGCCAAGTGAAAGGAGCCAATATGAAAGGCTACATCCTATATCTTTCCAGCTATATGACATTCTGGAAAAGGTAAAACTGCTGAGACAGTAAAAAGATCAGTGGCTCCTGGAAGGAGGCAGGAGGAATAAATAGGCAGAGCCCAGAGGATTTTTAGAGCTATGGAAATATTCTGTGTGATACCATAATGATGGACACATGTCATTATACATTTGTTCAAATACCAAGAATGAACTATAATGTACATTATGGACTTTGGGATTATGATGTGCCCATGTAGATTCATCACTTGTAATAAATGTACCAGTGTGATGGGGCATGCTGATAATCAGGTAGCCTGTGTAAATACGGAGGCAGGGATATATGAAATATTTTGCACCTTCCTTTCAACTTTACTTGGAACTTAAAATCTTTAGAAAAAACAAAGTCTTGGGCAGCCCGGGTGGCTCAGTGGTTTAGTGCTGTCTTCAGTCCAGGTTGTGATCCTGAGGACCTGGGATTGAGTCCCATGTCGGGTTTCCTGCATGAAGCCTGCTTCTCCCTCTCTCTGCCTGTGTCTCTGCCTCTCTCTCTCTCTCTGTGTGTGTGTGTGTGTGTGTGTGTGTGTGTCTCATGAATAAAGAAATAGGATCTTTAAAAAAACAAAGTCTTAATTTAAAAAAATTAAATTGTTGAGCAACATTGATTCATTCAGCTGGTCTATCTTGAGGAATAACTTCATACCAGATGAGAACTAAGCACTCTGGCTATAATGGTGAAAAAGATTCAGTTAGTTTCTATTATCATAAAGCTATGGGGAAATAAAGATAAATAAACAAGTAACAATATTAAAGTGGGGTAGTGCTCAGGAAAGTAGAAGATATTCTGGAAGTGTTTGCCTAACAAAGACCCCTTTGGGGAAAGCAATTTTCCCAGAGGCAGGGCCACCTGTGCTGAGATCTTAAGGCAGGAAGGAATTAGCAAAGTGAAGAACATGGGTAACAACAAGTACAAAGGTCTGGAAGTAAAAGCAAATGAGCCTTTCAAAGAACTAAAAAGAAATCAAGGAAGTCATAGAATGCAAAGGAGCCAGCAGGTGTGCTCAGGGGCACAGGGGGAGGTGGTAGTCCAGGCTCAGTAGAGGGAATTTAATTCCAAATATAAAGGAAAGCTCTCTATCCTGTTGCACTGATCTATGTGTCTGGTTTTGTGCCAGTACCATACTGTCTTGATGACTACAACTTTGTAATATAGCTTGAAATCCAGAATCATGATGTCTCCAGTTTCATTTTTCTTTTTCAGAATTACTTTAGCTATTCCAGGTCTTCCATGGTTCCATAAAAATTTTAAGATTGTTTGTTGTAGTTCTGTGAAAAATGCTGGTGGCATTTTGATAGGGCTTGCATTAAATGTATAAATTGGTTTTATAGACATTTTAACAATCTTTGTTTTTCCAGTCCATGAGCATGGAATGCTTTTCCAATTCTTTGTATCCTCTTCAAGTTCTTTCATCAGTATTCTATAGTTTTCAGAGTACAGATCTTTTACTTCTTTAGTTAGGTTTATTCCTAGCTTTCATATTGTTTTAGGTGCGATTGCAAATGAGATCAATTCCTTGATTTCTTTTTCTGCTGCTCTGTTATTGGTGCATAGAAATGTAACAAATTTCTGCACATTGACTTTATATCCTGCAACTTTGTTGAATTCATGTATGGGTTCTAGCATTTTTTGTTCCAGTCTTTCAGGTTTTTATATAGAATAGAGCATCATGTCATCTGCAAGTAGTGAAAGTTTGACTTCTTCCTTGCCAATTAGGATGCCTGTTATTTCTTTTGTTGTCTGAATAAGGCTAAGACTTCCAGTACTATGTTACATAGTAATGGTGACAGTGGATATCCTTGTCTTGTTCCTGAAATGGACCCACAACTATATGGTCAACTAATTTTTGACAAAGCAGAAAAGAATTTCCAATAGAAAAAAGAGAGTCTCTTCAATAAACAGTGTTGGGTAAAATGGACAACATGTAGAAGAATGAAACTGGACCACTTTCTTACACCATCCACAAAAACAAATTCAAAATGGATGAAAGATCTAAACGTGAGACAGGAAACCATCAAAAACCTAAAACAGAACACAGGCAGAAATTTCTTTGACTTTTGATGTAGCAACTTCTTATTAGGCACGTCACCGGAGGCAAGGAAAACAAAAGCAAAAAATGAACTATTGGGATTTCATCAAGATAAAAAGCTTTTGCACAGCAAAGGAAACAATCAATAAAACTAAAAGTCAGCCTACAGAATGAGGGAAGATATTTGTAAACAACATATCTGATAAAGGGTTAGTATCCAAAATCTATAAAGAACTTATCAAACTCAACACCCAAAAAACAAACAACACAGTTAAGAAAGGAGCAGAAGTTGGGTGTCTCAGTCAGTTAAGGGTCTGACTCCTGATTTCAATTCGTGTCATGATCTCAGGGTCCTAGGATCAAGCCCTGTATGGGACTCTGCACTCAGCAGGGAGTCTGCTTGAGGATTCTCTCCCTCTGTTTCTCTCTCTCTCTGAAATAAATAAATCTTGAAAGAAAAAAAAGAAATGGGCAGAAGACATAAATATACACTTTTGCAAAGAAGACATCCAGATGGCTAACAGACAGATAAAAAGATACTCAACATCATTCATCATCAGAGAAATACAAATCAAAACCATGATGAGATACCATTCACACCTCCAGAATAACTAAAATTAACAACACAAGAAATAACAGATGTTGGTGACGATGTGGAGAAAGAGGAACCCTCTTGCACTATTGCTGGGAACATAAACTGGTGCACCCATTCTGGAGAACAGTTTAGAAGCTCTTCAAAAATTAAAAATAGAACTACCCTACAATCTAGCATTTGCACTAGTAGGTATTTACCCAAAGGATACAAAAATACAGGCTCGAAGGGGCACATACACCCCAATATTGAGAGCACCAATAGCCAAAGATGGAGAGAGCTCAAATGTCCATCAACTGATGAATTGGCAAAGAAGATGTAGTACATATATACAGTGCAATATTACTCAGTCATCAAAAAAGAATGAAATCTTGCCATTTGCAACAATGTGGATGGAGTTAGTGTTTTATGCTAATGATATAAGACAATCAGAGAAAGACAAATACTGTATGATCTCACTCATATGTAGAATTTAAGAAAGAATACAGATGAATATAAGGAAAGGGAGAAATGAGAAAAGGAGAGAGGGAAACAAGCCATAAGTGACACTTAAATGACACTTACCAACAGAGAACAAACGGAAGGTTGATGGAGGGATGTGGGTGGGGGATGGGCTAGATGGGTGATGGGGACTAAAGAAGGCACTTGTGATGAGCACTGGGTGTTGTATGTAAGTGATGAATAACTGAATTCTACTCCAGAAACCAATATTGCACTGTATGTTAACTAAAATTTAAATTCAAAAAAATGCAATGGAAAGCTATCAGGGAGATTTCAGCAGGAAAGTGGCTTATTTTAGGGTAGTGTGACTATGGAAGATCACTTCCCCCTATTTTGATTTTCTAAAATCTCTAATAATGAGTAAGTACTACTTCTGTGATTTAAAAAATTAACAGTTTCCTATAACAAGAAAGAAATACACTAAGCCATATACCAAATAGGCCCTGTTTAGAGAGGAGGTCAGTGATCTGAACATCATTTACATCACCAAGAAAGCAAACCAGCAATGTAGAAATGGGAGAGAATTAAATACAGCATCTTTGGCTCTACACATCAATCAAGAGTTTTAGCTCAAGTGACATGCAGACTAGGCTCTAGGCACTTCAACATGAAGTTCTCAGGGATTAATATCTTGAAGATGTCAGAGAAAAAAGCAGGAAGGAAACTTAGAGACGTAAGTGGTTTTCAAACACTGTTTAGGAAAAGGCTTTTTTTCCTTCTTTAAATGCAGTTATGAACATAAAATACGTAAAAGATCACTTGCAGTTTGAACAGGATGGGAAATGCAGTAGGGAAACTAACTGTGATGACTTGATCTCCTTTATTTCCTAAAGTTAATTCCTCCCCAGGACCTCAAGGCCAGGGCTCCTCAATACAGCTCAAAATGTACCCATCTCTATTCAACATTTAAAAAGCTGCAGCACACAGAGGGGAAGCTGAGCTTTTAGTGCTGCAAAGGATTTGCATAAGGGTTAGTATAGACCAGGGGTGAGAACCCAGGTACATGTTCTGCATTCATTCTGGTTTTCTCCATCCAAAAAATGGATAAAAATGTAATTGCCTGTTCAAGGCAAAGAACTGGAGTGACAGCCAGAGCAGGGTATCTCTTTATGGACTTCCTTACCTCACTTCCCAGAAGCCAGTCAAGTCTGCAGGAAGTTACACTCCACCCTCCAAAGGATCTCCTAGGCAGCTCTGTAGTTTGCTTTGGGTTCCAACTCACAGAGATTCAACAACAACAACAACAACAACAAAAGGGGATCTTACTGGCTCAGTTATGAGGGACGGCTAAGGTCAGTTGTTCCTGGCATGGCTAAGTCTCAAAAGACTCTCATCATTTCTTGGCTGTTTTCCTCTGATCTGCTCCCTAGTGAAGGCAGATTCTCTCTACCACCATGGACACTGACAACTCTGAATTTAAGTTTCTTGACATCCAAGATCCTAAAAATATGTACAACTCTTACCTGATAATTCCAGCAAAAGTTCTCAGGAAGGCTTGACTTAGGACAGATGTCCATATATCCCTGAAATAATCTTTGTAATCTGGAGAAGTTGGATCTTTGGATTTGCCTCACTTGAGTCTGCGCCCACTCCAGGAGCCTCAAAGTACCATCATCCCCACATAGGGGATTGGGATAAAGACTGGGAATTAGAGGTTAGTTATTCCTACATGGATACTTGGGCTTCTTTTATCTAAGAAAAGGAGCAGGAATGCTTGACCAGCAAATAAAAGATATATCCTTGACATTTCATGTCTGTACCAAGTCATTTCCTACTTGCTGAAAGTGGAGCTATTTACGTAAAAGGCCACTCTCAGAGATACACAGAATACCACTTGTCTGTCTACTGTTGTAAAAAGTCAAATATCACATGCAATTCTGATTGAATCAAACCCCAACAAAACTAGGTTGTATCTACTACAACTGAGATAAAATGAAATCAGCTGAATTAAGAGATTTCTATGTTTTACTTGCAGTGAGATTGGTCCCAAACCATTTCTGAAAATGCAAATTGTAAAGCTGTACTAGCATTTATTCCTTGTCTCTACAACAGGTAACTATAGAAAGAAAGAGTACTTGAATGCATATTACTAGATTTATTATATCCACCTTTAGGCTAAATAAAACCATTCAAAGCCTCCAAACAGGACAAGAATTGTACATACCAAATTTTAAGATTTTTTTTTTTTTACAAAGGCCACAGTGGGAAATTATGTGCATATATGTAATTATGATAAAATGTATGGTTAATTTTTTAAAGAAATATCGTCTTTCAGAGCACAGAAAAATACTTAGCATCTGCATTTGCCTTCTCTGGACCATTGGCATGAGGAATAAGGTCAAACGCATATTTCAGAGCTTAGACATTTCAAGTGTTCTACTCCTTGGGTTTCCAAAATAGCTCTCAGATTTCTTCAAAGGTTTATTCACAAAACAGAGCTAAAATGTAATGAGAAAAGGCTGAAAGAAAAGCTCTAACCCAAAGACATCAGGTGGCTTTTGAGAAGCACTTTAATGACAAAGCTGAAATCGACATCTGTTAGCACCTTTCATAATGCCCCTTGGATAATGCACTGAATCCATTTAACTCTTGGCATCCAACAAGAAGGGATCCTCCAGGTCCAGTAACTATTAGATGCTCTAAACATAAGCCATGGAGTGGCTGTGATGAGAGAAAAACAAAACAAAATGAGGTAAAATGAAACTCACTTCTCTTTGCTCCTCCTGCCCTGGAGGGAAAGATGACGAAATCCACACAGGCTAACTCACTGCACAAGGAAACCGTGGGTAAAGGCCTTAGGTCAACCCAGGACAGGAGAATGACATCTGTTAATGTTTGGGGATGGTAACACTCCCTCGGGACCTTTAGAAACAATGCCAGCTTTGAAACAGTGCTGGTCACTTCTCCTCCCCTTCTCCCCATATAAACAATATCCTTCAAACTTTAATAATAAGAACCAAACCTCATGCCACACTTAACATGGCAACTTAGCCATTCAGTGACTTTGCCGAGGAGAGCCCACTTTTTTTAAAGTAAAAACTTTTCTCTACCAAGCCAGTAGAATACAACAGTTTAAAAAAGACACATAATAAGTAAATTCAAAAAAAAAAAAAGTAAATTCAAGTATTGTATGGCTTGAGGATTGAAATTTTATCTTCTTAAACCCAGTTTGACAGAATCTTTATTCTCATTTGTATTTACTCCTAGAGAGAGCAATCCAAGTACATCCAAGAGTATGTAAATACATTTCTTTTACCCATAGTAGAACACATGTCTGTAAGTACATCTGTGGGAGAAGCAGCTCTGAGGGAATATTGTAGAACACTGAGGTTTGTGCCTTTATCTCAAGGCCTCTAGTCTTGCTCTTTTAGCTTGTATTTTTTGAGGGCCTATAATACATGCCAGACACTGGGAGTATAACGATGAGCAAAAGTTCACCAGCAGGGAAGTCAGGGAGATAAACACATAAAGAAGTGATTACCATCCATGTGACTATTTAAAGCAATGACCAACAAAGAAAGGAAGGCTAACTTAGGCAAATAAGGCATTATTAGGGAAGGTTCCTTGGGTAGCTATTCTTTGAGGGTTAAGAACTCACTAGGTGGAAAGTAGTGTTGAGTGGAATGGGCAGAACAAAGAGTGGGGAGTATATTGTAGACTAGAAGGCTAGAGAAGACCAGTGGGATCTCATCTCAAATCCCAACTCTAATTAATTGGGCATGATTGTTCGAGGTGTGGCAGGGAAGAAGAATGAAGCTCCATTGAAGATATTATTGAAATCCCACTCTATAATCCACCCCATAATCCACTCAATCTGCCCCTGCCTTGAATTCACCTATGATCTCAGTGGACAGTTCTTTAATAGGCTGACAGCCTCCCATTTCAACCACCTGGAGCTTTCTGCTTATCTGAGAATTTTCTGATTCTTTAAAAGGCCAGGGGCAAAGCAGCAGGAAAGTATGGATGATTTAATGCCTACTTGGGCAATCTTCATCCAATGAGGGAGGAATAGGATTTGGTGTAAAGATATGCAAACTTCCCGTTCCCTTTGTCACACAGTTCTCAGGTACAAACAATAATCTTCAACGTTTCTCTGATGGGACTGAATCCGGTTGCCCACATTTACATACCCTTTATGGACTTACCTGTCTTCCCTCACTCATTTTCCTCACTCATTCATTGAAGCTTGCAGGGATCACCTTTCACACATTATGCATTAGTTGACTACTGGTTGGTAACAAATTCAGCAGCCCAAAACAACAATAAACATTGATTATCTTTTATAGTTCCTGTCAGGAAACCAAGAGAAGCTTATCTGTGTGGTCCTGGCTCCTGGCTTCTCATGAGGTCTTAGTCAACTGAAGACATGAACTGGAGCTGGAGCATTCACTTCTAAGATGGTTCACTCAGATAGCTACCAAGTTGATGCTGAGTATTAGGGAGAGGCCTCATCATATCAAATTCTCCATAGGGTTGCTTGAGGGTCCTAATACCATGGCAGCTGGCTGCCCCCAGAAGAAGGAATCCAAGAGAGAGCAAGTCAGTCATTTCAATGTCTTTTATAACTTTGCCTTTGAAGTCACACATTTTTTCTATACTTCACTTCTGCAGTATCCTACTAGTCAAACAGGCCAGCATTATGCAATATGGGATGGAACTACAGAAGAGCATGGATACACAAGGGAAGCTAGGATCATTGGGGGACATCTTGGAGGCTGGCTGTTGTGTTTTATGTTGGGGTTTAACAGTAAAGTTTATCCCAACCCATTAGTGATGTCTGCACTGAATGAGATATGGAAATGTTATCATCCATTCATGCATGCATAGGGACCTGTCACCCTAAAACTCCTGGATTTAATCTCCAAAACTTTTAGAGATTAATTGGATTAATTTGATTAATTCAGAGATTAGTTCAATCTGATCAAGGTCTGAAAAAGCACTCCCATTTTTAATGCATTTGTTCCAAAATGAGGCCAACTCCAATTTCCCACCAATCTAATTCTTCCTTTTGGGATTCAAATTGCTGAGCAGATCTTGAACAATACCATTCCACCTCATTTAGAAACATTTTCAAAACTTTCAGTTGTTTATGACAATGCTGGGCTACTTTGGTTACCAATACAGGTTCACAATTCTAAAGAGATTATTCCTCCTAATTTGTAATTTATATGCATTCTTTAGCAAAACTAGTCACTAGGAAAAAGCAACAGAAAAATCTAAATTACCCTTCAATATTACCATATTCATAGCTACATGGGAATTCCACAACATAAATCAGATCTAAACAAGTTTTGCCCCCAGATTCCTTAAAATGTAAAAAATGATGTAGATTATTCAGTTTGCAGATGACAGTTCAGAGCCTTCCTCTTTGTCCTCTTGTGACAAACTTAATATAAATATGTCCAAAGTAGAATAATTGTCAAGTAGCAAAAGAGGTTCACCGGGAGAAAGAGTTATACTTGATCTATGTTTCAACCTCTTCCTGAAATAACTTGTCAACCCTTGGCATAAACAATATCCTTAGTATGCTCCCATGGAATATTTAAATTGCAATTCTATTTCACAATTACATTTCCTCAGGTATACATCCTTGGTTATAGCAAGATCATATGAGCAGGTAAGACTTACTAGCAAACTCAGAGCAAAATATAAATAATTGTGCATATGAACACCTAAAAACTAAAGTCTCAAAACTCAAACCGTTAAAATTTCTTATATGGACCCTCTTTTTAAAGATGCACTTGGTTATTTCTAACTGCACTTAAAAGCATCCCAAAATAAAAAAATAAAAAAATAAAAAAATAAAAGCATCCCAGCAGGATATTATCTCTTCATAATATATTCTTGTGCATCCCAGGGGTTGGGAATAAAACGTTAACTTTGGAATGTTAGAATAAAATGTGAACATTAAATAAACAAAAATATTTACCTAGAGAGAAATGAACCAAACCAACAAAAAATACAAAGGAATGGTTCAGGTCCAAAGTCATCTTCATTGCCAAAAGCTCAACTGCTTTGTTGATTATTATGTTTTATTTTGATACTTGGTAGAGGCGTCTGAGTTTTTCTTTTTCAAGGAGACACCAATCTCTTTTTAATCATTCTCCAACTTAAGAAAAAAAAAAAAACCATGCTTAAACTCTGAGAGGTATAGTCTTTATTTAGGATGCCAGGAAGACAGATTTTAATTAATTTAATCACAGTGAAATCTCAACATCTAAAATAATTACCAGTACCTAGCCAAGAAACTATTATCTGTTGAAGGTAATCAGTAAAAGGGAGCCAGACTGGTCAGTTAAGAATCTAACAAAAGCCTTTTTATGGTTGCTGATCAAGAACAAAATCATCAGGCGTGGATTATTCCGCCTTAACTTCCCTTTCTCTTCTTCTCTGCCAACCCAAGTGCAGTATAAAATGACCAAAGCAACTTGGATGTATTTATGGGTGAATCCCATCTCCATATGGTGCCAGTGAAGAAATCTGTTTTATTTACCTAGTTTATAACAGTGAAATGTGATGCTTATATTTTGTTTAATATGTGTTTGCTGTGTTGCAAAATAGTCTGGCTCTCTTAAAAATATAAGTTAGAAACAACTGGGTTCTGCTGAGTCATTCATACACATAAGCCCTGAGAGCATTAATTGAAAACAGCTGGGGAGTGACTTTTTTTTTTAATAACAGCTTTATTGAGATATAATTCATCATAAAATTCACCCTTTTAAAATGTACATCTCAGTGTTTTTAGTATATTCACAAAGTTGTGCAACCATCACCACTATCTAATTCCAGAACCTTTTTATCACCCCCAAAAGAATCCCCATGTATTAAACACTAAAAGTCACTCCCCACTTCGTACTCCACTCCACCCCTGCTATAATCTACCTTATATCTCTACAAATCTGTCTATGGACATTTCATATAAATGGAATGCTACAATATGTAGCCTTTTGGATGGACTTCTTTCACTTAGCTTGATGTTTTGAGGTTCATCCATGTTGTAACATATTCATTCACTCTTTTGTAGCTGAATGATATTCCATTGTATACATATACACCAACTTCTTATATATATAGAAAACCTAAAAGCACCACAAAAATTATTAGAATAAATGAATTCTTAAAGCCGCAAGATACAAAATCAACATACAGAAACAATTTGTGTTTCCATATACTAATAATGAGCTATCTGAAAGAGAAATTAAGAAAACGATCTTATTAAATTTAACCAGAGAGGTGAAAGACCTATAATCTGAAAACTATAAGACATCGATGAAAGAAATTAAAAACAACACAAATAAATGGAAAGATAATAAATACCATGCTCATGCTTATAGATGAGAAGAATTAATATTGTTAAAATGTCCAGACTACCCAAAGCAATTTACAGATTTAATGCTATGCCCACCAAAACACCAATGACATATTCCCCTGGGTGGTTCAGTTGGGTAAGCATCCAACTCTCGATTTTGGTTCAGGTCATGATCTCAGAGTTGAGATGGAGCCCTGCGTCAGGCTCTGCACTTAGCAGGGAGTCTGCTTCTCTCTCTCTTCCTCTCCTCTGTCCCTCCCCTTGCTTGTACATTCTCTCTCTCTTGCTCTCTCATTCTCTAAGTAAATAAACAAAACATCAATTCGAAAAGATCTATGCATCCCTATGTTCATTACAGCATTCTTTATAATAACAAAGAAATGGAAACAACCCAAGTGTACACTGATGGATGAATGGATAAAGAAGTAGTATCTATATACAAAAGAATACTACTCAGCCGTAAAAAGAATAAATCTTTCCATTGGTAACAACATGGATGGACCTAGAGGATATTATACAAAGTGAGATAAGTCAGAAAAAGACAAATACTGTAGAATTTTACTTATATGGGAATCTAAAAAACAAAACTGATGAACGAGTGCAACAAAACAGAAACACACTCATAGATACAGGAAACAAACTATTGGTTATCACAGGGAGAAGTGTTTCACAGGTGGGGGAGTGGGGCAGGCAAAATTGGTGAAGGGAATTAAGAGGTACAAACTCCTAGGGATAACAAATACAGCATAGAGAATATAGTCAACAATATTGCAATAACTTTGTATGGTGACAAATGGCAACTAAACTTATTGTGGGGATCATTTCATAATGAATAAAACAATCAAATCACTATGATATATACTGAAACTAATAGGATATTATATATTAACTATAAATCAATTTAAAAAAAAATGAGTCTGGGGCAGTCGTTGCTGTGATTAACACTGTTAGTTTCCTTCTGACTCAAAGTCTTCCCAGATTTAAAAAACAAAAAAAGTAAGAAAGAAGAAAAGGAAAATCCTTTTTTTTTTTTGTTTTTTTTGTTTAGGCTTTACTGTATCAAACTCCTAGAAATAAGTCATAATTTTTCTGAGTAAATCATGTTAATTCTTATCCCAATTGTCAAATACATATTCTCTTTTCCAACCTTCCTTGCAACTAGGAGTGGCTATGTGGCCCAGTTCTGATAAATAAGACATAAGAGAACATCATTTGAGCTTCTGAAATGCTCTCCACTAATGAAAGGTGACTGTTCTCCTGCATACATCTGCAAAGGATGCTAGGGACATAGCGCCTGAAACTGTGGCAGCCATCTTGTGACCATGAGGTTACCAACACAAGGTAAATGAATCAGTTCACTCGGGTTGATGGAAAAATCTTGGGCCTTTAATACTATCATTGAGCCACAGAATATTCTTTCAGAACTTTGTGCTAAATAGTACACGTCACTATGATTTAAAACAAACAAGCCAACTTACAGACAGACCAAATGGTGGAAATTGAATGGGGATTAAGCTTTAAGAGAGCTCCAAAGCCATTTCTCACCTCCAGGGGCTGTCATAGTGCAAGCCTGTTGGTTTTCAAGGCTACCGGGTTCAGGAAGAGAGTGAATTACGACAAGTTTTAAAATGCCATAAATCTTGCTGCTCTTGCCAAGATTCGGCCATTTTTTAAAATAAACCCTTCCTAGATTGTTGCAAGTTTTCAATTAATTCCAGAGATCCCCAAAAGTTGATTTTGACAGTTTTTGGCAGTGTTCTCATTTGTTTTATGGAACAGTGAATTTTTGGAGGTCCTTATTCAACCATTCCAGAAGCTGGCCAAGTGCCCCCTCCCCTTTTTTTTGAGATTCCTAATCCAGAATTTTGAAAAGAATAATCAAAAGTAAGATTTGAGCCAGTTTCCTTGGAGAAAAAAATGTATTTAATAGGAAGCAGGCAAGTGGAGTAGTTGTCAATTCTAAAAAAATAACAAGAAAAATCAATGTGCCCATTAACCTAAATTATTGAAATTTTTTCAAGGGGCACAGCACACTCTTTGTACTGAGTTTCTTGTCCCTTCAACTTATCACTAATTCAGAACCAAACAGGATTGGAAATGATATTTTCATTATACTAAGCATGCAAATGCTTATTTATAGTTCTTCATGGCACTTACTAGTGAGAATGAGGAGGGGAGATTCCTGATTTTTGTTACTTTTTCCATGCCCAAAGGATGTGTCAATTGCTGTGCTACCAAAATGAGGCATGTTGTGGCAGCTACCAGAGATGAGGCAACGTGCTGAGAAAATTAAACTCTTTCAGACTTGTCCTAAAAATCTTAACCCTTTATATGATAGTAACACCTCGGAGATTGTCTCCAAATCCACTAGAGGAGACAAAAAAAAATGCCAGTGTTAATAGTGATACATACATTATTGCAGTCTGGATTTTAGAGGGGTAAAGCGTCTCTCTCTCTCTTTCTTTCTTTTTGTCTGTCTGTCTTTTAGGATAGCACTTAATACCCAACTTTCAAGGTTATGTGAAATCTAAACATTTGTAGAATATTTCAATATAATTATCGTATTTAATAGCATATTACGTAGCAGCTGATGGCCTTGGGGAATTGATTGTTATCACTTTTGAAATTCGTTGGTGATGTTCATAGAGAGAGGGTAGCAGAAGTTATTCCCCTTCAGATATCTCCAAAGAGCAACACTTGCTCCTAAATTTACAGTCCGGGCACCCAAACCAACAGCTGCTTCAGTGTGATGGAAGCAAAGTGAGATTCTCAACTTAGATATCTATAAGCTTTGAGGCAGAATAAAGGTGTACTATGTTCCTTTCTTGATTCAGCTAATTGCTGAATGACATTTTAATAAGCACCTGAGATAGGACAAACCTGCTATTTATATTAAAATCAGCCCCAAGCTGCAGACAAGAATTTTGACTAGAGAATCCAACAGGAACGCCCCGATACCAAAGTGGGGCAAAATGAAAACACTCTAATCACTGTATATCTTTGAAGTCCATAAACAAGGGATAAGAACACTTTCTCCCCTTCTTCTAAGAAGAATCAATTCCAAAGGCTGCAGCAAGGATAATTTCTGTACATGCTGTTAAAATCCTAATTAGAAATTTCAACTTGCAGATTCCAATAGTTCTTTGCTCTCGTTTTATCTGAACTAACATTTTAGACAGTTGGTTTGTGATCTTCCAGAAAACCTTGTTTCAAGATAAGCCCTTTCATCTTTTAAATGGCTTTGGGGCATCCTTCTCAGTGCCAGGAACACAGCCATCCATTTCACAAATGAGGCCAAATGATGACATTACTTGGCCTTCTTTCACAAACATCCTTCCTATCCACAGCAAAGCAGTGAATGTTGCAATGGCATCCGGAGCCTACAAATTGTCTCTGTAAATCTCTACACACAAGGAAACCAATAGATGTTTTTAGAAACTCAGAGTTCCCCTATATACTAATAAGCAGAACACACTGGGGAACAGAATGTGCTGGAGGACTCCACTTCTGTGAAGAGTCTTATTATGATCCCTTGGGCTTTTTTTTAGTTCAAAGACTGAATCCTGAGAAAAGACAATTTTCCTCTGAAACAGGCAAGGTAATCCTTGGCCAATATGACCTTGAACAAATCACCGAAGCCTTATTTGCTTCCATTCTTTATATACAAATAGAATAATAATAGTACCCAGCCCAAAGGATTGCTGAGGCATAGGTTTATTTAAAGCGCCCTACCCCTGTGCTGGCTCCTAATCAACACCCAATAATTGGTAGCTCTGATGATGACAAGAATTGATGACTGGTAAGGAAGAGGACACTGACCACTAGCTGATATTGAAACTTAGCTCAGAAAGTGCCTCTTCTGTTGCTCATCTCCTTTCACTCTCCCTTGCAATGTTTCCTTCCTCAGCACTCAAAGAGTTCACATCTCCCAGAAAGAAAGAGAATCAACAATTTAATAAGTCTAAATGTCAGCAATTGAAAGAAGACTAGAAGAAATAATGAACAAATTACTCAATAGAGAGAATCCAGGTGCTGGAACATCTATGTGGAGCCACTTTTTGTGGGTAGCCAGAGAAGGAAGGAAGGAAAGAGAGCAAGTAAAAAGCAGAAGAAACAGCCCAATGGGAAGCCTACCTGGATAGCTGGTCTTTGTAAAGTCGATTCATAGGCATCACTACAATGTGCACCTTTGTCAGAAGACTGAGCCATAGAACCTTCCCTAGTGTTGTGTAATTACACTATGACACAAAGCAACATAATGCAGTTCTCCCTTCCAAGCCCCCATTACTCCTCCTCTTAATTTTGCAGACTGATTACTCAGTTTTCGATTAACTAAAAAATTTCTTCCCTGTGCAGAGGTTCATCTATTTATTAATGATAATACAACTCCTCTGAAAAATAAAGAGAAGCATTTAATTCTAATTCATAAGAGAAAGTACATTTATAGCTATTGTAAAGAAAAGTAAGATCTAAGTTTCTAACACTTAAATTCCAAGGTTTTCTTGACAGAGTGGGAAAGAGTTTTTGTTTCTGTTTAATTTCAAAGATGTTGATGTTGACGATTAAAACTATTTTTTCTGGTTAACGTAAGGAAGAGAAGTAACAAACAGGAGTAATCATATAGAAGTGGAAGCCCAAAGACTTGGATTCAAATTCTACCTCTGCTTGAATGAGCTGTGCTAGGGTAAGGAAGTCATTCAACTTCTCCATGCTCAGTTCCAGAAAATGAGAGCGCTTAATAACGTATTTTATTTTGTCCACATGTATTTTAAAATCTTTATACCTGCTTATCATTAAAAAACACAGGTGTATGTTGAGGTAACACCAAAAGCCCCTGCCAACTCATTACTGACAAATCTCACTACTCAGAGGTAACTGCAAAGAACAGTTCCTATGGACTCATATATATAAGATAAAGACATATATTTCACCAGAAAAAAAATGATTCTACTATATGGACTAATATGCAATTGCTTTTTTATTCCTAACAATATTAAATAAGTTCCATTTCAATGAGTCCAGGTAAATGAACGTTATACTTTTTAAATCATATATAACATTACATTGTGCATGGTTTATTTAACTTTTCAATTATTTGGAAATTTAGGTTGTTTCTTTTTTTTTAGCAGATACAAATATGGCAGCAATGAACATTCTTGGACAAATATTTGTGTGCACTAGGCTCTTATGCCTGTTGACAATGGGTATTTTAGAATGCTTCTCCAAGAATAATTCTTTTCTTCATTCCTGAACATATTTTTTTCTTTTGGTCTAAAAACATGTTGTAGAGAGCATTATCAAGTGATTCTGAATGACCTCTCTCTCTCTCTTAAAGAAATAAAGATGCAAATATAATGACATTTTACTGAAAATCTGACAGAAACCCTAAAGACAAATTTTCGGACTGTGTTGTTTAATATAATCAATAATGGGATACAGTTTAACCTGTCAAGCCCCTCAGAATTTTAAAGAAATATTTGGGACTTGATGAATGAGAATAATAACAAAGTAATGGCATATGGGGGGTGGATATTAATTACCTAAAGAAAACCATACAGAGCTCAGCTGAGAAGACAAATCTCTTTTCTGACTGACAAAGAGTGAAGAGAATAATTTAACTTCAAAGCCAGAAAAAAAAATTCACTACTCACCATAATTTAGGAGTAAAGATTGACAGTTTGCCACAATAGTTAATCTCCTGACTCACATTCAAGGCATTGACTAAATAGAATACCATCACTTATAGCATGGCCTAAAACTAAAGAAATTTGCTATTGGAGATTTTACAACTTCCTGTGTTTAAGAAAAAAGATCCCTAAAAAAAATGAGATGTCATTTTAGTTGTTCAAGTCCCTTTCAAGTTAAATACTGCATATTACACCAAGTCAACAAAATATGGTTATTAAAACCAGTAAAATTTACTACAAAGGAAATAGAAGATATGATGGATGGCATGTTTACCCATTTCTGAAGGTGAAGCATCAAGTGGAAGAAGGGTAAGTCAAATAAGAATGGCATGCCCACCATCTTGTTTTCTTCCAACACTGCATTTATCCAACATCTTTTTATCTTTCACGTGCTTTATTTTTGTTGGGAATATCCATATTAGAATGAGAAGCATTTTTCTACATGTGAGGGAAGATTTTCAAATTAATAAGTTACCAATGCATCAAAATTTTCGGAAAGGAATAAGAAGAGTACAACAAGAAAATTATCAAACCCAAATCTTTGAATAGACACAATATATATTTTTCGGTTTTTATGGAACCTTCTTGAAAGGTGGTGAAGTGAGTCCAAGAATCATTCTTGTTGAGCCAATTAGTCACCCCAGCTAGTGTTTTTTTCTCTGTAGCTGCATCACTAAGAAATTTCCAAATGTGGTCTATTCAAAGAGCCTAAGGCTGATAGTTTCACAAAAATTACAGTCTTTATGGCTCTGAAATTATTTATATTAATGCACTCTGAAGAAAATATTGAGTCTATTATAAGGCCATATAACAAATAACTGAATTGGAAGTCTTTATGATTTCATAATATTCAACCCATGCTTTCTCAGTATTATGTATACTTGTGAAACAAAAGTATTCTACAAGTTTCTAATATTTTAAGTGTTTCAGAACTATTCCTATTAGTGTGAAATTTCCAACACAGATAAAGAGATAGGTTTCTATAAATCTCACAGAAATGCTTATCTTAGACACTAATGTTCCACTTAGAAATATGTCAAAAAAAAAAAAGAAAGAAAGAAAGAAAGAAAGAAAGAAAGAAAGAAAGAAAGAAAGAAAGAAAGAAAGAAAGAAGCATGTCTTTGAGGCATCTGGGTGGCTTAGTCAGTTAGACGTCCAGTTCTTGGTTTCAGCTCAGGTCATGATCTCAGGGTCATGAGATTGAGCCCGAGTAGTGTTCTGTGCTCAGCGCACAGTCTGTGTGAGATTCTCTCTCTCTCCCTCTGCCCCGCCTATTGCTCACTCTCTCTCTCCATCCCTACCTTTAAAAGGAATAAATAGGGGCCAATTAAGTATCAGACTCTTGTTTTCAGCTCAGTTCGTGAGCTCAGGGTCATGGGATAGACCCTGTTTTCCCAGGGTCCCAGTTAGCTATCCCTCTCCTTCTCCCTCTGCCCTCTTCCCCATTGGTACTTGCATACTCTCTCTCTAAAATAAATTAAATCTTTAAAATAAAGATATATATATATATCTTTATAGAAGCTTGGATTTTATACAGTGCCCGCTTTCAAGACAACTCTCTTCTGATGTTTTCTGTTATTACCTGCCTGACTTCCATTCACTCATCTTTTGCATCCTCATTTTCCCTGTACCATGCTTTCCATCATCTCAGCAGGGTGATGTCCATCATCTCCATAGCTCCAGGAGAGGACAAATGATTCAAGTGTGACCAATCATGGCATCATATCCCTGGGAATATAGTGATTCGTTCAAGGGTGAACAAAGTTCAATCCAGGCTGCTTAGAGCCAGTGAGCTTCAATGTCAGGATTCCATTTTGGAAAAGAGACTTTTTGTTTCCATGGGGGTTGCTTTTAATTGATGCCTACCTTCTCAAGCAAGCCTTTCCTTATTGAGCTTTTGGCTACCTTCTCAATTTGCTAGGAGCTCTTGGAAAATTAAATCATCTTTAATCTATTCCGCTCTTTTTAATTGCTTTGATTATTTCTACTCCCTTCAGGTTCTTTTCTTTTCTTTTCTTTTCTTTTCTTTTCTTTTCTTTTTTTTTTTTTTTTTTCAAATTTTACTCTGGCCAGCCGTCTCCATGTCTTAGTCTTTAGAACTACAGTCCAAGAATCATCCAGAGAACAGAAAATTTTTTTTTTTTTTGCTTCACAAGGATCAGGATCTAGGCACCACGTGGCATTTAGTTGGAGAATATTTACATGTTCTTTTTTTTAAGATTATTTATTTATGATAGAGAGAGAGAGAGAGAGAGAGGCAGAGACACAGGAGGAGGGAGAAGCAGGCTCCATGCCGGGAGCCTGACGTGGGACTCGATCCCGGGACTCCAGGATTGCGCCCTGGGCCAAAGGCAGGCGCTAAACCGCCGAGTCACCCAGGGGTCCCCGTATTTGCATGTTCTTTACAAAAACAACAAAACAAAAAATAAATGAAACAACTATAATCAAAAAGCAGCCAATCCAGCACTTCTTTTCTTTTTTCTTGAAGCTTAGCTTCACATTCTGCAAAACAAAGCAATTTACTGGCAAAGTGAAGCTCCTGTGTCAGTTACAACTCTTTCTCTTGCATGGGGATAAAAACTCAACTTGAACTGACTAAAATTTTTTTAAAAAGAGAAGTTACTGGCCTCTTTTTCAGAAATGCCCAGGATAGAGGTTGGCTTTGGGCATAACTAGATTCCAGGCAAAAGATATTATTAAGACAAATTGTCATTTCCATCCTGTTGGCTATATGGTCAGAATACTCATGGTGACACTAAAAAATTAGAGTTCAAGTACCCCTTGTGGAGAGAAGAAAAGAAAGCACAGGCAATCCATTCATTCATTTATCTATCCCTCTTTCTCTCCACACGGTTGTTTCCTGGTTATAAATACATGTCAGATCCTGGTGCCCCAGTCATGGAGGCTTCAGATCACAAGTCTATGTGACTTTCCAATTCATCTCTCCAAAGTTAACTAATCCAATCATTATGCCTGATTGCAAAAACCCTGAAGAGAGGCTCTCAGGGGGACCATCTGTGTCTACCTGTTATTTGGTCAGAGGAGCCATGAAAACGACTTCTTCTGGGCTGTAAGGCAGAGAGTCTCAGAAAGCTGAAGGGCAAAAGAGAAAACCATAGACCTCTCAAGCATAACACAGTCCCCACCACAATACCTAAACACACTTCAAAGTCACTGAGGGTCTTGCTATTATGCCAACCCATTCTCCCATGTAGTTAGGGATGGAAATGAAGTTGGACAACTTTCTCCTTTCAGGCTAGTCAGAATTCTGACTTCCAGCCTCTCCTACATATTCCTAAACTTGCTCACAGCCCACTGAAGCAGGGACAGGAAATCTCTCAGAACACTCTAAACACAGATGAGTCCAGTACAATCCCTGGCCAATTCCAGCTGATATTCTAACAAGTACCAGATATGCCAGATACAATGAGTTCAAATGCGGACTCCGTCATTACTGGCTAGGTTGTCCTGGGCAAGTCACTCAACTTCTCCTTGTCACATTTTCTTTGCCTAAAATGTAACTTTCATGGGGATGCCTGGGTGGCTCAATGGTTGAGTGTCTGCCTTCAGCTCAGGGTGTGATCTGGGGTCTGGGGATTGAGTCCTGCATCAGGCTCCCTGCGAGTATCCTCCTTCTCCCTCTGCCTATGTCTCTGCCTCTCTATGTGTGTCTCTCACAAATAGAATTAAAAAAAAAAAAAAATGTAACCTTCATGGTCTTTGTGGTCTCTCCTCTATAATATTCTGCAGTGATTTCCACAGTGGGCCCACTGTGCTCTAAATTTTATGCTGTTAATGCTCTAAATTTTCTACTACCAAGGATAACCCAAATTATTATGTGTACCAAAAAAAGAGCATCAGTGTGGAAATACAAATCTGAGTTCTCAACCCAGCCTCAACCCCAGTCATTGTGTCACCTTAAGAAGACACTAAACTTTAGCCCCCAGTCGTCACATTTAAAATGAGGGAATTAGAGTAATTGTCTCCATGTTTCCTTCCAGCATTATTCTAAGAATACTCCTTAAGTGAAACAACTATTTTAAGACTGGATATGAGGCAATTTAAATGTTATCGTCATGGAAAGATTAAGATGTCTTTGTTAAATAAAGGAAGTACCAGGATGCTGTCAAATATGGAATTCTCTTGTATACATGTGGCTAGAGAAAAAATTTAAGACAGCAACTTCTTAGCAACACTTCCGATCAGCTCTCTGAGGTACTATCCTGAGAGAATATAGTTCCTCATTAAGATTTCCAGGCCCAGTACAGAAGAGAATATGCAGAACATTTTCCCTTGGCATATGTTGGTGTGGTGTCTTTTGTGGGTCGGTATTTTTACCCTCTTGATTCCACTTACTGGTTAACTACTAATTGGTTCTTTGGCCTAGTAGTAAGCCCCATTTGTGATTTAGAAGGCCGATTCCAAAGCAATCTTTGTTTTGTTGGAGGCAGAGAAATTGGCTTCCTGAATCATTTGGCCTTTTGGGTTCTGGAGGAGGCTTAACCTGAGCAGAATATTATATGTCTGAGTAAGGAACCGAGCAGTCCCTGGGCTGCCACAACCATATATCTATGGTATACCAGGAAATATGCTTTTGCTCAAGAATCATTTTCAAGTCACTGCCCAGGCCTTTCCACAGAAGCAAGTGCCACTCTGTCATTATTTTCTCCCTGCCCTGTACTCCAGCACAAATACATTTCCCTACAGCATCAAACACTCTTCTGCAGAGACTCCATCCTGACACCATCCCATCAAAATAACGAACAGAGGACATCTAACTTCAAAGCAAGGACTAATTTTGAGTGTGTGCCCTATTTTGTGAGCCTAATCACATCTTCTGTGTAAAAGGCAAGAAACCAATTAGAAATGCAAAATGCATAGATGGGTATGAATGAGGATGACACATGACACTATAGAGAAATCTGGAGCGCAGGAAAACCATTTGTTAAGCACAGACTACTGGATGAGCTTTAAATGCATCATCAAATTAAATCTGAATAAGAATTTTGGCTAAGAGGTCGCCCAGAATTTCCTCTTTCCTTTTTTTTTTTTCCTTTTTTCCAGGGTTTCAAAGCAACTTGCCCAAGGCTGATTAGAAAGTAAGTAGCTGAGCTCTGATCCGAACCCAGGTCCATCTCACTTCAAAGCCTATCTATGCTTTTTGCCTTAGCCTCAAAATGCCCCAATGCCATTTGATATAATTGGGAGAGCATGGGCCTCGTTTCCTAATTCAGATTCACACTAATGCATATTGCAGAACGTTTCCTATATAAGGACCAGTGCTTCTTTCTACAGCATTTCCAGAATGCCCCCGGAAAGTGAAATGAAATTGTCCTGCAAAAAGAAACTCTGAGGGGCCATTTCCATTTTCATACCTTGCTTGCTTGCTTGCTTGAAAAGGCAGATTACACTGTGCATTCAAAACAAAATAGCTCCCCCTACAGTTTTCGCTGCACCCAAGGTCCGAGGCTTTGGCAAAGAAGGAGGGAACCCACGGGTCAGATACTAGGCTGAGCTGCGCGTTCGCTCCTTATCACCAGTCCGTCCGCTTAGAGAGGACCAGCAGGAGACGATGTCCCTTTCGCATTTTTCTCAGTTTCAGCAGAATAAATCCCTGCCTGCTCAGAGCCTTGCGCTGGTTCTGAGTGGCTCCGGGCTGCAGTGAGCGTGCTTCCTAGAGGCCGACCTCCCCCTGACTTGCAGTGCGTCGCTGGCAAAGGCGTCTGTCCGCCTTCCAAAGCCTGAGATTCCTCCGTGACATCACGAGGCCCAGCTTTGCCCCGCGCCCGCGGCCTCCCTCCCCGGCCCTATTTGGACCAGGGCTCAGCCGTGCGTCAGCATCACCCCGGGACGCGGCCCGCGCGTTCCCACGGGGCTGCAGCGCCCGGGAGCACCGCGGGTCATGCCACCCGACGGGAGCTCCCCTGGAGCGTCCTGGGGGGCTGGGGGGGGGGCTGGGAATGTCACGAATGTGAAGTAGCCTGATGCCATTTGCTCTCATCATCATGCCTTCTGACGACAGCTGTCTCCCCCGTCTGATTCCCTCGCCTGGAGCATTTCCTAGGGAAAATGGGTGGGAATGGTGGGGACAGGGGGACCCTTCAGATGTGCCCATGTGGAACCCACCTAAGTGGATAAATGAAGTAGGTGGGTAATAGTCGGGGCCTCCCGTCCTCCCTCCATTGATGATGTTAAGGATAATCAAATGAGAAAATGCAGCTAAAGGGGGCCCTGTAAAAATTTTAAAACATAGAAATAGTAATAGCTGCTACATCATGAGTTCTTCCCACAGGCTAACAACTTTACATGTAACATGTAACAACTTTACATGTAACATTTCATTTAATTCTCAAAACAGGGGATCCCTGGGTGGCGCAGCGGTTTAGCACCTGCCTTCCGCCCAGGTGTGATCCTGGAGACCCAGGATCGAATCCCACATCAGGCTCCCTGCATGGAGCCTGCTTCTCCCTCTTCTCTCTCTCTCTCTCTCTCTCTCTCTCTCTCTCTCTCTCTCTCTCTCGGTGTTTCTCATGAATAAATAAATAAAATCTTTTAAAAAAAAATCTCAAAACAGGCTTATGAGGTCAGTTCTACTAGACCCATTTTGCAGAGGAGGAAACTAAGATTCAAAGAAGTCAAGTAATTTCACCAAGGTTTTACAGGTATCTAAGAGCAGAGTATAAAATTGAACCTATATCTGTCTGACTCCAAAATCTATGCTCCTAGCGCTCTGCAGTACTGCTTCCCCAAAACAGAAATGCCAGTTAAGTAACAACTTACATTAGAAAGCACAATCGGATAAAAATCTTTAAAAAAAAAAAAAAAAAAGGAAGAAAGAAAGAAAAGAAAGCACAATCAGACTCCAGAAATGACCATCAAATACTCAGATACTTAAGACAATTGCAATTTTGAAATGAGCTTGCTTTCCTCATAAGGGTTCCTGTGCATCAAAAATTGTTCTCTCACTTTGTTGAAGGGACGTGACAGTTAATGTATACAGAATGATCTGTGACCTTTTGAGCATTTCCATGCATGCCATTGGATTAGCTTACCTCCAGGAATCTGTGAGAAACAGAGGGCTGGCATTATTATTATTCCCACTATCTAGACGAAGCAACCGGCTTAAGGCAATTAAGTGACATGGCCAAGGTCCCAGAGTTTAAAAACAATGCCTCCCGATTCAGTTCACAGCTTTTTCTAGTCCCCAGAGATGCCTGACTTGGGAACAGAGGGTCACTCCAATCCTTCTACCTTGAGCTCAGCCAAACCAGTGCTCTCCCAGACCCACTCTCCTCCATCTCAGTTAAAGACATAACTGTCTTTTCACCCAGACACCTCCATCTGGGGCCAAGATTAAGTCACTTATTTGTGCTAGTCCTCCCTGCCTACCCACATCTGACAAGTGGCTTCTTCAGAAAATTCCCCAAGTGTTCAGACCAGCTGAAAGTGATGAGCAATGGAGAAAATCACAAGGCAGGAGGGATGGATGGGAGTGTGGCAGACTAAACATCTGGGGATGATACTGCCTAAATTGGTGAACTTATTTTAAACAAGGAGCTTAGTTCAAGCCATGATTACCTCTCCCATGTCAATGGTATCAATGCAATGACCTCCTCAGATTTCCTGTGGCACCCAGTCTGGCCACTCAGGTCCATTTTTACAGTGAAGCGGTGTAATCTTGCAAAAATGCAAGTCCCTTTCCAGCTTTCAGCTTTCTGAATGCTTCCTCCAGCTTTTAGGCTTGAGACACCAAATCTTTAGAATAGTATCTGACCCCAGATATTGGTCCAAATTCTTACATCGCTCCCCCAATGTGGTGCCTTTCCACTCTGGTATTCATCTTACTCTCTTTACCCAGTATACGAAAATTCTCTTTACAACTTCCCTGACAATAACCCCCAACCTAGGCTTGGGCATCTCCACGAACAGCCTGGGAAGACAATCATCCCCTTGATAAGTACACCAAATCATCATTCATGAGCTGAATCCCAGTCAGCTCCTGGAGTCATAGAAATCTGGGTCCAAATACCATTCTATGGCACACTTGGCTGTGTGAGCTCTGTCTCAGAGGCTCGGTTTCCTCATCTGAGAGGTGAGCAACCTCATAAAGCAACTGTAGCAAGTAAAAGAGAACATGTGTAGAGTGATTCTAAGTGCCTTCTTATACACAGTAAGTGTTCAATAAATATTAGTCATCATTGTCATCATCAGCATCATCTCTTTCCCCATGTTCCTTCCAATCACTTGGCTACACACTCCAAGTGTCTTTAACCAACATCCTCCTGCCAAGTTTGTGAGAAGCTTACTGACCAGGACCACAGGTCATGCCCAACTTCCTTCCACTAACCCATGCCCACACCTCATACCCATGCACACAGACCAAAGAGTAAGTTAATTTCCCGGTTCAGTTGCTTTTAGAAATGGATTTCTAACTCAACCTAAGTTTCTACTACATCAACCCTATAGGTGTATAGGGAATTAAAGAGAAGGTAGATGACAAGCTAAGGCCAAGGACAGCTACATAAGAACTTTCTTTTTAACAGAAGTTTGGAGAAATAAATAACAAAAAACCTGATGCGGTACTCTCATTTGTGTTTCAGATTCACAGCAAAAAAAAAAAAAAAAATCAATATGGTCTCTGTCTTTTCTTTCAAGATCCCAAATGCTTCCTACTTCAAAGCATATCATCTGCTTAGTTACTGCCTTTCACAAAGACACAAAGCGAGACATTAATTTGTGTGGCATGAACTGAATTTCCAAAAGGAATATACGGGGAGTGTATATGAGGAGAGTCTGTGGATACCGATGCAGTAAAGCACACCACCTTGCCTGGATGATGTGAGTAATCTTGCTCAGCGGATGTAGGTAGATTCTAGCACTATTTCATCACACTCAAGTCGACAGCACAAACACCATGCCAGATGCATCATGGAGGAGCACCATATTTGCTTTGTACCCACAGCTGCTTCTAACCATAAAGAAGTGGTTAAAACAAACTGATAAAACTGTGGGCCTGTCTATATTGTTTTACCCAAAAACAGCATAGCAACCACAGTGATGAAACAGACAAGAGAGGGAAAAGAAATCAATCTTTAGGGCATAAATTTAGGTAGTTCAAAATCACCGTCCAAAGAACCCAGTTCGTTTTGTCTTATCACCTCAGGAATACAGCCAACTCAGGGCAAAGAGAAGAAATTAATTTCTCAGCTCCTACTCACGTTACCATTGCCTCTCCTTCCTCATCCCATCAGGCTCCCCATCAGGTTTTGCTCTACGCAAATGAAGCTCACCAGAAAGTTTACTGGAACACCCTTTATCTCCATCTTCATGGCCTCTCATCCTAACCATTTACACCTTTATGTCCTCAAGGCACTAAGCACATTGCTAGATAAATGGCTGGTACTCTGTTGATTACAAATGACAGAAAGTAAACTTAAATTGGTTACATTACACTGGAACATTTGGGTCCAGTAATGGGGAAGTCCAGGGTTAAACTGGCCTCAGAGGGAGCTCAGTAACATAGACAACGTGATTACATCTTACCATCCCCTTACATCTCCCAACTCTGAGTCTATCCTCCTTTACTATAGATTGGCTGCTTCTTAGTAGCCAGGCTCAGTGATTGGAATGATAAAGAATGTGGAAAACCTCCAGGTTTCTATCCTCTCAGCTTAGTCACTCCAGAGCATCTCTCTATATAAAGTTGCAGGAAAGGACTCTGATTGGCCCGAACTAGGTCATGCATTCATTTCTGCAGCGATGGAAACAGCTAACTAGGATTGGCCAGGCCTACTTGTGGGCTCATGCCTGCAGCCACAGGGCTAGGTCTTGTGATTGGCAACTCCTCACAACCAGAACAGTTCCCACAAAAAAGAGGTGTGTTTGGTGTTCCCAAAAGGTGGGTGGGAAGACAAAAATAGCATCTCTTCACCAGCTTATTTCATTAAGGCTTTGTTTCCAGGATAGTCACACACTCTGACCCTCTTGCACTTTAATTGATGACTTTTGTTTCCCATTAAATATTCCCTGTTATAACCCTTATAAAGACAGACTTTTTGGACCACATCTTAAAGCCTCACTTTACCTCATTTTCATATTTAAAGAAATTCATCCTAGCAACCACAAGTAAATAAAAACAAATTAAATGTTCACTACATTTTGATATAGAAAAATACCAATTCAAGAATCACTCTTGTAACTCCCAGAAAAATATTCTTTCTGAACATTCCCTCTTTCTCAAATTCCAAGATACATGAAGGTGGATCTCAAGGTCAGGCACCTGCCCTGCTCTAACACCAACAATTGCTCTCCTAATCTGCCCCACTTTTCATTTTCCCCTTAATATATCTATTATTTTCCTCCTACTATCTGTTCTTTGTCCTTTCTAGAATCTCCAGATCTCCAGGTCTCACCATTGGAAGTGAAGTATAATAAAATCAAGAAGCCAGGGATCATGACAGAAATCTACTTGGTACAATAGGAGAAGTACTGGAACCAAGCTGGCAAAGTCAGGTTTTTCTTCAGCAGGTGATAGAGGGATAGGTCTGTGAATGTTTGCATGTTGATCGATTCTACACTCTTCACTTCAAGTCCAGCCACTCATTTCAGCAACTCACTCAGAACCTGGAAGTTATACAAAGCATGTAACATAGACTATATTCTCATGAAATGTTACACAATAATAAAAGGCTTTATAGCTAAATAAATTTGGAAAATGTTTAATATTATATCCCTTTACTTGAGATGTATGCTGCATCTTAAAGACTGTGACAAGTTCTACAATAATAGAAGATGTTTAACTTATTTTGCTTGGCATTTCAAAAACTAATTTATTGATAAAATTCTTCAAGGTAACACCTATTAACAGTCTTTAGGTTGTACTTTAAGCATTGTAATGCTAAGAGATTTGTGGATAATAATGCCATCTCGGGAGAGCTTCCGTGTTTTTGGAAGGCTCACTCAAGAAGCAAAGCTCTGATGGTGAAGATGTTAGGCACATAGCTGGCCAGCATTCCATACTTGGAAACAGGATCCTCTGATAACTAGTGATCATCACCCCTATTTGTCTTAAAATGAAACAATATCTCCATATGAAATTGTGGAGATATTGGGCACCATGGGTAGGAGGGAAATAACTGTGAGCCCACTGCAAGGCCTCCTTCCCATCAAACTAGTTTAGGCTTTCACAGCTCCTATTGCACCTTGGGCTTGTTAACAGTTTCCTACAAAAATGACCAAGTTTTGTTTATTGGTATTTCAGGAAACTTCTCCCAGCTCCTCCCTTTTTTTTTAGTCCTCTTAAAAATGCATGTCCTCTATCTTGCCATGTCTGGTTGAGAACGCGTGGCTTTGGACTGGGTTTCTATGTCTCTGCCTAGCCCATAAAATGTAATGTTCTGTTTCAGAGGTCTAGCTCCAACGCCAGATCTAGCCTCACACCCTGAAACTATACGTCAACTTCACCCTCTTAAACTCAGATTCCAGAACCCCAGCTCAAGGATGAACTTCTAACCTACCACTGGTCTGCAAAGGAAATATACAAATTCTTCTTTAAAACACCTTATACATTTTACCTGGTTCTTTTGTCAGACTCAATGCTTTCTACTTGCACTACAGTTATACATAATATACATGACCTAAATCTCTATGCCACTTCCTCTGAGATCTCAAGCTTCTTGAGGACAAACATGTCTTTTATTTTTTTCACATCTTTCATAATGTCAAGATAAAGCCGATTGCATACAGTAAGTATTCAATGAATGTTTATGGAATCCACAAATAGGAGAATGAATGATCTTTTATAAAACATATGGAATGTTGCTTTTGAGGACCAAGAGAAAAGATAACAGATTTATAAAAGCTATAGATAAAAAGTAAGATAACACATCTTGTTAATTTAGGATTCCCTAATTCAAAAGCTGTGTTAATTCCCATAGGGTGGTGATTTTGCCTGCCTCTCTGCACCCCCAGATCCATCTGGTAATGTCTAGAAATATACCTCATTGCCACATCAGGGGTGAGGGGAACAGAACTTTGGCATCTAGTAAGTAGAAGCCCAGAATGCCACTAAATATCTTACAATGCACAGGACAGCCCCCCACAACAAAGAATCCTGACCCCAAATATCAAGTACCAGTACTAAGAAATCCTGCCTTACAGATCAGGCAAAAAAAAAAAAAAAAAAAAAAAAAAGCCCTTCTTTTCATCGCCCAACAGCAAAAGCTTTTTAAAGTAATTAATAGCCTAAAAAGATCGCAAATAGAATTTAAGCTTTTTCAAGTGCAGAAAGTCACCTGATTTACTTTCCTCAAAGAGTGGTCTTCATTATTATTATGACTATTCCACTCTGTAATCACCCAGAATGCTTTGCTCATGCTATGTGTTTGACCAATTGCTAAATTGGATTGCTTAAATGCTTTTTCTTCTTAGTGTTGCTTTTGTCTATGTTACAGGGTAGGAACCAAATTTAATTCCCCAGTCATAGGACAAATATTTACCACAAACAATAGCATTCCAACGGTTTGAATCTCTAACTGCCAGAATGGCTTCTAGAAAAGAAATTGTAAGCACAAATGCTCAGTTAGTATTTAAAGATCCAATTGCTCATAAGCCAGACAGTACATGCACAAATTACTGCTTTCTTCACTTGACAACTGCTGTTTTTATCTTGACACATCCACTTAAAAATTATTTCTGACAAGAATCTTAACAGCTTTAAATAAGTCTAATTAAAAGTAATACATTTTTGCTAGAAAAGTGTTTGAAATTATACAGTATTGCACAGTTGACTTTTCAAATCAAGTTACTGAGTGCACTAGTAAAATGCCAAAAACACCTCCACTGACATATGGCCTCCTATCAAAGGAAAACATTTCTAATATGTGTATGGAAGTTGCTAACTGCAAAGTTATAGGTGGTAAAAAATGCTTAGAACTTTCCTGTGGTGTATCATCACCATGTCCTCAAACATTACTTTATTTAAATGTGGTAGGCAGCTTCTGATAACGATCACTGGGGTTTCCTATGAGCCCCACCTCCTGGTGCCCACATCTGTGTGTAACCCCTTTGTGTCAGTGTATATCAGACCTTGTGACTTACTCCTAGCAAAATACATATATATATGTATTTAGCACAGGTGATGGGATGTCATTTCCATGATGGAGTTACAAGAGAGTCTAACTTCCATCTTACTGGCTTTCTCTCTGCTGCTGGTATTTTCTCTCACCTTTTGTGTCCTTACTACCATGTTGTCACTTGCCCTATGGAGAAGCCCACATGGCAAGGAACCGAGGGTGGTCCACTGCACAGAAGAAGCTAAAACTCAGTCCAAAGACCCAAAAGGAACTGAACCCTCTCAAAAGAAAGTGAATGAGCTTAGAAGTGAATCCCTCCTAGATAAGCCTTGAGATGACTGCAGCCCCATGATAGACCCAAAGTCAGAGGGCCTTGCTAAGTTCTCCTGGACTCCTGTCCCACAGAAGCTGTGAAATAAATATATTGTTATTTTCAGCTGCTAAGTTTGTGGCAATTTGTCGTAGAGCCATAGGTAACTAATACACAATATAATATGACCTCTAAATCTTTCTCATTCTTTTAAAATCTTTTCATACATGAAAGGTCCACATCTCCTGTTCCTTGATGGATATTTTTTATGGTTCCATCATAAAAAAAAAAAAAAAACTCTTTATGCTCTTAAACTAAACTGTTCTCATCCTTACCTCCACACCAGTATTTTGTCCTGATGTCTATATTTTTCAAAAGCTTGCTCCTTTACACTCTTTTCTCCTCTACTCCAAAGCCCAAATGAATGGAACAACACATGCAATCTTGGCTGTCTGGGTTGAGAGCATTGGTGTCATCATTAACTTTTCCATTTTCTTCATTGACAATCCCACACACAGCTGTGATGCTCTCAAACTGTGCCTCTTTTCTCCACAAAGGCTCTCACATCCCTCCTTCCTTTATTATTTCCTTATGTTAGAACTGTTATAATTGTCCAAAATAGACTTCTTCTCCAATTCACTTTGTACATACAAAACCAGATTACACCCCCTAAAAATACCACTTTTTTCATTTTACCTGAAGCTTTTGCTGAAAAATCATGAGAAGACATGTTCATGTTTGGAGAAGTACCTTTGACCATGACATTCAATCTCAAAGTGCCCCTGGCATGCCCATTTCTATCCCTTTTGTGATCAAGGCCTCATGAAAACTGGACTTTCAAGGTTCAGTTCTGTCTACGTCTTAGGGTCAAATAAAACAGCACAGCCATTTTGATATAACATATCCATCAAAGCTGCTGTTACAAGTCAGGGTCCCAGGAAGTGGACTGCAAGGTGGAGATAATTACTAGGAGAGAAGATTATTAGGGAGTCCCTCAAGATTGATGGTGGTAGGGAACAGGACTGTGCAGAAGGAGACACTGGGTGACCATGTAATCACTACAAAAGCCTCAGCCTTATTCAGATTAGCTTCTTTAATCACAGAAGCCTAAAGCCTGGGAACAATCCAAAATTGTCCATCAACAAAATCAATTATGGTATATTCAGATGAAGAATACTCTGCAGCTAAAAAACAAAAAGCAACAACAAAAAAACTACTGTTTATTCAACAATGTGGATCACTTTTCACAGACATGGCATTAATCAAAAGAAATCAGACACCAACGGGTAATTACCGTATGATTCCAATTCTATGAAGTTCAAATTCAACAAGTTATGAAACTAACCTACTGTGATAGAGATCAAAACAGTGGTTTCATCTTAAGGGAGAGGGAGTTACAGACTGAGAAGGTTTAGGACCAAATCTTGGAGCTGTGGGGGTGCTCAGAACGTTCTGTCTCAATCTTGGTAGTTGTTATATAAACATAGTTAGATAGATGATGGATAGATAGATAGATAGATAGATAGATAGATAGATAGATAAAGAATTCGTCAAAGTATGCACCGAGTATTTGCATACTATAATGTGTTCATGGGTTTTTTATTTTTTATTTATTTACTTGAGAGAAAGAGCACGAGCCAGGGGGAGAGGCAGAGAGACAAGCAGACTCTCCATTGAGCAGGGAGCCTGCCGCAGAGCTTGATCCCAGGACCCTGAGATTGTGACATGAGCCAAAGGCAGACACTTAACTGACTAACCCAGCTGCCCTGTAGGCACATTTTAAAGGAGAAAAATCAGTATCAGCCAAAACAAAATAACAATTATCTCAGGTGAATATGTCTATCTTCCTCAGCTGCTGCAGTCAACTTTTAAAATAAATTTTCAGAACTATAGGGCTATATGTATACCTCTACACATAAAGTATAGGATACCTGTGCCAATACTAAGGAAAGACGCTTGTATAATGACAATAGTCATCTCTGGCCACCTCAATTGCATGTAATCTTCATTTCCTCATTTTACCTCTTCTACTGAAAAAAAACGAATATCAATTGTTTTTTATGTTAAGGGAATGAGTGATGATTCTTTTAAAATGCATTATAATTTACTGACTGATGAGCTAAACGAGAAAGGCAAAGCTGAAAGTGAGGTTATAAACACCGTAATCACTTAGAGTGTGTGTTAAACAGCAAAGGTGAAAGAGATTATCTTTTTCAGGACATGAGACTAGAGATCAGTATCGAATGCCAATGGTGAAAAGGTGCCATGTTAAAAACCAGCTGAAAATACCCAAGCTGAAATGATCACATCACAGCCTAAGGGCTGACAAGCAGTTAGGGATTTCTGGCAAGCAGCAGGCAGAGACAGAGGGACTGTCCCCACACACAACAGGGCTCTGAGCTCCCAGAAGCCCAAGAGAGAACCCAGTCCTCTGACAGTGACAGGCTCTTGCCCTGCTGGCAGCCTCAGATGCTGCACAGAGGACAGGCAAGACAGATGCAAAGCAAGAAAGCCTGTTAGTCATTTTCAGATGTAAGAGTAACAGGGACGTCAGCCCTGTTTTCTGGGAATACCCCAAGTAAGCCACAGTGACAGGTAAATAAAAAGGGGTGTGAATTTGTCAGATTCCAAAGGCTTCCAGTCACTCTGACTCAGTGCCTACTGAAATCATTTCACAAAGATCAGACTATTCCCAGATCCCTTTACGTGGAAGCAACACGTTTTCTGCCAGCACAACTCAGGATCCCGAATCCCCAGGGACGGCCAAAGGAACACAAACATTTCAGCGCAGAGTTCTTATAATAAATAGGAGGGAAAGGGTTCTTTCTCTCACAAAGAACATTGAAAGCTCACAAAAAGAAAAAAGCTTAAAGTTCTTCACCTTTATTTCTAGTAGAACTAAAATACTAATAAAAATAATAACTTGTGGTTTTAGATTAGGGAAGGGACGGGATCCCTGGGTGGCTCAGCGGTTTAGCGCCTGCCTTCAGCCCAGGCAGTGATCCTTGAGTCCCCCACTGGGCTCCCTGCAGGGAGCCTGCTTCTTCTCCCTCTACCTGTGTCTCTGCCTCTGTGTGTGTGCGTGTGTCATGAATAAATAAATAAAATCCTAAAAATAAAAAATTTTTAAAAAATGATTAGGGAAGGAGAGAGAGTGGTGACTACAAAAGAAGCCATTTGCCTTTGTGGAAGCAAAAAATAACCTCGTGGTTAAAAGGACTAGCACTGGCTGTAGGGCCTTGGCCAATTTAGCTCATGAATCAGCTTCTTCCTACATAAAGTAGGGAGAATGATAGCATCCATCTCATAGATTATTGTGAAGAATGAAGGAAATAATGTATGTCGTGTACACTGAGTACAATGCCTAGCACTTAGCAAGCACTTGTTAACAACATATATTAGATGGTATGTGCTACTGCCATGGGTATAGACCGTTCTCACTCTGGCTTCTTTCGACATTTCACTCTAGCTTTATTCCTAGTGTAAACTTTTCTTCCATGCCTCTTATTTTATCGTGTCTTCCTAAAATAGACTCTAGCCTTATGAAAAGAACACATGGCAAGAGCTAGCCCAAACCAACTGGCACAAGGTGATGGTAAATACAAGTTCCGTAGCCATTGCCAACCCTAAGAGATAGAAGCCTAGTGAAGACAATTATAAAAAGTCAGCTTACCTGGTTTTTCCCATTGGAGAGTCATTGGAATCCTGACTCAGAAGATCTCGTACGATCCATTTGCCCAAGTATCTACATATTCACGAATACACATCTGTTTTTTAGTCACAAATCAGAGAGGCTCATAGACAATGATGGACTCCGTATTCTATAAGGAAACCTACATTCTATAAAATTGGCAATAAAAGACGATCTCTGACCACCCCTCACTAAGGAATTGATGACTCTAAAAATAAAATTGAGGAAACAGTTCCCATTCTATGTCTGGTAACAGAAACTTTCTACTTCCATTTAGGTATTTGCATAGTCTCATAGTTAAAAGGGTGGACTTGGCATCGCACTGCCTACGATCCTAAACCCAGTGCTTGTACTTGTTAGAGGTGTGACTTGGGAGTGTTATTAACATCTTTGTGCCTCAGTTTTGTCAATAGCAAATGAAGTTAAGAATAGCACCTGTCTCAGTAGATAATTATAAAGCAGTAAATAAACTTATCTACAAAAAGAGAAAGTGATTAGTGCCTGGCACGCAGCAGGTAATCTTCAGCTATTTTTTTATTAATTAATTTGTTTAAATGATTCTTCCTACTACTTTTTAAATTTATATTCAGCTTAGAAATTTCAAGGTAAATTAAAAGGGAGAATATTAAAAATCATCTGCTATCCAACCTCCCAAGATAACCAGTTACCATTTTGAAATTTTTTTCTTCCAATTTGCTTTTTAAACAGACAATTTTAACTAAAGCTAAAGTGTACAGGGTATCTTGTAACCTAATTTGCTTCCACTTAAGTACCGATTTTTGAAATGTCATATTTTTCACTTAATTGTACTTTGTAGAAAAAAATTCTTGTCATTAAATATTCCCCTACAACATTATTGTGCCTAATGCAAGATATTACCTTGCCTCAGATTATTTATTTAATCGTGCTGCTATTACTGGATATTTAGAAGGTTTCCAAATTTTTACTGTTTAAAAAAAAAAAATCATTGAACACCCTTGGAGCTAAGTGCTTATGCAGATCTCTGATGTTTTCCTTAAGGTAAATTCCTAGGAATGGAATTTTCAACGTCCAAGGGGAGTAAATGTTATTAAAGCTTTTGGTATATTCAATAGATATCTATTATAATGCATTGTTTTTTTCCAAAATTCTCTTTAAAATTCTGGCTGGAAATCATGCTGCTACAGTTCTTTGTTTCTCTAAGCAACAGGATCCTTTTTCAGTTCTATTGTAAGATCTACATTCTCTTCTGTGTGGCAATAGAAAGAGCTTTTTTTTAAGGCCATCTTGGTTTACGTTTTTAATAGGAAAGGCTTTTAAAGCTCTAATAGAAAAAAGAATCCTTTCCTGTTGCCCTTAAGCTGGAAATGAATTATGCAAAAATATGATACCCTCAATACTTATTGTGCAACCTCTGGCAAGAACATCCCTAGACCTTCTCTTTTTACTACTTGAAGCTCAGGATTTTGTACAATTCTCTGTTCACCAGTTCGATGCTCAGCAACAGTGAAGAGCTTCAAACTCCTCTTGATGATCTCTCCACTTTCCTTTTTCATTTTCTAAATGAGAATGTTACTTTTTTGTAGGCCAAAAAATTTTTTTCACATGAAATGCCCAAAATTCAATACATTTACAAACCCATGCACATGCCTAATTTCCTCTAGTGTTTCTCATTGGAATTAGAATAAATCTCAACCCCTCACACTGACATGCAAAACCCACAAAAGACAGCTTCTGGCTATTTCTCCAACTGCTCTGTTGCCTCTCTTTCTCTCACACCTACCAAACTTGAGTCACATCAAACCTTTTTTCAAGTCCTTTGACACTCCAAGAACCTTTGGGGCACCTGGGTGGCTCAGTCAGTTGAGCAGCTGCCATGGACTCAGGTTATGATCCCTGGGACCTGGGATTGAGCCCCATGTTGGGATCCTTGCTCAGTGGAGAGTCTGCTTCTCCCTCTGCCCCTCCCCCTGCTCATGTGCTGGCTTGCGCACGCTCTCTCTCTCTCTCTCTCCCTTAAATAAATAAATGAAATCTTAAAATGACAACAATAATAACATTCCATTCACCTTCTTAAAGACACTAGGCCCTATGCAGGAGCTGTTCCTTCTGGTTGGAATGCTTTTTTGCTTCTTCTTCTCATTAGATCATAGCTCAAATGACATCTCCCCACAGACCTTCCCTGGCCATTTAACCTCAAGATGCCTCTCATTCACTCTTACATTATCTAGTTTAAATCTCTGCAGTATGCTTGTCATTTTCTGATCTTAAATAATATCAAGGACTTTAACTATTTTGATTTCTGTTCTATCCTTAGGAATTAGTGCCTGGCACACAGTAGCTACTCAACAAATATCTGTTGGGAAGTTTTGTTGAATTGATTTTGAAAAAAATTTGCTTGTCCTATCCTTTTTTGAAACTTCCAGCAAAAGTTGAAGGGAATGTTGTAATAAGAATAAGGTGAATCTCTATAAGAGGACCATCCATTCTTAAAAAAAAATATATATATATATATAATTATATATATATATATAATTTATTTATTCATGACAAACAAGGAGAGAGAGGCAGAAACATAGGCACAGGGAGAAGCAGACTCTCTGCGGTGAGTCTGATGCAGGACTCAATCCCAGGACCCCAGGATCACACCCTGAGCCAAAGGAAGATGCTCAACCACTGAGCCACTCAGGCATCTTGAGGAGTATCTATTCTACAAGTAGCCTTAGGAAACCACTTGCAAGTAGATCTGTAGCATAGAAAAGTTTAGAGGCTTTAAAAGGCACAGAAACCTCCTATTTGTCAAAAAGGGATGGAAGGGGGATCCCTGGGTGGCGCAGTGGTTTAGCGCCTGCCTTTGGCCCAGGGCGTGATCCTGGAGACCTGGGATCGAGTCCCACGTCGGGCTCCCGGTGCATGGAGCCTGCTTCTCCCTCTGCCTATGTCTCTGCCTGTGTGTGTGTGTGTGTGTGTGACTATCATAAATAAATAAAAATTTAAAAAAAAAGGATGGAAGGAGAGAGGGAATAGGGGCTGGAGTAGAAGAGAGGAAGGAAAGGAAGAGGAGAGATGGGAAAAGAGAAAGGAGGAAGGAGGGAAAGAAAGTCAATTCAAAGTGGATCTTCGAAATAAACATGTGGCACATATCTTTTTGAATTAGTGTTTTTGAATTCTTTGGATAAATACCCAGGAGTGGAATTACTGTAGCATATGGTAATTCTATTTTTAATTTTTTGAGGAACCTCCATACTGTTTTCCACAGTGGTTATAAACAGTTTGCATTCCCACCAACAGTTCCTTTTTCTCCACATTCTCACCAATACTTGTTGACTGTCTCTTTTTTTTTTTTTTTTAATTTTAGCCATTCTGACAGATGAAAGGTATCTCATTGTGGTTTTGGTTTTCATTTCCCTGATGATTAGTGATGTTGAACATCTCTCCATGTGTCTATTGGCCATCTGTAGGTCTTCTTTAGAAAATGTCTATGGAATTTACTCAGCCATAAAAAGAATTTCACATATTGCCATTTGTGAAACATGGATGGACCTAGAGGATATAACACTAAATGAAATAAATCGGTCAGATAAAGACAAATGCCATATGACCTCACTCATATGTGGAATTTAAGAAACAAGCAAATGAGTAAACAAAAGGGGGGAAAAGAGAGAAAAAACTCAAAAACCCAGACTCTTAAATACAGAGAACAAGCTGGTGGTTGCCTTAGGGGAGGTTGGTAGGAAGATGGGTGAAATAAAGAGAATTAAGAGCATACTTATTGGGATCCCTGGGTGGCGCAGCGGTTTAGCGCCTGCCTTTGGCCCAGGGCGCGATCCTGGAGACCCGGGATCGAATCCCACGTCGGGCTCCCGGTGCATGGAGCCTGCTTCTCCCTCCGCCTACATCTCTGCCTCTCTCTCTCTCTCTCTCTGTGTGTGACTATCATAAATAAATAAAAATTTTAAAAAAAGAGCATACTTATCATGATGAGCACTGAAAAATACATAGAATTGTTGAATAACTGCACTGTACACCAGAAACTAATATAACACTACATGTTAATTATACTTAAAAAAAGAAAAAAACAAAACAAAATAAGTGGGTCTTTGAAATGCTCTGTGGTTGAGTTCTTACTGAGGCACAGGCCATATGTAATAGGCCCAGAGAAAACAAGAATGGTATAGGGCCAGGCTACTAAGGAGAGTTTCAAGGAGGAATTTGAACTGAGCTTGTAGAATTAGGAATGTTTTTTTTCTAATAGAGATGAAAAAGAAGGAGAAGAAAATCACAGCAGACTGAACAAAAGCAAGTAAAATTAAAAGTGCATGACTGGGGGGATCCCTGGGTGGATCAGTGGTTTAGAGCCTGCCTTCGGCCCAGGACGTGATCCTGGAGTCCTGGGATCAAGTCCCACATCCAGCTCCCTGCAAGGACCCTGCTTCCCCCCGCCTGTGTCTCTGCCTCTGTGTGTGTGTGTGTGTGTGTGTGTGTGTGTGTGTGTCTTGTGAATAAATAAATAAAATCTTTTTTAAAAAAGTACATGACTGGTTCTAAGAAATAGAGGTCATTTTGTGGAGCTGGTATGTGAGGTGCAGAGTGAACCCCAACTGCTAGCTTGTATGTCGTAAGCACCTTCATTCCCCATGAGCAGTTGCAAGGCCTGGCCAATTCTGACACGTAGCAAGAAGAGAGGCCAGTTCATGTAGTTCACGTTCTTACTGGTTTCCTCTCTTATTTTTGTTCTTTTTCTTGACATCTTTATTGAAATGAAATACACATGCCACCTAATTCACCCATTTAAGTGCACAAGTCAGTGGCTTTTAGTATGTTCACTGACTTGTGCAACCATCATCACTGTCTAGCTCCAGAACAACTTCATCAACCCAGCAATAAACCTCATAGTCATCAGAAGCCAATTCTCACCCCACCCTCCATCCTGGGACAAACATGAATCCCTTTCCATCTCTGTGGACTTGCCTATGCTGAACATTTCATATAAAAGGAATCTTATGATATACAGTCTGTTCTGACTGGCTCATTTTACTTAACATAATGTTTTCAAGATTCATCCTTACTATATTAGTACTTCATTCTTTTAAATGGCTGAATAATATTGCATTGGGCAGATATACCACATTTTATATACCCATTCATCAGCTGATGGTCATTTGGACTATTTCTACTTTTTGGCTATCGTGGGTAATGCTGCTATTAATATTTATGTACAAATATTTCTGTGGACACATATTTTCATTTGTCTTAAGTATATTGGTTGTAACAGAATTGTTGGGTCACATGGTCAACTCTACATTTAGCATTCTGAAGATTTGCCTGTTTTCCAAAGAGGCCACACTGCTTTACGTTCCCACCAGCAATATATGAAGTACTAATGCTCTACCTCCTTGCCAACATTATATCCTTCATTTTTTTTAAATATATCCTTCATTTTGATTACAGTCTTCCCAGTGAATGAGAAATGCTCTCTCATACTTTTTATTTGCATTTCCCTAATGACTAATGATATTAAGGAACTCTTATTGTGTTTATTGGCTATTTTATTCTCCTCAATCTATTCCCTACACAGTAGGGAAAATGATCATCGTTCACCTATACAAGGTCTCAATATCTCTTTGACTAGAACATTAAAAAGCTACCCCATTATCCTTAAACTAAAATTCAAATCCTTCCCACAATATACTAGGTCCTGCATGATGTTACAACTTGCAAATATTGTATTAATGCCCATGTTTCATTTTTGGGTGTGTGTCAGTCTTCCCAATTCGGAAGAGCAGAAATCATGTCTGCCTGTCCTCCATGAATCCCCATGCCTAGAACAATCACTAGCACATGGTAAAACAAACGCTCACCAAATGTATGAATAACTGGGAAACTAAAAGAATAAATGACTCCCCCCAAAATAAAGCTAGATAATGCACAGTACTCTGTGGATGAAAAGTGATATAAATGTGTGTCCTTCATTTGCTCAGATGGAATAATAATGGTATATTAATGTCTTTCATAAAAAAATATGTACTAGCCCTTCTAGAAGTAGAGAATGTAATGAAAGTAGACATACTTTTTATAGTCAATCCAATTCAATCACGGTCCCTACAGACTGTTGTCTGCTGTTGTGATATTTTCAAACAGCATAACTCATATGCACGTGCTGTACATTTGTCACTCAGCAATATAAAAAAAGAGAGAGAATAAATTAGTCAGGCAACAAGCCTATTACCATTATGCAGATTTATAATGCAGGCTTTATTGCACAGACCGGTACTGATGTATTTATTCTGAATCAGTTAACAATGAATGTGTAACAGCCAAATGAAAGTGTCAGCCGTTCCATTGTGAGTCTGTGTCTTAACACATTCCATGGGTATTGTGATTCTCCCAAAAGTCAGCCTTTGTTCAATAAAACATAAAAGTCATTTTGTACTATGCTACAAGGTTCAAGTTTCTTTGGGATTTTGAGGTTGCTATTGCCACACCCTGAGAAATTAGTTTAAGGTAATTGGAAGTTAATAGACAAAGAAATTATTCATGCCATAAAATTATTCATTTTATGTTACATAAAATGAAAAACCATCAGTTTGATGGCTTGTGATCTTTGATGTGGAAAGCAACTTTTTTCCTTTGCCTGTCTAAATACATGATTTTGAGAATTAAAAAGAAAACAAAAAAGTAGTTCTCACCTAAGCCTCACTGACCTATTCCTTCTTGGAGCTTACCTTTCTATAATTTGTTCCCAAGAACTCATCCTGTACTCTAGTTTTATCTCCTCCATAAAGATTCTGATCAGTCCACTGCATCTCCTAAACCATCCACTTCTTGCTACTTTCTCAGTCACCACCCGGGTTTAAGCTACTCTTACTTCTTTACTTGTCTCCTCTGTCTCCTTCACTCATGACCCCTCCAGCCACCCTCCACCTACCCAGGCAGGCCATGTCACTCTCCACCATTATTGAATGAATGAACCAATAGATGAAAGACTAGCCCATAGGGGGAGAAGTGACAATTCTATAATAATCTCCTCATGTTCATAAAATATTTGTTCATATCCTCAAATCAGCACGTTGATGAGGATGGGTAGGAATATGATCCTAATTTCCATTTCACAACTGAGACCGTGCACCTAGAGTTATACACCTGGTTTGGGGGCAGAGAGAGCCAAGACTTTAACTTGAAATTCTGAATTCTCTGTTCTATATTCTTTCCACAGCCCTGTGTTTTATATGCTTTCCTGGACACCCTCCCCCTACCACACACACGCACACACACACACACACACACACACACACACACACACCATTTCAGGTGAAATCTAGGGTGCCTAATCTGTTTTAAAATAAATCTAAAAGCTATTTATGTTTTTCTGCCTTCAGACCAAGAAAAGTTATTGCTGGAACATCTGTGATGGCAGAAATATACAAGTGGGAGATTATTTCATTTCCCAGATAGAGCCAATCATGCTGTCCCCAGAACTGCCCAAGAAGAAACTCCCAATAACAGAACATGCACGCAACTGAAATTATCACAAAAGCCATTGAGATAAGAAAGCCATCATCTCCTTTCTAAAGAGATACCTCAAATTAATGTTCAGCTGAGTGTATCTAGAAAATGGGAAAGATTAAAATGCTCCTTGATACTTTTCTTCCTTTCAAGCAAGTTATTAAATGAGACAGAACTCTTTATGAGGCCTATTTTTCTTGTAGTTCACAGAAGCAACTTATAAGATGAGGAAAGGGTACTGATTATGTAGGGCAAAGGACACTGAAGCCAAGAAAGGAGAATGGGAAAATTTTAACAAAAAATAGGAAGGAGAGAATGTGTGATTCTCTCCTACCAAAATACATGTTAGAACAGAAGGCAGGCAGGGTACACAATACCACAAAGACTGTCATCGCGGTATCTTATTTTTTTATGAACCTCTTAACCTTCTTTCTCATCAAGGGCAAGAATGACACCTACATCTTCTGGATAATGTGGTGAGGTAAGCACAAGGGAGAAAACACTTGCATGGGGGACTTGAAGGAGTTGGTTACCATCTGGCACGTCTTCTATAACCCTGGTCCTAAAGTAACCTCAAGAACTAATGGGAACTAAAGGAAGATAAAGTAAAATTATCCCAGACCAAGGAGCCGAGTGTGAAAAACAAAAGGGATGAATCAGAGCTTGAGTCAGGATACAGATGAAGTTCAAATCTCTTCCTCTAGACCACTCTCCTTGCTTCCACCAGTGTGTAGTTACAATTTCTGCCTCATGGGCACCACACCCCTCCCATTCAGTTCCTCATTTTACCCTTGGGTTCTAAGAATGGGAAGTTGTTTTAAAAAAAAACAAAAACAAAAAAAACATTTAAGAGGCCTAGGTAAATGGCTTCAGTGAAGCCCTGATGGCCAGGAACCATGTCTCCACCCCATTTCTGTCACACTATACCCCTCTGTTTTCACCAGATGGAAGGACATCCCTTTCTCTCGGTTCTTCAAAAAAATGTTTATTTCCTCCTCCTGGAATGTTTTTTTTTGTTTTGTTTTGTGTTGTTTTGTTTTTAGTTCTTATCCCTCCTTGGGTGCCTGCCTTGACCCTGTCCCCACTCCTCCTCCCCACCAGACCTGGTTAGTTCACTTCATCTTATGTTTATGATATTTATCACAGACACAAAAATAATTAATGAGGTAATTCTAATTATTTGTTGTTTTTCTTCCCTGTGAGACTAGGCATTCTAAAAGGGCAGGAACATGATCTAATTTTCCTTACTACAAAAACCCAGTGCTTAACTCATTGCTTGGCATATTGTTAAGTCCCTTGGTAAGAAAATGTGTTGTTTCTTTTGCTACCTGTCACCTTTCAAAGTCTCCCCACCACACCATCTTTCTCAAGTTGTAGCCAGTGTATACCGACTTGGAGATGAAACACAGAAGACCAGAAAGAGGTTGTTAAACACTAATGACCAAGAGGCAGTAGGGTGGTCCCTCTTCCAAAATAATCTATCTTGTTAATATTTACCATCACCCTCTGGGGCATAGCCGGAAATCTAGGAATCATTCCTGATGCCTGTCTCTCCCTCACCCTCACATCTAACCCATCACCTAGGACTGTCATTTTTATCTTCTCTACTGCTCTGCCAACCACTCTCAAAGTCCCCTACAGGGCCCGAGTCCAAGCCACCATTCTTTCCCAAGAGCAACTTTCTCCTAGCTGGTCTCACTGCTTCCCTGCTGCTCCTCTGCCTCCACTTAGCAGCCAAAGTGTCTCAGTGTCATATGAAATATCTACCCCACTACAGCCCTATCTTCAGTGACATCCACTGTTCTTAGGACAAAGAACAAAAGCCTTAATTGGTCTACGGTGCCCTGGTATAGCCACTGTGCACGTGACCCACTTTATTTAGAGCCACTTCCCAATGTGCTCGGCCAGCTCCAGATCATCTTCCTGTCCTGTGGCCACACCAAGCCCTTGGTGTCACACGACCTTGTACAAATGCCCCCTCAAGCCACAGTACTCTCTCACCCCCTACTGTCCCATTAACTCCTGCTCATTCCTCAGATTCCAGCTCAACTGCTCCACTGGGGACAGCCTTCACTGACCACATCCCCTTCCTGTGTCCAGAGGCAGTTTCTTTCCTTTTCAGGGTTCAGATACGTTTCTAAATGTTTCTAATTATGTACTCATATTTGAGTGCATATTGAGTAATGCCTGTCTTTTGTACAGACTCGAGTTCTTGGACAGCAGAGACTTGATATTTCATGTTCACCATTACATCCTCAACATGTACACAGGGCCTAGCAAACAGAAGGTACTAAGTAAAGTTTTGTGATGGATGGATGGATGGTTGGATGGATGGATGGATAAATGAATAAACGATGGGAGGTGCCATTTGTCTATTGTCTAGGCCGAGCATCACAAAACCCCTGCAGAAGCCAAGCAGATAACATAAATATGTGAATTAAGCTGGGGGTTAGTAAAATGGAGTGTTGGAGGATGCATCGAAATTTAAAATTTTCTTGAAACCCTAGGTTGACCAAATATTTTTCGGCAACTTTTAATGTGGGCCATTTAGGAGACTGTTCCAGGAAGTTCCTCCTTCAAGTCCCACCTATTTACCCTCACAGAGGAAAAAGGGCTTTGTTGCTGACAGGTTACACTCACAGTCTCCCCCCCATGACCCCTGCTTTCAGAAAGCAAGCTATTAAGGCTATCCATAAGCCCAACTCAGAGAAGGCTCTCCCATGCACTAAAAGCCAGACACTGGGGTTCCCACATCCACTTTTTCTGATTCATTTCATGAAGTTTACATGACTAAAAGAGGCTTCAAATTTAAACATGTGGTATAAGCCCAGCAATTCATTTTAAAAAGAAAAAAGTTAAACTTTGTAACAATAGCATGAATACAAAAACATTTCCTGGGAGCAAAAAAATGTGGCTTTGAAATTCTGCCTTTTATCTTCATGGGAAAAGCAAGTGCTTACAAACTGGAAAAAGTAAGTTTCTTCTTGGTGAACTCATAGGACCTTGGCTCTTGCTTCTTCACAACCTCAACTGTTTTACCAATCTATGTCTTGACCACATAGAAATGTTGGACTGAAAAATCAAGGCCATTTCCCCTTATCTTTCTTATTTTTTTTTCTGTGAAGAAGATCCAATATATTCTAGGTTTACATATGATTTTGGAAAAATTTTGCCATTACAAGTCTGTTTTCCTTTAACTGCAAACCACCCGATTCTGATTTTCCCTTGCCATAAATCTGAATTTTACTACATTTTATCTGAGATTCACAACAGATGGGCTATGAACCAAGAAAAATACAATGGGGAGGGGGGAGAAAAAAATGCAGTGTTGGGTCAAAAGCCACACAGAAGACAGAACAACTAACTCTCAGGTAAGAGATTATGGGGATGGAAGAGATAGTCCCAAGAAAACAAAAAATGATCTGACAAGTAACTCTAAATGATGAAGAATATTTTCTTAATAAATCTATAGGAACATCTGCATTACCTTTAGTGTTATTGTAACCCAGAAAGAGAGAAGAGAAAGAGATACTTTGGCATTATTTCAACCATATTTTATGTCCTGCCATCAAGGATTTCTGTTCTCTGTATACTTTTTTGGTCATAAAAGAAGGCAATGATTTTCAGTGATGTTAAATCCACCAACTCCCTGCATTGGACTCAACCCTGTATTTTCCCTGAAATGTAAATCACTTGACAAATTTTTAACCAGCCTTGCAAAAAAAAGTGTCATGGAAACCAATGTCCACTCAAACTCAAATCTAGCCCATCTAAGCCATCTAGGACAAGTGAGAGCAGAGTGAAGTGACCAAAGGAGTATTTTAAGGTTATGCTAAAATTCATGATTAAATGCAGGAGAGCAATTTATACTATGATACAAAATATCTAAAGAAGTAAAGTTGAATTCATCATATATATATATATACTATGCCTGCATGATGCCAAAAATTGTACTTGAAAGTCAGACATTAAAACAGCTGTCTTCACATTAGCAACTTGCAATCTCTGTAGGGTCCTCAGCCTATGAAACTTCTCCGATGTACACTACTACCTTATTTTTTTAATCCCTGAGTAGAAATTCAAGAATTGCTTTTATCTGATGAAAGGATCCCACCTTTCATGAGAAAAACTACTAATAAAACTTGACTTTCGGTCAAAACCAAAACTTCATTTCCAAAAATCTCTAGAACACAGTCTCCTGCAAACTTAGCAAAACATTCAGCTAATGCTTTTGTTGTTGTTGATAGTGTTGTCCTCAATTTCTAGAAAGATGTATCCCTTCTGTGTTAAAAGCTCGTTTTGGTCACAAGTAGCAATAATTCCTTGAATGTTGCTGTGAGTTGAGTTGAACAAAAATATATTGTGGAACTCAAGTGCAGGAAATAGTTAAGGGAGGATGGGACACAAGAACTAAACAGCCATTTGCTGGATCTCTTCCTCTCACTGCATGATGTTCTGTATTTCTGTATAGTCGACTTCATTCTGTCTCTGTAAAGCAGCTTTCTCTGTCACTCTAGGCATGTGATAGAAACTGGCCACTCCCACAACTCACAAGTTTGCAGGTTCCAATCCAAGTGATGAGAAAGACTACCTTTCCTGACTCACTTTTCAAATGGAATCTAACTACCAATCAGCTTTCAGCGAGGGGCAAATTTTCATTGTAGAGCAATCTGAAAGTACTCAGATAAATTACATATATGCATTTCTTGTGACCTAGAAATTCTACTCCAAGGAAAATTTCACCCAGGTTCATAAGAAGACATTAATAAGGATGTTTTTTGTACACTCTTTATAGAGGCAAGGCATTGGATGTCCACTACTGGGAGAGGAGATTAAGTAAAATTTAATGGATCCAAATCACAGAGTACTATGCAGCAGTTACAAGCAAAGGACCACACACGGGCAGACAGGAGATCTTTGTTGAGTGCAGGTGCTCTCACATACACTGTAGGCCTCATAGGGACACAGTAGAAGTCCCAGAGGGAAGAGCTGCAGAAAGGTGTTAGACACAGTTTCCCTTTATCACAGTATCTCATGTTGAAATGTTCCTGGGCCAGAGCACAGCCAGATGTATCACAGGTTATGCTCCAGGAGGGAGATCTCTCCCTTTTTACAGGGCTTTGAAAGCTGCTTTGCATGCAGGCAAAAGAAGGCAAAGCAACCCATGTATAGGCGCTGGTTTATCATGGGAGTTGCATGCCCATGCTAATGGTATCTGGTGAACCTTTTGTGAAAATGAGGGTGGCTGCAACCTATCCCACTAAGGGACAGGAGAGGAGCACCCAGCCCCAGCCAGCTCTTTTTCAGTTAACAGGAAGAAAACACTGGATCCTGAAGTTAACATCAAATCTTAAATGCACAATGCTTCGTGATAAAGGTAGAAAATAGATTATTCCTAAAATCACAAAAAGTACCATTTGCATAAAAGGGAGTGAGCATGTATAAATGAAATGGAGTGAGTGATGAACAAATAAAACAGAAGATCTTTCACAGAACAATGATGATAATGTGGCACCAACTGCTGAGTACAATTAACTGAAGCCTTTCTGCTGGAGGCCCAAAATAACAAACAATTTTTTTAAATAAATAAGTAAAAGACTTACACAGCTGCAGTTTTAGAAGGGCCAGGGGTCCTGGGCTGAGAAGAAAGACCTGTCACTAATCATTTGTACAGACATTAAATACTGATTCTGAACCAGAAATGAAGGTTGTTTTACAGAAAAACTGGAATGACCTTTTAATAACAGCCTATCTTTGTCACTGGGATATTTTTCACTTACCAGTAGAATGCTAGGAAATAAGATTAACTCTCCTTTTCTTTGAAGGTGGTAGTGATGGTGAAATCAAATATCCTCTTGACCTCAAAAATCATATAAATAACAGCTCAGCAATGTAATGCTTCATTGTTGTCAAGGAAAATCTTGTCCATGAGCAGTTAAGCATTTGTCAAGAAAGAGGAACAAGAAAATATCTGGCAAATGTTTTAATCAATCACTACAGCTTGGAAATGTGTCTGAAGGCACATGGCATAAATTGATTTTTAGATTTCTGATCTTAAACTCTTGAGTATGCTCAATATCTGCAAGAACATATCTATTTCAATGCTCATAATTTTTTTTTTCAAATCAAGTTGAAAAAAAAAATCAAGTTGAAATGAGTCAAAGGTAGCCTAATGTCAAAGAGTATACTTGACTAACATGGGACAAGTCAAATTTCCCATGTGGGAAGACAATGACACACTGGATTTTCAGGTATGAATTTTGAATTATACACCAACTTGTATTTCTGACTTTTGCCTTATAGCAACAGACCAGGATTGACAAAGAAAAGGTTTCAGAGTGGGGGGCATGCTGAGTAGAGCCAAGCTGGGGTTGGAAGAGCACTTGAAAACAGGACTGCTTTTTTTCCTGGAACCTCTTAGGCTCACAGAGAACAGCTGATTGGATCTGTAGGAGAGAGTCCCCTGGCCACTAAGAGGCAGGCAGAAGGTCACTAGTTTAAAGACATACACAATGTCATGGTGACCCCTCCCTTGGGTCTCAGGCTCTACAATTTATAGTTTGGTTGTTTTGTGACCCAGAGGAGTTTATTGAAAACCATTAGTTCTCATTAAAAGACTTTTTTTTAGCTCCAAGTTTTTTATGGTTCATCTCTAGAATTTTTATAAAGGGCACTATGTTTATAAGACATCTCAACACCCAGGAACATGGCTGAACCAAGGCAACTTTGGGAAGTAGGTAACATCTGTTTTTCTATACCAAATCTATCATTCCAGTGCTGCTCTATTATTAAACCCTTCCCTCCCCAACTAGATAGCCCATTCCCACACCCTGTATTCTTCGTCCTCAAATACTTTTTACTGCCTCCTCCCCTCTTTGGTTTTTGCTAGGAGACCACTGATAATAGAATGAATTCAGTGTAAAAGAGTCAGTAGATGCCAGTCTCCCCATATCCAGGTTCTCAAAGTTAGGGGTATCCCAATGAGTGGACCTGGTATTAAATAGCATCTGCTCTGACAGTTTAGTGTCCATGCCATATTGGTTGTTGAATACTTTACCACCTCGCTGCATGTGGAGCTTCTGCAAGCTCCACGTGCCATTCCTTCTCTTCTCTCCAGTCTCTCTGCTTAGGTACCCCTACCCAAGATTCTATCTCAGTAACCAATGCCGAAGTGAATCACTGTGACCAATGAAAAAATGTGTGGCAACCTGCAGGTGTTTTGATTCAGAAGAAAATATCCAAGAACCAGAGCCTAAATTGGTATTGCAATGGTTCTCAAGCCTGGTTGCAGATTAAAAAATTGTGTGAAAAACTTTTTTTTTTTTTTTTTTTTTTTTACAAATACTGATGCCCAGTTCTACCCTATGGCAATTAAATTATATTTCTCATGGATATTGAATGGCATAAATATAAAGGCTCTCCAGGTAATTCTAATATGCAGCCAAGGTTGATAACTACTGGGTTGCTGTTTTCAAGTGGAATACCATATCAGTGCTTCAGGGTCTACAATGCTTGAACCCAAAAGAAAATTTTACAAAGGAATTCAGGTACTCTAGCTTAGTGGAAGAAATATTTTGGATGAGTTTGGATATCACATGATGTAATCAGTTTCTTCTATCTAGGCATGAGATGCCAGCATTTTATCTTAAATTCTCATTGTATTTAACCAACAGGGAAATCAGACTGGCTGAAGACACCGGTGAGAGGTAGTCTAGTACTTGCTGGGGTGTGTCTGATGAAAGCCTTCTCCAGACAGGCAGTTATGTTCATGCAAGGAAAAGCAAACTCTATGGTACTGTGCTGTTGAGCATTGAAATTAAAAAAAAAAAAAAAAAAAAAAAGCAAAATCTATACCCTTAAGACAATCTACTTCTTCATGCTTGATTTACTCTACTTAAGTTTAGTTCATGCTGGCATTTCTATATTAAATTGTTTTTCCTGCTGTCTTATATTTTAAAGCCCTTTGAAAAGTCCGACATTAAATTGGCCACACAATAGTAAAATTGGGAGAGGCAGACTCCCTCCCACCCTCTTTTGTTAGCATGATTGTTTTTGATTAAGTCAAGTCCAAAATGAAAACCACAGGGGCCTTCCATCACAGACATCTATCATAAGCCATATTGAAGGCATTCTCAAAATCCTATTAGAAGCCCTACCCATGTGGATGCAGAGAAATCTGCTTGGAAATTCTGATATCTCAGAAAAATTTCTAGGGAGTAAGGTTGGGGATGGGGGTACAGGCCAGGATCATTAAATTAAATGGTTCAAGATAAAAGAAATGCTTCCTTAAAATAGCACTTCTTTTTCAATTAAAGTTTTTCCAAAATATCACCACAGAATCCAAGTGATTGTTTAATTTTTTATGGGTGCAGTGTTTCTTCTTTCAGTTGCTTTTGTTTATAATTGTATTTCTATCTTGATTTCAATGCCTCCATGCCAAAGATCATATACCATACATAAAGCAAAGTTTTCCCCAGAGGGCATAGCAGTCAAGGGATCTTTATGTGACACAGAAACTGCCATATATTTTCCTAATCACCAACAATAAAAATAAGAAATGCAGCAATCACTCGGTCTGCTTAGCACAGATGCTTACTGGCAGCGCCTTGTTACCAGGTTTGGCTTATGAAGTCTAGCTCAAGCTTCTTTATAAAACAACCACTCATCGAGTCTTACTAGGTACTAGGCATGGTTCTCTGTGTATTCTACCCATTTTCTCGTTTAATTCTCACCGCAGATATTATTCCCTTCATTTTACAAATGAAGAAACTGAGTTCCCAGTAGTCAAGCATACTTGCTCAAGGCCAATATAGATAGTATGCAGCAGACTCAGAGAGGAGAACCCAATTTTCTCCACTAAAAAAAAAAGCCTATTCATTCTCAGGATCAACTCAGTATTCCCTGCGGGACAGAGATTATTAAACAGAATCTTAAAGCAAAAGCAAGTGCATGGATATCTTCTGTCCTGAATCCTCCCAGGGCCACCTTAGAAGATACTGCGGTGAAGGAGACTGGTTTGGGGGGTGGGGATTAAATCATCCATGTCAAGCAGGGTTTCTCTACCTCTTACTATAGAAGTTTTGGGCTGGAAAATTCTTTGTTTTGGGGACTGTCCTATGCTTCATAGGATGTTTAGCATCCCTGTCCTCTGCACACTAGATATCAGGAGCACTCCCCTCCCAGTTGTGATCATCTAAAAAGACTCTAGACATTGTAAAATGTCTTCTGGGACAAAATCAACCCTGGCCAAGAATGACTGTCATAGACTAAACTGAGAATGGTGGGCTTTGGAGTTGGACCAGGAGAGCAGCCCGGCTCCATCCTATCCATTAACAAGAGGCTTTAAATGAGAAGTGGAACCCAAATAGACAGGAGTCAAATCAAAGGTGAATGGGATGCTACTGGGAACAGAAGGGTTTGATTCTCGTCTAAAGCATTCGTGTGCCCAGCAGATTGACTGGATTGGAGTCTGCACTTTCCCCCAAGTCAGTGAGTCATCACTTTACAGATAGCCTCTGTTCACATTCTTCTAGGAGCTGTCCAGTCGATGTCACCTTGCTATGTCTGGTTTATGTTGCATCCTGATAGATTGATTATCTGCTCTGTACTGTGGTATATGTTTCCCGTATCTCAAAAGGAGAACAGAGGGGCACCTGGGTGGCTCAGGGGTTGAGCATCTGCTTTGGGCTCAGGGCCTGATCCTGGGTTCTGGGATCAAATTCCACATCAGGCTCCATGCAGGGAGCCTGCTTCTCTTTCTGCCTATGTCTCTGCCTCTCTATCTCATGAATGAATAAATAAAATTTTTAAAAACTTTTTTAAAAATGGAGAACAGAAAGATGAATGGATAAAGAAGATGTGGTATATGTATACAATAGAATATTATTCAGCCATTAGAAACGACAAATACCCACCATTTGCTTCGACGTGGTTGGAACTGGAGGGTGTTATGCTGAGTAAAGTAAGTAAATCGGAGAAGGACAAACATTATATGTCTCATTCATTTGGGGAATATAAAAAATAGTGAAAGGGAATGGAAGGGGAAAGGAGAAAAAATGAGTGGGAAATATCAGAAAGGGAGACAGAACATGAGAGACTCCTAACTCTGGGAAACAAACTAGGAGTGGTAGAAAGGGAGGTGGGCGGGGGGGTGGGGGTGACTGAGTGACAGGCACTGAGGGGGGGCACTTGATGGGATGAGCACTGGGTGTTATTCTATATGTTGGCAAATTGAACACCAATAAAAAATAAATTAAAAAAATAAAAAAAATGGAGAACAGAAAAGAAAGAAGTAATAGACTCAGCAGAGGTAAAGTGTATAAAATCTTGTTCCTAGTCTGGTTTCCTTCACGGCACAGATTATTCTTATTCTATAAAACATCTGCATATCTGGATTCCTAGGACTTTAACCTAGCATTATGCAAAGTACTGAGCTCCCCACCTAAGGAAAAATAGGCAAAATAAGTCACAAAAGTCAGTTCTTTACATCTTGGGATGTTAAGCCTTCAGTTAGAATGAAGACCCTGACAAGCTCCACATAAGGAATTTTAACCTGAGCACCGGGCCGTGTTTAACTGAGCACCGAGTTAACATGACATGTATTTAATTTATTTGTTGGTCTTGGTGCCCTGATTGTCTTTATCTCCCCAAATGTTGGTTCTGGTGGAACTGCAGATACTTTTCAACTCCAGTTCAACACGATACCCGGGATGAATGCAAGCCATTGCATTAACAGCTGATAACAAGCAAAGGAGGGGGCATAGGAATGTTCTTAGATTCCAACGGCATTTTTTCCAGAGCGGCTCTTTCACAAATCCATCTGCAATTTGTTTTCTGTTTCTAATAGGCTCAAGACATCAGGCTCTGCAATATTACACACAACATTGGAAAGCTTTACAGCTTGGTCTTTCCAGGGTCCTTTTGCCTCCTGCCATCCCTGGATGTCACAGGAGGTGTGTTCGCTTCATTGTCATGCAACAGGATGCTACTAAGTTGGCTACCAGCCACTGGAGCCTGGAAATGATATTCACACCACACGAATACTTCTCCCTTGGCACTCTGAGGCCCAAATTGAACCAATGAAATTGTGTGCCTGCTAGAAATAATTCCAGAGGTTTCCCTCAAGTGAACTGAAGCCTGGACCCAAGTGTGGCCTCAAAAAATCTTCCTGCCATTGAACTGAGCCAACAGAATGAGTTATTTCAGGCAGAAGAACCTCCTTTGAGCTCAGGACCTCTCTGCCATTGCCAGATGACTCAGAGGATGAATCTGATTTTTCCTCCTTTCTGCTAATCTTCTTTCTGATGTTCAGGCCATATGCGTGTCTCGCAAACATTTTTATAAGTTGGATGGCAGGGAAAGAAACAAAGCAGCCCATTCTCCCATTCCACCCCTTTAGATATCTTCTGTGAAATAAGCCTCAACTAAGAAATCATTGGCTGAAATAGCCACATTGTGACTTTTCCCTATTCAGGATCATGCCATCCTTTAGTTTTATCAATAACTGTGGGTTACCAAGTTCTTACATCCCACCCACACACCCAACCTGGTGCTCGGCATAGAGGCAGATACATTGGGAGTGCTTGAGGCACATGTAAACCAGAAAAATCCTGCAGTTTGCTATGGCCAGCCAGACTTTACAGAATGGCAGTCAAAGAAGTACGGCCCAGAAATCAAAAGGGAATTCAAGTACATGAATCCTTTACTTAGTCACCCAAAGAAATGTCAACTAGGAGCCCCCTAACTGGTCTCTCTGTTTCCTCCCTTACTGTCCTGCAGTCCAATTTCCATAAATCATCAAATGGAAATTGGGCCATGTTACCCTTCAGTGTAGAATCATAAAATCCAAAGTTTTATCATGGCCACCTCACACTTCTCATCTCCTCCCTTCACATTCTCAGTGACTCTGACCCAGACCTCTGGTTGTCTTTCTTTTCTTTAAATGTACAGAGCAAGTTCCTCTCCTTACCTGGTTCAGATATCCACTGATCAGGGAGGCCTTTGCTGACTGGCCAGCCAATAAGGTCCTCTTCTAGCCTCTCATCCAGATTTTTCTGTCTCCTTTATCCTTACTTTTTTTTCTTGTTATATTAAATATTAAATGTCCATCGGTTTATTTGCCATCCTCCATAAAAGGTCAATTCTGAGAAAGCAGAGACTTTGTAGGGTGACCAAGGAAAGCTTCTCTGAGGAGGTGACATTTGAGCTGAGACTTTAATGACCCTCAAATGACACAAGGGATCAAGCTAGCAGAAAAGAGCTCCCATCAGGACATAAACAAAAGATTCTGAGATAGGACTGGGTTTGGCAATTCTGAGAAACAACAGGGAAAAAATATTTAACAATTTTATAATAATTTATTATTGCTGGCTTCTTTTCTTTCTGGAAACAAAAAATGCACTTCTCTTTCTAATGATGTTCATTGTATTTTATAAAACTAGACAAAAGCTTTGTGTTCTTATGGATTTACAAATTCTCTCTTATGAGCATAAACATTCTCTGTAGTAAGAAATGTGGAGCCAATTGGTATTTTATGAAAGACAGTATGTCTGAGGAAAAGAAAGCCTCAACTGCTAATCCATCCCTCTTCTAGCCCCCAGGAAGATTTTTACCTGGACCTTTTAAATGCTTTCTCCCAGTCTAAGTTTGTCTCTAACCCTTTGAGAAAATAGGAATTAAGCAAATGAAGTGTCATCTTGACCAATATCGAAAAGCCTGCCTTACAGGAGCAAAGAAGTGAAGGCCTAATTCTCTAGAAGAATTAAAAAAGACAGCCTAGAGGCTTTTCCTCAGAGAGACTAAATGCTAATTCATGGTTACTCTAAGTCTCAGCATTACTGGATTCATTTCCTTTTATTAGAGAGAGATAGTATTAAAGAATCTTTAAAAATGTGCATGAGGGGCAGCCCGGGTGGCTCAGCGGTTTAGCGCCGTCTTCAGCCCAGGGCCTGATCCTCGAGACCCAGGATCGAGTCCCGCATTCGGGCTCCCTGCATGGAGTCTGCTTCTCCCTCTGCCTGTGTCTCTGCCTCTCTTTCTCTCTCTCTTTCTCTGTCTCTCATGAATAAAAAAAAATCTTTTAAAAAATGTGCATGAGTTACACATATCAAAGCTTAGTTTAGAGTAAGGAATTCCCTGTCAGGCAATACCTTTTGTATAGATGAGAGAATTCAGGCCACATGTTTGTCATTTGATTATGCCAAAAGATCTGGGTTGGTCATGTTTTTAAGGTGATTTGACCTCTTTATGTTCCTCTGAATAAGGAGCCATAGGGGAAACCATGCCCATCTATCACCCAACATACAGAAAGGACCATATAAAATCTTTCACCTCAAGTTGATGGCAACTTATCTGCTGTCTCTCCCACACGTTTGCATTACAATTTCATTTTGCTAAAAATATTATTAAGCATCTGCTATGAACAAGGCTTACTAGTCACCGATTAAAATTGACTTGTTTCAGTGACTCTTAATAGGATGAAGCTATTAGAAGTAGGCTGGATGGGGGCGTGTCATAAGTAGTTTGAAAAAAGAATATGGGTAATAACCCTATTACTTTCATGGTATAAACTAAAGAAATTAAAGCTCAACCAAAATCTTCTTGCTTAGAGGCCTTGTGCCTGTTGACCCTAAACCCTGAAGCTCAGTAATTCTACCTCTTTTCCTTGTCCTTCCCCGCTAGAGGATATTCAAGCTTCCTATAGCAGCTGTCTGGTTGTCAACTCCTATGGGCTTCTCAGCCTCTCTTGCATCACCCATATAACCAATTCTCTGCCTTAGATCCCCTTGATTTTAAATATTACCTAGAGTGTCCTGTTTTTCTGGTTGGATCCTAAGTGATACATAGACCATATGTAACATGTCCATGGTCATAGTCAAAAGAGGTAAGACTGGGACTGAAATTCAAGTCTGTGTACCTCCAATAACCACATTCTTTCTACCACTTCTTGCTGCTTGGATAAACTAATTCATTCACCAATATTTAAAAAATAAATAAATAAATAAATAAATAAATAAATAAATAAATAAATAAATTCACCAATATTTATTGAGCACTCACTCTCTGATGGGCACTGTACTAGGAAGTAGATAAATAAGATTCTGAAAAAAAAAAAGAGAAAAAAAAATAAGATTCTGAAAGCAAGGCTTATGGCTGACAAAGATCTCAGAGGTGGCCCTAGTTTGGACTCTCTGTTTATAGACAAAAGGCATTAAGAGGATTCCCTTTCTAAGGGTCAGCCTGGTTCATCGTTCTCCCTGCATTTATGGCCACATACTCCATAGGAGAACTTCAGTCCTGAGGGGATGCTTCACAGACTTCAATGTCTAAGAACAAATCACAAGAATATCCTAACTTTAGGAAATGACAATATTTATTTACTTCAACTTCAGAAGAGGCGCGTATACTCAGAGGCAGTCAGAAAGTATCTGAACCTAATTCTCACCATCCCCCGATTCACAGATACATCCTGCCTGAGCCCACAGGTGTGTTCTCCTGTTTGATTGGGTCCTCACCCTACCTCCCCAATGGAGATACACCAGTAAAAGTCTAGCCTCAGCACTACGAGGTTATGTAATTCAAATTTTGACTGCTCCCATAGAAGGTAACCCCCAGATGATATCATGAAACCTTGCTTTTCTTCCTCTTCCTATATCCTACCAGTAGAGGAATGGGATAATCATAAAGTCCATCTTACATGCCCCATCTCTTCCTATATCTTATCAGCAGAGGGAGAGTGGAAACATATGGCAGTGACACAGAGGTAGTGGGGAATTACTGAGAAGCCGAGCACATCCATTTTCATGTTTATGGGGCTTAGGCACATCTAGAAGGACTTTGGTAAGATGCATATATAGGAGGGCTTTTGTTTTGTATGTGTGAAGCTGAGTGCCTGGTTTTAAGGCTTATGGGTTTTAGATATGAGTTCCTGAATGTATTATACTCCATGCCCAATGTAGCCAAACAAAGAAGATAAAGCAAAGATGACATAACTTGTGTAAAGTCACAATCTAAACTCTTGCAAAAAGAGTTGATAAGGCCAGCCATTAAAGTTTTTCTCAGACAGTAAAGGATATCTGCTTCATTTGGTTTTGCTAATAAAACATTTTAAACCATTTATTTACACATACAGACACATACACACACAATTGTATATTTAGAAAGTCTCTGGAGATATGCTATAAATAATGGCATGAAAGAAGATTAGGCAAACTTAGAAAGCAAAAAATTCAGTTCAACAATTCAGAATATCTTTTCTCAATAAAAATGCTGATTTACCCAAGAAAACAAGCCCCTAAAGATATTTAAGAGCTTCTGTATGCACAGGAAACACAATGGTCTCTAAATGACCAAGCACACTGCCCTCCCTTCAGTGTGAGGATCACTGAAGTCAATAAATTTTTTAAAAGCACACACACATACTTGGATGTGCATGAATTTTCATTAATTTTTTTAAAGCACACACACATGGATGTGTATGAATTTTCATTACTTTTTTTAAGATTTTATTTATTTATTCATGAGAGGCACAGAGAGAGAGAGAGGCAGAGACACAGGCAGAGGGAGAAACAGGCTCCATGCAGGGAGCCTGAGTGGGACTCGATTCCGGGTCTCCAGGATCACACCCTAGGCCAAAGGCAGGCACTAAACTGCTGAGCCACCCAGGGATTCCCCCTGAATTTTCATTATTAAATCATATGTTTCTTTGGGATTTGCAGTACTGATTAAGAAAATAAATGTAATTTTTTCTACTCTAGAAATTAAAAACCTCAGTCCTTGGATTGATTGAGTGACTTTATCACCTTCCTCTGTCAAACACACTTAGGTCTCAGCCAACTCTTGACCTCACCTGGGAATAACTCATAATAAGTATTGACTCAGACAAATAAAAACTATGTTTTAAAATTTGCATGTGATGGCATAAAAATGTGTCCACAAATTATTTGATGCTCCTCTCATTAAGAATATAATCTCTTTTTTTAAAATTAATTATTTATTTATTCATAGAGACACAGGCAGTGGGAGAAGCAGGCTCCATGCAGGGAGCCCGACGTGGGACTCTCCAGGATCACACCCAGGGCCATAGGCGGCACTAAACTGCTGCGCCACCGGAGCTGCCCAAGAATATAATCTCATTCCACTCCCCTTTGAACATGACTCCCTTCTAAGGAAGAGAAGACACTGGACTTCTGTGTGACCTCTGGAGCTGGATCCATAAAATGCACCTGGCTCTCTCTCTCTCCTCTTGGAGAGACATAGACTCCTCTTTCCTCTCTTCTTAGACATAGACTTCTAGAACCCCAAACCATCATGCAAGAGTCTGGTTACCTTATAACCGCCATACTGGAGACACTATATATATATACATATATATATATATATATATATATAATATATATAGAGAGAGAGAGAGAGAGAGAGAGAGAGAGAGAGAGAGGGAGAGAGAGAGATGAGCAAGAAATTCCAGCTGTTTGAGTCTTCCAAGCCCAGACACCAAATATATGAGTGATGATGCCTTTAAATGACCCCAGGTTAGCCACCATCTGTTGTAACTGCTTTAATGACCCCAAGTGGGAAATATCTAGTTCATCCCTATCATCTCACAGGACTGTGAAAGACATAATATAAATGATTATTAATGTTCTATGCCATCAAATTGGGATGATTTATTTTATAGCAATAAATATCCATAACATTCTGAGAAATAAATTGTTATCTTTCTACATGGTGGCTCTCTGGTATTTTTTAGCTGCCTGGTATTTTTTTCCCTTTTAGGAACTCTTCCCATCCCCAATTCCATGTGATTTTTCTGGAATTGTCTACCAGGTGACTTGGAGTTCTCAGCCCCAGGGACAGATAGTAGCCCGATCTGGCCAATCAGAGTAGCCCACCTTGCAGATAGTGATCAGTCCAAGCCAGGAGATGTGTGACCCTGCAGAGCCAATCAGAGACCCATGGGGGAATCAATGAAGACTCTAGAAGAAAGAGATGTTGCCTTTTCTCTGGATTCTCTGTGGGATGACATTTTTGCAGACAGGAAGAAGAGAGCTGTCCTAGAAATAAAGATAGGACAAGAGAATGCAGAGTACAGAGATAGAGGTGTGGAATGTAGAGAGTTTGAGGCAAGGAAACAGAGAGAGCAACTGAGTCATGAGGCCTGAAAAACCTTGCGTCTAGTCATAATGAAGCCAGGTTCTAGATTGCTTAGACTTTTCACACATGGGAATTAATAAACCCTAATTTATGATTAAGCTAGCTTAAGTTTGGTTTCTGACACTTGCAAAAAAAAAACCACTGTTTAATTAAGTATGCTTTTAGAAAGAAGGGGTCAGGAAAGAACTAAAGAGACAGATACAATTTTAGCAGACATTAATTACAATTATAATTATTCATACAAATGTTACATGCCAATGTTGAAAAACAAAATATGCAATTCATTTTTAATAGACATTAACATACTAAATCCAAGTGAAAATAAAGGAATAAAACTACAAAACTGAAGAGTCAGGATAAAGATTGGAATTTGACTTAATAATTATTTTACTTTAGGATACAAATGTTACTTTAAGATCCAAAACTTAGTAGTTGAAAACATTTATTACCTCACAGTTTCTATGAGTCAGTTATCCAGGAGCAGCTCAGCTGGGTCTTTTGTCTCAGTATTTCTTAGTCTACAATCAAAGTGTCATCCAGAGCTGAGGTCTCATCTGAAGGCTCAAGTGGGGAAGGATCCACTTCCAACCTCACCTATATAAGTTCTAGTACGATTTATATCCTCATGGGCTATGGGCTGAGAGTCTCAGTTCCTTACTGGATATTGGCAATAGGACACTCTCAGTTCTTTGCCACATGAATGTATCTGAAGGGCAGCTCACAACATGGTAGCTGGCTATTATCAGGATAACCAAATTAGAAAGAAGAGAGTAAGGGCAAGACAGGAGTTATAGTCTTTTAAAAGCTAATCCCATAAATGACTCATAAGCAGTCAGCCTTATTCTACTCTAAAAAGTATGTCACTAGGTTCAGGCCAGTCTTACATGAGGACATGAATACCAGGAGGCAGGGAGCATTGAGAGCATTTTAGGAGCTAAATATACCTACAGGGAAACTCTCACTCCAAACTGAGAGGCCAAACTTAAAGCCACACATGTCTTATGATAGAGTTGGTACAGAAATTGATGGTGGTCAAAAAATCCTTTTAGGAAATTGAAGGGAAGGATTTTCTAAAAACTAGACCAATTCAGAATTTCCATATATTATAGGATTCTGGTCAACAGTAGTGTCAGAAAGTGAAAATTAGGTTGGTCTCCTTTCCTTGTAGTTTATTGGTAAATGGTTGAAGAGTAGGAATGGTGGGTGGTGTTTATGATGGTACTAGATCTTCCCCAAGCCTCAGGTATGCCAACATCAAAAAGTTCTTGGTCTGAAGGAAGATTGGCTTTGGACCATTACTTTCTCATCTGTGCCAGAAGAGTTTCTATTATCTGGTCCCACTACTTAAGAATACAGGTATGATTTGGGTCTGCAGGAATGGTAGCTATAGTGCAGAGTAGATGAATCTGATGGAATTAAAAGCTATCTGCTTTTAATCATAAGCTATCTGCTTATCAGAAACACTTGAGTCCCGCCCATTTCAAAAAATATTTCTTCCTTCTTCTTTCTAGCCACTAATTACTCCATAAAATCCTGTTTAGCTATTGTAAATATGTTCCTCCAGCTAAATGAATCTGTAAAACCAAAATGACACCAGTAGAACAGCTTTTGCTAAGCTTTTAAAAGGGACTATCATTACACATATTTTACACAAGGAAAACAATGTAATAATTTGATAAAAATCATTAAATATATAATTTTAAAAGAAGCTTTAGACTCTAGGGTGCTTTAGTCTAAAAATAGTTATACTTTTTTTTAGAGAAGCATCTATAAATGGAATTATTCATCATTTAGTTACTTTTTCCTCCACAGAGAGAGGGATATTCTAGATTTTGCATGTTTGCTACTTATTCTTGAATAAGTGCCTCCAATTTTCTAACCTATATAAAGACAATATTAGATTGCCTCTGAAGAACAATGGGCACTAGCTGGTAGCCTGCAGATCTCTCTTGCAAGCATATTTTCTGTGTGGGAAGGCCAAAGTTGAGGTAAAGAGTAAAGCAACAACAGAGAATTTTCTCAGCTTGGTTCAAGTTGTGTACATGTCAAATTCATTCAAGAACACAAAAAATAACCTGCCATCTACCTATTAAACCAAGATATGTGATCTACAGAGAAATACCATATGTCAGCAGAAAGCTTTGCTATGAAAGTGCTTCCATCATCAAAATACCAATATAATAATTGATACTTTACAGTTGGTTCTGACCTTCAAAATTATAATCAACCCTCCTGATGTTCCTTTCCAAGGTGGGTTTGAACAATTTAAGCACAAAGACTAAGACTTGGAGTTTTCTGTGAGAAGTAGTTTGGACGTTCCTCTCTTTTCCTACGACCTTTAGCTCAAAGAATGCAAGGAAGGTCAGAAAGTGGAGACAGTCTCCACTCTGTGGTCTCACTCAGTGTGTCCATAAAAGGCACCTCACGTGGGCAGGAGGCTACACTGGTTAGAAAAGCTGTCTGGGCTTGTAGCTAGATAAGTAACACCATAGGCACCCAACTCCAGGAACTCCAAAGTGGAAATGGTCCTTGAAGCCATTTTGAAGTGGCCTGTTTGAATATACAATTCCACTGGATGCAACTGTGACCAGGAACATGATAACCAAATGCTTGGCTTATTGGTCTTCATTCTTAGATCCTCCAATTTGGATGGAAGAGTCCTATCCTTTCCACCTACCTTTGGGAACACCATGCTTGTCATTTCTATATTCTAGCTCTCCACCTTGTAGGAGGTTCTTAGTTATGAACTACTAAGAACTTCCTATCCAGTTTTAAATTATTTTTAGCAATTTTATCTAAAGCCCCATATTACACATTATGGTTATCTCCCAATATTCATTTCATTTCTCCCCCACTGGGAAGCAACATACAGTTTGCAAAAATGTACCACATTCCCAAAACCTCTTTCAGGTTAGTTGTGCTGACATCTTTCACTTCCCACAGGAGACAGGCTGATGGTAAAAATACAGGCTATGGTGTCAGAAAACCTGAGTTCTCAACTAGTTCTGCGTCTTACTATCTCTGGTCTTCATTTTCTTCATCTTATCACATTGAGGATAATCATGGTATCCACATTGCAAGCATGTTGCAATGATTAGATGAGATCATCTCAAAATGATCAAAATATAGCATAATACTAGAATATAGTAGGGCTTGATATAAGGCAGTAGGTACCATCATTATATTGGCTATACCAAGGTCATGGGAAGTGAGTCTCTACTTTCAGAAACAAAAAAACCTCAGAAGGGGGATCCCTGGGTGGCCCAGCGGTTTGGCCCAGGGCACGATCCTGGAGTCCTGGGATCGAATACCACTTCAGGCTCCCTGTATGGAGCCTGCTTCTCCCTCCTCCTATGTCTCTGCCTCTCTCTCTCTCTCTCTCTCTCTCTCTATGTCTATCATAAATAAATAGATAAATAAATAAATAAATAAATAAATAAATAAATAAATCTTAAAAAAAAAAAAGGCCCAGAATGCAATACTCTGGGGATACCATTAAAAAATAATAATAGTAATAATTAAAACCTCCGAAGGTAACAAAGCATTAGATTTCAAATTAGACTATACAAGTTGAGTGAGAAAGAGCTTGAATGGGCCTGTAGCTGGGCAATTGCCTTGTGGGTCCTGTGGTGAGAGTAATGGATGAACAAGGAAAACACCAGCTCCTGGGCCTTTGGAGCTATTCTTCCCCCAACCTCTAGGAGTCAATAAGAAAAAAGTCCTATTCCTAAGGCCAAAGAACCTTTGGAGTATTAAATACAATCCCCTAAGTTTACAGATGATGAAATGGAAGTCCAGCAAGGCAAAATAACTTGTCCACAGTCATGCAACTGGTTTGTGATAGATGTAGTGATGCAATAAGATCTCCTGACAGCCAGGCCAATATTTTTTACCCACCAGCCAGGAATCTAATTAGCTTTTTTTAATTTTTTAAAAAAGATCTTATTTATTTATTTGAGACAAAGAGAAAAATCAAGAGAGAATGAGGAAGAAAGAGCATGAGCACGGTGAGGGACAGAGGGAGAAGCAGGCTCTCTGCTGAGCTGGAATCCCAATGTGGGGCTCAATCCTGGGACCCTGGGATCATGACTTGAGCCAAAGGCAGTTATCAACCAACAGTCACCCAGGTGCCCTAATTACCTTTGGTTGCAATGGTCTCATGAAAGTGTTCAAGATGTCACAAACTGCAAATCAACTTGATGTATCAACAAACCACAAGAAGTAAAAAGAGAAATGTGGACCACAAGTTTATTCCCATAAGTGAGGACAGAAAATAAATATACTAAAATTTCCAAACAATTGAATCATTAAATAGAATGTGTACTTAAACTAGGGCATCAGTCTATATATAAGACAGACTAAACCACAGAACACAAACTGGATATTGGCAGAATGGGGAAAGGTGGGATGTTAACAAAAATGGTCCAAGTTGGGGCGCTTGGATGGTGCCATCAGTTAAGCATCCAACTCTTGATTTTGGCTCAGGTTATGATCTCAAGGTTATGAGATCGAGCCCCATATCAGGTTCCATGCTGGACATGGAGCCTGCTTAGGATTCTCTCTCTCCCTCTCCCTCTACCCTCACCCCCCATTCTCATGCATGCTCTCTCCCTCACTCTCTCTCTCTCTAAAAGTAAGGAAAGAAGGAAGGGAAGGAAAGGGAAGGGAAGGGAAGGGAAGGGAAGGGAAGGGAAGGGAAGGGAAGGGAAGGGAAGGGAAGAAGAAGGAAGGAAGGAAGGAAGGAAGGAAGGAAGGAAGGAAGGAAGGAAGGAAGGAAAGAAAAAAAGGAAAGAAAAGAAAAGAAAGAAAAGAAAAGAAAAGAAAAGAAAGAAGGAAAATGATCCAAGTTAAAGCAGAATTAAAAGGTACTCTCATCTACCCCAAATTTACCACTTTGACCCTTAAAATTGCCACAAGATTTGGGACACAAAGACCTGAATTTCAACTTTCTTCTACTTACTAGCTATGTAACTGGAGCTAGTTACTTAAACTCTCAGAGCTCCAGATTCTGCTTCTATAAACAGGAGATAATAACATCTGACTCACAAGGTTGTTTTCATTAAGCATTAGAGAAAAATTGTTGATGATGTCTAGCATGGTGCCTAGCCTATGGTGTTTGGCACTGCTTCTTTCAAACCAGGTATATCCAAAGATATTCATTTTCTGGAAAAGCAGTAATTATCTGTTATGGAGCAGGTCTTTCCTAATTGGGATCTTGTTTTGTTTTGTTTTAATGATTTTTCCAAATTAAATAGAGAGCAAGGAACTTGTTTAGATTACAAGGTCACCACAAAATAGCTGTGACTGTAGATATGACCTATTTTCAAGCTGCCACAACATAATTGAGAATATTTTCTTTGTCTTGGAAAGAAACCAAAGCTAGAAGCCTCCTCTACTCTGTTTTGTGGGTCATACCAACCAAAGTAGCCACTTTTGACCACTATGAGGCTGTAGCCCATGCCTCATGCCTGGGATCCCCCTCTAGAAATCTTGCTTACTGACCAGCATTACTGAAGTTTCCTCTAGTTATAATTAAAGCTCCAATAAATGTGATCATAAATGCATTTGTGATGCTATTGATGCAAACTAATGCCATCTGTTGGTGATAGGTAGAGGTGATACACTTCTGGTCCAGTACATGGCTTTGTTGAATTGTACAACAATTTGTGGTAGATTGTCTCCAAAACTGGTCACTAACTCATCTTATCAGAAATACTAAAGGAGGTCCATTAGGCTGAAAGAAAGTATTCCCAGATAATAATTAGAATCCATACACAAGGGATGCCTAGGTGGCTCAGTGGTTGAATGTCTGCCTTCAGCCCCGGGCATGATCCTGGAGTCCCAGGATCGAGTCCCACATTGGGCTCCCTGAATGCAGTCTGTTTCTCTCTCTGCCTATGTCTCTGCCTCTCTCTCTCTCTGTCTCTCATGAATAAATAAATAAAATCTTTATTAAAAAAATGAATCCATACACAAAAGAGCAAAATATATCCCAGCAAAGATAATAATGTAGTTATAAAAGATTGCATGAATAATTATTTCTTTTACTTTCTTCTCTTAGCTAATTTAAAAATCAGCTACACAAAAAATGTGCATATGCTTTATAGTTAGGCCTGTAACACATAGAAGTGTAAGTGTAGAAGATTAGACATATCACAAAGGTGGTGGGTCGGAGTCAAGCTGTACTGGAATAAGCAAATCATACCAGATGATAATTTGAATTCACAGAAATGAAAAGAACTACAAAATGGTAATAGAAAGGTTAATCTAACAAACTCTATAAATATTTTTTCATCTCCTTTCCCTCTCAAGTTTGTTTACAGACGTAAAATTACATAAAGTAATGATTATGACAATGTATAGCTGGGTTTATAAAATGTATAGATGTTATATGTATAATGATAATAGCACAAGTGGGAAGAGGGAACAGAGCTACATAAGAATAATGTCTGTATCTCACTGAAATTACATTTATAACAAATATAGAATAGGCATCTAGGCGGCTCAGTGGGTTAAGCATCCACCTTCAGCTCAGGTCATCATCCTGGGGTCCTTGGATCGAGCCCTATATCAGGCTCCCTGCTCAGTGGAGATCCTGCTTCTCCCTCTCCTCTTGTTCATGCTTGCTGTCTCTTGTGTGCTCTGTCTGTCGGTCTCTCTCTTTGAGAGAGTCTCAAGTAAATAAATAAATAAAATCTTTAAAAATATAGAGAAATAAATTCTGATAAATTCAGATGTATGTAGTAAGCCCTAAAGCAACACCAAGAAAACAACCCAAAATACAACCCAAAAATACATAGTGAAAAGATTATTAAAGGAATTAAAATATTTCACTAGAAAATATTCACTTAAAGCAAAAGAAAGAATAGAGGAACCAGGAAAACATGCATTATGTAGAAAATAGAAAGTAAAGTGACACCCATAAATCCCACTATGTGGTAATAACATTAAATGTGAATGAATTAAGCAACCCAATTAAAAGGTAGAGATTGTCAGACTCATACAAGAACAAGACCCAATTGCCTATAGGAGACACACTTTAAATTCAAAGGAGATACAACAGTTATAAACATCTATGCACCTAACAACAGAGCCCTAAAATACAAGAAGCGAAACTGACAGAATTGTAGGAGAAATAGACAATTCAACAACAATAGCTGGCGGTTTCAGTGGTTTACCTTCAATAATGGACATAATATGATATCAACAAGAAAAGAGAAGACTTTAATAACAGGATAAATGAAGTAGACCAACAAAAAACAGAGAAGGCACATTCTTCTCAAGAACACAAAAAAATTCTCCAGAATAGATCATATGGTAGGCTACAAAACAAGCCTCAATAAATTCAAAAGAATTGAAATAATACATGGCTTGTTGTCTGACTACAATTGAATGAAATTATAAATCAGTCAATGAAAGAAATTTTGGAAATTCACAAATATGTAGAATTTAAATAACCCTCTCCAAAATAACCGATGGATTAAAGAAGAAATCACAAGTGAAAGGAAATACTTTGTGTTGAATGAAAGTGAAGACATAACACACCCAAACTCATGGTACACAGCTAAGCAGTGTTTAAAGAGAAACTTATAGCTGCAAATGACTATATTTAAAATAAAAAAGAGGGATCCCTGGGTGGCGGAGCGGTTTGGCGCCTGCCTTTGGCCCAGTGCGCGATCCTGGAGACCGAGGATCGAATCCCACATCAGGCTCCCGGTGCATGGAGCCTGCTTCTCCCTCTGCCTGTGTCTCTGCCTCTCTCTCTCTCTCTGTGACTATCATAAATAAATAAAAATTTTAAAAAAATAAATAAATAAAATAAAAAAGATCTGAAACTAACAGCATAGCTTTCTACCTTAAGACATGGGCAGGGGGAGTAAACTAACCCCAAAACAAGTAGAAAGTAGGTAGTAATAAGGATTAGAGTAGAAATTAATGAAATAGAGAATAGAAAATTAGTAAAGAAAATCAGTGAAACTAAAAACAAGCCAATAATTTCTCCATCCCTGCATGTACACATAACTCCTCCCATCAACAGGTGGAAGTCTACTTATCCTCCATTTAAACCTGGACTTTCAGGACACCTGGGTAGCTCAGCAGGTAAGCGTCTGCCTTTGGCTCAGGGCATGATCCTGGGTCCAGGATCAAGTCCTGCATTAGGTGCCCCGCAGGAAGTCTGCTTCTCCCTCTGCCTATGACTCTGCCTCTCTCTCTGTGTGTCTCTCATGAATAAATAAATAAAATCTTTTTAAAGAAATAAATAAATAAACTTGGACTTTCATTGCAACTTATACTGACCATATATGACATAAATGACAGTTAAAGAGGCCACCATGCTACATAAGTCTAGGCTAGCCTGCTGTGAGAAAGATCTCATGTAGAGGCCATGGAGGATAAGAAAACACAAGGTAAAGAATCAAGACTCCCTAACCCTCTGCCAGCACCAAGACCACACACATGAGACAGGGCTTCTGGAGCCTTACATCCCAGGCTAGTCATTAGTTGAGTGAAACTTCATGAGATATCTGAGCCAATACCATGTGGAGCAAAATATCACTTGGCCAACCAACCAAAAAAAATAAATATAAATATAAATATAAATATAAATATAAATATAAATATAAATATAAATAAAAAGTAAGAAATAACACATTGTTGTATTAAGCCACTAAGCAATATAGACTGAATATAGTTTTTAGGTTGAAAGCTTATACGTAGAACTTCTAGTACAGTAAATGTTGACTAAATCTCAATCCCATTCCTTTATACTATTGAAGACAAAAGATACATGGTCTTCTGTTTCAGTGGTCTTCACACTTCCACAGATCAAACTAGTTGAAAGGTAAATTTCTCTGGTTGAAGTAAAGATGGCAGTGGAAAGCCACTTAGAAACCACCCATTTGCCCTCTCTAATTACCCCTCAGAGTTTCTCACTACTAGAATCTTGGAATAAGCAAGTCTTATAACATCATATGAAGACTCATGATTTCGACTGATAGTATCATTTTATAGATGAGGCGCAGGAGGATAAAGGGAGCTACTCAAGTCATATACAAAGCTACTGGCTGGGGATCCCTAGGTGGCTCAGCAGTTTAGCACCTGCCTTTGGCCCAGAGCGAGATCCTGGAGTCCCGAGATCGAGTCCCACATCGGGCTCCCTGCATGGAGCCTGCTTCTCCCTCTGCCTGTGCCTCTGCCTCTGTGTGTGTATGTGTGTGTCTCTCATGAATAAATAAATAAAATCTTTTTAAAAAAAAAAAAAGGTTACTGGCTGACTTGCAATCAAAGTCTGGTCTCGTAAGTTTAATTCAGCACTTCATCCTCGACAGCAGGGTTTTCCTGAAAACTATATTATTTTGTGCTCACTTTGGGGCCATTTCTCATTGCCACAGGCCAGATAGAGTGTAGTAATTTAAGACAAAGACTTTGGAGCTTTATTCCCTTATTAGCTGTGTGACCTTAACCTCTCCTAACCTTTCCCAGCAGTAGAGACCAAAACTGAGAAGTCCACTTCTCTGGGTGATCTGCCAGTTACCTAGTGGCAGGTTGATTACATTGGACTGCCTCTATCATAGAAGGGGCAACATTTTGTTTTTAGTGGCATAGACATTTATTCTAGATGTGGATTTGTCTTCCTTGCATTCAATGCTTCTGCCAAAACTATCATCTGTGGACTTAAAAAATGCCTTAACCACATGTATACTATCCCACACAGCAGTTCTTCTGATCATGGAACTCACTTCACATCAAATGAAGTGTAAAAATGGGCCCACACTTACGGAATTTAGTGGGCTTCCCATGCTCCTCACTCTTCTGAATTGGCAAGCTTGTCAGACTGGTGGAATGACCTTTCAAAAATTCAACTACAGTGCCAACTTGCAGAGCTGAGACAAGGTTCACCAGAAGACTATGCTCTGAATTAGCATCTAATATATGGTGCTCTTTCTTCCATAGCCAAGATTTATTGGTCCAGAAATCAAGGGGTAATCCAATAGCAAATATCCGTAGTGATTCCTAGGAAATTTGGGGCTTCCTGTCCCTGAAATCTTATCCTCTGTGGAGCTAGAGGCCTTAGTTTCAGCGGGAGGAATGCTTTCACCAGAAAACACAATAATTCCATTAATTGGAAGTTAAGACTGCTACCCAGCCACTTTGGGCTCCTCATGCCTCCAAATTAACAAGGAAGAAGGGAGTTAGAATGGTGGCTAGGGTGACTGATTCTGATAACCAAAGGAAAACTGGACCTCAACTCTACATGGAGGTAAGGAAGGGTATGTCTGAATATAGGAGATCCTTTAGAGTGTCCCATAGTACTACCTTGCTCTGTGGCTTAAGTCAATGGAAAACTATAACAAAGTCAAGCAGGACTGCTAATGGCCGGCCTAGTCCCTACAAGAATAAAGGTTTGGGTCATCACACTAAGTGAAGAACCGCAACCAGCTGAATGCTTGATGAAGACAAAGGGAATATGGAATGGATAGTGGTGGAAGATGGTTAAAAATACCAGTTATGACCATAAGACCAGTCAAATAAATAGAAACCATAATTGTCATTAGAAACAATAAAATTGTCATTTTATTACAAATGCAAGCCTACATTGTAAACAAATATCTTTTTCTTCCGCTTCTCATTCCCTTATCATATATTCTAAGATATTTTAACTTCACAATATAGTACTTAAGTATTATTAACTCTAAATCATAGTATTTAAGTCACATATCAAGAAGAAGAGGGAACATCACCCTAAGGCTCATGCTTTTTGGATACAAGAAACATAGGTATATTACATTAGACAAGTGTATATCCTTATTATTGCCTTTATTTGGAAGTTAAATATAGTTTAAGGAAATGTGTCTAGGTGCCAAGTTGACAAGGGGTGGATTGTAATGGTTAATTTTATGTGTCAACTTGGCTATACCATGGTGCCCAGTTTTTGGTCAAACACTAGATGTTGTTGTGAAGGTATTTTTTTACATGTGATTAGCAACTAAATCAGTAGACTGAGTAAAGCAGATTACTGTCCCTAATGTGGGCCTCATCCAATCAGTTGAAGACCTTAGGAGAATAAGACTGGAGTCTCCAAAGGAAGAAGAAATTCTGCTACCAGACAGACTTGAGTTGCAAATACCAACTTTTCCCTGAGTCTCTAGCCTGCCAGCCTGCTCTGCAGACTTGGGGCTTGCCAGCCTCCAAAATCTTGCCAGCTGTTTCCTTAAATCCATCTCTCTCTTTCTTTCTCTTTCTCTCTCTCACTCTCTCTCTTACTTTCCCTCCCTCCCTCCTTCCTTCTCCCTTCTAATAGAAGATGATAAATAGATAGATAGATAGATAGATAGATAGATAGATAGATAGATAGATAATAGATAGACAGACAAATAGACATTCTCCTATTGTTTCTGTTTCTCTGAAGAAACCTAATATAAACACTACATAAGCATGTGCTATTATATTATTACAATATACTTGATTATTTTACGTATCTTTGTATGGCATCTCAAATTTCCTTTAGACTATAATATCAATTTTTGTCCATGGAACTCTTCAAATCACAGTATAGGTATCAATTTCTCTTTACTAAAGTGTAACACCTTGGGAACAAAAACTTTGGTATTCATCTTTATATTCCTGTAGCAAACAGTAGATGATCAATAAATACTTTTGAATAAATACATGAAAGAATGGATGGAGAAATTCTTCCTTATAACAGACACAGAAGTCCACTTACTCTTAGCTCGTGTCACACAGGTTCGATCGATTCTGTCAATGTAACTGATGGCTACATGTTGGTTATGCTAAAGGACAAAAAGATTGAAAGCAGCTATTTCAGTGATGAATCACTTACCATAGAATCCATAACTGCCTTGACATTCTTTAGCTAACATCTATTAGCTAAAATTTCCCAAAAGATCTTAATCATAACACAAAAGAAATCTATTCAGGGTTCCAAAGTCAGTTACTACAGTATAAGCTGTCTTCAGGTTGAGGGTGCTTAAGAACTATGAGGGCATGCTTTGAAGAAATGTGAGCAGCTCTCAAGACTTCATGACTTCTCAAAACCAAAGAACCAGAGCCCAATAATCCTTGTGCATCATCCTTCTTTAACTTAATGTGGTGGAATCAACATGGCAAGTGCTTAACTTACTGCAGCCAGGCTACCTTTCTTTTTTTTTTTTTTTTTTAATTTATTTATGATAGTCACAGAGAGAGAGAGAGAGAGAGAGAGAGAGGCAGAGACACAGGCAGAGGGAGAAGCAGGCTCCATGCACCGGGAGCCCGATGTGGGATTCGATCCCGGGTCTCCAGGATCGTGCCCTGGGCCAAAGGCAGGTGCCAAACCGCTGCGCCACCCAGGGATCCCCAGGCTACCTTTCATAGTAGCTTGCTCTATCTTTTAATTTTAGCATTTGCTACATTGGTGCAAAACAGAAGACAAGAAGGATATCCAGAACAATGAGCATGTACTTCCATGAGTTAATGGAAGTCAATTGCTGGAATCTGAATAGAAACAGTCTTGTAATTATCATTGTAAAAATTGGTAATAATAATGATAAATGATTTTCTAACCAGCAAGGGTGAAATCACTCAACATTCAAAACTGACACATCTTCTCAGCCAGGATTAGAGGCTCAACTTTTTAGCTGTTTTGGAATCTGACAATTCTCCTGCCATTTTAAATAAATGAGCTTGAGGACTGAAGAAATTTAGCTCATGATGAGTTGTAGAATCCCAGACTCTCAGAAGGTCAAAGCTATAAAAATAATCTACATTCAATCTCTGTAGAGAGTTTGATATGGATCGACATAGAGATATGTTCAAGATAAATTGTCAAGTTGAAAACAATTAGTTGTAAGACAATACATATAGTATCCATTTTTCATAAACAACTGCAAAAATAAAAACAAATAGAAAATACGTTTTCTGGAAAATACGTATTCTCCAAAATAAAATAAATAGAAGATATGTGTTCTGAGTAAATCTATGAGAGAGTACGAGATATTAACAGTGATTATTTCTGAGAGACTACAGGTATATATAGTGATTATAAAAACAGCACCTATTATTCCCCATTCCTGTTTGTATGCTGCTTGTAATGTGATTTTACAACTCCTCCCATCAAAATGTGGTATCAGTTTCTCCTCCCCTTGAATCTTGCCTGGCCATGTGACTTGCTTTAGCCAACAGAAGCAACAGGAGTAACGTTGTGACCGTTACAAACCTTGACCTCAAAAGGCTTCCATTTGTCCTTTTAAGGTCCTGCTCAACCACTATGAGAACAAGCCCCAGACCAGCCTGTTGTGTGATAAAAGAGATAGAACCCAAACATCCCATTGCTCTACCTGAAAGCCAGCCCCCCAGATTTGCAAATAGGTCTATCCCAGACCAGTCAGCCCCAGCTGGTATAAACCATAGACACATAGACAGGTGAGCAACCTCCAGTGTGATCTCCTAAGCTTGGACCAGATCAGCAAAACTAACTAAACATTTGGAGTCATGAGCAATAAAAACACTTATTATTTCAAGTCACTGGATTTCAGTACAATTAGTTATGTAGCAACAGTTAACTAATAAATTTGGACACAACCTAATAATATTCTTATAATGTAAGAATTTTACAATGAGCATCTATTACTTTTTTTCACGTATTTTTTAAATCAAATGGTGAAATAAAGTTTTTGTTTTCTTTTAAAAGTCTAGCCCTTTATTTTTTTTTTTAAGATTTTATTTATTTATGAGACACACACACACAGAGGCAGAGACACAGGCAGAGGGAGAAGCAGGTTCCATGCAGGGAGCCCAACATGGGACTTGATCCCCGATCTCCAGGATCACACCCTGGGCTGAAGGCAGCGCTAAACCGCTGAGCCACCTGGGCTGCCCATGTTTAGCCCTTTAAGGAGAAGAAAGCTGAAGTCCTGTAGGGGAGTAGCCCAGTAAGGTAGGAACTCTGGATGCAAGGTATAAAAACATAATTCAGAGCTTAAACAAATCAACTAACATACTGACCCTGAGGCCCTGAGTGGGATATTTCTGGTTTCAGTAATGTTTGAGTCTAGGTAATCAAATCCTATTTATCTAGGATATGTTTTTCTCTTCTTGTACACCTTTTCTCTTCTGGTTTGGCTTCATTCTGGGGCAAGTGATCCACAGAGTGAGAAGACAGCCATTCATAGATTTAGTACCTTCCCATGTAAAAGAGAATTCTTCTTCCCTAAAACCTTCTTCCCTAAAGTCTCAAGGATTCACTCTAATCAGCCAAGTTTGGGTCACAGGCCATCTCTCACTCAATTCCTGTTGTTCTTATTACTCAAGGGTATTCATATCCCACCTCTCAATCAGGGATGCACACTGACAGGAGAAGGGGCGGTTACTCATAAAAATGGGAGTGCTATTATGCTAAGAAGGGGAAAGTGTGTGTTTGGTAGGGGAAAAAAAAACAAAGGCTCACAACACCCAAGGACACACAACTACTAAGCCAAGTTCCAACTACCAACCCCCAGGTCTTCCAAATCCCAGCACCGCACTGGAAAAATCCACTCTCCATCCTGGCATTATACGGTATATATGCATCTGTACGCTCACACGCTCCCTCCATCTGGCAAGCAGTCTAAAAACACTACGAAATGTTCTGCTGTTTGAGACCTTGTGACAAAATCCTGTGCTTTTACAAATTAAAGTGAAGTAACTAAAGCCCACTATTGGGAAGCAACACAACTTGTTCATACCTTCAATAACCATCCTGTCACCACCACTATCTGCCTGTGTCTCTTATCAGCATATAAATGAAAAGCAATACAGACACCCTAAAGGAGGGTTAAATTTAATTATCATCCCACAACCTATTTGGCAACCTTCCCAAGCAGAGTGGAAAAGATGCCTTATCACAGCAGACCCAAGGTGGGGGGGGGGGGGGCGGTATTATTTGAAATGTGGGATGAACTGAGTTCCTGAAAATAAAAGCTCTAAAAGGGTTTTTACTCAGTAACTGTCATGCCTTTCTCCTATTGTTTCAAAATATTTACATACCGTCACATTTGCCACAACCTCTTGTAGCAAAGCCTCCTGACTCACTTTCAAGTAAAAGAAAATTAAGACCCAGAGAGAGAAACCAACATGCTCAGGGTCACTGTTTAAGTAGACATGTGTCAGCTCTGACCATCCAGGAGTGGAAAGAAATCTGACCTACAAAGTAGGAGGTAAAGACATTTTTCTTCCACATATTTTGACATCACATAGACAAAGTTGGTAAATATTGGAAAATATGTGATGTTCTCGCCATCCCAAAATAAAATGCCCTCCTCCTCTGATTCATTTGATAATTAATCACGGACTGCCTTCTGGCATTTCTTCTTTGGTTATTTTGAACTGAGAATTAATCTTTATACTTTACTTTTCTCGTGTTTGCCATGTCTCCCAATTAGATTCAGTGCCTTAGGGGCGAGGACTTTATATTAAGCCAGCAAAGATGAGTAGATTGCTCCCTGTGTGCCATCTCCAATCAACTGCTCGTAGCTAGTGGGATGTTGGGACGTTTGGTGCCAGGGATCTGTGGCAAAGACAGCTGAGGTTGTTGGTAATGCCTGCAATGGGTTTCATACAGTGGGGTGGGGGGTGACTCCAAGTCACCCAGATACTTGTTACCTTGCAATCCCAGGCCTCAGCTCCTTTCTCATTGTACCTCAAAGCTCCGTATCTTTCATAAAACATTGATCTGTATTCTTTATCTAAGATTTAACCTTTGTGTAGGTATGGAGAAATAAATGTTAGGTAAGTATCCAATGTATACACAGATAGTTTTAAAAAAATCTGTTTCTGATCAGAAAGTTATTATGGACTTTGCACAGTAAATTTAGAAAATAAAGGGGAAATTACAATAAATATAACAAGATTAAAACTACTATCATGCTATCCAGAGATAACCACTTATAATATTTTGGAGTGCTCTTTACCAGCTAATTTATGTTTCAACTTGGATTCTTCCCTGTGATATTGTGATTTATAATAAAGAAATACAGGGATGCCTGGGTGGCTCAGTGATTGGGTGCCTGCCTTTGGCTCAGGTCGTGATCCCAGGATCTGGGATGGAGTCCTGTGTCGGGCTCCCTGTGAGGAGCCTCCTTCTCCCTCTGCCTGTGTCTCTGCCTCTCTCTCTGTGTCTCTCATAAATAAATAAATAAATAAATAAATAAATAAATAAATAAATAAATCTTTAAATATATATATAGTCCCCCTTATGTGCAGGGAATATATTATAAGACCCCCAGTGGATGTCTGAAACCACAGATGGCCCAAACTCTACATATACTATGTATATACACACTTACCTATGCATAAAGTTTAATTTATGAATTAGGCACAGTAAGAGACTCACAATAAGGACTAAAGGAAACAATTATAACAATACACTGTCGCAAAAAATCATGTGGTCTTTCTTGAAACATCTAATTGCACTATACTCACCCTCCTCCTGACCAAATGAGAAGATAAAATGCCCACATGAGGAGATAAAGGGAAGTGAATGATGTAGACATGGCAACAGATGTAAGTAACAGTAGGCTTCCATTGACCTTCTGATGGTTCCTCAGAAGGAGGATCACATTAGGCTTCTATTGACCTTCTGACCAGATTCATCAGAAAGAGAACTGTCTGCTTCCAGATTGCTGTTCACCTCAGGTAACTAAAACTGTGGAAAGCAAAACCACGGATAAGGTAGGGGAGACTATTCATATATATTTGGTCTCTGTCCTATTTCTGGCACCACTTCCGAAGTCCTTGAAATTTCCTGTGATAAGAGCCATAGCTGTGTTTTTGTTATGTTAATAAAGTGACTTTTGGAAAGGTAACTCACAGGCCTGGGCTGGCTGCCTGGGAATCAACCTTATGAGTAGAGGGTTGAAACTTTCCCATCTCATCCCCTGACTTTTGGGAAGCGGAGAGTAACTGGAGATTTGATCAATAACCAATAGCCAATGATCCGATCATGCCTATGTAATGAAGCCTCCATAAAAAAGCCAAAAGGATGGGGTTTAAAGAGCTTCCAAGTGACCAAACACAGAGAGGCGGTGGAAGAGTGGTATGTCCAAAAAGGGCATGGAAGCTCCCCATTTTTCCTGGGCCTTGTCCTATCCATCTCTTCCATCTGGCTGTTCCTGAATTATATCTTTGTGTAAGAAACTGGTGATCTAGTAAATAAAATTTTTCTTTGAGTTCTGTGAGCCATTCTAGAAGACTAATCAAACCTGAGGAGAAGGTCATGGGAACCTCCCATCTGTAGCAGCTCTGTCAGAAGCAGAGGTGACAACCTAGGCTTGTGATTGGCATCTGAAGGGAGAGGAGGAGGTCTGTAGGACTGAACTCTTACACTGTGGGATCTGATGTTATCTCTCTAGGTAGACACTGTCAGAATTGAATTGAACTGTAGGACACCCAGTTGATGTCAATAGCATTGCATGTTGTCGGTTTGAGGAAGGCCCCTTGCCCCTCCACACACACACACACACACACACACACACACACTGGAATTGGATTTAGGAACCAAAAAGACTTCCCAAATGTGGTTCAGGCCAGTATATATTTTTAAATTGATTTCATCACTTAGCATTGAATCTTGGACATTTTAAATGTAATCATTCTTCCAAAAATTTTTGTTTACTCCAAATATTCCTTTACATGGATTTCCATGTGTTGATCTCTAATTTATTTTTTTTGATCTCCAATTTATTTAAGGTTCTATTTGTATTAAAGTATATTGGTTTTGATGATTTAAATAACTATTTATAACTTTCCCCATAACAATAGGACTTCTCCCTGCATTATTACATTAAAGGAAACATTTTCAGGAGTTCATCTTCTGAACCGGAAAACATCCTGAATTCAAACCCAGCAAAGATAAGAGTATGGCTTGCCTATACTGTTGGAAAAAACAAATGATTTTATAAGAAGAGGAGAATAATAGGTTAATGTGTGTCTATTTACATATAGCCTAGAAGCAAATTATGCTTTTTCTTTAACTGAATTAAGAATGTGCATTAAAGCCATCTAGCTATCTTTCCTCACCACCCCCCTTATCTGTCTTCAGAATCCTCACATCCTTTTTTAGAATGTTTTTAATTGAAATAGAGTTGGCATATTAGTTTCAGATGAATAACAAACTGATATAACATTTATATACATTATGAAATGCTCACCACAATCAATGTAGTGACAATCTCTCAACACACAAAGTTATTGCAATATTATTGACTATATTCCCTATACTGTACTTTTTCATCCCTATGACCTATTTATTATTGATCATAAAAATTGGAAGCTTTTACCTCTTAACCCCCTTCACCTATTTCCTCTATTCCCTCCATCCCCTCTCTCCTGGCAGCCACTAGTTTGTTCTCTGTATTTATGAAAATGTTTCTTTTTTCTTATTATTGTTTGTTCATTGGTTTTGTTTTCTCAGATTCCATATATAAGTGAAATCATAAGCTATTTGTCTTTCTCTGTCTCATATTTCACTTAGCACAATGCCCTGTAGGTTCACCCATGTTGTCATGAATGGCAAGATTTTTATTTTTGTGGCTGAGTATATATATATTCCATTCTGTGTATATGTGTGTGTATGTATCACATCTTCTTTACCCATTCGTTTATCGATAGGCACTTAAGTCATTTCCATATCTTAGCTATTATAAATAACTTTACAATAAATATAGGAGACTGATTATATCTTTCTGAATTAATGTTTGGGTTTTTTTTTTTTTTCAGGTAAACACCCAGAAGTGGAATTACTGGATCGCATGGTATTTCTACTTTTAGCTTTTTGAGGAACTTCATACTGTTTTCCAGAGTAGCTACACCCTTTCACATTCCTATTGAGAGTGCACAAAGATTCCCTTTTCTCCACATCTTCTCTAACCCTTGTTGTTTCTTGTCATTTTGATACTAACCATTCTTTAGAGTCTCCACATCCTTGAAGCCAGAGGGAAAAGAGTCATACCGTTAGCAGAGAACTTCATTAATCTCATGGCAGGTAACACAGTCTTCACATTTCATTTAGAGACTGTTCCACAGAAGTTGTCTTTGAGGATAAGATTAAGGAGAAAGAAGAGCCAGCAAGGACTGGAAGATTCTAGCAATTATCCAAGGTAGGTCACTTGTAGGCTTCTTTACTTTTTCATTGACCTAAAAATAAGCTTTAGACCTAACAACTATTTTTTAAGTTACCTAATTTTGATCTACATTAGCAGTTCCTAAATTTAACTGTGCATAATAATTACCTGGGGGCTCATTAAAATTCACATTCCCAGGCCTTACCCCAGACCTTCTATATCAGAATTTGGGGGTGAAGAAAAGCTGAAGAATCTGTAATATAAAAGTTCCCCTAGGTGGTTCTGATGCAACCTATGGGAAACCACTGTTTCAAAACAAACAAGTGGAATTGAAAATCTCAGCCAATAACTTGCTATTCAGTCTACTTGATTTGATGTCAAACAAAGTGAATAACTTATCTTGATGAAATAGGCTTCCCCAACCCTCAAGCCAAATAATATATATTAAACATTAACATTGTGTTCATCTATGTCCTTGGCCAAAGGTTTGCAATTCTTTCACTATCACACTATTGGGCTCTGATCATTGGTCCTCCACACACATCCAGAAATTTCTATAACATCCTCAGAAGCCAATGGGCACTTCTAAGAAACAAGAAATAACTAAGATTATCAATCTGTTTATATAGATCCAGTCAAGGACAAAGAACACTGATATTTTAGTGACCCTAACTGCTTCTAGGAAGGGAAAAATATACCATGTCTGGTTGACATTTTGAAATACTAAAAATAGGTCAAGGATCTTCATCCACTACTTTCTACTTATGAATCCCTAGCTGGGTTTTTGTTTTGAGGAGATATTTTTTAATGGGAAAGAAACATATAAGGCATATCCTTACTTAAGAAAATTACAATGTGATGAGGAAAAGTGAATTGATTCCAAATAATATGAAAGGAAGAGTATAAGACATCACATAATCAAGGGCTAAAGCTCCAGTACCAGAGGACTTTGGTGAAGAGAAAAACTATGTGAGATTTGGTCTATATAATTACATTAGCCTTGCAGATGGCACCTTGCCTGCAATTGTAGTTTCCTACGATGTCTATTTTTAAATGTCTCATTATAATACCATCTCTGGAGCCTGGATGTGTTAACCATTTGTGTCTGCAGATATATTTGGAGAACTTTTTTGAAAGCCTAATTTCAACCATAAATCAATTAGTTAGAACTCTCAACATAAAATCCATTTAAAGAAGCAATTATAATTCCCCCTCTCCTTCTAGCTATACTAAGATAATTTTTCACCCCAGCAATCCAATTCTGAATTGTCCAAAAGACAGCATTTTCAGAAGAGCTGGGCACAAATAATAGAGAGCAGACTTTGATCAGTTGCAGTCAATTCACTGTCATTTCAGAAGAAAACTTCTGTTTTAATGTAATAGAAATGTGAGCATTTAGAAAACAAACACTACTGAGTAGTGCTATATATAGATACAAATATATTTTAATACTAAATATAACTGCAGAATATTTTTATTACAGAAAAGGGATTTTATGCCTATAGTTTCACCCACCAGAAAGAAGCACTGTTAACACCTTGATACATAACTTTCCAAATTCTTTCCTGGTATATATCACATACACACACACACACACACACACACACAGATATGTATATTACAAATATGATAAAATTAAAATATTATAAAATTACATATATTTTTGTAAATAAGAGATCATCTTATACATATTGTAATTTGCTTTTCTTACTCTACACACGAACCTACTTTTCCTACATAAAAAATCTTCATCTATAATATTTTTAGGGATAAGTTGAATTCTATTATATGGATCTGTGATCATTTCAACCAATTCTTCATTATAATACATTTAGACATTTTTCATAAATTGTTTGCTATTACACAAAACATAATAATGAACATCACAAAGGAAATATTTTCGGGCACCTGGATGGCTCAGCAGTTGAGCATCTGCCTTTGGCTCAGGTCGTGATCCTGGGGTCCTGGGATGGAGTCCTACATGGGGCCCCCCCGCAGGGAGCCTGCTTCTCCCTCTGCCTATGTCTCTGCCTCTCTCTTTGTGTCTCTCATGAATAAATAAATAAAACCTTTAAAAATAAAAAAGAAAATATTTTCACTAGTATTGGTTATATTCTCAGGACAAATTTCTTAAGTGGAATTTGAGGGCCAAATGTGTGCTTGTGATACATATAATACCAAGTATTCCCTAGCCCCAGTCCAGACCTATTTGCCTGAGTTCTGTGCATGAGAAGGGAGTAATTATACCACAAGCCAATCTTTTCTAAATAATATAGATCTCCTCTTCTAACATACATTACAGTGTTAACAGCTGAAAGAACTCTTTCCTATCACAAGTGAGGTTGAGAAGGTCAGTGGGGTGAAAAGGGGGAGAATCCCCACCAGACACATTCCATTCATTCATTCCAAAAGCACATATTAATCATCTACTTTGTGCCAGGCACAGTGTATGGTAGTGGGAATTCAAAGTTTACTGACCAATATTTTGAACAGAGATAATCACAGATTCTCACAGATAACCCTGGAATGATGTGATATATGCTATATGAGAGTATGCAGGATGCCCAGAAAACACAAAGGTCAAGGTGACAGGCTCTACCTGAGAGGTCAGAGTCACAGGTTATAAAGAAGTTTCTTATTCTGATCCTAAGGGAATAAGAGTTTTCCAGGGGAAAGAATAGGGGAGGAACATTGCAGTCAGAGGGAACAGACTCACAAAGACTCAGAGGCCTGTGTGAGAACGGCACATTCTGGGAAATGACCAAAAATGATGGCTATGGTAAGGGAACACAGATCCTAGCTATAGATAGGACATGAGGATGGAAATGTGGCCTGGGTCAGACCCGAAAGTTTCCTAAATGTCATGCTAGGGACCAAGGACATCAAAAGTCTTTTGAGAAGTCTTTTATTCTGAGAAAAAAAGTCTTTGAGAAAAAGAATTTTTATCTTTACAGACATGATCTCCTTTGATCAGACAATGAATAGTTCAACATAAGGTTTTGGAGTCATACTTAGCTGGAGATAGTATCTACCTCACAGGATTGTAGAGATGATTAAATAAGTTGAAATTTGTAAAAATCTCAGCACAATGCCTAAGCTATACCCTGCACTCAATAGATAGTAGATGCTGTAATAATGAGCATAATACATTGTTATCAACCCCCCACCTGGCAACCATTTGAAGGATGCATGAGGGGGAAAGAGAGCTCAAAAGGACTAAGTGACTTGCCTAAATTCCAATAGGTGGAGAAGCTTGAGTTCCACATCAAATTATCTGACTCGAAAACCAGTGCTCCCTTTTTAATATCACAGTGGATAGCCTCCAGAACTGACCAGTACAGTTTTCCCTGACATTCGGCCCAGATGGAGGGAGGAAAGAAAAATAAAACAGCACATCTCCCTCTCCAACCTCTCCAGGAAAGCCAAACTAAAAGAAAAGCCAAAGTTGGGCTATTAGTCTCGTTTAAAATCATGTCAATAATAAGATTAACACAGCAGTAATAGCAGCAGCATTACCAACCACTACCTTTCACTGAGAATTCATTAGGTGCCAGGACCCACATTTTACATACATTATGCCATGTAACAACCCCCCCCCCAATTAAGTACTATTCTGCAGATGAACAAACTGTAGACCAGAGAGGTTTAATTTGCCCAAAGCTACAAAAATAGTAAGCAGAAGAGTCAAACATGAGCTACATCATTCCTAAGTTAGTATTTTTATCCCCTGTAAATCTTTTGTTCAAACAAGGCAGAAAGCTCACCCTTTTAACAAAAAGGAATATTCCACATTTTGACAGGAGCCATAACCAGCTTTGAGACAGGCTTTATTTTTTTTTTTTCCCCAGAGCTGATACTTACATATTGGGCTCAGGATTCACTAAGCTCTTAGGCCACAGATTGACCATGGCATGCTGCATGACCCTTGGAGAAGGATGACCTCCCTTTGGAAGGGCCACTTCAGGGAAAGGCTCTTCGCTACTGTAACAGGCTGATAGGAACATCTGCAACTGAGTTTCACTGCCTGGCAGTGTGTCTAAGGCTGGTGATGAATGGAGGGCAAGAGTGACATTTACTAAATCAGGTTGTATCCTCCATACAGAGGAGTGAAAAACTCCGGTAAGCAGGAGTGATTCACTGAACCTGCTTTGGCAATCTGTGAAGACTTTATTCCAGACTCACAGCAGGGAAAAACATACTTAAATCTTGCCCACGGAGCTCTCCCAGAATGAAATCTATCATATCTCTGTAGGGAAAAAGAGAGGAAATCAGCCCTGCAATTGTGGGCTGTATCCAGCGATCAGTCACTGCTGTCAGTATTCAAAGATCCCCCCTAGATGTGTGATGAGGTGCTACCCACCATGTCTGTGCACGCAACACAAAACTGGCTTTTGGGCAGGAAGGCTCCACTGGGCAGTGACCTGCTTTGATGCAGTGGAAACAGTCTCAGTGCCCAGAGGATGAGAGAAGAACTTGGTTTAAAGGCTATAAACTGTCAGGACAAATAAAAGCTGGATTCTAAAAGAGAGAACACACTGCATCCATTTCACCTCGTGGTCTGCCATTGTCTCCTGAAGCTGAGCATGTGCTTGCTGGGAGATCCAGGCTCCTGTGCAGTGGAAGCAGGTCAAATACGTGGTGGTACTCATGGGTAGGGAGAGGCAGGAGAGCTTAAACAACTCCTTATCACCCCATCCCCTTCTCTAACCTTATTCTTATATGATAATATGAGTCCTAGTAGTTGCTGAGCCCTCACTATGTACCAGAAATCATGCAAGTTCTTCAATTCTAATTCTATTTCTAATTCAATTCTAATTAACTTTGTGAAACAACCCTATAAAATGGGACTATTATTATCCCCACCCTACAGAGGAGGTCATGAGTGCCTTTGCCAGGGTTTATACAAAGCTTTATAACCTGACCATGAGGCTTTATCACTTCAAGTGCCTACACTTGGTTCTCCTTTCAAAGATCATTTCTAAATTATTATTTGTCCGGAAGGAGTGATTCTGTACCACTATAGATTTCCCAACTCATTTCCTTCAGAATATTTATTGTCCTGTCGACATATCTTATTTCTTCTTTGTATACTTATTATTATCCTGTTATCTCCAATAAGCTGTAAGCTCCAAGAAAGCAGGGATTGTGTCATGTTCGACAACCACTCACCAGCATTTAAAACCATGCCTTACAGGTACAGGGCTTTCACGACATATTTGTTGAGGGAAGGGTGTGCCATCAATACTCTTGGTTTAAGTAGGTACATGTGTCATGAGCTTCTCAGAGGTAGGGTCCTGAGATGCCATTCATCTTTGTGCTTTACAGTCTATCTCAGGGCCCGTAATGAGCATATAATTAATGCTCACTGCCATATGGTATAGTCTTAAAAGCAGGGATTTGGTTTTTTTGAGCAGAGAGACCTGAGCTCAATTAATCATAAATTGTGTGACTTTGAGAAAATTAAACAGTCTTCTACCACCATCACAACATGTATAAAATGACAGGATTATGCAGAGACTTATATGATTAAAATCCTGGCATCTAGTCACATCTGAACATTAGTAGTTTAGTTCTTTGTCTTCTGTGTCTGGGGTAATGTCAAGCATATAGCAGACACTTAAAAATGGAGAATGACTGAAGCCCCATTCTAGAAATTAAAAATCAGTGATTGAGAGATGGGGCTCCTGAGAGCTCCAGTTCATGTGGCCAAGAACACCCAACGCAGGGCTGTGGTTAGTTTAGCCCACTGTAGTTGGCTGAATGATGGGTCTCCTCTCTCCCAAATTCATGTCCACCCAAAACTTTAGACTATGACCTATCTGAAAATAGGATCTTTGCAGATGTAATTAAGACTATCAAGATAAAAACCTGGGTTTATGGTGGCCCTTCTTCCTTTTAAGAAAAGGAAAGAACACAGAGTAACAGAGAGCAGAACACAAGTCCAAGAAGAGGCAGGGATTACAGTTTTACTGCCAAAGCCATGGAGTATCAAGAGCCATCAGAAACTGGAAGAGGGAAAGACTTTTTCCTCTAGAGCCATTGTAGGAAGTGTAGCTCTGCTGACACCTTGATCTAGACTGCTGGTCTCCCAGAACTATGGTAGAACACATTTTAACCTATGTAGTTTATAATGATTTGTTATGGCAGCCCTAGAAAACTCATACAGTGGTGAATGTAGATACTATTTGAGAACATAGCTTCACTTAAAATGAATAAATAGGAAGACAGATAAATAAAAATAGAAGCCATTCAGGTACTCTCTTCTGGGAGCAAGCTTAATGAATGAAAGTCTTAATACATAGACAAGATAAATTAGAGAGTAAGGACCTCCTCGAATTGATTCATCACAGGGTCTCCTTAAAAAACAAGATTCAATTTAGCAAAATGTGTTTACCCACAAATTTTCATCTCACATTTAGTGAGCAAATAAGATATAATTATAAAATCCATTGCCCTTGAATCAATTACAATCCTTTTCCTCACCTAGTAAAAAAAAGATGACCTGTGTATTTATCAGGCATCTCTCTTTGTGACATTTTTTATGTAAGCAAATTATTTCTATAAAGCATAACATACATACAGGAAAGTACCCCACATATATGTGTATAGCTCCATGAATTTTTCAAAATTATTTACCTTCATGTAATTGGGCAAGAAAAAGGATGTAACCAACATTCTAGAAGCTTCCCTCCTGCCCTCTCCCAGTTACTACTGCTTCCCCATGAGAAGTAGCCACTATCTTGACCTCTAATGCTTTTGATCAGTTTGGGCAATTTTGACTATATATAATGCATATATATTATGCAGTATTTGCTCTATGTCTGCTTGTTCATCCCACATTATATCTCTGGGACTCATCCATGTTGTATGCCTAGTGGTTTGGGTTTTTTGGATTTCCGTGTAAATGTAATGCAATGTTTTAATCCATTCTAGTGTTGAACAAATTTGGCTTCATTCTAATTTTGCAGCTATTAAACATAGTGCTTCTATGAACATTCTTATATCTGCCTTTACATGTACAATGTACATGTAAATACATTTCTTTGGGATATTCAACACATTTAGGGTAAAATTACTGAGTCATCATACATACATACATATATGCATTCAGTTTTCCGACATGCAGTCACTTTTAGCCATTTTGGTGGATTTGTAGTGGTATTTCCCTGTAATTTTAATTTGCATTTCTATGGTAATGAATGATGCTGGGCACTTTTCAAATACTTTCAAAGAGTGACCCTCCATTTGGTCATCCTCTTTTGTGAAGTGCCTTACACATCTAGCCATCTAACAAAAAAAAATTAGGTTGCCATCTCTAACACATTTTTTTAAAGATTTTGTATTTACTTATTCATGAGAGACACACAGAGAGGCAGAGATATAGGTAGAGGTAGAAGCAGGCTCACTGTAGGGAGCCTGATGTGGGACTCAATCCCAGGACCCGAGGATCACAACCTGAGCCAAAGGCAGATGCTCAACCACTGAGCCACCCAGGTGCCCCTCTAACACATTTTTAGTTTCAGGTTTTCCACATAAGTATTTTGCAAAGATCACATGATAAAAGTCTTAGCTGGCCTACTGTAAACAAGGAGGCCGACAACAGGAATTCTATTTTGCTATGTGATTAGACCACCTCTCTTTGTTGCTGGACAGATCAGAACCTTAAACAAACACAAATCAGCTGAGTGTTGAGGCTAGAGGTCCATTTTGGCCACAAAACTGGAGACTACTACTACAAACATGTTATGGAATTCCCCCAATAACCATTGGAGAAGATTATAAACCCTTAATTTCCAAGTCAGCAGCAATGTCGCTCTCCTTTCTCATAAGTAATTTAAATGCAGCACAAATGATCTGAGGTCCTTATAACCAAATTGATTGAGGACCTCCACAATGCTCATCTTTTTCTCAGCTAGTGGGAAACTCATTCATCAGTGATCACGTTATCTTGATAGAGGTGAGGTTTTTCCAATGGTAAGCCTCACAATGTTCCTCCATGTCCTTTCTTTTCTGAATAAAGAGAATTGATTGTCTTTATAATTTTCACTTTGCTTTTAGAGAAAATAGTTTGTTATAAGTGTGATTAGTTGGCTTAGATCTGGCTTCTGTCCTTACCGATGCTCTATTAATCACTGGAATGACCAATTTGAACTAGTTTGTCTTTGTTGATGGTAAAATGATACAATCTTCCAAAATTTGGACTGTGCAAATGTATCTAAAATAGTAGTTTGAGTTCTCTTGAAGGGTGAAGAAACTTTTGTACTCAATAGAGAGATCACAGTTCCTATTGGCATTTCAGACCTTGAACCCAAAGGCAGCTATGCAGAAAACCCTGGGGGAAAAATCTGCAGAATTGAAAATGCAGTCCTTGGGCATTTTTATTAGGTGAGTTTCCCAAATACCATTTTGAAATGTTACCTGTGAGACACCTCAGAGCAGACTGAGTCTCAGGGAAAACTAGCTATAAATCAGGAAGGGCACATTCTCACCACTTAGCAAGTCATTTCCTGCAATGACAGCAGTAAGTTTCTACCTGGGGTTTCTACCCTGAATCTAGTGCTAGAGGTAACCAAAGAGGGTGATAAATGGCTTTGTTGGTTCTGCTTGCAAAATATATCCTAGTAAAATAACAAAAGATATGCACAAAGATTTGCAGGTGAGGATAGTCATATGAATATTATTTATCATAGTAACATATTGCCAACTTACCCAAATACTAAACAATAAAATATTGGAGTTATAGGTTTTCCTTACTTTTGCTTATACATACTTCTATTTTTCCATAATAGCATATATTTCTTATTTAATTAAAATATGTTTAAAAATCAGTGATATTAAAAATTAAGTGAGATAAAGAAAAGAATATAGGAGAGCAATTGCAAAGAGGTATTTCATAATCTTTAATATAAAGCTTTAGGTTGGTGCTGGATGGACCTGAGTTTCCAATTTAAAGTGATTTGCTTTAGAAAAGGAGGATAATGGGTGGGGGGCACTTGGGTGGCTCAGTTGGTTGGGCATCCAACTCTTGATTTTGGCTCAGGTCATGATTTCAGGTGGTGAGACTGAGCCAGAGCAAGGCTCCCAGCTCAGTAGAGAGTCTGCCTGTCTCCCTCTGTTCCTCCCCCTGTCCTCACTCATGCACTGTCTCTCCCTCTCTCTCTCTCTCTCTTTCTCTCTCTCAAATAAATAAATAAAAACTTTATAAAAAATGAATGAGATCATGAGATAACAGCTAAGGCAGCTGGTTTCTACAGGGGCTCTTATTTGATAGAAAATAATAATAATGGACTTGTCCTCAGGTCTAGTGATGGTGACCATTTAAGTGATGTCAGTCCATGTGCCACACCTGATAGTTATTTGTATCACTCAGGCAAAGATGTAAAGCAGGCATGTTCTGTGATCAACACCTCCATCTTTCCTGCAACTCCATCCTTCCTACCTACACTATTTCCCCCCACTCCCAGCCTTCTGAGTTGGGGGTTGAATGCCACCATGCTGCCCTCCTATTCACAAGAATTATTACTTCATCTCTGCTAGTCAGCTGGAGCATTATGGACCTTCTTTCCTGCTTTCCAGTCATGTTATATACAGCAAAGTCATCCTTCCTTCCTTCTACCCCTCCTTCCCTCCTTCCCTTCCATCCCTTCCTCCTTCCCTCCATCCATCCATCCTTCCCTTCCTCTTTCACAGCAGCTTACTTGCCTTACTGGAGTCAAGTTCCAACCCAGGCAGGCCAACTCCAAAGTCATGCTCTTCACTTAATCTGCTTTATTATCTTTGGCACACACAAAAGCTTTGATCTATACAGACATGGGTTCAAATCTTTGGGCTGCCAACTTCTAGCTGGATGAGGCCTTGGGCAAATCACTGACCTCCCTATACCATGCTGCCATTATATGTAAACATGAGTTTACTGATAGCAACTGTTTCATAGGCTTAATGTGGGGGCTCAATTAGGACAGTAAAATCTCTTGCATAAAACCTAGCATTCATACAATTCAGTTGGATTGATTATAATCAAACTAAAATATTAGCCCATCAAATCGGGTTTCTGAAAGAAAAATTTATTAAGTGTTAATTGCAGCATTTGGAAAGTGTCTGAAAACAAACCACATAAAGGGAGTCATTTGGTATGTATATAAACAGAGTTTCTGTTGAGGTCAATTTGTCCCCAGTCATCCCAAATTATTATTTTATAAAGACCTAATTGAGGGCCTTCTGTTCTGGAAAGTAAGCAATTCCTCTAGCAAATTTTTCTCTGAACTTCCTCTCTCTCTGGAGTATAATCTTCTGTCTCCTTGATTCCTCCCAGTAAGATTTAAAACGGGATATTATAACATCATACTAAAAAACTTGGCACAGTATTTGATAGAAGGACCCTCTGAGATCATCCCTCCTGGTGCTTCTCAATCTTTAATGTACACACCAATCACCTGGGGTTGTTGTTAAAAATGAATCTTTTCATTCAGCAGATTTGGTCTGGGCCTGAGATGCTGCATTTCTAAGAATGCATAGATGCTATGCTGCTGGTCTAAGGCTCATACCTTGAGTAGCACAGCAACAGAGTTCTCACATGTCCCCACAGAGCTGAGATATCATGGAGCTCTTAAAAAACTGATACCTGGTTTTTACCCCCAAAAATTCTGATTGCCCTAATAATGCCTGAAGCCTGGGCAGTGGGTGCTTTTACTGTTAGTGCCCCTACCTACAAGATTCTTAGGTGGAATGGCAGCACATTTATATTGAAGCATTCACAGAAGTGCACAGAATGTACTATGATCTCCAGAAACAATGGAGTAGATGTTTACTCATATGACACAGACTGCTTTCTGCCAGGTGAAATCCCCACTCCAGGGCAGCCCAGGTGGCTCAGCGGTTTAGAGCCGCCTTCAGCCCAGGGCATGGTCCTGGAGACCCGGGATCAAGTCCCACGTGGAGCTCCCTGCATGGAGCCTGCTTCTCCCTCTGCCTGTGTCTCTGCCTCTCTCTCTCTCTCTCTCTCTCTCTCTGTGTCTCTCATGAATAAATAAATAAAATCTTTAAAAAAAAAATCCCCACTCCAGGATAACTGCCCCTTCCTCAGTATTTACTACACTACCAACTACTTTGGTAGAAGGCACATCTATTTCATTTTACTGTAAGCCAGCCTTCTGGGGCAGATATATCCATTTCACATATGGCTTTCAAAAAATTAAGCAATTTCCCAGGCTAACGTTAATAGTGAGAGGCAAAGCTGAGATTAAAAACTAAGTCTGTCTGATTGAAAGTTTTGGCACTCTGCGTTTTTTTATATTTTTAACAGCTTTATTGAACAATAACGGACGTATAATAAACTGCATACTTAAAGGATATGATTCAATGAGTTTTGAAGTGTGTCTACATCTGTGAAATCATGGCCACAATCAAGAAAATGATTTTGTCCTTAAAACCTTTCCCATACTTTTTGTCATTCCTCTCTCCCTGAACCCACCCCACCCTGGGGAAACCACCGATCTTTCTGTCCCTACACTCTAGAGTTTTATGTAAATGCAATCATAAACTGTGTATCCTTTTTGGCTGCTTTCTTTTACTCAGCAAATTGATGTTGAGATTCATCCTTGTCATTGGGTTTATCAATGGTTCACTTCTTTTTATTGCTGAGTAATCATCCATGGTATGGTTATACCACTATTTGTTTATCAGTTCATCTGTGGATGAACATATGGATTATTTCCAGTTTGAGATTATTACAAGTAGCACTGCTATGAGCATTCCTGCAGTATCTTTGTGTGAAAATATGCTTTTATTTCTCTGGGATAAGTACCTGAGAGTGGAGTGGCTGGGTCATATATTAACTGTATTTAACTTTTTTTTTTTTTGCATTTTTATTATTTATTTATTTATTTCATTGGAGTTCAATTTGCCAACATATAGCATAACACTCAGTGCTCATCCCGCCAAGTGCCCATCACCCAGTCACCCCAACCCCCCGCCCACTTCCCCTTTCACTACCCCTTGATCATTTCCCAGAGTTAGGTGTCTCTCATGTTCTATCACCCTCATTGATATTTTCACTCATTTTCTCTCCTTTCCCTTTATTCCCTTTCACTAATTTTTATATTTCCCAAATGAATGAGATCATATAATGTTTGTCCTTCTCTGATTGACTTATTTCACTCAGCACAATACCCTCCAGTTCCATCCATGTTGAAGCAAATGGTGGGTATTTGTTGTTTCTGATGGCTGAGTAATATTCCATTGTGTACATAGACCACATCTTCTTTATCCATTTATCTTTCGATGGACACCGAGGCTCCTTCCACAGTTTGGCTATTGTGGACATTGCTGCTAGAAACATCGGGGTGCAGGTGTCCCGGCGTTTCACTGCATCTGTACCTTTGGGGTAAATCCCCAGCAGTGCAATTGCTGGGTCATAGGGCAGATCTATTTTTAACTCTTTGAGGAACCTCCACACAGTTTTCCAGAGTGGCTGTACCAGGTCACATTCTCACCCACAGTGCAAGAGGGTTCCCCTTTCTCCACATCCTCTCCAATATTGTTGTTTCCTGTCTTGTTATTTTTCCCCATTCTCACTGGTGTGAGGTGGTATCTCATTGTGGTTTTGATTTGTATTTCCCTGATGGCCAGTGATGCGGAGCATTTTCTCATGTGCATGTTGGCCATGTCTATGTCTTCGTCTGTGAGATTTCTGTTCATGTCTTTTGCCCATTTCATGATGTATTTAACTTTTTGAGGAACTGCCAGATTGCTTTCCAGAGTGGCTGCTCCATTCTCCCTTCTCACCAGTAGGGCATGAGAGGCCTAGTTGCTCCACATTCTCACCAACACTTGGTATAGGTTAGTCCTTTTAATTGTAACAGCCCTGATGGACATGAGGTGATACCATGTTGTAGTTTTAATCTGTATCTCCCCAATAATTAATGATATTAAGCATCTTTCCATATGCAAGCTTTTACATTCAGCAGCACTGTTTCTCAAACCAATACAAAATGGGTCATTTTAAATGTAAAGATAAAGTCAGACCCATCTCCAAACTTTAGTTAAATAACGTTTATAGTAATAATTATTTTATTATAATATTAACAAAATACCAGGACAAAACCAGGCAAACATTTCTTTTACTTATAAATTTCCTATGATGATAAAAAATTTAAATCCAAACAAAACTGGGGATCCCTGGGTGGCTCGGCAGTTCAGCACCTGCCTTTGGCCCAGGACATGATCCTGGAGTCCTGGGATCGAGTCCTGCGTCGGGCTCCCGGCATGGAGCCTGCTTCTCCCTCTGCCTGTGTCTCTGCCTCTCTCTCTCTGTGTGTCTATCATGAATAAATAAATAAAATCTTTAAAAGTTAAAAAAAATCCAAACAAAACTAAAAATTTACACTAATATAAACAATAATATGAGAGGTGAAGACTCTGCTGACCCAAAATCCCCACTTGTAAATTCACTTAGTTGTCCATACAGTACTCCATGATATTATGTAGCCTTTTCTGGGCAGGAATTTATAATTTATGGGTAAAGTCTGCCTTTGCTTTTTAGCCTGGGACAATCAAAGTAGTTCTTCTTGGGCTCTGACACAGTCATAAACACCAATGCAAATGTGGGCACTGGCACTACATGGCAATACTTGTTTATAAGGAGAACCAGATGACTTAGAACACACTTATATTGTTTTGTTAGATTTTCATCAAAAGGAAAACCACAATATTGAAATACCCTCATAGGAAACAAGTCATCCCCTAACGATAGGGCTATGAATTGCAGGCTTTGGTACACACCCCAGCTAGAAAAGCCCCACACAGTGATATGGTTCCTTGTGCTGTCTTGACTTCACCACACACTCCCTTGTACCCTTGTGCACAAGGAATATTGGGAGTACAATACACTGGGAGAACATTGGGAGTATACTGTCCCACAGTGCTACTGACTCTTCCAACAAAGTATATTCCATTGGGTCACTTTCATTTCTGCTCTCCCACCACTGAAACCCTGCAAGGAAGGCAGAGCATCACTCCAGACTGTCCATGAGGAAAATGAGGCCAACAACTCTAGGTGAGTCTTCCCATATCCACAAAGCAGAACCTGGTGGGGTCATGACTAAAGCCCGTTCTTCCAAGTCTAAATTATATACTTTTTCCTACATCCCATGACTTCGCTGGCATTATTACTAGGAAGAAACATTCTGGAGAACATACAAACCTGGGACTTTTTAAATAGCTCTTCTTATGATCAAACAACCAAATGTTTTCCACCCATTTCATCTCCACTAATCCACAACAGACTCAGTCCTCTTTTCCCTATAATTCATGTCTATTTTTCTTCAATTGTCTCTTTGTCCTCTTCAATAGAAAACACAAAGTCTCAGACACACAACTGGGTATGACACAATCCAGCTGCCACCCACCATGCAGCTACTGCCCATCATGTAAAAACAGGGATCCCTTCCTCCCTCATTCCTACAAGCAAGACCCTGGTGTCTTGTTTATAATCATGCCAGCTTTCATTACCATCAGGACATTCACAAATGTCATTAAGGATGCCACATTTCGTTTCCAGGTGCAACTTTTCAAATAAAACTCTCAAAACAATTGCAACAAAACCATGACAACTGCCACCCATTGTTTCATGTCAAGCGTTATGCTAAAAGCTCACACGTGCCTCATCTCCACACCCTGCTCCTAGGAGGCAGATACTATCTTACTCCCATTTTGGAGACAGTGAAATGAGTTTAAAGAGTGCCAAGGGTGCACAGCTAATAACTACTGGAGCCAAAATCAAATCCTACTTTTTAAGTGCCAGTAACACATGCATTGCATCATTATGCTAATAGTATATTCAAAAACTCATTCCCAATTTCTCCTAGCTGCAGGGAATAGTTCCTTCAGCTGGACATTCATAGGCTTTCAACTGCCTCTCTTACCCTACTTAGCACTTCTAGCCTCGCACTGTCTTGATTTGTGAGTTGGCCTCACTGTCATTGGGAGTCTCAGACATGGCTCAGCACATTACTATAGCTACAATACACTTTTAGTAAATATCTGCTCATTTGTTTGGCTAGCTGGCTGCACAGGGTAGGTTGGTGGATGGAGAGGACCTAGTTGATTTCATCTGCTTACCATCCTTACTTCTGGAACTGACACCCACTGCCATCACCACATATTCCACCTGTGGTCAACCATGTTGCCCACTCCCTCCCTGTTCACAAGAACAAAATTACTCCAGAATTTCTCTGCAACAGCAATGGACCCAAAAGGGGCAGGTGATCCAAGCAGATGTCTTCCCTGTGCTCATCTATGGACACAAGTGGGGAGAAGTCCCTCTTCCTTCTGGGATGACTTAACTGAGACAGTATAACTTTGACATGGTCAAAGCTCATTTTTTCCTTACCTTGAGGGGAGAGCCTGCACATAGGATGAGGGAAACATCATTTGAACCCCTGGATTCAACTAGCCATTGCTCTAACATGACCCTCCACCATGCTTACAGTTAAGTGAGCCATGTTTGGCTTGTACTCATTTTAAGTACTGGCCAATTTCAAGTATCCTAAAAGATACAAAAAATCAAATGCCTAGATAAAGATAGTTTTATTTATACAAATTATAACTCTTTGTATTATCACAAAATTGGTGGTGGTAGATGAGAAAGATAGACATGATACACAAGTATTATTTAGTCTGTCATCATCCACAAGTCAAATATCATTTAACATACCTTAGGAATCACAGTACTCACAGGAGTTTTCTCCTCTAGTCTCTTACCTATATTTTTATACATTTTTTAAAAAGCAATTTATTTTCTCACCTACATGAAAAGTCCAGAGGTAAAGCTGATCTTGGAGTAGACTCAAAAACTACCATCAAGGACCTGGTGCCTTCCTATATCTTTGGTTTGGTTCCTCCCTTTATGCTCAGGCTTTACCCTCAGGCTTCACATGTTAGGCCTTGGTGGTTCCCAGCTGTCCCTTCATGGATGCAAAATGGCTGCAGCAGTTCCAGCATCACCTCCTCATTCTATATGATCCAGAGAAGGAAGAAGAGACTATTCCTAAAGCCCTTACAAGGGAGTTTGGAAGAAGTCAAGCTATCAATCTCCTACAATCATGTAATCCCATGATTAAAAAATGGAAAATTGATTTTTCCCAAAGCAAAACTCATGTATTTTATCATGATGAGAGGGCAAGACATACATACAGACACACACACATATGCAGAGAGCCCTAGACTAACAGAAAAAGACACAAAGAGAAAAACATAAGTATGCCAACAATTAACCATTGTTAAATCTAGAAATGAAAGGTATTTGGATATCCACTCCAGGATATAATTTGTCAATAACTATATGTGTCTGTAATTTCCACGATAAAAAGTTGATGGGGAAAAAAGAAGGTATTAAGGCCATTAGTTCTGTCCACCAAGTATTTTTAGCTTTCTGCCTTCAAGTTACATGGTGACTTTATGCTTCCTGGTTCCTTTGAATTTAGATATGGACAAGTGACTTGCTTCGGCCTATGAAAAGTGAGTGAGCATCACCTGAAGAAGCTTTGTAGAGCTATACTGGATTCTCTTTGTTTCATTCCCACAGCTGCAGTAACTAAGGAAGCATATATTGAGATGAAATCTCCCCTAACCAGGGTCTCTGAGAGAATGTCTGAGAACAACCTTTCCAGACAAACCACAGTAGACATGCATCTAAGCAAGAAATAAACCTTTCTTGTTATGCATTACTAAGATATTGGGTTCTGTGCTATAAAAGCAACATCTAGATCATCCTGAGGGATAAAAAATAGATGCTGTGCAGGAAAAAAAAAATACTCTATCCTTTAAATAGCAGAGAGCTTTAAACATAAAGTTTTAACTCCTAGGCCATTCTTAAATAGGAACTCTCAAGCGCACAATCAGAGCCAACTAAAAATACTAATTTTGTTGTTTCAAATGATCAATTAAATTGGTGGCCCAACACCAAACACAGTGTGCTCACTCTTTTAAGATATCTGTGTTGTCAAAGAATATTGGGAAAATGATTCCAATTGCCATATTCCCTTCCTTCCTATCCACCAAGCAGTATCCCAGTGTCAAAACAGCTGGCAAGAACCTTTGTAAAAGGCTAAAATCCATCCTATTAGCAGATTGTTTGTGACTCAGCAGGCGGGATGCAAGCAGCCAGCACATTATAAGGCAGATCACTGCCCATTAATCTAAGACAAAGGAAGGGGACAAATGTACCTGGCTTTCAGAAAGTTTCCAAGGAGAAGTTCTAATAGGCAAGTAGATTCAGCAATACGAACCAGGGAAGTAAATGACTTCTCTTTCCTACTTAGGGGAAATCTTTCTTAACTACTCAAAACCCTTTGCACCAATTCCACAAGCATTACCTGTTGTGTGGCAAGTGGCACTTGGTAAGTCATATTGGATTTTTTTTTTTAAGGAGCTCAAGTGACTACTCCAAAGAGAAACCACCTAAAAGTGGAGAAGTCACCTAGAATCCAAACTATTTGGAAAAAAAGACTCTCTGAGAACAGAGGAAGAATAAGTAAATGGGTTGATGGATAGGTCTGTATTTTTTAGAAGGAAATGATCATAGAATTTTTGGTTAATGACAGTGCCATGTTAGCTGCAACACGGAAGTGGCCCTCACCCACCTTTGAGAGCCCATACCTTGTGCTACCTCTCGGCAACTCCTTTAGCAGCAGCATCTGAAGCCTTCACATTTGTCTATGTTACTTTAGCAGCCATATGATTTGGAGCAAGTTGTTCAAAATTTCTGAGCCTTAATTTCTCATCTATAAAACAGGAATAAGACTGTTGAAAGATTAAATGAAATCACAAGGTAAAGTGTTTAGCAAGGCCTGGTGCATAGTAAGAGTTCAATAAATGTTTAGTGGCTATAATTACAATGTTTATGTCTTCCTTGGAAGGAACTTGTGTGTCCTTTCTGTGTGTTGGCTAGCCTTTTACTTTCTAACTCTTCAAGGACTTACATCATTATTTTCTTCCCTCTTTAATTCAAGGACATTGAACTATGTGCCAGGCTCTGTCCTCATAAGTTAGTGACAATGATGAATGAGACAGATTTCCTTGTCCTCAATAGACAATACACAGAAAGTAATGTGACCAGAATCTAATGCAAAATGTGGCACCATGGAGGTGGGGCACTGAGTTGGCCTGAGTTCCCATAGTCCCAGCCTGAATAGGTGATGTGTGAATGGTATCCTCTCTGTAGGTCCAGCTCCATTCCCAACAGGACCTGCAAACGCCATTCTACAGATGCTAGGAAACAAGTAAAATGCCCCATCCAGCTTTCAGGGCTATGAAAATTGGCCTGAAGAAAAGAGGTTCAGGAGGCATGGACCCTAGACTCTAAGAGGCATTGGGACAGGATACTTGAGGCAGGCATGGTTTTCTTGCTTGTATTGAAGATATTCATACTAAAAACCATAAGGATAGATCTTCTATTCCAATGACATTGGGGAAAGAATTCCAATTGCTGTGTTTCCTTCTCTCTGCAATTTCTGCACTAGACATTTCTCACTGCATGTTCGTGTTATAAAGCTTCATTGGACAGTCTCCCTACATTTCAAATCTGAATTTATTGCTTCAGCAAAACCTGTACATTATATTAACATGACCATACATCTTGATTTGGCTAGGATAGTTCTACGTTATGCCTGTTATTCCAGTGTAATTATTAAAGAATTACCTTTTCCTTTCATAGGCATCCCAGCTTGAATGATAAATTAGCAATTACACAATCAACCTAATTTTAGTAAATCTCTCTAAATTTTTTAAAAATTGTGTATTTTCATGTTGAAAATACCTTAAAATTGCAAAAGAAGTTGAGCTCATTTTTTAACATCATGTATATCACAGATTGAAAGAATCATAGCAATAATAAAATTACTTACCATTTATTAAAAAGCAAATGTGCTAGTCATTATGCTAAGGACTTCCCTCATTTTATTTCATATGTAAGACTTATAGTTTCATTATGACCAGTTTCTACAGGTGTAGAAATGAAGCACACAACAAGGAAAATAGTTTTTGAGGAATCATCAAGGGGTAGGTGGAAATACCCTGCCAAGGGAAAACAAAGTCATGGTAACCAGAGGGAAGGGGGAAGATGCTAGAAGATGAGGCAAGCCAATAGAGACAAAGTCCAAACACTGAAAACAGTTTGATTCAAGGCCAATCATGCTCCTTGACTAGCACCTTGCAGAACTTGAAACACTGACATGCCTCAGCTTTAGAGCTGAATCAGACATTCAGCTGGTCAGATGCCTAAGGAAAGCCCTGAAGTCCACTGACACTGAGATACAAACCTTTGCAATAATTAAGTTTCTTCTCAATTATCTCCCAGACCCCATCTCCAGCTTTTTCTTGGCCTTGCACCATCTCTCTAGAGCCCTCTAGAACATTATCAAATTCCAAATATAAGTATGACTTTTAAAATACAAAGGCCATTAAGAACAGATTCAAGGTGTCATGGCCTGCAATATACCTGATACAGCTTGGTGCTGAGGACTAATTTCTCATCTCTTCCCAGCTTTGTCTTTTGGCTAAATGAAGTATGGTCCATGGATCTGAGCCCTGGAAGATGGGTTCTGATCTTGTCTTTTGCATTATTCACATTCTTACAGCCACTAGCTCAGGATTCTCATTTCCAGCATCATGATTAATCTAATCCCTTCAGGTTTCCACAAGGAATCACATCTTCATGAAGTTTAATTTAATGTAATTTAACGTAACACTGCCCCCTTGTGCCTCACCACATGAGGGGCCTTTTTGGGGGGAAATTATTTTTAATTAAAAATAAAACATATAATTTCAGCACTTTATTAACCATTATGCTGAGGAGGGAAGGGTGTATTTCTTGTTTACCTCCATTCATCATTTAGCCAAGGCTCTTGTTACATTGGTTTCCATCATTGTTAACTGCTGGCCAAGGAAATCAGCTCTAAGGGGCAGACTTCAACATAAATCCACATGTGATTATTTTAAAGTAGCATATGGACGGAAATAGCAAACAATAATCCAGGCTGCCCAGGAATGAGGAGTGCAGGAGAAACTGAGTAAGAAATCAGGAAATGAAAAGAAAGTTATTAAATAGACTTGCCACAGCTGGCTTAGTGATTTCAATAGACTTGGTTAATGGGAAAAACAATCAGAGAGAGCTCTTTAATTGCTTTTCTGCTGAGTTCCTTTCCACATCTCCATGTTTGCAGAGATTAATTAGGAGTTCCAATCACAGCCTAAAACTAAACTCAATAAGACAGATCAGAGAATTAAAAAAAAAATGGTGGCATGCTCTGGAGATTTCTAAGCAATGTGTCTCATAAAATTGATGGTCAGTGCTTCTGGTTTGCAAAAGATTACTTGTAAAGAATAAGTAATGTAAGGGCAGAACCTAATACCAAATAACATACAAATCACCACTTTGTGAGTCTTACTCCTAGCTCAAAAATCGAGATTTGGTATTTTTCTCTTGATTAGCCACAACTCAGCTCTCTGGGCAAGATATGGATAGGAAAGTGATCCAGAAAACTTTGGATGTTCTATAAATCACCGAAGCAGAGAGGAGGCAGCCAAGCCAACCTCTGAGATAAGGTGATACAGATAGAGACTGCATAAAGTAGCCTCTGAAAGTATAATCGTCACTCTTCCAGGGACACAGCTTCTGAGAACTGTTCCATTTCCATTTGGTTTTCAAACTCCAGCACCATCTCTGTGATTATCTCAGAAGATGGACACATTGGCCTGTGATAGATGTCTGAGGACTGAGTACATAGAAGGGATTCCTAAAAAACTAGTCCATATGCATTACCCACCCTTAACTCATCCCCTCCTAGGCCAGACTATGCTTTCTGATGAGCTCTTTTTATCAAGTTCAGAAGCTCAGAAGCTTTGGCTTTGCGGAGGGCTGTGGACATTCCCCATGTCTGGAACTCCCAGAAGCCCCATTTCCATTTATCTTTTATTCCTGAGTTTTGTTTTTGTTTTTAATATTTTGTTTTAAGTGTGCCCCCTGCTGGTCCATGGTTTCACACAGAACCCCATCAGGGTTCTATGACCAACAAACAAAAGTGTTCGGACAGGTTATGATCAGCTCATCTTACTTAGTTTAGCAGGTAGGGACCCATTTCCCTGAAGAGCTCTCACTCTCCCTGAGGAATCAGACCTTGATGGTGGTAGGGGAGGAGACCAGGGGAAGGAGAGGAGAATCATTTCCAGTGGGAGGCACAGCAAAGGTGAAAATCAGAATAGAAGAAGGAGTTCAATGTGTTGGGTAGATTTTAAAACATAGTTAAAATCAAATAAGCCGGGAGGAGACTGTCACTAGATGAGACTGGGAAGATCCATCTTGTGACTTTTTCAGGAGAGACTAAGAACTTTTCTCACCTATGTATTAGCAGGCTCCCCGTTCTTGATCCTTGGCATCTCCTTTCCCAAGGCACACAAAGTTCTGCACCCAGCAGCTCCCTCCACCCATCAAGTAACATCTCTACCATGCAGCTGATCAAAACGTGTCACACGGAGAAGTGACTACAAAAGCTGATGAGCCACGTAGTTTCTGAAGTCTTTGTAGACTACCGAGCCCATAAACTCTATAGATGGTCTTGAGTTCAAATTCAGAGTCTCACCCTGATTTGTAAAGCTTTCCTCACCAGGCTTTTATGAGAATTTAACAACACCGTGAAAGTTCCCAGAATGCCTAGAGTGTCATAGCAAGATAGCTTTCTCTATCTAGCATTTGCATTTTGATCATGACATAAAGCTTTAGGGTGAAGGAACAAATCCTGGTAGCATTTTAAGTAAAAGGGATTATGCATTTTGTTCACCTCGGAATCACATGCAGATCTCCAGCTTGGCACACCAAAAAGCCAAGTTTACTATCTCATGAAGTAAACTGAGACACACTTCATAAATCAAGTAGCCTGCCTTGGACAGAAATGACAGTATTTATCTTGGAGGGGGCACTGAATGTGTGGGGTTCCTTTGTCTTTTCTAAGTGGCTTATATTTATTTTTGTTAATGAACATGAAAGGCTTTTGCAATTTAAAAAAACATTTTTTTAAATTTAAACTTAAAAATTCATTGAAGGATTCTTCAGTGAATTTTTTAGGACTTGGATATTTGCGATTTTTCTTTACTTGCAAATTTTGAATGTTAAAATTATTTCACTCCCTTTATCATATACTATGCACATTTTTCCTTTGCAGCAGCATTTATTACTATTATATGTAGAGTAATGATCACATTTGCCAAAGAAATCATTAGCTATTACGTATATATAGCACTGAAAGAGACCATATACATGTGGTGGAGTAGGAGAAACAATAGGAAAGGGGCACAGACTGATAAGATCCAGAGTTTTAAATCCAGAAGGAGAGAAGAGTCATATTCTTAGATAACAACTGCACAAGGGGAGAAAGAAGAAGTACCATCCAAGAGATAGAGACCAGTGGCTCTTAGCCATCAACGTGCCTCAGAATCACTTGGAGAGTTTCTAAAAATATGCAGATGCCTCTGTTCACCTCTAGAGATCCTGATTCCATGTGTCAGAGACAAATCCCTATATTTGTGATTTTGTAAAGGACCCACAAATGATTCTGATGTGTATCCAAGGTTGAGAACTACTACAATAGCTAGACAGGTATGGAGGTTCAGAAAAGTATGAGGTTATTCGTTCTTGTAGAGAGTGAGAGTGTGGATTCATGGAAGAGATGACATTTTACATGTACATGGTTTTAAATGAATGTGGGCATAACATATGTGATGTCATCCATATAGCCAGCTCCAGATAAGCATATAAGTATTGGTCATCCTTAACTGAAGAAACCAGGTAAACATGGTAATTACCCCACATAGGATATTAGAGATATTCAAAGACAACAACCAAACACAAATGTGCAAGAAGGCACCAGATAGTCTACCAAGCAAGAGTAAAGCACTGTTTGATGGACGACGGAAAGGGCTGAAAATACTGTTGCAAGCTTAGAACTCATACAATCCTGTAGTTCTAGAACTATAAAATGACAAAATGGAAAAGCATATCCCATTGTTATTGGAAATGCTACTTTCAGCTGAAAAGAGGGCAGATGAATGATGTGAACATGACGCAACACTGACTACACCATTGTCTTCCTTGACTATCCCAAACTGAAAGAGGATGGGTGCTCTGTCTCCCTAGCCTTCTGCCTTTTTGGGAACATGAGGCAATGCTCCGAACTCTACCATTAAACACTCTATGTTTCTATTTCTTTCCATTTAGCTTCCATCACATTTCTGCTTTTATTTGAAGTACTGGAATAACAATGAGCATCTTTGGAATAGTACTAAATTTGGAGATATGTCTAATTTTGTTTTAGTGAATTGTATTTATGTGGTTCAAAGTCATTTCCATGTAGTAATGTGAAGGTACTGAGCCAGAGGTCATATGTCAATATAAACTTTTCCTATAGTAAACTACACCACAAATATGTGAAAAAGAAAAAAAATTAAAATATTTAGAACCAGAAGCTTATATGTAGAAGATTCTTTCTATAGTTATAGCTTATATACAAAAGTAATACAGATAGAAGTTTGCCCGAATTTGACAATAATTTTTAAAACAATTTTTTTTTAAATTTTTATTTATTTATGATAGTCACAGAGAGAGAGAGAGAGGCAGAGACAAGGCAGAGGGAGAAGCAGGCTCCATGCACCGGGAGCCTGACGTGGGACTCGATCCCGGGTCTCCAGGATCACGCCCTGGGCCAAAGGCAGGCGCCAAACCGCTGCGCCACCCAGGGATCCCCTAAAACAATTTTTAAATGTATGCTATTGCCACATGTGAAGCTGAAACTAACTTTTATAAACCACAAATAATAAAAATTAAATTTTGGTCAAATATGCCAGAAAAAAATGAATTATCCTTGTATCCTCTCCTTAAAAATAATATGATAAAAGTATCATATGAAAAGTACCAACACCCTTTTTGAACTTGGCCACAGCAATTTCTTGCAAGATATATCCATGAAGGCAAGAGAAACAAAAGCAAAAATGAATTATTGGGACTTCATCAAGATAAAAAGCTTCTCCACAACAAAAGAAACAGTCAACAAAACTAACAGACAACCTACGGAATGGGAGAAGGTATTTGCAAATGACCTATCAGATAAAGGGCTAGTATCCAAGATCTATAAAGAACTTATTAAACTAAACAGCAAAGAAACAAACAATCCAATCATGAAATGGGCAAAAGACATGAACAGAAATCTCACAGACGAAGACATAGACATGGCCAACATGCACATGAGAAAATGCTCTGCATCACTGGCCATCAGGGAAATACAAATCAAAACCACAATGAGATACCACCTCACACCAGTGAGAATGGGGAAAATTAACAAGGCAGGAAACCACAAATGTTGGAGAGGATGTGGAGAAAGGGGAACCCTCTTGCACTGTGGGTGGGAATGTGAACTGGTGCAGCCACTCTGGAAAACTGTATGGAGGTTCCTCAAAGAGTTAAAAATAGACCTGCCCTACGACCCAGCAATTGCACTGCTGGGGATTTACCCCAAAGATACAGATGCAGTGAAATGCCGGCACATCTGCACCCCGATGTTTCTAGCAGCAATGGCCACGATAGCCAAACTGTGGAAGGAGCCTCGGTGTCCATCGAAAGATAAATAGATAAAGAAGATGTGGTTTATGTATACAATGGAATATTACTCAGCCATCAGAAACAACAAATACCCACCATTTGCTTCAACGTGGATGGAACTGGAGGGTATTGTGCTGAGTGAAATAAGTCAATCAGAGAAGGACAAACATTATATGATCTCATTCATTTGGGAAATATAAAAATTAGTGAAAGGGAATAAAGGGAAAGGAGAGAAAATGAGTGAAAATATCAGTGAGGGTGACAAAACATGAGAGACACCTAACTCTAGGAAATGAACAAAGGGTAGTGGAAGGGGAGGTGGGCAAGGGGTTGGGGTGACTGGGTGATTGGCACTGAGGGGGGCACTTGGGATGAGCACTTGGTATTATGCTATATGTTGGCAAATTGAACTCCAATAAATAAAATTTTTTAAATAAAAGTACCAGGGTTTAATATGCAAAAATAGAAAAGTACCTTAACTATAGAGATGCATCAGGCAGTTAACCAATAAAAGTACATTGCTTTTTCTGGATTCCGTGTGATATTTGGGGTATTTATCAGCTTTTTGAAATGTATAATGTGTTGTGATTTTTTTCTCATTAAAAAAATCTGTGTTCACATCACTATGAGTTTTGCCTCTCCTGTAATTCACAACCAAAGAAGCATCAAGCCTTCTAAATGTTGCATCTAGTCCCTAATCAGAGGATGGAAAGAAATACTATGTTTTTTATTTATCAAATCAAATTGTCTAATTCCCAGTGGTCAGCTTGTCATGAGATCAGGAAATTCTCAATCACTATTGGGGCTTCTGGCTACCAGAAACACCAAAGTCCCAGGGTCTTATCCAGCCCCAAGCAAGGAGAGTGATGTGACGCTCTGTTCATCTGCTATGGCATCTATGGCACACAACTCCAAGTAGAGATTCTATTACTGCCCTGTTTTGCTGTGTGTATAGCAATCTTAGACTAGTTTTAGAGCCTTGGAGCTTATGGTCCTTTTCCTAGGTTCCCTGTGTAGACATCACTCTTTCCCAACCCAGGAACATAGCATTAGATGGATCTGCCAATCTCAGTCCCCAGTGAGCTTTATCATGTTTAGGAAGTCCAAATTCCTAGAAATACTCCCTTATTCTCTATCCTTGACCTCAGTCTTCCTCTGCCCTACAAACTCGGACCCTTAGTCTCATCTCTTCTACAAACTTTTTGAAAATGCAAGAAGAGTATTGTCTTCAGGCAGCATTGGCTCTCAATCTAGGAGCTAAAAAAAACAAAGTCAAAGGAAATATCAAAGACCTGGTGACTTTTTGGAACAGAGAAAAATGGAAAATATAGGGAGAACACTGAGAAAAAAAATATATTTATATATTCAATTGGTATCTTAAATTGAAAAAATAAATCTGACCACACCACTCCCTAAACTGTATCTTTTCAGTGGCTTGCCATCCCTTATTAAATAAAGCATCTATCTATTGCTGACAAGACCACTTATATTTTGCCCTGCCCAATAAACTCCATAGAAGTGCTTTACAAATTATGGCATGCATCTAATTACCTGAGGGTCTTGATAAATTGTAGATTCTAATTCAGAGGGTCTAGAGTGGGATCTGTGATTCTGCAGTTCTAACAAGTCCAAGTGATGCCCAGGCTCTGACCTCAAGGACCACACTTCAAGTAGCAAGACATCACTGCTTTTTCTTCTGAGCATCCTACGTGTAATACTCTCCCACCACATCACACAACATCATTGTTTCCTAGTGGATATACAATTACCTGCCTTAGAATACCTGGGGCCTTTTCTCAAAGGGCTGGCTTCCTAGATCTCACCCCAGATTTACTGGTTCAGAATCTCTATGATGGGTTCTATCAAGGGCTTTTAACAAGCCCCTTGTTACCCTTCATAGTGTTTAGCAGTCATTGCTCTGACTTCACTCATGATTAACTGCTCAAAGTATTGCTAAGGTACCTTTCACATTCCTGACCCCAGGCCTTCGCAGACACCGTAGCCTTCAGTGTCCTTATCCAGTATCACTTTTCACCTGCAGTCTGTACATTTTACCTGCATTATTTCCACTAAGCCTTCAGAAGTCTTCTTGGTCCCCAGCCAATCTAGAGTGAGTACACTCCTGTGCTGCTTTCAAGCCTTCTGTGAAGACTTTGATACCAGTATTATGGCTACTTCCTCATCTCTCTCACAGCCTGTGAGCTACTTGAGGGCAGGATGTTATATATATATATATATATATATATATATATATATATATATATATATATATTCTAGACCTGGCCTCTAAACTGTCCTGCTTGATCCTCCACATTCTTTCTCTTTCTCTATCTGCAGGCTAGGTCATGCTAGGGTGCTTCCAAAGCCATGTTCAAGATGGCAGAGCTACAGCATAGATGAAGCCAAGGTCCTTGGATGTGATAGAAGTATCCATTTTCATAGAATCTTTACATGAATGAACAGTAATATTGCACTGTGTTAAGCCACCAAGATCTCAAGACTACTTTGGTATAGCATGTTATAGACTGACTTCCCCAAATTTGTATGTTGAAATCTAGTACTCAAAGTGGTGGTACTTGGAGGTGGTACCTTGTGGAAGTGATTAGGTCATGATGGTGGAGCCCTCATGAATGGGATTAATGTCCTAGTAGAAGAGATCAGAGAGCTAGCCCTCTCTCTTGCCACCATGTAAGGATACAAGTTCAGTAGTCTGCAACCCAGAAGAGGGTCCTCAACAAAATTTGACCACACTAGTACCCTAATCTTGCACTTCCAATCTCTATAAGGGTAAAAAGTAAATTTCTGTGGTTTTCAAGCCCCGGATCTATGGTATTTTGTTATAGCAGTGCATGTAGATTAAGAGATAACACATGGCATCACTTAAACTGATAAAACAACTAAATTCCTTGAGTGCTGAATCAACCAACCCTGAAGTCCATCTATCTGTAGACTTCCTTTTTTAAGCAAACTTTTTAAATCTTTAAGTCCATTTGAAGTAAGAACTTTTGTTACTTTCATTGTAAAAAAGAAATTCATATCTCTACAGCTCCTACTTTTGTATTTGTATAAACAAACCCATCAAGATGTTCACAGAACCAAGGCTAGGACCCACTCTGTTAAATAAGTATAGAAGTATAGAAGGATTTTTTTTTTTTTCACTCCCCAGGGATGGTCTACTTTCAAAACCTCACTTGTGATTTTTCTGCCCCCTATTGGCAAAACCTACATCTGTGGATATTTTTGTTTGATGGGTTCAGTGAATTCTCCTAACCAGCATCCTTTCCCAATCAACCAAGGAGCTAAAGCAATGTGGGATTTAACAGTAGGCATTCTGAAATACTTCTCCAGATAAATCGATTGATCAGAGCTCCTTGAGAAGTCCCCTCAGATCTAAAAAAAACTAGATTTTCTCTTGAGTCTTATCTTCTGTGTTCTTGGTTTAGTGGTCTCCTTTAGGAGGAAAGCCTTTGTGACACTACTCTTCATTCCTTTGTGACACACTTTTATCTGGCCCTAGACAAAGGACCACAAGCTTGGCCTGTCTCCCACTGCAAGTAATTCCATTATTCTCAGCCTTATGGCTCCCGTGTCCCACCTAGGATTGATGCATTAGAGGATCCACCCACACTCCAAAGGCTACCAGACTACCTCAGTTAATTTTCCTGCAGACACAGCACATGTAGAGAGAAAATGTATAGGATTTACAAGGCTATCGATATGTATAGCATTCATCTACATATCCTCCCTTCTCATGGTATTTTCCTTTATGAAATTAAATATTTTTTCTGAGCTTCAATGCATTTCCTAAAACATGTCCTCCTTACTGCCTTCCCACATTAAAGTTCACTACTAACTCTTTTATGAATTCTATTATGGTATCTACTGTCCTTTGACATTGTTCATCAATGCAGCAGGGTCTAGGGGGTCCAAGGGGACCTTGGAGCCAGACTGCCTTGGCTTATTTCTTGGTTCTATCACTTACTAGCTTTGTAACCTTGGACAAAGTAACCTTTCAGGGACTTGATCTCCTCTTCTGTAGAAGGGGATAATAAAATTGACTTCATCAGGTAGTAGTGAACATTAATTGAGGAAGTTCACTTAAAAGAATGCCCAGAACAGAGGCACAGGGGTGGCTCCCTTGGTTAAGCATCCAACTCTTGGTTTCAGTTCAGGTCATGATCTCAGGGTTGTGAGATCAAGCCCTGTGTCTAGCTCTGTGCTGGGTATGGAGCCTGCTTATGGTTCTCTCCCTTTGCCTCTCCCCATTCCTCACCCACACTACGCTCTCCTCTCTTTCCCTCTCTAAAATAAGAGTGCCCAGAACAGTCTAACAGTGTAAGTGCTCAATAAATACCCATGTAGCTATTTGTAAATCTCTCTCAGCTCTTTTTAGGGATAATAAGCCCTTGAGGTGTAGAACAAAATCTTAGCCATCTTGTAATCAGATGGAGGCCCTACATAATGTTCTGTATGTGTTGATTGATTGAATGAATGAATGGGAAGTAAGTAATTGAAGGAGTTTCTGGGTATGTCTATGGCTAATAAGCAATTATTTAAAGATTCTTCCCACTGAAAATCTTAGCTTTATAGCCAGGGAATTCCAGTCTTTGTGTCATCTGCTATAACCCAAGACAGGTTGGTTTAGTTTTCTCCATACCAGTGAGTTTTCTGATGCCTTTCCTGCTCCTACCTCCATCCCTAACACCTGCACCCTGCTGCCTGGTAGGGGTGAAAACATTCCACCTGTCCAACCCAAAGAAATGGTTAAGTCAGTCGAATCATACTATGAGGTCACTAAAAAGATGGGTTAGATACCTTATCCTTCTATAGAAAGATGTTTGTAATTAACTATTAAATGATAAAATCATGTTATAAAACTGTATTATAGAGCACTCATTTTGGTAAAAATATATTTTATATATTATATGGCCAGACCTGTGATTTTCACCTACATATCAGACCTTTAAAAATGATCCTTGCCCAAGCCCACTCTAGACCACTTGACCACCTCTCCAGGGGTGAGGTACAGCCATTAGTATTCCTTAAAAGCTCCCCAAGTGATTCTAACGATATAAACTGATATCTTATCAGTGGCTGTCTCTGCCTGGCAGGGCTTTTGGTGTTTTTATTTTCTTCCCTTTGCTTATCTTTTTTTTTTCCTCCTATAAACATGTATTGCTTCTGTGATAAGAAAAAAAAAAACATACACAGTCAAAGTGAAGGGGAGGAGGGTAGAAGAACAGAGGCAACTTTTAATATAGGCTAGCCCCTTACTGAAAGGGAGGGAGCTGTAACACTTGCATACTGTACTGTTTAAACTGCCATTCCACAGGAACTCATAGGAGGGGCTGGGGGGCAAAAACACACCACCGTACTACAGATCAATGCCAAGCAGTGGAGAGATAATTAAATGATAAGCTGGCAGCTCTAAAACACTGGACTCATTTTTGAAGTTTATTAACCTTCTTGTTGGGTAAAGCCCAGCTTTAACTGTCAATTGTCATCAGAACTTGACTGAAACTTGAAAGAAGGAATGCACAGGAGTCCCCTGACAGTCCTCAAGACTGTCTGACAATAAAGCAGATGCCAATGGCTACTATATGAACAGATAAATCCAATCCTTTCTGAGGCCCGGAATTTGAAATTAATCTCTGAGTTTCTCTGTTACTGTTAAATAAAAGGAGAATGAAGAGACACGGCAACCAAATGTAACATGTAGTCCTGTTCATGACTAGTTCATTCCACTAGAAAAAAGCATTATCTTCTTTTGACTCCTCTTTTTAAACTACTCATGTTCCTGAAGGGGATTAACACATTCTATTATCTATGATTCATTCATTCATTTATTTGACAAAAATTTTACCCATATATTTAAGAAATATTTTAGCACCTATTATACCTCAGGGACTCTGCTAAACAATAGGGATATGTTGGCAAAAAAAAAATTTTTTTGTCTTGCTCCTAGCCCTTCTAGGCTTTTGATCTAGTAAAAAAAAAAAAAAAAACACAAATAAATCCAAAAGCAAATAACTATAAAATTCAAATTGTAATAAGTATTGCAAAGAAGAGTTGCTTAGGGGCTTAAGTGTCTCATGTTGGCTCAGGTCATGATCTCAGGGTCCTGGAATTGAACCCCACGTTAGGTCCCTGCTCAGTGGGGAGTCTGCTTCTCCCTCCCCTTCCCCCCATTCATACTGGTTCACCCCCTCTCTCTCTTACATAGATAGGTAGGTAGGTAGGTAGGTAGATAGATAGATAGATAGATAGATAGATAGATAGATAGATAGAGAGATAATATCACAAAGAAATAGATAATGTCACAAAAAATATATAATAGAGGAACTGACTTTGGGGCCAGTGCAGATAAAAGGATAAATAGATACACTTACTCAGAATGTAAGAAAGGAAAGACATACAAAATAACTTTATTATGGTGTGTTAAGTCCAATAAGAGAAATGTGAAAAAAAATACATTGGGAGATCAAAGGAGGATTTGATCTTAATATAAAAATCAGGATACAAAATAATTGCCACCTGATCAAAATTTTTAAATATGAGTAGGCAAGGAAGTGTATCCATATCCAAGAGATTCATACAAGTAAAGGCAGTGGTGGTATTAGGATTAGCGGGACAAAGTCTTGTTAGGAAAGAGGTAAATGAGAGGAGGAGGGGCAAGATCATGGAAGAGTAGGGTCCCCAAATCACCTGTCCCCACCAAATTACCAAGATAACCTTCAAATCATCCTGAAAATCTATGAATTCGGCCTGAGATTTAAAGAGAGACCAGCTGGAACGCTACAGTGAGAAGAGTTCGCGCTTCTATCAAGGTAGGAAGACGGGGAAAAAGAAATAGAGAAACCAAAGGCCTCCAAGGGGGCTGAGGCCGGGGCAAGTGTCCCCAGGACAGGAGAGCCCCGTCCCGGAGACGCAGGAGCTGCACCGACCTTCCCGGGGGAAAGGGGCTCCCAGGGAGTTGGAGCAGGACCCCAGGAGGGCGGGGATGCCCTCGGGCTTCCGGGGACACTAACAGACACCTGCGCCCCAGGGAGAGCCCCACACCCCGCGGCCGAGCTCCCTAAGGGCTGCAGCGCACGGCGGGACCCGGAGCAGCTCGGGCGTCGGCTCCGCGGAGGGGGCTGCGGGCGGGAGCAGCTCGGAGGGGTTCGGGCGGCGGCTCTGCAGAGGGGCTGCGGGGCCAGGGAGCAAGAATCCAACAGCGCAGACTGGGAGCACAGGGCGCCGGGACACAGCCCAGAATCCGGCCTCCCCCCGGACAGGCAGAGGCCGGGAGGGCCCAGGACAGCAAGGACGCTCCTGCCCCGAGCTGAGCAGATCAGCGGCCCCGCCCCGGAGCCTCCAGGCCCTGCAGACGGAGAGCTCCGGAGTTACTGCGGGGGCTGACTCCAGGGCTCCAGAGCTGGCCGCAGCCGCTGAGGTTGTTCCTCCTGGGGCCTCACGGGGTAAACACCCCCCACTGAGCCCTGCACCAGGCAGGGGGCAGAGCAGCTCCCCCAAGTGCTAACACCTGAAAATCAGCACAAGAGGCCCCTCCCCCAGAAGACCAGCTAGACGGACAAGTTCCAGGGAACTCAGGGGACTTGAAGTATACAGAATCAGAAGATACTCCCCCGTGGTTTTTTTGTTTTTGTTTTTGTTTTTGTTTTGCTTTTTGATTTGTTCGCTTCCCCCACCCCTTTTTTCCATTCTTTCTTTTTCTTCTTCTTTTTTCTTTTTTCTTCCCTTTTTCTTTTTTCTTTTTCTCTTTTCTTTCCTTCTTCCTCTCCTCTCTTTTTCTCCTTTTCCCAATACAACTTGTTTTTGGCCACTCTGCACTGAGCAAAATGACTAGAAGGAAAACCTCACCTCAAAAGAAAGAATCAGAAACAGTCCTCTCTCCCATAGAGTTACAAAATCTGGATTACAATTCAATGTCAGAAAGCCAATTCAGAAGCACTATTATACAGCTACTGGTGGCTCTAGAAAAAAGCATAAAGGACTCAAGAGACGTCATGACTGCAGAATTTAGATCCAATCAGGCAGAAATTAAAAATCAATTGAATGAGATGCAATCCAAACTAGAAATCCTAACGATGAGGGTTAACGAGGTGGAAGAACGAGTGAGTGACATAGAAGACAAGTTGATGGCAAAGAGGGAAACTGAGGAAAAAAGAGACAGACAATTAAAAGACCATGAAGACAGATTAAGGGAAATAAACGACAGCCTGAGGAAGAAAAATCTATCTTTAATTGGGGTTCCCGAGGGTGCCGAAGGGCCAGAGGGCCAGAATATGTATTTGAACAAATCATAGGCTGAAAACTTTCCTAATCTGGGAAGGGAAACAGGCATTCAGATCCAGGAAATAGAGAGATCTCCCCCTAAAATCAATAAAAACCGTTCAACACTTCGACATTTAATAGTGAAGCTTGCAAATTCCAAAGATAAAGAGAATATATTTAAAGCAGCAAGAGACAAGAAATCCCTGACTTTATGGGGAGGAATATTAGGGTGACAGCAGACCTCTCCACAGAGACCTGGCAAGCCAGAAAGGGCTGGCAGGAAATATTCAGGGTCCTAAATGAGAAGAACATGCAACCAAGAATACTTTATCCAGCAAGGCTCTCATTCAAAATGGAAGGAGAGATAAAGAGCTTCCAAGACAGGCAGGAACTGAAAGAATATGTGACCTCCAAACCAGCTCTGCAAGAAATTTTAAGGGGGACTCTTCAAATTCCCCTTTAAGAAGAAGTCCAGTGGAACAATCCACAAAAACAAGGACAGAATAGATATCATGATGACACTAAACTCATATCTTTCAATAGTAAATCTAAACGTGAACGGGCTTAATAACCCCATCAAAAGGCGCAGGGTTTCAGACTGGATAAAAAAGCAGGACCCATCTATTTGCTGTCTACAAGAGACTCATTTTAGACAGAAGGACACCTACAGCCTAGAAAATAAAAGGTGAACCATTTACCATTCGAATGGTCCTCAAAAGAAAGCAGGGGTAGCCATCCTTATATCAGATAAACTAAAATTTACTCCGAAGACTGTAGTGAGAGATGAAGAGGGACACTATATCATACTTAAAGGATCTATCCAACAAGAGGACCTAACAATCCTCAATATATATGCCCCCAATGTGGGAGCTGCCAAATATATCCATCAATTAATAACCAAAGTTAAGACATACTTAGATAATAATACACTTATACTTGGTGACTTCAATCTAGCACTTTCTACACTCAATAGGTCTCCTAAACACAACATCTCCAAAGAAACGAGAGCTTTAAATGATACACTGGACCAGATGGATTTCACAGATATCTACAGAACTTTACATCCAAACTCAACTGAATACACATTCTTCTCAAGTGCACATGGAACTTTCTCCAGAATAGATCACATACTGGGTCACAAATCGGGTCTGAACTGATACCAAAAGATTGGGATCGTCCCCTGCATATTCTCAGACCATAATGCCTTGAAATTAGAACTAAATCACAACAAGAAGTTTGGAAGCACCTCAAACATGTGCAGGTTAAGGACCATCCTGCTAAAAGATGAAAGGGTCAACCAGGAAATTAAGGAAGAATTAAAAAGATTCATGGAAACTAATGAGAATGAAGATACGACCGTTCAAAATCTTTGGGATGCAGCAAAAGCAGTCCTAAGGGGGAAATACATCGCAATACAAGCATCCATTCAAAAACTGGAAAGAACTCAAATACAAAAGCTAACCTTACACATAAAGGAGCTAGAGAAAAAACAGCAAATAGATTCTACACCCAGCAGAAGAAGAGTTAATAAAGATTCGAGCAGAACTCAACGAAATCGAGACCAGAAGAACTGTGGAACAGATCAACAAAACCAGGAGTTGGTTTTTTGAAAGAATTAATAAGATAGATAAACCATTAGACAGCCTTATTTAAAAGAAGAGAGAGAAGACTCAAATTAATAAAATCATGAATGAGAAAGGAGAGATCACTACCAACACCAAGGAAATACAAACGATTTTAAAAACATATTATGAACAGCTATACGCCAGTAACTTAGGCAATCTAGAAGAAATGGATGCATTCCTGGAAAGCCACAAACTATCAAAACTGGAACAGGAAGAAATAGAAAACCTGAACAGGCCAATAACCAGGGAGGAAATTGAAGCAGTCATCAAAAACCTCCCAAGACACAAGAGTCCAGGGCCAGATGGCTTCCCAGGGGAATTCTATCAAACGTTTAAAGAAGAAACCATACCTATTCTACTAAAGCTGTTTGGAAAGATAGAAAGAGATGGAGTACTTCCAAAATCATTCTATGAGGCCAGCATCACCTTAATTCCAAAACCAGACAAAGACCCCACCAAAAAGGAGAATTACAGACCAATATCCCTGATGAACATGGATGCAAAAATTCTCAACAAGATACTGGCCAATAGGATCCAACAATACATTAAGAAAATTACTCACCATGACCAAGTAGGATTTATCCCCGGGACACCAGGCTGGTTCAACACTTGTGAAACAATCAATGTGATTCATCATATCAGCAAGAGAAAAACCAAGAACCATATGATCCTCTCATTAGATGCAGAGAAAGCATTTGACAAAATACAGCATCCATTCCTGATCAAAACTCTTCAGAGTGTAGGGATAGAGGGAACATTCCTCAACATCTTAAAAGCCATCTACGAAAAGCCCACAGCAAATATCATTCTCAAATGGGGAAGCTCTGGGAGCCTTTCCCCTAAGATCAGGAACAAGACAGGGATGTCCACTCTCACCACTGCTATTCAACAGAGTACTGGAAGTCCTAGCCTCAGCAATCAGACAACAAAAAGACATTAAAGGCATTCAAATTGGCAAAGAAGAAGTCAAACTCTCCCTCTTCGCTGATGACATGATACTCTACATAGAAAACCCAAAAGCCTCCACTCCAAGATTGCTAGAACTCATACAGATCTAAATTTGGTAGTGTGGCAGGATACAAAATCAATGCCCAGAAATCAGTGGCATTTCTATACACTAACAATGAGACTGAAGAAAGAGAAATTAAGGAGTCAATCCCATTTACAATTGCACCCAAAAGCATAAGATACCTAGGAATAAACCAAACCAAAGAGGTAAAGAATCTATACCCAAAAACTATAGAACACTTCTGAAAGAAATTGAGGAAGACACAAAGAGATGGAAAAATATTCCATGCTCATGGATTGGCAGAATTAATATTGTGAAAATGTCAATGTTACCCAGGGCAATATACACGTTTAATGCAATCCCTATCAAAATACCATGGACTTTCTTCAGAGAGTTAGAACAAATTATTTTAAGATTTGTGTGGAATCAGAAAAGACCCCGAATAGCCAGGGGAATTTTAAAAAAGAAAACCATATCTTGGGGCATCACAACGCCAGATTTCAGGTTGTACTACAAAGCTGTGGTCATCAAGACAGTGTGGTACTGGCACAAAAACAGACACATAGATCAGTGGAACAGAATATAGAACCCAGAAGTGGACCCTGAACTTTATGGTCAACTAATATTCGATAAAGGAGGAAAGACTATCCATTGGAAGAAAGACAGTCTCTTCAATAAATGGTGCTGGGAAAATTGGACATCCACATGCAGAAGAATGAAACTAGACCACTCTCTTGCACCATACACAAAGATAAACTCAAAATGGATGGAAGATCTAAATGTGAGACAAGAGTCCATCAAAATCCTAGAGGAGAACACAGGCAACACCCTTTTTGAACTCGGCCACAGTAACTTCTTGCAAGATACATCCATGAAGGCAAAAGAAACAAAAGCAAAAATGAACTATTGGGACTTCTTCAAGAAAAGAAGCTTTGCACAGCAAAGGATACAGTCAACAAAACTAAAAGACAACCTACAGAATGGGAGAGGATATTTGCAAATGACGTATCAGATAAAGGGCTAGTTTCCAAGATCTATAAAGAACCTCTTAAACTCAACACCAAAGAAACAAACAATCCAATCATGAATGGGCAAAAGACATGAACAGAAATCTCACAGACGAAGACATAGACATGGCCAACATGCACATGAGGAAATGCTCCGCATCACTTGCCATCAGAGAAATACAAATCAAAACCACAATGAGATACCACCTCACACCAGTGAGAATGGGGAAAATTAACAAGGCAGGAAACCACAAATGTTGGAGAGGATGTGGAGAAAAGGGAACCGTCTTACACTGGGAATGTGGGAATGAGAACTGCTGCAGCCACTCTGGAAAACTGTGTGGAGGTTCCTCAAAGAGTTAAAAATAGATCTGCCCTACGACCCAGCAATTGCACTGCTGGGGATTTACCCCAAAGATACAGATGCAGTGAAACGCCGGGACACCTGCACCCCGATGTTTCTAGCAGCAATGTCCACAATAGCCAAAATGTGGAAGGAGCCTCGGTGTCCATCGAAAGATGAATGGATAAAGAAGATGTGGTTTATGTATACAATGGAATATTACTCAGCCATTAGAAACGACAAATACCCACCATTTGCTTCAACGTGGATGGAACTGGAGGGTATTATGCTGAGTGAAGTAAGTCAATCGAAGAAGGACAAACATTATATGTTCTCATTCATTTGGGGAATATAAATAATAGTGAAAGGGAATATAAGGGAAGGGAGAAGAAATGTGCAGGAAATATCAGAAAGGGAGACAGAACGTAAAGACTCCTAACTCTGGGAAACGAACTAGGGGTGGTGGAAGGGGAGGAGGGCGGGGGGTGGGGGTGAATGGGTGACGGGCACTGAGGGGGGCACTTGACGGGATGAGCACTGGGTGTTATTCTGTATGTTGGTAAATTGAACACCAATAAAAAATAAATTTATTAAAAAAATAAAAAGTAAATAAAATAAAATAAAATAAAATAAAATAAAAAAATGTTAACAAAAAAAAAAAGAAGAAAGAGGTAAATGAGGGCACCTGGGTGGCTCAGTTGTTGAGCATCTGCCTTTGGTTCAGGGTGTGATCCCAGGGTCCTGAGATCGAGTCCCACATGAGGCTCCCCATGGAAGCCTACTTCTCCCTCTGCCTGCATCTCAATCTCTGTGTGTCTCTCATGAATAAATAAATAAAAGCTTAAAAAAAAAAGATGTAAATGATGTGATGTGATGAGCCCTGGATGTTATATGCAACTGATGAATTACTGAACTCTACAGCTGAAACTAATGATGTACTATATGTTGGTTAATTTAATTCAAATCTTTGTAAAAGAAAGAGGAAAATGTCACAGTATGCATGCTATACAGGCTCCTGAGAAACGATAGTAGGAGTTATGGCTTCAGGGACGGATTAGAAGTGGATTGAGAAGGACCAAAAATGTGGAGCTATTAAAAGCTTGTGAACAGTAGAGTTGAATAGCTACTTCTTTGTCTGAAAGGTAATCACAGTCATCTAGAGAACTGAGATTCCAAAATGCAGAAGGAATAAATGAATAAATAATCAAGTCCTACCCCTACAAGGGTAACTGTTAAAGACTCCCAAGAAAAGTCCAAGACAGAATCGAATGTTTATTGCTGAGGTGGCCACCATAGTTTTAAATGACACAAACTCATTGACCCAATAGCCACCCCACTCTCAGAAAGGGCTGAACTGTCCAGACTCCCACCCACAAGGAGCTCCAATTTATGTCTAAAGTGAGCCTCTTGGCATCCCTCTCACAGACCTTTTACCACATGAAATGTGGATTGCTGAGGCACCTGGGTAGATCAGTTGGTTAAGCGTCTACCTTTGAATCAGGTCATGATCCCCAGTTTCTGAGATTGAATTCCATATCTGGCTCCATGCTAAGCGGGGAGCCTGCTCCTCCCTCTCCCTCTCCCTCTGTCTCTCTCCCTCTCTCTTTCTCTCTCTCTCTGTTAAATTAATTAATTAATTAATTAATAGCTTTACAAAAAATAAGAAATGTGAATTGCTGTGAAATGCTGCAATCTCTATGGTCATTTTATAGAGATACTTTCTAACTATAAATACAGGAGGAGGCACCTCAAAATATATTAATTCACATGCTTATGAGTCAGAACACTATACTGCAAATGACAGAAATTCAACCATAACTAGTCTAAGCAAAAGGGAATTTATAGGATAATATAACCAGGGAATCCAAAGGTTCAGACTCTGGCATTGTTTGAACCAGAGGTTCAAGCAAAATCAAAGAAATCTGTATCACCTTCCATTTCTCAGATCTTCCTGAATCTGTTTGGCTTAGCTGCATTTTCAGATACATCATCTCTTTATGGCAAACCATCATTCGTGGCTTCACATTCATGTCCTGCGTGTTTAGAATTTCCAGTAGTGGAAACAAGCTTTTTTTCACAGCCTAGCAGAGGAGACTTGGAGAAGACTCTTACAGAACTGAAATGGATTGAGTATGCATCTAAAACCAATCATAGTGCCTAGAGAGGTGGGTTCATCTAATTGGCCAATTTGAATCAGTGTCTACCATTGAGTAAATTGTTCCACACAGAAAAAAATTAAAAGAAGTTGTGTTTCCATTAGAAACAGGATGATACAGTACCAAGCAAACAGAAACAACAAACATGATTGATTTTGCAAATTGGCTCATGATTTTCTGCTCCAACCCCCTTGTAGCCTGCCCTACTGGATGCTAGAGGCTGGAAAGCTAAAACACCCATCCCAGACTCCCTTACAGCTCAGATGTGCACAGGGCAGCTTCTGCCAGCAGACATACTCATGCAAAATTTAGCAGCTTATGTTGTTTATTCTGGCAAGTGAATTCATGGAGGCATTTTGGTGAAATAATTATAGATGGTCCCCAGCTTCATAGGTAGCAAGAGAAAGAATTCAGGGCAAATAATTTGCTAGAAGAGGTCACAATCGAGACAATTCTTTCTCGGAGTCCACAGCAGTGGTACAACTGTCTAATCATTGCAGAGGTTGTAGCTCCCTTGGAAAAGCACTTCTGTAATGTAGTTTTGGAGAACTTCCATGAAAGCTGAGCCCCACAGCCTATCCCTTCAGCCCTTCTGAGGATTTTGTAAGCCCCTACATCTTTGTATATTCAATCCCTTTCTTTTTTTTAATATATTTATTTGACAGAGATTTTGACATAAGCAGAGTGAGCAACAGAAGGAGAGGGAGAAGCAGATTCCCCATGCAGAGGGAGCCTGATGTGGGGACTCAATCTCAGGACTCTGGGATCATGCCCTGAGCTGAAGGCTTAACCAACTGAGTCACCCAAGTACCCCTCAAACTCTTTCTATTTAAATCAGTTATATTTTATTATCTACAGCTGGACCCTGGCTAATGAATGCAGTAATCCACCATAATTTCTGAATAGTGTTCTATAAGAACTCTTGTTCTGTATTCTTAACATAAATGATGAAATCATGGAATCAAGTTCAGTTATTCAGTTATTATATACCTCTCATGAGCTCATTCCACTACTGATGGGCCTCAGTGGTTTGAGATATACATTTTTATTCTGACATCTTACCACTTACTAATGCTCTCTTCATCCATACCTAACTAGTTAAACTCATCTCTTAAGATGTTAATTTTAATTACTATGGTTTTCAATTCCTGTGTTTGTATTTGATTCTTTTCTTTTTAAAATCTATTGTGTCATTTTCCCAGTCTCCTGACAAGATTTTTAACATTTCAAGCATAGCTAGTTTAAAATGTGTTTGAAGGATGCCTTGTGGTACAGTTGTTGAGCATCTGCCTTTGGTTCATGGCGTGATACCATGGTCCTGGGATTGAGTCCCACGTTGGGCTCCCCGCAGGGAGCCTGCTTCTCCCTCTGCCTATGTCTCTGCCTCTCTCTGTGTCTCTAATGAGAAAATAAATAATTTTTTAAATTTAAATAAATAAATAAATAAATAAAATGTGTTTGATCTTTCCAACATCCAGGCAGGACCTATCTTTATTGTGTCTACTGCTCTGTTTGTATTTAGTCGTGGGTAGGATAGTCTCTTATATGTGTGATTATCTGTGGCTTTAAATACAATTGCCTATAAATATCAAAGGTGTCCTCAGAAATAGTTTGAGAACTCAAATCTTGTTACTTTCTTCTAAAGAGGATCTTTATTTTACTCTTGTCAGTCAGCTAGAGGCAGTAGAAATCTAGGATCACCTCTCAGGAACCACCCAGATCATGCAAAGATGAGCCGTGGACTCATCAAGAGGCCAGGTTTCCTGGTTCACATTTTTCTTCTTCTTCTTCTTTTTTTTTTTTTATTAAGATTTTACTTATTTATTTGAGAGTGAGTGAGTGAGTAGGTAAGAGAGAGAGAGAGAGAGAAGGAGCAGGGGGAGGGGCAGAAGAAGAAGCAGACTCCTGGCTGAGCAGGGAGCCTAATGTGGGGGCTGGATCCCGGGACACTGGGATCATGACCTAAGCCAAAGGCAGATCCTTGACCGACTAAGCCACCAAGGCACCTCAAGATCATTTTTAATGGAATGTCCACATTTTATAAAACAAATGTAGTAAGGTGCCTCAGAATGTTTTGGTTCACATTTTTCTAATTGCAGAATAGCTCTTTACGTTTCCAACACAAACCATAGTGTTTTTACTCTTCCCCTACCCTTGGAGGGTCCTGAACTCTAGCTTTGGTCTTTCTGGCCCCATGAGACTGCCAGTACACAAGCCCCCAGGTACACCGTTTAGAGCCAGCAAGGGCATCCAGGTAAAAGCAGTCAAAAATGCTGGTCTCACTCTCTAGAGTGCTTCTATCTCCTATATCTTGGCTCCAAAATTTCTCATAACCTAGTTAACTCTCCTAAGTCCTCAAACATATTATTCTATATATATAATATTTTCTCCAGATTTCTGGCTGTCGTCAGCAAAAGGATTGTTCCAAACTACTATATCTGCCATAATCCAGGGACATATTACTTTTCTGGAATCTAGAGGTAGCTTTTCAAACTCAGTCTAATTCAGGCTATATGGAAACTCAACAGAAAATGAGAAACTTATATAGAACATTCCAACTCTTTCACCCTAAGTGGTAGAAAATCAGCCAGGTCCACTTAAGGAATGAACCAACCATTTTGAGGAAGTTAATGGCTAAGAACTTTTGTCTTTCCTCAGACAAACTCTCCTATCAAGGAGTGTTCTTTTTATGGGAAGACAGGCAGTTTTCACACGTGAGGCAGCTGCTAGAAATGACTTCGTTACAACAACTGCTCTGCTTTCTCCTCACTCTTAACAACCTGAGAGGTTCTGGAATGGTTCTCCCAGGAAGCCTGTGTTTTTTTTTTTTTTCACCTGTCATATTTCATTTTTAGTCGTCAGGGCAGAAAAGATGTGTTTTGGGTGAAAACAATTTTCTCTCAATGAGTAACAAAAAAAATAAGAAGGGGGTTCAACTCAAACATGTCTTACAGAGAAATTAAATTTTAAAGGAAAAAGAAACTTAGTCATGTTTTATCTGTCTTGTTTTGGGATTTTGCAAACAAACATACAAACAAACAAGCAGAAAACACTCCTCCAGAGGAGCTTATGCCTACTTTTAATACAAAAATCTGACCTGGTCTAAGCCCAGGTCTCTTCATAGTCACTTGAGAAATTATTTGCTTCTGTCATGACACTGAAGGATGATGATCACAGAGCTTAAAGCCATTTGAGCAGTGAAAAATCATGAAATAGCACTGAGGGAAGCCCCAGATTTTCTGGTTTAGTGTTATGGGGAAATTTTTTTTTCATTCTATTCTATAAGAAATAGTGTCCCCCCAGCCTGTTCCTTTGGCGGACAGATTCATCATTGCTGAGGGGTCAGAGAGAGGCTCCCATGGAAGAGTAGGGGCTGTAGTGTTGATTGTATTTATTAAGCAACCAAGGATAAAATATTGGTTGCAATGTCGCAGAGACCACACAAAATGATCCGTGAAAGGCTGTAACTTTTAACATGTTGGGGGGAGGGCGAGAGACACTGGTCATCAGAATTGCCCAGAAGAAAGAGTTATTATTTGTTGTTAATGAGAGGCCCTATAAATTACTGACATAAAAGTGATATATAGAGCAATGAAACAGTCCAAGGATTAAGAAATTAAAAGTCAAATAAAATGAAAGTTAGATAACATAAATATCTAGACCTTTGAAAGTCAGTTTTTCCATATGAGTGTATGTAATAAAAAAAAAATTTTTTTTCCCCAACAAAAGTAGAGTAAAAGTGAGCTCAATGCCCAGCTTTGTCACTCACTAGTGGTATGAGTTTGGACACATTTCACAGTCTTTCTGCACCTCAGTTTGCTCATCTCTAAAATGGAGTTAATGGTGGTTGCATGGAGTAAGCCACCGATATCACTATTGTTGATACTACCACATTATTATTAAGTTAGCTTGCCATGAAATCCAAAATACAAATGACAAAAGGAAGTGGCCCCTGTCAAACTGATATTAGCCAAGGAGGAAGAAAGGAGAAAGTACAGTGTTTCAAAGCATTCTGATAAAACATTTTAAAATCAAAATCCACTACTTCAGATCCAGTAGTGTTAAGGACAGTGTCTAACATTTCATTTTGAACTGCCGGTTTCAAAAAGAAATATTTTAAACAAATAAAATAGTAGAAAGCAGATTATATAGACTGAATATGACTAACTTCCAGAGAAACAGAAGTCTGTGTGCCTAGTCAGTTATGCAAAGGTGACTTTGTTCTCAGATTCTTAAGAGAATAAAGAACATGTTGCCTTGGCAGAGAGCTCTTTACACAAGCAACTGTGTATGTTCTCCACCCATTTCTCTTGACATTTCCATCCTCACATTCTTGGCAAAGTCAACATCCACATGCCTCTTGATCTGCATTGTTTGCAAGAATTCTGGTAGCTTAGTCTGCTGGATGAGATGCAGTATTGGTTCTCTTCACATGAACATGGCAAGACCTCTTCTTGATTGGAATGAAACTGGAAAGGGGTATTATTGTCTGTGTAATTCAAAAAGCCAAGATGTCTATGGGCATCAGCACCGTGGAATTCAGATGCTCAGATGACATCCATTAGGAATTAGTTTTTGTCATGTCTGAACTCTGTTTTCCAAGGTGGTGGCTGGCTCTACTCACATTAGCAAGTTGACCACCAGATGCTGATCTACTAGGTAAGAGAAGCAGAAAGAGAGAAAGTTCCTTTTTTTAATATGTCCATCATATATCTTAAGGCTAATTTTTACTGGATTGACTGAGGTCCAAGACCATGACTGAACCAGTCACTGTACCAAAGGGGAAAAAATATTTAGCCACACCTCAATTACATGCTCATCCCAGATAACAGGGAGTGGGTGTAAATTGTATTCAGACTACCAGTCTAACTGTGGGTACAGCAACCCAAAAGAAAGAGATGTATGCTAGCAGAAGGGATACTGTACATACAGAATAACAATTATTGCATGTACCAGGTTTCCCTGGCTTGGACCCACTCTCTTCTCACACTCCTCTGGACACTCCCTTCCAGTGAAGCCCAGGAGCTATCCTTTCTCACCTCCATCACTCATAAAGGTAATCTTCACTCATCCTGTAAGACTGCTCAATGATTACTTCCATTAAGAAGTCTTCCCTGACTATTCATATCACCATAGTTCCAGGCTGGATTAGGAGATCCCAATGATCATATAATTCCCTTTGCTTCTATCACAGTACTTACACACTTACATGCCTCTACTCCTTGACCTCTTGAGCACAGAGACTATCTAACTCACTGTCATATCACCTGAAGCATTTCAAATATAGTAGGCACTCAGTCCATGCTGAGTGAATAAATCAATGAAAGAAATTTTAACATAAGGTCAGATGCCGAATAATTTTACACATACAAACACAAATGCAAAATACACAGATGGTCTTCAAAATAGCTAACAACCCATAAATTCACAAACCAATCATAAAGGATGCTGGCTCCAGGATTGGGGCAGTGGAAGGGATGCACCTTCCATGACCCAAGTGTTACCACTTCAGCTGCTGGATCATGGTGGAATCAAAGGTTCCAGGGGTGGCAAGCGGAGCACTCAAAGGCATCAGCTATTTACCAAGTGCTATGCAAATATTTGAATATTTCATCAGCCAGTAGAATTGTGCCTATTGGTAATTACCAGCCATCTATGTATATAAGTGTATTTATACGTACAATAGCTAATACATGTGTGTAGGTATGAAATATAAATTTGCATTTTATACATTCTCAGAGCCTAAAATTTCCAGGGGTATTACGGCAGTTATCCAGACTCTGAGAGATGTACCTTCGCCTGTAAAGACACTATAACTCTCCTTTCCATTATACTTCCCACCAAAGAAGCACCTGCTCTGACTTCAGCTCCCAAAGCAACAGGCCCCCAATGATCACTTAGAGATGGCTCAGGCATGATCCCAGTCTCAGTGACACCTGCTCATCTCATAATCAATCCAGTCATTCTTACAGCCTTCCCTCAAACTTACATTCATTTCCTAAAAGAGTTTAAAACCTTCCCCTAAAAAGATGGAACAAACATTAGGAGCCTTAAGTGATCCAAAGGTGACCAGGTCTGGGAAAACCTTCAGGAAAGCTCATTTTGCATTCACAACGGAGGCAGCAGTGGTCAGGTTCTGCTGGTGGGTGAATTTACAACATATAATTCTTTCAGAATGAGATATGCAAATTAAATCAATTAAATCCTGGCTGTGCTTGGCCATTCTAATGCACACACTCATCGCCACATTAATTGAAATGGCGCTGAAGGAGCCTTAAATTCAGGGTAATAAGTTGTGTCTGAGATAATCAACAGGCGATGCATTCATATTAGGGCTGAATAGGAAAAGCTGATTCTAAATCATTCAGGAATCCAGCACTGCATGTGAGAGAGGCTAGTCATGTGGCACTGATAACCAAAAAGGAGCTCCATTTTTCAATTCTACTGGCAAGAGACACAATTTGTTCAGGAGAGGCACTATTTTCCCCCACTCTGGACTCTGAGCAGTCATGAGGGTGAGAAAGAGCAGTGAATGAGACTTTGCTACATAAGAACTCGAGGGAATGAAATTTCAGAATAAAACCAGACCAATAGCTAGAAGTCAAGCAAGAAAATGACTCTATACATGCAATACCACTTGTAGCTCAAGACAGAAAGCTGAGTGTGACTCTGGATTTCTCCCATTCTAACTACCCCTTCCCATGAGCTAATCCATTAGTAGACCCCCTTTTTACTGTCTTCTCATTATAGCCCTAGACCATCAGCCTCTCCTGACCTCCACTGGCACCACCACCACAGACCATGCATTACAGTGCTTCCCCTAAACTTTTGTAATTGGTCTCTCATTGGTTTGCTTGACTTCAATCTCTTCTTCTATAGAATCCATATGGGCTTTTATAAGTAAAAATCTGATTCTGTTACCCCTTGCTTTAAAACCCTTCAATGGTTTCCTGTTGTACTTTGAATGAGATCCAAATTTTGCATCATGGTCCAGTTGGCCAAGCATAATAGGCCCCTTCCTGCTTTTCTGACTCTGTCTGGATGCCCAATCTTCCCACTGCCCCCTCCCACAGTCATCCCCCACTCGTGCATTTTCACCATACTAGCCACCTTTCAGTTGCTTAAACATACTAAATTCTTTCTTCTCAATGCCATTTTCTCTGCCTGAGACATTGTTTCCTACTCCTCCCAGCCTCATCCTGACTTCTTTGTATGGCTGGATCTTGCTGGTCTCACCTTAAAGATGACTTCCTCCGTGAGCCTTTCTCTGACTACCTTATCCCAAGAACATTCCTGTTCTGCTTCAAGCCCAGTGCCATGCAATATCATCTCCCCAAAAAGACACTTTGACACCTTCTTCTAGGGATTGTATGTTATCTCCTTTAGCTTGTCTCAAGAAACTGAGAAACAGAAACCCCAATTTTTTACCCTGGCTGTCTCAAGGCTGTAGATGCTGCTACAGTAGCAGTGAGAGATTAAATACTTGGAGATATGCTCCTGCTGGGATCCATTTCCTCTATCAACAGGCCCACTCCAAAAGGAATAGCATTTGGATGGCGGGGGACCCACTTGAGCTGATTTGCCTTCAATCCAGTCAACAAGGCAAGGCAATTTAGTCTCACATTTAGTACCACTTACTTTGCTAAGTACATTCTAACAGTTTTAATGACCTAACCTAGGGAGCACTCTGTCTACATACAAGTTGATTGGTTGAGAACTTTGATTTTCCCACTGGAGACTTCACTATTAATCCATGATTTATTAAGCCATTAGTCAAAGATTTCAACACCCCAAACATGCTGTCATTAATACTTAAGCTACCCTCCTATGTCTTGCCCTTCTGTACCACATCTTGGAATGACTTCTGGGAGTTGCTGCCTCTAGATATCTGCCCCTAGAACCAGTGGCATCCCCATCTCACCTCATATTCTGCACACAGCTTCAGTCTCGAACTGTGAATTATCTGTCCTCAGAGCCCTTGGCAGAATTGCCACCATAGACTTAACCAACCTCTAGACTTTTTCATCTGATGCTACCCATCTTGGCCCTGTAAGAGCTTTTAATATGCCCTGTGGCAGCTTCCCATTTTTCTCAACTAATTATGAGACTTGATCAGATTCATCTTCTACAAACTCACTCATTTTTGCAAATATGCTTGAGGATATGATGCAAAAGAGGTGACTATATGATGGGTGCCACTTCTCTGCCAAATATGATCCATCAAATTTTTCATTTCTATAGTTGCTTTTAAGTGTATTTTTAAGACAGAATTTTACCTCTTTTTTTATCATCTTCCTCAGGTTAAAAAAGTGAAGTCTGGGGGAAAAATTAAAATCAATTCATTATTACCACTGCCATATCCTGTTAAAAAGATATTTCATCATACTAATACGAGTAGAGGTAATAAGCATTACTCTAGAACCCAGTTTTCCTACTTCCCTCTTTCTCTTTTTGCCATTTATACCCTATATCAATCAGAATTCCTAGTGCCAGAAACCAAAACCAACTCCCGACATCTAGAAGTAAAATGGAATTTATTGGATGGAAATTGGAAACTCGCAGAATCAACCAGAGATCCAAAGAAAAAGGATTGGAAAATGTTAAGGACCATGAAACACTGGGAAGCTGGGTTTGGGGAATATTTGGGCAGTTACTACTGCCACAAAACTTAAAAGATAGCTACTTTTACTGCTGCTGCTGCCACCTAAGTGAATGCTAATGGACCTTTATTCTTTCCATCCTCAGCTCAAGATGTAAAATCTTTGGTGCAAGAATATGACAGGCTGAGCTAGCTCACGTGCACATGCCCTGGAAGTCAGGCAATATGGAGAGAGGAAAACTACCCCCAAGAATGAATGCTATGGTGCATTACAAGCTCCTCTCTTCACAACCCAGGCCTTCATCCCCCAGCAGCTGGGGATGTTGTGCAGATGGCTCTCAGATGAATCCTTCCTAAGTAATCACCCTCCACTGGGAGGAGCTACCTCACCCAAAGTATATTCTCGACAGGGGACATCCTGTATTCAATGGCTGGTGGATATAGGAACACAAAGTCCTGGTCCCTGTGCCTCAGTTTGTGACATTTCTGAAGGGCCATCCCAGACTCAGAGCTCTGCACAGAGTTGGCTAACGTGTCAATGCAAACTATATCATTGTTCAACTACATCCTCTCCTGGTCTGTTTTCATCACCCCATTAAAGGTGTGGTTCCTAATAATGCTCCTACAAGCAAATAACTATTTCAGGGTCTGTCTTCAACTTATGACAGCCTCCCTCAGCTTCCCAAAAAGAACTACACTTAATAGGAAAGTCTGTCATAAATAAGACAGGGCATGGATATTAGGTAACCAAAGCAAATGACATATGTTCATGTCATGCCCAAGTATTTTTCATGTCCAGATCAGACACTGCCATTAGTAAGTAGTTTACCTTTATAGTTCTGTTTTTTAAATCCTAGAAAACTCCTATGAAATCCAGCAAGTTTCCTCACCGTCACTCATCCTTTCCCTTCCCCATGCTCCCTTGTACATGTCACTCCTTCCGGTATCTATAGCTATATATTTTTACATTTCTTTCAGGGAGAAAGGTAAAGGGAGAGAGAAGAAAGGGGATGGGGGTGGGGGAGAAGGAAGGAGAGATATAAGATATGATCTTACTTCTATTTATCCTCATGCTCTTCTCCCTTCGTATCTCTACCAGTATAAAATCTACCTATTCTGATTTATAAAGCCAATCCCCCACATATGAAAACCACTTGAATGGTTCAAAGTGCTTTAACCGATCTGATCTACAAAACTACCACAAAGCAAGCAGTACACCTATTGTTACTCCCATATTACCAATGGTGAGACTTGTCTTGGATATGAGAGTTCATCCAGATTCATCCCTCCATCATTTCCTTTGAGAATCTTCCAACCCACATTGACCTTTCTCTAAACTATTGCAGTGACTGGTTTGTACACCAAACTCCATTCACAGTGTCAGGTATCATTCTCCTGGTATTCCTTGCATGGACATGTTTGGTTCCTGCCTGGCATTCTCATTCTCCAACCTACCCTACTCTGCCCCAGGCTAGAGATAAGTTTCCAGAGGGTCAGGGTCCCATCTTGAGGCCTACCAGCACTGGTAAAAGGCTAGAGACCCAGGACCCAGTCCTGGCTTTGGCACTTCCTTGACAGTTGACCTTGAACAAGTTGTTTAACTCTTATGAGCCTTAGATTCCTCATCTATGAAAGGATGGGCACCTACTTTTTTAAATTATTGTGAGATTAAATGTACCATTTGAGAAAACTATCATCAGTCACACAATAGCCACTTAATAAGGGATCGTTTTTCTTTCATTTTCACTTGCACAGTACTAGGCACACCATGGGCATTTCATGAATATTTATTAATATACTATTAAAAAACATGATGAGGGACATCTGGCTGGCTCAGTCAGGAGAGCATGCAACTCTTGATCTCAGGGTTGTGAGTCAAGCCCCATATGCGACATAGAGCTTACTTTAAAAAAAATACAACAAAAGAAATGATGGACATAAAGTATGTAAGGAAATAGACAGTGGTCTTGAAAACATTTAAAATTGCGTTTAGGGCAGCCCGGGTGGCTCAGCAGTTTAGCGTCACCTTCAGTCCAGGGCGTCATCCTGGAGACCCGGGATCACGTCCCACTCAGGCTCCCTGCATGGAGCCTGCTTCTCCCTCTGCCTGTGTCTCTGCCTCTCTTTCTCTTTCTTTCTCTTTCTCTCTCTCTTTCTCTGTGTGTGTGTGTCTCATGAATAAATAATAAAATCTTTAAAAAATAAAATAAAATTGTGTTTAGTGTTTACTGCATGCCATACCTAATATATATTTCAGTCTCATCATCTATTACGTAACACCACGTAATCCCTCTGCTTTCCCATCAACCATGCATCCAAAAAAAATGGCAGTCTGTATGTCTGTTATTGTACAAACCATCACAGCCTGTTAATACATACTGCAATGTACATTTTACTCAAACACAGTATTTTATAAACCAGGAACATGTCTCATCATGAGGATGTGTTAACTTCAGCCCAGAGAATAAGTGATTGTTCAAAGTCACACAGTCAAAAAATAGCAGAATAGGAGCTAAAATCCAGATTTGGTGAGTCCAGAACCAATATTTTTTCCTCCAGTTCACAAATGGACAGTGTTATTTCATAATCAGCTCACCTTTCTCTCAAATCCATGGGGGAAACTCTGGGTTATGCACCAATACCATAGGAGATTAATGTTAATTTTACTTGAGAGAACATTTAGAGTCATTCGGTTGCCAGAAATGGAAACCCACTCAGACTATCTTAAATAAAAGGAGTTGGGTTTTTTTTTGTGTTGTGTTTTGTTTGCTTGTTTGTTCAAGACCTTACAAAATCTCAAGGCTGCTAAGAAACCAAGAACCAAAAAAACTAGCCCAAATCGAGGAAGCCATGTTATCTGTTTGCTTTTCTCCACTCTTCACCACCACATTATCTCCTGGTGTCTCAACTCCCTAGTGTGCACGTTCTTCTCAAAGCCATTATTCTCTGCTTCTTTGTAACTGAAGACTGAAACATGACTACCTGAACTTCTTTCTTGCTTCCCACTTCCGACAGCACAAACTAGCTCACTATCATCCTTGTGTCCCAATTCCAAATTCCCAGGTGAGAACATCTGATTGGCTGAGCCCAACCAAGGGAGGACTCTCTTTACTTGGGTGACTATCCTCATCCAATCTGCTTGGAGTCATGAAGGAGTTTAATTATGTAACATAATGAACTGCAATGAGTTGTGTCTTTGTGTGTGGAGAGGAACACATTACCAGGGAAGGAATAGCCCAGAAGTAGCACTGGAATAACTTTGGATGTTTATATTAATCATCTGGCTTCTCCCAAACATCTCAATGATGGATATCTCCAAGTATGCACTATGACCATCAACCACAGAGAGATGTGGACTCAAACAATGCTGCAGTCATAGGGCTGCACCACTCAAATCTCCTTTCAAGAGAGGCACTAGCATCTCAAAGAGATTTCCACTCTTGTGTTCATCACATTTTTCACAATAGTCACCAGGTGTAATCAACCTAAATATCCATCAAGAGACAAATGAATGAAAAATGTGCTATATACATACAGTGAAATATTAGCCTGAAAAAAACCATGAAATTCTTACACATGCTACAACCTGGATGAACCTTCAGGACATTATGCTAAGTAAATTAAGTCAGTCATAAAAAAGATAAATATTGCATGATTCCACTTATATGATATATCTACAGTAGTCAAACTCTTAGAAACAAAAAATAGAATGGCGATTGCCAGAGGGTATGGAGGGGTGGGATTTGTTCAATGGATATCAAGTTTCTATTTTGCAAGATAAAAAAGTTCTAGAGATCCACCGTAAAACAGTGTGCACATAGTTAACATTACTGTAGACTTAAAAATGGTGAAGATGCTGGGGCACCTGGGTGGCTCAGTCAGTTAAGCATCTGACTCTTGATTTCAGCTCAGGCCCTGATCTCAGGGTTGTGAGATCGAGCCCTGGGTGGAGCCTGCCCAGGATTCTCTCCTTCTCCCTCTGCCTCTGCCCCTCCCCCCTCACTCATGCATGCTCAATCTCTCAAAAAAAAAAAAAAAAAAAAGATGAAGATGGTAATTTTATGTTCCATGTTTTTTTTGCCACAATAGAGAAAGAGAGAGAGGCACATGGAGTGCAGTTAACTGTGAGTCTCCTATGAGTGTCTTCAGAATTGGCTTCAGTTTTCAGCTCCTCAGACATACCCCAGTCAATGACAAGGCACAAGAATGTCACAGGACTCACCAACACTGGATGCCTCTACAGGTAAGCCTTGTACCGATGCTCTGTTTGGGCTAGCCAAGATTCTCAGAGCTGTCCTACATTCTCACGCTCCCCTACTTTCCTTCCCCCTCACCTTTCATAGATGTCAGCTCTCCTTCATGGTCTGAATGCTTTTCCTGACTATTCTTCCTTCCTTTCACTTGTCTTTCATTGATATTATATCCAATAAATCACTTACATTTCTACCTCTACCTTAGCATCTACTTCCCAAAGAAGCTGCCTGTCATAGATGACTAAAATGTCATACCAAGCTCTTTCACACTCCCATGAGAGAAAAGGGAGTGCACATACGTGCATATCCACTATTAAGGAAGCCCCTCTGAAAGCTAACCTGACACCCCAGACAGTTTTAGCTCTTCTCTGTTTCCACTGCATCTTTCATATCTCCATCACATATTACACTCATAGTTGTGTACAGGTCCAGGACCCCACTACAATCTGCTCTTTGAAGGCTACAGGCACACACATCGATTTATTTCAGTATCCCCAGCACCTGTCAGGGTACCTGGCAGATAGGACATGTTCAGGAAATATTTGAGGAAGGAAAGAAGAAAAGGCAGGATGGGACAGTACCAGAAGGGTTAAAGGACAGGAACCATTCTTGGTGTATCTCAGCACACAGCTGATGCTCAAAAATGCTCATCCATGAGCTGTACACAGTTGTCTGCCCCTTCCTGTCATCCAATAACAGTTAATAAATATGTATTGAGTGCTTACTGTGTGCCAGATGGAGAGCGAATGTCTCCACACGCCTTTGGCATGTGGTCTCTGTCCTGAGCTTTGAAACACAGGGATATTCGATTCTCCTGTTGTCAGCTGGTATCCATGCTTTCCCCAACTCTGTTTGGCCAACCAAACATCCTGGACACACTGGATTCTGGCAGAAGTGAGGATGGGTAGAGTCACTGCTCAAGAATATGGACATTGATGTCACTGAAAGTTCTCCCAGGTGATAAAGAGGAACATTCTATTTAATGACCCATTGGTTATTTTCACATACAGCCTGAGCTTTCTCGTCACTAGTTATGTTGACCTTTCTTGAAGCAAAGATTTACACTGTGAGTATATTACCTGTTTCAAATAATCTGTTTATAAATGAAACAGTGCCTTGGTGCGTAGAGAGGTTTGCAGACATGGTGACCTGAACCTTCCTTCTATTTGAAGATTTTACCACATTTATGTCATGTAAAGCTTTTAGAACAATTATCCCAAACATTACAAAATCTTGGGACTTTCTTCAAGAACAAATACTACTAAATATAGCCTGATTTCAGCTCGATCTTTAAAAATTTGTTTTGCTGACTCATCCTTGCTCTGGGTGAATTTCTGAGCCCCAGAGTGGAGTGACCAGTAAGTGATGGAGATTACTTCAGTTCAGTGTCCCTTAGCAACCATAATTTCACTTTCCTGTTGCCATAACAACCATAGCATGAATATCAAGGTCATCAAGCCCACTGAGCCTCTCTCAGGAAGCTGACTCCTTCACACTCTCCAGGCTTCTCTTCTCTGTTTGTTCTCACAGGAGATGTTTTATGGGAAATGACATTTGCTTGTCCCTTCCTCCATTCCACATTACTTTAGAAAGCAATCTATTTAAGTAAACAAGATACTTCATAATAAAGGAGATGTAAAGACTCTTTGCCTCAAAGATGGATAGAGCCACTGTAATCTGATATGCAAACTGTGCTATATCTTCAAATGGTTCTGTTAGTTTTTGGTTTTTATTAATGGAGAGACAATATAGCAGGGGCGGGGAAGGTTTTGAAATTCTGAAAGTCTTGGGTTCTAGCATGACATTTGTCACAATCTCTATATTCAGGTAGGTTCTCTAGCTTGTAGTTTTTTGGGGGAAAAAGGAGGTAGGCTGATTGATGATTTCCAAGGTCCCTTTCAGTTCTTGAATTTGTGAATTCACATCTCAGTGCATCCCATTTTGAAAAAGTTTGCTTTTAAGTGGTAAACTGAAGCTAGTCAAGTGGATTGCTCCCATAAAACAATCAGCTTTGTGAAACAAAGGCAAAAGGACCCTCTCAGTATGAGTTTTCGTGCTCATTCCTACATGCGCGTGGTAGAGTTGGCACTCCAGAAATGTTGAATCACCACGAATAATTATGCGGCAATGAAACTTTCCCTTTTTTGTGTTCTCTTAAGAATTATAAATAGTTGACATTAAAAATGGCTCTTCGCCTCAGCTCTCACCCCAAAATCAGAGAAATTAGCTGGATATTAGCACTTGGAGATAGTATAATTTCATAGTTCTATTACAGCGCACAAATAAATCTCCCAGCAAAACTGATTTTACTTTTGGGAAAAGAAGGGTCTACTTGGGCCCTTATAAGAACAAGTGATTCTTAGCACATTCCAGATAAACTCTACTTGCCACGCTTTCCTAGTCATTATTGTTAATTGCAACCATCTTCTGAAATTCTGTACTGCTCGTCACGCGATGTTTCAGTGTTCATCAAATAAACTTGATTTCAGGACATATGCACTATACTGAACCAAAGATCTCACCTTTTCCCCTTATTTTTTGTTGATAGTTGGAAAAAAACATTCCATTAGTTGTGGATAGTTCTTATTCTAGTGTGGCTTTTTCTATCTGCCAAAGTGTTTATGGTATCATTATATGCTTTTCCTTCTCTTTTTTCCCCCCAAAAGCAGTGCTAGCTGGGGCTGATGTTTGAAATGATCATCTGACCCTTTGCTGGTTCTGCCAATCCTTACCCACATCAAAGTCTTAAAGCTTGCTAATCATGGCCTCGGCCCACCACCCCTGCAGCCGGTGTGGACAACTTGAGAAGCTGCTGGGGATAATATGGCACCAAGAAAACCACTCATGTACTTGAAATTTTCTCTCCAGGGAAAAGAAAGGGCACTGCAAGATAGAAGGGCTGCTTCCTTTTGCCCTTGTTTCATCAGTTCTTTCTCTCGGGAGGAGAAAAAAAAATGATTCTTGGCAAAGGAGGCAAGACACCTGGAAACTAGTCAATGATTTCCTCCTGGAGGCACAGAGATCTGAATAGTGTGTTCAGTAGAATTGGAAGAGGATGACAGACACAACACAAATAATAAATTCCTTATAAAAAATGCTAATTAGAAACCTGTCCCTGGCACATAGTGGGCACTTAATAAATATCTCCAGGTTGCATACGTGAATCCCAATGTCAGTAATGAGCATGTGCTAAGTGCAGGCAGAAAAAAAGTTGCAACACTGAAGAATTAAATCAAAGTCATACACTCATGGATAAGTCATATAATTATATCACACGTTTATCATTAAATGGCAGTTTTGCCATTTCACACACTCTCACTGGCACTCAGAATATCCCTACGAGCAGAGGACTTGTCTATTCCCATTTTATAGGAAAAGAAACTGAGATGGAAATTAGGCAACTTGGTGAAAATCATATAGCTCGATGCCTATGGAATTGGTGCTTAAATTTAGTTGTCCTGACTCTCGGCCCTGTGGCTTTACCTGAGGGTAGAAGCTTTTCTACCAAGTGGATGAATTTAGGAATTAGAATTCTTTACCTATAAAATACAGTTAAAGCAAAAAAAATTTTTTTTAAACAAAGCATCAGTTAGGATTCCTGCCTACAGGCAAGATAAACCAACTGTGACTACCTTCAATGCAGAAGGATGTAAATGGCTCAGGATCAATGGATGACTGGAAAGGGTCATTTGGGAATGCCAAAGGTTCTGAGAACTGATTTGCTGGAAGCAAGAAGTACAACAACTCTCTTCAGAAAGAGTCTGGTCAGATCACTGTGGGTGACAGCACTTGTAGTGATTCCACTGCCACCAATGGCCATGAAAATCCTTTCAAACACTTTCTTTATGCTTATATCACTACTTCAAAAATAAAGTCCCAGGAGACAATGTCTGATTGGCTAAGCTCAAGCCGCACATCCAACTCCTGGCTCTCCCAGAAAGCAGGTAGAAGGGGGGATATGCTTTCCTTCCCAACACCCTCCCCAATTTTTGTAGCAGGACAGTGGTACATGGGAAGCCCACATCCAACAGAGGAGGAGTAATTCTCCAGGAAAAAAAAAAAAGCTGATAGTATTAGGAATATGAACGAACTCTGTGCCAAAATGAAAGTCAAGTGCTTGCAATTCCCTGTTATAAATGCCAACCAAAGAATTTTACTGGGACGCCTGGGTGGCTCAGTCAGTTAAAAGTGTCTGCCTTTGGCTCAGGTCATGATCCCAGGGTCCTGGACTCAAGCCCTGCATCAGGCTCCCTGCTGAGCAGGGAGCTTTGCTTCCCCCTTTCCTCCCCACTTGTGCTATCTCCGTTGCTATCTCTGTCTCTCTCTCAAATAAAAAAATAAAATCGTTTAAAAAAGAGGGGAGGTGATGCCTGGGTGGCTTAGCAGTTTTCCTCCTGCCTTCGGCTCAGGACATGATCCTAGAGTCTTGGGATCAAGCTCTACATCAGGATCCCTGCATGGAGCCTGTTTCTCCCTCTGCCTATGTCTCTGCCTCTGTGTGTGTGTGTGTGTGTGTGTGTGTGTGTGTGTGTCTCATGAATAAAGAAATAAAATCTTTAATAAATAAACAAATAATTTTTTTAAGAAGAAGAATTTTACTAGGAAGTTAAATCATAAACATATAAGACTGGGCCACTTCCCATCACTTGGACACTTCTTGGGGTCCCAGGATAACATAGCAAAAACACAGCTAGTAGGATACATAGAATCCTACTGTGTGAGATGTGCTGGCATCAGGGAAGGACTCAGATTAACTCATGCTTAAGGAAGCAAGATGCCACAAAGCCTTGCACTGGGTAAGCCCTACTCTGAGCTGTACTGCCTTTCCTAATGCCTTCCTAGCTCCAGGTGCTCTCCTTCACTATTATAAATCTCAGCTCTTAACTATTAGACTTAGAGGTCTGTTGGCAACACACTGAAAAAAATGTGACTTTTGCTTGTCCAGCACCCTTTCATCTTCTTTCCAGAAGTAGCATCTGGGTTCTGGTAGGAGACACAATATCTCCTCCACACTCAGATCGCATCATGCTGGTGGGGCTGCCCACATTCTGCTGATCCTGGGATGGGCATGACCAAAGCCTGGACAACTCAAACAATCCTCCCTCCTGGCAGCAGTGATTGGTTCAGGACATGGGCATGTTAACCAAATTGGGCCGATAATTCTCAAGTCTGGGACTTCTGATGGAAAAATTGAGAAAAAGTAGCTTTTCTATACAGATGACTCAGTGGTGAAGATACCATCCACAATTGGTGGCAGTCTGTTCCCCATAATGTTAATAGATAGCCTATACATGAAGAGAACAGAAACCAAGCTGAGAGAGGAAAAAAGCAGATTCTGATCCACACTGTTTGAAATTTGGAGGCAATCAGTCTTGTATCCATTCCCGAAGCTACACCTGGATTTGCAATATTGTGAGTCACTAATTCCCTATTCGTGACTTAGTCCATTGGAGTTGTATTTCTCTCCATGCTTGTCCTCCACAAATACAAGAACAATAAATCCATCCATTCATTCAGCAAATATTTATTGAGTGCCAGGCACTCTGCTAGGTACTGAGGATACTGTAATGTGCAAAACAGACACGGACTCTACAGTCTGGGGGACACATTAGTCAAGTAAATACACAGATATAAATATGTTTTGAAAAACTGATGAGTGCTAAGAAGGAAAATATAGAGCACTTTGAGACAGTAAAGAAGGCCAATCTGGCTACTTCCTGGACATGAAAGGGATTAGAAATGTTGACCTGTAAAAAAAGGGGGGGGGGGTGGATATCAACCTGTAAAAGAGGATGCTGCTGTCAGATAGCAATAGAGGGTCCTCTTCTGGAGACACTAAGGGAAGTGAGAAGATCAAATGAGCGAGGGAAAACAGTTTGTACCCAATTGTATTTGAGCATCCCTCCTTTTTTTTAATTGTTAAGAACACATAACATGAGCTCTACTGTCTTAAATTTTTAAGTGCACAATGCCATATGATTAACCACAGGCACAATGTTGTACAACAGATCTCTAGAACTTGCTCATCTTGCTTGACTGAATGCTTGTACCTACCGAAGAGCAAGTCTCCATTTCCCCTTCCCTCAGCCCCAGCAACTATCATTCTACTCTCTGCTTCTATGCATTTGACTCGTTTAGATTCCTCACACAGAGCAATGGTGCAGTGTTTGTCCTTCTGTAACTAACTTATTTCACTTAGTGAAATGTCCTCCAATTCATCTGTCATGTATGGTTGGATTTCCCTTTTTTAAGAGCTGAATAACTTTCCATTGTATGTATATAACACAGTTCCTTTATCCATTCATCCATGAGGAGCAGTCAGGTTGTTTCCACTTTGGACAATTGTGAATAATATTGCAATAAATGCAGGAGTGCAGATATCTCTTTAAGATCTTGATTTCAACTCTTTTGGGACCTTTTAAGGCTTCCCAACATAGGCCATGGACATAGAGCTAAGAATAAGAAAATGTAAGTGTTCCAGAGCAGGGAATACAATCTAAACTCCAAAAGAAGAAATTTGAGAGAGAAAATTATAAATGAACCCAAAATTGGTCAGTTTGTTTCCAACAAAAGACTGTGGGCATTTGTCCAGAATATCTTATTTTACCAGTTTTGGGCTAGACCTTGAGGGAGGCCAAAGGAGAACCATAAAACGCCCTCATTGTCCTTAAAATGCTCAGTGTGTTTGTACAGAAGAAAGAATAAGAGTACTCAGTTTATCCAAGGGCACAGTGGTGTGAAACCATGTTCAAGGACAGTGATTTTCAGCAGAGAGGAAGGAGATGCTTGATATTTGAAAAAGCATTCAACATCGCACAGACATAAAGCTTATTAAAATGTTTATGGCTGGTGCAGATCCACAGAAGATAGTGAAAAGTACTGGGGGAATATGTGTTTTTTAAAAGTTCTAGAAATTCTTCTTCTAAAGGAGAGATTCAGGGCAGGTCAGGAAAAGATGGATGGTAGCACTTGTTAGTTATGAGAGCTTGTAGGTCAGATGATCCAGGGTTCAAGTCACAGCACTGCCTCTCATCAGCTATAACAAATGAGACTCTGGCCATAGGACTTCACTTTTTTGGGTACCAGACACCTCTTTTAAACAAAAGAGATAGCAGTACTGCCACTCTAGGGAGTAGTTGTGATGAGATGGGATAGTTACTGGAAAGGAATTTTGTGTTTTTTGGTACACAGTAAATATTCGATAACTTTTAGCTATTATCATTACTATCATTGTTCTGGGCATGGATGGATGGGGAAGCTGTTGAAAGATTTGGCTCTTAAAGACTAGCATTGTCCTAATTGCTAATAATAATAACTAACTCATACAGAGTATTGATTACATGCCAGACAATTATGCTGAGTTCTTGCCATGTTAATCCTCACTCACCACACAATGGAGAGGACGACATCTAATGGACAACAGCACTGAAGTACAAGAGAAGTTACTGATCTAGGCTCACACAGCTAAGAAGTAGCAAAGCAGAGTTTAATCGTCTTAGGCTGACTCAAAATCCCCTGGCTTTACCACTATGCAGTCATGCTCAAGGTAGGTTCTTGAGGCTATCTAATCCTCAAATCCTGCATGGATTTTTCCAAAGATTTTATCTCAGAAGCCTCAACCAAGTCTCCTATTCAACAACTTGTGGTGGGCCTATGAATCAGTATACTTAAAGCTCTCCCATGGGGGTTCTGAAGCTCGAAGGAATTTAGAAACCCTAGCTTTAGAGGACCATGATCCTGATGACCCTACCTGGCAGTGGCAGCTATGCCCCAACCACCACCAAAGTCTTCAGAATAGACAGTGCTGCATCTTCCACCAATTTCAGAGACTTTTTTTTCCTGAAGTACTAACTCATTTGGGACCACATATAACTCAGCAAGCAGGGATCATTCCAGGTGCCAGTTCCCTGCATCAAAGTCAAGACCTTCCTTTGCCCAGACTTAAGGGCCACTTAAATATTAATTTCAGTTCCTAATAATCACAAGCTGTAGCTCATGCCCACAGTCCTTTAAAATATTTTGAGTTTCCTCAACTGATCAAGTCTGTGACCCCAGCTCTCCCTCAATTTAACCCACTCCCTCCTAAAATGTTATACTATCCATTAATGACCACCCTGATCCCCCAGATCATGGTTGAGCACCAGCCTCTCAATTATTGTCAAGGAGATAGTGAACACTCTTTATGTGATTCGGAGCCAAAAATCCCCACCATGATTCTCTGGGCAGGCTCAGAGCAGAGGAGTTAACTGCTTAAGTGGTCTTGTTATGTGCTTGGTACAGACTCACTCCAACAAGTAAAAGCTCTACTTGATTTTCTGGAAACATTGAGAGTGAACTTTGTCCCCAGTGGGCCATCTATCCCAAACTGGAAGTTGTTACCCATATTCCGTAAAAAGCACCAGAGCTCAGGGCTGTATATATGTGCCTGCCAGCTCAGTCCAAAGCTATCACTTTCAGTATGTGACCTCAACAAGTCATCAAAGCGTGTGGAACCTATACCCACAGATTAATAACTCAGGCAAATATACTCAACAGCACTCAACGTCAATGCAAACCCAGTAAATGTTTAATCCAGGCCAGGCATTTATATGCAGTGGAACCATTCAGCTGCTAAACTCTTTCCCCTGTGCTGCTATGATATCCCAGCAGTCATTGCTGCCGCCCGCAGCAGCAATAAACCTTGTTTAGACAAGTGTTTGAAGCACATTGTTCGCACAACAATGGAAAGAGAGACACTGAGCAAAAGCTCCAAGCTTTGACTGATGTGTGATACAGCCTAAGGTGACATATTATAAAATATTTAGTTGAAACAATGCACATAGCTGGAGCTCTTATGCAAATATAAACATAGCATCTTCCTAGCAATTTCCTCATTTTCTGCTGGTGGTTTTTCTGCAATATTGCCTTGACTCCATCCTTCTTGATGGTGTACTTTTGGGGACTTCCTCCACTGTCATTGATGTATTTTCAGTACAGATTTTTAATTCTATTAAAGACAGACCTTAAACTCTAAATCTAGAAGTGATGTCCTTTGAAATACAAGAACACCTTATTTTCTGCCCAAGGGAAGGCACAAGGGTAAGCAATGCTATTTTGTGGCAATTGACTTCACTCTGTGAAAGGGGTCTCTTCAGGATGTATATGGACAAGTGGAAAAGTGAGCGCCCTTCCAGCCCCCCACACTTGCACCACCTGCCCTGGAATATGTATTTATTTTTATTTTGTTAAGATTTTATTTTTAAAATAATCTCCACACCCAACATGGGGCTCAAACTCACAACCCTGAGTTCAAGAGTTGCAAGTCCTACTGACTGAGCCAGCCAGGTATCCCTGGAATATGTATTTAAAACAAATTCTCAGCCTATTAAACGCCTCATCCTTGAATTACATACGAAAGGGCAAACAAGGAAATTGAATAGAAGTGGGTAAAACATGGAGAATGTCTAAGATTTTTCTATCCTTATTTGTGATTTCTCTCCGTAAATGTGTACGGAGAGAAAAATATAACTGTGCTGTTATTTATGTGTCCTGAAACTTAGACTTTTGTGCCATCACGGAAAATTATTCTCTTCTGATAAGACTTGTTTCCACATTTTTACAATCTATTCCTTGCCCCTATTTTTATTATGTTTTTTGCTTTTGTCTTGTTGTTGTTAATGGCACCTTCAGGATTCACCATGTACAGCTGATTTAATTCTCAATATCATAGTGATTAAACACATTTACTGACAAACATGAGTTGAGCATATCCTCTGTGATGAGGACACAGTCTTTACTCACAAAAAAAATTAAGTAAAAATAAAAAGGCATTCAGCTCCACCTGCCCTCATCCATCCACAGGAGCAGCATGCCCTTCATGGCAGTCACCAAATCATCACCTGTGGATCACTACTTTCTAAGATGTCATAGCAACCTCCTAGTTTCTGTTGTTTATCTCTTTGGGCTACCTAAAGCCAACAACAATCCTTGAGTTGAAAGCACAGTGGGCCATGGGATCTAAAACCAGAATAAGCAAGATAGAAAAAGGAAAATAAAGCTTAACTAACAGTGGGTGGAAGCTTGCCCTACTTCCTCTTTCGTTTCTCAACAGCCTTCCATGTGCATTTGGAGACCCACATGGTACTGGGAAGCTAAGTGCACCCCACATTCTAGCAGGGAGCTTGTGACCTCAGCTAAGCCAACCTACACATTCCATCCTCCAAATCAGTGATTGGTTCAGGAAGAAGGAGATGTTTAAAAAAGGACGTGACTATGAATGGGACAGAGATCCACAATTAACAGTGGCTTACATAAGATCAAGGCTTATTTCTCTCTCACATAAAATTCAAGCTGGCGTAAATACTCTGCTCTGTGCATGCATCAGGGGCACAAGTTCCTTCTATCTTGTAGCTCTTCTATTTCGAGACTTCTGCTCTTGTCTGCATGGGCCCGAGACTGCTTGCAACAAGGAAAGCACCCATGTTTTCTATACGTTAGGACAAAATGCCAAAACTGCACACAATGCTTTCGCTTACATTTCATTGGCTAGAACTCAGTCACGAGGCCACACTAGCAGCAAAGGGAGGTGGAAAATATGGTTTTCTTCAGGCATAGATGTGCCTAGCTAATATTCTATTACGAGGAAAGAAGGGGAGGATGGAAAGTAGAAGTCAACCAGTAGCCTCTACCTGGCATGTGACCTGAACTATTCCAGATCCTTCATGTTTTGGCTTGGAATTCAGGAAAACAGGTGCATATTCTCCCTCTGGATACATGAATGACAGAAGTAATTTTTACAATGGTAAGAAAACCAATATCAGAATGAAGCTGATGCACAGAAGAGTGCAGAATCAAACAAATCCCAGGGGAAAATATCTAGGTATCTGGTGACATCAGAAAATTCTGGATCAAACCACATCTGAAGCTCTATCTCCAGATTTTCACTTACATCAGCCAGTATATTCTTCATATTTTCTGAAAAAGCTTGAATTGAGATGTTCTTGTTTGTAATCCAAACATCCTAAGGCTCAGAGAAGGGGACACAGAAGGAGATGAGGATAAAGACTATGAGGTAAATGGTGAAAGAAGCCAGATGGCCACAAATACAACACCTGGACAAAGGACTTTCAGAAATATGACAAGTACAACTATTTAAAACAGAAGAACTGAATATTAGCAAAAGCAGGGAATGACACAAATGTTATGAAAACTTGTTAGAATGAAGGATAGATGACAAAGCATAGCTCATATTGAGAAGTCAAGAAGTATATTTTAAATAATTCTTTCCCAAACTGCTCTTGTGGATGTGACTGCACCATCACATCACACTCTAATCCGCTCTCTTGCACAGAAAAGCCTGTTGGGTGAGATCATGTCTTGAATATAAAAACCTCACTAGGGAGGCACCTGGGTGGCTCAGTGGTTGAAAATCTGCCTTTGGCTCAGGCCATGATCCTGTGGTCCTGGGATGAGTCCTGGATCAGGATCCCCGCAGGGAGCCTGCTTCTCCCTCTGCCTATGTCTCCGCCTCTCTCTGTGTGTCTCTGATGAATAAATAAATAAACTCTTTTAAAAAACAACAACAAAAACACCTCACTGGGTTAGCAGTTATTATTCCAGGTCAAAGCCTTGGGTAGATGCCCCTGGCCTTGAATCTTCCACAGATTCTATTGTGGTGGTCAATGTGAGGCCTTGAAAATGAATTCTGTAAATCTTCCAAGTACCTACTTTCAGGCTCCTTTAATTCATGGCCCTGGCGATAAGAGCAAGCAATTATGAGCCTTTTGGCCTCTATCTTCCCCTAAGATCATCATCAAGTTATTAAGCAAAACTTAACAACATAAATGACGATGAAATAGACACAATTTTTAGAAAACTATGCAAGGAGTTTGTTTTTCCTAGCAGAGAACTCCAAGTGGAATAAGACATGTTTTGAATAAAAAGGGAATTTAAATGTTGAGAAAAAATAAGAAGGAAGTTATTGTGTTCTTCACAGTCAGAAGTAAATTAGAGGCAGAGTTGGAATTGCAATTCAGATCTACTCACTGGAATAGACATTCCACCCAAAATGCCTTCCATTTTATTGATTTCTAGACTGAGAAGACATATATACTAGGGGTAAGCACTGACAGACATATGCCTTAAAATTGGTATTCTCCTCCTGCAAAAGGTCATTCAGATTCAAAAACAAAGCCAGACACTCCAGTAAATATTTTCATATATAATTTTGCATATGAGACAAGTAGGAGATGAAGCAAGGCTGTTAAGAGTGGAGATTATGGAGGACACTCATCCAGTCATTCCACAAATATTAATTTCTCCTACTGTGTGCCACAAACTACCCTGGGTGCTCAGGATATAGCAGTCAATAAAACAGATAACAGAATCCTGTCCTGAAAGCCCTTAGGTGGGGCTTATAGCTAAAAAGAAAACCATATAAGGGAGCTGAGAAGATCTATGATAGCAGGGGAGGAGGGTTCCTTTTAAGCAGAGTCATCAGGGGAAGACTTTCCAGAAGATGACTGTGTTGGTTGTCTCTTGCTCTATCAAAAATTGCCCCCCACACTTTACATCTTAAAATTACAAACTTAGTTTCTATGGATTAGGCATCTGAGAGCAGCTTAGGTGGGTGGTTTTGACTCAGGGTCTGTCATGAGGAGGCTATTAACTGGGGCCACAGGCATGTGAGCCTTGCCTGAACTGGAGAACCTGCTTCCATCCTTGTTGGAGGCCTCAATTCGCTACACTAACTTCTCTGTGTGCTTCTGAAAGCCTTTCACAACATGGCAGTTGGCTTCCCCCAGAGCAAAGGATGAGAGACAGAGAGACAGAGAGAGAGAACCCAAAAAGAAAGCCCAAGTCTTTATAACCAGATCCCAGGAGTGACATGCCAGTCCTTCTCCTGCATCTTCCTGGTCTCAGGGATTCAACCTGAAGCATTGTGGGAGGTCACTCACAAAGGAGTGAGGAACAGGAGGCCAGCTCACTGGGGACCTTTCTGGAGGCTGGCAAACCCTGACACAGGAGTAAATATCTGAAAGAGGTGAGTTGAAATTCACAGAACTTACAGAATAACCCCCAGTGCCCGTCATTAGTAAATTGAACACCAATAAAAAATAAATTAAAAAAAAAAAAAAGAAAACAAATGGTGGCATGGAAATTAAAAGTAATGGAAGAGGAAAAAAAAAAAAAAGAAAGAAATTCACAGAACTTCAGACAAGTCACTTAACTTTTACAAATTTAGCTTTCTCATCTACATACTAGAAATTTTCAAAATATCTGTATTGTAGTCATGTTGAGAAGTCTAAGATGAAGCAAGTAAATTTCTTTAACTCGGTGCCTGGCATTCCATAAATGGGCAATACCCGTTAGCTATGATTATCATTATCATTACTATTAATGATTGTCATGATCATCTTCATCTTAGAAATAAAGAACTGAGGCTTTAAGATTTAAATACTCACTGATGCTCATGCCCCTGAAACAGATGATAATCACATTCAAGCTTTCCCAAATCCAGTAGCTTCTTTTCTTCACTGAGATGCCTCACCAATACCCAGAAGGAAGCATATGAGTTTTGAAGACTAATCTGAAGCAAGAATTAGAAAATTGGAATTACGTGAGGAAAGAAAGACAAAAGAAGCCTCAAAATGTACCCCACTGACAAGAACCAAAGGGGACCATCAGGAGTGCTTTTAGCTTAAGTGGAAAACCCAGTTCTCTGTGTCTTAAACAAAAAGTATGACAGTAGATAATTGCTAGCTTTGATTATGGCAGTTACCTCTTGGCTTTTTGTCTTTGTGCTTGTTGCCCCGTAGTTACAAGATGAGTGTTGTGGCTTCTGGCATCACGACCACAGTTCAGGAAAGGAGAAGGAGGTAGCACCAGCTCTGTTTCCCAAGATGCCTCAGCTGACTTGCACTTTCACCTAATTGTCTAGAGCTGCGTCAACAGCTATTAATGCAAGGTTAGGCGGCAAAGGCATAGCGTGAACCAATCACAATTCACTCCCAGACCTAGACACATTACTACCCAAATAAACAAATAAAATCTGGGCTCTGTTTTAAGGAAGAAGAAATGTCTTTCTTAGGCAACTGAGATTTTCTGCCAGTCAAGTGGATTCCCTCGTGAAGAAGCAACCATCACACATGGGTTGTTTGCTCTGCACTTACCAGGTTAAATCCATCCAGAGTAAAATACGTCGATGATAACTGAGAAGTGTTACCATAATTTGCTTGCGTCTACATCAGAGATATGAAAATTGCAGATGAGCCCCTGAGGCAAACACCCACCTGAATACTGGAAGCACTCAACCTTGTTTATGTGGTCTCTCTCACAGGCAGAGAAGAGAAACCTTAGTGAAAGCTCTTAAAGGGCACCAAGCAATAAAACCACCTTGCAACTCAACCAACTATACCCTGACTGCCCTGCCTACTTCTGACCTAACTCCTCCCACCCCCTATGATCATGCTGCCCACTATGTCCCTCCTTGCTAATTCAGGGTACTACTTATCACCCTCAGTAGGTGGCAACAAATGTTCTCACAATTCTAAACCACAGATATCATACACATCCTCATCTAGCATAGAATAAATCGTTCCTTAAATTATTTTTAAAGTTTGATGTTTTTTGTAACTGTTTTCCATTTTCTGGGGGCCAGAGGGACCCCAGACACATTCTACAGTGTACAAGTTCTCAAAAACTAACAAACATAACAGACTTGATGAAAAGTAGGACCTTCTCAGATGAGGAAATGAAAGCACAACACAGAAGAATTTTTAAATTAATTCGGAGAAAGCAGAGGATTTTTTTAAAAATCTCCTTACACTTGAAGTCATGAGGTGATGTGGCAATGTTAGGAAGAACAAAGAAAATCAGAATTTCTGAATTATAAGCCATGTTTGTCTAGCAAAAAGCTCTGAGGCATGAAGAAATGCATCTATGCTAAGGCTGAGATATTTTCGGCCAACACCCTAAGTTTGGGTGATGGGCATGGGATTGACCAAAAAATATGGTGTTTTGTGTGGAAGCACTTTCTAGGTAGCTACGTTGTATTGTGTGGTAAGTCTGTGGAAGATGCTACATTGTGCTCTTCACCTCATTTGAGTGCAATCTACCTAGTAGATAATGATGCCGCGATTTTACAGTTGGGGAACTTGGGGATAAGAAGAGAGAAAGTGAAAAAAAAAAAAAAAGAAGAAGAGCTAAAGTGTCTTTGTGTTGTGTGTTGATTATATAAATAAAAAATAATTGAACTAAGATTCAGGTTTGGGTCTGTATGGCTCTTTCCACCATGAGATTATTGTTTCCAGTTCAGAATCACACAAACACGTGCACTTAATTGCAGTGTCTATATTTATATTCTCTAGCTTGCCTGCTTTTCAAAATATCTCATTGTCTGTCAAATCTGCCCAAAATAATATTTTAGAATCTTTATTTTTCTTAAGATTTTTAAAAAGATTTTATTTATTTATTCATGAGAGACACAGAGAGAGAGAGAGAGGCAGAGACACAGGCAGAGGGAGAAGCAGGCTCCACACAGGGAGCCTGATGTGGGACTCAATCCCGGGACTCCAGGATCACACCCCAGGGCAAAGGCAGGTGCTAAACCACTTAGCCACCCAGGGATCCCCAAGAGTTTATTTTTTTAAGTCATCTCTACACCCAACGTGGAGCTTGACTAACAACCCCAAGATCAAGAGTCACATGCTCTACCCACTGATCCAGCCAGGTTCCTCAATATTTTAGACTCTTTAAACAAAACTCAACAACCTACTCCAGTATCTCTATCTTCCTCCGACAAATTCATTATTTTAGAAAGACACACCTGCTCACACACACATGTATATACAGGAACGCAGACCATTTGGGATCTTATTGTTTGGAGTGAATAAAGTGGCTGAAACAGAATACATTGAAAAAAATGAAAAGAGCAAAACTGCTGAAGCTACAAAACTTTTAGAAGCCAATAATCTTGGGACAGAGAAGCTTACTGACGTTTTGGATAGATATAGAAAATCAAAGAGGTTGGAATTATGATGAGAAAATGATTCTGCCTTTTCAAAATGAGAAGAAGGAGAGAAAAGAGCAGCATAAGCCAGGGAAGTAATTATACTAAGATACATTTAGTTGCAGGAAAAGTTCTTTGATAACCAGAAAATACCACATTATAAAGTGAGAGATTTAATACCCCTAAGTCTATTTCAGATAGAATCTTTCCCATGCTGGAAATAATTGAAAAACAGAGTCATGCCATTGACCACTTTATGGCTTCTTTGATTTCTCCAGGCTGTTTGAAGAGTTGAATTCTGGAAAGGATTTGAAAACTGTGCATACCAACCCTGACCAGCTAATTGCCAATGAAGAAGAATGAATGACTCTGCAATTATATTAAAGGTGAAAGAGGTCCCAGGGAACAATTCTAACCAAAAAAAAAAAAAAAATCGGACTGACAGAGGATAAAAGCTTGATTGGTGACAGCCATGACTATTAAGATGTTGAGCCTGAGTTCAAAGTGAGGACAAGAGCAACTTTATGTTTGACAATCTGTAGACAAGGTCATCACCCTCTACCAAGTACATACTGACTTACTCAGATATGATATTCCATTTCATATATCCTTTCTTCAACCCCCAAAGTTTTATAAATGCTATCAGATCTGTTTACCATGATATGTACCTGAATTTGGCCTTAAGGTTTTGCATTCAAGCCATTAGTTTGGCCATTGTCAAGGTACAGATAGATTTATGACAGAGGAGCACAGATAGACTTACTCTTCTGAAGTTGTAGGTGGTTAGTCACCTTATGGAACTCATTAATCCCCAAAGCTGATAGAGCTCGAAAATAGAGATAGATTGCAAGCAGGTTTTGATAATTCTTGGATGACAGATCATAATGGGTTATTTAAAAAAAAAAAGTCAAACAATTATCTACTGAGCCTCTATGAAAGTTGCCACATAAAATACAGAACACTCAAATGTGAGTTTCAGATAAAGAATGAGCAATATTGTCATATAAGTATGTCCTATGAAGTATTTGAGACATAGAGTAAAAAAGGTATATATGTAAAATTTAAATGTGACTGATTATCCTAATTTGTTTGTTTGTTGCTTGTTTGTTTGCTTGTTGTCACTAAATCTGGTAACTCTAATCTCTATTGGTGTCAAGTCCCAATCTCATGTGGGATTAGTTTCTTAATTGTTAAGGGGGAAAAAAAAATGCCTGTCCTAAGAATCATTATGGAAAATCTCTTAAGTCACTCAAAGTAAAAAATACTGGATTTTATATCATGGTACTATTGCTCGGTGATACCAAAACAGACCATTTTCCCTCAGTGTTGTAAAGTTCTCTAAGTACAAGTTGTTAATATTTCCCAAATGCTTCAACATCCCTGCCACATTCCAATGAATAATATTTTCCATTTACTCAAATGCATCAGTTCCATTTTTTTCTCCCTCAAACCCCTTTCTCCTAGAGCTTTCCACCCACTCCACTCCATTCTGGACCTCCTGGTATTCAGCTGACATCCTGGGTCTTTTCCTTTGCAATTCTCCTATTTTGGTACTCCTGAATTCCATATTTGCTTTTGTTGTTGTTGTTCACCCAATTGTTTATAAGAACACACCCTCCAGAATCTTCCTGGGGAAAGCTGCCCTAAAAGTAAATATGTTGAGTCCTTGCAAATATGACAATGCCATCTGTCCATTTTTCTTTGAAGAACTGAATAGAATCCTAGCTCAAAAATCATTTTCATGGGCGCCTGGGTGGCACAGTTGGTTAAGCATCCAGCTCTTGGTTTCAAGAGAATCTTGAAATCTTGGGGTCGTGTGATCAAGCCCCACATCGGGCTCTGCTCTGTGTGGAGTCTGCTTGAGATTTCTCTCTCCCTCTCCCAGCCTTTCCACTTGTGTGCTCTCTCTCTCTCTCTCTCTAATAAATAAATAAATAAATCTGGGATGCCTGGGTGGCTCAACAATTGAGCATCTGCCTTTGGCTCAGGGCGTAATCCTTAATCCGGGGATCAAGACCCACATTGGGCTTCCCAAAGGGAGCCTGCTTCTCCCTCTGCCTATGTCTCTGCCTCTCTCTGTGTGTCTCTCATGAATAAATAAATAAATAAATAAATAAATAATCTTTTAAAAATAAAATATATATTTAAAACAAAAGAAAATCATTTTCACTCAGAATTTGGTTGCTCCATTGCCTCAGGTTTTCAGTGTTACTAATGATGAGAAATCTTATGCCATCCTGACTCCTACTACTCTACACATGACTTATTTTTTCCCTCTTGAAGCTTTTGGTACTCACTATTCAATCTTTGGGTTCTGAAACCTAGAAATGGTATACTTTTATATGGGTCAGATCTCAGCCCGAGGGCTGGGGACTTCTATGAGTTTCCCAGGGCTGCCGTGACAAAATACTGTGAGCTGGTGGCTTAAAGCAACAGAAATTTCACCTCTGACAGTTCTGGAGGTTAAAAGTTTGAAATAAAAGTGTCAGCAAACTTGGTTTTTCTGGAGGCTCTGAAGGAGAATCTGCTCCATTCCTTTCTTCCAACTTCTAGTGGCTTCTGGAAATCTTTGCTCTTCCTTGGCTTATAACTTAATCACCTCAATTTATGTCTCTGTAGTCACATGGCCTTCTTCTCTGTGTATCTCCTCTATCTCTCCATGTGGCCTTCTTATAAGAACACCGCAGTCATTGGATTTAGGACACACTGTAAACCAGTATGCCCACATCTTAGCTTAACTAATCACATCCTTTTTTTTTTTTTTTTTTTTTTAAGATTCATTTATTTATTTGCGAGAAAGCGGAGGCACAGAGGAAGAGGACGGAGAGAATCTCAAGCGGACTCCCTACTGAGCACAGAGCCTGCCATGGGGCTCAATCTCACAATGCTGAGATCCTGACATGAGCCGAAATCAAGAGTTGGACTCTCAGCTGGCTGTGCCACCCAGGTGCTCCTTAATTAATTATATCTTTAATGACTGTTTTTCCAAATGAGGGCACATCCTAGGGTTCCAGATGAACATAAACTTGGGGTGTATGCTATTTAACACAAATAGGGTTCATGGGTCCCTTTTATTCTAGAACTCTCCTTCACTTCCAGATGTTTTTCTTAATTAATTGATGTCTTCCCTCTCTTTTCTCTGGTTTTGCTCTCTGAAATTTTTGTGATTTGTATCTTGGGCCTAGCACAATCATCCTCTACTTTTCTCATCTTTGCTGGCCCTTTTCTTTATTTTTTGTTATATCCTCCTATGCCCTTTTAATTTCAGCTCTGTTTCCATTTCATTTCAGCATTGAATCTCCAAACATTCTTTCTCTTCCGGAGATTTTCCCCCTTTTTAATAGCCTCTCATTCTCATCCCGTGGATGCAATATCTTCTAAAAATCCCTGAGGATATTAACTAGTGGCTGCTGTTGCTGCTGTTAATGTTATGGTTTTTAAACTTTCCTTGGTTCTTGCTTTGTTTCTTTTTTTCCCAGGAAGATGAAAACATCTCTTCAGCAAGCCGAAGGCTTTCCACAAAGATGTAGCATTTCTCTGTTGCCCCTACTAAAAAGTGAGATGCTGTAAAAGGAAATTGAGGTCCCTATGTGTAGGGATGGGTTGGTTTGGGAGGAGCTGCAGTGCAGGGTGATGACAAAATAAACCACTTCTCACATTCAATTTCTACAGAAAATACATGCTCGGCCTCTTGTCAGGGGTCGTCGCCAACAGAGCAGGGAATCTGACCTCTTGTAGCACCATATAATTTTTTTTCAACCAATTTCCCCTTTTATTCACCCCTGCCCTTGATAATAGCTTGTTGGATGAATTTAGAATTAAAAAAAAAAGTAGTTACTATTTTTTAGGGCTTAGTGTGTATCTGGCATGTTAGCCAACTTAACTTCCATTTCTATTTGAGACCACCACCAACCAAATGTTCCCCTCAAATACTGTTTTTGGAATGATGATAAGAATGACTCAAAGTGTCCTGTCTCATACGATATGAAAAGGAAGAGACAGCATTGGCTGATCGTCTGTCAAAGCTACCTTGGAGAATTCTAGAACACATATGGGGCGGAAATACAGTAATAATGGGAGTTGAGAAACCCGTAAATGTCCAGGAATGGAATGCGGGCTGGGAAATAATACTGGTGCTGGACTCCAAGTAGCAGGTTGCACAGGATGGGGAGATCTGAATTTGAGGCCTAGCTCGTGTGTCTTCCCATCAGTTCTGGCTCCATTTCTGTCTCATGTGGTTGCTCTGAATCTCTCCCTTACTTGTGATTTTCTGGAGAATGTCACATCACATTAGATACAACCCCAGTGCCTTCACATCACAAAGTGCCTCAGACCAAAGATAATATGTGAGCTCCTAAAAAAAAAATAAAAAAAAAAAAAAAAAAAAAAAAAAAAATATGTGAGCTCCTCTCCAGATGGTTTAGAAAAGAGTGAGGGGGGAGTGGTGGGCAAGTGGGTTCTCCCAGCATCTTTAGAAATTGACTAGATTGGACTTGGGCCATCACAGCTTTGGGGGTTGTTTGTTTGTTTCTTTCTTTTAAACCCTCTGCCCCTGCCACTGGCCGCATAAGTAATTTGCTGGCTAGCTTTCTCTCTTCCAGAGCCCCCTCTGCCTCTTTTTCCATGGTGGCTCCTGAAGGCTCTCAGATTCATACTGTGTTATGAGCAGAATTTACTTCTCTTTGTCTAATTTCTTACCTTAAGGACCTGTACAGGGACCACCATTTTACTGATAAATGAACCTATTTATATATTTTGCTAAGCAAAAGGTCAGCCGATCTGGGGCACTTGGGTGGCTCAGTCAGTTGAATGGCCAACTCTTAATTTCAGCTCAGGTCATGATCTCAGTGTCCTGGGATCCAACCCGCATTGGGCTCCATGCCTAGCATGGATTCTCTCCCTCTGCCCCTCTCTATTCTCTCTCTCTTAAAAAAGAGAGAGAAGAAAGAAAGAAAGAAAGAAAGAAAGAAAGAAAGAAAGAAAGAAAGAAAGAAAGAAAGAAAGAAAGAAAGAAAGAAAGAAAGAAAGAAAGAAAGAAAGAAGAAAGAGAAGAAAGAAAGAAAGAAAGAAAGAAAGAAAGAAAGAAAGAAAGAAACTTTAACTGATCTTCAACAAAGAAATGTTACCACTCCTTAAAGAGACAGATATTACTGTCCATGTTTGACCTGTAAAAACAAGTTTCATCTTTCTCATATCTCTATAGCGTGGTTTGTGGAGATGGATGTGTGTGCACATACACATGCAAACACTTTGCATGTATATGCATATGTGTGTTAGAAATATATATTATACGCACAAACTTGCATGCATATACATAGAGAGGAGGAGAAATTTGGAATGGTATTTACCAAAACTCTTAATGAAGGAGAATAGAAGCTCTCTCTGAAAGGTGTCATTAAAGAAGAGCTTTGGTTTTCCACATTTTTATAGGGATGTATTACCCAAATAATGAGAAAATAAAAGCAAAAACATCTCCATTTAGAAAACAAGTAAAATGTGTATGTGCCAGATGAGTAATAAACATAAAAAATCTAAATGGGGCCACAGAGAATTTTTTTTAAAAGAACAAACAGATATTTATAATGGAGAGAAAGTCATAGGCTTAAAAATGTATTAAACAGAGAATAATACATCTAAGGTAACATTCCAAAAATAACAAAACAGAGTTCCTAAGTGCATTTCCTGAAGCATGAAAAAATAGAGCTAAAGGTTAACGAAAAGCCAAGGTGAAGGAAGTTAGCTGTTAAAACCTGCAAAATCCATGTAATCTGGAATTGCATTCATTTTAAGGAAGTGGGCGGTTCATACTTCCCCTCCTAATTTACTTCTTCATGGTATCTCTGGTTTCTCCACTGGATTACTCCAGTGCAGATCAGTTTCTTTCTGGAAACATGTTAAATAAATTAAGTAAATTAGGCAATTTGGTCGATTTTATGGAGACACGGTGATTATGTATGCAATCCCACATCTAGTATAGACAAAAGTAAAAGTCCAAATTTCACTGCAGTAGTTGCCATATGCTCACTTCATTTCCCCTTAGCACTCTCAAGTTGGTGATACCATTAGAAAAAAAATATGACCCTCAAGAAGTCAGAAATGATCTCGAATGTTTTAAAAAGAAAGAAAAATAATAGGGCATAAGTCAAATAAATGAGAGATAAGTTCCTGAATGTCTCATGGTGGGTTTTTTTTTTTTTTTCTGACTATAAGAGAAAAAAGTAATTAAAGATGATTCTTTAAAACAGTGATGAGGTCACAATGACAGCCAGGTTATCTGGACAAGTTCTCCCACTGAAAATGGCTGAAATGGCAGCATTAAACATTTGAAATTATTTTATTTTTTAAATTTTTTAAAGATTTCTTTATTTACTTATTCATGGGAGACAGAGAGAGAGAGGCAGAGACACAGGCTCCACGCTGGGAGCCTGACGCGAGGACCTAATCCCAAGGACCGGAATCATACCCTGAGCCAAAGGCAGACGCTCAACCACTGAGCCACCCAGGCGTCCCAAACATTTGAAATTATTTTAACAGCATCTAGGAGCTAACAGAATAGAAAGGGAACACCAAATAAGCACTAATGTAAGAAAGGTGAATGGAAAAGTTCAGAGCTGCGTTCGCTCTGAAGCCATTTGCCAATGTGTGCTTTGGATGGCCTTGTGGGATGGAGGTACAAGAGCTAAATTATGGGGCCTGCTCCACACTGTGTGTCTGGTGAACCACCTCACATGCACATTAAGCTGAGATCTCAAAGAGCCAGGCTTCAGGGAAAGATAACCAGTCTATCCACCTACCTCCTTGCACCCTGGCAGTTTTCAGGGAGAGTATGGCACTTTGGCACTGAGCAGAGCCTGAGAAAAGAAAGGGAGGAGAAAACAGAAATAATTGTCCGTGAAAGTGTGTCAACCATGGATAGGCTTTCTCAAAGATTTATAGCCCTGATTTTGCAGCACCTGACATCCAAAAATATATAAACAATGATTTCAACTTAAAATAGTTTTTCAGGGGTGCCAGTGAAATGTCCAACTCTTGATTTCAGCTCAGCTCATGATCTCTGGGTTGTGAGACAGAGCCCCGAGTCAGGCTCCACGTTCAGTCCAGAGTCTGCTTGAATTTCTCTTTCTCTTCTCCCTCTGCCTCTGCCCCCACTCACAATCTCTCTCTCGCTCTCTCTCTTCCTCCCTCTCTCTCTCTCTCTCTAAAATCTGGCCAATGAGGTATTAGCTCTGCTGCCACATGAAGTTCCCCACAAGCTCCTTCAGCCTTTGCACTTCCATCTCCTTCCTGCCTGGAATGCAGATATAACTCCTGAATGTGTGGCAGCCTCCTTCTGAGCGCGAAAAGAAAGCCACACCAAAAGGCAAAAAAGGAGCATAGAGGAAGCCTGAGTCTTTGTTCACTGGACTGCCATGTTAACTTAGTACTACCTACTCTCGGAACAGAGTAGGGTACTCCTGTGAGACAAATAGACCTCTCACTAATTTAAGTTTTATAGATTTTTTTCATTATAAACTATATTAGTCAGGGTTCTCTAGAGAAAAAGAACCAACAGGATGTACAGAGAGAGAGAGAGATGTGTTATAATGGATTGGCTTGCATGGTTATGGAGGCTGAGAAAATACAAGTTCAGCAGTTGGCCAGCTGGAAACTGAGGAGGGTTAATTCCAGTCCAACGCCAAATGCCTAAGAACCAGCAGAGCTGATCGTGTAAACTCCAGTCCAAAAGCTGGCAGTCTTGAGACTTAAGAAGAGCCAGTATTTTAATTCAAGTCTAAAGTAGGAAAAGATCTGTCCCAGCTCAACCAGTCAGGCAGAAGGAGTTCCCCTTTCATCACAGGAAGGTCAACCTTTTTGTTCCATTCATATCTTCAGTTGATTGGATTAGGGTCACCCACATTAGGGAGGGCAATCTGCTTTACTTAGTTTACTGATTCAAATAATCATCCTATCCAAAACACACTCAAAGACACACTCAGCATAATGTCTGATCAAATATCTGAGCACCCTGTGGCCCAATCTGGTTGACACATAAAATTAACCATCACACAACCAGTCAGAGGCAATCCTTAAACCCTGGTCTGGACCATCTCATAGATACCTATAAATAAAACCCACGGTCTCATTTAAGATTATACTTTTTTTTTTTTTTTAAGATTATACTTTTTTATGAGGTGTCCCTACATCTTATAATTTTACATTTAGAATAGTGAATAGTGAAGAAAATTGGCTACTGTGGCTTAAAATGTTGGCTAATCCTCAAAGGATAGCTATAGCAAAACTCTTGGAATAGGTAGAGAAAACACTGCCAGTCCCTTCCCAAGCAATCCTTCATAATTGCTCCCCAAAGAACTCTGAAATCTCCAGCATTCAACCTGGAAAATGAGACATGAGCCACAGATCCCAGCACTGGCCCCAAGAGAGAGAGCAGAACCATGTACCTCATCAGCACTACAAAAGCTTTTATGATGTGAAATTACGTTCTTTTTTGATCATTTTCCCTGATAACTTTTGATTTTGTGTGTAATGAGTATGTAAAGCACAAGCTTACTTGTATATTAGAAATAGTTTCATGTGCCCAAAAGAAAGATCCTAATTTACATGGGACACTTATTTATTTACTTGTTGGATAAATTACTGAGTGCATTCTAAGTGTTAGGCTTTGAGGACACAAAGCCAGGAACCTTGTAAAACATTTAAAGGGTCAGCTCTGTCCTCTAAGAGTTAATAATCCAATATTAACCCTGATATATATGTAAATACCTCATGGCACAGGATAAAATAATTAATCCAGAACACTCTCAGACAGAGAAGTATTTATGTCACATACAAATTAGCTTAGCATTGAAGTTAACATTTGCAAATAAGAGTAATTGAAAATGTAATGAAATGAATTTCTACATAACCTTCCAATTCCAGTACAGCTAAGTGACCCTCAGCAAGTTCCAGAGCCTCTGTGAGCCTTTCTCCCCAAGAAAAACAAAGATAATATCTAACATTGCAGATTCTTTAATGATTAAATAACAGCTTTTAAAATATGTAGCACAGTGCCCAGCACAGATTAAGCAGAAAATGTTCACAGCTGCTTCTACAATTATGACAATTGCCTGAACAATACAAATCTCATTAGAAAAGTCAAGGTTTTGCATACTGCATGTATATTTAAATTTCAGAGACTTACCTTTCTCCCAACAGAGTCAGGGTCCCTAAATTGTCCCTAATGACTCAGTTCTCATCAAGGCAAAATGTTTTATTTAAGCAAATAGTATGGAGGCTGAAAGTATAGAAAAAAAATTAAGTGATTCTTCAAATCCTTTTTCCAGTCACTAATTAGTTATATATCTGCTTTGTGTTTTCAACTGCCAGTCTTATAAAACCCAATATTCACTTCATCTTCTCTTTAAAATAAGCAATTCTAAAGAAAAAGTTACTGAGAAAATCATAAGGAAGAAAGAATACATTTACAGTACTGTATGGTATTTATCAAAAAAAATCCACAGATAAGTGGACCTACATATGCCCAAGAGTCCATTGTGTAATTCTTCAAATATGATTACATGCAATACCCCACTCTCTAATCTTTTCTGTTCCAAAAGCTAACAGTAAGCTTCTGAAATGAGATTGTCACTTACCTATTCAAAATTCTTCAAAAACTTAATAAAATAAAATTCTTCAGCACAACCGAAAATGCCCTTAAAATAGTCTTAATGCTCTAAAGTAAGTAAAATAAAATAAAATAAAATAAAATAAAATAAAATAAAGTAAACAATCATGGTCAATATAGTTGATGGCATTGTAATAGCATTGTATGGTGACAGATGGTAGCCACACTTGCGGAGAGCATAGCAAGATGTTTAGACTTGGCCAATTACTACATAGCATTGTATGTCAACTATACCTGAACTTAAAAAAAAAAAAAACGTAAAAAATACTTCTATAGTACTCAGCATTATTTTCTAGGTTCTTCTTTAAACACTTTCATATTTCCATTTAACATAACACTGCTTTTATTAATTTGTCCACTCATTCAAAAAATACATGGTGTTAGCACCTACTATGAGCCAGGCAGTGGTCTGAATTAAACATGTTTAATAATATCACCAAAAAGGGCACCTGGGTGGCTCAGTGGTTGAGCATCTGCCTTTGACTCATGTCATGATCCTGGTCCTGGGATCGAGTTCCGCGTCTGGCTCCCCACAGGAAGTCTGCTTCTCCCTCTGTCTAGGTCTCTGCCTCTCTCTGTGTGTCTCTCATACATACATACATACATACATACATACATACATACATAAAATCACCAACATACACATAGTTTCTAAGCCCATGACCCTAGGTCAAGGCTGTTACTCCACCCACGGCCCACGATGTCTTCCAGACCTTCTCATGTCATGCACTTTCCTAGCCAATGCTAAAGCCCCATTCCTTAAAGACAGCCCATAACATGAGTATCCACTAAACTCCCATCTTTAGTGATAGATTATGGTTCATCAAGATTTTTTTTTTACTTCTGCTTCCATTCTTTAATCCACAATCTCTCGGGATCCCTGGGTGGCGCAGCAGTTTGACGCCTGCCTTTGGCCCAGGGCATGATCCTGGAGACCCGGGATCGAATCCCACGTCGGGCTCCCGGAGCATGGAGCCTGCTTCTCCCTCTGCCTGTGTCTTTGCCTCTCTCTCTCTCTCTCTCTGTGTGACTATCATAAAAAAAAAATAATAATAATAATAATAATAATAATAATCCACAGTGTCTCGAGTTAGTGGGTCTCAGGACAGACAGAAGTATTGATGCTTAATTTTGGTGGCTAGAAAACTCTCCATGTCAAAGTGTGATTGAACGATAAGTCATTCCTCTGATACAAATGAGGTCTGGGGGCAATGTGCTGATGACACATGAAAAGGGGGCTTTCCAGTAAATTCTTTAGAATTTTCATCAACTCAGCAGGTAGGAAAGCTTGAAGATCTGCTCAAAGCCTATGTTTATCAGGGACATATGCGCTAGGATGTGAGCTATCATTTTTCCAAGCAAGATTTTAAATTCCAAGTACTTTCATGTTACAGGACATGAAAGGCTCTGAGCATTCACTGCATGAATTACAGCCGGCCTCTGCATGGGGAACCGGTGGGTAATTCTCTGTACATCAAAGATGTTGCCACCAAGTTCTCCATCTCTTTCTCGACGTTAATGCTGGCCCTGGCTGATCCCCCAGGAGAGACTAGCATAATGTGTTTTTAAACGACCTTTTTTTGCCTTATGTAACATTCACGGATCAGGTATTCAGAAAAACCTTAGCAAATTTCTGGGAAGAGTTGAAAGCATGTATTGTTTCAGATGTTCATCCTCTCTTTCTCGGAGAGAGGAAATAAACACATTTCCAAAACTTTTTCAGAAGTTCCACAAAACTCTCAGAAAGCTGAGAAATATTGATTCTTCCCAGGCCAGCAGCAGCGTCCCACACGACTGTTTAATGAATAGTGGTACAAGGTCTATATTAATGTCCTTTCCAGGTCGTCTAATTCATACCCAGGAAGGAACTCGCCCAGTGGGGACTTGCCTCTCTGTTTAATCAACCTCCAGCGTCCTCACAACCCAGGTGTGATGATAAAGCACATTGCTGGTGTCCCGGGATGGTCAGCAGGTAGGGGTGCCCTGGGTACTCCCAGACTTGGGGATTCTCTGCCTCTCGCTCTACCTGTCTCATTCTCATCTGTCCTTCTCCAAAACTATCTGCCTGATTGAGTGTCTCAGTGTCTCTCTCTCACTCTTCCTTCCTTCTAACTTAATTTCTTTATCACTCTGTGTCTCTGTTTCTGCCTCTTCCTTTTTTAAAAAAAGATTTTATTTATTTTATTTATTTATTCATGAGAGACACAGAGAAGCAGAGACATAAGCAGAGGAAGAAGCAGGCTCCCCGCATAGAACCTGATGCAGGACTCGATCCCAGGACCTAGAATCATGCCCTGAGCTAAAGGCAGATGCTCAACCACTGAGCCATCCAGGCATCTCTTTCTCTGCCTCTTCCTGTTCACAGGTCTCTCTCACTCTCTTGATGTTCTTCTCTCCATGGAGCTTTCCATCCCTCTGTCTTTCTCTGTCCCTCTCTATTTCTCCGTCTGTCTCTTTCTCTCTCATCCATGGGCATGCATACACAGACAGCCAATGGCATTATCATCCTGTCTTTGTTTTTAACCCCAATAGATAGAGTGTTACATGTACCCCAGACAATTACAATGAAAAACAAGTTTCTATACAGAGAAATGCCATACATTAGAAAACAAAATTCCAATATAAACAAAAGGGCAGTTCTTCATTATCCTCTGCATCCAAGATTTGACATAAGGACCCAAAGATGTAATGAAGTCTCCTTCTTGTCACTTAATAATTCAAAATATCCCTAGAGAAACCCTCATATCCATAGGTACATCTATCGTTGGGTGTAGATTGAATAGGTTATATAATTTATGTTTGAATTTACTATTTTTTTCAAATCTGTATAATTCAAATATATGTCATGAACCCCTGAAACTGTAAGCAATTTTCTGCCTATTAGCATTTTTCCAGAAAAAAGTCCATCGCTTTCAACAAGATTTTCAAAGGAGTTCTCATGACAAAAAGAAGGAAAAAGAAATTTAATCACCAATGTGGTTGTCATTTTCAAAAATTATAATTTTGTTAAAGATTTTATTTATTTATTCATGGGACACACACAGAGAGAGGCAGAGACATAAGCAGAGGGAGAAGCAGGCTCCCTGCAGGAGCCTGATGCGGGACTGGACCTCAGGACTCCAAATCACGAACTGAGCCGAAGGCAGACAGACACTCAACCACTGAGCCACCCAGGCATCCCCCAAAATTATAATTTTTTGTAAAGATTTTACTTCTTGTCAATATATACCTTATTAACCAAGAGATGCTAGTAGGCATACACCCACCATCTTATGGAAGTTCACAAAACATTTTAGCAATTAAAACAGTGCAAATAACTGTTTTAGAGGCTCATAAATTCCGCCTACAGGGAACTTTTTCACTTGGAACTGCTGTGATTTTTCAATCTTTTCTGTAACACTCAAGAACTATTTATGACAGAGTCCAAATGAGCTCCATCTCCATAAATTTTTACCTTCCTATTTCCACAAGACTCTTTTCTAGCATAGCTCCTTAACGAGACACTCAGAAGAGAGGTTAAAGACATGATGCATTTAGCAAGTGGTACATTCTATTCTCTACAATTAGTCCCACAGAGGAGGTGTATTAGAGAAAAGGTTGGGAGGTTATCTATTGTCTTGCCTCTCAACGCAGGATGAGTTTGTGTGTTTGGTTTCAAGTCCCAAAATAATGAAACTATAGAAAATGGGCAAGGTGAATTCAATGTAGATACTTCACTTTACATGCAATTGTCATTTCATTTCTAAAACACTCCTAAAAAGAAACAATTGCTCGGGAAATGAGTATCTGAGCAGAGAATTGAAAACAAAAATGGGATTCTAAGCAAGGAAGCCAGGAAGTAACAGGAGACCACAGAAGACAATATTCTTTACAATGTAAAAGAAGTTTTACAATGCCAAAAGGGCAAACCTCTCACCGTGGACTTCAAGGCTCCCCAGAATGTGGCACTAATATCTCCAATATTTTTCAGCAGCCAGTTTAATCTCTTCCTCTCTCTTGAACCCATGGGAGATTTAAGAACTCTCCATGTCTTTGCTACTGTGGCAAATAGGCTACAAGGTGGTCCTCATGATCTCAGTGTGACTGGTATTCACGTCTTTGCATCATTCTATCCCTTTCAGTGTGTGCTTCAAACCAACAAAATAGGACAAAGGGATGAGATGTTACTGTCATGATTTGTTATGGTATGTAGGACTCCATATTGCCAGCAGATTCATTCTGGAACACTTCTTTCTCTGTCTGTCTGTCTCTGTCTGTCTGTCTCTCTCTCTCTCTGTCTCCATTGTTGACTCAAAAGAAGCAACTTGCCATGAATCCTACAGCCTCAAGGAAGTGAAATCTGCCAACCTCTTAATAAAACCCAGAAGTGGACTGTTTCCCAGTTGATCCTCTGGTGAGAACCCAGCTCTGGTCAAACCTTGACTGCAGCCTTATGAGATCCTGAGCAGAGAACTGGGCAATCTATGCTCAAATTCCTGACCCACAGAAACTGTGAGATAGTAATCGTGTGTTGTTTTAAGCTGATAAGTTTGTTACACAGCAGAGAAAACTAGTGCAGAAAGTACTGTGCTCTCTTTCTAGAATGTTCTCCCTCCTTCTTTGAATCCTGTCCGTTTGTCAAGAATCAGATCTAAAATGTCTTATTCTTTCATTCCTCACCTAAAAGCTGACAATTTATCCCAGGGTATCCTTAGTTTGATTTGTAGCCTCTTCTTAATATCCCTTTCCTACATGGTCTCATTGTCTTGCAGGGACTTCTCTATATGCTTCCATGTAGATCACCATGACTTCACACAAGCATCTATATAACCCACTCCCTATGTCTGAGGAGTTCGTTACGGTTTTTGTAGTCCCACTTCCCTGGGCCCATCGCTCCTCCTACCACTCAATTCTCTTCCTCTTCCCACAAGAAAAGCAATTTCTAGCATCTCTCTGAACTTTAATGACACCCCAGCTTTAGACTTGTGGTTTGGTTTCTTCTCAGCTCTGAACCCAAGCTGATTTCCCCAGATAACCAAACACTCTCTCACAAGCTCCGGAGTGTCCAGGCTTGATTATGGATCTTCCCATCAGCCGGCACAACTCTGTAATCAACTCAACAAGGCTTTTCCCATTGGCACACTGGAGCAAACAGCTCTCAGACCAGAGTCTCATCAGGCACCTGGCCATCTTTTTAAACACTCAATACTTGAATGCAGGAAAAGATGAGCCAGGTTTGAGCCTGCATCTAGGTCACAACAGATCTACCTCACTTTATTCCACCTGTACCCACTAAACGTCAGGTGAGTGTACAGTTGGCCTCTAGTGCCCACAGGATATTATCCAGTGCACATTAGGATAGATGGGAGTATAAATTGGGAAAGCCTTTTATTCAGGGAAAATTGGATTATCTATCAAAATGTAAGAGTTTATACCCTTTGACCAAGCAATTCCACTCTAAATAATGTCATAGAAAAATACCCTCACAGGTACATATATATATGTATACATATACATATATATGGCCATTCAATAGAGCATGGTGTTTAGAGTAAAAATTTGGAAAACTGTTGAAGATGGATGAAAGCATTTTTTCCCATACATTCACACTGTGGGGATAAAAGGAGTCCTGAGAATTCCCTATTCATCCTGTTAAGTACAACCAAGAATCCTAGACATTATATATAAAACAAACATAAGGAAATGCTCAAAGGAAGGAAAAGGACAGACCAAGACCAACTAGAAATCTAAAATCAAAGGACATGGTGGTCATTGCTCTGGGCTTGCCTTTTACCTTGTATATCCCCAAATTGGAGCTGAAGAAGTCAACACCCAACTTGAATATGAATGTTTACAACATTCCTAGTAGCCAAAAACTGAGAACAACCAAGATGCCCTTCAATGAGTGAAAAAGTTAAACTATGGTACATCCATATGTGAAATATTACTCAGTGATGAAAAGGAACTATCACTACACACAACTGAATGAACATCCAGAGACTTCCACTGAGGGAAATGAGTCAACCCAGAAAGGTTACATGCTGTACTATCCCATTTCTGTAACATTCTTAAAGTCATAAAACTACAGAAATAGAGAGCAGATAAGTAGTTTCAAGGTTTAAGGAGGGGGCAGGGGCAGGAAGGAAGCAGGAGCAGCTATAACAGGGCAACATGAGGGGTTCTCAGGGCAGTGGGAATGCCTGGACCTTGACTGCATCCACGACACCTTTTTGGTTTTTATGACACTTCAGTGTTACAAGACATTACCATCAGATAACACTGATAAAGGGTATACAAGATCTCTATGTGTGATTTTTTTCTGCATGTGAATCTATAATATCTTGAAATTAAAAGTTTAACTTTTTAAAAAAGGGAATAGTGTCGTCTCTAAGCTCTCCAACATGTATTGCTCAAAATTGTAAGTGTAGAACATTACCTGCAATATAACCTCATTTATATTAACAATATATATTTACAAAGATTTTATTTATTTACTCATGAGAGACACAGAGAGACAGAGGCAGAGACACAGGCAGAGGAGAAGCAGGCTCTCCGTGGGGAGCCCGAATCAGGACTTGATCCCAGGACCCTGGGATCATGACCTGAGCCAAAGGCAGATGCTCAACCACTGAGCCACCCGGTGCCCCTGTATTGGCAATATTAACTAACTTTTATAGAGATAACCTGGCTGACAGGCACTGTTCCAAGCCCTTCACTAGCATTTATTTGCTCACACTTCAGTATAAGCTTATGAGGTAGGCATTGCTGTTACCTACATTCTACAGAGAAGGAAGCCAAGCCTCAGAGAAGTTAAAGAGTCCATCCAAGGTCATTTAACATAGGATAAAGCCAAGATTGGAACTCCAGCCACCTAACTGTAGGGTTCATCCCCTATACCACTTACTGCATGTTTCTAGTTATCAGCCTGAAATGGATTTCTAAATGAAAATGAATAGAAATACATATGACCTGTTGTGTCCTCCTAAGCAAGCTTTATGGGGCGGGTGGGGGATGCTGGCTCTAATGTGTAGCCTTTGCCAGCTTCCATGGTGCAAATAAATAAAGTTTCCATTTAAAGCTACTAATGTGATGTCTCTGAAGACAAAGTTTTTAGGGGCCAGCTTGAGCATATATCACTGTCGTGCCCTGTGTGTCATACAGCAAATCAAAATTATGGGGCCCTCAGGAGAAGGGGAATAAGGGTAAAAAAAATAGAGTGATTTATACTTTGTATTAATTAACTGTTTACAATGAGATTACACACACTGCTCATGCATTTTAAAAAATACAAAATAAGAACAATTTAAGGGTGTATCCTGTTGTCTTAGAATATAAAATCCTTTATGGCCAAAACTACTTCCAACATATTCCATTGTTCAGAGTATATCAGGACACCTTTACCCCAAGGAAACTCTCTATGTCCCCTTCTCAGGACATAATGTCTTTTTAGGAGTTTGGCCTTGGCCTGGTTCCTGCTGCAACACCAGTCTCTCATCCCACAAACACTTCAGCCTCAAACTGCTTGCTGTGCATGGTCACATCACTCCATCTTTGTTCATGCTGCTTTGCATTCTGGGGGTGCCTTTTGCATATCACTTCCATACTGATGCTCCAGAGTGGACATGAAAACTCCCACTAGACTGTACTCTTTGTGATAGGAAGGGTCGTTTCTTACCCATCTTTTTCTCATTTAGTTCTCAGAGCAACACTACATGAGAGGTTCATTTATCATCTACATTTTACAAGTAAGAAAACTCTGATTTAAGAACTCATTTGATGGCTAAAACCAACAACACAAGAAACAACAGGTGTTGGCAGGAATACAGAGAAAGGGGAACCCTCTTACACTATTGGTAGGAATGCAAACTGGTGCAGCTACTCTGGAGAATGTATGGAGGCTCTTTAAAAAATTAAAAATAGAGGGCAGCCCCAGTGGCTCAGCAGTTTGGTGTCGCCTTTGGTCCGGGGCATGATCCTAGAGACCCGGGATTGGGTCCCGCATTGGGCTCCTGGCTTGGAGCCTGCTTCTCCTTCTGCCTGTGTCTCTGCCTCTCTCTCTCTCTCTCTCTCTCTTCTGTGTCTCTCATGAATAAATAAATAAAATCTTTTTAAAAAGTAAAAATAGAGCTACCCTATAGTCCAGCAATTGCATTAAAAGGTATTTACCCAAAGGATACAAAAATACAGATTTGAAGGGGGACATGCACTCCAATGTTTATAGCAGCATTATCAACAATAGCCAAACTATGGAACAATCCCAAGTGTCCATCAACTGATGAATGGATAAAGAATGGAATATTCTTTATCCACACACAATAGAATATTACTCAGACATTAAAAAATAATGAAATCTTGCCATTTGCAGCAATGTGGATAGAGCTAGAGTGTATATACTAAGCAAAATAAGTTAATCAGAGAAAGACAATTATCATATGATCTCACTCATACATGGAATTTAGGAAAGAACACAGATGAACATATGGGAAGGGTTTAAAACAAAAGAGGAGAGAGGGAAATGAGCCATAAGTGACTCTTAGCAATAGAGAACAAACTGAGGGCTGATGGAAGGAGGTGGGTAGGGGATGAGCTAGATGCATGATGGGTACTAAGGAGGTCACTTGTTGTGATAAGCACTGGGTATTGTATGTAAGTGATGAATCATTGAATTCTACTCCAGAAACCAACATCACAAGAACTAATAAAACTTAAGCAAATAAAGAATTCATTTGAGATGTATTAGTTCTCTATTGCTACATTAAATTTAAAAAAAAAAAAACTACCTCAAAAGTTAGTAGCTTAAAACAATATTTACTGTTCATGGTTTCCATGGGTCAGAAAGCTGAGCACCACTGGATCTCTGGCTCACTTCTTTCGAGGCTATAATAAAGAGTCACTAGGGCTGCAGTCCCATCTCAAAGCTGCGCTGGGAAAGGGGCCACTTCCAAGCTCACTCGTGCTGTTGGCAGAACAAGGTTCCCGCAGGCTGTGGGACTGAGGCTCACCCCTTCCTTGCTGACTGTCTCACCTGCTCCTTTGCCACATGGGCCTCCCTATCGGGCCGCTTACAACCTGGCAGCTTGTTGCACCAGAGGGAGCAGGTGAGAGGAAGCAAGGAGAAAAAGTACAAGCAAAAGAAGAAGCCCATCTTTCAAAATCTAATGTTGAAAGTGCTTTGCCATCACTTTTTTCACATTTTATTCATGAAAGCAAGTCACTAGGCCCAACCTTCACTCAAGGGAAAGAATTACATGAGAGCATTGAAACCAGGAGGTGGGGATGGTGGGAGCCATTTAGAAGCTGCCTATATCCAAGGGTGCACAGCTGCAAAGGGACAGACACAGATACGCATAACATTTCCAGTATTTCTACACGAATACACAGCATATGGTAGCCGCCTATGTACATGGCTGCTGTCCTCAGTCTTGCCATATGCATCCTTTTGATAAATACGTATTGGAAGCCTATGATGTGGTAGACAGTGTCCCGGAAGCTGCGGAACCAGCAGCTAGCAAACAGACAAAATGAAAAGTGTAAATGATATCAGATGACAAGGTAAGAGTACAGAGAGACGGTGAGAGAGGGAATGGTCGAAGAAGACCTCTCTGAGAGCAGCCATGAGGAAGTGAGGCAGGAATCCATGGGGGAAAGAGAGTTCCAAGCAGAGGGAACAGCAAGTGCAAAGGCCCTGAGGAGGACAAAGCCTGATGCTCAAGGAAGAAAAAGGAGGACAGTTCAGCATGAGGGAAGTGAATAAAACGGAGAGGAAATCAGAGAGGTTGGCAAGGTCTTGCAGACCATCATAAGAAACTTCGGTGTGTCAGGAAGCCATTGGAGGGCTAAAGGATTTCTTTTTAAGACTCAGTCATGTAGGAAGAGACCAAAGTTTTTTTTGAGCCCCTTTCTGACCCTCACCATTGTCCTGACTTTGACAGATTTTTTTTCATCTGTTTCAAAGGAAGGAGAATTTATAAATCATCAGCATGTGACACACTCACACGGCAGGGTTCACCACCACGAACCTAGTCTCCTTGCGTTGAAGCCTCTGCTCATTTTCTCCTCTTGGCTTCATTTGGGAGTTCAGCAGACGTTGCCAACAAAGGGATATTTTTTCCTCATTCTTTTTCTAAGCAGACGTCCTCATTTTTCCGTGAACAAACGCCACCCAGTTTGACTAAGAACACACAAACACTAGCCAGAATGAAGTCCAAAGCCCTGTCAGATGAAAACAAAGATGAGCCATCTGAGCACCTGTGTAAGCAAACATTCCCCCCACCATCCAGTACACACACAGGGAGTCCTTACAGTTTCAGGAGGCTTTGTGCCATATATGTCTTTCTAAAGCTATGCTTCTTGCTTCATCCTCTTCTTTGGATTTGAAGTAAGTAGAGCCACAGGTCTGTTGTTCTACAGTGTAAGTAGAAAGCTGGGTTTCTCAGCTGTGGCAGTCAATACTTTGGCCTATACAACTCTTTGCTGTGGGGACTGTCCTGTGACTGGATGTTTAATAGCATCCCTGGCCTCTGCTCACCAGCTGCCAGTAGCACCTCCCCAGTGTGACAGTCAAAAGTGTCTCCAGACATTGCTAAATGTACCCTGGAAGGCAAAATTGTCCCAGTTGAGGACACTTTCTACAAAGGCTCAGGTATATGCCCTGGGGAAGCTACTGATACTCTTTGGCCTTCAGTTGTTTACCTGGAGAGAGGGATGCTATTTGCATGCCTTAGGAGAGGAAATCAGATGATATGATTCTCTGAGATCTCTGCCCAAGATTCATGCTTATGTGCATCTGTGATGCTTAATGAAGCCATTAGATTAGATTGAGAACATCTCTATGAAACCCTGAGCACTTGAGGAACAGAATGGAATCTTACACAACTCTTTGTACCCATGTCTAGCCTAGCATGTGACATGGAATAGGTCCTCAAGAAATACTAGGTTAATGATAATTACATATTACCCCCACTGTTCTTCTCATATTTGACACCACTAGACTTCTCATATTCAGCACACAGTAGGTATGTGTATGGCCATACCATAACATAATGGTGTTATGTAATATGGTGAGTTTAAAATTAGGTTCTTTGTTAATTCGAAGACGTTTAAGTTTACCAACTTTATTGGTCACTTACAGTGATCCAAGCACTAGACAGATGGATACGCATGGGACACGGGTTATAGTTGCTTATATTTTATAGAAATTAAGTCATTTCTTGCTTAGAGCTCTTCATGAGATGGGTTATACATTTTCCCACCTTCCTGACTGAATCATATGAATAAGTGAATCCAGTGATGGTTTCATCTTGATTGCCAACTTGGACACATACTGGCTTCCAGGAGAACTAAGCTAGGAATGATTCCAAGGCCACATTCAAGCTCATGCTTAATGTCTTCCATAGACCCAGTCTGAAGAAATGGCAGCTGACCATGTCTGATTCAATGTCTTCTTCTAAGTCAAGATTACACTGTAAATATGACCCACCATCTCAGTATACAATAGCTCCATCATTGCCTTTGCTTGGGCCAAATCCTTGGAAGCATACTGGACTTGTCTTTTGCTCTCACAGGTCACATCCCAATGGTCAGCAAATGCTAATGGCCCTACTAGCAACATACAGCCACTTTCATGGCTTCTATCCTCATGTAAGTCATCATCATCTGTTTCCATCTCTTGGAATGGATGCTCACCCAACTCCTGTTCCTCAAACCTGCCAGAAACCCTCCCAACTCAGAACTTTGAGCCTAGTGCCCCTTATTAGCATGCTTTTCTACCAAGTAAACTCAGCTTTACCCCTCACCTCCTTCGCCTTCTCAATGAGGCCTCCCTCTGCCTTCCTATTTACAATTGCAGCTGTCACATCTTTTCCTTCTTCTGATCCCTTTTCCTTGACTTACACATGTAATTCATCATCAGTTGACATCCTATATATTTGTATTTCTTATTTATTTAATGGCTACATCCCTCCACTGAACATCCTGCATGAAGACAAAGATTTCTCTCCATTCTGTTCACTGTTATACCCCCAGCACTGAAAACAGTGCAAGCACTTAGTAACTGCTTATAAATATTCATCAGATGAAGAGTAGATAAACAAATAGATGATCAGGGCTATAATTCAATGATATCCAGTGATTGTTGGTATTTGAAGAGCTACTTTATCTCTACACTAAATGACCCTATACTATAACGCTTTGGTTTACTTCACTGTAGTCAATTAGTCTGTTCAGAGCTGTACTAATATCAGCCACATGTAACTTTTTACATTTAAATCTACACTAATGAAAAATAAATGAAAAATTTAGTTCCTCAGTCACATTAGCCATGTTTCAAGATTCAATAGCCCCATGTGGCTGGCAGCTGCCATATTGAATAACACAGGTGCAGAACATTCTCATCATTACAGAAAGTTCTATTGACCAGCACTAGTCTAGAACACCCACTCTGGCTCCCCAAAAGTAAATACTGTAATTAATCTACTGATCTGAGAGGCCAAGAAAATCAGCATACTAAAACTATATACAACAAGAGCAAACTATATGTCAGTCAAGGTCTGAAGAATTCTCCCAGGAGACTGAGAGTCTGGACTTCCTGACCCCCAAGGATCTTTTCTTCCTTCATCTTGGCTTTTTGTTGTTGTTTCAAAGCAATGAGTTTGCCAGGTAAATGGCCTACAGATAAGTGAGTTCCTACAGTATCACCTCTACCATATAAAAATTGCCTCCTTAACTCAGAATTCCATTTTGCCAGTCTTTGAAGATAAAGGACACAAGATGCAACTATCAGAAATGAAGCTAGCGTTGGGATAGAGTCTCTTTGTGGCTGGGATTGGAGGAGGGTAAGTGGATGGAAAGAAAGGAAATAGAAATAGACCAATGAGGAAGGTAGGGGGACAGAACGTTACAACATCAGTAGTAGATGACATCCAAAGTGTGGGATAAACAACTAAGAGAAACCTGGTGCAGACTTATTATTTACAGTTTGAGATTCCTGGCAACTCAGCGAGAAGAGGCATGTGAATGTGAATGGCTGCCATCAGCTTTTATCTCAGTGGGTCATGAAACCCATGAACTGCTTCATCACTGATACCTCTTGTGCTCTTTAAATAATCCAGCAAGCCACCTGCAGGCATCAGGGTAGGCCAACCTCCCTGGAAAGGAAGTTCCCCTGCCTACCTTCACTGTGTCTTTCCAGAGGACAAACAGATCTGTCCCTGCTGAGGGAAGTCTGCACTTCAACACTTGTAATGTCCCCTTTACGAACAACCTCAGTCTCTCTCCCTCTTTTTGCTTAATTATAAACTGCTTTCAGATCCTCTAAGGAACTGAGCCTATCCCTAATTGACAATGAGCCTTGAGATCCCTCAGGGCGAAGATCTGAGGTTGAGTTCAAACGAACTACCAGTTCAACCTGACCTAATTTTAACCTTGCTAAATAATGATAGGGGAAAAATTAAGCAAACTTTTTAAAAAAATGCTCAAGATGTCTTTTAATTTGCAATTAAAAGTTATATATTTTGAAAAAAGTTATATGTTTTGAAAAACAGACCATGTTTATTCCTCTTCTTTTTCTAGTCTGGAGAATAGCTTTGGTATTTCACAGTCAAACTGTCCCTATTGTTTTCTGAAGACCAAATGTTTAACATGGTGACTTTTTACTGCTTAACGTGTGTTTCATGAATAATACAACCATGTCCTAATCTCATTCATGATTAATTGGTTCTTCCCTTACCTGTGCCTCCGTTCCATATCTCAGGAAGCTGGCCAGTGGATCTTTGAGGATTCTGCATAAGTCTCGTTCACCTTTTGTGTTCCATGCAGTGCCTCATAAAGAATCTGATTGTGAACAAGCATGCAATTCTTCAATGAATGAATGAATGAATGGGAATGAATGAATGATGACAGAGTAACTAGGTGAAGGGTCATCACAGGTGTCTGTGGAATGGCCAGGCTTCGCCTGTGTGTCTTCACTTCAAGAATGCCCTCAGGTTCTGCAGCTGGAAACACACTTACCAATGGGACTTGCTTAGTGTATAGGATAACATGACTTGTCCCCAGCTCAGGGGTAATTAGGAACGGACGAAAGAAAGGTACTATGAGAACACCGCAGGGTGGTGTGCAATATAGCTTTCAGACAATGATAAGGACCCAGACAAATGCCATGTCCTTGAAAGGGAAAAAAAAAAAATACTAACATTAAAAAGTGTGGACTTTGGGACTTTACCCACTTTTTTCAGGCAAAAAGCATTTGGATTAATCAAACATACCAGGAAACAAAGACAAGGAGGGAATGCTCCCTTTTAAACCACACGTTAGCACTCAGATAACCTTGACTCAAATGGTTCTCATTACTCTTGTGATTTCTAGGTAGCACAGTGAAATGTAGTTTGGCCTCTAACTTAACAGGCCACCAAGCAAATGTAAATGCCAAAATGGCTAATATTGGAGACTCTGCAAAGGTAGAGCAGTGGCAGGGAACCAGTATGATTTTTAAAGTCATACTCCTCGCTCTGCCACGTACTGGACCAGACATGGCCGTGAAACCCAGCCAAGTCACCCAACACATTCTGTGCTTCAGTTTTCTCATATGCAAATGGGGATAATAATAGTGCCGTTGCTATTCAGATGGAACAAATTGACCAATGGAAAGCACTGAGAAGAGTGCCAGTCATGTAGTGAGTCATTAAAAAGTGATTGGAGAGTGTGATGAGAATGACAATGATGGTGATGTTGGAGAAAGTGTACTCTAGTTATAGATTCCAACCTGGGACATAGCTGGTAATATGGATGGATCTGGATTGTGTTTTTATGTCTTATTACACACTACAGATCAAGGTGTTCCACTGTATTTCCACATAGGCATCCACATGTGAGATGATTCCACAGGACAGATGTTTGGTCCATCACCACAAAAGTGGGAGGCAGCAAAATATAGCGTCTTTGAGTCAGATTGGCATGAGCTCTATCAGTTATTATTCATGCAGTGTGGACAAATTAGTCACCTTCATACCGTTTCCTCTTCCACAAAACAGAAATAAAAGCAGTGCTTATTTCTTAGTACTGAGGAGAAGATAAAATAAAATAACACATGTCCACATTTTAGTCTTCGGTGCAGAAAAAGTGTTCAGTAGAAGCTAGCTAGATAATTCACCCTTCTGGTTAAGACGCTGATGGGGAACATCAACCTGCTTCTGTGACTCTATCAAAGGACTTTGATTCAAAGAATAATCAACTCTCTGAGCTGGAAGAGGCCTCCAGGATCATTTACCCATGCTCCTTTCTCTACAGAAGAGAAAATCTGAGGCCCAGAGAGAACAAGTCACTTGTCCAAGTTTACCCATTTAGTAAAGGCCAAACTGGGATTAGAAAGTAGTTCTCCAGGGGCACCTGGTGGCTCAGTCAGTTAAGCATCTACCTTCAGCTCAGGTCATGATCTCAGGGTCCTGGGAGCACCCTCCACCCATCCACTGAGAGTTCCCTGCTCAGTGAGGAGTCTGCCTCTCCCTCTCTGTATACCCCTCCGCACTCATGCTCTTTCTCATGTAAATAAAATCTTTTAAAATAAATGGAAGGAAAGAAGGAAGGAAGGAAGGAAGGAAGGAAGGAAGGAAGGAAGGAAGGAAGGAAGGAAGGAAGAGGATAGTTCTCCATATTTCCTGGTCTAGGGTTCTTCTAACAACATCTGAACTCACCCGCCATGAACACAGCCCTCCTCATCCTCAGACACCGTTGCTTGGCTGCATCTCACTGTAGCAGATGCTCTCACTGCCCCTGCATCCCTCAGCATTGTTGCTCAGCCACGGCTTCACTTCTGGTGGGACATCTCTGGGGTAGGCTGTACAGTGTGCCCCAGGGATTCCCCCGGGACTGAGGCCCAGCAGCCCCCACAGGTAGCCTCCTCACTGATGTACTTCATGTCAGCCTTCTTCTTTTCCCTGTCTCACTTCCTCATCACCTTCCCGGTGCTTCCTGGGGTTACCCTACCAATAAACTACTTGCCCTGCATGGTGGGCTTCTGGAGGAATGCAGCCTGAAACACTCACAAATAAGATGACTATTTTAGGAGAGGGGAAATGGAGGGGTGTCTCGGCGGCTTAGTTGGTTAAGTGTCTGCCTTCCGCTCAGGCCTCAGGTCATGATCTCAGGGTCCCAGGATGGAGCCCAGGATGGAGCCAGACTTCCTGCTCATCAGGGAGTCTGCTTCTCCCTCTGTCCCTCCCCCCACTCGTGTGCTCTCTTGCGCTCTCTCTCATGTGTTCAGTGGCTCTCAAACAAATAAAATCTTAAAAAAAAAACAAAAAGATAGGGCAAATGGAGAACTAAAACAACGTTTAAAAAGTACAAAATAAACACATTGTTTGGAGAGTACACACATACAATCCAGGCATCGCAAAGACTAGAATCGGAAAGTACAAACTGGTCATGGGAGCTCCACAGACTAGAGAAACTCAAGTTTAAGGGCTCTGACACGTCTCTGGGCTGCTGCTTCAGTCAATGTCAAAGCGCTGCACCACAGCACAACACAGAACCTCTCTCCATCAACAAGTACCTCTAGCTCTGCCAACTCAAAATATCCTGCCTGTTTTCCTTTTGCCCTATAGGTTTCCCCTCCTCCCTCTGTGTATTCTTCAAACATAAATTCCCAACCTCAGGAAACTCAATCCCCCATTTGCCTTCCCAACACACACATGGTGAAGAAAGTCCTTCCGAGTGTTTCTGCACTGAAGTTGCAGAGCCGGGAAAGCTGCTTCAACTTCAGGTTTCCATACCCCGATGAAACAGGACAAGCTACTTCACCACTAGGACCTTAGGTTTTCTCACCCATAAAATGGGAGATTAATACTTGCCTCAAAGAAAGTCATGATGATCAAACAATACAATGTCTGTAAAGCGCACAGAATTGCTCAACAAGCAGCAGCAGTCATGAAGCTATGCTGTTGTTGCTGTTGTTGTTATTATGGGAGGAGGTGGCAGTGCTGGGGGTGCTGGGGGTGTGTTGTAACTGGTGTTGGTGGGGTGGTGGGGGAGTTGGTGTTCTTGGTATGGGTGGGGTTGGTGTTCTTGTTCCTGCTGCTGTTGTTATGTAATGAACTCACTCATTCCCTCTAAAGACTCCTTCCTACCTGAGAGGCAGACTCTCTTCAGTGAAGGATTTCAGAAGCAAGACTTCCTCCCCTTTCATCATGAAAGACTCATTTAGGGTCTTTCTTGGAACAACTGAGGGAGGAGGGAAACAGAAGTTCCTCTAAAAATAGAAACAGCATGCTAACAAACCTGAAGGGAAGAGGCCTTCGAAACAAAACCAAGGACCATGGAAAATTTAAAAAAAAAAAAAAAAAAAAGCTATTGTGACAAAATTTAAAGCTTCCTGCAAAAATGATGCATGGTTCTCTGTTTCTAATTTAAGTTTCAGTGAAGCTTGCTGGAGATCTTGAAGAAATGACGTCATTTCTCCTTAGTCGTCTTTGTAGTCAGGACAAGTCAAACTCACACAGGAAAATTCAACAGGGAGCTGAACAGCATGATACCTGTTTCAAAATATGACTACTGTGGAGTCAGAATTCCTCTGTTGTGCACTGAGAGAAGGAAGTATTATTTGTAACCCTACAAAAGCCCATCTAATAGAATGAACATGGTGGAGCAAAAGAAACTAACAAATAACTTCTGTTTGGGGGTAAGTTAAGGCTGTCACAAATAGACCTAAAATGTGGAGTAGCACAACACAATAGAGGCTTAATTTGTGCTGTGTAACAGTTCTGGGTAGGGAAACCAAGTGGCAGGAGGTCCTTCCTATTCAGTCATTTAGGGACCCAGGCTTGTAGAGACTCTACCATCTTCAGTAAGGAATTTCCATGGATGCCTGGGAATTGTCTCCAATTGATCCAGCTGACAGGGAAAAGAGCCTGGAGAAATGTGTGCAGGAGCCTTTTGGGCCAGGGCTGAAGGGACAGCATAGCTTCTACCAACAGCCCATTGGCTAGAACTTGATTTCATGATCTCGTGGTACTTGAAAAGAAAGTAAGAATTTTGGTGCTTAGTCAACAGTTTTCTCCATGGAACTGATCTTGATCCAGATTTTGATTCAAAATCCATGACTTCAAACCCTAGTGGCTAGCTGTGACAAAGTAACTCAAAGCCTCTGAGTCAAAATGAGAGACTTGGGATGTTTCTATAACACGGTTGGAGAGTTTGTGAGAGTCTCCTGAGTGACTTCTCAAGCCACACAGTGAGATTCCAGGATGGCTTCTCTGGCCTTTCCCACCAAGTAAGATTCCAACATGGCTGCACAGGAGTGAGTCATTGGTTGAGAATCACTGGATTTGGGCTCTTGGCATGGACGGCAGTGTGTGACATCTCAAGTTGCTTGAGGTGGACACAATCTGGCAATAGCAGACCCTTAGGATTGTTTCAGTTCTTCCAACAATTAATAGTCATGCATACAAAAACAATGGGGCAGTTGTTTTCACTAACAAGAATCGGTTGCTGTAGAGGAGAATAGAAACTATAGTCTCTGCTTATCCAGCTCGTCCTTCTCTCACTCTTCTGGTCACAGAACACAAATCTCTGAAACCAACACTGAATGCAAACAGAACCTAAGGAGAGAGGGGATAGATGTCTGATGACATACTTGAAATCTGGGATTCAAATATTCCTGAAGGCAGCAAATATCTAGATTTCCCAGGACCATAAGCCACTAAGGTTGTTTTTTTGTTTAACTTGTACAATCTGGAATTGGATTTCTGTCATCAGCAACCAAGAGTACCAACGAATACAAATTCTTCAATTATAAATAAACTAGGACAAACAAAAGCTTAGCTTGAACATAAAATACATTTTTTGGAAGGATCTTAGGGTAAAACACAAAAGCAAAGGAAGAACAGAACAACTGGAGAAGCTTAAAGACAGCAATGCCAGGTACACATTCACCTTTTTTTCTGGGATATTGCCAAAAATATACTTGGGTCCAGAGGCCTTCCGACTGCAAGAACCACCATTTGAGTCTTCAAATGCCTCAGAGAAAAAATTCTCATTGGCCTTACTTGGGTAAGAAATCATCCTTAAACAAGCATTTCTCAACCTTGGAAGTCCTAATATTTGGTCTGGATAATTCCTTGCTACAGGGATCTGTCTTGTGCATTGTAGGGTATTTATCAGCATCTCAGACTCTACCTACTAAATACCAGTAGCTCCTGCTCCAGATATTGCCCAATGTCCCCTGTATAGCAAAATCATCTCTGCCTGAGAATTACTGCCTTAGAACAATTAGCTAGGACCAGGGGCAGGTAACCAACAAGGCCATTAGGAAATTTGAGGTGAACTGTGCAGCCATCCTAGTTTGTATCTACTAACAAGATTTCTCCCTTGCACTTCAAATTCTTTCTCTCAGGGGCATCTGGCAGGCTTAGTTGGTAGAGCATGTGACTTGATTTGGGGGTTGTGAGTTCAAGCCCCATGCTGGGCATAGAGCTTACTTAAAAATAAAAACAAAGTCTTACTCTCAGATACCTTCTGGACATCCCCAACTAGATATCATAAAACCCAAACCAAATGTGGTATTTCCTTTTGAGCCTCCTTCCCCTCTTGTTTTTGCTATCTTGATGAACAGTAAAACCATCTGCCCACTCTCCCCAAGCCAGAGGATGCATATCACCTCAGCTTCTTCATCTCTCCCACCTGACTTCTGTATCAACAAACTCTATCCAGCATGTCTCAACATTTTCTTCTGTTTGCATGCTAGTTTCCGTAGTTGTAGATCTGGCCCATATCATTGCTGGACTTTGATAATCACCTGCTCACTGGGCTCTCTGCCCGCGCTCCTCTTTACAGTCTTCCAGACAACAGAATGATCTCCCAAAATTGAGAGCCAAAATTGGGTCTCATCCTGGCACTTCCCTGCTCAAAACATTTTGTACTTCTATGTCTTTAAGTGGTCAATCTAACTTTCTAAATTGGTCTACAATCTGTCTTCCCTCCAATTCTTTTTCTCCATTTGATTTTCCTTTCCTCTTTCTTCCCTATTCTTTGTGTTTAAGCCACACCAAAAAAAAAAAAAAAAAAAAAAGAAGGTATTTAAAAAGATATGCTATGCTTTTCGCTCCCTATCTCTCTCTCTCTCAAAAAAAAAAAAAAAAAAAAAAAAAAAGGTATGCTACACTTTTGCCATGCCTTTATAGCTACTATTGTTCTTCCTTGGAACATACTTTGCCTCTCCTCCAAATAAATTTCTCTTCTTCAAATGTTTCTGGAACAGTCCCTGATACTCTCAGAGTTACTTGTTCCCTTCTCTGCATTCTTGCATGCTTTGTGATCCATCTACTGTAATACCTCATTTACAGAGTTGGGCTGAACTTGATTGTCTGTTTTCCAGATAAATTCATAGCTTCTCCAGGCAGTGGTGACAACCGCCCAACACGTAATAGAGTACTGGGCACCTAGCACACACATAGGAAAGTTTTGCTGGATAGATTTGTCCACTGAAAGTTTAGGTCTCCATTGAAAGGGTAGCATAAAATCAGTAATCATATAGGCCCTGAAATAAAAAAGAGCCAAGTTCCAATCTGGGTCTTCCACACACCTGCCATGTGCTACTGGGTAAGTCCCCTTCCTGCCTATGTCAGTTTCTTCATTTGTCACATAGGGATAGACACACCAAGTTCTGTACAGGGCTGTTAGAAAGTTCATTAGATGAGGATTCAATCGGTCACCTCTGTTAAGCACTCACCCCAGTGCCTTTGCAAACCCTGAATAAATATTAGGTGCTATTATTCTCACCATTGTCACCATTATTATCCATTCATACTCTGCCAAAAGGCATTAAGGCCCTCAGTTGAAAAACCATTACTAACTGTAAGTTGGAAGAGAGCCAGGAAAAACGACACAGATTTGAAGGGATGTGTCTTGCTGACATTATCCAATATAAGCCGTGCAGGCAGTGCTTTAATGAGGCCGAGAGTCAGCAGAATGTCAGACCACTCAGAGGTTCAGGACGACAGACCCCTCATACTGTAGTGGGGCAGCTCATGGGGGATGAGAAATCTGGCTTTAATCCTCTACCCAGCCACCCTTGAGTAAACTGATTCCAGGCCTGTTTCCTCGTGTATAAAATGGGCTCAAAATGATCATATATAGCTCTCAAGGCTATGGGGAATTATAAATGAGACATTTTATTTTCACATTACTTTGCAAATGCAAAGGTGGGGACTATTGTCTTTCAAAGTCAGTTGTAATTGCTCTTCACTGGGTTTCCAGCAGAACAGGCTGGCCTGAGGCAATGCAGTGCATGTGCAGGACCAGAGTGCTCAGAATCAGGCTAGACACTTGGTCTACCACTCAAATAATTGAGTGCACACAAGGCCACAAGACCGACAGGATCTAAATTAGTGCACACACCGAAAGGGCACCTGAGATTCCTCAAAGAGTGGCATCTCAGAACCCAGGGAGGGGACACTTAGGATTCAAGGTCACAAGGTAGGTATTAGAAGAAAGCTGATAGAACCCAATCACATGGGATGTCTAGGTGGCTCAGCATTTGGGTGTCTGCCTTTGGCTTAGGGCAGGATCCTGGGTCCAGGGATGGAGTCCCACATTCGGCTCCCCTGAAGGAGCCTGCTTCTCCCCCTATGTCTCTGTGTCTCTCATGAATAAATAAAATCTTAAAAAAATAAAAAAAAGAACCAATCATGTTGTCTCTACATGCAAACATAGATACTGGGGCTTTCACAGAAAACAAATACCCCATAGTTGAGATTTTAAGTAAAACTAAAAAGTTCCTACTATGTGTGACTTTATTAGGCACTATACATACTTTATTCTTCATCTTTTCCCAAACTCCAAAATGGTAGGTAGTATAAATCCCATTCTCTGAGGGAAATTAAAGCCCAGAGAGGTTCAGTGATTTAGCCTGAGTCCCCAGCTCAAACACAGCAGAATAAAATTTGAACCAATGCCTTCCTCTGGAGTTCGAATTCTTTCCACTCTATGACAGCCTGCCTCATGTTCAATATATACTACCTCCTTGAAACATTAATTGCCTTAGTCACTTTCTCCTGGGCTTGGCTAATTTAAATTTTGCAGCCAACACAACAGCTGCTCGAATGTGATTCAAAGAGCTTCAGGGCTTCTCTCAAGTTGAAGACCTCAGAAGGATTATGGAGAGGGAACAAATGCAGCTTGTCTCCTAAGAAAGAGGTAATTCAGACTAAGGGAGGCAGGAATCAGATGAGTCTGCTAGCTATTTCCCCAACCAGAGCCACGAGAGGTCAAGGTTGACAGGAAATCCCAAAAGAGAAACTGAAGTGCTCAGCTACACACTAAGAGGGTTGCCAAGAAATTAATTCATTAAGGACCAGGCTTCAGTGCCATGAGAAGCACAGGGCTCTTGATAAGGGCAGGAACATCTGGGATCCTCCATCCTAGAAGGAAGTGGCATCCTCCATTTCCCAACCTCAGTAGTGTCCAGCTGGGGGCTCCCATTCACATCCAGCATCCTCAGGTCTCGATCCTTTCCATGGTAACAGCGGCTTATTTTACTCAGCATCAGAAATGAGTAGTCAGTGAGTGTGTGCGCACGCGTGAGTGGGCACGTTTGCCTGCAGGTGGACTCAGGTGCTGAGCTGAAATCAGGGAAAATCCAGAGAAATGGGCAAAGGCCAAGAGAAAATGTCCAATATTAAAAAACAGAAATGCTAAGTTCTTTGAAAAATACAAATTTGAAGTTATTTTAAGGTACAGAAAAATCCAGAAGGGAAACAAATGACTTTTTTCCACAAAAAAAGCTCATGCTTTTGTGAAAACAAAGGACACCATTTTGTGTTCATAAAAAAGAGCCAGGAATCCATGCTGTCTTTAAATTAGGATAATCATTTCAAGTCTTCCTCTATTATTGCCAAGTTGATGCCAAAGGAGACTGGTAATTTTGTCTGGGAGGGAAAAGCTACAGAGGACTGGGGGTTAAGCAAGCAATTAATCCAATACTGACAATGGGGTTTGCTGATAGATGGACTGGTCATGTGTGAGCTGGCTCCCAACTGCCTCACACTTCCACCTAACTTGTATTAGCCATTTTCAGATTAAGAAGAGAAATCAGGAACGTACAAGAAATAAGCATTTGTAAGGGGTCAGAGGATCTGGGTTTTAATGGATCTAGAATTTCTACATATGAGAGGATTACAGTAGAGCATGGGGAGAGTGTGGAAATTGGAAAAGGAAAGCTGAGAAAATTGTTTTAAAGCTCCATTTGCCTAAAAAGCACAAAGCTGTCCTTGGATTGTATGCATCTGTGTAGTAGCTTAAAGGGGCTAATAGACACATGGGCACATTTGCTCCTTGCTCGCCATTTATGACATTGGAGAAGTTAGCTAACCTCTCCAAACCTCAGAGATCTATCATTTATCGGAGACCTACTATATGCCAGGAATTATCCTAGATAATGAAGAACCAGTGGTAAACCAGACAAAGCTCCTGCCCTAGGGAGCTTACATATAAGTGGGGATGATATACAAGAAACAAGAAACATAAATATATGTTTTCTTTTTGATGAACTGAGGGGCATCTAAGGGATCAGTTGGCTAAACATTTGACCCTTGATCTCAGCTCAGGTCATGATCTCAGGGTCCTGGAATCTAGCCCCATGTCCAGCTCTGCACTGAAATTGGAGTCTGCTTAAGATTCTCTCCCTCCCTCCCCCTCTGCCTCTCAACCCCTGCTCACATACTCTTTCTTTCCCTAAATTTTTTTTTAAGTTTTCTCTAAGGAGGAAACAAATGAGCAAAGATTTGAGTGGGCTGGGTTTCTCTAGCACTGCTAACATTGGGGGTCAGATAACTACATGTCATAGGGATGACCTATGTATGTAGGATGTTCAGCACCATCCCTGGCTTCTACCCATTGGATGCCAGTAGCAACCTCCTCCACTGTGACAGACAAATACGTCTCTGGACATTTGCCAAATGTCCTCTGTGGGGCAAAACTGCCCTCAGGTCAGAACTCCTGGAGCAGGGTAAGGGAGAGAACAGTGAGGTTGTCCAGGGCCAGATCTTCTAGGCCAAAGGAAGAGCAAGTGCAAAGGCACTGAAGAGGTGGGATAAGCCAGTGGTGTGGAAGAAAAGGAAGAAGTCCAGAGGGCTAGCCAGTTGAAGGCTGAAGGCCAAGTCAGAGAAATGACAAGGGGAGATGTCATGTGTGTTCTTAGAGATGACACTGAGAGGTTTGGAATTTGAGGAGCAAGAGAAGCCACTGGTTTGAGCTGGGAAAGGATTTGACCTGATTTAAATCTTGAAAAGATCTCTCTGGCTGCTGTGGGGAGCACTGATCCTAGAGGGTAGAATGGAAGCAACAGATGCTCATCACATATAGATGCTCAGGCAATGAGGGGAGATTGCTGGTGCCAGAGACTGTGTTGATGGTGATGGTGCTAGGGATATGCAGAAGTTGTCAGATATTGGTTATATTTCGATGGAAAGAATTCCAGAATTCAATGATGGATTGGATGGAGAAATAAGGGGAAGAGAAACCAAAGAAGTGCTTAGTTAGGGGTGCACTTAGTGGGGCTGCTGCCATTATACTGTGCTGGGGAGGACTGGGTACAACAGGTTTGGGTGGAGCAGTCGACAGTGTCACCTTGCACCTGTTGATCTCGACATGCTTCTCCAGCATCCAATGTGGGAGGGGGCTTGCACAATGCGTGACATATAGCAGGAGTTCAGCCCATGGGCAAGAAGGAGAGGGGGAAAGCAGACGCACCTGGGCGATCACAGTATAGAATTATCTACCTTACAGAGGCTTAGGAACTGTTCCTTTAGATTATGTATTTCCCTCATACATTCCAATTAGGAAAAACTTAAAGAGAACATTTTATCCATGTCATTTACCCATACCTTTTCATCCTCAACATTTTCATGATAAAATGGGTTAAGAGAAGGAATTACTTGAGTATCTGGGATCCATCACCTGTGAGAAGCCAGGTTAAATCCTCATAACTGTCCCTCTATTTATTCGTTAGACAGTAAATCAGTAGTAGAGTTAGTTGGAATCAATCTCTTGACAATCTTTTTCTCTATCGTTTCTTATATTCCAAAAAAACATTGCACTCCGGAGAGCAGGATCACAGACTCTGAGATGTTGACTACAGAGAAAAGTGGTTTTCAAGGAGCTTAAGGATGATGCTTATATTTAGAACAAGCTGGGCTCCCTGTTGTTGAGAAGAGAAATTGCTATTGGTCATTAATTAAATAAACCCCTGCTGCTTCCCTCCATGGCGCAGGCTGCATGCATGTGTGCATGTGCAAAGCACCTCCACCCAAGTGGGTGGCTGCTATTTGGAGCATATACCTCTGCAACTGCAGAGTTTTGCCTCTTATTTGAAAACTTTTTTTCTCTGCCCTTGCAGTCTTAGTCCATATGGCACATCTCTTCCCATTATTAGCCACATGGAACCTTAGTTTTAGATTCTTTGGAGCAGGGTTGGCAAACTTTTTCTATAAAGGGCCACATGGTATATATTTTAGACTTCGCAGGCCCTACAGTCTCTGTTGAAATGTTACAACCCCACCACTGTGGCACAAAAGCAACCATAAATAACATGCAAACAAATGAGTGTGATATGTTCCCCCCCCCCCAAAATTTTATTTACAAAAACTGACCAGAGCTATCAAGCTCTGCTCTGCAGAATTAATCTTTTTCAGATGACACCAAGTCATCTGTAGAGTGACTTTCATGTATACCCTATAGCCCATACTGAGGCATTCATTTAGAATATATCCTCCAAATCTGTTGATAATTTATAGTAACAGGTAGATGGAACTGTAGTATCTTCTCAAGTTTTATATTATAGACTTAAGGATTTGTAATTCCAGTAGAAGAAACATTTGGTAGCATACCAGCTATATCTATTACTACAATGAGACTACATAACAAATCTCCCCAAAACTTAGTAGCTTAACACAACAACAGCAGTGTATCATTTCTTCAGAGTCACCTGGATGGCTCTGCTAATTGAGCCTGGTTTGCTGATCTTGCCAGGGCTGCTCATGTGTCTGCAGTCAGCTGGGGGTTGGCTGGGGCTGTCCGGTCTCCCATAGCCTCGATGAGGAAAAGTTGGTTCTGCCCCACGTGGTCTCTCATCTTTCAAAGCACTAGCCAGGGCTGGTTCTCTTGGCACAGCTGGAGTCCAAAAGTAAGCAAGACCAATTATGCAAGAAAACAAGTGATATATGCAAAGCCTCTTGAAACTGAGGCTCTGAACTGTTGTGCCATCATGTCCACTACATTCATTTGGCTGAGACAAGTCACCGAGCTGACCCAGAATCATACTGAAATGGAACTATAAGGTTTCAGAGCAAAAGAGATGAATCAGAGAGACCAATGCAGCCTCTCTACCACTGTGGACCCTCCAATACCATGTTACTAGTGGCATACTTTCTCAGGACTGGAACACCTCATGGTATCACTTAAGCAGGGGAAGAAGAGTAGGAGAAATCAACTGATTGATTCAAATTCTTTGAAAACTTATGTTCCAATATATCAATTTTTTATGATTTATTTTTTAAAGATTAAAAAAAAATGTTTAAGTAATTTCTACACCCAACATGAAGCTCAACCTCACAACTCCAAGATCAAGAGTCATGTACTCTACCAACTGAGCCAGCCAGGCATCCCCCATTGTATCAAATTTCTGGAATAGCCAAAAGATGGCATTGCTTCTTTCCTCTGTTTAACCATGCTTGTGAGAAGTAATTTCTAATTTCAAGGGTGATCACCATAGGACACACTTTTTCTTAAATTTAGGATTTACCAGAGACAAGAAGTCATAAGAAGTTAAATGCTAAAAATAAAATAAAAATAAAAATAAATTAAATGCTGTCAAAATACTCTATCTGGGTAGGCAAATAAAAGAGGAAAAAATTCGAAAAATGAAAAGGCTATCATCCGGAAACAGAAACACAAAGCATTGTGCTCCTCACCATCATCCAGATGGCCCTCCTAGGGGCATTGGATGCTTAATTTAGCCACATGAGTGATCTGGACAAAAATCTTCCACCTGGAAACTAAATCAAAGACATTTACCTTCCTTGGTAGCAAGCTCCATGGAAACTGTTTTCATTCTACCCCTTTGGTGGCAAATACCAGAAATCAACTTGAGCTGTGTAAGGCTTTAAAAACAACACAGCACTATAAGGATGCAGGGTGCTAATCAAAACCCAGGGACAGAGATGCAGCCAGGCTTCAGGAGGAGGCTATAGAAGAGCCCAGAACCAAGATAGTCTTCTGTCTCTTTCACCTCTGCCTCCTTGATAGTCTCTCTCTTCAGACTCGCATCTCCTGTCACCTAGCTCATGTGTTTAAGAGATACGGGCTGGAAAATGGCTGTCCTGTTATTGCTGTGTTTTCTCTTTCTTAATTCAGACTGAACTAGAATGATGAAGCCCTAAGTCCACATTCCTGAGAGTGGATTTTATTGGTCCAATTGGAGTCAGAGGGCCCTCAGATCCAATTGTCTGTGACTAGGGTGAGAGACTATAAACACAGAGCCCAGGGGGTACTCATGCTGCGGCTAAAAGGAGCACTTAAGCTTGCAGGGAGTTACAGACATATCCCCCAAATGCTTATGATAGAAATCCTCCCCAGTGGCACCTGGCTGGCTCAGTCGGTGAAGCATGCAACTCTTGATATCTAGGTAGTAAGTTAGAACCCCACATTCGGCATAGAGATTACTTTAAAAAAAAAAAAAAAAAAAGGAAAGAAAAAAGAAATTCTCCCCAGCTTTCAGTGAGTTCCACTGAGGAGGAGGAAATAGGTTGACCTTGAGATATTATAAAAAGACAGTCATTCAAACTCTCTTGATTCTGTGCAGTCCTTCAATTTTTATGTTCTCTTACTCCTCATGCACTAATAGCTATTAATGACCTAAGCCACCGAGAAAAGATTACTAAGAGTTCACTACTGTCTTAATTTGGCAATCCCCAGCAATAGACCCCGAATCAAGGATTCCAGGGCAAATAGCTTACTTGGGAGGTGATCCCAGATGAAGAAAATAGAGGAGTGAGAAAATGAGACAGAGACCCGAAAGAACCAATGATCTGTTCTGTAGTAGTCACCATATGGTCATTTGCTTAAGTTCCTATTTAATCCTGCTGGGAACTCTAAGAAACAGTGTAGGTTATATACCAAAGGCTTATAACGCATTGGTTGGAGGTCTCTAGGGTTGGGACCTTTAATTCCCTGGTATTTGCCAGACTGTTGCTCACAGTAAGAACAGGCCCCTCCTGGCCAAATAAAGCTCACAGGCACCAAAGGAAGTCCAGCTGCTGTGTGCTGCAGTCACCTGCCATACCCAGTGATGGGTGCAGTGGGTGCAATGAAGTAGGGAGAGACCACTAGGCGGGTCAGTAGGTCTGACCTACTTCTAGAAAGGCCCACACTAGAAGGAGAGCAAGTGTAGGAGCAGGGAGACCAATTAGAAATCTACTACATTAGTCCGGGCTCAAGACATTGGTATGTGGAAAGAGCAGCAGTGGTAAGGATGAAGCGAAGTGGTCAACATGGGTTAGGATTATTCATGGGTTAGAAAGTGACAAGGATGGCGCTAAGATGCCTTTGTTCTGTTTGTTTTTGTTGTTAGGAAGGGGAAGGTATTGTAGATCAAGCAGCAGCCAAGGCACGCATAGGCACGTGCAAGGACATGATGTCTTTTGGACTGGGTGCTTCGGAGCTCTGGGGGATGGGGGGTGGGGTTGCAGCTGCTGGAAAGTGAGGTGGGGGTCTGGTCCTGAGGGGTGCACCCCACCCTGTCTTTGACATTGAGTGGCCATTGGAAGCTTTCACAGGGAAGAGTGACAAGAGCACAACTGTGTTGTATAAGGTCATTTTGGAAATCACGGAAAGATGATCAGAGGAAGAGTATAGAGGCAAGGGGTCAGGGTACAAAGCAAACATAATAACCCCTAAGGCAAGCGAGGACAGGAGCATTGACAGAGAAGTGAGAAGGAAAGATCTGAGAAGCATTTCAGGCTGGCAGAGCAAGAGTCAAAAGAGCCGTGACTGGATGTGGTGCCGAAAGAGAAAGAACTGGTCAACGAAGGCTCTGGGGACGCAGCCAGAGAGGCAAGTCAAAGACAGGTCATTTTCTCTTCCATTGAATTTCCAGATAAAATGCAGCAGGCCCAGTTATGGTTGAATTTCAGGTAAATAACAAATAATTGAAGGGGACAAGTATGTCCCATGCAATACTTAGAACCTGTTTCTACCAAAAAGTTATTCATTGTTTATCTGAAATACGAATGTAATGGAGCCTTCCACATTTTTACTTGCAACATTTGAGGACCCTATTCTTTGAACTGGAGGTGTCCGTGGACATACATCTCAGCTGGAGGGGAGAGGTGGCGGTTAGAAGCGCGTGCCAGAGAATCACATAGAGAGAATGATTCACACCTCTGGTTCTCACACTTGGCTGCAATTTGAAATTACCCAGAGAGCTTTAAAAAAACACAAAACACTGATGATTAGAGATTCTGATCTAATGAGTCTATGGTGCCATCTGGGCACTGGGATGTTTTAAGCTCCCCCAGGTGATTTTGATATGCAGCAAAGTTTAGGAACCGTCGATTTAAGCCATGGAAATAGATGAAATCACCAAAGTAGAAAAGAACGTGCAAGATGGTCTCCTGGGGAGACCTTGGTGTCTGAAAGGTGTACAGGGACAGGAGACAACAAAGACAGGTGGTGCTCAAGTCGGAGAGGAGGAAGGAAACATCAAAGGCAAAGGTAGAGAGCCCAGGAGGGAGCGGTCAGCTGTGTGAATTCAGGGCCTCAAAAAGGGAAGAGATGAAAAGCAGGATAGGGCACTAGACTCATCTGTTAGGACAGGTGGCCTTTTTGGGCTCAAGGTTACAAGGGGTCAATGTGAAAACCCAGTGGTAGGAGCTGAGGACGGAGCGTATGAGAGACAGGAAAGCGGATTCACCAATAGACTTGGTGTTCCTAGGCAAACTCGTTCTCTCTTGTCGCTTTATCCGAAGAGCAGAGGCAATGCCACCTTTCCTGCTAGACTCCCAGGAGGACAAAAGCCGATGAAAAAAAAAGAGTACAAGGAAATTTCCTTAAGCTTGAGGTTCTGGGAAGAATACAACATTGACTTTGAAGCAATCAGTCCTAACATTGTTGCTTCCCAGTTCTGTGTCCACGGTGAGGAGAGCAGCCTCTGTGGGCCTCAGTTACTGCATCTGTAAATTGGGGCTAATCATACCTATCTCGATGGCCGTTGCGAGGATTAGATGGGGCGTGAAGCCCCCAGGACAGTGCCTGTCCTATCTTGGCTTCAATTTTTTTTTTTCCAGACTACAGAGGTTATGCAAATATAAGATGAAGGTGACAATGACAGCTGTTACAAGGGAAGAACGAAGCCAACTCCAAAAGGGTTAAAAGAGTCTATACAGAACGTGAGCATTTCATAACCCAGGCTGTGGTTTGCTTGGGAGATTTTTAGCAGAGCCTGAGAAGGATGCTTTCCTCCTGCCAAGGGGTGGGGGGACGTGTCATAGCAGGGAGAGGGGAACACTCAGAATGGATGAATATGAATGAGGAAACACACCATCTCCCTTATTGGTGTTTCAGAGGTAATACTTTCAAGTCTTCCAACACTACTAAGGAATTTTAATTTCCCTTGGGGATGTTTCTCTCCTCCTCTTACCACTAAAAGAGAATCTGAAAATAGCCATCACAAATGAGCTTTGCATCTTTGCACTGTGGACCACCACTGCTTATTCCAATATAAGGGCTCTGGCGAGTGAGAAGGCAGGCAGGATCAAAGCCACCAGTAATGGCTAAACTGTGCCTAATTTGCCTACTTGTGATAGTTAGAGCTCAAAGCGGATATATATATATTTTTTATCTCTAGAGCACCTTACAAAAGTTAACTAATTAGTCCTCATAATGCCTTTCGAAGCAAGTATTATCACTTAACTCAAGGTGAAGCTTCAGTGGGGGGCTGAAATTTAAATCAAGACCACTTGGGATCCCTGGGTGGCGCAGCGGTTTGGCGCCTGCCTTTGGCCCGGGGCGCGATCCTGGAGACCCGGGATCGAATCCCACGTCGGGCTCCCGGTGCATGGAGCCTGCTTCTCCCTCTGCCTATGTCCCTGCCTCTCTCTCTCTCTGTAACTGTCATAAATAAATAAAAATGTTCAAAAAAAAATAAAATAAATCAAGACCACTTGATAATGAGAAGTAATCCCACTGAATATGTAACTGAACCCAGGTTGGCTGTGGAAGGCATGAACCATTCCCCAAGAATCCTGGACGCCTAAAAAATGGAACAGACCACTTCAGCTGTCACCTGAAAACCATGAAAGGAAACAGTTTACTGACATACTCACCATTTCAAAGAAACATTCAAATTAGCAATTTTGGAGGAGTGCACGCTTACCTAAGAACTACATCTTGGGCCAAACAAAGATGTCGATATTCTTTGAAGTTATCTCTCCAGCTGCAGGACCCCAGCAAATCTTATCCTTTGGCTTAGAGCAGCTTTTCTCAAACCTGACACTACTGATGCTTCGGGCTAGATACGTTTTTAATGTGTTTCTTTCTTTTAATGAATTAATTTCGTCGAAAAGTAAACTGCCAACCCAACACACTGCTTGAACTCCCAAACCCAAGATCAAGAGTCAAATGCTCTACCCAATGAGCCAGCCAGGAAGCCCTGGGCTAGTGTTTCTTTGTCGAGGGCTCTGTGTTGTGCATAGCAGAATGTTCAGCAGCAGCCCTGGCACCCACTAGATGCCAGTAGCACTCCACACCCCTCCCCCAGCTGTGACCCTCAAAATGTCTCCAGACATCGCTTACTGTGCCCTGGGGGGGGGGCAGGCCAGCTGCTGGGTGAGAACCAGTGGCTTAGAAAAGAGGTCAGAGTATTTCTTTCCAGTACGGCACACATCCAGAGGGCCCTTGTAGATTTAACCAGGAAGGATAACTTGACCTAAATGGACAAAGAAGTCCATAGCATAAGGGGACTTGGGTGTACGTGCACACACAGGGTTCCTAAATGGTGTGCTGAATGGGGAGTGTTGCTTCTTGGCAACTGGAGGCAAAGCCCCCAGGAGAGCTTTGTGGGGGGTGGGGTGGCTGGAACCTGAGCTGGGGGTGTCTCTGCCTGCGGCCTGGAGCATTTTTAGTTTCCCAGGCATCTCCCTGGCAATGCTAATTTTCAGGGAAGTCTTGCAGCCCACACAGGACATTTCTGGCCTTGCTTGCCTCCTCCAACTCTGCACCCTCAAATGCCAGCTTCTCCCACTTTCTTAGCAGGGAGAGAAGCAGCTGAAAACTCCGTGGGCTTGTGAGAATGAGTAATTGGATATCAGCCGTTTAGAAATCAATCTCTCACTTCCCTATCCTCCCCCCTCTCCATGAACCTCTCCCAGCCTTCCCACAGGCCCCAGAGGCAAAGAAAAATTTTGGTATGGTTTAAACCGAGGGGACAGGGATCCCTGGGTGGCGCAGCGGTTTGGCGCCTGCCTTTGGCCCAGGGCGCGATCCTGGAGACCCGGGATCGAATCCCACATCAGGCTCCCGGTGCATGGAGCCTGCTTCTCCCTCTGCCTGTGTCTCTGCCTCTCTCTCTCTCTGTGACTATCATAAATAAATAAAAATTAAAAAAATAAATAAATAAACCGAGGGGACAAAGTCATGCACTTGAGAGAAGATGTAAAGGAATATATCCTATGGCAGATCAAGTGAAAGATTAAATAACGGGTAGTCAGTGCATCCCCGTTATGTTACGGAGTCAACTGTGTACCCCCACTGTTCATGTGTTAAAGCCCGAACCCCGGTGTGGCTGTAATTTAGAGCTAGGGCCATTAGAAAGGTAAAGGTGAGTGAGGTCATAAAATCAGATAAGACTGCTGTCCTCATATAAGAAGAGGAAGAGCCCCCAGGAGTGTGTATGTGCAAGGGGAAGACATGTGAGGACACCCCGAGAAGGCGGCCGACTGCAAGCCGGGAACAGAGCTCTCACCAGACGCCCATCCTGGCACCTTGAGGCCAGCCTTCTAGCCTCCACAACAACAAGAACATAAGTTGCTGGTGTTTAAGCCACCAGGTCTGTGGTGTTCTGTTATGGCGACCTGAGCAGATTCAGATACTATAGAATCGTTTTCAGTGGTTTAAGAAAAAAAAGAAAGAAAAAAAAGTTATGAGAATTCTCACTGACCTGGTAATAGCTACAAGATGTATTATGTATTAAGTGGGAGAAAACAACACTGCCAAACAATATGTACATTATCAGGCACTTGTTATTCTAGATAAAAACTATGGATACAGGCTTTCAGGCATTGGCACACGTTCTGTGATGTGTCTGGGAGAAGAGCCCCTAACCGGCAGCTAGCTCTGAGAGGAGACGAGATTGGAGATCTCGAGAAGAGATCTGGATCTAGGAGAAGAGGATTGGAGATGGGTGTGGTGAACAGGGGCTTTTCTCTTATACTATCAGGATCTTTTCAACAAAGCTAGTGTAGTGTGTATCACTTGTGTCGTAAAACAAATAAAAAATTAAGGATTTTTGTCTCATCTACTTTTCTGGTCTTTTCAAAGTCTGAGTCATGTTCTCAGTGATGCCCACTGCTAACCCCTCCTAAAAGGGGCCTAAGATGGTAGAGAATATGGAATTATTTCTGGTCTGACTTCTATAAATGGACCAGACCACTTCCTAACATTTGAGTATAACCTTCCACAGTGTTGTGGAGGAGGCACACAGGGGGACACCACCTTCCTCAAAATCCAAATCAAAGTTCATTAATAGGAAGGACAGTAAAGACATTTTCATTCTCTAGGCATGCGCGTTTGGGATTTCTCATTCAATTCACTTCATTGGAATTCGGGAAGAGAGAGAAAACAAATGCTTAATAAAAATGAAGAGGGGAACACAAACAATCCAGATGAAATATACCAGAGAAATAAAAATAAACCCCCATGAAAGAGATTGTTAAAATAAAACTGAAAAGGGTTGAGGGGAAAAGACGTTAGAAGCCAGACTGGTGATTTCATGGGGTTCATGACTGCTCAATAATTTTGTTCATCTATCTGCAGGAAATGTTTTCCTGTGTTACAAGTTTCCAATAACACCTGTCCGTTAGCACAAAGTGACTGGCAGCGGAAGCCTTCCCAGCCCAAGCATGCTTTCTAAACCCCAAGTGCTGGCTTTTGAAGGAAGAATAAGAAAATGCCTGCTCCTTTGTGAAAAGGAGACCAATATGTGACTTTTTTCCCCCTTCACATATTTGTATGTTATTCTAGTGGGTTTTAGGATTGTAGAAATGTTGAATGTGGGCCATTTTCACTGTTTTTCATAGTGGGAAATAATTTAGCAATGGGGGAGACGTAACTTGGTCTTCTATAAAGTGCTCCTCTGTCTCTCTTTTCTCTCCCATTGGGAAAAGGCAGTGGGTCTCTGTCTCTAAGGCTCACAGATCCCTGCCAGGTTTTGCTTCTAGCTCTTCCTTACTTTCCTAGATCGCTAGTCCTGTGGGTCTCAACCCCACTCCTGGAATAAAGCTCCACTCCCTTTGCGAGGAGGCCTTTGCTCAGTCTGGGAGAGCCTTTCAGCCCCTTGCCTTCTTTGCACCATTCAGACCAAGTCCCCTTCTTTAAAGACCCTCATGGGCACCACATACACCTCCACAAGCTTTTATGACAATTTAACGCAATTATTTAATGTCTGTCTGGCTCCATTCTACACTTCAGGAAGTTTGAGGTTTTGTTATATTTGCTTGACTGCCGAGTGCCCAGCACCATGCCTGGAAAATAGTCCTCAGCACATTATCTGCTAACAGACTGCTTTGAACTAAACTGTATTTTCAGGAGGTAATGGAAGGAGTTAAGATCTGACCGAGATATAATCTCCAAGGATAAGTTGAGCATCTGCCTCATAAAATTCCTTCTAGAAGAAGTGGTTATAGGGAAGATTGTCAAATTGATGGGTTGGAGAGACATGACATTTTTACTGGTCTTGCCACATTCCACAGCCAATGAAGAAGGATATTACCTAGTTCTAGATTTCATGACTATTTCAAATACATTTTTAAGTTTCCCCCTGGTCCTGAGTGAGGGTTAGGCATATCAGTGGGGCTGGATCAGTGTTAGATTCTCTTATTGAAGCACTAATACCAGAGCTTCTAGGTGGATTGCAGTAAGTCCTAGCAGTATTTTCCCCAAGTTGTTGTTCCCCTTAAATTTTGAGGCATGTATGTTGTTTTGGTCATAGGAATGTCCCAGTCCACTTGTTCAGTCATCACACAATTACTCTTCAGCTCCAAAGTTGTCTGCCAAAAGTAGTTGTGTGTGTGTTGGGGGTGGGAGGAACATCATAAATACTTTGGAAGAATTTCTGAGAAAACAATCTTTTGTCCTTACGAATGCTAATCCTTAATTATTCAATATTTTCTCTCTTTCTCATTAGATTTTCACATTGAATGTCCAATTTAATAAGAGCATTAAAATAATTCTCAGATGAATTTAAGTGAAAGTACTCTGGCCACATCTTGGTTTGCAGGACGATGCTCTGATCTCATTGAGAATGTAGAAGTCTCTCAATTATCCTTACTAATGAACAAGTTTAGTGGCAACAGCAATATTGAATAGAATTCACAATCAGTACATATATGTCCATTATTCATATGTCTGGCTAATAATTTCCCAAAATAATGTCCATTATTCATATGTCTGGCTAATAATTTCCCAAAATAATGTCCATTATTCATATGTCTGGCTAATAATTTCCCAAAAGCTTCTTAGTTTACTTTGGGAAGAGATTCCCTAGCCATCCTTCCTTAAAGCTGCTGTTATATTATTGCAAACTAAAGAAGGCTACCAGTGGAAGCTATGAAGGAGAGAGAAGCAAAGCAGACCCGTTCCATCCCACACATCTGTTAATGCAGATGAAGAATGTTCTGGCTTCCTGTCAGGAATACCCAAGGATTTTTAAAAAGCCAGGCCACATCCCTGACTAGTTACCTGACAACCCTGAGGGTGGGTCCAGGTTTCAGCATCTCAAAAGCTCCCAGGTGATTCCAGCGTGTGGTCAAAGCTATCCACAGTTGGCTTGGTGGTTACGCTGTGCGTAGTAACTCTCATGGGACGAGAAAGAGGTCTGGAGCCTGCAAGCACTTTGCTAAAAACAGCTGTTTCCAATGAAAGCATGCAAAGTTTCAATAATATCAATGTCACCAGAAATAAAAAAGAACCACCACTATGTATTCCTTCCAAGAGTATTTAAACTGAACCACCCAAGGGTACCAAGTTTTACAAATAAGGTGGCTCACTGCCTCACTGCTGCATGTATTTTTTTTTTTTTTAATTCATAGGGACTATGAGATTAAATGGAGGTCAACTTCAGAATGTGAAACTACTAAGAGAGAGCAGAATACTTCTACTTCCTGAGCACCTACTATGTGCACCTACTACAGATATGATCCCGTTCCAGGACCTGGGAATTCATCAGAGTTCAGGACAAACACCCTCATCTCATGAAGCTTACGTTCAAGACAAGGCCAGCTATGTAATTTGCAAGACCCAGTACAAATGGAAAATGTGGCTCTCCCTGTGCAGAAATTACTGAAAATTTAAGATGGTGATGGTGGAACATTACACCAAGCACAGGGCCCTCCTAAGTGCAGGGCCCTGTGGAACCAAAGCACAGGTTCCACGTCCACAAAACCAGCCCAGATTCTAGAGGCAGGAAACAGGTGATAAACCAGAAAGATAATAAGTAAGTACTTAAATTATACAAGCTGTTAGATGTAGAAGTGCTTTGGAGGAGGTAAAAAGGAGAGGGGAAATCCAGGGGCAGTTTACATAGAGAAGCCAGCCATGAATATTTGGGCAAGAGCTTTCCAGGCACATGCTACAGGGATTCGCTAGAGCAAAGGTCCTAGGAAGTGTGGAGTGTGGCTGGAGGGGAACGGTGAGGAAGGGTCACCCAGAAAGGAGATGCTGGACCTCATAGGCTTCGAATGTAGCCTGTTGTCAGGACTTGGACCTTTCGCTTGATGTTTTAAAGGAATCACTCTAGCTGCTGGGTGGAAGAGTCTTAGGTATGCAAGGATAAAGGGAGTGAGAAAAGTAAGAATGTTGCAGTATTCCACGAGAAGGGAAAGGGGACTGACTGACAGGAATAGAATAAATGAGGTCTTTGAGATTTTTTATATATTCATATTCTATATTCTGCATGTATATACACACTCATATATATTCTAACATGGAAAACTGTCCACAATATAGAAGATAAAGGTACAGTGCCTAAAATTGTATGTACTTACCGGTCCATTTTTTTTTTGTACAAAAATAAAAGCCCAAACTATAAAAACATATACATATTTATATATAAATAGAAAAAGATCATAAATGTCATGAATCAAGCCGTTCGTAATAGTTACTTCTTTGGACTGGGATTGACACATGGGAAGGAAGGAAGTTGCATTTTATTTTGGCTATTATAGGAATGGTTCCTTTCTCAACACTCAAATGCAGGGAATGTCTGGCAAAAACTGTATAATACTTAATTGGGCTCTGTGGCTTGAGAAAAATGTGGTGATTTTTTAAAAATTGTATTTATTTATTCATGAGCGACAGAGAGAGAGAGAGAGAGAGAGAGAGGCAGAGGGAGAAGCAGGTTCCATGTAGGGAGCCCGATGTGGGACTCGATCCCGGGACTCCAGGATCAGGCCCTGGGCCGAAGGCAGGTGCTCAACCGCTGAGCTACCGAGGGATCCCAAATGTGGTGATTCTAAAAAAAAAAAAAAAAAAAAAAAAAAAAAAAAAAAAAAAAGGAAAGAAAGGAAAGAAAGAAAGAAAGCAGCAAAAACAAGATGACAAGGTTTCAAGGCAGGGTCTGAAGAAAAAAGACGTAGAGAGGTGGGAATCTGTAAACTCAGAAAACCAGGTGGGACGGTGAATGATCGCCTTTACGAGAAGAATCGGTTACAGAGTGTTCTGCAGGTATTTACAAAGGTTTAGAGAAAAGGGGGTAGAAGGATTTAGGTTGGAAAGAAAATGAATTCTTGTAATAGGATGATAAACACGGGCCCGGGGGCTTTTCGGCTCTGAGAAATCCTGCCTTATCTGGAATGGTTTTGCAGGATAGGAGCTGCTGCCCGGACCGTGCTAGAGCCTCCGGGCGTCACTGCCACCCTTCCTAGACCACTGTCCCTGCTGCTAAGATCCCTCCTGCAGCTCAAGCCTAAGCTGGTCGCTCCCACCCCAGTTCCGCAGCACAGGCCGCTCACCAGGAGCTCTGTTGTTCTTCAAAGGCCCCTTGTTGCTCTTAAGTCTAAAATTCGGATCAAACCTGCCCAGCCCCTCAAGGTGCAGCTCCTTCCCTTTTGAACCACACTTCCCTCCCCTGCCTCAGACTATACTCTCTCCCTCTTCCGCCAGTTAACTCCTTCTCCTCCTTCCCTAATTACACATAACCTTCCTGGATTTGGCTACATCCCCTATCAATTACTCTCATAGGTCCTGCACTTCTGCTTGCTGTGTGGTTTATTTGCATTTCTTTGCCTTTCCCACTCAGCTATCAACTCTGGGGACCAGGATGCAGGTAGTTCTAGCTTCACCGAGCACCGGGCCCAGAGCTGGTCCTCCGGACGTGTCGGAGGAATAAATGAGTGATAAGCCTTGCTTATTATACAGGTGAGAATTAGCAGCCTGTCTGAGCTATTTTTTCTTCAGCCCTATGATCCTTGGAGATCAGACTTTATTCCCTGAGGGATGAATATATTTAAAAGGACAGTGCTTCTTGGTGTGCAGAGTGCCAGGCCGTGCAGATCAAGTTGTTTCCTCAAGGGATGTGACAGTGAAGACTTTCCAGTTAGGCAGAGCAGTGATATAGTGGAGGGTAGCAGTCACGTGGGACACCTATTTACTATTGATGCCACCTTGCTTCAAGGCATGTGCTTTCAGGGCACCTGGGTGGCTCAGTGGTTGAGCGTCTCCCTTCGGCTCAGGGCGTGATCCCAGGGCCCTGGGATCGAGACCCACATCGGGTTCCCTGCAGGGAGCCTGCTTCTTTCTCTGCCTGTGTCTCTGCCTCTCTCTCTCTGTGTCTCTCATTAATAAATAAATATATATATTTTTAAAAGGCATGTTTTCAAAAAGATCTTTGTATTTTTGATCCAGCATTCCTCTAATACTTGTACTAGAGAAGAAAAACCATACTATCAGCTCCAGATGAGGAGCACAAGGTATAAACACATCAATGGGTGGAACTAGTCAAAATTTCCCGCAGGAGGACTGCTCCTGTAAAAAACACCCCAAATAATTGTGTTGGAAAGAGTCCAGTTTTGTCATTTGCTTTCTTCGGAGCTTGTAATGATGCATATTTCAAAAGCCCTAGAATCTGATGGTGCTGAACACCCACAATGCTGATGATGTTGCCTGATTATAAGAAAAATCCCCTTGAGGAACTTGAAAGGGCTCTTCCTTTCAGGATTCATGCAGACCATCAAAAGTGCTCTTGTGTTGCCTGTTGGCAGGAAGAGTCCAGCTATATTGTCCAGCTCTAATTGAGTCACGGCACATGCTTTTTAGTGTGACTATGGCAGGCAAAGAACTTGTGGGACATACAGACTTTACAAATAGCTTCCATTATCAGGTAAGCCAGGGACCTGTTTTAGGTGCCATCTTGAACAATAGAGATCCTGGGGGAAGTGAACAGTGTCTGTAATTACCATGCTGGTGACAAAATAAAACAAAATACAGCAAAAGGAATGTACTGTAGTAGGCAGGGCTATTATTAAACACAATACCTTTGGATGCCCAGAAACTTAGGTTGTATAGGAAAACCCTAACTACTCAGTCATACTACAGCCACAATCCAAAAACTGGGTGAAGGAAGTTGGAAAGTCATCGGAAATGACATGATCAACCAGGACATGTGGTAAACCACTCCCTAACTGGTTAATCTTTTCATCAGATAGGACTAGTTAAGCACGTCTAACTCCACGTACATCTCTGTAAATTATGCTTTGAGACTATTTTCATCTTAACTGTCACAACACAGCATCTAGGTTTTATATTTCAAAACACCTGCAATTAGGCTAGTGCAGTAGCATGAGCCACACCGTTTGTCAACTTTATAATTAAAACAGGTGGCCTTTTCCCCCCATTTTTATAGAGAATATATTTCTTCATTTCCACTGGAAAACAAACTGGAACAATGAAAGAGAACATCCATTGCCAGGCAAAAACATCTTCCTCCTCAAAAAAAAAAAAAAAAAAAAAAAAATTTTTTTTTATTTATTTTTTTATTTTTTTAGTGTCATCTACTGAGGATTGTTGATTGCCAGAGGTGTGCTAAGCACTTTGCACTTTATTCTTACCAAATCTGAGATGTGTTTAAGGAGGAGGAAAGTGAGGCCTATAAAGAGGTTAAGGAACTTGCTCAAGATCACACAGGAAGTGATGAAGCATGTAGCTTAGCAGGTCTTGCTTTTTACCAGGGTTCCTTGACACACTATACTGTGCTGTTCAAACTTCAGGCGCATTTGAATTAGCTGGAGATCTTATTAAATGCACATTCTGATGTAGTAGGTCTAGGCTGCGCCTGGGATTCTGCATTTCTAATACCCTTGCTGGTGATGATGAGGCGGGTGGTCCACGGACCACACTTCGAGCAGCAAGGCACTGTACTACTGCTGCAAAGGCATAGTTCCTTATCTTTTGACAGACTGGCATGATGTTGCATTGAGTTGGAGCCAGACACCCTCACTTGATTACTTGACCCGGATACATTTGAGAAAACGCAGAGACAAGAAAGATATAAATCCGGAAGCAATAGTGGTTATGGAATGCATACATTTCCATGTATTTTTACAGTAAAAATGCATTAAAAAATCTTTCACAAAAGAAACTTAAAAAATACAAGTAGGGTGTTGAGTTCTCCCCCCAACATTCGCTCAGGCATCAACTGTGTAATGGGTGGGAGGGGATTTCTTCAATGGTTTGATTTAATCATACAAAATACTCATCCATCATCTCTCATCAAGACATTTACATGAAGTGGGGGATTAGGGAAAGTAGGCTCACAAGAATCAGTCTCCAATTTAAGGTTACAGTAGTTCAGAGAAAACTATCTTTCTGCTTAATGCATAGTCCCTGTACAGTACAATATTTCCAAAGCAAATGTGATGCGTGGAACTCCGAGTAAACCGCCACATCAAGTCTTCACAGACTGATGGTGGGTAGCACAGAGATTTTAAAATGTCAAATACCACCTCTGACAACAAGAAAGACATTAAGATGTTAACTTCACGATGTACTCCAAGAATCCACCTTGATTTCACTTATTTAAAACTCTGGACCACAAGTGAGAGCATCGATCATTTAACATCACAGATTTTGCTAGAAATAGCGAGAAAACTCCTAGCAGTGGAGCCTGGGGAATAAAATCCCCAAATTGGCTCCTAGGAAACTGATGAAAACGAACGTCATTATTCAGTTGTGTTCTCCCTCAGCCTTACTACCACAGCTTAATGTGTGTGTGGAAAACTCTGGCAATAAAAGTTGCAGTCACAGACCCTCTTCCTCCTTTTCAGCTACCGAATGAACATTGTCTCTCTGTTCCAGGAAAGGAACTGGTTTTGTGCAGGTCCACACAACTACAGGAACTCAGTCTATGTTATGTATCAACCCAGAAGTCAAATAAAGCTATGAACAATGTAATATTTATATATGCATAGTGTTTTATAAAAAGATTGGCCCACATACTGCTTTTCATCAATACAGAAAGAGCATTAAGTCCATAGCACACTGCAAGAAATGAGTGAGGAACAGAGAATGCGAACAAGTGCTTACTAATTCACAAGCAGGCTCACCATGGAGGAAGTGATGATATTCAAACCCAACTAAAGCTTTAGAGAATTACTTATATAGTCTCCCATTTTAAAACAGCTTTACATACCTGATTTAGTTTACATTAAAATATATCCCAATGAATCAATTTGTTCCATATTCAGAAATATAAACACATATCACATTCCTCACAGCTAAATTTTTTTTGTCATAAATTCTCTTTTATACAAGAAAAAAGGCAACAGTTGTTTTTTTTTTAATTTTTAAAACAGGCTCTATTAATTACAATTTTTAACTCTGTACAGACAATGATTGGCTGGTTTTCTCCATTTTTTTTCCTTTTTCCTTTTTTTTTTTTTTTTTAAACAGTACCATGAGAATAACAGTGATTGACTTGCAAAGTTTTGTGTCTGTTAATGGAAAATGCAAAACAGTACTACAGAAATACACAATGCATCGTAAGCAGCGGTTTGCTGTAGTGGTCCAACAGGTACAAGCAAACGTTTGGCTCAGCTAGGCAGTAATCCATTTCGACCACATCCCGGGGCTACAAGCCGACCCAACCACACACCTCCTGAGGGACTGCAAAAGAATGGGTCGTTTGAAAAAGAAAAATTGTTATGCTTTGTTCTGCTGTCCAAAGACTCAAAGGACACGATCATGAGGGCAAAGGTTTGCCAACTCGATCTAGAACCACTGGGACTGTGACTTTCCCTTTCAACCATCCTGGAGACCTTTATTATGGTTTCGAAGGGAAATGGCACTTCTAGGAATAAGCACCCCCAACCCTCACTTCTTTAAGTATCAACAGAGAGGTAACTTCCACCAAGGCTCACTCCCTAGTCCCCAGTTCAGCGAAGGGCAACCTTGGGCTTATGCTACAAAAGGAGGAACACACTTTCTGTACTGGGGATTCTCCTGGCTCTCTTGCACGGGGCACATCGTTCCCCATTCCGTCCACTATTCAGCCTCACATCAGACAAGACAACACAGAAGGTGGTCGCTGTCCGTTCCCTCCAGTAGTTGAGCAAAGCTGTGACGGCGCTGCCTTAATGAGATCTTATTAGACGGTGGCGATGCTAATGAACCTGACCCATCTGCGCTTGGGCTACAGTTTGGGTAAACGGCGGCCCACCTCTCCTCTCCGCGCCTTTCTATAGCCAGGGAGAGTCCAAACTGTTTTCTGAACCAACTATGACTCCAGAAGGGCACATTTCCTTGTGCTGTGTAGTTTAGCTATAAATATCCTTCATTTGCAATAGTAGTCTCTTCATACAGTTTCATCTTAGGATCAAGGGCAATCCTAATCCATCCCAAAGAGTCCTCAGCTTTTACACATATAACTTTTTGCCTTTTGCTCTTTTTTTTTTTTTCCTTTTTTAAAGAAAGACTCCTGACTACAGCACTACATCACTACGTAACAATCTACATCAAATCAACTGAATCAAGAATTTCCCTTAGAGAAAATGATCGACAGCCCTATTTAAACCAGGAGAGAGAAAGATTGCCCTGCCCCTCCCCCCACCAAAAAAAAAAGGGGGGGGGGGAACAATTCCGGACAACTCTACAGTTTAACGTAGAAACAAAATTTGTATCCCTCCGGGGCAGCATTTGGCAAATAAATTTCCAAAAAAAAAAAAAAAAAAAAAAGTATGCATTTAAAAATACTTTCTTTTAATATTATACATCAGGCACAACACTTTTCATATATATATATATGTATATATATACTTTTTTTTTTCTTCTTCTTATAAGATTTCAAATGCATAAAATGTTTGTTGCTATATTCGTCGGATCGTCGGGTGTGAGCCGCGTCCCCAGGTGCGTAAACGAGGATGCTCTCAGGTTCGCGACCTCGCTCCCTGGGACACACACGGTCCATCCGGGCTGGCGGGGCGGCGCGCGGCGGCTCAGATGCTGAGGTCGGTGCTGCATTCCTTGTAGGGCCGCCTCCTCGGCTCGGGGGCGGCGGCGGGGGCGGGCTTGGGCCCCGGCTCGGCCCGCCCCCGGGCGCCCCCTCGCTGCAGCTCCTCGCGGTCCCGGTCCCTGTCCCGGTCCCGCTTCTCCAGGGAGCGCTCGCGCCTGCGCTCGGGGGAGCGCGCGCGCCTGCGCTCGGTGGACTTGGCCCTGCGCTCGGGCGAGCTCCCCATCCCCCTCCTGCGCTCGGCGGGGCGCGTCTGCTCCAGGAGCCTCTCCAGGGACCTCCTCCGCGGCCCGGGCGAGCCGTCCCTCCTGCGGCCGGGCGAGCGCTCGCGCCTCCGCTCGGGCTTCTCCCTCCGCTCCAGGGTGGTGTCCGCGCTGCGGGTGCCTTCCCGGCGCTGCTTCTCCGGGGACCTCCTCTTGGGGCCGTTGGGCACCAGCCGCTCCGGGGGCGCCTCTCTCCGCCCCTCGGGTGCCCGGTCCTTGGGTCGGCAAGCCCCGCCGTCGGGTCTCCTAGAAGTGCCGTTCCAGGTGTGATGCTCGTTGGGTTGCCTGCTGGACTCTCTGCTGCTGCCTTTTGGGTCTCTCCCGTGTGCCCGCTTTTCCCCATGCTGCGATGATTGGTGAAGGTCGGGTGGGTAACTGGACTCCAATGACGGATGCGGTCGGCGGTCCGGGGGCGCGGCCCTCACTTCCGGAACACCTTGGGGCCCGGCGGCGGCGGCGGGGCCGTGCCGGTCGCTGCTGGGGTCTGCCAAGGCAAAGGAACGAGAGCCACGGTTTGGTATCGGGGGCCTCGGGCTGCTGTCCCCGCGCCCGCGCCTGGGGTCTCATTAGACTCACAAACAAACAACCGTCAAAGCGCTCAGAACCCAAGCCCACTGGGCCTCGGACTAGTGAAGGCCCAAGCAAAGGTGGCATCTGGCTGCTGCCCGCGGCTGCCCTCGAGACCTAGGTCACTGAGGAGCCACAGCCGGGGCCACGATTCTAGTCTTTAAACGCACAAGGCAGACAGCGTATCTAGAAACAGCACAAAGTCCCCACCTTAACTACCTCTTGCTGTTCCCTCCTCACCCACCCCCATCCATCCTCCCCTGCCCACCCTTCTTCCCCGCCCAGCCCCCACCAAAGAAAACATTCTTTTCTTTAAGAATACATATTTTAATTCGCTTAAAAATTATTAAGGTTATTGACCTAGAGGGGGGGATGAGGGAACTTTCTGGGGGAATGGATAGAGTCTGTATTTTGATCTGGGTAATTAAAGTGGGTGTTTATACGGAGATTAAAAAAAAAAAAAAAAGCCTGAGCTGCACACTCAGGCTTTAAGCATTTAATGCAAAGTATACTTCTATTTTAAAACACTTTTCTTTAAAAAATAAAAATAAAAAAGATTCCAGGGTGGTGGGCAAAGGGCTGTTTAGAGAGGCCACATGGCCAGATGTTGATGACTGGCAGATGGGACGTGCGTGTGAGGGTCCATTGAACATCCTCTCTACCTTTGTCAATTTTTTTTAACACTTTGCTCTAAGTTTGCATAGGTTTAAGAAACTGCTCCCAAAATGTGGAGTTGCCTGACAAAAGGGAGTGGAAGAAAGGTTATCAGGTGCACATTTGACGTTAGATGGGGTTTAGAGAAAACCTTTCAGAGGCAGTTTTCCTTATGCTACGCCAGGTATCCCTAACTGCATCCAGGAGCTGAGGACTCACTGCGATGCTTCTTACGACATTAAGATATCTATAGATTTAAAAGCAGAGAAGCCCATGGGCGCTCCTATTTATTATTAAACTATTTGAAATGACACGGCCAATGTTTTAGGTAGCATCCCGATATTATGAGAGCTCTTTTGAAAGCAGGGATGCTCTGCTGCAACCCAACTCAAGAAGTCATACACTATTTCTGGCAAGACACCTGAAATGATGTGCTGCCGAGTGGAGGGCAAATGAGGGTGACAGTCCCAGAGACGAAGGAATCACAGGAACTCTTTAAGGATCTTTCATGAGGCATCAAGGTCAACATTGAACAATCTGTTTCCATGAATGATCTCCCAAAACCTAGGGTGGGTTTTAACAAAAAATAGGCATATAGCCTAGAGCAGCATTTGTGAATTTTCAGAGAGTAAATATTTTTGGTTGGCTTTGCCAGCTGCAAAGTTTGTGATAACTACTTAACTGCGACTATAGTGTAAAAGCAGCCCTAGACAATTTATTAAAGAAATGGGCGTGGCTATGTGCCAATAAAACTTTACTTAGAAAAACAGCTTGTCCACAAGCTTTGGCCTGTGGGCTGCAGTTTCCCAAGGGATAGCTGGCTGAGCAGGAAATGTCACTTTTCTGTCCAACAAAGCCTTACCGACCTAGGGCAGGGCTCTGTGATATGAGGTTTGGCTCTTTCTGAATGCTGGGGCCTAGAATTAACACAAAGAGGGGCCTACAGAGTCATTTTAAGCTTTGGGTAAGGATAGGTGCTTAGATCACGCACATGAATCTAACCTTGGGGCTTGTCACACCTACTTTTAAGATAAGGGAGAGTAAGACTTCAGTAGGGTCCGTGGTGTACTTACAATTCAAAGAACGCAGGGTGCTCAGAATGAATTGCCAAACATATCAAAATAGAGCTAAGCAGAAGCAATGAGGAAATTAGGCCACAGCACAGAAACACCTAGTATTGATTGAGCTACAAACCGTAGTTTGATTATGGCCCATAAGGTAGAAGCAAGCCTCCCCGAGCTTTTCATTTCTCATACATGCAGCGATATTAGGAGGTATCATCGCTGTAGAAGGGAGGGCCCAGCACCAAGAACAGTCAGAGAGAAAGAGAAAGAGAGAAAGAGAAAAAGTTGAACATTTAGATTCCCTATAACAAAGAAGAAAGAAAAAAAATCTGCATTTGTTAACATAGGGCAAAGAGAGTTTATTTGTCCAGTCAGACAGTCTAAGGCAACACTCAAATAAGGCTGCAGAGACCGCAATCAGAACAGTGACATTTTTTAGACAGCCATATAAGGTGACTCAAGAACCCAGACAATGGATGCATCCTTTTTTCTTTTTTTTTTTTTTTTTTCAAACAACTGGAACAATGACAAGCTGGCATAGGAGAGCATTAACAATAAACAACAAAAGAACAAAGTTCCCTCCCTCCCCCACCCAAAGACCGCGGCAGTTAAATTAAGTACAAAAAACTCATTACAAAAATAGCCTCACAGAGAAGCAGGTTCCAATCAAGTCAGAAAAATATTGGAACTTAACATATTATAACCCATTTGTGACTCTAATTGATAGAATTAGAGAGATTTAGTCCAAATGACACATGGAGACATTACAGCAGCACAACTCTGGCATGTTCAACCCTTCTTGGAAAAATGAGTATTTAAAGGATCTTTATTTTTAGCCCAAAGAACATTTGTTAGTGTTGGATTTTCATCCTCAGTGCAACAGACATAGGTTTTGAGAAGGTACACAGGTTACTGACGATGATTCTCAAATGAAATATCACATCCAACAGAAGCATAGGGGAGACAGAAAAGGGAGACAATGTTACACAGTTTCAGTGGCATTGATACACCTACGGTCAGAGGTTTAGTATAGTGCACAGCTGTGGCATCCTAACATCAAAATACCTCCCCTGTGGTTGGCCATGTCTAAAGGGGCCTCATCTGATTTGTCCCATCCCCCCAACTTGGGCCCTTGGTTTTACACCTGTATGTGTGTCCAACACCTGGGAAGGCTGTCCTTCAAATGAGTTATCCTTCTCTTTGAGCTGCATCTTAATTAAGGAGATCTCATCAAGTCCAAAATGCAACTGGGAATTGTGCAGAATGACTTTCAGAAAGGAGGGTGATACAGATTAATCCCTAATAAAGGGGACCAACGTATATGGGGACCATTCAATCACAGTTTCTATAGAAACTTCTGTAGACCTTTGGTTGGGAAGAAAAGCCCTACATCTAGGGCATAGCTTTTTTTTTTTTTTTTTTTTTTTTTTTTTAATTTTAAACAAGACTCTCAAATAAATAGGACATAATCATTATAATATACAATATTTTGCCATCAGAACACTAAGCTATGTAAAGATCATTGCTGTTTACTCAAATCATGTCTACACATATGACAAAGGAACTCTACGTATAACCTGGCTTTCCCCATAGGAAAGGTATTAGTAACATGTTTCCCTCATGATGAGCACTGGGAATTGTATTTCATCCTTTTTCATCTAAAAACATATGGCTAATATATCAACAGTTTTGTTTGTTTTATAGTAGTGGGCTCAGGTGGTCTGACTGGGGGTAGGGACCAACAAGTGGGATGAGGAAGTGTCATATACAGAGCATAGGGGGTGAGCAAGGCCCCCAAGTCATCTCTAAAATTTCACGCCTCTTAAGTAAAAACATCAAGTAATCAAAAAAGAAAAGATAAAGGAGAATTGTGCCTCAACATATCACTCAGGAAACCTGCTTTCCTGCTTCTGAAAAGGAGTATAGTCATTTTGTGCTAACAATTGGATCTGAGAAACAGTTTGGCACAGTTCAAGCAAACATTCCTTCGCTCTTGGTTGGACTAGACAAAATGTTCTCTCTGATTATCAGAAAGAGGGCTATAAAGATCTTGTCTTAGGCCAAGCCCCAGTCCACATAAGCAAGCAAAAGGATGAAATGTGTAGAGATTTCAGAACAAGCGAGGCAAATAATCACATGGTGCGAAAGGCTGGTAAGACACTGGTGAATAGGGGAAAACAAAAAGACTTTCCTGCTGCAGTTCTGGAGACAAATTCATGGAGTCATGCCAGGGAAGGAAGGAATGTTTTCATAGTTTGACCCACCATATTCTGGTACCGAGCCGTCTCCCCGCTTCAGAAACAGACGCACCCTGCGGCCACCATTCTTAATTAGTTCTATAGCCCGGGAATGCTTCATGTTTTTGGTGGTCTCACCATTGATCTCTAAAATTTCATCACCAATCTGCCAAAGCAAGAGATAGACAAAGTGAGAATATCACCGAGGGTTTGACCAGCTACCAAGGTGCCTTATGATTTCAAATTCTTTCATTTATTGATTTGCTAAATATTCGTTGAGTATATTCCCAGAAAATAAGTTGCTTAGGATCCAGCAGTGAAAGAAACAAAATCCCTGCCCTCATGGAGACGACATTCTAATGGAAGGCAATTAATAAGAAAATTAAAGAAATGCACGTATGTTAGAAAGTGTTATGTGCTAAGGGATAAAAAAAAAATAAAGCAGTAAGGGTAATATTAATTGTTGAGGAAAAGAAGATGTGGTAGGCAGTTTCTAGGATGGCACCCCACCCCCCATCTTCTCCTCCTGTATTCATATCCTGTGTAATCTCCTTCCCTTCATGTGTGCGCTGGAATCAGTGACCTGCTTCTAATAAACAGAGTATGGCAAATGTGATGCAATGTCAATCCAAAGATAAGGTTACAGCTGAGTGAAGTAAGTCAGTCGGAGAAGGACAAACATTATATGTTCTCATTCATTTGGGGAATATAAATAATAGTGAAAGGGAATATAAGGGAAGAGAGAAGAAATGTGTGGGAAATATCAGAAAGGGAGACAGAACGTAAAGACTGCTAACTCTGGGAAACGAACTAGGGGTGGTAGAAGGGGAGGAGGGCGGGGGGTGGGAGTGAATGGGTGACGGGCACTGGGGGTTATTCTGTATGTTAGTAAATTGAACACCAATAAAAAATAAATTTAAAAAACAAAACAAAACAAAACAAAAAAAACAAAGATAAGGTTACAAAGTAATTTTGGCTTCTATGTGCCCCTCTTTTGTTGTCTCACTTGTTGCACACAGTGAATTGCCCTACAGAGTCCATGATGAGGAAATGAAGGAGAGCTAGGCCCAACAGCCCAAGAGGCACTGAATCCTGCCAACTACCCTGTGAGTGAGCTTAGAAGCAAATGCTTCCCCAGGTGAGCTTTCTGATGAGACCACAACCCTGGCTGATACACTGATGTGGCATTTACTTTGTCAGCTACTATTCTAGGCACTAGAGATAAAGGAGTGAACAAGACAGGTAAGATCCTTGCTCTAATGGAGCTCATTTTCCAGAAGGCAGAAGAGGAAAAGCACTGGCTTTGGAGATTAAAGTTTTGAATTTGAGTCCTATCACTTATTAGCTAACTGAACTTGCTCAAACCCTTTAACTTCACAGAACTTACTTTCTCATCTGTAGAAGGAAATGTTAACAACCCATCCCTACCAAAGTAGGAGGACCAAATTGGATAATACATGTAAATATGTCTTGTGAACTATACAGCATAATACAAAATACCATGCTAATGACAGTTCATTCAATCAGAAACTTTTTTCAGTATGCAAAGACATGGGAAAGCATACGCCATGTGTTTGAAATTTAAACAAAAGGAATACACAGTGTCTCGATTCCTTTGTGCACAAATTGTGCTTAAATGCATAAGATTCAAGAAAGTGGTAATACAGCTTGATTTTGGAAACTGTATGCTAATATGTACCACTTTCCAGTACCTTTTTATAACCATATTCATGGTCTATTTTCTCCATTAAAAAAGAAAACACTCATTAAAAATTCAGTCTGGGGATGCCTGGGTGGCTCAATCGATTAAGCATTTGACTCTTGATTTCAGCTCAGATCAGAGTTGATCCCAGGGTTAGGAGATCGAGCTCTGGGTCCAGCTCTGTGCTCAGCAGGGAGTCTGCTTGAGATGCTCTCCCTCTCCCTCTGCCCTTCCCTAGTTCTTTCTTAATCAATCAATCTTTTGAAAAATTTAATCTGAAGAAACTTAAAAAATCAACATTATGCCTTAAGTACAAATATGAAGTCCCCTACTCTAGGTCACTGTTTTTTCCTTTTAGCTCTGGACTGAATTCATGCACTTTTTTTTTTCCTTTCTTGACCTGGCTGTCTTGATTTCTTTTCATTTGTTGCAAATTGCTCCCCACGTATACACCTCAGTCTAAGTGACTGATCTATAATGACAAGATGATTTTTTTTTAAACCACCTAATCTCTGCCGGAAAGTGACATATGCATACACAGTAATAGATATTAGATATCTATCTAATATAGAACAGAGTGATCTTTTGGAACTTGCTTTTTTTTTTTTTTTTTTTTTTTGAAGATTTTATTTATTTATGAGAAACAGAGAGAGAGAGAGAGAGGCAGAGACACAGGCAGAGGGAGAAGCAGGCTCCATGTAGGGAGCCCAATGTGGAACTCAATCCCAGCACTCCAGGATCATGCCCTGGGCTGAAGGCGGCACTAAACCGCTGAGCCACCCAGACTGCCCAATGTTTTGGCATTTGTATATTTGAAATTTGCAGCTTTGACTCCTATAGACCAACCATGAATATCCATGCCAAAGAGATGCTGGTCCTTTACTGAAGCAGTGTTGACCTGCTCCTGAGGCTAGGTGACAGCTGGAGAGTGAATGGAGCTCACCACCCAGAACCTACATGACTACATGCCTTTCCTACTCCGTAAGCATTCTGGTATACCCAGGATTTCCTGTGATATGCCTGCCTTATGAGATTAAGTATAAGAACTATGGGAATGGGGGGCACCTGGGTGGCTCAGTGGTTGACTGTCTTCCTTTGGCTCAGGTCGGGATCCAGGGGTCCTAGGATCTAGTTTCACATCAGGCTCCCCACAGGGAGCCTGCTTCTCCCTCTGCCTATGTTTCTGCCTCTCTCTGTGTCTCTCTCATGAACAAGAAAGAAAAAAAAAAAAAAAGAACTATGGGAATAAGATTGAGAAAGTATTTACTTCAATAAATTTATAAGTAATTTCAATCTTTCATTCAACACTGAAGAGTTAGAAAAGCTCACCTAACTTGAACAGTTACCACCAACCATGCTTGAGGGAGACATTTACATTAGGGTGGGAATCATGCATTTAGAGTGTCCTGAAAACAGGAGAAAATGCAGTTCTCGAGAATAAGAAGGTTCTAGCCACATAATGTCAAAAAGTCACTGCAGATGACTTATTTGCCCAGACTCCTCTTCCTACTTACCCTCATCTTTCCACATCTTTCTGCTGGACCATCCTCTGCTAAGCGCAGAACATAGAGGTCCATGTTATATTCTCGGCCTCCTCGAAGACTAAAGCCAAATCCCTTGGCTCCTCTTTCCAGTTCCACAGTATAAAAATCTTGCTCCTGTTTAAACAAACAAAATGCTATCATTCAGGGAGAGCATATACGCACAAGTATTTCTTCCCACCTCTTCCCAAATATTCTGTCATGGTGATTTGACAAAAAGGCATAGTCTTTACCCTTCTCTTGGTGATTCTCAATTGTTTATATATTCATTCATCTTAGAAGTTTGCAGATGCAGAATTTGAAAACATTCATGAGTGTGCCTGTAGACTGCACACTAACATGCATATATTAAAATTTAATCAGTGAGGCCACAAATTGTATTTATAGCAGGAAGTCATTACACGATACCATTCTGCACAGTGCGGGATGTTCAGCCTCCCTGCCCCAAGCCTGAAAAATGGCAGCAGTGTCCATCACCAGGACACCAACAACGACCTCCTCATACCTGGGGAGTGGCTCCCACCCTGGCTGAAGAGAAGCGTGAATGGATTGCTGAGAGCTCTGAGAAGGCCCAGTCAAAATGAACCGGTTTAACCATCCCCCAGTCTTTCCCAAATTTGCTTCACCTGAATGTTTGTGCATCCCCCTACTACAACCTTGTGGGACAGGTGACCAGTCACCTGTCTGGCTCTACAGGTCTCACCTGAAATTCACAAGTCACCGTAGCAAAAAAAGACATTTTCTTAGCATAAACACAGTTATGAATACCATGAGTAGATATTAGTGACTTTGCTCTTTCTCTGATTGTCAGTTGTTGAGACAATTATGGTTTTTTGTTTTTTCCCACCTAGAAAAGGGTATCTAGGAATATTTTTCAAAGGTAGTAAAATAAAATGTCATTTCCTAGATAACTAAATGTGAGTACAAACTTAGTATATCCTCTCACAAAGAGGTTATTTATTTTAATTGAGGGTATCTTATAAAAGACATCTCATAAAAATAGCTTTGGAAAATTGGGAGGAAATGTGCAAAGCAAACAGAGAATAAAGAAGAATGCCCCTCACCTGTGCTGCCTGGGGTGCTTTGAACTCAAACTGAGATTCCGGCTTTGGTTTGGTGGTATTCCTGCCAAAATGAGAGAAATAAATGTAAAAAAACCATGGAGGAACTGAAAAAAAAAATTAAGGACAAGTAATCATCAGGCCAGGAGTTAGTTTTTTGCCCTTAAACCTAACAAAATCAACTAAAGAAAGCTATGTCTAACCTGGTCTCCTGGGTCCCTTGCTGAGAAGGGGTGTGTGTGGTGGTGATGGTGGCAATCTTCTCTGCATTGGTCAGCAGAGTGGCATTTGAAGACTCTGTAGGGAGAGACAGAGCATAACAGAATGAGGGCCCCAGAGAAGAGATCATCAAACCATGCAAGATGTAGAAGTCCCATATCTGAATGACAAGTCTGGTTTCTCTGTCACTGTTTGAAGCAGTTCTGACTTGAATTTCTAAAAAATTAGGACTTTAAAGAATCATTCTAAGCTCTTCTGTAATATGAGGCATGTATGTCCTTATTATCTTCCTCTCAACTGATATCCCCACAAATGAATAAAGAGTTTGCCCCAGAAAATGCTACTCTAAAATTGTAGCCAAGGTAGGTGTCTTTCCCTGCCTTCCTGATACTTAAAAATGGCAGTCCCATCAAGACACTGCACCACACCAATAGTGCTTCTCCCCAGAATTTTACAGGCTGATAGTAAATGTCTCTACTAATGTTTCCTACAATTTATCAACAATATTTAGTGAGTCTGCTTGGTTTCCTCATGTGAATATTAAAATCTGAAGTATGCTAACATCTTGTTAACTATACATACATACACAATCTCTACCTTCTTCCCCTTTGCTTTTAATGAAGCACAACTGAAAATATAGAGTTCTTCACAGATCTCATCTAGTATCACTGATGAAAAATTAATTTCCAAACTTGGCATTAGTTAGAGCCAGAGTTTGTAAATATAAGTTGTATAAATCATGAAGCCACCCTAAGTAATGAATATGATTACATTCTTATGTAAATTGACTTTCTTCTCCACTAACCACATTCATAAGCAACTTCATTAATCTCTAGAAGTTTGGAGATCCAGAACTTGAAAATGCTCATGAGAATGCCCTATAGACTGCATACCAACATGCATATATTAAAATTTAATCACTTATATAGTAATGGCTATATATTCTTTTACTAATTATTTCTCCATTAAGATCAAGACAGTTAGCAAGCAACTATATATATGTGCAAGGTGCACTTTTAATATTTATTTTTAGGTTGACTACTTGGAACTTGGCATAATTTTTCTCATCAAATAAGTACTAAATGTGGTCGTTAGGTTCTAAGATTAGCCCATGAATGCCAATTTAATTCATAGTATGCAATGGAGTCTACAAATTTCTAGGAGCCCTGAGGTTCATAGTAGGCATCCTAATGCTTACAGAATACATATATCCACCTATAATGTGTAAGAAAGCTTCAATTGGGAAAATGTTTCCATGGGAACTTAAACTCTCTGCAAAATGAAAAGGCTGAATTATGATTTTAACAGTTTATATTCCACCTATAAAGCCCATGAGGCTGATAGCTAAGGCACAAGTTTAATAAGAAAATCAAATACACTAGATCAAGTACACCATAAAGTGAATCCAATTCATGTTACAGGACAAGTTTTCCATGGTCTGTTTTAACCACTGTTTCTACAGATTCTGAGGGAAAGGAACCTGTGGCCAACTGAAGATGAAAAACAATAGGTGAAACAGAGGGCATATTTTGTTTTTCCTCTGAGCATCCTCAGAGCCTTTACTATGCCAATATACCCTGAACTGGGGAGGTGGTGTTTCTCAGGTTTCTTTAGCATAATGGTTAAAAGGTCAGATTCCAGACTCAGATTGTCTGGCTGTGTGTACCCCTAGCTCTGTAATTTACTGGTTGGGACTTATGGAAAGTCACTTAAACTTTCTAAAACTGAAAGCCCCGGTTTTCTCTTGTACATATAGGATAACACAAATATCTAAGAAAACTTATGTAAAGATTATCTGAAAAGCACAGTGTATGGGATAGTGCCTGGCACATAAAAACCATACAAAAGATGATTAGCACATTTTTTTAAATTGGGAGCATGTATTTACTACTGTTATCACAATATTAAAGCCATATTATTGGTACATTTTTATGATTGCAGTTACCTAGCACAACCAAGGTGGTAAATCTATGTGATTTCTCATAAGTATACCCACTGTGTCAGAACAATGGACTAAGAGATTGGACTGCCTATCAATATAATTCACTAGAAGTTTCATCAACCCATGTATTGGTCCTTTAAAAAAATTCACATTGCTTATCATAATTAATTTTATGGAGACTCTCTGGGAAATCACAAGATCGTTCGGGCCATGGGGAAATCATAATCAGGATACGAAAAAGAACGTTTCCTTGTAATTAAAGTGATTATAATTACTGAACTGTGCAGGAGTTCCCCTTTTGAGTTCTTGTGTGTTTTTGGTAGCCAGGGCTTCTCTAGGCAGATCAGATCCCATTCTGAAACAGTTTCTTTATTTCTGCGCCTTCATGATTTGATATGACAGATAATCACTCAATACACATATAAATAGAATTCTTTTATTAATCTTCCACCTATCCTCCATTTCTATTTTCTGCATATTTATATGCAAATCTGTTTTGGATTGAAGATTAACTTTAAGCATTTAACAAATTAACATTTATATGCAAATGATTATTTGAGCTCACTGAATTTTCCTCCTATTGCTATGTTTCTTAATCTATGAACAACTACCATTTCTTGGGACTCCTGGGTGTTGCAGTAGTTGAGAATCTGCCTTTGGCTCAGGTAGCGATCTTGGAGTCCTGGGATCGAGTGCTACAAAGGGCTCCCTGTGGGGAGCCTGCCTCTCTCTCTGTGTCTCTCATGAATAAATAAAATCTTTAAAAAAACCAACCATTTCTTGATCATTTATAATGTGCCAAGCTTTGTGCTAAGTGCATTTCCACATGCACTATTTCATTTAATTCTTAAAACTCAATGAAACTGGTGCAATCATTACCCCACTTTACAGATGGAGACACTTAGGCTTAGAAAAGGTAGGTAACATGTCCAAAGTCATCCAGCGTCTTATTTCCATTTACAAGGGAATTCTGTGTTGGTATCAAGGAAATCGTATCTAATTGGTGTGTTCCTTTCAAATAACCAGTGTGTCTTTATTGTACTGCATAAATACCACCAACTATCACAGGAGAATTAAAAAACAAAATACCCTGCTTTGATTCTAGATTTCATGAGCCATCTTCCAAGTACTTAAAATAATTTTTAGCATACCCTGATTTCCAGGATGCTTTTAAAATATCAATAAAGTTATACCTATTTTATTAAACTTTTAGGTCTTCATTTAGAATTAAACCGAGGCTTTAGGTGTTGAAATTCTTTCTAGCTTTTTAAAACACAGAGATGAAGCCCATTCTCACAAATCTATAGCTCCATCCCAAAGTAAAACTTGCCCTTGATTAAAAAAAAAAAAAAAAAAAAAAAAAAAAAAAAGTCTACTCCAGCACCGTGTATGAATGGATGCCAATGTATTTGACTTTTAAAGCTCAAAAGACAGATGGACTATTTGGCTATTATGATAAATTCCAGTAAGTATCCTATTCCTTTATTAATCAGTGTTTACACCTACTTTAGCCCTTTAGAGGAATGAAAATGGATATTACTACACTTTCCAGTGGAAATCATGTCTCAAGCAAAGCATATCTTAGCTCTCAAGGCACTGTCACGGTATTGTGCTAAATCAGGGCACTAAACTTCTGACAGGAGCTTCTATCTTGGGTTTCAATATATCTCCATGGCAAGTGATTACAATTCCAACCTAGCCCCCATGTTAATACCTTTAGCCTCCCTTATGGAATCCATACTACAAAGCCAAATAAATCAACAAAGGATACAATCATTTCTTTCATAAATATTTTAGTGCATAAATACACTTATAATAAATACCTAAAGGAAGTATTTCAAAGTTTTAATTCTATAAATATTTGAGTTTTGGGAGACTCAAAAAAACGCTTAAAATTTAAACGTTCCTTTCACCTGTTCCTTTCACCCTATCCCTTGGCTAGCTATCATATCCATAGAGCCTTCTATTAAGATATTTATACTATCCTATGCCTTGGCCCAGGAAATAGCAATGTCTGGGTTGCCATGCCCTTGCCTACTCTGTAACAAATACTTGGAATCAGAATGATCTGAAGTACAAATTTAAGACCTAATATAAGTAACTGATTTTTAAGCTTATAAATACTTTCATTATCTAGAACTCGATTCATACTGATGGTTCTCTGTCAGTCTGAATAAGTCAAGGGTCGGCCCTGTCTGATTATAGTCTCATTCCCACCCAGATTTCACAGAGTTTTCTACAGAAGGCAAGTGGTAAGGAAACGTGTGTGGTTTGACTTGTCAATTTCAAGTTCAGATTCAGTATGGTCAGCTCTTCCCTGGGCCTTTCTGTGCTACCCTTTCATATTTATTAGGCCTGGCCCACATCTCATAGGAGAAAATGTTCTGCCCCTACTTGCACCTCCCACTCTGGTCCCAAAGACAGTAAAAGCAGAGATGGGGAGGACCCCCGATCTAGGCCTGTCCATGGTCTGTGAAGATGGGCCTTCTAGGAGATAACAAGCCAAATAAAGGAAAGTCATGTTTCTGAGTCATCATTGAAGAGGGCTGGTGGGGGGCTAGGGAGGACCCAGAGAAATGGGAGAAGCAAGTGAGAGAAAGTACAGACAGACATAAGTAAGTTGGAGAAAGTACCAGGTAAACAATGACACGATGAAAGAATCAGGCAGCAGGAGCTAGGGAAAGAAGTGGATCCGGGGTGGGTTCTAAGCAACGCCAAAAGGAGAGCACACTTTCCCACGCTCTCAAAGTGCCTCCTGGGGTGTCTGACAACAGTATTCTGGAGTAACGTGGGTTTCTAAGAACTTCAGTCTCTTCGCAAGGACCACAACACAAACTGTCTTTGGGCTACTTGATGAATTAAACATTAGTGCGAAAGGTATGAAGGAGAGCAGAGGTCCCTGACACACACTCCCCCTTTTATTCTACAGTCTTCCACGTCTAACACACCCTCCCGAGCGAGAGGAAGTGATCTGCCATGTGTTTCTCTTCATCAGACCTTCATTAATGGAAGCTCTGTCTTCTAGGTGTTTGCAAACTTCTCCTGGATTGTTCCAGCATCTCTCCAGAAATCGGACTCCCCTGCCTCAATTTTAATTTCCGAGATGGCCATTTTTGGCTCCATTAAAAGATGAGCATCACAAATCCACCCTCTGTCAGACCCGATTTCCTTTCCCTGGCTTCTGAAATTTACAAAGTAAATGATGGAAGAGTTTTTTGTTTTGTTTTGTTTTTGTTTTTTTAAATCATGGCAAGGACTTGCTGCAGTATCTTGGGATGAAATCACATCCCGGGCAGCACATTGGTCCTCAACTACATTGTATCAGCATTAATGTTTACTTTCTTCTAGCCAAGAAAGTATGTGATGTGCCTACCTGAATTTTATATTTTTTAAGTACTGAAGTTTAAAAAAATGTCTTTATTGACAACTGCTTCTGGATAATTCACCTTGCCCTGTATTTTTTGGTGTTCCAAAACTTTTCCACTGCACTTCATTAATACCTAGTATGTGCACAGTAGTATACTTTGCTTCTGCATATTTATAGCTTTCCTGATTTCAAGCTCTTTTTCTAAGCCCTTCCCTCAAGGAGTACATTCTTTCCTTCCTTCCTTTTTTGGACATTATCCTTCCCACATTAAGACTGACCAATATAGACACAGCAAGTCAATGCCTGTGTTGAGTTCTTCTGGATTAGTGTTTTGAAATCTCTGTAGGGCATGCAGATAGATGTGCCTAAATTTATATACTACATTTGGCTCTCTCAACCACTTCTCAATTTTTCTGGCTTCCTTCATCTTTTCCATTAGGAACCTATGTCCTATCATCCTGTGATCACATTCCTAAATTTTAATTGCCTTCCAGAGTGGTGAACTGGTGGAACGGACTTCAGACCACATGGTAAATTACTAACCATGCATCTGAGGCAGGGTGAAGTAGATCAGCAATCAAGGAGCTATTTTTTCCTCCACATTTGGTATGGGGTATTTTTGGCTCCGAGAAAATTCTGTTCTTAGAACCAACAATTTTCAAATATTTATTGTTTGGTTTACAATTTATTTTGTTCTGAAAGGCACCGTTTACAACCCCTTGAATTTTAAACTAATAGGGATCACTTTCTAACAATTATAAAAATATTCATTTGGTCAATTACTTTCAGATATATCTCTGATTTTCTTATCTTACAGATCAAGGGCACAGAATTGTTAATCACATTATCTCCTTAAACCACATTTTCTTCTTGAAAAATACTGACTTTCAGAATATATGTTTTAGAACATGTATAGTAATAAAAACAACAAAAAGACACTGAAACATTTGAGACAAGTATCACTTTCCACCCAAAGGCAAAGTCTGCTTAGAATGAAGTCAGTATTCAGGACTTAATTCTCTAAAGATTCTATACTTAGTGACATTAGAGCATCAACTTCATTTTTATTAAATATGAATGAGTGGGGTGCCTGGGTGGTTCAGTCAGTTAAGCACCAGCTCTTGATTTTGGCTCAGGTTATGATCTCAGGATCCTGAGACTGAACCCTGTGTGTCAGCTCTGTGCTCAGAGCAATTCACTTGAGATTCTCTCTCCCTCTCCCCTCTGCCCACCGTTCCCCCTCCCCCGACTGGTGGACTCTTGTACTCTCTCCCTCTAAAATAAATAAATCAATCTTTAAAAAGATATGAATAATGTGTATTGGTATTTTCTGCTGTATAATTTTATATTGTGGGGGGCTATCCTATATACTGCAAGATGTTTAGAAGCATCCCTGGCCTTTACCCACTAAATGTCATTAGCACCACTCCAGACAATGCCAAATGTCTCCTAGGGAAAGAAATACCAGTGGTGTAAAAGAAACAAGATTTGAATTTAACCAATAAAAGAATCAAGCAAACAAACAAGAATAGGCCTAGTTTAATGCAAGTATAACGTATCAAAGGGAGGTTTTATTCTTTCTTCATCCACGTGTAAAAATTAGAGACAAACCCATTAAGCACAAACCCCCGAGAATCTCTCATTCAACAAAAACCTTTCATATATTCACTTATTCTGGAAAAAAAAAGTACTGGCTCTGAATTGTCATTATGTAGGTTTTGTGATGTCACTGTATCATACAGTTAAATTTTACTTTAAAAAAAATTAATTAATTAAATTTAATTTTAAGTAGGCTCCACACCCAAAGTGGGGCTTGAACTCATGACCCTGAGATCAAGATACACATGCTTTACTGCCTGAGCCAGCCAGGTGCCCCTCATACAGTTAAAGTTTAGGGGTTTTTTTCTTTTTTCTAAATCTTTAATCATTTCCAGATAGAACATCAGAGGATCTTTACTGCCTGTTTTCAAACTATTCTATCATTTTAAGGACATGGGGACCAAAACCAAAATAAAATGGAGAAAGTTAAGATTTTCTGCAATGTCTGCATGTGCAGTAAGACAGGGTCACAGGGCAAGATGATTAAGTAAAGGGAGGGGGGAGGGGAGGTTAATGATGGCTTACACTTATATGATGGGTATGCTCAGTTAGGGACGGGTAATGCTGCCTCTAAATCAACACTACTCAATTACATGGATCCTAATGAGAGAGACAGACAGAAGAGAAAGAGAGGTACAGAAAGCTCGAGAGAGAACGAGAGACACAAGAGGTATACTTTACCATCCCCAGGAATGATGCGGAGGGTAACTGTGTTTCCCGCTTCCTTGATTAGGTTGACAATGTCTGAATGGGACTTGTTGGTGATGGAACATCCATTCACTGCCAGGATCCGATCTCCCACTTTCAGCTTGCCACATCGGTCAGCAGGACTCCCCTCAATAATCCGACCTATTTTGTGAGGCATAGCCACACATGCATTGCCTGCTTTGATATTGAGTTTTTATTTTTTTTTTAAGTTACGTGGGAATATAGCAAAGGGAGGAGAAAAAGGGTTGAAAAGGGAAAGAGAAGGTTAAGTGTTAATTAATTAAAGCATTAAGCAAATGTTATTAAAGGAGAGCTCTGTGCCGATGGTCAAAACATTGGCAATACTCAGCGCCTGTGTAGGAGGAGCTGCCACCGTGCGGTGACTGCTCCTAGCTGCGCTCCCTGCCCCAGCCCAAATGTGGGGGAAACCCCAGCTTCCCTTCTTCGATCAATGACAAAATCTGTGATATTTAGCAGCTTCAGAGATTCTCAAGAGCCCCAAAATAACTCGCTGTTGGCTTATTTTGGGTCTGCAAATGTGAAACCCAGAGCTGGGATGGATGCTTTTACACATTCTGTGTTCGTGTCACTTCATTTTTGCCAGCTGCTGTTTCAGCTTCTGCCAATGTTTTGTTCTTTCTCCATTTAGAAAAAATAATCACTAGGCGTCTGGTGAGGCATGAGAGTCTGCTACCACCAAAACTCCCTCTGCAAACACCTAATGGACAAACACTTAGTCTTTCTGCCTTCCCTCCAGAATGATGAAAGCTTTAGGAAAAAGGCATAATTACAAGACATGAGCCAATAAAGCACCCTACCCTGACACCTATTTTCCCTTCTGTGACCTCTGTTCCAGGTAGGGCCCAAATGGCTCATTAGATCTGATATCCAACTCTTTTTCTCCCAAAAATCCCCTTAAAGGACTCTGAAAACCTGGTATCTGCTCAGGCTAAGGACAGTGATCCAAAGCCAGGTTCAAATCCTTCCTCAACCCTTTCCTTTGATCATTTCCTTTCTCATGATCACTTATTGCACATCTACAATGTAAAAGCCAGGAAAAGTGCACTTGAAGAGGGAGGTTTTTTAATGCACTTTGAGGCACCCCATGTCACAACCACGAGCACTGCTAACTTCTCAAGAGGGGTGGGGAATTGGCTTTGAGTCCTGACAGAGGGTCTGCAGTGAAGTGTGTATTTACCTATTGTGGGAATTCATCTTTCTGAGGACTGTGAAGCAGTTATGCAGGTGAGTCACCTTTTGGAATGGTGATAAAATGAACATGGGAGTCACCGTAACTAACCGAGTAAGTGCTTCTGTTATCATTTGGACCTTGAGGATAAAATGTGAGGGGAAAGGCATTATAATTTCTTTGAATTTTGACATATTTGCCCAAGTGCGTATCATTGCACATGAGGTCAAGGCCACAGAATTGTAAGGAAGCAAACAGCCCTCTGGAATCCAAAAGGCAAGTCTGGTATACTCTATCTCCATACTCAAATTCAAGGTCCAGATTAAGTTTAGCCTATCTCCATGGACAACTCACATGAGAAAGGTATCAAACAGCAGGTATGAGGAAAGCTCTGCACGGTTTGAAACAGAAGTCTCATGCAAGGTATTAGGGAAAGCTGAATTTGTTTATTGTAAGTGCCAGAGGAAAACAATCAAAGACCAAATTGTGAAAATACATTCAATATTCATTAAATAACACATAGCCTCCCACCTGACAGATCTATTTCACTGTAAAAATGAAACCAAGAATTCTGAAATCCTGAGACTATCGGGGGTACATGGGGACAATCAAACTGAAGATCTGAAGAAAGCAAAGGGATTTCTTTCCCCCCTCTGCCTTTCTTTATATTGTTAAATTAAGCAGAAAAGTCCCCCAAATCAATTTACAAACAAAACCCAAAAAACCTTGCCTTGACGTCCAGTCATCCATTCATGACATGCTGTGACTTGATTAATGTAGCTCACAAAAGCATGGTTAGTAACGGGTGTTTGTTACTGCAGCCACACATGCATAGACCTGACTGACTCAGTCTCCTAATGAACAGACCTCAGGGGAAATGGCTTTAGCAGGAAGCAACTTCTAGAGACTAAATGAAGATAAAGGGAGTTCTACTGGATCAGGAAGCTGAAGGTATGGAGCACCTCGCCTGATCTTGGGTGGCAGTGACATGGGCCCCTGGTCATCAGACTCTTGTGGACAAGTCATTTGGGGATAGAACTGAGTAAATTTCAAAGCCTGCATAGCCCTGCCTGCCTCCCCATCCTATTCCGTATTAATGAACACATGTGCTTGGGGGATTAACAGATGATTTTTTTATCTAATAAAGAAGATGGATCATTTCTGGAGTACATTTTTAGAATCCATTCTAACAGGAAATAGATTCACAGATTATGACATTCTTAGAATCATGAGGGTCCTGTCTTTGCTAGTACACCCCATCAGTTAGCCTTCTAAAAGGGTGACAAGTGGATTTCTCCACACTCTGCTGAAACCCCCAACATCCGGATGAGATGGGAAAATCAGCCCTGCTGGAATTCAAGGGCAGTGAAGACACACGGCTCTTCACTTGCAGGTGAGTCCCCTCAAAGACTTAACTAGATTCTTAAGCAGAAAACGGTAAAAGTTATTATCGAACATTTACAAATTTCAGATGGGGACAGAGAAAGGACGCAGATAAGGTGCACCGGGCACTTCCTGTAATTACCTTTACTCCTTACACCTGTGTTGTTCCCTAGGCATTTTTTTACAACCATAAGCTTATTCCCAAAACTCTCTGACCCGCTGAGCCTTCCGCTATTAATGATTTCCTAACTGGGGACCTCACAACGGCATTCTTCGCCACGGGATTTCTCACTCGGCCTGCACTGCCAAGGGGCTGCTCTTCACGGGTCATGCCAATTTCGGTTACGCCGGAGGTTGTGTGCCTGTGAACACGCATCCTGCGTGGAAGCTGCAAGGTTCCAGCCCTCGGGAGGGGAGAAGCTACCGAACACACTCTCCATCCCCAATTAAGGCTTTGATTACCTGAAGCGGAAAGCATGAAGGCATTCCTGTTCATGAGACCTTGGCCATCTTTCGCTCGCACCCTGCACCCTGCACCCCGGGGCGCTGGGGGCGGGGCGGGGCGGGGCGGGGGTGCAGGGGCGAGGGGGTGCGGCCGGGACACTCACTCACCGAAGGTCGTGCCGGCCTCGGGCCTGCTCACCGAGGACACGATGACGAAGCCGAAGCCCTCGTTCTCGCCGCGCCGGATCTCCACGTCGTAGGGCTGCACAGGCCGCGCTCACCACGCCGCTGCCGCCGCCGCCGCCGCTGCCGATGCCGCTGGTGCTGCCGCTGCCAGAGCTCACCGTGTTCAGCGAGTTCTGGCTGCCCTGCGGGGTGCGCTTCTCCTCCGTCAGCGACGCCGGCTGGTTGCTGCTGTGATGGGAGGAGGCCGGCGACGGCACCTCGTTCTCCGCTTTGGGGGCTGCGTGTGAGCGCAAGGGAGAGAGGGGGAGGGGGCGGGGGGAGGGGAGGAGAGGGGGAAGGGGGAGGAGGGGGAAGGGAGAGGGGGAGGGGGAAGGGGGGAGGAGAGAAGAGGGAGGGGGAGGAGGAGAGGGAAGAGGGAGGGAAAGGGCGGAGGAGAGGGAAGAGGGAGGAGGGGGAAGGGGGAGGGGGAGGAGAGAAGAGGGAGGGGGAGGAGGAGAGGGAAGAGGGAGGGAAAGGGGGGAGGAGAGGGAAGAGGGAGGGAAAGGGCGGAGGAGAGGGAAGAGGGAGGAGGGGGAAGGGGGGAGGGGAGGAGAGAAGAGGGAGGGGGAGGAGGAGAGGGAAGAGGGAGGGAAAGGGTGGAGGAGAGGGAAGAGGGAGGAGGGGGAAGGGGGGAGGCGGGAAGGAGAGAGAAGGGGGAGGGGACGGAGGAGAGGGAAGAGGGAGGGAAAGGGAGGAGGAGAGGGAAGAGGAGGAAGGGGGAGGAGCGGGAGGGGGAGAGAGGAGCGGGAGGGGAGAGGAAGGGAGGAGGTAAGAGGGAGGGGAGGGAGAGGAGGGGAGAGGGAGGGGAGGGAGAGGAGGGGAGAGGGAGGGGAAGGGGAAGGAGGGGGAGGAGGAAAGGGAGAGGAAGAGAAGGAGGGGTGGGGGAAGGGAGGAGGGGGAGGGGAGGGAGCAAGAGGGAGGGGAGGGGAGGAGGGGAGGAGGGGAGGTGGAAAGGGAGGAGGACGAGGAAGAGAGGGGGCAGGGGGTAGAGGAGGGGGAGGGAGGCGCAGAGAGGGGGAGACGGAGGGGCACACAGGGAAGGGGAGGGGAGAGGGAGGAGAGAGGGAGGAGAGAGAGAGGCCCGGCTGAGCCAGCCCCTGCTCCGCCCACAGGCCCCCCAGTGTGCAGGGGGACAGCGACGAGGAGGGAGCCCCAGCTCCTTCTCCCGGGCAGCAGCTGGGGACAGGAGCCCGGGTGCAAACCCCGCAAGAGCACAGCAGCAGCCTGACTGTCAGCACCGGCTCTCGGGCTCATCGTGGCTGCCAGAGGCGCCCACTCGGAACTAGATCCCGGGGCATGGCCCACAGGACCGCGAGGAGCAGGGCAGGTGTGGCTGCACGGTGAGGACCCCCACCTCCACTAAGGAGCCTCTGGCGCAGGTTCACCTTCTCCTCACCCTCCAGGTCACCCTTCTGCTCAGCTCTCCAAACCGCTTTGCTTTCCGCTTTTCTATCAGGCAGAGAGGGCTGTGCATGTGGACTTTACCGTTCAAATCACCATATTGTGGGATTCTTGACAACACCCGGCAGAGGTATACTTAGTTTCTCTTCCTACCTTCCAGATGTCGTTGTCTACTCTGATCACACTCCTGGGTACATTAGCCTTCCTCAGAATGCCAGTTTTACTGCCTCATCAGGTGACATAAAGCACACCAAAATAGCCAAAATAATAAGCAGGAATGACCCACATTTGACGCTACAAACAAAATGTGTGTTCAAGTTTTGGGTTAAGATACTTACTCTTGAAGCTTCTCCCTTCATATACTTTTTTATTGTGGTAAAATATATGTAACATAAAATTGACCATCTTAACCATTTTTAAGTTTATAGCTCAGTGGCATTAAGCACAGTGACAGTGCTGTGCAACCATCACCACCATCCATCTTCAGAACTTTTTCATCTTCCAAAATTGAAGCTCTGTACCCATTAAACACTAATGAACCATTATGCCCTCCCCAACCGCTGGCAACCACCATTCAGCTTCCTGTTTCTATGAATTTGACTACTCTCGGTCTGTTATATAAGCGGATTCATACAGTCTTTGTCCTTTTGTGAGTGGCTTACCGCACTTAGTCTAATGTCTCCTTATAGATTTAACATGCCTTTGACCCAAAGCTAAAAATCCCAAATATTTAATATTTAAAAAATAAATCTGAAACAAAAATGCCATTGCTCTATTATTGGGGGGGGGGGGTGTGTGTGTCAGTAACATCGAAACTTTTCATCCCATCTCAAAAGCCACTTCTAACAGACTGCTACAGACTGTGTGGAATATTCTGAGGCCATAAGTGAGCTCTATGGGTATAATCCATGACTGATTAATACCGTTTTCCATGGTTTCAGTACGGTAGGACTCTCCTATTGGAATCTGATATCTTAATTCTATACTTAATTATATGCCACTTAAATGAGTTATACAATTTTTTTTTTTAACAAGGGGCCTGTTTATTTTATTTGGTAAGTATCTGTTTTACTAACATTAAAGTTCTGAAGAAATGATAATATTTCATGTCATATTTCTTCAGTAATTCAAGTGATACAACAATCTGCTTTTTCTGCACTCTTTCTTGACTATTTCGAGGCGGGGGCTGGAGACACACAGTAAACCACCAATGTGGGTGCTTTCAAGACGGTGGGTGAATGGGAAGGAGATACTTACACAATGAGCTGTCTCAAAATGGCAGATCCTGATACAAAAGTAAACCATGATTCACAAAAATGGCAAGGAAGGAATGCCAAAATTGGAAGGCAGTTGGAAGAAGGAGGGAATTTCTGAGGGTTCCACGGAGAAGGTTTTATTTGAGTTGAGCTGGAAAGGGTTTGTATGTTTTGATAACTCAAGTACTTTAAAGCTTGTAGACAGGAGGAACGAGTCAAGGATGGCCTAGAACTGGCCAGTTCTACCACCTTCTTACAGGGGAAACAAATTCTGGCTTATTACATATGAAAGGCAACAAAAGAATAAGGTATCACTGACTTTTTTATGAGCTTATTTGGTGGCACAAAACTGATTGTTGTAACTTGAAGCAACAGTTTTCCTGTCTTTTATAATGACCTCTTTTGTTGAGAATTAACATCAGATGAAGAAGGTGGCTAAGTTCTGGTTGGCAGAGAGAGAAGGAGAGGTAGGGGTATATTCAACTGGTCCTCTTCTAGAAGATTTTGCTGAGCGTGTCTGAATGGCACATTAAAGTACTTTTGAATGACAGTAGTTTTGCTGGATTTAAGAGAAGCAAACCATCTGGAAATTCTGAGCTTAATCACATTTGCAAAGATTTGCTAAAATAGATGCTTGAGGAGGCAGACACAGGAAGGGGGCCCTTTCTGTACATAAAGTGACAATGAACTGTCTAAAGGAATAAATGAAAAACATACCTGCAAACACCACTTTACGCCGCACTGTGAGGTTGACGTGGCCTTGCTTGGCAGCTTGTTGCATAAGCTGGACCACCAGCTGGTGTGATTTTCCAATTACTGGTGTCCCATCCACACAGATTAATTCATCCCCAGACCTCAGGCGGCCGTCCGTATCAGCAGCACCCAGCGGTACGATGTGACCGATATAAATCTGTTGAGTAATTGGATGATGGATGAAACGTTGACCTTTTGGTTTACTATTATACTGATGGCCTTCACATTTCTGAGAACAATTCAATTCATTCATTCATGCCTGTATCCATGCCATAAACATTTATTGAGCACCCATTATGTACCAGGCCATTTTGACAGTTCTACAATTCTTAATTGATGGAAAAGTAATGATTTCTTTTTTTTTCTCTTAAGTTTGTTTTTTTTTAGTAATCTTTACACCCAATGTAGGGCTCTAACTCAATACCCCAAGATCAACAGTTGCATGCTCTTTGGACTGACCCAGTGAGGCGTCCCAAAAGTAACCACCTCTTGTTTGGTTCCTTCGGCTTCATCTGGAGTCTGGTGAGGACTCACTCTTTTTCTCCTTTGCAGAAATAAATCACTTTACTCCTTTGTTTGCAAATCTTTTCTCCTTCTCTGTTTACCTCAGAACCCTCCTTCAGGAAACTCTGGAAATTATAATAGTAATACTACTTTTCTTTAAAGGTACAGCATTCTGCCTTGCATTAGGGAATGCAAATAAATACTGAATCAAGTAAAGTCTGGTTTGACATTCCATTTCTGTACTTTTAGCACGTGCATGCAGAGCAGTCTTTATATGTAATGTCTTGTTACATTTGCCATTTATTAAACCTGAGCAAAAATATTTGTGCTCTCCTTGCCTTCTCACTAGATGATAATGCTGTAACTACCTTTACGTAGTTTATAATTTATAAAGAGCTTTGACAAAGGAGTGATTAAGCATGTGGACTCTGAAATCGGACCCATTCCAGTCCTTCCACTTATGAATGCTATGATCTTGGGCAAGTGGATTAACCCTTTTAAGTCTTTATTTGATCTTTTGAAACACAGGAATAAATTCCTGGATTTGATGGAGAAGTGAGAAAATGTAGGTTAAAAGCCACTAGCATCAGGTCTGGCACTTAGGAAGTGCTCAATAGATAACAGTTATTTTTATTATGAGGAAATTAACAGTATTTATCTTTAGTTCTTTCTTCTCCTTTCAAAACATTCCTGCAGTGTTATACTAAGTTTGTTCTAAAGATGAGGGAACTGAGGACCAGGGAGGTTAAAGGTCTCCTGACTATTGTTCAGGTTTCTTCTTCTACTTTGGTCAAGACAGTGGTCCTACCTCTTCTGATCTTTCATGTCTTGTCAAGTGCTCTATATGCACTAGCTACTGATGCACAAAGACCACTCCCTGCTGGCCAATTTAACAAATTTGGCCAGAAGGATCTGGCCCTCATTTTATTAGTTGATGCCTATTATTTTGCTTTTTGTTTTTCATTTCCTTTGATGGAGAGTTCCAGATGCTTTTTATGCACATGAATACAACCTTTAAAGAAAGGCACTAGTTGGGATCCCTGGGTGGCGCAGCGGTTTGGCGCCTGCCTTTGGCCCAGGGCGCGATCCTGGAGACCCGGGATCGAATCCCACATCGGGCTCCCGGTGCATGGAGCCTGCTTCTCCCTCTGTCTGTGTCTCTGCCTCTCTCTCTCTCTCTCTGTGACTATCATAAATAAATAAAAATTAAAAAAAAAAAAAAAAAAAAAAAAGAAAGGCACTAGTCTCTTCTTCTTCAAGACAAAAAGAGCTCCCCAGAACTCAATGAATAACCCACACTATTTGAGATGAAACAGTCTGAGTTGCACCTAGCTGGACTCAAATCTTGGCGATTCGCTACTGCTGCCAATTTGCTTTGACATTGTAGAAAACAGCCTTGGGGGAAGAGGTAGACAAGAGACTCACAGGTTCTCCTGGTTCATTTCCACCCAGAATCCTAAATCCAAATCCAGTCTCTTTTCTCCAGAGGAAGATGTCCTGTTCTTGGCAGTCTGGAACTGCAGAGAAACAAAGAAGGAAGAGTAAGGTGATTTCTCTCAGAAAAGGAATTAAGGTGAACACATAGGAACAATCCTGATGGTGCCTGAGCAGATGACAGCTTTCCACCATGGAAAGAAGCAGAATTATCTGGATGGATGACAAAACAGAGGACGCAAGGTGGAAACAAACAGTGGGACCGGTCATTGAGCCCTAGGTTTCTTCAAAGAACTAATCACTGTTTGATAACTCCTAATCAGGCCCAAGCCATTATCCTGGACTAAACCAGAAGTCAGTGTTGACCACTGTCCTTGGTAATGTTGCCAGAGAAATTAAGGAAATTAAAACCATTGTGTGTCAGACTATAAAGTGGGTGCCCACCTCTGAGGAAAGAGCTGATGCTGAGTCACAGTGACCGTGGAAACAGAAGCTCACTCTGAGAAATTAGAAGCCCTGATCCCTGGTCAGTCATCTGATGTTATACCAAGTAGAGTATGAAAGAAAATAGCTTGACTTACAAGAGTTTTCAGTTTTTTAAAAAACGGCACTTTGTTCTCCCTTAATCAAGATCAGCAACCTAATAATTTGATTTTGTTAGATCATTTTTTGCCAAAAGTTACTCTTGATCATCCCAATATTTCCTAATATTAAAAACTTTTACAAAGTTTATTGTGGGGGATCCCTGGGTGGCGCAGCGGTTTGGCGCCTGCCTTTGGCCCAGGGCGCGATCCTGGAGACCCGGGATCGAATCCCACATCGGGCTCCCGGTGCATGGAGCCTGCTTCTCCCTCTGCCTGTGTCTCTGCCTCTCTCTCTCTCTCCGTGACTATCATAAATAAATAAAAAATTAAAAAAAAAAAAAAAAAACAAAGTTTATTGTGATCTCAATGGCATTACCAAAAAGGAGCCAGCCTTCCATATTCTCAACATGAATGGTGATCTGATCTATAAAAATGTTCAACATCAATTTTCCATATTTTCTTATTTTATTCCTGGAATGACTGCTTTGCTCCAAAATTTGCCTATAATATCTTAAAATTGTAAGTATTAACTTATTATCCAATCACTTAATATTGTACTCTTAAAACTCAGTAATGGTCCATGCTTTAAAATAAAAATCTCATTTATTAAAAGAAAAGTAATTTCTGTAAGACAGTGCTCACTGTACCTGAAACTGTTCTAGGTACCACTCTGTTACTTAGTTAATAAAAATTTTATTTCTATTTAATTCTTCTTTGTTTTAATGTATACAAGTATGTTTTATGGTCTTTAAAATGACACATCTTTTATTTAAAGGAAAAAATGTTTTAGTGGCAGTGAATCCTAAAGGAGATTCTCAAATACTGTTCTACATCCTTTCTAGTTTATTTAATTAGTTGGGCTCCGGATTGAAGGAGTGTGTAGGCCTGAGAGCTTAATTCACATCTTCTTCAATTTTGTATAGTGGGGTCGGGAAGAAGAAGGCGGCTGTTTAGGTTTCAAATTGGCAAGAGTGACTCACCCACTACCTTCAAATGTACAGTGTATGAATAATATACCGAGAGACAAGAAACTAAATGAACAGGTAAGTACAAGTGAGAGAAGTTTGAATCCAATATTTTTGCCTGAGCTATCTTAATGCCGCGAGCTTTAAATGCTGCTTTATGCTCAATGCTTTTTTATTATAATTGCGGAGGCTAAGCTGCAAGACTCCATGGAACAAGCAGTTAGCTACATCATAGGACTCCCATAAACACAATTTGAGAATGATATTTTCTTGAGCACGCTAAGGTAACAATATTTTCTTTCTTTTCGAGTAGCTGCTAAAGGGTATTTGCTCTAATAGCCTCACTGAAACAACAAATTAAATCAAGTTGGGTCTCTGTCTTGAGTTCACTCAAGCAGGAAGATTATTTCCAAAATAGACCACGGGTGCTTTCCGGCCGGCTCTGGGTTCCTGGCAGAGTCTGCCTTAAGTTTGCTGAGCCCTTTGCAAACAAGAGAAGGATCTCAGCAGAGACATCCAGCCTATACCCATTTTTCTCAGCATCATTTAACACAAGAACACGTGCCCTTTCTACAGTGACACCAAATGTAGCAAGTTTCTGCCTTCGTTCGCTCATTTAGGTGTCAGCTGTCATGGTACGGGCGGTTGTGGCCAAGACTTAGGCTTATCATACAGTTTAGTCCATAGGAAAAAAGCGTTTGTGTCTCTCTGAAAATCGATGGGAAAATTTATTTTAAATAAATGGCAAATTTATTTAAAGAGCTTCCTGTTGAAAAGGAAGGTGCCCAAGGACACTGAGGGTGTGGAAGATGCCAATGATGAGCTAGGAAAACACGGACACAAATATGATACACCAACCCAAACATGTTACAAAGAAAGTCTTTTGGCACTTTGACTTTGGCATTTTAACCATTATCTTTCCACCAAACAAATTCCATGTACTCAAAAATGTAACTTGGATGATAAGTCAATAGTGAACCGTGTTACAGAATTATAGAATTTCTCTCTTGTGTTCTCTGCTGCCACTTCTTCCCAGGGGCCACTGAAGTTTCTAAACCAGTCCCCCCACCAAATGGTTTATTCTCTTCTTTATTTCAGGCAGATTTTACAAGAATTGAATTTTTTAGGAGGCAGCAGGGGAGAATTATCTTTCTGATATTAATATCACTTATTTTTGGAGACTGAATCAAAATGAACTAAGAAAACTTTGTCCAGTTTCCTTCCTTTTTAAGCCTTTGCATGGGGGCAATGTCAGCAGTTACCTCCTTTGGTAATGCCAGCGATAATTCAATAAAACTGTCAAAAGACTTCCTTTGATAATTACAGAGAATGGAATCACCAGGTTTGCAGAAAAACCTCCTGGTGTCTCCATTACTACAGACACAAATGCCCAGACTTAGATAAAATGTGCCCATCACTTTTTATTTCATCCTGTCTTTGGTCTATGCTTGGTCAACAGGAGCGCCATAACACTCCTGTTCATGGCAGTTCTCTTTCTTCCCTCCCTTTTCTGACTTTCTCCCCAGCCCCCCCCCCCCCCCCAGGGACCAATGACAACATCAAACAGTATGAATAATAATGGAGGAATAAAAGTTTTCAGCGGATCCTTACTCTGACATTCTCCAAAACTCGTAGAATTGATCTCTCTTTCTCTCTCTCCCTTGCTCAATCCCGATGCAGGCGAAGGTGACATAGCTGGAATATTAATTTCACAATTTTGCAAACCTTAATGTATGTGCTTTCTCTTACTTCATTTTAATTTAGTTTTGATTGATAAGGAATGTGCAGTTAAGCTTTCACAGTAAAGGTCATGGCTGCTGTGGGTTTTAAAAGACTACAGTTTGATTCTAGCTTTTTTTTTCATGGTGCTTTTTTTGTCAAAAAGCTGGTATTTACAGTTGTTCCACTGAGAGTTCCATACAACTACCATTACCATCTTAGATTCTTCATATTTATACCCTAAAGTACACATTTTCGTATGACCTTGTTTTAATCATGTCATGAACTTTGGGTTTGTCTAAATTCTGATTTCCTTTTGAAAAAAAAAAAAAAAGTATACTTTTGTTACTGCCACACTATTTATTTCAAAATGTATCAGATTCCCAATAGAATTCATTCTTGTACTAAGAGCTGTTCAGGTGAATTCTTGGCAATTCAGTCCTTTTTTTCTTTTTTTTAAAGATAGGGAGAGGGAGAGTGGGGGGATGGGCAGAGGGAGAGGAAGAGAGAGAATCTCATGCAGGCTCTGAGACACTCTGCTCAGATCCTAATGCAGGACTCGATCTCATGACCCAGGCCAAAATCAAGAGTCAGATGCTTAACCAACTGAGCCATCCAAGCACCTCTGGAGTAGTCTTTTATTTAGAGACATAAATCATTAGATCTGGCCAAGATCTGAACAAAACACAAATAAGAACTGTCATATAACAGCTCTTAACATCTAGAAGCAACCAAGCTCCTTAAACTCACTATTATAAAGGATCCAATTGACAATTTCAAATGTGTGAGCATGTTTCTCCTGAATAGGACAGGTTTACAATGTTGGTACAACAGCTTTGACTTTTTTCTTTCCAAACTATTTTGTCAACAGGCACTGTTTCAACCGCATACTTTATTTAGACTTTTTGTAGTACACACTGGTGGATACTAGTTGGTCTCCCTGAACATTTACTAATAAGATCATATCAGGGTCATTTTTAAAGACATGTTAGCAAATTGATATGTTGCTAGAGAAAAGACAACACAGGCAACATGGCTTTTAAAGGTCTTCCATGCTTGCCTTTAATTATAAATTAAAGCCCTTCAAGGGAACTTATTAACACATCTGCAATTAAGATTGATTCATTTTGATACTGGTGTTTTGACAAATGGCCCTATCAAGAATATGGTATTTTGCCCAGCATTTGGACCATGTGAAGGAATCTGATCAGAGATTGTGTTTATCTTCACAATGCCCTTTAAAGTAAAATGAAATATAAGAAAAATGTTTTCAAAATAAAAAGAGGATAACATGGGTCCAATTAAGTATTATTCCTGACTTCAACTTCCTTGTTTCTCCTGGAGTATTTTGTTCATTTTTAATATGTCTTGGGGGAGGGGCAGGGAATCGCATCTAACAAGGCTACATGCTCTATTTCCCACCCACTCACCCTCTACCCTCCAACCACCCCACCCCAGGGCAAGATGAGATTAAAAACCACCTAAGGTAATGGGAGAAACGGACCTGGGATAAAGCAAAATACTGCTTAAGACAAGATTGATGTAGGTTTGTTTGCGGTACTGTGAAAAGAAAATCTGTGACAGAGACCAAATAATTACCACTGGAGGGAGGAGGGAACGTCTCATCATTATGCTCATTGAGTGATGAGAGAGAAATCCATGTGAATCTTAACATCAATTAGGTTGCTACGATCACTCAATTATGGAGCCTCCAATCACCAAAAAGAAATTGATTCTCATTTGTATTGTTAGACCCTGTTCCTTAGATGTTATAGAAAGTGAAGACAAAACTGGCCCCAGTCCACATATTTCAGTCTGATAGTCACTTGAACAATTTAGGTGCTTAAATAAGCATCTGGCTGTGTCGTAAGAGTACACATTTTACTTCTTTTCTTTCTGGCAAAAAGTTTTTGGAAAATTTGATTAAATACCAAATTCTTAAGGAATTTTGCTTCCATCAAGGCGCAAATGGTATTTGAGCTGGAGTCTCCTGTTAAATGGATGTGTTAGAATTGTCTGTCAATCTGATGCCCCACCAGCACTTCAGAACATGACTTACTTTATCACAAAAAGATTCACACATGGGAAAGTCATAAATGTATACTGTATTGAGAAAAGCAGGAGCTTGGTCAATAAAGCAATATCTCAGCATCAATTGAAGTTGGGCCATTGATTGGAGAAGCCACACGGTTAGAGAGAAATGTGAAAAGAATGTGAAAATATACCTCTGTGGAAAGCATTTGTTCAATGAAACCACTACAATTAGTTAGAAGTCACAGTGAGAACAGACCCCATGTTCATACTTAGCAACTAATGCTTACGAGGGATGTTCTAAATGGAACTTCATCTCCTCTGACCTAGCCTCAGGCATACTCTAGGGGTCTTCTGAGACCGGGAACTAAATAAATTCCTTCTCAAATTATCTGGCTTTTGTGAGCATAGTCAACCCTTAGCCAAAAGAGCTTATTTAATTCCCCACACTGTTACAGTAAGGGGCAAGGATATTTCTCCCTGGAGGAGGAAAAGGATGGAGGGACTCCTGCGTGACTTCAAAAGTTTTATAATCATCATGACTCCAGACTTGCCTTGTGCCCCTTAAGTGCTGAATTTCACCCAGTAATGTGACCAGTTGTTTTCCTCAGGTAGGGATGCTGGCCTCACTCCCCTGTTTTGCTTGGGTCACAGAGCAGTTGTCCCAGCCAGCAAAGCAAAGGCTTCATAGTCAAGGCTGAGTGGGTGGGCAAGAGGCTGAAGCCAAGGGGGTTTTGGCTGAGAAACAACCACAGCTGTGGCTATAAAGAAAACTTGTGCTGGGGCTGGGGCTACCATAAGGAGGATGAGCAGAATGATTCTCTTCTTTCCTTCCAATATTCATCAGACCCTTCACCAGACTAGGCCTTCTCCCTCATTAAACATTCTCTCCAATCCCATGCCCCAAAGAGAAAATGAAGTGCATGTTCTTCCTCCAAAGTGGCTTCATCCTGACCAATCATACTCATGAGAAAATGTCAGCAATAGCAACTGCCAAAAAAGGGAGTTAGCCTGCATCCCCTAAGATGAAAGCACCTTGGGAGCTTTCATTGATAATGGTATAGGATAAACGATTATTATTTATCCTGAACAGTCCTTAGAATCATTTCATAACAAAAGGTAAGAAATAAAACATGAAGGCAATATCAGGTTTATAAGGGCCAAAAAATTAGGATGTATGCTATCACTAGTTCATATTTATCGAAATATTGAAGCCAAAGGAACACACTTAACCACAACATAAATAATTAAAGCACAAATCACTCACTGCTTTCTTTCTCTTTTTTCTTATTAAGGGGAATGTTTAAAAAGACAGATAACAGTAAAAAAAAAAAAAATTACCAGTAGTCTCAAAAACTAGGAGACCAACGAGAAAGCATTTAATTTCTTCTTATTGCTCCTACAATCTAAACCAATCATATTTATGTTCTATTGTACATCAGAGCTGTTTCACGAGAACATGCCACAATCTCTACACGGGGAGGAAGAATTAATGAGACAGCAGCTCTTATCTGCCACTTCTTTGAACTGAAGGGAAAAATAAATCCATTTTAATACAGACCCTTTATTTGACCACCATCCACATCTAGTCCACCCCAAACTGAACACATAATGGATCCTCCAGGAACATCCAGCAGATTCTATCACTATTCTGAGAAGCTTTCACCTCTCAACACTGTGTTTCACCTCTACCCCGTTTCATATACTGAAAGTCTATTTTCAAGAAGCCTCAAAAGACAGCTGGAGCCTTGGGCAGGGGTCTCGGGAAGATAGAAGCCAGGGTGCTACTCACGTCGGTTTTCATACATGCTCCTGGACTGGGCCCAGATTTTAAAAGGATCTGGTTTTTTCTGCCCAGAGCTGTCGGTTTGATCTGGAGCTGGGGCCTCTGCAGGTGGGTACTCGGGGAGCACCTGTGTGCTGTGGCTTGGGGAGGCCGTGTGCAGGCTCCGGTGGCTGGAAACGCTGTGCTGAGAACTATTCTGGCTGTCTTTTCTTTCCAGTGGTTGCTGAAAGCAAGCGAGTGAGAGAAGCAAGAAGAAAAGAATGTTATTGGTTCTCTGAGTGGGTGTTTCCATCAGCTTGTTTTTGTTCAGCATGTCTACGCACACATACATAAATACATCAACAACATTTTGGCTTCCATCTTTCTCCAGCTAATGCTGCATGCAGATAAATCCCCAGGTGATTGGCAGACAGAGACAGGGGCGGGCCAGATGGAAAGACATAATCACAAACCATATTGCTCTCTGGTCTGTAGCGGAAAACAAATCCAATTTTCATCATAGGTTCCCAGCTAAGACACCGGGTGCGTGTATTACAAGATGTATCAATTTAGCAACCTTATTTTTGTCACTGATATTGTTTTCAAAGGTCCTAGAGCAAGGGTGAAAGTGGGGAGACCTTAGAAGATTATTGTGATTATTTAGGTGAGAGAGGATGATGGCTTGGCCCAGGGTAATGTGGCAGAGATGGAGACAAGCGGTCAGATTCTGGACATATCCCTGAAGGTCGAGCCTTAACCAAGGGATTTGTTAACAGGTTGTGTGGAAGGTGTAAGAAAAAGGAATCAAGGATGGCTTCAAAGTGGGGGCTGCTGATCCAACTGGAAGACTGAAGTCACCTTCTATTGATACGACAGAGATAAAGGGGATGATTATTTGGGCCTTTGCAGTTGGAAGAGTTCAGTTCTGGGCTTATAAATTTGAGCTATTAGACATCCATCTGGAGATGTCCAATAAGTAACTGGGTACATTGAGTTTGAAGTTCAGGAAAGAGATACAACATGTATCAATCACTTCAACATCCTCATATTTTTTGGGCAAAATATGTTGAGGCAAAAAACCAGGGGTGATTTAAATGTAAAAGGCTATCACATCCAAAAGAAGTATGATCAAGGCTGAAAATATTTCTGGGGAGTTCTCACTTTCTATCTTTCAGTAATAAAATGCCCAACTTTCACCTAAAGGTTTGTTTAGGTTCTTCTATACCATAAAGTTCTTCTATACCATAAAGAAAACGGATCAGACCTTTCAAAAAATCATGCCTAGCATTCTATGTGCACTGGTACTTATAAGCATATAAGTAATTATCATATGAAGAGCTTCCATAATTCTTGGCTAATCAATTTTACAGGCATTGCACTTCACCTCTTGATCTCCCGACACTGCTGTTGCTTAAAAACCAAGATCAAACTTTATATATGGGTTGACCTCAAGAGGTCAGCCTTGTTAGATTTGCAACCCGTCCAAAGTCCAAGCAATATTCAAAGGGAAAGAGTTTCATTAAATTTCAGTAGAATAAGCAGATTCCTGTCCTTAAAATCTGCTCAGCAAAAGACCCTTCCTATTTTATGAAACAGTCTTTGTTTGGATGTTGATCGAATGGAAAGCAAAATCTAGCGGGAGGAAAATACCTGGTGGGATATGAAATAACTTCAGTTCTTATTTTCTTGAATAGAAGATGGTGGTAAATCCAGATGTTTAGTTTCCCCCATTCAAAATAAAACCTCTGGAATCCTGACTCTTACTTAATAGATGCTCTGTCCCTATACTTACCTGCTTAAGAGCATCATAAAAGGGACAAGAATTGCTCCATTCTCTATTACAGAATCTATATGCAATGCTATTTAAGTGGTTTATAAGATCTTTGACCCACAGCATTTCAGTCCCTTAAAGTTGTGGATAGCATCAAAATCTCTCCTTGGTCTTATAATCGGTCCTATCAGAATCATTCCTTGCTGTCTCTCCAGAATGTATGTATCCTTCATCTTTCACTCCCCATCTCCACGGAAATTTTCAAGGTCCCTTTCATTTAAATCTCAGGCTCCTTGACTCCCTCCTCTTCCAATCTTTGCTTTGAAGAAGTGTCTGAAGAGAGCCCAAGGAGGACAAAAGCTTCATTTACGCTTGACTATTACAGATTTGAATATAGATTTTGGCAAGGTTTCAAAGTTGAGGAATATCGGGGATGTACTTACTGAAGGCAAGTAGACTGCTTAAAATTGTATTTGGTGTGATGGCAGGAGAAATTTGAGGCCCATATTCTAAACTAGCAAAGAGGTCTTGGTAAAACTATGAGAGGTTTAGTTCACTCAGATGCAAGGGGACAATATACTCTGGTGTTGATGCCAGGAACACACACTGAGGTTTGGGCAGGGACAACCACCATCCCTCATGTCACCACTGTTCCCTTTGCAGGATGAAGTGCTCATTTCAGACCAGGATGGGTCAGAATTCCAAAGGCTTGGAATAGAACCTGGTCCTGCCAACTTTCAACAGTCCTCTCCAACAGCAAACTTGGCTCTGGGGGCCAGCTATCCAACTTCTGCCCCAAGAAGCTCAATAGCTGCCTTCTTGCTTCCCCTGGAGTCATGCTCAGGACTTTACGAGTCAAAAAATGTTAATGACAGATACATTTCCCGCTCTCTTTTGCATGTGGGTGGAAATTTGTGTTTCTCTTCACTGTGGTCTTTACAAGGGTCTTGATTATAAATAAGCACGCGCAGCACCAGCCCATTTTTGGTGTGCACACACACTAGCATAGAAAGAAAAAAAATGGGATTCAGGGTGCCTTTCTAACCCCCTTACACTTCCCTGTATTGCCTACTTCTTATAACATAAAGATAATGCTTGTTATAATCAAGACAGAATTTAAAGCCCTCTCTGTTTTGAAATAAACCTTAGTAATAAGGAATATTCATGGAGACTTACTTTCTATTTTTTACATTTTTTTAAAGATTTTATTTTTAAGTGGTCTCTACACCCAATGTGGGGCTTGAACTCACAACCCCGAGACCAAGAGTTGCATGCTCCACTGGCTGAGCCAGCCAGGTGCCCTTCTTTTTCACATTTTGGTCCTGTTTTGTTTTTGTTCTCCTCTCAGGAAAGGAGGAAAAAGGTATTTTAAGTATGAAAGCAAATAATTCAACAGATTAAGGACCTCTGAGTTCACTCAGAGAATTGTATCCCTCCATTCGAATACCCACATTGGTTCTTCAAGATGAGTAGCAAATGCCAGATTGTGGGATTGGTCCACAGACACTATATTCATGGCACAGTTAGTATCGACCTCTGCAGCTTCAGGCTCCTTCGTGTTGAGACCACCCTTCATGAAACCTCACTGGGACCCAGAGTGTGCTGCACAGCAGGGTTATCTATGCAGGTAATGTCATACTCTTCTTTCCCGGGGTTACCCTGTCGTCCCCGGAAACCTAGCTATAACCTGTGCCACTCACCCCCTCTTCCTGAATTGGAGAATAGCTTCTCTCTGGCAACCTTGCTCCACTGACAGAATCTGATAACGGGCTAGACTTTCCTCCTGCAGAGAATGCACATGTGCTTTTACATACAAGTCCATAAATGCATATGCACAGATTCTGTTGTCACCTCATGGCTTCCCAAGACTCTTCGATGGTTGTCCCACTGTAACAAATCTCTGACATGGAGGACCTGGGAATCTTGGGTTTAACGGAAAGGAATGGCGTGGCCATTACCAGGGTGTGCAAATGAAGTCTACCAGAAATGGCTTGGGCCACTTTTCAAATTTTAACACCCTTTCTCACCTCCCAATAAATGAATCACTTTGGTCCAATTTAACACAAAATGACAGAATGTGCAATGAGTCTGTAAAACTGTCTCTGAAACTGTATTTCTGCAGCCCATTTAAATGCCATCTAAACTTTGTTCCTAAATTTGGAAAATAAAAGTAAAGCAGCATCCTGAGAATATGCTCGAAAAACGATGCCGCCACTAAAACTGTCACTAAATGACATATTCTAACCCACACTAATGGGCTAATGCACAATAATCTGGAAGCCATTTGGATTTTCCCCTGATAAGATTTAACCTCACTTTGTTTCTTCTCAAGTTCAATTATGAAAAGTACTCATTTTGAAGATGCATTCTATTTTTAATATCTTGTACTCTAAGTTTTTTGAAGCTATGCGCTGTGTCTGTGCAAAAGTTCAAAATGCCTTTCAATTTCTGTGAGAATACTAATTAGCTATGATGTTACAGCCCAGAACTGTCCAGGAGAAAAGTCATGCTTATGTACCTCTCAAATTAAAGTCAATTTGTCCCCTTTCCTGGATTACCTCTCAGGGAAGATCTGGGGCATGGGGCATGACGACAAATTCAATTCTCAACTAGTTATAGCACAGGATCAGATTTGCATCTTTCTCCTCATTTTTCTAGGTGAGAAACTGGCCCAAAGAAAAGTATCTGTAGTTAAAGATACATTTTCAAGTCTGTTATTCTATGCATACCAGTACCGTGTGTAAGCACATAGCACACAAATGATAGAACATCCAGACAAGGCTCCCTTAAGCAACTACCCACATTGCATTTACTCACTCATCCAATAAATACATACTGATCATTTCCTATGAGCCAGATTATCAGGGATACAATGTATAAGAAAGAAAGATGATACTTAAACTTAGAGAATTTATACTTGCGTATTTAGGGGTGTGTGGGTGATGGATATTAATCAAATAATCATAACAGTTTGATAACAACATATTGCAATGTCCTTTAGATAGGTGGTAGGGAGAGGCTTCTAGAAGAACAGGCCATTAATGGAAGCAGCGTGTGCTAAGTCTTCAAGCAAAAATGAGTTTGGAGTGTCTGAAGAACACAGAGAAAGAAGGTAGTGTGACACAGCAAGGGAGTAGAGTGGTGTGAGATGAGCTCAGAGATCAGATACTACAAGGGCTTTATGAGCTACTTTAAGGAGTCTGGGACTCATTCTTCATTCAGAGGAGAAGAAATTCACTAATGAATTCAAAGCAGAGATATGCTTGGAGCCAAGTGGCTTCCAGAAAGTTTGGTCTGATTATTGAGAGGTGAAGAGATTAGTGTGGACAGTAGTTAAAGCAGAGAGCCAGTCAGGAGGCTACTGCACAGTCTATGTGGACCTGAGGTGGTTTACACTAGGGAAGAGCTGTGGTGAAGGGAAGGGACGAGAGAAAGCAAAGACATTTGGGTTCAGATTCAACAGGCATTGCTGAATGACTGAGTGGAGGGCAGGGAAGAGGAGGAGGAGGGGGAGGACCTCTTGGAAACATGGATACCCACCTCCCAGCTCTCCAGCTCGAGCGACTAGTTGGAAAGATGTGCCACATATTGAGATGGGTATTTCCAATGCTAGCTCTTATCACTATTTTGATCTTTTTGAAGGGAGATTTTTATTTTTATGTATCAAGGGGTGCCTGGGTGGCTCAGTGGCTGAGTGTCATGATTGGCTCGTGATTCTGGGGTCCTGGGATCGAGTCCTGCATTAGGCTTTTGGGAGGTAGCCTGTTTCTCTCCCTGCCTATGTCTCTGCTTCTGTGTATCTTTCATGAATAAATAAAATCTTTAAAAAATAAACAGATAAATATCAAATCAGTTGACCAGTAAGAAAGAAATGGGCTCAATTTTCAAAACTTCATTAAAGTCCTTGGCCACACAGTAGCCATAAACTCATGTCATAAGACCTTTTGATTTAAACTGCACTAATTTCCCAGCATGAAAGATTTCTTAACTATTGACAGGCCAAGGAAATTGGGAAAATGCAATGGTTTTTATAAATGGAAATGGGGGAAAAGAAGTCAACTCATTGGTATTTCACAGAATGATTTCAAAATGAAGGTACTTATAAAGTGAGCTGAAAATATTTGCTCGGAAGAGCAAATGAATACAGACAGCACTTAGGAGCTTAAATGATGAAAAGAATTCATGTGGCTTAAAAATGACAAATCGATCCATTTTAAAGCAAAATTATTTACAGTTCACTTATCTGCCAAGACTGAAGGCCACTGCAGTGATTTACATGGACAACAGGAAAAACTCCAAGTGCTGATGAGATATTAGGCCAATGTCATTAAAGGTTGTGCAAAAATCAGAGACTCAACTCCAAACCAAAGCAGAGGACAGTCCTTGTCTCTTTTATCATTTATAGGTGTTAGGTCAAATAATCTCTTCTAAAAGAGATGAGAGGATTTAATGGAGAAGAAAAGGAAGGCATCGGCTGGATATGAAAATTAATGTGGGTTCACACGGAATGTTTTAAAAAAATCTAATACAAAAGCAAAGTCTATTTTCTAGATTCCAAGGGATTGAGGGTATGAGTCGCTGTGAGAAGTTGAGGAGCAATAAGATATACCTAAGCAATTCTAATCCTCCTTCCCTCTACTACTCCCTGCTTCTCCTCAGAGCCTGCAGGAGCTCTGATGAATTGTACTATTGCCAGGTTGTGGACAAAGGGCTCTGAGGTGCTAAGACAACCACAAGAGTCTGAGAAAACAGAATACATAAAACTGGGTGATTCAGGCTGGGGCCACTTGCTGGGCACATTACCAGAGAGATCTCTCTCACACATCTCTTTTAACAACTGGTTGTCAGCAATGTCCTTAGGATCCCTCCCAGCGGAAGGGAACCGAGGACAATGTAACAGAAACCTGTCCCTTTCAGCTTGCTGCACTGGTAAAGAGAACAGGCTTCCTTGGTTTTTCCAATATTTGGTGTGAGTTTTTTTAGTTAACTGGGAAAATTTTGTCTCCTTTATGAATATGGTATGCTTTCTTTGATCTAACAATAAGAGCAAAGTAGATATGGTTTCCTACATTGCTCAGGCTGCTGGGGAACTTGGAACAATTCCATGGCTCCATCATGGCAACCTTATGTCTTTCCTATGGCTTTGTAGGACTACATAATTTATGTTGTTGTAATTAAGAGCTGAATGATTTTCATTATGTTTGTCCTTGGTTCTACATTATCTTTCTGCTTTTTATTTTTATTTTTTTAAGTAGGCTCCATGCCCAGCATGGAGCCCAACGTGGGGCTTGAACTCACAACCCTGAGGTCAAGACCTGACCTGAGATCAAGAGTCAGATGCTTAACTGACTGAGCCACCCAAGTGCCCCAATCTTTCTGCTTTTTGAACTTTTGAAGCTTTCAGACTTTATGCCCTACAAAGAGGATCCATATACATCTGCCTGTTTATATGGCTATTGTTTCTTTCTCTTCAGCTGCATGAAGGCAGGAATGTTTTGTTTTCTATCCTGCTGTATACTGGCACTGGATCCGGCATATAAAAGATACTCAATAAATACATGTCATTGATATAAGTGGGCAAATTTTTTTCACAATTTGAGATGATAAGTCCTTGTTTTGACAGAAGCAATCAAAACATCATTTGTTTGTAAGCTCCACGAAGAAAGGCACCAACCAACTTATTTATCACAGTATTTCCAGTGCCTCACACCAAGCCTGACACTAGATTTTTGATACTAATTGCTAAATAAATGGATGGATGGATGGATGGATGGTTGGGTAGATGAAGGAAGGGAGTAAGGGAGGTAACAGTTTGGAAATGAACTAGTGAGAAAACAAAAGTGAATACAGACTTAAAATTTGGGGTTTGATGTATGTTTAGATTTTTAAATTCTTTTTTAAAATTTATTATTATTATTAGTAATCTCTACACCCAACATGGGGCTTGAACTCACAACCCCAGCATCAGAAGTTGCACTCTCTACTAACTGAGCCTTCCAGGTGCCCCTAGAGTTTTTAAATTCTCATTTACAAAATTCTCGTGTGTGATTCAGAACTAGAGTCTCAGTTAAGTAAGTTTCCGTCAGGATGATTAAACTGGGCCTCAGAATCCGTTTCCAAGTGAGGTCTAAAACCTGACAGCAAATATGCTTATTTTTGTCTCTGCTATTTGGCAGAAAAATTCCTAATGTTATGGCTGTCCAGGTATTAAATTAATAGCATTTTATTAAGATACTGCCATTGTTCCCAATGAGTACGGAACCCATAAAATCAACATTTAAACTAAATCTAGTAGGTGAAACTGCTTATTAAGAGTAAGCTATAGAGGCTGCCCAGGAGGGGAAATGAGATCAAAAAGTCCTTTTGTTCTAATAAAAACCCAGCTACTTAATTATTGAAAACACTAAAAAGAAAAAAAAAAAAAAGTATGAGGGCAAAAGAAAGCTGTCAGTCACACGAGCAAGCCAACAATGTCAGGAGCCTCTCAAAGAAGAGAAGAAACATGGTCCCAGGTTAAGACAGCAAATTCACAGAGCGAATGGTCAATCTCAACATATCACAACCCAGGCATGATCTGCATGCATTCATTACGTAGCCTGCACAACGGACCCTATCTGCCATTATGTGACTGGCTTTCTGGAACCATGACATCCAGCGTCCCCGTGGATTCCCCCCACCCCAGCCCCACCATAGAAATCCCATCCTCAGCTGTCTTTCTGGCAGGACATCATCAAAATTCAAACTGGGGAAGGGAACCAGCTTTCAACCCACCTGTACGGAGCTCCCATGGATCACAGATGTTAGCAATGCTCTACTGGCAACAGCAGACCTTGGCTGAGAGTTCCCAAATTTTGTACAGCAGCTGCCAGAGTGTGCCAGCAATGCTGTGAAACCCATCATCCCTGTCCTGGCACAGAAATCAGGGAGAGATGAGCCCCAGGCTGGGGGCTTGTTCTTTTCTAACCCGGCAACAGACCAGTCTCTTAGCTTGTGGTAATTAAGAGCCAGCAGACTGTGGGCAAAGCAGTTAAGAACGCTTTTTTCCTAGGAATGCAGACGGAGTAATTGGCTTGCCGCTTGCTAATGACACAGCTTCTACAAAAATAAACTGTCATAGGGAATTCTCTTAACTGACTTGGTGAATACAGGCTCTATACCTGTTTGATATCCTTGGAGCTCAGCAGTGAATCCCAAAACACTTTGGTGAAGAAAAGATCCAAATGAAATCCACAAAAATCCTTCTGCAAAGTAAGTTTAAAGGGGATGCAAAACAACAAAAAAAAAGAACACCTTGCTACTTGAGGTCATGCTCCCTGTGAAAAACCGCTCTATCTCCCTCAGTCTGCTCCTTGTTAAGACTCCATTCCTGTGTGGTGTGTAAAATCAGTCCGCGCATCACACAGCAAGCATGCTTGAGGGTGCAGAAGAAAAAAATGCTGGCTAACTGAAGCTCATGTGACACATCTTCCAGATTGGCTTCTATTTTTCTGAAGGCTGAACAGGTTTCTGACTATGACCCAGGGAGGAGGACACACATGTGCCATGTGCGTATGTGCATGCACACACACACACACACACACACACACACACGCACGCACTCGCGCACGATGGCATCTCTGGTTCTGATGTGGACACCTACCAGCACTTTTCAGCTTAAACATGAACACAAACTGACAAGGGAAGCAGCCCTGAAGTCACATGCTCCAGTCGCCACAGCACTGTGCCACTGGAATCACATCAATTATTGCAGGTTTTTCTCTTTGGACAACTTAGGAGTGGCGCTTAAGAATGCAGGCAGCTCCCTCTCTCATCTCCTTAATAAACTTCTGCCTCTCGCCGCCAGGCTTGGAGACAGGTGGAAAAGAATCCAGCTGCAGCCCCTGTGAGCTGCAAAGTTTGAAAGGTTCTCCTTTCCTGGATGGCGGCAAGCTGTAGATTTTTCCCTCCCCCAAATATTCTAAGCCACGTGGAAGTACCCCTCTTTATCCCAATGATAATGAATTGGGAAGCTTCTTTCTCCCGGATCAATTTCACAGGCATTGTAGTTCCAGATCTTGAGTTTTTAAGTAGCATTTTAATTTGTTGTCAGTGCCCTGGGAGCAGAAGCTCACACCACCAAGCAAAACACCATAGCCTCTAAGCTATTAGCTAACATGTCAACTAGGTAATGCATCTTCAGGGAAACCAGATTACAAAGGACAGCAAAACATTGATTTTTTTTTTTTTTTAAAGAATCCTATACCTGCAGCATAATGCTGCTAAAGCTAGCAAAACAACAAAGGACATTTCGACAGCAAGGAAATGTCTTATTCTCAGTGCTGGGGCAGTGAACATTGTTCCATGTGAGCATGGATATATATACAGGGCAAAGCAATTCTTCTTTAAACCTGCAGGCTTTTTAATTTTGTAAATAATTCATCATCCAATGCATAAGAAAGCTCAGGGAAAGAATCTCCCCAAGTGAATGGATGGAAACACCAGTTAAGAGCAACCCTACTTAGGAAGCAGGTGGAGCTTCCCCCCCCCCACCCCAAGGAAACAATAGCATTTGTATCAAGTTAAAACACCTAAGAAACTCCTCCATTTAATGAGAGTTGTCATGCATTTATACAGAGAAGATTCCAAACATGCATTCTTTAACCTGGCTCCTGCAGCCTGCCCACAAATCACTAGACAGTTAAAGATAAACCCAATACCTTCTCTATCAAACAGACCCCCAGAACTTAATAAAATGAGCCCAAGCTACTGTTTCCCCCACTGACTCTAAAACACATTTCATGAAGTCAAGCCAGACAGCGTCTCTTTCTACCACCAGGACGCCCCCCGCCCCCCCCCCCCAAACAAGAACCAAGTAACTGATAAGTCCTTACCGACTTTGGGCTCTTCTTGGGAACTGGCAACCCTGGAAAAAATGCAACAAGGAGGGAAGAGGGGAAGAAATCATTAGCATATAAATGTTACCTTTTTCCTTAAAGAACAATCCCCAGGTGTTTCATGGCAACCTAGCCATCTGCAGAGTTATGTCAGATTTCTCCCCAGCATCGGAGTTACCAGGCTGTTCATATCGAATCAAAGCAGAGGGAGGAGGAGAGCGAGAGGCAGGAGATCTATCTGCATTAGCTATGCTGGCTTGTACTGCAGCAGCCTGGAGGCTGGGAAAAGAAATTCACAGACCTCAGCGGCCTGGGAAATTGAACACTTGGACAGAATCTCAAATGCTCTTCTGGATTAAGAGAGACTTAACTTACAATTAAGTCCAGGATATTTCCTTTCCACACGATCCACTTGTCAATTGAAGCGGACCAATCAGGACAGAGGAAGGGGTGTATATTTAGTTGCAGAGGAGTACATGGTTAAAATTAAATTTTTCTTTCCTTTTTTTTTTTTTTTGGTCGTTTCTTTCCCTTTTTTCCCCCCTCTGCTTTTCAGGAGAGGAAATGCCTTCTTTATTTGGATGAGCTGAACACCAAAAAAAAAAAAAAAAAGACGGATGCTCTTTTGCCAGCAGGGAACACAATTTGAACTTGGTGTAGGACCCCTTCCAGATCATGGGCACACCTCTCCGTGCATGTCAATCACCCAAGCACACTCCTATTTAGCTTGCTGGAAAGGAAGCTAGCTGGGGTCAGATCTTTAAGGGGAAAGCAGATTGGTGGAGAGTGAATGAGAAATTTCATGGAGCTGAGTGAAGATGAGAAAGGCAGAGGAGAGAAAGGTATTCACTGATCCTAGCTGGCTCTTCCAGAACCCTCTCCTTCGTGGGAGGGTGAAAGCTGGAAGGGGCTGGTGATTGCCTCACACTTCTCGAAAAGTCAGCAGCGATTAGGGGCAGACGTATGGGAAATCTGCCAACAGGGGAGTGCAGCAAAAGAGGGCTAGAAAGGAAAATAAAAGCACATAATGGTGTTTCAAAGGTAATCATTTCTGCAAGCTGCCCTCTCATTCTTTATTTATTTCTTATTTTTGGTTTGAGCAAGGGTTAGAATGCAAGATGTAGATTCCATCTGCGCTGGGTACAAAAGATATACTTGGGATCGGATGATTTTGCGCCGGCAACTTCAACCTTTTTTAGAAAACGATCCCTATGTAGTGTGATGATTTCAATGCTTTGGGAAGTGACTTGTCAAACCATGAGCTGTGCTAAGTTCAGCACAAGTGAACATGAGGCAACGGAAGTGGATGAGTAGGAGGAAGCCACCAGAGGAGCACTGCTAGTGTGCCCACTGCAAGTGAGGCATGACTTGTCATGGATTCCTCGTCCCCAAAGACCCTGGAGACACATTCTGGCAAGGCACATCACATCACCACAACGGGGTCACCATGGTCTGGCCAAGTGGCTCTCGGACTTCTGAGCACATCCGGAGAACATGAAGAACTGTTATAAAGCCAGAATCCCAGGCCTGACCCTGAGAGGGGCCCAGGAATCTGCAGTATGATAAAATCTTCTGGGAGATTCTGACACAGGAGGTCTGAGGACCACATTTAAGGAGACTATGATGCAGTAGAAAGAATATGACTCTTTCAGGTCAGATGAACTCAGGTAGCCTTCAGTGGGTTGCTTCAGTGCCTCAGTTTATGAAATGGAGATAATCAGACTTACTTCACAGGATTAGGACAATTAAATAGACAACACATTCTGGAAGCCTCATACCCAGCACAGAGTGGACCCCTCAAATGTCAGTCATTTCACCTTACTTTGTGAATTTACACCATTCAGAAAGGCAGTGGTTATGGTCACCTTCCTCTAACTAGGGAAAGTCACTTGCCTAACACGGTAACATATAGAAAACACTGCAGGGGACATATTTTACCTATAGGTGAGAATAACTGTGTTGAACAATTTAGTTGTGTCATTATTCTTTAAAAATTATTAGGTGCTTTTGTGTATTCATTAATGTGATTCCCTTAGGGAATTTTATTAAGTTATATCAGCTTTGGTCACTGTATGCACTTCAAAATTGTTTAATACTACATCTTTGAATTCAAAGGTTTTCCTAATTCAGACTGACCTTCTTAACTAACTAAAGGAAATACCGTTTCACTGTAGTTACCTTTTACCAGACTTGACCTCACTTCACCCAGCGACCCTCTATAAAAATGTGTCAAGAATCCCCAATTAGGTAGGAAGAGTCCAAGAAAATGGCTTTGATCTGTATTCTGCTTATCACTTTTGAAACTGAGCATCTTAGGGGCACCTGGATGGCACAGTTGGTTTTTTGTCCGACTCTTAATTTTGGCTCAGGTCATGATCTCAGGGTTGTGAGATCAAGCCCCACATCAGAGTCGGTGCTCAGCGCGGAGTCCACATGGGATTCTCTCTTCCTCTCCCTCTGCTCCTCCCCACCTCCCTCTCTCTCTGTCTCTCTCAAATGAATACATAAATCTTTAAAAAAAACCTCAAAAACCTTGACCATCTTAAATTCCCTCTTAAGATTTCATGTACAAAATAAAGGGTACTTTTCTTTCTCTATCATAGAGAAACACTTGCCCATTGAAAGGTGCAGGTACAAGGATGCTCACTGCAGTATTGTTGGTAGAAAGGAGACCTGGAAAGGACCAGAGGTTCTAAATAAACTGTGGAATAGCCAACCTATAAGGCAGTCTGCAGAGATTAAAAGGAACGAGCTCTATGTGTAACATGTATGGTCTCCAAAACACAAGGGTGAATGCAAGCAGCAGGTTGCAGAACAGCAGGGACAGGACGAGACAGGTGTTAAATACAAACACACGCACTGGGTCCACTCTCCATGACTGTCCACACCAAATGGATAACTGGGCTGTTTCTGGTAGACAAGGAGCGGCAGGGATTGGAGAGATGAGTTTAAGCAGACATGGTCTTAATCTAGAATTCTTTACCAAGAACATATATTCATATCTTTCTGAGGTAATGAAATATTTATCTAAAAATAAACATTAATTAACGACTCTTCCACTAATTGTACAAAACCAGCCAGTCGACAGCATACTGGGATCACAGTTATAGTCTGCTTCTTCTGAGGAGGTAGTTCATACAACATTCCAAAAGATCCCAGCTCAATCGACAGCACAAGTATTTCACAAAAAAAGAAATTTAATTTAGAGAGATATTTGTTTCTCTTTGCTATCTTCTTTTTAAAAAGCCACCTCTTTTACAAGAACCAAAACTGGCCACAAATTAGTATTCAAAATGTCCAAACTCGAGAGCCTCTACTTGAGTGCTTTTTAAAAAAGAAATCAAGGATATGCTTTAAGTCCACATAGTCATTAAATCTTAAAATCTAATGAATATGAATGCGGGAACAAAGCTCCTGATTACAATTTATAATGTATTTTAGCCAAAACTACTCAGATGGTTTGAAAACAGCTGGGAGACCTAATGGAAAATACTCAGAAAAGGTCACCATTTATCAGATTTTTCCAAGACCTAGCACTGGATGGGTGATAGAAAGCAGCATGATCCCACACTTCATAGCATGATAATGGTCTTCCCAGGACAGATCACACTTTATGTTCGCAGGGGCAGCAGGAAACTTGTGTTGCATACCTTGTGTCACATACTACATACTAGGCATATGCGAAGAAACAACACCTGTCTTAATGGGCTCACCTGTTCCCTTCACGGAAAGGAAAGGAAATTCCGAGAAGAGGCAGAAGAAAAAGTCTATGGATGGTACCATCTGCTCTTAGAGCCTAGAAAATAGCAAATGCTATTTCAAAGGGTTCCCGGAAAACTTTTAGGGGAAGGTACAAAGTGTGGATCTAAGCGTGATTTATGGAAGTCAGAAATGTTGGGACCTGAATTTCCAAAGTTCTCTATGAAAAAAATATCCTTTTGGAGAAAACAAATGGCAAATTCTCTGCTATTGACTGGAATCTAACCAAATAACATGAAGAGAACTCTTCCCTTTTAAATATCAAGACCATAAACTATGCTACTGAACATGTTCTCATAGAACTAAATGGCAAATGATATTCTTGTTGAAATTTTATAATGGTTGTATGCAACAATTTATATGAAAAAGTAAAAATATAATGGAATATATATGCATTTGGAAGCAAAGTCTGGAACCAAACACTGTTCTTTAGCTCATGGCATCATGGATGGGTTTTATTACCTATTGTAGTAATTTCCACAACAAGAAAAGCTTTATTTATGACCATACACATAGACACAGATAGATACCACAAAAAAAACAAAAGCCTATACTGAGTTTTGCTTAAGATGAATGCAGCAAATTTTAGAACATTTAACTGCACTTTTAAATCTCAAGAGCCATCAGTAACCTCTGCATCCTCCAAATTTGCTAACTTTTCTCTCAAAAGAATGTATACATACAATTTACTTAAGTATCCCTGTTGAGATTAAGACTTGTGTTTATTCTGCTGACTAAATGGACATAGGGTAGACATGGATAGCTCAGCTACGCTACGGGGAGGGGGTGGGGAGCACTGCCTTTTCAGCACTGAGATGAACAAGCCTGAGTTGTGGAAAAGAGATCAGACTTCTTTGGACCTAACTTCCTGCAGGTTAAAGGAATTTTCAACTTCAACTGAAGAATGAAGAAAAATCATGCGAAAGTCTTTGAACAGGTAAATTCTAAAGTTACTACCATAAGCAGAGTGGATCTACAATAATAAAAATGTACCATGCCAACAATTCACATTTTTTCAATGTGATATTCATTTCTGCTTTGTACTTGATCCGTAGGCTTGAACATTTCAATGGAAACATTTTGGCTTCTTCCTTAGCATTCTAACACATGCTATGTCACTAATCCACATGCCATTGGAACACGTGGGATTCTTTAGCATTTTGCATTGCAAAATGTTTGATTAAAAACAGCACTGGTGTTGAAATTGGTAATGCAATGTTCAAGGAGCAGAGAACAGTTACATATATTGAGAGAGAGAGAGAGAGACAAAGAGATAGAGAGACTGATGGATCCACTGATCGATTGAGGCAATCAGGTAGATAGTTTATGGACATCACTGAAAGCCACAAAAAGAAGACTGAGAACTTGGTCTGGGGCTACTCATAGATAGATTCCAAACTATGAGTAGAATAAGACTACTCCTGAGCACATGTTCATTTCAGACCCCACTAACTTTCTTATTCTAAAATACATCAATACATAACCCTAAGTGCTGGACTCGAAAATTATAGCTGATTTTAATCCAATAAACTCATCATTAAGAGTTTGTATTCGGGGTGTCTGGGTGGCCCAGTCAGGGTAAGCGTCTGCCTTCAGCTCAGGTCATGATTTCAGAGTCCCAGGACCAAGCCCCACCCCTGCCCCTTGGGCTCACAGCTCAGCGGGGAGTCTGTTTCTCCCTCTGATCCTCCCCTGTCTAGTGCACTCTCTCTCTCCCACGCCCTCTAATAAGTAAATACAATCTTTTTAAAAAAAGAATTTTTTAAAAAGTTTGTATTCAGGAAATAATCAGAGAGGTTGATAAAGATTTATGTAAAAAGATGTTCAACACAGTATTATTTAAAGAAGATAAAAACTGGAAACAATCTGAGCTTTTAAGAACAGAAAGCTGAGTAAACATATTGTTATAGCAACAGGATGAAAAATTATGAATCCATAGAAATAGTGAAGAACATTTAGTGATAGATATAAGATGTGTAAAAGAGGGATAGACCTGTACATAGAACATAAGCTCATTGTTAAAAAAAAACAGGTATATGTATGCATCACCCACATATATCACACACCTAAAGACTAGAAGAACATGTATTAAAATATTATTTCTAAATGCTAGGATTAATAAGTGATTTACATACAACTATGATTATAAACAGAGAAGCATTACTCATTGTGCTTGGACAATGATATGTATTTATTAGCTTTAGTGCAGTACTAGATTAAAACATAACTGGAGTTTGTTCTAGCTCTCTCTTAGCTCAATGACTACCATTTCTACTCGAGTGTCTGTGCTATAAATTACCAGGCCATGGCCTTGATTGAAAATAGGATAAAAAATGTTGTTAGAGCCTCTCTCAAGCAAGGCTGCGTAGAAGCACACAATTTCACATATAATTTTAAGCAGTCTCTGAAACCTTGACCAGTAACTCTGAGAAGCCAATTCTACTAAGGTCTATGAACCTCAGATTAAATCTCAACCAAGCACACGGCTGTGGTGTTAGATGCAACTCCTAGGGCAAGGTTGACTTCCACTAAGTGTGCGCCTGTAATAAGGACAGTGCATATAAAATACTTCATCTGCAAATAGAGAGGATGATGAGAAGGATCAAGCAGAAAGAGAAAAGTTTCGTTGTTTGCTTCTTCTTTCCTGGGAAGATGTAAAGGGCACATCTAAAAATTTTTTGAGGAGGGAAACTGCATTAAAGAACTTTGCAAAAAAAAAAAAAAAGGACTTTGCAGAACACTGATATCTATAAGCAAAAATGCTGCTGCATGAAAGAATTATGTACCTAGTAGGGTAAAGCTTTTATTGGTGGGGGGCAATATGAGGGTGGATCAAAATACAAGAAATGTATGAAGTACAGATGTGGAGGGGTGCAGGAAAGCCCACGCAGAATTGATGATTACTTCACGCAAACCAGTGACTTAAAACAACTAACATTAATGGCCAGAATCCCTTCTTTAAAAAGCTACCTGCATCATATCTACCAATTAGTTTTTTTATTTGTTTGGTTTGTTTAATACAAAACATATAAATCATGATTAAATTTAAACTGTATTTGACAAACTGATAAAATGCTAAGGACAGTCCAGAAACCCGAAAGAAGGTAGGTACACTTAGCCCTAACATTTTCCATTGGGGACAGGAAGGAAATTAGGGAAATTTCACTGCCTCATTTAACGAAACTGTGCTAAGGGCCTGCTATGTGCCAAGAGCTGGCATGAATTAAAGTAATGAATAAGATCTACAAGGACCTATTTTCACAGTACTCACATTCTGTGGGAAAACAGAGAATATACACCTTCGCAAATAATTTCAGAGGGATAGCTTTGGTGAAGAAGATGAAGCAGGATAATGGCACAGGCTGTGCCTGGGATGCACAGCTACTTTATCCTGGGTGGTCAAGCACATCTTTCTTGAAGAGCCAGTATCTGAGCTAAGACCTGAATCATGAGAAGGCACCATCCATGTAACTACTCACCCATATAAGATTTATTGAGCTCTGTCATATGCCTGCTGAAGCATTACTGAAGAGATAAAGGTAAATCAGACATGGCCCTGACCTGGATGAGTTCATAGCCTGTCTTAAAAAAAAAAAATTAAAAAAAAGCAATAGTATAATTGAGCGTGGTCAGTGCTAAGCACCATGATAAAAAGAAACACTTTGGCTCCTGGGAGCATGAGAAAAGAAAGCTAATCCAATGTGAAGAAGAGGGCGGAGAGGGATGAGCTTAATACTGAAGGAGGGCTGGCATTTAAGCACAGGGTCAGGAGTTGGGAGCAATATGGCATGACTGATGCCTGATGATGAGCTTAAGTTGTTTTTTTTTTTTTTTTTTTTAAAGCTAAATCAGTGTGCCAGCATAAACTCAAGGCCAAGTTTCAACTAGAATACATTGTCACTGAGGGACCTTACAAATGCTATATATAACAAAATTGAATCCATAAAACAAAATTTTTAAAAATGGCCCTCGTTTAAACATGTTTGCTTTTTTTTCTTCTTCTTCTTCCTCTGGTCAAATACCATGCTCAGCCCTATGGCATAATATTTCAATGCAAATATGATACCAACTGCCAAGAACAAGAGCATCAGACTCATGTCTCCAAAAAGATGAAGACACTCTTTCCTTTGGGGGACCTAATAATGGTCACTATGAAATATTGGCCATCATAATTTAGAGAGATGATTGGGTCTCAAATCTATGGAATGAGTAGCTCCCGATGTGTGTGTCAGTTGGCATTTGGTAAGAAGAACAGAGTCATACAGCTTTATGGCGACAGAAAAGTCAGCTTCAATTACACAGGACATACAGCCTAATAAATATGTCCCAGGGAGAAATAAATAGCTATAATCTGCTGGCTGTTAATAGTTTACAGGACCTTTCACCTCAAAGTCATAAGCCTTGAACTGGCACAGGTGAGGAGAGACCCAAAGTCATTAAGATTTTGAGCTACTCAAAAGTACTGTCATCGTACAATTGCTGTGAGAGATAAATGGCCACTTCAGAAATGTTGTCAATGAAACAACACAGATAGTGCTTTTGTTGTCGACTCCCCAAAACATGTGAAATACACCATAAAGGGTCAACAACTTGGCTTCTCTTCTCATTTGTATAGTACAAGGGGTAGGGTCTTTAAAAGCTAGAGCTGAAAGTAAAATTAACAAGAACTGAGAGCTTGCCTTTGGTGACGTACACTTACTCTTCCTAACTGCTATCTGAGTTAAGTACTAGCATCATCCCTATTTTACAGATGAGAAAACTGGGACACTGATGATTCAGTAACATGGCCATGGTCACACAGTCAGGTGAGCAGCGGAGAGGAGCAGTGGCCTAATGCCAAGATTGTGCTTTTTAACATTGAACTATACAGTCTCCTTCAGAGATGCTTCATCCATGTTGGATCACAGCCCATTCATTATGAAGGGGTGTTTATACATAAAAAAAATGCATTCATAAAAATTTTGCCTACAGCTTCATGAATATCATCCTATAGGCCAACAGTCCATGCTATCTTGAACCCATAATTGTGATGTGGGTTTAGGACAAGAGTTCTCTTTTTAGAGATAGCATGGGAGTCTAGGGATAGCCAATCAGGTTCTTAACATGGTCTCTGATATTTTACCCTAAGTCACTAAGTCACCCTAAGTACTAAGTCATTGACCATTCAGGGCTATGCATACTAAAAAAATAACAAAATGTGTCTCTGAATTGGGGGCAATGAAGCAAGTCTTCAGAGCTATACAAGTAACAGTTTGGCTGACCACCAAGTCCTATGAAGTACAGTTTCCAGAGTGGGGGGAGCTTTCTCTACCTTGCAAATGTAGTCCAACACTACTTAATAACACGATTTTTTAAAAATTGGGTGCAAGAAATATGGAATGAGTCAGAAGTAGAGTGAGTTATGGTGTCTTCTTTCCAGAAGGGGAAAGAAAAAGAACTTGTCAACTGAAAAAGACCACTAATTTGTCATGATGTACTATGAGGCCAATCTTTCTTCTCCAGAGAATATTCCTACCCAGATCTACTTTTTAAAGGTGGAAGGAAGCCAGTTTCTCAAGTGGTTCCAGGGAAGCTCTCTAACTCTCTAACTCTATGTTAGTTGGAAATATTTGTCATTTGGGTGTGTAGGCATAGGGTCTTATCTTAGTCTACAAATGCTCCAACCTCTGAGGAAGACTACCTGCCAGGCTGAGAGCCTAACTTTCCTACCACCTGTATTTCAAATTTAATTGCTTTGTGTGTAGATGCTTAATTTAAGGACTGCGCCTGTTACTCATTGCTTTTCTCTCTCTTGCTCACTGAGGTCTCCCCAGGATAGGAAATACTACTTGTAGCTTGGATGCTCTAAGGCAGTTCCTCTAACGTTGAAAGTTTGACTTCTAGCTGCTTAGGATGTGTAGGGCACATTATGAAAGAAGAGCTTAAAATAGCTCATTGAAAAACCAATAAGGATTCCTTTTCTGGGCTGGAAACTCAGAATGCTGTGCAGGCCCTTATTTTAAGGCCACTGGCCCCAAAGGGAAAGTTATCACTGTAATTGGTGTTGAGAAGTTCTAGGTTAAAAAAAAAATACATGCCAGGATCCTTTTCTTTGGCTTACTGACTTTTAGGATGATTTTTAACCCAGCTGCTTTATTTTTAGCAATGTAAGTAAGGCACAGGACCAACAAAAAGATCCAGGAGAGTATCCTGAATTGTTTTAACCTTACAGGACACTAACCCCTGAAATTTAAGGCCCTTTCTAAGGCTTATCTTTTCTACCACATAGGTTTCCAGAATGTATCCTGAACCCAAACATGTTAGTCCATCTTCACTGTCACCAGCTTTTCTTGCCTAGATGACTGTAAGAACCTAAGAACTGGTCTCTGCTTTATTCTTCATCCCCTTTAATCCATTATCCACACAGAGGCCAGAAACATCTTTCTACAGCATAAATCAGATTATATGGTCTGCAGGATACATGTTCTGTGGCTTCCTAACACAGTTTCAATGAAGTACAAGCTGCCCTGCATCCCACAAAGCCTTCCTCAATCTGAGCCAGCCTGCCCTTGTGATTTCATTTCCTACTACTCGTCCCCTTGTCTATGCTCCAGCCAGACCAGCACTCTTCACTTCTGGACTAATTCCTTTCAGTCCCCTGGCTATTTTCACTGGTTGTGCATCCTGCCTGGAACACTGTGCCTGTAGACCTATAGACCTACACTTATGTGGCTTCTCATCACTCAAGGCTCTTTTCAGATGTCACTACATCTGAGGAGCACTCCAGGGATCCATGCCATCAGCAGATCCACAGTGAGCCTTCTTTTTTCTTTCAAGATTTTATTTTTAAGCAATCCCTACACCCAACGTGGGGCTCGAACTCGCAACCCCGAGATCAAGAGTCGCATGCTCTACCAACTAAGCCAGTCAGGTGCCCCTCCAAGTGAGCCTTCTTACCACATTTTATTCACAAAGCCCAGTTTCTTTGTTTTCATAGACCCTGTGATTCTCTGAGATTATTCTGTTTACTTGTTTATTGTGTATATTGTTAACTGTTATCATTGTCTTACTTATTGTCTCCATTTCAGGGAACTGGTCTAACTGACTCTAGGGCTCATCGCCAGTCCTAAAACAGTATCTGGTCCCCAGTTCGGCAAATACCTTGGGAATGAATGTGTGAATGTGCAGAGCTTATGAAATGCATTTGTATCTTGAGGGCTGCAGGGAGGGCTGATGAGGCAAAGGAGAGGGGCCGCCTGGTCCTTCTGATCCTCATCATCCCTGCTGTGACTACTTAACAGCTCCTGAAGCTTGGGCTGCTCCTTGATTTACTGGTGAGCTGCCAGCTCAGCTCAACTCGTGGCTGCCTCCCTCCGTGCGGAGAGCAAGGTTCCGCTGTGCCACCTTGTGTTCTAAATTCCCATCACAACGGATGGCTCCGGTCTCAGAATTCACTGAAGACTCACAAAGAAACCCCAAACCCCACAGCTCTCAGCTGCAGCAAATGGATATGTTCTCAGGGACTCTTCTAGAGTCTCAGTAATTCTTCAGTGAAGGATATCTCCACGTCTTTCCTTAGAAAAGCAACTTTTATGCCCACATGGAGTTTAAAGGCTCCAAATGCCTCCCCCTTCACTACAACAAACAAACAAACACGGATGAAAAAGAACATGCCAGGTCTCTTCCTTGAGCTAAATGCATGAATCTCTTGAGCAGTTTTAACAGCCTTATTGGTGTGACAATCACTTTTCGGTCACAGTGTACTTTTGCAAAATAGGAGGGAAATTTTCCCATTTGCTCCGTGAGGGTGTCTATAATTTGGTCATTTCAACTAACTTTATTACCAGACTGCTTAATTGTGACTGAAGCCACCCGGCACCATATCAAACTTTACTTCAATCTTTTAAATTTAGGAAACCATATTAGCTTTAGAAAAGACAGGTCATGGCTAACAATGCCAAGGCGATCCAACTTGGGAGTCCTGCAGCACTGCATTATTCAAACTGTCTGGAAGTCAGGCCTAAAGAGCCATTTACTGAAGGGTCAGGTTTTTCCAAAGAGCAAAGGACATGTGATGAACAGCCCCATTCATCTCCCATGGCGATATTAGATGTCTTTAAAATCCTCTTACTGAAACAATATCTGAACTGGTCTAAGTGATTATGTGAATTTCAAAGAAAAAAAGCTGTTTGCTCGACTTCGTCAATTTCTAATGAATTGCTGCCCCATATAGCTATGGGAAGTAGTGGAAATTGAGGCTTTGCTCAACTCTTAGATTTCAGGTTTCAGTGCGTCAGTCCTCATTTTGCCAACTGCATTTGCTTAAAGGCAGAATATGGGAATCTGCTTCACCCCCACACACACCTCAACACACATCCTGTCCCACTCAAGATGAATCTCAATTAGAAATAATTTTTATAGGTCAAGTACAGGGAAAATTCAAGAATTGCAAGGCTATTTAATGAAATATTCTATCTGGGAACAAGATGTATCACAGGGCACTGCCTTGGAGGAGTACTTTACATTTATGGGAGGGAAGGGTAAGTAACAGAAATTCACACTGGAGATAAAATACATCCTCACTCAGGCAGTATTTTCAGGGAGGAAGATATTCAACAAATTTCTCACAGTGGAGACTGAATACCAGCATCCTTTGCTTCCTCTCCTGTCTGATTTTGGCTGGTTCCTATTGCTCTAATAAGGCTTGGTGTCAACTCACATGGAGAACTTAATGCAAGCAAACGCATTAGCAACAGATTTTTTTAGAGCTATCATAAAGTTTCTGAGACTGCTTTCTTACCACAAGAAATCGGCCATGGATATTTGGCGGGGGGGGGGGGGGGGGGGCATGCATGGGTTCACCCTATTTTTCTCTTGCTGCTGGGGTTAACATTCTCAGGACAAAAGATAATCATCGAGGAGCATGACGGATAAAGCAGTAATATGTAAAGGCAAGCCCAAGTAGAGTTGTGAATCTATCGTTGGTCTTGAACCCAAAGCTAGCTTCCACCTAAAGTAAGAGGCCATGTAAGCAATGGTCTGAGGAGGGGGAAAGTGCCTACTGCCTCTCCTCTGGTTTGGATTCCAGACCCCGCACTCACACATCACTTGAGAGCATGCTCCCTTCTCTCCTGTCTTCCCAGCCTCCTGAGGGATTCCTTCCCAGCATCAGTGATTCCTAGATTTGAGATTTTATGAACCACCAAATTTTTGTAAAATAGATGTGAGCAAATGACCACAATTTGCCAATTTCTTACTTTGCAAACTAAGAATATTAAAAATGGGGGTCAAATAATGATCAAATACCATTCCTAAGTAAAAGTAAATTTCAGCAGGAGGAAAAAAAAAAAAAAAAAAAACACCCAGGAAGGACATGATCTCTATGGGAGACTACTGCTTTGTACTCTGGAAAAACTTCGTGACTTGTACCGTTGTCCTGATTTCACAGTTTCTGTCTCATTTCACTGTTTACCGATCATGTCATCACCAATCAGAAGGAACATATCCCGAGCTACTTTTTCCCTTGAGGTTCCTCCTTTTTGCCTTTTTTTTTTTTTTTTTTTTTTACCTCTTCTCTATCCCAGAAAATTATGCCAAAAGTATTGTGAAGCATGACCATCTGAGTAACTCCTCCACCTCCTTGCTCTTAAATTCTATCTAATGTGAAGGACCAAGAATACCCTCCATCAGGACAGGGCAGCACTGTAGTTACTATACGCCCTCTTCTTGTTCCATTCACACAATAGTGCTGAGGAAGGTACAATTAAATGGCAATGCAGAGGCCCAAGGACAGTGCCCATGGCTGGCCCAGGATGAACTGCTAGCTAGTGGCAGAGAAGAGGATAGGAGTGTGATTCTGACAACTGGCCAAGCTGCTACTTCCATTACTGAGCAGAAGCAATAACTGAGAAGAAATGGGGAATTCTCATATGAAATTTCTTCCATCCAAGTGCAATGAAAAGTAACCCTAAACTGATTTCATTTGCACTGTAAAAAAAAAAAAAAAAAAAAAAAGAGTATAGCATTTCCAATAGCAAAAACAAGATGGGTGCCAAAGGGATGAAAGGAAGTGCTTCCCAAACAAAGTCGATGTTCCTCTTCAGGGGACACTGGCCAAGACTGAAGACACTGTTGGATATTACCATGAGGGAGGAGACGGTGCTACTGGCATCAAGTGGGTACAGACCAGGGATGCTGCCAAGAACCCTACGATGCACAGGAAAGAATTATCCAGTCCTTGATCTCAATAGTACAAAGTTTAAGAAATTTTCTTATTAAAAAAAAAAAATTCTAGGGAGCTTGGGTGGCTCAATCAGTTAAGTGTCCGACTCTTGGTTTCAGCTCAGGTCATGATCTCAGGGTTGTGAGATTGAGCCCTGAGTCAGGCTCTGTGGGGAGCCTGCTTGAGATTTTCTCTCCCCCACCCTCTCCTCCTCCCCACCTGCTTGCATGTGCTCTCTCTCTCTCAATCTCTCTAAAATAAATACATAAATCTTAAAAAAAAAAAACAAGTTTCTTCCTTTCAATAGCCACATCTAAGTGAAAGTTGCTCTGCAGGGGGGCAAACTACAAAGAAACCCATTAATCAATGGGCAGTTCTGTGATTTTTTTAATGCAATCATTTCCCCCTTTGGTACATGGTATCTGTGGCAAAAGTAATCACAGAGAACATTTAAAAAATTAGAGCCAACATACATATCTATCTAAGGGAGCACTGACCTAATTCCAGCTATCTCCAAATGATTTAAAGAACTGATTAGTGTTTATGCAACTATACAAAAGCTTTTTAAAACACAGCTTTTTAGATGAATACAGCATGTCAGAGCCCTTGAACATATCAACTGCCAAAATAAAAGTTTAATAAAAACTGAGGTTTGCTGGGCAGCCCAGGTGGCTCAGTGGTTTAGCGCTGCCTTCAGCCTAGGGTGTGATCCTGGAGACCCAGGATCGAGTCCCACATCAGGCTCCCTGCATGGAGCCTCCTTCTCCATCTGCCTGTGTCTCTGCCTCTCTCTCTCTCTCTGTGTCTCTCATGAATGAATGAATGAATGAATGAATGAATGAATAAATCTATCTTAAAACAAACTGAGGTTGTTGAATTAGATGAGTTGATAGCCAACACAAGGGACAGACAGGGATTCCCTCCGTGATGGAATCTTTTAACTGGTCCATGTTGCAGTTTCCTTGCTATTACAGCTGCTACTCTATGATATAGGGCAAACAACTTTGTCACAAACATTAAAATCACAAAAAAGATATATTAGCATTTTACATGACAAAGGTAATTTATCCAATTAGATTTCTAGAAAAAGAATTAACCATGAGAAAATGGGGAGGGTGTGGCTAACCACAGTGTATTTTAAATGTTTACTTGCATGTCATTCTCTATAATGAGAGATTAGCACAGTGCTAAAGTTCACTGAATGGAAGGAAGAATGAACAGCATTTACTGCATATGGTGAGAAACAAAAAAACGTTGAGAACATTTGAAACACATAAGAACATGAGTATGAAATAAACCCAAGTAACAACCTGGCACAAAAAAAGACATGTTCCAAGTTGCCAGTAGAAACACAAGATTCCTAAAGACCCAGTGCTATTTTCAAAGACATTAAGATGTTACGAAGATTTCTGAACCCAATAGGATTATGTTCCCAGATAGGGGATGTGATTAATATATCTGAGCAGGGGAAACACCAGGTAAGGGATATATGAGGGAACATTTTTAAAACTGCAGGTGGCAATGCAAAGACAGGCTCAATCAAAACTATGTCAACTACTTAACTCCAGATGGTGGTAAAGAACGTGTGATTTAATTTGAGGAAAATGAAGGAAGGTGGAAAAAATATTACACAGAGTAAACACTGCCTCAGATCACAGTTTTGGAAATGTTCAGAGCTAAAAAATGCTTAGTGCAGAGGCTATGAAGATACCTCTTGCAATAAAGAGAAACTCGATGCAGTGAGGTCACAAAACTATTATCAGAGAAGAGAGAAGCTACCATAATAACATCTCTCACAGCAGAGACTATCCCAAGGAGGTGGTAACTAATAAATTAATTTTCACATGCAACCAAAATAAGATAGTAAGAAAATTAACTCTAAAGTTAAGAAAAGGGCAGCCCGTGTGGCTCAGTGGTTTGGTGCCACCTTCGGCCCAGGGCGTGATGTGATCCTGGAGACCAGGGATCGAGTCCTACGTCAGGCTCCCTGCATGGGGCCTGCTTCTCCCTTGCCTGTGTCTCTGCCTCTCTCTGTGTCTCTCTCATGAATAAATAAATAAAATCTTTAAAAAAAAATAAAGTTAAAATAAAGTTAAGAAAAAAACAGTCTGAAAATACCTTATTTCTTTTGTTGGAAAAAAAAAAAGTATTAATTAAACCAAAAAGAAAGGAAAGCTAGCCACTTCCTAGAATTTTGAGATGATGACAGTAAAAAGCAATTTCTAACAAATGTGTCCATGGTAAGCCTGTGCACCTTCATAACTGCCTTCATGCACGCTGTATTTGGGTCTCAAACTCAGCTGCCCATGGGCAACGTGCAGGCGCGTGCGAGAGTGTGCCAGTGTGCCAGGCTGGATAGGAGACAAAAAGAAATGGGAGGACTGTGGCAAGGTGGAATTGTTGGTGCCAAGTAAATGCATTCAAATTTTCAAAAATTTTAAAAGAGACTACTGAAAAATATATGAGTGGGTCAGACTGAGTATTGATTGCCTGTGGATTACTAGTTCACAACTCCAAACACTTATTATACTTCTGAGCTCTAATCTAGTAGTTCTTGTACAGGGCAAATTTGTCTTCTACATAGACATTTGTCAATATGTAGAAACATTTTTTGTTGTCATAATTTGGGGGAGTGGTGGGGTGTTGGAGGGTATGCTGTTGGCATCTATGAGGTAGACACAAGAGATGCTGTTACACATCCTTACAATGGCAGGATGGACTCCGACAACATAGAATTATCCGGCCCAAAAGTTTAATGGTGCTGAAGCTGAGACACTGCTCTAGCCTCGTATCATGTCTCCTCCACCCTAAGTCACCTGTTACCCACATCTGTGCCACAGATTCAGACTACATGCTACTGTTGGTAAAATTCATGTGTTAATCTTGTCTCCCTAATTACAGTGCGAGTACCCTTGTTTTCTCTCTTCTTATCTTAGAGCTTGCACAAAGGATGTGCTCAATTCCTGATTAAGACTAGGAATGAATCAGCTGGGAAGCAGCTTGTCACAAGTATTATTTGAACTATGAAATTCAACAGAGAAGAAAAACAGCTACACACAGCTCACACTCTGAAGCACACTCACTGATATGACAAATGGCTCATAAATGGAGCTTTTCTGCCCTAACTTCGCAATAACTGAACCCCAGACTCCAGAAAATTGCTCGTGAAGAAAAATAATCAATTTTACCTTGATCCCAGAAGCACTATCCCTAGGGTGATGGCTCTGGACATAGACAAAGAAATGGAATCACAATAGATACTAAGATACTATTTTGTTCTGTATTACACAATCATAGTAAGTTAAATAGTTAAATGCTATTTACTTTTCAGCTCATTTGGAGGTCACATGGGTATCCCACAATTAACATGTCTGAGAAGAAGCCCTGGATTCCTGAGTTCAAGGCCTACCCACTCTTCCTTCAGTAGCCAAATCCTAGCAAATGGCTCATCTATCTATCCAAGTGCCCAGGCTAAAACCCAGGGGTCGTTTTGGCTCCCTTTCCCTTCCTTCTTCAGGAGAGGTTGGCTTGTGGACTAAACATTACTTTTCTTGGACACAAGTGGTCCATTTGCTTATGTGTCATCTGCTACAGAGACAGAGTAGAGTGGCAGTGACAGAGCGTAGAGCCCATGAAGCTACAGTATTTACCATCTGGCTTTTTATAGGAGAAGTCTGTGGACCTCTATTCTGCAGCCCCCTCTCAAGTTCTGTTGACTCTCCTAAAGCCATCCTAAATCCCCTGCTCCCTCTGTCACCACTGGTGTCACTCTGGTCCAAGCTGCCAACATCCTTCTCAAACCACTGCAGTGGCCCTGAGAGGTCTCCCTCCTCCACACCTGTTCTTCTAGAATATGTTCTATACATATATGCTGAGGGACTGTAAAAAACTGTCAATGAGAGCGTATCCCTTCCCTGCTTCACTGACACTGGCCCTTACACTGAAAATAAAATTTGAACTTCTGGTCCCGGTCTGCAAGGCCATCTCAACTCCCCTCGTTAACCTTCCAGCAGCCGCCCTAGCCTCCATTCTATTTCTTCCTTAGGACCTTTACACTAACTGGCCCCTCTTCCTGGAATGGCTGTTCCCTTTGCACTGTGGTTTCCTTGCCTCAAATTTTCTTTCTGTGGTTGCTCAAATTTTCTCACCTAATCAAAAGGACCCCTTTCATTTGGACCCCACCACTTCTGCTCACTACACCTGGTTTTATTTTATTATCTCTGTCTGATAGTTTCCTGTTCATCTGTTTATTTCTGCCCTATCTCTCCTTCCTCTAGAATAAAAGCTTCATGAAATCAGAAGCCTGTTTGTTGGGCTCTATTCCCAGTGCCTAGCAATGTCCCCCTCAGAAGAGAAAACAAAGCAATTGTTTCTCATTCAAATTCATCCTGATTCATCAGTAGAAGTACAGACTGATAATTCTACAGTCTGCTAACTATGCCAAGAATTCTAACTTGAATTTCCTATACTCTTCAAGAAAGCAGAGGGGATGTCCTGACTCCTTAATGAGAATTATAAATCAAATACACATTTGTGATAAATAATGCACAAAAGCAAATAACTCAGTGTATTGAGTTTACCTTCAAGGAGGATGAGACATTCCTTTACCAAAAAAAAAAAAAAAAAAAAAGGGCAAAAGGTTAGGTGTATCTACCACTGTGCATTATAAGTGTAACAGGAATAAAATGGAAACCATCTAATCAAATCTAAAACTGTATAAATGTGAGAGCAAATAAGTGAAGACTGTTTAGGCTTAAAAATTATAAGACCAAAATTCTGTTAAAAATTTTTAAGTCCAAATACACAGTTCCTTAAGATGCTGAAAGTGGGGCAACCCAGGTGGCTCAGTGGTTTAGCACTGTCTTCAGCCCAGGGCATGATCCTGGAGACCCAGGATCAAGTCCCACATTGGGCTCTCTGCATGGAGCCTGCTTCTCCCTCTGCTTTTGTCTCTGCCTCTCTCTCTCTCTCTGTCGTTCATGAATAAATAAAATCTTAAAAAAAAAAAAGATGCTGAAATTGGGAGGTAATTTTTACGCATCGTATAATGAAAGACCAAACCAAAACAGAGACACTTTTTTATATTTATCTGATCTCTTGCTACATCATCTGGAATATAAATGTGACCTGAATTCTCAAAATATTTGATAACTTTAAACCATAGCAATAAACCAAAAGAACAACTTAAAACTGCATTAGTAATAAAGACCAGAAGGCTCCTTAATCACAAACGTGAATGCCCTCCTGTTCAGTACTGTGGAAGGGCTAGGAAGTTTGCTAATTTTAACATGAACAACTTTTAGCAGCTAGGAAGAAATGAGGCAGAGTGCTGGATCTGATAAGAAGACTCAACTTCTGTGGCACCTAGGTGGCTCAGTGGTTGAGCATCTGCCTTCAGCTCAAGGTGTGATCCCGGGGTCCTGGGATTGAGTCCTTCATTGGGCTCGGTGCAGGGAGCCTGCTTCTCCCTCTGCCTATGTCTTTGCCTCCCTCTCTGTGTCTTTCATGAATAAATAAATAAAATCTTAAAAAAAAAAAGAGGACTCGACTTCCAAAACTATGGGAGAAACTAAGCATCATGGTAAGCAAGGAGGTCAATTACTTTGAGATACTGAATCAAAAACAAGGAGACATCAATATCTTCCCTTTCAAACAATTTTGCCAAACTGTGAAGTTGCTGATAGCTATGTGGCAGATTATACATTTATATATATATATATATAAGAGTTTAAGGTGAATTTCCCCATGTTTTAAAGTTTCTTCCCCTTTTTGGATTAAGGATACTTTACATTATGAAACAATTTAAAATAAGTTCCTTAGACAATGTCAGTCTACTATTCAAAGATGAGACACTTCTTGGCTAAGTGGAGGCCCCGTAATTCCTCTTAAGCCTTGATGAGGCTGTCTCACTGGGACAGAGCAGGATTTAATAAATAGTACCTATTATTACTATTATCTGTATAAAAAATATCCATTCCTGGGGCACCTGGGTGGCTCAGTCAGTTAAACATCCAACTCTTCAGTTTCAGCTCAGGTCATGATCTCAGGGTCGTGAGATTAAGCCCCATATCAGGCTCCATGCTCAGCATGGAGTCTGCTTGGGACTTCTTTCTCTCTCCATCTCCCCTTGCTCACATACACACACTCTCTTCCTCTCTCTAAAATAAATAAAATCTTAAAAAAAAAAAAAAAGATATCTATTCCCTATGAACTTGCCTTCAGTTCTATATATTTTTTTCCATTTAAAGGTATAACAATAAAAGAAAGGGCAAAATAAAGCATATTGAACATCCTCTTTTAAGGGTAAAATAAAGCTTGTAGAGCAGAGCTGACCAATGGCACTTTCTGTGAGGATAAAAATGTTCCATAACTGTGCATGTAGCTACTGAGCTCATGAAATGTGGCCAGTTGGGGAAGAACTGAATTTAACATTGTATTTAATTTTAATTAAATAGCCACATGTGGCTAGTAACTAGTGAACTGGATGCTAGAGAATAGGCTTAACTGGACCAATATGACTCACTGAAATGATGTTCTAAGGATCTTGGCTATGGACATGCCAATCAATGCATTTTCTTGTCATTTAGAGCAGCCGGTGACACAGACTTTTATAGGCAAATAGACTTGGATTGGGATTCAAGCTCTGTCATCTTTTTGCTATGTGGTTACGAGGTGGTGAAACTCCCACTGCCTATCTCCTTAACTGTAATAATATAGTACTCAATACAATAACAACAACAAAAAATAAAAGGCATCCAAAATGGTAAAGAAGAAGTAAAACTTTCACTATTTGCAGAGGACATCATACTATATGCAAAAAAATCTGAAAGACTCCATCAAAAAATAGCTAGAACTGATAAAGTGATTCAGTAAAGTTGCAAGATACAAAATCAATTGACAGAATTCTATTTCATTTCTATACACTAATAATGAAGCAACAGAAACAGAAATCAAGAAAACAATCCCATTTACAATTATACCAAAAACAATTAGCTACCTAGGAATAAAGCTAACCAAAGAGGTAAAGACCTATATTCTGAAAACTATAAAACTATAAAACACTGATGAAAGATGCTGAAAATAACATAACAAAATGGAAAGCATTCCATACTCATGGATCAGAAGAACAAATAAGGTTAAAATGTCTATACGGGGATCCCTGGGTGGCGCAGCGGTTTGGCGCCTGCCTTTGGCCCAGGGCGCGATCCTGGAGACCCGGGATCGAGTCCCACATCGGGCTTCCGGTGCATGGAGCCTGCTTCTCCCTCTGCCTGTGTCTCTGCCTCTCTCTCTTTCTCTCTCTGTGACTATCATAAATAAATAAAAAAAAATTAAAAAAAAAAAAGATTAAAAAATGTCTATACGACCCAAAGCAATCTACACATTTATTGTAGTCCTTATCACAAAATCAAAGCATTTTTCATAGAACTAGAAAAATAATTCTAAAACATATATGGAACCACAAAAGACCCTGAATAACCAAAGCAATCTTGAAAAAGAAAAGCAAAGCTGGCGGCATGATTCCAGACTTCAAGCTACATTACAAAGCTGTAGTGATCAGGACAGAATGGTATTGACACAAAAATAGACACAATGGAACAGAAGAGAAAACCTGGAAATGGACTAACAATTATGTGGTCAGCTCATCTTCGACAAAGCAGGAAAAAATATCCACTGGGAAAAATACAGCTTCTTCAACAAATGCTGTTGGGAATACTGGACAGCAATATGCAAAAGAATGAAACTGGAACACTTTCTTACAACATACACAAAAATAAATTCAAAATGGATGAAAGACCTAAATGTGAGAACCATAAAAATCCCAGAAGAGAGCATGGGCAGTAACCTCTTTGACATCAGTTGTCACAAGTTTTCTCTAGTTATGTCTCCTGAGGCAAGGGAAACAAAAGCAAAAATAAACATTAGGACTATATATCAAGATAAAAAGCTTCTGCACAGAGAAGGAAAGAATCAACAAAACTAAAAGGAAACCTACAGAATGGGTGAAGGTATTTGCAAATGACATATGTGATAAAGGGCTAGTATCCAAAATATATAAACTTATAAAACTCAAACCCAAAAAACAAATAATCCAATTAAAAAATGGGCAGAAAACATGAACAGACATTTCACCAAAGAAGACATACAGATGGCTAACAGACACATGAAAATATGCTCAACATCACTCATTGTCAGGGAAATGCAAATCAAAACTACAATGAGATATGGCTAAAATAAAAAAAAAACACAAGAAACAAGTGCTGTAGAAGATGTGGAGAAAAAGAACCCTCTTATACTGTTGGTGGGAATGCTAACTGGTACAGGCACAGTGGTAAACAGTATGGAGGCTCCTCAAAAAGTTAAAAATAGATCTACCCTATGATCCAACAATCACACTACTGGGTATTTACCCAAAGAATACAAAAAACACTAATTCAAGGAGATACATACACCCCTATGTTTATAGCAACATTATCTACAATAGTTAAGATATAGAAGCAGCCCGAGCATGCATCATCTGATGAATGGATAAAAAAAGATGTGGTATCTATATATAGTGGTGCATTATTCAGCCATAAAAAATGAAAGTTGGGCAGCCTGGGTGGCTCAGCGGTTTTGCACTGCCTTCAGCCCAAGGTGTGATCCTGAAGACCCGGGATCGAGTCCCACATCGGGCTCCCTGCATGGAGCCTGCTTCTCCCTCTACCTGTGTCTCTGCCTCTCTATCTCTGTGGGTCTCTCATGAATAAATAATATAATCTAAAAAAAAAAAAAAAGAATGAAAGCTTGCCATTTGAAATGATACAGATGGAGCTAGAAAGAATAATGCTAAGTGAAATAAGTTAGAGAAAGACAAATAGAATATGATTTCACTCATAGGTGGAATTTAAGATGAGCAAAGGGAAAAAGAGAGACAAATTAAGAAACAGCTTCTTAACTAAGAGAACAAAATGATGGTTACACAAAGGGGAGGTGCGTGGGGTTGGGTTAAACAGGTGATGGGGAATAAGGAGTACACTTGCAATGAGCACCAGGTAATGTAAGGAAGTGCTTGAATCACTATATTGTACACTTGAAACTAATATAACACTGTCCATTAACTGGAATTAAAATAAAAACTTAAAAAGTCTTATAAAATTTAAAAAACACAGTGCTCACCTCAGAGAGTTCTCTTGAGGATTAGCATTTACAAAATTGAAGGGCTAGATATGAATTTATATTTTTTCATTTAACATATATGACCTTCTGTACACACACAATGCGCCAGACATGATCTCAGGTGGCATGGATGAGGTAGTGAGTGAGACCAAGTCTCTGCTCTCATGGAGGTCACAAGAAAGTGTGAGTGCCATGAGGGAGAATCACAGAGCAGAGAGAGATGCTAGGGTTCGATGTTATTTCCTACAGGGAGGGGACAGCAGGCTTCTTGGAGGATAGAACCTCTGAGCCGAAGCCTGAAGGGTTTGAGAGAGCCCTGTGGCCCCCTTGAAGAAGAGACATTCAGACTGAGGGAAGGGCAAGTGCTAGGGCGTTGGCACAGGACCTTGGAGCCGACCTGGGATGACGAGAAGTCATTTTGACACGAGGACTGCTGGGATTCAATTGACTTGCAATCACTCTAGTAGGAGAATGGACCCTAGGAAGCTCTCAGATGGGCTGCAAGGCCATAGCCAGGCCAGGCACCATATGATGGATGGCAGAGGCCAGGGACAAAGTGGGAAGTCGACGGAGCTGGGGCTTTTGAGAGGGAGAAGTGACGGAACTTGCTGATGCGAATACACTGAATTCTATCACTATTAGGATATCACTCTGCAACCAACCTGGATTCCCCTTTTCAGAGGCCCTGCAGCTCAATCTGAAAGATTCTTGCAGTCAAACATTTAAGTGGTGCAATTTGCCATTCATTCTCCAGTCCAAGACCAGAGGGCAAAGAGAAGAGCGGCACCTGATCATCTGGGTTTAACTCGGGCACACAGCTCACTGCAGTTCTAATTATGATGGTTTAGCATCGCTTCAGAAGGAAAAAAAGTACACACAAAGATCTAATGCTAATGATGTGCTCAGATGATGAGATTAGATATTGCTTTTCCTATATGGATCAATGATGATTTAATGAACTAAATATCATCAGTAAATTTTGATGAAAAATTAAGTGGCATCTATTTGCCTGCAGACTTCAGACCTTATTCATTACTTTATATGTAAGATATACTCCTTAATAGTTATGGTATTGAAGTCTCTCATCTATAAGCCAAGATGCTGCTTAGCATAGTGGTTAAGAGCCCAGTCTCTAGAATCTAAACTTCTGGGTTCACATCCTGGCTTTGCCACTAACCAGATGTGTGATTCTGGGAAATCACTGTCCTCTCTCCAGAGCTTTGTATCCTCTGCTCCTAAATGGAGCTAAGATTTTACTTCCCTCATGGGGCTCTTTTAAATTATGATATATAAAATGTTTAGAGCCAACTTTGCCTGGCACATGGTGGAAGTGTTCACTGTTTTACTATAAGTGGTTTAAACAAGGAAGAGTCTTATACGTATTTTTCCAACCAAACCAGAAATCTCCCCTTTACTTTATATGAAGCAAATTTAGCTGCGGCATTTCAACACTGAAAGCAAAAATAATTTCTTCATTTGTTTTCCTAGTGGAGGGGCTAACAATCACTGCCTTCGTTTCCCTGAGGACCCTGCTCAGAATCACAATGCAAATTAAGGCAGGGCAATGCAGTCACAACAACAGGGTGCAGTGAGGTTTTATTTAAGTGTGTGTCTACGTATTGCCTGTACCATGGTAACAAGCCTGACACATGCGAGCACTCAATCGACGAGAGCAGGAACATGGTCATTACCATCACCACCACCACTTCCATATCTAATTTTTGGCTTTCAATGTCTCTGTGTCATGCTTGTCAAGGTATGAGGCATGACTACGAAGCTGACTACGAATGAGATGGACCTTAGGGAAGATCGAGCAACCTGCTTCTTATACAGTAGACTTGAAAAGGAGAATATTATTCAGAAATGAAAATAATTGTTTAGTTTTATAACCCAATTTTCCAAGTGAGATGTCACAGAACCTAAATGGATAAGGTCCATGAGGGTAGGAGCCTCAGAGTGGTTGCCACTCTAGTTGTACATCAGAATCACCTGTGGAGGGACACCCAGGTGGCTTAGCCGCTGAGCGTCTGCCTTCAACTCAGGTCGTGATCCCCAGGTCCTGGGACCCAGTCCCATATCAGGCTCCAGGAAGGGAGCCTGCTTCTCCCTCTGCCTATGTCTCTGCCTCTCTCTCTTTCTCTGTTTCTCTCATGAATAAATAAATAAAATCTTAAAAAAAAAATTTTGCCCATGGAGCTTCTACAAAAAAACAGAATGCCTGGCAGTCATACCCTGAGATTAGTATACCGTACATCTGGATAGAGCTTTTTTTTTTAAGATTTTATTTTATCTTTTGAGAGAGAGAGAGAGTGTGTGTGCGAGCTGGAGCGGTGGGTAGAGGGAGAGGGAGAAGGAGAGTAGGGAACCAGACTCCTCCCACTGAGGATTGAGCCTGACATGGGGCTTGATTCCCTGTGATCATGACCTGAGTCGAAATCAAGAGTCAGACACTTACCCAACTTGGCCACCCAGGCACCACCCTCTTTTTTCTTAAATAAAAAGCCAGCCCTAATTGCTTCTGATATTGGTAACAGCAGTAAAACACTACTGATTTATTGTGATTACTTCTATGCCAGCAATTAGCACAAATGCTATATGATTTTATCTCCATCAGGCACATGCAAATTAAGTACTATTATTCCCATTTTTTCAGATGACTTGCCTAAGGTCATAAAGCAAATAAAACTAGAAGCTGTGATTTAAATTTCCATCATCTGGCTCTAGAATCTTATGCCCTTTTCTTTACATATTTGTTTAAACCAGCTTGTTCAAAGGGTAAAAACAGGAATTACCACGTAGGCACTCATGATTCAAGATTAGCTTCCTTTGGGAGACCACTGATCCCCTGGCTAGTAGTAAATGCCCTCATGCTATGATTAGGACTCTCCTTAACTCTTCAAGATCTTATAGAATCTGCTACTAAAGCAATAGCTGCCCAACAAAAATTCCTAGACTCTCTGGCCAAAGTTGTTCTTGGTAATAGAATAGCTTTTGATTATCTTTTAGCTAACAAAGGAGGTGTCTGTACTATGGCCAGTATCACTTGCTGCACCTGGATTAACACTTCTGCATTAGCTGAAATTCAGCTATGTAAGATCATCAAAAAAAGCCAGTTGCCCTAATAAAATGACTTCTTCACTGGGGTCTTGACTTATTTGATTCTGACTGGTTTGGGTCTTAGGGACCATGATTCCAAAGTACATTCCAGACATTGCTAATTATCCTATTTATAATAATCCTAACAGTCTCCCTGGTGCATTATATTCTCTCAGAAGCTTTCTTTCTTTTTTTTTTTTTCTCTCAGAAGCTTTAAATGCATGTTTGCAACTGCTAAGCACCAAGCAAATAATCCTCCAGTACCGGATCATCAGAAAAGCAACAAAGAGCATGACCAGCTTAAAAAACGTGAACCTGAATTTGTGACCTGTGAATACCACACAGAGATTTAACAAAAAGATGTCACGACCTGTGTGTACCATCACAGAAGATTAGCGAAAACTGTGAGAACTTCAGAACAGTCATTAGGAGTAGGGCTAATGCCTTAAACTTTGGTCACATCTCTTAGGCTGGGAATCTGATTAAAAGGAGGGAATTGTTAAAAATGAAACTCCAGGCCCAAAATGGAGCCATTTATGCTAAGCACCGTATCACCAAACTGAGACTTAAATCTTAGCTACAGTTTTGGCCTCTCCTAGGAATGTAATCTTCAATCACTCCACCTGGAGTTACCTAGTAATTCAGCACTAATAAGGTAACATGCCTGATAGATGCCTGCTTTCCCTTAAAGAAAGGTAACCTTGGGGCGCTCAGTGGTTAAGCGTCTGTCTTGGGTTCAGGTAATGATCCCAGGATCCTGGGATCAAGATTGGGCTCCACATCGGGCTCCCTGCTCAGTCAGGAGCCTGCTTCTCCCTCTGCCTTCTTCCCCCTGCTTATGTTCTGCTCTTTGTCAAAGAAATGAACAAAATCTTAAAATAAATAAACAAATAAGATAGTTATAACCAACCTGCTTTTGGTAGTATAACTCCCATGTCCCACTCTTTTCTGCATTAAAAAGGCCTTCCATTTTGTACAGCTCCTCAGAGTTCCTTTCCTTCTGCTACGTGGGATGCCCGATTCATGAATCACCGAAGAAAGCCAATAAAGCCTTTAACATTTACTCAGTTGAATTTTGTTTTTCAACATATTAATGACATCATTTTGTGCATAAAGGTAGAGCCAAAAAGGGTCACTCTGAAGATGATCTAGTTCAAAACATCCATTTTGTTGATAAAGAAATGAGTCTCAGGACAGGAGCAGTAACCTGGACAGACATGCAGAGCAGCTAAGAGTGGAGGTGGACCTACGGGGATCCACTTGACACCCCAGTTCAGCTTTCTTTTCAACACACACTATTTCTCAAAAGCAAAACATGTGTTCCCCACTTCCTTAAAGTTTTGCCAAATCTTGAAACAGAATATTCTGACTCAATACAATATTATATCCTAAAGATATCCCAACTACCAACTGGTGTGAATTAGCCAAATACACCAAATATACTCTGAGGCACAGGTAATTCCGTTACATATAATATCCACCCCCCCCTTTTTTTTTTACGAAAAGCAAGACAAAACAAACAAAACCTTTATGGGACAAATGATCTTTTGTCAATAAAAAAAACAGTATTGAAAAAAATAGTAATCACCTTCTAGCATAATTTTCCAACACCTCAAAAAAGGCCTCTAGATTCACCCCAGTGTCACGCAACAGGCATCTGAATGCAAATACTATGTAAAAGTAAAATAAATAAAAAGCATTCTTTTGACTGCACAGCAGAGGGAGGAGGAGGAAAGGAAGCACCACGGGAAGATGGGGAGCTGACCCTAGGAAGAAGGTAGTGCCCCATGAAGAACATGACTGACGAACCAGTAGGCAGGGACGTGTTTACAGAGAAGAGACTTGTAAATAAGTCAGTAATGGTCCCAGCTGCCAGGGCATGTGGATGGACAACCCCACCAACTCCATGCCTGATCCAGGAAACTGTCTAATCCCAGAAATTTACAAATGATATTTTAACTTCTGCTTGATTTCCAGTTTGGGAAAAAAAATACCAAAATCAAATGTCCCCGATCTTGACAAGAACAGGTATCAAAAATGAGAAGATTAAGAATTAAAACAAAATATCGCTGTAGTTGGTTCTGTCCCACAGTAGAAAAGGCCAGTTCTTTAAAGTACAGAAAGCCTCATCCTCGAGATTTGAATCCCAAGACTCACAAGAATCATGAGTTTATCAATCTGCTTACCAGGAGTTTTGACAGAAATGAGATTCATTAGAAAGAATCTGAGAAGTGGCCATTTACTTTCTCATTCAACCTAGATGCTGTCTTTGTTGCTTCACTAAACCTTCTCATTTACACCCCCACCATACAGGAGTGATGATTAAAATGTCAGCCCTAGTTCCAATAGCTAATATACGGCGGAAACAAATATATTTATATGCTTTCTAGAAAGATTAATAGTAGCTGGTGCTAGCCTGCCAAATGCAGATGTACAAACTTTCTATCCAATACATAAATCAAACACAAGGCATATGGTGTATTTTAAAGACTGCTGATGTTAGAGTGATTTTAAATTACTCAGGTTCTGGAATAAACTATGTAGATGTTGACTAATGTGGCAATATATTCTGGGTCTTTCCATATTAATTTAAGTTTATAAAATGTAATGGCCTTAACAAAAAGGTCTTAGAAATTAAGAAGAGAGAATGCAAACATATTTGAAATCAAGGGGTATGTTTCTATAAACAGTTGTATGGTAGTTTGGGCATATTCATTACAATATGGTTCCAGTAACTGTGGTAGTTAGTATGTTGTAATGAGACTTTATTTTTTGGTCTCCTTAAAGTGAACCTAATAGAATGAAATGACAAACGAAATGAAGGAGCAAATAAATCAGGTAGGAGAGCAGGGTGGTTTGTGGCCATCAAATGAGCAGTGGCTAAATCAGAAAGGGCCCTGATGGACCAAGAACCATTTAAGTTTTCAAGTTGCTGGCTATAGAAATCAGCGATTATGCAAAAACTAGTGTTATTGAGAAGTTGGGCAGAGCACTGAACAGATTTGAGCTTTACTTCACAGTCATATTTTGGGTTGGCACCTTCCAACCTTTCAAGGACATGGTAAAAGTGAGATAAGAGCATATGCCAATATGAAAGGTGCTTTGTAAATTGCCAGCTTATCCATAAGCATCACTTATTGTCCTTGTCGTCATCATCATCACCACCAGCTACTACTATCATCACCACCACCAGCCACTACCATCATCATTACCACCACCACCACCACCTTCATCATTCTGAAGCTCAAGTCACTTTCTACTACATCTCAGTCACTGCTGAAAAAACAATGACCTATGCAGTCAAGTGATCCAGGTACAAGAAGATTTTTCAAAATGGCATCATAGAAGATAACAGGTTAAAAAATTAAATCCGCACAATGGCTTTTACAACTATTTTAGAAGGGTTGGCTGAGCATTTCAGTTCACACAGATAGTTGCTCTGAATTTTGGATTTCCTTCCAATGACCTGAATCATTTTGACTACAGAACACACAACTTCATGAGAGCATGAGAACACAGTTGCTGTAACACACATGAACTCCTCTGTTGCAATGGAACCATGAGGAAATAAAAGTCTAGTTTCTGATCTCTTTTCAGATGGTCAGAGTATGTTGTGCATGAAACAAATTGTGTTGGGAAAAACTGACTGAACAAGATCAATCAAGACCAGTCACAAACACATATCCAGGAGCAAAGCATTTCAACAGTGTGGAAAGTATTTCTCAGTGTGAGATAGTGGGAGTTCTGGTGAGGCAGAGGTAAGCAGTGCAGGCTTCGGAAAGAAGAAAATCTAACGTCTCAAGATTAAGAATCCCTAACTTCTCTGAGATCCTTCACCACTTCATTAAAATGTGGGTATGTTGACATATGTTTCTCATATAATTGGTGGAGAGCTGTTGCTCCTACCAAGTATAAATAATTGCATACTCATACATTATCTTTTCATTCATGAATGCCTAGCAGGAGTCAGGTATTATGTTAAGTGCGGGGATCCAATGTCAGCAGGTAGACGTGGGCCCTGCCTACTTTATGAATCTTTTATCTAGTAAAAAAAGAGCAACAAAGAAATAAACACACAAAACAATGACTTGCAATGATAATAATAATGATGTGATAAAGGCAATGAAAAATGGGGGTGCTGCAGTAAAGACTACAAGGAAGTAGGGGACTACTTTATTTTTACTTATTTTTTAAAAGATTTTTTTTTTTTAATTTCTTTGAGAAAGAGGCAGAGAGAGCACAAGCTGGGGGAGGGTCAGAGAAAGAAAGAGACAAGCAGACTCCCTCTTGAGCAGGAAACCTGATGTGGGGCTTGATCCCAGGACCCTGAGACCATGATCTGAGCTGAAGTCAGATGCTTAACCAACTGAGCCACCCAGGCACCCTGGGGAACTACTTTAAATAAGTAATCAGACAAACCATCACACAGGAGGAGACTTGAATGAGATTTGAGCCAGCCAAGTGAACAGCTGGGGAAAGAACATTCCAAGAAGAGGGAACAGGAAATGCAAAGGCCCTGAGACAACCAGGGCTTGGAGCACTAAAGGCATTTCCAAAAAGAAATCAGGTGGCTGGAGCATAGTGACAAGTGGAGAAGGGTGTGAGATGAAGCTAGAAGAGTGGCACAGAGCCACATTTTGCATGCACATTATATAGGGCAGATTCAGGAGAATAAGTATAGAGATTTAAAAATATTAATGGTTTTTTACGTTTTTTAAATATTTTATTTATTTATTTGACAGAGAGAGAGAGCACAACCAGGGGAGCTACAGGCAGAGGGAGAGGAAGAAGCAGGCTTCTAGCTAAGCAGGGAGCCTGATGCAGGGCTCATTCCTAGGACCTTGGGATCATGTCCGAAGCTGAAGGCAGAGGCTTAACTGACTGAACCACTTAGGTGCCCTTATTAATGGTTTTTTTTTTTTTTTTTTTTATTAATGGTTTTTTAAAAGCACAATGTGATTTACATTCAAAAGTATCACTCTGGGGGGATGCCTTGGTGGCTCAGTGGTTGAGCACCTGCCTTTGGCCCAGGGCGTCATCCTGGAGTTTCGGGATCGAGTCCCACATTGTGCTCCCTGAGTGGAGCCTGCTTCTCTCTCTGCCTGTGTCTCTGCCTCTCTTTGTGTCTCTCATGAATAAATAAAATCTTAAAAAAAAAAAAAAAAGTATCACTCTAGCTGCATGTGTATAACCTAACATATAAACATAACCTTTATCCTACAGAACCTACCATTTGGCAAAAATAGAAGGAATTTTGAATAGTTTCCAAATATTTAAATAAAAATGATCCTGAAGAGTAGACTAAAAAAAGCCTCCCAAAGCCACCTGAAGTCTGGTAAATTAAACAACAGATTCTGGGTTAAAAAAAAAAAAAAATCACAGAACACAAGAAAGCTACAACATACCTCCTCGTTGCACCAACAATGTCACCTCACTTCCCTTTGGACATTCGATCAGCATATCCACAACTTGGTTGTGGGTCAGAGCCTGCACGTTCTTTTTATTAACTTCCACTATAAGATCCCCTTCTTTCAGGCCACGGCACCTTGGACTGTCCACAATCTGTTTCACTCTTTGGCCGCCGCCACCGGGACTGTCTGCAATAGTAAACCCAAAGCCCATTGGCCCTTTGACTATATGAACAGTTATGAGTTCCGGCTGAGTGGCTATGGAGGAAGCCAAAGAGACAGTGTCATTGGGGTAACCATGGGAACCGTTTGAAGCCACGTCAGCAGGGCTGCTTGGCCTGGCATCCTTCATGCCATTGACTTTGCCTGTTTTACTGCTGTGACTAGCTGGCGAATCATAGGTCTCTTGCCCATTCACAATAATTGGTTCTTTATCCAAAATGGCCACCGAGGTCACTAAACTCGTATTGGGGTCATCTGGGTCAAAAGGCAATGGGTAACCCCGGCAGAGTTCAAGGTCCACGCTGGCACCAATGGGAATGGACTGAAAGATTTTCACAACTTGTGCATGCGTGTGTCCCAAAACACAGGTGTCGTTCACGCTGACAATGACATCTCCTGCAAAAGATAAGAGTTTGGGGTTAAAAAGGAAAACCAACAGTAGCCAAAAAAAAATTCTAACAACATGATACTGTAAAATCCTACCAACAGATGTGAACTGAAACTGGATTTGGGGGTAGTATCACAGGGCCCAAAGAGACTACTTCTATTACTTATTTTAACTGCTAATAAGGCATTCTTTAGTGTCTAGTGTCTTCCCTGCCTTCCCTGCTAATGAGAATATAATGATCATTGAAAGAACATTGAGATTTCTTCAAAAAAAAATTCTCGCTGCAGAAATCCAAGTTTAGAATTCTTCTATTCAGACAGATCTAAGTTTTTAGTAAATTACTGCTTTATGGGTATTCAATAGCATCCTAACAGTAAAATGGCTCCAAAGTTCTAAATTTTTACCAGGGAATGCCTTGATAGAGTGGAGGAATCTGGTTAATGCACAGATTAAAAGCCATTTAGAAAGTCATGCACCCCTGATGCCGTCTGCTCTTGTCCAGGGGCTGAGTGGCAGGAAATGCGGGGGCCACCACGTGGCAGCATCATCTCTACCTGTCTCCATCTTGCCATCCAGTGCGGCAGGACCATCCAAGACCAAGCTCTTGATCTGCAGAAACTCGTCCGGTTCATCCCCTCCAACAACAGTGAAGCCAAAGCCACGACTGCTCTTCCGCAGCTTTGTGTGAATGAACTTGCCCTTCAACTCAGAAGGATTTCGTGTAAAAAAGGGTTTGCCTGGACGATAACAAGAAAAGCATAAGGAGAGTCCCTGTGAGAGTGAGAAGGTGAGTCAAATAAGAAATGACACAATTTATGGATAACTTCTCCAAGCTCTTGTACTTAAGGTTTTTAGGAAATTTCCTCTCTTGGTTGCACTAATAAGGTTCATCCCTTTGTTTAAGAAGGGGGAGATGGTATCTATTTAGTGTGTTTCAGCATGAAGATCCAAGAGAAGGTAGAAGAGAAAAATGGAACTGCTGTCCATCATCTGAAACACTTTTGGTTTCAGATCACATAGTTTGGCAGCAATGGAGCTGTCCTGAGACCCTTCACAGAAGATGAAGTGGGTCTTTGCTTTGTGTCTTCTGTTTTGCTATAGTTTATACTTTGCAATACAACATCCAATGTGTTGCCTTGGGCTTGGCTTCCACTTGCAAAACCAACAGAGCAAAAACTTGTTTCTAATCAAACAGAAAACATATTCTGAAAATACACTGAGGGACAATTGGATGCTCAGCAGTTGAGCGTCTGCCTTTGGCTTAGGTCATGATCCTGGGGTCCAGGATCGAGTCCCCCATCAGGCTCTCTGTGGGGAGCCTGCTTCTCCCTCTGCCTATGTCTCTGTCTTCTCTCTGTATCTCTCATGAATAAAGAAAATACATAGAAAATACTAGGAAACATATGGTCACAAAGAATAATTTGATAAAAATGTAGAATCACTACTTTCAAAATTAGAAGTCATTACTTTGAATTGAATTCTAAATTTATGTCATTTTTCCTATTAATTTTCATCTTTTAACTATTTGTAAAATAGCCCAGACATGTCCACTACTAAAATTTATTGTCTAAAAAAGTTTAGGACATGTGGTTTAGAATATTTTAAATCCAAAACATCGAGGGACCCGGGTGGCTCAGTTAATTGTCTGCCTTTGGCTCAGGTCATGATCCCGGGGTCCTGGAATTAAGCCCCACATGGAGCTCCCTGCTCAGTGAGGAGCTTGCTTCTCCCTGTCCCTCTACCTACCACTGCCCCTGCCTATTCCCTCTCTTATAAATAAATAAAATCTTTAAAAAAATCCAATACATCTAAACTAAATGAAAAAGTTACTAATAAGCCATATAGCTCCAAATTCAGTTGCCTTATTTAAAATAAATTAATAGCTATAGAGCTAAATAATTTCCAAACATACTACCTCTGAATTTTCACTGAATTTTCTTAATGATATCCACAATAACATTTTGTGCACAAACCAAACATTTTATTTGTGGTTTTGTTAGGCATTTCTCTATAATTGAGACTTACTAGAATTTCTCTGGCTATCCCAAACAGTGGACCTAATTTCACGTTTAGACTTTTTAAACTCTCCTAATTATACTTCCTAACTCCTGCTCTTTTTGCCATGGCTTCCCCACCTTCCCTATTTCTTTTCTATCAAAAGTGTTAATCAAAATAAAAACACCCAGGAGAAAAAGTCTCCATGTACCCCTGCACCAGAGCCTGGCACCCAGGAAGAAAAGTTATTTTTGGTTAACTGTAGCTAAAAGGCCTTTTTAAAAAAGGTCTCTGGGCACACATACAATTTTTAATTGCATATTTCAAAAGTTTCCGGGTCTTAAAAAGGCTCTTTTAAATTGCCCAGACTCTCAGTTCTGCTCACGAGCCTCCCTCTTGCCCGGGCAGTCCCAGGGCTGGTTGGAAGCTTGACAAACTACAGCCCTGTCACTGTGGCTAAAGAAAGGCAAGACTTTGAAGCATTCACCACGCAAGGTTGTCCACCAAGACATCAGTAAGGTGGTGTCAAGTGCACTCAGGGCTTGTTGGGAGACAGCTGCCACGGCAATTATCAGATGGAAAATTGAGGACAGGAGTGAATAGCCTACATCCTTAAGGCAGGGGCAGCTAGGAAATTCGGAGAGCGTGAGGGGAAACACAGTTGAGTTCTGCAGAGACAGCACCAGCCATCATCTTCACAATGAGGCTTACTCAGAGCATCTGATTAAAACTCGCCATACCTCCTCCATCACCCCCCACCCCCCGCCCTTTCCTGCTTTATTTCTGTCCCTAGCATTTATCACCATGCAACACAGCATAGGTTGTATGTATTGCTTCAGTAATGTGTCTCCTTCCTGCCCATCCCCGTGCACGGGGGCACCGCATGTGAACACGTGCACAAGCAGTGATGTAAGCTCCAGAGGATTTCTGCTTGTAGACCTGGTGTGTAGAATTCTACCTGTTTCACTTGATGTGCTCCAAATATTTGTGCTGAATAAATGAGCGAAGGAACAACAGCTCAAAGAAATGAGATTTAACGTGTCTTTGAGAGGGCGGGAAGAGGTGGTTGGGTGTTTAAGCTTCTCACCCTTATTATAGGCAAAGTTAGAAAATGTGAAAATGTGCCTGGCAGTTTAACTGAATGAATTTTTTCAAAGCCATTAGCATACTGTGAACTTAGAATGTTTTCAGCTTAATAGAGACACGAGCAGAGCTTTGAAATGACACCGCTGACTTCCTTTTTTAACGCTTAACTAGGGTGGGAAGATCACAGGGTTTCACATTCATGCACGTTTTATTATGTTTTATGTATGAGTGGTCATCAGTTAATGGAGCTTTGGAAAAGAAGTGCTTTTCTACCTTCAAGCAGTGGCATTTGGAGCTCTCTGCTGCAGCCCTGTGGTACATGTTATTTTCTAAGAGATCCTAGTCTGTGGACAAGTCACCAGTTGTACAATCTTGTTATGTAGGAGAATCGCCTGATCAGCTCTTTTTTATTAAAGGTACTCATGTGTAGGGCTACTCTAGACTCGTTCAGGGTCCTTTGGGTTCTTACCTAAAATTCTGCTCTTGAATGACCCTTAGGGGCTTGCTTCTTTGCCAGGCTGGCACTGTTCTTGGCACCAGTGTTTGAATACCGTGGACCAGTGATGTCCAGTAGCACGTTCTATGACAAAGACGGTGCTCCATATGTGCACTGTCCAAAATGGCAGTCACTAGTCACATGTAGCTCCTGAGCCCTTGATATGTGGCTAGTGGAACTGAAGAACTGAATTTTTAATTTTTTAACTGTAATGAATTTAAATGGCAGCATGTAGCTAGTGGCATCTGTACCGAACAGCACAGGTTTACACTATGCAATGAGGTGTTTCCCCCCAACACAAAGAAAGACAAAAAAGCAAATGAACAAAAAGGGTTTTAGCCAGAAACTTAACTGTTCCTAATGACAATCAGGATTCAGATTGGGTACTCTACTACCTACTGGCTGTGTGGCCTTGGGCAAGTCACTAAAGCTCTCTCTGCCTGAGTGTTACATGTGTAAATAGAGGTAATGATGATACCAACCTCACTATTTAGGAGAGTTGTAAGGAATACTCGTGGCAGATAATATAGGTAAAGTGCTTTGCAGGTGTCTGGTAAATAAAAACAGCCCAATAAATGTGTGTTGTTATTTTAGAAGATGGTCATGGTAGTGGAGGGATGGCCACAGAAATCTCTTAAGCACCAGGTGGAACTGGAGAGTTTTCCTAAGAGCAACTCTCTTGAACATTATCATTTGCTGGAATTGGAAGTGCACTCTTGATCAAAGGAAAGTTTCACTGAGCATTGAACATAGTAAAGTTAATACCAAACAGTCTAACCAACTTAGCTACTCCACTTCTTCCTGAGAGTACTATAGGATGGTGGATCAGCAGCAGGCAGAGAAGCCAGACAGCATGAGGTTGCAGAAGGAATTTTATACTTAAAAAATACAGAGGAGGCTACAATTATATTGTTATTAATGTTATTATCTGCTATGTTTTATCTTTATTAAAACCATTAGCACCATAAAAATGTGCACCCAAGCCAGGAGAAATTATTTTATATAAACTGGTCATATCACCAATCTCATGATATTATCAGTGAGGAAACAACTTCTTTCTCATGAAAATTGTCATGTAAGAATGAAAATTAGATGAAAGAGTTTTTCTACTTTTTATATCTAATACAATAATACTTCTTTAAAAATGTACAGAGGACAAAGATAAATTTTAGTCTTTTTAATGGGTCTGTACCACAAACATTCCCCAATTCTATCATATATAACACCCGTTCTATTTTTTCTTATTTAAAAGGAAAACAATAAGCAAAAAACCCTCCCAAATCTTCTCCATCATTTAAGAGTAATGAGGCCTGAAAGTAGCAAGATTCCGGAGATACCAATTTTCAAAAGTGAACCTCTTTGGGGCTCCTACCATTTGTGAATGTAAATGAGCAAGGCCCTATGAAACACTGTAAAACATGCAAAAATGCCAAACTACAGCAAGAAGAGGAGAGGAGTATTTAGAATATAAAAATATCAAATAATTTTGTATCTAAACAAAATCTTAGTCAAAACCAAATATGTTGACAAGGATCTTGAAATATCTCGAGGTGCCTTTTCAAATTATCTTATTTGAGCCCAATACTAAACATCTGTAGTGTCTAAATCAGTGATTTACAACTCTGGGGTACCCCCCCCCCCCCACCGGGGCATTGGGCAATGACTGGCACATTTTTAGTGGTCACAACAGGGGAAGGCTGCTACTGGCACCCAGTGTACAGAAGTAAACGATGCTGCTAAACATCTATTGCACAGGACAGGTTCCACACGACAGAGAATTATCTAGCCCAAAATGCCAACTGTGCTGAAGCTGAGAAACCATAATGGCAATTAGTTATCATTTTCAGAGCATTACAATTAGCTGAAGAAATTTACACAAAAAAAAAGCTTTCAATTTTCTTGACAAGTTTGATTAACAATATATTTAAAAGTTCTAACATTATGGTTTTCACTATCAAAGGAATGACTTGGGAGCTATGAGTTCCTTAAAACAAAACTAAACAAAACAAAACAAAACAAAAAAAACAACTAAATTTTTTAGCTAAACCCCTGGTCATTATAAAAACACTTTACCCTGAAGTGGAGCTTCTCTGGCTGGCTCCGGATTGCTTGGAGGGTGGTTTGGAATAACAGGAGGCACAAGCGATGAATGATCTTCTGTCCATTCTATAAGAAAAAGAAACAATTTACTGTTTTCCCTCCAAGCTGCAGGTCAGCTCACTCAGGATCCACCTTCTTAATTATACAATGACCCAAACCAATAAAACCAGGCACAGAGAACTTAGATCGAAAAAAAAATTGGTATCTGATCCCAGTCTTTATTAAGGACATCATGATTCCCTGTGTGTCTATCTGTCTCTCTCTCTCTCTCTTAAGGCCTTTGATTGTCTCTTTCCTAAGACCTTTGACTGTCTGTCTCTACCTCCCAAGACCTTTGAAGAAAGAGATATTGTGATATAAACAATAAAAACTTCAATTTTCTCTGGCTAGAGAGTCCTTAAGTGAGACCAAGTAAAAAATATCAGGAAAGGTAATACAATCAATTGATGCCAGCCCAGTAAGGGCATAAACTTCTCTCATGCAGTTGAGACACAGACTGAGCTGCTGAAGCCTGCTTGTCTGAGGTGGTAAAGGTGATTTCAGCAGTTTGCTTACGTGCTATTCCCCTACCATCTCTCAAACCCGAATGGGACCTATCACCAATACTGCTGTGTCCTAACTGTACTCATACTCAACTTGGAAGCTCAGAAATAACTCACTGTGAGTGGCCCTTGAGATTTACAGTCACTTTCCAGCTAAGCTAATATATTCAACTGTACACCTCCATTCCCCAAACAGCACTTTCTAACACAATAGTTTCACCAGCTTGGAAAAAATATTTTAAGATATCTTTTTTAAATAGAAAAGAGATGAAGGTAGAAAGGAGAATTTTTCCAGAGGTGCACACACATACACACACACACACACAGATACACACATACACACTCTATCTGAAATACAGTCTAGGGGGTGCCTGGCTGGCTTAGTTGGTAGAGCCTGCAAGTTTTGAACTTAGGATCATGAGTTCTAGCCCCACGTTGGGTGTAGAATTTACTTAAAAAACAAACGAACAAACCAAACAAAAAGCACAACAGTAAAATACAATCTATGGCAGTGATTGGCTACCTTTGGTTTATAGGCTGAATTTGGCCTTAGTGTCCATTTTTATACAGCTTTTTAAAAAAATATTTTATTTATTTATTCATGAGAGAAACAGAGAGAGAGAGAGAGAGAGAGAGAGAGGCAGAGACATAGGCAGAGGGAGAAATAGGCTCTATGCAGGGAGCCCGATGCAGAACTTGATCCTGGAACTCCGGGTTCATGCCCTGAGCCAAAGACAAATGCTTAACCACTGAGCCACCCAGGCCCTTTATACAACTTTTGAGACAAGGATGGCTTTTCTATTTTCTAATTACCACAAAAAATTAAAATGGGAAATAATTTGTAATACATGACAATTACATGAAATTCAAATTTCAGTGTTCATAAAAAATGTTCTATTGGAACACAGCTGCACTTATTAACTTTATATCTTAACTTAATATCTTATTAACAGATATTAATATATATCTCCTTTCAATATGTTAAGAGCAGAGATGAACAGGTGTAATAGGGACTTTATGAATAGCAAAACCTAAAATATCCACTCACTGGCCATTTACAGAAAGGGTTTCCCAACTTCTACTCAATAGTCTATATTTATTATATTCAATATTACAATAAGGAAAGTATTATATTTGATTTTCATATGTTTGCTATTTGCATATTATGTTGAAGGGGTATTAAGCCTATCATTTTAAAAGGCTGCAATGAAAAACTAGAAAAACTATTAATAAAGAGATGGTTATTAACAAACAGATCTATTAATTAAAAAGGTGGCTAAATGAAGTAGAGATTCACAAAATGGAAAATTATGCACTTCTTAAAAATAATTGAGTAAATCTATATCAATCAGCTTTGAAATATGTAAGAAATAAACTTAAATGAGAAAATGAAGTCACAAAGCTAATATATGTGTATAATATATATACACACACACATGCACACATACATAAAAGTTATGATCTGATTTTTGTTAGAATATGTATCTACGTACAATCCTAGAAAGATTCTGCACAGTGTTTATCATTGAGAATGGGACAGGGGCCAGCAGAGGAGAACTTAATGTTCTCTATTCTTGAGCTGTTCATATTTTTATAAAGAGCATGAATTAACTTATAGTTTTTAAAAAGCATTCAAAATTACCAGCTCTTTTTGATTCTTACATGTCATGTTCCTAAAATTAGAACTCCTAATTTTTCCTCCTAGTGGGGGAAAGTTAGAATTATGCAGGAACTCCTCTTAAAGTGCTCAAAGCCGTTTCGATTTAGACACCAGTTGGTATGTAAACATGCTGGGGCAACAGAAAGTCCTCCAGTCTGATGACAGCCTCTTTCTAAATTACAGTGGAGAGTGGGGGGCTTGGGATTGCCCTCCCTCCCCCTCTCCACGCCAGCCCCCCCCCCCCCCCCCCCCCCCAGCTGATGTCTAGGTTCTGGGCACGGATCTCCAACAGAAGCTCTGCCATCCACCTCCTGCAGGACATCAGGTCTATAGGATGGCAGGAGGATGTGAATACAGAGGCCAGTTCTGACCACACGGGGGTGTCAGCACCCCAAGCTCCTCTGCCCACACATCAAGGGAAAGCCAACCTTCTGGTGGCTGCTGCTGCTGTTGCTGCTGCTGCTGCTGCTGCTGGGGCTGCTGCTGCTGCTCAAGCTGTTTCTTCCGTTTGGCTTCTAGAACTGGGTTCTCATATTGTGTCTTCCGGTTGATGTGGCTGGAGCAGGAAGCAGACAGTATTCAGTTAGGAAACATTTCATCCCACAAGCAAAATGCCAGTCTGGCCAAGGCCCTTGGCCAGGTAGGTGGTCTAAAACTCTAACTATCACATGTCACCATATGCAGTTAGGACGAGGGAAAAGAAATGAATACTTTCCACATACTGACTGCTTAGATGCTACCAGTTTTTCATGCATTTTATTTTAAAATCTTCAGTAAGGGCCAGGAGGTAGGTCCCATTTTAATTCACATTTTGTGTAAGGGAAATAAATTTCTGAGCAGTTAATAACTCACTTAACATAAAATAGCTAGTAAATAATAAAGAGGCATGCAAGCTCAGGTCTGTCTGCTTTCAAATCCCAGGATTTTAACCACTGACTCTTCTAAATGTCCAAGAAAGCACCCTACGGGGAGAGGTACTTTAATCCCACAGAAAGTAGACTGCAGAATTCTTTAAAAATGAGATTAAAGTGGAGATACAATGTTGTGTGTAACAGGTAATGCCAGACTGCTGCATGACTTCCTACAGCAGTTCACAGAAGCATAAGCACTCACCCAAAGTTCAAAGAAGGGCTCTACCAACATCTGTCAACTATTTTGATCAACAGACATGGAGTCAGGATTAAAAGCATAAGCCTTAGGCAAAAAAACTCCAAATGCAGCTAACCTAAGCAAATGTGATGGTTCAAAGTGACAAAGACCTAGATACTTCAGAAGGCTCTAAAACTAATAAGCCCATGGCAAATCAAAAATACACATGCACACATATGAATACCTGTACATACATGGCTTTTTGCCATGGCCTTAGTGTACATGCACATGTTACACAAACATACATACATTTTTTCCCCCCACCAAAATCATACTTCATTAGAGGTTCAGGAACATACCTATTATGTGATTACAGTATTCAGAATTCAAAATATTTCTTAAAGGTGGGCTTGTCAAATAGGGTGGATAGACGAATTTCCTTTAATTCCTATGACTAGTTGCTTATTTGTTAATTCTTTTAGGCAATTTCATGCTAAGAAATGGTCTAACATAACAGGCATGTGGAGCTGATAAGACACAGTGAGGAGGACCAGATAGTAAAAGTAAGGTAACACAAAATTCTCCCCTCAAAACGGGTCTCTTTATCCTACAAAGCTGCAATCTCTTCTTCCTTTTCTCTCAACGCACAAATTAGTTGAGGGAGACCTCAAAATGAACCCTGAATAGACAGGAACCCCACTAAACATGTGAAGGAAAGATGATCTGCTGGGCACACAATGGAATTTTATTTTATGAGTGTCAGAGAAGCAATGGAGCTTGCTTTTCTAATGTCTCAAATCACCAAATCCTTCTTGTTAGGTACAGAGGTAGCAATGTGAATACTGGCCAATGACACTTGCTATATTGAACTCATAATTTTTTGTAATAAGATGCTGAGCATTTTACAATTTGCATCATATGTTCTGATTGCCAGGCATTATACTTTTCATTACTAGTAGAGCAAGGGATAGAAAGCTTGCTAGTTATCTTCACTGCACCAGGTAAGATTATGATGATAGAATATTTATATAGCATTTGTTTCTTTCTTTTCTTAAAAAAAAAAAAAGATTTTATTTATTTGACACAGAGAGAGTGCACGAGCACGAGCCAGGGGAGTAGGAGAGGGAGAAGCAGGCTGTCTGCTGAGCAGGGAAGCCCATGCAGGGCTCAATCCCAGGACCCTGGGATCATGAGCTGAGCCAAAGGCAGAAACTTAACTGACTGAGCCACCCAGGCACCCCTGTTTTTTTCAAAGAATCTTTTATTAGTTATTTATCATCTTTCTCAGAGGAAGTGAATAGAGCATATCTGCTTCAATGTTCAATATCTTGGGTTTCTCTTCTTTCAGTATCATCCTAACAACAGATGGTTCTAATGGATGGATAAAGTGCCCCATACTAGAATAAGGTACATAACTACAGAGGTCATGAGGATGATTTAAGAGTCTTAAAAATGGAAAATAGGAGTTACATGGATGGTCCTCAGGCAAGGGAGGCAAAGAAGCATACGAGGTCTTGAGCTTGGCCCAGTTACCTTCTTAATTCTGGTGACATTTCATACATTACTAAAATGTGTCTGGCCCTTTTAGAAAGTCTGAAAAGTTCAGACCTGGCTGGGGCAAAAAGTAGGCAAACAGGCTCTTCTTCAGAAGACAATCCCTACTCATCTGTTTTGCTTTTTTCATTCATTCATTTATTCAACTAATACTTAGTGAGTAGCTGCCATATGCCAGGGCTGTGTTGGGTCCTGGTAAGCTAGTGGTAAACATAAGACTTAGATCTTGCCCTCATGAATTTTATAATATAATTTACGGTCTTCAGAATTGTTGAATATTTTCTCATTCATTGAAATATGCATATATATTTTCATTATAAAATTATGATGTTGCTATTATTAGCATTATAAGTTTGTACCTTATAATGATGACAAACTCTGTTCACCATAAAGTACATAATGGTAGAGAAGTACAAACTAAAACATGGATTAATAACCACTTACTCTACATAGTAGATACCATAGACAGGGTCTTCAATCTTTTCCCAACCAGCAGGCAGTTCTGAAAAATAAAAGAATATTTAGAGCAAGGAAAGCATATTCTTCAAGAACCTAAGGATTTTCAACAACCAAGGCAAAAAGAGAAAGGCTCATAAAAATGCCTTAAATCCAATTAAAACTATGGATCCTAAAAACAACAAACTAAAAGGCAGTCTTTTATTTATTGGTGTATTTTTCTACATGAGGAACAATGCTTTACAGATATTTTGCACAAGCTAATAAAACTTAATAAAATGTAGTCCCTGATGCCTTTGTTCCAAATCAACTATTAAATTAGATTTTAATGGCAATAATATAGTTAAAATTCGCCTTGAATGCCTAGTCTATACCTTAAATATTTACAGTTTTCTCATTTTATTTCTGCCTGCTTTACCACACACACAAAAATGGATGAAAATTAATGTTTCTTTTCATTTTCAATACAATAGTGCTGGTTTTGCTCTCCCTGGAATAAAACAAAATTTGCATCTTATTTCCTCCTGGTTTCTAATTAAAATGTGAGTAAGTAAAAGATGGAGTTGGGCTTTCAAACTGAATGCACCTATCCCTCAAGGGCAAGATTCAACCAGGCCCACCTTCAGTAACACTTTGCTTGTGAAAGCAGAAACACAGGTCCTGCCATCCGGGAACTCACTAGTTAAGGGGGAAGACTTTATTCCTTTTTTGTGGTGATGTAAACTGGCATTGTGGAATTTGTGTGCCTTTCTGAAAATCTAACCTCGCTCTACTGGACTTCACTTTGCAAGGTTTCCTACAAAGGCTGGAATTTTATTAACTAGCTAATAGTGAGTGCAGCCACAACAAGAATCTACTGTGAGAAAGCCCAGTGCGCCAGATAATTTGACTTGGTGAAAGCAGAAACCAGGTTGTGTTTTGTGTCATTAAACAATTCTTTCAAGCAGAGCAGCAATTCCTCCGCTTAATTTCAAAGCCATGTGGATACATACACGGTTTCGGCAAGCTTGAATAATGTCATACTCCAAAGTGAATCATTATTCCTAGAAGTCAGCTACTAAGACCAATATGAACGGAATAATACAAACATTTGAAATATCACTTATTTTGAAATACTAGATTCTTTTTTTTTTTTTAATTTGAGGAATCCTAGGGTCACCATTGTCAAAGAATGATTCTTTCATCAAGGCATAGGGCTTACACGTGGCACAAACAGTCCAGTACTGAAACGGACTCATGCATGTGTACCCAAACACACACAGGCTAATTACTCAAAGTTTATATTTTGCTCAGATTTGGCTGCATATCAAGAGACATTAATTTCATGGTTTTTGCTCCACATGTTATCTATTTGCAAACAAAGAGACAGGTTTTCCCATTTTTCTTCTATTTTTTTTTAAACACTTAGCAGGTTTTAAAGAAGTCTTGAATTCCAGGAGACATAAGCTACTAAAATGCAAGACAGGTCCAATTTGCAGATGTTGATACAACTTGGCATTTTTATCTGCCAAGTCTTACGAACTGATGCAAATCAAATGCCCGGGAAATGGTTTCCCCTTACAAAGCTGGAAATTACCATTTAAATGAAAATGAACCAAGAAAATATTTCCAAGGAGAAATCGAAGATTAAAAAAATGCAAATTGGGGCACGGTCCACCTGTTTGTTCAGGCATGGGGTGGAAGAGTGGGTAAGTATGTGTAAGGGCACCACTCTGTTTAATTGAACCAAATCTTTTCCAAAACTTGCAACCTTGAATATTTGGTCTATCTTTAGATAAAATGGGCACTATAAAGAATTCAACTCATCTGTACACTTATCATGATGAGTACTGAGTAATGTACAGCATTTTTGAATCACTATATTATACACTTGAAACTAATAGAACACTGGATGCTAACTCATTCAATCATTGATTTGTCAAACATTTAGAGTGTCTACTGTCTGTCTGAGGGTGTGGTAGATATCAGGGACACAAAGATAATTACAAGTACACAACTAAGCAGACAGTTCAAACACTATACAGTTAGTGCTTTGAGAGAGGTCCGAAGAGGGTAGAGAAAAAGACGCCACCTAGACTCTTGTCCTGTTGTCTAGTTGACAACTTTATACTCTAGAGTTGAAAAATATGGCAGATCAATTGATATTTCTGGACGTTTGTAAATTTAAACATATCTTCTGGGACAGATTAGCAAACTCCAGAAATTTTCCAAGCTAAAAGTCATTTTCAGTTGAAAAGACAGATTTCCCGCTTCCAACGTGGTGATTAGCTTAATAATAGGAATTAGTCTCTTAATGCTTAAAATAGAAATGGGTCATCGATTTAAAAAAAGATGTTTATCCTCGAATTTGTCTTTTTGTTCTAAAAAGCTGAGAATGACAGAAAATGCCAGAGCCCAGAAAATAACGGCATTACAATTTTTTTTTTTCACTAAACACTTTGATGTTGTCTGAAAGGTCAGCTCCTATGTCTAACAACTGCTGGACATCAGACCAGAATATACTACCTGTCACAGCTATTATAGCTGAGACCCTTTTGGGGTTGCCCAGACTGGGAACTGAACCTTCACTCTACCACTTCATAGATCTGATGTCGGACTAGTTACTTAGTATCTTGCAACCACATTCTTCACCTGGGTTTACTTCAAGGGTCAACTGTGGATTAAATGAGGATGCCTATAAAACATTTTGCACAGCACCTGGCATATAGGCTCAACAAATGGCAATGTTCTAAGAAAGCAGAAAAGGAACAAGATTTATATGGCTTGCTTGCTAGCCAACTCTGCCTTTAAAAATCTCATACTTACTGTCAACACAGAAGCAAATATGAAGTAGTCAAATGTTCTAAATTCTTTCCAGAAGAGATGTGTTAGCACATAGATTGAGACATGTTCACAATCACAGATAGATTTCAAAACTGTGACTTAGCCTTGGTGGGGAGGGAACCCCCATTTTCCTCGTCTCTACCTCTTCAAGCTGGTGGGAGAACCTAAACACCCTACAGTTCCAAAAGGGAGTACTTTCCAATGCTGGGAAGATGCCTGCAGAGCATGCGAGAAATTCTGCAAACCAAAAGTGCATAATGCAGCTACTGACCCAGCTCAAAAAACAGAGTTCAGAAATGACAACTCTATAATCAAATGATCTGTGCCAACTGCCTCACCTCTGAGAGAGAGGCAGATTACAGACAAGGTTTCCTTGTCACATCTGGAGTTTCATTGTTTTCTGAAAACCTGACAGTTGCTGTTGTTTGAAATTAGGACCCTCTTGTTAAGAAAATGGGCAGTGAGCTTGTCAATAGAATCTGGAATGAATGCAAGAGAAAATTGTGTGTGTGTGTGTGTGTGTGTGTATACACTACTCTTTACACAGTGGGTATGTGTGGACAAAAACCGAGAGTCCTATCTACATATACATTCTTCTCTAGACCCATATTAAAGGCAAAAAAGTACCACAAGGAGTATTAAAAAGTTCAACAAGATGGAATTAGCTAATAAATAATAAAACTACTAGAAACATCGATATATGCTGATCACAGGGACAAATAATAAGACACATTTTCATTAAGCTTCCTCACAAATGCTATGGGAGCTCCTCTTTCAGCCTCTCTTGATAAAGAAAGGGAAGCTAAGAGAAGGTGAACGTCTTGCCCAAGACACAGAGCCAGTAAACAGGAGAGCCCAGACAAGAAGCCAGGAAGCCTGATCTGACCCTAGAGACAGTTCTACCATGTCACCAAACCATCTCCCAGAATCACCACTATGACCATGAGAAATAATATAAGGAGTCAGTAATGCTTTTTTTTTTCAATCTTCAACAGCATAGGAAAGTTCCTACAATATTATAGTTATAGGGAGAAAAATATGGAAACTTTTTTCCTAAAAATGTCAACATTCAAACTTCCATAGAAGTTCCCTGTACACGTATATTATCTCTAAGAGCCATCCACAGATAGCAGTGGTCATTCAAACATTTCAATCACCTAGCAAGAGTGATTTAAATTGGTTCAGTAGGGATACCTGGGTTTAGCAGTTTAGCTCCTGCCTTCAGCCCAGGAAGTGGTCCTGGAGTCCTGGGATCGAGTCCCACATCGGGCTCCCTGCATGGAGCCTGCTTCTCTCTCTCTGCCTGTGTCTCTGCCTCTCCGTGTGTGTTTGTGTGTGTGTGTTTGTGTGTGTCTCATGAATAAATAAATAAAATCTTTAAAAAAATAAAAATAAAAAAATAAATTGGTTCAGTAAGTGATTAAGGCACTCATTGTGTGTCTCAAAAACCTAGTTGGCTTTTTCAATTACTTTATCAAGTATTACCAATTAATTTTTTTGATAAAATAAATTTCAAATTATTCTATGCACAGGATGAATCTCAAGTCCTTCTTACCACAATGACAAGGACAACTTATAAATACCTTTAAAAAATAAGCACCATTTAATAGTTATTGACCAATGTTGGCATATCCATCAGTTACAACAGGATACATCCCAAACAGCAAGAACAGAGCTAAATTCCATTACATCATGACTCCAATCAATCATGATTGATTACTAAATAAAACAAAATCAAATGAAAACAATAATCTATTATTAAGCATTTATGTTTTTAGTTTTTAAGGCTATCTCAAAAAAGTTAGGTTGATTCAATAATCTCAGGACAGTTCTACTCATATTGATGTTAAACAATCTTCTATCTCAAAAATAAATGATGGTCAATGTTCAATAAGCCAAGACTTTTATATGAAATTTAGCTTGAAAAACTGTGTTTTCCAATCTATCCTTCAGTAAATGCATCAGATGGAATGCAAACTGATTTTAATATTGTTCAAAGCTAAAAGTAAAACTTAGCATAGAACATAATTCAATATATCCCAACAGCAAAGATAAAAGCATTTAGCATTATCTGCAAATATAAATTATTTCTAACTGCAACAATTAGACTTGATTTACATGGATACACACACGCCAAGGAAAATGTTACATATAAGCTCCACATCTGGTTTTCAAGCCATTCACTACATTTACCAAGTCATCATGTGGCTGGTGACTTAATAACACAAGTCTAAGACTTACTAACTATTCAGTTGATCAGGAGAATTACTGTATTGCTATTACTTCTACAAAGATCCTTAAGAGTTTGGAGGGTTTTTATTTTTGTTTTGCTTTGCTTTTCTGTATGACCCCTATAGATAACCACCTGCACCAAATGAAGAAATGAGGTGGAGGTTATACGAGAGACGAAGGCACACAGAAAGCATCTATCCTCTCAAGTCTTTTCCTCAATCTTCAATTCACAAGACTACCTAGCACGAATTTGCTAACCCTCATTCTAGTCTCAATTCACTCATTTTCTTTATAGACACAATTTAGTACAACTCTGCATGGTGGCTGCAAGTCAGACACAAGGGTTATAAGATTGACCTTTCATGGATAAGCCGAAATGAAAATCATCATTGAAGAAGTGCAAACTAAAGAAATTGAAGGATTAAGCAATTCGATGGAGACAAAAGCATTCAGGGTGAGTCATGCAGAGGCAGCAGGCTGGGAGGGTTTACCTAGTTCACTGTCCAGCTCCTCGGTGTGGACCCCTTCTTCTCCAAAGGAATAGCACAAATGAGACAGAAAAGAAAGAGAAAAATTCAGACACCAACACCAAGAAAGAAAACTCCCCTCAGAAAAACAGCAGCAAACACATCACTCTGTTTTGTCCTTACCTGCATTGTGGCCTGTCTCACTGGCTTGGCTAGTAAACCAGAGACCTCAGTGTAAATCACAAAACGGTAAGAGCTGATATTGGCAACATAATTATATGGCTCATTTCCTTGCACATCAGAATAGGGTTTGATTGGTTGTAGAAGATGACAAATACCTTTGTGGTTTCAATGTTCTTAAGTGGGAAGTCACTTATTACAGACCTTATTTCGGGCAAACAAAGCTGTTACACCTTTCAATAGGAGACCTTTTAATCCTGCAATAATCCTCTAGTCAGCAAGGCAATTATGCTCACAATTAAAGCATTACTTAACTTATAAGTAATACTGCTGCCTGAAAAATGGAAGGTGAGGTCAAACTGAGAATGCAGATTGTAAAATGTGCTACACTCCAGGGTCTTACAGAGGGAGTTAGAGAGGAATTATGTCAGCACGTTAGGGAAGCAGGCTTGAAGGCTGCCCTGAAATGAGTATGGGGAGCCATCGTTTAGTTTGTATAGGACTTCTAAGTCAAACAGCTCAGAAATATTAGAATGAAAATGCTCTCGTAAGTCAGAGGGCAAAAACCAATCAAGATACTTTCCATTCTTGACCTCCTCCTGCTGTAAGTAAAACATTGTATTATAACAGAACGTGGGACAACACATAACAAATCACTGCATGTGTAAAGTCTCTCCAGCTACAGAGCAAGTGGCTGTTCCCTCTGCTGTATGCTCCACGAACACAGAGAATGAAACTGTTTTCACTACTGTAAAATGCTCAGTGCTGAGGAGTTTTTGGCACATGGTAAGTTCTAAATATTTCTAAATGGATCGATGGATGTCTTGATTATTGACTTTAGCAATCAACATGTCTTGATTTAAAAACGATTCAACTGCCAACAATAAGTTTTGGTGTTGGCATTCTCTCTTAAAAACGGAATCTTATTTACATAAAATCTTTCAAGAAAATACCCATTTAGATATTATCAAATAATGTTGGGGGGTGCATGTATTCGTTTCTCCAAAAAGTATTTAATGAGAGAGACCTACTATGGACCAGTCACTGTGCAAAGTGACAGACCAAGTATCCTTATGGGGGAGGAGACAAACCTCAAACTCCCATAAATAAAACTATAATTTAAACTGTGATTATTTCTCTAAAGTAACACATATCACAGGGTGACCTAATCGTATCTGGGGGCAAGGTCATGGAAAAAGTCCTTGAGCTGTAACCTAAAGGATATGAACAATTTAACAAAGGACTGAAGGTGAAAAATAACTGGAATTTAAGCTTTATGACAGCAGGGAATTTTTGACTGCTGTGTTCATTGATACATCTGAAGTTCTTAGGACACACTTGAATATAGAAGGCAATCAATAACTGTTTGTGAAATGTAAGAATATTCTAAGAGAGAACCAGTGGGGCTGAAGGGCAGAGTGGAGAGAAACAAGAGTGAGAAAAGTCAGGGGTCAAACCACTTAGGGCTTGGGGACCAGCTAGGGGAAGGGCTGAGTATTAATGGTGCAGACAGATGACCAGTGAATAGGGCTTGAGGGAGTGGTCAGTGATAACGCAATCACACTGACATTTTAAGACTGCTCTGGGTACACTGTAAAGAGAGTGGGAAAGCGTGTGGGTAAGAGATGAGTGTGACCTCAACTATGATGTGACAAGCGGTGAAGAAGATATTGAATGGATTCCAGAGGTATCTGGGAGGCAAATTCAGAGGGTAGATGGGTGGACATGAATGTCTAGGTAAGTAGTAGGTCAAGGGGGACTGAGGTATGCATGGATTTTACCCTGGAACAAGGTAGGGAACACCTACAGAGGACCAGGTTTTGTGGGAAAAGAGATATTAGTCGGGTTTTAAGTGGACTGAGTTTGAAGTCTCTTTCAGACAAAACGCATTATCAACCAGGCAGATTAAAATAGTGGCCTGGAGCCCAAAGGCAAGGTGAAAGATCAAAATCCCAGTTCATCACTTTTTTTGAGTTAGGAAACAGAATATATAGAATTTTTACAATAAGAACGATGCTATATTGTTACATTCCATGTGTCTATGACTTCCAGAAAACAGAAAGACAGAAGCAAGACTGTGACCAACAACATTATTCTTCTTCGCATCATGACGTAAACAACACAAGGCAGATTTGTGTTAACAGGCAAAAGAAAATGCAGGTGTGGGGACTGATAAATGACAGAGTGGTAACATCTGGTTATATATTTATACTGTTGGTGTATACAGACACACAGACATGCATATAATTTCTAGAAAAAAGGATATGTGAATCCTTTTTTTTTTTTTTTTAAAGATTTTATTTAGTTATTTGAGAGAAAAAGACAGAGACAGCAATAAAGATAGAGAGCATATAAGCAGGAAGCCTGATGTGGGACTCAATTCCAGGACTCTGGGATTATGACCTGAGGCAAAGGCAGATGCTTAACCGACTGAGCCACCCAGGTGCCCCAAGGATATGTGAACCCTAACACTGAAGGGATAATTAATAAACCAGCAGTATTTGGTATGAATACATACTTGTTCCAGAGATACTGTCATTAACACCAATGACAAGAATTCTAAGAATTAAAAATAAGAGTTGACCCTTAAACAATACAAGGGCTAGGTGGTGCTGACTCTCTGCAGTCAAAAATCTGTGTATAACTTTGGACACCCCACCGCCCCCAGAACTTAACTACAAATAGTCTATTGTTGAAGACCTTAGAAATAGCATAGTTGATTAACACATATTTTGTACACTGTAAGTACTATATACTGTATTCTTACAACAATGCTTAATCTTTCTTAATATTTTTGGTTCTTCACAAAGATATAAGATTCATTTGCAGGCTTCTCAAATAGTCAGAAACCTCCCAAAATTTTTCTAATATATTTATTGAAAAAAAATCCACATAAAAGTGGACCAGTATGGGCAACCCCGGTGGCACAGCAGTTTAGCACCACCTGCAGCCCAGGATGTGATCCTGGAGACCTGGGATTGAGTCCCATGTCGGGCTTCCTGCATGGAGCCTGCTTCTCCCTCTGCCTGTGTCTCTGCCTCTCTCTCTCTCTGAATGAATAAATAAATAAATCTTTAAAAAAAAAAAAAAAGTGGACCAGTACAGTTCAAAGCTCTGTTGTTCAAGGGTCAACTTTACTAGATTTGGTAACAAAAGCATTCAGTAACTCTACTCAACATTTACTCAATAAAGTTTCTCTTGGTAAAAGCTACTGGGAGTCTTCTACCATCTAGAAAATACATTAATAGGCATTTTCATATGTTCCAGTGTAATTATAATGGAGACCGACACTGAAGATCCTATAGTAATAAGTCTAAAATGCCTTCACAATCATCAAGCATCAAATAAAGATTAAATTTTGTTCCCTGAAATCTTATGGTTGAATGTTTTTATGTTCTGATCTTTGAAAATTGGTCACTTTGATATTACATATTAAATATAATATTTGAATAGCAGGACAGTTTCTTATCCCTTAAGCATGCAAAATAATGAAGCTGACCACACATTTTCAATTCCTTCTTCAGGAATGAGACTAAGCAACCAAAATAAAATGAGCATTTCAGTCATGCCTCCTTAGTCAGAAGGATTTATATTTGCATTTGGAGTCAGATAAATACGAACACATAATTCTATGCTCATTTCATGGTATCTGCAATCCATGTACAGCAGAAGGATATAGGAGGACAAGGTTTTGGCAGTATTACAGTTTACCGACTGATATTTTCAGACAAACCTCAAGTTTATATATACGACAATTCTGTCCCATAGGACAAATTAATAAAATTTCATTATCTTACAGTAAAATGCATATTCCATAATTATACCACTAATTCAAATGCCAGAGATGAATAATGAGTAGCAAAACAAACCATTTCCCTTTTAATTCGTCCATGTCAAAAAAGTAATTTTGGTAGAACTTGGGATAGACTTCGGTGTACTGAAAAGAAACATATTTCTTCTAATTTTTTTTTTCATTTTGGAAAAGTAATTAGAAATCCTAAAACCCTGAAATGAAATCTTCAAAATAGTAACTCTTATAGCCAATTGATTCTTTTTTGAGATTAACAGGGAAAGTTGGGCTAAGGGTAACACCTCAGGCTCTCTCTTAGAAAAATGTACTTTTCAGATAATTAGGATATATTCTAAATTACACAGAAATTCCCAAAGAAGTCACAATCTGCTTTCCCTGTGTCAAGTTATGAAACATGTAGAATTCAATAAAAGGTCTTGATTTTTTCCTTTGAGACTTTGTAATATAGGATTAGGATCCAATAGGTAAGTAACCAGAGCATCTTTTTTTCTCTATTCCCAGAGATTTTTCTAGAGTTTTTTTTCCATGGTCCTGAAGGTAGAGGTTACATCTTCATCGAAACAGTTTGTCTTATTATTATTTTTTTTAAAGATTTATTTATTTATGATAGACATAGAGAGAGAGAGAGGCAGAGGGAGGGAGAAGCAGGCTCCATGCCAGGAGCCTGATGCGGGACCCGATCCCCGGGCTCCAGGATCGCACCCTGGGCCAAAGGCAGGCGCCAAACCGCTGAGCTACCCAGGGATCCCCCGAAACAGTTTGTCTTAAAGTGACTTCTAATGGAGATACTAGCATGAATCTGTATTCATGTGTAAACAAATCATTCCTTTAAAAACAATTCTGATTCCCCTGCTGCTTTTGGAAACTACAGTTCATTTACTAGAAATTGGATTACCTTTTAAAAACTCAATTGTTAAAACCTGGTTGCTCTTGCTCTAAAACCTTAAAATTTACACCTATGAATGAGCCCCCAACTCACTTGAACCAAGACCTCTTCCTAGCCCCTTACCATCATCTTCACACTCTTCCAGAGGCTTCTGCTGCTTGTTCAGGCACCGAGGGTCTAACCAAGATGTTGTTTTTGTATTATGGCTGAAATCGAGAAACAAAAACAAATACATTTGAAAAGGAAAAAAAAAAAAAAAAGCAAAAAGCTCAACGGCAAAAGAATTACACATTCTTGAACATTTCCCCTCAACTAGAGCAAAGCTATTTTCCAACAGCAAAACCAACCCAGAAGAGAGCCCAAGTTTAGAGTTAGAAAAGGCTCGGGAAGGGCCTTAGGTAGACTTTTTAACTCATCTAAGGTATAACCATTCCATTACAGAAAGCTTAAAATGTGACACCAGTTTTATTTCTGAAAAATGAGTTTCAAATGATACTCTTTGTCTATACGGTCTCTCCTTGTCCAGACTTATTTTATGTCTTCACCTTTGCAGAAGAGCAAACTCCAATTTGCTTTAAATTTGTCTCTGACTTAAACCTTGGATGCTGGAATTCACAAAGAAGGCTGCTATTTCACTCATTATATTACATAAGATTTCCCCTGACACTGCGAAACTACCTCAATTCATGCAATTGGCTCACAGCTGCTAATACCTATCATTAATCACAGCATACTGAATTACGTTGCACACAGAGTGAAGGCAACTTGAAATTACCTATCATAAATAGGACTTGGGCCAAAAAACCTCACAAAGCTTGAAGCAGCTGAACTGTCTACTTTCTGGAGGGCACAGCCCAACTCCAGATGAAGTGTTTCAACGGATGCTGAGCCAGGCCTTGACGGTCTGAAATTGTACAGCAGTATTCCCAAGATTACTGCCCAGCAACCATGTTAGAAGCATCATGAGAACATCTGGAGGAACTGCCCAGAAAAAGCTCAGTACCCTGGGACAAAGTTCTCCATGACTCCCAGGCCACTCTGTGCAAGTTCAAAGAAGGCCAGTAGTAGTTCAAGTTACAACCAGAAATGAAAATAAGAAATTAAAAAAAAAAATTTTTTTTTTTGAGGTTTAGGTAGTAACCTTAATTGTTTTGGGACATCTGAAGTTTAGGTTGTAAACGCTGAAAAACATTGCCACAATTATTTGAGATTCAAATCTTATTGTCAAAAACACTAATGGTTTCAGTGAAAAACAATATGCAAATGCACATACAAATCACCTCAACTGTATAAAAAGGGGGAAAAAAACTAATGAAAGGTAAAACAGTAACAACTATCATCACTGATGTTACTTCTTTGTTCACTTACAACTAGCAGAATCTGTTCTTTTACACGTATGTCACAATTTACAAGCCATCACAATAACCCTATGAGGGAAGTATTAATATATTCTAAGATGAGAAAAATGAGGACAGAGGTGAGGAAATTTGTACCAGGCTACTTAGTTGATACCTAGCAACATTGGCAATCAAAACCAGGAGTCCAACACCAAGACCCATGGTCTGCACTATTCCTAAACCAGCAAGATAGTAAAAATAGTCATTGCTGGGAAGAAGATTATTTATGATTTAAAAAAAATACTTTTGATGAGATGAGCACTGGGTGTTACATGTTGACAAACTGAATTTAAATAGAATATTTTTAATTTTTATTTTATTTTTATTTTTTCAATTTTTTTTAAAGATTTTATTTACATATTCATGAGAGACAGAGAGAGAGAGAGAGAGAGAGAGAGAGAGAGAGGGGCAGAGACACAGGCAGAGGGAGAAGCACGCTCCATGCAGGGAGCCCAATGTGGGGTTCGATCCTCGGACTTCAGGATCATGCCCTGGGCCGAAGGCAGGCGCTAAACTGCTGAGCCATCCAGGGATCCCCTAAATAAAATATATTTTAAAAAGAAGAGAATTAAAAAAAATACTTTTGTATTTTAAGATATTGTAGTTGTAAAAAAGAACATAAGAGGGACTCCTGGGTGGCTCAGCGGTTGAATATCTGCCTTAGGCTCAGGGCATGATCCTGGAGTCCCGGGATCAAGTCCCACATAGGGCTCCCTGCATGGAGCCTGCTTCTCCCTCTGCCTGGGTCTGTGCCTCTCTCTCTGTGTCTCTCGTGAATAAATAAAATCTGTAAAATGAAAAACAACAACAACAACAACAACAAAAGAGTGATCCCACCTGCCCTGTACCCAGATTCCCCCAATGGTAATATCCTACAAAACTAAAGTACAATGTCACAACTGGGATACTGATCTGCATATGGTCAAGATACAAAACATTTTCATCATCATAAAGATCCTCATGTTACCCTTTTATAGCCACACCTGGTTTTCTTCCAATCCCTGCCCCCCAAAACCCTTTTTAAATCCCTAGCAATCACTAACCGATGTTCACCATTTCTATGGTTTTTTCATTGCAAAAATGTTCTGTGGAATCAAACATACATAATCTTTGGGGTCTGCTCCTATCTTTCATTCAGCAGAATTCCCATCAAGGTTATTGCATATAATGATAATTAGTTCTTTTTATTCCAAGTAGTATTTCATGGCATGAATGTACCAGAGTTTATCTACTGAAGGATATGTAGGTTGTTTCCAGATTTTGGCTATTTGGAATAAATCTACTATAAACATTCATGTCCAGTTTTTTGTGTGAATGTTAAGTGTTCACTTCTCTGGCCAAATGTGCAACTGGTGGGTTATATGGTAGTTGCATGTTTAGTTTTATAAGAAACTCCCCAACTGTTTTCCAGAATGCCATACAATTTTACATACCCACCAGCAATGATCTAGTTTGCATCTTTGCCATCGTTTACTGTTATTACTATTTTTTTATTTTAACCATCTTAATAGGCATGTAATGATATCTTTGTAATTTTAACTTGCATTTCCCTAATGGCTAATGATGGTGAACATTTTTTCATGTGCTTATTTGCCATCTGTATATCGGCTTCAGTGAAATGTCTGTGGTTCACTTTCTAATTGAATTTTTTTAATATTACTGTTGAGTTTTGAGAGCTCTTTATATACTCTAGATAACAATCCATTTTCAGATATGGGGTTTGCAAATATTTTCTTCCAGTCTGTAGTTTGCATTTCATCCTCTTATTGGGGTCTTTCCTGAAGCAAATGTTTTTCATTTTGATGACATCGTATTTATCAATGATTACTTATAGGGTTTGTGTTTTTGATATCAAGTCTAAAAACAAAAGTCCTTGAGCACCCCAAACATTTATTCCCAAAAAGTATAACTGCATTATGCTTTACATTTAAGTCTGTGATGATCTATTGTGAGTTAACTTTTTGTATAAAGGTGTGACGTTGAGGTTGAGGTTAATTTATTTACTTCTGGCTAAATGCTTAATCTGGTACCACTTCCTTGAAATGGCTATCTTCCCTGAATTAAAGTGTTTTGGCATCTTTGTTGAAAATCATTTGCATATATCTGTAGATCTGTTTCTGGGTTTTGTTGACCTACGTGCCCATTTCTTCACCAATACCACACAGCCTTTGTTACTAAGGTTCTAGAAGTCTTGATATCCAGTATACTGATTACTCTAACTTTATTCTTTCCTTTCAAAACTGTTCTAGGAACACCTGCGTGGCTCAGTTGGTTAACTGTCTGACTCTTGATCTCAGCTCAGGTTCTCATCTCAGGGTTGTGGGTTAAAACAAAACCAAACCAAACCACAAAGTTTTCTAGCTATCCTAGTTCTTTTGCCCCTCTACATAAATTTTAAAATAAACTTATCTATGTTAACAAAAAACCTCACTGAGATTTTGACAGGATTTGCATTAAACCTGTATATTCATTTTGGGAGAGGTGACATCTTTACTATACAATTGAGTCTTTCAATCCATGAATAGGGGACACTTTTCAATTTGTTTAGATTTTCTTTGATTTCTTTCACCAATATTTTGTAGTTTGTAGCATACAACATCCTGTCCATGTTTTGTTAGATTTACATATAAATGGTGTTTTTCTGCAAGTAAATGTGAATTTTATTTTGAATTTTGTTGTCCACATGTTCATATAGATACACATGTGTGCTTATCTTTTGTCTTGTGATCTTGCTGAACTCACTTCTTTTAAAACTTTTTTGAACACTTTTTGTGATTTTGTACATTTCTTATGTACACTCATGTAATCTGCATAGAGGGATAGTTTTATTCCTTCTTTTTCAATCTGTAGGTCTTTTATTTCCTTTTCGTGATTTATTATCCTGGCTAGAACTTCCAAGATCATGTTGATTAAGAATGGTGGGAGGTGGGATGCCCAGGTAGCTTAGTTGGTTAAGTGACTGACTCTTGGTTTCAGCTCAGGTTATGATCTCAGGGTTGTAAGATCAAGTCCTAAGTGGGGCTCCAATCTCAGTGTGGAGTCTGCTTGTCCCTCTCCCTCTGGCTTCTCCCCACCTCTAATAAATAAATAAAACCTTAAAAAAAAAAAAAAAGGAGTGGTGAGAGCTAATATCCTTGGCTAGTCCCCAATCTTGCAGGGGAAGGTTTTTTTTTATAATCATTAATGGTTTTTTTTTTTTTTTGTATTTTACCACTAAGTATAATGTTATTTTTGGTAGATATTATAAAGTCAAGAAAATTTCCCTCTGCTATTTTTATCATGAATGAGTGCTGAATTTTGTCAAGCACTTTTACTGCATTGATGAATGTGATCATGTGATTTTTTTCCTTACTATCTTAATACGGTAGATTATATTTATGAATGTTTCACATAGTGAACCAATTTTGTATCCCCGGGATAATTCCCACTTGGTCATAGTGTAGAGTTCTTTTTCTTTTCTTTTCTTTTTAAAATTGTATGTATTTATTTATTGTGAGAAGATGCCAGTGGGAGAAGGCAAAAGTAAAGAATTTCAAGCAGACTCTGAGATGAGCATGGAGTCCAATGCAGGGCTTGATCCTAGGACCCTGAGATCATGACCTGAGCAGAAATGGAGTCAGATGCTCACCCACTCAGCCGCCCCTGTGCTACAACTCTGTAGTTTCCTTTTTTCTTAGAGTATCTTCGTTTTTGGTAACAAGGTAACAATAGCTTCATACACATATATGCTAAGTGTTCCTTCCTCCACTTCTATTTTCAGAAGGAGACTGTAGAAGTTTTATTCTTTGAGCCCTTCTCCAGTGAAACCATCTGGGCCTGGAGATTTCTTTTTCACGAGTTTTTAAATGACAAATTCATTTTCCTTAATAGTTATAGAGCTAGTTAAATTATCTATTTCATATTGGATGGGTTGTGGTAGTTCATGCTTCTCACGAAATTGGGCCATTTTATCTAAGTTGTCAAATTTATGTGTGTAGATTTGCTGGCAGCACTTTCTGATTACCTTTTAATGTCTTCAGGGTCTGCAGTGATTCCCTGTTTAAGTCCTAATGCTAGTAATTTGTGTCTTTTTAATTTTTTTTTCTTTGTCAGTTTTGTCTTGTTATTGTTCACTGAACAGCAGACTTTCAATCTATTTGAGTATAACAGATTTACGTATATTTTAATTTATTTTATAGTTTAATTGGCCATTCTGTTTTCCTTTTTTAGTGGTACATAAAAAAAAACCATGGTAAATCTTAACAGAGAATTTTGATAATAAAGCCAAAGAGCAGCATTTTAAAAATTGACTATTACTCATTAAAAAGTTATATTATCTTAGAGTTTTTAGAATGGTTACAACTGTGTATTTTTCAATTTTTAGTAAAGGTTATTTACTAAATGTTTACCTTTAACAATGTGCATTATATATGTAAATATACACACACAAATAAGATACATATATAGGTTTTTTAATTTTGAAAGACTTTCCATATCTATATACTGTAGTCCCCCTTTATCCACAGGAGCTCAGTTCTAAGACCTCTAGTAGATGCCTGAAACTATAGACAGTACTGAATCCTAAGTATACTATGTCTTCCCCTATACATGCATACCTATGATGAATTTAATTTATAAATCAGGCACAGAGATTAACAACAATAACTAATAGTAAAATAAAACAATTATAATAATATAGTATAAAAAAGGTTATATGAATGTAGGCTTTCTCTCTCTCTCAAAATACCTTAGTGCACTCTATTCACCTTTCTTCTTATAATGATGTGAATGATAAAATGTCTATGTGGTGAGATGAAGTGAGGTGAATGATAAAAACATTGTAATGCAGCATTAGGCTAGTACTGATCTTTTGACAATATATCAGGAAGATCCTCTGTTTCCAGAACACAGCTGACCACGAGTAACTAAAACCATGGAAAGTGAGACTGCAGATAAGGGTGGGTGTGGGGGGTGGTCCTGTATTCTCAAATTTTAATCTATGTACTTGCACCATGGGGGGAAAGAAAAAAGACTCAAAATGGATCAGAGACCTAAATGTAAAATGTAAACCATAAAATTTCTAGAACAAAGATAGCAGAAAATGACAGCTTTATAACTTTGATTTAAGCAAAAATTTCTCAGCCAGCACACTAAAAGCACAGCCCCCAAAAGAAAAACACTGATAAATCAGACTTCCTCAGAATTAAGAACTTCAGGCTTTTCAAAAGACATAGTCAAGACAATGATAAGAAAACTCAGGCTTGGGGAGAATGTTGACAAACCACAGAGGATAAAGGAATTATATCCAGAATGTAAGAAGAACTCTTAGAACACAACCAAACAATAAAAAACAAAAATTCCTGCCATCCAATTAAGAAAGAATAAGCAGAGGATTTAGCTCTTCCTAATGGCTCCATATATTTTATATACTATGCCATTATAGGGATAATGGGATATTTAGGGGAATTATTAACCTTATGCTTCTTCAAGCTCCTCAGATCCAATGATTAAGATGCTATGCTAATTGCTTTTTTGGACAAAGCTGGTTAAATTGCCTAAAAGAATACCATCAAGCAGGTGGTGGGTCCTTTTAGATGTAATTTACCAGTGCGGCCACTAGGGAGCAGGAAGGAAGGGGAGATGACAGAAAAGAAGTACTTCAGGGAGGAGGAATGGTATACTTTACTCTATAAAATAGACTTCTCCATTTTCGGTGTAGGCCATCTCCCAGTTCTCAGGTAGAGGACCTAAATTATCCTCTGCACAAAGAGGTAGGTATTGAGGGAACTTCTGAGAAGCGTCCGTGATGGGAGCAGCGACGATGCTACTATTCACAGGCGGTAGTGCTGCTTCTTGGAGAGTGTGTTCTTCTTGGTCACCAGAATCGGCTGTTAAATTGCAGGGAGATAGAGAAAAGAAATTCATCAATCATATCCCAAGCCAAGGAGTTCACTACTGTTTGTGTCTGTATTCTTAAAAGCCCTCACTCTTTCTTAATTGCTCACCATCAACTCTATTCTGTTTTATTTAGATGGAAATTCTTTCAATAGAAATCAAAATGACATACCACATTTATTAGACCTAAAAAGAAAGAAGAGATAGACATGCTCAAATAATGCATTGCTCAAAATCTTGGAAAAGCCAAAGAACAAATTCATGACTCAAAACCTCAAGTCTCTTGTATTAATAAGGCCATCAAAACACAGAATGAGCCATACTCTTGCTCTTAGGTATCATTTGGCTTCATGATTCAGACGTCCCTGGAGAGCAAGAAGAAAGTCCATGCTGCAAACACAGGTATAGTGGCATCATTATCCATTTTTGTATCAATTATTTAAAACATTTTTGGTAGACAATGGCAAAGATCAAAGACTGGCATATCAAACTGGAAAGTATACAGAACTTTAGAATATAGACACAGCTATACCAATGAGTCAGAGTCGAGCCTCTTTTGGAAAAGTGAGGGGAATGTTCCTGTGAAAACCAAGACAGTTACCCCCAGAACAGGATCATGTGGGTGGACTAACTTGACTTGGGCCTTAAAAGAAGACTCTAAGTACATGAATCTCCTTGCCTCCTTATTAACTAGAAACATCAAGAGTTGATGTCATCAAAGTATCCACAAATGGCACTGTTGACATTCTGGCTGAATTTTTATAGAGGCCAAGAATATTAAACATCAGTCTCCATGGGGCTTTAAAACATAATAATCAAGGGTTGTAGTTATTTTCTATCTCCCACAGTAATTCTCCTGTAGACATTTCTGATTTCTGAAAGCAGACTGAGGAATAATAAAAGGCTGTTTTCAAATCTTTCTCCAATGAGTAGCGCTCAATGACACACATAAGAATGAGGGTAATTCAAAGTTTGGATGGAGGACATGTTAAGCCTATTAAGCACCTCCACCAAAAATCCATCACCATTGCAGGCTGCCATGCATCTCTCTCATCTTTTCCTAGAATCACCTCTCAGACCTCCCTTTAGAAATCCATCCATTCAAAGTCCTCGTGGTCCAGGTGGGGGCTCACTTAAACCCATTCCTAGCCCATGTGGTGGGCCTAAGTGGCACTATCACTTTTGTCTGTGATCAGATAAGGAACATAATCCAAACCAAACCAGGCATTGAAATTGCCTGCAATTACCCTCCTGATGCTGAAATTATGAAGCTGACAGACTCTCATGCCACAGGTGCTGGTGGCCATCTTGACAAGCTTGGCAAGACCTGCCTTAGAATTGAGGCTCCACAGAGGAAAGCAGAAATGAGAGGTAAAGTCACCTCATGCCTTTGATTGAGCCATTGATTCTATGTGCTCCCAGCCTCTTCAATTGCTTGATCCCCTAAATTCTTGCTTAAGCCAGTTTGAGTTGGTTTTACAATATGTATCCATGACTGGAGATTAAGAAAGCAACTGGAGGGACACCTGGGTGGCTCAGTGGTTGAGCCTCTACCTTTGGCTCAGGCCGTGATCCTGGAGTTCCAGGATCAAGTCCCACACCTGGATCCCTGCATAAAGCCTGCTTCTTCCTCTGCCTATGTCTCTGCCTCTCTCTCTCTCTCTCTCTCTCTGTCTCTCATGAATAAATAAAATCTTAAAAAAAAAAAAAAGCAACTGGGATTTTGAAGTAGAAAAAAGGAAATGAGGCCAACATGGAAGAAATATTTCGAAATTACTATCAATAAAAAATAAATTCAAAACTTGGCAAGATTTAAGAGAGTCGCCCTTAGTCTCTAGGAGCCAACATTTAATCATTTCTGATATTTTTAGAATGTACACATCTCACATGGATACATAACAATCACCTGGAAAGACTGCTAAAATGCAGATTCTGACTCCTTACTACAAAGATTTGGGAGAAGATTCCAAAAAGTGCATTTTTAAAGCACCTAGTGATGAAGATTCAAGTACCAGAATCATATTTTCAGGAAAGAGATAAAGAATTTTCTAGTGACTCTGTCAGCTTCTAGGAGGGGTTTTGTCCTACTGCCAAGGGGCCAGAGTAGGAGACAAACTCCTCGGTCTGCCAGAGGCACAAATGATACATTTAGAAGGGGTACTAGAGAGAGAGTGCAGCCTGTCTGAAGGGAGCAAGGAACTCAGTGCCAGGTAATTAGCATCCTTTTTTTTTTTTTTTAAGATTATTTATTTATTTATTCATAGAGACAGAGAGACAGAGAGAGAGGCAGAGACATAGGCAGAGGGAGAAGCAGGCTCCATGCTGGGAGCCCGATGTGGGACTTGATCCAGGGTCTCCAGGATCACGCCCTAGGCTGCAGGCAGCGCTAAACTGCTGCACCACCGGGGCTGCCCGGTAATTAGCATCCTGAGGAAAAGTGGACTCAGTATCTCTAGATCTCTGGCTTTTTAAGAGAAGGTGGGAATCTGTGTATTTAGGTAAACACTCCAAATATTTCAATCACAATTCCTTAAAAAAAAATAATAATAAAGCAATATCGCACAACCAAAAAAGAAAAAAAGAGAGAAAAAAAAAGAGAGATTACTGATTATAAGCACTGACTCAGGATCCAGACTGCTTGACTTTGAAGCCTGGCCTCACCCCTTATTAATGTGGGCAACACAATTAACTTCTATATGCTTTGGTTTCCTCATCTATAAAATGGAGATCATCATATCAAGTCCACAGGATTATGGGGAGGACTACATGAGTAAAGAAGCCAGGACAGTGTCTAGCATATGGTTAACAGCATTTGTCAGCTGCCATCATCATCGGTTTCTTCTTCATCAAAGTTATTATGAGTAACCTTTTCTCCAGGTCACATCTGGCCTTTAGGAAACTGGCAGAAAAATGATGAATGTGATATCAGACTACAATCATAGGTTTGCCTATTTCTAGCTGTGTGACTTTGGAACCTTTCTAAGCATCTGTTTCCTCATCTGTAAAGTGGGAACAATGCACATGCCATGAGAACTGAAGGACTAAGGACAAGTAAAATGCTTACCAAAGTGCCTGGCCTTCAGTGTGGGCGTCATGGCTACTCAGGACTGGAACCTACTACTGGAAATGCCAATATACTAGAGCCAGTGATCATCTCTTAACACGACATTTAAGAGCTAGAGAAGTACCAGGACAATGGATGACATTCAATAATTTTACTAAAGAATTTTAATTAACCCATTTTAATAGAAACTGGGTGTAACAGGAAAAAGGCATGGCAATCGGTGGGACATAAATGTGAAATGATGTGGCTTCACACTGAGGATGTATAGTTAAAAAAAAAAAAAAAGGGGGGGCCTGCCAGGGTTCCAAAGCTTCAACTATGGGGAGGGAATATTAGCAGACTGGCAAGATATCTAAGTAACTGTAATTTCCTAAAGACAAATGAAAATCTTTCTAGCAACTGGATCTTATTTTGTATTATCCAAATATTTTGTATGTTATATATTTTGTCTTCTTTTAAAAAAATGCTTTATTGAGGTATGATTGACATACTAAAAGCCATGATATTTTTTATCAAAAGAATTTTTTTAGCTTCACTGACGTATAACTGACAAAATGGTAAGATACTTAAAGTATACATCATGATGATGATTTGATATGGGTATATATACATTGTCAAAGGATTCCTCCCATCTAATTGATTAACCAAAAAACAAAAACAAAAACAAAAAAAGCCATAGATATTTAATGTAAACAATTCGACATGTTTGGCTTTCTGTGTCTTCTTTCCAGTTCAACAGAACCTTAAACCATCTTTCTCTCAAAGAAAATAGGAATTCCAACAATGAGATGCTGGGACAAAATACGGACTTAAAAATTCATAGCCCTAATCATGGCTTTGACTTTGACATATACTCTGATTTCAGAAAATTTTTCATTTGATTTCATAAAATCTTTCATGTGATTTACCAAACATTTAAGAGTACTGCCATAACTTTCTTAGAACGGTTGCTAATGGATCCAAACAGGATAGGTAGAATGATTACTGGAATACAGAATGGATGAGGGAACAAGGAAGCCTGGTTCTCCCACTGTCTAGTAGGGGAGTACACACCATTCCTCGGTGTTCTCACCAGCAAAATGGAGAAGTTAATGCCTAGGTTGCTTAGCTCTCAACATTTCCAGGTGGTTTCTAGGATCTGTGTGAAATTGACTTGTAAACCATAAATGAACATAAATTACTTTTTCACTTAAAGGAAATAAGAAGCTCCCAAGCATTTACATATACATACACATACTTGGGGGCTTCCGAAGGGGACTTTGAGAATATAAGGTCATATCAAAAATACGTTTCTAGAGCCTATATTATAGGATATCTACTTTTAGATTTAGGTGCATTTCTGACTGCATACAGAGCTAATAAACTCTGTATTTAAAACACAAAGAGCACTGGATAAGCATGCAGGCTCTGAAGTTAGCTTTTGGGGTTTGACACTCACTGGCTTTGTGATCTTGGGCAAGCTATTAGAGCTCTCTAGTATATGTGTAAAAAGCTTTACAAAGTGCCGGAGAAACATTAGCTCTTATAGTAATATCATCTCTTCACATTCCAAAGCAATGCTTTATCATTGCCTGCTAATGGAAAAGAAACATCAGCAACCTCATGTTCAAAAATAGGGGAGGCTGCTGAGAGAAAAAAAGGAAAAGCCTCAAAATACAATTAAATAACATTTGGTGTCTCTTAGAGGGAGTTAAAGGATGGTGGTTTGTTACAGATTTTCCAAGCTGTCTAAAACAAGGTACTTATACCAATGCTTTCATTTGGTATAAATAACTGTGTGCTTTGGTCAGTGGTATGCTTTGGTCAGTGGTCATGAAGCATGCATGAAGAGTGTTCATTCTCAAAGGCTCGTTTAGGCCAATAATTTGGGCACAGTTTGTAAAAGACTGGCCTATTGCTTTGTGCTCAACAGTCAGTACCACAGGGAGTATCTGGGATGACTCTTCATTGCTCAGCTCTTGCCTCAGTCACTGATGACAGAAAAGAATTGAGGCTGTCCCCTGGATGCTTCTTGCCACAGTCTCTTGCTCTTTTGCCTATAAACATTCCCAATATTATTCACACACTTTGTACCTCCTTCAAAAGACTAAAGCAGAAGTCACCTAAGATAGTAGCAACAGCATGTTAATTAAAATATCTCAGTAAATATTTTTATTTTTAAAAATTTTTTAAGATTTTATTTATTTATTCATGAGAGACATCGAGAGAGAGAGAAAAAGAGAGAGAGAGAGAGAGAGAGAGGCAGAGACACAGGCAGAGAGAGAAGCAGGCTCCATGCAGGGAGCCCAGTGCAGGACTCAATATCAGGACTCCAGGATCACGCCCTGGGCCGAAGGCAGACGCTCAACTGCTGAGCCACCCAGGCGTCCCTCTCAGTAAATATTTTTAATAGCTTCATCATGTTTCTCTATGTGGATACAACACTCATTCCTTTATCATAACTCTCCCAACCAGGAGCCAAGACCTCATTATGTTATTGTCACTCTATGCACCAAGTAGCTGGTGGATTGCTACTTAAAGTGGTTCAGAGAGCAAAATGCTTTGACATAGCTAGTTTGATACACATATCATAGGCTGGGTAGTGTCAATTATTTGAAAGAATTTATATGAGTTAGGGTATGACAGGTTGTCAACTGTCATAGTTATAGCATTGGTAAGTGAGGAGGCATTTACTCAACATACTGAGGATGCCCATCACATGTGTATCTGAAGATAATTTCTCTCTGCATCCTATCAGCTTTCTTGGTGTTAAGGACAGGAAGCGAAAGAAGATAGTCAGCTACCACTTGACTTTTGTGTGGGTGTATGGAGAGCAAATGATCAAACTGATTCTAGCAATGATGACCTGGGCCCCAAAGTTTTTCTCTGATGCCAGAATTTCAAGTGAGCTTCTAATGGAGTCAGTTTCTGAGGCAAGCCTTCTAGAGATCAAGATTTATGGTAGCTAGAAACAGGAAGAGCAGTAAAACCTAGAGTCAATAAATCCTACTTTGTTCTTGCTTTATACCAAGAAATCTACTTAATAAAGAGGATAAGTAAGGGATACACATTTCTTGGGGACCATCCAGTCCACATGGCAGAGCTATTTCAGTGCACATCATTCCGAAGGTCTTATTTCTGTGCCCACAACTATGCTTTGGGTTATATTATCATTTGCTATCCTTACTTATTGGAAGATCAAGACATTATAATGTTAGCTACTTTTTAAAAGAAGTATTAGCTCTTTTTCTTCATAATCTGCTTCTCTATCAGCAAGGACTACTATACATGAATCATGTATTTCTAAGTAAGTGAAATGAGCTGATCTCAACAAATGCATATGTAAAAGATGGTAAATTTCTTCTAGCTATTATGACTATGGGTCAGCCCGTGGCCTAACCATTCTAACTAGAAAATGGAGATTTTCATGGAATCAGATTCTAGAGCTGAAAGGGAGAACTTAGATATGATTTAACCTTACCCATGAACCAAGAAGCTAGGATAACAAACTAGATCTCCCTTTACTCAATGCTTCTTGCAGAAAGATTGGGTTACTATTATAGCAATAAAACCATCAGAAATTATTTTAATTGTCACCTTGAAGAATTTAAGGCTTCTGAGCTTAATGAATTAGAAAACTTCAGGAGGCAGCCTGGGTGGGTCAGCAATTTAGCGCCACTTTCAGCCCAGGGCCTGATCCTGGAGACCTGGGATGGAGTCCCATGTCAGGTTTCCTGCATGAAGCCTGCTTTCTCCCTCTGCCTGTGTCTCTGCCTCTTTCTCTGTCTTTCATGAATAAATAAATAAAATCTTTTTAAAAAAAGAAAGAAAACTTCAGAGAGGCTTATATGGGTTCTAGGAAGCATTCAACTAATACAAGTATTTCCCTAAATATTCTATTAGATTTGCTAATGCAAGGAGGAAAATACAAGCTTAATTCCCCCTTTATTGGAATTTAGTCTAATCAAGTAATGACAGAAGTATGGTGATGTCAGGAAAGTTCACTAAGAGAGAGGAAGTTCTCATATACTGCAAATAGAGAATTCCCCCAGAGTGATATACTAAATATTGAGGAAACTACTAAAGTAGAAGAAAAATAGAAGAAACAAGCTGTTCTTCAAAGTCACAATACTATAAACTGGAGTGACTCCTGTCTTGCGCAGTTGTGAGTCCCTATATAAGGTCAAACCTTCATATAGTGAAAAATATCTTTGAACAGTTCTGGGTCACTACACTAACCCAAGAAATATACACCATAGTCTCTATGAATGGTACCCCTACGAATTGTGCAATACTCAACCTGTATAGTCTTACTCAGAGGCATTGTCCTTGAAGATCCCCTCATAAAATATGGTATACCTAAGCTTGGGCATAGATGCCCCTGAATGCATATTTAAACGCATAATGCAAGGAGTATTATATGCTATGTAATATAGGGATCCCTGGGTGGCTCAGTGGTTTAGTGCCTGCCCTCGGCCCAGGGCGTGATTCCAGAGTCCGGGGAATCAAGTCCTGCATCAGGATCCCTGCATGGAGCTGGCTTTCCCTCTGCCTGTGTCTCTGCCTCTCTCTGTGTCTTCATGAATAAATAAAATATTTTTTAAAAAGATATAATCAAGTATCCATTATGTTTCCATCTTTCTCCAGTTAGGGGATATAGAAAAATTGAACAAGTTAACTGAACACTATACAATTCCACTGTAATCTCTATTTACAAAGGTGGAAGATAAAAGGATGCTACCAGCCTTCCATACAGCATCAAAGGATATTAAACTGTGAAGCAAGTCCTCATATTTCTCTTTATAAGCCACGAGGCATAATTACAGAACAGTGTCAAGACCAAGAAATAAATGAACAAAACACAAATATTCTTAATACATACCATTTTGAAGTGAAGGAAACAATGCTGATTCTTCTTGATTCCCTTCTATAGACATTTCCCTCTAGCATTTTTAAGATATTTGGGAGAAGTTAAAATATTCTTGCAAAGAATCATGGAGATAGATCATGGAAAAGACCACCCCTTCCTCAAGCTTTGCATGGTCAGTTTGAATTTTGTCAACCCTTCCGAACAGTTCTTGAGAAGAGATACCTTTTCTTCGCTCTCTGCAAAACCCTCTCACCACCCCTTATCCCAAGTCCATCAAGGGGGAAGGTGGTCTGGTCTTTACCTGTAAAGCTACTGTTCATTTCAGGAACGTCATCCTCCTCCTCATTCTCCGCATGGACTATGCCAGCATTTTGCATATCATTGTAGGATTTGGTTCGCTTTGGGGTCGACTGCTTGGAGCCAGACTGAAGGCTTTGCAAGGCATCCGTTGTGATCACTTTCCCACTGACTGGCTGGCTAGGAGGTTTGGGTGTCCCATAATAGTTTCCTAGGTGATGGAGAGACACATTTGCATGTTTTAGAAAGAATACTTTGTGTTTTTTTTCAAGGCTTCACATCTGAATCTCTCAGCACATTGGGGAAAAAAAATTTTTTTTTAACTAGAAAACCAGAACACACTGTATTTCATTTCTGGAATAGGTTAGAAGAGATGTGGTTCCTACCAAGCTAGACATGGTGATTTCAGAAGTCAGGAGGAAAGCTGCATTGTTTAGTTGCAAAGAACCTACTAGTAGTAAAAACAAAGCTGGCTGTAATGAATAGCAAAACTTCCTCCTCATTACATTTGAAATTCAATTGGTCACTTTTTTATATATATGCACCAGAATAATGCTAAACCCAATTTAGAGTTAGCTTCACAGAAAATAAAAAATTCATTACTGCCAGCACCTTTACGTGCCTACAAAGTCAAGGTCACCTTCCCTTAATAAGGGGACTCCTTAAGAGGAAACCAGGGCACTATTTAAAAAGGAAGCCTGTGAATACCACGTGGCACCTCTTTAACTGAATGGCAGGCTTGACTCTCAGGGTCATGTGGGGTGGGAGCAAACCCTTGCCAAGTTTTAACAGAAAACTGTGTCAATGGTGGCACGCTGGTCACTCTTTTAGGAAATATCCATTTCACTTTGAGCCACTTTCTCCCCACATTTGACTCAATGTACTAAGTGATTCTAAATAGTACCTGGGGGGATCCCTGGGTGGCACAGTGGTTTGGCGCCTGCCTTTGGCCCAGGGCGCGATCCTGGAGACCCGGGATCGAATCCCACATCAGGCTCCCAGGGCATGGAGCCTGCTTCTCCCTCTGCCTGTGTCTCTGCCTCTCTCTCTCTCTGTGACTATCATAAATAAATAAAAATTAAAAAAAAAAGAATCTTTAAAAATAAAATATAAATAAATAGTACCTGGATGGATTTTTACATTTTATTATTTTAATAAATGTGTATATTTTTAATGTGGATTAAAAAATGTAGCTACGAAGTCATGGTTTTAATATAAAGTTTACTTTTCAAATTAAGTGAAAAAGCAATACTTTTTAAAAGTGACTTTCTTGTTTTAAAAGTCAGCTATATATAATAAAAAATAAGTAACTGAATAAATAATAGTAATGGCAGTGATTAGAGTTTCCTTTTGAAAACTTAAGTTAAAAAAATAAGTTATTTTAAAGAATATTCCAAGTAAATAATAGATATTATGCTCAGATATGGACAAAACCATAAAGGTGATTCATGAACAGCCAAAGTTTGAAAAATACAGCTCAATAATATGTAGTGACTACATGATAAAAAAAATAGCACTAGAATGCCACTAATCCAATCCCCATCACACATCTTCTAAAGGAAGGCCAGGAAGATAAATTACACTGAGTCCTTCAATAAATCCTAAGCAATGTTTGTAATTCTTTGCTTGGTAAAGCAGAATTTATACATAATAACAAATCTCGTACACACTGTTTCTTCCCCAGGATTCATCCCACTGTCTAACTTCAGTACATAATTACATAAAGTAGACATTTTATTACACAAGTACAAAAGCAAAAGGAGACAGTAACATATTGCTGTGCATGAGACACACAGGTGGTCAAGGACTGGCTTCCATTGAGCTTTATTTTATAATTAAAATCTTTTTATTAATATCATTTTTAAAAAATATTTGTCAAACCACACTTACAAATATGCACAACCACTTTCTTTGACAGTGGTGTGACAGTGCAAGTCAGCAGGGAAACTAACCACACAAGTTAAAACCTATAGTAGACTAATGGGTACCATGTTTGAGTTAGAAGGACACCAGAGTAAAACCTGAAAGACATTTTGGAGGTTTGTACTCCACCCAATCATCATAGTTCTTTCACAGAAGATGACGGTATCAGTTTCTTCAAAAAACTTGTCAAGTTTCCAACATAATGGTCTGGGATGGGATATAACCAACCTGAAGAAAGCCATCCCATATATGTTTTTAGAGGCATTTCCATAGAGCTTACATCTAAGGACATCCCACGTCTTTGTTGAAGTTGAAAGCAGGCCATAGTGCTGAGTTTTTCATGGACTGAGGACTGTTAATGCAGTTTAGGCAAGTAAAACAGCTATTTAAAAATTCATCTTCACAGGGAAAAAAAAGAGAGACGAACTCTAATGAATTTAATTCTAATTCCCTCTGACCACTATTACACCAAAGTATCATGTGCATTTTTGAGTTGCAAGTGAAACAAAGACCAATGTCTACATAAGACGACTTCACCAAAAATATGGAACCAAAGGATGGGTCCTTTTATTTATAATTTTATCATTTTACAAACATTATCATTCACTTTCAGGGCCATTAAACCAAAGCAACATTCAGGAAATTGTTGTGACTTAAAAAAAAAAAATCAACGAAAATGTAGATACCCTCAGTTTAGGACAAAAATAAATATCGGGAAAAGAAAAGTTCTCCATACATTTGACAACTACATGTGGATTTTCCTCAGTTTTCAAGTTCAGAATCTTTCTTAATAAATGATGAGCAGATTTCTTAATGCAACTATAAACTCCCTAAAACAATCCACTTACTCGTAGTTGTTTACTGTTTCTGAAAATTAGTTTAAGATTGACTGGAGACCAAAAAAAAAAAAAAAAAAAAAAATATTATTAGGCTGAACCACATGCAATGGCTGTTGTAGAAGACAAGCTGTTGTGTAGCAGTAATCTCATCAGGTTAATCTAAGGTACAGGCATGTAGGTGGTGAAGAGACAGTCTGGGCTTCAAATCCTAGCTTCACCACTAACTGGCTCCGTAATCATAGGCATCTAACCATTCAACAAACAAACAAACAAGAAAAAAAAAAAACCTCTTTGTCCTCTTCTATAAAACTGGGATTCTATGAATACCTAGTTACTATCTAGAGCACCGGTTTTGAGGATAAAATGCAATGGTCCATTGAAAGCCTTTAATCCACACTAAAGTCGGCCACTACACTGAGCCTTGATAAATGCTACTTAATGTTGATAGTTTCTCTTTCTAATCTTTCAAATGAGCTCATTTCACCATGTTGGAAGGATTAATGAGACAATGTGTCTGAGGTGCCTCCCACAAGATAACTGAATATTATTCCTTTACTCTTGTAAGGGAACAAGCAGCAAAACTTGCCAATGACCAAATAACCTTGGGCAAGTTTTTTTTTTTTTTTAACCCTCAGTCTAATACTTCTCCCATCTGACAGAAATGACAGCCCCAGCCTGACTGACTTCACAGGATTATAACTTTCTAGAAGGTATCCTGTAAACTCTAAGGAGTTATAAATGGGAAATGGTGTAATTATTCAAATCCCTCCAGCATTTCTTATCTTCCATATTGCCTACAAACTTTAAGGAGAAGTTTATTTCTAGTAGTTCTCTAACTATAGAGGGTTCAACTTGCCTTCAAAGACATTGTCCACCTCTCCCCCCTCCACACACACACCGATTTAAAAAAGATAACTTGAATTAGTCACTAACATATAAAAATGGAATGCTTCTGATTAAAATCTGGATATACTGAGAAGTGCTGCTTGACAAACTGTAAGTTCTGGTTCCTTAGATTCCGTCTCTCCCAGACAGTGTTGATGACATGTGTGTGACCACAGCCAATTTACCTGGAACACACTACATTCATTGAATTAAGGGTTTTGTTTTTTTTTTTTAAAGATTTTATTTATTTATTTGACAAAGAGAGAGAGCACAAGCAGAGGGATAGGAAGAAGCAGGCTCCTTGCCGACCATAGAGCCTGACATGGATTCTGGGAACATGGCTTGAGCCGAAGGCAGACGCTTAACCAGTTGAGCCACCCAGGTGCCCCTGCATTAAGGATTTCTGCAGAGAACTTGTTCTCCCACCTTTGGTGTGTCCCTGTCCTTGCTAGATGAATATCTTGGCCCCAGTCAAGAAGAGCTTTGCTAAGGCTGCTGTAATGCAAAGGCATGGGCATACAAAGGGGCTTAGACACAGAAGGGAGGGAAGAAAACCTAAAACTTCAAAAATGGCCTCAATAACTCGAAGACTGGTCTTAGTGATTTGATTCTGGGTAAATGTGGTTTTGGTCCCTTGGACTCCGGGTGGATGGAGTTATGCTGAAATCCCATGTTGTCTTCACCAAGGAAGGATGGGCAGGATGAGTGGTGCATTTGCTATGGGCCAGGCACCATGGGTTCACTGTTTCGACCTGCCCTCTTCACTTTCCGCATCTAGCTGCCTGGCCCCTGGGCATGTCCCTTACAACTGGCCTCTGCCAGCAAACTCTCTGTCTTATCAAGCTTCCACGCTGGTCATCATCAGGCCAAGCCTGGCCATGGTAGAGTGCAAACTTACAGACAGTATGCGCAACAGACTTCCTGTGAGGAATACATGGATCACTTGACGGTATTAAATAAAAATCAGATGAAGAATTAGAAGCGATTAAAAAATTAATTGGGTTATCACCTGGCAGCCTTTACAGTTTCTAGGAGACCTGAGTCTAACTGTCCTACACTCCCCACGTTAGCTAACACACACTTCCTGAGGTGGCTGGCTCCCTCTCAAGTGGGAATGTGTGTGTCTCTGCAGCTATTTTCAAAACTGGCTCTACAATAAAACTTAACAGGGATGGTGGCTGGGGAGGGAAGAGAGGGCAAGGGAAGACAGAAGAGGAAGCCACTGCTGGCCTTAATTAACAGGCACAATCTTTGGCCATGACCAAGCCAAAGAAAATATTTTCTGACATGCATTTAAAAATTAATGGGGACTGCAAATCAATTTTTAGAGCTTGATAAAATATTTAAGGAGGACCATAACCCTGAGTTTTAAGCCAGAATGAATCAAATCTACACAGCCTTTCACTCTACAAGTTTAGTATTCATTTATCTCACTATAGAGCTTTTTTTTAATTTCTGCCAGCCACTATGCCAGACACTAGAAATAAAATGTAAAAAAGGGGATGAAAACATGATCTTCATAAATGCTCTTGTGTGGCACACATCAGTTTTCTTATTTTAAAGATTTTATTTATTTATTTATTTGAGAGCAAGCGAGAGAACATGAGCAGGAGAGAGGGGAAGAGAGAGAAGCAGACTCCTCACTGAGCAGGGAGCCCGACTGGGGTCTCGATACCGAGGACCCCGGGGATCACAACCTGAGCTGAAGGTAGACGCTTAACCCACTGAGCCACCCAGGCGCCCTTACCTCAGTTTTCTTAAATGTCGTGCAAACAATAAAGTTCTGTTGGCATGGAGATTCTGACTGAGTGGGTCAGGGTAGGGCCCAAGATTCTGAATTTCTAACAAGTACTCATGGTGCACTAGATCACCATTGCTCTTTAGGAGATGAGGAACACGGAGGCCAAGGCCAGTAGAAATGCCTGCCTTATGAGTCACTGGCTGGTCCAGGTTAAATAAGCACTCAGGCTCTTTGTCCTCCAGTTTATAATTCTATGCAGGAGGTGGGTGGGAGCCGGGGACACTTGTCTGTCCACTTCCTATAGAACAAGCTTCTGAAACTAAGAACAAGATGGTAGTGACTACCAATAGCTGGGAATCTATAGTATATGTCTTCAATGGGGCAATATGACCCCCAAGGGGGCAAAAGTCGGTTTGGGGTGTGGCAGGGTATAAAAGTCTTACTCTTTTTATGTGTAAAGCACAGATATATATATATATATATATATAGTATCTAAGGCCAAAGACATCCAGGATCTCTGTTTTTGCTAGCCTCACAGTCATGCCATTATCATCCACTTGTCCTCAGAGACTATTTCTGACCCCCACCCCCAATTAGATCAAAACTACCCTTAAATGTCCTCAGGGAACCATGTACCTCTCCTTCCCAATGCCTGTTGTTGTAATCATCATATGGTTTAACTGACCAGTATCGGTCTTTACCTCTAGACCACAAGCACCATGAGAGCAGGGACAGTCTCTGCTTTTGTACACTACTGCATCTCCAGGCCTAATGCAGTGCCAGCCCATAGAATTAGGAATTCTCTGAGAATGAGGAAATAAACAAGTAGAGACAGCACACAGGAATTCCAGCCAGGGATGCTCCTCCATACCTCTATTGTGGATCTGGTTTTTTAATAGCATGACTCATGGCAGTTTCTTCCCAGTCCATCAATCACATCTCAGTGACCTCAGATCTGCACTACTTTCACTTTCCACTTGCTTGCTCAGCACATGATGGTATCAGTCCTAAAACACCCATCGCTTTCTTTTTACTCTTCCCTTTCTTACCTGCTCCACCCTACAGAAACATGATTTGCACGCAAAGGACAATAAGCCACTGTCCTATAATAAGATGTTTGTTCTTGCCACTGCCATTTGGCTTTGAACAGAAGAGGGTAATATAACTTAATAGCTTTGTGACCCTGAGCAAGGTAAGGGACCTCTCTCTTTGTGGCCTCAGTTCTCATGGTATAAAGATAAGAAAAGTACTCATCTAGCAGGTTTTTTTGTGTAGATGAAATTAGACACTGTGTACAAAGAACTCACCATTGCGTTTGGAACAATGTTAGCATGTAATGAACCCTAGCAGTCTTAAGTGGCACCTACTGTTGTAGACCAATAAAAGCTCTAAAATACAGAAGAGGGTGTTGTTATCAAATGTATATTTAAAGAACAATATTAATCAAAATTTACCTTTATTGTGTACCTCTCATGTCACTACCCATACATTCACTTACTATAATCTTCATTAATACTCCTATGGAAAAAGAGACATCAGTATTCCCAGATGACGATGAGATTCACACAATGTGTAAATGGGGACTAGCGTTGACATGTCCCCAACACTTATGTTGTCAACTCCAGGAATCTCTGTGGATCTCTAAGCAGGGAATTAAGCGAAACTACCCTGGCACCAGCCTCTTCATCTTCATATGCAGAGGAACAGCCTATTGCAGCACAGATTCCCTTTGGTTATTCTCATTATCAACAGAGAACATTCCATGGTGGAGTTTGCCAACAGAGCTTATCACAACAGACGGCTTCCAAGGCCTGCCAAAGAACAGGACTCCAGACCGTCTCGTTTTCCTCAATGACAAACAAGAACTCTCTTCACCCCTGCTTTATCTCTGTGTCCCCAAAAAGTATACCCTTGGCAGCTGCTTTTTTTGTAGACCTTCTAGGAAGCAAAAACAATAACATTATTGAATGCAGACATCCCTCTCCTTAATTAACATGCAGAAATATGCAACCCATAACTCGAATTTAAAATGTCACACTGGCACTGCACTTCCATGCTGAGGGAAAACCTTTGCAATGCTCAAAGTGTATAATCAGCCTCTTCTACCCAGAGGCATTTGTAAAACAGGCATGTTTGGAACCACCCCCACTGAATAGTTCATCCCTTGTAAACTCTCTCCTAGAGAAGTCCCAAGGGCTGGCTGAGGCAGCAACCTGTCTCACTGAGTGAAAATGTCAACAAGGAAAAAAAAAAAAAAAAAAGAAAGAAAGAAAGAAAGAAAGAAAAGCAAGGCAAAGAGAGATGGTGCAGCTGATTTATTTTAAGCACCGTATCAAATAAATTTGTTCAGTGCCACAATTAGGAATTTGAGCCAAGGAGGAAAGACACATTTATTTCTGTTTTCTTTGCCTTGATGTCAAATCTATCTAATGACAGGAGGAGGCGTTGGTTCAAATTGCAAAGCAGAGATCAATGATGAGCTCCACAAATAGCTTCTATGCTTTGTGAGGGACAATAGTTAGGCTCTTAATGTAGACAGGTAGAGCCACTAACTGGTGGAGTGAATGCAACTCACAGCATTATAGCTGCTGGGGCACAGGAAGTTTCATTATGCAGCCCCTAGCCCCACCACCAAACCTGGTCCTTTCCCAAGTTCCTTATCTCAGCAAATGGTACCAGCATCCATCTAATTATGTAAGACAGAAACTAGGAGTCATAAAGAAGGACCACGATCACTTGCATCTTCTACCTCCTTCTTATAACTGCTACATTTACCAAGTCCAGCTTTTTACATTCACATTAATATCTCAAGATGTAGTCATCTCACCACCGCCACCACCACCACAGTGCAAAGCTGACTCCATCTAGGGTTGCCAGATAAAACACAAAACCAGATGTTCTCTATTTTTATTTGTTAAATCTAGCAATCTCACTTCTAGAGTGATTCACTTCAATGATTACTTCTATAGGAAAGCTTTTCCCAACTCCAGAGAGATCAAATCTCCTCAACCTAAAGTCTCCTCTAGGGATGCCTGGGTGGCGCAGTGGTTTGGTGCCTGCCTTTGGCCCAGGGCGTGATCCTGGAGACCCGGGATCGAATCCCACGTCGGGCTCCCGGTGCCTGGAGCCTGCTTCTCCCTCTGCCTGTATCTCTGCCTCTCTCTCTCTCTCTCTCTGTGACTATCATAAATAAATATATTTAAAAAAAAATTAAAAAAAAATAAAGTCTCCTCTATAGACTCTTGCACACTCACAACTGTACACTTATTTCTGTGACTATTTGAATACTGTGCCTTGTGCACTGTAAGACCCAGGAGGACACTGACCATATCTGGTTTTGCTCAGCATTTTATGTTTAAAGAAACAACTGAGGAAACCAACTAGTCATACAGTCTACAAAGGAGGTGTCCATTTCCAGGGAGCAGAATGGGAAATATAAGGATTGCAGTCCTGCCTGTGACGTAGCTTGGGCGATGCGCTTTTGTGCAGGCTTTCTCCCAATTCTCTCTAGTGTCTTAGACTAGTCTCTCCCTGAATCTCAGTTCTGTCTTCTGAAGAAATGACTCTACTGCATTTCCAGCTTTAAAATCCTATAACCGGGATCCCTGGGTGGCGCAGCGGTTTAGCGCCTGCCTTTGGCCCAGGGCGCGATCCTGGAGACCTGGGATCGAATCCCACATTGGGCTCCCGGTGCATGGAGCCTGCTTCTCCCTCTGCCTATGTCTCTGCCTCTCTCTCTCTTTCTCTCTGTGACTATCATAAATAAACTTAAAAAAATAAAAAATAAAATAAAATAAAATAAAATCCCATAACCCTGCAACCCTACACTCCATACATATACTGACCCTTAAGGACTTTGCCTATGGTTACCCCACCTGAGGTTTTATTGCTTCACTCTACTTGTCCACCTTTTCACATGTCATTGATGTGCCCACAAAAGATCACCACTCACTACTCTGCAGTAACACACTCTTTGAGGGGATTCAAAATTATCCTGTTTTAAAGGAGCTTAACTCTTAAGCATGTGCTTAGCTCTCTACAGTCAGCTGAGAGGGGAGGGCCCATCTGGAGTAGGTGCTCACCATTCCCTGTAGCAGCTTTCATTCTCGAGCTGTGCTGTCAAATGTGGCAGCCACCAGATACCTGTGACTATGCAATGTAAAATCAGTTTCAATTAAACTAAATGTAAAATTCAGTTGCTTAGTCACAATAATTACATGCGGCTAGTGGCTGCCATGTTGGACGGCCCAGAATGCTGAACAGTTCCATCACCAAAGGAAGTTTTGTTGGCCTTCACTGGTTCTCAAGCAAGGCATAGTTCTTTGTCCCTCCTTCTCTAGGACTCATGTTCTGACCTTCTCTTGGTTTATCCCACTTGCTATCCCTGGAATCAGGCCTCAATACTAGTACTAACTTCCAAACTGAGATCCTATTCCTCAGTCGTTCATTTGAACCCCTGAGGTCCTCTGACAAGCTTCAGTTCAACTGTCACATCCACAAGGGGGTCTACTCTAATGTGAGATGAGATGCAGTACCCTTGCCGTATGCTTCTGGAGCACCCCGGTCTCCATTCTCAGAACACATGTGGCTTCTCTTGAAATTGTTTAATTTGCCTCATAATATTGAGGGGCTGCAGAGTACAAACCCTGGAGCCAGGCTGCGTGAGTTTGGATCCCAGCTCTATTCCCAGTTCACCATGTGAACTTAGAAAAATAACTGGCCTCTCTGGACCTCATGCTCTTCTTCCATAAAATGGGGAATCAACTGTACCTACCTCATAGGATCGGTGAGTAATTAAGTGAGTGGGTGCATGCAACATACTTTGAAGAACATCCAGCACATAGGATATGCTGGACAGTGTTGGCAAAAATAAAAAACGAAAACCATAAGCATCTTTAAAGGCAGAGCTGCTTGGTTTTCCGTCCTTTACATAACACCTTTGCCACAGAATAACATCTGATGCAGGAGCCCCTAGGTGGCTCAGCCAGTTAAGGTCTGCCTTTGGCTCAGGTCATGATCCCCGGGTCCTGGGATCAAGTCTTGCATTGGGTTCCCTGCTCAGGGGGAACCTGCTTCTCCTTCTCACTCTGACACTCCCCCTTCTTGTATTCTCTCTCACTCTCTCAAATAAATAAAATCTTAAAAAAAAAAAAAAAATCTAATGCAAAGCAAATGGTCAATAAATACTTACTGAATTGAACTGTGTATGTCCCAACGGGCTTGCTCTAATACTGCATTGCCGGAAACTTCCTGTATAGTCCTATTCAGAGCACTGTAGTGAGGTATTGGTGCAGGGATGCTCACTGCAGCCATGTTTACAAGACACCAAAAATGGGGGAGGGGTGGGAACATCCTGAATGTCCACCTGCAGAGGACTGGTCAGCATACATTGGGATACTTCGTAGCATTTTCAAAGACTGAGATAGAACTGTATGGGGTAATGCGGAAAAATTTCCAAGATAAGTGAAGTCGGAAGGCTAAGAATAGGGTGAGATAAACATGAGTATGTAGGTACATGCCCTCTGTGTCCCCAAACTTGCCCTGTGTGCAAGTTTTCTGAATCTCTACACTAGATCCTTTAACGGTGGCTCCCTATGGGGAGGAAGAGAAGCAAAATGGACTTACATAGGTTTATGTTCTTCACTATAGTATTTCGTCAAGTACATTTATTCCTTTTACTTAAAATGATCAAAGTGGCTTGCCTTAAAGAGTGTGTTGTGGGGGCACTTGCCTGGCTCAGTAGGAAGAGCATGCAACGCTTCACCTCAAGGTCATGAGTTTGAGCCCCACACTGGGTGTAGAGAATATAAAAAAGATAAATAAATAAGCTTAAAAATAAAAAAAAAATAAAAAAAAATAAAAAGTGTTTTTATGCCAGACTTTTCCTCTCTGGAACAAGGACAGGCAAAAAAAAAAAAAAAAAACCTGAGCAGAAAATAAGATGGTGAGTACCTGGCAAGTAAATAAAGACATTTTACTGGCAACCACACTGGTTTACTGACTAGCAGAAGGGGGAGGGAATCCACCAGGGTGGCAATTTCGGACCAGTCGTGTGTGTAAATATAAGAGCTAATGCTGATTGAGAGCTTACATGTGTCAGACACTATGCTCAGCCCTTTCCAATTATTGTCTCATTTAATCCTACCTATGAGGAAGCACTATTATTATCCTCATTTTACCAAAGGGAAAATGGAGACACGGAGCATTAAGCAACTTGCCGGAGGGCACACAGCTCGACAGCAGAGGGGCTGAGATTCCATCTCAGGCAGGGCAGCCGCCCAGCCTGCACGCCCAGCCTGCACGCTCGTTAGTGTCCGACAGACAGCCACCGTCGGGGCCAGTCCAAGGGAGGCAAGGACAGAGGAAGTTCTCTCAAGATCTACCCAGCTCTATTCCTGTGACAGTATCTGGCATTTAATAAAAATTCCATTTTGCTTCCAGCTTATAAGAGTCAACATAATACACTTCAGTTAGTCCCAAAAAAGTATGAGCTGTCTCATATGGTAGGGAAATTATACAGCTAAAAGGTCAAAGGCTGACAAACACTGAACAGTCAAACGGCTGAAAAATGGAATGTATTAACGCTGGGCCTAAGAAAATTTCAACTCCGAAACAACAGAGCAACAGTCACAGAACGACAGTTTTACATGAGGCGATTGGACACTCTGAAAAACATTTCCCTGTTGCTACCCACCATGGAGTTAGGTTCACGTATGGACGAGTTATTTCTAAGACTTTTTAGTTACATTCAGGATGTTCTTCTTGGGGTTTTCAGGTAAGAATGTGTGAGATCTGAAAGTCCAACTGAGCTGGGTTTGGTTCCAGGCTCCTGCATTTTAGCACCAGCTATACAACCTCGAAAATGTTCCTAAATGCTAGGTCTCAGCAAACCCATCTAAAAATTCAGTGATAAGAGTTACCTCTGTCAATGCAATATAATTAAAAAGGAAACAAAATAACTCCATCTACAAATCATTTGTAATATAAACAACTGGAGAAAATGAGTTTATCTTCCTTGTTTCCCAGACAAGTTGTTGTCTACACCACATGCTTTTCTTTTCCAATCCAACACTCTTTGGCATTGCACAACTACTCTCCCCTTCATCCTTTCCAAAAATGCAAATGGTTGTTTTTTATATTAGGGGATTTAAGCTCCCCAGATGGGCATAATAACTGATTTCAAATAAGGACAATCCACTTTCTGCTAATGAAAGAGGATTCACATTTGCCCTCTTCTGGGCCAACTGAATTTTTAGCTAGATTCACATTTGCAAGACAACCTTGAAGACGTTCCTGGTACATCCACTTAGCCCCCTCCCTTCCCTCACCTCACTCCTAGGCCTTAGTTACTAATCCTTTGGATCCCCTCCCACTTCCCCAAACACCAATCGTATCGCAACACTTCACAGAAATGGAGACAACCGATAATTAGCAATACTAGAGGGAAATATTCTTGAATTCACAATCAGAAATTTGATTAACATCTAAACACAGCCCAGGGTATATTCCCAATTTGGAAATGAGCAGAAGGCACAAAGATGATGCTCTTCCTTTTCTCTCACCAAAGAATATCAAACCATAATCCATATACCTAAGATCCATGACCATTACCTAACTGTTAGCCACTGCCTGTAACAGGGACTGTTATCATATCAAAGCTTTAATATCCCTAATAAAAGTCTTCTTGGTGTGTACGTTTTGTTTTTAAGTCTACTCTTGAAAAATGCCCCTGTGGTCACCAAATAAATCCAAGTTTTATTTATTTATTTTTAAAGATTTCATTTATTCATTCATGAGACACACACACACACACACACACACACACAGGCAGAGACACAGGCAGAGGTAGAAGCAGGCTCCATGCTGGGAGCCCAACGTGGGACTCAGTCCCAGGACTCCAGGATCACGTCCCGGGGCAAAAGGCAGGTGCTAAACCACTGAGCCACCCAGGGATCCCCTAAATCCAAATTTTAAAAGATCACAAAGACATGCACATAATAATTTGGACAAATCTGACCTAGTTAATAGTATCATATTATGCTCTTCTGTCTCAAGTAATAACACTCAGAAGAGCAATCTAGCTACAATATTGATTTTAGAAAATGTATGCTGAATTTTTTTCCCTACCTTTGTCTTTGACCTTGACATCCTATTTGTGGAATCTTGTCCTATAGACATATTTTCACTTCTACAAAATGATTTATGTCCATGTTATTCAATGAAGTAGTGTTTTAAAATATTAAAAATATTTATCCAAAGGGAACTAGTTAAATCACAGCTATACTGATACCAAGAGATTACACAGCCTTGTAAAAGACAAAACAGTAATTTCTATTACTGAAATTGCAAAGAACTGTAAGACAGTGTTAAATAAAAGACCAAGGTACCAAAAAGCATGTATTGTATACTACTTTTCAAAAAAAAATAGGGAAGAAATAAGAACATATGCAAAGAACACACATGCACATGTGTCCCTGTAATTACATTAAGAAATTGCAGAAGGAAAATGAAAAAGTAAATGGCACTGGATATAATTTTGAGAGACAGGAGAATTTGAAATTAGGCAGATAAGGATAGGTATACGAAAGAAATTTCTTACTACTTTTGAAATATTCTGCTCCCTGAAGCATATACATGTATTATCTACTAAAAAAATACATTAAAAATCAATTAGTCATAAAAAAAAATGACACTTCATTGTTTCAAGATAAAAAAAAACACCGTAAGGTCACATTTTGTGATTGACCATGATTCTTTTCCCTCTTTTTTCTAATACCATGAAAGCCCATACTAAAACACACACACACACACACACACATACAAACACACACACACACTAACACACACACTCTTCAATTAATAAAGGAGAAAACTCTTGGGGGGGAGGACATTTTAAAAGAGCTCCACAAAGCCTTACTCCATATATTTTATCAATCATATTAAGGTGAACTGCAATCTCTTATCATTGATTAGACTTCTCTAGTTCACAAAACCCTTTTGCCTCGATCATTCCGGATCCTCTGAAGTGTCCAAGAGAGAGGCATCCTCACCTCTGTCACATAGACACACTCACCTTCATAGGTGCCGACTTCCAGAAGGGTCCCGCTCTGCTCGAGGTCCAAGAACTCCTTCACAGTCAGAAAGTTATAGTCCACGCCAGGTACTTCTCCTTCTCTGGGAGATCGGGTTGTGCCTACAGCCGACAAGACAAATGCACAGTCGATGAAAACAGAATGCTCCCCATTCAGTCGTAATTAGAATAACCTGTTCTGTAGGCTGGAGTTAGGACCTAAAGCTGCCCACCCATCTGCCCAAACAGAGACCCAGCAGAGACAACTTGTTTCTAACAGCACAGCATCCTCACTTCCACCCTCTAGTGCTGGGAACCTTCAAATGGGAGAAAGAACACAAACCAAGTCCAGCTGGATAGCCTGGGGTGAGTTTTTTATCATTTCTTAAAGTGCACTGAATGAAAAAGGCAAACTGGATTTTATATGGACAACATTCACAACTGGCAGCTTTTAGGACTCCAGTAAATACTAAAAAGTTATCCACCTTAAGCTCACAGCCTAAGGGGCTTATATTTTTTAACACAGGCCTCAAAAATTCTTGTGTTCCAAAGTACATCCGGCAAGTTCCAATGTAATAAGCCCTTTGAAGAAAATGACACCCACTACATAAACACATCACTAGAGAAATGCAATTGCCCAAGATCGGTGGTTGGATATCTCCCAGGGATTAAAATGCCGCCGCTCTACCCGTGTAATTAATATGTTTGATGAAAAGAGGCCACCCATAAGTTCTGATGGGAAAGAAGGAGCACTGAATTGCCTAGAAAGTTCTCCCCTTGAGTTAATATGGTCATTCTCCTAATGACTAATAAATACAACAATTCTTCTTATGAATAATGTAGGGCCTCTGGAGTATGTATGTAAGTCACCCAGCTCAGGGGCTAGGCGGTAGACAAGTTATTTTAGCCTAATCTCTACCAAAAGCGTGGAAGCAATGTAGAAGGAATGTGAATTACACACAAACCAAGAAAACAAACCAAGAAGCAATTATGATAGTGTGTAAGAAGATAGATCTTCTGTTAAATATTATAAAAGAGCAAAAAAGAGCAAAACACATGATTTCTGCTCTTACATTCAAGTTAGGTGATACGATCAACGTAAGTCATTTTGTAAGGTGCCATTACCTGTGGTGCTTTAAGGTCGATGTTTTCCTACATGATAAACAGGGATTTTTCCATATTCCTAGGAACTTAATAAGCAAGGATTTCCCCCCTAATCCTAGAAACTTTAAAGCAATTCAATAACCAACTCTATGTACCTTGTGGCTCTAATGTTCTCTCATCATTTGCCTACATGAATGGTCATGTCCACACACCTACTGTGGCCATCCAGAATTCTTTAAAGTCAAAAACTCAACACTTGTCGCATATTTACTTCAGGAAAATATATTTTTTAAATTGAGCCTGGTTTTTCTAATATCTGAAATCTGAGTGGGTTTTTTTTTTTTTTTTTTAATACCAGGTCTGACTGTAGAGTCAGACTACTTTAAAAAAAAAAAAAAAAAGATTTATTTGACAGAGACAGAGAGAGCACAAGAAGGGGAGAGGCACCCAGAGGGAGAGGGAGAAGCAGACTCCCCACTGAGCAGAGAACCGGATGTAGGGCTCGATCCCAAGACCCTGTGCCAAGACCCTGAGCCAAATGCAGACGCTTAACCGACTGAACCACCCAGACGCCCCTAAATCTGAGTGTCATAAATAGCTGCAAACTGTATGGTTTTATGCAATACAGCATGGTTGTATTGCATACGTTTGCTTATCAGGTCCCACATGCTGGAGTTTTCTAGTAAAGAAGCCTGCTTATGTCCACAAGTCTACTCTTGTACTGTTTCTTGATCTGTTCCCATTTTGGGCTACCCTGGCAGATGATGACAAGTCCTTTCAGGTTAGCTTACAATTTTAAATTGAGATCTCCAATGTCAATCTAAAACAGTTCAAGGCTTGCCTCCCAACAAATTGTGGTCTTGGGCATGTTCCTTAGCTTCTGTTATTACTTGGTTTCCTCATCTGTGAAACAGGGATAATAATGGTACCTACCTACCTACACTATAGATTTGTTGTGTGTGAATGAATGAAATAAACCATTGAGAAGACTTAGCTCAATAATCATCATCACATATTATAGTTTATGTCATGGGTAGAATGAAATGAGTTGATAGAACACTATAATTCGGGGATTCCTGGGTGGCTCAGTGGTTTGGCGCCTGCCTTTGGCCCAGGGTGTGATCCTGGAGTCCCAGGATCGAGTCCCGCATCGGGCTCCCGGCATGGAGCCTGCTTCTCCCTCCTCCTGTGTTGTCTCTGCCTCTCTCTCTCTCTCTCTCTCTATCATAAATAAATAAATAAATCTTAAAAAAACCCACTATAATTCAAATGTTATGTATCTATTTATATGTGTGTATATATTATAGATCTCATTACATCTATCACTATGTTTGATTTTTTTTTTTGATAAATATTTATTGAGGTCTCAATTCATGCCAGGTACTAGTTCAGGCACCAGAGAAACTAGCAAACAAGACAAAGCCTCTACCCTAGTGAAATGTATATTTTACTATGAAAGACAGAAAACAAATGTGTATGTGAAGATAACATATAATTTCAGGTGGAAATAATCTTCCATAGGAAACATAGATTAAAATGCCTACGAGAAATGTAGGCTAAAGGGTTTAAAAGTATCTTGGAAGAAGGAACCACGCCCTGAGAGGAGGAAAGCTATTTTAGATGGGGATTAGGGAAAGCCTGGTTAAGGAGGTGCCACCCAAATGGAGAGGGCTGCCAAAGTGATGGGAAAGCATTCCAGGCAGGCGGAAAGGCCAAAAACTTTGATGCAGGAATAGACTTGGGATATGAGAAGTGCAAAAAGGCCGGAGAACTGTGACAGGGGAACAGGGAAGAGGTTAGTTAGGAAAGCTACAGCAAACACTTTATATTTTATTCTAAGGAAGAAGAGAAAGCTACTGCTAAGATTTCAGCAGGGTGGTGCTAGGATTCATTTTACAAAGATAGTGGAGCTTGACAGAGAAGAGGTTTTGGGCAGAGTAATAAGGGGAGACTGGCATGAACAGAAGCAATGAGACCAGGGAGGTGCTTATTATAGGGTCCATGTGAGAGAAAATCAGGTCATGGACAAGAAGAGTAGGACGGAGGCAGTGAGAAGCAATCAGATTTCTATTATACGTTGTGAATATTTCAAATAGCTGTGACACAGTCCACAGCACAGACATATTAAACTCATCAAGCCACATGAAGTCTATATTTTGAAGACAGAGCTTGCTGATGGGAGTGGATGGAGTGTGTAAGAAAAACAGAGGGATAAAGACTGACAGCCCATTCTTTGCCCTGGGCAAATGGCCTTGTGTCCTTTACAGAGATCAAGAAGGGGGGGGAGGGTTGGTGGTGGTTCTCAGGGGAAAAACATTAAGAGTTCATCCTGGGACGTGTAAAGTTTGAGTTGCCTGTTAGACACCTAGATGTGGAGGGCTCTGGACGACTCACCAGGTAAGCCTGAAGAACACAGTGGAGACTGGGAAATAAAATTGAGAGTGATCAATAAACCACTGGCAAGAGAGAGATAATCTTGGGGGAGAGGGGAGTGTACAATAAGATGCCAAAAGGTTTGGGTTGAACACTAAAACTCTGTAATTTCTAGAACTGAGAAAACAAGGTAGATCCTCAAAGGAGACTAAGAGGTAGCCCGTCAGCAAGGCAGGAGCAAAGGAAGAGGGTATGATGTCTTGGAACCAAGTGAAAAAAAACTATTTAGCCTGCTACTGGGAAAACACAGTCTATAGCATATTGCGAAATCTCAGCGTGGGGCAAGGATAGAAACTCTTTGAAACTTGCTGCAAAGGGATCTGTCCTAAATGCATTCTGTATGGCAACTCTTAGCCTCCACGCCAAAATTCCATTAACTTCATCTATCCCCATATCCTATCCCCATCCCCTCAAAAAAGATGAGGATAAATAAAACCAGTGCAAAATGTGTTGGGGTTTTCAGAGTCTTCCTTGAAACCAGACAATGGTGGGATTTTTCCCCCCCCGCTTCTTGAGCCACCTCTTCCTCCCTGAGTCTTTCAACCATGTTTTGAGAACCAATCTGTCAGAGTCACTCTAAAGGCAACAGTCACCCCTGAGTCTTAATTTCCTGAAAGGATCCAAAATTATGAAGCACTTCCAAAAAAAATGCTACATTTTAGAGGAAAGATGGAACCAGTGGATACGATTTTGCCATGTAAATAAATATGTTTGGTGGCCTTTGAGCTGCAGGGGAAGGAGGTGGGGGGCGGGCTAGTCTCCACCCACAAAACCTTCAGGGTTTATTACCCAGACAAAACCTTCCTACTCTGCAGGCAGGCAGGAGGTTTACTCCCAGTTACCCTCTAAGCAACCCGCCCTGGGTCTGGGCCAACATGACCAGGCTCCATTCAGTGACGCTGGGAGAAAAGGGCAGGGGAGGGGACCCCGCCTCCTCTTTTCTTCTAGCAGAATGACAGGCTGCCGGCTGGACACACGCCTGGCAGATGGCATTTCAAAGGGTTTTCAGGAGCCATCTGGGGTGGGTACAATTATTACAAACCACGCTTCTAACAAAGCCAGAAGGGTTACTTCCTGGCAGAAGAGAAGTAAAACAAATTCTATCATGTTCCTCAGGGACAGCATATTAAAAAAAAAAAATAATCACCAGGCTGACAAACTGGGGTTTTCTGCAGCCTACAACACTGCCTTTCTGCTTGCCTAGCCAGAAATCGGGCCAACAATATCTGCCAGTTATTAGCTTTAAGCAAATATGCACAGTGCTCACCTCCTTGCCTTCAAAAAACAAACACACAAACAAAAAAACAGGAGTGAGAGATGATCAAACAGTAGGAAAGGAGTAACAGCAACCATCTACTGGATACTTAATTATGTCCCAGGCAAGGTGTTAAGCACTAAAGCAGTACTACTGTATTTAATTGTTATAAGAAATGTAAAAGTAAGGACTATAATTATACTTATTTTATTGATGGAGGAAGCTGAGAGTCAGAGAAGGAAAAGTAACTACCCAAGGTCACATAACAAGTAAACGGGGCAGAGCTTCCGTCTCTTAGAAAAAAAATATCTTTAGATATTTGCGGCAGCAGGGTTTTTAGCAAAAACAAAACAAAAAGAACAAAACAAAAGCAGTCCTCCAAAATTAAAAACGGACTGCCCATACATATGGGAATGATTGAGTGAAATATGGTAGATTCACCCTCAGGAAAATTTTTTCACTATGTTAAAAACAGTGAGATCTACACACAGTTACCAGAAGGAATGTCTATGATGTTCAGCTGAGGGATACAAACAAGTAAGTTACAGAATCATATGTAAAATATGGCTGCATTTTATTGAAAAACGGTAAAGGAAGCCCTATGGATGCTGCATATTTTTTGAGTTAATAAACCGTTCAGTGACTGGAATAATACTAAATCCTTAGCAGTGGTAACCTTCGGAGGGTGGGTTTAGAAATGGGAAGAGACAAAATGATAGTCTTTAAACACCTCTCAGACTTTGAATCATACCAATGGGCATGTAGCTGTTATGGCATTTTATAAATTGAATAAAATGATTATTTCAGGAATCTTGAACAATTTGATTCTCAGGTATCCTATTCAAATATCTTCCGTATTAACTTAGTCCTTGCAAAAACACGCAAAGGAATATAGACTCCAAGGGAATCAAACAATATGTTCCAAGGTTTCCCAGGTCATAGAAATCCAGCAGCAGTGTCAACACCACTTGCCTTTGGCTAATGAATAGAAATAAACTACGTATCAGGGCACCTGGGTGCCTCCATCAGCTAAGCATCCAACTCTTGATTTTAGTTCAAGTCATGATCTTAGGGTCCTGGGATCAAGTCCCATGTTGGGCTCTATACCCAGCGAGGAGTCTACCTGAGGACTCCTCTCTCTATCTCTCTTCTCTCGTCTTCTGCCCCTCCCCCTGCTCACACACACTCTAAAATAATCTTTTTTTTTTTTTTAAAAGAAATACACTACATATAAAGTTGAAAAGGTGATACTATTTTTCTGCCTTTGTTTTTTAAACCTCAATGTGGGGCACCTGGGTGGCTCACTTGGTTAAGCAGCCGACTCTTGATGTAGGCTCAGGTCACCATTTCAAGAGTTCTGGGATTGAGTCCTGCATCATGCTCTGGGTTCAGCAGCGTGTCTCCTTGAGGATTCTCTCTCTCCCTGTCTCTCTCCCTCTGCCCCTCCACTGTTCATGCACTCTCTTTCTTGCTCTCTCAAATAAATAAATAAATACATCTTTATTAAAAACAAAACAAAAAACACCTGGAATGCCTGGGTGGCTCAGCGGTTGAAAGCCTGCCTTCGGCCGAAGGTGTGATCCTGGAGTCCCAGGATCGAGTCCCACATCGGGCTCCCTGCATGGAGCCTGCTTCTCCCTCTGCCTGTGGCTCTGCCTCTCTCTCTCTCTGTGTCTCTCATGAATAAATAAAATCTTTAAAAAAAAAAAAAAAACCCTCAATCTGTTCATCATTTTAACAGTCCTTTTCAAGTGTTAAGATGCCTATAAGATTTCACCAGGTATAGTCAATACTATCAACCCTTTCTACCACCAGATCATAACTTAACAAATTAATTTGAGCTACGCCCTACTGAATGTCTCAGTATGAATTAGCAATGCCCCCAAAAGTTCGCCTTTTAAAGCTTGAGTGGCTGCTTGCTTCCTATGCACATTTTATGGTTCATAAACTTTTAGTATACCTGGCTTGAGTTGACCCTTGCTGAGGGAAATCAGAAAGTGACCTTCCTTTATCAACTCAGCTCTATAAACCATGGCTATAGGAAGAGAAGTAGATTCAGAGCTCATTAGCTCTCTCTTCTTAATCTGAAAAACTCTTGTGAAATATCCAATTGAGGCAGCAAACAAAATCTTAGGGATGGAACACGATATGCCAGTTCTTCCTGCTATGTGTTCCCAGTACCATCAGGCATTCGGGCAAGCTGTCACTCAGCACCTGTCCAAAAGGTATCAAGGCCAGATTGCTAATAGAAGAATCATTACCCTACTAAGATTAAATTGTTAATAGTCGATGGTTTCACCTGCTGTTAAATTAATCTGGGTCGTGCTAATCAAAATCTAATAATGAGACTTCAAAAAATTATAGTCCCTTCAACTATCTCCAATGTTAAGGAAGAATCATTCTATATAATAAAGCAATTATGTGCATTGCTTGAAATTTGTTAGATATCCAGGACAGCCTCATGCTGTTCATTTTTTCAGCTGAGCTGATGGAGATGGAGCACAGTTGAATGTATTGTTCCTACAAATTCTCTTGGTCACCTACCCACATAAGTTTTGCCATATTTCAGGACGTGCAGTACTATTTACTCAACCTTTTCCTTCAAATCAAACTTTAAAAAAAAATGCAACTATATTCATGTAACAAAGAAATGCTTAACTGCTACACAATTACTAGAATAGTTTATGAAAATCCTACAATATCAAAAGCTGGCAAAAGTATGAAGTAACTAGAACTTTCATACATTGTTGTAAGGCTGCAAAATGGTATAGCCACCAGGAAAAGAATTTTGGCATTTTGTTACAAAACTAAACATAAATTCGCCATATGATCCAACAAACATGGAAAGGAGACAGACTAATATACCCTTGAGAAGGGTATGAATCTTTTCATGCCCAAAACGGATTTAGAAACAACATATCCATGAATGCAGACCACAGCCTTCCATGTTTTAAGACTTCAAACACAAGTAATTTTTCTATGGTGCCTCAAATGTGGCAATAGGCACCCAAATGTATCTTTAGAATGCGTACTCCATGTTATCTTCCTGGATTTTTCAATAAAAACCACTCACTTTTACTGAAGCTTTTGTATCACCAACACTGCTAGTTAACATGAAGTATCCAAAAAAGTCCTGGAGACAGAAGTTAAACTGATCTTTTCTCATGAAAGAATGTGCATACATTTAAAAAGAGTCCACCTGGCTTCATCCTTGTGTTCTTTCAAATCTACATTTCTTGGGAAGAGACTGAGGAAGCATACTAAAGCTAGGTCATAGGTTAGGACCACTGAAAGTAGCTCCTAATTAAGGAATAAAGAACACAAATATCAATGGCTGCTATTTATTGAGCACTTACTGTGTGCCAGGGAATTGCTAAGTATGTGCTTCACTGAGGAGAGTATCCTGATGCTTGGATAAGAGCAAAGTTTGTTAGAGCTGCTCCCCCACCACTGTACCAGGCCAGCACTTTCTAATGCATGCTTGCAGGCTTTCATTCTCCTAACAATTATTTTTAAAGCGCTGGATAATCCGTCAGGTGATAGGAATGAGCAAGATCCTGAGAAAGCTTAAAGTTTGTGGGGGAAAAAACAATAAATGATATGAAGGAGAAACTGAAGGTGGTTCAGAGTCCTTCTACCAAAGGGACCTACCCAAAAGGGTCGGGGGGGGGGGGGGAGCGGCCTAAAAATGAGAACATCCAGAGATGAAAGGCAGAAGAGTATGTTAAAGGATAGGAAAAAATTACAATGTGACAGGAGGAGAACATTTGTATGAGGTAGTCACAGAGCCTTGGGAAATACTGCAAGTATTCTGTGGCTCTTACTGGGTGTATGAGCCTGAAAGGGAGGGGAGGCGGGGAGGAGGGGTAGAAGGAGAGGATAAAGACCCAAAATACTGATGGTCTCAGATATGACAGCTCAGCACACTCAGAAATGGAATGGTCAAGGAATGAAACTGTCAGCTAGTAGCAGTGAGCAACACAGACACACGTACACACACAGCAGCTGTGCTGTGTCTTCAGCAGAACAAAGTTGGCTTCAAAGAGCCCAGCATCTGATTGGCCCTGTGTCCAATCCAACTCGATGCCTCCTTATAAACAACTAAAAGGGACCTGACTGGTAACATCCCTGTAGGATATTATAAATTAAGAAATAAAAAACCTAATAATCCTAGGAGGACAGGGACCAAAATTTTGAAGCTGCTGATGCATTATTTAATGCTCTACAAGTTGCCACTCACTCCTTCACTTCAAAGGAAGCCTTAGTGAGGAAAGAAGGTCATATACACTGTATGATGGCTGTTTTTACGTGTCAACCTGACTGGGTTACAAAATGCCTGCTTACCTAGCAGAACACTATTTCTGGCTGTGTCTGTGAGAGTGTTTCCTAAAGAGAGTAGCATGAAGAAGACTACTGTCACCAAGTGTAGGTGGGCACCATCCAATCTACTGGGGCTCTAAGTAGAACAAGAAGGCAGAGGAAGGGCAAATTTACTCTGCTTGAGCTGAGACATCCATCTTCTCCTGCGTTCAGACTATGGGGTGGGTAGGGTTCTGGTTTCTGAGCTTTCTGAGTCAGACCAGGACTTACAGCTTTGGCTACTCTGGTTCATCAGACCTTAGCACTCAGCACTCACACTACAAATTTTCCTGATTCTCCAGTATACAAAGGGCAGACTGTAAGGACTTCTAGTCCTCCATAATTGCATGCCTGAGCCAATTCCTATAATAAAGATCATTCTCCCTCTCTCCACATACTCTCCTCCTCCCTTATCCCCACCTCTTCTGGTTCTCTGGAGAACCTTAATACACAGGTCAATGCAAATTGATCCTTTCGAGAAGCACCATTTTGACTAATTGGGCATTCCCTCCCTCTAAATCTTTCAACCATCATAACAAAGGTCAGAAATAATACCCTCATCTTTCTATCCTGATCATAACAAAGAATACTCAGTAATTATGTCTTGAATGGAATACTGCCAAGCTGCACAACAGTAGGTGTGTAAAGACAATCATTGTCATGCCATGAACAACTCACAGGCTCGGTATCAGAAGATCCTTTCAGGTTCCATCTTGCATTTAGGAACACCATGTGATGGGGGCACAAGAATCTCATTTAAGAATCACACCTAAAACACTGCGAATAAATAAGGACTTAGCATTTGTTCCACTCTGCTGATGATTTGAAAAAGTGGCCTAGATACCAGAGATGGGAAGCATCTGATCTGGTTTTTGTGATCTTACTTCTAGCTTTACTCTCTACAACTGTGACTTAGATGAAAAGAAACAGGTTTTGAGTGTCTGATCCAGGTGAATCACCAAGATGAAGACAGCTTAACAGCAACTGCTCAAATTGCCCATGCATCCTCTTCCTAGAGGCCAGGTCCTCTGTTATCAGAAGTCTGAACAGGTCACCTCTCAAGGAGATCCACACAACATCAAGGATGAATGTGGACCCCACAGACTGCTGAGTACATCACATTACAATACAGAAAAAGGATATAGATTTGCCTATGGAAGCTTCTGGCAAGCAACAGACTCCCAATAATAAACAAAGGTAGCAATTTTTCAAAAGGAAGGAACTTGGTACAAGAATCGGGTTCTAGTTCCAGCTCTGCCACTAAAGTAAAATTTGTAACTGACCTTCAAAAAATCCCTTTTAAGGCAGCCAATGTCCTTACCTATAAAACAAGGAGGATAACTATTGCCAGACTACATGTTACAGGATTTGTGTCCTCTTAATGCCTGTGGTTCTTGGTCAGGCCACTTCGAAGAATGAAGAGAGAGACAACATGAAAAGTAGTGGGCTGCAAAGCAGGTAAGTAAGTACCATTATCATCCCCACCACACAGATAAGAAAACTTACACAGAGAGATTTGGTGACTTGCCAAAAATAACATAGCTGGTAAATGGCAGAGGCAAGGTTTGAACCCATGATCTTATGGCCACAGAGCAGTGGAAGCTCCTAAATGCAAGGAAGATACTGGGGTGAGGAAACAAACTGGTAGGGGGAGACAGGTGACTCTTAATAGCTCTCTACTTGGGGATGAATAAATCATTACCTGTCCTCATCGAAGAAAGCTACGGGGCTGATGGCGTTCAGTGTGGGGGGAGAGTGCTTCTCCCTCATGACTTCTTTGATCCCAAACCCGAGTTCTCTGAAACTATGTCTTACTACTTTTAACTAGAATAATGAGGTAAATTAGGCCACAATCCAGTGAACAGGGAAATCAGGTAATAACTTGAAAAGAGATATTAACCATTCTTCCTCTTTTACGCGGGGGAGGGAACTCTGTAACTATAAATTCATGGAAACCCTGCATTCATTAAAAACAGTAAAGTGAAAATTCTCAAGCTGTCAGTGATTCACTTTAAACATTCAGCATTCAGGAAATAAAGGACAAGAATCTCCAATACTAGATGCACGCTTATCAAAAATCAACTTTTGAGGATTATCTCGAGGCATTTTTGTTCAGAAAGGAATTCTGCAAATCAGTAATGCTATATCTTAGTACTAAAGGTTGTCTGTGATAAAAGGGGATTACATCAGACAGACTTTCTCCGTTATGACAGGTAATACTTTTTACTTTCTCTGAATTAATGACAGCAATTGTCTGTATGAGACGGAATGAACGAATTCCAACAATCTCCACCAGATAATTTCAAAAGCAAATGTGAAAGAAAATTATTATTTTGTTGAAAAGCTCTAATTAATTAAGAATATCAAGTTTCCAGAAATTAGATGACTTTGTAAGTCCACGGCTGAATGTTTCTAATATGTGGCAGCTTCCTTTCTTTTGCTTAAAACAACATCAAGAGTGACTGCTAATGGGCATGTGGTTTCTTTTTGGAAGTAAATGAGAATATTCTAAAATATTCTAAAATCAGACAGTTACATTGGTTGCACAATTTTAGGAACACAATAAAAATGCTGAATTGTGTACTTTAAAGGATGAATTAAAAAAAATAAAGGATCAATTTTATGGAAACAGCACTGTGTATCAATAAAGCTGTTAAAATTGCCCTACAGAGATACAAAATAGTCTCTGTCCTCAAGGACATTACAATTTAATACAGGAGTTGTTATATTTCCATGAACAATATGTGCATTCTGTAACAATTTAACAGCTGCTTCCAGGAGTCCTCCCAAGATATGAACCAAGAGCAAGTATGAGATCAGAAATTTCTGACCATGTTATGTCATTTTCCTAAAAACTGCAGGCATCTAAAGTTCACCCAGAACAACAGAAAGAAACTCTTATAAGAACTAAAATCAGACTTGTCGAGTTCAAATTCCAGCTCTAATATTTACAAACTGTGCAACCATAACCGAGTGAAATATTTTTGGCCTTGGTGTCCTCATCTCTAAAATGGGAGGAATAATAATACCTGCCTAATAAGGATGTGTAAGGATTATAGAAGACAACACATAAAAAATGGTTAGCTGGTTGTAATATGAATTCAACAAACACTGGCCATCACGAGAGAAGCGTCATCACTGTCAACACCATAACACACTCTGCTTATAAAGGGAAATAGCTGTGAAAGAAAGAAAAGAAATGAACTTTTGATCATTCATTACACTGCTAACATGGAACTCAGGTTTTCTATATATAATGTCGGATGCATTTCTCCCCAGAGAGGCGTTTTCCCCCTACTTTCACAAAACTTTCTGTCCTTAATCACCATCTTTTAAAACCTCTCATATGAATGTACATAATTTCCAACTGCAACTTGTTGGAATATCTTTTGATAAGAAATCACAAAGTGGAGGTGCCCGGGTGGCTCAGTGGGTTAAGCAGCTGCCTTCAACTAAGGTCATGATCCTGGGGTCCTGGGATACAACCCACAACAGGCATCCTGCTCAGCAGAAAATTGGCTTCTCCCCCCGCCCTCCATACCCAGCTCATCCTCTCTCTCACTCTCAAATAAATAGAATCTTAAAAAAAAAGAGAGAGAAAGAAATCACAAAGTCAACACTTTTGTAAATATCATAAATTTCATTAATCATTTATCACTAAATACCAGCATCTCCCTGTGAGAAAATGCCTATTTACTGGAAGACAGTGTTGGAATTGGAGGAGCTCAAGTCCTCTAATTCCAAGTTATCATGTAATTGCTCAGATGATTAACTGCTTCTATTTGGAAAGATGTAATATTTACTTATGGAACAAATACTACATGGCTGAATATAAAGAGAGAAATCAATTGATACTTAGTACCAAAACAGAGCAATTATAAAAGCAACTCAAGATGGATATAATAAAAGAGAGGTTTGCATTGACTTAATAAATACATTGGTTCTCAGTTGACATAGGCATGATAGTTCTCAAAGTCTTTTTAAATTGTCAGCCAACTAATCCTCACCATGTATGTTTTACTTTGGCTCCCATCAAGTATACAAACTGCTATGTCAAAGCAAACAAAGGGAATATTGTGTAGTGTGGGATATGACATGCTAAAAGAAAAAACAGGAGTTAGTTATCATATTAAGTCTGTACCAAAGATACTCTTTTTCTGATCTCATACTTGCTCTTGGTTCATATCTTGGGAGGACTCCTGGAAGCAGCTGTTAAATTGTTACAGAATGCACATATTGTTCATGGAAATATAACAACTCCTGTACTAAATTGTAATATCCTTGAGGACAGAGACCACTTTGTATCTCTGTATCTCAGTAGGGTAATTTTAACAGCTTTATTGATACACAGTGCTGTTTCCATAAAATTCATCCCTTTAAAGTGCACAATTCAGCATTTTTATTGTGTTCCTAAAACTGCAACCAATGTAACTGTCTGATTTTAGAATATTTTAGAATATTCTCATTTACTTATGTTTTCCTTACCAAAACGCACAAGAGTACAGCCTTTACAGTATAAAGGAAATCATAGTGGGAACAGTACAATTTCTAGGATATTTCAGCACAGTATTGAAGGGTTACTGAGCAGAGAACATAAAAACTGGTGATTTCTTTCTATTTTTTAACACGTGCCTCCCCCCAGCCTGTTTTTAATACCAGCATTCATCTTGTAAGGGCTTTGCTGACAGCCAAAACTCCTAACACTCAGAGATTGCCTTGAGTAAAGACTAAAAACACGAGCTTGTGAACATCACTCATGGGTGGGTTCCCAGGCAGCTGAATTCACTCTTGGGATGCTGCTACTGTTCATAAGACACTTATGCTGCTCCCTCATTAATGATGACATCAGCAGATTCCCAGAAAACTGAATTACTGCTTTGACTTCTTCCCAGCCTGGGACTATCCATTACTTTATCTAATGCTTGCCAATTATCTCCATAACTATAAGTCACCATCCAAAAAAAAAAAAAAAATAGACTTGGAGCAACTGCAAAATGATCTAGAGCCAGCTGATTAACTGTTATTGCCCTCATTTTGATTAGTTCACTTCTCAATGAGCAATTATATCCTCATATTATGTAGTGCCTCCTTACCACAACTCTGCTTCATTTTATGTTACAGACTACACTTCCTAGATAGTTGAGTCATATAAATTATTGTTCACTCTTAAGCCAAATTAGGTACCTTGCAGAGGTGAAATTAAAAACAAGTATTAATACTGCTAAACATTTGCTTGGAAAATGTAGACAACAATGAATGTATGCCTGTGCTGATGGGCTAAATTGAAAAATCCCGTCTTCGCCCATACTTACTTTAAAAAGAATTATTTCATTATACTACTTTGTGAGGTATCAAAGGTATTCTTAGAAAAATGGCCAGTTTGGGAATGCCTAAGTGCCTCAGTGGTTGAACAGCTGCCTTAGGCTCAGGGCGTGATCCCAGAGTTCCAGGATACAGTCGCACACTGGGCTCCCCTCGAGGAGCCTGCTTCTCCCTTCTGCCTATATCTCTGCCTCTTTCTCTGTGTCTCTCATGAATAAATAAATACAATCTTAAAAAAAAAGAAAAAGAAAAGAAAAATGGCCAATTTTTAAAAAGTAAAATCAAGTAGAAATCTTCATGATTATAAGTTACTTAGAATAATTACTACATAAAACAATATTCTATGCTAATAGAAATTGGCTCTTTTCAAACATCTTTATTTCAGAGATGTCAGGTGTGTGAGTGGGCTGCCTTCTAAGATGGCTACATCATTTTAAGCCTACATGATTCTCCTTAACCCAAGAATGCAAATTATGCCCTTGTCAGCTATTCAACTGAACCCACTGTGAGTCCAGATCAAATCAAATCAAGGATCAAATCAATGACTTTTATCAGAGACAGAAATTTTAAAATCAATTCATGACAAGTTAATGACATCTTAGTTGTGACATATGAACAATCTCTTAGAAAAAATGGAGTTGTATTACTTGTTTATGTTTTATTTTACACATAGTAATTAAATGGCGTATCACACGATGCTTACTGGTCCTCACCCTTGGGTTTCATCTAATTCGTCATCCCTGTCAAGAGAGCCTGCTGATCAAGGGCAAAGCGAGGGTAGAGGCAATCTTTATTTCCTTCAGTTGGAAGCAGGGTATAACTGCCATTAGCTTCCTGTCAGCAGGTGAAGACCTGGTGATGTGATAGATGATCCTGGAGCTCTTACAAGCAGTTTTCACCACACACTTGCCTCTTAACCTATTTACCCAGAAGTTATACTCTCATCTTATGGGAAAACCACATTTTTGCCCAGAGGGAACAAAGAGTCAAAGTCTTTAATAAATCCAGAAGCTACCGCCATGGCCTTCCACAGCCCTGGCTTCTCAAAACCAAACCAAAAAAAAAAAAAAAAAATTAAAGGGTATTTAATTGAGCCACCTGGGAAATCCAGAAAGCTGCTTCTACCCTCAACTTGTAATACATGTTATATCTGAAAAGAGTAATAAGAGATTAAAGCTCTTCATTTTAAAAGACTTTTACAACATTTTGTACAAGAAGATTTTTGTTTTATGCAGGTAAAACAGGAAATGAGGCACTTAAAAGACTGATTTTCTACATCTTTCAGTGAATACCAACTAAAGTCAGTTAATGACATTTACCCAAAATAAATGGAAATGGAAGAGAGAAGATTCACAGAATAGGTCTTGATCAAATTTTGAGTAGAAGTGGCTAACTTTAAAATTAATAACTGTCAATACCTTATTTCTCTCTTTAGACATAAAAAGTATCTACTATAAAAATTCTAGAACCCATAAAGGAGCACAGAGAAGAAAACAAGCATCCCATAATCCAGATATGAATACCATTAGTAGTGAAGGACCCCAAGCCCCTAGTCACCACTGCAGTCCCAGGGATGGAGGCCTGGAATCGTGAGGGACATTCTCTGTCCTGAACCACTGCAGGCGTCACTACAATCTACACTCAACAACCACAGGCTAGTACTGCACAAGAACACAGTGGTAGCTTTCTACAACCATATTTGGATACCTGCCACCCACGTGCTGCAGGTCACACAAATCCTGAAAACGAGAGTGACACAACAAAATTTATTGGAGAAAGTAGTACTGATTGATGCAAAATTCAGAAATCTTTACATGGGGTCAAGGGACTGGAACTACAAAACTTCCAAAATTTATCAAAAGCAAGAGAAGGAGAAGCAACAGTAATAGCAAGTAACAGATCTATTGTTATCACTGCCACAACTGAATATTTATTCAGCACTTACCATATGTCAGGCACTGCCCAAGTACTTTACATTCTTTGCCCCTCAAATCTCAACATAATCATGAGCAGAGTATTAAGATCCCCACCTCTGAAATCCGGAAACAGGAAAGGGTGTGTTTACTTGCCTAAGATCATCACACAGAGAGGGGGCTTTTGCCCTCTTAATTCAGGGATTAAAACCCCAGATTTTCTGAATCTGGAGCCTAATCTCTTAAATTTAATACCACATGCTTCATGGCATACTCTGTATCTCCTTATTCTTAGAAAACACCAGGCAGGATCCTGCCTCAGGGCCTTTGCACTTATTATAACTCATTCCCATCCCATCGCTACCACACTTTTGTCCCAGCGGCCACCTTCACCAGAGAGCCTCATCGTTGCCCTCAAACCTCCTTCAAGCATATGGTCAAATATCACTGCTATGGACTGAACTGCATCCCCCTCAAACTCATACGGTAAAGCCCTAAACCCCAGTGGGATGGTATTTGCAGGTGGGGACTCTAGGAAGCAATTAAGTTTAGATGGGATCATGAGTGTCGAGCCCTCGTGATATTATTGCCTTAATAGGACAAGACACCTGTAAGAACTCTTGTTCTCTTTCTCTCTCAGGTTCTCTCTCCCACCACCACCCCTTCTCAAGTTTTCCCCGAGTCTCACATCCCCCTGCCCCAGATTTCAGCCTAAAGGCCACTTTGTAACTTAATCTTTCCCTGGCTCTAAAGTAGATTCTCCTTAATTCTCCTTCACAGACCACTGCATATTTCCTTCATGGCACTTTCCACAATCTGTAACAACTTATGTTAGCTGTACACGGATTTGTTGTCTGTTTGACCACAGTATCAAACACTAAAAGGACTAGGGTCAAATCTGTGTCACCCTATCCTCAGTGCTCAGCACACCTCGGCATGCAGTAGCGGCAGTTATTCGTTGAAAGAAAGGTACACTGAGGCTTAACTAACATCACACGATATAAGTCCTTTGAATGATTCTGAAAAAGGAAAAGTAGAAGGAGATGGGAATTAGTGACCTCAGTGAAATCCTGTATCCTGGGGCTCTTCAATGTGACTTGGAGTCCCAAACAGCTGTTTGTTAAACCAGATTTAATCCCATAGCATTACGAAGCATTAAGTTATATTCACAAGTTAAAATACATCATAAACATCAATACCATGAAAATTGAAACAGGAGGGATCCCTGGGTGGCGCAGCGGTTTGGCGCCTGCCTTTGGCCCAGGGCGCGATCCTGGAGACCCGGGATCGAATCCCACATCAGGCTCCCGGTGCATGGAGCCTGCTTCTCCCTCTGCCTGTGTCTCTGCCTCTCTCTCTCTCTCTCTCTCTCTCTCTCTTTGTGTGACTATCATTAAAAAAAAAAAAAAAGAAAGAAAATTGAAACAGGAGTTGAAATCAAACTCCTCTGTGTCTTCAACAAATACTTACTAGACATCTACTATGTGCCAAGTATTATTCGAGATATGAGGATACAGCAAAAAATAAACCAGTCTCTGTCCTCATGGAGTTTATACCCTAATGAGTAGAGATACACGGTAATTAAGCTGATAAATACGAAGTACCTCATTCAGCGTAAGTGAGGAAAAAGAATAAGAATGGTAAGAAATCCTGGGTGGTATAAGTGGAGTTACAACTTTCTGTGGTTTGGGAATGCCTCACTGAGAAGGTTCATGTGCAGAGGTGTACAGGAAGTGAGGGCAGGAGTGATACGGAAAACCCAGAGTGTTCCAGGCACACAGCTCGTAACAGTAAATGGAAATAACCTGAGGCAGTAATGTACCTGGTCTCTATATTACAGTATGGAGCAGAGACAGTGAAACGTTGGATCAGAGATATGAGGAAGACTTGGCAACAAGCAGATGCTGGTCACCATAAAGACTCTGGCTGTTACTCTGAATGAATGGGATACCATAGGAGGTTTTACACCAGCAGTGTCATGAGACTTCACAGACTTCACTTTTATAGAGATCACTCTGCCTACTGAGTTGAGAACAAACTCCATGATGGACTAGAAGAGAAAGAGGAACAATAGATAAGAGGGTATTATCGTAACTTAAGTAATAGATTGTGATTGGGTGAAAGAGCCACTAATCCCTCCCATTCAAACATGGAATCCAATTCTCCCCTCGAATGTGAATCTGCTTAGTGACTTGCTGGGCCAGGGGAATACAGAAGGGATGCTGTGTTATGCCTGCAGCTTCTGATTTAGTTTCTCAGAATATGGCAGCTTGGGCCAGCCGTAAGGGAATAGCTCTGTTCCTAAGCATTTATTTGCGAGACATTATATTAATATGGTTAAGAACCTGAGCTTTGGAGTCAGAAATATTTGTATTTGAACTCAGCTATATCACTTAACAGGTGACCGCAGGCAAAGAGCTTGATTTTTCCGAATCTCAGTTCTCTCATCTGCAAATGGGATTAATAACAGGGCCTCCTTCCTTGACGTATTGTTAGGTTATGCTGAGATAATGCATGTAAAATACTTGGCCAGTGCTTGCCACATAATAAGTACTCCTTAAAAAAAAAAAAAAAAAAAAGGTACTCCTAAACAAAACTAAGCTAGCAAAAGGATTGATTTGTCACTTTTTTTTTTTTTTTTTTTAAAGGCAGGGTACCATTGAACATTCTGGAAATGGAAACTTCTGTGGCAGGACTCCCTGATTTCCATTACATTAAAAGCCCAGATGCAAAAGGAATTAGTCTCAAGGGAATAAACAACCACAGTTGACTACCCATCTTGTAAGAATGAACAGTGTCTATGAAGACGTCATATGATTATCTGCCAGGTTGCTTTTCAGGAGAGTCTCATGACCGGTAAAGCATGGCAGTAATGGAATGACCCTACTAAATAGAACTGACTCTCAGCATAAGAGCTTTCCCAAATTTTAAGACCATCACATCTATTTGGGCAGAGAGTTCAGCCAACTCAGTGGATGGCAAACTATTATAACATCAATTTATGAGAACCTGTAAATTTATGAAAAAAAGATGATTTTATTATTGTATCCAAAATCATGCTGCTGATAATGGGTGCAAATTCTATGATAAAACCCTAGACGGGAGATGTAAGGTCTACCACAGAGTGGAAGGACTCCAAACACAGAAATCACTTTACCACTTTATGAACTTGGGCTTGATAACAGATCGCTGTTTGAGATACATTCTATTTCCATTTTATTACAGAGATTACACTGAATAAAGAGCTGATTTTAAGAGTAAAACTCTTTCTGTGGCATTGAGCCAGAAGCAATAAAATCCTGACCTAACAGCTATAACAAAACAGAGAAACCTACTGCCATATATCTCTATATTAAAAAAGCAGCCAGCAAGATACATCCCTGGATGGACACTGGAAAGGAATGTTGCTTAAAAAAATATCAATATGCCACAATTTAGGAGAAAGTACAACAGATGTTTAGAACTGGTTTAATAAATATTTAAATGTGCATGCCGACATGCCATTAGTTTGTGAAATATAGGTTTTGGAAAATATTGACTTGAGGCCTGTATTACTTACAGAGTAAATACAAAGTACAATGAATATTCATGAACAATGAGAATTCACTGTTTTAATGTAAATATGCATACCTGAGTTCTGGAGTGATTAGCTTCCTATTTGGTGGTTGCTGGATTATGATAAATGTTATACCCCTTACCATATGTTAATGAGTAATTTAAAGCACAAGAGCTTTTATGAAGAGCTAAGTTCTATTTCAAACTGCAAAATGTTGAAATGCATTAGAAAGTCATTACTGCCTAAGAGTCATAAACATCATTTTTACCAAGAAGCCACCATTTATCTACAGAAGCATAAACCAAAGGTTTTTTTTTTTTTTTTTTTTAATTAAAACTGGTAATGGCTCTCAATCTAACTGCTTTTTTCAATAGGATGGAATGTCTCTGGGATGTGTTACTCTATCAATAATTTCCACTGTTCTTTACAGTGACACAAGCTTAAGGCGGCAATGGGTATAGACAGGTAGCAATAAGGAGACCTACTATGACAGAGGAAGAAAAGACCCTTTTTCACTGTCAAATGGTCTTCTTCAAGAACAGTGCTTTCTCCCCCCAGGGTAGCCTCCAAATGTTAACAAAATAGCAAAGAAGAGATCTAAGTCAAATAAATTTGGAAGGCAACTGGGTTTCAACCAATTGAGAAGAATTCTTTCTGCAAGACTCCTTTAAAGTCTTTAATATGCTCATACTCTTTGTTGAGTTTCCAGAAAGGATAAACTATGCTGTGTTTACCCAGTTCTTTCTTCATTGGGCATTTCACAGGACTCATGCTCCTTGGTGCACACTTTGAAAAACACCTACACAGGCTGGTGAGATTTGAGTACCATTTTCTTAATCTCCTAGGCAGCTTACTCATGGTTACTCATTATCAATAAAAGATCCAGGTTCTTTTTTGTTTGTTTGTTTTTCTCTTCCACATAGAGCCAAGTTTCAGATGAAATCTCACAATGACTTAAGAGACAAGACACAACTTCTGGACCCAGGAAACAACAGCAGCAAATTGAAATCTAATTATATCAGCCACCTGTTTGAAGTACTGCAATGGCTTTCCAAAGTCTACAAGATAAAATCCTTTTTTTTAAAAAAAAGATTTTATTTATTTATTCATGAGAGACACAGAGAGAGGCAGAGACATAGGCAGAGGGAGAAGAAGCAGGCTCCATGCAGGAGCCCGATGTGGGACTTGATCCCGGAACTCTGGGATCACGTCCTGAGCTGAAGGCACACGCTCAACCGCTGAGCCACCCAGGCGACCAGATAAAAATCCAATTTTTGAAAGAGTTCTTGGTAGTTTTTCCATGACCTACTTCTGCTGTCCTCTCTGGTCATTCCTGTCACCACTCAGGATCTCGGTTTTGGTACTCTCATTTCCCTGCAACTCCCCCCCTAAGGAAATGATCTAAAGGCAGAGAGCTCTCGGCTAATTTAGCTGAAGGTGGTACCTACCATGACTGTCTACACTTGGAGACCTGACTCCACCCTGTTATTCCTCTATCAGAAAACACATATGCCACCAGTTCCTGCTAGACTCCCTCATGTTCTCCTGGTTTTAGGCTCAGCTTAGACATCACTTCTTCTGGGAAACCTTGCCTGATACACAAAGGCTGGCCTGGGTATCATTACTATGGTTTCTCATAGCATCCACCCCATCCCCACAACACAGGCCTTACCATTCTCCATTAAAATGACTTGTTTACTTGTTTTCTCAACCAGCCTATCTATTCCCTGGGGACTGATGACAGGGTCTGGGCGCACATATATCATATCTAGTAAAGAATTTTTTTAGACCATAATCAATCAATAAAGTATATGTAGCCACTCAGAATGTATGATAGTGCACAGTGGTAATGACCAAATTGTTGATGAACCAATGCATACCCATCACTTAAGAGGCCGGGCGTGTTTAATGAGACAACACTCTGGGTTAGACCACTGTGGACATCCAAGAGAGAATTAGAGTGTAGTCATGATAAACACATTAAATAGAAGTAAATGTAATGAGTGAAAAAAAGTTAAGGAAGGAAAAGGAAAAAACACAGAAAGAAGCAAGATTAAAAAGTGTCATTGTTTCTCCATTTAAATGAACTTTTGGGGGCACCTGGGTGGCTCAGTGGTTGAGGATATGCCTTTGGCTCAGGTAGTGATCCTGGGGCCCTAGAATCAAGTTCTGCATCTGGCTCCCTGTACGGAGCCTGCTTCTCCCTCTGCCTATGTCTCTGCCTCTCTGTGTGTGTGTATCTCTCCTGAATGAATAAATAAATAATCTTTAGAAAAAAAAGACTATTAAAAAAATAAAGAAACAATGAAGAAAGGGGAGAAAAAGAAGAAAAGGAAAGTTGACTTTGGTCTTTGGGATAGTTCTGTTATTCTATAACAACCTTTGCAACTAAAATTGTAATCCATACTCTCAAACCACAAAGCTCGGAATACAAAGGAAACCAATAATATTGCCCACTGGAAATATCTGATGTATTCTACATGGAGACAATGGGGTCTCTTACACATTTCATAAGAAGAAAAACAAGGTGCCACAATGAGGCAAATGGGCTTTATCTAATCAGCACCTCATGAAACTGTCCTGAGAATTCTTAGAGATAACAAATAGCAAATTTTTTGTGCAAGGGGCGTGGCACTTCACAGGACTTAATGAACCTTATGCACAAAGTTCTATTACTTTGTTTCTGCTTACAGAAAAGCGATAGGCACGCAGCTGTATTTTGTCCTATTTCCAGAGTAAAAGCTGAGGCATTTCAGAGCATGGTTCAGTCCATGGCCTTGCTAGAATGGAATGGGGTCAGGTTAAAGAGGGTCACTGAAAAAGTGAGCAAATTCCGTGTGCTCCATAGTGTCAACGCATCCTGGTCTGCTGTGTGGATGTGAAAGCCACGGCTAGTATCATGTCAATGTGTAGTTCTTACTGTAGAACTAAGTTGAGCCAAACAACAGATCATGGCAAGTGGATATTTGGAAAGTTAGGCCATACAGAATTCCTTGTGGTCACCCTCAGTCTAACTGTTTCAGTAACGTGGGGCTGTCTCTGGAGGTCCGAGCTTAGCTATGAGGTTTTGGCTGTGATCCAGAAAAATGTAATAGGACAAGTGGCAGTGTTCCCAGCCCTGCCCATTAATAATCTGCAAACTGTGCCCTTCAGATCAAGCACTCAGGACCACAGGTCAGGGAGGTACAGCCTCACATATGTCTTCCAGAAACAATTACTTTAAAATAGAGGTTCATTTGTGCTGCTCATGAGAAATGTTTATCCTTTCCCTCAGCCCCACCTCTCTCAGATGTAATTATAAACACCTACTTGGAGCTGCATGTCCACCAAAATTTGAAGATTCTCCTCTCCCTACAAGGAGTCCATGTTCCCTTTCCAGCTTACAGCTATCAATCACAAGTTCCCCAGATGTGGCCATCCCTTTACTCTGACATCAAAGCTGCCTCATTTGTGAACACCTTCCTGGGAAAATCCCAACATGTGCTGCTGAACAGAGTATCTTCCTCGAATTGGCAACTCCAATCACAAACTTCATCAACTCTCAATAGGATTTCCCTCCCTTTTCTCTTAAAGTATTTTAGAACAAAGGGTAGTATCTGCTATAGTGAGATAATCTACAGACAACGGGCTTACCCCTGGAATACTTTTAAAATTTGCAGAACTAAGCTAAATACAGGATACCCAAAGATTCTGTTTCTACTAAAGGATCAACAGTAATCTGATAAAGAGAAATACTGAGTACAGAATACTGAGTTTTCAAGTCCATTAAAGTAGCTAGTACAGAGACAAGTAACACAACATCTTAACTTACAACATTCTCTACTGTCTAAAATAAGTCTATGTGTTCCACTATATTATCTTTGCGACTAGTATCATGGAATATTCCAATCACAGATACAAAGAATCTCTAATGTGTAAAAATGTATGAAAAAGCAAAAGAACAAAACAATGATCTTGTCACTAACAGCAGAATGTGCCTACTTCTTAACATCCTCAGGTTCAATGATGTGAATCCAACTCCACATTAAACAAACATTCACTGAGCACCTACTATGTTCAATCACTATGCTCAGTGTAAGTGAAGCAAACAGTCTGCCTGTCCTCCACATGCTCACTCCCCTGGGGGCCCCAGTGACTTTACTGAATCACAGTGAGGAGCGGGGCTGAGAGGGGGGAGGAGATGCAGGAGGAGAGGACAGTTTTTTAAAAAATATGTACAGAAAAAAGGCTTCCTAATCTTTGCAAAAGCAACAAAGATTCTTTTGTTGCATATAATTAATTTCCCCCAAAATTATTCTTACATTCTCCATTTTCATCATAATTTATATTATCCTAATTAATTAGACTTGCAAGTTAGTAATATCTATTGTGCTTTTCCACTTCAGTGACAGAATGGGAGATTTGATTCCTTTTTTTTTTTTTTTTTTGCCCTGCCCTCCTTGATGTTCATTCAGTTCACTGTGAAGGTGTTGTTGACATCATTGCCATCTTTTGTCAAGATAGCTGCCCAAATTAAGGTAACTTGGGAAGTGATTGCCTGTAAAACAAATGGGGCATCACTGAAATGGCTACTTCTTGCTTCTATATCATCTGAAACTCAACAAAGCCAGGGAGATGGGTCCCTGGAGCATATCTCTAGTAAAAGCTCCAGCTCTTACTAGCAACAGACGTCATGCAGTAATTATGCTACCAAGCTGTCCAGAATTTCTTATCTGCATGCAAATTAGTTCATATGCGGTACAGCTGCTATGATGACAGTATTAAAACAAGAATCTGATAATGACACTATCCTCTTCATGGAAACACGGTTCAATCACTCTAATAACCCACTGTATATACCTAAAATCGCTCACCAACCAAAGAGCCTAATTGAGAGCTGATCCAGGACCCTGTACTGACCCAATCCACATTGCTTTAAATAAATACAAGAGTAGCCAAGAGGGGACTTTCGGGCTACCTTTTACAGACCTGACACTTGCAGTGCAGAGATGGAAGTGCTCACTCAACTGACAACATGGGTAATTGGGTGATTAAATATTCCCACAATCCTCTAAAGGTTAAAAAATTAAATGGCCATCAAACCCACAGCTCTTGGCTCCTCGCTTTGCCATCAATGATTAACATTAAGTCCTGGGACTTGCAAAGGCTACCAGCAGGCAGGAGTGCGAAAAGAGAAAAAAAAATTTGAGCCCTTAATTCCAGGCCTAAAACACATGCATAAAGCCAAGACTGTAAGCTTTAAACCACTTAGAATGGTCATTATATTTCAGGAAGGCTAATCTTCACACATATTCTCTTCTTCCTCTGGTATTTTCTAGATTTCACCAACAGTCATGCTAAATCACCACTCTGGAGCTGAAGCTGCAAAGGGAAAGTACCTACTCCCTGAACATCCCAGCAGCTCCTTTCAGGGAAACCCAAAGTCCCAGCCAGGGGTCCTAGGCACTTGCACAGCCTGCTGTGCTTGGGTTGTTACCATAAAGACACCAAACAGTGTCTTACTTGTCGATGTTTACAATATTGTTTTCATAGTTAATTCTATTTCAAAGAGCTTATAAATATCAACTGGAAATTTTATAAAAAGTGATGTTCACATAAAATAATTTTTAGGGGACCTGGATGGTTTAGTAGGTTAAGCCTCCAAATCTTAATTTTGGCTCAGGTCATGAGATCAAGCCTGGCGTGAAGTCTCCTTGAGATTCTCTTTCTCTTCCTTTCCCTCTGCCCCTCTTCCTGCTCACGTGCACTCTTTCTCCCTCTCTTTAAAAAAAATAAAATCTTTAAAAGATTTTTTATTAAATTTAAAATATCATTTTTATAGGCTGCCTTTCTTTTGTTAGCTAAAAGGATACAGAGACTTTATAGGAGGACCATATAAGTCTTAATTCAAAACTGCTTATTAATTCCTCCTTGCTCCTCTTCTACCATTTAACATCAATGAAAAACTGAAACACCTTGAGAATGTGAATTTTTGGAAACTTAGATGGTTTTATTTTTTTTTCTTAGATGCTTTTAAACTAAACAATCTAAACTTAGATTCTCTTTTAAACATAAATACCATAACTTCCCCTTACTTTTACTCCATATCAATGGATATAGGTTCACCAAATAGCACAAAATTCATGTTTCTTCACAAATGATTACTTCAAAGTGGTGTCATTGCCATTATACACAGTGCTACTTTACATAGCGAGAATTTTTCATCCACTCGTTGACCAGATGTAAGACATCATGGTGGGGCCAGGCCCCGAGGTCATCAAAGGTGAGTAAGAAGAAGGGGGCTGGGCACTCAGAGACACTACACCTCTCTGTGATGCACTAGACAGGTTACACAACCATCTCACCTCAATTTCTGAATCAACAACATGGAGAAAACCCCCCTCATGACACAGGGCTGTTGCCATTATTTAAATTTGGTAAGGAGTTAAGCACTTCACACAGGGCCTGGAGGAGGGCAAATGCTCAGCAAATGTCAACTCCCATTTCCTTTCCCACTTTCCAATGTATAAATGTAACCACTGCGCCAATATGTTACTTTTGGCTATTCAAAAACTGCCATTACTTAATGTCTAATTAGAATGCATTATTTTCCAGGAAAAAATCCTGGCATTTCTGTTCCCATTTTAAAAGTAAAAGGTTTTAAGTGTTTGTGTGTGTGTACATACATACACATATATTTTATAGCGGGCAAAATATACATAAAATTGACCAACTGAACCATTTTAAACCGTACAATTCAGAGGTGTTTACATTACAATGCTACAATCATCACCACCATGTAGTTCTAAAACATCTCCATCACCCCAAACAAACTCTGTATCCATTAAGCTTGCACGTCCTGTTCCCCCCTGGTCCCAGCTCCTGGCAACTGATGGATTTGCCTCTTCTGGGTATTTCATATAAACGGAACCATTTGATATGGGGCTCTTTGTGTTTGGCCTCTTTAACTTAATGTAGTGTTCTCAAGCCTCATTTGTGTAGAGTAGATCAATATTTCATTCCTTTTCATACCAAATAATATTTCAATTTTATGGATATACCATTTGGTTTATCCATTTCATCAGTTGATGGACATCTGGGATGTCTCCACCTCTGGGCTACTGTGAATAGTGTGCTGCCATAAACATTCATGTACAAATTTTTGGACATCTGTTTTCAATCATTTTGAGTATCTATATCTAAGAGTGGAATAGGTTTTGAGGATTTTGAACATATGTACACACATATGTATTATAGATACATAAAACACACATATACACATGTATAGTACATACATAGTACACAGATATAATCAACAAGTGGCTGCACTAAACACACAGACACACAGCAAATAAGCTTTTGTTATATACCTTTCTGATCGAGGTCTTTCTTTCTCCATCGTTAGCTGATCTTGACCCTTCCTACCTTCACATTTGAAATCTATTAAACAACTTTACATCCTCTTCATATCCCACCCACTTATGTATTATCTCTATATGCATGAGAGTGCCAACACTTAGGTGTTAAGTGCTAGCTGAAAAAAACGAGTATATGAAGCTATACCTTGCATACAGTGAGCATCTGAGGGACATCTGCTCCTTAATCACATCCAAGGTTAAAACAAAGAAGGGCATACTCCATGTTCAGAGTGCAACCTTAAATGTTCAGGGTGCTATCTATTCAAAGTGAATACCTGCTACCGATGTCATTCATATTGTCGAATTACCTTTTCATCACAAACTCTACAATGGTACAGCACAGTAGTTAAAAATATAGGCTTGGAGGCAGACCAGCAGTGGATTCTCCGCTTGCCATGATGAGAACTGTTTGCCGTTCTCATCAGCTTCTATTTGCCCCTCTAATAAAACAAGGAGAAAAGTCCCTAAGGCTTCAAGTTGCCAAGAGAACTGAATGACAAAATCCATGTAAAATACTTAAGGTGTCTGGCACTTCAAAGGGATTGCAATTTAGGATAGTGCAAAGAAGGGTACCTCTTACCATTAATTAAGTAGGTTCCAAATAGGAACTAAATCCCTCTTCTTACCCTAAACTCTCTTAGGGCATACCAAAATTTCTGGGAAAACCAATTCCAGATGATCCAATCCAGACCCATGGCTTTACACGTACATACAGATGAATCTCAAATTTATAGCTAGAGTTGCAGTGTGAGATACAGACTTGCCTTTTATCCAACTGCCTATGTGAAATCTCCACTTAGATCTCTCAGAGACAGCTTAGAACCAATGTAGCATGCTTAAGGTATTACTGGGATAGGCATATAACGGGAACATTCTATACTATACATGCAACTTTATATGAGCCTTAAACTAGTTCAGAATTTAAAGTTACTAGCATAATGTGAAAATTAACATGGCCCAAACTCAACCATTGCAGATTCGCTCTCCAGCCCCAATCTCCCTTACCATGTCCGTAAATGGACTGTGGTGGACTCAACACTCAGATGAAGCACTTAGGCATCACCCTCTTGTGGTACAGAGCAGCACTGGGAGCTAAAGTGCCAATTTTAGATCATGGCTTCTCCTATTTCTATCCCAGTGAGTTTGGGCAAGTTACTTGACCTTCCCATATTTCAGTTTCCTTATCCATAAAGTGAGAATAAATAGCACCCGTGACATGGAGCTACTATGAAGGTCGAACGAGTGAGTCAGTACACTGAAGTGCATCAAATGCTGCACAAGTTTCCAGTAAGTCATTACCTATTATTGTTATTACTTTCCCTTTGCCTTACACCCACCCTCGACATGTAGACTAAACCTGACCTCCTCTTGCTCTCTCTCCACTGCCAACAACTCTAGCATAACTCACCACCATCAATTCCCATAAATCTGCATATGGCCCTATAACTTGTCTGCTCACATTCTTGCTCTCCGACAGTTCATTTTCCATAGCAGTCAGAGTAAAACTCTCTAAAACCTACATCAAATCACCTTCTCTTCTACTCCAATGATTTCCATTCAGAGCTGCAATGACTTCCCATTGAGAGCAAAATTAAAAGAAACCAAATCCTCACGATGACCTAAAACGTCCTATGTGAACCCACTCCTGCTTTCCTCTCTGACCCAGCTGCCTGTACTCTTTCTACTAGCTGCCAGCCACAGTGGCTTTGAATATATCAGAGCTTTTGCACTTACTAATTGTAGCAGGGATTGCTACTTGGCCCTCAATATCCATTCTCCCATTCTTCCTTAGTGTTAGAACTCCCAATTTCTCATGACTACATGATGTCCTAATACAGAGATGACATTTCCAGCCTGCCTTGGTGGGGCGTGGGGGGTGGGGGAGTGGCGAGAATAGCTAATGGAATACATTTTACCAACAAAATCAAAGCAAAAATATCGGGGCACTTGGGTGTCTCAGTCAGTTAAGTGTCTGCCTTCAGCTCAGGTCGTGATCCCAGGGTCTTAGGATGGAGCCCTACATTGGACTTCTTGCTCAGCAGAGAGCCTGCTTCTCCTTTTTCCTCTGCCTGCCGTTCCCCCTGCTTGTGCTATCAAATAAATAAAATCTTTAACCAACAAAAACAAAGCAAAAATATGATGTGCAAAATTCAAGAAAAGTCCTGAAAAGGCATATCCCTCTTCAGCAATTCCTTGGTCAGCCAACATGGTGGCTGAGGCTTAGAAAGTCATTCTGAAGCACAAGTTTGGAAAAGCAACAAGACACAAAGAGCCAAAAAGCTGTAGTGGGCAAAGCAAAATATAGAAGCAATCTGGGTCCAGGTGATCATCAAGCTCTAGGTTACTAACCTCTGTGTTACTAACATGAGAGAGAAACAGACAATATACTCCTACTTTGTTTAAGCTACTTTAATGAGTTCTCTCCTCATTTCTTTATAGACTGATTTCCTCCACAGATCCCTACATGGCTGTCATTTCTTATCAGTCCAGTGTCCCCTCCAATGGCACCATCTCAGGAAGCCTTCCTTGACCACCCTGGTTCAGGAGGACCCTTTCCCTCTCCCAGTGTCTCCTGCCGCACAGCTCTATGCTTTCTTCTTTGTAGCACCCAACAGCACAAGGATTTATTTCCTTCCTTATTGTCTATCTCTCCTTCCACCAATGGTAATCCTTTGGGGCTCTTCTCTACCCTCTTTCCCCAGCATTTAGAATGGCTCCTGGCTCCAAAAGGAATGAAATACATATCTGACGTACAAATGTGTGAATGGCTTGGTTTTGTGTTTCTTCCAAATACTGTGACTTTCTTTCTCAACTCAAATTAGTGAATTCAATTACACATTTATCGAGCACCTACTTTGATGGAGACATTGGGGTAGACACTGGAGAGACAAAAATAAATGAGGCAGTGTCACTGCCCCCAGGGGCTTCAGAGGGTGACAATAATGAATTCCACATATCTTAACATACCATTAGATATTCAAGGAATAAAAAGGAAGTTGATGGCAGCTTTGCTTTGTATATATTTAGAAGCTAAGACTTTACCCATTATTTTCATTTTTGGAGCCAATTTTGAAACACAATGCAATCATTACTTCAGTGTTTAGGCTATCACAAAATATGGACACTTTCCAAAAGAGCTTCAAAATGTCACTAAACACCCAGTTATTGACAATTCTGTCATTGTACCATCCTCCCTTCAAAATCACTTTCTAGCATTCAGAAACTTTGAGGACCCCCTCGCCCCCGGAACAATAACAAGTAGGAGTCTATCAAGTCCTTGTAGCAAGACCAAGCACTCCCACGGGGGCGGGGGGAACTTCTAACAGATCTCCTCCATGAAAACATTTTCTGTGCCCTTGAATACGGACTTACCCACATGGTTACAACAGTTTCTCAGCCTAATTCTATTTAAGGTGGGAGCCTTGGAAATTAAACATGCAAAGTGCTGTGAAACCACCCAAGAATTATGTCCATCCAATCCAAAATTCTCCACTACTATCCAAGACCTCATGTGAAGTTCAGACTTGGACTGTTCTATAAAAAGCAGAATCACTAAATGATATAAAATATAATTTAAAAGCAGATCATATTTTAGAGTTCAAAGGCAGTATTGTTAAGAGCATGGGATTGAGAAAGAGAAAGTCCAGGGTATGAAGACTGGCCCAAGGCACGTGACTTGGGCAGGTGTCTTAATAACCAACCAGCCCAAGCCTGTTCCCTGAGAGCTGATGTGACAAACAAATGGCATCAGAATGGAAATCTCAGTGCCTGGCATAAATGCTCACTACGATGCCAGCAAGAACAATGACGATGATGGCAAGAGTGAGCCAGGATTTGAACCCAGGTCTGACAGTCTCCCAAACTCAATCTCATTTCACTAGTTAAGTTTTTTCTCATTCTTGGTCACCAATTGAGAGCATCTACAGGAGCCTCCAGCTCTGATTTTTAAGGCATAGAAGCTACAGAGCCTCTGGGGGGTGAGTTTGTTCAACCCCATCACCATGGCAGGTAATTTGTGCAGCAGAAAGAACAGAGACTGAATGGAGAGGAAGTGCCAACTCTCCATGTGGGGGACAAGGCACCATATGGCCCTGCAATTAGGGAGGAAGAAGACTGCCAAGGGCAAAAATAACCCTGGCAAAATCCACTGTGGCTTGTAGGAAATGTCAGCCCAGGTCAGTTTCTTCTTGGTGTCATTCCTTACCATGAATTTGAAAAGGATTTCAAAGATGAGAAGGAAGTCTTACAATAGTGGGTATTTCTAAGGCCAGGTCATTAAAACAATGTTCCCCTTTCCTAAGAGCCTGGTACGTGAGCAACTCTTCAAAGGGAAGATCTGCTTCCAGAGAAGATCATGGTTCACTTTGAGGAAGCTTAACAACCTCCTTCTCCCTTCCTGTAAAAGAAGGCAGGTGAACTAGATGAGAGGCGTTGTCTCCTGCAGCTCTGAAACAAGCCTGGGAGTGCAGTCCGGGTGCTGCAAACAACAACAGAGAGATGAGGAAGGAGGCTAATGGTCTCATCCTACCAGTACCTGTGCTGAAGTTTACATTCAAAGGTAAGAGGCAGGCAGCACTGAAATAGCATCAGGTTGTATTAACACCTTAACCGTATTTCTCTTATACACGGGTTAATTTCCAGGACAGCAAAGAACACGGTCACCCTTTCCAACCAGAAAGTAACACAAATGTTCACTCTCTCTCTTTTAACGGAGTAAAATAATCAGTGACGTTCAAATACCATCATTCATTCCGCTGAAAGCTATTTTATACACTTGCCTGCAAGGGTTGATTCAAAGAAAAACGGCTGAGGCCTGTATTTGGCAAAGTGAAAATTAATATTTCTTAAAATAGAGATCAGTTAGGTAATCTCTATCTTCATTATGACACCTCAGTATTTTTTTCCTGACAGCTTGTAGTCAAAATCACCCTTGATTGCTGCTTCTCTGGTTAAATAGCAGCTGAGGAAGCTGGCTTGGATTCAAGGACCATGTGGAATTTTTAAAAAATACATAACAAGCACTCGAATCACACCCACGTGGTGAGCTGCTCACACCAAGAGGGGCACATGGAAACTAGAAACAAATGAAAAAGGGCAATGCATGCCTCAGCTCCTCCTCACCCAGATCTCACTCCCACTGTGAGGAATGGCATGGACTACATAATTTATAGGCTTTCCTATATATATAAATATCTGTTGTTTTCCTATATTAATATTACTCACTTTGTGTTTGATATATACTCATTTCTTTGCTATACATCATTATTTTTGTTCTCATCTTATCTCCCCCACTGAGCTCTAAGTCTTGTGAAGCCAGGATACATCTTGGTATCATAACCGTGGGCACACTGTAGGTTTTTAGCTTCTGGTGCTTTCTACAGAGAAGGTTCTCAGGAACCTTGCACTGGAGAATGTAAGTGGGGAAAAAAGTGACAGGCTAGTAAAATAGTTTTGTTTTTTTTTTTTAATATATATAAAAAACCTGAAAATATTGCTACAACTTTCCCTTCCTAGGAGTATCTACAAAAAGGATGATGAGCTTCCTGGCTGGCCCTTATGAAGGTAAAATGAATCAAAAAGGAATCTAGCATCTTCTCAAAGGAGTTACTCCTTTTAACAGGAGAGAGTGAAATTTATGCTGGAAATGTACTATTTTGGTTGATCTGGTCTCCATTTCTCACTTTTAAAAAATATTTGTTTTATTTATTTGACACAGAGAGAGAGAAAATAAGCACAAGCAGTTGAAGTGGCAGAGGGAGAAGCAGGCTTCCCAAGGAGCAGGGAGCCCACTGCGGGGCTCAATCTCAGGACCCTCGGATCATGACCTGAGCTAAAGGTAGATGTTTTAACTGACTGCACACAGGCACCTCCATTCCTCATTTTGTGGTAACCAGCTACCAGCTCCAGGAGTCAGCATGGTCTGGTTATGCTCTAGCCAAAGTGATCAGGGATGGTCATATGACCCAGGTTCATCCAGACTGGACTCAATCTCGGGATGCTGGCTGTTGCTGCTAAGAAAAAAGAAGATCACTTTTCCTTTTTTTCTTTTTAAAGACTTTATTTATTTATTCATGAGAGACACAGACACAGGCAGAGCGAGAAGCAGGCTCCATGCAGGGAGCCCAAAGTGGGACTCAATCCCAGGACTCTAGGATCATGCCCTGGGCCGAAGGCAGTGCTAAACTGCTGAGCCACCCAGGCTGCCCAAAAGATAACTTTTCATGGATGTTGCTATAAACTGCAAAGATAGGAGTTTAAAGATGCTAGGGATGGTCCCATGCCCACCAGAGCTGAGTCTGTGAATAAAACCAACAAAGCAAAAGGCAGAGCTGAGGTACAGGGACAGGTTCACAACAACCTTTGGATACCTGGATCCACTCATGCCAGGCTCTCTTTGGAATTTTTCATATGTAAACCAATAAATTCTTTCTTCCGTGTGAGACAGTTTTGAATTCAGATTCTGACTACCGTAATGAAAAGAGTTTTTGTTTTTTTTTTTATTTTTATTTATTTATGATAGTCACAGAGAGAGAGAGAGAGAGGCAGAGACACAGGCAGAGGGAGAAGCAGGCTCCATGCACCGGGAGCCCGACGTGGGATTCGATCCCGGGTCTCCAGGATCGAGCCCGCAGGCGCCAAACCGCTGCGCCACCCAGGGATCCCTGAAAAGAGTTCTAAGTGAAGTATGGTGTTACTGAGGATCAACACAGGTTTGCCAGATTCTGATCCTTCAGGGTATATCCCCAACTCCCCATCATCTGCCATCATCTCCCATTCATTCCATGAAATTCTAGAGGCACTCCACTAAATACTATCATGCACATTTATAGACCATGTACATTTATTCCAACAAGCCTTTGCTCCTATTACTCCTTCCCTAGGAGATCCTTCCTTCGTCTGCCTGACAAACTATTGATACTTACAAGACCCATTCCCTGGTGGTAGCCATTCCCAACACTCACAAGCAGAAACAACCATATCCTTCACTGTGTTCCCCCTTGAATTTTTCCCATGATTGATAGCATCTTATGGCATTTGCCACATTGGATTACTGTTATTAGTTTGTTTCCCCCATGCTCGAACATCCCTACTCAATAACTTCTCTGTCTTTGTCTCCTCAGAGCTTAACATCCAATAAACGATTATGGAAAGGAGGAAGGAACAAAAGGGGACACAGAGAAGAGGGGTGTTTTCTGAATGCAAGTTTCCAGGACCTGATTATATCTTGTAATAAAAGCAAGAATTTAAACTAGAATTAGTTATTTCCAAAATAACCTCCCAACCTTTTACCTTACGTTGAAACATCACTACATTATTAAATGAATTCAAAGAAACAAACCCTGTTAAACAGTCAAATTAGGATTCCAGGTTCTCCTTAAAACCCTTGAAAGAAAGGTAAACATTTAAAGACAGAATGAAGTTGCTGATCTTTCAAATGTGATCACAACTGTTCTCTCCCTTTGCCATTTTCCCTAATCTACAGGTTGGCACATAAAGATGAAGTCAGAAATCAGAATTATGGGAATCAAGAAAGCAATGGCCTCAAGACTTCCACATTCTCAATACAGTCAATAAAAAGGCTTTAACTAGGACAGGCTCAATGGGAAACTCCTTGGGCAGACTCAAAGTACACACCACGCTTTCAGTGGAGCGATAAAGCACTATCTTTCTTTCTCTCTCTCTCATCCAAAAATATTTGTCTTGTGTATTATATTTTCTGAAAGAAATATATCTAGAAATCGCCTACATGTAGAGTCATACCAAGTTAGACTGGGTTTAACTGCAATTATGAAAGCTCTTCGATACCTGGAAAATAAAGTACTAGGGCTATTTAATTACAGCCTGAATGTCATTATCTTCCACTGCTAAGATCTGCTAGATGCTGGACTACCATCTAACTCTCATAAAGCAAGATTCATATCAGAACCAGAGGGATGTGTGAAGGGCAGCAGTCCAACCCATAGTGGCCACTTTCTCTCCATTTGGTCCTCAGTATTTTTCTTTTATGAAACAAGACACACGCACTAACTACCGTCCAACAGAAAACCTTCTTCCCAACAATATTGCCAAGGGGACAGCTGAAATGGATATCCCCACTCTCTAGAGAACAAGAAAAACAATTAAAAAAAAAAAAAAAGGATGCCTGTGTCCTTTTAACCTGTATCCACATTTGTGATCGCGGGCCAAAGCATATGTGCTCAATAACAGGGGTGTAAGGAAACATATGTTAAATAACTCGCTACAGCACCACTCAGATCAAAAGCAGAGCAAGTCTTTCCAGGCTATTCCTAGACACAAAGGGAGCGGGCTTCCTTTGCACTTAGGCAGACTTGTACAACTAGTTAGCATATGAAGAGAGCCCCGTGCCTGTACCCACTTTCTGGAAACAAAAGCCGTCTGTCATCAATATACAGAGTTTACATACCAATGGTTTCTAATTAACCTTTCACCAGGAGTTTTGACCACAAGTGCCTTTTCCTTCTTAACCTCAGCAACCTAAGGACCAACTCTAGACTTCTTAGTCTTGGCCACTGATGGCTGACAAGGGGCTTTACACAAAGTTTGGATGTGGGAATCAGCTCTGCTACTGAGGAGCTGTGTGAACTTAGTATAGTAACTTAACCTCTCCCGCCCCCTGTATGCTTACTTCCACAGCAAAGGCAGAAGAGCTCTCCCATGGGAGCAATGGAAATATTAGATTAAATAACATATGGAGGGACACCTGGGTGGCTCAGCAGTTAAGTGTCTGCCTTTGGTTCAGGGCATGATCCCAGGTTCCCGGGATCGAGTCCCAAATTGGGCTCCTTGCATGGAACCTGCTTCTCCCTCTGCCTGTGTCTCTGCCTACCTCTGTGTTTCTCATGAATAAATAAATAAAATCTATTAAAACATATAAAAAAATAACATATGGAAAATCTCTGTCACCGAGATGGGCTCAAAGGGAGCATCACAAACCACACACAGTGACAACCAGTAGTTAGATGTGCAGGAACATCTAAACTATGATGAATATTCTGGATCAACCATCACACCCAATAAATAGGAGATAAACTGCTCCTTAATTTATATTTGTCTTCCTGGACCATTCTATCCAAAGTAACTACAAACCCCACCCCCACCCCACCGTCTCCTCGCCCTGCTTTATTATTTTCCATCAAAGCATATATCATCACTCCCTGGCATTTTACATTTTTTCCCCTCGTATCCTCACGCCATGATGTAAGCTTGGTTGAGCTCATTGCTAGACCTCCAGTGCCCATAACAACACTGCCTGGCAAAAAAGAGCCCCCGGATAAATATTTGCAGGATGATAGGATGAAAATAAGCAAAACAAACACAAAATTTAATTTTTTTTAAAAAGCCAGAAAAAAAATAAGCGTTCTACATTTTTATATTTGTTTGGGGGAGACAGCTGTATTTTTAAAACTGCAAGTTGCTTTAAATCTGAAACAGGATTATCATGGATCTCGGCAACGCACATTCACCGGATGGCACATTTAAGGAAGCTGCCTGAGAGGTGCTGAGGGGGAGGCAAGCTTCTGCCCATACAGAGGTTTTAGGAGAATGAGGTGCACCCATGCACAATAATTTCTGCTCTGCAAACTGTTCCTGTCCCTTCCTCCACCTGGTGACAGCCAACGCAGCCATGTCGGTAAAATGTAACAGGGAAGAAGAAAACAGATGTGCTGAGTGGGGCATGGCTGGGCGGACTTCAGGGCTCCCTGCAGTGCTGCCAGCCCTGGTTCCCAACTGCTCCCTGAGTCTGGATGGTTATTAATACCAACAGTATTTTTTGAGAAATAATCAGGCTAAACATATTAAAGAACTTTTTGCAAGTATATACTTTTTTCTAGGGTAAAACGACAACAGAAATTGGAACCTGTGTTAAAACATGAAGATGTTTATCACAGCTCCTTAAAAAGGAAAAACTCATCATTTTACAGAGGATTATTAATGAGCAACTTTCTACTCTCGTGTCACAAGATATTATTTAATAATAAAAATATGTATTTGAGGAAAATCAGATTTTTTAAAACATTTTGTTTATGTATTGAGAGGCACAGAGAGAGGCAGACACACGGGCAGAGGGAGAAGCAGGCTCCATGCAGGGAGCCTGATGCAGCACCCAATCCCGGGACCGTGGGATCATGCCCTGAGCCGAAGGCAGACGTTCAACTGCTGAGCCGACCAGGCGTTCCGTGGAAAATCAGATTTATATGTGGATATATTTATGATCACAGGGTAAGTGAAAAAAAGCAGGAGAAAAACTACATAAACAAGATAATCCTGGGGTGCCTGGATGGCTCAGTCAATTTGGTGTCCGACTCTTGATTTCGGCTTGGGTCATGATATCAGGGGTTTGTGAGACTGAGCCCAAGTCAGGCTCTGCGGTGGTCACGGAGTCCCCTTAGGATTCTCTCTCTCCCTCTTACTCACTCGTGCTCTCTCTCTCAAATAAATAAATAAATAAATAAATAAATAAATAAATAAATAAATAAAAATAAGATAATCCCGATGATCTTCAGGGTATGTGTTTTCTCTATAAAACAAAATGTATTATATACACACAGAAAGATGACAACAGAAGTAGATGTAACAATAGATATATACAGGTACTATGTCAGAATGTTTACAATGACTATTTCTGGGTTATGAAATTAGAATTTTCCTTTTATTCTTTTTTTTTTAAAGATTTTATTTATTTATGCATGAGAGACATAGAGGCAGAGACACTGGCAGAGGGAGAAGCAGGGTCCATGCAGGGAGCCCGATGCGGGACTCGATCCCAGGTCTCCAGGACCACACCCCAGGCTGCAGGCGGTGCTAAACCGCTGAGCCACCTGGGCTGCCCAATTTTCCTTTTATTCTTAATACCTTTTTATACTTTCCAGATTGTCTATAATCACTATTTTAAAACTAAAATACTGTATGTTATTTTAAAATATTACTCAAAGACTGATGAAAATTCTCATTTGTAAGCAACTAAATATAATATGAAGCATTTTATATTTAGTTGCTTACAAATTTGTAATTGAATGAGTTGGTATGTTAATCATTACACTGATAGAATGTACACCATGGGGAACATGGGAGTGGCTCAGTATGAGGGTATTGCAAGGAACTTTTAATAGGAATTGGGCATGAATCAGGGGACTACAGGTGAGGGAAGGCTCAAGAAAGCAGAGTTCCCTTCTGGACTTGATGCTGTTTGGAAGCGGTGGTAGTTCTATCCTTGCCAAGAGCTAATAAATCGTACCTCAAATGCAGGAGGAACAAAGCAACACTATACTAGAATGGCAGAAATAACGCAGCACCAGTCAGTTGTATTAAGAGGAGAGGAAAGAATTGGGTCATTTTTGTGGTCTGGACAATGTTTATGTTTTTGTCTGTGCTAAGATATGATTACAAGTGGTCTTGTCCTGATCCCTGACTGAGGCCAAACTGATAGTAGCAGGCCAGCTCCAAAATGTCAAGGAATATATATGGTGTCAGGAACACGAAGGAAAAAACCCACAATTAGTGTTATCTCTGATGATAACCACAATGCAAACCTGATGAGGTTATTTTATAAGTAACACATGTAAGTGTGACGTACAAGTTACAAACTGCCATGCATGTGAATATGTGGTTAACGTCTTCACCACCACTGTCCACTATATCAGTCTCTTCCAGGTCATAAGATTTAGTATCGTGGGGCGCCTGGGTGGCTCAATCAGAAGTGCATGAGACTCTTGATCTCAGGATTGTGAGTTCGAGCTCCATGTGGGGTATAGAAATTTCTTAAATAAATAAAACTTAAAAAATAAAAATAAAACTTAAAAAAAAAAAGAGTTGGTATCTTTTTGGAGGCCTGCCACAGAAACTAGTGCACTAAGTTTTAATTACCCAAGATGTCAAGGATGATAGAAAGAGACCCAGATCTTAGGAATGGACACATACTAAAACTTCTACACACAAATTTTAATTACAGAGTTCTTATAAACTCTAACTTTGTCATTCTTTAAAAATCCACTTAAGAACTTGTAACATCTACCCCAAAACATAGTAACTTAAAAAAAAAACTTATACATTGAAAAGTAGGCAAGGAAAAAGTAGGCAAAGGTAAAGTGGCATAAAGTGAACAACTAACTTTCAGTGATTCAGCCAAAACACAACAAAAGACAAAGCAAATTCCATGTACGATTAACATCTGGGATCTATAGGATATGAAAAAGATAACATTTTAAAAATGTATCGACAGAGAATTCCTAGTAGCTTCTTCCTCTTTCTCATGAACCATCTTGCAGTTTGGAGACTACCTGCCTTATGGACCTATACGAGAGGTCAGAATTCTGGAAAGGTGTGTAATATGCTTCTCCAAGTCTAGGAAGTACCCACCTCAAAGCAAAAATTGCTTACTTTGAGACATGGCCTTATTGCTACAAAATTATAAATTCTTAGATGACTCACACTGTACCCATCCATGCATTTAAAAATATCTAGGGAGCTCCTGAGAGGGAACTCTGTCCAGGGCATGGGAGGTCCATAAAGACTACTCCAATGGATGACAACAGGGTCTTCCTAATGAACAATGTCATAGGCAGGAGGATACACCACTTATTATACAGAAATTCCATCTAGTTGACACTCTCCTCCTTTCCAAAATGAATTTATACTCATCACCATATCGAAGGGTTGCAGGTATTTTAACAAGACAAAGAAATTCAACAGCCAGTAGTAAAGGGTTAAGGGGGAGGCTGAGTGACATATAATAAATTTTAAATCCAAACTCAGGTAAATCAGGTCCTCTAGGCTTTTTTGTTTTTAATATTTTTTAAAGATTTTATGTATTTATTTGTGAGAGAGAACATGCATGAGCAGGGAGGAGGGGCAGAGAGGAGCAGACTCCCTGCTGAGCCAGGAGGCCTACTGGGAGGAGCAGGGGGCTGGATCCCCAAACCCTGGGATCATCACCTGAGACAAAGGCAGGCGCTTAACTTCCTGAGCCACTCAGGGGCCCCTAAACGTTTTTATTCTTATTTAGTACATGCACATAGTGGGGTATGGAACAACAACAACAAAATCACCCAACCAACCAACCTACCCACCCACCCAAAACCCCCTCCTAACCCCAGACTTCCCATTTCTCCCCAGAGATAGCAATTGCTTTCTATACACGTGCACATACACATATTCATTCATTTAAAAACATGCAGAGCACTGAACTATAGATTCTGTCCAATACCTTTGTCTGACTAAACAGTATTCATTCATGCAATTATTTATTGAGCAACTATTAAGTACCAGGCACAGGGATCCCTGGGTGGTGCAGCGGTTTGGCGCCTGCCTTTGGCCCAGGGCGCGATCCTGGAGACCCGGGATCGAGTCCCACATCGGGCTCCTGGTGCATGGAGCCTGCTTCTCCCTCTGCCTGTGTCTCTGCGCCTCTCTCTCTGTGACTATCATAAAAAAAAAAAAAAAAAAGTACCAGGCACAGTTCTAAGAGATTCTGAAAGATGAGGAAAAGTGACGAAGTCCTTGCCTTCATGGAGTTGATATCTCCATGCATATCAGCATATAAACACCACCTCATTATTTCAGTAACTATACATTCATCCTATCCTAAATAAATGCAGTAATTTCTTTCTTTCTTTTTCTTTTTTGCAGTAATTTCTTTCATTGCTCTTTTATTGATGGGCATTTAGGTATGTGTCCAGTTAACAAATTCTTTTTTTAATATAAACACTGGGCTTACAGCATCCTTTTCATTTATAAACAAATATTTTGGCCAAACTAAACAGCTGTTTAAAACACGCTAATCCATGTCAACATTGTATTTTGAAAATGTTTCATTCAGTGACTTCTTTCCACTTACCAACCTCTATAAAACCATACTGGAGAAGATATTCATTTTATAATTGTTTAACTAAATTAAGATTCCAGGCAATTGTTCATAACAGTTTAACAAAATATGTTACAGTTTTTTTAAAGCCTATGAAGAAAGTAAATGTCACAGTCAATCCATTTTATTCCTGTTGCAACTGTTAGGTGTAGTGCTAATTCTTCCAGCTGGTTTTCAGACAGTTTTAAAATTAAATGTGAAGTTTCCCTAACCCTTAAAAGTCAGTGACTGCTTTGCCAAGAGAAACAGGACTCTTCCCAAACAATTCACTAAGTTCTTATCATGTCAAATGTAGATTGGATGAGCTACATGTATGGGGCGGGGGACGGAGGAGGGTTGGGTTGCAGGTAGGTAAGCACATGCACTCATGAACATGAGTGTGGGTATACAAGTGTGCAATCTCTAAGCTAAGATTTGCAGAAGATTTATGATGCACTACAGCCTAAGGGAGAATGCTGAACCATACTAATTCAAGATACTACAAAATAAAAACAAACCCAATACAGGAGCCTGTATCGATCTACAAAGAAGCCCAGCAGGAACATTTCCTGAACTCTGTGTGTGCCAGCCCATGTGCTATTTTAAGTACATTTAAGTACATTTCTCATTTGGTTGCAGAACAACCCACATTATAGATGTGAAAACTGAGACTTATAGAGGTCCAGGTATTTTGTCAACTTCATTCAGCCCCTAATGGCTAAAGTTGACCACCAATGCAGACAGCCTCTGTTATGCCACTATGCTCTTGCAACTCCAAAATACATCTACTAAAAGCTATTTGTAAATTATGTGCTAGGCATTTTATATTCATTACTATGTAGCGTACCATTTAGGATTTATACATATACACTCACAAATTCTGTAGATGCCGGTTCCAAGATTCAACCCAAATCTATCTGACTCCACAGTGAATGTTCTTCTTCTTCTATCCACCTCCTGGTGCCCCAGGAACGGTATCATGGAGAAGTTTTACTGCCCACCTTCTGCCAAAAGGCAAGGTATGAACGGCTCTGGAGGGATATTGCCTAGATCACATCCCACCACCGCCTTGTGGTTGCTGTGGACACTGGGCAAATTAACCTTCCTGTGCTTGTTTATGTTAAATGGGGTCTCTTGGTGGCTCTATGTACTGAAGAATCCAATACACGAAAACATCTGAGAACAGGCATCTGGCCAGGTGCTTGGACACTCCTTGCACCTCACTGTTATAGGCATGCTGCCCATTACTCATTCTATCGCGGCTATCTTCACATGTTTTATTCTATATACAAACCACCACAAGCCCAACTCAGGGCACAGCCTCAGGTCAAAACACACCACATGGGGTAGAAAAGGCCACCTACGAAGCTTCATTATTAGGAAAAAACTAAGGACAGCACTCAACTGAAGAGTAAGAGGAATAAATGAGCAACTCCCACTCTTACTCCTGAGCATCTCAAGCAACGTCTCCAACAAACCCTCCCACCCCCACCCCCACCCCAGGCTACAATCCCTACAGCCCACAGATGCAGATCCGCTGTGGTCCGTTGTAAGAAACTGCTCTGGCAGACAGGCATGATTGCCAAGACTTGCATTTCCTGTGCGCGGGCAGGGAAGCCATGGAAACTGGAGGCTTGGGGCATCTGGGGGCATCCCAGGTGAAATGGAGCCCTCCCCTCTGCCGAGCAACCTTTTGCTCACAGATGAGGGATCCCAGCAGGGGAGAGGAGGGGGAGGCAGCTGACAAACGGCAGGCCGAGGAGATCTGGGGTGCCCTACTACCCCTCCTTCTGCGCGGGGGGCCTCCAACAGGCTAGGGGTGGGGGCAGGAAGACGGCTCCACGATGGGGCGCTACACAAAAGGGCCTCCTCTTCAGTCCCTCCCCGTGTTCTCCAGCTGAGCCCAGTTTTCTGCAAACACCGCTCGGAACGAAGCTCGAAATCCAGGCTACCGGAGGGATGGGGGATTGGGGGGTGGGGGGGGCACAGTTCATTAAGTGGCAGCAGGCCAGTGAAGTGGGGACGGCGGGAATGCAGGCGGGGAGGGGGGGGAGGGGGAGGGCCCCGCCCTGAGGCCGGCGGGAGCGCCCCACGGCATCCCCTGCCCCCATCCCCGCCCTCCCAGCGAGCGGGCCGCGGGCCTCCGGCCACCTGCCCCCGCGCGCGCGGGCCTCGCAGCTGAGCTGTGCGCGCGGGGATGCGGGCGCGGAAAACATGGCTGGCGGGAGCACCAGGGGGTGCATCGGCGGGAGCACGGGAGGGAGCACCGGCGGGAGCTCGGGCGGGTGCACCGGAGGGAGCACGGCGTGGGGGGGGAGCATCTGCGGGTGCATCTGCGGGAGCATCGGCGGGTGCATCAGCGGGAGCACCGGAGGGAGCACGGGGGTGGAGCATCGGCGGGAGCAACAGCGGGCGCCTCTCGGGGGATGCGGCCGCGGAACTTGGACGCCAGGCCCGGGGCACGTGCAGCGCGTTCCCGCCGCTCCCCCGCGCGCTGCCGCCGCCCGCCCCGGGCCTGCCCTCTCCCGCCGCTTCCCCGCGTCCCCGCTGCCCTCGTCCTCCTCGCCGCGCCGCCTCCTTCCAGCCTCCCGGACCCCCCGCCATCCCCCCATCCCCGCTGCTGTCACTTGCAAGCCCAAGGACAAACCCCGCCCGCCGTCCTGCCGGCGCGCGGTTACCTGCGGGCCCGGGCGGCCCCGAGCGGCCCCGAGCGGCCCCGAGGTCCGCCTCGGTCACTGGCGGCGCCCAAGCGCGCGCTCGGCCGCCGCCCGCCGCATCCCCGCGCGTCTGAGCGGCCCCGCGGCAGCTGCTCCTTTTATGGGGCGGGCGGCGGAGGCTGCGCGGCGTCCCCGGCCCCTGGCTCCGGCCGCCGGCGTCAATGCGCTCTATTCACTCCCGGGGGCCCTCCCGGAGTGCGCGGCCTCCCGCCCGCCCGGGTCCACCGGGCCCGGGGGGGGGGTGTGGAGGCTGAACTCGGCGCGCAGGGCCCCCCCCCAGCGGGGCAGGGTCACGTGGTCCGACCCCGGGTCCCCTGGGGGTTGCAACCACCCCGGCAAAGGATGCGCGGATGCAGGTCCAACAGGAGAGTCGCATTTACTTTAAAACCCAGCAGGAGTGGAGATGAACTTTCCATCATCATTCCCGTCACCATCATTATTATTTTACTTATAATGACAATTATTCAATAGCACCTGCCGTTTGACTAAGTGATTATTAGGCGCCAAATTATGCTCTGCTACCATCCCCACCTTGGGTAACACAAACCCAATCATATCTTCACGCCCCTGGAAATCTATATTGGTGCTAATCCCTAGACTAAACCGCTAACCACCTTGGCTTAGCATTCAAGGTTCCTTAAAAAATCTATCCTGGCCCTACCCTTCAGTCCAAAAGCTGGTGCATGTCACCCTCATGCAACCCTAGAAAGGCGGAACTATGTGTCTCCCCTTGGAAAGATGAGAAAGACCTGGCTCAGAGATGTTAAGCCACTGCCAAAGGTCACTCAGCTAAGAAGTGCTTGGGGCGATGTGCCAAGCCAATCCAAGTGCAAAGTCCTAGATCTTGGTCTCCTCATGCTATTGCCTTTTAAGGCCAGAAGGGCATGCTTTTTTAATTTTGGAAGATACTTCATTTCTTCTTTGGCAAGGATAGAATTAAAAAAAAAAAAAATTGGAACACCCCCCCCCCTTGGCCAAAAAAAAAAAAAAATCCTGTAGAGCCCCCTTTGAACCTGTCACCTCAGGCCACCTCTTCCTTTTGATTCATCTAAAATTTTAGTTCTAATTTCAGGCGGACCATGCAATAGTGAATGGGGCATTAATAAAAAACAATCAATTTAACTACCTTGGGACTGGCCCCCAGTGTGCTGACATCACTGCCTGGGATAGCAAATCATCCCCCAGAGAAGCAGCCAAAAAGCAATTATATGATATACTTTACATAATATCAAAGTGATTTTTCCATATGAATTATAGAGGCAGAGGACAATAAAATCCACAATGTAGGTCTGAAGCAGACCTCAAGGGTGTGGAAATGCATTAGGCAAATGAGCAAGTAATGTTACATTTGCTAGTGTCTCTTTTTTTCTTTTTAAAGCAACCAAGGGGTGGGGGGGTGGAATTTAAAATGAGGGGTTCCCCAAAGCTAAGCTGGTACAATTTCCTTATGCAGAGCTTATCAGAGAACTAGATGAGCCTGATTCTGATAAGATGCCGAAAAGAAATGTCTAGGTTAGTAGCTCCGAAAAGGTGGGAGTGGCGGGGGTGGTTGATATACTCCTGTTGAAGTCAAAGTTATTTTCAATTCTGAATAATTATATTAGGTCATTCAATGTGTGGAATGGAGTGTCTGTAGTACACGGTGTTCCTGCTGAGAGGGTTCTCAAAGGCTCTGTGTTACGAGGCAGAAAGCCTGTAATTAGAAGCGATGAAGCACCCACCTCTCCATGAAGAGGACTGGAGTACAGCTTGCCCAGGTAATAGGGCTCTGAGGTGCACACAGCAGCATGCCTGACTGCCTGCATGTCCCTACTTCCCAACATTACCATTTAACTATGCCAAGTTTTATGAGCTTCAAAGGAGATGGGGGAAAAAAGAATTAAAAGCAAAAGGAAACAAACAAACAAAAAAGCCACTTGATAGGACTCTAAAAAATGTGATTTACAGAAAGAAATATTTGAACCCACATCCAAAAGAAGTTTGCCTCGAACATGGGGGTGGAGACATGGCTTATCCTTTGAAGCAGCCAGCAAAATTCCTAACCACGCTCAGATTCTGAGCCACACAACTTTTCATTTCCTTTGCACTCATGGTAGATTTTCTTAGAAGCCCTCTCAATGCTGCCGGTAAATGCCACTGGGAACAAGAAAATGAGGACATGGTGGTGAGGTCACCATCCTTTTGTCTATCTCCACTCGTATATATGAAAATGGGCTTCTTTAGAGGCAGTCTAGCCTTTGAGTCCTGATCCTCTGAATTGCTTACTTTGGTAAGGGCCTGTGAAAACTGAAATTTGCATTTGCCTATAGAGGTAGTATGGCACATTGAAATCAATTCTGTAGCTACTCTTAAATCTCAACCAGATGCACATGTCAGGCCTTGGTAAGGATTATGAATTGATTGTGTATTAATAGTTTTGTGTAATATGCTGACCAATTTAAGATTCTTGTTTACAGATGGTAAATGAGAAATTTCTTAGAGACAGGAAACTACATCTTCATACGATTTGGGGTTTTGCTCATCCATTCAGTACAACAATACGTCTCAGGTAAGTTTAGTCCTTGCCTTAGACATAAACAAGCGGTTCTTGATACTCAATTGGAAGAAAAAAGAAAAGGGAAGAAAAGAAATACTTTCATTATATTTCACTCAACTGCACCATCACCATTCCACCTCAAACAATAATACTAGGTATTGGTTTTTTTTTTTTTTTCCGAGACCCTCAAAATGGATGACAAAATTGAGTCTGATTTAATCTCTCTACCTGCTATGCCTGCTTTAACAATATTAAGTCATACATTTAGGGCTTGAGTAGCTAGAGGCAGTTTCTACATTAAACTCAACTGGCCACCCAGAACACATTTTCTCCGTAGTAGGTATCAGCCTTGTCCTACATTTTGTGTGGTTGGTATTTATTTTTTTTAAGTGCAAACATCATGGCTCTAACAACAAACAGAATTAATTCATTTTGGCTTTGAAATCTTTTTCTTGAAATACAACATCTTTTTCTCTTTTATTCATTCAACACACATTTTTAGAGTGCTTCCTGGTGTTGTATTCATTATTCTGGGCACTGGAAATGCAATAGTAAATAGACAAAAGGCCCTGTCTTCATGTGGTTTTTTACCTGTACCTGACTAGAATCCTAACATTCAGTATTGAAAACCTATTGAGAGCTGACCCACAATTAATAACCCTAATAATGAGATACTGTATCAGGAAACTCCAATGAATGAATAAACCCAGAAGAGTTTTCCCTGGCTTTAGGATAGGCTATGTATTTGTTCCTCTTGACTTTCTAATTGGTTTTTAATATAAGGCTACACATTGACAGAGATGTTCACTGTTTAGATCTTGGACTTTGAAGTTTACCCATCCTGTGTTGGTTATCCGCAGTCATCACTGTAACCATGGGCAAGTCACTCAATCCCACTAACTCTCGGTTAATTCATTTGGACTTTTTAATGGGGACAATAAGATAGGAATAATAAAATTAAATGAGATAATATAGGAAAATCATTTAGTCTAGAACAGTGTTTCTCAAACTTTTTTCATTATTGTTCCCACCAATGAGCCTTTTTAAGACTTTTTTCTCCCCCTAATCAACTACCCTTCCCTTGAAATTTAAATTCTACAGATATCCTGTATGTCTGTTTATGTATAAAGTACAGATAAGCCCTACAATACCTAAAAGGAGTAAGATCCACACCCTGCCCAGAACCAGTGTTTGCCCTTTAGAGGTATCGGTCCTCATTGGGAAAGCATGGCCTAAAGTCTGACATGTAGCGCTTGTTAAATATTAGCAAATAGAAAAGTCATAGTAAGAAAAATAAAATCAACATAAGACCCTGTATCTCCAAACTAGAGAAGGGCGTAAAGTCTGGTAAAATGATGGTATGAGGCACATCAATTCTGGCACCTGGGAAGCTAGAGCCTGAGCATCTGGAGGCTGGGGTTGGACCTGCATCAAGAAGGCCAGCTTGCTACTGGGAGAAAGGCAAGACCAGCAGCAAGACAGCTGGACACAGAGTGAGGACAGCTCTTAATAGTCAGCTAAGGGTACCCATCACTTGCAAAAGCAAAGAAGACCCAAGACAACACCCAAGTGCTTCCAGTTCGACATATTTGCACACAGGTCTCCTTGCCTGAGAAGTCTTCTCTTCTGTCCCTCTGGGTCTCACTGTTCCACCAAGCCTACGAAAAGCTGATCTTCCTTCCTGAAGTCTTTAGCAGCCCTCAGTCACCAGACAAACATAAACAGAAGTACAGTCTACAAAATAACTGTCCACAGTTCTTCAAAAGTGTCAAGTTCAGGGGCACCTGGGTGGCTCAGTTAGTTAAGCGTCTGTCTTTGGCTCAGGTCAAGATCCCAGGGTCCTGCTCAGTGGGGAGTTTGCTTCTACCTCTCCCCTGCTCACGCATGCTCTCTTTCTCTCTCTCTCTCTCTCTAGCACTCGCTCTCTAATAAATAAATAAAACCTTTTAGGGCAGCCCGGGTGGCTCAGTGGTTTGGTGCCACCTTCAGCCCAGGGCATGATCCTGGAGTCCCAGGATCGAGTCCCACATCAGGCTTCCTGCATGGAGCCTGCTTCTCCCTCTGCCTGTGTCTCTGCCTCTCTCTCTCTCTCTTTCTCTCTCTCTCTCTCTGTGTCTCTCATGAATAATTAAATACAATCTTTAAAAGAAAAAAAACTAAAAAAAAAAAGTATCAAGTTCATAAAGGACAAGGAGAGACTGAAGAACCATCCCAAATTGGGGGATACATGACAACTAAATACAATGTAGGATCCTAGACTGGATCATGAAAGAGAAAAAGACATTAGTAGGGGGAAAAAGAGTGAAATCCAAATAGTCCTGAGTTTAGTTAACAGTGTTGACCCAATATTAATTTCTTGCCTTGATCACTATACCATGGTTATGTAACATGTTAACATTAGTGGAAGCTGGGTGGAGGATATATGGGAATACTCCCCATACTGTTTTTTTGCAACTATTCTCCAAGTCTAAATTATTTCAAAACAAAAAGTTAAAAAATAAAAGTGTTTTGTTCATTCATTTTTGTAATACGTGTATCCTGAGGGCCAACCCCCATGCTAGGCCCTTCTAATGGCTTAGATGTTAGCAATGAACCAAACAAGACAAAAATCCCTAACATCATAGATAACATTATCTTCTAGGTATTTCTCTCCTCCTCAGAATACCTATGGACCTTATCTTGTCTACTACTGTCATGCCACATTCATGTTCCCCAGGGTGGGAGTATAAATTGTTCATGGTCTGGGTATAGGTCTTTCACCCAGGGGAAAGGATGGGAGAGGAGAGCTCCTAAGTCTGTTGCCTGGCTCATAAACATGCCTGTCATGCTGGGTACCCAGATCTTTGACAGGTGAGAGTAGGTGCCATTTTTTAAAATATGGAAGCCCTGACATAGAGCTTAGAACAAAGCAGGTGTTCAATCAACATATTTATTGTCTACAATACAAGAGTGGTCAGCTCTTGGTCCCTTTAGACTCTCAAATGCTTTAACTTTCTGATAGGTCATACTTAATTCTTCGACAAATAAAAGTACATGGTATATGTGTGTTTGTGTGCATAAGAAAGATTGTGTGAGACTTTGTTAATGAATTAGTTTTGGAGGTAGTGGAAAGGAGGAATACAGACCAAAACCAATACATCCTCACACTTCAAAAACTAATTAAGCTGGGATTTAAAAGATTTCAACAACTTGCTCTAGAAGACAAGAATAATAATCAAAAGAGAAACACCAAGAATTCCCTGTCATACTTTGCTAGACTGTAGCTATTCACACTAAATTAAAACAAAAAACAAAACCTGTCATATGGTCCTAAAAATGCTTTTGGGAATCAGAGTGGAACTACCTTTTTCTTGGCAAGGACCTCCCAGTGACATACTTCCTCACTGCATGCAATGATATCTCTAAGTTTAAGGTCATTTTTGTCATGTATTCCATGTACCTAGTCCTCTTCCAGGGATCACTCTATTAGTGAATGTCACCTCCGTACATCCCATTCTAGAGGCTAGAACCTCAGCAATTATCCCGAATAACCCCTTTACTGCATCTCTAAGTTCTGACAAATTTTCTTCCTAATACATTTCATGTCCATCTACTATTATCCCTACTGCCCAATGTTCTCATCCACCACGACCTTTAGCCTGGACAACTATAATAGCTTCTGAACTGGCTTCCCTGCCTATAATCCATTCTGCTCACAGCAGGAAGAGAGATCTTCAAAGAGGGGAGGGGAGGAGAAGGAAATCTGATTATGTCTTTCACCTGCTTATGTCTCTGAAGAACAAATCCTTTAATTTGACCTAAAAAGACATGTATGGTTTGGTCCCTGCCAACTTCTTCAGCATTATCATTTAGCTTAGGATCCCCAGCTCTTCCACTCTATCCACGCTGGCCATCATTCACTGTTTTAAAATATACCATGCTCGGGGATCCCTGGGTGGCTCAGAGGCTTAGCGCCTGCCTTTGACCCAGAGCGTGATCCTGGAGACCTGGGATCGAGTCCCACATCAGGGTCCCTGCGTGGAGCCTGCTTCTCCTTCTACCTGTGTCTCTGCCTCTCTCTCTCTCTCTCTCTCTGTGTCTATCATGAATAAATAAATAAAATCTTTACACACACACACACACACACACCATGGTCTGGGATGCCTGGGTGGCTCAGCGGTTGAGCCTCTCTCTTGGGCGCAGGGCATGATCCCGGGTCCTGGGGTGAGTCTCATCTGGCTCCCTGTGGGGAGCCTGTTTCTCCCTTTGCCTATGTCTCTGTCTCCCTCTGTCATGAATAATCTTTTTTTTTTAAAACACTTTTTTTTTTTTAATTTTTATTTATTTACTTATGATAGTCACAGAGAGAGAGGCAGAGACACAGGCAGAGGGAGAAGCAGGCTCCATGCACCGGGAGCCCAATGTGGGATTCGATCCCGGGTCTCCAGATTCGCACCCTGGGCCAAAGGCAGGTGCTAAACCGCTGCGCCACCGAGGGATCCCATGTCATGAATAATCTTTAAAAAACAAAAATAAAAAATAAATAAAAATAAAAAATAAATAAGTAAATAAATAAATAAAATCTTTAAAACAAAAAGGATCCAAAAGGAACAAATTATACACATACAATACACTAGATAGCTTAAATCCTTTCCATAATAGATGAAGGTTAAAAAAAAAAAAAAGTCACGTAACAATAAAAATAACAATACTCTCCTTGGGGTTCACTGTCTTTAGGGAACTCACAAATAAGGAACCAACTTTAATATCTCCTCGAAAATATCTCCTCCAGAAATTGAGCATTTGAGGAAATGGCCAGAAAAGTTTTCTATGTCACTTACCATTATAAAATACAGTGTTCCAAAGTAAAGGACTGCATATTCTTTACATGTTTCTTTGCCATTGTTTCTTATCAGGGTTCATGATGAAGAAGCTATTTTTGACCTCTACTTCCAGCCTACTTTATACAAACCTACTTGAAATTTTGAGGGATACTTCTATGCGATTGGCTGATTTTGCATTACTTTCAGTTTTCAAAATGCAAATGATCTACATGAAAATCTTTATCTACATACAACCTTAAATTCATTTGTACATCAATTTCTTTTCCCTTTTGTTTCTGTTGCATTGTTTTTATCCCTAAGATTCCTATGGTGCTTGCTTAGTGTATGTCTGGTGCTGTGATTTAATCCAGGGCTTCTTTTAATCTGCCCCAAAACCCCACAAAAGAGGGATTTTTTTCTTCATTTTCATAGATCAGAAAATGGAGGCTTAGAGAGTATACAACACTTGTCCAAGTTCACATGGCTCATGGGCAATGAAGCAAGATTTAAATCAAATCTGAATGTTTCAGCAATCTCATTCCTGGGTATATATATCCAAAGGAAATGAAATCAGTATCTCAAAATGATATCTGCACACCCATGTTCATCGTAGCATTATACATAACAGCCAAGATATGGAAACAACTTAAGTACCCACCATGGATGAATCAATAAAGAAAATGTGGCATGTGTGTATACAATTATATAGCAGGATTTCCTTCTTTCTATGACTGAATAATATTCCATAATAGGATATTTCAGTACTCTGTATGTGATGACATGGATGAACCTGGAGAACATTATGCTATGTGAAATAACCCAGACGGCAAAATACAAATATCATATTATCTCCTCTGCATGTGGAATCTAAAATAGTCACTCACATAGAACCAGAGAGTAGAAGAGGGCTGGGAGGTGGGGCAGAGGGAGAGGGAGACGGAGACTCTTAAGCAAATTCCATGCCCAACGCAGAGCCCACGTTAGGGCTCACAAAACTGAGATCAGGACCTGAGCTGAAATCAAGAGTCAAGGCTTAACCACCTGAGCCATTCAGGTGGCACAACTGCTAGACCAAGTTCTAAAGATAGTTTCGGGTGCTAAAGGAGCCAGCCACCTGCAATTAATTTAATAGGATTAAAGGAAATGTGAACTCTGTCCTACCCCTACATTACCAGGCACAGAAAAATGGGTCCCTGCAAGAAACAGTACCACAAAGGAAACATTAAAGCCACCAAATGAAACCTATCTCATACAAAGCCAGAATGATGAGGCTTGCCTATGTGGGGCAGTTTCCCACTATGGCACCCGCTCAAGACAGAGATATATGTAGCAAATCTCCAAGCACTCAGGAAGTCCGGGATGCTGGGTGATTAATCCAGACAGAAACTACAGAAGTCACTGATTTGAACATCAAAGTAGGTGACTCACAGAGTTACATTTTTTCATCGGTACAAATGAAGCCCACGTTGTGAAAATATTCTAGCCAGTGCATCCTTCCTGTAGTAATTCTCATTGACACAAGTATGGCAGATATGTAGAGAAAAGGTAAAAACAAGCTATTCAGGACACTTCAATGTTAGACCTGGTGCTTTCCCTATTTCATTAATGGACTCTATATCTGAGGGTCTTATTAAGACTTTATACCTCCAAGTAGAAAAAGCTTTTATAAATCTTCAAACACTACTAAGAAAACTTGGAAACTATAACAATGATTTTTTTTTTTCCTATCAACAACTCTCCCCTATTTGGCAGAGCTTTGAGTTATACAGAAGAGATCATTTTGTTAAAGCATTTTGAGAGCTTTTTCCCCCTCCGTATTTGTATTCAAATCTCTTATCTTCAGTACCAGGGCACTCAGATTATCTATGACTAGGGCAAGTGAAAAGCAGAGACTCCAGCCATACCAAAGTGGAGGGTACTAGTAATGGTTTGAGCCTTAAGAAAGAATCTATGAACTCAGAAAAATTCAAAAAGTTCTACTTTACATACGTATTTTTACAAAGAAAAAAAAACCACCAGACAGAAAAATCCAAACTCAAAAAGCAAAATACAAGGATGTGCTTAGCATAGCTTGAGGCCAAAGGACTGTCAAGTGTTTAGGAACTGGTTCTGGAGGATCCACTAACCCCATAAAATCACAGGCAAACTATGGGAATATGGCCTCCTGGGCACTCTTTGTTGGAGAAGGATGATAGATTTCATTGTACTATAAAAGACATGGGACATCCCCCAACAAAAAAGAATGAAGTTCTGGTTTCCTCTAGAACAGACTCAGAATCTTGAATGCTCCAGATACCTGGGTGGCTCAGTTGGTTAAGCAACAACTCTTGATTTCAGCTCAGGTCATGATCTCAGGGTCATGAGATCCAGCCCTGTGCTGGGCTCAGTGAAGAGTCTGCTGGAGATTCCTTCCTCTCCTACTTGAGCACTACCCCCGACTTGAGCTCCCACTCTCTCTCTCTTTAGATAGATAGATAGATAGATAGATAGATAGATAGATAGATAGATAGATAGATAGATAGTCTTAAAAAACAAAGAATCAGGATGTTCAAGCTAACAGGGCCTTTAGATATAATTTTTGTCAAGTAGCTCATTTTACACACACCCAAACTGAGACACACAGATGGGATGTTTACTACCTTCACTCTTTAAGATGAGTTTTCCACTTTTTAAATCAAGCCACTGCTTTACAAAACTTGATTAATATATTTAGACAGACTCCACTGGCCAAACCGTAGCTGAACAGATACACCTACCTCAGTTCTAACAAGCAATCACATGCATTTAACATACTTCTTAGAAAATAAAATCATAAAACATACCAAGTTTAATCAAATTTAAGGTACCAATTGTAATTTACAAAGCAATAAGGCAGAAAAAAATACTGCCAATTAAATCACAACATGCTACTGATGGTAGAATGCATTTCAATTTCTGAGATGTTAAAACGTGAAAAACTATGCACTTTAGAGCTGATGAAAAACAATACTGCCAAAAAGTAATGCTTTGATTTATACACCTCGTGAGGGTGCCTGGGTGGCTCAGTCAGTTAAGCGTCTAACTCTGGCTGAGGTCATAAATCCAGGGTCCTGGGATCAAGCCCCACAACGGGCTTCCTGCTCAGCGGAGAGTCTGTTTCTTTCTCTCAAATAAATAAATAAAATATTTTAAAAATATATATATGGCTCTTGAAGGAACAGAATGTAGTAAACTTTTTTTGTAATAATTAACAGGTAAGAAAGAGCCCATGGAACATCTCCTACATGAAAAGACCTCTTTCCAACATGTCTGAAACTGGCAAATGATGAGTTAATCCAGAGTTGCACAAAAGAAGAAATCATGCAAAATTATTCATACATACTTAAAGTATCTTATTGTAACACAACAGTGTTCATTTTTCCATCTATCTTTTAAAGTAGATTGAGAAAAAATTTTTTAAGTCTATGTTCCTGGTCTAGGATCCTACAGGATCTTTCTTGGTATAAACTATACTTATCATTTAGCATCTATGATTTTCAATTTAGGTTCATTTGAAATGGAGTGATAATGTAAAGATACTTGCAAAGCAATTTGAACGCTTTAGTTTTTTTTATGACTTCTCTTTAAATTTTATAGTCCTTACCTACACCTAATTTAACAGCAGCTTTTGAGCAACCAAACTTTATTGAGTCTTTCTAAAGGATTCACAAAAGTTCTCAAGGAAATAACAACTCTCTTTTTCCACATTTATATGTCATTGGTTTAACTAATATTTATTTAAATTATTATTATCAACAGTAACAACATAGAACAGGCATAAGCAGGTTTAGGAATAAACAACAGACAGCTGGAACATCACACGTAGCAAGGGAAGTATCAAATACACCCCAGCTTCCATGGTGGCACCCACTGATGCGGTCTCCAGGTATTCAAGCTCCTGTGTAGTTCCCTCCCACGTGGCATAGGGCTGATGGGATACTGCAGTAATGGAGGGTGATTTCTGAGGATAGGTGGTAAAAGATACTCCAACTTCCCACTTTTTCTCTTCTTGGTTTCCTATTCATGGGAAGCTGGCTACCATGTCATGAGTTCACTCAAGGAACCCTATGGAGAAATGCACATGGCCCTTGTGCCAACAACAAGTATGAAATAACCAGGCATGTGAGTGAGACACCAGGGAAGTGGATCATCCAGCCCCAAGCAAGCCTTTTAGAAGACAATGGCAACCTAGGCTGACGTCTCTATTGCAATCTCATGAGGGACCACAGCCCATCACCACCCAGCTAAGCTACTTCCAGATTCCTGATACACAGAGACTATATGAAGTAACACATGCTTATTAATTTGGGATAGTTTGTCACATATTCAAATATAGCAGCCTACAAGCTGATGTGGGCAGTAAGCAGGCCGATGTTACTTTTTCAGAATGAACAAGTTGGTTAAGTGGAGGTTCCTTCATAGAAGTTATCTGGATTTCTACACTACTGGAGGTTACCAAATATCCCTTGTATGTAAGGTTGTTGCCATTCCTAATTCCCCAGTTAGGTACTAAACCAAAGATGGGTAATGAATTAAGAGAGTGAGTTAATGGCACCAGCCAGCAACAGGGCTATCAGCAACAAACTATCAGTGCTTACCCAACAGGGTTGGGTAAAAGATGAATAAGCTCCATACACAAATGGAAGTTCAGAAGGAAAAGGGACAGGGTAAGACCAAAGACACCGTTGTACACACAGTCTTCATGAGGACAAGCCAGGACCTCCAGCCAGACATCCCATTTCAACACCTGCTGTGGATTCCAGCCCAGAACCTTAGTCCCATCTGCTTTCCTACCTTCTTCTACTGCATCAATGGTCTACATCAAGGAGTGATCAGCCTTTGGAATTGTCAGCTCCAAACGGTAGTTCTCAGAGGCCCACATGAAATCTGTTTCAGAACCAAACAAAACTGGGGGCAGAAGAAATATGGGAAGAAGGATCCAGAAACTACATACACTGCAAAATATTCAATCCAGTCCATCTTTGTATGTTAAAAAAAATCAATTAGCAGAAACTACTGACATTCTATTTAAGTCCCATGGCCAAGACTTAGCTAAATAAATCCATTCTGTGAAATTTAACAGCAGGCTAATGTATTTTATGAGCATGTATTAGGTGAAACAGGTTTTTAAGACCTCAAAATTTATAAAAGGGCAAGGCTGGGTATTTGGTTGACAGTAACAAAAACAGAAGCCATGGTTTTCATGCGTCCTGAATATGCTGTATTTCTTACCTAAATGAGAATTTCTTACCTTACAAAGGCAAGATTATCATACCAGTTTTACAGACCAGGAAACAGCTCATGAAGATTAAGAATTTAAGCAAAATTGCATAGCCAGCCTATCTTTGGTGCACCCATTTTTTTTCTACTATATACTAAGAAGGGGTAGCTGATGCATGGATGATTTCTCTTTATCTTTTCTCTCTTGATGGTACTGGTCAGAGCAGGGGATTTCAAGTGGCTCACTCTCTAAGATGGTTATATTCCCTCTAACTGTCTGCTAACTTCAGGTGAAAGGAGGCCAGAGAGGTTGCAGGGAGAAGGGAAGAGGGAAATCAGAGCTAAACTCCAGCTCAAAATTAGAAGCCTAATTTTGGTAAAAACACAGATAATTGACTCTTCAGTCCCTCACCCTCCAAGACTGGAATCATTAGGACACCAGAGAGGGTAGTATTAGGAACTCAAACCTCAACCTCACCTCCTACAAGTTGTGTGATCCTAGCTAAGTCAGACAAGAATGACATTACCCAGTTGTCACAAAGATTAAATGAGATGGTCTATAAAGTAGTTGCAAACAGCAAAGCACTCATTACACAAATGGTACTGATCACTAAAACTGTCAGTGCTTATGTGTGTAAGTTTTGCCATCATTCCAACTTGGGTTTGAACCCAGACTTTGCTACTTACTAGCTGGGTGGCCTTTGGTGAGGTATGCCACACTAAGACTCAACGATTTCATCAGTAAAATGGGGTTGACAATTGTGCCAACTCACTGAGCTGTCATCTGGAGTTGTTATGAATTCAATACAACCATTGCCAACTAAAGGTATTGAATACTTACTTCTATCAGACCACTACGCCAAGCTTTATATTCATATTATCATAGTTGTAAGCCTTCACAGTTATCTTCTTACTCTCAAAGGTAGGTACTGATGCATGGTCCTTAAGTACTTAGTAAATGCAGCTTCTAGCAACAGCACATATAAGCAAGCACTACCGCAACTATAGGCTGAGCTCCTGGGGAACATGACCCTGGCCCCACTAGCCAAAGGGACCACCCAACATCCTGCTTTTACCCTTTGCCATTCCTTCCCTCTTATCAAAGCCACTCTCCTGACGAGGTCATTAAAAATCAAATGAAATGGAATGCAGGGCTGGCAAGTGACCTCAAGAATCCTGGGCCAGCTTCCTCGCCTCTAGGCAAGGCTACAAAAATAGATAACAAATCTTTTAAGGGGACAAAAAAAAAAAAAAAAAAAAAAAAGGCAGAACAAATCTATTTTAAAGACTCTTTCCTTCCTTTTACAATCACAATGTGCTTCGTAAGTGCCCTGATTTTGTATTTCCACTGCCATAGTCTGCCCCTGCATCTGGCTGCCTTCCACATCTAATTCTGATTTTTCTTGTTCGCTGAATAGATCTAGCCAAGGCAAAGAGACAATTAGATGGCATAAGAATGAATGAGATTTAAAAAAAAAAAAAGATTCCTTATAAATAACTCCCTGTAAAAATCTTGAAATAACCGTGGAGAAGAACTGTCATCCTATCTACAAAACTAACAACATGAAGACCACCCCCATTCCAAAAAAAAAAAAAAAGAGTGGACCATGTAATGGCTATCCTAGAATCCCCTGGGAAATTCAAAAACAGGAACAATCTCAATCTCATGTTCAATAATAATTTAAAGATTTGTTTAATATTTTGATGATTGAACAGTATTCTAACCTGTAGCCAGTCTTTAGCAGAGGGACTACTTGTCAAAAATGCTCTTAAAGTGCATCACTAATGTTTTATCATCATTAAATGCCTATGAGAGAATAAGTTTACCGGTCCCTCACTGCCATCCACCTCATCAATGGCAGAAGCACATACATTTCCAAAGATTCCTGACCAAGTGAAATGACTAATAAAGACAGATGAGCCAGTAGGCTACATATCCAGAGTACTGGTTCCCCAGAGAACATAAGAACAACAGACCTTCATTGAAGGCCAGCTCAACTGCCAAGATATTGTGGAAATTATCCATTCCTCCCAAATCTGGATACTTACCAACAGGTACCAACACAAACCCACATGCACATGTACAAATATGCATGTACAGACACACATCTACAGGACAAGCAATTCACTAAACACTTAAGCACATCTCCAGTGACAGATGAGAAAGGAAAAAGTACGTGATTTAAGACAGTTTTTCCTTTTTTTCTTTTTTTAAAAATATTTCATTTATTTATTTATGAGAGACACACAGAGAGAGGCAGAGACACAGGCAGAGGGAGAAGCAGGCTCCATGCAGGGTGTCTGACGCGGGACTCGATCCTGGGACTTCCAGGATCACACCCTGGGCCAAAGGCAGGCGCTCAACCGCTGAGCCACCCAGGTGTCCCTTTCCCTTTTTTCTAATTAACAGATGCTGTGTCCTATATCAGATGCAGGCAAACTCTATTAGAAGATAAATATTTTTATCAATAGCCTATCATATTCCTTGCTGTTAACACATAATTAAGTAGCTAAATCTTGCATGCAGTATTAATGAGAAACTATGTAGGAATGTGCATGGACAACCAATATTTCACAAGGCAGTAGGAATAGTTTAAAAAAGAAAACCATGTAGTGGCCATTTGGGTTCATGGCTGTAGGTCAACGTGTTTGGGCTGACTTAATATCTCGGATCCTCACTTTGTTTGGCTTAACAATGTGGTTCAGTCTGGACAATGCTATTCTCATTAAGAAACATTTATGGAACAATCTACATGCCCATAGTGGGGCATGCAGAAGTTAAGTGAAAACCTATCACACAACAGATTCAGAGGGAGCCCATAGCAATTATTTGGCCATTACAGGTACTGGGAGAGAAAAATGTCATGACATTTTAAGTAGAATAAAAGGACAAAAAGCAATTTGGTTAATGTAGCTATACATGTTACATATCTACATGCATCATCTCTATGCTCACAGAAAAAAGACAGGAGGGGATCCCTGGGTGGCTCAGACGTTTAGCATCTACCTTCAGCCCAGGGTGTGATCCTAGAGTCCCAGGATCAAGGCCTGTATAGGCTCCCTGCATGGAGCCTGCTTCTCCCTCTGCCTGTGTCTCTGCCTCTCTCTCTCTCTCTCTCTCTCTCTCTCTCTGTGTGTGTCACTCATGAATAAATAAATAAAATCTTTAAGAAAAAAAAGACAGGAAAGATACTAACATCAGATCATTAACAGTGACTAAGTAGTGGGTTTCAAGGTGATTCCCACCCCCATTTTGCATATCTCTATTTTTTCCCCCACATTAACACAATGGATCTCTGTGATAGTTACATTAACTGCAAATGGTAGCAAAGGGAGAAAGTACACACTTCATAATAACCTGGGGGAAATTGTTTTCAAAGTCACTTGAGGCTTTAGCTAATTTGGCTGGTTAACACAGAGGTCAGTTTTCCCAAGTCAGTTACTGAGTATTGTTTGTCTGGGGATCGTATGCTTGTGCCCAAGAATTTACACATTTGGCAAAAAGCTGCCCAAGTATGATACAACAGCCTTAATTAGCAGTGCTTCTCCTAGAGCATGCAAAATTGACAGGGTTTCTGAGATGTCAAAAGAGGCCCAGGAGGCTGATGATTTTTAAGGCTTCTAGTACAAAATTTCCAGGCGTGGTTACAAAAAAAATTGTGGTTTATCTTTAGATATATTATATAAAATCTTGTGAAGATACCTATATGGCTCTATGTCACCTTTCATTTGTAGATAGTCAAAGGTCTAAATTGGAGGCCATTTTTTTGCTCCACAACCACCCTGATGCTGTGGAAATGTGTAATATGTTACCCTGCCCCTCTCAAATAAAAAGTGCCTCTATAGGACAGCTACTAAAATTTAAGACAATTTTTAAAAAACTTCTGAAATGCTCTACTCCTAAAAGCATTTGGTGGAAAGCCCTGCAACTGTGTCCTTTACCATTTCATCAAATCTAATTGACTAATTAAAGAGAAGAAGAGAAGGAGGGGAAGCAATAGACTGCTGAAATATATCCCACTGCCATGTGATATTGACATTTATTTTATTTTATTAAATTTTTACTTATTTATTATTATTTTTAAAGACTTTATTTATTTGAGAGAGAGAGAGAGAGAGAAAGAGAGAGCACAAGAAGAGGAAGGGGCAAAGGGAGAGGGAGAAGCAAACTCCCCGCTGAACAGGGAGCCCGATGTGGGGCTTGATCCCAGGACCCTGAGATCTGTGACCTAAGCCAAAAGCAGATGCCCAACCGACTGAGCCACCTAGGTGCCCCAACATTTAATTTACACTGAACATGGATTCTAGCAAATCTCTTTAGGAATGGAATGTTTCCTTCAAAAGGATGCCAGGATAGAAGCCCTGATATCAGCATCCATGTCAATACCAACAGAGAGACATTTAAAAGCTATGTCCTGGGTAGCCCAGGTGGCCCAGAGAGTTAGCGCCACCTTTGGCCCAGGGTGTGATCCTGGAGACCTGGGATCTAGTCCCACGTCGGGTTCCCAGCATGGAGCCTGCTTCTCCCTCTGCCTGTGTCTCTGCCTCTCTCTCTCTTTCTCTCTGTGTGTGTGTGTGTCTGTCATGAATAAATAAATAAAATCTTTAAAATAAATAAATAAATAAATAAATAAATAAATAAATAAATAAATAAATAAATAAAAGTATCGTCTTGTGGGAAACTATTTACCAGGGAAAGGGAACACTAGAGGGGTAATTAAGATGAAAGACTGGAAGTGCTCAACACCCACACTGAGACCAACTTCAGAAATTCTCACACAGGGCAGCCCTGGTGGCACAGAGGTTTAGCGCTGCCTGCAAGCCGGGGTGTGATCCTGGAGACTCGGGATCGGGTCCCACGTTGGGCTCCCTGCATGGAGCCTGCTTCTCCCTCTGCCCTTGTCTTTACCTCTCTCTGTCTCTCACGAATAAATAAATAAAATCCCTTAAAAAAAAAAAAAAGGGAATTCTCACACATCTGAGTAGAGCAGACACTACAGTTGAGGGTACTCTAGAGGAATCATTCCCCCACCTACAGCCCATCTCTTCCCCAGTTCACATTCCAAGCTTTGTGGTAATAAAAACAATATAATCTTTGACTAGGCAAACATGCATTTTCCCCTCTTTTTGGTTGTTCACAGGAGCTTAGAGAGCCCCTGTTATATCCATTTGAACAATCTGGGTGATATGCTATTATGGTTTGTCAGGTAAACCCTTTTTTGTAATCAAAAAAGGCACAGAATGGAGTCATCTTTGTGAGACGCCAAGTCAGGCAGCCACTGCAGAGGAGCAGGGGGCTCTGACTCCATTACACCCAGGCTCCACTCATGTAGGCTGGCTTGCCATTAGATTTAATTCCAACGGCAGTGTGCTGGATAAAAAGGAATGCCCAACTCAGGACTTAAATGTATTCATTCATTCTACACCTACTGGGCTCCTTCCTTGAGCAAAGCTCTGTGCTATACATTGGATCCCAAGGGAGGAGGACTGCTGCCAACTTTGCTTTAAGAACTGAACCACACTGAGTATGAAATATAAGTGCAAGGTGTCTTGAAAAGTCTCTGATAATGCTCCATAAATTTCACTTACAGAATTAGCCAAGCCTTTAAGTAGAAAGAGGCCTGTCCCATTAGGGTGATTTCCAGGATTACTTTATCCTCTGCACTTCAAGGTTTCTATGACCTAGAGCAATGAGTTAATAATAATGTCAATGCGTAATTTTATTACCCATATAGTGCCACTGACACAAAATGGCAGCCCATGTGCTAAAACAACCAGCTGGGAATTTTTTTTGTCTAGCTCACACACTACTTTCAGTGCTTTTAAAAAAATTGGTTGCCAAGCAACCCAAGTATCTTTCCATGGATGAATGGATAAACAAAATGTTGAATACACATATAATGGAGTATTATTTAGCCTTAAAGAAGAGGGAAATTCTGACACATGCTACAGGATGCTTGAACCTTGAGGACATTTTGCTAAGTAAAATAAACTGGTTATAAAAAGATGAATTTTACATGATTCCATTTATCTGAGATACCCAGAATACTCAAATTCATACAGACAAAAAGTAGAATAGTGGTTGTCATTTGGTTAGGGTAGAGGTGGGGAGATAGGGAGAGAGTTTAATGTTTAATAGGTAGAGAGTTTGGGTTTTGCAAGATGAAAAGAGTTCTGGAGATTGTACAACCATGTAAATGTACTTCACAATACTGTACATCTAGTGTAAATATGATGTGACTGGATTGTACACTAAATGGATTAAGATGGCAAATTTTATGTCCTATGTGTTTGAGCACAATTGAAAACAAGTAATTACCATGATGTAAAAATGGGGACAATTCACAGAAAACAAATACAGATTTCCAGTTTATCTCAAAAAATGGAGAAGACCTGATAACACAGGGCCTGCCCCACTGCCTGGCATAGACGGCTAGAACAGAGAGCAGTGATATTCCCTCTGTGTGCTCCAGTTCTCCCAAGTCCCTGCCATCCGTGTCGTCAATCTACACAGTGCATTTCATTTATTTCTGTCCAGAGTTCCCAACAAGGGTATGGAGAGTGCTCATGGTATGAATTATGACTTATAGTCCCAGTCCTAGCCATAGCAACTTAGCAATAGGCATTAGAGCTGGGTGTGGCAAGAGAAAGACACCACGTCCTATCCTGGTCAGTATATTAGGGATGCCTGATTTCTGAATACATGAAGCCTAAAACTAGATGGATGGAAGTAAGAGAGGCACTATGTACCACAACTAGAATAAGACCAATATACTGAGACTCAATAGTGATGAAAAGCCATCAGCTTGCACAGCTCAATACAGTCCATCTCACTGCAGGAGTGAATGCAACCCTCCACTCTCCCAACACTGGAATGGCCAGTCTCTGAGTAGAGGTTCTGGACCTCATGCTGTCCAGAGCCCTCATCTCAGAGTCAGTTCACAGAGATGGTCCTGGGAGCCACAAGCAATTCGAAGATCCTTCTCCTCCATGGTGACTAATGGAACTGTAGGCACACACCTAGAGATAATGTCCATTTCATTTCATGTTGTAGCATCTTTTGTTATACTGAATAATTCTGTAATACCAGAAGTCATATGAAAAGATTACTTCTGGGCAGTTTCCATTTATTTTATGTCTAATCGTGGAGAGTGAATATAAAATGTTCTGTAGGGATCCCTGGGTGGCTCAGCGGTTTAGCGCCTGCCTTTGGTCCAGGATGTGATCCTGTTGTCCTGGGACTGAGTCCCACATCAGGCTCCCTGCATGGAGCTTGCTACTCCCTCTGCCTGTATCTCTGCGCCTCTGTGTGTGTGTGTGTGTGTGTGTGTGTCTGTGTCTCTCATGAATAAATAAATGAAATCTTAAAAAAAATAAAATGTTCTGTAGGTCTTAGACACTTAAGATTTTTTTAAAAAAAGGATTTTATTTACTTATTCATGAGAAACACACGGGGAGGGGGGGAGGCAGAGACATAGGCAAAGGGAGAAGTAGGCTCCATCGCAGGGAGCCCAACGTGGGACTCGATCTTGGGTCTCCAGGATCAGGCCCTGGGCTGAAGGTGGCGCTAAACTGCTGAGCCACAGGGGCTGCCCGACACTTAAGATTTAACGGAAGGGTAATGCTCAACCTTCACCGCAACCAGGAAGCTTGGAGAAAATGTGTGGATATGATTTTGGCTGTCACATAATGAGGACTGGGTGCGCTACCACCATTTAATGTATAAAGGCAGGAATGTTAACGGATCTCTGATACCTGGGATAATGTCCCACAATGGAACCATCTCACTCAGATGGTCAATAAAGTCCTCAATTTAAAGAAAAAACACTGGGGGGCGCCTGGGTGGTTCAGTGGGTTAAGCATCTACCTTCGGCTCAGATCAGGATCTCAGGGTCCTGAGATGGAGCCCGGGGTTGAGCTCCCTCCTCAGTGGGGAATCTGCTTCTCCCTCTGCCCCCTGCTCCAACCCCACCCCCAGTCATGCATTCATGAGTTCTCTCTCTCTCACTTGTAAATAAATTAACAAAGCAAAACATACAGCAGTATGTTAGCTACCTGCCACCTACAGGCCATTCAGCATGTGACCCAGGATACAGAACTCATGCACCAATGTCATAATACCAGAGCTGGAGTTCCAAGGCCTGGCTGCAAACATGAATACTTTATATTCACCTGCAAGCCTGTAACATTTTTGAATCACAGTTTTCACATCTGTAAGGTGAGGCCAGTGACTCTTGTCCACTTGTAAAGTTTTCTGGAGATTCAAAGATAAAACATGGATATCAAAGAGGTATTTTTTAATTATGAAGGAAAGGACACATTTGAAGGGTTATTTTTAAAAAAACCTTATGAAAATTACCCAAATGTCCATCAATGGATGAATGGATTAAAATATCAGATTTTATATATAATGAGAACATTATTCAGCCTTTAAAAGCAAGGAAATTCTGATATATGTTAACAAACAATGAAACTTGAAGGCGTTTTGCTTAGCGAAATAAGCCAAATACAAAGGACAAATAGATAATTCCACTTAAATGAGGTACCTTGCAGAGTCAAAGTCACAGAGACAGAAAGAAGACACATGGTGACCTGCGTCTGAGGGTGAGGGAAACAGGGAAGTATTGTTTAATGAATGTAACAGTTTCAGTTTGAGAAGATGAGAAAATTTTGGAGACAATGGTTGCACAACAGCAGGAATGCACTTCATGCAACTAAATTGTACATTTAAAAATGGTTAAAATGGTAAATTTTGACATATATTATTTTACCAAAATAAAAGTTAAAAAAAGAAACATTCTTCTTTATAAAAATGAATATGTGCATTGTGGAAATCAGAATTCTAAGGCAGATAAGTAAAAGAAAATATAAAGCCATTTGTAACAGAAATAACCACACTCATTATTTTGGTTTATATCCTCCCAGGATATTTTCTTTTAAAGATCCTTTACGATGAAAAATGTTCAAGAAAACATTATCTGGCGAATGTTGACTCAACACTATTTTTTACAAAATACTGAGTTGTTGGTGGGGGGCACCTAAGGGAGTGCTGTCGGTAAAGTATGCTACTCTTGATCTCAGGGGTTGTAAGTTTAAGCCCCACACTGGGTGCAGAGATTACTTAAAAATAAAACCTTTGGAAAAAATAAAAACAGAAAACACAATAAGGAATGAATAGAGACTAAACAACTATTTTTCCCATTATCCCACTCTTTTTCTGGCTGTCTAGTTGTTTGGGATTTCTTTTAGACTCCATGGTTCAAAGAACTACTTAAAAAAAGCAAGCAAACCAAGCTGTCAACTACTGAATAACAAGTTCAATTTTGCCAATGATATCTGTAGAAAAGTGGATTTCAGTGTTTTTAAAACTCAGATGCATTTACTAATTTGTTACCTCAAAGAGAACAAAGAAAGGTCATCTCTTTTTCCAGAAACCTATGAACCAGTTTGCTTTTTATTGTTTTTCATTAAAATTTTAAACATGAAATATGTTCTTGCAAATGAAAAACCCAAATGCACCTGCCCACATTAGGGATTAATTGCTTGGAAAATTCTATTTTAAAAATCACCGTGGTTGAAACTAAGGAGCATTCCATCCCACCCTTTACTCAAGTGTATGCAAATTACTTCAAATAATTTTCTACCAAGGCAATATAAAATATACAACAGGAATTTATTCTCAAATTTTGAATTCAGTGAAAGGTAGAAGAAAATATGAGTTTTTAAAATGGTTTTGAAAATCATGAATGCATATACTGAAGGCCTATCACTCAAAGAAAAGTACATAGTGTTATTTATAAAAGCATCCAAATGATCTTCAATTGAATCTATAGCTAAAACTTCAGAAGAATGGGGCTCCTGGTTGCCTCAGTTGGTTGACCATGTGACTCTTGATCTCAGGGTTGTGAGTTCAAGCCCTATGTGGGGTGTAGAGATTACTTAAAAAAATTTCAGGGGAATCCCTGGGTGGCTCAGCGGTTTGGCGCCTGCCTTTGGCCCAGGGTGTGATCCTGAAGTCCTAGGATTGAGTCCCACATCGGGCTCTGGGCATGGTGCCTGCTTCTCCCTCCTTCTGTGTCGCTGCCTCTCTCTCTGTCTGTGTCTGTCATAAATAAATAAATATCTTTTTTTTTTAAAGATTTTATTTATTTATTCATAGATACAGAGAGAGAGAGAGGCAGAGACACAGGCAGAGGGAGAAGCAGGCATCATACAGAGAGCCTGACGTGGGACTCGATCCAGGGTCTCCAGGATCACGCCCTGGGTTGCAGGCGGCGCTAAACCGCTGCGCCACCGGGGCTGCCCTGTCATAAATAAATAAATAAATCTTAAAAAAATTTTTCAGAAGACCTTGTTAAAGCAGACCTTTCTACTTGACAAATACTAAATGTACCCTTCAAAAGCACATAATGATTACTAGGATATTCCATGTAAAAAAAAAAAAACATTACCAATGTTATTCTTGAGACTCTTCATTACATATCATAGGTCAAAAAATAGAGCAAAAGGTATCTGGATTTCAAAATACATTTGGTAGGATTTCCCCGAAAAGATCCTCGAAAAAAGAGGACCCATGGGTGACTGGACAACCATAATGACTGATGTATCAATTTTTAAAAATGTCACCAGTCTCTGTATTGGACTCTGTCTCCTTTAGTGATGTTGGCATATCTTCAATGAAAATACAAATGGCATGCTGATCAAAAACACTTCTAAGATAGTGCTAGTAATTTGATGCATACAGTGAAGATTTAAAATAATTTTGTTGGGCAGCCCGGGTGGCTCAGCGGTTTAGCGCCTGCCTTTGGCCCAGGGTGTGATCCTGGAGTCCTGGGATCAAGTCCCACGTCGGGCTCCCTGCATTGAGCCTGCTTCTCCCTCTGCCTGTGTCTCTGCCTCTCTCTCTCTCCCTGTGTCTCTCATGAATAAATTAAATGTTTAAAAAAAATAAAAATAAAAATAAAATAAAATAAAATAAAATAATTTTGTCTATTTAGACAATTATACCCAACTTCACAAGAAAAGATTAAAAAACACAAGTCCTAGGGATGCCTGGGTGGCTCAGCGTTTTAGCCTCTGCCTTTGGCTCAGGGCGTGATCTCAAATTACCCGGTTAGAGTCCCACATCGGATTCCTTGCATGGAGCCTGCTTCTCCTCCCTCTGCCTGTGTATCTGCCTATTTTTGTGTCTCTCATGAATAAATAAATAAAATATTTTAAAAAATAAAATTAAAAGAAAAAATACAAGTCCTATTTTTTTGGGTGGGTAAAAAGAAAAAATATAGCATCTATGCACAAGTGGGGGAAAAACATTTAAAAGAAAGCAATAGGGAGGAATTATCCTTTAACAGATAAGTGGTATAAAAAACATGTTAACAAATTAATTTTATTTAGCTTTGATTAACAAGAGTGAGGCAGATCCAGTTTAGAGTACTGAACACTTATTATTTGCCAGGCACCATTTTCAACACTTTACAAGTAATAAGCTTATCAATGTCAGTCTATAAGGAGGGTACCATTATTATCTCTCTCTCTCTTTTTTAAAGATTTTATTTATTTATTCATGAAAGACACACAGAAAGGCAGAAACACAGGCAGAGAGAGAAGCAGGCTCTCGATGTGGGACTCGATCCCAGATCACAACCTGAGCTGAAGGCAGATGCTCAACTGCTGAGCCACCCAGGCATCCCCATTATCTTACTTTTATGGGTAAGTAAATTAAGACACAAAGCAGTTAAAGAATGGTCCAAGTCACATGACTTTAAGTGATGAGAGTGAGATTTGCATACTGGGCTACGAGAACCCGTAATACAAATGTAACAAGCTAAGAATAAGCTAACATGTTCTAGAGGGACAGAGAGAAAGCCGACATTGCTAGTGTGTAATACGTGGTACAAAATAAAGGGACGCTAGACAAATAGCTGGAGAGTTTTTGCTAACCACTCCAGGGGAAGAGTAGAAGACTAAACAAGGTCATGAATGCCTGTCCTTCAAAGTGACTAAGCAGAAGTAAGAAATGACTTGTCAAAGATGAAGACAGGACTTAGACATTGAGTGTAAAAGTAAACTAGATATCTCAAGTTTCTTTGATCCTATAAATAGTACCAGCAGGAGCAGTGGTAGTAGAGATTACCATTTACTGAAAATGTTCTATATTCTAGTTTCCTTACATTAGCCTTTATCCTTATAACAAAATTGTCCAGTCCATTAAAACACAGAAAAGTTAAAGACCCATACTAAGACAGTAACAGGACCAGGATTCCAAGACAGATCTGTCTAGTTACAAAAACCTATGCCTACTACACTACTTTCCTTTCCAACCTTCAGCAACCTGACCATAGGAACATTTGATCTGTTCAACAGGTTTTAGGAAGGATCAAACTCTTGCCAAAAAAAAGACTGTTTCTCTCCAACTTACGCAGTTCCCAGAAGTGTAGCCTACCCATGAATTTAACTGTAGGCTTATACATTTTTTTTCACAGTTAAAAAAAAAAAAAAAAAAAAAAGCAAACGTTGCAGATACATGAAGGCAAACTTATTCTTTCCCTATCCCCCCAAGCCATGTCTAAAATAACAATGTAAATACCCCAGTTTTTATATTTACTCCTTTCATATAAAACTATATAAATGTAAGTGTATACACATATATAAGGGTATATTTCTATTCATCAAAGTAGAATCAAACTATATATTGTTGAATATCTCACATGAACATTGATATAAAAATTCTAAATAAAATATAAACAAATCAGGGATCCCTGGGTGGCGCAGCGGTTTGGCGCCTGCCTTTGGCCCAGGGCGCGATCCTGGAGACCCGGGATCAAATCCCACGTCGGGCTCCCTGCCTGGAGCCTGCTTCTCCCTCTGCCTGTGTCTCTGTCTCTCTCTCTCCTCTCTCTCTCTCTCTGTGACTATCATAAAAAAAAAAAAATATATATATATATATATATATAAACAAATCAAATCCAATAACAAGAAGAATAATATGTCATGACTAAGTAGGGCTTATCCTAGTAATACAAGATTGGTCTAATAGAAAATCAAAATAATTTGCCATAGTTAAATTTAAAAAGAAAAACTATATGATCACCTCAATAGACATAGAGAAAGCATTTGACAAATTCTAACATCAATTCCTAATAAAAATCCTTGGCTAACTATAAATAAGCAGGAACTTCTTCAACCTTATAAAGGGGATCTGTAAAAAAAATAAATAAATAAAATAAAGGGGATCTGTGAGAAATCTACAACATCATACTTAATGGTGAAAGAACCATCAAGATAAGAAGAGATGCTCTACCCATTTCTATTCAACATTTTAACTAAATGTGCTAGTCAGCACTATAAAGCAAGGAAAGGAAATAAAAGGCATCCAGATTGGAAAAGGACAATGTAAAACTATTTTTTCTCAGACGGCATGATTAGTCAAATCGGGGAATGGCAAGCTGCAACAGTTTTTTGTAAATTAAGTTTTATTGGAACACGGCCACACTCATTCACTTATATACTATCTATGGTTGCTTTCCCCTACATTGGGGAAAAGTTGAGAAACTGCCAAACCATACGACTCACAAGCCTAAAATATACTATCTGGCTTCTTAAGAAAAAGTCTTCTGACTCCTGATCTATGTAGAAAGTCTGATAAAATCTACAATGAACCTATGAGAACAGGCAAGTTTAGAGGCGTTGCCTCTTTGAATACAAAAATAACAGGTCAAATGAATTATATTTCGATATACTTGTAATTTATAGCCAAAGAAAAAATTCTAAATACCATTTTTAATAGCACCAAAAAAAAGAGAAATACTCAGAGATGCATCTAACTAGAAGATGTGAATGAACTTTATAAAATCTATATAAGTGTATTGTGAGAAATTTTTAAAGATTCATGGTCAATACCTGTATATGATCAAAACATTTTAAATATCAATCCTTCCCAAACTAATCTATATCTATATATTCAATGCAATCACAGTTGGAATCCCACCATACAGTTTTGCAGAAATAAACAAACTCTTCCATCAAAAAAATGTAACAATCATTAAACCCATTAAATGATACCTTTTAAGCATCCTAACACTGGTTATCTGGAAATTGAGCTCCAGGGCACTGGGATAATCAACATAGCAACACCAATTATCCTGATCACTGTAACACACCAGCATGAAACCAGTGATGATCTATGAAAATTCCATACAGACATTGCTAATCAATCATAGTATTCCTCCTCTCTGAGTCGGGATAAAGGGCTTCCAGTCCTAGTACCCTGGCTAAAAAGTCAACACTGTTTGCCATTCTGGAAGTTTATTGGATGCTGCTGACTGAAGTAGACATATTTTCATATCTTCATCTTTTTGCCTGGCTTTCTCTGTGCCATTTTACTGCTTTGCCCAAATCACAGAAAACGTGTCTTGTATTGTTGTCTACCCTTAGTCTTGCACTTGAATATGTTTACAATGTTCTCCTTTAAGAACCAATATAGGGGAGGCACCTGGGTGGCTGAGTCAGTTAAGCATCTGCCTTCAGCTCAGGGTCCTGGGATAGAGCCCCAGTAAGGCTCCATGCTCAGCAGGGAAACTTCAGCTTCTCCCTCTCCCCACCTCAGCTTGTGTTCTCTCTCTTAAATAAATAAATAAAATCTTAAAAAAAAAAAAAAAAGACAATATAAGGCTAATGTATTCTAGAAAGCTTCCTATTGACTAAGCCCATGTCATGATACGTTTGACTTTCTCTGAGTCCTTTCAACATTAGATTCCGTGCTAGACAATGTTGCATTTTGTCATCTGCTGCTAGGGTTATTCTCTGAGCCCCACTTTGCTCCCTGGTAAAACGGTATAACTGCTACCTATATTGCAGAGTTGTTGTGGGGGACAAAGAAGATGTCTGGTTACCACTGGGAAGTAAGCTCTGGAAATCCTGGGATTTTCTCTAATTTGTACATCACTGTAACCCTGGCACCTAGAATCCTCCCAAGTGCATACTAAGTGTTCAATAAATAGCTATTTAATAAATATATAAAGTCTTTCATATAACATGGCACATTAAAAAGGGGTTCAATTTGTTCACACAGTTACTCTTCTATAAGAATTGAGCTTCTGGAAGACTGTCCCCTGAGTGCTCTTTTGTCTCCTGGAATCCTATTTCATTCAAGGTTTCTGAAGTTATAAATTAAAGGAAATATCAAAACTGGAGCTGAACTATGGATGAAGCAGATGAGGTACAATCCTAAGGAAGTGCCAAAAACAAAACAAACAAACAAACAAAAGCCTCAGTAATCAAGAGAAATAGTATTTTCACACCATATTTTCAAAAGCCAAATTTAATGCAAAAAAAACCCCATGATGGACAAAATATCAGTTTCACTTTGTTTTGTTTTTGTAGTGTCAAGGTTTTATTTAAATTCCAGTTAGTTAACATTCAGTGTAATATTAGTTTCAGGTGTTGAATTAGTGATTTATCATTTAGGAACACACCCAGTGCACATCACAAGTGTCCTCCTTAATCCCCATCATCCTCCACTCACCGCCCTCCAGCAACCCTCAGTTTGTTCTCTATAGTTAAGAGTTTGTTTTCTGGTTTGCCTCTCTTCCCTCCCCCCCTTCCCATATATTCATCTGTTTTGTTTCTTAAATTCCACATATAAGTGAGATCATATGGTATTTGCCTTTCTCTGACTTATTTCACTTAGCACAATACTCTCCAGCTCCAACTATGTTATTGCAAATAGCAGGATTTCATTCTTTTTTATGGCTTAGTAATCTTCTAGTGTGTGTGTGTGTGTGTGTGTGTGTGTCTGTATCTCACAACTTCTTCATCCAAAAACATCAGTTTTCAATAAAGACAACTTCAATTACCAGTGCCATACTAAGCCATATTAAAGCTTGAGGCAAAAAAAAAAAAAAAAAACAACACCACCACCACCACCACCAACAACAACACCCCCCAATCCTATCTTTATTTAAAATGATTTTAATCTTTTAAAAGATACACATTAAAATATTATTTCTCTTGATTACTACATTGTTTAGCACCTTCTTAAATTCTGTACCCCAGGAGAGTCCCTCACTTGCTTCACCTAACGCCGGCCCTGCAGGACAGCTAACATTGCCTTTGAAAAAAATCCCACGGATTGTCCACATAAAACAATATTCTCCTCTCAATAAATTCAACTCAGTCCGTTTGTCTTCAGTGTTCGAACAGCTCCCTGTTTCTTCAGATGAGCCCTGGATGAAGAAGTCATAGGAGCCGTGCTATACACAATATGTGCCTTCAAGAAGCAGAGTCTCACGCTCAGTTCAGGGGGGGCGCTGAGGCTGTGGGAGGTTCTCTCCCAGGAAGAGAGGACAACAGATTCATGTGTCCCATGTCACCAGGACTCCAGGCACAGCTGGTGGGCCTAACTGCACTATTTCGTCTATGCTTATTCTTGTTTGTGGTCTCTCTCTCTCTCTCCCTGTCTCTCTATCTCTTGGTCTCTCTGTCTCTCTCTCTTACACACACATTTGACTTGTGCAATTTGAATGCATAAGTAATGAGATTCTTCTGGAAATGCATTACTGCCTGCCCCATGGCTCTCGCCAGCACGCCTGCCTGTTGACCAACTGTCTATCCCCAGGAGCCTCAGCTCCCACAAATCACTAGTGACTTCCTCCAGCCGCCAAGACAAAGGCGACTCTGGCAGCCAGGCTATGTATTTCTTTTGCTTTCCCTAAGTACCCATACCATGTTGCTTTCCACAAATTCACAGTTTTATCCCAAGATGAAATCGCACAACTTCTGCCAGGAATCGCACGCAGAAACATGGTTCTGTTTTGTTTCTGGACATACTGTATTTGATAAAATTAGAAGGAAGTCACCATATCAACATTTTCACACAAGAAGAAAGGAGAAAAAAAAAGAGGAAAGTAAAACTCAACCAGCTATGAGATCTAGTACAGAGAAGATACAAAAAGACATCTCTTGAAGGTTCCAAATCTTGAGGTGCAAAATAGCCTCTTCTATTCTTTATTCCTATTTGTGGCACCTAGCCAGTCACCAACTAATATGAGAGCTGGATGCCAATTCCATTAAACATATTTAAGCTTAGATGGAGAAACAGTCATGGAGGGAAAATGAAATCTCCCTGGGCCAAGTCTCTCAGTAAGAACAGACATTTCCTGCAAGCTCTCTGAAATCAGCTCTATTTTTTGGGTCACTGATACAAAATATGGACTTGGCACTAGGACTCTCATGGCAAAAGGGAGGCTGGATAATTACATTCATGTAAATATTCACGAGGTGAACATACCTGAAATTTAAATCAGACATTGTTTAACACCACCAAAGCCTGCGTAAATTCTGGAGTCACTGCATTTTAGGCTCCACCAGTTCAGCCCTGGTATTTTCCAGATGAGGTAACAGAGACTTAGCAAAACCAGGTGACGTGTCTTAGATAATACTGACAGCAGGTGTGATCCCCCACCACCCCGCCCCACACCAAAGTTTCTGCCAAGGAACCATGATGACCATGATGTTTTCTGCTGCCCTGTGGGAAGGACCGTTGAAGCCCAAGGTTAGCACATGTTCAGGCCCTATATAGTCCCTCCTCCTGGTGAGGATATACTATAAGCACATTCCCCAAGTGGCTACAGAAATAGAGCAAGGAGTCACATCATCACAAATGCCCACTCTTCTGAGCCTCTATTAGGGAGAAACATGGATGGAGAGGGATTCATAAAAACCTCACTTAGTACAAGTGCATTAAAAAAACCCAATGAAGCTGGACAAGTTGACTTGCATTCTTTCTTCATTAATTAAATTATCGTCTTTCCTAATTATAACTTGATAACGATCTCACAAGGCTATTAGCTCAAAGCTGCAAAGTCTCTTCTGTCGTGTTCATTAGTCTACCCCCGTCCAAGTCTAAATCCAACACTGAGTAAACATTTTTTGATAAATGAAAAAATAAAAAAAGAAAAATGGATTTGTTCATAAATCCCAAAAACATGGTAAAATGTTTTAAATACAGCAAAATTCTCCCATGATTTCATAACATAGAGATGGTGGCTTTTAGGTTCTGGGATATTCTGTTCAGAAAGTATTCCATACGTGTACATACAAGTTTTCAATCTAATTTGAGATTAAACCATATATAGAATTTTGTATCCTAGCTTTTTGCCAACTAACATCATATCTTGTTAATTTTAGCCTTCCCTTCCGTTCTCTCTTCTGCAACTCAAGTGCGCTGGCAGCTAAAGACACCAGAAGTGAGTAAAACGATACACAGTGATCCAAAGTCAAACATCAAGAGTTCTTCCTGGAGTTTAAAATTTTGGTGGAATAAAAAGAATCCTTCTGAACCAGTTCATCCTTGCACTTAACATAGGTCATTGTTTTAAATCAATAAATAAAGCAAATACCAGGATCATTATAGTAGTATTAAACTTTGTGTGTTTTCTGCACAGAAAGGATATTTATCTTTCCACCAAAGAACGGATAAGGAAACGAATTAAATGACAATAAAAATGATGTGGCTGAGAACAATCTTCAGTATCAGATTACTCAAGCACCTCTGAATTCTAAAGGTTGACAAGACGTTTCCGTAAGAATCACAGATTTTTTCCCAACTGTTCCAAAATGTGCACATTGATTTCTTTCTTTTTTTTTTTTAAGATTTTATTTATTTATTCATGAGGAACATAGAGAGAGGCAGAGACACAGGCAGAGGGAGAAGCAAGCTCCATGCAGGGAGCCCGACACGGGACTCGATCCCAGGACCCCAGGATCACACCCTGAGCCAAAGGCAGACGCTCAACCACTGAGCCACCCAGGTATCCCTGCACACTGGTTTCTAAACATTCATTGTGCATTTCAATTCAGCAGACTTGCCCACCGATATCTCTGCTTAGGTAGCTAGTAGGCAGTGAGACCCAAAATATCCAAAGCTGAATTACAATCTTCCTCATCAAACCTGCAACCTGCCTCATCTCAGTAAATGAGGACTCCAGCTTTCCTTGTGGCTCTGGGCAAAAACCATGATGTCATCCTTCTCTCTTCTCTTCCTCTCACACCTCCTATCAAACCTCAGCCTTCAGAATAGACCCAGAATCCGACCATTTCCTGCACATCCCGGGCAAGCTTCCATCACCGCTCACCTCGATAGCGGCATGAGCCTGCCAACTGGTCTTCTGGCATCCAAGCCTGCCTCCCTGTAGTCTAATACCCACAGAGCATCTAGAAATGTCCTGTGAAATGTTAAGTCAACAAAGGGGCAGCATGAGGGAGGTTTTTGGAATGACTGACTCTGTATCTTGACTGTGATGGTTACAAGACTGTGTGCCTTTGTTAAGGCTCAAATAACTGTCCGCCAATCAGGGAGATTTTTACTGTGTATTTAAAAAAATGTTCAACGAAAAATATAAGTCAGACCACAGAAGATCTCTGCTCTAAACCCTGTATTATAAAAATGAAGTTCCCACAGGGCATCTGGTGGCTCAGTCCCTTAAGCATCTGACTCTTGATTTCAGCTCAGGTCATGATCTCAGAGTCCCAGGATCAAGTCCTGCATTGGGCTCCACACTCAGCAGGGAGTCCTGCTTGAGGATTCTTTCCCTCTCCCTCTGCCCCTCCCCTCGTTTCACGCGCTCTCTCTCTCTCTACTTCTCTCTCGCTCTCCAAAATAAAATAAATCTGGGATCCCTGGGAGGCTCAGTTGTTTAGTGCCTGCCTTCGGTCCAGGGCATGATCCTGGAGACCTGGGATTGAGTCCCACATCGGGCTCCCCACAGGGAGCCTGCTTCTCCCTCTGCCTGTGTCTCTGCCTCTCTCTCTCTGTGTGTCTCTCATGAATAAATAAATAAAATCTTTAAAAAAATAAGTAAATAAAAATAAAATAAATCTGAAAAAATAAAATAAAAATGATGTTTATGTTCCCACAACATCCAATTCCTTATTACCTCTTTGACTTAATCTTCTGATAGTCTTTCTTCCCCTTTATACACTTTGGTCCAACCACACTGGATCCCCTTGCTGCTGTTTAAGCAAGTTAGGCATGCTCCTGACTTAGTGACTTTGCACTGGCTGTTCCCTTTACCTGGAATGTTTCCCACCCCCACCCCCCACCCCTTCCCACCACAGATACTCGCAATATTTCCAATACCTCTTACCTGGCTTTACTTGTCTTTTTCCTTTCTTAGTTCTTATCCATTTCAGATATATACTGTATCACAAACTTCTATTTCACGGCCATTGTCTGACTCTGCATTACTTACCCCCAGATGGAATCTAAGCTCTTTAAGAATGGCAATCTTCCCTCTGTGGGGGAATATATACTAATATATCCCCAACACTTAGAAAAGTGCCTGGAACACAGTAGGTCTTTAATAAATATCTGTTGAATAAATGATACACAATTGATTCCTACCATATATAAGGCATTGCACTAGCCCCTATGGTACGTTCAACACATAATAGGATAGTTATTCTGTTAAATAAGTAGGTTGAGCTACAAAATCTCAGGTCTCCCTGTGGCTCACAAATTCATTCCAGATGAGTGTTTTAAATTATATTACAGGTTCTAAGAGAATGTAAACTCCTTAAAGACCGGGATTTTAAGCCGTTTTCTTGCTGCTCTATCCCTGGCTGTAGAACTGTATGTGGCACATAGTAAGCACTCACTATTTGGTGAGTGAGCAAGCTCTCTGTGGACAAGAAATCTAGGTCTTATTTATTCTGAGTTTCTGATTATACCCAGCACATAGAAGGAACACCAGGCAGATGAGAGTTTCAGCCTGTTCTCACAGTCAGATTAAAAAAAAAAAAAAAAAATCATAGTTGGCCATATTACACACAAGCCTCCCTCAAAATTCTTGGGAATATTAGCTAAAAGGATGATTTTAAATATGTCACAGAAGCACTTAACTTCAGGTGGCAGCCTTTTGGAATTCCTATTAAGTGTATCACATCAGAGGCTCACCAACGTTGACATACATGAGGATTCTGAGCGTGAAAATGAGGTCAAATCAAACTTTTGAAGAAGGCAAGCTTCTCCAGAAAAACTGCTGGGGTTTTCCCTCGCTATCTGACCTTGTTACCTCATTTCTCTATCCTGAACTTCCCACCAAGGCCACCGTGAGCCCAATTACCCAGACAAGAAACCCCAGCCATCATGTACCCTAAGCCCCTCCTCTGATCTGCCCCTAACTCCCCCCAGGCTTTGCTGTACAAACGAGAATTTTCCAAACATGGATACACCTCTTTTGCAAGTGACCACAAGACAGGAATTCAGCTTCCACAACCTTTGGGATCATGGTTCCTTTGTCACACTCAGTCTTTGAGTGCTAATAGAGACATGATGTGAACCACACATGGAATTTTTTTTTTTTTTTTAATTTATGATAGTTACAGAGAGAGAGAGAGGCAGAGACACAGGCAGAGGGAGAAGCAGGCTCCATGCACCGGGAGCCCGATGTGGGATTCGATCCCGGGTCTCCGGGATCGCGCCCTGGGCCAAAGGCAGGCGCCAAACCGCTGCGCCACCCAGGGATCCCCACACATGGAATTTTATTTATCTTTTTTTTTTAAAGATTTTATTTATTTATTCATGAGAGACACCAAGAGAGAGGCAGAGACAGAGGCAGAGGGAGAAGCAGGCCCCATGCTGGGAGCCCGATGTGGGACTTGATCCTGGGACTCCAGGATCACACGCTGCGCCCAAGGCAGACGTTCAACTGCTGAGCCACCAGGCATCCCCTACACACGTAATTTTAAATCACATATGTTGACACGGAAGCAAGTAGAAAGAAACAAGACAAAGTAATTTCATAAGATATCTGTTCTACCTTATGAAATATGGTAGCATGCATTTCATATGGTATGAAATATGAAATAAACATATCAAACTACTATAATTTCAATATGCAATCAATAAAAAGTTATTAAGATATCTCACCTTCTTTTTTTTGTACTAAACCTTCAAAAATGTGGTGTATACTTTACTTCAGCAGCATGTCTCCATCCAGACTGGCCACATTAGAGATGCCCTAGGGAGCACGCGTGGTTGGTGGCCGCCGTCCCGAGAGCAGAAGGCTCAATCTTAAGCTCTGTCTCCTTCGGGATGCCATTGTTGCTCTCAGACCAACACCACTGAAAGATCTTGTAACCAATGTTAAAATGTCTTCTAACCTATCATGACATCACTTTCATTATTCTCAGCTCCAAAGCATGATTCTTGCAAGGCAGTTCAATGAGGCGATGTCACGGTGAGAATGGGCTGCCAAGTATGAGAGAGCTGGCCTGCCTCTGTTAGTCGGAAATAATAGGTGTGTGTGTCTCTGACCTCTCACTAGGGCCTGTTTTGTTGAATTCCACGGACTTTCTTAAGTGTGTTATAGGGGTGTTTCTTATGACAGGGCAAGTGTGTCCTGACTGCAATGTCTGTTTGAAATAGCTATGCCAACAACAACTTCCAAAACAATTACAAACTGCACAGCAACAGAAAGGACGCTGGGAGCGGGAGAAAGTTCAAGGGCATTTACCTTCTCATTAGAAGTGTGCCCTGCAGGTCAGCTCTTCGTGTTCGAATAGGTATAACCAAGATGAGGTTTAAGAAGAACCAGCCTCTGTAAGAACTCAAAGGAATATTCGAACTGAGTTTTGAACGATGAAGAAGAACTAAAAACACATTCAGGTTGGGTAGTAATTCACCAGGTAAGAGAGTTTCTTTGAAAATCCGTAACCGGGATCCCTGGGTGGCGCAGCGGTTTGGCGCCTGCCTTTGGCCCAGGGCACGATCCTGGAGACCCAGGATCGAATCCCACATCAGGCTCCCGGTGCATGGAGCCTGCTTCTCCCTCTGCCTGTGTCTCTGCCTCTCTCTCTCTCTCTCTCTGTGACTATCATAAATAAATAAAAAAATAAAAAAAAATAAAAAAAAATAAAAAAAATAAAAAAAAAAAAGAAAATCCGTAACCAAGAGCTTTGTCATTTTCTCCCTGAGGATGAAATTATTGCTTCTACTAGCCTCTCAAAGGTGAAATGGATTACCAGAATATGAAAGGCAATTCAATTTGGAGAACTTTCCACAGTGACAGTGGTGTAAAGTTCCTACCTAGATGGAACATGAAATAATTAACACATCACAGAGCACCTAGACTCTGACATTCTCAACTCCTATTTCCATTTTGATGGCCTCAAAAAGCTGCTTTTGCAAAAGAAGGCAAAGTGGCTTAAAGTTAACTTTCTCCCTTTCAGGAGAGGGTTGGTTTCAAGTATCGCTCAGCCTACAGAAAGAGACGTTCTGACCCAGTTCTAAGAGCTGACTCAGCAGAGTCCAGCTGGAACAGTGCTTTCAGGAGACCAGTCCTGGAATTGGTGAGGTTCTGAGAGCACCCCGCCAAAGTCAGCGATTTCTTCAAATTGGGGTCAGGTCATAGGAGCCCAGATGCTGTATCTACAGGCCCTCTTTCTTGAAGAAAGGCAAGACCAGCCTGTAATACACCCACAATCCTAACACCAGCCAAGAAATAATTGGCAGCAACCTCCAGTCGAACAGGGTTTGTTTGGCAGAGCTGAGACGCCAATGATTTACTCTGCAATTACTTACAGATATCACACTCAAGTGGAAGAGAAACCTAAAAATGAGTCATGGTTCACAGCCCTTTTGGCCTTTAAAAAAAGAATATACAAAAGCAGAAAGAAAAAAAAGGAAAATATACATCATCCCAAATCCTTACACCCTCTGGCCTCCCTAAAAATAAATTTGAAGTGTGTAGATAAAAAGTTATCAATAACTACAGTACTAAAATAAATGGGAAATATAACTAAGGTACAATTCAACAAATACTTCTAGATTCAGGGCAGTGGATCACAAAACTCTTTTGGTAATATTCTTGGCAGGTCAACCATAAATACTATATGCATGCTTTCCTTCATTCATGTATTCATTCATTCATGCAACAGTTCATTCAAGCCTTTCACGCACTGGGTACTATAGACACTGAGGTTAAAAAGGTAAATGAATGTAACAAGGAACTGCCTACATAAATTTACCTGAATCAGTAATACTGACAATATTTGTGATAAGATTTATCATTTAGTGAATGCCTACCATGTGTTAGGTTCTATGCAAGGCACGCATTTAATCACAACTATCAACAGTTAGGCATTAAGACCATTTTATATATGAAGTAACCGAGTTTTACAGAAGTCAAATGACTTGCCAAAATGACCCAGACAGTCAATGACAAGAGCCAAGCTGTCCCAGATTTGTCTGACTCCTACCATAAGCTTGATGTTTAAAACAAGAGGTTTACAAATAACGTTCGAAAACACCACCTTGGTTTTTTTCTTTCGTTTGGTATTTTTTTTAAAATCAGGCAAACCAATAGTGAAGAGTGCTGCGTGATACTTTGTTTGTTTCATTAACATTTATGACTGAAAAAAATCCCCCATTTCAAAAACGGATGGAGGACAGTTCACCAAAGATGACACACGGATGTCAAAAAAGCACACAAAAACATGTTCCAAAAAAAAAAAACCATGTTCCACATTCTTAATCATTCGGAAAATGCAAGTTAAAATCACAATGAAATACCACCACAGGGATCCCTGGATGGCTCAGTGGTTTGGCACCTGCCTTCGGCCTGGGGCGTGGTCCTGGAGTCCTGAGTCCCACATCGGGCTCCCTGCATGGGAGCCTGCTTCTCCCTCTGCCTCTGTCTCTGCCTCTGTCTCTCTCTGTGTCTTTCATGAATGAATAAATAAAATCTTTTAAAAAATAAAGAAAAGAAAAAGAAATACCACCGCACTATTAGAAAGTCTAGAGTCTAAAAAATTCTTTTTTTTTTTTTTTTTTTTATTTGACAATAACAAATACTGGTGAAGGTACAGAGCAACTGAAATACTTACACACTGCCAAGGGAGAACACAAAATGGTATAGCTTTCTGGGAAGGAGTTTGACAGTTTCTTACAAAGTTAAACATACTCCTCACATAACCCAGAGAAGCTCCCTCTTGGCTATGACTCAAGCAAAATGGAAATCTATGTTTACTCAAAACCTCTCCACTACACATCTGATTCTCTGGGATGCTCAGCCTATTGTCTTCCCCTCTTGGAAAGTTCCTTTAGTGACTTTATTCATAATCCCCCCCAAACTGGAAATAATCTGACTGCCCTATGACTAATGAAGGAATAAATATAGTGTGGTACATGTATACAATGGAATTCTATGCAGCAAATACAAAAGAATAAATCAACGATACAAGCAACAACCTAGATGAATCTGAAATCCATTTAGTTAAGTAAAAAAAGCTAAATCCAAAAGATTCACTACGTGATTCCGTTTTGATGACATTCGGAAAACCAAAAGTATCAGGAACAGAAGATATATGTGATTGCCTGAGGGCTGGGAAAGGGGTTGAAAACAACATGGCTATAGAAAAGAATTTGAGGGGGTGGTGACAAAACTATTCTGTATCTTGAATGGCCTGGTGGGTCACATGGTTGTACGTATTTGTTAAAACTCAGAGAAATGTATAGCAAAGAGTGAATTTTATTGTAAGGTCAAATGTGAATAAAACTCACTTCAAAAAATTGTGATTTAAATATGTGAAATTAGACACCTCTGACACATACATTAAAATACTTGAAATTTATCTAGATTAAAGCCACCTCAATCTACAAGAAGCTTTCTTAATGACAAAATGTTGGAACATACATATTTTCAAACTGGCAAGTAACAGACTTTTTTTTTTAACACCTTCTCTCTGGTTGGCAAGCAGAACATTTCGCTCCAACACCTTCATTCTGCGTGCTGGAAAATGCAAACATGGTGCAGGGAAGCTTCTGGGATGGGGGATGCAGGTTTCTCCTCAGCCTGCAATAAGTCACAAAATCTGCTGTAGCTAATGTGTGTCTTTATAGAGGAGAAACTGCCCAGAAGCTGTGATTTTCCAAAGGCTTGCTGGCTTCCCATTAAGGAAGACACACCATAAGAATAACGTGGTCAATTGCCCTGGGAGCAATTGACCACCCAATCTACCCACCCAATCTACCGCTGGGTAAGTGCTCTGCTATCAAAATCATGGCTTATGTCCTCTGACATCCTTTGTCATTCCCCAAGAAGAGATCCTGGAGCCCCAAATCCCTCTTTACCTTGCTGGGTTTTTTTTTTTTTTTTTTTTTTTTTTACTATCAATGGAATATTACCGTGCCCTCGATTCCGCTTCTTTGTGTGACATTTATAACACGAAGAAACCAAACAGAAGCACTCAATCAGTGAGTAATTTTACAAAGTGTCTGGCAAGCCAGAGAGAAACTCACCTTGGCAATGTTGGGGGAGCAATGCTCCTCGATCTTAATTCTCCCGCACACACTTGGTTCTCTCCCTGGGGCTCATTCTCTTGCCTGCCTGAGACACTCCTTCCGTGAACAGCCCCCAGACTCTCGCTCATCTGCCTACCAAAGATTTGCTAAAAACCCCTATTACAAGCAATTCAAAGCATGAAATGAAAATTGATGCTTTCAACTCCTGTAAAGTTGAAAACGGAAAGCTGCCAAAGACTCTGTGTCCCTTCATTTTCCCTGTCAGTTTTCACGAATACAGATAGCGGTTATGAGAAAAGAACGTGGACAGTGGCAAAGCATTCCTCCCTAAATTTGACCCCACTAAGGCAGAGCTTTTGCAGTAAAAGCCAGGTCTGGTAAGGTTACATTAATAGCAAAAAGAAAAACTTCAGAATTGATGCTCACCAAAGTAAAGATGGCAAGCAACTCTCTGCATTTAAAAGTGCATTAGAACAATGAATTACTATGCTCTTGAATGGGAATCAAATCACATTGTTCCAACCTGGACAACACAAATGAAAGCCTCCCCTCTCCACTGGTGAGATGGGCAGTTCAAGTTCTATCTCTATGCAGTTTAGATACCTGTAAAATAAGCCAATGGAGCAGGAATAAAATCCCAGAGTTCTCTTGCAATATTATGCTCCAGGGTTGCAGGAATTAGAAAATTAGGGCAACGTTCTGTCTGTCTTCCTCTATTAAAATATAACTTCCATGAGGGCAATCATTGCATCCTTGGTCCCTGGAAAAGTGTCTGGCATATACAAAGTGCTCAATTAAACGTTAGTTGAGGGCAGCCCCGGTAGCTCAAGCGGTTTAGTGCTGCCTTCAGCCCGGGGCGTGATCCTGGAGACCCAGGATCGAGTCCCATGTCAGGCTCCATGCATGGAGCCTGCTTCTCCCTCTGCCTGTGTCTCTGCCTCTCTCTCTATCATGAATAAATAAATGAAATCTTTAAAAAAAAAAGAAAAAAGAAAAAATTAATGTTAGTTGAATGACTGAATGACATTAGAGGCAGGGTAAGTTTCCTCTGCTCTATCATTTGACTATCAGGTTCTGTAACTAAGAAAATAAATTGTGTACACCTCATTTGTGATTTCACGGTAGACCTAGTAGGCACACAAAACTGTATGAGATACTGGACTTATCTGTGAACTTACCTTCTACAGAAGGAAAGAAATGTGTACTTGAGAAAAGAACCACAGAGGCAATAAAGCCTTTCCACTGACGCTGTACAACGGTGCAGAGTACACAGCTTGTAGTCTAGGGAAGGCTTCTTGAAGTATGGGCACATGAAGCCAAATCTTGACTGGTCAAGAAAGATTAAAAACAATAGAGATGGACACTCATTTCCAGAACAGGGTAGTAGATGGGGCAGAGGGATAAGGGGTTTCCCAACTTTTACATATTAACAAAATACTATGAAAACTGGTACAAGCTTGCCAGGTTGAACACACATCTATGCCACTCCCTGGCTCATTTATCCCACATTGTCCTGGGCATCTCCACTTAGATGTCCCTTTTGACCTTCCAGTCTCCCTGGTCACTCATTGCAAGACCCCACCTACCACCTGGGATGCCATCTCTCCCTTTCATCCACCCCCCCCACCCCCCCGGATCCATCACTCATCACTGTCCTGAGTACCCCTTGGGTCTCTCCCCTCCTCCTTTCCCTTAACTTCAACTTTTCCTTAGACCACAGCTTTCCTCTTGGCCCCTCTGCATTAATTTCATCCCCTAAATCAAGGATTGACAAACTTTTTCAGCAAAGGGACAGAGAATAATAGTTTAGGCTTTGGAGGCCACAGAATCTCTGTCTCGGGACATCCGGCTGGCTCAGCCGTTGAGTGTCTGCCTTCAGCTCAGGTCATGATCCCAGTCTGGGGATGAAGTCCTACATTGGGTTCCCCTCAGGGAGCCTGCTTCTCCCTCTGCCTGTGTCTCTACCTCTCTCTCTCTCTCTGTGTCTCTCATGAATAAATAAATAAAATATTAAAAAATAAAAAGGACCTCTGTCTCAATTATTCAATATGCCGTCGTAGCAGAAAAGCAGCCACAAACAATACCTAAACAAAGGTCTGTGTCCCAATAAAACTTTTTAAATAAAAACAGGCAGTGGTCTGGGGACCATAGTTTAACGACCCCTGCCTTAGAAGGTTACTAGAATGGTTTTTGACAAATACAAAAAGACCATGTTATGATCCTGCCTAAGCTCTTCTACTCCCACCGCCCTCAGGACAAATTCCAGGTTCCATGGCAGGACAAGCAAGGGCCTCTATGTGTCTCCCCCTGCCTGTCCCTCCCAACTCTTCCCTGACCTAAATCCTGGATAAAGCAGGCCTATGTCTCTGTGCCCCAATCTTTACATATTTCTTTAATCCACATGATGCTGGACTATCCCTGGCCATCTGTGTGTCTCCCACCATTGCCAATGGACCCTCTATGAGAGTAAAGGCTGTGTTCTGTAACTCTTTGCATCCTCCGGACCTAACATACAGGACATAGCTGGGTCACAGCAACTATTTGTTTGATTTTTAGTAAAAAAGAAAAAAACAAACCAAAAATTCCAACTTGGTGCTCATTTGACATTGTATAACTTTGAAGAAATTGGAATACACTCAATGTTCTAACTACCTAGCTTCTGCCAATGATCTTAATTCAACACGTGCTATTAAAAGGTGTCCAAATGTCAGAAGGAATTGTTCTTTCTCAGGGTGATATAATTCAAAATTTCCCCTTTTAAAGGAGATGTACTTTAAAACTGCTACTTAGCTGTCTCCCCATTAGTCTTTAATTAGCTGCTTGAACAATGCTGAGTATGTTACATCCTCTCGCAGGGAGCTAAGTCCTCAAGCAATTAGTTTGTCTTACCAAACATGACCTGCATCACACTGTACCCACAATGGGCAAAACAACAGAAAACTCTTATGTCTTCTAGAAGCTGGATGGACTCTGAGGCCAGAAGACATATGAGCTTGAAGGAAAAGCTGTCATCGATGAAACTGGCAAAACTTAAAAAGACTATTTTCAGTTTTTATAAAGAAGAAGAGAAACGGATACTCTTGCATACGCTGATGGAAATGTAAATTATACCATTGTGGGATAGGGGGTAGAGTAATGTGGAAGTATTTCTGAGCTAAAATGCACATATTCTTAAATTCGGGTCATCTGGGTGGCTCAGTGGTTAAATGTCTGCCTTCGGCTCAGGTCGTGATCCTGGAGTCCTGGGATCGAGTCCCGCATTGGGTTTCCCTGTGTGGAGCCTGCTTCTCCCTCTGCCTGTGTCTCTGCTTCTCTCTGTGTCTCTCATGAATAAATAAATAAAATCTCTTAAAAATAAATAAATGAATGAATGAATGAATGATTCAGTGAGGCCACCTTTAGGAGTTTAACTCCTGGAAAGATGCACAATTGGATACCTACGTATATGTGCAAGGATGCTTCTGTCGGCATCATCTCTAGCATTCTCAAACTGAGGAAGAAAGATGAAATTCATGGTACAGCCATGACCTCCCACAATCTATGCCATGCCCACTGCCTTCCTGACAACCTGCTTCCATGTCTAGGAGACAACTCAAACTTAATCAAGAATGAATCACCAGGGCAGCCTGGGTGGCTCAGTGGTTTAGCGCTGCCTTTAGCCCAGGGTGTGATCCTGGAGACCCGGGATTGAGTCCCACGTTGGGATCCCTGCATGGAGCCTGCTTCTCCCTCTGCCTGTGTCTCTGCCTCTCTCTCTCTCTCTCTCTCTCTCTCTCTGTGTGTGTGTGTGAGTGTGTGTTTCGCATGAATAAATAAATAAAATCTTAAAAAAAAAAAAAAGAATGAATCAGCAATCTTAAACCATAAGAGGTCACAGGCCCAGCTTCCTCCATGCACCTGTTGGGGTTTTATAAAAGCTTGGGTGTCATTCTCAACTCCTCTCTTTCTCACATCCCTCATCTAATCCATCAGACAGTTCTTCTGCGTAAACTTCCAGAATATATCCAACCACACCTGGTCTGGCCACCATCAACTAGTACTAGGATTTCCAGTAACAGCTTCCTAACTGTGCTCTCTGCTTCCACCCCTCCATTTGCCCTTAAAACATTACCTAAAGAAAGACTTTTCAGGGTATCCCTGGTGGCTCAGCGGTTTAGCGCCTGCCTTTGGCCCAGGGTGTGATCCTGGAGACCCGGATTGAGTCCCACGTTGGGATCCTGCATGGGGCCTGCTTCTCCCTCTGCCTGTGTCTCTGCCTCTCCTCTCTCTTTCCCTCTCTCTCTGTTGGGAGTTGGTCCATGAATAAATAATCAATCTAAAAAAAAAAGAAAATCGCACTTCCATAAGAGGTGGCCCAGCTTCCTCCATGACCTGTTGGGGTTTTATAAACCTGGTGTCTTCTCAACTCCTCTTTCTCACATCCTCATTAACCATCAGGTTCTTCGCGAAATTCCAGAATATATGCCACCACAACCTGTCTGCCACCATACTGTACTGGTTCCATAACACTCTAACTGTGCTCCTTCCACCCTCCATTGCCCTTAAAACATTACCTAAAGAAAGACTTTTCAGGGGATCCCTGGTGGCTCAGCGGTTTAGTGTCTGCCTTTGGCCCAGGGTGTGATCCTGGAGTTCCGGGATCAAGTCTCATGTCAGGCTCCCTGCATGGGGCCTGCTTCTCCCTCTGCCTGTGTCTCTGCCTCTCTCTCTCTCTCTCTCTCTGTCTCACATGAATAAATAAATAAAATATTTAAAAAAAAAGAAAGACTTTTCAAATGCTGAGGTGTGTCATCATCTCAAACAAGACGCTGCAATGACTCCCATTTCACTAGGAGTAAAAGGGTTAAAATGGTCTAAAATGCTTGGCATGATCTGTCTGGGTTCCTTGACACTCTTACACTCTCCCTTCCAGAGTTCTAGCCATTGCACTCCTGATTCCTTCCAATCACTCTGAACTCCTTGCTGTTCTTCAGACAAAGCAGGTACCACTTTTGCCACAGGGCCTTTGCACGGGTCCTTTGTAATTCAACCACAGGGCCCTTCTACTTGACTGAGTGACACACTCATTCAAGTTTCTGCTTAAATACTACTTCCCCAGTGAGATCTTCTCTGATGACCCTATTTAAAATTGCAATGTACCCCATGACTCCACAGTCCTGACCACATTTCCTGTTTGGCTCCCCTCCAGTATCACTTACCATCTTCTAATACACAAAATAATGTACTTGTTTAGTACATCTACTATCTAGTGTCTCCTTGACTAGAACATAAACCCCATGAGGGATCTTTACCTGTTTTGGTCAATAATATCCCAAGCACCTGAAACAGCCCCTAGCACATAAAGGTTGCTAAATAAATATTTGCTGAATGAATAAACAGGTCTTGGAGTTTTGTGAGAACAAAATGAGCAAGGCCTTAGCAAATAGTCACCTAATCAATAGGTTCTAGTTCTTATTACAAAAAAAATGAAGTGGGTATACACATACTGATGTGGAAAGCTGCCAACTGGGAGACCAATAAGAATGAATCTAGTCTACTTACTATATGAAGAGAGCTGGGATGTGTGCATATATATTAACGTAGAGAGGTTTGGAGAAAACCAAATTAAATCTATATATAATACTTTTGAAAAGTGGGACTGAGGAGTGAATGAGGGCTGGTGTGCAATTCTCTACCGTATTGTTCCACTGGGCTGGACTTTTACGCAAGCAATCAAGCAAACTTCAATTTTGCCAACCACAGGCATTTTTAGGAACAAACTCCTCGCAGATGAAAGGACTCATTTTAACTAATTATTTCAACCTTATTCCCTAATTGCTGAACTTAGTAGGACTAAATTAACATGGATTCGAATACAAGCTCCAGGAGGGTAAGGTACGTTTACTCTGTTCACTGAGCTATCCCTGATACACAGAAAGTGCCCGGTACACGGCAGGCATTCAGATATTTATAAAGTAACTTCTACCAATATGAGATCACCTCCAGGTAAGAATGTAAGTAGTCAATCAGAAGGCCCAGAAAGCTACAAAAAGAAATAGCAAAGGCCTCCATTAACTGGAGTATTAAGCCTCATTAAAAAGAGTTCAACATTTTAGACTTTTTTTGCTTTCCTTTTTGGTCTCTATTTACAATCATTATGTATTTCTAAAACAACTGTCTTTGGCACTGCTCCACAATTAATTAGAAAATTATGGCACTTACTATCTTATAGGCAAGTTATTTCATATAGCTGTTGTCAAATTTATAGATTCCCACTGATCTAATCTTGATTGCAGCAAAAAATATATACATATATAGACCCAGTGCAATAATTCAGACCCACAGCCCACTAAGGGGGAAAGGTAGTGGAAAAACGACATTCCTTAATCAAGAGAATGACATCAACTTTTAAGATCAATTAAACTGGGTGTCTGGGTGGCTCAGTTGGTTAAGCACTGACTTTTGGTTTCAGCTCAGTCCATGATCTCGGGATTGTGAGATGGAGCCCTATATTGGGCTTTGCACTGGGCACAGAGCCTAAGCTTAAAATTCTCTTGTCTTCTTCCCTTTCCCCCTCACCCTCTCTAAAACAAACAAACAAAAACAAAAAAACACTGTGATAAAAATCTAGATGCTTTTTTAAGTTCATGAGAACTACAGGATACATTATCTGGTTTGTGTAAAAGAATGTGTGTGTGTGTGTTTTTTTTTTAAGATTTTATTTATTTATTCATGAGAGACACAGAGAGAGAGAATGAGAGAGAGGCAGAGACACAGGCAGAGGGAGAAGCAGGCTCCATGCAGGGAGCCTGATGTGGGACTTGATCCGGGACTCAGGATCACGCCCTGAGTCAAAGGCAGGTGCTAAACCACTGAGCCACCCAGGGATTCCCGGGTTTTGTTTTGTTTTGTTTTTTTAAGATTTTATTTATTTATTCAGGAGAGACACGGAGAGAGAGGCAGAGACATAGGCAGAGAGAGAAGCAGGCTCCCCTCAAGGAGCCCGATGTGGGACTGGATCCCTGATCCTGGGATCACACCCTGAGCTGAAGGCAGACGCCCAACCGCTGAGCCACCCAGGCGTCCTTAAGAATATGTGTTATTAAATACAAGAAGAAAATGTGTTTCCTTTTTTCACTTTTAAAATGATTTTTCAAAGGAGTGCCTGGGTGGCTCACCCAGTTAAGCATCAACTCTTGATTTTGGCTCAGGTCATGATCTCAGGATCCTGAGATCCAGCACAGTGTCAGGCTCTGCACTCAGAGGAGAATCTACTTCTCTCCTTCTCCCTCTGCCTTCCCTCCTCCACGCTTTCTCTCTCTCTCTCTCTGTCTCTCAATATATAAATATTTTTTAAAAATGATTTTTCATGGAGCTGTACTTTTTGTTCTATTTTGGTAATGGCAACTTGACTATAGTGAAATAGCTCAATTTTTTTAATGGCCAAAAAGTAATGGCCAAAGTTTTTGTTGTATCCACACATTCAAGTATGTACTGAACAACATAATTATGTGCTACCAAGCACTGTACTTGGAACTGGGATATAGGAGAAATAGCAAAACACAGAGTAAATGCATTACACTGGCTGCCCTTTAAAAGGTCAGATAACCTCAAATGTTAAAACTTTAAAATTCTTTTCATTTAAGAACGTTCAGCCTAGTGATTCATTTTCAAGCTCAATCCCTCTCCTTTGCTCTAATGCTTAAGATCTTCTTAACATCTTAGTAAAAGTTAGGTAATATTTTCCCCAATTCCCCAATTCTGTTTTTTCACTTGAATCTGACATCCAATTGAAACTTTAAGGGATATCATCACCTCATTGGAAAAAGGAGTAAAAATCAGCAAAGACAGGGGTACCTGGGTGGCAGAGTCAGTTGAGTGAGTGGACTCTTGACTTCTGCTCAGGTCATGATCTCTGGGTCTGAGGATAGAGCCCTCCATGGGGCCTCTGTTTGTCCCTCTCCCTCTGCCCCCCCCGCCAAAAAAAAATAAATAAATCTTTTAAAAAATATATCAGCAAAGACAGTTCAAGGCTTGTATGGGGGAAAAAAAACAAACAGATACCTAGATAGTATTCACTTATCAACTCACTAGACTACAGGGGAATGAATGGATTTAATGCCTTTATTTTTGTTGTTATTGTTGTTTTTGTCTTTTAAGTGAGATCTTCACCCAATGTGGGGCTTGCACTCAGGACCCAGAGATTAGGAGTCCCAGGCTCCACCAACTGAGCCCACCAGGCACCCCAATTTAGTGCTATCGTTATCAATATGGAACTGTATGTCAGAGAGGTTTACCTATTTGAAGGCACATAATTTGCCAAGCTACGAGGATCCTAAATTAATCACGGAGATGTGCCAGAAGCCAACAATGGCAGAAACTTGTCAAGACCTGGTAAGCAAGGGAAGGCAAGCAAGATCTTTGTACTTGGGGTCTGTAATACTTTAAAAGCCTAAAAGTCAGCCAGGGCAAGCCTGCTGACAGACACAACCATCAGCAGAGTTACTGAATTAATGGTTGGCATTGCTGTCTTTTCTTCCCACTAGATTTCTCAAAAATTGCTATGACAGTTTTTCTGGTGCCAGAGGGTGTCAGTATGACTGCAAGGGATGTGCTTACATTCAAATATTTGGGGTCTGATTATCAACATAAGACTTTCTAAAAAAAAAAAAAAAAAGAAAGAAAAGAAAGAAAAGTAAGAAAGAAAGAAAAAAGGAAAAAAAATACAAACATGCTGAGAAAATGGCGCTTACCCAACTATACGGTTTGTGCATGAGACGGCAATGGCAAAGAAAAAAAATAATTTGGAGAGGGGCGCCTGACTGGCTTAGTCCTAAAGCGTGTGACTCTTGATCTCAGGATCCTGAGTTCAAGCCCCAGTTAGGTGTAGAGGTTATTTAAAAACATTTTTAAGTAACATCAGGGGCACCTGGGTGGCTCAGTGGTTGAGTGTCTTCCTTTGGCTCAGGTCATGATCTCTGGGTGTGGGATCAAGTCCTGCATTAGGCTCTCCGCAGGGAGCCTGCTTCTCCCTCTGCCTTATGTCTCTGCCTCTCTCTGTGTCTCTCATGAATAAATAAATAAAATCTTAAAAAAAAAAAGACATTTTTAAACATCTTTGGAGTATTTTGCTTGGGGGGGGGTCTTTTTATTTCAGTTTTCCTAGTACTATTGTTTCTACTTTAACTGTATTAATCCTTTCCCCTTTAGCTACAGATCCCAAATTCTTTGTCCTACAGCAATTCTGGTAAGTCAACATTAGCAAAATCCATGGGTTTACATACTTATTGGGATCATTAAATCAGCAATCTCAGTTGGTATCACACTATCTGCTTTATATGCAGGGCATAGGGTCAAACAAATTAATAAGGATAAGTTTTCAGTAACGGTGTTAGTTAATGGCAGTGGTTAGCTCTTTTGTGAGTATGCAGATCTCATTCTCTCCTCTTTCTCCTCCCTTCTACCCACATCCATATGCCAAGAGTAAATGGAAAACAAGGGGGACAAGAGTGTCTCATCAGAAGCCTCCGGTAAATGTGTCTTAATAATATAGCAAGTATAAGTCATTGCTTCAATGGTGCTGCCTTCAGTGCATGGGCATAGTTTCTCTTCTTATCATGAGAGTGTCAAACACCTACGGTTGTTTGTCTCAAAACAGTCCCAGGTATCAGAAGAAAATACAGTGGCTCAAACAGGTCCTTGCTATTAATGAAAAGCTGTTACCTGCAAGTTTTTCAAGAACCTGGGTTCGATGGGTTGATACAACTAGCAGACACACCATGGACTGCATTACATACTTGCCTCTTCTGGCCAGTTAACTTAAGAGGCAGTGAGGCTCTGGTCACCCCTGGGGTAGGTCCTGTAATAAACACAACTGCCCATGCTTTGGCTCCTCAAGGACCAGCAGGTAAGCCTCAAGTCTAAATGTAATAACAGACCCATTTGATAGCCATAATTAAGTGAAATGAACCACAGATTGAGCCCACATCTCTTTATTACAAGAACAGCAAGATCCAAATATTTTTTTTTAATGCTGCTACAGAAGTACACATTGAAATATGCAGCTTTAAAAAGAAACTACATAGGACTATAAACAAGTAGCCTTCAGTGTTGAACTAGGCAGGGTTGGGTAAGGGTGGGTGTCAGGGATTAGAGAGGAGTGTCCTCAGCAGGGAATTTTCTTCTTGGCCCAGCCCCTTCTCCTAAAACCAGATGGGGAAAGGCTTCCGGAGCCAAGAGCGGGCAGCTTCTGTTTGCTCAGTTGAGAAATGGAAGAATCAAGTCCCTGTTGATACCATTAATCGGCTAAAGCTTTCAACAGCACTAAAATTCATTGGCAAGTGATGAGCAGCGTCTTGTTGATGAGATACAGTGCAAGTTAAATCACAAAAAGAACCTAAGAGCATATCCAATCAATACTTGAGGGCTTCCAAAGTTATCATAAAACACCAATTTCAGGCTGAAATAGCCTTACAGATGACAAAAGGCAAGCTTTTCTCAACTAACAGATGCATTTATCTTCCCGAACCAGAAAGACAATATGTTCTTCTGCGGGTTACCAAGTGCATATACACCGGTTTAGGTGCACTGTGTATGTACATACACACACTTAAATACCTGTCATACAGAAAAGTCATCGTGACCTCATGCAAAAGCTTCCAGTTTTACCTGAACCCCAACAAATACATCCGAACCTCTTGAAAGCACTCAACACTTCCTCAAGAGAAGTAGTAAAACAAGCAAACGGACAACAACAAAACCCAGCAAGGGTTATAGTATAGTGTCCTGCCTGATTCTCAATAGACAGAGCCCTGGACCGAGTGTACTCCAGGAAAGAGAAAAGGACACTACATACCTAATTGTCGTAAATATGCTACAGATGCCCTGGAATAATTTGACTCAGGCACAGGTCCACTCCCTTTGTGCAGGAGACAAAGTCTATGTACCAACAGCACAGACATGCAGCTTCCTTGCATCCAGGTACCCTGTTCAGTTAGATTCAAGACTTGGGAAGAGGAAGAGAGGGAGGGACAGGCTTCCTGCCTCTTTAAAAATCCCTCAGCCTTCCAGGCTTGGCCCATTCACTGACAAGAACCAGAGAGTGAGACCAGCCTCCCTGCTCCCAAGCACTCAGCACGCCAGACTCTAGATTCCGCTTTCTATTTTCTGGATGCCCACAGACATGCATATCTTACCTAGATGAGACAGTGCTCTGACACACACATGTTAATTTCCAGGAAGCAAACTTAAAAAGCCTTCTGCAGGTACATTCTTTCCTTTAAAAATGGGGTGTGGGGGGAGCTGGAGTTGGGGGGGGGGGGTGGAAATCACAGCTTTTTCCTCCTTTATTTTCCCGGGAGCTTGCAAAACCCTCCAAAGTGCAAAGGCATGCGCCTACCGCGCAGGGGGAGAAGCAGCTCGCTCTCTCCCCCCCCGCCCTCCTCCGCCAGGGCGCTGGAACAATGCAGCAACATACATTTACCAACACCTGCTGGAGCCTATTAATATGCACGGGGACGTATTGATTTCCCCCCCTCCTCCCTTCCCCTGCCCTGCACACTGAGCAGGCTTTCATCTCCTCCTTTACCATCCATCAGGAACTCATTTCGCCGGCCCCCTCCCCCTCTCACCCCCAGTCCCCATTCAGCCGAGCCCCTCGCTCTGCAAACCCAGGCTGACGAGCACACTTTGGAATGCACTTCATTAAAATTTAGCTGCCCGATTCCAACCTGCAATGCGGAGGAGGCAATACAAAGCGCGCGCCACACTTCCTCCAGCATCCCCTTCAAAAGCCCCATTGTTCGCCAGGCATCTGCTCCGGAGCCCTGCCTCTCCCTACCCACTGACCCCTGATTTTTCTGCTCTCCCCTCCCCCGCCCACCCTGCCCGGCCAAACGGGCCTGCCCGGTGAATTAAACCGCAGCCGCAGCCATCTGGCCCTCCCGGGCTGGCCCGCTTTCTCCCCGCCCCTCCTCCCCGGTCCACACACCACACACACGGCATCTTCACCTCCATGGATGTTCCCACAACCCAAGCGCAAACCTGGGGCGCGGGGCGCCTCCCGCCGCCTGCCTGGCCCCAGGCTTCCTCCAGCGGCGGGCGTTCGAATCCAGGGGTGGGCTGGGGGCGTTGAGGAGGCGATCGGGGGCCACTTGTACTTGCCTGCAAACCCCAGCCCAATCGTCAAGATTAATCCTTCCCTTTGTGAGCCTGAAAGAGCCTCCCACCACGCTGGTCCTCAGCTCTGCAGCGGCTGTAAAGAGAGGCGGGGGTGTGTGTGTGTGGGGGGGTGGGATCCGAACCCCTTCCTAGGCGAGCTGGGGGCGCCTCGGCCACCTGACCACAGAGCGATTTTGCGAGGGAAGAAGGCGCTGGCGGCAGGAGCAGCAGCTGACGGTGCGAGAAGCGAGAGAAGATGCCCAAGCTTGCGCCTTTTATATTACTGGCGACATTTCTAACACATGACAACAATTTCCATCTGTATTTAAGCCGGGAGTGTGAAAAAAGAGCATTACATCACAGAGCCCTGGTTCCTAGAGGCTGCCGGATAACTAGGCCAGGAAGATTAGGGCCGCACCTGCGGCGCGGGCGGGAGCCCAGCCAGGCGGGCACTGCCTCTCCCACCAGGCGGGTCAGGTCCCCGTGGCCCGCGCCTGCTGGTCCTGGGGGGAGCCCCGGGCCACGGAAAGGCGGGAAGTGGGGCCGATCCGCTTGCAAACCGCAGGAGGCTGAGTAGATGGGTGAGTGAGTGAGGGGGAAGGAAGGTGGGGGACTCCCGCCGCTAGGGATGCAACCCTGACTTCCCAAGAGCAAAGGGCACAAGGCTTCCAAGCACCTTCCGGGGGACCCCATGGCTGCCCGTGGGCCTCTTCCCCAACTGGCGAGGGGACTGCAAAGACAATAACTCTCATGTTTAAAACAATAGCTTTCCTTGGAGGGAGAGGCTTAGAATATCAATTTGAAGGATCCACTTTCAAGGAACAGACACTTGAAGAATCAAGGGTAGAATCTGGTTCGGAATCAAGCGCCTTCCTTACCGCTTATCTCTGTGTCATTCAAACTCACGCTTTAAAACCCAGTGGTATTCTCTCTACTCTGTTTCTGATAACGCATCCCTCCTCTGCGCCTTCCGCCCTCCTTCGTGAGAAAACTTTGGAGGGACCCTTGGCTTTGCAGAGGCGAGCTCTCTGGCACCCTCAGTCCTTGGCAACTGATGAACCCACTCCTGTCCTACAGCATTCTGCCCACAGACTATCAGGGAGAGAGTCAGGCCGCCGCCTGCCTTTCCCCACCCCAGGTGTGACTTAGCCACCTGCAACCTTTCTCCAAGGAGTCATTACTGCTATTTGGGCAGCAGGAGATGGCGGGGCTGGAGCATGTGCGGACATGAAGAATGACGAGAAAACAGGGAAGGGGGTGGGAGGAAGGAAGCAAGGGTCATTTCTCTTCCTGGAGTAGGTGGGGAGGAGAAGGATGATGTAGAACCTAGACCGAAAAATGGGTGGATGACCAGACTTTCAGGGGTGGCAAGGCAGCTTTTTTTTTTTTTTAATGAGTTTATTTATTTATTCATGAGAGACAGAGACAGAGAGAGAGGCAGAGACACAGGCAGAGGGAGAAGCAGGCTCCCCAGAGCGAGCCCCAGACTCGATCCCTGGACTCTAGGATCCCACCCTGGGCGGAAGGCAGACGCTCAACCGCTGAGCCACCCTGAGCCACCCAGGCGGCCCTATGGCAAGGCAGCCTTAAGGAGAGAGAGGAAAAGGTGATAAAGCAGCAGAAGCATTCAAATAACAACGCAAAATAGATCTTTCCCTCAAAGCATTCTCAGCTGGATTTCACAGCAGAGGAGAAAACAAAATCTGTTCCTTCACATTTGCTCCTCAGTAAACGTTTGGTTGTTGTGCGCATGTATGTCTGACGGTCTGTTCCCCGCACAATCCACGGTGTGGAAGGACTGCGTTTCAGGTGCTCCTTGTCCTCCTTTCTGGTCACTCACAAGGGCCAAAAGACACAACTCGGAAGTCAGACTCTCAGTTCTAGCGCTATCTTTCCACTTTCCTGCTGTGTGACTGGGTAAGCTACTTGTCAACGCTGTGTGGTTTCTCCACGTCTAAAACGATGGGACAAAAACTACCCACTTGTTGTGAGGCTAATATATATACCAGGTGCCAGGCCCAGTTCACCATACGTAAAAGGGGCTCACCAATTGTCACCTATCCTGACTACCATTATTATTATGATGACTTTTTGTTTTCAAAGATTTTATTTATTTATCCATGAGAGACAGAGAGAGAGATAGAGAGAGAGGCAGAGACAAAGGCAAAGGCTCCATGCAGGGAGCCCGATGTGGGACTCGATCCCGGGACCCCAGGATCACGCCCTGGGCCGAAGGCAGGCGCTAAACCACTGAGCCACCCAGGGATCCCCTATTATTATGACTTTATCTCTGTGTAAAGTGTCTCCACAAAATGAAAGCCTCCATCTTCTACTTCAGCTGGGACCTGCAAACTGGAACGGCTCCCAGGGCTTCAGTTAGCAGAACGCACAGAGCAGTGCCTGCCCCTGGACATCACACGACAGGTCAGAAAAGGTGAATGAGGGCGCCTGGGTGGCTCAGTCAGTTGAGCATCCCTTCAGCTCAGGTCATGATCCCGGGGTCCTGGGATCGAGCCCCACTTCTGGCACCCTGCTCTGCAGAGAGTCTGCTTCTCCCTCTCCCTCTTCCTGCCATTTGCCCTGCTTGTGCTTTCTGTCAGATAAGTAAATAAAATCTTTAAAACAAAGAAAAAGTGAATGAGATGCCTTGAAAGAAAAACAGATTCTCTTGCTTCTTTCTTGTTTCACATCTACTTCTAGGAACGTAAAAAAGCCTTGAGAGGGGACTGTGAAATATTAGCTTACGTTTTCAGTTTTAGAGAAACAATGAACTTTAGGGAACAGATTCTTTATCAACCTTGTACATAATATGTGTGAAACATTACATCATTTCCCCTCCTCATCATCATCAAAAAACAGAAAAGGGAAAAAAGAAAAGCAGATTCTACATAAAACTTTCAAAAGCCGTTAGCCACAACCTCATGTGAAAAAAAAAATGGAATTTGTATTTTATTAGTTTTCCACAAGAAAATGATTGTGCGGTACAAATTAAACTGCTCTTTCACAAGGAAACTGCACAGAGACTGCATCGAAGGAACAAGAAATACAAAAGGCATTCTCTTTATGAAAGAAAGAAAAGAACTTTTATTCACTAAGTATTCAAGGATATAGCTTTCCAATCTTCAATGGGGGAGAAAAATAGCCCTCATTTGGTTTGGAAATACCCCTTAACAATAACAAATTATTTTCAATCAGAGCTCCAAAGAGCAGGTTTCTCTCTATATAGATGAAGCACAAGGAGAAGATTCCATGAAAACCCACTTGGTTTTTATCTGAGTACACACTTGATCTAAAAAAAATGAAGCCCTCTGAGCTTGTGTGGTCTCCAGCAGAAGCCAGAAAAGATGTTTCATTGCATTTCTTCTAAATTTTCTTTTGAGGGATGCCTGGATGGCTCACTGGTTTGAGCATCTGCCTTTGGCTCAGGTCATGATCCTGGGATCCTGGGATTGAGTCCTGCATTGGGCTCCCCGCAGGGAGCCTGCTTCTCCCACTGCCTACGTCTCTGCCTCTCCCTCTCTGTCTCTCATGAATAAATAAGTAAATAATCTAAAAAAATAAAAAAATAAAAAATTCTCTTTTGTCACACACAACAAATTAAAACCCACAGGTCCTGGCTAGCAAGCCTTCCTTCATGGGCATGTGACTTCAAACTTTCACTTCAAGCTATTCAGTGTCTTAAGGGCACAGTTTAGAATGGCAATGAGGGGCAAACACTTCATTACTTGCAATTTTTAACAACTGAGAAGAGAGCCAATAATTTTCTTCACTGATTATATTCAAAGCAATCAGAGAAATGATTAGGAGTGGGAGAAATAAATGCCATGGAAAAGTGACCATGTGGGAGGGCATGGAAGGTTACGGTAAGGAGAGTGGGGTCTGGGGCCAGACTAGCTGGGTTCAAAACCCACTTCTAGCTTTTCCTTGGTGTGAATCATTGGGTAATAGATTTTACATTGCAATATCTACTTTCTCACTCTAAAATGGGAATAGAGAGTTCCTGACTTTTAGGATTGTTAGAAAGATTAAGTGAGTACTTACCAGGCAAGGCACAGAGGAAAGTGGTCAGTAAGTGTTGGCTGTGACCACCACATCAACCACTTCTAAAACTTAGGTGTGGATTTCCTCTAAAAAGCCTGCTCTGCCTATGTCTTCCCACAAATATCTACTGAGCACATACCAAGTACAGAACACTGCTGGATGTCATAAAGAGGCATAATAATACATTTAAAGGGTTGAAAAAAAGGTTTTATGGTTATTTTTTAATAGAAATGCCCTTCGGATAAAATTATATTGAACTGACATCACACAGGCCACATTCATTGAGTAAAATGCAATAAAAATTGAAATTGATAGAAAAAAGAAGGCAAAACTTAGCAACAATAATAATAATAAAATAAAATCTGTGGGAAGGGCCCAAATTCCTACACGAAAGAAAATTATAGCCTTCAATGCATTTATTAGAGAATAAGAGACAGAAAATAAGTGAATTATGCTTTCTACTCATGAAGCTATAGAAAAAAAATGAAATAAGCTAAAACTAAAAGAAAGGTAGGAAATTCAACAAATGGTGCTGGGACAATTATCCACATAAAAATAAACTGGGTTGGAAACCTACTTGCTGGGCAGCCTGGGTAGCTCAGTGGTTTAGCGCCGTATTCAGCCCAGGTCATGATCCTGGAGACCCGGGATCGAGTCCCACGTTGGGCTCCCTGCATGGAGCTTGCTTCTCCCTCTGCCTGTGTCTCTACCTCTCTGTCTCTCTGTTTCTCATGAATAAACAAATAAAATCTTAAAAAAAAAAAAAAAAAAAAGGAAACCTACTTGCTATCGTGTACAAAAATCAACTCAAATTGATTATAAACCTAAATTTAAAATCTAAAACTATGAAACTCTTAGAAGAAAACATAGAAATGATACTGAAAGCACAAGCAACAAAAGAATAGATAAGTTATACTGCATCAAAATTTTAAAAAAATTGTGATAAAAACAATACTAAAAAAAAAAAAACAACAATACTAACCAGTAAAGGTTATAAATACTATAAATACTAACCATATTACCAAATGATAATCCACAAAATGGGAGAGAATATTTGTGAATCACATAACTGATAAAGGCTTATATCTATTGGACGCCTGGGTGACTCAGCGGTTAAGCGTCTACCTTCAGCTCAGGGCGTGATCCTGGAGCGCCGGGAACAAGTGCCACATTGGACTCCTTGCATGGATCCTGCTTCTCCCTCTGCCTATGTCTCTGCCTCTCTTTATCTGTGTCTCTCATGAATAAATAAATAAAATCTTAAAAAAAAAAAAAAGGCTTGTATCTAGACTATAAAAAGAACCCCTTCACAATAAAAGCACAAATAATCCCATTCAAGATGGGCAAAAGACTTGAATAGACATTTCTCCAAACACAGATGGACAATAAGCATTTGAGAAGATGTACACAATCGCTACCCATTTGTGAAATCCAAATCCAAACCAAAATAATATTCACTAGGGCAACGATCATTATAAAGTCAAGGACTAGTGAGGACCCAGCAGCAACTCTACTCCTAGGTATATCGCCAGGAGAATTGAAAAGATACGTCTACACAAAACCCTATACCTGAATGTTCCTCAAAGTGTTATTCATAGTAGGAAAAGGTTAGAAATAACCCAAATGTCTATCAACAAACAAATGAATCAACAAATGTGCTGTATTCATATAGCAGAATACTATTTGGCAATAAAAAAGAAACGAAGTATTGATAAGCATTAGGACATGAATGTACCTCGAAAGCATTATGCTAAGTTAAAGAAGCCAGACACAAAGTGCTATACACTGCATGATTCTACTGTTGTGAAGTGACTAAAACAGGCAAATTCATAGATAGAAAGTAAATTACCAGCTACCTAGGGCTATGGAAGTTTACACAAAGTGAGGCATCAGTGTTCAAGGGTGCAGGATTCCTTCTGGAGTGATAAAGACAGTCTAAAATTAGGTTGTGGTGACAGTTGTACAAACTTGTGAATATACTAAAAAACAGTGAATTGTTAAAAATGGGCTAATGTATGTGAATTATATTACCATAAAGTTGCATTAAAAATGTAGAAAGAAAAAAATATAGAAAGAAGAAATAATGAAATTAAAGTAAAAATATAGATAGAAACCTGTAGGCAATAAAGAAAAAAGAAAATCAAGAGAAGAGATGTTTCAATGAAAGGACTAATAAAATAGAAAAACCTTGGGGTGCCTGGGTGGCTCAGTTGTTTAAATGTCCGACTTTTGGTTTGGGCTCAGGTTGAGATCTCAGGGTTATGAGATCAAGCCCCAAGTTTGACTCCACACTGGGCATGAAGTCTGCTTATGATTCTCTCTCTCTCTCTCCCTCTGCACTCCTGCCCCCTGCTCATGCTCTCTCTTTCTGAAAGAAAGAAAGAAAGAAAGAAAGAAAGAAAGAAAGAAAGAAAGAAAGAAAGAAAGAAAGAAAGAAAATGAAAAGCCTCTGGCAAATATGAACATGTGGCAGAGAAGTCACAGATACTCAACTTTAGAATAAAAAAAGGAGGCATTACAAATATATAAGAGATTTATTTTCATGCATCAGAGATGCATTAGAAAATACCATGTACAGTTTCATACCAGTTAATTTAAAAATCTGGAAAGAATGGATCATTTTCTAGGGTAATAAATTAAGGAAACTGCCTATGGAAACTACCTAAAGAAGTAGTAGGAATCCTGAGTAGAGCAATGATTGTAACTAAAATGAATTGAAGATAAAGGATTACCTCCTTCCTCCTTTTCCTAGTTTCTATGAAGAAAAAAAGTCTCAGCCCAGGATATTTTATGGATGGATTTTACCAAGTCTTTAAGAAGAATGTGGCACCCTTTATGTTAATCTAAACATATATTCTCTCTCTACTACATACTATTGATTTTCTATGGGTTCATACATATTTATGAATGATTAGAAGAAGATCTCAGAGGAATATTTTTAAGCGATGATTTACGGATACCTTTGGGGAAGACAAAAGAAAACAGCATGAGCATAGGATGGTCAAAGAGGACAATGGAATTCATTGTAAGGCTTTTGTTTTTAACAAATGATTGATATGTATTGCTTACATAAGAGAAAAATTAATTTGACAATTATTTGGCATGAAAAAAATCAGGTATTCACTAGAGACTTGTATTAAATTTTCTGTCTGGTTCACTGAAGCATGGAGGGTAGGTTAGAGGAAAGCAGTACTACCACCTAACAGCAGTGATCCTAATTGTAGGCTGAACCCTTAAGGTAGTCTTTCTCTCTCTCTCTCTCTCTCTTTTTTTTTTTTTTTTTTTTTCTTAAGAGGGAGGAGGAAGGGAAGGGCATAAGTAGAGGGAGACAGAGAGTCTTAAGCAAGCTCTGTGCTCAATGCAGAGCCAGACTCCAGGCTTGATCTCAGGACCCTGTGATCCTGACCTGAGCCGAAATCAAGAGTCAGATACATACTTAACTCTTAATTGACTGAGGCGCCCAGGTGCCCTGGAACTACAGACTCCTAAATGATGGACTCAAAAGCCTAAATATAAAGATAAAACACAAGTAACAAATAGAAATAGCCTTATAATTATTATAATACCAAAACAACCTTAGCTCGAAGTTATCATCAATTATAAGGTAGATCTTTGAATTAACAGCCCTTCAGGGGGAAAAAAAAAAACTACCATATTAAATATGTACATTTATGTTCAACAATACCCAAATGCAGAGACATATTTACATTCATATGTATACTTATCTAAGAATCAAGAAATAATGGTGTTATATGACCACAAGAGACCATGATAAAAATGAAAAACACTCTTCAAATTCAATGCATTTTAAGGTGCATTGTTTAGATTCCGCAGCAACGTTCTGCCCGGGAAATGATGTTTGGTTACACTGACATTAGTTTTTAAAGATTATTGAAGAAATAACAAAAGGTTTTTGGTTATTAAAGAAAATACTGTGTGTTAGGAAGGAAAACAAAAGTGCCTCAATATATTTGATGCTTTTGAAATTAATCAAGGGGCCTGAATATAAGATTAACATGTAAGAGAAGGATGATATCGCAGTTCCTACTGGTGATATTTCTTTGTGGCTTATCAAATATGACAATTTGCATATATCAGAGATGAATGATAAATTGCTTCTCTTTGGGTAAATAAATCTCTTTGGGTATTTTCCTTATAATAACCCTTGACTTCTACCATTAAAAAAACAAAAACAAACCAAAAAACAGACCAGCTTGAGATGCTGTTTTCCAGCTGGATTTTAATTTTTTTTTAAAGATTTTATTTATTTATTCATGAGAGACAGAGACACAGACAGAGGGAGAAGCAGGCTCCATACTTGGAGCTGGATGTGAGACTCGATCCTGGGTCTCCAGGATCATGCCCTGGGCTGAAGGCAGGCTCCAAACCTCTGAGCCACCCGGGCTGCCCACTGGATTTTAATTTGAATTGCCATGGCAGTGTGAGGAATCTCCCCTTTATGAAGAAACAACTCCGATGACAATTCTCTGGCTTTTGTTAGTCAACTGGGGAACCAAAAAGCAAATGGGAAATAAATAGAATTCGTCTGACTGTAAATTTCAACAAGAAATGGAAATTCAGCACACATGGAACATTCTTACAGAGTCGCTTTTCTAGCATTACTTCTCTTCAAGGTGTGAAAGATGACCATCTTCTTGGATAAGACCCAAGTGAGCTTTTTTACAGGTTTTCCAAGAAAATGAAAAAAAGCAAGCTTCCAGTGGTTACGCCTAAAAATGGCTCATGCAATGAAAACATGCAACTTAAGAGAGCTAATGAGACAAAAAATGGTGTGCAACGGTACCATCAAAGATGGAAGTTCCAGGAACTTCAAACTCTTATTGCAAAAGAGGTGCTGTCAAAAATCGGCTCTTTAAATTTGTATGACTTGATCTCTCTTCAAATGATCTGTTTTATGAGACCACATCTCTCTGTCCTGAAAACTGTGGCTTACAATGAACCTATGGGATCATCCTTTGTCTTTGACTTTCACTGGCTGCAGGACACAAATGAGGACTCCCAAGTATATTCATCCATGTGCATGATAGAACTTTTCACTACACTCATATACCAGCCAAATAAGCTGCTGAGTAAATCTGTCACAATGATTAAACAAAGGAGGCATGAAATACAGATCTGATACTTGCCAGGGAGTGTGATGTGAAAGGTAATGGTGCTTCTTGGGGCCATGTACCACCATAGGGAGTGCTCATCTTCCTGCAGCTATACAAAGACTCAGTGATGGATAGCCCTAAAAGTGGCAATAAGGCAAAACTTGTAGGACAACTAAAATCCATTCTAGGGTGCCTGTCCCACCTTTAGAGCATGCTGCAGGGCTTTTAGCAGATCACAGTTAATGAAGAGGAAAGAACAAATAAGTCTACACTATTACCATTTGAATGTGCCCATCAGTGTGCCTTATGTTGGTCAATTATAATTGTCCAACACAGCCTAGATGGGGGGTTAGTTATACAGCAGATATAGCTGAACTGTAATTACTCTCATAAATATCAAGCATTTTGGTGGTGGAGTTAGAGACAAATTGCAATAAAACCCATTTTTACCCACAACACAGTGATGAGGCCTAGCAAGTCCTACTGTGTGGCAGGGAGAACCCTTCCTCCTCCTCTGTACCATGCCACTCTGCTCAATATAGTTGTCATAGAAAGGGACACAGAGTGTGCATCTCTACTCATCAGACACATGGTTATACTTCCATAGCTGAACCACCTACTATGTGTGGGGCCTCCCTTGGTGCTACTTATGTATTATGTCACTTACCTCTTACCACAATTCTATGGGGATGATATTCATGTTCTAATTTTATAAACCAGGGGGATCCCTGGGTGGCTCAGCGGTTTAGAGCCTGCCTTTGGCCCAGGGCCTGATCCTGGAGACCAGGGATCGAGTCCCACATCAGGCTCCCTGCATGGAGCCTGTTTCTCCCTCTGCCTGTGTCTCTGCCTCTCTCTCTCTCTCTTTCTCTCTCTCTCTGTCTCTCAAGAATAAATAAATAAAATCTTTAAAAAAATTTTAAAAAATAATAATTTTATAAACCAGGAAACTGCAGGGAAGTAACTTATCCAAGATCATGAAGCCACAGAACACAGAGGCTAGGAGTCAAACCCAGTTCTCTATATACCCCCCAAGCCTGTGTTTACACAGCAAGCAGAACACAGTGTCTTTCAGTGCCCTGAGAGCTGAAAGAGGATGCCTCTTTCTGGCAATTCTCTGGAAACCCAGGTTCTGGACAATGCCATTATGGATGCTTAGGGCAAGTTCCAGTGATGGCCCGTGACACTCTGATTTATTTTCCACCTGATTTCCATGTATTTCAGAGATACATTCAATCATGGTAATAAAACTCATTGTAATATGGCTTGGGCTGTCCAGTTCATCCCCAACATATAGGAATCCAGTATCCAATTCATCCCCAACATACAGGAATCCAGTGTACAAATGGACATCCTACACTGGTTCTCCCAAAGCAGAGCATTCTTTGCACCTTTCTTATTTCCCTTTCATGCTATAGGTCACACTACTCCTTGACATTGACATTGCCTCTGCCCCCTGAAGCAAGCTTTTCACTAGGGCTGGCAATATTATCTGTTAACAGAAGTGGCATATTCAGCATTTTCAGGATTCTCACCATCACCACCAGCACTATCACTATGACCATGATCCATTCCAGCACCCTTCACATGTAAAGTGCTTCCACAAGACTGAGGCTGTGCTAGGCTTCACAACAACTTTATAAAGGAGGTTCAAGATACCTATTCTGCAAAATGGGGAAACTAAGTCTCCGAAAAGTTAACTGACAAGAGAGGAAGAAGAAATAAAAGATATACTCCCCACTAGTACCCAGGGCATATAGATTTCTATCATTGGGTCTATCTCTACATTTTATCTTAACTCTCACCTTTTCAGAAACTCTCTTCTGGTTCTCATTTTTTCCTAGATGCAAGGACAAAATCCTTAGGAGAACAGATATGACCTCTAGTTTTCCTTTGTAAAAGATGAGTCACTTCGGCCTACTGTGTATTACACACATGGCCAACGTTTTTCTTTTTGTACTACAAGTATAAAAAAGAGAAGAGGACACAGGAAAAGTGAAGGAAGAAAAAATATTAGAATATCTTAATGGGCTAGTCATGATAATGAGAATTGACAGGACACCCCCCACACACACACCCCATTTAGATACTAGTCACTCATGTCCTCTCTGTGCTTGGAACTATATGCTTAGTGATTAACATACATTTCCTTCTGTCAATGTATAAAGAGGTATTACTGGCTCCGTCCTATAGAGGAAGCTTAGAAAGGTCAGGCAACCTATCCAAGCACAGCTAATAAGCAGCTGAGTTGGATTTTTAAAACCCAGCTCTTTCTACGAATCAGCAAGAAAAAGACAAACAACCCAATTAAAAAGAAAAATGGTAAAATACTTGAGTAGGAACTTCACAAAAAAGGATATCCTACTAGACAGCATGCATTTGAAAAGGTGCTCAGTATTATTCTACATCAGGAAAATGCAAATTAGAATCACAATGACATACTGATGCACATCCACCAGGACCAGGAAAAATCAAGAAGACTAACAATAGTAAATGTTGGCGAGGATGAGGAGCAATTGGAACCCTCACACATGTGGAATGCAAATTGATACAAACACTTTGGAAACTATTTGGCAATATCTGTTGCAGCTCAACATATGCCTACATCCTGATCCAGCAATTTCGTTCCTAGGTGGGAATTGAGTACATATGTCCACTGGTGTAAGAATGTTCCCACAGCAGTAGCTAAAAACTGGAGACAATTCAAATTCACAGAAGAATGGATAAATAGATCAGGGTATATTCACACAATGCAAGACTACACAGCAATAAAAAAAAAAAAATCGAAGTGCAGACAATATGGATGAATCTCACAGAAGGAATGCTAGCAAAAAGAATAAGAACAAAAGAATACATGTTGTATGATCCCATTTACATGATGTTCAAGAGCAGGTAAAATTAATCTGGGGTAATAAGTCAGAATTACAGTTACCTTTGGGAGGGAGGACGAGTATTCAATGGGAGGCACCAGGAGGGAGCCTGGTGGAATGCTTAACAGGTTCTATATATTGTTTTGGGTAATGGTTACATGGATACGTGTGTGTGTGTGTGTGTGTGTGTGTGTGCAGGTGGGTGCACGTCTGTGTGTGTGTGTGTTTCTGCACAAAATCATCAAGCTTAGTTAGTTAAGCGTTTGCCTTCAGCTCAGGTCATGATCCGGGGTCCTGGAATTAAGCCCTGCATCAGGCTTTTTGCTCTGTGGGCAGTGTGCTTCTCCCTCTCCCTCTGCCTACTGTTCCCCCTCTTGTGCTCTCTGTCAAATAAATAAATAAATAAATAAATAAAATCTTCAAAAAAAAAAAAAAAACCCCATCAAGCTATACACTTAAAGTTTATATCACATTGTATGTATTTTTATTTTATTTTATTTTATTTTTTTAGAGTTGGGGGAGGAGCAGGGGGGAGAGTGAGAATCCCAAGTAGGCTCCATGACCAGCACAGAGCCTGACACAGGGCTTAATCTCACAACCTCGAGATGGTGACCTGAGCTGAAACCAAGAGTCAGACCCTTAGCTGACCGAGCCACTCAGGCACCCCTTAATATTTTTTTAAAAAAGGTCTCTGATAGAACCCAAATATGCTGCCTGTAATAACTGTCAAAACTGTCATGCCGTAATGCCAGGATCTAAACAAGTAGAAGAAATGGATCTGTTTGTGGTGGAAAAAAAGGACATGGAAGGTGGGAAGGAAACAAAGAACAGATGGAGGGAGAGAGAAGGTTTACAGGCTATGCCAGGCCAGGCCGCTACAGCGTGTAATAGGAATTCAGAACAAAACAGCAAGTATTAAATCGACAAGTTTTTTTTAACTACTCAATATTAGCAATATGATATTTTTTAGTTATATCTGATAGTTTGTTTCTCAATGTTTAACTGATCCACATCTACAGTGACCTGAGAAGGTACAAAATCCCTCCACAGGCCTCCCAACTACAATGGGTTTGCATGGAATGCCCAACTCCAGCACAATGAAGGAGGCTGAGGCCCACCTTTCCACAGGTGGCCTATGGGGGGACTAGGCCAGGCAGCAAACATGAAACTCAGTCAAATCTCTATTGGCTACAAACCGTTCTATCCACTAGGAGGAAACACGTGAGATTCCTGGAATTAGCTATAACCCTCCAAGCAATACTGCCATAACTTAGGCTGAATTTCCCTCCACTTGGTAGTTTATATGATGTCTCATTTTCGAGTTATATTATACATTTAAAGAGTATTTTATCTATAGCTCAGGCAACATTTTTTTCTAAAATGCCACTGAAAAGATGTGGTGTGGCCCTTCCCCCAACAAAATCACTAGTTAAGGGAAATTGAGACTACAAAACCATTTAGAGATGGAAAGAAGAAACCTGCATCCCTCAAATCAATTAATGGTGCAAACTAGCTCCTAATAATCCTGTAAGATCTGTTTGTAATGATCTCATCTCATGAGATGGGAAATGAGAAAAATGTCAAGTTCATTTAAGCATAACAACTACACTGATTTTACTTCTAGTGTAACCAAATTTTGTCTCACTTTTCAATGCAAAACACTTAAGACAATAATAAGGCCTCACTTCTAGTAGGCAGGTCATGAGGGTAGAGAAGCCCCAACCAGAGATATGGCAACCTCAGAAGAAATGGTCCAAAGAATAAAGAGTTTTCCTCTGAATGATTGAAGCTGAAGAGAAATACAATGATAAGGCTGTACCCTGATAAAACTGAGGTTCTGGTAGGACCCATCCTGTTTGCTTAGATAGTCCCTATATGAAGTCACTTACTCTGCTTAGACTTTTTCCATTAACAAACAATAGGAAGCTGTATCTGAAACAGCCAAGCCTTCATCCAAAGGCATCATCCCTTAGCCTTCCATACCTATCAAAGTTGCCAAGGAATGGAAAAGCTAAATCATTTGCCCTAAGACTCCATAAGGGACCTCGAATCTAGACTTCTGTTCTCTTCAAATAAAGTTATGTCTATAGTTGTAAAGATACACTAAAAGGAATGAGAGAGGGGCAGCCCGGGTGGCTCAGCGGTTTAGCGCCTCCTTCAGCCCAGGGTGTGATCCTAGGGACCCGGGATCGAGTCCATGTCGGGCTCCCTGCATGGAGCCTGCTTCTCCCTCTGCCTCTCTCTGTGTGTCTCTCGTGAATAAATAAAATCTTTAAAAAAAAAAAAAAAAGGAATGAGAGATATTTAAATATAGTGTTTATTACCATACTACACTGTCCTTAGTGTACCTGGAGTTAATATTTTATGCATCTTGCAATTAGTGAATAGCACAATTATACCACATTGCTATGTGGATGATAAAAGCATTAATTAAGTACAAACATTAAAACCATGTCCTAACTTTTGCTGGAGTATTGTTTTCTGTTGGTGGTGGTATTGTTTTTAAATATTTTAGAAGTCAAAAATATACATGGTCTTTCAATCCTTAAGAGGTTCTAAGGAGGGATGCCTGGGTGGCTCAGTGGTTGAGCATCTGCCTTTGGTTCAGGGCATGATCCAGGACTCCCAGGATCAAGTCCCACAACAGGCTCCCTGCATGGAGTCTGCTTCTCCCTCTGCTTCTGCCTCTCTCTCTCTCTCTCTCTCTCTCATGAATAAATAAATAGAATCTTAAAAAAAAAAAAGAGGTTCTAAGGAGCAAGCATGTCCAAAAACGACCACATTACCTTAGGACTGGGCTTGGGAGATTAGGATGGTTAATTTGTCTATTTCATTCCTAATAAACAGATTCCTTTTAAAATGAGGAATTAGAGCAGCCCCAGTGGCTCAGAGGTTTAGCACCTGCCTTCAGCCCAGAGTGTGATCCTGGAGACCCGGGATCGAGTCCCACGTCAGGCTCCCTGCATGGAGCCTGCTTCTCCCTCTGCCTGTGTCTCTGCCTCTCTCTCTCAATCTCTCTCTCTCAGTCTCTAATAAATAAATAAAATCTTTAAAAAATGAGGAATTAAGCTTAGAGATGTTAAGTAGAGTCACTTGACCACAGTCACACAAGTAGATGCTTCCTGATTCTCCCTGGAAAAATGGATGCTCTGCTTTTTCTTCTGCTTCTCCCTTGGTATTTACCTCAGTTCCTCATCACACCCACTCATTGGTGTCCTGGTGTCCATTCTTCCATGTCATATTGTCCTAGGCTTACTAAACCAAGGGATTTACCTTATTCTATTACAGCTGCCTCTTGTTTGTCTTCCCCACTATACTATAAACTCTCTTAGAACAGGAAATGTAACCAGTTTACTCCTAACTGCTGAACACCTAACAATGTGACCTGCTCATGATGGCATTCGATACATGTTTGTTGAATGGACAGAGAAGTGGAGTAAGTGGAAGTTGGTTGGTTGAGTAGATGGATCACTGGATTGATGGAAAGGAAAATTAAAGAAATAATAGCTACTATCCAATAAGATCCAATTCTAATACTGTCTCCATCCTTCAATCAGCTGAATTAAAAATGAAGAGACTGTGTAACTGGATTGGATTAGGTTTCTGGCATTAAAGTATCCAGTGGATATTTTCCTCACTGGAGTAACCATATTAGCAAAGCATGGTTGGGACATGTACCTCCCAGATGAATGGCAATTTGATCTTTCAGGCTTTATGTCTCCCTGAGTATCTACTACTGGTACTTAGCCAGTGCATAAAGCACGTAGGCAGAATGCTTCCCACCACTGAGGGCCCCTATTCACATAGATTGCAAACTGAATAGTGCCCCCTGGAATCAATATAATGGGGTGCTTTTTATTTGCTTTTTTTTTTTAAGATTTTATTTATTCATGAGAGACACACAGAGAGAGAGGCAGAGACATAGGCAGAGGGAGAAGCAGGCTCCCTGCGGGGGGCCTGATGTGGGACTCAATCCCAGGACCGCAGGATCATGACCTGAGCCAAAGGCAGATGTTCAACCACTGAGCCACCCAGGCACCCTAATGTGGTGCTTTGATGGGATCCCACCTCACCAAGAAAAGGAATATGCTTAATTACTGATTCTCTCTCCTCTTATTTTTTTTTTAAACTTTATTTATTTATTTATGAGAGACTCAGAGAGAGAGAGAGAGAGGCAGAGACATAGGCAGAGGGAGAAGCAGGCTCCATGCAGGAAGCCCGATGTGGGCCTCAATCCTGAGACTCTGGGATCACACCCTGAGCCAATAGCAGACAGTCAACCGCTGAGCCCCCTCTAATTTTTTTAAAACATTCTGTAGTGCTATAAGTAACAGGCAATATAAGCCACTGGTTAGGAGTGAAACTTCTAGAAAAACACAGCACAGCTTTACCACTTATTAGCTGTGACATCTTGAGAAGTTATTTCACTTTGAAGAAAGAATAACACCTCACCCATGGCAAGTGTTCAATATATGTCCCATAATAATAATAATTTCATTATACTTTTATATTGATCCAGAATCTCATTAGCAGGTATTTAGAATCCATTTAAAATAATTTTCTAAATATGCTCAGTGGGTGTATATGTATCTAGGCATGTAGATGTACACATACATAGTCTGAGCAAAGAAAACATGATGATTGCTAGTGGGACTTTGGAGTATTCATCTTCACAGCCTGGGTTCCAGTCTCTTCACAAATGGAAGGCAAGACACTTAATCTTAGTAAGCCTCAGTTTTCTCATCTGTAAAGAAAATTGCGGTGCCTGGGTGGCTCAGTCAGGTAAGTATCAGACACTTGATTTTGACTCAGGTCATGATCTCTGGATCATGGGATCCAGCCTCACAAACGGCTCTGTGTCAGGCATTGAGCCTCCTTAAGATTCTCTCTCTCTCCTTCTGCCGCTTTCCCCACCCACCCCCACCATCCTCCTGCATGCATACACAATCTCTTTCTCTCTCCCTCAAAAAAAAAAAAAAAAAATCTGTAAAGGAGAATAATAGTAGTACATCCTTCCTAGGACCTCCACAAAGATTAAATGAGAAACTATAAAGAAAGCACATAGCATATACTTGGCATTCCAGAAGTGTTAAATTTTTGTCTTAATACATATGTGCACAATGTCTTCCAGGTTAGTCTCTATATACTGCAATACACAAGGTCTAACAAAGTACTAACAGATTCTCAATTCTGGGGTAAAAACACTGACATTTATAAGGAGAAAAAACAACCCAAAACATAACATTCATATATAATCAGTTCCCTTTTCCCAACTATATTGGTTGCTTTTTTAACTTTTTGAGGGCCATGGGTCTATTTTAAAAATACTTTATTTGGGAATTATTTCAAATTTAAAGAAAATTATAAGAATAAGAATAATACAAAGAACACTGTATACCCTTTACTCAGTCTATTATTAATATTTAAACCTACTGGCTTGTCATCTGTTCTTTCTCCCTTTCTCCCAACGCATAATATATTTTTAATAGTTTTAAATGTTGTGTACCCATTTGAGATTAAGATACATTCACTATGGCCCCCTACCCCTAAATACGTTAGACTGTACTTCCTAAAAATAGGGACATATAATTTATTAATTTTATTTTATTTCTTAAAAGATTTATTTATTTATTCATAATAGACATAGAGAGAGAGAGAGAGAGAGAGGCAGAGACACAGGCAGAAGGAGAAGCAGGCTCCATGCAAGAACGTGGGACTCGATCCGGGGTCTCCAGGATTGTGCCCCAGGCCAAAGGCAGGCGCCAAACCGCTGAGCCATCCAGGGATCCCCAATTTATTAATTTTAAATACAAGAGGAAAATATGTCCCTGAGCAGTTAATAAGTCTAGTTTATTCATATTATGGTTGAAATGATACAAGTGACATTTTCTTGTTTAAATTTAAGGTCATCATTTTGGGTAGGTCATTTAGATAAGCCCATCAGGGCATAACTGGTTAAGTATCCTCACTTGGACCTTGGCGTAAATGCACATAATCCATTACAGAAGCTGGAATATTTATTTGTACATATTTTTACTAACATGTCTGATACAAGGAGGTTTCTTTAAAAATATATGTACTTCATTCTCTTGACCCATGATTCTTGGGAAGCGTAAATTTGATAAAACCTTCTCTTAAAATAATAAATGGTAAAAATAATGTGAAAACTTCCATGTCCCTACATAAATTGCTGTGGAAATTGCTTTATAATTGCAACACATCTTGATGAAAAATCTCAGCCAGAATTATAAAGCAATTAAATAAATTAACATGTCTGCCAAATAGATATATTAGTATCCTACACCCAGCCAAGGACTAATCCATATGGTATTAAGAGAAGACTCTTTCAAATCCAATAGGTTAATTTAAAATGTGGTTTTTAAGGTGATGCACCCAGAAAATAAACCAAGAACTTGGACTCTTGGGAGCAGTTGGAACTGGAATGAATCTGGGTTCCATCATTATTAAACTGCATCCTTGAATGCTTGAGTCACTTACCTAAGCTCTCCACACCTCAACTGCCACACTCACAATACAAAGATGAAAACATCATACTTGTCAGGGTTTGGAGAGGGCTAAAAGAAACAATACTTGTAAATCACTGAGCACAGTGACTGGTACGTATAGTAACACTGGATTAATGATAGAGATTATTAATAAGCAGTAAGGCTGGCCTAACATATTTTCATAAGAAGATTATCAATAATATCAACTCTAATTAAACTTAAATCTAAACTCCTGTGGTTTTCCTTTTTCCTACACCCTTGAGAACCTTACAATAAAGAACATGAGTCATGCCATGTTTATATGAGGCTATTAATGGACACGTATAAACCAAGTCCAGTGTGAGGAGCCTTTAAGTTTGTAGTTTCTCTTTCCTTTTTTTCATCCAATAGGACTCCATCCACATGGCAAATATACTATGGTGATTAGGGTTAACAACACATAATAAGAAATACAGAGAAAGAGGGATCCCTGGGTGGAGCAGAGGTTTGGCACCTGCCTTTGGCCCAGGGCACGATCCTGGAGACCCGGGATCGAATCCCACATCGGGCTCCCGGTGCATGGAGCCTGCTTCTCCCTCTGCCTATGTCTCTGCCTCTCTCTCTTTCTCTCTCTGTGACTATCATAAATAAATAAAAATTTAAAAAATTAAAAAAAAAAAGAAAAAAGAAATACAGAGAAAGAAAACACTGGGGAATTAGCTGATGTTGGGAATGTGCAGAGAATGCTGTTTCAAGCATGCCTATTATTGGCTAAATCATCCAATTATTAATCTTCAGTATGTTTTCGTCTAGCATTCAGTGTTGGGTTGTTACTCAACCAATGTCAGAAAATCTTTTTTTTTAATTTTTTTAAATATTTTATTTATTTATTCATGAGAGACACAGAGAGAGAGGCAGAGACACAGGCAGAGGGAGAAGCAGGCTCCATACAGGGAGCCTGACGTGGGACTCTATCCCGGGTCTCCAGGATCACACTCTAGGCTGCAGGCAGCACTAAACCGCTGTGCCACTGGGGCTGCCCAATCTTTTTTTTTTTTTTTTTTTTTTTAAAGGTTTTAAGTACTCTTTATGCCCAGTGTGGAGCTCAAACTTACAATCCCAAGATCAAGAGCTACATGCTCTACTGACTGAACCAGCCAGGCACCCCTGGAAATTTATTTTTGAAAACTTAGCTTGTGTTCTCCAGTAAAGAATTCCATAAGTTATCACAATTGTTTAAAAAGATAATCATAGGGATTCCTGGGTGGCGCAGGGGTTGGGCGCCTGCCTTTGGCCCAGGGCGCGATCCTGGAGACCTGGGATCGAATCCCACGTCGGGCTCCCGGTGCATGGAGTCTGCTTCTCCCTCTACCTGTGTCTCTGCCTCTCTCTCTCTCTGTGTGACTATCATAAATAAATAAAAATTTTAAAAAAGATAATCATATAAACAAGACCCAAAGCTTAATAAGAACCTGCAAAGAGGGCAGCTCAGGTGGCTCAGTGGTTTAGCGCCGCTTTCATCCCAGGGCGTGAGATCCTGGAGTCCCAGGATCCAGGGACTCGGGCTCCCTGCAATGGAGCCTGCTTCTCCCTCTGCCTGTGTCTCTGCCTCTCTCTCTCTCTGTCTCTCATGAATAAATAAATAAAATCTTAAAAATAAAAAAGAACCTGCAAAGAAAAAAGGGAGAATGCTGGACTGGACAAGTCATGTTAAAAATGAGAAGGAAAGGGTATGAGAGAAAGAAGCTTGTCCCCAACAGAGGATTTCTGGCGGACCTCTGAAGTGTCATAGACACTGCTGGGTGTTCAGGTACTTCTCATAAATACCAAAAAAGGTAGTGAGAGGGGTGCCTGGGTGGCTCAGTCGGTTAAAGTATCTGCTTCAGCTCAGGTCATGATCCCAAGGTCCTGGGATTGAACCCCACATCAGGCTTCCTGCTCAGCAGAGAGCCTGCTCCTTCTTCTCCCTCTCCCTCTGCCATTCCCCTTGCTTGTGCTCCTTCTCTGTCATATAAATAAATAAAAATCTTTAAAAAAAAAAAAAAAAAAGGTAGCGAGAAAGTGGAGCTCCAGAAAGCCTGGGTAACCTGCCCAGGTTGATGAAAGTGTTAAGTTGTAGAGCCTGCCAGCCTCTCCAGGCCACCATTCCAGCAAGCCCCCTCATACCTGAATGTCCTAACCCCGAGGAGAAGAGAACTGTCCTATTCATGAATGACCAGGCCCTTCTCATGAATTTGCTGATGGAACAGCTCTCCTCTCCTGTGGTAAGGAGAAGCAGAATAGATGCCACACTAGTGGTTTCAATGCTCCTTGAGGGGCACTCCAGGAATGAGAAGTGGTGTTTTGTTTTGGGTTGTCACAAACCTGTGGTGTGCACCTGGCTTTTATCAGACAGGTGTTATCAAAGTAACAAAGAACATATCCACTTCCCTCACAGCTCTTCAACTCCCCACCAGACATTCATGTTGATGAAAATTTGTTTATAATTACCTGAACCTAGATTCTTTTTTTTTTTTGAACCTAGATTCTAACTCCAAATTACATCTAAACAAAAGTATGTTTTCTAGTCCCATTCTCTTTTTAATTTGCCATAGCGCTCTTTGCCTAGACTATAGCATTACTTTGTTAAATACAAATCCTATCCCAGCTTATACTTGGTAGAATTGAACTATATATGAGAAGTGATACAGCAGCAAGCACGGGGGATAGGTCCCTTGATACAATCTTGTGTTTAAAGTGTTTTCTGTGCATAGAACACTGTGTTAACCACTATAAAAAGTACAAAAACACATCAAAAGCATAAGAATCCATCCCTACTCATGAACCGGCTTTGTCTGGTCTGCTTTGCCAGACTTCCCATTTTATAGGCTATTTCTAGCAGCACTACATTTTAAAGTCACCTGCTAAAAGATACATAATATGGAAGATAGAGGACCCTATGCCACAATATGAATGATTCACTTCTTCATTCTTATTCTTGGCTTCTTTGAGGACAACCCAATAGTTAATCAATGTAGAACAAATAAGTTTTTTTGTTTTTTTTTTTTACTTTAAGTTTTATTAAATGTGGTTGATTTTTTTCAAGCAAGCTCTATACCCAACAGGAAGCTTAAACTCACGACCCCTCATGAATTCTCATAACTTATGAGATCAAGAGTCCTACATTCCACTGACTGAGCCGGCCTGGCACAAATAAGTTGGTGTTTAAAAAGAAGATTTATTTACTGTTTTAGAGAGAGAGAGAGAGAGACCATGGGAGCAGGGGGCAGAGGGAAAGGAAGAGAGAATCTCAGCAGACTCCCTCTGCTGAGCACAGAGCCTGACACAGGGCTTGATCTCACACCACCGAAATCATGACCTGCGCTGAAACCAAGGTCATGGTTGGCTCAACTGACTGAGCCAACTAGGTATCCCTGGAACAAATTAGTTTTGACAGAGGTGGAAGGAAAGGTCGAGTGCAGGCTGTACCGGGATAGTCAATGAGTGGGAGGGGTCCCCAGACTGCAGACCAGCTGGGAATACATGGTAAAATACAATACCAATGAGTAAAAGGTAAGGAAGGGGGAAAGACTTGATAAGTGATGGAGAAGAGATGAGGGCAGATACTGATTGCATATAGCCAGCAAACCTTTCCAAACAAATAGAAAAGAGGCAAGGTTTACCAGTCCGATGGGCTTGAGTTCAGATGACTACATTCTGTGTGTCCTCAATGAGGCCAGCATAAGAGACAACACATACACGAGCACCACGGCAGAGCACCTTACACACAGCAGGAGTCCACCAACAAGGGAGCTGCTATAGGGTGTTAGTTACCAGCCACATTTCCACAAGAGATCAGGCTTAGTAAAGCCTGAAACAATCCTTTTTTATTTGAGACAGCACTTACTTTGGTTATAGGAACAAGGGCAATAACCACGGTGAGAAAGTTTCCCGTGACTCTTACCAGAACAGTCCCGGAGATGCTTCCAAAACTATCTGGTTCATGAATTATGACCTGAAGCATTCCACTTGTGTCAAACAAAACCTGAACACAGAGATGCACATTCCAGGAGAGAAGGAATTCTTCAACACTCAGATCTTTGTCCTGGCTTCTTGCGGATAAATTGTTCTAGTTAATATCATCAGCTTAAATTGCAGAATGATGGGGCAGCCCGGGGGGTCAGCGGTTTAGCACCACCTTAGCCCAGGACGTGATCCTGGAGACCCGGGATCGAGTCCCACGTCGGGCTCCCTGCATGGAGCCTGCTTCTCCCTCTGCCTGTGTCTCTGCCTCTCTCTCTCTCTCTCTCTCTCTCTCTCTCGCTCTCTGTCTCTCATGAATAAATAAATAAAATCTTTTTAAAAAATTGCAGAATGGTTTGATTCTGGGCAAGAAGTAATGCAGATGGCTGTGCTTAAGAGACACTCATAGGTTCAAAGAATCTATGATGTCGCAGTCTCATTTGAGATAACAACGATGCCAACTGTTAACAGATGCTAAGGTGCCTGTTTAAATATGGCACCTCTACAAAGAAAGACCGGGGTCATCTATGTTTACCACATCAAATTTAAAGTGTCTTATAGATCAAACAGTTTTAATCTCTTTGTAAACTTCTTTAAGTCACTGATCAATGCCTCTTACACAAGATACAATGGTTTTGGTATCAGTGAGAGCCTTGATCAACAGTGTTAAGGTACAGGGGCACCTGGATGGCTCACAGTCAGTTTGAGCATCTGACTCTTGATTTTGGCTCAGGCCATGATCTCAAGGTCCTGGGATCAGGCTCCATGCTCAGCAGAGAGTCTGTTTGACATTCTGTCTCCCTCGCCCTCTGCCCCTCCCAGAGATTTCTCTCTCTCTCTCTTTCTCTCTCTCTCTCTCTCAAAAGTAAATAATAAATCTTTTTTTAAAAGATACACAAAGTGTTAAAGTACAGAACAAAACTATTTCAGGACATCTGGGTGTCTCAGTGGTTGAGCATCTGCCTTTGGCTCAGGGTGCGATCCCGGGGTCCTGGGATTGAGTCCTGCATTGAGCTCCCCTGCATGGAGCCTGCTTCTCCCTCTGCCTGTCTCTGCCTCTCTCTGTGTCTCTCATGAATAAATGAATGAAATCTTCAAAAAGCTCCCCCCCCCCCAAAAAAAAAACAAAACTATTTCATTCCTCTTTCAGATGACCTTTGCTTGAAAAGAAAGATGAATCCCTTATGATTGAACCCAGAAAAGGGAGACAGAATGGGAGGGGTAGTGTTCAGCATTCCACGGAACCAGTACTACTGGATGAGTTGTATCTCGCTTTGACAGCAGCAGTATAGTAAATGACAAGCCCTGTCAGGTAACACATTTATCTTGACTGGAAAAGCGGCTATGCCAAAGCAAGAATCTCAGATGCTGTCACATCAGCCAGGGCAAGAAGTCATAAAGCAGAAGGCTATCAATGCGGGAGGGACACTGTTATCTAGACTGTAATTAGGAGGAGCTGGGAATGGGTACTCCAGCTCCAAGCGCGTAGGAGCCTTGACTCTTTCCTCTGGGTCTGGATTACCAGCCAAGTAATCAGTGGAGTCCTTATCAGCCATCTCGGGGCTCAAGTCTCTGAGCAGCCTTTTATTCTGAAAGCTTTATGGCAAAAGCAGCTCTGCTTTTTCTGCTAAACGTTAAGTAGGTGAGAAAAAAAATAAAACCAGAAAAATAAAGAGCAACTTCATCCATTTCTTCATTTGTTCATTCATTCAAGCATTTATTCTATGGTCCAGGCCCTAAGCTAGGTGTGGGCTGGTCACTGAGGAAAATACAGTCTCTGACTTTGCAACAGTCAGATTCTAATAGGACAGGCAGGCACTGCAAGCGGGCACAGGTGCTAGAAGCGGGTCACGGCCGGTAGCCGTGGCAGTAGTGAAGAGGGCAAAAGGCCCAATCTGTGGAGGAGGTGGCATCTGGGTTAGAGTTTAAAAGAAATCTGTGTGTTGGTCAAATGGCAAGGTAGGGCGAGAGGAGGGAACAGTATGCACCCACTTAGGAGAAGGCAACAGGTATGTCTGGGGAAATAGATGAAATTTGCATGACTGAAGCATCAAAGGGCACTGGGCATGTATAAGAATTTGAGGGGCAGGAGACAAGACCATCATGCAGATGGTTCTAAGGAATGAGAGAAGTGAGCAACACAGATGATGTGTACCTAGATTTCAAATCCATTTATTTAGAGCTGGTTTTCCACAGGTATATTAAGAAGAGATTCAGTGAAGAGTAAGATAAACCAAGATATCCCAAAAAATCCTATAATGTTTTATTGAAAGCTGAGTTACCATTAAAGAATTATGAAAATTCTATGGCACCTATCAGTGAATTACTTGAAAATCAGAGAGAAGATACTTATCTTTAAGGTATGGTGCATTACATAGCCCCCGCTGCCATTAAGACCCCCTGATTTACATAGCTACAACTATAAAACTCAGCAATGAGAAACCTTTTTTGCTTCCTTCCCTCTCAATGGTCCATGTCATACTGCTCTAATCACACCACTATTAATGATGCCCGGCACAGGAGTCAGAACTGGTTTAACTCTGACCGTGCTACCTGTTAACCTGTGTGACCCTCAGCAAACTATTAACCTCTCTGAGCCCCTGTTTCCTCTAACAGACCCATCTCTTAGGGACACTGTTGGCATTTGGTGAGACAAGCTTGAAATAGGTCTTTCTATTTCCATTTTAACAAAGAGTAAACGAGGGATGCCTGGGTGGCTCCAGTTAAGCACCTGCCTTCAGCTTGGGGTGTGATCCTGGAGTCCTAGGACCAAGCTCCACATCAGGTTCCCCTCAGGGAGCCTGCTTCTCCCTCTGCCTATGTCTCTTCCTGAATAAATAAATAAAATCTTTTTCTTAAAAAAAAAAAAAAAAAAAAAGAGTAAACGGGACTCAGAGAGGTTACATGACTTGCACCAGACCACACAGCTAGAGAAAAGCCCTCAGACCTCACACCGGGGCTTCTGACTCACTCTGCAATCCAGTTCTCTTTCTGTCACAATTATGGTTTGGGTTTTTTAATTTTGTTTTTTTTTTGGTGATGATTTTCAATGGTAAATATAATTAAATTTCAACTCTGATGACCTTTTTCACACTGTGGAAATAATAGAAGTTTTTGAATAAAGACAAAATAAAAGGGGAGTGAAGCATAATAAGAACTGTAGCAAAAAGAGCACTGGATGAACACTTTGAATGGGTGGATTGCATGGTGTGTGAATTGTATCTCAATAAAGCTGTTAAAAATAAGAAAAATTAAAATAGTACTGGGTGAGAAGTGAAGTGAGCAATGCGGCATTTAGGAGCGGTAGGATTTTGAGGAAGTCACATTTGCTGCTCCATTTCCTTACCTGTAAAATCAAGGTACTATTACCTGCACAGTCTGTGCCAAGGAATTAACGTAAGATGGGATCTTAAATGATAAAATACATTGTGATGCTATGATGACACTGAAAAATAACTTGAGGGGGGAAGGGAGGGGGAAAAAATAACTTGAGGGGTGCTTGGGTGGGTGGCTCAGTCTGTTAGGCATTTGCTTTGGACACAGGTCATGATCCCGGGATCCTGGGATTGAGCCCTGTCTCAGGTTCCCTGCTCAGCAGGGAGTCTGCATCACCCTCTCCCTCTCCCTCTCCCCCTCCCCCGTGCTTGTGCTTGCTCTCTTTGTCAAATAAATAAAATCTCAGAAAAAAGAACTTGAAATAAAATTTTAAAAAAAGAACTCGAGAACAAAGGGGCTTTATTTATTAATTTCCAGTGACACATGAACCTCCTAAAATGTATAAGAAAAGGCATCTACCCCAACTCTCAAACACCTGTTCATGAGGTCATCCCTTCTCAAAATACTGAAAGTCACTAAAATACCAGCAGCAGGAAGTTCTGGAAAACACAGATTACATGAGCTTGCTTCCCTGTGGCACCGTTACAACATAATCAGAAGGATGTATTTTCCAAATGAAGGGCTTCCTAATCTGTTGGCACAAGAGGTCGGGAGAAAGTTCTGCTTTACCAATCACATGGGCTGAAGAATCAAAATAAACACAAGCATAGCTTGAGTTGTCCCAAGCCTATATCAGAATCCCAAGTCACCCCTGGTCTGCTCATGTTCAAAGGTACCCACGCTGCGCCAGACTCAGAAACAGACCTCTTCTGAAATTCCCTTCCCATTTTATGAAGGAAATGTAAAATGAAATGTTACTTGTTTTCTCTTTCAGGAGAAAGACCATTTCTACTTTCTCAATTCCTGACTTAGGGTTTCATAGAAATGAAACATTAATACCAAGGGCTTTATACATGCAAAGACAAGACATGATTTTCCACTGTTTTTAAAAGGCTGAGGTCATTTTTGCCCCAATTCCTATATAGTGGTAAGCTTAAAATCAAGCCATTTAGCTCACAGTCAGGTCCTATAAATCAGTGGAAAAAATAAATGGGAAAGCATGCCAAAACGTAACCATAGTAACACCACAGATGCGTCAAGAAATGGTGTGCTCATTTGCTTCATTCCCCATTTCTTAAATTGGAATCTAAGTAGGGGAAAAATTACACAGAGAACACTCATGATTCTGCAAGTACCAAATTCTGCACAACTACATTCAAACTGCCATCCCAGAACTTCAGAACAGCTATGATACAGCTACAGGAGCAGCCCTGGATGGGGAGAGTCCAGAAGACCCAGATCTGTTATCAGTGACTTGATGTCCCCATGACTTGTTTCCCCATTTGTAAATTGGGTATGAAAAATCCCAACCTCAAAGAGTTATTCAAAGAGTATATCAGAGTCAGAACAACGGTGGACTCAGGAGACCACAAGTCCTGGTCACCTTCAGACTTGCTTTTTACTGGCTTACCTTGGTGCCTTGGGTTCTTGATCCATAAAAAGAATGGTAATCCCTTCACAATCCATGCAATTTACATGAAGAATTATTATTAATCCAAGTGTAAAGAATTATTAGTAGGATATAAGGCTACAGTGTTGGATTCCAATGCTGAAAGACTAAAAGAACTGAGGCCCAGAGATTCACATGAATGCATTTATCACAACATTTTCTCGTTCAAATGTAGCTCTGCCTCTCAGCAGAAAGAGACAACCTTGGGGCATCGTCCCAAGTTCCTTACCCTCTAGAGCCTTGGTTTTATTAATAAGTAAAATGAAGAGCAAGGGGCTGTTCTAAAAGCTTATCTTTAAAAGTCCCAGCCTAGACTTCTGGCCTAAGTCCCTGAAGATCTATGGTGCCTTACGTTAAGTTCTGTTTATCATTCTGCAGTAGTATCAGGAAATATTAGCACTCCAGCACACCATTAGCACCATTTTTTAAAAATACTTAAAAAAAAAAAGAAAAAGAAAGCCATTATAGCAAACAAATCACAGTAATAAGCAGGGTACCTTCAACTCCAAATGATTCCTCTCATTTTTGCTAGTTAAAAGATGTTATTGCTAAAAAAATAAAATTTCAAGTTTTGAAGGAAGCGGTAATAAAAGTAAAATGCCAAGTACTAAAACCAAAACCATCCTTTCTTCTTAATTTTAAATAAAATGAAATAATTGTAAGTCCCCCACCCCCAGGTTTCCTTATATTTAGCTGTGTAGGGATGTAGCTTGATAAAGCACGGTAATCTTTCCCTGCAATTTTACCGGCCCCATAGACTGACTTCCTCCTTCTCTTCCTCCTTTCATCCTTCCTTCCCTCAATATAAAAACCTTGCTTTCACAGTCCCTGTTCTATGTCTCACTTTCTCAGATTTGGTCTGATCTAATGGGTTTGTGAGATTTGACTTTTTAATTGGTGGAAACCATTTCCTCAAATGAAATTGTGCATGAAATCCAGATCTATGAATTGGGTCATGTTGGGGAAGAAGAGAGGGTCCACTGAGGCATCCACTCTGCCGAGAGGCCACAAAGAACTAACTCCCTGATCTCTGCAGAAGTCAATCTGAAAGCTTCTGGCCTGGTCCACCCCATTAATAACAGTGATAGTTAACATTTACGCAGGCTTACACCATGCCCATGCTTTGCAAAATGCACTTACGTGCTTCATCCCATGGGCTCCTCCTAGCAGTCCTATTGAATTAGTAACATTCAGACATCCTTTCCACTGATGTGAAAACCGGCCCTTACAAAGGACAACTAATTTACCTGGCATTATAAGCAAGTGGCAGAGCCAGAACCCAAAAGTCAAGTAATTTACCTTGTGCTATGTTATATGTCCCATGGTCATTTATGATTCCCTGGACTTAGGGAGTCACTAATGTGATCAAGCCGAACAGTGTTCCAGAACCAGCTTGTGAGCTCTTCTGGCTCCCCCAACTTTGCACACATCCACCCACCAGTTAGATGCCCTGAACTGGCTACTTACAAGGCACAGCATGGCGGTAAAGGTTATCCCTTATGGTCTGCTGGAGCTCATGATCAGGAGACCCTTTCTGGAATCGCTGATTGAGAAAATGTCGCAGATCCTTGTTCAGCTTTCCTCCTGTAAGCAATATATAAAATAGAAAGAACACATCAACATTTGGGCTTCTGAGAGACTGAGCAGCTGGAGAGCTGTGTGTAGGAATGCCACCTGAAGCCATTCTAGCCAGTCCACCTCAGTCAATAGGAGAACTCCAGGTTTTCCTGAACACTAGAAAGCTCAAATAACAAAGAATTTAATCTTGGCTATTACATTTAAAATGCATGCTGCAGACACTTGCAAACACTTAATAAAGAGAGAGTAGGGGCACTCGGGTGTTTCAGTGGTTGAGCGTCTTCCTTTGACTGAACTCAGGTCATGATCCCGGGGTCCTGAGATTGGGTTCCCAACACCAGGCTCCCAGTAGGGAGCCTGCTTCTCCCTCTGCCTATGTCTCTCATGTATAAAGAAATAAACTCTTTTTTAAAATAAAATAAAATAAAATAAATAAATAAAATAAAATAAAATAAATAAAATAAAATAAAATAAAAATAAAATAAAGAGAGTAAATGGCTGAAATCTTAAAGAAAACAATGTATACAATGTTCTTTGACCAGGGATCCAATTGTAGAAGGGTACCCTATGAATATACTTGCAAAAATCTGCAACATCTCCAGTATTGCTAATTGCAGCATTTTTATAACAGCAAATAAACAAACAAAAAACCTGGAAAAAACCATGAGGGATCAACTAAGTAAAGCACAGTTCATTCATATCGTAACTACTCCAAGAAAGCTAGACCTGCATGTGTTGGTGTCAAAGGAAAATATGCAGAGTAGTGCAGACTGTCTGATTCCTTTTGTGTAAAAAGGAATAAAGAAAAGGAGAGACACTGCATTGATGTAAGGAATCATCACAGAGTTTTAACATCAGTTTCCTTCTGAGTAGAAGGACATAGCTTGGGAAGTAAGGGTGAAGATGGCCCTCTTCATTCTATAGACAGAGATACAGAGATTTTACTATGCTGTGTTGGTTTCCAAACACTAGGCTTTTTCCTTGTTGTTGTACAAGCAACAGTTACCTGAGTGAGTCTGTGTATTTCTTTGTAATTCTCTACATTAACAAAACAACAGCTAAAAATATTACTGTTACAGAAATAATGTCACAGAAAGGAGAAGGTAACCAAATGTTCTTTTTCAATTACAAACACAAATTATAGTCTACAGGATCAACAGAAGGCTTGTAGATCAACTTAGCTCACATTTATTCTTAATGGAGAAAGATGGTTCAGTGACAGCTAAAAATAACCAGGCTAAACTCGTCCTTCCATTTTTAGACCAGATAAAAATTAGGTAAGCGCATTTCTAGCCTTAGAGAAACAATGTAGCAATGCAGTATCTATGTGAGCCACAAAAATTCATGTCTTCAGATGATAACTTCCCCATGGTCAAAAAGAGTCAATCATGAGGATGACAGTGATGGTTAAGATGATGATTATGTCCCATGCAGGGCAGGAAACTACCAATCTTTATTTAAATATCATGTTCAAAACAAGATTCCCTATTACAGATGATCATTTTAGAAGAGACTAACAAAACCCAAAAGGAAAACAAATATATTTGAGCCAACTTTAGGTCACTTAATAAATATTCAATTACTCATCAAATATTTGTCGAATAAAAAAGACAAACATCCATCTATTCACTGACCACCCTTCCCCCCAATGGGCACAAGATCTGAAACTTACAAAATAATATATTTGAGTGACCGTTAACCACATGAAAAGATAGTCAATATCATTAATTATCAGAGAAAGGCAAATAAAAGCCACAGTGCAATCCTACTATATAACTACTAGAATGACAAAAATTTAAAAGACTGACAGTATCAACTGTTAGCAAGATGTAGAAAAAAAAGGAATTCTTACACACTGTCAGTGGGTGTATACAACAGTTCATTCTCAGGGTGCCTGAGTGGCTCAGTCAGTTAAGTGTCTGCCTTTGGCTCAGGTCATGATTTCAGTGTCCTGGGATTGAGTCCCACGTTGGGCTCCCTACTCAGTGGGGAGCCTGCTTCTCCCTCTGACCCTCCCCCTGCTTGTGCACGTGCACGTTCTTTCCCTCTCTCTCTCTCTCTCTCTCCCTCCCTCTCAAATAAATAAAATCTTTTTAAAAATGTTTTAAATGGTTCATTCTCTTGGGAAAAGAATTTAGCAGACTCTTACAATGCTAAACCTTCACTAACAAAATGACCCAGCATTTCAACTCTTATTTATGCAAAAAAAAAAAAAAAAAAATTAAAATAAGTGCACACACATACACACACACAAAGCTTGTGGATGAATCTTCACAGCAACTTCCTTCACTATATAATAGTCTAAACTTAGAAAAAATGCAAATGTCCATCAACAGATAAACAGGTAAGCAAACTACTATATTCAAATAGGATGTTACACAACAATTAATGGAAACAAATTACTAACACATACAGTAATATTCATGCATCTAAAACACAGAATACTGAGCAAAAGAAGCTAGACACAAAAGGCAACATTCTGTATGATTCCATTTACATAAAAAGTTTAGAACAATCTAAACTATAGTGACAAAAATGTTAGTGGTTACCTGAGGCTGAAGGCAGGCAGAGACAGACTGCAAAGGTACACAGGGGAGTAAGATTTGGGAATCCACCAATGTCAATTTTCTGCCTTTGCAACGGCACTATACTTATGTAACAGGTTATCAATGAGAGGAAACTGAGTGAAGGGTACAGGGGATTTCTACACTATTTTTTATACCTTCCTGAGAGCCTAGAGATAAAAAGATTTTTTAAAGATGGAACACAAGGGAAGTTTCCTTTTTTAAAGATTTTATTTATTTATTCATGAGAGACACACAAGAGAGAAAGAGGTAGAGACACAGGCAGAGGGAGAAGCAGGCTCCACTCAGGGAGCCCGACGTGGGACTCGATCCCGGGTCCCCAGGATCACACCCCAGGCTGCAGGTGGCACTAAACCGCTGTGCCACCAGGGCTGCCCACAAGGGAAGTTTCTGAAGTAGATGCCAATACAGAAAATCTGAATTGGGACAGTGATAATATGGGTTTATACATTTATCAAAACTTAGGGAACTCTGTGTGTGTGTGTGTGTGTGTGTGTGTGTGTGTGTGTGAGAGAGAGATTTATAGTATGTATATGACACTATTATAAAACGGACTTCAAATGTCTAAAAATACATAATTACAGAATGACTATGTCTTAGGCATTGTTTTTATTATTTTTTTAAAGACTATTTATTTATTTACTCAGGAGAGACACAGAGAGAGAAGCAGAGACATAGACAGAGGGAGAAGCAGGTTCCCCATGGCGAGCCTGATGTGGGACTCGATTCCAGGATCCCAGGACCTTGGATCAGGATCTGAGCCAAAGGCAGAGGCTCAACCACTGAGCCACCCAGGCATCCCATAGGCACTGTTTTAAATGCTTAATTATCAATTTCCCACTGGAGAGATGAACTAAAAGAAAAATAGAGTAAATCTTGGTAGCAGTTAAGACTAAAGCTTGGGTTTAAAGTCTGGCTCCACTATTTATTAGCTAGTGAATCCAGGCACATTGATTCATATCTGAATCTCATCTGCAAAAGTAGAGCACTGATAAAACAGTAGCTTTTTTTTTTAAGATTTTTATTTATTTATTCATGAGAGACAGAGAGAGAGAGACAGACAGACAGACAGACAGACAGGCAGAGGGAGAAGCAGGCTCCACGCAGGGAGTCCGCCACTGTACTGGATCCTGGGTCTCCAGGATCATGCCCTGGGCTAAAGGCAGTGCTAAACCACTGAGCCACCAGGGTTACCCAAAGCAGTAGCTTTGCTACAAAATTGTCACGAGGATTAAATGAGGTTCCAGTGGTGCCTGCAAAGAAAAAGCACTCAATCACTCAATGAAAGATGGAAATTGTCATGACAATGTAGAGTGGACAACTGTTGAGGTGAGGAGGGATAGACCTGAAGTTAGTTCAAAGATGGGCTCTACTCTTTTTGAAAATGCATATAAGCGTAAAATCCATTCTATTACTTAGAAAAAGCTGTACACAAAATGCGGGCATAGGGAAATTTGGATTAAAAGATATTTCTAGAGTTTCTGGAAGGGAATAAAACTCTGCTTCTGCTAAAATTGTCTAGACATATGTAAATTGGTTAGCATTTAGTGCATACTTATTTTTGGCACTGTGCTGGAGTTGAAATGAACCTAACTGGTAAATCATTGATATTTAATAGTCACACCTATCACCTCTATCTCTAGGTATAAGGTACCCTGGAATTTGACCAAAAGAATAACAATGTTTACCAGCAAAATCTTCCTTGTTTAGGACCTAGAGTTTATACTCCCCTTAGGAGGCCCAAGTTGTATACATTAGAAAGACACTGAGCCATGAGTAAAAAGATGTTATGGGATCCAAATATACTGCTTGAGTCAAAAGCAACATCTCAAAGAAGATTCTGGATACAGTATCTCTTTACCCTATATAGAATACAGGTTTACACATTCTTATGGATTACAAGCAGGTACCTATCAAGATAAACCAGGAGCTTATAGATTAGAAGGCATTCTCAAGACACAGGCACTCTTGGTTTACACTTGAGCTTTACGTTAAAACTAGCTAAGCTAGCTAAAGTTTATGATCATCAAACTGAAACTCCTCTCTACTGCAGATGTGCAAAAGGGCAGGGTTAACTATGCTGCCGGTTAACATTTACTCTGTGTTCTGTGACATTTGTAAGCGAAAAGCCTCAACCTTCCCATTACATTAAGAATACTGTACTTTTTGGCATCTAATCTCAAATTAATTGCCAATTATTCCAGGGTTATGTCTATAAATCTTCTCCTAATTGTCAAGGCAGTGAGCCAATGAAATAATAAATTGCTAGAGAAAGAGTTTGTCATAGCATCTTCACTTTCTTTGAAATACAAGATTCGTTTTTGCAAATGGAAAAGAAAACATAGGTCACAAATATATGGAACTTTTTCTAAGGAAAGGATTCAGAGCTTATTTTAGGACAATTTTATAATTTCATTGACAGTAATGAAGCTTACTCTCTGTCCTGGATTTGCCATTATTTTCTATTTTCATATCAATGTATCTGAAATTCTGTCTCTTAAATTTACAACAATAATTGCTGCTTTTCCCATTCACATTAGTTTATAGAAACTTAACCATATCAACTGATGTAATTTTTGCTAATTATTTTAAATGTTGTATAATATTCCACTTAAAAAAAAATTTATCGGGCAGCCCCAGTGGCTCAGCGGTTTAGCGTTGCTTTCACCCGGGTGTGATCCTGGAGACCCGGGATCGAGTCCCAAGTCGGGCTCCCTGCATGGAGCCTGCTTCTCCCTCTGCCTGTGTCTCTGCCTCTCTGTGTCTCTCATGAATTAATAAAATAAAATCTTAAAATAAAAATTTATCCCTTGTAGGGAATTAGGCTATTTTCAATGTTGTTGTCAATACAGTAATGCTATAATAAATGTCACTGTAATTTTTTTCTTTTCAAATGTGTGTATATACAGGAAAAAACATAGTATATATACATGGGTCAATACTACTCACAAAAAAAAAAAAAAATACTACTCACAGTTGTAGGCATCACTAGGGGTCTTGGAATATATCCCCCACAGATAAGGGGAGACAACAGTGTTAGTGACAACTGAGCATTCTATCATACACACACACACACATATATTTATTTCATGTATGTCTCATATACTATATTTTTTCTTTTACATTTCTTCTTCTGTAACCTGCCTATTCATATTCATATATTCATTGTGCATTTTTCTAATGGGCCATCCTGTTACTTTTGGTAAGATGTTCGTTATACATTCTGGATATGATTCCTTTATCAGTTACTTAAATTGCAAATTTTGCTTATTACTGCTTAAACATCAAGTGATCCCTTAAACATAACTGTGTAGTTTTTCCAAACTTTCTACTCACATGCTAGATAGCTTTCTGCCAAATCAACTAGAAGCATCATTTTCAAAGTGATGGATTATGAGGGGACTCTGCTTGGTCTCATCTCTATCTCCTAGAGTACAGATCCCAAGGGAAAATACTAGTCAATAGAAATAATCTTCACAGTCAAGAAATTAGGTGTCCAGAGCTATTACTTTTGAGTTCTCTTGATTCATGCATTTCTATCCAACCAAGGAGGCAAAACATAACTCTCTCTGTGTCGTATAAGCTCCAGAACATCTACCTCGAGAAGGTCAAAGAACAGCATTTCATTACAACTAGAATTTCGACTTTAATACATTTCAAATTTTCATTGCCCAGGAAAACTTGTGTAAGGATATTAAATTAATCGCACTTTCAGGTGATAATGGTTAGCACACAATTTCTTCAAGGAATGATTATAGTTGTAGGGAAGATGTATTTATTAAAGCAACACAAATGGTTTGTATTGCAGTGAGTTATTACAGGAAAAAAAATCTGTGTCAGTTTAGCAGTTTTACATTTATAAAGGATAGGGCTTTTTATAAAAAAAAAAACACCAAAATTATAAATTGAAATACATATCAGCTAGTTTTATTGTCACTTAAACTTACAATCTGAAATACACTTAATGAGTTTTGTCTGAAAAAGATTTTGCTATGCGTTTCTAATACATTTTTCCTAACACTTTTCTTACTGTACAAAAAATATGAATTACGGGGGAGTTAATATTTAATGGGTCCAGAGTTTCAGCTGAAGATGAAAAAGTTCTGTAGGTGGATGGTAGTGAGGGTTGCACAACAGTGTGAATGTACTTAATGCCACTGAACTGCCTACTTCACATGCTGAAAATGATAAATTTTGTTATATATATTTTACCACAATAAAAAGGTAAAATAGATTAATTATGAAAATACACAAAAGTATGACAAAGAAAGTTAAAAATCAACTGAACTTCGTTTCTATCACCATTCATGCTAGTACTGAATGCCCTGTGTACGTACACATAAACATACACACAGATAAACTTATAATACACTCACACATTTGAGGAGATTCATTCACTCATTCAATAAATATTTAGTAAGTGCCTACAGCCAGAAAAATCTGTGGGCCTGACAACACAGAGAAGGGACTGACACACGTGTTTTAGGAAAACTGCACAGGGTGGCCTCTAGGCAGAGGACATTGTTAAGATGAGAAGTAAAAGGAAGATAGGAAGCAAGTTAGCTCTGCCAATTGTGGGGTAACCAGTGCTCTAGGCAGAAGACACCGCATGTGCAAATGTCCAGAAATAGAAAAGAGGCTGGCATGTTAGAGAAAGAGTATGGAACTTGGACAGGGATGGCACACACTGAGGTTAAAAAGAGAAGCTGGGGCAGATCATTCCGTGCCTCACAGGCCATGATAAGGAGTTTGCATTTTATTCCAAACTCAGTAGGAATGCACTGAAGTGATGTCATTCAGGGAGCTAAGGAAGGCCTGGTCTGAATTCTGAGATCCCTCTTGCAGCTGGGTAGTAGTAGGTCAGGCAGAGAGGGAGGTGACAGGGTGCAGCCAATGTTGCTGATGACACAAGACTGGAAGTGGCCTAGACAAAGGAAATGGATGAGAAGACGGAGGGCAGGAGGGCACAGAGAGGAGATGTCATTTCAGGCTGGAACTGAAGGTTTGTTCAAGTGATGAGGGAAGATAACAAATGCAAGAGAGGATTCAAAAGTGACTCCAGTGTCTGAGCTTAACTGTTGATGACCATGTGGGAATAGAATACAAAGTTCCATCAGATACCTACTAAATAGATGCGGGGGCACCTGGGTGGCTCAGGCAGTTAAGCATCTGCCTTTGGCTCAGGTCATAATCCCGGGATCCTGGGATGGAGACCCAAGTCGGGCACTCTGCTCAGCAGGGGGTCTGCTTCTCCCTTTCCCCATTGTTTGTGGCCGTGCTTTCTCTCTCCCAAAAAGATAAATAAAATCTTTAAAAAAAATAATGAGATGCAGAGGATCATGCCCTATATGTGGATTTATATCTAAATGTTCTAACAAATAATTCATAAACATTTCCAACCTACTAGCAGTGCTCAAAAAAAGTTTTAATAATTCATAGTATTTCATCATCTCATTCCATCACAATCTATTAACTATTACCAATTAGTAAGCAAATGAATTGTTTCTACTGTGATTATCTTCCTTGGATAAATCTATCTGTATTTATTTTCTCACAATCCTTGCAATGGAAATACTAGGACAAAAAGCATACAAATGATACAAATTCTCCCCCAAAATACTATATCAGTTTCCCCTTATCCAGTTTGATTTTAAATGGCCCCAAAATAGTAATGTGGAATCATCATCATATTATCAGTTTTATGTTATCAGACATTTTGATGTCTTTCCTTTAAAAAAAATATTTTAAACAATGCTGTAATGGAAAAACCTTGAATATGTATGTTTGCTGCAATCTACTGGAAGTGGAATTACTAGAATAATGAGAATGAATATTATTTTATAGATTCTTAGTAACATATTAACAAACTGCTTCCCAGAAAAACTTCTACTAAAGTCTAGAACAAGTAACATATCACTAATCTGACAATTCCAGTGTCAAAATGAGGATCATTTTTCCCCTTCTAAGTATGCATTTTTGTTTTGTTTTTAAAATAATCTCCACACCCTACATGGGGCTCAAATTTACAACCCTGAGATCAAGAGCTGCACTTGATGGGATGAGCACTGGGTGTTATACTATATGTAGGAAAATTGAATTTAAATTTTTTAAAAATGTAGGATGCCTGGGTGACTCAGTGGTTGAATGTCTGTCTTCGGCTCAGGAAGTGATCCCGGGGTCCTGGGATCAAGTCCCACATCAGGCTCCTGCATGAAGGCTGTTTCTTCTCCCTCTGCCTATGTCTTTGCCTCTCTCTGCATCTCTCATGAATAAATAAATAAAATCTTAAAAAAAATAAATATAAATAAATTTTAAAAAATGTAAAAGAAGCATTAAAAAAGCCAAAAAAAAAAAATAAGAATGAAAGAGCCACATGCTCTAGCAACTGAGCGAGCCACACATCCTTAAGTATGCATTTTTAAAAAATTTCCACCAATAATTCAAACATGCCAACATCATATTATACAAGCAACATGGATGGTAAAAATATGTTTCTTTTCATTTTGAGAAACTGCTGGTTGCAATGAGAAAATTTATGTGGAGAATGGCCTGTGGCAAAATAATGGATGAATTCCATTATCATATGTATTTAAGTAAAATGAAGAAACAAACAAAACCCTTTGCTTCTACACACAACACAGATTGAGAACACTCAGTGTGCCAGTTCTTTCAGAATTACTTCCAAACCTGCTTCTTCCAAATGACATGCAAGCATTGGTTACAATGAAGGATCAGCAAAATTTTTCTATAAAGTGGCAAGGCTCAGAAAGCACGTGTTTTCCACCTTTGGAAGCACCTGTGGACTCTGTCCAACTATAAAGTTTGCTTTTATAGTATGAAAGCAGCCATAGATTATATGTAAAGAAGGTTTTTTCCAATAAAACTTTATTTACCAAAAAGGGCAGCAGATTTGGCAGATTTGGCCCTTCGACCAGTCTGCTAACTCCTCACCTAGATGCTGGTCCAGGTGAGCTACTCTTCTTATATAATTCTTAGGGTAGAGGGCATTGATTGTCTCCAAGGGTAGCCGTTGCAGGATAACCCAGAAACCTGCATTTCTGGGCTCCACCCAAAACTTACTGAATTAGAAATTCTTAGGGTCCAGTTCAGCAATCCATGTTTTAATAAACCTTCTAGATGATTCTAAGACGTGCTGAAATTTGTGACCAATGGTCACTAAACCAAAGCAAAGCTCCCCTAACAAAGTGTTGGGAACCAGGCTCTGAAAATGGGCCTATTTCCCTATTTGTCACCAATGGTCTCCATCTCTCGGCAAACCACAAGTGCTGTTAGTCCTCCCAGGCTAATAATAACACTTCACAATAACAAGCACAACACAAATGACTCCAGGAAGGTGGGATGTCATCAAATGTGCAGAGATTGAGTCCATTCCCCTAGTGGCACAAAGACAGTTGTTATTTCAGTCCTGTTTCTGTAAAACTTAAGAAGAAGAAGATGAAGAAGATGATGAAGGAGGAGGAGGAGGAGGAAAAGAAGAAGAAAGAAAAGAGAAGAGAAAGGGAAGGGGAAGGGAAGGAAAAGGAAGGAAAATAAAAACGAAAGGAAAGAAAGAAAGGAAAGGAAAGGAAAGGAAAGGAAAGGAAAGGAAAGGAAAGGAAAGGAAAGGAAAGGAAAGGAAAGGAAAGGAAAGGAAAAAAGATTTGTGAATGTGGATAAAGCTCTATAAACTACTATTTACATTTAACTCCCCACATGGATGAGCACAAAACATTTTGCTGGCACTTCAGGACATCCACTTTATTATTATTTCCTGCCTGTATTCTCTCTTTTTCTCCTGGTGAATCTTTTTATAACAAATTTCATCCCACAGTGAGAAAACGCTTGAATTAAGCATGAAAAGAAAAGTACAGTTTAAATTCCATCATCTCTATTTTTTTCATTATTTCCAGCCTTTTGTGCTTCTTATATTTATTTCAGTTAAACTGGTGTAGTAGAATAACATCTGTTCAGAAAAAAAAATAAAAGATTTACATATGGAAAGGCAAAAGACAATGTTGCTCTGTTGGCAAAGTAATATAGCTGACATGAGCTAATCAACAGCAAGGCTGAAGTCAGATGTTTCCACGTTCAGAACCTTGAGTGGAATCTGAAGACATTTGTGCGTTCTTCAAGAAGACACTTTATTCTTTTTTTTAAAGACTTTATTTTTTTTAAGATTTTAAAAAATTTATTCATAAGAGACCGAGAAAGAGAGAGAGGCAGGGACACAGGCAGAGGGAGAAGCAGGCTCCATGCAGGGAGCCCGATGCAGGACTCAATCCCAGGACCCCGGGATCACAACCTGGGCGAAATGCAGATGCTCAACCACTGACCCAGCCAGACGTCCCTTAAGACTTTATTTTTAAGTAATCTCTACACTCAATGTGAGGATTGAACTTCTGACTCCAGATCAGGAGTCACACGTGCTCTTTGGACTGGTGTGCCAAGAAGACACTAAATTCTTAAAAAGATACTTCATTGGGATCTAACTGTATCTGCTCAGGTGACCTGCTGGACTCAAGTGATGCCAGTGAACATTAAGTGAGCACTTTCGACAGGCCAAATACAGTGCTAAACCATAACTTTACAATCCTCATCCCAACCCGGTGAGGTTGGTTCTATTTCCAATCCCATTTTACAGAAGAATAAACTGAGGTTCACAGACAGCCCCACCACTCAGATAATTGGGCACAAATTGCCCCTATGTGCATCTCAATATAAAAACCAAGATTGGGGCACCTGGGTGGCTCAGCGGTTGAGCATCCACCTTCGGTTCAGGGCATGATCCCAGAGTCCTGGGATTGAGTCTTGCATTGGGCTCCTCTTGGGGAGCCTGCTCCTCCCTCTGCTTATGGTCTCTTCCTCTCTCTGTGTCTCTCATCAATAAATAAATAAAATCTTTAAATAAGTAAATAAGTCAGTCCAAAGACTGACTTCCCATCTAAACAATCACACAGTTGTTCCAACATCCTCTCGACATTCAACATTATGTAGAAACCAAGAAAGTGACATCTGAGCAGCACTGACTTCCAAAGAACATTCAGCCAGGGAGTCCAAGCAAAGTTTCTTTCCAGGAACTAGAACCTGTCCTCTTGGCTCTTAGGACACTGTTGATTAGTAAGGTATTTTAAATGCTTTTATGCAAATGCAAACTGAGATCCCTTCAGCATCCCAAGGCTTGGAACATCCATAGTAATTAGCATAACTCTGCCCCCTACCCTGTGAGACTTTGAGCCTTCGCCCAATTTAGTCTCAGACAGGAATGGATAATCTGGGTCACAAACTATATCCTAATATGGTCTGCTATCATTCACGCACCAATAGGCTGGGGCCAGAGTTCCAGGGGCTCTGACCTATCTTAAGAAATCTCATACAAAACAGGGTTACAGCTGAGCATGCCACTCCAATTTCTGCTGGATCAGGAGGACAGAGACCACCAGCAACATCCCATCATTTCATGGGTCTGAAAAAGGTGAGACCGTTTCCCATAAGCCACGCATCCCTATGAGTGTTCTTTGCACAGCACCCCTCTTTAAATATTTTTCAAAGCTGGAGACAGGTTTTCCTTGTAATGCCTGGGTGGCTCAGCAGTTGAGCAACTGCCTTTGGCTCGGGGCATGATCCCTGGGTTCTGGGATCAAGTCCCACATCGGGCTCCCTGTGAGGAGCCTGCTGCTCCCTCTGCCTGTGTCTCTGCTTCTCCCTGTGTGTGTCTCTCATGAATAAATAAATAAATCTTTAAAAAAAAAAAAAAAAAAAAAGCTAGGGACAAAAGAGAGAATCACAAGTATATGGTCCGAGACAGGTGAGAATGGAAAGGAAAACATGTCAGGCTGCCAGGCATCAGTAGGATTCTAGAATATACGTAGGCAAAACTTTTCCATGAGGTCATACAGTAAATTCCTTAGGCTTTGCAGATTGTAAGGCCTATGCACCAATTCCTCTGCTTTTTTTAGCAGGAAAAGACACCAAGTAATGACTGCATAGCTGTGTTCTTATAAAACTTCATCACAAAAACAAGCAGCAGGCTAGATTTGGCCCTAAGCTGTAGTTTGTCACTCCCTATTCTAGAGGATTATGTCTCTCTCATAAAACATGTTACACTTTCCTAAGACTGGCAGAGGTGTGTGGATTTATGTACCTGTGCCTGTCAAGGTAACTCTGGGTATGTGAACCGTTCCCTCAGAAATGGAGTAGGAAGGGAAGCCATGGGTCTGTGCAGATGGGGCTGTCACAAAAATGCTCAACAGGTGAAAGCTACCCATCCCACATCCTCTATAAAGTAGAATAATTTCACATATTTAAAGACCTGGCTAGCCTTCAGAGAAAGTTATCAAATGACTCCTGGAATAAAATCTGTCACTTGGGGATCCCTGGGTGGCTCAGTGGTTTAGCGCCTGCCTTCAGCCCAGGGCATAATCCTGGAGTCCTGGGATCGAGTCCCATATCAGGCTCCCTGCATGGAGCCTGCTTCTCCCTGTGTCTGTGTCTCTGCCTCTCTCTCTCTCTGTGTCTCTCATGAATAAATAAATAAAATCTTTAAAAAAATACAGAATAGGAAAAATGCATAGATTATAAACATAGATTTCCTTTTGATGATTGTAAATTTCATGCTTTTTCATAAATTATCTTTCTGATCATTACCTCACTCAATCCTTATACAACCTGGGGTGGTGGTGGAGGCGGGGGGGAGGTGGCATCATCCCCACTTTAAAACACATGGGAAAGACTCCTGGTGCACGGCTAGAACCAGATGTTCTAATGCCAAAGTTCTAAGCTTTCCTGTCTCCACCTTTGTGACTCCAAATGAGGTACTCATTCACTCATCCAAAGAGTGAAACTTTGTTTTATTAGAACTGTATACTGAGAAGCACCTGAGTGACTGCGTCACTTAAGCCTCTGATTCTTGATTTTGGCTCAGGTCATGATCTTGGGGTCCTGAGATGAAGCCCTGCATTGGCTCTGTGCTCAGCAGGGAGTCTGCTTGCTCTTCTCCCTCTGTGCCTCCCACTGCATGCTTTCTCTCTCTCTTTCTCTCTCTCAAATCAATCAATAAGATCTTAAAAAAAAAAAAAAAAAGTCTATATACTGATATTCTTCACAACTGTAAATGTCATGGAAAAAACAAGGGAAAATTAAGACCTGGTACAGACTAGAGGAGTCTGAGACATGGAGGCTAAATGTAACATAGTATCCTACATGGGACTCAGAGCTATAAAGGACGCTAGTGGGGAAAAAGAAAAACGGGGAGAATCTGAATTAAGATTGGAGGTAATGTTCCAATGGAACAAATGGATCGTGGTTATATGAGATGTTAGCATTAGGGAAAATTTCACGAGGTTCAGGAACTCTCCGTACTGTCTTTGCAAACATTTTATGGATCTCAAATATTCCAAAATGGAGTTTATTTCTAAAAAATATATAGAGCGTACCACTATATGGAATATGACTGTGTACATGGCTCTTGGCTATTTTATATGTTGCAAATCTATTCAGGTAAGAATTCTTATTACTCTTTTTTTTTAAATTTTTTATTTATTTATGATAGTCACACACAGAGAGAGAGAGAGGCAGAGACACAGGCAGAGGGAGAAGCAGGCTCCATGCACCGGGAGCCCGACGTGGGATTCGATCCCGGGTCTCCAGGATCGTGCCCTGGGCCAAAGGCAGGCGCCAAACCGCTGCGCCACCCAGGGATCCCCAGGTAAGAATTCTTAAGAGATTTCCCTTTCTAGGTTGACCACAGCTCCCATTTTCAGAATGCAGTAGTAGTAGACCTGGTTAAAAAAATATTTGGAAGCGTTCATTCTTACTTCATGGGCTGGTCACCAGAGATTTTTAATCTCCATAATTCTGTAAGCAATGAGCACTTTCACACTCAACTATTTTCATTCCATCTCACTGCAGTCTTTCGGCTGTTATTCAACAGTGATTATAAATAATAGGGCTATAAAAGCCATTCAATAATTAGGACACTCACTGGCCATATGCCCACCTCAACAATGGAAGGTGATTTATGTAAGGCAAGCCCCATCACATCTGCCAGCCTCTGACAGGCTCTCTAGTTGCACATTAACATTGCTCTTAATGGCTATCTTTTTCTTGACTAGAAAACAGACTGACAAGCCAAAGTTTTCAAGCTTTTGAAGTTTTATATACAAAGAAAGAAAAACAAACTCAACAAACCATTTCCTGCCTTGGGATTTCACGTACCCAGAGAATGGTGGTGCTGGTGGGGGGGGAGTATAGAACGTAAACTCCGTCAGGTCCAAGTCTTGCCCATTTTCACATAATGGGAAAGACCTAATGAAATCCAAGAACAAAAGACTTAGCCAACTAAATCTCATCCACTCAACTCATGAGACTTCACTATAGTACACAAGCATAAGCCTATTTAGAATTCATCAAATGTTTCTGAACAGTAGTACCACTAGCACTGTGGGCAAGACAATTTGTTGTTGCTGGGGTTTACCCTCTGGACATCAGCATCCCCGTTCTTGGCAGTTCGCAGATAAAATCTGAAATTTTCCCCAGTCACTATACCAACCCAGGCAGGACAGTCCCATCCCAGAGAGACAAGTAAATGAATATCAATCAGAGACAGTTCATGTTTAACTATAGAATTTTTTTTCCATTTAGATCCAAGAGCATATTAGAAAAGAAAAATGCAAAAAGGACCATGTTGGGGATGGTTCCAAACTGCTAAGATTATATGTGTGATACGGTCATGCGTACATAAGCATACATGTCTTCTAGGGTAGGGCTGCTCACCAAGTGGCAGCAGAGCTCAGAACTAAAATCAGAGGTTTGAGCTCATCTTCACATGACTCAGCAGAGGCCCTCCCTCTCTGACAAGTATCACTACAGAGGCCCTCCGTCAGCATGTCTCCCATTGCTTTGCCTTATTGCATCCATAGCCATATCATTCTTTGAAACGATTTATTTTCCTTTTTCTTTATTAACGGTTACCTCACCACCATGAGATTCTAGGAGAGCTGAACCCATCTCTGCATAGAGGAGGAGCTATCATAGACTTAGCAAACCTTTTGAGACACAGTAACTAACTCAATTAAATTAAGAAATGAAGGATAATACTAGTTAAAATTACACAAGTGGTAGCTAAACCAGAACCAGGGAGACAGGGACACCTGGGTGGCTCAGTGGTTGAGCATCTGCCTTTGGCTCAGGTTCCTGGGACAGTCACCTGCATCAGGTTCCCCACGGGGAGCCTGCGTCTCCCTCTGCCTGTGTGTCTGCCTCTCTATCTCTGTGTGTGTCTCTCATGAATAAACAAAATCTTTAAAAACATTTTAAAAAGAACCAAGCAGACAGATGCTCCCATTTTGACTTTGACATTAGTTACCTCTATGTTCTTGGGCAATTTCCTAAATCACTCAATCTCAGTTTCCTCATCAAGAAAGTGAGTATAGGGGTGCCTACATGGCTCAGTTGGTTGAGTGGCTGCCTTTGGTTCAGGTCATGATCCTAGGGTCATGGGATTGAGCCCCACATCAGGTTCCCTGCTCAGTGGAGAGCCTGCTTCTCCCTCTTCTACCCCTCAGCTTGTGCTCTCTCTCCCCCAATCAAATAAATATTTTTAAAAATTAAAAAAAGAAAGGAAGAGAAAGCTCTGATGTGTCTTCCTCTAGAAAGAAAGAAAGAAAGAAAGAAAGAAAGAAAGAAAGAAAGAAGAAAGAAAGAAAGAAAGAAAGAAAGAAAGAAAGAAAGAAAGAAAGAAAAGAAAAGAAAAGAAAAGAAAAGAAAAGAAAAGAAAAGAAAAGAAAAGAAAAGATAATGAGAGCACCTAATCCAAATAGGATTGTCCTGAGGAACACATGAGCACATGCAATGTAATGCTCGATAAACGGTAGCTACCCCTCCCATCATCATCTGGCTTGAAAGAAACATTATTTCAAAAATACCTTTCATGGAATTCTGTTTGTTCTTGAGAAGTGCAATTTTTTTTAAGGTTCATGATTACAACTAAATGTATAAAACAAACAAGTGAAACAAGCCAGCCTTCCCATCTTGCTAGACTGCAAACTAATTAAAACCTATGTGTTATCCCCAGATTGCTTGCACACTCCTACTTCTGTACATAGCACATTGTATGGCTGAAGGTGTGTGAGCAAAGGACAGGATTTCCAGGGTGGTATGAATGACAACAGTACAAAGTACCAAACAACTACCTTCCACCCTGAAGCTCAGCACCAGACATCAGAGAATCTGGTGTTCGTTTTTTATCTCTCCATTTCTTTTTTTGTAAGATTTTATTTATTTATTCATGAGAGACACAGAGAGAGAGGCAGAGACATAGGCAGAGGGAGAAGCAGGCTCCATGCAGGGACTCGACCCCAGACTCAGGATCACTCCCTGAGCCAAAGGCAGCTGCTCAACCGCTGAGCCACCCAGGCGTCCCAGTCTCAACCTTTCTAATCTAGAAACACCTTCTCTCCTTGGTTGTCTTCCTCCAAAATTAATCTGGCTGAGCCTCTCAGAAACAGTGACCAAACATCCTCCAGGCTAATCAACTCAGCAGTAATTCTAACAGGCGCCTGCTACACACAAACCTGTTACAGCTTGTCTGCCTCACTGTGTGGAGGCAACGGTAACAGAGTTAAAACAGTTCAAAGTTGAGGGTTTACTCACAATAGGGATTTTAGCTGCGGAATTCTCTGTTTCTCCTATAAACACATCACTAACAGACATGCTCGCCCCACTTCTAAGATAAATATTTTTAACACTGCAACAAAGATGCCAAATGAGCCAATAAACCCAATTACTGACTGCCATTCTCAGGCAAGCAAACTCCTGACACTCCACAGTTACCAAAACATTGAAGAGGATCCGACATGTGTCAGACCGACAAACTGAACCATCCCAACACCTCAGCCTTTTGGAAACCTCTGACACCTTCCTTTTCATTGCTTGATTTTAGTCCTGTCCTTAGGAGAGGGAAATTTATCTTTAGAAATTAAGATGACTTTGGGCATCCCCGGTGGCCCAGCAGTTTGGCACCTGCTTTCGGCCCAGGGCATAATCCTGGAGTCCTGGGATCGAGTCCCACGTCGGGACTCCTTCCATGCAGGGAGTCTGCTTCTCCCTCTGCCTGTGTCTCTGCCTCTCTCCCCCACCCCTCTCTCTCTGACTCTCATGAATAAATAAATAAAGTCTTAAAAAAAAAAAGAAATTAAGATGACTTTAAGTAAATATTGCCATGCCTTTTCAAACTCCCCTATACCCTAGAGGGATGCCAAATCACAACTGAGAATTCTAGCTTGGTAGTAGGCCTGTATTGAAATTAGGTAATGATGGAGACACCTGGGTGGTTCATTGATTGAGCATCTGCCTTTGGGTCAGGGTATGATCCTGCAGGTCCTGGGCTCGAGTCCTCATTGGGCTCCCCACAGGGAGCCTGCTTCTCCCTCTACCTATGACTCTGCCTCTCTCTGTGTATCTCTCATGAATAAACAAATAAAATCTAAATGAATGAATGAATGAATGAATGAATGAATGAATGAATATTAGGTGATGCTGATTGGGAGTTATAGTGAGAACCCAAAGGAATTCAGTTTGCTGGCCTTCCCTCACAAGGCCCTAACAGCAAAAGCAGAGAGCTACATTCTCTTTGGGTTGTCGAATGTTCTTCAATAACAGGCAACCAGCCAGGAGTATTCAGAATTTAAGTGATAGCTGAGCATTCTCTCAAAAGGACCCGAACCTTGCTGAATGTCAGAATCACTTGCAGACACATCTGAAATAATTCTGGTGCTTCAGCCTCCACATCAGACAAATTAAGTGTCTAGAGGGAGGGACTAGGCATTGCTATTCACTTTTCACTCCCTCCTCACCCCTCACCCCACCCCGTCTCAGGGATCCCAATGTGTAGCCAGGGTTCGAAGTCCAACCCAGTTCTCTGATCCTGAATCTTCAGGGGACTCACCAATTGTGAGACTATCTATGCAGAACCTTCTGTTTATAGAGCATCCTCTAGGATCTCCTAAGATGAAGTACTTTGAGCTTCAAAGTAGAAATGTAAGACTCTGAACCAGTAGCAGGGTGGGATGGGCTGGAGGAATGAACATCAAGGAGAAAGGGAGGTAAAAAAAAAAAAAAAAAAAAAAAAAAAAAACCCTCTCACACCCTCTTAAAGTCACAGCTCTGGGAATTTAAACTGCATTTCTGCCTGCCCTGACTGAGGAAGCAAACTCAAATTAGCTGGGTAGAAAATTCATCTCAAAGGATCAGGGGACTCCGGGTGACCCGTACTTTGATGTCTCTCACTGCAGCTCAGTACACTTTTCGCTTTCACACCTATTCTTGAGAGAAGTCATGAGTTACTTATATTTAGTTTGAAGAACATACATCAAATAGCAAGGGTGGGATAGGGGCTAGGGGCACCAAGGTTTCTGCCCAGCTGTGATGGATGACAAAGAGCAAGGTGAGAAAGGGCGTGCTCATGGCACAAATGCAGGGCTTTCCCACACTGAAATGAAAACACTGATGTCTTCAAAGTGGCACAGGAGGACTCCTGAAGTGGGATAAAGCACCAACACACTTAGAAAGATCTAGAGAAGATGAAAGAACAAAGAGAAGGCTCCCCCAAATTAAACACAACTCAAATGTGACTGCTGTGAACCAGGTAATTATTCTGTTGATGGGATTCCACACTCACATGAACACTGAACCACACCCTCCCTTCAAAGGTTTCCTCAAGCTCCAGCACCAATTGATACTTTGAGTCACTTTCATTTCCATATCAAGCCCTTTACTGCTCATGGGAACAATCGATTTCATTTAATGAGATATTATTCCACCACTGGTCAAGGATACAGGAGCTACTACGATCATGCCCTCTCTCCAAAAGACTCCTAGGAAATGAGTGAAAAGGCTTCAAAAATGTTCCATCACCAAACTAAAAATAATAAAGGCCAGCAGAAAACCCTGTCTTCAGGATCATCCAGATACCAGAATATTCCATAAAGTGCTTCTAGAGTAGCTTATCTTGACATCTACCCTATCTATCACCTTGATATGTAGGCTTTATTTATATATACTGAAATCACACTGTTATCTTTAAAGTTCAAGCTAAATCAAATTACAAAAGTAAAGCAATAACACTTTCCTTCCTTTTTCTTGTTAAAAGATGACTAGCTTAACATTTGCTTTTCTCCCCATAATTAGAAAGATTCTGGAAAGAGAAAATGTAGTCAAACAGGTTTGAGCAAAAAGTAGCTTTAAAAGTCTGATATAGGAAAGAGAAGCAATGAATAAAAGCTCCATCTCTCACTTGATAGGTATTACCTGCCTGAAAATTAAAACACACTTGGTGCTATCTCTAGAGAAGACCTTCTGTTCCAAAATGAGGGTCTAATGTTTGAATTGTGCAAGCCAAATCAGCTTGAAAAAACAGAAGGCTCTGCTAAGCTTTAGCAGAACAAGCCTTAACAGAATATGCCAAGGAATACGTTTGACAAAACAGAAGTAGAAAAATATTTTCAAAATCAGTTCTTGGCTTAAATATAGCATTTGGCACCTCAAGTAAACACAGAAAAAAACTAACTGGGTGGTGCCATGTGACTCTCTGAACTACAGCAGGCCAGATGGTGGGGTAGGTTATTCATTTCTCAGCTCCTCACACTCTTTGCCTGCCCATTAGTGACTTCACAGTTCAGGGTCCCTTAGAAGAGCTGAAAAGAGAAGAATTGGATAAAGGTGTATCATCAGTTTTGTTAGTGACTATTACCCCCTTTAAAATCATGCTGATGGCAAACGTCTTATGCCAATTCAACAGCTCTCATTATTAAATGTTCTGGATCATAGAGCCAAGTCAATGTCTCACCTGCTGAGACATAAAAAGTAAAGGGGTTAACACTTACTCTGGGAAGATGGGGCAGATGTACGTTTCCCTATTCCTCCCACTAAGTACAACAACAGACCTTGGATGTCATCTAGAAAACAAATAAGAAGTCTCTGAAATGTAAAGGAAGAGGAAGGCCAGACCAGCCAGGAACCTTAGGACAGACCTTTGCATGGAAATGAGTTCCATGAGTTTTCCCTATGTCTCATATATCCCAGAATTGGAGCTGAAGAAGCCAACAACCAGTAAATGATGATAGGTACAAACAAGAAAAGTCCAACAAAAGCCTACCCTCTCTAGCTGAAGAACTGGGAAAGAAGTAGTCAAGCAAGACAGAAAACTGTTAGACAATAACTGCTCTAGCTCAAACATCAGAGGGGAAACCAAACAAAATAAAAACCTAGGGTCCCAGCAACACGCAATCCAGAAATGACCAAAGTTGAAACCCTAGACTTCTACCTTCCCTACTCTATGACGGTAGACCCCAATCTTTTCTCCCCATGCCAGGATGATGCCAGAGAACACTGAGTAGATAGAGAGAATTTTCAACCCCTCTGGGCTAAAATGAATCCTTTCTCCACCCTACTCTGTCCCTTCCCCATATGTGGAAACCCCACATAAACCAAAACTCCTGTCCCACACAGCAGTAATAAAAAGCCGCTGCCCAAATCAAGTGTCAGTGGAAGAATACAGACCCTTGATGTCTACCTGGCTGCAGCCACAACAAGGTATCATCCATAATTCCCATGCCAAAGCAGTGTCAAACCAAACTAAGTAGAAGAAAAAATTTAAATAAGATTCTGAGTCTGATAACAAAATATCCAAAATGTCCAGATTTTTTTAAAAGTTTTTTTTTTTTATTCGTTCATTAGAGACACACAGAGGGAGAAGCACCTCCATGCAGGGAGGCCAACGTGGGACTTGATCCCAGGTCTCCAGGATCATACCGGGGCTGAAGGCAGGCACTAAACCGCTGAGCTACCCAGGGATCCCCGCAAAATGTCCAGATTTTAATTGAAAATCACTTATATCAAGCACCCAACAAAATCTCAGTAAGAATAAAAAAGATAATAAATACAGCAACACTGAAATGACAGAGATGTGAGAATCCTCTGACAAGAATTTGAAAGCATGCATTATAAAAATAATTCAAAAGCCAATTACAAACACACCTGAGTCAAATGAAAAACCATAAAATCTCAACAAAATGGTGAAGTATAGAAAGGTAAAACAAATAAAAATTTTAGAAGTATAAATTACAATCAGTGAATAGACTCAACAGCATAATGGAGGAGGGATAGAAGAAATAATTAATCAACTTGAAGGTAAAGCATTAGAAATTATCCATTCTGGAAAAGAGAGAAAATGACTAGAAAAACATAAACAGAACCTTGGGAACCTACAGGACTCTAACAAGAAATCTAATGTTTGCAATACTGGAGTCCTGAAAGAAAAGAGAAAGGGCAGCAATAAAAACTTACTTAAGAAATCATGACTGAAAAAAAAAAAGGAAAGAAAAGAAAGAAATCATGACTGAAAACCTCAATTTAGCAAAACATATAAATGTACAGACTCAAGAAACTGAGCAAATCCAAAAACAGAATAAAGTTTGAAAAATCCACACCAGGGACACCCAGGGGCTCAGCTAAAGTGCTGAGCCACCTGGGCTTCCCTGAAACTTAAACTTAAAAGAAAGAAAGAAAGAAACAAACAAACACACCAAAACACTTCATAATTAAATTTTTAAATACTAAAGGAAAAGCAAAATATTAAAATAAGTTAATGAAATAACACCTTACGTAGAGGAGAAGAATAATTGGAATGATGTGATTTTTCCATCAGAAACTATAGAAAGTAGAAAGAGGTAGATCATTTTTCAAGTGCTGAGAAAAAAAAAAACAACTCAAAATTCTTTATCAGGTAAAACATGTTTCACAAATGAAGTACAAATCAAGACATTCTCAGATAAAGGAAAAGAGACTGTTCATAGCTACAAGTTTTCTATACAGAAAAAAGTTATAAAGGAGAAATTTTTTTTAAAGATTTTATTTATTTATTCATGAGAGACAGAGAGAGAGAGAGAGAGGCAGAGACACAGGCAGAGGGAGAAGCAGGCTCCATGCAGGGAGCCCGATGCAGGACTCGATCCCCAGTCCCCAGGATCACACCCCGGGCCGAAGGTGGCGTTAAACCACTAAGCCACTGGGGCTGCCCATAAAGGAGAAATTTTAGTGTAGGAGTAAAGAAGAAAAGACAATGGAAAGAACAAAAAGATGGATGAATAAAATATATAGTTTAGTTCCCTTGAGTTTTCTAAAAAAAGTATAAAACTGTCTTGATGTGGGTCTAAGTGTACAAGGAGGAAATATTTAAGATAAATGATATTATTACAAAGAATGTAATCGGAGGCAAAGTTGCAACAATTTCACTCACTTGAATGGTAAAATGACAACAATAGATTGTGATTAAACATATATAATATAGGGGCACCTGGGTGGCTCAGTGGCTGAGCATCTGCCTTCAGCTCGGGTTGTGATCCTGGGGTTCTGGGATGGAGTCCCGTATTGGGCTCCCCGCAGGGAGCCTGTTTCTCCTTCTGCCTATGTCTCTGCCTCTCTCTCTGTGTCCCATGAATGAATAAATAAAATCTTTTTAAAAATAAATAAATATATAATATAAATGAAAATATATATAACTACATGTATATGTGTATGTATATATACAGCAACCAAAGTCTATAAAAAGAGATAACAAAAACATTAGAGATAAATCAAAACAAAATGCTTTTAAAATGTTCAAATAGCCCTCATGAAAGCAGGAATAAGAAAACAAATCAGACAGAGAGACCAAATATAAAATTTTTAAGAAGTCATACTTAAACTCTAAAATGTCAGTAATTACATTAAATGTAAACGGTCCAACTATATCAATTAAAAGACAGACATTAGCAGACTAGATGAACAAACATAACCTATATTCTATCTATAAGAAACTCACTTCAAATACAATAACATGGGTATGTAAAAAGGATGTAAAAGAATGGAAAAAATATATATCATGCAAACATTAATCAAAAGAAAGTAGAGTTGTTATATAAATATCAGATAAAGTAGAACTGAGAGCAAAGAAAGTTAACACAGAGAAAAATATGTTATGACAAAAGGGTCAAACCACCATGACAATCCTAAAAGTACATGTACCAAACAAGAGTTTTAGGATACATAAAGCAAAAATTGATAGGGCTGAGAGGAGAAAGAAACAAAAGCACAATTATAGTTGGAGACTTCAACATTACTCTCTCAACAGAAGAATTAGACAGAAAATCAGCAAAATGAAGAAAAACTCGCCTTCAAACACAGGATCATTTGGCATTTACAGAACATCTTACAACAGCAGGATGCACATTCTTTTCAAATATACATGGAACACATACCATGGCAGGCCATTGTGTAGATGATAAAACAAACCGCAACACATTTTAAATAATTGAAATCATACAGGGTATTCTCTAACCACAATGGAATCAAATTTGAAATCAACAAAAGAAAGATCAAGGAAAAGCTCTAAACATTGAAAACTAAAAATACACTTCTTTTTTTAAGTAGGTTCCATGCTGGGGTCTGAACCCATGATCCTGAGCTAAAGAGTGGCATGCTTAACCAACTGAGCTACCCACAGGCCCCTAACAATACACTTCTCAAAAAACAAGAACAAAACAAAACAAAACAAAACAAAAAACATGGGTCAAAGAGAAATATCTCAAGGGAAATGAAATACATTAAACTGATCATAAATAAAAATAGAATATATCAAAATTTGGGGACATAGCTAAAGCAGTGCTGAGATGAAAATTTACAGCAGTAAAGGATTGTATTAGAAAAAAGTTTCAAATCAAAATCTGTTATTACGGGATGCCTGAGTGGCTCAGTGGTTGAGCGTCTGCCTTCAACTCAGGGCATGATCCTGGAGTCCTGGATCGAGTCCCACATTGGGCTCCCTGCGTGGAGCCTGCTTCTCCCTCTGCCTGTGTCTCTGCCTCTCTCTTTCTGTATGTCTCTCATGAATAAATAAATAAAATATTTTTTAAAAATCTACTACCTCAAGCATCTAAAAAAAGAAATCAAAAATAAATCCAAGAGAAGGAAAAACATAAATAACAGCAATCAATGGAATTAAAAACAGAAAAACAACAAAGAAAAATCAATGAAACAAAGAGCTACTTCTTTGAAAAGAACTGACACATCTCTAACAAGATTCACCCCTGCTACGCAAAAAAGGGTCATGAATTGTCAATAACAAGAAATAAACAGAAGATATCTCTAATGACCTTTCATACATCTAGAGGACACAAGAATACTATGAACAGCTCTATAGAGGTATAAATGGCAATTTAGATTACATGAACAAATATCTTGAAAAATGGAAACTACCACAACTCACCCAATATGAAATACATAATTTGGATTACCCTGTAACTATTATAGAAATTGAATTTGCAAACTAAAAACCCAAGATGGTGGGCAGCCTGGGTGGCTCAGCAGTTTAACGCCACCTTCAGGCCAGGGCATAATCCTGGAGGCCCAGGATCGAGTCCCAAGTCAGGCTCCCTGCATGGAGCCTGCTTCTCCCTCTGCCTGTGTCTCTGCCTCTCTCTCTCTGTGACTCTCATGAATAAATAAATAAAACCTTTAAAAATAAAAATAAAAACCCAAGATGGAAATCTCCTAGCCCACGCTGTTTTGCTGGAGAGTCCTACCAAATGTTCAAAGAATTAATATCAATTCTACAGTCTCTTCCAGAAAACTAAAAAGAGAGAAACATTTCCCAATTTATTTTATGAAGCTAGTATTATTCTGATATCAAAACAAAACAAAGGCAACGTACCAACAAAGACCAATATCTCTCATAAACAAGACAAAATAATAGTTCAGAAGTTCTCATCTGAAGAGGAACCAAAGCAGCTCAGTTGCACTGTGGAGATAAGGTCAAGTAGCCAGTATAGTCAATCTCCTTTCACATCCTGATCTATGGGTCCTCATTTGTGCCGGGATACAGATCTGGCAGTTAGGACCCAGTGCCCACTGGAAATGCTCAGAGCTCTGCTTATGATAGTGGTTAGCGGGTTCCCTGGACGCTGTAGCCTATGTACTTGCACATTAAGCCCACTTTTTTGGCCACAAAGGATAAGCAATACCAGACAATGAAATCATTTGCTCATCAGTGAGTCGACTCTTAAATTCTTTGCTTCTTCCTTTTTCTCTCTGCAGGCAGACATCCCAGGCATGCCATCCTTGTAAATGGCACCAAGAAAACACAACCAGATTTTCAATGACTCCGAGACAATCTTTTTCACATATTTGAAAGCAACAATATGCTTCACTCAACCTCAAAGTTAATTCTCCAAATGATTTATACTAAAAGCCAACTTCCCCTCCCCCCCATTTGAAAATGACATTTTAGATGAAGTTTTCAGCCTATCTTTAGAGAATGTACTGCTCCAGTTCAAACGTGTTCTGGGAATATTTATATGTAAACATCTAACAACCTATCTTCTTTAACTATTACAGTGGTGGTGAGAGAAAACAAACGTTTTAATTAAAGAGAGAATGCCAAGTTGGCTGAACAATATCTACTTCCAAACTTCAACAATTATTTATATACATGCCATCCAAAGTTAAAACTAAATGAGTCTTATTATTGTTTCTATACTAGTCAAACTCATGCTGTGAAGTCATCATTTAAATATCTTAAAAATTCTAATTATCAAAGGGTAGATACATATTTATACTCTTCTAAGAGGAGTGGCTCAGTGGGTTAAGCATCTGCCTTTGGTTCAGGTCATGATCCTGGGGTCCTGGGATCAAGTTCAGCAGGGAGCCTGCTTCTCCCTCCTCTGCTTCCCATGCTTGTGCACTCTCTATGTCAAATAAATAAAATATTTACAAAAAAAATCTTCTAAGAAATTTTTTTACTTCTAAATATGAAGTCACCTGCCATTACTTAAAGATTTCAAAAAGAAAGTAGGATGCATAGTCATTCAAGGGAATAACAGAGGAGAGAAATAAAATCATAACACCTGGAAAAAATAAAATATTACTTTAATTCAGGGCTCTCAACCTTATCACGATTGATGTATGGAACCAGATTTTTTTGTTGTTGTTAGGAGCAGGGGGCTGTGTTGTGTACTGTAAGACGTTTAGCAGTATCCCTGGTCTCTATCAACTAGAAGCAAGGTGCCAATACTCATTTCTTGCCAGCTGTGAAAACAGAAAAACATTTCCAGACATTGTCAAATGTCACCTGGGAAATAAAGTATCCTCAGTTGAGAAGCACTGCTTTAACGTAAGCATTCAGCAGCCTCATTGAATCCTGAGAATAGCTGAACTCTCTCTTCACCTCTGTGGGTTCAGTGTCTTGCTAACCCAACAGAATGATTGCCACCATTCTGCTTCTTGACCCCATTTTAGGAATCATCTAAGTCTTAGCATATCCATACAAGGCCATACATGAAGAGCTCCAGCTTTAGAGGGACTGAAATAATAGTGGTAACTGGTCACTGGTTTTCTAGAGAATGAAGATATACTTCTGAAGTCTGAAGCCCATGACTAGAATTACTATGAAGTGTAACTAAAGAAGTCACTATGTCTACAAATGTGGCAAGTAGGCTATAGTCCTGGCCTATGTTACCATAAAAAATATGAACCGCCATTAATCTAAATTGCTGGAATACAGGAAATGTGAGTAGAAATCCACCAGGTGAGTTAACTCACCCAACAAGCATCCAAAGGTCACCAGTGTTTTCAAAATAATATCAGAGGTATACAATCCCGGACATCAATATTTTTTTTAAATTTTGTTTTTTTATTTCTTTTCTTCTCTTTTCTTTTCTTCCCAATGGAAATTTGCATGAAACTCACAAGTTGGGGAGGAAGACAAAGTACCTTTTTGTACCTCAAAGTCATCTTTGTCTCCCTCTATCTTTACTACCTCACATCACACCAATCAATTCCATGCCTCATGGTTCTGGAACAGGCCCACTTCTTCCCACCACACCTCTCCTTGCTGGACTATTACAGACAAACGCCTTCTAGCCAGTCACCCACCTTTCAGTTTTGGCCTCTTCCATAGGACATAAAGCAATCTTTCTTTTTTTATTTTATTTTATTTATGATAGGCACACAGTGAGAGAGAGAGGCAGAGACACAGGCAGAGGGAGAAGCAGGCTCCATGCACCGGGAGCCAACGTGGGATTCGATCCCAGGACTCCAGGATCACGCCCTGGGCCAAAGGCAGGCACTAAACCGCTGCGCCACCCAGGGATCCCTAAAGCAATCTTTCAAAACCACAAGTCTAATTACCTTTCTCTGGCTTGTATTCCTTCATGGGCTTCCTAATGTGCTTAAATGAAATTCAAGTGCTTTCAGGTCTCAGTGTTATCTGGGCCATGATTTAAGGTTAGATGAGGGGAAGGGAGAGACACGTAAAACAATGTCATGTGTAATGAAATCATATCTTATTCCGGGCTTAGTACTAAAAGCGTCAAAGAAGCCAGACCACTGATACTCCAAACTATATATAAAACTCCTCCTAAACTGCCAGGGTCTGGGTTTTTGGAAGTTGAAAGGCCAAGCCTCAACCTTTCTAGTTTCTCTCTGAATGTCTATGTGCCTTTCCTTTCCCTGAAACAGTGAGAGAGAGCTAAGCCAGGGCTAGTATAAATCTGGCAGGAGTAGAGATTGGGAAGTTACTTTATTTACACTGTGACTCCATTATATAAAACATAGCTCCAACTGTGTTCAAAATATACATACACATACTCATTATATTTCCATGGGGTGGCAGGAGAAGGAGGGGCTGTTATACACAGAGTTATACAAGGCGAATGAACTAGAAAGAAATAGTCATACGGTAACAGCAATATCTCTGGATAGTGAGATTAGAAATGATTAATTGGGTTCTTAATACTTCCATGTGGTTTCTGCCATCAATAATGCAATAAGAAAAATAAATAAAAACTCTAAAAGTTTACTTCTTTTTAAAAAGATTTTATTTATTTATTTGAGATAGAGAGTGAGAGGGAGAAGCAGGCTCCCCACTGAGCAGGGAGCCTGACACAGGGCTTGATCCCAGGACTTGAGCTGAAGGCAGACATTTAACCAACTGAGCCATCCAGATGCCCCTAAAAGGATACTTCTTTAAAAAATTATATATACGTGCCTAGATATAGAACAGATGGCAAAGGTAGCATCAAATTGTTTTGGAATGGAAAGATTTACCATTTGTCCTTTTCTTCTAAGGCTATAGATCTTTGTGAGCACAGAATGGAAATTGTTGTTATTTGGTGCTTTCACAAATTATCTCCCCAAATCAATCATCTCTAAGGTTTTTAACATACACAAAGAAAAATACACAAAACTGAGGCCTCAGAAATGTACAGTAAAATCCCTAACTGGGGGAAGCCTGGGTGGCTCAGTGGTTGAGTGTCTGCCTTTGGCTCAGGTTGTGATCCTGGGGTACTGGAATCGAGTCCTGCATCGGGCTCTCTTAAGGGAGCCTGCTTCTCCCTCTGCCTCTGTCTCTGCCTCTCTCATGAATAAATAAATAAAACCTTTTTTAAAAAATCCTTAACTGGTTGCAGTAGACAGTCAGCATATGTTAAAGGCGTAGAGAGCTCTGTATAATGCTAACCCAGCCTGAATGTAAACAAAGGGAGAAGTATAATTTTGAAGTGTGGCCACCATATAATATTCAATGGAAAGGTTTTCCTGTCACTTTCTTTTTTTTTTTTTTAATTTTTATTTATTTACGATAGTCACACAGAGAGAGAGAGAGAGAGGCAGAGACACAGGCAGAGGGAGAAGCAGGCTCCATGCACCGGGAGCCCGACGTGGGATTCGATCCCAGATCTCCAGGATCGTGCCCTGGGCCAAAGGCAGGCGCTAAACCGCTGCGCCACCCAGGGATCCCTTCCTGCCACTTTCAAATCAAACATTCCATGAATAGTAAAAGTTTCAAATTCACAGGTTCATTCAACACATACTACTGAATTCCATTCTCTGTGCTAGTAAAACAGAAGCAGTGACTGCCTACTTCATGCACTAAAGAAGGTCTTTTTCACCTTTCATAGGTGTAGTTAAATACTAAGTTGCTAAATCGTATCTACTCTTACCTCTATTTACCCAAAAGCCACAGTATGAGTCTTGGTTAGGGTATGAAACGAACATCACTGTAGGGACCACGGATTGCTCTGTCTCCTGCCCACTGCATTTCTATTCCTAAATTTTTGAGTGTTGGATCTCAAATATTAAGAATATAAGCTACATTGACTTTATTGGACAGTTATTTTAGAAATGTGAAATCTTAAGTGTAGATTGCTCACAGAGTATATACATTTTGCAATTGTCAAATAACTTACAATTAAACATGAAAATGCCTCTTGCTATCACCCCATTTCTTTCATATCAATTTCGAGAGATGAAAATTGTCTCCTGCCTTGGAACAGCAAACCCAGTTCCAATCATCACAGGGGCCTTTAAAAGCGCCCTCTATTACCCATAATATATTTCTAACCAGCATGAAGGCCAGTGGTGGGGAGTGGAGGGTGCAGGAGGCGGGGATGTGGGGGGTCTCATTCTATTACCTGGCACTCTAGCACTGTGCCTGGGAACACAGACACAGGGAGGAGAGAAGAGGAGACAACATTTCACTGCCTGCAGTTCCAGATAGCAATGGAAGACACTTCACGGAGAATCCAGAAAGGCTTAAAAAACACAGACAGTGATGCACTAGTTAAAAGGAAACAAAATCTATATTCAGCTGCATGAAGCGTGGTACAGATTATTCCATACGCAACCAACTGTGACTTCAGAAACAGAACCGGTTCAAACACCAGCAACACAGATAAGAAAACAGAGCTTTTCTGTTCCTCCTTCTACTGAAGGCACAAAGGAATTCACACAGATTTATTAATTCAAAGAGTTTTTCCAGTTTGCTCACTCGGACACATGGAGGAGAACTCTGACTTTTTGTCATCCATCACATGGTGACCACAATTTATTATGGGACTGTGCTAGGCGCTGGCACATATTATTTAGTTCAATCCTCACCATGATAATGATAATGAGAATTATCATTATCTCTGGTCTAGAAACGAGAAAACGATGCAAGACAAGTTGAGAAATTTGTCCAAGTTCATACAAGCTTAGTAAGAGGCAGAAATCGGACTGGAACGTGGGCAGCTGAATTCCACTGTCTGGCGCTGCTGCATTCTCTGAGAAAAGTCTTCTTATTGAACAAAGAAATAATTTTCCTCGGTTTTTTGTTTTATGTTTTGAGTCTCTTTTCAAAGCTCTTGGTTCTACCTGGAGTTCAACACAGAAAGCTCTGTGTCAAAGACTTGAGAGCTGTCTGGGCATAACAGTGTGGGTCCCCTCTGGAACCATTCCATATTGTTCTATATGTTATGTTATGCTCAACAGTAAGTATAATCTTTTCTTTCCAGATTTCAGTTGTGTAATAGAAATACAATCCTCTAATGTCACCAAGTCTGCATCAGGGAAAGAGAAATGAAGTTTCATGACTAGTTTAAAAAAATATCCCTCAGTATCAGCAAGGAAATTTCACGCCATATATTGACAAAATTCTTTCTTCTTTTTTTTTTAAAGATTTTATCTCTTTACTTGAGAGAGAAACGGAGTGAGAGAAAGAGATGAGTGGGGGAAAAGGGAAGGGGAGAGGGAGAGACAGACCCCCCACTGAGCAGGGCATCCAACGTGGATCTCGATCCCAGGACCCGGGGATTATAACCTGAGCTGAAGGTAGATGCTTGACCAACTGAGCCACCCAAGTGCCCCAAAATCCCTTCTTCTTAATCAAAAGTTAGAAAATGTTGCATCCATCTCAGAGCCCATGTGCCTTGATGCATTTTATGGTCCTTTAAGCCTACATGTGACACTGAACACAGCAAGGGTCTGTTCTGCTTGGGTCTTCCAGTTGGCTTCCCAGGAGGCTTCATATTGGAAATTAGGTAAAATCCTGGTGTCAATATTCAAAGTATATCTCAGATCCAAAGGGAGTCAATTCCATATGCCAAACCATCATTAAATACAAAAAAACATATCTTTAAAGCATGCAGCTATGTAGAGATTTTCATAGAAACCAAAGGTCAACCAGGCTGTTGAAATAGGGTAGGTTTCAAGTCAAGGCCATTCCCCAACTGCAAGCCCTCTTTAACAAAGATGTTTCCTTTAACAGAGGCGTTTATTTGAGGAAAAAGTACAGTTTGCTCTTTAAATAAACTAGTTGCATGCAACTTTCCACATTCCTTGCTCCTGTATATACAAGACAGAAGGCTCTTTCCCTCACTATTCTTAATCCAAAGGCATACCTTCTATTTGTTCTATCTGGGAGGCAGTAGTAGCACAGGCTCTAGAGTTTGAATCCCAGCCACACACTCACACTACACCTTGGGCAAGATACTTAGTCTGCCTCTGGCTGGGTTTCCTTCTCTTTAAGTTGGTGATAACAACAGTATTTACCTCCTAGAGATGGTGTGGGGTTTGAAGGTGGAGATCTATAAAGTTCTTATCACACCACTCAGCAGGGGGTATGTATTCCAAAACACAAGCTATTGATATCACTATCCTTAGCTTCATTATCATCATATTTGTAACTGTGCTTCTTGTTTGGTATCCCCAGACAGATCCTGTGCTTACAGCAGAACATAATAGATATTGTTTCATTTATCCCCATCTTTTGTTAGATAGCCCCTCTTCATTTTTCCCCTGGAATAAAGAAGTTTGTACTAGAAGATTCCAGTGTCCTTTTACCTTTAGTGGTGACCTTAACCTATAAGCCTCTTTTCTATTTCATAACATTTGATATGCATAAGATTTGGAATTGAACACTGCTTAAAAATATTATTCTATATTTAATGATAGTTTGGTTTCAAACTGAACTTTGAAAATGTATTTGCCTTCTCTTTCCTCTAATACTGTCTGTAAGCCCCAAGATTCCAGCTTGCTAGCACCAAATCAAAGTACTAAACAAATGAATTATTTGGGAACACTCTTCTCAAATGTTAATGTGTCTCTCAATCATCTATAGAGCCTGGGTGAAAATGCTGATTCTGGTTCCCGAAGACTGAAGTAAGCCCTGAAGATCTGCATTTCTAACAAGCTCCCAGGTGATGCCAGTGCTGCTGGTCCATGGGCCACACTTTGAGTAGCAAAGCTAGAAGACACAAGTTATCCAACATTCTCTCTCTCTTTTTTAAAAATCCAACTTTGATTTTTTTTTTTTTTAAATCAGCTCATAAACCACTTTTCACCTGCCTACTCAGAGGAAATTTCTGTCCAAAGCCAAAACTAAATAAAATGCTAACAAAGCACAAAAATGTGCTGGGTCTAAATCTAAGGGCTTTCTCGCCGGGTGCTTTGATATGACTCCATCAGGCTGAAGACAAAATGATACTAGAAATCAACCAGCACTTATAACCACATCTCCTTTCTTTAAGGATTAATGATAGTTGCTCCATTTTTATGTGTTTCATGCCAGTCCTTTATATTCCCCTGATCCCAACCATCACCAGGTAGGTCCTATTCTTATTCCTATTTTGTAGAAAAGCAAAGTAAGGCTCAGCCAGATTATGTAACTTGACTAATATCACCCAGATAGGAATTACAGACTCTGCCTGACTTCTAAGCCCATGCTTGTAACTACTCTGCTATGATGTACAATTATTCCAGAACTTCTAGTTCTGCTTATGGAGAAAAACAGCACCAAACTACTCCCTGTGCCAGAGATGCCAGCCTCCGGCCCCACATATCCCAGCCCCAAATCTACACAGGAGTAGACAGTGAAGGAAGCAGGTGCCCAGGGTTTGCTGTGGTCTCTCCACATGTGAGATCCTGCTTGCAGTCTACAGCCTGCCCACAACAATACTGAAAAGACACAAATTATAAGTTGGCCACACCGAAATCACTCAGCTCTCCAATTTAACTGGTACTTATAAAATGACTCCTCTATGCTGTGTTGTGGGGTAAACACAAGAAAGAGACAGTGTAGTTTCAACCTACAATGGAACTCAGTATTTCAGTGATGCAAGACTTCATTGATTTTATTCATTTATTCCACAAATATTCACTCAGTGACCACCCCCTGTTACCCACTCTGTAGAGTACTAGGGGTGTGAAGGGGAACATGGGGAACAAGGCTTCACCCTCTCTGACTTCACAGTCAAGCAGTGGAGACATACATTAAATGTGCAATTACACAAATATTCACAACTGTGATGAATGCAATAAGGATCATGGACAAGATGCTCCAAGAGACTTGGCTTAGTCTATGGGCATGGGAATAACTTCCTAGAAAACTTAGACAAGGTTAGGATAAATACTCAAACACCCACATTTATTAATGTTTTGGGGAGGGACTGGCTACACAAAGCAACTATCCCTAGACAGCTCTGCTATCAACACATTCCTTGGGAACAAAGAACATTATTGTCTTTTGCAAAAAGCTTCCAGATCTCATTAGGGGAAAATGGGCCAGATTTCTACTCTTATCATATGATTACTTCAAGCCATGCTTAAAATCACAGAAAGCTGGAGTGTCAGAAAGTTTCCTGACATCTGTCTTCTAATGATTCTTTCCACTTTCAGATTAAACAAATTTGGCTATAATGAAACAAGATGAACAGGGAACATCATCTTGATGGGAGGCCATGATGTCTCGTCTTCCATAATAAGCTATTACAACACGTTGGAATCATCCATATGATGCCAAAGGACCAATTATTACTAGAATTTAATTCTGGGAATAAGATTGGTAGGGAGAAAAGCATCAAGTTCAAACAAAAATACACTCATCAAACTGGCACCTCGTAGGCACTTCATACAGAACACTGAACTACACCCCAGGATTCCAGCATGAATACTCATTTTCTGAAGTAAATGAGGCACCCTTCAGGACATGGAGTCATCTTTCCTGACATTATTTTAGAGCTCTAGAAAGTAAAAAACAAATTGAAAAGCCCAAACGCATACCCTTATGCACATTTGCTCACAGGATGGTTTGCAACTAGATTAATTGTGAGTATATATCCCCCCAGGGGGTAAAACCAGCCTTCTTCCATCCCTCGTCTAGAATCTCCAATGAGTGAGAAGCAAAGCAAATGTCAAACAACACCTCCATTATCATATGTAAATTACAGAAGAAATGATTTCCTGTCAACAAAATGAATGCTGTATGTTGTTTTGGAAGTGGCATCTTATTAAACACACAATTCATTTTCATATTTAAACAAGAACAAATTCAGTGGAAATCAGCCATTTAAAATGACATCATGGTTTTTCAAGAAAAAAAGCTTGGAAATTAACATTCTAAAATATATAGCGCAACACAAACCACAGTAACACATTGATGACCAGTAGGCCCTGTTGCAAAAAACTGGTATCAAAACTGGGCTCAGGTCAAGACATTTGAGTTGGAATCCCCACCCTGCTCCTTTTAAGATGGAAGATCTTGGACAGTGGAACAATGGATGTAATGTGAAGCGCATAAAGTTCATGGTATGGCACCTGGCACTAGTAGTTGTTACCTGTTATCACCATCCTTATAATAATCTTTTGTGTATATCTTTAGTGCTGCTACCAAGAAAGAAGGCCACTGACATTCTAAAAAAAAAAAAAAAAAAAAAAGGCAGGAATTACCAAGAACTCTACTATCAAATTCAGGATAAAGGCTCAATAAGAACAAGCCAAAAGGTGAATTATAAGAGAAAAAAAATAAAAATAATCAGAAAACTGGATCCACTCCCTCTCCACCAATCCATGAAGCCAAATTGTTTATAACGGACATGCAAATGGGTAGCTCAGACTGGTTTCACCTGAAAAAGTACTTGTCTAAATCAGGGATTAACAAACATTTTCTGTAAAAGACCAGACTGTAATTATTTTAGGCTTTGCAGACCATTCGGACTCTGTAGCAACTCTCAAATCAGCTGTTCAGCGTGAAAGCAGCCACGGACAACGAGTAGATGAATAAGCATGGATATATTCCAATTAAACTTCACTGAAACAGGTAGTGTACCCATTCCTGATCTAAACAGAAGTTTGAGAAGTCAGTATGGTAGGTTTTTGTAAACTCTACACCCAACATGGGGCTCGAACTCACGACCCCAAGATCGAGTCACCTCGAAATCATTCCACCAAATGAGCTGGCCAGGCACCCCAATGATAGGTTTGGTTTTGTTTGTTGTTTTTCTAGCAGATGGTTTTCTGTCCACTTCCTGAAATTCCCTGACAACTGAGGGCAGGGAATGAACAGCAGAGCAGAGGGGTAGGGTACAGGGCCGGGTTCTGAAGAACCTGTTCCAAAGAGCACCAACCTATGCTGAGCACATAGTGGGAGCTCAATACATATTTCTGAGATGCTTTATTTCTTTTAAAAAGAGCCAGGCACCTGGATGACTCAGTCGGTTAAGCATTTTCAGCTCAGGTCACAATCTCAGAGTCCCGAGATGGAGCCCTTGGAGGGCTCCCAGCATGGAGCTTGCTTAAGATTCTTTCTCTCTCTCTCCATCTGCTCCCCTCTCTCTCCCACTGTACTAAAAAATAAATAAATAAGAGGCAAGGTGACAGAATGAGATTGAAACAGGTGCAAATACAAATGACTTTAAGATAGCAATGTCAACATCTGTGAAATCTGGGAAGTGGCAGTCTTGAGTTGGTTATCTGTGCTTCTCAGAGTACTGGAGGTAAAGGACCAGGGCCTTTAACTTCCACATCGCTGCAGACTGATACTTTTATTTTTTATTTTTATTTTTTTAATTTTTATTTATTTATGATAGAGAGAGACGGAGAGAGGCAGAGACATAGGCAGAGGGAGAAGCAGGCTCCATGCACCGGGAGCCCGACGTGGGATTCGATCCCGGGTCTCCAGGATCGCGCCCTGGGCCAAAGGCAGGCGCTAAACCACTGCGCCACCCAGGGATCCCTGATACTTTTATATATAAAACAAAGACCACAGCATTGGGCAATTGCTATAAAAGTGTCTCAACTCTTACTCCCATTTTCTCTGTGGGCCTCCTTCTGGACTGATAACAGTTTGCAGACTGGTACCTGTCCTCAGACCACACTTTGAGCCCTGGGGATACTATTTTCTGGGGGGGTAACTTCCCCCTTGTTTTTGAAATATGGCACAACTGAAAATTTTAAAACAATAAAATCAGGAAGGAAGAGATGAACTGAAGACTGAATCTGAACATTTGGAGGCCATGAAGCCAATCTGCTGACATGCCAACCAAACAGGGGAGGCATGTGAAGCTTCTTTCATTCAAGAGGTATCTGCTATGGGCCAGGTAAGTACCTGTTCCTGGGCCAAGGCTCAGGAGTATAAGTCACAGTGCCTGCTGCCTTCAGGGAGCTTTCAGTTTGGTTGAGGGTTTTTCACACTGACATTGCTGACATTTTCAGCTGGACAGTTCTTTGCTGTGCGCAGCCATCCTGTCCTATGCTGTGTAGTATGCTTAGCAGCCTCCTGGCTTCTATCTACTACATGCCAGTTACACCTTCTCCAGTTGAGAAAACCTAAAAAGCCCTCTAGACATTGCCAGATGCCCCCTGAGCATCAAAATGACTTCCACTGTGAACCACTGGCCCAAAGTAAAGACTAATTACAGTGAACAAGAACTATAATATGCCAAACAGTGCAGGAAGGGGTCTGTGAAAAAACAAAAATTCCAACTATGTGGTAGCAATGACTGTCAGGAAAACGGTGGACTACATTTATCCTGCTCCATGACATTCCCACAGTTCCCAATTGTGTTGGGTTTTAGAACTGACTAGATGCCATCACCTGTGGTATGTCATGGAAGGTTCACAATAGCCCTGCCAAGGAATTACTGCATTTTGCCCTACATGGAAGAGAAAACAAAGATAATATCATTATCACCACCAATAACACAAAAGGTAACATTTACTGAGTACATATATACATAATCTATTATTCTAAGACCATTTTCACATTTAATGCTCATTATGCTCCTATTAGGGAACATCTAATATTGCCACATTGTACAGACAAAAAAACTGAGGTTAAGAGATATTAAATAACATGTCCAAGGTCACAGCACCATTAAGCAAAAGAGGGATTTAAATTTTACCACACTATAGTGGCTCCCCAATCAAGCTTCATACGTAGACACACAGTCGATCCTCATTATTCATGGAGTATGCATTTACAAACTTACTTCTCCTCTGCAATGTATTTGTTTTTTTTTTTTTAAGATTTTATTTACTTATTCATGAGACACACACACACACACACACAGAGAGAGAGAGAGAGAGAGAGAGAGAGAGAGAGAGGCAGAGACACAGGCAGAGGGAGAAGCAGACTCCATACAGGAAGCCCGACGTGGGACTTGATCCCTAGTCTCCAGGATCATACCCCAGGCTGAAGGCAGTGCTAAACCACTGAGCCACCTGGGCTGCCCCTGCAATGTATTTGTAAACTGAAAGTTAACACTCGCCACACTTCTGCAGACATGTATTTGCAGACATGCATAGACTGGTGAGACATTCTGGTCACCCAATGTGCATGTTATCAGAAGGGACCAAATAGGGTGATGCTCGACCTCATCTTTCACTTTTTTTTTTTTAAAGGTTATTTATTTATTCATAGAGACACAGGCAGAGGGAGAAGCAGGCTCCATGCAGAGAGCTCGACGTGGGACTTGATCCAGGGTCTCCAGGATCATGCCCTGGGCCACAGGCGGCGCTAAACCACTGCGCCACTGTGCTGCCCTCATCTTTCACTATTGATGTATAAACAAGTGCCCTTTTCATGGTCTATTTACTGCCATATTTTCACATGTTTGTGTTTGGGTGATTTCTCTATTTTAGATGACCAACAAGCACAAAAGTGCTGTCTAGTATTCCTATGTGCAAGAGGGCTGTGTTTTCCTTACATAGAAAATACACAAAAGATAAGCTTTGTTCAGGCATACATTAAAGCGCTGTTGGCCAAGACATCAATGTAAATAAACCAACAGGATGGTACACCCAGAAAAAGGAAGAGAAAATTCATCAATCTATACATGTGGCCAATCCATAAAGTGCTAAAGATCACACATTGGATGAAGGATGAAGCTATGGGGAAAAAAATCAGAAAAGTGGCTGAATATGTGGATTCTTGAGATGACAACCAAATATATATATATATATATATATATATATATATATATATATATATATATATAATCACAGTGGTCCCTGTTCTTTTGTGACTAAAAGCCAAAGACATTTATAGTCACATTACCCGGGTCAGGAAAATGTTAAATCTTTCTCATTCACTCTTTTATTTTAAAGATATACTACATATATGATTTGCAAAGAAATAGATATTAAATAACGTATCTGAAATAGAACCACAATAAAACAAGATTATGTACTGAGTGAATGATGAAAATGTTATGCCCCTATTACCCCTTGGAACAATGGCTCAGAATGTGCTAATTCAGCATGCATGACAACTCTACAGTGTGAATAAAGACATTGTACCTGGATTACTCTTAGAAATCCCATATTTCTGTGTTTCACTTCATAGCTCCTGAATTAAACTTTTCAGCAGTGGAACGTAGAAAACAATGTTTTAAAGCTCTTCATCCATAAACCTGTGTTTAATTAATCATTGAGATACATGATATTCTCTCACAAAACTTAACTATCCATCACCTCAAATTTGATTTGTATGGCATGGAGAGGGGCTCACAGTCCTACAGGGCTCGTGCTGTACAATAATTTGGTTTATATTTTTGCTTATAGGCAACAATTTCCCTAAACCATTAGACAAAAAAAATTTCCAATCACCCTTCATATGGTTATTCAAAAAGTAACCTCACACATATTCTAGCCAGAAGTCTACCCACTGAGGCAGAAGCCTTTCTATAACTAACTATAGTGACAGTAATTGTGCTGATCAATACACAGAAGGGGTTTGTCACTGACTCTCTATCACTGTTCTTAAATTTTAATTTCCCATGTCTTTGAAACTTTCTATTTGTGTGTATGTTTACCACAGACTATCACATTGCTAACCAGAGCAATGTTTTAGCATTGAGTATCTAGAAAAATGTTTAGCAATGAAAGATAATCAGAGGGGTACTTGGGTGGCTCAGTGGTTGAGCACCTGCTCAGGTCGTGGTCAAAGTCCTGGGATCAAGTCCTGCATCAGACTCCCCACAGGAAGCCTGCTTCTCTCACTGTGTGTCTCATGAATAAATAAATAAAATATTAAAAAAAAAAAAAAGAAAAGAAGGATAATCAGAGACACTCACATGACTATGAATAGTGAGTTGGAAATAGAATTTCTTAAGAGAACAAAGACTGGCTCCAGGTGGGATCTTAGGGTCATCCCCAAACGTCCAACAATGTGTATCTCTAATATAGAATTCCCAGAGGCTACTCAGCTGAACACAGGTCACATAAAATGCTTTAAAAAAGAATTCTATGGCAGGTGAGTCTGGAAAAGACTGGATAAAACTTTGTAGACATTCAATCACATATTACTGTAATAAAAACTCTGAGAAACCCGGAAGGGAAGAGAGGAATGAAACACGTCTAAAATACGTTTCAGTGAGCAGTTCCCTGACCGAGTTGACGATGGATTTCTTTTAAACGCCTATAAATTCCAGGGAACAATGTTGAGAAATGTTTGAATATCTTGGTGGCCGAGGCCACAGGGAAAGATAAAACAATCCAGCACTACGTTTCTTCAGTGACAGATCCTCACTCTCGCTTCTTCAGTATGAGGGGGCATTCCAGATCAATCACCACACAGCTTTTGCCCCCGCCACTGGAAATTCAAAAACTGCACCATTTGCTGCATGACCACAAGTAAGAGCCATCTTTAGGAGGAGATGCACACTGGGCCTCATGAAACACTTCTGCATGACAATATCCATCCCAAACTAGACCAGAGGACCCAGTTAAGCCTTTCAGAATCACCTACAACTATCCCATTGAAAGGGACAAGCAGGGATCCCTGGGTGGCGCAGCGGTTTGGCGCCTGCCTTTGGCCCGGGGCACGATCCTGGAGACCCGGGATCGAATCCCACGTCGGGCTCCCAGTGCATGGAGCCTGCTTCTCCCTCTGCCTGTGTCACTGCCTCTCTCTCTCTCTCTGTGACTATCATAAATAAATAAAAAAAAAAAGTTAAAAAAAAAAAAAAAAAGAAAGGGACAAGCATGAGAAAAGAATGTTCTCATCCAATAAAAATAGCTGTGTCCTGTTTGTTCACAGTGAGTAAAAATGGCTTCCTTCTCCCTACAAGAAAAGTAGGAGAAAAAAGTAGGAGAAGAGAGGAGAAAAGTCTTCAAATTGTGACATTTTCATTTTCAAAAGTCCTTTATCTCAATTATTTGGTGACATTAGAAGGGCCTCTAGGAAGAAGGGAGCATGGAGCTAGACTTCAGGTATCAATTCAAAAATGGATTAAGTGAGACCAGGGTATGCAGGTATATGTGCTGGCTGGGCTGACACGAGGGGCATGCTTCGATGTAGTTTGAAGAAAATGAACAAATGTAACAGGGAGAAGAGTCTGATTCATCAGAATTCCACGGTGGCCGATTCCTGTGAGAAACGCAGCCAGAAGATAAAACTTAATTATACTTTCTGAGGCCACTGGAGACATTCTTGCAGGAGGAGTGTGATGCAGGGGAGGGAAAGACTGCAAGTGTGGGAGAAGAGAGAGAGCCAGGAGGAAGGAGTGAATTTTCAGAAGTAATTTCAGGGGGACACCCGGGAGGCTCAGTCGGTGAGGCATTTGCCTTCAGCTCAGGTCATGATCCTGGGACCCTGGGATGGAACCCCACATCGGGCTCCCTGCTCAGCAAGGAGTCTGCTTCTCCCTCTGCCTCTGTCCTCCACCCCGCCACCTTACCCTCCTTGCCAGCCGGCTTGTGCTGTCTCTCTCTAGCTCTGCTCTCTCTCAAATAAGTAAATAAAATCTTTAAAAAAGGGGTGGGGGGGTAATGTTGGACACTCATGGAAAATTTTAATTAGTAACAGAGATTTTAAAGTAATAATGCTATAATGTTGAAAGACAATATGAATTCTGATCCCAGGTTGCCTGGATCCCCATCCCAACTCTCCCATTCACTCAGTGTGACCTGGGCTGCTTGCTTAAATTCTCTGTGCCGCAGGTTTTTCATGTGCAAAATGGAGATGTTAATAGTACATCTACCTCCAAAGGGTTGACATTAAATTTAAATGAGCATTTAAAGCACTTACCACTTGGCACAGTACCTGGCACACGCAAGCACTATTAAGCAGTCATGTTGCCAGAGCTGGCTCATACTGTCTCATGAGATCCAAATCCTTCCCAATTCCATCTTCACTGATATCAGCCATTGTTCACCAAAGCCACAGGCAGTTGTTAAACATTCATTGAGAGTCAGTTGTTAAAAATTTATGACATATCACACACATACACACACACACATGTGCTTAAGTGTGTACATATATATGTGTATACGGGCAGGCATATATACAAATGTGTTTGCCATCATTATTATCATTACTACGATTTTTTTAAGTGTGACTCAACCAGAGACTGAATCTTTTTTTTTTTTTTAAGTAAACTCTACACCCAACATGGGGCTCAAATTCATGGCCCCTAGATCAAGAGTTGCATGTTCTAGTGACTGAGCCAGCCCGGTGCCCCCAAAGAGACTGAATCTTGAATTCCTGGCTTTGATATAGATTACATGAAAAATCTGAGGTTGCTCCAAATTGCAAATGCTTATGGGGTGCCAGCAACAAGTATGACACAGGTGTTGTCACTGGGGCTACAGAAAAAACATGGTGAAGGGCCTTGCCCGCCTAAGGAGCATACAACCTAGCTATTTTTTGCAAAAATAATACCTGAAGTAAGACCCAAACTCACCCCATTTCACCTGCACCATTACCTCTTACTCATTTCCCACAGGAAAGGAAGAACAAGTAGGAATCTGGCACCAAATAGTTAGTGGGCACTGCTTTCCTTGGAGCCACTAGAGCTTGTCTGATCTTACTCCCTGCGCCCAGAAATCTCAGCTAATGTGGACAAATACAGCCATTGCCCTGAAGCTGTATTTGCTGTTCATCTCTCCTACTACACATACACAAAAAACCCAAGCCACACCTACATTTACATTTTTTCAAATTAATTAAAATCAACAAACATGTATCAGCCCTTAGAACGTGTCAAAGTGCTTTTAGTAACTTTCTACCTTTGGAAGCTATTCATTCACTGTTTTTAGCCACATCTTATCATACATCAAAACTGAAAAAGTCAGGGGCTCCTGGGTGGCTCAGTTAGTTAAGAGTCTGCCTTTCAGCTCAGGTCATGATCTCAGAGTCCTGGGATTGAGTCCCATGTTAGGATTCCTGCTCAGTGGGGAGTCTGTTTCTCCCTCCCTCCTCTGCCCTTCCCCTCTGCTAGTGCTCAGACTCTCTCTCTCTCTCTTTCTCAAAATAAATAAATAAAATCTTTAAGAAAAAACTGAAAGTCAGACTGTAATGAGAGTTAATTATAACACCTAATGTTTATTGAGAATTAACCATCAGCCATGCACATTCCTCTAAGTACTTTCCAATACTCCATTACACTTAACTCCTCATAACCCTGTGACATATCCTGTTAATATTCCCATTTTACAGACGTGAAGACTAAGCTTTAAAAGATTATACAAAAAATAAATAAAATAAATAAAAATAAAAATAAATAAAAAAATAAAAGATTATACAACTTGCCTAGGGTCACAGAGCTGGAGTGAACTAAAATTTGATCTGGAGTATGAGAAACTCTGGGACTCTAAGTCAGGTGCTTCTCCATCTCTGCACCACTGGCATTTGGGGCTAGGTAATTCCCTGCTCTGCAATGCTATGTGTTACATATGTTTAACATATCTCTGGCCTCTACCAAGTAGGTATCAGGAGCAAGTCCCATTTTTTAAAAAAAAGATTTCTTTAATTATGTGAGAGAAAGAGAGAACATGGGGAGAAATGGGCAGAGGGAGAGGGAGAAAGAGAGGATGTCAAACAGACACTGTGTTGAGCACAGAGCCTGATGCAGGGCTCCTACAGAGCCTGAATCTTAAGGTCACAACCTGAGCTGAAATCCAGAATCAGATGCCTAAGTGACTGAGCCACTCAGGCACCCTAGCAATTCCCATTTGTAACAATTAAGTGTCTCCAGTAAGAAGCAAACTCATTCACATGAGTTTGCCAAAATCCCCTCTGGACCAAAAATCATCCCTGGTTGAGAATTACTTCTATAAAAATTAAGAGAAATAGAGTAGAGGAATTCCAAAATCTGGCTATATATTAGAAATGCCTAAAGGATACATTCAAAAATAAGATTAAAAATGCAGATGCCAGGCTCTACCACTGATTCAGAAAATCAGAATTTATAGGGGCCCAGGATAATAGTCCTGGAAAAACTATTAGGGGAAACAGCTGAACACCAATTAGTCACGTCATCTTGGGAAATTACTCGCCTTTTCTGTGCCTCAAATCCCTTATCTATAAATTGAATGGACAAGGCTAGACTATATGTAAGACCTCTCCACGGCTGGCTAACAATCCATTTTGTGAAATCACGTGACACCCATCACTTTTCTCCTTGACAGGCTTCCATTCCACACTGCACACAGCAGCCCAAATCCTCAAAGGAAGAAGTATGTACAACTCCAATCTTTATATGACTATGCAACAATCTTGCCAAGGACAGATCCTTGACAGAAATACAATCTATTCCTTGTAGACACAATCTAGTGCAGAATCACTGCTAGGAAAAGGCTGATTTCCACTTCACATTGAAGAGACTAAAAACTTAATCCCAAATGAGAAATGGGATTAGGCAAAATGTTTGCTGCATCCATGAGAAAAAAAAAAACTCCCAAACCAGGATCACCATAATGTGTATTCACAAGTCAAATCTATGACTTGAAGTGACACCAGAAAATGTGTTCATGCTTTCAGATTCATGAACTGCATTTGTGTTATTTATGTAATAAAATGTAAAAGAAAAAAGTGGAAATTTTCTATACCCTAGATATGCAGGCTTTCATCTGAAAATCCCACATCCAATTCCCAACTGGACAGAATTCATTCCATGACAAGTAAGAACTTTAGAGAATCAAACCATCATTGCAATACCTGTATATACTAGTTAAGCCCAAAATGAGAAAATTGCTGATGACCCAAACCAACAGCTTAAAAGAAGACATTTTCCTTTGCTTTTACCAATTTGTGAATAATCTGCAGGTTACATCAGTTCAGGTCACTTCTACTTTACATGCCTGTTTGTAAAAATGAAATGAAAATGGTTACATTGGAAAGTGTCTGGAGTTGTTTAAGCAAAAATGAGAATAACTATTCTTCAAGAAGGAGAGGGAAAAAATTCCTTACAAGAATGTTGAACAGAAGGGCGTCGTAGGGGACAGCGGGAAATTTCCTGGATTAGGAGTTCATGATATAGCCTTCCACCCAGAAATTGTATGTTATCAATTAAATGAGAGATGACCTGATAACCACTAAATCAACTTATGAGAAACTGATCACGCAGTAAACAGATCTATAGCTGTAATTTCAAATCACCCTTTTAAATATTTACTACCAGCACACTCTAGGAAGGGCGGGGCTACTTAAGATTAAAGTGTTAACAAAATTATTCCAACTTTCTGGGTGAGTATGGAATTACAGAAGAAGGGAATCTATTGATCTTAAATGAGATACCACTAGGCTATGATCAAGAATGAAAAATTGTTTTCTTCTATCCCAGCTTCTCATTTGATGTGTTAGATAGGTTCTGAGAAGTCTGGTGCTAAAGAATACTTGTGTCCAAGCCCAATAGGGCATCACCTAGATGACTCCTACCGCCATCTGTTGGTGGCAGGCAGGACTGAACTTTTACTTAGGCTTGCAGGATTCTTTGTTCACATTGGATCAAAGTTCCTTAATTGAGTATCTATGTTTTCATGTGTCTGTTAGTCATGTAGATGTGTTATTTGGAAAAGTATCTATTCATTTCTTCTGCCCATTTCTTAACTGGGTTATTTGTTTTTATGGGTGTTGAGTTTGATAAGTTCTTTACAGAGACTAACCCTTTATCAGATACATCGTTTGCAAATATCTTCTCCCATTCCATAGGCTGCCTTTTAGTTTTTTTGGTTGTTTCCTTTGCTGTGCAGAAGCGTTTTATCTTGATGAAGTCCCAATAGTTCATTTTTGCTTTTGCTTCCCTTGTTTGTGGTGATGTGTCTAGTAAGAAGTTGCTATGGCTGAGGTCAAAGAGGCTTCTTTCTGCCTGTGTTCTCCTCTAGGATTTTGATGGTCTCATGTCTCACATTTAGGACTTTCATCCATCAGGGAAATACAAATCAAAACCATGATGACATACGAACTCACACCTGTCAGAATGTTTAAAATTAACAACACAAAAAACCATAGGTGTTGGCAAGGATGTGGAGAAAGGGGAATCCTTATGCACTGTGGGTGGGAATGTAAACTGGTACAGCCACTCTGAAGAACAGTTTGGAGGTTCCTCAAAAGTTGAAAAAATACTACTTTATGATCTAGCAATTGCACTACTAGGTAGTTAACCACACACACACACACACACACACACACACACACACGACTATTACTCTGCCATCAAAAAGAATGAAATCCTGCCATTTGCAACAACATGGATGGAACTAGAGGGCATTATGCTAAGTGAAAGAAGTCTGTCAGAGAAAGAAATACCATATGTAGAATTTAAGAAAGAAAACAGATGAGCATATGGGAAAGGGGAAAAGAAAAAAAAAGGAGAGAGAAGCCACAAGTGGCTCTTAACGATAGAGAACAAACTGAGGGCTGATAGAGGGAGGTTGGGGGGGATGAGTTAGATGGGTGATGGGTACTAAAGAGGGCACTTGATGTGATGAGCACTGGGTGTTGTATGTAAGTAAATTCTTGTATGTAAGTGAATGTAAGTTTGTAAGTCACTGAATTCTACTCCAGAAATCAATATTGCACTATATGTTAACTAAAATTTAAATTAAAAAAAAAAAACCCAAAGTTCCTTAATTGGATTTTACAAATGGAAGAACATCTTTAGACCATTCTTAATGGTATATTGCAGATATTCTGAAATATTTCTCATGTTTTTATCCCTTATATGACCAGACAATAAATGAATTCTCTGAAGGGATCTGGAGGTAAAACCTAAAATAATTGCCTCAAATTTCCTGATGCCTCATATTTTATCTTAAAATTTCGTATGACTTTGCATGGTACACTAGAGTAATCCATGTCTGGTTCTATGTAAAAATGTTTAAAGAGTGTGTATACTTTGACCGCTTACGTTTTACCACCAAATATTCAGGCTAAATTGAGGATTCATTTGAGAACACCATAGTTAGCTAGCCCAGCAACTGGCTTCAGGTTATCCTGGATATTTACAATCTCCAGAAATATTCTTGCCCCATTTTAAGAAAAACAAGCATGGGGGATCCCTGGGTAGCTCAGCGGCTTAACGCCTGCCTTGGGCCCAGGGCGTGATCCTGGAGTCCGGGGATCGAGTCCTACATCGGGCTCCCTGCATGGAGCCTGCTTCTCCCTCTGCCTGTGTCTGTGTCTCTGCCTCTGTGTGTGTGTGTGTGTGTGTGTGTGTGTGTCTAATGAATAAAAAAATCTTTTAAAAAAAGAAAAATAAGCATGAATTCAAGTCTGCCTCTGCCACAGTCTGCTCTGTGCCTACACTGAGCCTCATTTTCCTTATGTGTAATGTAAGGATATTGAACAGGAACTCTTGGGGTGCTTCCAGCGCTGGTCACCTCTGCAACAACGGCCATCAGACCTGCAAAGGCAAGCTCTACTCTTCTCCCTGCTAGTGAGCAACAGGTGCACACTGTTAAAAAAAAAATGGGATTTAAAAAAAAAAATTAATGTGCTTTTATTTCTCTCCTAACTTTTAAAATGTGAACATTCTGTAATTTAGTCACGGCCTTTACTTCCAGGTGACTTCTTCATTGGGTCTCAGTTCCCTTCTAAACAACAAACTTTTATTCCGGAAGGCAGTTAGCTTTTCATCATTCTTTCTGTCTACGTAACATCCAAGGACAAACCCCATAGGCACAAGTATATGTACCCAATGGTCACCAACAATCTGAATTACGTTCATCTTAAGTGCCGGAGCCTGGGTAACTCCAACGACCCCGTGACCAAGGTCAGAAAAATGAAATAATTCTAATATTTTATATAATATAAAATTTAATTAATAAAACATTGTAAATAGGCATTCCCTATCTCGTATATATTCCTAAAGGCTTTTTATTCAAGCTGGCAAAATACAAGCTCCCCCCACCCATTCTTCTCATTAGCAAAATGGGGAAATGCTTTACATGTGGGGTCACCTCATATCTACACACATTGTAACTCAATAAGGATAGACTTAGAAGGGCATCTGGCTAGCTCACTGGGAAGAGTGTGCAACTTTTGAGGTCAGGGTGGTGAGTTTGAGCCCCATGTTGGGTTGTGCAGAGATTACTAAAAAAATTTATTTTTTTTAAAGATTTTATTTTTTTATTCATGAGAGACACAGAGAGAGAGAGAGAGAAAGGTAGAGACACAGGCAGAGGGAGAAGCAGGCTCCACGCAGGGAGCCCGATGCAGGACTTGATCCCGGGACTCCAGGATCACACCCTGGACTGAAGGCAGGCACCAAACTGCTGAGCCACCCAGGGATCCCCTAAACAAAATTTTTTATTTTATTTTTTTTTAATTTTTTTTAAATTTTTATTTATTTATGATAGTCACACAGAGAGAGAGAGGCAGAGACATAGGCAGAGGGAGAAGCAGGCTCCATGCACCGGGAGCCCGACGTGGGATTTGATCCCGGGGCTCCAGGATCGCGCCCTGGGCCAAAGGCAGGCGCTAAACCGCTGCGCCACCCAGGGATTCCCCCTTAAAAAAAATTTTTTTTAAAGGATAGACTTAAGAGCTCAAGAGTGGAGCAAAAGTTGATGCTGAAGACTCAAGCAATGATCACATCAAAAGAGGTCTCAAAGAAAGAATTCTAAAAACTCAATAAGAAAACAACCCAATTAACAATGGACCAAAGACCTTAACAAACACATCAGAAGCCAAATAAGCAAATGAAAAGGTGCTCCACATCATGTGTTGTCATGGAAATGCAAATCAAAACAAGAAGACACCTGTTAGAATGGTCACAGTCTAGAACACTGACAAGTTCAACTGCTGGCAAGGATGTGAAACAGCAGGAATTCGTTTTTTGTTTTGTTTTGTTTTAAGATTTTATTTACTTATTCATGAGAGGTACAAAGGCAGAGAGAGAGAGAGAGAGAGAGAGAGAGATGCAGAGGCAGAAGGCTCCATGATGCAAGGAGCCCAATATGGGACTCAATCCTGGAATCCCAGGATCACGCCCTGAGCTGAAGGCAAATGCTCAACCACTGGGCCACCCAGGCGTCCGGCAACAGGAACTCTTATTCATTGCTCATAGGAATGAAAAGCAGTATACCCAGTTTGGAAGACAGTTTGGAGGTTTCTTGCAAAACTAAACATACTGTTACCATAGTATCAGCAATCACACTCCTTGGTATTTACCCGAAGGAGGTGAAAAATTATGTCCACACAAAACTCTGCACAGATGTTTATGGCAGCTTTATTTGTAGCCACCACATCATGGAAGGAACCAAGATGTCCTTCAGTAGATAAATGGATAAATAACCTGTGGTACCTCCAGACAGTAGAATATTATTCAGTGTAAAAAGGAATGTGCCATCAAACAACTAACCGAAAAGAAGGAATGAGCTATGGAGCCATGAAAAAATATGGAGGAACCTTAAACGCGTAGGACTACGTGAAAGAAATCAATCTGAAAGGTTACATCCTCTATGATTCCAACTATAAGACATTCTGGAAAACACAAAACTAGGGAGACAAAGGATCAGTGGTTGTCAGGGGTTGGGGTTGAGGGGAAGTATAAACAGGCAGAGCACACAGGATTTCTAGGGCAGTGAAGACACTCTAAACACTCCTACAATGATGCATGCATGTCATCACACATTTGTCTGACCCACAGAATGTACAGCACCAAGAGCGAGCCCCAACATACACTACGGACTCTGGGTGGTAAGGACATGTCCATGCAGGCTCACCAACTGTAACAGGTGTCCCACCCTGGTAGGGGATGCTGAGGGTGGCGGAGGCCTTTTTACATGAGGGGGTGGGGAAGATACAGGAACTCTCTATCTTCCTCTCAATTTTGCTGTGAACCCAAAACTGTTCAAAAAAAGAAACTCTTCACAAAATGGGTGTGTATGTAAACAAGATAGATTGTTCAGCAGCTTCGGTTTTCCCACGTGGTGGCCTGTGGATTCTTCACACTCTGACAAGCCCAACAAGATAATGCGCCGGCACAGAGAAGCCTGATGAGCATGAGCCTTCCGCTAATATTCTGGCAAACCCTGAAGAATGCAAGCCTTCAAATGTATTCTCTTTTTCTTTTTCTTTTCTTTTTTTTTTTTTTTTTTTTTTTTTGTAAAGACTTTATCTATTCATTTATGAGAGACACACAGAGAGAGAGGCAGAGACACAGGCAGAGGGAGAAGCAGGCTCCATGCAGGGAGCCCGATGCAGGGACTCGATCCCGGGACTCCAGGATCACACCCTGAGCTGAAAGCTGACGCTCAACTGTTGAGCTACCCAGGCGTCCCTCAAATGTATTTTCAAGAACAAAACGAGTCACTGTATTTCTCCCCTCTGATCGCAGACATTCCCAGTCCCTCAAGGTGCCAATGAAACTCTACATATGGCAACTCTATTTTCAGGAAAAATTGCAACGTGTAAGAAGAGACTGTGTATCACCAGCCTAATCCCTTCTGTCCCGCTTTCATAGACACAATTCAGCCTCCCCTCGTTCTACAGCAGCTATTTCCAGACAAGCTCCAACACCACCTTTCCCCTCAAGTGACCACCAGAAAACCCCGAAAACACAAACCAGAATCCCAGTGTGCCTTTCACCTGTTCGGTATTCCCTCTCCAGCCCTGCTCCAGGTGTTCTACAGTTAGAAGGCGGCCCCCCGCGCACCCTGCTGTATAATTCACACTCTGGTACACTTCCCAGTCAGATCAGTAGTCTAAATTTGCACTACCACAAAAGCTTCAAGCGATTAATCAGTTGCAAATCAAATATTAAAAATGAGGATTAATCTCATCACTGCAGCCTGACAGATGCATTTAGTGTTAATAAATAAACTTCAAACTTCCTGCAGACCCTGTAAAGTGCATTCCCAATTTGCTCTCGCTCCTGGTTCCTAATAAGGAGGAGGGGGAGAGCTCCATTGATATTCTACAAGTATTAAAGCAGCCGGCTCGGCTGTATCGCGGAAGAGGAAAGAATCAGAAATTAGAGGGGGCGAACATTCTGACTTGATGCTCTCTGATCCCCCTAACGAACCTTCAACCGCACCATCAGTCTCGATCACATCATGTGGGCAGGGAGATTCATGAGGCCAAATAAAAATACGATTATGATATTCAGGGACATGTGCAATCGAAGGATAGATGAAAAACCCCATATGTTTGGAGTTTGCAGTATAATTTAAAACAGCAACATACTGGCCTTAAAAATGAAACCCCCATGGCCTCCACACTTCAAGGATCATGGAAAGACGCTTGGTAAGAATAAACCAATTCAGAAAACTTGCCATCATCAGTTTCAAAGTAACTTCTGCCAAAGTGCAAATGGCGATTTAAAAACAGGGGCTAGGGGATCCCTGGGTGGCGCAGCGGTTTGGCGCCTGCCTTTGGCCCAGGGCGTGATCCTGGAGTCCCGGGATCAAGTCCCACGTGGGGCTCCCTGCATGGAGCCTGCTTCTCCCTATGCCTGTGTCTCTGCCTCTCTCTCTGTGTCTCTCATGAATAAATAAATAAAATCTTTAAAAAAAAAAAAAAAAAAAAAACAGGGGCTAAAGTGCCAGAAAAATACATGAACGTTTAGCAAGAACACATTAGAGCACACATAAGAAAGTTACATACTGTACACCTGAAACTCATCATAGGATATTATGCGTCAATTATACTTCAAATTTTTTTTAAAGTTATGTGTTGTGGAATGTGTAAAAAATAAGCAGAGGTGAACTCAAGTGAACGCATATAGCATTGCAGCACAGCAACGCATTAGTGTATTAGAAACAAAACAAAAATCAAACCCACCAGGGACCAAGTATTACTTAATCCCAAAAGTGAAGAAAAGTACAGTAAAAAGATCTGCTGGGGTCTGAACAAGACATATTCCTGCTGCACTTTCAGTATAGCATGACGACATTTACAGCATTATATTTAATAGTGAATTGTGGGAACTGCGTGACAGCAGCTGTAATTACAAAATGATGCTACATCTATACAAAGAAATTCTACATAACCGTTAGAAAGGACAAGACCTACACACAATAATGAGAGGAAAATTATAATGGACAGGATGGAAGCTATCGTCACATTTTTATAAAATGTATACATGTACATGTATGTATTTGTCTATATTTAAAGTAAGAAGCACGGGAGAAAGACATACAGCAACCAATTACAGGTGGTTAGCTCTGAGGAAAGAAACTGGAGCAGAGGTTCCATTTTTTACTCTATAAATTTCTGAAATCTCAGATTTTTTAAATGAACATATTTTCTTTGTAATTATATATATAATATATATCCTTCATATTCCATTTTTACTCTATAAAATTTCTGAAATCTCAGATTTTTTAAATGAACATATTTTCTTTGTAATTATACATATAATTACAAAGAATGGGCGCTTATATATATATATATATATAAGAAGAATAAAGGGGGGAAAATCTGAATTAAAAACACAGAATGGGAACCAGCGCAGAGAGGTCATCCAGGGGAGGCTATGGCCATCACCTCCATCAAAGACAACGCTCCTTTTTCTGAAGACTCTGGGGAACACGGCAGAGCTCCTGGATAATCTAGTCAATTGCTAAACAACCTCATCGGTGAACAGGCCTTTTATCTACGTCCCTCTCCTCATTCTCAGCTCAGGGCCAATCCTTTTCTACTTTCCTCAGGAGCTACAGAAAACAGATGGTCACATCATCCTTTGAATTTATCAATGAATTACACAAAACCAACAGCATTTTTCCGGAGGGACAGTATTGTGTTTGACAATACAGAGTGACATATCCCAGCTCGCTCTTCACATGGAAACTCACCAGACTTCATTACTAATGAGCTAGTCAAAGGCGCTCTATCAGATATATTTAATTTAATAAAAACAAGTATTAATTCAGTGTCTCCCGTGCACTTGGTATTTTATTATGAGTTGTGGAGGGTCCTTTAGAAATGTAAAATTTCATGGTTGGGAGGAAGAAAATGATAACAAGGGGATACATAATTCAGAGTACTTTATGATTAATTAGGAGAATGGGGCAGCCTGGGTGGGTGGCTCAGCGGTTTAGCGCCGCCTTCCGCCCAGGGCGTGATCCTGGAGTCCCAGGATCGAGTCCCATGTCGGGTTCCTTGCATGGAGCCTGCTTCTCCCTCTGCCTGTGTCTCTGCTCTCTCTCTATCTCATGAATAAATAAAATCTTAAAAAAAATAATTAGGAGAATGTACTCATTTTTACTACTAGTAGTACTATTAGTATTATCTTTTTTAAAATTTTATTTAAAAATAATACTTTATTCATGAGAATAAATATTTTATTTATTCATTCATGAGAATAAATAAATATTTTATTTATTTATTCATGAGAGACACAGAGGGAGAGACACAGGCAGAGGGAGAAGCAGGCTCCATGCAGGGAGCTTGACATGGGACAGGATCCTGTGTCTCCAGGATCACGCCCCGGGCTGAAGGCAGTGCTAAACTGCTGAGCCACCCGGGCTGCCCTACTATTAGTATTATCAAAGTATGAGCAAGATGTTTAGAGTTGAGCCTTGGATAAACAGGGTGCAGAGAACTTTCAGGACTTTTTCAAAATTTACTGTTTTGTTTTGCCTTTCTTTTTAAAATCTTTATTTTTTTAAGATTTTATTTGTTTATTCATGAGAGACACAGAGAGAGAGGGAGGCAGAGATACAGGCAGAGGGAGAAGGAGGCTCTACGCAGGGAGCTGGACATGGGACTCAATCCCGGGTCTCCAGGGTCACGCCCTGGGCTGAAGGCAGGCACTAAACCGTTGCACCACCCAGGGATCCCCCCTTTTTAAAATCTTTTGATATTTACCATCTGCCAGCAAAGGTCCAGCAAGCTTTGAAAAGAAGAGCCTGGGAAGTGGGCTTGGGTGAACAGTAAGTCTAAGAAATTTCTGCAGTCATTGAGGCACCCTGCAGAAAAGCTGGGCTGGGGGCAGTGGCCCAGATGTATCTATGAAGATCTGACCTGGTTTGAAGACAGACCAAAAAGGTTTGGGTTTCCACGACAAAAGGTCATGTTTTGGTCCATTACAGAAACAGAGAAGGAAAATGTTAGATTGGAGAAGGTTGCTTAAGGTAATGGAGAAGAAACCATGTCAAGAAGAGCAAACAGGAAGGCAGTTTAAAAATGCAAAATGGGTCTCAGGTACCTGGGTGGTTGAGTTGGCGAAGTGGCCAACTCTTGATTTAGGCTCGGGTCATGATCTCAGGGTCATGGGATTGAGCCCTACATGAGGCTCCGTGCTCAGTGAAGAGTCTGCTTCAGATTCTCTCTCTCTCCTTCTCCCTCTGTTCCTCCCCCTGCTAGCTCACTCCCTCTCTCTCTCCCTCATATAAATAAATCTTTAAAAAATTTCAAAATGGAGGGAGCCAGGCTCATTCAGTTGGTAAAGCATGCTACTTGATCTCAGGGTCATGAGTTCAAGCCCCACATTGGGTACTGAGCTTATTTTTTTATTTTTTTGGAAGATTTTATTTATTTATTTATTCATGAGAAACACACAGAGAGAGGCAGAGACACAGGTAGAGAGAGAAGCAGGCTCCTTGTGGGGAGCCTGATGCAGGACTCAATCCCAGGACCCCAGGATCATGACCTGAGCCAAAGGCAGATGCTCAACCACTGAGCCGTGCAGATGCCAAGAGTATTGAGTTTAAAAAAAAAAAAAAAAAAAAAAAGTCAAATGGGATGCAGATTTATCCCTCGGGAGAGGGAATCACAACTGAGTGTTGACTCTTCCCTTTCTACACCTTACAGCTTTCTGCAGTTAGTGTCAAAGTGTGGGTGGAGGGTGACTTCTCTACTTCTCTCACTCATTCCTATCTCTCACTCTTTGTACCCACGTCAAAAGGTACAACCCTTCAAATGCCAAGTGACCCATTTCTGCCTAATCCAAATCTGCAAAGGTGTGAACTACAGAACAAAACATCAGAGAACATGTCACTTGTCAGAACAAAAGCTCAAAATTCTATGAACTGTTGGTAGGCTATGTGTGTTCCCCTCCTAATAAAAACATTAGTTACTCATACTGCAAAGTGAGAGTATTTTTGTGTTTTAAGGAACCACTGTGTGGACCAAGAAATGAAATCAAAGTCTTCCTTGCTAACAAAATAAAAGTGTTACATGAGCTCAAATAACAACATAATGGGAATTAAGGGAAACATACAGAGGTCCTCTGGTCCTAAGTAGAGGGAGTGGATAATCCACATGTCCTTGTGTCCACTCTATGTTCTTGGACTTTAAAAAGACTCTGGGAAGCACAGGCATATTGGGTTACACTGTCACTGACCTACGGCTTGCTTTGCTATGTTGGCAGCTCAGGACCATCTTGTTTTTTTTTTTTTTTTTCCTTCTTTTGCTCCCAGTGCTGTTTTGTTTTCCAGATTTTCATTAGCCTCTTGTGCTAACACTGTGAACAAGAAAACTGTCAAGTGGTGTAGTATCTCTTTCCTACCCTGAAACTCAACAGGCCTCTGAAAATCTGCAAAATTCCACACATACTTATTCTGTGAATTTTGAGAATTTCTTCAACTTGTCCCTTTTACTTCTAAGATAGCTATTTTCTATCCTCATTGACACCCAAATGAATAATTAAGAGCCATCCAATCTTCCACAGTGCATAATGGCCTAAGTGGTGACAGGACTCTTTTTTTATCTCCATGTTTCACTTGCTCTGGTTTTCCTCTGCAATCACGTTGCCTAATTTCTCATTAGCTAAGCATATCTGTGGACAAACAAAACAGTTTTTCCCTAGACCATGTCATTCCCGCAGTGAAGGCTTTCCATTTACCCTGCCAACATCCTTTAGCTCAAAGATATGAACGTGGTATACTCAACTGTCTCCAATATTCTGCACTTGCATTGTGTTTGACACACAAATTACACAGAATGAGCCAGGTCTTAAAATCTAACTTGCAGGGATGACTTCATCGTAGGACCATCCCTGTGCAGGCATCCAAGGTGATAAGAGCTGTAGAGTTCATGTTTCCCTGGAGATTCTTTGATAAATCTTACTATTTCTTTAAGACCATTCCCACAGCTTAACGAAAGTCTTCCTTGGACTAATCAGAAAACTCATAAAAATGAAAAGAGAAAAAGAGTTCCTGGGTGGCTCAGTCAGTTAAGTATTCGACTCTTGATTTTGGCTCAGATCGTGATCTTGGGGTGGTGGGGTCAAGCCTCACGTCAGGCTCAGTGCAGAGTCTGCTTGAGATTATCTTTCTCCTTCGCCTTCTGCCCCTTCCCTGGCTTGCACACATTCTCCCTCTTGTTCCCTCCCTCCCTCTCTCTGTCTGTCTCAAATAAATACATTCATACATACATAAAAAGAAAAAGAAAAGAGAACAAACCCAAAGCACAGCCTCAGACATCCTTCAGACGGTTGCACATTACCTACCTGTACAGGTGACACAAGGCTCACAACCAGGTAACATCTCTATTTTTGGCCAGCAGTTCTCATACCCCACTGACTATCCACAAGGGATGGAGGGGGAATGTCACAGGAAACTAAATCACCAAGTGTTCAGGTTTGCAAATTATTTTCTACTTTTCCTATAAAGCAGAATGAATTGGGGGCATTCTTATTAAAAAGGCCCACGCAGATCTGTGTTCTAATAGGTCTTCTTGAGTTCAATGAGAAATGTGTGAATTTATAACTAAAATGTCAAGTGTTCCACAGAGTCCTTATTTATGTTGGAACCCACAGTAACAAACAGACACTAATGAAATTTTTTAAGACCTCAATTTAATTTTCTTCTAAAATGAATTTTACATAAATTGCTGATATCATTACTTACATGCTTAAAAAAATACTGCTAAAAATTTTAGAGCTTACAATGGTGATGTTACTCTAATTTTTGCCATGGAAAGGTATCATCATGTCACACATTCTTTAGAGGCAGAAGAATGACCAGGCCCCAGGATGACTGATCAAGAGCAAGAGATAGGTGTAGCTTTAAAGAAAATCCTTCATTGCTCCCTCTTCCCTCTACCCACCAGAAAGAAAAGTACTGTAATGGTTGGAGACGAGGAAGAGCATGTTAGTGGTCTCCAGACCAGGTGGTGTTTCATTCTGTTGTCTGAGTCTGGGGCTGTGGAATCTTTCCGATCTCCATAGTTTCAAAGAGATTCTTGAGCCATAGCAGAGTTAAGGCTGTTATAGGACAAGGGCAGGCCCAGATGACATGGATATTATGGCCTTCTTTCTTCTCCTGAGAAGTGGGATGAAAGGCAGACAGAGCCTAGTTCCCATCCTGATCCCAAAGTGTTCTCCCCTTTAAATATGGGTAAGAAAGGTAGAATGGCATCCTAGAGAAAAAGGCCTTACACCTCAACATTTTTCTTTATATGCTTTCTATTCTCTCATGAAATTAGGTAGGATAAGCTATGAAGTATCTCCCTTGGATACCTCAAACTCCCCTTGGCCAAGACAGACCAGTGGACAGTTGCCTAAGGTAGCTCTCCACCAACCATTTTTTTTAAAAGATTTTATTTATTTACTCATGAGAGACACAGAATGAGAGAGAGAGGCAGAGACACAGGCAGAGGGAGAAGTAGGCTCCATGCAGGGAGCCTGATGTGGGACTCGATCCCGGGTCTCCAAGATCACGCCCTGGGCTGAAGGCGGCGCTAAACCGCTAAGCCACCGGGGCTGCCCTCCACCAACCATTTAGGCAAACTTATGCTGTTACTCATTCCTTCTTTTGGATTTGTCTCTGAGTGTGCTAAGACTATAGTTACCAAATAATTTACCATCCAAGCAGGACAATTCTTGAGGGCCCAAGGGAGTATTTTAATAATTATAGTGAGGGATATACACTAGAATTGTCCCAGGCACACCAGGAAATTATGGTATGAGTTTTCTCATAACAGATTGGAAAGATTAGATATTCAAGTTTGAACTTTGGGAAGGATAAAGGATTGGTTTTGGCCTACATTGGTTTTTAAGCAGTTTTGGTTCATTGACAGGGCTCACGAAAGGAGTCCTCCATAAGTCCATAGGTCCAGATGTGCTTAATCAAAATCTGTGGTGAGGTCTGGGACAAAGCATCTATACTTTGATTCATCATTCTGCACACATGTCTCAGGAACTTTGAGAACAGAACTTAGGTGTTCCTTAGCTTATAGGCTAAAACACCATTAAAGACACTTAAGGACATCCACTCCATTATTTATGACATTAAGAATAATTCTAAATCACTGTCTCTGAATTTATTCCTTCTCTTTTCCAAAGGCTTTGTTCTTACTCATAACCCACAATCTAGAAGCATCTATCCCAAACAAGCCATTCCCACAGAATTCCTTGAAAGTAACAAAGGACCTATACGACTCTGAAAGATAAAATCATTATTTTACCCTGCCCATATTTTTGAATGTGAGTTAGAGAGTTTTCACTGTAAATGAACAACCCAAACATTTTTAAGAAAAAGACTCTTCATATGTTTATATACCCAACTGGGACAGACATTACAATTTACACTATCATTTTGCTGTCACAGTGTTTGGAAACATTTTCTGAAGAAGATAACTCCAAAAAACTTTCTGTTTAAATAAGCACCGCAGACCCTCTGCACTTATATTTATGCTCAAGTTCACTAAGACTCCAATGCAAAGCCATCCTGCTTTTGAACAGAACACTGGTAAATGGCCAGTGAGTAATTTCCATCCCTTGTCCCCCATCCACAATCATGTAGATTAATCTGAACAAAACAAAAAGAATTTAAAGATTAGATGATGCCCATGTGAGTACATGATGTAAAAGTAGAACAAGTCCATGGCAAGGTATTATGAGTTTGGCAGGGTTAGGTGGACATAAATACAATCATACACATCTACAATTTTAATTTTTAGGGAACTCAGAGAAAAAAGAAAGAAAGAAAGATAAACCCCCTGGGAAGAGAAAATGTTCCCTTAGTAAATGTTAAAAAGAAAACCACGAGCCCCATTAGAATGGCATTCCATTAGGCTGAGTCCAAAAACCCGGGCTTGATGCCTAATCTAACTGCAGTTTCAACCTCTCCTCCAAAATGTGGTCTTAACAGCCCAATCAGGAATCTTCACATCCAATGAATCTGCCCCACAGGCTTTCTCCATCCCCAAAATAAGATGAAGTAATCTATATGACAGACTTCTTGCTCTTTTCCCTAAGGGAAAGCCACCAGAGCAATCATTTCCTTTTGCTAAAAGCTTTTTTTGCCCCACCTTCTTTCCTATTAAAACCTTCCATTTTGTACAACTCCTCAGCACTCCCTTCTCCTTGCTAGATGGGATGCTGCCCAATTCATGAATCCTTTAATAAAGAAAATTAGATCTTCAAATTTACTCAATCGAATTTTGTTCTTTAACAGTAAAACAAAATATTCTCTTGGAGGGATACTTGGGTAATGAGTCCAGGATTGAAAATGAATGCAAAACCAGAAAAGAAGATCCAACCACAGCAAGGAGTCTGGCCCTAGCCTGACAAAAACAATCCTGCCAAAGAATAAAGAGTGAGGGATCACTCTACCCAGTATTAAGGCTTATTACACAGCTCCAATAATCAAGACAGTGTGGTAGTGGCAGAGGGATAGACACATAAATCAATGGAACAGAATACAGAACAGAGAAATTGACCTCACAAACATGCCTGATTTTTGACAAAGTTGCAAAAAGCAGTCAATGGAGGAAGGACAGGCTTTTCAACAAATGGTGCTGGAAGAAGTGGGCATCCATATGCAAAAGAAAAAAATGAATATTGACCTAAACGTCATACCTCTTACAAAAATCTTATTCAAAACAGACCATGATGAGCACTTGGTGGCATAGCTGGTTAAGTGTCTGCCTTCTGGCTCAGGTCAGGATCTGCTTTGGGCTCCCTGCTCAGTGGGTAGTCTGCTGCTCCCTCTGCCCCTCCCTGGGCTTGTGCCTATGTGCTCTCTCTCTCCCCACTTCTCTCTTCAGGGGGGAAAAAAAGGAAATAAATAAAATCTTAAAAAAAAAAAAAAAACATACCATGAACTTAAATGGAGAATGTAAAACTATAAAACTTTAAGGGATTCAAAAAAAAAAAAAAAACAAAAACAAAATTTTGTAGGATCGAGGGCTAATGTTATCAGAGTTATCATGCTTGACATTAAAGGCATGATACACAGAAGGAAAACTTGATCATTTGAACCTTGTCAAATTAAAAATTTCTGCTCAATGAAAGCCCATCTAGAGAGAATGAGAAAAACAACATCCAGCCTGGGAGATGAGATCTGCAAATCACATGTGACAAAGGACTACTATCCAGAACATATAAAAAAAACTCTCAAACCTCAAGATTTTGAAAAATCCAATTAGAATATGGGCAAAAAATGGGCACCTGGCTGGCTCAGTTGGAGGAGTGTGCAACTCTCAATCTTGAGGTTGTGAGTTTAAGTCCCTCATAGGGTAGGGAGATTACCTAAAAATAAAATCTTAAAAAAAAAAAACAAAAAAGGAGGGGAGGGGCAAAAGACCTGAACAGACATCTGACTGAAAAGGATGTGCAGATGGCAAGTACACAAAAAAATGCTCAACATTATTATTACGTATGCATGTATTATTTTGTATCAACATTATTGCATTCAGAAAAAGCAAATTTAAACGACAGTGAGATCACTTCACACCTATCAGAACGAAGAAAATGAAAATAGTGACAACACCATATGCTAGTGAGGATATGAAAAAACTGGATTATGCTTCTATATTGCTGGTGAGAATATAAAATGGTATAGCCACTCTGGAAAACAATTTGTCAGTTTTTTATAAAACTAAACATTTGACCAGCAATTATACTCCTGTGAATTTATCCCCCCCCAAAAAAGGGAAAATCTTTATTCAGAAAGGGGAAAAAAAAACACTAGAAACCCATTTGCGAATATTCATAGCAGCTTTATTTGTAATAGCCAAAAACCTAATTCAGCCAAGACACCATTCAACAGGTGAATAGTTATGTGGTGTGTGTGTGTGTGTGTGTGTGTGTGATGACACACCCAACTCAGCAATGAAAAAGGGACAGACCATTGATACTGGCAACAACTTGGATAAATCTCCAGAGTCAATCCCAATTCCAAAGGGTTAACAGGTATTATTACTCCATTAACATCAAACTTTTGAATGACAAAATTTTAGAAATTCAGAACAGATTGCCAAGGAGGCAAGAAAGAGGTAGGTGTGACTGTAAAAAGACAGTCACAGTGACACTTTGTAATGTGGAAACTGTTCAGGATCTGGAGCTTGGAGGTGGATAAACTTATGCAGGTGATAACAGTGCCCAGAAGTAAACACATACACCCATACAAATGAGTACAAGTAAAATCAGAGAAATCCAAATAAGACAAACTATATCAATTTCAATATCCTGGATGCAATATTATACTATAGTTTTGTAAAATGTTACCTTGCGAGGAAACCGGCAAAGGGTACAAGGGATCTCACTGATGCTGCAAAATTGCATGCGAATATACAGTTACCTAGTATATTGTTGAAATAGGAAACATCATAACAAGGTATACTTTCTAATTTTAAGTAAAAACACTAGCACACAAAACTAGTGAAACTATTCTAATTTTGTTAAAATGTAAGCATGTGCTTATGTATTTCTACATTTAAAAACAGACTGGAGGGGCGCCTGGCTGGCTCAGTGGGTTGCGAGGCCAACTCATGGTTTCAGCTCGGGTCATGGTCTCAGGCCCGTGTTGGACTCTGTGCTGAGCATGGAGTGCTTGTCCCTCTGCCTCTGTTCTTCCTCTGCTTCCTCTCTCTTTCTCTCTCTACCTCCCTCCCTCAAATAAATAAATAAAATCTTTTTAAAAATTACTTGTATTTTCTTCTAATACTTGTCATTTCTAGGTGCTGGTTTTACAGATAGTTATTTACTTTTCAACTAGGGTAAGGAGTTTTCAACTTTTTTCTCAAGTTTTTAATTTATTTTTCAAGTGGTCTATAACAAACATATCATTTTTATGCTCCAGTAGTATTAAAAATACTTGATATCAAAAGGAGAAAAAAAATCACCCATATCGTATATATTTCTTACCAAACAGTATCAAAGCACACAGCTTCTCTGAGGGTTAAAATATTTTAAGTTAAGCGATTCTAGGTGGGAATGTTGAATTTAGAAATGATTATCCCTGGACTAGAAATGCCTCTTGTGATATAATTAATGAAACATATTCATATTTTCTACATACTCATATTTTTACTCAGCCAATCCCATCTTCTCTTAGAGAGGCTTTCAGTAGAACTATAAAATGCCAAGGGAGAGGATTATGCAGTCCTGAAAAACAGCTCTCTTACTTTCTGGTGTCAGAAGAAGTCTGACCAGACTGACACTCGAAATACAGGACCACTGGGAAAGGTAGAAGCAGCTGGAAAAACAATTGAGCCTGTGGTTACTAGTGTTAAAAAGGAGCAAGAGACCCAATGGAGTCACATGTGTGAAACCTCACGTCAGCAAACTAAGACTTCATCCCTAACACAGTTGCAACTTTAACCTCTCCCAGGAACTAGTCACCTTTAACCAGTCAACATGGACTTACCTGATCAGCACGGTGAGGTCATTCCCAATGGGAACCCTTCCACCTGCACAGAGAGGTTACCTAAGCCAGAAACAATCCACTCTCTGCTTATAAGCTTCTTTTTCCCATCTCCTCCCTGTCTTTAAAAACCTTCCCTTTCCTGTAGCTCTTGGGAGTTCCTTTCTATCGATGCTGCCCGATTCGTGAATCACTGAATAAAGCCAATTTGATCTTTAAATTTACTCAGTGGAATTTCTGTGGGTTTTTTTTTTTTTTTCACGGTAGGAAGTTAGACTCACTTATTTTTTTTTGTCCCCAAAACTCTCTCCATTTGCTTCAGATTCTTCCCCGGCCTGCATTTAACACCCTCTCTCAACACAGTACAAAACAAATCTGTCTGCTGCAAATATGGCCCTAGCAACTTTTTCCCCAATTACTAGGGTAACAAAGTGAACAGCAGAGAAAACACCTCCAAAAAGAATGTGCCACACTGCTGTCACGTGCTGTGCAATGACTGTGACTATTTCCTTTGAGCCCTGGTTTGTAGGACAGCTTGCCTAAAGAAACTTTAGAGTCGAAACACACCTATGAACCCCCCTGTGACCTCTTCCCATTTGTTGGTCTCTGGGTTCAGAAGTTCTCAACAGATGGTACCTCCTCCCGGCAGGATATATCTGGGGGTGTTTTCTGAATACAGAGACAAAGGGAGCTGTCACAGCAATTGAAAGGCAAAACCGGGACTCAGTGGGCAAGGGGTCTCCAAGTTTTGTGTTATGGCATATGTAACTGAGGACTGCCCCAGTGGTCAGCAAATGGAATGCCAAGCATCTAAGCCGAGAACCTTCCTTTGGTTCACATAAATGCAAAGCATTCTTTAATGTATTTTTAATATAAGCCGCACGCAAAATTCTGCAGAATGAGAAGAAAATGCTACTTTGGTTTGTTGGGAACTTTGCTAAGGATTGTTAACCATTTCAGGAAAGCTGCATCACCGGCAGCAATGCTACTTCTAATTTTCAATAGCCCATTCAATCCGTCTGTAGCAGTGAGTTTTATAGCTGAAGCATTCACAGGGGTTCCGCGTAGAAGGGCAAGCACCTGATAGTTCCTTGTGTCCTCTAGAGCCTTGCTATTCAAAGTGGGGTCTAAGACCAGTAGTACTGACTTCAATGGGGAGTTTGCTAGAAATGCAGTATCTCAAGTCTCCCAGCAGAGCTGTCAACTGGAATCTGCATTTAACAAGACTCCCAACAGAAGCAAGGCTCTAGTGAACTCACGTCCAAGAGTATATTATACGTATGGCAATAAGCATCATTTATTAGAAATTCTTTCCTTTGATTTTTATTTTCTGTAGTTAGTTAGGTCACTACAGGACTTAGAGAATTGGATATATTAAAGGATGCATTAGGGCAGCCTGGGTGGCTTAGCGGTTTAGCGCCGCCTGTGGCCCGGGACGTGATCCTGGAGACCTGGGACAGAGTCCCACATCGGGCTCCTTGCACAGAGCCTGCTTCTCCCTCTGCCTGTGTCTCTGCCTCTCTGTCTCTCTCATGAATAAATAAATAAAATCTTTTTTTTTAAAGATGCATTATCCATTAACTTCATTTGAGGATAATAAGGAGAACACTAAAAATATTTATTATCAAACAAGGAGTCACTGAGTTGAGAAGCCCGAAGTAAGAAATAAGTTACACACTGCCAGTTCTGTTTGTTCTCAGGTTTTTCTACATTAACTCCAGCTCCAGAAAAAAAAATAGTCAAATTGCAGCTGACTACAAAGGAAACAAATATGATTTTCCTGGACTGATCTTTGTGCCCCAAACTGTCCTTATAGAGGCAATGTGGTGCTAGGTCACCAAAATGTGGCATCAAGTGCAATTTGCCATTCACAAATGTAAACATGTGGAAACATATATTCCCTCTGAGGCCCAGACATCAATGCCTTTAAGGCAAAAACAAATAATCTTTGAACCCTTCTCCTGAACAGTCTTATTACTTGATAAATAAGTCCACACCTAGTGCTCTCATAGGGAAATATCTCTATGCTTTTATCACAGAAATGTCTGTTTTGAACTGAAGTAAAAACAAGATTGGATGGTCCCAGAATACTGTCAAAGGGACCTGAGCTCCATGTTCCCAAACTGCCAAATTGTCCCACAAGCAGCTCAAATGAGCATTTGACTTTCAAAATCATACTCAAGTATCTTCACCTCAACCTGTTTTTTCTTTTGCTCTGTTCCTTCAGTAATGACACTGCCCCCTCCCCCAAAAGTAAACCGACCCAAGCTCTTGGTTCTACAATAATGAAAAAGAAATCATTGAGGGCGCACCTGGGTGGCTCAGTGGTTGAGCATCTGCCTTTGGCTCAAGTCGTGATCCCAAGGTCCAGGGATAGAGTCCCACATTGGGCTCCCTACAGGGAGCCTGCTTCTCCCTCTGCCTATATCTCTGTGTCTCTCATAAATAAATAAATAAAATCTTAAAAAAAGAAAAAAGAAAAAAAATCACTGAGAATTCACTATGTGCCAGGCCCTGGTGACAACAAGACAAAAGACAGATAGTCTCCCCGGTAGAGAAGCTCATGAACAAGGAAATCCACAATGTGTAAAGCAATCCTTGAATCCTGCCTCTTACTAGCTTCCCACCTTGACTGAACTGTCAGGACCTGTTCATTTTATTTTTCAGGCATCTCTTCCATTTTTTTTACTCCATCAGCAGCTAATTATCTAACAAACGTAATCAGTTGCAGCTTCACTAAATAGAAGCTCAATTAACTGAAATCTTTTTCGTCCAAATTACAGGAAAAGAGGTTTCCATAAACCAATAAGCTAAAGGCAGGCGAATGGCATATCCATTATTTTTACATGCCAGGCATACATTCTGCTTCTTTGGGTCACAGCACTGTCATTTTCTTCTAGGAATGCATATCCCATGGCCCTTCTCTGGCTCAGTTCCTGTGGTTTCCACTGGATTGACCCTATTCCCTGGCATAAGAAAAGCACACCATCTAGCTTTGCCTGTCACAGGTCTAAGAGAAGGTGGGAAGAAGGGAATCACAGGACCCAAATCAAAACACTGAGTTTTAAATCTGGAACTTTGTTGGAAGAATGGCAAGAAGTCCAATTTCTACTGCTAATGCTAAGTGAGTAGACCTATTGGAGTCCATTTGCTCACTCAGGCAAAGATCTTCCTTGAGAGTCAAATGACTGGTGAGGAAAAGGGAATCCAGCTGACAGAGCAGGTCTGAATCCTGTTGACACATTCTTAGTAAATCCTTCTCCAGATACTTTTGCCCTGTTTTTTGCCAAAGGTGACTGGAGTTAGCTTTCTGACAATTGCAACAAAAAATACAAATGCTTCAAGTTTTATTTCATTTCATTTATTTTTCTTTAGTTTTATTTCATTTTAATTGCCAAATTTAGTTAAAAAAAAAAAAAGACTTCCAACCAAATCTATAAAACTTTAACCACTATAAGGGCCTATGTTAAAAATGGATCCTTGTTAGGACACCTGTGAAATCCCATGATACAATACTAGGGTATGGAAGAGATGAAATTTTGATAAGTATACCCTCCCCCCTTTACAAAAACAGCAACACATGTGAACTAACTTTGGACTGTCCAGAAAGACCATTCTCAAAGAGTGTTTCTCAAGACACCAGTCCCTTAAGAAAAAGAGTTTGGGGGCAAATGTGTGTGCTAGCCTGCCTACTATGTTCACTACTTAGAAATCAGGGTGTCTAATTAGCCTTTTAAGGGCACTGGAACTTACGTATTTAAGAAACCTGCTTCCCAGTGTTCTCTGACCTCCTAAATTTCTAATTTCTTTTATTATTATAACTTTAATTTATTTATTTTTAGCAACAGCCAGTAACATTTCACTAGGAAGTCACTGCACTCCAGGATCTACTAGCACTGTCACTATTCCTGCTCTTGCCAGGTTGCTGTTGTATGGGTACAATGTAAGAACCTTGATTTTCAAAACCTAACAGAATGTAAATCTCACTCTCTCAGCATATCTCACGATAATACATTTCCAGAAGTTATGCTGTCAGCACTGTGTTACAGTTATTAATCTTGTATTTGGAGCTGTTGGGGCTATTTGTGCTCGTGTGTAAGCAAAAAGAAAGGTATGTGTAACTGAAATCACCCCAGAAAATAAGTGTTTAAACCAATCCCAACTTAATTACTTTCTCAAAGAAGCTAAGACTGCTTTCTATGACAAATTGTACTTGATTTAATAATCAAAGTCAAAGTGTTACATTTCTGAACAGAATAAAGTTCAGGTTATAGCTAATTACTCCAGAGTTGAAATTTAAAATTCTGTATTTGTGATTTAATCACATGACCCTAACACTATTTGAGCTGAAGCAAGTAGATAAGTCTAGGCAGAGAAGATTTATTTTTTAATGTAATCTGGGTATTCCTGGATCAGATATGCCTACTCAGAAATAGTGAAAAATAGAGCTCAAAGAATAAACTCAATGTTAGAACATGTGATACAAATGCATGTTTTAAATGTTTCAATGGTCAACAAAGTATGGTATCATTCATTCATACTTGTATGCATATTCATTTATTTAATAGATTGCTAATGGCCTATCCTGGGCTGAGTGCTATGTTAGGTGATAGGAAGAGAGTGGTGAGCAAAATCAGACTTTTCTTTCTCTCAGGTTACTGGCTGAATTGTGCTCCCACATCCAACCCTGTAAATGCATATGTTGAAGTCCTAACCCTCAGTTTCTCAGAATGTGACTGTATTCGGAGACAGGGTCTTTAAATAAGTAAGTTAAAATGAGGTCATCAGGGTAAGCCTCACTCCAATACGCCTGGTGTCCTTCCTTATAAGAAGAGAAAATTAGAACATAGACATTCACAAAGGCAAGACCATGTGGAGACTCAGAAAACAGTCATCTACAAGCCAAGAAAGGGAGTCTCAGAAGGAACCAACCTGCTGATACCTTGATCTTGGAGTTATAGCCTCCAGAATTGTGAGAAAATAAATTTCCGTTGGTTAAGCCACTTAATCTGTGATACCTTGTCATGACAGCCCTAATAAATTAATACATTTATAAAGATTAAATTCTGGGCTCAAATTGTGGCTTAGTAGGTTGGGCATCCAACTCTTGGCTTTGGCTCAAGTCATGATCTTAGGATTGTGAGATCAAGCCCCAAGTGGGACTCTGCACTCAGAGGGGAATCTGCTTGGGATGCTCTCTTTCTCTTTCTGCCCCTACCCATGCTCCCACATACTCTTTCTCTAAAATAAATAAATACATATTTTTAAAAAGTAAAGCTTAAACTCTATCTGAAGAGCCAGACTTTTTTTTTTTTAAGATTTTGTTTATTTATTCATGATAGACACAGAAAGAGGGAGAGACACAGGCAGGGGGAAAAGCAGGCTCCATGCAGGGAGCCCGACATGGAACTCGATCCTGGGTCTCCAAGATCACACCCTGGGCTGAAGGCGGCACTAAACTGCTGGGCCACCCAGGCTGCCCCTGGAGAGCCAGACTTGGATCAAGTAATCACACAAATAAACCCAGACCTGTAGCTCTGTCTTGGTGCAGTGTGACCCAACAAAAGGAGCTGTAAGAGAAGAGAATGACCTAGTAGGGAAGACCAAGAAGGCCTTCCTTCCCCAAGAAAGCATACCTGAACTGAGATGGAAAGGAGAGTAGGTAACAAGGTGAGAAGGGACAGGACATACCTTCTAGGCAGAAAAACCAGGATGTGCAAAGGCCCTGTGGAATATATGTGGGACCAATGGCAAGCAGAAAGGTGAAGGAGCAGAAAGCAAGGAAGTGCCATAGGAGATATGTTGCTGGCAGATAGTAAAAGGCCAAGCCACATTGTTCAAGATAAGGAAGGAGTTACTGGGATGCCTCGATGGCTCAGCAGTTGAGAATCTGCCTTTGGCTCAGGATGTGGTCCTGGAGTCCTGGGATTGAGTCCCACATCGGGCTCCCTGCATGGAGCCTGCTTCTCCCTCTGCCTATGTCTGTCTGTCTATCTGTCTCTGTCTCTCCTGAATAAATAAATATTTTTTTAAAAAAGGAAGGAGTTATTATTACAATCATATTCCAAGGGTCTATGAATCTAGATGGAAAAAGCTACATTCTGATTTTCACTAACTGTTAACTAAAACTCAGCATTTCCATCTACTATGAATCTTGATAACAGATTTTGAAAATATTATAGCAATATCTGCAACTTTTTCACCAATAGAAATTAGAAGTATTTTCAGATCATGTTAGGGTTTTTGCAGACACCTTGAAATGTATTTGTGTTCATTACTATTTTGAAATTATTAAGTTATTATGCTTTGTTACATAACCCATTTAAAGAAGCTCATATGTTACTCCTATGATCCATGTAGCACATATTTATTTAAAAATATTTGGCTAACTGTATGTGAATATAATTGTTTCCTTTGTTATGTTATTTCATGCAGCTAAAAATAGTATTCTGAGAAGGTCTCATAGGCTTTACCAGACTGTCAGGAGGGTCCAGGCACAGAAATTTAGGACCTCTTAAGGTTCCTGTTTTGTTTTTATTCGAAAATGAATTACTAGTGTGTCACTTAGGTAAGTTTTTTAACACCTCTAAGCCTTGGTTCTCTCATTAGTGAAATGGGGATTGATAATATTCTCTCTATCCAGTACAGCGGATCAAATGAGTTGATACATACAAAATGTTTAAATGGTGCTCGGACTTAGGAATGCTTAATAAATAGCAGATACTGTTTTATTATTGATGAAAATGCATTGCGGTGTTTTAAGTTGAGGGAGTGATGATGGTCAAGTTTACGCTTTGAAGATCATTCTGGCTCTAACACAGAATACTTGAAAGGGGTCAGGGTGGTGACCAAAATAGAGGATAGCAAGAGCAGTGCCACATTTGAAGAATATCCTAACCTAATATGAAACTTTTTAGTAGAGGAAACCATTTTTCAAATCAGATCTTAAGTAGAAGGCAGATACATAAATCATAGAAGCAGAACCACTCCTACTGAAGCTGGGTGTGGAGTTCAGAATCACATTAGCTCAGCATTTCTCTTTCCTCCCAATCAATTTGGACACACTTATAAGAAACTCCTAAATCTACAGAGACCATAATTTGAAAACTGGTCATGGTTATTTTCTTACAGGGTACTCCTGTTATTCTGTGTTGTCAAAACCACTAACTAACCCCAGGTTCTCACAAACTGTAGGATCATCCATTTCTCAATTTCCCTACAGGTTAAGTTTCACTTCATTTATTCAAAAGTATGTGTTCAGTGTTCAGTGTGTGCCAGGCACGGTTTTAGACAGTGAGGACACAGCTGTACTTATAGCATTAAACAAAAAATATTGGGAGCTGAGGAGAGTAGACAGAAAATTAACAAAATAAAAAAACAGTACTTAGAGATGATCATGATATAGATTAACATTTATAAGGCTATGACATAGTAGCTGATAACAAGCATATCTTACTTCTTGGCATCCCAGCCTAATGTTCAGAATATTCTAAGCCAGCTTCCTGAGTGTATCATAACATTCATTGCTTTTTTTTTCATAAAAGGACATCACTATTTGCTTATCCTATTTTTTTTTAAGATTTTATTTATTTATTCATGATAGACACAGAGAGAGAGAGAGGCAGAGACACAGGCAGAGGGAGAAGCAGGCTCCATGCTGGGAACCCAATGCGGGACTCAATCCCGGGACCCCAGGATTGCACACTAAACCACTGAGCCACCCAGGGATCCTGCTTATCCTATCTTTATATTATTTATTTTTTAAAAAAGATTTAGTTGAGAGAGAGAGAAAGAGAGCAGTGGGAAGGCGCAGAGGCAGAGGGAGAGAGAGAGAATCCTGAGTAGACTCCCTGCCGAGCTCAGAGGCCCTATAAGGGATCATGACCTGAGCTGAAATCAAGAGCCAGATGCTCAACCGACTGAGCCACCCAGGCTCAGAGCTGGAGACCGAGTTGGAGACTGAGGAGAAAACTAGATATTGAGGGAAAAGTAGAACACATAGAAAATGAAGTATACTATTTGAGAAAAAAATAAAAGCCTACAGTGGTCTTGACTTCAGCAACATAATTTTATATAGTCCATATAACCCTATGAGTATCATCATCATCATCATCATCATCGTTGTCGTCATCATCACTGTGCTCACTTTGGAGATATGGGGGTTAAGAATCTAAAAATGTTGAGACTTGCCTAAGATCATGCAATCTTTAAATACAGAAATAAGATGTGGACCCTGGAACATGAAAAAAAGCACACAGGTTGGCCATGCTTTCAAGGAAGCCAAGCAAGATTCTGAAGACACGGATAATTAGAAGAAGAGTGAGAGAATGCTCATCATCATAATTTCTGGAGGATTTGCAGAATTTTCTTAAAAATATTTTATTTATTTATTCATGAGACAGAGAGAAAGAGAGAGAGTCAGAGACACAGGCAAAGGGAGAAGCAGGCTCCATGCAGGGGGCCCGATGTAGGACTCGATCCCAGGGCCCTGGGATCACACCCTAGGCCAAACAACCACTGAGCCACCCCAACCAGGTGCCCAGATTTGTTGAATTATTCAAAATGTTGACTCCCTGACATCAAAGGGGAATCAAGGTGAGTCTTCCTGGAAGACCCAAAGAAGACCTGATCCAAGAAGACCAACAGGTATTGATTGTGCTTTGACAGGAGGTCCATATTCAGAGCATTTACAGGATGGAAAAATGGGTTAAAAGTTTTTAACAGAACTTTTTCATCATCAGAAAACCATAAAGACATAAATTAGTGTTGTGAAATGGAGCCAGATAACTAAGCAAACAGAAAACAAGAGATATTAAGAATCTTATCTCCTATACTCTAATATATTCAAACTATCTTTATTTTTTTATTATTTAAACAGTAGCAACTACAGTTATTCTGCTGATATAAACACTTAATGTGTGTCCAGCAGCACACTAAGTGGCATGTTCTTGGGCAGCCCATCTTCCCATGTCATGGTTTCCTCAACAGGAAGAAGAGGACAGAAGTGTCTATCTCACCATCTATGGTGAGAATTAAATGAAAGGGCATGTAAACAGTGCTTCCAGAAAATGCCTGGCATATAGTAAGTGCTCAAAGTATGAACTGTTCCATCACCACTACCCTGGGTTCATCCTCAAAGTGAAAGGTAGGTTTAACCAAATCATTTCACAGACACATAAATCAAAGCTTGCTGAGCTATCCTCAGGAGTTGGAGGGCGAAAAGGACTCACTGTCAAGACACTTGATTAACACAGATGCTGACAACATCAGTTGATTCTGGCTGAGTCTTCTGCTCTTGCCCACCCTAGAAACTCTTCTGCTGCAAATACAGCTGCCCTATCACGTCGCCCCATCTCAGCTCCTGGGACTAACCCTCAGCTGCACTTCTCAAAGCAAGGCCTTCTAATGGGCAATAAAACAAGTGTGGGCAAAAGCAGAAATCTATTATTTACAACCAAAGACTTGCATGACAAAATACTGCAATTACTACTCACTACTATGGCCGGATGATTCTCTGAAGAGATAAAATAATTGGTTTCCTTTATATTTTATTTTTTCCTATTGAGTGATTTTTTTCTGTGTGTACATTTTAGAAACCACTATATCAGGATTCCAAATGAGAAATTTCTGTTATATATAAGGTTGCCTGTGCTCAAAGAGAAATTCAGCAAATTAGGTAGATATTTATTACAAAAAAATAATTATGGAAGAAAAGAGGGAAGGGGGAAGGTCCCCAAACTAATAAGCTTACATAATAGATACATAATTGCCATATGAAATCCATTCTAAAATATTCCCCTAGATAATCCTCTTTAAAAAGGTAACAGGTGGCTAAGAGATAACTGCCTTAGAGAAAGGAAGACAAGATGGAATGAGTACAGGAGAAGGGGGGTATTTAGGGTCGGAGGATGTTAAGAGAGCCCAGAACTAGTTCCAGCATCACTCCCATCAAGCAACATGGAGACTTGCCAATGGTGTCATAGGGAGAGCACTGCAGAGCTCACACTCCGCAAGGACTGTAAAAAATGTGTGAACCAAGACAAGACAGGAAATGTGCCCTGGACACACTCCCTGCAGGGACTTTGTACCACTGTCCCTCTGCTTGGAATGCCTTGCCCCATTACTGAAATGGCCAACTCCTCATTTTTCAGGTCTCAATCACGTCATTTTTCTTCACAGCCCTTATGATCTGACACTATCAAGTTCATTTACTCATAGACTTTTTGTTTGCCTCACAGTACACAATATAAATTGTGGATAACTGAATGAATCTGGAGCAGATTCCCAGACCTCTTGTAAGGATAGATAAGGCTGGGATCTCATTTCACATGCAGCGTCGTACAGCTCCGTTCTGGCTGCACACTGTGTTGGGAGGTCATCCCAGTCATCGTCAGACCTGTGGGAAGGGGCTCTGTAATCGATTTATGAGGTCTGCCACGAGTATGGCAACATGTATGTGCAGGTTTCACTCACCCATGCATGGCTCATCCTACATGACCTAGGACCCTTTCCTGGTTTCCACTCTATTTAAGCAGTTAGAATGTCCCTCCTTCTGAAAGCAAGGCAAGTCCCATGACTGCACTTCTTAAAACCCTACAATGACACTCCTTCTCACTTGGAATCAAATCAAGCAGCCATTCATTATCCACCTCCCGTTTTACCCAATGGGTTCCAACTGAACTGGCCTCCTTGCCTGTTCTTCACAATGCAACCAGGACTCTCCTGCCTCCCTGTCACAAAAGCATTTTTCCTCCATCAGAAAGACGCTCTTCCCTCAATACCCCGGAGCAGAGATCTCTTACTTCCTGTGGGTTGAATTTTCACTCTATCCAAGTGCCCACCCTTGCTCACTCTGTGTAAAATAGCCCTTCCTCATTATCACTTTCCATAATTTCACCCAGCTTTATTCTTCTTTAGAACATGACATGTAGGGATCCCTAGGTGGCGCAGCGGTTTGGCGCCTGCCTTTGGCCTAGGGCATGATCCTGGAGACCCGGGATCGAATCCACATCGGGTTCCCGGTGCATGGAGCCTGCTTCTCCCTCTGCCTGTGTCTCTGCCTCTCTCTCTCTCTGTGACTATCATAAATAAATAAAAATTAAAAAAAAAAAAAAAAAAGAACATGACATGTACAAGGAACGCTTGCTTAAACAGCAGAGGGGACAGAAGCACCGACCCAAACATGCACAAAAGTCCACGTATTAACTTTGACTCCCCCAAAACTTTACTGCCTACCGTCGACTGGAAGTCCTACCAATAACATAGACAGTTGATTAACAACGTGTATTTTATATGTTATATGCATTACATACTAAATTCTTACAATAAAGTAAGCTAGAGAAAAGAAAATATTATTAAGAAAATCATAAGGAAGAGAAAATACATTTACAATACTATATATCATATTTATTGAAAAAAAAAAATCCAGGGATCAGTGGACCTGTGCAGTTCAAGCCTGTGTTGTTCAAGGGCCAACTTTACTTATTCATTGTCCATTTCCTCCCTCCACTCATTACCATGTCTCATCCTTTACCTAAACCCTGTGTGTGTGTGTTGGGGAGAGGGGTGAACATCCTGACCCCTCAGGGTCCTTCTGGCTGGACTAAGACTCCAATTGACATTAAACAGATGAACAGGAGAAAATATTTAATAGCATACCTGCAAGGAATCCACACAGACATGGAAATTCCAAAAACAGGCAAAATGAGGTATACATGTCATTCTGACCTAAGGACAGGGTGGTGGGCCTGGGACGTTAGAGGAAAGGAATGCAAGTTACAGGAAGATGAAAACAGAGTAAATATTTCCTAAACAAATGTTTGGTGGGCTACTCAGAAATAATGGGACAAAGAAAGGACTTCAATTAATCAGGCCTTGTTAGGTTCACCCCTAGACATACCACAACTAGTCCATATCATAATGTCATTATCTATGATGATAGCTCTCTTCCTGAGCTGTCCTATTTATTTATGGAGCATCCACTAAGAACAAAACTTGGTACATAAGGAGTCCCCCATAAAATATGTGTTGAATGAATGACTGAATTAATTTCCAGGGGTGATTTAAATGATTAACGCTTATTTTCATCTAAAGAACAACTTACCTACTCAATAAAACATGTCCATATGAGCCTCCTATCTTGCTACCCTCCTGCCAGGTAGGAGGGCACTCAAGTTCAATCTCCCAATTTGAAACAACTGTGGTGGGGGATCCCTGGGTGGCGCAGCGGTTTGGTGCCTGCCTTTGGCCCAGGGCGCGATCCTGGAGACCCGGGATCGAATCCCACGTCGGGCTCCCTGTGCATGGAGCCTGCTTCTCCCTCTGCCTGTGTCTCTGCCTCTCTCTCTCTCTCTCTGTATGACTATCATAAATAAATAAAAAATTTAAAAAAAAAAGAAAAGAAACAACTGTGGTGAAAAGCCAAAGAGAAATACACACTTGGATTCTCAGCAAAGAGCAATGTATCTCATCATGAAATACACGTAATAAAGAAACAAGAGGGGGGGAAAACTCTCCTGCAGGCCCTTTGCAAATCTTCCCTAAAGTAGTGATTCTCATAATGTGATTCATGAACTCAGCACCAGAATGCCACCAGCTCTTGCTAGAAATGCAAATGCTTGGGTGCCACCCTAGATCCTCTGAAGCAAACACTTTGAAGGTGAGGACCCACAAATCTGTGTTTTTACAAGCCTTCCAAAGGACTGATGCTCATTTCAGTTTGAGAACTACTGCCCTGAACAAAGACATGATATTTTAGAAATTTATAATAAATGTCTGTGTGTGTGCTTAAATATTTTATTTATTTCACAGAGAGAGAGGGTACGCATGCACAAGCAGAGGGAGCAGAAAAGGGAGAAGCAGACTCTCCACAGAGCAGGAGCCTGATGCGGGCCTCAATCCCAAGGTCCTGAGATCATGACCTGAACTGAAGGCAGAGGCTTAGCCAACTGAGCCACCCAGGTGCCCCTAAATATATTTTTTAAATCAAGCTTTGTATTCCAGGGCTGCCCTGGACTACTTATACATAAAACTGAACAACCACATCTGATTTCATCCTAATGTTGTAATTGTTTTAGGGAGCAGTTCTGATTATCACCAGGAATCTGCAAATTTAAAAAAATGACAGGAAAATGCCCTATAAGAAACCCTCGAAGGATAGAAAATGTGAATGTGTAACAGCTCTACATCCAGAAATTTCACAAAATGCCTTTACCTGAAGCTGTTTCTTTAATTGCTTCTAATGAAGTCGATGCATGTGTTAATTAACTATTAAATGCAAATGTGAGTACTTATAAGATGCATCATAGCTCTTCAGAGCACCAAAGAACTCGGTCACTCCCCAAGTCTAGAGAACATGGAGGGCTGAGTTCCCAAGTCATTAAGTCAACATCCCCTTCTTAATGCTCACAGGCACTTATTACCATATTTTGGAGTTGAAAACTATGCACATATGGCTCAAGGACAGTTTATATAAACAAATTAGCAATATTAATTGCTGGGTTTGTGCTGTTACATACATATTGTTTTATTTTTACAATAGCCCTAGGAAGTTTCGATCTATCCCCAGTTATAAGAAACTGAGGTCCCAAAAGACAAAGTAACTTATCTAAAATTGCACAATTCATAAGAATAAAGCCTGAACTGAACCCAAGTAGCTTTCAATGCAAGCCTTACTTTTTTTATTTTTTTCCTACCACACATATGGCTCCCTTGAGCTTCCAAGATAGGCTCCAAATAAAGGCACTTTTACTATAAGACTGAGAAAGATATGCCTAGGAAGGCCTTGAACACAAACTTCATTTACCAAGAAATGGTCTCTGGTGGATCCAGATTTTCCCCTTTTTCCTTCATGGATGCTCTGAATCACAGCTGTAACTTTCTAACAAAAAGATATGTGAATCACAGAAAGTCAATATGAGCAAAAGGATTCCAAAAAAGGGGGGGAAATATTAAGAAATGTCTGCACTGGTAGCCATGATAAAATTTTAATTTGAACATTTTCTAAGACCAGATTTCGGCTTATCAAGCACTATGCAAATCATATGCAGAGTTCACACAATGCCTGCATATATTCCCCCAGCCTGTCTGTTTTCCTCCCCCCTCTCCCGAGGATGTGGCCCTTGGGAAATCCAAGCAGAAACAACAGAGCTCTGATAGCCCTCTTGGCTCAGTGCTCTGGATGGAACATTTACTGTAGTGGAGATGACAAATCCGAGGCAAGTTTCTGATCAGTATTCGGTACAGATGTTCACAGGCGAGCCTACTGGTCTCTTACAAAGGCAGCATTAAATCCAAACATCAAGAAGAATTTGTATACAAATATTTTTTAAGTGTCAGATTAAAAACCCTCAGTCCAGTTAGAGTCAGAGGCAGACTCTTGCCACCCTGCCTCTTTAAAAATCAACACACACACACTCCCCAAACCATCTCTTTGGATGCACTCATTAGATAGAAATGGTTTTCACAATTGAACTCAGTGCCTTTGAAATGAGGATATAATGGAAACCAAAGAAAGCCCAATGCCACCATAGCCTTCTGGGCCACTGCTATAATTTGTCACAGAGCAATCTACAGGCTATCCCAAGAGACATTTCACCCATGAAGCTCCTCTCATTTCCAAGGATTACCAAGGTCTCTCCTGCCTGGCCTTTTCATTTATTCTTTCATCACTCTTGGTTTTCCTACATTTATCCCCTTTCCATTCTTCAAGATTCAGCTTAAATTTAAGTCACCCACTCTGAAAGGCCTTCCCTAGATCAAGACCACCCCATCATTTGCTAGAAAAATACTTCAACCACCTATAATTATTTTATTTCTCTTATCCATCTCTTCCAGAATCTCAACTCCTTAAAAGCAGGGACCTTGTTTGTCCTGGCACAGAGGGTATCTTCAAAGCCTTGGTCTTTAACTGCATGCTTGCCAAAGAAATGAATAAATAAGCACTTCCCTTTTGTACGTCCATTCCTAAAAGCTTGGGCTCTACATATACTGGAAAAACTTTATTCCTTAGATCCCCAAACCACAGGGCTTCCTCACTCTTAACAATGATGGAAGGCACTTACCTTCTAGAATGCTTCCAAGCAGAATCTGGAGCAGAGACTCTGGGGCGAGGGGCAAGAGAGGCAGCCCATGCTCCAAATTTAGGAACTCCACAGCACACTTGCCAATCTGTCTCAAGCCTCTAGATATGATGTGCTTCCCCCTACCATGCAGGCAGAGGGGGTCTAGCCTTCAGTCTTTGTTGCGGTGCATGTTGGATGACTAGGAAACCAGAAGATGAGCAAATCTGACAGCTGCTCCAGTGCTAAGTGAGCCCTCCACCAGGAGGGCCTTTGCTGAACCCAGGAGTGGGCGTGGGTAAGGACCTATGACTGGCGAGTCAATTATCTATCCAAAGGCTAGCAAGACTGACCCGGACAACTTTTCTGACTGATTAGAATAAAGACCCAATAAAAACTTGTCCAAGAAAATTTAAATACACACTTGGTGCCCTTTTTCATTTCATTAGATACAGTGTCCTTAGGCAGTTCTATCCAAACCCAGGGCTTCAATTAATATCTTGATGCCGAGGAGTCCTCCAGGCTGGACTTTTCTTCTAAGCTTCCCCACCTACAAACACACCATATAGCCAACCAACCCCTGGACACTGCTACTTGGATATCTTGCAGGCTTCTCAAACTCAAAACATGCAAAACTTGTCTACGGTCGTACTGATAGAAAGTGACAGGTTGATTTCAAGTTTCTATGACACCAAAGAATACACATAGTCTTTTCCCCTTGTTGACGGGGATACCTGTAGGAAGGTGGAAGGGAAGGTATGACTGTACTGATTTGCTTGGGTCAATGGACCTCAGATAAATGAGTTCTAGAGCAGACATGGTGAAGACTGCCAATAAAATGCCACCCAACTTCCCATCAACCTGGGAATCATTAACTTCAGTGTTAGCTATGGATTTCCTAGACAATGATGGGCTTAGAGTCATTTCAAGACATTTAACTGACTACGTTTTGGTGAGTTTGGGGAGAAGTTGGTACCACGTGCACAGCTCTTTAATGCTCACTTTGTTTTGTAAGAGTCTCAGTCAACGAAGGATCTTCCAGCACAGAGGATGAGGAGGGATAGAAGAAGCAAGGGGGCTGCCAGTCCACTGTTTTCTTTTACTCATCCTCATAGGAAAATACCACGTCTCAAGCAACGTTGTCCAAGTCCAGCTGGCTATATGTTTTACCTCATCTCATTTAGTTCACCAACACAAATAGGTTTTGTTAGCCCCATCCCTGAACAGAACTCTGTTGTCCTTAGGAGACACACTTCATTTGCAGTTTGTTTGCAAGCTTCAAATCTTTCTCATTTTCTTAGACACAGTTGCCACCAAACAAGCAAGCACCGGCCCAGGTATCAACTCGGTCCATTTGCCCAGGGACACTCATCCATCCTCAGCAGTAGGAGGCTCCAACCAGAAGGGCTGTCCCTAAAATGCCTCATTTCCGCACACTTCCTCGGGATGTTCCGGACATTAACCCTTGTCAAGTTTCTCCCGCCCTTGATCTTCTCAGGTTCTAATTCTCTTTGTCCAGGCAGGTTATTCTGAATTGGGCTTTTTTTTTTTCCTTATCTAACTTGGCACCAAGAATTTGCACATTTGACAAAAGAGTCAATGGGGTTTATGTGGTTTTTAAATTTAGGAATGCTATTCTAGGTCAGTTTTCTTTTTTCTATAGTCATCTTCATCTGTTCCTGGGAATTCCTGTGCATTGCAATGCATTACTCTGCAGAGATCCATTTTTTAATGGTACAAGGAGCATCAGTGTTAACACTTTGTAGAAATGTGCCTGTATGGTGAGCTAAATATTTCTCCTCCACGTGAGTTGTACGCTAGACCCCATCTCATTCCATTCTGCAGACGTGTACTGTGGGCTATTTCTCATATTTACCTGCCTTTTCCAATCCTCCCTCTTTTCCTTTTAGACTCAAAACAAGGCTTTTTAAAGCTGTACAAACTCCATTGTGGCTTTCTCAAATCCCCAATCAATTAAAAATGGCTCTGCCTGGCTGAATTTTCGGAGACCTCTGCTGAGGTTAAGGATCAGCCACAACTCATCTCATATTACTTGCACACAAATACTGGGTAGGACACTGATGCAGAGAATTTCAGGAGATTTTATAAAAACTCTCATTCTCATGGTATTAAGTCAAGCTACGTTCTTATCAAGGTCTATGTGAAGAGATGATTTCTAAGCTTACATTTGGATAATAAAGTGTTATTTTAAGTAATTCAATTTTTTTAGAGTGTGTTAAGTGAATATTTTTTTCTGCCCCATGAAATGTCACAAAGTGATTGGCATTCAGTGGCACACCAAGGCCAGCTAGGAAGTATTTTTCCAATTTACCAAAATTCTAACTTAAGGGAAAGGGGTCTTGGTAAACTGCGAAGATGAGTCATACTAATGACACCTAATCCCTTAAGATGCAATTGTGTGTATACACTGAATTGGATTTAAATAATTTTATGTTATGTGAATTTTTGCTCGATTTTTAAAAATCACAAATGTGCAACTTACAAAGTCTAAACAAACTGATGATGATGCTGTTTTATTCACATGTGGATCAGCCTATGACTATCACAATCAATCACAGAACCTGCATGTATAGCTTTGAATCATGCTCCCAACCTAAATCGTAACAGATCTGAAACACCTTCACACTCTCTCAATGATTAGATCTTAACTTGTCTCATCCCAAATACTATTTGTATGTGGAAAGAGGATTTCAAAATCAAATGACTACTGAACTTTAAGCTAACTAATGCAGAATGAACCTTCACATTTCTTATTCAGACAGGGCTAACATACAGATTTAGAACTATCTATCTTCTCAATACAGGATCTAATAGGGGGTTAGCATTGTTATTCTTATTGATTAACAAAGAAAAATTCTTGGGATTTTTGTGGTGGAGAGTATCTGCAGTATATTTCTGTGGATGAATTGTAGTTTTAGCATAAAACCTTATCCTGAGTCCATGAGTTAACAAATTCTTCACTAAAAATACAAACTCTGACTATGTTTGTAACAATATGCCTTTCATCGTTTTCTATTTAACAATTCAAGAGGTCCAAACTGAGTTCCTCAAACAAATGTTTTTCTGATGGATGTCATGAAAATATTAGCACTTTTGCTATGTTTTGTCAAGGAAACCATTAATAGATGGTACATAGGAAGCTTACATTCCTCCTTGCTTTGCAGATGGGATTTAAAACAATATAGTATTTATCAAATTGATGGCTCTGTCTGAAAAGACCAAAATTTATATTGGTTTGTTGTGTGTGTGTGTGTGTTTTTTTAATGCTCTGAAATAGCAAACCATGGCAACTGCTGACATGAATGAGCAAAATCTAAGCAGCATTTTTTAAAGCCTCACTGGACTATTTAGCTACTGTTCCAGAAAGAATAAGGAGCCATACTAAAGCCTCTGTCTTCCATGTAATTATCCAAGCTCCATTTGCTGATTAAAAAATTGTGTACTGAGCACCTCTTAGGTGCCAAGCATAGTGCTACAAATGGAGAAGCTGTCAAATATGAGCCAAGGTCCCCTGTTTCCACAAGCTGGGAAACAGACAGCATTACAGTAGAATCTGCCAAGTGATGGGAGCCAAGAGAAGCTTGGGGTATTAGGAAGAAACCTGGTATAGCCTTGCATGGCCCAGAGAAGCTTGGGGTATTAGGAAGAAGCCTGGTATAGCCTTGCATGGCCAAGAGAAGCTTGAGGTATTAGGAAGAAACCTGGTATAGCCTTGCATGAAGTGAAAGATGATGAGGATCCAGGAATGAGAGGAAAAGGGGAGATTCTAGATGGAGGAAATGGAAATGCAAAGATCCTACAACAAAGTAGGTCAGACAGCTCTACTGCCTTTCTATTGCTTACAGTAGAATGGATGGGTGGGTTGGAAAAGCAGGATCTGATGGAACTGAAAAAGCAGGAAAGGGCCGAGTACCACAGGGCCCTAGTGACCATGATAATGAGTTTCTGCATTTTATTTTCATTTCAACATGAAGACACTGAAGGCCCTTATTCAGGATGTTCAATTTGCTTTAAATCCAGTCCTATAATTCCATCTTCACTAGATGTAAACAAAAATACCCAAAGGATTGCCCTCTCTCTCCTCCAAAAAAAACTTCCCTACCAAAACCACCTGTGGGTTTCATTCATCATTCCAAGTGAACCACTGTCTCAGCATGGCAGCAGGATAAACTGAAAGCTTGCCAAAGGATTTGAGGAGTTGACAGCTCATTGATCAAACATGAAATATTTTCCATAGTTACTGTACATGGCATAGGAAGACCTATCCCAAAAGTATGACCAAACCTAAGATGTAGGAAACTTTTTTTCACTGCTGATTGGCAGGGCTCCCAAGGCATAACTTTCAAACTGAACCTTCCATTTCACACCTTCCAAATTAAATATTTCATTACTCATATGCTTTGGGGTTGATGCTGTGCCACATGGAAGCACTTTGTAAATAACCAAAATAAGCACTCAAGATGGCAAAGGGATCCCTGGAGAAGAGAGAGTTATTAAAGTCATAAAGATAAAAGATATTTCACTAGCCATGGATTTCAAATTTCCCTCTCAAGTTCCTCTCTCAGTAAAGCCTTTAAAACTCCATCAATAGCTGAACCAGAGGAAATCAAGCCAATAAAATATTGACAATTAGAAGGCCTATAAAAACCCAAAGCTGCGGCCATGCAAATCCAACATGAAGCTTGTTTGTGATTGTGTGAAAAATAAAGAAACCAATAGGTACAAAGAATCAAGCAACATTTCACAAAGTATCAGTGGACACATAAAAAAGGATTTCATCATCAAAGAATACAAAATTGGACGCATTTTACATATAGTCTAATTATCAAAATATCAACCCTGTAAATGTAACTGACTTTCTATAAATTGAAAAATAATCTTTCGAACCAGTCTGACAAAACCAATGCTCTCTTAGAATTAAATATTCTCCAACCTGAGGTTCAAGAATGCTCCAACCATTAACAGATGAGAGTCAATCTGGCTTTTCCTCCCTCTAAAATAAAAAAGAATTTTAAAAATCCCACTTAAAATATGAAAATTGAAAAAAAAAAAGTAGGTGAAGATAGTGAGGGTCAGAAGAGGAGGAAGGTCAGCTTTTACTGAAATAAGTATCATCTGGCTACTTGCATGTCAATGTGAGGAGTCTGGGCAGAGCCCCTCTATCCCCATGGGAAGAGAGATAATGTGGTCAGAGGAGCAGCCATGGGTGTTCACTGATGGAGGAAAAGAGTCACCTCATACGTGGAGTAAAAGCAGACTGGCTAAGAGATGCCAGTCTCTCATTAATTCAGAAAAGCTTCATCTTCTTAAATTTGTGAAAAAGTGTTCAATCAATTATTTCCTCTAATTAGGGCTTAAGTAAACAGTGAGGCTGGTAAGTGGATTATTTGTAGTGCAGAGAAGAGAAAAAAGTAGAAGGAAGATAACTCCAGAGAAGAAGGGAGGGGAGAAGAGTAGAAGGATGGGAGTAGGGAAGAAGGAAGGGAAGAAATAAGAGAAAAGAGAGAAAGAGAAGAGAAAGCAAAGAGGAGAAACAGCCAGAAAATAGCATTCCATTCCTTCTGGCAGCTTCTAAAGAGACCTTGCCATTCATGTCAATTAGCCCTTCCTTTATACTCTCTTCTTCCCCACTAAACACCAAGGTATCTGAAAAATATGAGCAGTGGGGAAGGAGGGGAGATCCAGCACAAGGAAAGAGAGTAATTTCCAACCCACTGGCCTTGTCTGTCAAAGCTCTACAGAATCTGTGGCCTTACAGAGGAAAATCTGCAGTTTCGTAAGAATTAACAAATTGTTTTAATTTAACTAAACCCCAGAAGATGAAACACACACACACACACAAAACACACACATAACACACACACAAACACATCTCAACTTTTGCAAGACAGAAATTAAGTTTAAAACTAGTCAGTCATTTTCAAATAAAGAGAGAGAGAGAGAGATTATACATAATAGATCTCTGTCCTTTTTGTGGGAGAAGAATGTGCTCTGCATTCACATCACTATCTCTCCGTTTTTTTTTTTTCCAAGTATGAAAAGGGATGAGAAAAAGAATATGCAGCCTGACACATTTCTTAAACCAATCTCTGAGGCAGAGGCGGTTAGTGACATGCCAAAAATGAAAACCTTCTATCTCTTTGTTTCCAGTCTAATGCTTAGCGCACTGGATTACAGAGTTCTCAAAAGTTTCAAGAAAACTCATCCTTGAAGCTGTGTCTTTTGCCAAGTCTCTGTCTCTAAAAGTGAGATGATTGATCCACCTCTATCTCTTCCTCCTTCTGAGGTCTCTTTCCATCTGTAAGAGCTACTGGAAAAACAAACAAACAGATGGGAGGACAAAATATTTAACCCTCTTTTAGGAACACCAGAGGTGAGTTCTGTGAAAACAAGTCTTCTTACCATATTTCCTTGCCAATATGTACTTTTAGCAAGACCAGCTGCAAGTAATATCTTCCTTTGGATATTGTATCCATCAGATACGCACATGAGCATGCTGATACCCAATTTTGCCACTTCGATCAGCAAATCAGAACGGTGCTTATTTCAGGTGTTGCATGTAACAGGTTAAAAATTCACCACATGCTTTTGGCAAGCAATATGAGAAGAATATGAAAGGCTCCAATTTACTTACGGCATTAGCTTCCATATTAATTGAGACACTAATTGTAATTGGTGTATTATCAGAGCATACTTGATACACTCCCACCTAGGAATACCTGGTGTACTTTAAGCTATGAGGAATAGCTGTGTCCGAAACCAGTAACCTTATGATCAAAGCTACTCCCAAAAGCCTGCTTGATGAGGAAATAGGAAACTGCAGCACATAAAAGCCTAAGTTTCGCCTTTTGAAAGTTCTCTTTTGTAAATCACTTTGTCATTAAAGAAAGTATGCTAAGAACTCACTGCCCAAGATTTCATAAGCTTTCTGAGGCTTGGTTTAGAAAAGCAAAATGCTACAGAAAGAAGACCTGTAAGGTGTAACTGAAAAGATGAAGGCTTAAAGCAGGGAGGTTTAGAAGATCCTTTTTTTTTTCCACTTAAGATTTTTAGAGAGACTAGGTTACCCAAGGTCATATAATGAATTAAGTGTAGCAGCAAAACTTGAACCAATGTCTTCTAATTTCCAGTCAGGCACTCCTTTCAACCACAGGCTTCCTGACCAACAGCTCCATCCTGATTATGTTCTTTCTGGACATCCACAGACACAGCCCTTCTTGGAATCCTACCTCCCTGCCATCTCTCTGACTGTTGCTTTTTTTCCTTGCTCACTCTCCTAGCTCTATCCCCTAAATATGGTGTGATGATTAATTTTATGTGTCAACTTGACTGGGCAAAGGGATGCTCAGAGAGCTGGGAAAACATTACTTCTGAGTGTGTCAACAAGGGTGTTTCCACAAAAAAAAAAAAAAAAAAAATAGTATTTGATTCAGTAGACTGAGTAAAAAAGATGTGTCCTTGCCAATGTAGGTGGGCATCATCCAATCTGTTGAGAGTCTGAATAGAACAAAAAAAGGCACATTCGTTTTCTCTCGTCCTGAGCCAGGATGTCCATCTGCTCTTGCCCTTGGGCATCCACACTCCTGGTTCTTGGGCCTTTGGACTCCAGGACTTACCCCAGTGGATGCCCTAGTTCTTAGATCTTCAGACTCAGGCTGCATTACACCATTTGTTTCCTAGTTCTCCAACTTGCAGACAACAGATCAAGCAAGTTCTCAGCCTCCATAGCTACATGAGACAACTGCTATAATAAATGTCCATTTTCATGACCTCTATGTAGATAATTTTCAAGTGACTGAACTTCCAGCACCACATTCACTCAACAGATATTCGCCAAATGCCAACTTTGTTCTTATCACGGTATTAGGTTTCAGGGAACGATAAGAGAAATTAGAGAAGACAAGTCCCCGCCCTCATGAAACCTGAAGTCTTACAGGGGAGAAACAATTACTATAAACTCCATAATGTCATGGTCTTGGAACGAACAGATTCTTTATGAGTATATAGCCAGAATCAATCTGAAAATGACTTCCAGGGCAGCCCCGGTGGCGCAGAGGTTTAGCGCCGCCTGCAGCCTGGGGTGTGATCCTGGAGTCCCGGGATCAAGTCCCACATCGGGCTCCCTGCATGGAGCCTGCTTCTCCCTCTGCCTGTGTCTCTGCCTCTCTGCCTGCTTCTCTCTCTCTCTCTCTGCCTCTGAATAAATAAAAAAAATAAATAAAAATTTGAAAATTACTTCCAGAGGAAAAGAGGTTGGAAGCTAGATATCTCTGAATATACTTTACATTGGAGGTTTTACTTGGAGACCATGTAAACATCTATTTAAATGTAAAACAAAACTGAATTAAAAGGCAGCCCCTAAAAATAAAGAGTATCCCAAACAATCTAAAACTTGGCAATTTGAGTTTATATCCATAGCAAGGTAATTCAACAGAAAAAAGCTCTATAATAAATACTTTAAATATTCATATCCCTAGTATGAGGTTGTGTCGCTCTAAGATTCTTTTGCTGAAGTCCTAACTCCCAGTACCTCAGAATACCACTGGAAGTCATATGGGTGGCTTGTAATCCAATATGACTGGTGTCCTTATGTAAAGAAAAGATTAGGATATAGAAGGTCATGCACAGAGAACAGACCATGTGAGAACACCCAGGGACAAAGCAGTCACTTGCAAGCCAAGGAGAGGTCTCAGAAGAAACCAAATCTACTGATACCTTGACCTTGAACTGCTATCCTCTAGAACTGTGAAAAAACAAATCTGTGTTATTTAAGCCACCCAGGCCATGGTATTTTGTTATGGCAGCCCAAGCAAACTAATACCATCCCTGTACTTAAGACTCTCAGAGCACACCCCCTTCGTGGCCTTGTCATATTGCAATTGACCTTTAGTGGTGTGATTTTTGATCCCCCAGTCTATACACTCCATGATGACAGAAAGAGGGTAGAACTGGCAGCTGTAGTGACTTATAAATGCAACGTGAAAATTCACTCACCCTCCTTCCCATGTTATTAGGGCCTATGTCCCTCGCCTTCACTGCGGGCTTTTGGACAACATGACCACCAGGAACCAGGACACGGCAGATGCGATGCTGTGTTGGTTTTCAGGCTGAGGGCTTACGAGACTTCTAGTTCCTGTCTCCTGGATACCCGCTCTTGGACCCTAGCCACCATGCAGAGAGAAAAGCAGGCCATGTGGAGAGGCCACGAGCATGCGTTCCGGCTGACAAGCCCAGCTGAGGGCCCAGCTCATCGCCAGCAGCCAACGCCAGCCCTGCGAGTTAGGAATCCTGCGGGATGGAACCAGGGGCGGCCACCACCTGACCTGCGACCACATGATAGACCATTAGCCACAGCAGCCCTGGAATATGAGAGATAATAATAAAACTGCCATTTTAAGACACTATGTTTGGGGATGGTTTGTTATGCAGCAATGGGTCACCTGAACAGCACCCTCTAAATACGTGCTCGATGGAATTCTTTCTGGGCTATTTCTACAAATGTCCGTAAGTGCTTTGGGATGTCTCTGGGACCCTGAGCAGGTGAGCACTGTTCACCTAATGGTAAGCTCTTCAATGAAATGTCCGTTCGTGAAAGTCAGAATTAGACAAATAACCCTACTGACACTTGACCCCAAAGAGAGCCAAGTCACTCAAAAATGCAAGAATGAGAGAAGTTGTACAGACAAAAACAGCATTTCAGGACCCATTTCTTCGGCTTCTGAGTAAGGTTCTGTCCACGGTCATTGGCTGCAGACAGTGTTCACAAAGATTTTGATAATGTTGTGATGCAGCATCACCCTGCCTTCTGCTCCCTCTCCCAGTCACCCCAACCCTATGAAAGCTGCAACTATCACCATGGAAACGAGCCTGGGAAGAAGCTCAACATTCTTGGTCAAACCCTCTATGCCGTCAGCCACAGGGAATGCTGGAAGGAGAGGCTTGTATTTAAGTAAAAACAGTTTTTTCTGATTCTGAGAGACACTCATTCCCTTCTTCCATTATTTTCTCCCTACTAGGATACAAGAGAGATGAAAGAAAGAAAGAAAGAAAGAAAGAAAGAAAGAAAGAAAGAAAGAAAGAAAGAAAGAAAGAAAGAAAGAAAGAAAGAAAGAGAGGAAGGAAGGAAGGAAGGAAGGAAGGAAGGAAGGAAGGAAGGAAGGAAGGAAGGAAGGAAGGAAGAAATGAAATGAAATTTTCATTTCTAACTGACTTCCAAAATAATATTGAGGACCTACCTTGTGGGGACTATGAAACAAGCCATAGAGAACCCTAAGCCACAAGGATTTTTGAGCACTGGGCTGATTCCACCACCAGTGAAGGATAGCAATTAATATAAGCTAAATTAATATGTTAAAAATAAATTAATATAATTAAATATAAGCTTTCAGACAGACCTCAGTTCAAGTCCTGATCCCATTACTCAGCAGCTGAGAAAATCCATTCATTTATTTATCTATTCATTCAACGAAAGTATTTTGTGTGCCTTAATATTAGCTCATGGATGTTTTGCTAAACACTGAGAAAACCTTAAGGTGCAAAATAGACAGGGTCCTGGAATATGTACTTCATGCCTACCACATACCATCAGGCATTGACCTAGCTGCTGGGAAAACAAAGGTGAACAAAATCAACTCCTTGGCTTTTTTTTTTTTTTTAATTTTATTTATTTATGATAGTCACACAGAGAGAGAGAGAGAGGCAGAGACACAGGCAGAGGGAGAAGCAGGCTCCATGCACCGGGAGCCTGACGTGGGATTCGATCCCGGATCTCCAGGATCGCGCCCTGGGCCAAAGGCAGGCGCCAAACCGCTGCGCCACCCAGGGATCCCAACTCCTTGGCTTTAAAGAGCTTTCATTTTAGCAGGGGAGACACAGTAAAAAAAAAATTTTTTTAATTTTTTGACATATTGTTATAAGAGCCATGAAAGAGAAACATGGGAGGCTAAAACAGAAAAAAAAAAATTGAGTCTTTTGTAAATTTATTTATTCATGAGAGACACACAGAGAGAGAGGCAGAGACACAGTCAGAGGAAGAAGCAGGCTCCATGCAGAAGCCCGATGTGGGACTCCATCCTGGGACTCCAGGATCATGACCTGAGCCAAAGGCAGACGCTTAACCAGTGAGCCACCCAGGTGTCCCAAAAATTGAGTCTTGAAAAGAGACAGAGAGTGAGAGAGAGGCAAACCCAAGAAGCTGACTCTTAATGATAAAGAACTGCTGGTTACCAGAGGAGAGGTGGGTAGGAGCGATGGGGATGAAGGTGGGTGCTTATGATGAGCACCAGCTGATGTATGGAAGTGTTGAATCACTACATCGTACACAAGAAACTAATATTACACTGTATGTTAACTGGAATTAATTAAAACTTTAAAAAAAAAAAAAAGGAAGCAAGAAAGAAATAAGAATCTTACTTTAAGGGCAGTAGTCAGAGCAGGAAATCGTGTTTAAATTCTTTAAGTCATCTTAGGTTCCCTGTCTGGAAACAGGGAACTGGTTTGTTGCAAATGACCCCATGCAAAGCATGTGTATCACACTTGCCATGCCGGGATGTTCAGTAAACAGCAGCCAGTGTTGTCATTTCATCTATGAAAGCACACTGGGTGATCCCAGAGAGTGCAACCCACCATGGGTCCTGAGCCCGCTTGTCCCTAGTAAGCGTGCTAAGCCCTGACTGCTCTTTCCCCCAGCCATCGCTGAGCAATCTTTGGGGGATGATAAAATCACATCTCCCCACAGGGCAAAGAGGTTTGCCACAAAGTAGGCAGGTTCCCCAAACTCAGGGTTCCTCAACTTCGATGGAATTCCAGGATCCAGAGTATCCAGATTTCCCTTGAAATCTACCCCTTGGGATTTGGGGAGCTTGGAGAATACTGACACAAACATAATGCTCATGCTGTTTGCTGTGCCAGGAGTGCTGAAGCCCTTCACCGCAGACCCAAGAGTCACATGATTTTTGCCAGCATGCACAAAGTGGTAATTAACAGGCAAATGTATTAGCTGGTAAGAAGGGTAAAATCCCAAACCCTGACAGTGTCTCCCTAAGAATCACCAGTGACCTTTAACTTTGTTTAAAACAGGCAAGTCTTCAGTAACTTCACCCTTGACACGGTAGTTTCTTTTGATGACAGTTCTTAGGTACCATCATGAAACACACTCATGTAGACAGACACACAACACAACACCAATCCAAATCATTCCAAATTTCTGTAACCACTACCACTGAGCCTGGTAGTTTCTTTCGTTCTTCATCACTGGAGAACTATTACAGGTACTTATGTGTTCTCCCAGAAAGTCAGAAAGAGGAAGGGCAACAAAAAGAACCTTTAAAATCAGCATACAAGACAAAGGATGGTAACAAAGATGCAAGATGCAAAAAAAGAAAGAGAAAAAAAAGAGATGGCTAAGAGATCATAAAGCAAAGAAGGTGGCCGATTTGCAAATATTATATAGTATATAGATTTGCTCTCAAAATGGAGACCTATCTAGGAAGAAAAATGATCTCATATTAAGTAAGCTTTAATCAGCAATGCTTTGCACAAAGGCATTCTGTCAAGGGCACACCACTTTTAGCAGATGATAAAAATGGTGTGTAATAATCTTCCGTATCCCAAGTAAAACTAAAAAATGCACGGGCGGCAGTTATCATTTCAGCAGGGTCACAAAGGTTTTCTTGGTCCCCTTAAAGCACTTTCTTCCTTCTCTCCAGGCCAATTTATTTTAAAAGCCAAGATGTAAGTTGAATTTGCTAACTCTCGTTATGTATGGCAAAAGCTCAGAATCTGAAATGCATTTTTAATTGAGTATACTGCTGAGAGTTTGGAAATTCCGACTGAACCAGCATTTGTCTATTTCCTATTAAATGAAAAAAAGCAACATGGCCTTCCTTCCTCATTATCACTTACTCCTAGGAGTCATATGCACATTCCAGGGAATGAAACAGCAGGTACAAAGACATGCGTACACATACAAACCACAGTTTCAGACCCACATCTTGTTTGTTTAAAATAAGAAATCACTTGGGGGAAAGGAAGCAGATTTATCACTTCACCAAGGCACTAGCCATGCTGTGGAATTATTTCATGTCAAGGATAATCGCATCAATGAAATATTTATGTATACTCATTATAAGAAAACACTCTGTTTTATAACCAAGATTTTGTGCTGCTTAAGTAAAAAAAAAGCAGGAAGAGTTTAGGTTGCAGAATTCATTGTGGCCTGGATTTAAAAATTTAGTAAACCAAAGCCAGGACAATTCCCATATCAATGGAGATGTCCTCTGAGCAACCAGAGGTGCTGGAAGCAGTTTGTTGGAATGTTCAAAAGTTCTGTGTTACAATTAAAGGCACGGGAGACTGAGGTCTCTCTCTTCTCTAAGGCCTCTGAAAACAAAGCAAAATAAAAAATGGATTCCATGAGACCATTTTCTAAACTAAATCACTCATGCTTTCTTGCATTGTTTTAAATTAAAAGCATCCTCCGGTCCTCATCTCTGGGGCTGCCAGGTCAGATACCATCTTCCCAGGAGTGATGCACTGCATCAGATGCAGGACCAGCCTGCAAATCGGGGAGAGTCTCTTAGGACACAGAAGGCATCACAGGGACTGCCAGATACGCTACGGGCCAGTGAATTGTAATCCCAAAGAGATTTGTGTAATCTCCCAGTTAGAAAACCTGCACACTCCAGAATACACAAGGCTAAGAACATGATATATTGTATCTTGAGAAACTGCGCTGAGAGGGAAAATAAAAAGAATATATTCTTCTCTACCCAGGATTGATTTATCAGTCACTTACCTCAATGTGCAACGCCCAAAAAACAAAGGGAAGAAAGAGCACAGCAATTAGGCCAACACAAAGACAGACTATCTTATTTCACAGAGTGGTAGGAACAGTGGGGAGCTGCTGTTCCTTCCTTGCTACCTGATTCTAAAATCCCCAGCTCTTTAAAATCACTTAATTGCTTCTCTTAGCAGGGAATGTTTACTTCTTTTCTCTGCATTCTCTTTCTCAGAGTCCTGCTTAACAATTCATGTGGTAGAGTCTCTAAAAACTCTTCTTCATGGGACCCACGACAAATGGAAAGGATAAACCTATATGCCTTGAGTCCATGTGGAGGCTTGTGTTAGGGAATGGGGAGTTAAATTAAAAAAAAAAGGGGGGGGGGATTCTATTAACCATAGTATGATTGAGAAGAGGTTTTGCATACTAGGTCTCAAATCCTTTACGGATAACTCTTGATTGTAAGAGTTGAATGACTTGAAACAAGACTTCAAAGTCAAGTCGTGTTAGTTCGACCAAAACAGAAATTGATCAGTGAATGTGGTAGGTAGAAAAATGGCCTCCCCAAAGATGTCCATGTCATACTCCCCAAACTCATGCATATGTCACCTTACATGGCAAAAGGCATTCTACAGATGTGGTTAAGTGAAGGCCCTTGAAATGGAGAGGTTACTTTGGACTATTTTGAGGAGCCAATCTAGTCACATGGATTTCTTTTTTTTTTTTTTTTGAGATTTGTTTATTTATTCCTGAGAGACACAGAGAGAGAGGCAGAGACACAGGCAGAGGGAGAAGCAGGCTCCATGCAGGGAGCCCGACATGGACTCAATCCTAGGACCCCGGGACCACGCCCTGAGCCAAAGGCAGCCACTCAACTGCTGAACCACCCAGGTGTCCTGATTTTTTTGTTTTTGTGTATACATCTATTCTCCAACACCACACAATATTAGTTTCAATGTACTACATAGCGACTCAACTTCTCTATATACTATGCTATGCTCACAAGTGTAGCTACCATCTGCCACCATAAACACTATTACAATATCCCTGACAATATTCCCTATGCTGTGCCCTTTATTCCCATGACTTCATTCCATAACTTGAAGTCTGTATTTCCCATTCCCCTTTACCCATTTTGCCAATCCCCCTGCTCCCCTCTGACAACCCTCAGTTTGTTATATTTAGAGATCTGATTCTTCTTTCTGTTTCTTCATTTGTTTTATTTTTTAGATTCCACATATAAGTGAAATCATATGTATTTTCTTTCTCTGTCTGACTTATTTCACTTAGCATAATACCTTCTAGGTCTACCCAGGTTATTGCAAATGCCAAGAACTCATCTTTTTATGGCTGCATAATATTCCATTACACACATATTCACTACATCTTCTTGATCCATTCATATATTGATAGACGAGTTATTTTCATATTTTGGCCACTGTAAATAATTTGATAAACACAGAAGTGCATATTATTTTTCGGAACTAGTGTTTTCATTTTGAGTAAGTACACTGCAGTAGAATCACTGGATCATGTGGCATCACTATTTTTAATTTTTTTGAGAAACCTCCACAGTATATTCCACAATGGCTGTACCAATTTACTTTCCCATCAACAGTGCACAAGAGTTCCTTTTTCTCCACATCCTTAGCAAAACTTGTTGCTTCTTTTCTTATTTTAACCATACTGATAGGTGTGAGGTAATAACTCACTGTGGCTTTGATTTGTATTTTCCTGATGACTAGTGAGGTTGAGCATTTTTTTATGTGTCTCTTGGTCATTTGTATGCCTTCTTTGAGAAAATGTCTATATTGGATCCTCTACTCATTTTTCAATCTAATTGTTCAGTTTTGGGGGTGTTGAATTATATAACTTCTTCATATATTTTGGATATTAGCCCCCTATTGGATGTATCATTTGCAAATATCTTCTTCCATTCAGCAGGTTGCCTTTTTGTTTTGTTGACTGTTTCCTTTGTTGTGCAAAAGCTTTTCATTTTGAAACAGTCCCAACAGTTTAATTTTACTTTTATTTCCCCTGAGCTAGGAGACATAACTAGAAATATGTTTCTACAACTGAGGTAAGAGAAATTATAGCCTATGTTCTCTTTTAGATGGTTTCAGGTCTCATATTTAGGTCCCTAATCTATCTTGAGTTTATTTTTATGCATGGTGTTGAAAAGTGGTCCACTTTCAATCTTTTGCATGAAGTTCTCCAGTTTTCCCAAAACCATTTGTTGAAGTGACTGTCTTTTCTCCCATTACGTTTCTTGCCTCCTTTGTCATAGATTAATTGACTATAGAAGCATGGGTTTATTTCTGGGCTCTCTATTTTGTCCCATTGATCTGTGTGTCTATTTTTTAAATTAATTTATTTTACAGAGAGAGAGAGAGCACAAGCAGGAGGGAGTGATCAGAGACAGAGGGAAACAGACTCCCCACTGAGCAGGGAGACCAACATGTAAAGCTCCATCCCAGGACCCTGAGATCATGACCTGAGCCAAAATCAAGAATTAGACACTTAACTGACTAGGCCGCTGAGGTGCTTTAATCTATGTATCCATTTTTGTGCCAGTACCATACTATTTAGATTACTACAGCTCTGTACTACATCTTGAAATCTGGAATTGTGATACCTGCAGCTTTGTTCTGTTTCAAGATTGCTTTGGCTACTTAGGGTCTTTTGTGGTTCTATACAAATTGTAGTACTATTTGCTCTACTTCTGTGAAAAATGCTGTTGGTAAACTGATAGAAATTGCATTGAATCTGTACTATGTACTGTACTATTGCTTTGGGTACTATGGACATTTTAACAATGTTAATTCTTCCAATCTGTGATCATGGAGTATCGCTCCATTTGTTTGAGTGATCTTCAACTTCTTTCATTGAAATACTCTAGTTTTTAGAGTATAGGTCTTTCACCTCTTTGGTTAAATTTATTCCTGGGTATTTTATTCTTTTTTGGTGCAATTGTAAATGAAATTGTTTTCTTAATTTTTCCTCTTGTTTCACTATTAGTATAAGATGCTATTGATTTCTGGGTATTAATTTTGTATCCTGCAACCTCAATGAATTCATTACTTTTAATAATTTTTTGATGGAGTCTTCATGGTTTTCTACATAGAGGATCATGTCATCTACAAATAGTGACAGCTTAATTTCTTCCTTACCAATATGCATGCCTTTTATTTCTTTTCCTTGTCTGATTGCTTTGGCTAGAAATTTCAGCACTATGTTGAACAAAAGTGAAAGTGGCTATTTGTCTTGCTCCTGATATCAGAGGAAAGGCTCTCCATTTTCATCACTGAGGATGTTATTAGCTTTGAGTTTTTCATATAGAGCCCTTCTTAGGTTGAGGTATGTTCCCTCTAAACCCACATCATTGAGAGTTTTTATCATCAATGATGTTGAATTTTGTCAAATACTTTTTCTGCATCTACTGAGACGATCATAAGTTTTTTTCCTTTGTTTTGTTGATATGATGTATCATGGTGATTAATTTACAACTAGTAAACCATCCTTATGTCTGGGGAATATATCTACTTGATCATGGGAAATGGTCCTTTTAATGTATTTTTGAATGTGGTACTCACATGAGTCCTTAAAAGAGGAAAAGTTTTCCTTTCATAAAGATATAACAATAGAAGCAGGTCAAACAGACAGCAGCAATAGAAAACTAATAAACTACAAATAATTAAACAGCTAGAGTTGACTTCAAATCCAGTGAGACCTAGTTGCTTAACCACTAGTTCTCAGCTGAAAACAAGGTTGTCCCTCAGAGGACATTGGTAATACCTAGAAATTTGTCTGGTTATTATAACTGGGGAGTTGAGGATGGTGCTACTGGCATCTACAAAGTAGAGGCTGCTTAATATCTTACGTTACACAAGACAGTGTCCCACAACAAAGAATTATCCATCCCAAAATGTCAATAGTTCTCGGTCTTCAACACCTTTTGTCTTTATATCTTGGCTTGGCTTGGCTTTATTCTCAGGTAAGATCTCCTCACATGGTAACAACATGGCTGCAAACAGCTTCAAGCATACAACTTTCAATCTCAGAAATCCCTTCTTTAATAGATCTGGCAAAAGTCCTTGGATTAATTCTGACTGACTCAGCTAGGATCACTCCCTGACTCCTAAACTAATCAGTTATCCTTAGGATGGAATACTAGCCTGATTGGCTAAGCTTGGTCACATGCCCTCTCCTGAGGGCCAAAGAGGCTGAATCAGCTTCAGCTCCACACAAATCATAAGCCAAAAGCAGAGGGTGGTTACCAGAAGGAAACAATGTAAGAGAGTTGGGGTTTTTTTAAGTGTCTGTTACTGCAGTAGACCATCTGACCAAAAGAACAATGAGTTCTTATGGAAGGTTTTGTGAATACTTACAATAACAACTATCTTCCATACACAGGTCTCTGTACCTCCAACACTCCTCTTGGGACTCTTGAATTGACTAATCTATGACTCTAACTATTCAAGGTGTTTTTCAAGAGATCACAATGACACACAACTGATAGACTCTGCTATCTGAGGTTAATATGACATGAGTTCGGTCTATACAAAGTGTTTCTAAGAATGCTATGACCAAGCACTTATTTCTATAATGGTAGAAATAAGCTCTAATGAATTGCCAAAAGCATTATACCTGGATCCAAAAAAAAGCGTCCTAAAATGATTGAAAAAAAAGATTACTGTGAGAAGCTGATGCAATTCCCTTCATGGTACATGTTTCTAGAACCGATCTTTGATCAGTCATATCAATAGACAGAAGAAAGAGAAATGACCTCAATGCCTCAATCCAAGCCCTGGAATGTTGAGCCTTTGCTTTATCTTTTTACATCTACTTTTCCTATTACCCGTTCTCTGCAAAGCAGAGGCAGGTCACTTTAGTTAAGCACTAGTGATGTGCCATGCCTTCAAATTTTTTCACATTTTCAAAACTGTGGTATAAATAGTCAAAGTGACCTGTGATCAAGAATGATGTAAGTTTCTGAACACATACTGAAGTCAAATTCCTGCAGGTTTCACGGACAAACATGATAGATGATCACAGAAATTGATATCACACTAAGAAGGACAACATAAAAAGTAAAATGAATAAAATCCTCTTTTTTTCATATCAATCTCCCAGAAACAATGTATTTGTCATGTTTGTATTCAAGTTTCCCAAGTCAGATATCACTAGGCATCCTTTACAAATTTACATCTCTTCCTTCAAACCAGGACGCGGTATTTTTCCTTCCTTTCTTTGCTTCTCCTTCTTTCCTTCTTCCAAAAACCACCAAGAAATATTTTAATTCCTTCTCCCTGCCCTTTCTCTGCTCCTCACTCCACCCTTCATGCTGGCTTTCAGAATAGTCACCAAGTAGCATACAACTCTGCAAAGAAAAGGTCATAGAGCAAGTGCACTAAATTGCTAGATACTGAAAATGGTTTTCTAAAAATCATTTGAAAAATAACTTTTAAAACAAAATATTATATATTAAGAAAGAAAAAACAGAAGACACAGATAAATACAAAGAATTCCACAAATAGTACTCTACTTACATAAAGATACCCAGTATAAACATATTGCTATAGGTTAGTTTTAACTGTATATCATACATGTACACATATATGTGTATAAGATATAATCAGTACATACACATACATAAATGGACTTACTATATCTAATTCCACTTTTGTAAAGCAGAGAAAGCATACTACATTTAATTTACGTACGTACGTATTAAATTTAAAAATCAGTGGAATACTATGTTTTGTAACTTGCTCCATACAACTTAACACTACACATCATGAACACTGTTCTATACCAATGAATATTCATCTATGACATCATTGTTAATATTTAGTATTTTATTAAAGATGTACCATAATTTACCTATTCAGTCCTTTATTCTTATACACTTAGGTTTTTGCTAATTTTATAATTTTAGCATCAAAAATTTTTTTTAAGATTTTATTTATTTATTCATGAGAGACACACGAGAGAGGCAGAGAAACAGGCTGAGGGAGAAGCAGGCTCCATGCAGAGTGCCTGATGCAGGACCCCAGGATCATGCCCTGAGCTGAAGGCAGACATTCAACCACTGAGCTACCCAGGCGTCCCTGTAGCATCAAATTTTAAAATGCTACTATTGAGACAGACAAAACTAAATGCAGCTTCCTAACTTTCCATAGTTTATTTAGCCGACCTGACGAATTCTCCTCCTCACCTGTAGCTGAATAGTATTAATGTACTGTTAACAGTACTCCAATTTTTCCAGTGTAAATGTAGTCCTTGGGTAAAGGCATCAGAATGTGAACTCCACGAAGGCAGAGATTTTGGTCACTTTTACCTACTGCTGCATCCACAAGGATATAGAGCAGGTTCTGGGACATGATGAACATATAATAAATATATCTTCAATGCAAGGATCCATCTCCCTCATGAGAATGCCTACTCCACCCTTCCTTTTCTCCCCATCCCTGCTAACCTCCAAGCCAATAGGCAGGTATACAGGAGGCTTACACAATCCCATGGCACTGGGGAGTGGGGACCTGTGCTGGCCACTGAGTCCTCTGCCCCATGCTGTGAAGCACCTTACCTACCAGCTTACTCAATGTTCCATGGGTACTGGACACTGAGGCTGGCCCTGGGTGACTATTCTCCGTTCTCTAAGCTCAGACTGAGCCCGCATCTTCCTTTCTTAGGGCCTTCCTGCCTGAACTCCTTCATATTCTGATGAACCATCTGGGCCTTGGTCCTATCCTCCAACCAATCCCTGTCTCGGCCTATCTGGCCTGTACCCTCCCCCCGAGATGGTACAGGCCACTGTACCTCAGGCTCACTAAGGCATCCCCCATAGCAAATTGGCTGGTTCTCTACTCAGATATGTATCCATCCCTCTGAGGAATGTGTCACAACTTTCCTTTCACAGGAGGTGGGAGGTCAAGAAGCTCAGGATTGATAGGATCTCTCAGCCTCTCTCTCTCTCTGCCTGAGCCCAGTGTATTGCTTTTCTTATTATGATACTGCCAACCTGTCTTGCATGGGTGAACCCTGTATTATAGCCTTCCCAGGGTTCTAGGCATTGTGAGGCTAAAAAACCCTGCTGCTGTCAGCTAAGATGTCCAATAAAACCCCAAATACACCATCATTGGAATTCTGATTTGGAGAAAGGATGACACAGATAGATACGCTGACTGCCCTCCCCTCCCATCTTCTTCTCCTTTCGCACACTCTACTATGCCTTGAAGGGCTGGGCTCATCTTAGTCCACCTCCTCTGTAGCAGGGATTGACCTTCCCTATAATGTATCATCCAAACCAGAACGCATCGGAGAGTGAATAATTAGGCCAGGACAATGGACGTGAACTGGAACTGTCCCAGGCAAGCTAGTAAGTGTGGTCACCCTAGTTATACTAAACCCGACACTCAAACCCAATGGACCTAGTTCTTGATATGCTAATGGAGGCTTAAGGGATTTAGAAAATCTTATTTGGTAGACAAAAAGTTGAACACTGATTTTTCCTGCCTTCCTGCTTCAAAAATACTAATCTCCTGAAGCAAACAGTTGCCTCTGGGTGACAGGGAAGGTGGACACACACATACACATACACACACACACACACACAAATATAAAACAGAAAAGCATATTAATGAACCCAAAATGATTCACCCTCTTATTTATGGTATATTAAACAATGTAGCAAGGAACATCCATGTACACTTGCTCGTTGAATTTCTTACTTTTTGGTTCTGTTGGTTTTTGTTATCATGTTTAAAGGAAGTGGGATTACAAAAGACTTGAAAATTACTGAAGAGGCCTGAGGTAAAATAAAGCCTACACTGAAGCCTACTAAACAACTTGTTAATTTCCCACCAGCCATGGTGTTTCTCAACTCTGGGCTTTTGCTCATGCTGTGTCTGCTTCCTGAAACGCCCTCACTGAAACCATCTCACTCTGCCCTAAAAGTTCCTGCCCTCCGCCCTCTCCCCCGATCTCCCCACTCACAGTCGGTGTTCCCTCCATAGGACTCGTCTGCTTAGTGCCTAATGAAAGCACTTTCCACAAGTTGAGAACTATGTCAATCAGTTTGTACAATGATCTTGAGAAGGAAATAGAGTAGCCTTATTTTGCAAATTAGGAAACTGAATTTAGTAAGCTGTGGTACATGCATTCTAACCTAGGTGTCCTCATCAGAGTCCACCCTACCTTGTCCTTTCTGAGGTGCCTGTTTGATTATTTTTAAGGGTTAAATGCCATACTGAATATAACAACTCTTGCAAACATTTGTGGGGCTGGATGAATGCAACAAACTACCTTGGACCCATTTTCCTTCTATCTGGATGCTAAACTCTCTGATAATGAAGACTAGATTTTATCTAAATTCCAAAATGTTAGCATGACATGAAAAGCCTCAAGAAATTCTTACTAAATGCTAGCAGAAGTCTCACATGGACAAACACAATTCAGCCCTCCAGATGGTCACATTTCTGGAAAGGAACAGGGACCATCACCATGTAAGTTTCCAAGCCTCTTCTGTTTCTAGAATTGGATACCTATTGGGGCGGCGGGGGTGGGGTGACACTTGAATAGTATCTTTGACTTTATAGATGCAGGGAGAAGGTATCCACTGTTATAAAAGGGGTTTTAAAAGAGAGTTTGGAACTCAGAGATGTCTGAACAGGCACAATGACAGTAGGACATCCCTGATGGAATGGTGTTGTCTGGAATGCGGGCACTGGTCAGTTGAAGATGTCAGGGAGGACACCAAGGCTAAAACTACCTTCGAGTCTAACTAGTGACCAGTCCTCAGCAAAACCTAGATGGATTGAGAGGCGGGACAATTCGGGACAGAATCTACTTAGTAGTGAACTCCCTTATAGCACTACAGATATAACAAGGAGAGAAACTGTGTGAGTGTGGGTGGGTATGTGCGAGGAAAAAAAAAGCTACATTACCAAAAGCTTTAATATTGGATGGTTCGTGCAGAACATCCAACATCCAATGTTCCTCCAACCCAAGGTGGCTTCAAAGGAAAGCTCAGAATCTCCAGATGGCAGAAACAGGAGGGGTCCTATCTTGGCACATCTGAATGTTCTCAAAGTTTCTGGATCCCTTTACACTCTTCAAAATTAGTCTCCCAAGCCCTTTTCCATGCTCACAGAGTTTCTCATGAAGGGAACCGGATTCTGTAGATGCCATACTTACAAGTAGTAACATACCAGTAACTTCAGCCATCATAGGTAATAAATACTGGGATCTCTAGCTCTTCAACACATATCTCCTCTTTAAGGAAGGCTTTCTCATTAATGTTGGGAAGCTGACAACAACAACAACAAAAGGATGACAAAACTAGTGATTTTGACATGAGAAATGCACATCATAATCGCAGTTTGGGTGAAGAACTTAGGCTAAAGTGAGAACAACGAAATCTTAATCACATAGGAGGGCCTCATTAGAACCTCGAGGATTTCATCTTCCGAGATGCACTGTGAATGTCAGCGAACTTTGTGTGCAAAATTAGCATGTTTTTGGATTAGGAAAAGTGAGAATTAGCTAGATGTATCTGTGAACGTATCTATTATAAAAATCCCATCTTTTGCAGACATGCCATCATTCCAAACACAGCAATTTGATCCTCCAAGTGAAGCATCAACAATTAGAAGCCTGCACAGACAGGTTTAATTAACCTGAACGCTGTGTATCTTTGAAAAGACAATACACATATTTAGAGCTTTCTTCCACCCTGACCAGGCTTTATAAAAGCACATGTGTTTGTACATAAACTCACTCACATTGTCCTGTCAAAATTATGATGTAGTGGTGGAGAGGGATGCTAAGAGAAGTGGTTACCATAGCAACAAAAATCGCCACCACACTGGAGACGTCGGAGTGATTCTATCTCATCTCTCAGGTTCTTGCCAGAATGACTTGCTCAAGTTATCCATCAGCCATCCAGAACTAAATCCTTCAGGCAAAGGACTCCGATTGTTCTCAATCACCTGAGTACAGCCCTAACTGCCAAGTCTTTGGGTAATGAATTTTGCTGCTTCTCTGGCTCAGATCAATCAGGACTGCCCACTAGACTGGATGCTATCTGAGAGGAGGGTTTTTTCCCCTGTCTTCTTCTTTGTTGAATCTCCATTGCCTAGGATAATTCCCGGCATATAATAGGCACTCAATAAATATTTGTTAAATAAACGAATGAATGATCACTATAAAACACACAGCACTTATGAAACAGCTCAAATCTCCATACTTTATTTTTTTACAAGATTCACTTTATTTTATTTTAATTAATTCATTTTGTTTAGGTTAGCTCTATATCCAATGTGGAGCTTGAACTCAAGACCCTAAGATCAAGAGTCACAGGTTCTACCCACTGAGCCAGCCAGGCGCCCCTCCATACTTTATTTAAGGTCACAAGACTGAGGAACGGTCAGAAAAAATTTACCTCTTCTCTCTGCTTTGAAGAACTCCAAATAAGATTCCTATGCAACACGGGTTGATTCTTTCTCCCTTCTGGTTATCATTAGGTCATTCCATTGAGACAGGACAGTGCAATAGTTAAGTGTGTAGACTCTGAAAACAACAAGCCTAGGTTTGAATCCTGGTTCTATCATGGCATGACTTTAAGGGGACCACTTCATCTCTGTGTCCTCAGTGTCTCCATCTGAAAAGTTGAGTAACAGCACCTACCTTGAATGTTAGCTGTTGTAACTGGGTGCACCCTATAGATAAAAGGGCAAATAGCCACCAGTTCTTATGACTGCACAGAAGGCAAAATGACAATCATCAGATACACTTCTACTGTCTGAACTATGCAAAAGCTGGTATACATTTTCCTACAGTTAGGAAGTGGGTTTAGAAACTCTACCAAATTCTTGCAGATCACACCACAATAAATAGATTTACACCTCCATCAGCTATTCAAAAACTAAGGCTGGAAAGCAAACAGGCAGGCTAGCTTTCTGAACTTCCTCAGAAAAGAAGAAATACAAGGGATGTCACTGAGACAAAGTTAAGGGGGCTGAAAACCAGGAATTAGCAAATCTTCTCCTTCATGTTCTGCCCAGATTCCAGAATGAATGGCAGTACACTTCATTCCATCCAACTGAAAAAATGGAAGCAGGGCAGACAGGGTGGCTCAATGGTTTAGCACCGCTTTCAGCCCCGGGCCTGATCCTGGAGACCTGGGATCAAGACCCACGTCAGTCTCCCTGCATGGAGCCTGCTTCTCCCTCTACCTGTGTCTCTGCCTCTCTCTCTTTCTGTCTCTCATGAATAAATAAATAATCCTTAAAAAAAAAAAGAAAAGAAAAAAGAAAAAATGGAAGCAGTACAAGTCAATGATCACAGACAAAAGATCAGGAAGTGAGGAGTCTGAGACTCTCCAAGCTGGATGCTCTGATACTAGAAAAGTCTGTGCACTGTAAAAAAAAAAAAAAATGTAGAAACTCAACCTCTCAGAAAACTTGACACAGGAAATTTAATTAGCAATAAAAATAATGGTAAGAAAAGGAAAAAAGAAACTTATTCAAAGGGTTAATACTCTAGTTGCTTTTCAGATACTTTCCAAAGTCACTTTAGCAGGGGAAAAGTGATTATATGAACATATTCTTGGCAAAAAGAGTATAGTAGAAGAATATAAAGTTATGTAAAAACTTGTTGAGATTAAATGAATTACTGCTGCATATAAATCAGTCTTTTTTAAAGAAGCTACACAGTATAAAATAGACATAGTCTCATAGTTGATTAGATTTACACTTCCATCTTATTTAAACTGTGCCACCTGGAGAATAAAATAATTCAATGCTTTTTATATAAAACACCCTGGCTTAATATTTCACAATGAAAAACCTTACTTTTGAACTAAATTATGCTGAAATGGGAGTCTAGGATAATAGAATATTCAGTGTCTGGGATGCTAGCCATTCAATCTGGAAAAAAATGCTGAGTCTCTGACATTGGTTAACTAGTGCAATGAACATTTTCCTACTGTTGGGAAGTGGATTTAGAAACTCTACCAAGCTTTGATAATCATGCCATAAAGCAGGCATATACTGCCATGTTTTCTTGTCAGAGCACCAAGTTTCTGCCACATTCAGAAAGCCCAGATATCTTTGAATAATGCCATTCTCTGTTCACAGATGATATCTCGAAAAGAGCCAGAGAGAATTACAGTCTTCTATACACACTGATCTGAAAGGAAACCATAATTCTCTAGACTATCATCCATAAATGGGCATGAATGAGAAATGAGAAGCACAGCTTCTCAATCAGTGTTCCTAGAGAGACTAATGCCCTTGGCCCCCAGGGCCCTGGGTGGGGACATGGGCAACTGTTACCCAGGATGATCTCATCCTACATGCATCTTGTCACGTCTCTAAATTGCCTCCAAAGGGCCATGCAAATATCACCATTGTCCATTTCAGCCATGACTGGAAAAGATGGGAGACAAATGGAGAGGACAGAGTTTTGCACAACATTAAGAAGAATTTGGATGAAAGCAAAACACATGGGGATGGAGAAGAGTCTGTGGCCTGAAAGTATAGTAATAGTGAGACAAATAAGAGGTTTCTCCACCTCAAAAAAAATTATTTAATATATTCATGGAATATGCTAAAGGAAGATGATATTGCTGTATTTCAATATATTTGACAGCACACTCATTTTAACGGAGTTTCGGGGGATTACAAATGTGTAGAATCCAGTTTGGGAATGACTGCTTTAAGCATTTGACTTCTGTCACCTGATGAAGGGTCTTCAGGAGACATTTGAGTTGCATCTGAATTATTTTTATTTTTTAAATTTTATTTATTTATTTAAAGAGACAGAGTGTGTGTGAGCAGGGCAGGGATGAAGAGAGAAAGAGAGAGAGAATCCCAAAAAGACTCTATGCAGAGCAGAGCCTGACTTGGGGCCTTATCTCACAACCCTGAGATCATGACCTGAAACGAAATCAAGAGTCGGATGTTTAATCAACTAAGCCACCCAGGCTCCCCACATCTGAATTATTTTTTAAAAATAACTTAAAAAGAAAGGGGGAATTATTCCAGATGGAGTTCCTAATAAGGTAGGTACTTCAGGAAAAAAAGGACTGTACGTGATCTAGGAGAAGGGAATAATGATATATTTGGATGACATAAATTCTGCCATTTGACTTCTAAAATATTCCAGTTGTATTTGTACACTGTGTATTTCTTTTCATTTCATTTCATTCGAGGAACTTATAGTGACTACTATGTACTCTAGGCACTGAGGAATCCAGTTCCCCTTAGAGAGACAGACAAGACAGATGAACAAGGTAGGCAACATCAAACTTCCATCTTCTTAAAGAGAGACAGATTAAAAGCAATATTGATATAAAAAATAAATTCAGGGACGCCTGGGTGGCTCAGTGGTTAAGCGTCTGCCTTCAGCTCGGGGTGTGATCCTGGGGTCCTAGGATCGAGTCCCACATTGGGCTCCCTGTATGGAGCCTGCTTCTCCCTCTGCCTGTGTCTCTGCATCTCTCTCTTTCTGTGTCTCTCAGGAATAAATAAATAAAATCTTTAAAAAAAATTCAGAAGTGAAATTATGTTATACTTATAAGTGTGGTATGTCAACCTATGTAATGTGACAAAGACTGGGGGTGGCTACTCTTAGGAGGTGACAAAGGAACTGAGTCTGGGACTATGAGAAGTCAGACAAGCAAAGACCTGGGAAAACAGATTTCATCACCAGCCAAATGACAGGTACAAATGCTTTGTGACAGCCCTGAACTGTTGTGGGGTGGTGGTGGCACACAACTCCAAACCATAGCAGCTAGAGTGCCTTTTGAGAGAAATGGTGGCAAAGAATGAGTCTGCAAACACAGGAGTGAACAGATCACATGGACCACGGAGCCCATTGATTGTAAAGAATGTGGATGTTCACCTAAAGGAAGTAGCTTTTAGCAGAAAAATGCCACAATAGGATTTCTGTTATTAAAAAGGGGAGCTGCTCTGCGGAAAACACTGAAGACTAAAGAAAAGCCCAAAGAAGTGGAGCAGAGTAGTTCACACCAAAACACAGTAGTTACCTCCTCAAACCTCAGGGCCCCACATTCCAAATGCTGAAGGAATGAGTCAAACTTGATGTTCACCAAGCTAAGGACTAAACAGATGTTCTGTCTCAGGGAGACACTTTTACCTTTCAAATGAAAGTGTTAAAAGAGTTACAGTCATCGCAAAGAAATGATGCAAAGAAAAAACATATTTGCTTCAACATTATTTCATTTACGGCAACATTATTCTTAATGACCTTCTTTGAAACTTGAAGGAAAAAAAAACTTGAAGATAAAACTTTTTAACTACATACGCATATTCTTCTGGCAGAACTCAAGTGTATATTGAAGCCAATTATTTTTAAAAATAGGTAAGGCTTTACCTTGATTCTTAATCAATATCCCGTGACATCTGCAAACAAAATGATAACTTACCATGTTTACAAACTCTTGAAATGAAAAAGAAATGACATACAATAAAACCTGATTCTGACCTTATTAAATCATATTTTGTGAAAATGTGGACCTGGGTAACCTGAATCTGTATCCTGCTTTACCCCATTTAAAAAAAAAAAAAAATCTGTTCTACAAATCAGTAATTAACAAGATGGGCAGTATTCAATCTGAAAGGAACAAACAAAATAGAAATATATTTATACAAAACCACAACACCGGGGCAGCCCTGGTGGCTCAGCGGTTTAGCACCGCCTTCGGCCTGGGCATGATTCTGGAGACCCAGGATCGAGTCCCACGTCGGGCTCCCTGCATGGAGCCTGCTTCTCCCTCAGCCTGTGTCTCCGCCTCTCTCTCTCTCTCTCTCTCTCTCTCTCTCTCTCTGTCTCTCATGAATAAATAAATAAAATCTTAAAAAAAAAAAAACCACAACACCAATTACAAATTGCTTATCTACTCATTATAGCAAGCCAGCTAGAGATCTCCACTACATTTTTAGCCTCCTTGGAGGTTAACTGCACCTATATCTTAACAAATAAATGTATTCATTGAAAAATACTTCCTAGTTCAAAGTTTCCAGTAATTCCAGCTAACGTTATAATAGAAATTAGTATAAAAGTTTGAGGTGGGCTAGACTCACGTGAAATCAGAGTGCTTTCACATTCTGGATATATAAGACTATGTACAAGTGATAATACTAAATGGACGTCTTTTCTCCAGTCATTATAGATTTAGTTTTATCTGAATTTAAAAGTAGATCTACCTCCAGTCATCTGGGTTTAGAAATGACGCTGAATCCAACTCAGAGAGGAGTTATTGCTAATTCTGCTTTATTTAAACAAAACAACTGTCCAGCAAGGCCAAATTCCTTGAGCAAACCTGCATTTGCTCTCCCTGGAACTCATCTTTCAGGGCCCCATCACCAACAAAAGTGAACTCTACCTCCTGACCTTTTCAGCTGCTCCGGGAATGTAGCCATAACCAGAGTCTCCTGGGAGAAGCTCTAAAGAAGTCTACTGTAAATACAGTACCGCAGTCTAAGCAGTGGACTGGACTAGATTTTAAAACAACGGTTAGCAACAAAAGACAGCAACACTAAAATCACCATGTAATGCAATCCTGCCAGCTCTGCTCTTTGGCTATACAGTAGTACAGTATGACTTAATTAAATAAGAAATGCTGCATTATTTTCTTTCTGTTACCAAACACTTTGGGGCCTCGTGTTCAATTAAAAATTAAAACTTGGCCACGTATACCAAGAGTCTAATTACATTTCTCAACATCTGTCTTTCATTCTAGGCCAAAAGCAAATAATATTTACAGAAGAACAGATTGAGACAAAATATACTGCTGCCTTTTCATCTGGTTGAATTGATGAACATCTCCATTACATAATTTGCCTTTTAGGTGGTTTATCAGTTAGGAATGCTTCTGGCTGCAAATAAGAGAATACCAAGTAACGGTGACTTAAATAATTACTGGTTTACTTTTCTCATAGAAATGGAGGGCGGTGGTCCCAGAGATCCATTCTGCCATTCAACAATGCTATCCAAGACACAGTTCTCTCCTTCTATTCCACCGTCCTCTCAGCATGTTTTCCAGACTGTCACCTCATTATTACAAGATGGCTGCTGTACTTCTAAGCAATATATCCTCACTCAAAGCAGGGAGCAAGACAGAGGCAAAAGGATTTATCTTCATGGGTGACTTGTCATTTTTATTCAGGAAGGGAATCACTCCCACTTCTAAAAATTCCTCATTGGCCAGAATTGGCTCACATGTACAACTCCAGACCAATCAGTGCTGAATGGGCTGACCAGACCAGCTGATACCAATCACAATTCATCAAGCGTGACTCTGGACAGGCCTGCTTTGCCCAAGGTCCAGTAACTGTATCGGCTAAACACAAAAATCAGGGTTCTGTTAGTAAGAACAGGGGAGACAGCTGCTGAAAGGCCACGTTTCACAAAATGGAAATATCTATGAAGAAACAAACAAATGGCCATTAAAAAAGAAAAGCAATAAATAGCATATATTGTTTTCTCCAAAGCCTAAATATTGTGGGAAGCTGAAGTGTTGCCAGAGCTGGAGCATAGAATGAGTGATTATGTAACTATACTCCTTGGATTGTTTGGTCTTTATTTTTAATATGAAAGGTGGTCATCTCCAAACCGAGTTTTCCTATATCCACTAAAAGGAAGCAAGGTGACTCAAGTCACTTCTGGAAATATCTTCCAGCCACAAAATTCAGTGATTGGATAACTCAAAAAGCAACCACAGGGTAACGGGATATTTCATCCAGTTTCCCTGGAAGGTGATTTAAATGTTCTTTTTTTTTTTTTTAAAGATTTTATTTATTTATTCATGAGAGACAGAGAGAGAGAGAGAGAGAGAGAGGCGGAAACACAGGCAGAGGGAGAAGCAGGCTCCATGCAGGGAGCCCTATGTGGGACTTGATCCCGAGACTCCAGGATCATGCCCTGGGCTGAAGGCGGCGCTAAACCACTGAGCCACCCAGGGATCCCCTTAAATGTCCATTTTAAATGTTTAACATATACCCCAATGATATAATGGGTAGTATATAAAGAAAAGGTAAAACTTAAAAATATTCTCATGAAAGAAATTTGTCCTCAGAGTGTGACTGCTCCAAAGAAAATATCAAGATGTTTGTTTGCCAAGTCAGACACACATACAAGTAATTTCCATGTTATAGCTAAAAACACCATTGCACAGCCAACCTTAACATTTGCCTGCAGTCTGGCTAAAATTGAATTCTAGCAGCATATAAAGAAGTTTACATTATCATGCATAAATTAGCAATTTTTAGTGCTTTAAATAGTAAATGGCACTTCTTAAAACTCAGCCAATAAGCAAACCGTGCATATTTATGCCCAGGAACTAAGAACTGACATGGAGATGAATGTTAAATGTTGACAATAGGCAAAAATGTTACATAAGGTGTAATCTCCATTCTTGCTAAGTTTACAAGCACAGGGCAAAAGGAGTCTCCAAATTTTAGAAACTGCCAAATGCAATACTGTTGGCAATGATTATTCAGGGTTCAAATATAATGTTAAGATGATAATTAAATGTCACAATTAGGGGCACCTGGGTGGCTCACTTGGTTAAACATCCAACTCTTGGTTTTAGCTTAGGTCATGATCTCAGGATCATGAGATCGATCCCTGCCTCTGGCTTCTCACTCAGCTTGGAGTCTACTTGTCCCTCTCCCTCTTTTCCTCTTCCACCCCATGGCTCCTGTGTGCCTCTCTCTCTCAGATAAATAAATAAATAAATAAATAAATAAATAAATAAATAAATAAATAAATAAATAAATAAAAAAAATCTTTTTTTGAAGTCACAATTAGGAATGCCTGAGGGGCTCAGCGATTGAGCGGCTGCCTTTAGCTCAGGGCGTGATCCCGCAGTCCCAGGATGGGGTTCTGCATTCAGGTTCCCCACAGGGAGCTGGCTTCTCTCTCTCTGTCTCTGCCTCTCTTTCTGTGTGTCTCTCATGAATAAATAAATAAAATCTTAAAAAAATAAAATAAAAAGTCACAATTTAACCAATTCCATAATGAGTCTCGTGAAAAATCCTACCCTTTTAAATTATATTGCTTCCTGGTAGGAAATAACCATGTAAAACAATTAAACAAATTAGTTCTTGCTAACCTACTGAGGAATTAAATGAAGCCACAAACCTAAGAGAGACAACAGAATCAAGAAAGGTAAAGCTCTGGCCTCTCTTTCAGTATCTCTAGGTTAGGATTACAGACCAGTGGGTTTGGCAGGCAAACAAAACACATGTGCAGGTGTATTTGGCTACTTCGTTACAAAAGACCCCCAAACCTGCAAATACTTCTACTCACACACTTCTTATTTGATGGATTCCAAGGAAGACTAATAAACAATGTCCAACAGAGAATAATACTTCCATCCCTAAATCCATCACAGGATTTGCCATGAAAGAAATCAGGAAGAAGCAGAGGTTTTTAAATTTTTCCAAACCAGCATCCTTGTCTCAGATTCAAACATCAGGCTGCTCTCTATTGCCCTCTAGAGGATCTCAGTCTTACAGCAGGAAAAGAAAAAAGTCAGGTGGCTAAACTTCCATGTCATCACACACTTCTTCACATATTTCTGATGATTTAGAAAACAAGGGTGTAAGATTGATTTAAAATGAGGAATTATTGTATATAATACTCAGAACTCTTTAGAGACTTATGTTTCTACATTTCGACTATCATCAAAAACCACGCAAAATCTTGCCACAGACTATACATCTCAACTAAGAATAACTAATCCATCCCCCAGAGCCCCCAGGTCTGGTCTACTTTCTGGAGTTTACATGTCCATTAACTGAAGGGCTAGACGATATGTCTCTAAGTTTAAAAAACAATGACTTGATGATTTTCAAATTTATTGATTAGAAACCCAAATGAGTGAAATAAGCTATGTTAGTATAATGCATTAGGGAATGGTGAAGACTGTAGCAAACTGGAGATCTCACATCCGCTAAGGGGGTAAAGATTTACTTAGTTCTTGGTGACTATGTGGAATCAAGGTTGCAAAATCAACTAATTTTTTTTTAAAAAAGAAAAGTCCAAAAACAGTTTTATGAAAAATCTCCATATTAGATATTTCAATTACTTCAAAACACTTTACTGGGAAAAGGAAATCATGACAATAGATAGCAGTTAGCCCACCATAGCAGATATCTCTGCTAGGAGATCATCTGTTGATGGCACCTGCAAACCAACAAGAAGAAAAAAAAAAAGAGAGAAGGAAAATTCATCCATCTCTCCTACAATGAGATTCATCCTATCAAAAAACCATCTGGTTAATAGGGACAGATGTAGCAGATGTGGTAATTTGAAGACTGCTTAAATCTTTAGCCAGTCCCTTCCTTGGGTGTTTCATCTTAATTTGGAAACAAAATGGCTTTATATGGCATATTAAAGTATAAATACATCATTCCAATAGTCTGGGCTATTTTTTCCCCTCATGACTCAGTCCAAAAACTCAGAAGACAGATGGACAGTCCCAAGGAAGAAACAGATACAACGGAATAGCCTTCATATTTGTAGGAGACATATCACTATTGCTGTTAGGAATCCTCTCCCAGCAAGGAGCAGTACAAGTCTGGTTAAACAGAAAAGTTACAGCCTTAATTCCCACAGTTACTTTACCCCATCTTGGGTCAAACTTAAATTCTTTAAAATCCACTCTTCTATCAGAATCATGGCCCTTCTTCCTTATATCCATTTATCTTTTTCAAAAATAAAAACAAACTCCCCATCCATTTTCTCCATAGCTGGCAGACCAAAGGATGTAGAACAGATCCAGTAAATGAGGATTAGCTGGCAAGATGCCAACTCATTTTCATTTGCAGGTTAAATACATTGTCTTATCTATATAACCTTTGCTATCATTAGTCAAATCTCTATTTCAGCAGCATTAAAAACTCCTTAGTGACTCTTCCCAACTCAAGTATATGACCTTTGAAAATTCCTGAAGGGAGCAGAGTTCCTAAAATCTAATTAAAAGGACCCAATCCCTTTGAATATTTTTAGGCATTTATTTGAGATTCCCAGGGGCTAAACTGAGTATCATATCTGGATTTACAGCTCTGGAAAAGAGAGAGACTAAAAGAGCAAGAGAGTGAGAGAGAACAAATCCTAAAATTATTCTACCGATCACTACAATTCACATGAGAGTTCTTCTCTATATATTAAAGAATGTATGTCCCTGTGCATATAATTTACTTGAAAACCTGGCCAAATCATTATTGATTATTTAATAATAAATTATTCCTGAAGGAGATACAAAGTTACATTTAAAGACCGTGGATGTCATTTAACCTCCCAAGATTTCCTCAGATCCCTATGGAATGGCGCTATATTCCTAGCATTTAATTTCTTCCTTGAAAATGAATGAATGACAGCCCTGTAGACTGCTTTGTTTAAAATTTTCTATCGATTGCTGTCTGCAAGCATTCTAATAATAGGCAAACGGAAGCAGAATTTATGTACTGTTTTGGTCTCTCATTTTAAAAGTAGATAAAACCCATTTAAGGAGGGAGGAGGTCTATAGAAAATATAAATATTTGAAGTGGTACCTAAGGTTATATAAAACAGTAAGAAGTAGCACAGGGGCCAATAAAAAGTATAGGATCAGTGGGGTTCCATGGACTGCCATATTGTGTGTACATTATGAGTGATAGTCATTGGTAATGCTGCCCAAAGGTCAAGGGCAATCTGAAGACTCAGCTGATGCTCAGACAGAGCACAATGTGGTTATCCACAGCTCTTGTTAAGGATCATTCCAACCCAGGGAAACTTCCTGAGCTGGAGTGAAAACACAACCCCCAATCCCCAGAACAGTAAATCAATGATGATTATTATCAACAGCCTACCAAAGACTTTAAAAAAAAAAAAAAAAGGCAACACATGATGATCACAGAAGCTCCACAATTTAAAAAAATCTCTACTAATCCTCACTTCAACAAAAGAAATTAGACATTTTCATACAAATAGTTTAATAACGAGAACTGCCATCATCCATTCAGTGTTAAGAATGTGCCAGCACTTTACAGGCATGATGCCCACAGGATGTCTTGGTGAGACTGCTGCTCTTAAACCCACAGTCAGATTTCATAATGCCCATAAAGGTGGCCCAATCAAGGTCATACCACTAGTGGATACTCAAGTTGTAAGTGAACCCCACATCTTTACCCCCAAAGCCATTATTGTGTGTTTTTTTTTTTAATATTTTTATTTATTGATTCATGAGTGAGAGAGGGAGAGATACAGGCCGAGGGAGAAGCAGGCTCCATGCAGGGAGCCTGATGAGGGACTCAATCCCGGGTCTCCAGGATCACACCCTGGGCTGAAGGCGGCACTAAACCGCTGCGCCACCAGGGCTGCCCTTGTGTTTGTTTGTTTGTTTTTTTAAAAAGATTATTTATTTATTTAATAGAGAGCAAGTGCAGGAGAGAGAGCTCAAGTGAGGTGAGGAGCATAGGTGAGGAGCATAGAGCGAAGCAGACTCCCCACTGAGCAGGAAGCCTGATATAAGACTCAATCCCAGGACTCCCAGATTATGACCTGAGCAGAATATAGATGCTTAACTGAGCCACCCAGATGCCCCCAAAGTTATTATTCTTACCTAAAATTCTCCATCAATTATTTTTCTTTACTTTTTTTTTATTTATTCATGAGACACAGAGAGACAGAGAGGCAGGCTCCAGGCAGGGAGCCCGACCTGGGACTCGATCCCAGGTCTCCAGGGTCACGCCCTGGGGCGAAGGCAGGCACCAAACTGCTGAGCCGCCCAGGCTGCCCTCACCATCAATTAAAATGCCCAGATAACAAATTTTCAGGAATCACATCTTTTAACATGAATTCAAAGAGGAAATGGTTGGTCATCTACCCCTCATTCTCTGTTCCTATCATTTGACTCTTCTATGGTTTTACATGGGTCTTAACCACAAGAGGACTTTCATCCTATGGTTCTATTTCAAATCTAAAAGAAAAGTTACCAGAAACATCAGAAGTCTCACCTATCTGGGATTTGCTGGGGATGGTTTTTAATCAACAGGGCTGATTACCTTGCTACCTCATGTGTTTTCACCCTTTTAATGAATCCATTGTACACAAATTCTCCTAAGATTCGTTGCCTGATATCCCTTAGATTCTGATGAGCTGATGAATTTCTCTATCTCCACAACTACAAAATCCTATAGCATTTGCCCTCCAATCAGAATGCAGAAAACAGACTGAAGAATCTGCCATTAATTGAAGAAACCTGCTGATTGACACTATGTCTGGGTGATGTTTGCAAACAAACTCTGAAACATCTGCCCACATAAAAGTTTGCAAACAGATATGAAAATTAGCTTTTAAAGAGAGGGGGTAAAATGGGAAGTATGGCGAAGTAGGCACTATTTTACCCACCATTGAAAAAACAATCCTATATCCTTTCTATATACAAAGGTATCCCCACATATTCCTGGCTGCTCCATACATACAGGCATGATTCACACCACCCTCCTATTAACACTTCAATTTTCTTCAGATCATGTATTAAAACAAAAAATATGTCTTTATTTCTGTGGTAAAAATATTCATATCCAAAACCTACTCATTTATGCATCTGCAAATCAAGATTCTACTATGTAGCTGGTATACAAGAAGGAGACAGTCTGGAAGATTCCTAGAGTTTGTCCATCCAGGGCTTCATTTTCCATCATCCCCCTTGCAAGTCAAGCAAGAAAAATGTTTCTGAAGCAATCATAGTCTCTGACAGTATTTATAAAGTCTAAAACACATTTCCACTAGTCTCATTTGTTAAAATCAGGGCTTTTTTGTATCTAGGATATACTTAGTATATACTTTTTTATGTTTTGTTCTCAAATCTTGAGTAGGATACATTTTAATACAAGAAAAGAAAGTCTGAGGAGAACTAATTTACACATCAAAAAGGCATATTCACCAAGACACCGTTATTGTACCTGGGCTTTGTCCTTCTACTTCTTAAAAAATGAGACTTCAGGCTCCTTTATCAGAATTCTGGTAAGGAGATGCACTTGAGTTGGTTGTTTTTTTTTTTTTTTTTACAACTCTTTCAAATTGTTCATTACAGAAACAATATAGGTTTGAGCTGAGCAGGTCCACTTATACATGGTTTGCTTCATTTTTTCTAGAGTACATTACTGGAAATGTGGTTCTCCTTCTTATGATTTTCTAATAACATTTTCTTTTCTCAAATTAATATTAAGAATATAGTATATAATGCATATAACATACAAAACAGTATTAATCAACCACTTATGGTACCTGTATGGCTTCTGGTTAACAGCAGGCTATTACTAAGTTCTGGGGAAGTCAAAGGTTAGATTCACAATTTTGACTGGAGGAGAAAGAGGGTCATGCACCCCTAACCCCCAATGTTCAAGAGTCAACTGGATTAAAAATCAGTTTTTAGGAGAGGTAAAAAACATCTTGAGTATTGACTGACAGAAATGAAAGAGCTGACTTTGGAAAAGGTTTACAATATTTTGTTGATGGCCAGGTTACCTTCAGATTGCTTTCAGGTGTCAGGCTTGAATGTCCTATATCAGAGAATGCTGGGACTCAACGAATGGTCTAGAATCAGAGATCATCATGCAGCCCAGTGTTTCCCAAAATACACCCCTCCAGAACCAGCTTGCACAGATCAGGTGATGTGACTCTACTCCACAAGCCCCATGACTGGCTTCCGCTCCCTCAGAGGGCCCAGAAGCATCACTGGTGCATAGTGAGTGCTCAAGAATTAGGAAATGGAGATGTCAGTGTAAACAGGAGCAGGCTGAGAAAGATCACAATGGTTCTCGGTCTTTAATGGATGTTATCTGATTAGAATGAAATCTTATGCAGCTGACAGTGTTGATGGAACGGTACCAATGGGATGGGAAATGTATGCATGGAAGAAGGTTGATCAAAACCTTTAAGATGGAAAAAAAAAAAAAAAAAAAAAAACCTTTAAGATGCAGAGTTTGCTATACTCTATCTCCTTCACTTCCTAATGAGAAAGACCATCAAGAAATTTTAAAACATTTTACTAAAGTGAGGAAAATGTGCCCACATATTAAGAGTGAAATCTCTAAAGAATGGGATTATGGCTGATTTCTTTTTAAAATTTTTTTTAAATTGTAGTTCTATATATATATAGTAACCATTTTAATCATTTTTAAGTATATAATTGGGTGGCATTTCCAATGTCATATAACCAGCACCACCATCTATTTCCAAAACTCTTTTAATTATATCTCAATAAAACCCAGAGGGAAAAAACATTTCCATCACCTCAAACAGAAATTCTATAATTATTAAGCAACAGTTTTACATTCTGTTCCTCTTCCAAACCCTGGTGACCTCTAGTCCACTTTCTGTGTCTATGAATTTGTACATTCTAGAGATTTCATGTAAGTGGAATCCTAGAAGCCTGGGTAGCTCAGCGGTTTGGCACCTGCCTTCGGCCCCGGACGTGATCCTGGAGTTCCGGGGTCGGGTCCCACGTCTGCCTCCACTGCTTCTCCCTCTGCCTGTGTCTCTGCCTCTCTCTCTCTCTCACGAATAAATAAATAAATAAAATCTTTTAAAAAGTGGAATCCTATAACATTGGTCCCTTTATGTCTGGCTTAATTAATTAGTATAATATTTTCAAGGTTCATTTACAGGATTTTTAAAATATATTTTTGTACATTTGATTCTTTTTTTATATAATGGAAATGTTATATATAGGAAATCATTAGGCTTTGTGTTTTAAGTAATGAGAGAGGTAAAGTGAACAGAAGAGAAAAGGAAGTCATCCAAAGTGGGAAGAACAGGGCAGGCAAAGGTGCAGAGGGCAGATGATACATGGTGCAGCGTCTCCACAACAGCGTCTCCACAGCGCTGTGTGCAGCGGTGCTAATGATCAGTGGTCAGTAAGTCTGAATGCTCCTGTGAAATCAGCCTAACAGAGAATATATATAAAACCCAAAGTATCTTGCAAAGCTCTCACCACAAGATCCGCTCCACCGGCAAAAGCACAAAGCATATTACTTACAATTGAAGCCCTAATACTGCAGGCAAGCATATTTTGCATGATTTGTCAGGTTACAAACGAACACAAGAAGACAGCATCTGTCAAGTTCCATAGGAAACCAGGCAGAACCAAATGTTATTCCTTACCTGAAAAACATAAACACATAACACATATTAAAATTCAATTGGCATAATTTTATATCTTTCTTAGTAGTTTAAGCCACATGTTTAATCAATTATTCATTCTTCTCATGGCAGGCTGGCAATAGCAACTGGATATTGAATTCTTAATTCAATGCACATTTTCCCCACTAATTCAAGATTGTTTTGATGTAAACACTCCCATCTCAGATGTACGTTTGGTAATGCTCCTAATGCAAGTATATGAAATCACTGTATCAAACATAACCTAGAGTTGACAGCAATTATTAACAGTGCAATTAGTCATTTTCAGGACACAATAATTACATAATCAAATGGACTCTCAACTCCCACTTGAAATCCTATCCAGCCCCTGCATCCGTCTATTTGCTGGTTGAATATCCATCCATTCACTCAGCACGACATGTAATGAGCACAAACTATGTCTGTTGATGATACACATAGAAAAAGCAGGATTCCAGTCTAATGCAGAAATAAATTATGTCCAAGCTTCTTCTCTCCTTATTAGTAAACTCCTGAGAAAAAAATTACATCAGTTTCTACTTCTTCTGCTCAGTCATTAATTCAATAAGTATATCCATAACATCTGTGCTGGGGATACACCATGCAACAGAGAACAGAGCTCTACTTCCTGCCCTCAGGGAACTTCCAGTCTAGTAGCAAATACAAGTGTGCACGGTTGGAGAGTAGGAACACAGAGATGTAGTCTGAGGTGAAAGAAGGCCTTCTTGATGACACACATCTAAACTAAAACCTCAAGAATGAGCAGTTGTTAAAGGAAGTATCAGTTTGGTAAATAGAAGTAGTATTCAAAGTGTGGCCAGGGAACCCCTGAGGACTCCTGATCCTCCCAGAGGATCCGCAAATTCAAACGATTTCCATGTAACACCAGCACAAACATGTCTTTTTACCCTCATTTCATTTTCTTCTGAATATACAGTGGTATTTCCCAGAGACTATGTGACTAGTGGCACCACAACAGATTGAAGGCAGAAGCAATTATGAGAATCCAGCTGCCTTCTATTAAACTAGATCATAAAGAAATTGGCAAAATTGTGAAGAAATGCTATTAATAGTTTTTAATTTCTCAGTTTTAAATTCTAGAAAAATAAATACACATGAAACAAAAGCCCTTTAGTGTTCTCCAATATATTTACAATTGTAAAGGCATAACCTCTGAAGTTTAGATAAATAACACATTGATAGTGGTTAGTCAATTGTAACAAATGTACATACTAACACAAGATCACTGCAGAATGAGTGAAGAAAAACATATGTGGGAACTCTATGTGTCTTCTGTGCATTTTTTTTCTGTAAACTTAACATTGCTCTAGGACACCTGGCTGGCTCGCCCAATAGAACATGTGACTCTTAATTTCAGGGACATAAGTTTGAGCCCCAGGTTGGGCATGGAGTCTACTTAAAATTTAAAAACAAATAAACTGTTCTAAAAACCAAAGTCTATTAAAAAAGAGAGAGTATAAAAGAGCCAAAAAGTTTGAGAACCACTGGCCTATAGAAAAGCAAAACTGAAGCTCATGAGAGAGATGCAGAGAGAAACCAGTGAGTAGAGCACCAGGTGAGAAAGTAAGAGGTAATGGTAACTAGAACAAAGGTGTAGCTCTAAAGAAAACTGTTACCAAGATAATGCTCACAGCATGCCTGCCGAAAAAAGACTCTTTCTCCTATTATGATAGCCAAAAGGAACCAAGAAAACGTAAAAGTCTCAAAGACAAGCTGCAACCAAGACCTGCATGCATCTTAGTAGAATTTAGACATGAAGGGTTTTCAGGTTTCCTCTTAAAGATTAAAATTGAGATTCTGCTGTTATTTTAACACACACCAGGTAACTCAAAAAGTGTCCTCAAACAGTCACTGAGCAGAATTGCACGAAGTCAGCGCGTGTTTACAAAAGTTACTTCTCCTGTGGCAAAGAGAAGGAACCGAAGCTATGGGTGCAGACATTCCATTCTCAAGTTCAAGCCTTCTGCAGATGATTAATGCAAGACCCAGATAAGGTATGAGCCTTTGGAACTTCTGATTCTCTTCTGGGTTAGGGTTTTTAAAAACTGAGCAGTGCAGGATATAAGGAAATGCAATTATGTATCATTTCAGACACAGGATGATACATATTTATAGCTACTGCCAAGTACTGGTTCATAGTAAAAGACCTGCCAGGTTTCCCTATCCATTCATTCTTACAACTGACATTATAGCTACTGCCTCCCAAAACTGGTATCAAGGGCCTGGTGATCAAGGTGCAGGAACCAAGACAAAAAAGACCACAGTTATAGAGTTTGATATATGTTACAAGAGAGAGAAAGGAAGAATGCCATAAATGCCCAAAGGACGGACCTGAGGATGGGGATGCTATCCAAATTGAGGCCTGATTGACAAGCATGGTTTGGGCAAGTGAAGAGTAGAGAATAGAACGCTAAAAAAAATAAATAAAAATAAATAAAAATAAAAATAAAAATAAAATAAAAAAATAAAAAGAGAATAGAACGCATAACATTGTTGAGACCAAGGGGACCACATGTGGCCAAGGGCAGAAGCAACACAGGATCCCAAAGCATCCCTGGGAAGAGGGACTACATTAGAAGCAGGAGAATAGACAGGATGGACTATGGCAGTCCAGATGGCATCCCTAACTAGGCCAGCAGCAGGGTGAGAGGAGACAGGCTCCCAGGTATTTCGAAATTGCGCTGATGGAGCTCTGGTGACACCTGGATGCATGGGATGAAAGAGAGGAGCACAGCATGAACAACCAATGTTCTATGTAGAAGAGCTGACAGGCTTCTAAGACTCAGTCACCTAAGAGGGGAAGGGGCCAGCAAATCCTAGTGGCCACGATTAAATAAAAGAATCCTCAGTGTCTCTAAGTGCCTGAAAAATGCAATTTGTAAAAGTTGTTGTTAGTCACTATTATCATAGCTGTCCTTACTACTGAGCATCAGGCCAAATCAATCAGATGAATTGGATTCTATTCTATGTAAAACGTGACCAAAATCAGCTGTAAAACTGCACGGTTGGCCAATCCTCTATTATGCGAGTGGGGGTGAAGGTTATATCCAGGAAGAGCTATTACTGAACCAAATGGTGGCCTCCACTTACGTTCTATAATCCTGATTTCAAAATGCAAGTTCTGTTTTAATGTCCTCAGGCAAAGTTCAGGTGATACAAACAGAGCACACTCTTTCCACCTGCTCCGTAACCTTAGGGTGAGCATTTCAAGTCCAGACAGTGATGCAGTGGAGACGGGCTGAGGAAGACTGTACCACAATGAGGAAAATCCAGCCTCCCGAGGCCAAGGCTCTGTTAAGGGCAGGCAGAAAATGAAGGGGTCCAACGGTTGCCACTACAGTGGGATACATGCCCCAGATTCCAATCAGAAGGCTAGGGGGTCCCTGGGTGGCTCGGCGGTTTGGTGCCTGCCTTCAGCCCAGGGCGTGGTCCTGGGGACCCGGGATCGGGTCCCACACCAGGCTCCCTGCATGGAGCCTGCTTCTCCCTCTGCCTGTGTCTCTGCCTTTCTGTCTCTCTGTGTGTGTCTCTCAAGAATAAATAAATAAAATATTAAAAAAAAAAAAGAAAAAGAAGAAGGTTAAAGCCTGCACACAAACACCAAACAAGATGAGTGGCTATCTGCAAAATGATGATTGGGGATAGTAGATCAACAGCCTGTGATACTGCAAAGTGTGCTTATGGAGGCAGGGACAGAAATCTGAAGATCCTGAAGGGCATTCAGAGGCAAGGTGCATATGTACCAAAGAGGCTGCACCCAGGTGCCTGGGTGGCTCAGTCAGCTGGGCGTCTGCCTTTGGCTCAGGTCATAATCTCAGGGTCCTGGAATCCAGCTCCCCCACCCACTGAGAGCTCCCTGCTCAGCAAGGAGTCTGCTTCTCCCTCTCCACCTACCCCTCCCCCCTGCTCCTTCTCTCTCTCTCTCTCTCAAAAATAAATAGTATTTTTTTAAAAAATAGGCTAGGAAAATACTTTTTTTCCTTAAGATTTATTTATTTGCTTACTTGAGAGGGACAGAGAGCAACAGAGATCGTGAGAGAGAGCATAAGCAGGAAGAAAGGGGGAAAGAGTCTCCCCGCTGAGCAGGGAGCCCCAGGCAGGACTCAATCCCAGGACATCATGACCTGAGCCAAAGGCAGATGCTTAACTGACTGAGCTACACTGGTGCCTCGTCCTTTTATTTTATAATTCAGATTTTATTTTTTTTTAAGTTTTTATTTATTCACTCATAAGAGAGAGAGAGAGAGAGAGAGGCAGAGATACAGGCAGAGGGAGAAGCAGGCTCCACGCAGAGAGCCCGATATGGGACTCGATCCCGGGTGTCCAGGATCAGGCCCTGGGCTGAAGGCGGCACCAAACTGCTGAGCCACCCGGGCTGCCCTAGAATTCAGATTTTATTGTTAATTAGTCTCTACACTCAATGTAGGGCTCAAATTTACAAGCATGAGATCAAGAGTCACATGCTCTCCCGACTGTGCCAGCCAGGTGCCCAAAAATAGGCTTTTCAAAAAGGGATTGAGGAACTGGATTTATGACTAGGGAGGTAAGAGAGGGACCTTTACTATGCCTTCTCATGTAGAGCTGCAGCTCCCTCCAACACAAAATCTGGTATTAAAAATCAATTAACAAACTAGATGAATGACAGAATGAGTCATAAAGTTTATAAAAGACCTGACAGCATGGGTCCCCTAAACTGTGATTTATTTAACAACTGCTGGTTTATACACATCATAGAAATCTACACAACATAGTCAGTGACTTTGAGAAGCATAATCAGTTCAAAATTTGCTAGGCAGATCAGAATTTCACCAAGTGGGGGTCAATGGACAGCCTCCATCTCTCTCCCTTGAGGTATTTGAGAGAAACACACACTTTTTAAGGCTCAAATTAAGACCCCTCCCATTAGAATCTTTGGGTCATAGGTATGGGAAATTTTCACAAGCCTCCTGCACAGTATTTTACATAAAACGCAATTTGAAAACCACCAGGGGAGAAAGCAAGGAGATCTTAAAAGAAGGACTCTTCTTACGTACTCAACTGCTCTCAGTACAAGAGATAAAATGCTCGACTACTTGGAATTTTACTAAGCCAAAGAATTTTACAATAGGAAGTATCATTGGACATTAAAATGAGTTTCCAAGAAGCTTATAAAAATCTCTGAAACTTCCTTTACACAAGATGCAACGCTCATATTATTTAACCTCTCTGAGTCTCAGTTTCCACATCCTTAAAACTGGGATTAAAAGTAACGTCATACATTTACTTTGAGGACTGACCTTGCTAACACGTTTACTAGGCACAGTGCCAGGGACATAGAAAGTGCCTGATGAGTATAAGCTATAATTATTTGGTTACAACATCTGTTTTTTGTTTTTTTTTTTTTTTTTTTGCAACATCCGATTAAAATGGTATAAACAGTCCTGCATTCAAAAGAGGAGAACAGCATTGATTACCCTTTGGCCCTTAAATTTGCCCTAAACTCGCTCAGTCTCCAAAGTCAAAGCAAGGCTTCGGTTGGTTGGCATCTCAAGAAACAAACTGTCCTGCCCCCTGCTGGCCAAGGAAGGATTCACAGAGGGAGGGAGAAGGGAGCCAGTTGCAGCATCAGAGCCAGGCCAGAGTGGGTTCATCGTGTGGCAGGGTCAGCTCCACAGAATAAACGGTGTCTCTGTTTGTCTAGTTTGATGTCTCTTTTCAATCTAAGATTATGATGTCGCACTGACCTCCAGAGAAAAGGGCACTGTTCTACACGGCTCTGATAAGCTGCCTTCGGAAAAAAAACACTTTCTAGAGGCTAGTAGTCCTTCTTATGAAGAGGACAAGACAATGATCATGCCATTGAATAGTGGCTGTAGGAAAGAGACAGAGATGACAAAGGCAGTTTCCAAATGTCACATGTGGACAGCATGTGTGGAAGGATGTGTGTGTGTGTTTGTATATGCATGCGTATATTAGACTTCTTTTTTCCCTAATTGAAATACATACAAATTCTATTAAGTTTATGCAACCCTTTTATAGTTTAGAAGATGTATAATATTTAGAGTCAAAAGACTTGATCACCAACCAGTTGTTTTTAATATTTCTCTGTTCTGTTCAGCCTTTTACAAATACAGAATTCTTTATGGAAGGATACTTTTTTTAAGGATTTATCGTTAAAGATACTTAAAGGTAATCTTTAAGACCTGGATTCAAAACCCAAGTTTTACCATTTTCTTTCATACAGTGTTAGGCAAGTCGCTTAACCTCTGAATTCAATTTTCTCCTATTAAGATAGGAAATGCCTTCTCAGATTTCTTATGAGGAGTAAATGAATTATGTACAGAAAAGTGCTTTACAAATGGCAGCAAATCACATAAATATAATTTAAAGGCTAAATTAATCATGGAATTAGTCCAAAGTAACGGTTGCTCTCCACAAAATTTTAGAAATGATCTTACAAAGTTATAATTCCAGGGACACCTGGGTGGCTCATAGTTGAGCGTCTGCCTTCAGCTCAGGCCCTGATCCTGGGATCAGGGATTGAGTCCCACATCAGGCTCCCCATGGGGAGCCTGCTTCTCCCTCTGCCTATGTCTCTGCCTTTCTCTGTGTCTCTCATGAGTAAATAAATAAAATCTTTTTTAAAAAAAGTTACAATTACAAGCCCCAAACGTAGGATTCCTAAGCACACAGAACCATGCTACTGTGGGGATGCATCTTGCAAGCATCCATCTTTGGTTGGGAACAAGCACCTATTTTTGGATGTATCCCTGTGTGTTGACAAAGGTGCTCTCCTTCATTAAATGTCTGCTAGGCTCCTCAGAGCCTTCTTTTGGACTAGACCTCCAACTTGGTCCCCGTCTTATCTTTGGCCTGCCCAGTGCCGTTCTGGCAAAGAATCCCTAGGTCGCTCACCACCCTTGATACTTGATTGCCTTGACCTGCCTTCAGCCAGAGTCCTATTGATTCAGCAAGAATCTCCCTACTCTTGATGTTCTTTCTCTCTTAGGAATTTTCAATCCACTGTTCCCCCTACTCTGCTCATTGGTTATATAAATTCCCACTTGTCCTTCCTGTAGTTGGAGTTGAGCCCAATCTCTCACCCCTACTGAAAACACATACTGTAATCGTCTTGAACAAAGTCTTCTTCAAGTTTTTAACAAGTGTCAGCATCATTTTTTTTCTTTAACAATATGTCACAGGGAAATAAGGAGAGAAAGCATGAGCTGATGCCATAGGGCGGTGACAAGGATGGCATAAACAGACATAAGAACATCAGGAAAAGCCACCATATACTGAAGGGGAATGAGTGCCTGAGAACTACAGGGGAGCAGCTTTTCTCACAAACAAACATACACACATACACACACACACACACGCATGCACGCATACACATACACACACACACTCTCTCTCTCTCTCTCTCTCTCTCTCTCTCTCTCTCTCAGTGGAGTCAAGAGGCCTAAACTGTCCAGGCTCATTGGAATTTGCAGCAGCCCAGACACACTGCCAATGAGAAAAAAACAAGAGAAAGCACTAATAGGAAGCATGCTTACGTGAATTATCGGAGTCATCCCAGAAAACCTAACTTGGTGTTGTGTTAAACAAAGAGGCCAGCAGACTGAGGTGCCCATAAAGCCTTCAGCTCCATAAGCTACCTAAAACCTAAGTCTGCAATGCCTCAAGGTTCAGAAACTGAAACCAAGGGACAACCAATCACACACAGCCCACCAGGCTTTCCTCAACAAGACAAGTGCTTAAGTTACAGCCAATCAAACAACTTCCTTGTTTTGCTCCTGTCCCTTCTTTGGAAAAGCATCTCCTATAGCTCTCAATGGAGTGTTCATAAGCACATCCAGATTGGCTATGACCAAATCAAATCGATTTTTGTTCAAATAAACTCTTAAAAAATTGTAATGTGCTTCAGTTTATCCTTTAACATAAGTATGATCACTACCCCCATTTTATTTCTGAAATAACTAACAATTACAAAAGTAATCTTTTTTTCTTCTTTTAAAGATTTTATTTATTTGTTCATGAGAGACACAGAGAGAGAGGGGCAGAGACACTGGCAGAGGGAGAGGGAGAAGCAGGCTCCATGCAGGGAGCCCGACGCGGGACTCGATCCTGGGTCTCCAGGATCAGGCCCTGGGCTGAAGGCAGCGCCAAACTGCTGAGCCACCCGGGCTGCCCACAAAAGTAATCTATACCAAGTTACAGAGCTCAAAAATGGCAGAGCCTGGAATGGAACCCAGGCAGTTGGATTCCCAAGCCTATTCTTACCACCACTACACAAAGGTGACTTCCTGGGAGCAATATTCAGGAGGAAGGAGGAAAAGGAAATCTGCAATTCTAGGAGAAGCAGGGAGGACCCAGCACTAGAGAACCCCCATCCCAACAGCACAGGCATAAGAACCGCCCCCATGAACCTGGGCAATCTTTGAATAGACAACGTCTAACAGAATGTATTAGTTTGCCCTTCATACTACTTACAACCACACATCTTTCTCATATTCTCTTTTGAATTGAATATTTCCCCGAGAGAATCTTCTTCCCCTCCCTAATGCCATTCACTGTTCACTTGAAATCTAGCACAAAATAGCTACTGCTATAATACAGTAACTTTTTACTAATTATTTTAAAGCCTAAAAGCAAAACCCAAATTCCCTATGTATCATTAAGAAACAGAACCTTGATCACCACCACAAAGACTGAGCCAAGCAAGTATGCCAGGATCTAATGTAAAAACAACGGCACATGAAAAATTCATTCCTATTCCCATTCAAGTGACAGTTGCAAGAGGGGGAAAAAAAGAGCTAATTAGTGACAAAATGAAAAAATTAAGTATTTAAAACATCTCTCAAAGACTTATTAATATTCAGGGTAGATGAAAACACATTCACCCCATTTTATGCTCACTCACTGGTTCTGGTTCTCAGATTTTTACCCTCATCATCATTTTTCAAGAGCAAGAACGTAATTTCACAAGCTCCCCAAACAGCATTTTGTTAGATGTATTTCACAATGTACTTGTTGATAACGGTGAGTTTATCATTCTATCAGCACCACTATAAAAGGCAGGGCTTTAAGAAAAACAGTTTTGTATAAAGTGGTTGTTCCCCCTCAAAGATAGTATGAATTCCAGGCAGGTGGAAGGAAACAAAATGTTGAAGAAGCTCCATTAGGTTGTAAATTCTTTATTCCCATTATTTGAAACCAAATGTGCCTAGTTACAGATAAACACATGGCAAATTACCAGTCAACCAATTTGGAAGCTCAACTTGGAGTACGGATCAGTTGACTACTATTTTCCAAGATAATTATCCATTTAAAAGGCGGTGGTGGGGGGCCATTTAAACACCTATTACACCTCCAAGACACAGGGTATTCACATTATCTCAAATTTTTTCACCCATTTTCCCCTCCCCTCCCCTCCCCTCCCCCTCCTCTTTCTAGCAACCTATTGTATATACTGTTTCTAAGAGTACAGTTTTTAAATTTCACATATAAGCATGATCATACAGGATTTGTCTTTCTCTATTTCACATGGCATCACACCCTCAAAGCCCACCCATGTTGTCAAAAATGGCAGGATTTTCTTGTGTTTATGGCTGAGTAGTATTCCATGGTGTGTGTGTGTGTGTGTGTGTGTGTGTGTGTGTGTGTGTATCACATTTCTTTATCATTTCATCCATCCATGATGAACACTTAGGTTGCTTCCATGTCTTGGCTATTGTAAATGCTGCTGCATGAGCACGGCAGTGAATAAGTCTTTTCGAGACAATGGCTTCATTCTTGTTGGACAAATACCCAGACACAAAAGTCAGACTGCTGGATCATACAGCAGTTCTATTTTTAGTTTCTTGGAAGATTTCCACAGTATTTTCCACAGTAGCTTCATCAATTTACACATTAACTCAATTAATGTTGTAACAATTCACCCAAGGAGGTAGTTATGCCCTTTCGACAATTAAAGAAAAAGAGCTTTGAAAAGTTAATTAAAAAAAAAAAAAAAGTTATTTTGACTGGGTTCATGGTCATTTCTGCCCAGGTCCAGCCTTACTCTTTGCCCTATACCTGTGGTCTCTGATATTAGCATATTTGCACAAACAGGTGTTTATCCTAAATTTCAAAACTACGATTTTGTGTTGTCATGCAGGAGGCAGAAAATGAGTGTGGGCGGTATTAGAATTTTGTTCTTCCATAGTCTGTGATAGGATCCAGCATGAGGTGACAGAAATTTACATACAGGCATATAAAATGAATGTCTTCTAAGAAAATGTAAATGAGACCCAAAGATACAACTATATATATTTATGGCCTTCGGGAAGGTTAATGTAATGCTTTAATATTTTCTCATGTGAATAATGAAATTAACTTCCCACAATCAAGTTAGTCTAAAAAAATTAAGGCAACAGCTATTCTGCAAAGTTACCATAATTATTAAAATAAAATCTCATTAACCCTCTGCCAACTTATTTCAGACAGGACCAATTCGAGAAAACCATTACCCCAGAGGCAACTTCATGCATTATTATGCTATAATACAAGTAATGAATAATCTGAACCTGGATAATTCAAAATCTGTCATTTCTGATGTCTTACATGTTAAATTCGTATAGTGTTACCATTATCACTTTTCCACCTGTGATTAAGCTCTGCCCTTAACTCTTTAAACTACTTTCAGATTTCACAATGAGAGACTCCAAAGATATTCTAAACCTAGGAACATCTACGCAATATTCATGTGGTTAAAAAACATTAACATGGGCAGTACAGGGGATGCTCGTGGAGTTCTTCCTCTGTCCTTCCAACTGAGTTTCCTCTCTACCCCCACCTGCTGAAAAGGAAAATGACAATCTGTAGTCTTTCTCCATTGGATACTGGAGGGAAAGAAGGAGTTAGAATGGAGGCTGCATTCCACTGGGGGAACGTGATCCATGGGGAAGAAATGGTGCAGGCTTTTGTGCAGCACAGCTCAGGAACTGAAAGGGCAGGACATGATGGTATGAATGACAGCAAGGTTGTCAAGCGTTGTGGAGTAAATAGAAGCCAGAAGATTTCAGTAAGAGTAGTCACGGAGGTGGTGATTTGGGACCACCTACAGTATCTCATAAAAATACACGTAGAGGTCAAAATTCTTGGTGGGAGCGTGGAGCTGCTGGTTGGTTCAGTTGGTAGAACGGGAGGCTCTTCATCTCAGGGGTGTGGGTTTGAGCCTCACGTTTTGTGCAGAGATTACTCAAAAATAAAATCTTAAAAAAATTCTTGTTGGGACCATGCTTCTTTAAATGCAATGCTACTTAAAGACTGGACAGCAAGAGCATGGCCTTATAAATATTACATGTCTGTCCCAACCTCCGGCACCTGCTGTCAACCCTTTCATAAGTATCTATGTTCATCCTGAGATATGTCCTTTGCCCACTCTACATGTTCTGAGGTAAATTATGGTGGCATACTCTCTCTCTGTAAACTACATTTCTGAAAAATTATGGTCATATTCCCAAATGACACATTCTGAGGTCACTGGTAGATATTCTTATCTTCAACACAGAATACTCGAAGAACAGCAGTAAAATGAAAGCTATGCACAGTGCCTACACTTCAATCTTAACTAAAAATAATATACACAAACATAATCATCATACAAATCAGAGACAGAACTCTATTATCAACCCTTGATGGAAAATAGAATTTATTTGATAATAAGGAACTTACATCTGAATCTGCACACAGAAGGCCAAATTTGAAGGCATTTCAGTTTTAAAAAAAAAACAAACAAACCCTCTAAAACCATAATGAATAATGAAATAATTCTATTCCAGGCGCTTAAAGAGATACACTTCAGAATCTCATAATGTATCATAGCTTTGGGTGGTTACCTTTATGAATGCAAAGTTTTAAAAAATCACTTAAAACCCCTTCTCCAATTATGTAGCTTTCCATTTGCTATTTTTTAGCAGTAACTTGGAGAGAAAAACCTATTTGATTGTGTCTCTTTTAATCTCCACTAAGCTTGAGCTCACAACAAGCCCTGATTTATAACCGCTCTGAAGCTGGGGGTTGGGGGGATGGAGAAAGATTACAGAAAAGAGACCTTCTGAAACATAAAAGTAAAGAGACTCCACTACATCCACATAAACCTGTTGATTTTTTTTAATGTAGTGTAAATTATATTTCTATAAATAAAACTCTACCCTCCTAGTGACTGAACCATCTTCTCATTATACAGGACCAACTCACTACTTCAGTTTTAGGTTTCTCTGCCACCTGATCCATAATGAACTCCAGAATGAATTATTTCAGAAATTATAAGGGCGGGGTGGGGGGGACGGGACGGACTCATTTCTAGTCCCTCTAGTTTAGAAACTGTGATTTTCATCTCTGAAACAGAAAGCAAAATACACTTGACTTTTAACTAAATGAATCACCTAATTTCCTTTGAACAAAAGAGATAGGCATTCTGTTCCAGGGAGATACTTCAGAGCAGTTCTTCTCTTGCCAGAAACTTCTCTCGGGAAGAGCTGGCTTGAGAGGCCTGTTGTGTGATGTCTCAGCACCCTGCACACGCAGAGCTGGAAGGCACTTGAACCCCTAGAGCCTGGATAAGTGGGTTCTAACTAAAAAAAGGACACTTGCTGACTTCAAGAGTGCACGGACTCTCGAGAAGATCAATCTTCCCATCCTAGTTGACTCTCTTAGGCAAATAAGGACCATGTAAAATGGAATTGTTGAACCAATCACCTTCCATGTTAAGACAACATTGCAGAGGGGCACCTGGGTGGCTCAGATGGTTAAGCATCTGCCTTTGGCTCAGGTCCTGATCTCAGGGTCCTGGAATAGAACCCTAAGTCAGGTTCCCTGCTCAGTGGGGATTCGTCTTCTCTCTCTCCCTCTGCTTCCGCCCCTCCCATTAGTGCTCTTTCTCTCTCTTAAATAAAATCGAAAGAAAGAAAGAAAGAAAGAAAGAAAGAAAGAAAGAAAGAAAGAAAGAAAGAAAGAAAGAAAGAAAGAAAGAAAGAAAGAAAGAAAGAGAGAGAGAGGGAGGAGGGGGGAGGGGAGGGGAGGGAGCAGAATAAGGCTTATAAATAAAACAAAGGGATGGGGGAAAAAGGTTATTTATCCTTTCCAAAGATGCTTCTTCCTATTGGTTTTCTTATATTCCAAACTTTCCAAACATGAGACAGCCAGTCTATCTTACTTCATTTTTCTTCCGATCACATGAAGCTCATTCCCAAGAAAGGCACTCTTGAAATGCATGGGGGTGGGGGGTGGACAAAAGAAAACAATCTCCTCTGTCTTCAGTGAGCCAGATTTTGCAAACTATCCACATGGGTCCATGATCACATTTTATCCAGTCGGTGGTATATGTCTTTTTATTTATTTATTTTTTATTTTTTTTTTCTTGATATATGTCTTTTTAAATGATTTAGTTACCAACATATAATCCCGGAACAATGCTTCTCAACAGGGTGGTATTGCTCCCCAAAGGACATGTGGCAAGGTCTGGAGACATTTTTTTGCTGTCACAACTTGGGGGATGCTGCTGGCATCTAATGGATAGAGGTCAAGGATATTGCTAAACATTCTACAATGCACAAACCCACCATGACAACAAGTCCCTGGCCTTTATGTCCACAGGGTCCAGGTTGAGAAACACTACACTAGAGAAATCAATGACCATATTTGTGCTGCCATTACTCACTGAGAGCAACGTTTCTCAAAAGGGTAAACTTTCCTGTGTCTCTGCCTCTGTGTGTGTGTGTGTCTCTCATGAATAAATAAATTAAATCTTTTTAAAAAAAATTCTTCAATGACTCCAACATACCCTGACAAGAAGTCTGAAAAATAGGCAAATATTTACTTAATACCTCCATTTAAAAAATAATACACTCAGTGAATAGATACACATGTGAATGTAAGAATTCACACTTTATGTTTTTTTAAGAATTTTATTTATTTGACAGAGAGAGAGAGAGAGAGAGAGAGAACAAGTAGAGGGAGAGGCAGAGGGAGAAGCAGACTGCCTGCTAAGCAAGAAACCCAATGCAATGCAGGGGCTCGGGGACTTGACCCCAGGACCATGATCTGAGCCGAAGGCAGATGCTTAAATGACTGAACCACTGAGGCACCTCCATAAATCCATTTTAAGTCTATCTAATATTGGCAAGTGTTCTTATATGTTACCTCGTATCTTATATACAGAAACCTTACTGCAGCCCCCCAAAAGAACATCATGCCCACTATGGAGAAAGGAAGCTGAGCATGAAGGAAGTAAAGCCATTTGTCTGGATTCTCCCAGCACATACCCAGGAAAACAGAGCTCAGTCTCTTCTCTAACCTTGCTGTCCTTCCTCCTACTACAATGATGCTCCCTTCCAGGATGGTTTTATAAATACCAAACTGAGCTGTTAAGACTGTAACCACCAATGTCAAACATTCACAGATGTTACTTAGCCTGTGCAAGCCTCAGTTTCCTTACCTGAAAAATGGGGATGTATTGAGAGGAATACATGAGATAAGGCTCCTCTGGTCCATACTTAGTACCAGAGGAACTCTCAAGAACAAGCAGCTGCTGTGGTTATTCTTACTGTGAGCCCCCAAGCCAGTATGTGTAATAATAGCAGAATCATATTTGAACAAGCAACCAAAATGTTGAGAAAGCTCAGCCAACACAAGAAAAAAATTTTAAGAGTTTATTAATTTGAGAGGTGAGGGAGAGAGAACTAGCAGGGGAGGGACAGTGGGAGAGAGAATCCCAAGCAGACTCCCTGCTGAGCCCAGAACCTGACTCAAGGCTCAATCTCATGACCCTGAGATCATGACTTGAGCCAAAATCAAGAGTGGGGAGATGAACCCACTGAGACACCCAGGCACCCCCAACATAAGAAGTATTTATTAAAAAATACTATCCAAGCAAGCAGAAGAACACAGGGAGTAGGAAAGCTGCTCTCAGGTGATAATGGGTACACTGTCAAATAGAAGTCTTTGGCATTCATTGGTATTTCCTTTTCTGCCATTAAAGACACAAAGCCATGGGGCAAAGTTATGGCTAACATATTTGTGGAGATCTCTAGTCCAGAAAAACTAAGTCCAAATCCCCTTACTTAAAGGAAGAGCAAGTAGGTGAAACAGGCTCAAAATGGAGGTCATTTTGATGTGAGTGCCATGGCACTGAAATAAAACCTCCGTTCCTAGAAACAGACACCCTGGATTCAGATCTTGCCTCACCCATTTACTAGCTCTGACCAGTAGAACATTACGTAACACTGCTAACCTTGCACTTCTTTGGATATTACCAGATATTACCAGAGTACCTCCTTTCATAGCACTGTTTAGAAATTCAAGTGATATAGGACCCTGGGTGGCTCAGTGGTTGAGGGTCTGCCTTTGGCTCAGGGCGTGATCCTGGTGTCCTGGGATCGGGTTCTGCGTCAGGCTCCCTCTGGGGAGCTTCTCCCTCTGTCTATGTCTCTGCATCTCTCTGTGTGTCTCTCATGAATAAATAAATAAAATATTAAAAACAAAAAGAAATTCAAGTGATATAATACATGCCAAACTCTTAAAAGAGGGTCCCGTGTACTGAATACATAGACTAATGTTCATCATCATGACTCTTGTTGTTGCGGTTATCAACACCAGCAGCAACATCTGTAATGCCCAGCTCTATACTTTGCTCACAGAAGGCTCACAATAAATGTCTGATTAACAATTGCAAACTTTTGGGATCCCTGGGTGGTGCAGTGGTTTGGCGCCTGCCTTTGGCCCAGGGCGTGATCCTGGAGACCCGGGATCGAATCCCACATCGGGCTCCCGGTGCATGGAGCCTGCTTCTCCCTCTGCCTGTGTCTCTGCCTCTCTCTCTCTCTCTCTGTGTGACTATCATAAATAAATAAAGAAAAAAAATAATTAAAAAAAAAAAAACAATTGCAAACTTTTAAGAATTGTTTACTGTCTACCAGACAACGCTCTATCAGCTAGTTGCTATTATTGCCCTCTACTTTAAAGAAGGAAGAAACTGGACACCAGAGAGGTTAAGAAACTTGCCCAAGGTCACACAGCTAGCAAGTAGCAGAGCTGAGATAGGAGCCCAGGATTGAGCCTCAGAGCTTGCATCCTTAGCTACCATACAACACGGCTTTTTAACCCTGGAAAAGTAAAAGTGGGATTGAGAAATTTCTTGAAATCAGGGATCCCAGTCACTGAAAAAGATATTTAAGGATGAAAGGATGTTTCCACATGATAGATGCAGCAAAATAACATAGGAGACTTGAAACCCTCAACTCATCCAGACTCTTATGGGGCAAGTCCAATTTCCAGAGTGTCCCTGAGATGTAGAAGGGAAAAGATGGTATGTTTTGGCAGGGGGAACAGCTTTCAGGTATTACAACTCCATAGCCATACAACTTCACTGTCTGATCACAAACTAAATTCAGAGACGTGATTATTTGATACAAAATCGTAGGGGTGCCTGGGTGGCTCAGCGGTTGAGCATCTGCCTTTGGCTCAGGTCATGAACCCGGGATCAGGAATCGAGTCCCGCATCAGGCTTCCCACGGGGAGCCTGCTTCTCCCTCTGCAGGTGCCTCTGCCTCCTCTCTCTCTGTGTCTCTCCTGAATAAATAAATAAAATCTTTTTTAAAAAAATCATAACAGGAGACTCTTATACAGCTAGAGAAGGTAAATGGAGTCAAGTTAAGAACACTGCTCAACATTTTTATGAAGACTAAATCATATTTCTAATAGGCCTAGGAGTAGTCTTGTCCTAAGGACTCTACAGAACTAGAGCAAAATATCCAGTCCCAACCTCGTTAAGCCATTTCCTATAGTAATTACATGAGGTTTCATTTCTAACCACTCAAAACGCTTTTATGTTTGTCTCTTTTCTAGTGGCAAAGGCAGAGAGGTTAAGAGGAGAGAGCCATTTTGTTTCAAACAAGCCACAAAGCGAATACGGAATGCCACAAAAGAAGTCTTTATTCTGTCAGCCAGCCTGCTCCTCATTAACCAGCCGAGAATGAGCCTGGAATGCACAATTTCGTGGTAATCACAGAAAACAGATGCCCATGATGGCTGCAGGTAAAAACCAATTGTTTCTGCCTCTCAGTAACACTTGGTAGGAATGTGATCTGTCTCAACTGCACTCATTCCTTCCAGGGTTGCTGGTCTTCCAAGTGTTTGTGAAAATAAGTCAGGTGGTGGTGGGAGGAGGGCCTGGGGGGAGGGGGGCTGGCGGGTGGGACCAGTGCTACGGGAAATGAAAAATGATCTTGACATGATAAAGAGCTGCATTTTCCATCTTGTTCTAAATGGGCCTAGACAGACAACAGGAAGGCTATTTAACCCTTCAGGGTCCACACCTCAATAGAGCAGACTGGCAGGTGAACCCAGAAGGTTTTAGGAGGTCACCAGGACAGTGGTGGTGGGGGGGGGGGGGGTGGATGTCCCCTTTTCCTTTACAGAAACTATCCTTTATCCAGTGCTCCTATAATACCCAGAACGTTTGCATTTCAAAAGGTACAAACCACTTCAAATACCCAGGTCCTTTCAGGCAGGCAGTTCAGGAAGGATCACAGCTCAAATGGTTCCCCTTTTTCTCTCTGCAACAAAAGCCACACCTGTCCTGAGAGGGGGTTTCCATTGGCAGCTCCTTGACCTTCCACTTCTCTCTTCTCCAAATCAGAAATTCTGGACAGCGGTTGCAGACCTCTGATGATGGAAAAAGGACACATGCGGCGGAGTGGACTCTGGGGCACCTATTCATTCCCCAAAAACTGGCCTCTCCGAGCAATCTCATTATGGCACAGCAGATGGACAAGTAAGGTAGAGAGAGAGGGAGGGGGAAATAACACAGGAAGCAAAAATGCACAGCTCTCAGAAGGACGCCATTATTTTACTTTATAATAATCCCAAGAAAAGAGTGCACCACTCATTGCTCATTTATTCCTTCACTGGAGAATCCGGAACAGGGCTCTGGGGAAACAAGAATGTTATCAGTCCCTCTTTCCTGCATTTAGAAAAAGAGATAGAGCAGCATTCTCTGTATGGTATTAATGTATGTATCACTCTACCACCTCCATAATGTGGTCTAAATGCAGGCATAAATGTACATACAAGAGATTCATTGCGGCACAATTTGGAATGGGAAAATGGAAACAACATCTATTCCCCAAAGTAGGCGTGGTTCGATAAATGATGCAAGAGCCATACAATGGAATATACGCAGTCCTTTCAAAGAAAAATGCAGAGCTAAGCGAGGTGATGGTGACAATATTTGTACCGTACTCACTGCTCATTAGTCACTTGTCATGTATTAGTTCATTTGAGCATCATAACAACCCCAGAAAACTGATGAGCAAAGAAACAGAGTTACCTGCCCAATCACACAGTTATGAAGTGCAATAGCTGGGGTTCCAATCCAGGCCTGCCTGGCTTCCAACTCTATGCTCCTAAGCATTATTCCACAGTAATGGTAAAAACAAACAAACAAACAAACAAACCAAAAAACAGCACAGTTTCCTTGTTGGGCATGTATGCATATTCCATGTTATATTTTATTTTATTTTAAGATTTTATTTATTCAGGAGAGACAGAGACAGAGAGAGAGAGGCAAAGACAGGGGCAGAGGGAAAAGCGGGCTCTGTGCAGGGATCCCCTTGTGGGACTCGATCCTGGGATCACGGATCACACCCTGAGCCAAAGGCAGACACTCAACCACTGAGCCACCCAGGCGTCCCTCCATGTTATATTTTAAAACAGGTATTTCTTAAGAAAAAAAAATCTCCTGATTATTAACAATGGTTATAATTGGGTATTAATAAGATCTTCCTCTTCTTTTTTATAAGGAGCATGAAATAGTTATATATGCTTAGCAGAATTTCTAGCTCCCTCCCCCTAAAAAATGTCAGAGATGTCCAAATGGTACTGAATTTTCAAGAGAGTCTCAGGTAAACATTTAATGCAAGCCAGTATAATACTACTTATTAGTGTAATTCATTCTCTCTCTGCTTCTTCCCCACCACCTTTCTCCCTCCCCTCACTAATCAAAAAGGAAAGGAAAATCTGAATGTCTAGCTTTGACCTTGCAATGGTTGCCGATGTTCTATTTTACTAAATTTGCTGTATTTCCAAAACAACGAACACTTTAAAAGAAGAGAGGAAATGTCAGTTTTATTTAACTTGGTTCTTCACTTTTTACTCTAAGTTCAATTTGCCCTAAAGTTTTGAAGAAGGCCTAACAACAGACACCTTTTAGAAAGATCACTTAACTTGATAGAGTTGCTTAGAGGAAAAATGTATCAAAAGCCCTACATTTTGCAGACAGCAGACATCTACTATAATCAGCTGAAAGAAAGAAAGAAAGAAAGAAAGAAAGAAAGAAAGAAAGAAAGAAAGAAAGAAAGAAAGAAAGAAAGAAAGAAAGAAAAAGAGCATCATCTTTAGGATATAGTGAGGAAAAACAGTGTCATTGAATATAACTTTTGAAAGGAATTTAGAAATTAATTTGTTTCTGGGGTAAGCATACATGTGCACACACAGCTTCTGTATATGCCTTGGCCTGCTGATTTCTTCTTGACAGCTAAAAACAGTACTTCTTGATTTGTCTATTTTCACGTCCTTTTTATTTGCCTCACAAAGTGACATGGCAACAGACTCTGTACTATTTCCTTAGAGTTTCACCAGTGAGCCAAGAATATGGCAGAAAAACGGGCACTTATTCTTCAAAAGCATTATAGGTACTAAATTAAGTCAACCAAACAGTGAGGTGGATTTCATAAAAGGTACACAATGTACACATTCTATTGTAGAGGTCAACAGATAGCCCCCAATGTGGTGTCCTTAGTCCAACATACTAAGCAACTAACAACCGACTTGCCTATTCCTTTTAAAAAGTATAATATATGAGAACAATTCCTGTAAAATGAATCTCTTTGGGTGCCTATATCCCATTTATAGTTCTGGTGTTAGAGAATGGACTAATACTAAGTGTAAAGACTATCCAACCAGTAACAGGATTGCAAATTAGGTGGCCCTGATTTTTATTTAGCATAGTGCCACATATGGCTCTATCTCAACAATTGGTGGTAGTGATGGTGGTGGCGGTGGTGGTGGTGGTGGTGGTGGTGGTGGTGGTGGTGGTGGTGGTGAAACTATAGACTTAGTAATATTTGAGTGCTTATTAAGCACAAAAAATAGATTGCAGTAGTTTGTATTCGAACTATGGCCCATTAGTGCTCTTAACCTTAGAAAGTGTATATTACTAACTCTTATTTTGTATAATAAAGAAAAACTTAATTTTAAGATATTTAGGGTGTCTACCCAAAGTCATTCAGCTGGAAAGTTGCAAGAGTCGGGATTCAAGCCCAAGACAGCTTAATACCAAATCCATTAAGCTATTGTGTTTGTCCATCCCCAAAAAGTTGTCTGGAAAAGTTTTGAGATGGTCTTTAGAAATATCCAACTAGAGGCTACATAGCCTTTTGGTATTAATTGTGTAGAGAATTTAATCACTGGCTGGGGAATGCCAGTGATTCCTTCCCTATGAAATCAATTCAGGTTTTCCATATGCAAGTCAATGGACAATCCTCAACATGGGTGGACATTCAGATTTTCTGTCCTGCTCTACTGCACTTCTAAGCAGGGCAATGATCCTTCCTGTACAATAATCACATTTCTGCAAAACCTGCCTAAATGGTTAATATGTGCATGACCCTGATCATATAACCAAAATATTTGCTCCCCTTAACTAAATAATTTAATTTGACCATTTCAACCCTCAGTCCCATCTGTGGCTTTCTTCTTGCTACTTTATTAAATTGAGATGAATAGGCAGGGCTGAACTATGCCTAACATTTTCCTGCTTGTTTAATTAACAGCTATGGATATTTGCATTTGCCTTCCTAACATATTTAGTACTAATTAAACTCACAGATTCAGCACAGCTTTTTCTACAAGGCATAGCACAAGTTAACAAATTAATCCTCAGAACACTTCCTTTGGGTACTAGGGGATACCTGCTCCAACTCAGGTTGTGCTCTTAATGACCTTTGGTTGCATTTAATGTAGTATATTCTCTAGAAGAAGGGAGTAGGAGTCCTGCTCTGCTGGCCAATAGTTAGAATACATTCAAACTACTGCAATCCATTTTGGGTGTCCAATTTTAAGAGGAACATAAAATGAATTGTGTCCAAATGTGATACGAATGACAGAGATTTGAAACCAGATTAAAAGGAAGTCTACAGTTGCTTCAAGCACCACACACACACACATATACACACATACACATACTCAAACAGTGTTCCTTAAATTAGCTCAAGATGGGAGTTTAATGGGATACACCAAAAGAAAAAGGTATGGGGGGAGGGGGTCTCATAGTCAAATAGTTGGAATTGATATGTTACATTTACCTTCCTCTTACAGTTTTTTTTTTTTTTTTAAAGATCTTACTTATTTATCTGAGAGGGAGAGAGACTGACAGTGAGCACATGAGTGGGGGAGGGAGAAGCCAACTCCCCGGTGAGGAGGGAGCCTGACATGGGGCTTGATCCAAGGACCCTGGGATCATGACCTGAGCCAAAGGTAGACGCTTAACCCACTGAGCCACCCAGGTGCCTCCCTCTTGGAGTTTAAACAGATATTCACATTCTAATAAGTATGTTTAGGGAATAGATGCTCAAGTTTCTTCACAGGGTCTAAACATCAATGATCTATCATTTTCACCATGGTTGGCAACCAATCACCAGCAAGAGCTTTAGAGACAGAAGAAAATAACAAACTGGAGATCTCTTGGTAAAATAGAGAATATGGGGAATATGGCCTGCTGATATTAAAAAAAAGAAAAGAAAAATCTTCATCATGGCCATTACACTGGTGGAGTAACACAAAACACACTAGCCTGAGGGTAAAGATGCTTGGGCTCTAGTCCAACCTGGTTGGTAACAGACCACCATCTTGGGTAAGTCAGATCCTCCACTTCTATGAGTATTTGGTCTAGATTATCCAGCCAGAATGGCAGAATGATGGTGTGTAAAATCACCAGCACACATATTCTGTTTGGCCAGCATGCACTCCAGATCCCCACAGCTTGTTACCTCCAGCTTACCAAATAATCACCTATTCACAAACTTAGCATTCCTGTCTGACCCATGTGTGATCCCTAAGTCATAGAATATTTCTTCCAGATCCAAAAATAATCATGCTTTCTCTTTCTGAGTCACCCACAGTTTGGGTTATTTTTTAATCCTTTCCTCAAACTATTTTGAAGATCCTTGTTATCCTAAATTGGAGAGTATTTTTACAGCATTAGAAAGCACAAAGCCATCCACTTCCTCCACCAAGGAAAGTACCCCCCAGAATGAAGCTCTGACAACAGAACACCAAGCATCCTCTTCCTACTGGAAATCCTTTAGACAAACTGCAGAAAAAAAGTATTTAAGGATGCTGGTTTCACAGTATCAAACCCAAGAACTGGTAAAACAAAGGTCACTTGCTCAATCAGGTTTTTTAATCTTTTTGGTTTTGGGTTGGTTTTGGTTTGTTTGTTTGTTTGTTTTTGCTTTACTATAGCATGTACACACACACACACACACACACACACACACACACAGCTACTGGGGGAAAAAAACCATTGAAATCAAACAGCATAAAGTTAGAATATTTCCTGAAAAACTAATCACTCCTGCAGGGTTCACATAATAAAGCCAGCTGTGGGACAGAATGCCTTTACTCATACCTATTAAATAAATGACAAAGACGAAATGCAGCAAAAAAACGGAGGCCCATTTTTTTTCCAGTTAAGGTAGAGCACACAGAAGTGTGGGTTTGAACCTTCTTAGAGTTTAATTTTTAACATCTCTGCTTTAGACAACTCTACAGTGGCATTACTTAAAAGAAATCATTATCTTTTGGAAAATGTGAGAAACATGTTTTAAAAAGATAAAAACTGTGCCACACAGAGAATAATACTTTCCCCTTTCAACTCCAGGGACAAGGCGAATTTTCCAGTGCCATCTTACTGTAGCCTACTGGGATCCTGAAAAAGCAGATCTATCCAAAATCAGTGCTAAGAACTCCTTGAAACTTAAAACCAGCACATAACCTCTTGGTGACTTAAATCGATGTATTTCAGTTTTAAAGCCAACGGCTCCTTAACAAGAAGCAGTGCCTTGAAATTAAATTTGCAAAACGCAAACTCAATATTTGCTTTTTTCATTGAAGAAAAGAAATAGGAAAACACTCTTTAAAAGTTGTGAATCTGGGGGCGCCTGGCTGGCTTAGCTGGTAGAGCATGGCATTCTTGATCTTGGTGTTGTGAGTTCAAGCCTCACGTTGAGTGGAGAGCTCTCTTAAAAATAAAATGTTGACACACACACAACATAAATAGATAAAATGAAATAAATTATTTAAAAAACAAAGTTGTCCATCTTTTATTCTGATGACAAAAGGTCAAATAATTACTTATGTGTACCTAATCCTAAACATGTATATATAGGATGACTTTGTTTCCTTTTGATCTTTTTACAAAAATGGGTTCACCCTGGAGATGCCCTTGGTTTAGCTGCTCAAAGTGCATCAGCATCACATGGAGCTTATTAAAAATACACAATCTCAGGCCCCACCCCAGGAACAAGTTTCATTTTAAGGATATTTGGGGCAGGAGTGCGGGGTTGTAAAAAAATGAAAGTCAGAGAAGCCCTAGGCGGTAAAATGGTTAATAAAACACCAATCCCTATTCTTCAGTCAGAAGGTCCAGATCCAGAGTGGGTAATACACATCTCTGGACAACAACAAAAATATGCAGGTGCCTTGTTTTAAACTTGTAAAATGTCTATATAACAATGTCTTAAAAAACGGTGTGCTCTGCTTTATTGAGAGCACATCCACAGACAATAACATGTCTTATTTACCTCTGAACTGCTGTGAAAAGAGAAGCACAATAAAAAAAAAAAAAAAAAAAAAACCTAGTGCCAAACCACAGTAAGCAATTATTTGATTTTACTATCCATCTCATTTAATCTTGGTGCAATAAATTCCATACCCCTAAAAAAATAAAATAAACAAATTCCATACCCCTGTTTGACCTGTGAGGAAACAGAAGCATAGTGAGGTTAAAAGCCCTCTTTCAGGGCGGTGCAGGATGGTGGGGAACAGCTTGGCCATGTTGCATTACTTGTCCAATAAAGTGCCTCAAACATCTCCAATGAGATGGCCTTTCCTGTCACAAACTCTAATGAAAGTCACTGTATCCAACAGGGACCTTGGGCAACGATGTTCATGTCCAAAATTCGCCATCAAAGTCTCAACTTGCAGATTTATGTGCCACTTGGGAGACTGCCACCCTGGGCCCTTGACACTATTATAGCTTTCATGCACCCTATTATTGAGAATGTAAGGAAGGTGAGGGAAGCTGAAGAAAATACATCACTGGGCAAACTGCTCCCTCTCTCTTCCACAAGCTTGTTCTAATCTCCTGCCTGCAGAAATACAACCCCCAGGACAAGACCTCTGAAGCCATCACCATTTTCTGGAGATTGTATAGTTGCTGCCAGTTCCCAAGAAGAGTGCCTCTGAGAAAACTAGAATTGGGATTCCCAGTCCCTATAAGGAATGTGCTCAAGCACTATTAGTGTGGGTAAAATGCTAACATGCATTCATCTCTGCCCTTTTCGTTACCCTGGGACAGTACCTGGTGAATTTAATCTCCGATCCATCTTGCCGGGTGTAAAAAAGAAATAGAACTGAGAGAAAGCCCGCTGGTCAGCCCTTGTTCTGATCCTGCCCAGTAGCCCCAGACAGGGCAAGTCACAGCCTATGCCTCAGGTTACTCTTATGTAAAAGACATAGATTCCTCAATTATTTCTCAAAGTGGGGTACACTTCACACAGAGGGTCAGGGGAAGGGGTAAGAGAGATGCTTTTGATAGGTAATGAGCATCAGGAAAAACACTGGTGGTTTGTATATAGGTCTGTTTTCTTTTTTTAATAAACTGTTTACTTTTTAAGAAAGTCAACTGAAGGAATACTATTCAGCAAATATCAGCTCGTGATATATAAATAGGGGAAAAGAAACACTAAAGGTGGTCCTCAAACTTCTCAGGTGGCAGAGCACCTGGAGATGAGCATTTTATTCAAAGAACATGGAGAAATATGGAGATATTCCATTACATCCTAAATAGGAAGAAAATCTGGTAACTAATATAAAATCAGAACTATCAGATTCCATATCTGCAATTAGGAAAAAATAGCGGCTACCAAAAAAAGGTAGACCAGCCTTTTTCAAATGTGGTAAATGATTTACTATTAGCTCATAATGTTTCTTTTTCTGCTGTAAGTAAGTAAGCTAGAGTAAACACCAAAATGTTAAGGCACATTGATAAAAGGGAAAGCTTAATGGATGTGATTATTTTTTACATTGTTTTATACTAGTTCAGCCCAAGTCATGAATCCCCAAGGCTGGCTGGAATGTGCCATGAGAAAACCAGGAACCAGATGGCATCTGAAGTCCATTTTATGATTCTCTATCATGTAAGATCTTAATTTATGGTTGTGAATATCTAGAAAGAATCTAACTCAAAAAAAAAAAAAAATCTAACTCACTGGGCCTGACTCCTTCCCTGCAGGGATCAATTTTTTCTTTCCTTACCAAAATAGGCTCTATGATTCTATGCTCAAAGGTCTACCCATTACTACTGACAGACTGAGGAAGCTTATTCCCTCTTCATCTCCTCCGCCCAGACTTCCTGAGACTCTGGCAGAAGTGTCCATCTCAAAATCCTGCCATTCCTGCCACTAATCAACCATGAGATAAGCAGAGTACCCAACTGTGCCAACTGAGGTTTATTCAGAGAATGATAAGGATGCTGGTAGGGAGGGGTACCTCCTTCCTCATGATCTTCGGGTATGAGAATTAAACCAGGAGCTGTCACCTGGAGAACACTTTCCTGGGATTAAAACAAACAGAGAGGGGGCAACTGGGTGGCTCAGTGGTTGAGCTGCTGCCTTCTGTTGAGGGCTTGATCCCAGGTTCCTGGGATTAAGTTCCACATCAGGGTCCCCGCAGGGAGCCTGCTTCTCCCTCTCCCTATGTCTCTGCCTCTCTCTCTGTGTCTCTCATGAATGAATAAATAAAATCTTTAAAAATAAAATAATAATAAATAATACAATAATAATAAAAATTAAATAAAACAAACAGGGAAAGTACACAGGAACAGAGACAAGATTACTGATGAGTCCTGAGTAAAACCTTCCAAACCAGGAAGCTAGCAAACCTCAGAGAAACCAGGGGTGGTATTTGGAAATCAGTCTGTATGGGACAAGACATGTTTTCTGGGACCTGATTTTATGACCCACTTCCTGATTAATGAACAGGATGGTAGGGATTTCTTATCTTGCAGGATGACAGAAAAGATGAACAAAAAGCAGTAAACAATGTGAGAATTTAGGAAGAGGAAACAATGTGCGATGGTAGGAATTGGAAGGTCATGAGATATGCAGAACCTGGTTAAGATCCAAACTGTTTGGATACCAACCATTGCCTCCTTTACTCATACCATACCATTGCCTCCTTCACTCAAAAAACAAACAAACAAAAAAACCCTATTGGATCTTTTAAGACTTAGTTTCCTCATGCGTTAAAAGGGAAAAGTCTACCTGCCTGGCAGGGCTAGTGTAAGAAATAAATGAAATCATATGTAGGAAGTTTTCAGAAAAGTTTCTGGCACAGAGTAGTTCTCCATAAATGTTAGCTGTTATTACTTTACTCCCATAAAATGTAAAGTTGAAGAGAAAATATGAACTCTCAAGTTCTCACCGACCCTGAATCACTAGGACCACGGAACAACATATTAAAACAACAGCCAACCCCTCGAAGAGATGAGTCACCTAAAAGGGTGGAGGGTGGATCACCGGCAAACAAACTTCAAATATTCTGGCACCAGATGGACCAACGTCATTGTGATGGTTTAAAGTCAGCCACCCTATTGGAAAGTTCCACAAGCAGTGATGCTGGTAGGCTGGTAGACAAGCCTTGGAATTCTGAGTTGTGCTCACCTCTGAATTTGCTCTATGATCTAGAAGTTCACAAGACTGCCTTCTGGAGAATACGGAGAATTCGGGGGGGGAAATATAACCATACCCTAATTTGCCATTCTCGGGTCTCTGCCTTGACTAGGCTGGTTATGCCTTAATTACACTGAAGTCATTAATTTTAACGACATTTTTATAATTAGATACAAAGATTAGAATTTTTTATATCCCTTTGTACTTTCCTTTTAATATGAATTCCTTGTGGTTGCTGAACGAGTTACAAATTAGAATAATTTCTTCCAAAGAACAAAGAAGAGGAAGAGTTCACAGGAAGAGAGAAAATACCAAAGGACAAATAGCTCTGTTGCAGAAATTACACACTACAGAATCCGCAAATGTAACCAACCCAATCATTAAGTGGCACATGGACATTTGTTTCCATAGCCCCAGATTTTCTAGCTAATAAACAAAAGTAAAAAATCAGTATATAATAACATTTTTTTCATATTGGATGAAACTTTCACTGCTACGAATTTCTATTTACAACATAAAATTCCAGCTGAACCAAAATTCTGTTTTTTAACAAAACAGGAGTTCTAAGCAGGGTCAAATGGTGGTAATCATTTTTGATGTGGCTTTCGAAGGCACAGAAGATATTTATCACGATAGCAATGTTTCTTCTATCACCTCCCTCTGACTGTTTTCACCCATGAATTAACGGAAGATGTGTCTAAAATGTGCACAATCTTTGGGCCATAATGCTTCTGGGATAATTAGTTTCTGACATCCAAATTTGTTCTACATTTAAAATCTTCTTGGGGTGAAGGATTCCTTCTTATTTTGAACAACCAGGTTTTGATGGAACAGGATACAGTATCAGTACTCACATACGTAATCCCAGAATGCCCCTGACATGTATTCCCTACAAACTCAAGAGTCTGTGGAGCTATTCTTGACCTTGACATTCATCTGCCCCTGCTTATAAGGGAAAGAGCACTTTTAATATATTTTCCCCATTCTGTAATGAACAATTACATGGAATTTAAAGATCACCAGTGACATTCTGTAAGGGACAGAAGAAATTCAACCAAAGGGCCAACTGGTGTTGAGTATACATTCTGTATCTAAGAAAGGTGCCAGGACTCCAGTCAACTTGGGCAAGCAGGGAGACAGTACCAAGAAGTCAGCCTTTGGAACCAGATAGGCCAGAGTTTCACCGCTGTCTCTCATACTGATTAACTATAGGAATCAATTACTTAGCCTTCCTAAGTTTCAGTTTCCTGGTTTATAAAGTTGGGATAATAATATTCGCATCAGCATAAGTGAAAATATAAACAAACAATTCTACAACGAAGTTCATGGTACCTGGCATACAGTAAGAGCTCAACAATAGTAACTATAATTTCATTACCATTATCATTCTTCTTATCCAAAGGAGCCATATTAATGTAACATACAGATTTATTTTATTTTTTAAAAGCAGACTCCATGCTGAGCACAGAGTTCAACACGGAGCTCGATCTTACGACCCTGAGATCATGACCTGAGCTGATATCAAGAGTCAGATGCCTAACCAACTGAGCTACTCAGGCACCCCGGATCTATTCATCTTAAATGCATTTTTTTTTCATTTTCTGGGATCTTGTGATATAACACAAAATATTCCCTTTCCCCACTACCTGCAAAAGTACTGATGCTTACTTTCATGAACAATGATAAATATTACAACAGATAGCATCTTATAACAGAGGAAACAAGGATTCCTGGGTGGCTCAGTCAGTTAGGTGCTGCCTTCGGCTCAGGTCATGATCCTGGAGCCCCAGGATCGAGCCCATCAGGCTCCGTGTTTGATAGGGAGCCTGCTTCTCCCTTTCTCTCTGCTTGTGCTCTTTTTCTCTCTCTTATACTCTTTCTCTCAAATAAATAAACAAAACTTTTTAGAAAATAATAATAGATATAACATATCTGTATGTGAATGGATACTCTGTAATAATCTACACCAAAGTGTTCACTGTGGTTATAAGGAGTGGTTTGACTACAGATCTTTCTAGCAGCATATTCTAGTTGTTGTTTGATGAACTCTGAAATAAATTGAACAAACTTTGCTCCCATAAAAGAAATAAAACATGAACCACCAACTTACAGCATGTCCAAAATCTCATGGACTACATTATGTGAATGCATTTTGATTTGAACGCCCTTACCATCTATCTACAGTTTCAATTTTTACCAGTTCCTTGAAATATAAATACTAATTTGCCTGTCTTCCCCACAGGTGGTACAGAAAGAATAAAAGAAATCAATGCAGCTTTCTTTACTACATGCAGCATGACACACGACTGGCAGTAGACAGCTGTGTTTTTCATGGCGTCTGAATGTCTTACCTTCCATTAATTAAATCCTACTCTCAACATTTTTTTTATGAAAAGCCACACAAACATTAACGTCAACAAAAGTAATGAAGCGAAAGAAGGTAAGATGTATTTCCAAAAATTTTTTCAAGGTCCCGGAATCCCAGAAAACACAATTTTTTAAATGGTTATGCTTATTTAAACACACACACACACACACACACAATCTCCTTGTCAAACATATTAAATTATAAATTGGACATCAGTTTTGTAAAGACTGACTTCTAAATTATAATAGAACACATCTGGGGTGATTTTTGACTCTCTTCGAATATTTGGTTTTCTTGGCAGCTGCAGGAAATCTCTGGGCAGACACACCACTACAATAATTAATGCCAGCTTTCAGGCATCATAATGAAAAAAAAAATTCATGACAGCAACAAAAAAATGGTACCCCTCCCCCACAAAAAATAACCACGGATTTAATGTAAAACATGAATCCATGAGGCCTCTAGCCTAGAGCAGCTGAAAGACATTTGTGTGATTCATGAACAAAGAATCATTCAAACACTTCCATTAGACCTTTTCTGCATTTCAGCTACATTTATGTCCATCGTTTGCTGTTTCATTCATACCCTGGTTATATCTGTGCCCAACTTTACTCCTGACTTGTACCTCTGGTTCCAGTAAGACCTTTACGTTCTCCTGGCTTTTAATTTTCCTACAGTCCCTGAAGGACATGCCTGAGCCTAGCACAGTGCCTGGGACACAGCAGATGTTCAACAAAAAGCTATGGGTCGACAGAGTGGATGATGACTTAAGTGTGAATAGATAAAAAAAAATGTAGAAACAAAGAGCAAACATCAAAAATTGGAAGACTTTTCTGATTCTAAAATTACTTCATATATTAAAGCAAATATTCTACTTTTTTCTTCCATTTTTCCCAGTTTTATTGAAATATAATTGACACACAAGAGCATATAAGTTTAAGTTGGTTAGTGTAACAGTCTGCATTACACATATTATAAAGTTATGACTGCAATAAACTTAGTGAGCACCCATCATCTCATATAGATATAATAAAAAGGAAAAAATATTTTTCCTTGTGATGAGAACTCTTGGGATATACTCTCTTACCCTTTATAAATATCATACAGCAGTGTTACGTATAGTTACCATATTGTACATTCCATCCCTAATAGTTATTTATCTTATAACTGGAAGTTTGTACCTTTTGATCCCTTTCATCCAATCTGCCCTTCCCCGACCCTCCAACTCTGGTAGCCACATATCTAATCCCTTTACCTACAAGTTGTTTTTATTTTTTAAAAGTAAGTAAGATGATATAGTATTTCTTTTTCTGTCTAACTTATTTCACTTAGCATAATCCATTCTAGGTCCATCCATGATGTTGTAAATGGCAATTTCAGCATTTTTATGGCTGAGTAATATTCCATTCATTTGCCAATTGCCACTTGAGTTGTTTCCATTATTATAAGTTAGTGTTTTCATTTCCTTTAAATATATGCCCAGAAGTGGAATTAATAGATCACATGGTAGTTCTATTTTCAAGCTTTTGAGGATCTCTATATTCTATCAAGTAACCATGAATAGATAATATGCTCCATTCTTGTACGACCTGAGGGAAATTCCTTAGCCTCTAGACTTCATTTCCTCATTGGTAAACTAGACAAGAGTTATATTATAATATCTGCCTCAGGAAGGTGTTATGGGGGCTAACTTGTTACTGCTTATAAAGTACTTAGCAGAGTAAATGAAACAGAATAAATGCTGCAAGGCAAGGACAGGGAATAAGAAAGAGCCAATGAGCATTATCACTATTTTATTAAAACACAGGGGTCAAAAAAAACCCCACAGGGGTCACACTTAGCATAAATACCAAGTAGATTTGAAAACCATGTTCAATCTTGGGGCGCCATGGTGCCACAGTCAGCTGGGAGGCCAACTCTTGGTTTCCACTCAGGTCATGATCTCAGGGTTGTGGGATCAAGCCCCCTCTACACTTAGCAGGGAGTCTGTTTGTCCCTCTCCCTCTCCATTTGTCCCTCCCCCACCACATTCTGTGCATGCAAGCTCTCTCTCAAATAAATAAAATATTTTTTTTAAAAAAAGAAATGTATGATCAGTCTCCTAACAGATGAAGAACAAATGTACACACCTGGCTTCAAATCCTGCCTGTTTGATTGGTGTGTTGTATAATCTCTGGGCCTCTGTGTAAACAATATTTAAATGCAGACGATAATAATTCCCAGCTTATAAATTTTTTTCTAAAGATTGGTAACATCTATAAAGAACTTAGCAAGATGCCTGACAGTTAATTATACATACATTTTAACTAACACTACCATTGCTATATTAAATAGCAATTTAATGGTCTGGTAACATCATAACAAGTAGGTACTGTATAATAATTTGTATGTTGCATATCATTTATTCATGTATTAATACTTATTGGAAAAAATACTTATTGAGCACTTATATGACATTAGGGAATTCTAGATGGCATATTCTGCAAAGCCCCACAACAGCCATGTAGAACACAGTCTATGGAGGTACCTGGGGGGCACAGTCAGCCGAGTGTCAGACTCTTGGTTTCCACTCAGGTTATGATCTCTTGGTCCTGGGACTGAGGCCTGCATCAGGCTCTGCACTCAATCTGTTTGAGATTTTCTCTCCCTTCTTCTATCTACCCCTCTCACTCATGCTCTCGCGCTCTCTCTCTCTCTCTCTCTCAAATAAATAAATCTCTCTTAAAAATTAAAAGAAAAGCTCTTGAGAAGTGTAGGAGGGATAAAAGAAAGGTAACATTTGTTGAATATCCAGCATATTTCATGTCTCATAGACAGCCCTGTACATATACGTCCTGATTTCATCCGCATTACTATATACCAAGAAAATTAAGATGATCACATTACCTGCACAAGTCAGGAAAGCAGCAGTTAAACTCTTACCAAAACCACACAGGTTACAAAGCCACAATTCAAACTCTGATCTACCTGGCCTTATGCCTATCTCTCTAAAATTTGCTTAACCAGAAAAGACAAAAATGAATAAAGCCAGCCAAAATGTATCTTCATTTTTAGCAATTTTTAAAAAGACAACTCTCAGCTCCTCTCAGGCAGCTATTAACAAATACTCCAAGATTCCAGTGTATTCAAAACATTCTCTATTGGTGGTATTTTTTTTTCTATTGGTGTTATTTATGCCCCAAGGGAACACCGTCAATGTGCAGAGACATTAATAGTCATCACAAGCAGAGAGCTGCTGCTGGGGTCTAAAGGTAGAGGCCAGCAATGCAGCTAAATATGCTACAAAACAAAGAACAGCCCTCCACAACAATGGATTATCCAGTCCAAAACTCCCAACAGTGGTGAGGTTTAAAAAAAAAAAAAAAAAAAATCCTGTATTAACCAATAAAATGAGAATTTTCTGAGTTTCCAAAACATGGTCCTGTGTTTGGTCATATTCTAGAATTCCACAAGAATAGTCACTGAGCATGCTCACTTTTTTCTTCTGTGTGAAGGTCAGGCTTCAACACACATCACTGCCTACATGATCCCTCCATCACTCCTCTGCTGGGCTCAGTCAACATTCATGCCGGTGGCCCTCTTCTCCATGGAGAAGTGAACAAAAGGACCAATGCTGGTCTCCAGTTGACACAGAAGGATCCTATTAGCTTCTGGAAGGGCTCAGTCAAGGAAAGAAGAGTCAAGAGCAGCTCTTACAGATGTCATAAAGCATCACACTCGAGATTTTTCCTAATGTAAGACATCTTCAACCCACGCAATGAGCTCTCCTTTACCTGTGCTTTCTGACATAAGGAACTGGAAAATCATTTAAAATTAAACTTTGAAAAGGTGAAACTGAATCTCCTTTCTAAGAACAGAAACTGTATAGTCATCTGATAGATTTATCTCTTAATTTGATACACTCTGCCCCTTCCCCAAAATATTCCATTTAAATTTATGGGTCTACTTAATGAATGTTCTCCTGTGGGAACACAAGCCTTTTTTTTTTAAAGTCACAGTCTAATGAACTTTACTCACACCACAGGGGGAAAGGTCTTGATTCCTTAAGATCTCCAAAAAAGATCTATCTTTTGAAATGACAAGTATGTTGTTAAGCCAAGGCAGTAGCAACTCTTACCTTTTTCTTACTTGTGAGATGATCTGTTACTGATTACCTGTGAAGGGGTGTTGAACTATCAAGCAAACAAAGCAGTTAAGGGTGGGGAAAATGACAACTGTGACACATTTGACTAATCTGAAAAGGTGGAGGTGCCGTTTGAGATCATGCTGTCAACTTAATGTGTCTCATGAAGATTCCAGAAGAAGGAAAGGCGGTTTACTCAAAGGTATCACCAAATACACAGGCGGGAGGGCAATAATACTTCCCCTCTAAACACACTGATGTATTTAAACCCGTACTTAATTCTAAAATTACAAACTTGTCCTAAAGACATGCAAAAGTGAAGATTTTAAAAAAAATTTTTTAATTTTATTTGAGAGAGCACAAGTTGGGGGGGGGGAGCAGAGGAAGAGAGAGAGAGAAGCAGAATACACATCAAGCAGGGAGCCCGATGTGGGGCTCGATCTCAGGAACACAGGATCATGACCTGAGCAGAAGGCAAACGCTTAACCCACCCAGCCAACTCAGGTGCCTCACAAAACCAAAGATTGAAAGTAAGCATTCTATAACCACAATACCGAGGAGATTGAAAAGGGTAAGCAACCAGATCTCAACCTATTGAAAAGAAGAGTCTTGGAGGGCTCATCTGTGCCTTTAGTCGCAGAAAGTTTTAATACTCAGACTCAAGAGGACACATGGTAAGAAACTTAAAAGCTGAATTACAGTTTCCTCTTTGAGGGAAGAATCTAGTTTTTTAAAAAGATTCTAACATTTAAAATAAATCTTTAAGTGGATCACTTGGATGAATAAACCCAGTGCATATTTTAAAAGCATGTGTGGATTTGTTTATAAGAATTTAGAAAAATTCAGGAAGGATGGAAACCAACTTATTACAAGTGGCTCACAGAAGGGGGCTGATGAGAGAGAAAACGAATGTAGCCCACCTGGGGCACAAGGAGGTATTAGCACTGCTAGTACTTTTTAAGAAGTATGACTATGGCTGACTTTTACTTTTTTTTTTTTTTTAAGTCTTTTTCAGTTTTTATGTTTCAGTACTTCCGTATTTTGTTTTTCTAAGTTTAGAAGAAAATCGGAACAGTACCTGCTAATAGCATCCTCAAAAACAAATACTGGTACACCATAAGATATTTCATAGCACTCATTAAGCACTTCTACGTGCCAGCCACCAAGGCTAAGGACTTCATTTAATCCTCTGGGCATTTGATGGTTTCATCTTCCTGATGGCCTTATCTCCCAGATCAGGGAATAGACTAGTATGTGGGTTGTTGGGTTTTTTTTTTTTTCCTAACTGAATAGTTTGTTTCACAGAAATAGGTTCATTAAAAGAATTATTATACAAATTATATAGCAACTGCAGCTTTTCAAAGACCAAGGATATAATGAAATTGACTTGACATTAAACTCATATTATAGATAATTCAGTTGCATCTCATGACTGAGAGGCTGTTACAGAATCATAACTGCTCCGGGGCCGATTTTGGCAATATTTGTAATAACAACAGTGAGCAAGAAAGCGACTTGCTAACACTGCTAGCTCAATTCTGATTCATCTCCATCCCCCTGCCCCTCCTTCTGAGGCTTCAAAAACATGGTTGAGGTGGCTTTCCTGGAGTCCCAGTGCCAGTGGGAGGCAAACCATCCTACTGAAGAGCCTCTTCAATGCAAATATAAGACTGTTCTGTAAAAACAGACACATGGGGAAAGAGCATTTTTCTGGGCAGACAGGTAGATTTCACTGTCTCATGGAGTTGGAATGGGATGCGTTTCACATCGGTGCAACACATGTCTCAAATCCAGAATCCAAGGCTATCCAAGTAAAATACTCCATAGTCACAGTTGGCAGAAATTATACTGTTATTCTGCTCCCCCTCCACAAAGATGTCTACATGCTATTCCTCAGAACCCTATGAATATGCTACATGGCAATGGAGAATTAAGGATGCTAATTACAAGTACATTAAAATAGTGAGATTATCCTGGGTGATCCATGTGAACCAAATCTGCACCCCAAGGGCCCTTAAAAATGGAAGACAAAGCAACAAGAAGAACCAGAGGGGGATGTGGCTAGGGAAGAAAGGCAGACAAAGACGCCACATTTCTGGCTTTAATGATATAAGAAAGGAGCCTCTAGAAGTTGGAAACATCATTGAAGCAAATTTTCCCGCACAGCCTCTAGGAATGAACAGAGCACAGTCAACAATTTGATTTTAGCCCAGTGAGATCCAACAGACTTCTAACCCGCAGAACTGTAATAAATAATACATTTGTATGTTTTAAGATAGTTTGTGATAATTTTTTATAGCAGTAAAAAGAAGACTAGTACAGGGAGTAACTACTGAGTTTTTTCAAAACCAGAAGATTAAAAAGAATTACATGGATTTTTTTTTAACATCACAAGTTAGGTGAAAGAGGTTCACCTTCACTGATATATGACAGATAAACTGGACTACATCAAAATTGAAAACTTGTGTTATGAGGGCTACTATCAAAAAAGTGAAAAGACAGACTACAGAATGGGGGAAATATTTGCAAAAGCAACTGTTTGAAAAGCATCTATTATCCAGAATACATATTTTTTAAAGTTCTTACAACTCAACAATAAAAAGACAGCCCAATTACAAACAGATCAAGAATTTTAGTAGGTATTTTTTTAAAGAAGATATACACAAGAGGCCAATAAGCACATGAGAAGATGTTCAACATCATCACTCATTAGGGAAATACGAATCAAAACCACAATGAGATACCACCTCACACCCACTAGGATAGCATAAATAAAATAGCACAATAACATGTTTGGGTGGGGATGTGGAGAAATTGGAACATCCATGGATCAGCCATTTTGAAGAACAGTCTGGTAATTCTTCAAAAAGTTAACCGTAAAGTCACCATATGACCCAGCAATTCCACTCCTTGATATACACACAGGGGAAATGAAAACACAGGTACATAGGGAAACTTGTATATAAATGTTCAAAGCAGCCTTATTCTTAAGAGTCAAAAGTGTCAATAACTCAAGTGTCCATCAACAGGTGAATGCATAAAAAAAGTGGTACATCCATACAATTAAATATTATTTGGCAATAGAAAGGAATAAAGTATGGATAATCTTAAAACATGGATGAATCTGAAAACAAGAAAAGTGACTGGTAGCCAGTCACAAAAGACCACATGTTCTCAGAGTCCATTCATATGAAATGTCCCAAATAGGCAAATTGATACATACAGAAAGTAGATGAGTGATTTCCTAGGACTTGGAGGTACAGGGAAGGATGGAGCAGGGAGTGACTACTGTTGGGTACAGAATTCGTCTTGGAAGGGACAAAAAATGTCTAAAATTATATTGTGGCAATTCTGGGAACTATTACAAACACTGAATTCTACATGGCATATGAATGACTTGTATGGCATATTAACTACATATCAATAAAGCTGTTTCCAGTGTGATTTAACCTCTACATTCACATGCATTCACGAATTGCTAGTTTTTATATGAGGAAGCAGGTATTTTGAGAAATAATTGTAAACCGACCATGGTCAACCACAAGAGGGCGCGCTGCTCACAGCTACAGAACCAGGAGACTACCTGAGTACTATTTATCAGTTTGATTTTATTCTCTCTTTTTAGTTGGGGCAGACGGCAGGGGGCAGGGGCAGGGAATTAGTATGTTTCGCCTCATCCATTTAAGCCAACAGTGTGACCAAAATTGACAACAGGCTGAGAAAGTCATGACAAACACAGATAAAAAGTAAATGTTTAAACTTCAATAATACAGAAACTACAGAAGACACTGCATTGCACTCATTTTCTTTCCCTTCTTGTCACACAACGGATTATACAAAGTTATTTATTTAGCATAAAATTCAGCCAGATAAGAGAAATCATTACACAACGTGAAATGTGTTATAAATACTTGGTCTCTGGTTCTTTGCTCTCCATGTCCAGCCCCAGAACAAAGCCTCATATAAATGTTACTCAATAAACATTTATTAAAAGAAACAGATAAATGAATAGACAAGTTCATTCTACACTTCTTAAATTTCAGGAAAAAAAATGTTTATCTACTATGCTTTGGAAACCAGATCAAAATATTTCCCTTGATCCATAACACAAATGAATAAAACATTACACAGTCATGTCACTGAATAAATATCTCCCAAACGAGTTCTGTGGTGTCAAGGATAATTCCTCTGGCCAAGGGATCCTTTAATATTGACAGACACAGCTCTCCTAATGCATCATTTTTGGTCTTCCTATTTAAAGTTCTTTAATCAATGCACCTCTCTTAATAAACCACAAGCACAGAACATTTCATTAGAAGAAACCACATTCTACTCCATCCATCTCATATTTCAAATGATCTGACAGCAGAATAGCATCTGTAATAGTAATAATACCAGCTATCTATCCTCTCCAGAAGCCATATACAGTTGCAAAAATTCTATAGCACTCTTAGCTCAGTCACAATAAAAATTATACATGATTTTTAGACAGATTTTTCATTTGGGGTTAACAAATGGGTGAAGAATGTGCTGCTGCACACACAGGCCATAATCATCTTTAAGGCACCTTGAGTTTATCAGGCACTGGAGCATTTTCATAGCAACACACTCTACAAGAAACCGGATCACCAAATGATAAACTCAACTTGAAAAGTCCTCCTCTGCCATTTTTTAGCGCATAGTCTACTGTCAAAACAAAGATGTTATGCTTAGCCAGTTCTAGGCAGCCCAGAAACTTTAAATAGAAAACCAAAACACGTTGTACTTGAGCGACAAGGGAACCAACTCTCACACATCATTCATTTATATACCTAAAAATTATTCCATGTAACTAACTAGAGACTATATGAGGTGCCTGGAAATACGACAGCAAACAGGGCACATTCCTTGTCCTCTAAGAGATCAGGGCCTGGTAGACCAGATGGACAGATAGATACAAATGGCACTAACAAAAAAGAGTGGAATGTCAGGGGTAAGCACATGGTGTTATGGGAATGCAGGGGTTCAACACCTAATTTAAATTTGGGTGGTTAGTAATAGCTATAAATGGATGTGATAATACAGCTGAAGCTTATGAGCAGGAGGTAGCCAATGAAGTAAATAAAAAAGCAGCACCCCAAATAGAAGGAAAAGCCTGTGTAAAGGTCTGGAAGCAGGAGAGCTTAGGAAATTCAAGAAACAAGACAGAGTTCAATATAGTAGAAGCAGAGTACGGAACAAAGAGGGGTTAAGGAGGCAAAGGCAGGCCAATCATGAAAGATGCTCATTTAGGCTAGATCCTTAGGGAGCCATCTCTGCAATGGCCTGCAAGTCTGGAGGCTGCATTCCCACTCCACACACACACATTCTAGTCTCTCTTAAATTTCCTAGAGGTCAAACCAGAAACGCTAAAAAGTGATTAACCCACATTGTCACTCAACTGTGCCCAAGCAAGTTCACAGGAAACAAGTGGGAGAACTTTTCCAAAAGTGCATTTGAGCAAGATTCACAAGTCAGGTGTAGGCTAAAAGCATATTAAAGTTTTACAAAGAGTTTTCAGAGGTAGGTGTTCTCATCTTAAACTTACAAATAATATGGCTGAGATTCAAAAACGAGAATGGACTAGCCAAGACTATGAACTCGGCAACAAGACTTGGACAGGAACCCTGGTTCTCTTATTGGTTGTTTGTTTGCTACTATAACAGCTGCTTCCCTCTGTGAACAAGTTGCTAGCACGTACGTAAGTTATGACCACTCTTCCCTAAGCATTTCCAGTGATAAAATTCCAAGCTATTTTAGGGAGCTGCTTTTTCAGTTTGCTGTACCTGGATTCACTCCTCATAGGCCCTAGTACCAGCTGCGTGTAGGGGTTAATGGTCTATGGACCACTAAGACAGAGTTTCAGGGTTGGCGTGCATTCAAGACCCTCTGTTGTAAGAAAATCAACTCTACATGAATTCTCTCTAAATGAGTTCTGGGGTGCCTGGCTGGCTCAGTCAGAGGAGAGTATGACTCTTGATCTCAGGGTTGCAGCTTCAAGCCTCACACTGGTTTTGGAGATTACTTTAAAGAAAATAAAATATTCTTTACAAATGAGCTCTACTTTGCATTTTTCTTTGTATCGCTACTCTCACTAAACTGAAGCATCTCAGAAAGTAAATCAATATTCAGAGAAATGGGGTAACCTCAAAGGAAAATCACATTCATCTCAGATGTCTTATACAATGACGTGTGTGGGTTGCTCAGTGAGAATAAAAGGAAAATTTTTAAAGGTTGTTTTATTTCCCAAGCACCAAACCAACTGAAAATTAAGAAAGAAGGAAAGAAGGAAAGAAGGAAGGAAGGAAAGAAGGAAGGAAGGAAGGAAGGAAGGAAGGAAGGAAGGAAGGAAGGAAGGAAGGAAGGAAGGAAGAAAGAAAAGAAGAAAAAAAAGAAAAAAGAAAAGAAAAGAAAAGAAAAGAAAAGAAAAGAAAAGAAAAGAAAAGAAAAGAAAAGAAAAGAAAAAACAACCATAACAAAACAATTATTAAAAACCCCCTGTCAGTGGGCAAGGAAAGACACCAGTGAGGCTGTACTGGCCCTGTGGCGATCTTCCCTCACCCCTGTTCTAGAAGGGGTGCTTCTAGAAGGGGATGCTTCATCATCCTCAATTTTTGAGCTCCCGCAGGCTAACCAAAGCCCTCTGAAGTCAGACTGCAGCCAAGAGATTGGCACAGATGCTAAAATACCTTCCTGTATAGTCACAAGTCACAGAATATTTTGCTTAGCTGTAAGACTCCCTGGTTCCACAAAATATTGAGTATTATTTAATCCTTCGTCCAAACCTAAGAGGTGCTATTAACTCATTCCCACTTTACCCCTGAAGCAAATTAAAATCAGTGAAGTCGGGTAACTTAAAGTCAACTAGTCAGTCTGAGGAAAATTCAGAAATCAAACCCAAATCTCTGAGTCCTAACAGTCACTTTTATCATTTTGCATACAAGGTACTTCCATACTTCAATCTCTCAGGTCACTATGGAGAGGATCACAAAGTTTACTGTTAAAAAAAGTCCTTGAATAATATATAGTCTCAATAATTTCATCAAATTTTCCTGTCTTTGTCCTATTTTCCCAAAAAGGAAGCGTCATGCACACAAAGGAAAATCTTCAAGTCCTCAAGATGATGTTCTTTCCAGAACACTCTGAACAAGAAATATTATTATTAGAAGCATAATCATATGTAGTCCTTCTTAATGTAATAAATATGTTGCATGCCTTCCATTTCAGAACTTGCTGGGTCAAGATGAACTAAAAGAAAGATTATTCTTTTTAAAAAGCAAATAAGTATCTGGGAAGCAAACTAGTTCTAATGTTCCTAAGAGCCAAAACAAACTTATGCTTCCCCTCAATTTCACCAAACCCAACATTTAAAATTCAAGATGTGTTATCATGATGAGCACTGAGTAATGTACAGAATTGCTGAATCACTATATCCTATACCTAAACTAATACAACACTGTATGTTAGCTATACTGCAATTAAAATTTTTAAATTTAGGGATTGCTGGGTGGCTCAGTAGTTTAACGCCTGCCTTTTGGCCCAGGGCGCAATCCTGGAGTCCTGGGATCGAGTCCACGTCGGGCTCCCGGCATGGAGCCTGTTTCTCCCTCTGCCTGTGTCTCTGCCTCTGTGTGTGTGTGTGTGTCTATCATGAATAAATAAAAAACAAAAAATAAAATCTTTAAAAAAATTTTTTAATTTAAAATACTAAAAATAAAAATGCAGCATTCAAAATTAAGAACAACAAGGCAACTGCACCATAATAAGGAAAAAGAAAAACAAAACAGGTTTTGTTTGACCTTTTGGTCTTACTGCCTTCTTAATTACAACAGTTCACATAATTGGGGACAAATAAAGGAAAAAGACAAGGAAGCCCATTGAGGCCTCCTTGGAAAATATGTCCTCAGCACAGCTCTGCCTAAATTAGTCTTTTATTAACACAGGCTCAGCAAGTTTCTTTTCTTTTTTTTTTTTTTTTTTTAAAGATTTTATTTATTTATTCATGAGACACAGAGAGAGAGAGAGAGAGAGAGAGAGAGAGAGAGGCAGAGACACAGGCAGAAGGAGAAGCAGGCTCCATGCCCGGAGTCTGACGTGGGACTCAATCCCAGCTCTCTGGGATCACAGCCGCAGGCCGAAGGCGGCACTAAACCTCTGGGCCACTGGGGCTGCCGGCTCAGCAAGTTTCTAATCCAACCCTATGATGTCTAATAATGGTCCTCCTTTGGACTAAAAGCCAAAATGGGTAGCCATTCTAAAGGTTAAGCAGAAGATATGAAAGTCAGACAAAAACATACCCTATTTTTTGCCAAAATACATAAAGTTAGATCTCAACTGATTAACATCTGACCTGCCCTGTTAAATGGACTACAAGATAAAAATTGTTAAGCGTAAGCTAATACAGTAGGAAACGGTAACCTGGACGCAAACCATCATGATGCTTCAACCTAAAAATCTCAGCCTCCCGGGGGAAGACGGAAGAACCATTCAATTCTATGATGATAAGAAGTATCATAAAACAGTGTTCGAATCCACATGCTAACATGCGATCCTCTTGCAACAGACAGCCTCACTGGGTTGGCCATTCGTTCCTCCATGACTGTCAACTTCTCACACCAAGCCCCTGAAGACTGAGCCAGCCTTCTGTGAAGAACATGGGATCTACCCATCACAGCTGACTGACTCAAGTGGAGCCCATCAGTCTGTCCCCCACTATTCAGAATTGAGACATAAATTCTAGGTATTTGGTATGGCCCTGTTGCTGAAACATCCCATAAAGCCAGCCTGCCATGGCCATTTTTCCATGTACATGTGATAATAAAGAAAGCCATTTGCAGGGGAAGAAAAATAAAGTGGATACAAAAAGAAAACCTTGGCTATGCCTCATGAGTTTGATTATTCATTATACACAGAAGCTGAAGTGATTATTTGCTGGTGATTTTTGAACTTCAGGGAAAAAAATTTAAACCCTCCATCTCAGAGATACAAACCAAGCCTAATTAGAACGGACAATACAAGCCATTACACAGCTTCAATGGTCTCTCAAGTTTTCAAAAGAAAGAGTGGAGATAGATAAACACTGTAGCACAGACAACACTAAAAAAAATTTAAAAATTAAAAATCCCTTAGGAAAGCTTTAATAGGGACAAGGTGCCTTGAGAGAATCTAGGATTAACAGCATTATTCTAGAAAAGCTTTTTAATTACTCTGATAAATGCCTGGCAATTGCTGCTTCTGATTAAACAGATTTAAAATAAAAACAAAACAGAAACCTGGTTTCTGTAAATATTAATATTTTAACTGGTATTTTTTTACATTTTCAACTTTGAAACATCTGGTTTCACATTTTAGTCGGAATAGAGACACAGGTAAAACAACAAGTGTCTACTGGAGTTCATTCAGTATGTTGGAAAATTGCGCAGCACCATGGCCAAGTGCATCCTTGAACTGGGAGAACCTATAATGGTTTGTGGACAGTATATATACCTCTTGAGCTACAGCTGCTGAAAGAGGTAGAACACAGCTGAATTTCTAGAACACATCTTCAACTCCTCGCCTTATAAACAGAGCCCCAGACGCTTTGAACAAGGACCTCACCACTCTTCCCTGCCCTTCTACCTCACAGGAAACCTAAGTCACGAGAACCCATGGGGCAGACATCATTCTGAAACACACATCAAAGATGCCACTCTGAACTCCCAAAGAAAGACTTCAGCAGTAGGACTCACATTAAGATGGGTGTACAGCTCTGCAGTTCTTGCCTCTCTATCTTGGCTTTGGAAGAACGCCTTGGGTTTCTTTAAACTCTACAGACTCATGCTGATTGCAGTCAAAATAAATATTCCCAAGATCTAAGGCAACCCTCATTGCGAACTGAGGTCTCCTTTAATTAAAGGAATTTCCAGGAATGCTACGGCTACATTAAAAGGGCAGTTCACAAGTCAGTGGACTATAGTTTTAAATGGATATTAACACGCATAGTTATATGTTGTTTAAAAGTAGATTCTTTTGGCCAGGGCTTCAAGAGTCTTTGGAAATGCTGTAGCATATTATACATTTTCCCCTAGATTATTAATAGTACCCAATGCTTTACATCTAAATGGTCTAGTAGTTAAAAAAAAAAAAAACTGTATTATCTGGATGCACAAGTAACACACTGTTCAAAAATAATTGCATAACCATCTTTCCCAGTTTTTTGATACTCTGAATGAAGATGCAGGCTTCTTAATGCCAGGTCTACCACTTAACTGTGTGATCTTAGGTATGTTACTTGATCTTCCGATGCTTCAGTTTCCTTATTTGTAAATATAGATACTAATGATGCCTGTCCCAATTAGGGTTCTAGGGGAGAACAGATGACTACATCATGGAAAGCAGAGAGAACAATGCCCAGCACACAGTAAGCCCTTCATAAGTGTTCATCATCATCATCATTAATTTTCACTCTTCACAATGAAAGGCACCATAGTTGTTCAATGTCAGAGTACATAAAATCAGGAGGGTAGAGTGTTAAATACAATCAATGCTTCATTACCACAGGGTCACTTAAAACTGAAGAGTATTCTTTGGTAATTCTGAATTTCTTCTTATCCCCAGGAGATAGAGGGAAATCTCGCAAGAGACCATTCCTCGGGTGTCAACTAGTCCAAAACACCACTATCACAGTCTTATCATCCAGCCTGCAGCCTAGTGAACAGGAGCTCGATGAGGCAAAGCAGAATAGCCCAAAAAGATCTGAAATGCATCCACTATAATAGGTACTCCCATCATGGGAAATGTTTTTTAATTAAGGAGAAAAAACTGTCATACAAGAAACTGCCATCTTGGCAATACATCCCATATTGTCTCTGGGAGGAGCAATATTAATAAAAACCTTAAATAAAAAAATAAAAAATAAAAACGTATCCATTCCTATGGTTTCCAAGTATTCTGATGTTCTTAGATTCTCCCAGGAACTAATTGGCATTTTACTCTTGTATTTACTTCCTTTGTCTCAAAACAAATTTGTTACAAAGCTCTTTGTCTTTTCTTAGAGGCAAGAGGGTATATAACCCCAGGTATATCTCTCTGGAAGTTCTTATTTAATTCTTCTTCTTGGTCACCTTTTCTTTGCACACTGCCAAATAACACTGGTTTCTATTTCAGATGTTTATGAAAAAGAGAGATAAAGAACAACTCTGGGTAAACTTCTCCTAGGCTTACACTGTGAATCTAAGGTTTCCAGTGGAATATTCATTTCTGAAATGGCAAGAAAAAAAAAAAAAACACACAGAAAGTCAGGGGGAGAAATGAGATTTCAAAAACAGCAGGCATTTAGAATTCAGTTATACAAAAACACTGATGCAATCAGTACCAATGGCTTGAGTATTTCTAGATCTAACAAATGTACCTTCATAGTTAAAAACAACAACAAATATCTAAAGCTTTGAACTGGTAAAAGTAGCTAGGTCTTGAGATTAGATACAAAGTCATAAGGTTCTAGATAAATGCCAGATCTTAGTGCCCATCAAGATGACTACCAAATTTGTAGGAGGAAATCTCTTCACTTGGATCACTAAGCAGACATAGCATCTTAGGCTACGTGGCAGGAGAAAGCTCCACATTATCAAGGTACATGTCTGGTGTCTGTCCCCCCGGCAGCCCACCTCATTTTCTAACAACTCCCACCTACCACTCATCCTACACTCCAGTCTAATTACTCCCAACTTTTCCAAATACGTAAATAGGTTTTAAAGTATACTGGAACCTAACGTGATAGTAATTACAAGAAGAGGAAGAAGAGGAGGAAGAAGAGGAAAAAGAGGAAGAGGAAAGTAGGAGGAGGAGGAGGAAGAAGAAGAAACATATCAACCAAAATTGAGAAGAAATTCACTAAAAGACTTATGCTATTAACCTCCAAAGCATCTGTATTCATTTAAAAATAGTCAATTCATTAAAATCTATTTGAGTCTTACTCTGTGCTAGGCAGTGTTTGCAGAACTGGAGATACAAATTGTGCCCTAGAAAACTTTCTCTTCTGCTTCTCTTTTACTCCCTCTCAGACAAGGTCTGAACAAAATGGTTCCTCCTGATAGGGCAAGTCTAAATCCTCTTTGGTTGAGGGAAGGAGAGAAGATAAGGAGATGGAGGCAAGTCTTCCTTTCTCATTGGGGTTTTAATTTTTGACCTTATGAATGCATTCATGAATTACTCATGTAACTAAAAATAACAGGAAGAGGGTGGGTGAAGCATTTGTTTAAGAGATGTCTAGGAAAATCTAAAAGTCCTCTGCAGTTACCTTAAGACCTCCTAAGAATATTAGATACTACACAACCCCACATTGCACATGGGGATCAGAAACCACAGACTCTACCCAATTGTTCATAACAATGAGAATTAGTAAAATGATGCCAATCCTTAGGCAAGCACCATCTTTCTCTTGTCCATCCCTGTAACCTCAAGTACAAAATACCCGGCAGTCAACCAACACTCAAATGAGTAATTATTCAAATGCTGACTGAGAGAATGGGGGCCCCGAGAAAATGGTGTCTCCTGTCTCAAGTATAATGCCTGGTCATTTTGTCTTCTGTGGTGACTCCAGTGTATTCTCCAAGACTCCCCTAAAAGGATCACCTTGTGTGTGTGTGTGTTGTGTGCTTCACTGACATCTAACTTACCCATAGTGAAAAGCATAGGTTTCAACTCTACACCTGGATATTGTCTGCTGATGTTTACACCCACATAACCATCAAGCAGATGAAAGTAAAAAAGGTTCCAGTACCCCAACAGACTCCTTCAATACCACCTCTTTTCATTCTTTTAACCACAACTTCACTCACTTTTTGTTTTGTTTCTTTATTTTTCTATTTGCAAAGTGAAAGAGGTTCTGAATAAGACAACAGCTAAGAAGTTCATTTTTTTACTTAGAGAAACCAAAAATCTCTAATCTAATAAAGTGATATAGACAAAAAGTAGTATGAGAAATCTAGCAGTATTCTATAAGAAAATGAAAATTTAACACTGAACTAAAATGATTTTGGTGACATTTATTGTAAGGTGCATTAAGGATATGAAAATATATTAAAGGTTTCTAACTGAAATACCTTTATTCTCAATACTCGATGCTTAAATAATTTTAATTTACAGGTTTACTGACTATAAATAAAAGATTCACCCAAGAAATAGATGTGACACGATATGACACAATGTGCCCCTCAAAATTCTCATCTTATAATTGTTCCCTTCTTGAAACCTTGTTCCATCCATCTTTTGAGAATGTCATAAGGCAAAATAATTTGTTAAATAAATTTTGCCAAGGACAAAATACCTCAGACCTTTTCTTACACAGGAAACATGAGAGCTTCCAAAGGAAAAAAAAAAAAAGTCACCAAGGTCCATAGAGACTTCTTAAACCTTTAAGGCAATAATGATAAATTAACAAGAATCTAGCACAAACTATTTGGGGCATCTCTAAAATCCACTCTCCATCTCTCTCTGGGACAACTCCAAGAACATTCAAGTCCCATTTATAACATTCAAGAACTATGAAAAACAAACACTTGTCTTATCAATGTAGAAGCCCAGAGAAGTATCACACCATTAGCTCCTCAACACAGCCTGGCACAGACTCTGCTTGGCACAGAACACAAATAAGAAAAACAGAAAGTTCCAGAGAATTCATCATTTTGCAAAACAGAATTTTTCAGATAGCTTAGTAAAAGGGACACGGTAATGCCAGAACTTTAAAAGAGAGGAACGATTTCTAGATGACATCACTGACGGGTGTGGACAATTTATTTATATCAAGGTTTTGTAACCTTGACACCATTAATACTTGGGACCAGCTATTTCTCTTTTATGAGGGGCTATTCTGGGCATTGCAGGATATATAGCAGCATCCCTGATCACTGCCCAGTAGATGCCAGTAGCATATCCTCCTGTAGTCACAACCAAAAACAAACACAAAACAAAAAAACTCCAGACATTGCCAACGTCCCCTGGGAGGTGAAATAACCTCTGGCTGAGAACCACTGATTTATAATGATGACACTGATGATGATGGTGATGGTAGTGGTGATGGTAAAAATGATAGCAATAATAATAATAAAGCAACCTCTACCTGTTCACAGCATTCTATATTGGCTGTTGCACTGAGAATTTTATACATGCTTCATTCTATACAGCAACCCTGAGATAAGTACTATAGTTTTTTACATTTTACAGATAACAGAACTGAGGTTCAGAAAAGTTAACTGTCCTCTTACAGGTCACACAATAAGAGGTTGACCCGAGGTTTACATCTAAGCCTAACTTTTAAATTTATAATATCAACCAGGGTACTATATATTGCCATCTCCACATAGAATTATGAGAGTGCTCTTTGAACAGAGTACCAGGCTATTCCAAACAAGTAAATGTACAACATGGTAGCCAAAGGATACAGACCATGTCCAGTGTCATGAGAAAGCAGGCCGCCAATGGACAGCAAAATCTCACGTGGCTTCTTTCGGTAACATATGCTTTATATAGGATCTCAATACTCAGAGCAATCTCTCAAGATAGATACCAGTATTCCCATGTTATAGGTAAGAAAACTAAGTACCAAGAGATTGAGTAAATGATCCATGGTCAAATAGTTGGCTTTCCAGATGGAGTCATGGTTTAAAGTAAGATTGGTCTCATGGCTGAACCTCAATTGCTTGGAGCACAATGATTTTATGGGTTGAGCAACAATAATAAAGAGCCAGCATGCCAACATACTATTAGCAGTAACTGACACGGGCTAAATGCTCTTGGGTCCCACTGCATGTTGAGACTTTCATAAGACCAAGTGAACTCTACCCTCATGCTCCAATCACCTCGCAAACTGGAAACTCTTCCTGTGTCCTATCACTCTGGATCTACTTATATCCTATATGGGTCTTGGCTCTTGGCTTTTTATATCTTATTTTAGTAGATCCAGATTTTTTTTATTTTGGTAAGTGAATTCTCCCTTCACAAAAATATTGAATTCACAGCTGAAGCTCAGCTGGGAATGTGAGGTGCTTGGACAATGTGTCTCATGGATAATCCAAAGGGGAAAGGAAAGAAACAAAAGGAGATTTATGGTGGGAAAATGAGAGCAATACCCAAAGTGGGAATAATCTAAAGTACAGATATTTAATCTGAGAGAAATATTTGGATACTGGGAATTCCAAAAGAGAACTGAGACCATGATTATGGTCCAGAAGGACCTATGGGCTGTTATTAAGAAATGCATTTACATTGAAATACAATGCTATATACACACACGCATACACCAGAGCGGTGTAAAAATACTATTTGAGGTTTCACACAGCACTCCCATCACAGACAGTGATGATATGCTCTAATAGCTGGGATAATTGACCACGCTGGGACCCTAAGCTTGTTTCTGGACACTTCAGCAGCTCACATGGAAAAGATAAATTTAAATGTAAGGCCATTAGGACACAGGAACAATTGTCACCATCTCCAAGGGGAGGTTAAATAAGTAGGTGAGAGAATTTTGTACAAACGTTTACCAGGATCACAGAAATACAGTTCTCAGATGTCATCCATTTTATGTTCCCTTGCAATATGGAAATAATAGGGCTCAGGCAAATCAAACAAGTGGAGGCAATAAAGGTGGCAGAGAGAGACATCAATGGACACTAAAGAGACATCATTAAATTAAAGAACAATTCAAATCAGAGGTCTTTCAGAAACACTTTGCACTGGGCTGTTCACTTTGTTCTACTTAGTCCCATCATCCAGTAGAAATCGTGAACAATCCAAAAGCCCTTTTAGTTATGATGGCAAACCCAACTCTAGCTAAAAACGGGATGCTCTTGTTTTCTGACCTACTCACACACCTAGCCTTGGAGCCTGGAAACGAATGAAAAGGCCAGCATTTGCCTGGAGGAAAATGGAGGAAAAGTGGTAACTGGTGACCACAGCAATGGAGAATGGATGCCATGCAGGCAAGAACAGATGTGCGGGCATTCACGTCAGTCTTGTTGTGCATATATAATGACGAACATGTCCCACTTCCTCTTTCTAGAAAAGTTCAGTCAGGTTTCAAAGCTTACCCAGGTCCCTTTCTTCTCTCCTGCCCTACTATGCACTCATTTCTTGAAGTTTCCCTCCCCTCCTCACCCACACACATTCCTCTCTATTCTCTCATTTGCAATCATTTCAGGATCTCCTCTTTTCCCAAGTACTTCTGATTTCATCTATAGCAGAAACCCGAGCCAGTACATGATTTCATTCATCAAAAGATGCCACCAGCATCATCCTTGCCTGTGACACCCCATGTTAGGGAAAAACATCACAACTTGAAGGCACGGATGCTATCAATAAAACTGCAGATACTGTGGCACTTTCGGGGATACCAAGAGGACTTTTCTTCCTCATGGCCTTGAAATCATGCCACAGAGATAGAGAAGGCCTCTGACATCTACCCTGCAGGAGACTGGCTCTCTTTTATCTAATTTTTACCCCATTCACCTAAAAGGCCAATTAGTGTGCCAGTGATGCCTCTACTTGGAAAAGTAATACTTCCAAAAGGTTATTTCAAGACAGACTGTTAAATGAAACATGAGTAATTCCATTAGAGTGTTGATTAGGAACACAAGTCAGAAACTGCTCCAGACAAGAAACTAGTAACTACAACAACAAATGGAAAATGAACTCCAACTTGGCTCCCCAGAGAGAATCAAATGAACTGTCGGGTATTTGCCTTCTCTAATTTCCGAGGATCCAGCGAAGGTTCCCTCTCTGTCAGTGATATTAAAGAGTTGGTCTCGGGGGAAGAGGAAGGCAGCCCTCTGTTGGAGTTCTTGCATTCCTCCATCAGCCAAAGGGGGGATAGGCCAATCTCAACATATGGAAAGGAACGGATTTCTCTCCACTTTGACAAACTCCAGGAAATACAAGTTCAAATCCTTCTCCTCGGCTACTTACACAACATAAACACATACACCCACAAGTTCAACAACATACAACCACGCATTGAGTCAAACTGCAGGATACCTCACAAATACTGTTACCCATGGAAGGACATATCAGCTTTCTTAGGAAATACTTGTTCAAGTTCTTTTCTTGTGTTTATTTTTTTTTTTAATTTTTATTTATTTATGATAGTCACAGAGAGAGAGAGAGAGAGGCACAGAGACATAGGCAGAGGGAGAAGCAGGCTCCATGCAACGGGAGCCTGATGTGGGATTTGATCCCGGGTCTCCAGGATCGCGCCCTGGGCCAAAGGCAGGCGCCAAACCGCTGCGCCACCCAGGGATCCCTCAAGTTCTTTTCTTATAGCTTACAGATTTTTTTAAGGTCAACCATGACATCTGTCTTCAAGTTTCAGTGGTATCTCCCACACCCCAAAATTCTCTCAATCCACACCTCTGAATTTGGTGACAAAACACTTCACATGCTTTAGACGAAACTCAAACCTCTGGCATGGAGACTTTCTATTGACACATTTCAGTAGACTGGAATGGTCACAGATTTCCTCTGCGTGGCTTCCTCCTTCAAGAGAAATATAGATGCTGCCTCTGCTGTGACCCCACAGACCCCTATACCTCTCATTCCCAGAGACACCTGTCTATTGCCGTACCTGTCTTATATTCCAAAATGGGCTATGATGCATTTGGGAAAAAATTAAAACTCACCATTTACCAGGCCCTCATGACATCGGCTCACTTGCACCACAATCTGCCTTGCCCATTATAAGCCGGCAATGCAACACTGCCTTTCTCTCTACCTGGAAAGGTCTTTGTCCAGTTCTTTCCATTCTTGTAGTCTCAGTTCCAAGTGTCATTTTGTCAGAGAGGTCTTTCTCATGGCCTAGAAAAACTACTATGGAAAATAGTCCTATTGCCTCCTCAGTTCCACTGACTGTAAACTACAACCCATTTATGGCCTTTGTGGCACCTACATACCTGGTAATTGTGTTTGCTTTGCTATTTGCATATGCATTCAGTCTCCCTCCCCTTTCTCTTCCAAGAAACTGTGTATTTCAGGATGGCACCAGGCAATACCCTTATCACCTTGTAAATACCTAGTATACAAGTAAGCAACTGTTTGGGGAATTAACCTACTGGTTTAAAACATGGGATTGATAAATAACTTAATGAGCAGCTACCTATTGTCTTAGACAGCTGTAGTTGTCATAATAAAATACCATAGAATGGATGGCTTAAACAAGAGAAATTTCTCATGGTTCCAAAGGCTGAGAAGTCCAAGGTCAAGGTGTCAACTAACTCAGTTCCTGGTAAGAGCTGTCCTCCTAGCTTTCAGATGGGGGCCTTATCACAGTGTCCTTACATGGTGAAGACAGAGAGAAGGCTCTGGTTTCTCTTTCTCTTCTTATGAGGACACTAATCCCATTAAGGGGATTCCATGCTCATGACCTCATCTAAACCAAATCACCTCCCAAAGGCTCCTCCTCCAAAAACCATCACATTAGGAGTTAAGGTTTCAACACATAAATCTGGAGGGACAGAAACATTCAGTCCATAACACATATGGACAAAGGAAAGAAAGATTTTTCTTCTCAACGGATAACTGATGTTTAGCTACTAGAAACTAACTGCAGAAAATACATATTTATATGGGAAAACAAAACACTGCCACACATTCATTATTTATCACTTGTATTTCACAAAAGAATCACAACCTCATAATATTTGTTGAGCATTTATTGTTATGGGAACTTTTTTCATCTTATTCAGCCCCCACAGACATGACCAAATGATTAAATCTACATTTGCTAACATTTTCCGGTTAGAGTCTAGGAGATTAACGTCTAAATCCTGGGTTGCTTTTTTCTTATTATATTGGACATCTTTTGGATTGTCTGCCAAGCCCAGAAGCCAACCGTCTTCTTGGGAAGCTTCCTGCCAGATCTCCATGGGGGGCCCTAGGCAGCCACAATTGGGCTAGGAGTCCAAGCTCCACTCATTGGCCAAGGGCAGTCATGTGACCCAAGCTTGGCAAAGCAGACTCTTTCCAGGGAATGTGGAACTGTGATTGAGAGCCAGCTAGCCAGCCTCTGTGGGTGGCTGTAGGAGTGAGGGGTTATTCATGTTTTATTCCACATGAAAGCTGCTCTGCAAAGAAAGAGAGAATGTAGCAAAGAACAAAAAAGCAGAAACAAAGGGAAAAATAAAGTGCTGATGGCTTTCCAGGTCCCGATTCCAGCCCATTCCCAAGTACCAGCTCATTCCTGACCCTGAAAGTAAAAAGAGATCCCTATATCATAAAGACTCCCCCTTTTTCTTCTTTTTACTTAAGTCAGCTTCGATGCTAGTTACCTCGTGTATTGTAATCTCATATGTATGCTGTAATTCACTGAGAATATGAAAATCTTCTGTATATTTGCATATGCCCATGTGTGAGCAGGCATATACGCAGCTATAAACACCAAACTATTTCTCCCGCAGAAACTCTGGGGGAAGAGAGGTAATCTCATGATCTCTGAATTAATCCACCCTGAAACTGATCTGCGTATCCTTACAACTCAAAGCCAAGCTATCCAAAGAGCTTTCAGGAAACATATTCCTAATCAAATGATAACTTAAGTGGAGAGGGAAAAATAATAATGTGTCCCAAGCTGGCTATTCTTATCACATCTCTGACTCAGTTTAAGTACAATGAAAAAGTTGGCACAGTGGTGACTGGGTAGCTAAGTCAGTTAAGCATCTGATTCTTGATTTCGGCTTAGGTCACAATCTCAGGATTGGGAGATGAAGCCCTGCGTGGGGCTCCATGCTCAGTCTGGGGTCTGCTTGGGATTCTCTCTCTCCTTCTCTCTTTGCCCCTCTCCCTGCTCTCTAAAATAAATAAATAAAATCTTTTAAAAAAGAAAAAAGTTGGCACCAAGTGGGTGTTCCAGAAATGTTCATTGCTGTTATTGCTGCTATGATTATCACTTACTTCCTTCTGACCCAGTGTTCCCCAGTGGAACTGGCAAGGGGAGGTCCCACCATTTGCTGGGACCCTAAAAACATCTTCCCTGAGCAAGGAATGATTAAAATTGCAGGATAACTATAAGAGTTAGCAATGAAATGTGGCACTCTATGTTCCAAAGGAATTCAAGATGATGAAAAATTAATAACATAAGTGACTGGCTAGTATTGGTTTACATTTTTTATTTATTTTTTAAGAAGATATTACTTATTTATTCCTGAGAGACACAGAGAGAGAGAGAGAGGCAGAGACATAGGCAGAGGGAGAAGCAGGCTCCCTGCAGGGAACCTGATGTAGGACTCAATCTCACAATCCTAAGATCATGACCTGAGACAAAAGCAGATGCTTAACCACTGAGCAACCTGGGTATCCTTGGTTTACATTTTTTAAAAGAAAACTTTGTAAATGTGTATCTATTAAAAACAATACAAAAAACATACAGTCACATTGGCATTTGAGAAAATGAAAGCATCTTCTTTCTTTGGCAAGAATCCAGAAGGAACAAGACATCGGGATGGCATGTGCACACGCACTGAGACCTCTTTTCAAGCTGCCTTCTCTGAATCTCACCAAGTCTCACACTCACATTCCTTCCAGCACCTTCATGGATCTAGCATGGGCTGAGTGAGACCTGTAACAGCTGAGGGTCCTTTGAGTGTTCACTATCCACCTGCTCCATGAAATCCTACTGCAAAACATGACTACCCTCAAACAAAAGCAGACGTAGGGCCAAGGAGGGGAACAAAGGGAAAAAGGAAAGTGATAAGATTTCATGATCCCCTGCACTAACAGCTAAACAAATCAAATTGAAACAATGAGATTCTTTTGAGACCTATGGGATTGGCAATTGCTCAGAAAAATATATATACTACATAGTGATGGTGAGGATGTAGAAGAAGAGCCAACCCAGACTTGACTGGTGGGAAGATACCCTGTTTCAACCTATCAGAGGGAGTGTTGGCCAATTCCCATGTCTTTCAAAAACATGTGGTCTTTGACCTAGTAATCCCACTGTTAGAAACGTATCCCACAGAAATAATCAGAAAGATGCAGAGTGCATAGGGTACACAGGTGTTCTGAACAAAGAAGATGAAAAAAATGAGCTTCTACTAGAGAAAAAATGTCATCAATCTGAAGGTTCCATAATAATGGAGTGGTTGTCTGAAGACAGAACATACATTTAGGGATGCCTGGGTGGCTCAGCGGTTTAGTGCCTGCCTTCCACCCAGGGAGTGATCCTGAAGTCCTGGGATCGAGTCCCACATCCGGCTCCCTTCATGGAGCCTGCTTCTCCCTCTGCCTGTGTCTCTGCCTCAGTCTCATTCTCGCTCTCTCTCTGTCATGAATGAATAAATAAAATCTTTAAAAAAAAAAAAAAAAAAGAACATAGATTTAAGTCCAGGGTTCTTCAAATCTTGTTCTGAAAAGCTCCAGGAGTGCTCACATATTTAAAGGTCCCCCTAGGTAATTTAAATAAAGAATTTACCTAGTAAATTCCTAGGAATTTCAGTGGCTGGGTTTCTTCCCGGTTCATCCCAAATTTAATCTGCATTACACACAGTACACATCCTCCTAAAATGATGTGTCATGAAATGGTTCTACCACTTAAGAAACAAAAAGAATGGCTGGACAGTAAGGACTAATACACAACCATTACAAATCAAGTTATATATAAATATATCCAAGCTAAGAAGGGTAATTAGGTCCCAAGTACCTAGGACATTCCAGCGAAGGTTGAGTCTTTAACACCTACTACTTGGAGGCACAGACTGTCCTGCCACGCACCATACATATAAATTCTTAATAATGGTGTAACCTTCTTTTAATTACATCTGCATGAGGCAGTAATGATAAAATCTCAGGTTTTTAAAAATATTTTGTTTGTTCATGAAAGACAGAGAGAGAGAAGCTGAGACATAGGCAGAGGGAGAAGCTGGCTCCCTGTGGGGAGCCTAATGCGGGACTTGATCCTGGGACCCCGGGATCACACCCTGAGCCGAAGGCAGATGCTCAACCACTTAGCCACCCAGACGTCCCTAAAATCTCGTTCTTAAGATGGTGATGAAATTTAATTGAGAAGATGCATTTAAAAGTGTTTCACTTCCATGCCTAGTACAAGATATTCCATGATGGAAGTTCTTTTGATATGCATCAGCCTAAAGCTTAGAAGTTCACATGGAGCCAGGATTTAGCCCTACTTCCAATTCATGCAGGACTCGAAACCATCACCAGGTCAGAACTCCTAGAAGGCATCCATAAAACCAAATCTTTTAGCTGGTAAAAGATGACTGCTTCCACAAAGGACTCCAGTCTTTGAACTGTACAGTTTCGGGGGGCAGGGGGTTGCAGCTAAGGAAGTAAGCACTTCATTTCTTAAGCAATTGCATAACCCTAATTACAACCCCAACAGGACACTCCCGTTTCCCACAACCACAGTACTACTCAAAGAACACTCAGAGCAACACTGAAACCTTTTATGGAGAAGAGTATGACTGTCGTGTTTTTATGACTTTGAGAAATGGTGCTAATTCAGGTCTCATTTCTGTAGTGATTTGATTTGATCATTTTAAAATACAGACATAAAATGGCTCATTTATATAACCACTTGCTAAGAGCTTTGGCATTTTAATAGGTGCCTTAAGAAAACATACCTTTTGAAAGAAAAACTAATGTCTACAGAGAGGAAAAGGATGAATGAAGTTCATAAAATATAACTGCATTTAGTTTCGATTTGGGAAAACTGCAAGATCATCCACTTGGGAAACAACCCACAGATCCACTGACATACTGCTAAGTCCTCAGACAGCTGCTGCCCTTATCTCAAGGGTTCCAGGAGCCAACAGCTTAGCACAGACTTGGTATCTGCCCCTCGCTCACAACCTCCCCTTCGAAACTTGTGGTGGTCTCAGTGACTCAAGGAACTAGACAGAGTTTCCCATAAGACTACTGCACACAGTGGTCTTGGAATGAGATGATCTGGCCTCCACCAGGTCTTGGAATTAGATGATCTGGCCTCCTCCTGTTGATTGCTCTGAAGAAGGGAGCTACCACAAGCCCTGCTCATTTCTCAAGACAGAACACCTGCTAAGAGCATTCAAATTCAATCCTGCTTAGCATTTTGTATATATCTCCCCAAATTTTGCCATAAAATGATATGCTTTTTTAAAAGCCTCATATTATTTGAGCTTTGCATATCAGATGTTAACATATTTTATATCTGAATTTAATTTAATTTAGAAATGCTTTGCAGTAAATTATACTTAGCTAATTGCAAGTGCGAATGCCTCCATAGTTTGAAGTGATTTATCATGTTTTGAAGGGCACGTGCAAAAAGGAAACATCATCTGTGGCTCTACATTTACCTTTTTAATACCATAATGGTAAAGCCTGGGCATGGTACCAATTGGGGGAAAAAAATAAAGCTTTGTCTGGTAAATTAAATTGTCTGTTGATAGAAACCAAAACACTAATTGATATACTTCTCAGTAACCCAGGTCTATATTTGAACTTGTATTTTCCAAAATGAAGCTAGGTTAACAACTGAGGAGCTCTGTGAAAAGAGACAAAGCAAGTGATCAATGACACTGAAAATGCGTCACATGTGCTCAGTGCTTTGAGGACACAATTCTTCCGGATTGTTCCTATTCTATTCTCTATTATCTAAGTAATAAGTACTGTTCTGGCCTTAGTAAATTCGATTTTTATGACAGTAATGAAAAGGAGGAGTCTGCCCATGTTTTCAGGCTAATGACACAGCAAATGTAATAGGACAAGACACAACGGTCTAATAAAAAAGAAAAACAAATCTTAAAAGAAATTTGGACTATGATAATGGCCTAAAATAGCCATTTGCAATGCAAACGACCACACTATCTCTTAATTGTTCCTTTCTAGTTACATGGCGAAAGCCAAAAGATGGAACACATTAACTGCAAAGAATAACTAAGTGAAATTAGGAGTCTCTCTTCCCTTTTCCAAATAGAATTTAAAAGACTTGCAGTCTTTTCTTTTTTTTTTTTAACACAATATTCTATACTACTCAAACACTGCCCTGGTCTTGAAAATAATTGGTTAATTAATCCCCCATGGGTTATACATTTTTCTATCTAACCATGCACTGTATGATTTTGTACTTGTACTTCTATCTCCACATTTCATTCAACAAGGATTTATTGAGGTTCCATTGCTGAGCACCATACCAGATGCTGAATATCTGACAATGAACATGGTTAAGTTTAGTGGTCCAACGGGACAATATATAGATTTACAGCTGAATAAAGTGATGATAAGTGCTGATCAGTACACAGAGCTATCAATACAACAGGCAGAAGGAGTATCCAGCCTAGACATGGGTGTGGGAAAAGGTTTTCCAGAAGAAAGGACCTGAAGAATGAGTCCAAACTGGCCAACAGAAGCAGCAGAGAAGCAGAGGGTAGGGAAAGTTGGGCCAGTGCATGGCTGGCCCAAGAAATAACAGGAACAACAGTTGAGTGGGAGGCACAGCACTGCAATGAAGGAGATGCCAGGGTTTAGTAAACTCAGGGGGAGGGGAATGGGTTCAAGACAGGGCGGGGGGGGCGGGTACCTGAGTGGTACAGTTGGTTGAGCATCCGTCTCTTGGTTTCATCTCAGGTTGTGACCTCAGGGCCCTGGGATCCAGCCCCAGGTTGGGCTCTGCGCTTAGCACAAGTCTGCTTAAGATTCTCTTTCCCTGGGGATCCCTGGGTGGCTCAGCAGTTTAGCGCCACCTTTGGCCAGGGGCATGATCCTGGGGGCCCGGGATCGAGTCCCATGTCGGGCTCCTGGCATGGAGCCTGCTTCTCCCTCTGCCTGTGTCTCTGCCTCTCTCTCTCTCTCTCTCTCTCTCTCTCTATCATAAATAAATAAATATTTGAAAAAAAAAAAAAAAAGATTCTCTTTCCCTGTTCCCTGCCCCTTCCCCTCCCTCTCTTTCTGGCTCTCTCTCTCTCTCTCTCTCTCTCTCTAATAAATAAATAAACCTTTAAAAAAAAAAAAGATGAGGCCAGAAAATGAGCCAGAGGTAACCACCAAAGGGTTTATACATCTTGTTAAGGAGTTTCACCTTTTATCCTGACAGCAAGTGGAGCCTGATCCCAGTTTCATTCAACAAACATCGTGAGCCTTGGAGAGAAGATATTGGAATTTGAAGGAAGGCAGAATGCAGGAGCCTCCCCAAGCAGATGGCCTCCCCGGATGCAGTTTAACAGGCCTCAATGCAAGATCAATAACGCTGATTCAATTTAATTCACGCTGGAAAACATATCCATTTGCCCATTCACTCAGAAAAAAAATGTTTCTATCATTCTTTACTAATAATGTATATGTTCCCCAACACAAGAATATGGGATTTGAGCTTTTATTACTGCATTAGCTTGTCCTGATTTGTATGCATTCCATCTCCCTTCCACCAGCCTCACATTGGTCGTCCTAAAGATCAATGGACTCAACTACACAGTGGAAGATCAGAGTTAGAGATACACGGATCTTCCCCTGAAGTCAACTCATTTTTAGAACATGTGATTCCATCACATGGAGTGATAGACTCCACCCCAGCATTAATACAATAAAAAACAAAGGTCAAGAATAAGGACAGCATGGGTAGACAGCTTACCCACTGAGAAACTGTTGGACAGAATTATGTATCTGCACATTAAGCAAATACACTGCTTTCCACAGGTACATATCCCAAGAAACTTCCCAATGGACAACAGTGGGCATCAGTATGGCAGTTTATCAATCACCTGACTGACCTTTAAACAGACTTACTAGACTATCCAACAATCAACACCTTAAACAGAAAGAAATCTTTACCGCTGTGCAAGCAAGTATTTCAAAGTAAGGGGGGGAAAACCCACCATACTTGAAGATTGTGTTACCATAGCAATTTTTTTTCTGCCTTTCAACTTCTATTATATACAATTACCCTTTCCTGAGAGATTCTCAGAGATGATTCTCTAGTGCTTTTGTCACAAAAGAAGAGTTTTTTTTTTTTTAAAGATTTTATTTATTTATTCATAAGAGACTGAGAGAGAGAGACAGAGACATAGGCAGAGGAAGGAACAGGCTCCCTGTAGAGAGCCCCATGTGGGACTCGATCCCAGGACTGCAGGACCACAATCTGAGCCAAAGGCAGATGCTCAACAACTGAGCCATCCAGGTACCTCAAAGAAGAGTTTAGGAAGCCTCCTCATTATTATTTGAGATTTCTCCAGCATCTTCTTGCTGTTTACAGCCAATCTGTGATCACTTGCCGTCCCAGTTACATCTGCGGTGTCCTCTTCCATGTCAAGGGGCCCATGTGTAGCAGGAAAGTGATGGGAGAGTGATCTCATCTGCTTCCATTAAGGAATACAACTTCCACTCTAATTCAGAAACACATTCTTCAGGGGTCCCTAACCTTTGGGGTCACGACTCCCTCAAATCACAACATCTTGAATGTAACTTGTGAAGTTCATTCACAGACCCCCAAATACATCTAGACCAGTAAGGATTCTTTGGGTTCCAAGAAACAGGAAATCTAAGTCACAGGAATTCAAGCCACCCAACCTTCCAGGATCTATTGTCTTGCAGAAATAATGCTTAAGGTGTTACTGAATAACATGGCAAAACTGGAATCAGAAAGTACAGTCTGTATCATCAAGACTGTTTCTTTCATCTCTGTGGGCTTCGTTCTTAGGATCCATGTAACAGTGACATAAGTGGCCAGCAGCTACAGGCCAACTGCATCACCAGTTCAAGTGTGAAGGACAGGCGATGGTACTCTTTTTCCTACCACATCAATACTCACAGTATCAGTTCTACTGATTTCTGATCAGGTCACATGCCCATCTGTGAATCAACCACCATAGCCAGGAAGATGGGATTTTTTGATTGCTCACTCTTGTGCTACAATGCCACCAATCCCAGGAGAAATAGGCAGAGGAAATGGTGGTGGTGGTGGTGGTGGTGGTGGTAGTAGTTAAAAGAAAATCTAAAAGGCTTTTGCTGGAAGACAGGGAAGTGGGTGCTAATTATAAACTCCTGATCTACACCCTGAATTTAAGTAGACTTATCTTTTGCATTAGAATCAGAGAATCACAGAATCTCAGAACTCAAGGAAACAAACATAGTGAACTAGAACAGTAGTTCTCAAAGTATGGACATGGACTCCTGGGGATAGCCCTGGGGTCCTTCTATAGACATGCCAGGACTGGTTCATTTCCCTGTACTGTTCAGGCACTGAGGGTTCCTGTACTTCAGCCACAGGGTATATAGTTATAGGACTAGTATCTTGCCCAAGACTATAAGCTTCATGTAGGCAACTCCCACATTGGTACCATTCCCCACTGTTGCACATCTAGCACACTTCCTGAAGTTAATAAGTGTTTCTTGAATGAGAAATTAAATAAATAGCAACATAACTAAAACAACTAAATACTTTCTTGGATCTTTACCTGCAAATGCTCTTTCTTACCAATGAACCACTAAAGAAATTCTCAATCCAACCTTCTCAGCAAAGATATTACATAATAAGGGACCCAATTCTTATTCGCCCACATGGAGCACAGACAGATATCAAAATAATGAATAAAAATCGTTCACAACCTACAGCAAATGCCAAACCAAAAAGAAGCAACATAATCACAATACAATCTGTCATTATTTGCTTGGGAAAGGGTTTTCTCTGTGCCCCTGTGACTTAACATATTTAGACTGGCACAATTTAAGGACAAGCCCCTAAAACCCACCAGAGGGCAAAGTTAGAAGATACTTAACAATGAGGAAACAGCTCCTATTAAGGCATGTTCCAGGGGAACAATGGCTTACATAAACTTAATAAACCTTGAGACAGATATTCTTTTGTAGAATTTCTTTTGTAGAATTTCAAGGCAACCATTTCCATCTGACCAAATCACTACTTTTCATTCACGCAAAGAAAGAAGATATCAAGTTTCTATATGCACCTACCAACTTAAAGGAAATACAGAAAGCAGAGGAACATGTAAACACATAAAAAGACACAACAAGAATGGAATCAGCTAATCCACACTATGAGAAACTATAGGACAATCCAATTTCTTCAAAAATAAATTAGAGAGAGGGGGAAGGAATGGGGTGGGGATGCAGGATGGAGCAGTGGGAATAGAGAAGAAACTAAACAGATAGAAAGAAACAAAAGATAGGGAGCTTATTTGGCTCAGTCAGTAGAGCATATAACTTGATCTCAGGGCTGTGAGTTAAAACCATGTTGGAGGGCAGCCCCAGTGGCGCAGCGGTTTAGCGCCACCTGCAGCCCAGGGTTTGATCCTGGGGACCCTGGATCAAGTCCCACGTCGGGCTCCCTGCATGGAGCCTGCTTCTCCCTCTGCCTGTGCCTCTGCTCCTCTCTCTCTGTGTCTCTATGAATAAATAAATAAAATTTTTTAAAAATAATAATAAAACCATGTTGCGCATGGAGCCTACTTAAAAAAAAAGATGAATCAAGCAGTCAAATTACATCAATAAATGTCTCAATACATGGACTTTGATTAATTGATTAATTAATTTATATTTAGAGTGCACATGAGTGGGGGGAGGAGGAGAGAGAATCTCAAGCAGGCTCCACACTCAGCACGCAGCCCCTCTGCGGGGGCTCCATCTCATGACCCTGAGATCATGACCTGAGCTGAAATCAAGAGGCAGACACTTAACTAACTGAGGCACCCACATGCCCCACCTGGACCTTATTTAGATTCTTATACCATCGAAGAGAAAAAAGATTTTGTGGCATTTGATCATTAGTAATATGAATATTGACTAGATATTTGATGACTAAGGTATTACTATTGTTTTAACTTAAAAATTTTTAATTACTTTAAAAAATCTCTCTCCAGCATATATTGATTACATATATACCAAGTGATAGAACATCTATGAATTCCTTCAAAATAAAACAGGAAAGAGGAAAGGATTGAAAGTATATAGTGGCATACTGGGCTTCCTTATATTTTTGTCTGTTCTTTCTATGTTCCATTTTAGTCTCTGGAAACAAGAGGGGAAAACAGGTTTCACAAAAGCATGGGTCTTAACCATCTTGTAGGTCCTGTTCCCAGGCCCAAGCACAGTTCCTGATTTAAAAAAAAGGGGTTCAATCAGTGAAGTGCAACTGAGAAGGGAAAAAAAAAAGGCTCCATAAGTATCTGTTGAAGGAAGGAGAGGACACTCCCACTACATCCAGTCCATTTAGTTCCTATTATTCATTTCACTAATCTAAAGGTAGAAGGAGCAATGTAGAGTACCATCTAAGGCTCAATAAAACCTTCCCCAGGCTGCTTCTGCTAACATCACACACACTGCTGTGCTCAGCAGGAGCTTCACCTCCTCCTCCTCTCTGTCACTACTGTTAAACCTCTAGGTGGCTTCTCCTGTGGTGCTGACAGCTCAGGACCCACATAATTGCCATTTTTATGGGAATGGAATAAAAGTGAGAAAATAAACCCTATCCAAAGCAACCTGCTTATTTATTTTTAAAACGGTGGATACTTACTGGGCCTGCACTATGTGCCAGAACTGATCTAAGTACTGGGGATGCTTCCTGCACTCACACTTTTAGTGGTGGACACCTGCCTAGCACACCCTTCTCCAATCTCACCACATGAGAGACAGCAGGGTACACTGAGCTCTAGAATTTACAAGACCAGGTATGAATCCTGGTACTACCACTTCCCAGACACTGGACATCACAGGCATTAGTTGAACTCTCTTCACCTCAGTGTCCTCACTGATAAACTGGAGAACAAGAAAAAATCTACTTCTTAGGGTTGCTGTTGGTACTAAATCAAGTGCTTATCACAATGCCCAGTATTGAACACTCATTAAAATTACTGAATGCTGCATCAAATTTTTTTTCCTTAGGAAAAAAATTTAAATTAATTTGTTTTAATTAAAAGAGGATTAGAAGTTGTTTGGCCAAGGCACCATATGTCCCTACTACCCTTGCAAAAGTAGATGCAGACATGATTTGAGGAATACCTGTCTTGCCTTTTCCCTAAGCCTTTGTGGGATCTTGGAGGAGAGAAGTAATTCACTGCCAGAGGTGCAGATGTACAAATAGTGGCACTTATTTGCACATCACATCTGGAAACCTTTCCAACTCCTTGGCGGCCAAGAACATTTCAGGAGTTTCAAAGCAATAGGTCTTATCTGTGCCCTTGTTGCACAAGGGAAATGAATACATCCCACTGCAGGGATGGAAGAAAGCAAAAGGCCCAGTGGGGTCTAGAGGCCCTAGGTAAGTTTCCAAACTCCAAGGTGTTAAAAAACAAACAAACAAAAACAAACAAACAAACAAAAAAAAAACATATGACCAGTGATGGAGACCTTAAGAAAGCTGCACAGAAAAGCCAAATGGGTTTTTGGAAGGGTTTCGCGTAAGGTCCATTATCTTAAAAAATAAATCAGTCCTTTGCTCTCAGCTGACCGATCCTTTTTCCACCATTAATGGATTCATGAACAAAGAAACGGACATAACCACCTTCCACTTCCTCCTGAAAGTAGCCACCTAAATACCTTTCACCTCTTATGTAGCATTTTGGGCTTCGGTTTTTATTCAGGAAGGCAGTAATACTAGAAGCCATGGTTTTTCTCTTGTCTATCAATAATTTAAACTCCTAGTAAGTTACAGGCAATATCTGCTTGCTGCAAAATGGCATGTTTTTCTCCACCCAAATATCTTTTGCTACTCAACACCAACAAATTTGTGGAAATATTTAAAAATTTAAAAATTAAATGGACACTAAATACTTACAGGTGCTTCCAGACAGGAGCAAGACCTGTACTCCCTAAGCCCACACCACCAGACATACACACACAGATGGCTTAAGAAAAAGAGGAGACAGTACCATCTTCAAACAGCACCAAGGCACATTAGCCACTTTAAAGAGAATATAGGTTTAAGATCTTTAAAAGATAATCTTTGAAAAATCAAAGCCTGAGGTTAGTTTTGGAAAAAGTGAGAGAAGAGATAAATAGGAAAGAGTTTATAGCTGGTCAATTTAATATTTTGGCCAAGGGCACATATTTTTTTTTAACCCCCAAACTGAGGGGGGCTCTTATCATGTTTAGAATCTGTGTAGCATTTAAACAAAGAAGTAGCTTTAAAGTCAATTGTTAAAACTTTCACCTTAGCAGAGGGGTGCCAAGGCTGGCTAGTACTGGCTCAGAAGAACATCTCTTCCCAAATCCTTGTTCAATGACTTCATTTTGGTAGCCTGGGTTCAGCCATGGTGGGTATATTTACATGGTAGAAATTTGAGGAAATGCTAAAAATCAGTGAACCGGCTGTTAAATACTTATTAGCACACTACTGAAGTTAAATGTCCCTCAAAAAGGGAGGGGTTAAATAAATTACTACACAATTGTACAATGCTTTCCAAAACACCTTGGAAGCTAGGATGTATAGAACGATATATTTATTAATGAGTAAAGATTTCCACAGCACTTTTAAGTTAAAATTACATTTAATTGGGTGGCTCAGCAGTTTAGGGCCTGGCTTCGGCCCAGGGCGTGATCCTGGAGTCCGCGGGATTGAGTCCCACATGGGGCTCCCTGCATGGAGCCTGCTTCTCCCTCTGCCTGTGTCTCTGCCTCTCTCTCTCTCTCTCTCTCTCTCTCTCTCTGTCTCTCATGAATAAATAACTAAAAATCTTTAAAAAAAAAAAAAAGGATTTTAAGTTATTTATTCATGAGAGACACACACAGAGAGGCAGAGACACAGGCAGAGGGAAAAGCAGGCTCCATGCAGGGAGCGTGACGTGGGACTCCATCCTGGGTCTCCAGGATCAGGCCCTGGGCTGAAGGCAGCACTAAACCTCTGAGCCACCTGGGCTGCCCAAATAAAATCTTTTTTAAAAAATTACATTTAATTTAAAAGTTACATACATATATACAAACACATGTATTTTATATGTATGATGCCATTTCAATAAAATATATTTATGTACCTGTACACATGTATAGGAAAAAATCTAGAAACATACACATCAAAATGATAGAAACACATTATTAATGGATGGTAGGATTATGAGTAAGTTCTAACTTGTTGATCTTTCCTAAAGTGTCCAAAGTTTTTAGAATAAATAGCTATGATTTCATAATGGGAAGGGGATCACAACAAAACCTAAATAAAAAGAAATTATTATACTAACATGGGCATATGCATTTCAATGCTAGCATGATGAGCTACTTCTAGATGAAGATGCTTAGGATAAGATGTAGAGGGGAGTATTATTTTTAAAATGTGCTGAAATGAATTAGTTAGCAGAGTTCTATGTAAATTCTCAAAAGTTGTTCTTGCCTAAATGAGCCTTCTGCTTGTGGGCTAATTACATATGGCCACCCAGTCTGATGAAACTTTGAAAAATAAATTAATATATAATTAAGAAGACTATCTTTCTTAGTGACCCTTCCTATCATTACACACATTGGTCTACGTCATTCATTTTATTTTATTTTATTTTTATGATAGTCACAGAGAGAGAGAGAGAGAGAGAGAGGCAGAGACACAGGCAGAGGGAGAAGCAGGCTCCATGTACCGGGAGCCCGATGTGGAATTCGATCCCGGGTCTCCAGGATCGCGCCCTGGGCCAAAGGCAGGCGCTAAAACGCTGCGCCACCCAGGGATCCCTGGTCTACGTCATTCAACACTTGGTACATTTTGTGCCCAATCCAAAAGACCAGACCAACCTGACATCTATCAGTAGGAATTTTTTTTTTTAATTATCTCTCTAATTATACTCAGGGCATTGTTTTGAGATGTCAACACTTTTGCCATTGGGAAGCTCTAATAATCTCAGATCCTCCAGAATTCCTTTGCAGTAGGTTTTAAAGATGGAAAACATGACCAACTTCCCATTTCAAATTTTGAGGTTTTTCCCAGCACCCTTCAAACATGTTATCAACGATAACATTAGTGAGAGGAATAAGAAAGTCTTTAAAAAGGAGTAAGAGGAAATTAATCCATTCTATTAGCCCTGCCCTTAGTGTTACAGGATTTGTGTCCTATTAATGCCCATGGTTATTGGTCATGCCGTTTGGAAGAATGAAAAGGTAGACCAGACGAAGAGTAGTGGGCAGCAAAGCAGAGTTTACTGAGCAAGAGCATAAAGGTCCGGGAGACGGACAGGGCCCGAGAGGGCTACCCCTGGAGATTATAACTTTAGGAGTTTTTATTAGCTCCTTTGCAGGAGGATCTTAAACAATCCAGGTGTGCTGAGTCATGCCCATCAGGGCCTTTGGTCACCTGTCTACCTATTAGGTTAATGTCTCTGTGTTGATGGTCTTTTCTTGGTGACATCTGGGGGCTTATGTCTTAGCTATTTCTTGCCCATGATATTGACATACACTTTGTGATTAACTGTCTTATGTTAGGACCTTTTACAGGAGTCATTTCTGCAAGGGTTGCAAAGCAGAATGTTCGTGTGTTCCTGTCTAAGCTACAGAACGAGATGTTACTGCAGCTTTATTTTAGCTCTCCTAACTCCGTATTTTCTTGTTGGGGACCCTGGCCCCAGCTACCTATTAGCACCATCTCCCATATTGGGGTTCACTTGCCATATTCCTGGGGAACCATCTGACTAAAGGCTTCAAAATTAGGTTTTGCTTATTCTTATTCAAGTTTTTCAGATTTGTCCAGTTTTTCATGACTTTGAGAGTTCTGAGGAGTACAAGTCAGGTATTTTATTAAAAACAAAATAAAACAAAGAAACAAAAAAGCCACACAAATAAAAAAACCCACAATTTGGGTTTGTCTGATGTTTTCTCAAAAATACCAAAGGATAAGATGCCCTTCTGGTTGCATCATGTTAGGCATACATGATGTCAACATGGCTAATTACTGATGATGTTGACCTTGAATTACTTAGTTAAGGTTGTATCTGTCAGGTCTTCTCCACTATATAGTCGTTATTATTTTCCATTCTCCATTCCTTGGAAAGGAGTCACTAAACCAACTCCACACTTCAGAGGAAGCAAATTAAGCCCCGCCTTCTGGAGGTAAAAGTATCAGTACAGGAGTACTTGGAATTCAGTAAAGAAGATTTGAGTCTTCTTCCTACTTACCTATCTATTTCGTCATTTAACTATTATTAATCATTTTCTTCTTTGGGCCATAATCCAGTACTATTCTTTATTTTGTTGCTTTTTCTATTTTCAGCCTACACCGAAATATGAGAAATTGAGATCTAGGATTTTCTCATGCATTCAAAGTGCACGTTCAACTATGTTAGAAATATTTCATTTCTCTCAAATTTATAGGTTCTCAGCTTCAATGGTTGCCTCATAGTTCTAGGATTCTAAAATTTGCTACACAAACGTCTGCATTTCCAGGGTCACCACACTATAGAGCACCAGGGGGTACTAATCACAAAACAATTTTTAAAAAATTAAGGATTTCCTTCCTCTAGTCCCAAGGAACCTGCTACTGATTGTAAACCTCAGTCTTTACCACTAACTATTCGGTAGCTCTCTTTGTTGACCCTTCTTCTCCCTTATACAGGCAAAACAGCAGTATTCATGACCAAGAGCCTAAGAGACTTACCAGACTTTAGAAAGTTAATGCTGAGTTGGAAAATAAGACAGCTAGTGGGGAAGACATGAAGAAGACAAGTATTTCCATTTATCAATTGATTTACCGTATGTCAGGCACAGAACAAAGAATATTAATTTTTTTACGTATCTCTCAAAGCGCAAAACTCCCTTCAGGAGACAATATTATCTATCATATGGAATTTATTCAGCAAAATGAGATAATGCCAAAGTCACAAACAACTGGTTAGTTAGCCATGGACTAAAATCACCCTGTTCCAAAGCCCTTTCTCTTGTGCATTAGACTTTTCTGCTTCCAAGGAGGCCTGGTCTTAACCTTAAAATGCCTTTGACCTAGGATGGTTGAGTCCAGGTAGTCACATGTAGACTTGTCAGATGCAGTTTTACTTCTAGTACTACTCATCTGCACTCCCTCCACCACAGGCTACATTTCTAACTCCCAAGTTACACACTCTTGGCATGGAGAAAGTTATATAAGATCACTGACATAATTATTTCAGAGAAGGGATAAGCTTTCTCCTGTCTCATTTCAGCACTCAGAAGTACAGTTCTACTCTACTTACATTGATGCCAACATGTAAGTTATTTTATCACCAAATACTTTCGCCTGCCTGCAGTACAATTTTTTAAAAAAGAGTCATGTATAAAAATAAATAGCATCTTTTCATCTATCATGACAATGGTGATCCAAAAATTTCCCTGAGTATTCCCTTCCAGATAAACCAGTAACCACTCACTTATACAAAGTGCACGTTCAACTAGAGTTGGCTTCATAATATATTAATTAACATAGCTTCATTCTGCAGTGACAAGAGCCCATCTGCTTTCTTGGCACCAAAGAAGAGATGGATTGCAAGTCAGCTTCAGGGAGACCAGAGCCTGGAATATTTCTATGTGCACATCAATCTGGAAAGTTCTTATCTAGCCCTATTTTTTACTGTTAGCTCAAAGCATCCTAACAGATCTCTTCAGCAGGCCAGAGGAAGACTGCTTATTCATCAAGTTCTATCACAAACAGGGTGAACAGCAAGCACCCAGCATCACAGTCTAACTCTGGAGTTCAACATTTATAAGAGAGAGGAAGCCAATCCCACAACAAAATTTTCACCATCAAATCTTTTTTTAAAAAACATGTATTTATTGGGGATACTTGGATGGCTCAGCAGTTTAGTGACTGCCTTTGGCCGAGGGCACGATCCTGGAGACCCAGGATTGAGTCTCGCATCGGGCTCCCTGCATGGAGCCTGCTTCTCCCTCTGCCTGTGTCTCTGCCTGTGTGTGTGTGTGTGTCTCTCATGAATAAATAAATAAAATTAAAAAAAACCCACATGTATTTATTCATTCATTCATTAGGAGGGGGAGAGAAGAGGGAGGAGCAAAATGCCAAGCAGATTCTGTGCTAAGCATGGAGCTTAATGCAAGGCTCAACCTCACACCCCTGAGATCATGACCCGAGAGGAAACCAAGAGTCAGACACTCAATGGAATGAGTCACCCAGGTGCCCCACCATCAAATCTTAATGTAAACACTTCTCTAGACCTAAAACAAGCTTATGTGTTGTTGTTGTTCTTTGGGGTAGTATGATCTATAATCTATGACTACATCTCTTTAGATAGAACCTCTTGAAAGAGTAAGCACTAAGATGGGGCACTAAAAGAAATTGGGTAAGTACCATGCATGTGGATGCCTAGTTAATGATTAATGGTGCACTCTCCAAACTACAAGGGCAGGAATCTAAGCCCATTAATATGATTTTGAATTTAAAATCAGAGTGGATAGTCTGTGGTAGGCAGAATCATGGTCCCCAAAAGATGTCCACATTCTGACTCCCAGTGAATACCCCACAAAAGGACTTTGCAGATACGACCAAGGATATGGACCTTGATATGTGGAGATTATCCTGAATTACTGCATAAACCTATTCTAGTCACTTGAGTCCTTAAGAACTGAGAAACTTTCCTGTCAGAGCAATGGAACTTTCTTCAGAGAGATGAGACAGAAGGAGGAGAGATTCTAATAGTGGCAAATACTCAACCCATTGCTGCTGGCTTTAAAGATGGAAATGATGGCCACTAACTAAGGAATATGGGTGGCCTCTAGAAGCCTAGAACAGCTCTCAGTAAGAAAATGGAGATCTCCCTATTATAATCACAACAAACTGAATTTTGCCAACAACCCAAATGAACAAGGAAACAGATCTTCCCCTAGAGCCTCCAGAAAGGAATGCAGCCCTGCCAATACCTTGATTCTAGCCCCGTAAGACCTGTGTCAGACTTCTGACCTGCAAAAACAAAATAAATTTGTGTTAAGACACTAAGTTTGTGGCGACCTGTTACAGCAGCAATAGAAAATTAACATATAGGCTCAAGCAAAATAAACCCCATTTCTGAACATCCTGGCTCTCATTCTTAAAACCAAAAGGAACTAATTACAGAGTTCACTGTTTACAAATGTGCTTTAGGAAGAGTTGCTGCAGAATCACATTTGCAACCCCACAGACAGCTGTTGGTGTTGGGCAAAGTCTCCAAGAGATTATTACCAAATATATTAAATCATCCCAGTCTATTCTAAAAGGCAAAGATAATTAACTTTGATCAATAATTCCAAGCTTAAAAAAATAATCCCAAGCTTTTTTTCAAGTATAAGCTTATAAAATGGCAAAAAAAAAAAAAAAAAAAAATTGGCACAGACCTCCTACATGAACAGTTGTTTTTTCAGTAAGTGTGGAATGATAAACTACATAATCCCCAAATCTACTCTGAATTCAATATCTACATACAGGTGAAAAATTGTATTCCAGATACACGTGAGACAATCAAATATGGGTCCAAACATCCTTCTGGACCCTGACCACCAGCACTGCCTAGACCCATAATATGGAAACCAGTGTCATACTAAGGAAACCATTAGGATCTTGGCACACACTGTCACTGTACCTTTGCTTGGGACATCACAGTTTTTCTACTTTCTATCTTAAGGATGAGTATGAACATATTTTTAACATTGCAAGGATTTTTAAACCTTTTAATTTTAAAGATTTTTTTAATAATCACAAATCCACCAGAGGCTACTTATGCATTGCTAAAGACACACTGCTAAAAAACAATACTGTAAAAGAATGACTATCAAAAAGAGCTTCTTCCCCCCTCAAAAGCCTACAGTAGTAGCTATAGTTGCCATGGTTCAGATTATCACCAACACATGACGCTGAACCATGACTCCAGTGGAAGTTTACAAGGAAAATATAAAAGAAATTTTAAAAGGGAAATGGATTCAATCATTTTTCAAAATATTAAACCACAGAGGCACTTCGGTGGCTCAGTGGGTTGAGCATCTGACTCTTGGTCTCAGCTCAGGTCCTGATCTCAGAGTTGTTAGTTTAAGCCCCACATTGGGTTCCATGCTGGGTGTGGAGCCTACTAAAAAAAAAATAAATTAAAAAATTAAATAAATACTAAACCACAAAAAAACAGTACTTGGGAGAATATGCTGCCAATCACATTTTCTCTCGGTAGAAATGACTTCCCCCAGACTACCATGCTAGGCTTTGTATCAGACTCTTTATCAATTCAGTCTCCTACGGGCTACAGCCAAATGATTCAAGGCTGTCCTAGATTGTTGATCAATTGTCAATATGGTTTATAATTAACAGTATTATATTATGCAATCCTTTAAAAATAATCAAGTGTCCATATGACTAAACATTGGAACACTTACCCAAAGCTTATCAAGGTTCAATATTAGGGGGTAATTAAAATACAGAGATGACAATACTTCCATTGTTTATCATGAATCCTACATGTGACAAGTAATGATGATAAATGAAAAGGTTTCTATTATTGAACTGAAGCAAATAAGCCTGTAAAATGGGGAGTGGGGGTGACATTTGATGGTTTTAGAAAGCTACGTGGTATCTTTAAAAGCTAAACACTAGACTAGCATTTAGATTCTATGAATAATCGGCTGTGCATCTTTAGGCAAGTAATTGGACCTCTCTGAGCTGAAGTGATTTCCCCTCTCATTTGTGAAATGAGGGAGCTGGTCTGCATTTAACTCTACATTCTAAATTCATGAATGCTATGTGGACTAGCATTGCCCAAATTTGACCTTTAGTTCCTTACTTCTGACACCGAGCTAGAAGTCAGCACACTGCTTTAATCTTGCCCCTGATTTAATTAACAACCTCTAGCAAGTATGTTCCCCAAGAAGCTTCAGTTTTTCCTTTGCTAAACGCTTCCTATTCTAAATGTAAGGTAAAACAAAGCCACTTGGGGAGATATTTCTATATAACCAAGTAGCATTACTGTTTATAAAAACTAAAACAAGCATAAAATAAAGCTCAAAGCCAGTGAGTTCAATTTCCTTTATATTTTTAAGAAGGGGGGGATGTGTGGAGGGGAAAAGAATAAAGATAAAACATCTCATTGTAACCAAGTACACTGTTGAACTTGACATTCTTCTTCCAAAGTACACAAAATGGAACACTTAATCCATAAAATAGATTTGAAGAATGGCTTCTGACCCTTGACAGTTGGCATGGAACCATAATAAAGAATGCCAAGTTTTTTGAACAAAAAAAAAAAAAAAAAAGAGAAGCAAAGAACTAAATGACTCCTGGTCTTTGGATTCAGGCAGGAAAGCCAAAACAAAACAAAACAAAATTCCACAAAGATTTTTGGCAAGCAAGAATTTAAAAAGCACCTACTGGAGAAAACCTACTCACATGAATATGTGTCAGATAATATGCCACACTGAACTACACTGACTTGAAAACAAGAAGGGAAAGGTGGCAGGTATTCAAAGTCTTTACTGCAGATAATGAAACTGAAAAAGGTAAATCCAAAACATGCCCCCACATATGTGAGACACAAGGTTACAGTGAGGAGAATACCATCAGTATTCTAATGAACATACTTTATCCACGCCTAGACTTACTGAATTGTGAGGCGTAATTGTGGAGGACTTACTTTTAATATCGTGCCAATGTTCCCTTGCAAGATTCCATTCTGTCATTTATCAAGAGGTCTTTACCATTTTGTTGTCATCACTCCCAGTGCCATTTGGTCTCTGATGTTCCCAACCATCCCTCTTCTCAAGAGCACCTCTCTTGTCTGCCCATGGACGGATGTTTAAGCATGGCTAGAAAGAGAACAATTGTAGAGCCTTCGGCACACGCCATATGGCAGATCCATTAACCACCACATTTAATTGGCAGAATTGACATCTTCCAACTCAGTGCCTGCAAAAGCAGCTGGTTCTGTATTGTCCTTGTGCCTTATAAGTTGGTTAAGCCCTTTAAAACTTATGCCGAGGGAGAAGCTGAGAAAGATTCTTCAAAACAATAGTGAAAGACTTTCACTGTGCTTTTAGCACATATAATAAAACTAAACACATTGAAAATAAAACTCTCATGGATTGGGAAATCACACACAAAAAAAAGCTTACAGGCAATTCTTTATAACCCAAATGCTATCAACTCTCTGAATGGGTGTTCCATGCTCATCTGTCTTGTAGGTTGCCTCTACCAGATTCCTCCATCCTTATCAGGTGAAGAGTCACTCATCCTTCGAGACTCTTGGATAAAGCTACAGCTCCTTTATCCATGCCACAAAAGTGCCCATAGCTTTTGTTCCAGCAATTTCCATGTCCTTTGTAGTTGTTCCTTTTTTTTTTTTTTCTTTCTGGCCATCTCTCACAGAAGACCTGAGCTTCCTGTTCATTTCTTCCCCTCCACAGCCTAGTCCCATCTGAGACACACAAGAGATACTTAATATTCACTTCCATGACCATCAAGTTATTAAGCAAGTCATCTGCCTTACATGTAGCCACTAGGGTCTCTATCCACTTTGGTGAAAATGGCACACCATTACGGATACTGCTGGGTATGTAAGTCTGGTTATTTCTATGCAATGTGGGCAAGGCTTGAGCCCTCCTCACCGCTTTCACGCAGTATATGACTGTGTCAAGGGAACAGCTAACATGTGTGTTATTATTATTGTTGTGGTCCTTAAAATCCTCCCAACGAGGCTACAGCTGTGCTGTTCTCATTCCCATTCTTAGGGAGTAGATACTAGGGCCTGGGAGGGTGAATGATTTTTCCAATGTCTCCTAATAAGAAAATCTGTGTCAGAGCAAGGACTGGAACCCAGATCTACCCAACTTCTAAAACTCTTATTTTACAAACCTCCAAGCTACCCAACAGCATATGCACATCTCCAACTGATAACAGAAAGACCAAAAAAGTTGAGGATGACCTTTCACATAATGCACCTGTATATATTCAGGTGTCTGCTTATGAGCACAACCACTACTGGTAACCGTTTACCTATTTGCAAGTTTTTGCTATGCTGTATGACATAAAGAATCTTTATTCTTAAATTCCAGACTGAAGTGAGATTTTTACTTCATCATTACAATGAGCTTTAGGGAACTCACAAGCTTTTTCCACAAGTTAAGCCTGCAGGCTTCTGAAAGCTTTTGAGCACGTTCAACCTATTTCGATCCAAGATCCCACAAGAGTTCCCATACTTGGGTAAACAAATATATGAAACCAAAGGTTAGCTAAACAGAAAAAGGGTAGTTCTTTTTCTGTCATTGGCATGCAGGAAAGAGCTTGCTTACTAACTTTCACAAGTTCCCTGGTGGCTTTCTGCAGTAGTGAGAATATCCTTAGATAACTAGCACATGTGGCTAGCTAGGTGATAGAAATCTACAATCCATTCAACAAATTCTTACTCAGCATCATCTGTCCTAAGGCCTGGGGAAACTGTGATGAACTCAAAACACGTTATTCTTGCCTGTCTGGAGCTCATTATTCTTGTGTGTAACAGTGACTCGTGAATAAACAAACAAATAAAAAGCAACTTCAGATATTGAGGACTCAGAAGAAAATAATAGGATGATACAAAATTTGAGGAGTGGAGAAGACAGAAAGATGGTAACAAGAAGAAGCCATGTGGAGGTTACTTTAGTTAGGTAATTACAGAAGTTTCTGAGCTGCTGTTGAATTCAGAGCTCAGAAGGAATAGCCAGGAAAAAAATCTGATGGAAGACCATTCTAGACAGAAACCACACAAAGTCTAAATGGGCTTAATATGTTCAAGAACAATAGAGGAAGCCCAGGAGTATGGAGCCATCTTTCTCTTCATGATCTCTGTTTTGATTCCAGGGTCGTTGAAGATCATATCCTGTATGATTTCAAATCTTTCAGATTTAGTGAGGCTGGTTTTGTGGTTCAGGATATAGGCTTCTGTGACATATAATCTATGGGTGCTTGAAAAGAAACGGTGTATTCTCCTTTTGTTGGGTAGGGTATTCTATAAATGTCAATTAGATCATAATAATTGATAGTGTTGCTGAGTTCTTTTATATCTTTGCTGTTCTGCTCTCTAGTTGTTCTCTCAACTGCTGAGAGAGGGGTGTTAAATTTGAACTATGGATTTGTCTCTTTCTCCTTTCCTCTCTACCAGTTTTTCTTTCACACAGTACACAGCTCTGCTGTTTGGTGCACAGATATTTAGAATCATCAACTTGGTGGAAATGACCCTTTCATGATTATAAAATGTGTCCCCCTCCCCAGTTACTTATCTGCTCTGAAGTCAACTTTCTCTGATATTAATATATCCACTTTTTCTTTCTTTTGGTTAATCTTCCAGAATATACCTTGCTCCATCCATCCTTTTACCTTTTATCCTTGAACCAACCTACATCATTTTATTTAAAGTCAGTTTCTTGAAGACAGTGAATAGATGAGTCGTGTTTTCATTCCACTATGCCAGCCTTCAAACTGGTGACCTTAGACCATCAGCATTTAATGAAATCATTGATGTGCTATGGCTCAAGTATACCATATTATTTTTTGGGTGTTCCCTTTGTTCCCTATTTTCTTTCCTCCCTTTTCTTTTTCTTGCCTTCATGTGGTTTCCCTGAACACTTTTTACAATTCCATTTCAATTTGTCTATAGTATTTTGGGGTGTATCGCTTTGGTACAATATTTATTTTATTTTTGTTCAGGGACTTAGGTGCAAAATACGATGTAACTACTCACTTCAAGGAAATAAGAGAATACAGTTATATCATAAAGATATTTAAAAATTCATTGGTTCTGATGTATCTGGCAGGAAGAGAAAACAGTGTCAGAAGGGACTCTTAATAGCAATGACAAATGTATCAGCAAGTAATTTCTATCATTATATCAAGCAATTGGAGAAAAGATCCCCTTTAAGCCCAAAGCCAATGCATTATCTATTTCCATGAATCTGCACTTCCTGAGTATCTGATTCTTACCACTTTAACAAACAGAACTCATAAGTATGATAAGGGCCATTCATGGTAAGCCAATATTTGAAAATGGATGACTGTGTATAAGAAATTAATAACTCTGTCTGGTGTATTTACTCTCATTGCCAAACAACATTTGCATCAATATTACATTTTTTTATAGTGAAATCTGAGAAATCCAAACTATTTAAATGTAAATAAGAACGTTCTTATTTTACACTAAGTATTTATAAGCCATTATCTGGCAGATTTAATGACTTACATTTATAATTTTAGCACCCACTGCACCATATATAGACTCTTCTGCCCTGTGCTTGCAACCAGAATGCAGCCCTTCTGTTCAGCCACCCTGTTTCTCCCTTGCAGATTACATTAGGCTTCTTGTTTTCCTGCTCTAATTATAAGACTGGTGCCTCATGTAGACGAGAGTAGAACTAAAGTCCCCATCACTGCAAACAATCTGGGTGCGGCCTGCTCCATCCTAGGACCCAGCATCAGGACAGGCTCGTTTGCTGGCTTTTGCCATGCTTCTCCCTCTGCCTGGTGTCTCTGCCTTCTCTCTGTGCCTCTCGTGAATAAATAAATAAAATCTTTAAAAATTAAAAAAAAAAGGAGGTAAAAAGTACGGCATATAACAAGACGAAGTTGAGGAAAGACAATCTTTTCACTAGCACTTCCCCACAAATACATGCAAGATGGCTATCAGGAGAGTGAACAGCTCTATCCACTGAAAAACTGAGTGGTAACAAAGAAAGTCATCTAATTCTGCGGGCATAGGGTAATGCCCCTGGAGTTTTTCTAGTTTCATAAAGGATCCCTTCAACAAAGCATCTCCTTGCCTCCGCTGGCTTAGTGACAGGGACAGCAACGAAAGGTCAAAGAGAAGGAAGTTCAAAATGAAGACTGGGGGATGGGGGTGCCTGAGTGGCTCAGTCGGTTAAACGTCTGCCTTCAGCTCAGGTCATGATCTCAGAGTCCTGGGATCGAACCCTGCGTCAGGCTCCCCGCTTCTCCCTCTGCCTCTGCTGCTCCCCCTGCTTGTGCTCTCTTGCTCTCGCTCTCTTGCTCTCTCAAATAAATAAATAAAATCTTAAAAGGTGGGGGGCACTTGGGTGGCTCAGTGGTTGAGCATCTGCCTTCAGTTCAGGGCATGATTCCAAGGCCCTGGATGAGTTCTGCATCAGGCTCCCCACAGGGAGCCTGCTTCTCCCTCTGCCTAGGTCTCTGCCTCTCTCTGCGTATCTTTCATGAATAAATAAACAAAATCTTAAAAAAAAAAGATGATGACTGAATCACATCGGTTTCCTTGTGAAGCACTAAGATACTTCAGGTCCAAAGAGAACAGGCAGGATAGGAGAGCCAATTGGGGCCACAAATAATCGCAGGCAAAAGGTAGTTTCAAAGCAGATGTGTGCCTCCCTAGCCTTGCCACCTCCATCCTGAGCCCTCTGTAGTCTCTGCGGCAGCTGGCTGAACAGCCCCTCAGGTCAGCGCCAGCTGGAGCTTCCACGCCTGCTAAGGGTAAGAAGATAGGGCACAACCATGAAATGGGAAGGGCTGGGGGTTCAGGGGAGTACAATGGCTTTCCAGAGGTAGGACAGGGCTCCTGGATGTCTCCCGGAGGCCACATTCTCTGATGCCCATGCACCTGCAGGGTCAGATCCCCATTCTATCTATCCCTCCAGCTCACCACAAGGGAATCCCACAACTAGTATATGCTTTCGTCCTTTGCTTATATAAAATATCCAGCCAGTGCAACCAGCTGCTCACCCAAACTCCAGCCAAACTCCTGCTGCTTAGTAACAGTGAGCATTTTACCTATGATAAAAAACCACATATGAATATAAAGCACAAAGCAACTCTGATTGGTTTTCTTGTGCTTATGCTATACTTTTTTCCCTTCTAGCTTCACAGGAATTTTTTTTAAAAGATTTTATTTATGGGGCAGCCCTGGTGGTGCAGCGGTTTAGTGCTGCGTGCAGCCCAGGGTGTAATCCTGGAGATCCGGGATCGAGTCCCACATCGGGATCCCTGCATGGAGCCTGCTTCTCCCTCTGCCTGTGTCTCTGCCATTCCCCTCTGTGTGTGTCTTCCGTGAATAAATAAATAAAATCTTTTATTTAATTTTTTAAAAAGATTTTATTTATTTATTCATGAGAGACACAGAGAGAGAGAGAGGCAGAGACACAGGCAGAGGGAGAAGCAGGTTCCATGCAGGGAGCCCGACGTGGGACTCGATCCCCGGTCTCCAGGATCACATCCTGGGCTGAAGGCGGCGCTAAAGCACTGAGCCACCCAGACTGCCCAGGAATGGTTTTTGTCAGCATTCTACTCTATGTTGATCTTCTGTGCCTCCTATTATGTCTGGTTCTGTAAAGGCATAACCCCAAATCTCGCACTTTGTTTGGGTTTTTCAAACTCAGGCCACTGACATTTGGGGCTGGGTAATTCTTTATTGTGATGGGCTATGCTGTGCATGTTTAATGGCATCCCTGGCCTCTAAGGTAGCACCTTCCACCACCACCAATTGTGACCATCAAAACTTCCTCCAGACTTGATAAAATATGCTCCCTCGGGGGCAGGGGTTGTTTTCACATTTGTGGAACAAATGACCCCTATTACTACTGGCCTGAAATGAGTCAACTCAAAACGCCTGAGGGACAGGTTCATTATCTAGTTTAAGAATAAAGACACACAAAAAAGCCAATCCCAGTAATGAAATATTTAGATAGCTAAATATTTAAATATCAGTGTGAGCATTTTTATCATTCCACCTTTCCATTTCCTGTTCCAGACCTCTCCCCATAGCAGGGTTTTGCTTCAATCAAATTTTTATTGCCATTTCTCTAACATCAAAACAGATGTCACAGCCCTGAGTTATAGAGCTGTTTCCTTTAGAGCAGGAAGCAGCTGATTTTCCCTCCTGGGTGTCTTAAGAGATAGCAAATAAACAATAGCACCTTTTTGCAACACCACAATTTATACTCCAGTAAGGGAGGAGGTATAAAAGGTTATTTAATCAAGTAAACAAATTCACACCTGTTTTCTCTCGCTCTCTTTTTGGTGCTCTCTAGAATTTTATAAATGTGTAGTTTGAACCTAATATTGTTTCCTGCCAAAAGAAGTATTTGGACTACAGCAAAATGCCTCTCTGTAATTCCTTCCTTCCTTCTAACGAGGTTCAGAGCCTACAGGGATTCCCAGGGGCAAAATCATGGAGACCAACTGTTCCTGATTTACTTCCTTATGCACCTTACTTTTCCCTGTTTACTCCTGGACCACGAAATATGATGTTCACAGGGGGAGGTGGGAGCTTTTTTGTGAAACTGTCCTCTGTCTCCTTACCACAGCTGAAAAATTGAAAGATGTCTTCTCTATCAGGAAAACTCTATCCAAGGCCCTTATATTACTGGGCTAAGTAGCCTTCCAATGGCTCTCAGTGATCATCACACCCTCCTGGTGCTCATGCCCTTAAATAATCCTTTTCCTATGAGTGTGAGACATTATGGCTCATTTCTAACTAAAGGAAATGGGCAGAAGTGATGAGATACCATTTCAAAGGTAAGGTTTAAAACGACTATGTCTTGTGTCTTAAGTTCTCTCTCTCTCTTACCTCTGGGATCCTTTACTCTGGGAGAGGCCAAGTGCCATATTGTGTAGCCACTGTGTGAAGAGGTCTCTGTGGTGAGGGACCACGGCTTGCCAACCATGAAAGTGATCTTGGAAGAAGAGCACCCCCACCAGCCCAGTCAAACCTCAGATGAGCCAGCAATCCCACCTGACACTATGACTACAACCTCCTCAGAAATCTTGAGCCAAAGTTCCCAAGATAAGCTGTGCTCAGATTACTGACCCACAGAAACTGAAAAGCAGATATTTACTGTTGTAAGCTGAAAAAAGTGGAGGTAACTTGTTACACTACCATGGATACCTAATATACCTTCTCAGCTGGACATATCTACAGCCAACAAAATACATAATCAATGGTCATTTAGCTCATTCATGTACAAAGAGCATGTGATTTCAGAGGATCCCCTGCTCCAGTTATCCTCATTAGGTGAATGAAATAAGTCATCACCATGACTTCGACTGTGTGGAATGTTTTTCATGTTGAAGCAATCAAACTGAAGTGAAAGAGATAGTAAGGTTGAGATTTTTGGTCAGTGGTTTTTTTCTTTTTTCTTTCTCTCTCTCTCTCTCTCTCTCTCTCTTTTTAGAGTTTATTTATCTATTGACTTAGAGCTCACAAGGAGGGGGGAGGGCACAGGGAGAAGGAGAGAGAACCTCAAGCAGTCTCCACACTCAGTGTGGAGCCCAATGAGGGGCTTGATCCCATGACCCTGAGATCATGATCTGAGAAGTCAGGTCTTTAACCAACTGAGCTACTCAGGTGCCCCTTTGGTAAGATTTGAATGTTAGCCACAGAGAAGTTCTGAGAAAAGAGATACTCAGAGTAAAAAGTGTTTAAGAACGCAAGCTCTACCCTCCTTCTTGGAAAATCTGAAGATTTCTTTTTATTTTTATTTATTTATTTTTTTAATCTGAAGATTTCTTAGCCTATTAAAAGCTATGAGAAATCCCGCAACAAAACTCTGCTTCAATTCAATCTTCTATTAAGATCCTACTGAAGTAACATTCTGAATGACATACTATGGAGAACAAGGGTCCAGAACACCAGTTCTCAAAGTGCAGCTTGAAATGGAAGTGAAAACCCAATTCACACAAGCCTTGAGTCTTATTTTACAGTGTGTTTCCCAATGCAAATCAGATCCTTCTCTAAAAGCATGAAAATCCAATTTCTAATGAAGTAATTTTGATTATGATTTACCAATCTTCCTCCAAAGTACAGGCCAGGGCAACATGAGATCACGATCAGTTCAGATTTAAAGGTTAGGGAGACCTCCACATTCTTTTTTTTTTACCTGCCAAGTGGAATTTTGAAGGATAAACAGCATAGTAGTTAAGATGATGAGTCCTGGAGTAACTCTGAACTTGATTTCTGGCTCCATTACTTACAACACATGTCAATTAACCTTGCTGAGCTTCACTATCTTTATCTGTAAAATAGGGATAAAAATACCTAGCTCGTTGGATGACAGGAGAGAATTTATGTTTAGTTTTGGCACAGTTTCTGGCACGGAATAGGCACCCAATAAATGCCACCTACTGCTACTGTGATCACCATCCAATGCATCAGATCTTAAAATAACCAATATAAGTTTCTAACAGACTCCCATCATCTCAACACATCTCAACCACATCATTCACAACTGCACAGATTTCTTGTCCTTGTTATGCCTTTGCATTGCCAGGATAAAGAATCTGAGGTTTTCACTTCACTCTCAAGGGACGATTCTTAGCTCTTCACCCCCACCTGCTTCAACCACATCTGTCACAACCTTCTCAGGTTCCAAACTGCAGACAGTGTCACAACCACCACCTCAATTCTAGAAGTGGCACTGTCACCTACTAAAAGGTAAGCTTTGCTGTTTTGCTTCCATCAAAGATGAAAAGTAGGCAGATGACCAGGCTAAAAAAAATGCTTAAATCTTCCTTTCATAAAATTTGGGCATCAGAGCTACAAACCAGTAGGAACACTGCCACAATTAGTACTTGAGATGGTCAGTTTGGAACCCAGGGAAATGGACCTGGCATGTGGGCATGCACACCAAGCAAGGGGAGGGGAGATAAGGCAGCTATAAATGCAGCATCCGCCAGCCCCATCCTCACACTCACAAGGCAGCGGTTATGCAAAAGTGCTAATTTCAAGATGCTCACTAGAATCTCTAACTTCGACTAGAAGCTGCTTGAAAACTAGTGTCATTCTGGGATACAAGACCTAATGTGATGTAGTCTCAGGGAAATAATAGCTGGAGAGGGAAATGTCACCTCAGACTCTCACACTGCAGCTCTACAGCAACGTTTAAGTCGCTGGAAGCCCCTGGGCCTTTGAGTGACCTTAACAAGGCACTTAACCTCCCCAAGCAACATTTCCTCATTTGCAAAATGGAATCCTGGTCTGGATCTTCTAGGCTGTTAAGAGGTCAACGATGCTTTGCCACCAAGGGCACAGTAGGGCAGTGAATTTGGGATGGGTCCTCCAGCTCCAGGAGAGGCCTTTAATCAATCCTAAGTAGCCAACTGGCTCAAAGTACTGATATTCATGGTGACCAATATGTTTTGAGCATTTAGTCTGTAAAAAATATGTGTTTTTTGTTTCTAGCCTCATAACAACCCCAAAGTAGGTTCTGTTATTATCCCCACGACAGATGGGATAACTGTAGGGCTGAGAGACTAAGCAAGACAGCCAGGAAATGCTGGTGCTAGGATTCAAATCCAGGCAGTCTGACTGCAGGGCCTCAGGCCGTCGCCATTATACCACATTGCCTCCCCGAGGAAGCATTTAATACATATTTGTGAAAGGATGGATGGGTTGACAAATACAATTATCTTGCATTTTCACCCTCTGGGACTTTCTTTCTCCCCTTCCAAACCAAAGGGAAAACACTGATTTGTCCTCCCTTCAGATCCCAGGAGTAGAAGTGTCTTCCTAAAAACCAAGCTAATTTGTTTATACTGATTTTAAGACGATTATTTCCTGACCCAAATTTTTACTACCCTGAGGGTGAGTACTTATTTAAACACTACCACATAATGAAATAACAGTGCAAAAAACAACAGCTCTTCACAACAGGCAATTTTTTTTCTTTGTAAATACAAAAATCCTATAGGCCAAAAAAGTGTAGCATGACAAATCACAAATCAGAGACAGAGGCTTCTACAAGAGGATTTAGAGCTCAAGAATTTCAATGTACTTAATAACATTACATCTGAGGCAGATGGCTGAATGGCTTAAGAAATCCCAATTGCTAAGGGTATCCCGGATGGGATGGAGATTCCCTAGCTGGGTTTGTATTTCTTTTCTCTAGATTAGAAAATGGCTGGCACCACCTGGTGGTTCTTTTTTCCCTCTCAAGTCCCCTTGAACCATAAAACTAAGATCTAGATGATATTCTTGTTGTCAAAGTTAACCACGTAAGAAAGCAGGCAAACTTTGCTGTCTTATTCGTATTATTTCAACTAAAATGCTGAACAAATTTAGTATTTCTCCATATGGAGAAATTCTCATCTCTAGGGTATTCTCTTAAATATAGAAGTTATAAGGAAATATAGGAATTCACAATCCCCAAGACTCATACCTAGTTCCATTTGAGCAACCCTGCCTGACATTATACAACATAGAGAACAATCCATATCATTCATTCATTCATTCACTCATTCACTCATTCATTCAGGCTGAGGATAAAGAGATGATTGTGTATAAGTTAAATGTGCTTTTGATGATATAACTCCAATAGATACTGGGCTCTTCACCATTTTACACGTGAGGACACCAAGGCTCAGTCTAAATTAGGAACATGTCCCCGAACTAGGAAATTACAGACATGGGATTTCTAAATGCAGTTTTATCTGTTCTCATAATCCTCACTGTACCACCATTTGTTTTGCCATGACTAGATGATGCTGATTAATCCTAACATATTTACATGAAAATGGAAAAGCCCCATTTTGAAACCTCATTAAACTGATACAAGTTATGCTGAAATTTTCCTTTGCTGGAAATCCTACCAAGTCAAGATGCAGTTGTACTGAACACATAACAAGTGCTCAAACGTTTGCTAATTAGTTTTCAAGTTCAGTTGACCCTGGGTAGCTCTGAAGCATTAAATGTCTTTCACAGACAGAAGCACAAAGGAGACAGCCAGAGGGTCAGAATTACCCAAAGGATAGGATGGGCATTTGTCAAACTTGCAGCCAGCATCAAGGAGAAGAAACAGGTCAGAAGGAATTCACTTATCCCACCATGTGTCTCTAGGCTCCTAGAAGTATGTACGATGGCTATGGGACCTGTGTGTTATCTTGGATGAAATTCCAGGTAGAGAAAACCAAATGGGAAGCACATGGGAGAGTTAAAAAGGTGAGCAAACAGGGGGGAATCCCTGGGTGGCTCAGCGGTTAGTGCCTGCCTTCCGCCCAGGGCGTGATCCTGGAGTCCCGTGATCGAGTCCCAGGATCAAGTCCCACATCGGGCTCCCTGCATGGAGCCTGCTTCTCCCTCTGCCTGTGTCTCTCTGCCCCTCTCTCTCTCTCTCATGAATAAATAAATAAAATCTTTAAAAAAAAAAAAAAAGTTAGCAAACAGAAGCCACATGACCTGGAATGCTTCATGTCCCATGTTAGTTCTGGACAATTTTAATAAGATGCTCACTCTGACCTCCTATGGACTGGGAATCCACAACAGCACTGCAATACATTTACTCCTAGCCCCATGGACCCATTATTGCTCAGCTTTCGATAATTCGACACTTAAAACAGCTGACAGGCAATCCTTAATTAAAATGAACTGAAAATAACTTGAGGCAAGTGTGGACATAGAAAATAACTGTTTTTTTGGTAGTTACCCAACTTACCCAATTTTCTGTGTATGTGTTTTCCTTCTAGGTGCAGTTTTTATTGAAGGGGAAAAAGTGACCTCAGAATTTATTGAGATGAAAATCTATCGTGAAGAGAGGAAGGATGGCAGCAGTAGTAAATGAAATAATGCTGTTAAGATGCCCATAAGTATTCAGTGAATGATTGATTTTTTTTTTTTGTAAGAAACAAGTATTTCTTCTAGACAGGTAGAAAATGATTAAACAGTACTCCAGGAGTACTTTGGAGATATATTTTTTTCTTTACACCTAATAAGGAACTTAACTGAACTGAAATATATATCAATAAAAAATCTTTTTCTTTTTACCAAGGTTACACTAAAGATCTGATGTTGGTATTTGGGAACCTAAAGAAATTTAACTCCAAAAAACCAGCTCTCCCTTTGAGATTCAACTTCAAACTACAAAATTTCTCTGCAATGCAGGTATATAAGCTACTTTATGGTAGAGCACAAAGCATGAATATAAGTCAATTTATCAATTATGCACCACTGTGGTTCACAGTCACATCATATTTTTCTTCTAAATAACTGATGTGAGAAGTGAAATAAAATATCAGCAGCCAAAACCATTTGGACACCCTGTTTCTTTATAAAAATAACGCTAACTTAAAGGTAACCACGTGGGAAATGTTCTAAGAATTTCAACCAGTGTGCTTGTGTCATGCTATACTTTTCAGTGCATTTCCAGTATATGATCTAAGATGACCAACTAGTCCCATTTTGCCTAAGACTTTCCCAATTTTAGCACCAAAACTCCTGTAAACCCAGGAAAGTACTCGGTCCCAGGCCAACCTAGACAGTCTACAACTGTCTTAGTTCTAAGAACATTCCCCATCCCCAGGAGTACTCTCAATCCAGGGCAAACGAGGATGGCTGGTCACCCTAATACAGAGACATCCTGAAGTGTCAAATAAGCAAGACAAATCTTCCTGCAGTATAAAGATACAGGGGGTACTTTACATCACCTAAAAGAGTTTGGTATTAAAACAAAGATATATAATAGAATACTACATATACTGCAGATGAATTTTCAGGAAAAAAATACGAGCAATCCAGGTAATGTTGAACCTTCTGTCCTGTTTTCACAGGGGTACACAGGTGGAAATCATATCTAATATCAAACTTTTTTTTAAATATGAAACTCTTACATGATGTAAAGAGTCATCCTCAAACAGGCTTGAGTGATGGAATGCAGATATACGACACCACCCACCTGGCTGAAACACACAGGCCCATCAGGCGACCCACCGGAAATATCCAGAGCCCTAACTGACCAAGAGACTACATACAACTAGGTACCATTACCAAGAAAGGGAGAAGTCTATATATTGTCATGCCTCCTCACCTTCCCACTTTAAAAAAGGCCCCCACCCACTGACTCTGGCCAACAGACTCTCCTCCATTGTCCAGCTGCCACTCCCTGGAGGTGCATTCCATAGACTGCTATCACCTTTGTTCTGTCTCAGGGGAATCCTTTCACCTGATCCATGCCCCACATCTGGGGACCCCATCTGATCGGCAGACACCCCCTGTAGGCACCACAGAAAGGATGGACTGATGAGTAAGAATGGAGGGAAAAAGCCACTGACCTAAAAACACCTGGGGACAAAGTTCATTTCCCTACCTCTACTTGCTACAAGCAAGTCTTCTGTGTCCCAGTCACGTTTCCTTTATTTCAAAACACTGCCCCTAGAAGGCAGGGACTTTGCTTTGCTCACTACTATGCGTCTCGTACCTAGAACTATACCTGACACACAAGATCACACGATAGGTTTTATTAAATGGGTTTTCTCTAAGCCAGGCATGAAACTAATGTCCATGTTAGCAGATCACAGAAGTGGAAGTGCTTGCAAATTTTTTTTTAACACTGTCTTTTTTCCTTAATATTTTACTTTTAAGGGACGCCTGAGTGGCTCAGTGGTTGAGCATCTGCCTTGGGCTCAGGTTGTGATCCTGGGTCCAGGGATCGAGTCCCATATCGGGCTCCCTGTAGGGAGTCTGTTTCTCCCTCTGACTGTCTCTGCTCATCTATCTGTGTCTCTCACGAATAAATAAATAAAATCTTAAAAAAAAAAAAAAGATTTTACTTTTAAGTCATCTCTACACCCAACATGGGGCTGAAACTCACAATCCTGAGATCAAGAGTTGCACACTCCACTGAGCCAGCCAGCCGCCCCTACAAAGCTCTTTATTACCTTATTTTCTTCCATTCGGTGAGCTATGGATATTATGTTGTTGCCTTATTTGGATTTTGATGGTTAGTGGTGATATATTTGTAAACTTGAGTGGGGGAAAAATCTGTTAGGCTAAATTTTATGTATCAGTGTATATGTGCATGGGTAGACAAATAACACACATAGATGGCCACATATAATTGGGAATATTTTCTAAAATATATCGACAGAAATCAAATATTTACACTAGGGATCCCTGGGTGGCGCAGCAGTTTGGCACCTGCCTTTGGCCCAGGGCGCGATCCTGGAGACCCGGGATCGAATCCCACGTCGGGCTCCCGGTGCATGGAGCCTGCTTCTCCCTCTGCTTGTGTCTCTGCCTCTCTCTCTCTCTCTCTCTCTGTGACTATCATAAATAAATAAAAATTTAAAAAAAAAATATTTACACTCACTAAGGTAAAACCAAAGTTAGGGACACTTGCGTGGCTCAGGGGTTGAGTCCCTGCCTTTGGCTCAGGTCAGGGTCCTGGGATGGAGTCTCACATCAAGCTCCCTGCAGGGACCCTACTTCTCCCTCTGCCTATGTCTCTGCCTCCCTCTGGTGTCTCTCATGAATAAATGAAATCTTTAAAAAAAATAATTAAAAAATAAAAATAAAATAAAACCAAGTTTAATCAAAAAAGTTTGAAGACATAAGCATCATAAGGAGGAAGAGACTACAATTCTCATCTCCAAGAAGAAAAGGAACAGCGCAAGAATTTGAGAGAAACGTGGATGATAGCCAAATGTGAGACTTGAGGCTATATGGGGAAGGTCTTTAAGTGGGGATAACAGAATTCACTGAGCCAGGAGAGGAGGGCTCCAGAGCACTAGGGCCCAAGGCAAGCCTGGCATTCTTCTACCTGGTAGGGGTGGGACTAGCCTACACACCAAGTGTCTGTGGGACAACACTGCCTATATCTGCATCTTTTCGGGCATATCCTATGGAAGAAATCCTGGCCAAGGTTATTCTGGTGACTTCCACAAGGTGATATCGCATCTAGTAACTCGAACAGCCTACTGTCTGAGGAGCTCTCTGCCCCTGGCCACCAACAGATTTGCACCTACCCACAAAAGGAAGAGGATAGCGAACAAACATTTTGAACTTTTTACCACTGCCCAACTTCATGTTTAGGATGATGGATCAAAATGTAAACCTCTACCTAATAGGTTTTTAAAAAATTAGACATGTATGTATACACAAACATCCATTACTATAAAAAAAAATGTTAGAAGACATGTCTGACAACCACCACCAGCATCCTTTATTGATTCATAATTCGAGATTTAAAAGGGAGTCTTGTGGTGTTTATGACACTCTCTAAATAGCCCAACTCAACACAGAGGTAGTAAACAGATCAATGGAAATTGTAAACACTGCTTGCTTTGTGATATGAATAGTTTTATAAGTGCATATTTATTGTATTGATAAGTGAGTTCCTCACAGGGTGAAGTCTTCCCTCACTCTTCAGTACTACCCTGTGCTGATAAAATTTTTTTTTATTTTTATTTATTTATTTACGATAGTCACAGAGAGAGAGAGAGAGAGAGAGAGAGGCAGAGACACAGGCAGAGAGAGAAGCAGGCTCCATGCACCGGGAGCCCGACGTGGGATTCGATCCCGGGTCTCCAGGATCGCGCCCTGAGCCAAAGGCAGGCGCCAAACCGCTGCGCCACCCAGGGATCCCCTGATAAAATTTTTAACACAAGTTCCATCCCTCAAATGCTGCGGTATCAAAAGTCAAAAACACCACACTCCCTCTCCACTGCTGGGAAGTTCTGATAGATCAAACCCTTAACTCATTTCTCTGCTCAACCCACACAGTTTCCCCATCAACATAATCTTACAGAAACATACAGTGAACTTCTAGATCAATAATAAACCTTAAGATGTTTCCAAAGAGGGCAACCAGATGACAAGGAATCAAAAGCAGTCTCTGTCTACACAAGACCACATTTTATTAAATTATTTTAAAATGCTCTCTGCCTGATGCATTTTGTTGCTAACACTGAAAGTGGCAAGAGAAAATGGTCTCCTGGAGCAAGAACCCTCAGAAATAGACAACAAAACAGAATGGTTATGTAAAAATTCTAAAATTTTATTAAAAATAATTATTTACGGGTGCCTGGGTGGCTCAGTCAATTAAGCGACTGCCTTTGGCTCAGGTCATGATCCCTGGGTCCTGGGATCGAGCCCCATATCAGCTCCCCGCTCGGCGGCGAGGAGTCTGCTTCTCCCTCTGTCCATCCCCCTGCTCACTCTCCCTCTCAAATAAATAAATAAAATCTTTATTAAAAATTTTAAAAATAATTATTTAAGCAGACAGAAACAAACATAAGCAAATGCAACATACTTTCTCTTTTTTTCACTTTAGTGTTTTGCCATGCCGGTAACTTGGGCAGTACTTTGCGTATACAAAAAAAATTGACCTTTGAGTAAATGACTGAATGATGACCACTCTCAGAAAGCTTAGAATCCTTACAGCAGCAGCTCCACAATCACCATCTCTATACGTTTTGTATGAAGAGCACACCAAATAAACAAAAGTGGTTCCAAAGCCCAGAGTTAGAAAAACCATCCTTTCTGCAAAATTGGTCACTTGCAAATATATTCATTAAAAAAGCTCAAAGCTCGTCTTACAAATACCACTCCAGGGCCTTGTTGGGAGGCATGTGCACAAAATGTCCCACTAGCAGAGCTCAGCCATGTAGGTTATGCTTAGGAGACACACCCTGGCTCTAGTGTCTGCCAGCTACACGGGCTGCTCCGTCTCCAGGCTCATCTGGTCCCCACTGTAACCCACAGTTACCACACAACTCCCAGGTGACAAGCCATGACAAATGATCACACCACTGAAAAAGGAAATACCTAAGAGCCCGCAACTGAGGGAGAGGTAGGGCACCTTGGAGATGCGAACATCCTCCTCTGATGAGGGCCTGGAGACGCAAACGTCTACAGGGACCAGGAAGTAACATAAATAAGCACATCTGTCGGGGATTGTATAAGAGAGGATAGTGCTGACTGTCGCTAGAGAGGGTATGTCAGACCTCAAGGACAAAAATGAGTAGTTATGCTCTGTGTCAGTAAAAGAAAACCTGCCCAAATTCATGGGGGATGAGTTCACAACCTCTAAAACGGATATATAGATATGCAGTGGTGCCAGGCTGCCAGGTGCCCATCCAGTGCTCACTCTTCTCCTTGTGCTGGTGGGTGGCAGCCCAATTTCAACGCAGGGCAGTGTGTCCAGCCCAAAAACCACAGGTCCTAGCCTCCCTTGCAGGGAGGTCCAGCCAGTCAGGTGCCAGTAGAGCACGTGTAACTTCCAGAACAGTTTTTTGTTTTCTTTAAAGATTTTATTTATTTATTCGTGAGAAACACAGAGAGGAGAGGGAGAGAAGCAGAGACAGGCAGAGCGACAAGCAGGCTCCATGCAGGGAGCCTGTCGTAGGTCTCGATTCTGGGTCTCCGGGATCATGCCCTGGGCTGAAGGCGGCGCTAAACCGCTGGGCCACCGGGGCTGCCCTCCAAAACAGTTTCTTAAAAGAAGACAGACAGCTGTCATTTGATCTTATCCCCTTTCTCTCCCTCTCACTTCTTCCCACCTGGAACTCTATCTAAAAGCCCTACTGGAGGGGAGGACAAACAGCCTGATCTAGGATGGAGAAGAGAGAAAACTTGTGATGTTGCCATAGGCTTTAGGTGCACTGGACTATCTTCTCCCAAACTTTTCATTTCCTGGGAGAAAAACCAATGTGGCTTAGGCTACAATTTTAGGGTCTCTGCATTATCATTCCAGTGCAATTCCTAAATGATACATAGGCCTACATGCTTTTTTTTTTTTTTTTAAGATTTTATTTATTTATTCATGAGAGACACAGAGAGAGAGAGGCAGAGACATAGGCAGAGGTAGAAGCAGGCTCCAATGCAGGGATCCCAATGTGGGACTCAATCCCAGGAATCCAGGATCACGCCCTGGGCTGAAGGCAGGTGCTTTAGCCACCAAGCCAACCAGGGATCCTGGCCTATATGCTTCTAAGATCAATCAGAATATTGATAGAAATGAAAGCAATGAAGGCACAGTGAAAGGCAGACCAGCCTGGTGGCTTTGGAATCTTGGGTACAGATATGACCAACCAATGGCTCTGCCATGTTCTAGGGAGCTGGCCCACCTGGGGCAAGCTTCTTAACCTGGCAGGCCTCAGCTGTGCCATGGAGGCTCTAGTAGTAACCACCTCCCAAGAGGAACCCAAGGATTACATTGAACTATTTACCTGAGGCACTCAGCACCCTAGCCAGCATACAGGACGGGCTCAGTAAAAGATGGCCTTAGGAGGAGGAACCCATATGAGTCCACAAGATGGAAAATGGTTTGTGAAACGTTTGCTCTGAGACCTGTAGGCAGGAGGAGCCCAAGGGCACTAAAGAACTGGGAGAAGCATAATCAAATACAGGAAGCCAGAAGGGGGTAGATGGCACATGTAAACTTTTAAGAACCAAGCCTAAAGAGCCATTACCCCCAGCAGGCTCATCAACTTAGGCCAGGAGATGTAGGACAGGTTAAGCCTAGCACATGTGGAGTGACATCCCTTCCCTCATTTACTCACGTATATGCACTCAATAATTCTTGCACTTTGTTCATGTAAGGGACAGTCACTGGGAGCTTCTCAGGGGCAAGCAGCCCTCGTTCAGCACTGAACATTTGATAGTGAGCAGGTACATGTGCTGGAAAAGGCTATTGTGATACAAGAATTAGGGTTTTCTTACTGATTTTTTTTTTTTTTTTTTTTTTTGAGAGAGAGAGAGAGAGCAGAGGAGCGGCAGAGGCAAAGGGAGAGAATTCCAAGCAGACTCCACGCCCAGCCCGAACAACATGGGGCTCGATCCCATGACGCTGAGATCATGATCTGAGCTGAAATGAAGAGTCTGACGCTCAACCAAATGAGCCACTCAGGCACCCCTACTGTAGTTAATTTTAATTAACTTATATGTCCCATTAAATAGCCATATGTAGCTAACGGTTACCACACTGGATGGTGCAGGTCTAGGCATGTCTGAGATGCAGCCCTCAGGTTTGGAAGAAGACAAGGACAAGCAAGGAAAATGTAAGACGATGGAGGAATGGACTGCCAGACTTAGCTCAACACTCCCCTATATACTCATAACTCTCTGGGCCAATTAAATATAGCTCATGTCTCAAGCCTCTCCATTCCTACCTCCCCCAATCCTGTAACATGCATGCCCTCCCAGGTGGCAGAAGTTAAAAATGAATGGCAGAGGGACACCTGGGTGGCTAAGCGGTTGAGTGTCTGCCCTCAGCTCAGGGTGTGATCTCCAGATCCTGGGATGGAATTCCCCATCAGGTACCCCACAGGGAGCCTGCTTCTCCCTCTGCATGTGTCTCTGCCTCTCTCTCTCTCTCTCATGAATAAATAAATATTTTTTTTAAAAAAGATGAATGGCAGATTCTTATGAACACTGGAGGTCCTACTCATTCAAGTGTCATGCCACAGCACTGAGTCAATGAACTCAGCTACCCAAGCCAATTCGATCCAGACTGCATGCTGCCTGGTACTGTTTCCTTCCCATGCATGATGGCACAGAGAACGACATGGTCACCTTGCATCAGGTGAAAAAATGCTGCAGTACCACAGAAAACAAGGAATCTAAGAGAACACCAGGATTTACCCGTCTCCATTCTAACAGATCTCAGATGAGTACGGATGTCATGTGCTAAACATTTGTGTCAACAGCACTTTTTCGAGAGGTCATAATGTCCTCATTACGTGACACCTGGGCCACAGAAGCTGGGAGCTGATAATCTCCCTCCCAATTGTAAAGCTGGACTGGCTCTCACTGCAGTCAGCAGCATGAAGGAAAAGTACCTTCTTTTTCCAGGGGAGTTTTGGAGCAGCCTCAAAATCTACAAGACATCTAATGGAGGGGAACTCAAATCGCCCCTGGGGCTGCACTTCTTTTTCTCTCAACTGAGTGACATATTAGAAGGTGTCAACCAGCTACCAGAAACTCAGCAATCACGTGTAAACCAGGATAACCTGACTGCCCTGTTCACTGGACAGGATTCAGCCAGCCCAAAGAGGTAATGGGGCTTAGCGGGGCTTGTGGCCACTGTACACACACGCACTACACCTGACAGATAGGAAGTCTGGTTTCTCAATGGGAGTTGGCCTTTCTTCAGAGGGTCGGTTGATAAAGTCATGGTCAGCGGCATTCAGAATAGAAAACAGCTAGTCGGGCATCCCCGGTGGCCCAGCGGTTTGGCGCCGCCTTCACTCCAGGGTGTGATCCTGGAGACCCGGGATCGAGGCCCGCGTTGGGCTCCCCATGGGGAGCTTGCTTCTCCCTCTGCCTGTGTGTGTGTATGTGTGTGTGTCTATGAATGAATAAATACAATCTTTAAAAAAAATAAAATTTAGAAAAACAAAAGAGCTAGTCTGAGGACTGGCAAGTGGTCTCCTGGAAGGAGGTAACACAAGAGCACTTACAAACTCAAGGCTTAAGGCTGTTTTAGATTTGGGGCTCCTGGCTGGCTCCCTCTGCCTCTGCCTATCCCCCCTGCTCGGGCTATCTCTCTGTCTCTGTCTCAAATGAATAAAATCTTTTAAAAAAATAAAATAAAAATAAGGCTGTTGGCGCACCTGGGTGGATCAGTCAATTAAGCATCCACCTCTTGGTTTTGTCCTAGGTTCCTGGGATCTAGCCCCGGGTAGAGCTCCAGGCTCAGTGGGGAGTCTCCTGGAGATTCTTTCCCTCTTTCTCCTCCTCCCTCTGCCCCTCCCACCACACAAGAGGGCTCTCTCTCTCTCTCTCTCTCTCTAATAAATAAATGTTTAAAAAAAATAAAACTTTGTTAGACTTTATGAACAAAACACAAAACAATGTCACATAATCTATGATTTTGGATATATCCTATTTTTCACATTTTAACAACTTAAAAATGAATGCAATTGTGTAATTATCACCCTACGGTTGTTTGCAAATCAGTACCCTTTCTGGGCTATCTCTAATTTACACCTGTTAATCCTCTCATTGCTCTGAGCACAGCAGATATCACCATCCCCAATTCATATGGGAGGAAACAAGAATCAAGGGTCAAGGCAAGTCCCAGGAGCTATGACTTCCCACGAGGGATATTTGCTTCATCACACTGCAGGGAGTTGGTCAGCAAGACTGTGGTTTTTGGCTTTTTTCCTGAGTATTTCTTCCAGAAAAGAATCTACAGGGGAGCAGTTTGTAACACCCCCAAACACTCCTCTGGCAAAGGATTATCCTGAGCAGATTATTTTTAAGAAATAGCAGATAAAAAGTTCTGAAAACTAAGTGGAAGTCACTCTTTTGTAAGGGATATTTACATTTATAAGGGAAATCTCTATTCAGAGATATGTCTTCCTCTCTGTACCAGGAAGCGAGGAATGGCTAAGTCTCTAGAAATTCTAATCAAGGTAGAAGGCCTGGGACTTAAATCTGCATAACAATGTTATCCTTGTTTACGGCGTTCCTCCTCCGGGTACCTCCCACAACTGGCTTCCCCTTCCCCCAACATCTTTCTTTTGTCTTTAGCTGGAGAGGGTATTTAAGGTGCTGGCTTGCATTTTAGGGAGTTATTTCGTTTTCCTGGGTCTCCTCTTTGTAAACAGAATACATACGTGCTATTCTTTGTTTTTCTCCTGTTAATCTGTCCTTTATTGTAGGAGATTTTAGCCAAGAACCTAGAAGGGAAGAGGAAAAATTATTTTTCTCCCCCACAAACCTAAACTGGTATAAATCGGGGACACTCCTTTCAGGAAATCCTGACTACTGCTCTGCACTAGGAAGCTAGTTAGGTGGTGCCATAGTCAGCCACCCACATAGATGAGACAGATTGAGACAGTTCCTGCTTCACCGGTTTGCCATTCTTTTTTGGGGGGTGGGGCACAAACCTGAAAACACCCTTAGGCATTTTAAAAGGAGATAGAAAGGAAAGGCAGGAGGGAATTGGCCTCAGGACAACATTTCAGTGACTAATAAAGATCCCTGTGTGGTGCCTGGCTGGCTGGCTCAGTCCCTACTGCACGTGAGTCTGAATCTCCAGGTCCTGAGTACAGGTCCCATATTGGGTGTTGAAAAAAAAAAATCATCAAACTCTACTGTTTTCAACAATACTAATTCTAAAATGGGGATAACAAACACCATGTTTCAATAATGGCTTAAGCATAAATATGATCCTTACTATAGAACAAAAATTCATGACACAGAAGCTTCCAGATGACTTCAGAAAGAACTCACTGCTCCATGTTGACATGATATGAAGCGATGTTATAATTTACAGAGCTCAACAGTGTGATTAGGAAAAAGTTCTGTGACTCACATCTAGAACACAGGCCAGCTGTTACAGAGAGAATAATACATCAATGGGTCTCTGCTGCATTCAACTAATTTTTAATCTTATAGATTTGTGGGAATGCTTGGCTGGGTAATGCTATTAAAATTTTCGAAAAGATGAGAACCAGGATTTACAAAGTTCTAATAAGAGAAAACTAAATCACTGCTTCCTCCCAGCAGGAACTGAAAATTCCTTTACCTTGAATTCCTTTGTACTCTTTATCTCTTCCTGGGATATAACTGTAACTATCTCTGTCCTCTGGGAAGAGGAAAGGGGAAGGAGGACTGCATTGTGACCCTAAACCTCTGCTTTTTAAAACCACTAAGGGCGTGCTCTTCTTATTTCTGCAAGAAACTCCTCATCTGTGATAACATGGCATGAGACGATGTGCAATTTTCAAGAATTATTTTATGCAAATATATCATCTCCAACTGCATATGAATTAAAATAGCAATAAATCAAAGCCTATTTTCTCATTGACTTATATTATTATTTCCGAGTTAATACATGTTCACTTGTGAATCAGCTAACACCAAATTTCTCTGCATCCCCCATGAATACAGCTGGAGTCTTCTGACTTACACAGCAAGAAATTCTTACCACAGGCAGGAGGATATCAACTATATACTGGATGCTGGCTATGTGCCAGGTGGTTTGTTCTCTGGCTTAAATATGGCACTTTATTTAGTTCTTATTCCAGAAATTGTAGGCACATACTGACAGAACCACCTTTCCCTCCCTCCACACTAATTCAAATGAGGGAGAAGTCCTCGGGGGAGGCCACAGGGATCTCTGGGTACTAATCTTTTAACAGGAGCCAAGAGTATTTGCCATGGTAATGGCATCTTCAGCCAGGTGCCACAGGGAAGGTCCCTCTAGGATCCTGTCACAAGTTTGCCCTCCCTAAGGGCAGCTAGGGCCACTGAAGGGAAGTCCTCTTGGGCTAAAAGCAGGATGTGTACTATGGTAGACTTACAGGGAAAACTGTTCCCTCTTCTTCCCTTTTGGTCAACTCCTTTAAGAAATGAAACTGTCCTTTCTAGGTTGGTATGACAAATATACTCTTTGAGCCATTTCAAAGTAGCAAACAATCATTACTTTCCCTTCATTTCTCATTTCCTCTAAAGTAACACAGAATTCAAATAAATGTGACACACGTTGTCCTTTTAATGACGGTTGGCATGTCTGAGGATGTGACACGGTCACAGCATGCCCTGTGACCATCGGGCTGGTGTCACCTTTATTTTAAAAGCAACAGGAAGCAAGCTCCCCTTACTATAGTTTTTTCAGCTACAGAGAAAGACCTGACTACAATCTCTCTATGCTGCTCCTTGTTTTCAAAGATTTCTCCAATAAGCTATATTCCTTATCACAAGTCACATAGGACAAACCCGGAGAATGAACATACTCCTTGTAAATATATTACCTGCCAATACCATGTTTTTCAGGGCTTTTTTTTTTTAAAGATTTGTTTGTTTTTAAGACTTTATTTATTTATTCATGAGAGAAACCAAGAAAGAGACACAAAGACATAGGCAGAGGAAGAAGTAGGCTCCCTGCGGGCAGCCCAATGGGGAACTCAATCCCAGGACCACGGGATCATGACCTGGGCCAAAGGCAGATGCTCAACCACTGAGCCACCCAAGTGCCCTTATTTATTTATTTTAGAGAGGGAGGGAGAGAGAGAGAGAGAGAGAGAGAGAGAGAGGGAATGTAGTGGGGAAGGGGAGAGGGAGAGAGAATCTCCAAGCGGACTCCATGCTGAGCACAGAGCCCCATGCATGGCTCAATCTCAAGACTCTGAGATCACAACTGACGTAGGACAAGAAAGAATTTAAAAAAATTTTTTTTTTTTTTTTTTAAAAAAGGACAAGAAAGAATTCTTGAGACGTCTTTGTTACAAAAAGGTGATTTTATTAAAGTGCAAGGACAGGACCCTTGGGCAGAAAGAGTTGCACTGGGGTCATGAGTGTCCCATTATATACTTTCAAGTTGGAAGGGGTTAGGGATAGTTTAAGTCTCTAACGAATTTTGGAAGCAAAGTATCCAGGACCTTGAGGGGGCTAACTATTCTTAGGAAAAGATCATTTATTACTGTCTAATAAAACCTGAGTCATGAGACCCTTCAAATGTTTATCAGTGGGTCATATGCTTGGGGGATGATTGCCAACATGTATCTTGGGGGATAGAAATAAAAGAAGTTTTCAAAGGAATATATGTTAAAGTAGACTTACAAGGTCCTGGGGGTTGGACCAAGATTGCTTTTGCCCTTAGCAAAGTATCAACATGGAGGAAGTTGAGTCCCTAAAGGAATGTCACTCTGCCTGCTTCAAGGATTTGTCAGTGGGCTATAAGTAGTAAGGAAACTTAATAATTTCTTTTCTGCCTTTGTTTGCCACATCAACGACCTGAGCTAAAACAAAGAGTCAGTTGCCCAACCAACTATGCCACCCAAGTGTCCCAGTTTTTTTGTTTTTATCCTGAGTATTTCATAGACCAGGTATGTACTCTCTGTGCAGCCACCACCCCACCAGTTCTCTCAGCCAGATCAGTGTCACTCTTATATCACCTCCCTGTGTTTGCCACCCCCATTTTGTATGTTCAAATATAAAAATAACAAAACAACACAAAAATTATATCACCTCTATTCTAACCCCTCTGGTATAAAACCCCCAGAAACAAGATGATAATACCTTAATAGGGGAAACAGACTCTAGAATAGTTCATCATAAATAAATAGCATTAACCATACAGCATGAACAAAGAGGGAAAATGAATTCTGCCCAAAGAATTTACAGAAAATTTCAAAGTGAGGGGCCATCTGCTCTCAGCCTGGAAGGTGAGTGGGAGCTTGTAGAGGGGAGACAAAACATTCACACAAGGACAAACCTACATGAGTCAAGGCCTAAGTCACAGGGACTGTGCCCACCTAAACTGTGTATCTAACTTTACTTTAACAACCAGTACAGAGCAACCAATAAAAACTATTATGAAGCATTTATCAAGATGTTAACAGGAATGTGCAAACCACATGCTAAATCAGGGCCAGGCACTGGGAGAGGGCCCAAACGTCACACATGAGATACTGTGTCTAGAGAAACTGGCACCACTAGGCTCCCAAGTCTGACACATGATTCATCTCTTATTCCTCTCTTTTCCTTAGTCTAATGAGGTGCTGGCCACCTCATTTCAGACACGGCTCCTTTATTCCCTCCCACATTTCCAGAAAGGGATGCCTCACGAGAGTCTGCTCACAGTGGTTAAATCCTGGACCTTCCCATCCTCAGCAAGTTACACCTCAGCTCAGGTTTTTCTCCTGGAAAATGAGGAGATATCTCCCAGGGCTGATGCTTCTGAAGCACTTAACACCTCCTGTCACAGAGGGAGCACTCAGTAAAGCCTAACCTGAATTACTCATGCCTTCACCCTGCTCCCCTTTCCCTCCCTGTCTCTGGGCTCCCCCTCCTCTAGATCATTCTTAATATCATCACCACCACAACTCACTTGTCTAAAATAGCAACGTAGCAGGGTCAGCTATGCGGATTCTCTTTATCACGGGCAACACATCTAGACTTCATTCTGCAGGTGCCCCCGAGCAGCTTGGTGGGGCCAGTAAACTGAATTCTAGCTAATAAATTTGTGCAGAGTGAAAGAAAGCCATTTCTCAGCCTGACGTATAAAAAAAATTTCATGATACTCCATGTTCTCTCCTCTTCCATCAGCTTATTGCAGATATGTAAAGTGACTTGGAAGCCACATGTTGAAAATGGCAGAGGAAAAAAATTAGACGGACCTAGGGCCCTGAATCACTATTTGGAAGAGAGTCACCTGTCAGTTAGAAACAATCCTTCTAGACATTTGTGAAGAAGAAATTAGCTTCTGTTACATGAAGATACAGAGGCTTCGGAGTTCATCAGTTCAGCAGCTAACATTACCCTGACATAATAAAATTTGTGACTACTCTCTCCCCATCATGCACAACATGAAACCTGACTTTAAAGAATGGGATCAGGGTCTCCCCAGTCCAACCCCAAAATACTCTCCAAGCCCATATCCCACAAAAAGCCAATAATGTGCCCACTACTTTCTGTAAGTACCAGGCATCACCAGACCTCCTCAATCCTTGACATCTGTACCCTTAGAATTCCTTCTATCAGACAGTCCCAAATTCTTTATTTGACAAAATTCTGATTAGCTTTCAAGGATGAGTTCATCCACCATCTCCTTTGAGAAGCCCATGTGGAGCTGGTCACCATGTACTCTGGCTCCAAGAAAAACAAGAACAGACTAGGTTCACTCCTTCAGTATAGGAATACTATTTATTATATAGCAAATTACCTCGGCATGTCCACATCTCCTATGTGCTTCTGGAGAATAGAGGCTAAGAGCTCTTCAACTTCACATTCTCAACCCTTAACACACTAGCTGGCATAAGTAGGGACTCAGTGTCATATGAGTAAATTCATAAATGCAAAAAGTAACAAAGGCATATTCTATGGATCAGTTGGTAGTATGCCCCAGTGCACCTGTTTGGTCTCAATATCCCAAAAGGGTAGCCACTTCCGTAGTGTAATTCCTTGGCAGGTCACTTACCTTTGTGTATATATAGCCCAGCCTAATATTTGCAGATTTAGAACACTGAATACACCTCTCTCGAAAAAAATAAATAAATAAATAAAAACTTAACAAACAAACAAAACCACTGAATACCAGGGAGCCATACAAGAAGGCTGGTAAACTCAGGCAAATCCACTCCACTGCTACACCAGAAGCTCAAATCCTCAAATCCAGCCATCAAAATGAGTGAAATGAATGAAAACTCAGCAATAATCTAAATGTTCTCTTTGACCTCAATAAAACTGGGGGAAAAATTAGCGCCCCAAATAATTTGTTACATAATGTATAACATATCCACAAATGGAATATTTGTGAAATTCTAGAACTATAAAAACTGATACAGACCCCCTTTTCCCATTGCAATTCAACCTCTACATTGTAGTCCTCAGAATACCACAGTGGTAAACCCTATTCTTGGGGATCAGGACCCCTCTGCTGTACTCAATTAACTTTCCTTTGGTGTTCTGTCACGTTCACTGGTATGATTTTTTTATTACAGTCTGTATCTCCCACAAGTACTAAGTGAATGACAGTGGAAAAAATGTCTTTTTCAATTTTTAAACAAGTTACCAAAGATGAATGAATCAATGAATGAACTTTCAACAAATACTGACATGAAAAAATAATGTGCAGGCACCTAGGTGGCTCAGTTGGTAGGGCATCTGCCTTCACCTTGGGTCATGATCCTGGGGCCCTGGGCTCCAGCCCAGGCTCCCTGCTCAGCAGGGAGTCTTCTTCTCCCTGTCCACCCCACTTGTGTTCTGTCACTATCTGTCTCTCAAATAAAATCTTTAATGAGAAAAAAAGAATGTGGATTTTAAAAAAAGATTACATAATTGCATGTTCAGCATAATCCTATTTTATGAAGGAAAAATGTTATACTCAGCTGCACATGTCCACACACACATACACACATACACACACACACACAGGAATCTGGAAGGTGCTTCACCAAGATGTCAAAATATGAATTTTCTAGCAAAGGTTAAAAGATCTGTGTGGGGTGATGCTGACTTCATTCTGAAGACTCTAGGCTCTTCTTTCTCTTTGGTGCTGTTCAGGGTAGTTTGCCCCTGAGTAATGGTCAGAATGGACAGCTTCCGTGAGCAGGAGGAGGAGGTAGCCTGCTTCTCTACCTTGTTCACCAACTATGAAAGCAACAGCTGTGATAGGAAAGTGAAGATGGACCATTCCAGCCACCATCAGCCACAGCGAGATGTCAGAGCCCAGGGCACATGCAGAGTGCTAGACCAGCCACATCTGGCACTGCAGAGCGAGCTGCATATCAGAATTGAGAAAAATAGGGCTTTTCATTCTAGTTTCCCAGCTTGAGCCGATTCACCATGGAGAGGAGAAGATGAAGAATGAAGGAGGCAAAAATACTCTGCGTCCTTACCCTGTAATGTCCCTGCAGAATGTCTGGGGGAGAACCAGGTGGCTTTTCATGGTGATTTACTGGAAATACTGGACTAATGTGAAAGTCCCACTTACTCAGTCACTGTTCAAACTACAGGCTCAATATGGATATTTTACTAAAGCTGCAAAAAATAGGAAAATAACGATTTTTTTTTATTTGGAAGGCTGGCAGGGATTAAGGAATACATACAAATGTTCACCATTATCATAATGGTAGACATAAGCAGCACTTCCCTTCAATACTTTGGATAAGTACACCTGTAATTTTGTCATACACATATATAGAAAAGGATATGTATGGTAATGTTTATTAAAAAATCAAAAGCAGGACAAACTGAGCCAGTATAGGCTTATATTCTTTGCCCTTTGATGGAACCATTTTCTCCTTGAAAATATATCAAATAAATCATTTAGGATATATGCCAATATGAAAATCTGGAAATATCCTACACTGTGACTAAGGAACTAATGGTACACCAAAAAGCAGAGCACTCTAAGTTTTTAAAACCACAAATGCAGCTGTGAATGTAGAAAGATGTTCATGATACAATATTAAGAGAGAAACAAGTTTTGAAACACTATTATTTAATTAAATTTTTAGAACACAATCATATACTTTAATATAAAGGTAATGTGAATATATTAAAATATAGATTTTATATTTATTTATATAAAATATATTTTATAACTAATGAAAGTATAATACAAATGGAAAGAAGTTGTGGTTAGGAGGGATTATTGATGTGGCTGTCTTCCATCTTTTTTTAATTTTCTATTTTTTTCTTTAAAAATGTGATGAACAATTTTTTATAAAGATTCATTTATTTATGTGAGAGGTAGACAGAGAGCACCCACCCCATGTGGGTGGAGCAGAGGGCGAGGGAGAAAGAATCTAAAGCCAAAACTCCACTGAGTGTGGAACCCAATGCAGGGGTCAATCCCACAACCACGAGATCTCAATCTGAGCTGAAACCAAGAGTCAAACGCTTAACCGACTGAGCTACCCAGGAGCACGGAAATGAACAATTCTTTTAAATTTTAAAAAAGGCAGGAACCAGAGCACCGGCTGGTTCAGTCAGTAGAGCGTGCAATTCTTGATCTCAGGGAAGTAGGTTCAAGCTCCACGTTTGGTATAGAGATTACTTAGAAATAAAATATTTATTTGTTTTAAAGATTTTATTTATTTATTCATGAGACACACAGAGAAAGAGGCAGAGACACAGACAGAGGGAGAAGCAGGCTTCCTGCAAGGAGTCCAATGTGGGACTCAATTCGGGATCCCGGGATCACGGCCTGAACCAAAGGCAGATGCTCAACCACTGAGCCACTAAGGTGTCCTGAAATAAAATCTTTAAAAAAAAAAAAAAAAAAAAGGGTGGTAAGGAAGAAAGGAAACTATAAAGGGAAAAGGGAGTAAGAACCCTAAGCTGGGATTTAGAAGAGCCAGCTGAGAAACCAGGTCCCATCAGAATAACCTGTGTAATTTGGGCTCAGAACCCAAGGAACATAAAGAGATACTGGGTATGGTTTGCATGTTCACAGAGCCAAGACAGTGTTTGCACCCTGGGCATCCCCTCTAAACCTTTCCCCTCAGGACGCCTGGATGGCTCAGCAATTGAGTGTCTTGCACTTCCTTGGTAAAAGTGGAGATTACCAGAGTACCTCCTTTCATAGCATTGTGTAGAAATTCAAGTGCTATAGGACCCTGGGTGGCTCAGTGGTTGAGCATCTGCTTTTGGCTCAGGGCGTGATCCCGGGGTCTGGGATCAAGTCCCACATCTGGCTCCCCACAGGGAGCCTGCTTCTCCCTCTGCCTCTGTCTCTGCCTGTCCATCTCTCATGAATAAATAAAATCTTAAAAAAAAAAAAAAAAAAAAGGAAAGGAAAACATGATGTCAAGTGAGAGAAGCTGAATAGAAAGACCACATAGGGATCCCTGGGTGGCTCAGCAGTTTGGTGCCTGCCTTTGGCCCAGGGCGTGGTTGTGGGGTCCCAGGATCGAGTCCCACGTTGGGCTCATGGCACGGAGCCTGCTTCTCCCTCTGCCTGTGTCTCTGCCTCTTTCTCTCTCTATCATGAATAAATTTTTTAATTTTTTTAAAAAGAAAAGACGACATATTCTACGTTTCCATCTATATGAAATGCTCAGAATAGGCAAATCCATAGAGAGAGGAAATGAATTAGTGCCTCTTAGGAGGCAAGGAGTTGAGGGGATCAGGAGAAGTGCCATGAATGGTTATGGGATTTCCTTTTGTGGGGAGGAAATTGTTCTAGACCTAAAGAATCGTGTTGGTTGCACAACGGAATGTACTAAATGTCACTGAATTGTATACATTAAAATGATTAAAATGGTGAATTTTATGTTGTCTAAATTTTACCTGAATTTAAAAAAATACTCTGACAGCATTAAAAAACTGTGATTATACTATAATTATATAGAATGTGCTGGAGTAGACAACATAATGTAGAAAGCAAAAGAATTAACTATTCCATGAAAACCAGTGCTCGGTACAGCCCCTTGCTGCAGAGCATCGACTTTCATAACTGGCAGCTCTAGAACCAAAGCCTTGCGTGTCACATCACGGTTACATATCCTTAGGTAAGTTTTATACCCTGCCTGAGACGCACTGTCCTCATTCATAAACTGCGTATTACTGCCATTGGCATGGTGAAATGCTTTTTCTATTAGTTGTCACTTAGTGTAAAAGTGATGATGAGGAGGATGAATGCATACTTCCTCCTCTTTTTCCTTCGTATCTGTACTGAGTGTTGCTGACCTACCTGGTGATCATTACATTAAAAGCAAAATGACCAGGGCCCTTGGGTGGCTCAGTGGTTGAGCATCATGATTCTGGGGTCGTGGGAAGGAGTCTCACATTAGGATCCCCATGGGGAGCCTGCTTCTCCCTCAGCCTAAGTCTCTGCCTCTCTCTGTGTCTCTCATGAATAAATAAATAAACAAACAACAATAAAAAAACCCTTTCCCCTCTACAAGTGCCCCTCCCTGCCTCTCCATTCCCTCCAGGTGTGTATACATTACTTCTTTCCTAAGGTTGGCTGTTTTCTAAGGGTAGAGTGCTACCATGTTCATCAAATAAACTAGAAAAATGACCTAACTTGGGGTTGCTTACCAATTGTGGAAGAGGCTAGGTAGTCAGCACAACAGGTGAGAGGGTAAGACATTATGGAACAGTCCATGATGGGGATTGTGGCCAACCAACAGGATGGGCAGCGAGCCACTCAAGGGCTCCTAGCTCTCACCAGGCAGGACCGAAGACCAGGAGTGTCTACCCATCTTCAGATCTTTTCAAGGAACAACTGAAAACTCAGATTTCTGGGATGTTTGATGTGGCCATTACTAAACGGGTGCACCCTTGGGTGAGTTATTTAGGTAACTTGTGGGTTGTTGTGATAGTTAAATGGCAATCTGTACAAAGTGCTTAGAAAGTTCCCCAGCCCAGGCACCTGGGTGGCTCAGTGGTTGAGCATCTGCTTTTGGCTCAGGTCATGATCCCGGGGTCCTGGGATCAAGTCGCACATCAGGTTCCCTCTATCATGAATAAATAAAATATTTTTAAAAACAAAGAATGAAAGTTACCCAGCCCAAGGTGAGGCCTCAGTGTTAATCCTTATCCAATCAACACCCCCCCCCACCGGCTATCCTGAACGACCACTACCTGATGGTGACAAAGCTCCCTGAGGACAGGGCCTATGACGCCACTAGCTTTGTCTGCCTGGCCACAGGCATGACAGTGGATAGCAGGAGGCACACTGCTGGCACCAGTGTTTCCTGAATGCATGAATCAATCAGGGAATAATTCCTAAATAGTTAGGATCCACCAAGTCCTGTTTGCATCACCAGCCCAGACCCACCCAGCATCAAGGGCATGAATAAGCTCCACAGGAAGCAGCTCCTGGTCAGGCTGCCCTGCAGGCGGCCCCCAGAGCCTCTGCCTTTTACTTGCACTTTTGGAATTCTGTTCTGGTTGGAGACTTGGGATATGGCAAGTGTGGGCAAGAGGAAAACAGATGGCTATCCCAGGGGTGACTCCATGTAACTGCTGATCTATCAAGAGTCTAGAAGCCACTCCTCCCTGCCCTGTCATTTGTTTATGAATCTTCCTGCTGAGAAAAATCACCATAGGTTTTTTTGGTCCATATGCTGTTCTGGAAAGTTGGCCCTGTGTCAGAAGAAGTGGGAAATGCCAGTGGCTTCCTACCACAGGCATCTCACCTGGCCCAGGCCTGGGAGTCTTTGTGCAAAGAATTGTTACCTCAGCCATCAGGCCCATAAGCCCTACCTTGAGGCCAAACCTCAAATCATCCCACAGACCAGGATATACAATAGCAACCACTGGTAGGACGTGTGTCAGACTCCACACTCCACAATGTTCACCATCCTTATACCAACCCAACAACAAGCCGTTCGGCTTAATATTCCCATTTTACCGAGGAGGAAAGCACATCTCCAAGAAGTGAAGGAACACACCAAACATCGAATGGTAGCACTATGAAAATGCCAAAGGGAATTTGACCCCAAAGACAAGGCCCTTAATCACTTCTTCATTTAACTTCCCAGAGACAGTCTCCGTACTGTGGGAAAACCTGTCAGGCTGTCCATGTATCAGCCACAGGGCCCCCACACACAGTGCACTTAGCATCTATCACTTGGAGAGCATTCGGGGACATCCAGTCTTTCCTCCTCCGAACTCCACTGGAAATCGGTCCACACCATTCACTTGAGCAGTTAATCATTTCCTGAGGACTGAGCTCCCTCAAAAAAAATTACGAACCAAAAAAAAAAAAAACTACGAACCATCAAGGGGCCTGGGTGACAGGATGGACCATCCTGCCATCACCCAGCTTGACAAAGACTCGTTGAGTTCTTAAACCCTTTTAGCTAGATTATAGGACAGAATGGCCTTTTAAATATTTTTGCATGTTTTACTGAATTCTTGACTTCTCCATGAGCCCACTCTGACTATCCCACTTAATACTATAATCTACTAGGGCACCCAGGTGGCTAAGTTGGTGAAGAATCTGCCTTCATGGGGGCAGGCCCAGGTGGCTCAACGGTTTAGCACCGCCTTCAGCCCAAGGCATGATCCTGGAGTCCTGGGATCAAGTACCACGTCGGGCTCCCTGCCTGGAGCCTGCTTCTCCCTCTGCCTGTGTCTCTGCCTCTCTCTCTCTCTCATGATCTGGTCCTGAGATCAAGCCCTCTGCTCAGTGGAGAGCCTGCTTCTCCCTCTCCCTCTGCCTGCCACTCCCCCTTACTTGCTCTCTCTGGCAAATAAATGAAATCTTTAAAATAAAAATTGAATACTATAATCTACTACACCCCGGGCATTTTCAATGCCTTGACCCTACTCTTTTTCCAGAACCCTTATCAATTTCTAATGTACTTCATAATTACCAATTGATAGCTTACCAACTGTCTTACCCTACCTGCTTACCCTTGCTAGACTACAGTATCCAAAGGCAAGACTATTTGTCTGTTTCTTTAACCAATATACTCTTAGGGCTGCAACAGAGCCTGGCATGGAGAAGCATTCAATATATATCTCTAACCGTGCTGAGCCGAAATGAAGGTTCTCACTGTTTGATACCTCAAATTCCTCCTCTTCAATTTAGCAGTTCTAGTACTGCCGGCTCCATGCACTGTCATGAGAAAGCAAGGGCGAGAGACATATGCGGAGCTTTGGTATAAGGCCTGGCACACAGTGAGCATTCGGTACCTCTTGCCTATTCTTTAACCCATAAAATGAAATCTGTGCTGTATTCTGTACCAGGCTTCATAGACTGAGTCACTAACTGCTATTCTTGCCATGAGTCAAGCCATTTCTGAGGTTGGGAGAGGCATTCTTCATTACGTACAATGCCTCTTAGAGCTATTTATTCTATCAAGGATGCTGAGCGTTTATTTCTTTATACTGTAGACAGACGTCTATAATGTTGACAAATGTCTGTAATGATCGGTAAACAAATATGGAAAGGAGGGACTAGATGGAATTTAATAGGCTGCCTGAACCCTGAAATAAACAAATAAATATATATAATATATAATACATATTATAATTATTATATAATTATATATTTTATATATATATATATAAATTTCCAAGGCTCAAGGTCAATTCAACACTGGGGTAGACACTCTGGGCCTCCACTGATTCCTCAATTTCAATCCAAGTGAATGAGGGGGAACTCTGTAACAATCAAGTGCAAGCATATTCCTTTTACTGGCTTTGCAGCTCTGCATTTTTAGAAATGGAAGGTTTGCAGCAACGCTGCATGAGGCAAGTCTATGGGTGACATTTTTCCAACAGCCACTCCCTCCCTTCGTGTCACCTGTGTCATATTTCTGTAATTTCTTGCATATTTCAAACTTCTTCATTATTATTATATTTGTTATGGTGACGTGTGATCAATGATTATGATTCATTGAAAACTCAGGTGGTTACACTTTTTAGCAATAAAGTGTTTTTTAATTAAGGTCTTTACATGGTTTTTTTAGACATAATGCTATTGCACACTCAGTAGATTACAGTATAGTATACACCTAACTTTTATATGCACTGGGAAACCAAGAAAAAACTTACGTTCGACTTGCTCTATTATGATACTTACTTTATTGGAGTGATCCGGAACTGAACACACAATATGTCTAATGAACATGCAATGTGTCAAACGTATGCTTGTATTCACATTCTGATCTTCCCACAAGACCCTGATCTTCCAGAGGGTAAGGGCAATATCTCAATGCATCTTTATACCTCCTGGCCCCAGCAAGATGACTGGACTGAAGCAGCCCTGAGGTGGCGGTGCAGGGGGGAAGGGGAGGGAAGAAAGGGAGAGAGTAAGGATGTCTAGGGAGGACAGGTGGGAAAGAAGGTGGAAAGGTGACAGGAAGGAGGAGGAGGAGGAGGAAAGGAAGGGAAGAACAGGATTGTGTGCATAAGGGAGACTGCCATTTTAGTAAAAAAATAAAGAAATAAAAAGTCTGTGGTCTTTATGCTTTTATACCTTCCTATAGGTGTGAACTGATGATCATCCTGGTAACACTGGATGCCTGGGGTGGGACTCACAAGGTTTGAGACTGGAGGGGGAGAGAATGCCAGAACTTTTTCTTCAAGCACTTGTGTCATGCCTGACTGGCTCTGCTATGGGGACTGTGTGACACGGAGGATCCATCCCGCTGAGAGCACAGCACTGAGAGAAAAGAACATGGCAACTGCAGCAGGGAAAGGGGACAAAATAATTAGGGGATCCTGGTACTTCCCAGTAGGCAAGTACTTGATCTCGGGGGTGGGGAACAAGTGGCCACCAGCCAAACCAGCACAGCCTGAAAGAAATATGGCAGGTGGAGTAAGGTGCAGAGAGGAATAAGGAAGACCCTTTCACCTGGGACCAGACTCATGAACAGGACAGGACAAAGGACTTGAGACATTAGTGGTGGATCTGGGCTACTCAGCACCACCTCAATGCGAAATTTTCTAGTGAATGCCGGGAAAGAAACTCAAAGCCTTGCCTTGAAGACAAAGCTATATATATGGGAAGGGATTGCCACCCTTCCTTTTTCCTTCACCCCAGTGAATCAGTGATCCTTCTTGAACTATTCTAGAAAATCCTGGATGAATCACTCTTGCATATGTGATCCAGCCATATCCACTGCAGTTCCCACGTGTTTATGTCTATAAGCAAGAACATTCTCTTTCATGTCAGGTCTGCCTCCCAGTCTCTGCAATCAACACGCTGCAATCACAGTTCTCAGTCTACTCACTAACTTACCAGCTGGGGGACCTGGGGGGCCCCTGGAACCTGGTCTCTTCAGACCTCCAGTTTCCTAACTGGGAAAACTGGGAAAGTGACAGTACAGAGCTCATGGGTTGCTATCAGCATTAAATTAGTTAATTCCATTGGCACAGTGATTAGTACATAGGAAGCTCTTGATAAAAAGTTGTTTCTTTTAGGCAGTGCTTCATATACTGCTCACAATCACCCTATGATCCAAGTGTTTATATTATTAGTTCCATTTTACAAAAATGTGTCTCAGGAGTGAAGTAAATTTCCCAAAGCTAAATAGCTAGGACATAAATGGCAGAGCCAGAGTTTTGAATCCAGATTGAAAACTCATGTTCCCAATTCATAATTATATTCTCTCCAGGTCTTCCCACTTCTTTCACTATCTTCCTTTAATATATTTTACCCCATACCTCTATTCCTTTATTCCTCTATCGATTCCTCTTCTACTGTCCTCTTTCTGGCCTACACATATCTAAGGATGCAAACACACACTCTGAGCCAAAGAGCTCAAACATGAGATGTAAAAAGGAAAAGATCAAAAATCAGACTCCATTTGGCTGTGTCTTCTACCAACCATCCAACCCAATTTTTCCACACCTATGTAAATACACAAAAGAAATGAGCGTTTGTGTCTACTAAAACACTCCGACAAGAATAAATACAGAATTTTTATTGAAAATAAACCCACACTACAAACTACCCAGATGCCTTTGAATAGAAGAATGAATAAATCTACTATGGTATTTGCATACAATAGAATATTACACAAGCAATAGTAAATGACTATGAGACATACAACAAAAAGGATATATCTCACAAATATTCTGTTAAACAAGTTAAACCAGTCATAAAAGAATATACAGTATACAGTTTTTGCTTATTTGAAACTCAAGAGCAGGCAAAAAAATGTATGGTAATAGAAGCCAGCACGGCAGTGACCTCTTTAGAGAGAGCACCAAGTAGAAAGAAGCACCAAGGAACCTATGGGGGTACTTCTAGATCTCAATCTGGGGGATGGCTTCAGGTTCAAAGGTCACGGAGCTGTATTTAATATTACTGCACTTTCTATATCTTGTGTATTCTAGTGTTCAATAAAAAAGTTTTAAAAGAACAAAAGGTAATAAAAATATCTGAATTCATTTCATGGCCGAAGTCTCCAGGGTTCTGAGGCAGCAGCCAACATGGTGGGCTTTGGTGCTATTCAAAGAGAAGTGCTGACTTGCCTCTTAGCTGAGACCTGAGACAACCTTATTTGTGGAAATGAGAATGGTGTAGATCAGGGCACATCCAACGGGGTCACAGCCAAATTCATCTGCTGTTCTCTGCATCTCTTGGCCCCGATGCAAGCTCTCAGGCTTGCAGAGATCTGCAGCAAAAACTGAAACACAGCTCATCCACAGCTGGCTTGTTTATGCTTATTCTACAACATGTTCTTTTGCTAACCCTCAAAATTAATTCCTATTTCACATTTCCTGGCACATTTGATGGATTTTTGTTGGTATATTATGATACTCTGGTTCTCTATCTCCCCCTTATTTGACCTGGAATGCATTCTTGCAAGATATTGATTCCCTTGGACAACAAAAGTTTCAGACAAAAGGGGTTGTTGGAACCATTCATTTTATTATCAGGCACAGTATTCCATCAGTCACCTACATTTTGTAGGAAGTAAGGACAGCATGACAGTATGTCAAAATTCTTCTAGATTTGGTTTTCGACAATGGTACCAAGACAATTAAATGGGAAAAAAAAAGAGTCTTCTCAAGAAATGGTGCTGGGACAATTTTATATATACATGCAAAAAGGACAAAGTTGGAACCTTTCCTGACACTACACACAAAGTTAGCTCAAAATGTATCACAGATGTGAATATAAGACTTAAAACCATAAAACTCTTGGGGTACCTGGCTGACTCAGAAGAGCATGCGACTCTTGATCTCAGGGTTTTCATATACCCCATATTAGGGGTAGAGATTACTTAAATAAATAAAACTTGTGACACCTGGGTAACTCAGGGTTTGAGTGTCTGCCTTTAGCTCAGGGCGTAATCCCAGGATCCAAGATCAAGTCCCACATCCGGCTCCCTGCAAGGAGCCTGCTTCTTCCTCTGCCTATGTCTCTCATGAATAAATAAATAAATCTTTAAGAATAAATAAATAAATAAAACTCTTTTAAAAACTATAAAATTCTTAGAGTAGTAAATCTTCACAGCTGTTGTGTTGGGCAAAGCGTTCTTAAACATGAACCTAAAGCACAAACACAAACGAAAAGTTACAGAGAGTTTTGTACTATGAATGAGACCATCTCAAGAATTAAAATATGCCTCCACAGAATGGGAGAAGATATTTGCAAATTAAAAACCAATAAGGGACTTGTGTCCATAACACCAAAAGAACTGTTACGACTCAATAACAGAAATAACACAGTTTAAAATTAGGGAAAGCATCTGACTAGATATTTCTCCAAAAAAGATACACAAATGGCCAATAAGCCCGGGAAGATGCTCAAGATCATTAACTACCAGGGAAATACAAACCAAAACCACAGTGAGATACCACTTCATACACTTGAGATCAGTGTACTTCATACACTTGAAGTAATAATACATGTTGGCGGTGATGTGACAAAATTGGATCCTTCATACACTGCTGGTGAGAATGTAAAATAGTGCAGCTGCTCTGGAAAGCAGTCTGGCAATTCCTCCAAAAGTTAAACATAGAGTTTCCATATGAACCAGCAATTCCACTCTCAGGTATATCCTCCCCATCAAAAAAATTAAAACATATGTCCACTCAAAACTTTATACATAAATATTCATAGCAACAGCATTCATAATAGCCCCAAAGTAGATACAACCAAAATGTCCACCAACTGGTGGAATGGATAAACAAAATGTATATCTACATTATGAAATACTGTTCAGCCATAAAAAGGAATGGAGTGCTGATAAATGCCACAACATGGATGAATTGCATAAACATTATGCTAAGTAAAAGAAGCATTCACAGAGGACCTGACCTCATATTGTAGGTTCCATTTATATGAAATATCCAGAACAAGCAAATCTATACAGACAGTGTTGATTTGTAGTTGCCTAGGGCTGAGGTTTAGGAGAGTCATCATGAACAGGTACAGGCTTTATCTGGAGATGATGAAAATGTTAAATTAGATTTGGCTGATGGGGGGCAGCCCGGGTGGCTCAGCGGTTTAGCACCGCCTTAGGCCCAGGGCGTGATCCTGGAGACCAGGGATCGAGTCCCACGTTGGGCTCCCTGCATGGAGCCTGCTTCTACCTCTGCCTGTATCTCTGCCTCTCTGTGCCTCCCTCTCTCTCTAAGAATAAATGAATAAATCTTAAAAAAAAAAAAAGATTTGGCTGATGGTTACATAATTCTGTGACTATATTAGAACTAGTGAACTATAAACTTTAAGTGGGTAAATAGTATGGTATATAAACTATATCTCCATAGAGCTGTTATATATTTTGTAAAAGAAAGAAATGAGGAAAAGGGAGAAGAAATGGCTATGACATTAAATAATAAAAAACAAAATAAAAAACCTCACAGGCCACTGAAGCTTTATGAGCAGAAGACTATGACTTCAGTTAGTGGTGCAAAGACCTAGGGCTGACTCTCCTCTGATCTAACCAGCCCTGTGACTTTGGGAAAGGCACATCTCCTCTGGGTCTCCTTGTGAAATGAAGGGTTATGTCTCACTTCTCCTCTATTCTTTCCTGATTCTTAAAAATGCATTACAGATCCTCAGATAACATGATAAGGAAGAGGAAAAAGATAAAGAGTAACTAAAACTGATCAAGCTTTTACTTCATGATACTGCCTTACAATTATTAGCCCATTTAATTCTTCCAATTTTAGTATATGTTTCTATATAAGGAGCACCATTCAATTCTCCCAGGAATCTTGTGGAATACATAATACTCTCCCCATTCCACAGAAGAGTCCAGAGGGGAAGGCATAGGACACTTTGCCTTTCAAAGATATTATGAAGGGAAATTCTAGGATGACAACTGTGGAAAGGACATAGACAGGACCCAGTCTGACTTAGAGCAGGAAAACAATAGTAGAGGACTTCAATAATTATTTTTTTAAAAGGAACTGATGGATTCTTTGAGTGGTCTGGCTATGTTGGCAGCATTTTTCAGTTCTTCTTGAAAGTCTGAGGACACTTTGGAGATGGCCACAAAAACAAAAACCTTAAAGCAACAGAAAAGCAAAGTCTGGTATCATTAGTGTTCAATAGAAAGCAATATGATTATAGTATACTATGTGGCTCAACTATGAATGTTAATCCAAAAATGCTGATATGCTGACACTGATATGTAGATATTAAGAAGACAGAAGAAAGAAAACAAGTTTTAATTGGAGTGAGAAAATTAAGTAACTTCCTTACTAGGGAAAAGAATCGGTAATGATAGATAATACCCACATTTGAAACTGCAAGAAGTAGGAACACAAACATGATTTCTAAATCTGGAAGGAAGTATGAGAAGAAACAGCTTATAGAGTCAAGTATGGTTCCTCTCCGGGGTCCTATCGAAAGGTGGGGAGGGTGATGCTGGGAACACCTATGGTTTTTATCAATCAAAGTACTTTTTGAGCGTCTTAAAATTATCTAATGTATGACTTTAGAGTCTTTAATAAAAATTAAAACCAAATGAAAATCTTATTCAAGTTTGAGCTGGGATTCAAACGTTGGTGGAAGTCCAAAATCCAAGTAACGACCAACATATTCTGTGATCTCACCTATGGGACTTTGCTCCCATGGAATTTATATAAAATGCTCTTGACAAGGTCTTAGAAAACACCTTTATATATTAAGACATTTTTTACATAGTCACTAATATAAGTTCATTCATTCCAGAAAAGAGATGGAGCCCTCAGCTCAACTCCTACCAACATTTAACTGGGATGAGTAACACCAGTCATTAAGGCAGAGCCAGAAACACTGGCAGTGTCCCTGCAAGTATGAGCAGCTCTCAAAAGCCTGCAGATATTTTAATGTGTTTTTCTCTCCTTCCACCCATGGGGACAGGTTCCCCAGAGACTACCTCTGCTTGTATCTAGCTGCAGAGAGCACATCTCATCCTTGAAGAAAGTGCCTTAGGTTTCAGGCATGGAATTAATAAGGTGGATAAATACTTTCACCTGAAACAGCCACCAACACAGTCACCTGGATTTTTCAGTTAACCAATCTTTAAATGCTTTCTGGTCATCAGGAAAAAAAAAAATAAACAAACAAACAAAAACAATGATAACTTTCAAGAATAGCACAGCCCACAACAAAACAGGACCATGGTATATCACACAAAACCACTCTGGCTTTTTTTTTTTTTTTTTTTTTTTTTTTTAAAGATTTTATTTAGTCATGAGAGACACACAGAGAGAGATATGCAGAGACACAGGCAGAGGGAGAAGCAGGCTCCATGCAGGGAGCCCGATGCGGGACTTGATCCGAGGACTCCAGGCTCACGCCCTGAGCCGAAGGCAGACGCTTAACCACTGAGCCACCCAGGCGCCCCCACTCTGGCTTTTGACAAAATCTTTAACCTAACAGAAACTTCAGGCTTCATGTCAACAGTTTGGATACACAAATGTAGGTCCATTCTTTAGCTGTCCAAAATAAAGAGAAAAATCATCATTCTCTCCAGTTCTAAAGTAAGTGTTTATTATACCCCAAAATTAAAAGGAAGAAATTAAAGGACAAATCAAAGAGACAAAATGGATAGGTTTCCTCCCATCGTGGCATATTACATTTGTGACAGTTTAAATATTATACTTCGCTTTAAGGCTGTCAGCTTATTTACAAATAGCTCAGAGCCCAGCTCCTCATCACAGCCCCAAGGCAGGCTGCCTGGATTGATTTAATGACCAGCTCTGACCAGAATTTGCCTCCAATTTATCTATGTAACAGGTGGGCAGGTGAGGGAGGAGCAGGGGGTGGGAATGTTTTTTCCATAGGAGAGGTTCCTCCTCTAAGCTTCATCATTCACCCTATCTGAGCAGTCTTCACCTGCCACTGTGGCTAGGGCTCTTCCAATTAGATGCTGGAGTGATCAAGGTCTATGCAGGTCTGGCTTTGGCATGGCTTCCATGCCATCAAACCACCTTAAAAAAAAAAAAAAAGCTCCTCAGTAAACAAGAGTATCCCCACCAGGCAGACCCACAGCCTAATTGGGGGTGAGTCAGCTCATCAATGCACTGGAGATTTTGGCTGAAACCTTACTGAACATTTCTCAACTTGTTGATGTTAAGCCAGAAATTAAGATGGAACCACAGGAAGAATAGAAGTAATTTAAGTTCACTGAGAGTTCCAGGCTCCGCAGCTAAACTCCCCAAAAGTGATCATTCTGCATTTGCTTTGAAGGACTGTGGAAGAGCGAACCCACCTCCAGCTGCAGCACACAGAATTTCAAGATAGGAGTCAAGGCTTTTTGCAGGGAGAAGTTATGGCCACCTGCATTACGGAAGAAGCAGGTCCCCTTTGTGAGTAAAACCAGCTTGTGATCATGTTATTACAGTCTGAATAAATATTACAATGTACGAAGGGACATGATGCACCAAGCTTCACATGTTCTAATAGCCCTAGGCAACCAGACTGCCTGTGTTCCCATCCAAGTTCCCCTCCATGCAGACTATGTGTCCACAGGCAAATTTCTTAACCTCTCTGTGCTCAGTCATCTGTGATTTGGAAATAATCATGATTCCTACAACTTAGAGGGGAGTTAAAATGTTGGAAGGAGATAATCTGGGTAAAACCTACTACATATAAAAGACTGAGATTGTAGTAATAGAAGAAATGGTTGTTTTTCTGCAAATGCTCTATCCTTGAGCTATAGTTGCTTGAAATAGTTGCTTTTCTTTTTACTTTCTGTTTTTTTAAAGACTTTGAGAAAGTGAGAGAGAGAGAGAGAGAGCACATAAATGGGAGGAAGGGCAGAGAGGGAGAAGAAGACTCCCTGCTGATCAGGGAGCCAAACATGGGGCTCAAACCCTGGACCCCAGGATCATGACCTGAGGTGAAGGCAGACACTTAACCAACTGAGCCACCCAGGCACCCAAAATGGTTGTTTTTCTTATTGTTGGCATCACCCTAGTAGTAAGCAGTCAGTGACCTATGGTGTGCCATTGTGGGCTGTGTATATTCAACACCTCACACTTCCTGTTAGGAGAGACTCCCCATGTCAAAATTAAGCAAAAACATCAGAAATTTCGAAGTGGAAGCATAGAAAGAGAGCTATGTATTGGCAGGACAGTTGTTAACAAGAAATAAGGTTGAACAGTCCCAAAACAAGGGCCCTTAATACAGACAGGGCGGAAGGACCAGCATATCAAATGGCCGTGTCATATAATAAGCATCACACACTTCACTTTTGAGGAGCTGATGAACAGTGGACAACCGTGGACCAGAGAGCCGGTCCTTGCTAACACACCAGAGCGTTAAAGGCAGGGAAGAAATGGCCTTGATTTTTCTCCATTAGAGAAAATCATAGCAAAGTCACTGCACTGAGGGTAAAATTCAAAGAAAGAGTTGTAACCTCCTGGATTTAAAAAAAAGGGGGGGTTGAGACAGTACTCTCGGCCAGGGACACATTTTAACAAAGCCACATCACTTTCAACTTTTACATTTTTATGGCAAATAAAATGACTTTGGGACTGATTTTAGCTCTTGTTTTGCACCCTAATCGCCATAACAGCAAGGATCGAGTCTTATTCATGGCTATACACTCAGTATGTAGAACAATGCCTGGCACATAATAGGTAGATAATAAATATTTGCTGAATGCATAAATCATTTATCTAAATCTCTTAACGGGCAAACACTAAGGACTCAGTAAATAAACGGATGCCTGATTATCACTACTATTTTTCTCTACAGAAAGATCAATCTATTTCTTTGGATCCCCAGAATTTGCAAGTCTTAAATGCAAAGTTCATACTCAGTAAGTACTTCATGAATAAACAAAGAAAAAAATATTTGCCACAATTTCCCAAACAGATGCCTACCGTCATAGTATTTTTTTTTATTTTTTTAATTTTTATTTATTTATGATAGGCACACAGTGAGAGAGAGAGGGGCAGAGGGAGAAGCAGGCTCCATGCACCCGGAGCCCGACGTGGGATTCGATCCCGGGTCTCCAGGATCGTGCCCTGGGCCAAAGGCAGGCACTAAACTGCTGCACCACCCAGGGATCCCGATGCCTACTGTCATAAATGAGGAATTAAATGAAACTAAAATCATACATACACAGGCAGAAACACAAACTCTGCAATTTTCTGTATATATATTGAACATTTCTTTCCCAGAGAAGACAAAAGAATCCACATAATAGAAAAGGTAATTAACCAGTGACTTTTTTTTTTTTTTTTTTTTTTTTAATATTACAACCTGGAAGCTCATCACTGGTATTCCTCTTTTCCACCCAAAAAGCAAACTCCTTGAGGGTAAAAACTGGAGAAGAGATTAAATCCAAGATTGCTATTTCCAGTAGGCCAGGGGAAAAAAAAAAAAAAAAAACAGATGAATGCTAAGGATGAGATTTTAGAGTTAATTACAGACTTCTTTTGAGGATGGCTAATAAAATTTTAACAAAAAGGAGATGGTTCTCCCTTGCCAATTTTTTCACCCATGCTCCTGTCTTCATTTAAAAAATTGACAGAACTGGGGGGTCCCTGGGTGGCTCAGCAGTTTAGTGCCTGCCTTCAGCCCAGGGCATGATTCTGGAGACCCGGGATTGAGTCCCATGTCGGGCTCCCTGCATGGAGCCTGCTTCTTCCTCTGCTGCTGTCTCTGCCTCTCTCTCTGTGTGTGTCTCTCATGAATAAATAAATAAAACCTTTAAAAAAATTGACAGAACTTCATAACTAAACAATATCAAAGATTATCTACTGTCCCAATGTCACATTTTAGCAATGGAGTAAAAGCAGAGGTGTGGCAATTTCATGAGAAAACAAAATTACGTTGTCATATTCACTGTTCTCAGAACATAACATAATTAACACAAACTGACCTTAGATCTGGACAAGCCATTACTACCCTGTATATATGTGCAATTTTGCTTTACTGCTTTTTTATACCCTTAAATTCTATCTTCCCTGTAACTTGACATCTCTCATAGGAATTCATGTACAAGAAGGTCTTTCAGCAGGTACAAGTGAACCAGGATTCCCAAATCCACATGGAGGAAGTGGTAAAGACCTAAGCCATGAGATCTAGATCAATGGGTAAAACATGGTTTCCTGCCATCACTATTCCCCCAAATCAAGTAGGTCCAGCCCAATCTGATGAAGTCCTGGCTTCTATGCCTGGAGTGATCCAACGAGAGCTCAAGCATTTGTGGCTACACCACATGCTCTATGATATAAGCACATATCTCATCTATTTTATTTTTTTAAGTAAGCTCCATGCCCAGTGTGGGGCTTGAACTCATGACCCTGAGATCAAGAATTGTGTGTTCTAGTGACTAAGCCAGCCAGGTGTTCCCTCATCTATTAAACTAAAGCCAGATAGACCCTAAAACATGTTCTCAGTCAACAGGCCACAGAGAGGACAATAATATCTCCCTAATTCCTCAGTGACATTTTCCCTGGTTCCTAGAAAGAAAGGAAACAACACAAAATTACATTTTTCACATGAATGAGTGATCAAGAACAAAGTGGCATCCATAGAATTTTAGATTTTTAGGGAAGAGTCATTCAAGTCATATGCACTTTTCTGTGACACATAAACTCATGTCCAGAGCAGTGAGCAATATCCCAGAGACAGGAGCCAATTCAGATCTCCCAGTTCCCAATCCTACGATGTTTCTACTACCCTGACTGAAGAGATAGTTATATGAGTGCTCCAGAGCTGCGGAAACATAGCCATGATTTGTCACGCCTGCCACCTTCCCTGCCATACTAAATCAGTTTGTCTTTCAAGGCCAAATTAAATGTAACCTCCTCTGTGGGGTCTACCTTATCTTCCTCCTGCCCAGATGAGATCAATCACTTCTTATTCTATGTCAACAATTCAGCCCTTTCCTTGACCTGTCGGTTACCTTTGGTTCACTCGATCCTGTAATAAATTTTATCACTCACCTCCCTTCTCTTTCTCTGGACTGGAAGCTCCCTGATGGCTGGGTTCATCTTTCTAGTCTCCCATTCTCTCCCCTTCATCCCCAGTCTCCTACACCCTGCACATTTCTACATAGTCATTAAAATGTTAATTTACCCAACAAATATTTACCAAGCTCCTACTTCACATGCTGAGGATGTAACAATGACAAAGACAGAAACTGAACTTCCACCAATGCAGTCTTCACTCTTAAAAGGGAAAAGTCACATCAAAGAATTATTCAAATACTGATGGGTGGTATGCAATCATAAGGTGAAATATGTATTTAAGTGAGGAGAAATGCTTGCAGTAAGCAAGAAGGGTAACGCCCCTTGAAAGAGGTTCTCCATATGGTCATGCACATTTGGGAATGTTTTAAATGTTTTGGATCAGCAGTACAATGTATTCAATCCAACCAGTTCAATGGTTGACTCCACCAACAAGAAAAGTATGTTTGGGGAAGTACAGTCAACAGCAATGATTCAAAGTCAAGCTTTGACCTTTAGTGACCAAAAGAAGGAGGGAAAACTGGAATAAGATTTTGGAGGAGACTTTTAAAGAACACAACCAAAGTCAAATGAGGAAGGATTAGAGTAGTGAATGTGCAAAGTGTTCCCCAAGGAAGAGTTTTACGCTGAGATCTCTGAGATCTAAACTATGACTATGACTCAGATAGGTGGGTTGAAGAGGATGTGAGCCAGAAAAGATGTAGATCCTCTCAGGAGTAAGGAACAGCAGATTTATGTCAAACCTGGAGTCAAGATTATGAATAACGAGCACACTGTAGGCGTCTAATAGTTGTGAAAGAAACCAATTTTTAGTTTCCTTCACCCCTTCTTCTTTCACCACTACGCTCCACATATAGCAGCCTGATCCTGCCTGGCAGATGTGTCAATTCCTCCCAAATACCATTCCAAACAGTCTCCCAGGAAGCAACACACATAAATTTAAAATCACTCTCTTATCTTAAAGGACAAGATGATCTCAGCGTAAAAATTGCACAGAAGGATTTAGGGAACTTGTGTTTTAATGCCAGTTTTGTTGTTAATTTACCAGGTGGCCTTTGACAAGTTGATAAACGACCTTATGTCTTCACTTCTCTGTCTATAAAATGATTATCCAGAATGACCCTGTTTCTTAAAGACACTGGAGTTTTATGAGATCTGAAAGGATGTACCAGTGAATCTGCTTGAAAGTGATTCAGCAATATACTCAACTAAAAAAATTGTTTAGGGACACCTGAGTGGCTCAGTCAGTTAAGCATCTGCCTTTGGCTCAGGTCATGATCCCAGGGTCCTAGGATTAAGCCCCACGTCAGGCTCCCTGCTGAACAGGGAGTCTGTCTCTCCCTCTCCATCTATCTCTCCTACATCTCATGCTCTCTCTCTCGTCTCTCAAATAAAAACTGTTTAAAAAGTTGTTTTAAAGTACCTAAAATTTGCTTGATTTGTTGATGTAGAGGAATTTTATTCCAAAAGATCATGTCTTTTTTTTAATCTAAGTAGTTTAAAATCTCTGCTAGAGCATTTACCCTAATTGGAAAAATAATAATGGTCCAATTCTCAAGACATGCAACAACTGAAAACTTGAAAGTAACGCACTACTGGCCCAATGATCATGACCCCATGCTTTAGAACTCCAGAGTACAATGGTAACAAGAGTTGCACAGAGCTATGCTTTGAAAATGGAAGGTGGCATTCAGGATCTATCGTCCACCACCTTACCAGCTAAGTAGCATGACTGTGGGCCTTAACCATTCCAACACATACCATGTAGAAAATGGAGCTCAAGACTGCAGACAATTCCATGATATATAAACAAAGCTTAGCATAGTATATGGCTCATTCCAGATGTTCAAAAAGTGGTAATCACCTTAACCTTAGAAATGAAAACAAGATAGGCTGCTTTGAGGACCCATGACCATTGATTCAGCACCCATCATAGGCATAGATCTCACTGGGCCAGGAAACGGAGTCAAAAGTAAGAATAATATTCAAAATCCCCAACATATATTAACTCACTGGATTCTCCCAATATCCATATGAGTACTATTACTGTCTCCCATTTTATAAGTGAAGAAATTATTGACAGGGTCATTTACTTGAAGGAACATCTGGCCAACCCAGGCAGTCAAAAGCCCAGAGCCTACAGTCTTGATCACTATGCTACAATGGCCCCTCCATAGAAAAAAAGGAGTCCCTCTAATACTGTTGAGCATGAGAATACTAAATCAAAGTAATTTCTTGGGAAAATTATTTTGATCCTATTAACAAAACTCCTTAAAAGGAGGAGACTAAAATCATAGAAACCAGGTAAACCCCATAGAGAAATTCACAAGAAAGGGTAAGTAACAGCATGAGTAGTACCAACCTTTCGTAACACTTACCAGATTCAAACACATAATGTAAAACATCTGGGGAAATCAAGTCTAGCTATTTTCTGGGAAAACTGGGTCCTTTGACCAACTTGTAATCAAGAGTGTTATTATCAGGCTTCCACCAAGAACTTGAAAGAAGTGGAGGGGGAGGCAGAGAATAAAACTGTTCTTCTTGGCCAATGGCTGTGAAAAGCCATTTAATAGTAGGAACATGAGATTGTCTCTAATGTGTACTGAAGAATTCAGAAGCACTCAAAATCTAATCCAGGTGGTCTGATTGTGATCCTAGGAAGACAGAATCAGCATGTAATAAGCTCATCTCACATTTGCAGTAAAGTTCATTAAATGATTGTACTTAGCCTTAAGAAAGTCTAGGTATACAGGAAGTGTTCTCAAATTTATGGTGGAGGGCCTCAGCTCCTGGCATCTGAATTCACCTAGGGACTTTTTCTAATAAGTCAGGTAGGTGACAGAGGAAGCTCAGAATTCTTTCCCTCACCTAAGCAGACAGTGGTCAAGAAGTCATGAGGGCCTCTGGAAATTAAGCAAAGGAAGTGCCAGAGGTTAGTACCCATCAAGGCACTGCCAAAAGGAGATCATGTTTCAATCATGGGTCATACAACCAATTTACCCCATTCACCAAGTAACCATTCTGTTTGAGAAAATTGTGACTTCCTACATTGGCTTGCGAAGAAAAAACGAATGCATTAAAATGCTACAATAAGCATTCTACTCCAATGGTTACGATTTGTTTATTTTTTAAAAAATAAATCCATAAGATGATCATTCTAATTTGCATGTCATTCTCTGTGAGGTTTAATGAGTTTGATCCTGGCACTTGGGTAAATACCCTTGGGAAGCCATATGGCTGCTATACAAGTTTCCCTTAACCATATGAGGTATACATTTCAGATAGGCTTTTTGTTAGCAACAGAAACCAACTCAAGCTAACTTGAAAGAAAAAAGAAAGGGGCACCAAACCACTGAGCCTCCCAGGGATCCCCAATAAATAATATCTTAAAAAAAAAAAAAAAAGAAGTGTATTATGTAGCCACAAAGTAAAGGAAAAACAGAAGCCTCAGAAAGGACAAGAACCAAAGTAACTCTCTAAAGATCAAGGCACCAGGAGCTACCAGTCTTTTCTTACCTCTAAGCAAACAGTTCAGACATCACTCTGTTCCATATTCAACTTCAGGAAGAGTGTGTCTGATTGATTGGCTTAAATTACATGTTCTCTTATTGCTAGACAGAGAACCTTGGTTGACCATCCCATTAAGATTGAAATATTTATTTTTTGGATATTAACTCCTTTTTGGATGTAAGATTTGTAAATATCTTCTCCCACTGAATAGGCTGCCTTTTTGTTCTGTTGATGGTTTCCTTCACAGGTAAAACCTTTTCTAGTTTGATGTAATCCCATTTGTTTAGCTCAGTGCAATATTATTTACAAAAGCCAAGATTTGGAAGCAATCTATGAATGGAAAAATCTATGTTAGGAAACAACAAATGAGGGGCAGCCCTGGTGGCGCAGCGGTTTAGCGCCGCCTGCAGCCCAGGGTGTGATCCTGGAGACCTGGGATCGAGTCCCACGTCGGGCTCCCGGCATGGAGCCTGCTTCTCCCTCTGCCTGTGTCTCTGCCTCTCTCTCTAGCTGTGTCCCTATGAATAAATAAATAAAATATTAAAAAAAAAATAAAGGAAACAACAAATGAATGGATAAAGATGATGTGGTGTATATATACACACAATGGAGTATTGCTCAACCATATAAAGGAATGAAATCTTGCCATTTGTGACAACATGGATGATCCATGCTATGTGAAATAAGTCAGGCAGAGAAAGACAAATGACATCTGATTTCATTTACATGAGGAATCTAACAAGGAACAGACAAAATAAAACTCATAAATAACACGGAACAGAGGGGAGGGGTATGAGGTAGGCAAAAAATGGTAAGAAGACTAAAAGATACAAACTCACAGTTATAAAATAAGTTATGAGGATATAATGTAGAGCATAGGGAATATAGCCAATAACATTGTAATAACTTTGTATGGTGACAGATGGTAACTAGACTTTTATGGAGATCATTCTGTAATGTAGAAAAATATTAAATCACTATGATATACACCTGAAACTAATAGAATATTGTAAGACAATTATCCTCAATTAAAAAAAAAAAAAGACAGATAATTTCCCCAATTGGGAGAGTAAGGGGGGGGTGGCATTGGAAGGAAAAAGAGGGGAAGGAAAGAAAGAAAACAAGAAAAGAAAATATGTGCTGAAAAATACACTGGTGCATCTCACAAGCAATTCAGTAGCCTACAACAGCAAATTACAAAACTGTTTCTCTTCCCAATTTCTTTAACATCCCAATCACTTAGTGGGTCGAAAACCCAAGAAAAAAGTTGACATGCAGGCTAGTCAACCCTCATGAAAAGAGCACAATTAAAACACATGTATTAAATAAAAATGAATTGAAAAGTCTGCAAAAACCATTTAAAAGAAAAGATTTCAAGTATTTCATTACACAATCTTTATGGTACTTGCATTATGTGTTACCTAAACAAGTCACAGTGTTTCAAAAAACATATGCATGTAAAAGATGCACTAGAAACCTTTTGCCTAAAAAAAGTAAAATCAAGTAATTGTGAAGTGTGGCCCTCAAGAATGGAGAGTATCTCTTACAAGTGGGTTGGGTCATAGCAAAGAACTTAATCCTTGTTAGACAAATAATTCTTTGCAACATTTATAACAAAGACTTCATTTTGGAATTCCACCGAAACTGGCAATTTGCTCTAAGATTCTATTTCTGAAAGACCACCCAGTTTACGTGGAATGTGTCAATTACTGAATAACCAATATTCACACTTTTCAAAAGATATTCTTTGAGAGTTGTTGCTTTAAACGTTAGCATCAGAATATTCAGTGGTGAGACAACAAGATACATTCCAGAACTGCCACTGCTCTAACCTCCTCCCTGTCTCCCACTCTCAGAACAAGAAAGGACACCTGCCACAATACCAAGGGTTTACTTTGGGTTTTGTATATACATGAATTGCCCATGGGCATTTGGTAAATTGTGACTCCCCCAAATAAACTGGTGGGGCCAATATATTTCCTGTTCATCAGAAAGAAATAAGCTTTTCAGTCTTAATTCCTCAGTCTACCAAAAAGAAAAAAGAAAAGAATTCTTTCAGAATTGTGCCCTAAATAGGCAAAGAGGGAGATAGAGAGAGAGAGAGAGAAAGAGAGAGATTCTAGGAGAAAAGTAAGATAGAGAAAAGAACGAGGATGAAAAAGAGAGGACAGAGAAAAGACACCAACCAAACATTAAAGAGCTCTAAAGGTGATGGTCAATTAATGCAATTCTGAATTCACAATGCAACAGAAAAAAATACACCCACATAGTCTACCATCCTCCTCTCCCCACCACCCTGCCATCTGCTGCCTATCCTTAGATACAAAAGGGAGCTAATGACCCAACATACAGAATATGAGGTATCTAAGTACAGACTTACTACTAAATGAATGAATAAGTTATACCACATGGGGTGGAAAAAGAGAGAACTTGTCTACACTACCACATAGGATCACACAAAATAGGTATAAACAATGAACAAAAGTACTTTCCTCAAAGGATTAAAGGACATAGCTCCAAAGTTTGGAATACAAAAATTTTTAAAGATTTATTTATTTAGTTAGTTAGTTGAGAAAGAGAGTCCAGGGATAGGGGCAGAGAAGGAGAGGGAGAGAGAAACTCAACAGACTCCACAATGAGTGCAGAGCCAACACAGGGCTCAATCCCATGACCTTGAGATCACAATCTGAGCCAAAACCAAGAATTGGGTACTCAACCAACTATGACACCCAGGAGCCCCAGGATAAAATTTAAAGAGAGAAAATTTAAGACAACTTGAATCAATTCCCTGACTGATAAAATACTGATCAAACAACTAATCTTGTTACCCAATTAACAAATATTTAAGTAAAAGATAAAACTCCCGAGATATGCAGAATATAATGAAATTTGTATTAACACGATGTGTAACAAAAAACTTTAAAATAGTGTAAATCCCATCGTCAAGCAATTCTGCATGCAAAAATATTTGTCTCGGGAAATATTCAAATAGATAACATCATATATACACAAAGATATTCATCACAGCATTATTTATAAAAGCAGAAGTTCAGACACAACCTAAATATTCAACAACAGAACTTATTAACTCAGATAAAACATCTATAAAATGAGTATCGGGATAGTGGGTACAAAATGGTATTCAGAGGTATTATAAACATCATTCCCTATTAAATCTACATCATGTGAGAAAAAAATTCAGGCTATAACTTAAAATCTATGGGATAAATGCTCATGAACTGTAGGTGCCATATGTAGGTGTGTGTGTGTGTATATATATATATATATATATATATATATATATATATACACACACATATACACACACACACACACATACATACATTCATTCATATATATATAATGCTATTTAAAAATCAAGTGTATGGGACGCCTGGGTAGCTCAGTGGTTGAACATCTGCCTTGGGCTCAGGACATGATTCCAGCGTCCCAGGATGGAGTCTCTTATAGGGCTCCCAGCGGGGGGGCTGCTTCTCCCTCTGCCTATGTCTCTGCCTCTGTTTCTGTGTCCCTCATGAATAAATTAAAAAATAAAATCTTTTTTTAAAAATCAAGTGTATGGTATTATAGCTTTATATAGATTTTCTAACTACAGCAAACAAGTTAGATAAGTTAAAGCAAAAAAAAACAACAAGGATAATGTGCTATACTTACAAAAAGGTTAGAACTGTAATGGGTCAACCTTTCATTAGATTGAGAAATGAACTATTATATTCTAAATCTATTTTTACAAAATTCCATTACCAAATAAAATCTTGCTTCACACCTGTTCTGCAGAATATTCATATGTAAAGGACCCATTATTAGCAAAATCATGATATAGTTTTGGTCAAACTACATAAATCAATAAAAGTAAGGAAAATATTTAAATGGAAAACTACTCTTTTTAACTTGAATTTGGTACATCAATGGGATTCTCACTTCATCTCAAATAAGCATTTATGTCCCAAGCTTCCTTTTAAGCAAAATGAGAGTCATACCCTTCACTAAAGACTGAATTGCCTCCTAAAATGCATCTTCCCCTTCCTCCAAATTCTCAGCTGAGCATATGGTGGTCCTGATTACAGCACTACATCTGGTTATGACCATATGAATGAGGTCTGGCTAATGAGATGTGAGCAGAAGTGAAGTGTGTAATTTCCAAGACTTGTCTGTAAAGACAACAGACCTCCCCTTGTCCCTTTCCCACTGACAGGAATGCCAAGGAAAACGGCATAATGGCAGAGCAATAAATAGAATGGAACACAAGTTCCCATCCCCACAGAACCACATTAGCCCTGGACTCTTCTAGGGCTGGACTGTCATGTAAGACAGAAATGAACACGAAGGATAGATAGTGAAGCCACTGTGATCTGGTGGCTTCTGTTAAGGTACTTTGGCTGATACACAGAAAACATGAATACAGTTGAACCATTCAAGTCTCCAACCTGATCTTCTACACCTCTTCTCCCAAAACCATTTCACAATGGGACTCTGCCACTTGTCACTCCTTAATCGCTTAAGAAAACAGAGTACCTAGTTAATATCAAGGGCTTCTGTGTAAATATACAGAGTACCAGGTGTAGTTACAATAAAATGTTGACAAAGGATAATCTAATTCAAGGATGCCTGGGTGGCCCAGCAATTGAGCCTCTGCCTTTGGCTCAGGGCCTGATCCTCAAGTCCCAGGATGGAGTCCCACATCAGGCTCCCTGCATGGGGCCTGCTTCTCTCTCTGCCTATATCTCTGCCTCTCTCTGTGTCTCTCATGAATAACTAAATAAAATCTTAAAAAAAAAAAAAAAGGATAATCTAATTCAAATGCAAGATTTTCAGACAGAAGTAAAATAAGCCTAGATATCCACCATCTAGATAAAAAATAATAATAATCCAAATATCATATGCATGTTTTATATTGTGGAAAATTTGAAAAAATACATCTCAAATTGGCTACCTCTGAGGGATTGGAATTTGGGTTAGGGGCAGAGGCAGATCACAAAAATAATGTAGTTTTCTTTCCATTCTTGATTTCAGCTCAGGTCATCATCTCAGGGTGGTGGGATGGAGCCCAATGGGCTCCATGCTCAATGGGGAGTCTGCTTCTCCCCCCACCTCAGTCCCCTCTCCCTGTTCGTACAGGTGTGTGCACAAGCGCATACACACTCTCTCTCTCTCTCAAAAAAGAAATAAGTAAAATAAAATAAAAACTACAAAAATAAAGGACATATTAGAACACTGTGACACTGGAACAAAAAAAGGCAAGGGCAGGGAGAGGCACTGGAATCGCCATCTATGAATAAAACCTCAGTCTTCTGAATAAAAGTTACTAAAACTAACTTTTACTACATAGAAAAAACTATAGCACACCCCAAAACTTAAGTCTTTCTCTTGACCTTCCTTGCCTTTAAAGGATAACACAATATTCTCTTAGAAACAGTAAACAGAAAAAGGAAAATTAATGCAAAATTAAGGAGACAGAAGAATAAACATTCTAGGTCTGGTTAAGACATTAATAATCACGGGCCACCACTGGCATCTGAGGCACAACATTTTCCAACTGGATGTTCAGTCAGTTCATCTGTGTGCCTCAGTCAATGCCTGAAGGCTACCAAGACCTCCCAAGGACGTGGTGGGGAGCCCATGACCCAACTTGGGCATTGATAACATCATTCACTGCAAAGTACTTATTCCTACCTCAGAACAGCACAGCTACACTACACTGAATGATAATGCCCATCACACAGTAATGTCACATATACTGAATGTTAGCATATACTAGAGCCTGTATAATACAGTGGCAGTAACTGACTATATCATTCAGGCCACAAGTAATTCAGCATCTTGTATTTTATGGAGAACCTGCCATCAAACAAGTACTTCTTTAGATCAGCAACACCCAATTTTTATAAAAGGTACCCAGATAATTAGATAAATCACATTTTCATTACTGCAAAAACAATTCTCACTACCCAGTCTCATGGTAAAAGAATAGCCACCTGTGTATGAAACAATCAACAATAAGTTTCCTCAGGAAAAAAGTACTCCTAATCTTTATAGGACTTATAATCTAAGGAGCTATATTACGCGTCTAGAAGCCATCTCAACAACTTTACAAAAATCCAAAGGCTTGTTTGAACAGTGGTGGAGAAAGAAAAAAAGTTTATCTTTTGTCTCCACAGTCAGAACCAAGGGAAGTGTTGAGCATACAGCAGAAACTAGGTAAATGTCTAGTGCTGGCAAGAAAATTGTTCGAGACCCAATGTAACCCTCGAGGTCCAAATGAGGGGCACCTGGGTGGCTCAGTGGTTGAGCATCTGCCTTTGGCACAGGGTGTGATCCTCAGGTCTTGGGATCTAGTCCCACATCAGTCTCCCCACAAGGAGTCTGCTTCTCCCTCTGCCTCTCTCTGTGTCTCTCATGAATAAATAAATAAAATCTTTAAAAGAAAATAAAAAAGGTCCAAATGAACTCCTATGAGGCTAAGTTGAGAAGAAAGAAAAACCAAGTGTATCTTGTGAATTACTATGGGCAGAAATTAAGAAAATAAAATTATTCAAGTAGTAAATAGGAAAATGAAGCCTGTGAAATCAGTTTTAGAAACCACAAACCAGAAAACCAATTCACAACAGTCTTAAATGCAAACACACACGCAGATAATAAATTTTAAAACACTAAAACAATATTCTTGATGATTAAAAAAACCTCAAAAATTATATACTGATTATAAAGAACTAAAAGCCTTTAATCACCCCATCTAAAAGAAACAAGAAAACATAAAGACTGCCCAAGATGCTCAAGATATTCCAATCTAATGCTCCCCATAAGCTGTCGGTCACAAAATCTGATAGAAAACAGTTATTCCTAGGCATATGGGATTCTATTTGAACATCCAAGAATTATTTGTATACTAAAAAAATAATGTGATTACAATGTAGATATTAGACATACATATACACACACTTAACATAGAAATGGCATTACCGGATTCATAGCTGTTTTCCAAAACAAACAGATCCTGAAAGTACAAGTAATATTAACTAATCCTGAGTGTCTGAAATTTTTTGAAATACAGACTCTGCAGGAACCCTTATCCTGAGTGGTCTTTCAGCTGACCTAGATAATACAGCGCCTGAGAGATGGAAACAGTGATTAAATTAGCCCTAGGACAGAGTAAGATGTCTGTATTAACTTACCAATGGCCACAATCATCTAATATGTATTGGAAAATGTGTGAAAGGAGAAGAGAAAGATCAATTTAAAAACGCAAGAATTCTCTTTTACTGCTACTGTTTTTAGAGGTTCAGTTGGTGCTGCCAGTTTGGAATCAGCATAGAGAGACTTTCCTCTTCTGGGCTTTGCAATATACTCATTACTTTCAGGCCAGGGTGTTAATTCTTTGTCCTCTCAGCTCTTCAACTATCCAATGAGTCATGGTGATGACCACTCTTGCATACTATTAGTGACTTCCAACAAATTCTAAACTTATGCCAAACAACTTTTAAATACATGCGATGCAGAGGCGTAAGAAAATGAGCCAAGAAAAACCACTGATGGACTCTCCATTTTGTTAATGTTTGCCCTGGAATTCACAGAACAGGCAACATTCTATTTCCCATATGATGAAAGAGCATATTATTCAAAAGTCACTCCACAACAAATATTGGAATACCACTTTTCTGAATTTCATCTTGCTTAAGCTAGTATATGAAACACGGTTGTGAATAATCTAACCACTGGGAGAGCCAGATATCAAAAACAAAAATTATCAATGAGCTAGGAAAGATAATTTTCTCTGAGAAAGGTGATGAAACAGCAACATGCTTTCAGCGCTAGCACACACGTAATTACAGTCACTAGAAATAAGAAATTAAGATTTGCACTGCAAAGTTGTTCACAGACATTCTTGAAAACCTAGATTTTCAACAATAGAGGACTGTTTGAATAACGAATGAAGTAAGCCACAGAATAAAGTCCCACATGACTATAAAAACTATGTTGTAGAAGATCATATATTGACAGGAAAGATGGTCAGGAATCATAAAATAAAAAAGGGAGATGGAACAGTACCTAAGGAATGAATTTGTTTTTGTTTAAAAATAAATGAACCTGTTATAATGGGTGCTTATTACACATAGATTTTAAAACACCAAAAAGAAACGTAGTGCCATACCAGCATTTCTCAAAGTCAACTCCAGGGAATACTAGTTCCCTGGCACTTTAATAAAGGCTAAAATGGGGGAAAGAGACGGGGCTAGGAGTCTCCTGGAGGTCGGATGCTAGCTAATGTGTATTCAGGCTTTCTAGAATACATGCAGCATTTTCGAAAACTGTTCACCAACAGAATTCTTTTTTTTTTTTTTCAACAGAATTCTTCTAAAGAACATCTTGATAGGATAATAATCAAGGGCATGCTTTCTTTTTTTTTTTTTTTAAGATTTTATTTATTTATTCATGAGAGACACAGAGAGAGAGAAAGAGAGGCAGAGACACAGGCAGAGGGAGAAGCAGGCTCCATGCAGGGAGCCCAATAAGGGCATGCTTTCTTAAACGCTGAAACAACGTGTTCACAGTGATCTTCACTGAGCAATAAAATACGAGATAATTGTAGTTTTATCAATCAACTTCTATCACATTTGAAATAAGAAAAAAAGGCATATTATTTTTTTAAATGACTACAAAAACTTCTGAATCATCACTCAAAACAGAATTGTAAGACTGGTTAATTAATAACTGGCAATAAAACTTTACTTGAAGACTGAACAAAAATGTGTGAAGAGTTAATAACCTCACACTGGAATTAAAGAATCTTTTATTACCCATTTTCCTAATGAGACATTGTCAATAAAATAATAGGGTTTTTTTTAAGACTTTATTATTAATGAGAGGCACAGAGAGAGAAAGGCAGAGACAGAGGCAGAGGGAGAAGCAGGCTCCCTGCGGGGAGCCCAATGTGGGACAATCCCGGGGAGCCCAATGTGGGACAATCCCGGGACCACGGGATCATGCCCTACGCTGAAGGCAGATGCTCAACCACTGAGCCACCCAGGCGTCCCAAAATGATACCGTTATTCAAACTATCTCATTCACATTTCTTCCTTTTTTTTTTTTTTTTTAAGATTTATTTATCTCAGAAAGACAGACAGAAAGAGAGAGAGTATACACAGGGGACGGGGTGCAGATGGAGGCAGAGAAGGAGACTCCTCGCTGAGCAGGGAGGCTGATGTATGGCTTGATCCCAGGACCCTGGGATCATGACAGGAGCCCAAGTCCGGCACTTAACTGACAGCCACCCAGGTGCCCCTCCCATTTATATTTCTTAATAACTTAGTGGAAGAGTATGAGAAATGCCTCCCTGAGTTTCACATAAGTTGAGGAAAAGAACATCAGAAAAACAGCAACCTCATGATGAAATATCTATATTCTGAATAGATTTTGTAATATGTAAGAGAAGGAGTAGAAGGTGAAGTCGGACATGAAGATTAGCTCCTAGTTAACAATCCTTAAATCCATCCCTCTATGATATGTCATGTGGGGATATAAACATGCAGGAAGACACATCTACTCTCAAAGAACTCATGGTCTTTGAATAAGGGGGGGGTGGGAGAAGGAGATATACTTTAATAAAGATATGTGTGGTGCACAACTGAAGCACAGAAAGGGCGCCAAACGTAGGGGGAAAAGGGATGCAGGAGGATTTGGAACAAGTTGTCAGGTAAGGCTTCCTACAGGAGGTGCCAGCTAGGCTGACATCAAAAGCCTGAGCAGAATGTGAATTTCCTGGCATCTGTCCACAAGGGATATGTATGGGGATGTTCACACATGTATATGGATGTTCACTGCAGTGCTCCTTATGAAAGACAAATGTAGAAGCAGCTTTATAGCCTTCACCAGGTTGCAATCCTAATGCCCATTCACGCTGTTCATAGAAAAAAAGAGTCATGAAATTTGGCGACATTAGGTCAGGTCCCAGCCCTCACTGACATTTAAAACTCACTGTATGCCCTCTGATGCACACAGACACACAGACACATACAGACACACAAACACATATGCACTCACACACAAACATCATGCCAGAAGTGCAGCCTGTGACTCAAGTTCACCAAATTTACATCTGAACAAGACCCAACAGAGATCCAAGGACCAATATTTGAGAACCAACTTCCTAAAAGACCAAAGGACTTGCAAACATTCAAACTTCAACACTATATGCAACCCAAACAGGAGGTAAAGCAGAATCACCTAGCCAAGAACTGTAATTTGAAATAAACACAAGACAGTGGCCACCCACTTCTAAATGTTCACATTGAAGGCCACTGAAGTTGAGGAATTTGCCCAAGGCCATTCATAAGGCTGCAACTGCAACCTCTCAGTTTCAGAACTACCCCAGCAAGCTACACCAACTGACCTCCTCCCACTATATTTGTTAACAATTAGTTGAAACACTACAAATAAACTAAGAAAGAAAACAGAATGAAATTTATCACTTCGACTGTTTAAACAACAAAATCTCTTATAATACATTTATAATTTTTAAACATTGATTTGTTCTTTAAAAACAATAAGGCAGGGATCCCTGGGTGGCGCAGCGGTTTGGCGCCTGCCTTTGGCTCAGGGCGCGATCCTGGAGACCCAGGATCGAATCCCACGTCGGGCTCCCGGTGCATGGAGCCTGCTTCTCCCTCTGCCTATGTCTCTGCGCCTCTCTCTCTCTCTCTCTCTGTGTGTAACTATCATAAATAAATAAAAATTAAAAAAAAAAAATAAGGCAGACAATTATAATGACAAATAATTTATTGAGCTCGTATCCTAAATCTGGCTATATAACAGGCCCTAGCATCCACTATTAGCCAACCATTGAACTAGGCCATAGGGGAGTATAATCAATAGCACCATTAAAGCTCAAATTTTAGGGCAGCCCTGGTGGCTTAGTGGTTTAGCACCGCCTTCCGCCTTCCGCCCAGGGCCTGATCCTGGAGACCCAGAATCAAGTCCAACGTCAGGTTCCCTGCAGGGAGTCTACTTCTCACTCTGCCTATATCTCTGCTTCTCTCTCTGTGTCTCTCATGAATAAATAAATAAAATCTTTAAAAAAAAAAAGCTCAAATTTTAAAACTATAGAAAGATGAAGTAAAATAAACCTAAGACAAGCCTAGGCAACTAGAGCATTAAGATCCAGTAAACTAAAATATTAAATTAAGAGACAGAAGTATTCATTGCTTTATAATGATATATATATACACACACAATATATATATACAATATTATATATAACATATATATACAATATAATATATAAAATATATAATGATTTATATTATATATACAATATTATATATAATGATATATATACAATATTATATATAACATCAGGGTTACTTTTCCTCATTATGTAGCAGAAGACAATGTGATGCACAATGTAACCAATGATGACAAACCCAACCATAAGTCAAAGTACTCAGCAACACACAGTCCTGGGTAGTTGGCTTTTTTTTTTTTTTAAGATTATTTATTTATTATTTATTCATGAGAGACACAGAGAGAGAAAGGCAGAGACATAGGTAGAGAGAAGCAGGCTCCCTGTGGGGACCCTGATGTGGGACTCCATCCCAGGACCCGGGGATCATGACCTGAGCATAAGGCAGACACTCAACCACTGAGCTACCCAGGTGTCCCAAGTCCTGGGAAGTTCTAAGACTAATATAAACCCATGTTGTTGTAGTTGAAATTTGTGACAAATAACTAGTTATAACAAGATTATGGCAAACAATGAGATACACACACACAAACACAGTGATGTAAACAGATTCTTTATATAGAAAACTTCATTATAAGTTATTCATTATATAGAAAACACACTGTCTTTAATTAGAGTCACTAACATAGTTATTCTCAATCTAATTATCATATAACATACAACATGAAGACTCCCAGTCACAGCCGGATGGGTAGCCAGTGGGTAAACTCCCTCCAGATTCAGTGACCCTAACTACAAAGCTATTTTTCTTTAATTAGCTTACAGGAAAAAAAAATCTCAATCCGTGTTGCTGCTGAGCCTCAAAAGGCTTGGGTAGTTGAGAGGAAACTCATTAACTTGCTTACAACAGTCCATGCCCCAAAAAAGAAAGGAAAAAGCATAACTTAATGAAAAATAATGAGATTAAAATAAAAGGAGAAACAGATTTTATTTAACTGGCTTATCAACATTTATACACACTCCCTGGTTTCTTTTTCCAGGAATCGTTAGAGAACTACAGAAATAAACTTACAGAGCATAACTTAAAAGAGCATACCTAAACATTACAATAAATATAAATACTATACTAACTTTTTTTAAGTCTTTTTTTTTTTTTTTGAAGATTTTATTTTTATTTATTTGACAGAGCATAAGCAGGGGGAGCAGTAGACAGAGGGAGAGGGAGAAGCAGCAGGCTCCCCAGTGAGCAGGGAGCCCGATGGGGGGCTCGATCCCAGAACCCCAGGGGCCTCTTAAGTCTTAACTAATAGGCTTTACATGCCTCTTCTTACTGTCTCCCAGAGAAGTCTAATCATAAGACATATCTGGGGTACTTAAAAATCACAGAAACCCTGGAAATACAGATTCTGTCACTCTGGGATGGGGCCCAATATTTCAACAAATGCTTTAGGGGGATTCTTATAATCAGGCAAGTTTGGGAAATAGTGGGTTATTCCATGAAATCCTCCTAAGAACCCTAGGAAGTCAGACCACCCATTTGATAACTACCTTCATTTAATCATTTGACAAGAGAAGAAAAAAAGGCATAGAGGTCACCAAGCTACTGGAAGGGAGAGGCAAGAAACAAACACAAATGTGAGCTCAGACACTAGCTTATAGCCTCAAAGTAAAACTGTCTAAGGCCAACTTCCTCTCTCCCCAAGTAAAGCAACAGAGAAGGATATACACAAACCCCCCTTCAGTGACAGCAAAGACTTAGTAACACACCATTAGTTCCTTCATATCTGCCTCAGAGTATCTAAGTCAAAGACATTGGTAAAAAGCCTGTAGTGCAGCTCCTGGTATGCAATATGAATGAAGTAAGATTTCCTTCCTACCTCCCATTCTTCAAACACCCTTTCTCTACTGACGTTCTCTATTAGAATATTTATGCCTACTTCCATCAATGGAAGCCAAAAGTTCCTGGACATATACAATCTTGGTAAAATATATAAAATAGGGGCACCTGGGTGACTCAGTCAATTAAGCATATGGCTCAGGTCCTGATATCAGGGTCCTGGGATGAGCCCACGTAGAGCCACACCTGGGGCTCTTTGCTCAGTGGGTAGCCTGCTTCTTCCTCTCCCTCTGGCCCTCCTCCCTGTTCTTGCTCTCTCGCTCTCTCTCTCTCTCTCTCATAAATCAATCAATCAGTCAATAAAATCTTCTTAAAAATATGTGTATTTATGTAAAATAAATGTCTGGCAAATAGTAGATAACAAATTTATTTTTAATTTTTTTATTTATTTCATGAAAATCACATTCAAACATTGACATCCAAAAGCCCCACCAGTTTCTTGCCTAGAGAAAGGTACTTACACAAAATTTATTTCATTTATTCACTTAAAAATCATAATACAATGAACATAAGTCTCTCCATACATCCTCAGTTTCCAACAATATAAGTTAAAAGAAAATGATGACAACTAACATTTACAGAGTACCTCACAAGTATTAAATCACTGTTTCTCATAATAATAAGTTTAAGAGGGAGGTACTATAGGCCCCATTTAAAGTTAAGAGTGAAAAAAAAAAACACAGAGAAGTTAAATATCTTGCCCAAGTTCACATAGCCATCGAGCCTAGAAAGATATTACTGTTTCATTTGAATCTCATAATAAACTTGTTATGCTTATCTACTGCTACATAACAAATGATCCCAAAATATCATGGCTTAAGATAAACAACAACACTAGATTTTAAAAGTTCTCATAACAGGAAAAAAAAATTCAACCATCTATAGTGATGTATGTTAACTAGACTTTATGTGGTAATGGTCTCACAATATACACAAACAGGAAATCATTACACTGTCCATCTGAAACTAAAACAATGTTCTATGTCAGTGACATGTCACTAGAAAAAAGACGATAATGTGGCTGGCTCAGTCACAGAGCATGCAACTCTTAATCTCAAGGTTTTGAGTTCAAGCCCCACATTGAGCATAGTTCACTTAAAAAAAGAAAAGAAAAAAGACAACAATAATTCTATCTTTCACAATTTCTGTGAGTCAAGATTTTATATAGAACACAATGGAAATGTCTTGTCTCTGTTTCTTGACTTCTGGAGCTTCATCTGGGTAAATGAAGGTAACACCACAGTTAGGGGCTAGAATCATCTGGGACCTCAGTTGAGGCTCTCCACTGCAACACCCACAAACACTTGACGTTCATGGTAGCTGCCTGAGTTTCTCACAGCCTATCAGCTGGTTTCCAAAATCACATCCCAAGACAAGCACATGGAAGCTCTATCATTTTTGATGACCACATCTTGGCATTTCCACAGTACCACTTCCACCCTAAGCACAAAGTGATGCAAAGAGAAGGTACGCCGACACAAAACCCCCTACCTCCCAAAGGAAGAAGGGTCCAAGTCACAATCTAAAAAGAATATGGGAGGTAACACTGCAATTTCTCCCGCAATCCCTAATACACATGAATATTAAGATTTCTAACAGTGAAAAAAATAGAGTTTTAGAAAGGTTATGTGAATTGCCCAAAGTCATACAATTAATACCAAATGGCACAAAGAGGTTAAAACAGGCCTATGTGACTTCCATAAGTTGTGATTTCCATTATACCATACTAGTGAAACATGCCATTAATACTGTGCTGTTCTTTGGTGAAAGCTGGGACCCATATATATTTTATAAGTTTTTTTTTTTTTAAATAATCTCTACGCCCAACATGAGGGCTTGAACTTGTGATCAGAATCAAGAGTCAGACCAAGAATTGCAAACTCTTCAGGCTGAGCTAGCCAGGTGCCCCTTTGTTTGCTTGCTTGCTTTAAAGAAAGAAATCATCCCATGAAAATTTTGGCAAAACAGTATCCAAACACAAATTAAATTTCAGATTTTGGAAAGGGAGCAATCTTGATTGGAAATCCTATTGTAAAGTATTCTTAGCCTCAGCAATGATGTTGAATGCCGTGGTTTGTTTTGGGGGGATTTTGTTTGTTTTTTAGTTGAGGATTAGTATAAGAAAAAAAAATGAACATATTCTGCAAAGAGATTCCTTGAGAAGAGGAACCGCCTAGGTCAGTGGTGTAAACCATCCAATAAAGCCAAAATAAGACATAGCCAAACAACACAGAACCCAGCAAGCCACAAACTCCATCTGATGTCAAGTCCAAAAGGAGAGTTTTGTCACCATCATCAATGGCCTTGAAAGTGCCAATCCCAGCTATGAGTGTCTTGTCTGGCATGAGAAATTTCACAACATATCTTTATTGCAGGCTGAGCCTGCTTGCATCATCTAGATTTATTGCCTTATGAAAACCTGCCATGTGAATGTTTACTGTTGTCATGGAACCTTCACATGAGACCAAAATAACACACACCCATCACTGTGACATGTCCAAACAGGACTGAACAATAACAAGGACTGGAAATGGTGACACTTAATAATGTTATTAATTGAAAAAAAAAATCAAGACATCTCATTTTTAGCTATTTGTATCATCATGGAAGACTTAGCAATATGTACATGATCTTGTCAAACTTGACAATAAATCCATTAGTCCTTCATTTCATGATGGGGTTGAGTAAAATGCCAGGTGTAAAAGATACCATACCTCTTCCACAGATGTGTCTTGTAAGTGGGCAGTGCCAGCAGCACTTACTCCGTAGATGGGTTCATAGCTAGTACAATAGGCAGAATCCCTTATTGAAAACTTCAGTACCTTGGGGCACCTGGACAGCTCAGTTGGTTAAGCATCGGATGCTTGGTTTCAGCTCAGGTCATGATCTCCTGGGTCAGGGATAGAGCCCCCATTGGACTCTGCACTCAGCCTGACTGGTACAGTCAGTTGATCCTCCAACTCTTGGTGTTGGCTGAGGCTGTGATCTCAGGGTCATGAGCTCAAGCCCAGTATCGGGTTCAATGCTCAGCAAGAGTCTGCTTAGGATTCTCCCTCCCACTCCCTCTGCCCCTCCCACTGGTTCTTGCGTGCACATGCTCTTGCATACAATCCCTCTCTCACATACACAAATACATTTTTTAAATCTTTAAAATAAAAAATGAAATAAAAATATAGAAAAATTCAGTACCTCTTTGTCAATCCCTTTTCTCTGTGCTGGATGTTTTAACTGAGACATTAAAGAACAAAGTGTGAGGGCACCAGGCTAGCTCAGTCACTGGAGCACCCGACTCTTGATCTCAGAGTCATGAGTTCAAGCTTGCACTGGATACTGAGATTAAAAAAAAAAAAAAAAAAAAAAGCCAACATGATATATGCATAGGATTTGCTGATCTGGGTTTGCATAAGTGGTATCTTGAGGGTTCAGAATCAAACGGCCACCTCAGAGTCAGAGGCCAGAATTCTCAAAATTACTATCATTCATTCCAGAAGGCAAAGCACAGCAGCCACTACCTTTGTCTGCACACAGTAATCAAATTTTTTCTTTCCAAACCCCTACAAAGAATCTTGATATGATTAATGACCACTTATCCTGCAGCTTCTTTTTTTTAAAGGGATAAGTTGAGCTAAATTAATTACAGTTTAAAGTGCCAAGTGCATGGTTAATGGCTAAAATCAAAGTCATCTAGATGGTGAAGCCTCATCCAAAATTAAGCCAAATTACCCTCCATATTAATATTGAAAAACAATGCGAATCAATGCCATCGATACACTTCTAAACATCTTTATCCTCTAAAAAAACTTCTCAATAATCAAACTATGTTTGGCATTAAGCTCAAAAGAATATCCAACCATAGCAATTAATATCTCCCTAGAACCAATTAATTATTCAGCATTTACCTAGCTGCCTCAGAAGCTGGTTGCTTTGCAATGGAAGCACTTACTTTTGCGCTCCTCCAGTGTGGAGAGGAACACTGACTCACTACTAGTGCATGCATGCAACACTCAGAAGGGATAATCCAAGAGGATCAGATCAGTAACACCCAGGAGCCCAGCTGAGGAAGCCCCAGCCAGATCACATTTGTACCAGCTGTGATATTTTTCGCCCTAAAGGCAATGGCCAATGGCCATAGGCCAATGTTGCAACAGATCTCAAAATCAGGCACAAGTAAAAGACGTGGATAAGGAAAAAAACGGAGTCCTCGTCAAAACTAAAACCACCAGAATGTCAACTAATAATCATAATAACAATAAGCAGCAACAGTAGTCACAACAATAAAAGCACAACCATGCCCAGAGCTGATGGGAAGCTCTCAACAGAGGACACTTTGGTTAAATGCGATTTCAAAAAACAAAACCTTAGAAAAACCTTGGATTCAGCATTCCACATTTGGGAAGCACTTCCAGGAAAATCATTAATCATGCGGGCAAAGATTTGGCTACAAGGATGTTCATCACAGAGTTGTTTAAAGCACAAAAAACTGGAAATAACCAAGATAACTGGAAATAAGTTAAAAGTTACATTAATAATGTCATATAATGCAATACTAAGCAAACCTTTTTTTTAAGATTTATTTATTTATTTATTTATTTATTTATGAATGATAGACAGAGAGAGACAGAGAGAGAGAGGAGGAGGGAGAAGCAGGCTCATGCTGGGAGCCTGATGTGGGACTCGATCCCGGGACTCCAGGATCGCGCCCTGGGCCAAAGGCAGGCCACTAAACCGCTGAGCCACCCAGGGATCCCTCTAAGCAAACCTATAAAACTGTGGGCTTGTGTTTTCTTGACAAGACAATACATTCATGACTTATTAGGAAGTAAAAATTCAAGTAGCAAAGTATATTACAATTCAATATAAATTTTAACTTTACCCACATATGCACAATGTATCTAGAATAACATATCTTTTAAAATTTTTTTTTAATTTATTTATGAGAGTCATACACACAGAGAGAGAGAGAGGCAGAGACATAGGCAGAGGGAGAAGCAGGCTCCATGCACCGGGAGCCTGATGTGGGACTCGATCCCGGGTCTCCAGGATCGCACCCTGGGCCAAAGGCAGGCGCTAAACCACTGCGCCACCCAGGGATCCCTAGAATAACATATCCTAAAAGGATACTATTGGTTATATTTGTCTGGTGGGATTATATGCAATTGTGGGAGGTCTGTTCATTCTAATATTTCCGTAATAAACATGTATCACTCTTGCATTAGAAAATTAATGAATAGCATTTAAGCACTTCCCCAACATTCTACCACGAGCCACTTTTAAAGGCATACTGTTTTCAGAAAAGACAAATATTTGCTCCCTAAATTAACTTGTAGCCTAAATCCAAATATTTAATTCAAGATATACCCATAAATAGCTCTTACTCTCTGTAGAATACTTTAGAATAAATGCTTGAGGTAAGATGAACGTCTTGCAGAAACAGAAAATGCATTCACACTGTGAAATCCACAGCAAGAGGATCTGGCTCCATGAAAGTAGCCATCAGAGGTAGGAAATCCACAATTATGGAGTTCCATTTCCTCTCCATAATTCTTTCTGATAACACGTACCTTTATGGTCATTCATCTGAAGAAAATCAGGCTTACCCTGACATGAAAACGGGTCACAGAAACACAGAAGAATGTCAACCTCAGGAAAAAACGAGATCTATTTGGGAGTGTTGATGGATAGTGGAACTGACCCATGCCAAAAACTACCATCCCTTTTGACATGACTGCATTAAAACCTCTTATAGACAACAGTAGAGGAATAAAATGAAGAGGGCTGGAAACAGAAGGAACAATTACAAGCTCCCCTCATTTTTTATGCTAGAAAATTAATTTATAGCAAGGACCTTGGCATCAGTGTTAATTCTGCATACGTACACGAAAGACCCCACAGAGATTTTTAATATAATTTCTAATACACTTCGGGTAACTTGCTTACATTTTGAATTAGATTTGCAAAGGGGGATTAAAATTAAAAATGGATTAAGGAATGCAAATTAAAACAAACTCTCCCTGATGCATTAAATTTTCCAGATACCATAGAAGTCTTCGTCAAGTCCAAAATGAGAGTGCTAAAATGGCCTTATATCCGTGGAAATCCACATCTTGTTCCCAAAGAAAAACAGAAATGAATGTTTATCACATATCTTGGAGTTAATCACATGTACACTTAGATCAAAGAGAATAATTAAGGTTGAAAAAAGAATTTCAGATCTCAGCTTTCACATTATCATGTGCCCCATGATTATAATCACCTGGACCAACAATATAATGAGTTTTCCATCTTACTGGGAAATTTTGCTCTGCATGTCTTTGGGACAAGGGATGAGCAGTATGTACCCAGTCATTATACCTTGGATATTACTGTAAAAAGACATGCATTTCTTACTCTAATCTTTCATATGTCAGGCTTCATTGAATTCATTAGCATTTTAAATCACCCCAAACAGGACACAAAAGGTTTAACTCAAACATTACTAATCAACCTTCTTTTTTTTTTTTCTTTACTAACCAACCTTCAAAATATTCACACTCACTACAATGAACATAATGAGTGAGAGGTAGACAGAAAACAGGTTGTAACTGGGAAGAGGAAATGAAGGTGTAGATAAAAATAAAATGAGGCATGTATTAGTCGTCTAGTATTAGACTAGAAATAGGATTTAGCATACCGTAGGCACTCAATAAATACTCACTAATAGTATACTGAACACAATTACTTTGCTGTATCTGGCTGTCCAACACCATGCATATAAATACTCATCACAATTTGACTAGGTTCTCTTGAAGCTGGAGTTGAGATGGGGAGAGTTAATAAGGGGTCCAACAAACAAGCAAAATATCCAACTGTGGAGAACACAACTGGGTTCCCTGGCAAATACTCTGTGCCCCCCCTACACACTTATCTAGCCATTGTCTCACTCCAATCTATTGGTTAAAACAGACACGCTTCCAGCCACCATATTTGCATGAAACTCCATTGCATTGGCCCCAGTTTATTGACCCAGACCCTTATGAACCAATCATGGTCCTTCTCCCTGAAATGTACAACAAGGACCAAGAGATTCCAACCCTGGTCTGCCTGAGCCTGGGAGAGGAAGAAATATATGCAGAGAGTTGTGGGTGGAGACTTGTGGGTAGACAGTCTCTTGCTCAGGAAGGTAGATCAGTCTATTTTAAGAGAAGAATAGAAAAATGAATCAATGGCACATGGGGGGGGATGGTAAGGGGGGAAGAAAGACATCTACAGAGAAACCTGACGAAGTTCAAAGTCCTGCGTGCCAGGGTGTTTCTGAGGCTTGACGAAATCCCTTAACTTGGGTACTCTCAGGTCCCTTATACCCTTAAAGCATACTCCTTCTTCTTATTTTTTTTCTTATTATTATTTTTGCTCACGAGCACTTACTACTTGCAACTCCGTATCCGACATCAAAGACTCGGTAACGAAAATAATCAACAGACAAGAAAGAAAAAGATAAGGCCACAGACAGCGAGGGGCACGTAAGCCAGGGTGGCGCTTGCACAGATGAAGAGTCTCACCGCGCAGGGCCAGCTCGAGGGCCAGCTCGGAGACGGGGGAGCTGGGAGAAAGCGCATGGATTTCAGTGCTGCTCAGCCTCTGTGGAATGGAGAGCGAAGCACAGGGACTAAATTAGCTAGAGATATCAGCGTTGTTTTCACAGTGTTTTAGTATCTGTGAACACCACATTCTTTTCCTTTCTTGTACAGGCTTGTTTGAAACTCTGGCAAAATGCTGCACAGGGGAAGCAATTGAAAGTTGGCTGAGATGAAGTTCTGTGATTTCAATTAAAAACATTCTCTCACTCGCTGCTTGCCACCACTGTGGAAAATAAAGAACTGCGATGGCAAGAGGCTTTTTTTTTTTTTCCTATTGAAAAATATTTCTGTTAAGCTTCAGAATGGTGCAAATCGTTTATCTACATACACAAATAACTTCTGTTCGAGCTATACCAGGGCTCCGGTCCAATCCCCCATTACTGGGAAAACAGCAAATTTTGTATAGACTAATTCTCCTGTTCTCATTTCTTAAACGACCTCCACGATTTTGCATTTATGTATCCAAGAATGCCTAAAAATTCCCATAAATGCCTGCTATCCCACCGAGTTCCAATAATTATCGCTTTTGCCAGTGTTCATTCTGCTTCAGAAGCTACCCACCAGGGCTCAAAATTCATTATTTTTAAAAAGCACCATTTTCACCATACAAAAAGAACTACCAAGACTTTCTCCCCTAAAGGACAGCACACTTGTTAATTTTTCCCCATGATACTAAACACTAAAGAATGCAATCATAAAATCTCTTTGTGAAAGCCCTCTGATATGAATTAATGATAACTTTTAATATAGCAATACAGAGCATAAGGATCTGGATTTACTTCTGCTTGCTGAAAAGTCCTACAGGATGGTATAAGTTAGTCCCGTACAAACAGAAGGAAGGCAAAGGAGGAAAGTCGAAGGAGAGGGAACTCTCCTACATCTCTCTGAGCCTTGTCTTCACAGAGAACTTGGTCTCTGGAACACCACTCCTACCTCCAGAGTCTCCAACAAGGACAGAAGCCACAGACTGCCACCCATCTAAATGGAAGTCTAGCTTCAAAGAGTAGAATAGAAGCAAAAGAGCCAAGATAGCTCCTTTACAATGAAATTCCAAGCAATACAAGAAGAGAGAGCCCACAGAGGCTGACTTCAGAAAGCAGAGGACAGCTCTGGCCCCCTGAAGATGTCACAAGTCAACCCCCACATGGAGACATTCACTCCTGCAGGAAGCACCCATGGCCCTGCTGTAGTCACAAGCAGAAGGGCTGAGTTTTAGCTGTGAAGAAACACAGCTTGGGTTCTCTTACCTGTACCAGCCTGCGGCTCCCTCCCCCTTATTCCAATTTGGGAGACACAGCCAGGGCTCTCCCAGTAACTCTGCAAATGGGGCGGGACTGCCTGAGTTTCTGCTTGCACCTGAGTGCAGGAAACTGCGCATGCTCCCCACCAGGGAGAAGCACTGGGCAGGCACGCACGCTCTCAGCTCAAACAAGAGAGTAAGACCAGTCCAGCAGCACTGACCTTCCAACATTGCTATTAACCTCAGGAAACAGAAGAGAAAATTAAAATTGCCCTAAGGAGCTTTAAGAGAATCAGAAATTAAAGATGAAACGAAGAGAACAAAAGGGAGGCCATGGGCATCTGGAAATGGCTGAAACAAGGCCACAGGGTCAATTGGGTTAAAAAAAAAAAAAGGCAATGATGTTTATCCACATTTAGCAAGAGATCCTTAGCTTGAAGTCTTGAGGTGTTGGAGGAGCAAATGAGTAAGAAAGAGCTAAGGGATGGGACTGGGTTCGCGTGCCCATGATGCCATTTCCTACCTGGGTGTGACCTTGGGCAAGTCATTTCTCCTCTTTAGGGTGCAGTTTCCACATCTACAAAACAGGCATAATTGTAGTTCCCACCCCATTGGGTGGAGTGAGCATGGGATTCCTAGCACACAGAAAGTACTCATGAAATGTCATGATTAAGCGTCATACAAACTGAGAGACTTTACACACACAAATATGCACCCTTTCCCCAGAGATCAGTTTCCTCAAGAGAGAGAAAAGAAGGTATTTCCTGAAAGGTTTTTGCTGTAACCTTTGTATTCCTTGTCAGTTGGTTTGCTTTAATCAAAGTTCCTAAGTGGGCCATTTCTTATAAATGGCCCAATTTTCAATTTGCCTATAATCGAGCACAGAAAATCATTTTAAATTCCTTGAAACCACGGAAATCTCAGGAGTTAGAAAGGAGCACAGAAAACTTCATCTTTGGGGAAGTCATCTGGACTGCACAACTTTTTGATTCAGCTCATACCTTTCCAACTAACACCAGACAGAGCAGCAACACCACACATTGGTGGCAGATACTGCTATAAACTATGGAGCTGGCATGAAGGACAGCTGGCAAGGGCCAGAGTGGCTGGAACTACCTCATTTTCTGTTTTGCCTGCTTCACCCAAAATCAGATTCTCAGGAGGAAAAGGCAAAATGTGGCCACCCAATCTCAAGGCCCTTCTCACCTACCACATCTCAGTCTCTGAAATGTCAAAGTGGTGATGGGAAGCCCACTGCCTGTTTAAAACCCCAGAATGAAGAAAAAATAAATAAATAAAAATAAAACCCCAGAATGGAGGCACCTGGGTGGCTCAATGGTTAAGTGTCTATTTTTGGCTTAGGTGGTGATCCCGGGGTTCTGGAATCGAGTCCCACATCAGGATCCTCTCAGGGAGCCTGCTCCTCCCTCTGCCTAGGTCTCTGCCTCTCTGTGTCTCTCATGAATAAATAAAATCTTAAAACAAAACAAAACAAAAAAAACAGGATAGCCTGCGTGGCTCAGAGGTTTAGCATTTGCCTTCAGCCCAGGGTGTGATCCTGGAGACCAGGGACCAAGTCCCACGTCTGGCTCTTTGCATGGAGCCTGCTTCTCCCTCAGCCTGTGTCTCTGCCTCTGTGTGTGTGTGTCTCTCTCATGAATAAATAAATAAAATCTTTAAAAAAAATAAATAAAAAACACAGAATCTCACAACAGCTGGCTACTGCCCTTGTAATAAAATCCAAACCTCTTAGCATGGCCTTCAGGGGTTTTAGAAGCACTGGATGCCCCTCCCAGTCCACTTCCCACCACTCTCCTTGAGCCCACCCTCATCCAATTTTCCAAATCCCACCCACTTCTAGGACTTCATTTCCACCATCCTTAAGCCCAGAATGTCCTTTCTCTGTTATTCCAACATCTAGCTCCTTGTCATTCTCTTAGACCACCTGCCCTAATACAAGTCCCCTAAGCATTCAGTCTACAGCCTGTTCTACAGCCAGTGACCTCACCCTACTAAACTGGAAGCTCAGTGAGGACAGGCCCATGTGCTGATATCTATGAATAGAAAGCACCTGGCACCCGCAAAGGGTGGAAGATAATGCTCAAACTTAACTCCCCATTACTACAAACACAGGGGCTTTAAAAAAAAATACTTTAGAAAGAGAAAAATACACTAATATGCAGTATGACCCTGAGCATGGGCATTTCTTTAAAAACTCCACCATGTCAGTCTCTTGTGCAGTCAGGGTTGAAAAGCACCACTTTATTTTTTTCTTTTTTAAGATTTTATTTATTCATTTATTTGAGAGAGAGAGAGAGAGAAAGCGAGAGCAGGGAGGAGGAGTAGAGGGAGAGGGAGAAGCAGACTCCTCACTGAGCAGAGAGCCCAATGTGGGGCTCAATCCCAAGAACCTGGGATCATGACCTGAGCTGAAAGCAGACACTTAACTAACTGAGCCACACAGGTACCCAAAAACCACCGCTTTAGAGCATTGCTCTTCATACCATTTGTGGGGAAGCACCATTTGTTTCTTATTTCCAAAAGTATCAAAAATACAAGTAAAAATAAATTACTAGAAAAATAAAGGGAAAACACATAATACAAGCCTCAAATTTTGTTTTATTATTAAACTTGACAGAAGTACAACTGCTCTGTGAAATTATTCAATTTCTAAATGCTTACCCTCAATTTCTGCATTTACACCCATAATGCACTAGTAACAAAAACAGTTTGCACCTCCATTGGTCTACATTGGACATTCAGGATATCAATGCCCAGAGAGTGCAGAAAAAGGACAAAATACAGTCTAAGAACTTAGTTGGGGAACCGCACACCATTCAAATTATACTACACAGCAGTAAACAATTACATATCCAAACAAAGGAGCATGCCATAAGGATCGGGACAGACTTGTCACCTAACAGATTTTGTGCTGCTTCTGGGCACAGGGAAAGAATTTTCTCAGAGTTTAAAGAATGTTGGAAGAATGGAATTTCTGGGATGTTTTATGCACAATTAAAATATCCTTTTCTTAAAAATATAACCTGCTTTTGTTCACTTGGGGTTTTGGGGGTTTTGTTGGGGGGGTAACATTTCTGTATCTGAACATGTGTTTTGCATTACCTAAGAATGTTGAGGTGTGTCATCTTTCCCCCAAAACAACACTGTTATCATGATGGCACACACTGAAATGACAGCATTTAAAAATAAAGAGAATTTATCACTTGCAGTAGGACTAAACTAAGAAGGGGCGACTCACTGCATATAAGCTATTCAAGGGGAGAAGAGATCCAGGTGGGTCAGAAGAGCAGGTGAATGAAACACTTCAGGTAGAAGGAAGCACTGGGGTGGGACTTAAGGGGCGTTAGGGTTAGATGAAGAGATTGAGGAAAGAGGGACTGCAGCACAAAGATGGCCAGTTGTAGCACAAGGTCCATTCTTTCCTGCCCTTTTTTTCTTTTTTAAGATTTATTTTTTATTTGAGAGATAGAGAGAAAAGGAGGAGAAGCTGGGATCCCTTGGTGGCTCGGTGGTTTAGAGCCCACCTTTGGCCCAGGGCGTGATCCTGAACTCCCAGGATCGAATCCCACATCAGGTTCCCTACATGGAGCTTGCTTCTCCCTCTGCCTGTGTCTCCGCCTGCCTCTCTCTCTGTGTGTCTCTCATGAATAAGTGAATAAAATCTTAAGGAAAAAAAAAAAAAAGGAGAAGCAGACCCCCCACTGAGGAGGAAGCCCCACGTGGGGCTCGACCCCATGATCCTAAGATCATGCCCTAAGCCTAAAGCAGACACTTAACCAACTAAGCCACCCAGGTGCCCCCCTTCCTGCCATGAGTGTCCATCAAAGCCAATGCTTCTATTAAACTCTCAAGGGAAATACCAACGACAAAGAAAAACTTTAATAAGATCTAAGCCAAAGTCCACGGTCTTCCTAGTAAGTCTTTATACAGAATTTGATAATGTACTTCTGCACCTGAAGAATGATGGGGAAAAAATGAGATTTCCAATGCCTCTAGCATTGATGCACAAATTCAGTGAGACTCTTGCCTCTTAAAAAAAAAAGAAAGAAAGAAAGAAAACCCACCCAGAAGCTCCTCTTAATAAAAGTTAAGGATTTTTAAAAAGAAATAGCTTCATTACAAAAATAAAATTAGCTCTGCTCTACTGACTAAAGACAGCCCTCAATTAGATTCTTCAAGTGGCCAAGAATATTATTTCGTAGGTCCTTTTGGTTGCAAATATGACATGATATGTAATATTAATAACAATGAACAGTTTATGTCATTCACATTGATCCCTCAGATAATACTAACAGTTGGGTGGTATCATCTTTCTACAGACTGAGACCTAATGAGTTGACATTACCTCAGGTTGTCAGTGACAAAACTAAGGTTCAAACTCACATCTCTGGTGCCAGGTCCTTTGAAGGTCATCACTTGGGAAATGCTTTCACTCCTGCTTCCTCTCTAGATCCTCAGCCAGTCAAGCTCTGGCTATTGCAATGTAAGTAAATTTGAAAAAAGAGGACCCATTAAAAGCAGAAGCAGCGGGATCCCTGGGTGGCGCAGCGGTTTGGCGCCTGCCTTTGGCCCAGGGCGCGGTCCTGGAGACCCGGGATCAAATCCCACATCGGGCTCCCGGTGCATGGAGCCTGCTTCTCCCTCTGCCTGTGTCTCTGCCTCTCTCTCTCTCTCTCTCTCTCTCTCTCTATCTCTGTGACTATCATAAATAAATACAAATTAAAAAAAAAAAAAAAGCAGAAGCAGCTATTATTTTTAAATCTGAAATATTCTGCTCTTTGGAAATGACTAATCAAAAATTTCAACATTTTTCAGGGTGAAGAGATCAGAGGACCTGGTGTTTCACATTGCCCAGCCCTGAATGCTCATTTAGAATCACCATTAATCCTTCGAGGTAACTTCACTTCAACGTCCTTGGAGCAGGTTTCAAGTTATTCCTTTCCACCCCAATTACCTTCCTCAAACCTCCAGGGCTTTTTCAGACTTGTTCCTGTTTCTGGGACTTGACTCTTGCCATGCCCTCTGCAGGGAACACTCTGCCCCAAATCCATATGCCTGGCTTGACCCTGTATTTTGTGTCTCAATTCAAACATCACCACCTCCAGAAGGCCCATCACATGTCCCCCACCCACCCACCCTCTCTCTCTCTCTGGGCTTCCCCAGTTTTACCCTCTTGCTGGGGCTCTTCGCTGAGATTCTTATTCATTCGACACGCAAACTCCACATGAGCACAGCTCAAAAAGAGAAAAAGAATCAACATTAACACAGAAAAAATAAACCAGATGCCACACATATCATAAACAAACACACCCTGAGGGGAAGTTCCTAGTAAATAAATTCAAAATAAGGAGACTAAATATTGACTATTTTGCTAGCTCACATACAGCACATAGTAAGAAACATTTAAACGTGGTACTCATAGGAAATGTTCACCAAACAACAGAACTCCAACCTCTTCCTCCTGCTATTCAACACTCTTCCCTCCACCAACCTTGTCCACAATGATCCTTGACATTTCTAAAATGAACAACTTTTTAAACTGTGGCTACAAATTATCTCCTGGACCACACCCTCTTGGAACCAGTTAGTTTCTAGAAATCAGTGAAGGAAAAAGTGATAACTAAGCTGTGCAACAGAAAATATATAAAGTCTCCCTAGGCAGCTTCCCCTCCGGAAAGCTTGGATCGGTCTTTCCAACAGACCCAACCGGGCCACGTTCCAGTGGCCTTATCATGGCAGGATTCTCTTGGTCATTAACCATAAACCATCATGGGTCCCTCGTTTCCCTCTGCAACCCGGTAGGGCTGGGACTCAGAAGCTGGTTCACTCCCAGCATGTTATGCTGATGCAAAACACTTTTTTAATAAAAGTGGTAAGTTTATGATTTATTTATTTTTTTTAAGTTTATGATTTAAAAATATAGAGGATGACTTCCAGCTGTGATAAAACAGTCCATTTTCTAGGCCTTTTAGAATGCCAACCCCACGCACAAATGGGAGTCAAGTTAAAGTGTGCCTATTTCCAAGGAGAGTATATGAATTCTTATTATGGGATGCTTTCTTCTCACAGTTCCTCCCCTCTCAAGAATCCCTTCAAGTTGTATTCACACATACAAAATCTCTCTTCCTGCACTGACACCATCAACAAAGGGCCTGTGTCACAACTATTTCCTACAACCCACTTCTTCTCAAAGTAGCTGCTGTCAGCTTTATTTCAGGGGTTTGGGGATCCCTAGTGAGATAAGCAAACCCAGATTAAATCTACACAATGCTGGTTCATAACCATATGTCTGTGTTTGGATCCAGTTATACTGAATAACTCAATGTAAAACAATATTGTTTGTAGTTTTGCTATTAAACTAAAGACTTAATGGAGTAGCTTTGTTAAGAGACAGGTGTAACTGGAAAACTCAAATCTGGGGATGCCTTCATCCCCATGAAAAGAATACACCAGTTATTTCAAAGCAAATACATGGAAAATGACAATAAATACCATATACTGAAAACACACAATTTCTCAAACGCATATTCCAAGGAAAAATAAACACGCTTCAAAATGAATCAGTAAAAAACAATAAAATATGTCACCACTTGTATCTTTTTTAATATATTAAAGCAGTTCCTTGGCAGGCCAATGCTAAAAATTAATATGATCAGGGACGTGGAGTGTGATATAGCTGGGAAGAATGATAAAAACTAATCTAAGAGTCACTACTACTTTTTAAGGAGTTACTTATTTAGGATATCTCATTGTAAAAAAAAAAAAAAACAGAAGTAACCCTCAACCTCCACCAAAATCCTACAATGGCTTCCCATTACCCTTTGGACACAATCTCAAACTATTCCCCCAACTTTACTTCCCAGCATCCTCCTGGCACAAAGGCCTTGATCTAGTCAAATCTCTGCTTATCATCCAACCAACAGTACGGATGGATTTCTACCTCCAGGTTTCTCCTACATGGTGGACTTTTGTCATTGCATCTACTTCCCCTGCCCTCAGAAGAAGCAATTCTGTTTTGCTGAAGACAAGAGCTCCTTCTTCACTGGCTATGATTTATTGGTATCACCAGTCAAGGTACTCTGTGTGGGCATTTCTCCAAACTGAGGCATTTGTTTGTGAAATTGTTGTTGTTTTAAGTAATCTCTATGCCCAACATAGGGATCAAACTCACAACTCTGAGATCAAGAGCGGCACGCTGCACTGACTGAACCCAGGCTCCCCAAACTGGGCCATCTGGACATTTGTTCACAGAATTTGAATCTAAAAAGAAAAAGATTGAAAATGGTTGATTCAGCCTCCAGGGGGCACTCAACAAAGGTAGTTCATCAGTACCCTCCATCCAACAGTCTGGAGCTGATGAGTATTCACCCTTCTGACTCAATTTTTCAGGTGTCCCTCAGATTCTATAAGCTACCCCATGTCTCTGCTCTTTGTTTTTAATGAATTTACTTTCTACTTCAGGTAGATTCAGGATAGACTTTCTGCTTCTTGCAACCCAAGTATCCTAACTCATATGCTTACCAAGGTCATTCCTGTACCTTGGTACCAAATCCACTCTATGATTATTTTCAAGACCCTCAAAATCACCACTCCAACACCATGACCATCTCTCCTCAAAGCTTTTATAAGTCCTATCATAGACTCTTATTTTTCACTTGCCATGCTTCTCCAAATAAAATATAAAATCATGGGACACCTGGGTGGCTCAGTGGTTGGGCATCTGCCTTCAGCTCAGAGCATGATCCTGTAATGCCTGAATCGAGTCCCACATCAGGCTCCCTGCATGGAGCCTGCTTCTCCCTCTCCCTATGTCTCTACCTCTCTCTATCTCTGTCTCTCATGAATAAATAAATAAATCTTTAAAAAATACAAATATAAAATCATAATTTTGTATGCCATTGACATGTGATTTTCCAGCATCAAATCTACCACCTGGAAGGTGACAAAATTCGTTACCTACTATTACTAACTGCTTTCCTATGTATATGGCACTGTGCTAAGGGACTTCCCATTCATTACTGAATTTAATCCCCACAAATCACAGCAATCCTCCTCATCTGTGGTTTCACTTTCCAGTTTCAGTTACTCATGGTCAACAGAGGTCCAGAAGTCCAGAATAGATGATCCTCCTTCTGCTGAATCATGACAAATTCAAAAGTAGCTTAATACTACGTCACAATGCCTACGTCATTAACCTCACCTCACCTCATCATGCAGGCATTTTATCATCTTACAACATTACAAGAAGTGTCAGTACAGTAAGATATGAGAGAGAGACCATATTCATATAACTTCTATTACAGTAGTGTTATAATTGCTCTATTTAATTATTAGTTCTTATTGTTAACCTCTTACTGTGCCTAATTTATAAATTACATTTTATCATAAGTGTGTAGTTATAGCAAAAAACATAGGGTTTGCCACTAGCCACAGTTTCAGACGTCCACCAGGAGTACACAAGGGGGTTAGTTTTGGGAATGAAGACCTGCCACTAGAAAACCTAATCCACTAAATTAACTCACCAGGAGACCCTGAACAAGAGACTGACTCTCTTAGAAAGTTTCCTTAATAAAATGGGGAAATACATTTTTTTGTATTTATCTCACAAGATCATTATGCAAATCAAAGAAATCATTTCTGTGGAAAAGATTTACCACTGTAACAAGATATTAACAAATATACCCAGAGGAGGCAGAGCAGGCCAAGCATCTGAGTCTATAGTTAGACACGTTTGTCCAACAAGCTATAAATTGCAGCATCAGCTACAAGTCACCAAAATAGAAAGAAACACGGTCCCTGTATTCCCAAGCAACCCACCAGACATCATGAAGAATGACATCAACTCATATTTATTCTCGATCATTTTAAATACTACCAACCCATGAAATTGAATTCTTCATTAATCGTTGTTTCATATTTGACTGGCGCTTCACAAAATAAAGCCATTTCAGTGGAACTGGGATTAAGCGCCCCCACCTTCCCACAAATAGTCAAAAACATAAGGTTCCATGTTTTTACACAATTTCAACAGAGTGGCAAACTCAAAGTATATTCTGTAGATACCTAAAAGGTTTTGGAAGATAGAAATAAGATATACAGAAACAGGTTCTAGAGGGGGTTCTGTGGTCAACTAAGTTTGGGCAACACTGTGTTAGGCAAAACAAAATATGTTCCTTCAGTACTGATTGGAATTTTTAACAAGTTATGTAATTCAGATCCCTACAAAGGTGTTGGAATATGAAGCATTTCTGAAGCTTACTTGTACAGAGCATCCTATGGGCAAGTGTTCCATGGGATACACACTGAAAACACGGCAGGAGACATTTAATGACAGAAATACAGGGGTACCTGGATGGCTCAGTCGTTTAAGGTGCCAACTGTTGGTTTCAGCCCTGGTCATGATCTCAGGGTCGTGGGATTGAGCCCTGTGTGGGGCTCCACACTCAGCAGGGAGTCTGTTTGAGATCCTCTCCCTCTGCCCTCCTCCCTCCACTCTTTCTTTCACTCAAATAAATAAATCTTAAAAAAAAAAAAAAAAAAGACATACATGTCATAGGAATTCCTTCAGAGCATACTGCATTTTGAGAAGCAATGTACACAAATAGTTGTGTGCAGGAATTCCACCACTGATCTAGTGCCTTATGTTCTCTGGTTATTAGTCAAGGAGTCCTAAATCTCTTGAATATTTCTGATAATCTAGAAGACACTCACCTGGGGCCAGAAGGTCATTTGTCCACAGCTGAAGAGTCAATTAGTAAAGAAGGAATGAGGGAGGGAAGGAAGAGAAGAATCATTGGAGTCTCCTTTAATACTAATGTTGAATAACAACTAACTTGCTTTCATTTTTTTTTTCAATAGAGTTCATGTAATTTTTTTACCGTTTTATCTTTTTTAAGTTAGTTATTTGAGAGAGAGCAGGGGGAGGAGTAGAGCGAGAGGGATAAGCAGGCTCCCCACTGAGCATGGAGAATGATTTGGGGCTTGATTTCATGACCTCTGAGATCACGACCTAAGCTGAAATCAAGATTCGCACGCTCATCCAAAACTGAGCCATCCAGGCACACCTAAGATTTTCTTCTTAAGTTAACTCTACACCAAGTGTGGGACTCAATCTCAAGACTCTGAAAACATGACCTGAGCCGAAATCAAGAGTTGCATACTCCACAGGCTCATTCAGGCAGGCGCCCCAGATTTCCACATAAGATAAAAATTGCCTCGGGATACTATTAACCTCAACCAAAGATAAGTCTTCAGAAGATAAACCATATGACTCTATCCACAAGTCAGCAGACATACATTCAGCAAACACAAATGAGGTAGGGAATTCTACTAACAAAGGCGCTTCTGTGAAAAATGTTAAAAGTGAATTGGTAATAAAGCCAACCCACTGTTTTATACTGAGCAGTGTAAACACCAGCAATGTTTACCTCAGGGCAAAAATCGATATGTTGTTAATTAATCTGCACCCCCAAAAGAACACATCCTCACTGGGATACTTCCTGGTTTAATGGTTTCTGGAAGCACAAATTCAAATGCCATCATGGGCCATGTAGAAAACTTTAATGAGTGAAGCAGGCAGAGCCTAAGAAATTAGGGAGTTAAGGGAACTAAGAGGCAATCTGAGAATACAAGCCAAACTCAAGACATTTGTGCTCGGTTCAATTAAAACACAGCACTGGCGCCCCTCCCTCCCCTCAACCCAACAAAACAAAACAGGTGCAGTCCAAATTCAGTTCACAGGCTGCCAGTTTGAGACCTTTGGGAGAGCCACCAACCTTAAGAGGATCTGAACCTGGACTTCGACAAATGCCTGATGAGCACTTAAAATTTACAAATCACCAATTTGAGAATATCATCAACCCAGATGTGTCAAATAAATTTGCTTATACTGGATGAATATTCGCAGGTGTATGTACAAATGTAATACACTTTCAATACTGTACAACTGAGCTGAATGTCTTACAAGTAAAGTAACCCACTGAGTGACCTTGGGCAAGGTATGCCACCTCTCTGGGCCTCAGTCTCTCACATGTATAAAATGAAGATGATAATACCAGCCCCTTTTGGTAATGAAGGTTATACAAGAATAATACATTTATAACACTCTCAGCATATAGCAGGCGCTTGATTAAATGGTAGTTAACTTTTATTACCATGTATATTTTGGTAACTATCCTAAGTGGTGTTTAGAACAATTTATGTAAGGACAGAGTGAATTTCATAGGCAAGCTGTCATGTAAATGATGCTGATCAGGCCTTGGAAAATGCTCCAATTGGGTGACCCATCTCAGCCACCTTCCAGAAGCCACATAAAGATCCTGGAGCCATCTCATGGAAATGCTCAGAGCCCAGGAGACAACAACAACAACAACAACAACAAACGTACTGGTATTCAAATTTGAACAACAGCTTGAACACATTTAGCATTAATTCTGTTAAATATTTTTAAACACTCAAAAGAGCAAATCCAAACACACAAGATGCTGATACACAGCTCCCTGCCAAACACCTTGCAATGTACATAGTCATTTGCCCTCCACAATTCACGCCCATTAATGTGACTATTCTTGCCTCCTCTTCAAGCAGATGATCTTCATACTTGCCCTTTTTTCAGCACTGAACGCTCTCCCCTACAAAAAATTTAAATTCCAACTTGTTGGGTCGTTTTTCTTCTTTTTTTAATCCCTGAAGAAACTGGATGGGGAAGAGGAAAAATGATGAAGTAATAACACGCAGGTGCTTCCTACCTAATTAAATGAGAAGTTTACAGCTGCACTGGTAGTGAATCATCCCTGTGGGTTATCCACGTGTATCCTTCAAGTGGCACGTAGCTCCATCAAGAGCCATATTCCATATGCTTTCCTGAAAACTGCCTTCTCCTAGCTTGGTAAAATGATGACTATCAGGTAACTAATGGTATTTTCTGCTTCCTGGTTTTCCTCCCCATGGACATCCCAGTCCATTTGTATTTCCTTAATTCTAAAAATAATTAAGTAACCTTCAAGCAAGAGGCTCAAAGCTTAGTAAATCATGCTTTGAGTTATATTGAATCAAAGTATACTGTCAGTAGAGAAAAAGCTAGATGCAAACTTGTGTCCAGTGTACCATTTGGATCATATATATGCATCCATGTATTTCACATACTCACTCCCTGTCACTGCCTCTAGGAAAGTCCATGATGCAGGTGAAGGGAAGCCAGCTCAAATACTCATTATAGAATCTTTTTATCTTTTGAATACTGTGCACCTAATGAATATAGTAATGGCCCTAAAAATGTACCTTTGGGTTTTTTAATTTATCTGGACTGCCAAGTGTTTTCTTACATTTCAAATTACTCATGTCAAAAGTGTTTAATCTGTTTGTATTTTCTTTATTTTGAGAGAGAGAGTGCATGTGAACACATGTGAGCAGAAGAAGGGGAGAGGGAGAGAGAAAATCTTAAACAGGCTTCACACCCAGCGCAGAGCCCAATGCAGGGCTCAATCTCACGAGCTCATATCCTGAGCCAAAATTAAGAATTGGACACTTAACCACGGATTTTTCTTTGTTTTGTTTGTATGTTTGGGGGGTTTTGGGGGGGGGGGTTGGTTGGGATTTGTTTTTTGTTTTTTTTTTGTTTTTTTTTTGCATATGAACTGAAAAATATCTACATCAGACCATTAACTCTAAGGATGTGTTACCTGGAGCTAGAAGTTTTGCTTTTTTCTCTACACTTCTGCAATAATATTCCTTTTCAAATGAAAAAATAAAAAACTTCAAAGAAAAACAACATTGAGACACCACTGCATATCCATTAGCATGGTCAAAATCCAGAACACTGATAGCACCAGATGCTAGTGAGGATGCAGAACAGGAGCTCTCCCTCATTCTGCTGGGAAAAGAAAATGGTACAACCTCCTTGGAAGACAGTTTGGCAGTTTCTTACAAAATTAAACATAGTCTTACCATACAAACACACTCCCTAGTATAAATCCACACAAAAACCCACACACAGTTTATTCACAATTCCAGAGACATAGAAGCAACCAAGATGTTCTTCAGTAGATAAATGGATAAACTGTGGTCCATCCAGACCATGGACTATCATTCAGCACTACAAAGGAATGAGCTATCAATCCATGAAAAAAACATGGAGGAACCTTAATTGCACAGGAAGTCAATCTGAAAAAGCTATATACTATGTAATTCCAACTATACAGCACTCTAGAAAAGGCAAAATTATGGAGAAAGTAAAAAGATCAGTGGTTGCCAGGGGCTAGGGAGAGGGAGGGATGAATAAGAAGAACACAGAATCACTGAGTCAGTGACAATACTCTGTATGATGCTCAAATGATGGTTTTATATCATCCATTTAACACAAACCAATAGAACGTCCAACATCAAGAATGAACTCCATGTAAACTATGGACTCTGATGATAATAATGTGATAGGGTCATCACATGTATGATATATATGATAATAATAATAAAGGGTCATCATTTGTAACAAATGTACCACTCTGGTAGGGGATGCTGATAACTAAGGAGGCTGTGCGTGCATGTGGGCAAGGTCTACCAGAAACCTCTATACTTTACTCACAATTTTGCTGTGTACCTAAAACTGCTATAAAAACTACAATCTACTTTTAAAAAGCTACACAGAATAAGACTGGATTATTTTTATGATGACAAAGAGAGGGGGTTATATACTGAGGTTGAGTCAGAATCATTACAAATAAATTCCTATCCTTAAGCATTTTTATTAAATGCCCAGAAGGAGACTTGTAATTTCAAAAAGAATTTTAATAATTATAACTGGTTAACTTTCTGGACTCTTTATCTTTGTTGATCTTGATTACAAATCTGGAATTGAAAATGTTCACCTGCACATTGCACTCTTTTTAGGATCTATGGAAATATCAAGCTCCATAATATTCAACTGATTTCTCTTACTAAAAAATGAGTTATTTCATCCTATTGTTTGGTGGCTAAACATGTCAAGTTAAAATTAATTTTACCTTAAAATCAGAATATTTAAAATATTCTTCTCTTTTTCAAATGTCCCACTAATGAGGTACCTGGGTGGCTCTGTCAGTTGAGCATCCAACTCTTGGTTTTGGCTCAAGTTGCAGTCTCAGGGTCCTAGGATTGAGTTTGCTTCTCCCCCTCCCTCTCCCTTTCTCTTTCTCCCCTCTGCTCCTCCCTTGCTCATGTGCATACTCTCTTTCTTTCTCTCTAAAATAAATAGATAAATCTTTAAAAAAATAAAAATAAAAAACAAATTGTCACACTAATAAACAAAATGCAAGGTAAGGAGAATGATTATAGAAAGTGCTTAAGCATTAAACTGCATCCCAGGGATGCCTGGGTGGTGCAGTCGGCTAGGTGTCCAACTCTTGGTTTAGGCTCAGGTAGTGATCTTAGGGTCATGAGATCTAGCCCCACAGTGGGCAGTGAGTGCAGAGTCTGCATGATATTCTCTCTCCCACTCATGCTCTCTCTCTTTAAAATAAATAAATCTTTAAGGCAAAAAAAAAAAAAAAGAGTTAAACTGCACCCCAAAGACACCCATTTTTTATTAAAGGAGGCTAATAATCTTCATTTTCCAAAAAAAAAAAAAATAAAACAACCAAAGCAAAATGAGAACTAGCTGCAAAGGTATAAGATTTGACTCCCTTATTATTCTGGCAGACAATAGTGTGTCTACTGGGGTGCACATGGCACATGGAATCAGGCAATATAGTAAACATTGATTAGAGACTGTCTTCATGACTTGCTCAACAGAATTTTGTCAGCTTTTCCTTTGGAGAAGAGTGAATTAATGCCACTGAATTTGAGATTTTTCTTTCCATCCAGGAGATAAAATGCTGACTTCTCATTCTGAAACTATATATGTAAGAACAACTTGATTTTCCATTCCTTAACCTTGCTTACACAAGAGGTGTCCAGGATGGAACTTGGATATATTCTCATTCATACTCTTTCTCTCTCTCCACATTTCAATCTCTCTTAGATCTCCATGCCCTCAACCCTCTCATTATGCCAAATTAGAAAAAGGTGATTTTCTTCCATCTGAGGCTTTGTTAACAATGAACACTAAGTACTACTCATTTTCCTCATATACACTCTTAGCTTCTCCCTAATAACCAGCTAGTACTTTGTATATCAAACTCTATTTTTAGCCAAATATCCCAGACCTTCAATCATCTCGTCCCTTTCAATTTTTCAATCATAACCCACTGGCTATTAACTCAGGATTCCTGGAAATTCAGAAATGAAAGAGATCTCAGGTCCAACCTCTCATCCAACATGAATCAAATCACAACTTCTGTTTGGTACAACCAACCCTAGGCTTGGAGAGAACACATATGTCAATGAATGGAACATCTTTCTAGGTGGCCACATCTTATTTTAGGGAGCTTCACATGTCACCAATTGCTCCCATAGCTCTGTTCACATCTCTTTGGGCCACAGAAAACAAAGAGAGCTTCAATTCCACTTAGCCTTCCATCCACTTATAGGGATGGTCTCCACATCCATTCTGCTGTTTTAATTTATTTCAACTAAATACCCCAGACCGTGTCCTCATTTTCACTAAGATCTTTGTAATTGTCATTAAAGACACAATGATATTCAAGAACAAGTGGCTTTAAAATTACCTTCCTTTTAGTTTTAAGCAGTGTGGAACAGAACATATTGGATCTTCAATCAAATTCTGTCACGTACAAACGCTGTATGAATTTCTAATCCTGAACCATGTCTTTTTAAGGCTGCAGTACATGGTAAAGGTCAGGTAAAACCTAATCTCTCCTCTCTTGGAATCAATCAACTTAAGGCATTCCATATTTATAAACTTCTTTCTCTCCTGGGACTTAAAAAATACTTTTTAAAACAATTACAGTATAATTAAATTTAGCCCATTTTGTCCTTTCTCAGAGAGATTCTCAACATTTATTCCATTTCACATCTCAGAAGAAAATGAAAATTAACTAAATTGAATTATCCCTCATGATTATTTATACATGGGTTTTAATTTATATTACAACATTTACATTTGCTAAGTACAAAATGGAACTAGGTTGCAATTTTACACTTATAATCTACTCCACTGCCAAATAAGTTCAGCTCAAATTATAATTGCATAGAAAATGCAAACATATGATTTTGACTTTTATTACCATTTCAACTCACTACGGAAATTATTTAACATGGTTTTGCCAAGTTGGAAGAACCCTACCACACAATATTTGTTCAAGCCAATGTGCAATCAAAAAAAAAAAAAGAAAGAAAGAAAAACCTGATTTGAAAATAAGTTTTTTTTAAGATTTTATTTATTTATTCATGAGAGACACACAGAGAGAGACATAGGCAGAGGCAGAGGGAGAAGCAGGCTCCCTGCAGGGATCCTGATGCAGGACTAGATCCCAGGATACCGGGATCATGACCTGAGACAAAGGCAGATGCTCAACCACTGAGCCACCCAGGCGCCCCTGAAAAGAATTTTCTTAATGCACTTTGTTTTAGCATTGACTTACATGTTTCTTAAGAACTTTACCAATTAAAAAAAAAAAAAGAACTTTACCAATATATTGGAGTAATCATCAATTAATACAAAGGCTTTTATCTCTCTTGTAACCCAGTCCTCCTCAAGGAGTGATCATTCTGTCCAAGAAAAATCAATCAAAATGACTGATCATTAGCTATAAATGCATAATAAAAATTAAGGAAGCACACCCCCCCTCCCAAAAAAAAAAAAATTAAATTAAAGCACCAAAGAAAATCAGAATCGATTTGGAATTCAGACAGATTTTTAGGTTCATGGTAGGTATGAAGGAAAGAAATAATAATGAGTGCATTAAATACTTTTACCATGTGCAGGCTAGGTTTTACACAGTTTATCTGCATCGTTTCATTTAATCCTGAAAACCTCCTAAAACACAGATACTGTAACTAGCCCCCTTTTAAAGAAAATGAGACTCTAAGAGATGACATGACATGCACAAGATCACACAAAGAACAATGGAGCATAGACCTAACTCACAGACTAGTAGCCTATGAGTTGAACCTTCATGTACTGGGTTAAAGGGTGTCCCCATTCCCCCAAAACTCACATCCACCTGAGCCTCAGGTGACCTCATTTAGAGACTGAACCTTTGCAGGTATTATTATTTAAGATGAGGTCATACTGGCCTATATCCAGTAGAACTAGTGTCCTTGAAAGAAAAGAGAGGACACGCAGATACACAAGCAAAGACAACCATGTGAAGAAGGAGGCTAGGAATCAGGGAATTCCAAGGAATGCCAGCAACCAAGGAAGAGATAAGAAAGAGTTCTTCCCCACAGCCTTCAAAGGAAGCATAGCTCTGCAGACAGATCTTAGACTTCTGGCTTCTAGAACTATGGGAGACTGCATTTCTCTTGTTATAAGCCTCCCACTTTATGGTAGTTTGTTATGGTAGCCCTTGGAAACCAATACACCTGGGAAGAGAATGTAATGATTCAATGCAGTGTTGCATCCCAAAGAAAATCTGTGAACAGAGAAACAGTAATGGAAACCAGCAGGTCAGAAGATCACCAGGTTAGGATCAAATAATACCCACTGGTGTATTCCTAGCCCCTCCCAATGGTCACTGGAAGCTCCAGCTTGCAGCTATGTCTATTATGAGCTCTGATAGCATTGCACATAATGGGGAAACATAACATTTTTTCTTGATAGCAGGAACATCTGGTTATCCAAACACAAGAGACTCACAACAGAGATTTGCAAAATATAGCCTCCCTAAAGGCTGAGAAGTGCTTAGATAAAACTTGATTATTCCATATCAACTTGGAAGTTTGATTCTAAGACCGCAGGTTCATGTGCCCTAGCAAAATATTTCTGATTCTTCCATGTAAGATCTAAGCTTGCTTCTTCCTTCCATTTGTAGTCATCCACCCACCCATGCATGACAACTGTGAAGCCTGCATTCAAAGAACATCATAAGGGGCAGCACGGGTGGCTCAGCAGTTTAGCACTGCCTTTGGCCCAGGGCCTGATCCTGGAGACCCAGGATCGAGTCCCACGTCAGGCTCCCTGCATGGAGCCTGCTTCTCCCTCTAAAAAAGAAAAACAAAAACAAAGAACATCATAAACAACAAACATCATAAAGAGCCTACTAGGTACCTGACATTTTGCTCATTCTTAGAGATACTATAGTAAATATGACAAATACAGGCCCATCCCTTAGGGATTTTATCCTTTAGCGAGAATAGGAGACATTCAACAAGTCATTTTAAGTGGGAGGAGGGATCCCTGGGTGGAGCAGCGGTTTGGCGCTTGCCTTTGGCCCAGGGCGCGATCCTGGAGACCTGGGATCGAATCCCACGTCGGGCTCCCGGTGCATGGGGCCTGCTTCTCCCTCTGCCTGTGTCTCTGCCTCTCTCTCTCTCTCACTCTCTCTCTCTGTGACTATCATAAATAAATAAAAATTTAGAAAAAAAAAAAAAGAATTTAAGTGGGAGGAGAGTCACCAAGAAGACATGAAGGATGTTATAGGAAATATGAAATTAGGGGGGGTCAGGCATGTGCAACTGTTCAAGCTGTGCACTGCACAAGGGCACCTGGCCAAGGAACATGCAGGGGCTAAAATACATTCCTTTCCATATGTACAATCTAACTAGAAGAGTGTTATTATCTTATTAGCACAAAAAAGCCATTTGAACTAGGATTGGCCCTGAAGCTGTAAAGGACAAGGGTCAGATCTCATAGGCAGTATTAATGAATTTGTATTTTATATTAAAAGTAATGGGAAATAACTGTAGAGTTTTTAAAATATTAGAATCAGCTGTCTAGGGGAGCAGAGGCAGTAATTTATCCAACATGATTTCATCACTTGTGTAATACTGAAATAATTCAAAGAAATATATAAATAATTGAAACTAAGACCATCTGTAAAAATGCCACTTTGGCTCTTTACCAATTGATGTGCATTTAAAGCCATGATGAAAAATGTAAGTTTTTTTTTTTTTTTTCATTCTTTTAACTTCGGGAAGATTTCAATGGTTTATTAATGCTCTTTCACTCGACTAAAGTGGGATCACAGGCTCCATTCAAACCTGTCTTGCCTTTCCACCTACCAAGTTCTTGCCTTCCAGAGAACCTAGTAAAATGCTCAAATGACAAAGGGTCTGTCTGTAGAAAGGAGATCTGTTCTCCCCATCCATGAGACTGTGATGTCGGATAATTAAACCCGCCACTTCAAGATAGATGAGTTTCCATCTCAAGAATTTCTAGTATCACATCAAGCGAGACTATCACAGGGAGACAAATCTATATAACATGGGGATTCTCAGAGAAGCCATCATTTCCCGAACAGAAACCAGAGTGAGGCCATCCTACCTCCGCAATTATTGACCTATGAGTCAGTTTGCTCAGAGCGTAGGAACAAGTTCCCACTGGCCCAATCACGCAAGGCACATCTCAAAACCAATCTCTGTTTGGATGAGTTTATGGAACCCCACAAACTACACCTCAAGCTTCAATGTCCTCATATATCAAATGAGAATGAATAGACATGGGGACTGTTCCAAGGATTTACAAGTTAATACATGGAAAAAGTGCTCAAAACTGTATCAGGCACATAGTAAGTGCACATAAACATGAACTGCTACTATTATTTTCATTTTTAGGGCATCATAATAGATTTCCATACATAAAACCCACTGAGAAGACATGCAGATAGATAAATCTGTTCACCTTTATGGATTTGTCTTTCCCAAACTTATCTGGCCACTGGATCCTTTTATCTCCCCATAAAACCTCTTCTATCACTAGGGGAGCTGAAGCCCTACATAGCTCATCACAGGATATGGTGCTCTGAGCCACGTGTCTCTGCCTTATTTATTTCCATTGCTCATCCAGTAATCCTGAAGGAGACTTTATTTATAATTTAACCATGAGATGGCAAAAGAAGAAAAGGCAGACACATAGTGAAGCCACCTTTGCATTTCTGGTCCCTCAATCAGTGAATTGTCCTTGATACTTCCTTTGGAATTTAATTACAAAGTAATAAAAGGCCTCAGTCCAGGTGGTGTTTTTATGTGTTATTTATACATAAGAAATTGGCTGAAAGGTCAAGTGAAATGACAATAAAGGGCACCTTGCCCGGACTTAGTGCAAAAAAGTCCACCTTGACCCCACAAGGACAATTATAAACAACCCAGGCCATTGAAAACATGATGCCCCAATGTAGTGCTGGGAGAAAAATGACCACAACACGGCTTATTTATCCCTTTTTCTAGGGACATAACCTAGAACGTTAAATAACACTTCTTTAACAACCAGAAACACATTTGTTAGACTGATAGTGACGAAGAACCTTGATGTCTTAAAAAAATAAAAATAACTCACACTTACACAGGTGGAACTATCCTTTATGTATTAACACAATTACCCTTTGAGGTAAAATACTTTAAAAAAAAAAAAAAGATTTTATTTTTAAGTCATCTCTACACCCAACATGGAGCTCAAACTCGCAACCTAGAGATCAAGAGTCACACACTCCACCAACTGAGCCAGTTGGGCACCTCAATACTTTTATTAAGTAAGCTCTATGCCCAACATGGGGTTCAAATTCACAACCCGAAGATCAAGAGTTGCATGCTCTATAGACCAAGCCACCAGGTACCCCAAGGTAAATACTTTTATACCCATTTTTTTCAGATGAGCAAATTAAAGCATTAAGCATAAAGTATCTTACCCAAGACCACACAACTAGTAAAAGAGGGATTCAAATCAAGAGTCTGGTTCCAGAGGTCATGCTCTGATGAGGTATTTTTTTTTAAGTTTTAAAAATTTGTTGCTTATTTTATGACCTGGGCTGTTAAAAGGATTTACAGCTACTTCTGACCCTGCGAATTTATTTAGATAAATATTAAACAAACTCAGACATTGAAGAGCCACCTTCATAATGTGTCACACTTGAAAAACACCTGTTATTTATTTTATATGTCTTTATTAAATAAACACATTTTTAACATCCCTAGATGACAAGTGAAAGGAAATTTTATTTCATTATTATAAGAGGAAAACAAGTATCATCTACTCCAAGCAAAAGGGAGCCCTAAAGAGATATATATCAGTAAAAGAATGTTATTAATTTCTAGCTTAAAAATGTCATGTACAGAGGGTTCAAGATTTTATTTTTTTTTAATTTTTATTTGTTTATGATAGTCACAGAGAGAGAGAGAGAGAGAGAGAGAGAGAGAGAGAGAGAGAGGCAGACACAGGCAGAGGGACAAGCAGGCTCCATGCACCGGGAGCCCGACGTGGGATTTGATCCCGGATCTCCAAGATCGCGCCCTGGGCCAAAGGCAGGCGCCAAACCGCTGCGCCACCCAGGGATCCCTGTACAGAGGGTTCAAGACTTAAGTTCTTTCTCTTTCTCTTTTCTGAAAAGGTAGATCAGCAACTGCTAAAAGATAGCAAAGACTCAAGGGCAACAAAATGAGACCGCCTCTCAAGACAGTCAGATCCACTGAGGGGGAGTGACCATCTTACCTTAATATTCATGGCTAATCCTCTCATGGATCAAGGGTGGTCCCAAATTCTGAAAAAAAAAAACTGCTTCAAAGAGCATTAAGAACTAGAGATGTCACAAATACAGATTTATTTGACAATAAATCAAGTTGCCCCTATGAGTTTTCTACATAATGAGAAACCACAGAGATAAATGTAAAGTACTGCTTCTAGATTCAATCCATCAGTGGTAAAATGATATGCTGAGGGAAACCTGGCTCGGCTGACAGGTGTTCCTGCAGAAAGGGACTTGTGGTTTAGACATGACCACAAGAGCAACCCCAGCCAGGAATGTGACATGGGTCCAAGTAGAGGGAAGGGCTTCAGGCTGCGATTCTAACTTGTTAGAGACCAAATCAAGGGAAGAAAGGAAGCCAAGTCTGTGCTGTGAGCCACACCAGGCCACAGGAAATGCGACTGAACACAGCAGGTCCTTTCCACAACAGGCAGTCAGTAGTGGTAAAAGGTCTGAAAATGAAGTCATTTGAGGAATCTTACCAACCTATTTAAAACTGTAACAAAGTTCCTTCCAGTATACATAACACCCCTACTCTGTTTTACTTTTTCATAGCATTTTTACCTCCTAACATACAACGATCATTGCTTTTATATGAATTTATTGTCTATCTCTCTACATGAGAATGAAGATATTTGACTGTTTTGACGCTTACTGCCTAGGCCAGTGCCCGACGCATAACAGATGCTCAGTAACCTGAATGAATTACTCAATTATTTCATAAGAATTGTGGATGCTTACAACCAGAAAGGAGAAAGCTTGGATGAAACACAATGCAGTTTTTAAACATTTCAATAATTATTTAGATCTCACAGTAATTAAAAATGCAGACCCTGGAAAGAATGACACAGGTTTGAATCTCAGACCTGCTGCATATAAGCAATACACTCTGAGTATGGGGATGACCTCAATTTTCAGAGATACCTAAAGAGATTGAGAACCCAGACACTTGAGAATAGAGATTATATTCAAATGGGAGGGTAACAGCATTTATTTCCCAAGATTACTGGAGTAGTGAAGCAAGATAATGTGTATAAAAGAGCGTTTAAAACTCCAGATCTCAATGAACCATTATCTATCCTCATTTATGTTTTTTTTTTAAGATTTTATTTATTTATTCATAAGAGACACACACACACAGAGAGAGAGAGAGAGAGAGAGAGGCAGAGACACAGGCAGAGGGAGAAGCAGGCTCCATGCCGGGAGCCCGACGTGGGACTTGATCCCAGGACTCCAGGATCACGCCCTGGGCCAAAGGCAGGCACCAAACCGCTGAGCCACCCAGGGATCCCTTATGGTTTTTATTAGTAGTCATGACACCTCACTGCGTATGGAGCTCCATGATGGCAGGAGCTACTGGTATGCACACCAAAAAGCCAGCTGTGTGGAATCCCTCCCAAGTTTGTGTTCAGTGCCTTGACATTAGTCACTTATTATTGGCCTTGGTGGGAATATTTACAAAAGGGAAATTGGCAAACTACAAATTAATGTTCCCTCCCCAGAACAAGTTAACCATTAACCAGCACAACACTGATTACACTTGAGAAAAGAGTTAAGAGCAACAGCAATGTAAGGACAAACCTACAGGTGAGAGAGTTCTTCACATTGGAACCATAAGCATGTTTAAACAGAAACTGGACATCACCCGTCAGGAGTCCATGACATGTAATTAATGCCCCTTTTTTCCCACTGGACTCTAAGGACAGGGAAACCTGAATTGCCTACAACTCCCCTTTCCCAAACTGCTGCTGTAGCAAGCATGATGCATACAGTGGCTGGATTCTATTATTCCCTTCTACCCTCATGACTCTTAAACTCTATAACACATGTTATACTACACGAGGCCTAATTTCCATGGTTCTGATTACTAGAGAAAATGGGTCAATGCCTTCTCTTAAGTATGAAAGGTGAGCTACTCCTTCTAAAATCTACCTTTCAAATAAAAATGCAACAATGGGAGCTATCACATAAAGACAACCACACTTTAGAGTGTGTTCTTATCATTCCAGCCTCCAAGCAAAACAATGAAATCATTTTGTTCTTCAAAAGGATCCTGAAAATGACTGAAACAGCTTTAATTAATGATGTCATTAGCATGAGTTTCCAGAGATACCAAGATAATGAGTGGATGGGACATGAGTTATCATTGATGCCTTTCAATGTATTCAATGAAAAAAAAGCCTGACAGTCAATCTGTTTGTGGAGCATTGTCCTTCAACCTATCCATACTTCGTTCACCTTTCTCCTCAATGTAACCAACAATTCATTTCATACAGAATCCACTCCCCAACTGACAAAAACCCAGCCACCACACAGAGAACATAGATGAAATAAAAATATTTATATCAAGAATTCAATGTAATCTATATAGGATACTGGATAATTCTACCTCAAGTAACTGACGGCTTTCTATGTTACAAATATAAAGGTGAAAAATTAAAACAAATCCCCACACACAATATACCACAAACCAGGAAGCCTCAGAGCAAACCATCTCAGAGTAATAATTCAGGGGGAGAAGCTGGACGCACCAAAAGGTTGTAGAATAGGAAGAGAGTTTGGTCAGAAATCCCACATTCTAGTCCATTCTTTGAGGTACTAATGAATAGCTATTGACTTTGGCCAAGCAATTAGGCAAGCGGTGGTTTCCTTCAATCAACAGAAGAGGAAAATACTTTCCTTGTGTATCTTACACCTACCCTAGAAGAGCAAATCACTTAAAATATGACAACGTAAGTTCTTTAAAAACAAACTCTGAATAACAAAAAAGTATATGGTACTGGTATCTAACATAGTCATCAGTTTTTTCCAACTGCATTTTGGTCTTCACTATTAGCTTCTCTGAGCCACACAGACTCAGAGTATTTATCAAAAAGACTGCTTGCATTTTTATGCTCTTTGACTTCTTTTCAAGTTATATTAAAGTGTAAAAAACGGGTTATGCATTTTTACCCAGGACATATAAAAATCTGCCATTACATGTAGATTTGAACCCAATTCTGCATTGGATACAGTGAAAATCCCCCACTTAAGCTTTCTTACAATTGATATTTCATTGCACTATAACTAGAGTTAAGTACATACTCTCATAAAAAACTTTTGACATAGGACGCTTGGGTGGCTCAGGGTCTGTCTTTGGCTCAGGGCATAATCCCAGGACTCTGGGATGGAGTCCCACATCAGGCTTCCTGCATGAAGCCTGCTTCTCCCTCTGCCTATGTCTCCGTCTCTCTCTCTCTCTCTCTCTCTCATGAATAAATAAATAAGTCTTAAAAAAAAAAAAAACTTTGACAGTAATTAAATTGTATTTTAAAAGACATTCTCATTGGAATACCACCACATATAAGAATATTTCATTAAAACTTGAAGTATCCAAATATTCTAGAAAATAAACAAGAGAAATCAAGAGATTGAGAAGTCAAGCATTTTGGAATAGAAAGAAACCTCATTAAATTATCTTTTTTGTGGGCACAAACTGTTATAAACAGGTTAAAATAATCCCACTAACTTTTTTTTCAGCTAAGGATGCCTCCAACTTTTAATCTGATTGGTACCTCATTTTTGTTTGTGTGTTCTCATTTTCTCTTCCTTTTTTCTTAAAACAACTAAAAACCCTTGTTGGACACCTGTGGATTACACTCTTTCCAATTACTTCATTATACTGTTCAAGGAGGAAGTATTTCAGACATCCTGACCCTAAAAGTTGTATGTGGTAAATAAAGACATCAGAATTGCCACTTGTATTCAGCCCAAATTCAAAGACAATGCTTGAGTTTACACTGACCAGAAGATGGACATTTGCTCTGACTCCCTGTAGTTTTTCAAATGCATATGTACAGGTGATGATTTGGAATAGACATAAACAATGACTTTCTTTATAGATGTCATACAAATACTATAGAGGCCAAGAACAAGCTGCCTCAAGATGGGTCAGCATGGCATGAAGACTGAGTTAAAAGAAACAATCGAACCCAGCAGATTCAGGAAAAGCTCTTTACCTCCCCTCTCCACTGCCTAAAAAAGAATTTAAATAATCTGCTCTAGGAAGAGAGCTCTCAGCACCTTACTATGAACTAGGTATGGTAGACAGGGAGGAAGCACGCAAGGCCTGTTTGATCAAAGTCCTCTAAGTCTCATTGTTTCTGAGTGGCCCAACAAACATCTGCTTACCAAACATTTACTCTTTTCCATCTTCCTGTGAATTGCATTCCTTCCCTTTGAAGTTCCAGACCCCTAGCCCCTTCTTCTTAGGTCAGAACGACATTTATACCGCATTATGCCTGTCTTTGGGGTTTCCACATCGGTGTGGATTCTCCATACGTACACACACTATTAAATTTTATTTTCTCCTGTTAATCTGTCTCATGTCAATTCGATTCTCAGTCCAGCTAGTAGAACCTCGAGGCATAGGATATTCTTGCTGACAGTACATTACCAAGATAGTGTCTGAATTTGCCTTTTAGGATGTATACTAAGGCACTACGTTACCCAAAAACACTAAAGCTCTTGATAGTAAAATTTGTAAGTCAGGATCTAAGTGGGGAATAACAGAGAAGAGGAAAAATCACATTCATAGTTTTATCATCAATTGCTGCTTTGTGGAACAACGGGTTCAGAATTTGCTGCCTCATAAAGCTAAGATAATACGTTATGTTCTCTAAAACTGGTTCTCTCTTTGGTAGCACACGCCCTTAAAGTATCTGTTCCGTGGGTTCCTCCTTTTGAACCTGATCTTCCCCTTCAGGATATTCCCCTCTGCAAACATAGACCACCGAGAGGACTGTGCTCCTGGCAACCCTGGAGTCCCTCCCAACTGGCGATAGCTGATTTGCCCAGGAATGGGTGGCGGAGTGAGGCTCTACCAATTGAATTCTCTCTTTGGAGGGAACTGCAACAAAGAACCTCTGTGTGACTCAAATTGCATGCTGATAAATTAGGGGGCTATAGGGCTCCCAAATACCACCTTGTCGGTGGAAAATCAGAAAAAGATTATCTGGAAAGAAAGACATTCAGACCAAAGAAGAGATGAAGTCCTTGCAAGTATCTATTCCAGCTCCAGACATTTCCTGAGGCCCCATTCCCATCTTACCCTGGGATTTCAGGAGACATTCCTTTTTCCAATAGAATAAATTCTCCTTCCTGCTATGCTACCTGTTACTTGCAACCAAGTAACCGGATCCAAAATTAAGTATAGGCAAAGCACTGGGCCATATTATTCTATATCAGGCATCACTTAGTTAACTTTTCTATCTTTTCAAAATTTTGATCTTATGAGGTATGGATGATACGAAAACGATACAATCACATCTGCCTCTGAGTAGCACCTAACCAAAAATTCCACTGAAAACTAGACAGCCAGCAAAGGCTATATTTACACATCTCTCAGTACAAGTTACACTGTGTAAATATGTATGACTGGAAGGGTGTCCATCAGGGGTAAACTCAGTCAGTGCACTTAAAAACTCCATGTTCATTTCTTGGGAGTCCCAAGAAAATGTAAAATGGTTAATATGGAAGTTCTCTATTTCTGTGTAACAAATAACTCCCATGTGTAAGAGCTTCAAACAGTAAGAATTTATTATCTTACACAGTTTCTGCAGGTCAGGAATTTGGAAGCAGTTTAGCAAGGTGGTTCTTGCACTCAGGATGTTGGCCAGGGCTACAAGCTTGATCAAGTCTAGAGGATCTGCTATGGCTGTTGGCAGGAGATCTAGGTTCCCCACCATGTGGCCCATTCCAGAAGGCTGCTTGCATATCCTAACAGGGCAGCTGGATTATCCCAGAGCAAGTAATCAAAAAAGGCAAAGTGAGGGCATCTGGGTGGCTCACTCAGTTAACCATCCAACCCAAACTGATTTCAGCTCAGGTCTTGATTCCAGGGTGGTGAGTTCAAGCCCCACTCCACCCCCAAAAAAGGCAAAGCAGAAACAGAAGCCCCTATGTCTTTTAAGACCTACCTTTGGGAGTGACACCTTGTCACTTCTATGAAATCATATTGGCCCAAATATCAGTCCTACTTAGTGTGAGAGGGCACTATTATAAGGGCATGAATAAAAGGAGGTGAGAATTGTGGAGGTAGGGAGGGCATCTTGGAGTAGAGCTACCATAACAGGCTATAGCAGAATATATTCCCCTTTGAAACTCTAAACACCAAATATAGTGCTTAGAAGAAAAAAAAAAAAAAAAAGGAGGAAGACATCTTGGATAAGCCAATGTTTATTGGTTATTTATGATAGTGAAGAAAATCAATTGGGTATAAAACATGCTCCTACTCCTTCCAAGAGTTGAGTCTAGGCAAGAAACTGAGACCTACATGTGGAATAATTAATTAGAAAGCAACTAGGTTGACAATCTGATTCTGAATGCAGTACAGGTTCAGAAAAATAAGGAATAATAGGGTGGATGAATAAGGGAAGGTCTTTGTCCATGCTTTACAAAGGCTTAGCTTCAGTTAGTATCTTTCTTTTTAAAAAAAAAAAAGATAGCACGCATGTGCATGCAAACAAGGGGCCGGGGGAAGCAGAGGGAGAGAGAATATCTTAACAGGCTTTACAACCAGCATGGAGTCCAAAGGGGGCTCAATCCCTGGACCTTGAGGTCACAAACTGAGACAAAATCAAGAGTCTGTGCTTAACCACCTGAGCCTCCCAGGCACCCTTAAGTTAACACGTTAGCCACCTACTTTATATAATACAGGTAGAAATTCTTTCAAATGTTTGCTTGATGTTAATTTAAGCAAGTGATTTACCAGGTCTAATGGATCAGTTAGTCTAAGAAAAAGGCTGGCAACCTTTTTCAGAGTTGAGCTTCTGACTTGATCGCCACTCAGGTCGTGATCTCAGTGTCAAGGGATTGAGCCCCCACCCCTGCTCTGCACTCAGCAGAGTTGGCCTATCCCCCTTCCTTTGCTCCTCATCTGCTCCTGTGCACTAGAGCTCTTCTCTCTCAAATAAATGAAATATTTAAAAAAAAAAAAAAAAAAGGCTTGCAACCTAATTATAACCAAGTCCCTCTTCTTTTGAGCTTTTTATTTTAAAGATTTTATTAATTTATTTGAGAGAGTGGGCAAGGGTGATGGGCAGAGGGAGAAGCAGACTTCCTGCTGAGCAGGGAGCCCTACAGAAGGGCAATCCCAGACCCCAAGATCATGACCTGAGCCAGAAGGCAGACACTTAACCAACGGAGCCAGTCAGGCGCCCTTTGGGCTACTTTCTTGATGCTAGATTGCTGGGCTGACAGAAAAGACTTTTTTTTTTTTCCAAAGATTTTATTTATTTATTCATGAGAGACAGAGAGAGAGAGGCAGAGACACAGGCAGAAGGAGAAGCAGGCTCCATGCAGGGAGCCCGATGTGGGACTCGATCCTAGGGACCCCAGGGTCACGCCCTGGGCAAAGGCAGACACGCTTAACTGCTGAGCGACCCAGGCGTCCCACAGAAAAGATTTTTCACAAAAAGGAAGACAAGGGGTATTCCAAAGGGGAACATCAAAATTATCTTGTGAGCAAACTCCAATAAGGAATCTGCACCAATTTGATCTTCGTTCTACAAGTGTTTATGTAACACCAGCTATTATAAGCCACTCACTGTACTGGGTACTAGACACACAGTGAGAATAAGACAGCTACCAGTCCTGCCACCTACAGTTTTTCAGTTTCTATTAGGCAAGGCCCCCCCCCCCCCAAAAAAAGAATTTTTTTTTAATTCTCATAAAGGAATGATGAGTGCTACTATGACAAGGAAAACAAAGGGAACAATTAGATCACAGAGGAGAAATGATATTTCCCTAAATCTAGGATATGGGCAAAGAAGGACAATCTGATTAAATGACAATGAAGCTAAAATCTGAAGTCTGTGTAGGAGTTGGGGGGGGGGGGGGGATGATATAGGCAAGAAGGAATATTCTAGGTAGAGATAAATACATGTTTTCAGGCCAAAAACTAGAGAACAAGATGAATTTAAGGAATTGAAAGAAGTTTAGTGACTAGAATATACAGTGAATGGGGGTAAGTGGAAATAGGAGAGAGGAATATTTTTGGCTGATTGAATTCTGCAACAAATCCCAGAAAGAAGTGGAGTCTGTCTTCTTGCCTTTGAATGCTAGCTGGCCTGGCAACTTGCTTTGACCAATTAAATGTGCTGACAGTGGCACTGTGTGACCTCTACAGCTTGGGCATCAAGAGACCTTGCCTGCCCACCTTCCCTCTATTGAAATGCCATTCCTAAAACCACCAGGTACAGAAGCCAGTCTAGCCTGATGGAGGACAGGAGCCCATGTGGAAGAGAACCAATACGCCCCCACTGTCCAAACACATAAGGGAGACCACCTTGGCCCTTCAAACCCACTCTCCCTTCCAGTTGGACACAAGACATGAGTGAGCCCATGTGAAAGCAGCCCAAGAATTATCTAGCTAACCCAAAACATCATGAGAAATAACAGATTATTGGAGTTGTGGGTTTTGTGTGTGTGTGTGTGGTTTTTTTTTCTTGAAGCCACTAAACTGTGGCAGTTTTGTCAGACAGCAAATAGAAATAGGCCAGGTCATATGGCTTCAGGTTAAGGACACTGCTCTTTATCCTGAGATCAATGCAGAGCCATGGTAGGGTTTTATGAATGGAATAACATAAGCCTAATCCATTAGTACCACAGACACAGTACCTAGGCCAAAAAGCTCTCCAAAAGCCTAAAAAAATCTCATAAACAAGGTGGCTGGAAGGGGATGGTTTAAGAAACACAAAACAAAAATGACTGAATCAGAATGCACTCATGTTTTACTAGATGACTGCAATCCATAGCAAGTCAACTGCAAACCAATTCCTGTGTAGTAACATATATTCTTTTTCATCTGGAAATATTGAATTCAAGTGTTTGAATTAAAAATCAGACATTTTTATTTGTTTGATTAGCCATGGAGAGGGGACTCTCCCTATCTTTAAAAGGCAAAGATGGAAACAGAAGAGCTCAGGGACGCCTGGATGGCTCAGCAGTTTAGGGCTGCCTTCAGCCCAAGGCGTGATCCTGGAGACCTGGGATCGAGTCCCACGTCGGGCTCCCAGTATGGAGCCTGCTTCTGATTGTGTCTCTGCCTCTCTCTCTGCTCTGTGTGTCTCTCATAAATAAGTAAATAAAATCTTAAAAAAAAAAAAAAAAAAAGCTCAGAAGTGAGTAGCAAGAAACAGACAAAAAGACTCACTGCAGCAGTAGGTTGATCTATCAGGTACAGCAAAGAAGAAAGTATATTTGCCTTGTAAGCCAAAAATATAATAAAGAAAATTCAGCAAAATTTCAGTGTAACTACTTTTTTAAAAAGTCTCAAAAAAAAAAAAAAGTCTCTATCTAATTTTCTCTAGACAATATCTTTCATCCTGATGATGGGCAAGTTTATACAGCTTCCCCAAAATCAAACCCTATACCAGTGTGGCTATAGCAGCGAGAAAATCTCATTAGGAAAGTCAACTGGCAAAAAGAGGAAGATTTATATTCTGAAATCTAAATTATAATAGCCAGGGGCACCTGGGTGGCTCAGATGGTTAAGCGTCTGCCTTCAATTTAGGTCAAGTTCCTGGGGTCCAGAGATAGAGCCCAGAATTATCAGGCTCTGCTCAGGGGGGGAGCCTGCTTCTCCCTCTCCCTCTGCCTCTCCCCTGCTTGTGCTCTGTTTCTCTCTCAAATGAATAAACAAAATCTTCAAAACTTAAATAAATAAATAAATTCTAATAACCAGTTTTACTACTGTTTGAGATTTCCAAGAGCTGTCAAGAGAATGGCAAGCCAGACAAACGCCTTGAAAATGTTTTCAACCAATTTGGAGACCCCAGCCTGCCCCTCCTTGTCACATCTCCCTTGCCCTTTTCCCTCAAATTACTAAGACTTGCTGGCTTTGTCTGTTTTGAATGGCAGTGCACAGTGTCCAACTAAGGAAATCCCCTCCTTCCCCAGCTGGCTCACCAGGAAATTGTTTGGAAGTCAGCTTTTTCCTGGAGGTAGCCGACTGCCCACAGGGAGAGAGGGAGGATGTCTCTGCAGCTGGGAGCACTCCCCTGGCTAGCCAATTCAAGGACAATTCATGTGGTCTGACCACATGGCCACAGGCAGTCTTTGTAGCATGGGCACCTGAGTACACTGTGTGCTTGCTATGTGGCTTGCTTTGGACAAGCATAAACCACAGCTCACTATCCCTCACCTGCAAGCAGAATTTTTTAGGCCACACCTTTTGTTTTATTTTATTATTTACTTCTAAACTTCTGACAAATGGGAGAGCTACTGCAAAAGGTGATGTTTTATTCTAAGAAAGGAGAAGAGACTTAAAGGGAGAAAATAATTAAACTACCTCAAAATTAAATAAGATTTTTACCTAAAGGACACTCTTCTGATTACTTTAGCCCAAAGAGTTATAAATAGGCTCAGTCAGGCTATCAATCAATTCAAGGAAACACAAAAAAATAGCAATTCTTCTTTGTTTTACTTTATTTAATGTATTCAGCATTTTGGTTTTTCCATTTTGTTTTATTTTTTACAAAAAGAGCAGCTGTCAGAAGCAAAAGAATACAGACACAGTAATATTCTTCCAAGGACGAAATATTTAACCACATACCCTGACCTCAAGAAGTATATTCCATATTTTGTTTAAAAAAAGAAGTATATTCCATATTAAATGTCAGTATCATCACCCTTCCTCTCAAGTTCAAATACGTACAAGGAAAACAAACTTCTGGCCACTGAGGATTTTTTTCAACTATCCAAGTTACAAATAAAAATAGAGTTGCCATGAGAAAAAATGAACTATTCCTTTCAATTTAGCTTAGTTCACTTACGTCTGACTCAGAGGGGAAATTCTGAAGCACGCTTCTTTAACAAAGGCTCTGTTCTCAACTGATTCAGGTACTAACTACACAGAGGCTGGGAGTGGACAAGATGACCAGCCTCTGGATGTCCCTTTCAGTCTTTTGATGACATCGTTCACCTGACAACCTCCCCACTATTCACATTCACTGACACCTTTCCCTTTTCTGCATTTAGACAGGACAATTTGAAGCCCAGAAAGACAGAAATCAAAAGTCACAAGTATGCATCCCGTGAATGCAGATGACTTCTAATGAATATAGGTGGACATCCTAATTATCTAGGGCCTGGAGATGTACTTGTTCCTTGATGTCACAGTGACATAAGATTTATTTATAGTTTTCCAAAGACTCATGAAACATTTCCTGAAATGAGACCATGTCACTGAAATCATTTTACCGTGGGAGGCAGGGAGAGCAGGGGGTGGGGGAAACCAGTCCTCAAAGGCAGGAACAAAGTTCTGCCTACTGTCTTTGTAGCAGAGGGCTGGGCATGTTTTTTTACTGAGGATGCAATCATGTAGGTAAACAGCAAAAACCCTCTTCTGATGTTATATCCTGTCCTGTTTAACTCATTAATTTAAGAGACCCTAAGTCACTAGAGTAAACACTAGCATTAGTAATTCTTTTGTGACCGCCCCTCAAATCATTTCATTATGGCTATGTAGCTAGAAAGAAAAATGCAAACCAGTCTGCTAATATGTTAAACTAACACAGATCACACATCCAGTGGTGTACTCAGATCATCAATGAAATACACTCTTTTGAACTTGCGGCCTCACAGCTGGACATGAAGAGTCTTTTTATTTATTTCCCTTTTTTTTAATTGCCTTTTCCAAGTCCTGCAGATTTCCACATGTCTATTATTATGGGCAGGAAAACCAATCTCATAGCAAATTGTATAATCTTTATTATTTAAAAACATACAAATTATGTTTTACCACCAAGCTCATTATTTCATACTCTTTCATGTTCAAACTAGGGGGTTGAGGGGGGGGATATCAACAACCAAACAGATCACCAATGCTAATTCTGGACAAATTCTAAAAAGTTAAATGTAGACAGCTACAAATGATATTGAATTACTCACAGACAGACTTGATAACAAAAAAGTATCCCAAAGAAACAACTGTCAAGTGGTCGTGAAGATGGTTCATTTTCTAACTTCAGAGAAAATATTTCAATGATGAATGTTGAATTATGAGCCCACCTGAATTATGTCAGTAGGAGTGACACAGACTACATGAAATACCATCTCCTACATCCCCATCACTCAGACCATGTCTTATCTTCCCTAGACTGTGTCCTCTGCACCTAAGACCCTATGAGAAATAAAAGGGTGATTGATTTGGGGAGTGAAAGACAAGCAAGCATGGGATCAAGTAGTTTGGAGATAATGAGGATTTGGAAACAAAACTGACATTCCTTATATTCTTTGCACCTAAGTAAGCAGATCATGGCCACTTGATAAATGGTCATTCATGATATTACTAAGTTTCTGGATCATTTTATAGTCTCTGGGGATAAAGGAAGGATAAAATGAGAAAGAAGAATCTTAAGAGACAAAAATGAAAAGATCAGGGGAGAATCTTGAAGTATCCAGGTGGTAGAGGCTGCAAGTTATCTAAATGTTGTCTATTCTACATCTCTGTCCCTAAGTAAGAGACCTTCCAAATCACTGGCAACCAGATGGGAGGACTTAGGTTAGGCAAACAGCAGGGAGGGAAGGTCTGAAAGCACCAGAATACATTCAGAAAGTTCCCCAAACCTCACTTCTCTTTATCACAAGCAAAGCAGAGCTCACAAAGAAAGTAACTTAGGAATGGCCAAACAATGTATTATTTAAGCCATGCTTCAACAAGAAATTAGAGAAGTTACTATACTGCTGAGATCCTTTCCCCATCTTTAAAAAGGTGACATTTTTATTTTACTGGATATTATGAATAAGCAAAACAATACATGTGAACCATTTGTTGGTTACACTGCCCAACCCAGAGACAACCTGAGACATACTAACCATGATTTAGTTTGTTCACAGCATGTTTCTCTGGAAGAGCTTCTGACACCTCGCAAACTCCAAAGCCCCCTCTTACTCCAAAATTCAACAGTTCAGGAAAATCTAAGTACCACAGTTCTTCTGGTAACAGACACCATCTTTTGCCTCTTGTCTCTACTCCAGCTTCCCCATAAAACATCTGTAATGTTTTCATGAGAAATGTGGTCATGAGAAGAGATCTGAGAGAAATAATGTTAATGGAATCAAGTCACAAAGAACTCAAAATCTACTGCCCTTAGTTTAAACCAAGATCGCTGAGGGACGGACAGTTGTACCAAATGGCTCCAAAGCAGGCTTGCTCAACCTTGGCAGGGTTCACATTTGTGGGTAATTTTTTTGTGGGGGCAACTGTGCTGTATGTTATAGGACGTTTAAGCAGTATCCCTCACCTCTCCACTCTACATGTCAATAGCGCCCTCCCAGTTGTGACAACCAAAAATGCATCCAGACATTGCCAGATGTCCCCAAGGGATGATGCTAACCCTACTGAGAACCACACTACACTAAAACCACTGAAATGAGAACCACAGCTTTGAAGTCTGAAGCCCTTGGGTGTGGCTGCTCTCATAAGTGAATAAAATAACCTCTTCAGAAATAAAAATGGTTTCCCAGTGGCTCTGGGGGAATTAAAGGAAGATGATTAACTTTCTTAGAAAATACCACTTTATAGGGGAGAGAAAAACCTTTCCTTCTACCCTTCATGGTTCTTGGCTGGTGCTCTGTAACAAAACATAAACAACAGAAACACATTCAGACTTATTTAATATAACTTTTGCATGACCACCCATAGTCTTCATAAGGAAATAAGACCCAAGAAGTGGTTAAACCTGAGTATTTCTTACACTGGCCTTGATGAAGAGTGGAAAGTTATAGGCAAACATGACAGGATATGAGCTAAGTGTGGTAAACTGGCGGAAACTTAGGAAGGCCTGTTAATTTGAATTTCTCTTATGTCTTAGGAAATAAGGGTGATCCTTTCTTCTAGGTATAAGAAGGGCATCTGTCATATGAATGTCATATCAACTGTATCAGGGCAAAGTCACAGCATCCCTCCTGTACTTGCCATTTCTCAAACTCCTTAAACTTAATATATGCACTATGCCAAGGTGTCATATTTTGGGGAAGTGGGTCTTGAAACCAACCCATCACCTTCCACACCTGTGGTTGGGAGCCTCACCACTCAGCATGTTGCTAGATACACAGTACAGTCTGTGACAAGTGTTACTTTTACAAACGGTTTATACCATCTGTAGGAAAGATAAAAGAAAACCAGCAAAAGGAGTAATCCTGACACTAGAGAAATGCCCACTTATAAAACAAAAATATTCCTTTTAGTGGATGATTTGCCATTACACGCAGTGGCCAGATGCCATAAATGAGCAAATAATATCTGAAGACATTTTATCCATGTTCCAGAGAACTGTTATTTTTTAAAAGCCCTCAAACAGACAGATGATCCTTCTAGGATCTGAACATAATTTGATTTGTCCCCAAGCCCCATTGCCATGGGGCCAGAAAGAACATTTGGCATGATCCTAACTCTAATATAATATGGTTGGCTTCTCTTCCCCTTTTGGTCTTTAATTACCATTATTAAATGTGAGGTCAAAGTTATGTATATGAATTATTACTGTCACTTTCTGATTTTACAGTTAACTTACTATAAAGAATGCTAGCAAGTACTTTACTTTCCCATCCATAAAATGGGGATAATCAGAGCACATATACCTGCAGGGTTGTTATGAGGTTCATATTTGTAAAACGATCACAGTGTTGGCACATATTAAGTACTAATATGTTCTTGTTACATAAAATTAATATTGCTCTGTTATTTGAACAAGAAATAATGTTAATGTTTTCATTCTTCATATTAAATTGACTGTGCTTTTGTGCCATTTTGGTTTTCTTTTAGTGGGAGGAGACACACAAAGAATCTTGTGAAATGTACCCTTCTGGGTATCTAGGTGGCTTGGTGGCTTGAGTGTCCAACTCTTGATTTCAACTCGGGTCATGGTCTTGGTGTCTTGGGATAGTACCCAGAGTTGGGATCCCTGCACAGCAGGGAATCTGCTTGAGATTCTCCCTTTGCTCCTGGCCCCACTCTCCTACACTCCACACCCGCCTCTCCCCACACACACTCTCTCATGCTCTGAAATAAATAAATAAATCATAAAAAAAGAAACGAAGTGTAGCCATCTGTCTCTGGGATCTCAGAACACACACACAATTTAAAAACAAGTTTTACAGGAAACACAAATCGTGTTTTTATGTATATGTAATATATGTAAATTCTGGTCATACACTAATTCCATGACCCAAACCATGAATTTTGTACTATTGGTTTGAAAAACACTACTTTAGGCGAGTATTCCTCAGAGACTGTTCTGGAGAAAAATTTCAAGAGATATTAAGGAAAGGATTCTGAGTTAAAATTAATTGGGGAAACAGTTTATTTTGTATATTCAAATAACAAGGCTTAAGAAATGTATTAATTATGTAGAACTCAAAAGGCCCCAAACTTACATGGGAACTGGGATCTTCCTTACTTCTGTTGTAAAAGATGAGTGTCACGTAGTGTGAGGAATCATAGCTAATTTTTGTATTTCTCAAGGGCAGCCCGGGTAGCTCAGCGGTTTAGGGCTGCCTTCAGCCCAGGGCATGATCCTCGAGATCTGGGACCAAGTCCCACAACGGGCTCCCTGCATGGAGCCTGCTTCTCCCTCTGCCTGTGTCTCTGCCTCTCTCTGTGTGTGTGTCTCTCACGAATATATAAATAAAATCTTTTTTAAAATTTTTTTTTTTATTTCTCAAATGAAAGGGGAAAAAAACTTCCTAGGGAGAAACATTCTTCTTGCCTTCTTACCTAGCTCTCCAGCCTAACTCAAAGGAAGTAATTAGGAATCCTTGGTCATCCCCAGTAAGTAGTTTTGCAATTTCTTTAGTAATATTTAATGAAATGTGATCTGGAATGGTTTTTCCTTAAAAAGGAATTTACTAGGTAAGCAAGTAAGACAGCAGAGATTGAAAGTGCTATATAAATGCTAATAGCTTCCAAAACTCTTTTTATTTTTTGTCTCATTCACCCATTTATCCAGTCATCTATTAAATATTTATTGACCATCTACTCCACACCAGACACTGTACTAAGGTGCCAGAAATATTCTGGGGGGGGGGGGGGCGTATTTTCCCTTGTTTTACTGAAGCATCACTGACACGTAAGATTGAATTCATTTAAGATGTACAACATAATGATTATATGTACATATGGCAAAACGATCACCACAATACATAATCACAATACACCATCACCATACATAGTTCACAAATTTTTTAATAAATAAAGTTGGGGTGGCTGGGCTGCTTAGTTGGTTAGGGGGTGGACCTTGATTTTGGCTCAGATCTCAGGGTCCTGGGATTGAGCCCCACATTGAGCTATCTGCTCAGTGTGGAGTCTGCTTCTTCCTCTTCCCTACTCTCAGCCTGCACATACGTTGTCTCTCAAATAAATAAGTAAAACCTTTTTAAAAATAAATAAAGCCTTATAAATAAATAGCAATTTTAAAGCCATGAAGGGAACCCTTTAGATCTTGTTATCTCCTCTCTGCTAGAAACTTCTAGAAAGAAACCCCAACTCACAGAAAGAATAGCTATACATGACTAAATGTCTCACTGCAGCATTAAAGAATAATGAGGTGGGGGAGGAGGACTCCAACAAGAGGGAAATAGTTAGGTATACGGTGCATTTCAATTTTGTCAGATAACATTAAAGTGTATTGTATAACTGGATGGGGGTGCCTGGCTAGCTCAGTCAGTAAACCTTGCCACACTTGACACCGGGGTTGTGAGTTCAAGCCCCACATTGGGTGTGGAGCCTACTGGAAAAAGGAAAAAGGAAAAAGGAAAGGAAAGGAAAAAGGGAAGGGAAGGGGATGGGGAAGGGGAAAGGGAAAGGGAATGGAAAGGGAAAGGGAAGGGAAAGGGAAAGGGAAATGGAAAAGGAAAAAGGAAAGGAAAGAAGGAGGAGGAGGAGGAGAAGAAGAAGGAGGAGGAGGAAGGAGGAGGAGGAGGAGGAGGAGGAGGAGGATTTAGCTGTTATCCTCCTCCTCCTCCTCCTCCCGCTGCCTCGCAGCCGCCGCCTGCCTCCAGAAGAAGAGAGAAAGAAGACAGAAGCAGTGAATCAAGAAAAAAAATTAATGTAAAACTGGGCAAATATATGTTATGTAATACTGCTATGGTGAGGTGAGGAGTATAGATGGCTAGGCTAGGAGAACTGAACCTAAAATTTTCCTGTACAATGTATATGAAAAGCAACAAGGAAAGTGGAAATCCTTAGTGTGTTAGCACAGCAGTTATCAAATTTTAGGGCACACAGAAATCTGCTGGAGAAGCCTGTTTTAAAATGCAGATTCTGGGGATCCCTGGGTGGCTCAGCGGTTTAGCGCCTGTCTTTGGCCCAGGGTGCAATCCTGGAGTCCCGGAATCGAGTTCCGCGTCGGGCTCCCTGTATGGAGCCTGCTTCTCCCTCTGCCTGTGTCTCTGCCTCTCTCTCTCTCTCTCTATCATGAATAAATAATAAATAAAATATTTTTAAAAAATAAAATAAAATGCAGGTTCTCCTGCCTCTCTCCTAGACATTCTGATTCTGAAGGCCCAAAGAGTGCCTGAGAGCTTGCATTTGTAATGACCACCCAAGAGCTTCCAAAGCCTGTGGTCTATGGACCATATATGTACCTGCATTCAATGAAAATTTACTGGCTACCTATATGCCAAATCCTGCTCTAGGTGCTAAATCCGAGCAGTAAATAAAACCACACTTGAGGAACAGCCATTTGGATAGTAATTTTTTTTTAATTGTTTACATTTAAAATGACATTTCTCAAAAGAATTTGAAAAAATAATTCAACTGCCAAAATTTTCCCGCCTAATTTATTTTTTACATAAGAGGAAAAACATATGAGACAGCTCTGACCTTCAGGTCAGCCTCTGGCATGGACACTGGAAGGGAGTGGTATTAGCTGGCCACACAGGGCTAGCCACCACCTGGAGAGGGGCTCCACAAATGAGGCCCTTAGCATTTCCTGCCATTCCTGTACGCCCTTCCCAGAGAATGAAGGGAGATTGCTGGAAACCAGAAATGGTGGTGGCAGAGAAAAAAAAAAAAGAATGTGTTACCTCATTTCTTAAGAAACACAAATTAAGGAACTTTTAGAAATTCCAATTCTTCTCTGCCTCCTTCAAGATTTTGATGCTGACCTCTGAACTCTGTGCCAGGTAGAATGTGCTCCCTGCCTTCTCTGCATTTTATCATTGATTTCCTCATCTGGCGTATTTAAACTTCACTACATCCTGTTTTGGTCTCCTCCGCCCCCCGCCTTTGGGTACAAATTTCAGCAAGTTTCTCCAGGTTACAGGAAGGCAGAGCCAAGGGTGGAATGAAATTTAGCATGGGTGGGGGCAGCCACCAATGGGGACAAGTCAATCCTATTTGTCTTGGCAAGGCATTCAGTAAGCTGTCGGTTATGTCATTTGCCCACAAGTGGGCAGGCCTCGCTGTTTTGCAGTCATCCATTTCCCAAAAATGGTATCCTGACCACACATAAACACAAGGACACGGACACAGACACACACAGAGACATATACAGCAGCACACTGCACCCCTAGCCAGCTTTGGCTCCAGAATAAGTAGGACCATGTACAAAGGAATGAAAAACAGAAAAGATACAATCCATGTGGAAAAAGAAAAAAACATGTAAGAATTTTAAATACTAAAATATTTGTTCACCTACAGAGTGTGAAAGTAGAATAAAAAGTGGATAGCCGGAAAATTTTATCTAGCAAAAGAGGTTATACAACACAGTTTTTTTGTTTTTGTTTTTTTTTTGTTTTTTTTTTTTTTTTTAATGATAGTCACACACACAGAGAGAGAGAGGCAGAGACACAGGCAGAGGGAGAAGCAGGCTCCATGCACCGGGAGCCTGACGTGGGACTAGATCCCGGGTCTCCAGGACCGCGTCCTGGGCCAAAGGCAGGCGCCAAACCGTTGCGCCACCCAGGGATCCCCCTACAACACAGTTTTGAAGTTAAAACGACAAAACCATGAAAGCTAAGCACTACCCCAAATTCCACTGCAAAAGTGTTTCATCTCAGGTATTTTATATGAATTAATTTTAATTTACAGCTAAATGTCAAGGAAAATTGGTTTGTTTTCTATATTGTGTTATGTTTGGTGCCCTAAGGCCTTTAGGCCCCAAGTAACTTATAAATAAATAACACTTTATCCCGATTGTTATGTAAAATAATTCCCCAGTTTATGCTTCCTACATTCCCTAAAGAAAACTCCAATCCTGGTGTTGCAAGGGAATTAGATCTGTAAACCCTAGCAAACAGTTCCTGAAAGCAGACTAAAAAATTGGTAAGATAACAGGCCTGTGTCCTTTTATATTTCTTGTTTTATTTATACGAACTTTGGGATTCAAACTTGTAAACAGAACATGCAATGGCATAAATATCTCCTAAATACAATTAAGGACACGGAAAAATCATATGATTGACCTAAGATGGGGGGTTGGGTAGAATAAACAACAGCAATTCTCTTAGTTCTGGCATCAAATAACTTGTGAGGGTTAAAAGCCCCATGTTTATATCTTAAAATCATCAAATGACTACATTGAGATAGTTACCATGAAATCATTATGCTCAAATTACACTAATTATAAATTGCACATTTCTGATTAACTGTTGAAGCTTTTAAGTGAAAGCTTTAATCAGCAATAGCCTTTTAAAAATACTTCCAATGCGTGTTCTGACAATGTTGAACTTTATCTGAGCCCCATGCTCAAGGGAAAGAGCCCCGTTCACGGCACACTACCCCCCTTTTGTGACCCTTCTGTGTTCAGAGCAAAGACTCCATGCAAAGGACCACTGTGTCCTGGAATATGCTGGGATGAGACCCACCTCCCATTTTCTTTAATGATTCCCTTGTTTTATAAAACCCTAAGTTTTCTCTCTCTACTTTGAGACTTTCCTCACTAATGCAAGTTCTCTCTATTGCAACAGTCTGAATAAAATGCCAGGTACATTGGCTCTTTCATTATAATAGAGTCCAACTTGCCCAAGTGGGGTTCATGGTAACTGACATGGGAAACAAAGGCAAAGGAAAAAAATTAAATTTCCTTACTATTTACACTCCATAAACAAGTCCTCGAGACAGGCAGAGTGACATTTCCTCCAGGAACTCAGCTGCCTTGATGTTAATACTTTGCTAAGGGCAAAAGCCAATCATAGCCCGACCCCCCAGGATCCAGTAAGTCTATTCCAACATATAAAAATTATTTTGGAAATTTTCTTTATCACTAAAATCCCACCCCACCCCCGCAAGATACATGTTCGCAACCATCCCTTAAGCGTATGATCCATTGACATATATCCAAAGGGTCTCATGACAAGGTTTCATTAGACAGCAATAAATGACCCTTTCCCCAACAATAACTAGCCCTCTCAAGGTCCTGGAAACCTTGTTTACAAAATTCCTTAAAGATTTATGCTACCCCTAACACCCTCCTAACTTGAAAATATATAATCACCACCCCTCACAACCCTATTGCAGCTCTTTCTGTCATGGGTCCTGTCCCCATGCTTTAATAAAAACCACCAAAGATGTCTCAAGAATTCTTTCTTGGCCATTGGCTATGGACCCCCACATCTCTCCTACATCAGTAACTTTGAGACTAAAATGATTTGGTCAGCCTCACTCTCTCTTAGCAGTCATCGAGAAAACAAAGCCTACTCAGTATGAGGATGATGGTACAGATACACTGCCCATGTTCATGCAGCTCAAAAGCAAAATGACCGCACTGAATCATTCACACTCCTCCAACTGCCCACTCATGATCTGAGAAGATGACTAGAGCTGACTGAATGAAGCCCAGAGAGAACCATATGTAAAGAAAGCAACTGTCACTCCTTCAAGTTTGTCCTCAGCAGACCTATCATTTGGTATTCTTCAAAGCATTTATCACTTCCTGCGCATACTTCCATTGCAGCCGTGATGACATTCAGCTATAAATTTTTATTCACTCAACTCATTAAAATGCAAGTGTGCATGTGTCACATCAGACACATTCCCAACACCTGCATAATAAACCCAAGCACACTCTGGGCCCGTTGTGTTGGCTGCTCTATTCTAGGATAGCGCTTGACACATAGTAAGCACCCACTAAACCTTGGCTGAATGAATCAATAAATGCCAACTGCTATTTCTGTTGTTATCACTACTACTTGGCAGGAAATGACTACGTTTCTGTTTGGTATAGAATTTTTAAAACCAAAACAGAATCCACTGACAAATGTACCTTCCCCATCTCAATCAACCATTAGACATGTCCAAGCTTATGGCTTCATTTGACCAATCTACAACTTTTCAAGAGCAGGAAATGCACCTTGTATGCTCCTTCAGAAGGCTGAGCGCAGTATAATATTGAACATTCAGGCCCAGGGTTCAGCTGAGGTATGAGACAGACAGGCTTCCAAGTTTCTAAGATCCCAAACAGTTCAACATTCTATCCAAAGTGCCAAACGCATCAGGAAGTCACTCATTTGCAGAATTCACTTACTGATGACAGTAGCTGATGGCCCTTTCGTATCTACTAAACCCCCAAATAATTCAACTTTTCTCTCGGAAACAGTAAATTAGATCAGGCCTGGTCACTATGTTGGTTCATAATTTTTTTTTCCAGAACTTAACAATTTCCAGCAAATGAAACGAAAAAGCCACATCCGGTATCAAAAATGAGACATGCACGTGAGGCTATGAAAGTACAGCAAGACCGCCCAAGTACATAGCTTAGAGTTGGCTGCAACTACCTAGCTTAACTTCAGACATCCACTCCTGGAAGGGAAAAGATCTAACAACAGTAGCCAGCAGTGGGAACCATGTAGCCCGGCTCAACTCTGTGGTAAAGGTACTCCACATGGATCTGCACCTTCTCTCAAGGATCCAGAAAACTAAAAACCACCAGAGTTGCGCCTGTCCTAGCAAGGGAATAACAGCCTGAGAAGGTAAACTGTGAATCCAGGAAGCAGGGGCTAAGATAAAAGATTAAATTGATTCCGGCAAGACACCACAGGAGGGGGAAAAATACAAACAGCTACTAAAAATCCAAATGTAAATTAAATCCCATTGTTAGGCCAAAGAATTGCTCAAGGGGAAAAAAATTAGACTCTTTCTCTCTCCCAGAATTTGTAAATCCCCCTTTAACAGGCTGGAATGGAAATTACAAAATTCCACCCCCAGGGGATCTACAAAAGTCACCACTGAAATGGAAATGCCTCTTGTAAATCACACAAAGCCCCAGCCAGAGCTCTGCTTTCAGTGTTGTCACTAAGGACAGGTGGAGGGATGAGGAGAACCTCAAGGAAAGAGGGTCTCAAACCAGGATTTGAGTCACTAAACAAAGTAATAGAAGAGCAAATGCTATCCTAATGAAATCTTCCCTAGTGCCCTATTCATGTTTCTCCCTCTCAAGGTTCTGTGTCCAGCCAGATTGGAGCTGGGCTGCCTGGCACAGGGTGGCAGTGTGACGGAGTTTCTCCTTCATTGATTGCAACTAAAATGACAATGTCGTTAATGGAAACATTTTCATTGTATTCCGACCTGAGTCTACTTTTCCAACAAAATCCTGTTAAACGTATACAGAGATCAAGTATTTCCAATGAAATCGCAGTATCCAAAGTGATCTAAGAGCAAAATATACACCTAATTTCAAAGATGGGATGAAGAAAAAAATGTAAAATATCTCATTAGTAACTTGATATTGACTACCTACCTGTTGAAATGATAGTATTTTGAACAGAGTTCATTAAATAGATCACAATTTGATTAATTACAATTGAATTTTTATTTATTACAATAAGATTACATTGTTCTATATGTTGGCTAACAATTTAAATAAAAAAGTATTTCCTTTTTAACAAATAATAAATAAAATAAGATTATACTATTAATACACACTAAGCTTGTTCCATTTTATTCCTTTTATAGTAGCTACTAGAAAAATTTAAATCACATGCGGTTCACATTATATTTAGACTGGATAGCTCTGGAGTTTCAAATCAGTTTGTATGTTCAGCTTTAAACTCCCTCTTCATCTTTTTTCGTGCCTGGCCTCCTCTGGCAGTCAGATGAAGTCTACAGGCCCTTCTGAGAATGATGGAATGATGTTTATAAATGAGTAAAATAAAATGTGCAAGAGGACGCAGGAAATCAATTATGCTGAAACATACTAACAGAATACTGTAAAAATACATTTAGGTTTTTTTTCTTAATGAAGGCACTGAATAGGAAATAAATAGTGGTGAGTCCAATAACTACTGTAATTTCTCCATAATGATACACATAAATGAAACCAGAATGCCATATCAAAATATCTGAGATTTCTACTGATGACAAAGCCATGGGTACCATTCTGCTGCTGTGTGTCATTGCCCACAGGGTAACCGGAGGAAATGCTTTACATTCAGTTAGTGGTAAGGAGGGAAAATGTAGATGTGATCTTTAGTCTACCAAAGGTGTACGGGTCCCTGACTTCTATCCAGAGATTCCAGGTTAAGAACGCTGTTTTAATACCTGATGAATTCCTGAGTCTGTTTGCCAAAGACGATCCCATTCTAGGATGTCATTTCACCTTGGCTCATTCCTGTTAATTTGGAGTTCATGACTCACAATTCCTGTTTTGACTACGACCAAACCAATATTATAAGGAAGCGCTTGCACTTGTTTTTTTCCGATACTTTTGCTCTCCAAAGGGAACAGGAAAAGCAGAAAAGGAATATATACTTAAAAGGGGGGGGGGGGGGATCTTAACTATGTACCAAAAAAACCCCAATTCTTTTAAGTTAATGATTCATTTCTGTGTGTCAGAATATTCAGCAACCAGAAAGATCACATAAATTTCAGCGACACTTCATATAAATGTACTCCATATCTCCCAGTCTGTTTTTATTTACAACACTTACTGTGTCCTATGTACTGTTCAAAGGACTACAGATATTAACTCCTTAATCCTTAATACAATCCTATGAGTTGAGTGCCATTAGTATTATACTCTTTTTACATATGAGAAAACTGAGCCTTGGAGGTTAAGTAACTTGCCCAAGGTCACACAGCTGGGCTTCTGACAGAGACCAACTGTCTATGATGTCTATGACAAGGTAACGGAACCCCAAGACTCTAGTCACTGCAAGTGAACAAAGGTCATCACCTTACCACCTTCATTCCCGGCTTCCAAATCACTCACTGAAAAATCAAAGCTAGATGAGGTAAGGAAGACCACTATATATCTTCCGGCCTACTCACAAGCAGTTTTCAAAATTAAAACAAATGGCTTTCTTTGTGAGGGAAAACAAAGCTCCTCAGTATCTTAGGGCAATGAATGCTACTAGGCCTGGCATTTTTTCCACTCTTATCTAAACTATGTTCCAGGAGAATCTAGGCCTAGCGATAAGCCAAGTTTCGACTTCACCACATCAGCTTAACAGCGATTACACACACACTCGAGTCTTCACCAGCAAGAGAAGGACACAGAAACCTAGGGACCTCGGGGTCCAGTCACTGTTGACACTCCGTTGCCAGAGCAAGGTAAACTCAAGAGCTCAGCGGTGAAACCAGCCCTACAGGTGTATCCAGGGAGGCAGGTTTACAGAGCCACATTCTTGCCTTCTGTGAACAAATGAAGGATTGTCTCCACGCTGTGCTGGGCTCAACAGGGCCAGATAAGCCTCCCTCACACAATAATCTCAATACAGAAACATGTCAGCTGGCTGCCACTCTGTAACAGCTAAGGTAAAAGGGCTCTGAATGCCTACCAGGAAAAGAAAGAGGAAAGTAATGTTACAGAAACATTTATTTAGAAAAACAATGCTCATTTGGTAAAGCTTCCCTACAGCAAGAATCTTTAGGGTAGATACAATCAGTAAACATTTATGGCTACAAAACCTTATGCTAGGTGAGTGGGTGACGGGCACTGAGGGGGACACTTGACGGGATGAGCACTGGGTGTTATTCTGTATGTTGGTAAATTGAACACCAATGAAAAATTATTTTATTAAAAAAAAAAAAACTATGCTACCTTTTAAAAGGTCTCCTGGACCAATTTAAAAGCCTCATCTCGGCTGTGTGAACTGCCATCCCCTTTCTGAAATGATAAGAGTCCCAGTGGTCGCTATAATATTAAATAAAATGACCTCATTTCCTCCAGAGAAATATTTTTACCTCAACCCCCACACTCTGGCACTCAAATACACAGGACTCTAATATCAAGGGGCAAAAAGTCAGACCTAATAGGCCTGGATCGTTCTCAGATTAACAACCTTGGGGGAATAATCCTATAAGAAAATATTTTCAAGATTTGGGGTAATAACATTTTTGGACCAGATGAAATTTGTTAGAGTTTGCACTTTTGTTTCTAAAAACTTCTGAAGTCATTTGTTTCCCACAGTTTTTCTCAGAAGCTACTTTGTGGGAAAGAAAGCCAGTTCCTAGGCAGCAAGCCAGCTCAAACCGGGTTGCTCTGAAAGAAAGCCAGCCCCCGCTGAGGCCAGCTCTCACCAAGGTGGTTAATTTTTGACCTAGGTAGAGCCATAGGTATGGACATGGAAAACACTTATAACACAGCATATTGTGCCACAGGCAAGACACACAGAGAGAGTGGATTGCAGGATCCCAGTCCTCTCGCTTCAAATTACATATGAAGAGTTATGCCAAACTGCAAAAACCAGTTATCTATAGAGAGAAAAATGAGGGGTGGGGTGCGTGGTTTGGAGGAACAGTGGGAAAATGGCCATCCAGGGATTAAGGACACAGAACCTGGAACTACACTGCCTCCTGTCCAAACCCCAACCCTGCCACTAATTACCTGAGTAATCTACAACAGTCGCATCACTTAAACACTCTCTGCCTCAGTGTCTTCATCTGTACATGGGAGCACACACCCCAGAGGCTGCTGTAAGGACTAACGAATGGACGTAGGCCAGGCACTTGGGCGCAATCTTCACGTTTTATTTCACAACACTTGTCATTTTTAATATAACCCTCGTAATGAATGCTAGGACTGCTGCCTCCGTGGAGAGAGGAAAGAAGTGAGTCTTGGAGAATTGAAGGAACTTGCTCCAAATTGGACAACTAAAAAGAAACTATAGGGGTGTCTGGGTGGCTCGGTCAGGAGGGCCTACAACTCTGGGTCTCAGGGTCATGAGCTCCAGCCTCACACTGGGCATAGAGAATTAGTTTAAAAAGGTTTTTAAAAGTACTTAAAAATATATAACTAAAAAGAAACTACGTACAAGGATGCACACCTTTCTGTGAACACAAGAGCCCCGCCGTGTTAATCTCCCTCTCTTGTCTGGCTCTTCTTTGCTTACTTTCTCCTTCAAAAAAAAGGGGGGTAGGAAAATTCAAGAAAATATGTATATACTTCGTTTAACAAATGGAAGTGACTTCAATGACAAAATTCAAGTCAAACTCCGGGAAGCTGTGTGCTAAGGGGCTCCCCAGCCCCTACCCTCCTGGCCTGGCTCATTCTCCTCATTCTCCATTAGGCTGGAGAAGAGTCTGGCCGAGCAGGGCACATGACACAGATTGAAGCCATGCTCACAGCAAAGCCACCAACAAATCCACCAGGGAGGAAGCTCCTCAGGCCTTAGTGGTGTCTCGTGAGGCCCAGGAGGGGTGGCATGAGAAATCTGGGTGCCCTTGGGGATGGGGGGGGGGGTGCAAACAGCCATCATTCCCCTCCATTTCTTCCTTCTTGAAATGCTCAAAACTTCCCTTAAAAGAAACACTGATTTTGTGGTTCGTCACTTTCTGCACATTGCTTTTTCATTTCTGGGACTGCGCCGGCGCTCTTTCACATATCAGAATGACGGCCACTGGTCTTTTAAAATGCCACCCTCGGTCACCCTGCGTGGCGGAAAAGGAAACATCACTGGCTGGCTGGCTGCCATCACAATATTTACCATTGCTGGAGTGTTTTGTTTGTTTTTGGTGGAGGATGCAGAGGGTTGACAAAGGAAAAACAAAACTCCTCTGTGTCAAAACCCAAGCTGAGGATGATTTCCTTCTCCGGCTGCCCTCGTGTCAACTGCTCACAAATCCAGAGCAGCCCTAGGCTGGAGGAGTGTTTATGGCCCTGCTGAGCAGTAAACATGCCATCCTTCAAAACAACACACGGAGCCACCCGCACATGAAACCAACCAGGTGGTTCCAGAAGGGATGTATTAGGTTTTGACGTCGAACGCTCAGAGTGAAATAACTTTGTTTCCCCTAAAAGAAGATAAACAAAAATAAATATAGGAGTGTTCCAAAGCAATGCAGCCAGCCACTTCTTCCTATGACTCACAGCAACCTCATAACTTCTTTTGTTATGTCAACTATGGGCCGGGAACCATGTGCTTTTTGGTGGATTGATTCATACATTCTTGAGAGCAGCTCTGGGAGGAATTTAAAATTACTCCCATTTTGCAGATGAAAAGACTGAGACTCACAGAGGTGAGCCACTGGCTCTGAGACCCTGGTTGTCAGGTTCTGGAGACTAAGTCAGGTCCAAGACGCCGGCCCCACATTCAGTTAAGGCTTCAAGAGGTCACCCTGTAGCCCTTCACTCAGGATTGAAGCTAAATGCTGTTGAAGCTTTTCAACAAAACACCCAGATGCCATAATGATCAACTTAAAACATTTAAAGCAGGCATATTCTAAATGTCTGAAATTAAAAGACTGCTAATACCAAGAGCTGCTGAGAGTGTTAAGCAAAGGAAATTCATATACTGCTGTTCAAAATGTAAACTGGAGCAAGCACCTTGCAGTGCTACCTGGAACCATCTAGTGGAACAAGATAAATGCATAGTCTATGCCTCAATCCTGCATTTCCACTCCAGCTACCCCCCAGAGAAATGCAAGTACATTCCATGTATACCAAAAGACATGAATGGCCATAATGACAGTAACATTATTCATAATAATCCCAAATTATAAGCAACACAAATGTCATAAAAAGTGGAATACATGGGATGCCTGAGTGGCTCAGAGGTTGAGCGACTGCCTTCGGCTCAGGGTGTGATCCCGGGATCTGGGATTGAGTCCCTCACTGGGCTGCTCGCCTGGAGCCTGCTTCTTCCTCTGCCTGTATCTCTGCCTCTCTCTGTGTCTCTCATGAATAAATAAATAAAAATCTTAAAAAAAAATGGAAGTGGAATACATGTTGGTATCTTCAAGCTACATATAATGCTATACAAAAATGCAAATGAATGAACTACTGATATATGCAACATGGACAAAGCCGAAGCATAGCATGGAAGAAGAGATGAGGCCAGGTACAAAGACTAAAAATGCTGAACGAACCCACAACGTCCCCAAAACAGTAAGACTCATCAGTGGGACACAGGTCAGGACAGTGAGGTTCCCTTTGGGGAGGAGACAGTGAACCCAAAAGGTGGCTTCTTGGTTGCCAAAGTCTTCTAGATCCGGACTGGGCTGGATTACTTGGGTGTGTTGAGTTTTTAATATCTCATCTATTATATACTTAGGATTTATGAAATTTTTAGATTTCCTCCTTCTCCCTCCTTTCCAAAACACAAAAAAAAAATCCGTAAAACCCTGAAATCTAAACCAGGCTTTTAAGACATGCACAGGAAAAAACAGGTACAACAGAAGACATTCTAAACCTAACTCAATATTCTTAACATTTAGGAGCAACACCATGGGAAAATCACCTCAGCAGTATTTTAAACTGTTTATATTCAATAAAGACCTGCTCATTGTGGCATCAAAGAGACACATGTACAACCCATCTCAAAAAGAGGCACAGAGGGTGGCTCTATGGTTGAGCATCTGCCTTTGGCCCAGGGTGTGATCCTGGAGTCCCAGGATCGAGTCCCACATCAGGCTCCCTCCATGGAGCCTGCTTCTCCCTCTGCCTGTGTCTCTGCCTCTCTCTGTGTCTCTCATGAATAAATAAATAAACTCTTCAAAAAAAATTAAAAACAGAAGAAAAAAAAAGAGGCATAGACATACAATGCCTAGCATTTGAAAGTAGAACTCTCTTGTTGCAATGATAAAGTCATTTACTCTTTTGGCATAAAATACTCTGAGGTAGGGTAAAAACTGAACATCCTCTGCAGTGGTTACTTAGGGAAACAGGGGCTAGCTTGTCCTTAAATGTCCTCCTCCATGGGGATAAATGGACGTCCAACAGTCCTACAGAAGACAACAGGACTCTACATAATATGACTGAGATATGTGAGGTAAAAAGCCAACACCCATGGTCCTAGGGAACAAAAATACACATTCTGTCCCTTGGCCAGCGTGCAAAGAATTCTAGTGCCTCTCACATCTGCCAAAGCACAAATAAAGTTTCAAACTCTCCAGATGCCTCTGAGGGAAGGCACAGTAGCTCCAAAGACATACAACCTGGGACTCTCCAGTCCCTTCTTTTGGATACCTCCTAAAAATATTCCAGACGTGGGGTGCCTGGGTGGCTCAGTAGGTTAAGTATCCGAGGCTTGGTTTCAGCTCAGGTTGTGATCTTGGGGTCGTGGGATTGAGCCCCGTGTTGAGCTCCACACTTGGCAAAGAGTCTGCTTGAGATTCTTTTCCTCTCCCTCCCCCCTCATCTCTCTCTCTCTCTCTAATAAATAAATAAAATCTTTTTTAAAAATATTCTAGACTCACTTCAAGCACATGGCTTCTAAGCTTCTCCTGACCTCCACTGTGTTGGAGTTGAGTTGAGTCCCTTCATTTTCTCCCTTAGAATGCTATTTCTTATTCAAACTTATCTTATCGGGATCCCTGGGTGGCGCAGCGGTTTGGCGCCTGCCTTTGGCCCAGGGCGCGATCCTGGAGACCCGGGATCGAATCCCACGTCGGGCTCCCGGTGCATGGAGCCTGCTTCTCCCTCTGCCTGTGTCTCTGCCTCTCTCTCTCTCTCTCTGTGACTATCATAAATAAATAAAAATTAAAAAAAAAAAAAGATTAAAAAAAAAAAAAAAACAAACTTATCTGCACAATTATTTCATTTACCACAAAGAACATCACTTTTCTGCCCATCTGCAATTCCCCAGGGCTAACCAAGACATCTGCAGATAGCAGGTACTTAATAACATCTTAACACACAAACGTATAAATTCTTTCTCAATACCAACAATAACAACATAAGCAAATATGTTTGTGTTCTCAAACCAGCAACGCCAGCCTGGTGCGTTTCAGGAGTGATCTAAATTCACCCCAGATGGGCTTTTAGACAGTCAAGCTGGTTTTTCTTTGAGCCTGGATTCCCCATGTGGAAAAGCTCCCAGAAAGGCTTGCCTAGATACAGAGAAAGTGATGTCTACACAATTCTGCTTCAGCCTTCTGCTGGGAAAACCTCCAGCTATTTCACTGAACTTCATATAACCAAGTCATAGTTCACATTTCACAGATTCCTCATGAGGGTTCTGACATCTTTGGAGAGGAGAGCTGGGGGAAGGGTGGGCAGACATCTGTCTTTAGAGTGGTTTCTAACAAACCGATAAGTACAAACAATTCTAAGAAGACTAGGATGTCACTGGTCCCTGTGGTCACCAAACAAAAAGGAGGTCTGTCCTATGGAATGACTCCAAAGAAGTGAAAAAGTACCTAATCGTGATTTAATTACAATATTTTACCCTGGAATCACAGAGGAGAAAATCACCCAGGTTTGAAGCTGGAATTACAGGTCTCATTGTCCACACAAATACATACAAGGTTGCCCTTGAGAAGAACTATGTAGAGATGGTGTCTGGGTAGCCTTCACCCATTTCAATTCTCCCACTTCTCAATATAACTTCCCCCATCTTGGTTTCCATTTAATTTTCCATCCTTCCTCCTATGTGGCTGCAAGGGGAAATATTCTGAGAAAGAAGTTTAAATCTGCCAGTTACATGCACTCCTTCCTTGTCTATTAATAACCCACCACTCTTACTGACTTTCCCTACCTTGTCTCTAAGCTATAAGCTCTTAGCAGACAGGGACTCTTCTTTTCTTTTTTAAAGATTTTATTTATTTATTCATGAGAGACACAGAGGGGGAAGCAGAGACACAGGCAGAGGGAGAAGCAGGCTCCCCACAGGGAGCCCAATGAGAGACTCGATCCCGGAACCCGGGATCACAACCTGAGCCAAAGGCAGATGCTCAACCGCTGAGCCACCCAGGTGTCCTGGAACTCATCTTTTCCATGCTATAGGTAGCACAGAGCATAGGCCAGCCCAACATGGCACACGTACAAATAATGGGAGACCAAATGGGTGAATAAGTGAATCAGGTTCCTCTTATACTTTGCAATAACATGAAATCCCAGAATAACCTTTTGAGATTCCAAGACACTATGCTTCCAGACGAGGAGAGGCAGGGATATTTTTGTTTCCCTCTGATATATCCCTACATCAGCCTATTTCCACTGGCTGAGATCAGTCAGAAGCAGGACAAACAAACAGGAAATGAACTGGTCTCTGTACAGTCAAAAAAAAAAAATATTCAACACAAATCTACAGAAATCCAAGTCACCTTGACCTTGGTACTACTTACCCAGCGTGCACTTACCCTTTCCTCTTTGAATTCCTTCAGGGATTCAACCCATTCCTTCCTAATAGTTTCTACGGTTATCTTTAACTCAAGTTCTCTAAGCAACACACGTGCGTAAGTGAACTATGCACTGTCAGGACAGAATAAGTGTCATGAATCTTGAAGATTCCTTACGTAAATTAACAAAAAAATTAATAAATAATAAAACCAAAAAAATCCTTTGAATATTTTGTGCATTCTACATGGCTGGCTAACACGGCAGAAATACCTTTGGATACAAGCGACCCTCGCTATCTCGGGAAATAGTATTAAGATGGAACCCTTTTGTAAACACCAACGAGATAAGGGAGGTCTGGTGCATAGACAGTGCCTCCAAAGGCACTCTACAGAGAACAGGTATCCTCATTACCAACACAGTCAGAAGCCAAACTGAGAGTACAGAACTGTATCTGTTCATGTCACTCTACGTGTTTCAAAAAACAAGCTTTCCTACAAAGACAGCCTCCATTCCTCTTGCCCCCAATCTTCCTGTCAGGCTTCCCTTAATAAAGTTTCTGCCTGATAAACATCATGAATGTTCTATTGTACTAAGAAGAAAGAAGCTTACATCAAATTGCCTGGTTGGAGCTGAACGCTTGGGAACCACCTGAGCAATCAGCTAAATTATTTGGAAAAGATTATTTCTCCAAGTGGGACAGTTTCCATGATTTGAATTGGCATAATACTCATCAAGAGGTTGTTTTTCTTTTACTAATTCTCTCATATCAGTAGTTTCAGGATAAGAAGTAAGCATATTTAAAGCATGTTTGTTCTCATGGACATTGAACTGCATCAGTCAAGTGTATTCAAGTTTTCCCAGGGGTTTTACACACACACATACACACACACACAATGTACTTTCCAACTCAGTTGTTGAAGAAGAGAGCTTTATTACATCAAAACATTGATTAAAAAGTCACTATATAATCAGGGCGCCTGGGTGGCTCAGTGGATTAAGCATCTGCCTTCAGCTCAGGTCATGGTCTCGGGGTCCAGGGATCAAGTCCTGCTCAGAGGGGAGGAGTCTGCTTCTCCCTCTCCCTCTGACCCCCTCCACTGCTGTGCACACTCTTTCTCTCTTTCAAATAAAAAAAATTTTAACTCTTTTTTTAAAATGTCATGACATAATGGGCAGAGAAATTAAATTTCATCTCATGAGTGAGCTAAAAAAAGAACACTCAAAGAATATCATGGTTTTTTTAAAAAAATACTGTGTATAAAATAATGAAGTAGTTTGTTCCCAGAGTTAAATAATGACAACCCAATGTATGTCCAATGAATAGGCATTTCATAACTTTTCCATAATAATTATCTTATAATTTTAAGAAGAGTCTATGCCAAGCTTTCTTTCATAGACTATTTTATTTAAATCTCACAATCCTAAAATGGGGGAAGGGGAGATAATTCCCTAAGGGCAGAGAGCTTAGCTTGTTTTTTTCATCTGTTTATCTCAAGATAGAGCACAGCACCAGGCATACAGTAAGTATTTAAGAGAATCTCTTGATGGAAAAAAAAAAAAAAAAAAGAAATGAAAAGAAAATCTCTTGATGGAAGGTTAACATTTTTTCATGTGCTAGACAAATGTAGCTCATAAAACTCAAGCAACTTGTCCCAGACCACAGGTTGGTAAGTGAATAAGCCACAGTTCCACTGAAGGGCTGTGGGATTTCCAAAACCTGACATGTAACCACTCTGTGAGTCCAGTCCTTCTAAGGGGGTTAACATTAATCCTTAGCACATCACATCCCTACAAGGCAGCCACGAGATCCCATCTTGCAGATTGAGAAACAGATACAATTTTCACACATTAACCCAGTACTGTCCCTGCCCATGTCTTTCCCTATCCTTTCTCTGTCTCTTTCCCAGTGTCCCTCTGCCCCCAGGCATTACCTTAGGGTCACAGATCCAAGGGGAAATGGATCTAAATGGGGAAATGGTCTAAAAACCATCAGAACTTGAAAGAAGCCAACCCTTGCTGGCTGATACCTCAGCCCCTAACTGCTAGAGGAAGTTATTTCCATTCTTTTATCAAAATCAGACACTAGCAGCAGAAACAACGGGATGAAAAAGGGAAGATAGGCTCATCTTGATATTCCAACAGGGCCTAATATCCCTGTGTCAGGGAGTGAATCAAAGGGAACTCTTCATAAAGCAGGAGCTTGAATCACTGGCTCCTCTCTTACCAAGAGATATGAAGAAAGGAGTTATCCTTTAGACTCCTACACATCTCCCAGTTTCCTCCAGCTCCCAAACACACTCAATCATTTGCTCCTATTCTCAGGGCTCCATGAATCACCAACGAGCTCTACCTGAGGACCTACCTGGTTCTCTTTCCAAGGTAAGGATCTTGTCCTTACCTTTCCTCCTTTCCAAACTTAAGGTTATTTAGCGCTAACTCAGCTCAGAGAGATCTTTTGAGCAGATGCACACCTATATCTCCTTAAACAGAATCCCTTAGGATCATGCAGATCTTCAGGCTTACCCTGAATTCACTTTTAGGCACTCCCTAAGGATGCCCCTTTGTGATGCTCCTGACTTCTGAAGCCACTCTAAGTCTAAAAGATATATGGTACCCATTTCTTGGATATCTGACCACAATTTAAAAAAAAAAAAAAAAAAAAAACAGCATTTCAATGAGAGGTTGGAAATAGTCTGCATTCAACTCACCTATTCTGGGTGCTGATGATACCAAGGATGGTTGCACGAAAACAAACAAGTTTGGCCAAAGCCCCAAGGCATAATTAGTCTTGCTCTAAACCCTTCCAAGGAAGCCAGGACCTACAGAATCTATTTTTCTTAGCCAAGAAACAGATGCGGGGTGTACATGATTTTCCAAGCATCTTCAACACAGATACAACTACCCGATACCTGTTCCCTCTGCCCAGAGCATCCACTGTTGGTGGGGGCTAGACGGACAGCCCTGAGAATCATTTGGTGTTTTAAAAAGGCTCTATTGAGGAGCGCCTGGGTGGGTCAGTCAGTTGAGCATCCAGCTCTTGATTTGGGCTCAGGTCATGGTCTCCGGGGTGGAGCCTCACATCAGGCTCAGCAGGCAGGGAGGATTCGCTTTCTTCCTCTGCCTCTGCTCTTCCCCCTACTCTCCATGCACACTCTCTAATAGATACATCTTTTTAGAGACAAAAAGTCTCTATCATTTCCATCCCATCATTATGACTTCTACAACATCTGAGAACCATCCACTGTACAATTCCATTTTAGCTTTTTTTTTAAAGCAGTTCTTCTGCATATAATTAAATGTATTTTAAATGGAAACTTTCTATCACTCCCGTAAGTAGACATATAGAATCAGCTGCCAGAAGAATCAGATAACTCCAAAAGCAAATACAATGAAAGCAAAATGATGACATTAAAAACTATGGCCTCTCAATCAGAAAGGAAGGTTAGCGAATATGCAGGGCGGATTGTGCTTTCATGGAAAGGGGGAAAGGACTGAATCAGAATTGAGGCAGGAGCTCCAGTGAGAAAAGCTGAGGGATTTATTTCCACCTCTTTTTTGCTGCCTGAGGTCCACACAGTAGACAGCTTCCTAAAGACTGTTTCTCAGGTACAGATGCTATCAGGGTGACAACTTTCAACGTCACATGACCAACTGAGGAAAGGCTTCCTCTCCAAACACCCAGCTCCACGGGAGAGTCGGGAGTCATACTGATTTCCACTTTCTGCCCTTCTTTTCACAAACCATTTTGAATAGCAGACCAGGGGAAAGAAACTTCTAGCGTCTGAGATGTTTAAGAGTTGATAAATGACGACAAGGGCAGAAAACCCCAAGGTAATTCCTACACAAGCAAGGTCACCCAGAACTCCAGATAGCAAGAGGACCCAGAATTGGAAATGCTAATGGCAAGGAAAGTATTTCAACAAGATACAAAAAATAGCAGGGTATTCTTTCTTCTGCATGACTGACCTTTGACAGCTCAAGGTCATACCAAAGTGATAAATGATAAAAGCTTAGGTACTGGTACCTGTTTTCTAAGTTGAGATGATGGTATTTTTTCCTGACCATGGAAATTTCTGCCAACTTCTACAATCCTGGAATTCATCTTGTGATTAAAAGAAAAAGGGCAGGGGCACCTGGGGGGCTCAGTCAAGTGAGTATCAGACTCTTAATTTCAGCTTAGGTCATGATCTCAGGGTCTTCACTTGATCTTAGCCAAAAGGCCGAGAAACGATATGATCTCAGGGTCTTGGAATCGAGCCCAGAATCGGGCTACTTGCTCAGCTTGAGAATTCTCTCTCCCTCCCCATCTGCCCCTTCCCCTCATATACTCTAAAATAAATAAATAAATCTTTAAAAGAGAGAGAGAGCAAAGCCAGAAGGTTATGACCACTGAAGTACAATAGATTTGTGATTAAATTCCATTGCTGCCACATACAAAGCCTCAGTTTACTCATCTGCAAATGGGAATAATCTCCTTAGGTTGTTCTGAGAATCAAATGAGGCAATATACATAAACTGCCTGGCACATACCAGACACAGTTGCTCCTCCCTAAACTTCATGAAATCTATTACTTTTAAAGATAAAAATATTTTTAAAAATCCATGAAATTGAAAAGGATTTATGTACCAAATGCTTAATATCTTGTAGCCATACTGGTGTAAATGCTGTAGATGTACCGATTCATTTAATCCCACAAAAGCTCATGAAGGCACCACTACTATTATTTCCATCTTATAGATGAGTTCACTGAGGCAAAGAGAGGCTTAGTAGCTTGCCCAAGGTCACAGGGTTAGTCAACAGCAGTGCCAGGCTTGCAGTCCAGGCAGTCTGGCTCCACAGATCACACTCCTAACAAGCCGTGCTGCCTCTGAAGTGCCAGAGAGGGATCATGAAACAAGCCCCAAACTATGAATACAGGGACAGCTATGCAATAAATCAAATACAGTAAAATGTTTATGGCAGAATCAATTAGTGGGCATACAGGTGTTCGTGATAAAATTCTTTCAGGTGTGCTGTGTGTTTAAAATTTTTATAATAAAATGTTGGGAGGAGAGCAAGGAAGAGCCCAGAATGTCATTTCCTGCTCAAAAATAGAAGAGCACTAGAGAGGATTTGCCAACAATGCCACGGTGAAAGGATTTTTTTTTTTTAAGTGTCCCAGTTAAACTCCACAGAACAGAGAATCAAGTTACAGGTGACCCCAACTGGGGTCAAAGGCTGGGAAAGATACAGGAGCAAGTGGGATGAAAACCTGGGTCCCCTGCCAGAGTAGCTAGAGAAACCATCTCCCGGTTGAAAGCGTTAATGGAAATGCCAGACTAAAGCAGTCATCTGGAAACCGTTGCTTGACACTGTACATGCAAACAGATACCACATCTTCTGAAATGGCAAGAATGCAAGGGTCCAGCCATGCCTATCTTTAAGTACTGGCAAGCACCCAAGACAAGTGAACAGATACCGACTTCTCAGGCGCTACAGATGAGGACCAGCTCTTAAAAGCCTCCCAGGGAATGAAGGATGGAAAGGACGAGAAAGGGGAACTCCCCAGGACGAGGCTGAGCCATCACCTAAGGGGTGGGGGAAGGGGGAACTGGTATCCAGCACTGCAAACCCCCACCAGGGAGGAAATTCTCAGTGCTCACAAAGAGGGCAGGTTTATATCTTTCAAGAATGCTCCTGCAATTTGTGTTCTACATACTTGGATGTGAGCCCTTCCACTGAAGGCGTCCCAACTGCTAGACTGGGTCTGGGGGTAGGAAGGGAAGTTGGAGAGAGAAATGAAAAGGAAAGGATGGTGAGGGAAGAAGGGGATGGAATTTTAGGCATGTCCATATGCAGCTGGGAAAAATAGAAAATGGTGCATCTTTTTGGAAGGGCAATTTGGCAATATATAACAAAACATAAAATGCGTCTACCTTTTGAACCAGAAAACTATTGGGATTTTATTTTACAAATACAATTATATGTACATAAAGATCAAGGTACAAGGAAGGATATCTTACTCACTGCAGCATGATTTGTAAAAACAAAAGGCTGGAAAGAACCTTAATGTTCATCAGCAGGGGACCAGTTAAATAAATTATGTATGGAACACTGACAAGAAGGCAAACTCCAAGTCGCTGAAAAGCATGAAACCAATCTCAGCACTAATATAAAAAGAACTCCAAAAGAGAGGTGCAAATATTAGTTGTAAGTAACAAGGAACAGAAGCTGGTATGTACAAATCACCAAAAAATACATCAGTGTGTACATGTGTATATGTACACAAAGACACCATATATTATAAATACATTATATATATATACACACATGCACACACTCTTTTCTATATATATTTTCTTGCACATATCTTTTTCAAAAGGAAGGAGGGCAATGGAAGAGGAAAAGGAATATGCTTATATAGTATAAACAATTTCTAGAACAAGATACCATTGGGGAACCCGGGTGGCTCAGTCGGTTGAGCATCCAACTCTTGATTTCCACTGGGATCACGATCTCGGGGTCTTGAGATCAAGCCCTGCATTTAGGCTCTGACACAGCATGGAGTCAGCCTGAGATTCTCTCCTTTCCCTTCCATCCCTCCCCAACTCGCTCTGGGAGAAACGGAGGAGTCAGGAGATCAGAGACTTTTCACTCTCTACCCTTTCTACTGTTTGAATTTTTTATTCATCTCTATTCTTTTTCCACTCTAAATGAAAGGAAATAAATATGAATTTTTTAAGGAAACATTTTATTATTTTATTTCTTTAAACATATTGGTTTCATAGCCACCATGGGTATTCTTTTTTTTTTTATTTTAATTTTATTTATTTATTCATGAGAGACACACAGAGAGAGGAATAGACACAAGCAGAGGGAGAAGCAGGCTCCTCACAGGGAGCCCAGTGTGGGACTTGATCCCGGGATCAGGATCACGCCCTGAGCCAAAGGCAGACGCTCAACCGCTGAGCCACCCAGGTATCCCAACCATGGATATTCTAAACCAGACCACCAAAATGACATTTTTTTTTAATGATTTCACAGTACATTTATTGTGTTGTTTGTAAATTCGTACTGAATTATTTCCTAGGGGACATGATAATTAGTAGTCTATCCTAAAATGCTTTACATAAATTTATGTCGGATTTTAAAGTTCTTATTGGTATGCATTAATTCTTCATGATTAAAATCTCCAAGACAAGGAGGTATCACTCCCATTGACATTCTTCAACGATTTCTTGAGTGATAAAATCAAAGACTTGAGCTATCTTGATTTTTAGAAATCATGCAATTCATACAGTTTGCAAGTGATTAAAAGTTACTCTCCTTTAAAATCACAGGCCCTCTGAGGATACATGGAGGGCTTTCAGTCCCTACAGGTGATGCAGTGCAGAAAACCCTCAGATGCTGCCTCTGCATGCTGAGATAAGATTTTGAAAAGGCCAGTGCGCCTGGATGATGCAGTCGGTTGAGTGGCCCATGCTTGGTTTAGGCTCAAGTCATGATCTCCAGGACCTGAGACTGAGGCCCCCGCCAGGCTCCATAATCAGGACAGAGTCTCCCATAAGACTTTTCCCCCTCTGCTCCCCCACCAGCCCAGGGCACAAGCACGTGCTCTCTCTTTCTCAAATAAATAAATAAAATCTTTAAAAAAAAAAAGATTTTGGAGAGGCATTTTACTGAAGCCTTTTTTACTGAAGCCCTTTGGTATCCACCAACATACAGGACTATCACCAGTCACAAGACCACCAGTAAAATATGATGAGGCTCCACTGCTTGTTTGAAATATTTGATTCACAGGAAATGTACAGTTTATTTGAAGTTGAATCCCCATACCTCTGCTTGCTGGCAGGACATGACATTCTGAGTATGTGATGGACATTTCATCGGACTGCTTTGAACATAATACCCAGTTTACACAGGATATAAGAAAAAGAACTAAAAGAAGAAATTGCTGAATAACTCGCTGTATTATGAACATCTCAAAATAATTCAAGTGAAAGAGTAAAGTTTTATAATACTGAGGTCCTTTCTCAAAAGGCAAGCAAAGGGAAAAGGCTGGTCTCAGGCACACAGGAACAGGAGACTGGACCCACATCAGAATCTCTCCCTCTCTGTACATTTTCCCTCATTGCACACCAGCTTCTTCTGAATGCTGGAGGTGAAAGCTCTCAGTCCCCAGCACTTATCTGTAACCAATTTACCAGGAGCAGGAACACATCTCAGATTTCCAATCATTAGTGTTTGAGACCATATAGTTCTTTGTTTGCACGGCCCTGTGCATTGCAGAATATTTAGTAGCATCCCCAGCCTTGACCCACTAGATGAGATGCCAGTAACACCTCCCTCTCTCCCAAGCTGTGACAATCAAAATACCTCCAGACATTGTCAAATGCCTCCTAGAGGTAAAAGTGCCACTGACCTAGAAAAACTCAATCAATTGTTCAACTTACCCTCCCTAAGTGTTGAGAAACAGCACTGATTAGCTGGCTTGTTGCGCAAACATGGACAAATAGACTATGGCAAACTTGCACTCACAAGGTGACCCCTTCCTAGTCTTGCGGTTTAAGAGAGGTTTCCAGAAAGAGAAAGTTGTCAATCACAATCACTGCTACTATACTCTCTGTACTACACCACCTATACTCTCTAAGTCAGTGCCGTCTGATACAATAGTCAACAGCCACAGGTGGTGACCTGAAATGCAGCTACTGCAACTGAAGAACTGCAGTTTTCATTTTTATTTCACTTTAAGTTCTATTTAAACAGCCACGTGTAACTATTGGCTACCAAACAGGGCAGCATAATTCTAAGTATTGAGAGATTTCAGGTTCCTTTACAACAGCCCCTGGCACATAGTAGGTGCTTAACAAGTATTTATTGAATTAATGAATAAATGAATGGACAAGGTTGGCCCCAGGATCTGATGTGAAAAAGATTATTAGACAAAGTCAGATTGCTCCAGCCATATGAAAAATGAAAAACACAACAATAAAGAATCAGGGAAGTAGAAATAACCCAAGTATCCATTAATGGATGAATAGATAAATGAAATGGGGAGGGGGTGTATGTGTGTGTGTATAAAATGGAATATATTATTCAACCCTAAAAAGGTAAGAAATTTTGACACATGCTCCAACAGGGATCAATCTTGAAGACATTATGCTAAGTCAAATTAGCCAGTTACAAGAGGATAACTATTGCACAGTTCTACTTAAAGAGATACCTAAGGTAGTCAAATTCATAGACACACAGAGTAGAAAGGCAGTCCAGGGGAGGGGGAAGAAGGAGTAAGTGTTTACTGAGTACAGAGTTTCAGTTTAGAAAGCTGAAAAAATTCCGGGGGTGGATAATGGGGATAGCTGGATCACAATGTGCATGTAATTAATGGCACAGAAAGAAATGGTAGAAATGGCAATTTTTACATTATATATATTTTATTATGAAAGAGAGCAGAGCAGAGAAGGAAAGGAGAGAGAGGAAGCAAGGGAAACATGGAGGGAGAGAGGGAAGAACCAGGAAAGCTTAATACAGTATGGTAGACTGAATCATTGCTCATGACGCATGTTGTCTCTGTATTAAAATTATATGTCCATGCTCTTTGCCATGTAACTTTGCAGTTTCTTCCAATATGGATAGAGCATACTTGCCTGCACCATTAATGTAAAGTTTGGCCATACAATCTGCTTTGGCCAGGTGTAATATGATACAAGCAGAGGCTTCAACTATGCTTTTGCAGTGTGTCTTGGCCTCTTAAACTCTGGCGATTCGCCATTGTAAGAATATGTCAGAGTAGCTGCTAGTCAGAGAAGAAAGAGGAAATAAATAAACCCAACCTCAACCCCATTCTCCAGAGACAAGACCAACCACCCCACAGCCTGACATAAAGCCACTGTATAAACCTGTGATTGAGAGAAGGGCAACCTTGTTGGAGGCTGCAAGTTTTGGGGGCAGTTTGTCACACAGCACATTAATAGCAAGCGGTACCTGACACAATGAGTTTCAATGGTCATGGCTTTTTCCACCACGAGAATCATCAAAGCATAATGAATATTGTAGTGGAAGCCAAAAAAGTGCTCCAGGATCAGCTGCCTTCTAGAATTATAGATACATCAGTTCTGTTAAATATAATGCCCTAACTATGAACTGTTAGGAATCATTATTTAAAAGGCCCACTAGGCATCAGAACCTGGAAGAAGGTGAGTCTAATGTGGAATTCTGCTACATTCCTTAAAGGCCTGTGGCTTATGGTTTTAAATGGTGTAGAATCTGAGGAAAACAAATCTTGGCACCTCTCATAACTCATCATCATCCCAGAAGACCATCTCATTTCAAAAGGATCCAACTTGAAACGCTCCCTGAAGCACTTCAGGCCTCACTCGGCCTTCTCCTTCTAAAATTTCTACTTTCCGCAGTCCCTGGCAGTCATTTTGAGAGAGCGGCCAATATACTCTACTATCTGAGACCCTTCACCCAGGGAGGAAATAAAATTTGCATCCAAGTCAAGCACATGTTTTTATGCAATTCAAAGGAACTAAACTATGAACAATCAGACAACTCACAGAAGCCCTGTCATCATTGACAAAGATTCATGAAGAAGACTCAGGCACACCATCTCTTCTGAAAGACATGGATGCCTTCCTGCACCCTGCTGAAAGGAAGCCATCCCAGCTTCTTGCCTGATGTGTTTCCTTGGGCTTTAACAGGCTGCATGCCCTTCTCTGGCATCCCTTCACCCCTACATCAAATGACCAAAGATGGGGAGTGGTTTGGAGTTCTTTTTCCTCCAGAGCAAACGTCTTACCCTGTTATGTCCCAAGCTCAATGTAGTTTCCTCTGGGCACATTCAATCGTGATGCCACATCCAGCAGGAATGAGAAGGAATCCAAGGGCAAATGGGAAAAGACTATCCAGGGGATGAGAGGGATAGCAGCCAGGAAAAGACTGATTTTAGGGGAAGAGAGGGAAGTTATTTGAGGCTTTCTGAGGCTCAAGTGCTCTATCTGTGTTGCCTAACCAATCCCTAATTCTGCATATCACACACCAAAGCAGTTCCCATTGCTCATCTGAAAAAGTGACAAGGGCATAAGGCAGCAGATTAGGATGAGCACACAGACCCGCAGCAAAGAAGTATAAGAGAAAAGATCGTTAAAAGAAAGATTTATGACATACGCCATTGTTTTAAATTCAAAGTATTAACAAATGCCAAAACCACAGGGAATATAAATACTTGAGAAAGAAATTCACCAACCGATGAAATTTTGCTGGCAATTTTAAACATGTTCTGCTGCAGTAACATTCCATTACCCTATGTGTGTGTCGTATGCATTTGATGTACACATTTGTTGCTCCTTTTAGTTAACTCCTTATAAAGAGTTAATTAAGTAGGTATTCCTTTTCACTCAGTTTCTATTATGTAACTTCCCAGGCTGTCAACACCACTTGACCTTCACTTGGCTAGAATCATTTCTGTTCCCTAATCTTTATTTAAAGTTTCTGGTCAGCCTGAAATCTCATGTTTTCTTGCTAAAATAATTATGAAACCTCTGAAAGGTTCAGAGTGGATGACAAAGGCTCCCAATGATGATGGCAATGATGAAGAGGAAAGGGAAAAAAAAAAATCAAGAAAAGCGACCCAACAGTCAACATTTATTAAGTATGTGAATACAGTTTTCTGAAGAAAAAAAAAAAATGTAAGAGACTTGTCCTCTCCCCAGGAGATATTAGTCCACTCATCTCTGCTCTTTATCCTAGCAGTGATAGAAATATAATGAGAGGAAGTAAATCTTCAGGAGACCTCTAATCTAGTAGATTCTCTCTTTCCCCATGCCACCCCCAAATTTAGCACCTTTATGAAGGAAGAACCAGAAAGTTCTTTTGGGTTGCACAGGAATTGATAAGATACCCCATCTAAAGTTCTGACTGTAAGTAAGTAGGTAGGTATGTAGGTAGGTAGGTAGGTAGACAGACAGACAGACAAATAGTTCTGACTGTTGCAGTCCCCATGATATTTTAATACAAATTTGGCCAAACCTTGATTTTTTTTTTCAGATTTTATTTATTTATTCATGAGAGACACAGAGAGAGAGAGAGAGAGAGAGAGAGAGAGGCAGAGACACAGGCAGAGGGAGAAGCAGGCTTCACACAGGGAGCCCAACATGGGATTCGATCCCGAGTCTCCAGGATCAGACCCTGGGCTGAAGGCGGTGCTAAACCACTGAGCCACCAGGGCTGCCCCAAACCTTGCTTTAAAGGTCTCTGTTGATAGATACATCGCAAACATTATAACTGAGTGTATCCTGGAAAAACTATAAACTCCTGAAACATGCAGCATGGTACTGTCTATCAATACACAAGCATATGTACATTTAAGTATGGCACAATAAGATCTTAAGATCTGGGTTTGAAACTCACCTTCAACCTTTATGGACTTTTGGATTTTTGTACTAATTAACTGTTCTAAACCTTAGTTTCATTACCCCTAAAAAAAGGATAATAGTAATAATTCTATGTGAGTAATAGAAGAAATGTACATAAATTGCTTACCACAGAAGCTGCACAGAGAAGGCATTCTATCAATATTAGTATTTGCTATTATGTATTGATTTGGCTCAAATCAGATTTTCTTTCTTGAATTGCTTAGAACTTTTTTTATTTATGGAACAATTCACATAATGAGGGAAAAAATATATACAATGAATGTGAGGAATCCATGCAAAGCATTATACAACTTATAAATACTGATGCCATAAAACGCATTTTGCATTAATTTCATCTAAAATCCATTTTTATAGTGTAAACCAAATGTGATTTAAATTGATGCTTATTGTTCCCTGTTCTGAATTAGCATAAAGAACACTAAAAAAGAGATACAGAAAAATAATAAGTTTCTTTAAATGTTTACTTTTAAAACTCACATTTAAAAACTAAATAGGGATCCCTGGGTGGCGCAGTGGTTTAGCGCCTGCCTTTGGTCCAGGGCGTGATCCTGGAGACCCGGAACCGAATCCCACGCCGGGCTCCCGGTGCATGGAGCCTGCTTCTCCCTCTGCCTGTGTCTCTGCCTCTCTCTCTCTGTGTGACTATCATAAGTAAAAATAAATAAATACATACATACATACATACATACATACATACATACATACTAAATAAAATAGGGCAGGCCGGGTGGCTCAGCGGTTTAGCACCGCCTTCAGCCCAGGGCATGATCCTGGGGACCCAGGACTGAGTCCCAGGTCGGGCTCCCTGCATGGAGCCTGCTTCTCCCTCTGCCTGTGTCTCTGCCTCTCTCTCTCTCTGTCTCTCATGAATAAATAAATAAAATCTTTAATTAATAAAGAAATAAATAAACAAACTCACTCAAATTTAATCCTAAGGAAGTGGCAAGGTAGCATTCAACTATAGTTTTGCTAGAGAAAACAAGGTATTCTGTTCCTTGAAAACATGAATTGTGGCATTCATCTTAGCATCCTCATCACCAGCACAGTGCCTAGGACAGAACAGGGCTCAAACATCTGTTGAAAGCATAAAGAGTGGGATGGATGGATGGATGGATGGATGGATGGATGGATGGATGGATGGATGGATAAAGTGGGTGGATAGGTGCATAACTAGGCAGGTGAATGGGTGGGTAGGTGGATGGACGGGTAGATGAATGGGTGCATTCGTTAGCCAATTTAACGTTATCAGTTTGTATTAGTTACCTACTGCTATGTAACAAATGCCCCAAACTTACTGACTTCAAACAACATACATTTATTATCTCACAGTTAGTGGGTTAGATAACTGCAGTCATCTGCAGCATGACAATGTCTGAAGGATACTCTTCCAAGTTCACTCACATGGCTATGGCAAGGGGCTCAGTTCCTTACCGCATGGGTCTCTCTGTAGGTCTGCTTACAGTGGATTTCCCCAGAATGAGGAATCCAACAGAGAGGGAAAGAGAAAGAACGCCAGGATGGAAGGTAAACTTTTATAATCTAATCTTGGAAGTGATAGACCATCACAGACCAACCCTGACAGTGCAGAAGAAAACGGGGTAAGAGTGTAGATACCAGGAATCATTACATCATGGAGATGGTAAACTCTGAAATCATCAAATTTTGTAAATCCTGCAGCCAAGCTCAGACAGTGACAAATTAACACAGCAACATAGGCAGGTATTTTTGCACATTTGTAAAAATATACAAATCATTCAGGTTGTGTTGCTAGGGTAAAAAGGGATGTATCTATAAATAAGAAAAGGTAACTAACTATGAGAAATATCAATGCTGATTTTCTTCTTGATCCAAAAATGATTGAAATACTCTTGCTGCCTAACTTTCAACTCATAGCTATCGTGATTTTCATTCTAAAAATTCAGGACTTGACTCAGCAAACACATCAGTGCCCAGAAGGCAGATTTCCAAAATCCCATCTCTCCCTTTCTGGAGCACATGCTGGTTCTAAATGAAAAAGAAGTTCAGACCACAAAATGGTCTCTCATCTCCAGCCCTCACACAAACACGTTGCATTTTTCATACAGCATCAAATAGAATCAAACACTTCTCTAGAATGCCTTATTATCCAAGTCTGATTTGGAAGGCTGATTTTTACATCACCAAAAGCTTTGTGTTGATTTCTGTTTCTGCATCTGTTATCAAATGTCACTCAAACTTGGACTTTAATTAAGTCATAACTGACAGATGTTGACTCTCCTGAGTCTGAGCTCTTCCGTGACTGAATCAAGTCCTTGGATATCCATATTTGGCACATTCTTCCTCGTTTTAAACGTTTCCAGAGGATGGTGGCAGCGGCCAGCATGTATTAATATAAAGAACTTCCAATTATGTTTTTAGGCTGGAATGAAGGAGAAACAAGTGCCAGGCTGAACTCAGGAACTGCTGGATGATGGAGAGGATCTCTATCCCCAAGAGCAGTCTTTATTTATGGCTGCTTCCTATCCCGGTGTGTTCACAATTACCCTTTGCAAAGGCTTCCACTCCAAGTGCTATGAAGCCAAGAACATTTGGTAAACTCAGTAGTGTCTCTGTATGGGTTGTCACTCCAGGCTGCTCCTCCGAGTCAGCCCATATGTGACACTAGATGATACTGTGAGAGCTGCTGAGTCACAAGATACTCGCAACGAAAGTAAATCATCATCAACACCATCAACGATAGAATTTATTGTGTGTGACTACTTTTTAAACAGTGGGGGGGGGGGCAGGGGGTGTCATGCAATATTTATGTAAAAGACCTTTCTCGTCAGGGATTTATCGCTGGTAAAAAAATTTTGACCATGTTCTAGAGTTAATTACTCTTGCATTTGACTTTGCTATTCTATTGAACTAAACTCAATTACATACAAAAATCAATCAAAACTTACGTAGCTCGTAGCTCGGAGGACGGGTAAACCACTGATGATGCATTACAAGCTATGCAGCGAGATCCTCACTTAGTAGAAGCTTTATTCCCTGCCCTAATTCAAATTACACATTTTTACACTTGCTTTGTTTGAAAGAAACAAAGGCGGGGAGGCTTCCTCAAACACCACCTTCATTCTCAGTGGTATCCCTCACAGGTATTTTGAAGCAGAAATCCGTTTGACTATTTCAAGTTAACAAGAAATGGAAACCACTCCAGGAAGCAATCTTTCAAGTTCTAATTCCAGGAAACCAAAATGTCAATTAAAGTGCTTAACCTTGGGCCTCATAGTGATGCTCAATACCTGTTTGGCAGTGATGGTGGCATTATAGGGCTTCCTTTCATTTAATTTGTGCATCTCAGCATGGGAAAGGAGATCAGAGGTTCTTCATAGAGTCTGACCCTAGGCCCCCCAAAACTCGCCCCCACAAATGGCATACTCGGACGGCTATCAACATTACTTCCAGGGACATCGTCACCCTCAACATGCAGGCATTCCACTTGACATAATCCTGAGAGCACACACAGGTAGAGAGGATCCAGAATGGCTTTTTATTTTTTTAAAAAAGATTTTATTTTTATTTATTCATGAGTATACACAGAGAGGAGAGAAAGAGAGGCAGAGAGACAGGCAGAGGGAGAAGCAGGCTCCATGCAGGGAGCCCGACGTGGGACTCGATCCTGGGTCTCCAGGATCACACTCTGGGCTGAAGGCGGCGCTAAACCTCTGAGCCACCCAGGCTGCCCTAGAGTGGCTTTTTATTTTTTTTTAAAGATTTTATTCATTTATTCATGAGATACACAGAGGAGAGAGGGAGGGAGGGAGGGAGGAGAGAGAGAGAGAGAGAGAGAGAGAGAGAGAGAGAGAGAGGGGCAGGGACACAGGCAGAGGGAGAAGCAGGCTCCATGCAGGGAGCCCGATGTGGGATTCCATCCAGGGACTCCAGGATCACGCCCTGCGCTAAAGGCAGGCGCCAAACCGCTGAGCCACCCAGGGATCCCCTAGAGTGGCTTTTTAAAACCACACTGTATCACTGTTCAGTTGAAGACTCACTATCTTTACAATAAAATCCAAGTTCACCTGTAAGGTCTACAAAACTCTACATTATCTGGCCTCTGGCTGGTCTTCAAGCCACCATCCATCAGTGTGCCACTGGAGCCAGCTCTCCTCAAACTCACTAAAGGTCTTCTCCACCCCAGGGGCTTCACTGGCTCCCTCTGCCCCCAAATCATCTTGAAGCAGACTCCTCGGGATCCAGACCCCATCTCAAAGATCAAGTTCTACAGGAGGCCTTCTTGACCAGCCTATCTAATGTTGCATCCCATAATCCAATGTTGCTCTTCCAGTTATTTTTGTCTGCATTCATTAACATGTCTATCACCTGACATATGGGTGCACATAAGAATATAAGGTCCATAGTAATAGTAGTTCATAAAAATTAGGGCTTATAATGTGTATTAAACTTATTAAGGCCAGGCATATTTCTAAGTACCTTTGTTCTCACAGGTACAGTATTATCCTCATCTTATAAATGTGAACACTAAAGCACAGAAAGGTTAAATAATTCACCCAAGACACGCAGCTACTCAGTGGTAAAGCCAGGATTCAAATTCAGAAGTGTGTGGCTCTAGAATCCATGCTCTTAATCATCACACCCTGCTGCCTTCCCGTCAGAAGAGGGACCCTCTCTGCTCTACTGAGTGGTGAATCTCCCAGAGCCTGGAATGCTTAACAAAGAGAGCTAGAGAGGGGCTCCTGGGTGGCTCCCTTAGGTATCTGCCTTCTGCTCAAATCATGATCCTAGGATCCTAAGATTGAGCCCAGCATCAGGCTCCCTGCTCAGCGGAGAGTCCGCTTCTCCCTGTCCCTCCCCATGCTCATAGTCATGTGCACACTCTCTCTCTCTCTGAAATGAATGAATGAATGAATGAATCTTAGAGAGAGAGCTAGAAGAGGAGAGCTAACTCACTGCCTACTCCAGATCATCTGCCTTTTCTCCTATCACCTCCAAATCCTTCTAAGTCAGGGATCCTATCCTCCACCCCACCAATGTACTCAGTTTCTTCACTCCAAGTGTGATGTGAAAACATACAACACGAGCGGCTCTGCTGTACACTTCTTCATTCACAAGGCAATGATTTTAAGAATCCAGGAAAACAGGTCAGCCCTGATGGCTCAGTGGTTTAGCACCGCCTTCAGCCCAGGGCCTGATCCTGGGGTCCCAGAATCGAGTCCCCCGTTGGGCTCCCTGCATGGAGCCTGCTTCTCCCTCTGCCTGTATCTCTGCCCCTCTCTCTCTCTCTCTCTCTCTCATGAATAAATAAAATCTTAAAAAAAAAAAAAAAAAGAATCCAGGAAACAGCTTTCTTCATTCAGAGCCCAAATATCCATTTGACTCACTCAATTCTTTTTTTTAAATTCCAGAAAAAGGAGTCAAGTTAGAACAGCCAATTTTATGCCACAGAGATCTCGAGATCTCTGTGACAATAAATAAGAATTGAACATTAAACCCAATTTATTTTTTTCACAACAATTTATTAAACAAGGCAAACCTCAGCCTACAAGCCTTTGTGGCTACCCCCAGCTTCTATTAGGGCCATAGTATTTCTATCTTTAAGACATCACATTCCTAGATCTGGGAAGTAGCCTGTTGCTTCATCAAAACACTATCCAACAAAAACCTTCCTAGCGGTTAGGTTTAGTTTCCTTCAGGAGCAGTTGGCTGAGAGCTCACTGGGACACGTGGTTTCAACTCTTTTTCCTCAAAGCAAGGTAGCCCAGCAACCCAAAGGAAACTTGACTAACTTCTGTGGGGATGTGCTTGTACAACTCCTGGCTCTCTGCACCTCTCTTTGACTACAGCCTTCACATACCCAGAGAAATCAGGCCAAAAACGGATGTCTCTTCTGTAATATTCTTTCTCTTCCCCATTCCTCATTTTGTTTTCAGAGTACAAGTCAGCATTAGGAACTGGGAACTATACCTCACCTGCCTAAAGAGCTCAACTGATAAATTTGATACAGGGCCCAAAGGAGTTCTTCGTAAGTCAACAGCTTATATGTTATGAAGACATGCCAATGACTCCAATGTCTGGCACTGCATAGCTCAGACAGTTCAAGCACCAGGCCATGAGACCAAGGATATACAATTAGCCTCTTTACAAACGGTGAGCTCAGCAATATCCCAGGATCCAGCTGCACCCCTGGCCCCAGAGAGTCATCCTGAAAGTATGCGCTGGTGACTGAAGAGGAACTGGTCAGCACAAACTGATGGCCATTCCTGAAAAAGCTGTCCAAGCCCATGGCCCTGGTGACCTGAGTGACTAGCTACCAGGACTGGGATTAGAGCAAGAGCAGTGAGGTGGGGCTCACTGCAGTGAGCAGTGAGGTGCAGAGTTGGCTCCTGGGTTAAAGAGTTGATATTTTGAAAAACAAAATTAAATAAAGTTGAGGGGTGTCTGGGTGGCTCAGTCAGTTAACCATCTGCTTTCAGCTCAGGTCATGGTCTTGGGGTCCTGGGATCGAGCCCCACACTGGGCCCCCTACTCAGCGGGGAGTCTGCTCCTCCCTCTCCCTCTGCCCCTCCCCTGTGCTTGTGTACTCACACTTCTCTCTCTCTCTCTCTCTCTCTCTCCCCTTCTCTCTAGGTCTCAAATAAGTGAAATCTTTTAAAAAATAAAAATTTAAAAAATAAGGTTGATATTCTCCATCATGAATTCTTTTCACGAATTTTCACTTCCTAAAATATTGCGTTAAACTGTTTTTTACCTTGATTACTGAGGCTGTTACTGCCCTTAAATTTTGTGCTCAAGGCAAGTGCCTCACCTGCCTCTCCCTTGTCTCTGCCCTGACATCCCGCCTCTGTGGAGTCACTGCTTACATCTTAAGCTTCGTGTGCCAATTGATTTACTCATCTCTGCTGTGTCATTTGATTTAATCCTCATAAACTTTATAAGAGAGGCACTGCTATTGTCTCCATCTTACTCAGGGTTCTAATGCACAAGACAGCTTGCAAAACTGGCCCAAGGTGCACACCAGTAATAGCAGAGTCCAAGGACACGGTTCCCAAAGCAGCCGCAGTGGAATATGTAGCCACACTTGGTATTCCAGGACAGGTAAACTTAAAACCCCCTCCTTGATTAAACCCCTTCACTTAAAAGCAAAGGCAGCTGATGAATACAACATAATCCTCAAAGTATCAGCCCCAAAACAGCTTGAAAAAAGAAATAGCTTGTTGGACAATTCTTGCTAAACGTAAGAAATGTGACGCTTATCCTTAGAAGAATATTCAAACAAGCTTCTAAGGTTCCAAATGATGTTTGAAATGTGATTAATGAACCACAGGAGAAAACAATCTCAGTTTCCCACCTGAGCCAGAACCAAACTTGCTGCAATTCTGGTAAGGTAGGCACACACAGACAAAAAAAGAAATCAAGTGCATTAAAGGTGAAAGGACCAGGGATGGGTGCACTTGCACCTGGGGAACATTAAAGCAAGAGCTAATTTTAGGACTGGCTGGCCGGTTCGAATCCCTTTACCTTAATTACATACTTCTGCTAACAGAACTTAGAGATTGGCCCTGATTCAGATCCGAGAGACAAATTCAGGTGCACACCCCCACCTCATCTATGGATAAAATTAGTATAGGTTGTAAATGTATTTATAGAATCTATTTCTTCAGCTGCACCTAAAGATCTCTGCAAATATTAACTCTTTTAAAGATAAGGCAATCATTTGTTTTTAAGTTAACTGAATACAGGTAAGATCTGGACCACATCAATAGAAAAAACAATGTCCTATATGATGAATAGTAAACAGGTTTCATTTCATGTGCCAATTCCAATACATTACGAACAATTTTGCAGGGACAGCTGGGTGGTTGGGCATTTGTCTTTGGCTTAGGTCATGATCCCCAGGTCCTGGGATCGAGTCCCACATCAGACTCCTCGCAGGGAGCCTGCTTCTCCCTCTGCCTATGTCTCTGCCTCTCTCTGTGTGTCTATAAACAAATAAAATATTTTTAAAAACAATAATTTTGCAAACCAATATCTTTGGTGGGAAAACGTGCCGTGATTGCTTAGCTCTAACCGCTGTGGGCATGGGGAGGCAATGACCAATGATAGCTATCAAACTTGCTCCACATATCCTAAATGCTTATCCTTGAATTGATTATCTAAAAGCCAAGAGGGGCACCTCGGTGGCTCAATCAGTTGAGCCTCAACTCTTAATTTTGGCTCAGGCAATGATCTAAGAGTCGTGGGATGGAGCCCTGCATCAGGTTCTCCACTCAACAGAGTCGGCTTCTCTCCTCCCTCTCCCTTTGCCCTTCCCCTGCTTTCTTTCTAAAATAAGTGAGTAAATCTTAAATACACATACACACACACACACAGAAATTAAAAGTCAATGGAGGATAAGAATCTATGAACTAGGGTATACATCTTTGCATTTAATACATTCTTGACTAACAGCTCTAGACTAAGTCATGGAGCATGTCCAAAATGGGCTCTATTTTAATTTTTACTTTTATTGTTTCAATTTTCCATTTCCAGTTCTCCTAAATCTTCTGCAATGCAGCTTTCCTTTTCACCTGCATTCAGAGATGCAAAAACTTTGAGCCAAAGTGGGTGGATCCTAACTCACTGGCGTAACTCCCCACCCTCTTGTGACCACAGACCCCATTGTTCTGGGACAAAATGATATTTCCTTCAAATAGGTAGTAAACAAACAATCAAATACTGGAAATGAAGTTTATTTTAGCCTCCCAAAGTACAAGGGGTAAAAAAGCAAGGGATTCCTGAGATAGTTTATTAGTCTTATAGTCTAAAAACTTTTGATTCCATTGAATCCTTTGTTTTTGTTTTTAAGATTTATTTATTCATGAGACACAGAGAGAGAGAGGCAGAGACATAGGCAGAGGGAGAAGCAAGCTCCTCACAGGAAGACCGATGTGGGACTCAACCCAGGATCCCGGGATCATGCCTAAGCCAAAGGCAGATGCTCACTGCTGAGCCACTCAGGTGTCCCTCCATCGAATCCTCTGTAATGTGATAACTATAGAAATTTTTAGGGAGGCGTGGGACAGACACACACTTCCACCTTTTCCTGATTGCTTATTACATACATTTCCAACAAAAAGGAGCCTATATACACATCACTTAGCTCCAACCAGCTATTGAGACTATACCTGCATATGACCAAAATAGGCTACCAAATTGGCCACTGTGGTCATTTTGGCCATTCATGAACAAGATCTCAACTTAAATGCTATCTCCTACAGGAAACCCTCCTTGACCTGCCACCTCCTTATCAAATGATATAAAGAACAACCCAACATATGTTCCTGAAACACTCTAAACTCCATCCAATAGGCAGCATGCTTCTAGTTACATGCGCAGGATGAGAGCATGGCTATCTAATTCATCATGGAACTCGACAGGCTAGCAGAGCCTTTTGAAAGTCACACATGCTCAACAAATGAGGACATGATGGGATGGCCATCACCACTAAAAGTGGGGTTAAAAGGGCTACTGCAGAGAATAGGACTCGCAGTTAAAATGCCTGGGGTCTCAACTTCACTGGAAACCATGAGCAAGAATTTAAACTCTGTCCTCAGGTTGCTCTATCTGCAAACGAAGGTAAGGCCTCTCCTCTACTCTAGGATACCACATTAATCTGAGAAAAAGAATTATATTTTGAACACAAAACTATTCTAAAATATTTTTTAAGGAAAAGACGGGTATAAACAAGCAAACTGGCCATCAGTTTCATTAAGCACCCTCTACCTCCTCCCCGTAGGAAAGAGGTTTTTAACAATATGTAAATACTAGGGGTGCCTGGCTGGCTCAGTCAGGAGAACATGTGACTCTCGATCTAGGGGTCATGAGTTCGAGCCCCATGTTGGGTGTAGAGATTACTAAAACGAAACAACAACAAAAAAAAGATAAGTAAACTTCAACAACAACAAAAAAAGAAAGTAAATGCTAAGTTTAAAGGTCCATGAACACAAAACCACATCTTTGTGTTAACCACTAGGTCCTCAGTAGCTGGCACACTCCTTTTGAAGAAGGCATTCGATATTTGATGAGTCAGGGAGCAAGTGAATGAAAGGATGATAAAATTAATAACAAAGAAGTAATAATGACAACGTACAGACGACACCCTGCCTGCCAGGTACTTCTCAAAGTACTTTTATGCATTAACTTTTCAACCTTCTCACCAACCTATAAACTATACCTAGGGTACTTACCTTCTGGGGCTAGCGCCATCACTACTCCCCTTTTACCAATCCCAAGAACTAAGAGAGAGGTTATATGATCTGGCAAAGTTAAGCTACATAGGAAATGCACCTAACTAACACTCTATCCATTCTCAGAGTGTTGGGTGAGGCATGAAAGAAGAAGAGGATGGTTGGGTAAGAGGGGGGACCAAGAAATGGCCACCAAACCCTTCCATGTGATTTAACAGACACAATATTCATCTAAAAAAAAAAAAGGTATTTACAGAAAAGCCTCCAAATTTGGAATCACACCGTCTAACCGTGTTTTCTGTTCAGATTCTTTTAACCCAGATGATGTGAGCAAATTTTAAGAGATGAAAAATGCCTGAAGTGCAATGCTCACCAGTAGTTTTAAAGGCATTTTGCAGAGACCTCAGAGAAGCGCACGGCACTCAACATTATTTGGAGACACGGACTTTAATTTTCACAACTTCAAAGGGGAGCACAAGTAAACACGGTTCACAGATCATAACTACTGAAGCAGAAAACGAGACAAGGGAAGTAAGTAGTAAGTCCACATAATAAAGAAAAGCGAAGCAAATGTTTATGCCAGAGAGCAAACAAGTTTTTCTTTATGATATATCCCGGATTCTTCCTCTTTTCTAAGAAACTCCATGCATAAGAATATCTATGTTCTTTGCTACTAAAACTTTCTTTTTTTAAGTTTTTATGAGACAAAAATTGAACTCTCAGGGCCTATCAAGAGGGCTTCTGAGAGCTTTCAGCCCCGGGGCATGTGAGTCACAGAAAGCTTCAGGTTCCTGGCACTGTCTCATGCTGAGCTTAGACACACGGGGACTATGCTCTATGGATTGGATTGAAATTACTCTGCAGTCATTACAACTTTACACATAAGCCCCATTACCAGACCACACATCCTCCAAGACATGGACAGTATTTTTTACACACCCATAATTATGTAATGATGGTGTTCACTCCACACGGCATAGTATATATACATTAAAAGCACTAAATGAGGAACGCCTGCGTGGCTCAGCGGTTGAGCATCTGCCTTGGGCTCAGGTTGTGATCCCGGAGTCCCCAGGATCGAGTCCCACAACGAGTCCCACATCGAGCTCCTTTGCTCCTTTTGAGGAGCTTGCTTCTTCCTCTGCCTATGTCTCTGCTTCCCTCTGTGTCTCTCATGGATAAATAAATAAAATCTTGGGGAAAAAAAACACGAATTGATTAGGCATAAATATTTAAAATATAACAATTTTTATAACCACGTTTTGGCATTTCTTCCTATTGTGAATGGACCATGGACGTTGCCCCAGTGTCTCTCAACTTCTGCACATGACAAAGTATGAGGCATCTCATTGGCAGGGAGGAGAAAGGTCACCAAGGGATATGTTGTTTTTTTTTAAGATGCACCTTGCATATGAAGATCTAGCACAAGACAAGGAGCATGCGGCTCACCCAAATTTAGCCCTAGATGAAAGCAGAGGGTCAAAGTTAAATTCCAGGCCAGTCTGACGCTGAAGTGATCATGGAAACCTTCTCCCTAAGTCAAGATCTCCTCCCAAAGCCTTTAGGGAAAGGGCAAGATGCCCAGGAGACTGGGCCAAGAGATGCAGGCACTTGTCTTCAGATTAAATCTACCTCCAGCCAAAACCGTACTGCAGGAAAAATATCCCTTTGTTTGCTTTTTTTAATATTTTATTTATTTATCCATGAGAGACACAGAGAGAGGCAGAGACATAGGCAGAGGGAGAAGCAGGCTCCCCTGGGGAGCCTGATGCAGGACTCCATCCCAGGACCCCTGGGATCAGGACCTGAGCCAACGGTAGTTCAACCACTGAGGCACCCAGGTGCCCCTGTTTGTTTATTTTAAATTACATAATTAAGGTCTCCACTCCAGCAAGTACAGAACAGGACTGCACTGTAGGGGTGCTTGAACAGCGGGCAGGCTCTGAAGGCAGCCAGAGGCCCCCACTTATGAAACCAGGGCCAAGCGCTAAGTTATTCATAAAACACATGTATACCATCTCCGGAGTAACTTAGTACACACCATATCTCATGTAATATTTACAAATATGTAGGGGGCTTTCATGATCCCAATCTTATGGATGATCAAACTGAAGCTCAAAGAGGCTAAGCAGTTTGTCAAAGGTCCGTCGGATTAGCCAAGATGATAACAGGAAGTCAGCATTATTCTCAGATCATCCTCTTAAAGGCCCTGTTTTACCAACCCCTCCCCCAAAGGCAAACTACGCGCTGTCAGGTTCACCCACCTGCTAGAGCGACATTGTCCAATAGCACTTTCAGGGATGACTGAAATGTTCCATAGCGATGCTATCCAATATGGCAGACACCTGCCATGGGTAGCTACCGAGCTCTTAAAATGTGGCTAATGTGACTATGGAAGTAAATTTGTATTTTTATTTTACTGTAATTCATTTGCTTGTAATTATCTACATTTAAATAGCATAAACATAAGGCAGGGTAAGCTCTAGAGACCATGATCCATAGAGGGCTGGCACTGGTAACTGAGCACTGAGTGGCACTCAGGCCAGAGCTCTTTCCACATTATCAAACATCAGGAGTCCTGTGTACCAACTAGTTCTCTGACCCACACTCATCATTTAACCAGCCTGAACCTCAACTACTAATTAGCAACTCTGTGCTAATTCATAACAATTTCCACATGTTACCCTATTCGTCTTCATATACCCTATATTATTAGAATCCATGAAAATGTGGCACAGAGAGGCTAAGCAATTTGCCCTTGGGACACAGCTAATAAACGGCAGGAGCCAGGATTCAAGACACTTGCCTTCTGACACCCATCCTACAGCTGGCCCTTCACCTGCCAGCACCATTTACTCATGTCCAATAAAGAAAATTCCTTTCCCAACTACCTCATAGTGTTATAAAGGTAAAATGAGATCATGGAACTGAAAATGTACTGAAGATATAAGACAGGTGTAAGTTATTATCTACATACTGTTTGAAGTTTGAAAAACAAAACCAAAAACTTCTCAACTTTTCAGATTAGTGGGGACTTAGAACATTCCAATCAAGTAAGAAACCTAAATCAGTAAGTAAGAGAAATATTCAGGAAACTCTCCAAATCACTCAAATCTACACTCGTCCTGAAATTCAAGGTAATCATTTAGGTCTATGAGATTCCTTTTTTGTTTTTTTCAGCCTAGAATTCCCAGAAGCCAGAGTGGCCGGCTATTTTCGAGATGAAGGCTAAATCAGGCATAATTGTGTTCTTGACAATGTCAGCAACTAACTGCTGTAAAGGAGAAATCCAGACCACACCCCTAAATTCAGTGGGAGATGGAGAGGGTGGATGTCTCTCTTCACCCATGTAACTCCATCTGAACTGTCAGCATCTGCTGTAAAGCAAGATCTCTACCAATAATGTGGAAATATTCAAGTTCCAAGGACACTACCCATAAGTAAGGGCAAATCCAGAGCAAACTCACTGTGGCAAAAACAAAACAAATACAATGAGATACAGTGAAAGGGAGTCTAACCTCTAGGCACCATAATCAGACCAGCTTGTGTTTTTTGTTTTAGTTGTAATTAGCAGTCACTGTTCAGTTCAAGCATTAAGACAAGCCCAGCTGTCCCATTCTGAGAATTATGAGCAGTCCAAGAGTGAAGAAAATATGGGGTAGATTCTATAATTATAATTACCAAGAAGTTGTTTTTTTAAATCACCACCAATAGGGGCACCTGGGTCGCTCAGTGGGCTAATAAGCATCTGCCGTCAGCTCAGGTCGTGATCCCAGGATCCTGGAATTGAGTCCTGTGTGGGGCTCAGTAATCAGTGGGGGAAGCCTGCTTCTCCCTCTGGCTCTGCAGTTCCCCCTGCTTGTGCTGTATGTCAAATAAATGAACTTAAAAAGTAAAAAAAAAAAAAAAAAAAGACAAAGGCAGGAAAATATATATACATTTGTATTTTACCATATTCTAGGCTCAGTGTTTTTCAGTTTCAGCTATACATTAGACACATCTGAGAAACTCTTCAAAAAAAAAACTCTCTATACTTATATTCCCCCAAAATTTTGGCTTAATTGGTGAATCTTGTAACATTGCTTTTTGAAAACACCTTCCCCCATGAATCTAATGTAATGCTTTAGCTAAGAACCACCGCTGTAGGTCAAAGGTACCAATAACATATGGGCAAGGAATGCTAAGTGAAATGATATTGTCATACCATGCACAATTTTTTTTTAATTTCTTCATGAGAGAGAAAAAAAGACCTAGGCAGAGGAAGAAGCAGGCTCCCTATAGGGGACCCTGGGATCTCAGGACCCTGGGATCACAACCTGAGCCAAAGGCAGACATTTGAACACCAAACCACCTAGATGCCCCACAAAAAAAAATTTTTAAGATTTTATTCATTCAGTTGAGAGAGAGAATGCAGAAGCAGGGGAAGGGGCAGAAGGAGAAGTAGCCTTCCTGCTGAGCAGGGAGCCCAAAGCGGGGCTCAATACCAGGACTCTAGGAATACATCCCAAGCTGAAGGCAGACGCTTAAAAACCAAGCCACCCAGATGCCCCATATACAATTTTTTTAAAAATGTTAACCGTTGTATGTTCATTTTAATAAGTATTTAGAAAAGGTTAGCTGTCATATAAACCTGATGATTTTACATATTTTTACACTAAAGTTTAAAAAGCTTGTGACTGAGGGACGCCTGGGTGGTTTAGCAGTTGAGTGTCTGCCTTCGGCTCAGGGCATGATCCCAGGATCCGGGATCGAGTCCCACATCAGGCTCCCTGCATAGAGCCTGCTTCTCCCTCTGCCTGTCTCTCTCTCTCTCTCTCTCTCTCTCATGAACGAATAAATAAACTCTTTAAAAATTAAAATTAAAAGCTTGTGATTGAAAGAAAAATATAAGTAAAGATACAGGTGGTACACAGGAATAAATTACAAAAGTAGTTCCAGAATGACCAAAGTCTAGATATCTGATGATAAAAGCTGAGGAAGATCTTGGGAGGGGGTGAGGAGGAAGAGGAAGGCATAGGAGAAGGAACTGCCAGGATCTGTGGAGTGAGCTGAGGTGGGAAGAGGAAGAGTTAACAAAAGTCAACCATGACTAAGTGCAAAATAATGAAGTCAAGTTCTCTATCTTGCTCCAAGTACTATACATACCTGATAGGTGTTCAGTAAACATTCCACCATGGGCAGAAATGGAAAAGGTCAAGATTAAGGAGGTTACTAATGAAACACCAACCTTTAAATCAAGAGCTCCAGCTTCTTCCCTTAGACAGATCGACCAAAAAAAAAAAAGATCTACAAGTTCCTAGAGGATGATACTGCCTAACACGGCTACCTGCCGAACACTGGCCCCATGGTAAAGGAGACTCTCCCTAGCCAATGCTTCTTTTTAAAAATTTTAAGATTTTATTTATCTATTTGAGAGACAGACGGAGAGAAGGGGAGGTTGGGAAGAGCAGAAGGAGAGGGAGAGGCAGGCTCTCTGTGAAGCAGAGAGCCTCACGCAGGGCTCAATCCTGGGACTCCAGGATCATGACCTGAGCCAAAGGCAGAAGCTTAAGCCACTGAGCCACCCAGGTGCCCTTCACCAACTTCTAAAACCACATGAGCATAGCTGCCAGGCCATTCTCCAGCACACGCTTCAAGTTTCATTCTTTAAATTCAGTTCCTGCTATGGCCCTATGTTCTTTGAGCCAGTTTCCCTCCTAACTGATTACTATGAACTCAATACAACATGTTTCTGAAGCCCACGTGTGGTAAACTGGACCATGTATTCTCAAAACAGAACTCCCAACTATACTTATTTATCTTCACTCATATTTGCCAAAGTGCAGAAGAAGAATATAGATGGTATACAGGAAAAGAAATAATAATGAATCACATTTTGAGAGACTTATTTCCTTTCTTATTCTTTCTACCCTTCAGATTTTGGATCTCAGAAGGTCACAGTTTGGAACTACTGGAGGTTTTTCCACCTAACAGTAGTTAATTGCACTCTTAATGAAAGGACAACAGGACTCGGGTTCATAAGCTTGTATTTATGAATAGAGCACTATTTCCACTTTTTGTGATATAAAATTTGCTCTAAAAATACAACTTTTTAAAAGTGAAATAGCTATTGGAGGAAAGGCCAATGGTCCAGTAATAATATGTGAATATGGCAAAAAGCATGATTTTGCCACCTTTGAGGACTACTGCTTCAGATCCCGTGTTTGTTTTTTCTTTAAAGATTTTATTTATTTGACGGAGAGAAAGCACACGCACAGGTAGACAGCGGCAGACAGAGAGAGAAGCAGATTTCCCACGAAGCAGGAAGCCCGAAACGGTGACCTGAGCCGAAAGCAGACGCTTAACTGACTGAGCCACCCAGGTGCCCCCCAGATCCCATGTTTTAGTCATCTTCTTCAATAGCATTCTAAAAGTGTTTCTCTACTGCTTCAGTGTATTTGCAAAATGTAGGTGTTGGAAATGCAGAACTAGACATTACTTTTTCTCATTCCCAGGAAACTGCAGAAATAACTTGGATGAGCTAATCCTAGCAGAATGTCTCCTAGCCTGCTTCTGGTGCAATGAAATTCAAATATTTACCAACCATACCTGCACTTAAGACTTTGCTCTGAGTGACCAAATAGAAGTCCTGGTGTAGACTGTTTATTGCTTCAATTCTTCCTTAAGTGGTATGTTGACATCAGTTTAAAAAAACATAGCCCAGGATCCCTGGGTGGCGCAGTGGTTTAGCGCCTGCCTTTGGCCCAGGGCGCGATCCTGGAGACCCGGGATCGAATCCCACGTCGGGCTCCCGGTGCATGGAGCCTGCTTCTCCCTCTGCCTATGTCTCTGCCTGTCTCTCTCTCTCTCTCTCTGTGACTATCATAAAAAATAAATATAAATAAATAAATAAAACTTTAAAAAAAAAAAAAAAACATAGCCCAATGCCATGGCAGGGTGTTTGGCACAGAAGGATTTAGATGCCAGAGCAATGTGAAGTTTGATCGTGGGCAAGTTAATTAACCTCATCAAACCTCTAGTAAGTTCTAAGTTCTAAGAGGAGTAAATGAAATAATGCACAGAAGACACCTCGCACTGACATAAAATAGACACTTCATAATGTCCACTCTCATTCCCTCTCTTGAGGGAGTTATGCAGCTAAGGAAATAGCACCTCACCAATATACCGACAAAGACACTCACTCCGTTAATAATTTAGGACAAGTATTTACTCTCCTTCCCCAGGTCCTTCATTCTCTATAATGAAATAACACGGGATTGAGTGCAGTTTGTCCTGAAGAAAACTGAGCAAAAACGGAGAACAGCTTTGCGATCAGGTTCACTTTACAGCAGTAGTAATTGTGTCTTGTCCGTCCAAAAGTGGTCCCTTCTCTTTCAGACCCCAGCTTTGCCTTCCCTTCAACACCAGCACCATCTAAATCAAACTTTCCAGGGACCCTCCCAAGCACGGGTTTAACGTGCCAAGGCACCACCTGGGGATCTTGTTAAAATGCAGATTCTCATCCAATAGGTGTGGGAAGAAAACTGAGATTCCGTACTTAATAAGCTCTCAGGAGACGCTGAAGCTGCTGTTTGGTCCACGGAAAGCATTTTAAGTGGCAAAACCCTAAAAGACACCAACACCTTCCAGATCCAGCAAGGAGAACAAAGGAAGGAAGGGCATAGACATTAGGAGGACTTCGCAGATTCCCTCCTCTTTCCAAGAGTCTGGCCAACATTCCAGCTTTATTTCCAGATGTTCCAGGCAGGGAACGAAATGTCTAACAGAACATCCCAACATCCCATTTAAGGGAGAACCACTGTGACAGGCCTCATGAAGTTGGTTATCATGACACGTTACTAATTTGCTTACTTCTCATGATTTTACCAGCAACCCATCTGATGCTTTCCCCACTGACGCTTTAAACTGACAGGTCTGCCATTACCCTGCATAGTGTGGCCCTACGTCAGCAGAAGAACAAGAAACCATGGAGCTAGAGACTGGTGAGTGGCCATAGGAATCCACAGGCAGTTAGGAGAACCAGGGAGCCCTTACTGAACACCTAATGATCAAGAGGAACTCCCATCCTATTAGATTTCACGCTTACTCACGCAGCAAATGCTTGCAAGGCGCTAGAGTGCAAGAACTGTGGGCCAAGCACTGTTCTAGGTTCCATGGACTGAACTTAAAAACTTGTTCACCACGATAGCCTTTTCACTTTTGACACACTTCATTTTTTTTTCATTGAATTGAATGAAATTTGATCACAACAGGCCTGTGAGTTAGGCACTTGAAATAATATCGCACCAGACCCTGTGCTACATCATTCATCATCTTAATTTTCAGACTCCAAGGTAAACATCCATAGTTAAGAGATCATATACACATACACACACGCTCTCCGGCTGTACTTAAGTAAACTCCCAAGTAACACAGCTAGTAATCGCCAACACCTTGGAAATGTAACAAAATCCCACCTGACTGCAAGATCCATGCTCTTAATCTACAGCCTGTGTTCCCTCCTCATAGGAGAAAAGCAATTCCCTACCTGCCCTCAAGTTTATCATCTCATAAAAAACAGAGAACAACCCACAGCTGGGAGGCAGTTAAACAAACATAAAAGGACCAATGGTAAGCCTAAGTGAACGCTCACAACACAAAATGCTCTAGAACTCAGCACCCAGTAGGAAGCCAACTGTCCTTCCCAAATATTTTTAACTTGGAAACATTTCTTAAGTATCTTTTTTCCCAAAGCATGTGGGTGGCTCAATTAAGTGGCCAGCCGACTCTTGGTTTCGGCTCAGGTCATGGTCTTGGGGTCCTGGAATGGAGCTCATGTCAGGCTCCGTGCTCAGTGGAGAGTCTACTCAAGGATTCTGTCCCTCTCACTCTGCCCCTTCTCTTGCTCTCTAAAATAAATCTTTAAAAATATATATATATATCTTTCTTCCAACCCATATACTAAGCTCCTTGAGATAGACTATCCCAGTGATGGATTCACGGTTGATGTTACATATCTCCTGAATGCATTTGTTTCAATTACCCATTTTATACTAAACTACCCAGAGCTTAGTGGCTTAGAAGAAACAACCATTTCATTATTTCTCACCATTCTGTGAATTCAGAATCTGAACAGCAAACAGCAGGATCTTGGCTTTCTGTGGTATCTGCTGAGGCTAGAGCACCCAAGACACCTTCCACACTCACCAGTCTGGGGTCCCAGCAAGAATGGCTGAGGCAGCTGAGTCTGATAGACAGGCTTAGAAAGGGGTAGTCAGGTGCTAAATGTAAGGGCCAAAGAGTCCTCAGACAAGAAGCTCCTTCACCAACGTATAAGTTTTAGGGAGCAAGAAGACGGTCTTGCTCCCCACTAACCCCCAATGCTCATGCACTACAATCCCCAAACACGTTAAGGAACTGTGACCCTCTAACGAGTCCCTTAGCTTCAACATCTCTCTGGTGCAGGCAGTAGAAAGACATTTCCATAAAGGTGCTGAGATAAGCAGCAATGTAAAAAACAAATGCAATACTGTCTCAGGATGGATGTGCTACTGGACAGAAGGTGCCAGTCCAGAGGGGTTTGGCCATAGTCAATAATTACAGTAAGTCATTAGTAGGTATGTGGCTTGAGTCCCAACACAGGGAGCCGAGAAATAATATTAAGACAGACTTGGTTCCACTGCAAGCTCAAGTTTATTAGAAATTGAAAATATTTTTTAAACACTACAGCTGAAAGAAACAAGGGACACACGCTTTGCGCCCATTTTCCCTGCAGAGATTCACAACTCCCTTAAAGGTTTATTTCAGGGGTCCTGGGAGGCTTAGTTGGTTAAACACCTGCCTTCAGCTCAGGTCATGGTCCTGGAGTCTTTGGATTGAGCCCCATATCAGGCTCCCTACTCAGTGGGGAGTCTGCTTCTCCCTTTCCCTGTGCCTCTCCCCCCACTCTTTCTCTCTCGCTCTCAAATAAAATCTTAAAAAAAAAAAAAAAAAAAAAGGTTTATCCTAGATAGGGGTCAGATCTAAAGTGAGTCACAGGCTCCAAACAATGAATTCAAATCCTACTCCAGCTATAGTCAGGGAAGGAGAGGAAATGAAGGAGCCAGCAAGCACATTCCTAAACTGGCCAATTTAACAACCTGCCATAATCTCTTCCAGCTGAGAGTGCACGGCTCTGCTGACCCTTTATTCCCATTAGTAAGTACTTAGGTGCATGCGTTTCCATAGTACTCAACATCTATCTAAATCCACACTCTGGGAATCCTGGGAATAGATACCGACACAGGCTTGTGCAATGATTCAAAAGGCTCTTTTTCTGCTTTCTAAATAAATAAATAAATAAACCAGTTCTAAGAATTTGAGGACCCAGACCATACAAGTGTGGAATGGAATCTAGCACCTACCACTCACTGGGCCACTACTGAACTTCTCTGAGCCTCTGTTTCCTCACCTGTAATATGGAAATAATAATAGCACCCATCTCATAGGATGTTGAGAATTAAAAAAAAAAGAAAAACATAAAAATGTATCATGTCAGTCAAGCACTTTGCCCAGGACATGGGACCCCCTAAGCTTTCAATAATTGATAGCTACTATTATAGCTTGTCTTTTTATACCGCACCTAACCCTAAATTAACAGACACTTCATTTTTTTTAAGTCTCATAATTCCACCCCATTCAAGTCTAACTGAATTTAAAATATACACCAAAAACTAAAAAAGAGATACAGACGCAGCTGCCAAATGGCAAGTAAAAAGCCGTAATTTTCCATCATTGGAATATATTTAGTGATAACTATAAATGAAAAACTAAGAAAAAAAAATCCCAACTTAACGTCACCCTCCCAGTCTGACAGTCTGAAAACCAAAAATGAAGTTCCGCTAGCTTCCTGTAGCCTTGCTCCTTTCCACTCCCGCCTGCCAGGGCCGGGTGAAGTCCCACATTTCCTGCGCTGAACAGGGAATGTTCTGCCAGGTAAAGCGAGAGACACTCAGGCTCCTGCTGGACAGCTGGGACAAGGAATTAGGAACTCAGGAAGCTTGATGCCATTCCTTCTCCTTTCTCCCAATGACATTGGTGCCCAGAACTGTGAGGGGACCCCAGCTAGCACGGGTAAAAGGCTCAACCACCCAACGATTCACAAGCCTGCATCTTAAGCACCTGCTATACACGGTATTAAATGACATCATCTCCAAAACACACCTTGTTGGGTGTCCTGCTCCCAATTTCTCACACCTGAAAGGGAACTCCCCTGCTGACTCAATTTGCTTAGGTGGAACTGGAAATTTAATTGGGATATATAGTTTTTTAGATTTTCTTCAGGTTACACTGCCATCAGCACTTTACACTTCCTAGAATAGTTTGGGCTCTAAGGAGTACTTACAAATGTGTATTTGTACGCACCTCTGGTTTGAAGGACACGGTCTGCCAGCACACTTCCTCACTTACACTCGCCAGCATACGTGAAACTTCATACAAGATCCAAACCACTAAAACCTCTACCAACTTATCCACAGACCAAAGTTCAGATGTGCCAAGATTTATAAAACTATAGCAATGTCATACTTAGAGTATCAGCCCGAGAGAACCCAATAAAAATGACAAAATATAGGGACGCCTGGGTGGCTCAGTGGTTGAGTGTCTGCCTTCGGCCCAGGACATGATCCTGGAGTCCTGGGATCCAGTCCCACATGGGGCTCCCTGCAGGGAGCCTGCTTCTCCCTCTGCCTGTGTCTGTGCCTCTCTCTCTCTCTCTCTCTCTCTCTCTCTCTCTCTCTCTCGAATAAATAAATAAATAAAATCTTAAAAAAAAAAAAAGACAAAATATAGATGCTACATTTCAAGCAGTCATTCTACATTACCCTACCCACTATCTGAAATTATTTTAACTCTTTGTGTTTATGATCTTTTCCATCCACCTCCACCCCCAGAACAAGAATGTAAGACCCATGGGAGCTAGGCCTTCATCAGTCTTGTTCACCAGAGTAACTCTAGTCGCACAAGGCAGAGCAATTGGTAACTGTGGTGGATTTCATTGTTTTTTGGCAAATATTCTCTCCCTCCTCCTCCTCCTCCAACCTACATGGGAGTAATTTACACCATTAATGTGCATTGGGTATGTGCTGCAATGACAGGGTCATGTCAGTTCAAAAACCAGGCTCGTCTCTGCTTGTTCCTGCTTGCCCCTCTAGGAACTTTGATTTTTGCCATAAAAAGAACCTGCCCCCAGGGGTGCCTGGATGACTCAGTCAGTTAATATCTAACTCTTGATTTCAACTCCCATCATGATTTCAGGGTCATGAGATCAAGCTCTACATCAGGCTCTGCACTCAGCACAGAGTCTGCTGGAGATTCTCACTCTCCCTCTACTCTGCCCCTCTCTCTGCTCTGCTCTGCTGGTGCTCTCCCTTTCTATGAATGAATGAATGAATGAATGAATCCCACCCCCAGATAACCACTGCCCCCTCCAGCTTGGGCCCCAGAATGAGACATCTAGAACAGAACTCCCCAAACAACTTGCAGACCTGAGAGTATGAAAATAAATATGTCAAAAGACACGGACTTTTGGGTGACTTGTTACACAGCATTCTTGTGCCAACAGATGACTGATATAGCAAGGCTATCAATATATATTAAATTATTAAATGAAAAACTTTCACTATACTTATTACTTTCAAAGATTCATTAATTGTGACAATTCTGCAAGACCTCAAGTTTTAAGCCTGATTTTTGCTTTGAAATGTACTCCTTTGTGTAATAAGGAATATATATTCAGATATTGGGACTTAGGAGACCAAGACTAATGTTTTAGGCCCTCCTTATTTAACCAGAGCCAAAAGATAATGAACACTTCTTCCATTTGTAGATTGTACTCTGAAACCACTGATGGGATTTTTTTACCCTCTCCTGTCCTGATACCGTGGTGAAAGCTTCAAGCTCACAAGACACCAATTTTTATAGGGTAGTATTCCTTTCATCTAGTGCAAAAAGCCTTGAAGCTCATAAAATTGAGGCTGTAAACTTTTAAGGCATATAGCTTCATAGGGTTACTATTGATGTATTTCCATTACTTTAAACATTTAATGTAAGTAGTTTTACAATTCACTTAAATATTGTATTTACAATTACTTCCTTTCTTAACAGAGAAAAGAATCACATCTAAATGGGGGTGAAACCATGTCACATAAGTACTTTTTCATTCTGACCCTTTATCACTCAAGCCAATGGCTATAAAAGAAATCTCTTTTTAATGAAATTACAATTTCAAGAGAGGGTGGAGAACAGACAGGAGACAGGACCAATAAAATATGAAACCAATATGTTCCCCATCTATGGTATTGATATGCTTAATTTGAATGTGCCAAGCATATGAAATGACAAAATTTCATATGTGCAGATGGTTATAATCTATCAATGCCTTCCCCCACCCCCTCCAAGTGTGAAAAAATATGGGAGAAGCACCTAACAGAGTATCCAGGCCTTATGGTGAATATATGGTGAAATATTCAGTGGAAAAAAAAAAGTCTATTTTTAACATGTATTTTAATGACCTAAAATTCTGATAAATCCAAAATGCATTCCAGGCCCCTTTGGGAAGTCCACCTTCTATGTCAGAAAGCTCAAATCACTTTTTGATACATGGCAGTAATGCTGATTCACTCCTTTCTTTTTAACAAGTTTCTAATTTCCTTTTTAAGCACTGATAGGATAGACTAGTGGTCCACAATCCTTTTGCTGTCGAGATCTATGTGCATCATGTTTCACAAATACAGCCCAATCATGAGAAGTCTGTGCTCCCCCACTGCACATATGAACTAATAATGAGTAACTTATCTGCCCTCAGGATAGCCAGTGTAACCAACAGAGTTGAGCCAGTTCCATCAAAAAGCAACAAAACTTGACATTTTAGTTAACTCCTGTAACCATATCTTTAAAAAAACGTACTCTTCTTGTCCAGTAGGTTTTATTCTCTTTTAATACTGAAAAGCACTTGAGATTCCCTCCTCAAAGACCTTTTAAGGACTTTAAAAGAGACTTAAGAAACTGGGTTGGGATCCAGTGTCGAGTTTTAATCCTGATTTCCCCTTTCTCTTTTTTCCATCCCAATTACATTTCCTTACTGAAATAAAAGTAGGTTTAAAAAACAATAAGACTGAGACAAAAATACTCCCAGTACACTCACTGTGATGCTTCTAGCCTAGTTATTTACCAACTGTCAATAATGCACATGATGGGCCTTGTGGGGAATGAAACCTAAAGCCATCTAAAAGCACCAGACAAGGGCAGCCCAGGTGGTTCAGCAGTTTAGCACCGCCTTCAGTGCAGGGCATGATCCTGGAGACCTGGGATGGAGTCCCACGTTGGGCTCCCTGCATGGAGCCTGCTTCTCCCTCTGCCTGTGTCTCTGCCTCTCTCTCTCTCTCTCTCTCTCTCTCTGTGTCTCTGTGTGTGTGTCTCTCATGAATAAATAAATAAAATATTTCAAAAATAAAAAGCACCAGACAAGATGAAAGGTGTTCCAAATCAGAGTATCTGAATAATGATGCAGGCGGGCTGAGAACACGTTTTAACCCTCATGCATCCTCTGGAGAGGAAGGACTTTGCACAAGGGGCTAAACCCAAACTAGGTCCTTAATGAAGGTTTACTCCCTGTCAGCAAGATAGCAATTCCCTGTATCATAGGCTAAATCTTTTATAGCAGGCTTTTATAAAAAGACAGCAATTATTTATTCACCCAGTACACCCATGTGAAGGAGTATCCACTGCAGGCTAAGTCCTATCTAAAGTGCTTCATACCCCATTATTTCATTTGATCATCCCAAGGATCCAGTGAGCAAGAAAGAAATTAAAGGTCCAAGAGTTGCAGTCAGCATGTGGTAAGACAGTAATGAAGATACCTTGTCCTGACACCGGGGATGATAAAGTGAAAAAAAATAGGATTATTTCCTTCAAGGGTCCTGCTATCATACAGAGGTCCCAAAAAGGTTTTCAGGCAATAAATGAAAGTAGTTAAGAACTGAGAATCAAGTGAAGGGTGTCTAGAGGAGGTCCCTAGGCTGGTACTGGGGGTAGAGGTTCCCAAGCCCTGGGTATTTGAGCTCAGTCTTGAAGAACAAATAAGGGTTGGTTTGATTGGGATGGGACGGGGGTAGCAGAGACAAGGAGGGATGAAGACCTTCCAGGAAGAAAGAAATCATCTCCATGGGGCTTTCAACAAAGATTTTGAAATCAACTTTGAATATTCAAGGAACGTATAGAACAGCTCAAGACCATCGTGATTATGTGCCAGGCATTGTCATAAATGCCTGACGGGCAGGGTCTCTTTGAACCCTCATAATTGAAGGAGGTAGATTCTCTCATTATTCCTACTTTATAGAAGGGAAAATGGAGGCTCAGAAAGCTTAAATAACATGGCAAGTAAGTGATTAGACTTCATTTTTACAGATTGCAGAAACTTCCATCGTCAGGCCCTTAAAGATTGCTCCTATCTGCCCTTCAGGTTTTGCCTCCTGTCCAGTTCCTAAAAATGCACCTGCCAAATCAAAAACAAGCAGTCTGAAGACAAATGGAAAATTTTGGCCATCTGTGCCAATTTTAATGAAATAATTGCTTGCCCATAGGCCAAGCTGTGAAAGCCGTTAGAAAAAGCTGGACATTGAAAGCTTTCATGTATACAGAACAAAAAGCTCCCAGTACAATGACTGTCAAGGTCCAAATCTTCCCCCTGGCCTAGGTACTTGTTCCCAAAAGAAAGCTGAGGTTTGAGAAACCACTTCCCACCCCATATCTCACAGGTCCCTGTGTGTCAGAGCCTCTGAGGCCATTTCACATGGATTGCTGCGTCCCCTTCACAGAGTGAGGCTCGTAAACAAAAACCAATGGCCAGCCCAGAAAGCTCTTGCCAGTAAAGGGACCTCTCCGTTCTCCTCAGACAAAACATTAACTTCAATAAGTAGCTTAGAAAGAAAGCATTTTTAATTGGCATTTTTGTAAACAAAGGGCAAATCTGCAGAAGAGAGAAAATATGTCTGGCTGGGGAAGTAAGAACTGACTACATTAGACATCTCTACAATAAAGAATTCCCTAAGCTACCAATTTTCATCACTTGACATTTTGTTTCCTCTTCACGTGAGCAGACGGGAGACAACACTATAGCTCCAATGTTTTTTGTTGTTGTTGTTTTGTTTTGTTTTGTTTTGTTTTGGTAAAGGATGCAAGTTCAAGGCTAGAATAACAGCCCAGGTTAAAGACACTGTGGAGAGAGGAAGAAGATGTGTGTCTTCTCCCAAGACTCACCTGTCCCATGGGGACTGTTTTTCAAAAGCACTGTTGCTCATGCTCTGCACTTCAAAGTTAGCCTCCCCTGTTTTCAGGTACAGGAGACATGGGAAGGCTCACTTGCCCCGGTAGGTAAATGACATCTAATGGCAGACACTACCAGGAGACTTGGTACAGGGCTGCAATTGACAGGAAACTGCTGTGGCTCAGCAGTTTAGCGCCGCCTTCGGCCCGGGGTGTGATCCTGGAGACCCCAGATCAAGTCCCACGTCGGGCTCCCTGCAGGGAGCCTGCTTCTCCCTCTGCCTGTGTCTCTGCCTCTCTCTCTCTCTCTCTTTCTCTCTCTGTCTCTCACGAATAAATAAATAAAATCTTTAAATAAATAAACAAACAAACAAACAAATGGAAACACACACATACACACACACAGAAGATATTGGATCAGGATTCATAGATTAGGCAAAATGTTCCTCGAGCTCCTTTGACCTGTCTGCCGCGAACATACGAAAGGAGAAATGGTAACTCTGATGATGTCTGCAAAACTGTAAAGACCAACAGGACGGTCGGTGGCAAACTGTAAGGCCCTCTCCCCCTCGAACGGCAACATCACAGAGGGCCATAAAGTCTAATCCAAACTCTCCTTTTTTCCGCCTTTGTCTCTTTCCTCGCCAGCCATTCCCACTGTGTACGAAGACCAGGACAGACTGCGGCAGTGGTGGTCCAGCCACAGGGCAAGTGTTGATATGCCTGTCAATTCCTTTTTTTTTTTTTTTTTTAATTTATTTATGATAGTCACACAGAGAGAGAGAGAGAGGCAGAGACACAGGCAGAGGGAGAAGCAGGCTCCATGCACCGGGAGCCCGACGTGGGATTCGATCCCGGGTCTCCAGGATCGCGCCCTGGGCCAAAGGCAGGCGCTAAACCGCTGCGCCACCCAGGGATCCCCTGCCTGTCAATTCCTAAGGCTCAAAGGGGGCAGACACAAAAGAACACAATTCCTATATTGGAGAAAAGGGGAAATCGACCGTCATATCATTTGTTACCATCGTTTATAGACAAATACAATTTTCTTTTTTTTTTTCTTTTAAGAAAATACAATTTTCTTTTTGGTTTTTTCTTTTAAGATTTTATTTATTCCAAAAGGAGAAAGATGGGGGATCCCTGGGTGGCTCAGCAGTTTGGCACCTGCCTTCGGCCTGGGGCATATCCTAAAGACCTGGGATCAAGTCCCAGGTTGGGCTCCCTGCATGAAGCCTGCTTCTCCCTCTGCCTCTCTCTCTCTCTCTCTCTCTCTCTCTCTGTCTTATGAATAAATAAAATCTTTGTAAAAAATAACAAAAAGGAGAAAGAAAGAGAGCATGAGCAGGGAGAGGGATGGAGGGAGGAGTGGGAGAGAGAGAGAATCTCAAGCAGACTCCACACTGAGCCCAGAACCTGGATGCAGGCTCAATCTATGACCCTGAGATCATGACCTGAGCGGAAACCAAGAGTCAGACACTTAATCAACTGAGAAGCCCTGACAGATACAATTTTCTAAACCTGTTCATTCATTCCTGTACTAGGAAAGAAAGGAACACATTCATCCCCATACATCTCCTATGAATGCAAAGATCCTTCATGGACACAACATCCAGCTTCAGGCCACTTCCACTTGAAGGAGAGCGTGGTGTTCCGGAAAGAGCACTGGACTGAGAGCCCTGAGACCAGAAGGCCAGTCTCTGCTCTCCCACATCCCAGCTACATGACATCAGCTAAGTCACTTCTCTCGATGCATCGGTACCTTTCTGTCACAGAAAATTAACAGATGAGGTAAGTACGAAGGTCCCTCGTAGTCCCAAGACTCTTGACCAGAAAATGTTCTACTACCAAATATTTGTCAAATCTTGTTTAGAACAATTATCTTCATAGGAAGATAGTAACTTGAAACCAGGAACACAACCGGTCCTCTGGGATGTCAGTAAACCAAATGCTTTCAAGGCCCAAGCTAGGGAGAAGCCTCACCTGTTCTGAAGACTAACCTGGTAACTTCCTGGAGCAGATGCTCACTTTTTGTTTGTTTCTAAAAAAGAACAGTATCAAGAGAAGGTGAGTACATCCCAGTAATCTACCTCCACCTTCTTTTAAATGTGACCATGCTTTATACTTGGGGGGTGGGAGGCAACCTAAAACAATTTATAAGGTGATGCTTTATGCTCCCAAAAAAGAAATGTGTGTGTGTGGGGCGGGGGGGAATCCTATTCACATATCGTTTGAAGGGAATGCCTTTTTCCAATCTCCTCTCCCTAGTTACTAATGCTCCTTCAGAACAAACCACCCCCAAACAATCATTTTATTATGCCCACAGATTCTGGGGGTCAGGCATTCAGGTGGGGGCACCATGGAACTGGTAGGATACCACAATTCCTGGGGCCTCAGCGGGAGGTGACCTGACAGCTGGGGTCTAGGATGTCTGGAGCCATCTTCGCTCACGTGTCTGGAGGCGGACATCGGCTGTCAGCTGGGAACTCCTACACAAGGCCCCTCCTGTAGTCTCCCTACAGAGGCTAGTTCGGGTTTCCTCACAGCATGGTGGCTGCATCCCAAGAGCAAGCACCCCAAGAGTGGGAGGCAAGATCACACAGCATTTTTAGTCTTGCCTCAAAAATCACAGGAGTGTGACTTCCATTGTGCTCTGTTGGTGGAGATGGTCACAAAGGTCTGGCCAGGTTCAAGAGGAGAAGATATGGATGCCCCCTCCATACTCTGTGGCAAAGTCAAGGTCTTCTAAGATGAGCATGTGGGATAGGAAATAGTTTTGCAGCCATCTGTGGACAGTGCAATCTGCTACACTGAAAAAAAAAAAAAATCCCACGAACAGAAAATAAAAAATCTGGGTCTTGGGCATCTTTGACCATTGGAGTTTTAAAGCAAACACTTTGATAGGCAAAAGATCATAGCCAAGAGCTAGAGGAATGGGATTTTAGCCACAGAAGCCCCCGAAGCTCCCTGTAAAGCCATTGACTACAAACACTAATCCCGGTAACAATTAGAAGTGTCCTCAAGACATACTGTACACCTTTGCTGTTTTATAACCCGTTGACATTTGATTTAAATGTTCAAAAGTATTAAAACATCTGCTGAATTACAATTCCAAAGTTCAGATGACATTGAGATGAAATCTATGAAACTACGAATTCGCCATGTTAAATAGGTTTTTTATTTTTAATGGAATACAGACAGCCGCTGTTTCTAAAGCAGCCACATACGTAAAGCCGTGGGTTGGGTTTAATTTGGAGCTGATGTGACCTATGGATCTTTGGACATGTTGCAAGGGAGACCTCAGCCTTCAATAATGCAGCATCTCGTAGCAGTCCTGTTCTCTGGGACGGCAGGGGAGGGTAGGCAGAGATGATTGACCATGAATATTATATAGCTCGATTTTCAGTATCTTGTACTTCCCCTTCTTAAATCTAAAAACCAGACTCCAGCCTCTTCTTCTGTTTTAAGGATGTAATAGGCCCACCTCCTAGGTTTTTCATTCCATCATTAACCAGGACCACCATCACTATCAGGTATTTTACCAGTAACAGTCCCACCTCAGTTGTTCGGTAATCATTATTCAGAGCCTCTCTGCCTCTCCTCACCCACTAAGAGAAGCTTTGGCATTGCCCATTAGGTGCTAACCCCATTCCTAAATCATCCACCCTGTCCCCTTGTCTTAATATTATGAGAGACACAGAGAGAGAGAGTCAGAGACACAGGCAGAGGGAGAAGCAGGCTCCATGCAGGGAGCCCGACGTGGGACTCGATCCGGGACTCCAGGATCATGCCCTGAGCCTAAGGCAGATGCTTAACCGCTGAGCCACCCAGGCTTCCCCATCTACATGCCATTTTTAAACAAAGAAACCATTTGGTTTAGCCTCAAGAGTTAGGCTCTCATAATAAATTTAAAAAAACCTTTTTTAAAAAATGGCATGTAGCAAATGCTTAAGATACAGTGCTAAGCCCTCACCTCACCTTTATTATTTCTTAAGGTCATCACAATAATTCTATGGAGTGGTTACCACTATCAACCCCATTTTACAGTGAGCTGCAGAGAGGATGCAAGGCTTTTTCGGGCACGAAGTGTGAGCCCAGGTTCTAAGCAGGCTTCCATGACCCCTCAGGGCTCCCAAATGGGAATTAACCTTGTAAGCAATAAGTTGGCAATTCACAAAGGGCTCCCTCACTCACCGGGAAGCTCCTCTGAAGCCTGGGACTCTTGGCACGGTATTCACTGATCCTCAGCAAGGCCTACTGCACTCAAATTCAGGCCCCCAAGTAAAAGCTTGAATGAAGGAAACTGTCCGCTTAAAGAATCTGGCCCTCAAAATCAAGTGAATGGTAAGAAAGGCTAAAACAGGTGTACTTCCCAGGAGTTAAAGTCTTTCTAGTGAAGAGAGGACTCCATCCCAGGACCCTGGGATCATGCCCTGAGCTGAAGGCAGATGCTCAATGACTGAGCCACCCAGGTGCCCCTAGTTGCTACCTTCTAATCTCCCTTTGCTTTCCTGCCCTCCATTCATATACACTGATTGTCTCATATTAAGACATAATAAATCAAGAGTTGATCTGCACATAAGGGTAGAACAACAGCAGTATATGAGAGGCTTCCTTGGGCTTGGCTGGATTCCAGTGCCCTTAGTACACCTACCTACCTGAAAATCCCTAAAGACTCAGTTTTGATATAAAACGTAACTCCTGGTTCTAAATTTCCTATTTGGGGGATTTGGAGGAATTGCATAATCCCTGCTTTATTTCAACCATGAACTGAACTGCTTTATTTTCCAAAATTTTTGCACACCACACTCACTACCAGCTTGGTATTTACAAAGCACCTTTGCCCTCCGGATTTCCAAACAGTGATAAAAGCACAGAGGAAATATTTTATGGCTGGTCCTATTCTATTCTAGTGCTGTAGGGGGTGTGCAGAATGCCAGCCAGCTGTAAGCAAAGGTCCAGGGCCTAAAAGCTCTCTCGGCGGAAGCCAAGTGTTACACGTGGTATTTAAATGGTAAGGGGCCTGTTGAGTCAAATGCTTCCCCGGGGACTTGGAGAGACACCAATTTGCTCAAATTCACCCCTGGCTGGGAACATAATAGAGGGCTAGAGTTCAGGCTTCTGTTCTGGCTGATGATTCATTTAGGACAAATGATTTTACCTTTCCTTTCAACCCCCTGTGACAAAAGGTATGTTGGAGAAAGCCAATTCAGCAGACTTCAAGGGTGTCCCCACACTGCAGCAGACGTAAAGCCACATGGAAAACGAAAGGGACTGCCAAAGGTATTCTTTTCTATGGCAACTAACATTGTAACAGTCATAGAGCAGCAAAACTGTGGGTTTGGGAACTAGTCACACGTGATTTCAAATCCAAACGCATCCACTTCCCAGATGTGTGTTGTTGGTCAAGATACTGAAAAAGTGGCACTTATTAAATTAGTACACACACACTCACCTGCACTCCATGCTCATATACAGTGCACACTGTGCTAGACCTCCCTCCAGAATCCCTCTGCAGTGCTTGTCTTGACTACAGAGAGCCACCTTCCCCAAAGTCACATCCCCTTTCCAGAAGAGCCGCTTCCAATGGCCACTGGACATGGGGATGTTGACTGGGGGGAACAACTCTGTCTTCTAACTCAAGACAATGCTGCAAAACCATCTCAACTTTGGAGCTTCCTGTGGGCCAGCTGGGGCGTTCACTAAGCATTAATGACTCACAACCTAACTTTGCCTTCAGCCATCCCACCATAGGAATAGACCCCTAGAGCGGCGCCTGGGTGGCTCAGTCAATTGGGCACCTGCCTTTGTCTCAGGTCATGATCCCAGGGTCCCGGATGGAGGCTCAGCAGGAAGTCTGCTTTTCCCTCTCCCTGTCCTACTCCCCCTGCATGTGCTTGCTCTCTGTCAAATAAATAAATAAAATCTTTTTAAAAAGGGGGGGGGGGGAGTGGACCCCTAGAGTATTTCCTAACATGAGTCCTGGGTGGTAATTTCTGTCCAACTAGGAGAACAGACCGTGAACTATGACCAGTTCACAGTACTATACTATTTGGTTTGTCATTTTTACAAAGTTAAGTGAAATGCAAATATGAAAAAAAAAACCACCCTTTCTAAAGCTAACTTTTCTAAAAGGCTAATATGATACTAAACAGACACTCAACATTCCCTTTTGCCTTAGTCCTGACTCCCCCTACATCACACAAACTGGTCCACATCAGATTTGCTTTTGTCGTTTTAATTAAGATAAAGAGCAAAGTGGAAATTTGAAAGTTATATCTTTAAAAAAAAAAAAAAAAAGACTATTTTTTCATGAGAGACACAGAGGCAGAGACATTGGCAGAGGGAGAAGCAGGCTCCCTGCGGGGAGCCTGACATCGGACTCAATACCAGGACCCCGGGATCATGACCTGAGCCAGAGGCAGACGCTCAACCGCTGAGCCACCCAGGTGTTCCAGTTATATCCTTTCAATCAAAAAAGAATGACAGGGACTGACACAATCTATAGTCAGCTAACCTGAAACAGTGAACTCTAAAATGTAGACCAGCTTTAATCTGTCAAAACTTAGACAAAATTTCTCATGGATAAGTAATCCATTAATAGCTTAGAAATATTTTTTTTAACAGAGGGTAAGATAGAAGAAATTACACTGCGATCCATAACAGTTTGCTAGATAAAATATAATTTATACTATTAAACATTCGTTCCAAGTTTTTCTTATGAATATAAATATGAGAAGAGATAGTATTAAAAGTTGCCTCTCACCAGCCTTGCCTGGAAACACAAAGACACTGAGGTTCAGTAAAAAACAGGTAATTACAAAGAGCAGAAGTGGAAATGGATGAGAGAGAAGACTAGATGGCAAGACCTTGTTAACTCACTTTAAGAGGATTTCCCAAAAATGAGCCATTAATTGGCTGAGCAACAGCCTGTACAGTCTTTAAGAAGAAACGCATGGCACGAAGGGGCCTGGGTGGTGCAGTCAGTTAAGCATCCGACTCTGATTTCAGCTCAGGTCATGATCTCAGAGTCATGAGATCGAGCTTTGTGTCAGGCTCCATCCAGGATATCTGACCCGCTTAGGATTCCCCCCTCCTTCTACCTCTGTACCCCCACACCCCCCACCACCGCCAAAAGGAAAAAAAAATGCGTGGCATAAAAGCCAAATATCACTGGAATAATTTCACAGCATGCTCTAAGTAGCATTTTTTTAAAAACCTCTTACTGTGAATGGAGTCACGCAGAATTCATTAATATGAGCCTTCATGGTCAGAGCACATCCCTGATCGAGCAGGCAAAGAGAAACAGAGGATGAGTGAGATTGATAAACTAAGAAATGTTATGCTAGTTCAATATTTTCAGCATTTCCACTAGAGGCATCATTAACCAGTATGATTCTCAACTACTTGTTCCTGATTCCCCAGGTTATAAACAATAACAGCATGTGAAGAAAATGTCACCTGTCAAGTAGGAGAGCCTCTACCTTGGCTTGCGCCACTTCTTAACTTTTGAGTTGTCTGAATTCTATGATGTTCTTCGATTTTGGTGTATACTCATTCTCAACCTGGATCTATTCTGCCCTCCAAGGAACTTTTAGCAATATCTAAAGGATATTCTTTGGTAATTACAACAGGGGGTGAGGGGCTCATAATCACCTAATGAGTAGAGAGGCCAAGAATGTTACATAAACATCTTAAAACACCCACCAGAGCCTTGAACAGCAAAGAGCTAACCAGCACAAAATGTCAACAGCACCAAGGTTAAGAAACTCCAGGGGACTGGACGGCAAACCAAAGGTCAAAGCCCCAGTTTGAGTCCCATGTACCTTGGTCAGCCTCAATTTCCATGTGTATTAAATGGGCTGATAATACTCTGGAAGAGTTTGGGTGAAAAATAAATGAGAGAACAGATGAGGAATGACCTAGCACAGTGCTTGGCACATCAAAGGTGCCTGTGACGTCTGGTAAATGTGAATCACTGCTCTGTTTCAACTCTAGCGATTTCCCACCCATCCCCATTTCCTCTAGGATCTTATGGGGAAGCAAAGAAAAGAGGAGCCCAGCCAACTCTAAAGCCCACTCTAGGTCAATAGTTTACATGGAGCTCCTTTAATAATTTTGACTTCTATTGTGTCTAAATTTATGTTTGAGGAACCTGGGGGTGGGGAAGCCTGCAACTTTTACATTTTTTTAAAAGGTGTGTTGTTTTTCCAAAGGAGGATTTCAATTCAATAGCCTAGGAGCCAAATCAAAGAAGGAAATGCAAAAATCCCCAGTAGGTCTCGGAAAAGCTTGTTAGTGGCATATGTTAATTAATGCACACTTTCCTCAGGCCATGAATACTTTCACGGAGTTATCTGGAGACCTATATAAGTAAAACCAAGTAAATGCTCAGATCTGATGAAATGAAAAAAAGATAATGTCTTCCTTGGTAATGACCCTGCTTGGTGGCTCAGCTGTAAACCACTACCTAATGTATGAAGGCGGTAATCCTCAATTTACCTTATGAAAACAATACCTGCCTGCTGTAAGCAATGCCAAGTCACTTACGTAAGAGGTAGCTTCTTGTTGCTCTTACCCCACTTCCAATCCTCAGAGGAAGGTTAGGGTAACTTACAATTCATTGTCCAAGCCAGGACACTGAAGACTGAAAGAGGGTACTATTAATAATTACACCAGGACAACAGGTACAGACCAGGTATTTCTCAAGCACCCTGGGACATACGACCACCACTCTGGTAGCCTTAGGTTCTATGTGGTTCCAGACATTCTTACTTTTAACGCACAAACACACCCACTCAGGTCAGCTATAAACAAGTCATACAAACGGGGTGATCCTATACATACTGTTGTATCTCTTGCATTTTTTATTTAACGGATTCTGGTGTGTTTACATGTCAGAGCACAGAGAGCCACTTCCGTTTTTTCAACTGACTACATACAGAATATGCCACTTGGAGGTGGTGCCATAATTTTTCAATCACCCACAACACCTAGAGGTCAACCTCAGATTTTTGTCATTATGTGCAGAGGGCTAGAGAATAGAACTTCTATGGGTTTGAGTATTCCCAGAGAATGGGCTTCAAGCGGTGAGGAAGCTAGGTCCAAATGTTGCCCCTTATGATGGGCTCTTCCCCAACACTCTCCACAAAGTCTTTATCAAGTCGTATCAAGACCAACAGTTAATGAACACTTTTGAATTTCTGCCAGGCTTGATAAAGGGAGCATGCTAGCTCATTCCATTCTTGCCTTGCATGTTCTCTTAACTCCAGACAGTCTGGGCCGTGGGCGTACTTGGAAATTTCCTGCTCTAGGCCTTTGCTCCTGCTGTTCCCTCCACTTACAATAACATTCCACACCATCGCTATAAATATCCTACGCATGACAAATACAACCTCCTCCTCAGGCCTGTCCCAAGCCGGACTACAGACTGTCTCCACATCATCCCTTCCTCCTGGGGATGCCCATATAACACTGTTTATTCCCCCCCGCTGCACCCCACCCCATAATCTGAATCAAGTCCACAGTCACTCCTAAATCATGGGGACACATCGTGGGGACTTAGACACAAGTGGTTATAGGCATGCGCAGGCACAAAATCACACAGACATAGCCTGACCCAATTTCCAGGCCTTAATTTCCTTATCTGTAAAACGGGGTTTTTAAAATAGAACCTACCCCAAATATATAACTTATATTGTTATATGATGTTGAAAATTATGTGAGAAAATGTATAGAAAGCCATTAACATAGAGGAGACGATAAGGGAATGCTAACAGTGTATTACTGTGTTCATAGGACTGATCCTTTGAGGGCATATTTCATTCAGGCAAATCCAGCACATTAATTTGTACAAAGAAATCACAGAATACATGTGTTTGTTGAATGCAGTGTTTAATCACAGCTGCTCACTTGATCAAATCATAATAATAATGGAAGTTACTATGTATTAAGTGTTTACTATATACTAAGTATTCTTTAGAATAATGTCTCATGCATAATCTCCTTTGAGCCTCACAAATAATTCTAGGAGGTAGAAACTAAATAAGAAAACTGAGGTGTGAAGAGGTTACAAATCTTACCCAAGGCCAGAGGGGACAGGAGGTTCAGACCCACAGCTCCCTCACTCCAGAGTCCTACCCTTAACACATTCTGGAATCTGTGCCCCTAAGCTGTACCCCATGCTGATCAAGCATCATGTTCGTGAGAGAAGTAGTAACAGAGTTCTAAAAACTCCCACTCTTTTTCACAAACAAAATCTTTCGTAGAATATAAATACCTTTTATAGGCGTGGGCCTGGGGGGATCCCTGGGTGGTTCAGTGGTTTGGTGCCTGCCTTTGCTCTAGGGCGTGATCCTGGAGTCCCGGGGTGGAGTCCTCTGCCTGTGTCCCTGTCTCTTTCTCTCTCTGTGTCTCTCATGAATAAATGAATAAAATCTTTAAAAAATATATATATATATATATAGGCATGGGCCTGGATTTTCAAAGGGGGTTAAACCCTGCTGCTTAGTGCAATTACTACCCTTATTCATCCAGCCCTCTACTATATCTCTCTTCCAAATCTTTACTTTAAAAATAAAATGAGCACAGAGGGCAGAGACAGATAAAACAATCTAACAGAGGAAGAATGCCAGGTCTCTAAGGCAAGGCCCAGTGAAGGCTTCTTCTGGATCCTGCATCCTGGACCTGACCCACATGGAAGCCTTCAGATCCAAGCAAAGTGTCCTACTGCAAAGTGCTGCTCTGAACAGGAAACATGACTAGGCACTGTGGCAGTTGGGACAATTCAAAAGTGAGCCTTGCACACAAGCACCAGGTCAGAAACTTCATGCCCCACAGTGGATTACTGCATATTCTCAGCCCACAGGGCCACTATTATTGGCACTGAAGGAGCAGAGAGACCATGTCCTCATGACAGCCCGCTTGCGCTTGGTAGACACGCAATTCATAAATGTTCACTGAGTGGTGCCCAGATGGCTCAGTCAGAAGAGCATCCAAATCTCAAGTTTAGAGTCATGAGTTTGAGCCCCCTCTTGGGTGCAGAGATTACTTAAATAAATATTTTTTTAAATCTTTAAAAAATAAAAATTAAAAAAAAAATAAAATAAAAAAATAAAAAAAAAAAATAAATAAAAATTAAAAAAATAAATGTTCACCGAATTCTAGGGGTTGGCCTTCACATGTGTAAATACAGCACTCCGCTCTTTCTACAGGTGAAGAAACTGAGGCATAAGCATTATAAAGCAAGAGTCCTGAATGATTAGAAAGAAGAAATAGGGCAGCCCAGGTGGCTCAGCGGTTTAGCGCCGCCTTCAGCCCAGGGCCTGATCCTGGAGACAGGGGATCGAGTCCCACATTGGGCTCCCTGCATGGAGCCTGCTTCTCCCTCTGCCTGTGTCTCTGTCTCTGTCTCTCTCTCTCTCTCTCTCTCATGAATAAATAAATAAAATCTTTTAAAAAAAGAAAGAAGAAATAAAGTGAGACAGCCAGGAAGTACAATGTTTTCCTGACAAAGCCACACCAATTTGTGGCACCATTTGCCGGGCTTCCCCTAACTGCCCCTGTCATATGTCCATGGTCTTTCTTGATAGGGAAAAATGTGAAAGAAAAGACATCATATACGTGTACTAACTGACAAATGGAGGTAGCTGTGGTCAATCAAAATCAGCTCAGATAGCTGTGGTCAATCAAAATCAGCTCAGGAGGGGCTTGTGCCCTAAGTTCAGGTCACTATCCCAGGGTCCTAGGATGGAGCCCCACGTGGGGCTCCCTGCTCAGTGGGGAATCTGCTTTTCCCTCTCCCTTTGCTACTCCCCCTGCTTGTGCTTGCTTGCTCTCTCCCTGTCTCTATCAAAAAAATAAATAAGAATCTTAAAGAAAAAAAATCAGTTCAGAATGTAGCATAAAAGACCTAGATATAAACGGCTCAGACCTTAGGCCCTGCAAGCAACCACCTCCCAGTGCAGTAAGAGCATCCATCATTCCTGACCCGAGAACCTGGTCTATATCCTAGCTCTGCCTTTAACAGCAGCGCCAGAGAACATCTCGACTTCTCTGCACATCAATGTCTTCTTCTGTAAAATGGGAATGAGTACAGCACCTACACTTCATGGAGTCCTTTGAGGAGTAAATGAGTTAATAGCCCTTACAGCAACGCATAGCACACAATAAGGGCTTTTAAGGACTAAAGGAGATAAAATTATACAAAAATTTCTATAAGCAAAAATGTCTAGTGCCTCCCCTTTGATAGAATTCACACCTGGAATAATCAACAGATAGGAAAACTGAACAAACCAGGCAATTGCCCTGGTATAAAGTTTACTGGAAAGTGCCTGTATGCATTTGCTATCCTTCTACTGTTATACCAATCATTCTAGAATTCTAAAGATCCAGGAATCATGTAATTGCTCTATAATAATTTGTAGCTTCCTACAGAGTGGTGACTAAATCCTACTTTAAGCAAGAAATCTAAGGGAAATAACATGAAGACATAAAGAGTATAGAATGTGTTTCCATCAAAGCTGCTCCATATAATTTGGTCCAACAAATTCAGCTCCATAAAATCTAAGAGGAGGTGGTAGTGCCAAGAAAGAAGATTAAAACCCAGAGTGTTAAACAGAAGTGTTTTGAGTCAATTACGCAGTCAATTCGGCGCCTCCGCAAACCTAAAATCAAAAGTTATCAGATTCAAAAGAGGAAAACTGACAAACTTAATGTAATAATAACTACCGTTTATCCAGCGTTGCCTTTGCTCTATGTTTCATGCTGAGAGCTTCGCTGCCACATTGCCCGTCATCCTTGCAACAACCAGACAAGGTGTAAAATCATGTACCCAAGGCCATGGAGCAAGTAAGCAGAGAAACTGGATTTGAACCGGCCCATTTGAAATGCAAAGCCTGTGAGCCTGGAGCATAAGGCCTCCAACCCAGAAAGGTGGGAAGCTGGCCAGAGCAGGCCTGCTGGTGGGACTGACGCCCCTAAGGCTGGACGACCAGCACGCATACCCTTCGCAGAATGCTCTATGTGCCACAGAGATGACGAGGACACATTCTGGCAAAACTCCATCAAGGCAACATAGTTCCCATCCTCAGAGCTGGAGAAGACTGGCCAGTGGTACTCCTGACAGCCCCGGGAAGGGTCAGGCCAGGCTGTGGCAGGGGATGAACGCAGAAGGGAGGAAGCCAAAGGCCTCAAGAAGTCCTAACTGCACTTGCTTCTGAAGGCAGTAGGAAGACGGTCAGGTGGAAACAACCCCCAAGCGTTCGCTGATGGATGAAAGGATAAAACAAAACGGGGTCTGTCCACATGATGGAATATTACTCAGCCTGTAGGAGGAAGGAGGTTCTGACATGTGCTAGAACATGAACAAACCCTGAGGGCACCACGTTGTGTGAAACAGGCTCATCACAAAAGGACAAATACCATAATGGTTCCACTTACCTGAAGCACCTAGAGTGGTCGGATTTATCAGGATGAAAGTCGAATGGTGGTTGCCAGGGGCTGGGGGAAAGGGGAAGGGCCAATCACTGCTCAGTGGGAACAAGGTTTCAACAGAAGAAGAAAAAGTTCTAGAGATGGATGCCGGTTGCACAACAGGGTAAATGTGTGTAATGCCACTGAGCCAGACGTTTAAAAACTGGCTAAGATGGCAAATCGTATGTGACGTCTATGTTACCACAATCTTTGCTAGGTTGAATACAACTGTGCTAGGTCTGTAAGCATGCCCAGAACTTAGGGGCTGTGTCGGAGGAGAAAGTTGTGTTGATCGGTGCCGGAAGGTACAGGCACTTAAGTCTGGACCTGCACACGGTGCATCCACAGACAGACAAATGGAGAAGCTCGCAGCTGGGGGCACCTGGGTGGCTCAGAGGTTGAACGTGTGCCTTTGGCTCTGGTTGTGAACCCAGGGTCCTGGGATTGAGTCCCGCATCAGGCTCCCCGTGGGGAACCTGCTTCTCCTCCCTCTGCCTAGGTCTCTGCCTCTCTCTCTCTCTCTCTCTCTCATGAATAAATAAATAAAATCTTTAAAAAAGAAAAAAAGAGAAAGAAGCTCACGGCTGCAACGGGCCAGCCTTGCTGCAAGCCCCCTGCCCTCAGGGCATAGAGACTGCAGCCTGCCCAGGTGCCAGGATGAGGCCCCAGCTTCCAGCTTTCCTCAGACCACGCTCCAGCAAGTTCCATGCTCCAAATTCACACAACGGAGCAGTAGAGTCTAAAGGGACTCCCATCACAAGCTACAAAGGCGCTAATGCAGCATCCTAGGGAGAGCCTGGAGCATTGCCAAGCATGAGGAAGCTCCTCACTGTCACTTCATCCGCTCAGTAACCTGGCACTAGCAACAACTTCTAAAGCTTCAGTGCCCTCACCTGTAAAATGGGAGGCTGGAACACCACTTCACAGCTCGCCCCAAGGATTAAAGACCATGCACATGTGGCCTTTAGAGCATAGCATGACCTGACAAGCACTCATCTGCTATTGTTGGCATCATGGGTTTTAGTCTTCTTTCCCTGGTTTTCACTTCCATCCTTGGAGCCCAACAGGCAGAGCATATGACAAGTGGGGAGGTGAGGGCTCAAGCCACAGGGATCAATCAGTTTAGGGACTGTGACTCAGCATACAGCATGTGGCATTCCTCTAGGTCTCTCTCTATTTGGCTGTAAGTAAGCAGGAATGTGACCCCCTTTTGCCAGTCACCCATCAGCAGAGTCCATTGTAAGGCCAAAGCCTGCACAATTAGGAGAGCAGCCCTGAAGAGATCAAGTCTGTGCCTTACAATATCTAGGTCCTGTCTTCATATAACCCACACTCACCTCTCCAGGCCATTCTGGAATGGTGTCTGCCCAAAAGAGATTATTTTCTAGTTTGAACAAAGTCACAATATGGGCTAGTGGCAGCTCTGAAGCAAATGAGGGAAACAGGACCCATGCCCTGATCAAACCATACCTGAAGCTCCTACCTTCATCTGAAATTCTTAAATTATATGCATCAGCTAATCCCCTTTATTGCTTAAGCCATCTGAGTTGTTTTTTATTACTTATAACCAAAAGCATCAAGGTGATAAAATGGTTTCTGCCATCCCAGGGTAACTCAGAGTCTCCCTCTCTGGATAAAATACTCAAATTGAAATGATTTGTTCAACCATCCCAATATAGAAGGTACTGGAGACAGAGCAGCCCACAGAAAAAACATCATCCCCAGCCTCAAAGAATATAATCTGTTCCATATAAAGTACTTTAAGAGAATTAGCACATTGCCATAAACTGAGGCTCTTTACAAAAAAAAAAATGTCATCAGGGCACCTTGGTGGCTCAGTCGGTTAAGCATCTGCCTTTGGCTCAGGTCATGATCCCCAAGTCCCAGGATCAAGCCCCACGTTGGGCTCTCTGCTCAGAAGTAAATCTACTTCTCCCTCTCCCCCTCACCCCACTCATGCTCCTTCTCTCTCATTCACTCTCTCAAATAAATAAATAAAATCTTTTTTTAAAATGTCATCAGGGATCCCCGGGTGACTCAGCAGTTAAGCCTCTGCCTTTGGCTCAGGGTGTGATCCGAGTCCAGGGATTAAGTCCCACATCAGGCTTCCTGCGAGGAGCCTGCTTCTCCCTCTGTCTCTCTGTCTCTCATGAATAAATAAATAAAATCTTTTTCTTAAAAAATCTCATTGGTAAACACAGTGACCCAAATCATCAAAGTACACTTCAAAACTACTTATCCCAAGTTTCCACATTTAACAAGCATCAAGCCAAAGTGTCACTCTGGCCTCTTCCTCTTGGAGCAAGTCGATGTGACACCAAAGCACCATGACTATCGTCACCATTTGTAAGGGTATCGTCCCCTGCGCTGTTCAATCTGGTAGATACTAGCCACATGTGACCACTTAGAGTTGCATTTTATTTAATTGTAATTAATTTAAATCTAAGTTTTCATTTTCACCATATGGCTAGTGACAGGGAGCCACACTCACCGCATTACAAGCATACAGTCTCCACAAGTGGCAGGTGGATACTACACTGGGTATCGTTGATAAACAACATTTTTGTCACTGCACACATTTCTGCTGGAGAGTGCCATCTTTCCTCCAGAGCTCCCTTTCTATTTTAACATGGTAACTGCAGTGTTGGGGAAGAGGTCTCTCTCAATTATCTGACTGATGCTGGAATCCTGAAGCAAGAAAATGACTTTCCACAAACACATATACACACAGCCAGTGGTTGCCACCTTAGAAGAACTTTCAGTTCAAATAACTCAATTAGTCTTTCTATTCTTGATTCCCTTCCCTAGTCAACGTTCATTCGAGAGTAGAATCGGGTCTGTTACCAACATGTATTAGGCAACTGGAATTGAAAAGGTCAGTGTTTTAGAGCCACGAGCCTCCAACTTTGGACTTCCCAAAACCAGCCAGAATTTGTATAAATGCTGTGGATTCACAGGGCCCACCCCCCAGGATTCTGAATGCAGAGGTAATCCCCACATTAAATAAACACCTGGATGTTTCTTAATCAGTGGCAGTCCTGTGGACCGTTCTTCACAGTTGGGGCATCCAGACTCCACTGGGCAGGAAGACATGACTCAGAATCACTAATGAAGTCAACCCCAGATGTCCAAAGCTTGAAACTCTCCCAGGTAATTCTGATGCATTTTCCATTCACCCAAACCCAATTTATGGGCCACTGTTGCCAAAGCTGATCATTTTCCCCAAGCAGCTCTGCCTGCAATCTGTTAGCAGCCATCAGGTGAATAGAAGTGCCTGGTAACAGGTGCAAAGGGCTGTAAATTCCACTTCTGCACCCCCGGCCCCCCACAGACTTTTTCTTGATGTCTCTTTTCCCTCAGGAATTCAGGCAATAGGGGGACTCACCAGGTTTTATTAAATCCCTGGAATAGGCTCCCTCTACCAAAAAAAGACTCCAAGAGTAAAAAAACAACTTATCATTACCATTAATGCCCTCTTCCCACAAAGGTCTTCCTTAGAGATAATTATTTCACATGGAAGAGCTTAAGCTTACTTTTTTTTTTTTCTTTTAAGTAACCTCTACCCCCAACATGGAGCTCAAACTCATGACCCAGGGACCGAGGTTCACATGCTCTACTGACTAAGCCAGCCTTAGTCCACTGAGCTTATATTTTTCAGCCTTAGTCCACTGAGCCTTAGTCCACTGAGCTTATATTTTTCAGCCTTAGTCCACTGAGCTTATATTTTTAGGTAAAAAGTATCAGAAACTGACTCACATTGCTTATGAAAGCCAGGGCCTTTCTTCCTTATGGTAGTATTTCCCACAGACTTAGAAATAGGCAATGGCTATGTGAATTTTTCCTTTGCTGGGCATCCTGTCTCTCTGACTTTTCTTATAAATAATGCCATAACACAGGTAATATATCAATATTGAGATAACACTGTACTTTCAATCTACACTATGGAGGTACCCAACTAAGACTGTGCACTATGGTATCATCCAATATGGCTAGAGACTCTCCTTCACTTTACCAAAGACTCAGGAATCTTGTCAAGGATTACCCAGCCTAAAACATCACGGAATATAAGCTTTTCCAGCCACATCTTAACGTTGAACATTTTAAAGTAGAAAGGAGAGGCAGCTCGGTGGCTCAGAGGAACCTGGGTGGCTCAGTCATTTAAGCATCTGCCTTTGGCTAAGGTCATAAGTCTGGGATGGAGCCCCTAATTGGGCTCCTTGCTCAGCAAGGAGTCTGCTTCTCCCTCTCCCTCTGCTGCTTCCCTTATGCTTATGCTCCTTCTCTCTCTCTCTCTCTCTCTCTCTATATATATATATATATATGTATATGTATATATATATCTCATATTAATAAATAAAATCTTTAAAAATAAATAGAGTATAAAGGAACCCAAATTTCATGCCAATTTGGGAGAATTCTGGATGCCCCCAAAAGTACCATAACGCAGGAAGTGGATCAGTGCTTATAGTAGTCTCAAGATGAAAACTCTCCTTAATTCTCTCTCCCATCCCAAGTCCTGGATGACATAGAGAATAACATAAGATTTGAATCCTAGGCAAGCTATTAGAATGTTCTTATTATGAATCAGTTATGGAGAGAAGGAAGGGGACAAGGGAAGGAGAGAAAAAACACAGTCCAAATCCAAACCTAGCAAAATCTGAACTCCATCTTGGGCTTTTGCTGCCAACGTTATAGTTTTCGTTTTATAGAGGTCTTCCCTTGCTTTGCTCTTTGACAGAAAAACTGCATTGACCGAAGTTGTAACCTGAATTACCTAACTAATTACCCCTTCCCCATCCTTGCACAGCAAACCTGGTGCCTGACATGAATTATGCAATGCAGAACAATCCATTATGCAGGCAGAAAAGCAAGAAGGGCTGCCTTTGTTTTCAAAAAACAAAATTCTACCATATAACCCTGGCCCTGAAGAACGGATACCCACTGGTCTTAGAGGTTAATCGTATTCTAAAAGCATCTACTCTTGGAATAAAGGGCAAGGTCCTAATTTATCTGTAGAATGTCCCAGAAAGTTGTGGTATTGAGGACTTTCCTGCTATATTTAAAACCTAGAGGAATACATGATTCATTCGTTTTTTTATTTGTAAGGCCACACATTTCACAGTAAGGTCATCTCAGAGTAGAGCACATATACCATTCCCAGTACATACTCATATAAATGTCATCGTCAAGGGGCACCTGGGTGGCTCAGTGGTTGGAGCATCTGCCTTTGGCTCAGGACAAGATCCCGGGGTCCTGGGATCAGTCCTGCATCAGGCTCCCCGCATGGAGCCTACTTCTCCCTCTGCCTCTATGTCTGCCTCCCTCTCTCTATGTCTCTCATGAATAAATAATGTTTTTTTAAATGTCATCGTCAAGAGGCCATTTTGCACCCAGTTCAAAGACTCAGCAAACCGGGACCCTGAGACAAAATACTCCAAAAATTATGATCAGCTGTCAAAATATACCCTCTCCCCAGCTCCTCACAACTGGAAGGGGGGAGCTGTCACCAGCTGAGCCTCCAACAAACACAAGCAGACCACAGTGACAAACTGGACCACTTCTGGAACTTATTATTCACTTCAACACATACTTATTGACCCTTACTGTGAATTGGTCACTATCCTGGGCCCCGAAAATACAGACAGGAGTAAGAAATGAGATTATGGCTCTTAAACAAATAAAGTGTGAAAGACATCAAGTGAGAGAAACAAACACATAAACATGGGGCTGCAAGCTCAACGCCCCTACCAAATATGGCTCCCAGATGTGTTTTGTTTGGTTCATCCATGCTTTTGGAAGAGCTCTGAACCAACAGTTTTAGACTGTTGAAGTGCGTTTTTTAACAATTCAAGCTTCTGGAGTCTCTTGAAAATTTGAAAAATCTGGCATCACTAGCCAATGCTCCCAACATGTCAGCAATAGGCTGAAGCTAAGTCACAACCGCTCCCTCTGAACAAATTGTGCCCTTCTAGTTTACCCCAGTCCTCAGCCGTCCCTAATGCCCTCTGAAATACCCACTCAGCATTTGCATTTGTGAGTACTATTATTCAAAAATAATAAGAGTCCCAGTGCTAGGTAGTATGTGTTATAACTGAGGTAAGTGAAGAAATACAGGACTCCCACATACTGGCACCAGGGATACAACAAGTCGATATGCTCTCTGAGTCTTAAGAAGATAAAATTCAAGGGTGCCTAGGTGGCTTAGTCAGTTAGGCGTCCAACTCTTGTTTCAGCTTAGATCATGATCTTGAAGTCCTAAGATTGAGCCCCAAGTCAAGCTCCACACTCAGTGCAGAGTCTGCTTGAGACTCTCTCTCCCTCTCCCTCTGCCCCTCCTCCTGCTCGCTCTCTCTCTCAAATAAATATTTTTAATATTTTTATTTTATTTTAATATTTTTAATATTATTTAATATTTTTAATATTATTAATATTTTTAATATTAATATTTTTAATAAATAAATAAGAGGATAAAATTCATGTGAGCCAAGAGTTCTAGGCATCTATGCAAGGAAAAGATCCGAAGTAGTTCACCAAAATGTTAAGTATAAGGATATTCATCAATGTGTTGTGTAAAACAGGAAGGGAAAGCAACCTAAATGTTCAATGTTTATCCTCAGAGCATGGTTTAATATAGCACAACCTGAAATTATTCTACAGCCACTGAAATGACAAAACAGATATATTTGTAGTACAGAAAAAACATCTATGATATACTGTTAGGCGCACACACACACAAAAATCCACAAACAGCATATGCTGTATTAGCCAATTTTTATAAGAAAAAGACCCTCCTGGGCAGCCCAGGTGGCTCAGAGGTTTAGTGCCACCTTCAGTCCAGGGCATGATCCCGGGGACCCAGGATCGAGTCCTACATCAGGCTCCCTGTGTGTTGCCTGCTTCTCCCTCTGCCTGAGACTCTGCCTCTCTCTCTCTCTCTCTCTCTCTCTGTCTCTCATGAATAAATAAATAAAATCTTAAAAAAAAAAAAAAGACCCTCCTAAAAAACCTACCAAAAAACTGTGTGTGTGTGTGTGTGTGTGTGTGTGTGTGTGTGTGTGTGTGTTTGGATAAAAATAGAGTATGAACACAGATCCCTGGGTGGCTCAGCAGTGTAGCGCCTGCCTTCTGCCCAGGGCATGATCCTGGAGACCCGGTTTCGAATCCTGCATCGGGCTCCCTGCATGGAGCCTGCTTCTCCCTCTGCCTGTGTCTCTGCTTCTCTCTGTGTGTGTCTCTCATGAATAAATAAAATATTTTTTAAAAAATAAGAGTATGAACATGTGTATTTCTCTGAGTGGGATTACAGACCATGTAGATACATTTTCCTTTCATATTCACATCTTTCTGAATTGTACACATTGTTTAAATGAGGAAAAAATAAATTTCACAGGGGAAAAAAACATAAGCTGTGGAAGCACACACTAACTATAAATAGTGATTGACAGTTCTACAAGGTTACAATAATATTTGAGTTTTTAAAAGATTAGAAACCAAGATCTAGATGCCAATGCTTGGTTTAAAAAAAAAAAACCCCACATGCTCGAACACCAAGGAAAGTTCTTTTTTAACAACTTGATCTGGAGTTTTGAATTCTTAACCAAGTCACACAGACTTAAACAGGCTGATAGTTGGAGGAGGAAATGAGCATGCTCTCTCCCTATCAGATGTAAATTCTAACGTTTGGCCAAGAGTCCAGGTGGTAAAATACTGACTCTATTTAAATCAAGCCAAAGTGATGCCTTCCGTGGCCACATTACATAAGCAACAGGCACAATCACTGCACACATCTGGTCAGAATACAGGCCCTCTAAGACCTTCAACACAATTAATTCAATATTTTCTCTACAGTTCAAAATGCTACAACAACTGGCAGAGAACCATCTTAAATCATCACGGAAAAATCAGACATATGGCTAAGTATATTTAATATGCCTTAAAAATAAGCCACGGATTTTCTAGCCAACAAGATCTTAGGCAAGACTTTTATTTATTTAAAAGTTATGCTTACTCGTTACCCTCAAAAGATTTCAATTGAACAGATATTTCTTGAGCACCTACAGAGGGCAGAGATTACAAACAGAGAGAAAATAGGGACGCTGCCTTCAAGAATTCAAGACACATGCAATCCAGTATGAGAGACAGACAGGCAAATCTACAATTACAAGACACTATTGTCTTGAAATTATGATGTATGTAGGGGAAAAAAAGAGGGCACGGAGGAGGAAGGATTGAATCAACGGTGTTGGGGGAGGGAGAACAGGGCAAACAGAGGAAGGAGAATGAGAAGAGCTTAACAATATGGAGCGGTAGGTTCTGTTCTGGCCCATTCACACTTTGGGAATCCATTTCTATTCCTAGGCCAATTGCCAGCAGGGTCACTAAGCATACTGTACACTCTCAGGCAGCAATGGTACAGCCTAAAAGAGGTGCATCCACAGTGATCCCCCCTCCCCCAGTGAAAGGGCAGAGGGGCTCCTGGCTACAAAGTCAACACATTTCTAGTGTGTTAAACCTAGGATAAGAATTTTGGAAGCACGCAGACCTGACCTTGAATCTCACCTGCATCAGGTGCCTGGGGGTGAGGGTAAATTACTTGACCTCTCCAGCTAATTTTCTCATGGCGAAAATGAGAATGACATCATCTACCCAGGCAAAACCCTAACCTGGGTCTCAGCTACCTATCGGAAGATCAATAAGTAACAGTTATGATTAGTTTATTCCTCCTAATTCAGATGCCCAGTCTCTACCCTGAAGTTATACATTAGAGCAGAGTTTCTCAACCTCAGCCCTATGGCCATTTGGGGCTGGATAATTCTCTCTTGATTGGGGGGTGGGGGGTACTGTAATGTACACTGTAGGATGTTCAGCAGCCTCTCTGACCTCTACTCCCTAAGGGCCAGTAGCACTCCTCCATCCTGAGTCGTAACAACCAAATATGTTCCCAGGCACTGCCAAATGTCCCCCAAGGGGGCAAAACCACCCTCAGTTTTAAATCACCTCTATAGAGGAACTCACCAACAGGTGTCCATTTCGCAACTGAAAATCATCACACAGCTGCTATTATGTAGGTATTTGGTAAGCCCTGCCTATGGGACCAAGCAGAGGATTGTGTTCTGGGTACATTTTCCCATTTAATCCTCACAACCAGCCAATGTGGTAGGTATTATTCTCATTTCCAACTGGGAAAAATGAAGCGGCAGTGCCTGGATTTGAACCCAATCAACCTGACTCCAAACCCTTATAATTCCAAATCCCACTGCTTCCCTTGCCATTCGTGATTGGAGAATCCAGATACAGTGCTAGGAAGATCAGAGGACCTCAGGGTCAAGTTCTCAAGGATCATTCTGCCTGGGACCTCCAGGAAATAGAGAGATGACTTCCCCTTCCTCTATACCTTCATGCAACATGGGACCTAATGACAATAATTAGAATCAATACGTCACCACCAGTGTGACAAGGTGAGAGAAGTTCTACCAACAGACGGTGACGTCCAGAGTTTCCTTCTCACTTGTCAGAACTAATCCAACCACAGCCTTTTCAAAAAAGTGGCATCTGAAACATGCAGAAAAATGAGGCCTTTTTCTAGACTTTAAAAAGCTCTCCAGGAAACTATCCCACAATTTTTATCTCTCAAGAGATTCTTTCTTCTCTCTGGACTGCTTTCAAATGAGGAACATTAAAAAAATAACAGAAGCCAACATATATTGAGCACTCACTATGTGCCAGGCCCTATGCCATGTGGTTTCCTAAAACCTCCTCATTTTGTTCTGCCATCAACTCTAGAAAGGAGGTATCATTATTATCCCCATTTTCAGATGGGGAAGCCCTGACACAAAGAGGTGAAGTGCCTTGCCCTGAGTCACCTGGCTAGTAACTTTAAAAATCTGGCTTCTAAATCCAGGCCGGCTTAAATCCAAAACCTATACATCTATTATACATCAATAAATTGTTATCTTCAGGTTCTCTTACAAGCACCACTATCATCCTGTTAACACTGTATATAGCAATAATTCTGAAATATGGCTTATAACCAGGGCATAATCGCCTTTTAATTGCCCCATCATGCCACTGTCCATAAAGAGAGCTTAGAGTCTTGTCTCATGACAAGCTCAAAGATTAGCCTTATTACGAAAAACATAACTGTGTCCCATTAAAGGTGCACACAAATGCCTCCGATGGCAATAATGGTGGGGTTGACACTTGAGCCGTGAGAATGTAATTCTCTTCTGTAATTCTTTCTCATGACACTGGAGGTGGTAACAGAAAAAGTCTATTCACACAGAGGGCAGTGCCCAGAAGAACTTCTCACAGTCCATTTGGGGGTGAGAAGAGTTTGCAAAGTTCCCTGACATTCTCAGGTGCTGCCCGAAACCCCGTCACATGAAACTGGCTGCCGATGCTGCCTTCAGGAATATTCCTCCATCAATCAGCTAAGCTCTACTCAGCCACACTCGCAGACTGCAAAATGACAAACCCTCATCAAGGTTAATGTGATCCATCATGAATTACCCACAGTTTCAGAGACTTTCAAATATGGGAATTTTCAGAGGCAAATGAGCTCAGGAGAGATTTCTCATTCTCAATTTGACAGCAGACGTTCAACAAATACTTGAGCAACGACTATGTACCAGGCACTACTCTCAGTACTTGGAGATGCAGCAGCAAACAGATCAACAACATCCCTGCCCTCTCGGAGCTTCTATTCTAGGAGAGACAAAATAAAGATTTTACTTATTTTGAAATGATCTATCTGAAATGGAGTGGAAATAAAGCAGAGAAAGGTTACAGGGGATGACAAATGACAGTGGAGTTACAGCTTTCAATAATGAAGTCAAAGAAGGTGTCACTGAGAAGGTGACATTTGGGAAAGACTTGAAGTTCATGAGGGAGCAGGCCTTCTAGCTGTCAAGGTGGGGAGTGGCAGGCCATGGATGGGGAAAGTAAAGAACTTCAATGGGCCAGATGGGATGATGGGATGGGGGGGGCCTTGTGAGTTACTGTGAGGATGTCAGTTTTTCACTGTGAGATAAGGACCAAAGAAATGATTATAAGTAATGGATTACATCATTCTTTAATTACTTAGCCATAAAAAGAGAAGAGAATTATTTAATCGTAAAAAACACTGTTCAAATTCCCTCTTCTAATTTTGCGACGAGCCTTCAAGGTTAGCATCCAGAATACACTGGACACTTCCTAGGACACTTTACTATAGTCAAGCAGCCATCAATATGATAGGCATGGCCTTGAGATTGTGGGAGTTCAGCTGTGGAAACACCAAAACAAATTCACAAGAAATACTATATTGATGCAGACATCCATAGGGGTGCAGTACAGCAAAGCTCTAGTGTTTACGAGGGATTTTTCAAGGTTATAGATCTCACATAGAAGCTGCATAAAGACAGGCAAGAATGCAGTAACCTACTTTTTTAGGATGTGAATGTCAGCCCTTAACGAATTTGACAGCCCTTATTCTCAGTGTATACAAAATCAGTATATCCTGTTACACATATATACAAACTCAAGGAAGAGACCACTAACATCAGAGACCGGTGTTTTGCATTAAATAACCATCGTTTATAAAGCAACATCCTTCATGTAAACCCTTGTGGTAAGGAGATGTCAGAATGTTTTCTCTTATAAACCACTTAATTCCCCTTGGTGGATATCATCAATTCTGCTATCCTAAACTAGCTGGGTAATGAATGCCAACAAATGTAGTAAGCCAACAGTATGCCATTGCATCATAAGGTCAAGTTAATCTGTTTTTAAATAACACAGCCATTGGCGAAGGGTGGCCACTGGAAACAATGGACAAGTTGGGTTGCCTGTCCTTGCATTATTTTTTTCTAAAAGCTGTGGAATGTTCCACAGTGTAACCTAAAAATATCCTTCGGAAAGTGGTCTCTTAGCATGAAGAATAAAAAGATTGATTTTGAAAGTTTAAGTCAAAGAAAAAAAGACAAATAAACACAAAGCACAATTTAAGAGCAAGAGAGGACAAAAATCAGACTGTTTTCTGAAGCAAAGACCTGATTTGCTGCTGGCTGAAAAAACCATACAGAGGGACAATGCTACAAGAAAACAGAGGTAAGGCGTCATTCTTACGGATGCTGACATAGAACAGATCGCACATCAACAGAAAACAGAAAAGCACCCCCCACCATCCCGCCTGCTCAGCATCTGAAATTTCCCTTCTTCAACTCCAGTAAGAGTCAACAGGCAGAAATATTTCAATATAATTCATTAAGCCTTGTCGGTCATTTATTTATTTATAGATCAGTATAAATTATTAGACACGAGGAATCAGCTGATTGGAAGATCTGGCGAAGGGAAAATGAACATATGAGGATCCTATATCAGGAGAAATAAAAGACGAATAGGGAGGAAAGGGGGAAGGATGTAGTTGGCCTGGTCTGCACTTATCTTAGGAATGAGAAGCAACAAAGTAAAATTCATTCATCTGTCTGGCAAATTGTAATGAGTACCAAGGTTTTGCCAGGTACTGTTTTATTTTATTTTTTTGAATATTTATCTATTTGAGAGAGAACAGAGCACGCGAGAGAAAGAGCGAGTACACACAAGCAAGGGGGAGGGGTAAAGGGAGAGGGAGAAGCAGGCTCCCCACTGAGCAGGGAGCCCAATGCGGTACTTGATCCAGGGACCCTGGGATTGGGACTTGAACCGTGACCTGAACCGAAGGCAAAAACTTAGCAGACTGAGCCAGGCAGGCGCCCTGCTGGTACTATTTTAGGCCAGAGGAAATGTGAACAAGTGAGAAAAGCTTCTTGTTTTCACAGACCTTTTATTTTCAGGGGAGGAGAGACAGACAAAAAAGAAGAAACAAGGGGCCCCGGGCTGGCTCAGTGGGTACAATATGCGCCTCTTGATCCCAAGGTGTCAGGAGTTCGAATCTCATGCTGGGTGTAGAGATGACTTCAAAAAGATTAACTAACTTGAGGCACCTGGGTGGCTCAGTGGTTGAGCGTCTGCAGTCCTCTCAGGGTGTGATCCCAGGGTCCTGGGATCGAGTCCCACATCGGGCTGCCCACAGGGAGCCTGCTTCTCCCTCTGCTTGTGTCTCTGCCTCTCTGTGTTTCTCATAAGTAATAAAGTCTTTAAAAATAAAATTAATTAAAAAAAGAAGAAATGGGGCAGCCCGGGTACCCAAGCGGTTTAGCGCCGCCTTCAGCTCAGGGCATGATCCTGGAGACCCGGAATGGAGTCCCAAGTCAGGCTCCCTGCATGGGGCCTGCTTCTCTCTCTGCCTGTGTCTCTGCCTCTCTCTCTCTCTCTCTTCTCCCTCTCTCTCTCTCTCTGTGTGTCTCTCATGAATAAATAAAATCTTTAAAAAAAAAAAAGAAGAAGAAGAAGAAATGGTGACAAGACCATGAAGTCACAAAGCAGGATGAAGGGACAGCATACGACTCAGGAGTTGTCTTACAGGGGGTCAGTGGCGTGCAGGGACTAGCTCACACTGGCTCTTCCCCACTCCAGATACACTACAGATCCACAGGGGGCCTCCACCAGAGCCAGTTGTTAACCATTTAGCAGTACACTACCTGATGACCTTCTCTCTGAAGGGACACTAGAGAAAAGAATCAATCTTGTGGCCATCTGGGGAGAAGAATAAGCAAACCCAGAGGCCCTGAAGCAGAATTCAAGGGATGCCAAGAAAGACAAGGCCCTGTTTTTTTTTGTTTGTTTTTTTTTAAGATTTTATTTATTCATGGGAGACACAGAAGGCAGAGACATACGCAGAGGGAGAAGCAGACTCCCTGCAGGGAGACCGATGTGGGACTCGATCCCAGGATGCCGGGATCACACCCTGAGAGGAAGGCAGACGCTCAACTGCTGAGCCACCCAGGGGTCCCTTCCTTCCTCCTCCCTCCCTCCCTCCCTTCCTTCTCTTCCTTCCTTCCTTTCTTTCTCTTTCCTACCAATAGAAAGATGGTCAATGTACAGTATTTGCTAAGACTGCCTTATCTACCATTCCTGGAATTCACTCACCTGTTCCCAAGGCCCTGTGTTTTAAAGTGAGAACTGCTTTGTTACAGAGCTGTCATAGTATATTTCAATTGGTCAAAATAAACCCCCAACATCACAACAAAACACAAAAAAGCACAAAGAACTATATTCCATTGTATATGGTCATAATTCCCTCATTACGGTGAGGGAAAGGGTCTGGTGGTGGTGGTGTGATTTCTAAGTTGTGTCTTATTTATTTCCCCGGTTCTGTCAAACGGGGACAGTTTCGGCTTCCAGGTAATTTGCAAATCCACAGACTTCACCTACAAAAATCTGTAAGCATGACCTACAATATTACCACTCTGGGAAACTACAGTCACACCATTTTCAACTTTTGGAGTCGGGGTTACTCATGGAATTGCAGCATTTTATGAGTGCAAAGGACCGAAAGGGCACACCCATTTTATTTCTGGCATGAACAAATGGAGAGACATTGGCCCAAAGAGGGTGACTTGCCAGGGAGAACAGCACTAGCCGACAAAGCTTGCTCTAGAAACCCATGTGGCCTGTGTCATGGGTCATATTCTCAATGTGTCTATACCTTAGGGCAGTGATTCTCAAGACCGAGCACAGGCCTTAGAATCACCTGAGGGCTTGTTTAAAAATGCTCCACAGGCTTCACCTCTAAAGTTTCAGAGTTTTGGAATCAGGAGGGCTGGGGTGAGGTCGAGGAATGTACATGTCTAACCAGTTCCCAGGTGACTATGGCCACGGGTCTTTGGGTCCTACTCTGAGACACGCTGACCCAGGAAACAGGAGCAGGGGCTTTTGGAATGCAACACCACTGACTTCCAGCTAGACTTCCACCACTTGCATGACTCTTGGAAAGAGTACTCAAACTCTGAGGACCTCAGTTTCTGACATCTGCATCCAGCTGCGAGAAATAAAAAACAAAATGTCCATAAAGTACTAGCTTCGCCAAGGGCCTGGCACATTCTGAAGCAAGCGCTTAGCTTATATCCTATAGCAAAGTTTCCTTAATTACTTTTTTCTTTTTCCACATATACTAAGATGGCTACCATCCAAACAGCAGAAAAGATGAAAGACTGGCAAAAATGTGGAGCAAGTGGAATATTTTTGGCACCTATATTCATAGTAGCGAAAAACAGTAAATAGTCCAAATATCCACTGACGAGCAAAAATATTTAAAAACTGATATGTAGGGGGCCAGCCCGGGTGGCTCAGTGGTTTAGTACTGCCTTCAGCCCAGGGCGTGATCCTGGAGACCCGGGATCGAATCCCACATCAGGCTCCCTGCATGGAGCCTGCTTCTCCCTCTGCCTGTGTCTCTGTCTCTCTCTCTTTCTCTCTGTGTGTGTTCTCATGAATAAATAAATAAAATATTTTAAAAATATAAAAATAAAAAAGTAAAAACTGATATGTATACCTACAATGGAATATTACTCAACACTAAAAAAGAACAATGAGGGACGCCTGGGTGGCTCAGCGGTTTAGCGCCTGCCTTCTGTCCAGGGTGTGATCTTGGGGTCCCGGGATCGAGTCCCACGTCAGGCTCCCCGCATGGAGCCTGCTCCTCTCTCTGCCTGTCTCTGTGTCTCTCATGAATAAATAAATAAGATCTTTTTTTTTTTATTTTTTTATTTATGATAGTCACAGAGAGAGAGAGGCGCAGAGACACAGGCAGAGGGAGAAGCAGGCTCCATGCACGGGAAGCCCGACGTGGGATTCGATCCCGGGTCTCCAGGATCGCGCCCTGGGCCAAAGGCAGGCGCCAAATGGCTGCGCCACCCAGGGATCCCAAATAAGATCTTTAAAAACCTAAAATAAAATAAAAAAGAACAATGAGGAGTGCCCAGCTGGCTCAGTCGGTAGAGTATGTGACTCTATAAGCTGGAGCCCCACAACGGGTAGAGAGATGACTTAAAAATAAAATATATAGGGGATCCCTGGGTGGCGCAGCGGTTTGGCGCCTGTCTTTGGCCCAGGGCGTGATCCTGGAGACCTGGGATCAAATCCCACTTCGGGCTCCCAGTGCATGGAGCCTGCTTCTCCCTCTGCTTGTGTCTCTGCCTCTCTCTCTCTCTATCATAAATAAATAAATAATTTAAAAATATATATATATATATATATACATAAACTAAAAAAGAACAGTGACACAATATGAAATTCCAAAATATTTTGTTGAGTGAAAAAAGCCAGACACAAATGAGTACATACGGCATTATTTCAATTATACAAACTTCCGTAATAGACAAAATTAATCCTCGGTGAAAGAAATCAGACAGCCTTTGCCTCTGCAGGATGGGTGGGGAACTGACTGGAAAGGGACAGGAGGGAAATTTCTAAAGTAATGGAAACATTCTATATCTTGATTGGAGTGAAGATAAAATGAACATATACATTTGTCAAAACTTATCAAACTATATAGTGAAGATCCGAGCTTTTACTACAAGTAAATATATACTTACAAAGTATAAAGTATGTTATGTTATATATGCAAAATAACATTTTATGTAACATACATATGTATCTGTAGTTTTTTTTAGGCACTTTGTGACAAAAGACTGTCTTCTCCATCTAAAATGAACCAAGTCTGATCTGATAGATCCATTTAGCTTGGTTCCTTCACAATCTAGTCCTGCTTCATATAATACCATTTGCTACAGACTATTTTAGTCTGTGCATCTTCCCAGGGAGCTGCCATGAAATAGAAACAGCAGAATCTTCTCCCACAAGAAGACCGTGACATTTCCATACAGACGGCACCCAAAGTGCCCTGTGTCCCTGGGAGTGGCCAGCTCAGGGTGCAGATAACACAAACATAACATTTTCCTTTACCACGTACCAAGGATGAGCCTATCTAATATGATTCAAACACAGTAATGAAGACATAGTAACAGCAATTGTCATATAATTTAAATCATATTCTTGCTATGAAGAGAAGACTAGTGAAATGCTTTCTAGTGCCATGTTTCTAAAATGAAGATGTTGGAAGAACTGTGCCCATGTAATTATTACATAAAATAGTAGCTTTCACACTGCGGTGGATTCCATCCACATCTTTATGCTATTCTGAGTAGATCAAGTAGATTTACACACACACACACACACACACACACATACACAAATGCACCTGCTGGGAACAATCCTGTGCAGTACACAGAATGGTTCTGGATAAAGGGAAATAACACTTTGGAGACACTACAGTTTCCTTTCCATCCAGGAGTGTCTGATTCCAAACACACTTGATTATCTGACCCACCCTTCCTCGGTTCCATGATGAGGCAGCCCTGGCACAATGCCTCTTGGACCTTCGCTTATTGGTGGATAGAAGAGTTTCAGCAACAGACAGTATATCACACATTAAGAACAGGACTATACAGGACCCACTAAGCAGATAATAGATGGATAGGTACCCCTGCCTGTCCCTCCGCCAACCCTTTCTCCAAAACGCCCCTGCGCTGAAACCTGTGGGTGCTCCCATCAAATGCCTTGACAGAGTGTTTCCTCTACAGTTCTATCAAGTCCTAACAATCCAGGTACTGGCATTGAATTCATAATCCAGGTTCCTAAACACTAAAATCTAGGCTTAGAAATAAATCACCAGTCAAATTCAATTAACCATAATAACAGCTCATCTTTATTGGGCATTTACTATATGGCAGGCCCTGTTCTGCACACTTTCCAGTTACTAGCTTATGTAATACCCAAATGAAAGCCAGGTTACAGATGAGGACACACTCTCAGGTGAAGGTGTTAGACCTCAAGCAAAGCCTGAGGAGATAAACAATGAATAAGGCACAGTCTCTCTTCAATAAGCTTACCACCTTGTATGGAAATGAGAGGAGGGACATAACTCATAGCTCAGAATAAGTTAAAAAAAAAAACTACAAAGTACACACACTGAGGGGAGCCCAAAAGAAGAAAGGTTTGTTCAGCGTGGTGGGATGTTGGAGGGCTTCCTGGAAGAGGTGTCCAACTGGAAGATGACATAAATAGTGGGAGCTTTTCATAACTGTCGGTCCATTGCTCCCCAAACTGCCAGAAGGCCTGACCGCTCCTTCTGCCCCCTCCAGTTTCATCTGGAACAGGCCTGTTTCCAAGGACCTGCTCAGCCCAGCCCAGCCCTCCTTTCCTTTAACACATTCCTCCAGCTGCTCCTAGCCCTTCTAGGCCCTCAGGCACATATGGGAACTTTTCACCACGCTCAACTCTGCGACCCCCCTTGGTGCTTTCATGGGGGAGAACCAGTGTCGTGGCACTTGGTGGTACAAGTGATCCTTTACTGGAATCAAGTCCTCTGTTGGACTGATCTGGGGACAGCCCCTTGCCTGCACCAAACCGAGACTGGAGGGACTCCCCACCACACCAGCAGTCATCAGAGCGGTGGGCACTCCTCTACAGGCTTCTAAGAGAGGAATCTGCCTTCATTCCTTCCCAGAAATCAAGCCCTCCAGTTCAGGAGGGTCATCCCACCCACCTCCACCCCCCCACACACACACTCACCTCTTCCCACCCGGGCTTGCATTAAGGACTCAAACCCTCGCTTTTGGATATCTGTGTGATCTTGGGCAAGTAACTTATCCAATGTCAGTCCCAGTTTCCTCACCTGTAACCCGGGGTTTTACAAATTCACCTCGCTCTCAGAACTGTCAATCAGAACAAAACAGCCAAGGAAAGCCTGCCACACAGAGCCCGGCACGCGGTGAGCCAACAGTGAAGAGTAGCTACCACTGTCATTATCAACGATAAGGATGATAGTGGTGCTGGAGGCAGCGTGAACTTGGGCTTGATTCGCGCTGACCGAAAATACTCCTTCTTTCCCTCCCCCCACGCCTGGGGCTGGGCCACACGACCGAGACACATGCGTCATCCAGCTCTGGGGTGAATGCAGGATCTTCAGGCGGCGGGGCGTGCACAGGAACCGCAGGGCGGTCATGCCCCAACCCACCTGGAGGGATGCCGGGTGAAGCTGATTCCTCGTCCGTAACCACAGACCCCTCGTTCATACCCATTCTCGGGGTCTGGAAACGGAGAAGTGGCCCAAGAACGCAGCGGCTGCGCCGGCTGCATCGGCTGCATCGCTCCCCAGGGGAGCCCCGGAGCCCGTCCACTTTCACCCCTGCCTCAGTTTCCCAACTCCCGCAGGCGAAGCTGCGCCTCACTTGGTGGCTGGGATAACAGGTTGGCAAGCAAGCCAGGCCTGGGGAAAGTCTCCCCGCTTGCGGGCGCAAACCCAACCCCCCCCCCCAACACCACCACCACCTCTTTCCAACGCAGGTGGGCACACGACCCACAATCTCTCAACAACTTTGCTTATTTCACCACCGCAGGGCGCACGGCCCCAACTTCCCCTCCCAGCTGCGCCCGCAGGAGGAACGCGGGAAATCGAGATGCGGCGGCTGGGGCTGGGGCGGGGGGGGGGGGGGGGGACCCCGCAGGCCGCTCCCGGGTTTGCAGGCACCTCCCGGAGGCGCGTCCCGTCTTACCTTGTCTGACGGCTTTGAAGGTGACGGCCTCCTTGCAGCTGTCGATGACTCCCAGCACGTCGTAGCGGGGCAAGCCGGACACCCGGATCCCCTGCACCTCCAGGAGCAGCTCCCCCTCGCCCAGCCGAGGGCCCTCGCCGCCGCCGGGAAGCCCCTTCGGAGCTTCGGCCACCGCTCCGACGTACGGAAACTCCCCATTCTCCGCGCCCCCCAGCACCGTCACCCCCAGCTCACCCTGGGGTCCCCGCCTCACGGTGCATTCGTGAATCTTGCTAGTCCAGTGGTTCTTCTTCTGGATCACCCTCGACATGATGGGTTACACCTCTCCTTACCACCACCACCACCCCCCAACACACACACACACAAATAATAATAATGCAATGAGAGACAGGTGCCCCCCACCGCACAAGCCCCCAGGCCCCCGCTGGTTCATGGGAGAGACATCTCCCCCAAAATAACGCCACGGGAGAGAGAAACTTGGCAGCCTCGCTCCCCTGCACACACTCGCGCACTCAAGCCATCATAAAACAAACTTTCTGGGCTCCCCCGCGAGCCCTGCACAGGCGCCCGCGAGCTTTGTTTGCATTCCGGGGCTCCTCGGTCCACGCTCCGGCGCCCGAACGTTCTCCCCGGGACCAGAGTCCACTCTGCGCCGCTTGGGTGTTGTTTTTTTTTTTTTTTCTTTTTCCCTTTTTTTTTTTTTTTTTTTCTTTCCTCCTCCCTTCCTTCCTTTCTTGCCTCTTGGAAATGCGGTGTCTCCTCTCCGCCTCCCGCCTGGCTCGCCTGTCCTCGCTGGCGGGCTGTTCCTGAGGGTGAGGGCAGCCCTTGCAGCCAGTTGCTGGGAGCCCTGGAGACGCGGTTGCAGAGCGGGGGTGGGGGGGGCCCAGGAGGGAAGCGCCTGCGGCCCCTTTAAGCAGATACAAAGGCTCGGCTTGTTTTGTTACAGTTCATTCTATTCCGCGCCGCCGAGCGCAGCGGCCGGCGAGAGGAGACGCGCGCGCATGCGCCCCGCGGCCTCCTGCCGGCCGGCCCGGCCCCGCCTCCCCCTCCCGGAGGGAGAGATTCCAGTGTGCTTCCCGCTGGGTCCTAAAGCCGACCCTCCCGAAGGCGACTTCGCCCCCCGCCCCCTTCCACGCACCCGTCTTACTCCTCCTTTTCTTTCCTGGCCCTAGAGCCAGCGTATCCCTTGGGGATGCGGGGATGCGTACGTGCTTTTTTTTTTTTTTTTTTCCTCCCACTCTTTGCAACTTTTGAAATAGGGGCGACCCCGGCTTTGGCGTTGTAAAACCCTTTCCAACAGGTGGGGGTTGGGGAGCTCACACTCACACCCTCACCCTCGCGCTCGCAGTCACGCACACACGCACGCGCTCACGCCGGCCTCGGCCTCTCACCGCCCTCGGCCAGTGGCTGGCCACGCTGTCGGTCACCCCGCCCCCAGCCCCCGCCGCACTTCCCTGCAGCACCCGGAGCTCGACCCGACCCGCCCCGACCCGCCCCGACCCGCCCCGACCCGGAGGCGCGCGCCTGCCCTTCGCCAGCCTGCGCGCACCGGTGTGGGTCCCGGATCCGGGACTGCCAGCATCTCTGCAGACCCTGGGTCCCCTGGTACACCCCCCCCCCCAACCTGGGATCCCTGGGAACTTTGAGATCCCCTTAAACTTTGGAGCCAACTTTTTAAGACACGAGGGAAAACTATAGGCACAGGAAAGAAGCCAAATGGCTGGAGGGGGGCTCAGGTCGTCAACCTAAAAGGGACCTAGCTTTTTCACTGCCTTTTAACAGCAAAGACTCCTCCTGGAGCCAGTCATCTGCCCCAGGCTCAAGTTCCTGGCTGAGCCCAGAATCCTTCCTTCCGACCCGCCCTGGGGCCAGGAGATGAGGATCACCCACCGGTCTTGGATCTGCACGCGCGCCCAGGCGCCCGCGGGGTGGGGGCGGGGGCGCGGGCTAAGCAGCCACATCCCGGAATTCACACCCCCGGGATCAGGGCCGCCCTGGGGTGCGGGCCGAGCGAGGGCCTGTCCCCGCTAGGTTTGGGAGTGAGCTCTCAGGGGCCTCCAACAGAAAGAATACCCTGCACGGGGAAGGCTGTCCTACCCAAATAACACCCAAATCGAGAGTCTCCTAAGCCATCTCTTTTTCTCAGTGATTTATAACATATATGTTCATCTTGGGTCACAGAAGAGATTCCAAGGGCAAAGCAAGGGAGGGGGACGCAGAAAGGATGGGATGCTGCAGAAGTCGAGGTTGAAAGCCAGGCTATGGTGTTTAGGTTCCCACGGGTCCAGTCTCTCCGTGACCTTGAGCAAGCCCCAAGACCCCTCAGAGCCTTCCTCTCTCCCCTGTTAAGTCTAACAATACCTTGCAAGGTTCTTGGGAGTATTATTACATGGGAGAACACTTGTAAAGTGCCCAGCTTGTAAAGCGAATACTTGTAAAGTCGCATGTAATAAAAACTTGTATTAGTAGTAGTACTATTGGGGAAAACAATTAGGAAATCATTTGGGGGGTCTCAAGTAAGATGAGGATGATGATTCCTCCTCTTCTTTCTATAGCTTAAAAATATATAGGCACACACTTAAATGTTTTGGAAACACTCTTTGTAGGTCACTCTTCTAAGCTATTAAAAATAAGGGAAGAATGTTGATGCTTCTCTCCTGAGTATCAGAACTGAAAATCCCAGTGTCCAGTATTTGTGGAAGAAGCAAGTGGCCAATTTTTCCTGGCTCTTCTTAATGAGGGAAACTTCATCTCCACTCTCTTTACAAAGAAGCAGTTTGTCTCAAACTTAACTGGATCAGAATGAGTGGGAGCTTCAAAACTTTATTCCCAAACCCAGACACAGATCCACCTAATCAGAATCTTAGGAATGGGCTCTTGCCTCTAGACTTTTAAAAAAGACTGCCCCCGCCCCCCAAGTGGTGCTGGTACACAACACTGAGGACTACAAGTCTAGCATCTTGGTTCCTGAGCATTTTTAAAACACAACCTTTTGGATAAAAAATACTAGGGTCCACACCATCCTCTAGAGTGTAACCTCCAGGAGGGCCTGGAACTTTGGCAGTTTGGTTTGCTAACATGTCCCCAGTTCCCAGCATGTATTGTACCTAGTTAATTCTCAAAGGATTCCTTGAATGAATCTCCCCACAAAAATGCACGTTTTTGCATACCACCTTAAAGTGGAGTCACAGATGCCCCTACAAATCACTGGTAAGCTTGACCTTGTGTTTCCCCCTCCTCCCTACTCCATATTTTAGTAGTCTGATCTCTTGCCAAGAATGCCCCACCTGCCTGGAATCAATGACTCCTACCTCCCCATTCAACTCTCACTCCCACCTGGAGCCTTCTAAAGGAAGGCTGAGACCAAGTGGTCTGCAGGTCCTCCCAGTGCAACAATATCATCTTCCCTCTCTAGGATTCCAGGTATCTCTGCCGCCAAGAGGGGAAAGGACCAGGAATTTAGCATCCCTCAGATTTCAGATGTGGAATAAACCCCAGAAAAGAAGAGATACCTGATAGTACAGAGGGCAGAATGGAGAGAGGTATAGAAAGACACATTATAGGGCAGCCCTGGTGGTTCAGTGGTTTAGCGCCGCCTTCGGCCCAGGGCGTGATCCTGGAGACCTGGGATCGAGTAGCGCGTCGGGCTCCCTGCATGGAGCCTGCTTCTCTCTCTGCTTTGTGTCTCTGCCTCTCTCTCTCTCTCTCTCTCTCTGTGTGTCTCTCATGAATAAATAAATAAAATATAAAAAAAAAAGAAAGACACATTATAAATCCAGGAACATAAGTAACTTGAACCTCCAAAGCAGCTAAAACCACCAATTTCCAGATACTAAAACCACCAATTTCCAGGTACTAAAACCACCAATTTCCAGGTACTAAGTTTATGATGTTCCCAAACTTTCTGCTCCTCATATGACCTTTTATATCTCTGCCGTTACATCTGGTCCAGTTCCAATGTCCCAGTCTGGAAGCAGGGCAGAAATCAGATCTATCCTATCCAAACTTTGAGTCCTCAGCATGTAAACCCATGCCTTACTTGGAGTGTACCCCATACACACTTGCTGAATGAGTACACGAATGCATGGATAAAGTATGACATTAACCTGGGGTACCTGGCTGGCTCAGTCAGTAGAGCATATGACTCTTGATCTTAGGGTGTGGGTTGGAGCTCCACAATGGGTGTAGAGATTGCTTAAAAAAAAAAAAGTGTGACATTAAACTAGAAGTATGTGTGTGACCTTTGACACAAAACCCATTTAGTTTTGGTAGCTAGAATTAAGTTATTTATAGATTGCTTTCTTGAAAAAGCTTATAGTTATCTTGAAGTAGATTTTTCTTGAATAGAGGTTCAAGAAACCTCTATTCTTTCTTGGCTTCTTTCACTTATGCTATGACTTTGGCAATATATTCCAATGGAGAAAATAATATCATAAAATATCTAAACTTTGAGACTTACCATATGTGCCAGGATCTTTCTGTTTTTTTTGTTTTTTGTTTTTTTTTTTAATCATCACAACTGTGTGAGGGAGATATGACTTGGATTTTACATGAATGACCTTGACTTTACAATTGGGGAACAAAACAACTAAAGAAACCTGCTCCCAAGCATGGAAGTGACAAAGCTAGGATATGAGTCCAGGGGCATAACCCAAAGTCCATACACAGAACCACCACACTGTGAGAGTGTAGGATGTGGCCATCTGCCATTTAGCATATTTAAGTAATAGCATTTTTTTTGGCTCCTGAATTTGCCACATAGTGTGTGCACCCTAATTAAGTCACCCTCCTATCTTTTCCCTGTAATCTGATGGAATATGGTGTTCCACTCTGGAATCCAACCCCCGGTTCCCCATCCATGGACTCAAACTGAATAATACACTGGGATGTAAAGAGGATTAATTTGCAAACATTTCTAAATTGTTTGGAGATCTGTGGGCTGTGGTACAGGTGACGTGCCAAACATCCTTTTACTGCTATTGCACAAGCATTTTAACAATGAAATCTTAATAAACACAATATATTCAGATGGGAAGTAAACTGTAACACGATAAACTCTATGCAAATTAAGATCTTATTTTCATATAACTGATTCCACTAAAGGGAAAGAAGAAAAAAACCCCACAAAGATAATATGTGCATCTCTTTTCTCTCTCCCAAATACGTTTCTTCCCAAAGAAATTTATCATAGCAGTCTAAAGTGGCATTTTACTTCATTTTTCTGATAATGTGAGGATGGAAAATGAGTTGGTCAAGCTCTGGGGCAAAGGAGGACATATAAATCAGTTATCTTTTAATTTCTGAAGAATGCCATCAAGAGGCATAAATTAGAGATATCAAGATAAATACTCTGTATTCAATAAGGTAACTGACTCCACATGGGTGATTTAGAGCAGAGGATCAGCAGAGGAGGTTGAAGCCATTAGTTGAGAAAGAAGGGAAATGGCAATGAGAGCCATTTTCTTAGTCATCTGTGGGAGGCACTTTTATGATATACTTGATAACTTGTTCTTTTCCTCATGGGGAGGCAGATGGGTGGTCTTCTCTGATCCTAGTATTCTTTCCTTCAGTACTTCCAGATGGGCAAGAGTAAATAAAATTAATTCTTAGACTCTTTCAAAATATCACACATGAACTGTTCTTTTTTTTTTTTAACTATTTATTTATTTATGATAGTCACACACACACACAGAGAGAGAGAGAGAGAGAGAGAGAGAGACATAGGCAGAGGGAGAAGCAGGCTCCAGGCACCGGGAGCCTGACGTGGGATTCGATCCCGAGTCTCCAGGATCGCGCCCTGGGCCAAAGGCAGGCGCCAAACCGCTGCGCCACCCAGGGATCCCTGAACTATTCTTTTAATACCCCAAAAGAAATCCTGGAAGAAGGTCTAATCTTGGCTACTGTTGCAGTTTGTTTCCATGTGAAAAATAACTGATAACTACAAAATTTGAAATATGATGTTGGGTTTGAGGAACCCAGAGAAACCCAAAAATGTGTCATGAGACTCTCTCCTGAAATTTCACAAATGGTTCCACTATATAAAACACAAAGTATCATCCTACCTAATTCCCCTGACAACACACCTGATGGTATTGTTAATTTTCTTGGGAACAGGATATTTGCATTCTTTGATAAGAGACGTTTTATCTCCTTTCTATTTCCCACTGACTCTGAAAATATAGTCATTTGAATATGGTAGATGCTTAAATAATACAGGATTTTGTTATTGAAGTTGTTTGCGCTCTATATTTCTTGTTTTAGATCTTTAACAATTTACTGTGCTAAAACAGAACTGAGAGAAGAGGAAAACATACTTTGAAACCTAGGGTAGGATGCCCATATTTTTTTGTAAACTAATGTTTCTGTCTTTTGACATCACTTTGTTTTTAAGACTTATTTATTATTTTTGGGACGCCTGGGTGGCTCAGCAGTTGATCCTGGAGACCCGGGATTGAATCCCACGTTGGGCTCCTGGTGCATGGAGCCTGCTTCTCCCTCTGCCTGTGTCTCTGCCTCTCTCTCTCTCTCTCTGTGTGACTATCATAAATAAATAAATAAATAAATAAATAAATAAATAAATAAATAAATAAATAAATATAAAATATTAACTCTTGGGAACACGATTTCAAATGACTTAATTTAATTCTGCCTTTTTAATATTTTTAAAATTGTTCTGCAAAAACAAATATTACTGGAGTATTTTTAAAAAACATGGGCATCCCATGGGGTGGGCACCTGGGTGGCTTAGTCAGTTGAGCATCCCACTCTTGGTTTCAGTTCAGGTCATGAGATCAAGCCTTGTGTTGGGCTATATGCTTACTGCAGAGTCAGCTTAGATTCTCTCCCTCTGGGCAGCCCAGGTGACTCAGAGGTTTAGCACTGCCTTCAGCCCAGGGCATGATCCTGGAGACCTGGAATCGAGTCCCACGTCAGCTGCCTACATGGAGCCTGCTTCTCCCTCTGCCTATGTCTCTGCCTCTCTCTCTGTGTGTGACTCTCATGAATAAATAAATAAAATCTTAGGAAAAAAAAAAAAGATTCTCTCCCTCTGCCCCTCTCTCCCCCTCATGCTTATGCACTCACACATATGCTCTAAATAAATAAATAAATAAATAAATAAATAAATAAATAAATAAATAGGGACACCTGGGTGGTTCAGTTGGTTGAGCATTTACCTTCTGCTCAGGTCATGATCCCAGGGTCCTGAGATTGAGCCCCACCTCAGGTTTCCTGTTCAGGGGGAGTCTGATTCTCCCTCTCCCTCTGCCTTTCTCCACCTCCCCCCATGCTTTCTCTCTCAAATAAACACTCTTTAAAAATAATAAATAAGTCTCTTTTTCTTAAAGATTTTATTTATTCATTCATGAGAGACTGAGAGAGAGAGAGAGAGGCAGAGACAGAGGAAGAGGGAGAAGCAGGCTCCACGCAGGAAGCCTGATATGGGAGTTGATCCTGGGATTCCAGGATCACACCCTGAGCCGAAGGCAGACGTTCAACACTGACCCACCCAGGTGCCCCAGAGTCTACCCTCTTAGGTTCTCTCTCTTTCCACTCAGAATTTATAATTATTTTATGGAATAAAGTAATCCTTTTTATGCCTTTTCACTCAGCAATATGCTGTCAATTTCCTATTTGTAAACATAAACCCATAGTTACCACTTTAGTAGCTCAACAATATTTATTTATTTTTCAATATTTTATACGTTCAGTGTTCCAAAAGGTATTTAACCAATGCCCTGTTACTGATCCTTTAAGATTCTGAGTGGGGCTAAAGTCATCATTTGTATTAGAATGTCTCGGTTGCCAGTGGCAGAAACCCAGTTGAACTAGCTCAAGCAAAAACTGTAAGTGAATTAGCCCATGTAACTTGCAAGACCAGAGGTGAAACTAGTTTTCAGCACAGCCAGCTGAAGAGGCTGGAAGCCATGCTCTTGGCATTCTCTCCCTCGGTCTCTTGGCTCTGCTTTCCTCCATTGCCTTCAGCCTCTCCAACCACATCCAGATTGGCCTTCTCCAGACAGCCAGGAAACAGCTTTCACTATGCAAACTTAGCAATCCCAGAAGAAAGGAGATTTTCAGTAACAGATGGAAAAAGCAATCAGGGAAATTTCAGTTTGTATTAAAGCTTTCAGTTTCAATTGTTCAAAGTACAGGTAAAGTCTACCTCCCTTGCAGTGGCTTTGGCAATAAACACAAGTCCATCACAAACATCATTAGCTGCCTGTCAAGCCTGGCCAGGGTCTGTGTTTAGACCTTGGGACTAAAGAAATCCCATCAAGTTGGGTTCCTCTGTAGACTGCTATCATGATCCCCTTTTCTAGTGACCTCAGACATCCAAGAATTCGAATAGTCGTAGGAATTTTATTCCAACCCAACTGCAGTGGTTGGTCCTGAAGCTGGCAACAGTGCAGGATGGAACCCTTTGCAAAGGAAGCCTGTCGGATGTAAGACTTGTTTAATATAGATGAATTGTTAAACTACCGAACATCAGTTTCAAATGCTCTGAAATGAGTTTTTCTGGGGCAAAACTAAAAAAAGAATTATATATTCCAAGATGGCCATGACGGTTCATTCATTCATTCATTCATTCATTCAACAAATGTTGATTGATTAAATACTTATTTTGTCAACCCTTCTAGGCACTAATGATACAAAACTAAATGATACACTTTTTTTTTTTTTTTTTTTTTCCCCTTAGAGGAAGCTTGCCTCCTAACTGGATACTAGAACAAGAAAACAGACAAGGGGCACCTGGCTGACTCAGTAGGTAGAGCCTACATCTCTCGATCTTAGGGGCTGTGAATTCAAGCCCCATACTGGTATAGAATTTACTTTGAAAAGAAAATTAAAAGAGAAGAGCAAAGAAAAAAGAGAAAAGAAAAGAAACAAACCAGTTCAATAGTGTTTGGTAAGTTTAGTTACAGGGAGCTCAGGGTGATCCTGAAGGACATTTTTTTTTTCTTTTTTTAAGTGAGGGGGCAGTGGGAGGGAATGAAGGAGAGAGAGGGAGAGAGAGAGAGAGAGAGAGAGAGAGAGAGAGAATCCTAAGCAGGCTCCACACGCAGCACAGGCTGGAGCCTAGTGCATTACTTGATCCTACAACTCTGAGATCACGACCTGAGCAGAAACCAAGATTTGGAGATTTAACCAACTGAGCAACCCAGGCGCCCCCTGAAGGAGATTTTAAAAGGGAGGATTGTGATTTGTAAATATGGCTTTGGAAATTAAAGGTGCCATTGTTAGGAGAACTTGCCTCCTCCCCCTCTAATTTATTTTAATGGTATTTTAAGAACTGAAAGACAAAGTCCAGTTTTATGATCACATTATGGTATGTGAAGGTGTATTTTATGGAGCCATTCATAGAGTTCTCAGATAGCTACAGTCGCCCACAATGCGAATATATAGTTCTATAAAGCACAACTCTGTCTTGCCACAAAGCTGATCCAGCAAACACTAGGTGGGGTTTCAGAAGATGACTCAGGATAATGAAGCAATCTGGCATCTGAGCAACCTTGCTCCTTGAACTGTGCCATCTTTGGAAAATTGTTCCCCAGGAAATCTTGTAGCCAGATGAATGAAGACCCAAAAAATGTTATTATTCCCGTTCCAAATTTAGCACGTTCCTAGAATTTTAAACTCATTTTTATGGACTGTTGCCCAGGTAAGGGGAGCCTTAGCCAAATCCAGAGTGGTTATGAGCAACACCCCCCTCCCCAGGGAGTCAGTGCCCAAATTTGGAGTCTTTGCATCCAGAACATTTCTAGCATTAACTGGCTGAGAAATTCAGCATGCCTGAGTTTGGGTACCCCAAGGATTTTACATGCAGCAGTGAACTGCTGAATTAAGCTAAGTGTTGGAAGACACTGGAGTTTTAATTATTAAGTTAGCCCTCTGCTTTAGCGAATGCACAAGCTGGCATATGCTTGGGAATGTTTCCCCTTCCAAACTCACAGCATCTGCATTTTTCAGATATTTGACCTTGATCTTGTGACCTTTCCTTTAGAATCCTGAGAGTTCTGGGAACATTCACAGAGCTGAGTGATGGGAGCAGAAACTAGACAGCAAATCATTTTTTGTTTTCTTTTTTTTTCCCCACTTAAATCCTGTGTTACCCCATTTCACAGTAGACCCAATTTCCCCTTCAGTTATTAATTTTATGTTAACCTATCACCTCAAGCTGACTTTACTTTTTTAATTGACATCACTAAAGCCCAAAACTATTAAAGCTATACGATCCACTTGCTAAGGCAAGCTGGCATTTCCTGATGCTTCTCTAGGCTAGGGTTTTCGAACTTTTTAAAATGTTGTTCAAATAAGAAATGCATTTTGTTTCTCTATCTAGCACACATACACATGTATACATATGATTGAAACAAAAATTTCACAAAACTGTATTTCTCCCTACTGTATAGGATGCCCTATGTAAGGGGAATATGGCCCACAGCCAGATCTACCCTTTAACCTTTCCCTGCATCACCAATGAGCTAAAGACAGTCTTACATGTATAAATGACTGAAAAACAAATGAAAAGAATAACATCTATATTGAGGCATATTTACAGAATGTCATGAACCCTTAATCTTTGCATTTATTATCTCATTACATCTTTATACTAATTTGTCTTTGTGCTAATCAAAATCATGACCATAATAGAAATGGTTAACATAATAGAAATTAGTTAACAGTTTTTGAGTTTTGAGTGTGCTGGGCATTTTGGTAAATCTATTTTTATTTATTTTTTAAAAGATTTTAGTTATTTGACAGAGAGAGAGAGAGCAGAATGGCAGAATGGCAGGAAGAGGGAGAGAGAGAGAGAAGCAGGCCCTCCTCTGAGCAGTGAGCCCAATGCAGGGCTTGATTCCAGGACCTCAGGATCATGACCTGAGCCAAACGCAGACACTTAACCGACTGAGCCACCCAGGTGCCCTGGTAAATGCTTTAGATGATGCATTTATTTAATCTTCTCTACTCTATGAGGCAGGGAGCATTAGTATTCCCATTCTACAGATGAAGAAACCGAGGCTTAACCAGGCTAGGTAACTTGCACAGGTTCACACAACTAGGAGGTGTCAGTTAGGATTTGATCGTAGGCTTCTCTGCTTCCAGATCTGTGGTTTTTACTGCTCTTGGTGTTTGCGGCTCCTAACCACAACTTGACACATAGGATGGGCCCGACACATATTTGAAGAATGAATGAATACACACATGAATGGATGAAGGATACAGGGATAGAATGATGATTTCTTATGATTCTAACCAACTATGGGGACACAGATAAATTAAGTGATTCCTCTGTGCTTTAAAAAGCAAGCAAACAGGGCACCTGGGAGGCTTAGTTGGTTAAGCATCTGACTTCCACTCAAGTCATGATCTCAGGGTCCTAAGATCAAGCCCTTAGTCAGGCTCCACTCTCTCTGTCTCTCTCTCTCTCTCTCTCTTCCTCTGCCCTTCCCCCTGCTTGCACGCACACGCACACGCGCGCGCACACACACACACACACACTCCCTCTCTAAAAATAAAATAAATAAACAAGCAAAGTAAATGTCTCATTTATTGAGTGCCAAAAAGTGCATGTAAGTGCTTTCAATACCCTTTCTCATTTGACCCTCATAATGACACTAGGAAGCAGGTGCTATCCCTATTTTGCAGAAGAGACTGAGGTTCGGAGAGGTTAAGTACCTTGCTAAGATAAAACAGCCAGTATTCACGGGACGCCTGTGTGGCTCAGCGGTTGAGGGTCTGCCTTTGGCTCAGGGTGTGATCCTGGGGTCCTGGAATCAAGTCCCATATCTGGCTTCCTGGATAGAGCCTGCTTCTCTCTCTGCCTGTGTCTGTGTGTTTCATGAATAAATAAATGAAACCTTTAAAATAAAGCACCAGTATTCAGACCTGATGTGACAAACATCGTATTTTTATTTTTTCAAACATCATATTTTTAATCACAATGCCATGTGCCTCTATTTATTAATTTCTTGGGTTTTTTTAAGTGTATTTGTTTAAGTAATCTCTACAGCCAACATGGGGCTTGAATTCCAACACAGCCAGCTAGGCACTCCCATTTATTATTATTTTTTTAAAGATCTTATTTATTCATAGAGACACAGAGAGAGAGAGAGGCAGAGACACAGGCAGAGGGAGGAGAAGCAGGCATCATACAGAGAGCCTGACCTGGGACTCGATCCAGGGCCTCCAGGATCACGCCCTGGGCTGCAGGCGGCACTAAACCACTGCGCCACCGGGGTTGCCCCCATTTATTAATTTTTAACGCCACTGTAATACCCCATGGTTTTTCAGGCAAAATAAACAATGCATCACAGGCTTCATTAATAACTGTAATGTTTTATAATCACATATTTCTCTATCAAAAAATTCAAAACCCAAAGTGGAAGAAGCAGAGGAAGTATAGAGATGTCTTTTAGTACATTTGATATAAAGATTGTGTTATTAAAATGTTGTTGCATAATCTTTGCAAATTTTCTATATATCTAAAATTATTCTAAAATTAACAGTTTGAAAAAATTTAAATTAAATTAACAGGTTTGAGGTGCCTGGGTAGCTCAGTAAGTAGGTTAAGCATCTGACTTAGGCTCAGGTCATGGTCTCAGGGTCCTGGGAGTGAGCCCCACCTCAGGTTCCCATTCAGCAAGGAGTCTGTTTGTCCCTCTGCCTCTACCCCAGCTCGTTCTCTCTCTTTCTTTCTCTCTCACTTTCTTTCAAATAAACAAACCTTTTACAAAAAAATAAAATTAAATTAACAGTTTATTTTTAAAAAACCACTGAGGCACATGAAAAATGTTTAATTCATCATTAGGAAAATGCAAACCAAAACCGCAATGAGGGATACCTGGGTGGCTCAGAGGTTTAGTGCCACCTTCGGCCCAGGGTGTGATCCTGAGTGCCGGGATTGAGTCCCACATCGGGCTCCCTGTGAGGAGCCTGCTTCTCCCTCTGCGTATCTCTGCCTCTCTCTGGGTCTGTCATGAATAAATAAAAATCTTAAAAAAACAAAACAAACCCACAATGAGACAGATACTATCATACACCCACCAGGATGGGTATAGTTGTGTTTTTTTGTTTTTTTGGTTCTTTTTTTTAATTGAAAATAACAAATGAAGATGTGTGGAAATCCGAACACTTATACGTTGCTGGTGGGACTCTCAATGATGTAGACACTGTGCAAAAACGGTTTAATGGTTCCCTCAGTAAGTTAAACAGAGTTACCATATGACTCAACAATTCCACTCGTAGGTATATATGACCCAAAAGAATTGAAAATAAATGTACAAACAAAAACTTGTACATGAATGTTCATAGCAGCATTCACAATATCCAAAGGTGGAAACCACCCAAATGTCTGTCGACAGATGAATGGATAAACATAATGTGGTCATCCATACAATATAATACTATGCAGCTATAAAGAGAAACAAAATACTGATACATGCTATAACATGGAAGAACCTTGAAAACTTGATGTCAAGGGATGGCTGGGTGGCTCAATGGTTGAGCACTTGCCCTCAGCTCAGGTCGTGATCCCAGGGTTCTAGGACCAAGTCCTGCATCAGGCAGGGAGCCTACTTCTCCCACTGTCTATGTCTCTGCCTTTCTCTGTGTGTGTCTCATGAATAAATAAATAAAATCTTTAAAACAACAAAAAAGAAAACATGATGTCAAGTGAGAGAAGCTGAATAGAAAAGACCACATATTCTATGTTTCCATCTATATGAAATGCCCAGAATAGGCAAATCCATAGAGAGAGGAAATGAATTAGTGGTTCTTAGAAGGCAAGGAGTTGAGGGGATCAGGAGAAGTGCCATGAATGGTTATGGGATTTCCTTTTGTGGGGAGGAAAATGTTCTAGACCTAAATAGTCGTGTTGGTTGCACAACGGAATTTACTAAATGTCACTGAATTATATACATTAAAATGATTAAAATGGTGAATTTTATGTTGTCTAAATTTTACCTAAATTAAAAAAAAATACTCTGACAGCATTAAAAACTGTGATTATACTATAATTATATAGAATGTGCTGGAGTAGACAACATAATGTAGAAAGCAAAAGAATTAACTATTCCATGAAAACCAGTGCTCGGTACAGCACCTTGCTGCAGAGCATGGACTTTCATAATTGGCAGCTCTAGAACTAAAGCCTTGCGTTTGCGTGTCACATCACGGTTACATATCCTTTTTTTTTTTTAAGATTTTATTTATTTATTCATGATAGACAGAGAGAGAGAGAGAGAGGCCCCACGCCGGGAGCCCGACTCAGGACTCCACCCTGGGACTCCAGGACCGCACCCTGGGCCAAAGGCAGGCGCCAAACCGCTGCGCCACCCAGGGATCCCCACGGTTACATATCCTTAGGTAAGTTTTATACCCTGCCTGAGACTCACTGTCCTCATTCATAAACTGTGTATTAGTGCCGTTGGCATGGTGAAATGCTTTTTCTATTAGTTGTCACTTAGCGTAAAAGTGATAATGATGAGGAGGTTGAATGCATATTTCCTCTTTTTCATTTGTATCTGTTCTGAGTGTTGCTAACCTACCTGGTGATCATTACATTAAAAGCAAAATGATCTGGTTTTGGGGAGATAACAATCACATTTTTATATCTACATGTGGCTTTCTACATCCTAGGATAAGTATCCTGTGAACAGGTCTTTATAAAGTAGTTTCCAAAGAAGAATAGCAAACCACTATAACTATTATTTGGGGCTATGTTGAAATTTAGGCTAAATATTGCTATTACTAAAATTTCTAGAGTGGTCCCAACCTATTATTAAGTAAGAATTATCATGTTATCTAGGAATTGATGGAAAAGACTCTATGAAGAAAAAAGATATCTACTTTTCCTTCCCTTCCCCTTGAGGATAACTAAGCTGTCACTGTGAATATCAAGACTGCTATTTCTTCTTCTATTTGCATATGGCATCCTCCCAGGTAATTTATGGAGCAAATCTTGACACAGCTCCTGCAGAAAGCCTATAGCTCCTTAAGTGTCACCAGTAACAGAAAGGCCAAAACATTTAAAGAGGCAGAGGGAATTCATCTCCCAAAAGGTTCAAACACAAGACTCTCTGCCCTCCACCATACATAATTCTTCCACCCACACAACTCAGCCTTGTAAGGAAGACAATGACACTTCTAGAACCCTGCCCTCTAGCCTCTGCTCCTTTTCCTCTCTGGCTCTCCAGGGAGTTGAGGAATGCTGGAAAGAGCTGCAGGGTTTGGCTCTCAGTTGGTCAACCTCGATGCTGATTTCTCTATGGGACATTTTCAATCTCCGTTCTTGGCGTTGAGCTGCAGCAAGACAAGAGCTGCCAGCTGAGTGAATATTCATCCAAGGTCTGGAGGAGGGGTGGGAGGTGGGGGAGTCAGATGGATATCTGACGAGGGAAGGATTGAGCAGAGTTCCCATCCCTGCTCACACATCCTGGTCTTCCTAACAACGGTAATGAAGTTTGACTGCCCTACCTGATTAAAACCATCAAAATAGCTGAACCCCTCTTTCTTATTCTGTATTCTTTATCTGACTCCTCCAACAAGGTGGAATGTCCTGTGTTCATTTTAGTGGCACCTATACTTTTTTCAGGCATTTGTTCCTTCCAAAATATTTCCTGAGTGCCTACTATGGACCGACAATTTGCTAAGTGCTGGGTACTGATTCAGCTTTTATTCAAGAAATATTGATTGTGCGCCTAACACACATCAGGCATTTGACCTACGAGGGAAGAAGTGAGCAAGTAAATGGACAGAGGCTCCATCCTCATGGAGCTTACATTTTAGTGGAGTGATATAAAAATGAGAATATAGTCTGTGAGTAGCATAGGTGCTATGCAATGTGGGAAGAGGCGACCGTGAGGCCCCGGTCGGGGATTGCTCTTATGTATAAGGGAGTCCGGGAGGCCTCCTGGCTAAATTTATATTTGAGCAGAATCCTGACAGAATGAGACACAGGACCAAGAGGATGGCCTGGAGACAGTGTTCCAGACAGAGGGAACAGCAGGGGCAGAGCCCCGAGTTGGGAGGGTGCTTGGTGTGGCAGGGAAATACAATAGACCATGCTTTTACCTTCATGGAATGTAGGGCATAGGAATCAAATATTCCTTTGTCTAAATCCGAGGGGACCTATGTGCCAAGAAGAATACACAGATGGGGCTGGAAGATCCTACAAAGACACCTGATCAAAGTTGAGGGAAGGATTGCTTTAGGGAATATAGTTTCTTTTTTTGTTTGTTTTTAAGATTTTATTTATTTATTGATTGATTGATGAGAGACACAGAGAGAGAGGCAGAGACACAGGCAGGGGGAGAAGCAGGCCATCAGCGTCTAGGACTCGATTCCGGGACCACAGGATCATGACCTGAGCCGAAGGCAGACACTTAACTGCTGAGCCACCCAGGTGTCCCCAACAATGTGGTTTAAACTGAAATGCAAAGAAGGAGACGTTAACTTAATGAAGAGGACTAAGACTCTGGGGTGTTAGGGAGGGTATTTCCCGTACAGGGAGCAGTGAGTATTCAAAGGGGTGGAAGGGAACAGGGCTAGTTCAAAGAAATAAAATATCCAGGGGTCTGCCTTGCAGAGAATGAAGAGGAACGCATCCTTGATAAGCTGGAAGATGTGAGTGGGGGACAAATCAGCCAGGTTCTCTACAGTTTGTAATTATTTAGTCATTGAAGGAACTATGCTTACTGTCTGCCTTCCCTGCTGGAGCAAGTTCCAGAGGGCTGGGACCCTGTCTTGTTCACTACTGGGTCCCCAGCTCAGGCCCAGGATGTGGCCCACAGCACGGGTTTGTATTTGCTGACTGGCTGGCCTGCTTGCTGACATCTCCAGCCATCTAACAACAAACCAGCCTCAAGAGTGAAACTGCAGCCTACATTTTGTGCACAGCTGGCTCTGCCAGATTCAGGGTTTAGAAAAGGCCAAGCCAACTCGGCAGTATTCAGAGCTGTGATTTCTGTTTCAAAATCATAGATAGAAACTGACCATGACATTGGACAACTCCTCCCACTGAGAAGGAAAATCCAAATGTGGCACTTTAAAAAAAAAAAAAAAGAAAGAAGGATTTTATTTATTCATTTGAGAGTGAGAGAGAGAGAGCAAGCACGAGGAGGGGGAGGGGCAGAGGGAGAAGGAGAAGCAGACTCCTCACTGAGCAGAGACCCCGACATGGGGCTCAATCCAAGGACCCTGGGATCATGACCTGAGCTGAGGGCAGATGCTTAACCAACTGAGCCACCCAGGTGCCCCTAAATGGCACTTTTCTACCTTAGCCATACTGAGGTGGGGCAGAGATTTCATCTCGACTTGGCCATCATCCTCTTCTCGGATGGATGCTCATTTGCACAGTGTTAAAGAGTACAAGTGTCGGATATGAAAACAATACTGTTCTTTTATTTCGGGATCATGTGTGGTATTACTTAAGCTACCTGAAACCCACCCGGTAGACTGATTGCCAAGACATCTTCACTGTGAGGGAATAAAAAGTGTAACAACTCTGTGGGACAAGGTGCAGAGATTTAGCCAAGCCCTCATTGTGTAAGCCTGAAGATTAACCTTTTGAGGACCATTCCTCATACCTGTCTCTTCAGCCTCCATTTCTCCCTCACCTCCTTCCCAGAAGCCCTCAACTTCCATTTCAGCAGAGCTGTGGTTCTGAGGGAGTGAATGCCATCCTCCCTAGGGCAGGCGCAGGTAACCCAGGTACAGCCTATAGGTCCACTTGGCTCACCCGGCTACGGTTGCTGGTACAGGGCTTCACACGGGCCCCCAGGCCTTGCATATGCAACGTGGGGACAGACGTTCCCTTCCGTCCGAGCTGTGTGGTGGCGTTGCAGATACCAGGCCTGGAACAGCAGTGCACGTTTTTGCACCAACCTGCTGTGCCCCTCTGGGGCCCGCACTCATTCAGAGGAGGCCAGAGGTGACACGTTGAAAGGAAAGAGCAGTGCAGCCCCAAAACACTGTGGACCTTGCAATCAAATCACATCTGAATTCTGTCCTGTTTTTGGACTCTTCCATTAGGTAAATCCATACATTCTGTTTACTGTTTAAACTGAGACTTCGGGCAGCCCTGGTGGCTCAGCGGTTTAGCGCCGCCTTCAGCCCAGGGCCTGGTCTTGGAGACCCAGGATCGAGTCCCATATCAGGCTCCCTGCATGGAGCCTGCTTCTCCCTCTGCCTGTGTCTCTGCCTCTCTCTCTGTCTCATAAATAAATAAAATCTTTAAAAAATAAAAAAAATAAACTGAGATTTCTGTAATCGGTGGCTCATTGTAGATGATAAAGGTGATGAAAATCCAGAAACAATTTTCTGCCCTCTAAAAATATGGCTGCCTGGAAGAAATCAGAATATGGTGGAACTTCTGCAAATCCATCTCTTAATTTTTTTTGGTGAGATCTTCCAAGAGTTAATGCCTTAAATATGTTTATGAAATTTTGAATAAGTAAAAATGCATGTATTTTCTTTTAAAATGCCAGTAGTAGGGCACCTGGGTGGCTCAGTCGGTTAAGCATCTGCTTTCACTCAGGTCATGATCTCGGGGTCCTGGGATTGCTCAGCGGGGATTCTGCTTCTCCCTCTCCCTCTGCCCTTCCCGCCACACCCCCACCCCACTCATGCTCTCCTTCTCTCTCTCTCTCTCTCAAATAGACAAAATCTTTTAAGAAAATGCCAACAGTACGAAAGGTATACAGTGAAAAGAGATTCTCCATCCTCCCATCTCAGCTCCCCTCCCCAAAGGAAACATTTTAACTACACTTTTTAACTTACTGTGTATACTTCCTAAGAGATTCTGTACATAGAGCTCCCTTTTTGTTTACAAAATGGTGTTTTGTGCTGTCAGCCTTTGGCTTAGAAACATATCTCAGAGTTTGTTCCCTATCAGAAAATATTTCAGCTGCTTCTTATATAAGGCAACATGGCAAAGAATTTTTGGTTCATTTCATTGTCACCTGCAAACAGGGAGTACTTAAGCTTGTTTAATCAGCATAGTGAAGCAATAATAGCAAACACCTTCACAGGCTTCTGAGGAAATCCATTTGAAATTATTAAACAGCGCCAAACTATCCCATGTTTCGGTTTTGTAACTTATTAAACCAATCTCCTATAGAGAGTCATTTAGGTTGTAACCTTTAGCTGTCAACAAATGTTATGTATGCTCCTTTGTTGGAAAACTGCATAAAATGTCCTAAACAACAGTCTGTATAAATAGACGCTGTTGAACCAAAAGTTTTAAACTTAAGACCCTGAACAAAAGAATTCAAAATCTGGTTTTGTTGGGCTTTTTTTTTTTTTTTTTTTTTTGGCATTTAACCCTCCCCCCCTACAAATAGATGGACTGCTTTTTCTCATTCATTCACTTATTCAACAAATATTTATTAAGTACTCACTCCTTGCCAGGGAATATTTTGGGTTCTTACCTCAAAGGCTGAACAACTAACATATGTTCATTTGAGAAGAAGAGAGGAAAGTCCAATGAATATACAGTCCTCTGTGGTCATTTAGATATTCTAATATCTAAGGGATTTTGGTTTTAACAGCTTCACACTTAACTTCAGTACAAACCAACTCAGTCTTGGGGGCATCTGGGTGGCTCAGTCGGTTAAGCATCTGCCTTTGGCTCAGGTCATGATGCCAGAGTCCCCAGACAGAGGCTGGCATTGGGCTACCTGGTCAGTGGGGAGTCTGCCTCTCTCTCTCTGCCCCTCACCTTGCTCGTGCTCTCTCACTCTCTGTCTCAAATAAATAGAACATTAAAAACAAAATAAAACAAAGTAACTCAGTCTTGGACCTGAAGGGGTCATTTCTGTGCTAGATAATTTTTTAAAGATTTTATTTATTCATTCATTCATTCATTCATTCATTCATTCGAGACAGAGGGAGAAGTAGGCTCCTCACAGGGAGTCTGACGCGGGACTCGATCCCCAGACTCAGGATCACACACTGAGCCGAAGGCAGATGCTCAACCACTGAGCCATTCAGGCGTCCCAGTGCTGGATAATTTCTAAGTGAGAAAAGCAAGGAACCAATAGTGCCTTCTAAAGAGAACCTTTCACAAGATCCTTTACTTCAAGAAACGGCTCCAGGCCATTTGTTGGCTCTTGCTTTCCCCACCAAGCCTGATTGGATCAGGGGAAGACATGGACTTAAAGGCAGCCACTTTATAAGTTGACTGGTGGCCTATGAGCTGGCCTGGCTCTAGAGCTTTGCCCAAAAGGAATGATGGTAACAACATTGCACCAATCAGATTCTCTCTTTGAGTTGAGCTGCAGAGAAAACAGAATAAATGTTTAGCTAAGGAAGCACAACCCAAAAGAGAGTAGTGGCTGAGTCATGTAACTGTTGGGGTCTTGTAGTCAATGTTTTCAAACCCTATGGTTTCAAAGCCTGTGGTTACCCAGAGCTAACCAAGTCAAGTATTTACCTTAATTTTAGGGCAACCGTTCTCAAACTTGAGCAGGCAATCCTTGCCTCTGGACTATTTCATTAAGTAAGGCCATATGTCCTGTTTATTGTTTACATTGAAACTTCTGTTATTGGTTAACACATAATCATCCTACATGGTAGGGTCCATGGAAATTCATAAATAGTTTTCTGTCCTCACCTGGAGGGCCTGTGAAAACACAGAAGATTGTTCCACCACCAGAATCTCTCATTCAGTGGATCTAGGGGTTGGTGCCAAGAATTTACATTTCCAACAAATTGCTAGTTGGTGCTGATGGTGGGATTCCAAGGACCACAATTTGAGAACCACTACTCTAGAGAAATCTTCTACCCATTCAAGTCTCTATGAAGCATAAGGGACCTGTTCTTTTTTTTTTTTTTTTAAGGGTCCTGTTCTTACTGTTAGGCTGGAGTGTTCCATTTTCTGAATCCCTGTGATACCATTGTACCACAAAGCTGGTATTCCTGATTGCCTTATAACATCTCCACATTATTTGAGCTAATACGAATGAATCCTTACCACAATATGAGCCTAACAACTAGAATACAGTCACAGCTATCTTATATTGAGCCCTTATTCTGTACAGATAGAAATCATTCAATAAATGATAACTAGATGTTCTCTCAGGAATCGCAATGAATCTTACAAATATTCTATCCCTAAATTTGTTATTGCAATATTATTTTGTATTTTTCTTTAAAAAATGTTTAATTTCCTCTTGATTCTTACCATCAAGTATATAAGAAGCAATTTTGTCTCAGCATTTGCAATTTTCTCTACAGGTGCAATGTTCCATTCCATCATATCCTCAAACATACTAAAACTCAGAGAAAATAAGGAGCATTGCTCACAAAATCAGACTGAATTCTTCCTGTGACCTAGATATACGGTTTCTGACCAATTAGTATGTTATTAAAATGTCTTACCTATGAGGAAATCTGAGATCACATTTATTACAAATGGAAGTAGGAAGACCTGTTAGAAGTTAGTGTATATAAGGCCTTATCCTTATAATCTCCGGTCTCATTCTTTACTTTCTATTTATGTCTTTTGTCAAACTTTAAAAGGAAATATTTATTTTATGATTACTAGACTCTGAACTTCATGAGATCGGCAAGCCGATCCATTTGCCCATCAATTTTTCCTCAATGCCTAAAAGACATAACAGGTGTGCAGTAAATATTGGTGGATGTTTTGGACTTGATGTTTGTATTCCCTCAAAATCCTGTCCCCAACGTGATGGAATTCAGAGGTGGAGACTTTGGGAGCTAATTAGGTCATGGGGTAGAGCCCCCATGAATGTAATTGGCATCCTGATAAGAAGAGGCTTGATTGCTCCCTTGCCCACTTACCGCCATGTGAGGATACAATGGGAAGAGGGCAGTTTATGGCCCAGAAGGGGGCGCTCATCAGAACCCGACCATTGCTGGCACCCTGGTCTTGAACACCCAGCTTCCACGACTGTGAGAAATAAATTTCTGTTATTTATAAGCCACCCAATTTATGGTACTTTGGTTCAGTAGCCCAAGCAAGACCAAGGCTGGAATTGAATTCATCAGGCCATATATCCATTATTAAAATGTACTAAGTCAAGAGTAGTTTATATAACAAAACTAAACTAAAAACATGGACATAAAGTAAAATAATATATTGAAAATACAAAAGCTCATTTCGTAATCCAGTGCAAAGGAAGGAGAAGCAACATGGCTAGGAATTTCTTTATTCATTCTACTGATAGGAATACTACCTGTGGCCAAGGGCAAGTCATTTAGTCTGTTTCATCGGTGAAGTGAGGCAACCACCTTCACAGACTTCTGAGGAAACAATCCATTTAAAATGATTGTGTTCTACATACTGTAAAAGAAATATAAGAGAACCCATAATAAAAACGACAGTCTGATACACCAAAATGGCTCCTTTCATCTCAAGACCTTGAGGCATTTTGCAAATGATAATTATCTCTTACATCATCCCCTCTGAGGTAAGAATTATTTTCCCCATTTATAACTGAGCCTACATAAAATTATTTCTCCCAGAGTCCCAAGTCATGACGGCTCTTTGAATCCCTCACCTCCTGAGATGCGTGTAAGTTAGCACATAAATCACGTTGTTAAAGAAAACTTTACATCAGGGCAGAGTTAATGTTTGAGCTATCAGGAGACTAAGCTCATTAGAGATTTTAGATTTCAAGTAGAAATTCCCCAGTGATGAGCGGAAATGGGAACTGACTGGCAGATTTTCAAGACAAAAATCGTCTCAGTTCTACTTCATATTTTAATGACATTTTCAATATTTGAATGGCCTAAGAGATGAATTGACTTCAGAACACATTCTGAAAATGTAGGTGACCTGGAGCCAAAATAAAGAATATCTGACCAAGTATACATTCTCAAAGGAATGATAATAAAATCCTAGACTGGGAGAATGTTCCATTTTATTGCCCAAATCCATAGAAATTCACCATGGCGGATCAAACTTTTAATATCTGGTCACAACAGGACATCATTCTTAATGATACCCAGCTGCAGAGAGTATGTGCTTGGAATTTTCATCCTTACCTTTGTGCTGTGACAGATCTTACATTTAGATGTACAAAATTTTAAACTTTATTCGCAAAGAGTTACAGGTAACAAGAAGAAGTCATAGGATGTACAAAATACTGCATATATCCCTTACCTAGATTCACCAATTGTTAATGTTTTGCCCATTTACTTGTCATTCTCATATGTAAAATTTTCTCCCTAGCCATCTGTAGCTAAGTTGCATTCATCATGTTGCCTTATCCTTAAATTCCTCAATGTGTATTTCCTAGGAACTAGGGCATTCTCTTACATAACCACACTAGAGTTCCCACCTTCAGGTAATTAAACATTGATCAACATTTTTATTTAATCCACTGTTCATATTCCAATTTTGTTGACCCGTCCATTTTAAGGACCTTTATTGCATTTTTCTCCGGTACAGCATTCAGACCAAAATTGCATATGACATTTTGTTACTGTCTCCTTTAATTTCGATCAGTTCTTCAGCCTTTCTTAACTTTCATGACAATGACATTTTTTTTTTTTTTTAAGATTTTATTTACTCATGAGAAAGAGAGAGAGAGAGAGAGAGGCAGAGATGTAGGCAGAGGGAGAAGCAGGCTCCATGCAGGGATCCTGACGCGGGACTCGATCCAGGGTCTCTAGGATCACGCCCTGGGCCGAAGGTGGCGCTAAACCGCTGAGCCACCTGGGCTGCCCAACATTGACATTTTTGAAGAACACAAGTCCATTTTTAAATAGATTACAAAGAAACAAATTTTTGAGAAATGTAGTTTCTGTGGTTCTTGTTACTGTCATCTTTGTTCACTCCTTCTCTTTACACTAAATTTAGGATGCTCAAAACTCATTAACTTACATTCTGCTAAGTTGAAATTTGTGAAGTTTTTGAAATATTCTCTGTCAGCTGAACTTGCTAAGCAATTCTTAAAAGCTGAAGGGTTGTAAGGATGGCTATTTAGCTTACTTAAGGAAATCAATAGTGCCCTGCTTAGGTACTGTTTACAAACAAGGGAGGAGTTCATTGCAAATAGCAATATACGTAGTATTACGTAGTTACCAAATGTAGGGATCAAATGGGGGGTGGGGGGGACTGTGTTTCTGTTTTCTTGTACACACAGCCATGTTTCAACTGGAGACAAGATGATTGATGCTCATAGAGAAGGAATTAGCCTACAAGTCACACAGCTAGTAAGCAGCCTAGCAGGGGTTTGAATACGTCTCTAAATCCCACCCTGCTAGGCCTACTGTGTGCCAGATTGGTTTGCATGGTGTGCGTCCTAACAGTGCTGGATTTCTAGTAGGCAAATTATATGTGCTCACACACAAGCAAAGTGACCTCACTAAAAAAAGATTGTTTATGAATTAAAAACTGCTATTTTAAGGAGATCAACAATGAAGTATTGTGGGAAAAGTAGAATTTTGGTCTTCTTTTCACTTGTCTTAAGGTGGTTTTTTATTTTGAAAGTAGTAGGTGGGGTGTGGGAAGTAATCATCATAATCTTTCCAATGCTCAGAGCCTCGTAAAGTTCTAAATCCAGGTTTGGGTCCTTTAAAAGTAATAAAACATCATTTTACTTAAAAATATTCTTTTTATTATTTTACAGAAAGCTTCCCCCACACTGAGTTAATGAATTTTTCCTGCAAAATACAGTCGTGAGAGACTTTGCTTTAGAATTCCCTGACTCAGAGCACTTATGGAACAATTAGAACAGCTCCAGAGATAAAGAGAATTGCCTGATAGAAAAATATACGTTTCTGTTAAGAGAAAGTTACAGTGGAGTTTGCAGGATAGCCTCCCTTTCTGATTTGTCATTGTTTTTCTTTGGTCAGCTAAGGATTAAATTCTTTCTTCATATTCAGATAAAGTGCCCATCTGGACACTTAATAGCCCACTCTACTTATAGTTGATTTTTATTTCTTTAAGTATTTGTTGGTTTGTTTTTTACTGAGGTCCATAGAGGGATACATTTTGGGGAGAGTCTGTTAAGAGTATGAAAGGAATTATATTGTCTTAAGGAAGGATCATGAAATAGTCCAGCGACTCATACTTTAAACACTCCTTTTTTATTTTTTATTTTTTTATAAAGATTGTATTTATTTATTCATGAGAGACACAGAAAGAGAGGCAGAGACACAGGCAGAGGGAGAGGCAGGCTCCATGCAGCAAGCCCGATGTGGGATTCGATCCCGGGAATCTAGGATCAGGCCCTGAGCCAGAGGCAGACGCTCAACCGCTGAGCCACCCAGGCGTCTCTATATGTGTGATTTAAGTATCCATAAGTATGATTGATTTTATTTAAGTTATATGAATTCTCTCCTAATTGTCCTGGCCTCAAAAATTATGGGAACGAAAAGAAGACATAAACCTCCTTTTGCACTTTATCTATATAAACAGATGAATGAGTGTGGTATAATAAACATGTGCATGTTTACAATAACTGGCATGATGCTGTCCTGAGCGGCTGGTGGACAGGCCAGGTGGTGGTGGTAAGTGCCCCTAGTAACTACTGAGCAGTTGCTATTTGCAGGCATAGAGGGAAGCAATTCACTTTCATTTAATCCTCACCTAAAACCTCAGAGGCAGTGATTGTTACGATCAATTTTGTAAAAACATGTATCTATTTATTTCTTTAAGAAAGCTCTTTGCCCTATGTCGGGCTTAAACTTCCAGCCCTGAGATCAAGAGTTGCATGCTGTATGGACTGAGCCAACCAACGCCCCTGTTATAATCAGTTTTACAGATGAAGACAGTGAGGCTCAGAAAGGCTGAGAAAGTGAAAGCTCCACAGCAAATGTTTCCCTTTACTGTGTCTCTAGAGGCTGCACAGATCTCACTGGCAGTCATCAGGAGGGTGAATTGGAAGGGGATTGAATGGTTCTGCAAACTAGGGAAGGACCTATTGCAGTAGTCCGGGTAAGAGGTAATGACAACGGGAACTGGAATTTTTTAATTCCTTTTTTTTTAAATCCATTCTCCCACCCTCCACCCCCTACCACTGGCAACCACTATTCTCTTCTCCGTATTTATGAGCATGGTGTTTGTGTGTGGGGTGTGTGTCTTAGACTCCATATATAAAAGATATCATATAGTATTTGTCTTTCTCTGCCTGACTTATTTCACTTGCCATGATATCCTTGAGGTCCATCCACATTCTTGCAAAGGTCACGATTTCATTCTTCTTTATGGATGAATAATATTCCATTGTATAAACATATCCTGTCTCTCTTTATCCATTCATCCTGTCATGGTCACGTAGGTTGTTTCTATGTCTGGGTATCATAAATAACTGCAATGAACATGGGGGTGCAAAAATTTTTTTGGTGGTGTGTTTTATTTCTTTGGATAAATATTTCTTTGGTGTGTTTTATTTCTTTGGATAAATATTTCTTTGGATAAATAAATGAAAGTGCTGGATCATATGGTAGTTATACTTTTAATTTTTTGAGAAACTTCTATAGTATTTTCCAGAGTGGATACACTGATTTACATTCCCACCAATACTGCACAAAGATCCCCTTTTCTCCACATCCTCACCAACACTTGTTATTTCTCGCCTTTCTGTTACTAGCTATTCTCAAGAGATGTGAGGTGATATCTCATTGTGGTTGTGATTTGTATTTTCCTGATGATTAGTGATGTTGAGTACTTTTTCATGTACCTATTGGCCACCTGTAAGTCTTTTTTAGAAAAATGTCTATTCAGATCATCTACTCATTTGTCAATCAGATAATTTGCTTTTTGCTATTGATATTTGTGAGTTCTTTATATATTTTGGATATTAAACCCTTAACAGATATCTGATTTGCAAATATTTTCTCCCATTCATTTTTTTATTTTCTCCCATTCAGTAGGTTGCCTTTTTATTTTATTGGTCTCCTTTGTTGTTGTTGTTGTTTTTAAAAACCTCAGCTTAAAATAAATAAATAAAATAAATAAATAAATAAATAAAAACCTCAGCTTAGTGTTTTTTTTTTTTTAAGATTTTATTTATTTATGAGAGACACAGAGAGAGAGAGAGAGAAAGAGAGAGAGAGAGAGAGAGGCAGAGACACAGGCAGAGGGAGAAGCAGGCTCCATGCAGGGAGCCTCACGTGGGACTCCATCCCAGGTCTCCAGGATCATAGGTGCTGCTAAACTGCTGAGCCACCCGGGCTGCCCTGGCATCCTTTGTTGAGCAGAAATTTTTCTGTATGATGTAGTACATTTATTCATTTTTGCTTTTGTTGCTTTTGCTTTTACTTTGTTGTTGTTGCTCTTTTTGTTGTTTTTTGTTGCTTTTGCTTTTAGTGTCAGATTGAAAAAATCATTGCTGAGACCTATGTCAAGGAGTTTACTGCCTATGTTTTCTTTCAGGAGTTTTATGGTTTCAGGTCTTACATTCAAGTCTATAATCCATTTTGAGATAATTTTTGTGTATGGTGTAAGATAGGGGCCCAGTTTTATTCTTTTGCAAATGGATTCCAGTTTTCCCAGCACTATTCATTGAAGAGACTGTCCTTTCCTCTTTGTATAGTCTTGGATCCATTGTAAATTAATTGATCATATACACATGGGTTTATTTCTCTATTTTGATCCAGTGATCTACATTTCTGTTTTTATGCCAATAAAATACTTTTTCAAAATTACTGTGGGCTTTATAATATAGTTTGAAATCAGGAAGAACAATGTCTCCATTTTGTTCTTCTTTCTCAAGATTCCTTTGGCTATTTGGGGTCTTTAGTGGTTCCATAGAAATTTTAAGATTATTTATTCTATTTTCTTGACAAATACCATTGGAATTAAAAAAATTTATTTACTTATTCATGAGACACACACAGAAGAGAGAGAGAGAGAGAGAGAGAGAGAGAGGCAGAGACACAGGCAGAGGGAGAAGCAGGCTCCATGCAGGGAAGCCCTGACGTGGGACTCAATCCCGGGTCTCCAGGATCAGGCCCTGGGCTGAAGGCGGTGCTAAACTGCTGAGCCACCCGGGCTGCCCCCACTGGAATTTGGTTAGGGATTGCATTGAATCTATAGATTGCTTTGGGTAGTATGAAGATTTTAACAATATTCCTTCAATTCATGAGTACAGAATATATTTCCATTAATTTGTGTCTTCAATTTCTTTCATGAATATCTTAAGCTTTTTAATGCATAAATCTTTCACTTCTTTGGTTAAATTTATTCCTATTCCTATTTTTGATGCAATTTTAAAGGAGATTGTTTTAATTTCTCTTTCTGGTGATTCATTATTAGAGCAGAGAAATGCAACTGATTTTGTGTATTGGTGTTGTATCCTGCAACTTCACTGAATTCATTTATTAGTTCTAGGGGTTTTTTGATGGGGTCTTTAGAGTTTTCTATATATAATGTCACGTCATCTGCAAATAGTCAGTTTTACTTCTTTCTTTTCAGTTCAGATGCTTTTTATTTCTTTTTCTTGCCTAATTGCTCTGGTTAGGATTCCCAACATCCTGTTGAATAAAAGTGATGAGAGTAGGCACCATTGTCTTGTTCCTGATCTTAGAGGAAAAGCTTTCAGCTTTTCACCATTGAGTATGATGTTAGCTGTGGGCTTGTCATATACGGCCTTTATTATGTTAAAGTATGTTCCCTTCCATATGCACTTTGTGAAAATTTTTACACAAATGGATGTTATGGACTAGAATTTTGAGGGTGAGTGGATGGAGATGCTCAGGTCTTTTTTTTTTTTTTAAGATTTTATTTATTTATTAATGAGAGATACAGAGAGAGAGAGAGAGAGCGAGAGAGAGCGGCAGAGACACAGGCAGAGGGAGAAGCAGGCTCCATGCAGGAAGCCTGACGTGGGACTCAATCCCGGGTCTCCAGGATCAGGCCCTGGGCTGAAGGCGGCGCTAAACCGCTGAGCCACCGGGGCTGCCCAGATGCTCAGGTCTTTTTTTTTTTTTTTTTTTTTGATGCTCAGGTCTTAATGATGGATTTGATAGGTACATGTGGGAGAGGGTAGTAATGAGGATAAACCCTGAATTTTTCCCTGGCATGGTATGAAATATAATTTGGTCTTTGTCCCTGTTTCTGGCACAATATAATTTGGTCTTTGTCCCTGTTTCTGCTAAAACCTTTGCAATTTCCAAAGTGATGAGAGCAAACAAAGATGTCTTTTATTATATTGAAGTGATGATTTTTGGATCCACCTAAGGATGAGGGCTGGTTGTCCGGGGAGGCGACCATGTGATTAGAGGGTTGAAACTTTCAGTCCCATCCCCTGACCTCTGGGGAGGGAAGAGGTTGAATCGTATGCCTATGTAGTAGAACCACCATGAAACCCCAGAAGGATGGGGTTCAGAGAGCTTCTGGGTTAAGGAACACATGGAGGTGCTGAGAGACTGACTGACCTGGAACGGGCCTGAAAGCTCCCCATCCTTTCTCCAAGCCTTGCCCTATGCATCTCTTCCATCTGGCTGTTCCTGAGTTATATCCTTTTATAATAAGCCTGCAGCCTAGTAAGTAAAATGTTTCTCTGACTTCTGTGGACATCTCTAACAAATCAATCTAACCCAAGAAGGAGATCACAGGAACCTCTGGTTTGTAGCCAGTTGGGGACAACCTGGACTTTGATTGGCATCTTGAGTTGGAGGGTGACATTAGAACCTACACTGTGTAACTGGTCAGTCAGAAGCACAGGTTTGTGGCTGGCATAGGAAGTGGAAGAGAGGTTCGCGGTCTTGTGGGAATGAATCCTTAACTTGTGGAATATGATGCTGTCTCCTGGTAGAGAGTGTTGAATTTGAGATTTGAGTTGAATTGAGTTGAATTTTAAGGCACCCAGTTAATGTCCAAGAATTGCTTAGTAATGTGGGTGGACCCTCCCCTCTACATACACACTCATACATTGGAATTGAGTCCAGGAACCCAAAAACACATGGCAAGAGTAGATGGTAGTGGAGGAGCTCTGAAGGAAAAGATCTGTCAAACCCTAGTCATCTGATTCCTTGTCGGAGGAAAGCCGGTCAGAATTAGCAGAAGATCAGAATGATGAAATATTTTAAAGGAAACAATTTCGTCATTTTGAGGAAGAGGAACCAGGCTATAGAATTTTCCCCTTGTCTGCACCAGGCACTTGTTTAATAAGTTAGAAGTAAGGACACCTGGGTGGCTCAGCGGTTGAGCATCTGCCTTCGGCTCGGCGTGATCCCAGGATCCTGAGATCGAGTCTGGCGCCTGGCTTCCCGCAGGGAGCCTGCTTCTCCCTCTGCCTGTGTCTCTGCCTCTGTGTTTCTGCCTCTCTCTGTGTGTGTATGTTTCTCCTTAATAAATAAATAAATAAAATCTTTTAAAAAAAGAATTAGAAATAGTTTGTAATTCACAAACTGGCTGGACTGCAAGTGGTGCTTCTCAAGTGTTTGAAGGTGATTAAAGGCAGTTTTTTTTTTAAATTTTTATTTATTTATGATAGTCACACAGAGAGAGAGAGAGAGAGGCAGAGACATAGGCAGAGGGAGAAGCAGGCTCCATGCACCGGGAGCCTGATGTGGGATTCGATCTCGGGTCTCCAGGATCGCGCCCTGGGCCAAAGGCAGGCGCCAAACCGCTGCGCCACCCAGGGATCCCCAGTTTGTTTTTCTAAGCAGTTTAAATATTCCCTCTGGAAATCTTGTTAAACTCTTCATTTGCTTTCCAAACTCTTTCTCTTTAAAAAGAGGAAAACATAAACTTCCATTGAGCCTTTGTCCCAATTAATGATGCTTTACACAATTTTGAGTAAATATTGACCTGCTGCATTATCCTTCGTCTTCCTCCATGATCAATAGAGGCACTTTACACCAAGCGCTCAAAGCTATCTGGTTGCTATCAGTGATTATTTTAACGACTGTTCCAGGGAGTATTTTGCATTTTGTGGAATAGACTGGTCAGTGTGGGGTGGGGGTAGGACGCAGAGTCTCATAGCCTGCCTTGCCTGCGAACCAAGCACCAGATCATGGGACTAGGTAGTGGTAGAACTGTTTTCTCTCATCTCTGTTGAACACCTGCACATGCCAGATTTCTGCATACACTATCTTCTTTAGTCCTCACAACTACCGGACATGGAATATTTTATTCTGTCCATTTTGCAGGTGAGAGAACCAAAACTTTACATCTAACAGTCTGCTGACCATCTTTCTCCAGATATCCCTCAAGCAACGAGCCAAATATTATGTTCTTGACCTCTTCCTTTTATTTATTTATTTTTTTTAAAGATTTTATTTATCTATTCATGAGAGACGCAGAGAGAGAGAGAGAGAGAGAGAGAGAGAGAGAGGCTGAGACACAGGCAGAGGGAGGAGCAGGCTCCACGCAGGGAGCCCAATGTGGGACTCGATCCTGTGTCTCCAGGATCACGCCCTGGACTGAAGGCAGCGCTAAACTGCTGAGCCACCGGGGCTGCCCAACCTCATCCTTTTAATTGACATCAATGGCATCCATCTATGATTAGAAATCTAAGCTCATTCTGATACCTTCTTCCCCCCTCTCTTTTTTTATTTTACTTTGTACATTCTGTTACTTGCCACAGTGTAATGGTTTCACTTCTACATATTTCTGTATTCATTTTTTATACAATTTTTAAAAATTTTTAAGTAATCCCTACACCCCACGTGGGGCTCAAACTTACAACCCTGACATCAAGAGTCCCATGCTCTACCAACTGAACCAGCCAGGTGCATCTGTATTCATTTTTTTTAATCCTCTATATTAGTTTCTTATGGCTGCTGTAGCAGATCATACACACACAAAAAAAGTAGTGGCTTAAAACCACACAAATGTATTCTCTTACAATTTTGGAGACCAGAAATCTGAAATGAGTCTTCTAGATCTAAAATCAAGGTGCCAGGGGTGCCTGGCTGGCTCAGTCTGTGGAGCACGTACCTTGATTTCAGGGTTGTAAGTTCGAGTCCCATGTTGGATGTAGAGATTACTTACAAATAAAATCCTTAATTTTTTTTTTTTTTTTTTTTTAAATCAAGGTGCCAGTAGGGCTGGTTGCTTCTGGAAGCCCTAGGACAGAAATCATTTCCCTGTCTTTTCCAGTTTCAGGAAGACAGCAGCATTACTTGGTTTATGGCTGATTTCTCCAAACATATCATCTTTTCCCTCCCTGCATCATAGGTGGTCTTCTTTCTCTTCTGCAGTTAGAGACAGAGACACAGGCAGAGGGAGAAGCAGGCTCCCTGCAGGGAGCCGGATGTGGGACTCCATCCTGGGTCTTCAGGATCACACCCTGGACTGAAGGCGGCGCTAAACTGCTGAGCCACCCGGGCTGCCCAAGATCTGTAATCACACCGGCAGAGTCCTTTCCACCATGTCAGGTAACACTCACAGGTTCAAGGAATTAGGATGTGGAAATCTTAGGAGGCTGTCTTTCAGTTCACCTCACCTCCTAGGCTGGCTCCCTCGGCCTCATCTCTCATCCAACCGATCTCTCCACCTTTAGTATATTCCATTCTTCTTCCCTGCCATCCATGACTTAAAGCACTGGTTCCCAAAGCAGGTAAATTGAACCTCAGGAAAGCTGTTAAAAATACAGAGGCCTGGGGATCCCTGGGTGGTGCAGCGGTTTGGCGCCTGCCTTTGGCCCAGGGTGTGATCCTGGAGACCCGGGATCGAATCCAACGTCGGGTTCCCGGTGCATGGACCCTGACTTCTCCCTCTGCCTGTGTCTCTGCCTCTCTCTCTCTCTCTCTCTCTCTCTCTCTCTCTCTCGCTGTGACTATCATAAAAAAAAAAAAAAATACAGATGCCTGAAGTGCCTGGGTGGCTCAATTGATTAGGTGTCTGGCTCTTGATTTAGCTGACGGTCATGATCTTGGTTGGTGGGATCGAGCCCTGTGTTGGGCTCCACTCTCAGCAGACTGCTTGAGATCTTTTCTCCCCATTTCTATCCGTGCTCTCATTCTCTCTCTCTCAAATAAATAAATAAATAAATAAATAAATAAATAAATAAATAAATCTTTTAAAAAAAATACAGATGCCTGAGCATTACCTCTGGAGATTCTGAATCAGAACAAGGATCTATATTTTATAAATGCACCACCATACTGATTTAAATAAGTAGATGAACAAAGACTCCTATTTTGATGACAGCTCTAAAATTTCTAAATTGGGAAAACTCAGGAGTTGGTTTGTGGGAGTGACCCCCCGGGAGATTTCCCTGAGCATGTGTTTGCACAGCAAATGTGATGCTTTTGAATTGATTGCATGTTACAGATCAATGAAAATAGCAGAATTTCTAAAGATGTTTTTTATGTAGCTATTACATTGGATTTTTTAAAACTCTTTTTTTAAAAATCGTTTTTACATTAGAAGTGCCTTTGTGAGAGGCTTTATGATGGAGGTTATAGCATAGGGGAGTAATGCTGAAATCTTTCTTGTTTATGCCTTACCTTATCACCCTATAGTTTCCAGGTCATTCTGATGCCCAGTGAGTTTAGGAACCTCTGATTCTGACCATAAACTTCATAAAATCAAGGACTATCTTGTTCTGTATTTAATCCCCATCTCCTGGGACACTGGCACAGAGTTGCATGCAATTCATGTATACTAAATAAATGATTCAGTGAATGAATAATGGAATAAATGCTAGTACAAAAGAGTTTGTTGAGGAGCCCCTGGGTGGCTCTTGATTTTGGCTCAGGTCATAATCTCAGGGTTATGAGATCAAGTACCATATCTGGCTCCATGCTGGGCAGGGATTCTGCTTAGGATTCTCTCTCCCTCTGCCCCTGTCCCTACTCCCTGACTCTGTTCACGCCCATGCACATGTACTCCCTCTCTAAAAAAAGAAAAAGAAAGAAAACAAGAGTTTGATGAGTCATGACTACCAGATAACCTACTTCCATGAGAAACTGAAGCGAGGGATTAAACAAGGAGCACAAAGAACCAGGTTGTTCAGAAGTCAAGGTGAGCATCACTTGCTCTTGAAGAGCACTACCAGTGCTGGTTGTTGGTGTATGTTTAGAGTGCACACAAGCACTTCTGGGAAGTGAAAAGGCCAGCAGAGTATGTTATTTGTATCTGTCTGGATAGAAGGGATAATAGCTACCATCTACATGGCACTTACTATGGGCCAGGCCCTGTATATATATCAGCACATATGTGTATCATCTCATTTAACTTTCACAAGAACTCATTTGTGAGCTAATAGTTGATAAATCTTTGGATGTTTTCCATCTTTTTGCTCTTATGAATAATGTTGCTATGAACATTCATGTACAAGGTTTTGTGTGGACATATGTTTTCACTTCTCTTGGGCACATGCCTAGAAATGTAATTGCTCCATTGTATGGTAACTTTATTTAATTTTGCTTATGTTTAATTTTTAAGAAACTATGGCCTGATGTTTAAGCCAAGATCAGACAGCTTGGAAAAGAAAGAACCTAAGGAGAGGGAAGGGACAGTGTTCTAAGCCATGGGGAAAGCACTAGTTTCTTTGTTCCATATGTGGCACCTATAAAGTAACAATTATTGTATTTTGTATCTTAAACCCAAGGCTAAATAGTGTTATCAAAGGGAAACTGTCAGTTTCTCAAAGGTGATAAATGTGCCTACATCATAGCAAAGTTGCTGCTTCTCAGTTTTTTTTTATTTTTTAAAACATTTATTTATTTATTCATGAGAGACAGAGAGAGAGAGAGAGAGAGAGAGGCAGAGACACTGGCAGAGGGAGAAGCAGGCTCCATGCAGGGAGCCTGATGAAGGACTTGAACCCGGGACCCCAGGATAATGCTCTGGGCTGAAGGCGGCGCTAAACCGCTGAGCCACCCAGGCTGCCCATCTCAGTTTTTTTTTTTTTTTTTTAAGATTTTATTTATTTATTCATGAGAGACACACAGAGAGAAAGAGGCACAGACACAGGCAGAGGGAGAAGCAGGTTACATGCAGGGAGCCCAACATGGGACTTAATCCCAGGTCTCCAGGATCACGCCCTGGGCCAAAGGCAGGCACTAAACCGCTGAGCCACCCAGGGATCCTCAGTTTTTTAAAAAAGACATTTTATTTTAATTACAATCTACCTCCAACATGAGGCCTGAACACATGACCCCAAGATCAAGAAATGCATGCTCTACCTACCGAGCCAGCCAGGCACCCCTCAGTTTGAATTGAACTATTCTTAAGAAATCACACACACACACACACACACACACACACACACACACAACAAACAAACAAGGCAAACACCATAACTAAAAACAAACCAACCAAAGAAACAAAAAGCCAAACTCTGGCTCTGATAACCTGGTATGAGAAGGGCATCGGCCAGCAGAAAGTATCTATGCCATTCCTTATATTCTGTCTTTTTCTATGTTTCAGCAAGTTAATCTCTTCCCAGGCACAGCAATAATATTTGCAGAGTCTGAAAGTCACAGCTCTGTTTGCACTGCTTCCCAGAAGACAAATGGTGTTCAGCAAAATGCAGGAAAATAATCATACTCGAGCCATATTTCTCCAATATGCTTTTCTCCTTTTTGTCAGATTTAGTCAAAGTTGTTTTGAGTGAGTGTGTGTTTTCCCTGTCTGTGTTTTTCAGTGCAAGACACAGCAAGTATTCATGACTCCAGTTCAGCCAATCAGAAGAACACACTATAGATACATCGGTTAATCCAAGGTGACCTGCTGGTTTCAACTTTGTTTGCAAAGGCAGCTGCAGCATGACCATGGAGGCAATTACGACATTACAAACCATAGACATAAAGTTGGAGAGATGATTTCTAAAAGGCCCAAAGAGGGTTTTTACTTCTTAGGCTTATGACCAGAAGTTCATGGCACATTAAGTTTTCCATTTGAAAGCAAAGAGAATCCCTTGCCACAACTTCTAATTTCTAAAAGGGATTGGAGAGAGAAAATGTCAGGATTTCTCTGGGTGAAAAGTATTCTCCAAGTGTAGTGATAGAACACCAGCTTTTCTCTGTCCTTTAGGATTGAGGAGGAGGTAGGGATTGGTAGTCTACCTGGACAGAGGTCATTAATGACCCTTTTTCCCATCATCTACCTAACATTCTTGCTCATAACTTTTGCAAATGACACCTTGATTTTCTTTTGTGAAACAATGCCATTCTTAGGTTCATGTACTTTGGTCGATCTGACACCATTTCTCTTTCCCAGGGATAGGCACATGATCCAGACGTGGCCAAGGGAGCAGTGCACATCCCTGATCAGTGATTGGTTCAGGAATGGGCCTGTGACCCAGCTGGGGATAATGAGAAGCCTGGAGTTTTTGCTGAGACAGTCAGGAAAGATGTGCCCTCTTTCATCTGGGTTGTTAGGCTGGGAGAATTTGAGTCTAGAGCTGTTGCTGAATCTCTTCTCTGGCTGCAAGGAGGGCTCCTATCTATAATAACAGACAATGTAGTCAGTAGAGAAGAAAGTAGAACCCAGAAATGGAGGAAGACAAGTCACCATGGCATCATCCCAGCACCCAGAGCTCGCTATGCTGAAGCCTATACAGACCCCCAACTAGTCCACTGTATGAACCATTATGTTCTTTTGTGTGTCTTCAGATGGAAGGAGGGTTTTGCTTCATGTAATCAAAACAAATTTTTTGACTGATTTAGGGGTCATCCAAAGCTGTGTTTAGTACTGGAAGAAAAGAGTTTTTTTTCTCCCTTTAACACGACTCAGAATCAACATGGGAATTTGAAAATAGTCTCAGCATGTGAAGATGGTTTTAGCATAATTGCTTTATCTGTACAAGGGTGCCATACATGGAAATCTCAGCAAATTAAAATTGGAAGAAACTTGAAATGTTTGTGACCTAAAAAGGTGAAGTGACCATCCCAGGACCATATGTTGTGGTACAATTGAAGTGCCGTGGTGTCAGAGCCTTCTACTCTTTTTCATTATCTTTTAGTGAAATGAATTTAAAAATTTAAGATCCTACACGTAAGTAGATTGTAATATCAACTTACTGGGTAGAGGTCAGCTTTTTTTTTTTTTTTTTTACGATTTTATTTATTTCTTCATGAGAGACACAGAAAGAGAGAGGCAGAGACACAGGCAGAGGGAGAAGCAGACTCCCTGCAGGGAGCCCGATGCAGAATTTGATCCCAGGACCCCAGGACCATGACCTGAGCTGAAGGCAGACGCTCAACCACCGAGCCACCCAGGTGTCCTTAGAGATCAGCTTTTTAGAATAAGTGAAATAGAGTAAATAACTTCAGAATATATCATGTATATGAAGAGCAAGTTATATTTCGTAAAGTCTTACTTCAGTTGTATATAAAAATAAATATATATCCATATATATAAAATCAATATGATGAGTCTGACATGAACTATGTACTGTCAGTGTGGTTCTTGGTCAGAGTTTGAAAGCCTCTTTACTGCATGCTTAGATTTCTTTTGAGCACGTTCACATGTGAAAGTAGGAAGGAAAGTGTTTTTTTTTATAACAGGAAAGTGTCACCAGGCATCCCACTCAAGCTAGCTAGCCCCTTCTGGATGGCATAGATTCTAACGAAGGTTCTGAGGCTGAGTTACAAGCACATTTTCCCTGTTTGTCTTCCACATCACTGAGCTACCAGTAACAAGAGCATTCTTTTGGAACGCTTTGGAATTCTTTGGGGGATGAAAGTGCTGCATAAAATCAAGCCTGGTCTGTTTATGGATGTAATTCCCTGTGCCCGGAGATCAGGACAAGCACTGCGGTCTGAATTACACTGCATCTGATTCTCATTAACTGCCCGTGATTTCCCCCCTGGATCTGGCTTCTCTGCCCTCTCTGAATTACTGCGCACATGGCTGGCTTCCGCAGATTGCTCAGCCCCGGTCATCTGCAATCGAGTCCGCTGCTCTGTTGTAACCCACGCTGCAATTTGAGCGGGCCCATATCAGGAGTCTTCTAGACATAAAAATTCTGTCTAGTGATTAGAGAAACTCCCTGAGCCGAATGCTGCTGACTTTACAGAGTTTATTACCAAAGACTGTGGTGAAGGGGTAGATTTGATTTCTTAGTCTTCGAGAAAGAAAACTGGACAATAAATGTTTATTACCCAAACTTGGCCAGCAAGCAAGGCCTATCTTGATCCCTTTTTAATACTAGATGAGTGTGGCACACATTTTCTCAACCTAATAAATACTGATGTCGTGCCTACTATATGCCAGGCATGTCCCCAGTGCTTAACGATTATTAGCTCATGCAAACTTTGTAATAACTGTTTGTCAGGGTGAGCAAAGTTGTGCTGCAGTAATAAACAGCTCTCAGATCTCAGCATTTACAACTACAGGTGTTTATTTCTTCCTTTCACTCAGGTCTCCCTGGGGTTGGTGCGTGTATAGGTGGAGGTTCTCTGCTCCATGTTGTCCTCTCAGGTGCCCTGACTGCACCTGGCGAATCGCAGGCCACTGTGGCAGGGAAACAAGGCAGGCAGGAGTTGTTTGTTTTGTTCCTGTTTTTTTTTTTTGTTTTTTTTAAATTTTTAAAATTTCCCCAATTGTCTCCACTTGATTATAAATAATGCATCAGTTCTTTACCAGTTTCTTTTTTGTTCTTTTAAGATTTTATTTATTTATTCATGAGAGACACAGAGAGAGAGAGAGGCAGAGAACCAGGCAGAGGGAGAAGCAGGCTCCCCACCAGGAGCCTGATGTGGGACTCGGTCCTGGAACTCCAGGATCATGCCCCAGGCCAAAGGCAGACGCTCAAACACTGAGCCACCCAGGGATCCCAGTGCACCAGTTCTTAAAGGATTCTACCTGGAAATGGTACATTTCTTCTGCTCACATTTTCATTGACTAAACCAAGTGGGAGGCCTCACTTAACTTGAGAAGGACAAGGAAGTGCTATCCCGTCATGTTTCTGGAAGAAAGGGAAGCAGAATTATTTATTGAAAAATAAAAATGACCATTGTGGGGTTCCTGGCTGGCTCAGTCTATAGAGCATGTGACTCATGATCTCTGATATGTGAGTTCAAGCCCCATGTTGGGCATAGAGCTTGCTTAAAAAGTAAATAAATACGTAGATTTTTTTTTTTAAATGACTGTTGCAACTATTCTCTGAAGAATGTACTTTTACAATTCCTTTTTTATGGATGAGAAAACTGAAACACAGAGAGTTTCCAAAACTTGTCCTAAGTCACAAAACTAGTAAATGGAGTAGGGTTACCAGGTTTTTGTTTTTGTTTTTTTAAGATTTTATTTATTTATTCATTAGAGACACAGAGAGAGAGAGAGGCAGAGACACAGGCAGAGGCAGAAGCAGGCTCCATGCGGGGAGCCCAATGTGGGACTCCATCCCAGGTCTCCAGGATCACACCCTGTGCTGAAGGCGGCGCTAAACCGCTGAGCCACCCAGGGATCCCCAAGGGTTACCAGGGTTAGCAGAGAAAACCACAGGATGCTCAGTCACATTTGAATTTCAGACACACACATAATTTGTAGTATAAATACATCTGATATGCAGATTTGGAACATATTTTTGCAAAAAAAAATATATTTGTTGTGCATCTGAAATTTAAATTTAGCCAGGTGTCCTATATTTTATCAGGCTACCCTAAAATGGAGCAGTCAGGATTTGAACCCAAGTATTCTGGCTCCAGAGATGAATATTCTATTCAGTGCCAATCTCCTGCTTCTATGACTCTCTGTTGTTCCTCTGCCAGGGTTAATTTTTTTCTCCTTAACCATATGAATAAGGCTGAAAGCTAACTTGAAGACTTCTCTATCAAAGAAAAAACAGCATTCTAGAAACGTTATTTCCCTGGTAGTTTCTACTAGAGTCCTAGGAGTCGTGGGGGCCTGGAGGGTGAGGGTGACAGAGACAGAAGGGGGTGTGGTGTAGGAGAATAGGAGGGAATGAGAATCTGTCCACTTTCAGACATATCTAGTGATCTGCCCCCTGATGTTCTTAGCTAATGGAAGAAAATGTGGGACAGATAATCAAAATGACAGCTATTCCCTAAAACTTTCCTGATGACTTTGAAATGTGGCATATTGCCTTTTTAATTATGAAGCACTTAGGCTGATAATGAAATTAGTTTGCATTCTCCAACCACAATAATTGAGGATACAGGCTTGAAGAGTCGGATTCACATGAGTGGTAGGCAGCAGGCTTATGATTGTGCATGTGGGCGGGTGTAGGCTTGAAAGAGGAGTATAAGCCAGACTACAACTCCAGAGTTTTCAACATATTCCCAGGAGGTGGATAGTTGGTATGCAAATAATTAAGTGTGGATCAAAATCCTAGCTGATACATGATTGACTTTTAATAAATACTTATTCATTGCCTGACATATAATGAAAATAGATGTCTGTTGAATCAATAAATGATTGGCACCCTATAAAAAAGATGCCTTTATTTGCCCTATTTTAGAAATGAGGAGCTGGAAGTTTACTTTTTATGTTATGTTATTTATTTATTTATTTATTAAAGATTTTATTTATTCCTGAGAGACAGAGAGAGGCAGAGACACAGGCAGAGGCAGAAGCAGTTTCCCTGTGGGGATCCCAATGTGGCACTTGTTCCCAGGACCCAAGGATCATGACCTGAGCCAAAGGTGGATGCCCAACCACTGAGTCACCCAGGTGCCCCAGGAACTGGAAGTTTAAAGAGGCTAAATGACCATCTATTAACGTCAGGCTAACTTGGGAAGAGCGTTTGGTCTAGGCAAGAACTTGGATTTATGGAAAGGATAGTTTTGCAAAGTGCTGCATTACTATTCAATTTCTTTTGGCCTTCTAAGGCCTTGCCATAAGCAGGCAAACCTGATGACTCATCACCCCTATTAGCAGTAATAACAAACAAACAATTAGGAAGTATTGATGATAGTGCCTGAGCCCTTGGATTAAAAAAAAAAAAAAGCAAGTACAGACGATGAGCATTTCCTTTCTGGTAAGTGGTCTGAGTTTCCCCTCTCCTAATCCCTTGCAAAAGGAGACCAAATCTGTCCCAAGACAGTTTTATTTATTTATTTTTAACATTTAAAAACATTTATTCATGAGAGACAGAGAGGCAGAGACACAGGCAGAGGGAGAAGCAGGCTCCACGGAGGGAGCCTGATGTAGGACTCGATCCTGGGTCTCCAGGATCACACCCTGGGCCAAAGGCAGCACTAAACTGCTGAGCCACCCAGGCTGCCTCCCAAGACAGTTTTTTTTTTTTTTTAAGATTTACTTATTTATTTATTCATTCATTCATTCATTCATTCATTCTTGAGAGACACAGAGAGAGAGAGAGAAAGAGAGGCAGAGACACAGGCAAAGGGAGAAGCAGGCTCCATGCAGGGAGCCCAATGTGGGACTCGATCCCAGGACTCCAGGATCATGACCTGGGCCGAAGGGAGGTGCACAACTGCTGAGCCACCCAGGCGTCCCTCAAGACAGTTTTAAAGCAAAGGATTTCTTGTGGTTTGATGATCCCCCCAACTGATCTACCTTTCTATAAATCTTGCCTTGGGAAAACACAACCTGAGTGATCCTTGTTCTAAGAATAACTGCAGCATGCAAGAGCACCATGCTTTGTTTTAGTCTTGCTACCTTGCTTACAGCTCCAAGAAACTACCTTCTCAGTGAGGCCTATATAGGCTAATTTCAGTTCTGAGCAATGTGGAGACCTCATAGTAGCTTCTCATTCTGTGCCTTGGTGCAAGAGCCAGGGGAAAGAAAAGTAACGGCAAGTCTGAAGAAGTGGTTCTTTATCAGAAAACCATTCAACATTGATGTGTGACCTGGGCTATTTAATACCATTTGGCCAGGCACTAGAGGTGTATCAGTAAGCTGGACACACGTACCTTAAAGACTTTGCCAGAGTAACAGAAAAATAACACTCAACATTAATTTCTATTGAGAACACTGACTTTTGTCATTACTATATCCCAGGTCCTGTCCTATGTTCTTTATCATGATCGTATTTTATAACCCTCAAAGCAGTCTTAAGGACTATTCTAACACCGCCAGTGGGGTATACTGCTTGGTAAGCCCCTTTAGAAAACTAGTGCTCTCCCAAGGTGAATACGTGCAAGCCCTGCGACCCAGCAATTGTACTCCTCAGTAAGTACCCAATGGAGATGTGTCCAGGTGCTTACCAAAAGACATGTCTAGAATGCTCACGGTAGCATGGTTAATGACAGTTCCAAGGAAGGAACTACCCAAAGGCCCATCAGCTTCTTGATGGGTAAATTAATTGTGGCATATTCACACTTGCAGCTGTGCAAATGGACATCTGCAACCACATACAGGAGTGTATTTCAGAAACATAATGTTGAGCAGAAGCAGCCAGACACAAGAGGCATACCGTATGATTCTATTTTTATGGAGTTCAAAAATAGGTAAAACTCCTCCGTTAGACAGCAGTTAGTGGTTACCTATAGGGGATGGTGATATGGGAAACAAAGGGAGAAGAAAAATTATTGAATTTCCTTACTACCTACAGCCTTTGACAAGGCAGAGTGACATTGCTCTAGGGACTCAACTGCCTGGATGTTGACCACTTTGCTAAGGGCAAAAGGCAATCTTAGCCCAACCCCCAGAATCCTGTACGTGTACTTTAACATACAAAAATTCCTTTGGAGACTTCCTTTATCTCTATGGCTCCCCCCCTCCAAGATAAATGTTAGCAGTCATCCCCTAAGCATATGATCCATTAACACACATCTGAAGGGTCTCATGACTAAGGCTTTATTAGACAGTTATAAATAACCTTTCCTAACAATAGCTAGTAGCCCCCTCTATGTCCTGGAAACCTTGCTTCCAGAATTCCTTAGAGACTATGCACTCCCTAATCCCCTCCCAACTTGAAAATATATAATGGGCCACTCCCCATGACCTCAGGGCAGCTTTTTCTGCCCACAAGTCCTGTCCCCATGCCTTAATAAAACCACCTTTTTGTGAGGCATCTGGGTGGCTCAGTGGTTGAGCATCTGCTTCTGGCTCAGTAAGTGATCCCAGAGTCCTGGGATTGACTCCGCATCAGGCTCCCTGGGGGGAGCCTGCTTCTCCCTCTGCCTGTGTCTCTGCCTCTGTCTCTGTGTCTCTCATAAATAAATAAATAAATAAATAAATAAATAAATAAATAAATAAAATCTTTTTAAAAAATCACCTTTTTGTTCCAAAGATGTCTCAAGAATTCTTTCCTGGCCGTGGGCTCCAGACCTCACCAACATTCCAAAAGTCCTTCATTTGGCAACGACAGAGGGACCCCTTTCACTCTTAGAGAGCTTTCTTTCCGTTTTCACCTTGACTTAATAAACTATCACTCTATCCTTTTGTGTCCATGAGATTCCTTCTTCGACTCTACAGGACAAGAACCCTGCAACCCTGCAACAAAGGTGTGGTGGACAGAATCCTAAGGTAGCCACATTATCTCTGCCAGTGGGTGTTCCTCCCTTGTATAATCCCTGGCCCCTGAATACAAGTGGAACCTGTGATTTGATAGAGTAGCCCGGCTGTAATTCAGATCTCTAATCACTTAGATTGTCCTGGATGGGCCTGACCTAATCAGATAGGCTCTTAAAAGGGCATTTAGAGGTCCGAGACAGAAGTCAGAGAGCCATGCTATGGCCGGCCTGGAAGGAAGCAACAGTCTGAACTGCCACGGAGGCAGGAGAAACGGAGACTGTTATCTGGCCAACAAGTAACCAAAAGTGGCGACCTCAGTTGTACAGTCGTGGGGAACTGATCCTGCCAACATCCTGAATGAGCTCAAGCCTCAGATGAGACACAAGTCCTGGCTGACACCTTGATGACCACTTTGTGAGATCTGAGCAGAGGATCTAGCTAAGCCATGCTCAGACCCACGACTTCTGGACACTGAGACAATGAATCCATGTTGTTTTAATCCACTAAATCTGTTTGTGACATAGCAATAGAGAACTAATACAGACAGAATGTAGGGAGTGGAAGGCAACTACTGAGGCACTGAGGGGGCTCTGTTTCCTGATCTAGGTGATGCCATATTTCTAATTTGTGAAGATTCATTGTCCTTTACACTTAGGATATGTATGATTTTTCTCTATGTTTAGGATGCTTGATACAAAATATCAATACAATATCATGGGGTATTCATAAAATGATACAATCTTGTGAAGTAAAGATTTATTTATTTAGGCAGAGAGCTCCTGTCTGCATGGAGCCAGACACAGGACTTGATCCCAGGGCCCTGAGATCATGACCTGAGTGGAAATCAAGAGTCAGATGCTTAATTGACTGAGCCATTCAGGTGCCCCTATATATTTTTTAAAGTGGGCTCCATGCCCAGCGTGGAGCCCAACACGGGGCCAAAACTCATGACATTGAGATCAAGAACTGAGCTGAGATCAAGAGTTGGAGGCTCAATCGACTAAGCCACCCAGGTGAGCCCTAAAGTAAGTTGCATATTATGATTTCTTTTTTAAAAAAGTATTTTATTTATTTATTCATGAAAGACAGAGAGAGAGAGAGAGAGAGAGAGAGAGAGAGGCAGAGACACAGGCAGAGGGAGAAGCAGGCTCCATGCAGGTAACCTGACGTGGGACTCGATCTTGGGTCTCCAGGGTCAGGCCCTGGGCTGAAGGCGGTGCTAAACTGCTGAGCCCCCAGGCTGCCCTGATTTCTATTTTACAGGTGAGGAAATGGAAGCCCAGAGACACACACATACCTAAGCGTACCTGATTACTTTGTGCTATGATGTCCATACTGTAGCCTGTCCTTCTTGTTGATGGGTAGGCAATACAAATATCCCCTTGGTGGTGCTGCTGCAAAAATGGGGTTGGGGGGCACCTGGGTGGCTCAGCTGGTTAAGGATTGGACTCGTGATTTTGGCTCAGGTCATGATCAGGCTCCATGCTCAGTGGGGACTCTGCTTGAGAGTCAGTGCTCCTCTCCCTTTGCCCCTCCCCCACCGACTCTCTCTCTTTCAAATAAATAATTTTTTTTAAAATGGGGCCGGGGGTGGGGAGAGGAGCAATAACTCTTCAGAATTTGTCATGCCTTTGAGATATGTCATTTTATTATTCAGAGAAGCTTGCTAGTAATTCCAGTCATACATTTCTGATAAGTGTGGGCTTTTATTGCCAGCTCACTGCTGCTCCTTTTTCCAGGGACAAGCAAAATTGTAGCTACTGGAGATTCTGACTTTTGACCCCTCCTGTCAACAGTGGAGAATGAAAGATAAGGATGAGAGGTGAGAGTTCACTCATGGTGTGCTTGTTCAGGAAAAGACACCCATTTTTTATAGTATTTTATTTTATTTTATTATTTTATTTTTAAAGTAGGCTTCATGCCCAATATGGGGCTTGAACTCAAGACTCTGAGATTAGGAGTTGTATGCTCTAACAACTGAGCTAGCCAGGTGCCCCAAAAAGGTATCTCTTAAAGCAGGGATTTCTTGAAACAAACCAAACCCCACAACAATAGCCTTTTAAAGTTTACTGATACAACACACAATCATTGTCACAGAATCAAACAACTTTAAAAATTAAAAACCTATGAATTAAAGACTGTCTTCCCCAGAATAACCATTGTTAACTTTTGGGCATGTCTTTCCTTTGTTTGGGTTTTTGTTGTTGTTGCTGTTGTTGTTTCATGATTTAAGGATCTGTCTGAACTGAAAAAGCAAGTGGAAAGTTATCCCAAAACAGAACTGACTTTCCTATTATTATGCAGAAAGATGGCACATGGATATCTAACACCACAATGTCCAGTATATTTAGTCACAAGCCATACTGAGATGTGCTATGGAAAATATATGGAGGATTTCAAAGACTTAGGGGAAAAAAAGATTATAAATATCTTAGTGGTATTATATTTATTATATGTTAAAATTATAATCTTTTGTATATATTTGGTTAAGGAAAATACATCATTTCTAGAATTTTTTTCCTTTTTTTTTGTTTGAATATAATTGAATACTAAAATAAAATTTTATCTGTGGCTTGTATTCTATTTCCATTGGATAGGCTAATCTAGCATATTGTAGGTTCCCACAAAAGAGAACCCCCGCGGGGAGCCTGCTTCTCCCTCTGCCTCTGTCTCTGTCTCTCTCTGTGTGTCTCTCATGAATAAATAAATAAAAATCTTTTTAAAAAATTAAGTTTATTTAATTTGAAGTAATCTCTTCACCCAACCCAAATTTATGACCCAGAGATCAAGAGTTGCATGCTTTTCCAGCCAGGAACCCCTATTCATTTCTCAATAATCTTTTTTTCTGATTATAAAGACAGCATAATATAGTTTTTTAAAAAGTCAGAAATACAGACAAGAATGAATTAGAAAGCAAAAGCTCTCTCATAATCTGAATCATCATTTTTGTTAATATTATGAACTATTGGGCAGCCTGGGTGGTTTAGCACCACCTTCAGCCCAGGGTGATCCTGGGGACCCAGGATTGAGTCCCACTTTGGGCTCCCTGCATGGAGCTTGCTTCTCCCTCTGCCTGTGTCTCTGCCTCTGTGTGTGTGTGTGTGTGTGTGTGTGTGTGTCTCATGAATAAATAAATAAAATCTTAAAAAAAATTATGAACTACTATACACATACAAACTGTAGTCTGTTTTATAAACATTTTTTCACTAAATCTATCATTGATTTCTTTCTATTATGATATACAGGTAGATATTTCATTATATGAAAAATTAATGTTCGATATGATATATACATATATATTTAATATATTTACATTTTTTATTTATTTATCTGACAGAGAGAGAGATCATGCAAGTAGGCAAAGCGGCAGGCAGAGGGAGAGGGAGAAGCAGGCTCCCCACTGAGCAGGGAGCCCAATGCAGAACTTGATTCCAGGACCCTGAGATCGTGACCTGAGCTGAAGACAGATGCTTAAGTGACTGAGGCACTCAGGCACCCCTATGATACATTTTTTTTTTTTTTTTTTTTTTTTTTTTTCATTTTTTTTTATGAGGAAAAAATTACACTATCATCTACTAGAATTCTTTTTTTTATCTACTAGAATTCTAATACTACTTTTATCATTAATTCATAGCAATTTTAGGATGTAAACTCTTTTTTAAAAAAGATTTTATTTATTTATTTGAGAGAGAGAGAGAAAGAGAGAGCATGAGTAAGGGGAGAGGCAAAGGGAGGGGGGAAGCAGATTCCCTGCTGAGCAGGGAGCCTGACACAGAGCTTGATCCTGAGACTCCAGGATCCCGACCTGAAGGCAGGTGCCCAACTGACTGAGCCACCCAGGCACCCCTGGATGTTAACTCTTTAATGAGAGCCTGGAAATTAGTTGGTGTTCGGCTGCTGTTATTAACTGGATTGGAAGAAACATTCAGTGCCATCTACATAACTTTATACTAGTAGGATTAGCATGGTTTTATTAGAAATATAAAGCCATTCTGTATTCAGGAATCATGCTTTGATATATAAATATATACTTCTAGGGACTTAAGACACATAAATTAACATTCTATAGTATACACTTCTTTATGAGGTTTGAAAAAAAGGGGATCCCTGGGTGGCACAGCGGTTTGGCGCCTGCCTTTGGCCCAGGGCGCGATCCTGGAGACCAGGGATCGAATCCCACATCGGGCTCCCCACATGGAGCCTGCTTCTCCCTCTGCCTGTGTCTCTGCCTCTCTCTCTCTCTCTCTCTCTCGTGTGTGACTATCATAAATAAATAAAAATTAAAAAGAAAAAAAGGGCAAAGTGTTACCTACTGGAGCACAGTGAAAATGTTCTTAGAAGGGCTTGACTTCCAGTTTCTCCCGGAGTTTGGGGAGCCTAGAACCTGACTTACATGGAAAGCCTACAGTAAAGGTGAGAGGCTAAGAGACCATCTTTTCTGGGGAAGCATAGATGAGCCAAGAGTGTGGATGCCCCAAGTAAACTTATTTGAATCTCCTTAAAGAATCCCACCCTGAAGAAGAGAGTGGCTGAAGTGACATGATGGGCTGTGCCACCAGAACACGCCAGGCGGGGACACATAAGCTGTGAGTGACTCAGTAAATAGGACACTATCATCAGTCCCTAGTTTTGGGGTGGGGAGGGTGGAAGTGAGCTTTTAAAGACCTTAAAACAGCCCCATAAGGGAAGGAGCTGGTGTTTGGGATTTTATGTCACCAGTTCCGTAAGGGCATATTGTTCCCTTCCATAAACTCTTCTCTCTGTCCTGGTCCCAGCTCTGTAGAGTTCAGAAGTATCCGAGAGTGGTGACAATTGGAGGCAGCACAGAGAGAAACAATAAATCATTCTGATTTCCCCATCTGGGGTTAGGGCTGAGCCTCTTGGGGAGAAAAGTTTGAATTGTATGAGAAACTGAAGTTTTGATATTAAAACTATATTAGACATCTTAAAACCCAAAATAAGATTTTTTTTTCATGCTTGGATGTTCCTAAACAAGCCATAGAATCTGCCCTAGATAATGACCTGAGGTAGGGGAGGAAAAAAAAATGTAGAGAAGATGGGAAGATAGCAAAACGAATTTGCTTCCGTCTTTATCTTACCAAATCCAATTCATTGACTTAGTCGGTTTTCACCCTAAATCTTCATGCTTGTGTAAGCTGTATCTCAGTTTCTAACAACCAGAGATAACCTGATTGATTGACACAATGGTCATATGTGACTTGTTAGTTGGGGCTCCGGTGAAGATTCTCCACTAGAACCAGATGGTTGTCTTTTGACTAAACCGAGGACTGATCCACGGGTCAGCAGCACCAGTGTCACCTGGGAGCTGTTAGAAACGCAGAATCGGAGGCTCCCTCTCAGACCTACATAACATGAACCTGTCTTTTAATAAGATCCCCAGGTGATTCATATGCACATTATAGTTTGAGAAGCATTGATTAGCAAACTCAGTATGTTTTGGATTATATACTAGACAGGGAATTGCTTATTTTGATCTCAGGGTTGTGGGATAACGAGTTAGAAGGAGCTTAGAATTAGGAGAGCTGGCCCTGGCTCTGTTACCCTGGGCAAATCTTTTCTAGGACTTTCCTGCTTTCTCATAGTTGTTTGATCAGACATACTGTAAGGTCCCATCTGGCTCTGACATTCTGTAATTCTAAGAGATTTCAGTTGAAGCCAAAGAAAAAATAAAACCCAGTTGAAATTTAATAAACATTGTAATAAATTGATGAAAGAGCCACTGAGGCTTTACCATGTCGGTGTGTAACAGTGATGGAGTGTATTGTCCACACATCTGAGCTCATCACAAAGTCCTTTGTGCTAGCCCACATGAGAAGTAATTTCCTGTTTAATAACAATTATCCCTTCTTCACTGAGGAGGAAGCATATTTGATGGGAAAAGAAGATTATTGCTAAAACAAAATGATATTTAGAGTGGCAGGCTGCCAGGAGCTTCTGAATCATTTGTATTGGAGTGATTAGTAAATTCTTTATTTGAAAAACAGAGCTAACGAGGATCATTTTGGTATGGAAGGGTTTCTTTTGAAGAATAGTTCTGTTGAAAAAACCATGCTTGCACACGCACACACACAAAACAAGCTCGTACTTGACCTTCTGAGTGCAAGTCATGTTGGTGTAGATGAAGGACAATACCAGGGTTCAGGACTTAGGAATGTGGTTGAGGTCCACCATCCATTCACTGCGAGACTGTGGTAATCTCCCTCCCCTTCTGTGGTTCAGTCCTGTTATCTGAAATGTGATCGGATTGGACTATTCCATTCTGCCCGTTGCTGCTCCTTTTTTTTTTTCCCTAAAGATTTTATTTATTTATTCATGAGAGACACAGAGAGAGGCAGAGACAGGCAGAGGGAGAAGCAGGCTCCATATGGGGAGCCCGATGCGGGACTCGATCCCAGGACCCCAGGATCAGAGCCGAAGGCAGACGCTCAACCACTGAGCCACCCAGCTGCCTCTCATTGCTCCTCTTTAACAGAGTCACCTGGAACTTTCAGCTGAGAAGTACAGCAAAACCTCAGGCAACCACACAGGGTAAGAGTTGGGCAATTAGTAATGTCTGCTCTGGGCAAGGCAACGGGAAGGGACATAGTTCTGTTTGTTTGCAAATTCCTTGGCTAGTGGCTCTTGGAGGAATACTGACAGCTTTAACTATTTCCTCCTGGAAACATTTATAAAAGGGTCTTATTACAGGATAAAACAAAAGAGAAATAGACTGACTAGGTTTGCTATGGCTATTTTGGAATCTTTTTGTTTGTTTCTTTAAATATTTTATTTATTTATGAGAGACACAGAGAGAGGCAGAGACAAGGGCAGAAGGAGAAGCAGACTCTCAGTAGGGAGCCTGATGCAGGACTCGAACCCTGGACCGCAGGACCAAGACCTGAGACAGATGCCCAACCACCAAGCCACCCAGGTGCCCCTATTTTGGACTCTTTTAAAAGCCTGGAGTGTATGTGTGTTCTTCTGCTTCTGATAGCAATGTGGAGGACAAGCTCTGAGGAAAAGAAAAATGGGCCTGGATTTGAAAGAAATTCGGTGTGAGATATCTGATAGGTTGAAAATGATTTATGCAACAGCCTTCTGTTTTGTTAGAACATGGATTGTTGTTCCATTCAGGGTCCTTTATATGAAACAGATGCCCAATCTATAAATCAGGCACCCTGGAGTAGGGAGATGGCATTTTTGTATAAATTATTGTGGATCTGGGAAGTATAAGTGTGAATGAACAAATTTTTATTGGTTTCTTGGCCTAGAAGTAATTTTATCAGTCATCTGACTGGGGTGATTCCCCCCCACCCCATTCTTCCAGGGGGTTGGTGGTGAAGAAAGAGTTGAAAGTTCTGGGGAGAAACGTGTTCTTTGCCCTAACAGGTTTGACACAATGGGGTAGCTAAGCGCCTCCTTCCCAGCCTGCAGAGAGAACTTTGCTGTTTTATTTGGCTTTTAGTTGCAAATGTAAATCCTCCCAAGGAACCTGGATCAAAGTATGCCATCAAGTTCAGAGAAGGAATACATATATAGTCCTTTCCCCCTTCCCCCCTCTTAGGTCACTGAGCTCTTCCTTCAGTGGTCTACTTTCTACTTCCCATTTTTACAATGAAAATTTCATTATTTTCCTGTCACCCTTGTTCCTTTGATAGTTTTAGATAGAGTCAGTTAGTGATCATTCTTTCCATACTTGAAAGCAGCAAGCTCATCCATTTATTAATGGGTTCAGTAAAAACTAGGCATTTAACTCCCTGTCTGAGGGTCTGACACCTGGCCACCTAGTGACAGTGTTGCCGAAGACCTGGCCTATCCTCAAGGTCACAATCCAGCATGGGGCCATAAATACATTTAAGATGACAGAGAATTCAGATATGGGTTCTCTCACTGATTTTGGAATTGCTTATTCATTTTAGAAGATGTTAAGGATTTTCTTTCTTTTCTTTCTTTCTTTCTTTCTTCTTTCTTTCTTTCAGATTTTATTTATTTATTCATGAGAGACAGAGAGAGAAGCAGAGACACAGGAAGAGGGAGAAGCAGGCTCCCCACGAGGAATCTGATTTGGGACTCAATCCTGGGTCTGAAGGCAGATGCTCAACCATTGAGCCACCCAGGTGCCCCTTTATTTTATTATTTTTTAAATATTTTACTTATTTATTTGAGGGAGAGAGGGGGGTGGAGGGGATGGGAGAGGGAGATGCGGACTCCCCACTGAGCAGGGATCCCAACATAGGGCTCAGGAACCCCAGGATCATGACCCGAGCCAAAGGCATGTTGAGAACCCAACCAACTGAGCCACCCAGGAGCCCCCATTTTCTTTATTTTGATTATATTCTTTGAGTTGGTCCTAGCTACACATGGCTCAAAAATAAAACTGAAATCAAAAGAAGTCTTGTTCTAACTCCCAACCCCACCCACCCACTTCCCCACCTTCACCCTTCTATTAAAAAAAAAAAAAATTATTTATTTATTCATGAGAGACACAGGCAGAGGGAGGAGAAGCAGGCTCCATGCAAGATCCTGATGCGGGACTCGATCCCAGAACTCCAGGATCACGTCCTGAGCCAAAGGCAGACACTCAACCTCTGAGCCACCCAGGTGTTCCATCCTCTACCCTTCTATGTGTAACCACTTTGACTAGTTTCTTATTGAACCTGTTGGTGTTCATTTTCGGGCAAATATAAACAACTATAAATTATCATCTTATTTCTCTCCTTTTTACAATGAAATTAGGATACTGACCATGTGGATTATTTTGCATTCTGCCTTTTTCACTGAGCAGTTTCCCTGAGGCTGGGCCGGAGAGTTGCATTCTCTTTTTCACAGCTGTGTAATATTGTGTCTCGAAGTGCCATGGTTGATTTACCCGCTCCTTCTCAAGACGCACACTTGGGTATTTGCAGCCTCTTGCTCATGCATGCACACAGCTCCGCAATCAATAATGGGGTTAGTCTGTCACTTTACTTCATGCTGGCTTAAGTGTAGCAGTAAAGCTAATTCTCAGGAGTGAAATTGCCGAGTAAGAAAGTAAATGCATTTATAATTTTGATAGAGATTGCCAATGAGCTCCCCCAAGGGTTGTACCATGTTGCGTTCTTGCCAGCGTTGTAGGAGAGTGCCTAATTCCACTATTTATTACAGAACGTGTTGTAAAATTTTTGAATTGGATCTTTGCCAACTCGATAGGTGAAAAATGATATCCTTGTACAGTTTTGACTTGCATTTTTCTTATTACAAGTGAGGTCAAACATCTTCTCATATGGGAAAGAGCCATTTGTATTTATTTTTCTGTGACCTCTTTGTGGATGTTTCTTGCTCCTATTTCTCTTGCCCTGTTGATGTTTTTCTTCCACAATTTCTAATTGGAAACTTTATTCTTATTCACAAATAACTATCCTAAGGATCTGAGCTAACTCCTCTTTATAAGTATACTCATTTAATCCTTATAGCAAGCCTGGGAGTCTGGTATTACCATCCCATCTTCAGAATAAGGAAACTGGGCTTTGGAACCACCAGTAAGAGGCAAAATTCATGTTCAGATCTGAGTTCCTCTTACTCTGAAACCCTTTCCTCTTCATCACCCAGTGTTACTATTTTCCTCAGGCAGAGACCACAGTTATCTAATGCAAACTGACTTTCTTTTCCCAAGCACACAAGACGACAGAGTACGGTTTGGCTGAGATCGTGCGGAGTGGCATGTCATAGCCCAGCTGGGATTATAGACATGCCCTGCGTTGTCCACCCAGTGAATAATCCATAGAGAGATTGATTGTACACCACCTTCCCTGCCTTCCCACAAAGCCTTGTTGTGATGCCTCTGAAGCCAAGAGGAACCAGAAATGACAAGTGGCTGAAATTACCCAGGAAAAGGATCACATCAAGTCAGGCATCAAAGATTATGTGTGGCCACTGTGACCTAAGCACAGAAATCACACTTTTAAAAAACTTTGGTTAAATTAAAAAAAAATTTTTTTAAGGATTTTATTTATCCATTTGAAAGAGAGAGAGAGAGAGAGAGAGAACAAGCAGGGGGAAAGGGCAGGGAGAGGGAGAAGCAGATTCCCCATTGCCCGACCCCAGAGACCCTGAGATACGGACCTGCACCAAGAGTAGACATCTAACCAACTGAGCCACCCAGGTGCCTCAGAAACATACTTAATGAAGAAAGGCTTCCTATTAGGAACCTAGAAAATGTGAAGTATCATAGCTTCTTCTGCCTCTGCTGTTCAAGAGGTGGCTTCAGGGAACCTTGGGTTACAGGCTGTCTGGAGCCCCTCACCTAGTTCTTTCTAAAATACCTGGGCCAGCACCTGGAGTCCTGGACTTCTCTGGAAGGACCTGTCCTTTTCTGTTGAAAGTTGCTGGTGCCGTGGATGAACACTAGAGCTGGCCCCAAAAGATAATCATAGATAGAACTGCGGTTCACCTTTGACATTTGACAAATCTGCAAGATTCACTGAAAGCGCATTACCAAATGATTAAAATCCCGGGTTCTGCCCCCTGAGAATACATGTGTGAGGACATTACATTTACTCGTTGAATAATGTAATCACCGCATTTGCCTGCCAGTTCAAGAATATAGCCAAGATGCTCTTTTTCACTCTATTTACCAATTGCATTCTAAAAGCCATCCTCTTCATGGCAAGTTTCCCCATTTTCATTCACTTTAGTTTATTGTGACTTGATAAAACTTGAATCCGCTGGATTTAAACTTAATTAAAGCTACGGTCCTGTTTTTCAGCAAAGCAGCAGGCATGCATGAAGGCGTGCACTAACAAGGTTCAGGAGATGCCTCCTGGAACACAGACTGATCACTCACACACAGGAGGGGAGTGCAAACCGGTTTGGATGTGCCTGAGCCTTGTTTTTCTTCTTTTTAAAATTTGAGTATAGTTGCCATGCAATGTTGCATTAGTTTCTGGTGTACGACATAGTGATTCAACAAGTTTATACATTCTGTGGTTTCGCTGAGCATTTAATTCAAGTTTTTATTGCTATACAGAGGTGCTGGGGTGCCTGGGTGGCTCAGTCATGATCCCAGGATTCTGGGATGGAGTCCCCATGGTGGGCTCCCTGCTCAGTGGGGAGTCTGCTTCTCTCTCCCTCTGCCTTCCCCATGCCCCCCACACCTTCGTGCAAGTGCATGCTCTCTCTCAGATAAATAAATAAAATATATATTAAAAAAAGGATACAGAAGTCCAGCATTTCCACTGAATGTGTATGTTCAGAAGTAGAAAAAATCCTGGAAATGGATTTTTTTGTGTTCCTTCCTGATGTTTCACCTTTGATGTCGTAGGAGAGCTGGTGTCATTTAACAAAGAAGATATCTGAATGGTAGCCATGCCATAGAGCGGAGTTTAGCAAACTTTTCTGCAAAGGGCCAGATAGTAAATACTCCAGGGTTTTAATGTCTCTGTCACAACTACTCACCTTTGCCATTGAAATGCAGAAGCAGCCATAGCTAACACAGAAATGAATGGAGTGGCTTTGTGCTAATAAAACTTTATTTTTTAAAAAAGCAGACAGTGGGCAGAACTTGGCTTTAAAACCATACTTAAGGGCAGCCCTGGTGGCTCAGCGGTTTAGCGCCACCTTCAGCCCAGGGCGTGATCCTGGAGACCTGGAATCAAGTCCCACGTAAGGCTCCTTGCATGGAGCCTGCTTCTCCCTCTGCCTGTGTCTCTGCCTCTCTCTCTCTCTCTCTCTATGTCTCTCATGAATGAATGAATGAATAAATAAATAAATAAATAAATAAATAAATAAGTAAAATCTTAAAAAATAAAATAAAATAAAATAAAATAAAACCATACTTAAGCTTGCATAGAGCTAAGCATAAGTGCACTTTCTTCCCTAATTAGGAATCCTACATAGGGGAGTGCTTTCAAGTTATAAGAATTTACAAATATGATTGCCTCTAGCCACAAATTAGAACTAGACACTACTAAGAAACCATGGAGGTGGATCATCCACCAATTCTTTATTTTCATCATTCTTCTTGTTCTTGTACCCCTTTATGTATGAATCACTTATTTATCAGAGCTTCCTGTCATATGTGCCTCTGTCTTTCCTGTTTATCTACTTCCCCCTGACCCTGGAGAAAGTTTGAGGGAGGGGTTGGGAGTTTGGGCTCAGGCTGGCTCATGCCTGGGTTTAAATCTTGGCTGTCATGTTTTTTGGAAGGTGCTTGACTACTGGGTTTGCTTGTTTGTCTTTTGAATGAGACTTCAGATAGATAATCCATAAAGCTACTGTGATGTTCATAAATGAGTATGAATGAAGCTTCACAAATTAATCCTTGAAGAGTGCTTTTAAAATAAATATATAAAGGAAGTCTAAATTTTTACGAGTTCATAGTCTCTGCCATTTTCCTTGTAGTCTCTATTCATTCTCTCTTATATGAATTAAGTCCTGAATTTCTTCCAGACTTGCATATATGATAAGATTGAAAGCAGAGATGTCCTCAGAAGAGAGTAAGTGTGTTGGTTACTATTAAGCTTGGATGTCAGTGTCACAAAAACTCAAAATACCAGTGGCTACGCAAGACCAGCTGGTGCAGCATGACACTAGGATCCAGGCCCCTTCTCGCTTGCTCACCCCACATGTTTGCTATTATCCAACGTGGCAGCTCTGGCTTGGTTGGCAGTTCATCAGTCAGAAAGGTCAGGGCAAAAAGGGCAAGGAGCAGGGAGGCTTTGCAAAACCCATCCCGGGTTCCTCAGATACTCTGCATCACATACACCTGCTTTACTTTCTCCACTAACTCTAAACATCTAATGTCTTTGTGTCTTCATTGTTTATTGTCTGTTTGTCCTAATAGAATATAAGCTTCAGGAGTTTGGGGACTTTGTTTTATTTGCCTGTGCTTCCCCCATACCTGATACAATGGCTGGCATTTGTAGATGCACATTAAATGTTTTTAGGATGAATTCCAGAATAAAATTATTTCATTTTGACATGCTGAAAGGATTAATCTTTGTATGCCTCAGAGTGCTTTATGCATAACAGGTCCTCCATGCAAATACCTGGAGTGAACACCTGAACAATAAACAGAGTATCAGTCAGCTTGGATTAATGCCAGATAATAATAGTTAACTATGATTATATACTGAAAAATATGCAAAGCGTTTTACATGCTTCACCTCATTTACTACCTCTTCTAAACCCAAGGGTAATGGGTGGTGGTGGTGGTCTCATTTTAATGATAAGGAAATGAGATTTCACGGAAGTTAAGTAACTTGTTCAAGGTCATGCCACTGACAACAATAAAGCCAGGAGTTGACCCTGGTGTAATGGGATTTGACCATCTGTAGACTTAAGCACCAGATCACATTGGCCCCAGAAGAGAGAGCTAATCTACGAGGATAGATTGAGATGACTTTTGGATTCCTGGATTAATTGGAATAAGAGATCTTTGAGGTGCCATAGACCCATCTCTAATAAGTACAGCAAAGAGATACAAAGAAAGCACTTCATGAAGGAATTACTTAGTCATTGTCCATTGACTTGACAGTGAGCCTGTCTGAACTTGCTTTATTATTTTATTATGATTAGTGAACAGCAATAAATTTAAATTCAAGAGAAAGTTAATGAAGTCCAAAAGTTATCAAAAGGAGAAAAATGCATCAAGCTGATGAAAAGCTCAGGACTTTGAAGGACTTCTTCCAAACCTTTGAAGTCACATTTCTTCATAAAGGGCTAAGTGGCCCAACTTTTCTTTAATTGGGCTTTGTGTGTGTGTGTGTGTGTGTGTGTGTGTGTGTGTGCAGCTAAAAATCATGATTACCTATAGGCTTCAACAACTATACCTATAGAATGAGATGGAATTCATTTTTCAAAGATGTAAGTCCAAATTGCTCTGTTTGAGGCAGTCCAGGACTTAGAAGCAAACACATGTGGCTTTGAAATGTTGGCTTTGCCAGTTTCTACCTGGTTTTCCAGTTTGGGCTGGTTGTGAAGAAAGCTGCTATGGTCCTTCTCCTGCATGTCCATGCACATCTCTCTCTTGGAATTCCTAGGAGTGAAATTGCAAAAGGCCATAGGATAAGTTTTGTTTTAGAAGATACTGTCAAACAGTATCTCAAGTGTTTGTACCAATTTATACTCCTACCTACCAGTAATGTGTGAATTTCCAGTTGCTCCACAGCCGTATAGCGCTTGATACTGTCAGTAAAGAAAGAAAAAAGAAAAACTTGCATGACATAAATTCTTCTTCTTGAGCCTCAGGAGAAATTTCTGAAGTGTGGAATACCCTAGAAGAAAGAAAGAAAGGAAGAAAGGAAGAAAGAGAAAAAGAAAGAAAGAAGAAAGAAAGAAAGAAAGAAAGAAAAGAAAAGAAGAAAAGTCACATTTCCAACACACCTAACAAGTTATTCATGGCAGTGGTGAATAATTCAGTTCAATAGAAAAGTATAAGAAACAACTACTGGTCTAGATTCAGTGTAGCTGACAATTTGTTGCCTACTCAAAAGCCAAGTCTTCTCTTCCTCCACACTCACAGTGCTTCAATTGTGCTCAGCACCCATCCTTCAGGAAGGCAAACCTATCTCCAGCTCAAGAGGGAATCCTGATTGATCAGTCTAAGCTAATCAAAGTTTTTCTTCTTCCTGTCTTGAGTAATTAGCTGAAGAATGAGGATGTGACACTGGTCTGGCCAATGAGAAATGGGGAAAGATATGTGGGGCAAAAGGATAGCTCCTAGGAAAGGTTTCTTACTATTAAGAAAGAGATTTCAAAAGAAATTGTCCTTCTGCATGTGGTATATCTGGATGGATATGGAACTGCAACAACCACCTGACTGCCAGGATAACGATGAAGCATACACATGAAAGAATTACAGGAAATGGAGGTGGAGCCTATGTTCTGGAAATTGCTCTAAGTTTATGTATAGTAATAAACACATTTATTGTTTAAGATCGTTTTGGCTGGGTTTTTCTGGTACTGGCCACTGTCACCAAAAACTCTGATGCTGGACTGTGTTCAAATAACAAAGGGGGAAATTGAGCTCTTACTCATCCCTTGTAAATATAAACCTCCTCTTTGCTCAATCTTTAGAGTACATTAGGCTCACCTGGCAGGCTTATTAAAATGGGCTACTAGGGGACGCCTGGGTGGCTCAGCGGTTGAGCATCTATCTGCCTTTGGCTCAGGGCCTGATCCCGGGGTCTGGGATTGGGTCCCGCATCGGGCTCCCTGCAGGGAGCCTGCTTCTCCCTCTGCCTATGTCTTTGCCTCACTCTCTGTGTCTCTCAAAAATAAATAAGTAAAATCTTTCAAAAAATAAAAAATAAAATGGGCTACTGGGATCCACTACAAAAGTTTCTGATTCAGTAGGTCTGGGGTAAGGTTAGGAATTTGCATTTTCCCAAATGATGCTGATACAGCTGGTCCAGGGCCCACACTTTGAGAACCACTGTTCTAGAATATAGATACCATCTTCATGTATTTAGAGACATGCTTTTAAAAAACTCACATCTTTCATGGACTTCTTTTTCATGATAAGGATTACAAATCTTTTTTCATCACTTTGAGTGACTACCTAGTATTATATTGTGTGGATATACCAGGATTTGTAAAACCACATTACTAATCATCTGTTATTTGGGGGTTTTATGATATCATGTTAACACAAACAATCCTGCCATAAACATCACTTTATAGTAATCCTGACTAACCATTTAGTAATGTCCTTAAGGTAAATTCCTAGAAGTAATATTGCTGAACAAAGGGAGATGTCTGACTTTTTTTTCCTTCTCAGAATATGTTCACAATCCTTGTAATCTCTTCTTCCAGACACATTGTCCTTAGGTTTAGGAATTTTGCTGGAGGACTTTTGGTTGATCCTGCCTCAGCAGGCTGAGACCTTAGCCATTGGCCTTCCAGTGGTCTTTCTTTTATGTTAAAGGTGTTGAACAGAAAAGGCCATGGTATTGCCAGACACAAGCTATTATATTCCTAGGGGTTAATTTGCTAATTTTTACTAGGAGAAGTAAATGGAAGCCTGAGAGCTTCTTAAGTCTGTCTTTCTATATATCATGCTTTTTATCTTTTCACCGCTCAATGCTCCACAGATCGATGCTTGTATTTGAATGTCATCTGTCAATCTTCTTAGACATAAAAAAAAAAAAAAAAAGGTCACCCTAAGAGGGGAAAACCTGGGCCCAGGTTTTGGCTCTGATGCCTGGCCATGGAAGCATGTATTTTTATTTTTTTAAAATATATTATTTATTTATTCATGAGAGACACAGAGAGAGAGAGAAAGAGAGAGAGGCAGAGAGAGAAGCAGGCTCCATGCAGGGAGCCCAATGTAGGACTCGATCCCAGGACTTCAGGATCATGCCCTGGGCTGAAGGCAGGCGCCAAACTGCTGAGCCACCCAGGGATCCCGAAGCATGTATTTTCAGATGTAAACGCCTTCCTAAATCAGAGTAGCACCTTTATAGTTCATCCAGGTTGTGTAGTATAATTCAAGGGAAGAGGGCTCACCAGAGGTAGCTGGCAAACAAAATGCAGATAATACCTGATTAGTACTGGTCTCGGCTTAAGTTCTTTAGAAAGTAGAGCCTAAAGCAAAGATTGAAGCATGCAACATATTTTCATTTTAAGTATAGGAGTTTATTTCTTTCTCACTTAAAAACTCAGTGTTGGGGATGCCTGGATGGCTTGGTTGGTTGAGCATCTTACTTTGGCTCAGGTTGTCTGTCATCTTAGTGTCCTGGGATCCTGCCCTGCTCGGGTCCCTGCTCAGTGGGGAGTCTGCTTCTCCCTCTTCCTCTGCCCCTCCCCATTTGTGCTTTCTGTCTCTCAAATACATAGATAAAATCTTTTTTTAAAAAGATTTTATTTATTCATAAAAGAGAGAGAGAGACAGAGACATAGCAGAGGGAAAAGCAGGCTCCCTCCAGAAAGCCCGATGTGGGACTCGATCCCAGGGCTCCGGGATCATCACCTGAGCCAAAGGCAGATGCTCAACCACTGAGCCACCCAGGTGCCCCAAATAGATAAAATCTTAAAAAAAAAACCCTCAGTGTAAGATGGTTCTATACTGGCATCGTAGCTCAAGCAATCATTGATTTGTAGCCTCCAAGACTGCTCTAGTTATTGCTGCTTCCAGGGTGGTAGAGGGAAGGATGATGGAGACAGAGAGAAAGGTGGGAGGAAAGGAAGTGTGTATTCAGTTGTTTTAAGGGCAAGACTTGAAGTTTGCATAAACCACTTCAGCTCACATCCCATTGGCAAGGAGTTAGCTGGCACCCAGCTGCGAAGGTTTGGTCTCCAGCTGTGTAGCCATGGGAAAGGCACTGAAACTGATTTGGGAGGTTCAAACCTAGGGAAGGAAGGGTGAGGAAAAAATGAAGCCCCACAAAGAAAGATGTGGAACCCTGTGATGCTATATCTTATGAGCCAGTCATAAGGAGACTCGTGGACTATGCATCAGGCTCAATTGCTTTGCTCACAGTACTCTTCTGCTAGGATTTCAAGGAGGAAGTACACCTGGAAGTAGCCCATGGAAGAGAGAAAGGAAGGGGAATTTATCTTTCCCTCTCCCTCCCAACTTCCATTTCCTATTGGTCAAGGCTTACCCTTCTGGGGAACTAATTCTCTTCACTTTCTGTTGTACAATCCAACCGCTTGGCAACTGCTTGGGAAGCAGATTCCTTGCCCCAGAAGTAGAAGGTTGATCCCATGTGAATGAGGCACTGCCCAGATAGGGAAAAAGTCAGTTAGGAGAATCTGACAGTATGTATAAGATCTGTGTTCTAGCATATTACTTATGGTCATTTGGAGTAGAAAGTAAAGGGGACTTTGTTGAAAACTTTTCTAACTGAAGTCCATTGAAGTTCTGAGCCTGTTGGTCAGTGCCTTATACGATGAACTTATTGGTCAGAGGCTGGTAGGGAGAAGGTAGTCTCTTTTCATTATTTATTTATTTATTTATTTGAGAGAGAGAGAGAGAGAGAGAGAGAGAGAGAGCACAAGCAGGGGGAGCAGCAGGCAGAGAGAGAGAGAGATGCAGCCTCCTCACTGGGTGCAGAGCCTGATGTAGGGCTTGATCTCATGACTGTGAAATTGTGATCTGAGCCAAAATTAAGAGTCGGACACCAAACCAACTGAGCCCCCCAGGTGCCCCTATCTTGGACATACTTAGAATACTTAGACTCGGGATCCCTGGGTGGCGCAGCGGTTTAGCGCCTGCCTTTGGCCCAGGGTGTGATCCTGGAGACCCAGGATCAAATCCCACATCGGGCTCCCGGTGCACGGAGCCTGCTTCTTCCTCTGCCTGTGTCTCTGCCTGTCTCTCTCACTGTGTGCCTATCATAAATAAAAAAATAAAAAATAAATATTTAAAAAAAAAAGAATACTTAGACTCTTAGTTTTATTTTCTGTACATGGGGGAATTATAACAGCATCTAGTATTCTAACAACATCTGTTACTACACTACTATCCACCTTACAGGGCTATCATGAGAGCTAAATGAGACAAGACATGCCAAGCTCCTGGCCCATAATGCGCTCTCAATAAATGGCAGAAGCTATCACAGTCATCATCATCACCATTTTATTTTGTGGGTCACTATTGCTCCATCTGCTGACAAATTGTTCTGTCTTCTTTTAACATTTGAGGGGTTTTAGTGATCCTTTACCTCAGTAAAGGGATAATGGCAGTTGTCGTAAGGCATCGAGTCATGCAAGGGTGGTGCCTCAGTGTCAATCCTTTAATTGTTGGTTTGTGACAGATTGTACAGCCATCATGTTAAACTTCCTTTTAAAGATATTTTAACTCTTACATTAAAGCATAAGTGTGTTTACCTCAAGTTTATCTCCCATTATTATTATTTTTTTAAGATTTTATTTATTCATGAGAGACACAGAGAGAGGGAGAGGCAGAGACACAGGCAGAGGGAGAAGCAGGCTCCATGCAGGGAGCCCGATGCGGGACCCGATCCCGGGACCCCAGAATCACGTCCTGGGCCAAAGGCAGGCGCTAAACCGCTGAGCCACCCAGGGATCCCCTATCTCCCATTGTTTTGACGTGAAGTCTTATAAATAGTGCTTAGGATTGTTGAAAATCTTGTGGCAATTCCCCATCTCACCTGCCCATGGAAAGATTTTCCTTGTCCTTAGAAGCTTTCTGATGCTCTGGTTCTAAAGGATCATATGTAACATTCAAATTCTACTCTTTATCTAACTTAAAAAACAAAACAAATAAAAAAGCCTCGTACCTCAAGTTAACAGAGTTTGTTAGGGGAATAATCCTGTGGACTTGCTAATTGCTAGCAGGCGTCATTAATCAATTTGTTTACACTTGGCTTACTATGATTTGGCACTTATAAAATCTATTCATTGGTTTCTCACAGAAACCAAGGGCTTATCCCAAAAATTCAGCAGCTGTGTAACTAAGAACATTAGGGCTCTCTCTTCATATTTTGGAGCATGTATCAGCATGGGGGCCCCATACGCCCTCCACCTCAAGATAGATGTATTATTGATGGAATGTATGTCCCATAAAGTAAAGTGTCAGATTTTCTTAAAAAAAAAAAAAAAAAAAAAGATTTGGGATCCCTGGGTGGCGCAGCAGTTTGGCGCTTACCTTTGGCCCAGGGTGTGATCCTGGAGACCCGGGATCGAATCCCACGTCGGGCTCCCGGTGCATGGAGCCTGCTTCTCCCTCTGCCTATGTCTCTGCCTCTCTCTCTCTCTCTGTGTGACTATCATAAATAAATAAAAATTAAAAAAAAAGAAATTAAAAAAATTTATTTATTTATGAGAGACACAACAGAGAGAGAGAGAGAGAGAGAGAGAGAGAGAGAGGCAGAGACACAAGGAGAGGGAGAAGCAGGCTCCCTACAGGGAGCCCGATGTGGGACTCACTCCCCAGACCCCGGGACCATGCTGAGCCACCCAGGCATCCCAAAGTGTCATATTTTCTTGACTCAGCAATTCTTAGCTGCAAAGACAATAATTTATCTGGTCAACGCCAGCCTCCAAATGAGAAGGAAGAAAAGAAAGAGAATTAGGAAGATTCATCCATCATAGACTCTCTCATATTAACTCTCCAACAAGCTTTGGGTTTTTTTTTGTTTGTTAGTTTTTTTAATGATTTCACTTATTTATTCACAAGAGACACACGGAACGAGGCAGAGACATAGGCAGAGGGAGAAGCAGGCTCCCTGTAGGGCACCCCTCTCCAAAAAGCTTTGGATCTGACCTTTCTAGTTCTTGACCCTCAAGTAAGACAAAAATGAAACCAGAGTGAGTCATGGGAAAAGGATCCTGGGGAAGATGAGGTTTGAGATGGAGACCGCTGTGGACAAATGAACAAGCTTCTACTTAACTCTGATCACTCCTCCAGGCTCAGTTCCTCCCCCTCCCTCCAGTCCACGCACTCTGATCTCCTTATGATTCCTCAAATATGCAAGTTCTTCCATGATTCTGAGTGTCAGAATAGGAAGAAATGTCAGACATAGTCAAGTGATTTTTTTTTTTTAGACCAGGCTTTCCGGAGTCCTGGGATTTTCTTGGAGGCCCCCTTGGAGTCTCACAGCAGTAGAGGACAATAGTGAGGAAAAGGAGGCTGAAAAGACAGGAATCGGGAACTTCCTCCTCTAATTCAGTCAGATCAGCTCCATCTTGTGCTTTCTATAGTTTCAGAACCAAGTTACCTATTGCTCAATATTCATATCCACTTCTCCCTTCCTACCCCCTGATTTTGTGTGCAGTGGCAATGGGCCTGACTCCAAGCTGTGGAGTATGATGAAAGTTATTCACAATAATCCTGTCCCTCAATTCCTCAGTCTTGTTGGCAGCTGTGGCTTGGCATAGGACCCAGTGTTGGCCCATGACACATGAGAAGTCCCTGATGCTCAAAGTTTTGGGAAACTTTGACCTCCTTATTAAAAATGGACCTACATGGCTGGTACTGACCTTCCCTTCTTCCTTCTTCCTCCTTTCAATGCCAATGTCATGTCTACCATTACATCAGAAGCCTGTGACCATGAGTATGATAGGAATGCCTGAAATTACGGAAACATTGAACCTGACTTCAGTGAGCCACTGAACCAATTCCAGCAACCATCTAGCTCCAGAATTCTTGCCACATGAAGAAAGGAACCCACTATTGCCTAAGCTACTTCAATTGGGCTTTTGTCACTTGCATCCCCCCAAAAAAGTGTTGTTAGCAGATATATACAATTTTTGCTTCTAGATAATATTTTGTTTAGATCAAGGATTTTGAGGCTAAAAATAATTTGTGATATGATCTTGTTCCATCATCTAGTTTTCAAGAAAATAGTAACAGTTTTGAATTGGGTATAAATAATTACCTCAGAACAGTGGTTTTGGGATCCCTGGGTGGCGCAGCGGTTTGGCACCTGCCTTTGGCCCAGGGCACGATCCTGGAGACCCGGGATCGAATCCCATGTCAGGCTCCCGGTGCATGGAGCCTGCTTCTCTCCTCTGCCTGTGTCTCTGCCTCTCTCTCTCTCTCTCTGTGACTATCATAAATAAATAAAATCTTTAAAAAAAAAAAAAAAAGAACAGTGGTTTGGGGCACTGGGGTGGCTCAGTCTGTTGGGCATCTGCCTTTGGCTCAGGTCATGATCTTGGGGTCCCGGGATCAAGCCCCATGTTGGGCTCTGTGCTTAGTGAGAAATCTGATTTTGCCTTTGCCTCTGCCTCTGCCTCTCCCCACACCTTGTGCTCTCTCTCATTCTCCCTCTTAAATAAATAAATCTTAAAAAAAAAAAAGTAATGGCTTAAAACTATAGGCCTTTTGTTATTTCTTCCCAGTTCTGTGAGTGGCCTCAGCTTAGCTGGGCAGTTCTTCTGTGGCTTGTGATATCCCCTGGTGCTAGAGTTATCTGGGAGTTCAATAGGCTCACTTGCCTAATGCCTCACAGGAATAGCTGGAAGGCTGGGCTCAGCTGAGGCACTTGGCCTTTCTGTCTGTCTCTCTCTCTTTAATTTCAGAGCATCTGAAATTGTCCATACGTCCTTTCCATGTAGCCTGTCAATTTGGGTTCCTTAGCCAGATAGCTGACTTCACTTCTTACATGGCATCTCAGAGCTGCCCAAAGTACATAAGCAGAAGCCACCAGGCTCTCCTAAGGCACAATGTCACATTTGTGCATTCCACTGGTTCAAGTGAGTCATGGGGCTATTTAGATTCAAGAGTGGAGGACTACATGAGGGTGTGAATACCCGGAGGCGTGTTTTATTGGGGACAATCTTTGCAGATTAGCTACTACAGAAACTGAGACCCACACTGTGAAAGCTGGTTGTCTAAGCTGCTAGAGCCATAACTATTTAATTTAGAAGATCATTGAAGGGATGAGACACCCACATAGGATGGGGCCAGGGGAGGATGGGGAGAGAAAGTATTTAGCGCTAGCCTAGAATTTTTTACTCTTAGCATCCTTGTCATTGGGGGCCAGATAATTCTTTGTTGTGGGGGTGCTGTCCTGTGCATTGTAGGGTGTTTAGCAGAATTGCTGGCCTCTACCTACCAGACACTAGTAGCACCCCTCCCAGGTTGTGACAATCAAAAATGTGTGCAGACATTGCCAAATTTATCTCCAAATTTACCCCTGGAGATAAAAGAGCCATAGTTGACAACAACTATGGCCCTAACCTTATTTAAAGGTTCTGTTACTTCACAGAAATCCAGCTGGGCTGGAGACCCTGATCTTACATGTGGGCCAATGGAGCATATTTATATTCTTAAAATTTTCCAGTGGGAAATGTCTCTATGTAATAGAAAAAAATAGCATAATCAATTTCACACTTTGGGTCACTTGTTCTATGTAGAGACTTTACTTTGGATAAAGGCTTTTTAATTTTAGCTATAAATTCACCAAGGAGTATTTTAAAGATTATACCCCCAGGAGAAATCTGAACTAGTATCCTCCTCCACTGCCAGTACACAGTACTAAGCAATTCCCCTGCTATTTTTCCTTTTGCTTTTGCCAAGAGCTGTCCACAAATAGGTAGGTCTTAAAACCATGGACAATGGGGCGCCTGAGTAGCTCAGTCAGTTGAGCATCTGACATTGGCTCAGGTCATGATCTCTAAGTTCTGGGATCAAGCCCTGTGTTGGACTCTGCACTCAGTGGGGAATCCGATTCTCCCTCTTCCTCTGCCCCTCCCCCCACGTGTTCTCCCACCTGTGCGCATGCTCTCTCAAATAAATAAATAAGATCTTAAAAACAAAAACGACCACAGGACAGGATGAGATCAGCTGGAGAAGGAGGTAGATGAAAAAAGAAAAGGTGGTGGTCTAGGCCAGGATCCACCCCCACCCTGAGTCCCTTCAACATTCTGAAGTAGACAGAAAAGGAAGAAAAACAGGAAAATGTTACACATACACCCACATCTACAAATATACAACTGGGCGGGAAGGGGTTGCGCCTGGCTGGTTCAGTCCGTAGAACATGCAACTCTTCATCTCGGGGTCGTGAGTTCAAGCCCTACATTGGGTGTAGAGCTTACTTCAAACAAATACATAAATATAATTTAAAACACACACAAATATACAACTAGCGACCACCCTTATAGCTCAAACTCCAAGAAATTATTCAAACTTGGCAATCCTAAACTATTTGCCCTGCCCTGCCCTGCTGTCCCTGCAGAAACTGCTTGTAAAACCTCTGACCTAGATTTTTTCCTTCTTCCCGTCTCCTTCCCCTGACCAAAGCCTGGTGCTCCTCACATGGCCCTGTGTAGCCTGTCATGCATCCTGCTTCTAGGATCTGTGAGTATATCAAACCTTGTTTTTCTGAGGGTTTCCTGTGCCTCTTCTTGCGGCCACTCCTGACCCCCCATCACATAAAAGAACACAGATCATGGGTACATTCTGATGGTACAGCCAACAAGATTTCCTGGTGGATAGGGTATGAAAATTGACACAAAGAGAGGGGGCAAGGTTTTTGGCCAGAGCAACTGGACAGAAGAAGTTGAAACTTGCTGAGATACAGGAGAGTGCATGTAGAACAAGCCACTGTGGCATGGAGGAACATGAGTCATTTAAAAAAATATATTTTATTTATTTATTTTTAGAGAGAGAGAGAGTGTGCAAGGGATAGGGGCAGAGGGAGAGGGAGAGAGTCTTAAACAGACTGTGCCAAGGGCAGAGCCCCACACAGGACTCAATCTCATGACCCTGAGATCATGATCTGAGCCAAAACCAAGAGTTGAATGCTTAACCAACTGAGCCACCCAGGCGCCCCTGAGGTTTAGCCATGTTAATGTAACATTTCCCCTAGACATCCAAGAGGAGACATGGAATAGGTGGTTGAATGAATAGGTCTGGAGTTCAGGAGAAGTCTGGGCTAGAGACAGGATTTGGGAATTATTGCTGTAGAGAGATGTATAAATCCATAGGACTGAAAGAAATTACCATGGGGGTGCCTGGCTGGCTCAGTCAGCAGAGCAGGTAACTCTTGATCTCAGAGTCATGAATTCAAGCCCCATGTTGGTTGCAGAGATTACTTAAAAAAAAAAAAAAAAATTTACCAGGGCAGTGAGCAGGAAAGAGCAGAGAATCAAAATCTGAGCCCTGGGACCATCAAACTTGAAAGTAAAAAATTGGTGTCAATGTTGTTGTGTGTGGGTGTGTTTAAATACATACATACATATAGATATATATTTAAATATATATATTTGAGAATAAATATATATAAATATATATGTAAATATATATTTGAGAATAAATATATATGTAAATACATATATTTAAATATATATAAAAATATATATATATGAGAGAAAAAGCTAGTGGGGAGAGAGAGCAGAGGGTGAGAGAGAATCTCAAGCAGACACCCCGCTGAGCAGTGAGCCAACCCAGGACTCGATCTCAGGACACTGAAATCATGACCTCAGCTGAAACCAAGAGTGGGATGCTTAACCAACTGAGCCACGGAGGTGACCTGGTCCCAGTGGCTCATCTGCACTGGCTAATTCTGTGATCTTCATGGGGCTGCTAAGTTTCTTAGTCTTTCCCAAATCTACAAATTCAATGTAATTATTCATCATTAATTAATTATTCATCATTCGAATCAAATCGTTACGGTTCTAATCGTCTATGCTGCATAACAAACTTCACTGAAACACAGAGCCATAAAACACCATCGTATTATAGTTCATGATTTGTGGGTACAGAGTATGGGCTGGGCTGTGTGATTCTTCCAAGGCTTTTGGAGTAGCTGGAGGTCTATCGGTGGTATAGAGCTGCTGGATAAACTAATACAGTTGCCCCTTGAACTACATGGGGGGTGAGGGATTAGTCGAAAATCCATGTATGAATTTCGACTCCTCTAAAACTTAACTACTAATGGCCTACTCTTGACCAGAATCTTTACAGATGACAAAAAAAAAAAAAAAAACCGATTAGCACAAATTTTGTTTGTTACACATGTTATACACTGTATTCTTACAATAAAGTAGAGAAAAGAATATGTTACGGGAAACCATAAGGAAAATACATTTATATTACTGCAGTGTATTTATTGAAAATAACCCATGCGTAAGTGGACCCGAGCCATTCCAACCCGTGTCGTTTGAGGGTCAGCTGTGTATTTAGTGAGGAGGGATGTGAACTGAATCTTGCAGCCAAGCGTTTAGAGCAGATGGAAGAAGTTACGCTGTGTTGTTCAGGAAGAGAGGGTTGGGTATTCCTGGAGAGCAGCCTTCAGCCTTCTCGGCTCCCCCAGGCTGTTGCAGAAGTTGGAGGGAAATGGCCAGAAGTTTGGTAAATTGCAGCATAAATAAGAAGAGACAATGTTACTAGTGTACAGAGGAAACAGAATCCCATCGGAGTGTGGGCTTTCCTCTCCCTCATGGCTCTCATTTCATCTAAAACTTGAGCCTTGACCTCCTGAGCTACGGATCCTCGTGCTGGAAGCTGCTGTTCTACACGCTTCTCTGGGAATGTTTTCCAGACTTTCACAGGCACAAGTGCTTCTTTCGTCTGCTGTGTCCCTGCCATGTGTGTACCCACAGGAGGTACAAGGAAAACTTGCACAGAGATAAAGACCGCAGACAAGGAGCAACTTGAGTGCATAATGTGGATATGTGCTCTGGGCGAGGACAGGCTTCACAAGAAATGACCTTGGAAGAAAGTGAAAACATTTAAAAAGTGGGAAAAGAAATCCTTTCTTAATAGAATGTTGCCATTGCAACTATACTCAAGAGGCACAGAAGGAATCAAGTGTTGAAAGCTTCATAAGTAAAACTTTATGATAAACAGCACGAGAAGTCATCTTTTAGTCAGGCATCAATCACTCTTCTGACCTAAGAAAAGAAAGATCTGGTTTTCATTTATATATACACACCTGTTGTGTGCATGTGTGTGTGTATAATGTTCTGAAGGTTCCGTATTTAAAATTTTTATGATCCATTATATCCTTACAGGAAAGTGTACAACTCATATGTGTGCTGTTCAATGAATCTTCATTTTCATAAATTGTTCATATCCAGTGGTCGGCACCTACCTCTGCAAACAGAACATCATTGGCACCTGGATATTCCTCTCTTGCCCAAATCCAGTTATTATCCACCTCTTCCCCAAGTAGTAACTCTCCCCGACTTCTAGCAGCATGGATGGGTTTTGATTGTTCTTGAACTTCCCTGCAAATGGAATTACATTTTGATTCTCGTTTCTTTTTTTCCATAATATGTCAGTGAGATTAGTGTTCGTTGTTGCTTGTGTTGGCTATTCATCCTCATTGGGGTGTATTCCATACTACGTTCATGCTACAATTTATCCATTTCGCTATTGATGGATATTTGGGAAGTTTCCAGTTTGAGGCTCTTAGGAACAGCATTACTATGAACATTCTAGCATGAGTTTTGGCACACATGTATATGTATTCCTGTTGGGTCATGATGTGGTTCTTGTTTGTGAATCTGTGGACTTGGTCATATTTGTTCAAAATTGATGTTGCAAAAGCATTTTGCACATTGTTGGGAGTCACACATGTTGGTTTTCTTTTTATTTTATTTAATTTTCTTTATTTACTTGAAAGAGAGAGAGAGCACGGGGGGGGGGGGGGGGGGGGGGGGAGTAGATTTCCCACCGAGGAAGGACTCTAACTTGGGACTGGATCCCAGGATCCCTGGGATCATGACCTGAGTTGAAGGCAGACTTAACCGACTGAGCCACCCAGGTGCCCCCACATGTTGGATTTCACTGATACTTGATACACTTTCTAAAAGAGTATACAATGATTCAGCATTAAAATGAAAAGTCATTATATCCACAAGTTCTTGGGGATACAGAAACAGAGTAGCAGGGTACAAATGGTTTTATTGAAACAGATATTCATCTAGGGAGGGATACATCAATTCTCCTAAATGTTTGTGGAAGGAACCTAAGAAGACAGACACTCTGAAGGAGATGAAGCTGCCAATTATTCTTGACTTCGTGTTCTTTTTCAGACCCGCGCAAGAGCATTTCCTATCACAACACCAAGCCACGCAGCTGAAGGTGGGAGAAACTGCCAAATTCCTTGAAACAGATGAAAGAAATTTCAGAGCAGTGAGAAGCTGATATGTCTTTTTTCTTTTTAAGATTTTATTTATTTATTCATGAGAGACACACAGAGAGAGAGGCAGAGACACAGGCAGAGGGAGAAGCAGGCCCCCTGCAAGGAACCTGATGTGGGACTTGATCCTGGGTCTCCAGGATCACGCCCTGGGCCAAAGGCAGGTGCTAAACTGCTGAGCCACCCAGCGATCCCCCTGATATGTCTTTTTCACGTGTCATGCAGGACTGTCCTTAAGGCCTGGTGTCATAGTGTAATTGGCAGCATTAAAATTTTTTTTCCTTGGAGGTAGAGAAGTAACAATGCATTACAAACAGTAGTGTCTTCTATTTGATGAAATACGGTAATTAGAATGCTAATATTAAAGCTGTAATTTATTGGCCCAAGCCTTGCACTCAGCAATGCACTAACATGCTCTCATTTAATTTGGTCTTCGCAGCAGCCCTACTCAGTAGATCATATTTTTAGCCCTGGAGAAATTAGGCCCCTTTAGCAGGAAGCCGTGGGCCGGGGCCCAGCCCCAGGTGTGCAAACGCGGAATGCTGAGTGTGCCCAGGGCTGGGGAGGAGGAGGTTTTCCAGCTCTCTCCTTGGAGGATAGATTCATCCGAGGTGAAGAGGGGCAGGAAGCGCATTTTGGCACCGTGTCTAGGCTCTGCTCCGGCTTTAACCACAGCTGCGGCTGGGATGCAAGCGCTCCGGGTCATCTATTACCTGCGTCCCCTGGAAGCATTGCTGCGTCTTCCCGCTTCAACGTTATCCCCGCTGCAATCTGTTCCTCCATGCAGCCGCTGGAGCAAGCACTGAAAACCTAAGTCCGAACGTGTCATGGGGCGCCTGGGTGGCTCAGGGGTTGAGCACCTGCCTTTGGCTCAGGTTGTGATCCCAGAGTCCTGGAATCGAGTCCCACATCAGGTTCCCAATAGGGAGCCTGCTTCTCCCTCTGCCTACCTCTCTGTCTCTCTCTGTGTGTCTTTCATGAATGAATACATAAAATCTTAAAAGAAAAAAAAAAAGAACCTGTCACTCCTCCACCGCAAACCCTCACCTGGGGTAAGAGATGAAATCGCCGGCATCCCCCCAGGCTTGGGGCTGAGGGACCTGTCACCATCTGACTCCATCCCTGACCGCTTCTCCCACCTCAGCTCCAGCGGGGTTGGACTCCTGACTCTCCTTTCTCAGCTCCCGTCCCCCCAGGAGTAGACTTGGGGTTGAAGATCTGTGTGTCAATCATTTATCTGGAATGTGAAGGAAATACCCCTAGTTCATTGAGGAGGGAACACAGGAAGAAAAGAGGGGGCTCTTTTCTTCTTTTTAATTTTTTTTAGGGGCACCTAGGTGACTCAGCTGTTGAGCATCTGTCTTCAGCCCAGGGTGTGATCCTGGAGTCCCTGGATCCAGTCCTGCATCAGACTCCCTGCATGGAGCCTGCTTCTCCCTCTGCCTGTGTCTCTGCTTCTCTGTGTGTCTCTCGTGAATAAATAAATAAAATCTTTAAAAGAAAAATATTTTATTTATTTGAGAGAGAGAGAGGGTGTGCACGAGCAGGGGGGTGGTGCAGAGGGATGCGGAGAAGCAGGTGCCCAGCTAGCAGGTACTCCCACCCAGGGCCTCTCCCAGGACCCTGCGATCACCACCCTAGCTGAAGGCACACGTTTAATGGACTGAGCGACCTAGGGAGGCTCCTAATAAAAGTGTGCTACTAAGCCAGCTACCACTCTGAGCCAGATACCAATTTCACTGGCAAAATCTGGGAGCCAGTGTAGAATAGGCACCTCAGCGTTGGCCCTCCAGACAGGCTCGGGCCTGGGGTGTTCATCCAGCAGCTCTCTCCTGCCCCCAGTCCTCCTTAACCTCACCACTACCAGCCAGCTGCCTGTGTGAGCAGAGCAGGCTTCAGCAGCCCAGAGAAAGCCCACAGGCAAAAAAGATGCGGATGCTGGTAATTTGACACTTGACATCGGGTTGGCACTGAGATGGTAAAGCCTAAGACACGTGTAGTGTCCACTACAGGCCCATGCATTTGCTGATTCCACTGTCTGGGCCATTTAGTCCCTCTGATACTCGCAGGTGACTCTTTCAGGTCTACGCTCAGATAATCCCGCAGGGAGGCCTTTTCAGATCACCTTCTTTTGTTTTTAAGATTTTATTTATTTATTTGGGAGAGAGTGAGCAATGAGAGAGAGAGAGAGAGAGAGAGAGAGAGAAAGAGGGAGAGAGAAAACAAACAAGGGGAGGGGCAGAGGGAGAGGGACAGTCTCCTGACATGGGGCTCGATCCCAGGACTCTGGGATCATGACCTGAGCCAAAGGCAGACAATCAACTGAACCACCTAGGGTGCCCCCATCGCCTTCTTTGAATTGTTCCCCCAACTTCTTCTTTTTTTTTTGTTCCCCCAACTTGTAATATGCATTTGTTTTTCTTTTCCCTCACCATATAAAGGCATCAGGAGGGCAGGGATTTGGGTCTATTATGCCTGCTGATTTATCCCCGACACCCAGCGTGGTGTCTGGTACATGGTAGGAGTTTAAGAAATATTAAGTGGATGAATGAAGGGTCATTTAAAAAAAAATCTCTGGATGCCTGGGTTGCTCAGTCAATTGAGCATCTGACTCTTGGCTTCAGCTCAGATCATGATCCCAGGGCTGAAAGATAGATCCCCATGCAGTACTCTGTGCTCAGCAGGGAGTCTGCTCAAAATTCTCTCTCTCCCTCTGACCCTCCCCCTGCTCTTATTCACCCTCTCTCTCCTTCTCAAAATAAATAAGTAAATCTTCCAAAAAAATCTCTATTTGTCTCCTGTGTTTGTGTCAATTGACTTACAATCCCCAGGGTTGAGAACTATGATTAATTGGCATCTCCAAAGGCCAACATACACCTATTAGGACCTGTTACGAATGGCTTTAAATGACCTGCCTTCTCTCTTTCATAAATGTCCAACATCTACCATTTGCCAGGCACCGTTCAAAGCACTGAGAGCACTGCTATATATCGCTAGGAATGACTTTTGGCAGGAAGTGACTGAAACATCAAAAGCAATGGCTTATACCAAGTAAGGGTTTTATTTTTCCCACATAATTAGAAGTCTAGACATAGGCAGTGTAGTGCTCGTTCCTACAGTGGCTCCAAGAGGCCATCAGGGACCCTGTCTGCTTCCACCTTCTTATGGTCCCAAGCTTGCTGCTCCCATTTTAGCAGTGTCTGCATTCCAGGCAGGGAGCAGGGAATGACAGAGGGGAAAAATGTGTGTTCCCGAGGACTCCTCACCTGATGATCATACTTTGCCAAAAAGCTCCACTCAGCAATTCCTGTTTCTATCTCCCTACCCACATCTTGGCTGTCTAGCAGCAAGGGAGCTAAGAAATGTAACATTTTTTGTTTGTTTGCTTTGTTTTCTTTGGTGTGCCACTTGCTTCTGGAAAACAAAATCAGGAAGAAGGGCAAAATTAAATGCATCCTTGAGTCAGCGACTAGCAATACCTGCTGCCACGAGACCAAAAAGGACCATGCTCTTGGGGTGTCATTGTAGTGCATGCAAACAGAACACCAGGGTGCAAACATGCACCTGCTCTACATACATCCCCACTTGGAAAAAATGACAAAAAGCCGAGAGAGCTGTGAAAAGTAGTAAAATAAGGGGAAGAGTTAGTGACTCGGATTCTACATTATACCAAGAAGTCCGGGAAGCAGCTCTCCCAGAGAGGTAGCATTGCAGCTGAACTCTGTATGACCAAACAGAGGCCATCTTGCCAAGATCAATTGCAATTTTACTGATTCTTTGTCAGTTATAATTTAATCTGGGACAAGAAAGAAATGTAATCATGTCTGCCCAGTTCTATAAAATCCAGTTTTCAAAAAAAAAAAAAAAATCCAGTTTTCAAGATGTGGGATAAATCTTATTCTTCCTAAATGTTCTCTCAAAGTTGTGATGGAGGTCTTTTCTCCCTCTGTGCTTCTGTTTTTTTATCTTCTGGCCTCTCCTCTCCCTCACACATGGCAAAAGTTGACATTGTTCCTTGGTTATAAGGGTAAGTGATCACGGGAGGCAGACATGGGTGAGAGTGTTTGGATTTTTTTAAAGACTGCCAAAGCCTAATGGCAATAAAATAAATAAATAAAATAAAATAAAATAAAATAAAATAAAATAAAATAAAATAAAATAAAATAATAAAATAAAATAATCAGCAAAATAAGCCAGATGTGGGCAATTTATAAAAGGGAGGATAATTCTAGAGAAATTACCTTCAACCCATAAGCCAATCTTTAATAACCGTAGGTGTTATTAAAGAAGATGCATTTTGAGAGCTCCATATTTAGACTTCCAGAGGCTATCTGTGGTGATGGGCAAAACTCTGTGCAGCTACATTCTAATTCACACATGGCCTTAGAAGATCTCCCTTGTGCTCATATGTTATGAATCAGTTGTTACATACGAATGTGATTTCTACATCTAGAAGGTTTCCTGGTCACAAGGAGGGATTCAGATGTTACCGGATTTATTTTTTCTTGCGACTCTGCTGATGTATGGTCTCTTGCTGAATTCTTTCCCCCCAGTACCTTTAGCTTTAATTAGCTATCCTTTATCTAATATGTGCTACAGACAGAAAGACCTTTGTGCAAACTGACAACTATGGCTCCCAAAAATCTGGCTAGCCCCAAGTCAGCAGGTGAATACAAGCCCACTTTCAAGAGAATCAATAGGGAGGAGGTTAGGAAAATGTCAGTGAACATTGTGGATACAAAGTGGATATAACGTACTATCTTACACTACATTTATGAATAACCTTTCATGTTCAATGTAGAAATGGTTAAAACATCTTCCATCCCATGTCATTTTTAGGCTGTGGTGTTTTGTTTTTCCTCTTTTACTTTGAAGATAAAGTTCTCTTTCACCCCAGATATTACCAAGACCACACCAACGATTCAGCACTTCCACAATACTGTCACATCCAGGTGATATTTCATTCTTTGTATGGATACTTCAGTACTAAGTAAATGCTGCCTAAATGGAAAACCCTTTCCTTGTAATTGTAAGAAATCTGTATTATAATAGATTAAACATGAACATCTTTTTTTTTTTTTTTAAAGATTTTATTTATTTATTCATGAGAGACACACAAAGAAAGGTAGAGACACAGGCAGAGGGAGAAGCAGGCTCCATGCAGGGAGCCTGATGCGGGACTCGATCCCAGGACCCTGGGATCATGACCTGAGCCAAAGGCAGACACTCAACCATTGAGCCACACAGGTGCCCCGTGAACATACTTATTACATACATTTTTTTGGTGATGAACATCCCTTTATGGGATGTCCCTGTTGCTTACACTGTTGCCCTTGCAACTGTTGGTAATAAAATCCTATGTTCTTTACTTCTGAATTTTACAGCTTGTTCATGTAAGAATTCCACATATGGAATAAACATGTAGTATGAAAGATTCTGATAACCAAAATTGTTTTAAAATGTTACTTGAGGGTCGCCTGGGTGTCCTAGTCAATTAAATGTCCGACTCTTGGTTTCGGCTCAGGTTGTAATCTCAGGGTCATGAGATTGAGCCCTGCATCATGAGCATGGAGCCCGCTGAAGACTTTCTCTTCCTCTCCTTTTGCAACCCCCCCCATAAATCTTAAAAAAAAAAAGTCATTTGAATGGTTTAAATAAACTAGTATGTCAATATAAGGGAATCATTTGCAATGATCAGCAGGCATGTTCTTAAAATAGTTATAAGAAATGATGTTAATATCATTATTCATTACCATCATGAATAAAAATAAGAATATAGAATAATGTAATTCCTGGATGATTCCAATTTTGTTAAATTGCATTAAAAAACTGGAAAACAGAAGTGCCTGGTTGGCTCAGTCGGCTAGGCATCTGGCTGTTGATTTTGGCTCAGGTCATGATCTCAGGATCGTAGGATCAAGCCCTGGGTCTAACTCCCTTCTCAGTGTGGACTCTGGTTCTCCTTCTCCCTTGCCCTCTGTACCTCCCTACTCTGTTTTGCTCTCCCTTTCCCTCTCAGATAAATAAATAAAATCTTAAAAACAAACAAACCTAGAAAACGACGTATCTAAGGATTACTCACTATGTGATAGGAAATTGAGTAGTTTTTACATTCTTATTTTGCATTTTTTTTTTGTACAGTTTGAATTATTTTTACAACAAACCTGTAAAATCAACCTTAAAAGCAATACAAAATTATTTTTCAGTTAGGAGGCAATGCATGAGGGACATCAGCTTAGGAGTGAATAGATGTGGGTACTAATCCAACTGACCATTTATTACATTCACAACCTACACCTCTTTAAGCTTCAGTGTCTTTCTTTTCTAAGTGAAAGATGAAGAGAGGGATAAATGGTTCTCCAAAGCCATGCCACTTTCCAAATAAAGATGAAGGGTTGAAATGATGGTTGTTAGGGGTGCCTGGCTGTATTGGTCAGTAGAGCATGTGACTTTGATCCCGGGGGTTGTAAGTTCGAGCCCCACATTGGGTGTAGAGATTACTTAAAAACAAAATCTTTTTTTTTTTTAAAGAAAAAAATGGCGGTTGTTAGAATCATGATGAGAGGTGTTGAGGGCATCTATGAGAAAGCACATCAAGAGATGAGAGGCACAGAGAAGATGGTGAAAGTGAAGCCTTCCTGACGTCCATATTTCCTAAACGCCATGAACACAGGCTAGCCAGCCCTGTTTTCAACAGCCCTTAGAACCTTGATACCCTCCTTTGATAAGTCAGGAATGAAAATGCCTACTATGTACAGATCAAGAGAGGATGCCAGTAAAATATTAACACTTTGTAGGCACTCAAATGGAATAGTTACACTCTCACATTGGCCTCTGTCACTCAGAATTAGAAGGAAAGAAGCACCAGAATGTTACATTTACTGTCTGTGCCCAGATTACAGCTTGGTATTTAGAAGTCTAGTTCAGCAGACTTCCCTCCAGTTGGAAAACAAAACAGGGATAACTGGCTTGACTTTGTCTCTTTATCTCTTTCCATTTAAACACAGATATCCTGTTGTGATAGCCTTTGACACTTTATTACATGGCTATGGTAAATAACAACTGCCCCATTTTGTAATGTCATTCTGGTTAAACGGTGCCATTAATTACTGAACATAAAAGTTGAAGTTTTTGTGAATAGAAGGAAATGTCATTTGGATTCCTTTGCTTTGTTCACTAAATTTATTTGAGGGCTTGGGTGGTTTAAATAGCTAAGAGACAAGCTTTCAGTTGTTGGTCTGTCACTGAGAACTGCCCCTATTCTGACAATAAGAACCAACTAACTTGGGGGCAGTGGGGAAGTGTCAAAAGACTTTCAGAGCTTCATTGGAAATCTGAGTTCACAATGGCTTTAAAAAATTGAATGTGATTAAGAAATCAGCTTCTAAATACTCACAAACTACTTTATTTGTTTGGAAAATACACCTTGAATTTCCTTTTTTATTGTCTAAAATGACACTCTCTGTTACTGAACTGGTGTTTCAGAACTTGCGAAGAAACAAGTTAAAAATCATGTAGGTCTCTTTCAAGAAAATCTTAGGAATTATTTTATCACAAATTTCTGTATTGATCAGGACATTGAGTTAGAAATTTGTTGTCTTTCATGTTTGTCAGTGTCCTTCTCTGTTACTTTCTTAAATAGGGAAAAAGCCTGTGATTATATAATCCAAATTTTACTGAAATTTGTTTTAATTTTTTCTATTATTAACTCTTTTTTTTTCTTAACTTACATTTTCATTTCAGAAATTATTTTTATTTCAGGTTGATTTCCAATTTCTTCCTAATCTTTTTGAAACTTGGCTTTAGTAAAATATGAATAAACATTGTAATCTGCTAGATAATAGAATACTAAAATTTTAGAATTGGAAGGAGCCTTCTCTGTTCCATCTTTGTCATGAATGAGATGATTAACACTGGGGATATTTTATCTTATTTTATTATTTTATTTTTATTTTATTATATTTTATTTTTTGAAGATTTTATTTATTTATTCATGAGAGACACACAGAGAGAGAGAGAGAGAGAGAGGCAGAGACACAGGCAGAGGGAGAAGCAGTCTCCATGCAGGGAGCCCGACATGGGACTCGATCCCAGGTCTCCAGGATCAGGCCCTGGACTGAAGGCGGCGCTAAACTGCTGAGCCACCTGGGCTGCCCTATTTTATCTTATTTTAAAGATTATTTAGGAGAGAGAGAGAGAGACAGAGACAGAGAGAGAGAGAGAGACAGAGAGAGAGAGATACTGAGATTGAGCACACACACCAACAAGGAGAGGGACAGAGGGAGAGGGCAAATCCCAAGCAGACTCCATGCTGAGCGCAGATCCTGACTCGGGATCAATCTCACAACCCTGAGGTCATGACCTAAGCTGAAATCAAGAGTTGGATGCTTAACTGACTGAGTCACCCAGATGCCCAACACTAGTGATATTTTAAATGAAAACATTTTTTTTCTACTTGGTTTATTTTGTATCATAAATATGCTATTTTATTTTTATTTTATTTATTTATTTTTAATTTTTTTTAAATATGCTATTTTAAACAATGGTGTTCACTTCTGCAAATCAGGTCTTGACCTAGTGTAAGGAAAAATTTAAGACTTTGAAATAAACAAAGGGATGAATGGATATTCTTTCAGTGGAATACTGAAGTTACTGGATATCATGTAATCTTACAGGAATACACATCTTTGTCTTTGACTATATATAAGTCTGTTGAGATAAAAGTTAACTTGAAAACTCTTTTGGGATAAATTTCTGCATTAACCAGAATAATTCAGAAGTTGATGAGAAAGCTGTAATAATGCAAATAATTCTTGTCCATAGACATGCAAAGAAATTTTGTCCTGTGGATTGCCAGTTGATTTTCCTCTTCTGTTTGTAAATTTACTTTGGCATTCCCATCTATGTGTCTCTCTGTTCTTTGACTTCTCCTTTTTTTATTTCTATTTATTTATTTATTTATTTATTTATTTTTTATTTTTTTAATTTTTATTTATTTATGATAGTCACAGAGAGAGAGAGAGACAGAGAGAGAGGCAGAGACATAGGCAGAGGGAGAAGCAGGCTCCATGCACCGGGAGCCCGACGTGGGATTCGATCCCGGGTCTCCAGGATCGCGCCCTGGGCCAAAGGCAGGCGCCAAACCCCTGCACCACCCAGGGATCCCTGACTTCTCCTTTTTAAGAAACATTTTATTTTTATGTAATCTCTACACCCCACATGGGGCTTGAACTTACAACCCTGAATTCAAGAGTCACATGTTCTACTGACTGACCCAGCCAGATGCTCTGAGTTTTCCTTTGAAAGAACTGTGACATTTCACTGATTCTCCCTGGTAATGAGTTACATGAAATATTCACCAGGTATTCGTTTTATATTTATATGAGTCATGATTTTACCTTTTGGGAGAAATTATCCTTTAACCTAAGGTTGTTTTTTTTTTTTTAAGATTTTTAAAGATTCTTTTAACGATTTTATTTATTTATTCATGAGAGAGAGAGAGAGAGAGAGAGAGAGAGAGAGGCAGAGACACAGGCAGAGGGAGAAGCAGGCTCCATGTAGGGAGCCTGACATGGGACTCGATCCCAGGTCTCCAGGATCACACCCTGGGCCAAAGGCAGGACTAAACTGCTGAGCCACCCAGGGATCCCCATAACCTAAGGTATTATGCAAATGACTATTGCATACTGGAAAACCACTCATCCCTCTCCCTAGGCTTATAGATGAAGGCATTGAAGCTCAGAAAAACTCAGGGTATATTATGTAATAAACTGCTGAGCTGGATTTGAATTCATGTCCATTTGGTTCCTAAACTGATGATTAAGGGAAACAAACTCCTTACATTGTCTCCTCATTGAGAAAAATATTTTTATTCTTTTTTTTTTTAAAGATTTATGTATTTGAGAGGAAGAGAGAGAGCAGGAGAGGGAGAGACTCTCAAGCAGACTCCCCACTGAACATGGAGCTGGACACAGGGTTTAATCCCATGACCCTGAGATCATGACCTAAGCCAACAATCAAGAGTTGGACACTCAACCCACTGAGCCATCCAGGTGCCCCTACATTTTTTTAAAATTTGTTTTTCATGTTTCAGTTGATGCTGATATTTCAAAGTAATTACTTGTTATCAAAAACAAAACAAAACAAAACAAACTAGCATCCTCCCATGATTTTGAGATTCATGGTTGCAAAATTAGATTTATATTGTCTTTGACCTCAGCCTTGTCCTTCTAACTGCTAGGTTCCCCTGTTCTGCTTCAGCTGGAGTATTTTTCTTGGTTTTGCATCAAATAATCATATTTCTCAAAGCCTTGATTGGTATTATTTGAGATATTCACTAAATTGCACACAAATTTCATCCCTCCTTTGAGTCCCCCTTCAGACCTTCTGATTATGTGAAGAAGACCTCAGTGAGGTGATAGTTTGTCTTTAACATCTTTCTTATACTTGCTACTCTGCTTTTTTTTTTTTTTTTGATTTTTAAAATGTATTTATTTGAGAGAGATAGCATGAGTGAGTGAGCACAAGTGGGGGTAGGGCAGAGGGACAAGCAGACTTCCTGCTGAGCACAGAGCCCAATGCTAGGCTTGATCCCAGGATCCCAAGATCATGACCTGAGCCAATGTCAAATGCTTAACTGACTGAGCCACCCAGGCACCCTGCTACTCTGCTTTTTTTTTTTTTTTTTGGAATTCAATTTGCCAACATATAGCATAATACCCAGTGCTCATCCAGCCATCTACTCTGCTTTTTTTTTTTTTTTCTCTGCTTTTTATAACAAAGAGCTTCAGAGCCTTCCCAGCAAAGTCAGAATATATGTATATTTTTGTTTTTGCCGTGCTAATTCAATGCTTATCTTTTATTTATGCAAAATAATTTTGTTTTGCATTTACATTAGTAGTATAAAGCTGCTTTTAAGATAAATTTCAGTTGGGTTTCCTGGCTGGCTCATTTGGGAGAGCATGCAATTTTTGACCTCGGGGTCATGAGTTTGAGCCCCATGTTGGGTGTAGAGATTACTAAAAAAGTAAGTAAATAAACTTTAAAAAAAGATAAATTTCAGTTAAAAATAGGTGGGCCTAAAGAAAAGATTGATTAAATATCTCAGATAATAGTTATGAGCTAGCAGATGGCAAAAATTATGACTCTTAGGATGACTCAAATTTGGGAAGGAGGGGAATCTTTGGAAGTGAAAATCCAGAGCTATTCCAGTCAGCCATGTAATAGTTACGTGGCTCTGGGGCACTTACCGATAGGAACTTAATGGTCAAACTGAAGATAATACTATGTATCTCAGAGTCATCCAACAATACAAGTCACTGGACGGACAATAAGGAAATAAGGTGATATAGGTGACTCTAAGCTTCCTGAGGTCATGGAGTATATGTAGCTTATCGTTTTATCCTTAGTTTCTCAGATGGTCCTTAGCACATGGGATTCATAACAGCTCACTTCCTGTAGTGCTACTTAGTGTGGCCACATGAACTCTTCCTATGGTATTATAAAGCAGAGGATATTATATGTAAATACGCAAAGTATGTATAAGCATTTACAACCTTTAAATTTCTCCTGTGATTATCAAAGCCATATACATTAGGTATATACATTGCATACAGCACACGCATTCAAAACATAGAAATATATGATAAAGTGTGAAGCAGGAGTGCCTGGCTGGCTCCATCAGTAGTGCCTGTGACTCTTGATCTCTGGGTCATACATTGGAGCTCCACGTTGCGGGTAGAGCTTACTTAAAAAAAAAAAGCCTGGAAACAAAAGCTTTATATACTCGAGATACTACTGTATATGCAATTTTCTAACCTATTATTTTCGATTACCAGTAGATCATAAACCTTTCTCCTTAGCATTCAAAACTCTTTCATTTGGCATGATGTTTTATGTTTGACCCTCATTTGGGGCCTTCCTTCCTTTCTCATCTGTTGTGGAATCTGCCAACAAGAACATCACCCTGTAAACTCTTTGGTAAAATGTTCCCCAATAATTAGGCAATTTGGGTAGAGGGAGCATGCTGTTGGAGAGCAGATAGGAAAAAAGAAGCAGGTGAAGAAGGGAGGTGAGTAGGGAAAGAAGCACTGGAGACAGTCACCTTCACAAACTGCATAGGGAAGTCTTGAATAGGGAGGTGGTTCCCTTTGGCAGAACCTGGAACCCACCCATTAATCTTGCACTCCCTCTGCTGGTTTCTCAGAACACATCCACAGTGTCATTAATGAGAGCAGTGGCGACACAGGAGCTGAGGCGTTGTGAAAGTCATCCGTGATGGACAGATAAGAGAAACAGCATCCTTTAGACAATTTTTGTATGATCAGAGTTTAGATCAACGTTGATGGTTGTGCTTCTGAAACAATGTAGAATCCAAGGCCTGCCTTCCCTTCCCCGGTCCCATTCTTTTTCTCTGCCCCAGGAGACTGAGATTCTAAGGGTCTCAGCTTTTCTTTTCTTTTTAAAAATTTTATTTATTTATTTATTCACGAGAAACACACAGAAAGTGGCAGAGACATAGGCAGAGGGAGAAGCAGGCTCCCTCCGGGGAGCCTGATGTGGAACTCGATCTCAGGACCTGGGGATGACCACCTGAGCCGAAGGCAGATGCTCAACCACTGAGCCACCCAGGTGCCCCTCAGCTTTCCTTTTTTTCTTTTTTTCCCCTCAGCTTTTCTATTCAAGATTCTTCTTAGTCTCCTGACAGGGCTCTGGTGATCTCTTTGGTTGTTTCTCTTAACTGTATTTTGCTGTGGCTTTCTCTCCTTTTTCAGTCTCTGCCACTCCCTGCTTCCTGGCTGTTGTCATTTATGAATGAAACACTAATGGTAAAACCCTGCCTTTACCTTGCAAAGCAGTGCTCTGTTAGCTCCTCTGATTATGCAGCCTCTTATTTCTCCATTTGTGCTTAATTCACAGCTGTAAAAAGCTTTTCAAAATAGGTGTGTGCTCTACTTGACAGTTGTGATAAAACAATGCCTCCAATAAAGAGAAAGCAAGACACATTGGCAATTTCCTCTTCCATAATTTATAGTCATTTAGCTTCTCCCCCTCCCCCCCAAGAGATAAGAATTTCTTTGGGAACAGTTTTCTTTTAATAGCACCATCTGAAGCAGCAAACATTTCTTGTGCAGTCATTAGCGCTCCTAGCCTACAAAACAGTGACTGAAGATTAATTAGAATTTAGAGAAGAAGCTGCTTGCATCACATAAATAAACAATGAAGGCCTCTGCTATTTTATCACAGAACTTAAATAAGCAGTACAGATGGTCAGTGCTGTGTTGCACACGCATAACCTATTTAAAAGAGCACATTATAGGGTCAGAGGCATTCATGTACTCACAGCCATTCATTTACTCTACTTGAGTTACTTCTTTTACACCAAGTGCCAAAGCCATGCGTCAAGCAAATTACTGCAAGCAGTAATGCAGACAATGAGAAGATAAGAAAATTGTTGAATGATGAGAGGACAAATAATAAATTCGTTTAAGGATTTATGGCCCCAAGTGTAATCTAATATATGTTACTTGCCACTAATCCTTCCCACTGAGGTCCAAGTAACAAAAACAAACAATAAACAAACAAAAAAGGAAACCAAAAACCCTCAGATTCCTTTAGGCACACACAAAATGTAATTTATTATCTTACCGCTTCATGTCATTGAGAAGTTCAGAGCTTCTAGTATAGCTGGTTCAAGATGCTCGGGTAGGAATGTCAGGTCTTCTCTCTTTCATGTTGGCTTCATTTGCAGCATGCTGGCACTGCTGGTGTTCACTGATTCTCTCTGTGTGCATAATAATCCCTTCAATTCCAATGGAAAAATACTCTGTCCTAATTGTTCTGGCAAAAGATCAGGGATTACATCTCTTTGGCCAGTTTTGAGTATGTGCATTTTCTGAACTGATCATTGTGTCCATAGGGATGTGGATTAAGTCATGGGCTCATCCTGTGAGCCATGAGTGTGTGTAGGGATTGGGGGGAGGTGGTGGGCTTGTGGATAGCACCACCAAAACAACTCTCCAGGAGGGGAGATGAGCAGCCCCCCAAAGGAAAATCTACATGCCAATAATAGAAGATGGTGGAATGGATGCTAAGTAGGCAAAAATGAGATGTCTAATCCTTCAACCACACGATTTAGAAAAAGAGCATTCACTAGAATCTAGAATGAACTAGAATCTTCAAATGAACTCAATTAACACATACAATAGATCCTACAGTAAACCCTGAAAATGTCTTTAACATCTATTAATTCCCCCGAAGTTCCAGTTCCCATTATGTATTAGGGGGCTGAACTGACAAATGTTCTTCGTAAGTTAGAACAATCTTATTGGCACCTTTTTCATGCTACCAGTCGATGCTTGCCAACTTTTACGTTTCCCTTTTTTCCTCAAATGGCAGAAGAAAGTCTTACTGTATCACATCCCTCAAATTGTGGAATGGAACAAAACGTATGGCGGCCCTTCTAAGAATCATGGTGCTGAAAGGGTCAAGTGAGTGTAAAAGGCATGGCTGAACTAACAGATTCCAGACTGCTAAGCCCCTGCCACCACTTTAGAAACGTTGCTTTCTTTTAACTTGTACTTGGAACCATTTACTGTGGTTATTCTGGTGGTGCCACAATCTCTCTGGAATTTCTTACTAGATAACAGACTACAATCCTAAAAGGAACTATTGTTTTACTTCAGTATGAAAATAGGACAAACGCACACACACACACACACACAAGAGGACATATAAACCCACTGAAATCTGAATGAGCCAGAAGGACTATTATCAACATCAATTTCCTGGTTGTGATATTATCCTATAGTTTTTCAAGAAGTTAGCATGAAGGTGGGGGGGACACTGGGTAAAAGGAATAGGGGATCTCTCTATAATATTTTACAATTGCACATGAACCTACCACTATCTCAAAAAAATATATATATATTTTTTTATAAAAAGCATAAGACCAGGGCACCTGGGTGGTGCAGTCGATTAAGTGTCCACTTTTTGATTTCGGCTCAGGTCATGATCTCAGGGTCTTGAGATTGAGCCCCGCATCAGGCTCCGAGCTCAGTGAACTCCCCTCCTTTGTGCCCACATGTGCTTTTGAGCTCTCTCTCACAAATACATAAATCTTAAAAAACATAGCATAAGCCCAACAACACAAAAACAATACCCAAAAAAGTAGTAATAGGGTTAGCACTATGATGATAATAGTGTCCTATGTAGGACACTTCCCTTCAAATACTTGCTTCCCTTTTGTTGGAAGCAAGTATTTGAAATGCTTTTCTAAATAATGTTGTAAACACATTCTTACCTTCATACAGACTCAAAAGCTTTGGACTGAAATTGTTGAAGCCCTAGACTAGGTTAAGACTCAATTGTGGAAAGAGTTCTGAAACAAGTTTTGTAAGTATGTATTCATTCCACAAGTATTTAGTTTTTCAGTTTTCTTTGTTTAAGTTGAGGTAAAATTCATATAACATGAAATTAATCATTTTAAAATTTATAATTAACCATTTAATTTTTTTTAATTTTTATTTATTTATGATAGTCACACAGAGAGAGAGAGAGAGAGAGAGAGGCAGAGACATAGGCAGAGGGAGAAGCAGTCTCCATGCACCGGGAGCCCGATGTGGGATTCGATCCTGGGTCTCCAGGATCGCGCCCTGGGCCAAAGGCAGGCACTAAACTGCTGCGCCACCCAGGGATCCCAACCATTTAATTTTTAAAAAATTTTTATTTAAGTAATCTCTACTCAACATGGGGCTTGAACTCATGACCTGGAGATTAATAGTTAAGTGTTCCCCTGGCTGAACCAGGAAGGTGCCCCTAAAGATTTTATTTTGAAGTAATCTCCACATCCAATGTGGGGCTTAAACTCTCAACCCCAACATCAAGAGTGGCATGCTCCATCAACTGAGCCTTTTAGATGCCCCATAATTAACCATTTTGATATTTTTTAAAAAAATTTTAAAAATATTTATTTATTTATTGGACAGAGAGGATACAAGCAGGGGGTGTAGTGGCAAGCAGAAGGAGAGGGAGACACAGTTCCCGACTGAGTTGGGAGTCTGATGTGGGGCTTGGTCCAGGACCCTCAGATCATGATCTAGCCAAAGGAAGATGCTCAACCAACTAATCCACCCAGGTGCCCTCATAATTAACCATTTTAGAGTGAACAATTCAGCAGCATTTAGTACATTCCTCATGTTGTGCAACCACTATCTCTATCCAGTCCAAACTGTAGTGTATCACCCCCAAGTAAAATCCTATACACATTATACAGCCTCTTCTTCCTCCCTTGATGCTTCTGGCCTCTGGCAGCTATGAATTTGCTTCCTATCTTTAGGAATTTTGTCTTTTCTGGATATTTCATATAAATGGCTTTATATAACATGTGATCTTTTTCATCTGGCTTGTTTAACTTAATATTTTGCTAAGGAAAATGTTCATCTATGTTGTAGGACATATCAGTACTCCATTCCTTTTCACGGCTGAATAATATTCCATTGTATGGATATAGCACCTTTCTTTTGTCCATTCATCAGTTCATGGGCATTCAGGTTCTTTCCACCTTTTGGCTATTATAAGTAGTGTTGCTCTAACACTTATATACAAATATTTGTTTAATCCTTTTCATTATATACCTGGGAATAAAATATAAAATAAAATATCATACAATAATCCTTTTTAAAAAAGATTTTATTTATTTATTCATAGACAGAGAGAGAGAGAGAGAGAGAGAGAGAGAGGCAGAGACACAGACAGAGGGAGAAGCAGGCTCCATGCAGGGAGCCCAATGTGGGATTCGATCCCGAGTCTCCAGGATCACACCCCAGGGCTGCAGGCGGCACCAAACCGCTGCACCACCAGGGCTGCCCTCATACAATAATCCTATAGTTAACTTTAACACATATTTATTGGGATAATATAATATAATATAATATAATATAATATAATATAATATAATATAAATATTCCCTGTAGTGCTGGTAACACAATATAGAGAGAAGATCCTTGTTCTCCTAGGGCTTATACTCTAATAGCAAAGAGACAGTAAAAAATAACCTAAGTTGAAAAGTGAAAATACAGGTCTTCTTGGTAAAAAAAAACAAAAATAAAAAAAAAAAAAAAAAAAGCCAAGCAACTATTAAAAATTTCATGATGGCAGGAGACTGGGTAGATCATTTGGTTGGATGTTTGCCTTCAGCTTAGCATCCTGGGATCAAGCCCCGCATCAGGCTCCCTGCTCAGTAGGGAGTCTGCTTCTCCCTCTCCCTCTGCTGCTCCCCTCTGTTTGTGCTCTCTCTTTCTCTCTCTCTGTCAAATAAAAATTTAAAATCTCTAAAAAATTTTAAATTAAAAAAAGTTTCATGATGGTAACAGGAGAAGCATTAAACCCCAAGTAGGGTGTTTCAAAGTGTGGAGCTCTAAGAGACTACATGTCACTCACCCTGAAACCAATGCTGATGGTAAGAATAGAATAGGGTGATTTGCCAACCACCCGCAAATACACATAACAGGGTAACATGCCAGAGATCAACTGGAAATGCATGAAGTAATTTGGATAGGTGGTTGGGAGGGTCATTTTCAAACTCAGACCTGGATGATACAAAAAACCCAGCTGTATCAAGGTCTATGGGCAGAATATCCAAGCAGAGTGGACAGTTTGAGCAAAGCCCCGGAGATGTGAATGCACTTGGCGTGGTTGAGAAACCAAAATGACAAAACAAGGCCAGTGTGGCTGGAGCCTGGTTATCCTTAGCCTCTAAGTGTGCTTTCTAATATTACATTTCTCGAAGAAGGCATCCAACTCTTTACATTTCTAATCAACATGAATTTGAGGGTGTTCTTTGGAATGAAGCTAGTGAAACTGTCTTCATAACTTCAAGCCTGGACCCAGGCTCTCAATGAGCAGGACATGGCACACTGAGGTTCCCCAGGTACTTACCCGGTGAGTCCCAGATTTTGCCTGATGTGTACAATTTATTCTGCTTCAACTGAGAACATATTTGCAGGAGTAGTATGGTAGGAATGCTGAGCTGAAGGATGGCTGGATGCAGAGTGTGTGGAGGACAATATGATGCTAATAAATGATAAGCATGCCATCATGTCAACACAGTGCCCCAGGCTGTCTTCTGGGATCTACAGAGAATGTGGGTTTCTGAGAGCAAAGTCCTGAAAGTGAAGGAGGCTGACATGAGGCCAGGAAAATAGAAGGATTTTTTGAGCACATTCTCGTAGACGCCACCAGTGTTCAACTGGAGTCAACACCATGTTCCCTTCACTGCTGACTGTTTCACCATCTTCTCCTCCCTTTAAGCATGCCTTCAAAAGCTCTAATCTTCCTCAAGTTCTGGGAACTGGAAAAAATGTGTCGGACACTTCTCCAGTCAGTTTGCAAAGACTGTAGAGGTTCAAGAATCAGCCATCTTGTTAACCTAGTAGTTTTCTTTGCAACTGGGGAAGGCCAACCCCAAGAAATTGGGCTTACAACACGCCAACACTTGTCTGGAGCCGTGAGGTGAGTCACAGAGATGATGCAGTCCAGGAGGATTCCCTTAGGAATCACTGTAAAATCAATGATTTAGAAAACTGAATTAATGAGGCTGGAGACTGTCTCTTAGCAAGGGGGGAAAAAATCTATATTTGCCATGTCTTCCCTAAGCGGTATTAGAAACTGTGAGAGAAGGGCAATAAATTTCATTTTAAGGAGAAGGTAAAGATACCAGATCATGGAAGTGGTTGAGCAGGTTTGAACGCTCCATAAGGTTTATGTGAGTAAACATTTCTCACAAATATGGTCATAGTCTGTTTAAACGACATTGTCTTAGTTGGGGCTGCTGTGACAAACCACCATAGATGGGGTGGCTTAAGTGGAAAGCATTTCTCACAGTTCTGCAGGCTCAAGAGTGAGATCGGGGTGCCAGTGTGGTTGGGTTCTGGTGAACACCCTCGACAAGGCTGCAGACTGTCAGCTTCTCATTGTACCCTCACATGGCAAAAAGACAATGAGAGAGATCTTTGGGGTCCCTTTTGTAAGGGCACGGACCCCCTTCTCCAGGGCTCCGCCATCATGAACTAATTACCTCTAAAAGCCCCCCACCTAATACCAACATGTTGAAGGTTAGGATTTCAACATATGAATTTTGGGGGTCACAGACATTCATGATGTTTCAGACCATAGTCAGGTTCGGCATGGCCTTCATGTTCATTGCATTCGTGGCACTACCCATCAGTGAGAACATTTGTGAGTGGTGTCAGCCATGCCTGGGGTCCAGCTCTAAGACAATTTTGGGCAGAATACAGAGTCCCAAATCCTTCCTGTTTAACAGGTATTGCTGAATCACCATTGTATTTAGATTGTACAATATGTAACTTTTGTGTTTTTAAAAAATACTCATTATCACTGGGCAATTTTTAAAAATTCTTTCTAAGTGAAGTACCTAGGGAAAATGTTATATTCTCATTTAGAGCTAAATATAACACCTCCAGATGGAAATAGAAATTAGAAAATGTTCCATCTCATTTCAATTCTTTTTTTCTCTACTGTGATACCATAAGAAATTCACAGGAAACCAGTCAAATCAAAAAATATTTCCCCCATTGATTTTTCCTGACCTGAGTAGAATCTGAAAGTTCAGTCACTTTTTATGAGAGTGAACTCTGAAAATAATCATTTTGTAATTGTTTCAGAAAAGGGGAAGTTATAGTAATCATCATAATAATATTCTACTACCATAAAGTTAATTTTTATTTGATTAAAGCTTAATGAGAAAACATTACCTTCCTAATTACCTGTCTTAACAGGAAAGGTAAACTATTTTACACTTTTTTTTTTGCTTTGAGAATTTTTCATTTAAGCATCTAAGAATGTTAGATGTTTAAACATCTAAGAATGTTTAACTTCTGTTAAAAAAAAAATCCGTATATATATTTACATCCAAAGAATAACATGAAGGGGTATATCCCCAAATGTGAATAATCATCACATTGAGGGGTAAGATTAGGTATAATTTTTCTTTTTTGTATTTTCATATTCTACAATGATATATATTTGTTTAATAATATGGGAGGGGAAAGAAAACAAATGTAGGCAGACTATGGGTCAGAGTCTTGGCTCTACACAGATGGTATGCTCAGGACCCCAGTGGAGTTTAAGCACTCTGTGGAGAGAAGTGGGCAGGGTGAAGGAACCAACAGGCCATGTGAAGCACCCAAGGACTAGCACAGCAGGAAGCCGTTGCCAGCCTTACAAAAGGCTGACGGGATGGCAACCTGACTCTAATGCCTGCGGAGAGCTTGAGACTCATAGGACCTCAGAAAGGACCTCAAGGCAGAGATGGAGTGGGGGGAGACAGTTACCTAGCCTTCTTTCTTCCCCCATCTGAGCCCCTTGCAGCCCAGGTTAGGTACTCCTAAGAGATGGGTCTCAAGACACAGAGCAGGGCAGAGAGCAGAGGAGAGTGAATGTGCTGGAGCAAATGGAGAAGCAGGCATGCAGGCAACCCTGCTCTAAAGATACGCCATCTGCTGTAGGCTATCGCTTTGTTTGTTTCCACCATTTTGGAAAAAATGTTATTTTGCTTTTTTATCCATAATTTTCTTCTTCTTGGCTCTTCATGGAATTGAAATAAATTTCGTGTGTCTGTGTCAGAAACCGTGATGGAGCCTTTAATCAAGGGTACCTGTTTCCCTTGCCGTGTGGTGGGCATGTGGCCCAGAGCAGGCCGTTAGGGTGCGTCCTGTCCCTGGACATGGGGATGAGGGGACCTGCTGTTGGGGCCGCTCACGGTCCTTCTCCAAAGACCAGTGTGAACACTGGGCGATAGAGGAGCTTTCTCCTTCTCAAATCAAGAACTCTAAAGACAAAATCTGGAGCTCTCTGTGGCTACCTTTTCCACCATCTAGAGAGCCTTTGGTGGATGCTGCCAACAGGGAAGGAGAGAACAAAGAGGTGGAAGAAGAACACAAATCCCCGAAGGCGTCCTTTAGGTCCTGAGCCCAGTACCACCTGCAGCCAGCAAACCCTGGGACATCTCCATTTTATGTTTAACTGTTCTTTTCTGCTTACGTTACACTGAGGTATATTTCTCACACTTGAATCCGGAAGAGTCCTGAGAAATGGAATCTCCAATAAGAAGATGAGGGTGATAACAGCTACTGTTCATTGTGTTCTTACCTATGTTTTCACTTATTCCTTTAATAATCCTTTGAGGAAAATATTATTATTGCCATTTCCCAGGGAAACAAACTGAGGTGCCGAGAAGTTAAGTAATTTGCTAATGTCAGTAAGGGACTAAATGGTCAGTCAAATGCTTGTTGACTCAAATGCAAAACCCATGTTTGTTTAAGATTTTATTTTATTTTATTTCTTAAAGGATTTTATTTATTTATTCATGAGTGACACACAGAGAGAGAAAGGCAGAGAACAGGCAGAGGGAGAAGCAGGCTCCATGCAGGGAGCCCGACGTGGGACTTGATCCCAGGTCTCCAGGATCACACCCGCAGGCCAAAGGCCACACTAAACTGCTGAGCCACCTGGGCTGCCCAGATTTTATTTTATTAAAAAAAAGATTTTTATTTTATTTTTTAAGTAGGCTCCCTGGTTGACATGGAGTCTAACATGGGGCTTGAATTCACAACCCTGAGATTAAGACCTGGATTTAGATCAAGAGTATCAAGAGTCAGGGATCCCTGGGTGGCGCAGCGGTTTAGTGCCTGCCTTTGGCCCAGGGCGCGATCCTGGAGACCCGGGATCGAATCCCACGTCAGGCTCCCGGTGCATGGAGCCTGCTTCTCCCTCTGCCTGTGTCTCTACCTCTCTCTCTCTCTCTCTCTGTGACTATCATAAATAAAAAATTTAAAAAAAAAAAAGAGTATCAAGAGTCAGACACTTAACTGACTAACCACACAGTGCCCCAGATTTTAGTTTTTCTCTTAAATGCTCTCTACACCCAAGGTAGAGCTCAGACTCACAAACCTGAGATCAAGAGTTGTATGCTCTAGGGGTACCTGGGTGGCTCAGTTACTTTGGTGTTCGACTCTTGATTTCGGCTCAGGTCGTAATCTCAGAGCCCTGGGATCAAGCCCTGCATACCCTCAGCACTGAGTCTCCTTGTCCCTCTCCCTCTGTTCCTCCTCTCACTCTTGTGCACACACACGCACACACTCTTTCTCTTCCTCTCAAATAAATAAATAAATAAATAAATAAATAAATAAATAAATCTTTAAAAGAAAAGAGTTGTATACTCTCTTATCTGAGCTAGCCAGGCATCCTGCAGAACCCCTGTTCTTTCCTTTCTTTCTTTTTTTAAAAAATATTTTATTTATTTATTAGAGAGAGAGTGAGAGAGAGCATGAGCAGGGTGGAGAGGCAGAGGGAGGGAGAGAAGCAGACTCCTGGTTAAGCAGGGAGCCCGATGCCAGGCTTGATCCCAGGACCTTGGGATCATGACCTAAGCCAAATGTAGACATTTAAGCTACTGAGCCAACCAGGCACCCCCACAGAACCCATGTTCTTAATAAAGCAGCGGTGTAATCGATCAGCTGGGCTAGAGCACTTTTATAATGACACTGGACTGATTAACCTAGACCAGGGCTGTCTCAGGCAAGCTGGGCCATCTACTTCTCCATTCTGCCCCCCTTGGTTTACTGCTGAGGAAACTGAGATGTAGCCAGGCTAAGTAATTTATCCAAGGTCACATGCTAGCCCACATTACAGCTCCGTGGCTGGGGAGGAAAAGGATTAGGGAAGGTGACAATCAGCCACAGCTGTGTCTAGTCTGTGACCCAACTGTGAGGCTTTTCAAGGCCCCATAGCCTCCTCGTTCACAGATCAATACTAAGGCACAGGAGAGCAAAGTGCAGCCTTTGACAAAGGCCTGCCTCCAAGTCTTTAAAGCAGAGGAACTTGATGTACAAAGGTGAATTGGTTAAAACGTACTTATTGAGTAGCTTGAATAACAAAAATATGAACCTTAAAAAACATATGACATCTGGAAGAGATGCAGTTAATAGGGTGAATTTGAGACTGTCTTGGAAACTTTGAGATAGTAGTAAATGAGGACTTCTCCTTTGCTCCATCCACTCACAAAACCCTCTGGATTGTCTGGTAGTTATTTAATATTTAATAGATCCTTTGTTTTAGATTGCAGTAGCTCGTGGTGGGAACCAGTGGCTCACACCGCCTTCTCTCTGGGTGTGTGTATGTTTGTGTGTTTGCACACGCACATGTGTGTGTGTGTGGACGGGGTGGAGGAAACATGGCACATGCCTTGCACTGTGCTGTGTACTTACAGGGTCACCTCTCTCACACACCCCTAGGAAGCTGGTATTATTATCTTCTTTTAACTAAGCTGGACCATTCATCCGATGGGTCTTTATTACTTCCTTCTTTGGGCCAGAGTATCTGGTAGAGTGCTGAAAGTGGAGTCATGATGACACTGTGGTCACTGTCATTGTGGCACTCAAAGCAAAGAAGGTATAGAAACTGAATTAATGCAAGTCAGCCAGACCAACTGCTCCATTCTGCCTGTCAGCCCCAAATAATAAGCATGTGTGAACGTGCTAAACTACACTGGTCTACTCTGCTGGGTTATGAGGCAAGAGGAAAAAGACGAGCGAAAAGTGTTGGGAGAAGATTGTACATCATTCTCAATCAATAAGCTGTGCCATGCTGGAAAGCACTATATTTAAAATGCATCAGTGACTATCTACAGAGCTTGGAAACCACCAACAGATTGAAAAGGAATCCTATGGAATGGGACAAAGGATTGCAAACCATATATCCAATGAGAGATTCATCTCTAAAATATATAAGGAGCTCCTACAACTCGATAGCAAAAAAATAATAACCTGATTAAAGGGGCTAAGATCTTAAAAAGACATTTCTCCAAAGAAGACATACAAAGGGCCAACGCAGATATGAAAAATGCTCAACATTACTAAATATTAGGGAAGTGTTAATCAAAACCAGAAGGAGATAGCACCTCATATTTGTCAGGATGGCTATCATCAAAATAGACAAGTGGTAGTGAAGAGGTGGAGAAATTGGAACCCTTGCATGCTGTTAATAGAAATGCAAAATGGTGCAACCACTGTGGAAAACAGTATGACAGTTCCTCAAAAATATTAAAAATAGAACTACCTTATGTTCCAGCAACCCCATCTCTGGGTATTTATCCAAAAGAATTGCAGTCAGGATCTGGAAGAGATATTAGCATTCCCACGTTCACTGCAGCACTATTCACAATAGCCAAGTTGTGGAAATGAGCTAAAAGTCCACTGACAGATGAATGGGTAAAGAAAATGTGGTGTGTACCTAAAAAGAATGAAATCCTGCAACACGTAACCACATGGATGAACCTTGAGGACATTATCATAGGTGAAATAAGCCAGTCACAGAAAGACAAATACTACATGATTCTGCTTATTTCAGGTACCTAAAATAGTCTGAGTCATAGAATCACAGTGGGATAGTGGTTGCCAGGAGCTAGAGGGAGAGGGAAATGGGGAAGTAAAAATCAACGGGCATAAAGTTTCAGGTGATGAAGATGAATATGCTCTAGAGCTCTGCCGTACAATATTGTCAACATATGGTCAATGAAAATATATGCTAAAGAATTTAGCCACCAAAATAAAATAAAAATTAAGATAAAATAAAATGCATCAGTGGCTTTGTATTAGTTTGAGGATTAAGGGGTATAACTCCCCAGCATGGGTTTTAAATTGTTGTACTATCTGGCCATTGGCTACTTCTCCAAGCTCATCGCATAACTTCCTATTTCCAGCAGCTCTGCATGCTGGACTTTCTATCCTCTGGCAGCTCATTGAGTTCACCCTGCTTTTTCTCACATGGACGGGCTTATGCAGTGTCCTTTCCTCCTGCTCTGGGTATTCACGTTACCTGTCTCCCCTTCTCAACTCACCCTTCAGATCTCCTTGGCCAGCCTTGCCTTACCACCCTGATCAGATCACATCTCCCCCATGTACCTCTCCAGGGTAGCACTTATATAACTGATACCTTCTCATTCTTAAGATTAGTTAGTATCTGTGTTCTCAAATAGACAGTGAGCTGCTTAAGGTCAGAGACTGCCTCCTCTCTCTTCTTTGCTCACTTTTTAATATTTTTGCTAAATTTGTAAACATAGTACTAAATAAGTATTTGTTGATTGAATGAAAGGACGAATGAATCGATGAAGTTGAGGTATTGGCTCCTAAAGGCAGAGCATCTAACCTAGTTGGAGAAGTCAAGTAACTGTGCTTAGTTTTTTTTGCATATCATTGTCTATCACCTAGCCCAGTGCTTGAGAGACCACTTATCTAAGCCAGTGCTTCTAAAACCTTTATTCATTCGAGTCACTTAGGGTCTTCTTATAGTGCAATTGCTGCTGCTTCTTCTTCTTCTTCTCCTCCTCCTCCTCCTCTTCCTCCTCCTCCTCCTCTTCTTCTTCCTCCTCCTCCTCCTCCTCCTCCTCCTCCTCCTCCTCCTCCTCCTCCTCCTCCTTCTTCTTCTTCTTCTTCTTCTTCTTCTTCTTCTTCTTCTTCTCTTCTTCTTTTTAAAGATTTTGTTTATTTATAAGAGAGAGAGCACATGCAAGCAGGGGGAAGAGCAGATGGAGAGGAACAAGCAGACTCTGATTGAGCACAGAGCTTAAAATGGGGCTTTAGCTCACGACCCTGAGATCATGACCTGAGCCTAAATCAAGAGTTGGACACTGAACCAAATGAGCCACCCAGGCACCCCAAGGTGCTTTGGGTTATAACAGAAAACCCAGCTCAAACTGACCTAATTAAAAAATAAAGATGTTGTATTATCATATAACTGAAGAGGACTATGGAAGGATAGAGCTCAGGTACAATTTGATCAAGGCTCCAGTTTCTCTGATTTTTCTTGGTGCTGCCTTCTTTTCTGTCTTTCCATCCTTTGATTGACTTCCTCAATGGAAGCAAAATGACTGCAGCTTTTTCAGCTCTCATATCTCTATATTGGACCATCCAGTAGAAAAGAGGTTATCTGTCTCCCCAGCCATCCTTATAAATTCTGTTCTCTTTTTTCAAAAAAAAGATTTTATTTATTTATTTATTTATTTATTTATTTATTTATTTATTTATTTATTTATTTATTTATGAGAGATACACAGAGAGAGGCAGAGACATAGGCAGAGGGAGAAGCAGGCTCCTCACAGGGTGCCTGATGTGGGACTCGATCCTGGACCCTGAGATCATGCCCTGGGTCAAAGGCAGACGCTCAACCACTGAGCCACACAGTTGTCCTATAAGTTCTGTTCTTAATTCTAGTTGGATCAACTTAGGTTATACGTGGAGTAGGGTGGGAAGAATTTATAATGCATTTGGTTGAAGTTGTCCATTTGTTAGCTTCCGAAGAGGTGACTAGTGTTGTCCTATTTGGGTGCCTGGTCCTGATGGTACATAGGTTCTCAAACTATCCCATCCGTGTGGCTTGAGTTTTGTACTTTCTATGAAGTCACAAACATATACTGGATCATTGCCTCCAAGTGTCTACCTAGAGCAGTGTTCTCATCTGTGGTACATTAGAATTACTCGGGAAACTTAAAAATTATAGTTGCCTAGGTTCCACCCTAGATTAAACACATAAGAATTTTTTGGAGGTAAGGTCCAATAAATACATTTTTACAAAGATCCTTGAGGGATTCTAATGTGAAGCAGGTTGGAAACCACTTACCTAGAGCAGTGCTTCTCAGTGGGGGTAAGGAGGAGAAGTTTGCCCCCAGGGGACACTTGTCAATGCTAAGAACCAATGGCTGGAGAGTAGTTAGACTTCTGGTATCTAATGGAATGGTGCTAAACATCTTATAATGCACAAAATAAAGCCCCGCCCCAACATATGTCCATAAAATCACCTGGCCCAACTGTTAATAGTATTAACATGGAGAGCTATTGACCTAGAGGAGCAAGACGTTAGAGTGGATGATTTATTAGCAGCATATTCTGACATACTGGTAGGGAAACATATAGTATAAAATAAGCAATTTTCGGCAGCCCCGGTGGCTCAGTGGTTTAGCGCCACCTGCAGCCCAGGGTGTGATCCTGGAGACCCTGGATCGAGTCTCACGTCAGGCTCCCTGCATGGAGCCGGCTTCTTCCTCTGCTTGTGTCTCTGCCTCTCTCTCCTCTCTGTGTATTCTCATGAATAAATAAATAAAATCTTAAAAAAAATAAGGAATTTTCAAGAAATAACAAGAAGGCATGTTTAAAATGAAAGTTCTGGGGGACACTTGGGTGGCTCAGTCAGTTGAGTGTCCAACTCTTGATTTTGGCTCAGATCATGATCTCAGGGTTGTGAGATTAACCCCTCTGTCAGGCTCTGCACTCGACACGGAGTCGGCTTGGAATTCTCTCTCCCTCTGCCTCTGCTCCACTCCCTGTTGCACTCTCTCTTTCAAAGTAAATAAATAAAATCTTTAAAAAAAAAAAAGAAAAGAAAAATTCAGGGTTTCATGCCCTGAAACGTCTTTTTTTTTTGGTCACAAAAACTGTTCTTTTTCTCCCCCATCACCTATTCGACCCTCTTCCCCATCTCCTCCTCTCTGGTAACCATGAATTTGTTCTCTGTAGTTAAGAGTCTGTTTCTTGAATTGTCTCTGTATTTTTTTTTTCCTTTGCTCATTCATTTTGTTTCTTAAATTCCACACATGAGTGAGATTATATGGTATTTATCTTTTTCTGACTTGCTCACTTAGCATAGTATACTGTAGCTCCATCTACATCACTGCAAATGGCCAGATTTCATTCTTTTTAATGACTGAATAATATTCCTCTCTCTGTGTGTGGGGGGCATCTTTATCCATTCATCATTCAGTGGACACTGGGGCTGTTTCCATTTCTTGGCTATTATAAATAATGCTGCAATATACATAGGGGTGCTCTCAAATTTGTGTTTTTGTATTCTTTGGGTAAATACCCAGTAGTTCATACCCTGTAGTCCTGATTCATCCAGTTTGGAGTGGGGCCTAGTCATCTTAACATTCATTTTGATAAAGTTGATTAGAGTGCAGGTGTTCCACAGACTGTGCTTTGAGAAATGCACATAGAGAATCCCCAGTGTTGTGCTCTCAGGTAGGAGCCCAGCCTGAGCACAGAAATAGCCTCAAGAGAGGTGACATCTGCAATCTGTGAGTGATGTGAGGTAAACAGGGAGGAAAATGAGCCCACCCCCCACCGCCACCCACCCTGGGGGGTGTACAGTTTAGTTGAGGCCTTGAATGTAATTGTCAGGAGCCTTGTCCCAGCTTCAATGGGCATGATCTCTCTGTGGCACCTAAATATGCAGTGGGGATCTCAGACCCTGGGAGGTTTGGTGAAGGGACTGCTTCACAAACTTCAGCCTTGGGGGGCCCTCCAGGCTTCCATCGGGTCCTGCACTGCAAATAAACCCATTGAGAACCGCACTCCAGCAGCTTCAGCCTAGAGCTGACTTCTCTCTTTGCCTCTTCTCTTTGCTGCTTGCATTGTTTTGGCAGAGTTTATCCTAAAAATAGCCCCGCTGAGCCCCGCCTGGGGGCCTACTGCCTTGAGCTTCTGCAGGGTTGTACAGTGTGTTTGTTAGGTTCTTGCACACTCACCATCTCACCGAAGAGACAACATTTCATAGGAGGAGAAGGGAAAACGGGGTTCTGGAGACTAGAGGCAGCAGCGGAGTCCTGGCTCTGCCCCGACCAGCCTCCCTGCCTCTGGATAAGTCACTTAACCCTTTTGGGGCTCAGTTTTACAGACTCGCCCAAGAAACAGGCATCTTCTCAGACCAGGCCCATGGAATCAGCCTGAGGGCAAATCAGATAGAATATGTATCAGCTATTTGCTGAAGGACAGTATGAGAGTTCCTCATTCTGAGCACTGTGGTCCCCTTAGTATCAATGATGAGTTCAGTATCTGTGCACTCCAAGACATTCCTGATACATACCAGGCAGTGTCTGATGCAAAGTTGAACTCATTGTTTCTATTCTTTTTTTATTTTTCAAAACTTTTTAAAAATTTTTTTATTTATTTATGATAGTCACAGAGAGAGAGAGAGAGAGAGAGAGGCAGAGACACAGGCAGAGGGAGAAGCAGGCTCCACTCAGGGAGCCTGATGTGGGACTCGATCCTGGGACTCCAGGATCATGCCCTGGGCCAAAGGCAGTTGCCCAACCACTGAGCCACCCAGGCGTCCCCATTGTTTCTATTCTTGTCTTTAAAAAAAAAAAAAATTCATGAGAGACACACAGAGAGAGGCAGAGACATTGGCAGAAGGAGAAGCAGGTTCCCTGTGGGGAGCCTGATGTGGGACTCGATCCCAGAACCCCGGGATCAGGACCTGAGCCGAAGGCAGATGCTCAACCACTGAGCCACCCAGGTGCCCCTCTCTTCCTGTCTTAATTCAATTCATCTCTATCTCCTGCTAGAATTCCTCAAGGGCAGGGACAGTGCCCACTTTTTTGCACACCTCTTTGCCTCCAGTACCTGGCCCAATAAATATTTGTTGAGTGAGTAAAGGAATAAATGAAAAATGAATTCAAGTCAACAGAGGTTTTGAGGATGCCTGCTATATGCTAGGGCTTTGTAGTCAGGAATTATTTGTATGCAAGAAATATAAATCCAGGGGATGCCTGGGTGGCTCAGAGGTTTAGCGCCTGCCGTCAGCCCAGGGCGTGATCCTGGAGTCCCGGGATCGAGTTCCACATCTGGCTCCCAGCATGGAGCCTGCTTCTCCCTCTGCCTATGTCTCTGCCTCTCTCTCTGTGTCTCACATAAATAAATAAATAAATAAATAAATAAATAAATAAATAAATAAATAAATAAATAAATATCTTAAAAAAAAAAAAAAGAAACCCAGCCAAAGATATAACCAATGTTCTTAAAAAAAAAATTATTTATTTATTTATATGAAAGAGAGCATGAGCAGGGTGGAGAGGGAAAGGGAGAAGCAGGCTCCCCACTGAGCAGAGGGTCCACCACAGGATCCACAGCAGGACCATGTGAGCTGAAGGCAGATGCTCAACCAACAGCCACCTCAGGTACCCTATCACCAAGGTTCTTTTTTTTTAATTTTTAAAGATTTTATTCATTTATTCATGAAAGACACACACAGATAGAGAGAGAGAGAGAGAGAGAGAGAGAGGCAGAGACACAGGCAGAGGGAGAAGCAGGCCCCATGCAGGGAGCCCAACATGGGACTTGATCCCGGGTCTCCAGGATCACACCCTAGGCTGAAGGCGGCGCTAAACCCCTGAGCCACCTGGGCTGCCCTATAACCAAGGTTCTCATCAAGGAAGTATGGCCAGGTCTTCAAGGACTCGGTGAGTGCTGAAAAATCAGCACACTTGGATCGGCCAGTCCACCTGCCTGGACTCCATCTCTTTCTCTCTCTACTGCCATCCTCTCTCATCTCCTCACTTCCTCTCTGCAGGTAGTTTTATGCTCTTTACTGCATACTGGCTCCTTCTGCTTTGATCATACTTGAGACCAGAACACTCCAGCCTCTCTTATTAGCAAGAGACTCTGAGGGCCAAACCCAAATTTCCAAGAAAGAAATGATGAATGTCTTAGTTAGAGAAGGAGTCCACCTCAGGTCCAATCAGCGATGATATCATGAGGTGATGTCAGACTGAGAGGCCCTCCAGCCTGCCCCCCATTGTGTAGGAGACCCAGGAAGTAGGTGCTGACAGGAAGGGCATGGACAGGTTTCCCCAGGAAGTGAGAGTGGAGGCTGAGAGGTCATCACGGGTAGAGGCTTGTCTAGAACAGACGCACTATGCTGAGTCCCGGGGTGAGCACCACTCATTTATTCCAGAACTATTCATTCAATGCCTACTTTGTGCCAGGCGCTGTTCCAGATGCTGAGGATACAGCAGAGGCAAGAAAGACAGATAAGAACCATGCCCTCCTGGAAGCCTCATTCCATACTACAAACAATTCTACATTATAGCAAATAAGAACATGAGCAAGATAACTGCAAATAGTGGTAAGTAAAAAAAAAAAAAAAAAGTGGTAAGTACATGGAGAAATTGGCAATTTGATATAAGGTGATGGGTCGAGAGATGGGAAAGTTATTTTCAAATTGCCATTTAGAGTGTCCTGTTCTGTCAACTGGCTAAAAATACTAAAAATAGTGCTCAGATCTGGTTGTTCTGTTTATAAAGGAGGAAGTGAAATAGAGTTCAGAATGTTCTTTGCAGTTCTCCGTCTGCTTGTCATGTGGGGGGACAAAGCATCTAGCTTAGGCTGGATTAGGGACAGTCAGGCCCTGGAGTCACCATTTCTAACCCTCTTTTGGAATTTATTAATGCAGTCCTGAGTGGCTCAGGACATGCCACATTCCAAGAGCCACTTGCCTCTGCTTGATTTGGGGGCCTGCCTAAAACAGGCTTCAGGGGGGGGACGCCTGGGTGGCTCAGCGGTTGAGCGGCCTTTGGCTCAGGGCATGGTCCCGGGTTCAGGGATTGTGTATTGCATGGGGTTCCCTGCAAGGAGCCTGCTTCTCCCTCTGCCTATATCTCTGTCTCTCTCTCTCTCTCTGTGTATCTCACATGAATAAATAAATAAAATCTTAAAAAAAAAAAAAAAACAGGCTTCAGGGGAAATAGAGGGGATGTGGCAGGCGAGCAGACTCACCTAATTACCTCAGTGTCAGTCCTCTCAGACTTTCCCCACTAATCTTCTATAGAAAGCCTGCTGCAAAGGGCAGGGCTGTTCTCCAGCCATTTTCAGAAATAGCAACAAGCTAAGTTTTACTGAGTGCTTAGTATATGTTAGGCAGGGTTCTAAAGCTCTACGTGTAGTAACTTAATTCATTTCTGTAATTCTACTACGAGGTAGGTACTACTAGTATCCCCATAATACAGGTGAGGAGGTCAAGGCCAAAAAGTTTATAAAGCTTGCTTGAAGTCATATGATCGAACTAGACTTCAAATCTTGGTGTTTTGGCTTCAAAAAACCATGTTTTGTTTTGTTTTTTATTTTTTCTTTAATGAATAATGCCCAGTTCTAGCTGATTCAGACTGTCTCTGGCTTCTCTCAAAGTAAGTATTAAATCAACTAAATGACTACATCATGCTTACTATCTTCATTGAATTTTCTACTAAATAAGTGCCATATGCATATCCAATATCTTTCAAAGCTCCTATTCAAATACAGAAACAGAGAGTGAAAAATCTTGAATTTTAGGTCCAACATAGAACGATTCGTGTTTGTGTGAGTTTGGTTTGATTTTTTTTTTTTGGCAACTCTTCCATCAAACCATTATAGTCTGATACCCAGTGAGGGGAGGAAGTATTGTTTGACACTTGTCTTCATTGAAACACAGATTGATTGGTTCCAGAGATTTGCCTTACGAAAGTAGAGACTGGGAAAGTATTAAGATACTAAGACAAAGAGAAGCTCCACAGAAGAGTTTCAGGCATCAGTAAGCAGGTGGGGCAGTAGAGGGGGCAGGGCAGCTTTTAGAAGCTTCTAACTACAATCCTCAGTAAGTGTAGTTCAATGTATCAGTTGAACCCACGTCTGATTTACTAGAAGAAATAGGAGAGCTCATGATTTTCTTTTTCCTATTTCTCAGCTTAAAAAAAAATTAAATTGAGGACCCCTGGGTGGCTCAGCGGTTTAGCGCCTGCCTTCAGCCCAGGGCTTGATCCTGGAGACCCGGGATCGAGTCCCACGTCAGGCTCCTTGCATGGAGCCTGCTTCTCCCTCTGCCTGTGTCTCTGCCTCTCTCTCATGAATAAATAAATACAATCTTTTTAAAAAAATTAAATTGAGATGTAATTCATATACTACAAAATTAACCTTTCAAAGTCTAGTATATTCACTGTTGTACAACCAAAACCATGATCTAATTCTAGAACATCCTCTTCACTTCAAAAGGATGCCCATATCTATTAGCAATCAGTTCCAGTTTCCCTTTTCCTTAATCCCTGGCAACTACTGGTCTACTTTGTTTCTGAATTTACCCATTCTTGACATTTCATATGAATAGAATCAGGCCATATGTGCCTTTGTGTTTGGCTTCTTCCACTAAGCACAGTATATTTAAATTTTATCCATGTTGCAGCATGTTTCTGTATGGGCTTCATTCCTTTTTATAGATTAATAAAATTCTGTTGTATAGATAGACCCTGTTTTATGTATCCATCCATCATTTGATGGGCATTTGGGTGGCTTTCATTGCTTGACTATCAGGACAAATACTGCTATCAACACGTATGTACTAGTTTTATGTGGATTTTTAATTATTTTTGTTATTATTTTAATTTAATTATTTTTAATTCTCTCAAGTACACACCTAGAGTGGAATTACGAGGTCATATGGTAACTCCATGTTTAATATCTCGAGGAGCTGCCAAACTCTTTCCCAAAGTGGTGCATCATTTATGTATACAGTAGAGTGTGAGAGTTCTGGTTTACCCACAACCTCACCAATGCTTGCTGTCATCCTTCTTTCTGGTTATAGGCTGGAGATTCTTATAGATATTTGGTTTGCAAATGGTTCTATTAGGTGGCTTTGGTTTTATTGGCTGAAGGAAAGTGAGGATTTATTTATGTATTTGTATGTGGAGAGGCAGGGAGAAAGGAGAGAAGAGGACAATAGAGAGTTTTGTCACCCAACATTGTCTAATGAATTTATCTTGAGACTCAGGGAAGAGAGGAGATGGCTCAGAACCCAAGAAATTCCTGAAAGAGCTTATAAGACTGTGCCCTATCAGGATACCTTGGGGCCCAGGGACCAGGTTCATCACGTGTGAGGATGTCTCCCCACTAATTGATGCTGGGATGTTGGACAGCAGGGAGAGGGGCTGAGAGATACCAACCTGGTGGTGGTATATTGACAATGTTAATCGAGGGCACTTGGGAGGAAGCAGAGTCTGGAAGCTGTCCTCAAATAGCTAGTGGCAGTGACTTCCACAAGGGGGCCAGGGTACAAGAATCTACTGTGACAGGGCGAGGCTCAAGTCCTGCCTTAGGAGGTCAGAGTCAACATGACCTGGGAGTGAAACTGACCCACAGGTGGGCAAACATGAGTGCCATTTACACATGGCCCTGCCTCAAAGGCCCTGTGTAAACCCACATATTTTTACTTTTTGCGTTCTAGGGAATTCTAGGCCTGAGAGGTATCTATAGCTTTGACCCTAGTGAAGAAAGGGAGGGTAGAAACATCCGTGACCTTTTAAATGCTCATTTTTCTACCCAGCCTGGTGTTTCTCATTACTGTTTTACAGACTGGAAGGAAATGGATTTTGTGCCATGTAAATTATTTTGAGTTTATGGTCTCTGGCTAGAAAACCAGGGTTGTTCCTCAGAGGATATTTTATGCCAGTCCATTAGCATGAGCTCCTTATTTATGAACCAATAAAGCATGACCTGCCTGAGCCTTGTAATGGAATCTCCCAACTCATAATTAATATTCAGGTAAAGCGCCACCACATTAATCTGCTTTCCCTCCCATGGTAATTGGTGTTTAATTTTTATTTTATTAACCAGGATTGGTAAATCTTGGGAGATTCTGGTTTTGGGCATTTACTCTAAAGAGGCTCCTATGTCGTTTATTGATACTTCTCTGTACACAAGGAAGCCTATGATGCATTAACTTGCTATGTACTTTAAACTTTAAGAAGCCCTTCTATGATCTCACTTGGGCCCCATGCCTACTCTGAAAGTCAGAGTAACGGAGATATCACAAAGCCCCATTTTAACTCATAAGGACACGTAAAGGCTCAGGAGCAGTCGCAAGTGGCAAAACGTGAATCTTGTCCTGATTCTCTCAACTCTACACAAGTCCTGTGCTGCATTTATAAAATCTTCATAATGAAATTTATAAGGTGGTTTTATTGACTTGATTTATCAAATTAGTTCTGTCCTCCATCTCTCCTCCGCCCCACAAAGCCAGTGGGTAAATATACTACTTCAGAAGCCAGTGCTTAGAGCTAAAACACTGTCAGGATGACTGATCTATTCAGTTAAAATAAAATAAAGTTCTGCCCAAGCAAAACAATTTTAAAAATCAGATACAAATGAGCAAGGGGATGCATTTTTTTCCCCAAACACTTGGCCTCTCCTCCCCTCCAAAACCATAAAATCAATTCTCCTACATGCACAATAGTCTGTGACAAACTTGAATTGGCATATTGGGTTAATAAACTATTATGAAAATCAATAGTAATTAAAGGGAACACTTAGCTGACAAAGTTGATAAAACTGAATGTATTTGTGAACTCTTCATTTTCTTTTCCCCCTTAATTGTTACCTCTGGCTGTCACAGCTTTTAATTGTTTGCTATCCAAATATCAAAAAACTGAACTAGTGTGGGTATTCCTGGATAATTTCAATTACTAAAAGCAGGAATTGGTATTCCCTTTCTTTCTTTTTTTTTTTTTTTTTTTTTTTTTTAGGATTTTATTTATTTATTCATGAGAGACACACAGAGAGAGGCAGAGGGAGAAGCAGGCTCCCTGCAGAGAGCCTGATGCAGGACTCAATCCCAGGACCCCGGGATCACAACCTTAGCCAAAGGCAGATGCTCAACCACTGAGCCACCCAGGCATCCTGGCATTCCCTTTCTTTAAAAGAACTTCACTAAGCTTGGATTTATCCTCTAAACTCTGTCAATGAGCACTATGATTGATGGTTACATGGAAAATGGTGACCAGTTGCTTTCCTATGAAATCAGTATAAATGGATTTGGGATGTAGCAGGATGTACCAAGTTTAGATATTTGACAATTTCTTTTTTTTTTTTTATTTGACAATTTCTTGATTGCGGATTCCTAATTACTGGAAGAATCTTTCTTTTCTCTTCTATCTTCCCCTTCCTTACTCTTGTGGGGAATGTGTTGTAGAAATGGCAAGACACAGAACCAAGATATATAATGGAAAACCCACCAGAAAATTTACTTTCACTGCTAATGTTTCCAGAGCCAAATTTGGGAGACATCTGAAATCTGTGACTTCATAGGTCTAGTGAAGGATAGATGCTTTTATTAGAGTTCAGGGAATTTAGGTAAACTGCCTAGAAAGATGCAGCTCCAAATCCAGGCCTATTCTTCAATGAGAATTTTTGTTGGCCTAAATTATCTGGATAACTGACATAATATTTTTTCATTCATATCTATCCACCTATAGAAAACATACTCCATATCATCTATAAGCCTGTAGGGAATCAGGTCAGTCTTGATCATGCAGGGACACACAATCCCTGACCTCAAGACCTTCAGTCATCTACTCCTCAAGACATCTCATCAACCAACACAAACCCACATATTAAAAAGGAGGCAAAGTGTAGAGGCCATAGCAGCTGAGCTCTGCCTGTTGGCAAGAATGACAGGGGGAAGCTAATTGCAGTGGTTGGTTCCAAGGACATGGTGAGTGGTCTCCTGCTGGGTAGCATAGGGGAGCTTAACAAGAACAACCACCCTGCCATTTCCTGGTGGTGGAGAAGGATACACCATCAATGAGATCAAAGTTTCTAAACTGGGATGACAGTGACATCATGCTCACCAACCAATACATTGCAGAGATGGTGTGACATGTGACTGATACCCACCAGTGCTCCATTGATGCTGTTCTGGAGATCCTATCCCGGGAGCATCCCTATGATGCTGCCAAGGACTCCATCCTGTGCAGGGCCGGGGACATGTTCATGGGCCCTCCCCATAGCCATGCAGCGTCTCCCCACACTTGCCATCAGCCCTTCTCTAAGTTTTGAGCCCTGGATTTCCAATTCCCTACCCCATCCCACTCCACTGGGAGGCTAGGTGAGGTAGGAGCTTCCAAGTTGCTTGGCTTTGCCATTACAGTCAAGGCTGGTTAGGGAACAGGAAGCCTGAGTCTTATCTTCACTACCTCTTCTCTGTGTTGTTATGTTGCATCATTGTTGGTATTAAAGTAATATTTTCATTTCTCCCCCCTCACCAAAAAAAAAAAAAAAAGAAAAAAGAAAAAGTTAGAAAATGTCAAAAGGAGGCAATACCATACAATAAGTATTTTGAAAAGAGAAATAAAGGATGGTGTGAGAAGGTGATGGGTGGTCTCTGGGAGTTCATGTCAGTCTTCTTAGAGTGTATTAGTTTGCTCGTGCTGCCATAACACTATGACAAGACACCCCAAAGACAGGGTGGGGGCAGGGGTGATTAAACAACAGATATTTACTTTCTCACAGTTCTGGAGTCTCAAAATCTAAGATCAAGGTGCGGGCAAATTGAATTCTCCTAAGGCCTTTCTTTTTGGCTTGCAGACAGCTGTCTTCACACGGTCCTCCCTCCGCATATTAGATCCTAATCTCTTCTTAGAAGGCCACCAGTCACATTGGATTATGATCTCAAGTCCCCTAAATTACCACCTTAAAGGTCTTATCTCCAAATACATTCCGAGGTACTAGGGGTTAGGGGTCCAACATATGGATTTAAAGGGGACACAATTTAGTTCGTAACACATGGAAAGTGACCTTCAAAGCAGGACTTGAAGTAAAAGTAGAATTTACTCAAGTCAGGCACCACGGAAGAGGGAGAACATTCTGTGTCAAGGGTAACCCACACATCAAAGCCTGGAGACAAGAGAAAGTGGCATGTGTGGCACACAGCAAGCTCTCTGGGATGGCTAGAGTCTAGATGGGTCAAAATCTGAGGCTGAGCATAAGGAGGGCTGGATTGTGGTGGTTCTTGCCACCCAAGTTATGGTTGGGACAAGGGGGCACTTGGAAGAATTTTAGGCAAGGGACTGAGGATCGGATTTGCATTCATCTAATACCTCAAGGGCGCTGATGGGTGCCTGAACACATAGCAGGAGCCCTCCATAAGCTGGCAGTAGGCTGTTCCCCTGTCACAGAGAGACCGAGGGGCCGAGGATGACCATCCTCCTTGCATACCTGGGTGCAGTTAAGGAAGCTTTTTCCTGTAGGTGATCTTTTTGGATCCTGCCAACTCCATGCTGGGGACACCAGGGCTCAGAGAGGTCAAGAGAGTTGCTGGAGGAAGGTCACGAAGCTAGCATGCGGCGAGCCTGGACTGGAGCTCTAGGCTTTCAACCTCTTTGCTCCAGCCCTTTTGAGGAAATCAGCCTCCTTTCTGAGTGATGAACAGCATTCTCTAGCCTCTCTTCCAAGAAGCCCTGCAGCACATAGTTCTTTGTGGTCTACTCGACATCCTTGTTAAAATGTTCACTCTTTCAAGGAGGAAAAAAAGCTGTCATTTGAGAGGCATTTACTGCCATAATTACAGCCACCATTTGGCGAAGTTGAGTGAGAAAACCCCAGTGACTTAAAAGACAAACCACCATATGCCACAATCTGTCAGGGGCCAGCATTTGACAGAAAACAGTTTGATGGAAAGTTTTCTGTTGTATTTTCAAAAGAGACAGGCATGTTACAGGGAATCACACTGATACATTGATAGAGTTTGCTCATTACTGGGTTGTGTTTTTTCAGCCACTTTTATGTGCTATCTTCTCATCTCCCCCTGCCCCCCACCCTGTCCTTTATCAAATCTATGCCCCAAAGGGCTGCAGCCTCCCTGAGCTTTCTGGGTACCATTAGCAAAATCACACTTCTTTTCTTTTCATCTTTGTCATCTGGCCCTCTGTGGTCCCCAGGACTGTTTTGTCCAAAACCTAGACTAAGAAACTCTTCTCATTATGCTCCACTAACTTCTCCATGCCAAAAAGAACCAGAAGAGGTGGCTGGTGGTGGTGATGATCTTTGAGTACTGCCGGCTTGTGACCCAGCTGAGATTTCTACAGTGCCTACCTCTCTCCCCTTCCTTTGTCCTTTGGGTCCCATTTAGCCTTCTCAAGGCCCCACTATCTCCAAGGCCACTTGGCCTTGACAGGAGTCTGACTAAACCCTATTATTTGACCTGAAGTTTAGCCTAATAAGTAATCCACACTAGAAATTAATATCCTAAGCATCATTTATACTAGTGTGTCTCAACCCAGGAGGGATTTTTGTCCCTCAGGAACATTTGAAAATGTTTGGGAACATTTTTGATTATCACAAGGTGAGGGAAGGGTGTCAGTAACATCTAGTGGGCAGAGGCCAGGGATGCTGCTAAACACCTTACAATTCTCAGGACAGCACCCCTGCCCCCAATCAGAAAACTCTCTGGCCCCACATGTCAGTGGTGCTGAAGTTAGGAAACTATGATCTAGACAACCACTAATACCTAAGACTTTATTCTATGCCAAACCCTATGGTGGAAATGAGGGATTCTGTGAGAAACATATTGTTGCCCCTCAGTCTAGAGGCATTATATATAACTTAGAATGTTTTCAGTTACAAGTAACAAAATGCCCAAAGAAGGGCTTAAAGATAGTTGTAAGTTTCCCATGTAAAAAAATCTGGAAGTAGATTGTTTGGGGATTGGTTAACTGAACGATTCAACAATTTCAGATGTCTGGCTGGGTCAGCTTCTCCACAATCTTTCTGGTTTTCCCCTCAGGGTTGCAAAATGGCTGTCACCCTGCCATTCTCACCAGACAACCCTCAAGGCAGGACAGATGAGAGGCATAAGGATCTCCCCTCATGAATCCATTCTTATGAGGGAGAAAAATTATTTCCAGAAGCTCCCCAAGACCCTCATATGCTTCATGCCAAAATTGGGATACCTGCCTGTCTTTAAACCCTGCAGAGATGGGATCCCTGGGTGGCGCAGCGGTTTGGCGCCTGCCTTTGGCCCAGGGCGCGATCCTGGAGACCCGGGATCGGATCCCACGTCGGGCTCCCGGTGCATGGAGCCTGCTTCTCCCTCTGCCTGTGTCTCTGCCTCTCTCTCTCTCTCTCTCTCTCTCTCTCTCTCTGTGACTATCATGAATAAATAAATAAAATCTTTAAAAAAAAAAAAAAAAAAAAAAAAAATAAACCCTGCAGAGAAAGTTGGGAATGGGATTGGTATGAGTGGCTTAGACCAGGACTTAGCACACTTTTTTTGGTAAAGTGCTATGTAGCACATATTTTAGACTTTGTGTGTAATATATGATCTGTGGTTCACATTCTTCTACTTTTAATTTTTATAACCTTTAAAATGGTTAAAACTATTCTTAGCTCATGGGTTGTAGAAAAACAGGCCATGGACCACAGTTTGCTGATCCCTGGAAAAAGTGCTTTCCAATACCTGTACAAAATCAGGATTCAATTAGCAAGGAGGATGGGGATAATGGCTGTTGGTAGGCAGATAACTGTGTCTGCCATGGAAAGGTGCAAGTACGACGTAATTGTAATACAGTGGTACAAGTGCTATAAGAATTCATGCAAGAAGCTGTGGTAGCCAGCCTCAGAGATAATCCTCCATGGTCCATGGCTCCTAGTCTTCATACTCTTGTATCAGGTTGGTTTGTTGGGCTAATGGAAGAGACAGTATATGACTTTAGAGTCCAGGTCATAAAACACATTGCAACCTCTACTTCACTCTCTTGGAGTGCCCATGCTGGGGGAAGCCAGCTGCTATATTTTAAGATACTCAACTGCTGAGAGGCCCACATAGTGAGGAACTGAGACTTTCCACCCACAACCAGCACCAGCTTGCCTGCCATGTGAATGAACCACCTTGCAAGCAGCTCTTCCAGCTCCAGACAAGTCTACAGTTGACTGAAGCTTGGGCTGGTACCTTGACTGCAACCTCATGAGGGAGGCTGAGCCAGAACTTCTCAGCTCAGCTGCTTCTGAAATCCTGCAAAATAATCCCTATTTGTTTCAGGTTCCTTAGTTTGGGGCAGATTTATTATACAGCCACAGACAACAAATACACAGGCATCTAGGAGGAGGGATGGCAACGTCTTGTTGTTAAGACTCTTAGTATGGAGTTTTCAAATATTAGTTTAGACAGTAAGGTGCGGCGGAGGGGGGATGCAACAGAATTCGATTTAGGAAACCTGGAACCTCCAGTTCATTTGTGAACTTGGGGCACACTGACTCACTTCTTTGGACAGCATAAGCAAATCCTGGGGAAGAAAAATGAGAGAACTATCAAAAGTTGGTGAAATAAACCTATATATTGTGATGCAAGGCTCAGTTCTATTTTCTCTGTGGTAGTAAATAATGTATCTTTCTTTCCTATCACCTTGAAACAAAAATGCAGAAAAACCCATGGCAGCAGGTGAGGGCGGGCAGATTATAAGTGTCCGACATCAGGAAAAGAGACTATGCAGGGAGTAGTTGGTTCAGAACCAAGGACAGTAGCCTACATACCTCTACCACTTCCCCCCACAGAACACTTGGGGCTTGATATGCATTTTATGGCATCCATTCTTTGATATATAAAATTAGAAGAGTTGAATCATATGCTATTTAAAACTCAGCTCTGATCTGTAAATTCATGATTCCAGGTTATGTGCACAGCTCTCAAATCCCTGTCAAATCCCCTGTTCAGTTTCTGCCAATGCAGAAGGTCAGTTCTGTCTCTTAGATGGACATAGCATTAAAGGTGATATATTGAACTCACATCAATTTACTGAGGAAACGAGGACAAGCAAAGGGTGCTAATTTATTTCTTTTTATTCAGCTCACATTTACTGCTGTTTGCTATCATTTGCCAAGCCCTGCAGGGGATAAAGGAGGGAAGTCACAGATTCTTTCTACAAAAAGTCTGCAGTCTAGAGGGGAAATGACAAGGACTCAAATAACTCTTCTTTCTGCATTTCTCCTTCCTCCTTTATATATGCACTGTACTCATCTCCTTAAATAAGACTGACTCTCAGAGAATGATCTTATAACAGACATTTTTACTTTGGTGTGGGTTTAACTCACTGTGTTACTGTGCACTTTAAACCTCATCTATCTTATGGAATGGGAGGTTTAATCATCTGTTAAAGAAATTTATTTTATTTATTTATTATTATTTTTTTTTTGTTAAAGAAATTTAAACCCATCATCACCAGACATCTTTTAGTTTGGTCAAGTCCACTGTTAAATTTCTTCATCTGCAAAATGAGGCTAACAATATCGACACTTGCCTATTTGTTTTTGTTTTGTTTGGTTTGTTGGAGAGAGGGGAGAGAGAGAGAGAGAGAGAGAGAGAGAAGAAAGAGTGAGCAGCACTCAAGTGGGGTGGGAGGGGCAGAGGGAGAGGGAGAGAGAATTTTAAGCAGGCTCCGTGCCCAGAACAGCACCTGTGGGAGGGCTCAATCTCACGACCCTGAGATCATGACCTGAGCTGAAATCAAGAGTCGGGAAGTTTAACCAACTAAGCCACCCATATTCCCCAACATTGCCTATTTGTAGCTTTTGCCAGCTTGGCACTCCTCATTCCAGGGCTGAGACGGTAACCCTGTGATTCCATGTGGCTATGATTGGACTGTCAATCAAATCTACTTCCTGGCCACTGGAGTAGCCATAGCTCCACCATTCATAGAGATTGGTTCGAGGGGGTGGGTACAAGGCCAAAGCAGGATCACTTAAAATCTCTACACATGATATGATTACTGCCTTATCTGGAATTACAGTCTACAAGGATGATGTAAGCTTTAGCTGCTTGTAGGAAGACATCTACAAAGGAGAAGATGGTGCTAAAATGTTGAAAAAAAATGAAGCTAAGATACAGAGAGGGAAGGAGCAAGAGAAAATGAGAGAGAATAATGAGAGAGGTAGAGTAGTTTGGCTTCTGGATCTAGCCAGGCCTGAACATAGCACATTTTATATAAGCTGATATATTCTCTTTTATGCTTAAGCACGTTTAAGATAGTTTCTTTCATTTATAGCTTAAAAGAATCCTTACATGCTAATTATAAGAGTTATTATGAGGACCAAGTAAAATATTTGAAAGCCCTTCATCAAACACAAAATATAAAAACTGCAGGGTGCCTGGGTGGCAAAGTCAGTTAAGCATCAGACTCTTGATATTGGCTCCGGTCATGATCTCAGGGTTGTGAGATGAAGCCCCATGTCAGCTTCCGTAGTGGGTGTGGAGCCTGCTTAAGATTCTCTCTCCTCTCTCTGCTCCCTCCCTCGCCCCCTGCTCTCTTAAAAAAAAAAAAAGGAAGAAAAAAAGAAAAAGTATAAAAACTGAGGTAACGGTCTCTGAATTAACCCCTTTACTCTCGCCATACATTTCCAAGTGCATAAATAGATTCTACTGCATTCAATTGTGTCCTGCAGCCTGATGATCTGATAATGGGGAAAATCTTCAATTTTCCTTCTTTTGACATTACGCTAGTGTGTTTTATTTATTAAATTTCTCCGTGAACTAAATAAATAACCTGAAAGATCTCCATGTTCTTTCAATATGGGTTAAAAATGCAGAGCTGTTCAAAGTTAAGTGCAACCAGCTTTTGGCATTACTTGGTAATAAGAACCTTAAGGGAATCATTGTCCCCTTGATGTTTTGCTTAAATTGCTGTTGAATGGCTGCTGCTCTGAGGGATAGAATCCTCCACCATCCACTGCCCTTGATTGCATCTGCGCTAAGATGAATCCATCACAGTGGCATTCCTGAAATACTGAGGCAGGGCAAAAACTTTGGCAGGTGTTTTCTCCAATTAATTTCTCTCTCCCGACCTTCTCTCTCTTTCTCTCTCTCTCTCTCCTGTGGGAGGCAGAGGCAATTTAGAAAAAACTTAACTGTTCCAATGCGTTTTTAGGAAGTCCATTGAGTCTTGACTTATAGTCAGAATTGTAGTTAGTTTTATTTTTGCCTCCAAACTTAAAATATCTCTGCTGGAAACATGGAACTTGGCCTTTTCTCCAAAAGTACGTACATATTTGGAACATGATTTAGACATGTTGAAGGTGTGAAGGTTGAAGTGAGGGCTGAAGTGGGGTCTCAAATTTGGTGGATTTGAGCTTCCAGCTGATACAGGTGGTTTTGAGCCCTCCAGAAGCCATTGAGCTCAGGAATTCCTAAAAACTAATCTAGGGGTGCTTGGGTGGCTCATTTGGTTAAGCAAATGACTCTTGATTTCAGCTTAGGTCATGATGTTATGGGTCATGAGACTGAGCCCTGTGTGGGGCTCCACATTCAGCATGGAGTCTGCTTGAGATTCTCTCTCCCTCTGCCTCTGCTCCTCCCCCCATTCATGTGGTCTTTAAATAAACAAACAAAATCTTTTAAAAAATTGATCTATAGGGATACCTGGGTGGTGCAGTGGTTTAGTGCCTGCCTTTGGCCCAGGGCACAATCCTGGAGACCCAGGGATCGAATCCCACGTCGGGCTCCCGGTGCATGGAGCCTGCTTCTCCCTCTGCCTGTGTCTCTGCCTCTCTCTCTCTCTCTGTGTGTGACTATCATAAATAAATAAAAATTAAAAAATTAAAAAAAAAAGAACAGTACTTAAAAAAAAATTGATCTATAGCTTGTAGGTTTTTCTGATAAGGAATTTAATAACTGAAAAAAATGCTGGTTTCCTAGTTTTTCATTATTATTACACATGGAGTCTTTTCCTAAAAAAAACCTATTAATTACTAAGAGATTACTGATGCTTATTCAAATTTGACATCCAGGGACGCCTGGGTGGCTCAGCGGTTAAGCTTCTGCCTTCAGCTTGGGGCTTGATCCTGGAGTCCCGGGATTGAGTCCCACATCGGGCTCCCTGCATGGAGCCTCCTTCTTCCTCTGTCTATGTCTCTGCCTCACTCCTTCTCTGTGTCTCTCATGAATAAATAAATAAAATCTTAAAAAAAAAACAAATTTGACATCCAGAAACTGAATTTAGTGTGCTATCACAGTTACTGAGGCCTCAGATTCAGTGTTAGTTGACCATGTGCCAGCTGTACCCATCCTGTCTCTATTCCTCCTTATTCCAGGAAGATCAAGCTCATGACCTAATTTGGGCCTTTGGATTTGCTATTTCCTCTGCCTTGGAATGCAACTTCTTAATTTTTCACACATTTGTTTCCATATTGCCACTCAGGTATCAGCCCAAATGACTCCTCAGGGATGCCTTCCCTGCTCATCTCATTAAAGTAGCCACCTACCAGTCACTCTCGGTCACCTTATCCTACTTTGTTTCTACATTGCTTTTTATGTTTATTGCCAGTCTCATCCCTGGAATTTCTCTAAGAAAAAGGGCCTTGTTCATCTCTTTCATATCTATATCACCAGCTTCTAGAAAACTATACCAATGCAAGGTGGACACTCAGTAAGTATTTGCTAGGTGAAAAAATCTGGCTTCCATGCAACTTTACATAATTGCCTGCAGATATTAGATTCCTCCTGGACATTGTGAGGAAGCAGTGTGGGTAGATTATGGGTGTTTTTTGCTGCACTAAAAGAATGTTTGCAGGCTTTTTATTTCTTTTAAGATTTTGTTTTTAAGTAATCTCTATACCTAATGTGGGGGTCAAACTTACAATCCTGAGATCAAGAGTTGCACACTTCGCCAACCAAGCCAGCCAGGCACCCTGATTGTAGGCTTTCTAAAAGGCTTAGAGTCACTAATCAAGAAGGGTTCTTTACTAGAGGGGTGCCTGGCTGGCTCAGTTGGAGAACATGTGATCTTGATCCTGGGGTTGTGGGTTCAAGTCCCATGTTGGGTGAAGAGATTACTTATATGAAAATAGAACTTAATAAAGAGGGCTCTTCACTGGAATTCATAGATGGGTTCTAGAAGCCTGTGAATCTTCTGAAATTTTTATACATATTTTCCTGCAAAGAAATGAAATAATGTTCTTGTTCCTAGTGGGATGGGAAGCACTGTCTAAAGCTGACTTGCCACTAATTTAGACTGAGTCCAACCCAGTTCACCACACCAAAGCACACACCTGGGCAGGCAGCATTTTTTGCCTTTCCAGCTCAGGCATTCTACATTTACACTCCAAGCAAGTTGCAAATTGAGTACTCTTACTTGCCTCTATGGGCTTTTCAAAACTGATTGTATATGAAGAAATACTTAAAACTACAGAAGTTCCAAAGAATTTGTGGACAGAAGTGCAAAAATAAAGCAGAAAACATGTTTGAAAACTCTGATAACTTCTTTGTTGCCCCAAACTCTATGGGTTTGTACTATAGATATGTTTGAAGCACTTCAATGTAGTTCACTTCTACTGTCAGTATTATAGGATGCCTAAGATTTCAGCTCTGGAGTCAGGTGGACTTCTGTTCAAATCCAGGCGCAACTACTCTGTGTGATCCCGCACAGGCTACTCTTCAGTTACAGCATCACAAATGGTACACTAGGGCAGCCCAGGTGGCTCAAGGCAGTTTAGCACTGCCTTTGGCCCAGGGCCTGATCCTGGAGACCCAGGATCGAGTCCCACGTCAGGCTCCTTGCATGGTGCCTGCTTCTTCCTCTGCCTGTGTCTCTGCTTCTCTCTCTCCTCTCTGTGTATTCTCAGAAATAAATAAATAAATAAAATCTTAAAAAGAAATAAATAAAGTCCTTTAAAACAAAACAAAACAAAACAAAATGGTACGCTAGCCTTGGAGGGTTGGAATTGGGGTATTATATGCCAAGCACTGTTCTTGCTACTTCATATATATTTGCTCAGTAACATAGCACAACATAACATAACATAATGTGTAATCTTCATACGAATCTGTAAGGTAGGTCATTTAAAATCATTGCCATTTTATAGAGTGGAAGACTGAGACACAGAGGACAATGACACACAATTATTAAATGTCTCATACATATACAATCCACACGGCCTGACAGATAGTGGGGCATGTCATATGGTCTCTGGAGTTGCTGAAATGACTATATGAAAAGATGAATGTGGGTATCTGAAGCCCAGCACAGAGCAAGCATTGAATAGAGGTGACTGTTTCCTCTTGAGAGCAGTTCTCCTTGTTGAAATAGTTGGCATCAGAGCTACCCTACATATAGCCCAGTCCCAAAGGACATTATGAATATTCTATTTTTGTGGACAGAAATGCAATACGGGTAAACCCAACCTAGACTGCAAGATGTTTGTGAAACATGTCTCTGTCCTAGGTGACAGTGACAAGTGCAGCCCAAGTGTGATTGTGTAGTCTTCAGGGCAGCGGTTGTGGGGTCCTCACATCTGGCTGTGTGGCATGACTTTGAATATGGTCTGACTACTTGTTCTGGTCAGGTTCTCTAGTCATCCCTGCAATTATTTCAATATTCTTTTTAAAAAGATTTTATTTATTTATTCATGAGAGACACGAGAGAGAGAGAGAGGCAGAGACATAGGCAGAGGGAGAAGCAGACTCCCCATGGGGAGCCTGATGCGGGACTTGATCGCAGTACCCTGGGATCATGCCCTGAGACGAAGGCATATCTCAACCACTGAGGCACCCAGGTGCCCCTATTCAATATTCTTTAGTAAACATTCCCCCGCCTTATTTTTGTTCACTGTATTCTATTTGCTTGCAACTAAGGACTCTTGAGATTTTCATTGCATTGGAAAATTCGTCAAACATTTCTAGAGTAGCTACTCTCTGACAGGATCTGGGTACAGCAAGAGCCACAGAGAAACTTCCTGCTCTCAAGGAGCTTATCTGAAAACCAGCCTTACTCTTCCTTTCCTTCTTTCCTGCCAGGGGTCATTCTGCTGGTAAACTAGCTCAAGCCTCCTTCAACCTTTCCTAAGTGATAAGTTTTAGTTCTGATACCATCCTGGTCCCTGCCCCTGATGCTTGACACAGAATATTTGTGGGGAATCTACATAGAGAGTACCAGGGACTCAATCAAATTGGATTAAGTCCATATACATACATATATATATATATATATATATATATATATATATATATATACACATACACATATACACATATGTATATATATACACATATGTGTATTGGTTCAGGAAACTGAACATTTTAGGGCCTGTCACCATCAGGCTGCCAGTGGCTCTGCACTTAGTGTGCTCAGATTGCCATAACAAATAGTACATACTAGGGTCTCACACAGATATTTACTGCCCTCTGTTTGGAAGGCTAGAAGTTCCAGATGAAGGTGTGGGCAGGGCTGGTTCCCTCTGGGGCTGTGAGGGAAAATCTGTTCCATGCCTCTCTTCTAGCTTCTAGTGGTTTGCTCACAATCCTTGGTATTCCTTGAAATGAGCCTGCTTAAAATATTAAGTAGCAGAAAATAGAATGCCTCCATCCAGCATTCCACAAAATGAGACTGATTTAATTCTTCCATGATAGAAGGTTCCTGGCTGAGGAACAGCTATCCTCAAAAAACCTGGGGTCTTCCCAAAACTCCTCGGCAGAAAGAATGCAGTACTTTCCAAAGTTGCATCTAAGTTACGGAGCCCAGAGCACTCACATCTCCCCATTACGCATTTATATCCACATTTCCATTTGAAACCAAACTTCCTGGAAGCTCACTCACTCATGTGACAAGGTTCTCACGAGAAAAGACACTGTGCCTTGAGCACTTATTAATATTCATCATTATTTCTAAATGAAGACCAAAATGAGATGATGTTGTCAAGGCTTATAAAAATGCATTATGAAAAGTCACCAAATATTGCTATGCAGAGGATGCGCCTAAAGCCTTAAAGTACACTCAGTACATTCTGGTCCTACTTAGAATCACACTTTCATTAATCCAGAGGGCGAGTAAGAGCTGCAGGTGAGTATATATGGTAAATAAAGCACAATGGAATACACTGAGCATTAAGATTATTGGCAAATCTGGCTTTTGATAATAGACCTGGTTCTAACCCCAGCTCCAGCCCTTGTACTCTCTGGGTAAGTAACTGAACTCCTGGAAGCATCAGCTTCCTCATCTGCAATATGGAAATAATATGCCTCACTCATAAGGTGGTTTTGAGGATCAAATAGTTTAACCTATGAAATCATATTGCAGAGCACCTGTCTATAGAATACACACAGCAAAAATGGCAATCACTGTGAAGTTAAACAAACAACTTTTTTCCTTTAATAATTAGAAAACCATAAGTGTCCTGGATCCTTTGGCTTGAATATGATCTTGACGTAAATGGAATCTCTGAAAAACCACACCTGGAGAGTTTTTTTTTTTTTAAAATCTCAAAAAGAGGTACCCTATCACATTGCAAAAGGAGTGTTTTATTGTGTAGTAGTCTGCGAGATGACTAAGTTATATCTCTAACTGTTTTTGAAAAGCCATCCATGCATACATACAGTGCAAGAGTTCTTTTTCTTTCTTTCTTTTCTTTTCTTTTTTTTTTTTTCCAGTGCAGAGTTCTTTAAGAAAAAAACTGGAGCAAATATTCTGGCATCTTCATCAAAACCGAGAAAGTGGTTGAGATGTTATATAAGCGTAAAGGACTAGGGATGATGGACACTGTTACAGCCAGAAGGGGGGAAACAGAGAGGGAAGTTTGTAGATGGTGGCATCCTTTTGGAGTAACAGTGTCTGGTTTCCTATAATACGCTGCTATAATATAAATTCAGAGGACAGTCTTGGAGCCCAGTAAATCAAAATTACATTTGAACCTTATTGATTAAATAAAAAATATCAAAATCAGTCTTCTCCTGAACCTATTTGCAGTTACAGGATATACCTGAATTTTGACACCACTGAGGGAAAAAAAAAAAATGCCAACTAAAACAAGGTGCTAGAGTTTAGTTTACTTGATTCACCTTTTCCAAGTCTAATGGCACATTACACTTAGCTAGTAAAGTAAGCGGTATTACTGTGGACAGGAATCAAAGGTGCCTTATATTGTCTTTTTTCTTAAGGTCCCTCATAATTTTGTAGGACCTAATGAGGATTTCAATTTTTGGTCACCTTAATTGTGTGCAGAAGGAGTAAGAGGTGTTAAGATGGGGTAAAGGGGAGATGCTAAGAAATCCAGCCCCCCTTACCCAAAAAACATGCAAGGGAAGAGGGTGTCTAGTCTCTTTATGTGCCAGATAGTTGACCCTATTATTCTGATGATTAATGACCTGAGATCTCCTTCTAGCCCTATAACTTTGTAATTCCAAGAATAAAGTCTCTCTCTAGCTATCAAGGCAATTAAGGTAAGGATCACACTCAGGTAAAAGTGAGATTATGGCCAGAGTCATCCAGATAATTAATAATAATCCTCTGCTTCCCTTTGGCATTGGAAGCCTGGAATGTTTAATCAAAAGAAAGACCCTTTTGAGTGAGCGATGGATGGTTCATCAGATTCACTGAGAACCACAGACACCTTGGTACCACAGCTGATGGGGTGTCTGCCTTGCAGAATTTGGAAAGTGCTCACATAGCTGGAGTGAACACAGTAGAGAGCCTTATAGGTTTGGGTAATCTTAGCGATAATGACAAGTAACAAGAAGGCTCTGAACAAAGAAGTTATTCCAAAAACCACCTTTGCACATAAGAAACACAGGAGGCGCCTAGCAAAATTGTTGAGATAGAGAAACTTTTGTTTAGCAACAATTTGCAACACTTTAGTTCTACCTCTCTCCTTTTGAGGCTATTCCCCTTCCTTGTAAGCATCTCTTCTCCCCTCCAACTCACCTTGAATACCCGCTCTTGCCTTTTGGTCCTACTTATGCTATGGAACCTTCTTTCTTAGATGTGCTCTCCCCTGTCTTATGATTGCTCAGGGGATAGGAATGAGTAGGATGATTCGGATTCATTTCAAACAAGGAGTCACCATCTTTGAAGTCACTTACCACCTATAGCCCAAAAAGCAATACTTGTCTTTTATATATATAAAGATTTTATTTATTCATGAGAGACATAGAAAGAGGCAGAGACACAGGTAGAGGGAGAAGCAGGCTTACTGCAGGGGGCTGGGGAGCCCGATGTCGGACTCAATCCCAGGACATGGAGATCATGACCTGAGCCAAAAGTAGATGCTCAACCACTGAGCCACCGAGGCAATCCGAAATACCCATCTTTACCACTTTCTTCCCCATGCTTGGAATGAAAAGCAGCTGTCCCATAGTGTGAGGAAGTCACAATATTTTCCTTGCTGCCTGTACTGATTACAGTTAAAGGGAAGGACCCACAGCTATTTCTAAAACTTTAGTACATAGCAGTAGCTCAGCAAAATGTACTCAGAACCATGGACCCCACCTTGTGCCTGAATTTTCTGAGGCAACTCTTGAGAATAGGAAATTTTCTTGTCATTTGTTGAATTTGAGGAAGGATACTAATCCCGTTCCGTGCGGTCAAATTGGATTCATTTATAAGGAAGAAAGGCCTGCCAGTAACTGTTGTGTAGCAGATAGTTGGCCCAAGCTAAAGGCCAACAGTTCCGGGCATGCTCTGACCCATCCTGGCTGGCCACATCCCACTGATGTGTGCACTGCGTAACCTTCTTGTTCTGCATCAGAGTCTCTTCTGATGCCCCCCTGGCGCACGGAAGGTGTAGCTCAAAAGCATGGGCCATCTTCAATCAATGGGGCAGTGGAGCTTGTGGGCTTGCGGATGAATCCTCTAGCCTGCCTTCCTTTAGACAGAAAATTCTGGGCAGCATTTCATGTGCTTTTTCTTCTTTCTTTCTTTCTTTCTTTCTTTCTTCTTTCTTTTTCTTCTTCTTTCTTTCTTTCTTTCTTCTTTCTTTCTTCTTTCTTCTTTCTTTCTTCTTTCCTTTCTTTCTTCTTTCTCTTTCTTTCTTCTTTCTTTCTTTCTTTTTTCTTTTTCTTTTCTTTTCTCTTTTCTTCTTCTTTCTTTTTCTTCGTTCTTTCTTGCTTCTTTCTTTCTTCTTCTTCTTTTTCTTTCTGTTTTTCTTCTTTCTTTTTCTTTTCCTTTCTTTCTTCTTTTTTTTCTTCTTTCTTTTTCTTTCTTTCTCTTTTTTTTCTTCTTTCTTCTTTCAGAGAGAAACAGACAAAGAGAGAGAGCATAAGCATGGGTGAGGGGCAGAGGAGAAAGCAGACTCTCTGCTGAGGCAGGGAGCCCAAGCTGCTGCTCCATCCCAGGATTCTAGGATCATGACCTGAGCCAAAGGCAGATAGATGCTCAACTGATTGAGCCACCCAGGTACCCCTCATGGGCTTTTCAAAGACGGCCTAGTGGAATGGAGCCCCTGATGACTAGCCCTGCCAATGCCAGTTTCAGTTCTACCCCTACTTTCCTTACTCTTTTGTTTCCTGGGATTCTCCCAATAGATTGCTTATACTCAAGACCTTGTCTTAGGGGTTCCCAAAGAAATAAATCAAGGGAGTGGCATTTTCTGATAATATTCTGTCCTGTGTTTGGACTATAAGTGTCCCTCAATTACTTTGACTCATTAAAGTTATGATATGTCTTATCCTAATTAAAGTAAGAAATGTAAATTTTTAAATGAGTAATATATATATTTAAAATGCCAGCAAGTAACATAGGAGAAAAGCCTTCAAGAAAGCATAATGAGAATGAAAAATAAGTTGAAGAATGATTCATTAAGATGCTTATATAATTGCGTAAAGTCATACAAAGTGACATCTCATGTCATTGATGGCTACATATATTTGTGGCTGAAGGACACATTCTGGATTTGTGGTGATAGACCCCGAGGAGGTAAACCAGAAAATGGGGCTTCTAAGTGGTTTACAGAGGATTTCAATTCTATCTGTAACTTTTTTTTTTAAGATTTTATTTATTTATTCATGAGAGACACAGAGAGAGACAGAGACACAGGCAGAAGGAGAAGCAGGCCCCATGCAGGGAGCTTGAAGTGGGACTTGATCCCGGTCTCCAGGATCACACCCTGGGCCAAAGGCAGCGCTAAACCGCTGAACCACCCAGGCTGCCACTATCTGTAACTTTTGTCGTATATTTTATTCTTGAATTTTTATTTAATTAAAAAATATTTTGGGATCCCTGGGTGGCGCAGCGATTTGGTGCCTGCCTTTGGCCCAGGGCGCGATCCTGGAGACCCGGGATCGAATCCCACATCGGGCTCCTGGTGCATGGAGCCTGCTTCTCCCTCTGCCTGTGTCTCTGCCTCTCTCTCTCTCTGTGTGTGACTATCATAAATAAATAAATAAAAATTAAAAAAAATATATTTTATTGTCAAGTAACATCCATACCCAATGTGGGGCTCAAATTCATAACCCTGATCAAGAGTTGCACACACTACCAACTGAGCCGGCCAGGAGCCCCTGTCATATATTTTAAAGAAAATATTTGAAGAAAATTTTACAAAATGTTAACTTGTTCATTTGGGTTGGAAAGTATGAAGGCATTTGTTATATTATTCGCTGTCACACATTTAAAAGGTTTCCCAAATTCAAAAAAAGCAATTTTAAATGTTTTAATAAAACTCAATGAATTCAAAGCCTTGAAAAATAACAGATGACCTATACAAACTCAGTCCCAAACCATAATAGGTATTGCCAATTTGAAATATGTTCTTCCAGATGTTTTTTCTAACTGAATATCATTGACTTGAAACGTAACTTTTAGTCTCGCTGTCTCCTCAGAGCTTAGAACTTCTCTTGTTGACTAGGGTAACTAGGGAGAAAGTATTGATAAGAGAAAAAATTTAAAAATATATTAATTTTTTCCCCATAAAGTGTGAGATTAACACTAGGAGATGAAATATGGGGTGTGACATTTCATGGTCACACAGACAGGGCTCCCAATGTAAAGAATGTTTGTTCTTGCCCCAGATGTCTGAACACCCAATCCAGAATTTTTATCAGGATTAAATCAAGTTCAACCATAGTTCTATCTTTTCTTCTGCCACCCATCTATAAAACTATAACATACAAGGTTTCTCTATCTGCCATAAGAACTTTCGGTTACTGGGCTATTTTTTTCTCTTTATGATTACAAATAAGCCTTCACTAAATCTGCAAACAACCTACAGTTTGGAATCTCGTGCATGGCTGCAACTTGGTATTATTTAATATTATTTTTATTAATACATGTGTTGGGAGACAAGAGAACATTTTGATAAATACTCATGAAATGTGCCAGATCGATGCATATTTAGAGTATCTATTTGCACAAAGCAATAACGTGAACATATGGCTCACAAGTTCTGAAGCCTGATACTGTTAGATAGATTGATGCTGGTAATTTATCATGTGCCGCTAGAAGCAAGAGAGATGGATTGTAAAAACCCTTTAATTGCTTCTGGCATCTAGGCAACAAACCTTTCTGGCCTTTCTCTCTTTGCCCACAGACTCATCAGCATCTCTGTGAAGTAAGATTCAAGGATGAAGTCAATATGGAACTTCTCTAAGTTTTCAGGAACAGACCAAGGGCTTGGTTATAAGCAGATCTAAACACAAAACACTACAGAGATAAACACCCCAATTCATTTTCCTCTGAGTTTTTTTTTTTTTTTTTTTTTAAGGGACCTACTGCTTTACATCCTGCAAATTGTTCTCTTTGTTTCTCTTCTCCCCAAACCCGGACCGGGGAACCAGGAAATAATAGCTTCTAAGGGCTGAGGGGAGATGGTGGGGAGTAGGCGGCAAAGCTATGGGAGTGATTTTGAAAAACTCTTGACTCCTTCAGACCCGCCAGCACCAGAAACTATAAATAGGAACGCTTGGCAAGAAGGGCAGAAGGGACAGACCTTTGAATGCTCTCGAGCAAGAGGGAGAGAGCAGGGATATCTTAAATATTTGGTACAAAAGCCACTTCATTCCTTTACAGCAGAGCTGCTTGGCCTTATGGGAGAGCATTTATCTGAGCAGGATTCAGAGCTGAGAAATTTTGCTGCAGTGGCTGCTGTTGATCTGATGGGATTCTTAAAAATCCCTCTTTGCAGGGGGCAGAAAAGTGGACAACCTTTTTATCTGGAGGAATATTTGTCTATTACATGTCTCTTAGGGACTGAATGATGCCCCACCACCAATCCATATATTGATACTCCAAACCCCAATGTCAGATACGGCCTTTCAGGAGGTAATGAGTGTTTGATGGGCTCCTAAGGGTGAGGCCCTCATAAGAAGAGAAGAGGACACCAGAGATCCCACTTTCTTACCTGGAGCACAGGGAAAAGGCTACGTGAAGACACAGCAGAGGGCGAAGTTCTGCAAGCTGGGAAGTGAGGCCATGCCAGGACCCATCCTTGTCCCTGCCTTGATCTCAGACTTCTGGCCTCCAGAACTGCGAGAAAAGACATTTCTGCTACATAAGCCACCCAGCCTGTGGTTTTCAATTAGGGGCTGTCTGAGGGGACATAGTCAATGTTGCTTAATGCTGGGAGGCAGATTCTCCTTCCTTCCTTCCTTCCTTCCTTCCTTCCTTCCTTCTTCCTTCCTTCCTTCATTCCTTCCTTCCTTTCCTTCCTTTTTTTTTCTTTTCTTTTCTTTTCTTTTCTTTTCTTTTCTTTTCTTTCTTTCTTTTTTTCTTTTTCTTTCTTTTCTTTTCTTTTCTTTTTTCTTTTCTTTTCTTTCTTTTCTTCTCTTCTTTCTTTCGAGACACAGAGAGACAGAGACATAGGCAGAGGAAGAAGCAGGTTCCCTGTGGGGAGCCCGATGAGGGACTCAATCCCAGGACCCCAGGATCATGCCCTGAGCCAAAAGCAGCCACTCAATCACTGAGCCACCTGGGTGCGCCAGGAGGCAGATTTCATTTCATTTGGGTCTATGAAAGGCACCAGATATATATCAAGGTGTGAGTGGTAGCAGAGTGGTTAAGGGAATTGGCTGTGGGACTGGACAGACCTTGTTCAAATCCCAGTTGACCACTTACTAGGTGTGTGATCTCTGGCAAAACGACTGTCCCTCAGTAGGTTTCTTCACGTGTAGAAGAGGAATAAGAATAGTTTATACTGCAAGATTGTTGTGAATTGTTTATACTGCACTGATGCGTGTGGGGCTTGCTGCAGTAGCTGGCAAATGGTACTCTGCAAAATGCTAGCTCTCACACCGAGGCGGAGGGCCTCATTTGTGTGGAGTCGGTTCCGCTTCCCAAGTACTTGCATAACCATCATTACATTTGATTTTTATAGCAATCTTATGAGATTCGTTGGGAAGGAAATATTAAACCCACTTGAGGAAAGAGGAAACCCAAATTCAGAGAGGCCAAGAAACCTGCTCAAGCTCAAATTTCTAATAAATCTAATAAATCAAGGAGGCCTAGGCTTCCATTGAAGGTCCCCTGACTCCCAGCTCAGTGCTCTCCTCACTAAATTTGTTGTCTGAATTCCTCTCTGCACCACCCCCTTCCCCTTTCTTCTTGTCTTTTTTTTTCTCCTCAACAAATATACACCAAGTTTCTATCATGTTCCAGGCATTTCCCTTTCTTCCCTTGGACTCCTGTGTTTCTTTTCTCTTCATTCACTGCGACCTGGATGCTGTGTGTGTGTATGTGTATGCATACGTGTGCACCTGCCTGGGAGTGTGCATGTGTGTCCACGCTCTGCCATCCTGGGCTGTCCTTCTCACTGGGGATGACCCTCTGCCATGTGTCTCTTCTCCTTACCTGCCAGTTTTTTTAGCTCATAGAAGTCAGCACTCAGCTTTCAAGGGCATATTATAAATAGAGCCTTAACAGCCAACTCTCTTTCCTTATCTGAAAGCTGACACCAAGCACAGGCAACCGGGACAAAAAAGAAACAGAACAGGGTCAGTGGTGGAGCAGATAATCAATATCTTTAAGTGATATGAGAGCAGAGAATCCCAAAGGGACGGTGGGAGGAGACCTGAAAATGACAGCCTGAGAAAGCCCGCTGGGCTCTTCCAGGGAGGGAGGGATGGGGCATTGTTTCAAATAGCAGGTTCCATATTACATTTGTTGTTGTTGTTGTTTTAATTATAAAATCTAATTGGTTTTATTCAGTGATCCACGAATGGGGTGGCATCCCATCTCACAAGTAGACAGGTGCTCCCCATATTATAATTTTTATATTTGGAAAAAAAACAAAAAAAACAAAAAAAAATCCCTTATTCTCACAGTACAAATGACTAAAATTAAAACTGTAGAATCTTGACCCCTGAAGCTATGTAGGAGTTGCAGCAGGTCCCAACGGGACAGGAGGTGGGCTCTGAATTGTGAGGTGAGATCATTACTCTGCAGTTTTGGCCATTTGGGACATGAATTCTAAAAGTGGAGAAATGCTTTAATGCGGAGTCTTCGGAAGGGAAGCAGGGCCGGGCAGTTGGAAGGAGTCAGTGCCGGAAAGGTTCCCATAGAGTTTAAAAAAGACCATCAAATCTAACTCCTTTGTTTTACAGAGGAGGTGGCTGAGGTGTTGAGAGAAGTCACTGGCATGAGGGCTAATAGTCGTCCTCACCCAGCACTTGCTTTGACCTAAAAGGGGGGACAGGGTAGGAGGGATATAGTGAAAGACCAGAGACTCTCTAAAGAAATAATCTTCTAAGTCTAATAGAGAATTAAAATGTGTCTTTAGGAAGCTGGGACTGATCCCAGGTTGCTGGCTCAATGATCCTGAAAGATGAGGCTAAAAGGGCTGTAGGGACATAAAAGCAGACTCCTCCTGCTGTTCTAAGTGACTTCTATGAGTCTTTAGGTAGGTCCTTCCAAAGACCTGAAGTAGTGGGTTGGACAGGAAGGGAGGTGGACGATTCTGAAGCTGCTGTTGGCTTCTGTGCAAGTAAAAAATGCCTCTTTAGGGAATAGAGGTTTGTTTGTTTTTTAATGATTTGTTCATTTATTAGAGAGAGAGTGTGTGCATAAGCAGGGGGAGGGGCAGGGAGAGAGGAAGAGAGGAAGTAGATTCCCTGCTGAGCAGGGAGCCTGACATGGGGCTCCATCTCCAGACCAGGAGATCATGACCTGAGCCATAACCAAAAGCTGGATGCTCAATGGCGCCCAGAGAATAGTTTTTATCTGTCCTGCACAACGAACCACCCCAAAAGCGATGGGACCTTCATCCTCACACTCACCTTGACTGTGGCCCACACTCTGACTGTTAGCCTGATGCTGAGCCTAATTCTTTCTTTGACCCTTACGTAAAGCCTGTCTCTGATCTTCACCATTTATGAGCCTGATATGGTGACCCTCATCAAGACCTTGACCCTGATTTTGAGCCTCACATCGAACCACTCTCAACTTGACTTTGACTCTGGTTTTCATTCTGATAGAACATGAACTAATCCTTCACCCTGTCCTACTATTACCTTAACTCAGCCTGTTGCTTGCCCAGATTTTGGCCCTGACTCTGACATTGACATGGACTGACTCACCTTTACCCTCATGTTGAGTTTGTCCTCTATATGGACTCTGACCCAGATGCTGATCCTAATCTTGACCCCGGAAACTTACCTTATCCCAACTTTCACCCTGGTCCTCACCATATCCCTGTACTTGACTATGGCCCTCACACTGACACTGACCCTTATCCTGATGATGGTTCTAAATCTTATCCTCACACTTCCTCCGAACCTGATCCTAATCCTCACCCTGATACAAAAACTCAGATCCTGAACTCGAGCCTCACCAAGATCTTAACCCTGACCTTGACTTAGATACTCAAAATTCTCTTCCTCCCTGACCTCTGACCCTTATCTTGAATGTCACACTGACTCTCACCATAATCCTGAGTCCAACCATAAATTTGATGCTGAATAAGCTTCTGATCTTGAACTTGGCTCTCACTCTGACCTTACCTTCATCCTGAATTTTACCCTCACTCTGTCTTTGAACCTTACTTTGAACATGACACGGATCTAACCTTCTCCCTGACCTTCATTTTGACCCTGGCTCTTTCCTTCATCCTACCAAGACTCATACTGACAAATCCTTATACTCACCCTAATTCTGACACTGACCTTTATTCTCACTTTGACCCTAATTTGACCGATACCCTTATTAGACCTTTACTCTACCTTTCACAGTGATCTTGAACCTGACCTTGAATCTTACCCTCACTTTGACCCTAATAGTAATACTGACTCTGTCAACCTAATTTTTACTCTGAAAACCTCACCCTGAATCTCTCCCTAATCTTTACCCTAATTATAAAATGACATTGTCACTGACCCTCATCCTTTCATATAATTTGACTCTGATCATAACCCTCACACTCACACACATTCTGAACCTGACCTTACCCTGTTCCTTATCTCTTATTCCTGGTACCCTGACCCCTCACTTTTATCCTTTTTGGAACTTGCACTAACCTTATCCTTACCTCGATCCTAATCCTAAGTCTCAGGCTGACTTTGTCCCAAAAGTTGACCTGGTGCTGATTTTTTTTAAAAGATTTTTAATTTATTTATTCATAGAGATGCAGAGAGAGAGAGAGAGAGAGGCAGAGACACAGGCAGAGGGAGAAGCAGGCTCCATGCAGAGAGCCCGACGTGGGACTCAATCCAGGGTCTCCAGGATCACGACCTGGGCTGCAGGTGGCACTAAACTGCTGCGCCACCAGGGCTGCCCTGGTGCTGATTTTCAATCTGACCTCTACTATCAGCCTTATCTTCACATTCTCCATGATCATCTCCTCAAACTGACTTTGACGTCACCCTAACACTGGCTCTGACTTTCCCACACCTGAGCCTTACCAGAACTTGATTCTCAACTTGCCCCCAGCTTTAACCTGACCCTAATTATCATTATTATTTTTAAAGATTTTATTTATTTATTCATGACAGACAGACAGACAGACAGACAGACACACACACACACACACACAGGCAGAGATACAGGCAGAGGGAGAAGCAGGCTCCACGCAGGGAGCCTGATGTTGGACCCAATCCCGGGATCATGCCCTGGGCTGAAGGCAGTGCTAAACCGCTGAGCCACCTGGGCTGCCCTAACCTGACCCTAATTATCACCTTATCTTGAAAACCCTGAACCAATCATCCTGAAGCAGACCCTGACCATACACTTCTCTTAAACTGACTCAGATCCTGAACTTGGCCCTAAACCTTCCTAATCCTGTTACTCTGATTTTCATCATGTTCTCAAGCTGACAGTGCCCTTACTCTGACTAGTTTCTTCTCTCTTTGACTTGTCCTTAACCCTGACCCTCTCCTTGAATTTTTATTCTCACCGTGTCTATAACCTTGACCCTGACCCACACATGTACATTGAAACATCCTTTCATTAAACATTTATTAAATCTTAACCCTGACCTACAGCCTCATTCTGATCTTACCCTGACTCTGACCCTAACATTGACATTTACCCTGATCCAGACCCTCACTCTGACTATGCACTTGATTTTCACCCTCACTTTAGTCTGAATCTCATCCTTATATTCATCTGACTCTGACCCTGATGCCTGGCCTGAAATTGATTCCAAGCTCCCTTTTATCCTTAACTTAAGCCTCACTTCTAACTCTGAAGATTAACTTGACCATCTTTTCACCCTGACACTCACCATTATCCTGATCCTCACATGATGCCAACTCTGGCCTCCAGTGACCTTTACCTTGGCCATCACCTTGATTATGAACTGCATGTTAATCTTCCCTGAGACTTATCCTGACCATGATGTTTACTTTGACCCTCACCCCAAATCTTGAGACCCTCACCCTCATCTTGAGACTGACTGGATTCTAGCTGAACCTGATCCTGAACACCACAATGATCCAACTTTCACCTCCACCCTGAACTTATCCCTCACCATATGCCTGATGCTGGCCCTCAAAATGCCCAGACCCTTATGCTGTCTCTGACCTTCACTATTATCATGACTTTCATCTTTGCCCAAAACCTACTTTCATGACTAAATTTGAGCCTAAAACTCAACTGACCTCAAATTTTACCATTAGCCTGATCCTATCCCTCACCATCACCTTATTGCTGACTCTAACCTGCATCCTTAATCTTATTCTGACCCTCACCATGTCCATGACTCTTCACTTGACCCTAAACCTTTTTCTGACTCTACCCCTCACCACGATCCTGATGCTGACCCTTACCTGAAACTTCAACCTTATTCAGACTTAGATCCTCACCCTCACTGTGTCCCTGGGCTTGCACTAGACCTTAACTTTCACTAGGAACTTGAACCTCAACCTCAACATGACCATCATCCTGATTCTGACCCTGATGCCAACTCTGACTCTCATTCCTACCTTGACACTCACCCAGATAGTGACTTTCACTTCTTCCCTATCTCTGAGGCTGACCTTGACCCTTAATACTATGATACCCTCTGACTTTGACTCCTACTTTGATCCTTACATTGACCCACATTATTATCCTGATCTTGACCCTGACTTTGAAGCTGATACGATGCTGACTCTCACCATGGCTGTCCTTAACTGTGACTATTTCCCTGAATCAGACTTTGAATCTGATTCTCACTCTGATCCTAATACTCATATTTACCTTTTCATGACCCTTATCTTCAATGCGATATTGACTGTGATGTCACCCTGACACTGTATCTGACTTCCTCACTCCTCAAACATCACTCTGTTCTTGATGATCAACCTGACCATGACCCTATTCGTTATTCTGACACTGACCAATACCCTGACTTCAACCTTTACACTACTCTCACCCTGAACCTGACCTTCATCCTGTGTGACCCTGAAACTCAACATGACCCTAATCCTGAACATACCTTGATTCTTACCTCACGCTGACACTTAATCGGATTAGAATTCTCATCCCGACCCAGGTCCTCATGCTGTTCCTTCCTATGAATAATGACTATTACCCAGCCTCATCTTTATTTTCACCTTAACCCTAATCCTAGCTTTGACCCTGACCCTGAGCTTCATTCATATGTTTACCCTCGCTCTTAGCCTGACCTCACATGGAGTCTCATCCTGACTCTGACAATGACTTTGATCCTCAACCTGACCCTCACTGTGACCATCACCTTGACACTGATCCTTAAATCTACAGCTACCCTCACTTGATTCTGCACCAGACCTTCTCTTCTCCTTCATCTGGACACTAACCGCCTCACGGACCCTGACCCTTTACTTGATCCTAACATATACTCTGACTCAGATCTTTTTTTTTTTTTTTTAAAGATTTTAGTTGTAAGTAATCTCTACATCCAACGTGGGGCTCAAACCCACAACCCTGAGATGAAGAGTTATACACTCCACTAACTAAGCCAGCCAAGCACCCTTCACTCTGACCCAGATCTTGATCCTAACACTGATCTGGATCCTTACTATGATCCTAAAGCTCACATGACCCTGACCCTCAATCTTACCCAATGACCCTCTCCAACCCTCAATGTGATTCTTATTCTCATAATGGTTCTGACCCTTAAAATGACCCTAAGTATTACCACATTGAGTTTGAACATGAAATCTTGTACATTTACAAGCTAGTTTCAACTAGATTTCTTATAACTAGCAATAAGAACATAGTTTAAAAATCTATGTATAATTCTGAACTTGCTTACATTTGTATGCATGTTTTTAAGCATGCTGCTTTGAATGGTATTAATATGGTCTACTTCAAAGTAAGAAAGTGCAGTTGAGGAGAACATGTGGTTCTCATTGATTTGCCTCAGATAAAGCATGGGTTAATTCTAGCAGTCAGTAAAAAAATTCTGTAGAAACTAATGTCTGATTTCTCCTTTACTGCTAGTCTGTTCAAGCAAATATGATTTTCAAGGATATTTGCTTTAACTCACAATAAGAAGTTACTGTATACAGAACAATGTGTAAATTTGAATTCATTTTCACATATATAGCTTGGATTCCTCTTGTTCTAACTCACAGGAAGAAAATGCAGTGAATGCACAGATGAACGCAGATAAACGTATCTGAGGTTTTCTTGGTCATACCTTACATACATCTCTATGTAGGCAAACAGAAGTAGAATTGAAAAAAATCTGTACTAGTGCAAAGAAGCTCAGTCTCAGACATTTCTCTTAAAAGAAACTCCTTAGTGCTTCATAGAGTAAATAAAGATGAACACAAGCGTGGATGAATGTGTGCCATTCATCTCCAAGGCACATACTTACCATGGGGTATGGTAAATGAGGAAGAATCTAAGAGCAGTGATGAAAAGAATCTGTACTAATATAAACAAGCTCAGTCTCAGACATTCTTGCAAAAATAACCCCTTATTGTTTCTGCAAGTAAAGCAAGATAAACACAAGGGTAGAAAACATTTAAAAACACATTGTTATAACAAAGAGAAAAGAAGATAAAAATATACTGTTTACTAAATGTAGTTTTAATTGACTCTTTGTTTTTTAAATGTCAGTGGATTAGCAAAATATGCAAATAATTTTGGATAGCAATACATATAAATTTGTATTTGCGTCCTCAAAGCTTTTGTTTCTTTTTTTTTTTTTCAAAGCTTTTGATCAATGTGAAGTAAATGCTCAGAAAAAAAAATTACCTGGTGGTTTTCAACTTTCTGCCCTCTAGGTATCTCTTACATCTAGAGGAAAAAAGAAAGGAATAATAAAAAAGGTATTTGGTATAGGTAGTTGATTATACTGGGTACAAGCACTGCAGAGATATACAGATGTGTGTGTACAGGATATGACTTTCTGTTTACTTTTAACAGTTATGCAGTTCATTCACATAATAAATTTAAGATTACATATTGTTTTATTTATTATATTGTCAATCATATTTTAAAGCTATCATTTAAATTATCTATATGTTTTATATCTCTATATATCTTTTTAAAAAAGTAAACTCTATGCTCAGTGTGGGGCTTGAACTCACAACTTCAAGATCAAGAGTTGCAATGCTCTGGGCAGCCCAGGTGGCTCAGCAGTTTAGTGCTGCCTTCAGCCCAGGGTGTGATCCTGGAGACCCGGGATTGAGTCCCACGTCGGGCTCCCTGCATGGAGCCTGCTTCTCCCTCTGCCTGTGTCTGTTCCTCTCTCTCTCTCTTTGTGTGTCTCTCATGAATAAATAAATAAAATCTTAAAAAAAAAAAGAAAGAGTTGCATGCTCTACCGACTATGTAGGTCTTGATGCAGACAATTTGTTACATAAGTAATGTGCCAAAAAAATAAAATGATAATTTGGGCCTTTTGTGTAAAATGACTTATTTTATGCCTAGATCAGAAGTTCTTTTTTGTCACCAGCTATTAACTGTTCTTTTAATATTAATGCCATGCTTTTTGCATACCCTTCAACCATTTTCTTAGTAATTTTCTAGGCCACCCTTGATCTACTTTTATTTATTTGTTTGTTTGTTTGTTAGTTTAGGTTTTATTTATTTATTTATTTGAGAGAGGGAGAATGCACACTGTGGAATGGGCAGTGGGAGAAGCAGCTCCCTGCCAAGCAGGGAGCCAGACGTGGGACTTGATCCTGGGACTCCAGATCATGACCTGAGCTGAAGGCAGATGCTTAACCGACTGAGCCACCAAAGTGCCCCTAGTTGTATTTATTTAAAGTTAAAAATGCTATCACAGAGTTAAATTAACCCTTTAGACACAGACAATTTCCAGAAATTAAATTACTTCATATGCCATTGCCAGCTCACAAAAAAATAAAAGTGCAAATATTTATACTGATAGTAAATGTGCTTTTGAGGTAGTCCACAAATTCAGAATCATTCAGAAACAAAGGTGTTTCTAACCTTGAAAAACCTATATAAATTGGACATTAAAGAACTTTTAGATGCTTTGCTATTATCTAAGAAAATAGCTATAATAAAAATAAAAGGTCAAAGGCAAAGACCTATAATTTGACAGTAATGCTTGGGCTGACCATTATGTTAAACAAGGTTAACCTAGATAAATACCTTATAATCACACAGACAAGAACACTCTTGGAGAAATTCAAAGACGCTGTTACCAACTGTCTGAAAGAAGTCTCTAATTCAGTTTCAGTTGCTCCCTGCACCTCAGGATGGCTGATTATACCAAAACATTTGAAAAATGGAGTTTAGCAAAAATTCTTCATGATATTACCCATAAAACAAAGATAAATCAGAAATAATATTCAATTAACACTGGTGGCCTCGTTTTAGGTGTAGATGCCACAGATGTTTTCAAAGCAAGTCTTACATGGCAACCACACAATCCTGATAAAATGGACAGGGTGGGTCACAGACAGGTGCCCTGTGGACACCTCCAAATGGACTTCATACTAACACTTTCTTTTTTTTTTTTTTTTTTTTAAATATTTTTTTCAACTTTTATTTATTTATGATAGTCACAGAGAGAGAGAGAGAGAGAGAGAGAGGCAGAGGGAGAAGCAGGCTCCATGCACCGGGAGCCCGATGTGGGATTCGATCCCGGGTCCCCAGGATCGCGCCCTGGGCCAAAGGCAGGCGCCAAACCGCTGCGCCACCCAGGGATCCCCATACTAACACTTTCTATGGTGATTTAGAAATATGTTTTGTTCATTGGTGTTTACTTCCAGGGTGCAGTGAAATTTTACCCTGTTGTAAAGCTATTCCCATACTTGGGGAGGAGGTAATGGCTTAGTTTTGCTTTCCCACCTGGTAAATTTTCATTTACCTCTCTAATGACAGAGACATTCATTTTACTAGTACTTGGGTTAAGTACTTTTACGTGGAAACTTCACTGTCCTTGTCATATCCAAGTCCTCAAGAAATATAAAGAGAACAGAGCATTTATTTATTTATTTAAAATATTTTATTTGTTTATTCATTCACGAGAGACCCACAGAGAAAGGCAGAGACATAGGCAGAGGGAGAAGCAGGCTCCATGCAAAGAGCTGGAAGTGGGACTTGATCCCTCGTCTCCAGGATCACACCCAGCGCTGAAGGCAGATGCTCAAGCACTGAGCCACGCAAGTGTCCCGAGAACATGATTTTAAAGTAAAATTAACAAGGCTCTCAAAGATCCTTGAACTCCCATCAGCTTGGCAATTTGTAAGATCAACCCTTTCTGGGGCTCACTGGTTTTCGCCTTCCTGTGCAGGGGCGAAACTTCCTCCAAGGGCCAGGTGGTTGTACCTGGTGGCCTACCTGTGGCCCAGCCCTGCCTCCCTTGGAGGAAGAGAGAGAGAGAGCGTGACCCAGGGATGGGTTGCAAGTTTTCCACCACCCAGCATCCTTTTGCAATTTATTTATTTATTTTTTTAAGATTTTATTTATTTATTCATGAGACACAGAGAGAGAGAGAGAGAGAGAGAGGCAGAGCACAGGCAGAGGGAGAAGCAGGCTCCATGCAGGGAGCCCGATGTGGGATCAATCCCGGGTCTCCTGGATCAGGCCCTGGGCCGGAGGCAGGCGCTAAACCGCTAAGCCACCCAGGGATCCCTCCTTTTGCAATTTAATTGTTTTGGCCCAAGTCACCCTCCCCCTACTCCTCAAGGCATGCTCGCTGGCAGGCGGTTGGCAAAGTGTGCAGCGGGGAGCCCCACTCCTGTGAGCCGGGGGCGGACAGGGCCCCCCAGCAATCCCCCCGCTGCCCGTTACCGACCTGCCAGCGAATGCCAGGGCTAGCGGGGAGATGGGGGGCATCCTCCTCTTTCCTCCAAAGGAGGAAGGACACAGAGGGCAGTGGCGGGGCTCCCGGACTTGCTCTTTCAAGAGCGCGCGCTTGGGCAGCTCCGGTGGCTCAGCGGTTTAGCGCCGCCTTCAGCCCAGGGCGTGATCCTAGAGACCCGGAATCGAGTCCCGTGTCGGGCTCCTGCATGGAGCCTGCTTCTCCCTCTGCCTGTGTCTCTGCCTCTTTCTCTCTCTGTGTGTCTCTATGAATAAATAAATAAAATCTTAAAAAAAAAAAAAAAAAAGAAAAGCGCGCGCTTGCGCTGGGCAGGCCCGAGGGCGCGCGCTGCAACCGCTGCAGCGGCTCGGCGTCTCCACCTGCTGGGGAGACCTGACCTCCCTGCTTCCAGGGAGACCTGACGTCGCGGCGGCCGTGTTAGACCAGAACAAGCACGAGTAGGTCAGGCCTCGCAAATTGTTGAGGGCTGTGCAAAAAAGCATTGAGAATGACCGATGATTTGGTGACAAAAGGAACTGCTGTGGATCTGGCCGTAAAATAACTCAGGGACTTTTCTTTGAAAAACCGAAAAAAAAAAAACCTCCAAAAAAATTAGAAGAAGAAAAACCGAAATCAGGGACGTCTGGGTGGCTCAGTGGTTGAGCATCTGCCTTTGGCCCAGGGCATGACATGACCCCTGGAGACCCCAGATCGAGTCCCGCATCCGGCTCCTGCATGGAGCCTGCTTCTCCCTCTGCCTCTCTCTCTCTCTCTCTCTCTCTGTGTCTCTCATGAATAAATAAATAAAATCTTTTAAAAAAAATCCTAATTTATTCCTTTGGCACATTATTGATATAACAAATTTTAGGGAATGATATATTGTTATGCATTATTTTTATGAATTTGGGAATTCATTCGTTCATATATATTCCTAAATAGGTGATAATTTAGTTTCTGACTGTGGCTTTACTTTATTTATTTATTTTTTTAAAGATTTTATTTATTTATTCATGAGAGACACAGAAAGAGAGAGAGAGAGAGAGAGAGAGAGAGGCAGAGAGAAGCAGGCTCCATGCAGGGAGCCCGAAGTGGGACTTGATCCTGGGTCTCCTGGACCAGGCCACGGGCCAAAGGCAGCACTAAACCGCTGAGCCACCCAGGCTGCCCCTGACTGTGGCTTTAAAACACACTATCCTATACATAGACCTATCTCTGCCAGCCTCATAGCTAGTATTAATTAGTATTTTTAATTAATCACCCACCTTTTTCTATAGTCATAAAAAATCACCCAGAGAACAAAAGTTTTAACACCATTGAGCTTTCTTAAAAATAAGCACTTATCTCCTATTATTTTAAAGTTTTGAAAATGCAAATTAAGGTATTCTAGGGACACCTGGGTGGCTCAGTTGGTTGGGCATCTGCCTTTGGCTCACGTCTGTGATCCCCAGGTCTTGGAATGGAGCTCCATGTTGGGCTCTCTCAGGGAGCCTGCTTTTTCCTCTTGCTTTGCTGCTCCCCCTGCAGATGCTGGTGCTCTCTTTCTCACTCTTTCTCTCAAATAAAAAAATAAAATCTTTAGGGGCACCTGGGTGGCTCAGTCAAGTAAGCATTTGCCTTCAGCTCAGGTCATGACCCCAGGGTCCTCAGATCCAGCCCTGGCCTTGGCATTGGGCTTCCTGCTCAGCAGGGAGTCAGCTCTGTTTCCCTCTGCCCCTCCCCACCACTTGTTCTATCTCTCATGCAAATAAAATCTTTTAAAAATAGTCTTTAAAAAATTTTAAAAATAGACTTTAAAAAACCAACAAACAGAAAAACCAAGATATTCTAACCCTGGCCAAACTGACCACAGTCTGTGTCCATGTGTGCATTTGACTTGTCACTGCTTTTGAGCCCAAATGGGAACATACTTGTGATTGAATAAATTGGGCTTGTTACTGGTTGCACTGGGAGAGAATACACCAACTGGGAACCATAGGATGTCTCAGTTAGATGGCATTAGAAAGTACCCATTATAGAATTTGGGCTTTAATCAGGTGATTTTAGGAGGGCCTAAGGAAGTGAGGGTTTGCTCTAGATTGAGTGTTATTAGAAAGTGGGGCCAATTCAGTGATTGGGTACTTTGTGGATACACAAACACATACTTAGGTAATTTAAAGTTTTTAACTATAAAGCTTAAAAGATAGTTTATCAGTATATTAAATAAAGCAATATATATCATTTTAAATTACTATGTGAACTCACTGCAACAACTTTCTAAAATTAAGCAGTAAAAAATCAAGTAGAAGCTCTCTGTAATTTTTATACCCACTATAATCAACTATCTATATTATCTATATCTATTATCTATATTAATTGAAGAAATCATTCTTTTCTTTCTTTTTTCTATAGACATAAGTGACACCTAGAGGCCAGAAAGTTAAAGACCATCCAGGTAATATTTTGAGCACTAGCTCATATTAATTAAAATTTTTGAGGAGGTAAGTACGAACATATATGTATTATCATCCAGAGGCATTTGCATATAAGACATAAGGGGTCAATTAAAATATGTAGATAGTCCTCTTTTTTTAAAAGATTTTATTTATTTATTCATGAGAGAGAGAGAGAGGGAGAGAGAGAGACACAGGCAGAGGGAGGAGCAGGCTCCATGCAGGGAGCCCAATGTAAGACTTGATCCCAAGTCTCCAAGATCACACCCTGGGCTGAAGGCGGGGCTAAACCGCTGAGCCACCCAGGCTGACCCAATAGTCCTCTTTTTTTCTGCACGTAAGAATGTGCCTTTAAAATGAGTGTGTTTTGCTTTCCTGATGTTTATTTCAGTTTAGGGAGCAATGAGAACTTTCTTATGAAAGAAATATCAGAGACTGAGCCAGTTTGCACGAATATGAATTGTTTGCAATACTATTTCTTGTTTGCCTAAACTGAGACCTATGTAAGATTTCTGTGAAGAAAAAAACCCCCAAAAGCTCAGAAACATTCTTTACCCCAAGTTCTCTGTCTTCCTATGAGTTACAACAAGATAAGAGGAATTTACACTGTATATGTGAAAATGAGAACATACATACACATTGTTCTCACACTAAGCTCTCACTGCAAATTAAGCCAATACAGTTGAAAGTTGTATGTTTGTGTACCAGACAAGCAGTGAAGAAGAAACCAAGCTCAAAACCAAACATCTGCCTCTAAAGAGAATTTTTTGTTAGATTTACTTATTTGAGAGAGAGAGAGAAAGAGAGTAAGCAGGGGAAAGGGACAGAGGGAGAGAAAGAATCTCAAGTAGACTCCCTGCTGAGCATGGAGCCTGACTGATGGACTCAGGACTCCATCCCCTGACCTCGAGATGATGACCCCAAGACCACAACCTGAGCTGAAGTAAAGAGTTGGACACTCAACTGACTGAGCCACCCAGGCACCCCTATAAAGAGAATTTTAAATGATGGTTACAATTAACAGTTAATGTTGAACCCATGCACCACCTGAGGTAAATCAATGAGAACCACATATTCATCTCAACCGTTCTTTCTCATTTTGAGGTGGATCATATTAACACAAATCAAAGCAATATATTTGAAAACATGCGGTTCAAGTGTAAGTTCAGAAGTATACACAGTTTTCAAAAATACATTCTAGAAACTAGAATGTAAGTGTATGAGATTTCATATTCAGACTCATGATGATGATGATGAGGTTCACATCAGAGCCAGAGGTCATAACAGAAATCAGGGTCAGTGCCAGGGTGACCATAACAGAAATCAGGATTACCAGTGACCAGGTAATCTGGTCAGGATTAGGGTATTGATCCAGTATTTCATGACAATAGGAAATGTTAAGTTCAGGATGAAAGTAGGATTCAGGTCAGGGTCAGAATATCAATGAGGGTAATGGCCAAGTTTTATGTCAGAGAGAAGGTAATGGACGAGGGGAGGATGATCATTAAGGATAAGTGTCATGCTCAATGTGAGCATCATGGTCACAGTAAGGGTCAGGATCAGTGTCAGGATCAAGGTCAAAGTGTATGTCAGGGTCAAAATGAGGATCAAAGTCAGTGAAGGGTTTATTGTCAGAGTGAGATCAAGGGAGAGTCAGGTACAGTGTCAGGGTTAGTGTCAGAGTGAAGGTAAAGTCAGAGTCAGGATAAGGGTGAGTAGACTACTTATTATGGGTAGCCAGGTGATACCCAAGGTCAGGTTAAGAATCAAGATTACTCTTATTTATTTATTAGAGAGAGAGAGAATCATAAGCAGGCTCCACACCCAGTGTAGAGGCTGACATGGGGCTTGATCTCACGACCCTCAGATCATGACCTGAGCCAAAACCGAGAGTTGGATGCTTAAATGACTGAGCCACCCAGGCACCGGAAGAATCAAGGTTACTTTTAGTGTCACTGTTAAGAGTCAGGGTCCGAGTGAGGACCAAATAAGGATCAAATTATGGGTGAGGATTAGTGTCAGTTTTTAGGAACAAGGTTCTTTAAGATCAAGGACAAGGTGAAATGTGGAGTCAATGTTTGGGAGAGAGTCAAGGTGAGGGTCAAGGTCATTCAATATGAGTGTGAGATAAGAGTCAAGGTATAATCAGAGTCAGGGGCAGAGAGTCATGATCAGAGTCAACGTTTGGTTAAGGTCAGGTTCAGGGTGAGGGTCGGCATTGTCGTCAAGATTTGGGTATTGGTAAGGGTCAGGGTCAGGTTGAGTGTCAGTCAAGTAAGGTACAAAGTGTCAAGAGGTCAGAGACAGTGTCAGGGCAATGTCACGGTCAGAGTCAGATTAAGCATGAGGGTCCTGGAGAAGGTAAAAGTGATGGTCAGGGTGAGAGTGTGATGCAGCATCAAGGTTAGGGTGAAGGTCAGATCATGATAAGGGTCATGTTGAGAGTCAGTGTCAAGTCAGCTCAGGGTGAGGGTGATGATTAAGTTCAGATGATAGTTAAAGTAAGAATCATAGTCAGGGAGAAGCTTAGAGTCAACATGAGTGTGAGGGTCAGAGTGAAGGCGGAGCCAAGGTAAGAGTCAGTGTCACAATGTGCCATTGTAAAAGCAAGAGTGTCAGTGTCAGGATAAGGATAAGGACCAGTTTCAGCTTCAGGATTAGCAACTGGACAAAAAGTGAGGGTCAAGAGAAAGAAGTAGGATAAACAAAAGATTAAGCTGCAATTGAAGGTCAGGATCAAATGCAGAGTCAGGGACATATGAAGGGTAAGACTGAAGTTGAGGGTGCATGTGGTGGTCGGTGTCAGGAAAATGGTAAGGAATAGGATCAGGGTGAGCGTGAGGGTCAGATGAGTTTTAAGGCCAAGTACAACGTCAGGATGAATGACAGTAAAGCTCTAGGTTAGGGTCAAGGTCATGTGAGGTAATTGGGGGAATTGTGAGGATCACTGGGAAGGTCAGGTACACAGTGAGGATCAGAGTCAGATTCAGAGTAAAGATCAGTGTAAGGGTAGGCATCACATACACAGTAAGGATAAGGTCAGGATGAAGGTAAGGATGTTAGGGTTAGACCATGGTGAAGTTCAGGCTCAGGCTTAGTATAATGGTCGTCATCAAATTGAATGTTATAATAAGAGTCAGGGTTATGAGTGTAAGGGTCATTATAAAGGGTCAGGGTTAGGATACGTCTCAGGGTTAGCTTCAAGGTCAGATCAATATCAGGTGGAGGGTCAGCTGCTGTATCGGAGGATCAGAGTTAGGGTTAGCTTCAGGTTAAGGATAAGAGTGGGTTGGTGTCATCATCAGAATGAGCAACAGAGTCAAGGTCAATGTGAGAGTAGGTTTCAGACTTTGGTGAGAGTCAAAGTCAGATGTAGGGTGAAGGTAAGACTCTGAGTTAGGGAAAGTATAGGCCAGAGTCAGGGTGAGTGTCAGTGTCAGTTTCATGGTCAGAGATAAGGTCAGTGTGAGGTTGAAGATTAAGATCAGGGTCAAGTACAGGATGAGGGGGAGGTTCTACATTAGTGTTTGTGTGAGAGTAAGAGTTAAGCTTATAGGAATGGTAAGTTTGAGAGTGAAATTCAGGGAGATCAGGGATCCCTGGGTGGCACAGCGGTTTAGCGCCTGCCCTTTGGCCTAGGGCGCGATCCTGGAGACCCGGGATCGAATCCCATGTCGGGCTCCCGGTGCATGGAGCCTGCTTCTCCCTCTGCCTCTCTCTCTCTCTCTCTGTGTGACTATCATAAATAAAAAAAAAGAAAAGAAAAGAAATTCAGGGAGATCAGAGTTAGACTGATGCTGAAGTTCAGAATAAGGGTCAAGGTCTGGAAATGGACACAGATAGGGGTAGGGTAAAAGGTGATTGTCAGTGTCAAGATAGGGGTGAGTGTATATATTTCAGGGACGGTGTTAGCTTGATAGTCAGAGTCAGTATCTAGTTGAAGGTCAAGATCAGGGCCAGTGTCATGGTGAAAGTCAACATGAAGGTTAGGGGTGAGTAAGGTTCAGAGTTTAGTTTAGGATCAGGGTCAACAGCAGGATATTTTCAAGATAGGGTGCTAACCAAAGTCAGGTTCTGGGCATGGTCAGGGTTCAAGTTGATCCTTAAACTCAACCTGATACTCTGTATGCCAACTTCGAGTTTGAATCTTACCATGTCTATGAATATGACTCTTACCTAATTGTGATTCTCATCCTTATTGGGGCACTGCAGATTCACATGGCCCCTCACCATGATCTTTTTTTTTTTTTTTTAAAGATTTTATTTACCCATGAGAGACACAGAGAGAGAGAGAGAGAGAGAGAGAGAGAGAGAGAGAATGGCAGAGACACAGGCAGAGAGAGAAGCAGGCTCCAGGCAGGGAGCTTGATGTGGAACTTGATCCTGAGACTCCAGGATCACACCGTGGGCCAAAGGCAGACGCTTAACCACTGAGCAACCCAGGCATCCCTCCCTTCACCATGATCTTGACCATGAATTTTAGACTCACCTTTTTTTAAAAAAAATATATTTTATTTATTTATTTGAGAGAGAGAAAGAGTGTTGGGGGAGGAGCAGAGAGAGAGGGAGAGGCAGACTCCTGCTGAGCAGGGAGCCTGATGTGGGGCTTAGGACCCCAAAGGTAGACACTTAACTGAGCCACCAAGGTGTCCCTAGACTTATCTTTTTTTCTTTTAAAGATTTTATTTATTTGAGACAGAGAGAAAACAAACAGGAGAAAGGGGAGGAGAGAGAGAAGGAGAAGCAGACTCTCCACTGCGCATGGAGCTTGATCCTTACCCCACTTCTAATATTTAATCTCAACGTGACCCTTAACCTGACTCTGACCTTCACTAGACTCTCTTACCCTCACCAACACTCTGACATTTATGCTGACCCTGACGTTGAATCTGACCCTCATTCTCATACTTTTTCTGACTTACTACTATATGTCATCCTCTCGCTAATCTTCACCTTCATTCTGTGGTGACCATTACGTTGACTCTTACTATGACCCTGCCCCTTTCCCTGATCCCAAACTGACATATGTATTCACATTAACTATAAACCTGACTCCAACATTCAACTGACCCTGACACTAAGCCCGAGTTAGACCCTGATCTTCACAGTCACTGTACCAAGTCTGAATGTTACCCTACCTCTACCTTGACCCTGACTCTGATCCTGACACTCTGTCCCTAATGCTCACACTTATCTTCACTGTGATTCTTACACTGACCTTGTTCATGAAATTGACCTAGAACTTCACCTGACCTAACTTTCACCTTGACACTGACCTTGATATTCAACTTATCCTTACGCTGAACCTGTCCTCACTCTGACCTTCACCCTAGCTATGATATAGACCCTGAATCTCACTAGGTCCTAAACCTGACCCTCATAGTGTTCTTAACTATGACCTTTATCCTGACCCTGGCATTCATGTAGACTCTTGTGCAGACTCTGATCTTGAACCTGATGCTGAACCTGACCCTACTCTCAAATTGACTGTGACGCCAACTATCATTCTGATCCTGAGCCTGCATCAGAATTGATACAGCCAGAATTGACTCTACCTTGTCCCTGACCTAGTCACCCTTTAAAAGGCCCCACTCTTCAAACTGATTCTGTCACCCTAACACTCTCTGACCTTCTCACCCATGAGAAGTTACCCTGAAATTGACCTTCAACCAGATTTAATCCCTGGTTGACAATCCTAAATTTGGCTTTGAGGTGTTCTTAACCTTTACACTTCTTTCCCTTTGGCCCTGTCCTGAAACCTACCCTGCACAGAGCTTCATCTGAGCTTTCACCTAATCTTTACCCTCAAAGAATGCTGACCCACACCAGGATCCTTGCCCTTTCCCTTAACCTGATCTGACTTTCACACTGACCCTCATTTGAATGTGACCCTGATCTTCTTTTCAAACCTTATAATCACCCTGACTTTCACCTTGAACCAGACCTTTACACTAACCCTGATTTTTATCCTTACCCTGAACCTGGCTGTGCCCAAAAGCCACTCTACTCTGAATGTGTTTTACCGTGTATACTACCCTTATATTGATCCTAATCCTGAACTTGACCCTGAAAATTACCTGACTCCAACCATCCCCCTTACCTTCAGCATGACCATACTCTTTCTTTGTTATGCAACCTGACCATCAACCAGACCCTTTCCCTAAAATGTACACTCATTCTTACTCTGGTACTGACCATCATTTCTCTCCTATTCAAATGGTCCGTCACACTTACTGTGACACACAAGCTGAATCTGACCTTAACCTTCTCCTGAACTTCACCCCCATCTTTACCCTCACCATGTTTATAACGTTGATTTTTTTTTTTACAACCTTGATTTTTACCCACACTGACCTAGAACCACCCTCCACCTCAAAATATGCACGGGACACTTGACCTTGAGATTCAACTCTATCTATACCTCCCTTATCTGTCACCATGAACCTGATATTGGCCCTTACACTCACCATGACTCTCATCCTTACCGTCATCCAGACCGTTGTCTTTACCCTGCTCTTGACTCTGACCTTCACTGTGGTCTGAATCTCATTGTCATGTGGGCCTGACTCTGACTCTGGTGTTCGTCTCAATATTGATTCTAACCTTTACCCTTATTCTTAAGTGGACTTTGACTCTAAGGCTTACCTGACATTGTTGGTCACAGAGGCTCATTCTGACCCTAACCAAGATCCTTCCTGATTCTGACATTGAAGTTTGCCCTGATCCTAACCTTGATGTGAGCCTGCTACTGATACTCACATAGACCCTGACTTTTCCTTTGATCCTCAGCTAGATTTTTGCCCTCATACTGAAGCTGAGCCTGACTCTGAATCTGAACCTAAATTTAAACTTCACCATGGCTAAACCCTGACACTCACCCTCATGCTCATGTAGACTCTAACCTATTCCTCACTATATCCCTGACATCTGCCTTCACATTCACCTTGACACTGAGCTTCACCTTGAATCTGACTCTGATGTGTACCTGACTTTCACTGACCCTCATTATTACTATGACCTTGACCCTGACCTAGAACTTTACCCTCATTCTCATCCTGACTCTGCCCTTGGCCCCAAAACTCACCAGACACTAATGCTCTTACCTGACCCTATTCCTTACTATGATCCTGATACTGACCCTCATTCTTAATATCTTTTTTTAAAATTTATTCATTCGGGCAGCCCTGGTGGTGCAGCGGTTTAGCACCGCCTGCAGCCCAGGGCTTGATCCTGGAGACCCTGGATTGAGTCCCACATCAGGCTCTCTGTATGATGCCTGCTTTTCCCTCTGCCTGTGTCTCTGCCTCTCTCTCTCTCTGTCTCTATGAATAAATAAATAAAATCTTTAAAAAAAAAAAAAAGAAGCCTGACCTTCAGGCTGCAGCTTTAAAAAAAAAATTTATTCATTCATGAGAGACACAGAGAGAGAGAGAGAGGCAGAGACATAGGCAGAGGGAGAAGCAGGCTCCATGCAGCTTGGGCTGATCCCAAGTCTCCAGGATCAAACCCTGGGCCAAAGGCAGAAGAAGCTCAACTGCTGAGCCACCCAGGCATCCCTTAATATCTTTTTAAAAAATATTTATTTATTTATTTATTTATTTGAGAGGGAGACTAGAGGAGCAGGGGAGGGAGAGAGAATCAGAAACAGCCTCCCTGGACATGGGGTTTGATCTTATGACCGTGAGATCACAGCCCAAGCTGAAACCAAGAGTCGGATGCTTTACTGACTGTTGCCACCCAGGAGCCTTGCTCAACTTTATTCTGACCAGACCCTCACCTTCTAAGTGTCCCTGATATTTCACTTGACCCTGACCTATATTCTGATTCTGACTCTGATGTTCACCCTGATCTTTAATCTGTCCTAACCCTCATCTTTACTATGAACCTGACTTTGATCCTGAATCTGACATTAATACTTAACATTTACTTTCACAGTGGTCCTTACCTTGATTCTTCCCTCACTCTGACCCTTACACTCATTTGGATCCTGACCCTCTCCCTGACTGTGGCATAACCTTTCCCCTACCTGAACGTGATCATTATTCTAATCTTGACCCTGACCCTGGAGCTGATTGTCAAAGTGATCCCCATGACTCTGACCTTCACCTTGACTGTGGCCCTAAATTAGACCCTGCACCTGACCTTACTCTGATCTTTTTTTTTTTTAAGTTTTTTATTTCTCTATTTGAGAGAGAGAGAAAGAGAGAGAGAACAAGAGCTGAGGGGAGAAATAGAGGGAAAGGGACAAGCAGACTCCATGCCAAGTGCAGAGCTAGACAAAGGGCTCCATCTCACGACACTGAGATCATGACCTGAGCGAAATCAAGGGTCAGATGCTCAACTGAATGAGCCACCCAGGTGACCCCCCCATCCTGATCTTTATATTCATCCTTATTCTTCATATGACCCTTACCTTCAGATTTGAGTGTGGCCCATTTGTAACCCTGACACTGCCTCTGAATCCCCTACCTCTCCTACCATACCCTATACTTGACAATGAACTTGATTTTACCCCCGACCATCACCCTGAACATGGCCGATACCCTAACTTTAACCATGATGCTCACTCTGGCTTTGAGCCTATTCTCATCCTGAACCTGGCTCTCATCATACTTTTGCCTTGAACTAAATCACACATTACCCTGACCATGAACTAAATCTCACATGAACTTTTCACAGGGGCTCTGAACGTGACCATGACCCTCACCTGACTCTAACTCTCACTGCTACCTGCCCTGAACTCTTATTCTCACCCTGATCCTCACTCTCACTTTGATTCTAATCCTGACCCTTATCCGGATGCTGAAATTGACCTTGAACATCATCTACACCTTAACTATCCAGGAGAGTAAAAGCAGAAGCAAACAGCAGCTGCTGTAAAGCTATGAGCTTCCTATAAAAGCTTGTTTAAGAAAGAAAAAGGGACACCTGACTGGCTCAGTCAGAAGAGCAGGTGACTCTTGACCTCAGGGCTGTAAGTTCAAGTCATCCGTTGTGTGTAAAATTACTTAAAAATAAAATCTTTATTTTTTTTAATTTTTAAAAATATATTTATGATAGTCACACACACACACACACACTCACACACACAGAGAGAGAGGCAGAGACACAGGCAGAGGGAGAAGCAGGCTCCATGCACCGGGAGCCCGACCTGGGATTTGATCCCAGGTCTCCAGGATCGCGCCCTGGGCCAAAGGCAGACGCTAAACCGCTGCACCACCCAGGGATCCCAAAAATAAAATCTTTAAAAAGAAAGGAAGAAAAAAAGTATTGGCCAAGTTGACTTCAATAAAAGGTATTTGAGTGTCCCAAGCTTGCTACACCCTGAGAATCACCTCAGTCTTCACCAGTTAGGATTTCCACAGCCCTTCCTCCCAAAGTTCTAATTTCACCTCATGTAATCGTTTATATCATCAGGCTTCAGAAAAACCATTAAGTTATCTTATTTTGAGAAGAGAAAAGATATAGAGGACAGAATTTTGCTAAATTAGCTGGCTTATTTATTTATTTCTTGAGAAAGAGTGTGGGGAGGGCCAGAGAAAGAGAGGGCGAGAAAAAACCCCAAGCAGACTCCAGGCCAAGTGCAGAAGCCCACCTGGGGCTCACTTCAGAACCCTGAGATCCTGACCTGAGCCAAAATCAAGTCAGTCACTTAACTGACTGAGCTACACAGGCACCCCAGCTGGCTTTTTCATTTAAGTAATTTTAGTGTTGAGTATTTGAGTGGTAATCCCGACACTTCTACATCATTCAGTTTCTAACAGTTTACCATTAAAGAAAGCACAATATTTGGCTTGTTCAAGCAAAAGTTTGGTCTTTGTTCAAGACCAAAGTTAAATTTACAGTTAAAGAGTGTATATATTAAATTGTATTTAACTAGTAACATAATAGTAGATGTCTCCTTAAATGGCTTAATTCTATAAAAGTTTTACAATACAATTCATAAAAATTTGATGTTAATTAAATTGTGATTTCTGGATTCTTAACTAACTTTAAAAGCTTAATTAATAGGGCAGCCCGGGTGGCTCAGCAGTTTAGCGCCCCCTTCAGTCCAGGGTGTGATCGTGGAGACCCAGGATCAAGTGCCACGTTGGGCTCCCTGCATGGAACCTGCTTCTCCCTCTGCCTCTCTCTCTCTCTCTCTGTGTCTCTCATGAATAAATAAAATCTTTTTTAAAAAAGCTTAATTAATAAATAATTAATTTAATCATATTTAATGTTTAATTAATAACCTTTAAATGTATGAATCTTTCTAAAAGAAAAAATGCAAAGACTGCTGTCTAAATAGAATCTTAATTTCCCTTTATTTCTTAAAATGTCAGTAGATTAATAAAATATGAAAATGGCTTTGAATTCTAATACATATAATTGGTTTTGCTTTTTTTTTCAAATTGTAAAGTAGTAGGAGATAAGTGCTCATAAAATGTTCCCAGGATAGTTTTAAAAAATTTATTTATTTATTTATTTATTTTTAAAATTTGATATATTTAAATTAAAAAATCCAAACACAATCCATCTATTTCTCTCATCTCCCAACCCCTACCTCTGGCAATGACTGACATATTCTCTGCATCTATGAGTTTGCATATAAATATATATAATTTTTGGAAGATTTTATTTATTTATTATTTGAGAGAAAGAGAGTGAGCAAGAGTAAGAGAGAGAGAGAGAGCACAAGCTGGGTGAGGGGCAGAAGCAGAGGGAGAAGCAGGCTCCCCACTGAGCAGGACTCAATCCCAGGACCCTAGCTAGGATCATGACCTGAACTGAAGGCAGACACTTAGCAAACTGAGCCACCCAGGTGCCCCAATGTTTACTTATTTATATTAAGATTCCATGTATAAGAAAGATCATGTGGTATTTACCTATGACTCAATTCACTTAGCATAATGCTCTCAAGGCCCATCCTTGTTGTCACAAAAGGCAAGATTTCTTTTTTTATTTTTTTTTATGGCTGAATAACATTCCATAGAATATATCACACCACAATTTCTTTATCCATTCATTCATCAATGGATATTTATGTTGTTTCAAGATCTTGGCTATATATCATTAATCTCCAGGGAAATGGATACCAAAACCACAAGGAGGCGGAGCACCTGGGGGTGCATCTGGTTAAGCATCTGACTCTGGTTTCCACTCAGGTCCCAATCTCAGTGTCCTCAGAACCCTGCCTCAGGCTCTGTGCTTAGCACAGAGTCGCTTAAGACTCTTTTTCCCTCTCCCTTTGCCTATTTCTCTCTCAAATAAATAAATAAATAAAATCTTTAAAAACAAAAACCCGCAGTGAGGTGTCATCCTCCAGCTGTCAGAATGGCTGGTATCAAAAAGACTAAAAATAAGTGTTGTCGAGATAAATACTTAGTAGTGCAATTGCTGGGTCGTGGGGTAGTTCTACTTTTAACTTTTGGAGCAACTTTCACACTGTTTTTCAGAGTGGCTGCACCAATCTGTTTTCCCACTGACAGTGTAAGAGGGTCCCTTATCCAGTATTTGATTTGAAAATATCTTCTCCCATTCAGTAGGTTACCTTTCCATTTTGTTGATGGTTTTCTTTGCTGTGAAGACTTTTAGTTTGAGGTAGTTCTACTTATTCATTTTTGTTTTTGGTGTCAGATTTAAAAAAATCATTGCCAAGACCTATGTCAAATAGCTTATTGTCCATTTTTAATTCTAGGCATTTCATGGTTTCAGGTCTTACATGTAAATCTTAATCCATTTTGAGTTAATTTTTGGGTATTGTGTAAGGTAGGAGTCTAGATTCATTCTTTTGCATTTGGCTGTCCAGTTTCCCCAACACCATTTGTTGAAGAGATTGTCTTTCTTTCCTCACTGTTTATTGTTACCTCCTTTGCTGTAAGTTCATTGACCATGTAAGCATAGGTTTATTTCTGGGCTTTCTATTTTGTTCCATTGATCTACGTGACGGTTTTTGCGACAGTCTCCCACTGTTTTTATTACTATAGCTTTGTAATTTAGTTTGAACTCAGGGACCAGGACAGGTTTTTACTTTCTATCTTCTGGGTGTCTCTTGTGTCTAAAGAAAAGAAAGAAAAAGTTGATTACTTTAAAGATGGCAGTTACTTGTAACATTCATACATACAGTTCACTACTTTGAGAGCATTTGGCACAGCAGTGCCACAGTGGATCAATTACACTCGAAGGTTGTCTTGGTCACCTGCCATAGTGAGCTCAGGCTCTGGTAGTCCATAATATTACTCTGAGTTCACCTGTTTATGATTCTATATCCCTCATTATACTGGAGCATTATGGTGGCAGGGAATGAAACCCAATCATGTGTGTATCCCATATCTAATTTAGAACCTGGCACATAGCAGTCATGCAGCATGTTGGAAAGAAGAGGGAAATGAATACTGAACCTAGTTTATTTCTTTTGTTCCCCTTTATCTGAATTTGTATAAAAAATGAGACAATTCACCTAATGATGTGGTGCTAGAATTCCTGGCCTTACAGCATGAAGATTACATGAAAATATCAAGAAGAGGGATCCCTGGGTGGCTCAACGGTTTGGTGCCTGCCTTTGGCCCAGGGCGCGATCCTGGAGTCCCGGGGATCGGGTCCCGTGTAGGGCTCCCTGCATGGAGCCTACTTCTCCCTCCTCCTGTGTCTCTGCCTCTCTCTCTCTCTCTCTCTCTCTCTCTCTCTCTCTGTGTCTATCATAAATAAATAAATAAACAAATCTAAAGAAAGAAAGAAAGAAAGAAAGAAAGAAAGAAAGAAAGAAAGAAAGAAAGAAAACATCAAGAAGAGTTATTGGATGGAGTTTGTGGCCAAAAATACCCATACTGTTTACACCTGGAGGTTCATCCTTTTGGATTTTTAGAGTTTTCTGTTTTTATTTTTTTTATTTTTATTTTTTTTTTGAGTTTTTTTTTTTGAGTTTTCTGTTTTTAAAAGCACCTATTAAAATGTCGATAGGTCATGACAGGATTTTGTCTGTCTCATTCACCAGTCTATCATGCCATCAAGGACATTGTTTTTATTTTTATTTATTTATTTTTTAAAAAATATTATCTATTTATTTATTCATGAGAGACAGAGAGAGAGAGAGAGAGAGGGGCAGAGACACAGGCAGAGGGAGAAGCAGGCCCCATGCAGGGAGCCCGATGTGGGGAACCCGGGATCAGGCCCTGAGCCAGAGAAAGCCGCTCAACCGCTGAGCCACCCGGGCTGCCCAAGGACATTGTTTTTAATCACAATATTCCACATCAAACTAATGACTGGAACACCATAGGAGTTCAGTAGAGATTACTTGAAGAAATGACTTTCTTTTACCAACTCTGGCTCTTGTTGGCTGCTGGCAGCAGTTAAGGAGTTAAGGAGTGTGGTAGTCTTTCAGCAAAAGATTAGTGATGTCTCCTGTGTGCACAGTAATGCAAAGTAAGGGTTTTTGTGATATGTTTACCATGAATGTATTAAGCCACTCGTAGCTGTCAGCTAACACTTTATTTTCCATCTAACATCTTAGACAGTTGACTGCGAAGAGGAAGACTATGGTACTAGAAGGTAGGAAAGAGTATTGACCAGGAAAGACTAAAAGGGTTTGAGATGGAAATGAGAATTCTAGAAAACAGATTCTGCAGCTTCTATATCTGGCTAGGTACCTTGGTGGAAAAGGAATAATTTCAAGCTTCTCTTATTTGCTAGTTTTTGTTTGTTTGTTTTAGTTTTCCCACAAATTAAAAGGTTAGGTTGTGCAGTGCAACAGTATTTTAACATTTTGCTAATTGAATGAAGCTAGTGATGTGCAACAAAAAGATTTTCATGTTTATTTACTGAGATTGTGCATGCACTGTGTTAATTTCACACTCTTTGCACATGTATTTTTCCTGAATTAGAGAGAGGGAGAGAGAAAGAGAAAGAGAGAGAGAGCGAGAGAGAGCGCATTGTTGAAGTTCAGAGATAAAGGAATAATTTTAAAGAACAAAGAAATGGATTTATAATTCCCTGTCCCCAGAGTCTCATATCTTTCTCTGGTTAGGAAGCAGATGTACTCATAATTTTTCTAAAGCTAGATTATCTCAAGGCTTTATGTCCAAAATCAGACTGGAGGTATTTGCAGGTTTTTTATTAAGAGCTTGAAGAGAATTTGAGGGATGAAGGAGGCATTTTATTGCACAAACACAAAGGTTCTTCTACTTCTCCCTGCTTGAAATTACAATGTGAATGGTGTCACTGCTGTATAAAGCTACATTCATTTGCATCTGGAACGGAGTGTGCTTTGATGAGTTTGTGAGGGACAATCAAGTTTTCTGTCACCTTGTCACACATGGAGTTTGAGGTATTAGAACAGAGGGGCTGTGTCACGTTAGCACAGAGGGGCTACAGCCTCAGTTTCCCACCAATCCTCGAGACCATTCTAGTCTAGTTCGAGGCTCTTTCATTCTCAGCGTGGTCCCAACAGTTCGAGGTTTTACTGCACACGAAGCAGGTACAACCTTCCCCATGTATCTTAATTTGTCATTTGTAATGAGACAGTACTCGGAGAAGACAGACTCTGAATTCATTTTAAAGGCACATCTGGGTTCAGCCTTGGGCCTGATGTTAACATTTTACTTGAAATACTCTACATGGTTCTTTGATGAATAAGAACACTGTGCATATAAAACAATTGCCCTCATCTCCAAATTCCCACCCAAAGCAATTGACATATGCTGTGAACTTTCATGTAAACAAACGCAGAGTTAAAACCAAGTTGCTTTTTTTTTTCAAATTGCAAATGAATCTCACTGTTTATTGCCGAATATTTGGGAAAGAAGATAGACACACGATATAGATTTTAGAAATACATTTCTCAACTTAATTTTACATCTTGATTGTAAGTCCTGTCCTAATTTTCTTGTCTGTTTCAGCAGTCTTTTAGAAAACTATTTAATTAATTAACTAGTTAATTAATTAATCTATTTATTTATTTGAGGGAGGGAGAGATCAAGGGGGCAAGAAGAGCAGAGGGGAAAGGGAGGAGAGGGACAAGCAGGCTCTGCATTGAGGACAGAACTAGACACAGGACTCAATCTCATGATCCTGAGATCATGACTGGAGCCAAAACCAAGAGTTGAATTTCTAACTGACTAAGCCACCCAGGTGCCCCTCGAAGATGAGGAGAAACAGGCAGAAAAGGACAGCACAGTTGATCATCTATTATTGCTCTTGATCCATTGTTAAAACAGCCTGTTAACAAGAGAGAAATAGTTCTGCCTGGTGTTCATGAACCAGAAATTCATTCTATGTAAGTGTGAAGTAGGTACACCATGGGTATTCGTGTAAGCACAGAGTTCTCTGAGTATTTAATGAGGGTAACTTAGATATTGTAAGGGAAAAGACTATAATTGAAACACTCTGGAAAATTTACTTCTGAGGGATTAGTTAATGGCATTCTTTTATTTTTGAGAGTTATTTTAAATCATTCTTTCCCCATATTTACTAAAACAAAAATGTAGTTTCTTCTTTGAGCTTCTCATTTCTGCAAGCAACATACAGTGTTACCAGCTGTTGCAAACTAGTCAATCTATTGTCCATAAGTCAATCTATTGTCACAGCCAAACTGATTGCCCATCGCCCTGGTTGGATTCAACTGTGTTTCTGAGCGAGCTCATTTCTTGAAAGGAAATCATGGCAGGGCAATGGCAGTGAACTCTGGGAGAGATGGGGATCACGGAAATCAGGATGAAGATCACTCCATGGGGTCCATATGTTCTCTTGCCAGGAACACATACTCCAAATTGACATCCTTTGTCTGCCAGCTGTCTGAAATACAGGAGGAATAGTTCTCTGGAGGAAAGGCAGCCCGAAGATTTCAATAGTGTTACTAATCCTCTAGTATTGGTCTCCAGGAATGTCAGATGTCCTCTGCCCCTCCTTAATGCACATAAGCTTCATTACAGAACTGAAGATGCCCTTGTGTCAGTTTCCTTCATTCTCTTCCTCCATTCCTCTCTCCTATCTTCCCTTCATTCCAACATTTGAGCTCAACTATATGTCTGGCACTGAGTACACAGTTGGGAACTTGATAGACATTGTCCCTGTGTTAATGGATCTTATTATCTAGTGTGGGAGAATTAAATGAGTATACACATACATAATTACAAGTCGTAATGGGTGCTGAGGAAAAAGTATGATGGTATGGGAGAAAACTGCTGGGAGTTGGGTGATGAGAGGGAGAAGGCAATCTCTAAGGAAACCACATTAACTGAGTCCCCAGAGAAAGCCATGTAAGAAGGAGAAATGTAGGTGTGGGGGTTAAGCGTGTGCAAAGGCCCTGAGACTGAAGGTATGGCTAAGATCAACTCATCTGAGGCACCAAAAGCCCCCAGTGTTGCTAAAACTTCACCAGCAGAGAAAGGTGGCTGACAGGCCATGAAGTTGAAGCACTAGTTAGGGGACAGATCATTCAGGCTAAAGGGAAAAATATAAAATGTCTGTTGAGAAATAAAACTTGCAAGAGGAACAAAAGTAAGAATTAATAGAGGATGTAGGATTGTGCCTGACTGACACATTGCTCTGCAGGTGGTATTGTGTTCTCTCATAAATTATTTGGGGGAACTGTGGCCATTTTGCAGTGTTAGCAGCATTGCATCTGAGAAATGACAAAGGTATGAACTCACTTTTTCATGAGTCTTTGAACTCTAAACAGGTTCAGCTAGGGAAGATCAAAAAGATTAATGCTTGGCCTGTAGCATTAAGCCCAAAGCGTTCATTTAGGATGCCTGCTGCTAGCTCAAAACAATAAAAGGTTGTGCCCTTTTGAATTCACGGCTGCTGTTTGTTTGGCAGAAGGTAATAAATAAAAAGACCATGGCGCCTTGGAGCTCTTTGGAAGGCTTGCAATAAGGAAGGTAGAAGGTATAAAATGGCAGATTGAGTCAGGAGAGGCACCTGATGACGGAGTTGGTGAATGGAAATTTGAAATAATAAATATCATTCTTTAAAAGAATTTCCACAATCAGGGGCTCTGTGTTGTGTGATACAGTGCTCCCCTCATTGCCGTGTCCCCTTCTCCTCTGGAACTCCAGCGACTCCGACCCCTGAGGCAAAAATGGCATTGAGGGGTAGGGAGCACTTTGATTATTGGTTGATTAAAAACCGTTTTGCATCAGCATTTTTTTTATGAGACTGAGTTGCATTTCATCTTTGAAATGGAATATATTAAATGTGTTCTACCTCCTATGAAGAAGTGTCTTGCTTGTGGTAGTAAAATATACATAACATGAAAATGACCCTTTTAACCATTTTAAGCATGTAGATCAGTGGCATTAAGTACATTCACACTGTTGTGCAACCATCACCACCATCCATCTCTAGGACTTTTTCATCTTCCCCTACTGAAATGATGTGCCCATTCAACACTAACTACCCATCTCCCTCGGCCCCTTCTAGCTCCAACCACCATTCTCCTTTCCTTATCAATTTGACTGCTCTAGGCACTTCTTAGAAGCAAAAGGATATAGCATTTGTCCTTTTCTGACTGGCTTATTTCACTTAACATAATGTCTGCGAGGTTCGTCGGTGCTGTACCATGTGTCAGAATTTACTTCTTTTTTAAGGCTGAATAATATCCTCTTGTACATTTATACCACAATATAGTTATCTTTTCATCTGCCAACAGACATTTGGGTTGGGGAAAAAGTGTCTTAATATCAACATGATCTTTGTTTTCTTATCTCACTTTTTTCTTTAATCTCCCTTTTCCTCTTCTCCTTTCTTTGCCCCATCCCTTCCCTCTCCTTGTCTTCCCTCCCTATCTCTCTCTCTGGCCATAAAGAAGATAGAATTTGACTAAATATTATTATCATTGGGAATCTTGAGGAATAGTGCAGTGACTTCCTTTTTTATTATAGTAGACTTTTCTTAAAAAAAAAGATTTTATTTATTTATTCATGAGAGACACACACACATACACACAGAGGCAGAGACACAGGCAGAGGGAGAGGCAGGCTCCATGCAGGTAGCCTGACGTGGGACTCGATCCCGGGTCTCCAGGATCACACCCTGGGCTGAAGGTGGCACTAAACCACTGAGCCACCCAGGCTGCCCAATAGTAGACTTTTTAAAAAAAGATTTTATTTATTCATTTGAGAGAGAGCAAGGAGACAGAGCACTAGTGGGGTGAGGGGCAGAAGGAGAAGCAGACTCCTCACTGAGTGGGGGATGTAAGGATAGGTCCCAGAGTCCCTGAGCTGAAGGCAGACACCCCAGTAGAGTTTTTTAAAGAGCAATTTTATACAGCAAAATTGACCAAAAAAAAAAAAAAAAAAAAGCACAGAGTTCCCATAGACTCTCTGCACCCCTCCCCAGCCTATCGGTGTCCCCACCAGAGTGATGTCATTGTTAAAATTGATAAACCTTCAGTGAAACATCATGATCTTCCCAAATCCATGGTTTACATTGGCTACATCCCTCTTGGCATTGTACATTCCAGGGGTTTGAACAAATGTATTATGACATGTATCCGTCATTATCATACTAATTTATTTCACTGCCTTAAAAATCTCCTGTTCTCTATTCATTCCTCTCTCCCACCAAGCTCTGACAACGACTGATCTTTTTCTTTTGTCTTCATAGTTTTCCCTTTTGCACAATGTCATGTAGTTGGAATCATATGGCATGTAGCCTTTTCAGATTGGCTTCATTCACTTAGTAATAGGCATTCAAGCTTCCTCCATGGCTTTTCATGGCTTGATAGCTCATTTCTTTTTAGTGCTGAATGATATTCCATTGTCTGGATGGACCAGTTTCCTTATCCACTCACCTACTGAAGGACATCTTGGTTGCTTCCAAGTTTTGGCACTTGTGCATAAAACTGCTATAAACACTCACGTGCAGGTTTTTGTGTGGACATATGTTTTCAACTAATTTCAGTAAATACCAAGGAGTGCAACTAGCAGATCATGTGTTAAGACTGTGTTTAGCTTTTTTTTTTTTTTTTTTTATTTATGATAGTCATCACACACAGAGAGAGAGAGAGAGAGAGAGAGAGAGAGGCAGAGACACAGGCAGAGGGAGAAGCAGGCTCCATGCACCGGGAACCCGACGTGGGATTCGATCCTGAGTCTCCAGGATCGTGCCCTGGGCCAAAGGCAGGCGCCAAACCGCTGCGCCACCCAGGGATCCCTGTGTTTAGCTTTGTAAGAAGCTGCCAAACTGTTTTCCCACGTGGCAATGAATTCCTTTGGGTTTGCTGTTTTCCTTTAAGAAACCAGGAGTCCAGGCTCAATTCCCATACCTAAAGTTACAGGTGACAGTTTGGATTAAGTGGGAAAGTAAGTGGGGAATAGTTAGTCATCTCATAGGGCCTGATACAAAGTGACTGCAATTTCTTTTACTCATGTGGAGCTGTCCAGGGGAACTGGACAGGGGCATGTGGAGTCAGGAGAAGGTTTTTATAACTGGTTCAGCCATTAATGAGCCAAGATACAATTTTAAAAATTATTTATTTATTCATTCATTAGAGATACACAGAGAGAGGCAGAGACATAGGCAGAGGGAGAAGCAGGCTTCCTGCAGGGGAGCCCTATGTGGACACGATCTCAGGACACTGGGGTGATGACCTGAGCCAAAGGCAGATGCTCAACCACTGAGCCACCCAGGCAATCCCCAAGAAATAATTTTTGGAGGTGATTTGCAGAGAGAAGGGAGAGGAGAGATGGGGTGTCTCTGAAGAATTAGGTAATGGTTTGCATCAAAGAAATGAGAAATTGAGTAAGAGGCAGCCTTCTTAAACTAGCAGATTGTAAGAATCACGGAACCATGACAAAAAATGAAGTTGGTTGGGTGAGATATTTATAGGGAAAAAAAGGACATTATGCACACACAGTAGGTGCTTATATATTACTTGCCTGATGGAATTAATTGGAGGAATAATGAAAGTTGTTGTGCTTAGTTGAAACTATGGTTTAATGGTGAACATTTTTCTTTAATTTTCGTCTAATGGGGAGATCGTGAACCCCATTTATGTTTTTCCATTATTTCCTATACTACAAAGAAAAAAAAGTAGCTCAATTTGCCCTTGAATATAACAATTGTGAATGGCTGAGAAAAATCATTTGCTGTCCTCATCTGTGTCACAGGGGTGACCTGTAATTCTTTGTTGCCTCTTCAGCAGAGAGGAACAATTACAGCCAGGGCACTTCTGGGTCCTATTTCAGTGTGACAGGCTTGCCAAACTGATGAACAGTAAATGCACAAGGCAAAAGGTTTTAAGATAATTTCCATGTCCAATAGATTGGAGATCTTTGTCAGAGAATGCAGAAATTAGCTGAACAAATTTCATCCTGATTATTTTTATACATGTCTTGGAATCCTAGCCAGAGCTTCATATTGGGTCAGATATTGAACAAAATCCAATTATGGCAGATAATTGATTCATTTTTTGTAAAGTCTACTCAGGTTTATATCAAGGAAAAATGTAAAAAATTAAGCAATGTCATGTGAGTGGCTGTCAGCTGGATATAGGTCTTAGCAATACTAATTATTCATTAGAAATTGCCAATAATGCAAAGAGAAAACAGATCATTACTAATGTACCCAACAATAACCAGTCATCCTACAGACATTTTTGGTGTGCATTTGCAAATTATATTTTGCCTCTAAGATTGCCCCCAGTGATTCCTACTGCATATATACATTTCCTGTGTAATCCCCTCTTCCTGAGCACAGGCTGGCAAAGTTGATGGGATGTCACCACAAAAATTAGATTACCAAATTTGTGGCTTCCATCCTGGGTGTTCTGCTTCACTGTTTCTTGCTTGCTCCCTCTGATAAAAGCCAGGGGCCATGTTGCAAGCTCCCATATGGAAAGCACAGTGTGGCAAGGAACTGAGGAAGGCCTCCAGGCAATAGATAGACAGTGAAGACAGTGAAGATAGACAGTGAAGCCTTTGGTCCAACATCTTGCAAGGAACTGAATCTTGCCAACACCCATGTGAGTGAGCTTGGAAGTGGATCCTCTCCCACTTGAGCCATCAGATGAGATTGCAGCCCTGGCTGGCAGCATGACTATAGTATCCTAGAGACTTCAAGCTAGCCTGTGCATAGGTAGACAATATCCAGATATTGGACCCAAAGAAACTCTAAGATAGTGTTTGTTGTTTTAAGCTGCCAAGTGTTGGGGTTTTTTGTTATGGAATAACAGATAACTAATATGTATATGTTTATAAAAATTGGATTATGTTGTCTTTTGTCAGTCAGAGTTTTATCAGCAAAAGAGGCACTCAATTGGGATTTTTAAAAAGATTTTATTTATTTATTTGAGATAAAGATACAGAGATAGCAACCAAGATAGCACAAGTGGGGAGGAGAGGGAGAAGCAGGCTCTCCACTGAGCAGGGAGCCTGATGAGGGGCTCCATCCCAGGACCTGGGATCATGACCTGAGCCAAAGGCAGACACTTAACTGACTGAGTCATCCAGGTGCCCCTCAGTTGGGATTTTTGAGGAGAGCTGTGGGCAGTGTTAAGAAAATCAATTACCTATGAAAGAGGAGGCTGGGGCTTACAACAGTGAAAAGCGATTATCATCCTTAGCCCTGAGGAAGGAAGGAAAGGAAAATGTGTTACAAGAGGTCAAAAAGAGGGGAGCCACAGAGGGGAAGCTCTTATGGGAGCAGATTTGTCAAGGGACACACCACCTGACAAAATTGGGTCAAGGCCAGTAGGGAGCAAGGAAGAAATACTCTGGCCTCTTTTTTTTTTTTTGCCATCCTCAGATTTGCCCATGACTGTCATTGGCCAAGCACAGTTGGAAGCCAGAAGGCAGTTCCTAGGGGTCAGCTCCCTAGGACAGAGAACAAGGCAGAGAAAGCAGAGAATAGATCTGCTGAGGCATAAAGAGAAAAACCAGCATATGCCTATGTTCTTGTGCAATTATTTTTATGTTTATCATCTTTCTGTATCATTAAGATTCTTCTACATCATGGTTTTAAATAGCTACATATGGGCACTATTACAAATTGTCTCAGTCACATATTGATGAACATTTTTGGATGTACAAAAAATTTTCCTTTTGCTATGATAAGCAGAGATGAATATCCTTATAGTCCTACTTCTATGGATTTAAGAAAATGGTTTCTTAGAGCATAATGCAAGAAGTAGAGATAATTAAGGACAAAGAACATTTTTTGTAGGCTTTTGATATAACTTGCCATATTGCTCACCAGAAATATTGCTCTACCCTCCTTCTAGAAAAAAATATCTTTGCCTATTTGATAAGATTAAAAAATATGCTTTATGATGTACCTGGGTAGCTCAGTCAATTGAGCATCTGACTCTTAGTTTTGACCTGGGTCATGATCTCAGGGTCTGGAGATCAAGCTCCATGGCAAGTTCTGTGGTCAGTGTGGAGTCTGTTTAAGATTCTCTATCACCCTCTGCCTGCCCCCCACCACTCACGCTCTCTCTCTTTAAAAAAAAATAAAAAATAAAAAACATATGCTTTAATGGGGTGCGTGGCTGGCTCAGTAGAGCATGTGACTCCTAACCTTGGGGTTATAAGTTTGAGCTCAATATTGAGTGTAAAGGGGCATCTGAGTGGCTCAGCAGTTGAGCATCTACCTTTGGCTCAGGTCATGATCTTGGGGTCCTGGGATTGAGTCCTGCATCAGGCTCCCCGGAGGGAGCCTGCTTCTCCCTCTGCCTGTGTCTCTGCCTTTCTCTCTGTTTCTCTCATGAATAAATAAATAAATAAAATCTTTAAAAAAAAATTGAGTCAAAAGATTACTTAAAAAATCTTTACAAAAATATGCCTTATTTTTTTTATTTTGTTGTTACTAAAGAATTTAAAATACTTTTTTAACATGTTAATTAGCTGCTTGTATTTCTTTGTGACTTTTGCCCATTTTTTTCCCTATTGGTATCAGTCTTTCTTATTGATTTATAGGATGTATTTAATGTTAACAATTCATTGTTGTCATATATACTATGGATATTTTTCTTAGTTTAAAAAAGTCATGCATAGGGACTCCTGGATGGCTCAGCAGTTGAGCGTCTGCCTTTGGCTCAGGGCATGATCCTGGAGTTCTGGGATTGAGTCCCCCATCAGGCTTCCTGCATGGAGCCTGCTTCTCCCTCTGCCTCTGTCTCTGCCTCTCTCTCTCTCTGTGTCTCTCATGAATAAATAAATGAAATCTTTAAAAAAAAAGTCATACATAGAACTTGTTTCCTTATCTGAAAAATATTAAAATGTTGACCTTTTTATTTTAGTGTTTTAATAGTTTAATTACATCAAGTAAAAGTTTTAATCCATTTGGAACAGTATTTGGATGTAAAGTATGACACACAGGATTCTAAAACATTATTTTCTTCTAAATGACTACCAGATTGTCTCAAACCATTTTATTGAAAGGACCATCTTGTTTTCTTCTCACTGATTTAAAATAGAAAGACAGAAGCCACCTGACAAGTATACCCTTGATTCTATAACTTACAGGAAAATGGGCCTTTAAAACAGGCCTTTTATATTTTTTGTTGGACTTCCTTTCCATTATATGTATTTGCTATCCTTTGCAGACGGGTTAAATACCTCCGTAAATATTTTTTACTGAACATGATTTCGTTACTTTACTTTTCCATGAAGATTAGTAACAGGAGCCTGGAACTTGGGCCTTGTCCTGACTGAAGATGATATCCTTTACTTCCTCTAAGCTACACCTTATCCATTTTTTAAAATAATTTTTTTAAATTTTATTTATTTATTCATGAGAGACAGAGAGAGAGAGAAAGAGAGAGAGAGAGAGAGAGAGAGAGAGAGAGGCAAAGACACAGGCAGAGGGAGAAGCAGGCTCCCTGCAGGGAGTCTGACGTGGGACTCGATGGTCTCCAGGATCACGCCCTGGGCTGAAGATGCCACCAAACTGCTGAGCTACACAGGCTGCCCTAATCTATTTGTTGATGTACGTTTTTTGACTTACTGGGAATTTTTATAAATACTATTGAGATTTCAGAACTTGTTTACAAGTGAACTTGGTTTCCAGTGGTAGATTTAATTGAAGAAGACAGTGTTATAATTTCTAATATTTAATGCAAGTCAGTGCCCGCTTCATTTCCTGATTTATTTATTTACATATTTATTTATTTAGTACTATCTACAGTAGAATCCAATGCAGCACTTGAATTCATATCCTGAGATCAAGACCTGAGCTGAGATGGAGTCAGATGCCTAACCGACTGAGCCACCTAGGCGCCCCTCCTGCATCTTTTAAAATTGAAGATTTGAGGACATTCTGTGCCTGCAATGTGGTAAAAATATTGATGCATTGAAATACTCCATTTAAAAGGCATGCACAAGTGGTGAAAGATTTTTCTGCTAGCATTTTTTTCTTTGTTTTTTGATAGAGAGCATGAGTGGGGGAGGGCTGAGAAAAGAGAGAGAGAGAATTGGAAGCAGGTTCTATACTCAGCATGGAGCCCATAGTGGGGCTCAACGCAGGGCCTGACCCGGGGCTGGATCTCATGTCTTGGAGATCATGCCCTGAGCCGAAACTAAGAATTGGATGCTTAAACGACTGAGCCACCTAGGTGCCCCTGTACTAGCATTTCTTGAAAAGGAGGTCCCAGGTCATGTTGTAGGATCTGTATTCCCTAAAGGGCATCTAGTGGAAATATTTGATGAAGCTTTTACCTTTGTAAAAAGGAGATAATATAATATAGTATATATTTTTTGATTCTGGAAGGCATCCAATGAATTGTATTACCTTCCAAGTTAACAGAAAATGGTATCAACATAATTTCTTTTTACATAGTTAAAGACAGTCATTACTTTGAAAAGGAAGAGTTTCCCCTTAATTTTAGAACCAACAAAATATTATCTCAAAATCAAAATCCATAGTCTGGGTTAAATTCTCTCTTGGAGAAGAGTTTTACCTGAAACTTCCAAGATCATTAGTAACTGGATAACATCTCTTTTCTCTGAGGGAGTTAGTTATATGTTATCTATCACCAAGTGCTTGTGCATCTCAATAATTTATCAGTCTCAATGGCATTCAGAATCTATAATATTAATAGGAAAATACTGAATAAATTTAATAGTTTCTACATGCCAGGCACTGGACTGTGTACTTTTCATGAATATATTATTCAATCATCACCATACTGTGAGACAAATATGATATTTTAATCAGTTATTGAGGTATAACTTACAGTAAAATGCATCCATTTAAATTGTGCAATTCAAGGCATTTTTGTAAATGTATACACCCAAGCAGTGGCCATCACAATAATTATATAGAACATCTCTATCACTGCAAAGTGTTCTTTTGTGCCCCTTTTTATAAATATATACCATATATATTATATAAATATATAATCAATCCCTTGCCTTCACCCCAGTGCCTGGAAACCACTGGTCTGTTTTGTCACTATAATTTTGCCTTTTCTGGATTTTCATATAAGTGGAATTACAAAGTATGTACTTTTTAAAATTTGACTTTTTTCACTTAGCATAATGCTTTGAGATTAATCTATATTTTTGCATGTGTCAGTAATTCATTTCTTTTTATTGATGAGTAATATTCCATTGTCTGGATGTAACATATGATGTTTATCCATTCACTAGCTGATAGATATTTGGGTTGTTTCCAGTTTCTGCTATTATGGATAAAGCTGCTGTGAACAATAATGGACACATGTTTTCAGTTTTCTTGAGTAAATACCTAAGAGAGGCATAGGAAAGCTTGGAAATGGGGGACAGAAAGCATTTGGGGAGGATTTAATTATAGGCCAAGAAATTGTAAGAAAACAATAAAAACAAATGGGGAGAGAGAGAAAGATGCTCCTCAGGATTTCAGATTGGTCTCACGGTGGCCACTCTTTCCTTGAGGAGTGCACTAGGTCCTGGGTGGTGGTTACGGATGCTGTGTAAGTCAGTGGACCACCAACCATCTCAGGCTCTTTACAGGCATTTGTTGTCATTGGAGATTACAGTGGAGATATTGGTGTCAGTGTTCAGTGCTCAGAGGAGGTAGCTACTGCCATCTGTGAGGCCACCATCCTGGCCAACCTAGAATGAGTTGAACAACACATTGTTCACAATGTGAACGACACATTGTTCTCATGTGGAGAGGCTACTGTGGGAACAAGAGCAGCAAGCACCACACTGTCTTAAGCAAAGTGACCAGCTGCTGTGGCTCTGTGCTGGTGCATTTCACCCTTGCCTCCAGAGGTACTGGCATGGTCTCAGCCCCTGTGCCCAAGAAGCTACCAATGATGGCCAGCATTGGTAACTGCTATAACTCAGCCAGAGGCTGCACTGTCACTCTGGGCAATTTTGCCAAGGCTACTTTTCATGCCACTTCCAAGACCTACTGCTGTCTCATCCCTGACCTCTGGAGAGAGACGGTGTTTACCAAGTCTCCCTATCAGGAATTCACTGATGCTCTTATAAATACCCACATCGGTCTCGATGCAGAGGACCTAGGCTCCAGCTGTGGCTACCATATAGTTTCATACAAGAAAAATAAAGTAAATTAAAGTCAGATTAAAAAAAACAATAAAATATATATACATAAAAATAAGAGGGGCACTGGTTTCTGTAGTGGTCATACTAGTTCTAGATGCTCTTCATCCCTGCCAACAACACTTGGCCTCTTGGGCCTTTTTTATGGTAGTGGCTCTAAGGAACGTGTCATATCTCATCACAGTTTTCACTTGCATATCTCTGATGTGGTGTCCAGTTTCCATGGTGACACCCAGTGATTCTCACCTCCTGGTGGTCATGCCTTTGTTTCGTCCAATCCCATAAAAAGTAGGGATAACCTGTGTAACAAATGGCTGTTGCAGGAATGACAAGTGAATGGCTTCTGAGGCTAGGTCATAGAAAACATTATAGTTTCTGTGTTATTCTCTCTTAGACCACTCACTCTGGAAAAAATTAGCTGCCATATTATGAGGACAATCAAGCAACCCTATGGAGAGGTCTGTGTTGCAAGGAACTGAGGCCACATGCCAATAGCTAGCATTAATTTGCCAGTAATGGAGTGAGCCATTTTGTAAGTGGATCCGCTAAAGCCAGTCAAGTCTTTAGGTATAGCCCTAGAAGATAATTTGATGGCACACTCATGAGGGACACTCTGGGACTGAACCACTCAGCTAAGCCATTCTTGGATTCCTGTCCTACAGAAACTGTGTGAGGTAATAAAAGTTTATTGTTGTTCTAAGTTTTGGGGTAGTTCGTTACCCAGCAATAGGTAACCCGTACCAGATTTCGGTACTTGAAAATGAGGTGCTGCTGTAACAAACATTTAAACCAAAGGAGTGGTTTTGTCACCAGGCAGTAGATAAAAAAATGGAAGGACTTTGATGAAAGCATTAGTGCAAGCCTACTGATAGAAACTTGATGGTCTTTGAGGAGCCTTCCGGCAAGGAGTTGTGGGTTAATAGGGTTGGCATAATTCTAAGATGGCTCTTAAATTCCTGCCCTGTAATTCATGTGTTTTGCACAATTACTTCTCTTGAGTGAGTGTTAGCATGATGAAATATAGCTTCCATGATTATATTGCATTATATGGCAAAAAAAAAAAGTTTTTTTTTTTTAAAAAAAGTTTTACAGACATAGTTAAGGTCCCTAATCATTGAATTAATCAAAAGAGAAATTATCCTGGGGACCTGACTCAGTCATATAAGCTCTTAAAAGAGCAAATGACATGTTAGTGGTTCTTCTGCTGGTTTGGGGGGCGTGAAGCAACATGTTTTGAGATGGCCTATGGATTGTGACGTGGTAAACAGGAGAGGACCAATGTTCTGCAGGTGGCAGAGGGAAAGGTGTTGTTGGTAAAGGGAATAACATACGTAAAATATGGAGGCCTGAAGGTGTATGGTCTGTCTGTGCATAGCCTAGCCAGTAGAATGAGTGACAGAAGACACTATCGGGGGAGTCAGTACCATGCTAAGGACCTGGACTATCTGTCACACGTGCAGCAAAAGGGAGGAATTTAAAGCAGGGAAGGGATATTACCATCATCTTTAGAGAGCACTTCCTAAGAACCAGGACCTAAGTTGAGAACGAGTTTGCATCATCTCACTGAATCTGTAATAGTACCTAATGAAGCAGTTACTATTATTCCCACTTCACAATGGAGGAAACTCAGTCTTGGAGAAGTCATTCCCAAACCTAATAGGTGAAGTGCAGAATTTGAAACTCTTAAACGTATGCAGGCTAATCATTTTTAGATCACACATCTAGATGAGAATAAAGATTTTAGCGATGGCATGAAAAATCAATTGAAGAAAGGCAGACAAAAAGCCTGCTAAGGCTGTTGCAAAGATTTTGAGGAAAGACAACGAAGAAGAAAAAGAAAGAAAGAAAGAAAGAAAGACGATGAAGACCCTAAGAAAAATTACAAGTCTTGCTCTGCTATGTTCTCTGTAGCTTTGGGTTTGCTAATGAATCCCTTGGAAGCATCGGGATCCTCTGTAAAGTGAGAATGGTAATGGTGCTTCCCTTAAAGGTGGTTGTGAGTATTAAATGTGAAAATTATCAATCGTTTAGCACCATGCGGAGATGCAGTTGGCCCCTAACATAAAGAAATACAGAAGGTGATTTAGTAAATATAAAGGCAGGTCCACTCCAAGAAACTGTTCCTAAGTACTTAGTAAAGTGGTCTTCTAGGTAGGTGTGCACACTGGTACTACAGCGAACAAGATGAGCAAATAAATAATTTAAAAAGCAAATACTATTAAGTGCAGGAACTGCCAGTAAGAAGTGGAGGATGCAGGCAGCCCAGGTTAGTGCTGCCTTCAGCCCAGGGTGTGATTCTGGAGACCCAGGATCAAGTCCCACATCGGGCTCCCTGCATGGAGCCTGCTTCTCCCTCTGCCTGTGTCTGTGTCTCTCATGAATAAATAAATAAAATCTTTTAAAAAAAAAAAAGTGGAGGATGCTAATTTAGCTGGAGTAAAGAAACTTTTAAAGTCTTTTCCTACATTTTTATTTAACAATCTTCTGATGTTGAGTCTGTTTTATATAGATCTGGACAAAATTTGTACACCCAAAACCAAGAGGGGAGGAAAAAAAAAAAAAAAAAAAAAAAAGAAGTAACTGGAAACCACCAGCCTAAGTCCCCCGAATTAGTCCTGCAGCTCGAAGGCCCCGCCCTCCACTAAGCCACGCCCCCTTGGAGGTTTACACTTTGGCTTCCGCCCGCCTTCACCACCGAGGCTCATTTGCTCGCGAGAGTTCATCCGTCTAGGGTGCTGCAGGAATGGGAGGCAGAGAAGAGTCGCGAGACTTGGCTCGACCGCATCCCGCCTCCGACTCCTCCCCTCCTTCCCAGCGTTCCTTTGGGCCCCCCCTCCCCCTCCTCGGGTTGCACGTGCAGTTGTTGTGGTTCCGTCTCACGTGACCGCGGAAGCGCCGCAGCTACGGGCCCGCCTCCAAGATGGCGGCGCCCAGTGAATGGGGTTGCGACCTGCTTCTGCTCAGCCTCGATTTATAACCGTGGAGGGTCTGCGGGACCATGGAGAGGCCTGGATTCACGGCTTCGCTGGTGGTGAGTGCTGGGTGGTGCGGTGGGGCGCTCGGGGTGCCTGCAGCCCGCAGCGGCTTCCGTGCCCGAGAGCTCTCTTCCGGTTTTGCGCGTTGAACTGCCCTGGGTCGCTGGTCGCCGGGCAGGTGTGGGAGGGAGCGTGCGGTTCCTGGGCCCCCGCCAGGCAGGCGTGGTGTCAAGGTTGCGTTCTTCCTACCTGGAGAACAGGAGGAGATGGGGAGGGGGGAGGCGGGGTGCTTGACAGCCTTCCGCAAGACGGTTTACCTAAAAAATAAATAAATAAAAAATAAAAGCTTCAGTTATAACTGTTCTCCATACCATGGAGAACTTGGGAATTAAATACATAGAACAAAACCCAAAACGCTCAGACTCCTCCCTGTCCAGGACTGTGGGTTCCATTTAGCCTTATCTGTTTTCACTCTCGGAAAATGACATATCTGTTCATGCAATATATAATTAGTCTGCTTATTATTATTATTATTATTATTAATTTATTTTTTTTTAGTGTTTCAAGCATTCTTGTAGGTTGTAGGTATAGTGTGATAAGCACAGATAGTTACGGAGCCAGTAAGATGGTAGCGTTTAATTCCTTAGGAAACGACGAAGAATCAATATGTTTTCACATCCCCCCCCCCCAAAAAAAAACAACCCCAAGAATAAAAATTTGTGTGATATTTTGCAAAAATAAGCCTCTGTTAGAGCAGGTGCAGTAGGCATATTGGTCGCGGGGTAGGATCCCCGACTGGGGATCATGACCTGAGCGAAGACAGATGGTTAATGGACTGAGCCACCCAGGTGCCCCACAAATGCTTTATTTATTTATTTATTTTTTTTAAAAAGGCTCCCACTGGGAGGAATGGAAGCTCAGTGGAATTTCATTTAATTATCAAACGTTTGTTGTTGCAGGTGTTGGAGATACTATGGTGAACAAGACAGACCGGCTTACACGAGTCAGGTGGTGGAGGGAGAATAGCAAAGTTAACTGTTAGGATACCTGATGTGAGGGCTAGTTTCAGGGTATTATGGAAATATATGCAAAGGGAGTGTCTTAGCCACACTTGTGGGGTGACGGTTTTAAATGTAGGTTTGTCGAGACTTGTGTAAGGTAGGTTTTAAGGATACAAAGAGATGCGTTATCTCTTTGAAGTTTTCCTCTCTAGACAGTGAGACAGCAGTGGTAGTTTTGACCGTTAACATTACTCTGTCAGGAACTGGGGTTGTTGTTAACTGGGGTTAACTGGGGTTAATTGTTAATTCTGACAGTTAAGTCATATCCTAGTTTTCCAGATGAGGAACTGAGGTATAGAGAGGTTAGGGAATTTCTCCAAAGTGAGATCTATTTCATGTGTGCAAGTGTTGGAGCTCAGATTCCAATCCAGGTGGCGTAAGGTGGGATTCCATGCCCATAAATACTCCTTGATACTGTCTCTGAAGTCAGCAGCAGTAGCTGTTGCTAAAAACAGGCCAGTGCCAGAGTTAATGAGCAGTAGTTTAAAAATTTTTTAACAGGGATCCCCGAATGGCTCAGCGGTTTAGTGCCTGCCTTTGGCCCAGGGCGTGGTCCTGGAGTCCCGGGATGGAGTCCCACATCTGTCTCTCTCATGAATAAATACATAAAATCTTTTAAAAAAATAAATAATTTTTTAACGTATGAGTGCCTGGGTGGTCCAGTCAGTTGGGCACCTGCCTTTGGCTCAGGTCATGATCAAGCAGGGAGCCTGCTTCTCCCTCTCCCCCTGCCTGTCCTCTCTTCCCATCAACTAAAATCTTTTTTTATTTTTATTTTTTTTATTTTATTTTTTATTTATTTATGATAGTCACACAGAGAGAGAGAGAAAGAGAGAGAGGCAGAGACACAGGCAGAGGGAGAAGTAGGCTCCATGCACCGGGAGCCCGACGTGGGATTCGATCCCGGGTCTCCAGAATCGTGCCCTGGGCCAAAGGCAGGAGCCAAACCGCTGCGCCACCCAGGGATCCCAACTAAAATCTTAAAAAAATTTATTAAAGTATGATACAAATGCCTAAAAATATTTTTTTTCATTGTAGTTACACAAGATAAAGTTAGGATCAGTATGTAGAAGTTTTGAGGAAGATAGATTTCTTTCTAGCTAAAGAAGAAGGATTTTATTCATTAAGCACATAGTTTATCTGCCATGTATTCTGTCCACCAGGCACTCTGATAGTCCTTGGACTTATGGTGGTAAACAAACCAAACTGAAAAGTGCTATTTAAGAAATGAACTAGGGGCACCTGGTTGGTTGTGTCTGACTTCAGCTCAGGTCATGATCTCGGGGTCCTGGGATGTGGCCCTGCATCCGGCTTCCCACTCAGTGTGGGTCTGCTTGTCCCTCCTTGACGCTCCCCCCCCCATGTTCTCTCTTTCTTAAATAAATAAAATATTTTAAAAAGTTATAAAAAAAGTAGAAATGAACTGCAGTGGGGTAATATTGGAGAACCTATGCTAGATGGAGTGATCAAGAAAGCCCCCAAGGAGGTGACATCAAACTAAGACATAAAATATAAGAAAGCACAAGACATTTTGCTGAGAAGAGAAGAAACTTCAGAGGGAGCAGCATGAAGGAAAACCCTCAGATGGAAAGAACTGAGGGTGTTAAAGTGGTGGCTGAGGCCTAGTGGGAAAGGGTAGTGGCAGGGGGTTATATTGGAGAGGTAGAGAAAGTCAGCTGAGGTGAATCTTTGTGGGCCATGGAAAGGATTTTGAATTTTATGTGAAGCATAATGGAAGCCATTATTACAAAGTAGTTCAGCAGTAGAGTGGGCCCTTTTTTTTGGGGGGGGGGGTTGGAAGTGTCTTTGAGGCAGGCTGAACGCTCCTTGGGGAGTGTTGTTTTGCTTAACACTGTTTTACCAGTGCCTGGCATTATATAGGTACTCAGCCTTATGTTTTGAATGAATGAAATGAAAGTCTAAATGATTGCTGGTCTTGAAATTCAGATTCTGAGTATTAAACGAGACTGTCAGATATGCAATACAGAACCTAGCATTTAGCAGATATTTTAATACTCCCTTCCTAAAGCTTCATGAGGAGGATTGAGGGTTGTAGAGTAGAGTAAGGGAAGAGTCACTAGGATATTAGTGTTCATTTGGAGCAGAGTAGGCTTTTCAGAAGAGAAAAACCTCAGAGTACAGTGACTGGTACATACTTTCAGGAAAGCAGTGTGGAACTAAGTGTTAGTAACCTAAAGATGTTCATAACACTTAACTCAGTGAAGATAATATAAAGCCACTTAAAAGCGAAACACAGGAATGATTAGGTAAACTGTAATAGACGCATTTCATCAACTATTCAGGGGCCATTAACAACAGTGCTATAACATGGAAAATACTTAATACAACACTACACTACTACTAACACTAGGTACATCTGTTCATGCTTAATTAAAACATTCACTGTTCTCATTAAAAAGGGACTATTGAAGGGACTGTTGAAATTTCTAATACAAAATAGTTTTGAAGTAGCATTACTTTTTCTCTTCCAGTTTTTTTAAAATATAAAAATCTACTTTATATTTTTAAAAACATCACATCCTGTACTACATCTCTTTTCCTTCTTGCCTGACTCTTCTCTCCCCTTCAATACTTAACTATTTCATTGCCCTTGTAGTTCATGAATTCATCTGGCTTGTTACTTGGATGAAACCAAAAATATCCTACTCTAGTTACTTTTAACCAGTCCTTGTTTACAAGAAAAAGAACCTTGGCAAGTGTGGACTTTACGCAGTGTAGAGTATGGGCAGTCCTTTGCGTGGTAGCCTGGGTTGTCAAAATGTGCAAGTGGAAACCTTGCAGAGTGGTCTTTATAACTGATGAGAAAGTGTATGATCCTTTAATGACCTCTAAAAATTCTTGTCAGTGTTAAATGACAGACTCTTACTGTTCATTAGAAATGTATAGAAAAGTGAAAAAAATAGTAAAGCTAATATTGAGAGCATTGTAATTTAAAGCATTAGAAACCAAGGATTTATTTCTTTGTGAAGAATGTGTTAAAAGTAATTTGACCAGTGCTGGTCTTCTAGTCAGATAATTTACAGTACAGAACAAGCATCTTTTATGCCTTAGCAAAGTGTCATAATGTTTACCAAGTTTGGATCAACTTCCAACATTTTATCCTGTGTGCTTTCTTTCTTTCTTCTTTCTTTCTTTCTTTCTTTTTTTTTTTTTTTAAGATTTTAAGATTTTATTTATTTATTCATGAGAGATGCAGAGACACAGGCAGAGAGAGAAGCAGGCTCCATGCAGGGAGCCTGACGTGGGACTCAATCCTGGGAGTCCAGGATCACGCCCTGGGCCAAAGGCAGGTACTCAACCCCTGAGCCACCCTGGCGTCCCATCCTGTGTGCTTTCAACGTTAGGAAATACCTCTGAGAGTTCATTTAGTGGGAAGACTTTTGCTGGCATCCCTTCCTCTGGGACATCTTCATCCTCTAGAGTATCTCGGACACCAGTGTCCCTATTCCCATGGCTGGCTATATCTTGTAAATTTATATTTGATTTTCACTTTCAGTGTTACCACTTTTCATTTATTTGCTGCACTTTCATCTTTGTTGGCCAGTTCACTCTTTTGATTATCTATTTTTGGAAAACATCTCTGTGTTTACTGTAATTTCATCTATGGTGTTGGTAACTTGTGTTACTTGTGGGAATTGAAATTCATGCATGTTGTTACGGTGTAGCGCAAGGACTGTTTGCTTGACTCTTTTCTTTTTAAATTGTGGTTTAGTGAGGTGGTTCTGAAAAAGCTTTTTCATAATCTTCATGTAGTAGTATCTTCTCACTGGGCCCGACCTCCTGCTGAGAACCCCTGGCAGAGTATGACTTGAGGGGAATGGCGGGGGTTATAGTTGCTAGGGCTTGTTAGGTGGGGTGAGAAAACAGAAGAAAAGAATGAAGTATTGGACATACTTCAAAGGAAGTTTTTGATGTTCTTTGCCACATATTTTTCCTTTCTGGAAATTGCCTCCTACTCTTAAATTTGGTGTAAAGGGAGGTTACTATCCAGTGATGAAGTATTATCTCCAGATCTGTGAGGAATTGGGAATTATGCTTCCACATTCTCTAGGTTGCTTTTGTGACTTTTTTCTTTTCGGCATTTAAGTCAGAGCAAGCAGGTATTTTTTGCTTCTTTTTGTGTTGAGCAGTCACTTAGACACAAGTATATTCTGAATTTTGATCAGTTAGTGGAGCATGCAAGGCACCCTTGGAGATCACCAGTTATCTAGGACCACAGTTGAGAACCGCTGCTGCGATGGAGGCCTTTTTTCTTGTCTCGAGTACTAAAAGATGGGACCACTTTTCTTTTCTCATTTTTCTTTCGGTATAAGTGGGGTTGCTGGGAGAGTTTTAGTATTTGGTAATTGTAAAAGACTTGTTAATGTGCTTTTGTTACCACTTCCCAAATAAATGCTACATGTAGAAATAAAAATTTAATACTGAAAATTTATAAAGATTTTGAGTAGTATTAGTGAAATGTCAAATACAGAAAAGATAAAAATTGCACCCATAGCTTTTCCACCTCCACAAATTAGGTATCTTTTACCCGTTCAGCAAGACCTACTTGTCAGCCTTTGGGACTTGGAAAGATTGCTTTGAAGCCCTCCTGAGTTTGCAGTCAAGTAGGAGGCAGACCTTAAAAGGAAGATAAAAATTAGCTGTGTAGTGGCAAGGAGTGATTAAAAAGTAACCATTTACTGAGCATTTTAACATGTGCTTATGCAATTTTTTGATAGCCCAAGTCCTATAGTTACAGTTTTGTATTTTGCTTCTAAAAAATTCACCCAGGGCAGCCCGCATGGCTCAGTGGTTTAGCATGGTCTTCGGCTCAGGGTGTGATCCTGGAGACCTGGGATCGAGTCCCATGTCGGGCTCCCTGCATGGAGCCTGCTTCTCCCTCTGCCTGTGTCTCTGCCTCTCTCTCTCTGTCTCATGAATAAATAACATCTAAAAAAAAATTCACCCATAAATTCAAATCTAATGGTCATAAAGAAATTTGAATATAAATATTTCTCAAGGGCAGCACTGGTGGCTCAGCGGTTTAGTGCCACCTTCAGCCCAGGGCGGGATCCTGGAGACCCGGGACTGAGTCCCATGTCAGGCTCCCTGCATGGAGTGGAGCCTGCTTCTCCCTCTGCCTGTGTCTCTGCCTCTCTTTCTATGTCTCTCATGCATAAATAAATAAAATCTTTTTTTTTAATAAATAAAATCTTTAAAAAAAATATTCTTTAAGTTTTCTAAGTTGGTGCTGACTTGTTCCTGCCATGCATTACATGATTTGGCTTTGTGTAGAATGTGTCCACAGGCAATTCTTGTCCAGAGAGCTGAGTTGGAGGAGACATTTAAATCATAATTACTAATGAAAGACTTGAATTTATGTATTCTCTCTATAAATTTATGAAATTTAATACATGAACATATTCTTCCATCTTTGTTAAGTCTTTTTATGGCTTCTAATATTGTCACGTCAGAAATACTGCATCAGGAAACTTTGTAGGATATTTATAGTAACACTAAAAATAATAATTCATGCTTAATGATAAGTGATTGAGGCTGGTGTTTTGCTGTTTTTACTGGTATTTCCAGTTTTTTATTACAAACAAGCATATAACAGGGTTATTAATTATATTTAATTCTCATTTAATCTCAGTTGTGAAAAACTCTATGAAGTACAGGTACTATTTTCCCCATTTCATGTATGAAGAACTATAGACTTAGGGTGAAATAGCTCTGCTAAGGAGATGCAGTTGAGATTGAAGCTAGGTCTGTCTGATGTCAGAACTATGTTTTCAGGCAATATTTAATCTGTACGAATTTCTGAAGAAATGGAAGGATACTCAAGTCAAATTTTAGAACCATTACTGTGTTCTTGAGAATAGCCTCACTAAACAAAAATGAAGTGACACAGCCTTTTCCATTAGGAGGTGATGATAAACAGGATTTCTGGAGAAGTCACCCTAAGTAGACCACAGAGCTGTCAGTGTCAGTGTGGAATGCCTGCAAGTATAGTAGTAGATAGATAGCGCTGGCTTTCTGTTGTCACAAGTGCTCCAGCAAACCACGACAGGAACAATCAGTGAGTGATGTACTCTTTTTCTTTGGAAGATGCGATCTTTTGATAAAGTTCTCATCATCTCGCGTTTCCTTTTGGTTCAAACCAGCAAACAGGTGCAGAAGCCCTGCAGCTTAGGAGGTTCTGGGTTAGATATTTAGGAGGGCAAAGGTGACTGACCCCGCTTCTGGTCTAAAGAATCCTAATGTCAGGTCAGACATAATGGTTAGCTAGTACTGAAAGTGAATATAGACGGAGTTAGATGGGCAAGTAGTCAAGGAAGTAGCACTTAATTCTGACTGGGAGCTTGTGAAGGACTTTAGGAGGGATGCGGCATTTGGTCACAGCCTTCAAGTGGACAGGACTTTGGCAGGTGTGTATGTATGTACGTACAGTGGTGGGGGAGTAGGTGGTCTGCTGTAGACAGGAGACAATGGGGATAGGAGGGACATCCCACATTGAAAGAAAAACTCAAGCAGGAGGGCAGAAGTGAGAAGTATAAGGACAGGTTCAGGAAACAGATTGGATGGGGCTCACAGTCCACAAGAATATGAAAAATGAAGCCAGATACATTGTAGTGTAGGGCTCTTGGGTCAAGGCTCTTGTTACCCTGTAGGTGCTGCCTATATACCACATGCAACCAGGGAATTAAGGTTTTTTTTTTTTTTTTTTTTTTTGTGGAGCAGTATTCATTTTGACAAGCTTCACTTTTATATGTTTATAATACTCATTACAAGACCGGAACAGTACAAAAATTAGCAAGATACTACTCATCCCAAATTTCTTTCCATAGAGGAAGTAACTTGTAGCACTTCAGTGTGTATGGTTCTAGACTTCTAGTTATGCATATATATACAAATCAATACACATTTCTTTGAAAGGTGAGATCATATGGGATATATTGTTTGATAGCTTATTTGATTAATTTAAAAATATAACCCATGTTTCGGTGCCAGTGCGTTCAGATTGACCTCATTCTTTTAAAGGTTGTGTAGAAAAAAAAATACATAAAGGTTGTGTAGCAATCCATTACTCAGAGATAACATAATTTATCTAACAAGTCCCCAAGGATGGACCATTAGGTTATTTCCAGTTTTTTACTGTTACAAATAATGCTGTAGTAAACCATCTTGTATATTTATGCACTTAATTCTGTGGAAGAAATATTTAGAAATAAAATCATGGGATCAGGGGCTTTATAATTTAAAATTTTCGTTTTGCCAAATTGTCCTTCAGAAAACTATAATAATTTGTTTCCCTTAATAGTGCCCATACCTATTCTTCATATTTTTAGCCTTTTCTGATTTATGGGGAAAAGTTTTAATTTGTTTTTATTTGATCATTAATGATGGGGAAACATATTTATAATTTTGTTGGCTGTTTATATTTTTCTTTTGGGAATTGTGTGGTCCTGTATTATGCAATTTGTTTTTAATTTGATATACCTTTTGAAGGTTGATTTATAGTATCTTCTAACATGGGTGATAGATAACTTATTAGGGTCATTGATTCAGTCATTGATTTTTTAAAGATTTTATTTATTTGAGAGCGAGCGAGGGAGAGTGCGAGCTGGGGGCAGGGAAAAGGAGAAGCAAGCTCCCCTCTGATCAGGGAGTCAGATGTGGGGCTGGATCCCAGGACCCTAGGATCATGACTTGAGCCAAAGGCAGACGTTTAACAGACCAAGCCACCAGGTGCCTCTCAGTCATTTTTTTTTTTAACTTCAATATTTAAAAAATTGTTATAGTTGCTAGCTTTTTTAAATAATAAATTTGTTTTTTATTGGTGTTCAATTTGCCAACATACAGAATAACACCCAGTGCTCATCCCGTCAAGTGCGCCCCTCAGTGCCCGTCCCCCATTCACTCCCATCCCCTGCCCTCCTCCCCTTCCACCACCCCTAGTTCGTTTCCCAGAGTTAGCAGTCTTTATGTTCTGTCTCCCTTTCTGATATTTCCTACCCATTTCTTCTCCCTTCCCTTCTATTCCCTTTCACTATTATTTATATTCCCCAGTGAATGAGACCATATAATGTTTGTCCTTCTCCGATTGACTCATTTCACTCAGCATAATACCCTCCAGTTCCATCCACGTTGAAGCAAATGGTGGGTATTTGTCATTTCTAATGGCTGAATAATATTCCATTGTATACATAAATCACATCTTCTTTATCCATTCATCTTTCGATGGACACTGAGGCTCCTTCCACAGTTTGGCTATTGTGGACATTGCTGCTAGAAACATCGGGGTGCAGGTGTCCCGGCGTTTCACTGCATCTGTATCTTTGGGGTAATCCCCAACAGTGCAATTGCTGGGTCGTAGGGCAGGTCTATTTTTAACTCTTTGAGGAACCTCCACACAGTTTTCCAGAGTGGCTGCACCATTTCACATTCCCACCAACAGTGCAAGAGGGTTATTGCCTGGGATGCATGAGTGGCTCAGCAGTTGAGCGTCTGCCTTTGGCTCAGGCGTGATCCCAGTTCGGGGATCGAGTCCCACATCAGGCTCCCTGCATGGAGCCTGCCTCTCCCTCTGCCTGTCTCTGCCTTTCTCTCTGTGTCTCTCCTGAATAAATAAATAACAGCTTTTAAAAAAATAGTTATTGCACGCCTACTGTGTACTGGTGCTGGGAACATACTGGTTAGCAAAATAGATATGGATCTTAGAGTCTGATGGGACTGTAGAATTAAAAAATTGTGATTAGCATGCGCAAACAAGAGGGTCTAAGCCTAGACTGGCAGATTTGGGAGCATCTGTACAGTCCTAGAAATGAGTAAGATCAGATGATTTGGAGGAAAAGAGAGCAATGAGGTGGCAAGGAGGTGCCAAGCAGAGGGCAATGGCAGTGGAGTTGAGCGGTAGATGGGGTCCTGAACTTTCAGAACCTTGTAGGCTGTCCTATGATTTTGTCCTTTATTCTTAGGGCTCTTGGAAGATTTGGGAGACTTATAGGCTGGAGAGTGGCTAGATGAAATTGAAATTTGCATTTCATGAAAATGATGCTGCCATTAGTGTGTAGGGGCCAGGAGCACTGGCAGGAGAGTGAATCAAGGTGGGGAAGAAGACAAGGATGCCAGGAAACAGGCAGCACTTGTCAGAGGCAGAGTCACTAGTGACTGCTTTGTTGTAGAGAAGACCAAGGAGGGATGTTCCTCAGGGAAGCCTTAGCGTTGTTTAAGCCAGTGGCCTGTGATGATTTTGTTTAGCTAAATTAGACAGGTAGTTTGGTTTTATCCTGTAGCTGAGCAGCAGTGTTTTTTTCCGTTATTTTGCCAGCCTCTTTTTGAAAAAGAAAGGTTCAATAGTATGAAGTCTTGAATTTTTTCAACTCCCAGAGTAGTTTTTTTTTTTTAATTTTTTAAAAAAATTTATGATAGTCACAGAGAGAGAGAGAGAGAGAGAGAGGCAGAGACACAGGCAGAGGGAGAACCAGGCTCCATGCACCGGGAGCCCGATGTGGGATTCGATCCCGGGTCTCCAGGATCGCGCCCTGGGCCAAAGGCAGACGCCAAACCGCTGCACCACCCAGGGATCCCCCCAGAGTAGTTTCAAAGCACTCATTAGTTACTTCCTCTCTACATCCTGTAGCACTTTACATTTATTAAGTTAGAGGCATATTTTATATCAAAGTTTCAATAAATTGTTATGTTATAGTAAGGCTTGCTGGTTATCTGAGATATGTTCTGTATATTTGGCTTTTGTCTAGTTCTTTACTTACAGTTTTCAGTGTAAGCTACCACAAATCTTGAAACTAATTATTTGCCTGATGACAGAGTGAGAGTGAGAGAGAGCAAGCCAGAGCAAGTGCATGCGAGCAGGGAGGAACACGGGGAAGGAGAGGGAGAAAGAATCTGAAGCTGACTAGGAGTTCAGCCCAAAGCCTAACTCAAGGCTTGATCCCAGGACCCCTGAGATCATGATCTGAGCTGGAACCAAGAGCCAGAGGCTTAACTGAGCCACTCAGGCACCCCTACCTTTTTGATAAATGATCATAAATAAAACAAGTTTCTCAGACCAAAGAATAAAAGAATTTGACGGAGTTCCTTATATTCAACTGCTGTTGGCTTATGCATTTTGAATATAATTATGTGCATAACAGTATTACATGTAAAATTAGCAGTCCCAAAAGTTTTTGTTTAAATCTTAAATATGTTGCTGTGTGGCTAAAATATATCAGTATTTTTTTTCTTTTTCCTATTTTTTATTAGCTTTTTGTTTTGTTTTCAATTTTTTTCAGTCTCATGAATTTAAATGACATTTGAGTTACAGAAGTTTGAAATCTGCAAAAGCAATTAGTAACTTCTGATTCGTGTTTTACTAGATAAACAGATTGAATCTGGTTATTTTATTCTCTGAAGGTAAGAATTTTGATGAAAGAAGGGTTAGAGAATCAATGCATGCAAAGTAGCCAAATAGATTAAAAGACTAATTAACTTATTGATTAAAATTTAGCAGTAGATAGCATCTCTCTGAACCCTCTCTTAAGATTAAAGAGAAAATTAGAATGAAATGCAGCATGTTTATAAAGAATCTAGTCCTATCAGATTTCTCCAGTGGGATTTTTTTTTCCTTGTGTTTTGAAAAAATGAAGAGGCATGAGCAATATTTTATGTACTGAATTTTACAAAATCCTTTAAAAATAATTGAGAAGAATATTGAAAAAGATTGACTTTTTTTTTTTTAAACTTTCCTACTTTACTTACAAACATATTCCAATGACTTAGAAAAGGCTGTCTTTATTTCCAGAAAGAAATCCCAGTTGTCATTCTTTGTGGTTTTCTTCTGGCATATCTCTGTGTTGTTTTGGTGACATCTTTTTAGGTCATTCACAGAGTAGACCTTTGTGGTCTTTGAGGTTCCAAAGGTTTCATGTCTCTCAGGCCGATCACATAGTACAGTATTAATATTTATGGCTATGTACTTTCCTGCTTCTATTAAAATAGTTTTTAATTATGTACCTGTCCTAGTTCATTACTGGATTTCTCATCAGAGTAATTTCATTGTTGCGGTAAACTCTTGCACTGGTTTTTTGGTGAGTGGTAAGTAGAGCAGAGTGTTTGCTATGTACTAAGCTTTGTACTGCCAGAGCATTTTGTGTACCCAAAGGATGGAAACAGTACATCATTTTGAATTTTCCCTGTATGTTTGAATAATATTGATTTTCTTTTTCTGTATCTTAGTTTTTAATATGTAGTTTTAACATATATATATATTTTACCTTTTGAATAGATAATACATTCATGTTCAAAATCCAAAAGATGAGAAAAGTTAGTGATTCACTAAAATTATTATATAGCAACCATATTGAGAGTCTTTTTCTCTTTGTAATTCTTCTTTTTTCCCAATTTTTTTTTACTTAATTTAAAAATTATCAAGGAATTTTTAAATATACATAAAGGAGAGTGAATACCACAGGAGTCCTTAGATGTATGGATCTTAAAATACAGATCTAGATTCCCAAGGACCATTACCTATCTCAGGGTGGAAGTCTCTCCCCAAAAAAGTCTTCAGTTTTACTATGCATTTGTTAAAAAGACAAAAATACAACAATTTGGTTGATATGGAAAGATCAGCAAGATAAATTAAGTAATAAAAGTGATGTGCAGTACAGTACATATTGTATATATCTTTTAAAAAATATATGTATTTACATTTGTTTATATATACCTAGAGTAACTTCAGAAGGATACAGTAAGCAACCGGCCGAAGTGGTTACCTGAGTTATTATACTAGGGAAAGAGACTTTGAACTCTTAACCTGAGATTGCTTGCTTATTTTTGAACCATTTGGAAGTATTAAAAATTTAATTTGATTCATTTTAAAAATAAAAATGTACTTAAATTACAATTTAAGAATATAGCACAACAATGGTTATTTCCCCAGGAAAATCTATAAAATTAGATAGAAGTTCCTTTGACTTTGCCAAATAAGCTGTGGACTGATCAGTATGAGAAACAGGCTTTAAAAATTACTTTTTTCTTATCCTCACCCCCAAATGGCAGAGAGCTTATTCAATTGTAACCTTCTTCCTTTCTTTTCTTTTCTTTTTCTTTTTTTTAAAGGCTGGTGGGGTAGCAGGTGTTGCTGTTGACCTGATATTATTTCCTCTGGATACCATTAAAACCAGGCTGCAGAGTCCACAAGGATTTAATAAGGCTGGTGGTTTTCGTGGAATATATGCTGGTGTTCCTTCTGCTGCTATTGGATCCTTTCCTAATGGTAAAAAAAATTATATTGATATTCTCATTGCCAGAAAGCCAAGATAATGAGATTTATCTCCAGGATGGTATATGATGTTACCCCACATAGAATTGCTCATGTGTTGTAGCTTATCTCTTGAATTTATTTTCTATTCATTAACCCATTGCTTTTGTATCAGCTAGTGCTAGAGATCCCATTCCACTGTATTTGTCAACAATAGGAGCAGTCTTTCTAAAATGGTTTTTCTTGTTAAAATTCGCAGTTAGAATCTTGAAAATGTTGTTCTAATATTGGTTGCCATACCTCAGAACAGTGGTTCTCACCCTTGTCCACACAATGGAATCTCTTGGGAAGCTTTAAAAAAATACTGATGCCTGTATCAGCTCCCTAAGTTTAATTGGTCTGGGCTTTGCCTGGGTATCAGGGGGTTTAGTCACTTCCTAGGTGATTGCAGTATGAGGCTGAGTTTAATAACTACTGCCTTGGAGATTCTTTTGGAGCACATGAACCTAAGAGGCCTTAAATTCTGTCTTATCTAAATTGCTCTTAGATGATGCAGCCAACTCCACTAACCTCCTCTTGGATATCTCCTTTAGGTGTCTTGCTTTTGTTGTAGTTTGGAGTCACATTATATGATTTATGGCGCTCTTATTTTGTAATCCATATAATCTGTTTTATTTAATCCATTTGTTGATGTACTTTTTTCAGATACTTATCTCATTTTGCTTACTGACGCTTTCAGTGGCACTCTGAAGCAAACCAAACAACCACCCACCACACACACACACACAATTATAGAACCTCTGTTCTAGGAGATTCTTTTTTTTTTTTTTTTTTTAAAGATTTTATTTTATTTATTCATGACAGACAGAGGGAGAGAGAGAGGCAGAGACACAGGCAGAGGGAGAAGCAGGCTCCACTCAGGGAGCCTGACCTGGGATTCTATCCTGGGTCTCCAGGATCATACCCCAGGCTGAAGGCGGAGCCAAACTGCTGGACCATTAGGGCTGCCCTCTAGGAGATTCTTTTCTTTTCTTTTTTTTTTTTTTTAATTTATTATTTATGATAGTCACAGAGAGAGAGAGAGAGAGAGGCAGAGACACAGGCAGAGGGAGAAGCAGGCTCCATGCAGGGAGCCTGATGTGGGACTCAATCCCGGGACTTCAGGACCATGCCCTGGGCCGAAGACAGGCACTAAACTGCTGAGCCACCCAGGGATCCCCAGTGATCCTAGATTTGATCATAGTGTGGTCACCTGAAGAGGTTAAAAAAGTCCCGATGGGGATCCCTGGGTGGCTCAGTGGTTTGGCGCCTACCTTCGGCCCAGGTCGTGATCCTGGAGTCCCGGGATGGAGTCCCAAGTCGGGCTCCTGGCATGGAGCCTGCTTCTCTCTCTTCCTGTGTCTCTGCCAATCTCTCTCTCTCTCTCTCTCTCTCTCTATCATGAATAAGTAAATAAATAAACCTTTTTTTAAAAAAAAAAGTCCCGATGCCTGTGTTGCACTTTCAAAGATGTGATTTCACTGATCTCAAGTGTGGCCTGGGCATTGGAATTAAAAAAACAAAAACAAAAACTTTTTATGGTATTTCCTTGATCATTCTAAAAGTTCTTTTTCTCTTACAAATTTCACAGAGGAATTAGTGTTGGTAGATGGTAGTATTAGCAATAGTCCATGGAGTACATGGTGCTTCTGGGCTCACAGGACTATTTTAGATTCTTGCCAGCAGGATTTAATAATGTACATGTGGTTTTGAACTTTTGCATTTGTGAGAAAATGCTTTTCTTGCTCTACTTCTTTTTTTTTTTTTCCCCATCCACAGAACATCAGCAGATATATGATGCGGGGTAGATAGTCAAAGTCCCTGTGTTTCAGAAATGGCCTTTTTGTTATTTTCTGTAAATTTTGGTTGAATAGAAGTTTCCTACATGACACCTTTTTTTTTTTTTTTTCTTCTTCTTTAACTCTTTGTTAAGGTTCTAGTCCGGGTGCAATAAACCAATGTAACATTCCATGGCTGTAGACTTTTCTGAGAACATATAGTGGTCCCCCCTTATCCGTGGTTTTGCTTTCAGTGGTTCACTTACCTGTGATGAACTGTGGCCCAGAAGCAGCTGATCCTCCTTCTGATGCATCATCAGAAGTCAGTAGTAGCCTAATACTATGTCACATACCTACATCATTCATCTTACTTCATCTCATCACATAGGCCTTTTATCATCTCCCATCATCACAAGAGAAAGGGTGAATACAGTATCGATACTTTTGAGAGACCACATTCACATAACTTTTATTACAGTGTATTGTTATAGTTCTATTTTATTATTATTGTTGTTCATCTCTTACTTTGCCTAAATGATAAATTAAACTTTGGCATAGATGTGTATGTCCAGGAAAAAATGTAGTATGTATAGGGTGTACTATCCATCATGTCAGTCTCGTGCTGGGGCTCTCCCCTGTGGATAAGGGGAGACTGCAGTATTCTGCAGTGGTGAAGACTTGGGGAAGAAGAGGACTAAGGGTTGAAAAAGGAGGAGACAGAAGACCCCTATTCAGGTTCTTTACTTCGATTTAGAAGGGAATGTAGAAAAACCATAGGTTTTTGTTTTTAAAAAGCTAGAAGAGACCTAGGTATCAGCCCAATTTCTGTTCTTTGTTGTAACTTGTCCAGAGTCTCACTTGGAACCTTGTGACATCATTTCTAATTAGTTGGGTTTTCTTGGGTGTCGTCTGGAGAATTTTGGGATTTACATTTCATTTTGTTTTGTTTTTTGTTTTTTAAGTAGGCTCTACACCCAGCGTGGAGCCCAAAGTGGGGCTTGAACTCTTGACTTTAGATCAAGACCTGAGATCAAGAGTTGGTGCCTGTAGGATTTATAGTTCTTTTTTTTTTTTTTTTTTTTAAGATTTTATCTATTTATTCATGAGAGACACACAGAGAGAGGCAGAGACATAGGAAGAGGGAGAAGCAGGCTCCTGGCAGGGAGCTTGATGTGGGACTAGATCCTGGGACTCCAAGATCATGCCCCAAGCTGAAGGCAGATAGATGCTGAACTGCTGAGTCACCCCGGCATCCCAGGATTTACATTTCTAGAAGATTTTGTGTATCACAAAAGTGGCAATATAATCTGAGCAGGTTGAAATGGTTAACCAGGAAAACCTAGGAACTTGTAGCACTTTCTTCCTTCCCTGTGGTTTGGGTGGGAGGATGAAATGTGTAGCAGGTGGAACTTACTGCTGATTGCAGTTAAGGAAATTCTAGCTGCATTTAGTGAGTGTGCTGAAGTAAAGAAAGACTTCTTGAGAACCACTGTGGGATTAAGGACCTATGTTAATTATGTAAAACTGTTTGCATTGGTCATTACTCCTTCAGGGACAGGAGTCCTCATTTGGCCCAGTGTTTCTATTTGTTAGCAGCCTGAGGAGAGTTTAAAAGCTTGTTGACTTTAACAATGTAGAACTGATTTTTCAGTATGAAGCTCTTTTTCTAAGTGTTTTAGACTTTACTATGATTTTGTTCAAACGTCCTTCAAAAGATGAATTTGTCTTTCATTTATCTTTCATGCCTTATCTTTTAAGAAAGTGATAAACATCTTTTGATTAACAGTACATGGCAGGTTTTAAAGCTGTCTTGTGCCTAAGATAAGTTTGTGGTGACAGTGAGAGCTTTTTTGAGATTTGATTTCCAGTTGTAATTAAATAGTTGATTATTTCCTTGATGTAAAGGTGAGATGATATAGCAAAAAGTAGCCATAGTTATTTTGAGTGAACAGCAATAAAACATTATCAAAAAGATATTTTATTTAAAGTATATATTTTCAGTCTTAACCTCTTTATAAATCAGCATAGCTGATTGTTCTATTTTATGTAACGGTAATTAGGATTACAGAAATTTGTATCTTATTCTAGAATGGTTACTAAAAAAATATCAAGTGACTTATTACTACAAAATGATGAATGCCAGGTTTGCTGTTAGGCTTCCTCAGAACTAGGATCGTGTCTTCTGCATTTTTATAAATCCAGGATTGGGCATATAATATGGGCTAAGTAAATTCTGCAAGAGTGGGGCAGGGAGGAAGAGTATGTGTTCACCTATTATCGTTATATCTTACAATTTAATAATTATTGTTGTAAATTTTTTTGAGACCCCTATTTCTTAACAGTTTGAATATATATTTAAACTTTTTGAAAGACTGGCTTGTTTTAAATTTCAGCTGCTGCTTTTTTTATCACCTATGAATATGTGAAATGGTTTTTGCATACTGATTCATCTTCATATTTAATGCCTGTGAAGCATATGTTGGCTGCCTCTGCTGGAGAAGTGGTAAGTAACAAGTTATGTGTGTAAAATACTTACAGAAACCATGCATATATCTTTGGTGCAGATAATACTTTGATTTTTAAAAGACAATTCTTATAAGTTATGAAAGTCTAAAACACCAATAAATGTAAATGGATTAAATACGATAGTTAAAAGATAGAGTCTAGATAGAATGAAAGAAAAATCCAGCAATATGCTATTTTCAAGAGACAGCCTAAAACATATTTATACAGAAAGAATGAAATTAAAAAGATGGAAGTAGATATCCATGCATATTGTGATGGCTTTGTGTTGTGTCAACATAACTGAGCTGGAACTCTATTTCCTAGAACTCCCTTTCCAGGATCATTCCAGGTTATGCTGGCTATAAGATAAACTAGCACAAGATTTGAAAGGTGGAAGTGAAGCAATAGTTGTGTTGATGCTTACAAGGTTGGTGTTAGAATCTGGTCTACAGCCTCTCCAGTTCCTACTGGATCATCTCCTTCAGCTTCTCTAAATTCTGAGACAGATGTGTGGGCTCTGCAGTGAAGAATGCTAGTTTATACTACAAGTCACCCACATCAGTAAGGTTGGTGAGAAACAGATGGGTCAGTTTATCCTTTGTCCTTCCCCATTTCACATCATTTCATCCTTCCCCCTGCCTGCCCTCTGATTTCTGTCCTAACGCTAGATGTAGAATGACTATTCTACATAACCTGCTTAATCAGCTCCCACAATTACAGTTTACACCTATAATAATCCTTTATTCTTATCACTGAAGAGCTGATAGAGTTATGTTAGTGTCAGGCAAAAAAATCACTGAAAGCCAAAAACCAAAGAGACTATCATATAGTGATATAAGGAATAATTCTCTTGGGAGATGCAATAAACTTGATATAATCTCAAAATATAAAGGAGAGATTGCCAGAAGAACAAGGAGAAATACTAGAAATGTAATTTTTTAAAATTTAATTTTTTCCCATCATGATAATTGTACTCTTTAATCCCATCCCCTATTTCACCCATCCTCCCACCCACCAAAACTATAATTTTTGTTGGAGATGTTAACTTCTATCTGTAAAAATCTTAAGACCAGACAGGCAGAAACATTTATTGAGACCATAGAAGATTTGAACAAGAGAATGACAAGATGGGGCTAATGGATATGTGTAGAGCTCTGCACCTAAGAGTTGAAGATTATTTACTTTTTTCTAGCATACTTGGAACATGAATAAAAATGTATGAACCAGTAGTACAACAAAGTGAATTTCAACAAGTAGTGTAAAGACAAGGTTGTACAGATCATTTGGTGTCTGATCATAGTAGAATAAACTTGGAAAGCAATGACAAGATAGGCAGTCCCTCTCTCAATACTATTGTGTTGATATCTGTGTCTGTCCTTATGTCGGTACCACATAGTCTTGATTACTGCAGTTTTGTGCTAAGTTTGGAAATCAGTAAGTAGGAGTCTTCCACCTTTGTTCTTTTCTATCAAGATTGTTTTGCCTATTCTGGTCTCTTGCATTTTCATGTGAATTTTAGAATCAGCTTATCAATGTCAGTAAAAAAGGCAACTTAGATTGTGATAGGGATCACATCAAATCTGCAAATCAATTTTGGAGACAGTTGCTATATTAGAAATACTGAATTTTCTGATGTATAAATATATGGTGTTTTTCTACTTATTTAGGTACTGATTTTTTTTAAACAGTGTTTTGTAGTTTCAGAGTATAAGTTTTATACTCCTCTTGATAATTTATTCCATTTATTCCTTTTGGTGCTATTCTAAATGGAAATTTTTAAAAAATTTCATTTTTGGGGCACCTGGGTGACTTGGTTGAGTATCTGCCTTGAGTGTCTGCCTTCATGATCCTGGAGTCCTTTAATGGAGCCCCATATTGGGCTGCCTGCACAGTGGAGGGTCTGCTTCTCCCTTTGCCTCTCTGTACCTCACATCCCCTGCTTGTGTTCTCTCTCTTGCTTGCTCATTCTCTCAAATAAATAAATAAAATCTTTTAAAAATAAAATTTCATTTTCCATTAGTTCATTGCTACATGTAGAAATGATTTTGTTTTCATATATTGATCTTGTATCTTGTAACTCTGGGGAACTCATTAATCAGTTCTGAAGCTGTTTAGTGGATTCCTTAGAATTTTCTATGCATGAGGTCATATTCTCTGCAAATAGAGGTAGTTATACTTCTTTCTTTTCAGTCTCTATGCCTTCTATTTTATTATTATTTTTTGCCTAATTGACCTGACTAGAAGCTCTAGTACAGTGTAGAATAGGAGTGGCGGGAGTGTGAGTCCTTACGTTTTTTTCTGATCTCAGGAAGGAGGTCTTAGTGTTCCACTATTAAGTATGATGTTAGCTGTGAGGTTTTCATAGATGTTCTTTATCAAGTTGAGGAAGTTGCCTTCTGTTCCTAGTTTGTTGGATGAATTTTTTTTTTTTTTTTTTTTTTTTTTTTTTTACATTGTGAAGGTTGCATTTTGTCCATGTTTCTGTTCATCTATTGAGGTAATCATGAGACTTTTGTTTTTTACTTTGCTGATATGGTGTATTACATTAATTGGTTTTCAAACATTAAACCACTCTTGCATTATTGGAATAAATCTCACTTGATCGTTGTATATAATACTTTTTACTTAGGGCTAGGTTTTATTTACTGAGGACTTCTGTTTCTTTATTCATAAGAGATAAAAGTCTATACCTTTTATTGTGTCTTGCTAGTTTTGGTATCAAGGTAGAACTGGCCTCATAGCAGGAATTGGGAAATGTTAAGATAATTTAAAAGAAAGTTATTTTAAAGATATATAGTCAAGTTAATTATATCATTTTAGTTGATGAAAACATATCAGATTATATCTGGGAAATCCAGTAGAAAAGGAATTATGGGCAAAAGTCTGTTATACAGAAAAGCAGTATCCCTCTGTGTGATAATATGAATTGTTGAGGTTATGATGTTTGATAAAGACAAAAGATGATCTCTGCTCTCCTTTGTTATTTTTGTGTCTTAAAAAATTATTTTCTTGTATCTAGGATATATAAAACCTCATACTTTTTCATTACTGTAAAATGAGTTTCTTTTTTTAAGAATTTTAATTCTAGTATAGTTAACATACAGTGTCATATTAGTTTCAAATGTATAATACTTGGGCTTCCCGAGGGGAGCCTGCTTCTCCCTCTGCCATTTATTCTCTCATGAATAAATAAATAAAATCTTTAAAAAAATGATTTTTCAGAACCCAAATTAAGTCTGGATTTTTTAAAAAAAATGCTTTCATGATTTATTGAAGTTACAAAAATGATGGGACCAGCAGTGAGTGTATTGATTTCTGAGTGGCAGGGAACACAAGTGGTAATTCTTTCATGAGCCATGGACCCATTTAGGAATCTAATGATTGGCTGTCTCTCCAGGAAATTGAATGCATGAACATTTTGCATAGAATTTCTGGACATTTTCATTCCCTCTACTCTTACTTGAAGTAGGAACTCCTGTGCTTGAAGTGTACTGGAAAATTAGCTTAAACTGCAATTTAAAAGCAATTTATACTTAATTTAAAAACAATCCTTTAACCTATTATCCCAGGTTTAGATTTTTTTCTGTGATTATGTTCTGATTTTAGAACCTCATTATATGCTGTATTTTTTGAGTATATAAAAGAATAACAAGTTATGAGAGTTTCAGTGTCTCTCAGAATGTGAAACTGTCCTTGTGACAGCTCTTGCCTCATTATTTTAGAATTGCATGTTGGTTAAGCTGAAATATTCTCATAAATTCAGTATTTAGTTTATATTTTATAGCATTTTGCCGAAAACAGGCAGCAAAAAGAACTTGGCCTCTTACTTCATCTCACATGGGGCCATCTTGCCTGAAAGCTAATTTGCCATGTCAAAGGATAGGCTTTCTTAAAATTTTTTTTTAAAGATTTTATTTATTTATTCATGAGAGACACAGAGAGAGGCAGAGACATGGGCAGAGGGAGAAGCAGGCTCCCCTCGGGAAGCCCAATGGGAGCCTCAATCCCAGGATTGTGACCTGAGCCAAAGGAAGACACTGAATCACTGAACCACCCCCAGGTGCTCTGGTTTTCTTCAATTTGAATACTGAAGCCTTTGTCATTGTGTTCTTTGTGTGAACTCTAGGGTGTAGGAGCTGGGGTAGGTAGATGTGAGCTAGGAAACAAGTGTTTATACCCTAGAGATAAACAGTTCTGGGACAGTCATATTTTTATTACGTCTCTCAGGATTTCTGTGGTCCCTTAGATGGTAAGGCCTAATGTCAGATACCTTTTTATAGTTTCTGTGGTGCCTGGAGAACTTTAAAAAGAGAAGCAATCAGTAGCGGGTATGTAGATTGACTTCACAGGTGAGACTTATCTTGATGGTATTTGATTGATTTTAAATTTAGTTACAGTGTCCTATGTTGAAAAGATTTTTAGAGTGTGTGGAAATGTTGATTATGATGCTCCAGTTATCTTTGTACTTTTTTTTTTTTTAAGATTTTAATTATTCATTTGAGATAGCGCAAATGGGGGCAGAGAGAGAGGGAGAAGCAGGCTCCTCACTTAGCGGGGAGCCTGATATGGGGCACGATCCCAGAACCCTGAGATCACGACCTGAACCAAAGTCAGATGCTTAACCAACTTAAAAAAAAAAAAAAAAGATTTTATTTATTTATTCATGAGAGACACAGGCAGAGGGGGAAGCAAGCTCCCTACAGGGAGCCTGATGTGGGACTCCATCCTGGATTCCGGGATCAGGCCCTGAGCCAAAGGCAGATGCCCAATTCCTGAGCCACCCAAGCGTCCCTTTTTTTTTTTTTTTTTTTTAAAGATTTCATTTATTTATTTGAGAGAGAGAGAGAGAGAGAGAGAGCGAGCACGTGGGCAAGAGAGCACATGCATGAGTGGAGGGAGGGGCAGAGGTTCCCTGTTCAGAAGTTCCCTTCAGGGGGTTTGATTGCAGGATCATGGGATCATGGGATCATGACCTGAGCCAAAGGCAGATGCTTGGACTGAACCACCTGGGTTCTGTCTTTATACTTTCTTAAAAATACTTACCAAAGCCATTCAGTATCTATTTTCTCAATAAATGCTTGGGAAATGTATATACTGCCTTCCTATTTTAGTACCTTGTTTCAGATTCATGGATCGAAGATCTTTGGTTTCAGATTCATACAGGTGTGGTTGCTAGAAATAAGAGAAAGAAATAGGAGAATTTAGGAGAAGCAATTTTCATGGGTAAAATAAAGAGCAATGGGAAACATTTAAAGCTGTCAATGGTCAGAAAGGTTTAGAGACCTAGAGAAAATAAATAGTTTCGTTCCCTCATTGTTCTGTAACACATACTTTGATAGAAGATTGTTAATTTGCAAATAGATTCTTAGAAACAATAACCTATTGTTATTGTTGGTATCCTTTGTGTCCACAATTGCTTTGTTGTAGCACTTCTAAGTATATGAAAGAAAGAAAAGCACAGTGCCCTAATAACCATCCCCTGTAGCAGCACCTTGATTAAAACTTAATGATGAATCAATAAAACTATAATTACAACCTTCTACCTTATGTTTGTAATTTGGAATACAGTAAAATCAATCAAATAAGATTTAATATGTAACAACAGTGAGATAGTCTTTTGTGCCATTTTTATTAGGAAGTTTGCTGCACCAAATCTCTAAATCCCTGCCTCAATTATTTTGCAGCTCAGCTTTCATCAGACACAGAAGAAGCCCTGTGAGAAGTAGAATCTGTAATTAGATCAGAAGGGTTGGGGGCAGGTTTACTCTAATACAGCAGATGCTGTAACATTACAGCTATAGTGATATTTTAAGTCTTTAAGATTTTACTTTTCCCAGGTCTTATCCTACTTTTGGCTTAAGTTCATATTGTTTGCAGAAATAAAAGAACATTGACATTTCTTTGCAGCCTAATGTAGCCACTCTGAATTTAATGTGTACATGGGTGACAGATGTGTGGATGTCCCTATATACATAGATGCAGGTTGATTATCCTTTTTGGCCACATTCTAATTTGGGATTGAGAAAGCTAGGAAATATATCATGTTTTGTAGATACTTTTCTGACAGCTTCTAATAGTAGTTCTCCAAGTGCAGCCCAGAGAGCACCTACTTTAGATTCAGTTGCCTGGGCAGGTTACAAATGATGATTTTTGGAGATGGCACCCGGAATCCTGCATTTTATTTTATTTTTTAAAAAGATTTTTATTTGAGAGTGGGAGAGAGAGAATAAGCGGTGGGGAGGGGTGGGGGGTAGAGAGAGGGAGAGACAGATGCAGACTCCCTGCTGAGCAGAGAGCCCAATGTGGGACTTGATCTAGGACCCTGAGATCATGACCTGAGCTGAAGGCAGATGCTGGATTGACTGAGCCACCCAGGAGCTCTGGAACCCTGCATTTTAAACAAAATTCCTAGGTATTCTGGTACTCAGTGATATTTAAGCACCACTGATTTAGAGTCATCAAAAATTTAAATGTATATTCCACTACTAAATGTTTTTACTGAATTGGTTCAGCAGTCCCACACTGAGGAATATGTTAGTTAGCTAGTGGCTCAAGGAGTGCCATATACTGATCAGAAGTGCAATTCCTTTTGTCTTCCTCAGAATTATAAACTTTTAGACCTACTAAAAGGCCTAGTTTAATAAAGACTGGCTAGTTCTGAGGGTGGCAGTGCACTCAGACATGTCGATTTGGATTTTGGAAATAAAGTGAGGGTGGCACCAAGACCTGACATTTCCTTCAAGGCCCATGCCATCTAAGATGCCTTGAAAACAAAGGCAATTTATGTTGTTTAGCTTATCTACCAACTGACAAGGTCCTTGGACCTTCTATGTGCTGTAGTCCATACAGGGCTCATTGGTTATAAGCATATGGATTAAGTACATCATTAGCACCTCATTTTTTTTTCCAGCTTTCCCACTGAATTGGCTATTTGGAAGTTCATGCCTTGATTCAGTGAGGAGTGTTTGTCAGCAACAAAACACATGTTAGTTACCATTGTGTTTTCCCAAGTGGGACTTAGGCCATTTTTGATTATGTTAATATGTTTTAAAATACATTTATAGGGGCACCTGTCTGGCTATGTCAGGGGAGCATGCAACTCTTTTTTTTTTTTTAAACATATTTTTAAATTTTTTATTTATTTATGATAGAGAGAGAGAGAGAGAGAGGCAGAGACACAGGCAGAGGGAGAAGCAGGCTCCATGCACCAAGAGCCCGATGTGGGATTCGATCCCGGGTCTCCAGGATCGCGCCCTGGGCCAAAGGCAGGCGCTAACCCGCTGCGCCACCCAGGGATCCCGAGCATGCAACTCTTGATTTCAGGTTGGTCAGTTTGAGCCCACAAAGGATATAGAGATTTCTTTAAAAAAAATTAAGGATCTCCTGAGTGGGTCATCTGATTAAGCATCCAGCTCTTGGTTTTGGCTCAGGTCATGGTCTCAGAGTTGTGAAATCAAGTCCCATGTCGCACTCCTCACTCAGCAGGGAGTCTGCTTGAGATTCTCTCCCTCTTCCCCTCCTCTTCCCCCTCCACTCCCCACTCATACACTCTCTCTCAAATAAATAAATCTTTATAAAAAGACCCTGAATTCCTTAAAAAAATTTTTTATATGTATTTATAGTGGTTTTTTTTTTTAAGATTTTATTTATTCATGAGAGACACACAGAGAGAGGCAGAGACATAGGCAGAGGGAGAAGCAGGCTCCCTGCTGGGAGCCTGATGTGGGACTCAATCCCAGGACCTGGGAACACAACCTGAGCTGAAGGCAGATGCTCAATTGCTGAGCCACCCAGGCGTCCCGTTGTGCACATATTTAAACTCTCTAACAGTCTTCTGAGTTCAGTCAGCTAAGCACACCCTACTTTTCAGCTGTCTCCGCCATATGAGCCTGAGTGAAAGTGAATGTGCAGAGCAGGGAGAAGAGGGGGACAGGACCTGAGAGTCTGTCTGGGCATGGCATGGCCCATGTCTGGTGATGATCCTGCTTAAAGTATAAGCATGAATGTACAAAGAAAATTATCAGGGAAGCTTTATAAAGAACAGTTTTCCCCACCATCCCTCCAGTTTTTCTTTTTTTAAGATTTTATTTATTTATTTTAGAGCAAGAGAGGAGTGAGAGACTGAGCAGGGAGAGGGATAAAGAGAGAGGGTGAGAATCTTAAGCAGAGTGTGGGGCTTGATGTGAGGCTTGACCCCAAGACCCCAAGATCATGCCCTGAGCTGAAATTAAGAGTTGGCTGCCCAACCAACTGACCCACCCAGGCTCCCCCATCCCACTAGTTTCTTAATGACTTCCTTCTTTAACACATTTCAGTTTGTTTTCTGTTTTATAGATTTTCTTTTCTTTCCCTGTTATAGTATGCAGCATTAGTTCAGATGATATTGATTCATCATCTAGGAGAGTGTATTTCATTGACTATCTTGTTTAATTAGTGGTCAAGAGGGAAGGGAAGCTCTGTTGGCTTTTTATTTAAGAGCAGCATCAGTTTTTGGAACACAAATTAAGTTCAGTTTTATAGAAATAGTGAACAAGATTTTCATGTAAGATGATGAAGTTGAAATAGTTTCAAGCCACAAGAGTGTTACTTGGTCAGTTATTGCCATTACAGTGTAAGGAGGAAAACCAAATACTTCTCTCCAAGGACCAAACTAGTGATGATAGGATTAGTTACTTCTGAGCAAGTCTGCATTTGACAAACCTTTACATTTTCAGATGTTATTTTGTTAAAATTAGGGTTCTTGGTGGCATAATGAATTAAATGCCACTATTACAAAATTGCTTTGATTTGTAATTGTATACTTTTCAATATTTGAGTGCCTATTCTCTGTCGGACACTGTGATGGGTGCTTAAAAACACAGAATAAGAAATTTTGATTCCTGTCCTTGGGGAACGTATAAATAAATTGGATATGTTTATTATAGAACTAGAGAATACATGAGGATTTCTGTAACGAGGTAGCATATGGATCATAGATGGCAAGTAACACAGATCAGAGTTGGAACTCTGACTTGTCACATAGCTTATTTGCTGTGTGTCCGTTGACTATTTACTTAACCTCACTGTGTTGCCGTTTTCCTTATCTAAAAAAACAGGATTAATGTGCCTCACTTACAGTTCTTCTAAGGATTAAGTGATACATCACTTAAGTGCTCAGCCTAGCATCTAGTCCAGTAAATATTGGTTCCAGTCCATGTCACACCAAGTGCAGGATGTAGCACAATTTTAGAGTTTTAGAGTTTGGGGAAGGAATCACTTCAGAAGATGATGAAAATTCAGAGAATTTCAGTGACTCGTTCAAGGTTTCCCAGCTGCTGTGGACTGTAAAACACTATTGTAGAATGAATGGTTAGACAGACACTTCTCTGCATACTTCCAGGAGCACTTTCGTCTTTTACTTTTCATAATATTTTAAAAATGGCAAAAGTGATGCAGAATTGGCAACGAGATGTGTATTACTCTGTAATATTGTGAATTCTGAACACTTTGTTTTGTTTTTTAAAGATTTTATTAAGTGATCTCTATACCCAGTGGGGCTCGAACTGACAACCCAAGATCAAGAGTTGCATGGTCCACTGACTCAGCTGGTCATATGCCCCGTTGTGGGTTTCTTAAAATAAGAAAAGGTTAGAGTTCTAAAATGTGCTGTTGGTTACTATGGTGGACAAAGAAATGGTCTCCTAAAGATATCCTAGACCCTAAAATCTGTGAATATGTTATCTAGCATGGCAAAAAGGACTTAGCAGACAAGATCAAGTTAAGGATCTTGAGATGGGAAGATTTTCCTGGATTATCTAGGTGAGCCCAGTGTAATTATAAACATCCTTACAAGAGGAATACAGGGAAGCTGAGGAGAGAGGCTTTAAGATGCTGTGCTCTGTCTTAGAGAGGGACCACAAACCACAGAATGCGGGTAGCCTCTAAAAATGAGGGAATAGATGCTCCCTTAGAGCCTCCAGAAGGAATACCACCTGGCTGACAATTTGGTTTCAGCTCAGTAAGACCTCCAGAATTTTACGAGTAAATTTGTGTTATTTTAAGCCTCTTACTGTGTGGTAATTTGTTAGAGCAGCAATAGGCAACTAATATAGTTAGCATTAGATGTCAGTCTCCTCCACTATCAGATTTTATGTGTGTTGAAGTCTACACCTCTGTCCATGGGGTTTTTGTCACCTCCTGTGAAACCACAGCTCATTTCTGTTACAGAAAGGAACAAAAGTGAAAAAGCCATTTAAGGCTAAAGTTTTCTGTAGAATTGTGTGAACAGCCTTCACAGACAAAGCCTAAAAGATGATGTAATTATTTTTGTTGAAAAGATTATTAACCTGATAATCCAGACTTCTGCCTAGAGTCTGGATTATCAAGGATAGTAGTTTTGTCAGAGACAAGACTAACAAAAATGAACAATTTTTATTCTAGTGTCTATTGGCTGTTTATATGAGTGGAAAGAGTCTAGATGTAAAGAATGTATTATGGGGGGACGCCTGGGTGGCTCAGTGGTTGAGTGCCTGCCTTCAGCCCAGGGTGTGATCCTGGGGTCCCTGGGATCGAGTCCCATGTTGGGCTCCCTGCCTCCCTCTGCCTGTGTCTCTGCCCCTATCTCTGTGTCTCTCATGAATAAATAAAATCTTAAAAAAAAGAAATGTATTATGAATTTAGGTGCCCCATCAGTGGATAAAATTTAAACTCTAAGGATGGTAAATCAGGAGTTAGAAAATTGCTGTTAGGATTATTTTATTGGCAGCTGTGATTCCATTAGTAACCAGGAGATGGCAGAGTTGACACACAGATGAGCTGTTCCATCCTAGAGGTTTTGATTTTAAATGGTGGTCTAGAAAGGTACGTTAGGTATTCTTAATTTGGAAACCTGCTTCCCAGAATTTTGAGAATTGTACAAAGAAGGTGAAATAAAATACAACTAAGTAAGTTGTGCATTTCAGAAATTTTCAGGGTGTTGAGGTTCCTCTCCCTCTTACTCATTTATCACATTGGAGTTTACTCTGCAAAGCCCAAAGCAGCCTTTGCTTTGAATGTGATTAAATTTTGGCTGTATTCCCCTTATTTAGGTTTCTCTGTTGAGCTTACTGTAGGTTTACCTGTCTAAACATGAAGAATTAACTCATACTGAACTTTGAAACTTTAATTTCATTGGGTGTACATATATATGATAGATCTTTGGTGAGAAATAATTCTCGAGATGATAACCAAAAGATATGGGTTTCACCCTTACTTCCTAACCCAAGTAGTGCTCTGACCCTCCCTAACCTTTGTCTCAGATTGATATGTATTTAATCATGCTGACAATTGGCTTCTAGTATCGGAGGCCTATTAACAGGCTGTTGATTAGGTTTCACCAAGAAAAATAAAAATCAGACAAGTTACTGTGAGCTGCGTTGGCCTGGTTGGGGAAAGGATGTTAATGGAAGACACTATTGGTGATGCCCAGTGACCTTGAAGAGCATTTCAAGAGTGAGAGGACAGGGGTGCCTGAGTGGCTGAGTCTGTTAAACATCTGCCTTTGGCTCAAGGTCCTGGGATTGAGCCCTGAATTGGGCCTGCTCAGTGGGGAGCCCATTTTTCCCTCTCCCTCTGCCTCTCCCCTGACTCCTGTGCCTGCACACACCCTCTCTCAAATGGATACATCTTAAAAAAAAAAAAAAAGATAAGTGAGACAGTGACAGGTTGGCTGTGTAGAAGGTAGGTGGCTGTGGCAATGAAAGAACCAGAAAGAACCAGATTTAGCAGCATCTCTCTCCCTTCTTCTTCCTCCTCTGCCCTCATACCTTTTATCAAACGGGAGGGTGAAGTTCACTGTAATTTTTCCCCTTTTTACACATTTAGTCTTAGCACCATAGTTTTATATCTTGGTGGTTAGTTAATGCTAGATGGAGACATTCAGGTCTCCATTGCAAAAAACAATTCAAGTTAAACACGTCAAGTAAGTTTTTATTTACGTCAAAGAAAGAAAAACCTTGACAGCTTCATTATCAATTTTTAATCTGAAGTTTGTCATGCTTTTTGGTATGTTTAATTCTAATGAAGCCAGTATTACATTTTAATGCTGACAAAAGATGGGAACATATATTTTCTTTATGTAAAATCTTAGTCATTTTGTCTTCTGATAGACCTCTGACATATAAAACACTCTTGGGTTTAATGAAAATGCCACCATTCCTGTGTCATGGAATCATACTGAACCCTAGATTTGTGAGGAAAGAATGCTCTAAAGAATGGATTTACCAAGAGACCCACAGATAACATTATTTCCTTTCATGGAATCACAATCCTGTAACATGTTTTTGTTCTTGTGCAGTGAAATACCCTGTTGTGGCTCAGATTCAAATCCAAGAAAGATCAGAGTTAATAGAAAACCAAATTGAAGGCAGTGGAGTCACTGGAAGAAATAGACAGTGGCCTCTCTCTTATGCCAAAATTGCCATGCCGTGCAAGTCAGGAAGCCGTGCTGGGGTGCTTTGTACCTCTTCAGTTAGCGAGATTGTTTTTCATCTGAGAACCTTTTCAAAGTTTTTGTTTTGCTTCTGTATTTTTGAGAAATAAAAATATAATGTAAGAACATGAAGGGTTATGAAGCATGAAGTTCCATAAATATTTATACCAAGCCACACAAGGAGACAATTCCTATTTTCTTGACATATTGGGGTTGTACTTCACTCTTGACCTCTTGAATTGAAAAATACAAGGAGTTAGTGAGCCTTTTTCCTTCTTTTCTCTTTTCTTTTTTATTTATTTTCATTTCTTTAATGAGTTTTAGATGGTAGGAGCTATCCTTTTAGGTTCATGTAAGTTTCAATGATCTTTATTTTCTGTCCTTGTTTATAAGTATGACTTTAAAAGTTTACACACTTATCAAGAATAACATGATTTATGCCCAGTTTTAGGCCTTAGTGGTAAGGTGTTTAATTTGTTTTTTGCATGTGTGATTATCTCTAAATTAAAAATAAGTATTTGTCAAGGCTAATAAGTAGGATTGCATTGAAAAGCATATTTTAAAATTATTTTTAAAGATTTTATTTTTTTATTAGAGTGAGAGAGGGAGAACATGATTTGGGGGAGGGTCACAGGGAGAGGGAGAAACAGACTCACCGCAGAGTGGGGAGCCCAATGCGAGGCTCAATCTCTGGACCCTGAGATCATAACCTGAGCCAAAATCAGATGCTCAACTGCTTGAGCTACCTGGACTCTAAAAAGCGTTTTTTCAAATTAGCCCTTTCATTTTATTTTCTCCCTCATTTAAAATCTTTGGTCCATAGCAGATATATTTACTCTTTGATATTATGTTTTTTTTTTTTTTAATTTTTATTTATTTATGATAGTCACAGAGAGAGAGAGAGAGGCAGAGACACAGGCAGAGGGAGAAGCAGGCTCCATGCACCGGGAGCCCGATGTGGGATTCGATCCCGGGTCTCCAGGATCGCGCCCTGGGCCAAAGGCAGGCGCCAAACCGCTGCGCCACCCAGGGATCCCTCTTTGATATTATGTTAAAGAAAGTAATCAAGTAGTAACACCTGTTGGGTTTAGAGAATTTAGAAATGCTGGTAGGCAGAAAAGAAGTAGCAAAATTACCTGTAATCCCACTTTGTGTGTGTATGTGGGCAGGGGGCTGTCTAGGGTGCTGGGGTTGGGAACTAGTTGAAGCTGGGGTGGTTAGTAGGATAGAAGATGAGGTGTAATCAGCTGACGAGCAGTCTTGGATCTATTGCTGTGTGCATTATTGACAGTAAAGGAAAAGCCCTTTTGATTCCTTCTTTCAACCTATTTGAAATGGCTGTCATGTGAACACTAGATGATGCTGTTCTAGCTGTTAGGGATTCAGAATAAGTAAGTAAATAAGCAAAGTGTTTCTTGCCATTGAGGCCCTCATAGAGAGGAGAGATGGACTTAGAACAAAGTATGAGGATTGATACAGGCAAGACAAGGGAGGAGAGGTTCTGGGCTGACAAAATAATGCATGTCCATTAAGAGTCCAAGTTTTTTAGGTTGAAAAAATACCTTTTGATGTCTTGCACTGAGCATGTACATTATCCCTTTTTAACTATAATTTTTTGCTTATGAAGAAAATTTCAATTTTCACAGCAGTTACTTCTTTTTTAGGATGTAATTAAATTATATATTTTAGGTTGCCTGCCTGATTCGAGTTCCTTCAGAAGTGGTTAAGCAGAGGGCACAGGTATCTGCTTCTTCAAGAACATTTCAGATTTTCTCTAACATCTTATATACAGAGGTGAGATGTATTTTTAAACTATTTTTCTTTATTGAGAAAGGTTTTATAGTAATTAATATGAATATTGTGATTTTTCAGATCAGAAGTCTTAGAAGAGACCATAAAGCTCAATTTAATGCCCAATCACAGCAGCTTTTTATACTAACGATATCTCTGCCTTTCCGTTTTCAAATTTAATTTTAATTTTTTTCCCCAAATTTCTAAACAGCACATATTGAGTTGCGTATATGTTCTACATTGTAATTGTCCTGTACTAGTTTCAGAATCAGACATGGAATAAATTGTGAAAATGTGGAGTAAATAAAGCTGTCATAATAAAATGTTACTACAAATTTGAGGACCTGAGGAAGAGAAGTATAAGAATGGACATAGAGGGACGCCTGCTCAGTGGTTGAGTGTCTGCCTTTGGCTCAGGGCGTGATCCTGGAGTTCTGGGATCGAGTCCCACATCGGGCTCCCTGCATGGAGCCTACTTTTCCCTCTGCCTGTGTCTCTGCCTTCTCTCTGTGTCGCTCATGAATAAATAAATAAAATCTTAAAAAAATGGATATAGAGACTAGCATTATAACGTTTATATTAAAATTAATTCCTTTTTTACTTGTTAATGTTATGGGTCAGAAGTTAATCTTGCTGTCCATGTCTCTAGGGACCATCGAACTGCTCTTCTTTGTATTCTTTACAGAAGCCTTTCTTTTTTTTTTTTTTTTTTTTTAATAGTAATTAGTCATGTGGAAATTTTCAATGTGTCTAGGTTTTAGAAAACATTTTTCTTAATGGTCCCTTTGTCACTTAGGTGAGGAGATACTGAGTATTTAATCATAGGACCATGAGAGCAACTCAGTAAAGGGACCTTGTTGTTAGTCAGGTGGACAGTTAAATAAATCAGGGCTTGTCCAGAGATATTTATTACCATGGAGAGATTATTAATGAATTTCTGATGTCTTCTGATTGAAACTATGAAATATAATTCTATTTTTATATGAAAGGACGATTGGCATTTGGTGCATTTGCTTTTCGGAATTTTTTTTTTGGAATATTTTTATATAAAACATCTCAAGTATAATTTTCAGGAGCAGAAATTTTGAAAACAATTGAAGTGGTCAGTTTGATTATTTTAGAGATGTTCCTATTTAAGGGGAACTGACCTGAGCCTTATATACTTTAGGTCGGTTTGTAACCTTTAACGTCTTATGGAACTGTGCTCATTGTGAATGTTTTAAAACTCTGACTTCAGAAAAGGTAAATTTGCCTTTCTCAGAATGTCATTCCAAACTTTATGCTATTCTGACTTTCTGAGCTCTTGGTCTTTTGTTTGTTTCAGGGCATCCAAGGATTGTATCGAGGCTATAAAAGCACAGTTTTAAGAGAGGTAACTCACTTAATTTCCAGTATTGAAGTATGAAAGAATGCTATGCCTTTTTGAGTAAATTTATTCAGAGAAATTTTTATTTAAAAAATAAAAAAGGGGAATTATGATCACTTTTTGAAACACTGTTTAGTCTTATCCCGGTTCTTAGCCCTGATGAATGGGCAGAATGGGTTTGCTGGAAGAATTGTCCTCCAGATGAAAATGGCACTCATCCTGCGCTTCATTGTTGCTAGAGTGGCCAGATGTTTTCGGCTGAAATAGCCGAAACAACTACTAAGAAACAACTACTAAGGGTAACGTACCAAGTTAATAATTATCAGAATACACAGAATTAATGAAAAATTGGTAATGAAAGAAGCACTTGAAGAGACAAGTGTCTCAGAAGTCTGTATCATGCAGTCAACTCTTGCCTTCCTCATAACAAGATATGAGCTGGGAAGTTCCATCTGGACTGGAGTGCTGGCCATGTGGGTGGCTTGCCACGCAGTGTGCCCCCAGCAACCACTTAACCTTTTGCGACTTCTAACACTGAAATTCTGGGATCCATTACATTTCTTCTTCTTTTAGTTGAAAAAGCAAAATGATTTTAGTATATTCTTATGGGAAGTATGTTTTAATTTTTACCTCACGTAGAGAACGATATTTTGAAGTTCAAAAGTTGATTTATACAAGATTTATGACAAGTCTTTGGTTTGGGATATAATTTTCTTTCTTCCTTTCTTTCTTGCTTTATTGAGGTGTAATTGACAACTAAAGTAGTAAGATATTCAAAGTGTACAATGTGATGATTTGATGTATACATATATATATTGTGAAAAGGATTGGGACAGATTTTCTATTAAATAAAATACAAAGAGGAATCTGCATACCTATGCTCTGTATTCTTTTTTTTCTATTTGGAATCCCCTAGGTGCTAAAATGTTTGCATTTATAAAAATGTTTTTAATGTAAATAAACATTGCTATAATTAGTAGAACATTGAAATTATTTGAAGTCCCTAATTTTATTCCCAGGTTGTTTTTGTTTTGTTTTTTTACTATAGACTACAGTCTCTTTTATGAAACACCAACACTGGTACATGTTATTTGAAGCTTTGATTTCTGCAATGTAACAGCCTTTAGGGTAGTGTGGTGTGGTTAATGTAGATATTTGAAAAACTTATTTTGAAGGAAAACTGAATGTTTCAAAATTAGTTTATTTGTGTGATGGTGAGCTTCTGTTTTTCAAAACTATCACCCATACTATATCTTCATTCTGTACTTATTTTCTAACTCACTAAACATGTGTGATTTACTCAGATTTCACTAGAGTGCAGCAAACCAGGGGTGGGGGGACACTGAACCTTTTTTTATTTTTCTGAGAGATGCTGAATAAATGAATATATTTATGTGCCAGGCAATACTGGTTTTGCATACAAACAGATAAAACACATGGTTACAACTGCATTCTATTCTTTTAAAAATTTGTTTTGACATATGTCACACTAATAATTAATTTCTAGGCTTCAGATTTTGCAAATAGTATGACCCTACCAAGATGACTTTGTTTACTGAAAATGGCAGTGCTTTGTTGGAAATTTAATTGGGGTCTTCTGCATTATGCGTATTCATAAAAGATCCTTCAGAACTGATTTTAGGTGAAATATTGCTTTTGTACAGATTTTCTGATAGAACGAGAGAAGAATTATCACTGAATGAAACATAGCTTCTTTTCAGAATGAGAAATATAAGAAGTGATATATCTACTTTAAACAAAATTTTTACATTACAAATAGTTTCAATTCCTACATTATTCTGACACCAATATCAAATCTTTTTGCCAAGAGCTTGTCTGATTGTTTCAATAAGAAAATACATTGAAGCCTTAGTGAGAATCACCAGGAAACTCATATGGTTATTCTGTGTACAATTTTTCCTTTAAAACATGTTTTATCTCCCTAGTGGTAGCCTATTAGAATGAGATTGAAGTTTGAATCCATGCATTATAAGATAGATTATGTCTGTTCTTTAGATTTTGTGAATGCCGTCCTTTTTTTTCTTTTTTTCTGTGTTTGATGTTTTTGGAGATCGAGTGTTTATCCCTTATGTTCTCTTAAATTATTTTAGTTACTGTGAATTTTAGATGGAGTCTAAGCAAGGTCAACAGATTATACCTCATCCCTTCAGTATTCGTTTGTCTCATGATCTTGGACAAATTAGATGCGGCCAAGGACTGTGCTGGAGTAGTGTCATTGTAATAAGATGGAAATGGGGAGCAAAACCACAGCTGCTTTCCTAGTCAGACTAATTTCAGAATGTCCATTGTCCTGAAAGTTCTATGGAGAGCAGCCTCATGATCTTCTTTGTGAATTAAAAGGACTTCTAAAGAGGAAGAAAGCTGAGAAAGGCAAGTTGTTTCAAAAGAAGTAAGAATGAGTTAAGCTCTGCAAATGCATTTTATCCATAGATTCTCCTTAGCATCATTTTAAAAGTCCTTACTCTGTGTTGGACACCATGCAGAACATTTTTGTCCTCAAGGATTTATGTTCTTGTGGGAAAATGACTAGGAATAGACAACTTTATAGTGCTCTGGTGATACATAGGTACAAAATGTGGCTGGGGTATAGAGGAAGCAGTGCTTGAATGGTACTTAGTATTTGTTGCATTGATATAAATGAAATGTTGACTTAATTCTCAAAGGGGTGGCAATTAGAAATAGTCAAGGAGACAGGCAGTGGCAGATGTAACATTATGAGCAAAGGCACAAGGGTGTAAAAGCACCTGTATACCTTGCTTAGCTCAGCAGCATTGAGGTTTTCATGCCTACAGAAGAGGCAAGAGTGATTTCCCTCTACCTCAGTTCAAGTGAGGATGCTGCAAGGAGGCACTCAACCAGGTAGGGTATTTGCAAGAAGAGGTTGAGCCTCCCTGTAGCTGGATCCCTGCCAAGGGACTGTAGTACAGCACATGCGAGTAAGCCTTGGAAGAGCCTAGCATGTGTCCCCCAGAATTTGGAGGCTAAGTTACTGGTGTTTGACTCTTGTCTGCATAAGTCTGATGGTAAGATGGCAGTTGGAGCTGCCTCAGTGGCAGGGAAGATGTTGCCATTGTGATCATGAATGACTCCAGACTTCTTTTTGGTAGATAAGAGTAGCTGCTATGGAGAAGTAAGATGGATAAGGATTATCTCCTTTCTCTCCCCACAGCTTTGCTGCCAGGCTTCAATGAAAGCAGCTCTCCCACCAAACTCTGTTACACATGCAGTCAAAATCAAGCAGACCAAACAGATCACTCAACCTGTTCTATAAGTTCATTGAAGCCTTGGATCTGTCCCTTTAGGGCCTCCAAATTACCACGGATTGAAAAGCTCACTTCTAGGTAGCTTTTCCATTGTAGTTACCCTTCTTGTCTATTTTAGACAGTAGAATTCCCCTCATGCAGTGGCTGGAAATGGGTACCTTTAGGAATCAAGCCTCAGGATTATTCTTCAGTGTCTACCCCAGCTCTGTTGTCTGCTTCCTCAGTTTCTCTCCCCCTCAAACTCTTTCTTTCTTTCTTTCTTTCTTTCTTTTTTTTTTTTAAGATTTTATGTATTTATTCATGAGAGACACATAGAGGGGCAGAGACACAGGCAGAGGGAGAAGCATCTCCATGCAGGGAGCCCGACGTGCGACTTGATCCTGGAACTCCAGGATCACGCCCCGGGCCAAAGGCGGTGCTAAACTGCTGAGCCAGTCGAGCTGCCCTGCCCCTCAAACTCTTGATGTTATATAAATCTGTATGTTTTATCAGAGACATAGGTGTTTATGTCATAGGTGTTCATTTGTTTCTTTAGCAAAATATTTTCGGGGTGACTTTTTTTTAATCACTTTGTAAAGATGACCATCTCAATTTTATGCTTGCATAGTATTCCAGTGTATACATGAGCCATTGGTTTCTTGTTGGTGGACATGACAAACATGTTGCAGTGAATGTTCTTGTTCTTATGTCATTTTGTATTTGGTTGAGGATGTTTGTAGATTAAATACCCAAAGTGAGATTGCTTGGCTAAAGGTGTATTACATTGGTAATTTTGATACATATGGCCAGTTTGCCCTTCGTGGAAATACCAGTCGACACTGTTTTTTTTTTTTTTTTAAAGACTTTATTTATTTATTAGTACAAGCAGAGGGGAGAAGGAAAAACAGGCCTCCCTACTGATCAGGGAACCCAGGGCAGGGCTTGATTCCAGGACTCTGTCTGTTGAGGCAGACACTTAACCGACTGAGCCACTCAGGCACCCCACAGTTGACACTTCTGTCAGCAATTTAGGAACTCTTTTCCTGTGCCTTACCAACGGTGCTAGCAGTCTGAGAGGCTAGTTTCAGTATAGTTTTAAATCTGAGACTGGGCATGTGAACATATATCCAAGAACTATTTTATTTCCTTTACTGTGAACTGGTTGTTTGAATTAAAGTCCTGGTGAGAATGAGATGGAAAGATCCATCCATGTGCTTTCTAGAGAGCCTGTCATGTGGGATGTGTTTAGTATGCTTAGCAACTGGGAGGGCTTTTGACAGGAAATAACACCTAAGTGTGAAAGGCACCTCTGCCCGGAACCAGCTGCCTGCTCTTGGCAAGTTACTTAACCTCTCTGAGCCCAAGTTTGCCCATATGCTCTAAGAACTTTGCATAGACTATTCTCATTGAACTCTCAGCAGTCTTACGAAAGAAGTATTGCAGCAATATGGTCTGCTAGGGGACTCAGATGAAGAAACCTGACTCTAGGTTGTGAGGTCCTTGAACAGCCATACAACCTTGATCTGTCTGTGTTTAAACATCCGAATGCCATTTAATGATTAGTAATGATTGTGTTTGAATTAGAGGCCAGCTGTTGGTATTACTTTTAAAGCTTCTCAGCCACAATTGGAGAATGTCTTTTAGAGAGGAATTTTCTATTCAGTTAACAAAATGCAACCTGCAACTGATTTTATATTCACTGACTACTTCTGTAGGAAAAACAACATATTGGTTATAATAATGTAGAGTTGCCCTTACTGGTGTTTTAGTTGGTCAAAATTAGTAATGTAAATATGTTGGGAACTTCTTTTTTGATTGTTCTCTTTTGGGTCACATTGATAATTTGCTGGAATTTATTTCCCAAGTAAGATTATACATTTAGAGAAAGGCTTTCTTACTGAGATTGCAACACTTGAATGTTTTCCATTGAAAGATGTTTTGAAGCATCTGTAGCTAGAACTTCTGTTACTTATTTACCATCCTTCAGCCTGTGTACTATTTCCTGCTTTCATTATAGTAAAAAGAAAAAAAAAACAAAACCAAACCCAGCACTATCTGATAAGAAAGAATTTTTTCTCCTGGTGTCACTGCGTGTATCCATCTCTCTGCATATGTTTATATTAAATTGTTTTCTTTCATTTCCTTCTTTCTCTTGTGGTTTGTCGTTAACCTTTTTTTTCTGTTTGGCTTCGTACAATTATGCCTTGTGTAGTTAGATACCATATAAATTTGCCTTGAAAAGAGCTATTGGATTTTTGCCTCTCTGTAGCATGCACAGGCTTGTAGCATAACATAATGCCTTCCACAGAATTAGCACTCAGTAAATATTTGTTGATGTTTCATTCCTTTAAGTCTGATTAATTTTTATTCAGATGCTGCTAGCCATGATTGACCACTTTAGAATGCTGAGGCAGCTCTAGGGGGACTGGGAATTAGGCAGGGTGGTGGCTCAGCCTTTTGATACACTCCATTATAAGACCTTTGCTTTAGATAACTGACGAAGTACATATATAGATTTCTAAGATTTCATTCTTCTTAAACCTTGAAAGAATCATTTTTATAAGCCTGGTTTTATCACAAAAGTAGGAATTGCTGTAATAATTTACTTATTTTCTATATCCTACTAATTCCACCAAAAAGGAAAAAGGTGATTATAAATCTTTTCAAACTTTGAATGTGAAATTGTTTTTCGCTTAAAATCCAATGCAAACATATTGAACCCTGTTTTAATCCTACATAATTCATTTTATTAACTATGACCAAACAGAACATCTGTTAAAATTCCATAATGTTAGCTTCATGGGAAAAGAAAAAAAAATCTGTTTGCTTTTGGAATTTTTCCATTGTTTTATTGTCCAGGCTCTCAGTAAATGTGTAACGGGATGTTCTTATTAATGGGAATATTAAACAAATGAAAATGAGATACCCCCTTTAATCACAGAGGTTTATAAAATGAGTCACTTAATTGCATTTACAGTATCATAACTTTATACTGTAGAGATGTTCTATGGAGAAGGAGTGATGGTTCATTCTTTGAGAACCTAAAGTTGTTACTCCTCAGATATGAATTTTAGCCTGCAATTTTTCATCATCTCTTAAATAAACAAACATTTTTAGAAAGAACCATTTAGTAAAATTATCTTAATATAGAAAAATTACTCTAGCCCTTCAGTGCATATTTTCTCATGTTTTGTTTACAAGAAACCAGCTGCTATTTACTTTTCTCATTCTTTGGACACATTTCCTTTGCTCTGTGCAGTTTTGAAAATGCTGCCTATTTCCATTGTTGCAAGATGGCGATGCTGTCTTGAAGGGACACCAGTTCCTGTGGATAGGTTTTACCCACTCTTCTATGTACACACATAAGAAAGGTACTGGTTAAAGGTAGAAATGATCTCATAACTCTTCTTCATTTTAAATGTTAGCATCATAAACCATTATGTTGAAGTACCTCTCCCTCTCTGTTGTTTGTATTTTTCATCCTATATGAAATATCCTCTTCATCTCTGTAATCAGTGTAGATTGCATTTAAGCTGCAAACAAGAGAAAATCTGATGCCATTGGCTGTAGCAGGCAAGGGTTTTTCCCCTCCCTGTGTAACAAGAAAGATGTAGTCATTTGAGTCTGAGGCTGATGCTGATTAAATGAGAGCATATACAGGAAACAGGCTCTTTCATTCTACTTGGTTAACTTTAATATTCTGGCTGCTTTACTCATGGTCACAAAATGACTGCTCCATTTTAGGCATCATGGTCCTCTTCCAAGCCTGAAGAATGGGGAAGGGCTGGAGATAGTACTAGCTTGTCACTCTGTGTACTTGGGAAACAAAAGCTTTCTTGTACCAGGTGTCTTAGTGCCTTCCTGAGTTGAATGGGGAGTAGGAAGTTAAGTATATATGGAGCTTTTCAGTATAGGCAGTGAAGCCTGGCAAATGGGGTTGGGACTGCTGTTCCTGAGTCGCCCTGTAGTGTCTGCCATATTCTGGCTACCCATGCTTTTCTAGCTCAAGGTCCATTTCTTCAGAAAGGAAACCATATTATATACCTCACTTCATCCCATTCTCTGGTACCCTCTTGAGGATATCCAGAGCACTTGTCTGTTCTTTAAACCGTAATATCTGTTCTTTTTGTTGCCTTTGTATTTTTGGGCACCAGCGTGGAAACTTTTCTTTAAAAATCACTTGGTGGTTCCTTTGTAATTCTGAATTGTAATTATTCTGAAAGTGGAGGTTTACTTCAAACTTACTAATTTTTTACACAGTTTTGATTTTAAAGTTAAGATCACAGAATACCTTTTTTTTTTTTTTTTAAGATTTATTTATTTGAGAGAGAGCGAGCACAAGTGGACTGAGGGGCAGAGGGAGAAACAGACTTGCCACTGAGCAGGGAGCCTGATGCAGGGCTTGATCTTGTACTCAGGGGATCCCAGGATCATGACCTGAGCCGAAGGCAGACACTTAAACAACTGAGCCACCTAGGCACCCCTAATTTTAAAGTTAAGATCTCAGAATACCTCTGTTAATATATGTAGACATTTTTCTTAAAAATATACATAAATCACAATTGAAATAATGGCTAGTGCTTGCTAAGTACTTACCCTGTTCCACTTAAGGTACTAAGTTCTTCACGTATAGTACTCATAGAATCCTCTCAATAACCTGAAATATCCCTACTTTATAGAAACTGAGGTTTGGTAAGGTTGTGGTTCACTCAAAGTCTTGGATCCAGTAAGGGAGGGAACTGAAGACTCCTGAGCCCATGATCTGAATCCCTGTGGTCACCTGTACATTTTGCATTTATATGCAAATAAATTTTTCTAGGGAGGAACATATTTCAAATTAGTGGTATCTTTCTTCAATTCTTATACCTTTAAGTAGGCATTAGTGCTAGGAGTTTGGGGAAAAATATGTTCTTAGCAACGAGGAGTCTACATGACTTTAAAAGAAAAGTTAGAGTATATAAACCTAGAGAATCTGCTTCAATAGAGATGCTCATGAAGGACAGTGGCTCACAAGTGCATATTATCCCATATGTTTGTGTGATTAGCTCTTATCCGATAGGCGGTACTTCACATGTTGCTTCTCTGACGGGGTCTACTGTGACCTCTTTAGCTAAAACTCTTGCCCCAGCCCCAAGCACTCATTTGGTACCCTAGATTTGCACTCTTATCTGAAATAATCTTTTCTTGTTTATATACTTATTACCTGCTTCCCTCCCCAAATAAAAATATATGCACTGTGAGCATATATTAACTTCTTTCTGTTAGCTCAACACCTACAGGAATGCTTGACATGTAGCACACTCAGAAAATATTTAATGGACAAATCAATGACTTAATCATATTTGCTTCTTAGAAGTAGACTAGTTTTAAAGTACTTAGATATTGAAAATCTCTAGCAGATGCTTAGGCTAAGTTGGATTTGGCAAGAATTATGGAATCATCACTTAATTCCCAAGCAAGGTAGTGTTTTTCTGTCATGTAAACTTGCTGCACTTCAAATGAAGTTAATTTTCTCCTTGCCTTTTACCATATTTCCTGGTATATGGTGCCTTCCACAAATAGTCTGTTATGATTTTGTCATTTCTAGTTAAGGGTTGTTCCTATGAATGTTTCATATATTTAAAACATTTTTTTCAAATGATGTAAGAAAATAGCAAACAACTTATTCATGAAGAAAATCTTTCACCAGATATAGGCACGTTACATACACTGAACACTGTGGGTCAGAAATTATTCTTGAGATTCTGAGTAGTGTATAATATCTTACTGTGTGAACAAACATTATTTTATAAGGAGAATTAAGAAACAAAAGAAAACCAAGTTTGAAGGAAAAATTTAGAATTTTTTGTGTGTAATTCAAGTATTGTGTTTGAAGGGAATCATTTAAAGGACCTTTTGAAAATGATTGTGTGTTTGACTACTTGGTTTCATATTACCTTAGGATTATATAATGTTAATAGTCACAATTTGAATTCTGATCATTTACTTCACATATATTTTTCTAAGCCTTAGCTAAAAGTAGGATGTTTGCCCTGTTTTATAGATCAGTAATCTGAGGCTTGGGAAGATAAGCAGTGCAGGTAGTATGTGGCAGGACTGGAAGCAGAAGCCATGCCTTTGTGATCCAAAGTCTGCGTTTGTTACACCCTGCCTCTTGCTCATGTTTTGCAGATAAATCCACTGTTCTTTCCTCTTGGAATTTTTCAGTAGATCAGAAAAATAAAGTGATTTGAACCAAATCTGTTGACTTGAAATGGAGCACTATTTCTGAGGGGTAGGATTCTGAAATGTAGAAATGGAGCCATATATTCAAGTAGAACACAACCAGATGTTTCTAAACTAGAATTAATATGATTTCAGCATCCTTCCTCCAGGCTTTGTGAAGATGGCTTAAAAATGCTTTGGCTGCTTTTAGACTCTGTCCTCTTCTCCGTGGGCTTCAACATGTGTTCTGAGAAAACATGGGAAAAAGTGGGATCAGTGGGAAAAAGCTGATCATCTTTGGCATTGAAATGGTTTTGGTATTAGGCTAAGTAATTAATAGATAATTTATTGACTAATGGAGAAGGGGAAAGTGGTGAGAGAGAAGACTTCTTTTCCTTTGAGAAAATACTTGGCTTTTTAAATTGAATTTGCTGATACAGATGTTGAACTAAAATAATACACTAGAGGGTGCACAATGCCTGTGTTTTACATGTTAGTGGCAGAAACTTCCATTTATGATCTTGGAAAACTCTTGAAGTGATTGCCTTGGTACCTTTAAAAATGGTTCGAGTTAAGAAGTGAAACGCCAATATAATTAGTGTTTTCCAATCCAAGGTTCCTAAATAAATAAATTTATCTTTTGGTAAATGTATGCACAAATTTTTATTTGGGTTCGAATTTTAAAAATTTTTGTCATGGAAAAATGTCAAGGTACACAAAAATAGATCAGTAAAATGAATCTCTCTGGGCCTGTCACTCAGTTGCAACAAGTATCAACTCTTGGCCAATATTGTTTCATCTCTACTCAGACCCACACCCCTCCCCCACTTACCTTATTTTGATGCAAATATTACATATTACCTTATTTTATCCAAAAATCCTTCCCTGGGTGCATCTCTAAAAAGTAACAACAGGTGGCTATATTGTTAAATGTAACCAGAATGCTAGAACGAACTATGTCTGGGGAGGAGTATAAAGTGAGCAAAACCACATACTTCATTCCAAAGATTCAATAGATTTCATCTAAGGCTAACAAATTAAGAAACATGCTTAAGTATATTGTCCAGAAATATGGATGTTGGTATATATTTAACCAGAAATGAAAGCCAGTCACAAAGTGTTTCCTCCAAGATATTTATCAACTGCAAAGGGGAAAATAGTAACTTTACAGGTGGAAAGACTGACTGATGCTACCTTCAAGTGATCAAGGTTAACATCATCACTAATAAGATGTATTGACACCCTACATCCTCAACATGAGGTACCAGGAAGGACACAATATCACTGCTTTGATCTTCTTGCCCAAAAATGCATAATCTGAACCTGATCATAAGAAAACATCAGACAAACTGAAACTGAGAGACTTTGTACAAAATTGTGAACGTCATGAAAAATAAAGATGAATAATAAAGATGTCACATGTAGCAGGAGACACATGGATGCAGTGTGGGATACTGTCTTGATTCTGAACAGGAAGGATATTAGGAAAACATAAAATTCAAGTAAGGTGTGGCACTTAGCTACTAGTGTTGCTGCAGTACTGGTAGCTGGTTTTGATATCATACTCTGGTTATTTAAGTTATTAACAGGGGAAGCTGGCTGTGGGGTATACGTGAACTCCCTGTGCTATGTTAGTGACTTGTATTAAAGTCTGGAGATTATTTGGAAAAAAAAATAGCTGAAAAACAATGCCAGAAGACATTATATGAAATACTTTATTTTTTAAATGATCTTCTAAAATAAGGACAAATTAAACTTAAAACTTATGTTTTCAGTTTTTAATTTTTATCCAAGTAATGTTAGTGAAATTAGTAACAAGTCCAACAGTGTGGAACATAGGCTGAGAAGCAACGGTCTCCTGTCTTCCTTCTCCATTCCCATCTCACTCTCTAGAGCTAACCTCTTTTAACAGTTTCTGTGTTTAGTTCATCTTATTACATCCATATTTCTGGACAATATATTTAAACATGTTTCTTAATTTGTTAGCCTTAGATGAAATCTATTGAATCTTTGGAATGAAATATGTGGTTTTGCTCACTTTATGCTCCTCCCAGACGTGCTCGTTCTAGCATTCTGGTTACATAAATTTCATAACTTTGGTCATTTTAGAAATTTTAAGTCATGTGTTGTGTCTGCATTTTTTATCCTACAGACTTTCATCATCTTGTAACTTTCTGTTTACGAATTGAGGCTGTTCACTTCTTTTTGCTGCCTAACCCTCTTTGATTTTAGATTAATCCCACTTTCTGGAATGCTTCTCCCACTACACTTAATTTTGTTAGGTTGCCTGTCAGGTTTACCCTGTCCTTAATCTACAGTCACTTCTTCCATGATTTTTTCTGGATTGATTTTCAGAGTTGAACACGGTGAGCTAGTGTTGGTATTGAGATCTCATGAACAGTCACCCGGCCAAGTAGTGAGGTGGGGTTGTATAGTTGACCTTCAGGTAACTCTGGTGTGAAACTCAACTACTGACAGCCGGCTGTTGACCAGGAGCCTTACTGATAACATAGTTAACACATATCTTATGTGTTATGTGTTTTATATGCTGCATTTTTACGAGAAAGTAAACTAGAAAAAAGAAAATGTTATTAAGAAAATCGGAAGGGTGAGAAAATACATTTAAAGTACTGTACTGTATTTATATATATTAAAAAATCTGCATTAAGTGGGACCAATGCAGTTCAAACCTGTGTTGTTCAAGGGTCAATTGCATTTCCTTTTGTGTTGGTCTTGTGTCACACTGAAAGACGGATTTCAAGTAGACTGTCTTTCTGCACTCCCATCAGTCGCTAAAGTTTATTTCATATTTTAATTTGTTGAACATTTGGGGCATGAACTTTCTATTTTTCTCCTTGAAGTTTCTAATTGTTTTTGGGGGGATGCATTATTTACCTTTTTCATATGTTCAAGTGGGACAACCTCAAAACCCTTTTTATTTTTTGTACTGACTTTCTTTTTCTCTTGGGTATCTTGGACTCTTCCATCATTGTGTTCTCATCTGGTGTGGTCAGTCACTATGTCTGGACTTTGCACTGCCTTCCTGGGGTGGGTTTGATACTTCCTGGAGGTCTTAGAGTATAGTCCGGGTGTGGGATTTGGAGCTAGACTGCTTGGGTTCTACCATAGCTCTGCCTCTGACAAGCTTACGTCTCTGGTCCCTTACTATCCTCATCTACTTAAAGGCATAATGAATTAAGGATTTGGTTTATTTGTTTAAGGCCTTTATTTTATCCTGATTTTTTTTTTTTTTTTTTTTTTTTGCCATGTAACTTTCTTTAGTACCTAATAAAATTTACAAAGCTACTGCCTAACAGCATTTGGTGATAATCATTCATAAGGATTCTTTGGCCCTAAGTGTGTTTCCTCAATTCTTTTTTTCAGTAGGAGGGAATTATATCATTGAATTAGGATTCTTAGAGAAGTATTTTGATCTTACTGGTTTAGGGTGCATCCTAATTATATTTGGGAAATAAGTGGTTATGTTTGTATGTCTTTTAAACTGATACCAAGTATTCTAGTAAAACTCCCTTATAGCTAGATCCACATGCTGTGAATCTTCCCTGTTGTCTGTGAATTATTCCATACTTCTGTTTGGAAGAATGGAATACTAACCAAGTTAAGAATCACTTTGGAGGGGCTCCCGGGTCGCTCAGTTGTTTAATTGTTCGAGTCTTGGTTTTGGCTCAGGTCATGATCTCATGGGTCGTGGGATTGAGTGCTGTGTGGGGGCTCTGTGCTCAGTGGGGAGTCTGCTTGAAGATTTTCTTTCTTTGCTCCTCCCCCCACTTATATACACACATGGTGTCGCACTCATTTGCTCTCTCTCTCTAAATAAATCTTTTTAAAAAATCACTTTGGAATGAAGTTTATTGTTCTTTATGGGGCAAATGAAGTATGTCTTTGGCCTGGTAGGAGATATCAGTAATGTCTGCGTAGAGGAGGCTGTGATATGTGTTCTCTTGAGCAACCAAGATCTTATGAAAGTTACACTCTTTGCCAATTATCTGTTGGTTCACACAGTTGTTTACAGAGGTTCTTTTCTTCATCCTTACGGACGTTGAATGTGAATTTGAAAAAAGTGCATGTTGTTTAGATAACACATCTCAACCGTTAACTTTTTATCAAGTGAACACATGAAACAAAGGGCCTGGAACAAATATAGTAACTTCTTGGTAAGTAGTGACTTCTTACTGTCTTGTAAGCCATTTTATGAACTAACAGATATTTGCCTATTTAATACCACTGAGAAAACAGGTACTTGGTGGTGTAAGTAACTTGATCTATATAAAATAACTGTTCACAGAGGGTACAGTTGGGCTCTGAATTCTTTGAGCACTTACTTACGCTCTTTTCATAATGATGTATATATTTCCTTTTCTTTGTTGGAAGTATGAATGAATAGGTTTTAAAGTATATATTCTTTTCCCAGAATTCAGTGATGAACATTTTGCCTTATCTGCTTTATCCTCTTTTTCTATTTTTTCCTGAAACATTTTAAGAAGGTAGCAGATACCTGATACTTCATCATTAAATATTATATGTCTTCTATGAATGGAGTCGTGCGTGACCTCAGGTTGTGAGCTCAAACTCCATGTTGGGCTCCATACTGGACGTGGAGCTTGCTTAAGAGTCTCTCTCCCTTTTCCTCTGTCCTTCCCCCTCCTGTAAGAAAAAAAAGAATGGAGTTATGGTTCTCTCTTTTTAAAATTTTGTTTATTTGAGGGGACAAAGGGATAGAGGAAGAGAGGGAATCTCAAGCTGATTCTGCACTGAGCATGGAATCCAATGTTGGGATCGACATCACGACCCTGGGATCGTGACCTGGGCTGAAATCAGGAGTTTATGAAGCTAAGAGTTGGTGAAGCTAAGTTTAGTCATTAGATTAAGTTGGTGTTTTCTAGTTTTCTGTACTCTAAAGGTTCAGTTCTTTTTTGTTACTAAGAAGTAATCTATGGGGTGATATTTTGAGACTATGTGATTATCCTGTTCCCCAATAATCTTTCACCCAATAGTTATAATGTCTTTGGATACTTCTGCCGGAAGCATTTATTACATTGGTGATTGCAAAATTATGATTTTCCTAATACTGTCATTTTTCTCTGAATTTGTTAGCTGGCAGTCTTCGGTAATGAAGCTTTTCTCTGCTACTCCTCTTTTGCTCCTCACTCCAGCTCCAGCTCTTTTTAAAAATAGTCATATGGGGATCCCTGGGTGGCGCAGCGGTTTGGCGCCTGCCTTTGGCCCAGGGCGCGATCCTGGAGACCCGGGATCGAATCCCACATCGGGCTCCCGGTGCATGGAGCCTGCTTCTCCCTCTGCCTGTGTCTCTGCCTCTCTCTCTCTCTCTCTCTCTCTCTCTGTGACTATCATAAATAAATAAAAATTAAAAAAAAAATAAAAATAGTCATATGGACTCATGGATTTTTTTTAAAAACTGCTCCATCGAGGTATAGCATGTAACATACAAGTCACTCATGTAAAGTGAGAATTAATTGGATTCTATTATATTCATAGATCACACAGTCATGGATTCTTTTTTATTCAATAACTATAAGCCACTAGCATTATTCTTTTCTATGCTCAAACTGTCCCAAATTTGGCCAGTGGGAGCCTCTTCAAGCTCACTGCTCTGTTCTCAGGACATTTCCCTGATTATCTTTTTTTTTTTTAATTAAAAAAGAAGATTTTTATTTATTATTTATGAGAGACACAGACATAGGCAGAGGGAGAAGCAGGCTCTCCACAGGGAGCCCAATGTGGGACTTGATCCTGGAACTCAGGATCACACCCTGAGCCAAAAGCAAATGCTCAGCCACTGAGCCACCCAGGCGTCCTCCTGTTAATCTTGAAGAACTTCCTCGTTGTTGTAACAGGGTGTCCTGATCCTGTTACGGGCCCCCTCTCTAAGGACCCCTTGATTGCTTTTAGTAGGGAGAGATATTTAGAAACCAAGATGTTGGCTTTAGGTGTATTATTGCATCTAGGCTTTTTTATTGGACAAAAAGTTTTTTTTTTAATGAAATACATTGTTTTTATATCCCCTTCCCGCTTCCCTATATTTATTTCAGACAAGAACAACAAATAGTTTACTTTTTAAGTTACCATATTGTTAAATTTGGCTATTTTGGTATAAAATTGACTATTTTTGGAGGTATAAATTTGAATACATGTGTCCATTCATATAACCAACCAGCACAATCAGAATGCAAAACATTTCCATCATCCCCTAAACTCTCTTGTCCTATCCCTTTTTTGTAGTCCTTTCCGTGTCCTTACTTGTAACCCCTGGCAGTGACTGATATGTTTTCCATCACTGTAGTTTTTTCTTGGTGAGAATGGTATTTGAATGAAATCATACAGTATACAGCATGCTCTATGCCTTTGAGATTCAGGCCCATCATTGCATGTATCTATAGTTTGTTCTTTTTTAATTATTCTCTTGTTTGGATACTCCACAGTTTATCTATTGACACTTGAATTCTTTCCAGTTTGGGGCTGTTATGAAAAGAATAGCTATAAATATTTTTGTATAGGTTTTTGTTTGAACATTAGTTTCATTTCTCTAGGGTAGATAATCATGAATGGGATTGCTGGTAAATCAGAAATAGGATCCATAGTAAGTTTTTGGTAACTTTATAAGAAGTTTATGTAGTGACTGTACAGCTTTGCATTCCTACTAGTAATACATGCTATAAGTCATCAGCACTTGTTTTGGACAGGATTTTGCCCATTCTTATAGGTGCATAATATCTCATAATGGTTTTAATTTTCATTTAATGATATTTAACATCTTTTCATGTGCATATTTTCTGTCCTTAGATATTCTTTGTTGAAGTATCTTTTCAAGGTTTTTCGTCCATTTTTTAGTTGAATTATTTCTTACTGTAATGCTTTGAAAAGTACTTTATATTCAGGATGCTTGTACTTTATCACTTATTATTTGCAGATATTTTCTGATAATCTGTAGCTTGTGTTTTCATTCCCCGAACCATATTCTTCATAAAATAAAAGCTTTTAAATTTCGACAAAGTCCAGTTTATCAATTTTTTCTTTTATAAATTGTGCTTTGGGTGTCAGGACTTAGAACTCTCCCCAACTCCAGGTCATGAAGGTTTTCTCCTGTGTTTTATTTTACAAGTTTTATAGTTTTATATTTGACATTGACATCTATGATCTATTTTGAGTTGATTTTTATTTAAGGGATGAGGTTCATGTCAATGTTTGTTATTTTGCATATGGATGTCCTATTCCAGCAGCATTTGTGGAACACTGTCTATTCTCCATTGGAATGCTTTTGCACCTGTGTGAAAAATTGGTTGGCCGTATTTGTGTGGATCTGTATCTGGAACAAATTTGTATTGGTTCCTTCCTATGTGTCAGGAAAGTCTTTGTTTTTCTTTTCCCACTCAGGTATTTGTATTTTTTGACCATCCCAGTCTTGAAAGATGATGTTTTGATTTTTGAAGACATTTCCCTTTGTTTCTTTCTTTAACAGAGAGGAAGAGCTGTTTTAGAAAACCCCCGAAACCTACATGTCTTCCATCATTTGTTTTTTTTTTTTTTTTCCCTAAAACATTGTCTAAAAGAAAACCCAAATAAACTGTTAGGAATGACTAAGAACTTTCCAAAACTTAAGTTTTTTTTTCCCCCTTTTTCTTCCATTTTTCTAAGAACGAACTACTTTCTCTTAAATTAATCTACCTTTAATATGTATGCATCAGTGGAATAGAAGCTCACTTCTCTTTCAACTCTGATTTTTTTTCTTTTTTTTTTTTTTTTAATTTTTATTTATTTATGATAGTCACAGAGAGAGAGAGAGGCAGAGACATAGGCAGAGGGAGAAGCAGGCTCCATGCACCGGGAGCCTGATGTGGGATTCGATCCCGGGTCTCCAGGATCGCGCCCTGGGCCAAAGGCAGGCGCCAAACCGCTGCGCCACCCAGGGATCCCTCAACTCTGATTTAGCAGATAGTTTCCCTTCCTTACATAGATTGGACCACTGTTTTTTTTTTTTTTTTTTTTTATTGCTGTTACATTGCCACACAGTATAAATAATCTTGACATTTATTACGGGAAGAAGGCAAAGGTGCTGTGTATTTTATTTTGTCCAAGCATGAAGCATCTTTCTTTGAGAGTTGTCCTCTTTACAATGTCCTGCAAAATACAAGACCTCACATGACTAAGATAACTTGGTGATTTTTGGTGAAGATAAACCTAGAACCTGGCTATGTGACTCTTGGTCTAGCACTGCTGTCCTAGAATGGCCAGTCTGCAAACCTCAGAGTTAACATGAAAATTTTAATGTGAAAGACATCCCGGAAATTTTCTTTGTACTCTGAGGTTCAAAAGAAGTTCATTGTGGCTGTGAGAAAAATAGTTACTCAGTGGTTTTTAGCTTACCTGAAAACATGTACAGAGTGCATGTAGGGTACAGAGATATGGAATTAGAGTGTTTGGGTAAGACGGAAGAGATCAAAGATTCTACCTTTTGAGGGCTTTTGTTTACTTGTGTGTAGAAGGACTTTATACATTTGTGAAGCAGCTCATGGATAGTTGAAAATACCTGTGATATTGCTAAAGTACTTGCAAATGTAGAAATAATTGATAATCAGGGAGTGAATCACTGTCTCTGAATGAGTTCATTTCCAGTAATGGCCTTTTATAAAACTTAGAAAAAGGAAGAGGAGTATAATGGAGTTGATGTGTCGATATTGGGAAGCATTTAATAAAAAGTGTGCTGACTGCCTTGTAAAGATTATTTTTTACCTTTTACTTCAAGTGGAACTGAAACACTGAGTTTGGACTTGTCATCACATGTGGCAAGCCCCCTTTGGGGTTGGGATCTTTGTTCATTCCTTTTTTTTTTTTTTCCTTAACAACTAACCCTTGCCTCAAGTTAGAGGGGGGAAAATAGAATTGCAAGACAAGGTGGAATTTGCTTGGAAGGCTCTGTGTAATGTTCTCATATAAATGAAAGGAATGAGTCTTCTTAAAGCATCAACACTATTAAATAGAAGAATTAAAAAAAAAATCAATCTGGCAGTAAGCCAAAAAGAAAGCATGGAGGTATTAGCTCATTAACACTCTCCATTTAATAGACAGTAACCTATTTACTGTGAACATTTCATTGATTACCTGAAGTAAATGTTAGGAAAATCTGGGTAGCAAATGTGTCCATGAGGCTCAAATATGTGAATAGTACAGGCATACGCTTTGCTCTTGGCTCTGAATGTGTGGGATTTCACTTGAAAAATCTTGAATGAACTTAATTCTTGTTGCAGTTAAAAAAAAGCTAATCTCTTATCAGGAACACTTCAGTTCTTTGTGTTGAAATAAAGTTAGATATATGTTGAACTTGTTTAAAAAAAATGGATACAGAAAAAAAAATGTTGTGGAATTCATTTCATGCAAATGAAAAACCAAAAACCATTTACAACTCATTTCATAGCTTAAAGAGTATTTAGTAGGTGCCACTCATTTTTGGAACTTTTTGAGGAATTATTATTCAACCTATGTGACTTTGTTAGCTTGGGCTAGCCTTTGCATTTTTCCAAATTTGCTTGTGTATGCGTTTTTAAAACTAGTTTTAATATTCTAGTTCTTAAAATAAAGAATTGGAGCCATCAAATTTGGCAAGCGTTAAGCATGCTAATTAGTTCAACATACTGACCAATTCTCTGAATTATTAGTTCAAAGAAGCATGTGGACAAGGATGAAATTAGATTTGGACATTTTTCACTCTAGTTGTTTTAGGATACTCAGGGTTGCTTTGATCTGTAAATAACAGATGCTTTTTCACGCATGGTTCAGGATACATCAAACATGTCTGAAACTTTGTCTCAGATTTAAGACTCATCATTCTTATTCTGAATTGGGTATACACACTTGTAAGTGTATAGCAACTTTAGAAAAGCTTTTTTTGAGTTTGTGTTTGATAGTTAACGCTCGAATATTTTATTTGTCATATAATGTATGCACAGGCTTTATTATTTTTTACAAACTGACATAAATAGTAATAAGCAAATGCATAAAATTTACTTTATTGCTAAAATAGTTTCACTTATTCACATGTCAGATTTAAGAGCAAAAGCCTTGGCAGTTATGAAAGCGTAAAGAGTATGAGTGTGTGACTATGCATACGTGCACAACATATATTGCTTATATGTGTATGTAGTATATACATGTAATTATATATGTTTAGCTGTCTGTGATAAAGATAAATCTTTATTTTTATTAGCTAAATATTCTGTTTAACTTTAGTAACTAATAACTGGAATTGAGAGCAAGCCTACTAGTCTGCATAAAACATTGTTTTTAACTTAGGTTTCATAATTTACTACCTCTTTTGGCTTTTATGTGACAATTTAATATCATTGGGAATAAATTTTGTAAGGAATGGCATTCAGTGAGTGGAGGACAGGATGAGAAATATGAAGGACTAAGATGGTAAGACTTGAGAAACCCTTGGAGTCCCCATTTTCCACAGTCCCTGATCAGAAGGCTGGCTCGCAGGCCTTGTTTCAGCACAGTCTAACATAAAAGGATGTGATAAAGTCCAAGAAATGTCCTCCACTTCATAAAGCTGCTTGTCTAGAAATAATAGAAATTCTGAATAATAATTAGACAGTATTGCATATTTTCTTTAGTAAAGTGATTTTTTTTCCTTTTGGTTATTAACATGAAGTTTTACAAGACATTTCATTTGTGACTTTTATCAAAATAGTACCATAACAGTAGCTTCTTTACTGTATCATGCATTAGGATACCTGAGTTCTAGTTGTAATTATGCCTCTTATCATCTTGTGCCTTTTGAGGTTGTTTAACCTCCTAGGGCGTTTTTTTTTTGTTGTTGTTTTTGTTTGTTTTGTTTTGTTTTTTTGTTTTTTCATTTTTAAAATGGTTGGCAATGTTGTAGGCCACATCTGGACCACAGCCTGTTTTTGTAATAGTTTTATTGGCACATAGCCATTCTCATTCGTGTATGTCTCATCTGTGCTGCTTTCACACTACAGTGGCAGGGGTGAGTAGTTGTGACAGACATTGTATGGCTCTCAAAGGTTAAAATATTAATTACCTGACTCTTGAAAGAATCTTTAACTAGATCATGTGTAATCTGCCTGGCTTAAATTTTCTCTATGCCAACTCCTTTTAAATTCTAAGACTAAAAGATATATCATATACCATGTTTCAATGTTCATTTTCCCCTTTACTTGCTTAGCTAATTATCAAGAGAAAGAAAATACTGGTTGGATCATATGGTCTCCATTTCCGTAGCAGCAGCGATACCTGGGAGATATTTAGAAATACAAATTCTAAGAATTGAAACTGGAGGGATAGGGCACAGAACTGTGTTTTATAAGGTCTCCAGGTGATTTTGATGGTCACTAAAGTGTGAGAACTATTGGACTGGCTGATACTAAGTAAGTTCACTTAAAAGTTTTTCTTGTTCTGTTTTGAAGTAAAGAAAAACTTAAATTCTACAACTGTTTAATCAGGAGAAAAATAAAATGTTGGATATTACTACAGAAAACAGTGGCTAATATTTTATCTTTTTTTTTCTTCAGTAAAACCTTTTGTCAAAAATTGTGTATAAATTTTTAAAAAGATTTTATTTAGTTTAGAGAGAGTTGCATGCACATATATGAGCAGGAGGAAAGGTAGAGGGAGAGAGAGAATCTCAAGCAGACTCCCCATTGAGCATGGAGCCTGCCTTCGGGCTTGACTCTACAACCTGAGACCATGACCTGAGCTAAAACCAAGAGTCAGATGCTTAGCCACTTGAGCCACCCAGGCACCCCATGTATAAATTTTTTTTTTTTTTTCCTTTTTTTTTTTTTTTTTTTTTTTTTTAATTTATTTATGATAGGCACACAGTGAGAGAGAGAGAGGGAGAGAGAGAGGCAGAGGGAGAAGCAGGCTCCATGCACTGGGAGCCTGACGTGGGATTCGATCCCGGGTCTCCAGGATCGCGCCCTGGGCCAAAGGCAGGCACTAAATCGCTGCGCCACCCAGGGATCCCTAAATTTTTAATATAATGACAGATATATTAAAGATAGGTCAGTGTCACCTTCAGCATGATTTTTTTTTTAACAGATTAAAAAAAGTAAGCAATATGATTGATTTCTTCATGGGATTTTCTTTTTTAGGTGGGGGATTGTGGTATTTTAAAACTAATGATTTGAAATAGTTTTCGGAGTAAAAGAAATCTATCAACAGTTGTTTTGCTTGTAAAGTAAATGGGTTAAGAAAAGGGCATTTAGGGAATACAGTAGCCTGTCTGCTATGGCTGCCTTTCTTTGCAATTTTAAGTGAGATCAGTGTTGAATTGACTTTTTTTTCATTGTGAACAACCACTAGAAATGAGCACCATTCCGACAACTCATCTACATTAGGAAAGATCACAAACATAGTGCTTTGTATTAAATCTCAAAGAGAGGAGTAGCAAAATTGCACATGTCAAGAAAGCATTACAGGATGACGCTGTTATTTGGAGAATTGCTTTCATCTTTGAGATATCTCACACCTGCTTCATTTGGCAAAGAATGTTTCATCTCATGAACCCCCCCCCCCCCCCCCCCCCCGGCCACCCGCCGAATCCAGAAGTACATAGATAAAGCACAGTAAAAGGGAAAACTTTTAACATAAAAACTTACTTAAGTGCAATCTAAAAATTCAGGGTATGTATAACCTGAACTTCCTATAAACCACCTTCATTTTGTTGAAAAGAAACCCATGGTTTGATGTACAACATGTGTACATGGACACTATATATACATTTATATACATTGGCGTGTGTGAATATGTATAAACACATTTTCATTATGTATATATATTTTAAACAATGCATATTACAAATTTTACTTATTTAATCACCTAATACTGTTTTTTTAGTTCTTCTAAGATCTATTAACCCTTGGACACTGACACACTTCTATAGGGTGAATTTACTATGCTGGTTGCTTTTACTTTCCTTTTTAAATGCACCAAAAATATAAAGTAAGTCGGAAAAGTGTGTGTGTGTATATATATGTATTTGACCATTGTTTATTATAGAGTAAGAGTTAAATGTCTTCAAATAGTAACATGATAAATCTTGTGAAGTCTTTTTTTTTTCTTTATATAAACAAGTTTGGATTTTTAGGTTGTGGGTGGTTTTTGTTTTTGCTCTCTTACTAAACATCATGATTGTTTGAATGTCTTGTAACTCCTTGAGCACCTTCCTCTAAGAGGCTAGCAGTTTTTGATAAGGGGAATATTTATTCTAGTTTTTCAAGGAGGTGGAATCAGACTTCTTTTTCACATTTTATGGATGACACATTTGGCTATTCCTGCGCAAAATCCAGTTAAAAATAATAGCATTTAATATTTAATAAAATACCAGGCTTTTTGAACCATCTGGAACTTTATTTTCTTTGCACGCAGCATCTGAGTTTCAGCTGTTAGCATTTCTCCTTTGCTCTGGGAAGGGTCAATTGCTTTTAAAGTCTTTGATGCTTGCTGTGTCAGCCCTTTTCATATTTTCAAAATGCCCGTGTAAAAGGGCTTTTCATCCATTCATGCTGATAATTCTTTTGAACTTGAGGTTTGAACCAAACTAATCAAATTTAATTATAGCTCAAATCCTGTTACAGTGAACTCCAGTAGGCTTCTAGCTTAGGTTGAATTTTTTGTTTGTTTGTTACACTGTAGTTCTCTATTACCAATAGCATTTGGAGTGGGCCGGGCTGTTGATTGTAGTTTGGGGGACCTTTTGTAAGGCTCAGAATTTTGTTCTGTTAATATTGGTGATGTGATTTGAACTTTTATTCTTTTCTAAAGGAAATACTGAATTAGTGTCAAGTAAAATTTCTCTTGCTTTGCACGTAGCCTTTCCCCTTCATCTTTAACAGTTCAAACAGTTAAAATCTAAAAACTACTTTCTTAAAGAGTCCTTCTGTTTTATTGTTGCTGATGTTTATTTTTTTGTTTGTTTCAGACATCCTCCTGGGAACACACCATGATTTATGCGTATTTGCCAGGTGTTCTGAGAGATTTTTTCTTTTTGCTTCACTAAAAAAGTTGGAACAATATTATTGACTAGAAAGAAAGTAGGAAATATGAGTGTTTTAGACTGCAGCATATATTCAAGTGTGGTGGACTGATTTTTTTTTTAGCATATTCTTCAAAATGATTGCTAGCATGTGCCTATTGTATTTCAGCATCTTGTTAAATTCACTTTTTACTCTGTATTTACACTATTTGAATGTGCAGAGCTCTTTCCCCCTACAGTTTAAATTTCTATTTTTAAGTTAGATTTTGTTTGGATTTCTGAGCAGATTTGGAGGTAATGACATTGAAAATACTTTAAGTTCCTTTTCATCTCCAAATAAAGTCTATGAAGTTTTATAATACCAGACCAATTTTTGATCTGTAAGAATAAAATGACAGAACTCATTCTTCAGAGCTCTTGATTTTGAAATGGGAAATAGCGTTCTTCAAGAAGAGCAAATGCAGAGCTCCTTGTATTAATGATGAACATTGAGTTTTCTTTTTAAAATTCATCTCAGAATTGCTAGTTTCCCAAAATTTGTTACAGCAAGTATTCTTGTTTTGTTGTAGTGAAATGAAATGTGAAGTTAATTTATATCCTAGCTGCTTTGAAGTATAATTTTGCTTGCTAAGTTGTTACGGATTTCTAATACTTACGTTTAAAGGAATTTTAGTAGTGATGGTTCCATGCGTAGCATCTGTGCAATTGCCATGTGTAAGACAAGTTTACTCCATAAATCTTTGGTGGGTTTTAGAATTGTTTGCCATAGTTCCCTCTCTGGTCAGAGGACATGGCCAGATTTTGTATACCTTTTGACTTTAATGCCAGAGAGTGTGACAGCTACATCTCGTTGTTGGTATTCTTAAGTAAACAGAAGCCCAAACTATCATTAGGAAAGTAAAACTTCCAACTAACAAGGACTGAATTTTGCTAGACCTACATAATTTCTTGAGAGCAGGGGTTAACATTTTCATTTTGAAAAAAAATGCTTCTACTTCTATCTACACATGTCTAGGCAGAGTATACTGAGTATTGTTTTAACTCTTATCTAAGTGTTGCCATTAAGAACTTAGATTGATGAAACATTTTATCTACAGGTACAGATGGTGAGAGATACAGTGTTTAATGCCTACAGACATAAACATGGGAATTGTGATACAGGAATGGGTGAGAGCATGGCCTCTGGAGGTAGCCTGTCTGAGTTCAGATCTCAGATCTCAGCTCCAGTACTTACTAGTCCTGTGTCCTTAGGCAAATTATTTAATCTCACTGGTCTCATTTTCTTCATCTGTGAGGTGAGGGTAATAATGCCTACTTATAAGATTGTTAAGATGACATGTTTGTACATATAAAGTGCCTAGGAGAGTGTCAGAAATATAGCCTGATAGAATTGTTAACGATTTTTTGTTCCTGCTGTCCTCATGATGTCATCATTATCAGGGCCATCCTGAAACTTACTAGCTTCTTCCAAGGGCATTATCATTTAGTTTCAAACTGAGTGCCTCCAGTACCCTCTAATATACTGAGTATACCCTGAATTTGATCTTTTTGGAGTCTCTTACTTGCCCTCATTATAATTTTCAGACCATAAGTTTCAAAGAGGTGACCAAAATATTGGAGTCATAAAGTTCTTTTTTAAAACTATAAGCTAGGGACACCTACCTGGGTGGCACGGTGGTTGAGCATCTGCCTTTGACTCAGGGTGTGATCCTGGGGTCTGGGATCGAGTCCCACATCTGGCTCCTGCAGAGAGCCTGCTTCTCCCTCTGCCTGTGTCTCTGCCTCTCATGAATAAATAAATAAATAAAAAATTTAAAAAGAAAAAAAAAACTGTAAGCTAACATCTTAAAATTTCGCAGTTTTCAACACAATTCTAGGATACCCAGCTTTTCTTGAAAAAAATCAGAATATCTGGCATTATCTAGTCTGCATTCCTGCATGGCAGCAGTTGACTTGAGCTGAGTAGCAGCTGCTTTCTTAGACAGAGGCTGTGCCCTGCAGATCACCAGAATCTCTACCAGTCCCTGTTGTCTCTGACACCTTCCTCACTTCAGCCATTTATACCATAGTTTGGGCCACATAATACTATTTGTTGCCAGCAGTTTAGACTAAGCAATGATAATGCATACTCACATTCTACTGCCCCTTCACTGGTAGGCTGCTAAATTTTGATCACTGTATGAAACATGAATTTGTTGAAATCAAGTATACATAATAGTGTTTTGATTTTGCCTATTAGAACATTGTGCTGTGCAGGTGGGCCCTGTGCTATTAGAACAGGGTACAACTAAAAAAAAAAAAAAAAAAAAAAAAAAAACAGGGTACAACTTTCTGAAAATAAGAGATGAGAGGGCTGCCTGGGTGGCTCAGCGGTTGAGTGCCTGCCTTTGACTCAGGTCGTGATCCCGGGATCTGGGATTGAGTCCTGCGTAGGGCTCCCCATGGGGAGTCTGCTTCTCCCTCTGCCTGTGTCTCTGCCTCTCTCTCTCTCTCAGTCTGTGTCTCTCATGAATAAATAAATAAATCTTAAAAAAAATATATGAGAGGTGAGAAGTACAGCCTATGTTTAAACTCAAGCCAAAGCAAAAGTGATTGAAGCCCAAGCCACAGAAAATTGGGATGTGAAAGAATTTTGCCTTGAATATGTAAGGGAGCACAGTTGAAGTAAGTTACAGTGCAAAAGGGTTGTCAGCAGGAGTAAAGAGTGACAACTGTGATGCCTTAAGGCAGGCCGTGTCAGCCTGTGCACAGTTGACATTTTGGGCCTAATAAATTACTGAATGTGGGGGCTGCTGTGTGCATATAGGAGGTTTAGCAGCATCCCTGCCCTCCACCTACTAGATGCCAGAAGCACCTTAGCTCATCCCCCAGTAGTGACAACCAAATGTCCCCTGGAGGGCAGACTTGTTCGTGGTTGAGAATCACTGTTTTAAAGATACAGAAGGCTTTATATTATAATACAGTAGTTACTCTGCTCTAGTTTCCATTGACCTCTTTGATGCGGCTTTTATTCTTTGAATCTTCTAGAATCTACTTTCCTAAAAACATGCAGTGTTTATTTTGTAGGCATTTTAATGCAGAGCAGAGAGGAGATAGCCCCCCCCTCCCCCTCTCGCTCCCTCTCTCCCTCCTCCCCCTCCCCTTTACAGTCAAGCCCAACTAATAACTTTAACAGGAGGCCACCTGACAGACTTCTAAGGGAATCCTCCACATGCTGAGGATCTTGACTCTTGTTCTTCTCCACTGCTCAGGAACTCTCTGAGCTTGGGGCAGTCCATGCTCTCTCTGCAGCTGGTGTATAAATGAGGTGATTGTATCAGATAATGATCAAGATGCCTTCAAGATAAAATTTAGGATGCAAGATGGAAAGTATTGTAAGATTTCTGACACCTTTACTGTGTGTGTGTGTACACACACACACACACAATTTTGGCTATTCCCTCATCTGAAGTCAAACATTAATAGTCAAGATCATTGAACCAGAAGAATATGCCATAGTTTTCACCTTGTTAAAATGAGGGGCTTCAATAAGGGGTCATGGTAACATCAGAATCACTCAGGGGAGCATCGGAAGTGCTTTAGATGACTGTGTTGATTTTTCTATAGCTATAATGAATTAGCACAAACTTAGTGGCTTAAAACAACACTTACTATCTCACAGTTCCTTAGACCAGTCTGGGCGATGTGGCTGGATTCTCTGCGTAGGATCTCACAAGGCAGTAGTCAAGGTGTCAGCCAGCGCTGTGATCTCATCTGAAGCTGTGGGGTGCTCCCTCAAGCTTATATGGCCATGAGCACGTTTCTTTCCTTGTGCCTGTTTTGATGAATTAGGATCAGGAAAATAATCATGACATGTATTATGATTTTTTAGAGTTAAGACCTCATAGACTCACCAACATTTTACTCTGTAACATTAAGAAACTTGAGAGGTTTTGTCACTAAAAAGTATATCTTGTTTTTGTAACAGTGGTATCAGTTGTTAGAGTCCTAGGATTTTTATTAAGCAACTAACAATTTTCTAGGAGCTAAATTTTACACTTGCAGCTGTCAAAAGCCAAAGTTATTTCCAAACGATCTTCATCCCCCTTCCCCAGAATAATAATTCACAAGCTTGTTAATGTTCTTGGGTTCTCATGGATGTGAGAAGTTTAGAGAAGCAGTGTCCAGACATAAGGATGGAGTACTTTTCCATTACTAAGTATATTGCTATGATTTATAGACAGATGAGAACATATCTTTTTTTTTTTTTTTTTTTAAGATTTATTTACTTATTTTAGAGAGTACACAAGCCAGGGGAGGGGCAGAGGGAGAGGGAGACAAGCAGACTCTCCCCTGAGCAGGAGCTCGATCCCAGGACTTTGAGATCATGACCTGAGCTGCAATCAATTGTTGGATGGACGCTCAATTGCCTGAACCGCCCAGGTGCCTGAGAACATCTTTTTACTTACGTGGATCTGCATATGTTTCTTCTAAGATGGCTTCTCTGAGAGTAATGTAATTGAGTAATTTAGCCAGTGGTATAAAAACTGGGACTCCTGGTTAGGATTCTAAGATGTTGTGGACAGACACCAAGTTTAGATATTAAGCTTAGAAGGATTTTAGATTCATAATTTTGAATGATCCTTACCCCCTCCCCACAATGACTTACACTGTATTTATAAACATTCACATAATACTGATATATTATCTATATGCCAGAGTCTGTGAATATAAGAAGAGGCAGAGTCACAGCTATCCTTAAGGAGCTCATAGTTTTGAGGTAGGAAATCAAGAGTCAGCATCATTTAAAACAGATTAGAAGTTGTAGAATCAAAGTTAGTGAGGTAGAAGCATGTATTAGGTCCACAGCTTATCACAGATTTCCTGTATAGCAGAAACCACATTACATCATTTGTATCTAATGAAATTGTTTCTTTTTCTTTCTCTCTCTCTTTTTTAAGTACTGAAAATACTGAAAGCAAGTGAGGGATGCCAGAAGCAAGTGAGATCATATGCAACTGGAAATTCATATTATGGCGGAGCAAGTAAAGTTATGGCCAAAGATATCATTCTGATATATAATGCATCCAGCTGGTGTGTTTATCAAAACACTTTATATGCTCTCATTAGGCAGTTCATTTTTCATATAATTTGGGGACAGTCAACTTAGATAATTTTTATGTGAAACAAAGACTCACCAACATTTTGTACCTTCCTGGCATCCGATTAGTAAGGTAGTTCTTATTAACTCTTGCTGTCTTTCACAGCTCATTTGACTAAATTTTATTAAAACTGCTGTCTATAGCTTCCCATGAGCAGGTTTTCTTAGCATAGAAGTCCTGTAGACAAAATGAAACTACAAATGACATGTCTTTGTAACTTACGTGCTCAGCTAAACTGACATCAAATATTAATACCAGCAATTTAATCTTCAGTGGACTTTTAGGACAAATACTTGCGATTGTACCATTTGAAGCTTTTTTATTTTGATGGTGAAATACATTTAACAAACTTTGCCATTGTAACCATTTTTGAGTGTACAATTCAGTAGCATAAATTACTTTCATAGTGTTGCGCAACCATCACTCCTCTATTTCCAAAACTTTGTCATCACCCCAAACATGAACTCTATAACCATTAAGCAATAATTCTTCATTCCCCCCTCCCTCTCCCAATTCTTAGTGTGCTCCAGGCTTCTTTCTGTGTCTACGAATTTGCCTATTTTAGATGTTGTATGTAAGTGCATTATAAAATATTTGTTATCTGTGTCTGGCTTATTTCACTTAACACAATGTTTTCAAGCTTTATCCATGATGTGGTTTATATGTCAAAACTTCATTGCTTTTAAAGGCTGAGTAATATTCCTTTTTATCCAAATAGCATATTTTGTTTATCCATTTCCCCGTTGCTTCCATCTTTTGGCTATTGTGAGTAATACTGCAGTGTCTTAGTCCATTAGGGCCACCATAACAAAATCTCACGAACTGGGGGCTCGTAAACAGCAGAAATGTATTGCTCACACGTCCAGAGGCTGGAAATCCAAGATCAGAGTACCAGCCTGGTCTGGTGAGAGCTTTCTTCTGCACCTGGAAGAAGCGGTAGGGAGTACTATGGACTGACTCTCATTCATTCATTTATTCATTTATTATTTTTTTTCTGACTCTCTTTTATAAGAGTGCTAATCCCATTCATGAGGGTCCTGCTCTCATAACCTCATCACTTTCCAAAGGCCCCACCTAAAACCATCATGTTAGGCATTAGGATTCCACTAGATGAGTTTTGAGGGACAGAAACACTCAGACTGTAGCATGCAGTGAACATTGATACACAGGTTTCTGAGTCCCTGCTTTCCGTTATTTGGGTATATACCTAGGACCGAAATTACTGGGTCGTATAGTAATTCTGTGTTTAGGTTTTTGAGCAGCTGCCCATTTTCCACAATGGCTGCAACATGTTAAAATTCCCACAAACGGTGTATGAGAGCTTGTTTCTCTGCAATACGTATAATTTTTCTATTTTGATTATAGCCATCCTGGTAGGTGTGAAGTAATTTAAGCCATTTGGTTGTTTAGAAGGTAAATTGAAGAAAATTTGTTTATGAGAACTTTAAGCCTTGTATAAAAATACCCTGAATTTAACCATTTTTAAAAAATTGTATTTTAAAATATTTTACATAATAAAAAATTTGTTAGACCCTCTAATTCTTTTATATGTTAATGTGAATCATTTTTATCCCAGTTGTCATGATCTTTAAAGTGTTCATAGCCTCCCTTTAAAAAAAAAGAAAAAAAGGAAAGTAATGAAGTGGGACACATTCTTTGTGAAGAAAAAGGAATTTATTACAAATGAATGCTAACTGTATTTCAGCCACAAGAAACTAGTCGGAAATCTGCAAACAGGCCATGCACATCTGCTTATGCCAGTGGTTCTCAGAGTGTGGTCCATTGATCAACATCACTTGGGAACTTGTTATAAATGCAGATTTTCAGGCCCTGCCTAAAACAGAAACCTGAGGATGTGTTTTAATAAGCCCTCCATAGGATTATGATGCATGCTAAATTTAATCTGTTCTGTCCTGTTTGAGTGCTTTTCTTGTTCTTGAGAGCATGGAGAGAGTCTGTGCACCTTCTAGGAGGGCTTTCCTTCTTAATTTAGCCACCTCTGGCTCTGGGCTCCCAGAGTCTCTGCTGTGTAGGTAGAATGCTGATAGTTTATTGGGTATCCCTTCCAGTTTGAGATGTCCTTCACTGTAGGGATTCACTTCTCTTTGAATTGTTTATTTGTCATAATGCTTAGCAAACTGTAGAGTTTCTTTAAAGGTTTCTTCATTTGAATAGTGTTCCCTATGGGTTAAGGACAGATATATAGAGTAATTACAGGGAAGGAGAAGGGAAACCATTTATTTGACTTATGGGGTAGTGGGAATCATGGCAAAACGTGAATTTAAGTTGTTAAAAATTTTTCCTTGTGGGGTTAGGCTTTCTTATTGCTTAGATTCCTTTCTGCCTCATTGCATTTTGCCTTATTGTGACAGTAGTAGGCTGTTGAGAACTCAGAATTATCAGGAGGAACTTGTTTTAAAATACACATGGCTGTCTGGAATGAATTTTGAAAATGGGAGGCAGATCCTGAGATGATTTTGTTTTCATCTTTAGTGTATAGCAACGTGTCTTTCAAGGAAGTTCTTTGTATCAGTATTATTTTACTAGTTTGATAACATACTTTAGATTTTTTTTTTAAAGGATATTTTTACCCTGCGATATTTAAATACATGACTAGGTGAAGATATCATTTAGTTTTGGCATGCATTCTCTCATTAAATAATGGGATCTGTATTTTGCAATTTCTGGGTTAAAAATGAAAACACGGTCAGTGGTTGCAGCTTCTGTACCTTACAGCTGCAATAGACATTTCTTGGTAAGACAGATCTCTTTTCACTCACAGATTGGCTTTTTAGCTTAGGTTTTATAAAGCCTCCAAACTGAAGTTGTGTTGGAGTTGAGTGTCTTGCCGTTAACAGACTCCTAGGGCTCTGTTTGTTTCCCACAATTTTCTGCATGTTTGTCCCAAATGAACCATAAAATGGTTCAGTGCCAACATGTGGTTTCAATAACAAATAAGCATGGGCAAATGAATGTTGCATTGGAATTGGAAGTTTTATACATATACCATGACTTTAACTTCTAAGTCAGTTCATAGCTTTGTTAGTGTGAAATAATTTATCAGTCACTATTTGAAATTTTTCATTCCATGCACCAGTTATTTGGAGTATGATGATTGAAAATTACACATTTTTTGGTGATCCCTGGGTGGCTCAGCGGTTTAGCACCTGCCTTTGGCCCAGGGCGTGATCCTGGAGTCCCGGGATCGAGTCCTGTGTCAGGCTCCTGGCATGGAGCCTGCTTCTCCCTCTGCCTGTGTCTCTGCCTCTCTCTCTATGTCTATCATGAATAAATAAATAAATCTTTAAAAAAAAAAAAAAGAAAATTATACATTTTTTTTGTAAGCAATTTTCTGCAAGTTTTTCATAGTATATTTCTTATTTTTTAAAAAAAGATATTTATTTATCATGAAAGACAGAGAGGCAGAGACATGGGCAGAAGGAGAAGCAGTTCCCTTCAGGGAGCCTGATGTGGAACTTGATCCCAGGACCCGAGGATCGCGACCTGAGCCAAAGGCAGATGCTCAACCACTGAGCCACCCAGGCGCCTCTCATAGTATCTTTCTAATGAAGTTTTATGGTTAAGTGGGATGGGAACAAATTTCTTTCTGACCTCTTTTTTACCTTCTTGTTTTTTAATTATCATGGTTTATATTGCATAAAAATGACCCTTTCATATTATAAAACTCACTTCTTTACAAAAGTTCCTGTTGAACATGAGGCTATCCAAATAGGCATGTACTCCATTAGCTGCTTTAAGTATCAGGATTAGGTGTAAGTGGACATTGCTTCTTTTTCCCCTCTCTCTGGTGGAATAACATGAGATGGAGTCTGTGTACATTTGTCTATTTCCTCAGGTGGGCCATGAGCTGGGGGTTAGGGAGGATAGAAGGAGTGATGAAACAAAGAGAATTAATTGAAGACATATGGAATTGAGTATCTTGCCTTTAACAAGTTTTTGCTGATCTGCAACCATATTTTCCAATCAGCTTTACCCTAATGAAAATGATATTCCGGTCTAAGAATAAAGAAATAATGTATTATATTTAAGAAGGCATTTTCAGGGTTCATGAGTAGCTCCGTTGGTTAAGTGTCTGCCTTTGGTTTAGGTCATGATCCCAGAATCGTGTGATTGAGTCCCCTATTGGGCTCCCTGCTCTGCAAGAAGTCTGCTTCTAGCCTCTACCCTTCCCCCCTGTCTTTCTCTTTCACACTCTCTCTCAAATAAATAAAATCTTTTAAAAAATAAATAGATATTTTCAGTTGTTACGGTTTGTTTATAGCTCAGTTTTGTTTCTTTTGCTTTATATTTTGTGTCTTTTTTTTTTTTTCTAAATTCTGGGACTAACATTTTGTTTTTACATTATAATTTAGTCTCTTCAAAGTACTTATTACTTTTAGATCAGCTTTATAGAGCTATCATTTACCTATGCCTGTTTTAAGCAAATAGTTCAGTATTTTTTGACATATTCATAAACCTTGTTTTATTTTTAAAACTTATTTATTCATGAGAGAGAGAGACAGAGACACAGGCAGAGGGAGAAGCAGGCTCCATGCAGGGAGCCCAGTGTGGGACTCGATCCTGGGACTCGGGGATCATGCCCTGAGCTGAAGGCAGATGCTCAACCGCTGAGCCACCTAGGCGCCCTATTCATACAACTAAATAACCTATCATCCCAAGTGAGATAGAGATAAAGAATAGGTGTCAGCAAACTTTTTGTGTAAAGGGTAGGGTCAGATGATAAATATTTTAGACTTCGTTGGCCATAAAATCTGTGTTGTAAGTACCCTACTCTGCCCTTGTAGTGTAAAAGCAGTTGTAGACAGCATATAATTAATAGGCATGGCTGTATTCCAGTAAAACTTGATTTACCAAAGACAGGCAGCCAGCCTGCATACCATCGTTAGCCAGTCCCTGATACACAGCATTTTCATCACCCCCAGAAAAAGTTCCTTTGTGTCCTTTATAGTCAGATATCTGTATTCAGCCCTATGCAACTACTAATCAGCTACCTAGCACTTTAGAGCCTGTGTGTGTGTGTGTGTGTGTGTGTGTGTATTTTTAAAAGATTTTTTATTTATTTGAGAGACAGCACAAGCAGGAGGGGCAGAGGGAAAGGGAGAAAATCTCAAGCAGATTGCACTGTACATGGAGCTGGACACAGGGCTTGATCCCATGACCCTGAGATCATGACTTGAGGTGACAACCAAGAATCAGATGCTGAACTCACTGTGCCACCCAGGCACTCCAATCCTGTGTCTGTTTTAAAGAACTTAAAATAAATGAAATCATGCAGTGTATACTCTGTGGCATCTGGCTCCTTTTGTTTAGCATTATTTTTAAGTTCATCCATGTTGTTGCTGTATCTGAGTTCATTCTTTTTTGTTGTTGAGTGGTATAATTGTGTAAATATAAATATATCACAGTTGCTTATTCTGTAGATAGACATGTGGATTGTCAATTTTTGGCTATTAAATTAGCAACTATGAGCATTCTTAAGCATGTCTTTTTTTTTTTAAGATTTTATTTATTCATTCATTCATTCATTCATTCATTCATTCATGAGAGACACAGAGAGAGAGGGAGAGACACAGGCAGAGGAAGAAGCAGGCTTCATGCAGGGAGCCCAATACAGGACTCGATCCTGGAACTCCAGGATCATACCCTGAGCCCAAAGCGCATGCTCAAACTGCTGAGCCACCCAGGCGTCCCTCTTAAGCATGTCTTTATGTGGGTATTTGTTATAACTTGTTTTGGGCAGATACCTGGAAGTGGAGAAGATGGGCCATATGGTATGTAACTTTTTAAGGAACTACCAAACCGTTCTCCAAAGTTATTGTACTATATATATATATTTTAAAGATTTATTTATTCATTCATTCAGAGAGAGAGTGAAGAGAGAGGCAGAGACACAGGCAGAGGGAGAAGCAGGCCCCATGCAGGAAGCCCGATGTGGGACTCAATCCCGGGTGTTCAGGATCACACCCCGGGCTGCAGGCGGCGCTAAACCACTGCGCCAACGGGGCTGCCCAGTTACTGTACTATATTATATTCCTTCCGGCTATGATTGAGAGTTATAGTTGCTCCATATTCTTGCCAACACTTGGTACTGTCAGTCTTCTTACTTTTTTACTTATCTGTTCCAGTATGCATTCTTTTTCTTTCCTGCCTTACCTTATTGGTTAGACCCTGCAGTAAAATACTAAATAGAAGTGGCAACAACAAGGGCCTCCTTGTTGTTTCTCCAGTCTCAGGCAGGGGAAAAGGGTAAAGTCTTTTGCCATTAAGTATGGTGTCAGCTGCCTGTTTAGAGGTGTTCTTCCGTAGGTTGGGAAAGTTCCCAACTACTGCTGGCTTTTTTTTTTTTTTAATTATTATAATGGGTGTTTAATTTTTTCAAAAGCCTTTTGATCATGACTGTTCTTCTTTATTCTGTTAATGTGGCAAATTACATTGATTTTAGAATGATGAAACAACCTTGTATTCCTGGAATAGAGATCACTTGCTCATGATGTATGATTATCATTTTTATGTATTTCTGGGATCACTAAATATTTTGTTAAGGATTTTTACTTCTGTCTTCATGAAGAATATTGATCTGTAGATTTTTCTTGGAATATCTTTGGTTTTGATATCAGGGTAATTCAGGCCTCATGAAATGTGTTAGGAAATCTATTTTCTAAAAGAGTTCATGTGAGATTGATAGGACTGCTGAGGTATTCTATTTTGTGCCAGTTTTTCAAAAAATTTGTCCATTTCATCTAAGTTGTTGGTCTTATCCTTTTTTTTTTTTAAGGTTTTATTTATTTATTCATGAGAAACAGAGGGAGAGAGGCAGAGACACAGGCAGAGGGAGAAGCAGGCTCCATGCGGAGAGCGTGTTGTGGGACTCGATCCCGGGTCTCCAGGATCACACCCTGGGCTGAAGGTGGCGCTAAACCACTAGGCCACCAGGGCTGCCCTGTCTTATCCTTTTTTTTTTTTTTTTTCCTGTCTTATCCTTTTAATGTGATGTCACCTCTTTCATTCCCTATATTGGTTACTTGTATCTTGTCTTTTTGTTTCTTGGTCAGTATAGCTGGAGATTTGTGAATTTATTGATCTATTCAAAGAACCAGTTTTTAAAAATTGATTTTATCTACTTTTATTTTTTCTATTTCATTGCTTTCTGCTTTTATCTTTATTATTTCCTTTTTCCTATTACTTTGGTTTATTTTTCTCTTCTCCTTCCAGCTTTAGAAGTTGGAAGCTTAGGTCATTGATTTGTAAATCTTCCTTTTTTTTCCTCATGTAAGCATTTAAGTTTATAAATTTTCCTCTAAGCACCAGATTAGGTATATCTCCCAAACTGTGTAATGATGTGTTTTCACTTTCATTCATTGCATGATAGATATTTTTTTAATTGAAGTATAGTTGATGACATTCAATGTTACATTAACTTCAGGTATACAACATACAACATGACTCAGCAATTCTATACGTTATGCTGTGCTCACTGTTATAGTTACCATCACCACACCTCATACAGTGTTATTACAATATTGTTGACCATATTCTCTATGCTGTACACTCTGTGACTTACTGGAAATTTGTACCTCTTAATCCCTCTCACCTATTTCTGTACCATCTCTCCCCTCTGGCAATCACCAGTTCTGTTTTTTTCAGTCTCTGTTGTTTATTTCACAGTATTTTCTGAATAGAAATGATGGTATTTTCCCTTAGGATGTATAGTGCCACAAGGAGAAAAGAGCCAGATAATACATAAAATAACAATACTTTTTTTTGAGCCCATCATAGAGCTGAGATTGCAAGGCAACCAAGGAAACTGAATAACAGAGGATCACAAGCCCCTCTAGGAAGGGACAGGACATAGGGACTGTTTTCACCTTTGGTAGATAGGAAGAGGTGGTAGCCAAAAATGAGTCACAAGGAAATACCTGAAATCTTAGCATATTTTGGAAGGCTCAGTGCAGTCTATTGCGAGAGCTTAGAATTCCGTGAAGCCTCAAGTGCCAGGGGGATCTGCACCCATTCAGCTTATTTCTTGTTGCTCTACCAGCTACTTAAAAGAAGGGTTTGGGGACAGGGGAGAACACCTGAGAGAGCCTCCTTGTGGCACAGAATTTGAGAGTGGAGCAGGAGTACACAGAAAGGCCCATCTGCTCTGGACCCTCCATGAGTATAAGGTGGTAATCAGGAGAACAGGCCCCAAACTTACCCATATCCCAGGGCAAGGTTGGCTGCTGCTAGTGAAGGAAGAATAGAAATCTTTCCTCAGTTTTGTAATTATACTTGGAAAATGCCATCTGCCATGAGGGGAGTGCTGGAAAAATAAAAGTGAAGTCTTTTATTTCTGTGGCTTGTGACTAGGAAGTGACTGACTCCATGTAGAGTAGCTGTCAGCCTCCTGGCTGACTGATTTGGAGCCTTTCTGCAGGACATATATACCTGATGCCCCAGTTTAGCTTGGGATTACTGCTCGGGATTCATTTTGGAGTGTTATAGTTTCTTTTGAGAATTTCTGGTTGACACCCTTTATTAATTTTATGTTTGAGATACTTATTCTTCTGTGTATGTGGATGTACTTAAATTGGGAGGTACATATTTGGGATATCAGTCTTTTGTCATGCATGTTGTAAATATATGCATAGTTCTGTCAGTTGCCTTTTACTTTTCTCCAAGACCTTCATGTTCCATATGGAGGTTTTATATTTTTATGTAGACGAATATATCATTTCCCCCTCCATCATTACTTCTTCCTTTGCTTTTATGGAAAGGCCTATGTTGATTTATTTTTTCAAGGCGTAATTTACATATTCTCAAGTGCACAGGTGTTCAGTGTACAGCTCGCTGTGTTGCATGTATGTACATATCCCTTTAACCACCACCCAGTTGATGGTAAAAAAACTTTTTCATCACCCAGAAGCTCCCAGGCTCTTCCTGTTTCATGTTTGCATCCTTTCTCCCCTAGAGTTGACTAACCACTGTTGTGACTTTGCTCGTCATAGATGTTTTATCTGTTCCTGGCCTTCATGTGAATATAATCACATACTGTGTGTGTTCTTTTGTATCAGCCTGTCTTCACTGAGATTCAGCCATATTTTATGTGTAATAATTCTTTTTTTACTTTGTTTTACAGTATCTCTTTATATCAATATTCTACAATTTGTGTATCACTCTGTTGATGGTATTTGGGTGGTTGGACAGTTTTTGGTATTATGAATAAAGCTATGAACACTCTAGTATGTGATTTTTTTTTTGTGAGTTCAAGTACTCATTTCTCTTGGATATGCACATAGGGGTAGAATGGCTGTATCACAGGGTATGATGTATATTTAACTTAATAGATATTGCCAAAATAGTGGTTCAACCAATTCACAACTCCCCCAAAAAGTCACTTACTCATTATTCTTCTCTTGTTGGATTGTTTTTGTTTTACATATTTCTAGCAAAAATTCTGGTGTAAGTTCATCTTCCAACTGTAGCCTTCACTGTGAGAAATCCTGTTTTGTATAATTAAGTGACAAAAACCAGCTCTGTGGAACATGACAGTAGGTGAGGCCTAGTACCCCTAGTGTATCTAAGTATTCTTAAAATACTGGTGTTTAGGAAATGCCGTTATTCTATTTCAAAGTCAGTACATTCCTTTAACAACTTTGTTTAGCTCGTGTAAATTCTTTAGGTTGGATAGAGGGTGTTGTCTGGTAAAATTTTGTTGTGATTTTATTCAAGTGTCCTGGCACAGAGGAGACTTTTTTGTGTATGTGATTTAATTGATTATATTTAAATGAAAAACTCCCCAAAATGATTTACTTTTGCTTTAGGGGTGTTGTCTCTAAATTCCTCTCTTAATGTGGAAATCTGGAAATCTCATTCTTAATGTATTTGGGACCCTCAAGGCTGTTCGAATCTTCTGACCCCCTGTAGAAAGAAAGCTATTCTTGTGTTCACATCATGTATACTTGGCTCGATAAGTGAAATGGTATGATTATAGAGGACTGTTAAGAAAATCCATGCCACAGGGAAAGGGGTCTGGCTGTTACCACTTACAGAATGGTTGAAGTGCTAAGAACATCTTCTAATATTACAAGGAGCCTAGGATTCTCTGAAGATGGGATCACTGTCTTTAGTACTTACTAACATGGGATTGTTTTCACACTGGCTCAGACTCTGTGAATAGGTTAGCACCACCAGGAGTCTCCATCCCCAACACCCCTGTTTTGCTCAGTGGTTTCTGTGTTTTTGCCCCTGTATTCATAAAAACATTGTATGTGGGACTTTCTCATGTTCCCCTTTCTTGCTCTTGGACATGCTGGTACTGCCTCCTTTTCAAGTGCGATGGCAAGAATAGCTGGAAGGAGCAAACTGTTACTGCTTCACAGTGCCCACACATCCCATCTGGCCCTTAACACACATGCTATACTTGCCCTTGGTTCCTAACCAAGAATCCAAACTTTGCCTGCTCTCTTGTTTTAAGTTGCCTTGGTTTCTGGCAAGAAGTCCTACTAGATTCGAGTAGAGCCTAGAGTAACATCATGTGGTTTTTAACTTACCCACAGACCTGTAGAACCTAACCCCATGTAAAATTAAACTTCACTGGGAAGGTTCCAAAGGCATGAGAATCGTGGCTTTTTAGGGGACTGACTGCATCAAGAAATGCCAACCAGAAAAGAGGCAGCAGTTGATTGTGATGTTTCCTGCAGCTTTCTAGAGAAGAGCTTGTGTGTGGTTTTGATGTAGCAAACCAAGGATTTAAATCCAGCATCTAGGGCAGCCCCGGTGGCACAGCGGTTTGGCGCCGCCTGCAGCCTGGGGTGTGATCCTGGAGTCCCGGGATCGAGTCCCACATCGGGCTCCCTGCATGGAGCCTGCTTCTCCCTCTCCCTGTCTCTCTCTCTCTCTCTCTCTCTGTGTCTATGAATAAATAAATAAAATCTTAAAAAAAAAATAAATCCAGCATCTACTATGCACTGGGCCCTATATTGGTACATTTCACATTTAGAAACTTGTTGAATTAAAGCCAGCATATATCTATGAGCATATATTAAGGTTGAAGAGGCTTAATAATGAAACAAAATGAGATAAATCCCACAGGCAAAGAAGGCTGCTTTAGAGTACTGTTCCATTTACCTGTCACCTAGGAATTGATAGCGGAAATGCTTAAATATTCAAAATATTAAAGACAATATTCAAAGATGTTCACTTTTCTATGCTTTATTTTAGCTCAGTGATTCTTAAATGTTGATATGCATAGGTTACCCTTTAAGGTTTTTTTTTTTTTTTTTTTTTTTTAGATTTTGTTTATTCATGAGAGACAGAGAGAGAGAGAGAGAGAGAGAGAGAGAGAGGCACAGAAAGAGGGAGAAGCAGGCTCCATGCAGGAAGCCTGATATGGGACTCGATCCCCGGTGTCCAGGATCAGGCCCTGGGCTGAAGGCAGCGCTAAACCGCTGAGCCACCGGGGCTACCCTGCCTTTAAGGTTTGTTATAGAAAACTAGGTATCCTGGATTATTCAGGCAATATAAATTAATTTTTTGAAGCATCTGTGGTCCCAAAGATAAATGGCATGCCTTCTATTTCTGTAGCACCCTCTTGACTTCCTTGTCTGTCTCTTATACCAGGGCTCTCTCAGCTGACCAGACTTTTGTCTTAGAAACTTAGGATGCTAAAACTGTAATGTGGAAAGGGACTTGAGAGATCTTGGTGTCTAATAGCCTTGCTTTATTGATAAGGAAACAAAGACCTCAAGGTCACAGGTCCTGTTCATAGGAAAAGCAGACTGCGATGCAAGCCTTACACTCTGGTCCCTGCTTCACCAGCATATACTACCGTTCTCTTTGACTTCTCTGTCAGTGCTCACATTTAATTACCAAAACTTCATCATTTGCTCTTCTGCATGCCTGTTCACTTCCCCCTATCACAGGAACCTCCTACCTGGTCTTCGTCTTAACCCCAACTGTACCTATGTCTCTCTCTTTGGGTTTATCTCCCTTTTACTTGAGAATGAATTTTTGGATTGATTGACAGGTTATAGCTCTGTGTTACTTAAACTAGCAGTGATTAAAAAATATTTACACTGAAAAGATCAATTGTGAAAGGGTTCCACTGAACATTTTCGTTTATTAAGAAAATAAAACAAATTCTTGGTTAGTTCTGTGTATTCAGCCCAGCTTTGTAGCTTATACAAGTAGAAAATGGATGTTTCATCCTGTCTCCCATCACAGCAATATATGTCTTAAAGGGTTTTGAATTTTTGGTGGTTGACATGGTTGTTCTTACATAGTTATGCCTTTGGCATATAAGCTTGAATATGTGTATATATACAAGTAGATATACACACATCAACTAATATATGTATTTCCTGTCCCTACCTGTCCCCTTTCCCTGTTTCTATAAAATTCTTTTGTAATGTTACTTGTTTGTGAATTTTTTCTTATTTTTTGGATCAGAGTTGAAATGGAGTTACTAGACAACCCCACAGTGCTAGTGGCCCAGTTTCTTTCTTTTTCTTTTTTTCTTTTTCTTTTTCTTTTTCTTTTTCTTTTTACCTCATACAAAAGTAACAATTGCAAACATGCAGGCAAAACCAGTTCTCCATTATTAAACTAGTAGCTAAAATAGGCGGTTCATCCTTCCTATGATCCAGAATCTGACTCTTCTTATCAAGGGGCACCACAGAACTGGTGCTAGAGAAGAACCTTCTTGAAATAAGGAATTGCTTCTGCAGCTGTGTAGTGCGGGGAGGAGAGTGGGATATCCACAGAACTTCACTGTTTCTCAGCCTTAGAATTTGAGAAGGACCAACCTTAAGGAGAGGCAGGGGTGGCTGGGTGGCTCAGTGGTTGAGTGTCTGCCTTAGGCTCTGGTCATGGTCTGGGGCTCCTGGGATCCAGTCCCTGCATTGGGCTCCCTGCTCAGTCTCCTCCCTCTCCTGCCCATTCCTCCTTGCTTGTGTGCATTCTCTCTCTCTCTCTCTCTCTCATAAATATGTGTATGTGTGTGTATATATATATATGTATTTGAAGATAAAGAAAAGAAGGAAAGGCAGCCAGCCCCCACCTATATGCTCTTGTGCTTTTGGTGCCACTTCTGGCTGTGCTCCAATTCAGTTCAACTGCTTTAACAATTAGGCCCTATGATCCCTATGATAATCAGAGGGTCTGGAACCAGTTACTCTTCCTCAGTAGAGGAACATCGGAACATCCGTTAGCGTTAGTTCTTAAAACACTGTTAAGAATGTTAGATTGGGGATCCCTGGGTGGCACAGCGGTTTGGCACCTGCCTTTGGCCAGGGCGCGATCCTGGAGACCCGGGATCGAATCCCACGTCGGGCTCCCGGTGCATGGAGCCTGCTTCTCCCTCTGCCTGTGTCTCTGCCTCATTCTCTCTCTCTCTCTCTGTGACTATCACAAAAAAAAAAAAAAAAAAAAAAAAAAGAATGTTAGATTGCTCCTTGAGGCCAAAGACCTTTTATTATTCATCCTCGTATTCCGAGGGTCTGTCTTAGCAGTGGATACTTACGGGCCTTCAGTAAATGGTGATGGTGTTAATGGAGATTGAATTAAACTAAGACCTCTCAATTCACAGATTCTTTTAATTATGTTGACCTTTCTTAGTATTGTGATTTTGCATTCTTTTTACACCATTATTAATACAATAGAATGAAAAGTCCTACTAAGATGCAAATTCAAAGAATGGATTACTTCATTAAAATGAGTATTTCTTTTTAGTTGGACTTCACCCCTTTTTCCTTTGAAATTTTATTTGATGTGAAAAACCACTCTGTGAAACACTCCTGATATAAATCAGTGTTAGGTCTTCATGATCCTTTTTTTTTAATATATATTTTAAAATTTTTATTTATTTATGATAGTCACAGAGAGAGAGGGTGGGGGGTGCAGAGACATAGGCAGAGGGAGAAGCAGGCTCCATGCACCGGGAGCCCAACGTGGGATTCGATCCCGGGTCTCCAGGATCGCGCCCTGGGCCAAAGGCAGACCCTAAACCGCTGCGCCACCCAGGGATCCCAGGTCTTCATGATCTTAAACTCAGTGCATGCGGTCTAAGGCATCACCTACCAAGAAGTAGGAGATCAACTGTAGTTTAGGTATATTTCTGAACAACTCACATCTTTACAAATGGTTTGTTGTTATCCTGTTTTCTTTAACAATAAGATTCTCAAAAATTTCCACTTCTATTTCCTGTTTAACAGTCCATCCGTTCATCTAGAGCTCTGAAAGTCATCTACTATAAGTTTTACCTTAAAGAAAGCCCAGTCTGCAAGAAATAGCTTAGGTGTATTATATTAGGAGTATTATACATTCTTTAATCCATAAAAATTGTGTGTCAGTATACTCAGTTGTGTTTTATGTTTCTCCTTACAAGGAATTTTTAAAAATAATAGTTTGCATTTACATTTGTATCCTTAATTTTCCATTTGTTGTCTAAATGGCACCATTTAAAATGTTTTAAGAAAACATTAACATTTCCTTATTGGATTATGAAAAAAGACTATCTATAAAGAAAAATTACCCTGTGAGCAGGTGATTTACAATATTATTTTCTCTTGGCTAACCTCTGTTGAAATCCAAAATGCATACTGGTTATTGTTGAGTTGCATTAGAATTAGTTACATATTGTAACCTATTTATAAATTATATAAAGTGCTTCAAACAATGCCTAGCACATAGCACTAAGAATTTGCCGTTATTATTCTTATCTTGATTTTAAAGACAGGAAAATGGAAATGAAGTGCCTTTTTTGATTTTTTCGTTGAAATTCCATGCTGTCAGTGTTCATTATGATAAAATTATAGTTCACCGAAGTTCTCTATCAAAGATGTCTACATATTTACTTTGCATATATATCATAATTTGTTATTACACATTTCCTCCTTTTGGGATTTTTCTGTAGTTTTTAAAAATAATGTATCATGCTTTATTTTCTACATACTTCTGTTAACCAAACAATTTAGAGAGCACTCAAATTAAATTCATCTAAGCAGTACTAAATTTGAAAGCAAAGTATTGTTTTCCCCGGGAACAAGCTGTGTTGTATGCCATTCTAATAATGACAAACTTTGCAGTAAATTTGCTTAAAAAATCCCTCCCCTCTCTTCCATTTCCCCCACTCTCCCAAGAATGAATATAAATGTTAAACAAAATTGTAATGAGTTTCCATTTAGGCTTTTGAAGGAATTTTTCATTATAAGGGAATTGGATACTTATTGCATTTTGAAATGTAAGTAAAATGAAAGAAGAAAACCACTAGAAGACAGTCTGTCTTAATATTTTGTGGCAGAGTGTTCGTCTTTATTTTTCTCCACTTTATTTTAATATTGATTGAGATGGAGATAAGACAGCTTCTAGAAATTAATAGTTTCTAGAATAAAGCATTTTATTCTTCTGTTTCACTATTTTTTTTCTGAGATCTGTTCATTTATTTAAGAAATATTTGTTGAGAACCCATTATATGCCAAATGTTCTAGGAGCTTTGATTCATTAAGATACTTTACCCCACCCCAGCCTACCCAGCTCCCAGTCTTCCCATGGACTGCTGATTTCAGGAATTTCTGGTGAGTTGGCTGAAAGACAGGATGTGGTTTATGAAAGAAGAAGAGCCGTTAAATTTTGTGAGAGTTTGCGAGAATGTTTGTATCTTAGTCAATTTTTTAAAAGTTTTAAGTTTATTATAATTTATCATTTCAATATATGGAACATTTTAAGGGAAAAGTCTCTGTTAAAATGCTTATTACTGGGGTACATGGGTGGCTCTGTTGGTTAAGTGGCAGACTCAGTTTCGGCTCAGGTCATGAACTCAGGGTCCTGGGGTTGAGCCCCATGTCAGGCTCTGCACTTAGCAAGGAATCTGCTTGAGATTCTCTCTCTCCCTTTCTCTCTGCCCTCCCCCTCTCTAAAATAAATAAATCTTTTTTTTTTTTTTTTTTCTTTTTTGGCTGGGTACACTATACTTTATTGATGGTACATGACAAGGTAGAGCTCCCCAAGCCCCTCCCCTTCCTCAGGGGGTCTGGAATGGAAACTGGAGGCCAGGAGATTCTTAGTGTGTTGGGGGATTAAGTGGAGGCAGGGACTCCCCAGCAGCTGAGGGCCTCTCTCTTCCTCTTGCTCTCACTGGGGCTGGTGGTCCGGGGGCTCTTACTCATTGGAGGCCATGTGGACCATGAGGTCCACCACCTGATTGCTGTAGCTGAATTCATTGTCATACCAGGAAATGAGCTTGACGAAGTGGTCATTGAGGGAATATCAGCCCCGGCATTGAATTTGGAAGAGTGGGTGTCACTGTTGAAGTCATAGGAGACAACCTGGTCCTCAGTATAGCCCAGGATGCCCTTGAGGGGGCCCTCTGATACCTGCTTCACCACCTTCTTGATATCATAGTCAGCAGCTTTCTCCAGGAAGCAGGTTAGATCCACAACTGACACATTAGGGTGGGGACACGGAAGGCCATGCCAGTGAATTTCCTGTTTAGTTCAGGGATGACCTTGCCCACAGCCTTGGCAGTGCCAGTGGAAGCAGGGATGATGTTCTGGGCAGCCTCTCGGCTGTCACACCACAGCTTCCCAGAGGGGCCTTCCACAGTCTTCTGGGTGGCATTGATGGCATGGATGTGGATGGTCATGAGGCCCTCCACGATGCTGAAGTTGTCGATATTGTTGCCATCAGTGACCCCTTCATTGACCTCAACTACATGGTGTACATGCTCCAATATGATTCCACCCATGGCAAATTCCATGGCACGGTCAAGGCTGAGAATGGGAAACTTGTCATCAGTGGGAAGTCCATCTCCATCTTCCAGGAGTGAGATCCTGCCAAAATCAAATGGGGTGATACTGGTACTGAGTGTGTCGTGGAGTCCACTGGGGTCTTCACCACCATGGAGAAGGCTGGGGCTTACTAAAATAAATAAATCTTACAAAATAAAGTGTTTGTTACTGTTTCAGTTTTTGTAATTATAGATAATTCAGTGGCATTTTATTCTGTAGCTTTAGTATCATGAAGGTTTTCATTTTGAGTACTATTAGAGCTTTTAAATGTTTACTATTAGTCACTTTATTCACTCATTTTGTAGCTTATGTAGTTTTAGCACATGTCCCAGATTTTATATAGGAAACCACTTAATTAAAATGTTGTCATAGGGGCACCTGGGTGGCTCACTCATGATCTCAGAGTCATGAGATCGAACCCCACATTGGGCTCTATACTCAGAGAGGAGTCTGCTTGAGATTCTCTCTTCTTTTCCATCTGCCTTTCCTCCTGATCACTCACTCTCTCTCAAATAAGTAAATCTTTTAAAAAATGTTATAATTAAAATATGAAATAGAATTATCAAATAAAATACTTTCTCATTTAAGGATGTTTGCCAGTGGGGCAATAAAATGATGATTCCAGGCTTATGGACTTTAACATGTGTTTGAGAAGCTTATCTTTATTTTTGAGAAGAGAAAACTAGATTTTTTTCTCTGTGATTATGATTGTGCTCCAAAATGCACATACAGTTTTAACAGCCTTTATATCTTCATAATCTTCAACTTTTCTTCTTTTATGCAAGGACTTTTTTTTTTTAAAAGGATTTTATTTTATTACTTTTTTTTAAAGATTTTATTTATTTATGATAGAGAGAGAGAGGCAGAGACACAGGCAGAGGGAGAGGGAGAAGCTGGCTCCATGCCGGGAGCCCGACGCGGGACCCGATCCCGGGACTCCAGGATCACGCCCTGGGCCAAAGGCAAGCGCTAAACCGCTGAGCCACCCAGGGATCCCCTTTAAAAAGATTTTATTTATTTATTTGAGAGATCACAGAGGCAGAGAGAGAGGGAGAAGGAGACTCACTGCTGAGCCGGAAGCCCAATGTGAGGCTTGATCCCAGGACAGGCAGGGGCTTAACTGACTGAGCCACCCAGGCACCGCAGGGGCATTTTTTATTAGCTTTTTCAAGGTATAATTTATATACCATTATAATTCCTCCGTTTAAGTGTACAAAGCAGTGGTTTTTAGTGTAATTACAGAGTTATAATTTGCAACACAGTCTAACTCTTACCACCCCCAAATTATGTCCATTTATGGCACTCTCTAGGGATAATTTTTAAAAAAAAGATTTTATTTATTTGATAGTGCACAGGAGAAGGGAGTAACAGGGAGAGGGAGAAGCAGGCTCCTGCTAGTTGGAAGCCTGATGTGGGGCTCGGTCCCAGGACCCTGGAATCATGACCTGAGTCGAAGGCAAACACTTAACCAACTGAGCCACCCAGGTGTCCCTAATTTGTTTATTAAAAAAAACTTGTTGAGTACTTATTTGTTTTTTAATAAATGTTATTTATTTAAAGATTTTGTTTTTTAAAGAGTGAGCCAGTCTTAAAGTGTGAGAGCATGAGCAGGAGGGACAGAAAGCGAGGAGAGAGAGGAAAGCTGACTCCTTGCTGATTGCAGAGCATGATGTGGGACTAGATCTCACACTCTGGGGTCATGATCTGAGCCAAGATCAAGAATTGGATGCTTACTGACTAAGTTATCCAGGCACCCCTTAATTTTATTTTTTAGAACAATTTTGGATTTACAGAATTGTAATACAAGTTAATACAGAGTTACCATATTCTCTGTGTCCTACTCCCCCTGTTCTTAATATCTTACTTATATGATACATTTGTTACAATTAAGGAATCAATATTGATACATTGTAATGAACTAAAATCTATAGTTTATTCAGCTTTCCTTAGTTTTTACTTGATGTCTTTTTTTTTCTCTTTCAGGATCCCATCCAGGATAATACATTACATTTAGTTATCATGTGTCTGTAGGCTCTTCTAGGTTGACAGTTTCTCAGACTTTGATTTTGATGACCTGGACAGTTTTGAGAGTTCTGGTTACCTCCTCTGGTTGTAAATGCCTATTGGGATTTGTCTAATAATATCTTTCTCGTAAATAGACTGATGTTAAGGTACATACACCAATATGACTTATCACTGTTAATGTTGGCCTTGATCACTTGCCAGGTGTTTCCATTAGAAAGTTACTCTTTCCCCCTTTCTACACTCTCCTTTAGAAGAAGTCATTGTGTGCAGCCCACATTTAAGGGTTCAGCAGTTATGCTTTACTTTATCTACATGAATTACTTGGAATTCTTCTGTAGAGCTTTGTCATTTCTTTCATCATTTATTCAATCATTATATTAGCATGATTCACGGATAATTATTTTATAGTTTGGGTTACAATCCTATAGTGCTTGATTGTTGCAGTTTGGGCCATTGGGTGTCTTTCAGTTGGTTCTTGTGTCCCTTTGATGTACCCTCATCAGTGTGAGTGTTGGTTTTGTTATTACTTGTTTGATTTTGAGTATTTCCTTAATTTTTGGCCATACAAGAGGCTCTAGGCTCATCTTATAATTGCTTGCTCTGTTTCTAGAATCAGCTCTTTCTTCAAGAAGCATAGTTCTCCTTCCATCCTCTGCTTTTTTAAATTTTTTTTGTTTTTACCACCTCTTTACTCAACTTCCCCTACCTCTTCTCACCCTCCATAACTCATATTAATAACTTAATGGGTATGTATTTGTGTGTATCCTTTTGCTTCCACACTATCATAATCATATCCAAATACAGTTTTTGTTTTGTTATTTGTAAAAAGTGGCTTACGTGATACATATTTTTACATATTTATCTTTTTCTGTCTTAGCAATACCTGTAGAAGTCTCTTCATGTCAGCTGCTACAGTTCTGATTCATTCTTTTAAATGACTGTTTTACTGTTCTGTGGTAGAAGATTGTTTTAAGATACCAAACTATTTTCCAATTAATGATGTTCATATACTTTGCTTCTAGGTGTCAGCCACTACAAACTGTTGTAGTAAACATTCCTATATGGAAATGCTTTATCTCAGGAGGATAAATTTCTTAGAGTGGGTTTGCTGTACCTAAAGATATGTTTTTAAAATAGATGTTTCTAGGGATCCCTGGGTGGCGCAGAGGTTTGGCGCCTGCCTTTGGCCCAGGGCGCAATCCTGGAGACCCGGGATTGAGTCCCACGTCGGGCTCCCAGCATGGAGCCTGCTTCTCCCTCTGCCCGTGTCTCTGCCTCTCTGTCTCTCTCTGTGTGACTATCACGAATAAATAAATAAAATCTTTAAAAAAAAAAAAAAGAAAAGAAAAATTATTAGAAAAAATAGATGTTTCTAGATTATAACATTCTTTAAAAACCAACAACTCACACGTCTACTAGCAGTGCCTGAGAGAACCTTTTTCCTTGCATTTCTGTCTACAATAAGTAGAACAGGTCATATCAGTTTTACTATTCTAATTGATGTTAACTAGTACCTCCTTTGTAGTTCACTTTGAATTGACCTAGTTTGGGTGTTGTTTGTTGGCAACAGTGGCCACAGAGTGGGAATTGCTTTTGTAAATTTGCCGGCTTCTGTCCTTTGCCTTTTCCCCCTTGGGTACTCGTCAGTTTATAAGAGGTCTTTGTATTTGTAAATATTAGACCTCTGTCTTCTGTAATTGGACATATTTTCTCCAAATCTTATTATTCTTTTGTTTTTTCCATTATTTGCTATAGAAATTTTCATTTTGGGGGATGCCTGGGTGGTTTAGTGGTTGAGCATCTGCCTTCAGCCTAGGGCACGTGATCCAGGAGTCCCGGGATCAAGTTCCACATCGGGCTCCCTGCATAGAGCCTGCTTCTCCTTCTGCCTGTGTCTCTGCCTCTCTCTCCCTTTCATGAATAAATAAATAAAATCTTAAAAAAAAAAGAAATTTTTATTTTTTTCATTAGGAAATATGTCTGTCTGCTCATTTATAGCTTCTAGGCTTAAGATCCCCTTTATAGGGATCTCTGGGTGGCGCAGCGGTTTGGCGCTTGCCTTTGGCCCAGGGCGCGATCCTGGAGACCCGGGATCGAATCCCGCATCGGGCTCCCTGCATGGAGCCTGCTTCTGCCTCTGCCTATGTCTCTGCCTCTCTCTCTCTCTCTCTCTCTGTGTGACTATCATAAATAAAAATTTTAAAAAAAAGGTCCCTTTTATATAAAGTACATATGTTTTCTTAGATTTTTTGGCAGATTATTTTTTAATTTAAATTCAATTTAGTTAACATATAGTATATTATTAGCTTCAGGGGTAGAATTTAGTGATTCATCATTTGCATAAAACACCCAGTGCTCATTACATCAAATGCCCTCCTTAATGCCCATCACCAGTTACTCCGTACCTCTACTCATCTCCCCTGGAAGATTATTAACAAAAGGAATTATTTAACATTTAATCTGTGTAGTATTTACTTTTTGTGCTTGGAGTAAGATGGGATTCTCTTTGCTTATAGTTGCCTGTAGTGTATTATTGCCAGCACCTTTCCCCATCTTTTCATAAGTTAAATTCTCATACATGTTGAAAGTTATTGCTCTTGTTTCTAAAAATATTCTTGGCAGGATGCCTGGGTGACTCAGCAGTTGAGCATCTATCTGCCTTTGGCTCAAAGCGTGATCCTGGAGTCCCAGGATCGAGTCCCACATCGGGCTCCCTGTATGGAGCCTGTTTCTCCCTCTGCCTCTCTCTCTCTGTGTATGTGTGTCTCTCATGAATAAATAAATGATACCTTTTAAAAAAATACTCTTGGCAAAAAGAAAATTCTTGGCTATACATGGGCATTTATTCTTCTGTAATTGTTAAGATCAATGTACAGTTCTTAAAAATTATAACTGAAAGAATTAAGGTATATATATTAAGCTTGGGAAAACTGACAAGAATACAGTATAGTTTCTACATTTTTTCAGATCTTGTTAGATGGAATTTTATAGATTTGTTGATATAGGTCACATGCCCCTCTTGTTGACTTTATTTCCGGGCATTTTTTTTCTCTCTCTTTTTTTTAAGATTTATTCATTTGAGAAAGAGAGAGAGATCAGGGGGAGGGGCAAAAGGAGAGGGAGAGCGAGAATCTCAAGCGGACTTCCTGCTGAGCCTGGAGCTCCATGTTGGCCTCCATCAACCCACTAAGCCACCAGGTACCCCTTACTTATTGTTCTTTAAAAAAAAAATCCCATTTATTCATTTTAATCCTTAAACCTAATTTTTATGCCAAGCTTGTCATTTTAACCATTTCTTTACCATTTTGTTTTATTTTAAACAGAGTATTTTTTTTAATCAGAATATGACTTGGTCCTTCTTCTAGTGGCGTAATTTACTTTCTTCACCTATTATAAAAATAGTTGTTCTTTTAACTTGCTTTATTTGTTATATGTTTTAACTTGTGGTTTCTTAGCTCTTATTTTTGCTGGTTTAAGTTATTTTGGATTTTTAATTTTTGTTACTTTGGAATTTCTACTATACATTTCCATTCCATTAATGATTACCTTTTATTTCCCCTTTTCGAGGATCCCTGTGTGGCTCAGCAGTTTAGTGCCTACCTTCAGCCCAGGGCATGGTCCTGGAGTCCCAGGATCGAGTCCTGCATCAGGCTCCCTGCATGGAGCCTGCTTCTCTCTCTGCCTGTGTCTCTGCCTCTCTCTCTCTCTCTGTGTCTCTCATGAATAAATAAAATCTTTAAAAAAATATTTCCCCTTTTCCCTGCACATTTTTGAGTTTCCATACTGTTTTCCTTCCAGGTGCCAGGTGTAGGGTTTGGTATCCATTTTTCTCTCAATACTTGTTAGGACCACTGCTCTAGCTTCTGATGTTGCAGGTGGGAAAGTCTGGTAGCTCTCTAAGCTTTCCCCTCTGTAAGGAATATGTTCTTTCCACCTGCAGGCTTGTAAATTTTTTTCTCTCAGAGTTTAGGCACTTACTAAGTTATGCCTAGGTCTATGTCTAGAATAGAATAAAGTGAGCTCTTTTAATCTGCAGATTGAAGTCTTTGGGCCAAGGAAATTCTCTTCTGGTATGTGTTTTATTATTGCCTTACTACTATCTGTTCATCTTTCTTTTGCTGGAACTGCTGTTCATCTCATTAGTTCTGTCCTCCAATTCTCTTATCTCTTCTATCATGATTTCTCTTTTGTTGCTTTGAGCTCTTTTTTCCATTTGATCTTTCATACCACAAATTTGGACTTTTGCCATGATCCATTCTTTCTTTCTTTTTTTTTTTTTTTTTTTTTTTTAAAGATTTTACTTATTTATTCATGAGAGACACAGAAAGAGAGAGAGGCAGAGACACAGGCAGAGGGAGAAGCAGGCTCCGTGCAGGGAGCCTGATGCAGGACTTGATCCCGGGACCCCAGGATCACACCCTGGGCTGAAGGCAGGCGCTAAACCACTGAGCCACCCAGGGATCCCCTCTTTCTTTCTTTTAATCATTTGTATGGTTTATTTGGAAAATTAGTGCTTTTAGATGCAGGAAGACTTCTGTCTGCTGTAATTAATTCTCCCTTAGTTAGCTTATTATTTTTCTGACCATTATTGGCCTCTTACTCTTCACACAGCTCTTTTCAGTTGTGGGGTTGCTCCCTTTGTCATGACTGGTAACTGTCTTTTCAGATGCTCAATGTTATGTGTTGTCATATTTTCCCTGTCAGCTCATAAGGGCCCAGTTCTGGTCTTGGTCACAAATGATTCAGGGAGACCTTGCCCCCTACCCAAGGGTCATCAGCTCTCCTCAAACCAGGCTTTTTCTAAAGCCAGTAGTTTAGAGTAGTTCCAAAGTTCCGAAAGGCTAGACTCCAGGTACTTGCCCAGCTCCTAGAAAAATTAGAGACACATATTCCAGTCTCTTTCTCTATACTCCAAAGAGCTTAAGCCTTCAATTCCATTTAGTAACCTACAGGCATCAGGCCTATACCTTTTGCAGCACAGGGATTGAAACTGTAGTGGGAGTCACAACACAGAAAGTGGGGGTGTATTAACTTCACATCATCATCTTCCTGGAATCTTTTTTTGGCCCTAGATTTTCATTTTATCATTCTCTTAATGATTATAGATGTATGCTTTGGCCTAGGTTTACCAACAGTAAGGATAAAAGCATTAGATGGGAAATTGGAAGGTCTGTGGGATAAATTATATTATAGTTCTCCACTCCACTTCTTTCAATGTAAAAGGATCAATTATACTTCCCTTCCTGTTGTCAAGTGATTTGCAGTGTCTCCCTCTCCCATAGTCAGGCTTGTCATTGTGACTTGTTTTAATAAATGGAACATATGTGGAAGCAATGTATTCTAGTTCTGAACAGAGATATGACAACCTCCTCTCAGTTCCTACCTTTTGCCTTGAGAATGGCATGTCTCAGATATGGTTTGTTCCCTCTAATTGGGTCTTAGAATCATAAGACACATGGAGCAAAAGCTACAGCCTCAAGGCAGCCATAGCCAACTTACAGGTGACATATGTAATGTGAATGGGAAAAATGAGTTTGATGTATGCCACTGGGATTTGAGGGTCATTTTGGTAATGCATCACAGCTAACTGATAAAATCTGGCTGATGGCTAACTGATAATTTCTTCTTTCTCATTTAATTGGGTAACATTTATTTTTATCTATCATTTAAAAAAAAATCTGTATCAAACCCTACAGTTTATTTTCTGTCTCCTAAATATTCTCATAATTGGCTGACATGCATAAAGTAGTATTATGGTTATAGTCAAACACTACCTGTGAGGAGTGTTTACAATTATATATATAAAATATATATATAATATATAATTATATAATAGGACTCAGCCCATGTAGCAAAACTGAGGATAAAGAAATCAGAAAACTGAGGGCAGTGCCTTGTGGCAGTTTATTACACTCATTTATCTAATGCCCTAAACTCCACCCAAAGTTACCCTTTTGGAAGTGTGGCTTCTCTTTAATGGTACAAAAAAGATTATTTGTAGTTCTTACTACCAGTGCTTGAATGCTGTGTTCTATGAGAAGTAAATAAGAGTTCATTGGGGTTACATTTATGGAGTGGCTATGCAAAGCTTTTATTTCCTGGGATGTGTATGTATGCATATGTATCTGACTTTTGACTTAATCAACAGATGGAATGAATGGGATCTATTTTTATATTTTATCATTTTGCATCTTGATTGATACTTTTTTCCCCTTATTGATCAGCTCTTGGCACATTGTTCTAACAAATATTTGTAGATCAATAGTTGATAAATGGAAAGAATATTCATTGAACTATGAGCCAAAAGAACTGGATGCTGGATTCTACTCTAATTTTGCACCGGCCTTATTGCCTACCTTCTCTTCTTCCATTCCTTTGCTTTTCCTCCTTTCACTTATGTGATAGTTACTGAGCACTCTGTTCTTTTTCTTTTTCTTTCTTTTTTTTTTTTTTTTAAGATTTCATTTATTTGAGAGAGAATGAGCAGGGGAGAGGCAGAGGGAGAAGCTGACTTCCCTCTGAGTGAGGAGCCTGATGTGGGGCTTGATCCCAGGACCCTGGTATCATGACCTGAGCCAAAGGCAGATACTAACCGACTGAGCCATCCAGGTGCTCCTGAGCACTCTGTTCTGCCAAGCCCTGGGATGCAGTGAGGAGTAAGGCAGACATTTCTCCCTTATAGCCCTTAACAAGCTACTGTCCTTCTCTTCTCTTCTGCTCTGCAGCCCCTCCTTTCTTCTGACCATTTTGTAAACTGGTCATTGCCACACTACTGCTCAGCCTCCTTGTTGTCATTTTATGTTCACGGAACTGCTTTCAAATATGCCTTTACTACTACATTATTCTAGGGGAGGCTAGAGTTGGGGACTGTCCTGAGAGGAAGATAGCTAAGTGGGGGAAGCAGTGAGGGAGCAAGTGAGCCACTCACATGGCCTAACCACTATGCAAATCTTTTTATTTTTTTATGATTCTTTTCAAGTTGTAATTCTGCATAAATGCCCAAAGGATGCAGGTATACAGATGATTCAAATATTAGATGAGAAGTTTATTGCTCTTGGCTGTTCTTTTAAATTTTATTTATTTATTTTATTTGTATTTTTTAGAATTTGGGAAACCATCAGTTAGAACGTCTTTATTACCAAAAAATAGATTGATTCAGATATGGGGAAGACCTGGATAAATAAGCATGTGCCTCAGTTAACAAGGATAGTTGGTAGAATAATAAGCAAAATAATTTCCTTTCTCTTGTAGGACTTCTTGAGGGGTCAGTTACAACTTTTTCCTCACCCCTCTTTTTGTTTTCTGAGTAAGGAGCTAAGCCGTGCTGGCTGAAAGGGAGGCATGGAGTTGTAAGTGGGAAAGCCAAGTGACTATACATGCGAATGCCTTTCCCAGCTGCAGAAAAAAATATGAAGAACAACCTGATTATGTTTTGTGAAGGATTAAAGTTGCATGCAAATTCCAACTGAAAGCATCTGTTTTCCTGACCCTGTGCCAGAGTTCTAACATCTTGACAGGAATTCTTGTTGTGAAATTTCTGTCTCAAGCACCTCCCTCAACTACTCTCTGGCTGTTTTCTTAGAAGGCTTAAGTCAACATGGCTTAACATTTTGGAAATGACTCTTAAGAACTGAAAATGAATTTCTCCATTTGCTTCTTATACACCAGAAGATAAGTTCAGGTTTCATTTGCAAGAATCACCCTAATTGCTGAGTGATCATTGTAGAAATTGAGTGATCCACAGTTCATTAAAGAAATCAGTGAGAATAAATGTATCAATGAAGGCATTGGCATATGTGTATATATTTATATAAATATAGATTTTTTAAAAAGATTTTATTTATTCATGAGAGACAGAGAGAGAGAGAGGCAGAGACACAGGCAGTGGGAGAAGCAGGCTTCATGCGAGGAGCCTGACATGGGACTTGATCCCAGGTCTCCACGATCACACCCTGGGCTGAAGGCGGCACTAAACCGCTGAGCCACCCGGGCTGCCCCTAAAGATAGATTTTAAAAATTTTTTCTTGCCCTAAATGGAAAACTGTTAAAAGTATTTTTAACTTTATTTCCTAAGAACCCCAACTGATAAAAATAGTTCATCTTTTTAGGAAGACCACAGGTTATATCTACCTGTGACCCCATAGTTACATTCTGCTCAGTCATACCTATGTTGGTATAATTTTTGATACCATAATCCTACCATGTAAGTTATGTTTACAGACCTCTGGTTGCAGGATTAAGTGTTAATGCAAGTGTTGAACATTTGCTAGGAGTCAGTGTGGAATGGTGTGTTAGAATCACTTGCAGTGTAAAAGCCAGTGTGGTTTTATTTTTTTTTTTTTCATTTTGATTGATTTGGTAAATTAAACTTGATACCTAAAAGACAATTTCTTTGTGTTCTGAGAGACTTGAATATTAACCTTGGGCATTTTTAAGGATGATTGTGTTAATGAAGGGTTAATGTTGGGCCTTCCTCTTCTAAGCCTTGTCATAAGTTTGTTCAGAAATAGTGTATTTATAATCTGTGCGATATGTCTAGGATCTGCTATATATTAGAAATATTAAAAAGAGCATTTTATGAGAAAAATAGAAATAATTTATCGAGGATAAATACTGTGAAATACTATGCATTGATCAGAAATGACAGATTTATAATTAATGAATATGGTAATATCTCTATGATATTGTTAGGAGAAAAATCCAGTTTTAGGACTCCTATACTGACGTTTAATGAGAAAACCCAAACCAAAACTAAGTGTCCTGGGCTCAAATGTCAGTTAACTGGTTAAATGGAGGTAGGGAGCTCACTTTGACCTTTTCATTTTAGGCTTCTGTGTATGAATTTTTAGATGAGAATGTAATTCTGCTTTACCTATACACATTTTTTTGCTATGGGAAAATTAAAACACACACAAGGTAAATGGAATAGTATAATGAAGCCTAAGTGCTCCTCTCCAGGCTTCAGCTGGTGTCAATATTCGGCCATTTTTACTCATCTGTATCACCTCCTACTCTTGACTTTGATTACTGTTGTATGTTTTATAGTACATTTGAAGATTAAATTTGTATCCATTGAAATGCACAAAGGATAGATGTATACTTTTGAAGGATGGATACACTTCTATAATCCACATCACTATTATGATATTGAGTATTTCCATAACCTAGAGCATTCTGTAGTAATCCATCCCAGGCAGTCTGCCCACCTGGGATAGTGTTGCCTTTTCTTAGAAATTGATGTAAAAGCAACCATACAGTATGAACTCTCTTTATGTCTGACTTCTTTTGCTGAGCATAACGTGTGTGAGGGACATTATATGTGATAGCAAATATCAATAGTTCTTTCCACTTTATTGCCATTATTCTACAGTAGGACTATACCACACTACATATAGCATTACTTTTGTTGATGGGCCGTAACTGTTGTGATTAAAGCTGCTATGACATTCATGACAAATTTAATCGTTGACATATTTTGTTATTGCTCTTGACTAAATACCTAGGTGTGGAATTTCTGGATCAAACACTGATCCTTTGGACGCAATTGTCCTGTTTTAAGTTCCTACAAGCAAAATAGAGTTGTGATTGCTATCCATCCTTACTCTTATTTGATTTTTTCAGTCTTTCTGATGTCAGCCTGTTAGTGGTTGTACAGTGCCTTGTCAGTGTGTGCTTTTTGAAAAACAGTTTTTAAATCGTGCTGTGAAATAGGTAAAACCTAACACTTGTCACTTTAACCATTAAATGTACACATTAGTGTCATTCTCGATCTAGTGAACGGTCACCAATGCCTGGTCCCAAGATGTTGTCTTCCCCCCGCCCCCAGACAGAAACTCTGTACTCCTAGAGGAAGAACTCCCCACTGCCCTCTCCCCCCAGCCCCTGGTAACCCCTAATCTGGTTTCTGTCTCTATGAATTTGCCTATTTTAGATATTTCATGTAAGTGGAACAATACATTATTTGCCCATTTGTGTCTGGCTTATTTCACCTAGTATGATGTTTTTCATGGTTCTTCCGTGCTATAGCAGGTGTTAGAACTTCATTCCTTTTTATGGCACAATAATACTCCATTGTATGGGTGGCACCCATTTTAATTTTTAGTTTATTTGTTGGTGGACACATGGATTGTTTGATTTATTGTGAATGATGCTTCAGTGAAGATTGATGTACAAGTATCTGTTTGAGGCCCTGTGTTCAGTTATTTTGGCTGTATACCTAGGAGCAGAATGCTGCGTCATACGGTAATTCTGTGTTTAGCTTTTGGGGAACCAGTGGCCTTTTCTCTCAGTGTGTTTTAATTAACATTTCCCTGATGACTAATGATGTTGAATATCTTTTCCTGTGCTTATGTTAGCAATTTGTATATGTATTTCTTTGTGAAGTGCGTGTGCAAGTCTTGTGTGTAATTTAAAAATTGGATTATCCCCCCCACTTTTATTTTTAGTTAATGAGGTTTGAAAGGTCTTTATATATTCTAAAAAGAAGTCCTTTTCAGGTTATTTTGTGAATATTTTCTTTCAGTCTGTGGCTTGCCTTTTTATTAGTAGTAACTTTCATACAACTGAACTGTAAAAAATGTTTAAGATGATAAATGCTTTGTGTATTTTAACAAATTAAACCTTTAAAAAAATTTACAATTTTCACATTGTTGTGCAACTGGTCTCCAAAACTCCTTTCATCTTGCAGAACTAAAACTATGTACCCATTGAATAAGAACTCTCCTTCTCCCTCTTCTGTCTCTTGGCAACCACCGTCCTACTTTCTGTGTCTATGAATTTCACTACTCTAGATTCCTCACATAAGTGGAATCATACAGTATTTGTCTTTTTGTGATTGGCTTATTTCAATTAGTATAATGTCCCCAGGATTCATTCCTTCTGTAGCATTTATCAGAATTTCCTTGTTTTTAAGGCTCATATTTATGTATGTGTGTGTACACACACACACACACAGTATTTTGTTGAATAATATTGAACATCTTTTCATATGGTTGTGGCCTTTTGGATATCTTTTCACGAGAAATGTCTGTCCAAATCCTTTGCCCATTTGAAAAGGTAGGTTTTTGTTGCTGTTGAGCTATAGAAGTTTTTAAAAATATATTCTTTATTTAGAGAGAGGGCTTGAGCAGGGGAAGGGACAGAGAGAGAGAGAGAGAGAGAAAATCTCAAGCAGACTCCCACTGAGCACGGAGCCTAATGCAGGACTTGATCTCACAACCCTGAGATCATGACCTGAGCTGAAATCAAAAGTTGGATGCTTAACCACTAAGCCACCCAGGGACCCCTAATATAGTCTGAATCTTAACCTTTTGTCAGATACATGATTTGCAGACCTTTTCTCCCATTCCATAGTGTGTCTTTTCAATCTAGTGATTATGTACTTTGGTGTACAAAAGTTTTAAATACTAATGTAGTCCCATTTGTCTTGTTTTGCTGTTGTTGCCTGTGCTTTTAGTGTTGTATCCAAGAAAGCATTGGCAAATGCACTGTCATGAACACTTTGCCCTATGTTTTCTTCTTTAGAGTTTCATAGTTGTAGGTCCTACATTTAGATGTTTGATCCATTTTGAGTTAATTTTTATATATGGTGTAAGACTCCACCTTTATTTGTTTGCTTGTGAATATTCAGGTTTTCTAGCATTATTTGTTGAAGAGATTCCCTTTCCCCCATGTACAATCCTGGAATGGTTTGTTAAAGACCATTTGTATATATGCAAGGGTTTATTTCTGGGCTCTCTGTTGCATCGATGTGTATGTCTTGATGCCACTGCCACATCATTTTGCTTACTATGGTTTTGTAGTAAGTTTTGAAGTCATGAAATATGAGACCTTAACTTTGTTCTTCTTTTTAAAGAAAATAATTTCTGGCTATTTGGAGTCTCTTGAGAATCCATATGAATTTTAGGTAAAAACATTTTTTATTTCTGCCACAGTATCATTTAGATTTTTTTAGATTTTTTTTATTTTTAAAGATTTATTTATTTATTTTTGAGAAAGAGAGCTAGGGAACAGATTGGCATGCAGAGGAAGGGGCAGAGGGAGAGAACCTTTGAACAGAGTGTGGAGCCTCATGTAGGACCGATCCCACTACCTGAGAGATCGTGATCTGAGCCAAAACCACTTTTTACTTGTAAAAAACAGTGAAACTTGTTTTTAGGACTTCAGAAGTATAGTGGACCACGGACTAATTTGACATTGTTGTTATCTTGTCTACATAATGGTGCTCTGTGCCTGGCGCACTCACACATACGTTGATATACTAGGAGCACCTTCCACCCAGACACAATTACTGTGATAATTCTGTAGAATGCAGAGAAAGAAAATCTGATCAGGACCTTCAGTGCTAACATTTGTCAAGGACTTGCTGTGCCCAGCACACAGGAGTTAGTGATTGGTAATATTCTCAGAGCTCCTGGATGAGTTCTTAAAAGATTTACTTAAGAGTCAAACCACTTACACACTTCTCCTTTTTCGTGTTACATTTTGATACTCTTTTGTCCACTTTGTGCTTTTTTTGGAAAGATATTTTGGAACGACTTTTAACATCTCTTAAAAGCCTAAGGAATAATTCACTTTAGATTTTTCCTACTTTTAGGTTAATTTCCTTTATTAGGTAGGTGTTCTGTTCTCTATGTATGGAGAGTAAGTGGATTCTGGTTGTTAAATTGAAAAATCAGTGTGTATTGACTGTTAGAATTCTTTTCTGTCCTGTCAAATGCTAGCAGACCAGCTTTGAATGTTTCTCACCTTTTTTTGTTTAATTTTAAATTTTGGAACAATAGTCACTTAGAAGCAAAGGTTTTTAGGTCTTCAACTTGCTTTGTCCTTTGTTACCTTTGGGATTGAATGGAAAAAAGGCATAGCATATTTAAGAGGAGAATCGCTTTGTTACCGCTGCAACATTAAAGTGGAAAATGCTAAATCAGTCATAGAAATTTGGACACTGTCAGGCAACAAAAAGGAGACATCTCTGTGGGTCACTTGTAGGATCCCTTGAAAATTGGAATGAGTCAGTTCTCGGACCCAGTGTGGTATCCATGGCAGGCCTGCCAATTCCATGCTGTACTTCAAACCCCTATTAATTTGAAGTCATAGCAAAAAGTTTCCGTTTTTTTTTTTTTTTTTGTCTTATTGCTAGAGAGTTTTAGGTTATTTCTGCCAACGTACAATAGCTTTCATAGCTTTTAACTTATGCTTCCTAGAGCATTCATAGTAGTATTATGTTCATTGCAGCTAACCATCAAGTATTTTTTAAAACAGTGGTGATATTCTAATGTGATTTTTTTCCACTGAAAAATAGACTTTTTTTTGAAAAATAGAATTTTAGAGATAAATAAAACCTTAGAAATCATATCTTTATATTCCCTGGGTTTGTTATAAATCACTTCATTATTTTTTAAGTACCATAAGGTCACAGACACTTGTTTTAAGATCTCAGGGTTAAAAAAAGCATTGATTGGCTTCAGTGATGATTCTGGTCCAGTAGTTAATGAGAGGTAAAGCATGTTCATAATGTAATTTTGTAAATTCTTTATTTCATTAGTAATGCCCAACACTTCCTTCCCCTGCTCACCACGCCTATATTTAATTTTATCTACTTCACATGAAATCCTCACATGTACTCTTGTACAGCATTATTGCTGTGTTTATTACTACTAAGTGGAATCCATGTTGAATTTTAGCAGGTTTTTTTCCCCTCTGCATCTGCCTCTTTGATGGTAGCTGGGTTTACTGCTGCTAACTTATTAGTGCCCTGGGTCGTAACAACCTTATTCAAACACAACATCTTAAATGGAGGCATTAAAAAGGTCACAACAGTGAGCCATTTTGTAACTTTTGGTGTAATAAAATGAGTATGTTGTGTTTTGGAATATAAGACCTCTGAGTGCAGCTATTCATTTTCTTCATCTATAAAACATTTTAGAATAACAGCTTACATCTGTTTGGGGTTTAAAATTCCACATTTTGAAGAAACATCACTGTTCTGTAACTCCAAACCAGACATGGGGAGGGAGCTAGCTCTTTGTCAGACCCATGTTCTGTAGAGGTTGGGAAAAGGGTTTGTTTTAGCCCGGGAGCTGTATTCGCTGGCAGTACTCCTTTCACATGTGTGGAACACATTTTCATTATTGTTTCTTCATCTTGTAAATGACAAAAAGCATTCAATAGAATTTTGACTTGAAGAATATTTGAAAAATTTTTTACACATCAGGAGTTTATCTTAAGAGGGATATTTCACTACCAGAAACCAGAAATAAATTTAATTATTTAAGCATTTACAGTGCATTTAATTACCTTAGACTGTCAGTTAATCTCGTTTTAGAGAGTAAAGCTGGGGTTTACTGTTGGCTCACTTTTTAAGATAAATACCCTATAGAATAGTTTGGCCATTTCAACTGTGTGATTTTTAAATTACTTCTTTAAACTTGAAGGAACAATTTAATGAGTAGCTTTTAGTAAAGGAAAATGGGCAAAATGCTCATCTGTAGGGTTCAAACTCTAATACATTAAGTATCCCAAAAGCGTAGATATCCTACAATGAAGTTTTACAGGTTATTTTTATTTTTACTTATTTATTTTTAAAGATGTACTTATTTGTTTGAGAAAGAAGACCTGAGCGCCTACCAGCAGGGACAGGGGAGCGTAGGGTAGAGGGAGAGTGAGAGCCAGAATCTCCAGCAGACTCCCCGCTGAGCATAGACCCTAGACTCTGCTGTGGGGCTGGATCCCAGGACTGTGAGATCATGACCTGATCTGAAACCAGGAGTCGGATGCTTAACCAACCGCGCCACCTGGGCACCCCAGGTTATTTTAATCCAGAAGTAAAAAATGCCTCTGTGGACCATTAAAATAAGTTATAAGGCCTTTTTTAAATTTTATAAATATGAAATATTTACATTCTTGTTAAAATGTGATAAACTTATATCTGGGAGGGGTGAGTACAAAGAAGAAAATGAAAATCATCTATAATCCTAGTACCTCTTAGTCTTCTTGGATATTCTATTACATGCTATGCATTTGTTTGAAATTTAGAAAAACTTTTAGAAAACTATTATACAGGGGTGCATGGGTGGCTCAGTCAGGTAAGCATCTGCCTTAGGCTCAGGTCCTGACCTTGGAGTCCTGGGATTGAGCCCCACATAAGGCTCCTTGCTCAGAGGGGAGCCTGCTTTTCTCCTCTCCCTCTGCCTTTTGCTTGTGTGCGTGCACTCTCTCTGTCAAATAAATAAATAAAATCTTAAACCATTCCCTCCCTCAAAAAAGAAAACTATTATACAGTCAGTTTGGGGGGTTTAAATAGCTAATATAATTGAACTTTAGTTTCAGAATAGATTTTTCGTCACTGCTTTCATGTTTTGGTGACAAAAAAACTAAACTCCGTTTCACTCCTGTTGAGCAATTTTGACATCCAGGGTAGGATGCTGCCTATTATGAAGACAGCAAACTTCTCTGAGATTCTTTTTGTCAGCCTAAACTGGATTGTTGTCATTGATTTTTTTTTTCTTATTACCACTTCCTGCCTGACAGGAAGACAGATTTTTTTCTCCATGTCCACTCTCAAACCTGGGACCATTATTTGCTCCAGCAGAGTAAGACAGAAGATGTTAGACTTTTAATTTGTGATTAAGTGTAGATACTTCAGAGTAATTGAATGCCGTTGATTCATTTGAAGGTAAATATCCATTAATGCCTTCAAGGTAGTGGTCTCTAGCACACACACACTTCAAGCACTCACATACCCATATGCATATTGATAATGTTCAAAGTCCATATTTTACTCTTAACTTACAGCTGAGCTGAATACAGAAAACAATGCTGGGGCCATGGCCTGCTCAGAGCAGCATCATCCCAGCACAGCCCTTTTGGGCAGTGACTGGGTGTCACAGAGGCTAGTGGGTGGTGTTGAGTGGAGTTCAGGTGTTTTTGTCTTAGGAAATAGGGTGGTGTGGTTCTGTTTTCAAATTTTAGGAGATGTCATTGAAAGCAGATTCTACTGGGGGTGAATTTATGTGCAGATCAATGCACTTAGATGTCTTCTAGGTAGAGTAGCAGAGGGCTCTGGAGTCAGATTGTCTGGGCTTCGTAGGGTGTCTTTAGTCAAGTTACACAGATTCCCTGAACCTCCTCTTCATCTGTAACATGGAGGTAGTAATAATACTTAACTGCCATACAGGGTTGTTGAGAGGAGTGAAATAAAGCTCAGGAAGTGCTTACTAGCACAGTACCTGATACATGAGAAGCGCTTGGTAATTCTAGTTCTTAGTGTTAACCACCTGACTGCAGACACTTGCCATCAGTGTGCTGTTGTCCTCAGCATCACATTGGGCTACTGCAGATGACTCCTCTCCCTGCCTACTCTGGGGACTAGCCAGTCATCAGGCCCACTTGTGCTCCTGTACTCCTGCACCATTGACAAGCTGACCCTTCCCACTGTCAGACTGGCTGTTCTGTTCCTCTGTCCCTATTTCTCAGCTTCCTCTTGTAAGTGGCTCTATGTGTCTCCTCTCCTCTCTTTCCTACCTGCTCTGTTCATTCTTGTGCCTCCCCTGGACATCCCTTCCTTACTCTCCCTCTCTCCGTCCTTCCCTCCCTCCCTGCCCCTCCTTTTCTTCCTTTTCACTCCTCTTCTTTCCTTCCCTTTCCCTCCTTTTCTCTGTCTTCCTGCTCCCCTCACTGCCACCTCCTCCCCCGCTCCCCGCCCTCCTTTGCCCCCCCACTTGTTCCCTCTTTCCCCCTCCCTCTGCATTTTCCTCCCTCTCCCTGTTTCTGTTTCTTTTTTTTAAATAAATTTATTTTTTATTGGTGTTCAATTTACCAACATACAGAATAACACCCAGTGCTCATCCCGTCAAGTGCCCCCCCTCAGTGCCTGTCACCCATTCACCCCCACCCCCCGCCCTCCTCCCCTTCCCTGTTTCTGTTTCAAGCTCAAACACTTGGCCTGCTAAGGAGTAGACAGCTCTAACTCTTCAGCAGAAAAATGTCAAGTCTTTAAAGTCTTTATTGCTTGTGTTAGGAAATATTTATTTTGTCATTTCGGTAGCCAGATCTCTGTATTGTGCTTCTCTTTCTGTTTCAAAAGGGTTTTATATCATCATTTTTTTGTCCCTTGGGCTCAGAAAGTTAGCAGAGCTCTAAAGGCAGTTACAGCTTAACTCTCTGAAAACTATGTGTCTACCATACCTATAAATTTAATTTTAAATTTTAATAAATTTAGCTTTATTTTATAAATAAAATAAAAATGAACTAAGGTTTCTAAATAATAGTTATAGATTCATGTAGTAATGCTAGGCAAACTCTGATCTTTCCTAATTTTTTTTATTTTTTTATTTCCTCTTCAGATTCCTTTCTCATTGGTCCAGTTTCCCATGTGGGAGTCCTTAAAAGTAAGTTTTCCAGTTTTCATATAAAATTTCTCTCTATCATAAATACCCACCATTTTCAGTATGGAGTAGCAGAATATGATATTGACTAGCAGTTTAAAAACTCAAAATTGTTGGTAATTGAAAATACTTTCTGCATGTGATTTACATGCCAATTCAGTCTTCTAATCTTTTTCTGATATCTGTGGTAGTGGAAGCTGAGTATAGCAGGCATAACTGAAACCCACGGATGTTAAGGAAAAAATTTGCTTTACTTTCTTTCTTCTTGCAACAACTCTCTCCTTGGCTGAATTTTATTTCATCTGTGCATGTGTACATGTGTATAGAAGTTAAGGAATAACAGTGTTTGTAAATGGAAAGAAAGCAAGTGTGTCTGTAGGCCTCCACTGGCTGAGTGGAGAGTAGGCCTCCAGTGTCTGTAGGCCTCCACTGGCTGAGGCCTCCCCCACTCACATGTAGTGTTTGGCAACTGAGGGAGCAGTGAGGCCATGGGCCCTGACTGTCCCTTCCATGTCTGCTGCTCACCCCAGCCAGGCATGGGACTCCCTAGGGGGAACAGAGTGTTAGGAGTTGTGAGTCAGCCTCAGGGAAGGTCACTCATATGTTTCATTACAAATAATAAAATGGATTTTTAAAAGCCTGTGTTTAAAACATGAAATGTTTTTCTTTAATCTTCTGGGGCAATGGTTTTGAAAATTGTAGGTCATGATATGGATTGTGTAGATATTTGACAGCATTGTAAAGACTAATAGAAAAGGAAATAGTAGAGAACATCTTATGTGGTAAGGATAAGTCTTATTTTGTAAAATCTTAGTGTGGGTTGCTCCTGGACACGTCTCTGTACTGGGTTGCGATGTAAAATGTGTCTAGTACATTTGCATGATGATTAAAAGATTTTGAAAATCCTTGTCCAAGTGAAAATGGTTTGTAAATGACCAAACTGTAAAATGGCAAAGTACCTAGGTAGGCATTTGATAATACAAAAAGTAAAGTAATTAGTCTCATAGTTACATGGAATTAGTAATCAAAGCCTGTCTTTTGAAAAGTCAAAAAAAAATTGTACTCGGAGGTTATACGCTAAGGATAGTAAGATGAGACAAAACATTTCTCATACAAAAGAAACTATGGAATATTACATATCAACAAACTATTCTTACAAGTGATCTGATTTTAAGTAGCACAGCTTATTTTATAGATATACTTTACATATAGTTTCTTGGGTCTTTCATTGTTTTTGTTTTGACCATTTTCTTTGTGGTGCATGGTGAGAATGGATTTCTTCGGCAGTGTTTCTGGGCATGATGTAACAGCTATCCAATGAGAAGGTCACATTCCATGAGCATAACAGCTCTCCTTTTCTGTGTGTGACCAAAGAACAATGGAGCCAACAGCTGTCCAGCAAACAAGACTTACTTTATTAGTGTCTCAATAACCAGCATTCACGCAGCTTCTGCACACTCGCTAACATCCTTACACCCTATCTTTGCATAGGAATGTTTTGAGGCCTAAAAGGGAAAAAGCATGGGGTTTATTTCTTTTCAGTATTAAGGACATTTATAGTATTCTAACTAGTTAAGAAATGTCTAGAATTTTTCAGAGTAATCATAGATCATAATGTTACACTTTTAACAGTTGTCTTTGAGCAAATGTTAAAGTGCTACTTTTTTTTAAGTCACATTTATTGAGTAATTTTGATACAGGAACATCCACCCTTTGCTAATGTACGTTTTTATGAGTTTCGACAAATGTTTATGACTACCACAATTACCAGAATACAAAATATTTCCAGTTTTCCTTTTTCCAGAATATCACATAAGAAGAATCATACACTATATATGGCATTTTGTGCCTGGCTTATTTCACTTAATTTGCTTTTGAGATTCATTCATATTTTTGCCTGTAAGTAGTTTGAATCTTTTTGTCACCGAGTAGTATCACATTGTGTACGGAAGTACAGTTTGCTTATCCATTGACTAGTTGAAATGCATTTGAGTTTCCAGTTTTTGATGGTTATGAATAAAGCTGCTATAAATTTGCATACAGATATTTGTAAGGGAACATATGTTTTTGTTTCTCTTGGGTAGGTACTTAGGAATAAGGTCATAGGGAAAGTATAAGTTTAATTAATAAGTTTAACTGTCAAACTGTTTCTTAAAGCAGTTGTCCCATTTTGCAACAATGTATGAGAGTTCTAGTTGCTCTGCTGCCCTGTCATCACTTGTTATATCAGAAGATTAAAAAAATCTTTTTAGCCATTCTAATAGTTGTGTACTGGTACGTCATTGTGGTTTTAATTTGCAGTTCTCTCATGGCTAAACAATGTTGAGCATCTTTTCACATAATATTTTGTTTAAACATCTAAATGTGAACTCACAGTGCTTTATAGAAGTAGACAATTTTGGGCACCTCTTTTATTTTTGTGTTTATGATTTTATCCATCAAGTTTGCTTTTGCAGCCATGGAGTGATTGTAATATATGGAAGAATTTCTCTATTATATTTCTGTGAGAATACTTCTTAGGAAGATTTTTCTCTACCAGGACTCGAGCAGGTTGCATACACATTGTGCTGTGAGGGGCAGAGTGCCTGGAGACAGGGAGTGGCCACTGTTTTCTGAAACTTACTCTGCCTACAATTAAGCGTATTATCTTTTTCTAAAATCACTTCCTCCTGCTACCTCTGTCTTTTTTTTTTTTTTTTAAGATTTTATTTATTTACTCATGAAAGACACAGAGAGTGCGCAGAGACATAGGGAGAGGGAGAAAGCAGACTCTCGGCGAAGAGCCTCATTGGGGACTTGACCCCAGGACCCAGGACCATGCCCTGAACCAAATGCAGACGCTCAACCACTGAGCCACCCAGGTGTCCCCTATCTCCATTTCTGTTAATCATACTACTAATCTGACCCGTGGGGTCCAGGCCCTGGATTATAATCTCACCATCTCTTCCTCTCTGTCCATTTCACATCACTCACCAAGTTTTGGTGGACTCTGACTTTTTGGAACCTGTGGCCTCCTTTTTGTCAGATTCTTACTAACTTATGCCTAGACTAGGCCCTGACAGTTTCTCCATTCTACACAGTAAATTTGTGTGATATTCCTTGAACATCTCTTGGAAGTTCTCAGAAATTTGTAACTTCCTGACACTCTGAAACATGAAGTAGATATCCACACTGTTTTTTCTGGCTCCCTCCCCCCTATACTTTTTCAAAATTCTTTCTCTCCAGCCCTAACAGGCTCCTCACTGCCTCTGTTTTTTTTAGCTGCTTTCTGAAATATGCTTCCACATCTCCAAACACTGTGCATCTTCCAAAGCCAGTTCAGTTTGGGGTGTTTTTTTTCCCCCTCCTTGAAATCTTCCAATCTAGGCCCTGAAGATTTACCCTAACTTACCTAACATTTGTGTGCATTGCTTGTTGGTATTTAATCACACAGTGTGCAATGTTTAAAACAATTTAGAACTAAGCTTTAGAGGACTGGAGCAAGGCCTCAGTCCCTTGCATTTATGGATATATGACAGGTACTGGGAGTATTTAAGCATTGCCCGCGTACTCTTGAGCTGGACATTGGCCCCTTTCACAACAATGCAAAGGTGAATAAGAGGGTTCTTGCCTTTGAGGAGCTTGGAGTCAATGAGAGAGGCACAAACCACCAGATAAGGTTAAGGTAATGTGTCTGTAATTGGAGACTTTTCAGATGTAGGAGCCAGTCCTCCTGACTCCCTAATTGCGTCATTACACTACCTCATTTTTTTCTGTCCCTTTTTTCTCATAGTACATAGACTGTAAGAGTTTGCATGAAAGAAGGCTAGACACCGTAGAAAAGAAGAAAAATAAAAGAGGGTAGATTATCATACTCAGAATCCCCAAGAAGATAATTGTCCTTTAAGATTCATGTTGTGTTTGGAACTTTTTGGCAGCCCAACCAGAAGAGAAACATGATAGATTCCATGGTTATTATTACCTGATAAAGACCCATCGCTTATTATTTTATTTTGCCCCCTTGGCCTTAGATATGGTCTTTATATAGATGACTTGTGGATGTATAATTCTGTCATGGACTGCCTCCTCTGAGATACATCTTTATGTGACCACCTTCCTAATTGACACGTTCACTCAAGATGTCTCAGGCCACCCAGTGCAGGAGCAGGACCGAACTCTTGGGTTTTGTTCTCCTTCTCCCCAGCCTATTCCTTCCCTGTTGTCCCTGTCTCAGTAAAGAACATGAATATCTACTGCTTGCTGAAGTAGGAGGCAACGAATTACGCCACAGTTCTCCTTCCCCCTCCTCATGACCCAGCCCATCAGCAAGTCCACTGTTGGTGTTGAGACCTCTGACACACCTGTTGTTTCAGTTGGTATACATTCGCTGCTCAGAAAATCTCCCTGATTCCATTCTTGCTTCCCAAAAATATCCTCTCTCCATAGCAGCCAGAGTGATCTTCTAAGGAAATAGATCATACCACTGTCCACTAAAACCCTTCAGTGACATCTCTTTGATACAGTTCTATGTCCTCTGCCCAGCCCCCCCCACCATCTTATCCCCTACCACCCACCCCAACATATTCCAGCCACACTGTGTACTTAGTTTCAGATGTAGAGTTCAGTAATTCATCAGTTGTCTACAAAACCCAGTGCTCATCACATCAAGTGCTCTCCTTTAATGCTGTTTCATTTATAATTAGTTTCTTTTAGAAGTATGTTCATAGCTATAACAAAGCTCTTACTGAGCTTTAGGTAAACAATAAGCATATTTTGGAAGGTTATGATAAAATTCCATGTAAGAATGTTACTTTTTTTGTATTATCTGAATATTTAACAGAAGTGTGCAGTGCAGTTTTAGAGGATTATTAAGAATGGAGTCAGGTCTAAATAGGCTTCTGGCTACAGGATGTTACAAAGTTGCAAAGCAGTAATTAGAAGAAATACAATCTTTAAGTACAGATGCAATTGTTGAAGCATAATGAAAATAAAATAAAATCATCTTGGTTACATAAGAGGATAACACCGTGCTGATGATTTTTTAAGATGAAGTCATAACTTTGTAATAGAAATCAGAGGCCAATGGATTATTCTTTTAATTATAATACAATGTATAAAGTACTGATTTAGGTTTTTCATATATACTTTGTATTGTCAGTACTTTATAAAAAAAACTTTGTATTCAAGTGGAAGAGTTAATAACTTGTTTATTCTTAATTCTTAATTTGATAATAGTTAAAATGTCTATCACTATCCCAACTGACAACAAAATTCTCCCATACTCTTTAGCAGTCTGTATAATAGTATAGAAGATGCTCAGCGCTCATTGTCTCCACGTACACTTTTTCATTTCTGGTGTCTGTACGGACATGTTTGGTCAGAACTTAGACTTCCAATAAAGGCATACTAAAGACGGAGAAGGGAATGATAACGGAGTAAAAGTGTGTATGTATGTATGTGATTTTTGCCACACTAAGTTTGTACCCTAAATTAACTATAACATGTCATCAGGGAAGAAAACACCTGAAATTGAGAGCAAAGTAATTTTCTGTCCAGGCCACCAGTCGAGTTAGAGCCTAAAGTGCTAGTAAGGATTTTATCAAAATCACAGAATGAAGCAGGGATCTTGAACAATTCAAAACTATAAGAACATTTGAGTTCTTAATTTTCATCCTGGAAGATATGGGACACTTTGTGTAAAAAGAGAAATCAGAATGTCGTAGTGTCCTTTTATTTGATTGATAAAAGTAGTGGGTGACATTTTCTTGTTTCTAGGGCTACTGAGGGAGAGGCAGAGGGATCCCATAATACGGGAGTTGGGAAAATAAAAAATTCCTCCTACTTTTAGGTGGGATTCAATCTGTAAGCAAAAGGTTTGAAAATTCTTGTTTTGTGTAGTTTGTCCAAGGCAGATAGTGAAAGGTCAAGGCATGTCCTCTATTGTAATGGCCTTGAGAGGTGGCAGGAAAGGGTGTGGCTTCTGGATCTCTGGGCTCCTCTCCCAACCCTTGTTTAACCTGTGCACTCAGGTGCCTGGCATCCACAGTAGCTGCAGTTGAGAAGTCGCAGTAATGACAAGGCCCAGCACATTCCATGCAGGCTCCATTACTGAAGGTCAGGTTTAACCCTGCTTCACCAGTGCCACAGTTTAGAGGATAGGGAGTCAGGGTCCTCTGTCAAAACAATAAAAAGCACGCCAGGAGTCCTTTTTTGTTTCTTGCTTTCTTGCTTTTTTAAGATTTTTAACTTATTCATTTGAGGGAGAGAGCACAAGCAGAGGGTGGGGGGCGGGGGGGGGAGAGGGAGAAGCAGACTCCCTGCTGAGCAGGGAGCCTGATGTGGGGCTCGATCCCAGGACCCTGAGATCGTGAGCTGAGCCAAAGGCAGACGCTTAACCATCTGAGCCACCCCGGCGCCCCTGTCTTCTTTCTTTTATACATTTGTCTCCTACTTAGGCAAGTTTGTGACTAAAATGATAAATAGGATCAGTCAGATAGAAGATTACTATGATGAGTCACATGGACTTTTTTGGCTGCGACAGTGTGAGAAAAGAGGGGAGTTTACCATACTTTAGCTTAATCATATTATCAAACATAGATATATATTAAACAGCACTTTAAAAAATGCCTATAATGATTCCAGTTCCTTTAGAGATAGAAAACTTTGCCAGTATTTGACTTCAAAGGATGCAGCTCTAGATTCACATGTAACCTCCTTTGAAAAATGGGAAAAAAGGAGTTCGCTTTTTGTTTTTGTTTTTTAAACTTGCTTTCTGGTTATTTGTGAGCATTTTTGGGGCTTGTTTAGTCTGTTTGGCTTGACTGTTCACTGGGATGGCTTTGCTACTGCTTCAGCCTCTCTATCTTGGTGGATCAGAGCCCTCTATCCCACTGAACCTAAACAGAACCTTGGAACCACTTAGCACAGCTCCTCGAAAAGCTCCACAACTCAAAGTGATGGAGGTGGAACCTACTTGCCATTCCTGGTTTATAGTGTTCTCTACTGAGCCAAGAATGAACATTTGAGATTATGTTTGGCCAGTTCTTGTCTTCCCCTGTTCTTTACACAAGAGTAAAGTCATCAAACACTGCTTACGTTGTAGGCACTCATCCAGTACCAGGTATTTGCCAACCTTCTTTGTATAAGGAACTGTGCAGGGCCTCTGGGATTCCAGAGTTGAAGGTAGTGAGCTCCCTGTCCTAGAGAATTAGGGGTGAGATGAGATAGCTTTTGAAGGTTAATGAAAGTCGTGACTCATTATTATTTATATTTTTCTGGTACTGTTAAGGATAGAGGCTTCCCAGTATATTTGTTCCAGATAAATGGGAGTCCTTAGTGCAGTATCTCAGTTCTTTCATTTTAACCTTAAAGATCTTTTATAACAATTGTTCTGTACTTAAATATAGCCTTCCAGGTATGCCTTTGCAGGCAGAATTATTAAAAATAATCCTACCTTTTCTTGTTGACTCCCAGTCAACATCATGAACATCAGTTACAGTAATTTGTTTTAATTTTTATTCTGTGATACATTTAGATATTGTTAATAAAAAGAGACCTTTTTTCCCTACCCAAAACTAACAAAAGCCATCTAATCACAGATTCAGAAAACTCAGAAAATGCCCATTCAGAATAAATACCCCTCTAGTAAAATGTAGCCACATTACCCCCAAATAATATTTTTAAACTATAAATCCTAAATATTACTAAACAACTCAGCATTTGGGCCCATCTTGCTTTTGCTCAAGAATCATAAATGAAGGGTGCCTGGGTGGTACAGTCAGTTGAGCATCCTACTCTTAGTTTCGTGTTGGTGGTGATCTCAGGATCTTGAGACCCACATCAGGCTCCACACTCAGCATGGAGTCTGCTTGAGATTCTCTATCTTCCTTTCCCCTTCTTCCCCATGCTCTTATGCTTCCATGCTCTCTCTCATAGATCTCTAAAAAATAATAAGTGAAATTTCTTTCCCTTTAATTACCAGCATAATCTTTCATTAAAGGCTTTCGTACAAATTCTTTTTTGTTAAAGATTTTATTTGAGAGGGGGAGAGAGAGTGTGTGTACAAGCTGGGGGAGGGGCAGGGGAAGAGGAAGAGGCAGACTCCCCCCTGAGCAGGGAGCCTGATGTAGGGTTCGATCCCAGGACCCCGGGATCATGACCTGAGCCACAGGCGGACACTTGCTGACTAAGCCATCCAGGCGCCCCTTTCTTACAAATTCTTAATATCTTCACCACCTTACTTGTCTAGAAAGCAAGTGTCTTAATGTCTCAACCAACCAAATATAGTTTAAGCACAAACAAGGTACATATCAACCCACACAGGGTTGGTGCTATTGACACATCTCCGAATGCTTTCAAATCAACCTGCCATTGTAACTGTAATCAGCTTGTGTGTTATGAATGATACCTAGTTGTCCGTTGGTAAATCTGTCTTCAGTTATGAAAGCTAGTTCTGTAGGAGAAACCCATTTTAGGCTTTTAGCTACTTGATTTTATTGCTAGAGCCATGGTATCACAGAAACGAAAGCTTAATTGTGGTCTCAATTATGGCTAATCATTTTCTTGGTTTAAAACTTTGCTTTGAAACTCTCCATTTAAGACATGTTAGTTCAAAACCATAATGAGGCACCACCTCGCACCCGTCAGGGTGGCTAAAGTTAACAAGACAGGAAATGAAAGAAGTCGGCGAGGATGCGGAGAGAGGGGAACCCTCTTGCACTGTTGGTGGAATGCAAGCTGGTGCTGTGCTCTGGGAAACAGTAGGGAGGTTCTTGAAAAGTTTGAAAATAGAACTACCCTGTGACCCAGCAATTGCACTACTGGGTCTTTACTCCAAAGATACAGATGCAGTGATCTGAAGGGGCACCTGCACCCCAGTGTTTATAGCAGCAGTGTCCACAGTAGTAACGCTATGGAAAGAGCCCAGATGCCTATCAACAGTTGAATGGATAAAGAAGATGTGGTATTTTACACATACACAATGGAATATTACTCAGCCATCAAAAAATGAAATCTTATATTTGCAATGATGTGGATATAACTAGAGGGTATTATGCTAAGCAACATAAGTCAAACAGAGAAAGAAAATTAAATGATTTCACTCATGTAGAATTTAAGAAACAAAACAGAGGAGCATAGGGGAAGGGAGGGAAAAACAAAACAAGCTGAAATCAGAGAAGGAGATAAACCATAAGAGACTCTTAATCTTAGGAAACAAACTGAGGGTCACTGGAGGGGGAGATAGGTAGTGTGATGGGGTAACTGGGTGATGGGCATTAAGGAGGGCATGTGATGTTAGGAGCACTGGGTGTTATATAAGACTGATGAATCACTGAACTCTACCTATGAAACTAATAATAATAATAAAGACATGTTAGTATATGAATACTGCACAGAGAGATGATTCATTTAATTGAAAAATAACATGTTAAGCAATCGTTGCTTTGTTTTTTAAAGTGTATGTGCAAAAGCTACACAACAGCTCCATCAGCTACTGCCTGGAGAGCATTTGAATGTCTCTGATATGTTAGAAAGTTCTGGTGGTAGGCTGACAATACTAAGGCCCGCACAGAGGATTATCTTTTCTGTTGTCTTAAATTATCATCTCATGGTATTAATTTGGAACTGAGTAGATGATTCTGTTCACATTCCTATCCTTGTACCACAAAAAGCATTTGGTAAAATTTCATAATCTTGCAAAATTGGAAGCTACATAACTACTTTTGAATTTAACAGCTCAAGTCCCAAACTGAGTTTTCCTATGTGAAAGCCAAAACACTTATTTTCAATTTGTTATTCATTCATAGGACAATAGTGTACATTTGGGTGGGTCTTTTAAAGTGAAAAAAAAAAGCCTTCTCTTCATGCTCTACTTTAATAGAAAACACCTGACCCAGACTTGGACTTCTAGCCATTTCATAGTATTGGGCCTGGTGTTAGCTTTCTATCCTTTGAATGAATACTCAGGCTAGTAGCTATTATCTTGGGGGTTAAGTAGGGGTGGAGATGGCAGGGGAGGCCAAATTACCTCATGCCCTTCTTCCTCTAATAGGCTTTGAGCAATGAGTGAGGACTGACTTGGAAAATTAAGATAACCTGATTATTTTGTAGTGCTACCTTTAGGTATATCTGGATTCCTTATAATATCCTAATAGATGATAAAAATCATGTTAGTTTTTTAAAAAGCTGATGCTAAAACTTGCATACCTTTAAACAATATGAATGATAACATTCAAACTCTGTATTTTAGTAGTTTCTAGTCTGCTGTATTGATCACTGTACTCTGGTCATATAAGATGTCAACATTAGGGGAAGCTGGGTAAAGGGTATATGGGAACTCTATTATTTTTGCAACTTTTCTGTGAGGCTAAAGTTATTTCAGAGTTAAATCTCTAAGCTCTTAGAAATATTTTCTATCAAGCTGCAGTATAGAAACTTAACATTATAAAAACTAAGCCATGAACCAGCCCCCAGGCAGCTGTGAGAATAAGATGGTGAGAGCATAGTAGATTATTTGCTCTCGTTCTCATCTAGAATCTTGCAGCTCTACAGGGAAATGCCTGCCTCTTGTCACTCACTGACATTCCTAATCAAAAAACAAAAAACTGCAGAAGCAGAATTAAGAGCATATCTGCCTAATTACTTCCACTTGAAATTTCTCCTTGACCTGAGATATTAGCAGTTGTTTTTGGATTCATCTGAAAATTTCATTTTTTATTTGAGGGAAGAAAGGAAACAGCACACTAAATTGGGATAAATAAATCAATACTACGTAAAGTATAGAGATCTGCTTTTTTATTCTTATTTATTTTGGTACACAATCTCCATTGTAAGAGTTAAGGCTTCCAAGACTCTGGTTCTTCATATTTGGACTTACTTTCTGTCCCTCATCCCCACACTCCCTAGTCATTTATCTGGCTGCAAAGAAACCATTAGACCTCCATGGGAGTGGAAATACTCATTTAGATTGAGAAATTATGGCAATTTAAAATGTTTTGATCCTTAAAAAAAAATCTTCATTATAAACCCACATGATTTTAAACAACTTTCATAGATGTCAAAATATTTTCTCTAATCATTTATATATTATAATGTAGCTTTACTAGAAGTTGAGCTATGTATAGTAGTGAGAAATCTTACAGCGTTACATATATATTATCCTGTCTACAAGACCTGTGGCTTTGCGGGGGAGCCACCAACCACTTTAGTTACCCCACTTACTATCTCTGGCTTTAAGCAATTTACTTAACATTGTTAAACACTGCCTCCACACCTGTGTTTGCTGATAATACATATTTTCCAAAATTAAATGGGAAATGTAAAATCTTTAGCATACTACCTGGAACATGCTAGGTACTCAGCAAGTGGTAATTACTAGTCAGTAGTAATCATTCATACTGTGGCCTGCATTGTTTTTTTTTGTTTGTTTGTTTGTTTTTTTTGTTTTTTTCATTTTGCAGTCTACTCTTAAATTACAGAAAAGTCATAAACAATATATTTACACTTCTAGTGAGTAACCTTTCCTGTCTTCCTGGCCAGTATTTTTTTTTTTTCTTTTTTTCTGATCTCAGTCCTCTGGTCCCTGTACATACATGAGCAAATCTGTCATTTCACAATACTTTCATAATTCACATACAGTACTTTTTTACCAATCACGTTCTTGTTATTGGTAGTGGTGTTTAATGAATTTTAAAGTAGCTCCCAAGCGAAATATTTGCAAATAACATTTATCTTTTTAGCTTGGTCTCTTTATATTTCCAAAATTTTTTATTTAGACAATTACTCGTTTGAAAAAACCATTACAGTCATATCACTTAAAATAAGTTGTTTGAGGCAGTGACATCGTTTATTCATTCACTTGGATATCTTAATATCATTCCAGAGGAAATTACAGGCTATATGTGTAAGTAAAATGTCTTACAAATATCATTGTCTTTGCTGTCCAGACAGCTATAACCTGTAGATCCAAGTCTACATGTTTTAATACTTTGTACCAGATTGTCTCATACACTTTCCAGTTCTGCTAACTACCCATTTAAACTGGGCAAGTTGCTTAACTTCTCTGAGCCTCAACTTCCCTGCCTATAAAATGAAGATAAAATGATACATACCTCAGAAGATTGTAGGTAGGATGATATGAATGAATGTATGTGAAGTGTTTAGTACCTGAAATACAAGTAAATTCTACAGAATTGTTTATTGTGGTTGCCGTTATGTTAGTTCTATCATACTGTGTGTTTGCTACTGATGTTTCTCACTTGATTCTAAACCTTTTGGTTCTGGAGATTTCTTTTCAAATACAAAATGATTTCTTTAAATGTTCTTAGACTAAACTATTCAGGCCAGGTAATAGTGGAAAGTTATACTAATCTATGGAGATTTTATTTTTAAACTGTCTTCAGCCATTTGAGTCTGTTTTGATTAGGTATCCCCCAAACCAGTTTTTTTACTTCCTAGATTAGAGCAGGCACTTCTGTGAAACCTTTATCACCTCTCTTCTCTATGTTATAAACCTTCTCTACCCATACTGTACTCCTGCCAAATATTAGACCAAGGAATGGCTGCTCTTCTTTTTCCCTTTGGAAAAAAGTGCCTGATATCCAGTACAGTACTCAGTAAATATTGAATTGATGAATTACATAACGTCTTTGATTTTTCCCCCTCCTGTATGACATGTAATTCACATCTTGTTATTCTTTTTTTTTTTTTTACATCTTGTTATTCTTTATTATTGCTTATAAACAGCATTATCATTAGTTTTGTAAGTCTGCTTTGAGTAAATTTCTGCTCTGTGGAGCACTCGAAAATATCTGTAGATTAATGGAAGATGGACTTCAGTGAAGGACTTTGCACTAAAGTCCAGTTCAGGTTTCATATTCCTTTTCTAAAAATTCAGCAAAGTAAGTAATGGTATTAGAATTGGCCTTAGCCTGATAAAATACACATTTTTCCACCTCAAAAGTAAAAAAAGATGTTCTCCTGTTTGGTTTCTTAAGCTGTTGCCAGTGCTGGTATGAGCTCTGGAGAAGATCATGCTTTCTGCAAAAGCACAGAGATATTTGCAAATACTAAGTTCACTGAAAAGATACAAAGTACTACACTCAATGGCAAGACTATCTTCAGAAAGCTGTGTGTAGTAAATCTTTTTTTAGCTTCTCTCCTTTCATATGATGTTTACAAAAATCTGTTTGGCAGCTGCACTCTTAGTCTAGTGAATTTAATAAATGCACTTTTTAAGTAATCATGCTTATCATTTAGGTGGAAGGGAATGTTGGGAGCCCTCAGATAACACATATTGTTATATATCTAATTTGCTTGGTTAGGTGTCTGACTTAAAGCTGTTTGCTGATTTCAGACTAAATTGCAAAGCTATCATAATTAGAACAATAGAGTATTGGCATAAAAACAGATATATAGACAGTGGAACAGAAAAGAGTTTAGAAATAAATCCACACATATACAGTTAATTAATTGATGACAAAGGAGCCGAGAATATTCAGTGGGGGAAAGGACAGTCTCATCAGTAAATGGTGCTGAGAAAACTGGACAGCCACATGCAAAAGAATGAAACTGGACCAATATCTTACATCATACACAAAAACCAACTCAAAATGGATTAACGACTTAAACACAAGACCTGAAACCATAAGACTCCTAGAAGAAAACATAAGAATATTTTTAAAAATCTGGCACCAGAAGCAAAAGCAATAAAATCAGACATAAACAAATGGGACTACATCAAACTACAAAGCTTCTGCACAGCAAAGGAAATCATCAACAAAATGAAAAGGCCACCTACAGAATGGGAGAAGATAATTGCATATCATATATCAGATAAGGGCCTAATATCCAAAATAACAAAGAATTCATACAGAACAGCAAACAATCTGATTTAAAAATGGGCAAAAGATCTGAATAGACATTTTTCCAAAGAAGACATACAGAAGACCAACAGGTACATGAAAAGATATTCAACATCACTGATCATCAGGGAAATGCAATTCAGAACCACAATGAGATATCACCTTCTACCTGTCATAATGGCTGTTCTCAAAAAGACAAGAAATAACAAGTATTATTGATGGGGATTTGGAGAAAAGGAAGTTGGTGAGAATGTAAATTGGTGTGTCCACTATCGAAAATTGTGTGGAGATTTCTCAAAAAATTGAAAACAGAACTATCATATCATCTGGCAGTCCCACTTCTGGGTACTTATCTGAAGGAAGTAAAAATACTAACTTGAAAAGATACCTGTATCCCTATGTTCATTGCAGTGTTATTTAACAATAGTAAAGACATGGAAACAATTGTGCATCGATGGATGAATGGATAAGGAAATTGTGTGTGTACACGTGCGCGCACGCACACACACACACACACACACACACACACTGGAATAGTATTCAGCCATAAAATCTGAAATTTTGCCATTCATGACAACATGGATGGACCTCAAGGGCATTACGCTAAGTGAAATAAATCTGAGAAAGACAAATACTGTATGGTCTCTCTTTTATGTGAAGTCTAAAAAAAAAAAAAAAAAACAAAAAAAAACTGTTCATAGGTACAGAGAACACTTAGGTAGTTGCCAGGAAGTAGGGGTAGAGGAGTAATGAATGAAAGAGATCAAGAGGTAAAAAGAAAAAAGGCAGTAAATCACACACAAAAGTTATTGAAGTTGACAAAATAGGGCCATATATGTATTTATATGGCACCATTCTCATTTCTCTAGCAACCTCAGTCTTCCAGATATAACTGCAGTGGGGAAGTATTGAGAATAGGAAATTAGTACTAAGTTTGCTGTTCTTCTTTCAGTTGTGCTATGTTTGATCGTCTCTAAAAATGTCATGCCACCATGAGTTGGTAATTATATTATCCTAACAATTTTAATAAATATATTCAAGAAGTCTTTTTTTATAATATTTGTCATCAGCTTTGCCATGCATACCATTATGTTAAAGGTCCTACCAGTGCAGTAAGGCAAGAAGAACAAAAGGCAGTAATCCATATTAGAAAGGAAGAAATGAACTTATGTTTATTTACCAATGTGATATAAAATACAGAGAAGCTACTAGAGCTGATAAATTTAGTAAGTTTGCAATATACAAAATCAATATATAAAAGTCAATTCTGTTTCTACATATTAGCAACAACCAATCAGAATTTGAAGTTAAGGCAGTGCCATTCACAATAACATCAAAATAGGAAATACTGAGGGACAAATCTGAAAATTCAAGTGTAAGACCTATATACTGAAAGCTACAAAATAATTTTGAGAGAAAATAATGGAGGCTTCAGCAAATGGAGAGATATACTGTATTTATTGGTTGGAAAACTCAGTATTGCCAGTACTTCCATTCTCCAGAATGATCTATCATTCTATTTTGTAGAAATTGATAAACTGATTCTCAAATTCTGTGGAAATGCAAAGAACCTAGAATAATAAGAAAAATTTTGAAAAAGAACAAAGTTGGAGAATGTTTCATGATTTCAGGGATTTACTGTACAGCTGTGGTAGGTAGTCTCCAATTGGTGTCAAGATAGATCTATAGATTGGAGCAGAATAGAGTCTAGAAACAGATCAATACATATATGGACAACTGATTTTTGACAAAAGTGAGAAATCAGTTCATTGGAGAAAGGATAGTCTTTTCCATTTGCTGGAACAATGAACTTTTCATATGTAAAAACAGAACAAAGAACCTCAATCCGTACTTTGCAGCATACATAAAAACAAACTCAAAATAAATGGTAAATCTAAATATAAAACCTAAAAAGCATTTCTAGAAGAAAACACAGGTGAATTAAGGTCTGAGTTAGGGATTTCTTCTATGTGCCACCAGAGTGAGATCCATAAAAGGATAATTTGAACTTCATCAAAATAAAATATTTCTGTCCTTTGATAGATACCATTAAGAGAATGAGAAGACAAATTATGGTCTAGGAGAAAATATTTGCTAATGACTTGTATCTAGAATATATAAAGAACTCTCAAAACTCAGTAACTAAAAAAACCAATTCAATAGAAATGTGCAAAACATTTGAACAGACACTTCACTAAAGAAGATATAGGGAGGGGCATCTGGGTAGCTTAGTTGGTTAGGCATCTAACTCTTGATCTTGGCTCAGGTCTTGATCCTCAAGGTTGTGAGTTCAAACCCTACACTGAGGCTCTATGCTGGGTGTGGGTGTGGAGCCTACTTAAAAAAAAAAAAGATGATGATATAGGGATGGCATATAAACGTATGTGAAAAGAAACTCAACATCAGTCATTAGGAAAATATGAATTAAAACCACAGTGGCATACTACTGCACACTTTTTATGAATGGTTAAAATTTAAAAATCCCAATAATACTGGGATTGTTGAAAGGATGTGGAGAAACGAACTGGTCAGGATGTAAAGTGGTACAACCAATTTGGAAAATGATTTTGTAGTTTCTTATAACAAGTTAAACATATTCTTACCATGAGATCTCCTAAATATTTCCCCAAGAGAAGTGAAGGCATGTGTCCATATAAAATATATAAAAATATATATGTGTGTGTATGTGTGTGTGTGTGTGTATGTATGTTTATAACAGGTTTGTTGGTAACAGCTAACAACTGGAAAAATCCCAAATATGCTTCAGTAGGCAGAAACCTAAACAAATAATGATATATCTACACAATGGAATATTGCTCAACAATTAAACAGGTATGAAGTGTTGATACAGACAGCAACATGGATGAATCTTACAAAAATTCTGAAGGAAAGAACCCAGGTTAAAAAAAATGAAAGACAAAAAAATGAATGTCTAATTACTTTTACATAAAATTCTGGAAAAAGCAAACTAATCTAGAGTGACAGATCAGATTAGTTAGGGGGTGGCAAGGAAGGGGCAGGAAGAGGAGGAAGGACAGAGAGAAGCCTTTTTGGGTTGATGGATTTGTTCACTATATTAACGATGGCAATGATTTTTTGTGCGTGTGTCAAAACTTAACAAGTTGCAAACTTTAAATATGTGTAGTTTATTGGATACAGTTGGACACATTCTTATACCTCAATAAACCTAAAACAAAACAAAAAACACAGTGCAAGCTCTGCTGTTAGAAAGCCTGGATAAAAGATGGATAATAACAGGGCCCAACTCTTAGGGTTTTGTGAGGACTTGGTGTTAACATGTGTTCAGAGACTAGACCAGGGTCTGACTCAGAGACGAGTCCTGCCTCTTGTCTTCTACTGGGTCACCAGCTCTTTGAGAGCAAAGTACCATGTCTCTGCCACCTTCTTGTCTAGTGTGAAACTTGATGGGTATTTATTGGTATAATCCTCAACCTCTGTCATTGACCAGTGCAAAAAATGTTTTGACAGATTTTAAACCCATACTTAAGTAACAGAATTAGCATCTTCCAGACATGTGCAGTATGAATAAAGATTGAAAAAAGAACTAAGGACTGTGGCAGACCCTGCTCTGGACTAATTTGCAAATTATTGTATGTTTAGAATTAAATGGGAAATACTTGAAATGTTACATTGTCTTAGAGATGTATCTTTATTTTTATTTGTACACATACACACCAGTGTGTGTATATCATACATATTTCCTGAAAATTGTTTCCTTTGAGCACTTGAATGTGGCTGTCACTCTTGTTTCTTTGACTTATTTTAGAATGCAGTTAAGTCCTTGGGAAAATCACTTATGTCATCAGTGAGGAATGTCACCAAAATAGCTTCTCACTTAAGTTCCCATCCCCAGAGCTAACCCACAGGAGGTTCCGATAAATTCAAATATTTAATAACTTATATTTTTCTTTCTCCTTTAACACAGGCCCTCTGGTCCTGGAGGCAGGATCATGTGGTGGATTGTTGGCAGTCAGCAGTCTGTGGAGCTTTTGCAGGTGCAAAGGATTATATTATACTGGGAAAGACCAAAGGGGGGAGAAAAATGTGAAAATATTAACTATGCAAAAACAACATTCTTTAGAAATTCCAGATTGTTTAGATGAAGAGAGTTCCATTAGTTGTTTGAGAAAAGAGTGTCTTAGGGGAAAAAAAAACTGCTAAAAAGGTGTCTGCTTGAAAGACAACCAATTTGTTTTTGACAAATTTTTCTTTTTTCTTCTTATCTTTATTAAAGCCTTCACTCAGGCCCTTGGATTATCTTAAAGATGATTTATAAAGTCCTCTCTGGGAAGAGACTTGCTGTGGGTGCAGGGCTAACTGTGCAGCTGTCTGCCTTGAGCAGTGCTTTGGGGGTTTCAGTGATTTCTGCAGAAGGCAATGATTCACGGTTCGTGTGACATGTTTGACAGCCCCACAGATTAACTAGTGTCAGGAGAGCTGAGGCTGCTCAGCAAACTTACCGAAGGCAAAACGGGTCTGTGGAGAAAATATGGAGATCTAAACATCTGGGCATTTTCTAGACATTAAACCAAGAGCAAAGCGACAATATGCAATACTGTGTTATCCATTGCTAAATCGTGTGCATTTTCCATTGAGGTTGTAATAAGAACTCAGGTGCTTTAAAAAATTAAATAAGTGATAGTTTTAATGGCCTAAGAGAGAGGTACATTTTGCATTACAAATAAAGGTAATTTAGAATTATGGTTGAAATAAAACGAAGTGGAGATTTGCCAGAAATTGTAGACTGCTAGTTTAGATGTGTAGCCAGTAAATAGATATGTAGTTTTAGGATGTGCACTTCATTAGAAAATAATAAGGTTGGTTTTTTTCCAATTTGTTTAATGGTTGTTGGATTGGGTTTTTTGTTGTAGTGATTAGGAAAACAAAAAACATGTATTTTATAGGATTCTTTATTAATAATTGGACCCATTTGACTTGCAGAATTGATAATCAAAAATAAGAATCTTGCCTCTAGACACAAAGCCCACTCAGATTGATTATGACAGGTAATTGTTTCCACATGACACATAGTCATTAGCTATGTTAAATGAGTAGGTGGTCTTGATTCACTTTCCAGAGGTCAAGAGTCTTTGCTCCCCAGTCCTTAAGAGAAATGTGTGATTTTTTTTTTTTTTTTTTTTTTTTTTTTGAGTCCTTCCAAGAGACAAAGTGAGCATTATGGAAGTTTAGTCATCCTGGGTAAGGAAGGGCACATCTTAAATGTAGCAATACCATAAAACTTCCATGTGTTGAAGCAAGAAGTATATATTCTCTGGTCCCGTTCCTGAAGTAGCTAATTCAAAGCTTTGCTTACAAGCATTGTTTCTATGAAGGAAATGTGCATTCACTACAGTCTTTTTCCAAATAATGCTTTGTGATAAGCACTAAGCGCTTAGATTAGAAGAACAGGAAGAGAAACTTTATCAGCCATCCACTGGGCGGTAGGTCTGGGGGGCCAGGCCCTTTCAGAGTGGAGGCTCATCTGAGAAGTGCAGCTGGGTAGCGCTCTGCCCCAGTGGCTGATGGAAGCTGCATCGTGGAGGAGGCAATGGGCTGGCCCAGAGCCACGTACCTGGTGTGGGCCTGCTTGCTGGACTCAAAGAGTTGTCAGGTCTCAGCTCTGCCCCCAACTAAGGAAGGAGACTGGGGCCTTCTTCCTTACCTGTAACACAGATGTGCCCCCGCTGCCTTAGCGGGGATCACTGCAAGGATAGGTGGGGATAATGTTTGTATTGGCCCTTGTAAGCTCTGAAATGGAACTGATCGATGGGGGTATGTTTCCACTGCCATAGCAACAGCCAACACCCAGAACATGAAAAGCTGTCTCACATTCATATTGACAGTTGCATTGAGAAAATAACATATTGATAGAGTTTTACTCCGTATAATCATGCAGACTGAAAAACTCCTCCAATTCAGTTCAGCTGAGGTTCTGGTAAGTGAAGGAGTTTGTCTACGTCTGCACAAATCCATTAAAGGTAGATCCCCATATATATAGCAAAAGACAAAACAAGTATATTTTTGTTTATATCCCTCTTGTTTTAAAATTTCAGTTGGTATGTTGATCCTGAGGGATACAGTTACTATTTAAAAACCTTTGTGAAAGATAAACATTTAAAAATATTCCAGCTTGTGAAAAAGTGATGCACTGTGGGAGTCTGTGGTGCCAGTATGCCCACCACACTAGAGAGGACTAATGACGTGCTGTCTCAGACCACTCTTCGCAGGCCTGACGTCCCTCCCCACCACACGCTCAGACCCTGCAGCCTCACTTGGCCACCAAGGCTGTGATAAGACTGGCCTTCTATCAGAAATCAGGTTATTCATTCTTGTGCACTTTTCCAGTTTTAAATTGGTTAAATGATCCTGGATGAACCACGCTCTGTGCTATCTCTGGCATTTTTCTGTGCCCATGCTTGTTTTATAAACTACTTGGCACAAATATCCAAAAATGTCCCCTGAGATTGGAGGTGTTGATGGCTTGTCATGCTCAGAAATTCCCTTGGCTTCTGGTCAGGGGTTAAACTAGGGGGAAAAAAAAGATTTTGCCAACTTCCTCACTTCAAGTTAATTTTTAAACATAAAGCCATAATTCAGCTTAAGTAATTATGACATTTGCTACTATAGTGATATGTACTATTCTAGGGTTCTTTGGTCAGTTTCTCATAATTAACATCTACTTACGTTTTCTGAGAGAGAAGGAGCAGGACCCAAAGACAGAGGGTCGGAGGGACAGAGAGGGAGAGATATTCCCATGGTTTGAAATTCTAGAATATGGGGCGCCTGGGTGGCTCAGTTGGTTAAGTGTCTGGCTCTCGGTTTCTGCTCACGTCATGATCTCATGAGTCATGAGATGGAGCCCTGCACTGAGTCCCTCATTGGGCTCCGCACTCAGTGGGGAGTCTGCTTAAATATTTTCTCCCTCTGCCCCTCCACTCGTGCGCAGGTGTATCCTGTCCTCAATCAATCTTTAAAACAAGAAAGAAATTCCAGAACAGAGTAAAGGATTTATCTGGGTAACAAATGAGAAGGCCTAACACAACTTTGAATCACAAACAAAAACACTTTCGTTGTTGTTGAAGCACTCTGTGTCTGTATACTTGTGTGGAGACTGTGCATAGGAGGTGCATGGAGATGCTATTCTTGCTGAGGCTCATCAGGAGAGGGGAGGCCAGGGAGGTTCTTGCATGTCAGCACTGCCCACTGCTATCCCCACCACTTTCACAGCTGCTTCTGGGAGGTGACAGCTCCAGACTTGTTGTAGGGAGGTGGCTCTTTGTTTGGAGTGGTGAAGAACCTACATTTGTTCCCTAAGGATGCATGAGATGTCATTTCATTGTAAACATCCATTTTCCCCTGAACTTGGTCTTTGAAAGCAGTTGGCCTAACATTCTGTAAACACCTAACTCTTGTGGAGCCCCTAGAAAGTTATTTCATGTGTGATGTGAGCGCACAGGCAGCCTACAGTTGGCTGCACCAAATAATTATTTCCTGTCTAATAGGGTAGCATGTTCCTTGTATTTATTACTAGCAGTTTACAGTTCCCTTAAGTGAGATGTAGAAAATCACTGCATTTTAACTTTTAAAAGCACAGGTCCCCAACCCCCTCCGCACTGTAACCCATTATTTTATTACGTGATCCTCACAGGCCTTTCTTTGCAACCTCATAAAAAACATTGTGAAGGCTGTCTATTAAAGCAGTCCTTGATATTTGAAGACATTAGAATTGATTTATTAATAACTCATAAAATACAGCTACCATCATAGTAAAATTAGGACCTATTTAAGCATATTTGTTTTTTCCTTTGCCTTTTCTTCCTATTCCTGGTAGGACACAGCAGTGTCTAAGAGCATATTGGCAGGCAGCCACAGTAAGGGAAAGGTGCACTTTTGCTAATGGCCAAGACAAGTTTGATGCTTGGTGCCCACATTTATGAGAAGACAAACACTAGGCAGTGAAGGTAAGTTAGGAAAGCTCGAGTGGTCAGACAGGGGACAGGTAATGTCATCGCCAACTTTTAAGGCTTCAGAGTTGGTCTAGGTTAGTTTGCGAGCATTTTCAAATAGGATAATGGTGTATGCACTTCTGAGTTTTAACAATCAGACACATTTTAATGTCTTATCATGTATCAGAGTCATCATGTAATAAGTGAGCACTACTTTTGGAGCTAAGATGCATGTGGTTTTGAGTCCCAGCTCTATACTGTGTGGCCCTGAGCAAGTTGTCTATAAAGTAGAATAGTAATCCCCGTGCAAACAAGATACAGTAATTACTGACAGCACCTGGTACAGTCCCAGCGTGCCAGGTACAAAGGAGGCCCAAAGTATTAGCTCTGAGCTTCCCCTTCCTCCTCTCTCTGAGAGGACGAGTTGAAACTTCGGGTTTGTAACAACTACAGATGCTTATCCAGGGCACCTGGCAAGCATTTTTGAATGCCTGCTGTGTGTGCTGGGCTAGAGCCATGAAGGAAAATCACACATTCTCTCTGCTGTTGCAGAAAAGAGGCAGTGTCCTAGACATTTGGCACAGACTCATTTAGTCCCTGTGTCATACTGTTAACTGCTTTTTACAGGTGAAAAAACTGAGGCCCGTAGCACACTCAGTGACCATGAGCTCATGTTCTGGAGTCAGTAATGTTCAAGTCTCAGCTCTGCACTAAGTAAAACCTTCTTTCTGTGAGTTCTGTATCCTTCCTCAGTGATCCTCAGTTTCCCTACCTGTAGCATGGGGTAGCAGTTACAGAAGTACCTGACTCCTGTGGTGCTTTACCTCCAAAGTAAGTATTGTATCTAAGGCCAGGCAATGAGTAGAGTAGGGGTTTCAGGCTTGGCCTCCCTGACTCTGAAAGAGTTCTTCCGGGATGGGGCCTGCAAACCCTGGCAGCCAGTGAGGGAAACAGAGTTGGATACTATCAGATTTAGGGTGGGGCGTTTTGGATAATATGGTTCGCTGCCTGAAGTTGAATAAGTACCTGAATTTCAGGCAGGTTTTGAATCCCAAGGAAAATGTTTCAGATGTTCTTAGCACAAAAGTAGCTAAAACAAAAGGGGACTCTAGTACTCATGTAACTGATCATCATTAGCCTCTCGGTATGTGTCCTTTGTGAGTAATCAAAAAATGGAACATAAAAGCATGAATGGGTACATCTTTCAAAAAGTCAGTGTCATAATACATGTTACCAGAGTTCAGTGTGAGGATCTTATTTCTACAACATGTTAGTAGAAAGATATTTGGTGGAGATCAAGTGACCTTCACATGCCACAAAAATCAGAGACAGAGATGTTATTTCTGAAGCATCATTTGCCCCTATAAAACTGTGCAGCCTAGCTCATGGAAGCTGAATCTTTAGAAAGCCCTTTTGGGTTTATTCTTTCTATCTCCTTAAGGCCTCTTGGGGATTAAAATACATCTTTGCATCACACCAAATAAAGACACCATATACTGTGATTTCTGTTAAAAAAAAATGTTCTCCAATTCCTCTGTCCATAGATATGGGTATTAAAATGTGTGGATTTTTAAAATACCAGTTTGTCAGTCTTGGTATTCCATGGAAGAGAAGGTGGGAGGAAGCTGTAGGAATTTTGCCTGTTGAATCAAGACTAACTGGAAGAGGGTGCAGAGTGGGGCCTAGAAATGTCACTCCCTGGCCTGGCCTGTTATCTGAAGCCTGCATATATCTGAAAAGAAAGCTTTTACTCTTTTAACTCAGAGAATTTAGTCATTAATACCAAAAGTCCTTATAGCAGTATGCATATTTCTGTTTGCCCATTTTGTCTTAGCCCAGAAAAGACAAAGTTATTTTGGAGTCGGGATAAAGAACAGTGGTCCATAGAAGGCATGGGCCTCCAGGACTCACTGGGAGCAATGAGCTTCTCATACTGACAGTGGGTGTCTAAACATAGACACACAACCATGTATACACACAGGTTTGTTGCTCCACAAAAGAGCAAGATAAATTATGCCCCCCCCCCTTTTTTTTTTTCCTCACCTGAGTGTATAAAGCATCATCCTGTCATCTCTTTTATGTGTGGTTTACCATCACTACAAAAGCAATGCAGCAGGTGGATTTTGCATGTGTGCATCCTCTTCTTAAATCTGTCCAGTGGGGGTAATGATTAGGGAGGGATTTTGGCAGAGTTGCGAGGAATTGTAAAATAAAAGACCACACCGTGTAACACAGTAAACAACAATACCTCCTTTATGTGTTGGGTATTTTTATATGCACAGGTGGATTTGCAGCTGCAGTCACCACACCTCTGGATGTGGCAAAAACAAGAATCATGTTGGCAAAGGTAAGTGTAAAATAACGTAATGTAGATACAACAGATGCTGGTACGTGGTAGCACTAGGGCTCCTATGTATATAAAGTGAATAAAAGCAGTGTAACACTTCCCTGTAATAGCAGCCTTATGCTGCCTCCTGGACCACTCGTGAAATGGACACATTGATAAGACTGTCTGTAGTCATACAGTGTCTGTATAGCATTTTAACCTTTATGAAATTCTCCTCAGACATTCTGTAAGCAAGTGGGGCTGTTTTTACGGGTGACAGACCTGAGGCCCAGAGAGTTGACTTGCTTCATGCTATGCAGCAGGTAAGCTAGAGGCTCTGAACTCAGGCCAGATGAATCAGGACAGTTGTCAGAATGGTTTAAAAAATTTTTTTCGGGGGATCCCTGGGTGGCTCAGTGGTTTGACGCCTGCCTTCGGCCCAGGGCGTGATCTTGGAAGTTCCAGGATCGAGTCCCACATTGTGCTCCCCGCAGGGAGCCGGCTTCCCCCTCTGCCTGTGTCTCTGCCCACCCCCCCGCCATGAATAAATAAATAAAATATTTAAAAATTTAAAAATTTTTTTTTGTTGAAAAGATGATACAGAAAAAGCTAGACCAAGATCTCATGGAATGCGATGTGCATAACATATCTGGGGCACAACAATAGAAAAAAAGAAAGTCCTACCCTTACGGAAAAGTGGAAAGATGAATGCAAGATTCTAATATGTAGGTTGACAAGGCCAAACCTGAGAGTATCGGTCGGTCCTGTTTTAAACTGAACACAGTTCTCTTTACTGAATGTGTTTATTAGCTACTTGGGTGAGTTCACAGCTGGACCGGCTCTATGATTATGGCCCATTCTTCTCAGAGCAGTTACTGTTGTTCTCAGTCTTCTTCCGGTCCAACAGCTGTCGGTGGATTATCCAGTGAGCTCTGCATCCAGCTCAGTACTGCGAGAGCCTAGGAAAGGAGCTTCCTGGGAGGCTTACCTGTGGGCTTGAGTGGAAGGGCTTCTGGTCTAGTGCGGTCCGGGGGCCCTGACTCCCGAGAAGCTCCCCACTGTTTCAGACTGTCCTAGAGGGTGGTGGTGGGAGCTGTGCATCTGACGATCAGTTGGGGAATTTCATAAGATAATGGCTCTGTCTGTTGTCCTGTTACGCAGGCTGGTTCCAGCACCGCTAGCGGCAATGTACTCTCTGCGCTGCACGGGGTCTGGCGGACGCAGGGGCTGTCAGGGTAAGGACAAGAAGGAAGGTGAAACTGCCTTTCCGCCCCTCCCCCGGCTCTTCCTCGCTTAGCCCAAGCGGGATGAACCCCTTTCCTTCCTTCTGGTCGGCCTGGTTGGGTCTCTGTTTACACCACATAAAACATACTCGATGTCGCCTATGTGAGATGCTAGTGCACAGTCAGGTTGACGCAATGTCTAGCCACGTGATTGCCAGACTTGGCCATCTCAGTGTTGGAGGACATCCACGTGCACCCCCCCCCCCCCCCCCCCGCCCCACAGGTTCTGGGCTGCAGCTCTGAGCAAACAGGCTTCCAGTTACGTAATTTAGGAATGCAAGGGAGCCAGGGTAACATTTAAAGGAAAGCGCTTGTGGTTGGGGAGACTTAGGACTGTTATCAGTAACAGCTATTTTCCCTGTACCACCGAGCGCGTGGTCTTGCTTAGAACCCGCTCTGTGCTTTCCTCAGCACCGCAGACTTCTAGCATCGTGTCTTCAAACACCTACTTTTCAAAACGTGCTTTTCACGTTGCTTTTACAATCTATAAAGAGATCCAAGTGTCGGGTCTACAGGTGTGCGAAATTACAGCGTTCTCTTTGGAATGGCCTACGAGTGATTTTCCTGAGAGAGCAAAGCCTCAGCCTCCTCCTGGAGGGCCAGGAGTGAGCGTTGTGGCAGGATTTGGCTGGTGGGGAGAGCAAAGCTGAGGCAGTGCCACCTCCTCGTCCAGGTGCCATGTTGGTGATTTGATTATAGTGTTGTGTGCACTTGCCAGGTTTTTCATCCAGCTGGCTGATAGTTGGGGAACATGAGGCATATTGATCAGGACCCGGGTAAGGTTTTTGCAGGGGAATGGCCCCATTTTCTATTCAAAATTTCTAACTGGTAGTTTGAAAAGTAGGTCGTGTCAGGTGGTTTTGTTGGATGGGCCACCTGTGAAGGACTGCTGCTGGTTGATGATGGACTTAAGGATTTTGAAACAAGAAGTGGGTTTAATGGGAAGGAGTATTTGAGCATGCGCAAGGGAACGGCGGAGTGGGAGCACGTGCGCCGCAAGTCAGCCACTTAGAGCTAACTTGGCGCAAGCTGGTGGCTCGTAGCTCAGACACACGGATTTTGACGCAGATCTCCCACTGAACAGTGAAATGGTGTGAGAGAAGAGAGAGCTCGAAGGCCACTCTTCAGTAGCAGGTGAAAGATTCTCAGTGTTTCCAGCAGGTTTGGGGTCACAGACATGTTGCCTGCAGTGGCTCTTTTAGACCATAAAGTCCGTATGCTGAATTTCGCTGCCCGATCTGTTTCACTGTTGCTCATGTTTGATTTTATGGCAACTACGGGTCAGACCTCTGCTCTTGACTCAGCTCTGTGGACTTGGTATGGAGCTGCAGTGCATCTGCCTTTCTTGAGACCGCGGCCAGAGGCGGGTACGGCAGGGTGGGCAGGGTTGCCGAGGCCTTCCCTCGGGGAGCTGATGGCAACGGAGCCCTCCCTGTCCTAGCTGGGCTGCGTGCTTGGTGTTAAGTAAATAGGCCGCGCCAGAATGAGAGGCAGAGGCCCCAGTGTCCCCAGTGTCAGCCCTGCGAAGGTAATGTGGAAATCTGCTTCTCAAGCTGGGGCTCTCAGTAGTGCACGGTGCTGTCCTTAGAGTGTTCCAAGCAGCCGCACTTGTCCTTCAAGAGATGCTCCTTTCCACCAGCTTCCTACTGAGAGGATCAAAGGCACCAACTAACTTGACAAAAGAATTGTAACTAAAAGCAAGCAAAACAAAAAGATCCCTGCCAGCTTGGGCCCCTGCTCCACCCCCCAGCCCTGGGCATCCAGGGCCCCGACCCAACCTGTCTGCTTCCCACGCGGCCCCTGCCGCCCCTCCTCCAGCCTGAGCACACCTGCCCCGCGGGAGCACCCGTGCTGGCCTCCCGGGGCAGTGGGGACGCTTCGGTGGTGCCATGCTGGTTCACAGGGACGACCACGTGCTGGCGCCTACTTGGCTCTCCGCTCTGCGGCGGACAGGCTTCTCCCGGATGAAAACCCCACTCGCTCCCCAGTCCACCAGCCGGAAAGCGGATGGCGAAGCCCGTTGGGCCCGCATCGCTCCTTGCCCCTTGCCTTGCCCCGTTTCTGGGCCGCGCCCTTCGTGTAACGCCCGCGGCCGCCCGTGCGCACAGCCCCAGCCCCCCTCCGCTCAAGTGTCGGCCCCCTCGTGGGTTGGGGCGCTTGCTCTACAAATGACTCTGCTCTAAGGCTATAATTATGTTCATAGAGTCAATTGTCATCTAGTGAAACCATGAAGTGCTTCCATCTGCCTCGTGCCAGGAGCAGCCAGGAGCAGCCGAGTTCAGTAGCAGCAAGGGCTGAACCCAGACAGGCCGCTCGGGAGGGAGGGAGGGAGGGAGGCTTTGGTGGCAGAGGCCCCCCCCCCCCCCCCCCCCCGTGCCGGCCCCTGCAGGCCTCCCTCCTGGCCCCCTTCTCTGTAGGTCGGGCAGGAGGGTCCCAGGGGCCTCGAAGCCGTAATTGAGCAGTTTCTGTCCTCACCGAGCACCGAGCCCAGAAACCGTGCCTGACGCTGAGCCGGCTTTTCTCCTTGTATCGCTTCCATGGTTACTTCTAGACAAGAACAAGAGATTCTCGTCTGTAGTACTTCACTTAATGACTTAAATCCTTACTTTGCCAACCAAAGTAGGGGCCCCCCCAACACGAAGTCCATTTTCCTCAGAAGTGCCGTGCAACGCTCAGGAGGCCGCTGACCTGTCCCAGCAGGGGGGCCGAAACCGGGGCGCGGGTCCCTCTCCATCCACGTTCTTGGCCAGTCCCTACTTAGCTTATTGTGGATGTTCCTCCTCTTAGGGGTTATGTCCTTTTCAGAAAACCTGACCACTTACACTTTCCTTCCCTAGACCTCATCCAGAGCGTCCTCACTACAAAGCCCTTTAGTTCTGATTTTTTCTGCTTACAGAAGTCACACTCTTGGTAAAAAGGCTGTTATTCTAGAAAGACAGGGAATGTTTCCTGTCATCCTGGCCCCCCGGAGAAAGTTGAGGACCCATCCTTGCCGTGATCATGTGCACAGCTTGGGGACTGCACTTTAGTCAGAGCCTGCTGTGGGAGTTTGCGTCGGTTCCTGTGGGCCGCCTCAGGCGGGGCCTCTGCAGTCTCTCTGGTTAGCGGCAGGGCTGTGACGAACCCCTTCGAACAAATGCCTGTGCACAGCCACGGGGTGGTTTTTCAAGAGGGAACCTCCAATTTGCATGCCCAGTAATATTGTTCTTTACTCTGCCTTTGATTATTCGCACCTCTGACCGGCCTCATGTGGTGTGTGGGGACTGAACCTTCGAGAGGCTCTGCCTGGGTCGTTGGCCTTTCTGGTCCTTCCCCAGAGGAGAAGACAACTAGGGAATGCATGGAGACTCACTTCCCTGGTCTAGCATCACATCCGGGGGCCTCTCGGGTCAGGACAAAATGCAACTGAGTCACTGGGAGGAGCGGCGGATTTGTGGGAAAATCTCCAACACGCAGAGCCTACCTTCATCCCCAGGGTGGGCCGAGGCCCACCCCACGGTTTAGGCCTGTGACTCCACTCCCAGGGTCCGGTTCCTCATCTCCCAGGGACACAGCCGGTGTGCAGGTTTTCAACGGGACTGTTGTGGAGACAGAGTTTTTCTTAACTAATTATTAGACTTAATTGTGAGGCTCACGAGTAAGTGGTTTGGTATTTAGCCACGTTGGCTAACAAGCAGCTGGGACCCAACTTCAACGAGTCTGCTTGGGAATGTAATTCAGTGCCATTCTGAGAGCAAAAGCACACGCTCTAAGTGCTGGGTCGGGTTTAATGGGCATGGTGTGCTGAGCTGTGCAAGCTGTGGGTGTTGGAATTTAACCTTTTTTACACACACCAATTTAAAAAAAATCTTTTCCTTCTGCTTTTTTCCTCCCCTAGATTATTTGCAGGTGTCTTCCCTCGAACGGCAGCCATCAGTCTGGGAGGTTTCATCTTTCTTGGTGCTTATGAGCAAACCCGCAGCTTGCTGTTGGAACTTGGCAGAGCGAGCCCCTGACTCCGGACGGTGCCCCATGCTCTGCTCTCAGGAAAGGGGACGCCGTGCGAGCAGCTGCAGTCGCCAGGCTCGGGTGTGCGAGGACCGGAGCCCTGGCCCTGGTGGTGCCCTCAGCCCTCCTCTCAGACCCCCGTAATAAATCCATGTGGTGATGCTGCCCAGAGCCTTCATTGGATCTGTAGCTGTCCTGCCTCTCCTGCCCCGTGCTAGCGGACACCGAGGGAGGCAGAGACGCTTCTCACTGGGTCGTGGTGGGCGGGGGGGAGGGGGGGGAGCTCGACAGGGAGCAGGAAAGTGGTGCCCGCCACTGGGTGTCTCCCTGTGGTGAAGCTTCGGGCTCCGTTTAAAAACAATGAACTGCAGGTGCAAGCAGGCATTCTTCTGGCAGCCAGGCTGCTGTTCCTAATTACCCTCAGATGTCCCCTAAAGAACACGACTGTATTATTTTACAGAGAAGTGTCCAGCAGCCCACGTGGTGTGAGACAGAGCCAGCAGTTGCAGCCCAGGGCCTGGGAGGGCGTGGTGGGCCCACTGAGGACCTGAGTCCCCCTCCCCGCGAGCCCCAGAGGAGGGGCCTGGGCCAGCGGGGAGACAGCACCATTTCTCCACGCCTGGTCAGGTCTGTTGCGCAGTACTGGAAATTAGAAGGGACGAAATGGGGGAGGTCACCATTTCAGAGCTTGACTAATAAGCTCCAGGTGTTTGTTAGAAATCTCAGGAATCCAGGGGTGGTGTATCTTCCCCGGAGCAAACAAGTATATGATTTTGCTTGCCGAGAAGAAATTTTCCCCTTTTTGGGAAAACAGATAATTAAAGGCAGAATGTAAGGGAGTTTTTGGAACAGAACGGGGTGAAACAGTGCCGCTTACAGCATAGGTAGAAGAATGCCCCAGCCACACAATCAGCATTTATAAATGAACCTTTATTAAAGACACTTCAACGCCGTTTGTTAGACACTTCAATATTTTACATGTTTTTCAATGTACACTGTACCAAAATTTCTATAAATAAATAACTTTGTACATAAAAGTAATACTTCCTCTTTCACATTGCCTCTCAGAAGCAGCAAATTCACATATTTTGTGGAAGTAACATTAATCAGTTGACTGTTGAGAACACAAGTCTGAATGTGCTTACCTTTTAGAACAGTGATGACACCGGACAGTAAAATTTAACAACCATTTTGTCAGTCTGTACCTTCAGCTTTTTGGCTAAAGGAACTTGCTTTCTGAGATTTTAAGGACCTTGTTTCAATGCAGTTTTTCCTGAAATACACATTGGCACTCACAAGATGGTTAGCTACAGGTCTCCAAAGTGCAAATAGGCCCCGGTCAAGGGCTTCTTAAGCTTGTACAGTCCCAGCCCGGGTCTGTCGGTGGGAGGGAAGGACGTGGAGAGACAGGCTCCGGATCCTCAGTAGAGATAAGCTAGCCCTGAAAAGTAAGGACTCGATCCTTTTTCTCCCCCATGATCAATGTCATATTAATTATATTGGCAGAACTAAAACATCACTATTGAAAAATCCACAGGTACCAACACCAGCAGCCTCTACCTTAATAAAAAGCCTCGAATGACAATCGAACGATACGGATGACAACCACATTTGCTTTTCTCATAGAAGAAAGGCAGGCAGTGCTTAATTGCTTGGAACAAATGCCTCGTGGCAGATTAACCACCCCCGTCCTGCTTGGCAAGAACTTAAACTTTCAAGAAAGTCACGTATGGCAGAGGTACAGGACGACATGGGCATCTCTGGACTCTGCAGGGAGGGGAGCTGCGAGAGCAGCCACACGTGAGCAATACTGACAGGAAGTGAGTTCCAACGCACACGAAGGCTCGGGCCGTACAGCCTCCCACGGGGCTGGCCTATGAAGTGCAATACAAACCCAAGGACTTCCCCTCCCCACCCGCCAGATACTCCTAGGAGCAAATGTGGTTTTTAGCTTCTACAACTTCCATCCATGCATTAAGGCACCAGAACTATTATTCCCTGCCCCCCTTCCAAAATTAAACAGCAACCTGATATGAAAAATAATATTGTCAAAATTGTACTTTTTTTTCTGTTAACCATGCACTAAAGATTAAAATAGCCTCTGCAAAAGATATATAATATATAGGAAATCTCTGAAAACTCTTATGTACAATGGTATCAAATACTTTTCTGCTTTTGTACACAATAGCCTCTGGCGGTTCTGTGCTTCAGCTGCAAGTCCTTTAGACCACGGACACTCCACATGGAAGTTTAAAAACTCTGTACACATCAGTGACGCTTGAACTCAAGCTTCCTTACAGCCTCTCCTACCTCTTTCCTGTAGAGACGGACACAAGAGCTGAGGTAGACAAAGCCTAGCTTTTCGGTGCAAAGAGCAGGGGTACGCCCCGTTGCCCGGGGAGCTGTCCTGTCAGCGGTAGGGACTCGGGACTGGAGTCACACGCTTGGGGGAGGTGTCCGTTGGAAAGAAGCAAGTGCTGGCCTTCACTGGGGACGTCAGGAAAGCCCGAGGAGGCTTCTGGGAGCTCAGGACTGCCTGGAGTTAATGTCGAGGGAGGCTGGAGGTCTATGGAGTCTGGCTCACACAGCCTCGCTAAAGTCCAAGAGGAGGCCCCTGTGAGAAAGGAGAGGGCATGTCAGAGCCTCCCGTCCGGCTGCTTACCGACCCCCTCCCCGCCCCCACCTGCAGGTGCCTCCTTGGAAGACCATGAACATCTACCTTTCCCATCTGGAGGTGCCATTGGCTTTTTCTTCAAGGGTGTCAGCATTCTGTCGTGGTTACTGGGATAGAGGGACCCCTTGCAGTCGGCACGGGACCTGTCAGCAGTCCCACTGGTCATATGATGCAGAGAATGTTCCCGGTCCGTCTGACTGGGCTCCTGGCTGCTTAGTGTACCGGGCTGTGCGCCATCTCTGGTCACAGGCTGAGGATAGAAAGCTTGTTCCTTGGAGTAACCGTCCGAGTCAGTGTTACAGTCACCGCACGCAGCCGGGCCACTGTGCTCTGCGGGGACGGAGACAGATTAGAGCCATGGCCACCAAGGTCTGCATCCCCACCCGGAACAGGGAGCTCCAGGGGCCTGCACAGACCAACTCTATGAAAACTCTCCTCTTCCCCCAAGTGTTGCATCAGCCCAGAGAAAGGACTGGGCTGATACCGAGCCATTAGTGAAGAAGGGGCCCTCCATGTTTCAGCATTTCAGATTAATTGCTTCATGAGAGAAAGTGGTCCTACTGCTCTGATCACAGAGGGGGGAAAAAAAAAATCCCACTGCATGACATCCCTGTGGTGTCAGGAGTCTTTGGAATAATTAGACAAATAGTCTCAGAAACAGCCCTGGTGAAAAGAGACTTTGATTTGGGCCTTGCCCCTTATTTAATTTGCCTATAAATCTGGAAAGTTCAAGCCCAGGCTCACCACAGCACAGATTTATTTAGGAGACATGCTACTTCAGATTACAAGAGCCAGGCCACAGCTTCCTGTTTATGCACTGAATACCAAACTCTGAGCTAGACTTAGACCGGTAATGCATCTCTCTCACTGAATGAACAGGTCTACTTGAATTTTAATTTCAAGAACTGAAGGCTGCCTGATGAGAGCATCTCTTACCCATCTTCTGCGGACCAGGTCTCCGCTGGGCTTTCTCCATCCCGTCCCACGGCTCCTTGTTACATCCGGTGCAGAGCTGGGGCTGCCTGCACGTAACGCCATGAGCGTCCACCTCTGCAAAGAGGCTTGCGTCTCTCGGACAAACACCTGCAGTAGATTCCCACAGTTAGAAATGAGGGGCTCACTCCTCAGAGTCAGCCTGATGAGAACAAGTGGCAAGGCTACTAGAATGGTCCTTTTTACAATGTTCTTTACGGTGGTAGGTGCCTGGGCTGACCAGCAAGGAGCATTTGTAACAGGCTTCCCCGCAGGCAGGCCTTTTGGTGTTCAGAGCCGTGCTGGTGAGCAGTTCTTAGAAGGACAGACCTGCCCCTGCAAGCATGCAGTCTCCCCTGTAGAGGTAGCTCACCCTAGGAGAATGTTCTAGTAGCAGACATGGGGCCACAGAGCAGGCCTGGGCCTATCCCCTACTCAACGAATGGGTTGCTTTCAGGACCTGTAATGCCCTTTGCGGCTTCTTATTTCAATCCTACCTCATCCTGACTAGGAGATGTAAGCCCCATGTAGTAACTTCCTGGGGGTTGGATTTTTAAAACCTTGCAGACCATGCACAGGGCAGGGCTAAGAGAACCCGACAGAAGGCTTGAGTCGCCCAGCTTTCTGGGTCAGATGTGCTCAACGTACAGCCATGCACCTGCCCTGGGAAGGGGCAGGAGGCTCCTGAGGACATGGCCACGTCAGGCTCTGAGGCCTTACCGTTGCTCTCGATGTGCCCATTGGCCTGATGGCCACCCTCAGTCCTGATCACAGTTTCCTGTCGGTCAGAAAGAGTCCCCTGAGAAGAGAGGTAGCTTGGAACATCCGGCGGCACAATGGTTTCATCTGCAAGGAGACAGGACAGTCAAATACCAGGTACCCTGATCTTTTGTGGTGATAAGAAATGAAAACACTTGTTAACCGTCAGGCCCAGACAGCAGAATCTGTCAACAGCAGCCGCCCAGGCTGTGTAGAGAGCTTGTCTGGAGGGCCCAGCTTAGCCTCGCTCCCCACCTGGGTGCAAAAATGGAGCAGTCGGAGGTCTGAGCCCGCAAAAGAGAGCGCAGTGATGGCAGTGGAGCCAGGACTAGCAGAAGCACAGTACCGTGAGGTCACTGCGGCAACAAGCCAGCACACGGCGGCCACCAAGCACGGGCCAAGGGTGCCCCTGTGGACCTGCCTCCTCTACGGACAGCACCGCTCTTCTCCCCTCGGCGAGCTCAGCCAGCAGCGGCTAACCTGTGTTGGTGACGCTGTACTCCTCACTCTTCTTCCTGGTCTGGTAGATGATGCACACCCAGACCAAGGACGTCAGGACGATGCTGCACACCACTGCGATGGTGAAGATGCCCACAGTGGTGCCATCCTTCCTGCAGCCAGGGGCGGGCAGGATGCTCAGCTGGCTGTGCGCCCGCTCCGTGCCCAGGGTGTTGGAGATCTCGCACGTGTACTGGCCCGCGTCCTCCACTACCACATTCTGAACGATAAGCAGCTGGTTGCCGGGGGTGAAGTGGTGTCGCTCAGTGAGGCTCAGGGGGCGGCCCCCCTTTAACCAGGTGATGCGGGGGGTGGGGTTCCCGGTCGCTTTGCACTGGAGAGCCACCGTCTCTCCCATAGACACCACACGGTCTTCCAGAGGTACCACCAAGGACGGGGTTTCTGCAAGAAGTCAGAGGAGACCATATGGTTATTCTGTGGGCCTGCCCTGTCTTCTGGACAAAGCACAGTCCAACACCTCAGTGAAGTGCCACGTGAGATCTTTTATCAGAGTGGCGAGCTTTTTAGAAGACCGAACACAATGACTAAATCATTACCATCCTGGGGGGGGGTGGCTTCAACAAGGAGGGGGAACTAACCCCGAGCCACACAGAAACCCCTCCTCCCCCACCTCTCCTGGGCCAGGCCTCTATTCTTCAGCAGGCCAGGTCTAGAATGTTCCATATCAAAGCTCTATAAAAAATATTCCCTTAATTCAGTGGCTATCTTAAAAAAAAAAAAAAAAAAACAAAACCACTTGTTCAAGAAAATGTTAGCAGCTCAACATCTCAACATTTTAAACAACTAGAACCAGGACACCACATTCAGCCACTGTAGGTTCCACAGAACGTTTGAGAACCTCGCCACTAGGTATCTGTGCTATTCGAGGGCCCTCTCCCACATCCGCACACGTGTACTCATATACTTAGGGGATGAGTGGTCGAACCAAAGACTGTCAGGGTGGCGTTCGCGGAAACGGTGCCGGCCGAGTTCTGGGCGGTACAGCTGTAAAGCCCCATGTCCTCTATCTTCACATTTGTGATGAAAAATACATCATCATCGGGCATGACGTGCATGCGTCGTTCACGAGCAGCAGGGAAATCCGTGCCTCCATCCTTCTGCCAAGCGATCTGGGGGTTAGGGTGGCCGGTGGCCGCACATTCAAGACGGGCCGTGGTGCCGGTGCGGATGGCGAGGTCGTGGGGGATTTTGGTAAATGACGGCAACACTGCAAAATACATACCGTCAGGCTCGCATTACGGAAAAGCAGGATGCAAAGGCCGGACAATCCTCTGGGAAAGAGACCTCCCGCTCTATATGGGGGTGTCCCCTCCCCACCCTTTGTGCCAACATTGGGCTAGAACAGACGGTGAGAGTGCCCACCGCCTTTGAGAGAGCAGTAGGCTTCCCAAAACTGCCCAGCCTCTTCCTTCCAGGACTGCTCTCACCCCCTCAGATGGAAACTTTCTATGAAGCCATTCCCCTTTGATCCCTTATGAGGCAATCTTTCCATATGGAGATACCCCATAAATGCTGGGGTCTGACACTTGCCTGCCTTAAGTAGCCACCGGAACAGAGCCCGGGAAACAAAGGTATCTGCTCCAACAGGATGTAATGAGAGCAGGAAGGAAGACCAGCCCTCACCCTGGGCAGAGCAACAGGATGGCCCTTCCCTCTTGAAGAAACCCATGGAGGGGAGGGGTGTTGGGGCCACGTCACCGGATGCTCACGAGCTGTAGGCAGTTGGTTAGCTTATTTCTGCCACATACTCCCTGACCCAGCGGTGAGCATCCAGCACAGACCGGGGCATCACTGCAGTTCCCATCAAGGTCATTTCAGTGGGAAGTCTAACTGCTCACGGAGCTTTTGATAACAAAGAGGACTCCTTCAGGATAAGCCAAGACAGTAGGCCAAAGTGGGGTAAAGACTGTGTTTTCCTGTGATCTTTAAGGGCTTCAAGACACGGTGGTTCCAGCACTTTTTAACGGGAGGTTTAATAACCAGGTTACTGTGGTGGGGGCTTACCTACTCTAGCTACTTACTGACTTGTCTTCTTCTACCCTAAACTCACTAACAAATAGCAGCCCTGAGAAAAGCCACCTTGATAGGCTCTAAAGCTCGAAGGGCAGGTGCTTCACTATAGTCAGGGTTTGCTTGGGATCTGGATATCAGACGTCAAAGTTTGCGAAGAATAATAAATGGATAAAAATACGAGGCTTGGCCCCATGATTTCATTTAACATAACAGCTGGATAAGAAAATAAGTCCTCAAAAACAGGTAAATCACTGAGAAAAAGCCTTCATGAAATCTACAAAACTTGCTCGGGGGCCAGCCGGGTGCTAGTGATACAGTAATGTGCCAATGAAGCTGCGTGTCTCCTCTCTGTATCCTTCCCACCCGGATCACAGAGAAGCACGGGTGGCTCTAGGGGACTCCTACACCGGAGTGAACAGCACTTCCTTACCATTCACAATGAGCCTGGCCTTGTGGGAGTAGGTAGAACCAAAGTGGTTGGTGATGACACACTGGTAGCGGCCCTCATGTCCGAAGGTGACGTGGCGCAGGTGCAGGATGGTGGTGTACTCCATCACCTTCCCATCCTGTGCGCGGACGTGGGCAAAGTTCTCCATGTCGGCGTTGGCCAGAACCTCGTTGTCCTTCTTCCAGGCAAATGTCATCGGGGAGCTGCTGCTGCTGGCTGCTGAGCACGTGAACCGGATGTCCTTGCCCACGACAGCCATAGTGGGCTCTGGCTGGGTGATAATCTGTGGCTTTGGTAAGTCATCTGGGGAGAGGAGAGCCGAATTTAAGAGTCTCCCACCCAGGTTCTCAGGACACAGAGGGACCACATCTTTCAGGGTCTCTGCTTGCCCTCAGCTCCACCAAACACCATAAGCGACTCATACCACGGATATCTGGCCTTATCCAATTATAAACCTCTGGGCAGTATCACCTCTACGACCAAACTCCTTGATTACAAACCCATCCACTGACATGCGTGTACCAAAGCATTTATTTCAAGAATTTCCATGAGAATGCCACGGTTCGCCTCACTTGCTTACTACCTTAACACAGAACACACTAACAGAGTCAGGAAGTGATTCTCATCAGTCATGACTGCATAGACCTTACCCACAAACTTCACTGCAAAAGGAGTGGAGTAGGAAGCACTTCCAGAATGCAAGACAAACTCTTCCAAAAATCTGCACCTCCATGAAAGCCACAACAACACTAGCAAAAATGGTTATGATTAACTTTTTAAGAATTCCAGAAGGCTCTAACAACCAAAAGGCCGTAACAACGGGAGGGTTGACTCGAGAAAATGCCTGAATTTCAGGAAGGAAAATGAGCTTTGTGGCATTCTAATTTAGCTTAGCTTACGTTCCATCCCTCTCTCCCTAGCTTTGTAGTATCCTTAAAACCCAACAGCTTAACAACCACCGAGAGGGGCAGAATGGGTTTGGAGCCCCAACAAAAGCCCCATCCTCTGGCATTATGTGACCTGAGGCAGTTGGCTCAGCAAGGAAGCCCTCCCCATTGGACATCTGATGGAAACAAGCAGCAGCCCATGGTGAGGCCATATCAGCTGAGGCCAAAAAGACACTGGCCAAAAAACTAGAAAAAACAGTGAATGAAATGCAGACCATGGGCACTGAAAAGGTCCAACATGTTCTTAAGGCTCTAGAAGGCCACGTGCACATGCAGGGCGATTTGCATGCCCAAGACAGACCTGAGAGGATCCTCATTTCTTATCTGTGAGTATGGTTTGGTACTAAACAGGAAGTAGTGACATACCGTCAACATACAACAGAGATGCTGGGCAAAGGATGAGTGGCTTTCCGAAGTGATTTAAGGATTTTCTGTCCAGTCATTAGCTAACCAGGGAGGGACTGTAGTGGCTGCACAGAACAGACTACAATATTTGTCTAAAAAAGTCACTAAACGAGTTGTAATGATAAACAGAATAACAGCAAACCAGGGGGAAAACAGAGGAGAATCTGATCTCTGGAGTTGCCATATTATTTTAAAGGCTCAGTTTCCAACAAAAAAATTGCAAAACATGCAAAGAAACAGGAAGAAAAAGCAGTCAATGAAAATTGTTCTTGGGGAAGCCCAGATCGTGAACTTAATAAAAAATTTAAATTGGCTTTATAAGTATGTTCAAAGAACTAAAGGAAATCATGCCTAAGAAAATTAAAAGTAGAAGTATCTGAATACTTTCGCACCAAACACCAATCAAGAACTAGAAATTAGGGCGCCTGGGTAGCTCAGCTGTTGAGAGTCTGCCTTTGGCTCTGCATGATCCTGGAATTCTGGGATCGAGTCCCACCATTGGGCTCTCTGTGAGGAGCCTGCTTCTCCCTCTGCCTGTGTCTCTGCCTTCTCTCTGTGTCTGTCATGAATAAATAAATAAAATTTTTAAAAATAAAAGAACTAGAAATTGTAGAAGTAAACCAAATATAAATTTGGGAGTTTAAAAGTATAATAACTGAAATGAAAAATCCACTAGAGGGGCTCAAAAGCCCAACTGAGCAGGTAGAGAGTTAGTGAAGTTGAGACTATCCAATCTAAGAAACAAAAAGCAATGAAGGATAAGGAATAGTCAGAAAGACCTGTGGGATAGCACAAAACATACAAATAATGGGAGTCCAAGAAGGAGAATAAAAGAAACAGAATATTTGTAGAAATAATAGCCCCAAACCTCTCAAATTTGATGAAAAATAGGCATTTACAACCATCCAAGCAGCTAAATGAACCCAAAAAGTAAAACTCAAAGGTCTCCACCCAGAAACTTAATAGTCAAACTGTCAGAAGTCAAAGACAAAGAATCTTGCAAGCAACAGGAGAGCTGCGACCATCACATACAAGGGATCCTCCGTGACATTAGCAGCTGATTTCTCATCAGAAACCATGGAGGTGAGTAGGAAAACATGGTCAAAGTACTGAAAGAGACTGTCAGCTACGAATTCTATATCTAGCAAAACTGTCCTTCAAAAGTCAAGGAGAAATTAAATCACTCTCAGATTTAAAAGCAAAAAACCTGACATGCACTGCTACCACACCTGCCCTACAAGAAATATTAAAGAGAATCCTTCAGGCTGAAATGAAAGGACACAGTAGTAACTCAAATTCACACAAAGAAATAAAAAGCACCATTAAAATAACTACATATGTAAGTATGCAAGTACAGAATATTTTTGTAACACTCTTCTATCTGATTTAAAAGGCAACTACATAGAGTAACAACCACAAAACTGTGTTGATAGGCTTGTGATAAATAAAGATGTAATTTACAGGACACCAGTACCACAAAGGAGCAGCTCCACAAATGGAGCTTAGTAGGAGCAAAATTTTGTAATCACTGAGATTAATTTCATTTTAATCTGAACTAGATTGTTTTAAGATGTTAATTATAATCCCCACAGCGATCATTAAGAAAGTAACTAAAAAAATAGTAAAATAAACAAGAAGGAATGAAAATGGTACATCAAAAGATACCTAATACGAAACCAGTCAGTAATGAAGACACATAGGAACTAAAAACCTAAAATACACAGGAAACAAACAGCAAGCAGTAAATTCTATCCTATCAGTAATTACATTAAACAAATCAATTAAACCTTCTGGTCAAAATGCAAGATTACCAAAATGGGATAAAAACCCATGACCCAGCTACATGTTTTTTTTTGTTTTAAGAGATACACTTTATATTCAAAGTCACAAATAGGAACAGCTGCCAAAAGAGAGCTATGGTATCTATGCTAATATCAGATAATATAGACTTTAGGACAGAAAGGGTTAACTAAGGAGAAAGAGTAACTTCTTATAATGTAAAACGATCATCTCAAAGACTAAACATCAAACATGTGCGTCTAACAGAGCTCCACAAAACAAGAAGCAGAAACAGAGAAAACTGAAGAAACAGACAATGCAACAACAATTTGTACAATTCAATACTCCATGTTCAATGAGGGATAGAACCATTAGGCGGATCAACAAGGCAACAGAAAACTTAAATGACACCATTAGCCAAATAGACCTATCAGATATCTACAGAACATTCCACCCTACCACAGTAGAATAAACATTTTCAAGTGCACGTGGAACATTCTCCAACAGACCATATGTTATGCTAAAAAAACCAATCTCGATAAATTTTTAAAAAGACAGAAATGCTACAAAGTGTCTTTAATGACAGTGAAATGAGGTCAGGAATCAGTATCAGAAGGAATACTGGGAGTCTAATTTGTGGAAACGACACTCCACTTTTTTAAGTTGAAGAAGAAATCATAAGACAAATTAGAAAATATTTTGAGATGAATGAAAATGAAAACACAAGTACCAAAACTTAAAAGCTCAAGCCTAAAACCATGCTTCTAGAGAGATTTAGAGCTGTAGATGTCTACATTAAGAAAGTTCTCAAATTAATGACCTCATCTTCCTCTTTAAGAACTCAGAAAAACAAGCTATATCCAAACCAAGCAAAAGGAAATAATAATTAGAGCAGAAATAAACGACAAAGATGGAGGAAAAAAAAAATCAATGAAAACACGTGTTACTTCTTTGAAAATACAAAATTGAAGACTGTAGACTCGCAGAGTTTGGGGAGATGGGAAGAAAATTTCAAACACTAAAATTAGGAAAATAAAGAGGGTACATGACCACGAGCCTTACAGCAATGAATGAGAACACTATGAACCATCTGTATGCTAACAAACGAGATAACCTCATATATGCACAACTTCTAAAAAAGACAAACTATCAACTGACTCAAGAAAAAATCCAAATAGAGAAACAAATTTTAAAACTTCACATAAGAGGCCAGATCCAAATGACTATACTGATAAATTTTACCCAAAATTAAAGAATAATTACCACTAATCTTTCACATATTCTTCCAAAAAGATAGGTGAGGAGTGAACAGTCCCTGACTCTACTGTATAAGCCAAGTATTCTCAGATAACAAAATTAGATGAAAACAAAATTAGGGACCTTTATGGAAAAGGGAAAAAAAAAATCCCACGTGATCACTTAACAGATGCAGCAAAAAACATTTGACAAAGTTAACACCCTTTCATGATGAAAATACTCAACAAATTAAAAATAGAAGGGCATTCCTTAACCAGATAAAGGTCATCTAAGAAAAGTGCACACCATCCTATCTAATGGTCAAAGTCTGTATGCTTCCCCCTCAATCAGAAGAGACGAGAATGTCTGCCCTCACCACCTCCCCTCAGCACTGCACCCGAGGCGCTCTACCCAGCGCAACCACGCCAGAAAAAAGCTATCAAAATTGGAAGGGAAGAAGTAAAACTGTCTTTTGCAAAGGACATAATAAAATACAAAGAGAATCTTCAGCAATTCAGTAAAAACCTATCAAAATTAAGAAATGATTTCAACACAGTTGCAGGATACCATTCACTCCTTGTTAGTGGGAATATGAAATGGTGCTGCTCAAGAAGTTAACAGAGTTCTCTCTATGACCCACAATTCTGTTCCCAGGTGTGCACTCAAGAGAATTCACGTAAAAATTTACATGTGAATGTTCACAAAATTATTTATAATAACCAAGAATTAGAAACAACCTAAATGTCCATCATCTGATGAATGGCTAAATAAATGTTTATCTATACAATGTAATATTCAGCCGTTAAAAAAAAATAATGAAGAAAAATGAAGTAAGGGGGCGCCTGGGTGGCTCCCTGGTCAAGCATCCGATGATTTCTGCTCACCATGATCTGAGGGTCATGAGATCAAGCCCTGAGTCAGGCTCTGTGCTGGGTGTGGTGCCTGCTTAAGATCCTCTCTCCCTCTCCCTCTGCCCCTCCCCACACCAACTCATGGCTTACTCACACACTCTCTCTCCCCCCAAAATAAAAAGAACTAATACATACTAAAAACTTATGCTAAATTTAAAAAGCTCATCATAAAAGACCATATATTGTAGGATTCCATTTATATGAAACATCCAGAACAGAGAAATCCTAGAGATACAATGTAGAGTAGTGGCTGCCAGGGCCTAGACATGGGAGAGTAGGGTGTGACGGCTGTGAACCTAGAGTTTCTTTTACTGGTGATGGAAATGTTCTAAAATTAGTAGTGAGGATTATACAGCTTTTCAAAATTCTGAAGACTATTAATCAGCACATTTAACACAGGTGATTGTTATGTATGTTCATGGTACATCATCACAGTAAATATCCAAACATTTTCATGCCCTCCAAAAAGAGACTCCCTACCTTTTAACTACCATCCCTTCTCCCTCCACCCTAAACCACCAGTAATCACCAACCTACCTACCACCCACCCCTGCAGCAGTCCCTAAATGGGGACCTATTCTAGACACTGCATTCACTCCTTCTGGACTTGCCATATGGAAGGAATCATAGAGGGTATGGTCTTTTGTGGTGGCTTCTTTCACTTTACATATTTCAAGGTTCATCTATGTATGAACGATTCCTTTTTATGGCCTAATAATACTCCAGGACGTGGCTATACCGTATTTTATTTACTCATCAAGTGATGAGCATTTGGATTATTTCCACTCTTCGGCTATTCTGAACAATGCTGCCACGAGCATTTGTGTCCAAGTTTTATGCAGACATATTTTTGTTTCTCCTGGGTACACAGCTAGAAGCAGGTTATCCCAACTATGTTTAATTGAGAAACTTCCAAGCTGTGTTCCAAGGGGGCTGCACCATTCTGCATTCCCACCCGCAGTGGAGGAGGGTTCAATTTCCCACCATCCTCACCAATACTTGTTATCTGACTTTTTGATGCTAGCAGTGCACATGAGTGTGAAGTGGTAATTTTTCCATTTTATAAAAAAGGAGGGGGAAGACTCCCACACAGCTTAAAACTCTGATCTCCTGCCAGGTGTTTTTCACGATTCCCATTTAGAGCCGGTGACTGTTTTGGTGGTGAGCCTGAGCTACGATGTGGAGGCGGGGCTAGGGAGCAGAGGGCTGCTGGATCCCGGAACATGCCAGGGCCACAGGCCAGAGGCAGGGCAAGGCAGGGCCAAGTCCCACCCTGGCTTATCCAAAGGGGCAGATGATGCCCCGTGACAGGAAAAGGGAGGAAGGCACAGAAAGCTCCATTGCAGGAAGGTTGGTTAACAGTTTGATGGACAAGGCCCAGCTCCCTGGTGAACAGTGGATTGCACAATCATTTTGTCCTAGGGAACGGGAGCTAGATGCAATTTTACATTCTGCACAGAGGTCCCAACAGACTGATCAGTACAGAAGTTCATTTTGGAGGGCTGTACCTCACTGGGTGTTCTTAAGGCTTCTTGCTGGACTGGATTAGCACAGGAGGGCAAGCCTATGTATAGAAATGGTGGTGGACGGAGGTGTAAAGAGGGGGCAGCTGTACTCAGACTTCAGCAGGCGCATCAACTAACGCTCTGCCCCAGAAGCAGGATGGAGAAGTGGACTGCAGGGGTCCCAACCCTGCTGGGGGAGCTCCTGGTGAGGATCATCACACCCAAGGCACACCCCATACAGACTGGGCGGGGGACAAAAGTCAGGTGGACTCACGCCTGCACAGGAGTTCTGATCCCACCTGCTTAGTGGGGATCACCTTCTGATCTCACCCTCACTCCTGCTTAGAAACCAGGAACCGCTCAGAATTCATCTCCTTCTCTGACCACGTCTCATCGATCAAGAGGCAGTGCCTTTCGGCTGGAGTGTGGTGTGTGTGCGCGTGCACAGTCTCCAGCCGGTCGGCATCTTCTGTGCTCTTTGCAACCAAACCTGGGATTCTGATCACCCCTGGTCACAAAGATGGCAAGACCCATGCTCCAACGGTCAGAAGGGAGAAAGAGCGTAAAGCTACGAGTGCAGATTTCAGTGGTTTGGAGGAACAGCAAGAGTGCAAGTCAACAACAAGGAATTATTTTTACTACAGTAACTGTTCTCCTGAGACTTGTTCTTCCTGTGTTTAACCTTTCATTCTTGGGGCTGGAAAGAAACACACATTAAAACCCCAGCCTCATACACTGAGTAAATTCACAGCTCAACCTGGGCTCTAGAGCCGTCTTGAGACAACACAACTTTCTTCCAGTAACTGATTATTCTGATTTGTAACTGAACCAACACAGGCTCCCTTCTGATTAAATGCACATACTCCAAGAACCACATAATGAGGCGTCTCTACAGTAAATACTATGTGTGGTTTCAGTGGGAAATAAATCGCATCCAGGAGCTGATTGGTAACCAGGAATTGGGGTTTACTCTGATCACAGCAGTCACTCCCATAATGAGAGGTTCTTCCTGGCCTCACTGCCCTTCATGAAAAAAAAAAAAAAATCACGAAGACAATCTTACCACACACGAAACTCTCCGGCGACACGGAGAAGATGCTCTGGCCCTTCAGCGACTCTGGGTGCGCGCAGGTGGCCGTCACGAAGGCCTGCAGCGTCCTGCTCAGTAACCACGGCGGCAGCCACTTCAGCTGGCAGTCACACAGGAAGCTGTCACTGCTAATACGGCTGAAAGCAAAACAAAAGGGACATCTGAGGTGGGACCTCAGGAAAGGGATATTCCCTCAGTCCCCTCTGATGACCGTCTGTTGTTAACACCAGCAATCCAGAAAGGGAGATTTTTCTCCCAAGTTCCTCTCCAGTGACCTAGGGCAGGACATACCATCTACTTGGAGATTTTCATGATGTGCATCTCTGGCTCGGACGTTAGAGGGGGAACCCAAGACCTGGCCTTTCTACCAAGCTCCCAGGTGACGCAGACACCACGGCCTTAATGCCCCATGGCGTACCCCACCCCCGGAGTTCACACGTGTTCAATGCCAGGCACTCCCTGCTCTAATCTGCCCGGGGGGGGGGGGGGGGGCACCAGCTCACCTCGTGCAGCCGCTGCCCATCTGACGGGGTGAGGAGCAGTCCCCTCTCTACTCCCCGCCCCCCCACTCCTGACCAGCTATTGGGGCTTCTAAACCCCATCTGAAACTGTGATCTAAATTCTGAAACAAGTTCCGAGGAGGGCTCTTTTTCTATATTGCTGTCGGGTTTTTATTTGGCAAAGGTGAAGGTTTCCTTACTTCCAAAACCTAAGCCTCGCCGGCGGTTGCCTGCCTGCGTGTTTACGTCTACGCAGGGCGATTCAGGAGGCAGCAGAAGTCGGGCCGCCCCCTGAACAGTGCTTGCTGGCTGATTACCGCTGCCCAGGGAGCATGAGAGTGCACAACTCTGGTTTTGTGAGGCTCCAACCAAAACAGAGAATATTTTCTTTTTCATTTCTCAGCAACTGAGGATAAGCTTTTTAAACAGAAATCGGAATCGCCATCTCAGCGGACATTCCTTCCCAAGGAGTCACAAGAAGACAAGTCAACCGGAGAGTCTAGCTGCCTGTTCCTGGAAGACTCGAGGCCAGAGCCGGAGCCGGAGCCGAGGAAGCCCGGGCGCCCCTGTAAGGAGCAGCCGCCTGCACGGCCACAGAGGGGGCGCACGCCTGTCCCGAGCAGGTCCACAGCATCACGTGAACCTCCTCTCCTCCCTCCGCCCCACCCCACGGTCCTCACGTGTCAACAGGCCACCAAACAGGCCGGCTTTCTGTCTTCCTCTATCAGGAGCAGAGAACTGTCAAGTTAGTAAGCGACAAGGGGGAGTGCAGTGCAAGCCTGGAACCGCTGCAAGCTCAAGTCAGGGACACCTCCTCTTCCGGCCCCTTCCTCCCGGCTCCCAGGTGAGCCATCTGATACTAAAATACTTTTGGAAGGTGCTTTCTCAAAGACTGAAATAATTGATCTCAGAGCCACTCTAACTGGGATGTTTGGCCACATCTGACCTTTACATCAGCATCAGCTTTTTCTTTTTAACGAGTTCTACATTTGTCCTTGCTGGGCAGGGAGCCCTGCGCTCCGAGGTGTCGCCCGAGGGCTGTTCCACCGTGGAGTGGTGCGGGGCCGGGAGGGCTCCCACAGCCAGCCCTGGGGTAGCTGCAGGCCCGGCTCCCCAAACGGGCGCCTGCCACAGGGGGGCTGGCGGGGAGACCCCACGTCCACGCCGCCCGGAGAAGGGCTCTCCCGCTGTCAGCAGCGCCGTCACAGGCTCCCCATCACACAGGCACGGGGCACGACTGCCCCCTTCTGTGTCACCAGCAGGAAGGCCTGAGTCAGTCTCGAGGAAGCCACTGGGCTGTGGCTGTGAGAGCTGAGGCACTTGTGTGGGGGACAGGGACCTATTTCATTTGAGCCCCAGGAACACAGCAAGGAAAGCAAGTCTGGCATCTATCACTGATCAGAAGCGCGTGTGGGAAGAGTTACAGCCCACACCACGTCGTGCCGGCCTGGCTTGCTTCAGGTTTCCTACCTTCTCCACAGGGAAGCCCGCCCCACACAGAGGAGACGAGGCCTCGGAAGAGAGTGGGTAGTCGGGGCGGAGAGAAAACTTTCCTAAAGAGCAAGGCAGGACCCACAAACGGGGGCTTCTGGGTGGCTCAGTTGTTAATTCAGGTGTCTGACTTTTGACTTCAGCTCAGTCATGATCTCAGGGTCACGAGACAGAGCCTGGTGTCAGGCTCTGTGCTGAGTGTGGAACCTGCTTGAGATTCTCTCTTTCCTCTGCCCTTCCCCCCAGCTCTCATAAGCATGCGTGCTGGTTCTCTCTCTTGAAAAAAGACAAAGGACTAACAAGATAGATGAAGAACAAGTCCAGCCACACAGTAAGGACCCCCAGACCTCCCCTACACACACACACACACACACACACACACTCAGAGAGAGGCAGAGACACAGGGAGAGGGAGGAGCAGGCTCCATGCAGGGAGCCTGACATGGGACTCGATCCCAGGTCTCCAGAATCACACCCTGGGCCGAAGGCAGGCGCTAAACCGCTGAGCCACCCAGGGATCCCCCACACACTGCTTTAAAGACAAAGGTGAGGTTGGAAGACGGGACTGGGAACTGCCCGCAACCCCAAGGCTTTGCAGATTTCCACTACTCTTCCTTCTTGTCTGCTGCCAACAGGCACAGCTTTCCTCAACTCCCGCCTCCAGCCGTCCCATCACTGTGCTGGCTTACGGTGCATTTTCATGATTCCAGCTCAAAGTGTGTTTCTAATCATCGCTTGTGGAAATTTACCCAGAGCATGACTAAGTGCACAGTACAACCTGCCTTGATCAGATGGCGGAAGAAAATGACCAAGTGGAATTAACCATTTCTCCCATCAGAGGACTGGGCCCAGGGCCAGCCACAGCAGGGCACATGCAGCGAGCAGTGGGAAACCCAGGCAGGGGCTGAGGCTGAGCCTCCAGAACCACACTGGAGCATATTTTGGGGGGGGGGGGGGTGTGGGGTAGTCCTAAGCACCTGGAAGGGGCTAGTTCTTCCCAACTAGGAAAGCATCTCAGGAAACCTCAATTTTCAGGGAGGCCAGAAGGAAAATCTCCATGTCCTTCCCTTTTTCTCTCAGAATACCCTCTTCCCATTTAATCAGATTACTTCCAATGTTATATTTGAAAAGTTGCAAAGAAAAGTTGAAAGAAGTACACGTGAACACTCACCATCTAAGATCCTGACCCTTCTAAGAAAGAGCAGCTACTCAGCAGCTACATAAATGCCATAAAGCAGGTGCCAAAAGGCGTCCCGTCCCCTCACTTATCTGGAGGAATGTCACCCAGGGCCTGCTTTCATCTTAAAGTATGGGAACTCCGCCTTCCTGCTTCCCCATTTCTCCCTGGGGCCCACCAGGAGTGGCTCGGGAATGAGGATGAGGTCAGGACACAAAGACAGCCATCCTCTGGCATCCACCCTTCTGTCAACTCTTCTAAGAGCCAAAAGCCCAATATTTCGGAAACTAATACCACAGCTAGACTTTTTTGGTTGCAGAATCAGATTAACGTATAGGAAGAAGAAAGGAAGCACGGGTGTTGCCACCTAAATACCCAGACGAGCTCCTTGGCCAGAGCCCAGGGCACAGGCAAGCTCTTCCAACCCTCGTTACCCAAGGGCCCGTGGTGAACGTCTATGGCGGCAGCACCACCACCTACGGCGGCTACCTGTAACCGTCCCACACATCCTCTCTGCCTCGCTCATCGGCCAGCACACTCATTCTAGAAGCCCTTCTCAATACAGCTGCTCCATTTTACGCAAATCTAAATGAGGAAAATTTGCCCTCGACATCGTTAAAGGAATGATTATACATTTTCTAGAAGAGAATTCATTTCATGTCACTTAGAGCCATGGTTAGTAAACTATGGCCTGCAGGCCCGGTTTTCGTGAATAAGAATTTACTGGCACACAGCCACGTCCATCCATTTGTGTATTATTTATGGCGGCTCTCTGTGACAACAGTGCAGTTGCCGTGACAGGAGCCCTGTGGCCCACAAAGCTGAAAATACTATGTGACCCTTTAGGAAAAGGTGTGCTGACCCTAACCCGGAATAAGCCTCCATGGGGCACTTTTTTTAAGGACAACCTACCCACAAATACAAACGGCCCCATCGGGCATATGAACTGAGGCATCACGGAATAAAGGCAATTCTAGCTCTGAATTCTCCGCTCAGGTTAGCCAGGGCCATGGAGTCCCAGGTACTTACAGCTCCTTGAGATTCTTCATCTTCACAAAGGCATCAGACTGGACAGATCTGATCGCATTCTCTCCAAGGTTCCTGCAAAAGAACAGTCTTTACTTATGCAGACAAACCCTGGGCCCCCTTCAAGTCAGCCATGTGTGGAGCTGAGAGGCTCAGGAACTTTCAGGGTAGTCCCGGTTTCACCTGTGTGCCAGAGATACGAGCCAGACCCCGCGTCCCAAGTCCACTCTACGTGGCTGGGACAAGCACGTAGGACAACCTCGGAGGCACGCCAGCCTGGGGGCAGCATCAAAGCTGGCTTGAGACCCGCTCAGCAAGTCAGCAGGCAAAACCTTTCCGAACAGAATTCAGGTTGAACTGGACTCCCAAACAAAACAGATGAAGAATCAGGTACTAGGGGCATCTGCCCTCGATGGTGACAATATCTGCCACTCTGCGAGCTGGCTCCATCCTCTTCCTCCCGGGCGCCCGGAGGCGGCCACAGCAGGAGAAACCCTCCTGGCCAAGCCCCCCATGTGCTCGGCCCGGTGAAGCTGCTGCAGCAGGGCAGTCAGCCTGGGCCGGGCCAGATCGCCTGCACCGAGGTGAGGAGCCTGGGGTCTGTGGAGGAGCCAGGGCCATGGTGAGGCAGGGCAGGAGCGGGGAGGAGGAGGTATTTATCCAAACAGCAGCCACATTAATTAGGAGCTCACCAACTGGCCATATGTTCTGTAACTGTTCCTGGCATGGGCAACATAAAGGCCAAAGTTGAAGCTGACTTATAATGAGAAGGAAGCAGCTGGCGTTTCCAAATAGGCTGTTTCTCAGTTTACAAAGATGTGATTAAATTGCTAGCAGACTTCCCCGGCAGCCGCATTTGGCAGGCCTGTGGGTCAGGGAAGGTCTGGCGAGATACTCACAGGTGCTCCAAGCCTTCCAGCCCCGAGAAGGCTCTCTTAGCCACGGACTTGATCTTGTTTCCAAACAGAGTGCTGCCATTTCCAAACATCCAGAGACAGGGAAAACCCAAAAAAAACAAAAATGGAGGGGGAGAGACAAGGGAGGAATGGGAGAAAGAGAACACACAATTAGGGCACTGCCATCTGATAAGACTGTCCTGTGAGGGGCAGGTAGAAATCTGACCTGCACTCAGATTACGGGTCTGAAGTGTGCAGGCCTTCCCCCTTTCTGAAATAAAATACTTTTATCTTTATTCGAATTTAACAGCGATGACAGGTTGCAATTGCACACACCGTCTCACCTGAAAAGGCTCCTTGCGGTGTTCAGTGGAAACCCCCTCAACCAGCCCGGGCTGTCTCTGTGGACCACCCATGGGGCTTCATGGGAAAGAGGGGACTGATCGCCGTTCCAGGGAACAGCAGCGGAGTCGTGGAACGGAATGCAAAGGCAGGGTGACCTACCACCCATGCTGAAAACTGGGGATTAAAGGTTCCCAAAGGAGGCAAAAAGAGGGCAGGAAAATGCTCTTTGCATCCGAGACGCACCCTGGTAGCCAGGATGTGGCCACAGCGAGCTGCGCCTCTGCCTGTGGGAAGGCCCCTAGGGGGTGCAGGGCGGGCCTGCAAGAGCCTTTCGGTAGCAAGAGCCCAGATGCCCAGATGCGTTGCTGCTGCTGTTGAGCGCAGATTTTAAATGATGCCCGAGATTCATTAAATCCCAGACAGGTCGTCAAAGGTCAACCTCCAAGGTTATCAGATACCTGTACCCCCGGACTGCCCACCCATGAGAAGGGGCCCCTACTTCCAGGCAATTCCAACCACAAGCTCCACAGGAAACTACCCAGAGTTTTCCCAGGAACCAAAACCTGGCCCCTTGCAACACACACGGAGCAAAGGAATGCTGGTTCTGCTGCTGGGCTACGTGGTCCGAAGGAAAGCCTGTTTGGGGGGGGTGAGGGGCACCCTCCTCACTGGCAGACACTCTGGTGATAGCCCAGCGGGCATTCCCTCCACCTCCTGCAGGCGCACCCCAACGCCACGCCGACAGATTCGCGGGCTCTGCACCCTGACGCCCAGTGCCATCATCTAAAGGGCTCCTAGGAACGGGGGCCGCTGCGGAGCCCGAGGCCCAGCTCCGGGAGGGGTGGCAGGCGGCCCTCGAGGAGCCCCGGTGCCGTCTGGGAGCCCACCGACCACCAGAGATCTCCGCCGAGCCCAGGGCCACCTTCCAGGGCGGCCGGGCGGGAGCTGCCACACGGGCCCTGAGCTGCGGCCGACGGCTCGGGGCTCCTGGGGTCCCCCGGGCAAGCGCAGGGGGACCCTGGGACGACGGGGCTGCCCGCGGACAGGCCCGGCCGGCACCACAAGCCACAGGAGGCGCGTCCCCCGCCCTGCGCTCGGGGGCACTTGCAGGGGGGCAGCCGGGTCCCCCCATTCACTAGAGCAGGCTCCTCCCCTCAGGGCCTCCCCGGGAGCAGCCAACCAGCGGCTCTGAGCTCAGCCTTGCGCCTCCGCCTCTGGGAGGCCGGCGGGGCCTGAAGGCCGGGGACCCCTCTGACTTCTCTTGTTCTCGGACGCGGCCTGTGTGAACGTGAAAATGACCTCCTCCTAAGAGTTTCCACGCGTTCTCTCCAGCTGAGGTTTTTATTCTAAAACAAATAACCCGAGCGCGCAGAAATCCGGTGGCCACACTGACGGACGTTCCCTAACCACAAAGCTAGCCCGGCACCAAACCCGAGCATCTGCGAGAGCCTGCCGACTTCCCCCTTCCTCGGATCCCCCGGGCCGGGTCACTGTGCTCCAGGTCCTAGTAAAACCTATTAACTGTTTAGGGAAATCTCCTGTAAACTAGATCCAGGAAAAAAGCTGTGCTTTATTTCCTCCGTAACGTATTAGTCACGCTGACCTCTTTTACAGTGAGGGCAGACTGTTATTTCTAATGGTAACAATAGCAATAAAACAAATTCTCAATTATGTGGGGGTTAATCATCCTGCTGGTGGATTAAAATACCCCCTTCCGTTCTCCAGGCGGACATCTGGGGTCGCGGCTCAAGCAGGCAGGCTGGGTCGGCTCCAGCCAAGAGTGGGGCTGCGGGGAGAAAGGAAGGCCGGGTCCATGGGCTGGGGGAGGCTCGTTCCGTCCTCACGACTGTGGGCGGCTGAACCTCGCCTGCACCTGATCTGGGGCTCCCAGAGAGAGGCCCCACAAGTCAGCCATCCACCCTCTTCTGCATCTCTGACTGCTCCCAAAGGCCTTTCAGGTCTTGCTAACAGCCCTACGGATGCCAGGCGGGTGCTAAGGTGGTGCTTGTACTGACCCGAGGAGCCGTGCCCTGTTGACCCCACTCCCCTACCCCTCCTCTGCCTGTGACAGTGAATAGCCCCCTGTAGGCCCTGCCATCCTCCGTGAAGACATGAGGACAGCACCTACCAGGCCCGCGCCGCCTCACTGGCATCAGGAGGCCTCGTGGCAAGATCCAATTCTTCGTTTCTCCCATCACTCCCCTTTGCACACTCCCTGCCCCACCCCAGGGAGTGCCATGGAGAGAGCTGGAACCATGGGGCAGCCACTCGCCTGACCCTCCCATACACAAGTGACTAACCACTCCCCTCTGCTCCTACTTGTGCTCCAGAAAGCCTCCTTCCCGCCTCCCGTACCATGACCCTGTGCAGACCCCCAGGAAGTGTTCCACCAACATTATGAGTGGGGCCATGCGGTGAGGTGACAGGTGAGCGAAATCATCACAGGTCAACTGGGCAAGCTCGCCAGAGCTGGTAACCTTCTCGCCCTGCCAGGAAGCTCAGACCGAAGAACTATCCAGTCCAGCTATATTCCGCAAGTGGAAACATGAAGGGCAGGGCTGCGGCCAGCACATCTGCACAGAGGGAAGCCTTTTATGGCCCTGCTGCTCCCTTGTTCCTTCCTTGGAAAGGACTTTAATTTCGGTCTGACCTGCACGGCAGGAAGGACCCCAGGTCCTTGAATAACTGAGTGAAGGCAGGAACATCTCCGGTCCCATCCTCAATCCCCAAACACCTTCCTGCACGTGCTTCAAGGGCAAGCCCGCACCCGGTCGGAGGGACCCAGCGCCGACCGCAGCCCCGCAGGATGAGGGAATCTGTGGTGTGACAGCCCTAGAGAGGCAGCCCTTCTCTGCTCACACTCCCGACCCCAACGCCCCACCACCTGGCCGCTCACACGGCGCAGTGCGGGGTCACGGCTGGGAGCTTCCAGGCGGTGCTTGGAGGGGACCAAAGGGAGGAGAGTCCAGCACTGGCCCCTTCCTTCCCTCGTCCATTAAGGGTTTCCTCGGCACCTTCTCACACCCCAGGGAGTGGCTTTTAACCAGAGCTGGGCCCCAGGAGCAAGGGAAAGCGTATGCTTTCCTTCTTTCCCCCTTTAACGGAGAAGATTCCACACACCGCCACAGGCAGTTGGAGCGTCACAAACGCCACCCGTGCCCGTTACACAGCTGCACCCATCGCCCAGTGGTGCCAGTCTTCTCTCACCTCTGGAGCGTCCCCCCGCCCAGCCCGGCTGGTGGAACAGGAATCCAGGTCACAGGCATCATGCCATTTTGTTTTTCCATCCAAGAGGAGGAGGATTTTTTTTTTCTTTTGCAACATAACCACGAGACCATCCCATCTCAGTAAGTGCATATATTTAATCATATTAAGCAATTCCTGTCCCCATTTCCCCCAACTGTGTGCTTCCTGCCTTTATTCTGAAACATGAACAGAACCTCCGGCCCCAAGACTCTGATGAGTGGGGCTGGGTGGGAGGAGGCTGGAGATGGCATGTTTCACCAAGGTCCCCGGGCTCTCGGGACCAGGTCAGCGTGGAAGGCGCTGCCCTCAGGGAGCCCGTGTCAAACAGCACAAGGCAAGTGAGGCACACGGGCTAGGACTTGAGGTAGAACTGCTGAACCTGGTCCAGCGGGTGAAGAATGACAAAACACGGGAACACATAGCAGTGACGGGGAGAGGCAACACCAGGCTCCAGGCGCAGGCTGCACTCCACAGAACCAGAAGCCCCAGCATCCCTGGGGCCACCTGCCCTCACGTGCAAGAGCCTCTGGGAAGCCCTGCTGCAGGTCCCACTGGGGGGACAGACCCCACAGAGGTCCCAGTGGCGCTACCCCCCCCCCATGCCCTCTCCCACACCTGTCACTGAGGGCCCAGCCAGGCAGGCCCAGGGCAGTGAGGCCCGTGTCCTCGGCTCTTGTGGCACCACCTCTGTGCCGTCCTGGCTCTTCCCAGGCTTGCTAGGTCAAGGGGCCAGGAGGCGGGGAGGAGGGGGCACTTTTTTAGGGGAAGGAAAAGGAAGGCAGACCTTTGGTCACTCTGTCAGACGCTCACACTCTGCTAGGCTCACTGTCCCCGAGCAGGCTGGGGGTGATGCAGTGGGGACTGCCTCTGCCATCTGCCCGGACCCTCCCTCCGACTTGGTAGTCAGTGGTCACAGCCACTCCCGTTCCCACTCCTGGAGGCTCCTTGGGGGCTGGTGACGCACGGAGGGAAAGCAGGCGGGACGAGGGAGAGCAGCGCGAGCTCTGGAGCTGGACCGGCCGGCGCCGACCCTCCCCGCCGTGCGGTCTGCGGCAACATCCTTTCACCTGCCTTTCCTCGGCCACGACGTGGGCGCACGATAGAGCGCGCTCGTGAGGTTGTCAGATACGACACACGTACACACACGCCCTGCGGAATGAGTGACAAATTCTAGGGGCTTAAATACAGAAACCTTGACTAAACTGCGGTGCTGTCATATTAGCCCATGGTAACGGCTGTTCCTCTTTAACGTTACGACTGACAACAAAAGTATGGACCAGACGTTCCAAACCACTAACGGTACCTGGCTTTAGAATTTCACACACTTTCTAGCAGTTGGAAGAGGGCAAGATTTCCTTGTGCAAAGCAAGACAAAAAATATTTAGTTGTTTTCACGTCAGTCACAAGTTCAGCAAGAGAGGAAACCCAACAGGCCTCGGAACACCAGGTCTCAGCCGCAGGGAAACCAGCGCCCGGGGCAGTGGGAGACGGCGGGCCAGGGAGAGGCCGGCACGCCTCGGCGCTCTTGTTCAGACTTTTCTTCCCAGACAAAAGATCAGTGCGAGCGGCCCTGCTCCAGCTGGGCCCAGGACACAGGAGGCAGGGAGAGCCTCAGAACCGTGGTGCACCAGCTCCGCAGAAGCCACGGCGGTGCCGAGATACTCACAGCTTGCTCAGACTGTCGAGCCCCGTAAAAGCGCCGCTGGTGTCCTCTATTGTGCCCGAAATCTCGTTATGGTCCAGATCCCTGGGGAGGAGACAGAAAGGCGGCTCACCATCCAGCCCGAGTTCTCCACTCTCTTTAACATCAAGTGGGAAAACAGACGGACGCCCAGTGTGCGTCCTGGAAGCCCCAAACCGGTGTGTATTCTAGATGCCCAGCTGTAACGTACGGTCAACCCAAGAGCAAGCGCTGAGCTTCGAGAAGCCTGTTCCACACACCCCGTCGAGAGGCTGGCCGCCTCAGCCTTCCCACAAAGCTGCCATGTGCCTCAAGCACGCAGCTCCCCAGCTCTGTGGCTGCTCCCCACGTGCGGAGGGTCAGGCCCCGGGGCGGGAAAAGGGTGCAGACAGCACATGGGGAAACCACCTCCGCCCCTCCGCCCGCCCCACAGCAGGCATCTGCCCACGGGCACTGAGACTGAGCCAGAAAGGCTCTTTAAGGTTCCTGTCTGCCCTCACACCAACCAGAGTCCCTCTCCCAGACTTGACTAAGAGGCCACCGAAGGCACACGGAGGAAGGAGATGGCGGAGACAGAGGCCCCGGCACAGGGTCCTCCCCGGGGCCACTCGGTGCTGGCAAGTGGGTTTGGAGGCCAGAGTCGCCCCTCCTCGCGGGGCCTGCACAGCCGCTGACTCGGAGCCAGGGACGACATCTGGGCGCTGAGTCAGACTTGTGACCCACTTGCCAGGGCTGGCGGACTTCTCAGCCCAGTCTCCTCCAACAATGCAGATCACAAGGCGGATGACTCAGCTTCCTCCCCCAGCTCGCGGGGCAGATCACAGCGGCAGGCGAGGCCCCCACCTGGTGACCAGGCCCCCACCCTGCCCCACCAGAGGCTGCCCCAATGTCCCCCATGGTTCTCTGGTGCCTACGCCTTCCTCTCCTGCACTCTTGCCCACGACACAGGCAAGGAACAAAAAGGGATGCTGCTCCGGGCCCCCAAGAGGCCTTCCAGAGCAATCAGCACTGCCAGGAGGGAGGGGAGCTCCACTGGAGAAGTGCAGTGCTCGCTCTGACCTTTATCTTAGAGCAGAAAGCTCGAAGCGCCGAGATTCTGCTGCTGGAAGGGATCCCTCCTTTCAACGGGTTTCTCCCTATTATCTTCAAAATGAAAGCCTGGGACCCACGGCTGCCGCTCTGTGGGCCTGTCTCCCTGCTCCTCGCTCTGGCTGCCAAAGCTTTTCTCTTCTTTCTGGCTCAATCTGAATGTTGCTGGCCTTGTTATTCGGGCCTCGCAAACGCTCAAAGGCTGGCTGACCTCGGCTTTAATAGCCTGGCATCCGGGCTCTTTCACACTCCTGACAATGGCCCAGCACTGAAGCCTGCTCTGGCCTCTGTGCCAGGTGCAAGTGCACAGCCTTCCTGTCACACTGGAGCAGGCCCTCTGTGCAGCGGGGCATGTCGGGCAGGAGGCTTCGTATCCCACTCTGTCTGGTGGAAATCACCCACCCTTCTCTGGGGGCTTCATGCCCATGGCTGCCTGGAAGTTCTCTGGAGCCAAAAAAAGAAAAATTGTAGCTCCCAGAAAAGCATCCTGAAGCAACTTCTGGCAACCCCACGTCATAAGGAACTGAAAAGAAAAGGACGTTATGGCCTCTCTGTTAAATAACCCTACTGAAGCTCAAGGACAGAAATAGGATTTCCCATTACATCCCTTGAAATGGGGCCTCCTGGACACAGAGCGTGCCGAAGGTGCAGGGGGAAGATTCAAGATGAGACAGCCTGAGCGCTGGCTGTGGTTCCGGGGGGATGCTCCCAACCGTGGGACCCTAGCATCCCGCCAAGGGCACGGCAGGAATTACTGCTCTGCGAATGGCAGGTTTCAGAGCCACTGTCACCCTCTGGGCACCACCCATTGAGAGAGGCATTTTTCTGCTCAACTGGTTCTTTTTTCAGTTGAAGCTCTGAAAAAAGTGTGATGCTCTGCACACATAGGTCAGCTCTGGATCGGATTCTGACACGAAAGCAATGAGGAGGGAATTCAGGGCGGCAGCTGGCTGACTCTGTTCGGCCTTCTGAGCCAGGGACCCCTGCATTCTGTCCACCCCGCCGTGAAGGACGTACAGGACACGCAGGTTTTTGAGTCCCTTGAAGGCGCCTTCTGCGATGTGGCTGATGGAGTTGTGGCTGAGGCGCAGGATGCTCAAGCTACTCAGGTCGGCCAGGCTCTCCTCGTCCAGCCGGGTGAGATTATTGAAGGACAAGACCCTGGGGAAGAGAAGCAAACGTCACTGTCACGTAACACGGACGCGCCCTGCCGTCTCCTGAACACCGAGCCACGTTCAGCAGGGTCTCGGTGGGACAACAGGACGCTGGCAGGCTCGCGGGGATCCCCCCCAGAGGGCCTGTGCAGCTGGAAACCCACCAGGGCCTCACACCGGCAGAGTTTGGCTCCTGGAATATTTGTGTAGATCACGGAGACCGGAAGGTGTGTTGAGCTGCGAAGATGACACAAGGTCATACAACACAGGAACCGTCAAGCTCCAATCAATCCCTCACGCCGGGTCCGTGGGGGGTCCTGACTCAGGCTATCAGGGACCTCTCACGAAGGGGCCTGAGACCTTGGCCCGGACCCAGCGGGCTCAGACAGGGAGCAAGGAAGCCCTCTTAGACGCCCGACACTGGCCAGCAGAGGGCACCACTAGCCACTGCATGGAACCAGCCTTCCTCCCAGAAACTCCTGCCTGGGGGCGGGGGGGCCAGGGTCCCCTCTCCTGCCCGCACCCCAGCGGGCCTCCTGGGACCTCCTCGCACGATGCCCCACACATCTTCCCTGAGCATCCGAATCAAACCTTCCTCCCGGCATGCCTCCTGCACACGGCCCTGGGTTGGTTACTTGGCCTATCCTTCATCCTTGAAAAATGGAAAATCTGGGCTGGGCCAGGGGGAAGCAAAATAAATTTGGAGAAGATCAAGGAGTTTTTAAAGGCTGCAGAGAGTAACATTATTTCCCTCCTGGAGAAATAAGTCATGGTGTCTGTCTGTCGGGAAGACCTGGCAAGTGATTAAAAATACCTCCTCACCTGCCACGACAGAATTAAGTTTATAGGAGGGGCCGGAAATGCTGGAAAGCAATCCTAAATCTGGCTCTGAGGCTACTGGATGTCTGGCAAACTGATAGGCGGTTGAGGCATTTCTGTGACCTTCTCTGCCCCTTGTCATGGGGATGGAGGACAGCTCATGTTGCTCTACCTGCCAGAGGGGCACAGGGGACACACCTTCACTGCTGCCTCCAAACCAGGGCCACGCACAGCCTTCAGCCAGTCAGAGCTCGGCTCCTCACTCAGCAACTGGCCTGGCCCAGGCACGGTGGACTCAGGAGGCTCCTCTCGCCTCCTCACGGCTCTCAGGCCTGGACAACAACCAACCAGGAGTCCTGGGGCCTCCCTGGTGGGGCCACGGCCTGAACCGAGAGCTGGTCAGAAGCAAGGATCTGCTTGCTTCCTCCAAAAGCACCACCCAGCACAGGGGTCAGACACAGGCATGACCACCGGGCACCTGCAGTGCCACTTCCATCGTCAGGGACCCACTGGCACAGCGGAAGGCCCAGGCCCTCCTGCCAGGAGCTGGGACGTCACTGGTGGTCTCGGGGATGTCCATGGCTCAGGATTCCCAGTCCCTGCCCACAGCCTGGTCTGGAGGTGTCTGGAAGGAAGGATGGGCCACACGCCGTCCAGGGAGGAGTATGTGCACATGCGCCTCGGCACGGGCCCCTGCCACCCAGCCACAGGGCTGCAGAGCAGGGACAGAGAAGGAGCCAAGGGCCCGGACGACTTGTCTAATGGAAGGAGGGTGGACGCTCTGAGGATGACATGCAATTCTCCCACTATCAGGGTGTCACCATCTCTCAGGGCCAGGGCCCAATAAGCCCTGTCACTAGAGGAGCACATGTCACTGGGCGTGCCCACTAATGTACAAGAGGCTTCCCTTCTAGAACAGAGCGCTCTACCTCAGAAACTCTCCAAGGCCAACCCTGGAGCTCCAGCTAATCTGAATGCAGGGGTGTGGAGAGGCCATCAGGAGGGAGTCCAGCTCAAAGCACTGAGGTCCCACTCAGGGCTCGGCTGGCGGAGCTGTGTCCCCCGTCCCAACCCGACACAGGCCATAGGCCTGCCCGCCCCTGAGTGCCTGAGCTTCCCAAGCCGCTGTGGACCCACCGGACTTAGAGCTTTCCCACCCCAGCAGGGTCACCCACGAGCAGAGTCCCCGAGTGTCTCCACACACAGCAAAGGCGGGACACTTACAGCTCATGCAGCTTCGGGCAGAAGCTCCAGCCTTCACGGTTAATGCGAGCGATGGAGTTGCTGCTGAGGTGGAGCTGGTGCAGGGCCGAGAGGCCGTAGAGCCAACCCCTGTTCACCTCCACCAGGCTGTTGTACTCCAGGTGCCTGCAACGACAGTGCACAGGGTGAGGGCAGGCCCGCCGGAGGTCTGCTCTCATGTGCACACCCATCACGTCCTCGGGTCACACACTAGTGGGCACTGAGGATCTGAAAACAGCGCAGACGAGGATCGTGGGGTCTGGGGGGGTGCAGGGGGGCATCTATGTGTGTGTGTGTGGGTCAGACATTGGGGAAGACAGGCAAACCCAACAGATGGCAGTGAGCGCCCAGGCTGACTCGGGAGTTCGGAGGGCGAGGGGACACTTCCTTGAGGTGACCTTTCTTAGCCGAGTACAAGTGAACCAGGCACACAAATGGGCAGAGGGGTTCCAAGCACAGGGCACAGCAGATGGCCGAGCCCATGAAAGGAAGAGAAAGGAGAGAGAACGGGGGTACTTTTTATCTCCCCCCACTTAGAGATCAGAAAACTGGGGCTGGGAGAAGGTAGGTAACTTGCGTAAGATTCATTCCCTAGCTCTGCAAGCTGTGAGGGGCCAGATTTCAAACCCAGGCCTGGCTAACCACATGTAGGCTCTGGACCCTGGCATCTAGAGACACGCCTTAGCTCTGGGGTCGGACTACTTGGATTTAAATCCCAGTTCTGCTACTTTACTGGCCGAACAGGGTTGAAACATCTGTAAGATGGAGTGACCCCAGGGTAGCAACTTTGCAAGGCTGTTAGGAGAAGCAAACAGGACGATGCCATGCTAGAATTTCTGCACGGCGCTGAGGACTTCACTCCCACCAAGAGGCTCCGGTGAGGACACCTTACCCTGCTTCTCGACCCTGCACAGCCCAGCCCAGGATGACCCCACTGCACTAGCTTCTTGAATAAAAGTTACTAATTCATATGTTGCCCCACGTTCAGTATTATAAGGCTTTCGGGCAACCAGGATTTCTTTTTATCTGTCTCACTTTTTGCCGCTGCTCAAAAGGTGAGCACTCCGTTTATAAATAACCTCGCGGGCACCTCCTCACCCTCGACATGTATGTATTTGCTCAACCTAAAAACCAAATGCCATGTGCGGACTCCATTTTCTTCTCAGAACTCTCTTTAAATCTCAGCACACCACCTCCTGGATTTCAAAGTTTAGAACAAGTTTTTAGGAGGTCACGAAAAAGTGCTTTTGAATAGATAGAAACAGACGAGTGGCCAAGCCAAGGACCAGGAAGAAAGGGAGAAGCAAGACCGCAGTGCTAATGCTGATGCCCTCACCTCGCAGAGTGTGGGTGGGTGTGGGGGTGGGTAGGAATAGGGGGTCATCAGAGACACTTTTGATAATGAGCACAGCGCAGAGCTGATGAAACGGGATGTAGAGTTTTTGTTTTCTGTCTCCGTTGCAAAGATAACAAAAGACATGAACGTAACTTGCAGTCTGGAAGGGAGGGTGTGTGTATGCACGCATGTGTGCATGTGCATGTGTGTGCATGCGTGTGCATGGCAGGTTCCTGAGCAAGTTACATCATTAACCATAACACATCTCCAGTTGATCAACAAGACGGGGGAAGTAAACCAACAAGGCAGGGTCCCTGGTGGGCTCAGTCAGTGAAGCCTGTGACTCTTGATCTTGGGGTCATGACTTTGAGACCCACATTGGGTGCAGAGATTATTTTTTTCTCAAGATTTTATTTATTTGGGCAGCCTGGGTGGCTCAGCAGTTTAGCTCCGCCTTCAGCCCAGGGCCTGATTCTGGAGACCCGGGATCGAGTCCCCCTTCTGGCTCCCTGCATGGAGCCTGCTTCTCCCTCTGCTTGTGCCTCTGCCTCTCTCTCTCTCATGAATAAATAAAATATAAAAAATTTATTTATTTGTTCATGAGAGGCAGAGACACAGGCAGAGAGAGAAGCAGGCTTATTGTGGGGGAGCCTGATGTGGGACTTGATCCCAGGACCCCAGGATCACGACCTGAGCCAAAGGCAGACGCTCAACCACTGAGCCAACCAGTTGCCCCAGTGTAAAGATTACTTAAAAATAAAATCTTAAAAAAGAAAAAAAGAAAAACCAACCAGGAAAGGGCTACAAGAGACTGCCCTTCACGAGAACCAGGGGAAAGAAAGAATGGGGAGCAAGGGGCCACAGGCACTTTTCTGTACCCTCTGATTTTACTCAGTTATGAGAGTACATGTTACTGCCCATTGAAAAGAAACTAATTTAAATGTTTAAAAATGGAAGATCAGTAACTGCCTTTTCTGCCCCTCTCTGTTTTACGTGACTTGCAGGCAAGCAAGCTCTGCGGCCGTACACATCTGGCTGGAAAAAGTGCTCCCTTGATAACAGTGGAACACCTGCATCGAGTGGCTTGATTAGCTCACTAAACATAAGTAAATCTCCAGGGTGAACTAGATGTTTTGGGGCCCACCTGCACATCTAGACGGTCATATCCAAAACAGGGAGACAGGGAACTTCCTGTAGCACGTGGGAGAGGGGAGGGTGCAGGAGGAGGCCCACTCTGCACCCCACTGCTCGCTGAGGACTTGGCAAGGGGACAGAAGCCCAAGCACAATGGCTCCTTCTACCTTTACCAACCTGCTTCCCTGACCAAACCCACCAAAACTCTCCCCCCGCCGCCCCGAGATTTTCCTAACCTCTGAGGAAAATACCCTTAGATTGGGCAAAGTCACCAAAGCTACTAAGCTGTGCCCAGCCTCCTGAGACCCAAAGCGCAGGGGGCCAGGTGCGGCTAGAGTCCTAAATGATCCCTGCAAGGCAGTGTGGGCTGAGGCTGAATGAGCACACGCAGGTCCGCAGTGCCTGTACCCGGGGCCCTGCCCGGAACCCAACACCACACTTACAGCACGTGTATCCTGGACAGTCCCCAGAAGGCCCCATCCGTGAGCTTGCTGATGTTGTTTCGCTGGAGCTTTAGCACCTCCAAACTGTCAAGCCCCTGGAATGTCAGGCCCTCGATGACCCGAATCCGATTCCTATTCAGGTCCCTGAAGGGATGAAGATAGCAGGTTCAGAGGCCTCGCTACATGTACCCCACCCACAACTGTTCCCATGCAGGCCCAGCTGGGTTTCTGAGCCAGCAAAGAAAATTGGGGTGAGGCTGTCCTGGCGAAGCCCAAATGGACCGCGGGGGTCCCCATGTGTCTTAAGCTGCTCTTGCCTGCCACGCAGGCAGTGATGCTGACTAAGCCATGGCTCGTGAACAAAGGAGGGCGCAGCGTTCCCCAGAAGCCAGCCCCACCAGGCCTCCAAATGACCAAATGCTCCATTTCCTCCCCAGACATCCAGGACCCTGCAGTGAGGAGGTGGGTGTGACTCAGGATGGGAACATCTTAGGTGAGGTGTCTCTTAGCTCAGCAAGAGCAATCCATACCAGATGACTCGACCTGGGAAAAACCTAACCACTGGATAGCAAATGGCAATGACTTTCCCACTGGAGGCATGAGCCGGGGTCTCTACAGATGGAGAGGAGTTGGTGAATGTGGGAGAGGAGGGGATGAAGCACATCCATCTGGCGTCCAACTCCACATGACAAAACCACAGTTCACCAAAAAATTTCAGGAAGCTGGGTGGGCTGGATCCATTAGTAACACTAGGGGAAGAGGGGGGAACATAGGGCTAACCAGAAAGCCCTTGGTTTTCCCCAAATACTTCTTTGGTGTCTCATCATGACTCTGCTCCTTCACACAACCTTCTGAGCATCAAGAGACCTTCTCCAGAGCTGAAGAGACCAGAGATCTCCCACATGGGTGTGAGTGTGTGTGTGTGTGTGTCAGAGAGTGTGAATGAGTGTCTGTGTGTGACAGCACGTGTGTGAGCGAGTGAAGCACAGGTGTGATGGTGCTGGGGTTGGGCGCCCCGTCTTGGTGCTGAACCTGGCTCTGAACAATTGTTCTGTTTAGACCCAATCTCCGACACTGGCTTGTTTTCCTGAGATACTCTTCTGATATAAAAAGGACATAAGAAAATGAAAAAATTGTGCCATCCTAGGAGTGCACTCAGCTTTGGAAATCAAAAAACTAAACAAATCCTTTCTTAAGAAGCGGCACCTGGGTGGCTCAGCGGTTGAACATCTGCCTTTGGCTCAGGTCATGATCCCGAGGTCCTGGGATCGAGTCCCACATTGGGCTCCCCTCAGTGAGCCTGCTTCTCCCTCTGCCTCTGTCTCTCTCTATGTCTCTCATGAATGAATAATAAATAAAAATAAACAAAAAAGCAAAACAATAACTACCTTATAAGATTTAGCAAGTGAGGACAATGGCCCGCCTCTTGCTCACTACCTCTGGCTACACTAACTTCATCTCAGACTGCTCAGAAAGTGCTGGATACCACAGCGTCTACAGTAGAGATTTTACGGAACTTTAGAGAAAAAACACACACGCGGAAACCCCGAAGATAAATACCCCAATCCACACAGCCTAAGCATCAGCCAGGATCAGCTAAGCAGCAGGATTCCTCATCTCATTTTGGAAAGTGCCCATGAGGACAAGCATGTATATCCTCAGTGGATCTCGATTCCTCCACAACCTGAGGCAGCCCACAGGCACCAGACCCAGCTTCTAATTTGTTTTTATGAGGTGTCACCGTAGGGCCATTAATGATAGTTTACGCAGGGCCTGGCCGAGGAGGAGTGAGGAAGGGGTTGCATGTGCAACGAGGGCCATGGGGAAATCTGGCCTCCATAAAGTGTGGCTAACCTTAATTAAAGTGCAGGTTTCCATACTCACAGTTGTGTCAGCCTGGGTAACTTGAATGCTTTCATAGGAAGCTGGGTGATCCTGTTTTTGCTCAAGCGGAGCATTACCAGCGACCGTGACAGACCATCAAATGCTCCCGACTCCAGGGTGCCAATCCGGTTGCTTGCCAGGTTGCTGGAACGGCGACAGGGCAGAAAATGTCATGGTCAGTAGGGGGCCTTCCTCAGCCTGGTACAGACACCAGACCTGGCTGAGCTGGGGACAAAAGCTAAACACACCCGGGGGGGACAGGTGTCCGAGGGCACATTCATCGTCTTTACTCCTGGACAGGGGAGCAGGAAACTGGTGCGTCAGGACCATGCCCTTCGGGCCCTGATGGGATGATCACTTCAGCCTGGTGCACACTAGGCTGGCGGCCAGGGCTGCCTCCACCGGGGGGCAGGGTCGACGTCACTGACCCCAGCACCCTCACCGTCCAGCAGGGCTGTGAGAGGGCCCGCTGCACAGCCACCCATGGGATTCCCTCAACACCCACTGAGACCCAGGGTTCGAAGTCGGCAGGAAAAGCCCTAGGAATCAGAAAGTCCACTTCCAGGCACAGTCAGACCGATTTAATAAGTTAGAGAGGCAGCCTTACATTGTATTTACTTCTTAAAAAGATTTACTTATTTCAGAGAGAGCGTGTGTGCACACATGAGCGGGTGGGAGGGCAGAGGGAGAGGAGAGAATCTCTAGTAGGGACCCTGCTGAGCGGGGAGCCCAACTCGGGGCTCGACTTCCTGACCCCTGAGATCATGACCTGAGCTGAAATCAAGAGTCGGATGCTCAACTGAGCCTCTCAGGCACCCTACCAGCCTGAATTTTTTTTTTTTTTTTAGATTTTTATTTATTTATTCATGAGAGACAGAGAGAGAGAGAGACAGAGAGGGGGGCAGAGGGAGAAGCAGGCTCCATGCAGGGAGCCCGATGTGGGACCCGATCCTGGATCCCCAGGATCACACCCTGGGCTGAAAGCAGCGTTAAACCGCTGAGCCACCGGGGCTGCCCATTAAAGCGGGTCTCACTGTACAACTTTAGATCTGTATCTACACTCTCATAAATGTGTATAAACCAACTCATCTTAATCGTGTTAAATATATCAAAGAGACACTAGTTAAACAGACCTGCCCAGGGTCCCTTTGGACAACAAGCAACTCCTCAATGGGACGTCCTCCTATAGGATTATGTGTGTAAAGAGCACTTCCCCTCACAACACACCGGGACATACAGATTGTACCTGTGACTCCACTGTGTGTACACTCTATCAGCTAATAAAAAGAAGAAAAAACAGAGAGGAAAGGGAAGAATAATATAGGTTATTCCTGTCAGAAGTTCCCGCTACCGCCGCATTCCTTCCACCTTCCATGGACAAACGCTGCTTTTTGCAGCTAAAGCATAAAGGAAAAAGACCAGAGAGAATTTGCTTCACCAGAGATGGGAAGGGGATGAGGCGTTTTTCTGTCAGGCGGTGGCCCAGGACAGGGCACACGAGGATTCTGTGCAAGCAGGGCTGGACTGCTTGTTCCTAACACCCCACATTAAAGGGGAACAGTCTGTATGATGGAGATACATGGGCCAGGAGCTGCCAAAATAGAAAGTCCCTCCTGCTTTCATACAGAGAGAGGTCACTGCAATTCAGTTCAGTGGCTGTTGGTTTCTTTGTCCCAAGCAAGGGAGTGCCAGGTGGCAACAGGACACCTCTGGAAAGCCCTGAGTGGGGGCTCAGCATGGTCACGCTGGCTTTACAAAGGCCAGGGCCCCCCCCCCCCCCCATTTCCAATTCTGGTGCCCTGATGCAGCCTAAGAAAGAAATCACATCCCCTCCTTGGGATCTCAGAAAAATCTGGGTACCATACCTTGGCTTCCCTGAACAGAGGGGTCAAAATAACTCCTACAACACCCTCATGAACGATCCCCAAAATGAGTCAGGATGAGTAATGACACGGGGAATGAAAACTCACATGTCATTTGAAGTTATCTCTGGAGCCTGGGTTTTTAGTTTCTTCCCCAAAGCAATATTTTTCTACCAATAAACAGTAAGCTCAACAGGTTTGAATGGTTCCTCCTCCCTTCCACCATGCACTGGGTGTGAGAAGGGCTGTTGGGATAGGCAAAGGGGACACACACCAACAAAAAGATCTAGGTGGTCCTGGGAACCCAGATGTGGGAGTACGCACCTCCTCGAAGAGCGCTCACTCCAGGCTTCAGGAGTGGGGTGCCACGAAGATCAGCACCCACCACGTAAGCCTCGGCAGGGAGGCCTCCCTGCAGGGCCATTTGCTACATACCCCTGAATCTTCCCTCCTACCTCTCCTGGGAGGCAGTCCAGGCAATGAGAGAGAACACAGGCCTTGTCCTCCAGCTACACCTGTACTTGAGAGCTAGTGGCTCCTCTCAAGTGATGGGTCTGTGAGGCTGCTTCACCCCCTCCCTGCCTCAGCTTCCATCTATGCAGTCAGGATAACGCTGCTCAGCAATGTCCACAATAGTTAGACTATGGAAAGAGCCTGGAAGTCCATCGACAGATGAATGGATCAAGATGTGGTGTGTGTACACACACACACACACACACACACACACACACACACTCTGAGTATACTACTCAGCCTTCAAAAAGAATGAAATCTTGCCATTTGTAATGATGTAGATGGAACCAGAGGGTATTAAGCTGAGAAAAGTCAGTCAATCAGAGGAAGACAATTATCATATGATCTCACTCACATGCAGAATTTAAGAAACAAAACAGAGGATCAAAGGGGAAGACAGGAAAAAATAAAACAAGATAAAATCAGAGAGGGAGACAAACCATAAGAGACTCTTAATCACAGGAAACAAACTGAGGGTTACTGGAGGGGAGGCAGGTGGAGGGATGGGGAACTGGGTGATGGGCATTAAGGAGGCCACGAGATATAAGGAGCACTGGGTGTTATATGCACCTGATGAATCACTGACCTCTACCTCTAAAACTAATAATACACTATATGTTAACTAATTGAAATTAAAAAAAAAAAAAGAAGAAGAAGAATGCTGTTTAAGCAGGAGATGCTCTACAAATACGCACACAGAAGACAGTGGACCGGGGTCCCCCGCCCTCTGCCCTGCTGAGGAAAGCCAAAGGTGCATGCCCAGCCCCCCACCCCAGGCTCAGCCTGGGCACAGGGGAGAGGGAAACCCATGCTCTGCACCCACCCTGGGTGCAGACGGCAGAGCAGGGGCACTTACAGCTCCTTTATGCGCAGCCCGTGGGGAAAGCAGGTGTTCCGGATCTCCGTGATGTTGTTCGAGCTCAGGTCCAGCACCTCCAGGGAAAGGTAAGCCTTCAGCTGACTCCCCTCCACACCGCGGATCTTATTGTGCTGCCTGAAACACACAGAGGGAGGGGACTGGAGTCTGTTTGCAGAGAAACAACATTTTCCCCACTGTTTCTTTCAGACACCTTCTTCCCTGATTCAGATAATTCTCAAAGTGGTGCTGCTCTTCAAATGAGGTCTCCTCTTCTTCTTTCTGCAAAGTTATCACCTGCTGGCTGGGTGCTAGACAGAAGATCGAATTTCCTGGCAGTGACATGTTTGTCTGCCCAAGTTCAAAGCCTAGGCTGCTCTCCCCAAGGACAAGAATGCAGGGGTTATGTACACCATGCAGAGAACACTGAGCCAGAACTCAGAACTCACAAGTGTGCATTCCCATAAAGAATGTTCCTGGTGAAACCAACCAGCTCCTGGTGGGGTTCTCATCTAGAATCTTCAGAATGTAGCCCAAGCCCATCACTTATGGACTGCAGGCACCATAGCCTAGAGTTCAGGTCTAATCCAACTTAATGCTCATGACACACCTCATGTTTTGCCACATGTGAGGATAGGCACAAGGGATTTTTTTTATTATTATTATTTTTTTAATGGCACGATTCTGACAACCTAAGGAGAACAGGATTGATGCTCAGTCTACCTGGAATTAGATCCAGGTAGAATCTGGAGTGAATCTGACCCTACTGACTCTACCCTCTTGATAGCTTTGTTCCTCGGTTTCCTCGTATGGAAGATGGGGCCGTGACCTCTTCTTTTAGAGACATGGATCACCCAGCTGAAACCACACGAAAGCAGATGTTAACCTAAGTGTTCAGAGTGCTTAACCCCCACCCAAAAAAGGCATTTTACCACCATGACTTATTTGCACCTATAGTCCTCTTTCTGGAAACCCCTGAACTTAACGAACTAACCAAAATTTATCAATCAGGAAAAAGATAACAAATGCTGGCCAAGGCTGGAGGCTACGGGGACCCCGGCCCCCAATTGTGGGTTTGGCTGTGCCAGGCAGATTCAAACCACAGCAGCCTTAAATCCCAATATTCAGATACTTCAGAATCTGTTGGGTGGTACTGTTGGGCCTCCAGTTCCAGGCACTCACTCAGGCCAGTTTCTGAGTCAACAGTGTCAGGGTCCCTGGCCAATCAAAGCATTCTTGAACACAACACAAGGAAGCCAGGCGTCGCTTACCAAGTGGCATCTCTTTTAAACAAACACTTGACCAAATCGGTTCCAACAGGCATAAACAAGGCTCTCTTTCCCAGAAGCTCTGGGGCTGCTTGTCCACTCCTTTGTTTTTTTCTGCAACTCTCCCAGGCCCTGAACCCAAAAATCCATTTACAAGAGCACAACTCCCCACACGGGGAAGTCTCCCCAGAATGAAAGGCCATTTTTCCCTCCGCGTCCTCTCCCTGCCAAAGCTCTGTCCTTTGAGTTCTTTATTATGTTCTTAATAAAGATGGTCTCTTCAGTTTTCTGCCTCCAAAAGAAAAAGGGAAAAAGAAAAGAAAACCTTTATTATGTTAAGTATGGGAAAAGAAGAACAAGAAAGGCAACAGAGCTGAGCCTCATCCAAGGAACTGTGAATGCAGGACCAGGGAGCCAGGAATAGAGGATGTGAAGAAAGCCGGCAAGGAGCACCCGTGGCCCGAAGTCATGCAAAAAGGGACTGTACACAGAGGAAGGGGCCATGGGACAGCTGGGAGCCCCCCTGACGCTTCTCCCATTGTGCCTCGTCTCTCTCCTCTGTCTCTGCCCTTCATCCTATACCTTTTTTGGTCTTTCTTGCCAGTCTGTTTGTTCATGGATTCAAACAGGTTGTGGGCCCCTAGGTGTACCAGGCCCACTGTGGAGGAAGGACTTGGTGATGAGGAGGCGGCTCTTTCACATGCCGTAGACATCCCCAGTTGGCCCAAGAGGCAGCCCCAGGGATGAGACACAACCGGGCGTGAGAGTGAAGGTGACAGGCACCGGGGACACAAAGTGCCAGGGGCAGTGCTGAGTTCTGCCCCGAGCAGGGTGTGGGGGCCAACTCCAGGGGCTGGAGGCGGACACTGGGAAGACCCAGGCCAGGAGCTGGGAGGCAGGCAGAGCACAGCAGGCGAGGCCTCCCAGGCCAACCTGGGGAATAGGGACTCCATGTCACCACGGTCCAAGAGAGGGGGCAGCAACACAGACAGAAGACAAGAGTAAGAGGCCCCCGAGGACCTGGAGAGGAGAGCTGGGGGCTGCATCAAACACTGATGCTAAATATTCTAGTCTGCAGATCTGAAGATAACCTGGTTAGCAGGCTAGTGGGTGTGCCTGCCATCCCCTATGTGTGTGTGGACTACTCCCAACTCAGTAACCTGAGAGAACCTGTTAAGCCATCCCAAGGAATGGGGGAAAAACATTTGTAAATCATGTATCTGATAAGGGATTAATATCCAGAATACATAAAGAACTCCTAAAGCTCAACAACAAAAAACCCCCAAACAACCCAATTAAAAAATGGGCAAAGGACTTGAACAGATGTATCTCCAAAGAAGACATGCAAATGGCCAGCGGGACATGAAAACTCAACATCAATAACCTCACACTCATACAATTGGTACTATTAAAAACAAAACAAAACAAAAAAACAAGAATGTGGACAAGAATGTGGAGAAATGGGAACCCTGGTGCCATGTTGAAGAAAATGGTATAGTGGTTCCTCAAAACATTAAATATCACACAACCCAGCAGTACCACTTCTGGCTATATATCCAAAAAAACTGAAAGCAGATCTCAAAGAGATATAAGCACACCCATGTTCATAGCAGCATTATTCACAATAGCCAAAAGGTGAAGCAACCCAAATGTGCATCGAAGGATGAATAAACACAGCACACTCTACACGTACAATGCACTAAGTTCAGCCTTAAAAAGGAAATTCTGACCCACGTGTTATACAATGAGCATGAATCCTGAGGACTTTATGCTAAGTGAAATAAGCCAGTCACAAAAAGACAAATGCTGTATGATTTCACTTCTAGGAGGTAATCTGGAGTAGTCAAAGTCACCGAAACAAAGTAAAGTAGTTCTTTCCAAGGGCTGGAGAAGGTAGGAATGGGGAACTGCTGAATGGGTAGACAGTTTTAGTTTTGCAGGATGGAAATAGCTCTGGAGATCAGCTGTACAACACGAGCGTATTTAACACTACTGAACTATACACTTGAAAACTGATTAAATTTTGTGCTATGTGTATTTTACCACAATTTAAAAATAAAACAAAAAACCCAAGTCAGTTCACAAGAATCCACTGCCTACCACTCAAAACGATGACTCTTGCATCTCATGTAGGACTAAGTCCTCACAGTGGTCTCCGAAGCCCACGTGACTGCCACACACCCGCCCTCATTCCACTGTACACACCACCCCACACGGCCCTCAGATAAGCAGGCACACACACGTCTTAGAACCCTTGCACTTGCCTTTCTGCTTGGAATGCTCTGCCCCCTCAGATGCACAGAAGGATGCCCCCTTACATCCTTCCCATCTTTATTCACACATCGCCTTTGCAATGAGGCTTCCCTGGCCAGGTTCTCTAAACCCACAGACTCCTCCTGCCCATCTCTCTCTAACACACACTTTCAAAAAAAAAAAAAAAAACAAAAACAAAAACAAAAAAAACACACACTTTCCACTCCCTTGCCTGCTTTATTTTTCTCAAAAGCTCTAACTATCACCTAATATATTCAGTAATATGCTTATTTCTAAGTTTAACACCTTCTCTCCGACCAGGATATGGCTCAAGGAAGGTGGAGATACCTGTCTGATCTGTCCACTAATGTGTCTCCAACCACCGGAACAGTGTGAAGCACATAACAGGTGTTCAATAAATAAGTGTTGAATGATTCATAAAAAATGAATACAAGTTGAATTTCTGAATCTCAGAGATTTGGGACTTGTCAGCATTGAGGCAGAAGAAAATCATTAAGCAGATGAGTTCAGTCAGGGAATGTGAAGGAAAGAAAGCGTGTCAGTGGCCCAGTGGTAGTCCTGCCCAGACAACACAACACACTTAGTCCTTCACGGGTCCTCAGGGCTTCAACACTGCTGGTCCCAGCTGCTGAGGATGCACTGCCGTCTCCACCCCCCCTTCCCCCCCCCCGCCCCCGGACTGATCTCTCTACTCTAGCTCAAAACCCTGATCAAATTCTTCCTGAACTCCTGCACTCTGGAAAACTGGCCACACAGTTCTGTGCTCCTGTAGACTCTACCCAACCCACCCCCCAACATGGCAAAAAAAAAAAAAAAAAAATCACACTGTGTTAGAGATCTCTGTGGACCGTGACAACCCCACCCAAGGCCAAGAGCTCATCACTGGCATTTGGCATAGCACTGAAGAACCTGCCATGAGCACTGCCCTGCCTGAGTTCAAATCCCAGTTACACGCTTTTAGGTGTGAACCTTGAGAGGAGCCTCCTCTATAAAGCAAGGTGTGAAGTTCCTATACCCCCCGGGTGATGTGACCTGACACAAAACAGTTGCTCAATAAAACCAGTTCTTGTTTTTATTAGTCATATTTGTATCCTCAGAGCCAGGCTCAGGATCTAGTTTGCGGGAGCTGCTCTGGCAAAAGAATGAATAAATATAATAAATGACTGGTTCCTGTCTACTTCTCTGCCATATTTCAATGCAAAGCAGGCAGGCCTGAGTCCTCTCTCAGGAACAAATCGTTGACTCGGGGCCCTCAGTCTCAGCTCCGTGCATGAAATAAGTGTGTTCCAGCTGGAGAGTATCATCTTGGGTAGCTGTGCTTCAAAGCAAATCCCAGACGAAAGCTTCTGCAGGACTCCACGGCCAGAGAACTGACGGATCCCCAACCAGATGCGTTACATTCCCCTCCTCACTCCCGCAGTAAATGTGGCTTATGTGCACGCCCTGACCACAGCCCACCAAACCCTATCCTACCCGATCCCGGGAAGTCGGCTTACCCAAGATGCCCCCTCCAGACACCCATCCATAAAATGCCAGACCCAACGTGGTGGCAGTATTCAGGGGAAGCCCTCCTACCCCCTTGAGAGTACACAGCTGTGAAAATGTGTTTGCTGCCCTGATTCCATCAGGTGGTCCACTTTCAAGAAACTGTCCATGTTTTGAATGCCACGTGCAACATGGAGGTGGTCATCATGTCTCCTTTAATGTAACTGACTGTCCAGTTCCGAAGAAGGCCCACACTTAGCTTAGTAACTTCTAGATCTTTGCTCAAGTTCTCTTTAGCAACAGCTGACCAATAACTCAACACCTGTACACAGCAGGTCCTGGGTGAAGTCACAGGGAAATCACAGAGCAACCTAAAGGGGCAAGTACTATTAATCTCTGTACTTCATAGTTAAAGAAACTGAGGCTTGAAGATCTCCTGAGGTCGGTCACACAGCTGCGAAGCAAGAGGAACTCAAATGCAAATTCAGAAGGGCAGGACTATCAGGCGTGCCATCTCAGAGGCTCTCCCAGCAGAATTTTAAGGACACAGTCCTGGACTCAATCCATAAGCCCTCGGCAAAGCTTGGCTGGGTCTGAATGCTAGCTGGCTATTTCCTGGTCTCCTCAGACCCATCTGCATGACCGGCCTCAGCTCGGCCTAGCTTTTGTATCAGCTTCCTGGAGGCCTGTGCGAGCAACTCTCCAGAGGGCTTTGTGCCTCTGGACTCTCAGCAAACGAGGCAGGGAAGCTCAAGTCCTTACTCATGGATATTCTGGGTGGAAAGAATAGTTCCTCTGAGATCATGTCTTTAAGGATGTCTAACTGAGGGAGGATTGGCCGCCTTGATTCTTGGGGAACGGAGAGCTGCAGAGGGACACCCAGGCTCTCTCCACCACTGAAACCAAGTGAGAAGGGCTCTGCGGCTGTGGGGCCAGGGAAGGTGCGGTGCTGATCCCCGGTGCCCACCTCCACCCCGTGTCGGTTTACCCCCTAGGCAGCCCTCAGGGGCAAGGAGAACTTAATACAGCACAAGTCTATTAAACCAACACCTGTTAAAGGCTTCAAAAATAAAATCGGTCTTCAAAGGCAGAGGGCAGGCAAGATAAGCTCTCTCCACTTGGCTACATTTTCAGAGTCGATGTTGAATTGGACGGTAAAACAGCCAGGGGCATTTGAAACCAACATTTAAAACTTTTCATCATAAGTGATTGTTCCACTATGGGTCTGTGTAAGGTTCGTTTACAAGGTCCTCCCGTTGGTGGTGGAAAAGATCTCATGTCACCGACAACAGCCAGGAAGAAAGGGAAAGCAGATCAAAAGAAGCAGGGTCACGGGGGTCAAGTGGATTACAGCTGGTTCCTGAAATTATGCTCCTATTGTCTACACCAGGACTCAGCAAACGTCTTCTAAAATAGGCTTAATAGTGAGTATTTTAGGCATTGTGCCTCATGCATTTTCTGTCATGAGTACTCAACTCTGACACTGGAGTGAAACAGGACAATATGTAAATGAATGAGTGTGACTGCTCCCGTAAAACTTTATTTACAGAAATAAGCTGTGGGCCACATTTAGCCTGCTGCCTACAGTTTACTGACCCCTGGTCTACACTATAGCAACCAGTTTGGGTTGGTGGGGGAGTCACCCAGATTCTAACTCTAGCTCTTATGCAGCCTTAGAACTGTCGGTAAATTACTTTCTGCGCCCGGCTTACCTACCCGCAAAATGGTACTCAATGACTCTCTACAGCAGAGAACCCTTCCATTGTTCCTCTAGGGCCCATGTCAGATGGCACTGATTGGAATCTTTCCCACTGATGTCTTTTCTACCTCTTCAGGAAGTAAACTGGGACCTAAGTCTTCATCTTCATTATGTCCCTCAAAAGACAACCCAGGATCCTGACCAGGGAGAGCCAGTGGAGACAGGTAGGCAAACACGGTGATCTTAAGAGAATGGAGATCCTCACTCTTTATCCTTACTCCTTTTAATTCTTCCAATTAGGCAAACACACTAAAGCCGGCCAACCCACTGTCCTTAACATCTAAAGCAGGCACACCCTGCGGCTCTTCCAGAGAATTATGGTGACACCCAGACACTGTCAGCTCCCAGAGTGTTGATTCTCACTAGTAACAGCATGTCTTCCATGTTATCTCAATATCAAACTTTTAAAGGTCTTCCTTAACAAAATCAGCAAAATTGATTCCAGGCCTTGCTTTATTTAAACCTTTGGCTAAGACATAGTTTCGCACAATCTAGCCCTGAAATGGGGTGGGCATTGGGGGGGGGGGGCGGTCATACACCTGCCACCACCACCCCCACCCTGCACTCAGCACAGTGATCCTGGTGAGCATCCTTACGATCCACACCCTGCAGGCTTGGAGGACCAGAAGCATCTTGTACCTGGCCTATCCCGTACTGTCCCAGAATTGGTTCTATGGTTCTGCACCACAGCACTTATTACCCCCAGAGCAGGCACTCCAAGGTCTGACCAGAATGGATGAAGGCGTTCACACACCCTTCAGTGCTGCCTGGGGCTATGCTGTAATTCTGTAGCCCATACCTGGAACCCATAGAAGACTAGACAATTTGTGACCTTGTTATTATTGATTTCGTTGTAAAACTCAGTCAGGGAGGCTCCGATGCCTACCTGAGGGGGGTAGCTGTATTATCGCAAGCGCCAAAAGATGCTAATCATTTCAAGAACACCGATGAAGATAATAATTTCTCCTTTGTTGAAAAGTACAGCACTGCCAAACAGGCCATGTGGCCCAGTGGTGGCAGCTGTTCTATTTGTTTGCAAATGTTTTCATGGCAATATTACAGGAATACTGAGAAGTGCATACATCCTAAGTGCAGAGCTCAATGCCTTTTTCCACGTGTTCAGCCATGTACCAACTGCTCAGATCCAGATTCAGAACGTATTCAGCCTCCTTCCTGTCCCTCTCCTGGCAGTTCTTCTTCCCAAAGGGAACAGCTCTGTTCTACCACCAATGACTAATCTTGCCTACTTTGGTGCTTTATACACATGGAATCGCTCCCGATAGGCTCTTCAGTTTCCGACTACTTCCACTCAACGTTCTGCTCATGGGATCCATCCACGCTGTTGTATGAGCTGCCATTCTTTTTCATCACCATATCTCTACAGAGCATACAGCAATTTACTTTTCCTACTGTTGATGGGCATGGAGTTATTTCCAGTTTGGGTTACTGCAGAAACCACAGCCATGAACACACTTCGTGCATGTACCTTTGGGTGCGTACTTGCACTCACCTGCGACAAGTATCTACATCCAGGAGTGGCACCTATGCACAATCTCAGGGCATGCATTGGTTCGGCCTTAGCCAACATTGTTAGTTTTCTCTTAAACCAAATTCCCCAGAGTTGAAATGTGTCTGAAAAGCCATTTGATCCAAGTCTGATGCTTCCCGCCGCTTCACTCAACCACAATGTCAGATGCTGCCACCCTCCCACATCCCTCTGCCTGCACCTGTCCCCCACAAAAAGCATCAGGAATACAGCCTGGGGCCGCAGAGCATGGCTAGCTCAATCTAATCTCATTCAGGTGTCCAGCAGAATTCTTTTAAGTGGGGGCCTAGTGAGCACCAAAAAAAGAAAGAAAGAAAGGAAAGAAAGAGGATAGAAAACAATTATTCTAAGCCCCAAATTGGCAAGAAGTTAATGTGCCCAAAGTACCAGGACCAACACCACAAGCAACTTGAAATAGGGAGAGAAGGAGGCTATAAGAAGAACAAGTCCAGAAGAGCTTTCCTAGGCCAATGTGAAGAAACATTTCGCTGCCCAGAATGACAGTCCAAAGCAATATCCCCTCAACTAGACTGCTTGACATTCACCTTCTTAAGCACAAAAACCAAAACCATCTGTTCTACTGCATACACTGATCATCTGCTCTAAGAAACCAGTGACGCCTCAGAAACGGCCCAGCTTAGGTTGTTTGCTGGACAGGAAATGAGGATCAGAATAAGCAGGTTTCTTTCTCTCTCTCCTTCTCACTGCCCACCCCTCCCCTCTGCTGCTGGTGAATCATCCGTTCCCTGGGGAATTTTGGCAGATTCTCAGCCTGGCTGCAGATGACGTTCCGGATCTGTTTATTCAGGTGGAGATCGGATAAAAAACAAGAGCAGCCCAGTGGCGGGATAAACAGCCTCCACCAGGCGGGGTCAACCCCTCCGAAGGCAGGACTGAGCTGTGTCAACCAACCTCCTGACCCCTTCACTTCCTCTAGGGTCACTCTCCCCTTGGGGTCTTCAACGAACTGTTTTGATTAACTCCTTGCAAGGGAGACGTGATGTCCCATCCCCATGGGAGTGGCTGGCCCCAGGCAGCTCAGTGCAGCAGAGCCCACTTGGTTTCCCCCACCCTTACACACATCGAGCTGGAAGCCGAAGATCAGGAATGGTCGAGTCAGCCACCGTGGTTCTGTGAAGTCTACAGGGACAAAGCCCACAAGTGACCGTAAATCAACAGAATCCTCATCCAAACTACCAGGGTTCTGCATTCCATTCCATGGTGTGCTAACAAACAAAAAGACAAGAGAACCTCCAAAGGAAACCTACATGGCTAAGTGAAAGAAGCTAATCAGAAAAGGCTGTCTACTCTGTGATTCCAATATAGGATATTCTGGAAAAGGCAAAAGATCAGTAGCTGCCAGGGGTTACGGGGAGGGAGGGATGACTAGGTGGAGCTTAGGGATTTTTAGGGCAGTGAAACTATTCTGCAGGACACTGTCATGGTGGATACAAGTCCTTGAACATTTGCAGAAGCCCAAGGAATGTACAACAGTGAACCCTAATGTAAACTATAGGTTTGGTTAATAATGTATCAATATTGGCCCATCCATTCTAACAAATTTACCACACTAATGTGCAAAATGTTAATAGTGAAAACCAGAGGACGAGGTATACGGGAAGCGTCTGTACTCTCGGCTCAATTTTTCTATAAACTTAAAAGTGCTCTAAAAGTCTATTAATTACAAACAGATGAAAACAAATCCTCCTAAGGTATTAAGAAGTCCCGAGGTCATTACATCATTAGAATGTAATTAGAATTTTGAGCAGTCTTCTTTACTGCTATATCCTTTGCACCTAGAACCATCCTTGGAACATAATGGTGCTCAATAAATATTTGTTGAATAAACAAATGAGTTGCCATCTTAGTTCGGTCTCCTATATTCTCCACCACAAACCTGAACAAAGGAATGTTATTCAGAAAAAAATACTGAGGCAACCATCCAATTAGAATTTTTTTTAAGAAATTAAAGGTTAAAGTCTACCTAGAATTTATTAGGTAGAAAACCTATCATGTTTAAAAGAAAATGCCTAATAAAATGGACTTTAAGGTTAATTGTGCATTTTCCCCGGTTTAACCCCAAACAGACATTCACAGATTAGCCAGGATTGGCAAAGGTGAGCCAGGTCTGCTTCTCGTGCGGTGGCTAACGGTCCGCCCATCCCGTACCTGGCAGCAGTGAGGAGCAGCCCTGTCCCAGTTCCCCATCATGCCTTGGCCACAGGGGGAAGGGTGATGAGGAATTCAACTAGGGGAGCTCCTAGCAGACACCAGTGAGCTCTGGAACACCTAGCTACCACACCTGGGCTGCAGTCCCCAGGGAGAAGGGCTGTCCCATGTTAACACTAGCGGGGACTCTAGGGGTTGGCCAATGCTTGCAGAATCAGTTCCACGACCATGCAGAGGTTACCTGCCCTGGCATCTGAGCAGGGCAGAGCGGCACCAAGCTGAGCCAGGGCATGGAAAGCCAAGAACAATGAGCCCCTTCCACCCGAAATTCCCATCTACACAGGGCCACCCTTGGGTCAGGAAAGCCAAGTGTTTCTTTTCTGGTCAAGGCCAACATGGCTGCTCAGTTCTCTCCCTTGGCTTTATCTTTCCCTAAGTCAGTCAATGCATCCTTGTTTTTTCTTCTCCTTTTCTCCCCTGCCCTGGCAAGCTGCCACCCAGCACACAGCTGGTGTTCCTCTCCAGCACACTGGAGTCCTCACAGATGAGGGGCCCTGCCTGGAAGTGCACAGAGCACCAGGCTGTGGGGCTGCGTCCTGCAGAACCACAATCCCCGATGCCAGCGGGGAGCCCACGGGTGCTGCAAGAATGCATTGGGCTCACTTAATTTCTTCTCATCACCATTTTCAAGGTCCCTGTGTCTGCGTCCCTCAAAGGAAGCAGGGAGGAAAACCAGTGTGCCTCATGGTGAGCTTGTGGCACAGATCCTCCCAGAGTCAAGGGGCTGGCAAAGAAAGGTGGGCAAGGTGGAGAGATGGTGGTGGTAAGGAAGGAGGCGGTAAGAGAACCTTCAAAGTCAGGCTCCAATCCCAGAAACTTTCAACAAGGGGTGTCCACTCAGCTCATCTTAGAGGGTGTGAAGCCGCTGCAATGGTTGACATCTCAAGACTGGGAGGGTAGGTTGCAAGTGTCCCCTCTCTTCCTGCCGTGTGCTGTGATGCAACTGCTGCACTGCACAGAGTGAGCACCCCTCTCCTCTCCATTGGAAACGCTGGGCAGCAGCGGGGGGAGGGGTGTGGGCACAAGGGGCAGCCTGAGAATCTAAGACCAACAGGCTCTTTTGCTTGCCACAGTAGTTTGTGCCCCTGGGAGACCTCACCAGTCAGGACTTGAGGATCCCCACGTCTGGGTTCCACCACTTGGTTTTTTAGGAAAGACCTCCATACGTTAGGACCTGTTTTTGCTAAGCTCCGGAAACCCAAAGATGAGTTTTGCTTAGACAAAACGGTAATTGCTTCTTTGATTTACAACACTTTGGCTGACAAAAGGTTTCAGAGGAACACTCTTCTTTCAGATAGCCGGGGAAACCTCTAACCCAGGGAGCCTTACTCAAAATTTCCGAACAAAACATAACATTCTGGTGGCTGTGCCCCCATCTTGGCCTCTGCAGCCAGCAGTGCTCTTGCACTCAGGATGCCATCCACACCACGATCCAGAGCAGAAAGCAAGGTGCTCTGCTGACGGATACCCATGACTGCTACTCTCCCAACGAGGCCGGCAGGAAAAAGGTAGGAAATTCTATAATACGTTTCTCTTGGATATAGTAGGGCAACGACAGAATTTTTCCTCTTCTCTCTTTTGCATACTATTTTAATGTGCTTATTATGTAAATAAATTGTTATTTTACAAAGCTGTTAGTGCAACCTTAGACACTGAACTCTGGGACTTGATCCTTAAGTGCAGAAACGCCTGGCCTGCCTAATAGTCCCAAGGTGGAGGGCCTTCTGGGGCGAACACTGCCCAGGGGCAGCCTAAGCAGCAGTGGCCTTTCTTCAGGGGGTGCCAGCAGGGGCTACTCCACTCATGCACCAGGTACCCATTCATCTCCAGGCAGGGCTAGCACAAGGTTCCAGAGTCTCCTCGCGGACCCCTTGAATCCTAACAGTCTCAGGGCACACAGCAGCCTCCAGGTGGTAAAAACTTCAAAGGGCCTTTGTAGTCAGAGCCTGGACTGGTGCCCTGGGGCCTCTGCAGTCTCCTGGAAATGGTTCCAACACTCCCAGTACTGGACTGGGCTGCATAGTGGAACCTCCCCTTGCTGCTACCCGCCAAGGAGGCACACCACCCTTCTTTCTCAGTAAAAATGGAGCAGGAATAGCAAGAGCTAGAGTAGCAGCAAGAGTGGTCTCAATGTTCACATTTTGTGAGTGCTTACCAGAAGTCAAGCTTTGGCTAGCTCGTTGAATCCCCATGACTACCCAAGAGATGGGTGCTGCCCCTATTTTATAGATACGTCAGAAGGTTAATACAACAGGAAGCAGGGCAGCTAGGATTAGAGTGCAGGAAGGAGTCCTTATCCTGCTGCCCTCCTCGGTATGTGGCACCTGCACAAGAACGTAAGTGGGTAGAAGGATTCCTGGGGAACAGGGCTTCTCTGGACAGTACCCTGTGCCACCCACCTCCTCTTGGCATGCACCAGGCTACACCCCACATCTGTGACTCCACTGGAGGTGGACCCAACTCTGCACACTCGGGGCGGGGGTGGCGCAAATCCTGCAGTGGGCCACAGAGCACGCCCCCACCCCTCCACAGGTGCACAGGGGCCTCCTGGACCTGCAGCGTCCACACACAGCTGCTGCAGGGCCTGGCCAGCCCCCTCCTGTTTCTACTGGAGTGGTCACTAAACAGGTGAGAGTAGCTCTCAGTTCCTTAGGCCGTTAAGTTTGACGAGACAAAACTGGGCCTTCTCCAGGGAGCAGGGACAGGTAGCACTGTGCCCTACCACACCAGAGAAGGCCCCTGGTAAGCCAGATTCCGAGGGGTAAGGTCCTGGTCTGGGGTCATCCACTCAGCCCATATGCAAGCCCTTCTTCCCACTGGCCCCAGGCCATGCTGCTCTCTGGAGGGAAGAGGCCAAAGCAGCTTTATCAGACAGCCTGTGGTTAAGAGGACAGAGAGATGGGTCTGTGGGTGCCAGGGTGCCCCTGAAATCCCTTCGAGGGCCACAGATGGAACTTGCCCTCTGCTGGCAATAGAAACATTCCCTGTGCTTCCCATGCCAGCTTCCCAGCAGCTCTGCGGTTCCAGCAGAGGAAAAGGTTACTTTAGCCCTTGGCTGCAGTTTCCGAGATAAGACCCTCTCTCCCCTCTGGGAGTGACACCACTGGTGTGCCTTTAAAAATAAAGCCGGGCCTGCTTCCTGCTTCATCTAGAAGACTTCTAATTCCCCAGTCATACGGTTTAGGATATCTCTTAGCACACAATTTCCTATGCCTTCAATGTAGGATCTGACTGCACTGGGGAGGGTTAAGGATGTGTACAGTAGGATTAAGGAGCTGGCCTTTTAATGCAGTCTTTCTTATCTACCCTGAAGACGATAAGCTCTGCTAGAACATCAAAGTGGCACTGCCTCCAGTACCCTTGGCTCTGCACCTACAACCAAACCACTCCTTTGCCTTGCCCGTTGTAGCTTCCTGCAGGAGCCAACACTTGCTCTCTTTCTTTCTTGAAACCATAGGCTTCAATTTTCTTCTTTGTTTCAGGTTTAAAAAACAAAACAAAACAAAAAACAAAACAAAACAAAAAAACAACCCTACCATCATAGATCCAAATGTAAGACATATACCACAAACTTCTAGAGAAAACCCAGCAGAAAACCTTTGGACTCTAAAGCTGGGCAGAGTTCTACTTGCCACTAAAAGCACAAACCAAAAAAGGAAAAATTAATACACTGGACTTCATCAAAATAAGAAACACTTGCTTCGAGAAAGGTCCTGTTATGATGAAAAGATAAGCTACAGACCAGTACAAAATACTTTCAAACCACAGGTCCAACAAAGAACCAGTATCTAGAATACATATAGGAAAAAAAATTCTGAAAACTCAACAGTAAAAAGCAAAGAATCCAATTAGGAAATGGGCAAGAGGCACAACATCGTCAAACAATGGCCGTGATGGGGAGGACCCAATCATTCATACGCCACTGGTGCCAATGCAAGATGGTACAGCCACACTGGAAAAGTACGGCAGTTTCTTAAAATACTAATCACACCATTACCATACAATGCAGCAACTCTACAGCATGCATCCCAGAGAAGTGAAAATTGACATTCACTCCAAACCCTGCACATGAATGCTCATACCAGCTTTATTCTTAATAGCCCAATGTGGAAACACCCCAGAGGTCTCTCGACAGGTGAATGGTTCAACAAGGTGTGCTATATCCGTATCATGGAGTACTATTCTGCGATAAACAGAAGCCAACTACTGATAGTAGATGGCTCTCCAGCGAATTATGCTGCCTGAAAGGAAGCCAGTCCCAAAAAGCTACATGATATGTGAATCCACTTATATCACATTCTTTGGAAGAAATATATAAATGGAAGTTATATATAGGGAAAGCAAATCCGACATTGCCCAGGGTGTCAGGGCAGAAGGGAAATGGGGAGGCTTTGAAAAGCGAAATGAGGGATCTCTCTGGGGATGGAGATGTTCTATAACTTGACTGTATCAATGTCAATATCCTGGTTACAAAAGTTTTATAAGATGCTACTACTGGGGGGAACTGGATTAGGGTATAGAAGAATCTTTCTACATTATCATTATTTACAATAGCATGCAAATCTACAATTATCTCAAAAATCAAAAGTCTAAAACACCAAAAAACATGTCATGACATTCCTTGTGGAATCAGATAGAGGCCCTGACAGATTTCGTGGTAGAATCATGCTACCTCTTTGGTTTCCAGCTGTTCCTCCAAACCAGCAGAAACTGACCTAGTAGGACTCCATTCTGAAAGCCAAGCACCAAACACTGCTGGACACTCTAGGATTTCTGAAATCTAGGGATAAGTATGAACTGCTTCATTATTTTCCACTGTTGAGGAAAGGACAAGGGGGTGCGGACTCCTAGTGCAAAGGGGGATGATGTTGATAAAGCCTGTGAGAAGACCAGTGTGGCCCCAACCTGGAGCATCAGGAGTGACCACGCGGTCCCATGCCCTCTCCTGGCCGAGCCCCAGCACCGCCTGGCTATGCAGCGGGGCTCAGCAGGTGTCCACATCTGGACACAGGTCAGACTTACACTGCCATGCGAGAGAGTCCCCAGGCATCATCCCTGGAGCACTAGCTTTGGAGGACTTCCATGAAACAGTTCCGGAATACCTGCACACACCCTCCCCTGTGGGCCCTTGCAGGCTCCTGAAGCAGGCCACAGCAAAGGAAAGGTATAGACAGGGCTCCCATAAAACTACCTTCCATTCTGCTCGATTCTGCATTTGGCAAATTTACATGATGCAACTCATCTCACACAGCACATGCGGCAGGTGGCTCACTGTACCGTGCCCTACTCCCTCATTAATAAAGGCTTTAACATGTCCTGTAGCAAAGAAAGCCGCAGATCTCTAACGCTAGAGTTTCTGAACTTTCTGACTCAGACAAGTAGTCAGGATGGGCTGGATGCACGGAGGGACCTGCCGTGATTCTCCAGCTTCACTCTGGAGAAAGCCTTTCCCCAAACCACTTGCTAGCCCCTCACAGGTGAGCACCGGGGTGAGGCAATTTCATATCTAGAAAGCAGCAAGATAAGGATTCACCAGACAAGGGCCACCCTCCTTCCTCTAAGGCACACTGCCCACCATGCAGGAGTTTCCACTCCATTTTCTCTCCTGTAGTACTCTGTCCAGCTTGTCAACAAATCAGGAAAAGCAAGTCCTTTTTTTTTAATAATATTTATTTTTTATTGGTGTTCAATTTGCCAACATACAGAATAACACCCAGTGCTCATCCTGTCAAGTGCCCCCCTCAGTGCCCGTCACCCAGTCACCCCCACCCCCTGCCCTCCTCCCCTTCCACCACCCCTAGTTCGTAGGAAAAGCAAGTCCTATCTCTTGGCTGGAAAGTGCCATGCTCTCCCTCCCCAAGAGCCCCCAACAGACTACTTCTGTTATCACTTGTTCCAACTTATTCTCTTCATCTTGATGATAAATGTCTAGAACTACCCAATATGTGTCCCATGCCCCACAATCGCTTATTCTTGGACTGACCGCTTTAGTCCTTCAGTTTTTCATTCACTCAAACGTCTACAGGACGCCTATTATGTGTAGCTTATATGTATATACATAAAATATATAAAATATTTGACTGCAGCAGCATCATCCCGCTTTCCTCAACCCTTGTGTCCAAAAAACACACACTGGAGTCAAGGAGGAAAAACACAGATGTGATGGGTGCACTGACAGATGGGGACACAATGGTGTGGGGGAGGAGGCTAGGCCAGGAACAGCCATTTCAGACCACAGTGACAACATGAATGAGGCCAGAATCCAGAGATACAGTCTGTGGGGGCTTCCCCCCGTGCAGTTTCACACACAGGTCAAGGCAGTAAGTGGCAAGGAAGAAAGGGAATCTAGGACAAACCTGCAAGAACCAAGACTTTATCTCAAAGGTGACGGGGAAGCCACAAAGGGATTCTTCCCTCATTTCCTCACCAAACCCAGACTGCGGGGCAACCATAAGGCAGACGGTTCCCTGGATGGTAGGTGTGGAGCTCCCTGCAGGCCCCGTGGGGAGGGGAACAGAGAAGGAAGGGAAGGGCGGAGTCTGGGCACCTTTGGAGACAGACCATAAGGAGTCCCCTGGAGAGACAGGCTACAGGTGCCAGGTTTGGGGTGAACAGCAGCAGTGGGCCAGGGTGCTAACCTCCCACATCATTCAAGCAGACTCTTCAACATGGTGCTCAGCGGGCCCACTGGGCAGAACTCAGCCATCTGGGCCTCTGCCCAGAACCCAGGGCCCCACAGCCAGGTCTCACAGGCTGACAGGAGAGGAAGCGGTCCTGTGCCCTCTTGACACTGGTTCAACATGGCTGATGTAGAACCAGCCCCTTCTGGTTATAGAACCAGCCTATAAGGGAACAGCAGCCCAGAAGAGGAGAGGGGACATGTGGAAAACCCTGAAGTAGGGTCTCTGGCAGGGTCAGGGCTGGAAGCCAAGTGGCAGGACACTGGTTCCTCTCTGAATGGTACTGAATGATGGGGAGGCTATGTGCACCCAAAGAAAGGATGCTTCCTCCCCATCCCTCAACCCTGGGTGCCAGCACCCATCACACTATAGATGGCATGCATCCTGGGGTCAAGAGGTAGGATGTGCTTTGTTGGGTGATGTCCTGACGAGAGGAAAGTGAAGGGCCTTCGCCTGCCAGCCGATAAGTCACCCTAAGTCACAACATCCAGCTGGAGGTGGGCAAAGAGCGGGCCAAGGTTCTGTTAAAATGCACAAGAAGAAGGCCAAAGGAGAAACAGGTGGGATCCTCAACAACCTGCCTTCTCTTCCCAGAGATGACCCATGAGGCCACCGAGGCAGGGACAAGACGAACCTTGGCCTCATACAGGAAGCTAATCTGATTATTTCCACGATGTACAATACTTTGCTTTTTGAATCCATCTCCCTAGATAATTTAGTGAGTCTGTCCAGTACTCTTAGGTGGAACCACAGAATTGCTGGAGAATTCCTATTAGCACACACAGGAGAATGAAGAAGAGGAACAGGGCCAGTCCCCAACTGGAAGGAGCCCTTGGTGGTGAAAGGGTGGATGACTACTGCTGGTGAGGCTGGGGAGCGGCTGGGGGTGGGGTGCAGGGAGGGGGGTGCCGGGATTGCTGGGATGGCCGGTCCTCACTTGGACTCCCAGGAAATTACAAGGCAGAAAAACCACTATGTGTGCTGAGAGCCACTGCTTTTTCTCCTTATAAAAAAGAACACACTCGATTTGGAACAAACACCACATTCTGCAAAGTCTCAGGAAATCTTTCCCCCTCATTTCCAAAATTCTACCTTTCTGACTTACAGAAGGGCCAATTCCAAGCACAACCCTCACAAAACTCCATCGCATACATCACATGATCATTGAAACTCAACATTAGCACTAGAATCCTGCTGTCTCCCAGTACAGCTTTTGGGTGGGATCTGAGGGGACCTTCCCTTTCTACAGCTCATGTTTACAGATTTTCCTTTTTAAAAAGAAGGGCAAAAAGTCTTACTTCTGGAATTATGAAGAACAAGTTTTCTGAAAAGATGGAAATAAGTTTTGCCTATCATTTTACCAGGAAGATGGTTCCCCCCCCCCCCCCCCCCCCCGCCCCATCAGAAGGGGACTTCTCTGACTTACAGGTGGAATGCAGGTGAGAGATGGTCCAGAACGCCAGCTTTCAGGGCAAACAAATGACCCAGATTAGGGGGCAAAGCCAGAATCAAGCTCCGTGAATCACCAAAGGGGGGCATGTCCAAGCAGACCCGAAGCCCACCCCCATGCACCCCATAGGCAACACAGTTTCTCAGTCATTAAGTGGTTAACTTGACAGTGTCTTCCAATTAAATCAGGAGTGGAAACCTCTGCCAGAGGCCCCAGAATCCTGGGGTCAGCTTTAGCATTTACTTCCCCTCCACCTGTACCAAAAAAAGAAAAAAAAAAAGCACAGGCCAGGAAGGTAGGGGAACCTGGGCACTTTCAGTGACAGGTTTGAGAAGGAAGGAGTCAAAGGGAAGACAATACCTTTCACTTGCAGTTACCCACCTTGGGCTCATTAGAAAACTTTGGCTACACATCAAAATGACCAGGGGAGATTTAAAAAAAGCACCAGTGCCTCCTGTGTCCAGTGCCCCCAACCCAGCCCAACATTTTGATATTACTTGCTCTGGGATGGGACCTAGAAATCTAGGTTTGGGGTTTGTTTTTTTTGTTTTTTTTTTTTTTAGTTCCCAGGTCATTCTACTGTGCAGCCAAGAATGAGACCCTTTTAGGTATTTGCTGAGTGTTTCGGGGACTTGCTGCACCCACCCCAGGTAAAAAAAGGGGCAGTGAGAGGAGAGGAAATCAATGATGCTGCTACACTCAGAGTTCCCTTAACAGGAATTCACCTATGAGGACGTTAAGGACCTATGCACACACAAATATGGAAATGATCTATAAACTTCAACTAGGTCACCAGCGAGTGACCCATAATGGGTCTCTGCAAGTGAGGTCTGTTCTTAGAGGATGCATATAGCCTATGCCTCGGTCTAACACGAAAGCCCCTTGGAACACAGCAGCAAAATCAGGCCCTGCTCTGCCCACAATGGAGGGCGCTCTGTGGAGAGGGGTCGGTCTAAAGCAGTGTCTCCCACCAGGCGCAGGTTCACTATCCGCTTTACACTGTGTTGAGCGCACGTGGTATTCAGCAAATCCGCACAACCTGCTCTATCAGCAAATACCTTTGTAGGAGTAAGCAAACTGAGGCCAAGAGCACAGCAAGGGCAGGTTTAAACCAAGAGTCCTGCTGATCCAGAACCTTCTCTTAAGCACTATGCAGAGCTGCTCCTCCCCATAAAAGCTCTGTGATGCAGGCATTGATGTAAGCTGGAAAGACCCATTTGCAGCTATCCTTTCCTACAGTTGCCTGGGTCTCTAGGATCTCATCTCCCGGCAGCCCTCTCCTATCCCTCCCAACAATAAAATGCTTCTTAGTCCCTAAAGACACTCTTCATCCACACGGCTGAGCAAAGACTAGCGGCCTCACGTGCAGCCACCCCATGGGTGCCACACGGCTGCCTGCTGCCAGCCTTCACACACTTTTCTAACCTAGTCAAAGGAGTTGGAGAGATGGGACCATAAATTGGCACCTTTATCTCAGCTGTTTGGGTTTGAAAGGCATCCAGGAAGTGAGGAAATGTCGCAGGAATTCGCCTTGAAATTATGTCTTCGAGGGCAGGTTGCCACTCTTCGAGAAGCTGCTGGCACAACTGTACCACGTGTTGGCCTCTGCAGGAACCTGACAACAAACTGAGTTTCCCCCCACAGCACTCTTAAAAGCACCGTAATCAGCTCAGAATAACTAACTTGTGGGTGTGATCAGGGGGCAAGGGGAGGACTTCCAGTTATGCTGCATCAGCTAATGAAAATCACCCCAGGGCTGCCCAAAGTAGGTTCACCTGGGGGCAACGTTGCAGAGGCAGAAGCATGCATGCACTTGGCTTTGAGAGATGCCTCTGCCGTGGGAGCAACCGCACATCTGCGCTCTGGAGGTCCATCAGAGCCTGTTGGCTACCTGACTCTAGGCTTCATCCTCCTAACACAATTTGGTAGGTCAGCACTTGAGGGTCTCCAGGGTCATATACTTTCTTCTATTCAATGAGTACAAACCCCAAAGGTAGACAGAAAAGAAATCAAGATCTATGTTTCCCACTTACTGTGTGATCTCAGGCAGGTTTCTGGCCCTCTCTGTGCCTCATCTGTAAAAGGTGCTTAAAACAGACCCTATGCCATCTCCTGAGACTGCAGAGGCACTCCAATGAAATGGGGCCTGTGAAGGCACACAGAGCAACGCCTCCTGACATCAGGAAACCCATGTACTGACCACTGCCATGTCTCATCTTGGAAGGTGGAACCCTAAGAGGCAGCTCATGCTTTTTCTGTAGAGATTTATTTATTCCAGAGAGAGAGAAAGAGAGAGCACGCTCATGTGAGCATGGGGAGAGGGAGAGAGGGAGAGAGGGAGAGAGAAGCTCAAGCAGGTTCCCTGCTGAGTGCAGAGCTTGATGCAGAGCCCAACCCCAGGACCCTGAGATCACGACTTAAGCTTAAACCAAGAGTTGGACAATCAACCGATGAGCCACTCAGGCACCCTGAGATGGCTGATGTTTTGATCACTTTGGAACTACAGAGAAACGGCTTTGGAACTACAGAGAAATGGCAATCCTATGCGAGTCGATACAAAGAGTAAATTCTTCTATCTTGAAGAACCCCTGCCTTTGAGTAAGCAGGGTGAATCTCATATTCCCTGCCTAACAGCCAACAATGACAGACCTTATGAAAGGAAGGCCCAGCATAAATGCAAACACATTTCTTCCACTTGGGCTATAAAAGCTGGAAATGGCTCCCAGGTGTGCGCAGACACAATAGGCCCTGCCTTCTTTACAAGGTCACCACGCGGGTCAAAGTCAAGCCAGCCATTTTCGGATTAGATGCACACGCTCCTGGGGCTTCCCTAGTGGTAAGTGGATTACAGAAGCCACCTGCAGGAAGTGGGCGAGGGGAGGAGGAGGAGGAGGAAATGGTCCTGCTTGGAAGGAGACTGTTGATATGGGCAGGGGCCAGCTCCTTTCACACGGGAGACTGAGCAACCCAGGAGGTGCTCCACCTCCAGGCTGGGCTCACGAGCCCCAGAGGGCTTTCGGCACCCACGGCTGCAAGGAGAGGCACTTCCCTCCAAGACCATCCACATTCCATCAGCATCCCTGTGCTCAGTGGATCTTGGATTGTATTTAAAGCTTACATGGTCACCATGTAAGGGGGGAGCCACACCCACAACAAAAGCCAACTCTGAACCACAGAACTTAAGCTACTGAGTTCCCAAAAAAGACAGTGACCTCCATGAGCATGCTATTTCCCTGGCCTCCCCTTCATCGGCTCCCCAGACCCACAGCTGGCGTTCGCTTCACTTTCTCAGCAAATGACTTGCAGATGTACCGCTCATCTGGCTGCCTCACCACCCCCCAACTCACAAAGAAAGGGGGAAAAAATAAAAAAAGGAAACACAGAAGGAAAATGACAAGTCATGACTGTGTGTGATTTGGCAGGCTCGCCGTGAGGGCCACTGTAGCTCCTTTCCCAGCAAAAGGCTCCCTTAGACTCAGGGCAAGAGGCAGTCTGCAGGACAGAACCCCTGGGAAGCTTCCGGGACGGAGAATGCTTTCCTTGTCAACTGGGTGTTTAATTTTCTATTTTGAGGCTCATCGGTGGTATCCAGCGGCTGACGAGGCTGCAGTTCTCAGAACCAGGGGTCCTGCTCTGCCTTCCAACAGAAGCTTGCTGGCTCTTTGTAGCAGCCTGCCTGCTGACAAAGCAAAAACACGGGGATGGGCAAGCGGGCCTTAAAATGGAACTAGCCATGTCCCAGGAGTACTCCTCCACGTACCCCATGTGGTGGTCGATGGTCAAGCAAGCCAGAGGCTCCATGTGACGCCTGTATCTTACACTCACCGGGGCTGGGAGGCGGGTAAAGAAAGGAGATCCAGGCAGGGAGAGCCTCAGCTAAAATGTCACTCCATCTGGGAAACATCCCCCTCTTCCACCCTACCAGTGACAGCAGCCCTCGCCTGCCTTACGACCGTCTACATCTTTCTCTGCAGCTAGCCTGTGAGTTCCTGGAGGGCAGAAACTCCAGCCTGTAAGGCATGTTTGTTCACAGGGGGCTTCACCTCACGCCAGCCTCAGCAGCCCCACCTGGGAGTCCCTGGTCTCCCTCCTGAACCCATCTCAGCCTCCCCATTCATGTGCTCACTGATGACCAGAATGATGGCCTCCCAGTGGCAGAAGGCGGAGACACCAGGAGGTGGGTGAGTGAGGGGGCAGGTGGGCAGGCAGGTGTGGGCCGAGTTTCGATTCCATCAGGGCAGGGGACGACTGTGCACCTTTCAGATGCTCCCTTTAACTTCCACCTGGAACAAAGCAGTACCATTCATGTCTTAGACGAGGGCAAAGATTTATCTGATAGTACTGACTGATAACCAGCAGGAAGGTAAGTGGTGCTAAAAGCACCTCCCTGCGCTGGCTCTTCCGGCCCAGGGAGGTGGGGCAGCATGCGGAGTCTTTCATACCTGCACACCTAGGCAGTAACTGGTCTCCTGCCAGGCTCGGCTGTTGGCTGAGTGCTCCCTGCCTCCGTAGTTACTGGTGGAGGTCTGCTGGGGTGATCGGCGTGATCACCAATGAACAGCAAATTTAGCAGAGACAAATTTATAACAGCCATGAGCCTCAAACCCACAGCCACAGCCAGATCTGTCCCGCCCCTGCTCCCTCATGGTCCATCGTCCCTAGCGCCTTCCTCAGAAGCAAATACCTCACCAGGCTTTTGAGCCCTGCTGTCCCAAACAAATGACTATTGCGGCTTCAAGAATTTGTCTAAGTAATTTACTGCCCTCCACTAGCTAAGCAGCTTTGTAAGGATTCCACACCTGAGTCTTGGGGTGCCCTGCACCACCCCCACAATCCCTATGTAAGCCCGGGCAGTGGTTCTCAAAGGCAGGTTCCCAGACCAGCAGCAACACCTGGAAACTTGTGAGTGAGTAAGGCAAATTCTTTAGTAGCACTCCAGACATGGGCTGAAGCCTGGCCATCTGCAGCTCAGCAAGCCTTCCAGGTGATGCTGACAGGTGGCTCAGTTTGAGAATCACACAGGAGATTGGGGGGAAAAGCCAGGATCTCCCGAGGGAACGGGTGTGCTGTTTCACCTAAAGCAAAGATTTCAGTTCCCACCAATGAAACTCTGGGCAAATGGGGCAGAAAGTGAGCACGCCCCTCAAGACACAGGAGAGGAACCCCGGCCCGGTTTTTCCACATAACATGCTATTTGCTGACGAGGACCATAGCTTGCCTTTTGCATGTAGGAAAAGAACAGGCCACATGCCGCTCAAGGAACAGGGACATTCACTTAAATTTGACTCGGGACTTTCTAAATGCAACTTTGTTCAGTTCCTGCCTAAAGTGTCTCAGTCACTATGGATTCCACACTCCTCAGGAGCAGGCACTAAGAGCCGCCAGTGGCCCAAACAGGGTATCCTTGCACACCAACACTGAAGCAGACTGGCCTTCCCTTACCAGCACGGCGACGCGGGGCTCTCAGCTGGAGGACGCGTCTCTGAAGCAGAATGGGGCAAGGGCTACCCAATTCCACATTTCCTAAGAAACTGGACTCAGTCCACTCTTAGCCTCGTGATTCGTGGATGGTCCAGCAAATTCCTCTGAAGGAAGGGCAGATGATCCTTTACCGTTGGGAGGATTGCTACACCCACCTCACCTCTCGTGCACACACCTATGAGCCTCCCCCCCCCCCCCCGTATTCATACACAAGGAGCTTCACCATCCAAGATTACTACTCTAAGTTGCCAGATAAACTATGATCTCATACTACTGCAGATAAACATGGGGTGTAAAACAACAACGGCTTTTAACACCCCTTCTGCAGATGATGACCTTCCTCCAGGTGAGGCAATATGGAGAAAGTTTTAAAGGCAGCTAAGCGAAGAGAAAGGCAAGAGGCCTCATCTCAACTCACTAGGGGGAGAACACCACACACACACACGTTTTTAGGAATCACAGCCAGCTGTTTACTACTCAGTGTGATTTCCCCTGTGCCGTATGCCTCATCACGAACAGCCTAGCTCCGGTCTCCAAGACGAGCCAGCTGAGCTCTGGGTCCCCTTCTCCATGGCTTCCAGGCCCATGTAGAGACTGACTCTTCTCAGCCCTGACAGGCCACGACCGATTCATCACGGACTCCCCCCTCCAAGGCCTGCTCTTTAATTACACTTTAACGTGCATCGATCTCCGCTTGAATGAGCCTGTAAAGAAGATTGATTTGGCCCCTCTTTTTTCTAGAGGGTTTACCAGGCAGGCTCATGGAAAGTGAAGTACTCCTATTGATTCTACTTCCCCAGAAGATACAGCCAAGGAGAACGCTCCATCCCTCACGGGCTCCGGCTCCCTCAACTCCACCCAGGGCTCCTTCCCCTGCCAGGGCTGGCTCTGAGTGGGGTCACAGACAGGACACCAGGTTTCATTCCCTTCAGGGTTTATTCTCCGGAAGTTCCAATAAAGAGATGTTAAATATACCATCCCTTTCACTTAATCCATTTTTCTTTAGGCGAGAGGTCACAGCAAAATAGGTAACTGTGGAGACTGATATCCGCCTCTGATCTTTTTCCTGGAAGATTCTAAATCTTCCAAATACATTTGCTAACATGAGAGAAAAATACTTTTCTCCAAAAAAAAAAAAAAAAAAGAATTAATTTTCAGATGAGTGGTTGCCAGGAGTCTGAGGGGAAGGGAATGGGGTATGGAGTTTGTTTTTGTGGTAATGATAATGTTCTGGAATTAGAAACTAATGATTGCTGCCCAGCATGGAGAATAAACTAAAAGCCGCTAAACTGTATACTCTAAAATGCTTATTGTAAATTTTAGCTCAATAAAAAAGATAGGAGGCAGCCCCTGTGGCGCAGCAGTTTAGCGCCGCCTGCAGCCTGGGGTGTGATCCTGGAGACACAGGATCGAGTCCCACGTCGGGCTCCCTGCATGGAGCCTGCTTCTCCCTCTGCCTGTGTCTCTGCTTTTCTCTGTGTGTGTGTCTCTATGAATAAATAAATATCTTAAAAAAAAGATTTTAATAAAAAAGATGGGTTTTTTTTTAAGATTTTGTTTTATTCACGAGAGACACAGAGAGGCAGAGATATAGGCAGAGGGAGAAGCAGGCTCTCCGTGGGGAGCCTGATGTGGGACTCGATCCCAGGACCCCAGGACCTGGGGATAATAACCTGACCCAAAGGCAGATGCTCAACCACTGAGCCACCTAGGTGTCCCCCAAAAAAACAGTTTTCAAGGGGCACCTGGCTGGCTCAGTCGGTGGAGCATGTGACTCTTGATCTCAGGGTCTGAGTTCAAGCCCCACGTTGAGAGTAGAGCTTACTTAAAATCTAGGAAAAATAATAATTTTCAAAAAAAATGTTTTTTTCTCATGACTAGAAGTGAACGGAGCAGGCATAGTGAAGGGACAAGGTTTAAAATATACACCAATGTGGGGCCCCTGGCTAAGCCAGCTCAGGGTGGTGAGTTACGGCCCCAGGTTGAGGATAGGGGTTACTTAAAAAAAAAAAAAAAAAAAAAGTACACCCACCAACCCACTACCCCCTGAACTGGAAAAGAAGTTACCTGGACCAAGCCCAGGGCCAGATGGGAAGCATGTTACAGCTGACACGCACGAGACAAAAAGCTGCCCTGCTTTAAAGGGAATGTCGATTTCACAGCAAGCTTTTTACTCCTAGGACTGAAAAAAATCCAACCATTTCCACTGTAACCGATCTTCTCAATGATACAAGTGCAATAACACCACAGGAAAAGCGGAAATTTTTCTTCACCAGAAATGTCACTTATGCATCAGACAAAATTACTGTTGCCGTGGGAATCGTAACATGAGTTTCCTGGACTTCAAATTAAACACACACACACACACACACACACACACACACAAACCCACAGAAAACGGAAATGTAAAAACCTACCGGCAGATTTTGCTCCCATTTAACAAAACTTTTGTTTCTTTTCCTAAGAACTGTTTTTATCAAATTAGCTCCCTCACTCCCCAACCCAATCCTATTAATAGCTTTCCTTGAGTTTCATGCTTGTTATTAAGGACAAATGGCTTTGGCATTATCTTCAGAACACGATACAAATAAATCTACTCTCTGACAAATACTTTAATTGAATTAGGTTCCTTTAATCAGAAAGTATTACCCAATTGAAATTTTACTGAATGACTTCAGTTACCAAAACTCGGCAAAAGTCTGTTTTGAGGCCCTGAGAGTAAAGCCGGATGCACAACAAATCTTCCCCCTCCTCGCCCCACCCCCAGGGTCCTCCAAACTGTGACCCCTGTGAACAAGGGCCCTGGTGTCTGGAACACCGTCCAGGAGCCAGGTTACAGGCATGGACTCAGGACACTAGGAACCAAGCATGGAGACGATGAGATGATGATCTGATTTCCACAGGCAAACATGAGTAATTACAGGGGTCGGAGCTGCAGACCACAAACCCACTACTTCTGCTGCAGCCAGAATACTTACAGGACAGCGGGCTCGGTCATCTCTTTTTTGACCTCACTGCCTCTGCTCTCAGGTTCCAGGTCACAGAGGAATATGAAAGCTGCAAGTGGACTTTTACCATCTGTCTCATTCAACAGATGAAACAAAAGCAACCTGTCCCAGGACATATGCCTGATCCACCCTCTCCCTGATGGACCCACCTACAAACACCTCCCCAGAAACTTGTGCCATCTTCTCTACCTCAGCTGGCCTTAGCCAGCTAGTCTCTTTGCACATTTTGCTGATTTTTTGGATCCTCTGCCTGCCCACAACGGGAAGGTGAGATGGAAATGAGAATCTGGGGATTAGGACATGAAATGAGAAATGTATTGATCTACCATGTTTTCACACACTATGTTAGGAGCTTCCCAGATGTGACAGCACTGAACCCTGGTGAGGACACTCTCGGATGGCCTCTGGCCCCCAACAGAAGAGACCTATTACATGTTTGTTGAATATATGACACCTTTTAATTCACTGGTTCTGAAGAGCCACAGACACCAGCAAAACAAGCTCTTCTAAGCCTGACGGATTGAAATTATCCTGAGGACAGAGGTGCTGAGCGCTTCATGGACCAGGTTGGAAAGACACGCTCATCCGCTGCCCAGTGTTACTTTCTTCCCAGTCCTTTGCACAGCCCTCGTGGGAAATACAGAAAGGCATGAAGGATGGTGGTAGCACAACCATCCATAACCCTGCTACCCCGATGTCACACCACTAACCTAACTTTGCAGGCACTAAACCCAGGGGAGCACAGGCCTCTCAGAGAAAAGGAAGATCAACACCCTTCAGCTTCCATGGTTTCAGAGAAATCACTGACCAAGTCAGATGGAGACCAGCGTCAGGCCAAAGAGGTGGCTGCCAATGTTAATCTGCATTTTCCAAACTCAATCAAAACCAGGAGGGAGTCTTTATGTCTTCTCCCTGCTTTACATAGTTTAACGCTGTCTAATTGGAATAGCAGGAACAAGGCCAACCAGCCCCACGGCTCCAGACACTTGGGCCAAGGAACAGAAATGTAATTTTAGTCAGCAGAGCAAGGCGTGATTCAAAGGGATACAGGCCCGCAGAGCACGCTAGGGGCCCTGCCTATCTCTGGCAGCGGGTAGTTCAGAGTCACCTGCCACACTCCCGCACCTGGTACATTGGGGCAGATAAAGGAAAAGAGCATGCCTGGGCGTTCACATCCAATCTCAGTTCCAGCTCTCGACTTGGCAACTTACAGGAACTCAGGGATCCTTGGTTTCCTGTAGGTGACACAAAGATGTTCTCTGTGTCCCTGGTTTCCTCCCCAAGGGAAGAGCAAGGGGAGTGAAGGCAGTGCTTCTCACACTTGAATGAGTAGGTACAGGGCCAAGAGGCCTCATTAAAGCAGCTTCTGATCCAGTGCGGCTGAGCTGAAGCCTGAGATTCTGCATTTCCAATGAGTTCAGTGCGGGTAGAACTTTGCTGGCCCAGAAACCATACATTAAGTGGCAAGAAGTCAAAAGCATCTTCTAGTGCTTTGCTTTCCGAATATACAACAGAACATCACATCCTTAATTAGCCTCAGGTATGGGTAACTCATTTAATTTAGATAGTCGTTCAACATGTTCCAGATGCTAGACATAAAGGCAGATGGTACAAAGACACAGTCAGACCCTGGCCTGTCCATCTTGGGACAAAAGGCCAAAACCTTCATTCCAGCATGTCACAGAAACAAGGACTGACTCATACATCCTATGGTCCTACAGGTAAGATCATGCCAAGGCCCAAGGGGCCAGGTGACAAGGCCACAAGCCAGAAGCAGCAGCCACCAACTGTCAAACACTTCCTGGGTGTTGTGCATGATGCCTGGTGTTTCATATACTATAATGAACTTCTCTTAAACCTCTGGCTCACCGTCCCCATGTGCAAAATGGATTAAGGGAACTCTCTATGAGGAAAATGAGGTTTGGAGAGATAGAAAGCTGTTTGTCCAGGACATGGAGCTGTGGCCACAATTCTAACCCCTTGCAATTTCAATCCTGCCATGCCTTGAAAAGGGTTAAGCTCAGCACTGCATCTTATAAGGACAGAGCACCTCCTGAACACAGGGCCTACTGCCAGTAAAAACCTGACACCTGCAAGCTACACAGCCATCGTGGGATGACGTCTTCCCACCAAGTCCCTCTGCTCTGCCTGCCAAGCCTCGGTGTGGAGAAAAGATACATGCAGGTGAGCAAACGAGCTCTAACACCAGCAGAATCAAAATCAAATAAAAATAGGCAGGGCTGGCATGGAAAAGGGAAATTTAGTGTGAAAAGAGAGATGCTCTGCTGGAGGAGGCTGCCCATGGAATCTGGTTGAGAAAACTGTTGGACTCACAATGGGTTCATATGGAAAGACCTCTGGGCAAGTTTCAAACAAGCAAGCACCTCCAGCTGAGAGCTGAAGTGGGCATAAATCATGAGCAAGGGCTCTTAGCAGCTCCAAAGAGAACTCACCCCCCTCGCATCCTTCCTTCCTTCTTTAAGTTCCTTTATAGCCTTTTTCATTTCCAGAGCATTGTTGAACACTTGATCACATCAACTAATTCCTTACTTTTAGCTTGACTTCAGAGGCCTGGGGGTATTTTCTTTTTTAAAGCTGTAAAAGTGAACTGGGTCACGTTACCAGATTCACTGCCACAAACACGAGCTTGCTGTCTTGTAATTCACAAGGCTTCCTCTAACTCCATTCACTCCAAGTTGCAATTTAACCACCAGGACCAAGAAATTTATTAATTCTATGTACCTCTGGGCAGGGAGAAGACTAATTTCCCCCCAAATTAGGGTGAGGCAAGTCTTCCAGGTTTTAATTCTACAAACAGCAAGACATTTGCCATGGGCATTATGGCCATGTGGAGAAAGGCCGTTCTTTACCAGCGAGCACGGGGACACAAGTTTTCCTGGCACCAAATGTCAGCAAGATAATGTCCCGGCCTCATGACCCAGCCCAGGGTTCCCCACGTGGCACCACTTACAGAAAGAGAGAGATGATGTGAGATGAAGCAGCACCCAGGGACGGCACGGCTGTCAGTTCATTGTTATTGAGGTACCTGTAACAACAAGAAGTTTGTCATTTAAGTTAGCAATTTGAAATCAAACAAAGTAAATCAAAAAGCAGTGCTGAGTTGGCCATGGTAAGACAATACTGAAATGTTCAATAAAAGACAGAGAGTTTTATTTTTTTTTTAAAGATTTTAATTATTTGAGAGAGAGAGAGACAGAGACAGAGAGAGAAACAACAAGGGGAAAGGCAGAGGGAGAGTGAGAAGCAGACTCCCTGCTGAGCAGGAAGCCCAATGTGGGACGCGATCCCAGGATCCTGAGATCATGACCTGAGCTGAAGGCAGACACTTAACCAGCTGAGCCACCCAGGTGCCCCAGATGATAGTTTTAAAAGAGAATTTTTAAAGGTAGACAAGTCACATGAGCTCACAAAAACAAACCATTTATCACACACATGGTTTAGAACCAAACACTCTCAGAGTGCTACCTGTCTTCCAGAGTCTCATCTAGCTCAAAATGCAACACTGACAAACAGGGCACAGCGACGACACAAGATACGGGGTGTAGAACAAAAGCTCTCTGAGGTCATTGATGGGGATGCTCTTTGTGGGCTGAGAGTCAGAAAAGGATTTGGGGAGAAAGACCATCCTTTCCTGGAAGCTTTTATATTCTGTGACATGGGGTTCTGCGAATCACAGCTCTGCCATCACCCAAGGGTGATGCCCTCATACCCAGGGCCAGAGCCTCACCCAGGCTCATCTCCAGGAGCCTGGGATATGTGGGCCAGTTATTCTGGTGCCTCAGCTGTGCAACAAATAACAAGGGAGCTGGGCTTGTAGTGTCTCATCTATTTGTGATTCCAGCTTTCCTGAACTTGGGTGAAGCCTCCAGGCATGTTTTCCAGGAATGTGTACATACACACACTTTTGTGCAAAGACATTTTGAAAATCCACCACAGCCCAGATGTGCTCTCTAAGACCCTTTCCTGCTCCAGCAGCCTAAATCTGTATTTTCAGAGTTCTTATCTCTTAATGAAAGGGAAAGCCCACAAACCAAAACACAGCTCGCGAGTCTGCCCCCAGAGGCTTTCCAACCCAGCCTCCTTACATGGACATGTATTTCCAAATCTGGGAAGAGACTCCAAAATCAGACTTGCAAAGTGAGCCCAAAAATCCTTAAGAAAGCCAGAGCATAGTGATCCAGCTTTCTGCTGGGTAACAGGCTGGAAAGAAACGGTATCTAGATGCGGAATCAAAGGGATAACGCTAGGCTATCTATTTTTTTTTTTTTTTCTTAAGAGTGTGTCTCTTACACGGACCATCTTGTTACTCTCTGAAGACAAGGTCACTGAAATAACAGCTGCATTCATACAAATATACAGCTAGTATTTGCTTGAATAGAATAATCTGGTTGTCTGCCATCTTCTATAGATGTGAACAGGAGGAAAAAAAAAAAAAAGGAAAAGGCCTTGAATTATCCCATTTGCTTTCTGCAGCGCCAGAGCCAGTTAGAGATGAGGCTTGGCAATTACTGGGCCGTGGGACACAGAATGTCTGTTTCAATAGCTTCATGACTGAAGCATCTGGCAGAGAGAAAACAGATCCGTATCATGTGGCAAATCCCTTCTTCACTTAAAGGGCCCTTGTCTGCGTGTTGAAGTACACAATTAATTACTTTCACAGTCTCTTATCTGACTGCCCCCGGAATCAGATTGTTTCTGCTTCACCTCTGTGCTCCTCCAACCCCGCAGTGATCCATTTCCTATCTTGATGCAGGGATGATGAAAACTCTCCAGCGGTTTTAATCTCTCCTAATACATTTTCACGGTACCATCAATGTACTCATTACCTGAGGAGACCCTCAGATCTTTGTAGAGCAAGGAAAACTAAGGTCAGGGCTGCCTGCCAATAAGGTAGCTTGCGTAAAACATCTTCAGTGCTAGAGATCTGTTCTAGAACATGGTGCTAATAATAATGTCAGCAGCAGCTAACCTACGGAGGGGCTACTACATGCCAGGCATGGCTCTAAGAGCTTTTTCGGTGTATTAACTCATCTTTAGACTGCTAGGGAGGTACATCCCATGGACATTTCCATTGTACCAAGGAGGAAGTGGAAACTATGGAGACGTTGACCAACGAGATAGTCACCTACAGTAAGTGGCAGTGACCCGGTGGGGGGGGTAGCCCCCAAGTCTAGCTTCCTAACCATTCACTACCCTGGATTTCTTTAGAATTACAGCAGCAACTCCACATGCCTGATGCAACTTCATCATTACAACTCTGAGTTAGGTACCAGGTACTAGTGCTGGTCCCTACCCTATATCTAAGTGTTCTAAGTCAAGTTTCAGTTGCAATCACGAGGCTAAGGCCGCACAACCAGACAGTCACAGGGGCAAGAGCTGAACCCAAGAACGGCTGCAAGTGAGTGGAAAGGCCAGCAAGCCAGAAGGCTCCTAAACCTCATGGTGGTTGTGCTTCAGCCTGTTTAGGATCTGACTTGATGCTAAACCTTGAAATAAACAGCATGGACTTCTCTGCAGGGGAACTTTTGCTGAACGACTTTAGTCTCGGGCCAGCCTGACTGCACATGTGACAAAGTACTCCACCCAATTTCACAGAAATAAATGAACAAGGAAAAGGGGCATCATAATAATAGTTCAAATCCTGACAAAAACTACTGGAAGTGGGGCGTACAGGTGCAGCAGACCAGTGCTAAAGATAAACGAGGCATTTTAGATCTAGTGGCAGCCCCAAGTAAACAGATTTAGGCAGAGATCACAGGCTCTGATCTCAACAGGGCTGCTGGATTTATGCAGAGGACAGTTGGGAGTCCAAAGGAGAAGAACTGCATGGCCCGCGTAACTCTTGATCATTCCTACATAAAAAGAACCGCTAGCTAAAATGTAAGTCAGTTGGCGTCACCATTACTGGCTTTCTCTTTGGGCGCTGTCCCCTGTAGACATGAGAACAGTATCCTCAGAAGGCAGTGGAGACTGCACTCACTCTGAGACATAACCAACTTGCCAGACTGAAATAGAGACCAGTCAAAAATAGCACAGCCAGAGTTCGGAGGGAAAGTTTAGCACAGTCTCCACGAATAAGGAAAGTAGGAATTTAGGACAGTCTTTGATGAAATCTTCAGAGTATCTGGGGTTGTGCAGTTTTCTATGTGTCACACACGCCCCACACTGGCTCCCATCCAAGGCCCTAAAAATCCTTCTAAAATGTCTTGCTTCTTGAACTCACTTTTCCTGGTGATGCAAGAAGTGCCTCACTCAGGTGCATCAGACCACGAATTGTGGCCTGACTCTGGAGCTGGAAGAAGAGGTGTACATACAGTAAACAGGGCCACATGGACTTCCTGACCCCAGGGGAGAATCTAGAGGTGAGCCTTTTCCTGCTCACCCATCCTAATGTCATCATGGGCCTTCTGGATTCTCTCTAAAAGTGTCCAGTTACTCAGCTTGCTGAAAGGAAGTTCTTTTATTTTGTAAGAGTCAAATGTTTAAAAAAAAAAGGGGGGGGGAATTTCAGAGTAATTATTATCTCAATCAATGGAGGCTTTGACAAACAATGAAAAACAAACCGAAGGAGTGATTTGGGGTTATGGGGCTTTGGGGCCGTTTTGGTTTTTTAATGGCCGTATTATTTATTCAATAGCTGATAGAAGCACATAGTAAAATTTTTAAACCGTTTCAAAAGAGAATAACCAGGAATACACAGTGAAAAATGAGGCTTCCTCGCACTTCAGCTCCCTGGTCCGCTTCCAAGAGGAAGTGCCTGCTGCCAGCTACGAGAAATGTGCACATGTTTTTCTCTTACACAGATGCTTGTGAATTACACAGACTTTTCTACAGTGCAGTTTTCCCCTTAGTAATATATCTAGTAGATCTCCCCAGTTCTTTTGACCAGCTGCAGGGTACTCCTCTGCTGGCAAGAATGAACTATCATTTATTTAGCCAATCCACTACTGGGGAGACGTTTTGGTTGTTCCCAAACACAAGGAGAGCTGCACATCATAACAAAGTTGGGCACGAGGTTGAAACTTCAGTTAGCTCTGCATCTCAGAAGGGACAAGATCATCAATAGCCGGGAGGAGAGCAGGTTTTGGAGTCAGAGCCACTTAATCAATAACTATTATTAGAGCTTTTAGCTACTAGAGAATAAGGCATACTAAATAATTACTCCGGCAAGACTTGATGATACATTGCTTCTACACCAGATGGCCAGATGTACCTATTTTAGTATGGGGATAGAGGAGATTTAACCATTATAAACAATGACCGTTATGGGTGAACTTGGTGATCTCCGCTGAATGCTTTACACCCACTATCTCACTCAATGACACGTCAACCCTTTGAGGAGGGTACTAAATTAGCACTCCACCTTAAAAGAAGAAACTGAGGCACCGTGACAGAGCAGCCGAGCAGGGATTATTAAGGGGAATTTTTTTACAGTTCAGGTTTTCAAATCAGGTAGCTCTGGGTTCAATCAATCCCAATCCTACCCTTTAGCAACTGAAGAGCCTTCAGCACATCACTTAACCTTACTGTGCCTCAGTTTCCCTTTGGAAAAAATGTAAACAACACCAGTATCAACTTCAGAGGGTTGTGGCAGGACCCAGCTGAAATTCTTAAACCTAGCGGCTTAGGATGGAGCCAGAAATAGAGCAAATGCCTAACAGGTGGTGGTAATTGGCAGCCAAAGAGCAGTGCCTCAAAAAGATACCCTCTGGTTCTTCCACCCCTCCCTTAAACACCCAACAGACACACACACACACACACACACACACACACACACAGACACAGACACACGGGAGAATGATCTCGAGACCCCAGAGGGTGAGCCATAAATACCCAAAGGCAGGGCACACGCAGGCTTCCCGGCTGCCTGGAGGAACATTTTAGGTCAATGGCCCTGGAAAGCACACAGCAGCACCCAGAGTAAGCATTCTCTGGCCAGGCAGCAAGCACGGGACCTGCATGCAACTCTAAAGAGGACGGTATAAATAGCCCTTCTTATTAACAGAGGAGCCTGGCCGCCCAGGACCCCTGGCTGGAAGCCCTCCCTGGTGGGCTTTCCACAGAGCTTGTGGGCAGCGAAGACCGTGTGGCTTGGCAGCAGCTGCTCAAGTGTCCTCATGGCCTCCAGGGACCTCCAACCGGCTTGCTTTCTCTCTCCACCCGGCCCACGATGGACTGCGGTTCCGGGCCTCCAAAATAAAACCACTGCTAAACCACCGCCTGCTGCTTTGCCAGCCTGTGGTTCTCCTCTTGTTAAGGTTTCCAGAGTTGGAGGGAGGGCTGTGCAGGATTTAGGAGAGCTGACAGTTCCTGGGAAAGCCTTGAACCCAGTTAATTTAGAAGCAATTGTGTGTCAACTATGATTTTTTTTCTTTTCTTCAATATCCTTTCCCCACCCCTTACTCCCCTTACTCCCTCTTTCCCATCTGCCTCTACCACGGGTTAAAATGACCTTCAGGAAAGGCCCTTCATCAGTGAGAAGTTCCACTGCTCTGGGCTCTAGGGAATTCATCTTGTTCATCCCAGTGTGACTGCAGGTGGTCATGGTGGTAAAAAGCCCAATCAACTGGCTCTCAAGGATTTGTTTCTTAATAATGTGCCCAGCTTGGGGTGCTATGTGGTTCCAAATGTAGCATAAGGAAATAACAACACTCAGTAGCCTCCTCGTGTGCCAAGCTCTAGACATCATCTCCAGTGAATAACTATGGTACCATTGGTAATGTGTTCATACATCCATGTTGCCAAAAGGGAAAAGAAACACCGAGGTGCTAAATAATTTCAGCCAAGTCCTCATGCCTTGGTTCCTTCTAATGTCTGGAGAAGGTGGCAGTGAAAACAGCAGTGCTTAGGACAATAGCTAGCTAAAGTCAATCCTCATGAGTGCATCAACAGGACGAACAGTCACACACATAATTAAGAGCCCAGGATGCTGTCAGGAGCCTCATCCTACTCAGAAATGCGACAGGAGTTCTTCTGAGGAGGGAGAAAAGTCAAGGCAGAGGGAGAAGGGGGTATTTTATTACGTCAAATTAGCACAGTGACCCACCTCACACTTCCTTGCTCCCTTCACTGGCTGCTGACCTTATGCCAAAACTAGGGTTCTGGCCAGAGTATTTCCAAGGGCTCCTTCCAACTATGAAGTTCTTTTAACTTTGGAAATTTAAACCTTTTTAAAAGACGCATAGAAACTATAAACACAATTTGGAGAATCTGAAGATGGGGCTAGGGGGTGCAAGTATTTTGCCAATTGTACCAAGTGATGAAATTAAGTTTCCTTTAGATAAATCATCCAACAATGAAATAAAAAAATAATAATAAACAAGGGCTTCTATCAGTTACAATGACCAAAACATGTAAAGCACTTACCTAATAATATCTAATAAAAATATCTGACAGTAGAAGCATGGGGTGAATAATTTATGGAATATCCACGTGTGGTCATTTTACATAAAAATTAAGTAGGACATTTAAAGTTTAATTTACATACTAATGTATTCAAAAATGTAAGGGTTAAGTATGAAAAAGATACAAAACTATAAGAAGGGAAAGAAGCCAGACCAGTTTGATCCCAAAATTCTGCCTGTAGAGGTATGTATTTTTCACTAAGTGTTCATAATGATTATGTCTGGTGATTTTAGTCTTTACATAGTTCTAGACTTTCTAAGTTTTCTGCAGTGGTTAGGCAGGGCTTATATAGAAGTTTTTCTAAAGTCCCTGTGGAGCTAACATTCCTGATAACCCTGACATCTATGTTAAAAGCAAAATTCTTTACAGTCAAGAAGGAAAGGGGGATGCCTGATTTACAGGACATTGCACAAGGCAGGGGGGCTGGCTGAGAGTTCCAAAGGCAGTAATAATGCCTGACTCTGGAGAAGAGAGGGGAAAAGTAAGCCTCTATTGTCCATTCTTCTATACCTTTGTTTCCTGGGAAGCAGAAGGAGTGGGCTAGCACATGTGCCTCTGCTGAGCAGGTTGCTCTACCTCCGCCCAGTAAGTGGGGGGAAGCACCTGTCAGGTGTGCCAACACAGTGGGTCCAGAAGGTTTGCACAAATGAGGGGATCCTCCCATATGCCCACTGCAAACCCATGACTTCTCCTGGATGACAGCACACCCATCACTGACTGCCTACGAGGAGGGCGGCAGTGAAGGAGATCAGAAAGCAGTACAATCTGTCATAGGCAGCCAGTTTAGACTCCTGATCCAGGGGAGTGAGAGAAACGGTTTCCCACCTCCAACCAGAGTTTTAGGAGAAAGCACTCACACTTCCTGTAGATTCGGCAAGTCCTCAAAACCAGCAGGGTCAATCTCAGACAGTTTGTTGTAACTCAGGTTTCTGGCAAAGGAAGAGCAAAAAAATAATAATAATTAAATCAACATACAACATTAAACCCCAAATTCAGGAATCTTCTACTCTGCCCCCCAAACCAGGCCCTCTCCTTCATAATTGCCCCTATCCCATACATTATTTTAAGTAACCTTATTCATTCTGAGATTTACAGATATAGCTCCTCCCCACTTGCATCCACGAATAAGTCACCGTGAAAATCTCAAATCACCGAAATTGGCTAACCCCATATGGATTTCAATCAATATAACTGCACCACTTAGCAACTTCAAAGAAATTCTAAGGTAAGTCAGTCCTCTACCTACATGAGAGTGTGGTGACCCAAATGTTTTGCACCAAATCGGGTCCAAGGCTATTCCAAATGGCATTTTAAAAATATTTTACTAAAGCATCAAGTATCACACAGTAGTAAAGAAAAAGAATAGTCAGGCACTGACCCTTTACTGTCTACAAATCAGTGGTTCTCAACCAGGGAAGACATTTGGCAATTATCTGGAGACATTTTTAGTTGTTACAACTGCAGGGAAAAGGCGGGGGCAGGGTCGGCTACACACATCTAGCACACGGAAGCCAAGGATGCTGCTAAGCATCCCACAAAAAGCACAGGAGAGCCCTTAACAACAAATCTCCAGCCCTAAGTGTCAATGCTAATAATCAGGGGTTGAGAAATCCTAGTCTAAGCAAGATCTTATGGACTAAAAATCGCTAAGATGCTCACTCAAAGTTGAAGGAACTGCTTAGAAAGGGGAGACCTCAGGAGGCTCTAATCATAAGGCTTTCCATGAACACAACATGCCCACCATCAATGAATAAATACTGGGAGAGACAGTCACACAGGAGAGAGGAGCTATGGTTATGGGAAATCTGTGGCTGGTTTTAACCAAAGGCTCACATACATGCAAGCAGCCTCCTCAAGAAGATAGCACCTGCCAAGATCATTCAGAATTACTTCTCTCCTTTCATCCCCCAGCTATACCCTTAGAGGCACACAAGGAGCAAGCTGATCTGTGTTCAGTCAGCCGAGCTTCTTGGATCAGCCCTCAGCCTAGACCAGCTTGATCTTTCAGGAACAGAAATCCAGAGACATGGTCCAGAGGGGACCTTGGTGTATACTGTGCCTTGCTCCCTGCCACCAAAACACACCCAGTCCCACATATGCCAAAGAGGTCAACAGTATTGATCTCAGCTATTAATTCCATAGGCATTAATGCCAATTAACAGTACTGCAAATCATGAGTTTCAAGTCTATCATTTCGGCAGCACGTAAGTGGCAACTAGCTTTTAAACTTACTCCAGAGACATTCCAATCAATACTAACCTACAGCTGATAGCCATTTCATTGTCGGCTCAAGACATTCATCTAAATAAAAGTCAGACTGCATTTGAAATTAATGGTACATCTGTGTTCAGGGCACAGCCTGAATTAAAAGCAATTTGTCCAGAGATTATGTTACTATAAAAATTGAAGGTGGTAATTTTTTAAACCACATATTGAAGTCAAGCATGAGCTTGTCTGTGCTTGGCGGTATTTATGATCGGGTACACAGAAATCAACAGGTTAGACTTGAAAAAGAAAATCCACACATGGAGAAAACACTCCCACATCAGAAAAAGGACTGGACAGAGTGAAAACTTTCTTCTATTTTGAGCACATGAGCATAAACAAGAGGGAGGGAAATACTGTTGCTGAGTCCAGAGATAACGTGAGTTTACAATATCTACGACATCTGCATCATCATCAGTAATGAGAGTTACGGAGATGGAGGAGACATCAGGAGAAGACTCAGAAGTCACAAAGGCAAGAAGCCTGGAGGGCAAGCAAGTAATGTGGATGGTCACCCTGCCAGGCGTGCAAAGAGGCCGACACAGCAGTACCTGCTTGCCCATCAAAAGGGGCATTTGCTCTTGTCCAAAAACAAGGGCAATGCAGACCAGTCTTCATTTTCAAGAGAAGTTCAAACTCTGAATTCTTAGGTGAAATCCTTTCAATTCTTAAAAACAAAACAAAACAATTCTTCATGGGCCAAACATAACGTTCCTGCAGGCCTGCAGGCCACATCTGGAGTGAGGACCACCAGCTTTTAACCTTGAATTCTGGACAACTGACTCTTCAGGCTATTAGGTTCAAAATGCATGTCTTGTCTCTGGCTTATAGATGTGGCCAGGGGTGGAACCAGTCTCAGGCAATTAACTGGTAAACTATCTGGAATGCAATTACTTCCCTTACTCCCCACCCCAGGAATGGTATTAGAATAAAACCATTTTTAAATCATGACACCCCTTTGGTCTGTCATTCTCTTAAAGAACAGACAAAATTTACTTAAATTTCCAAAACGTTATATGAATCCTGCTCTTCGGATTAAGGCTCCTTGGAAAAGGGTCTTCTGCAAGGTAATCTTACGAAGAAGCTGAACAGTATGAGGGCCTCACGCTGAGATTCCAGTAAACAGCAAAGAAGATGAAGACACCTGTAAGTGGAAATTTAAGCTCTCCCCGGGTCAGCCTGAATGAGGCCACTTTTTCCCTCTGAATGAACTAGAAAAGCCAGGTTATCAACAAATGAGGGTCAGCAGACTGGTCTAAAGGGTCATTCTCCTCTCAAGAGTGCCGATTAGCAATCAGAGAGAGAAGACAGAGGCTGAAGCTCGGATCCCCTGCAACAGCTTCAACTTTCTGCCACCGCAGAGCCGTCCAGCTCTGAAGTCTGAGAAGTGACCAGTCCTAAAACCTGGGACAAGCTGCTGATCTCCAACTGCTGTGATCAGGAAATGGGGAAAATATTTACCGCAGTCTCCTTGACAAATATAATCTGAAACAAAATCCTCAGAGACATTTTCTTGTTTGCTCATCTCACTGAGACAAACTCTCGGCATGGCTCTCTATTGTGGTAAAATATACAAAACATAAAAAGTTACCGACTTAACTGCTTTTTAAGTGTGCAGCTCCATGGTATTAAGTACAGTCACACTGTTGTGCAACCGTCACTACCATCCAGCTCCACAACTTTTTCTTCTCCAACTGAAACTTTGCACCCCGTAAACACGGACTCCCCATCCTCCCCGCCCCCTGGCCCCCTCCACTCTACTTTCTGTCTCTGTGGATTGGACTACTCTGTATAAGACATCTAAGTAGGGCAGCCCAGGTGGCTCGGCAGTCTAGCGCCGCCTTCAGTCCAGGGTGTGATCCTGGGGACCCAGGATCGAGTCCCACGTCAGGCTCCCTGCATGGAGCCTGCTTCTCCCTCTGCCTGTGAGTGTGTGTGTGTCTCTCTCTCTCGTGAATAAATAAAATCTTTAAAGAAAAAAAAAAGACATCTAAGTATTTGTTTGGCATATTTCACTTAGCACAATATCCTCAAGGTCCCCCCATGTTGTAGCCTGTGTCACAATTTCCTTCCTTTTTAGGGCTGAATAAAAGTTCCATTTTGTGTGTGTGTGTATACATATATCCCACATGTTGTTTATCCATTCAACAGCTAATGGACAACTGAGTTCTTTCCACCTTTCTGCTATTATCAAGAATGCTGTCATGAGCACTGTTTTTTTTTTTCTCCCAGCATAATTTTTTATTAAGATATAAGTGACATGTACCATTATACTAGTTTTGGGTACACCACATAATGATTTGATACCTCAGTGCAATTCTTAAATAAAGTTTTTTTTGACCCTTTCACTGTTATGCTTCTTGATATCACTCATTTCTCAACAATTAAAGAAATATGTTTATTCACCCCAAGGATTGTGCAGAGAGGGGTGTGAATTCTCATCTTGGGTCAGAAGAACAATCAAAGGGTTAATTATAAAAAGGGGAAAAAAAAAACTTTCATGAGGTCTTTCTTTCAGGTGGCAGCTGACACGCACACAAATCTAAAGCATCTCACTTATTTCTCCAAACATGATTGCCCCTTACCAGGCCCGACATCTGAATGTGTCTTCAGTTGAAGGTTTCAGATTCTCCTGTCAAAACAATTCATCTGTCAGCAGGACAGATGCTGTCAAAAGCATTTCTGCACCTTTCAGTAGCAGAGAGGGCTGGAAAGAAACCTCCGGGAATTCAGTTACTGCCAATTGCAGCTTTCACTAAACATTTTGTCAGCCATTGTCATAACACAAATTTTCCCTGTTCTCGTACAAAGGGTGCGCAGAGCTTGGAACAATTGGGCCCAGCCATAGATATTCTTTCAGCTAATCCGCTGAAAGATGACCGTCCGGCCCACCATTTGGAGAACACACAAGAGGTACCTCTGTGGAGAATGGCTCAAGTTTTATCCCGGTTTTATCTGTGTCTGAGAAGCAAACTGTTTAACAGTGCGAGACAACAATCTGCTTGCTGAGCGTTTTTCCTGACAAAGACCCCCGACCCTGACCCCACTGAATGAGAAGAGCTAAGTCTTTGAATAGCTGAGCAATCCTCACCATTATGGAAACCTGTGCTGTCCAATTCGGTAGTCACTGGCCAGGCGGCTACTCCCATTCACACGGAAAGTAATCAAGATTACACCAAACTAAGAATTCAGTTCCTTGGTCATGCTAGCTAAATTCCAAGTGTGCAACCACCACGTGACGCTCCCCACTACGGTGAGGCACAATGCAGACAGGAGATTTCCATCATAGCTGAAATTTCTATTAAACTGTACTATATTGGGGACACCTGGGTGGCTCAATGGTTGAACATCTGCCTTTGACTCAGGTTGTGATCCTGGAGTCCTGGGATCCAGTCCTGTATAGGGCTCCCCGCAGGGAGCCTGCTTCTCCCTCTGCCTATGTCTCTGCCTCTCTCTGTGTGTCTCGTGAATAAATAAAGTCTTTAAACAATAAAACTGTACCATATTGAAATCATGCAGGAATTAATACATATCTAAAGTGAACTGGCACTTAAAGAAGAAAATTGGATTTCAAACATAAGTTTGAACTTCCCAATAATTCAAGAGCTTTCTTAAAAATGTGGTGGGAGATGGATACCGACAATATTAGCTCATACATATCCTTTAGGCGCACGAGGTTCTTAACCATCCCAACAGAGAAGACATTTGAAAATTCAATTCACTAAGAAGACACTGAATAAAAAATGCCCTCTGAGTGTAATTCTATAGGCTTAAATCAGTATTTATATAATCTGACCAGCACCTCCCTGGATTACAACCAGAACCACATATTACAAACTTGGCAAACACTATTCAAAGCTGGCAAACAATAATTCATTGACTCCTTGGAGTCGAAGGATAAAAAGTTGTTTGCTATTGAGTAAGCTGTGGTGAGGAAGTAACCCCAACATCGTTACACCAACATAATTAGCACTTCATCCTCAAATACAGGCATTGCTCACAGGCCACTGACTTATCCAGACAAAACCTCCTGCTCAACACATGGCCGTGTTCTTTAACATTAACTGGAATCAGAATTCAAAGTGGAAGCAGGTCCTAACTCTATGACAAGCATTCCCTGGGGAGTGAGGTTTTCGTGTTCAGTTTGGTTTCCAGGCCAGCCCATTTCCCATTACTCAACTGAACCCCTGAACTCCATAGTACTTTGCATAGGTTAAGCCTTCAGGTGTTTGCTAAACTGAATAATATAGCCAGAAAGAGAAGTGTGAAGCAATCCAAAGACCCATCTGGGGAGCCCTCCTGGGGCACCCAAGACTGACCTGGAAACCCCTTATTTCTTAGAAAACCTGGGCCCCAGTCATCTATCTCTTCTTACCTCAAAAGCTGTACTGCGTGCCACCCATTAGAAAAGGAGTCACCTGCTTAGGACTCCGGGGAAAAAGTGATTGGTTTTCAAATTTCAGGGAGTGTGAGTGAAGAAGAAAATACAACTCGTTAAAGTTACTTAATCCCTTAAGCTTTTAAAGCCATTTCTGCTGCATTCTTACCTTCTGAGAAATTATGTGTGGTACACATCGAGTTCCAATGAAATCACTACATTACACTCCCTAGATCTACATTATAGGTTTTATGAGAATAAGGGATTTCTTTTTATACCTACAATATTGAATGCTCTCATCTTGTTTTCTGTTGTGATGTTTTCCCTTCATTGACCAAAAGCTACAACTAAACAAGCTGATAATATGTATTAAAGGTTTATATTGAGAATAATAATAAAATTGCACCTTAAATTGGAATCATTCTTCTGGCAAGAATTCCCACTCAGGAGAAGGTTCTGTACTTGCTGCCATTTTCGTCAGTAAGCTAAGTAGCCCCATATTCCCTAAACTGAGGCTTGCAAAAAGAAACGCATTCTGCAAACAAATGCAAAATCACTCAGATAGCAACTCACTACATACAGCTCATCTTGTAAACTTTTGGTCAGTTCTATTTAAGAAAGTCAGGAATGAATCACAGTTATTTCAATTTCTGAAAGGGTTACATTGATAAATCTCTATGCACATGAGGCCCGCAAGCAACTCAAAAGAAGAGATAATATGCTCTAGCCATATGAGGACTTCACAATGAGTGAAGTCCTCATTTTACTCCTTAAAATCAGCTATAGAAATCGGTGTGGGCCTCTGAATTCCAATGCTTAAGATATTAGCTGACAGAAGCCACCCAGGCCTGCTTCCATAATCCCATAGATCTTATATGTGCTTCTCTATCTTAATGGTTCACACATCTTACCCCGGCCCATGGATAATCTGAATACAAGTCTAAGTCTTTGTCCTTTAGTACCAATCAAGTTCAACAAATATTCAGTGACTACAATGTGTCTACAATGTGTACTGTGCTCTGATAAATTCTGATACAAGTTAGGGTAAGATCTAGCCTGTGATCTTAACGGAGTTTGTAACGTACTGGTCAGAAAGACTCTGAATATATTACAGACTCTGTAAATAATTGCAGCCAAAGGCTCTGATATGGCAAGCATCTTCTGAATGATAGACCAGGAGTTGTAAATTGGTGGCTCTTGGGCCAAGGCTGAACTGCAGGGAAATTATGTTTGTTTGTGAGTAAAGAGTGTTTGGAGAAAAAGTCTTCACCAAAAAAATTAAAGTTTCAGTTTCTCTTGAAAATAATCACTGGGAAAGCATCCCTAATAGTAGCCACCAGCAACATTTTTTTAGCAAGTACTGCAGTTGAACATGGACCTCGCTACTCCTATTCTCTCTCCTAGGCCCTTCTTACTCATTTGCACTATCTTCCTGGCCCTTGTAAGTATTTGGCATCCTTGGTATGGGTACCACTGTGTCCAGATGGCATTCAGAGCAGGAAGATCAATTATGATGAGAAAGGTTAACCAGAAAATGAAAGACCTTAGTGAATTCTAGAAGAATAGAAAAGGAGCATGGTTTTTAAGGAAGAAGGCCAGGAAGTAAGGCCACAAAGGTAAAGTAAAATAAATAAATAAAATGGAAGGACGGACGGACGGACGGAAGGAAGGAAGGAAGGAAGGAAGGAAGGAAGGAAGGAAGATTTCCAGAGGAAGAAAACAGCTCCTTGTTTATCTACTTGAAGTTTTGACCAAAAGAGTCAAGAGCCCCAGCTCCATGAACCATAATCAGCATTTGCTTTCTTTCTATTACATCCCTTAAAGCAAGAGGTTTTAAATCTGTCTTTCCTACCCAAATCTTAGTTTGGCTGAAGAGACAAAGTAATTGGGTGTGTTGTGTCTCATGCCAGGCTGCAGGGGTGGTCCCAGAGGGAAGCCCATAAATATCCCATAACAGTCTCTGAGTAAATATGGTACATGCATCATTAACCTCTAAAGATTAATTAATTTAATTAAGAGGCACTCTGGCCTCACCAGCTCTGCAGTTAGTGGGTATTTCACAAAGGGAATCTGAGCAGGAAATAGCTGCTGGCCACAAGCTGACCCTCCCACAAACCTGTCACACAGGAACACCACCCATGACCACCCCAGGAGGGGAGAGGTGTCTACAGCCACCATTTGGTTTTGCTGTTACAGAAGTGGCTGTGCAAAGACTTGGAAATGGGGAGGGAAGAGGGGTCAGGAGTCTGGTCACCTACTCTCTACTTTATCATTTCCGAAAAGGGATCACAAATTCACCCTTTCATGGAGTGCTTGAGCTCTATAGGACTTTCCAAACTCATCACGCCCGTAATAGGACTGGTTCCCCCTTGCCGGGCACCATCCATCCAGCACAACAGTTTAATCTTTAGCTCTTGAACACCCAGCCATTCTGTGGAACAGAGGGAGCCTAGGGCCTCAGAGCCAGGCACTCCCTGCCTCATCAATCTCTTGTCCAATGATGCTCTCATGTCCTGAGGTACCAGGCACTCCAGTGTGAGCAATAGGTTCATCAATCATGATCTAGAGAAGACAGAAACGTGGCAAGAAGGCGTGCTCACCTCTGGCATCACACTTAAGGTCTGGATGGAGTTCCTTCAGAGAAAGGATGGAGGGAGATTCTCCTAAATGAAAACTATGCTCTACTAAGGCAGGAAACAGACTTTTGCTTCTGTAGTAGTTAAAAGTCGGTCAAAAGGGACAGGAAGTGAGGGACACATTAATCTGGTGGATAAATTTGGAATCTGCTTCACCAAGTGCTCTGCGAAGTCCACCAGTGCCTTCTGGTCACAGAATACTGTTAAGATACTTACACCTCCACCTGAACCCCTCGGCCCCTGAAATATCTGCAGGAAGATGAGCATCTTATAGAACCACCACTGTAAAATTTAGGGTGTTTATTAAAAGCGTGATGCAGCTTTAAAATTCATTAAATTTGGTTTCACATATGAAAGATGCAAACTAGCAATATCCTATAAGCGTTTTGAATGTGACCCGCAACAAAATTGTGTAAACGTTGGCACAACCACCAATTCTAAGTGATACTAGGATCAATTTCCTTTCCCAAGACACTGAAATGATTCTCCACTTAATCACTGAGTGATTTCACACACTTCATGCCCTCACCAAAGGCCTCTCAGATCGGAAAATAACTGTTTTAACACAGCCCCATAAAAAGTACTCCTGGTCACAAGAACAGGGTGGTCAAATTCCAAGCCTGTCTTTCTGGCAGAAGGTACAGCCGAGGATTTCGCTGGGATAAAGGGATAAGGAAATTCTACACCAGTGACTCTGGATTCTTCAGAAATGAAACTTTCAATACTCCAATAATATATTACTTCCCGAGCACGACAGACACGTTAAAATATTCAAAACAAACAAACAAACAAAAAAACTCTTTCCCTCCATCTGAGTCATTACATACCCTCCTCAACCCTCTCATCCAGGAGTTTCCCCAAAGCAGGAAAGGGTCAAGGCATTTGGTGGTTTTCCGAACTCCCATTTCTGACAATGCACCCTCCCCTCGAACACGAAGCCAGTCAATGAGAATGAGAGTACACAAACCTCTGGTTAAAGAAACATATGCCAAAAGATTAAAAAAACAAAACAAAACAACTTGGCAGTAACACCTCTGGACACCTAACGATCGAGGTTTGTTGTTGTTAAATAAAGTACAGTTGACCCTTGAACAACATGGATTTGAACTATGTGGGTCCACTTACACTTTACATTACAGTAGTGTCAATGCAGCTTCCTTCCTTAGGATTTTCTTTCCTTTGGCTTACTTTTATTATAAGAATTCAGTATATAATACACATAACACACAAAATATGTGTTAACCGACACATATGTGTTTATGTCATCAGTAACAGTTCTGGTCAAGAGTAGGCTATTAGTAGTTAAGTTTTGGGGAAGTCGAAAACTATACACAGATTTTCGACTATGCAGGGGGTCAGCACCCTTAACTACCACCCCCACTGTTCAAGGGTCAACTGTATTTAGAAGGGTGATTTTAGGCAAATATACTTTTGGGTTACAAAACAGCAATATATAGTAAGTTGCCTAACTGTCTCCCTTAAAAGGGAGGAAGGAAATGAAAGCTTTCTTTTTAAAGCAAATACATCTGTACAAACAGCAGCTTACCTTAGTGTTATCAGCATCTCTTTCCTCCCCAGCCCACACACAAACGTACACACACACTGACACAATTTAAGGGACAAATGACATAAGTGGGTGTAACTACCTTCCCAGGCTAGAGCTGCCCATAAGGAAAAATCCTTCTGGGAAACCAGAAGTTCCCAAGGGTAAATGCTGGAGTCCTTGATCAGTTTTCACTGTAACATATGTGGATCTTTCATTTTTCCAACGGAAATCACACCCACTACTCACTAACGTCTCTGATATTTCTTTGTGCCTGTGTGAAACCCAAGCATCCAAAATCAGTAACGCAAATAAAAAAATCCAGGTGTACTTGCACTTACCATGATACTCGACATTATAAACAGACTAAGTGCAAGGTTCCTTCAAAGATTATCAATATAATATTCTCTTCTTAGTTTTCAACATCGTCTTCCAGATTTTAAATATTCAAATAATATCTTCTAGGTTTATCCTTCCTTTCTTTCCCAGCTATGTCAAACTTACAAATGAAGATCCCTCAGATACAGGGAACAGATCCCCGGTATTAAGTCAGCCAAAGTCAAAAATTGAATTTACCCACAACTTTTCAAGAATACATCCTGTTGTATTACATGGAGGCACAAGAGTATCTCTAGCTAAGTATTTTGAAGAAAATGCAGTTTTAAAAGGTCAGCCTCCTGGCTAACAGTTAAGTCACTGACTTTATTAGCTAGCTTATCAACTTGGGATTTTGTTCTGTCAATTTTTCCGTTGGGCTTTTTAAAGTTTATGTGTGTTATGAAGTGCCTGGCTGAAGCCAAAAGGCAAAGTTTTTCTTTCTACGATTCTAGGATGTCATGAAATGCCAACCACATAAAAAGCCCATCTACATGGTATTCCTGGGGCCGTACAACTTCTTTGGTCCTGGTTGCCAAACCATGGAGAAGACGTGAGGTCAAGGTGTGCCAACCACACAGTACTGCAGCATGCCCTATCGTACACTGCTTTCTGCTATTAAAACATAGTACTTCCTTTTCACTACAATTACAAGCACAAAGAATCAGATGAGGTGTGTGACTGCCATCCTTGAACATATTAAAATTTTACTGTGTCAAAAAGGAAGCTGGCTGTGAAAATGACAGCACCATCATATACTTCCATTTCTGTTTTTTCTTTTTTTAAAATCATTTACCAAGGCCTCTAAAAAGATGCCTCACCTCTTCCACGTGGTCCGTCTACATCCAGCAGGGCCCCATGCGTTGTAACACAGAGAAGCCCTCATATCTGTGCCCTTCCCCATCTCTTCCTGCCCCTCCACTGTCTGCAGTTCCAGGTCACTGACTCCCAAAGGTGTGTCTTAAAGGGTAGGTCCTCGTGCTAAATTCCACTTGCTAAACTCTACTTCGATCAAATAACAAATACTGGCACCTGTGGGATGTGAGTCTGTTTTTAAAGTAAATCACCACTAACAGTGATGAAAGCCCTACCAATAACTGATCATAAGGGACTCCCTTCAGAGTCCCAGTGACAGGTTGGGGAAACCTCAGGAAGACCGCATGTCCCTTGAGATACTCCATATCCTCTCTGCATGCTAGCGAGAGGTAAGAGCCATTCAATTCCCACCTCAGTAGGAAACCAAGGCAGATGTGTCACACCAAACCCAGACATCAGCTACATCAAGGCAGCTGCCCTAGGAACAGGTAGGACATCTTTGCGTAATACATGTGATGTGATGAACACACAAACCCCCCAGTTTCCACCATCACTCCTTTTTAAAGATGACGTAATAAAACTTAACTTGAGTTAAAATCTCTGTTGAGCTTGCCCTAGCCAGGTAACTCCTATCATGGCTTCCTTCTAATAATCTCACTACCTCTTTTTTTTTGGGGGGGGGGGGAGGGGGGCTGATGCTCTTGCATACTTGACACTAACGAAACTGGCATCGCCAAGCCCTCTGTAGTTAGAGGGCAATTTGGTTCTGTGCCACAAGATATAGGAGATCAAACAAAGGATGGTTTGGGGTGTGGCACAGCTGGCTCTGTAAGGCATTCAGCTATGACACCCAACCTGTCCTCCAGCTAAGCCTCTCCAGGCTGGCTTTCTCTTCTCACTCTCCAACACTCAGTTCTCAAATACTATCAAAGCAAATAAAAGACCCTCGGGTCCCAGGTCCAGTTTGCATGGCCACACAAGCATGACTCTGCAAAAAAGCGCCAACAACTTCCTTTACCTGCCCCACACTCAGTGGTGATCGATAAACCAGAGGGGGGTTGGCTTTGGTTAGGTTTAAGCTTGCATAAGCACAAAGAGAAAACCACCCACTCTCAAACCCAGAGAGCTACTGCAGAAAGCACCTGCACAAACCTGTCAGGGTGGTTTATAAGGTCACAAGCACCTCAGAAAAGATCTTTTATTCCTTAGGGCCGTGAGACCAATGGTAGGCCTGCCACACTGCTGGTGTCAATATTTATCTAAGACCTAGGTATTCATGATGGTATAAACCAGGCACTTTTTCAACTTACTCATTCATGTAATTTACCACTACAAAGCCCCCAAACAGAGATGCATTTACAGCTTGAATTTCTTTTCTTCCATTTCTATATGGGAGGCTGGCTGTGGGGCCTGCGGTCTATGTCAGCAACAATTCCGGCAGTTTGAGAATAAGGTGCTCAATGTATTCCAATATCAAATGTCATTGCACCTGAGGACAATAAAGAGAGGGAAAAGGGAAACAAAGCACCAGCTCTCTCCCTTCCCATGGCACGCATGTTTTTAGCACTGCAAATGAGCAAAGCCTAGACCCTGCAGTAAAGTAACTGAACCCCTAGAACCACGCCCAGGCATTTCTAAGTGTGACTTACTCACACTGCAGGATTAATCCAGCAACCAATACCCAAAGGTATGCAATGCTCAAAGGAAGACATCTGCTATTTATTCAATAGCCCTGTCTGGTGGGCCCCCTTCTCCTCACCCTTTACAAAGTCTTCCTCCCTTCACCTCCAAATAAAGGCTTATACACAATTCCCCTTCCTAGGTAAAAGGCAGAGGGGTAACTAGTCTATTCATATCACCTTTAGACCTCCACAAATAGCTGTGCATTGTAGAAACCAGGCTCACAGATGGAATCCTCCAATCTTTCCCCATCAAAGTCCTCAAATCAGTTAGCAACAGATGCTAACTGCAACTCCCTCCATGGGCTGTGCTAGGTTCTTCCAAGGAGACCCACTGCTGAGCTCTTGTGGAGGAGGCCAACTTGGGGTTTTCATACCAAGGAAGCTGAGGCACTAGACAAAGATGGTTCTCTCTCCAGGGACAAATTGTAGAGCTTGCCTCAAAGCCCTCTTGCAAAGTTGCTGGGAAGTGACAGACGTCTGAAGCCAGCTACCTGATTTACTAAATCTTCTTTTCTGACCCAATACACACAATTCTTCCTAACAAGACAGCTATCCCTACCAAGCCCTTCACTAGGATTCTAGACATGCCACGTAGCCTGATAAAGATCATCAGGCTGCTATCTGCCAACAGGTTGTAAATCACTTCAGCTCCTTCCTAAGCAAAATTATGATGGCAAGTGATGAGCTATGATATATGGTGCACGTATGGTCTGTGAGAGGCCAACATTCCTACCTCTGCTTTAAATACGCCTGTTGAGTGAAAGCAGGGAAGCACTGAGCCGAAAATGGTAGCAGCTGAGGGTGTGGTCAATTCTTTTTTTTCTTACATAAAAATATACATGACACTTAAGCAGCCAGTATTTCCTCATGCACATTGAAGTTAATAATTCACAAACCAACTGACATTCAAGGATCAGAAAATGTAAAGGTGGTTAGTGCAAACACTTGTGTTCTTGCTCTTACTTAACAGCTGGTTTATTTAACTGATGGCTTGTGTTGCCATTAAGGGCAGGTAGTACTTCAAAATGTTATTTGTTAAGCTACCCGGGTAGCTTAGCTTCTGAGTTTCACAGTATTCAAACTCCAGTATTTATTTTCCCCTCAGATGGAACAGTTAGACAATGCTCATGAGGCAAAAATACGGGACAAAATTATCCTAGTTTGCTACTTTCTTGTATTCATGCTCTCTCATTTCTAATCTGGCCCCTCCTAATGAACAACCCTCAAAGATACTAATGTACTGAAGGAGCAGTAGGTACAGTTGGAATAGCACTCGTCCTGGGGACCAGTGCCTGGATCTTAGACCAGAATGTCTTCTCTACATGAGGAAGATACACCTCCCCAAAAAGGAAGGCCTGATTCACTCTGCCCTCAGACCTTAGCTCCCCACCTCTTTTTTCTCTTCTGTGTGTGAAATTATCAGGTTATTCTTACAGGCATGGAAAGTACCAACTGAAATTTGTATTACAAATAAACTTACTTAAATTTGGGCACAAGTTTTCCTGATTTTAGAAAATACAGTTTTAAACATAATTTAACAGTTTGAGAAGTCATAAAATAATACATTTTACTTATTCAGGAATAATGAAATAGTCTTATAGTCTGTAATAAATTTTTAAATGGGAAACAATGGTGCCTTTTGTTTATAAATTATGAAAACTCCAGTAACACTAACACATTAATAATATACTATTAGTGTTACATTATAATATAAACATACTATAACAGGATATTTAATACTATTGATTTTTTTTCCATAGGATACTGAGATCTTTTTTTTCAGTAGAGTTGAGACACAATCCACCTCTCTTTCTTGATTTCCCTTAGCTTCACCTTCTCTAAAATCATGCAAATGTATGTTGAGAGTAGGGGAAGGAAGAAGGAATCTAAGGAAGCCTTTGCCAACCACTTCTTGAGTATCTCCACCCTGTTGCAAGACCCAAGCCTTCCCAGTTGTTGGTTGTGGTGGTTTTTCAAACACAGGAAATTGAAGCTTGGAAGTGTGAGTTCTGTGTACAGCCATGGACCTACTACAAGCATGTGAACCACAGCACGGTTTATGAATCCATGATAGCCACAAGGCCACATGCATATCCAGAAGCCTTGTTAAAGAGGTTATACATTAACCACCACACATCTCAAGGAAGATCCTATCACCTCCACCATCTCCACACCTTATACATCCCGCCTTTGAAAGGGCTTTCTGGAAATTGCTACCACGGAGTTTAAAGTAAATGCGAGATGGGTCCATTTTCTAGTTTTTAGGAAATGGCTACTTTTAGCAGGTGCAGCTGATCCTTCAAAGGTATCAAGGGAACCTCTGGGAGGGAAACAATAACACCACACTGAAAATGTGTGCAGAAGAGCCAACCTGGGGTTATTTCTACAAGTGTGTGTAGGTGGATGCTTCAAGGACATAGGGAAACAGTGCCTGGGATAATTCACACAGCAGAAAAGCCAGTGGTCACTCACATTTGGTTTGGAAATTAACAAACACACAAATGCTCATTCAGCACCTGCTGTGTGCCAGGACTGGCGCTGGGTTCTAGGACCGTGCGGTACAAGCTGGCCTCTACCCACCGAGCGTTTACAATCAGGAGGAGAAGACAGACCCTGAGGAGGTAACCAGAGATGTGCTCTGAAGGCTATCCTGGAATAAGATAGCAGCCACCATTGCCTGGACATTCTAGGAAAGCCCTCTGAGGAAATGTTTAACCTCAGACCGGAAGATAAAGATGAGTCACGGAGGACGAGACCACAGGCAAAGGCTTCAAGGGAGGAAAAGGCTTGGCTGGGCAAGGAACCACTCAGTCCTGCCTGGGCCCAAGCTCCAGAAAACCCCCGATACCAAGCAACCACAGGGGGGTAGGGGGGAGACGTGGAGTCATAGGGACCTGTAAGTGAGCCTACAGAAGCCCACTATCCAGAGTGGCAGCTCTCACGTTTAAGACTTCAAGGCCAAGCCCCTCCCCCCCCCACTACCACCACCCTCAGCTTTAAAATGCAGACTTCCAGGTCTTGCGCCACAAATTCAGACTCCAAGGTCAATGGAGAAGTTAGAGAACACCTACCGGCTACCCAGAAGACTAACAGGGAGCCACCAAGTAACCCCTATTTCACTTGTCTAGAGATGGCTCACTGGCCAGTCTACCTAAGTCAGTGGATCGCCAAAGGTAGTGCTGTCAATGTTTTTCCAAGGTGGACCTATAGACCTTCTTTTAAGGTCCCTCCCACCACCTGGAATCCCCACCTCTATCCACTTGGCTCATCTAGAATGGGGCTAAAGAGTAGGAAATTAAAAACAAAAAACACACAGAAAATCTGATCTTCTACATCCAAGCCAAAGGCTCTAAATGCTTACAGAGATTCAGTTCTAAACCCTGCATAACTCAATGAGCCCCTCTCCCTCTGGTTTCTTGTTGTAAAGGAAACGCTTGTAAGGCCTCAGCTTCCTTTCCCATGAAAAGCCACCAGGGCCAGCGTTTTCAATTAGCTGTGTCAGCCCACCACACTGAAGCCGGCCAAGTTCAATTTGTCTTCCCTCCCCCAGCTTCCGGTTGCCACCAAGCACTTCACACCTCCCTATTGTAAACCCGTCCAGAGCAATTACCCTGACTGCCTTTGGACAGCCTCAATACTGCATTTCTGTCTAATTTATAGCTGCAAAGCTCTGTCGGCAAAGGCAGGCTTGCCCTGGAGCAGAGGAAATGCACAAAAAATAGACTTGGCTATAAATGTACATGCACAGCAAGTTTCCTTAGGTTACAGGTGGACAAATCCTCCCATTCTCCTGGTGGAGAACCCTGTGTGTGTGATGAGCTCCCGCAAAGACCCCCAAACCTAGATTCACTTCAAGAATAACCACCATTCTGTTCTCTTGCATTTCCTCCCCTGCCTGGGATTCCAGACTGGGCAGCGGGGTGAGGTGGGGTGAGGTGGGGTGGGGTGGGGTGGGGTGGGGGCAGTAAACCAGATAAACCAGTAAGTACTGTCCATTTTATTTCTACCTGAAGACCTTAAGTCTTTGAAAAAAAAATCTTAAAAATGCACTTTCTCTCTCCTAAGGAAAGTAAGACAGAAAAGCATGTCTACCTGGGGAAAACCCCAAGCCATTCAAAATCGTACAATCTCTTTTTAAAATGACCCCATTAAAAAGTAGGCAAAGAATCTGGACAGTCCTCCAAAAAAGATACACAAATGGCCAATAAGCCCATGGAAGGATGCTCTGCATCACTAGTCATGAGGGAAATGCAAATCAAAACCACAGGAGATAGCACTTCACACCCACTAGAATGGCTATCGTGAAAAACACAGACAACTACTACTGGTGAGACTGAGAGCAAAGAGGAAACTTTATACACTATTGGTAAGTGCATACTGCCTCTGGAAAAGCCTAGCAGTTCCTCAAAAAGTTGAACACATTTACCCTATGACCCAGCAATTCCACCTTAGGGATACACATACCCCAAGGCAAGTGAAAATACACATTCACACAAACACTTGCCCACAGCAGCATTTTGCAAAAGAGCCAAAAAGTGGAAACAACCTAGAGCCCATTAACTGGTGAATAAACAAAATGTGGTGTATCCACACCATGGAATATCATGCAGCCATAAAAAGGAGAAATAGCTGATACGTGCTCTAACATGAAAGAACTCTGATAATATCATGCTAAGGGAAAGAAACCAGACCCAAAAGGCTAGTATTGTATGATTCCATCAATATGAAATGTCCAGAATAGGCAAATTCATAGAGATAAAAAGTAGATATTGCCAGCGGGAGGAAGAAAGAATAGGGAGGGACAGCTAGTGGATACAAGGTTTTATTTTGGGGTGATGAAAATGCTCTGGAATTAGTAGTGATGGTTGTATAACTGTGAATATGTTAAAAACCCTGGATCATAGCTCAGCTCATGTCTTGATCTCAGGATCAGGAGTTCAAACTGTTGTGCCAGGTGTGGAGCCTACTTAAAACACCCTGTATCAAATCATTTAAAAGGATGATTTTCATGGAATTTGAATTGTATTTCAATAAAGCTATTTTTTAAAAAGAAAAAAACCTGCCTGCCTTATCAGACTCTCAAAATTCTAAGGAAAATGCCAACTAGCTACTTCTGTACCACAAGAATGCAAAAATAATTTTCCAAGTGCTAGTAGATAAATGAAGTGGACAGCAGACAAAATACCCACATTTTGAATGGTAAAGCCATGATACCACCTTCAAAATTCCCTCCCACCCAGTCAATCCTTGCTGCTTCCTAAACGACTATGACTCACTACCAGAGCTCTGCTCAGGGAGCCATCACAGGTGGAAAACCTCAGCTGGAGTATTAGCCTCCTGCAGAAAACAAATTCTCAGGATTTGGAAAGAGCAGGGGTTTTTTTTTCTTCTTCTTCTTCTTCTTTTGCGTAATTATTTAATAAGGCCGTGGAAAGCAGGGTTCCCCACTGCCAGCCATTCAAAAATTAAGAATAAGCCAGAAGGCAGGACAAAATGTCACCACAATGGGGAGAAATAAATTAGTTAGATTAAGATGAAGATCTAATTGATTAAGATCTAACCCCAGGCTGCTTTTAGAATCACAGCATGCTATTTCTGGAAAAAGTCTTTCCAGTGGAAAGGTTGGAGACTATACGTTTCAATTTTAGATTAAAATTAGTTGAAGATCACTGAGAGCAGATATAAATGCCCAATGCGCCCCCCACCTCCTTTGCCCTGCTACTAGTATGCTGGTCATGCCTGGACCATAGCATGTCCCCTAGACCAGCAAAGATGTAGTTAACTGGGAAGTCCGAAAGTCTAATGGGGCCTGGATTCTAACCGACATCAAAGAGATTCCAGTTGTTCCCCTTGTGCAATAAACTTCTTTCACCCAACATCATTCACACTTTCAGAGTGCAAAGTTCACTCTGATATTGGTGGCTTTCTCACTTTGTAGCTTTTTTGGCAAGTGCCCCTTGGCCTGGTTGTTCATTAATATATAATCAGAACATTAAGAGCATTGTTTCACCTTCTAGGGAGCCTGTGGCCAATTTAATAAAGCTGACACTGTCCTAGTGTGGAGGAACCACCTTGCAACTAGCAGAGAATTCAGATGCACAAACAGGGCGGGGGGGCGGGGGGGATACGGGATACGGGCCCGCATGTCCGCTCAAAAACACACACAGTTAAGTATTTCACAAGATGTTTTTGATATTCCTCCACGGCAAAGGGGTAAGATTAAAATGCTTATCTCACCGCAGAAACTGACCTGGTACTTCTTTCCTTTTAATCCTTTCAACAGCAAATTACTTCTTACCTTTAAAACCCTTCCAGGAAGCAGTGACAGCTGCGGCCAGAAGACAAACCAAAGAGAAGGGAAGTCTTCCGTGCCACCAGACAGTCATTGAGGATGCGGGTTTAGTGCGCTACTTTTACTTTTCAAGTCAGACACACACAATGACAACTCACTTTCAAGACCATGTTTACTTTGCTCAAAGCCACATTCTAAACACGGCCTAGTCTGTAGAAGGGAAGCAGCGTACAGTCCAACCTTGTTTATGCTCCAAGTAGGTTTGACAGAAAAACCACATCAATTTGTTTTAAAATAATTTCCATTTGCTGGAAGCTGTTCCTGAAGGGTTCTCCGCCACGCTAATCTGCTCTGATTCCTACCAGCTGTAGGTACCAGGCACGCCAGCCCCAGGCAGGGCGGCTTGGGCACAGGCAGGCTGGCTCTGCAGGGCTCAAGCGGGCTGGGGCTACTTCTGGGTATCTGCAAAGCCACCGCAACATTCCCCTCCAGAACACATAATCAACTTCAGTTTAAGAAGAACACAAAAACATTTCCTAGGTCAGATTCAGAATCTGTGAATCTGTGACGAGCCCACACAGAGCACGGTGTTCTCGGCAGTGACACCTGGGGGAAAGAGGCTTTTCAGACTCTAAGAAACACATCGTCTCTCGAATTAGGGATAGATCTGTGGTTCAAGCCCAGAGTTCACAGATGAGGCCATGAATGAAGTTCATTTATTCAGCTAACTCTGTGTCAGAAAAAGAAGGAAATTTAAAAAGGAAATGTCTGTGAGTAACATATGCAAAGATCTTCAGCCTCATCATCCAAAGAAACGCACATTAAAATAATCCAGTGCAATTTTCAGGTATTAAACTGGTGTACGGTTACCGAAAATATAAAGCAGCATCTAAATGTTCATGACGGTGTGGGGGAAATGGGTACAATTTCATATGTAAATTGGTGGCCTCGTAGGAGCACCAGTGCCAAAAATCTTAAGAAGTTGTATATCCAGGGCAATCTGAATTTAGTAACTCAGCCTATGGAAATATGAAACGTATAAACATATATGTATAAGGATGTTTACCCTAGTTTAGGAAAAAACTTAGATGCCTAATATCAGGGAAAGTTGAATTATGCATTAAATGGTATTTTTAAAAATGTTTAATATTACAGAAAATATTTATGATATTGAGTCTTTTTTAAAAAATAGAATTACAAGTGTATAGCAACCTTAATTTTGTATTAAAAAATATAACTCAACCGCAGACATATTCATACTCCAGAGTGATCTGGTTGGTCACTGGATAATGAGATCATTTTTTTTTCGTTTGTAGTTTCCTCTTTATTCAACAGACATGTCTACCATGTGTCACCAGAATATCAAAAGTAACTAAAATAAAGGCATGGTAACTAGACTATAGGTCAATAGTATAAAATCCCATTTACATGAAATCATGTTCCTTGACTATCATAACTTACTGGGTATTAAAGGACCCTCCTACAAGAAGATCTTGATACCATTAAAATAAACATTTGAGGCAGAGCTCACTGAGCTGAACACAGTTTTCCCCACTACTTGTTAGCATCTCCAGGAGACTGCCCACACCTGAGGTCCATGCGGAAAGGGGCCAGATTTAGAAATCTATCTGCTCAGAAGTCTCTGGCCACGGAAGCTTCTATAAACCTAAGTTGCTAGTTTGGATTGAACCAAGGAGGGCACGGTAACCTGCCCTCAGTGTTCTCACAACTCACTCCGGTCAAGGAGAGCAGCCTTTTCCTCTGCCAGCAAAGAGCGAGAAAAACGACCTTGGCCTGACCATCCTTTTTGTCAAAGTAGAGGTCTTTGGAAAGTAAAGAAGAGCCAAGCAACCCAGACCAGCTGCCCTGGCCAGGGCTCAGCATAAACTGAGCAGAATAACCACAAGGGGAAGGGTGTCTAGACAGCCTCAGTCTAGGTAAGAAACAACCCTCCCCTGCAGTGTCAATCCTCAAAAAACAGACTCCAAACATCAGCTCTAGCAAAAGAGCAGATGAGAGGCCATGTCGACAGTTGGGAAATGCACTGTGGGCTCCCTCGCCAAACACAACATGGAGCAGAGCAGCCGGGTCCAGCCCACCTGCCAACGACAGCCACCGGAGATCCAGAAGGGAAATAATGCCTGGGGACCCCGTGTGGGAGACAGGTCACTTGCAGTGTTCAAACCGAACAGGAGTTTCAATAACAACCCCTGGATAGGGGATTTAAAAGCCAGCCACCTTCTCACAACAGAGGAATGAAAAACAATCAACTCTTAATGTGGCTCGGAAATTGCCTATCTTTTAACTCCAACTCTTTGTTTCTTCTTCCTTTTCATTGTTCTAAGTCTCTCAACATTAATATTTCGTGGGGAATAGAGGATACTATCAAGCAGACAAGGTATATTTAGAAAATGTATAGACAAATGAGCCTCTGGGAGGTCTATATTATCCTAAGTGTTTGGGAGATGTATCTCTATAGGGTTTATAGGACCACATAGAATGAAGACCAATGGCTCTATCTCCATCAATATCTGTACGCAAAATATAATGTGGGCCAGTTTCTAGAAATACAATGGTAGGTCAGACACAAAACCAGTCCCTGCTTTCAGGTAAGATTATAGAAGATGGATTGGGTGGGGGGGAGTTGGAGAGTTGGAGAGTTGTCGGTCAACTCATCAATTCTGTATAAAGCCACTACACAGTTCTCAAGGCAGAATTCAGTAGGAAGGTCAGGAAGAGTTTCTAAGGGACAGCTAAGGGGGGACAAAGAGGAGTTTGCAACGCAAAGAGGGAAGAACATTTCTCCAGGCAGAGGGAAGAGGATGTGAGAGACACGACACAGGCGGTATTATAAGGGCATGGAAAAAGTCCCACGTGGCGGCCGGGACCCAGGGAGCCACAGAGGAATAAACAATGAACACTGGAGAGGTGGGTGGACAGCCAGAGCTTTAGGCAATGGGAGTCACGTGTTGCAATCTGTGACTCTGCGGAGACCCCGTGGCTGGCAGGGGAAGCAAAACGGAAGAAAATTCTCCCCATGCCCCCGAAAATCCGCATACCACAATGAAATAGTATAGGAGAAAAGCTGGATATAAAATGTATCCTACAAAACTACTGAGGAATTCTCCCTTTCTTCCTTTCATCATCTTTGCTGGGGTCTTTTTTTTTTTTTTTTAAGGTGAAGAGTAGGGCCCAGAGGGTCACTGGTGGCCACCACGGTCTCCCAGGACCACATATATCTCCCAAGGCTGCAGGATTCAAGGCATGCCAAGGATTTCAGGCGGAGTATAAACTCCATCGGCAGGCTAAACTGTTTATATGTTCTTGAGTTAAAAATACACCACTCAGGTCAGCGTTAACACCAGGGCCTTATCACCAAGGCCGTTTGTAAGCTGGTTACACAAGGCCAGCCTACAACTCGCCCATCTTTTAAATGTGCCTCAGTCTACAAATTGTCTAATGATACATCAGTGAGATTATAATAAAGCCACCAAATATACACGCATTTGAGAAAAACACTTTCCAAACCCAAGGATACTTTACTGTTTATAAATAGTTTACTTTTTTGATCCCTGAGCATATAATATTCGCAGTTGCTCCAGAAACCAAAGAAACATGGAACAGGAACACAAACCACAACCTAAGAGAAACAATAAACAACAGATGGTGAGACATATGCGCCTGCTACCACCCCCTTCACCAAAGGGGCACACCAAAAATGGATTCTGACACATGAGTCTACCAATGGAGAAGCATGCTCTTCAAGATCCCATTCAAGACACCATTTATGGAGCACAGGCTGCTCGGCTACAACTGTGCTAGGTGCTTCAGGTCCCAAGGAGTTGAAGGACCGATCCCTGGACTCCAGGAGCACGCAGACTTGAAAGGGAAGCAAGACAAACACAAGGAAACAAACAGGACTAGTTTCTACCATAGTCATTCTAAGTACCAGCATGGAGTGTCAGGTTTGAGTTCTGACTTTGGCAACGGCTAGACCCTGAGCAAATCAGCCAACCATTCCCGGCCTCGTGTATGATGCAGAGGTATTACATTTCATAGAGTTAAGATGATAATTACATTAAAGGACAGGATTCCAGCTGCAAAACTGTAAACTGCTATTACTGCTAGAATTATAACAATAGTAGCTAACCTTACCCAAGCTTCTGCTATGTGTTAGGCCCTCCTCTAAAAATTACAAATTATTTCAGTTTTGTCCTCATAACAAGTTCAATGAGATGGGCATTATAATTATCCTCAGGTAATGCAAGAGGAACCTGAGTCAGTTGCCTAAGATCACCAGGCAGCCTGGACCCCAGAGCCACCACTCTGACCATTGTGTCACCCAACAACATGGCTGCTTTATCCCCATTACCACCGCTCCTCACAACCACACATGTGGAATGAAGGGGGCTTGAGGACACGGTGAATGAGGACATAGCATTATCTTCCCCCAGGAGACCTTGAAACGCTGCACTGCTCTGGGTTTTTCATTGGTGACCATGGCTTGGATTTATTTGAAGTGTTTAAGACAAATGCTTAAGTCAGTTCAGACCCAAGTCACATTCGCCTCAACTAATGATTCTAATTCGTTGATGTTTACAAAATTTTTTAAAAGGTCATGTGTCTCTAAACAAAGGGGAGGGGTCCCCATAAATAAGTGTGGCTGGCATGCTGCTTTCCATATAAGGGCATGTCTATTTTAGGTATCACAATCTCATGTCCAATGATTCTGCCAATTTCACCTCAATGCTCATTTTTTTTTGAAACTCTGACTAGAATTTTCCAACTACACTGTAACTTTAAGCTTTTGTGTTTCTTCTGCATTTAAAAGAATGCCATTTCCCAATATATAACTCCCAGATGTAGAATTCACAGATGATTCATCTCACAGAACAAGTGTTCGGAGACATCAGCTCCAAATAGAGGAAAAACTTGGAATTCCCTTCTCCCTCAAAATAAGAACTCGCCTGGATCTGCTCTGCTCAACAAAGTTTGTTTTCAATTATATTTCCAAATTCTTTTAACAATAACTGCATGGCGTCTGGCACCAACACATCTGATTCTTTGAAGTGGTTCTCAAGCAGAAAGGAGAAAATAAGGAGAAAGGAAGGGAGGACCATCCATAATTTTTGTTTTAGGTCAGATATTCTCTCAAAAGTTCGCCCTGACATATAAAATCAAACAAACCACAAGTTATGACTTCTCACTGAAGGTCCATACAAGTCCATTCAGACTCACCTCTGAATCTATCCCTTTACTCATCAGCTAACACTGGATGGAAAAACAGGTCCTCAGCACAAAGAAACAGGTCCTCTAACTCCTTACATCTAAGTTCCAAAAGCACCTCTGTTAGGTCCTCCACACAGGTTAATCAAGAGTAATCACACTTTGGGGCTAAACCTCAGATGCCCTTTGAAAAATAATGGAAACATGAGCTCCCTTCTGCCCAGAAAAGATGCACCTAGCCCCAAGAAGGAAAGGCATAGGGCAATAAACAAATAATTGCCAGGGGATTCTTAGGTAAGTGAACCTGAACAATCCCTCCTACTTAAAAATCAAAGTGAAGGAAGACAGAGATGTGTGAAAACTTACCTAACTGGAGAGATGGAGAAGCCACTGAGAGATGACTAGATATAAATAATGAGTGAACAAGGTCAAGTGAAAAACAAGAGATTATGTCTGACACTGACAAAAGGACTCACATAATCATGGGAAGATTATTTGGTCTATTTTGATCAGAAAGCCCATGAAAAAAGGCCATCTTCAGGTCTTAAAAGGGGACTGCTTAAAAAAAAAAAAATTCTAGTTCTTTGGATTATTTCCTTTAGCCTGAAAGTAGCCCCTAATTCCTGTTAAACTTCCTGTCAACAAGTGCCAAACCACTAATTGTACCTCCAACTTTACTGCATTTTAGCTGTATCCCCAAACAAGCTTCCAAATTCCAAGAATTTGTTCTAAAGAAAAAAAGAGAAAAACCCAAGAATTGTCACTGACATCACTAACGGACTCCAGGTGACAGTGAAGGAGGTATTCAGATCACAAAATAAAAACATCTAGATTCTGTATGATAAAAAAAGTCTTTTAAGGAGTCAGGTGATGATAGGATCCCAATTTTCAAGAACAGCGCCTAACAAAGAGCAAACCAATGAAAACACAGGCAGATGGGTAGCTCTGGAATTAACCTGCCCAAAAAGAGTGAGCGACAGACTTTGAAAATTGGAGAAACCACACCACTGGACTACATATATTAGGCTGTTGAGCTTCTGCCTTAAAAGATACACACAAGACATCTCCTGGTAAAACGGTTAAAAGCTACTCTGATATCCACTATGTTCATACCATGGAGAACCAGCTCAGAAAGGACAGGCCAGGTGGTGTGTAACTGCCCTTCCTCTGGAGAGGACTATGGAAATCCATCCAAGATGGCCCATCTAGAAATTCAGGGCAGTTTATCAGCATCGCTTACAACTAACTTCCTTTATCCCAAGTATGCACTGAAGGCTTGCTTGAGAGAGATGCTGCCCCAAGGTAAGCAGAGATAAGCAACTTTGGAAAACATGCCATTAATTTATTTGCCTTTTTTTTTTTTTAACCTAAATCTTAAAAAGCTAAATCAAAAGTCCAAAGTAGGTCTTCATTAGCTTCCAAAGTTTTGAGTTTTCCAAAGGGAAAGAAAGAGGCAATGGCCAAAGAAATACCATGGAATATTTGCTCTGCTTCAATAACACCCAAAGGCCTATTCATTCAGAAGTCCTCACGCACACCTCATTTTCCTTTGCTGCCCAGGTACCCATTTGAGGATTCTGCTCAGAACTGCCAGACATACAAAGATCACTTTTAAGGAAGTATGCTAGACACACAGTTCAATTTTCTAATTTGTACCGTCCAATGAGTAGTAAGCTTATTTCCTCTTTGCTTCAATTAGGAGAGAATCATAAACCTGAAAATAAGGAGTCTTAGAAGTCATACATCCCTTTCCAGAAAGGAAATTAATTCATTAGCCCAAGGTTACACTACCGATCAGGAGCTGAGCTGGGACAAAACCCCAAGGTCTCCTGATACCCAGCTACAGGCTATTTTTTCATCCTACCACATTTCTGCCTTCATAGCCTTAAGAAAATTAATTTTTCCTTTTAGTTCAATAGTTTTTAATCCCTCTTTGGTCACGAACCCCTTTATGAAGCTTCATGAAAATGTCGCCTTTCTGCCCAGAAAGATGTACTGAATTCCAAGATTTCAGATATAATAAATTTCCCTAGACCTCCCCCCACAACAAATAATATTTGAGGTCAGCCAGTCTTTATTTTAGGAGCATCTGGAATTCAATATAATTTAATCATTTCTAAGTACTGTTTCAAATGAACTTGTGAAAGAACCCAAAAATCTCCATTAGAAGAGTTCTTGATTTTTCACTTGGGCAAAGCACGGCCCTTGATGAGGTCAAATCACCCGTGGCCAAGAGTCCTACACAGACACCAAATCTGAGCAAACATTCAGAGGAATTTGGGACGAGGCAGGCTTTAACAGCTACACAACATTTCAGTTTGCTTTCTGGATCTCCTCTCCTCCAAAGACAGAAGGAAACCCCAGCCCCTCCAGACTGCAGCTTCTGCATGCATCCATCACTTCACTGCATCAACAACCAACTTCCTGGAAGCAATGAGCTCTTCTGGCTGTTTATAAGTTTTGCAAGCACTGTGAGCCTGTATGCCAGAAACTCACACCAGCCCAGGTGGAGAGAGGAAATCACTAACAACAACAAAAAATAATTAAAGGTAAAACACAAACTACAACGTAGGCAAGTTGCATGGTGATAGACCACCGTATCACACCGCTGAAATCAGATGAAGGAATGTAGTTCTCCCAGATTGCAAAACAGATTATTAAATTCACAGTCAAAATTTCTTAATTTTAAACCCTCCCCCCAAAAAAATTTTTATAAGGCCTCTGGCATGTACTTCCACTTTTTCAAAGGTAGAATTCACTGTAAGATGGTATCTAAACAAATATCACAGAAGTTTAATTAAGCTTACTTTGTCTCTGAGTTTGACATGACCACACTGCACAGCTTTTAAAACCCCTGAACGCCCCATAATCAATATGGAATTCAATTTTCACAAATAGGATATGGAAATCATTCAATAAACCAGGATGAGCGCACAATCACAAACGGAACTTGGAGACAAGGAACTCCCATTCAGATTCCTAACGAAGCAGCAGTCAGCATAAACTCTCAAAGGGTCTCTCCTAAATAACAACAGCAGTGCAGGCTGTGGAGAAACTAAACTTCTACAAAACAAAACAAAACAAAACAAAACCATTCTGCAGCTACTTGAAGAAAAGCATTTTCAAGACTGTGAAGTTTAAATCAAGCACAGAGGGTTCCAGGAACCTAGTTCTTTGCTTTTGGAGGATTTTCTTCCAGGGTGCCTCTCACTCTATTTAAAGCAGCTTCAAGTAGCCACAGCTGGAGGGTCAGGCCTTGCAAAGTAAACAACAGTTAACTTGGTTCAGACTGGAGACCTAACTACACCCAACGGCTAATTACCCCTCTATTAACCAACAAGATCTGAAATATCACTTTTTAAATGACCCATTCGAAGTTATGTTTGTTCACAAGTGGCTTCTAATCAGCAATTAATAGCATTGTAGAAACATCTCAATGAAGAGCTATGTGGGGAGAGAGGATAGTTCAAAATTGCATACTCCTGGCAAAGGCCTATAGGACCAAAGAACTTTCTAAGCACCTCCCAGAAGAAGGAGGGGGGGGGGAATCCTATTCTTAGAACACACAAAGTCAGAGTGCACACAGTACATGCTCAATAAACATTCTGTAAAGACAGCTTAACCAAAATTCCTTTTGGAAAAACACACTTAAATGATGTGGGGTTTTTTTTTTCCCCAAAAGTTGTTCAAATTTACATTTCTTAAAATCACCCTATAGTGAACTGTATGGTATGTGAATTATATCTTGATAAAGCTGTTCATAATAATAATATCTGATACATTTACACATGAAATGGTATGTTTGGATTTGCTTCCAAAAAACATGAAAGGTGAAAAGTGTGTTGGGGCACAGATCAAACGGGAGGAGCCATGGGGTGATCATTGTTGAAGCTGGTGGATGGTACAGAGAGTTCACTACCTCTCCCTATCCACTTCCAGAGATGTCTGGTAGCTCCTTAATAAAAAAGGTAAGAAAAGATACTCAAGACCAGCAGACGTTGCCTGGTCAAGTTCTCTCCAACCAGCCCAAAGCGCTAATGTCTGATACACAAATGCTTTCAAGAAAGCAAAGAGCTCTGCAACTATTAAGGTTTGGCAGAAAGCAGGATTATCTGTCCTCCAGTTCAAAAGTTAGATACTTCTCAGAGTCTCTAACAGGCTATCATCAAGAATGCACCAAGAGAGAGGACTTTATCAGCGTAATGTATGCTTTAAGTGACAAATTATTTGAATGACAGATTATAAATTGGTGGAAGGAACAAAGGATAGGAAGTGGGGGTGGGGGGTCACTTGCTAAATGCTGCATAAAGGAGCCTCAGAAGATGATGATGCTGTGGATTTTTTTTATCAGCTTAAAAAAATCCTCATTTTCACCTTGTTTCTTAACAACTAGGTAATTCTGCTTGCTGGACAGACCCTCATTCATTTCATTCACTAAATTCCTAATAATGAGACCTTGAGGAAAATACAAAACAAAACAAAACCCTGCAGATCTTAGAAGATTAGAGACCTGTCCACCACAGAAGTTTAAAGAATAATCAATGCGAAGTGCTTAAAGAGAGACAGACCATGCTTTCTTTAAACTCCCTGAATGCCACCTTTTGCCAAAACAAACTGAACAAGCAGTGATTGGAACCTGCATCCTGGTTCATAAGGAAACCAAGATGTATTAGGACTTGCAGAGATGAACGGATTGGTTGTTCACACAATGGGCTTTACCGGTTATGCCAGATTAAATAGTAATAAAGACGCCAACAATCATAGCCGTTCATGTGGGCAAGGCTGTGAATCACGGCCATTCACTGGGGAAAGGACACAGGTACAGGTGCAGAAGGAGTAACAGCAAATGGCTTTTCAGGTGGCATCCTTGCCAGATTCCAGACATGACCCTGTGCTCACCACCCGTGTCCCATACAATATAGCTGCAAACAAACCAAAACAAATGAAAAATGTCAGAGCTCTTCAGCTCTCTGTGTACAACCCAACAATCAACACCCCTCACCCCTCCTCCACTCTCAAATATTTCCAAAGAGAAATGGGTACAGCGCAGCATTCAGCTGGCCCCAGAGTCTGAAACCTAACCCCTGCCTGGAAGGGCGCACCTGCAGGCTTCCAAGCTATCGACCTAGAGGCACGACCTGCGTCTCAGTAGGGTTCAGTTTCAGTGAAACCAGGGAAATAATAGGATAAAACTATTAGTTTAAGGGCCTCTCACTTCTCTGCCTCCTTCCCATAGCCACCTCCCAAAGGATAATGCTAAAGGAACAGAAGTATTTGCACAACTGGAATACATTTATAAACCACCTCAATAATTTTTGCTAATTGTATAATTTGTATAATTTGCTGCAACTGTTCACAGCTTCCCGCCAGCCCTCCAGGTTGGCCTAAGATTCCCAAGGGCATATGAAATTTTACTTGTTTCACTTTATACATATCACCAAAAACTTCATGAGAGAAGGCTGCATGGGATGTGAGCCCTGCCACCTGCCAACTCCAAAACAGGTCCTCATTTCGGACAAGTCAGCTTTTCCTAGGAAGCATCTGTCACCAAGAAATCTGACGTGGAAGGACTGGCCGTGAGAAGATGTAAACCTTGAGTTACTGAGGCTTTCAACTCGCAACTGGGCTCCAGAATCAGCAGTGAACTGACAGACTTATATTGAGGAAGTGGACTAAACACATGTGTATCTGTCTTCACCGCAGCTGCCACTTGGACTAATACAATCCCCTTTATTAGAGATAAAGGAAGGACGTTTGCCCCAAATCACACAGGAGCTGTGGGGTGGTGGGGCCAGGGATGGCTTCTCGAAGTAATTTGCAATCTCTTCATCACAGTTCCCTAGTGAAGGGTGTGTGCCGGGTGTGATCACCAGGGATGAGGGTATCCACATATGAAACAGAGTGGAAGTGAAGAAAGCTTCACCCTCACCCAGTCTCCTCCCCACCAACAACCCAACCCAATACCCAACACAGGGAATGCTCATTTTGAGGACAAAGACAACTGAAGGCAAAACACAAAAACGCTTGAAACCCAGTGAAATGAAGGAACAGTTTTTTAAGAAACCAAGTGACTTCTGTAAGCAGCTGGGCTTACAGCTTGTGTTTCAGAAGAGTATGCAGAACATACTTGGATAAAAACCACATAGAAAGTATTAGATTATTAAAAAAAATGTAATAATATAGGAACATATAAAGCAAAAAAGTCCTTGGATAAGAAAAATCCAGAAGCATACTCCCTCCAAAAAATAAAAAAAAATTAAAAAATTAAAAAAACGAGAAACAAAAACCAGCATAAAAACTGGCAACTTCTTGGGATCCCTGGGTGGCTCAGAGGTTGAGCATCTATCTGCCTTCCGCTCAGGACATGACCCCGCGGTCCCGGGATCGAGTCCCACATCGGGCTCCCTGCATGGACCCTGCTTCTCCCTCTGTCTACCCCCCGCCCCCGCCTGTCTATCATGAAGAAATGAATAAAATCTTTTAAAAATAAAAATAAAAAAAAAGATTTTCAGTCAAAACTTTCTTAGCCACAATCATGGAATTGGCCAATTAACTGGTGAGTCTGTACTATTAAACTCTACTATTAGTTATATTAGTTATTAGCCTAATTATTAGTTATTAGTCTATTAGTTATATAAAAAAATAAGTGAAGGTTTCAAGTGGGTAAACTACTGTGAAAATTTTAACCTTTGGTCTTTAAAGTCCTACTTCTTTGCGTGGGAAGACACGAACAGATCTGAGCTTCTTAACTGATTCTCAAACTTGAACTGGACACATAAGCAGAGGACAATCACATTACTGACACACAACATGAACTGAATCCATGAGGCAGATGGAAGGGACCGCATAGGCCCAAGGTCATGCATAAGTCATAGAAAAACACCACTAACAGTCCCTGAATTTCCCACAGGCCAAGGAACATTGGGGATTTTTAGATATTTTCCCTCCTCTGCCTGGGAATTTTGCTTCTACCCCTCCTCCCTCTTGTCTCAAGACAATGCCTTCAGCCTTTGAAACTGCATCCATTGTAAACAGCTCTGAATATTAACACAGCCCAGAGTCCTGTTGGCTTTTAAAAGACCCCCAGGGTTTCAAATTGCAGTTTCTGAGGAGGGGGAAGGTCCCCAACGAGTAAATGTCCCCAAGCTCTTTCAAAAGGAGTTGAAAATTAGGCTTGCTTAGGAAAACCTGAAGTCCTTCAACCTATGGAGTAAGTCAGAAGAATCCCTTGGAGTTTTAAACAAATGGGGAAAAAGAAGAAAAGACGGTGGTACAACCAACATCCATTATTTACTTATAGAGACTTTAAATTCAATGAATCCCTTTTCCAGACTTGTCTCTCCTGTGGTTGTCACTTTTAAAATAACCACAGGCTATGTTAAATAACCTCCCCTTCCCTAACAGGCCTTCAGGGCTTCAGCAGGTGCACAGAACTGGGCCAGGTGCATTGTTAAGTGACACAAAACCCTAGTGGCTCTCTTGCATTCCTGTCCACCCTGAAAGGGAGGATGCTGAACAGCCTTTGCACCAAGGAGACACTTCTGCAGAATGGGGGAGAGGCCCTTTCATTGTGAGCATGGTCTCTGAGGGAGAGAAAGGTCAGCCAGAGGCCATCCCAACGCGCTCAGGGCAGGCTGCATGGGGAACACAGGCAAAGAAATGAGCTCTGCAGGGAGAGAAATCTCTAGCCAAAGGAGCAGAGCTAGATTGCCGGGACATCGGGACATCTAGTAGGAAAGAGCTCTTATTACATTGAAACATCTTCAGTTTTTTGGAGATGATGAATTATTCCTGACAATACATTCCAGAGTCCAAAGTTTGTGAAATCTAGTGACCAAATGTAATTATTGAAAGAGATATTTTCTTTTGAAAACGGTCCCTGGGAAAGGGGGCATGAACAGTTCTGACATCCTGAAGGCAAGAGGGGCACTGTGTGCCAACACAGTTCACTTATTTGGGAACCCGGGAGTCTCCATACGCTTCCTAATTTCACAGTATTCACAAATTTGGATTTTGATGGCTATCATTTCATATCAGAGGGACTGAAATAGTGTGCCTTTCTCTCAAGGCAACTAATTTTATTTGCCAGACTTCCCTTACTCAAAACAGGTGTCAGAGAACTAGTAATAGACAAACACTGCATCTTGGAGGGGAAGGGAGACCAGGCTTCTGACACTTGTTGCAAAGGAAAGGACTCTGAGCCCAAGCTAAATGTCCCCAAAACTCTGAAAGCACTTGTACCTTTCAGATTTTTGGCCATTAACCCATATTCCCAACAACCCTTTGTCCATCCTCAGAAATTGGATGATGTCTGATGAGTTCTTTGTAAGTTATATAGGGACACAAAGAGAAAAATGGGCCGAAGGGAAGACCTGAGGACAATCCTTACAATCATCAACTTCTTACACACACACACACACACACACACATCTCACCTGAGGTTCTGGAACAATCTGGTCATCATCAATGATTTAAGTCAAATTTAAGTCTAATTTGCATAAACAGGATGGGAAGTACGTTCCAAATCCTTAATTCACAACACCCTGCACACCTGGCCCTTCTAGCACAGCTGTAAAATTTGAAAGACAAAGGCCCTCTTTGCTACACAACTACAATGGCAACCTCTGGCTGGTGTTTATTTTCTAATGCAATCTTGAGCACCACTTTTTGTGCCAGAACTGACAAGGTTAGACTTAAGCCCCCAGGTTTGATACCGCAAATACCTAAGGAGACGTAATACAAAGAGACCCAAATCAATACACTCATCTGAATGTGGCTCCGGATAACTGCACGAGGAGTCCTTGAGTCAAAATCCTGGTTTTCAAATGCTGTGTCACCTTCCCTCCCCAGTAAGAACGACTGAGAATCTGGATTTGCTCCTCCGGGGCCTGCCCTCTTTCCAATCACAATCCCATAAGCCACCATTCAGTCCCAGAACAGTTACACTAGCCACATACTGTGCTCAACTTTATGCCACAGGGAAGAGTCTAAGGTAAATTGTATTTAATACTGCTCAAACAGCTTCTGAAGCCCTGCTCTCAAAAATAATTTCAAAGAAAGCAAACATCTAAGTTCTAAGAAGTTCAACTTCTTCTAAGGTTCTGGGAAGTTGGAATAAGGCTTGGCAATGCTTGGTGCTATTTATGAATGTGCTGGTTGGACTATGCCAATCTCACCTACGTAATGGGATGGCAGACTCAGTTATGGCTCAACTACTACAACCATAAGTTATTGTGAAGACGTTATCCTCAGGCTCCAGGAATGAACGCATTTTCCCTTCTACCACTGCCATTCCATTTTTTTCCTATTCAAACTGCATTTACATTTACTATTAAAAAGTCTTACTTTCTGTACACTAGGCCTAGGAGCAACTCCAAAATTAGATGCTCTGTTTACAAAAGTTAAAAAAAAAAGTTCCATAAAGCCACAGGTCCCCTTCTATCTCCAACCCATAGCCTGAAATTGTTTGAACTAGCTGCAGTAAATCTAGTTCATGGGGTTATAAATGAGCTCAAAGCATTTTCTAGACACAATGGACTGGGAGGGTATAAACTTGGTGAAACTACAAGATATTTTATTTTATTATATACAGAGACTTTCTCCCCTAAAGTCTTGCTGAATCATAGCCAGGAATTTAAACCATATAAATATCCCGATGGAAAACTCAGAATAAGACTAATGACTTAAATGAAGAAATCTGGTCTAGAAAACACACACACACACACTTCATTTTTCTTTAATCAGAAAAAAATGACTTCACACATATTTTTCAAAAGATACCCATTTTGTAACATGGTATTGCCACATACTAATCAGAAATCACCATTCATATCTCAAAATCTAATCGGTTAACACCATAATCAGCATGATCAAATCTAGTGAGGCTCAAAGCAGGCAGTTTGGAATTTATTGGTCATCAAATGTGTGAGTAAAAGAGAAAAGACTGCAATTTAAAAGGTACTTATGTCATGTGAAATGTCACTCCTAAGCAACAGGAAGCCCCGAAAGTGGCTAGTTTTGCTCCAAAAATTAAAGGACAAGGCAAAGTGGATCTTGTGACCACCGGGAAGTGCAAATAAGAGGACACCCTGTCCTCTCTGCGCAGTCACCACTTCTGTACTAAGTGCCTTCCCCACAATGCCACTGACACATGGCACTGGTAGTCATTCTTCCAACAGGTGAACACTTCAGAAGTTATTCTGATTCTGCCCACATGATTTTATTTTAAAAACTATCTTAGTAATATGTAAAGGGAAAACCACCATACCCCAGACTGCCCCAAGTAAACAGGATTCTATCTGGCAATGCTGGGCTCTGTCTCCCACTACTTAACAGCCACCTCCTGTATTAACCCCCCTAGCCCTCCCCCCCCCCAAGACCACTGATTTTCACGAAGTCAGTGAATTCCACAGAAGCAGCAGAAAATTGCAGAGAAAAACCTAACCCCAACAAAAATCCAGTTTCAAAACTCCACAGTACTTGATCATCAGGCTGCGTGGTAAGTTACAGATCCACGTGCCCGGTTCCAGATACCCAGACCACATTTTCTTAGACCAAGCCACAGGTGTCGTTTAAAACTTGTGTCACCAGTTTTCTCTTCTTTAAACTGGTGAATGTCATGCCTGAGGTTCCTCCCGTGCCCCTATATGTTCTAGGAAAGGTGTCCAATTATGCAACTGAAAAGGAGACGATTCAAGCGAGGCCTTTTCTAGAAGGTACTGCTAGTTCTGCAGAGATGCTTAATTACCCATAACTGGATAGGATTTTTTTGACTCTCGAACCAGATTTCTTAGAATAGAAAAGCGCCTATTCTATTCTACTATGTTTACAGACGTCTAAAGCGGTTTCTTCCTGCCAAATCTCCTGTAAGTAGGGTCCCACTAAAGTCGTCACAGGCCGAGATCCTGACAGCCCAGAAAAGAGCCTCTTTCAGGTGAAACAGACAGCTTAAATTAGCAACCAGGACCCTGGCACCTTCTCCTGAAGTAGCACTACTCCTAATTTGCACCATTTACGGGGGAGAAATGAAGTGTGGGGCTCCACCCCACTGCATCAGGAAGCCCTACAGGGCCCCTAAGGAATAGACAGGAAGGGTCTGGAACACAGTTCCCTAATGCCCATCAGGTGGAAAGGGATCAAGACACCCCACTCACACACACACACACACACACACAGCAGTCACATATCCAGGAACTTTGCAAGCCCCCAAACGTGGGTGTAGGCAGGCTCGTACCCCTGCCAGAGCCAAGTCAGGCCACCACGGTCCTGTGGGACTCGGAGGCAGCTACGCACACGCACTCTCACTAATAAATAATGTAAATGGAAGACTGGAGCCAAGAGTCACCTTCCTTCGTTGCGCACTGGAAGGCGGAGGAGCTCACACACCCAAGAGTTGGGTTACAGGTTACAGGAGAGGGGGAAGGAAAAAAAAAAAAAAGAAGTAGAGACCCGCAGACCCCAGACGGGCTTCCTGACACCCTCGCTTCCAGATGTTTCCCGCTCTGCAGCGCACACACGCGCGCACACACACGCACACACACGCACACGCGCGCTCCGGCTCCCCGGCAGTCGCTCACCTGCAGACCCCGCGGGTACCTCCCGGAGCCCACCGCCCCGCGCCCACGCCCGCTCCTCGGCGCCCAGCCTCCCCGCCAGCGGCCCGTGCAACCCGGGGGGGCAGGCACCCCCGCCGCCGCGACTCCGAGGGCAGCGCCCGGGGCTCGGGGAGTGGGCCGGCACTCACAGGCTCCGCGTCCAGGCGGGCAGGTCCCCGGGCAGCGCCGCGAAGCCGCGCCCGCCGCAGTCCAGCGAGTCCCCCGCGCAAGTGCAGGCGGCCGCGCAGGGCGCTCGCGGCTCGGCCCCCGCCGACCCCGGCCGGAGCAGCAGCAGCAGCAGCAGCAGCAGCGGCGGCGGCGGCGGCGGCAGGACCGGACGCGGCGAGCGACGCGGGGCCCCGAGCGCTCCCCGGACCGGCCGCGCCATCTTGTCTGCAGCGCGCGGCGAGGTCCGGGCGCGGAGGCTGCGAGGCTCCCGGGGGGCGGGCGGGCGGGCGGGGGGCTCCGCGGCGCGCTAGGCTCCGCGCCGGGGCATGGCCGGCCGCGCTAGTCCGCCCGCGCTGCCCGGGCCGCTCCGCAGCCGCCGGCGGGGGCCGCGAGCCCCGCGCCCATCCGGGCCGCCCCGGCGGCGCTCCTGCAAGCCCCGGGCTCCCGGCAGCAGGGCAGCGGCTCGGCCGGCGCTCCTCGCCTGCACGGAAGGCGCTCAGTCCCGCAGCCCGAGCCGCGCGCCCGAACGCATCCTCGTCGCGGCCCGCAGCGCCCCGCAGCGCCCCGCAGCTGGACGGCGCGGTCACCCCCGGGCCCGAGCGCCCCCGCTGTCCCGGCCCCGCAGGCTGAGCGCGCGCGCGCAGTTCCGGGCCGCGCTCGGCTCCTCCGCGCCGCGAGAGCCCCGCCGACCTCGCGGCCGAACAATCAGCCGCTCGCCGCGGGCCTCCCGGCGGGCCCCGACGCCCCGCCCCCGCCGCTCGCCCTCACACACCCCCTGGGCTCCGCGCCCGCCGCCTCCCGCCGGCCCACGTTGGACACTTCGCGGCGGCGCCCGCCACGCCCCCCGGCCCGCTGCTCATTGGCTGCCGGAGACCAGGGCGACCAGGCCGCGCAGCCATTGGCGCGCTCGCCGCGGTCCCGCCCCCGCCCCTCGGGAGGCCCCGCCCCTCGGAGGCCCCGCCCCCCGGAGGCCCCGCCCCGCTCCCTTTTCCCACCCAAGGTGTGAAGGGCGGGGGACCCGGAGGAGGCGAAAGGGAGAGGCGGCCTCCGACCCTTAAAGGGGACGTGCCGTCTGGCGGCGGAGAAGCCGGCTGCGGGCTGGGGAGTGGAGGCGAGACGTGCCCTCGGGGTCTAGGGGAGGAGAGAAAGTTGATTAAGAGGGTAACGCCTCCGCTTTTGCAGTTGTCCTGGCCACCCGCTTCCTTCCCTTCTCCCCTGGCTGTAAATAGGGCCGGGGATGGGGAGCAAAGTCTGTGCCCACTCGCCAGGCGCCCTGCGAGACCCAAGGCACAGATTTCAAACTCCGCAGATTTCCTACCAGTCACTTCAAGAGGGCTGGCCGCCTTCCTCTTCGCGCAACTTGGAGCTCCGTCCTGCTCCTGACTCGTTCTTGACCTCTCAAATCCAGCAGTGCGTCCTCAGTTACCAAAGGGAGCGTGGGCTGCAGAAACCAGGTCTCAAAGGTGCACACACACGCACGCCCGCCCCTAACCCTCGCTTAAAGGGTACCTCTGAAAATGCTCCAGGCTTCATATGGACAGTTGCTTTGTTTGCTCGTTTGTTTAAATCTGAGTGTTTTTAAGCCGGTTTTCAGGAGACAGAGTAGAAGGGAAAAATAGTGATTGTGGCAGATCTTCTAAGTTTAGCCCTTACAAGTCCGAACATAGTAGCCATGTGTGTCCAAACCACCGTGAGGTCGAGCGCGCGTGTACACACACACACACGCACACACACACATGCAAGCGTGCAGTGAGAAAGGGGAAAGGTTAGCACCCTAATATATAGCTGCCCCTCTGGGCGTTTTGGTTTTTGCTGGTGTCTCCCGTCCCTTTCCAAGTGTATGCAAGTTTCTAACATAACTGCACAAATGCAGCAAGTCAAGTCTTTCCAAAAACACTTGCTCCAGCAAATGAAAGCTGACTTTGTGTTTTATGGAAACGGAGGAGAAGAGCTGCTGCTCAGAAAGAAAAAGAAAAAAAAAAGCGAAACGTGTTTAAAGGGTTTTGTTACCCATTTGATGTATTCTAAGAGGGCTTATCTTAATTGAGATGTTAAACTTTGCCTCAACCAGAGGAGCATGTCTGGTGGTTACTGGTTTCCTTTCTCCTTATTTCCCTCCTCCTCTTCTATTTCTCCACCTACCTCCTCTGATTAAGTACGCTATCAGATATAATGGTGCCTCGCTTCTCTCTCTCTCTGTCTTTTTATGCATGATCTCAGCAGTGATGCCCAAAGCAATGCTCAAATATGTGTGTAAATCAATCCAAATATGATTCCCAAGAAACACTATCAGAAAAATGTTACACCGGACCCATCTACCCAGGGCTTTAATCAGTTTTTATGTTTCATTTGTAATCCACATAAACATACACCTTCCATCTGGACAAGAAGAAATGGATCTCTGTGTTGTAATGCCTTTCGGCAAAATAATAATAAACCTAAGAATGGAATTTGAAGGGTCCCCAAATTTATGAGGTCCTTTATGTCAATGTTTCTTAAACTTTTCGAGACCAAGGAACACAAAACAGTAATTTATGTAGAATACCCATGAACATTTCCTTAAACAAAACTGTCAGGTCCTCCAGCCTCACCCCTACCCCCAAATGAAACAACATATGTGGCAAAAAGATGTTGAACTCATTGAACCTCTTGAGCGGCTGACCTAAAATTATCTTGCAGGTCTCTTCCATAGAAGTATTATAAAATGGATATTTATTGTCAGATGTTTTCCAAATGCTTGTGAGCGTGCCCGTACGATGCTCTTTTGGGACACTGAGATTCTGGAAGTTGGGTTTGAGACTCTGCAAGGTAAGGGTGTGCCTACAAATGTAAAGCATCCCCTGTGGTCTAGTTACCACGCAGCCAGAGAGAAGCATTCCAAAACCAAGGAACACTTGGGGGGACTGGGCGCCTGAGCCTTGGCAGTTCCTCTTGTCTACAGCAGAGCATGAAGTCATGTCTGCTCCCCATACCATGTATGGAAGTTTGCCCACATACTAGCAACCTGCTTGTGATTGAGAGTGTGAGCTTGGAGAGCAGTGATGTTGGGCTCAGGAGAGAATTCATCATCTGTGGCCACAACCTGAGATCAAGGAGACCTGAACAACAACAACAATGACAAATTTCTAAGGGAGTCCACGTCCCTGCTTATCAAAGTGCAAGTCTTGGCACACTTAGCACAGAGCAAGAGTGGATTTGGTGACTCTGGGTCCCCATTTTCCTTGACTGCCATCTTCACGATTTTAAATAGTTCTTTATTCCTTGAAGGGGTCGTGCAGGGATTTTAGGTTTTCTGGTTCATTTTAACCTACCAGAGACCAATCTCCGGGGGTCTGCATGGAATCAAATCCCCAGTGAGAATTGCTACATGTCTCTCTTAGCCATTAAACCTCTTAAACCCATTGAAAAAGAGAAACCCCAATTTAAATAGCCTGAAATCACCAAGCGGGGCGGGGGGGGGGGGGGGGGGGAGGAGCAAATGATAAAATAACAAGAAAGCAGGTTGATCATGGGTATTACTTTTTTTTTTTTTTAAACACAAATTCCAGAGGACCGAATTATGGCAGTTTGTTACAGTTCTGGGTGGTGATAATTGGTGGTTTTATAGAACACTGAGATTCAGAAGTGCTTTCTCATTGTTAGAAGAGGCTTTATATCATGTTCAGTACATTAGAAGAGCACCAGGGCAGCAGTCAGAAGACCTGGATTCTAGCCAGGCCTCATTACCCATGAAACCTTGCCTTCAGCCTCAGTTTTGTCAAATGGAAAACAAAGATAATGGTACTTCTGACCTGAGTGCAAAGACAGTTAAGGAAGGATCCATTTTGATATAGAACACGAGGGGCAGTTCAACTGTTTAGGGCTACATACACTTAAGGCTGATTTGTAAGGTGTTTTTGAATCATAACACTGGAAAAAATTGAGAGTCCATATACATACGACACATGGAAAATTTTAGTAGGTGCTTTCAGCATAAAGGTTTTTTTTTTCTCAGGGATGCCACAAAGGGTTAATAATTACCTATAAAACCCCTGAAGACTTGCAGGGTGATGACAGCCCTGCTCTGAGCCTGTTTTGTATCTCTCTTCCAAGGAAAATAAAGCTGTGTACTCATTAACTCCTTCCTTGCAATAATCTTGTCAAGGAGATGGATTGGTGGAGAAGGCTAGAGAGGAAGCCAATGAGTCCAGGATTGGACTGACTCTAAGATGATCCATTTGGAGATTTCTGTCCCCCATTCCAACATTTTCCCTGGGTGGAGGCAGGAAGAGGTGTGCTTTGTTGAGCAATCTCTGGCTGGTGGAATATTGGTTAATGCCCAAACAGTGCCAAGCAGCAGTTGCTTCATTTCCATAGATAGACTGCTCACCTGCGACCCTGCACATGTCCCTGCCCCCTTCTACAGAGCAGCATCAACTGGGCCCCAAACCAGTGGTTTCTACCTTCTACCACAGACGAACCTGCACGCCTGTCCTTGCCTCGCGAATTTGTGATTGTAACTGGTTCGCTGAAAGGATAGAGAACAATTTTATGAAAGCTGTCAGCATTTCAAAATTTTGAGAGTCTGGAATGAAAGTCAGTATGAGAAGCAGCCTCTTAGCCTCAGTGATGAAGAGATGCACTAATTACATCATCCACAGGGACTAGACCTCTCACCCTCCCTCGGCTACCTTTCCAGTTGTCACTTGGAGCAGCACCTGAAAGGGGAGGAGGGATGGAAAATCATAGTTTATACCTTACTGCCAGCAACTGAGCAGCAACACTTCAATGCATATAAAAGACAGCACATTTATCATAACTTACAATAATAATCTTCGTGAAGTCATACACCTTATATTTTTCAAAGCACTCACATCACAACAACAGCAACCATTTACTGAGGACTTATTATGTGTCTGTCACTTAGCTGAGTGTTTTATATACTTTTTTCATTGAGGTTGATGTTGAGAAAAATGCTCCAGGCTACACAAGCTAATAAGTGATAAGGCCAAGGTTCCAAGCCAGCTCTGTGGACACCAAAGATCCATTATGACATTTGAGCCTCATATATTTTGAATATGGTGGTTGTTATAGTTCCCACCCTATAGATGAAAAAGCTGAGGTTAAATGATTGTGTCAAGGTCACATAGGATCAAGAATAAATAGAACCTTCTTTTTTTAAAATAATTTATTTATTTACTGGGCAACCCGGGTGGCTCAGCAGTTTTGTGCTGCCTTCAGCCCAGGGTGTGATCCTGGAGACCCGGGATCGAGTCCCACGTCGGGCTCCCTGCATGGAGCCTGCTTCTCCCTCTGCCTGAGTCTCTACCTCTCTCTCTTTCTCTGTGTCTCTCACGAATAAATAAAATCTAAAAAAAAAAAAAAAAAGGTATTTATTCACTTATTGCAAAGAGAGAGAGAGAGAGACAGAGTACTTCAGGGAGTGGGGAGGAGCAGAGGGAGAGGAAAAAACAGACTCTGTGCTAAGCATGGAGCCTGACTCTTGGAGCTGAAACCAAGAGTCAGACACTTAACCAACTGAGCCACCCAGGTGCCTCTAAACAGAACCTTCTTAAATCAAAGTTCCTTCTCACCCATCACCACACATGCTTTATACCCAATACACATCTTTAGAGGTGCATCATAATGCTTGTTTCTCAAGGACTTTGTGAAAACGGACATAATTTCTTTCCTTTTCCATACTTGCTAATAGCTTTCCAGAATTTCTTCTATGATTAATAAGCTAACATTTTATGGTAAATATATTGGCCTCTGCCCCCACCATACACAGCAAAACCTGTATAGTTATAATGGTTAGTATTTACAGAGCACTTACTATGCATTAGATATTATTTCACATTTCACATGATGGTTTAATTCCAGTAAAGTCGCATGAGGGTTTTATGAGGTAGGCACCCTGAAGGTCAATTCACATTGGAGCTACTGAGACTCTGGTCAATCCGATTACCCAAGTCATGCCGAAGTTAGGGATTGAATCCGGACCACAAAGCCTGTGTCTAGCAGTCATCCAGCCGCATCCTTAACACTCTCTATTTGAATTATGTTTTGTGCTTATTTCTTCTTCTGGACCCGCAGCTCATGAAGTTCAGAGTCTGCATCTCTGCCCTGTCTTGGTATCCTGTTGTCTAGCACAGTATCAGGCTCGTGGTTGCACAGAGGTAGCATTTGCTGCCCGAGCCCTGCAAGCTCTGAAGGAAAGGACACTTGCCAAGCACCCCGTTCCATTTATTCAACAAGCTTGCTCTTCAAATGCATGCACCAGCAGCAGCAACATCCCTGGGAGCTCATCAGAAATCTCAGCCCCCGTCCCAGACCCATGGGATCAGGATCTGCCTTTGAGCAGGGCTCCTGGGTGATTCCTTTGGACACTTAAAATTAAGAATCATCAGTCACCATAGGTACCCCACACACCCTGTGGCCATCTCCCCCAATACTGCCACAAAGATAAGCTCTTTGCACTTTGTGTGTTTTTATGAGCATGCGTGCATGTTTATGTTTTCCACATTTTCACAAGCCCTTAATAAAATAATTTCAAAAATATAGGCAAGCATGTGGTTGGCATTACTGCCCCTTCACTGAGAGCATTCGATACATCTGCTGCCCTTGAGACTTTGGTAAAGTCCTCTCGTGCTGTTCAACTCTCTTGTTCTTTGAGATGCATTCAGACGAGAAGCATTTGAGAATTTTATGGGCTGTTATATTTGTTTCCAAAAGGGCAGTTGGGTTTTTGACACATTTCAAATGTATCATAAACATATAGACAGACACACATTATGTGCCTTTCACTGTCATTTTTATCCTTCTGCCACATTGTTTACGTAATCATTTGAGTATTCTTATTTCCCGGAGGGGGTTCTGACACCCTTCTTGGATTTAGATGCTATAAGTCAAAGAAATGTCTTCGTCTTGTCACTAGTCACCCCTTCCCTCACCACTCCCACCTAAAACCCACTATTCTTTCTTACTTGGAAGTGCACTAAGATGCAGAGAAGGCAAGCAGGTTGATGAATCACCTCCAGAGAAGGCCATTAATTTCTCCCCTCTCTCCTGGGCTCCGGGAGGGCTTGTGACTTGTTTTGACCAACACAATGTGGAGGAAGTTACGCTGCCGGTTCTGAACCTACCATCTTCCACTCCTGTGTTCTTCCTACCCTGAGCTGCCATGTAAAGAGGCCTAGACTGTCCTACTGAATCACAAAGGCCCTGGAGGATAAGAGACCAGGAGGAGGGAGAGCCTGTGAGGGAGAAAACAAAACCAGTTCAGCCAACAACCAGTACCATAACCCCAGACACCGGAGTGAAGCCATTTCGGATCTGTCAGCCCAGGGCAGCCTTCAGCTCAAAGCAACTACAAGGATGAACCTAGCTGGCACCACAAGGACAGAGACAATTCATCCTCCCTAAGCCTCGCCCAAATTCCAGACCCACAAAATGGAGACCAATAAAAATGGACCTTGGTTTAAGCCGCTAAATTTTGGGGTGATTTGTTATGTGGCCACAGAGACCCGAGGCAACAGGTGTGACTAAGTGGACATGCAATAAAACATGAGTGGATTTCTTTTAGGGGAAATAAAGTCTAATCAAATAAACCTGTCATTGGGAGTGTCACAAAAATTAGTGTTATCAGTTGACCTTGCTGACACGTTTGTCAGGATCCTTGATTGAATGCAGCATGCCAACCAGCTGATGCAGTTGAACAAAGCTTCGTGGATGATAAATATTCTGGTTCTTTAGCAGGCCACAAAATGAGCTCCCTTTTTCCTCTCCTGGAAATAGGTATGAGAGAAACACACCATATTGCCTTATTTAAAAAAGGTAGGTTCTCCCATTCATAGCTAACAGCAAGGTAAAATAACTAATTGGATGGATGAAATCATTGAAGCCCTATTATACTCTTCCTAAAAATATCAGGTAAGTCCAAAAGTCCTTCTCTTTCATAAGAGACTTGGGGATAAGTCTCAAAAAATGGAATCCCAGCCCTAAGACAGACATTGACATACGGATTTTGGGGGGTAGGCATGATTGGTAGGGGGTCAGGGAGGTAAGAGTTGTAGCTCTTGGACACAGACTAGCTTGCCTACCCAACAGCTTATCTTTAACGTCCGCAAGGCATAGCTTACCACTTCCCTATGTATTATCTTGCTCTTCCCTATATATTATATATTCTCCAGCTCTCATTTGTCAAGAGCCTTCACTGTGCATGGCATGGGGAGGCATAAAGTAAGTTAGCTGAGCCCCTGCCATCAAGGGGTTTACAAACTTATGATTCTGTTGACTGCTAGATCTCCAGCATCTACAACCGTGCCTAACCAACAGTGTCTGACCAATAAATACTGTTGAAAGAATAAATGATGGAATGAATGAATGCTTTTCTGTACATGAACCTCATTTTCCCACAAAGACTATAAGCGAGTCACAGGAAAGCAGTCATAGAATCAAAGATGAGTAGAAGACAAAGTGACCTTCGGGATCATCTAGAACAGTGGGTCAGGACCACCCCAGACCTGCTGGATCAGAAACTCTAGGGTGGGGTCCAGCAGTCCATGTTTTTCAACAGGAGATTTTCATGCACAATGAAGTTTGAGAACTGCTCACCTAGTCTAAACTCCTCGTTTTACAGATCCAGAGGAAGGATAAGATGGCCTCAAAGCAATGCAGCTAGTTAGTAGCTGGAAGTTGAACCGGCCTGACCAACCATGAATTGAAGGATTCCCAGGTTACATGACTTCCAGTGCTAATCCAGAGTAAGTTCTAGGCAAATAAGGACAAGTTGGCCACCTTAATTAGAACCTTAGTTTCCAACTTCACATCTAGAACCCTTTGCCTGCCATACAGCTAACCTACGTAAGAAGTAACTATGTGCCCGGGAAAGATTTGGGTGATTTCAATGTCTTCACTCACTTAATCCTCTCAACAATTCTTTGAGGCAGGGACTATTATTATCTTTATTTTTAAAAACAGAACATTGAGACAGAGAACGGATAAGTATGGTAGTCCACCTTATCCATGGGAAATTCCTTCCAAGACCCGCAGTAGATGCCAGAAACCACAGAGAGTACCGAACCCTCTATATGTTTTTTTCCTGCATATACACACCTATGATAAGGTTTAATTTATAAAATAGGCAGAGTAAGACATTAACAACAACTAAGAAAAATTATAACAATATAACAAGCTATATGAATGTGGTCTCTCTCCCTCTCTCTCAAAACACTTTATTGTGCTGTCTCACCCTTCTTTGTGTGATGATGTGAGATGATAAAACACCTATGTCAGGAGATGCAGTGAGGGGAATGGTGTAGGTGTTGTGATGTAGCGCTAGGCTACTATAAGCCTTCTGATGATACATCAGAAGGAGGATCATCCGTTTCCAGACCACAGTAGACTGGAGGCAGGGCAGATGCAGGGCAGGGGAGTGGTACTCTGTGCAAAACTGTGCAAAACAAAACCCAAAACTGTGCAAAAACTGTGCAAAACAAAACCCAAAAATGTGGGTAATGGGAGACCACTGTAATGTGCCTAAGGTCACTGAGCCATGAAATTATACTCCAGAACCTGAGCTCTTAACCATCATTCTTAAACACTTTCTATTTAATATAGTGGATTCCCAGCTCCTTTTCTATCTTTTTTGGTGACACTTTTAGGAGCAGTTGTTTCCACTACCTGTCAGCCTGTTTGGTATCCCACTCTCTCTAGCAATAAATGGAACCATATGGAAGGGACTGCCTGCCACCCTGACTTGCACAACGCCCATCCACAGAGATGGATGTGTCAATTGAATGTTGCGGGAATCAGTAGCAAGTTGACCGAATGGCTGATTGAGGTGGGTTTTCAAAAGAAAGGGGATCCAATATTAACCAAATATCTGCCATGTTTTGGCCACCATCCAAGTGAAAAGTGGGCGAAACTTGGCTTTCAGTGGGATGTATTTGGCCCAGTGTATTAATTTTCAACATCTGAAGTTGACCTATCTTTAGAAAGTAAGCATGTGCTTATAGTTTCTGCCTGCTTACCCTGGAAGGCATCTGAGCTTTCGACTATGATCCTAGGCTTTCCCTAACACTAATTCATTTATTCTTTACAACAAACCTATGCAGGAGGCATTCCCAACTACTCTTCTAGATGGAAAAATCTGAGTCTTGGAGGGTCTGGGTAACCTAGCCACGCTCATAAGCTCGTAAGTGGGAGAACAGGATTCAAGTCAGGCTAACTCTTCCCTACCTCCATCCCTCCACCACACCACTCCCTTAGCCACTAGATTTCTCCAGGAATCATGAGAACAAGAGAGCCATCTTGTGTTAGATAAAGGGTCCACTTTACAAGGGTGAGGCTTCCACAAAAGGTCTCCTACTCTCAATATAATCAATCCAAGTGAATCCCAGGGGTCTTCTAGATGGTTCTTTCCCATGACTCCCTGTCTTTGAGGAGAACATCATGTTCTGGAAGCTAAGTAGGAGGAAAAGTCAACTATATCAAATAATTTTGGAAGGATAAAGTGAGAACTGAAAACTGACTAATGGATCTCACAAAAAAGATTTCATTGTTGACCTCGACAAGAGTACTTTTTGTGGAACACAGATCACAAAAGCATGATTTGAGTGTGAAAGAGAGAACTAAAGATAAATATTGGGCACAATAGGGACAGATCATACTTCTGAGGAGCTGTACTCTATAGGGGAACAGTGAAATTGCCTTGGTAGCTGGAGACAAAAATGGAGTCAGAAAATTTGTTTCATTTTGTTTGTTTTGAGATGGGAGAAAGAATATGATATTCGTAATGATGGAAATATTCTTATATAAAATGGAAGAACCAGTAATGCACAAAAGGAAGAGGAGAAGTGTGGAAGCAATATTCTTGAATGCGCAAGAGGGGATGGATCCTAGTGGACAGGTGGAGAGGTTGGTCCTAGGTAGAAGAACCTGAAAGCTGATGCAGAATATATGGCAAAGAAGCAGGTGGCTATGGCGGTGTGGGCTTTTGGATGTTCTCTTCAAATTGCTTCTTTTCCTGATTGACAAAGGAGGCAAGATCATTGAGAGAGAGAATAAGCGTGAAGGTGTTGGCAGTTTAATGAGCCATTAAAGATTACCAGGTAGCATAAATATCCACTGGAGGTGAGAGGGCGTGAATTAAAGTGAAACCGATCAGCTGGGTTGTGTGTTTCTCTAAATTCAAGTGCTTGTGCTCCAGTGCAGGTATGGTCTGGTACTGGATGTAACCAGGACTAAATTTTTGCCAGGGGAGCATGATGAAGCGGTGAAGGAGCAAGGGGGCTTGAAGTTATAGGCTAGGGAGTAATTACAACACGAGGCCATGGAGCAGGAAAATGGCAAGGGACTATGAAAAGGTAGTGGGATCAGCGGAATAGGTGCCAGGGGAGTTGGAAGTGATTGTAGTCAGATTGCTACAGGAAGTGAGCTGGGAGGCTCGATGGGCAGGGGTCACTCTAGTTGGCAAAGATAGGTTGGGGTTGACCATGGGAGTAAGTAGCTGAGTGTGTGAGAGCGAGGTCTGGCACTTAATAAATAGTCATCGACTGTTGGATGAAAGTGAAATCACTGGAGATAATCTGATTCAAGACCTGAGAGGCCAGTGTAATGGAAAGATCATTTATGCAAATGCTTATGAGAAGTACCAAGAATTATGATGGGAAGATTATTGAGAGGGTGGCAGTGAGCCAGGAGCTAAAATTTCAGGGGTGAGTAGATGATGGCCACAAGGACAGGGTGGTGGATGGGAAAACCTAAAAGCATGCATTTCAGAGTTGTAGTAGTTTGGGGAAGGAGAAAGAAGAGTCTAGAAGTGGCAATGAGGAATTAGGAAAAAGCTGGCTCAGTAATGTAAGAGGTGTGAGAGAAGAGAAACAACAACCACAGCCACCAGCCATTAACTTTCCTTGCAATTAATATAAACAGATATTTGGCTGGATGGTCATTAACACCACGGGTCAACAAATTTTCCCAATAAAGAGCCAGATAGCAAATATTTTCGGTTTTGTGGCCCACAGAGTCATTGTTGCAGCTACTCTACTCTGTAGCTCAAAAGTAAGTAGCTGAAGATAACATGTAAATGAACAGGTGTAACTGCATTCCAAAATAAATTTATTTGCAAAACAGGCTGTAGGCCATATTAGGTCTCCGGGTAAAACTCTGCTAACTTCTGATAAATGCTGCTGAAAAACGCCTAAATAGGAGAATGTCTAATGAACAAAAATAAGATGTGTTTATCTGAGGACCAAAATTTTAAAAGAATTAAGTTTAGGATATTGGTCATAAGCAGAGCAGCCATGTATAGTTGTGAATGTTGTACACTGCACAACCTCAAGGGGCACAATATTCACATAGACTTCGATATCAGTGACTCTTCCTAGAGGTGGTGCAGACCATAATCTGGATGGCTACATATGACAGTCCTAGTTGTAAGAATAGTAACTGCAAGGACTTACCTATATTGAAATAGTTGAGGGGCCCAGCTTGAAATATCCTGCTCTTTCTGGAAAAGCAATAATTACTTTTATAGAGCATTTGCAATGCATCACTCATAATACTTGGGGATATAGAAGTATTACCTCATGTAAACCTCCCAGTGATGATATATATTTTCCCCATCTTACTTTAAGGTTCAGAAAGGCTAAGCAATTTGCCCAAAAATACCCAGCTAGTAAATCCCTAAACCAAGGTTTGCCTGACTTTCAAGACTATATTCTTTCTATCCCCCTCTCCTTTCTTATTGGTTACAAGGTTCTTTAATGATGACCTAGTAAAACATGTATTAAGAAAATTTCTTCTGGAGACCTAATTAAAAATAATTACATACCTTAAAAGACACTAAAAATATGGCGGGCATGCCAACAGGGAAGACAGTTCTTATTTTATCAATGTCTTTATGGATTTGGAGTCCGTTCAGAAAAGCTCAGACTCAAAAGGTAATTGCTGGCAGCATGCAAAATCCATCAACCCATAATTAACATATGACAATTATTCTAATTGCCTCAAACAACATTTCTGTTTTTAATTGTAGAGCAATTTGCCAATCGCATCATTAATTGGCAATTCATATTTTAAACACGTAAAAGACAATGAGTCTTTATTTCCTCTGAGGCAACCGAGCCCATTAATTGAATTTTTAAAATACATTTTCTTCTTTTCTCTGACCATAGGACCCCCTTCAGATGGTTCTGATTGCAGTTTCTTCTGGCCAAAGTGTATTTTCTCTGGGTAACTTAATCTCACTTTAGCACTTTAATACATTTTCCTAACAATTCACTTAGACCAGATCCTCGTTTCTCTCTAGACACCCTGAGCAAGGCTCCTGTGGACTTCAAAGGGAAAATAGTGGGTGCAGGGAAAACTAGGAATCTGGTTCCTCGGTTCAAAAACCCTGCACACACTATAAAAACTCACTGGTGTCTTCCTGTGTGTTAAGGGCCAATTAATGTACGTGAGTGAAGCCTTTGTATGAAACCACCCTGGCAACTCGCGAACTTGCTGGAAAGCCCAGCAGCTAATGGAAAACAAAATTTAGTGGACCCAATTCCCATACAGACCCCTCCTCCCTCATTTGCTCATAGAAAAGGAGTAAGAATTGCCTCAAAAGGCAAAAAGGCAGTAAAGGCAGCCACTGACTCCTTCATTCTCTCTTTCCATGCCTTCAACGCACATTTATGACCTACCTTGGGCCAAACTGGGGGCTAGAGATCAAACATTTCAAAAGAATTCTTCACTCAAGCACCAACTTCCACGCCAACTTTAAGGGTGACCTTCCTCTGGAATGATTGGGAAAGAGGTGGTACGGCTGAAAGAGGCAGCCTGACAGCTCCTCTGTGCTGAAGAATCTTCCCTCTGGGCTGCTGTCACCTGGAGCTCCCAGGCTTCAGCTGCTTCTGTACGTGGGCATTTGTAGCTGGGAGCCGGAGGAGCAGCATACCTTTACCTCGTCCCTTCTTTCCGGGACCAAACCCACCACCACCTCATAGGGCTGCACGAGGCTATGAGAATTTTGTGAATACCTGCTGTTGTCTGATGCAAACTGCAAGACAAACAATTTAATAATGTCATACTCATGGGGTACCTCAGTGGCTCAGTCTGTTGAGCATCTGCCTTTGGCTCAGGCCATGATCTCAGGGTCCAGGGATCGAGCCCCCATCAGGCTCCCTGCTCAGCGGGGAGCTTGCTTCTCCCTCTCCCTCTGCCTGCTGCTCCCCCTGTTTGTGCTTTCTCTCTCTCTGTCAAATAAATTAAAAAATAATTTAAAAAATAATAATGTCAAACTTTTCACAACTGTCTACATGACTGTTGCCCATAGACCAAGGGGGTGGGGAGGAAGGGAGCACAGAAAGTTCACACCTTGACAGGGGTTTCTAGCCTGGCCTTGTTTATCAGACTCCTGGGCACCCTGTTCCCAGGACTTCCTTCTCCAAACAAGTCCCTTTGGTTCTGCCTTGGACCACAGAGCTCAACTCTGACCACCTATTCCCTGGGGACCTCCTCCCCACACCCACACCCCAGACCAACGAAATCAGACTCTTGGGATACGGAACATGAGCATCAATATAGCATTTTCCTCCCCCACCCCCAGGTGATTTTAGTGTGTAGCTAAGGTTGAGAACCAGGGCCCTAGGACAGACAGATCCTGTCCCTATACCAGGCTACAGGATGGGGTGGAAATGGGGGTGCAGGTCCCAGAGTTTGCATTAGTCAGTCTAGACCAGAGTTTGCAAATTGGAGGCCCACCCACAGTCTGGATCCAGCCAGAGGATTTGTTTGGTTTGGCCCATATGGGGTTTAAAACATTTTTTTTTTGAATTACTTGCCAATGTTTATTAATGGGAATATATTGCATAAAAATCTAGATAGTTGGCTTCTTTTAGAAAATAAGGAATTTCTGGCCATCCTCAGTCTGCATTCCTGCATGACCACAATTGGCTGGAGGAGAAGGAGCAGCTAGCCCCTTAGGTGCAGCATGAGCTCTCTGGTTGACCACAGTCCCCACCACTCTCTATTGCCTCACACCAGTTCCGCCTCCCTTATTTACTTACCTTCCTGGACCACCCCCGCTCCATCCACCCTGACTGACAGGGAAGGGGAAAAAGAGGAAGCCTGTCTCCCTCTGTAATGTCTCCCCTAGGAAGTGCAAAAAAGGACTCTGTCATCCACAGGGTAAAAATGGAAATAAACACATGAAGATTCCTGGATTCACAGAGTATGGCAGGGAACTCTTCTTCTATACACAACTTAACCGGCACAGGCCCCTGCCTGCAATGGGAGAGCACTTAATATGATTTACACAGAGTGGGGTTGATGTGAGGTTCACCCCATTTCCATGGTTACCTCCACCTCCACTTCTTTGTCCAAACTCAGGCTTGGGCTTGCACAGGGAAAAGAAGAAGAAAAAAATCCCACCCCCAAACTCTACCTGTTCAATGATACATAGTTACTGTTTATCAATGCCTTAGGCCAGGTCACGTTGCCAGGCCAGATGGCCGCGCACCTGTCTTCCCGGGGCAGTATTTCTCAACGGCGCAGTTCACACTCCTTGTGGCAGATTCCCGTGCCCCGCCCTAGACTAACTGAATCTGGATCTCTGAGGTTGGGGCCATGGAGCTGCAGTTGCCAAGTGACATTTTTGCTCCATAATAATAATAATAATAATAATAATAATAATGGCAGCTATTCACAGCCCTTGCTATGCGCGTTGTATCATCTCATTTAAACTTCACAGAAGTCCTTAAGTTAGGTAGTCGAAGCCTCACTTTGCAAAAGTGAACCTGCAGCCCAGAGGAGTCGAGTAACTTGTTCAAGGTCACGCAGCCAGTACATAGCAGAGCTGGGATTCTGATCATCTGTTGTAGTTGGTAAACCACTGCTCTGAGCCAAAGGGAGGCAGGTGGAAGGTTTATGAGTTCCCAGGTCCAGGAGGATGGGGTGGAATTTTGTCCATTATAATCGTAAAACTTTGGCTTTGTTTTCAGTAAGTTGAGACTGTTTGGGGGTAGAGGCTAGACAAAAGCATATTGCTTATCACAGAGGTTGCATATGATTAGATGATACTGATACCCCTTGTCCCTCGGACCAGATCTCTGTGTGTCTATCAGGCATCATCTCCACCCCTTACTCCAACCTCCCTGCTGTCCTCCGTGTCTTTGTGCTGGGACTAAGCATGTGTGCTTCCTCTCCGAGGTTAGGGGTCAGCACACTTTCTCCTGAAAAGTCTACACAGTAAACATTTTAGGCTTTGGGGGCCATGAGGTCTCTGTTACAATTACTCAGCTCTGTCACTGTACTACCAACGCAGCCAGAGACAGCAGATAAGCCAACGAGCCATGCTTTGTTCCAATAAACTTTGATGGGCCTGAAATTTGAATGTTCTTTTTCTTAAGGATTCTATTTACTTACTTGACAGAGGGATATATATATATATATATAGAGAGAGAGAGAGAGAGAGAACACAGAAGCAGGGGGAATGGGAAAGAGAGAAGCAGACTCCCCCTGAGCAGGAAGCCCGACACAAGACTCAATCCCAGGACCCCGGGATCATGACCTGAGCTGAAGGCAGATGCTGAACTGACTGAGCCACCCAGGTGCCCCCCAAATTTGAATTTTCTATCATTTTTTTAAAGTAGGCTCTGTACCCAGCATGGAGCCTAATGTGGGGCCTAAACTCATGACCCAGAGATCAAGCCCTGAGCTGAGATCAAGATGCTTAACCGACTGAGCCACTCAGGCACCCCTGAATTTTATATCATTTTTATATGTCACAAATTATTTGCTATCTTCTATTTGTTTTCAGCCATTTAAAAACATAAAACCCAGCATGCCACAGTCAGTTAAGCATCTGATTCTTGGTTTCAGCTCAGGTCATGATATCATAGTTGTGAGATCGAGCCTCACTTTGGGCTCCACACTCAGTGGAGAGCTTCTCTCTCTCTTCCTTTTTCTCTGCCCTTCCCACTCGTGCTCTTTCTCTCTTTAAAATAAATAAATAAATCTTTAAAAATTAATAAACAAATAAAAGTGTAAAACCCCATCTCAGCTTTCAGGCCACACCAAAAACTGGTGTCGGCTGGCTTTTGGGGATGGGCCACTGTTGGCCACCCTTTGCCTTCAGTCTTCTAATGGGGAGTGCTTTCTTATGCTCCAAGGTCCTCTTAGCTCTTGGCTTTTCAGAGAGGCTTTTCCTAATGCCTGTAGCTAAACATTGCTTCCTTCCTCCTGTTCATTTCTCTCCCAACATCTTATAAAATTACACAGCCATACTTATTATTATTTAAAGATTTTTCTTATTCATATGTTAGTTTATGCTTCCATTGTGGGTCTTCCTGTACTGAAGTTACAAGTTCCACGAGAGCAAGGAGCTTGTCTGAGATCTTTGCTGTGTCTTCAATGTCTAACCAGTAACCGAGGGCACCTGGGTGACTCAGTGGTTGAGCATCTGTCTTCAACTCAGGTTGTGATCCCGGGGTGCCGGGATCGAGTCCCGCATCGGGCTCCCTACATGGAGCCTGCTTCTCCCTCTGCCTGTGTCTCTGCCTCTCTCTCTCTCTCTGTCTCTTATGAATAAATTTTAAAAATCTTAAAAAAACAAACAAACAGTAACTGGCACATCATGGCATAAGCACTTGAATAAATGACTAGACAAAAGTTTCCAGCAGTACACCTCATGTTTCCTTAGATTACTGTCTTGCATACTTCTTGTTATATGGCTCAGGAGCTGCACAGATAAAATATTACCCAGCTGCAGCCCCTAGGAATTTCAAGTCATAGAAAAAACCCAAGCCAACAAAAACCTAATTTCTCTCATCTAGAGTCGAGCAGAGTTTCCTGAAATACCAAGGGCTTGGATGGGATTGGAGGTAGGGTGGCTATGAGGGAATAATGCACATCATTCCTGGAGTTAAGTGTATTTATCATCCCAAGAGCAAACATTTCATCTTGCACTAAACGAAGGGTTTCTACACTTTCTTATGAAAAGCTTAAGCAACGAGGGCTCATTATTTTTTCTCCCATATAAATAAATCAGACATCGAAGTATGTCTTAAATGATGCGCCTCGTCAGGGGTGTGAAGAAAGCAGACTCCTCACAGACTGGCACTAGAATATACATGAGAGAACAGGCATGGGCTGTGAAAACTTTTGTGAGCAGTGGCACCCGGCCCCATGGTCACGGGAGAAGTTTCTCCCTGGGCCCTCAGGGTCAGCTAAGCAGTGTGGATGAGACAAACACTAATGCTCATCTACCTGATGGAAGCCCCAAAGAAAAGCAGTAGTCTTCCATTTCTACTGAGGACCTGCACCCACAGGAGGGGCTTTTGTACTCCTAGTTGCAGACTGAAGTTTCGGTGAGAGCAGATTTCAGCATTTCAGGGCGTGCAGCCCTGCCAACACTAAGCGCATGACAGATTCCCTGAACGGGCTCCAAGTCCAGGTGATTCTAGTCCCCACACTGATTTCCCAGGCTAAAGTGAGTTTTGTAAGGAAAAAATGACCACCACAGTTCTATCTTTGAGGCCTGAAGCCGGAGCCAGAGTGATAGATGCTGTGTCCTCTGCAAATCTATCTCAGACAACAAAGTCCCAAGGGATCCTTGTGGGCGTTATGGCAAAGGCAGCAATGTCTAAATGCCAGATTCCACAGCTAAGATCTGCTGCTGCCTCTCTGACAGCGAGCCCTGCTCTTCTCAAAGCATTAAATATGTTTCGCTCGTCACATTAATTTTAAGTCATTACAATGATTCAAGGATCGCTTTCTTGTTCCTCAGGGCCTGGAGCTTTAATTGAGCTCCTACTAAGCACATGCTCTATACAAGGCAATAGGCTGGTGGACAAGGGGAGGGTATGGGACTAGAATACAAAGGTGAATACAGCGGGTGTTGCCAGGTTGGAGTTCCCTCCATGGATTGACAACGTATTCACATATTTTGATATTTAGAATTGGGGATTTAAAAACTTAAGTTTCATCATCACTGGAAACAAAAAATCAACTAAGCTACTCCTACTGGCTATCAGATGCTATTACTCATCTCACCTCCTTTGATTCTCATAGGCAACCAGTGAAGTAGGTTCTCTTTTTGCCCCATTTTAGACATGAGGCAACAAAGGATCAGAGATGTTAAAGGAAACATGCTAGTTCACACAGCTGGGAAATGGCTAAGGTGGGGATCAAGTGGGGATTTGTCCGAAGTCCAAATATCTGACCACTAGGCCTCTTCTGATAGTGCCTTCCTGGGTTGGCCTAACCCTTAGGTAAGGTCGAAGGTCTTTACTCACTGTAATTAGAAGGACCCTCCCTGGGACATCTGGGTGGCTCAACAGTTGAGCATCTGCCTTTAGCTCAGGGCGTGATCTCCCAGTCCCGGGACTGAGTCCCGCTTTGGGCTCCCTGCAAGGAACCTGCTTCTCCCTCTGCCTGTGTCTCTGCCTCTCTCTCTCCCTCTCTCTGTGTCTCTCATGAATAAATAAATAAAATCTTAAAAAAAAAAAAAAGGGACCCTTCCTGAAGTATCTTCTTCCCTAACTCCATTCTGCAGTCTTACTTCTGTGAGTTGCGATTTTACCATAGGAGATTCATTCCTTTGTGGGGAAATCTAGATCTCTTGATAAATTACAAATGCCCTCTCAGAGGAATAACACTTTGTGCCTTTAACCTTTATGAACTGCCCAGTGTCATACTGAAAAGAGGAGGCATAGAAAGGATGGTCCAGGAGGTATCAGAAATGTACATTGTCCACCAAGTCCTTTCAACTATCTCAGGAGTTGGAGATTATTAGTTCTGGTTTGTGGATGAGAAGAAAAAAGCTCTGAGCAACAGGCAATTGGAGTGCTTTTTCTGAAGCCTATGCTTTCTTATTCATTACATTGACTTCGTTTTTTTCCCTTTTTTCCTATTTTTAAAATTTATTTTTCTTTTTTTAATTTAAATCCATTTAGCCAGCCTATAGTACATCATTAGTTTCAGATGTAGACTTCACAGTGCCTTCTAACAATTTTCTCTTTATAAAACTGATTGCCTTGTTATTATGATTATTATCTTATTACTATTATTAAATTTTTATAACATTTTCTAGAAAACCTTCTCAATGCTCTTAAAGAAAAAGGAGGGTAGTAGTTTTTTGTGATACAATGGTAATTAAAATTGGAAGGGATGCTGCCAAATGCATTTTGGAGGGAAAATTGTATATTTAAGTGTTTTTTTAAAATTTTTAAGTAATCTTTGTACCAGACATAGGGCTTGAACTTATGACCCCAAGATCAAGAGTTGCATGCCCTACTCACTGAGCTAGCCAGGCACCCCCAAAATTATATATTTAGACAAAGGCTTTTACTTTCTAAAAGCTGATACCATGTAGTCTTAGAGCAGAGAGAGGATAAAAACAGTTTTATGGCAAGCACTTCAACTATGGTTATTATAGATTTAAATGTTGATTGAATCAGCAAAACAAACTATTAAGCAGCATTGAAAATCGATGTGAAACGGGTTTCTGTATGACTTGATCACTCATGAGCTGGAGTTTGACATAAAGCAGGTGCTTCATTGGAATTCAATTAGAAAGATCGGTTCATACAACCCCGAATTGATTACCCATGATTCACATCACAAATATTATACAGTCACTGTCTGCCCTCTAAAGAACATGGTCATCTATTTTATATATGCACATTTTCAAAATCTTTGAAGTAGCCTTTAAAAAAAGAATTGTAGCCCCCGCCCCCCCCGCCCCATCTATTTTCACTCTAGAGGATGTAAAATTAATTGTAGTTACCTTTAGCAAGAACCTGCTAAACATATTTATTCATTAACACAAAAAAATTTACTGAGTTCCTATTATGGGCAAATCACTGTGCTTTGACAGCTACTCAATGGATTACACTCGGAACTCATAGTCTTAGAGAAAAGATCAGGCATGTATCAAAGTACCTAGAAAATGATTTATGTTATTTAAAAGATGTTGTAAAATTCTTTGATATTCTTCCCATAGGATAGTGGGGATCCACTTCTCCTTCCCTTGAATCTGGTGTGTGATAGTTTGGGTGATGAAGTAAGACAGAGTGATGCTATGCCAGGTCCAGGCCTGCCTCTGCATGGACTCACAGCTTCCATTTTGGTCTACCGGAGTCCTGAGCTGCCTTGTAAACATTCCCACTATCCCAAGGCCACCATGCTGTGAGGAAGCCCGAGCTAAGCATGTGGAAATACTCTGGGGAGAGGGTGAGCAAGAGAAACACCCAAGTCAACTCAGCCAGGTGCCAGAAATCAAGGAACGAAGATATGTCATCCCCACTGTGCCTGACCAGACTTTTGACCCAGAGAATCATGAAATACAGTAATAATAGATGGTAGATTTAAGCCACTACATTTTGGTGTAGTTTGTCGTGTAGCAACAGATAATTAGAACCTGCTTAGTTTTAATAAAAAGGGGTACATGAGAGCCATAAGAAATCAGAAAAAAAAAAAAAAGAAATCAGAAGAAAACTTTGTTTCCAGCCTGAATGATGGTGGTAAGAAACAGGGAAGGTTTCCAGGAAGTGGTCACATTTGAGGTGAGTTTGGAACACTTTAGGATTAGGAAACTCAAAGATGAGGGAATAAAGCAGAGAAAATAATGCAGGTAAAGGCACAGAGGTAAGAGAGTGTCTGATGGCTGTGGGGAAGATGGAGGAGTCCATTTTAACAAAGAAAATGGGTTGCAGGAGAGATGTATGGTGATATGAACAAAAGAGAAGTTGAAATGAAATAATGTATCACTGAAGGCCTTGATACTCCTCACTGGGGTGAGGAGTTAGATTCATTTAACTGGACAAGGAGGAGCCATCCACTTTTTTGAACAGGGAAGGGATGTTCCTCCAGTGCCTTGGAAGAAATTAAACCAGTGGGATTGAAAATGGAGTTAATGGATAAGGAATGAGCCAGTTATGAAGTTGGAGAGCTAGAGATTCATTCTGACTTCTTCCCTGGTAGGAGTGGATACAGGAGGAACTGGCTCGGCTGGCAGAAGAATGACCCCCAGAAATATCCAGGTCCTAGTCCCTGGGATGTGTGAATATGCTAGCTTCTGTGGCAAAGGGGACTCTGCAGATGTGATTAATGGTAAAGACTCTGAGATGGAAAGATCATTCTGCATTTTCCAGATGGGCACTCTTTCATCACGTGCATCCTTTACATGGAGATCATTTCCCAGGTGTGGTCAGAGAGAGAGGTGAACACGGAAGAAGAGACAGAGATAGACGTGATCAGGTCTATAGCTGCCATCGCTTTGAAATTAGAGGAAGGGTCTAGGAGCCAAGGAATGCAGCCAACCTCAAAATCTACAGTCAGCCAAAAATCTGGAACGTTGGTCCTACACTTGCAAATAACTCAATTTTGCCAACAACCCAGAAAAGCAAGCAAATGGATCCTCCTGTAAAAACCTCCAGAAAGGAACATAGCCCCGCTGACACCTCAAGTCTAGCCTGGTGAGACCTGTGTCAGACTTCTGACCTCCAGAACTGTAAGATAATGAACTTGTGCTGTTGAAGCTGCTAGCTTTATGATAATTTGTTACAGCAATGATAGGAAACGAGTACAGATCTCAATTAGTGAATGATATTTTTGGAGCACCACTGCCCAGTGTGTTGAGAATTAGGAGTTGACAGGATTCTCATGAGCTTTGTCTCCATTAGGCTGTGGTTCTATTTTCCTGCTACAGGAAAACCACAGTCTCAGAATGGTCTCTCTCCACCGGGGGGACCTTGATCAACTTACTTAACCTCTTGAGCTTTAGTTTCCTCATCTGTTAAATGAGGGGATTGCATGCAAATGGTGGCTCCAGACATTGCAATTTTTACCATGACACACTGGATGGAGAATTCTCCTATGTGTCTAAACTGGGTTTGGGGAAATACCACTGTTCCAGTGATAGCATTCTTTCCTCTCCTCATCCAGAAGTCATCTCAGAATATAAGTGATGTTTTGACAGGGCTAACTTTCTGTGTCAATTCCAATTTGTTGGGTTTAGATGCAGGGCTTGAAAATTTATGTATTTTTGTTCCAATTTTATAAAGGAGGCACAGAAATTTTTTTATTACAAAGCACGATGAGAAATACATCACGTGTTACAAATATCAGTGGTGAGTCATTACTATTAGTGCCACAATACTAATCACTTCTTTAAATTCTGATCTTTGGATTTTTTTAATTGAATCAGACTTTCTGAGGACAGGATTATACTAAGCACTCCTGGCTCAGTTTTCCAAGCAAGGGATGTGCTAGTCATTGGAAATCTGAGGTTCCAACTTCCTTAGGCAAGTTGTTTGCTCTCTGGAACAAGATCTGAGGAAGACCTCCCCCCCCATTCCATAGTGACCTAAGGTAGACAATGAAGAATTCATTGAAGATATACACCAGGGGAAGTGCTTTTATTTTCAGGCTCATAATATTCATAGTTCTAAAGAGATAATTGGACCAGTAAACCATCAGAAAAACACAAGGGGTCACTGGTCAAGTGACTCAAAGTAGTTTCTGTGAGCACCACCATGCAGAGGAGGAAATGCATTGGGTTGAGTTTGAACTCTTCTTTTGCCACAAATAGTTAAATGATCTTGGGTGAGTCATTTGCCCTTCCTGGCCTTCACATTTCTCCTCTGTAAAATGAAGAAGATGAGCTAGGTCAGTGCTTCCCACTGTAGCACGCAAAAAATCCTGGTGGTCTATGACCTGGTTTAGGTAGTCTTGTTATATATGTACTTTAATATTTGCTTGGAAAAGATACTGAGCCTATTAGACCCACCATTTCACGGATGTGATTGCTTAAAACAAGGCTAAAAATATATATGTCTAGAAAGAAGCAAAAATGTATTTTATTTCAGACGCTGGTCTGATTTTCTAAGATGTGTATCCCAGTTGATGAGCTTGACTGAAGTGTATCAATCATGTTATTTTCCACATTTGTGATGATGCTTTGACATTCTGGGGCCTCAGGGAACCAGGGAGACTGACCCACCCCACCCCCACCCCAGGTTAGCTAATTCCTGGGGATAGCAAACACCTTGCCTGAGTGCACATCTTTGATATGCAAACCAATTCTTCCTGAGTCCAAAACCCCCCATTCACCTCCTTATATCAGTCTCCTGCAGTCCCAGACATTATTCCCCAGCCCTAAATCACCCTGGGCCATATACCAGAGAACTAGGGACCACCTTAGAGCCCAGAACCCACCGTAATTACTCAAACTATCCAATCCTAAACCTGATCAGCCTCCCTGACTTGCCCATTCTGTGCCAAGAAAACTACAGTAAAGGCTCTGGCCCAGGCTTTTCCCTCATTCTCTGCCTCCTGCCCACCCTAGTACTTGCCCGTACAGCCTGGCATGGTGTGGCATGCCCCCTCCCCCAGGGAACTGTGAGCAACAATCTTTTCAGTGACAATTGTCTCCTGATCTGTTGGCCTCAGCATACTGGAATAAAACAAAATCCCAGCACATTCTACAACGTGGTGAAAGGATTCCTTTGGTCTACTTTTATTAGTTTTTTTTTTTTTAAGATTTTATTTATTTGACAAACAAAGAGAGAGAAAACACAAGCAGGGACTAGTGGTAGAGGAAGAAGGAGAAGCAGGGTCCCCATTGAGCAGGGAGCATGTTGCCTGCCTAGGTCCCAAGGGTCCCAGGATCATGATCTGAGCCAAATGCAGACATTTAACCGGCTGAGCCACCTGGACATCTGGGATTCTTTTTGGAGTGAAGAATATCGTGGAATGAGACGGTAGTAATGGTTGCCCCACTTTGTAAATATACTAAAAAACTGTGTATCTTTAAAGATTGTGGTATGTGAATTACAGCTCAATTTTTTTGTGGTGTGTGAATTACAGCTCAATTTTTTAAGCTTTACTTCATTTTTTAAAATTGAAATATAATTAACACACAATATTATATTGGTTTCAGGTGTAGAACACACTGACTCGACAATTCTCTACATTACTCAGTGCTCACCACGACAAGTGTAGTCACCATCTGTCACCATACCATGTTATCGACTATGTTCCGTAGGCTGTACTTTTCGTCTCCGTGACTTACCTGTTTTATAACTGGCAGTTGGTACCTCTTAATCCCTTTATCTCTTTTGCCCATTCCCCACCCCCACTCCTGCCCCTCTGGCAGCCACCGGTTTGTTCTCTGCATTAAGAGCTTGATGTTTTGCTTTGTTTCAGTTTGTTTAATTACAGCTCAATTTTTAAAAATTGTCCTCTTGGCCACATTTCCTCTTCTTCTACCAAACTCCTATTTGTCCTGCAAGATTCAGCATAGATGAGGAGTTGCCCCCAAAGCCTTCATATGCCTTGCCTTCAGTTACTATAGCTTATCCAGCTGTGTTTTAATTGCTGGTTTATATAGGGGAGAGGGTTAAGGGAAAAAAAAAAAAAAACGTTGGGAAACCTTGCTTGTGGAATTCACCATTTAACTCTCTCCCTCCCGTTCTCTTCCTCCCTACCCTTGATCTGAGAAATTTCTGGGCAAATCCCAGTTTTGGTTTCAGCAAAACACAATCCCGAGTGTGTGATTTTCAAGTGTGATTTTTCCCACACTTTTCTCTGGGGCTTCTAAATCAAAAAAACACGAGAAGGGACTCTGTTTTCCTGTTGGAGGCACTGCTTTTTAAGGACTTGGGGACAGATGAGTCTAGCATTTAAGTGAAGTCCAAGTCTTATCTTTTTTATTAATTTATACTGGAAAAGATGACTTCTTTTTGAGAAGGGCCTGTGATTTTGGAAAGAGCCCCAATCCACAAATATCCGTCTGAAAGGCCATACTTCACATTTAAACTCTTTAAGCAGATGATGACTCTTTCTTTAAAAGATTAACTGAGGGTTTTGATAGCTGGTTTCATCAGCCTGTTAATTCATTCCTGAGGAGAGGAAAACCAATGTACTTCTTCTACTTATCTGCCCATATCTTGTCTATGCTAATTGTCTATTATCTTTTTCTTTGAAAGGGCACAGCAAACCCCCTCTTGGCAGAAATTCTGATTAACTGTAATGGTGCCCCTAAGATAAGACAGGACTCTCTAACCCCCTTTACGGAGATTTAAAAAAAAAAAAAAACTCAGCCAAACCATGATCTCCTTGAGGAGCACCAGTTAAATGAAGGGAGAATTGTTTAGCAGCCAAGCAGTGCATAGAGTCCAAGGAGGAGGAGCCCCACAGAGTGTTCACTCTTCCCCCCAAGCTAGGAAGATTCTAGCATCTCCTGAACTACAAATGGCACACAAATCACCCAGACTCTGGTTCAGCAGATCTAGGTAGAGTCTGAGATTCTGCATATCTTTTTTCTAATATTTTATTTATTTATTTAGGAGAGAGAGAGGCAGAGACACAGGCAGAGGGAGAAGCAGGCTCCCTGCAGGGAGCCCGATGCAGGACTCAATCCCTGGATCCAGGATCATCCCCTCAACCAAAGGCAGATGTTCACCCACTGAGCTACCCAGGCGTCCTGAAATTTGGCATTTCTAACAAGCTGCTGGGTGATGTTGCTGCGGCTGGTCCAGGTGCCACATCGAGTAACAAGGAATAGCTCTGATTTCCTAAGCATTGTTAAAACCTAGATTCCAAGGGAGTTTCTGAGAGCTGACATGCTGGGGTTCTTTCTTGCTGGTCCTAGTTAAGTATTGATGGTAGCAATAATAATTACGAAAACAACGATGGCCAACATTTCTGGAGGGCCTAGTGGGTACGGTCAAACCTAGCCTAACTGTAACTGTTACCATCTCATTCAAGGACCATCTGTGGTTCAGAGACACTAAAGAACTTGCTCCAGTTCTTGTTGCTCAGAAGTTTCACAGCAGTGACTCAAGCCCTGTGTGGCTCTACAGATGGGCTCTTAAATAGAACTGTCTCTCATTTTCTGATGTCTCATTGTAGCTTCAGTGGGGCTGAGCATGCATAGTTTGACCTTTGCTTTCAAAAGGAGCATTTCCCCAGGTGCTATAGAACTAAGCCAATGGTGCAAAGCTCTCCAAGAAATCCGATGGAAGGTACAGGTAGGTGATGAATTGATACATAGGCAAAAACTACCCTGATAATGACCTGCAGGCTTGATGTGCCCTGATAACAAAATGTTTTCCCCAGTGACTATTTTTTACCTTGCAAAGCAGATGCTACATTAGGAGAGTGTTGCCACCATAATATGAGGTTTTTTTCAAAATTGGTGAGAAGGGAAGAAAAATGTATCTATTATGTATTTTTTAGTCAAAATTGTGTTGTCTTCCTTGAACAAAAATCAAAATGCTTGAATGGGACACTCAAAGGGACAGTTGATAAAGGAAAGAAAAATGATAAGCTGAACTTCATAAAAATTAAAAATTTTTACATTTCATTTTTTAAAATTTTTTTATTTATTTAAAAAATTTTTTAAAAAATTTTTACATTTTAAATGGCACTGTTAAGAAGTGAAACAGATGAGCCACATACTGAAAGAAAATGTTTGTAAATCTCTATCTTGTAAAGGACTTGTATCTTTACAAGTCAGTAATAACCCAATTAAGTAATGACTGAAAGATCTGAGAAGATATTTCACTGAAGTAAATATACTGATGATCAATAATACACGAAAGGGGGCAGCCCAGGTGGCTCAGCGGCTTAGCACTGCCTCAGCCCAGGGTGTGATCCTGGAGACCCCAGATTGAGTCCCACGTCAGGCTCCCTGCATGGAGCCTGCTTCTCCGTCTGCCTGTGTCTCTGCCTCTCTCTCCTCTCTGTGTATTCTCATGAATACATAAATAAAATCTTTAAAAAAAAATAATACACGAAAGGTGTTAATACCATTAGGCATTAGGGAAATGCAAATCAAAACCACAATGGGAGGCTAATTCATACTCAGTAAAATAGCTGTAATAAAAAAAAAAATACGGACAATGATAAGTATTGACAAGAGCATGGAGAAACTGACACATTGCTGGTATGAATGTAAAACGGTTCAATTACTTTGGAGAACAGTTTCTGTCCTGCAAAGGATTCTGTTTCTTGTTGCAATTTCCTTATTTATTGAAATACCATTTTGGTGGTAAATTTTACATGCTGTGTCTTTCTTTTTCTTCTTCTTTTATTTTTTTTAAGGGGGAGGGGCAGAGGGAGAGGGAGAGAGAGAATCCCAAGCAGGTACCACACCCAGCACGGAGCCTAGGATCATGACCTGAGCTGAAACCAAGAGTTGGACACTCAACTGACCGAGCCACCCAGGCACCCCAACATGCTGTTTCTTTTGATGTACAATGAACTTTTGATCAAAAATACTTAAAATCCTTTCATTGATGCTAGCCAAATTATGGAAGCAGCCCAAGTGTCTGCCAATAGATGAATGGATAAAGAAAATGCAGTATGTATATACAATGGGACTATCACTCAGCCATAAAAAAGAATGAAATCTTGCCACTTGCAATGGCATGGATGGATCTAGAGAGTATAATGCAAAATGAAATAAGTCAGTCAGAGAAAGACAAATACCATATGATTTTGCTCATATATGGAATTTAAAACAACAAAACAAATCAACAAAGGGGGAAAAAAGAGAGAGAGGAAAACCAACAAATAGACTCTTAACTGTAGAGAACAAGCTGATGGTTAGCAGAGAGGAGGTGGGTAAGAGGATGGGTGAAATAGGTGATGGGGATTAAAAATATACTCATCATGATGGGTACTGAGTAGTGTATAGAATTGTTAAACCACCATATTGTACACCTGAAACTAATATAACATTAAGTTAACTATTGGAATTAAAATTTAAAACAAATTAAATCCTTCAAAAGGTGAAAAAACTGAACTTATATTTTGTTGTTGTTGCAACTTCTGTTAATCTTATCAGACATCAATCAGTTCATACCCCTAAACTAGGAGTAGTGAGTAGTTAATTTTCTAAGTCAGCTTTATTAAAATAAATTTGATCTAAAATTTTGGCAACCTTAATTGAAATGTGTACTTTGTCTCCTAAATGTAACAGATTTTTAAAAACATTTTATTTTTTTAATTTAATTTTTATTTTTTTTAAAAAAACATTTTAGACTAAAAACCATTTGTAAATATTCCAATATCTTGTATTTACTTTGGTATCCTTTTGTAATAAAATGTGTGCATATTTATATATGCTCATGTTTATTAATTTCTCTTGTCTGTCTTCTTTCTTCCTGTTCCACTGTTATACAGGATGTGTCTTATTGGTTGACTTTGCAATGGAGCGCAGACATTGCATAATGAGATCCAAAAGAATAGCCTTCATGCACAAACCCTGGACTTTGAGATGAGGATGTAGGAAATGAAGAGACTTTCTGCTGCCTTCCTCTGGTAAGTGGGTAAAGATGCTTGCGGCTGTCTGGAATCTGGCTGCATAATATTAGTTGGAAATATTTTTTAAAAATATAAGTATGAAAAGGCATGTTGGACAGTGAAAGGAGGGAACTGTAGTAGACACTTGTTCAGCGGCTCTCCCCTTTCTAATTTGGAGAATCGCCAATGGCATGAGCTCTACCTCCTACAGTAGAAGTCGGAGAGAGATGACACATTGTCCTGCTTTCCTCTCTCTGGATGCCAGAAGGAGAGCATGTGAGCCCAGAGCAGCCACTGGGCTTTGAATCGTGATTGAGCGTCGCAAGAGGAATCTTAATGTTCATTCAAGATAGTCTGTTCATGTCTTAGGGCTGTGGTGCTAATGCAGCTCCCTCTGCCTGGATCATTCTGTTCCTAACCCTTCCCTAGCTCTTCCTTCAGTCAGGGCTCTGCTCAAATGTTACTTCCCTGACCACCTCCCCTCAAATAACTACCTCATCTACTTTCTCTAAGTCAATTTTTCTATATGTGACCATCACTACCTAGGATTATATCTTTATTTTTAAATTCTTTATTGTTTAATCTTTTTTCCTACTAAAATGTATTCTCCATGAGGACACAAACTTTTTGTCTTGTTCTCCACTTTATCTCCAGAGTCCATAATAGTATCCAGTACAAAGTGAGTGTCCGATACCCCTTTTTTTAAAAAGATTTTTTAAAATTTATTTATTCATGAGAGACTCAGAGAGAGAGGCAGAGACGTAGGCAGAGGGAGAAGCAGGCTGCCCGCGGGGAGCCTGATGCTGGACTTGATCTCAGGACCCCAGGATCATACCCTGAGCCAAAGGCAGACGCTCAACCGCTGAGCCACCCAGGTGCCCCCCAATACCCTTTTGTTAAGTGAATACATAAGTGAAAACTAGCCTGGTGTGTGGCAGGCCAGTGACAACTTGTTAAGCTGCCCTGAATTAGTAATAGTTTTCTATCAGGCTTACTTGAAGGTGATTTGAATCTTGAGTGAATATATGATTGGAGTTCACTCTCCAGCAGTGACGTGATTTTTGTGTTAAGTTACAAGGTTCAGTTATGAAGTTGTGATGAGGAATGAACATTTGGCTATACAGACTCTAATTTAAAATGGCATCTGCCTGCAGGCCCTAACACAAAATCTGTCAACTTCCCCTTAAACACTTAGAAAAACTATGAAAAAGATAGAAACCGGTTCTGATAGATGATGAGGTGCAAAGTATCAGAGGGATTTTCACCAACTGTAAATCAAATGATGCAGGATTAGGAAAACAACTCACAGTTATGAAATAGTGCTGCCTGCTTCCCCCAAAAAAGGGAAAAAAGAAAACGCTCTTCAAAATGAATTGACAGAGGTTAAAAGTGCCAAAAGAAAATACACACCTATAAGGAATTAGAAAAGTTTAGAAATTAAAGGATGAGTAAAGTTTTTCTGGTAACTGCAAATGAAAAGGCATAGAGATGGCAAAATTATTTTCTGACAATATAAAACCTGAGGCAGAGAGCATTAATGGGACAAAAGAGATAATTTTATACTGATGACAGTTAGAATCCATAGCAAAGAGAATAGTCAACAACCTAAACGTACTTATCACAGATCCAGAAAGAAGGAGAAATAGATAGGAGGCAGCTGTTGTGGGAGGTGTAAAAACATTCTTCATATACGTTCACAAATCTACTATTTAGAAAATATAAATAGATGAGAGAATTTGAAAAATAAACTTAATAAGATTTAATATGTATTTTGTATATTGAAACTATTTTCTCCTCTTGGGTGTCCATTAATGTTTATAAAAGTTGACCCTGTGTTAGCACATTGAGAAAATAACTTCCCCAGATGAAAATGCACAAAGTATCTTTTTAATTTTTTAACTTACTTAATTGAGAGAGAGAGGTGGGGGGAGTGGCAGAGGGAGAGGGAGAAGCAGGCTCCCGGCTTAATCACCTCTCTAAAGGCCCAGTTTCCAAATACAGTCACACTGGTGGTTAGAGCCTCAGCATATGAATTTTGGGGAGGCACAATTCAGTCCATCACGGATATAATTATTGATAAAAAGAGAAATCTGAAATTTATAGTTATGTCATACAGGGTACATATATGTAGTTATGTCATCAGTAGTAATAAGTGTTCTTTAATACTCTGCAGTTCATAACAGTTGCTCATTTATCTTATTTCTCAGATCATTCCAATGCCACTTCATCATTTCAGCCTTTTCTGAATAGCACTTCCATGTATCATGTGCTACTGGGTATGTGTAAGAGCCATTGCTCTCTAATGCATGACCTGGCTTTGTTTTTCTTCTTACACTTAACATTATCCACTATATTTATTTGTTTAATTAGTTACTGCCTGTCTCTTCTGCTACAAAAGGCTTCCTGAGAGCAGACTGCACCTGTTTTTGCACTCTTATATCCCAGCACCTGGAACAATACCTGGTGCATAGTAGGCAATCACTAAATTGTGACATGAAAGAGTAGGTGGTCATGTTACCATCTCAACTAAACTTTGGGCTAAGTAGGTAGTGTAGGTGCTGTTAATGGATGCGGGATCAGATGTTCACATGGGCGTAGGTGAGGGGTTCTGACTCCCTGCCCTGGATACTCTTTCGGTCATCATATGACAGTCTTCATGATTCACCTTCTTGTCTTAGATGATTAGATACAACATCTAAGACATCCCTTTTTTTTTTTTAAAAGATTTTATTTATTTATGCATGAGAGACATAGAGAGAGAGAGAGAGGCAGAGACACAGGCAGAGGGAGAAGCAGGCTCCATGCAGGGAGCCTGACGTGGGACTCGATCCCAGGTCTCCAGGATCTCACCCTGGGCCGAAGGCAGCGCTAGACCGCTGAGCCACCGGGGCTGCCCAAGACATCCCTTTTGAGAGAAGAGCATCATTGAGATATAATTCACAAACCATATAATTCATCCATTTAAAGTATACAATTCAATAATTATTAGTATACAATTCAATATATCCACAGAACTGTGCAACCATCACCACAATCAATTTTAAAACATCTTTCACCTTGAAAAGAGATTCCTTTTAAGTGGCACACCTCGATTCCCCAGTCAGCCAGCTCCAGGCATTCCCTAATGTATTTGAAGTCTTTACAGATTTACACATGTGTACACACACACACACACACACACACACAGAGTAATTGGAAAATCTGTAATCTATATATATCTGTATCTGTATCTATATCTATGTCCATATATCTGGGCTTTTTCCTTCCCTCTGACCACTCTGTTCTGGTGCCACATTATCCTTCCACTATCCCTCCTACTTGTTCCCTTCCTCCTTTGTCCTGTGATACTCACCCTGCCTGGTCTTGTCTGGGCTGACAAGGAGTTGTCATCGTATCTCAGCTTCTTTGCAGTGGGCTTTCTGAGTGTCTTCTGGAAACTGAGAACTGTGAAGCCATCCTGCCTGAGTTTATTTTATTTTATTTTTAGATTTTATTTATTTATTCATGAGAGAGAGAGAGAGGCAAAGACACAGGCAGAGGGAGAAGCAGGCTCCATGCAGGGAGCCCGACATGGGACTCAATCCCAGGACTCTAGGATCACGCCCCGGGCCCAAGGCAGGCACTAAACCGCTGAGCCACCCAGGGATCCCCTCTCTGCCTGAGTTTAAATCCAAGCTCTGCTACTTGGCAGCTGTGTGACTTTGGGAGAATTTCCTTCTCTGTTTCAGTTTGTTCTTCTGTACAAGGGGATGATAACGGTGTCCTCAGAGGATTAAATTAGCTATTATGTAAAAAATGCTTAGTATAGTGTGTGGCACTAAATAAGCACTAGGTTCATATTACCACCACCATCATTCTTGTTATTATTAAATGTTTGGCAACAGCATCAGGGGACTTGAGAAAAAAGTGTATCACAATTGATCCAACAATTCATTTTAAGAGATGCATTCTAAGTAAACAATTGGACAAGTACATAAAGATTTGTGTACAACATGAGATTAAAAATATTTTTTAAGAAAAGGAATGAAAATTTTGAAATAGATTGCATATTGGTTAAATAGCAATGGAATACTATGTAGCTTCATTAAGAATTACATTAAGTGGGCAGCCCGGGTGGCTCAGGGGTTTAGCACTGCCTTCGGACCAGGTCATGATCCTGGAGACCTGGGATCGAGTCCCATGTCGGGCTTCCTGCGTGGGGGCTGCTTCTCCCTCTGCCTGTGTCTCTATCTCTATCTCTCACTCTCTCTCTGTGTCTTGAATGAATGAGTAAATAAAATCTTTAAAAAAAAAAAGAATTACATTAAGTAATTCTTACATTAATTAATTACATTAAGAATTAGCCAGGAGTACCTGGCTGGCTCAGATGGTAGAGCATGCAACTTTCAGTCCTGGGATTGTGAGTTCAAGCCCCATGTTGGGCATGGATCCTACTTTAAAAAAAAAAAAAAGTTACCTACATCAGGAATTCTTAAACTTTTCTTATTCTATGGATCCCTTTGGCAGTTTGGAGAAACCTAATGGATCCTTTCTCACAATAATGTTTTTAACTGTATAAAACAGAATACACAGGATTGCAAAGAAAACAGTATGTGGAAATAAAAGTATCAGACATTTAAAAAGTTGTAATATACTAATAAATGTCATTCTTGTTATAGGCACAAAATAAGATCTAATAGGTCTAATAATTATAATTTTAAAGTACTGGTAAACATAAACACATCAAGATATGCATGACAGGCTCGAAACAAATTCACAGGTACTGCTAACATGACTGTGATTTGTCGTCTATATCAACAACTGGAAGAGATGTTAAATGTCAGTTAGAGTCAGTGAAAATAAATATATCATCTTTTTCTTCCCCCAAATTCATAAACCCTCAGGTTTTAAAATCCATGATCTAGCTCACGGTCCCCAAATCTTTTCTATAAAGTTTCAGATAATAAATATGATAGGTTCATGGGCCATACATTCTGGGTCACAACTATAGTTGACCCTTGAACAATGTACGGAATAAGGGTGCTGAACCCCTCTGAGGTAAAAATCTGCATATAACTTTTAAAAAAAAATTAGTTTTAAGTAACCTCTACACCCAATGTGGGACTTGAACTCACAACCCTGAGATCAAGAGTTACATGTTCTAAATACTCAGGCAGCCAGGTGCCCCTTGCATATAACTTTTGACTCACCCAAAACTTAGCTACTAATAGACTACTATTGAGAATGTTATTAAGAAAATCATAAGGAAGAGAAATACATAAACAGTCTTATACTATATTTATTTTTAAAAATCCACATGTAAGTGGACAGCGCAGTTCAAACTCATGTTGTTCAAGGGTTAACAGTACTCAATTTTGCCATTGTAATGAGAAAGCAATATGTAAACAAATAGGCATGGTTGTGTTTCAATAAAACTTTACTCAACAGGCAGAGGGCCTGATTTGTCTTGTGAAACACAGTTTGCTGTCCCCAATCTAGGTTACTATTTTCTTTTTCAAAAAAAGATTTTATTAATTTATTTGAGACAGAGAGAGAGAGCATGAGAGAGGCACAAGACTGAGAAGAGAGTACAAGTGGGGGGTGGGGTAAAGAACAGCAGAGAGGGAGAAGGAGGCTCCCCACGGAACAGGGACCCCCGAGCTGGAGCTCCACCCCAGAACTGAATTCAGCTGAATTCAGACATTTAACTGACTGAGCCACCCAGGTGACCCTAGATTACTATTTTCTAATGCAGAAAGATGTTCCTTAACTACTAAATGAAAAAAATAATTTTTATTTGATAAATAATTATGCACTGTCTTATTCTGGTGAAAAAAATTGTACCTCTATGTATGTCTTTGTATGTATGTGTATATGTATATAAATGCACAAGTCTGAAGGACCAATAAAAATGTTGATGGTGATTATTTCCGAGTGATTGGAATATGAACAATATTTTTTCTTTATACTTTTCTATATTCTCTCAATTTTCCCCCATCAGTATACATTCAATTTTTAATGAGAAAAATAAGAATTAAAAATCAATTAGTTTGAGGAGGCTTTGAAAGCCCAAATTTATATGGAGCAGAAAATCCCCCCAGGATCCCTTTAACCACTTCTCCCATCTAAGTCCTCAGACAGAAGGAACTCATTGGCATCCTTGCACTGTCCCAAAACAACTACAAATATTGATATTCTATTTTATGCAGTTCAAAACATTATCCTGAGAAGGGACCCATTAATCTTCCCCAGACTGCCAAAAGGATCCATGGAACAAGAAAAAGTGTCTTGTCTCCTGCAAGGTCTATATCATGGATCCTGTTTTAACCCTCTTGGGGTCAAATGGCCCATTTTTAGTGTCTTCACTACAGCCTTTTAAGGATTAAAATCAAAGTCCTTATAGAGGCTCCCAAAGGACTGGAAACCGGAGGTCCTCTGTAAAGCTGATTCTATCCCCTTCCTGTCTACAGGCTGATGTTACCAATGCTGGGACAGCTCCCAGTCTCTCTTCGGAGGCCTTCTTACTTCCAGAGAGTACCGTTAGCTCTTCTATCAATTTCCTGCCTATGTCAGACCCAAGGGCTATGTTCTCTGTCCCTCTTAAGCCCTCTGCTTCATTCCTGGCTGACAGAACTCTGGTGATGTCAGATACTGACTTGGGGAATATGATCTTTCCCATCTCCAGGGAGGATTGAGTGCTGATTAGTACAAATCATTGTGTGTGTGTGTGTTGGTTTTTTTTTTTTTTTAACCTGGAGGCATTTGCCCTGTTAGGGTTCCGTGGCAATGTCCAAAGACGTTGTTATCATGAAAAGGGGGCTGCCACTGGCATCTAGTGGGTAGGGGCCAGAGATGTGTCTAAACTTTGTACACTTTGTAAGACAGCCTTCCCGACACAGAAATATCTTCTCCAAAATGCCAATAGTGCCACAGTGGAGAAATCTTGGTCTAAATGAATCATAGTAATTCCATTTCCTTTGCGATGTGATAAAACTGTGGCTAGTGAGCTTTAGAGGAAGCTTGGTGATCCAGTAATTCCACTTCTGGGTATTTATTGAAGAAAATGAAAACACTAACTCAAAGAGCTATCTGCATGCCCATGTTCCCTGCAGCATTATTTACAATAGTCAAGACATGGAAAGAGCCTCACTGTCCATTAATGAATGAATGGATAAAGAAAATGTGATATATAACAGTGTGTTTACAATGTTAGAATATATATTATAGGATACTGGAGTATTATTCAGCCATAAGTAGAATAGGATATTATTCAGGCATAAAAAAATGAATGAGGGGCACCTGGGTGGCTCAGTCGGTTAAGTGTCTGCCTTCAGCTCAGGTCATGATTCCAGGGTCCTGGGATAGAGCTCCACATCAGGCTTCCTGCTTAGTGGGGAGCCTACTTTCCCCTCTCTCTCTGCCTGCTGCTCCCCCTGCTTATGCTCTCTTTCTCTGTGTCAAATAAATAAATAAAATCCTTAAAAAAAATGCATTCTTGCAATTCATGACAACATGGATGGACCATGAGGGCATTAAGCTAAGTGAAAAAACTGGATGGAGAAAGACAAATCCAATGATCTCACTTATATGTGGAATCTAAAACAAAAACAAAAACAAAACCATCCAAGCTCATAGATACAGAGAACAGATTGGTGGTTGCCAGAAGCAGTTGGTGGGGAGTGAGAGCGAAATGGGTGAAAGGAGTCAAAAGACACAAACTTTCAGTTATGAGAAAAAAGAGTATGGAGCTGTAATGTACAGCATGGTGATGATAGTTTATAATACTATATTGCATTTGAAAGTTGCCAAGAGAGTGTATCTTATGAGTTCCCATCACAAGAAAAAAATTCTGTTATTGTGTATGATGGAGAATGTTAACTAGACTTACTGTGGTGATCATTTTGCAATATATGCAAACACTGAATCCTATCTCATACACCTGGAACTAATATAATGTGGTATGTTAATTATATCTAAATAAATATGATTTTAAAAAAGAGAAAACTGAGGAAAAGATGACTTTTATTCCTGATAAAATATTCCAGGAGGAAACACTCACTACCCTTCCTTCAGATCCCTGGACATTCTCAGGGGAAGAGGTGATGATGGCAACTGCAGTGGCTTTGAATCATTAATACAAAGAGGTTGGTAGAGATAAGATGGAAAATGTACCTACATCCTCAGTGCCTGCTGAGTCTTGGAGGTTTTATAAAATGTTAGCTTAATGAGCCAACAGTATCTCTCTGGCTCTCTCTCCCTTTTTGTGTTTGTTATATGAATCCTGGGAAGAACTCTGATTGGCCTAATTGAGTGACACTCCCACTTCATGGGCCAGTCATGATTCAGGCAGGTGACATAAGAATCACATGCTCAGCTCCGTGTTTAGAGATGATGTCTGTCACCATCAGAAAGAGACTAGAGAGTCAATGGATATGATTGACTTCTAACGTATTCACAATGTTGTGCTCTGTGTCTGACCCCAACATTAAGGCAAGTTAATTCATAGTCTCTTCTTATTTTATTTTATTTTATTCTATTTTATTTACTTTATTTTATTTATTCATGAGAGACACAGAGAGAGAGGCAGAGACATAGGCAGAGGAGAAGCAGGCTCCCTTTGGGGAGCCAGATGTGGGACTCAATTCCAGGACCCACCCAGGCATCTGTCATAGGCTCTTCTGATAATGATCTTGCACTGGACTAACAGTAATGGCAATGAGCAGTGCACCCGCTGTGTGCCAGTCACTTTATGTATTTCTCCTGAACCTTCATAATCACCCCCAAGTGACTGGTACTATTTTTCCCATTTTACAGATAATGAGAATTGGAACCTGGAGAGGCTGGCTGCCTTGCCCGAGGCCACACAGTGAGATGTTCAAAGAATCAAATCCAAGTCAGCTACTGGAGTTCACACTATTTTACCACACTGCACTGCCTTCCTTCCTAAGTGTCTGTGCTACATGGATTACAAGGTCAGTTTAAAGTTGGGTGCATCTAAGGGAAGACCGTGTCTTAATATTTTTTGCCAAATGGATGATGCTTCCTGGCAGCGACTTTAAGAACAAAGTAAAAAGTGGGACACCTGTGTGGCTCAGAGGTTAAACGTCTGCCTTCGGCTCAGGTCGTGATCCCGGGGTCCTGGGATGGAGTCCCACATCGGGCTCCCTGCATGAAGCCTGCTTCTCCCTCTGCCTGTGTCTCTGTGTTTCTCATGAATAAATAAATAAAATCTTAAAAAAAAAAAAAAAGAAGAACAAAGTAAAACGGAAAGTTGAAGATGATAGTTCAAATAGAAAGAACTCCCCTCCGGTGGTGGAGCAGGGAGGTGTGATGGGGTTAGGCTGAGGCGGGCATGACGTGAGGATGGAGATCTTGCTCGCTGCTACCTCAGATGCCCTGGGGAGTCCCTCCGTTCTCTGCTCCAGCACCCTAACCATCAATACCACTATGCTTTCTTGTGGTTGCCAGTGTCAGCACGGTGCTATTCATCCTAACGAGGATGAATAAAGCTCGACTAACAGCGTGCAGAATTTCCTTTAGTCTTCTTGAATGGGTGAGCTAGAGAACTTTAATGGGACCAGAGACTCAGAGAGGTGGAGATCTCTGTCCAAGCCATGGCTAGCAGTGTAAGGAGGTGCATTTCTCATTACACATCTGGGCCTCTCTCTTATCCATCTCCGTCTGCATGTTCCTGACTCCTTGGCTTGACTCCAGCTGAGCCCTGGCTCAGAATGCCATCAGTCCCCCTTTACTCAATCATCAATCAAGGCTCAGAGGAGATCCCACATCCTTGGGGGAAACATGTCTGTGACCACTTCATTCCATGCAATGCTTTCCCTTTGCTGATGCCTTTAAAAAAACTGCTCTAAACTTTATTATAAGCATCTTACTATACATATCTTGATGTACTCGTTACCACTTAACATAAAAAAAGCAAACATGTAATTTTTAAATACTACTCAAAACAGCTCCTCTAGGTTAGGAGATAGAAGGCTACCCCTTGCTAGTTGTGCAATTTTGTTAAATCACTCTTGCAACCTCAAGTTGCTTGGCTCCCACTGCCAATATGGGCACTTATCTTACCAAGCCCTTGATGGCTTGTAGGGTTCCTGTGTGGATGAAGGCAGATATTGCACAGGAAAATGTTTATTGTCATTTTCCATATCAGTTATTAGGAAGCTGAATGCCTACAGGAGTCAGGCAGCTAATGTGAATGAGGGGAGGCCAGAGTGAGGTAATGGGGGTTGGCAGAGACTACTGGCCCTTGGGGACTACGAGTCCCATCTGAAGGGACAGTTGGTGCTCAGCTTCAGCCAATTGCAGCTATGTAGGAAGGAGGACCTAGTGCTGCTAGAGTTTAATTTTCAAAAAGAAATCCAAAATAAAGACTTTTTGTGACATTTCTTGATTTTTGAAACACTCACTGACTATGCCAAATACAACCCAGAGTCTTTTTTTAAAAAAAGATTTTATTTATTTATTCATGAGAGACACACAGAAAGAGGCAGAGGCATAGGGAGAAGAGGGAGAAGCAGGCTCCCTGTGGGGAGCCTGATGCAGGACTCGATCTCAGGACCCCCCAGACCATGACCTGAGCCAAAGGCAGATGCTCAACCACTGAGCCACCCAGGTTCCCCAGGCTAGAATCTTTCTTATAGAAAGCCATTTTGCAACTCTGCTCTATATGTGTATATTGTTTTAGACTAGAACAGACATCTGGATTGGATCCCTGAGTTATTTTTTCTTTAGTGTTTTCTTCACTATGCGCTTTCTGGGTCTATGGTCTGTTTTCTTTTTTTTTTCCTCCCTCCATAATGTGACTGTAATATTCTTGTGGGAAGTTCACATATTCTGTACTGAAGTATAATCCAAAGTGGATTAATTTCCTTGGTAAGTGATATTTGCTTGTTAGTCTGTTCATATGGCTCTTAAATTTCAGCATGAGTCAACATTGTCTGAGCTGCTTGTTAAAAGTGCTGATTTACCTCATCAATTCTCTCCAAGATACATACCCAGCATTAATATATACATGTATCCATCAAAAGTACATCCATCCATCATGTACTAGGGGATCCCTGGGTGGCTCAGCGGTTTGGCGCCTGCCTTTGGCCCAGGGCAGGATCCTGGAGTTCCGGGATCGAGTCCCACATTGGGCTCCAGACATGGAGCCTACTTCTCCCTCCTCCTGTGTCTCTGCCTCTCTCTCTCTCTCTCTCTTTCATAAATAAATAAATAAATCTTAAAAAAAAATAAAAGACATGTACTAGACTATTCATAGCAGCTTGATTCATAACAGCTGCATACAGAAGTCTATCCAGTTGTCTGTCCTCAGTATCAGAACAAATAAGAAATATGCATTCACAAGAAAAATCTGCACAGCAATGAAAATGAATAAGCTGCATCCACATGCAAAAATATGGATCAATCTCACAAATATAATGTTGAGCAAAGGAAGCTGGACACCTAGGAATATGTAGTATGTGTCTGTTTATATAAATACAGAAATTGGCAGAACCTAATCTGTAGGCTATAAGTCAGGATAATAACAGGATAACTGATGGAGAGAAGCAATGACAAAAAGGGGATCCCGGCCTCTGAAGTGCTGGCAATATTCTTGGTTGCATGAACATATGAGAATTCACTGAGCTGGACATCATTTCTACTTTTCTGTGCTTTACCATCTCAATGAAAAGCTAACATGCTAATTCCAAGGCTCCACTACAGACTAACAGAATCACTGTCTTGCACGGGGGTGGACTGGGAGTCCCCAGGCACTCCCAGTCCAGGTCATTACATGATTTCCCCTTCCAGAAAGACATTGCACTTGAAAGAGCACGTATTTATTCCTCCAGAGGACTTCTACAGGCACTCTTGGCTGACCCATCCAGCATCTGTCTTTCCTAGTTTCTCTTGTTGTGTATTTCCACATTTTACAAGATGCAAAGAGTGACATAAAATTAACAGGCATTATGGGTACATTCAAAGGCACTTGAGGGCATAGAGAGAGAGACAGCTCTGATAAAGTGCCAGCTTATAAAATATAGCTAAATAAAATTAACAGTTTATAGGGTGACTAAGACGCCATATCCCCAGGGAATAAGTCAAGTGTTCACCGCTGCTGAAATCCAGCTGAATGCTAGCTTCCCTGGGGAAGGAGATCTGGGTGGATGCCAAGGGCTCTAGGGCTTTTCCTGGAAGGAAAAAGGGGAGGTTCTATGACTGGGGTAGGGACAGGGAAGGACCAGCATTGTAGATGTTTTGGGAGCTGCACTCTCAAGCTTTGTTTTTGTCAGTGTGGGAAACCTAAAGCTGAGAGATTTATTCAGGTCACATTTATTTATCATTTGTGCTCTTGCATTAAGAATCTAGAAATATATTGAATGTCAAAGGGGAACCAAAAATGAATCTTTCAATAAGCTACAGGAAGGTCATAACTGCATACATGAACTTTGTCTTTGATAAAAGATATGCCTGGCACATAAGAATACTCACTAACTTCATTCATTCATTCTTTCATTCAACATCTATTTATTGAGTATTCACTTTAGGTTTGGTACCATTCTCAAGTAGTTGAGACAAATAGAAGACCTTTACCGCAAGGAGTTGATAGTCTAAATGGAGAGAGATCAGCCAATTCATCAGGTGTATAGTATGTTCCATAGCAGTAAGTTCTTTGGGAAAAAATAAATCAGAGAAAAAGAATAGAGGGTTGGAGAGTTGAGTAATGTTGCAGTTTTATCTGGGGAGATAGAGGAAGGCCTTACTGAAATTATGAGCAAAGACCCAAAGATGATGAGACAGTAGGCTGTGTGGATATATGAGGGAAAAGCCTTCTGGGCAGAGGGAACAGCAAGTGCAAAGGCCCTGAGGCAGGAGTATGCCTTGTGTGTTTGAGGATGCCAAGGAGTCTGGAGTGGTTGTAAAGGGTGAGTGAGAGGAAGGGTAGTAAAAAGTGAGATCTAACAGGTGATGGGGTTACTGGGTCATTCACTGCGAGAACTTTGACTTTAACTCTGAGTGAGACAAAAGCCACTGGAAGGTTGTAGGTAGAGGAATTACGTGATTGAATGATTAAATACAGCACTGTACACACTATACACCACCTTAACATACATTATTATACTTGATCTTCATAATGACCTGAAGAGATAAGAAGAACAGGAATTATTAGTCCTATTTTCAAAGGATTACATTATAGAAATTAATAGCACAGGCTCTGGAGGTAAACAGATGTGGATTTGAATCCTGAGGCAGCTGCATAAGAGCCAGGACTTTGTGCAAGAGTCAGCTTTGGTTTCCTCATCTCTGCAATGGAGAAAATAACACTATTGGGAGAGAAGATAAAATTACCAGTGGACATGCCTAGGTAGTGTCCAGCACGTGTTTTGCTCAGTGAACGTGACATTTGTCGGTACATTTTCCAGTTAGAAGGCATTTTAGACATCGTTCAACTTTGAAGGTCTTTGCATTGGCAAAAGCTGAATCGGCATCTGCTGGGGTAAATACACAGGCTCCTGGGCCAATGCCACAACTACTGAGCCCCTAATTCTGTTGCTTTGAAGCCTCATTTCAACGGCTAACAACTTAAAGTGAACCTAGCAATGGAGGTTAAGGCAGCTCCAATGCAATAACTGAGTAAATTATAGAACTTCTCTGAGCCTCATTTTTCTCATGTGTAGAGTGAAAACAGTGTCTACTACTGGAAATGGTGGGCACGATGCCTGCAAAGCTCTGCAAGCTCTACCAGGGCAGGTATGTGCTGAACACTCCATCGTTGTTAGTTACAAAGCAAGGTTCTCAAAATTACATTGTCCTTAAAATTAACTCACCATAAAAAAAATTCACTTGCATTACTTTGAGTATTTTTTCACTTTTAACAATTGAAATTGAATTTAAAAGAAACTTCATATCAGAAAGATTATTGTGGTTGCTCCCACAGTACATATACTAAAATTGGAATGACTCAGAGAAGATTAGTATGGCCCCTGTGCAAAAAGATTATCTATGTACCATCCAATGTCATCCTGTGGGTTCCCCGGTGCTACGAGGACAACTTACTCAGAGAATCACTGGAAGGAGGACACCAGGATATAAAGGAATACTTTTAGGATCACGTTCCTTGCTGATGCTTTTGTCTCAGGGTTGGGGCAAATATGGAACTTGTGGCCTAGGACACAGAGGGGGCAGATGAAGAAAGTGTCTGTTTCTTTCCAGGAAGGCTGAAAATAGATACATTGGTGCCAAGCTCTGCAACATTTACACAAGACAGGAAACCTCATCATGCACAGGACTACTTTTGCCTAGGGAGACCTGGCAACCAATTAAAGTGGTTGTCAAGCTGTAGTGCTTGGAGTCTACAAAAAAGAACAGACCTGCAGTGTTGAAGATTTATTCTCTAGGACTGTAGGAGAGCCACTTCGAATACACAATTCATGTGGATTCTTGGCGGACTCCTCCCGGGCCCTACTGCTTTTTCCTTGCCTTCTTGGGTTAAAGTATTACTCAAGTATTTATGAAAAAGGAGCATCAAGTGTGGCTGGGGTCCAGCATAGTTCAGTGCAATCAACTTGCACCAGCCCTCAGCCATGCTATGATACCGATTTTGCTATTAAATAATTGAAGAGGGGTTAGAGAGAACCAAACAGAATTACACCAGTTGCAAGCATTTATCAAACACCTAGCTTACCCTAGAAGCCATGCTAGAGAATTTTACTGTTAGCTTATGCACAGCAACTCTCTAAAAGGGGGTCTCATTAGACCCATTTTAAGGACGATGAAATACAGTGAGGTAAAGTAACTTGTCTGAGGTCACATGGCAACTTAGCTGCAGAGCTCAATTCAAATTACAGCATGCCTCATGCCAAAGTCCCATTATGCAGATGTTCAGACAACAAGTAGGGTTTTAAAGACAGAGAAGAAGGCAGCAAGGCTCTGAGGAAGGCTACTCTTTCCAGGAGTGTGTGCAGAATTTAATGGCATCTGTCCTGGTATTGGTTTAACTGAATTGGGAATTGTGTATAATGCTAGACCAGCTATCTGGGTCTACACCTAAAAGAGTGATGGAATCATTAATCCTGGAAGACAAGGAGACATGTTTTCTGGAATTAGCTCTTTTGCCAGCAAGTGACATACCTGTAATGGGTCTGCTAACATCGTGGTACAGTTATCCTGGGAAGAGTTTGCACAGGCCACCTGGCTGTGCCCTTACCCGTTGGGGGCATTTGATAAGACTGAACAGAGTATTGCTAATCCATTTCCTTATCAGTAGTAGTCCACACAAAAGGCCCTATTGGTTGTCAATTTCAGCTTTAAAGAATGGTCACATGATCAGGTAAGATACATTTGTGAAAAAGGTTTAGTGGACTCAATTAATAATAACAATGATATGAACATAGTACTTAATATGTGCCAGACACTATCCTGAGCAATTTTTTCATGTGATAACTCGTTTAACCTCTGAGGACTATTATCCCCATTTTACAGACAAAGAAGCAGAAAAGTAAACTCACTCAGGATCACTCAACTGCTAGGTGGCAAAGCTTGGATTTGAAATACAACAGAATGGCTTCACAATTTTCCATGCCCATGGGTCACTCAGTATAAAGTCAGATGTCATCTGTCAGAGGCATGCAATGAAATTCAGTTGCTATGAGGGGATTCGTGCAAGAAGCAAAACACTTAGCTAGGCTGAGCCCAACTCTCTGAGCAATATCTGAATCTTAGAAAAGTTTTGCTGTTTTCTACTTACTTAATGTGGACCTTTTAGGGATAAGTCATATGCCATCATAGATATAATAACTACGATGCTTTTGATTATAAGAAACAAAAATACTAATAGTTTTTTTAAAAATATTTTTATTTGGGATCCCTGGGTGGCGCAGTGGTTTAGCGCCTGCTTTTGGCCCAGGACGCGATCCTGGAGACCCGGGATCGAATCCCACGTCGGGCTCCCGGTGCATGGAGCCTGCTTCTCCTTCTGCCTGTGTCTCTGCCTCTCTCTCTCTCTCTGTGTGACTATCATAAAATATATATATATATATATATATATATATATATATATATATATATATATTTGGAGCCCTTCTCAGGCCCAATCCCAGGACTCTGGGATCATGACCTGAGCCAAAGACAGACACTTAATTGACTGAGACACCCAGGAGCCCCCAAAATACTAACAGTATTAAAAGTAAAGGTAATTAATTTTCTCATACAACAAGAAGTCTGGAGACCATGGTTCAAAGATCCTCAGCATGTTGGTGATATCTCCCCTCATGGTCCCAAGATAGTTGCAGCAGTTCCAAGCATCATATCTTCACACTCCAGCATTCCAAAAAGAAAAGGAGATGGGGGCAAAAAAAAAAAAAAAAATTCCTCCTTTTATGCCGGAAATTATTTATTAGAAGTTCCTTCACTTCCTTCCTTTCATAGTTCTTTGTCAGAACTGTGTCATGTATCAATTCCTAGACCAGTGTTTCTGAAGCTCAGCCTTACCAACATTTTGGGCCTGATCATTCTTTTTTTGTGAGGGTTTATCCTGGACATTGAAGGATGCTAATCAGCATCCCTGACCTTTACCCACTAAATGCCAATAACGTAGTTCCATGTATAACAACATGAAAATGTTTACAGAAACTGCCAATGTCCTATGGGTGTATATATGCATGTAGGTAAAATTAACTGAGTTGAGAATCGTTGCCCTTGACAAACAACAGGCAAGGAGAAATGGGCTAGTCATGGATGGCTTAGACCAATCATAGATCATCCCCCAAAGCTGTGCACACCCCTGCCTGAAAATCATTTCTACTTCAGGGAAGAAGTGGCTGTGTGCTTGGCAATCATTCCCCATGCTGCTTTTTTGTTGTTTTAAAAAAACACTCTTACTGGAAGTCCAAGGGGAGAATTGAGGAGGAGATTTTTCTCTCTTCTTGCATCCAAGAAAACATTCATGGGGCATATTGGGAAGAATCAGGTCATAGAAATGGGAGTTTCAGTGGTATATGATGTGTAGCTTTGGTGGCCACAGGAAAAACAATCAGGAGTCAAGGCAGTCAGTCTTCTTTTTACTCAGAAAATCTACACTGAACAGCCTTTTTTTTTTTTTTAATTTTTTTTATTTATTTATGATAGTCACACACACACAGAGAGAGAGGCAGAGACACAGGCAGAGGGAGAAGCAGGCTCCATGCACCGGGAGCCCGACGTGGGATTCAATCCCAGGTCTCCAGGATCGCGCCCTGGGCCAAAGGCAGGCGCCAAACCGCTGCGCCACCCAGGGATCCCTGAACAGCCTTTTTATGGAGGCATTCTTCTCTTTTCTTCTTGCCCTACCTCCCTTTAAAAAAAAGTCAAATCTTCTTGCCCTACCTCCCTTTAAAAAAAAGTCAAATATCTGCCCACAGATATTTGGTAAACAAGGAGTTCAGGTGGAAAATTCTTGTATTTGTTTCTCAGTAACATGTTTTGGATATTTAAAAATAAAGGGGAAAGGAGAGAAAATGAGTGGGAAATATCAGAGAGCGTGACGGAACATGAAAGACTCCTAACTCTGGGAAATGAACTAGGGGTGGTGGGTGGGAGGTGGGGGTGACTGGGTTACAGGCACTGAGATGGGCACTTGATGGGATGAGCACTGGGTGTTATTCTATATGTTGGCAAATTGAACACCAATAAAAAATAAATTTATAAAAAAATACACGCCGGTTAAAGTATAATTGGCCATTTTATACTCATTGTAGACTCTCACATTTTGTACTAATGTGAGAAAAGCTACCTCATTATAAATGTGATTATTGGAGGGTGCAAGTTTGAAGGACAACAGCTACCTTGTACTGAGCACTTGTTATGTACTGGGTGCTCCGGTCAGAGCTGTGCGGGTAGGTGTGAGGCTGGACGTGGATGATGGTGTGTGGTCGGTGTCAGGGCTCCATGTCACAGAAGAAGAGCCACAGAAGCCCAGTGACATGCCCAAATTACACAGCCAGAAAGAGAAGGGGTTACGTAAGCTCTGGATCCAGAGAGCTAGACCCATTCCCCTTTCTTGTTTTCAAATTACTTTAAAAAATGAAGAGTATGGTTGTAGCAAGCCAGTGCAAGAGTAAAAGAAAAACTATCTTCTTTCATTCTTATTGCTGAAGGACAGTGAAAAAAAAATTTTTTTAGAAAGCAGTTAAAGAAGTATCTCCCTTAAAAAAAAAAAAGAAAGAAAAAAGAAAAAAGAAGTGTCTCCTTTCCCTAAGATACACGGTGTGGACTTTTTAATTAGTGTTTTCATAAGTGAGAGCCTTTAAAACATAACATTCATCCCAACGTTTCCATATTTAGAGCAACCTTTCATATTGTTTTTGCTATTTAAACTTTTTTCTTATTAAACGTGTTTACAAAAACGTAGAGAATGACTTTGATGAAAACCATGATCTGAAGAACAGTTCTTTAAAACCCAGAGAAGCCATGCTTGCAACCCCTTTAAGCCCAAGCACTGCTTTCTAGCTGCAAGTTCTGAATCTCACCTTCCACATACAACCAAAAGTTTAAAAATAGTGTGAAGTTGAAATGACCTTGGACAGCCAATTTGACAGAATTTACCAGTGGTTTTCAAACAAACTGAAAAGTTTGGGGTGTTTGTGTGTGTGGAATCATAAAATAGATTTTTTAAAATTTAATTTTATCTCCTCTCATTTCATCTTTTTCACTAGCCTTCAGCAATAAGAATGAAAGAATAATGAAAATTTGCAAATGGAACCCAACTTTCCAGGATCAATATGAAATTACTTACATTAAGGGCTACAGACATTGATGAAGGTTGAAAACTAATTATAATGAAAGAAAGTTGTGTTCATTGAATCCTCCCCAAACCCTGGAGGCATAAAAACTTCAGGAATTGATTAATTTTATTTTACTCAGATACTTTATAATGATTCAGCAAAACAAAGTTATAAATACTTCAGCACTGAGTAACATTAAATTGGTAGCAGATTTGAACCTATTCCCCATGGCCAGCTTGCCTCGGAAGAGTCAGCAATATCAAGATACGCTTCAGTGGTAAAGTTTATCCGGAATTGATTGGAGCAGAGAAAACAAAATATGATACATATATTTTTAAACTCCTACTCCTCATCATGTGCTCTATGCATCCCCCACTCTCTGCAATTAAAAAAAAAAAAACCTTTTCAAAATATTTAATTGGAAAACACAGTTAATCAGATTTGGTAAAACTAAAAAAAAAAAAAAAAAGAACGACCTTAAGGTGAGTGCATATGTGTAAAGAGCCAGTTCGCCCTATTTGGGGTAAGTTGTGTTCTCTAAAGCCACAGCAAAGACTGAATTACTGAATAGCGAATCATCGCCCCTAAGGGAAATACGGGGTTATGTTCCTGTGAGCCTTGGCCCTAACATTCTGTTAAACATCAACACATAATTTTGTTTTATGTGTATTTCTGTTTAAAGATCTCTTATTTATCATGTATTGTGGATTCATTAAATTAAACTCGAGGCCAACAACACTCTGACTCATGTCTGAATGAAGCTTATCTTTTTTAAACAAAGCCTTTAAAATTATTTATTTATTTATTTATTTATTTATTTATTTATTTATTTATTTATTTATTTATTTAAAAGAGAGAGAGAGAGAGAGAGTGCCAGCAGTGGGAGAGGCAGAGGAAGAGAGAGAATCTCAAGTAGACTCCCCTCGGAGCACAGATCCCAATACCAGGCCCCATCCCACAACCCTGACATCATGACCTGAGCTGAAATCAAGAGTCAGAGGCTCAATGGACCGAGCCACCCAGGTGCCCCAGAGGGAAGCCTATCTAACACACACACTCACTCTCTAAGGCACATCATGGTGGTATGCTTAGGAATATCAGACGGGACTTCAGGGCTGTGCTTGGGGGCCATTGTAAACAGCAAAATCACCATTGAAAAGCACAGAAATATGAAAAATGTGTGCTAAATAGGCTGTGGAAAGGACACCTATTTAGAGTATGAGAGCTGAGACAGGAAGGGAGAGCGTTACTTGCCTCGACCTCAGCTGGGAAAGTAGACTACGGTGACTCAAATTTTTTGCTGCTGTATGTGTGTTTGTGAATGATGTCAAAAGTGCTACAAAGGTATTGAATTTGTGATTACAAATAAATTTTAGCAAGCAGGTGAAATGACAAATACAGAACTCAAGAATAATGAGGATTGACTGTATATATATACATGTTTATATTTAGATGGATACATACATACCTGTATATCTTATTTGATGAAGCAAAATATCTGTTCTCTGTTTACTACAGCTAAATGAAGAGAGGCATTCTCTCCACCAGGCCTTCATATAAAACCCTTGAGTCAGGAGGAAGAAGACTCTTGAGCTTGGGAAGAGTTGCCCACAAAGGCTGCACAAGATAAAGAAGGAAGAGAGGGCAGGGTGGATCTCCCACCTACGACATGGAGTCCTTAGAGAGTGGCAGACACAAAATACTGACTTGGCTATTTTTAAGGCCAATCTACGGCTTCCAGGTCAGACATGTGTATACTTGGGCAAAGCCTGGAACTGCTTGGTGCCTCCGTTTTTTTTTTTTTTCTCAACTGTAAATGGGACTAATTATGGAACATACCTCTCTGAGTTGCTGTGAAGAGCAAATAAGATATTCATGTAATGATTAAAAAGTACCAATCTTGGGGTGCCTGATAGCACAGTCGGTTGAGTGTAGGACTCTTGATTTTCATTAGGGTCATGATCTTGGGGTCCTAAGGTTGAGCCCCATGTCGACTCTGTGCTTAGAGCCTGCTTGGGAGTCTCTCTCTGCCTCCCCCTCAGCCCCTCCCTCAGCTCACACTCTTTTTCTCTAAATAAGTAAATAAAATCTTAAAAAAAAAAAAAAAAGGACCATCTTTCTTGGGACAACCAGATGTGCAGTAACTCCTGAGCAGGTGCAGTGTGTGAGATACACAACCCAGGAATTACATATTATTGGCAAAAAAGGCTAATCAACTGTCTCAGAGCCAACCAAGGGGGAGAGAGGCACAAGTTCAACTATTCTAGGATTTGAAGGCAATCAGTGAATCCTGGAAGGGTAAGACTGCTGACTTTGTTTTATTATTGTTTGGTTTTATCATTGCAATAAGTCAAGAGTGTGAAAAAAAAGCAATAGGGAATCTGTTCCCAGACTATGAGATGGAAGGGACATAACAATCTCATGCAATAATTGGATAAACCGATTGTAAAAAGACACTTTTGAGACTACAGGGGACATCTGAATGCCAACTGGCTAGTACATGGTATTAAGTAATTATCATTAATTTATTAAGTGTGATAACTGTATTGCATTTTGTAGGAAAATGTTCCTTTTAGAGATTCATACAAAAGTGTTAAAGAGTGCATGCCATGTTGTCAGAGATTTGCTTTAAAATATTTTGGAAAATAAAATAAAATAAAATAAAATAAAATAAAATAAAATATTTTGGAAAGAAAATGAAAAAGGAAAAAGAAAGGGACTGGGGAGAACTGCTGTTAAATTAATTGTTTGACTAAAAATTAGTAGTAAATTTTTTCAGAGTGATTGACATCCTAAGTGCTTTTGTTTTGTTTTATATTTTTGTTTTTTAAAATTTTATTTATTTATTTGAGAGAGAGAACGCGAGCCGGGTGAAGAGGGAGAGAGAGAAGCAGACTCTCCACTGAGTAGGGAGCCCGATATTGGGCTCAGTCCTAGGACCCTGGGATCATGACCTGAGCTGAAGGCAGATACTTAACTGACTGAGCTACCCAGGCTCCCCTTAGGTGCTTTTGGATCCAAGAAGAAAGTTCAGCTCAGTTATTCTATGTGGTTGTTATCATTTTGAGAGGACATTTATGTTTGAGGGAGAAAGGGAGAAAGAAAGAGAGACACAGAGAGAGAGAGAGAGACAGAAAGAGAGATGCATAAGTAAACAATAGTTGCTAAAGAACAGCTCAGTCAGCAGTGGTCTGAAACCTCTGGGGTCCCTGAGATCTTTGAAGTGATGTGTAAGTTCAAAACCGCTCATAATATGCTTAACAGCTGACATTCTTGTAGGCATAAAAGCTAAGAAAGCAAGAGTGTTGCAGGCGGAGGGAACAGCATGTGCAAAAACATGTGCAGGTTGTGCATGTCCAGGTCTGGCTCAAAGTGGTTCTGTGTGACCAGAATGGACAGTTCACAGCACACAGGTTGAGAGCAATAGCTGATGGAGTGGTTTGTAGGGGAGGGTGCTTTGCCTTACAGATGCTTGTCGGCACAGGGTTGAAACTTTGAGACTCCGCTTCACAACTCTTGTAAAAAGGTGGGAACCTGTCAAGATTTGGAAGGCCTATATCAAAGGTATCAGATGCTGTACATTTTTTTCTCTGTTTTTTCCCCACGTACCTAAATGTATTGTTCTTAAAGAAAGCCAGGTTTAGGGGCGGCTGGGTGGGTCAGTTGGTTAAGTGTTTGCCTTCAGCTCAGGTCATGATCTCAGGTTTCTGAGATCGATTCCTGCATCTGGCTTCCCTCTCAGTGAGGAGTCTCCTTCTGCCTCTCCCGCTTCCCCTTACCCTGCTCATTCTTTCTCACTCTCTCTCTCTCTCTCTCTCTCTCAAATGAATAAATACAATCTCTCTCTTTTTTTTTTTTTTAAAGAAAGCCAGGTTTGGCAAAGTAATAGTAATCATTCCAGTTTACCTTACAGAGCACTTGCAAGGTTGTAAAGTTCTTCCCTGCAGACATTTCTGCATTTTGATTTTGAGCCTGCAAGGTAGATACAGTAGGTGTTAGCATCCCTGATTTACAGAGTGAAGAGCTAAGGATCTGAAACACCAAGTGTCTTTTTTTTTTTATTTAAGATTTTATTTATTTATTCACTAGAGAGACACACACACACACACTCAGAGAGAGGCAGAGACACAGGCAGAGGGAGAAGCAGGCTCCATGCAGGGAGCACGACGTTGGACTGGATCCCTGGTCTCCAGGATCACACCCTGGGCTGAAGGCAGTGCTAAACCGCTGAGCCACCGGGGCTGCCGACACCAAATGTCTTAACCAGAGTTGTCTGGGTAACAGGTGGCCAAGCAGAACTTGAAGCTCATCTCTGGCCACCACATCATTAGTAAATTAGTCAATTCATTAAAATTCTCACTAATTCCATATGATTCTGTTGTAGGTGAAGGCTGAGGTTTTAAGAGTGAGACAGCTCTTATCCTCATATCCCTAAGCCCAGCCGTTCACATAATTAAGTGCACAGTAGGTCACCGACAAGCAGAATCCTATGTCCTTTCACTACCCATTCTTTTTTTTTTTTAAGATAATTTATTTATTTATTCATGAGAGAGAGAGAGAGAGGAAGAGACCTAGGCAAGGGCGAAGCAGGCTCCCTAAGGGGAGCGTGATGTGAGACTTGATCCAAGGACCCCAGGATCATGACCCGAGGTGAAGGCAGACGCTCAACCACTGAGCCACCCAGGTGCCCCCACTTAACCATTCTTGACTCTGCCCTCACAACACTGGGTCTGATACTGCATATTAATAGTGAAAACCAGTGGGGTGATAAGAATTGCCTCTTGGGCATTTCATGGTAGCCCATTCTTAGAATTACATACTTAAACATGTTTCAGGCTTCCTCTCTTGCCCTTTCTAACCAACAGTTCATATAACTACACGTGGGGTTGGAAACGTACATGTCTACCTTTTGCCCCCCACCTTAGAGCTGTTAATGGCTCCTACTGTAAGACCAAAGTGGCAACATGGTAGGTTTACAGGACAATGGTCATTGGTACAATATTGAGGCCCTCCCCCTTCTTGTTTTTTCATTGTGTTTTAACTTTGAATTAGTCACCAACACTTACAAATGAGGAGACGAGCACATAGGGCTCTGGATTTGTCTTCTTAATCAGTGGGGACATCTAGCAATGCTAGTCTTGTATTTTTCCACAGTAACAACTGGCTGAAGTACTGACTGGCCTCTTTAGGTGACTCAGGAGCACTCCTCTTTGCTACACTATCCACCATTCTCTCTTGTCCTCAGGCCAATGCACTGATTCATATCACTTGCCTGGTCTTGGCATTCGTGTACACAAACCCAGGCCTGTTTTCTTTGGTGCTACATTGCTAGCCTTCCATGACCTGGCTTCTCCGGCCTTGTCTCCAGCCCCTTCTGAATTTTATGCCTTGGTGATAGAAGATGATGAGAGCTTCCCAGAAGACAGTGTACCTTTGCTTCCTTGGAATGCCCTTGACCATTTCCTCAGTTCTGCAAAGCCACACTGATGCTTCAAGTCCCAGTTCAGGTATCACCTCTGCCAGGAGGCCTTCTCTGATGCTCAGGGGATGGGATAAGGATCGCTTTACATCCCCTGGTTGCTTGTGCCCTCTCAAACCTATGCTACTGAAGTGATCTGCTCCCTAATTCAGAAGCCCTCTCACCTGCCCACATTCACCTGTGGACCTCAGCACCTTTATAGGCAGGTGTTGTAAAAAATCAGACTGAGCTCAGATGCCTCCCATGGAGCAGGCCTTGGGATCTCAGTCTGGGGAACTTCCTTGGAGTCTACATCCCCTTCTGCAGCCTTTCTCTCCTTTTCCCCACACGTCTATCCCAAGAGCTCTGGCTGTGTAGAAAAAGGCTACCAGTTTGGTCTTATTGTGTACGTTGAGCTTTAGATAGAAGATACTTAACAAGTCTTTCTGGCTTCTTGCCTCTGTACCCCGGGATGAGGTCAAGGTGGGAGACCAGGTGAGTCACTGAGTCACCTGATGGCTCTGCTACAGTGTAAACCTGGGCAGACCACTTCCCTGGAAAGGTGCTCCTGGCAATTGGAGAGAGGGAATCCATTCAGAGAAGCCAGCCAGAGGCGAGGATGGATTAATCACTATTTTTGCTCACTGTGGCTATTAATAACTGCCAGTTATTTAGATATGAAGTAATTAATCACCACTAGTAAGTAGAGGTACTCAGTGAGGAATTAAATACCTTGCCCCGAGGCCACTCTTGGAGTAAGGGCAGGGACCGCGTTAGTCTAATTTAGAGACTGCTCTATTGGAGGCCAACTCCAGGAAACTCTGGATAGGATCTGTAGAGGATGTTATTAATTACATTGCACAACATCCTCAGAGGGCTTCAAAGGAGACACTGACAGATACCTACGTAATCAAGAAGAGTACAGTTTTTCCCTGGACAATGAGAGTTCTGCAGCTGATCCCACTTCCCCTTTTGTGTGAGTTGCTAGAAAACTCAGAGCCAAGTGTGTGACTTGCCTGTTTGAGCTTTTTAGGGATTCATTTTTGGAATAAGCTTCCTTCTTAGCAGCCTGCTCATATTTTCCTTTCTCTTGGTCTACCTACTTAAATACAAAACAAAGGAACAGAGAATTTCCTACCCGGTCCTTTTAGAAAAGTAATATAAATTCCTTTTCAGAAAATGGAGAAAACGCAGGAGACAAACACAAAATTGGTATAAATCACTCAGTCACACCTGGAGAGAAGCACACTCATGTTCTGGAGTATTTTCTTCCTTCTGCCTGCCCCCATTGGTATACATATGTCTTTTACAAAATGAAATCAGTACCATATATGGTATTTTAGAATAGTCCTATGCAAACCACTTCCTACAGTATCTTATGTACATCTTTGGTCTTGTAAATGTCCCATATTTTATTCAAGCAATGTAGGATTGTTGAATTTTGCCCTGTTTCTAAAAAATTTTTTTTCTCTTTTTATAAAAAAAAGTGTTAGTAAACACTTGTAGAGCTGAATCTTTATGCATATATACTGATCTTTCAGTTAAAATTCCCAGAAATTCTCATGGCTTCTAATTTATGTTATCTTGTTTAATTTAATATATCCTGTTGAACACCCTTTCTATCTGGAAAAGTTGAGATATAATTAGGGAGGAGAAAGTCAGACACGCCTAATCTCCTTTTCTCTGCTCAACAGAACCTTCCATTCATCAATTAGGATTTACAGTGCATGTGCCTTTACATTCAGTTTTCTTTGAGGACTCAGGATCCATAGAATTAAGATATGTAGACCTCAAGGGGTCTACATTCTACTGAGAGAAATGTATCAAAAAAGTATCAAAGTTCCCAAACTCGAGGTTGGGGAAGAGTTTCTACCAACTATGACATAACGTATCTGAAAGATGCCAAAGGTAACTCATGAGGGCAGATTGGGACATTCAGCAAATACTTACTGTGCCAACACTGTGTGGGAATGCTGGGGGTACAGCAGAGAGTAAGACCCCATCTTTGCCCTCAGGGAGCTCAAGGTCTACAGCGGGGTGTAGGAGGAGGGGTCTTGGAGTACTTAGATAACTGCAAAACAACACTGCGGGAGCTTGAGGGCCAATCTCTGAAGGAGGAAGAGGGGCCCATAATAGGCTTCCAATTCTTTAGGTGAAAGAAGGAAGAGGGCACCAAAAGAGGGGGAAATGTTTGCATAACAATTTGATCTTCTGCAAGTCTTTTGACTTAGTTCCCCCACTTAAATTCACTTAAGATTTTGATGACTTTGTATACACGGGAAACAAAAGTTCCGTGTATCAATTCTTTCTTTAATACGTGCAAAATACTCCTTTAATTTCCACTTTCATTTGGAAAAAAAAGAGTAGAGTTGGAATCCACCAAATTGTTGTTATGACCCACTCGGGGACTGCTGTGCAGATTGACGTTAGAGGTGCAAACTGAAGGTGGGTTTCGTGGTTGACAAAGCAAAAATGAAAGGAGTTAGTGGCTCTGGCTCAGAGTCTCTGGAGCAGGTCAACCAGGTCAGGATAAAGGCCCTTGAAAAGCCCCTCTTAATGTGCAAATGAAAAGCCTAAATAGACTTCCATTGTCTTGGAAAAGAGCATAAAGAACACCTTTTTGTTTTTTTGAGTGGTTTACCAAAAGCTGCTTCACTCTTTTGTTATGTAAAGCTGGGCCTGCAGAGAATTGGCCGGTTTTGTGTGAATGGCTTTCAATCTCTTTTAAGGAGATCCAGGCTGTTCAGGATGGCCCTACCAATGGTGGGACAGGACAACAGAACCCCTAAAATAATTACCTTGAGGAGAATCATACTAATGATTAAGTTCAGCTCAAAGGATTGATAAGTCAGAGAGGTGAACTGGTTTGGGCATAGTGGTCAGGGTTGATGATCTGAACTCCCTTGGACCCCGCCATGTTAGCACAGTGGTCATGCTTTGGTGAAAAATGGCTGATTGTGAGCCTATTAACGAAAAAAAGCTGTAACATTAAAGTCCAAAACAAAGGTTCAGTGCACCTCAGTAGGCCCATGGACCAGTCAGGACAGCCCAGTTATTAACCACCAACCCCACCAACGGTGGTGTGGACCAGTCTTCAACAACGCCCCCGTGTGTTCATGAGAAGCAATGGCAGTGGTAAACCCATTCCCATAGAGTTGCTGTAGCCTGTGGAAGAGGAATTACTTCTCTACTCAGCAAATTCTGGAGTTCTTAGTATATGTGGGGAGATGTCTTAAAAGAATGATATAGAACATCCTGCTATTAAAACAGAGATTAAATGGGGGGAGGGGGTAGGAAGGGACTAGATTTGAATCCTGAGTTTGTAGAGCATTTGGCACGATGTGCATCACTATGTTAAGTCTAGGCCCATCTAAAGGGGCCTATATTTTCAAATACTTCACCAGGGGTTCTCCAGGTGTGGTTCTCCGACCAGAAGCATCAGCATCACCCTGGACCCTGTTATAAATGCAAATGTTTACCCCTCCTTCTCTCCACACCTATTGTATCAAACACTCTGAGGGCGGGGCCTGGCAATCCAGGGTTGCACAAGCCCTCCTGGAGATTCTGAGGATCCAGTGACAGCTACTGCTCATTGGTTCTTCCCCTTCTCTGCCTATCTCTTTAACCACTTGACCCTGTGAACTTGGCTGGCTCTGGAGCTTAACACATTAGTTGAGACCAGTGAGTTAAAGATCAATGAAGACTCTGCGGAAGAGTGGGGGCTGAGTTTGGTGTTGAAAGCTGCTAGATTTTGACCAGGTAGAGCACAAGCAAGAGAATTTAGGTGGAGGAGAGGAGTGGTGTTGGGGGTGGGGGTGAGGGGTGGGAAAAGATATGGACCAGGCTTGGTACAGGTCAGGCAGACAGCCTGTGGGGGGCTTTAGGGAAAGGTGAGCCTTTCCTGGTATGTGGGCAGCAAAGCTGCAGAGGTAGTTTAGGGTCAGACTGAGGTAGGCCTGAATTCCAGGATTAGATGCTAATACTTTATCTCCTAGACAATAAGGAGGCATGGGAGGTTCTGAGCAAGGGAATCCTAACCACATATTATGATTATTAATATTATTTTTTGTGGGGAGAGGCAATTTGGTAGCTTTGTGTGTCAATCCCTGTGCTACATACACTCTTCCATGCATCTCTCATTTCATCCTTCCAAGGGCCCCACAAGGATGAGTACAATCCTCACTCCCCTTACCCCCATCATGTTTAATGACCTTTAATTCAAATATGAAATTTCAGTACAAGCCATTTGTAGAGAGCTTGGGGCTTGCTCTCTTAAAAACAAGAATGGAGGAATGCAACAAAATGGTCTTCCCTTTTTTTTCTTCAAAAAATTTCAAAAAGAGGATAGATCACGGGACCATGAAAGATCCATTTAGTCATACCCACTTTCTCCCCCTACCAATAATCTTACATCCACTCTGTAATCCTCACACACATTCCTGAATGAAGATTTAGAGTTCACCTTTGTTTACATAGCCATTTAAAAATACTTAGCACCAGCTTGCTTCTTATAATGCCAAATGAATCAAGTCAGGAACCTACTCTGATATGCATGTCTAGTGATAGAACTGAACTAAAACTCGGGCAGCCCAGCTCTGGAACCCATACTCTTAATTATGAGCACAGTGTTTCTCAAACTTGTCTGGACTGAGCTGCAGAGTCAGAAATATGAATTACATCGTGATCCAGGACACACATACTAGGAAACAATATTTCATGGTGTCATGTACATTGATTTTTTCCCCCCTGTTCTATTTTCTTCTATGCTCTTCTATTTCATTCCTTGAAGGTTTTTAGTTATGGCTCACTAAATTGATTTCACATCCCAACAATGATTGGGTTACAGCCCACAATCTGAAAAACAGTGTGTGAGAACATAGTATTTTGCAAAGAAAATGGCAACTGATGTGAAATAGTAAGTGTATAGGACACGGCAGATGGAATTTAAGCACCTAACTGTGGGGAACAGGCAAGGAGAGTTATGGTCAGGAAGAGAGAGGGAGAAAGAGGAGAGAGAAAGGAGACAACTGCTAGAAGTCCAGTCATCCTTGACGACTTCCAAGGAGGAGGAAAACATAGTTATAAGCCTTGAGAATAAGTAGAATTTAGTGAAAAAAATCAGGGAAGGACATATCTACAAAATACTCTAATAGCTTCTAGGCCACGAGGGATTAAAGTCAGCACTACTCAGTTGCAGAATTATCATTTGGAAAATGGGGGTAATAACTGTCCTAACCTGAACAGGTTGCTCTGGAGCTAGAAGATAATGCATGTTTCATGCTTTTTGCACTTGGTTGCTTCTTCATTAGAGAGAAAATGAGAACCATATAGCTAATTAAACTTTTCTAGTAGCCACATTTAAAAAAGTAAAAACAGGTGAAATTAATTTTAATAAGATATTTTCTTCAACTCAATATATATATAAAATAATATTGTTTCAATATGCAATCCATAAAAAATTATTAATGGCATATTTTACTTTTTTTCACACTAAATCTTTGAAATATGGTGTATATTTTTAAAAGATTTTATTTATTTATTTGGGAGAGAGAGAGCACGAGTGGGAGTTGAGAGGAAGGGCAGAGCAAGAGGGAGAATCAGACTTCCCGCTGAGCAGAGAGCCCGATGTGGGGCTCGATCCCAGTACCTGGGTATCATAACCTGAGCCAAAGGCAGATGCTTGACTGAGCCACTCAGGCGTCCCTGGTGTATAATATTTATGCTTGTAGCACATCTCAGTTTTGATTAGCCATGTGGCTAATGGCTTCCCTAGTGGACTGTGTGGACCTAGCACGTAAGGGGTGCTTCAGAAATATTATTATTGATATAGTTGTCATCATTGCTATTCAGGATTGAGTAATAGGATCAAAGACTTCTTTGCAGGGGAGGATGGTTGTGTGTAGAGTAGAGCAGTGGAGCATCCTATTTTCCTACCTTCCAGGACTCTTGCTTGCTGGGGTTTCTTTTCTTTCTTTCTTTCTTCTTCCTTCCTTCCTTCCTTCCTTCCTTCCTTCCTTCCTTCCTTCCTTCCTTCCTTCCTTCTTTCTTTCTTTCTTTCTTTCTTTCTCTCTCTCTCTCTTTCTTTCTTCTTTTCTTTTGCTTGCTGGGGTTTCATGGCAGCTAAGGCTTCCAGTCAGTTAAGCCCATGGTCCTCGAGTGTAGCCAACAGAGGCCCTTGTTGTGATGCACAGACTGTGTGAGTATCAATGTTTATAATACAGCCATGTTTATACTTTTGTTTCTGGTATGAATTTATTATTTACTTACGATATTTAATAAAAACCAGACATCACCTCATTGGTGTTTAAACGAAAACAGTACTATTCATTTTATTAATTCTGCTGAGGTCATCTGCTGTTGGGTTCACAGGGTAGTGGGTGGGAGGCAGGCAGCCTATGGGGCCTTGTGCCAAACGGTCCTTGGGCCCCAGAGTATTAGCTTCTCATTCGGTGGGTCTCGGTGGCCACTACCAAATGGAAGGATAATGAGTGATGCTGTGGATTCAGGGCCCTAGCCGGGTCGTGGAGCAAGAATGCCTGTTGATGTGCACACTCAAGAAAGCTGATGCTAGAAAGGGGCTCAGGGTGAAGGTTTGATGGGTGCTGAGCTCTTTATGAGCAGGATCTCATCTTTTCCTTCCAACTTCACAGTGAGGTATCCATTTTACAGTGGAGAAAATTGCAGTTCAAAGAAATCAGGCAACTTGCCCGGCTCCATAATGGGTAGGCTTGTCTTTTTGCAAGGGGGTTCTGATGAGAGACTGTGCTCTGTACCACTTCCCTAATGCTGCAATTACCCCTCCAGACCTTTCTCACCACAGCCATGTTCCCCTCAACGTGGTTTTCTCCTGATTTGGTGGCTGACTACGAAATCTGGTATTAAGTCCGGTCCAATGCCGTTTGTCCTTGGTGAATGGAAACTATTTTCATAAGTGATGTGAACAGGTGTGAGTGTGCTGGTGGATCCAGATGTCCCAGGGCTCAGGAAAAGTGGGTTAGAGGTTGGGTTCCAGCTCCTCGTTATTCTACCAAAGGCCAGCAGCCTCTCAGGTGTGAGGAGCTTGAGTGCAAGAGCTGTTCTGTTCTATTTTCAGGATATGGACGTTGTATCACTCACGGTGCCCCAGCCACACTCTGCTCCCTTCCGTTTTCTTGAATTTGCCAAGCTTGCCCTGGTCTTGGAGTCTTTGAACTAGCTCTCCTTTCCCAATCGCCTTGCCTGACTACCCTGAATCGCTAGCTCTCCGCCACTACACTCTGTTTAGATCTGGCCATTTATTCCATCCTTATTTGTTGGTTGATCCTGTTGACTGACTTTGCAGTAGAAGGTAAGTTCTGTAAGGGCAGAGAAAATGTCAGCTTGGCTTGTCCATGAACTGCCCCCACTCTTACCACAATGTCTGGCCCCAAAGAGACTCTTAGTAGTTATTTCTCACACAGAGGAAGGAATCATGATAGAGATGCTTCAAGATTCATGTGCACTCTGTGAACTTGGGTCAATTCCTTCCTCCCTGGGTCTCAGTTATCTCATCTGTGAAATGGCCTCCAGATGACCTCTGAGCCTTCTTCCAGCTCTGAAATTCCACAACTCTCTGATCTGACACTGGAAACGGCTGAGCCCCACCCCATTCAGTTATTTTGCTTTTATCGCTCGTGTACTTCCTTAGAAAAGGGGGTGGGGATGTTCTCATAAGACCTTAATTCCTTTTTGAGCATTTGGGCAATTTTCCAATTCTTATAATTGTGTTAGAAACTGGCAAAGTTAACTGAGTTATTGATTCTGGAGTTTCGAGTCTCTGCTGGTGAGACTGAACCCACTAGCTGGCAGCTTGATATTCTTCTCTCTCCTCTCCTCTCCTCTCCTCTCCTCTCCTCTCCTCTCCTCTCCTCTCCTCTCCTCTCCTCTCCTCTCCTCTCCTCTCCTCTCCTCTCCTCTCCTTCCTTCCTTCCTTCCTTCCTTCCTTCCTTCCTTCCTTCCTTCCTTCCTTCCTTCCTTCCTTCCTTTTTTCTTTCTTCTTCTTCTTTTTTTTTTTGAAATGTTGTGAGATTACAGGCCAGTCCCTGAATCAACAATTCTTTCATTCTATAATAAAGTTGTATTTTCAAATTTTGCTTTTGACTTTAATTGCAGCCAGGCATGAAACAAGAGAAGGAGGGTGCCGTTCCAGATGAGTGCACATTCAAAATCATTCAAACTCTGCTTGGAAGAGGAGAGGAAAATTAATAATGAGAACAAACAGGCCTTTGGAACCAGGCTCCCCCTCCCTCCCTTCTTTGTAAAATGGAATCCTTCTCTTAACAGAGTAAATGGAAAAAACACCAGAGCAAACAAACTGGGGGAGGTGCTAGCACAGTTGGTTTCCTTGGTCTACACAGACCCAAATAAAGTGCAGACAAAACTATGTATGTGATAGAACCAGATAATTCAATGCCCACTCATTCATTCTTTCATCTGACAAATGTTTATTGACTGCCTCTTCTGTGCCAGACATTGGGCTGGGTGTGGGGATAAAACAGTGAATAAGCCAGATAAAATCTCTATCCTAATACAATACCACCACTCATGATAATAGCAATTGTTCATACTTACTATGTGTTAAGTATAAGTGTTTTCAATGAAATTTCTCATTTAGTCCTTGTAATATATTTTTTGAAGCAGGTGCTGTCATAAGTCCTATTTTAGAGACAAGGGAACTGAGGCACAGAGGAATGAAATGAATTGTTCAGGACACTGGAAAGCAGAGAAGTGGGGGTGGCTCTGGGGGCTGTGCTCATGAGCAATGAGGTTGAGAGTCTAGTAGAGCCAGCAGGTGGGTAAATGGGTGATTCCAAGTTGGTTTGAGAAGCGATAAGATAGCGGACACAGAGAGAGGGTGAGGAAGGATTTGTGCAAGACAGGATGTCTAGGCTGAGATCTGAAGGGTGAGAAAGAATAGCCAGGCAGAGATTGTGGGGCATCTGGAACAGATAAACATATTCCAGAAGAGAGAGAGGTGGAAGAGTGGTACAGTAAAGGAAGGGAGGTGAACCTGGCAGCATAGACAGGAGGCCCTATCTTAAAAGGTCTGGAAGGCCAGGCTAGGACCTTCATGTTCTGGCAGCAATGTGGAGGCCCTGAAGGAGCACAGTCAAATTCACAGCTGGGAAAAGTTGTGTCTAACTGCTTTGTGCACAGAATGGTTGGGAGGGTTGGAGACAAATTGGTTCCAGGGAGAGCTGATGGCGGTCTGTCATGAGGCCAGGGCCAATGGTGAAAAAAAGTAGTGTACTGGTTTGAGAGCATTAAAGATATAGAAATTACAGGATTTGGTGATAATTCAAATCGCCATGCTTCAAATCAGGCAGGAGACTTAAATTAACTTTGGTTGTCGGCAATAACTGATAATTCTCCACTTCACGTGTGCTGTACACACAGGGTTACAGGAGAAAACTGGGATTCCTTTGCCCTTTGAAGTTGTCTTTTTTCAAAGACCCACACAAAGTTGATATGAAGAACGTATCCTACATCACATAACCAGCAGTCTTTGCCACCAGTCTTGTTCTTTTTTTAAAATTTTTTATTTTTGAAGATTTTATTTATTGATTGATGAGAGACAGAAAGAGAGAGAGAGAGAGAGAGAGAGGCAGAGACACAGGCAGAGGGAGAAGCAGACTCTGTGCAGGGAGCCCGATGGCGGTACTCGATCCTGGGACTCTAGGATCAGGCCCTGGGCTGAAGGCGGTGCTAACCTGCTGAGCCACCTGGGCTGCTCCACCATTGTTCTTCATACTATTTTTAAAGTCCTTCATCTGGGTCTCTCTGCTTATTTATTTATTTGTTATTATTAATTTTTTTAGAGTGAGAGAGTAAGAGAGAGCATGAGAGTGAGCTCAGGAGGTGCGGGGGATGGTAGTGGGAGAGAGAGTATCCACACCCCGCACTGAGTCCAGCCGACATGGGGCTCCATCTCACAACCTTGAAATCATGACCTGAGCCGAAATCAAGAGTCAGATGCTTAACCAGCAGAGCTACCCAGGAACCTCTCCCTCTGCTAATTTATAACTAGGACCTAATGATTTTCCTTCTAACTAGTGGTTGAAAGTCATTTGGTCCACCATGTTTTACTTTTGTCTTGGCTTTCAACAGGGTGAATTTTTTTGTTGTTGTTGTTAAAGATTTTATTTATTTATTAGAGAGAGAGAGAGCACAAGCAGGGGGAGCCGCAGTCAGGAGAGGGAGGAGCAGGTTCCCTGCTAAGCAGGGAGCCTGATGCAGGTCCTGGGATTATGACCTGAGGGGAAGGCAGACACTTAACCAACTGAGCCACCCAGGCACCCTACAGGGTGAATTTGTATATATCAAATAAACATGTCAATCTAGGGGCTTGACCTATATGCTTTCTCTTCTTTAATTTATATCATTTTATACATGTCTTCTTTATAGTCATAAGTGGCCTCCAATATTGTTTGGAAGAAGTGGGGTATAAAATAATAAATATGAACTGCCTGAGAGTGAGGTCACCAGGTCTAGCTCCTCTGCTAACTCCCTTCTGACTTTTGTGGGTGCTGGGCTCCCCCATTGGACTCACTCTTTTGTATTAGAACATTATCTTCACAAGATCCTTGACAAGCATATATTGCTTTGGAGGGTAACTTTTCTGTACTCATTAAAAGACAGAAGTGGCTAGTGTATTGAATGTAGTATCTACCACTTAGCAGGGTGTAGGACTTGAAAGGGAAGGGGACTAAGGCGGGGAGGTCTTGGTGGAGATTTGAAGAGTAGGGACACTTAGGAGGCTGGAGCTTTGTGGATAGCCCCAGGACAAACCTCAGTGGGAGGCCCTGGAAGGACTGTCCCATAAGAAGACAGGAGTCATTGGCAGAAGTGGAAGGCCATCAATCTGATCAGAGAAAGGTGGGCTAGAGTATGCCTTGTTCATTCAACCTCGCTTTCCACCATTGTGTGGACACAAGCCAACCTAGCCACACTTTCCATTACCTTGAACAGCAAATTCAAAATACATACCTCTTATCTGTAGGAGGTACGTTCCAAGTCCCCCAGTGGATGCTTGAAACCATGGATAGACCCGCACCCTATATATACTAAGTTTTTTCCTATACATATATGCCTGTGATACAGTTTAATATATGAATTAGGCACAGTAAGAAATTAACAATAAAAACCAATAATGAAATAGAAAAATTAAAACAATACACTGAAATAAAACTTAGGTGGATGTGATCTTTCTCTCTCAAAATACATTATTGTACTGTACTCACCCTTCTTGTTTTTTTTTTTTTTTTTTCTCACCCTTCTTGTGATGAAGTGAGATGATAAAACGTCTATGTGATGAGATGAAGTGAGGGAAATGACAGGGGCATTGTGATGTAGTGTTAGGCTGCTACTGACCTTCTTAGGATTTGTCAGAAGGAGGATCATCAGCTTCCAGACTGAGGCTGACCAGGGGTAACTGAAACCGTGGAAAGCAAAACTGCAAATAATGGAGGCTCCTGTACCATGATTAGGTACCTGCCCATGGAAAATGATGCTTAGAAGATTTGGAAAGAGGTTCCTGCTTTCTCTTGCCCAACTATCCTGATCACATCTCATCCAATGTATCAAATCATTGCCTTTTCAGTAAGTCTCGGTTAAAATGAGAATACGCCTATGTGGTGTCATGCAACAAGGATGAAATCATAGAAACTGGCCTTTGAGTTGGAGGGGCTCTGGAAGATAACTGGCAGCAGCTCTTGTGTCTGTGAGAGCTGGCAAAAAATAACGACAGGGTTGGTGGTTACACAGAGCTGGTGAAACTAACCAGACCAAAGTCACTAAGCCACTTACTTAGTGGTAAAAGCTGGATTAGAACACAGATCTCTGGCTTCTAGCAGAAGCTCTTTCCATGACACATGATTAGAAGCCAGTCTACAACCAATTCTTTTCTCAAATAACAGCCAAATAAAAGGGAAAAAGGGTCTAGGATGAGCAGGTTTTGATACCAAGAGATACGAGAGATGCATAGGACCTGTCTATGGAGTTCTGAACCATTTTTGTCAACATCTGTTGTGTCTGTAGAGAATCGTTCTTTGTCCATGCTATATGATTCTGGTGGGTCCACCTGCAAAAGACCCTAAAGTTGCCCCTTCCCCAACCCTCCATATGGGAGAGGGCACATGCCTCAATCTGATCAACCAGAGCTCTTCGTGCCTGTTTTGTAGATATGGATACAAGCAAGGGCAACCTCCAGATCCAACCAGAGTACCTCCATGAAGTGGGATGTATGGAAGTCTCACTTCCTCTGTACAGACTATTTGGCCTGGAACTAAAAGGGGCCACCTTTCTCATGGCATTTGAAAGAAAGATACTGCTTGAGGATGAAGCCTACATTGAAGAAAACAAAGCCCCAAACAAGAGATAATGAGCAAGAATGAGAGGAAGGTGGGGGGAGGAAGAGAGGAGGAGAGACAAACAGATTGAGAGAGAGATTACGAGATTGAGACAGAAAATACAAGAGCAAGCAAGCATCTGGAAGAAATAATCTCAGTAACTGGATCCAGCCATGCCTGAAGCCAGATGTGCTCCAGAACTTTACAGTTTATGGGAGCCAGTAAGTACGTTTTATTTTTTTCTGTTTAAACCAGTTTAAGTTCTCCTGTTTAACTATAAAGATCCTGTTTATAATATAAGCTTCTTTATATAAATGATCCCACTTGATTTTCTCAACTACCCTATGAGCTAGATATTTGTAGGATCACCATTTTATAAATGTGTCAATTGAAGCTCAGGGACATTAAGTCATTGGCCTGAGGTTACAGGGCTTTATGAAAGCTGCCTGTATTACTCTTTATTAGATCCTTTCTTTTTATCTGCTAAGCCCTTGTTGTTCAAGAATTTAGGTTGAGAAGCCTGGATACCAGCTTTGTCCTTCTGTGGCATGTTGAGGAACGAGCTGTCTTTTCTGCTGACTGTTCTTCCCAACCTGGCTTGTTCACGCATCATTAGCTGCTCAGATAATGCTAACTAGATAAGATAACTACACTGGCCACATGAATCTGGGCATGGTACCTCAACAGTCATCGGCGGGCTTGTCTGCAGCTTTGTGTGGGTGGACGTGCCAGCCGCCGAGGCCACAGCCTCCTCCCCTTGCACCACAGCAAGCCTTAGTGGGAATCACAACCATGAGCCATTCCCCTTTGAGGCCAGCATGTGGTGCAGCCGGAAGCCTGTGGTCAGCATGTGGCAACTCAAATAATACACTTCCCCAGTGCGAGAAAGCCACAACACAGCATGGAGGAAACAGTTCACCAGAACTTTCTACCTCACGTCTGCTGGACAAGATGGCCAAGGTTGGGATCTGAGCAATGCCTCTGAGTTTCCCAACATTCCCTGGAGAATCACGTAAAAAGACAGGTGGATTGTGACAAAGGAGAGCTCCTATAAACGCAAGCTTACAAGACCTGGTTGTCCCTGTCTGGTTTGTTTCCCCCAGCACTGGGGCTGGATGAGGACAGACACATCCTTCTTCTGAGGCTTCTAGCCATTCCCTCAGAGAACATGCCAAGTTCTGCACCTCCCCAGTGAAGACACCCAGCCATCTGGGGTGTGCCGGGGTTGTACTTTTGGATCAGTTCCTTGGATAAGTTGGTGCATCCACCTCGGTTTTTCTTCCATGTTCCTGGAGAAAGGAGTGTTCCTGTGAGCCATATGGTCTAGCACCACAGGAAGAAAAGTCTGGGAGTTACCGCTCCTCTGACTTGTGAGCACATTTCACCTCTGATGTCTTCTTCCTGAATGCATTTCAGCTTTACTCTTCTGATTCTTTCTCTCCCATCTGGTTTCTATCTGCCCCAAGCAGCTGTTTTTCCCATTTACAATAACACACTTACCTCTTTCTTCTTTACATGCCGTGTTTTCAGTTTTGAAATGCTTTTTTCATATGGATCGAAACAGATTGCTTTTTTCTTCTTCTTCAAGAAAAGAAGTACCTGTATTTTGACACGGTTATGCGCAAATTCTTTAAGCAGAACCACAGAACAATCGTAGTGAGCGTCTTTGCTCCCCGGCCAGGATATCATTCCACACATCCACAATCCCCGTGCTCTGTGCGCAGGAAGACTTTAAGCCATGACTCATATTAGCAAAGCACAGTATATGTAACATGGCCAGTCGGGTATCATAAATATTTATAAAGACCATAGGAACCTCTCTCATAATGCAAAGAGAAGTGCTCCATAAGAGTTAAGCAGTATGTGTTGGATTTTTTTGGAAAATGATGAATAGATGACCTTTTCTCCAAATGACAAAGTGCTCCTCCCTCAAACCTCTTGAATTTTAAAGATAGTCGGGAAAGCAAAGCCCTGGGATCTTCTCTACTGATTGAAGAACGGGGCGGGACACTTTGCCATCAGCGATGGAAGAATTTATTCCCATTTTAAGTAATGTTTACACTGTCCAGCCACACCATAGGGAAAGGAGTACAGGGAGAATTTGAGAAAGAGTAAGGCTCCATATTCAAGACGGTGGCTGTTTCATGACCTACGAGGCGCTGGGGTCAGAAGAGAATCAAATCCTGACTGTGCTGTCTGTCAGCTGGGTGATCTTCGTGTTCCTAGATTTCCCTTCTTTTTCAGGGTCTTAGCACATGCTGTTCCCTCTATGTGCAACACTCTCCCCCTGTTTTTGCATGGTGGTCCCTTCAGGTCTCTGCTTCAATGTCACCTCCTCAGAGAGGCCTTCCGTGACCAACCCATCAGCACGGGTCCAGCCATTTGCTTTGTTTGTTTCCCTCCTTCAGTGCATGGGGCACCAGTTCTTCCAAGTCTTTGTTTCCTTGCTTTGTGTTGGTCTCATCCTCTTTAAGTCTTCATAAGGGCAGGGGCTGTGGTCTTCCTTCCCTGTTAAAACAAAACAAAACAAAACAAAACAAAACAAAAAAAACACAAAAAACCAACCACTCAATATGGTACTTTTTTTTTTTTTTTTTTTGAGCAGTTTTGGGTTTGCAGAAAAATTAAGTGGAAAGTATAGAAAGCTTCCTCCATACCCCACTGTGCTCCCACCTCCCTAAATTCTCCTGGTATTAACATCTTTCATGAGGGTGGCACATTTATTGCAATTGGTGAACCACTTGATGTTGATACATTATTAATGAAAGTTTGTAGCTTACATTAGGGTTCACCCTTGGTGTTGTATATTCTGTGGGTTTTGTCAAATGTTTAATACCGTGTATCCATCATTTTAAGATCATACAGAACAGTTTCACAGCCTTAAAAATCCCCTGTGCTTCATCCCTCCCTCCCTTCAACACCTGGCAACCATTGATCTTTTTACTGTCTCCATAGGTTTGTTTGCCTTTTGCAAAATGTCATATAGTTGGAGTCAGACAATATGTAACCTTTTCAGATTGGCTTCTTTCACTTAGCAATTCTTTCCCTGTCTCATTTTCCATCTCCTGTTTTCCAGTGTCCCTGAGGTAGGAAGTACCCAGTGAATATTTATGGGGTGAACAAATACATGAGCCTCTTGTTTTCTGATTTGTAAAATGGTCTACTTTATAGTCATGAGGATTCACAAAGGTAATCCTATGGGCAGGGTTGCTGAGTGTATGGTTGTTGGTAAGCCCTCCAATATGTGTAGGGGCTGAGAGTCTGTTTATGAAACTTAGGGTCCTTTCAGAGCTCTGGCAGGTGACACTCCAATTTCTCCATCAGCCTCTTTGTCTCCAGACAGCTGCCCCTAAAAATGACAGAGCCTTTGAGAAGTCTTGGTGAGCTGATAATAGGATGTATCTAGTTACTGTGTTTAGTGTAAAATATTTCCACTATTTTCAGTTCTTTTGAGAGATGCTTCTTTTCAAAGTGATTCTGGAGCTCTCTACACGAATGGTCCTTATTTCTTTTCCCCTACTTGCTGTTTAATGACCCTTGCTTTTCTTGAAGGAAATCTTCACCTGAAACACCCAGTATTTCCTTTTGCCATGAAGTGGAAATTCTGATGGCTTCCCCAGTGGGAATTTGATGAGACTGGCCTGGTTGTAAAAGTGTGGCCTGCATGGGTGAAGCCTCTGTATTCTTAAACTCTTCAGTTTTCTGAAAAGTTCAGGTTGCTGAAACAACTTCTGAAATGGGAAACCGTGCAAAGCATTTCACAAGAGCTCCTATTCCTGGATTGTTTAAAATGCTTTGAGAAATGGAACATTTCTGTGGCCCTTTTAGGCCAGATAGAAGTTAAGTCTTCAGTTTCAATGTTTTGCCTAATGCCATACATCTGGACACTGAGAAGGGCCAGGTGACTTTCCACATGAGTGCCCTGGCATTTTCTGGACTGTCAGAATCACTGTTTTATAAAAATAATGAGCAACTTTTCAGATTTTTAAATGGCTGTGCCAGAAATGGTTACAAAAATGTAAAAGCCTTGGGGCATCTGGATGGCTCAGTTGGTTAAGCCTCCAACTCTTTATTTCACCTCAGGTCATGATCTCAGTTAGGATCGTGAGATGGAGCCCCACATCCAGTTCTGCATCAGGCTAGGTGGGGAGCCTGCTAAAGATTCTCTCTCCTTCCTCCCTCACACCCCATGCTCTATTTCTCTCTCTCTTAAAAAAAAAAAAAATCCCTCTTTTTGCTCTGAAAAGAAGAGAATGCAACATCTGAATTAACAGAGTACAACATTTTAAAACAAATTTCCTTCATGGAATAGTCTCATAATATTTATAGGCTATTAGTTTCAATAATATAAAATTCCAGTTGAGTTTTGCAATGTTAGACATACATGGGGTCACATCTTGGGACTTGGCTTGCTTGAAAGTCAGATGAAACCCGAAGGTGGCACCAGCTGGCTATGAGTTAGAGCAGGGGTTGTCAAATATGATAGTGTGTAGGGATCATTGAGGTGCTGGGTGCTCAGTGAAAATGTAGATGCCACCCCTCACCGAGATTCTGACTTAACTGCCTGAGATGCAGTCCAAAAGTCTTCATGCATATTTGAACTAGAAATTTGGTGAATTAGAGTTGTTTAAACTTATATTTGCAGAGTACTGTTCTAAGAGCTTTGCATGTATCCACTTAGTTAATTTTCACAACACCCCTAGGAAATGGGTGTCTTTATTAATCATATTTCATAGAGGAAGAAACTGATGCAAAGGAATCATGCAGTTCACCCACATTCACGGCTAGCTAGAGCAGAGCTGGGGTTGTAGCCAGACTGTCATGGTCTAAGCTTTTAGCCACTTTGTTACACTGCCTCTCATGGTTCATCATTACTTCCTTAACTTTGAATCTGGATGATAGATTCTTCTTCCCTTTTTGCCTGAATGAAAATTTGCATCTATCTGCGTAAGTCATTCAGAATAGAGTGGTCTCTTGATTCTATCAAGACGATGAGGCATATAGACAGACACAGGACCACTTCAAAAGAAATGGACATAGCCATTAGGATGGTTAATAGTAATTGTTGGCGAGGATGTGGAGAGACTAGAACCCTGGTGCACTGCTGGTGGGAATGTGAAATGGTTCAGCGACTGTGCGATATTGTTTGTCAGGTCCTCAAAAAATTAAAAATAAAATTGCGATATGATCCAGCAATTCCACTTCTAGGTATATATCCAAAATAATTGAAAGCAGGGACTCAAGCAGATTCTTATATATTCACAGCAGCATCACTTACAATAGCTAATGGGAAAAATTCAAGTAACTACCAATGGATGAACAGATAAACTAAATGTGTACATCCATGCAATGGAATATTGTTCACCCACAAAAAGGGAAAGGAAATTTGGACACATGCCACAATTTGGATGAACCTTGAAAACATAAACCAGACACAGGAGGGCAAATGTTGTATGATTCCACTAGTCTAGGCACACCTTGGAGACATTGTAGGTTTGGCTCCAGACCACCACAATAAAGTAAATATTGCAATAAAGTGAGTCAAAAGAACTGTTTGGTTTTCCATTACATGTAAAAGTTATGTTTACATGGTGCTGTGGTCTGTTAAGTGTGCAATAGCATTATGTCTAAAAAACAATGTACATACCTTAATTAAAAATTTTGTTGCTGTATGTCAACTGTTCTTTGATAAAAAAATACTTTATTGCTAAAAATGCTAACCATCAACTGAATTTTCAGGGACTCATAATCTTTCTGCAGAGGGAGGGTCTTGCCTAGATGTTGATGGTGCTGACTCATCAGGGTGATGGTTGCTGAAGGTTAGGGCAGCTATGATAATATCTTAAAATAAGACAACGGTGAAGTTGGCTACATCCATTTTCTCTTCCTTTCATGAGCAATTTCTCTGTGTACCAAGCAAATATTGTTTGATAGCAGATTGCCCACACTAGAATTTCTTTCAAAATTGGAGTCAGTCCTCTCAAACACTGCCATTGCTTTAACAACTAGGTTGATGCAATATCCTCAATCCTTTGTTGTCATGTCAACAATTTTCACAGCATCTTCACCAAGAGTAGATTCCATCTCAAGAAACCACTTTTCTTTGCTCATCCATGAGAGGCATCCACTCCTTATCCACTCAAATGTTCTCATAAGCTTGTAGCAATTCAGTCTCATCCTCAGATTCCACTTCTAATGCTAGTTCTCTTGTTATTTCTTCCACATCTCCAGCACTTACGCCATGGAAGTCTTGGACTCTCAAAGTCATCCATGAGGGTTGCAATCTACTTCTTCCACATCCCCATTAATGTGGATATGTTGACCTCCTCCCATGAATCACAATTGTTCTTAATGGCTGTTAGAATGGTGAATCTTTTCCAGGTTTTCAATGTATTTTGTCTAGAACCAACAGAGGAATCACTATGTATGGGAACAGTAGCCTTATGGAATGTATTTCTTAGTAATATTGGAAACTCAAAATTACAACTTGGTCCAGGAATGCAGAAAGAATGCAGAGTTAATCTCATTGTCCATCTCCATCAGAACTCTTGGATGACAGGTGCATTGTCCATGAGCAGTAATATTTTGAAGGGAATCTTTTTTTTTCTCTGAACAGCAGGTCTCAACAGTGGGCTTAAAATACTCAGTAAGCCATTTATAAACAGATGTGTGGTCATCCAGGCTTTGTTGCATCATTGGCACAGCACAGGCAAAGTTGATTTAGCATAATTCTTTAGGGCCCTAGGATTTTCTGAATGGTCAGTGATCACGGACTTCAACTTATAGTCAGCAGCTGCATTAGCCTCTCATGAGAGAGTCAGGCTGTCCTTTAAAGCTTGGAAGCTAGGCATTGACTTCTCCTCTCTGGCTATGAAAGTCCTAAATGGCATTTCCTTCCAATAGAAGGCTGTTTCATCTACATTGAAAATCTATTGTTTCGTGTAGCCACCTTCAGTAATTATCCTAGTTAGGTTTCCTAGATAATTTGCCGCAGCTTCTATATCAGCACTTGCCGCTTCATCTTGCACTTTATGTTTACAGATTTGGAGTCTTTCCTTAAACCTCATGAACCAACCTCTGCGAGCTTCAAACCTTTCTTCTGCAGCTTCCTCACCTCCCTCAGCCTTCATAGAATTGAAGAGTTAAGATCTTGCTCTGGATTAGGTTTTAGCTTAAGGGAATGTTGGGGCTGGTTTGATCTTCCATCCAGACCACTGAAACTTTCTCCAGATCAGCATTAAGGCTGTGTCACATTCTTATCACTCACATGTTCACTGGAGTAGCACTTTTAATTTCCTTCAAGAACTTTTCCTGTACATTCACATCTTGACTGTTAGGCCTAAGAGGCCTTGCTTTCAGTTCAACTCAGCTTTAGACGTGCCTTCCTCACTAAGCTTAATCATTGCTAGCTTTTGACATAAAGTGAGAAACGTGTAATTCTTCCTTTCACTTGAACACTTAGAGGCCATTGCAGAGTTCTTGACTGGCCTAATTTCAATACTGTTGTGTATCAGGGAATAGAAAGGGCGGGGGCGGGGGGTGGGGGGCGTTGGTTAGGGAAGAGCTGGTCAGTGAAGCAGTCAGAACACACACAACTTTATTGATTAAGTTCACTCTCTTACATGAACACTGTTTGTGGTGCTCCCCTCCCCAATTATAACAGTAACACCAAAGATCACTGATCGCCGATCACCATAACAAGTATTGTGATAATAAAAAAGTTAGAAATATTATGAGAATTATCCAAATCTAACACAGAGACACAAAGTGAGCAAATGCTGTGGGGAAATGGCACTAATTGGGGTGCCTGGCTGGCCCAGTTGGGAGAATGTACAACTCTTGATCTCAAGGTTGTAAGTTCAAGCCCCACATTGGGTACAGAGATTACTTAAAAATCAAATCTTAAAAGAACAAAAGAAAAGAAAATGGCACTGATAGACTTGCTTGACCACAGGTTGCCATAAATCTTCAGTGTGTAAAAAACACAATATCTTGTGAAGTACAGTTAAGCAAAGCACAATAAAATGGCACATAACAGAGCAAGATGTGCCTGTATGAGGTACCTGGAATAGGCAGATTCATAGAGACAGGAAGTGGAACAGGGGTTACTGGGAGCTTAGGGGAGGAGGAAATGGAGCACAGAGCTTCTGTGTAGGGTAATGGGAAAGTTCTGGAAATACAGACACTGATGATGGTTGCATACACTGTGAATATACTTGATGACAGTGAACTGTATATTCAAAAATGGTTAAAATGGTAAACCTTATGTATATTTTACCACAATAAAAAAAAAAAAAAAAAGAAATGGAAAAAGGAGACCACCAGCCAAGTGAAAAGATGCAGTGAGGCAAAGGGACTTTGGATTTGATTCAGAGTCTTATCTCAGCTCTTGGCATATCATCCAGAAAATTGTCCTCATTGTTATCCATTTCAGTGTGTGCGTAGACACAGCTGGGATAACTTTAGAGAGACAGCATTGAAATTCATCAAAAGTTTACCTTCCCATATAGAATAAAAGTGTTATTAATGTTAAAAAAACATTAAAACTATATTGAAACATTAACTTCAAACAAGTCCTCAGCAATATGACAGATTAAAACAAAGAAAGTCCCTCTGATTCTTGTATGGGGGATTGGCCGCACTGCTGCTGTGACTTTGGTGGGTGTTGTAATGACCCAGTTGCAAAGACAGGCGTCCCAGTTATTGGCTCATCACAGACGTGTTATTGGAAACAGAATATGCAACCTTCACCTCCAAAATGATGAGCCCTTGCCAACTCAACTGAAAGAGCAACTCGTAGATTGTATCCAGCTAAGGGCTGTGGTTGAGCAAAGACAAACATCCTATAAAGCAGAGTCTGTTGTTCAACTCTGCTGAGGATGAGTAAAGTTCACAAGAGCTCTCAGCTCAACATGTGTAACCAGATATGGACACCAAAGAATTAATACAGACCAGGCAACAGTGCGTTACTGTGCACGGAGACATAATTCATCATAAGCCAGGGTGTTCAGAAGACAGACTTCATGATTCAGGAATGAAGGAGTGGCCTCTGGTTGATAAGGGAGTGATCGCATTTGAGAAAGATCAAAATTGCATGCTGGTAGGACTACTAGGAGGGATCCTAAAGCTGACAGTGAATTCTAGTCAGTGCTTTCTACAACATGGTAGATAAATAAACACACAGTGTCTCTATCCTCTTATACGGGGTACTTGTAGAGTCTTTTCAACAATTCAGTTGAAGGAGCGCTGTGCTCATCACTGAGTCAGTTTACGGCTTCTTGATATTAGTGTCAACATCTAGGCAACAAGTACCTGCCAATTAACAGCGTGATGAGAACAGCTAATCAGAATTATTTAGGAAACTCTTCCCCCTAAAAAAAAAAAAACAAAAAACAAAAACAAACCAAAACCCTATATAGATGTAAATTAGTTTATTTGGTCAACCAAGTGGACAACCCAAAATCTGTTGCTTACTTCTGCTTGGTGATTGTGCCTATGGGCTCTGTGTTCAGGATGCAGGGAATGTGGAATCATATTCTTTCCTCAACTGTCTAAAACAAGTCCTATTTTTCTCACCACCACTCTCATCCAAGCCACACTCAACTCTCCCAGGACAACTGCACTTGCCTCCTAGCTGGTCTCCCTGAGACCACACTTGCTCCCCTCAATCTGTCTCCAGGCCCTCATCTGAGCAAGCTCATCACTTCACTCCCTGCTTAAAACCATCAAGAGCATCCCATTCACTGTTCCTCTAAGGTTTTAAATATTTACTAGATCTGCTGGATCTAGTCCCTCCCTGGCATTTGGTGCCTGGTGCCTGGTCTCACCCTTGGCCCTGCAGCTCTCTGTCACCCCCACTCCCATCCAACCAGCAATAGTCATACCAGCCTTCTTTCCGTTGTCTAAGCTCACTTAACAATTCCCAGCCTCAGAGCTTTTGCCAATGCAAGTCCCTTCTGCCTGGAATACCCTTGCTATTAGTTTTGAATTGGCTACGTCTTATTTTACACCCCTACCGGTATGTCACTTTCCCAGAGAGGCCTTCCTGGGGCACCCCATCAAAATTTAGATCCTTAGTATGTTCTTTCTTTTTCTCCCGGATCCCTTTCCTAGCACTCGCTACAGTTGGTAACTATATTTTTATCTGTTTATATAGTTATATACTTTGTCAGCCACCCACTGCATTATCAGAGTGAAGGAGGCAATGTGTATCTTATTTATTCACAAATTTTCAGAATCTAGCAAGTAGATAACCTGGCACCTAGCAGTGTTTCAATAAGTATGTGTTGCATGAGAAACACTTAGTCTTAACATGCTCTTTGTGGTCAGAAGGAAGATGTAGGTGGGGATGACTTATAAACAAACCACATGCATTTTATCAGACTCTGGGTTAGTTTTATTAATGTCCAGATACCTAGTTAAATTTACAAATCACGACAATTGGGGGAAAATCTGACTAATCAGTTAACTGTCATTTATATGGGATTCCCCAAACAGATGGGGAGCTACGCTCGCCTTGTAAACAGATTTATAAAATGTGTACAGTCAAAATGCACACAAAGCCTTTCCATCATTTCCCCTCTTTTCTGCTTTTATTATCCTTCTACTCATCATGACCAAGATCAGTCCAGTACTTGGCAACAGGAGGTGTAGAAATGAACCGAGGGCATAAGCAACAATTGACATGGGCCCCTTCGGAGCCCCCCTTAGACCCACATTCTCAGGCAATCCGATGCAAGAAGATGCAAGAAGCCTAGTAAGGAAAGAGGTGGGGGGTTGGGGGGTGGGGAATAAAGGCCTTTCCGAACCACTGCTTAATGTTTTTAGATCCACCTGGAGAAGGGCAGCCAGAACTGTTTTTTAAAAAATGACCCACTTTATTCTTAAAGCTCTCCAAGAGAAAGAAATGCCACGATCTCTGTAGGGATGAGGTAAAGATTAAATCAGATAATCCACGGAAAGGATTTAGCAAAGTGGTGGCCGCATTGCAAGCGTTCAATCACACTGTCGGTGAGGATTATTAGTATTCAGCAGCGCTGGGAGAGCCCCTTTCAAATCTTTGCTCTTGGAACCTGTACTGAAGATCTTAAAACGCTTGTGGTCAAAAGGTTTTTGATACATCAAATCGAGACTCCCCTCCCCACCACTCAACAGTCCTTTGTACCATTTAATATTTCCTCTACTTAAAATATGAAATGGGAAAGTGCTAAGTAACTATTTCGTGATGACAACTTGCATGGGAGTTGCGGTGAGTCGGGGAATCGCAGGATCCTAGCAATTAGCCAAACGGCTAAGCCACGATTTCCCCCCTTTTCTATCCAGGCCCTTGTTGTTTGGGTAACTTAACGACATCAATTCGACACTTCGTTTCGCCCGTATCCCCAGAGTCTCAGCTGTGCAAAAAGGGACGTCCTTTAATGATTTCCTCTGAATGGCTTTCCATCCAGGGAGGAAGAGGGCCCCTCTTGTTCAAATACAAAGGAACCATCCATTCACCAAGCCCTTTCTTCTCTGTTAAGTGTCTCTTGAATTTCAAAGGAGGACTTGGAATCTCTGGGTCTCAAACCCCCGAGTGCAGCCCTGGAACTGCAGCTTTATTTCCTTTGTCCCTTTAAGGCCAGAAAACACGATGGGGCCGTGAAATAACTGTTCTTATTTTTCCTGGGTTCAACACGAGACCCGGGTCCAACCTGCTAATGCTAACCATTTCGCAGGAAGCAAGCAGTTTATGACAATCAGCTCAACAATACACTTTCCGTCCAAACAGGGCTAGCTGGCTAACCAACAGCAACAGCTGTATTGTGCTAGTCAATCCTCATGTTAAAGATTTACAGTTTTAAATTCTGTCACTTGGTTTGCCAACTGTTCCTCTTCCTGGAGCTGCCCGGTTGTTTCGGGGGAGCCTTGAAGTGGTTTCCTAGCTATTTCGACTCCCCCTGAATGACAATGCGCTCTTAGAGTCCCACCGAAGAATGGAATTCCCTGTTTATATCCACAAGGCTTCTCTCGCTCTCCTTCTTTTAAACATATGCAGAGTCATCGCAGAAACTGGAACCAGATTAAAGCAACGCAGGCTTTTAAGGCGAGTTTGAAAAACGTAAAGCTGGAAGCCGGCTTCGCGCTAGCTCCCCGGTCCCCTCTCCGTTGTTATGTGATTCATCTGCTCTAATCCGTCCCGATTCATCATGCTCGTCCATCAGCATCTTCAAAGCAAACCCGGCAGCTGCTTTTGCCATTTATCAGTGAGAAATAAAAGAGAAAGGGGGAGGGAGGTAAGGAAAAACCCATTGCCACGTTCAGGGGCCGGGGATGATGGGTGTGAAAAAGGGGTGGAGGGTAAGCTTATCTAATGAAACCCAGAGCCTGGCCGGGGTGTGAGTTCTCCAACAAAGGGCTGTAGCTGAGAGCAAGACCAGCAGCCAGTCTGCAATCAAAGTCTCAGGGATCCGGCCCGACGGAAACCAAAGGTTTAGTGCGGGAACTAGAAGAATGCGTACAGAATGACACCCACTCCAGAGGAGCTCAAACCTCACAATATGTGCAGAAACCTGATGTTCTCTTTGACCAGTCTCTCGGCTTTGTGCTCTGTGATGCAGCAGGGCTTGGCTAGCGGGAAGCCTGCATTTGGCCTGACTGCCCTTCCTCGCCCACCCCTGGGAAGGGCCGGGGGTGGGGATGGCTGATGTGCTAATTCACAGTTCTCATTCTCTTAAAATGCCTTGCAAATCACCTGCCATTGAAACGCAGCTGATGGGTGTCTCAGTCCCGAATTTGTGACACACCAACTTTTCCTCTCCGGTTTGAGAGTCAACAAGCAGGAACGATGACTGGGTGTTTTCAATTCTTGGAATTCAGCTTATGTATTTGCAAGCCATGTGACAGGCTAGAAAGAGAGGGTAATCTCTGTGAGAGCAGAAGGTAGAAACAGCCGAAATGTTCCTCAGTAATGGTGTTCCATGCACTTAATAGGAAGAATGAGGAGGGTAAATGCACTGTGGGAATGCTGTGGCATATATTCCCCACTGTGAGAATACTCAGCAATTAAAAAAAAAAAAAGGAGCAAATTACTGACTCCTGCAATGACATGCATGAAGCTCAAAAAACAAAATAGTCCGTACTGTATGATTCCATTTATAGGAAATTCTAGACAGTCAAAGCTATTTGATGGTAGGAAAAGAACAATGGTTGTATCTGAGGACAAAACAGTGGGAATTATCTGATGCAGAACATGAGGGACATTTCTGGGGGTGATGTTCACATTCCGTATCTCGATAGGAGCTTGGGTACACAAATGTATTCATTTGTCAAAAGTCAGTGTTGTGCATTTGTCAAAACTCAGAATATTCACTTAAGATTTGCACAGTTTACTATAGTGTATTTTGCAGAAAAAGAAAAAAAACGAAGTGCATGGTAAACTCTAGCTAATGATCCACTGGCTAAAGCATTTGTGTGACTGTGTATGGAAATCTGTGATTCACTTCGAAGTGAATCAAGGAATGATAAGGTTTGATGGAAGGACAGAAGGATGACAGAGTGGGTGGGTATTTGATGAGGCAAGCCCAGGAAGCTACTGAATGGTAAAACCTAGCTGGCGAGCATTCATAGGTATTGACAGCCAAACTACCCACTCTTTGCTTTATTTTGAAATGTTCATAAAGTGTGAGGGAAAAGAATGAGGAAGCTTTTTAAGTCCCCATAAGGGGACTTTATCATTAGGTAAAAAAGTAATAAATAGTATTTACGGTTTCCTACCAGTTGTAGAAAAAAAGAAGAATGAATGCATGTGAGTATTTCTTACTATGTGCATATATAGGAAGGCCCTCGAAATAGATTGCTGGAGAGAAGTTACATCAGAGCTGGGGAGGTGGGGATGAGAGGGCATATTTTAAACCATAAGGTAAATAGTTTTACACCTTTAGTTTCTGTCTGTGACTAGATTAACCTATTCAGAGAAATAAAACAAAAACAAGGATATATGTCTGAGCCATTGCAAATATCTGCAACTGAGTCCCTTTGCATGGCTGATGCTTGGAATTTATTTTTTTAATATCCGTTCATTCATGCAATATTCACTAATCTCTGTGTGCCAGACTCTGGGAAGATAGGGTAAAAAACAAAAGCCAGAGTAGTCCTTGCTTTCGTGGAGTTTACTGACTGATAGACCTAATTAAGGGCTAGATTAGTGTCCTGTGGTGGTCCAAGCTAGTCTGGGGTGGAAGGGATTATGGAGGTTCTACTGTTGGAGGAGCACAGGGGCTCAAGTCCCTGAAAGAAGGCCAGATCACAGAGGACACAGAGGGCTGAGGTTGAAGACCACGGGATAAGGCTGGGGACCCAACATACAGGATATTGATTTTTATCCTTTTTTTTTTTCTAACATTGTAACTTACTCTCTTGAAATCTATTTCTGTCTGTTTTTGTATATTAAAAAAAAAAGTTCTAAGAGGACGTCAGAGCACAACTTGTTAACAGCTCTTCCCTGGAGGAATGAAACATCTCTGCTGGCAGGTGGGTCTCCTGGGGGGTTAAAGCCCTTGGAGAGCAGCCCGCAGCCAATGACTGACCAGCGTTGGTGTATTCCTTTTTTTTTTTTTTTTTTTAAGATTTTACTTATTTTTTCATTCATGAAAGACATAGAGAGGCAGAGACACAGGCAGAGGGAGAAGCAGGCTCCATGCAGGGAGCCCGATGTGGGACTTGATCCCAGGACTCCAGGATCCGGCCCTGAGCCACAGGCAGGTGCTGAACCGCTGAGCCATCCAGGGATCCTGCGTTGGTGTATTCCTGTTCCAACTTCTCCATAACTGGCTTTCACAGGCCTCTCCCTGCTTCCTCAGTGGGAACTGTGGAGAGAGTTGGCTTTGATGATATCAGTTGCAGAAAAAAGACTTGCTTAAGATCCCAGGTGTTTTGACCTCCAAGCCCAGGTGTCATCAGAGAACCACGTATTTATTTCTTGTCATAGTTTCTTCTCAAGAACATAACTAACATTTCTTTGATCATTATCTTCACTAAATCTCATCTCAGAAGATGCATGAATTTAAAAATTGTGCTGGCTTCCGTTTTCTATGAAGAATGTCTGACTAACTCATACTTCTGACATAGAGTTGCTTTATACTTTTCCATGGTTCTCCTAAATGAACAATATACCAATATTCTCCTTTTTTTCTTTCAATATTCTTGAAATTTAAACATTTTTATTTATTTATTCATGAGAGACAGAGAGAGAGAGAGAGAGAGAGGCAGAGACATAGGCAGAGGGAGAAGCAGGCTTCCTACAAGGAGCCCAATATGAGACTCGATCTCGGGTCCGGCGATCATGCCCTGAGCTGAAGGCAGACGCTCAACCGCTGAGCCACCCAGGCATCCCACCAATATTCTTGAAATGATCAAGAACCAAATAAACAGATGCCAAGTGGTCTGGTTGGAGGAACAAAGACATTACTTTATTTGACTATTTCCTTATTTATTTTTTATTTTTTAAAAAAGATTTTAATTATTTATTCATGAGACACAGAGAGAGAGGCAGAGACATAGGCAGAGGGAGAAGCAGGGTCAGGGAGCCCAATGTGGGACTTGATGCCCGGACTCTGGGATCACAACCTGAGCCAAAGGCAGATGCTCAACCTTTGAGCCACCTGGGGGTGCCCCAGGGCTTTTACCTTTAAACCTCTATTAATATGCATATTTGGTACAGCTAATTCTCTACATCCTGTCTTTCACATTCTTCACCTGCTTTTTGTTTCTTTGTTTCTTTCTTTTTTTTTTAATTAGTGGAATTTCTTGCAGAGATAATGTGAAGAAATCAATGGCAAGGTGAAATTTTCTGGTCCGGATGCTCCCTTCTATTAAGTGCCACTTCCCTTCCTTCAGAAGTAATGAGGCTGTTTTAGGGTGGGCCTCTATGAATGACTCAAACCAAAACCTTTTTAGTTTGGGAAGTCCAAATACCCAGATAATTTTCACGCTGGGATTACTTGTCCAGATGGTTTGAGTGCAATTTTCTTGGCATGCTTGTAAGAACACAGGAATTTGCAGGGGAAACCAGAGAACATAGAAGGGAGGAGGAAAGGTGGGGGAGTGCAAACCATGCCTGAGAAGTCAGAGAAAAGTTTCGGATTCCACAAAATGGCACTGGCCAGCTGAATTGGAATCGGTCCTGGTCACACTTGGCGATGGTACCCCACTCCCTTCTCCAAAAGTGCAGACTTCCCCTCTTCACAGTGGGAATTACCTGCCTCTCCAAATAGAGAACAGATTAAGAAAGGAACAAATGGGAATTCACAGAGCTGATGGACACATGGCATAAAGCATCTGCACCAGGAAATGTGAGGTGAACTCTTGTATGCCTGCCTGGGGCATGGAGCTGGGGGGCGGCGGGACAGGACCCCTGTCCAGGGAGATGTCAGCAAAGAGCTGAGTTTAGACCTGGACACACAATAAGGGCAGGCAATGCTCTTTGACAGTCTCAGCAACCATTGTTTAAAAACAGGAATAGGAGGGGCACCCGGATGGCTCAGGGTTGAGCATCTGCCTTGGGCTCAGGTTGTGAACCTGGGGTCTTGGGATTGAGTCCCGCATCAGGCTCCCCATGGGGAAGCCTGCTTCTCCCTCTGCCTATGTCTCTGCCTCTCTGTGTCTCTCATGCATAAATAAGTAAAGCCTTAAAAAACAAAACGAAACAGGAATAGGAGGTGGTAGGCAGAAGGCTGAGACGGTGTTTGTGTACTTTCTGCAGTTATTCAATCCATCACTGTTCTACGCACTGCTCTGAAAGCATCTCGCAGATGTAATGAAGTTCTCAAATCAGTTGATCTTAAGATAGGATGTCGATTCAGATGGATCCCAGGAGTCCTTTAAGAACAGAGACGAAAATGGGGATCCCTGGGTGGCTCAGCGGTTTAGTGCCCACCTTCGGCCCAGGGTGTGATCCTAGAGTCTCAGGATGGAGTCCCACATTGGGCTCCCTGCATGGAGCCTGCTTCTCCCTCTGCCTGTGTCTCTGCTCGCCCCCCTCTCTCTCTGTCTCTCATGAATAAATGGATAAAATCTTAAAAAAAAGAAAAAAAGAATAGAGAAAAAAAAAAGAATAGAGATGGAAGAGGTGGAAAGGGGTCAGAGAGCTGTGTTTCTGCTGACCCGGAAGAAAGCAAACATGGGTGTCTGTGTGATGTCTATGGAACCATGTGGCCAGGACCCATATATGGGAGCTGAGTGGTCCCTGGCTGACAGCTAGCAGAGAAATAGGCACGTCAGTCCTACAACTCTAAGGAAATGAATTCTGCCAACAACCAGTCTACTTGGAAGAGGAGCCATGGTCCCACGTGTGAACTGCAGTCCCGGCTGCCATCTTAATTTCAACCCAATGAGGCCCTGAGCAGACAATCCAGCCACACTGTGCCCAGACAGCTGGCCTACAGCAACCATGAGATAAGAAACTGGTGTGATTTGAAGCTGCTAAACCTGTGGCAATTTGTTACTCGATAAGAGAACAGTAGTGCAGAAAATGACAGATCCGTTGCCAGAGGCAGTATAAAACGCTGATCAAGAGAATAGGCTTTTTCTTTGAACTTCTCCGATACAATCCTAGCTCCACCACTTCCTGGCTGTGTGATTTTGAACCGATTACCTAATCTCTAGAAGTCTCGGTTTCCACGTGTGTAAAACAAGATGAAAATATTAAAACAAGAATGTTATGAAGAATAAGTGAAAAAATGTGTATCAAGTTCTAAATATGATGCAGGGCACCTAATGAGGGGTCAGAGAGTGAGAGTCATCAACGGCAGCCACGATTTGTGCCCATGTTCAGCACTGCACAAGCAAGCGGCTTTATGGAATTAATCTTCACAGAAACCCTGTGAGGATGGGATTATTTCACCCATTTTACAGATGGGGGAACTGACGGGAACTGAAATAACTTCCCTAAGCATATGTGGCTGGTAAGTGGAGGAGGCAGGATACATTGCAGAGCTCTTTGACCCTGAATCCCACCGGTTAGACTTCTCGATCTGTTAAGCTCTCTTCATGGTAAAGAAGTCAGAACTCTTCAGATTCTTCTTTGGAAGAGAGCCGAGGTGACACGTTGAGATTTTGACCTGCCAGTGTTCTCAAAATGGAGCCAAAATGATCCCCAGCGCTCCAGCCATTGGTCTCTGATCCACAGATGCTCTCCTTGGAGGTCCCTCTTGTTTATGTACCTTTCGGTTACCCTCCAGACCTCAGCTGCAATAGCATTTCTGCAAGAAGGTCTTCCCTGGCCCCACAGACTGGACCAGATGTACTAAACAGACTCTCACAAAATCCCTCTCCTTTGTAATGGTTCTCACATCCTGCCAATATGTACTAGACCAGTGGTTCTCATCTGAGGGCAATTTTTGTCTCCCAGGGAACATATGTCTATGTCTGGAGACATTTGTGGTTGTCACAATTGGAACATGAATCCATCAGGGGTGCTGCTAAACACCCTACAATGCACAGGATAGCCCCAATTGTCAATTATACCAAGGTTGAGAAACATTGTTCTGTACCTACTTACATTTTTTAAATAAAAATGAGATCGCATCATACATATACTTTTTATCACTTGCGTTTGCAGGTTAAGAAATAATTTTAGTACTTTAATATTACTAGTTACCTTCTAGTGTGTTGGTGCTTACAAGAGAGAAAGAATAATTTCATGCCATCATGTAACTTTCTACAGTGGCATTTTTTTCACGACTGCATGCCATTAACATCAAATGGCTGTACCAAAATTTATTCAAACAATACTCTATTGTCGGACATTTAGATTGCTCCTTATCACCTTTTTTCCTTTCTTTTCTTTGCCCCTTCCTTCCTCCCCTCCTTCCTCCTTTCCTCCCTTCCTTCTTTCCTTCTTCCCTCCCTCTCTCCCTCCCACTCTCCCTCCCTCCCTCCCTTCCTTCTTTCCTTCCTTCCTTCCTTCCTTTCCTATCATAGATACCATCATCATGAACACCTTGTGGCTTACCCTTGACACACATTCCTGGTGACTTCTTCAAAATCAGTTTGGTCCTAACTGCTTTGGAAATCACTTTGTGTCACTGAATTTAACTGAGATCACATAGCCAACAGCAAACCCACAAACATTTCAAGCGAAAAATGCAAGTGTTTGCTCTCTCCTAATAGCACTGACAGGAGAGCCAAGGTTGTAAGAGAAGCAAAGCAGCACAGCCAATTCTCACTAGAGACATGGTTTTCACATTGTCTAAACCTGCTGGGGCAGGCCAGCCTTTGGCAGGGAGTAACTTTATAATCTCTTCTGCCAGAGACTTCCAAAAATTCTCAACTTCTTTTGGAGTTTCCAGTGAAGCTTCTTGACATTCTGAGAGAGTTAAAGAAGAAAAAGACGTGCTCATGGACAAATTAAAACAGCTAATGCCAACTGGCTGGAAGTCATCTTTTCTGTGTTTGAAAGGTGGGGAGCCTAGTCAAAGCCCTAAGTAAACAGCTTCCAGAGACAAAAGACAAGGTGTTTTCTTTTCTGAGCAGTGGAAAGTCAGGAACAGCTTGTGGCAGATTTTGCAAACTTCATAGGAGTTCAGGTATCATCGCATAATAATCTTACTCCTGGAATGGTTTCAGAACCAATGACCAGGTTTACTGGATCCCCAAAATGCCATGGAATCAGCCCACACCAGGGTAGATTTGGGGGATGGGTAAGGAGAGAAACAGAGTTGGAATGAAGATGTTGGAGACAACAGGATATATTTGTGAAGATACCAAAGTCATTTCTACTCTCAACTCTGACAATAGCTGGACTCTACGGGGATGTTTTGAACTTGAAGCATTCTCCAGGTGAGCACGGGACAAAGGCCAAGGGAGGAAGGATGTGTTCTGGTCAAATGAGGAACATGCATTGTAAATGTGGGCGGTGACTTCTGGCATCAGGTTCTCAGGATATAAGGGGAAGAAGCCACCCAACCCCAAAGCATTTAAAGTCATGTGGTTTTCCTGGCATAAAGCATAGGAAAGAGTCCAGAGGAAGGGAAGAATGTTTTGTTCATAAAATATAAAGCTAAGCAAACAGAGCAGGTTGGAAAGGAATTGTAACTTTTTTGTATTATGCAAAAGAATAGATGATAAATCCATTTAGAATTGACAGGAATGGGGCGCCTGGGTGGCTCAGTTGGTTGGGCTCCCGACTCTTGGTTTCAGTTCAGTTTGTGATCTCAGTGTTGTGAGATGAAGCCCCACTTTGCGGGGGTCCATGCTCAGCGGGGAGTCTGGTCCTCTCTCTCTCTCTCTCTCTCTCTCTGCCCCTCCTCCCACTTGCACACATACACACACTCTGTCTCAAATAAGTAAATAAATCCTTAAAAAAGAAGAAAAAGAATCAACAAGAGCAGCATATGAATAATCCAAAAAACATTGCTTCAAGTCCTGGGAAGGAATAATGTGATGTCTTGCCCCAGCATATTTCTTTCTCAGTATGTTTCCTGCAATTTTCCATTGAAATGAATGAGCATTCCCTGGGTCGCCTGGAGAAAGGTGGCCTACGTGTTGGGCAGCATGTAGAAACCCTTCCCGAGGTCAAAATATTCCTGTGGAGAACTTAGGCCTCAGTGAGCGCTGACTGTAAGTCCTATCGTCTGGGATTTTTCTGAGTTAAAAACCAAATAAACCTTGAATCCACTACTGTCCGTCCATAACTTTTGGTGTGGTTACTCCATGCCCTGCACTCTGCTAAACACAGAGGGTTGCATTCTCTAACCTAGAATATATTCACTGTCCCTTGTTACCTGGTTTTATTTGCTTATTTTATTACTATTAGCTGAAATTATATTATTTCGTTAAAAACAATTAAAAAAAATGTAAACCAGTACATAAGCCGTAAGGTTCAGGAGCTCCTCTGTTCTGTTCACTCATAGTATTCTCTATGCCTGTATATTAGGTGTTTTGCTTTATTGCACTCTTCAGGTACTGTATTTTTTTTAACCAATTGGAGGTGTGTGGCAACCCTGCGTTGAGCAAGTCTATCAGCACCATTTTTTCCAACAGTGTTTGCTCACTTCTTGTCTCTGTGTCACTTTTTTTTTAAAGATTTATTTATTTATTTATTTATTTATTCATTCATTCATTCATGAGCGACCCAGAGAGAGAGAGGCAAAGACTAGGCAGAGGGAGAAGCAGGCTCCCTGTGGGGAGCCTGATGCGGGACTCTATCCCGGGACCCTGGGATCACAACCTGAGCCAAAGGCAGATGCTCAACCACTGAGCCACCAGGCATCTGTCCCTCTGTGTCACATTTTGTTAACTCTCACAGGGTTTCACGCATTTTCATTATTATTGTATTTGTTATGATGATCTATGATCAGTGATTTCTACTTCCTGAAGGCGCAGATGAATGGTTAGCATTTTTAGCAATAAGGTCTTTTTTAGCAATAAAGCATTTACATGGCTTTTTTAGACATAATGCTATTGCATACTTAGTAGACTATGGTATAGTGTAAATGTAACTTTTATATGCACTGGGAAATAAAAAAATTCATTTGGCTCATCTTGCTGCAATATTCACTTCATTGTAATAGTCGCTTAATTATACTATTTGCTTTATCATGGTGGTCTGGCCCCAAACTTTGCAATATCTGCAGGGTATGCCTGTAGTGTTTGGCACATAGTAGCTGCTCACCGAACCTTTGCTGACCAGATTGACAAATGTTTCCATCTGATACTCTTTCTAGGAAGAATTCAGGCCTCTCTGAAGACTATGCTAGCTGAGCTCCTTCAAGTGGTCTTCCACCCTTTCCTCTTCTTTCTTTTTTTCCCTTTTTTAGGAAATAGAGGTATCAATTAGAAACAGTAAAATCCATCTTAGGGTACACTTGTCCAAGTTTTGACAAATGCCGACAGTCATGGAACCACCATAATCAAGATATGGAATTGTTCCATCACCCCCCAAATTTCCTACACTACTTAGTTAACCCCTCCCTGTCACCCTGTTTCTGGCAACCATTGATCTGGTTTCTCTCCCTGGGGTAGTGAGCCCTTGAATCTGGCTTCTTTCACTTAGGACAATGCGTTTGAGATTCATCCTGTTGTATTGTTAATTTATTCCTTTCAATTGCTGAGTAGGGTTTCATTATATGGGTGTACCACAGTTTGTCAACCATTCCCCACTGGAGGACCAGTGCCCTCACCACTTCTTACCTGGGAAAGTCTTGCATGCTCTCATAGTGGCTCTCATAGGGCTTTGGGGCAGCAGGACAATGGGTTGAATTCTAGGCCTGATACTTCCTAGCGGTGTGAACTTTGAGCAAATTAGTGAAATACTAGGACTCATTGTCCTTAGGAAGAGTACTGGAGATAATTTATATGAAGTATTTAGCCCAAGGGCTGGCAAGTAAATGCACAATAAATGGTAGCTCTAATCTCTAGGGGTGTGTGGGGGGGGGAGGTCCTGCTCCTATTTCCCTTCCTCTGATCAGCTCACCAATTTGTAGTCATTCAATCATTATTTAACTGGTTTGAACCTCAGTTTCTTTAACTGAAAAATGGGAGATAATAACACTAACTTCATAGAGGTGCTCTGTAGCCTAAGTGGGCTAATGTCTGTAACTATCCCTGCATGCAGGTGTTTGGCCCAGAGGAGGTCCTCAAGAAATGGCAGTTGCAACATGAGTCTGAGAGCACTAGGATAATGTGATTCTCATACCATCTTCAGAGCTGGCATGAATCAGAAGGAAGCAGGGCTATGCAGGTGGGAGGGGAGGAGGTGATTTGGGTTTGATTCACTGCTCTGTCCCCTCCTAGCTGAGTGATCCTGGACAAGTAGCTCAACCTCTCTGTATCAGTTTCCTAATTTGAAATAATAATACCCACCTGTAGGATCGTTTGGGGGATTGCATGAGATAATAGGTGTCAAAAGCTTGAATAGTGCCCAGCGCAGAGTTCGAGAAGTGTCAGCTGTGAAGATGCTGCTCATTTCTGACTCTGTGAAATCACCTGAGCTTTAGCTATCTCTGCCTTATCATGGAATAGCACAGCTCCAGGCATCATATAGTTCAGCGCATGTTTGTTGAACTGAATTAACGTGAATAACATATCTCTTGTGATCTCAAATTTAATTGCATATATTGAGATGCAATGCCAGGATATTTCTCAAAGGACTGCTCTGCAAAACTACCAACGATGAGATTCAGAAAAGCAGTTGAGGATATATATTACCCTAATAGGAGGCCTCCTCATTACAATGATCACGATTTTTCATACCAGCCCTTCTTTTGGAGAATTTCATCTTTGATTCTTCTGAAAGAGCTCTTCAATGGAACACTTCTATTTTCCTCCATAGAAGAACAGATTGAGTTTTTGCGATGGGTTGGTTGCCTTTGGAAATCAGAATTTTTTTCTGTTTTTTGACTTCAGGACTAGCTTGCTGTGTGACTCCAGATAAAGTGATTTCCTTGTCTGTGTCATAGGTGCTCCATCAGCTACCTTTGTGCAATGCAGAGTGAAATCCACAAATCTTGCAAAGCTGGTTGATATCCATAAAGGTGGTAGGTGTGTGTTGGGGGTGAGGAAAAGCAGTATAAAAGTTATTATCATTTATTATAAAGAAGCAAGGGGTTTTAGACATTATTTGAGAAGAAGATAGTATAGATGATACTACTCATGCACATCGAGTTACTAAGCCATATTGAGGTCTGTTTGTTCATTCATTTATTTTAACTCATCAAGTGCTTACTACATTGCCTCCTGAGTGGGGCGTAAGGCAGGTTTCACATCACATTCTGCTAGCCATTGTGAATGGGCAGGGAATGCTAATGATCAAAACTGGTCCAGTTGGACTGAATCTCTAAACTTTGGTGGGAACTGCCAGAAAAGAGGTTCAGTGTTTCCTCTTGGACTTGACATTGGAAGCAGTTGCTGGTGGCCATCCTGCCACCCCAAGGAAGACTGTCCAAGAATGGGACCAATACAGAGGAAGCTCCCACAGGAAGAGAGAAATGAGAGCCTAGTGACAGAGTCCAAGGCCTGGCTCCAAGTGTATCTGAAAGCCACACTATTAACGTGTCTTTCTACTGATGTGTCTGCTGATGGTCTTTTCAATTTTGTAAGCCACCTGGTCTCCTTCTCCTACCTTTTCTTGGCATGTGCAAGTTTGGGTTGGGTTTCCTAAGGCTTGCAATAGCAAAAGCCCTGTTTAGTATTATAACCATTTGCTTGTTGTGAGATCCTGGGGTTACTTACCACTCTGAGCTTCAATTACTCCATCTGTAAAATGGGAATAACAATTTCTAATGTGCTATTTGCTGTGAGAATTAGAAATAATATTAGTAGATAGTAATACACAGAGACAAGTCTTTTTTAAATGCCACCCTCCCTGGGAAGACTACCCAATCCTCCTACTAGAAATTCCAAGGCCTCTGCATGCCCCATCTCACTAGACCTGCCTCATTTCTGTAGTGCTTATTTCTATCCATGGCAAAGTGATTTGTGTAACTGTCCCAACTAATGGCCTCCTTGTATCTGCATCTTTTTTCTACAATTTTGTAATACCCTACCACTCTGAGTCTACATTCTGTCATATGCCTTTCTCTAATCAATGGGATATTAATAACTATGATGCAAGCAGAGACTTGAAAAGTATATGTACATGGCCATTTTTTTTTTTTCTCTTGCAGGACTGGGCTGTTCACCTTTGCATGTCTGTCTTGCCATGAGAAGATGCCAGGCCAGCCTGTTGGAAGAATGTGAAAGACACGTGAGCCAGGATGGCCTGGTTTGATCCAGCTGACCTTGGATGACCAAGCACTCAGCTGCAAGCCAGCCAGCTGCCTGCCAGACTTGTGAGTGACCCCAGCTGAGATGAGATCAGCCTACATAGCTGATCTACAGAATCAGGAGCTAAGGATATGGCTATAGTTTGAAGTCGCTGAGATTTGGGGCAATTTGTTATGCAGCAAAAACTACCTGATACATTGACAAAATTTACTTAATTGCTATGTGTACTATCCCTCTCCTCCAACTAGGCTGTGAGTCCCAAGAGAGTATAAATTTTTATCTGTTTTTTTGGAGTGGGGTGGGTAGAGCATGTCCTATGTCTAATACAGAGCCTGGCAGACAGTAGGTACTTAGTAAATATTTATTGAAATCAAATAACATACAAAGTACCATATGAAGTACCACTTGAATTGATGTTTAACAAATGGTAACTATTACAATGATAGTGTTAATATTTTTATGCCAGAGTCAACATTTTTTCCTCCCTCAGGGTCTTCTGTTATTTTTCCTGCAGATGGTTTTCAAAAACCTGGAAAAGCACAAATGAGTCCCGTTTGGGTATATGATTGGGGAGGAGGGTTGGCAATAAAGACACATAACAAGCTTAATTTTTTTCTTTTCTTACCAAACTGACTTGGGATTGTGGGTGTTACAGAGACATGGTGTGTGTTGTTAGCTTTTTTTATTTGTTAGCTCTGCATGTGCCATGCTAGCAGCCCCTGTGGGGGGTTGATATTTATGTGTGTAGGTGGAGGAAAGAGAGTTTTGCAGCCAGAAGTTCAGAAGGTAGACTTGCAGCATAGATAGTTTTCTTTCAAAACAATCATCACATTTGAAGTAATTAATTAGTTACTGAATTGTCTATTTAATTTATCTCTCCTCTACTAGGCTGTAAGCTCCATGTAAGGAAGAGGCTCCTTCTACTTTCTTCACTATTATACCTATACCAGCCACCAAATCTGTTGAGGGAATGAATCATGACCTTGCTCATTTTAAGTATGTAAACTTCTCGAACAGAAGGACTTCATCTTTCTACAAGTATGGTGTGAGCAACACTGCAGTAGCAGTTTCTGAGTGTGCAACCACTCTCATTTTGGAGCAAATAATAACAATTTTATATTATATTATATTATATATATAACAATTAATATGTTATATTAATAATTTTATTGAGACCTTACTATGTGCCAGGCACTGTTGTAAGCATGTCATATCTGAATTCACTGTGGAAGGAGGTGCTATAATAAGCCCCATACAGATAAAAAGAATGAGAAACACCGTGAGCCTCTTTTGGAATACTGTGACATGCCTCGAGCAAGTCACTTTTCCTCTGGATCTCTGTCCCTCACTTGTAATTTAAGGCACTCAGTTGAGAACAAACTTTCCTAGGCCTTCCAAGAAGAGCTATAAATCACATGTTCTAGCAGAAAAAAGAAAGTCTTTTGTGGTAAGCAGACTTGTGTGCCATACCACATCCCTTTGGCCCACCTTATTTCAGTGTAGCTGTGTGGAAACTTCTACGCACGTTGCCAAGTTTCATGTCAAGTGTTTCCCTCAGTGTCTCTTTGCTCTGCTGCCTCAGAACTTTCCCGAGAGCTGGGGAGGGCTGCGCTGCCAGCCTGCAGGTGCAACCTGGGAAGGGCAGGGCATCAAATGCCCCCAACTGTAGCCTCCAATCAACAGAGCATGGAGCCTGAGGAGCTTCGACCTTTAGTGGGCTAATTTTTTGGCATATTTTTTTATGGTTCCTCAGACAGCCTCCAGCAGTATTGAGTTCCAATTGCTCATGTTTCTAATCAGCTCATTAACACGTCTTTATTGCCTTTGGTTCTTTCTCTGTCTTATTTTGGCTCACTTTGTTATTTTTGATCACTGGAATAAACTCCTAACTAAGCTGTACTTGAACCCATGTCTTTATCTCTGCTTTTGGGAGAATTCAAACTAAGACATGTGGTCAAATGGTTTGAGAAAACACTGCATGCTATGCTCCTTACTCAGACACTTAAAATGCCCATTAACATATTCGAAGCTCTGACAAGTCCTGCTGCAAACAGACCTATCCAGCACTCTTTAATTCAAGGTCCCCCAAATTCAGTGCTCACAGAACGTTTTACCCTTAAGATCTTTTAAGGTTCTGCAGAATAAGTGTTCCATGGATCATGCTTTGAGTAATGCTGGACTGTATAATCTCCAGGATCCTCTTCCTCAATAGTATTTGTCAAGTTCATGGGTAGATCTAGTGGCCTCAGCTGCCATTCCCAGGCACTGGGCCAACAGCCAAATAGAACTCCCTGGATGAGAGAGTTCTCTTAATGCTAGGAAGCAGAACCTTCAGACAAGCCTCTCCAGAAACTGCCTCTTTCCCCTTTTTCCTTATAAATGGGATAGTCAGTCTGCGGGTGGGGCCAGGAATGTTTGGCTGACTGGGCTGGGAATGCAGCTGTGGGCATCCTGAGAAAAAGCTTCACTTGCTGATGAAGCAGGAGGCAGATGAGATGAACAGGAAATGGATGCCAACAAGCCCGCCTCCCCACACTTTTCTGCTAACAAGAAGCCATGGGAGAATTTAATTGGCAGGAGTCCAGAGGGGATAATTATTTCCTATGGTGGTGCCCAGAAGGGCACTCAGGAGACCCAGAGATTGCAGGGTCAGGAGGATGTGTGTGGCTTCCCAGTTGGGGCTGGTTGGTGGGAGTGGAGAGGGTGGTCAACAGCTCATCCATGTTCCTTCACCCCCCAAAGGCTTGTGCTCGAGTAACAACATTTGGGTTCTTAGATTTGGGTGGATTGGGTTACATTTATCTCAGAGAAAAATCTGAAAATGTTATCATTCTCTTGTTTAATACAAATGAAACCAATGAAAATAGTAACAATAACAATATTAATTTCTGAATTCTTTGTTGAAGGATTATAACATAAACATGAGGATGTATACATATAACACAAGAGCCTTTTATCAAATCCTTTACATTCGACGACTAACCTATGTCTCAGTCTCTCAACCTCAGACTATTGGCAGTCAGGGCTGGGTAATCCCTGCTGGGGGTGCTGTCCTGTGCACTGCAGGATGTTTACTAGCATCCTTGGTCTCCACTCGTGAGATGCCAGGAGCACTTTTATTCTCCCAAATTGTGAGAACTACAGATATTTCCAGACGTTGCCAAATGTTCCATCAGGGGCAAAATTAGTCATTGGCTGATTACTGGAAGTAGATAGAAACTACTGGAAATTTTACTGGTACATGCATGGTTCAAGTGAGGGAAAAGTAAGTGCAGGAGAATACAATTGCTAAAGCATAGATTTCCAGCCAGGATGTCTTGGTCCAAATTCTGGATCTACCATTTATTACCTGCATGACTTGCACATTATTTAATCTCTCCATGCCTCAGTTTCCTCTTCTATATAATGGGGAATAATGACAGCACCTACTTGATAGGGTTATTGTGAAGATAAGTAAGTTAGCGAGGGATCCCTGGGTGGCTCAGCGGTTTAGCACCTGCCTTCAGCCCAGGGAGTGATCCTGGGATCCCGAGATCGAGTCCTGCATCGGGTTCCCTACATGGAGCCTGCTTCTTCCTCTGCCTATGTCTCTGCCTCTCTCTCTCTCACTCTCTTTCTCTCTGTGTGTCTCTTATGAATAAATAAATAAAATCTTAAAAAAAAAGATAAGTTAGTGAATATATGAATAAATATATTTAAGTATTTATAGAGTGTTTAGGATAGACTGGCACATAAATCTCTCAATAAATGCAAGCTGTTATTGCCAAATCATCACTTTTTCTTTCTTTTCTTTTTTTTCTTTTCTTTTCTTTCTTTCTTTTTTTTTTTTTTTGCCTTAACCTCCTAGACTTCAAACTTTTTGAGGGGCAGAGATCAAGCCTTTTTGTTTTTAAATTCTTGATGTCTGGCATAGGTGCACAATCAAGTTTGAAAAAGAAAGGAAGGAAGGGAGAGAGGGAGGAAAGGAGAAGAAGTCTAGCAATGGAACATCCAGTGTAAAGACAGAAGAGCAGAATCAAGAACCTTCCCCACATAGCTGCCCTGTGCACTAGAGCCTGGGGCTGGAGCTCCATCTCAGAGCAGACTCTCCTGTGGAAGAGGGGGCAGATGGGAGAGTCCACACAAAACACTGGGATATGTATACAGGGATCTAAATGTAAAACTGAAGTGGGGACACAGATGCATGGGGACTTGATTGAAACTCCTTGGGGTTGGAGGCTCTAGGTGGCTCTGTGATAAGTAGAAGTGATTGCTGCAGGCTGGAAGAAGCAAAGCAGGAATGCATGTTGTCTGCTCGTGCTTCAAAAGGGGCTGAAGTATGGCTAACCCTATGTTATTTACTCTTCCATTCACAAGACTTGTGAAGTCCATTCATGGACTTGGGGTAGACCTCTTATGTAGAGGGTTGAAACACTCTAGCATCAGGGGGTGAGGCTTCTACTGGCCACTCAGATCATGGTCTACGTCTAAGTTGGAGGATGAAGGAGAGCAGTGAACAGCACTGCATAGTTGAACTTTCTGCAACCATGGAGGTATTTTGTATCTGTGCTGTCCAATATGGTAACCACCAGCCACGTATAGCCATACAGCACTTGAATTATGGCTAGCGTGACTGGGGAACTGCAATTCAAATTAAATCTAATGTAGATTTAAGGAGCCACATGTGGCTAGTGCTTGCTATATTAGAGAGTGTGGGTCTGGAAGAAACCACATGTCTCTGGATCCTCAGGCTCTCTAAGAACATAGTGAGAGATGATGGGCTCACTGCTCTCGATAGGGAAGGAAAGCCGTAAGTGCTATAACTCCCCACTCAGATCCTCCTGCCAGACAGGAGAAACGTGGTCCTGTGCCAGACTGTGGCCCACATTGCTGGACCACAAGGAACCTAGTGTGAAGGAAGAGAAAGAAAGAGGCCATACCAACAATGCAGACTTCTGATTTCCTATTACTGCGATGATAGTGAACAATACTTATGAGCACTTGGTGCGAGCTGAGTACCTTCCAAGGCATCTCGCATGGACCATATCTCATTGGATAGGTCTACTCACTGCCTCTGTCTTACAGACACAGAAACTGTGGTACTCACTGTCACCTAGCCAGCAGACTATGGAGCTAAGTGGTAAGAAACGAAGACTTTGGGATTAGGCACAGTGAATGTGAGACTAATTCAGAATCTTTTTGGGGAAGGAACCTATAAGAAAGTGTTAAAGTTGGCTACTTTTGCAAAGAACATCGGGGTAGAGGAGATGTTTTTTCCTTTTTCTGTATTTATGTTTTTCTGTAACATATGAAAAAAATTTATTGATACATGCATGGCTTTCAGGTGAGGAAAAACATATCTGCGGGGTTTACCTGTTATTAGGATTATGATCTTTTTAACTGTTGTATTTTTTTTTAACTGTTGTATTTTCTGTACTAAAGCAGTCAAATTATTTTAAGATGGAGAGAGGTCCCTTTGTATTTTGAGGGCAACTGTGGGTAAAACTCAGTGATCCCGATCACTGTGTGGGTTTACATTTTTCTATCTCTCAAGACGGGGCTTAAAGGGGAACCCAGGCAGACAATCCCAGTGATACCACAGTGGGTGCTTGAGCTAGCGGACTTTGGAAGTGGGGTGACAAGTTATTCTAGTTGGCACAGGACTGAGGGGTTTCTTGAGACACGGAATTTTCATGCTAACTGGGGAAGTCCCAGCAAATCAGGACACTGATGATTCTACTTGGAAAAGGGAAAAAGATGAGCGTTCTTAGGAGACTTGGATGCACACAGCTCCAGCAGGGAGAGAGCAGCTTCACAGCAGGCCACTGTTCAGGTGGAAGTAGGGATGGCCAAACTGAGGATACGACTTATGTCCTTGGCATTACTTGTTTTAGACTTAGAGGTTCAAAGACAGCGTCCTGAGGAAACACCACCAGTGCCAGGCAGGGCTGCATCATGACTTCCATGGGTCGTGTGCATTTTTGCCTTTGTGGGTCCATTCCTTCTGAAAAAAAGTATTAAAAATTATATTTAAGACTGTATTTATATAAAGATACATATAAATCTGGTTTGGATTCACTATTCTACACCTTTTATTATTATTACCTTCTCTATTTTCTATTGACTTCAAAAGAAATTAAAATGAAAACTTAAAAAAAAAAATCAACCCTTAAAAGTCTTGTGGGCCCTAGGTTTTGTGTCTACTGTGCCTAGTGAGCAAGTCAGCCCTGGTTCTAGAGGCTGAGAGGATGGGGAAAGAGGAAGGTTTGGATGCATCTTGGTCAGGGTTTCCCAACTTAGATAAGCCTGGCTGGGAAGAAATTGCACATTCATTTTCAACCACCTCTAACTGAAATTTAACATTTCCTTTTGTTATGATGTAGGCAACAAACCATACCCACATGGTAGTACCTGCTTCTCTGCCACCAGAAGAAATCACAGGGATTTTCAGATCATATTCCAGTTGTGGTGGGAGCAGTGAAATAACATATTCCCTCATCGCTTCTTCAAAATCGTGGTGGTTATGAGCCTGGCTGCTAGATCATGTTATTTAATGCATTAGTAAAGAAGCTCACGTATTATTGTAACACTGCTTTTTAAATTTTTTAAATTTAAACACTCTGTCTTAACATAGTTTTTTCTCCAATGTATTTAATCCAATGTATTTTGTTTTCTGCATTTTAAAAACTTCTTCTGAGAAGGGGTCTTTGGGCTTCACCGGATTGTCAAAGTCCATGTCAAAGAGAAGGTAAAGAGCTCTGCACGGAGTGTTCATGAATCTAGCCCTTTCCTTAGTCTCACCCCTCCAATGAGGAAAGCCTGACTCAGCTCTGCCCACCTCATAGAGAAGTCCAGGATAGGGTTAAAAGACTGGCTGGCAGAGGATAAAATCACACCCCAGGTGTGCAGCCTAATAAGGAGCTGGAATAGGAAGCCCAGACAGGTTGCATGGGGGTGTTTTTTCCTGTGGTTTGGTTGTTGACAGAACATCACCAACCCCTCCCGGGTGGAAACAGGTTGAGTGGTTCCCTTTGAAATGCTTCTTTTGCAGAAAATTCCACTGCTGTGGTCCTGGGGGAGACCCCGAAGTTTTTTTTTTTTCACTTAATATGACTCATTTATTTATTTGCTTTAAATCTCCATTGAGCACTTCCTGTGTGCCGTGCAATTTGCTAAGCGCTTTACATGCATTATCTCATTCAGGTCTCATAACAACTCCATGGGGAAGGTGCTCTTATTATTTCTATTTTTATGTATGAGGCAATCGCGGGAGGCTCAGCGGAGCAGATAACTTGCCTAAATCCACATAGGCAGGGAGCGGTAGGCTGGGATCTGAACTTCGATTGACTCTTCTGAGAGGCTCTTCCCTTTGAACTTCTGGGTTACTTGTTTTTTGTTTTGAATCGATGGGACTTCCTTAATTTTAAGGCTGTAGCACACCTCGGACACATCAGTTGATAGGCAGTGAGCACAGAAGCAGCTTGAGAGGCCAACAATAAGGTAGAATGTAGCCACACAGACACACTGGGGACATTTTTGGAACTCCAAGCCCCCTGGAGTGAAGGACAATTGGTATCACACCTAAGCTTAATTGGTCCGTGATTATCACAGTAGCTGAAAGCAGGTCTTGTGTGTGTGTGTGTGTGTGTGTGTGTGCATGTACGTGCACCGTTGATGGAGGTGCAGAGGCTTGGAGAGAAAGCTATCCTCTTGTGCTGAGATAGAGGTCATACAACTTCTGCATACATATCCTTGATTTTAGCTTTTAAAAAATTTATTCTTGGGATCCCTGGGTGGTGCAGCAGTTTAGCGCCTGCCTTTGGCCCAGGGCGGGATCCTGGAGACCCAGGATCGAATCCCACATCGGGCTCCTGGTGCATGGAGCCTGCTTCTCCCTCTGCCTCTGTCTCTGCCTCTCTCTCTCTCTCTCTCTCTGTGCCTATCATAAATAAATAAAAATTAAAAAAAATAAAAATAAAAAAAATAAAAAATTTATTCTTATTTATGTGTGTGTATTTATTTATTTATTTATTTACAATCAAGCATCAATATTTCTTAACACAAGACAAAGGAAACACATTCAATGAGTTAATAGAACATTGTCCTGCCAGATGTTAAATTTAAAAATGTATATCTAGTCTAATTTCAAATAAATAAAAAAAATTTATACATAATTACACTGTACTATAGTTTGAATTTGACACTGGTAAATATCTTGACAGAAAGTAAACAAAACATCATTTAGGACTAAAAAAATTATTCTTATACCTTCACACTCTTCCTGTGGACAAACAACATGGCCCATCTACACATACCTAAACCAGAAATGTTGTATGAATGATAAAGAAAAGGCCTATTGTGTATTTGGAGTACTGCAGCTCTTGCTCCAAATACTCTTGCTTTTACATCAAAGCAGACAACAAAAACAGCACTAAGGCATAGGTCATGTTGGAGTTTGAGGGTGAGGTGGTAACCTCAGCAGCTCCATGCTGGTCATGGAGCCCAGTGCAGAGCCTGAACTCACCACCCTGAGATCAAGACCCAAGCCAAGATCAAGAGTTGGATGCTTAACCGACTGAACCCACCCAGGCGCCCCCATATCCTTGATAAACATCCAGATATAAAATTAATAAATCACAGAGATGTAATGTATAGCCTGGTGACTATAGTTAATAATACTGTAGGGCATTTTTGGAAGTTGCTGAGAGAGTAGATCTTCAAAGTTTTCATCTCAAGAAAAAAAATTCTGCTAACTATGTAGAATGGCAGCTGCCAACTGGACTTACTGTGGTGATCATTTTGCAATGGACACACAAACATTGAATCACTATGCTGTATACCTAGAACTAATATAATGTGGTATGTCAATTATACCCCCATGAAAAACAAAAGTCAAGGGGAAAAAATAGCCCCCTCTCTGTCCCCTTTAACTACCTAGTCAAGTTCTAGTCTTCCAGTGCTGGGACTTTGGGAGAAGTGGCTGGTTTTCTCTGGCCCCTGCAGGTAGGATGGGTTTGGCCTCAAAGTTGCTCTATCCTGGCTCTGCCTTGCCTCCAACCACCCAGCAACGCCAGTATTCAGATGCAATGACTCCACAAGGCGCCTATCCTTTGTCACCATCTGTTTATATCCCCAAGAAAGATCTGATGTTGCAAAACACTGCAACTTACAGTGAGTGGAGCAAGGAACAATCCATTCCTTGTTTTAAATCAAGTTGTCATAATCCAAAGGCAAGCTCCAACTTTAATAACAAACACCCCGTGTTATGACATTTTACCTTTTCCAACTATTTATGTAGGCACAAATATTGTGTTTAAATTTTAAACTATACAGTTAACATAAAACAGTCCACTTACTTAAATACAGTAAAAATAAAGCTTAGTTATGCCAATTTTGCTTTCCGTTTAGGCCTCATTCTTTAAATAGATCATTCATTCAACAACCATCCACTGCGTGCTCAGTGTCAGACACCGCGCTTGGCACAACATAACCCAGAATGAACCAGAAACAGTTCTTGTGCTCTGAGCGCCATAGGGAAGCAGGAGGAGCAAGAATGGTTTTTATATGGACGTGCATTTTTCCATCTCTAACATCTCGAGAAAGAGATACCAGAAGCGATTTGCTTTCCTTTTACATTCTCTGCCCAGCTCTGTTCCCTGACATCCAGCTGCAAAGGGTCCCAAAGTGTCCATGTGGGGTGCGGTTTTTCAATGGCTTTATGAAGTCAATCTTGTGAAAAATAGGCATAAAAGTGATGGAGGAGAGAGTATTTCACAGTCACCCAAAGAAAGATAGAATGTGTGATGCTCAGGACTTGGCATCCTGACTCTTCATCCCACACTCAGATGGCAATTGGATTTTAACAAGGAGTGGGGTTTGTGGTTTGGGAAATACGGCATTTTTACTGCCTTGGGTCATATTTGAAATATTTGCAGGCGTTTAAAATAGCGTAATGTTATTTTTTCCCTTGTCTTCAAAACAAACCCAGCAAGCTTTTGTAAGTCATAACAACAAGCATAAAATTGGGACATTGGAAAACCCATGGGCAGGGCTTTGGAAAATCCATTCTCCCTCAGGACAAGTGTTTGGATTTGGGTGCAGAGGACCATGAGCTTCTTAGGGACCCACCCGACCCTGAATGACTTTGAGGTCCTGAAGGAAGGGTGTAGGGCTCCTGGGGCAATACAGCTGGGAGGTCCCACCCAGCCTTTCTTCAGTGCAATGACAAAAGTATGCACAGGGGCTTTGGGACTTTCCTTCTAGCCAACATGTCCTGTTTTTTACTCTGGAAATTTCTTTGAAAGAAAAAAATAAAAATAATCCAGAGACTCATATTTGTTTCGGTGACAAATTCCCAAAGCCCTAGAATTCTGTTCTGTGAGCCACACTGTCCGGGGCCTATTCCTGCCCTAAGGCTTCAGGTGGGAGCAAATATGAAAACCAGGAGGTGAACTGGCCTTAAATGCAAGGGTACATAGCTTTCTGTTGTAGAACAATGACCCAAAATAAAATATCTAAGTTAATATGGAATAAATGTGCAGTTAGATAGTAAACACCGAAGTCAATATTTCTTGAGCATCTATAGGCCATGCTCTAATGAATCGTCCCAAGAGTTCTATTGTTAGGGTTCTATTGTCCTAACAGTGGGCTATTCTTCTCCCAATTTTATTCATACAGAAAGGTAATGTACAAGGAGCTGAAGTGACTTGCTCCGGGTCACACAGTTCTGAGGCAGTGGAATTGAGATGTGGATCTAGACAGCTGGCTGCAGGGAAGGAGACCAAGCACTACTTATTCCATTGTTGCCATTACTCACTCAGGGCTTGTCTCTCAAGCCCAAATTTAAACAAATCCCTATCTCAGGTACCTGGAATTTTGAAAGCCTGGTGGCAAAGGAAAGCGTTTGATGGTTTTCCTTTTGATTTTAACTATCAAAAAAAAAAAATAAGTACAGTTCTCAGATTATTTGGAAGATGAAAGAAGAGCAAACAAATCAAGAGTGAATTAAGAGTGGGTTTTCCCCGGGGCGCTTGGGTAGCTCTGTCAGTAGAGTGTCCCACTCTTGACCTCATTCAGGTCTTGATCTCGTGGCTGTGAGTGCGAGCTCTGCATTGGGCTCCACGCTCAGCATGGAGCCTACTTAAAAAAAAATATGAAGCAGGGTTTCCCTCTCTCAACTCTAACCATTGTCCTCTCCCAAAGAGCAATCTGGACTTTGGGGAATTATCTTTTCAAACTTTTAAATTCCTGGTCTTGGGAAAGAAGGAGGAGGAGGAGGAAGAGGAGGAGGAGGAAGAGGCAAAACAATATAAAGCCGCTTTCAAAGCTGAATAGGTAGCACCAGCCCAGCAGCCAGCAGAGAACTGCTGGGGCGACCCGCTGGAGGCCTCCAGAGTGTGGGAGAGTGCTTTCTGGAAGAAGGACACGGGAATGCTTTCAGCATCCTGGGATAAAAGACTTGAGAAGAAAGGCGCCTCTCAGTGAATGGTGCTCAAAACAGGGGAATGGCTGGACAACAGGGGAAACCCTCTCCATAAAAAGCCGAAAAAAGCGCCTTTTTTGTTGATCCCCTCTCTGGGAAGCACGGCTCCCCCTTCCTCCTTGACCCCTCCCCAGCTCATCTCATTGGGCTCAGAGAAAAGGCTTCTTGTTGTAATCCCATCTGCCTGCTGCTCATCGACATTCTTTTATCTCTGCCCAGGGCCTGGCAGTTGGGCTGGGGTTTCAGCTGCCAGAGATTTTGGGTTTCACATTGAATATTCCCAAGAAGGGCATCCGAGAAATGTCAGTTTACATCAAAATTGCCTGCACTAACGAATAGCCAGAAAGTTTTCTTTCCCCAGCAAGGTCAGGAAATAATTCTCTTTTCAAGATCATGCCAATACAAACTCCCATCCGCATTTGGGATATTTGATTTAAAGGGATAGAGGACCACTTTAGTTTTACACTAAAAGAAAAAAAAAATCCCAGAAAAAAAAGGTCAATTTTAAAATGGAATTAAAGATGGAACATTTGGTCATGTTTCCTTCTTCATGGTGTTTGTTGTGACCATGAGTACAGCACCCCAGCAAATTCTTAAGAACAGGGTTTGTGGCCTATGGTCAGAGGGAGGAATTTGCAGGGAAGTTAAAGGATCACCAGGAGAAGACAGGGGGAACAAATCACCAATAGGTAACAGCTTTCATGGTTGGTAAGTAAAAAGATCAGGGGAGTGAGGATGGAGCTTAGAGGATAAAGGAGAAAGAGAGGAACCTCTTAGAGGAATTATACTAACCTAACTTCCTATAGAATGCACAAGAGAAATTGGGAGGAAATTTGATTTTTTTTTTAATCCTGTAGGAAATCTCTGCTCAATATGATCATTAAGCACTGGTGCAATTATCCCAAAGGTAACACTGGGTTCTTGAGGTCACGCAGGGGAAAATTCAGGCACAGGGCTGGGGCAGGACTGTCTGGGCTTTGCATAAGGGTGTCTGCACTCAACATTGCAGCTCATTAGTTCCAAGCCTGAGCCCTGAGCAGGGACCTGGCCCTCCCCTGCCAACCCTGTTTGCTGCCTGCCCCCTTCCACTGTTTCCTTTGTTAGCTAGATTTTTCTGTGAGGTGGGTCTGGGAGGCAGGAGGGCAGGGTACGGAGGACTGGGGATCAGAAGATGTGTGTGTGTGTGTGTGTGTGTGTGTGTGTGTGTGTGTGTGAAGTCAACAGCGAACTGACCTCTGTGGCTGGGTGCGGCCATCCTAACTGCAGCGGAGGGTGATGGCTTGGAGTTGACCACAAAGATTCTGTAAAGTTTTGAAGCCCTTGGCAGCCTTTTCTCCACTCCCAATTTTTTTCCCCTTCCTTTGTGGAGCAGAGGCAAATACCTTCAGGTCAGCTTATTTTCCCTTTTCAGCAAGAGCACTAATCCCCGGAGCTAGCTAGGTCTTTCTAGAATAAAAATGAGATGCTAAGAGTCTAGCTAGAAATCCTTCATAGATCAGCCATTGTCCCCAGGGTGAGGTACAATCCTCACCGTGGCTCAAATGTAGCGGGGCTGTTTAAATTATCCTCCAAACAAGGACATTTCTGAATGTGGAGGTGAGTGCCTTGAAAATACCAGGGCCAAGGCTACGTGCAGAGGCTGTCCCAGGTGCAGAAAGACATGCTGTCACTGACTCAATAACTCATGCACTGTTGCCATGGCCATTGCCATCACCATCCTTGCCCACACCTCCCTCCTCGGTCTTCTCCCTCCCCCTCTACTCTCTGCTACATTGTGCAGGATTCTTTGGTGTCCCATGGCCCTGTCTCACTCCAGGACCTTGCTACCTCCTGCCTGGAACACCCTTTTGTGTCCATCTCTCTGGATGGTGTCTGTTTATCTTTCCCTGAGTCCTTCTCTGCCCAAGGAGGCTCTCTGTGACTGTCACGACCATACTGAGGCCCACTCCCACATCCCCAGAAACCATCGGTGACAGCCAAAATAGGTAATCATGGCTGGGTACCATGAATGGGTGGCACCGACAAATGGATGGATGGATGAATTAACAATAATCCCCCTTTGTCTTAGCTAAGGCTGCCATAACAAAATAGCATACCAGATGGGCTTAAGCAATAGAAATGGATTTTCTCACAGTTCTGGAGGCTGGAAGTCCCAGAGGTCAGGGTGCCAGAATGGGTTCAGGTGAGAGCTTTCTTTCTGGCTTATGGATGGCTGCCTTCTCACTGCATCCCTACGTGACAAAGAAAGGGGGAGCAAGCTCTCTAGTGTCTTCTTATAAGGGCATGAATCCCATCATTGGGGTTGTCTTCATGACTTCACCTAAACCTAATTCCCTCCCAGAGGCCCCATCTCCAAATATCTTACAAGGGGGGTTAGGCTTCAACATGTGAGTTTTGGGGGGGACACAATTCAGCCCATAGCTTTTTAAAAGCTATTTATTTTGAGATATTTATAGATTCTGAAGAAGTTGCAAAAATAATATAGAGAGGCCCTTCACTATATGGTAACATTTATATAACCGTAGTACGGCATCAAAACCAAGACATTGTTATTGGTATGATCCATAGAACTTATTCAGATTTCACCAGTTTTATATACACTTTACATTTGTGGGATGTGTGTGTGTGTGTGTGTGTGCATGTGTGTAGCTCTATGCAATTATTTCACATGTGCAGATTTATATAACTCCTACCACAATCAAGGCACCACAAAGACCTCTTGTGCTTTTTAGAGTAAGACTTAATCCATCTCATGGCCACTACCTTGTCCCAAACCCTTGAGAGTAAGAATTTGTTTTCCATCTCTGTAATTTTGTCATTTCTAGCAAGTAGTATCCATGGAACCATACAGTATGTAATGTGTGTTTAAAACCACATGGTTGGGGGCACTTGACGGGATGAACACTGGGTGTTATGCTATATGCTGGCAAATTGAACTCCAATAAAAAAATTAAAAAAAAAAACCACACAGTATGTAGCCTGAATTTTAAAAATAGTTCATGTGGTGTTTTCTCTGATGTGACTGCTACTAGCTACGTGTGTCCCTTCTGGGTCATGACCTGACAAAGGAAACTGGATTGATGTTCTTCCAACAACTTCCCCATTACATCGGTAGTCCTAAGGGACTTGTTTGTTGGGCTTTGTTTCGGCCTGGGTGCTATCTGCCCATTTAGCGTGTGTGAGGGTGCCAGAGCTTCCCATGTGGTTCGAGAAGCCCTGCCTCAGGCACTGACAACAGTGACCTCTCTGAAGCTCCTTGTCTTGCTATCTGCATCCCAGCCTCAGAGGCACAGGCCACTTGGGAGCACGTGGGAGCTGCCCCACCCCTCATACCCTCCTTTTTAGGGGCTGCGCATTTCTGGGGGACATAAAAAACTTACACCACTCACTAACCAGTCCAGAAGTATTTCAGCATTTCAACAATCTTTATTTGTACTGGTATTTCCTTATTAAATATCACCCTTTCAATGTCCTGTTCAATGTCTGCCTTCTCATCTCCTGGAAGTCAGATGCCTTCTTGTAATTGTCGTAAGACCAGCACCTAGCTTTGAGTCAGCTCACAGCAGGCACGCATAGCACGTTTGCTGAATGAGTAGGTAGGAATCTGGTTTGTGGGTAGCTTGTTAAATCTAACCTGATTTCTCTTAAGAAACTATTCATTCCATTCCCCAAAGATGTTTTCCTCTCAAGTTCTGCTAGATTTTTTTTTTTTTTTTTAAATCACAAAAGAAGCGAATGTGTCAGCAGCTGCTAGTCTAAATGGCCTGGTTATGGTGCTCACAATGTCTCCTGCCCTCCTGACTATTTTGAAATAAGCACAGGAAATTACGTAAATTGGCAGTTGGCATCCAATAGTTGGGATTTGGAGGTACGCTTACTTGTTTCCCAATTTCTGTTCCCCTACCACGTGAACACATGGAGCTGTGACCTTCCATATGGTTTTAATGCACGTCAGAGATAAGTGTTCCAACAAGCTAGAAGCAACAGGTTGAGTGTTTTTCCTCCCTTATTTCATCTGAAGCTGCTTCAGGCAGGCTGTGGACCTGAGGGAGATACAAAACTAGCTCCCATGGCACTGGACCTTCACAGAAAGTTCAGGACTCCGACCTTGTTAGCCATTTATTCTGGAAATCTTCACTGACTTGCAGGACTCGGTTAGGTGAACTCCTTGCCCCCAGCATCCTGAGTTGACCACTCATGGCCCTGACTATACTCTACTGGAATTGACTGTTTTCTGGTCTGTTACACACATCGGACTGTAAGTCTGAGGGGGCTACTGCCTTATTTGTTTTCTCCCCTACCTTGTCCCAGCATCTGGCTTGGTATCCGATGACCCAGAATAGGGGCTTGGTACTTATTTGTTAGATGAATGAATGAGAAGGGAAGCAAGAGCATTAACCAGAATTTTATGACAGCCACAAAGTCATCTGGACTTTTGGCATCCGTGTATGCTCTGGTTCTTATTGCAACAATCACCAGAGACCTTGTCATTAATCCTACAATTCAGTGGCTCTCAACTTTGTGTGTGCATTAGAATTACCCAGAGGATTTGTTAAAATACAGGTTGATGGGCCCTATATCCACAGTGTCTGATTCAGTTTATCCAAGGTAGGGCTTGAGATCAACATTCCTACCCCATTTCCAGGGGATGCTGATATTGCTGTGCTGTGACCCCAGTTTAAGAACCAGTGTGCTAATAAGTAGAGGGATTGCATTATAAGTGCATTTATTTTAACATTCAGATTTATGGGGAGATTTAAAGATTTATTTATTTGAGAGAGACACAGAGAGAGAGAGATCAGGGAGGAAGGACAGAGGAAGAGGGAGAAGGAGAGCAGACTCCCCGCTGAGGGCAGAATCAGATGCAGAGGTCCATTTTACCACCCAGAGATCATAACCTGAGCTGAAATCAAGAGCCTGATGCCCAACCGACTGAGCCACCCAGGTGCTCCTATGGGGGGATTTAAAAAAAATGACAGTGTTACTGCTCATGTTGTAAAATCAGCATTATTAATTATAGTGTGATTTAAGGAACTTAGGAATCTCTAGCTTTGATTTTGTGGGAGAAAAATAGATGGGCTTTTCAACAACATGAATTCCATATTTGAAAGGTATGTGAAAGAAAGATCATGGGCTCTGGAGCCAGTGACACTTGACTCTGGATTTCATTTCACTACTGACTGGCAAGGAGAACTGGGGCAAGTTATTTGCTGTCTTAGGTTCTCAGAATCTGTTAGATGGGAACAGTAAAATACTTTTCACAGTTGCTAGCGGAAACAGTAAAAAATTAAAAGTATCTCTTCCTGGTCAAAGATGAATTGGTTTATGAGATGAAAGAAGTGAATTTCTATAGTAAGGAAATAGTGTTTTCTGAAACTATTCAGCACCTGAATTTTAGGTAACAAAGACTTTTGTGTCATGTTTTTTGAAACATTTGTGTCAGTGTTACTGAGCTTAGCTAGTAAGAGTTTGAATAGAGAGGGAAAAAATGAATAGAGAGGGATATTGTACAAGTAAAGTGACTTGTTACAAAGTAGGCGCTCGATAAATGATGGTATAATAGAAAAACAGAATGTAAGAAAACCATGTGAGCATAAGAATGGTGGATAAATCCTACGGGGATGATCTTCATTACCTGTGTATTCATTATTTGAGAACCTGTAGGTAGCAGTTGTGAAGGGAAGCTGGGATCATGGTAATGTGGAAAATATTCACCAATGACATGACTATTTCAAAGTTTTACCAAAACCCTTCCTTGTTTAGCATCTGGTTTGCTCAGCAGGTCACAGTCTTAGTTGGTTCCCCAGTCTTGCTGTCCATTGGATGCACACCCAGCCAACAAACAATCCCCATAAAAACCAACTTGAAAGTAAACAGGAAATCTTACGACGGCACAAGATTTCACATAGTTGATGAAACGACATTGGAGAACTATTGCAGTGACATGGAAACAGGGATATAGCAGAGTCAGATAAATTTACACCTGAAGAAGAGAAAATCCAGAAGGATGAGGTTATAACAGTTTCAAAAGAAAGTCATTTGTCTACGAAAGGATAGTGGGAACCCTGAGAAAAGTGATGAAGCCTGGTTTTGCACAGTTGACTCTTTCTGATAAAACTACTGAAACCAAATAGGGAGGGATGATATTGTATTGGGATAGCACATAGTTTGTCAGAAATATTGTGCTAAAAATCTGCACAAGTCTTACTTTTTCTAAGAATTAGTATCCCTTACAATTATGACCCCATTAAGGGTGACCAACTACAGCTCAATGGCCAAATCTAGCCAGCCACCAGATTTTGTAAATAAATCTCTATTGGAACCAGCTATGCTCCTTCATTTACTTCCTGTCCATGCCACTTCTATACCACACTTGGAGACTTCCGTAGTTACAGCAGAGATTTTATTGACCACAAAGCCAGAAATATTTACTATCTGGCCCTTTGCAGAAAAGTTTGTTGACTCCTGACCTAACTTTAAAAAAATAAACTTTTCTTCTTTATTAAAAATGTTTTTTGAAGATCTAGCTCTTTTTTCTTTTTTTAAGATGATTTATTTATTTGAGAGAGAGAGAGGGAGGGGCAGAAACAAAGGGACAGGGAGTCTCAAGTGATCTCTGTGCTGAGCAAGGAGCCTGATGCGGGGCTCCATCTCATGACCCCGAGACCATGACCTGAGCTGAAACCAAGAGTTGGATACTTAACTATCTGCGCCGCATAGGCGCCCCTAAAAGCTCTAGTTTAAATAAAAGTTTTATCCTCCATTATTTACACTTGTATTTTGATTTTCATTTAAAGTTGATTTATTCTAGATGATGTCTGTCCTTCTCACCCTCCCCAAATTATCTTTAGGTGATGAGTCCTCCCTGTAATTCAAGACTAAACATGACTGTTCATAATGATGAATTATTGCTGGTTCTCAATTTAAGAATGCAGGGAACGAGACTAACTATTTGAATCCTGGTATTGCTACTTCTTAGCTGTGAGTGCAGGCAAACTAGTTAACCTCTTTGGGCCTCAGGTTCCTCCTCTGTCAAATGGGGATGACAGTATTGACCTTGCCCAGTTAGTGAACTAAGACAAGATAACGAAGGTCAGGTTATCCTAGTTGCTGATGCACAGTATACACACTCAGTGTTGGCGGTTGTAATTTCTGTTTTCCTGATGTCTGCTTGGTTTGGAGTGGTGGCTTACACCACCTGCATTCAGGGCCCTACGTTCCCCTGGGCATTTCCTGAGTTGCTCACTCTAAGGCCCTTGTCTACCACTATGGTTAATAAAGTCTTACTTTACCAAACTAACCAGGCTGCTCTGTTTAAAATGTCAGGGATGTGTTAAGAACTGATCTTCACTGTTAAAGGTGTTTCTTTTTTTTTTTTTAATTTTTTTAAAAATTTTTATTTATTTATGATAGTCACACAGAGAGAGAGAGAGAGAGGCAGAGACACAGGCAGAGGGAGAAGCAGGCTCCATGCACCTGGAGCCCGACATGGGATTCGATCCCGGGTATCCAGGATGGCGCCCTGGGCCAAAGGTAGGCGCCAAACTGCTGCGCCACCCAGGGATCCCAAAGGTGTTTCTTTTCGTGGGTTGATGTCACAAGTATGTGACACATAGCAGCAGTGAGGAAAGTTTCATAGTGTCCAATACCAGCAAGGAGATGCAGTCCAACCCAGTGCACATATAAATGTTCCCAGATGCTCTGACTTCCAGAGGGGTGGTGTGTTGTCATCAGGGACAGTGGATAAACATGAACATGATAGTAGCATGGTGGTGATTGTAAAGAGGGCGGTAATCAGCCGGCCAGGGGAGAGCAGCTGATTTCCTGACTAGATCATGGGGGAGGAACAATATTGGCTTTAGCCCCCCAGACCAGGTCCCAGCTCCTAACACTCACAGGAACAGTTCTCATTAAGCTTCTCTGATACGCAGCTTCTAAATTAGCCCCAATGATCCTGCCTCTTTGGATTCATGCCACCTATAATCCCCTGCCCTCCACCAAGTATGGACTGGACCTAGTGACTCTCTGCTATCTGATGGAATGTTACTTCTGAGATTAAGTTACAAATAATTCTAACTTCTACCTTACTAGCAGATTCTCTTATTGCTATTCCAATTTGTTCTTTTTTCATGAAACAAGCTGCCTGCGTTGAGAGAGACCCAGATGCCAAGGGACTAAAACCCAATGATCCTCAGTAAATCTGCCAACAAACATGGAAATAGATTCTTCCCCAGTCAAGATTTCAGATGAACCTTTAGTCATGACTGTCATCTTTTTTTTTTTTTTTTCATGATTTTCATCTTGATTCTAGCTGGTGAGTGACCCTGAAGCAGAGAACCCGACTGAGATTCCTGACCTGTGCAAACTGTGAGATAATAAATGTGGGTTGTTTTAAGCCACCACATGTTAGGGTAATTTGTTATGCAGCAATATGTAACTAATACAGATTTCTTCCTTAGTGTTAAAAAGTAGAGGAATGGCCCACATTCCTGCTGAGGGTTGGTGTTCAATTAGATTCTCACTGACTTGATTTTCTCTCAGTTATTATTCTAATGTTGTGCTATATCGCAGGACAGCACACTGCTGATAGATCAGTCGGCCTAACACAACCTCTGATACTGCAAGACACATATTTAAAAACCTTTCCTGGCTCACATTGCCTCAAGGAAAGAAGCTCAGCTTTTCCATTTGGTGAGCAAGGCTCACTTGGACATTTATTGTCCACCAGCTGCTAGAACGATCTTCCTAAAACACCAATTAGTACATGTTACTCTTGTACTTAAGTCTTTTATTGGAGTCCGGCTACCAACCAGATTAAATTTGTGCCCCGCAGCATGGTACTCAGATCTTGCCATGATCTGGCTCCCCTGCCCTCCTGCCTCACACTTAATATTTCCACAACACAGAAGAGCTTGTCCTATGCACCTCATCTGTGTCTTTGAGACACAGGCTTTCTCTTGTCCTCCACTGCCATATTCTTTCTTACATTGTCCAAATCCCTTTCTCTGGAAAATTCATACTTGAAGATTCAGCTCAGATCCTCACATAATGAAAAGGAGAAATAAAGAACTCAAAACACAGTCATGTGTTTAGATCAATATAGACCATCTCTGGAAGGATTCAGAAGAAACCGGTGACACTGATGGTCTCTGGGGAGCGGGATTGGGTGGGCATGAGGGGCAGAGGTTGGGAGAGAGAATTTTCACTGTAAACCCTTTTTTACTTTTGTATTTTTTGACATATGACTATATAGACCTATTCAAACACTAAATAAAACAATTACAGTCAAGGAACAAAAGTTAATTTTTGGACTCACCTTTGCTGGGAAGCCTTTTCTGACTCTTACATGCTGAGGAGATTGTGTGATGACTTTTATATATGTCAACCCCTGTAGTGTATGAGGTTGTAGAGATCTGGGATCACCCCTATTCACCCCTCAAAATATCTGAGGAATAAAAAGCTACAGTTCCTCAGCACTCTTCAGCCAGACTTGCTCTCTGACTCATTCTCTAGGTCCCTACTTAGACAGGCATTTCCTGACCACCTAATCTGGTTAGGCACACCTGCTGGTCTCTATTGCAACACCATGCATTCTTGCATGGCACATACTGTCATGACATGTCATGTCATGTCATTTTATTTATTCTAGAGAGAAAGAGAGACAGAATGAGAGGGAGGGGGAGAGGGAGAGGGAGAGTTTCAAGCAGACTCCACAATGAGTGTGGAGGCAGTTGCAGGACTTGATCCCAGGATCCTGAGATCATGACCTGAGCTGAAACCAAGAGTCGGACACTTAACCAACTGCACCAGCCAGGTGCCCTTATTGTGACTTTTATGTGTTGGCTTGTCTGTCTCCTCCTGAACTGTGAGCTCCTTGAAGGCAGGGACTATGGCTACCTAGTTTTCTACTGTTTTTGCAATGTCTTTTTTTGTTTTGTTTTGTTTTGTTTGTTTTTGCAATGTCTTGAGCAATGTCTGTCAAACACTGGGTAAATACTATAGGAAATATGATTTACTGACTGAGTAAAGAGACCAATGAAAGAATACCACTTTGTCTCCATCAGAGTGACTATCTGAATGTCTAATAGGCTCTCAAAACTATTTGTTGAATAAATGAATAATGTAAGAGAGGACATTTAATCACGATAATACTGATAAATGAAAGGAACTCATTACATGGTTCTCTCAATCTTTTAATATCAGCTCATGGAAAAGAATAGCTTCCTTCAGCTCCATTTAAATTATTCAGAATAAAGGAAAGGAAGCAGGCTCTCAAGGGACAGGCTAGAATATCCTTGTCCGATTGTGTACGCGCATGTGTGTGTGTGTGTGTGTGTGTGTATGTATGTGAGGAGGGGGGAAGATACATCAGCTTAGGTCTAACTCTAGGTGAAGCTGCTGTCCATAGACGGGGGGGGGGGGGGGGGGCAGGGGAATGGACTAGTTCTATGGCACTCTGTACAAACATGCTGCCAAGTGGACCATGAAATCTGTTTTTCCTCAAAACCAGCAGTTAAAATTAAAATTGCATATATGGTCTTTAAAGCAACACTGTTTTGGATTATAAAACTGATGCATGCATTGCAAAGAATTTCAAAGCTAAAGAAAATGTAAATAAGAAAATAAAAGGTACCCTAATCTCACCATCATGGTGGCCTATTTTTTCTTATATGTGTTTTAGATACATTCTCTCCCTCCCCTGCTTCCTTTCTCCCTCCACTCTTCCTTCTCTTTAACACATTTTGATCCCTTTATATTCTGTCCTGAATATTATCTGCCAGCATTAAATGTGTTTTGACAATAACATTTGGAAGAACTGTATATTATTCCAGTGAATTTACCCCAATCCCTTATATCAGTTGTTTTCTTTTTATTGCTACTATCTCTTTTTTTTAAAAAAAGATTTTATTTATTCATTCATGAGAGACACAGAGGGAGAGAGAGAGAGGCAGAGACACAGGCAGAGGGGAAGCAGGCTTCATGCAGGGAGCCCGATGTGGTACTCGATCCTGGATCCCCAGGATCATGCCCTGAGCCAAAGGCAGGTGCTAAACCACTGAGCCATCCATCAGCCAACCACTGATCCCAATAAGGGATCCCCTTATTGCTACTATCATTCTACAGTTAACTAATATACAATTTGACAGTAAATAAATTTGACTTTAACTTTGTGTTTCCTTTAACTAGATTTATAGAAGTGGCAATTATTGGCTAAAAGAGTACAGAATTTGAAAATAATGTTTATAGGTACAGTCAAATTAATTGTGACCCTTATTTCATTAACAGTTTTTTTTTTAACTACACCCTCGCCATAGATTTTCACCAATATTTTTACTTTGTTATTTTGTAATGCTTTTATGTTTAATTAGAAAGATTAAATTAAAATATGTTTATCCTTTATATTTCTTCTTCCATAAATTTATTTTCCCCATTCATGTATCTCTTCTGGAGCTTAAATATTTAAAAATTCAATTAAACTTACATAACTATTAATTTTGTCTTTGTGCTTGATTAGACTTCCAATTAAAAGTAACATTTTAAAAAAAAGTAATATTGTGATATGTAAAATCCTTTGATGGAAATCATCAGGCTGTAATAAACTACAAAAATAAAGATGTCATACTTTGGCAGCTCACTTACCTTCATTTCAGCTAATTTACAATTCCATTTGAACCCTTTGGAATTTTGAGTACCATTTTGAGAAATGGAAACAAAAGAATGGATTTGAAGAGCTTAAACCAGTATGAAAGATACCACTCAGAGGCAGTGATGCTCAATAAAGTCACCTGGTGGGGCCTATACTTGGTGTGTTGGGCCTTCTTCCACATTCCTTGGCGAGGCCCAGAATTTGGATGTTACCAGGGATATCCTGCAACATAGGAATTCCTCCTGACTTCCTTCTTTCGAGGACTCTGATTGTGCTTTACCACCATACAACTGGCCTGATAGGGTGCACATGCCCCCAGTGAGATGGCCCTCCTTCAAACAGAATCATGACCAGTGGGCACCTGCCACAAGGGCAAGTTTTTCCTCTTTGGCTATGAGATCTTGACTACACTCAGGTGGGGCTAGGTGTTCTAGTGATCTAGGTATAACAAATGCACTACTCAGAGAACCATTTTTAATTTGAGAAGCAATGGACATGATCTGGAGCCTTTCCCACCAAAGGGCGAGCTGGTCTTTCATTTGGGGGTGAGGCAACCATGGGGTGGGGGTTGGGTGAGTGGGACTCCGAGAGCAAGATGGAGACCGACCCTGGATAGGAAGCAGAAGGTTTGTCATAGAAAACAGGAGGCAAAGCCTCAGAGCACTACTGAAGGTAATACATGCAGAGGCAAAGGGTCTTCCTTAGCAGTGTTCTTCTAATGCTGTTGATCATGTGGCTCCCAGAATGTTTGAAAAATCATTTATTCCTTACATCTTAAAATGGTGGGCTACAATATTTCATCATAAGGTTATATAGTTGTGCAATTTTAGTATACTTTAACGTTGATGCTATAAAACAAAATTTGTTTTATTCACTCTTGAATTCATACAGGAGAAGGTTAATAATACTGAGATTTGACACTTTGCTCCTTTTTCTGTTTCCATTTCAGTTCCTGCACAGAATTTACTACAATGTAATGTATTTTAACGCTTGAAAGGCCTTTTATTGATCACTCTGTCACAATTTTCTGGATCAATTTTCTGTACAAAGTTAAACTTTGAAATCTTTAATCTTTTCTGGGAATTTAACACTCTGTTAAACAATTTCTTGTGCATTGAGTTGTTATTAAATTATTTGTATTCATACTCAATTGCTCAAAACAACAAGTACATTATAAAAGTTTTGATAAATAATTATGCAACATGGGAAGAAAAATTTTATGGAAGTATGTACCTTAAATGAGATGAATCGGATTTTCCCCTCCTAATAACTCTTGGATATTTCTTACTGTCCAAATGAGACAGGGTTCAGTATTAGTTTTATCCCCCACCCTTTTTTTCCTACTTTTAATTGTACTTGTAAGTACTGAAAAACTTTGCTCACATAAGTAGTGGGGGAAAAAAAAAGAGTTTCCTTATAGCAACATCACTCAATTCTTCAAACTCTTCTGGGGTATTTGCCAAATTGTATGGTGATCTATCATCAAAAATTATTTTTAATGATCTACTAACTGACAACTCCATCAGATCCTTCTTCAATTTTGTTGAAAGCAAAGAGTTGAAAAGGATTTGTAACCCAATCATTAGAATCATTCACTTTCTCAACACTAACAGCTAGATTCTGAATCACTCCTTTGTTTGGAGTCCTGGATTGTTTTTAGCCTGGAGGAGTGCACCACAGTAAGCTTTGGATGGGTGAGAGGTGGGCCTTTCTGCTATAAAAGGGGGAGGAGACAGCTCTGAAAGGGAAGTCAGAGGGGCAACCAGCTGGGGCCTAAGGCAGTACCCCAGAGGCACCCTTCCCTTTGTGTCTGTGGCATCCTGCAGGAAGTGTGGCCCGAAGCTAGGCAGTCAGAGGCCCTGGAAGGAGAACCAGGCATGCCACAGGTGTGTTCATCTAGAGAGGAGCTCACAATCTGAAAATTAGTCCTTTAAAATCATTCATGCCAAAGTCACCCTTAAAATATTTTCTGGCAAAACTATCAGAGTAATAATAGATTCAGACAAGAATCACCAATGGAGGCAGGGAGTGGTGGGGGAAAGTCTGATGAAGAACAGGGCAGTTGCAGTGTCTCAAGATGTTTCCCCGCAAAGCATGAGTGAATTACTCATTAACTCCTAAGTACAAAATACTTATAATTAACTTTACAGTGGAGAAGCTGGCAGATACTATGTATGGACAGACACTGTGTATGGGTACCTACTGAGACAATGCACTGCGGAAAACATACCATCATTTCTCTGATGGCTCTGCCTCAAAAGAAAAACCTGAATTTAATCTTGGGGAAACATTTAGATAAAGCCAAATCGAGGGATGTTCTACAAAGAAAGGGATCTGAAGAGACTTGATAGCTAAATGCCACACGTGACTGGGGTTGGATCTGACCTATAAAGTACCTTATTGAGATCATAAGTGAAATGCTAGGGAAATGTGCAGATTATTGTCTCATGGCTGTACTATGGCTATGTAGGTAAGGATCCTTGCTTTTAGGAAACATACATTAGAATATTAAGGGGTAATGGGGTATTATCTCTGCAATTTACTTTTATTTTAAAAAAATATTTTATTTACTTATTTGAGAGAGACAGAGAGAGTACAAACTAGGGGAGGGGTAGAGGGAGGGAGGAAATCTCAAGTAGACTCTGCTGAGCACTGACCCCATTGTGGGGCTCGATCTAACCACACTGAGATCATGACCTGAGCGGAAATCAAGAGTCAGATGCTTAACTGACTAAGTCACGCAAGCACCCCTCTGCAAGTTACTTTTATTTATTTATTTATTTATTTATTTATTTATTTATTTATTTATTCATTCATTTGTTCATTCATGAGAGACAGAGAGAAAGGCAGAGACATAGGCAGAGGGAGAAGCAGGCTCCATGTAGGAAGCCCGACATGGGACTCGATCCTGGATCTTCAGGACCACAGCTTGGGTGGAAGGCGACACTAAACCACTGAGTCACCCGGGCTGCCCCTGCAAGTTACTTTCAAATGACTCAGGAAAATAACTATATATTAAGAGGGTAATAAGGAAAATATGTAATCTAAGTGAAGAGTATTCAGAAAATCATTATACACTTACTGAAGTTTTTCTGAATGTTTGAAAGTTTAAAAAATAAAACATTAAAAAATTTTATTCTCCTGGGGACTGTGATTCCCCTTGTTTGAAAATCACTGATTTTTTTAGAAGCCCTGTAGACAAAGGGGAAGCTTAAGGAGTCGGAGCTGGTGTGGACAAACAGATTCTTGAAGAATGAGGAGGTCCTTGCTTTGTAATGGGAATAAAACATGGAGTGAGATGTGAGTGATTGTCAGAGAAGGGAGCAGAGACATTCCTTTGCAGGTGGATAATGAGATTTTTAGGTTTATGCAAAGGGAGGGTGCATGAAGGAAGGTTGAGTAACACTATCATAGATAGAGTGGGACTCTCCAAAATCTGAGATAGGTCTAAGAAAGAGACATAAGGCTAGGCCATGGCATGGCCATGGTCTGCTGTGCACCCTTGGTATTTTTCATTGAGAAAAATGATGATGACTCTTGCTCAGTGTAGCCAAGAGGATAACCTCTGTCCTGGTCAGGACTGGATTTCTCTTGTGTGTGTTCAACCATAATACGATCTGATCTTATTTGGGCTTTTGTATGCTGTGATACGTATTTCTCAATTCAAGGTCCTTACTGTGAAATATCTGTCTTCAAGTCTCTATCAATCGATTTCTGCTACAGGCTTTGCTTCTTTCCCATTGACTTAGCAAATGATGGCTATTGTTGTGTCATGTGGTAGATCTGCTTCTAACTAGCACCCCTATCTCTGTCCTGATTCTTGGCCTAGATGTTTTCCCCACAACAATCACTTGGAATGATTATTGTTTAAGTAAGAGAGGAAAATTTGCCTTATCTCATCAACTGAGTGATAATGGGCCTCTTGGAATTCTCCATTAAGTATGATTTTGAAGCCGTTTTGGGGCTCAGTGGTTGAAACTGCCATGATTGATTAGTGAGATTTGCTACGGCCCTGGGAAGAATGATGATAATACCCTGGGTATATGGGGAAAGCAGCCTCTATGGTGGCCTCTAGTAATTCCTACCATGGTATTCTTTCCCTTGAGTGTAGGTAGGACCTAGTGATTTGCTTGGAATCAAGAGAATAGAGTAAAAGTGAAAGAATTTTGCTTTTGTGATTACATTTCAAAAGATTGTGACTTCCATTTTGCTAGCATATTCTCTTTCTCTCTATCTCGATGGCTTTCATGAAGCAAGCTGCCTTTTTGAGAGGGTTATGTAACAAGGAACTAAGAGTGGCCTCCAGACTATAGCTGGCAAAAAACTGATGCTCTCAGTCCAACATTCCTTGAGGAATGGAGTCCCACCTTCAAATGAGACTCCGGCCTGGCTGACACCTTGAGGATATGTAGCCATGTCTACACATCCTGAAGTAGAGGATCCGGCTAAGCATGCTGGATTGCTGACCTATACAAACTGTAGGATAATAAATGGGTGTTCTTTTCAACTGGTAGGTTTTAGAGTAATTCGTTATGCAACAATGGATAACTAACATACCATGTATTTGTCATCCTTTGTTTAACCACTTTGTGCACATTATTTTGGTACCAAAAAATAATAGGAGCAGCACCAAACACTTAGCAAACAGCAAGAAATGATAGCTGAGTTTAAAGAAGATAAATTACCAGGATTAACCACAAGATCTTAAGACACAGCAATCAGATGCCATTTAGTGGCAAACAGTCCTAGAGAACTTAGCCAAGTTCCAGTTCAACTACTTTGCCACTCAGTCCAGTGTAGTTCATGAGTTCTTCCTGCCCTGGTCCTAGCACTCTGCATGATCCTTACTTATCTCTCTTCTCCACTGGAACATAGGTTTCCTAAGGACAGAGACTCTGTCTCTTTCATTCACTGTTCTGTTGCCCACACCTGGCATAGTGCCTGGCACATATTAGGCTTCACTAGGATCTATTTATTGAATGGATAAATGTTTATGTTTCAAAGAATGTCAATAAGTCACAAAATTTTGCCACACATTTAAAAAACGAAAGCACTAGAAATGGTTCCAATAAAGATTTTTGTACGTGTGTGTATGTGTGCAATCTGCAAAAAGGGGACAAATCTTCCTATCTGGCCAATTCACTCATTTAGGGCATCTAATTCCCTGATAATGTCAGTTAAGTGGGGGCATTACTGTAATAAGTACCATTAATTATTCATTGCTAACACAGTGTTCAAGGTCAAATGAAATCTAATGGAAAAATCTCTTCACTGTGGAAAAAATCACTTGCTGATTGTTATTACAATTTTCACTGCTGCTGTATAGAGCTTATCTGCTTCCAGCATGCTCAGGAGGGACCAGAGCCACTAAGTTCATTTTATGGAAAATAAGACAGTTTCATTTAACTGATTGCACATGTCTCAGCTGTTTAGGAATTTCCTTAACCTGTAAATAATATTATTTTTGTTTTGAACTACTATAAAGAGAGAGAAGAAAATAAATTATGGTAGGACAGAGGCAGAATCAATGAAAAATAGATTATTTCTGTGGGAAAGAAACCTGGAAAGCAAGAATCACCAAACTTCTGAGATCAACCCTTGAACTGCCAAGCATGAAGTTAACCAGCATAAAAATCCACACCTTACACTAAAGAGATGAATTTAGCATTTGCTTAGCTGACAAAAGGCAAACGCTGTTGATGCTTTAATTTTGCGAGAACCAGAAGTGACATTTTGGCTTCTTCTATTGTTCTGTGTTAAGAAGGATTCTGAGGCCCAGCGGAGGAGCACCACAATTGACAAAGGATGGCACAGAGTCTAGAGTAGATTATTAATCAGTGTATTTATTTATGAGACTTAGACTTCTCTAATATAATACAGTTAGACAATTTCAGGGTCGTTTGTGACTCAATAAAATCCAATTATGATTTATTTTCCACATTGCAATAGTATGACCAGACATGTTTCCAGATTCAAGGAACTTTCAGGAAAAAAAAAAAAAAAAAGCAAAAAATCTCTGCTCTTCCAGCCTAGACTTGGTTTACACTTAACTTTCAACAGGTTATTTTAGCTTAGAGAAGGATTTCAGGCTCTGAAATGTTATCAGGTTACCCACGAGTGAAAAACAAAGCCCATAAAAAATAAATCATTTTTCAAAGGTTACAGAATCCACAGATGCCTCTGGCTTATGTGTCTGTACTTCACCATAAAGCAATGACTGTAGGTCCACTGGTGATTTGCTTTAATCTCAAGATAAATAAAACCTGTTGGAGCAGAAACTGGGGATACGGTGGTCAAAGGGTAAGCGGTACTGCTAGTACTTTGTTCTCATAGTGCACATAATGACCTTGGGGCATCTCGTCCTTCACTAACCTAAATTGGTACACCGAGTCTTTAAAAATAATGTATATTAAGCCACCTGGGTGGCTCAGTCAGTTAAGCATCAGTATTTGGCTCAGGTCATGTTCCCGGGGCCCTGGGATCAAGCCCCACATCCGGCTCTGCACTCAGTGGGGAGTCTGCTTCTCCCTCTCTCCACCCACCCCCCCATTCCCCTGCTCCTGCTCCTGCTCTCTTTCTTTCCCTCAGATACATAAAGTCTTTAAGAAAATGTATATTTAGACAAAAGGAGCTGAAAACACTTTGCAACATGGTCATCAAACTTGTAATATGTAGATTGCATAAAGACAGTGAATATTTTTAGATGACGTCAGCCTGTAAAACTCTTTTTTCGCACTATGAGACCTGAGGTGCCTGATGCCCTGAGAGCAGGACCACAGGTTTCTTCTGTTTGGCAGCTGCATGGACTGTCTGAACGCGGTTTCCTGTGTGACATCTCCCGGGTACACCTGCGGTGTACAGTTGCCTTCTCCTTCCCCTAAACATAAGGTGTGGAGTAAGTACCTCCTCTGAGGACCTGCCTTCCCTCTATCTCTACAGGCTAGTCCTTCAGGGTGCTGAGTTTTCATTCATTCATTCATTCATTCATTCACATATAAATTTAACAAAAATGTACTGAGAGCCTAGTCATGCTAGCTAGGTGCAAAGTCAGAATGGTAAAGAAGAGAACAGGGTTGCCACCCTCATAGATGGTATACTCTGGTGAGAAAGAAAATTAAGAAAATTACAATACTTTGTGTGTTATAAAGGAAGTAAATAAGGGATTAGAAAGAGAAGAGCAGGGAGGGATTTCTGGTTTTGGCTAAAAGAATAGTAAGACATTGGGCCCCAGGGTGGTTCAGTCAATTAAGGTTCTGCTTTCAGCTCAGGTCATGATTCCAGTCCTGGGATCAAGTCCTGTGTGGAGCTCTGCATGGGCTCTCTGCTCAGCGGGGAGCCTGCTTCTCCCTCTCCCTTTGCCCCTCCCCCTGCTTGTGCGCTCTTTCTCTCAAATAAACAAATAAAATCTTAAATTTTTTTAAAATAGTAAGACATTAAAAAACAAACAACAAACAAAAGAAACATGGCTGCCTGGGAAGGAGAGGACAGGAATTCTGTGGAGACCTGAAATGACCACAAAACAAGAATTATCAGGGGAGAGGTATCTCTAGAGTTGGCATTTGCCCTGGGGTAAGTCTTGTCTCTGGCAGCCTAAATCCTGGGTTTTTAAATTTAATTTAATTTTTATTTTTTAAAGATCTTATTTACTTATTTGAAAGAGAGGAAGAGAGAGCACAGACAGGGGGAGGGTTAATGGGAGAGGGAAAAGCAGTCTCCCCCTGAGCAAGGAGCCCAATGTGGGCTGGATCCCAGGACCCTGAGATCATGACCTGAGCTGAAGGCAGACGCTTAACTGACTGAGCCACCCAGGCGCCCCCAAATCCTGAGTTTTAATCAGTCATGTGTTAGAGACAAGAAGCAGGCTGTAAGATTGGATTCATGAACCTCTACATAAATCCAGGAGACAACAGTTCAAGTGAGTGAACTTAAAAAAAATCCCACAAAAACCTAATGAGGGGACACTGGGGGCATAGTTTCTGCTCCAACATTTGGGTGAAGAAAAAAGATAACAGAATTCCTTTAGAATTCCTTATTATAAACTCATGATAAAGGCAACTGCAGGTTTGGGGTTAGATCTATGCTATCAACAAACAAAGGACCTTGTACCAAAGATATAACTATAGGTGGTGGTAAGGTGGCTGGTAGAAAGAAAATTTCAAATCCTCTGTGCAGAAAACAATCGGGTTTTAACCCAAGTCTCAGAAAATATCTAGGAATAGGGAATCCCTGGGTGGCTCAGTGGTTTAGCACCTGCCTTTGGCCCATGGCGTGATCCTGGAGTCCCAGGATCAAGTCCCACATCAGGCTCCCTGCATGGAGCCTGCTTCTCCCTCTGCCTGTGTCTCTGCCTCTCTCTCTCTGTGTCCTTCATGAATAAATAAATAAATAAATAAATAATAATCTTAAAAAAAAAAAAGAAACTCATTAAAAAAAAGAAAATATCTAGAAATAACATTCACAGTCAAAACCACTGCAAACATTAGGAAACAAGGTTAGCATGAACATGAGGAGAAACAATATAAATTCCCATGTTGGTGGAGAGGACAAAATGGAATTGAATTAGGAAAGTGTCCCCCACTCTGAAGTGGAAGGTCAGTCAACAGCTGAAAATAAGATTGTAGAAATAAATCCAAATACATCAGTAGTTACTATCAAATATATGAAATAACCTAAACATTTCTATAAGAAATCAGAGATTATTAAGTGACATAAAAAAGTTCAGCAATACAGAAAGATCGAAAATGAAAGGTCAGATGTAATACAGCAGGTATTTATTAACCTAAGGAAATATGTACAACTATTTGTGGAAACAATATTTCTAGGGATAAAAGGGTCATTCTATTTTGACAAGATTTTTTTTTAAAAGATTTTATTTATTTATTCATGAGAGACACATGAGAGAGAGAGGCAGAGACACAGGCAGAGGGAGAAGCAGGCTCCATGCAGGGAGCCCAACACGGACTCAATTCCGGGTCTCCAGGATGATGCCCTGGGCCAAAGGCAGGCGCTAAACCACTGAGCCACCCAGGCTGCCCTTGACAAGAGTTTTAATTCATGAGAAAGAGAATAATTATAAACTTATGTTTCCAGTAATATGACTTCAAAATATCTAAAGCAAGAGCTTCAAAACACAAAGAAAAATGAACAAGTCCTCTACTATCATGAGTTAAAACTTTTTAATCAAAAATTAATAGGGGTGTCTGGATGGCTCAATGGTTAAGTATCCAACTCTTGATTTTGGCTCAGGTCGTGATCTTGGGCTTGTGAGATGGAGCCCCGTGTCAGGCTCTGTGCTCAGTGCGGAGTCTGCTTGGGATTTTCTCTCTCCCTTTCTCTCTCCCCTCCCACTGCTCATGCTTTCTCTCTCTCTAAATAAACAAATAAGATCTTAAAAAAATAATTGATAAAGGAAATAAAAAATAGAAAAAGGAAATTTAAAAAGTATATAGAAGACTTAACATGATTAGTAAGACAGATCTAGTGAACACATGTAGAGTATTATTCCTAACAACTGCAATAAACCTTTCTTTGTGTGTATACATGCAACATACATGACATATGGCCATGTATTGGGGCATAAAGCAAGTATCAACTCATTCTAAGCTGTTGATATTATACGGACAAATGCTGGTAAACTACCTCTGTTGAGGGGAAAAAAAAAGTTCCGCTTTATAATGTTTCCAGATTTCTGTGCTGTAAATAGTCCCACCATAGCTGATTTTGGGCTATTGATTTATTAACAATAGGTTTGCAAAATTCCTGAATCTCCAATAATCACATCTTTTGAGTTTGTATAAGTTGGCTATAGCACTGTCTATAAAAGGTAAAGTTAGCTATTAATAACAAAAGTGTAACTCCTCCTTCATTTAGACACTAAACACACTCTTCTCAGTGGTGAATATGTCGAAGAAGTTACAATGTGCATTCAAACTGAGGGATAAGGAAAATACTATTTGTGAACCTTGTGGGATGCAGCCAGCTTGTTCCTTACAGCTTCATATGATGTCTTTGTAGCCTTTGATGATTATATTTAAAAATAGGAAAGGTGGAAAATAAATGAGCTAATATACATCTTAAACAAAACAATGCAAACAAAAACTAGAAAAAGCCAGATAAAGTTGAGTGGGGGTCATAATTACAAAAAGATAGACACTAATGAATGGTAACACAAATATAAAAATAGAAATGATCTCCTTGTGCATATTTTGGTTGATTTATTAAAGCAATGTAACTGACAACTTAGAAGATTGATCAAATTAAAAAAAACCCAAATAAAACAATTATAAGGGGAAAAATGACAGAAAAAGAAAAAATGAAAATGTGAGCTTTGTATGAATAATTCCACATCAATAAATTTTAAAAATTCAAGTGAAATGGATATGTTTTAGAAAAGTATAAATTATCTAATTGGGGGACATTTGGTAGCTCAGTCAGTTATGTGGCTGCCTTCAGTTTAGGTCATGATCCTGGAGTCCTGGGATTAAGCCCTGCATTGGGCTTCCTGTTCAGTGGGGAGTCTGTTTCTCCCTCTCCACTATTGTGCTCTCTCATACTCTCTCTGATAAATAAATAAAATCTTAAAAATATCCAAATGGATTCAAGAAACAAAAAGAAAATAAGAATGGTGCCATGCATTAGTTATCTACAAACCACTCTACTACCACTCTATGACTTAAATAAGTACTTATTATAAGTACTTATCCATGGGTCACTGGGATGGTTCCTGTGGTCTTGGCTAAGCTTACTCATACATCTTTGGCCAGCTGCAGGTTGGGTAAGTATCTCTACTAATTGCAGTTAAACTCTCTATCACACACATTTTAAGGGCAGCTGCCTGGAGGATGGTATGGTGTGGCCTCATGACCTCCACATGGTACCTCATCCTCTGACAGGTTAGCCTGAGCCTGCTCATGTGGTAGGGTAGGGTTCTGAGAGAGTGAGCAGAAGTGTAAAAAGCCTTTAAAGACCTATTGTTGAAAACAATACAGGGGAAGTATGGCTAAGAAATTCACAAAGGCTAGCCTAGGTTCCAAAGGTGATGAGGTAGATCCCTCTTTGGTGAAGGGCCATAGATATACAGAAGAGCGAAGAATTGTGGCCGTTTTTGTAATGTATCATATCCTAACACCAAAGATGTTGATTCTGTTAAAAAATCTTTTCCCAAAGAAAGTACTAGACCCAGATGCTTTTACTGGCAAGTTCTACCAAACATTCAAGGAACAGACAAATCTAATCATACAGGGTCTCTTCAAAAATAGGAAAAGAGAGATCACACCACAATGCATTTTTACAAGGCTTATAAAACCCAGACACCAAAATTAGACAAAAACAGTGTGAGAGAGGAAAAGTAATAGCTCAAATGCACTGAGGATCATAAACACACAATTCCAAGCAAAATCTAAGGAAACAAAATCCATCAATGAATAGAAAAAGATAATGCATCATAACCAGGAAGGAGAGCAAGGTTGGTTCAACGTTGGAAAGTGTACTAAATCACTACATCAACAAAACATAGGAAATAAATCAACTCTGTTAAATGAGGTAAAAGCATTAAATAAAACTCAGCAAACATATGGTAAATTTTAAGACAAGAAGGCAACTTTATTAATAAAATAAAGCACACATGGGGTGCCTGGATGGCTCAGTTGGAGAAGCAGGAGACTGTTGATCTCAGGGCTGTGAGTTTGAGCCCCACATTGGGGTAGAGATTACTTAAATAACATATATTTTAAAAAACCCCCACCTAAACCCCACAGAACCTACATCAACCCTTAACTGAACATCAGACTCATTGTTGGAATGTTAAAAACATACCCTTTAAAGCCAAAATCAAGGAAAGAAAAGGAACTTTAATCAACAGTGTTTTGGAGATTCTAGCTTATGCAACAAAATAAGAAAAGTAAATAAATGCATGAATATTAAAAGGAAAAACCAAACTCTCACCATCTGCTGATGATACATATGTCTATATAGAAAGAAGACACAAAATAATCCATGAGTAATTTGACTTAGTAAGTTTGTGGAATACAACTATATGTAATTAATGATATTTCTCTGCACTAGCAAAAAAACAGGAAATATGACTAAGATTCTACTTATAACAGCAAAATTATCTGGCTTAGAAAGAAATGTAATGAAATATGTATAAGATCTGACAGAGATAATTAGAAATCCCAAGCATTTCATTGCAAACCCAAATAAAAGCATCGAATGATTTACATCAATGTAGAGTTAATTCCCATTTGTGGACAGAAAGACTCAGAAGTTAAAAAAATGTCAATTCTTCTCAAATAATGTTGTAGATATAAAGTAATTCCAATGAAAATCTCAAAACAGGCTTTTTATTTGTTTGTTTTTAAAGTTGAACTGGACACGCTGTTTAAAAAATTTACATAGAAAAGCAAAAATTGGCAAGACATTCCTGAAGAAAAATGTTAAGAAAGGCAACTTGCCATAACACATGTTAAAACTATACAAAATAAAGCAGAGTAGCTGGCACAGGGATTGGCTAATAGACCGCAGAGACAAAAGGTCCACATGGGATCAGTGGGAGAAAACCGGATAGCTTGATAATTAATGTTAGAACACCTCATTATCCATACAGGGAAAAAAAAATTGAATCCCTTTTCACAGCTTTCCAAGTCAATTCCAGATGCATCGAGGGCTTAAATGTAAGACGCAAAGCTTTTAGGAAGAGACACAAGAGTTTATCTTCATGCCCTTGGACGTAAAGAATGATTTATTAAACAAGAAACAAAAAGCACAGACTGTCAGGGAGTAGATCAATTGGGCTCATTTAAACTAATCATTTTGCTCACTAAATGATTCTCTAAAGAAGGTGAAAAGATAAACTCCAAACCCAGGGAAGATATTTGCCATACCCAGAACAGAGAAAGAATTAATATGTAAAATATACGAAGAAAACCCAGAGGACTCATTTTGATACATTAATCACGGAAGCCTTCTGCGAGGTGGTGGCATGAAAGCAGAGGTCACAGGATGAGAAGGAATTAAGGGAGGAGGAGCATTCCAGGAGAGGAGAGGCTAAGTTCAAAGGCTGGGAAGTGGAGGACGGAGCCCCATGGGGCTGGAAAGCAGAGGACAGAAGGGAAGTGGAAGTAGGGGAAGGCCAGAGCTAGTGGGACCATACGAGGGGAAGCCAGCTAAGGTTTCACTGAACACACCTGGCTGCTACATGAAGCGTGGTTGAGAATCTACCTTACTTGTGGGGAGAACATGGGGTCTCCAGAATCTCATAGAGGGTCTGACATAGAGCCTCAGAGAGGCAGCTGTGGGGTTTTGGTTAAGGGCATATACTCTGGAGCCAGATTACCTGGGTTTCTATGCTCACTCTGCTCCTCATATGCCCTTTGACCTTGGGTAAATTACTTAGGTTTTCTGTGCCTCAGTCTCCCAGTCTGGGAAGGTCTTCTTCTTCTATCTTCTTCTTTCTCCTTTTTTCTCCTGCTTTTCCTCTTCCTCCTCCTCCTCCTCCTCCTCCTCCTTCTTCTTCTTCTTCTTCTTCTTCTTCTTCTTCTTCTTCTTCTTCTTGTTCTCCTAGAGATATCTACACCCAATGTAGGGCTTGAATCCATAACCCTGAGATCAAGAGTCACAGGCTCCACTAACAGAGCCACCCAGACACCCCTAGGTCTTCTTAATCTTTTCCATCCTTTTAACCCCTTGGTGGTCCGGTATAGTCTGTGGATCCCTTCTCAGAAAAAAAAAGTTTTTTTAAGCATAAAATAAAATACATAAGATTCCAAAGGAAACCAAATATACCCAAATATTGTTATCAAAATATTTAGGCAGATATCGTAAGAATTAAATACAATTAATCCAAGTAGAAAGAAAGAGACTTCTAACCACTAAGCCTTTGGACATCTGTGGATCTTGTGTTAGTCTGTTGAGGCTGCTACCACAGAATACTATGGACTAGTTGGCTTCTGAATAGCAGTTTATTTCTTGCAGTTCTGGAGACTGGGAAGTTCAAGCTTAAGGGCGTCAGCAGATTCGGCGTCTGGTGAGGACCTGGTTCCTGGATCACAGAGGGCTGTCTTCTCAACATCCCCACATGGAAGATGGGGTGTAGGAGCCCCCTGGGGTCTCTTATAAGGACACTAATCCCATTCATGAAGGCTCCATCCTCATGACCTCATCCTCTCCTAAAGGCCTCACCTCCTAACCTATCACACTGGGGGTTAGGTTTCAACTCATGAATTCCAGAGGTGACCCACACATTTGGTCTCTAGCGCCACTGTTCTTGAGAAAGCACTTCCACTGACACCTGGCACGCAGCGACTTTAGTTATTGTGGTCACTGCCGTTATTTTGAGAGGTGGCCTGGGTAATAGTGAAGATTTTCTATGATACCCGGGGAGGTAGTTCTGCCACAGGCTAGCCCTGTGACCTGGGCCTCCCTGGGCCCCGAAATGCCATGGTGCCTCTCCTGGAAACCTTGACGGGAGGGCTACGGGAGGGAAGGGAGGCAGAGGAGGAAACAGCTTCAGGACAGGTTCTGCGGGTTAGGGTTAGGGCTTCAGCCTAACGACAGTCATTATTCATAAACTACAACTGCTCATTCTCTGGGTTTTATTGCTCGTTAAGAGAGGAGTGTAACATTCTTAATTAAAGTCAGGAGTTGGACGCCCTAAAAAGAGACATGGAGAACATCTGAAATTCTGAACCTAAAATAAAACTCTTCAAACAGATTATTTTTGTAAGAATAAAGCTTTATATGCTCACTGGGGGAAAAAAATCTCTCTCTCTCTCTGTTTTTTTTCTTTTTTGGTTTTGAGCGTGAAGTTTGTTTTGAACCCAGTGGTCCCATAATTCTGAGTTTTCCTGCTTCCTTACAAAAAGCAGCCTTCCTGGGTTCTACTAGATGTTTGCATTTATATTCTCAATGTTTACGAATATTTTCATACCTGCTATCTTGTTGCCTTGCTTCTTCCTAGAGGGCTTTTGGGCAGGTGTAGGCATCTTTTGCTTGAGTTAGCTGGCAAAGGGGAATTTTGCTCACCATCTACATTTCTTTGCTGCGAGGCTTCTTGGAGTTTCTACATTTGAGTGTATACTGGGGGCCCCAGGAAGGGGAAAGAACCGTCAGCATTTCTCTAGCTTGTGCGACCCACTTTTTCTCTGTAGCACTCCTCATAGGGCTAGTGGGGGGAAATGCTGCCTTAGGGATACACGCTAAAAAAGAAATGTTGGGACTCCTGGGTGGCTCAGTGGTTGAGTGTCCACCATTGGCTCAGGTCGTGATCCCCTGGGTCCTGGGATCGAGTCCTGCATCGGCCTCCTTGCAAGGAACCTGCTTCTCCCTCTGCCTGTGTCTCTGCCTCTCTCTGTGTGTCTCTCGTGAATAAATAAATAAACTCTTAAAAAAAAAGAAATGTTTTTCTTAGGAGGTGTCTGCAGTTAACCACACTTAAAAGACAAACAAAGGCAAAGTGGAGGATGTGGGGTAGGGGGTTATGACCGCTGAATCTCTGGGAGAGACAGAGCTGCCTCAGAAAGATCCCATGGCTTTTTCAAAGACCACCTTATTTTTCGTATTCATCTTGTGATTATTACAAACACTGAAACGTGATTCCCAGGCGGCTTACGTGGGTTTTGGGTTCATTTGCTAGGCCCTGGGTCCTCTCAAACAGCTCAGAACAGCTCTTCCTCTTCTGAGGTCTGCCTGGATGGCTGTACTGAGGCCAGATATTAGCTCTTTCTTCTTTGCCACATGTCTTCAGCCCCACTCAGCCCCCCTTCCACCGAGGTGCTGTTTGCTGAGATTGTTTGTCCAGACCAGGTGGTCTCAAGGAAAAGCTGGCCGGCTGGCCCCATGGAACAGGGCATGTGGGTGTTAACGTGAGTCATGTGGGGCTGCAGAACATCTGGGCTGTCAGCAACCCGAGGCCCTATCTCTGCTGCACATGAAAGGAAGCAGCCGCGGAACATTTCCCAGATGGGGAGTTGGCTGGGTGGATTACACTGCAGATTAAGAGGATTCTTTTTTGGTTGCCCTCCTGAAAGAGGAGGTGTAAACTTGCTTCTCACTTGCTCAAAGCTAGGGGCCAGAATTTTGAGAAGCATTTCTTCATCCGTATGACCAACCTTAACTGAACATCTAGAGCAGTAAGTCTCAACCAGGGATGAGGTTGCTCCCCCAGGAGATACTTGGCAATATCTGAAGACAGTTCTGTTTGTTGGGGACTGGGGTTGGAGAGTGGGCCAGTAACACTACTGGCATCTAGCAGGCAGAGGCCAGCAATGTTGTTAAACATTTCACCATGCACAGGGCAGCCCCCATAACAAGGAATTATCTGGCCTCAAATAGTCAGGAGTATCACTAGAATGGAGGTTGAGGAATCCTGCTCCAGAACAAGGTGAGTAGTTACATAGTGCCAGAGTCAGAAATGTCAGGGTTCGAATTCTGACTTCTTCACTTAATGCCTGTGTCACCTAGTTAGATCACTTAATTATTTCATTTGTAAAAAGAAGCTATTAATACCTACCACTTAAAGTACGTAGTATGGTATAAGGCACTTAAAACAGTAAAATTTGCCATCATCACTCTGTGAAAGGTCCTGAGTTGGCCCCATGAAAGATAGGAAGTGGACGGAAGCAGATAGAACCTCAGGTGCCAGGCACTATTGTATGTGTAGTAAATGGTAGGGAGAGTTTGCAGAAGAGAAAGAACATAGAGACAAGGTTCTAAATCCCATAACTTCTAGAACTGTGTTGTCCAACAAGACTTGCCACAATGGTGGAAATGTGCCGTGTCTATGCTGTCTGATATGACAGTTACTAGTCACATGTGGCTAGTAAGCATTTGAAAGGCCCTACTACAATCAGGGTACTGAATTTTAAATTTTATTTAATTTTAATTACTTAAAATTAAGATTCTACACATGGTGAGTAGCTACCCTATCGGATAGAGCAGGTTTAGAAAAGGAAAGTTGATTGTCATAGACCAAATATTGATACAGTATGTGTGCGGGTGCACAGTTGGGGCACAGGAATTGAGGGAACAAAGGTATCACTTCTGACTAGGCCCATCATGGAAGAGACTCAGGAAAGGAGAGCCTATAGGATGGACAGGTTCTTGACAGCAAGAACGGTGGCCAGCAAAGGGGAGTAAATTCCAGGCAGAGGAAGCATGTAGGCAAAGACTAAGGTAAGGAGAACTCAGTGCATCAGTACTGAGGTGGAGGTCAGGTTGTGAGACAAGAATATGGCATCTTCTGAATGGAACAAATGTCACATTCAAAGCTACAGCCCCCCAAATAGACAACATCAAAGGGAGCTACTTGGACAACACATCTTGCTTGAAGCCCAGGACACTCCAACACAAAATAGAAAGGAAGGGACTTGGAAAATAAAGCAATGCCATGCTGTGTGGGGGCAAATTCTTACTGAGTCTACCACCAAGTGGCAAGTGTGGGTCTCGAACTTGGGTCTGAGTGACTTTCAGTACAACGTCTTCCATTCTATCACAGTGAGAGCACCACGTCTGTGTGTGGGATTAATATGAGAAGCTGGAAGACTGCCGAGGACAAATTTTGACAATTTGACAATTTGCTCCGGGCCATTCTGGTTTCTGGAACCCAGTTAAGGATGGGATGACATGGATGGGCAGAGGATAATTGGTACTACGAATCTCTGTCTCAATCCAATTTTACTGCAGACATCCAGTCACTGCTTAAAAGATTTCTTAGGAATCTATTAAGCATCATGACTCTATGGAGTGGTACTTATTTAGAAGCTACTGAGGCCGGGCTAGAGTGGCAATATCTTTGGGGATTTCATCACCAAGGCAGGAGGAAAGAATCTTCTCATGTAAAAACTAAGGTTTGCAATGGAGTAGGAAAACTGATTTCTTTACAGAAGGTATGTGTGCAAAATCTGCCAAGCTGTCATGTTCACTAAAGACAAATAAAGGACTGTCAGTAAGGTAAACGTTTCTCATGACAAGAGGAAATCCACTTATGCAAACCCAAACTGTACCAGTTTTGGTGACTGGCTAGAACCAAAGGTTCTTATTGCAACTGGAACACAAGTACAGTTCCCCAAAGCAGGTGGATTTTTAAAGTCGCAAATCGTAAAATAGCTGGCTCAGTGAACAATGAACAATTCTGATGAATAAAATGGAAATAAAAATGTCATAGTCTGTGGGTTGCCTATTACATGTTGGAAAGAAAAAAATAACAGAGATAGCTCAAAATAAATGTTTGGATGTTAAAAAAAGAAACAGAGAGGAAGAGATAGAAATCTCAAAAACATCTTTGAAAACTGAGCATTTGTACCGAAGACTTAAAATGTTAGAAAAAACAGAAGCTCAATGACATTATCAATCTGTGGCTGGCTTAATTCATGATTTCAGTCATCTGGTATTAATACAATAGTTTCATAACTTAAAGGGGAATTTCAAAATAACTTTTAGGTCTCCTCTTGTGTAGGAGTTAAGGTGTGTAGAGTTTTATTCGGTGTAGAACCCAGGACAAGAACTCCAGGTAACAAGATTGTCATTTTTTCACCTCCCTAGTTTACAGCTTTGTAAAGCCCTCAGCCCTTTTTGTGCTCAGACACTTTGGATTAGGTCAGATGTGTTTTCGAACTACTTTACCTCTTAATTTTTAAACCCTTGTTTATTTTAAATAAAATTTAATCCATATGTTTCTGATTCATTTACACTTAACTCATCAAAATGCTGTTTCATAAAAAACTCTTTGATGTTCAAATTGCCTTTGGAGTTATTTTTAATAAGATTTTTTTTTAAGCTTCCCTACTTAGAAACAGAAAGTTCCATTTCATTGCTATTTAACAAGTAGGGGTCCAAACGGGTGGGTTCAGTTCATTATTTAAATGAAATAATGTATGTAAAATGCTTCATAAATTCTGAAGCAATCGGTGTCTGTTAGTCATTATGGTTGCTATTGTGGTTATTACGACCACGCAGAGGACATAAGGTTTGAGGTTTCTCCTTCCTGCAGTTGGCTGGACCAGATCATCTTGTAGCTCCCTCTTACTTGTTACATTTTCTTATTCTATGACTTTCTCATTCTTAGCAACACGTACAATAAACACGTCAAATGACTGGTGAAGTAATAAGGAAGTGTGTCAGACAGAGAGAGCCACCCACACAAATTGGACCCTTTTTAGATGAGGTTTCACATGGACCTACTGTGTGGAACATGATCTTCGCTGGGGTTTAGGGTCTAGTTGGCTTTCATTGACTTACGGCGGTCAGGGTCTATTTGGTGTGTTATTTGTATGAACTGATAAACTCTGACGAAAAAATGGTTTCCTGAGAAGGATGTTTTGTGAGCAGGCACCTGGAGGTGGGATGAGAATGCCCAGTCTAACGCAGGGGCTGTTCCCAATCCCACAGATGCATCCTAACCCTTCAGGGGAGTTCCATGGAAAAGTTGCAGTTGTTTCTGGAGGGGTGGGGAGTGGGGGTAGTTCTGGAAATGTGGGTGCAAACAGTGTTGCTTAGGATTCTACGCGGGGCAGAGCATTCTCCCATTTCTGGATGGAACTCAGCTCTGTCTTGGCTCATGGGAGTCCTTATGCATTGACGATGGTGTCCCTTGGAATAGTGGGACAGGGGTGGCTGAGATTGGTGGCTGCAATTCTATTGCCTGGTGGGAGATGGCGGAGAAGTTTTGGCAATGTGTGGCAGTCTCCTGGAGCCCCACCAGTCAGTTAAGGTTGGCTTAGGCACATGTGAGTTTCCCCTGGAGTCTCTAGAAACACTCTGCTGTGTGCATGGAGGGCGTGTGGTGTGTGTGTGTGTCCCAGGGGAGTCTCTATGACGTCATTCCTAGGGGGCTGATGAGGCCTGAGGCCATTCAGCTTCCATGTGAACTAGCAAAATGACCATTTTGCTTCTCTTGTCTTGACAAACACGCAGGATGTCTGGACCACTCTAACAAAAGTGAACAGGAAACCTTTGTCTACTGGAAGTTGACCCCATCTTGTGTGTGAAGCATATACTTTCAACTTTCGCATGCTCTCCCTATGGCTTGGTCGGTTGCACACCAGGCTGCCCTTAGGAATTTGGAACCAAACATGAAACTCTTTATCACACAATGGAGGGAACATTGCTGTGCCCTTTCGCACATCAGTCTTCCCTGGTGAATGGCTTCCTAGCCTTCTGATTCTTGCCGTATGGAACAATTGGCCCCTTCACTTAACTTGCCAGCAGTAATCAGTTATTTCTCCCAACCATAAATTTTAACCATTCTTTTCTGAGGGGAAGAAATTAAAGTAACAAAGGGAGGTGACTGTAAAGAACAGAACTGTCAAAATAGCCAATGTTGAATAATTTGTTGGGTCCCTGGCTTAGGCTTGACTGATTTTAGCACTAATTTTTGGTTTGGAGTGTTTCTTGGGACAAATCATCCTTAGTTTCATCCAGTGAAGATTTTGAGCACAAGTGTGGCAAAGCTTGTAAGACAGGTTTTACTATAATTCAACAACTTAACTGATTTAATTTTTGTTTTGTTTTGTTTTGCTTTTTTTTTAGGGGAGAACTCTGGTATCTGCTTGGCTATATCCTTTTTCATGAAACAGACCAGATTTTTGACAACACCGACTGAACTTGGTCCATTGCAGACATTGCCCGAGAAACCACCTGGCCGAGCTAAATTGTAATAACTGCTCTGAGCATCTAATTCCACCAGGTCTTGTTTGAAAAAGAGAAATTCCCCAAATGACTAATGCTTTTAGGTCCGGCGGCAGTTTTTCATTGTCCTCAAAGCACCTGGTATAACCTAGTTGCTTTCAATTCTTCTGAGAGCCTGTGGATTTGAAATGAAAAAAGAAAATAGGATCCGCTAAGTCCACAGGGCAAGGCAATCTGCTTTCATTAAAGAAAACTCCGAATGTTTCCGAACATGTGGCCCACTAAGCTCCCCCGTCAGCCTCAGATTTATGTATTTGCTCTGGAACCAAGATTTTTGTACACCAGGCACAATACCTTGGAGTATTTACAGCGTAAGCTATTTTCCTAAAGCAAACAGCTGCACCCCTGGGCTCGGTAAACCCCTCTGTCCCCAGACACAGGAGCCAGAACCTTCTTGGGAAACAGGTGTGCCTTAACTGGGAGGAGGCCCTTCTTGGGCCTGATTCCCTGAATGTCTGAACATTTCACCCCTTCCAGAGATGCAATCTGGTGACTTCTGAGAGCCTGTGGAAAGGCACTTTTTTTCTTATTTTCCCCTTGATAAGAAAAACGAAAAAAATAAATAAATAAAAGATCCAGTTATTACAATCTAAAGGGAAGGGCTGGGTAGCTTCAAGAGGAAGCCGTAGATAAGTTTGAGCTGTTACAAAGGCACTTTATCTTCTTTTTCTTTTACTTTCTCTTCTTCTTCTTTTTTTTAAAATTTTCCTCCCTCTTTTCTGGCAGGGAGGGTGGAGGCCTCGATCAAGAGCAGGAATTTGAAAGGGAAACAAATGGCAAAACATGAAGCTGCTCTACTGTCTGGAATTTCAATGGTTCTTTTTGCTTGGGAGAAATCCTCACTCACTTCCATAGGTGGAGGTGCAAAATCAACCACATTCCTGCAAATAAGGCTTTAAGAAAATACAGAGGTGGAATGAAGGGGTGGAGTGATTCATTTACTTATACATCCCATCACTATCTATTTATTTTGTTATTAATTTTTACTTTTAAAAATTTACTGATTTATTTTGGAGAGAGAAGGAGAGTGAGGCGAGGGGCAGAGGGAGAGGGAGAGAGAATTTGGAACAGACAGAGCACATAGCCCAACGTGGGGTTGATTTCATGACTGGTGAGATTATGACCTGAACCCAAATCATGAGTCAGACACTTAACTAACTGAGCTACCCATGTGCCCCTCTAATCCCATCAATATTTATTAAGTACCTGCTTGGCATTGGGGACCGAGATTACTGTTGCCATGCAGTTGGATATGATACCTGTAAGAGATCAAGCAAAGATAGCTCCTTCATTAGCTGACACAAAAACCTGGAAAATTTCAACTATTCCTACTCCTACTGGAGAACAGAAATGATGTGTAGCTGTTAAAGTAGAAATGCTTTGTAAGGATGGTTGCTATTTTTCTGTTATATTTAAAAATCTTAGTTTGAATTATGGGATCTAACGTAACATGGTATCTGGAGGAATCACAATTGAGTGGCCAGGAGAGTTGAATTCTTTTTCTGGTTCTGCTAATAACTAGCTGGGTTGTCATGTGCTAAGGACTTTCCTCCTCAGGCCTTAGTTTCTCCAAAGGTCCAATGAAGGGAGAAAGGATTTTGAACTATCTTACAGCTTTGTGATTCTATAACTCATTAAAAGTTGAGAAGAAAAAAAAAGTTGAGAAGCAGATTATCTAGACAAAATGTAATTGGTGGGCTGAAGTGCTTGGCAGGTGTTTTGATCCAGAAGGAAAAAAGTCAGAAAAGAGAAAGTCCTACACACATGCGTTAATGATGTCCACCAACAATCTATCAGGATAACAGGACAGTGGAGTGGTGGGAGGAACATCATGGGGTGTGGAGTCAGTCTTTTTGGGCTTGAATTTTGGCTCTACCAGTATGTTGCCTGAGACCAGTTTTTTACTGAGTCCAAATCTCGACATCCTCATCTCTGCGATGGGTTAATATTAGTGCCTACCACATCAGCCTGTTGTGAGGATTAACTCAGACTGCCTATTTGGCAAAGGGTGCCATGGACACAGTCAGTTCTAAGTATTAGGGACCCTCATGTTGTGGTCTGGAGACTCTGGGGAATCTGTCAGGAGGTCTGTCTGTGAGGTCAAAATGGTGTTCATGCTAAAACTAAGATATGATTTGCCTTTTTACTCATTGGGGTTTTCCAGTTATTAGAATCCAGCCACCCTCTATTAAGTTAACCATTAAAAAATGAACAAAAATATGGAATAATGCTACTCTTGTCTTTTTTGTTTTAGAAAATGTAGTTATTTTTCTTAAAAAGATGCATTTTCATCAACATGTAGTAAAGTTATTATTGCTATTTTAAATACATCAATTATTTAACATATACTTAGTTTGAATTTCTTTTTTTTAAAAAAGATTTTGTTTATTCATGAGACACAGAGAGAGAGAGAGAGAGAGAGAGAGAGAGAGAGAGAAAGAGACAGGCAGAGGGAGAAGCAGGCTCCATGAAGAGAGCCTGATGTGGGACTCGATCCGGGGACCCCAGGATCACACCCAGGGCTGAAGGTGGTGCTAAACTGCTGAGCCACCGGGGCTGCCCTAGTTTGTATTTCTAATATGGCAAATGGCAGTAGCTCTAATTCATATAAAAAAAAAGCTATTTGGAATTGTCAATAATTTTCAAAGGTGTGGTTTTACAAATAAAGAAAAAATATATTCTGCATTAGTTTCCCACTGCTGCATAATTGCTGTAACAAAATACCACAAACTTAGTGGCTTAAAAACAACACAGATTTATTATCTGAATGTGCTGGAGGTCAGAAGTCTCAAAGAGATCCCTAGGACTATGTTCCTTCTGGAGGCTCCAGTGGGGAATTTCTTCCTTGTCCTTTCTAGCACCTGAGACTATCTACATCCCTTGGTTTTTGGCTTCCTTCCTTCGTCTTCAAAGTAAGCAGCAAAATCTCTTCAAATTTTCCCCTGCTTTTGTAGTCACGTTGTCTGTTGTCTCTCTGATCTCCTGTTTCCCTATTATAATGATGGTGGTGATACTTCGTTGACCCGAATAACCCATGACTATCTCCTTAACTTAATCACACCTGCAAAGTCCCTTTTGCCATCTAACATAACTTATTTGCAGGTTCTGGGAATTAGGACAAGGACATCTTGGGAACCATTAGTTAGCCTACCATAATTCCAATTTTGAGTTATTTACAAGTTGGATCCTTAACATACAAGAAAAACAAAACTATTAAAATTTATAATGGTAGTACATACAAGGGTGAGGGCAGATATATCTTTTTTACTCATTTTGTCAACAAATGTTCTTCAAGATCTATATGTAAGTCTTTGTCCAATCTTTCAATTGCCAACTTAAGAGTCCCTTCCTTGATGATGTCTTCTCTACTGGCCTCAGGAGACTTTCCTTTCTCAACATCTCCACAAGCGTGGGATGGAATAAGAACTCCATAATTGTTAGCTAGCATTATTGTCATTATTTCTCCATTTCTCTATCCTCTACCAGCCTCAAATCTACCATTCCCTAAAACATTCCACCATTCCCTACAATTCTACATTCCCTACCATTCCCTAAAGCGTTCCATGAAACACTTGTCCCAATAGATTGTATGACGTGAAACAGTTCTATGGTCAAAACATTTCAAGAAACACTATATATCTTATTTTTCATTTTGGAGATTTATAGTGCACATCAGCATATTAAAGGCTCTGAGAAGTCTTTCAGCATCAATGGGCAAAGATGAAGTTAATATAACATGGCATTTTCCAAGGAATCTCTTCTATAAAATTGACACACATCCCACTGTAAAAAACACTGCTCTATACTCCTTGGGGGTAAGGACCAAATTGTGTCCTTCTTTGTATCTTTTTCGGCGGGTCTGTTCTTGGGATACTTCTAGGTACTTGATAAATATATGCTGAATGGCTGCATTGAGCAAGGGGAAAACAAAGTTGATGAGACAAGATCTCTTCCCTCAAGTTGCTAAAAATGAGTAGGACAGATGCCTAAATAAGTATTTATAGAGTAGTAGGTAAATGAAATGTGGTCTAACCTAGGATTGTTAATAAGAAGGAGATAATCAAATCCGAATGCTCAAGACCAACATAAGAGTTAAGCAGAACTGAAGCAGGTAATTCCAACAGCCCTTTGAACTCTGTGGACTGCCCTCTCTCAAAAAGGAAAAAGAAAATTAGATCTGTGTGGCACAGAGCAGAATAGAAAGAAATAGCTGTCTTCAGATAAAGAATGAAAATTATTATAGAAAAGATTAAGCTAGGATTAAAACCCCAAGTCACATCTCTATTGCATCCCAGATGATGGCTGAGAACCCAGTACTCAAATCCAATTGTGCCTGTGAATGTGTGGGCAGTCAGTTTGAGGGAACAAGCACATAGCTTGCTGCCCAAGGCTGGCCATGACTTTTCCAATCCTAGCTGCCATCATTTATCAAAAACGAAGATTCTCCTGACACGGGCAGCAGTGATGGCCCCACTCTGAATGGCAGCAAAGGCCAGGGCAATCTCTGGTTGAACCAGCCATCCCAACAGCTGCTCTACAGCCATGCTGGATTCCCTGCTGGTTGACTCTGAGAGCTAATTCACCCAAGGTCACACAGGGGCAGAGGTAGCCTTTTCTATATGCTCTGCTAAAGCCACTATGTGAAGGGAAAACAAACAAAAGTAGGTCAAGCAAGAAGAGAAAGAAATTGGTATAGCTCAGTGGAAGGCGCAAAGGATTTGGGGGCCACTAGAAAGATTTGGGTTGGAATCATGGTTCTGTCATCTCTGACCATGAGCAAGTTACTTAACCTCTATGAGATTGTGCTTTAGTTGATAAATTTGCATATAACTTCTATGTTGGATTGTTGTAAGTTTTATTTTATTTTATTTTATTTTTAAATAAATAACTAAAAAGATTTTAGTTATTTATTCATGAGAGACACACAGAGAGAGAGAGAGGCAGAGACACAGGTAAAGGGAGAAGCAGGCTCCATGTAAGGAGCCTGACATGGGACTCAATCCCGGGTCCCTAGCATCAGGCCGTTGGCTGAAGGCAGCACTAAACTGCTGAGCCACCGGGGCTGCCCTGTTGTAAGTTTTAGAAATAAGTTTTATAATGTGCACATAGTAGGCACTTAATAAATTCTAGTAGGATAGCATTTACTAATATATAATATTTTATTTTAATGTAATACAATGTACTATAGTAAAATAAAATAAATTTATAAAAAGCCATAAATCATTTATTAATAAACGGTGGTGGGATAACATCTGTGAATTATTAACCTTTGTTTCCCTGTCCATCCTTCTAGAATTTGTTTTTATCTCATAACCGTGTTCCTCATTCAGGAAGTTGTCCATTCTGAGTTCACTGCCTCAGGAAATAGAGCAGCAGAAAAGCAGATAAAAAGGAGACTCTTCTGAATTTTGCATTTTTAAAAGTTAGACAATGAAGGAATAGAAAAGAAGACTCCGGGCATACGGTTGTGCTGACCAATATGGTAGCCACTAGCCACGTGTGGCTACTGACTGCCTGAAATGTGGTTGCTCTGGTGCTGTAAGTATACAATGCAAACTGGATTTCAAAGACTAAGTACAAAAAAAGAATGTAAAATGCTTCATTATTACTTTTAAAAATCGATTATGTGTTGAAACGATAGTATTTTATTGGGTTAAGTAAAACATATGGTTAAAATTAATTTCACTTGTTTCTTAAAAAATGAATGGAAAGTGATGTATATGGCTCACCATTGTGGCTCACATTCTATTTCTATTAAGTAGCACTGACCAAGACAATGGGGGAATAGAAAAGACTCATGGTGTAGTCAACAGATTTGGGAGAAAATATTCACTCAGAGCAAAGTTTTTTGTTTTTGTTTGTTTTTTTTTTGCCCCTGAAGTTAGAAAAGGATCTCTGGCCTGGGTGAGGAAGTCAAAGGCTTGCCACGAGAGCTAAGATGCAGGTTCATTCCTTTGTGCTGCCTGACCAGTAACTCTCTAGCCCAAGACCTGGATGGGGGATGGCACTGTCTGCAGATAGGGTGCTGGGATCAAGCAGCCAGGGTTCCAAACTTTGCCAGGCAGAGTTCTTCTGCGGCAGCAGGATTCTAGAAAAGAGATGACCATATGTTGTCTCAGCCAATAGGGTCTTAGAGACCTCATTAGGTGTACCCCACCCCAAGATAAGAATTCCCATGCATCCCAGAGTGTGTCCACAGGCATGGTAGAGCAACTGCTGAATCTGAAGAGGTTTCATGGTAGGAATGGGGCTGAGGTAGCAAGAAGCTGGACAAATGCTTAGCCTGCTGGGCTTGTATGTGCTTAGCATGGATCCTTTTACCTGGCTGATGCTCTGGTCTCCTGGCTGCTGAGGATGTTTATTGCTGACACCTCATACCTTCACCTTTCTAAAGGGGACTACCCTTCACTGACTGGACCCACCCCTCCCAGAGGTGCCTGGACAGCTATGGCGGGGACACCCACAGCATCTGCTACACAGAGAGGCATCAACAGGGGAGCAGGTGGACGTCCTTTCATTGCCTTGGCAGAGGATGAGTCTTATCCCTAGAACTTAGCAGCAACCTTGTGGAAAGAGTAAAGATCCTGAATCAGTGGGGGTTAAGTTTCTCCCATCTTTGTTGAAAAGGAACACAAATAGCAATTAAGGCAAAGTGGAGAAAAATAAAATTCTATTCCTTGCATACTTGAATCATGAAGCGAGATTCACTCTTTGTTATGAGATTACTAAGGCACAGCAAGCTAATAGCAAGGTGGGACAAGGTGTATGTGACAGAAGGAGTACATCTGGTGACAAATAGAGATGACTTTCTTATAAAGACAAAAAGAGAGTTATATGGTATTAGTCCAGTGTGAGCTATTAGCAATGCTGGTGAGAAATATTTACACATTCCAGTGGTTATGTGATACAAGGTCCAGGTGGATATTAAATGCCCTGTGACGAACCTGAAATGATCGTACTGACACCATAAATATCTCGTTAACAGAGCCTCACAATCTACAAAAAGAAAGTGCTTACTGACTTTATTCATGTGGTCACCATATTTTCTCAAGAATTTTACAAACATTTAGATTTGTTTAATTCAAGGGAAAAACAATCTGGACCAGAGGAAGTTGCCAATAGCTCACAGGGCTTTTACTCTTCATGACTGTCATTTAATGTAACGAGTTTCTCAGCTTGTATTTGTTTGCCTGATTAATTCAATCTACTCCAGTTTACATTTTTCTCCCATCCAAATTTTTAGAGTACCAAATAAGAACTTAAAAACTCCAAATTTGGGACCCCTGGGGTGGCTCAGTAGTTGACCATTTGCCTTCGGCTCAGGTCATGATCCGGGGTCCTGGGATCGAGTCCCATATTAGGCTCCCTGCATGGAGCCTGCTTCTCCCTCTGCCTATGTCTCTGCCTCTCTCTGTGTGTCTCTCATGAATAAATAAATAAAATCTTAAAAAACAAAAACAAAAACAAAAAATCCCCAAATTCAGAAACCAAAAAAATGGTCAAACTCCCAATGTTGTGGAAAAAGGAAATCACCGATCTGCCAAACATCTGCCAGCATCAAATGTGCTATAGTCAATTCTTGCTTGTCTTCCAGCCACCTTCAAAAACTCTTCTGTTCACTACACTAGTTTCCCCTTCATTTGATTTGGAACTCGTTTGCAGTCGTCTCTACTATAACATCCTTATTTTCTGCACAGTCGGACGGGGGACAAGACAAGTCCTGCTCCTGCCTTCATGAAGCGAACAACAAGCAAATTGCTATCAGCTGGGATGATAGATAACATCACACCTACATTTCGAATCTAGTTTCTTTCTGGTAGCTTTTGTTCAACCTAATACTTGCAGTTAGCCCCAGCAGCATTGATTAATGTCTGTGACCCAACAGGACAGGGTATTTGTGCTTTAAAGCACAAATTCTTTCATTCTTTCATCATCACAATAACCCAGTTATCCCCATTTTATAGGAGGAAGATTGACTCTAAATTCACACAGCAGACCAGGATTGGTTCTAACTTCTCTATTTTATTGTTCTCCTCGCTGAAATCACCAAGTGGATTATGTGTATTTGACATTTCATTCCTTTTGGTTTTCGAACCCCTCTGTCTCCTGGTGGTAACCTTCCCCTCCTGTCCTGACATTGCCTGCATCTTGGTGTCACACTGGAAGGGAACTGATGAGTCAGTGCCTGTTGAGGAATCACAAAGGGACCCAAGAAAGAGAGTTGCGTGTCACTAAAAATCTTTCAGATGAAAGGTCCGCATCTCCAACAAAGGATTTACAGGTGCTGCAGCAAGGATTGATAGGTTTTCCCATAGGTGAACCTGCCCCTTCCTCCTTCATAGTGGAATGCCCATTCCTTAGCTGAGACTATGACCACTCAAAAGAAAGATTACATTTCCCAGCCTCCCTTGCGGCTGAGGTGACCAGGTCATTGAGTTTTGGCCAATGGTATGCAAAGAGAGTGGTCTGTGTATCTTCCAGGGAGCGCCCTTAATGGAAGGTAGTCTGATCTTTTATGCCGATTCCTCCTATTGGCTGGAACACAGACCTGAAGGCTGGGGCTTAAGCAGTCAGGTTGGATCATGAGGTTAAAGTAGTGTGTTGATGATAATGGAGAAGGAAGCTGGAAAAAGCCTGTGTCTTATGATCAGGGAGCACCATAGCACACCTCGGCAGTTTACCTTTGGACTTTGCTTATGTAAGAGAGCATTAAACTTCAGTCTAAGTTTCTATTTCCTTGGTTTTTTTTTTTTTTTTTAAGATTTTATTTACTTATTCATGAGACACACACACACACAGCAGAGAGAGAGATTGAGAGAGAGAGAGAGAGGCAGAGACACAGGCAGAGGGAGAAGCAGGCTCCATGCAGGGAACCTGATTGCAGGAACTCGATCCCGGGTCTCCAGGATCATGCCCTGGGCCAAAGGCAGGCACCGAACCACTGAGCTACCCAAGGATCCCCTCCTTGGGTTTTATAACAATTTAATTTAATTTTAATGAAATGGGCACTATGACAGGCTGGCAGGGAAATGAAAAGATTTTCAGTGACTTCCTAGTATTTTTGAGTCAAGGTGGTTACTGATTCTCCCTATCCCGCAATGTTTGTCCACCTACTGTCCTTATGCCAGAATGACACTTGACAAGACAACAGCTTATTTATGATCAGAATCCATTCTGAGTGATCATTTTCAGGTGACAAAACTCCTGCTCCTGGAAGATCCTGGGAAAGTCACTGTCTCCTCAGTCTGGTCTTTATACAGCTGTCCCTCAGGAAAACCTGTTGGTGACAGGAGCCATCAATTCTGTCGTGCCAGCCCCTGGAGTCACCAGGAAGTTAAAAACCATCCTAATTGCCTTGTACTCAAGATGACTTCGTGAAAAGAAGCCCAGAGGACAGAGAACATGGAACAATGGGCTCAAACATCCAATTTGGAAATATTGGTACAGGGTGGATTGAAGGGCCAGGGATGTCAATTGGGAGCAAGGAGAAAAATTGGGAGGGCATTGAGATAATCCAGGAGACAAGTAACAAGAGATGGAGGTAAGGAACTGCCAGTAAGAAGTAAAGGAAACAATCCTTTAGTTCTAAATGCTGTGGGCATGAGATTTCATAGTGATTATTCATGGAGGGAAAAGGGTGGAATATTACCAGTAAAGTCCCACTTAGTGTGGGCAGAAGAGTGAGAGCCAGCCAAGTAACTGGAGAAGCTATGACCACCAAGGAAGGAGGAAGACCAAAGAGACAGGCATCACAGAACAGAGTGTGTTTTAAAAGAGATAGTGGTAAACAGAGTCAGAAGTACTAAAGAGATCAGGAAGGATGGGGGGAGAATGTAATCTGTTGGTCTTGGTGATATGGTGGCCATTGGGAACTCTATCCTGAGTGGGTCTGGTAGACTGATGGATGTGGAAGGCAGATTGCAGCTGAGGAACTAAGCCTCTCTTTCATCCTAGAGTCATGGAAGGTATGGGGTGAAGTGCTGTTTCTGTGGGATTGCAGAAAGTTCTGGAACACAGACATCAAATGAAAGTAATTCTTATAAGACCCTTGATGTGATCACATGGAACACTTTCAGTGCCTACGTATGTTACCTTTGATGCACTGGTAATGTATGAAAACAAAAGCTTCAGCATTGTGACCTCGCTCCACTGTTTTGGACATCTTGACTACTGCCCGGTCAGTGGCTCCAAAATCAACTAAGAAATTATGCACATGGGTGTGATAACAATATACCAAATGTTTACTGTCCACACTAAGAGATAGTAATGAAAAGTTCTGCTAATTAGGTCATGTTTATATTTCCATCATCATGGCTAATTACCTGTTTTATTTGATGATATGTTATTAAGTATCACCAGGGCACTTGTTTCGCAGCATATTTTAGACATCTTACAATGCTTTCTCTATCTTTTGGGCATCCTTACCAGCCAAGATTTTGCTTGTATTAGGAAGCAACGGGTAAATGGAACATGACAAGCAAATTATAGGATCTATGCCCTCCCTTTGCTCCTTCACAGTGAAACATGGTCATAGGCTGGTCAAATTTTAGCATCAGAAGGAATGAAATTATAAATATTATTTAGGTGAACAGTTTTCACCCCAGGAGTGGGGAGAAGATTTCTTGATGGGATGTGGGAATTTTATTCCAGTTACAAGACAAAACTGAATGTCACCATGTAATGCATTTCCTTAAAATTACTACAATTTTGTTTCTCAAAACTCTTTATATGTGGCCACTGTGAAGACAGAGTGACTACAAAATTGTGTTTCTCAGGAAAAAGAGAAAAAAGTAGACTTTTGGCGTCTACCATGGTAAGTTCCAGGGTTTTGAAAGAGTGATTGGTGGTTTAATTAGGGCAATATCTGTATTTTATGAATAGGAGACACTGAAGTCCGTAGGGGACGTGGGACTGTCACAGCATTGCCAGGTGTGGAAATGACAAAGTTAGAACTAGAATTCCAATCTCCTGCTTCTTCCTACTGACCTCTACCCCAATATAGTCCATACTGGAAAGGTAGGTGTGATGGTTATTTTTATGTGTCAACTTGAGTGGGCTAAGGGGTGCCCAAATAGCTGGTCAAACATCATTTCTGGTTGTGTCTGTGTTGGCATCTCAGAAAGAGATCAGTATTTATTTACTAATTTATTTTTTAATTTTTTAATTTTTAAAAAGATTTTATTTATTTGACAGAGAGGATACAAGCAGGGGGAGTAGTGGCAAGTAGAGGGAGAGGGAGAAGCTGGCTTGTAGCTCAGCAGGGAGCCCAGTGTGGGACTCCATCCCAGGATCCCCGGATCATGACCTGAGGCTAAGGCAGATGCTTAACCGACTGAGCCACCCAGGGGCCCCAGAGTTCAGCATTTAAATCTGTAGATGGAGTAAAGAAGATTGCCCTCACCAATGTGTGTGAGAACTATCAAACCTGTTGAGTGCCTGAATAGAACAAAAAAGCAGAGGAAAGGCAAATTTGCTCTCTTTTTACTTGAGCTGGGACATCCATCTGCTGCCCTTGGACTTGGATGCTCCTAGTTCTTGGACTCTGAGACTCAGACAGGAACCTCACTGGCTTCTCTGGTTCGCAGACCTTTGAACTCAGACTGAAATATTTCACTGGCTTTCCTGGGTCGCCAGCCTATAAATGGCAGATTGTGGGACTTTTCAGTTCCCATAATTGTATGACTTAGTCCCTGTAATAAATCTCTTTATGCACATCTATATAATCTTATTGGTTCTGCTGGAGAACCCTGACCAGTACAGCAGGATAGCTCAGCTCCGGGACCATAGACCACACTCTGAAGACCACACTCTGAAGGATTCACTCTGTACCTCAAGAGAATGGGGTTGCAGTAGTCACTACTATACTGGGATTGTTTTGATGGTTAAATGAAAAAAATATATGAGAGGTTCCCACCCAGTACTTGGCACACAGTGATTGCCCAAAAAGCATCATCTACCTTTAACGACACAGGCCTAGAGCTGGCTGTGGTTTTGCGGAGTTTGTCCCAATCTTGGTAAATCCCTATAAACTGAAATGTGGTCAGTGTTCACCAGACACTGATCTATTTGGTCTTCAGACACTTGCTGCTGGTCAATTTCAACTTAGACCCAATTATACCATGTTCAAACACCAAAGGCATGTGAGTAAAAACATACTCCTTGTTTTATTGTTTTCTACATATATGTATCTAAGTGAATAATCAGTAGGCAAGCAGTATATGGGATCTTGTTTCTAACTGAGGCCAGACGTCTGAAGCTGAGCAGAGAATTTAGCAGTAGTATTATGCTTCTGTCCCCCTATCTGAAAGGTCTGAGGCAAATTACTCAGCTCCTCTGTGCCTCCGTTTACTCATCAACAAAAGGAAGGTAGAAGAGGACCTACCTCTTGGGTTGTGAAGATAAAATGAGATATTGCACACAAAGTGCTTAGCCAGAGGCCAGAGAGAGTCCATCGTAAGTCCTCAAGTATTGGGCCACTGCTATTATTTCTACCTCCCCTGCCCTCTTCATCATCTCATTTTGGAGCTTGGCTCAAATCAGGAATGGAATATCCAAACCTTATGTTTAATTAATAGAGCTGTGAATGTGTTAGTAGCATCAGGCAGGCTGAAAGGAGGCCCAGCCTTTGTCCTCTGCTGTAGCCTGTCCATCTTGCAGGCTGATCAGGCAATGTGGAATGGGGAGGAGACACCCTGCATCCTGGGTTCCCTGAACCCTTGAATTCATGGGCTTAGACTTCACACTGAAGAGAAGCTTCAAGGGATTATATAGCATGACACGATCTCTCCTCAGTGTAATTTCCCACCTGTTCTGCTCTCTACCTCTTATTGACTGCTGATAAGATCTTTCCTTCTTTTTTTTCATTATTTATTTATTTTAGAGACAGAGAGAATACAAGTGTGTGTAGAGGGGGAGGGACATGGGGAGCTCGATGTAGGATTTGATCCCAGGACCCTGAGATTATGACCTGAGCCAAAGGCAGATGCTTAACTGACTGAGCCACCCAGGTGCCCCTGAAAAGTGCTTTCCTGATATCTGACTGTGTGTAAAGGTCTCCATTCCGAATCTGGGTGTCTGTGCTAAAGATGATGAGGATAATGGGAAGTCAGATATATGAAGCAACAGTCCAACCTGTACTGTGCATATGGATCACATAGGGAACTTGTGAAAATACAGATGGTTGACTCTTACCCTCAATCTTTGGACTCAGCTAGTTCAGCCCAGCATTCTGCCCTTTACTAAGCAGCAATCCAGATGATTCCATGCAGGATCATCCCTCAACCGCACAGTGTGAAAACGATTCTAACCCATGGTCATATTAATATTCTGTTGCTTTGAAACTTGTTGCTTACATAAGAAAATATTGGTTCTGGCAAGCAGAGACTGCCTGTGTTCAATCTGTATTAATGCACCACCCATCCTCCCATGGCCAACTCATTTCCTGAGATAGGCTTTAATATCAAGAAGCCCTTTTAAAATCCATTTTAACAATTACTTTCACTTTTTAACCAAAGGGAGAAATAGACAAAAGCGTAACATTGGAGAAAAAAAGGATACAGTTTGAAAACTTTAAAAAAAAATAATGGTCTTAAGATGCCAAACTTACTCATTTGGTCAGGGGAAGAAAAAAAGAGATTCAAAACTCACTGGCCAATTTATGAAGACTCGATTTAGAATTGATTTCTACCATGCAGACCAAACTCCTCAAGGATAGAGGTAGTCTGGTATAGCAGAGAGAGCACAGATATTTCTATTGGAAGACTTGATTTGAATCCTGGTTCCATCAATCCAACCATGTGACCTTAACTTCTTGGCTTCCCAGTGGGAATAAAGGTGTGGGAAACATTAGTGATAATAGATTTGCTTAGCCCAGCTATTAGTAGTATATCATGATCGCCGCTATTGTCATTTATCTTCTCTTTCCCACCAAGAAGGTGGGAAACATAATGGTATTATTTTATAACTCTGCTGTGAGGATTATTAAATATGATTATTAATAGGCTATACATTTAGTGCTTATGATGTTCCAGGTATTATTTTAAGCAATTTATGTATATTAATTCACTTAATCCTTACAACAACCTTATAAAGTTCTCTCCATTTTACAGATGAGGAAACTAAAGCTCATAGCTAGTAAGTTCATGATTCAAGGTCACACAGCTATAAAATAGGGATGAAGCTGGACTATTGTATGTGAAGAATGTCACTCAGTACCTGGCACACAGTAGACTGTCAACAGGAAAGAGTATTCATGGTGTTATGTGTAGAGAGAACCTTTCCTAAAGGACTGCCTTGGGAGTATAAGAGTCATGGCTGTGTAGAAATTCCACACTGGCTCGCATGTTAGCACAGATGAAAGTTCATTCGTTCATGGATGTTGGGTTTGGTGTTGCTCTGGCTAACAAAAAAGAGATACCTCTAAGCTACAAGCTACAAACAAGGATGGACATATATTTAAATTGGGTTTGGGTCAAATTCATCCCACGTGGTCTCCAAATTAAAGATACTTGTCTACAAAGAAACTTATACTGAAATTGTTATATTGTAAGGTTCCCGTTTAGTCCTGAGAATATGATTATGCTTCTTCTTAAGATGGGCTGGGAATTAAAAAAAAGTCCTCTCTTGAAGTTATATTTTGATGGGCCAGCATTAGACACAATAAAGGCAGTGATATTTAAGTTGATCAGGGACAGATGTTTAACATATTTTATGTAAGAATTGTAGACACAGTCAACTGCCAAAACAGACTGTTTCCTGCAACATTGGACAGATGGAACCAGAACATATACTCCTGAGGAGTCTGAACTCCTCAAAGTGACCCTAATTAAAAAAAAAATTAGTTTTGATCAAAGCACTCAAGACTTTTGTTTCTATATACGTTGTTCACTTTTTCATGGCTACAAAGGTCTGTGGGATGTAAAGTTCTCTTTCTCCCTCTCTCTGACTATGTGTGTGTGTGTGTGTGTTACACATGTGTGAATATCTCTGGTTTCAAAAGCATACTTCTTTTTATTTTCTTTCTATCATTCACTGTGGGAAAACCCAGTGTGCAGTACACATTGTTGGCTCTCTCCCCAGCATCTGCTCCCCTCTGCTCTTCCCAACAGCCCCTGATTTCCATCTGGGGACCTGGGGTCCCAAGGATGTTGACTCCACGCCCAGCTCAATATCTGGTCACCGCTCTGTTGGAAAGTCTCTGATGGCCTCCTTTCTTATTCAGAGTAAAAAGCCAAAGTGTTTCCACTGGACTGCAAGGCTCTATAGAGAGTGGTGCTGGTACCCCAATCTCCTACAGCTCTCCCCATTCTCTCTCTGCTCCTCCTCACAGCCTCTCTTGCTCTTCCTTAAATAGGGCAAGCATGCTCCCACTCCCAGGCCCTCATTAACTCTCTTGGAGAACATCTCACTGAATAAGACAGTGGATCTCTTGGAGAACATCTCACTGAATAAGACAAGCGAAGACCTTGACTGAATCTAATAGTTTTCCCCAAAGCCCTCATTTTTGCTCAAAGAAAAAAATATGCCAGTAAAGTCAGATTAATTTTAAGTATTCACTATTAAATGTTTCAAGAGGAGTTTGCACCAACGTTCTGCCCTGCTAAGAATTTAAGAGGATGTGTAGGAAGTCTTTCTTGTGTTCATAAAGAACAATGTGCAATTCAGTTTTGGAGAGAAGGCTTTGTTGAAAGCAATTGAAAGAGTTATTTACTGGGTTGGGTTCGATCTTGCTGCGTTTACACAGCATTGGCTATTCTGCCGATATTCACTTAATGAAACTTAAAAAATAAAAACATCTGGAAAATGTGCCAACTGATGCCTGCTTCACCAGTTTAGTTCTCTGGCTTGCCTCAAGTAATTTTAATAAAGTATGTTAACTCTACCAGGGTCTTGAAGGAATTCATGTTCTATAATCTGGCCCTCTCCCCTGCTACAAGATTTTTGGAAATAGGCCCGTGAATTTAATGAAATACTTAAAATAATACTCTAGGAGGATTTAAATCTTGATAATTATGCAAGGAGTTGTACTTCAGGTATATGTTTCTAAAATGACACATTTTGCCCAGAATTGTGATCATTGCACTTTAAAGGAGCTGTGGTCACCAGGATCAAATTTAAATAGAGTTTTCAATTCACAGATGACCCCCAAATGAAATTCATGCCACTAACAGTAGGGAGAAACTGTGCTACCACTCTCCGGAGTTTGCCTTATAATGACTCTGTTTAATTTCCTGTTTTAAAGAAAGAACTTGAATGGAATTTCTTCTTAAAGGATTGTTTGGTTTAAACCTGATCCTCCCAAATGCTAAATCCCTCCTAAATCCCTCCTTTGAGGATTTGGACTCCAGACTCACCTGAACGTATCATTTCAGTTCTTGGATGAGAGACGCACTCTTCATCATTCCAAAGCAATCCGAGAAAGTCCTTCTCCACCACAAATGGCACCAACAAATGTACAAAGCCCACTTTGTTCCGTAGGAAATAAAAATGTATTTTTAACAGTGCATCCTTGGCCTGAGAGAGGAAGAGCCTCCACCTGGACGTTAATGTAAGTCAGAATCGTTACCGTTCATAACAATAGCTATCATTGCCTTTTATGCATGTGGTGGTCAACGTATCTCTGTCTTGTTTCATTCAAGCACCATGATATCTGCATTTGCTGGCAACCCCAATCGGGACTTTTTTTTTTTTTTTTTTGCTATTCAACTCAGTTAGGAGAATGAGTCATTAACCAGAGAGTCTATGATCAGAGTCTTCACACTTCTCTGGCCATGGGCAGTTAGTGGAACAAAAGTCTTCCCGGTCACCCCCAACCAAGCTCTCTCACTTTCTAGTGGAAAGACAATTCAGTGATAATAAGAAGGGTCAGTGTCTAAGCAAATTATGTTTGTGTATATTGGCTTTAGCAATACAGGGGAGGATGATTCATTCTTAACCACAACACAAAAGATATGTGCAAGTTGAGTTAATGGAAAGTTATATGCTAGACATATTGCTCATACAAATAGGAATTTTTACACATTGTTGAGTTAAGCAAACAAGTTCACAAACTCAATCAACTGGGAGGCTAAACCAAGAATAATTTAAAATTAAAAAAAAAAAAACCCAAAACACCTTGAAGAGAAATTGAAAATGACAGTCAAGTAAGATAAAACGCTCCAACATATTCTACCCCCAGGGCTCAGGGATTCCAATGATCAGTTAGCTGATGGCTACATACATAGTAAGAGCGATATAGTTCTCTGAAACCATGACAGACAGATAGTTTTCTCAGCAGAAGGCAGAATTAAAAGCCAGAGTAATCTTCTGGTTCTAATGAATGAATACCAGGTTTAAAAAACTCCGAGTAATTCACTTATTAGATTACTAGGAAGTAGCCTTTAATCATGCATTAAAGTAAAAGTCCATGGAATTACAAATCTTTCACCCAGAAACCCCAAAAGAAAATACATACATTTAAAAAAAAGTTGACTTTTTGAGATAATTGTAGTTTTATGTGCAATATCTTATAAACTACAGTACAATATCACAACCACATTGACACGGACACAATCAAGATACAGAATATTTCCATCAACACAAGGGTCTCCCATGTTGTCTTTTGATAGCTATATCCACTTATCTCCCACCGTCACCCTCCTCTTCACCCCAGGCAACTGTAATCTGGTAACCATTTCTATAATTTTCTTATTTCAAGAACGTTATATCAATGGAATGATTCAGTATGTAACCTTTTGGAGAACTGCCAAATTGCTTTCCAGAATGACTATAACATTTTATTTTCTCACCAGAAATGCATGGGTGATCTAGTTTCTTCACATCATCTCCAGCATTTGGTGTGGTCTCTACTTTTTTTACATCAGCCATTCTGATAGGTGTGTAGTGATATCTTAGGAGGTTTCAATTTGTGTTTCCCTAATGGCCAATGACGTTGAACATGTTATGTGTTTACTTGCCATCAGTATATCCTCTTTAGGGAAATGTCTTTTTATGTCTTTTGCCCATTTTCTAGTCAGCTTATTTTTTTTTTCCTGGTGAGCTTGAGAATTCTTTTGTAGTCTAGATACTGGTCCTTTGTTGGATATGTGTTTTACAAATATTTTTTCTCAATATATTGCTTGTGTTTTCATCCCCTTGCAGGATATTTTGCTGAGCACAAGTTTTTGATTTGGATGAAGTCCAACTTACCATTTTCCCTCTTTTATGGATCTTACTTTTGATGTTAAGTCTAAGGACTCTTTGTCTACTCCTAGATATCAAAGATTTTCTGCTATTTTTGAAATTGTTTTATAGTTTTACATTTTACATTAGTTCTCTAGTCCATTTTTTATTTGTTTTTGCATAAGGCATGAGGTTTATATTGAAGTTCAGTTTTTTTCCGGCTATGGATGTCCACTTCCTTCAGCACCATTTATTGAAAAAACCCTCTTTTCTCCATTGAATTATTTTTACACCTTGGTCAAAATCAGTGGGCATATTTGGATGAATCTATTTCTGAGTTCTGTATTTAGTTCCATTGATCTATGTGTCTATCCTTCTGCCAATACCACAGTCTTGACTACTATTGATACATAACACATTTTGAAAATGTGTAGACTGATCTCTCTCATCTATTCTTTTTCAAAATTATTTTGATCATTTTAGTTCCTTTACCTTTCCATATAAATTTTAGAATAATCTTGTCTACATCTACAAACAATATTCTGAGATTTTTTTTACAGAAGTCAAATGAAACCTGTATAAAATTGGGGGAAGAAATGACAACTGGACTATTTTGAGTCTTCCAATCCATGAGCACACTAAGTCCTTCCATTTATTTAGATCTTCTTTGATTTCTTTCAGAAGTATTTTGTGCTTATTATAAGCATAGAAGTTCTGTAAGTATTTTATACAATATTTTTGTTTTTGAAGGATTTTAAATGGCATTATATTTTAAAACTCAGCATCCATGTGTTCATTATTGCTACATAGAAATAAAATTAACTTCCATATGTTTATTTTGTGACCTCGTTGAACTCATTTATTAGTTCTAGAAGTTTTTTGGTTGATTCCTTGAGATTTTCTAGGAGATAGTCATGTCATCTGTAAAGGCAGTTGTATTTCCTCCTTTCTTTTTTCTTTTCTTTTTTTTTTTTATTTCCTCCTTTCTCATCTGTATTCCTTTACCTTCATTATTGCATTGGCTGGCACTTACGCAAATTGTTAAATGAAGGTGGTAAGAATGAGCATCCTCCTCTTGTTCCTGAGCCTTTTTTTAAAAAAAAGATTTTATTTATTTATTTGTTCATGAGAGACACAGAGAGGTCTCCTCCCTAGCATTACTCCTTATCTTTCTTTTCTTTTTCTTTTTTTTAAAGATTTTATTTATTTGTTTGTTTATGAGAGACACAGAGAGGTCTCCTCCCCAGCATTACTCCTTATCTTTCTTTTCTTAATCTTTAAAAAAAGATTTTATTTATTTATTCATGAGAGACACAGAGAGACAGAGACGTAGCCAAATTCCCTGTGAGGAGCCCGATGTGGGACTCCATCCCAGGACCCTGGGATCATGCCTGAGTCCAAGGCAGATGCTCAACCACTGAGCCACCCAGACAACCTCCCTTGTTCTGGATCTTAGGGAGAAAGTATTCAGACTTTCACTAGTAAGTATAATTCCGGATGTAGGCTTTTTGTAGATGCTAGGAACTGAGTTAAAGAAGTTCTCTCTATTTCTATTTCTCTAAGAGTTTGGATCACAATGAGTGATTTTTGAAAACTGAACCAACCTTGCATCCTGAAAATAAATCCCACTTGGTCATGTTTTTGGAAGTTTTTACACAACAAATCTTACTAACAAAAATTTTTTTAATGGCGACTCAAATGATTTTTTTTTTATACTGAGTGAGCTGTAGTCTGTGTCTCTTGAAGAACTGGTCCATTTCATCTAAGTTGCTATATTTGTGTGTGTAGAGTTATTTATATTATTTACTTGTTATTTTTTGAGGTCTGCAGAGTCTGTAGTGATAACCTCATTTCATTCCAGATATTGATAATCCATGTCTTCTCTCTTTTTTATTGAGAAAAAAATTTTATTTATTACTATTTATTTTAAATTTTAATTTATTACTATTGCCTAAGATTTGTCAATTTCATTGATCCTTTCAAATATACAGCTCTTTTTTTCATAGACCTTTCTCCAAGAATTGTTCTTCTGTTTTCAGTTTCATTGGTTCCTGCTCCTGTTGTTATTTCTTTCCTTCTTTTTTGCTTTAGGTTTATTTTGTTTTTGTTTTTGTTTTTTTTTTTCTAGGATCTTGAGGTGGGAATTTGGATTCTTTATACGAGATTTTTCATCTTTACATACATTTAGCACTATAAATTTACTGCTCAGCAATACTTTAGCTGTGTCTAACAAATTGTGATATGCTGTGTTTTCATTTTCATTTAGTCCTTTGGATTCCCTAATTTCTCTATAAACTTCCCCTTTGACCTATTGATTATTTAAAAGTATGTTCTTTAGTTTCCAAATTTTGGTGATTTTCCAGTTAACTTTATTGATTTCTAGTTTGATTTCACTGTGGTCAGTTTTTTTATTTCAATTCTTTTAAATTTCTTAGTGTTCCTTTTATGGTCCAAGATGTACCACTTCTTTTTATATGTTCTGTAGGCATTTGAAAAGAATGTGTATTCTGCTGTTATTGGGTAGAGTCTTCTATAAATGTTGATTTGCTGATGCTGGTTGCTGGCACTATTGAGTTCTTCCACATGCTTAGTGATTTTCTGTCCATTTGTCCAATTAATTGTTGAGAGAGGACAGTTGAAATCTTGAAATATAATATTTTCTTTGTCTATTTCTCCTTTAGTTCTATCAGTTTCTGCTTTCCATATTTTGCAGCTCTAGGTTTGCAAACACTAGGTTTGGTGCATACAAACCTAATGTTAGTCTGTCTTCACGGTGGTTTGACTATCATCATGTAAAGTTCTTCATCTGGTGATTTTCTTTGCTTTAAAGTCTACATTATTCATGTTTTTGTTTGTTTCTACCAGTCTCAGCCTTTTAATGTGTATGTGTGTATTTTAAAAATGTAGTTGCATACAATATACTATATCTAATAATTTCTCTAATTGGTATATATATAATTTGTATTTAACATAATTAATTATATATTAGGGCTTAAGTCTGCCATTTAAATTTTTGCTTTCTTTTTTTTCTCTATTCCATTTTCTATTTCTTGGCTTTTATAGTCTACCTTTTTTTTTTTTTTTTTTTTAGAATTTCATTTGTATTTTAATAGCTATTTTAATTGTGGCTTTAGGTATTACATTATATACACACATAACTCGTTGGTCTACTGGTGCCATCATTTTTTTTTTAATTTTTATTTATTTATGATAGTCACAGAGAGAGAGAGAGAGAGGCAGAGACATAGGCAGAGGGAGAAACAGGCTCCATGCACCGGCAGCCCGACGTGGGATTCGATCCCGGGTCTCCAGGATCGCGCCCTGGGCCAAAGGCAGGCGCCAAACCACTGCGCCACCCAGGGATCCCGGTGCCATCATTATATCCATTTAAGTAAAGTGTAGTAACTTTATCTCCCTTTATGTCTATTAGCCTTTCCTGTTTATAATATAATCAACTTAAGAGTTCCTCTTTCTATACCTAGAACTACAATATGCAGTATTATAATTTTTTGCTTCCATCAAACATAACAGGAAACTCAATAGAAGGGCAATCTGTTGTATTTACCCATATTTTTGTCTATAGTCTTTTTTCTTCTTTCCTAATACTCTTGAGTTTTTTAAAAAATTTATAATTTTCTTTCTCTGGAGAACTTTCTTCAGCCATTCTTTTAGTGAAAAATTCTTGTTTTCCTAAGAAAATTGTCTTAATGTCCCTTTTATGACTGAATAAAAGAGAGAGAGAGAGAGAGACAAAACAAGTAACAGACTCTAACTATAGAGAACAAACTGATAGTTACCAGAGGGGAGGTGGGTGGGGGCACCTGGGTGGCTCAGTCAGTTAAATGTCCAACTCTTGATTTTGGCTCAGGTCATGATTTCAGGGTCATGAGATTGAGTCTGGTGTCAGGCTCTGCTCTGAGCATGGAGCCCACTTAAGATTCAATCACTCCAGTCTTCCTCTGTTCCCCCCATCCCCAGTCGTGTGTGTTAAAAAAAAAAAAAAAAATCTGGGTTTACAATTGTTTATCTTTCGGTACTTGAAAAATGTTCAAAAAAAAAAAAAAAAAAAGGAAAGAAAAAAGAAAAAGACCACTTTCTTCTTGCCTCCATGGTTCCTGATGAGAAATACACTGTCATTCAAATGAGTTTGCCCCCAGAAATGTCATTTCTGTCTTGCTAGTACCATGACTATTTCTTTATGTTTAGTTTTCAGAAGTTTGACCATGATGTGTCTTGTAGATTTTGGATTTATTTTGTTTGGAGTTTGCTTAGGTTCTTGCAGCTTTATTTGCCAATATGGGAACTTTCCAACCATTAATTCTTCAAGTACTTTGTAGTTTTTTCTTTTTCTCCCTTCTAGGATTTTGAGGGCACAAATTTTATAGTAACACGTGTTCCTGAGGTTCTGTTCATGTTTTTTTTTTTTTCAGTCCATTTTTTTTCCTTTGTTGCTTAGATTGAGTAATTACTAATTTTCTGTCAGTCAGTTCAATTATTCTTTCTTCTGTCCACTCTCTTCTGCGTTTAAACTCATTCACTGAGTTTTAAAATTTCGATTATTGTATTTTTCAGTCATAAAATTTTCATTTGGTTCTTCACTGTATCTTTTACTTATTTGCTGAGATGTTCTATTTTTAATTTGTTTTGATTCTGCTCATGAATGCTCACTGAAGCAGTTTTATCATGGCTGCTTTAAATTTTTTTCCGTGAAATTTTTAATTTTAATTCCAGTATAGTTAACATACAGTATTCTAATAGTTTAAAGCATACAATATAGTGATTCAACAATTCTGTACATTACTCAATGTCCATCATGTTAAGTATACTCTTTAATATTCTTCACCTATTTCACCATCCTCCCCCACCTCCCCTCTGGTAACTATCAGTTTGTTCTCTATAGTTAGAGTCTGTTATTTGGTTTGTCTCTCTCTCTCTCTCTCTCTTTTCCTTCTTCGCTTGTTTGTTTTTTTCTTAAATTCCACATATGTGTGAAATCATATGGTATTTTTCTTTCTCTGACTTATTTCACTTAACATTATACTTTCTAGCTTCATCTTGCAAATGGCAAGATTTTATTCTTTTTATGTGTGAAATTATACACACACACACACACACACATACACTAGATCTTCTTCATCCATTCATTTACTGATGAACACTTAGGCTATTTTCATAATTTAGCTATTGTAAATAGTGTTACAATAAACAAGGCACCTATTCTTTTGAATTAGTGGTTTTATATTTTTTTTGGTAAATACCCAGTGGTGCAATTGCTGAATTGTAGGGTAGTCCTATTTTTAACTTTTTGAGGGAAATTCATACTGTTTTCCATAGTGGCTGCACCAGTTTGCATTTCCAGCAAAGGTTCTTTTTTCTCTACATCCTTGCTAACACTTGTTTCTTGATTTTTGGGTTTTAGCCATTCTGACTGGTGTGAGGCGGTATCTCACTGTAGTTTTGATTTGCATTTTCCTGATGATGAGTGATGCTGAGCACCTTTTCATGTGTCTGTTGACCACCTGTACTTTTTTTTAGAGAAATGTCTGTTCATAGTGTCTGCCCATTTTTTAATTGGATTATTTGTTTGCTTTAAGTTCGTATCAGGTAATTTTAACCTTCCTCTCATCTTGATTTTCAGACATATTGATTGCCTTTATAAATTGTTTGAAATTTTTCTGGTTCTTGATATGATGAATGGTTTATGACTAAAGCTGGAAAACTGGGTGTTAGGAGACTCTGGAATGTATTTGGACTTTCTGTTTTAGCTGACTCTGCTGACACTACAGCACTTTCCTCTGACACAAAGCCTTTAAGATTCATCCATGTTATTGTATGTAATAAGAGTTCATTCTTTTTTTTTAAATTATGGAATAATATTCCATCATATGTATATGCCACAGTTTATCTATTCATTTTTGAAGGACACCAAGCTTGCTTTAAGGTTCTGTAGATTATAAATAGAACAGCTATAAATATTCATATTCAGATATTTGTGTGAATATATTTTCATTTTTCTTGGGTAGGAATTAGCAAACATTGCCTATAAAGGCCTGAGAATAGATACTTTAGGCTTTGTGGGTTCTATTTAATAAGGTATTTTTTCTCCCTCTGTTTCATATTAATTTTTTTAAAAAATGTGTTAAAATTTACTTTGCTGTTTCATATTCATTTTTTAAAAAAATGTGTTAAAATTTACTTTGCAAGCAAAACAAAACAGGTTGGAGGCTGGACTGGGCCCATAATTTGCTGACCCCTGCACTAGGGTAAATATCACTTAGTTTATATATTGTGACTTAGACTATATCTCTTTACATAAATGTTAGGTGATTGGCCTAATGATTAAAGAATATACGTATTTAATGTCACATAATTTATTTGGAAGTGGTATTTTACCACTTCAGATACAATGTAGAAAACTCATTACCAGGTAGGTCTCATTATATTCCTCTCTTTGTGTTATAGTTGTAATATATCATATCTGTATACATGAAAAACTTTCTATACAATATTAAAATTTTAGCTTTCAGTCATCAAATATTTTAAAGAGTTCAAGTGAGAGTTCTTTATATTGACTGAGATTTTTTTTTAAAGATTTTATGTATTTATTCATGACAGACACAGAGAGAGAGAAAGAGGCAGAGACACAGGCAGAGGGAGAAGCAGGCTCCATGCAGGGATCTGGACATGGGTCTGGATCCGGGATCAGGCCTTGGGCTGAAGGCGGCGCCAAACCGCTGAGCCATCCAGGCTGCCCTATTTACTGAGATATTTACCATTTTTGTTGCTTTCCCTCCATTTCTGATGTTCCAATTTTTCCTTCTGGTGTCATCTCCATTCTGTTGAAGTATTTCCTTTGGCAATTTTTTTTAGAGCAGCTCTGCTGACAATGGATTCTTTTAGTTGTTCTTCCCTGAGAATATCTTTATTTTATCCTCATCACTAAAGGACTTTTTCCACCGGATGTAGAATTCTGGGTTAGCAGTTCTTTATTTTCAGTGCATCAAAAATGTTGTGTCACTTTCTTCAGGCATCCTTGGGTTTTGGAGGAGAAATGTGCAGTCACTTGACTCATTGTTTCCCTTTAGGTAATGTATTATTTTCCTCTGGCTGCTTTCCAGGAAATTTGTTTGAAAATTCCTTCTCTTGGGACTCCTGGGTGGCTCAGTGGTTGAGTTGAGTGTCAGCCTTTGGCTCAGGTCGTGATCCTGGGGTCCTGAGATTGAGTCCTGCATCAGGCTCCCCACGGGGAGCCTGCTTCTCCTTCTGCCTATGTCTGACTCTCTATCTGTGTCTCTTGCAAATAAATAAATAAATAAATAAATAAATAAATAAATAAATAAATAAATAAAATCGTTTTAAAAAAGGGAAAATACATTCTCTTGAATGCAGTACTTTGGTTATGTTTGGTCTTGAATTTCTTTGGACTTATCCAGTTCATGGCTAGCCATAATTCTTGAATCTGTAGGTAAATGTCTTTTGCCAAATTTGGGAAGTTTTCAACCATTGATTCTTCAAGTACTTTTTCAGCATTTTATTCCTTCTCCTTTTCTTCTTCTTGGACTCTAATGTCATGAATGTTAGACTTTTAGTTAGTGGTTCACATGTCCTTGAGCCTTTGTTAACTGCTAAATGATATTTTTCTCTCTATTGTTCAAATTAGACAATTTCTATTGATCTAGCTTCAAGTACATGGACTCTTTGCCCATTATCTCCAATGTGCTCCCATACAAGCAGTTTTAAAATTTGGTTACTGATTTTTTTTGTTCTAAAATTTGTTTGGTTCATCTTAATATTTTTTTTATTTCTTTGCTGAGACATTCTGTTTTTCATTTATTTCAAGTGTGCTTGTGATTACTTGTTGGAACATTTATATAATAGCTGCTGTTAAGTCTTTGTAAGATAATTCCCCTATCTATGTCATTGTCGTGTTGATGTCTGCTGATTGCCTTTTCCATGCAGTTCGAGGTTTTTCTCATTCTTTGTATACTCAGTAATTTGGATTGCATTCTGAACATTTTGAATATTATATTATAAAAGTATGTGTCTTGTTTAAATCTGATGAAAATTGTTGATATTTTTATTTTAGCAGGCAATCAAAATAGTGAGGTTAAGACCACAAATTCCAACCTATGAGCATTGTTTCCAACGTCATTTCAATTTTCAAATCTTCACGGTGCACTTAAGATCTGTCCCACTTGTGTGTCTCTCAGTGGTTAGTTTGGGACCCTGGCTATGATCTATCTGTTATTTCAATTCTCACAGTCTCTGGTTAGCAGATTAGGATCAGACTCTTGCATACACAGTTTAGGGTAAGACCATGTGTTCATAAGTAACTATAAGAGTTGCTTTCTCAAGTTCCTCTTCTTCCATGTCCTTGATACTTTTCACTTCCCTTGGGTTCCTCTTTTTGGTCCTGTGGCTTGAAACTAGGGCTTTAGTTATCTGTCACGCATGTTTGTGACTTTACCCATGTCTGGGCTCAAGTGGCAAGAGGATAGAGAAGGAATCAAATGCAATGGAGGAGTTGTTCCACTCTCGTGGGATCACATCTCCACCTATACTAGAGGAAGATTCCCTTCTTTCAGAGTTCTGGCTCCTGCCAGCTCCAGTGGCAGCCTCTGTCACTGCCCCTATGGGATTGCCTAAGGGACAAGGTGGGAGAGAACCAAGAGAAGGAAAAAAAAAAAAAAAAAAAAAAAAGGCGGCAAAATGGAGGATTCCTGCACTGTCTCTGAGTGTTAGAAATTTCCTGTCCCCTCTTCTCTAAAGAGGACCTGAAGGTTTCTCCTGGAGCATTCGTGCACCAGCGCTCTCTTTGGGGTTTTGGGCTGCACAGTGTTCAGGCCAGAGCATGCTAGAAGAGAAAAAATGGTAAGTTCACAACCACTTTGTAACTTCACAACCAGAATGCAACTTCACATTCTAATCTCCCCCAATTCACCTGCTATCAATTACATTTGAGAGTCCTCAAATAACTGCCCTATGCATTCTGTCAAAATTATGTAATTACATTCAATAAGAGATACAGTGTACAGTATGCTTATTCCATCTTACCTGGAAGGAGAACCTTATAATATATACATTTTTAAAATTCATCAACCCCTGTCATAAAATGCCTTCTGCCATACTTTGACAATCACCAGTCAAAAGCAAGGTGGTTCAATCTCCTTTTTTTTTTTTCCTAAGGGAAAGAACAAATGTATATTTATCAGTCTTTTCATCATGACACAGGTCCCATTAGTTAAAAACATGCAACTTAAGGTCTTAGCTTCTCTAAGCATCTTTGAAAAACTATATACCTGGATGCTATGACTTTAGCTCTTGGTGGAAATGTGCTCAAGACAGTGATTAAAAACAGACTTTGGTTTTTATCCAAAGTTGAGAAAAGAAAAAGTAATCTAAATTTTGCTTTGTTATCCTTTGCAATTCTACTTTGGAAGACATTGTCCATTTTGTTCAACAATGTTTAAATAAAACATTCCTCTTTGAATTTCATGTAAAGAAAAGGTTCATCACTTCTTATGAACTCACATACTTCTTATATGACTCAAGTTTTCTCTTTGTCCTGCCTTTTAGGATTATCAGAACTTCCCATATTCTTTGTTCAACTACACTGACTCTCCTTAGCTAGGTTTCTTGGAACAACTGTTTCTCCCCTATCATTCTCACTATTTTGTACATATATTATTGGTAGAGACTAAGTCATAACTGGATAAGATGCAATGGGAAGGTTATTAATCTCCTCTTTCCCTTTTCTTTGCTCTTGTGCTCTTTAGAAAAAATACAGTGTTGAACCTGGGTGATAAGTACATAGGATTTCATAATTTAATTGTATCTATTTTGTATATTCCTGAAATTCTACTTAGTAAAAAGTTAAAAAAAATGAAATGATTGTAATAGTGTGGCACTGCTATAGGAATAAAAAGATGATCACTGATATAGAATAGGTAGCCTGAAACAGACTCAACACACTGGATTCTGACATTTATGTTGAAGATGCAATCATAAATCAGTGGGGAACTTTTTTAACAAATACATAATCTGATGGCAGTGGGTTAGCTATTTGTGAAAAAAAAAAAAAGCTTGACTTTTTACTTTACATAACTACCAAATTAATTTTAGGCATATGTAAGAGTTAGGGGGAAAATTAAACCATAAATATGTAAAAAATAAGTGATTACTGACTTCATTTGAGGAAGAACTTTCAAAGTTGAAAACAGAAGAAAATAATCTGAAAGGTTAAAGATTGTATTACATAAACATCTCACACTTTGCATTTTGCTATAAAAACCATCAATAATAATCCAGTAACAAACTGGCAATAATATTTGTCACAAATATCACTGGCAAAAGGCAAGTATTCTCTAGCATTGCTAAACTGGATAAATAAATAGTAAAACTCAAGCAAATAAACAGTCAAATATCTTGATAATCTACGAAATAAGAAATAGCTAATAAATATGTAAAACAAATACATCCTTCATCAATAAGCTATTTAAGAGAAATCAAAACTATTACTGTTATTTATCTACAAGAACTTTAAATTTTATTTTTTTATTTTTAATTTTTTTAATTTTTATTTATTTATGATAGTCACAGAGAGAGAGAGAGAGGGAGAGAAAGAGGCAGAGACACAGGCAGAGGGAGAAGCGGCTCCATGCATCGGGAGCCCGACGTGGGATTCGATCCAGGGTCTCCAGGATCGCGCCCTGGGCCAAAGGCAGGCGCCAAACCGCTGCGCCACCCAAGGATCTTTTAAATTTTTAACTTTAAATTTTTAAAATACTGCACATTTGGTTCAGTAAATTCACTTCCAGGAGTTTATTTCAAGGATACAATAATATGAATATAGGGGTCTATGGGTGTCTCAGTCAGTTAAACATCTGCCTTTCACTCAGGTCATAATCTCAGGGTCCTGGGATCGAGCCCCACATTGGGCTTTCTGCTCAGCAGCAAGTCTGCTTCTGCCTCTGCCTCTCCTTCTGTGATCTCTCTGGATCTCAGGCTCTCTCAAATAAATAAATAAATCTTTAAAAGAATAATATGAATATGAATTATATATTATATAACCACATATTCTGTACATGAATTATATATGTGAGTATATATATAAAACTATGTGCTCCAGTGAGCAATTGCAAACACACTTGACACAAATGAAAGATAGAATATTGCAGCAGAAAAACAAAAGATACAAAGAAGAACCGAATAGAAACACACACACACACACACACACACACACACACACACAGGCGTTTGCTGCTGCCTTAGATAAAAACATCTGGAAACAACAGAACTGTCCAGCGTTATGATAATGGTTTGGTAACCAAGAGCATATCCATATAAGAAATATTTTGTAGTCATTTCATATTGACTACAAAATATTTCATTCCATCAATATGAAATGATGTTCAGAAAATATTATTTTTCTCCAGGGACTGTGGGTATGGAAGGAATGGGTAATTGAGTATCCAAATGGCATGATTGGAAAGAGATAGTGATGATTAGACAACAATGTGAATATACTTAACGCCACTAAACTGTACACTTAAAAATGGTTAAAATGTTAATTTTACATTATATGAATTTCACCATAATAAAAAAAAGAAATATTTTGTGATGTAAGAAAATACAACAAGAAATGATGCTATGTTAAAAATGAGGCTCTTCCCCCGAGCGGCCTGAGGTGACCTCCAGAGATGGTTCACTACTCGCTGAACCCAGAAAACCCTACAAAATCATGCAAGTCGAGAGGTTCAAATCTTCATGTTCACTTTAAGAACACACGTGAAACTGCCCAGGCCATCAAGGGTATGCATACTCGAAAAGCCACCAAGTATCTGAAAGATGTCACTTTGCAGAAGCAGTGTGTGCCATTCTGTCGCTGCAATGGTGGAGTTGGTAGGTGTGCGCAGGCCAAACAGTGGGGCTGGACAAGGGTTGGTGGCCCAAGAAGAGTGCTGAATTTTTACTGCACATGCTTAAAAATGCGGAGAGTAATGCTGAACTTAAGGGTTTAGATGTAGATTCTCTGGTCATTGAGCACATCCAGGTGAATAAAGCCCCCAAAATGCGACGTAGAACCTACAGGGCTCATGGCCGGATTAATCCATACATGAGCTCTCCCTGCCACATTGAGATGATTCTTACTGAAAAAGAGCAGATTGTTCCTAAACCAGAAGAGGAGGTTGCACCAGAAGAAAAAGATTCCAGAAGAAACTGAAGAAACAAAAACTTACGGCCCGGGAGTAAATTCTGCATAGAATAAACGCAAATAAAAATTTTTAAAAATGAGGATGTTTTTATTTGTATTATAGGGAATCTGCCCCTACACTGTGTACTAATTCACAGCTGGTGATATGAATTAGAAATAATAAAACAATAATCTAAAGATGCCCAAGGTCCATGTATCTCATATATATCAAATCCTAATTTCCAGGGAAAACTTGTTTTTATTTTATTCAAAAATTATTTTAAGAATTAAATCTATAATTGATTTTAGTGCATGTCTCTGAGAAAGAACCATTCTTTTATTTTATTTATTTATTTTTTTAGAACCATTCTTTTAGATTATAGGTAGTATGTATGTATGTATGTATTTATTTATTTTTATTTATTATTTATCTATTTGTTTATTTATTTGGAGAGCCAAGCCGTGCAGCAGGGCAGAAGGAGAGAGAATTTCAAGCTGACTGCACTGAGCACAGGGCCTGACATAAGGCTCAATCTCATGACCCTGAGATCATGACCTGGGCTGAAATCAAGAGTTGGACACTTAACTGACTGAGGCACCCAGGCACCCCAAGATTATAGTTAGTCTTTAAATTAGGGCCTTGAGAAGAAATAATAATTACAATATAATCTCAAATGTGTCAAAGGAAAAAGAAAATAGACTCCAAACCCAAATGTACACAGAGATTTACTGAGAAGTTATCAACAGAAATCTTTGTAAGGTGAGATAAAACATGACTCATTATTTATTCTTTGTGTGTGTTATTTCAAGTTTCCTACATGGCTATAAGATGTACAGTCAATAACATAATTTACAAAAATTAGTAAGTAAATCAGTTGATGGATGCTTATGAAGACAAGAGATTTCCCGTTTTAAAACTTGAAAGTATCCCAAACCTCGACTTTTACTACACTATCTTCCTTGTCATTGCAGCCAAATGTGTTCTGTTTATTCCAGAGTCAGTCAGAAAGTGAAAAAAATATACCTACCTTTGTTGGGGCAATAAGATGACAAATGGCCAACTCTCTCTCTTTTCCTGTTCCTTCTCTGCCCTAGCCCATTGCAACCACTGAATGTACGGGCTATTTTGGGTTTAGTCTCATAATCTGTATAGGTAGGGAGGCAGCTATAGAGGTCTTTAGGACTGTTTCTGTGGGACTGGCTTCTTTATTTTGATTTAACCTCTTCCTTACCACACAGACCTTCATGAAATCAGGCTCAGAGACTGAGACATTTTGGCCAACACTTCGGTTTGTGTGAAATACAGTCTCTCCTCTTGCTTACCATAAAATACCATGCCCACCTCCATCAGACTTCCATCGTATCTAATCATTTTCCTTGGTGTAAATCACTTCTCTCTGATGAGCCAATGTATTGCAAAGCCCAACCCAGTTTTCCATTATAATGTATCTCTATAACATTTATAGTTACATTTCGAGTGGTGAACTTCAAGCATATTTCCCCCCTTTTCTATTAGATAATAGAAACCATGAGGACACAGACTGAAGGTTAACCTTTGCTTACTACCTAGCACAGTGCCTGGTTTATTATAGGGTCTCGGCAATCCTGGTTCTCTTGCACTGGTTTCTTAAGTCCCACAGTTAACACACTTTCATAGAGCTGTTATAATGTGCAAGTTGGAAAAATGCCATTCAGAAAGAAAGGTATTTGAAAAGGAAGAGGGAAGAGGACTTCATAAGTCAATGAGCATGTTAACGTGTATGAGGGCAGAACTTGAAAAGTAACAGGTTGGTCATGCTCTTTTCCAAAACACCTCCCAAATTCAGGGGCTGGAGAATTACTCGCTTAGGAAAGTTCCAAGATCCAAACCAAATGATAATTTTGTGCTGGATATTTCCCCTCCCTCCAGTTCCACGCTCTTCTTTACCAAGCTCTGTGCTCTGGGAGGCTGATTTTCATGGCCTTCATCAATGGACTCAACCTTCCCTCTGAGTTTCTATTGAATGAAGTCAATTGGGACCATTGGCACAAGATCTGAGAGTGAGGTCGTCAGGCTTATTTCCTTTCTACCTTGTTCCTCCATTCTTCCTTCATCTACAGTTTGGCCATGTATTCCTACCGAAGGTCATGCTTGCTGTAAGGTAGCCCTCAAGCTCCGTTGGACTTTTGGTGAAGTTTTGTCTCCTTGCCCCTTCAAGCATGGGCTGACACAGCCCCTCTGTAGTTAAGCACGAGGCTCTATACCACCCGTTGCTGGTTTCCCTTAACCTTACTCACACTTTTATAAACAATGATTTACTTTTATTCAATACTTCATGACTGTCCCATGGGAGGCAGCCATGCGTGTCCTGCTAAGACTCCAAGCCACACTTCTCTTGATGTGGGGTAATTTTTTTTCCCCTTTATGCCTTCACTGAAGAGCTAAGCAGTGTCTGCTAGCCGGATGGCAATGATGGCTTCAAGATGAGGCTTCTTCACGAGATCTTGTGGGATGAGGAATGCTTTACAGCAGAAAAAAAGCATGTGAAGCCAGATGGGCACATTGAAGTCAATCAACATGCATAAAAGGCATGATCCCAGTGCTCACCCCAACCCTCAGTGATTTTTCTCATCTAAAGAAGTGTAGCTTTTAAAAAAAGATTTTATTTATTGAGAGAAAGAGAAAGCATATGTGTGAGAGAGAGAGCCTGAGCAGGGAGAGTGGCAGAGGGAGAGGGAGAAGCAGATTCCCCAGTGAGCAGGGACCCCGATGTGGGGCTTGATCCCAGGACCGCAGGATCATGACCTGAGGCAAAGACAGATGCTTAAATGACTGAGCCACCCAGGCACCCCTGAGGTTTGGCTTCTGAATAGCAATGGTAAGAGTCATAATACCAGTAAAAACAGTAATACTGATGCCTCTAATAACAACTCACATCTATCCACCACTTACCACATGTCAGGCACTTTAGTTGGATTATGTTCTTTAATCCTCCTCTGTGAGTAGACATCACTGTCATTTTCTTGGATGAGAAAACCAACCTCATTAATAATTGTATGTTGGTTATGTATTTTGGACATGCTGGTTTAGATATATCTTTTTTTAAATTTTTATTTATTTATGATAGTCACAGAGAGAGAGAGAGAGAGAGGCAGAGACACAGGCAGAGGGAGAAGCAGGCTCCATGCACCGGGAGCCTGATGTGGGATTCGATCCCGGGTCTCCAGGATTGCGTCCTGGGCCAAAGGCAGGCGCCAAACCGCTGCGCCACCCAGGGATCCCGGTTTAGATATATCTTATTAAAATGAATTACAATGATTTTTTTTTTTTTTTTTTTGCTTTTGAAGTCATGTCTACTACAGAATTTGAAATTGCACATTTGGCTTGCAAGATGTCTCCACTGGGCAGTGTTGGAGCTGAGTGGAGGCTATCTCATTAGCCTCGGTTGGGTCTACTGCTAAAACTGTACATCTGCAGCAATAACAAAGAAAGACCTTTGCTTTTGATAACATTTAGAGGGAGCAGCGGTGGAAGAAGGAACGAGACATGTTTCTGCGGCTTCGAGAAAACCACAGCTTTGCAGGTTTATCTTCACCAAGAGAGGGATCTGCTTTGTGGGGCTTCAGCATGTGCTTCTCTAAATATTCTGATGGTTGAATCCAGCCCAAAAGCAAACATTTCAAAGCCTTTGGCAGAAGCAGTTTAGAGAGAGGCATCCAAGCCATCAGGCCAACAGATGATGTTTACTTCTTGTGACGTAATAGTCAAGTCAAATTTTATTTCATAGCAGTTACTTTCATGTCCTGAGAATAGAAAAATCCCTTCAGATGACCAAAACACCCCTGCACAACCCAAATCCCATTAAATAAATCTGTGTCTGTGGAAAACAGTGATTCTTTCTTCCAGTCAAGACAGGTCTTTAACCTCCTGAGGTGCTTCTTACATTAGTAGGAGAGAGAAAGAGAGAGTGAGAGCGAGAGCATTTCTTTAAACAGACTGATAAGGCTTGGTTCAAAGGTATGCCACGGAGTTCAGGAGGGTGATTTGGAGAGCTCAGCGCCCTCCTGAAATGCTTGGCATGGGACAAAGACTGTTAGAAACAATAAGCAATGCTGCCTTACACAAAGGCTTGACATTTTCCAAAGTCCTTCTGCATCCATGATTTCACTGTACCACCCTCTACCCCCACCTCACCCCCCACCCCTCTTCTTGGAGATGAAGAAACACAGCTCCAGCTCAGCGCTGCAGAGAAAGGAGAAGATTTGGAATCAGTGCTTGCACTTAAATCTCTGCTTTTCTAGCTGTGTGACCCTGGGCAAGTTACTGAACTTCTCTAAGCGTCCTTTGACCTATTTGCAAAATGTGGCTAGTACAGACTCAAAAGGCTATATGATTTCATTTATATGACATTTTAGAAAAGACAGAACTATAAGGACAGAGGATTCTTAGTTCCAGGGATTAGTGCTGGGTTGGGGGAGGTTGTGATGAGAAAAGTTTAGCACAAGGGGAAGGTTTGAGGTGAAAGAACTGCTTTGTATCTTCACTGTGGAGATCATACAACTAGATGCATTTATGAAAACTCTTAGAACTAACTGTATGGGCGAAAAATAAGTGAATTTTACAGAATGTAAATTTTAAGACATTTAGGCAGTTAAAAATGGGCTAATAAAATGTGTCTCTCAGGGTTGTTGTGGCATCTGAGTTTACACAGTAAATAGTAGGGTGACGAGTGAAACTATTCATTTTTCATCCTAACTTGCTCTTTCGAAGCTTATAGCTGCTGGAGAGAAAGACAAGAAATAGAACCAACCAAATTTAATTTCAACTCTTCAAACTGCTGACAAAGAAACAGGGCAGTGAGTTTACCAGTAAGAAAACTTGACAGTCTTCTTTGCCCTCTCCACTTGCCCATTTTATCTTCCACCGGTGGCCCCTTCCCTGCCCCACCAACTCTAAACTTTCTCACCAAGTTTCACACAGATCTAGTTGTTTCTTGGTTATTTGTTTCAGGCACGCTGCCAGCTGGCTTGATCTGCCTCCTGCTACAGAAAACAAATCTCTCCTCCATTTCTCATGTGTTACCAGCCTAACAAATAAACTACTGTCTACGTCTTACACTGATTCCTGCAAACAACCCAGGCCTTCCCACGTGGAGTGCTTTTCCACAGGCTGGGATTTTTGAAAAGATGAAATATAACAGACTGGCAGCAGTGTGGTCCTTGGAACTGGCCGAGGGTATTTTTAGCTGCTAGGGTTTCATTAATGGCACTGGCTGCCGTTGGCCATTGCTGGTGGATTCCTCTGTCTTGCTGAGGGGAGTGTGTGGCTTTGAAATAGAATTAAGTCTGCCTGAAGGGTCCCAGCTCTGGTTCTCAGGGATTTCATAGTCACGTCTTCATTTTTAGGATGCTCTGAATTTTAGAGGCCTTTGTGGTGGGGATGCAAGGAGAGAAGTGGTTTCCCCACCCTCTCCACGACATGAGTTCCTTTCTGCCATTGCCCGGTAGATCAGCCCAAGCTTTACAGCTTCTTCTCCTCACCCCATGCCCAGATGAGGAGTTTTAAGACCCTGGCATCCTTCCTTGTGAAAGAGAGCTGAGGATTTAGACCTAGAACACTAGAAACAAGGAAAATGGGAGCTGGGTTGCAGAGGGTTCTCATTAGGTGTGCCCTCAAATGCCTTGACATATTGTGATCTTCCTATCAACAGAGGCATTCAAGAGGAGGATGGACTTGGGAGAAATTTTGCTGCATCCCAGAGGAGCTGGTGCTTTCAAAGTTCCCCTAAGCTCAAGAGTCCGTGAATCCACATGGCTGCTTGACTTGAAAAGTCAGATGCTGACCCAGGGAAGGTGTGGAATCAAACTCTCCTGGAAATTAGATGACACAGTACTGGGCTAGATACCTTCTGTCTGTTCCTCTGGCTCTACTTTCCACTCTTCTAGAGTCTTCTGTGTTCTGGGAGGCTGACAGAAATGCATTACATCCACAGGCTCTGGGTCCCCAGGCTTCCAGGTGAATCTGGCCACATGGGACCCCAGAAGGGTGATCTAAGGGAGGGAGAGAAGTGAGGCTAGGGTTATATTCCCTTGACTCTCCTGCTATGGATGAGACACAGAATGGATGCGCTCCTTGGACAAATATGGTTGTCTGTCTTTCCGTTCTATTTCCTCCTCATGTCCTGTCAGGCCTAGTCGAGTTCTGTTCTTACCCTGAGTCATTACCCAGCATTTCTCTACATCTGCCTGCACCCTTGCAAACCGTCCTTCTGCTACACTTGCCTCAAGTGATTCCAACTGGGTAGACCATCTCTTTCCTGGCAGGGCCCCAACTGACACAAATATTAATACAGACCTACCCAGTGTGATGAAGAAGATGACACAGTTCTTGCCCTCAACTGCTTTCCACAGTGGTTATGGAGATAAGACGAAGATCTTGGGAGGGGGGGAATGGACACATTTTTGTTGTGGTGGCTGTTGACTACGTGAGCTCTTGTAACCCTAGGAGACGAGAACCCTGCCTAGATACGTCAGCCAACAAGACTAAATTCAGCTAAAAATAAAACAAACCAACTCTTACATGAATTCAGTCGAACAAATGTCTTCTTTTTTGGCTTTCTGACAAGACAGATTGACCGAATGTTCCTTCTGGACTGGTTGTTTTGGCATGGTGTTCAGACACGGCCTCTGACAGCATCTGCGTAATGACAAGGTTGACTTTGGAGGACTTGTGCACAATGGGGACCGGTGGTTTCTGGCAGCCACGGAGTGACCTGGGAGGGTCAGAATGAGAACACACATGTTGGGGCTGGATCCCAGGATAAGGTAAGAATACTGCCCTGGGGGACCCCTACAGCTGCCTGGTCATGAAGCGGAACGAGGCTGAATTCCCTCATGAGGGAAGCACCTGCAGAATCATTAATAAGATCAGGAAACCAGTGCCCTTTCAGGGAGGAGCGCCTCGGGGAGGAAAAATGTGCTCACGTATTCATGAAGGGGCACGTGAAGAAGCCCAAGAGGCTACACACCATGGTTTATGGAACTGGGCAAAGGGCTTTGCATAGAGTGGGAGCATAAACACTTGTATGTGGATACTTTGGTTTTTCTGTCAAGCTTTCTGTTTCCCTTTAGGTTAACACTGATCAAGTCAGGGTTGTGCCACATTTGTTCCCTTTATCTCCAGGCCTCAACACAATATCTGACACATAGAAAGTGTTTAACAAATAATTGTTGAATGAGAGTGGAATTGATATGCCTTCCTCACCTGTGAGGCCACATTCCTCTTCCTGCTCCAACTGCATAATCCTGATGTCTGATCTCTCATCGGTGTTTTTCTAAGGAGTTGTACCTCCTGGGGTAAGTCTGAGAATCCCAGGGGTGTTTACTGGCATAAGGGGTCATTCTTAATTACTGTCCTCTGCAGAGAAAACCCTAGAAGATGTGAGTCTACACATGAAGCTCATATTATGCTCCTATTTTTGTCACCACGGTTGCATAGTGCGGCTCTTGAAAGCAGGAGGTCTAGAAACGTGGAATCATCTTAGACCAACACAGAAAATTGTTTGGTTGTCAATATTTTTTGGCACAGCAGCAGTCTCACTGGGTCTTAGAAATGGGGGAAATGAAGACTTTCTCTCCTCTGGTAACATTTACCATGTCCTGTTCTATCCAATCTAGAGGAGTGCCAGACTCTTCTCTCCTAGTTACTTTCAATCCCTTAACCTTGCAACTAAACTGTTTTCTTCATTGTGCTTGTGGCTACCTGAAATCATATTTATTTATTATTGAGGGCACAAGGGCAGGGACAAGAGTATCCCACCACGTAGAATGTGCTAAGCACATATTAGGTATGTAATAAGCTTTGTTGAATAAATGAATGAATGAGTGATTTTACAGTATTAAATGGTATTCTATTGGGATATGAGCTCCTCCAAATATATGCAATTCTTCAGTACACAGCTCTTTTGATATATAAACATTCATCCATTCGGATAAGGAGGGATTTCTAATTTTTCTGTTTCTAATGGAGATTTCTAATTTCTAATTTCATCCATATATCATGTTTGGAACTAATCTTCCCTCATGAAAAACATGATCTTGGCTTTGAGGTGAACCAACAGGAAAGTCTATCTTATCCCTTATGATGAATTCCCTTCTACATAGCCCAGCCTTTTCTGCTCTACCCTAGTTCATCAGAAATACTATAAGGTTGGGGTCCCTGGTGGCTCAGTTGGTTATGCATCTGGCTCTTGATTTTGGCTCAGGTCATGAAGTCAGGGTCATGAGGTTGAGCCCTACATTGGGCGTGGAGCCTGCTTAAGGTTCTCTCTCCCTCTTTCTCTGCCTCTCCCCTTCCCACCATCCAACCTCCACTCATGCACTCTTTAAGAAAGAAATACCATAAGATTGAGCCTCAGAAAGTGGAGGGTTATCACCACTTTCTTCTCAAGATTCCCTTTGGTTCCTAAGTCAGAGATGACCACTTGTCTTTCAAAATCATTTGGTTATTTTTCTGGGCCTAGAGGTGGACTATGTTTCCCATTCTTACATGCAGGTAAGTGTAGCCACATGACTGAATCCTGCCCAATGTAATGTGGACAGAAGTGAGGTCCATAGAAAGCTCCTCTCTCTCTTCCTCTGTCTGTCTACTAGATTCAGAAGTTGTCTCTAAAAGAGAGAAAGAGCCTGGGTCTCTAATGTGGTCCCCCTAAAAATGAATTTCTATGTGAGAGAGAAATAAAAGATTGCATTGAACCACTAAGATGTTCAGGTTCATGTTACGGTAGGTAGTTAGTTATGCTAACTAAGAGAGTTCCTACACAAATGTGTCCATCAGCCTGAAGCATTCTGTGAACTTTATAGGCCAGGAGACATGGGGAAATGCTAGCCTTTCTCAAACCACAACAAAGAGGCTTTATTGCCCTATGTCTGCTGACACCAAAGGACCACTCTGAGTTCTCCCCAAGAAAAGAAAGTGTGACTGGATGTTTCCATCACTACAAAGCTTCTGGCAATGACTATTTGGAAAAAAAATGTTTTTAAGTTTCATCAAACTGCGACCTCACTGCAAATGAATAGATGTACAAACTCTTAGTGATGGAAACACTTGCTATGGGAGAAAACTGTATGACACAGTGAATAGCATTTCTGGATGAAAAGAGATCAACCTGGTTCCAGCCCTTACGGTTCTGCCCTAACCAGCTGTGAGAAGCCTGGACCTCTCTCTAGGCTTCATGAGGGTATTGAAAGGACCAAGAAAGACAAACTACTTAAAATAGATCCAGGTTCTGTAAATACTAATGAGATAAGCAATTTGATTCAACAGACCTTGTTGAAAATTTGATGGAGGGAGTTGAGATAAATGAGATAAGACAGGGCAGCCCGGGTGGCTCAGCGGTTTGGCGCCGCCTTTGGACGGGGGTGTGATCCTGGAGACCTGGGATCAGGTCCCATGTCGGGCTCCCTGCATGGAGCCTGCTTCTCCCTCTGCCTGTGTCTCTGCCTCTCTCTCTCTCTGTGTCTCTCATGAATAAATAAATAAAATCTTAAAAAAAAAAAAAGAGATAAGACATAGTCTGCTCTCTGGGAGACACATTCTCCCCATGCTTCTTTTTAGGGGAGAAGATAACTTTTCCAGATGGTTCCCAGCAGATATTTCTTTGTTTTCCATTAGGCAGAACTGGGTTACATGCTCATCTATGAACCAATCAATGGATAAGGGGATAAGCATTATTGAATTAAACTGGAGGAAACAAATACTTGAATAACAAATTATACCCCTGACAGGACCAAATGATAGTGAACTATCAGTAGTGTGATCAGGGTATATAAAAGAAGTGATTAACTCTGACCTCGAGAACGAGAAAAATTTCTATAGTGTTTGTAATGTTCTTAGGAAAAAAAAAGCGAAATTCATGAACAAAGTTATATGTGATTACAAAGTTATATATGATTTGTCCTCCCCCCTTTTACCTATTTGACCTTATCTCTTGCCAATCCATAAAAAATATTTTATACTTCAGCCATAGCCACCAATTTTGAATTTTTAAATTGCCATAATCTCCCCTCCAAGTCTCTCACCCTCCTTTATCACCTCTCCTCCTATTACATAATGTGTACATATCATTCCTGTTTTAGCTTGTGAGTCACTTCCTCCAGGAAGCCTTCTTAGATTCCCAGTCCACATTAGATACCCTTTGTGCTATTTAGCATGCTACTGCCTATATGTAACAGATACGAAAATACAGTGGTATCATCACCTAACAAGAAATCTGGAGATATACAGATATAGGATTGGTTCTATGAAATAATAATATCAACACTTAGATTCATGTTCTACAATGCTCTTGGCTTTTACTTCATGGTCACAAGATGGCTATTGTAGCCCTGAATCATGCCTTCCCAGGAAAGAAACGAGCAGAAAGGGAAGAAAACACTTCTCTGTGATGATCTTAATCTTCAAGGAAAATCCTGTTTTAGAAGACCTTTGAAGGCTTTCCCTCATGTCTCACCGGCCAGAAGGAGCTCATATGTACAAGCCCTAGCTGCAGTGGAGGCTGGAGAGTGAGCGTCTGGCATTTCTAGGCTGGGACCCTCTGCAAGCATGGAAGAAATGTGAAGGTCTTGACTGTTGAGTAAGCCAATGACAGATCCTCCCTCTAGACTTCCACAGCCCCCAGTCCTCTCTCAGGTCTCTCATTACATGGTATGTAATTGCTTACTTGATCACATCCACTTGCCTACAATCTTTGTTAGGGAAGGACAATTGCACTGAATAAGTGGAAAGTAAACAAACATTATTACTACCAACACTTCCAATAACAAAACCACAAATTGAAATGACTTCAGTCTGTGAGTAGCTGTGTTTATAACTCTTTAATGACTGGTGGCTCTTGGTGAAATCCTAATAGGTAAGATCTCAACTTCAAGGTCTATTAAGACAAAACAAAACAAAGAACAATTCCCAAATCTCAAATGGGTGGTAAGATGAGGCAGGGATAGTGAAGCATAGAGTTTGAGAGCTCATAGGCAGAGAGACCAGAGCTGGCCTGGAGGAAACCAAATAGGAATGGGTATCATTTGGGATTCTTTTGGCCCCGGGAAACAGAAAATTCAAGTTAGTTTACATAATAAAGAACACTTACTTTCTCAATAACAGAAAGTCTCCTGGCAAGGCAGCTGCAGGTTTTATTATGCTTTGTTATCCGTAGTTTAGCATCCCCCAGGGTTCAAGATGGATACCACAGTTCCAAGCTGTATACCCACAAGACCCACACAAGGACACATTTTCCCGTTTGCCTCTTTTTAAGGGAGAGGGTATCTTTTCCTGAAGCTTCCCCACAGATTTTTCTTTATTTTTCATGAGGCGGCCCTGGGTTACGTGCTCATCCATAAACTCACTGCAACAATGAATGGGATGATCATCACTGAATTAAACCAAGTAAGATTTATCTTTGCTACATGGAGAACTCCAACAAAATTAGTGGCTCTTCTTCAAGGAAAAAGAAAGCAGGAGTTGGAATGGCTGTTAGACAAGCAACCAATGACATTTGTTATAAATGGCTCCCTTGGACCCAAGGAAATTCCAACTTTGGAATGAGTAAGTCATACAAAGCCAAGTCTCAAACCACACCTGGCACTGCAAAAAGAAACCTCTTCAAATGAAAGAACAGCCTAGGTCACGATGTTTGTCAACTGGTTTCTTCCACTGTACAGAGATACAGAGATTCATATCAGTACTTTAGCAAGAATAAAGAGTAATTTCTTACATTCATACCTTCTGTGTTACTTCTTGCAGAGGGGCCAGTTTAGTTATCTCTAAACACCAAGAGTCATAAACCCTGAACTATCCTAGAAAAGTAAGATGCTGGCATTCACTCTGTACTCCTATGGTTTAAGTCTGGCTGGGCCCTCGCCTCCTACTTTTTTTTTTTTTTCCTCGCCTCCTACTTAATTGGTGTCTGAACATTTCGATCTCATCCCTTACAGAAAGACTTCCTCGTTCCAGATGTGGAACGTGTTTTGATTGGTCCCAACCTGTGAGGCAACACCTTCTTTAAAAGTTGTTAAACCAAGAGGAGGTGTTTGCCCGCCAGGTCAGAGCAAAACAGTTTCAGAGTGGGTTTTGGTTCAACTGGTCTGAAGGGACGATTAATGGAAGCTAGGAACTCCTTCTAAGCCAGAATTTTTCCTGTAGACACTGAATTATTCTTCTGTCTGGTCATCTGGGTCCTTTCTATGGGATGTTTTGAGGTTCTGAGTCAGAAGTCGGCAGACCAGAGTTGGTCGGCCAAATCTGGCCTGCCACCTGTTTTTGTAAATAAAGTTTTATTGGGATACAGCCACATTCAATTGGTTGCGCCTTGTCTGCAGCTGCTTTTGAGTAACCATGGCAGACTTGAGTAGTTGCCACAGAGACCCTATGGCCCACAAAGCTTGAAATATTTACTTTCTGTCCCTTTACAGAAAAGTTTACTGAGCTTCGTCTGAGAGGGGAAGAACAAATGAGAAGCAAGGAAGCCATAAGCAAGACAGATGCCCAAGCTCATATAAATAAATACTAAATAAAAGTTGCAAAGAAATTAGAATGGATTCAGATGGTTTGGAACAGGCCACAGTGGGTCAAACCAGTCCTTACTGGGATTTTATTCAGCCCTGATATATATGGGCACTTCACAGGGAGCTGAAGCGGTGGCATGTCTCCCTGGGAAGAAGCACTTCACTCCAGAAGTGTTTGTGTTCCCAAATGTGAAACCTGGAGGTGGTTTTCTAAACTGTCCAGTTTAACTGCTCCAGTCGGGAGTGTTTTGCAATCTGACACACACATCCATCAGAGTTGTTCCACGGAGCCCCTGGACTGGCCGTAAAACACTCAGCCGCAGACCTCCTTCGTTTTCAAACAGGAGCCGAAGAAAGACCACAAGAGAAACCTGTTTATACGATTCAGATTTTCTTAGTAACATAAGGCAGACGTCAGACAAGTCTTCATCACTAACTGTAAGAATGGATTTCTCGTGAGACCCAAGGCAGACAGAGTTATCTGTTTGGGGTTCTGGTTTCTTACCTTTCTAAACCAAAAATAAGAAAAGGTAAAATAAAATTATTAAAGATGATAATTATTACTCTTACTTTAGACATCATGTGAGGCACTTTATGTATACTATCTCAGTTGATTTCACAATGATACGTAGAAGAGGATATTATTACTATATTATCTCCTTTTTATCAATGAGGATGCTAAGGTCCAGCACAGGGCTTTCCAAACCTGGAAGGCTTGTTAAAACACAGATGCCTGGTCCCGGCCCTAGAGCTTTCCGTTCAGCCAGGCCAGGGTGAGGCCTGAGAGTCTGTGTTTCTACCGAGGTCCTGGTGGTGCTGACTCTGCTGGTCCTGGCCACATGGTAAGTACAATGGCTGGGCATTTAAGTGAACAACCTAGACGCCTGATCACTGTGGCAGGGTCAGTTCTCAAACCCAGGTTTGCGAATGTGACTATATCCATTCTGTTAATCATTTTTGATAATCTGCTTCCCATGAACTGGAAAAAGAATGAGCAAATGGCATTCGAACACACACTCTAGAAATCCTGTAAAAAACTCAATGGGTATAATTTCCCAAATGACACAAGTCTTTCTCATTTGGGGACTTGGCATTTTTAGCCACCTTGGGAAGGGATGTTTGGATACTATACAGCCACAATGCCCTATAAATGATCCAATTGGCACATTACTTTGGCCTTGCATAGTAGGTCCCACAAAATTACCAATTTTAAGAAGACTTATCCAAATAACCACACCCTCATGCCTTTTTATGTACTTTTAGGACTTGAGAAAGAGATGATTGCCACACATGATCTTGCTTCAATAGTTTCAGCTCTATACATCATACTTTCTCTTCCCATCTGAAGGGAAATTGTTTAAAGGGATTATGTTTTGCTGTTCTAATATCCTAATGTTGTATCGTACCTGAGTATACAATATTCAAAGTTCTACAGTATATAGAGCATCTGGATAGTTTGACATAGTGTTAAGAATGTGGGTTTTGCTCTCCAACTTTGTGTCCATGTACAACATTAGCGTCTACTATGTGGCTTTGCTCAAGTTCCTAAACTGTTTCCTTATTAATAAAATGGAAATCAAAACACCCCCATAAGGTTGCTTTGAGTATTCAGTGTAAGGTACTTAGCCTTGCATATGAGGAGGTCTGAAAACAATAATTATAAATTATTATATATAAAACTATAATCATAATCATATTTAGAGATAATATCATATAATTACGTATTAATATTAATCAATACTTTAACATTATTACTTATATTACTATATAATTACTAATTAATTATGTAATATAACCATTAATTATGAACTATAATATTAACATATCAATTATATAATTATATATGATATATGTTATACAGTTATATGTAATTATGTAGTTATAGATTATTACTTAAGCTCTAGAGAATCTATTAACTAAATGCATATTTTAATCTGGTGTTTTAGCAGGGGCCCTGGCAGTGTTAGTCAATATATGTCAGCTTCAGGCAAAAATTCAGTAAACAAGTTTCCATGCTCATTAGTCCTGGGAAAGGGGAACTTTGCTCAGATTATTTTCCTTCTGGAGTAGTCTCTTCACTCTTTGCCTATCCAGGCTTCAGGTCTTTCCTCTGCTCTAAGACCTTCCCAGACCATGGCCACACTACCTTTTAGATTCATTATGCAAATTAGTTTATACTTTTCTATATTTTTTCTTGCATATAAACTTCTCCAAAATGTACTCTCCTGTTAGGATTTTTATCTTATTTAATTTATGTGCTCATTTATTGGCTTATCCACTAAAAGGAACTGTCTGGGGAAGAGACTGTCTTCATCTCTGCTGAGACACCAACATCTACCACACTGCCACATAGACCTCAGTCTGTTGAAAGAAGGGATTAACTTTTTTGAACTCGATGTTCCAGTAGATGAAGTGATCCAAACAAACCCAGAGAGGGGAAGCTGTGAGCCCATGTCATCTGCAGGCCCAGTGGGGGAAGGGCACATGCTCCTTGAACAGCCCTCACCACTGGGCACCGGAGATGTATCATGTGATCTGCAAGACCCATTCCTCAAACCTGTGGGTCCCACACACTTCCCCTTCTGTACCATTGGTCCCCCGCATGGAATGGCCTCTGTCCCCCAAGCTCCCTGCGACGTCTTCACTCTGCCTGCCCCTCTTGCCTGCAACAGCCATGGGGTTCCCATTACCCCAGAATATACTCTCCTCGGGGGCAGTTATTCATGTCTTACTTTGTACTGGCCACATCACTTGATAAATACTTGAAGATGAGGGTGGGGAAATAGAATGAATGTAAATGTATTCTTTGAGAAGGAAGGAGGGAAAAAAAAAAAAAGAGAAGGAAGGAGGGTCTAAATGGTGAAGCAAAACAGGGAAGTCCTTGCAGAATAATCACCAGTCCTATGTTAAAAATAATGCTGCTTTCAACCCAGGGCAAGGAAGATGCTTACTTAGGCGGTATAGCTCTGAGCAGGTTAGAGAGAAAAATAAGGAGGCTGTTCTATGCCTACAGCAACAGCACACAATTTGACACATGCTGGAGATGGGTGGCATAAACATTTCTTAAGGCAGATCTTATAAAGGGGCTATAGTCCTAAACTCTCCTCCTGTTTGACAAAGTTACTGTGTTTTGACTTTGGGCTAGATTAAAATGTCACGTGAGTTTAGCAGCTGAACTTTGGATATCCTAAAGATGGGCATTAGGACATACTCTAGGAAGCACAGTGAGTTTTCAAACTATCCTAAGGTTTTATATCTTAATCCTAACACATGACTCTATATCCAGAGAATTTTCAACTAACTTGATTGAAATACTGGTATGTAACTAGGAGACTGGAATAGCTGGGGCCAATGATTATGTGAACACGTGAGAAAATCAATAATACCTCCTGGGTTGATGTGATGGTGTTGTCCTGACTCACTTGAATCAGTTTTCTGACCTATCTTGACTTCTTTACCAATAGTCACAGGAGAGAAAAGTCCCATTTCATGTGACAACCATTAAGTAGGGTAGTTCTTCTCAAACTGTAATGTGCTCACAAATGACCTAGGGATATTGTTCAAATGTAGATTCTGACTCAGTAAGTTGAGGCAACCTGCAAGTCTGCATTTCTAACATCCCAGGTCATGCCGATTCTTCTGGTTCAAGAAGCACACTTTCAGGAGCAAGTAGGTAGAAGACAGTGGACCAACCAGCCTGAGTGCCACCAGAAGCATATGCGTTATTCTAAAGGGCATAGGCACAGAGCCTTCTAGAAATGAAGACCTTACGACAAGCATCCTATCCACTGTGTCTTATCAGAGATGTGAGATTTGTTAGCCCAAAGTACACACTTTCCTCTTAAAATCTGCAAAGCAATGACTCTGAGAAGTTGCTAGTTAAGAGGATGGAAAATGAGTGGGATTACAGGAAGTCATGAGCTCTAGAATCAGACAACTGAGGTCTGACTCCCAGCTCTGCCACTCACTCACCAGCTGTGACTTCGGGCAAGTTGCCTTCTCTTCCTACGCCTCAGTTTCCAGAGCTGGAAAGTTGGGATAATAATACTCACAGGACTGTTTGTAAGGACTAAAGAAAGAACACATGAACTTCATTCATGTGGGGCACAGATTGATCAATAAATAATAGCTTCTATTTTTTCCTGAGTTAATCAACTAGGGTGTTGGAGCACTTGCCTAGTGAACACTACCCAGGTGCTCCCAGGAAAGAGAAGGTGAGGAAGAGAGAAGGAGGAGGTGGAGGAGGACAAGGAGCTACAATCAGTTCTCAAGTAAATTCTAAAATCTACCTGGTGAGGCAAACACATGCACATGTGGAATGATTTAATATTTCCATAGTAACACGCCAAGATGCATCACAAGCAGAGTTCTACAGAACGCATAAGCCATTTGGAGAAAGTAAATGTTTAAAATGATATTGCTAGAGACAGGAGAACTAAAGGAGTCACTAGACAAAGTCAGGACTGTATAAACTTAAAAAAAAAATTAGTCTCATTCTTTAGCAGGATATTGACAAGAGCTGCTGTCATATGGAAACTATTTTTTTTTTAAACACCTGGCAGGACTAATTTGGGGGATTAATTTCTTTTTTCATGCGGATTCAACACACAACAAACTACAAGGTGTGTCTGAGATGCAAGCCTGGTCAGAGATTAGATCACATAAGATAAATTACCGTAATTCCCCTATTATTTCTGATTACGGTTTGAATAGGACTTTGGGTCACAAGCCACCATTTGCAAAGAACCCAAAGAAAATTTCGTAAAGTTCACAGCATCTCTGAAGGCTGTTTTGATACTTTTTCTCAGAAAGACAACCCTTCAAAAATATTGCAATAAAATCTTATTACTTTCATAAAATTCCTTCATTAGCTTATTAAAATTTTTTTTAATTAAAGTCTTTTTCCGTTTGCTTATTTTGTGATTAAATGTGACGATTTTCCTGGTTCCACAGACCAGCCTGGCTGCGTGCGACCATGAGACAGACTTGTAGCTCCTGAGAAGATGGAAATAGGAGAGTTCAGGGAACGAGCACGGTAGACGTGATTGCTCTGGTCACTGTCTGAACCTGTGGAGGAGACCATCAGTCTTCCCCGGAGACCAGAGCACAGGAGACCTCACACTATGGCTGCTTCTCCATTTGATTCCATCTACTAGATGGGATGATGCATAGCTATTTCAGGTAAGTTTTTCAGATTAGTGGTTTAGAGTCATTGTTTTAGTTTTATTAAGGAAAATGTTAAATGTTCTAAAAATAAAGCAGTTATTTTCATTACCTCTTCTTTCTCTTAGTATTTTGAGGTCCTATATGCAGCTTCTATCTCCTCCTTTATCAGGGAACTGCCTATAGCATCACCTGGATATTCAGCAGGCACTGCTAACTTAGGTAAGCTCTCCTGGCACATATTGATGAAGAATCTGTTGGGTGGTAAACTGGCAGAAACACGGTCCCTGACCTCAAAGAGCGGAGTTTTAAAAGGGCAGACTCAGGGTGCCTGGGTGGCTCAGAGGTTGAACGTCTGCCTTTGGCTTAGGTCATGATCCTGGGGTCCTGGGATCGAGTCCCACATCGGGCTCCCTACGGGGAGCCTGCTTCTCCCTCTGCCTGTGTCTCTGCCTCTCTCTCTGTGTCTCTCATAAATAAATAAATAAAATCTTTAAAAAGAAGAAAAAATAAATAAAAGAGAGACTCAAAATATGTCATTTCAAAACAATAGGGTAGCTACCAAGTCAGAATTATCCCCAGGGTGCCATGGGAAGCGTGGAAGAGGGAACCTGCTTTTGGAAGGAGAAAGTTTAGTGGAGGAGACAGTGTCTAAACTTAGTCCTGAATTGCACATACTTTGAGTGCAATTGAGCTCTATGAGCCTTAGTTTCCTCATTTGTGCAATGGTTATAGTAATAATCATCTACCTTTAGGTCAATGTGGGAATAGGAAAGTTAACATACGCACATAATTAATTTGACCAATGCAATGCCCAACATATAGAATTTATATGAGCCGAGTTGTACACTGAGTGGAAGCTGCAGTTTGAACTACATGGTGACAGTCTTGTGTCTGTGCTCTGAATCACAGTGCTATCCTGTGAAGGTTGGGAGAGATGACAAAGCGTGTGCAGGAAGAGGGAAGAGTGTTGCAAAGGTATAGATAGGTGAAATGGTACAGATAATGAAGGAGACACCAAAAGTCCTGACTTACTAGAATGTATGTAAGGTCCAAGGCAGAGGGTGTCAGGAGATGAGGCTGGAGCATCAGCAGAGCCTGGGACACAGAAAGACCCATAGCCATTCTAAGGAGCTTGATCTGCATCATCCGAGCAATAAGTTTCTTTCTTTCTTTCTTTCTTTCTTTCTTTCTTTCTTTCTTTCTTTCTTTCTTTCTTTCTTTCTTTCTTTCTTTCTTTCTTCCTTCCTTCCTTTCTTTCTTTCTTTTTTTTTTTTTTGATTTTATTTACTTATTCATGAGAGGTGCAGAGAGAGAGAGAGAGAGAGAGAGAGAGAGGCAGAGACACCGGCAGAGGGAGGAGCAGGCTCCATGCAGGGAGCCCGATGTAGGATTCGATCCCAGGACCCCTGAGCCAAAGGCAGATGCTCAACCACTGAACCACCCAGGCATCCCTGAGCAATGGGTTTCAAGCAGAGGGTGCAGGTGGTGTGTGTCAGGGGAACAAGTAGAACTCGTTTTGAGACATCACTCTTGCCACTCTTGAATGGCAACAGGATGAGGCTGCGGGCAGAGCAGCTGAAAGTAGCATGAGCTGTTGGACTACAGATAAACAGGAGCTAACACCACTGGAGAGCAGTGATAAGCTTTGAGAAACACAGAGGCTGACTGGCTGGGCCTGGAGGTGGCCTCTGGCGAGGCCTGCCCTGACATTCATGCTCTTGTGTAGCTTCCTCTTGCCCTGTACCAGAGGGGCCCATTGTGACCAATGGCGTATGGTAGAAATGGTGCTAGGTCACTCTTGCAATTAGGTTACAAAAGAGTATGCCTTGCATTCGAGCTCTTTCTCTCGGATCACTCGCTGTTGGAGAGGCCCGCATGGCAGGGGACTGAGGCCTCCAGCCAACAGCTGGAGAGCACCTGTGGTCTGCCAACAACAGGAGTGAGCTGGGAGGCAGCTCCTCCCTCCAGATCCAGCTGAGCCTTGAGGTGCCTGCACCTCCGGCTGGCAGTTTGACGGCTGCCCCCGACAGACTTTCTCTACTAAGTCCCGGCCTCATGCCTGACCCTCAGGAATTGCATGCGATAATAAATAGTTGTTTTCTCATGCTGCCTAAATTTGAGTGTAATTCGTGATGCAACAGCAAGTTCAGTAACTCAAGGAATGGCAGGAAATGGCAGAGGTCTGTGATGATGTCCAGGTTCGGGTGGCTGAGTGGACAGGAGTGTCAGCAACTGAACCAGGCCCAGGGCCAATCTGAACTCGTAGCTTTACACTGATTGAAGTTGATCTTCATAAAGTACCATCTGCCACTGTCTTATTTATTTATTTATTTATTTATTTATTTATTTATTTATTTATTCTTAATTTTTAAATAAATTTATTTTTTATTGGTGTTCAATTTGCCAACATATAGAATAACATCAAGTGCTCATCCCATCAAGTTGCCACTGTCTTTTTCAAATGAAGTCTAAGCTCCTGAAGCTTGTGTTCAAATCTCCCCATTCTTTCCCCGATTCATCGGCTCACCTCCTTCCCCTCACATCCCCAGCCTTTACCCTGCATCTCATCCCTCCTGCTACGACTGGCCAAACCTTTGCTCCTACTGTTTCTGCCTCCTGCAAAGCTTTCTACTTTTTTTTTTTTTAAAGATTTTATTTATTTATTTTTTATTTATTGTTTTATTTATTTATTTATTTATTTTTTTAATTTATTTTTTATTGGTGTTCAATTTACTAACATACAGAATAACCCCCAGTGCCCGTCACCCATTCACTCCCACCCCCCGCCCTCCTCCCCTTCTACCACCCCTAGTTCGTTTCCCAGAGTTAGCAGTCTTTACATTCTGTCTCCCTTTCTGATATTTCCCACACATTTCTTCTCCCAGCTTTCTACTTTTGGTCAGGCTTTCGGCTCTCTGTCCATAGCCTGTTTTGACACTTACTTCTTTCCTGAAAACTTTTTGTATCTAAGTAACTAAATATGACTTGGCTTTCCTTTGAGGTCCTCACAGGACATTTATATCTTTTTGGTGGCACTTGGATTACTTGCGTATGAGTGTTCTTGCCTTTTCTCTTACTGGACCTTGAACTTTTCTTGGTTGGGGCTATGTCTTACTCATCTTTGCCTGGCACATGGAAGAGTGCCCAATAAATGTTTGATGAGCAAATGAATTTGCTTTCTTGGCTAAGCCTCCCTAAACTGGTCAGCTTCCCATGATTTGCTATGCTCTTTCTTAATCTCTTTGGTCAAAATTTTATCATCCAGCTACATAAATAAACTACATGAATAAAATAAGCAAATGAATATAATCTACTGTATTTGCATCAAAGTCGGTGTCACTGTGATCTATGTCAAATAGAAAGAAAAATAAAAACCAATTTAATACTTAGTGGTCTGGAAAAATCAAATCTGTTGATACACATGGATAAAAAGTTTTTAGCAACCCAAATCTACCATTTGCAGACCACTTCCTATGTTCCTGGCTGTACAACTCTCATAAATGCTATCTTTAATTCTCACAAGAAATCTAAGATCCTGGAACTATCATCAATTTCCGTTTTAGGAATTGAGAACTTACAGTGTAAACAAGTTGAGTTTCTTGCCTAACGTTGCAGCAGTAGCAGAGGAGTAGTTGGAACTTGAACTAGAATCTATACTACCATTAAATGCTCCTTCCATACTACCATTGCTGTAGGGTGGCCTTAGTTTTGTACATGTTTCCTTGGGGAGGGGTGGGTGCTTGTGATTTATTTTTTAAGAGCATTTGCCTCGAACAAAGACAACTACCCATGCAAGAAGAGGTGGGTTTATATCATTTTGTGCTTACTGGGAATGCAAGAGCACTCTTCCCGACAGGTGTGGCACGCCATTTCCACATGTCCAACCTGGTGTGTTTTTCCCAACACTAACAATCTACTCCTTTTTACTTCTGCCTCTCATACACCCTTTCTCAAAGAGCACCCTGGTTGATCGTCAGCCTAGTGCAAACGCATCTAGAAATACCCAATGTTAGGATACTTGAAGTCATTCTGTTTTCCTTTCTGTTGAGAGGCCAGAATGTCGATGTGGTGGAGGGGATAGAGGTGAGCAACGTTCTGGCCCCCATCTGTACCAGCACCAAGTTGTTAAATCCAGTACAGCCTCCAATTTGTAACCTTTCTAATGGTGCCTTTTTCATCACTATACTTTCTAGCTCAGTGGCTGGCAGAGAGCTCAGGAATTTGAACTGAACCTCAGAGTTCTGGGCATGTGCTGTTCATTAGAACATTCTGCAGAGATGAAATGTTCCTTATTTATGCCGTCACAGGTGGTTCTTGAGCACTTCAAAGCTGGTTTGTGTATCTAAGGAACTGATTTTTAAGTTTTATTTAATTCAAATTAATTTAAATTTAAATAGCCACATATGGCTGGTGGCAAGGTATTAGCACATTTCTTGGCTGCAACCTATTTATCTTAGAGAGTTATGGTGAGGAATAAATGAAGTGCTAGAAATAAAAGGCAGCATCATGATATAAAATCAGATGGCTTGGTGTAAATACCAGCTCCATCCCCTGTTATCTCTGTGACCTGTGTAGTGTGTTTACTTAGCCTCCCTGAGCCTCAGTCTCTTCATCTGAAAAATGGGTTTCACAATAACTCTCTCTCACAGAGGAGTCAGTTGGATTAAATAAGACAACAGAATACAAACTGTTTAGCATGCCACTTGGCACATAGTAAGCCCTCAACAAATGATAACGTTTTTTATAAATTGAGAGTGTTCTGAAAAGCATAGATAGGATTATTAGTAGGTAGTGATGTGGCCCATGATCACTCCACTGAGCTATGCCTTCTCTGGAGAGGATGTGGCCATGTTAGCCTCTTTCTCTTTGACAGCTCTCTTTTGCGATCATGTATTAAAGAGCTTACAAAAATCTGGTGCTTCAGACGCATCCCTGAAACATTTCTCAGCTCATGGAACAAGTCTGGCTTCTCTGGGGTGAGCAGCACACTGTTCCTTTCCTGTCGTGGGGTTGTACTGAGATCTGCTCCTTAGGTCTCCTCTTGCCTGCCTCCTGACACTGGTTACTTCTCCTTGGAGACTTTGCAGTGGAGATGGGTTTTGTCTGGACAAGCTGAGGCTGGTCTGGCTGCCACAGCAGCAAACATCCTCGATTGTTTCTCTCATGCTGGCTGCTAATCCCCTTTTCTGTTTATCCCCTCAGGAGCCAAGGCTGTAGGTGTGTACCATGGGGCTTTGAGAGAGAAAAAGCAGACGTTCCCCAGATGTCATTGCCAAGGCACCAGCCATATTTGTGGTGTTATGGATATGGCCCCAAGATGGCACGAGCTTCCAGTTGTCAGAGACAGCCCACTGGCTCTCGTTACTGAAGCTGCCACCAGCATTTTACAGCTTCCTCCTGCCAGCCACTGGCCTGGGAAAGTTCAAATCAGTGGAAAGAAGCTGGAGCAAGTGAACTATTCAGAGAGCCTGGGAATACATCCCAGCCCTCTTTGCTCTATGGTCCCAACTTGGCCCTGTGGCCATTTTGCAGATCTATCCTGCAGGAGGTAAGCTGAGGAAGAGATGGACTGGCTCACAGACCTTGAATACTTTTTTTAGCAAACAGTTGTTGAGGGCCAGGCACTGGTAAGTGCTGATGGGTGAAGAGAGAGCCTGAAAGCCAATCCTGTGGATCTTATTTATTGACTTGGTTCTTTATCATCTGCCCCTGCCAACAGAATGTAAGCACCACAGGGGCAGGGATTTTGTCTAGTATGTTCCTTAATGTATCCTCAGATCATGGCACACTGACACTCCATGACAAATATGTGTTGAGTAAAGGAATGAAGGATTCTTTCCTAATTATTGAATATTGTACACAAAGCATGTATCCTGAAGGCCCTTGACTACAAATCTGCCTCCAGAAGAACCAGAAATATTGATGTAGGAAACACATTAATTCATTGATTCAATGATGCTCAGCAACTCCCTTCCTTCTTACTATCCTTCTCCTTCTCTCCTTTCCTTTCTTTTCTTTGCCCTGTCCTCCTCCTCTCCTTCCTCCCTTCTGTCATTCCTTCACCTGCTTACTTTTTCTTTCATCTAATAGTCACTGGGCACACGAGTAACAAGGCACTCTGAAGTGTACATGGATGAGACACAATCTTAAAGACATTTGTCTTTGCTCATCCAGTGTGTTTGAAAGAAACAGGGGCCTCTATACTGTGTGAAGGATGGAAGTTTATTGGTGCTTGAAGAATTTGTTGAAAGATGGGATTGAAACTAGAGATACAAGTTGAACGAAGGCAGTTTATAGCAATGTCCTGAAAATCACCCAAGGGAAAAAAATGTAAGAAGGGAAGATATAATCTTACTGTGATATTTTTATGGTAAGAATATTTCCTGGACTAAGTCACAGGTTCAGAATACACAACACAAATCCATTCTATTGAAAAGCCAAACTAAATTCTTTTTGAACATGAAGATCTGATGTCAGCAGGTAATAATACAAGCCTTTTGGGGTCTAGGGTAGCCAGCATAGAGTAGATTGGTCTAAAGCAGGGGTTAACAAATTATGGGCCACAGACCAAGTGTGGCTTACTATCTGTTTTTATATAAATAAGTTTCATTAGTAGGCAGTGATAAGTTTCATTGTTTCATGAATCACTTCTGGTTGTCTTCATACTGCAGCAGCAGAGTTGAGTAGTTGTGACAGAGACCATATGGCCTGCAAAGCCAAAAACACCTATTATCTGGCCTTATAGAGAAAGTTTGCTGACCTCTGGTCTAAAGGAAAGATGTTCTGATGCCAAATGAGATCCTTTAGAAAAGAAAACACTCCTCACATTCAGTTTGGTACATTTATGTTTATACACCTGCTTTCCCTATCAGTGAAAGGCAGCCAACTGTTCATATCATTACATCATCAGCCCCCAATATGTTATTGTTCCCTGTAACGCTTTCTGCAATATGGCCACTAAATTAATGATCTGAGATAATTTCCCGCAAACTAAATTGTTGAACGATCAAAGTATTTTCACTCTAGGTTTCCTATTGCGCTGCCCTTTTGCTCACTCATGCCAGAGCTGGATAAAACACTCATATCACCTCATGTTTATCTTGAGGCTTGACTTGGCATACAGCAGCCGTATAACTGACGATTTCTTCACCTGTGCTTGTTTTGTGGTTACTGGTCTCAAAATGCCCATAAACTTGATTAAACTTGTCCCTTCTATGCCTTCTCATTTTGCATGTGGATTGTTTATGATTTTGAGTTATGTAATTCTTGGTTTCTCAATAAAGTAATCAGCAGGTGGTATGCCTCTTTGTTTTCAAAGTTACCTCCCTGCGTAAAAAATTTGGAGCCAGGTGTCTCACTGAGTTCATCAGACCCCTGCGTCCAGACCTCCTAGGCCTTTCTTATAACCCAGCCCCAATCTTTAAGAATTGAAAATAAATATTTCCAAAGAAGGGCTGAAGCTTTTTGGCTATTCTCCCTTCTTTTACCACATTGCAGAAACTGAAAAATGAGATCCCCCCTTCACTGTTTTGGTGATAAAGCCTTGTTAGAAAGATAATTATTTAAACAGATGTTTCCAGATACACATTTAATATGAGCCTCACAATCCAGCAGAGTTCTCTTCATTCTTCTGCAAATGAGGGAACTGACACTCAGTTCCAGTAATTTACCCAAAGGGGCACAGCTTTTGAGATGCAAAGGCAAGAATCAAACCCAAGATTTTTCCACTCTGTTGTTCTTCCTCTCAACAAAAGTGTGAGAATGAAGACTACAGAGTTGTCTGTGATCAATATCTAGAGAGAGTTAATATCCTGTAGTCAGAGGTTTAGAGAATCCTACTAGAAATGGAAGTTGGTTTATATAATTTTAACAAGTGTGCAATGAACGATTACTTTTGTTGTCATTTCAATGAAAGTGGAAATGGTATTTGGAAGATGGTGGTGGAATAAATTAAATTTGATTTTCATTGGAGACTTACTGTAAAGGAAGAAGCCAAATCTGGATGATGGGTCAAAGTTAGCTTTAAGAACACAAATATTCTTTAAGTTAGAGAGAGTTTGGTAAAGCGCAATGGATCTCACTAAAAAGTCAGTGATAATTGCTCTATGAATATCAACTCTCTTCTGTCCATTGGCCCCTTATCTTTCCCTCTTCCTTTTCTTGCTTTCTTCTCTCATTCATTCACAAATTTGTTGAGTGCTAATCAAAAAACCAGGCTTTCAGTGAAATCTTGGAGATATAAGGACAATCTGACATAAATCTTGCTCTCTAGAGTCTGAAGTTTAGGGCTTTGATGTTGAAACCATTCTCCCCATTTTCCCACTGTTGTGGATGCAGAATTAGGGGGATAGTACTGAAATACAACCCAATGTATTTCGAGGGTCCAAAAACATTATGGTGTACATCAAGAAATTTGCCTTTACAGCGTGAAGTCTTATCCTAGGAATTGCCTACACAGACCTCTCTGTGCCTTCTCACTGCTCTCTTGTCTTCCCAGTCCCTAGAACCACAATTCCAAACTGACTTTCTTTTGATCCCTGAGGGTGTAGGCTAAGGGAGATACAGGGAATAGCTGGTTTATATCAGCTTCCCAAGCAACCCAAAGGCAGGGAGAAGATATACAAATATAATATTGCTATACTGAGTTAAATCCACATTCTCCTTTCTACGATTCATTCTCATTTCAAGATCCCAAAAAAGATTGGGTAAATGGAGAGGAGATGATATCATAAACATCCTAGTTCCCATGAATAACTTGGAATACTTCATTGATCCATTTTTAAAAAAACCTTTAGAATACTTTCACTGCTTTAAAGAATTACATGTCTATAGAAAGTACAACATCAAGAGTGGATTCAATGTAAGCTGTGGATCTTGGGTGATAATCATGTGTCAGTGTAGGTTCATCAATTATAACAAATGTATTAACTCTGGAGCAGGATGTTCCTAGTGGGGGAAATTAAACATGTGCACACGTGTGTGTGTGTGTGTGTGTGTGTGTGTAGGGGAGTAGGTGGTATCTAGGAACACTTAGCTCAATTTGTTTTGAACTTCAAACTGCTCTAAAAAATAAAGTTCATTTAAAAAATCATGCACATTCATAGGCTTATTGGGAAAACTTGTCAAAACCCTAGAAAAGCATAGAAAGCAGCTAAAAATCACCCACCATCCCTCTGTCTTCAGTGTGAGATGAGTAGGATCGATTTGGTGACCATCCTTCAGTGCATCTCTCAGACCATATCTATATGTTTACAAATTTCCATAGGAAATAAGGTTGGATGTGTATGTGTGTGTGTGTATATATGTATACTCATGTTTGATTCTATGCATTTTCATGTTAATATTCATGTGCGTAATTTTTAATGGCTGCATGGTATTGGGGATATGAATATGTCATAATTTATCTAGGAGGTCTCTTATTTGAGAATCACTTAGGATTTTTTCTTTTTTAAAAAATATTTTATTTATTTATTTGAGAGAGAGAGAAAGCATATGCATGTGCAAGAGCAGGGGGACAGGCAAAGGGTGAGGGAAGAGCAGACTCCCCGTAGAGCAGGGAGCCCCATGCAGGGCTCTATCCCAGGACCCCAGGATCATGACCTGAGCTGAAAGCAGATGCTTAACTGACTGAGCCACCTAGATGCCCCTAGGATTTATTTTTTCTCATATAAATAAGGCCTCTTACAGTATTCTTTGAATCTGTGTATCTTTCCAGTCCATACCACATCTTGGGGGAGATTATGAGTTAGGCTTAATATGACCTGTGTGAATTCATATATACCATGTGTACTTCTAGGCAGGGAACCTTGAATAATTCTAGACCTAACATTTCTATTAGAGAAATAGGGGAGCAGGTATGACTGTGAGATCACACACATAATGCCTATAGCTCAGACACTTAGGCTCTGGTAAATAATAGCTGCTAATAGGATCTTTGTTGTTTCTTTTGTTTTGGTCCATGTCCCTTTGCTAAGAAAGATCTGAGTATGTGGCACAGGATGGTCTGAACCACAGAAGATGCAAAGAGAATCACATTTCTATTCTTTAAAAGTGTCTGGCTCTGGCTGTAAATAGTTTTAGAAGCAAAGGGTCAGCTCTAGAATGCAATTCACTCAACCATCCTCTTTAGAGACATGGTGAAAGGACTATAAAACAGCATCATGTAGACCACATAGCCAGTGGCCACCAAAATAATGGTCAGACAGGTTTTCTTGTTTGTTGGGCTTCCATAAATATTACTCCCTGTCAGCCTATGACTCTGTCTTAGGGCTGAAGGTCAGTACCAGATTAGTCCTTAACAAAAGCCTCTGGTACTGTCTGCTTTATCTTCTTCAGTTGTAACACAGTTGTAAAAAACACAAAACAAAACAAAACCCCAAAGAAACAACCAACAAAAACAAACCCTAAAACAAAACCTTTAACACCTAGCTGCCTCTGCCTGAATCTGCCATACATTTTGTAAGATCATGTGAGGCTCCTGTTTATGCTGTGATTTTGAACATTGACTTCAGGAAAGAAAAAAAAAATTCTTGCTATTGGTCCAGGCTCCGATTTATGGCTCTGTTCTGAGTCCCGAAATGAGATGGAAGCAATGAGATTAGTTTGGGGCTGTGAAAAGCAAGTAACATGTGCCAATGTTCAGTGACCTAAGATCAGTAGAGCAGGACAAAAAAGTTAGATGAAGACAGAGAAATGGAGAACGCCTTTGTGTCTGCCATTGTGACTCTCCTTGTGTCTGGGATGGTATTCGTTTAAACATCACAAGTCATCGTGTTTTATTAGCACTAGAGAAAACAGAGTGGATAGTATTAGATTTGATACTAGGATTAGAAATAACAGAAACAAAGTTTTGCCCGGCTGCCTCCCGACCCCTACTCAGTAACTTGTCTCACCAGTCATGGCTTCTCCCACATGAAGTCTCTATCATCTCCATCATGAACAGAGTGATACTTTCTGAATCAAAATATTGTTTTATCTCAAACAAATTTAATTAGAAATAATAGTTATGACTACTATTTATTGAACACCTATGGAGCACCTGGAACTGAACTAGGTCCTGGGTACACAGGAATCAATCAATCTTTATTAAAAGCTCACTCCATGCTTTTAATGGAGGCATTACTCTAATTGCTGAAGATATGGCAGTAAGCAAGATATCTGAAGTCCCTGCTTAAAACTTCCATTACCGTAAAAGGAGACCACCAACATGTTCATAAACAGTCAATGCCATGCAGAGAATTAAAATATGGTAATAGAGAGTGAGTGACTGGGTTATCAAGCAAAGCCCCTCAGGAGGGGTTATATTGAATGTGAAACTTTAATGAAAGGAAAATCCATCTCATTGAGGGTGAGAATTTAATCCTTGGGATAACCTGGTCAACTCAGTTTCAAAGAGGAGGAAAATGAAGCTCAGGGAGGCTAGGTAACTTCTCCACAAGTAGGGATGGGATTCAAATACTGTTTGCGCATCCAGTAAGTCCCACCATCTTGGGAATGATGATGGCAGTCTGTTCACAAATGTCTCTCAAGACAAGAGACAAGAGATCTTCAAGTGTGTACCTGCCACACTGTGGGAAGGAACTAGAGAAGGCAGGTGATTTGGGACATGGAATCTCAGAGTTTACTACTGCAGGTATAACCAGCCTGAGGGAAATACATTTGCAAAAAGAAAGTGAGCTGACTTTCTGGTGAGTGTCCAAAGGGCTTGTCCAGTTGGAGAACAGGGGATGGCTGGAGTGCACACGGGGCCAAGCCTCACCCAAATGGCCAGTGTTTGATTATAGTGCTCTGTGGTCTGGCACCTTCCATTTGCATCGCTGGAGGTAACTACTTTGGACTACTGAGCTTCACATTTAATATTTATTTAAGAGGAATGATCTCTAAGGAGATTCTGTCTTTTGAGAGTTTCATGACCTGTTTTCTTTGGCTCATTAGCTTACTGTCCCAAAGAGGAAAATATGAAAGAAAAAAAATCTCATCAGGCTCAAAATCTCACACATTTTGGCGATCTCTATCTTTTGAGGGAAGCATCTTTTTGCTTTCTGCAAACCTGTGATCAGGGATTTATGATAAACTTAGACAACTCCTTAGAGCAGGGACCTGTTTTATTAGTTTCTGTATCATCCATATGTTTGTATAAACATACTCAAGTTTAAGAATCTCTGGTTTAGGACAGTGGTTCTCAACTTTGGAAACATATTAGAGTCAGTCACTCACTGAGATTCAAAAAAATCTTGTTCACTGGTTATATCCCAGTCCCATCAAATTAGATTCTCTGGTAGTGAAACTCACACACCTGTAATTTTTTTTAAAGATTTTATTTATTTATTCATTAGAGACAGAGAGGGAGAGAAAGAGGGAGAGAGAGAGAGAGAGACAGAGACATAGGCTCCTTGCAGGGAGCCCGATGTGGGGACTCGATCCCAAGACTCTAGGATCACGCCTGGGGCCAAAGGCAGGCGCTAAACCGCTGAGCCACCCAGGGATCCCACACACCTGTAGTTTTTAAAGCTCCTTGTGCGACTCTGATATGCAGTCAAGATGGAATTGCACTGGTCTGGAGCCTTTCTATGGCATAATTGGTCATTGGGCAAAATTCAAAATAGGGAAGTTAGCTCTGGATTTCATCTACAGAAATACATAATTTTCAAGTTTTTAAGAGCCATCCTTAACCATTAGTCATATTTGGTCCTTTGATCAGAAAGGAAATTTTACCAAACAAAGAGAATGTATGCCTGCAATTATCTTTACAGATTTTTTGGGTAACTTGCTAAAAGGTAGACTCCAGGGCCCTACTTAGGTAGTCATTGATTCAGCAGGGTCAAGGAGAGGCCTGGGAAACTGTCTTTTTAATATGTACTTAGGTGATTCTGATGTAATTTGCCCTTGATCCACCTTTGGGAAATAACACTTTAGACTAGAACTTTTCAACTAGCAATATTTTGTGTTTCACTTTTAGGGCACATTTGTCTGCAAGTGTTTGCAGACATTTTTGATCATAACAACCGGTGTGCGTGAGTGTGTGTGTCTGTGCGCTATAGGGATCTAGTGAGTAGAGGCCATGGGGGCTGCTTAGCATCTTACAAAGCAGAGGGCAGAACCTCCAACAAAGAATTATCTGGTTCAAAATGTCAAGAGTGCTGAGGCTGAGAAACCCTGTCTTACATTCACATCTCATCCAAATCAAATTCCTTCTCTGCTGGCCTCACAGGAAAGACATCACCCTCTTTAGAGCTTCCATAGCTTTTTCCAAATTAACAATCATCTTCATGTGTATGTTTCATCTCCCTGATAGCAGGAACCTTATTTTAGGCCAAGATCCTTGCTCCATTCATTTTTGAGTCTCCCTCCAGCATGTAGTCCTAGCACCATGAATGTTTATCCATTTCAAACAAAATTCATTTTGAAATAGTCTTTGGGACTGACAACAAAATGGCTTTGTGACTGGTAAACCATAACTAGTGTCTACAAGGGAGAAGGAAAACCCAGGGGCCTAATATTTTAGTCTAGAAGTTTGCTAGAAATCCTCCAAGCTTCATCTGGGAAAATGTCTCTCTCTCTCCATATATATATAAAATATATACATATTTTTTCTCTGTGTGTGATATATATATAAAATATATATATTTTTAAGATTTTACTTATTTATTTATTTATTGACAGAGAGATCACAAGCAGAGGGAGAAGTAGAGGGAGAGAGAGAAGCAGGTTCCCCATAGAACAGAGGGCCCAATGCAGGCCCCAGTCTCAGGACGCTGGGATCATGACCTGATCCGAGGGCAGATGCTTAACCAACCAAGCCACCCAGGTGCTCCTTTTTTTTTTTTTTTTCAACATTCACCAAATATTACAGTTACTTCTGAATCAGCCTGGGGTATCTGTGGGTGAGCCAGCCATGGACCACCCAAGGAGCTCCATCATTCCCTGAAGGAACCTCACTGGCTGGGTCTGCTGTAGAAACTGGCTACCAGTTGGCACCTTTGAGCAAACTCACTTAGTCCCTAAGCCAATCCCAAATTCCAGGAAATAAAAATTCAACAAATAGTTCTACACAGATCTGTGAGGGAATTAAGCAAGAAACAGTGCTCTCACTGCCTCTAAAAATAGCAGGTAATTACCTTTGAAGAACTTTAAGAAGATGCACTTAATGGCACAGAGTACAGCAGCAAAGGACTCATTTGTTTGTTGATAGGAGTTGTCTCTATGTCATCAGGAGACTCTGGAGTGTTGGAAACCCAATCAATATTTGAGTACTATGGAGTTACTATGCTACTGGGCTGACCATAGTCAAAAGCAAGAAACTGCCCTTAGTGAGGCTGACCTGACCACATTTTTTACTAAATTGGTCATGTTAGTTTTCCCAACTTTGATTTTTGCTCCCATTTTTACACTTGGCACAAATACTGTGGTGAAATGCATTCACTACTCTTTTGCTTTACGTGTTAGAACAATCTCTCAGTGCCATCAGCTCTTTAAATGCTACTTTGGAGATATTCCAATTCCAGAAAGATTGAATACAGAAATGAGATACTCCACAGATTGGTTGTGAGGGTTCACCAATTTAGCAACTTGCCCCCGTCAGTTAATCGCCCACAGAATACTGGGTTAAGAAGAAATTACTTTTTCTTCTTCCTCGTGCTTTAATTTTCCATCTAGGCAATATGCACTAAAAGACTTGGAATTATGAAAAGTATGAAAAAATGTGTTGTTTCAAATAGTTGGCTGGGTTGTTCATCAGCCGGAGGCCCAGCACAGGTGTGAATATTTGTTTATAATCTAAACACAGCCGAGTAAACAGTCCCATTTTGCACCCATCTTTTCTTTCCATACAATGCTTGGAATATTTTCTTTGTGATGGTCAGTGACTTTGTTTAACTTTTAAAAAGGCTGAATGGGAAGGAAGGGCCTGGAGACTCGTAACTGTTTGTACAAGGCCCTAAAGTGACTGACAGCTGAACTAAGCTGGCCATAGAGCCCTGACATTTTGTCAGCTCCCCTGAGGAGTCAGATGTGATGTCCACTGCTCACCTGTCAAGTGCTGATAGAAAAACAACTCTGTCACATGTAGCCTTCGAGGCTACTCACATGACCCCTAACCCTGGGACCCCTTCGGAGTTCTCCACGGAGTATCAAAATCCTTTCAAATATTTCCAGCTGGACACCTTCTTGAGCTGTAATGGCAGTTTAGCTTCTTGCCATCGGTGGTCATTGTTGAGGGAAACCACCCCCTACCCCCACCCCCTCCACTGCCCTGGGCAAGGTCAAATTTTGGAACCTTGTTGACAGCAAGAGAGAGGGGCTATGCTTACTGGCCAATAAACATCCTACGAATGGAAAAGTGTCTCTTCAGGGTAGCAAGAAAATAATTCAGTTGATTGAGTCCATTCAGAGTACGAATGAATAAATTTCATGGAGGAGAACAAAATCATCTTAAAACTATAACATTTGAGGTCTCACAGGGTTCTAAGGAGTCCCTGGGTTAGTTACAGCATTCCTCAGGACAAACTAAAATGGCATTGGGCAGAATGTCCCCAAACCAACAGATCCACAACGGGCTAGTTGAAGCCAGAATATTTCCACTGCTCGTTCCAGAGATGGTTCCTTTTTTCTCTGGTTTCCCAGATTGTCAGACTAAAGGGCCTAAGCATTTGCTGTGCACATGGAAGCTCAGACTCTTAATTCCTTAACAGAAATTTCCATCAAAATGAGCTAAAAATAGCCAAATGAAAGGAAAGTCATGAACTGTATCTTTCGACAGTATGATCATCATTTCCTTCATTTTACAGATGAAGAAATTGCGATCCAGAGAAGGGAAGTGGCTTTGCCCCCAGCTATAGAAGTGGTAAAGGACCAACTGTCAATGAAGACTTGAATTTCCTCCTTCCCTCCCTCCTTCCCTTTCTCCCTCTTTCTTTCTTTCTTTCTTTCTTCTTTCTTTCTTTCTTTCTTCTTTCTTCTTTCTTTCTTTCTTTCTTTCTTTTTCTTTCTCTTTCTTTCTTTCTTTCTTTCTTTCTTTCTTTCTTTCTTTCTTTCTTTCTTTCTTTTAGAGAGAGAGAGAGAGAGCACAAGCAGGGGGAGGGGCATAGGGAGAGGGAGAAGTAGACTCCCCCCACTGAGCAGGGAGCCTGACAGTGCTCAATCCCAGGATCCTGGGACCATGACCTGAGCCAAAGGCAGATGTTTAATTGACTGAGAAACCCAAGTGCCTCTCCTTCATTTCTTTAAAGCCTCGTCCTTAAAAGTCACTGCTGATTTCTAAATCTAAATTCATACATTATTGTATCCTATAGATACAACCTGTTTTATAATGTGTGATTGTTTAAAAATAAGCTAGCGGATCATAATAATTATATTTTTGGGGAAAATCAACTGTGAAAGATTACTTCTCATGTTTTTTCCCCCCTTTGGTGCCATTTATGACAGCATCTAATACTAATTCAAGTGCTTGAACTACCTGAATCACAATTCAGTCTGATACCTGGAATTGACATCATATTTGTCTGTCTGTTCTAGGACAACTCCCCATAGAATGAGCTTTGTGATTTTCCCACCTTCCTTAGCAAGTCAATTTAGCTCCTCCAGCCTCCCTGGTAGAGCCTAGTTTTTATTTATTTATTTATTTATTTATTTATTTATTTATTTGGCATTTTTTTGCACATTTCCTTTTGAGAGACTGTGAACCATCCTCCTGAAGTGGCTCAGCTTCCTTAGTTACCAAGGCCCTGGACAAATCAGCCCACTTCTCATTTCCTGGCCCAGGCACTGAGCTGAGATGTCAACCCAGATCTTTAACATCAGAACCCTGGGCTCTTACCGTGTTATTCAAACGATTGAGTCTCATGATCTGGGAAACTGGTGATGGATAAGGATCAATCTCTAGAAGGAACAATAGAAATGTTCCGGATCAAACAAAATTTCTGTATATCTGTCAGTTTGTGAACATACCTTTTGAGACCATTTAGTTTATCTTGAGAAATGCTGTTAAGGTTTTAACTCCAAAGGATACTGTGCTATCTTGCTCTTCCATGTACCAGCAACATCAACTTCACTTTGAACAAGATCCTCAGGTGATTCATGTGAACAATAAAGTTTGAGAAAAGCCTTGGAGGTTGGAGAGAGCCACAAAAGTTACTCTTTAACTTTGCCTCCCTTGTTCATGGCTAAGTAGGTAAGGTTTTTCCAACCATTTATTTTTCTTCTCCACTACCACTAGGCTCATCCCTTCCCTCCTCTTTCAGTTTCCTTGTCCTGTCTACCCACCACTAACCCCCTTCTACTTAAGTCCTTAAAATCCTATTTGTTTGACATGAAATATTGTTGTATATTCTGGTCTGTTTTCTAGAAACCTTTAATGTATTTATAGAATTCCCTTTTTCAAGTAGAGGTCACTCACTCTTCCTTATTTCGTATAACACAAGACAAAAAACAAGAGTCAGATTTCCCCTTACTTCTTTTGGTTGCTTCCAAGATCACATTCATTCTAGAACTATTTCTAAATTTTTTTTTTTATTTACTTATGAGACAGAGAGAGAGAGAGAGAGAGGCAGAGCCACAGGCAGAGGGAGAAGCAGGCTCCATGCAGGGAGCCCGACGTGGGACTCGATCCCGGGCTCCAGGATCACACCCCAGGCTGAAGGCAGGTGCTTAACCGCTGAGCCACCCAGGGATCCCCTCTAGAACTATTTCTTTGAGGATTTTTAAAATACAGCAGAGAAAAGCTCGATAAACTTATGTGTATTAAAATGAAGAACATAGGTAAAATTAAGAACAAATGCAGCAAGAGCAAAAGGAAAGAACAGAGTTTTTAAATGCACACACAATTCAGAATTGTATCCAGAATGTGTAGTGAAATCCTAAATATGAATACAACAAAACCCAATTTAAAGGAGATGGGAAAAACGTTTGAAGCAGTCCTCAGATCAGGAAGCATGAGTATCACACATGAAAATGAAAAGATGCTGAACTATGCTACTAATTAGGGACACATATGCTAAAGCCTTAGTAAATACCATTTCGCACCCAATTAAGAAGCTGGACAACATCAAGTAGGATGATGATACTGAGTATTGGAAACTTAGGCTCCTGGATGGAGTATCAATGTTGATGACAGCATTAGAGAGCAATTGGTGTATCTAGTTAAGCTGAAGAGCCCTTACTCTGTGACCCAACCGTGTCATTGCTGGGTGAGTCCAGAGCAACTGTTAGCCAGATGCACAAGAACTATGTATGAAATGTTCACTGGAGCAATATCTGAGATGACAAGAGTTGTAAACAACTTCATGCTCACCAGGAAGAAGGATACACTGTGTGTTTATCCAGTAAAAAACTACACAGCAATTGTATGTGGATGAAACTGAAGTAGGTATATGTGTATGTTTATATATTTATATTTATATATCTCAACTTGGATCCATTTCACCTTGTAATGTTCAATTCATTAATGGTAGAAGAATATAAAGCATACCATTTATGCAAAATTTAAAAACATTGAAAACAAAGCTTTGTTTAAGGATATACGTATATGTAGTAAAAACATAAAGCAATGCTTGGTGATGATAAACATCACATTTAGGACAGTCGTTATTTTGGTGGAATAGGAAGGAGGACAAATCTATGAGGATTTACGGAAGAGGTTGCAATAATGTTAGTGCAGAGCTTTATTTCTTAAGCTGAGTGATAGATACAAAGGTATTTATTATATTTTCTTTATATTGTGTTGGAGTCTGAATATTGATTATATAATATTAAGACAAAAGAACTTTTCCTTTTAAGACTGTGTGACTCAGAGCAGATTCTCATCCCATCTTTGATGAACTCTCACCATATCCAGCCTATAGTTTTCCTCTCCGTGTTTCCTATCATCGCCTGCATAATTTCAGCAACCCTGTTGCTCAGTCAATGACCCCGCAGGTCCTAGTCCTTCTATGCTCCAGCAATCTTGAACATCACTTGCCCAAGGAACTCAACAGGTTGCATCTTGGATTGTGTCACCCAGAACATGTCTACCTAACATCCCCCTGACTCTCTTCTTCTATTTCTTCCACGTTCTTGCTTATCTGTACTTTGACCTTCTGGTGAGCTCAATTTCTTTGACCTCCAATCCTCTCCTGAGTTATTTTCTGCCTTCTTAACCACCCTGGACCCATAGTCAATACCTTAGCACTTTGATCACACTCACCTTGCCTAACTCTGATTGCCCATTCTCTTGAATCCTGGCCTACGATATGGAATAATGCTCACAGAAACCACATAACAGTCCTGACTGGCATCATTACAAATCCATTTTCTACAGAGCAGCTAGGCTCCAGGCTCTGACACCAGTCTTTTCACTCACTCCTCGTTGAAATCATTCCTAGCCTTCAATATCAATGGGCAATGGTTCCCCTTGTTCTAGAATGGTGAGTTAACTGTGTCCTGCAGAACTAAGGTTTCGGGGAGAGGAGTGGGATATGCTTCAAGAGTAGCTCAAGAAGTCTTCTCAGGAAGGCTCTGGGTTGCCATTCTCACTTCAGTCAAAGAAGATCCACTTTAACCATTTAAAATATTGGTCTTCCAAATAAGATTGCAACCAATCGGGATCCCTGGGTGGCGCAGTGGTATGGCGCCTGCCTTTGGCCCAGGGCGCGATCCTGGAGACCCAGGATCGAATCCCACGTTGGGCTCCCGGTGCATGGAGCCTGCTTCTCCCTCTGCCTGTGTCTCTGCCTCTCTCTCTCTGTGTGACTATCATAAATAAATAAAAATTAAAAAAAAAAAAAAAAGGATTGGCTACATTCAGTTTAAAAAAAAAAAAAAAAAGATTGCAACCAATCAATCAGCCAATCAGTAAAGGTGTGGGGGGACCAGTTCAGGCATTTTAAACCCTTCGGTGGCTTTCCATTGCATTTGATATAGAATACAATCCCTTAGCATGGAGTCTGTGGGACCTGGCCCTGTCTCCTTCCTGACTTCATCTCATGCTTCTCACCTGTGGTGAGAACACTATCCTCCCACTGCCCTTCGGCTCCTACCTCTAGGCCTGTGTGACGTACCACATACCTGCTGATGTACTTGTTTCCTTGTTCTATGTCTGACTCCTCGTTTTCAAGTATCTGCTTATATGTCACCTTCCCTGGTCTTCCTCATTATTCTCCATCACACTATTTTACTCATTTCCTTCATAGTACTTCTTGCCATCACCTTTGTCAAATATTCTGTTTGCTTCCTCATTTAGTATCTGTCTCTCCCACCCCTACATTGTAATTCTCTTGCAGGGAGGCCTCACGTTCGTTTTGTTTAGCATTCAGTGGCAGAGTGAAAGGGTGGCTTCAACCCCTCCTCAGGTCCTTCTAAGTAGGATCTTCACCCCAACCCACCTCAAATAAATTAGTAACTAAAAAGGAAACAACACTCTTGCTGTGCACGTGCGGCTTCATGGAAAGCGCTGCATCCCTTTCCTTTTCAGCCAGATGCTGCCCCTGGACCTTCGCCACAGAGAAATTTGGGAGCTGCCCTGGGATCAGCTGATCCCTAGTGGATCCTATTCACATTAATAGGAGGTACTCAGGAAATACTTTTTTTTTTTTTGAATGAATGAATCAATAAATCTTTGAAAGTTCGAAAAAGCAGCAGCCTAGGGAATAAAGTTCATCTCATGTAGATCAATCTGAGCAAGAAAAGTAGTTGACATCAATCTTCTCTCTTCTCCTCATCATCTACTACCTACCCTGCTAGTCTATTCCGGGACAAAGGACAATTAGACAGAATGAATATGCAACCCTGACTTCTAATATGTGTGCTATGTTGAGTCTTCTGATGTGATATGATGCATCAGGACACTTGCAAAGGTCTGTGGTGAAAGATGCACTGATTTCGGAATAAGTTGGTTAATTACTTCAGTGTTTCAAGACACAACTCAAGCATCCTCAGTTTATCTCGAAATAAGTGGCAAGCTTTCAGAGGTTGGAATGGCTGCGGTTACAGTGGATCACACAATTTTACCACTGCACTGCAGGACAGAGAACAGTAGTTATTACTTCAAACACAGGAGGCAGATTAGATATGATCAGTAGTTAAGAAAGCCAAACCCCAAACAGAAAAATCTCAATTATACCCTGTGTATACCTGGGTTGTCATGGCCACACCTTCCCTTGGCAAGTGTGTCCAAGTACATTTTCTCCCTAGGCTGCCTTTCCTCTTGCCTGCTGTGATTGTCCTCAAGGCTTATAATGAAACATGGTGAGATAGCAAACATGTGGTTTGTGTGGGTGTATTTGTTTTTCTGTACAAACAAGATTGAATCCTTTAGAAGAAATACACAAGCAGGAATTGGCTTCAGGCAAAAAACAGGGTGAAGCAATGGTGAAGGTGGGTGGGTGGGTGGGTGCAGGGTGCTCAGGCATGTGAGCTGGGCATCTGGATTAATACAGGGATTGAAACTGAAATGGAAGAGGGGAGAGTTTTTTTTTTTTTGTAGGGTGGGTGAGTATGATGATTTCGTAGCTACTTTTTGGAGGGAATAAGTGTCATGAACCAGGTGCTAGGTTCTTTAAGTTCAGATTGCTTATTAAGCCTTTCAGAAATACCATGAAACAGGCACTCGTTATCTGCATTTGACATGTGAAGATAGTGAGGCTCAAAGAGGTTAACTCATTTGCATAAGGTGCCACAGTTAGTGCCAGAGCCAAAATTTTAATCTAGGATTGTCCACCTCCAAAGTTTGGGCTCATAACCACTGTTTGGCACTCTGCTTCCAATTGGGAGAATAGTCCAGATTCCAAAGGAGAAGTTAAGTTTACAACTAAAGAGAGACATTTCTTAGGAGATAGCAAGAGACAGAAGTCAATCTCTGGCAGTTTCATTAAGGTATGTCATAAAGGAGAGACCTGAGGAGTACACAAAGCATGATCCATGAGTCATCAGCATCACCTGAGCATCACCCTAGACTCACTGAAACAGAGCTTGCATTTTAACAGGATCCTCAAGTGATTCCTATACACAACAAAGCCCGAGAGGTACTGCTTTAGAATTTATATTATGCCATCTTGGCAACTTGGTGAACTCCTATTCATTCTTCAAAGCCCAGGTCAGATATCTTTCTTTTTAATTCCAGTATAATTAACACACAGTGTTATATTACTTTCAAGGGTACAATATAGTGATTCAACACTTCCATACATCACCTGGTGCTCATCACAACAAGTGCACTCCTTCGTCCCCATCATTCCCTTTACCATCCCCCTACTTACATCCCCTCTGGTAGCCATCAGCTCATTCTCTATAGTGAAGAGTCTGTTTCTTGGTCTTCCTCTCTCTTTTTTTCCCTCTTCGATCGTTTGTTTTGTTTCTTAAATTCCACATATGAGTGAAATCATATGGTATTTGTCTTCCTCTGACAGGACCTCCTACTTATCTCTATCCTGTGCTCATCACACTGTGCTTGTTTACCTGTCCTTGAGAAGGGGGTATCTTTGTATTCTAGCATCAGTCAACTATGTCCCTTCAACATGATAGGTTCCAAAAAGTATTCAATTATTTAATTTAGTTAATTGTTATTCAAATTAAGTCTCTCTTGGACAGTAGCTTTTAAATTTTCCTGTGCCCAAAAGTCACCTGATAAGCTTGTTAAACTGGAGCTGTGGACCCCGCACCCATAGATTCTGATTCTGCATATTTAGTTGGGTCTCAGGAATTTGCATTTAAAAAATGTTATTTATTTATTTATTTATTTGATTTTATTCTTAAGTAATCTCTGCACCCAACATGGAGCTCAGACCTATAATCCTGAGATCAAGAGTGGAACATTCCACCTACAGAGCCAACTAGGTTCCACAGGAATTAGCATTTTTAACTAGTAGCCCTAAGTATTTCGGGTGCGTATAGTCAATGTAAAAATCTTGTTTAGAAATATTTCTAAACTGGAGCCTGGGATTTTGAGCTTCTGGTCAAGGGGGCTGCTATTGTTCTGCTTATTATACTGGGCTCTATGTTGTCCAGACACCAAAAGTGACCAAATCTGTCAGTGAGGGAGCTGCTCGAGTATGTTTGGACTATGTTTCAGGAAGGACTATTGTTCTCTTTATAGAGAGATGAATATGTGGTCAATTTTAGGCCCTAACAGTCTGAGTTACTCTACTGATAGGCAGCTCCACTGTTGTAGAAGTCTCCCTCCTTCCATTGACCCAGTGGCGCCAGTATTCGGGCGACACATAAGTATTTTCCATATGTACAGCTCTGATTGTGCAAGTGCTGCTAAGTGCCAGGCAATGGGTGATATTTATTTAATTCATACAACAATGCTAGGGGGCAACACTATCTCCCTTTTAATGACAAGGAAACTGAGCCTTGGAGACATTTCACAACTTACTTGGAGTCACAGTTAAAAAGGGGCTGACCTTGGTTTCTCTGATTCCAAAGTTCTTGCTTCCTTCTTGTTTGTCTCTGTTTCCTCAGCTACACTTTCTGCCCCAAATCCCCCGGGGATGGGCACAGCTGGGGATAGTTAGAACCTTCCATAACATCCATTCCCTGCACTTCTATTCTAAGCAGCATCCATAACCACTTTTCTCCAGCTGTAGAGTGTATTTATACTAACACAATTCTGTTCCTAAGAGAGTTTTTAACTGGTTTGACTTTTCCCTTAGCTGGTGGTCTGAGTCCCTACATATCTTCATGGCTGGAAGAAAAGGCACATGGAGACATATTTCTGAGTTGTTACAACAACTGACTGAAATCACAAGAGTGGAGGCAATCAATCCAATCCAAGAAATTGGATCGGCAGGGCTGTAGCTGCTTTAGTTAGCTATCTAAATTTCTCAGGAAACAAAGCAAAGTTGTTTTTTCTTGGGAGGTAGGGTTTATTATTCTGGTGGGTAGGAGGAAAGAATGGGTTAAATATAATATGGTATATTCTTAAAATGAGACACTATGCTGCTGAATTTTCTTCAATGTCTACTATACCAATAGGCTTAATTCCTGTCTTCATAGAATTTACTATGTATTAGATGAAGTGGAACAATGTAGATCTATATATTCTATCAAAGAAAGTCATCCAAGGTATGTTGTAACAATGCAAAATGTAATTCTCAGAGGAATAAATAAAAAAGAGAAAAATGTTCAGGAAAAAAGTCTCTACAGATAGATAAATTTGCCTGATTGTTGTACACAATGTTATTAATGGCAGTTATCTTCAAGGACTAGGAATGGGTTGGGTTAGAGATGGAGGAATGGATGAGAATAATGGACTTCGTGCATTTTTGTGGCAGGGATTGACAACTGTCCTCCCTCAAATCCCTTCTTCAGTTAAAAAACAAGGGAGAACATTTTCTAGACTCCCTGTGGCTCAGTGTAGCCGCGTGACTAAGTTCTGGGCAAGCAGGAAGTTAAAAGTATTGTAGAGGACAGGTAGCAGGGCCCCTAAAAAGGGAGGGGACTAGCCCTATTGCCCATATTCCTTTCTGCTGCCTGGAATGTGGATTGATGGTGTGGCTCCAGCAGCCATGTGGGGACCAAGAGTCTGTCTTGAGGGAGGGAGCCACAAACAGGAGAATACAGGAGGAAGAGCGTTAGGTCTTCCCCATACCAATCTACTACTGCTCTGCTGTCTACTTTGGGAGTCATAAGCCACATGTGGATATTTTAATTTAAATTAATTAAAGTCACATAAAATAAAAATTTCGGTTCCTCAGCCCCACTAGCTACATCTCAAGTGTTCAATAGCTATGCAGTGGCCAGTGGCTACTGAATCGGACAACACAGATCCCAGAACATTCCCATTATCACAGAAAGGTCTCTAGTGCTGCTCTACTGCTTGCTTCTAGACTACAAGAGAGACTAAATCCCCATATATTTATGTCTTTGTTACTAGTAGCTGAGTTAAACACACATTATACAAATTCTTTTTACGAATACACATAACAATTATATCTTATTAAACTAATACAGTTTTGAATACATGATTGAATATCAAATATGGATTAAAATAGATAAAGATGTACTATATGTAACCTGGTAATAAAATAATAGAGGAATATTGCGTCAAGAACAGATTTTAAAAAGCCTATGGTATATAAGAGATCTGGAAAATTATAAACCTTTAGATTTGTCTCCTTGTTCAAAAGCAAAAGCCTGGGCACCCAGAGTTTATATAACCTCCACTTTGAATTGACGTAGACCACACACCAGGTAGGCATACACATTTCTATAGAGTTGTTGTCTACACATTCAGCTATGGAGCATATTAAGAATGTTCTAAGAGATACAGTTAACATTCACGGGAGACACTTTTATAAGGATAAGATATGGTCTAGTGCTCTTTAGCTATTCATCAAACTCTCTGCTGTTTGCATTTTGAAAATATACAATGACATTACATTTTAAATACACTGAGTTATACTGTGCTTTCTTTGAACCTGCAGCAAAATTATGATACCATTGTGTATTTTTAAAGATTAAATATTTCTCATATTTTTGTGCTACAGCAAGCAAACCAAAGGCTTTTAGCATTCCAGGTCTTGTAGACAATTTCAACAAGGTTGTTTATTCTTCATTCGACGTGTGCGGGATTCAGGGAAGTCATTTTCATTCTTCTAAGAAGGTGCCACCCAGGTAATCTCTGACAAATGAACGTCAATGCATTTTCTCATCAGTCTGGAAAATGCAGCATATAAAACCCATGTATCGGGGCTGAGGTAGCCAAGGGCAGATGGACCAAGATCCTATGGCAGATGCTTATAACAAAACAGAGAAACCTGCAACTTACTTTTAACAGGGCACCAAATGTACTAAGTCCCTAAACTCCCCATCTGGTACTCTGCCAGCACAGACCAAGGACATGTGTCTTCTCCCCCTCTTGTGTGTGTGTGTGTGTGTGTGTGTGTGTGAGTATGTGTGCACATGTGCATGCATTTTAGTTTTCAGGACATGATAATATGACATATATGCTATTACTGTACATTTTTATTTTTAATTCTGCTGAAAGTCTTAGAAGCTCATTGAGATGGATGAATATTGAAAGCCGGACAAGTGTGTTCTCAGCCGGCAATTGGTACTATTCTGAAATCCCTTTTTTGTTACGCTGGGAAAGAAAGCGGTTACAATGGTGGGTTCGGTATGACCACCACTTCCTTTTCACCTTTGCCAGAGAAAGAAAGGGATGAGAGCAAAGACTAATGGTGGCTGAGGGCTCTGGGTCCCACTCCTAATTTTGACTTAACATTTCATTGTTTTTCCTTCCATCCTCAACAGCGATGGTGATTTTTTGGGTGCAAACTTTAGGATCTGGGACTATGGCCTACTGTCCATTCAGTGCATCACGTCTGATATCAAGAAAATGCTAAGAGCAATTTAAATTTTTACTGAAGTCTCTTGAAATAACGTGCAAAGGGGATTCAGCCTTCGTAACTTTGTAGAATCCTCTTTCCCCCTCTTTGTCCCTTGTCTCTGGAAGGCAACCACCTCTTGCTATACTTCCCCACAGCCCCCTACTCTTTCCAAACTCCCTCTTATATAAAGATTTCTCCATTTTTCACACCGTTTTTCAATTCTCCTTTGCTATTACCAGCACTAACACAACCGAAGGCCTCGAGGGTAGAGCAGGCACCTTGGGAAGCTCCATGGGAAGCAGTGGGAAGGCAAAAACATGAGTGACTTGCATTCCTGAGTTGTTTTTTTGTTTTTTGTTTTTTTTATTTCTGATACAAAACCTCTAACACCTTTCTGACTCATCCCTCCCTCTTCAGACGTCCATGCCCCCTTACTCTTACCCGATCTGCAACTTTGCCAGTTTCTTCCCAACTACTGACCCCCATCCCACTACTAGCCACTTGTCTCTTCTTTTCTCCCACCTTCCTCTGCTATGTGACCCTGAGCTAGTCACCCTCATCCCAAGCCCTTGGTTCCCTTAGCTGGAGACAAGGCATGTTCTAGAAGGTCTCTGAGTGTGCTCTTATTCTGCAGTTACAAGATTCAGGTCACACCTGCTCAAGAAAAATACATGTAACTTGGTTAAAATTGAGCACCTGGGCATCGTTACCCTTTCTACTTTGAAGTATTTTTAATGGCACAGATAACACATGAGTATTTATTCCTACGCAAAGTGAAAGCACTGTAGATAAGACTCAGATTGTTCCTTCTACCCAGCCCAACCCATACCGCCTTCTTGTTTTCAAGATCAAAGAAACACAAAACCCTCCAAACTTTATCTACTTTACTTCTTTAGGAGTATGACCTGTGCTTTTCCCGGCAGTTTTCTGTTTCTATTTTTTTTTAAGATTTATTTATTTATTTTAGAGAGCGGGAGAGAGAATGTGAGTGGGGGGAGGAGCAGAAGAAGAAAATTTTCATCTTCAAAATGATTCCCCACCGAGCGTGGACCCTGACATGGGGTTTAACCCTGTGACCTGTGAGATCACGACCTGAAACTAAGAGTCAGATGCTCAACCGACTGAGCCACTGAGGCACTCCCATTTTCTGTCTTTCTACCCATATGTGTATCTGAAGAAACTGTGTCATATTGTTTTGTGAGGTTTTCAAAAATATATACATGCAGTTTCTGTACATTTTTATTTTCCAGTCCTACTGACTGGCTGAGGGGGCTCATCCAAATAAGAGCTGAAAGTTGCGCAAGTGTGTTGGTGGTAGGCCATTGATGGTGTTATCGATGTAAAAACAAAAATATAAATGGTATATACTGGGCTTGTCGTTTTGCACTTGCTTTTCCCTCCCCTTACTACCAGTTGTTACAGAACATAGGTCACTCTTTTTAACAGCTTGCTAGTATTCCATGTAGGAATCATAATCACAGCCACAATTTATGGTCTGTAGATTATTTGCCAAGAAGCGTTCTTTCTGAATCCTTGTGGAACTCCATGACGTAACTGTTCCCATTTAACAAAGGAGAAATCTCAGAACCAATATAAAAACACCACGCTTTATTTCATCTCCTGCTGGCCACGGAAGGTGTTTCCAGCTGCTTCCATGACAAACATGCTACCAAACCTCCTTGTCCAGGTGTTGCTATGAGAATGGTATGAGGATGAGTGTAGGCATGGGCATGAAAGGAAATTGCTGAGGGTGACATATGTGCATTTTTAGGTTTAAGAGATACTGCCAAACTGCCTTTGATGATCTTATCAAGTGAAACTGTGAACACTAAGAAGGGAGAGGATGTGCTATGAAGTAGGGAGAGGCTGGCAAGGTGGCCGGAAAAGGGACACCCCAAACTCTAATTTCGTTCATTTTTTAAGGATTATTTATTTATTTATTAATGAGAGACACAGAGAGAGAGGCAGAGACACAGGCAGAGGGAGAAACAGGCTTCCTGTGAGGAGCCTGATGTAGGACTCGATCTCAGGACTCCGGGATCACGCCCTGAGCCAAAGGTGGATGCCCAACCGTTGAGCCACCCAGAAGTCCCTTCATCCATTTTTCAACTGTGTATAAGAACAATCCTGGGTAAAGGCAGAAGTTTCCCACTATTTCTTCCAAGTCCCCTAAACTCTAAGGCATCTTCCTGCTTCTGCTTTGCCTTCCTCAGCCCATAAGACCCTCCACCCTCTCAGCAGTGCATCTGGGCACCAGCTGTGCCAGCTTTGTTAGGCTTAGGAAAGACGTCAAGCCCTTCAGTATTTACTTTATCCCAAGAACATTAAGGAAGGTAGACAGCCCTCCGTCCCTATGCACCATTTACACAGATGTCAGGCTGTGGATGTGGGTTCATTTTTCATTGGGTAATCTGCAGGTATGAATTAAACCATAACCTGCCTTGCTGACACCACGGCATCAATATTTTCTCAGACTGGAACATGGTCTCCCTGTTCTTATCCACCACTTAAAAATAAACTTAACATATGGCGTTTGTCTTATGGCAAAGGAATGCAATGTGTTTTTCTTGACATATGACTCAATTCAAACATTAGGCAAAACTTTGATATTTCAGAGAAGTTTGCTGCTGGAGGGAATATGCTTGCTACCTTCCCCATTAAACGGGCTAATTCCTTGAGGCAAATTTCCGGAATGAAATCCGGAACTGAGATGTTCCAAGTTTCTCAGATAATTGAGTTCCTTAAATCACAATATGTGTGGTACAGACCCTAGGGTACTGCTGGATACTCCATGAGACATCTTAAAATAGTCAAAAGAATATACAAACTGGGTACAAGTTGGGAACACACATGGTGATATTTATACAGCTTTCCCAAAGACCCCACAATGCTTGACCAATCATTTAAACATGCCCCAATGTCACCACACAGATGGAGGCAAAGCAAAGAGGACCATAGACACATAGCAAATACTTGCAAGTGAGGGGGGCTTGGCAGGCCCAATCAGTAAAGCGTGAGGGTTTTTTTTAGTGGTTTTTTTTTTTTTTTTTTTAAGAGAGAGAGAGAGAGATTGAGCATGAGCAGAGGAAGGGACAGAGGGAGAGAGAGAACCCCAAGCAGACTCTACAATCAGCTCGGAGCCCAATTCAGGTTCAATCTCATGACCTGAGCCAAAATCAAGAGTGGAATGCTTAACCAACTGCTGTAATTCTCGGGGTTGTGAATTCAAGCCCCACATTGGAGGGTAGAGTTTACTTTAAAAAAAAAAAAAAAAAAGGCTTGCACGTGGAAAAAACATTCAAATATTCAAATACAAGCAGAAAAACAATAATGAAATAACTACCACTTACTGGGTGTTTATGAGACTCAAAGCACAATGTTTAGTGCTCTGCCTTTGTGGTCATATTTAATACTCACAACAACCTCTGAAGCTGGTAATGTCATCACATCTCCATTTTGGTTTTTTTTTTTAATTTTTTTTTTTAATTTTTATTTATTTATGATAGTCACACACACACAGAGAGAGAGAGAGGCAGAGACACAGGCAGAGGGAGGAGCAGGCTCCATGGACCGGGAGCCCGATGTGGGATTCGATCCTGGGTCTCCAGGATCGCGCCCTGGGCCAAAGGCAGGCGCTAAACCGCTGCGCCACCCAGGGATCCCAACATCTCCATTTTGCATATGAGGAAACTGATTTAGAAGGTCAACTCTTCTGCCCAAAGGTATCCAGCTATTGAAAAGGATAGGCTTAGGATCCAAATCCACTTGTATCTGATTCCAGAGCCTGGCCCCACTTTGCTAATCCTTAGCAGAGACTTATTATTATATGTCACCAGACAGAGGAGATTTTAAAACCCAGGCCTCAAAATGTCACGACAATTCTGTGAATTTTACCTCCATGCAACTTCTAGACTTTCTAATCTGCCTTAGTTCAGGTCTGCCCATTCTTACCTGGTGCACTGAAGTAGGCTCCTAGCTGCTCACTCTATTTCCTAATTTATTCTCCAAGGCTACTGGGAAAGCGACCTTTCAGGGAGAAACAAGTATCGTGCACCCCCTTGCTCATAAATCTTCGGTGGTTCTTATATGTAGCTCTCACAATGGCTTGGACGGTGCTTTAGGGACAATGAGCCTCCATGGGACACCTAGTGAATGGCTCAGCATTTTCCAAACTATCCCCTCCACCCCCTTACCAGATGGAGTTTCTGAAATTAAGTATCCAAGGTCACAGCTATACATCCAGCAATGTTAAATACTAGAAAGTGCCTTCTTTAGAATCTGAAAGGTTAAGCTCTGTCTTTATTAGCTCCACAACCTTGGAAGAGTCCTTCTTTTTCTTCATGCATCCCTCTTATCTGGTCAGTGTGAAGTTAGAGGTCGCATATACGTCTGAGGTATATAGCATTCTAATATTATTGATAAAGATTGTGAGAACATTCCATCGGTCATTTACACCTTAGTAACTTGATAGAGCTCGACCATTTTCCCTGTGACAGGAAGGTGGGAGCAGGGTATTGAGGGAAGAAAAGTTTTCGTGGGCAAGATAAAGGAGGAGCCCCACCTGGTAGAAGGCTGGTGGTGATAAGTTGCCCCTGTTGGGGGCCCTGGCATCCTAGAGGTGTCTGTGGGAGGACAGAAGCTCCTACAAGAGGAAAGAATACATAACAAGAAAGTCCACAAACACTTTATTGACTTCATCATTCTGCTTAGGGTGAACCTGGGATCCACGTTGAGCTGTTGTGGGCCTGGGAGAAGCAGAAACACATGGGGGGTAAGTGGTGGATACAGCTACCATAGTTTCTGGTGCAAACCATCCTTGCCGAAAACATTTTGATCCTGGGGCCTTTGGGGAAATTTTTCAGGTACTTATTTCTGAGAAACAAGTCATCCTCAAACAGCAATGATTTATTTCTCCCAATGTGTGTGTGGGGGGGTGGCAGCCAATGTGGTTCTTTTGCTGGTCTTGCCTGAGGTTGCTCATGTAGCTGCAGTTATGTGACAGATTGGGGCTGAAAGTTCCAGAGAACTTCATTTAAATGGTGGGCGGTTGGTGCCAGCTGTTAATGGGCAGCGTGTCTCAGCTCTCCATTACATGCACCACCCGCCAGCCCATGCTCCAACAGGCTAGATGGGGCTTCTCCACAGCATGGAGGTCTCAGGATTCTAAGACAGTGGGAACTGAAGCCACGGTCTCCTATGGCCAGGGCTCAGAGCTCATACATCACTTCCACCACTTTTGATTGGTCAAAAGACGTCACCAGACTAGCACAGATTGTGGGGTGGTAGGAAGGAATGCAATATCCTATTGCAGAGATGCATGCATAGGGGCCATTATTGTATCAATCTATGACAGGGGGTATTCCTTCACACAGGCCCTATTTCCAGAAAGTTCTGTCCCCATCAGCCTAAGGGTTTTACCGTATTTGGCTTTTTGGAATCAACAGGATATTTAATGGCCTTTAGTCAATGTGGTTAGTTAATGACCAAACAAGGGGCAAAGCCAAAGCATAAATTTTGTACTAGAGTTTTCACGGTCTTTGGATTGACTTCTGTCACCTTCCCACTCTTTCGCCTCCTGAAAAGCATTTGGGCTGTATATGGTATATGTGTAGGATGTTGACCTAACGTCATCCAAATACATCCTATTTTTCAATTAGGAAAAAGCAAATTATTTTGACACTTTAATATTGGCTTTACCACCTTTAGGAAGAGGTTCTAATTCTAAAGATGTTCTATCATCATAATATAAGGCAGTGATCCATGGGCCCAGGCTTGGAGTAGCATCAAATTTAATGTGTAAGGCATTCTAATCTGAACTTGCATCTCTTGAGGGACATTGGAAAAGATTCGATTCCTAAGCCAAAGTACCATGTCCTCTCAGTTGCTAACTCTCTCATACCTTGAAGTTGCCCACATTCTTTCCCTGCTGCTCCATATTCTCTTCAGACTCTCTTCGATGTTCCCAAATGGTAGGCCCCACTCTTCTCTTCTTGCTCTTTCCTTTGCCACATGAGTTTTTCCCCCTCTAGAACTCTAGAAGTGGCTCTTAAGGCTTTCTGAAATAAATTCTTTTTCTGAGTCCTTCATCCCCCTGATTAGCTAATGTAACCAATGACATTTGGGTCCATAAATTTTTGTTGTTGTTGTAGGAGATGTCCTGTGTATTACAGGACATTTAGCAGCATTCTTGGTCTCCATCTACTAGATGCCAGTAACATTTCCCCCCAGGTGTGACAACCAAAAATGTCTTAGGACATTGCCAAATGTTCCCTGGGTGGCCAAACCAATCCCAGCTGAGAACCACTGGATTATCTCAATCTGTCTATTAAAGGCCCTAGGAGACTGAGGAGGAGAGATAAATGCTTTACCTGGGCAGTGGCCAATGCCAGTTTTCCATAGTGTGAAGGAAAGAGAAATAAACTGAAAATATATTTATTAGTTAATAATTTACATCTGTTATAGTACCATAATCCAGCAGTATGGTTAGGAAAGAAAAATGACTCAAATATGAGTTAAAGTATATGCCCTCAGCTCTAGCCTAAGATGAGCATGAGAAGCTAATGAAAAGTTACCAGCTGGTACCATGAAACAATCAGGGACCATTGGGTTCAGGTATGAGATCTGCCACTTGTCATGAAATTCCACAGATCTGGGCTGGACAATGACCTTGAGTATTTGGAAAGGCTCTTTAGGTGTTTCTGATGTGCCCTTCTGGTTAAGAACCTCATACTAAAGGCTCAATAAATGGAGGTGGCTATGATGGAGACCACATTAGTTAGAATGGAAGATGAGGGGCTTGAGATATCAGGTGGATCACTGTTTAGCTCTATGACCTTGACACTGGCATTTTGCCTTCTAGAACTCATTTTTCTTATTTTCCAAACAAGGGGTTTGGTCAAATCTGTGCCACTTGAAGTGTGGTTCAGGAGTACCTGGGATGTTGATCAAAATGCAGATATCTGGGCTCTGATTCACATTTAATAAGTTGGTATCTCTCAAAGTGGGAATCCAGAGATCTACATTTTAAAAACACATCCTAAATTTTTCCTACACAAAAGCAGTAACCATTTAAAGATTATTTCCAGGTATCAGATTCTATTCTATTCTAGCTTTTTTTGATATCATAATACCTACCCATGACATGAGTTTTGTTTTTATTGTACCCATTTTACAGATGAAGAAACTGAGGCTCACATCAAGTGACTTCCTCAAGGTCTCAGGAGTAAATGTTGGGGGACCAGTTTCCAATCCAAGTAGTGTGGCTGCAGAACCCCAACCTCTAACCCTTGTACACTCTGCCTTTCTTTTGAATACTGATCTTTGAGAGCCTCTGGACTTTTAACAATTACAAGGGCTCCTGACACCTTGCAAATTTTAAGTCTAATTAAAGTTCTTCAGAACAATTTGCCTCTGTTGTCAGCCATGATGGCTTCACGAAAGGACAGCTTTGGTGGGGGGGTGGGGAGAAGGGAGAAAGGAAGAGGAGAGGTCACTAAAATAAACATGAGAAGAACTTGGCTTCCCAACATGAGCAGTTTTTCTTATTAAGCACCTTTCTCCAGACCATCGTGTGGCTAATTCATTGCCATATTTCATTACAGAAACTAACTGAAAGATTCTAAATAAGTACTTTTCCGTCAGAGGTTGCAGTTAATTTCAACTTCAATACTTAGTGATGTTTCTGACTTCATGCTGATTGATGATGAAATGCCAAGGAGTCACATGGAGACGGCTTTTCCTCTCCATCCTCTCGTTTTCTTTCTCAGATAGACTGTGTAAAACAGCCTTGCTGGAGAGTCTGGGAGATGCATTTGTTTTGATTTTCTTCATTAATGTTTTATCCATTCAGGATAAATCACGGAGAACGCACACCAGGCTGGACATTTGCAAGCAGATTCTGCAAAATCAAGTCAAATTCAGGAATAATCTGGTTATACCAATTCATCATGTCTAGCATTACTGACCATATTCAGACAATGTAATTCCTATTACACCTGCTTTTAGAAAAAAAAAATCTAGTCAGTAACCCTAAATTAAATTAACATTTTTAGTGTATATAATTTGTAGTTCGGAATGAGCTATAATTATCATTTAGGGAAAACCATATGGAAAGCATTACCAGCCTTCACTAAGTCTCGGGTTTTAACAGTGATCCATGACTCAAAATGCTTTATCCAAACAGGTTGTAAATTGTGAGACAAGCAAGATGCCTTTCAGTCATTTTTATATTAATTCCAAATGAAGAATTCATTGTCTTTTCAAATTATAATAAATTGGAGAGCAATTTCCCACTAAACAAATCAAGGAAATTGAAAAATTGCTTCTCTGGGAGCTGTTTTCTACATACATTTTTAAAAAGCACTCTCTCTCTTTTTAAGACGTGCTTCTATTATTCTTGATGTGTATACTAATAGACATCTGCATTGCCAAAACAATTTTCTTCCTCTTCTTTAAAGTGGAAGGTGAACTCTGAAAAATGTTTAATGTTCAATGTAATTTCATTCTAGGGGGGATCTGGAGCCTGCAATGAGAGCTCACATTTAAGAACCTCAATGAATACTTAGATTAGCTTCCAAAGCTACCTCCCTTCTCTCTCAAAGATGCACTTCACTTCCTGGGGAATCACAGGACTGTTTGTATCATGGTGAGGCCACAGATTCACCAAAGTTGTGCTTTGTGGGCACTCAGGCATCCTCAAAATTCTTGAGATTGCTAAATTAAGCTGAGATTTTAAATGATATACATAATAATCCCATAAAATAGGGAGGAAATGGTAACAAACAAGGACAATATTGAAAACCAAAATGAAGAGAAACCCAAGCCAAGAAACAGTGTTATTGCATAGAAGATAACTAAAAGCAAACAAAACAAGTTTTAAAAATAATATTTACTTTGCCTTTTGAAAAAATCTGACCTCCTTGCCACCTCCTCATGTAGAAATATGGGAAGATTCTTTGAAGAAGAGAAGAGGGGCCTATTTGTGTATTGATATTTCATAACCAATTCAGCTAAATATTTTGATTTACTTCTGCAACTGACTTGATCTCTGGGTAAGGTTATCTGGACCCAAGACTCTCTGTGCCAAGCCTATTTTTATGGTTATTGACACTATGGAAATTTCTGACTTCAATGTGCATGTTTTTGAAAATGAGTCAGGAGCTTTCCATACTACATGCAGCTTTTCTGAAGAGACTGGGTGGCAACCTCTAGAACCAAAACATCTTTGGTTGGAAGAGGAGTTTGTCCAGTGAGCCATATGTGGTCAGAGGAGTTACTGAATTTTGAGGGTCTTTTCTGAAGGTGCCATGAAGGGTTTCTCTGAAGGGTGACCTGTTGGCAGGACTTGGTCTTGGGTTGGTCTTTGGATGTGGGGATATTTTAACCTGATGGTTAAAAATCAAGTGACAAATCAAGTGACAGACATGACATCAAACTGTCAGTTGAATGCCTGTTGTCTCCCATGAAATTGTCCTGTTTTTGTGGCATGAAGACAGTCTTATGGAGAAGGGTAATTTTTGTATGGAAAATAAGTAACTGTCACCATGTGATAGATATTCCTTATGGCTTCATCATTCCAACAAATCCTCCCAATTTGTGTCAATACAAATACAAACACAAACACAGACTTTTAGAATTAATAATGAGAGTTACCAATATACCAATGACAACTAAGTCCAAAGCCAAGATACAGACTATCTTGGAGATCAGTTGTAGGACAACGCTGGTTCCAAAGCTCCATTCCAGATGGGAACCAAAGAGGGTTGGCTTTAGCCAAGCACTGATATGGCATGATGTTAGCAGACTCTTGCCAGCAGGATTCCATATAATTTGGACAAAGAACATGAGAAAGTTCATTATAGATCTTTACCAAGGATAGGGAAGAGGACATCCTGTTATTTGTCTCTTTTTCTTCTTTACTCCTTCCCTCCCATGCTTCTTTTCTTTTTCCTCTTTTATAGATTAAGCATGGTTTTGACATAGTAAAAGTTTAGAAGCACTGAAAAAATGTTTAATATTTTCCCCTTGATGATTCTCAGAGTAGTAATCCACAGAATTGTGAACGAAGTCCAAAGATTTCATTGCATTTCTTTTATGTCTCTATATAAAGTGCCTGTCACAGCAAGTATTAGAAATATGTTTGCCATTATTATAACAATTACTGTGAGGAATAAGTGAGATAATGCATATAAATCCTTCAGCAGAATGGCTGCCACATAATATGTGCTCAATAAATGGTATAGGCTGGAGATATACATTCTTATAAATCACATAATAAAAGATATAAATTTACTTTTATTATATTATTGTCTTTGCTTCTCAAACTTCTGTTTGACCTCTAAAACCCCAGCTTGAGTTTAGCCTTCTGTATCACCCTCAAACAGAACTAATTATTCTTTCTTCTTCTTCTTCTTCTTCTTCTTCTTCTTCTTCTTCTTCTTCTTCTTCTTCTTCTTCTTTCTTAGAGAAAGAAAGAGAGCACAGAAGAGCAGGGGTGCAGGTGGTGAGAGGCAGAGGAAGAAGGGGAGAGAATCCTCTCTTGAGGGCTCTATCTCACGACCCTGAGATCATGACCTGAACCGTAAAAAAGAGTCAGATGCTTAACCAACTCAGCCACTGAAGCAAACTAATTATTCTATCTTCTACGGCACATGGGTACTTATATAAGCACTTATTATATTGTATTATAATGAGCTCTTCACTGGTGTCCACTCTGATAGGTCCTGAGATCCTGGAAGCAAGGATTCTGCTGTATTCAGCATTGGACTTCCTACAGCACAGGGTAGAGTCTGGCCATGTGTAAGTTGCTCTAGAGACTTCTGTTAAATTGAACAAAACCACTAGGCTAGAGACAAAGGGAATGCTCCCATCTTCGTGCCCAAATGAAGATGGGAATGTGAAGAATGTTTTTCTTTGAAAAAAGGGAATCTCAGGGGCTTATTTGAAAACAGGCTGAATGCTTAGAGAAATGAGTGCCAAAAGCAACGTATAAGCAGCTCAGGCCTGGTGCAGCCCCAGTGCTAGAGAGTATCCCAATCTCCGTCTTTGAGCAGCTGCAAAACAGATGGGAATGAGTGTGGCTCAGTCACGCTGCCACTGGATTGGGGAAAAAAGGGCCAGGCTCAAAAGGAAAAGAATGTTCTCTCCCACGTGTTCGTTTGAAAATAAAATTTTCTTTCAAGATCACCGCCACCATACCAACATAACTTGATGTGAGTTTTGGTGCTTCAAGCAGGCAAGAAAGAGTCTAAAAAGCACTGAAAACGATCTTACATGCCCCTCATGGCAGTTGTGAGGCTGACATGTGAGCCATCTTGCCTAAAGATGTCCTTTCATCTTCCCCAAGGCCTTGCATTTCTTCAGCCCACAGAGTGACGTGATTTGGACAAACGTAGTCAGAGTGGCGGGAAGGATCCGAGCAGAGAGCTTTGGTCCAGAAAATGTCCATTTATGGGGCTGAGTCTGCAAAAAAGTGCAATAGTTTGGCCCTGAACCAATGCCACACAAGCAAAATTCTGAGCAGCTGTGTGTGAGTGCCCCCCCCACCTCCAATGCCCCCTAGGCTGAGAGATTGGCCTTCATCTCTACTGCCTGACTACAGGAGAATTCGCCAAGTTAGCTGGCTCTTCTTAACCACATCATCATAAGCCCTATCCCCAGTCCACGAAACAAAGTCTAGCTTTTCTCCTCTGGTTAATGAACTGAGTGTCGCATCCATTCAACATCAACTGGGCTGTGAACCAGAATGGTGCAAGGTGAAGTGATACACAAAGTTGAAGAAGCAGTTGTCTTGAAGGAACTCCCAATCTTGTTGGTGACAAGGATTGTAAACATGTGGTTAGAACACCATTTAATAGAAGTCTCCACAGAAAAATATGTTCAAATAATTACCAACAGTGACACAAGAAGAGTAATTCTATTAAACTCCCTCGGTGGATTGGTAAGATGAGAATCTTTGGTTTCCTGGGGGGCACTGGTGGAGGTTCGTACCAAGTATGGATTCTAGAAGAGGAATCGGATGTAAGAGTAGAGGCCATTGTGCTATAAACTGTTTAAACAGCGATCAATTACACGATAGGTCTTAGGGAAGTAGCTTGTTTGCATTGAACTTTTCCTCATGAAACTGGGTGGGTGGTTTGTAGGATTTTAATGGCATTTGTCTAGCACTACCATAGTCTTAATTTATTCCAGGTATTAGGCTTTTGCACACATGGTTCCAATCCAGAAATTTCTTTCTGTATGATAACCATGTGCCTGAAGTTCCTATTCCTTGTGTAGTTCAGCAGAAAGTACATTTAAGCTCGGCATTCCATTTCCACACATTCTGGATAGCCGTTTATTTGTTCCAACCCCTTGAAGGTGCTCCAGGCTCTGTAAAGGATCTATATTCATTAAGGAGCTGGTGGTCAGGGCAGAGGAAACTCAAGACAGTTGAGAGGAAGAATGTATTGTCTTAACCTCCAAACATGAACTCACAAGGGGAGAGGATAGAAAGGAGGATAGAAAATGATCCATAGGCAGAAGAGTTCAGGAGCCTTGTCTAACCTCTGGAGTGGTCTCCAAGTTTGTAAGATTGTAGATTCATGTGGGCCCCAAGAGGTTCTGATTTGTGTCCTTCAGAGTCTTTACACTGAAGCATCTTTCAGGACAACTCTATCGATGAGCAATAAGGATCATCTCTTACAGAAATATATCGATATATTATGAGGGTCCCATGTCTTTGTTTTGTTTCTCCATCTTACCAAAAATTCTGTCTCCTTACCAGGGCCATAGATAGGTGGGTAGGAGAAAGTGGGACAGCTGGAAAGAAAAAGAAAGGCAAGACGAGGAGAGAGGCAGAGGAAATAAGAGCAGGTGAATGGGTGAGGAATGAGATTGGAAGTGGTGAGAAAGGAGAAACAATCCAAAATTGCCACAAATGTATTCCAGGGGAAACTTCTAGGTAGATAGACTTTGGGGCAGGGTGGGGAGGGGAGAGGAGGCTGTTACTCTTTAAGAATAAAACTAAAAATGAAGACAGGATGGCTCAGCAGTTGAGCATCTGCCTTCGGCTCAGGTTGTGATCCCGGAGTCCCGGGATCAAGTCCCACATCGGTCTCCCCACAGGGAGCCTGCTTCTCCCTCTGCCTATGTCTCTGCCTCTCTCTGTGTGTCTCTCATGAATAATTAAAATCTTTTAAAAAATAAAAAATAAAAATGAAAACAATAATTATTCTGACAATTAAAAATTACTGCAATTCATAGATAAAACGAGACTTTCTATTCATAGCAGAGTGGCAAATTTCTTCTGCAAAGGGTAGGTAGCAAATATTCATGGCTTGGTGGTCCTGTGGTCTCTGTCACGGCTACTCAACTCTGAGGTCACATCTCAAAAGCAGCCACAAATGATGCATAAATGAATGAATATGGTCGGATTTGGGCCTCCAATAGTAATAACTGCTTTCAATACATCTTTTGAAGATTTTATTTACTTATTTTAGAGAAACAGAGAGACTGGAAAGAGTACACAAGTTGGGGGATGGGCAGAGGGAGAGGGATAGTCATCTCAAGTGACTCCTCCAGACTTGGAGCTCATGACCTGAGCTGAAATCAAGAGTTGGACGCTGGGCAGCCCAGGGGGCTCAGCGGTTTAGTGCCGCCTTCAGCCCAGGGTGTGATCCTGGAGTCCCAGGATCGAGTCCCACATCCGGCTCCCTGCATGGAGCCTGCTTCTCCCTCTGCCTGTGTCTCTGCCTCTCTCTCTCTCTCTCTCTGTGTCTCTCATGGATAAATAAAATTTTTAAAAATCTTAAAAAAAAAAAAGAGTTGGATGCTTAACCGACTGGGCCACCCAGGTGCCCCTCAATATATCTTTGATTCAAATCAGAAATGTGGGGCACCTTCATGGCTCAGTGGTTGAGCATCTGCCTTTGGCTCAGGGCGTGATCCTGGGTCCTGAGATCAAGTCCCACATCGGGCTCCTGGTGAGAAGCCTGCTTCTCCCTCTGCCTGTGTCTCTGCCTCTCTCTCTGTGTCTCTCATGAATAAATAAATAAAATCTTTAAAAAAAAAAAAAAAGAGAAGAAGAAATGTGTCCTGGGACCCATTTCATCATTTTCCCAAGGTTGATAGGCCATAGTTATGTGGTAAGTCAGGAAACTTCATGTTTTGTGTTTGAGATGATTGGGGCATGATTTGGGGCATGATTTGGGGCATGATTCTTTTTCCCAACTTCTCACTCGTTACATTAATTTGGATCTTGTATATTTTTAAAGAAGGGAGGTAGCTTTGTGCCACAAGAGAATAAGAGATCGATAGATTTTTGGTGCCATCTTTTTGGAGGCTCAAAGTAAAGATACTGTGAGCACATGGATGGTCTTTTTCCAGAAACACAGCTAAGAACTTGACAGAAATTATATATAATTTTCCCAGAAGTTGTATGATCTAATTTCCATCCTTACAAGAATAGCTCATACTATAGCTTTTCATGATCTCCCTTAGAAATCCTAACCTTCAAAGAACACTTGTTTTGTACTTCTGTCCTTGTGTATGTCCTTGAGCTCTGTGAAATTGTGGGTCAGGCACCGAGTTACAGAACCTACTTTGCCAAAGGATAAAATAAAGAGTGAGAAAGTTGAGACAATTTCCCCTTAGAGAGTTCCAGAAAAATAGGGTCCTGAGCATATTCCAAGCCATCCAGGCACCAACTCCCCAGTCTTTACTTTTCCCTTAGCGCCAAGGTTGAAATAGAATGACTTGGATGTCAGATAGGTTACATTAAAATCACCATGTTGCAAAGAAAATCCCTAAAGGGTAAGAATATTTCCAAGCTCTAGCCAATGGTCTATTGATTTAAAACAGTAATAGATAAAGCAAAATTCCTGCACAAGAAAAGGATCTGACAAGGCCCTTGGAGGTCATTTCAATAGGATTTCTGGGCCCTGGCAAGTGTAAAGGTTCCCAGCGTATCAACAGAGACATTTCAAAGAAGGATTTTATTTTAGTTACAGCAATGACTCACTGTGAGAACAAGGACAATAGCAGCCCAAGAACCTGACAGTTATCAGAGCAAGGAAGGGACATTTGACAAACGGAACCCTTTCTTGATAATCTCAACAATGTAATCTGCCAATGTGTGTGCAACTCCACCTCAGAGGCTGTGGGCCAAGTGTAGGGGCTGCCCAGAGGACGTGCTGGCCTCAGAATATCTGGAGGTCATACACTTTTTTTTTTCTTTCCCACCAGCTTTGTGCCTCTAAAGATGAGCTGGGAAATTGCTTTCTTTCCAAATTACATTTTGAAAACCTTACTTAATCTTCAGCAATAGTAACAAATGTTGAGAAATCAACCTGTATTGTTGGAAAATGTTGAAATTTGTTCAGATTCTCCCACAAGCCCTTTGCCTTATCAGCTGTTGAAAATTTTTCTTTTCTTCCAGCCTTGTTCATGTTTTTCCAAGCAGAGTTTATATGAATGGAAGTGCACAAAGCCTAAGAGTTCGGCTAGATGAATTTTTAATAAAGCTGAACACAAAATTAGCCAGGATCAAGATAAAAAAAATATTACTAGCATCCTTGAAAACACCTATTGGACACCCCCCCCCCCCCCCACACACACACCTGTACCAACCAGTCTTCTAAACAGAGATTGCTTTGTAGCAGAGGCTCAGTTGAGGGTGATCCTTGTCTGCCAGGGCATTTGCCAATGCCTGGAGACATTGCTGGCTGTCACAGAAGGGGAGTCGGTACCGCTGGCATCTAGGGAGCCCACGGATGCTGCTAAACACCAGACAACGCACAGCCCCTGATCACAGAGGGTTAAGTGGTCCCAAATCTCACTAATGCCAAGGCTGAGAAAGCCTCCTTCACAAAGAGCACCAGTCAGGATGTTTTCCTTTGGGTCTGGCTTCTCTCATGCATTGTGATTTCTGTGAAGTTCATCCCCATTGTTTCATGTATGGAAACTGTACTCATTCTCACTGCTGCGAGCATTCCTTTACTTGATTTTTAGAAAGTTTTTCTTCTCTTTTCAGATTTTAACTCGAAGATGTTTTTCAAAATATACAGGTCTTTTTCAAAATTTCAAATCTTGATTCTATGACTTGTGCTTTAGACACCTTAAAAATTGCATTGCTGGTTTATTGTGACAAAAATTACTATATTACTCACTTGTGTGTTTGGACGCATATCTGGTTTGTTTGTTCTTTTGCCTCTTCGTTCATTCAGTAACCAATAAGTAGCCATTTCCTGCCAAGCTCTTGCAGGTGCTGGAGGATGTAGAGATAAATAAGGAACTTACTTTCTGGCACTTTTCTTGGGTACCAACAAAAGCACACTCAACTGTTAGGGTCGGGGGTGAAAGTGATGTCACACTTGGGAGTGAGACTGGGTTGGGTACAGTAAATATGCAAAAAGGATGCCACCATTTTACCTTCTCACTTATTGTCTGGGTTTGCTTTTATACTTTTATACTGCTTCCTCCAACATCTTTTCATCATGATCTTACAAACAACCTGAAAACTGCTGAAAAGCCAGCACTTTGGGAATATGTGCTTAGGGGGAAGCAACTGCTTCCAACAATTTATCTTCTACCCACTGCCATCTACTTCAGAGTTCCTACAATGGATGTTACCTAATTGGCAAGGTAATACATTCATTTGGGACCTCAGTCACTAAAAGCTAGAGAGGATTCCAAGTTAACCTATTTCCATGTAAATTTTATACCAGTTCCTAAAGCAAGTTGCAATGCAGTGATGTCCTAGACCAGGGTTTTTCAATCTTAGCATTATTGACATTTTGGGCCATTAAATCCTCTGTTGTGGGGTACTGTTATATGCACTGTTGGATGTTTTGCAACATCCCTGACCTCTACTCTCTAGATGTCAAAAATACCACCCTTGCTCTCCATTGGTGGCAACCATAATTGTCTCCACACATTGCCTCATGTCCCCAGGATGGGTGGGGCAAAATCATCCCCAGCTGAGAACTACTGTCCTAATGTACAAGATGCATTTCTTTACCAAGCAAAAATTTCCAGTGCTTTATTAATAAACAGCCCAGCTTAATAAAATTATTGAGATTTGAATGCAGCAGAGGGGTTATCTTGGATATTCATTTTGTTTAAGAAAGTGGATTTAGGAACTGGAATAAACATAGCAACCAATGAAATGATCATTTGGAGATCAGACTCAAAACAGCTATGGCCCGCTTCCACGGTTCTGTTTTCCTACGTAGAGCTTTGGAATGTTTAAAGGTCAGCTTTGGAAGATAAACCTTTCAGTTCATAGCCTCTGTTTTGGCTTGGACCTAGGTTTAGTCTGGGATGTCTGCGACGCTGAGATCTGAGGACATTTCCTTTTGCTTAACTTTTTGGTAGACAGTGTTTCTATTCTGCTTCAATGTTCCATCCCAGGATCATGGTTTTCAACACTGAGGTTCCTGAACATCCTAACATTGGAGGAAAATCAGCCTTTGGTAGATAGGGAAGGAAAGAGCTAAAATTCGTTCAACACTTACTCTCTTCCTGACACTGTGCTAATCATCCTATACACTTTTTTCTTGAATCCTCATAGCAATCTTAGGGGTAAATATTATGATGCACATTATTCCTAATGAGGGAATTGAGGTCAAACAATTTGTTTAAGGCAAAATAGCTGACTTGTGGTCGAGCTGGGGTTTGAACCCAAAGGTGATGGATTCGAGAAAGCTGCAGATTCTTTGTCACACTGCTCCTCAGTTCATTTCCTCTGACCTTGAACCTTGGCTGGCTCTGTGACTGGTTTTGATCAACAAGAAAGAAGCAGTTCTTTTTTTAAAATATATTTTATTTAAATTCAATTTGCCAACATATAGTATAACACTCAGTGCTCATCCCATCAAGTGCCCTCCTCTGTGCCTGTCACCCAGTTACCCCATCCCCCCACCCACCTCCCCTTCTGCAACCCTTTGTTTGTTTCCCAGAGTTAGGAGTCTCTCATGATTTGTTCCTTTCTCTAATTCCCCCCCCCCTCAGTTTCCCTCCTTTCCCTTATAGTACCTTTCACCATTTCTTTCTTTCTTTTTTTTTTTTTTTTTGGTACCTTTCACCATTTCTTATATTCCACATATGAGCGAAACCATATGATAATTGTCTTTCTCTGATTGACTTATTTCACTCAGCATGGTACTAGAATGAGGCAGTTCTTTTTTTTTTAATTTATTTTTTATTGGTGTTCAATTTACTTCATCTTTCTTTTTTTTTTTAATTTATTTTTTATTGGGAGTGAGGCAGTTCTTAAGAGATCTGTGGTCTCCACTTTTCTTTCTCTTGGACTATTCCCTTACACTTATGCAGCAAGATGCCATGTAAGTGGTTTGATTATCCTAAGGCTTCCTTACTCTGAAGAAGCCCAAGTTAACTGATGTGGAGAGAAAGCTAACCATGAGGAGAAGCAGAAGGTACCAGAAATGTGAATGAAGCCTTCTCAGACCTTCCAGCCTGATGCAGTTTAGAGCTCAATGAATGACCTCACCTGATGCCATGCAGGGCAATAGCTTCATCCTTTAGCTTCATCCTGCCAAGCACTGCTCACATTCCTCACACACAAAATTGCGAGGAAATAAATTGGTTGCTGTTTTAAGCCACTAAGTTCTGGGGTTGTTGGTTATACAACAATGGATAAGTAAAACACTAGGTTTGCTGACCTGCAACCCCAGGTAGTTTATAGGAAGGCTAGAGGATAGAGGTCAGGGGAACTAAACAGCGGTTTCTCCAGGCCCTTGGGTTTCATGGGTGAGAGTGGATGAAGCTCTGCTCCCAGTTCACAAACTCTGGGATTCCAAATGTTCAAGAAGCCTTGCAAAGCCTGTATTTTTGACAAGTTTTCTTTAAGGCTTTTCTTATAGATCTCTCCAGAATCCCTAGATTGCATTAATAATCTAATACAGTGGATTCTCTAGCTGGACAGTTAAAGCAATATTTCCCAAACTAAGGAAAAGATGTTTTATGAATATAGTTAAACAACTAAGAGTTATGTAATTATTTTATGGTTACCTTCCACTTATAGCAAGTGATGTTGCCTTCCATATGCCAATGATAGAAGTGTTAAGACAACTTTAAGTTTAAAAAAGTGAATTAATTAAAAAAAAAAACCCATGGAGTAAGTAATAGTACCATTAGTATGGAAACAAGGCTACAATATAGTGAAGGTGGCGGATCAATAATTCAAGCTTGGGGAATATCCAACAACACAAAGAAAGAAAAATGCCATTGTAACAGTCATCTTTCTCATTCTTTCTTTTTGACCTGGTTATTCACTCCTGGGGCTGGCATATCTCACAAGGGGACTACTCTTGGTATATGAATCATTACTCATCATGGGCAGCAATACTGACACTATTGAATTTGACTCAAGACAAATTCCAGAGGGAGAAGTAGCATACAAGGACAAAGGGGTGGGGGTGGGGGGGTGGGGGGAGACAGAGTGTGGAATATTTGAAGTTGGGAAGTGATGTATTTAGATAGGAGTATTATGTTTCATTTGGAAAGCCTGAACAATAATTAACGTGACAGGTTTTGGCTACAAGGGTAGTAGGGGAAAACATGGAAAAGCACTGAGCCAGAAGTCAACTAGCAGGCTCTAGACATGTGGGCATGGCCAATGCTTCTGACTAGGTCTGGTTTGTAGACACCACTGCGAAACCTGGCTTTTGCCACCACTCTTGGGCAATCTTACCCTGGATACTACAATTGCTAACCTGCAATTGGATGGTGATTCATGCTCTTTGCATTTACAGTAACACAAGCATAGAAATAAATCTGCACATATATGCAGATTCACAAGAGTGACTCTTATGGGTAGGAATTAGTGAGACTTTCAATTCTTAATGTTTGCATTTTTACAATAACATGTATTACATGTCTAAACAAAAAATTTTTTAAGTTGAATAATAAAGAAAAATTAGAGTATGTGTATAAATATATATATACACACACACATCTTATAGCTTCCATTTCTCCATAGAACCGTGACTAACACAACAATTGATATATGTAAAAAACAAACAAACAAATGCTAAATTCCTTACTGCATTTGCCCCCACAACAAGACTCCAAGTTATGCAGGATAAGCAATATTCTTTTTCCTGAGTGAGGAAGCTGAGACATACAAAAGCTAACTGCCCCCTCCCCTGACAAAGAGGTTATTCATAATGCAGTGGGGCAAGTATCCTCCTGCCACCATTTCTTGTTCCTGCAGAGCTTGTAACATAGCATCACAGGCACCTCACCCTTTTGCTCGTTAATATCTAACTGCAGATATCTCTGGGATCACTGGATGTATTATGAAATGGACTTGACATAGAAGACTCCTGCGCAAGCTACTGAGGTCTTTTTACCTCGGATATACAAGTGTGCCATGCCACCCCCACCCCCATGTCTTCTCTTGCATAGAACCTGACTCCTGGTGGTTCTTCACACAATATCTACACATTATACTGAACTCTCCAACATGCTGCTAACTGGTTATGCTCTAAGACCTCTAGAAAAGCTGACAGCTTAAGAGAAAGAATGAGAACACAGACAAATTTTGTGTTTTATACATGTACACACACACACACATACATATATAATTTTCAATTGATTTGCTTGCATAATAGGGGTAATGGGGAAATCATAGTCTTTCAGTGTAAAGGCTTCTATTTCTAACTGCTACTGAACCTTTTGTCTTAGGAACGTACTGTTCTCCTTTGGTATTTGGGTTGGTGTAGAACAATTTATGTTGTGCAAAGAAATCATAAGTAGGCACTATCCTATTCCTCAGCCTGACACATGCCTCTGGTTTTCTGGAACATTCAATCCAGTTCTGTTTCCTTCCTCTGTCCTTACCCCTCACTTCAAGACCAAACAGAGCCTGGGTTAAGGCTTTTGGTGATCGGATAAGGAAAGACCATTATTTTAGATTGATATGGGTTTTACTTGAGTTCGCATCTACTTTAAGACATTTGTCCTCCTTTATCTTTCAGATCTAAAGGTCATTTCACAGGTTGCAAACATCATTGCACAATGACTCTATTTGAAATTCAGAAGATAGTGGAGTCAAGGTAAAGACTATTTCCTGCAAAACATATTATGCCTATAAGATTGAAAGAGATAGAGTGATCTAGGTAAATGGCATAGCTAGAGAGTGGCAGATTGATGTTGGATATTCTATATCCAAGGCTTTCCCTTTAGTACCAATCATGTCTTTCTAATCAAGCACATTTTTTTGTATAGAACACCTTTTATGTGCATAACACAGTAATGAAAAAACCACACACAGTTCCTGCTCTTATAGAGCTTATATTCTACTGTGGTATCTTTCTTTCTTTTAAGGATTGTAATTGTTTATTTGAAGAGAAAGCATGAGAGAGGGACGCACAAGCAGAAGGGAGGGGTAGAGGGAGAAGCAGACTCCCTGCAGGGAGCCGCTGTGCAACTCCATCCCAGCACCCTGAGCCGAAGGCAGATGCAGAATCCAGTGAGCCAATCAGGTGTCCTCTTTTTTTTAATTAAAGATTTTATTTATTTGAGAGACAGAGAGCACAAGCAGGTAGGGGAGAGCCAGAGGAAGAAGCAAACTCCTCACTGAATAGGGACCCCCTAGGACCCTGGGATCACAACCAGAGCTGAAGGCAGATGCTTAACTGACCCAGGCACCGCCTGGGGTTATCTTTCTGAAGCAAGTTGTATAAGTGGTTCCCAACCAGGGTTAATTGTGGCCCCTCAGAGGATATTTGGAATGTGTGGAGATACTTTTATTGTCCTAACCAAAAAGGGGAAATGCTACTGTCATCCAGTAGGTAGAAGCCAGGGAGGGATGTTGCTAAATCTCCTACAATCCACTGGACAGCCCTGTCAACAAAGAATTACCAATCCCAAATGTCAATAGTGCTAGTATTGAGAAACCTTGGCTTGGATCAACTATTTTCTTCAATATAGATATAAAGAATAGAATTTAAAATTTATCTTAAATAAGGAGCCCCAGATACTCATGATGGAGGTCCTATCATGCAGAAACTTTTTTGGTGAATTGGAGCAGGAACATGAAGGGATTTTTCCAAAAGATAAATATCAAAAATATGAATTCAGTAAAAGTGAGGGAGGACTCATTCAGGTACACACAATATTGTGTTGCTAATAGCGACATGCTACATGTGCATCTCTGAATTTCCCAATAATCCAATCACAAGGAAAATGAGAACCACACATTCAAATAACTAACGGTCCACTCTTGCCATGAAATTGGAACACTGCCATCTCATAGTCTGTGAACTATTTAATTTAAAAGTCTAATTTCTACAGAAGCAAGGAATCATTGTAGATAAAAATGATGTCTTAGTAAGATGGTGGGATGGCTGAGTCTACAGTTTTCTCTTCCTAGGGAAGAGAGAAAGGTGGAAATGAAGTTACTGTCCTGAGCCTTGCAACCGTCACCCCACCACCCCAAGCTATCTAGTTACACAAGGGTGGCATAGATTGCCAAGGCTTAGTGCAATAGTTTTCTCAGGCCAGGACAGATACACGGATGGTTCAACTACCTTTGCCCTCTTTTTGACTGTAACATGTCCAGCTTTTTCTTAAACACAAGTTTTGGGATGCTAATAGCTCCTATAGAAGGAATGAGCAGGAAGTTAAGTAACATTAAGCGAATCAGTAGCTGGGAATAGACATTAACATTATGCTTACATTCATAAACATATATGACCTTGGACAAGCTATTTTCTCTCTTTGATCTTTAATCTCCTTGTATGTAAAATAAGAAGGATGGATTAGATGATTTATGAAATCCTATGACTCACATATTGACAGAATAAATTATGCTTATTGTGAGTAAGAGGTGTTCAGGATGATCCCTTCTCTTCATTCTCTTGCTCTTTCTCTGTCTCTTCTGCTTAGTTTTAAAGACAAAGTGTTTAATAAAATGAACAGGATGTTACTTGTCTCTGTAAAAAGCAGACTGACACTAGGCTACATGAGCTCTTAACTTTAGGTCAAGTACTAAATTTCAAACCAATAAAAATATGTCAAGACAAAAGCTGAGAGTTAATACAAGGCCAGAGGTCATACTCCTACCTTATTTGCTCTGCTCATGGTCAAGTTTGCTCTAAATGAGAACTTTTAAAATTGCATTAAGAGTGCCATGCAACCCCCTTATTATAACTGGAAAGTCATCTGAAGCCCCTCTAAGTGGAACCTTCTTCTTCCTAACAGGGGTAGAGTTGTAGTTAAGTATGGAGGTACACTCAGGTTCTATCTAGAGTCTTTATTTTCAGTTGGGTGTTTGTATTGTGCACTTTTGGCTGGGTTGATCCCATTGGTTTGTGAGGGTGTGTGTGCTGGGCATAAGCCTCAAATCAAAACCAGCAACTTCCGTTCATAGACTTTTTCAATCTGCATGGTTTTTCTGAAAATATTCAGTTCTCCAACTCAACTCAAGTGATCAAGAGATTCCAAAAAATGACACCAAATCCAAGAAGAGTGGTACCATCACTATTTCTCTGCTGAAGATGACTGCAGGGCTCTTCTTTGGCATTGAGCAATGTTTTTGTCAGGACTGACTTCCCTTGGCCCTGACAGTCTCCCACCAACTTTAGTGAAGGAGGTAACCTGTAGGAGATGCTGGATATTCAGGGCATATTAGCTGATTTTCAGAGCCCTTTTTCTCACATCCACACTCTGGTCTGGGGAGTTCCCTAAAAAAGTCCTGACAGCAGAACAAAGCATATTGTCTGTCTAGATAGTGCTTCTAGCAGTCTCTAGACTAAATCACGAAGGAGTCAATTCTCATTGCAGGAATGCACAAGGAAAACAGACCTTCCCTTACCCAGGGCAGGAACAAAATAGGCAATTTATCACCCAGCAATAAGCCCCAGGTTAGTAAATTCCAGTTCTTATTTTATGGCCCTCAAAGAACCAGGTCAAGCAAACTCTATGCCCCCAAGTAACCCTGAAACCAGGTGGTTCCAGCTCTTTAGGCTCCTTTCCCAAAAATCTGTACAGCAGCTTCCTGGAGCTGGCTGGAAGGAGTTGATACTATTGGAATTTGGCCTGGGTTTGTAAATCTTTAGCTAATAGGGGCCTAATGCAATGCTCCTTTTAAAAATTGGAAAGATAATGAATGTTACTTCAAATTACCCTGGGGTTTGCAACCTTTGTGATTTCCTGCTCTCCCCATGGAAGACATTCTTTTTTCTCACCATCTGCGGCACCTCTGTAGGTGAGCTGTACAATGTGCCATGCCTTAAAAAAAAATGTCTTATTGTTTGAGTCTCTCATAGTTGTCTTTCAACATGCTGATTTTCTCTGGCTACACTTTTGGAAACTGGCAGCCTTAGGGAGGATTTTGTGACCAGTATTATGATTTTGCTGTGAGCTTGCCCATCCTCTTCTGATTCCGGTAGAGTCAGTCCTGTTGGGTCTTGATGCTTATTCTCTTTTCTGTTTACTCCACAGGGGATTTCATCACTGTGCCTCAGGAAATGGACTGCATACAATTTTCTGTATATATGATAGGACTCAGTCTCAAAGTATATTCCAAGTATTGGGCAATCTCTCTTCAGTCTCCTTCCAAATGGTACTTCCATGCCATTTTTTTTTTTTTTTACCTGCTTTCAATGGCAGGTTTTGCCTCACTTGCATATCAAAGAAGCTGATGTTGGATTTTTTTTTTTTTTTTTTTTTAAAGCTCTAGATTGAGGATGATGTAGTTTGAGGGCTGGAAAGTGACTTTCTGGGGAGGCTTCTTTCTTTCTTCAGGACCTCCTTTGGTTTGGTTCCATCATTTAGAATCTGGAGTTGTGTCTAGTTGGAGAAGGATCCACTGTAATTTAATGACTAGACTTATTACAGATTTGGTAGAGTGAGTATCCCAGGATGGCTCTTGGATCATACCCATCTAACTCAGGTATTCACAAGAGCTGGTCTCTTTTTCCACTCAAGCTTTTCTAGTGTGATTAAGGACAGTTCTAACTGTAGATCAGAGCACCTAGAGATGGCAGTTTTCCTATTACTCAAAGGAACAGAACAGAGAGGTCTTTTCATCATTAATCAACATCAAATGTTGGGAAGTCCCAATTAGTATTTCTGGGCCCAGTGAAACTAAGTCTGGGCTAATTTCAAACCCCAAGGGATCTTGCAGCAAGGCTGCTCGGCCATCTGAAATCCTTTCTGGGAGCACAAAGAAAGCTCTCAGATGAGTCCAGTCTCCATTTCTGGAGCATCTGTGGTCGTTAGGATTGATTGTGTAGACATGGCTCACAGTCCCAACTTTCTTTTCTTTTCTTTTCTTTTCTTTTCTTTTCTTTTCTTTTCTTTTCTATTATTCTTTTAGGAGAGACTTAAGTCTTCTTATCTGGTTTTGGAAACAGTGATGAGACCAGGTGACCTCTGCATTTTAATTCCAAAATGCAATATGTGAAAGTGAATTCACAGGATAAAAATTCCCAAAACATGTCAGCAATTTTATGCACTGTTACTTTTCTGCTCTAAATTCTGTAATGGTTCCTTATTTCACTCAGGGTAAAAGCACAGCTCTTACAGGGGCTTCAAGGTTCAAAGCTTCTGGCCCCATTGTGCCTTCTGGCCTCATCTCATATGACTGGGCTTCCTGCTAACTCCTTTCTGTTTCCCAAGCATGCAGGCATATGCTTGCTATAGAGCCTATGTTTTAGATGTTCCTTCTATCCCCAGATATCCATCCACATGATTCACTCCTTATCTTCTCCGAGGGTCTGCTAGGATTTCACTTTCTCAAGGAGGCCCTCCCTGACTGCCCTATTTAATCCTGCAAAGGTCTCCCTAATCTTCTTTGGGATTCCTGATTGCCCTGTTACTTTTCCCAAAGCATTTAAAAATACTATGTAACCTAATTATTACGTTATATCCCCCACTGGAATGTAAGATCCACAAAGGTAGCAATTTTTGTCTTCTTTTTCAAAATAAATACCACTTGCCTAGAATAGTGCCCTGGTACTAGTACATAGAAGGTGATAAATAAATAAATAAATAAATTAATTAATTAAATTTTTAACTTGTTTCTTCAAAAGATTCTACATATAAGTGAGATCTATGGTACTTGTATTTCTCTTTCTGACTTATTTCACTTAGCATAAATGCCCTCAAGATCCATCCATATTGTCAGAAAGGCAGAATTTCCTTTCTTATAGCTGAATAGTATTCCATTGTTTGTATATATGGGTGTATGTATGGATATACACCCATACATACACCCATATATACATACACACAACCATACATCCTACGTTTTCTTTATTCATTTATTCATTAATGGATACTTAGGTTGTTCCATGTTTTGACTATTGTAAATAATACTACAATCAACATGGGTGTGCAAGTATCTCTTCAACATAGTGATTTTATTTCCTTTGTATATATACCCACATGCAAAATGGCTGATTCGTATAGTAGTTCTATTTTCAATTTTTTTGAGGAACTCCAGAATTACTCACCAGCTATTTATTTATTTATTTAGATTCTATTTTTTTTTTCGAGCAGTAGATCTTTTACCTGAAACCAACCTCTCTGATCCTCCTGTGATAGGAAAATTCAGAACTCTATAGAGATTTTGTGTGGACAGTTAATTGGTTCAATTTGGGACTGTCCTGGTTAGAAAGAAAGAAAGGAGAGAGGAAGGGATAGAGGGAGGGAGGAAGGGAGAGAAGAAAGAAAGGACAGATGGAAGACAGAAAGAAAAGGAAGGAAGGAAGGAAGGAAGGAAGGAAGGAAGGAAGGAAGAAGAAAGAAAGAAAGAAAGAAAGAAAGAAAGAAAGAAAGAAAGAAAGAAAGAAAGAAAGAAAAAAGAAAAAGAAATCTTTTGTATTTGTCAAGAGAATAGTGACCACTTGCAAAATCACAGAGTAAATATGGTTCTTTGCACTGGGCCAAATAGTGGAGCTAGAGAGATTCTTATAACTCAGATAATATATTCCTCTGTTCAAAACCATCTAGTGGTTTTGTTATCTCACCATTAAGTCCAAGCTCTTATCCTGATATATGTCATAATTTGCACTTATCAGTTTGGTTAGGCTGGAACTACTTTCCCCAGGATCTTCTTCCCTAAATGGTTCTGGGTCAGATTGGCCTAAGAGGAATTTGTTTGAGATTTGGAAGGCAAGTGTGTAAGTGTCATTACTCTTGGAAGGTCTTTGCAGTCAAATATGGTAAATGACAAACATAGATGTGTTCTAGGTGGTTTTTTTTTTTTTTTTTTTTTTTTTACTGTCTTCTGCTCTATCCTAGCTCCTCATCAACAACTGTCTGAAGACCATCTTCAGATGCTTATCTATGGACACACAGAGATGGTGGCTATGCACAGTCTACAGCTTTCTGTAGACTCCTCTGTCAGCTCTTCATAGTCCCATCCCAACAGCTGGATGTGCCTGGCTCCTCCTAGATCCCCCTTGCAAGCTCTGTCTTATCCACCTTTACCAGGTCTAGTCAGTGACTCTTCTCTGATATCCAACAACCTCTTTAAGGCTGTTACTTCCCCAGCCCCTCCCACAATGTATAAAGTCTAATTCCCATAAAAAGCCCTGCTCCAAAAATCCTCATAGTGGTTTTGCCTCCCTGGCTGAATCTAAATCCCAAAGAGGTAGGACCACCCTTGGTGCTTCCTCTGCTTAAAATGTTTCTGCAGATAGTCATAGGGCTCATTTCCTTACTTCCTTTAGACTACTGTTCAAATATGAGCCTGGAATGGCATTCCTGATATAAAATAAGAACTCTTCCTCCACTCTCTGCATGGCTCTATCTCTGTTACCCTTGGTAATACCTTTTATCACTTTGCAGGTTATTTGCTACATGCCTTCCTACAAGCAATGGATACCTAGAGTCAACCTAGGCATTTAGGAGGTCCTTGGATATGTAAATACTCATATTTCTAGTTTCATTACCCTCTAACTGAAATTTAGCATTTCCTTCAACTATACAGTTGAATTTACAGACAGTAAATCCCATGGTTTAGCAGCGCTTGACTTGTTATCAACAAAAAGTCATGAATGTGTTTTACCACATTATAGTTGTCAACAATATCTGAAATATTATTTATGCTCATCACTTTGAAATTGTGGTAGTCATTAGGCTTGCAGTAAGATTACATGTGAGTGAAGCTTTCCTGTCCAGAGATGCTCACAAGACATAGCTGGCCAATTATAGAGAAGCTCTGTGCCTGGTTGGCAATCAGCCACCAAATAGTGAAATCATGGCTTCTTATATTGGTAACCCAGCCATCTCATTGCTTTCTAGTATTTCATACTTACAGTGTTAATCAATACATAGAAGGAGTTGTTTCTCTTGTTTGTTAAAATTTTATAAGACTGGACAGTCCTATTAAAAAGAAAATAATAGGTCCCAAATGGAGTCACTTATGCTAAGCCCAATGCCACCAACCTAAAGGTTAACTTAATTACAGTTTCAGCTCTCTCAAAAATGGAATCTTGAACCAGTCCATCAGGAAACACCTGATCAGCATAGGTGATCTGCCTAATAGACCCCTGCCATCTCCTAAAGGAAGTGACCTTGCAATAATCAACTTGATTTTTTAAATTTTTTTTTTTTTTTTGCCTAGTATAACTTCCTTGTTCCTGCTCCCTTCTGCCTATAAAAGTCTTTCATTTTGTACAGCTCCTTGGAGCTCCTTTCTATCTGCTAGATGAGATACTGCTTTCTTCATGAATCATTGAATAAAACCAATAAGATCTTTAAACTTTACTTAGTTGAATTTTGTTTTTTAGCCATTCAAATGAAAATTCTTTTTTTTTTTAAGATTTTATTTATTTATTCATGAGAGACACACACACAGAGAGAGAGAGAGTCAGAGACACAGGCAGAGGGAGAAACAGGCTCCATGCAGGGAGCCTGGGTCTCCAGGATCACCCTCTGGGCTGAAGGCGGCGCTAAACCGGTGAGCCACCCGGGCTGCCCTCAAATGAAAATTCTTAATTCTTTATAAGGCTGCATGGTCTTTTTAACAAGACTAGGCATGAAGTCTGGGAATAAAGACCAGGTAAGTTTACACACAGTGGATGGCTGAGATAATTATTGAATTGTGTTACTTAATTTATTGCAGATAGACCATGCAGTAATGTGAGGTCAAGCACAGTGTTGCAAGTTACTGAATTTCAATACAATTGTTTTTCTTTGAATTCTATGTATTTTGTTTAATACATTTGAAAATACTATTTTGAGAGGGCATCCACAGTCCTTACCAAGTCTGTGCGATCTCTGGCACGAGAAGAGGTTAAAATCCTACACTAGAATGTGAACTCCAAGACAGTATAGACTTTTTCTCTTTTGTTCATTGCAATTGTTCTTTTTTTTTTTTTTTTTTTTGCTCAGAAATCTACCACTTGGTGATACTTGATTAATTTCAAGAGTAACCTAAGGCCAGATAGAACTCTGTTATTAATATCCTCTCCACACCTTGATATATATCCCTTTGCTTTTCCTGAGGGCAGCCCTTCCCTTTATTCACTATTGGTGGCATATTCACCAAAGAAATTGCATCCTTTGCTAGTCACTGGAAACAACATTGCTGAAGATCCTGCCAACAGGTAAGGTCTTTTCAGGACACAATGCTAGACCTTCAAGACAGCCCTATTAAAAAACAAAAAAAAACAAACAACAAAAAAAACTAGAACAAAATACTCTACAACAAGAAAGAAACCCAGTAATAACTTGTATTTTGGGGATTTCCATTTTGCTTTTTTTCCTCCCATGAAAGAAGCATAACATTGTATTCTAAATTGGCATTTTCACTGTTTTAAGAACATTGACTCAAACTACCTTCTGTAATATAGATCTCAAAAATTCCGAGATGACAAAATTTTCTCTGCTGAAGACCCCTGGAACCAGAAGAAAGCTCTCAGGGCCCATAATGCTCTACTATTTGGATAAGAAACTCTTGAACACTTCTCACATTAAGAGAAGAAGCCCTGGGAAAAAAACTGCAGTTTTTAGCACTGTGGTTCATTTTAATGAATGCAACCAAGACACACTAGTCAAATAGCACAGCTACAACATGGCCTAAGTAGTAATCCCATCACTACTCCCTCTGTATGCAAACTTTCTAAGGTACTTCCAAACCTGCTTCCTCATTTGACTTCCCAACATCCAAAAAGACATGGACTGAGCAGTTCCAAACAGATTAGAAGAACCTAGTTATGGAACCACTTTCTAACATAAGTGTAAGAATATATACATAAGAATACATAAGAATAAACTCAAAATGGATTAAGGAACTAAATAAGAGACCTGAAACCCTAAAAATCCTAGAAAAGAGCATAGGTTGTAGTTTCTCTGATATCAGCCATAGCACCATTTTTCTAGATATGTCTCCTAGGCAAGGGAAACAAGCAAAAATAAACTATTGGGAATACATCAGAAGAAAAAGCTTCTTCACAGCAAAGGAAACCACCAGCAAAACTAAAAGATAACATATTGAATGGGAAAAGACATTTGCAAATGATGTATCTGATAAAGGTTAATATCCAAAATATATAAGGAACTTACACCACTCAGCACCATAAAAGCAAACAATCCAATTAAAAATGGGCAAAAGATATGACAGATATTTCTCCAAAGACATGCAGATGGCCAATAGAAGAGATGCTCAGCATTACTCATCATCAGTGAGAGGCAAATCAAAACCATAAAGAAATACCTCACACCTGTCAAAATGGCTAAAATAAAAAACACAAGAAACATCAAGTGTTGGTGAGGATATGGAGAAAAGAAGGAAACCTTGTACACTATTGGTGAGAATGCAAACTGGTGTGGCCACTGTAGAAACAGTGTGGAGGTTCCTCAAAAAATAAAAAATGGAACTACTATATAATCCAGTAACTGCACTACTGGATATTTACCCAAAGAACACACACACGAAAAAATAATTCAAAAAGATATATATAGTCTTATGTTTATCACAGCATTATTTATAATAGCCAAACTATGGAAGCAGCCCAAGTATCCAACAATAGATGAATGGATAAAGAAGATATGGCATATATACATATGCTATGGAATATTACTCAGTGATAAAAGAATGAAATCTTGCCATTTGCAATAACATGGAAGGTTCTAGAGGGTATAATGCTAAGTGAAATAAGTCATTCAGAGAAAGACAAATATTATATGTTTTCACTCAGATGTGGAATTTAAGAAATAAAACAAATGAAGAGAAAAAGAGACAAATGACAAAACAGATTGTTAAATATGAGAGAACAAACTGGTGGTGGCCAAAGGGGAGCTGAGTAGGGGAATGGGTGAAATAGGTGAAAGGTTTAAGAGTATCATGATGAAAATGGGGTGATCTATGGAAGTGTTGAATCACTCAATTGTACACCTGAAACTAATATAACACTGTATGTTAACTAGAATTAAAATAAAAATTATAAAGTACCAAAAAGTTTCTTTTAATTAAAAAATTTAAAAAATGTTACTTTTAAGTAAAAGTAATAATTACTTTTAAAAGTAAAACTAGAGCAGCCCCAGTGCCTCAGTGGTTTAGTGCTGCCTTCAGCCCAGGGTGTGATCCTGGAGACCTGGGATGAGTCCCACGTCGGGTTCCCTGCATGGAGCCTGCTTCTCCCTCTGCCTGTGTCTCTGCCTCTCTCTCTCTCTCTCTCTCTCTATGTCTCTCATGAATAAATAAATAAAATCTTTAAAAAAATTTAAAAAATTTTTAAAAAGTAAAACTAAACTTTATTTCTTTGTTGATTTTGTGTAGACAAAGAGAATGGAAATTAATGCTTTCCTATGTCTGTCTATAATAAGAAAGGATACATTAAATTGGAAAAGAACCCAGTTGCAGAACCCCAGTTTCCTATGATGGAACAAAATGATGAGAAAGGGACTCTTCTAAGAGAATTACATTAAATCTGATTAATATCTGATTAGTAGTACTCTCATACCTGAGGATCGTAGGAAAGCTAAGGTATATTAAACGATCTGTATTTTCTTATAAATATTTTGAGAAGAGAGAACTAACATTTACTAATTTTTAAATTACTCCTAGACAGTGTGTTTGTTGCTATATAAATAACCTGTTTGAATTTCCCCACCTATCCTAAGAGGTCAATATTAGTGGTACTGAAGCCTAGGAGAGTTAGGTGTCAACAAGGTCACACTCTTTCCATCATAATGTGCTCCTCTAGAGCTCACAGAATTTCCCAGACTTCCTATCTCATACAGTCTTCATGATTCTATTATTTATTTAGGGTGGCTTAAAAGATTATATACATGTATTTAAATGGGAAATTTTGCATTGTTGCTGGTATTAACTTGTGATAGGTTGTGATAGATTGAGGGTAACTGTACCACTTGTGATAGGTTGAGGGTAACTGTTAAAGTAAATGCAATGGAAACAGGATAGGATTAGCACATTTTAGCCAATGCTGGTTGTCAGTAGAAGTTCCTTTGTTTTTTTTAAGTTTTAATTTTTAAAAAAGTTTTTATTTAAGTAATCTCTACACCCTATTTGGGGCTCAAACTCACAACACAGAGATAGAGAGTTGCATGCTCCTTCAACGGAACTACCCAGACACCAAGTTTTCACTAAAAAGTTCCGAGCCTGAAGTTGACCCTGCTAATCAGAGAGCTAACAAGTCCTGGAGATAAGGCATAATAAGCCATAATTAATGTATTAGTTTGCTAAGGCTGCTATACACAGTATCAAAGCCTAGATGGCTTAAATAACAGAAATTTAATTTCTCACAATTCTGGAAGCAAGAAGTCCAAGACCAGGGTGTTGGTGGGGATGTTTGCTTCTGAGGCCTATGGTGGCTTGTTGATGGCCATCTTCTCCCTGTATTCTTACAGATCTTCCCTCTGTAATGTGTGTATCCAAACCTTGTCTTTGACAAGGACACCAGTCATACTAGATCAGGGCCCACTCTAATGACTTTGTTTTAACTTAATTACCTCTTTGAAGACCCTATTTCCAAATTCAGTCACATTCTGAGGTACTGGTGGGGGTAGGAGTTTGAATTATGAATTTTGGAGGGACACTATTCAGCACAGAGCAATTAGGACCAAAATGAGACCTTTTTCTTGGATTGCACGGGTTGAAACAACAGTGAAAAGAACTTTCTCATTATGTGATTCAATGTTATTTATTATCATGACCCAGAATCATCTAAAATCGTCTCCTGAACCACTGGAGGTTCTTGCCCACGCATGGAAAACATTATACGCTGTACTCTATTGCAGATATCTTTGTCAGATGCTGTGGGCAGATCCCCCTGGCCCATGCTGGATGACACCTGACGTTTTTGTAGAGTTTCCTTGCACACAGCTGGCTTCTGAACTTAGGTTGAGGGCTTTAATGGCCCACAGGAGCCTGCTTGACTGGCTTGCAGGAGGAGGTATGGGCCTGAGTGCAAGTTCATATCCCTAGGAATGTGGAGGTGGTGGATATTCCTGCTCTTTTATGACTTGTAGGGCCAATTTCAAGGCAATTCTACACAGTCCCTTAAAGAGCCTCCTGCAAAACTGAGCCCCAGTACCCAGAGCAGCAAACCTGCTCATTCACATGCCATGATTACCATTCCTCTCCTCTCTGTTTCATTCCTCTATGTCCTCACTGTGCTGCCTGGGATTTCTGCCCCAAATTAACTACTTTCACGTAAATCATTTTCTTAGGGTCTGCTTTTGGAGAATGCAACCAAAAAGCATATATATGGTTTGCCATCTAAAAAGGAATAAAGAAATAACACAAAACAAAGCTATCTACTTGCTCTCATTTCTGGATAATCAACCCAAATCCTACATTACTTTTTCTTAGAGCAATGATGTCAAATGCAGATGTAGAAATAGGCATGGAGATTGAAACTCCAGTAACCAAAAGTCTTGAACTCAAGTCTTGATCACCTTCTTTGGTGACTCAATCTCCCTTCTTGCTCTGAGAAATTGAAATGTTATGTTTAGCATGGCCTTAGAAACCATAGTGGGTGTGCTGAAGTTATCTTTTCTTTCTGGTCTTTGGACAATTTGGGAGATAATTTGATTACACCTTAACTTCCTCATATTGACTAGACTGGCTGGAAGTAGATTTTCTGATGATAAATATAAAAGAAACCCTTTTGCCAGGAAAGACAGAATAATCTGATTGATCATTTTACCTAAAACCAAAGGGGTTTGCTGAGGATGTGTAGAGTTGACTTCAGAGCACAATGTAAACAGAATTTCCTTCATGGTGTCAGAACGTTCTCTGCAGAAGTTATGTACAATGTCTTTCTAGATCCACAAATAAAGCAACAAACCATATGAAGTCATCTAGGTTTCTTTTCTTTTCTTTTTTTTTTTTTTTAAAGATTTCATCTATTCATTAATGAGAGACACACATACACACACACACACACACACACACACACACACACACAGAGGCAGAGACACAAGCAGGCTCCATGCAGGGATGCCTGACGATCCTAGGTCTCCAGGATCAGGCCCTGGGCTAAAGGCAGCGCTCAACTGCTGAGCCACCCGGGCTGCACCAAGGTTTCTGATTCCCATAGAGCTTTAAAATAAAGTGTCAATAAGAAAGGATAGAGAACGATATATTGAATGCCACTTACAGTATAAATTTATCTTAACAATGCCACAGCTTCCTTCTCCTTTCAAAGAAATAAAACAACACAAATGTGTCCGCAACTCTCTACTACATCTCTTTATTCCAATTCCAACACACAGATAGATTTTGTTTTTATCTTGGATTTTGTTATCATCCCCAAGGATGTCTTACTATTTTTACTACACGTGCAGTATCATGAACTATATAATATTGTTTTACATATTCTTAAACTTTCTGTAAGTGGATCATTCTGTTTGCATCATTTTACAACTTGACTTTTTTATATCCATTATCATGTTTTAGGGATTTATCTATGTTTATATATGTAATTTAGCTCACTCTTTTTAACTGCTTTAAAACATTCCACTGTACAAATAAGCCACAATTTGTTTTTCCACTTCCCAGCTGATAAACATTTAGGTTATTTCCAATGTTTTTCTATAACACATAATGGCTTTACAAATATTCCTGGACTTAGGTTCTTTGTGCATATGGGCAGAAGTCTCTTGTAAGATATATGCCCAGGAGTGGAAATGCTGGGTTATATATGACGTGTTGCTTCAACTTTATTAAAGACTGCCAAATTGCTCTGTAAGGATTAATTTATAATCCCATCAGCATGTGCAAAATTTCTTTCCCCCACACTCTCAACCCACATTTAATATTGACAGACTAAAATTTTTGCCAACCTGAGGTCTGTGAAAAGTATTTCATTCTGGTTTTAGTTTGCATCTTCCAAATTACTAGTGATGGGAAGGGGTTATTTATACCTCTTAGATACCAATCTTTTGTGGTTTATATGCATCACATATACTTTCTCCCAAGTGAGTGAATTTCTTTGCACCTTACTTTTGAATGGAAGGTCTGGATTTTAATGTAGTCAATTTTATCAGTCTTTTTCTTTACACTTGGTGCTTTTTATGTACCATCTAAGAAATCCTTTCACTAAGGTCATTCACACATCCTCCTACATTAATTCTAAACATTTTATATTTTTACCTACACAATTAAGTCTAGAATCCACTTGGAATTAGCATAGAGAAGAGCTCTGATTTAATATTTTTCATTACAGGTACTCAAATGTCCCAGCATTAGTTATTGAGAAGACAATTATTTTCCTGCTGCTTTGCAAAACCACTATTATCATAAACCAAGTATTCAGAAGTACATGAAGATAGTTCTTGTTCTCTAGTCCATTTTGTTGGTCTACCCATCTGTGTACTACTTCCACAACATTTTCATTGCTATAGATTTATAATGTTGACATACACCAGGGCAAATATTTTCCTCTGCATTCTGCTTTACTCTTAATCATGATTGCTTTGGCTTTTTATAGCTGTTTCCTCTTCTACATGAATCTGAGGACCAGCTTGGGTAGTTCCATGAACAGTCCGGCCTGTTAAAATGGTAATTATGTTTTTTGAATTTATGGATTAATTTAGGAATAATTAATACTTTTATGACATCAAGTTTTCTATCCATATCTCTATTTATTTTATTTTTTAAAGGCATTTCAACAACATTTTATTTTTTAAAAGATTTTATTTATTTATTCATGAGAGACACAGAGAGAGGCAAAGACACAGGCAGAGAAAGAAGCAGGCTTCCTGTGGGGATCCTGATGTGGGACTCCATCCCAGGACCCCAGGATCATGATCTGAGTCAAAGACAGATGCTCAATCAGTGAGCCACCCAGGTGCCCCAATAACATTTTATAATTGCTTTTATGTAGATGTTACATTTTTCAGGTTCCTCCCAAAGGAAGGCTAAATAGATTCCACATCTTGATAGGAAGTATCAAGGTTATAGAAGAGTATATGAGACCAGAAACATGCTGTGGCCATTTTGGAAAATACACTTTGCCACAATCTGCCCTCTGGCTACTGTAATTTATATCCCTCTCATATTCAAAGCAGTTTACTCCCTCCTCAAGAACTACAAATTCTACTTCCATTATGGCTTCAATTTCAGGCTCACAGTTTAAGACTTTGCCCTCTAAATCACACTTATATGCAGCTGAGGCTTTTTGGGTTTGGTTCCTCAAGTAGGGCTTCTAGGGACAGTTGCTATTGATCTTGAGTCTTGTGAACTTGAGAAACAATTGGGCTACAACATATATATGGAACATATACTGATGGGACAGGTATACAGTAACTGCTATAGATCCTTCTCTTTCAAAAGGGGGGAAATGAGAAGCACACAGGAATCCATGCTAATTTTGAAATCCAGTAGGGTACACGTTGCCATGTACTTGACTAAGTGCAGTACTTAGTCTGACAATTGTGCACCGTGGCTCTTGCTTGTACTCTCCAAGTCTTCTTTCCTTTTCTATTAATAATGGCCCATGTGACAGCTGAACAGTTTTCTCAGTCTACTTTCTGCATGTAAAATGTTAACTAAACTTCCCTTTCCAGCCAAGCTGATATAATTATTTTAAAAACCTTGTGAGTTTCTTATGAATCTGTGCATTATGAATACATTCCATTAGACAAAAGCTACACCCACCAGTCTTGTCAAATAAGCCCTTTTCTACCTTGAGCTTGCTGTAAAATTTCTAATGAGCACTCTTCAGGTTGTTTGTTCTATTGGTTTACAGAGGATCTGGGGAGCATTCCTGAAAGATCGCCAGAGGGTCTTTTGGGTGAGCAAAGCAGTTCTTGAGGCACTGCCTTGGGTCTTTCTGAGGTTCTAACAAAGGGTCTAACTATCCAGTCCTGGTTTTAATATTTGCTCCGAGGCTATTTCAAAATTTGAAACTACTGAGAAGGCTGGGAATTAGAAATCATTTTATTCTTGAACACATCAAGTCCTGGCTCCTTTATATTTCTTCTCAATGTTACTTGAAATGTGAATAATTCCTTTTTTCTTCAAGGTCATCTTTTTGCTTTCTCATTTTATCACAGATGATAGGAAGAAGCCAGAAGACACTTTCAAGATGCTGCCTGAAATCTCCTTAACTAGATCGTCCAATTAGTTGGTACGTCATCAGCTTTCCACATTGCTTCAGGAACGGGATTCCTAAACTTTGTCTCATGACATAACAAGGACTTCTTTCAGTTTCTGAAAATATTTTTCTCACCTTCCTTTAAACCTTCACAGATAGCTTCATAGGGTTATCAGGCATTCTTTAGTGGTCTCTTCAAGATCCTTTAGGCTTTCACTAACACTCTCCTGAAGGTTTTTACAATTTCTGCCCTCTACCTTGTTCCAAAGTCATTTCCACATATTTTAGATTTTTTGTTGCCACTGCATCTCACTTTTGGCACCAAAAATATACTCTCATGTTAAGCTATATAACAAATTACTCCAAAAAATAGTGGCATAATTAGCCAATTATTTTGCTCATGAATCTGTGACGTGGGTTGGTTTTGGCAGGAATAGTTCTTGTTTATTCCACTTGACATCAGCTGGGGCAGCTTGAAGGCTGTGGCTGGAATCACCTGATGGCTGATTCACTCCCATATCTGGTGACGGATGTTGGCTATTGGCTGAGACCTCAGTTTGACTGTGGAATGAAATACATTCCACAATGTATACAATACTTTATATATTTATATAAAAAATATATAAAAATATATATATATATATTTATAGTCTGTTTGCGTATAAAATTGCTTCTTTATAAAATGGGAGGTGAGTTCCAAGGGCAAATATCCCAAGAAAAGGAGAGCATCAGAAGAAAGCTGTATGACCTTTTAAAATTGAGTTTTGGAAATCCCCAGAATTATTTCTCCTGTGGCTGAGGCAGTCACAAGTCCCATCAAAAGCAGAAAAAAACAGATTCTCCCTGTTGATGAACAGTTGCAAATTTCTGGAAGATCATATGGGGAATCCTGGTGTGCCCTTTTTATGGAAAACACATTTTACTTTAGTTACTATTTTATATAGAGTTGTTAGGCAGGTTTCTCTCAAGGTGACATTTGAACACATATCCATGAAAATGAGGCAGTCATGTTTATGCTTGGGAAAGAGCAGTGGAAACAAGTGCAAAGACCCTGACGCAGGTTATGATTGATGTATTTGAATCAGTTTGGCTGAGAACAGATGAGCAAAAAAAAAAAAAAAAAAGAATAGTGTTAAGTTCAGAGAAATAACCAGGGGCTTATTATTTAGGGTCTTGGGTCTTGTAGGCCATTGGAAAGATTCTAGCTTTTACTCCAAGCCATGAGAAAGGTGTGAATTAACAGAAGGGAGACATTATTGGCCTTAGGCTTTAAAAGGATCACTTATTGAGATACGATGCTGCATGAGTTTGTATTATATTTGTTATCACTGTGAAGATGAGCCATATAGAGATAAATAGGAATGAAGTTTATTGCTACACACCCAGAGAACTCAATTATATTTAAGCCAAGAAGGTAAGTTATAAATCTTAGACTCTTGTTAATGTCTTTCTAAAATCTGTATTTGGTTTAAAGTTGAATTTGTACCTTTTAGGCATCACTAATAAAATTTAGCACTCTCTAAAACCAAGTGTTTTCTAATTTTGAAACTTTTTTAGGTATGGGGTGACAAGTATGCCGGATATCTCTTCTTTGTCCTCTAGATCCATTACCGTTTCTATTGTGTTGTCTGCTTCAAGAGCTGACCTCAATGTCTCTTGGACCTCTGACTTCAAGGTAGGTATAGCCAATGAAAAGTTCTAGCAGGAGAAAGGGAGGAAGGGAAGTGAGGTCAGGATATTAATTCTTGTAGTCCATTTTGACAGCTCCTTAATTGTATCTTAATATAAGGTCACAGCTTCTCTCAAAGGAGCTGTTCTATGAGACTCTTTTTTCAGTCCTGGTCACTTCTATCTCTCTCTCCCCTGCAGGCTAACGTGGTGGACTTCACTCCTGCTAGTCCTCCATTGATGCACTCTTCTCTTTGGTTCTCCATACCCACACCACTGTAAGTAGATCCTTTGCAAATAAACCCTTCCCAAATAATCTTTATTTTGCATGTGCCATCTGTTCTTTTTGGGACCCTGGGATGATATAGCAATTCTTAAGCTTTAAAAATTAAAACTAGGGCTCTTATGTATTTAATTTTGACTTACCTCTCTCCTTCTTTTTGTCATTTCTTCTTTTGTTTCCTCCTAACCCTAAAACAATGGGAGTAGAGGAATATGTCAGACATGCTCAGAATTTGAAGAGGCAGTTTATTGAAGAGTACAACTCTTCAAACTTGGATGTAATATAAGCAAATACATATCCACTTATAGGTGTCTGGGCATCAAAATCCATGTGAAATTGGCACATTTATTTTTCCTATGTTAATGGGGAGAGGGTAGTGGTGACCTCTTATGTCCTACCACCTCTATTCCTCATTCCCACCAACTAAACCTTTTAAACTATATTGCCACTTACGGACATTTTATGAGGACATTGAATAGAGGGCTAAAAGAAGTGAGCCACACTTACATCTGAGGAAAAAAGCTCTAAAAACATGTATAAAAGCTCTGAGGTAGGGACTTGGGAGGCCAGAGCTTCATAAACCCTAAACATCCTAACTCTTACAATTGAACTTAACATTAGTACATTTTCTCACTTGGTTCTTAGGCCATTGTATTTCTCTCTTGGTTTGCCGATCTTCTTCTCTGCTGTCTTTGACTTTTTCCAGAGAAGAGAATTAAACAGAGGATCAAATAGTCAAGATTTCAAACACATGGTGCATTTTTTCTTTTCTTTTCTTTTTTCTTTGGAAATTATTGTACATTATTTCTTGACTGAATGGGCTTACTTGGACAAAGCCCAATAGTGGTCTGAGTAACTCCTTAGTCAACAATTGTTGAAGGACTGGCTATATCTTTCCTAAAAGAGGCCAATTCTGCATTTGGCTTAAAATGGCATTTGGCTTTCGGGCTCTGAGATAGCTTCTTATTCCCCTATGAAAGGCCCACGAAACCTGAGAAAAATACAAAAACGTAAACAATAATAGAAAGCCTAATGGAAATAATTGTCCCAGTGGAGTTGGACCAAGAAAAATCCAGGCAAGATTTCCTTCATGGCAAACTCAAGCTGGTGATGTACCAGAGCGGGCCAGAACAAAGGAGGGATGGCGAGTTGCTGAGAGCTTATCTTTGCTGTGCTACAAGTTAAGAGCAATGTTCCAATGACACCGCCTATATAACAAATTACCTCTAAAGTTAGTGGTTTCAAACAATGGAAATCATGTTTTATCTCTTGCAATTTTTGTAGGTCAGGAATTCAGACGAGGCACAGCTTGGCTCTGCTCCATAAGTTCTTCGAACCCCAACAGGATGACTGGAAGCCTGAGGCTGGGATCTTCTAATGGCCCATTCACTCACATGTTCAGTGGGTGATGCTGGCTCTTGGACTGGGCCCTCATTGGGATTGCCAGGCAGAGCATCACATAGGCCTCTCTATGTGGCATGGGCTTCCTTAAAATATGGTGGCCGGATTCTAAGGGGAAATGTTCCATGAGAGAAGGAGCTATGCAAAAGTTGTATTGACTTTTTTAATCTGGCTTTGAAAATCACTCAGTGCTACTTCCAGCACACTGTACTGGTCAAGACAGTTACAAGGGTTCAATTAGGTTCAAAGAGAGCAACACAGATCCCCACTGTTTGATGGAGGAGTACTACCATGTAAGATGCCAGGTGGGATGAGATATAATTGGTGCTGCCATCTTTGGAAAATACAATCTGCCAAGATGGGGGCTGTCAGGTGAGATGGCCTCGGTCAGAACTCATACTGTGCTACTTCCTAACCATATGACCCAGGGCTTGTAAGTCACTTGACTTCTCTGTACTGTACTTCCCTCATAGGGTTGGTGTGAAGATTCAGTGAGTTATATGATAAGCAATGAGGATAGTACTTGGCACATATTTAGTCCTAAAAAATGTTAGGTCTTACCATATAATGTAACAGGAAGGGTGCTCTGTCCTTGCCATTTATTTCCATCTTCCTATTCTCTAGGTGAAAGGGAGTGTCTTTTAGCACAAAACAAGTTAAATTACACCATGAGAGATGGCTCATAGTGGCACAGAGAGGTGGGAGTTGTTAGTCTGCTACATTTTCTTTCCTTAAAGAATCTGAAACCCTTAGCCTGGTCCTTGGAGACCTACAGGAAACTGCTCACTGCAGGAAAAATACGATCTGCTACAGATAACGGCTCCCAAGTTAGATGGCCATGCTCTGCCAGTTACTAAGTGTCTGATGGTAGAAGCTTGCAGGATAGAAGAAGCAACTGAGACCCCTTGAGTGGGAAGATAGATGAAAGGAGGAAAAAAAGAAAAAAAGGAAGAATTCTCCCATTTCGGAACCTAATTTTATATGTCTCCAAAGGTAACATAATGTGTTCATAATGCCCGACTAATGAGAATGGGTTTTTATGGACACAAAGGTTGTACTTGCATGCTTTCTAGACATCATGGACATAGGGAAGTTGCTGCTCTACCTCTCTATTCACAGGAAAAGCCACCAAAATATTAACACTGGTGCATTAAAAGTGATTCTTGTTTTATTTTTAAAAAATCTTTTCCAAATCTTCTACTATTTCATAATTCAAATAAATACTAGGGGGAAAATGTCCTCCTGATACACAGCAGCTGTGCTTGCACATCACTAATGCCTCTTAGTATCAGTTACCAACACACGGACATCAGCATTTCAATGGAAAGAAATGGGCCAAATCATCCTCTGCAGCTTCCTTTTCTTAAGAGAGAGAAGAATTTGACAAGTTTCTTCTGAACCTAATTCTGCAGAATCACCAAGATGCAGTGATTTACAGAATGGAAAAGACGTCACTTTCATGGCCAGAGTGGAGTGACCTTAGTGCCCCCCAAAGCCCCTCCAGTTTTTCCTGTTGACATTTGCTGCAGAACACAATGAATTTTCCAGTGACCCAGCTCCCTGTGCCTTGAACAAGATTTCAGTAGAAACCACCGTAGCCCATAAAAAATACAGGGGTGGGAGCGGGTCATATGAAAGATCGCAGAACGCAGCCAAGCTGCACCTCACCCCTCCCCTCTACAGCTAACAGCACACCCAGAGGTCCTTAGGGAGGGGTGAGTACAATAAGAAAACACCTGTGAATTCCTTGCAGAACTCCCCCGATGGCTACATTCCACCCTTTCCTCTTTTATAAAAGATTCCATTTGCTCCATCTCTGACCCCAGGGCATGGACAAATGGATGGAGGCCTGGTGTGGCTTCTCTGCTTTTGGCTGTGTTCCCCGCACCAATTAATCACTGGACCTCAGCCTGACAGGCTCAGCTCTCTGCTGCTGCTCATCCTCTGGCTGTTCTGGTAATTACTCCAAAGCCTTCCCCAGATGCAAAAATTTCTCAATGTTTTTTCTTCCCCACCTCTCCAACTCATGTGCTGGCTACTGCACAGAGAGTGGCCATGGCCTCCTCTTATTTTACCATCTGGAGTCAGTAAGGAACCCTGAGCATCCAGTTTGAGTTCAGGCTGTGTTACCTACTAGCTTTACCACCTTGGACTTGTCACTTCCCTATCCCCTATCCTTCCTCAACCCTGGAAAGAAGATAATAGTAACTAATAAGTAGCAACCTTGCCATCTTCAAGGAATCATTGTGATAATCTGATCAGGGGTGATTCTTAACTCTTCCTCATTTTTTTTTGCCAAAGATCTTTTTGGCAGTCTGGGAAGCCACAGATCCTTTTTTAGAATTGTGTTTTTAATGCATAGCATACTTAGGATTGCAAAAGACAACCAAGCATATTGAAATACAATGACTGGATTATTAAAATCAATTGATATAAAAATAAATGTCTCTAGCAATACCTTAAATAACAAGATTTAGCAGTTAGTCTGAGGACTGTATGATTTCTAACTAGTATGGAAGCTAAATGATATGTTCAGATATCTATAACAGCAGTGATGTGATATGAAAATATTTGTGACTTCATTTCATGATAAAGTCACAGGTACCTTTTGGACTGTGGTTTGTTGCTTGTATTCATAATTGATGGAAATGCTAAATTCTAGTTAGAAATTTTTAAAAATATTTTATTTATTTATTCATGAGAGACAGAGAGAGAGAGAGAGAGAGGCAGAGACATAGGCACAGGGAGCCTGATGTGGGACTCGATCTCATACCCCAGATCATGTTCTGAGCCAAAGGCAGACGCTCAACCGCTGACCACCCAGGTGCCCCTCTAGGGAGAATTTAATGAAAAAATGTTTTCCCCTTCAAGTTCATAGTGCTCTGAAATCTGTTCATGTTTTCTTGAGGGGACATGGACATCATGTCAAGAAATTCTAATACAAATAAATGAGATAATGTATGTGAAAATGCTTCATAAACTGTGGGATTTGATGCATGTGAAAGATGGAGAAAGACAACCCCTGCCCCCCCAAAAAATCCCATCAGGTTCAAGTTTTCCTGAGTCTTTGTATTTCTTCTATGTTGGCTTCCTTCAAGAATTTTTTTTTAAAGATTTTATTTATTTATTCATGAGACAGAGAGAGAGACAGAGAGACAGAGAGACAGAGAGAGAGGCAGAGACACAGGCAGAGGGAGAAGCAGGATCCATGCAGGGAGCCTGACATGGGACTCCATCCTGGGTCTCTAGGACCATGCCCTGGGCTGAAGGCAGCGCTAAACCGCTGAGCCACCGGGGCTACCCTCAATAATTTTTTAGAGGTTGGTTGGGGGAGAATGATCTTTACAACACGTGTCATTAATATACACCTGAGGACTGAGGCATCATGTATAGAGTTAGTACATTATATTCGTTATCCTCAGGTTAAGCAAGTGTGTCTCTAGCTATGGTCCCTAACACATCTATTAGAATGGCCTAGGCTGGGGAGAGGGTAGGCAGTTTACATTTTAAAGACAGAGCTTTTGAGACCCTGCCCTGTCCTAGTGAATCAGAAGTAGCCCCAAGTGACCTGTTTTTTTCTCCCTCCTCCTCCTTCACCTCCTTCTCCTCCTTTTTAATGCATACTGGATGATTCTAATACACACTCAATTCTGAGAACCTTTTGATTAAGGGAAATTGCATCTATTATTATCATTCTTACTTGGAGAACCAGAGCTGTTGTTGGGACAGAGGATGGAAAGATAACTTTCTAGAAATTTTTCAGCTTGATTACTACTTGAGCCAACATCAAATAACCAGAATCCATGCTCCAATGGTATCCCATAATCTTTTCCTCAAGTATCTACCCCAATTATGATGGTTGGAAAATAAACATCTCCACTCAAGGTGGAAACCCAATTCCACCATCAGCTTGGCACTGCTGGGATGCTTAGAAGAGTCAAGGGGTGAAAAAAAAAAACCCTCATACATAGGTATGCAAGTCACCAAAAGTCTGTGTCCAGCATTTTATCACAGATATATTTTGGAGTATTAGGAGATGCCCCAAGCCTGAGATATGCTAGATGCTGAGTGTTGCTTGCAGGAAAGTAAAGAGGGCCAAGGGTAGAGGGAGTCAGACCTTACCATAAGAAGCCTTATTTCATTTTGGTCACCCTGTCCTAGACACAAAGAGCCCAACCCAGGGACTCTGACATACCAGTACTCAGGGCTTGCTGATGCTTTCCTGGTCTCTGAGGCAGGGCGGATGGAACAGAAAAGAGGAGCATTGAAGGTGGTGCGATCCCTACAGAGGAGCTGCCTGGCTTGTTCTGTGAAAGTATTTTTTTCTCTACTCAAGAGCTTGATGGGGGATGAAGAAGAGATTTTGTCCTCCCAAAGAAAAGGTAGAGACAAAGAGAAATGTCAGTAACAATCTCCATCAGGAGGAACTGATGATTCGAAAAGATATTTTTGTTAGGTGGGAGAGGTAGGGGATATCCAATATCCTCCTTGGTGCTGAGGAACACACAAAAATGCTAGAAAGTATCTTTCTCAAATGCCCCTTTCTTTAAGATTTCAGCAAGCTTCTGGGAATGTTTGGTGTTTTCTCCATATGGCACAACCAAGAGTACTTTGAGGGGATGGTTATGGAAACATTTCAGAGCTCTCCTTGGCATGCACATTTGCAGGCTTCTCCTCCAAGTGCCAGGGATTTTGAGCACTGAGAAACATAGCAACATATAGCAGGAGCCTGGAGCACTGGGAGTACAACACTCTCACTGGCTGCACCAAACACTGCTTCTACTTCCCTCTCCCTACGCACCAGCACTTTTCCCTTCCACTTTGAGACTGTTCTGTTATGCAAAGACTCTAGGTGACTTCTGAGGGGAAGAGAGGACTCAATTTCTCTCATTTCCCTTCTACCCACATAAGCCAAGCTTCTTTTCCTTGTTCCATCTAAAGAACATGTGCTGAACACCTGGCTATCCCAAGTGGCCTCTTGCCTGCTTTTTGCACATTTAGGGGAGAAACAGAGCCTAAATCAGGGGGCAGCAAGCTGTGACCTGTGGACCAAATCCTGTTGTCTATTTTTGTAAGCAAAGTTTTATTGGAGCACAGCCATGCCCATTGACTTGCATACGGTCTATGGCTACTCTTGAGCTGCTAAGGTAGAGCTGAGTCGTTGTGACAGAGAGTTTATGGCCTGCAAAGGCAAATATATTTTCTATCTGGTTTCTAATGTCTGGCTTAAATCATGGAGTCACGGATCAGAGCAGCTGAAAAAGAGGAGATTCCAAGAGTTAAATGAGGACAGCTAAATTTCTCATCTTGAGAGCATAAAAGCAAGTGAAGTAGCTCGTTGTTTGCAATACAGTAAACAACACATACTGGACACTTGCCGTCTGCCCAACCACTGCACCAATCACTTTACATATATTCTCTCTTTTTTACAAGGCAGGTGCTCTTATTATTCTCATTTTATAGTGGAGAAAACTGAGGTCTAAAAATATTACATCACTTGCCCTGGCCATCCAATTAATAAGTGGTAGGGTGGGAATTGGAACCTAGGGAGGATTCCAGAGCCCAGAGTCTTGACCATGAGGCCACTCTGTGGAATGGCTTCATGTCCCAAGAGAGTATGGAAATGGCTGCTTCCTCCACTGCCCAGATGAACGGTGTGCTAAGTCTTAGCACTGGGTGGTAGGGGTAGCAGAATTACAGGAAATGTGGATTCCTTAAGGCTTTCATGGACTTCTGAGGCTGTACTCAAAATGTTCTGGTTGAAGGTCGGGTGGAGATGACTCCCTTGCCCAGTTGAAATTGCTTCCCTCTGCCTCATTTACCAGATTTTAAGAAGGAACCAAACATTATCGGTTGCATGGCTATTTGCTATTTTGAAAATTTGTTGGGGGATGAGGTTGAAACATTGAAAATTTAAGTCCAAATTGACATAATAAGGAACACTTTTAAGAAAGGCTTCTGTGTGAGCCTTTCATCTAAAATCTCAGACGACTTCAGGAGTAGTTACTATTTACTCTCTTCTATGACTCCCTCGGGGACCATAATGGATTGTGGCTACTTCAAGACTTGAAGAGTTCCTTTAAGTTGTGTAATATTTTTCCCGGGTCTTTTTGGCTAACACAAGCACTTCACCAACATCTGGGGGGGAAATATTGTGCACCAATTTCTCTCTTTGTTTAGAGTGGCCTTGACCTAAATTGGTATTTTAGGCACAGCCTGGGTTCCCAAAACTGTTGTTTATGCTACTGGACATAGTTAAAAGGAAGAAGAAACAATCCCCAAGGACAAAGTCAAAGCAAAATAGCATCTAATTCATAATCTCCGTGTAAGGTTCGAGGAGCTCAGGTACACAAGACATTGAGCCCAGTGTAAGCTACGGGAAAGGTGGTTCCACGCTCAGCTCTACTCTAATAAGCGCGTTGGATATCTTTGTATCCCATCAACCAACCATTACTCGTGAAAATGACCATGAGTCAGCCCTGACTTGGTGCCAGCTCTGGATGAGGAGCTGTACCCTGGCCTCCAAAAAGTGTAGGATCAAGAGGGAAACTTTGAATTTATATCTCTTTTTTTAAATTTTTATTTATTTATGATAGTCACAGAGAGAGAGAGAGAGGCAGAGACACAGGCAGAGGGAGAAGCAGGCTCCATGCACCGGGAGCCCGATGTGGGATTCGATCCCGGGTCTCCAGGATGGCGCCCTAGGCCAAAGGCAGGCGCCAAACCGCTGTGCCACCCAGGGATCCCTGAACTTATATCTCTTTTTAAATCTCATCCTATTACATTATTCTTGGTATAGGCTTTATAATGTACATCTTATGTCATTCAGCAACGCATGAAAAGATGATGAATGAGCACGTGCTCAACAGTTCTCTAATGAAAGGGTGTGTGGACAAAATTCACCGTTTTGCATTCCTTATCTGAGCATTTGATTAGCACTAGACTCTCAGAGGGTCAAAAACTGGAATGTCCCAGGGGCCAGTGCTTAAGTGCAGAGCGTGTGCTCCTTCTAGACAGAGCAGCTGCTGCTCCAGTCACCCATTTTCTGGCCCACTGTCACCATGTGGAAACAAGTACTCAGCTTGACCCTATCTTTAGATTTTTTTCAAAAGTAGCTGAAAAGCTCATTTTTATGTAAAAAATCATGATGTATGTGTGAAATCTCACGAGACTGAAATATTGGAGACATTAAGCAGTCCTGTGCTCGTCAGAGAACTCTACATCTGTTGGCCAGATTTGGCCCTTGAACCTTCAGTTTGCAACCTCTACCTTGAATGCTATACCCCCCAAATTTCCACGGTTAAGTAAACTTGCCAAATGCAACAGGATGGGGTCCTTCTTAAATGTTCTTAATGCAGGCTGGTATATTAAATATCCTCAGAAATAGTACAAGAATGAAACTTGTTTAGCTTTTTTTAAACCACTGTTCCCCCAAATCATCAGCCTGTGGACCCTCCTTGTTCCCACATTACAACAAGCTGCAGAGGTGTAGTTGCTAAGAACATACACTGGGCCATAGCTGAGCTGGGCAGTCTTGCTACTATTACTCTCATTTTATACATGAAAGCAATGGAATCCGTGCAAGGCTAAGAAAATTGTTCAGGGTCATATTGCTAGTGAGCGACAGGCTCTGGGTCAGACTTTAAAGCTGAAACTGTTTCTACTGCATTTCTGAAAAAGCTTGAGGATTTTGTTTTCTCTACAGCTGGCACAGTAACAAATTCAGGATTCAGGATTGGTTCTTTAGTTGAACTGTTTAAGAAGAAAACTCATATCCCCTAAAAGTATATCAATGACACTGGTTCTAAAAGCGACACAGGGGCAGGGGTCTCACGTTCTAGTATCACCTCCCCTAGGGAAGCTTTGTGGATCCTCTCCTCTTCCACCCTGCCTTGCCCTGCCCTGAATATTCTGAAATGGCTCCCCTGGCCCTCCCTGCTCCTACCCTCCCCAAACCTCATCACCTTTCTCTCCACCCAGTGAAGGCCCTGATTCAGCAGACCTTGCCTAGCTCCCTCTGCAGACACCCAAGTGGGAGCCAGAGGGAGGGGTAGGTCATGGACTGGGATGAACAAGGAGGTCTGGGAGGTCCTGCTCTGTAGGGCGGAGGTTTGGAAGCAGGCTGGGCTGGCTGGGGGTGCGGTCAGGGCTGAGCAGGGTTGAGAGAGGCCCAAATAATGGCCTGGCCCCTGTTAACACCATTTGGACACCAGATGCAGAATGAGGGCTGCCATTTGGACAGCCTTGAGCCAAACACCATTCCCAGGAGTGAGGGATCCATCCCCGCTATGTCTTAAAGATCCCCAGAGAGGCTTCTTCATCTCGAGAGGGGAATTCACTCCTCCCTTGGCAATCACTCCCAGGCTTAACTAACCAGCCTTAATGGGAGAGAGTTCATCCTAGCTTCCAGAGAAACTCTTCCTGCTACGTTTCTTCTCAGAGTCTTTCCAGATCCCCTGAGGGACAGGAGTCCCCGCCCTCCACATATTAACCTTTGATAAACTTGGGGGCCACAGAGGGAGTAGCTCGGAGCCTGAGCCAGAACATGGGTTTGAGTCTCAGAGCATTAATGAGCTGTGTGACCTTTGGGCAAGTTACCTAACATTTCTGTACCTCAGTTTCTTCTATAGAAGGAGGGTAAAAACTCAGTACTGTCAAGAGAAATGGAAGCATACAACCATACAAAATCTTGCACATTGATACCCAGAGTGACATTGATAAAAATCCCAGCGTGGAAACAACCCAAATGCCTATTATGGATAAGCAAATGGAGTATTACACTGTCAGAGAAAGGAATGAAGCATTGGTGCATGCTCCAACATGGATTAGCCTTGAACACATGATGCTCAATGTAAGAAGCCAGCTACAAAAGACTACATGTGCTACGATTTCATTTATATGAAATGTTTAGAATAGGCAAATCCATAAGAGATAGAAAGTAGTTAATGGTTACTTAGGGCTGGTGGGAGAGGGGAATGAAGAGTGGGTACGGAGTCTCTTTTTGGGGTGATGAAATTTTCTAATGTTGACTGTGGTTACGGTTGCAAACTCTGAATGTACTAAAAACCACCCAGTTAAATACTTTAGATGGGTAAATTGTATGGTATGGAAATCATCTCTCAATGAAACAGTAATTTTAAAAAAGGAGGAAAACCCCCACGGAATCCTACATCATAGGATTATTGTTCACATTAGGTAATACAATGCCTGTAAAATGTTTAGCACAGTGCCTGGTAAAGCCATCAGTAAATGCTATCTTCAATAATAATAATAACTAACATATAGTTACACTTACATCCTATATTATCGTATCACATAAGCAATAATTATGATACACAATATTATATGCAACTACACATTGTTATTATTTTTTAAGATTTTATTTATTTATTCATGAGAGATACAGAGAGAGAGGCAGAGACATAGGCAGAGGGAGAAGCAGGCTCCATGCATGGAGCCCGATGTGAAACTCGATCCTGAGACTCCAGGATCACGCCCTGGGCAGAAGGCAAGGTGCTCAACCACTGAGCTATCCGGGCATCCCATGTAACCACATGTTAAATATAAATTGCATTAGAATAATTATAAAATAATTATAATTTTCCCTTTGTCTCCTCTTCCTCTTAAAACTTTATGATTTCGGAGTGGTCCTCCAATTTTTGAAACACTATTAACATTCTTTTTGAAAACTACGAATATTGTGTCTCATAACATCTATAACACATTGTCATAGTTATCTATACTACATCTGTAAGACGATTGCTATATATGTTCATATTCACGTATTTCAGGCTCTATGAAGGACTATAATACACCATACGGTGCTTGGCATCACTCTTAAGAAACCTTCTATTAGTAGTCGCATTCACCCCGGGACTCCTCTCCTTCTCCAACCTTTCTGAATTTGGCTCGCTTTCTCCAGCTCTTTGCAATGTTTCCCGGCCTCTTAGACAATTCGGAGGGAAAACAGCTCTGAGTTTGGAGAAATTTAATTACAAGCAGGACTCCCCTTCAACTGCCTCGCGTCGCTGCAACCAGACACCAGGAGAAAGCACCCAGCGGTGCGCTCCCAGCCGGGGAGCCGGAGGAGGCGGCGAGGCGCGGGGGCTGGGGGGCTCCCCACGGCCACCTGCGGGGGTGGTGGAGGTGGTGGTGGTGGGGTGGGGGGCTCGGGGGTCCCCTTGCAATCCCGGGGCGCCCTCCCTCAGCTGCTCGCTGCAGCTCAGGGGGTGGGGGGCCGGCTGCGCTCCGCTGGCCCCCGGGGAGGCGGGGAGGGGGCGCGCGGGGAGGGGGGCCGATGCGCGCAGGTGTCTCATTTGCATTCAAATAGCAGCCCCCCCCCTTCGCCCCCCGCCCCGGGGATCCGACAACAAAGGCCTCATTGAAGCCAGGCCTCCGCCTTCCGCGGGCCGAGCTCGGATGGGAGGACGGTCTCCCCGGGAGGCCATCGCTCCCCCACCCGGAGCTCGCCCCGATTCGGTCACGGGTGACCGCGGGACTTCTGAGAAACGCCAGCTGGGCCGCTGGCCGCGACTTCAGGACGGTCGCCCACCGCCGGGGCCGAGGTCCCCTGCAAGCATCTCCTCCCCGCTGGCCCTGGGGCCCCGCCACGCTGCAGTTTCCAGAAGCACAGCCCCCGGCACGCGCTCCGGGCCGAGGGGTGGCGGGACCGCGAACGCCCCTGCCATCCCCCCACCGCACCCGGCTGCTGATCTGAGGCCTGAGCCGGGCTTAGTTTTCATACCTGTTGGGCGGACTTCAAGGAACAACCTGATTTTGCAGCTGTCTTTAAGGAGCTTGCAGGTGGTGCGTGCCATGGTGGCAAGGTTCTTACAATGCTTTCTTCTCATGGACTTTCTTGCAATTGTATGCACACACACACACACACACACACTTAAAAGTGCTTCAAAGAGAAACAAGGAATATATTTAGGAAAGCTCCCCCACCCCCACCCCCGGAAACTGCTAGAAGCAAAGTCATTTAGAGGGAAAAGCTTAGCAAATTGGCATCACAGAGTATCTGAGCTGGACTCTGTGGCTATAATAGGGGCTGGGGTAGTCTTGCTGCTTCTCCGTGGGGGGGGGGGGGGGGAGGAAAATGCTAGTGCAAGCATGTCCCCGGGGTGCAGGATCGCTGAGTGCATGGGGGGCTGCAGCCCTTTTGCCCTGGCCCTGCCCATCCCTGGCACAGCCCCAACCCCCAAATGGCCAGGGCATCCTTGAGGAAGGCACAGTCTGCTCAGCCATTCATGGGCGCTCAGGCTGTGGCTCTCAGGGACCCAGCTCTGCACTTAATTCTAAAAATGGAAACCCAGAGATATAAATGGACTTCCATCCAACATCACACCGCCCAAACTTTTCATGGTGCATGGAGTCCTCACAGCTTTTGCAGTGCCCCGCTTGAATCCAACCAAGGGGAGTGCTTGTCAAGTGCCTCCCAGAGAGCAGCATCCCTAGAGTCCCCAACAGTTTCTGTAAACCCTTGAGTTCTCCAAGGAAGAAGAAAGAAAAAAAAAGGCTCCGAAAGGAATCATTTCAACATTGGTTCATGAGAGTTGTACGGTTTTGAAAAGAGGAGAAATAAAAGGATTGGATACAAATGGGGAGAGAGAGGATGTAACAGAAAATTTGGAAAGAATGAAGGACCACAAATACTGCGATCTAGACCTACAGTTGAGTATGGATGCAGTCCCTCCTTATATTTAACATTCCTGGAACATCACATCACATCTGTTCATATAACTGGGCCAATTCAATTGTCATATTGAGGCCCTATCCTGCCATACTGGTGGGAATTTTCATCTCAGTCATTTTTGGGATTCCTGACTCTTCCATTCCCAGGGCCTACCTCTGAGCCGAGGGGTGGTGTGGTGGGGGTGCCTTCTGGCTGTCAGACCACAGAGATGGTCTTGGGCATACCACTATCACCCACTATACCCCCAGTGGCTGGTTCTGAAACTTGTGACTGCTTCAGCAGGAAGCTTGGGACACAGGGCTCATCTCCACTGATGCCTCTATGCTCCTCTGAGCCAATTTTCTCTGGGATTCTGAACCCCGGGATTCTGGCCCCATGGCACTTTTGCCTTCAGGTTTCTCCAAGCTCACTCTCAACACTACCCTCTTTGCCTCTGCTCTCAAGAAGGTAAGTTCTCTCTGCTTTCTGCCTTGCCACAAAATTGTATTGGGGGCTCCGAAGCCCAGAATCTGCTATCTGCTTAAATGAGGGAAAAGAGTAAAAGAAAACTGTACATAGAAAAAAATGAATTCATATGTTAAACTACTCTCCAGTCCCACAAACAGGATTTTGCTCCTAGATAGGACTTTGAAATTATTCATCCTATGCCCCTTATTTTACAAACCAGGACATGATGTTTAGAGAGACAAAGTGATTGAACTGATCAGTGTAAAAGGCGGGATATAAAAGAGGGAAATTTCATGTGAATCAGATCACATTTTAAATGTGTTTCATAGCTCATGCTTCAACAAATTCCAGGAAAAATTTTGCTTTGAAGCTAAAAATAAAATAATTCACTTCCTTTTGTTAAGTGAAGGAACATCCCCAATTTCTACCTATTTTATGTGCTTATATTTAGGCATAGAAGGTTTTCTTAGAGTAGGTTCACCTGTTTCCTAAAGAATTAGTTTTATTGGATGTAGCATGCTCTTTAATTTTTTTTTTTTTTTTTGCTTTTTAAAAATATTTATTTTATTTATAGAGAGAGTGTGCACTTGAGCAGAGGGAGGGGCAGAAGGGGAGGGAGAGAATCCTCAAGCAGACTCTCTACTGAGCACGGAAAGGGCTCCCACAACCCTGAGATCATGACCTGAGTCGAAATCAAGAGTCACATGCTCTACTGACTGAGCTGCCCAGGATCTCTGATGTAACATGATCTTTGAGATTATTTTCCTCAGTGATGTTGCCATAAAGATGAATTAATGTTCTGTTAATGGTGCAAACAGATATTGAGATGTGTCTCCTTGCAGAGTTGTTTTCTTTGGTGCTTTCACTACTCAGATGCCAGCATCTCTCAGTAATAATATGAGAAACCCTATAAACTCCACTCCTTGTCCTAGATGGGCATTTGATATTTAATATCCATTAGTCACTTCAACTCACTTACCAATTTGGTGATCTGAATGGAAAACGTGGATGTAGTAGTTTGCTTCCAAGTTCCTGGGTGTGCACTTCCTCTGAAGCTAAGATGGAATCCAAGGTGGGAGCCACAATAGGCCTGGAAGATCCGGGCCATATCATTAATACCTCCAAAAGGACACTTGTCCCTTTGTCTTGAGAGGTGGGAGGGATTCCAGGATAGAGCTCCCAAAGCCAAGGGAAGAGAGAGTGTGGTAAGAGATGGTAGTGAGAACAAAATCATGCTTTTTCCTCAAGCAGCCAGCTAGGCTGTGAGAACCAGGGCACATTCCAGGCAAGAACTTACTAGATAGCTATGGATACTTCTAGTGGACCTGATATGACTAGCTTTCTCCTAGGTCAGAATTAGATATAAAAATAATAGACGCCAACTTTTATTCTGCACTTTATTCAGTCAGATACTAGTTAAAAGCATGATCTTTTCAGCCCTAACAATCATCCAATGTTTGGCACTGTTACTATTTCTAATTTATAAACAAGGAAGCTAAGCACAAAGAAGTTGTTACTTGCTTTAGGCCAGAGCAGAGCCATTATTCAACCTGAGACTCTGTACCTACCCAGGCAATGGCAGCCTTCACCACCACACTAGATTACCTCCCGCTAGAAGTATTATGGGAGGCCTCCAGGTTGACAAATTTAGTTGTTGATAGAGTCAATGTGAATTAGATGCAATGTGAATTTGATACCGAACTCCTTGGAGTTCAGACTTAACTACATGTGCCATTACACTTGGGGGCATCACAAAAGAGTGTTTCTCAACTCCACTTAATAACAGTTTGCACCTTAAAAACACCTCGTAGGTATTCTTTTAATGACTTCCAACATTGACATCTGAGACGATGTCCAGAAGGATGGAGGGAAAACTAAAATTCGTGTGGAGAATGGAGAAAAGCACACTGATAACATTTACCTGGCATGCATAAGGACATAGTGGCCACCCTGTATAAAAATAAACATTAGACCAGTGTGGGGACCCCATTTATAGAACTATCCTCCCGCTCGCTCAACCGTTTAGTGATTCAACAACTCTTTACAGAGTGCCTATCATGTGCCCAATACCGCAAGAGACAGCAGAGCGTGGCAATCAAGAGTGCAGACTTGACCCAGGCTGCCTGGGTTAGAAACCTGACTCTGCAACATATCATCTGCATGGCCTTGGGCACATTACTTCCCCTTTTGTTGCCTTATTTTTCTCATCTGTAAAATGGGGATAAGTCTCCCTATAACTCTTATAGTCCCTAATTCATAGGGAGGATTAAATGAGTTAATACCAAATGAGTTCATATATGTGAAGTGCTTAGAAGTGAACATGGCCCACTGTAAACACTATTTGAGTCTTTCTTATCATAAGAAAATTTACCCAGTTGCTGAGACCAAAATCCTAGGAACATCCTTCATTTTCCTCTTTTTCTCGTCTATACCTCTCCCTTCGGAAAATATTTCATAAACAAGTCCTTGGATCTTTATCTCCAAAATGTATCTCCCCAAACTACTTTTCTCAGCCTCCTCCGCTACCGAGTCTATGTCACTTTGCTCTCCGTCCTGGACCACTGCAATGGCCATGCTCTTACCTCTTTATCATCTATTCTTCAAAATAATCAGAATGATCTTAGTAAAATACAAATCATCCCACTGTGCCTCTGAAAGCCCTACCATTGGCTTCTCGCTGCAGACAGAAAAAAAAAAAAAAAAAAAAAAAAAAAAGCAAACTTCTTACTCTGGGTGAAGAGTTTCCAGACAAAAACATTTAAATGTGAATTTCAGGAAAATAATAGTTTTTTTTAGTGTAAGTATGTCTCAAATATTGTCCCTGTCCATAGCCTGTGTTTTTATCTTCCAAGCTGCTAGCCACCAAATCCTAGGTAACCTCTTCCATGTTACTCTTGATGGCAAAATTGTTTTGTTATGTACACACCACATATCATCTTCTGAAACACTTGTTTATTATGGACTTCCTCTCACGAGAATTCACGTGCCACAGGGACATGGGCCTTGTCTTTCTGGGTCACCACTGTTTTTTTCAGGACTTAGATCTGTGCCTGGCACATAATAGGTACCCAACAAATACTTGTTGAGTAAAGAGTAATAACACCCACCAATACTCTCTTAGTGCTTGTGAGGTTCTCAGCATTCTGCTAATGACTTTCCATGATTTGCCTCAGTGAAACCTCAAAATAATGCTGTAAGGGGGGTTCTATTGTTACATCCACTTAATAAGGATGTGCTAACAATAATAACAAAGGCTGGGCTGGTTATTAAGCTATTTTAGCTCCAAATCTATACTCTGCTAGTGACTCTGGGGCCATACCCTACAAGCCCCACTTCTGTTTTGCCAGCAGCTTCCCATTAGGTTCGCCCATGGGGCAGGCTAGAGAAAGGATGCAAGGAGGAGAGAGAAGAGACCTGCTCCTGCTGGTTTTGTGTGTTGTTGCTGTCAGCACCTCTCCAGCATTGGGTTTTAAACTTGGCAGCATCCATTGGTTCCAGTTTCAGGTCTTTCCATTCCCAGAACCAGACGCATCAAACTCTTTAGAGATTCTACTACCAGCAAGCACCAAAGCCTCTAAGGACTTAGCTCCAGTGAGGGCGAGGGTGGGGGGGTGGGGGGCGGGGGTGGGGTGGGGTGGGGAAGGGCTCCTCTGCCAAGACTCTTACTTTCCCTCCTTCCCATTCCTTCCCTTCTTCCCACTCTCCTTTCTCCTAAGGGTTTCTATTAAGAGGTAATAACCCAACCTTTTCATTCCCCTAACACCTGGGATGGCAGCAAGCTTTCTACGCTTGGTACCTCTGTGATACCTTAGTGTCCCTTTTGTGCCTTTTTGGTTTCCTTATGCATGGTTAATGGTCCTTTCTGTTAAATTCTTTCTGATAAAACGTTTGAGATCTTGACTGATGCCAGAAACTGAGCGCAGAGGATTAACAATCGTATTGCCTGACGGCCAAGCAGGAGTACAACGCTTACACAACTAGCTTCAATAAAAGAAAGTTAGAAATGCCCCTGGAGAGGAACAGACAAAACGAAGACCAATTTGGCAGTATCTATATAACTCTATCATAATGATTCCCAGAAGGCAGGAACATGTTGTATGATCTTGGCAACTACCTCTTGGAGCTGGGCAGGGTCAATTCTTAGAAAAGTGATGTTGGATCAATGATCCAACAAATATTCTTTTCACCATTGTTTCAGATCCAACCCGTACTGCTTCCTCCACAGAACCTGTGGCAGATACCCTCAGGGGCTCCCCAGTGCCACAGAGCTCCTTTTCCCTACCCAGGATTCCATGATAGGGTGGAAAAGTCAGGGTCGAACTCTCACCACACTCCTCAGGGTGGAGGAGCTTATGACCCATTCTGGCCAAAGAACTGTAAGAAGAAATGACTGAAGGAGGCGTCTGGGGAAAAGTTTGTCCAGAGAGATGCCAAGAGACTGTCTCTCATTAAAAGCCCACCCCCCCTATTCTCTTTGCTGCCTGGCTACCTCCTGCTTCCTGCTATCCAATGTGGTTGACATGCTTGGAGCTGTGACTGCCATCTGGACAATGTGCGACAAGCCCAACGATGAAGGGTTACTGAGGAGGACAGGAAAAACCTATGTCCTTAATGACATTGTTGAGATGCTGAATCCACTTAGGAATAGCCAGCTTCAGACTTCTTGCTAAGAAATTAAAAATTATGGTTTCAGTCGCTGTTAGTTTTCTGTTTCTTGTGTTTTAACACATTTTACCTGGTATATCTTCTAATCCCCTAGCTGGAAGCATCTTTCCTTTTGGCTCATGAATCCTTCTTTTGAATTTCCCTATAATTTTGTCCTAGAGTCTGTTTAATTTTTATACATGAAAAATATTTATAAATGCATCTTCTTTTTTTCCCCTACCAGACCTCAAGCTATCAAGGCCAGGAACAACTCTAATTCATCTGGATATTCCACACTGCCTCGAGTAGAGCACCTAACATAGGTAAATACTTAATAATATTAAGTATATATCTTGTACCTCTACCTTAGGCAGAAGAGGTAGGATGATGTCTACAGCTTATATTTGCGATTTAGAATTTGTACTGTCAGAGGAAAGTTATCTAAAAGCCCCCAACTCTGGATTCAGATGGAACTGGATACCTACCTTGGCTCAGCTCCCTATTAGCTAGGTGGCTCTGGATAAATTTTTCTATCTTTATATTCCACTACACTCCAAATTCTCATTCAAATACCACTTTCTACATGAAGCAGTCAATGCTCTTGCTCTCTGTCTCTCTCTCCCAAATTTGGAAGTATTATTTTCCTCTTCTTAACTCAACATTCCCTTTTCTGAAATACCGAATTTTAAATTAATTTTACATACATATGATCGTTCTACATACATTTTTTTGCTATGTGATTCTTTTCATTTAATGTGTGTTTTTAAAATTAAGTCAACATACAATGTTTCAATGGTTTCAGGTGTACAGCACAGTGATTTGACAAGTCTATATATTATGCTCTGCTTACCACAAATACAGCTACCATCTGTCACCATACAATGCTATTATAATGGTATTGACTATATTCTCTATGCTGTACCTTTTATCTCCATAACTCATTCATTTCATAACTGGAAGCTGTATCTCTCTCACTTAATGTGTTTTGAAGATCTTTTTAGTTCTACACATATAGATTTACCTTATCAGTATAGCATTTAATGGTATAGGCTTATTAGAATATATTTAATTATTCCAATATCAATGGATATTTGTGTTGTTTCCATTTCTGCACACTATATAAAATTCTACAACTAATGTACATGATTTTTTCCACCAGTGTGAAAGTATTTCTCTAAGAGAGACATCCAGATGTACACTGGCAGATGAATACACATTTAGAAATTTAGCAGACTACACCGAATTCCTTCTAATTAGGTAGTAACCGTTAATAGAAGTCAAAGTCATTCAGGTGCTCTTTCTTTGACTTTACTCATCTTCTCAGATTTTGGGACAAGAGCAATTTGGGGCCTTTCAGCTAGTCCAGTGTGTTGCCCTGTTTTGCTACCCATTCCCCTCTATACCCCATCTCTGGGGCAGTGTCAAGATGAGGAGGGAAGAGGACAGGTCTCACAGGCCTCTACATGGCCCTGCCACATTCCAGCTGTGTCACCACAGAAGTGGTTCTAGACCTCTCGGGGCTCTTGGCTGCTTATTTGTGAAACTGGATGAGAAGAGTTCTCACATACTGAGGAGGCAGATAATGCTGAACAACCTTTTCCCCTCATGACCTTCTTCTCCCTTCCTCTATCTTTCTCTGGCATTCTTCAGTTCTTGGAGGTCTATGGGGAGTTTATTGTATTTATATTCCAAATAAGGACCAGTGCAATAAGTTTGAAATAAAGATGAACATTGATCTTCAGAAGAGAATTTCATCCTCTGAGACTCTTTGCTTCTACAACATGAGTGGATGTGTCACATTCATCTTTGAATCGGCCAACATTCTGAGCAAATCCTACGCATTGTAAATCCCCAATTAATAATGGTGGAACAGATAAATCAATTCTCCTTTAACTGCAGCAGTTCCATGATGAGACTCTTCTGGGGACTAGGGGTTTCCAAAAAAATATAAATAAAAGCAAAACCAGTCCCTGTTCACCATTGTGATGACATGATGGATGCTTGAGGCATTATCACTTTAATCTAGGGATGCAAACTTCTCAGCAAAACAAAAGAAAATTTCTGATATCAGCACTAAAAAAAAGAAGAGTGAAACTCAGAAGGATCCTTTGCAATGCCAAGGAGGAAGAAATATATGCCATTTGTTAGAGAGGTCAGATTGAAGAATGAAACTGACCAGTGGGTCTGATAGCAGATAGAGTCCTTCAAAGATGCAAGAATAATAGAAGCATTTTAGAGTCAGGTGCCATACTAAGATCAAGTGAGAGACGTCTGGCTAAAAAAGATGACTTTACAGCCCTTACAACTCTGTGGAAAATGCAACTGGTCAGAGAAGCACTCTATGCAGGCAGACAAAATGCACAGACTTTTCTTGAAAAACATCAATACATTAAGAAAAAGATTCAGGGGATCCCTGGGTGGCTCAGCCGTTTAGCGCCTGCCCCTGGCCCAGGGCATGATCCTGGAGTCCCGGGGTCCAGTCCCATATCAGGCTTCCTGCATGGAGCCTGCTTCTCCCTCTGCCTGTGTCTCTCTGCCTCTCTCTCTCTCTCTCTCTCTCTCTCTGTCTGTCTCTCATGAATAAATAAATAAAATCTTAAAAGAAAAAAAAAGATTCAGCAACAGCAACGTTCAACTAGCTGAATACTACTTGGGTAGAGGTTGAAAAATCTAGCATATTATGGAAAAACTCCCTGCTGACATTTTAATAACCTCCATATTAAAAATGATTACTTCCTTCAAAGGGAAATCTTTTAATGTAGATTTTTTAAAAACCAAGAATTAGAAAACTTTTCTTAAAAACGATCAAACCACCTCAGAGTGTCAGTTAGAACTGAGCTTACATTTTGAGAAACAACTTAATTTAATTGTACATTTATTGAATACTTATAATAATAACTGTAACGTGATACATATAAACACATAATTTATATAACATATATGATATAATTATACATGATATATAATATGATATAAAATAATAAAAAATAATATAATTTAGTTTTGTTATACTAATAATACCTAATACTTATTTATTTTTCTGATAATACCTAATAATTAGGAAATGCTTCTTATGCTCTGGACCCTTAAGCATTAAAACAGGGAGATACTCTTAAGTCTACACAAGAAAGCCAAGACTTAGAAAGGTTGCTAACTTGCTCAAGGTCATGCACTTCGTAAAGGAGGAAGCTGGGACTTTAATCAGTGTGATGTGACTCCAGAACCCATGCTTTTAACTGTTTGGATGTGAGGTTCTACCTTGAGCGTTTTGATGCACATATGATGCAGACATTAAGCTAACCTATTCTGAAAGATGCTACATCTCATTGGTGAGTTACACACAGACATAAGCAACACCAACACCAGACAAAATAGATAATGTACCAAGCCAAAATTCGGGTAGCAAGCAACAGAAACTGATCACCTGATTTACGCAGTAAAGGAAATTACTGTAGGGATGTTGATAACATCACAGAGTCACTAGACAGACTGATGACCAGTATTAGAGACTAAATGAGACCATCTGAAAGCAAGATGTTCATCAGTGATCTTCCTTCAACCGGATATAACTATGCTTAATACTGAAAGAAGAAAAAAATTGAAAATGTAAGGATTAGTCTTTCTTGGTTTGTTAAACATACAGTATCTAGTGTTAACCTCACTGAGGATGGTTTTCAAGTTTTTTCACTTGTTTGTATAATGGAGAATAAAAAGGAGTTGTAAAGGTCTGGTTGATTTTCACACAAGGGTGTTTTAAGAGGATATATATATATATATATATATATATATTATTTATGATAGTCACACACACACACACACAGAGAGAGAGAGAGAGAGGCAGAGACATAAGCAGAGGGAGAAGCAGGCTCCATGCACCGGGAGCCCGATGTGGGATTTGATCCCGGGTCTCCAGGATCGCTCCCTGGGCCAAAGGCAGGCGCCAAACCGCTGTGCCACCCAGGGATCCCAAGAGGTTATATTTTGGATGTCTTATTAGTATCATGAAACTGTCAGAGTTTTCTGTATTTGGGGAGGAAGTAAAGCAAAGCATACAGGAAAGCTACCATCATAGCCCCCCAAAGAATATTAGTGTCTAAATAAGTCTCCCTGACTTTAGTAAACATCTAAAAAATGTCTCCCAGTATTTATAATGGTAAGTCACAGGCCAAATCTGTGATCTTTTTGAGGTAAGAATTTTGTTTCTTTTCAGAGATTATTATGGCACCAGGATGATTGATGCTCAGGAAACTTTAGCAGACGACTCAGGCAGAATGATGACATCAGGTAAATGATTCTCTCCTTGACTTTGAGTCTCTGCCACCCTGGCCATCATACATATTTTATGGACCTGCCAACAGCACCTTCTTCCTTTTTTGAAGAGTATAAAGATTAAATTCACTTCTCTTTCCTTGAACACACACAGATGGCTTCTCTGTTTTTTTCCCCCCTCTGGGGTTTTAATTGTGTTTTCAAGTCTCCACTTGTAACCTCTCAAAAACCTATCTAAAAATAATCACCAAAGCTGCAAATCCAGATTTTCAGATCAGGAAATATTCTCTGATTTATGAACTGTACAAGTTGGGTGTAACTGACAAAGCCTCGTCACTCATCACAGATTGTTTGTCTCCAGCTCGCTTCTCTCTCCATCTATCTCTGTGCATGGCTCAGAAAATCCATTTAAGATGAGATTACAACATAGTCTCATTAACCTTGGCAGCTGGGCAATCAGCACTGGCCTTTGGTTCTGAGGCCAGCCAATAAGCTCCAATGCCTGGCTATATTGATCGACATGATGTTCTTCCCAACCCAGAGCTGCAGCTTGAACTGCTTTTGGTAAAATTCCATTCCAGGCAAACACCTGGATTCATGCCACTGATTGGACCTGTGCAGACATTTGTCTATCATCTGAGAATTATTCTTCAAATGCTGGAAGACATCAAGGTTTACATATCTCCAAATCCAAAATGAAAAATGAGATCTGGTTTATGTGCTGCAAATTGAAAAGGCCTCCTATCCCTCATACCTGTGGGTCCCTAATCAGAATAATAAGACTTTCCTCCCTTCCTTTTTCTTTTGCTTGATGACTTTATACTCTCTCTCTCAAAGTTTCCCAGTCAGAAGTATACTCAACTTAGAACAACATCCTGCTCCTGATAGGAAGAAAAAAGGCTCTTTGCTTCTCCTGTGGTAAGAGGAGATGAATCTCCCAAGGAAAGAAAAAATCATCTGTCTATGCTTCCCTGACTTGAGAAAGAGCATAACTGGGACACAGTATTCTGACTTGGAATCCATTAAATACACTGGACTTGCAAATTTAATTATCCACAGCAGCCAGATGGGTAATATAAAAAGTGAAGCAGATCATATTTGTCTAATAATGGCACCTGTGGCCAAGATAGTTACTGCTCATCAGATATTCTGTGTGCTCCCTTGGGGTTAGGTCAGGGCCATGTGACTATTTCTGACCAATGGATTGTACATGGAAGCAATTGTATCACTTCTAGGTCAGGGCTGTTAACAGCTGTGTGCCAACTCTATTTCTCTCTTCTTTGCTCTTGTGACTTTGGATTTCAAATCTTCCATGTAAAAGGGAGATAGTCTCTGATCTACATTCGATATTATGCAAGGTAGAAAGAAATCTTTATTGTTAAGCCACTGAGATTTTTCAAGTTTGGTCCAGAATAGCACTAATGCTAATTACCCAAATGTGACATCTTAAATTGTATGTTTGAATACAGATATGCTTTGTTTATCGAACATTTAGACATGTTCCTCACTGTCCCAATGAAATATTCTGGCTCTTACTTTTCTTTAAAAAAATCTAATATTTGTAAACCATACATTATATATGGTGTCCATATCCAAAATACATAAAGAACTCCTATAACTTGGGACATGTGGGTGGTTCAGTCGGTTAAGCATCCAATTCCTGATTCCATCTCAGGTCGTGATCTCAGAGTTGTGAGATTGAGTCCTCAGTTGGGCCTCATGCTGTGCATGGAGCCTGCTTAAGATTCTCTGTCTCCCTCTGCCTCTCCCCACTCATGCTCTATCTCTCTCTAAAATAAATAAATACAATCTTTTTTTAAGAAAAAGAACTTATATAACTCAATAACAACAACAGATTCTATTAAAAAATGGACAGAGGGACTAAATAGACATTGTTCCAAAGGAGACATCCAGATGGCAATAGGTACATGAAAAGATGTTCAACATCACTTGTCATCAGGGAAATGCAAATTAAAACCACAATGTGGTAGCACCTCACACTTGTTAGAATGTCTATCATTAGGAAGACAGAGATAACAACTGTTGGTCAGGTTGGAGAAAAGGGAACCCTTGTGCACTGCTGATAGCAATGTAAATTGGTGCAGCCAGTATGGAAAACAGTATGGCGGTTCCTCAAAAAATTAAAAATAGAACTACCACATGATCTAGCATTCCACTTCTGGGCATATATTCCCACAGAAAAAGAAAACAGGATATTGAAGTGATAACTGTACTCTCATTTTTGTAATAGCATTATTCACAATAGCTAAGATATGAAAACAATCTAAGTGTCTGTCAACTGATGAATGGAAAAAGAATATATATAAATATATAAAAGGAATATCTATGTAAAAAATATATATAAGATGAAATATTATTCAGTCTCAAGAAAAGTAAATCCTGCTGTTTGCTGCAACATGGACAAACCTTGAGGTCATTATGCTGAGTGAGATTAGTCAGGCAGAGAGAGAGAGAAACTCTATATGCTATCATTTATATGTGGGATCTAGAACAGCCCAATTCCCAAAAACAGAGAGTAGAATGGCAGCTACCAGGGGCTTGGAAGATGTTAAGGTTACATACTTGCAACCAGTAGATAAGTGAGTCCTAGGGCTCTAATGCACAGCCTAGTGATTGCAGTTGACAATATTGTATTATAAACAATATTACATTATAAACCTCAAATTGGCTAAAAGACTAGATCTTAATTATTGTAATCACAAAAAAGAAATGATAATTATGTGACACAATAGAAGTGTTACCTAATGCTATGGTGGTAATTATACTGCAATATATAAATATATCCAATCAGCACACCTGGAACCTTCAACTTACAAACTTTACATGTAAACTACATCTAATTGCAAAAGTTAAAAAAAATAATAATGAAGTTGGCTAATATTTGTTTTGTCATCACAATGTCCCTTTATCATCTCTAGTTTACAGAGGAGAAAACTGAGACACAGTGAAGCTAGGCAACTTGCCTAAGGTCACACACCAAGTAGAAGTAGAGTTGGTAGATTTAGCAAATAAAAATACTTGGGACATACTTACACCAAAAAAAAAAATAAAAAAAACAAAAACAAAAAACGATTCAATGTTTATCTGGAATACAGTTGTAATTGGCTTTCCTATTTTTTCAATCTGGCAACCCTAAGTAAGGAGGGCCTATCAGAATTTGAACCCAGCAGTCTGACTCTAAGTCCACGAGCTTCACCACATGCTACTCTACTTCTCAGGCTATTTTTGGTTCTATACTTTTTATTAAAAACATGGATAAAGGTAGTATTTCGTGTTCCTCTCAACTCTATTCTTGACAGCAAAGAAATGTGAGTGGAGTAAATAAAATGAAAAGAGGCCAATGTGTTGGAACCACAAGATCAGTCATACAACAGGGAGTGGTAGGGACTGTGACAAATTTGAGACAATATGCTTCATCTAAAGAGAACACTTTCTATTAAGTGTTGTAGATTGTTGCCATGTGGGAATTCAGGCTTCTCTAAAAGAAACCAGGAATCTAGATTTTTCTGGGTGATGTTCTCCTATGTTAAGATGTTGGCAACTCAATTAAAGTAATTATAATCTTGTATGCGTCCACATAGTTCAAGCCAAACAGAACAGGTCTACAGGCTGGAATCAAGCTCTGTGTCACTAGGTGTGATTTCTGCATTCACAGAAAGAATGCAGAAATCCGTTGTTGCATTAGATTGCTGGGAACTTTCACCCTCTACATCTACCTTCTTCCTTTGGAGAAACTAGTGTTGAGACTATAATATAAAAATTGCTGTCATAATTATGTGGATATTTCTAAATTACTATACTAAACATTACTATACTAAATTACTATACTAAATAGATATTACCATACTAAAGCCAATGGTTAGTTATTGAGTTTCTGCTCAAGGCATTGGGCTGAGCACTATAGGACTGTGGACACGAGCAGGTTACATGCTCATCTTCTCTCCTATTCCAGAATCCTAAATCGAACACTAGGACAGACTGGGGTGGGGGTGGGGGGTAAGCCATAAAGAGAGGGACAACCCAGCATGAAGTGTATTCAAACAAAGGAGAGGCACCTGATTGAGTCAATTTGGAATAATTTCATAAAGAAGATCTCATTTTAAAAGACTGTGAAGAGGCAGGATTTCAGTAAACAAAGAGGGTTTTTTAAAAAGGGAGCAGTATAGATGAAGGCATGGACTTGAGAAAGCTTTCAGTTTGGCTGATGCAGGAAATGGTTCTAGCATTTGGAGTGAGATCACATTGGAATAGGAGATTGAGGACCAGGCAAAGGGAGATTAAAATCAAAATAGCATGCTTTCATGATATATTTTGAAACCTTGTATCAGGCCGGTTCTCCATATAATCCAAAGTGCTCAATGCTTTTTTTTCTCCACTTGTCCACATGGGTAGCGTAGCTGCTCTGCATCTGGGAACACTGAGAGAGGTTTAATTAGTTTCTTCGAGGTAACGGAGAAAATCACAAAGGTAAGATCAACGTAGAAATCGTCTAGGTTAAGGGCTGGCAAACTTCCTGTCAAGCACTTGGATAACAAAAACTTTCAGCTTTGTGGGTCATTCTGTTTCTGTTGCAACTACTTAACTCTGCCTTTGCTGGGTGAAAGCAGCCACAGACAATCCCAACAGATGGTTGTGGCTATGTGTCAATAAAACTTTATGCATAAAAACAAGAAGCAGCCTGGATTGGGTCATGGCTATAGTTCACTGACACCTGGTCTAAAGTTTTTCATAATATGGTGTCATAGGTGATTTGGGAATGTTTGCTGATTGAAGAAAGTCATGTTCCCTGAAACGTAACATATCCATTCACAACCTAATGCAATGCATTTGCTCTGAGAGGCAGCCTTTCTATTGCCTTCTCCTCTGGCCATACTCAATTGCATCAAGTCCCATGGATGATTTTTAAATACCTTTCTCCATATCCATGGTCACTGCTATCATTTTTCATCTGAATGATTCTATCAAATGCTTAGTGTCCACACATATCCACTCCTGTTGCCATCTAATTCAGCCTCAACATGGAAGCCCAATCTAAGAGCAGATACACTTTGCTTAAAACTCAATGGAGGGGGATCCCTGGGTGGCTCAGTGGTTTAGCGCCTGCCTTTGACCCAGGGCGTGATCCTGGAGTCCCAGGATCGAGTCCCATGTCGGGCTCCTTGCATGGAGCCTGCTTTTCCCTCAGCCTCTGTCTCTGCCATTCTCTCTCTGTCTCTCTCTCTCTCTCTGTCTCTCATGAATAAATAAATAAAATCTTTAAAAAACCTCAATGGAATACCACTTTATTTTGAATAAAAGCTAAGTTGTTAGTCTAAAGAGTCCACTCATAATCCAGAGGCCCTTGAAAACTCTTTCATCTCATCTGTGACATCCCTGTACCTTTTTCATGCCATTCATTTTAGTCTCTTCCCAGATGAGATGACACTTTCTTGCCACAGGGCCTTTGCACAGTCTTCTCCTCTCCATTCCCCTTTCCTCCATTTGTCTAGTTCAAAGTTCTTTTTGTCTTCAGAGTTCAGTTTCCTGGCTCTCTAAACTGCTCTCTCACACCACCCTTAGAGTCCTTACTACATTTATAATCAAGTAATGAATTACCCAATTCACTGTTCAATGCCTGTCTTCCTGTTGCTTTTGTTCACCCATGTATATCTTAGTACCCAGCACAAGTGTCCTCCAAGTAGCAGGTATTCTATAAGTACTTGCTGAATGACAGTACAGAATCTTAGGTTTGGAAAAGACCTCAGAAATTTAATTAATTGAATCTTCTGTTCAAAGCAACATTCTCAATAATTTCAGGGGATTTATAAGGTACTTGACTTATCCCTTGGCTTCAGTGATCTAAAGCAGCCCCATTTTATTTATCTGGTGAACTCCTTATAGGAATCTTTGTGAAAAATGCTAATCAAAACCCCCAAATGTGTTCAGTCTTATGCAACTATGGGTATCTCCCCTACAGCCAGTGATTTTTCTCCCTCCATCTTCCACTTTTCATGATTTTCCAATTTTTCTATAATGACCACGTGTTACTCTTATGAAGAATAAAAGTTCTACGAAGTCATTTTGAATTTACATATTGTTTTTCCTTCCAGAGACAGTGATGTTTTATTAAAACATTATATAATGTTTAATTATGAAATATTTCAAACCTAAAAAAAAGAGTGAAAATAAAATTTATTAAAACCAAGCCTGGTGTTTTTAAAATGTCTAGTTTTGGGTTTATCCTTATATAATAAAGGAGCAGAAATTATATTCAATTCCATTTTACAGATGGATTAATAAGCCAAGAGAGTGTAGAGGACTCTTCATGGGGATAGAGTTGGAAAAGGAAGGAACTCCGGCCATGTTCAACCCAATTGCAGCACCCATAGGCTGTACCATCTTGTACTCTCCCAGACTCTGCATTACACAAAGAGTAGCTCTAATTTCCAGTTACGATATTGCCAAAAAGTGGTGAAAATTCAAGTCCTCCTGAGGGCATTCTATAAATTGACCTTGAATGGAAAACAGCCTCTTCTCTTAAGATAGCATCACATACAGTGATTCTCTGGAAGGAAGCCACTGTTACTTCTAACTCGTGAATGCAAAAGAAAAACAGAAGCAAAGCACATGGCTTTCTCTGGATGCCAAGATGGCATTTCTAGTAGGTGACTTAGAGGCCAGTTAGCCAAAAGCCTAACTGGTGTTCAGTTGTATATAAAGGGAAAATTTCAACCCTGAATTTAAAATTTCAGATATTAACATTACCTTAAGTGAACTAAAGGACAAAAGGAATACTCTTTATTGGAGATCTATTCACTTTCTTTCTATAGTCTTTTTCTCCTTATCAAGAGGCTAGGGCCAGTTTCTGAGAGGCTCGTTAGGGTATCTTGCAACCGTGTTTGAGGTGCTGAGACGTCAGGACAACCTCCAAGAGTGTAAGAGAAACTTGTTGATAAGTGGTTAAGTACGATTATTCTCACCCATACAAAGTCCGCCTGTTGGAGTTGTATTAACCCTAGCTAAACACACTGGTGCCACCTATTGGAAAAACATATTTTAATAAAAATAAGTTGCAGGCTTGAAGTCTGCAATATTGGAAAAATGTCTCCCTGGATGGCAATTTCCCGTCAAAGGAAAACAGAGTTAAGCCAACTCGCTGAAGGAAACTTACGTGAGCTCTAGGTATTTTGTTTTTTTGGGGGGGAAAAGGCTTTCATTTTTCACCCTGATAGCAAAGAAAATATTAAATAATAATGAAATAGAAAGCCAACAAATACCATAGTCCAAGAATGTGTTTTTCTGCTGGTTGTCTCATGGGCACTCTCAATGGGAGCTGACTGGGCTCTCTGGGTTCTAAGCACAGATGGCCCTTCCCCTGGGCTAAAGGGGCTTTCTTTCTTTTTCTCTCTCTTTATTTTTTTAAAGATTTATTTATTTATTTATTCATGAGACACACCGAGAGAGGCAGAGACATAGGCAGAGGGAGAAGCAGGCTTCCTGTGGGGAACCTGGTGCAAGATTCCATCCCAGGACCCCGAGATCATGCCCTGAGCCAAAGGCAGATGCTCAACCACTGAGCCACCCAGGCTCCCCTGGGGCTTTCTTTTTTGAGCTGTTATTGAAGGACCCAGATATCTGGAGAAGAGGCAGAATGATCATATCTAACTTCTTACAGAAAAGAAGAAGCACTCTTTTCCCTTTCCTCCCTTCTACTAATCAAGAGCACCATTTATCTGATCACAAATTATAAAATGTTCCCTTTTGCCCTTCTCCCTACTGCCCTGTACCACCAATACCACCAAAGTACTTTTAACACAGTAGTATGGAATCTGTACAAACATCCTGCAGGGCAAAAATGGAACAATGAAGATAAGCAACAAATAGGACAGATTTATGTATGACCTGTTGTGTGTCAATTTGAAGAAGAAAGGGCACCTGGGCGGCTCAGTTGATGGAGCATCCAACTCTTGGTTTTGACTCAGGTCATGATCTTAGGGTCTTGAGATCGAGACCTGCGTGGGGCTCTGAGCTCAGTGGGAGAGTCCACTCGAGATCCTCTCTATCTTCTCAGCCTGCTCTTCCCACCCCCATGCTCTCGCTCTCTGTCTCTCTCTCTAAAATAAATCTTTAAAAAATATTTGAAGCAAAAGAGGTGGAGGAAGATGAAGAGGAAGAAGATTGGGAGGAGCAAAGGGAGGAGAAGAAGGAGAAGAAATGAAGAAATAATTCTGGCAAATGGCATAAGCAGTTTCCTGAAAGAAATAAAAAATGAAATGATCAACATGAAAATCTATGCATTGAAGTTACACTTAGGGTAAAGGGGGTTGGGAAGGAGGATTTTTGCATTCCAGTTCATGCTGCTTTTTTTTTTTTTAAAGATTTTATTTATTTGCTCATGAGAAACAGAGAAACAGAGAGGCAGAGACACAGGCCAAGGGATAAGCAGGCTCCACGCAAGGAGCCTGACATGGGACTCGATCCTGGGTCTCCAGGATCAGGCCCTGGGCTGAAGGCGGCGCTAAACTGCCAAGCCACCCGGGCTGCCCCAGTTCATGCTTCTGTGCTTTCAAATTTTTCTGGCTATATACCTAATCATTTTTGTTAATTAAAGGAAAGGAATGCTGAGACAAAGCTCATCTATGCTGGGAAAAGTCCAGATCAAGCTCGCTCTTGGAAAAGGGTAGTGCCTAGAAGTGGCCAAGGGGACTTCTGGGAGGTTGCTGATGTTTCTCTAGATCTGAGAGCTGGCATCTGTAACAAAGGTGTGTTCAGCTGTGAAAATCCATCAAGCTGTATATTTCTCATTTATGCACTTTCCTGCATGTGTGCTCAGCTGGAATAAAAGTTTCAAAAATGATGCCAGGAGGAATTGTTAGGTAGTAAGATTTTAGACCATTTGTTTCTTTCTATTTCCCTGTATTAAGGTTAACTAATGAATGTTATAAAAGTCAGTGAAAATAAACTCAATTTTGATATTTTTTCCCAAATATATGTTTCAAATACATCTGTCCACACATTGTTGAGGTTAGCAGAGTTAGGAAAAACTCAATACCATTCCTGCTGACACTTTGCTTCTCCCAAGTAGGAGCTCTCCTGGGAAAGTCTGGGAGAGAGCCCCTTGCTAGTGGAGTGTGGTCTTAGAAGTCCTGGCAGGAAGACACACGGCAGTCTCCCTGCCCACATGCCCAGGCTTTCAAGAACCAACGTAAAGACTTCTGTGTTCATCGATGGAAGCCTGTTCCGGGCCCAGCAGGCCTGGTAGCCACACTTCAAATCAGACAAACTCCCTCTCCTTCCCTGGCAAGAGAGCGATTGCTCCCTGTCTGCAGGAATCCAGGTTCAGATTACCTGTTTACCAGTGAACATTTGATGGGCTTGCAGATATCCTGGCAGATAAGTTTTCGAATGATTATGCCTGCCATGCCCTTTATTTGGAAGAGCCACAGTACACCGCTGCAGCTGGCCAACACGTGCGGCGCGTTTCCTATCAGCTTCTGATAAGGGTGAGGAGCTCTGAAGACCCAGGTAGGGTTACGGGCGAACCGTGTACTTGATAAACGTCACAGTGTCAATCTCCCACATTTTTTCTTTTTTTCTGCATAGTATTATGAATAGTCCAAGAATGTGCTTTTCTGCCAGTTGTCTCATGGGCACTTTCAATGGGAGTGCCCATAGTATTTTTTTTCTGCATTCATAGTATTATGAATTGTGCTGAATGTACAGGTCAGAACTTTCATCTGGTTCCACTCAGGTGGCAGGTAAAGTTGGTGTGAAACCACTAAGGGCTTTTTCTATTATGACCCCCCCCCCCCCCAAACCAGTGTTAGGGGCTAGACACTTTGCTTTTGGAAATTTCCACTGCTGTTTTCTTCTAAAAACCAACTGATTAAATTTTAACATGCTCCTGTTGCTGGCAATAGGCATTCCAAAGTGGATGTATAGATTTTACTTATCTTAAAATCTGGCAGATTAGGAAAAAAATCTAGAATTAAAAAAATAATAATGAGGGATCCCATTATTATCCCTGGGTGGGTCAGGGGTTTAGCGCCTGCCTTGGGCCCACATCATGATCCTGGAGTCCTGGGATCGAGTCCCACATCCGGCTCCCTGCATGGAGCCTGCTTCTCCCTCTGCCTGTGTCTCTGCCTCTCTCTGTCTGTCTGTCTGTCTCTCTCTCTGTGTCTCTCATGAATAAATAAATAAAATCTTAATAATAATAGTAATAATAATGATCTATTTCCTGGCGTGGTTTCCTAATTTTCATTTAAAAACAGTGTGGAAGATGGACTTTATTTCAATAACAGTAAGGATTAGAAGCAGTACTAACTAGAGCAGTGGTCATTTTAGGAGCATTTGTTAGCCACCTACCATGTGCCATGTGCTGATGTTCTATTGTAGTATGTGTTAGAGCATTTATTTTTATTTGTTTATTTTTAATTCTTTTTAAAATTAAAGAGAGAGAGAGATAAAGTGTGCACCCTAGGGGTGAAGGGCAGAAGGAGAGGGAGAGAGAGAATCTTAAGCAGGCTCCATGCCCAGCCCGGAACATAATGGGGGCTCCATCTCACCATCCTGACATCATGACCTGAGCCGAAATCAAGAGTCAGAGGCCCCATGTTGGAGCATTTAATTTCCACTATACATTATTCTTACCATGCAAGAGAGGAAATAAGTCCCAAGACATTCGGTAATAACCTGCCCACATGCATCACACAGGTGGCATGAAAGAGGCAGAGGTGGGATTTGACCTTAGATTTTTTTTTTTTTTTTTTTTTTACTCTGAGTACCTGCTTGCTTTCTTCATCGGTTATACTGATATATTGTCATTGCCCTTGTCACTTGGAATATTTGTAGCCAAACAGTCTTTGGCTAACTGTTGGCTTATTAGGTACATACGTGTGGGAAACATAGGAATTGGCTTCTTCATAACCAACTCTAGGAGGGTGACAGTTTATTTTATTTATTTATTTTTTTAGTATACTTTTTTAATTGGAGTTCGATTTGCCAACATATAGTATAACACCCAGTGCTCATCCCATCAGGTACCCCCCTCGGTGCCTGTCAGAGGGTGACAGTTTTTGAGCCCAAATCTTTTAACTAGTTCAAGGAACCCTGGTGGGGTTTTGTGTGGTTTTGCCATTTTAGATGCTCATGGGCAGAAAGAGAAGAAGTTCTTACAAAATTGACTCTGCTGGTCTTTGTGGTGATGGTAGTGGGGTGATTTTATAGAACACAGACCTATTGGCTAAGATTGGAAGAGCTGGCTCAAGCCATGTCAGAAGTGTTCGGGAAACCATTTAGTGAGGGAATTCCATTTTTCAGGCTGTCGGCGAGGTGGTGCTGGTGGTGGGAGTCTGTTTTATTTGTTTCCTAAATCTCCAATCTAAAAGCACACACTCCAGGCCCAACTATCTCCTCCCTGGGATTAAATGGTACATATACCAGAGCTGGATATCTAAGGTGAACAGAAGTGTATTAATCTGAAAATGGTGTGTTTTTAAGGTTGTGGTCATTTTTGATAGAGGCTGGCTATCTAACAAGCCAGCAAATAAAAAGGAGAAATGGGAAAACAAATACTCATTCCACTTAATCAATTCTTGGGGAATGGGACCTGTGTGTGTACATATTTTACAGTATTTTCGTCTTGGCTTGGCTTGGCATCCAAGCCGGTGGCGGTACGAACGTTAAGGTCAAGTGGTAATCGGTTCCAGAAGTAGCCATAAGACTACAGCTGCCCACGGAAAGATGAGAGTTTTGAATACAGGATTCCCCAATGCAAGAGGTCATATGAGGCGGACTTTACAAAGTTTACATAACAAAGAGCAATTCTGTTAACTAAAATGATTAATTCCTGTCAGTACACATCAAACAGAACTGTTACAAAACAGTATTGTCTGGGTTCACATTGCATAGTAAGGGTTTTTCACAAATTCCATTTCCAATAACTCTTTTGACAAAGCCAGAGATTTTTTTGTTTTGTTTTTCTGAGGGGGTGGTGGTGAGCGGACATCAATTTCCCCAGGAATCCGTGAATGGGGTCCGAGGAGGCTGCCGTCTTAAGTGTGAGATGTGTCACACTGATGTTGTGGCAGGAAAAAGACAACAGCCCTTCTGAGGACTGGAGGCCTTCCAGGGAGCAGGGCTTGATGAAAAATGTCCTGGCAGTACAAAGCCCGGATTGTCCTTCTCCTCAGAGACAATGGGGTATTTAAAAGGCTCACAGCACCAGAATTTGAACTTACTCCTTTAAGGCATTTTCAAGTTTTATGTCTCACAGATGACAGTAAAAGTGAGTAGAAAAAGCCCGTTTTATAAACTCTCTTGCAATCAAGTAGGCGGCCTTATTTTGAAGATGCTATTTGCCTGCAAGTGTGGTTATTCTTGCAAGTCCTAACAATTTAATGAGCTCATTTTCTGCTACTTAGAAAGTTGCGACGGGGGAGGGGGCTAAGGAAGGGGTGCCCTGAATTCCCAGATGGAAAGGTCTGGATTTGAAGACTGATTCTGTCAGTGTGGGTGACCTTAAGCATAACAGCTAAGTTCTCCTCACCTCTAAGAAATGGTATCTGTCCCCGAGTCTCTTCTCAGGGCTGCTGTGATAAACAAAGGCAGTGGTCTATGCAAAATTAGTTTATTATGAAGGGTTTTAGAAACGGAGATCATCATTATCACCTAATACTCCTATCGGGACAATTCTGTCCCTTGGAAGATGATTTGGAGGAGGAGGGTTTCAACAGGTAAGCCAGGGCCTTTTTCCTCTGATGAGTCCCCTTCTAGGACTGTTGAATCTATTCAGCTTCTGGGTTATTGGGTGAAATTCCTTGTCCTGAAGTTGATGGCAATAATAGAATAAATTTCTCGAATGAATTCAGTGAATCTTTGGGTGGGAGAGGGGACCCTTATCTCCAAACAGACCCTTGAGTTACCCTCATTCTCCAAAACTAGTACAACACACGCGGATTTCCTCTCTATTTTTCCTCCCATTGGGCCAACTTTGTAAAAGCAAAGTTGTCAAGATCAAGCGTGACTTTCTGCATGCAAATGAACTGCATCGGCCTTAGCACCAAGGACCTCACAACTCAGTTGCACAATTAAATTTCTAAAGCTGGAAGAAAAATGCTATTGACATTTAAAAGCTGCAGTTTTCTCTTTTGATGCCAGAATATCTATGGCCAGTTATACGGCAAGCAAAACAAATGGTGCATTAAATTTGGAAGCATGTTCCACGTATGTTGTGTGAATCTACATTCGCAGAGCTTCGTAAGGGGAAAGGAACCGACACCAAGTGGAAGAACTGACACCAAAATGGTGCTAGCCCTTAGTTATTTAGAAGTTCTTCAGGAATTGTTTTCTCTTCTCTCTTTCTTTGGCCAGGCATCCTTCAAGAATCGAGTGGAAATACCACACCAGACCCTAACTTTATTTCTGGTAGAAATGCACTACCCTCCCCGTGGACCATAAATGGGAAAGTAGAAAGTTTTCTATTTAGGATTTCTAGAATGAATTATGAAAGATGCCTGGGATAAGTCTGAATAATTGTTCAATGTCCTGGCTCTAGTGGAAATGATCCTGGGGAGTCACCTTGCTCAGCATTCAGAAGGGAAGTTGCCTCTAAGGTGAAAAGCAGGTCCCCCCCAACCCCCGCCACCCGCCACCCGCCACTCTTTAAAAAAGATTTTATTTATTTATTCATGAGTGACACACAGAGAGAGACAGAGACACAGAGACATAGGCAGAGGGGGAATCAGGCTCTCCACAGGGAGCCCGGATGCAGGATTCCATCCCAGGACCCCGGGATCACGACCTGAGCCAAAGGCAAGACGTTCAACCACTGAGCCATGCAGGCATCCCTGGATGCTCCCCTTTCTAAGACGGTTTGCAGGCATTTAGGCGGTCTTCCTAATGAGGTTTTGACAGCACACTCCAGTGTTCACAAAGGGGGCATAAGAAAAGATTTTGTTTGAGAAGTTCTCAGGATCCTAGAACTGACTTGTGGGCAGAGAGGTTTTTGGGGTTTCTAAAAGGTGATAGATGTTTGTACTCAGTGTTGGAGGACTAGCTTCCAGGTTGGGTAATGGCTGAGTGTGTGAATGGTGGAAGTTTTGCTGTAAATGGTCAGCTTGATGACGTCCCTTTAATATCCAGACTAGCTAGGGTCCCCCTGATACGGCCTATGGGGGCTTGACTCACAGGTCAATGCTCCCTCTTGTGGTGGTTTGTGGTGTGTGCGCTCAGACAGGAGGTGGGGAGTGGGAGTGAGGGGTCTCCAACATACACCATCTGCAGACGAATATTGGGCCCCCCCAAACCCGAAGGAGGTGGTGACATTCCAGTTACATGTTTATTCCAAATAGTACATATGGCCTACTCCTTTAACTTTGAGGTTTTGTCTTTTTTTAAATTTATTTACTCATTAAGACACATACAGAGAGGCAGAGACATAGGCAGGGGGAGAAGCAGACTCCCTGCCAGGAGCCTGATGTGGGACTTGATCCCAGGATCCCAGGATCACGACCTGAGCCAAAGGCAGACACTCAACCACTGAGCCACCCAGATGCCCTGTCCTTTGAGGTTTTTTTGTTTGTTTGTTAGTTTTTCCTTTGAGGCTTTTGAGACAACTGTCACACCGGCTGTTTTAAAATTCTCATGCTTTGAAATTCTTACCTGAATTCTCTCCACCTCACAAATACCTTTTACTGGTTCCATCTCTAATTTGGGGTGAGTGGAGATGAAGTGATGGCCCGCCTGCCTGATGAGGGTCTGAGGTTTCACCAGGTGTCTCGCCAGCTGAACAGCTGGACATGGGTTTTCATGAAAACAAACTATAACGTCCCCAAACTTAACTTCTTTGTTTCTTGTAATGCAATCTTACTTCCCAATATGTTTTAAATGGTTCTGGTGCATAGTTTAAGGCTGTGGGCTATACCTATGCAGAGGGCACTTATCTCATGTTTATTTAATCACAGAAGCAGCTTCCTTTGAAAGTGGAATCAGTGATCAAGTATACCACCTATGGATCAGTTCCTCCAAGTCCTCATTCTGTTTGACCTTACGCCGTGCCTGCCAATATTCATAACAGTTGTTCTAAGCAGCACCGAGACTGTACTAGATGAGAGATAAAGCATATGTTTGGTCTATGACCTTGATTATGACATGCTTTGATGTGAGATATGGATTTACCTTGACTGACATTTGTTTGACCACTGCCACAGATGCTGTTTCAAATCAGAAGAAAATCATTTACATGGGGGGGGGGAAACATCTCATGAGTTTGAGTCAACACTTTGGAAAGAAACCACACTACAACTAGGTGTTTTTTGGTTTTGGGTTTTGGGTTTGTGTGTGTGTGTGTGTGTGTGTGTGTGTGTGTGAAATCACATAGTAACAAGTCCCATGTCACAAACATGTAACATCAGGGCTAGTATATATATATATATATATATTCATTTCAATTAAGCCAAAATCATTTCTAAGCATCTACTCTGTGTAGGAGAAATCGAAGAACCTTGGTAAACATTGCTTCTTATTGTACACAGCACAGTTTTAGCAAGTGCCAATCAGTATTTGTTTTCCATTCATTAAACACCGAAAGTTCTTTCAGCATGCCATGCAATCACACCTTAATATTTGCCCTTCTCTAGGTTTTACAAAATGTTTCAGACACAGACTATCAAACACTGAGGACTATACAAATGTCTCCCTCTGATATCAGGACTTAGTGGCGACTTGAGTGGCTCCAAGTCCTGGGAAAGTTTCCACTGCCTCCCCAGTGCCCTCCCCGACAGCAGGAACTTGGAGGAGATCCATTGAGTAAGACCAAGGTGACTGTCTTTGTCCTTCCAGCAGGAGTCCTTGGACGGCCCTGTGCCAGCGTTGTAGGGACAGGAGCTTTATGACCACCCATTATCTTAAAGCTCCATTGCCCTCTAGCCCAATCCATTTCTATTACAGCTAGGGAAATTGAGGACCAGAAAGCAGTGCCTTGTGCAAGTTTACACTGCTAATATAGCTCTGTGCCACCAGCAGAGTCCCAGTACCACCGGGCCTACCGCTTCTTTCTTTTTCTTTCTTTCTTTCTTTCTTTCTTTCTTTCTTTCTTTCTTTCTTTCTTTCTTTCTTTCTTTCTTTCTTTCTTTTCTTTTTCCATCTATTTGAGAGAGAGAGAGATCATGAGCAAACAGAGGGGCAGAGGGAGAGGGGAGAGGAGCAGAGGGGCAGAGAAGCAGACACCCCTTTGGGTAGGGAACCTGACTTGAGGCTCGATCCCAGGACTGTGGAATCATGACCTGAGCTGAAGGCAGATGTTTAACTGACTGAGTCACCCAGGCACACCCCCAGCCTCCCATTTTTATCCTATCCTTCCCTTGATCTAAGTCCTCTTAATCTCTCAGATTTCTGCATGAGCTATGTCATCTCCATCCTCTGAGTTCTTGCAGACAAGCTGTTCTATCTGCAATTCCACCTTCTCCCTTTTCTACCTTGGACAAGCAACTGATTTATTCTTAAAACCTTAGTTAAAACACCACCTCCTCTAGGATGCCCTTTCTGATCCTCTGAGACTGAGTTAGGTGCCCTTCCTGGGTTTTCTCCTACCATCCTGTACCAAAGCCAATTCCACCATTTCTCACCCTACAGAGGAATCACTTAGGAGCAGCAGGCTCAGTGAGGACAGAGACCTACATCATGCCAGGCTGCATTTTCTGATGTTGAGCAGCACAAGGCCTGGGACTCCCGAACTGTATTGTGAATGGATAAATGAACCAAGGAGCAGGTGTTCTCTCTTAACAAAGCAAGGGCAGAAGGAAAAAAACTAGTGATAGATGGGGATCCAGTTTCAACAGGTGGAGAACTGATAGAAAAGGAAATGGTTCTGTGAAGTCCAGACCCCAGCTAAGCCTTTCTCTGGGACTACTCCTTGAATCTTAGCATGTCTGCTCCTCAAATTCTAGGGATTTGGAGAGGCTTGCCACAGAGCCTTGAAGAATTTAGGAAGGAAAAGAAGAAGAGAAAGAGAAGAACAGCATAATAGGACCCCACATACCACCCAGTTCTCTCTGGGTCTGTCAGAGAACTTCTCCAAGGAGAGACTCAGTTAGGGCATTCTCAGAGGCTCCTCTGGGTTCAGGTGGAAGTGGAGGGGGGGCTTTTACTGCAGGTATGCTGGTTGGTGCCTACTTTTTAAAAAATCCCTATGGATGGTGGGTTCTTGTTCCAACTCACTACCATGGTGGAGCTCACACAGGAAATGAAAGAAAAATATATTCTGATGCTAACATAACCCAGGTGCCCTTGGGGTTCCTAGGATGGGCAGCTTAGTCCTTAGCAGAAGCCTGGACTTTCAGGGTGCCTCTTGGGGCCAGCTGGCCAGCAGGATCATCTTACGTACCTTTTCTGGAAGAATTCTGGCTTTGAGGTTGGAGAATGGGTGTTTTTTGCTGTTTCTAGAGCAGGTATCTTGTTCTAGAGATCAAGGAATCTGAGCTTTTTTCTTGATGTCTCCAGAGGAATAAAGCTCTTGTCCCTGTGGTAGACTTTTTAGCAGTGGCTCATCCATACTTCACGATCGCCTCTCGAAGCCCAGAGTGCTCGAAAAGCCAGGCCTGTAAGAGGAGCCACTGAAATAGGACCATTACTTAGTACTAGTGTTTTAGAGAAAAACACAATCCTTCCTCCCCAAGTGATTTCCCACATATTACTTAGGGCATCAGTTTTCTCATTTGTAAAGGGACATACTTGAGTGAAACTACCTTTAAAATCCATCTCCTAAAATTCTTAGATTTTTATAATCAGAGTTGCTGGTTCCTCTCTCAAAATATTGTCTCTAAAATGCTAGTTTCCCAACCTGTGTGGACATGCCCAAGATGTGCCAGAGGAGAGAGAGAGAGTCCTGAAAGCTCAAACTGAACAGCTCTAAGGGTCTTGTCGTTTCAGAGTCAACTTCCTGTTGTATTATACGAATGACTCAGCGTCTGGCCCTCACTTGTGCACACAGCACCTCCAGCTTCTCCCCAAAGCTTTCCCCACAGTATGTAAGGGAAGACTTTCACGTCCATGGTATCTGAGTGGCTCTAAGCACTTGTCTTGGCTCTGCTGAGTGGGAAGCTCTTCTCCTCCCTCCAGGCCCTGTGAAGTCTGACCTGCTCCTCAGGGATCCAGGTTCTCACCCTAGAAATTTTTAAAAGAGTTTATTTGACATAGAGAAAGAGCAAGAGAGGGAAGAGAGAGAGAGAGAGTAGAAGCAAGTGGAGCAAGAGAGGGAGAAACAGGCTCTCCGCTCTGAGCAGGGAGCCCAATGAGAGGCTTGATCCTAGGACCCTGAGATCATAACCTGAGCCAAAGGCAGATGTTTAACCAACTGAGCCACCCAGGTGCCGTTGCCACAGGATTCCCTGTAAGAGTTGCACTGAGCCCTCCGTGCAACAAAGTTGTGTAACACCCTGGGGTCAGAAGAGAAGAACAGCATATTCTCATTTGTGATGCTCTGTTAATCTAAGGGAGGCCCCAAGGAGGGAGTCTCAACTACTGATTTGACCCCCAAATTTAGAGAAGTAGCATTTTCAGCATCTACTCACAGCCCCTCCCTCTAACACTTGGCTGTGCAGTCAGAGGGCTCCTCCAGAGATGTCACTGGAAGAATGGTCAACATCATTGACCCAGAATCTTTCTGACTCTCTGATGACTGGGTTAATTCCTTTGTTATGCTACTTTTCTTTTTATATTGAGATGAGTCCTCTCAGAGGAAGCTAAAAAGTCCATTCAAAAGAAAATGTACAAAATGAGTTTGACAGACAGGCCCCACTGTATTTGGATCCCAAGAGTGGACACGAGTATGATTAACACTCAAGGCAGAGCCTGGTGGCATCAAGATTTTGGAACTTCTCACAGATTCATAATCATGTCCACTCTAGATCTGTATTTCTTTATCCTGCTCTTCTGATAAATCCCCCATTCTGCACAGTAATTTTCCTTCAGTGACTGATAGACCAAGGACTCATTTTATTCGTTTGGCCACAGGCCTCAGGTGGGTGCCCACGTAAGGTATTCCATGGACCTTTGGAGAAGATCTTGCCACTGGTCCTGTCCTAGAGCAATAGGAGTGAGTGCTTAGAATATGGCCCCACACTTTAGGAGACTAGCCAGTCCTAGAAGGGGAGCATAAGGAAGGGAATGGATATGACTTTGATGTGTCAGCCACAGAAATGCCCTGCTCTAAAGAGTCTTTACATGTGATCATTACTGATTGTAATGATCAGTACTTGATTCACTCATCCAACGAGTATCTGTCAAGTGCCCACTCTGTGCCATCATGGACTGCATTATTGTTCTAGGTGGAAAATAAGATGTGCTAACAAAAACTGGAAATCCAAGGAGGTCTGTAGGTGGAGGAAGATCTTGCTGTTGGACTTCAGAGAAGTTCAGTTATGTCAGTGTAAATGTAGAAAGATTACCAACGTGCAGTATTTTACAAGAGAGTCATTCCAGAACTGTGAATATGGGGCCTTGGAAACTATTGCCTGAGGCGACCACATCTAACAGGAAGCACATCAGACAGAAATCTCTGATGTAGGAGACGGATGAGATATCATCTTTTTAGGGAAGGAGCCTGGGAAATCACCTTCATTGAGGATCCTTAAGGAGTAGCATCAGGCTGGGATCATTGTTCTGGCACGTTTTTCTGCTTATGCCAGGCTGTGCTGCCGAAAAGCAGGGTAAGGGCTCTGCACTTGTTTCTGGCAGTGCAAATGGGGTGTCCTTAAGTTTCCTGCCACTGATGACCAATAGCCGAGCTTTCAAAATGGAGGTGAAGGGTGGATTTATCCAACCAATAGGTACAGAGAATAGATTTAACCCCATAGCACTGACTCCATAGATACCTTCAGGATTGCTTGCTGCAACCTCAAAGCGTGCCTACTCATAAGAACTGCTCAAGAAGTGATATAAATGATTGAAAGTGAGGGGAGGCGGAGGCCTTGGGGACATGTACACTTGAAAAATGCTTTGCTGATCAAAGTCAACCGAGTTTCTTTCCCACAGGACTCCTCAGCGTCTTTAATGGGAACATGCACTTTTTGAAGCAGTGGGGTGGAGGACAGGACACAGAGCCTGGAGCAATTTGCAAACATATTTGGAAAAATGGAACCCTTCCCTAGAGGCGCATCACATGGGGCCAGTGTTCTTGGAAAATGCTTTGGAAAACACTGGCTGAGGACTATGCTGTCATCAGGCCCGAGCTATCATTTAGAGCAAAATTAAGGGTGATCTTTGCCTTTTTCTCCATTCACTGAGACTTGCATTTTCTTTTGAAGAAACTTATTTTCTTTAGCATTTAATATTTTTCAAACTGCCATGCTACCCAATAGGGAAATGATTTTAAGTAAAGCACAACAAAAATGAAAAAAAAAAAAAGCAAACCCAAAACAATCACCACCTTCCCCTCAGTCCCTTGTATTTCAAAAATCCATGTTCCTAATAGGCTTAATAGGGGTTACGTAAAACCTTAACTTTGTTTTTTTAATTACCTTCCAAAAAATATTTGACATTTTTATTGTGGGGAATTTTTTTTTGAAGTATTGTGGGGAATTTTTTAAAGTTAGCTCGATTCAAAGATCTCTATGTCCATCTATATTTATAACTATGCATTCCTCTATGTGTTTATCAATTATGTTATATAGTCCATAAAGTAAACTTAGTTTAAAAAAAAACCAAAAGACATTTTAAAAAGGAAGAAACATACAGACAAATCAGTCTATTTAAAATATAAAGATGGTTTTATGATATTCAAGCCATAATTATTAATGTATTATTAATGATTTGGTAAGACTAGATCAATTTTAAAGCCATCTGGGTGGCTGGTTAAAGGTATCATTTCCTGGGCCTCAGTCCCAGAGATCTGATTCAGTGGGTCTAAGGGAGGCCTGGGAACCTACAGCTTTAATAAACCTCCATGCCCCCGGATAGTTCAGATGCATGGGCATTACCAGGAGAGAAATAGGTTGGAGGGTAAGAAACAATATGGGTTACTGATCCTTTAGATATAATGAACTTGACTACATGCAAATTTAAAGTAGCCAATATATTTTTTAAATTTATTTTCTCTTTATTTTTAAAGATTTTATTTATTTGAGAGAGAGAGAGAGAGTGAGCTGGGGGGGAGGTGCAGAGGGAGAGGTAGAAGCAGACTCCCTGCTGAGCAGGGAGCCTGACATGGGCCGATCCCAGGACCCCAAGATCATGACCTGAGCTGAAGGCAGACTCTTAACTGATTGAACCATCCAGAAGCTCCATTGAAAAAAATATTCTAAAAATATACTTCATTATAAAATATTTCTAGGGAGCTTGGGTATTCTGATGGGTGTTACAGAATAAGCAGATACGGTGGGAGAAATAGTCTGACCATGTGTTTCTCTGTTATTCTTCCTTTGGTGACACAGGATATGTTTCTTGTGTCCCCTGTTTATCTGCTTGGGAGCAAAAGACATTGGTCAATATTTGCAGTTTCTGGAACATTTTGCATCTGCTTCATGTGTTGAGTTTTATGATATACAATATTACAAAGCATTTTCCTCCGTAAACACAGTTATTAGGGCATATTAGATTGGCCCTTCAGACAGATTAGGCAGGTTTTCATGTTAGCCTTTGATGAAATGCAGCAAAGAGCACAAGGGATGCAGTTTTTAAAATATCATCCTAATAAAAGTTTCTGGGATTAGGCCTGGCTCTGCCAGCAGCCATGAGAAGGTTAACAAGTCGCTGGCGCATTACCAGCTATCAACAGCAGTTACTCTTCTGCGCAAGGACGAGGAAAGAGCAATCCCTTTTCTCCTAGAAGAATGGTCGCTGCTGCCTTGTATGAAGGCATCCTACAGCCATCAACCAAAAAAGGAGATACTTGTGAGAACTCAAGGTCGTGCACCCTCCAGAGTGAATCGTAGGTGCCCTCAATTTTGAAAAAGCTTATAAAAGCAGCTTCCTACTCCCCAGTTATACATCTTTGCTTTTCTTTCCATCTGATAATAATGTGAGAAGAAAGGTGGCAGCAGGAGCAGAGAAGAGTTTAGCGTATAGAAGGTGGGAAAAAAGGACTTTAATGTTGTGCTCCCCACATGAGTGCCTGTGCATGCTGATCAGGGACTTCGTTTCATGTGTCATCCGCACAGCCTGGCAAAATATTTTGAAAGCATGATAACGAAGAGAAGATTTGTGTTTTCCCGGCATTACCATTTTTATTTTCCAATACTGTAATTTTTGTGGCAATAGCTCAAAAAACCCATCTACTTTGGAAATTACATTTTTCCCCCCATTTGCCTTAGGGAACTGTTATCTCAGATGATTTTGATCAACTCTTCCACCAGCCATAGTCTCAAGACATGGAAACAACCACTTGGCAGATACTATGCTAGAAATTTAAGTCTGAACAAGAAGAAAAATATGGCTAAGGGTCTGAAGACATATTTAAATTTCCATGCACTGACTAGCTACATTGTTTGAATTCTTTAGCCACTGTTTATATATCCTTTTAATTGAAACTATTGTGAAATAATTGAAGAGTCACATTTGGTTGTAAGAAATACAATAATACCAATTCTGTGTACACTTTGTCTACATTCCTCCAATGTTACAAGAATCTAGTGTAATACACGACAACCAGGACACTGACATAGATAGAATCCACCATGTTCAGATTTCTTGGTTTCACCTGGCTTCATTGTGTCTCTGCATATGTGTTTAGTTCTATACACTTTTGTCACCTGTGTGGGTTCATGTCTCCATCACAATCAAGATACTAAACAAGGCCAGCACCACCAGGACCCATCAAGTTGCTCTTTTGCAACTACACTCGCCTCCCTCCCATGGTTATAATCCTCCCCCTACTCCCCGGTCACCACTAATACATTCTCAGTTCTTTTTTTTTTTTTTTTTTGAGATTTTATTTATTTATTTATGAGAGACACACAGAGAGAGACAGAGACATGGGCAGAGGGAGAAGCAGGCTCCATGCAGGGAGCCCAATGTGGGACTTGATCCCGGAACCTTGGGATCACGTCCTGAGCCAAAGGCAGATGCTCAACCGCTGAGCCACCCAGGTGTCCCCATTCTTAGTTTTTAGTTTTGCCACTTCAGCAATTTTACATAAATGGAAGCATCAGTGTGTAATCTTTGGGGATCCCCCCCACTCCCGCACTTAGCATAACTCCCTAGAGATTCATCCAAGCTGTTGCTATATCAACAGCTGGTTCCTTTTTATTGCTGAGTAGTATTCCCTAGTATAGATGGACTACAGGTTTTTCCCCATCTATCTGCTGAAGGACACTGGGTTGTTTCCAAATTGGGACTATCATGAAGAAGGCTGGCATGAACTTTCATGTACAGGTTTTTTTGTTTTTGTTTTGTTTTTGTTTTTGTGTTTGAGTGAATATAAGTGTCTGGTCTGTTTGGGCTGCTATTACAAAGTACCATATGCTGACTGGTTTGTAAACAAGAGAAACCTATCTCACAGTTTTGGAGGCTGGAAGTTGGAGTTCAGGGTGTCAGTGGGGTGTCAGGGAGTCAGGTTGTATTAAGGGCTCTCTCCCGGGTTGCAGAATGCCATCTTCTCTCTGTGTCCTTACACCGTGGAAAGCAAGGAGGGGCAAATGCTAATCCCGTTCCCTGGAGGACTCTAATCCTAATTACTTCCCAAAGACCCTGCCTCTTAATACATTCACATTAGGGAGTAGGGTTTCAACATGGGACTTTTGGGGGTACACACTCAGTCCACAAGAGTAAATTATCATATCTCTGGGATTAATGCCTAACAGTTCAATTTCTGGGCCACGTGGTAATTTCATGTTTAGTTATATAGGGAGCTGCCAAATTGTTTATCAGAGTGAGTAGTGTATTTCCACTAGCAATGTGTGAGTGAACAAGCTTCTCCTCATGCACCTCGAAATTTGGTGGTGTTGCAATTTTTTTTATATCAGCCATTCTTTTTTTTTTTTCCTTTAAGTTAAAAACAACAACAACAGAAGCTTCACTATCTTAAATATACTTTCCATGGGTTCCCCTCTTTTTCCCCTGAACCCTTGGTAATCACTGATCTGTTCACTGTCTCTGTAGTTTTGTCTTTTCCAGAATTTCATGTAATTGAAATTATACAGCACATAGCTTTTCCAATTGGCTTCTTTCATTTAACAATATGCTTTTAAGATTCATTCATATCTTTAAAAAAAAATATTTGAGAGAGAGCAAGCATGAGTTGGGGGAGAGGCAGGGGGAAGGCGGGGAAGAGGGAGAAACAGGCTCCTCACTGAGGCAGGAGCCCAATGCGGGGCTCAATCCCGGGACCCTGAGCCACTCAGGCACACCAGATTCATCCACATCTTCTTTTGGCTTGGTAGCTCATTTCTTATTGCTGCTGAATAATATTCCATTCTATGGATGTGGTACAAAATGTTTATTCATTTACCTATTGAAAGACATGTTGGTTGCCACCAACTTTTGGGAATTATAAATAAAGCTGATAAACATTCATGTACAGGTTTTTATGCGGGCCAAGTTCCCAAATCAGTGGGATGTATAACTAGGAACATGATTGGTTGATTGTATCGTGAGACAGTATTTAGTTTTGTAAACAAACTACCAAAATGTCTTCCACAATGGCCATTCCATTTTCCATTTTCTCCAGCAATGGGTAAGAGCTCTTTCTGCTTCACATTCTTGATGGCAGTTATCGCCAGTTTTCGGTTGTAGCTATACTGATAGGGGTGCAGTAGTATTTCACTGTTTAAACTTGCAATTTCCTGATGACAAATGATGTCGAACATCTTTTTGTACACTTATTTGCCATGTGTATACTTTCCTTTGTGAGGTTTCCATTCAGATCTTTTGCCCATTTCTTAACCAGCTTGTTTGTTTTCTTATTGCTGAGTTTTAAGAGTTGTTTGCATATTTTGGATATAAGTCCTTTCTCAGATATGTGTTTTGCAAATATTTTCTCCCAGTGCGTCTTGTCTTTCATAGACAAAAATTTTTAATTTGAACAAAGACCAATTTAGCAATTTTTTCTTTCAAATATCTGTGCTTTACAATGCTTTTGTTATTACTATTGTATTTTTGAAGTCATCAGCATACAAGTTTATGACGACTTTCTACTATGTTGTATCAAGAAGTTTTAGAGTTTCATATTTTATATTTAAGTTTATGGTCCATTTAAAGTTTCTGTCTAAAGCGTAACATTTACGTCTAGCTGGATTTCATGTATACATCTATCTCCAATACTACAGCATTGTTTGTCAACATGATTATCCATTCTCTATTAAGCTGTATTTGCTCTTCATCAAACATCAGTTGGCCATATTTGTATGGCCTGTTTTGGGGCAATCTCTTCTGTCATATAGACCTGTATATCTATTCTTTCACTAATACCATCCTGTCCTTTTCAGGTGTTTAGTTTGAGTCTGGTTAGTTAACATACGGTGTTATATTACTTTCAGCTGCACCGTTTTAGCCAACAGGTGTGTAGTTGTAGTTGCATCTCATTGGGATTATAATTTGGACGTCTCTAATGGTCGATGATATTGAACATATTTTTGTGTTCTACCTGTAGATCCTCTTCAGTGAAATGGCTCTTAATGTTTTCAACCTTTTTCTAGTTGGCTTCTTAATTTGTTTTACTGTTGAATTTTGAGAGATCTTCTTGCATTCTAGATGTCTGTTCTTTGTTAGATGTATCCCAGTCTGTACCTTGTCTTTTTTTACCTGCCTTCTCTGGGCTTTACTTTATATTTTGAAGGTTTGCCTCATATATATATATATATATATATATATATTTTTTTTTTTTTGCCTCATATTTTAAAAGTGTCTTTCTGGGGAATTAAAATAACTATGATAGCTACCTTTTTCTTGTGTTAATTAACATTTATTGTTGTTTAAGGGGCTCTCTGCTTGTCTTTCTGATCTGTAACAATAGAACAGAAAGAACTTTTTTCTTCTTCAATGGCTGTTATTAGAGAAATAATATTGGAACATAATGAGACATCATTTTCAGTGAATTTAATATGCTTTAGCAGAGCCAATAAGGAATGTTCTTCTACTACAAAGAAACAAAATGGAAATAATTTCAGCAGAGGAAAACATGCTCGTGTCCCAGACTTTGGGATGCTGGAGATACTGTATAAGGAGAAAGATCTGTATCACAGGAACAACACAAGTTCAAATGGGGTGGGGGGCGGCTTGGAGAGAGAAAAAAAATCTGGTAGTGAGCAAAAAACTGAGAAAGGGCTAGTTATCTAGAAGCTAAGCAATCCAAGGCCTCAGAGTCATCACAGCCATTACTTGGGAAGGAAAACCGATTCTAACAAAGCAGGAAAAGCAGCTAGTCCCTGCTAAAGCATTGAAATTGCTCTGGATTTGGGGACGGAGACTTGTAGAGTGTTTGGTTAACCTATTCGAATTTTAATTTTAATTTCTTGTCTCTTAATTTAGGTTCAAGATTGCTAAAGGATATCTTATTAGATTAATGGCTAGAAAAAAAATCAAATTTGTTATATCATCCTTACCATCCACTCTATGGAAATGTAAGCACATACACACTTATATCCTGCATATCTGGATGATTTTAATACTTATGAGCTTCATTAATAATAGAAAGAATACAAAGCATGTTCAGGTTGTTCTAATATAATTTCCTCACTATGTGAAAGGCTATTTAGAAGAGGTGTCAGTCTGTCTTCCAGACTTGCTAGTTCTCCCCATTCTTTCTCAATGTGAAGACTGCCCTCTAGTGTTCTATCTTTTAAAAATTACTAGATTAAGCTCGTTTGTGAACAATAGCTGGCCCCAAGTAGAGACTTATATTTATATACAAGCTGCTTCAGAGGTGAATTCCACAAATATCTGTCATACACCTACCATGTGCTGATCCCTGATGAAGAAGATCTGTCTTATTCCAGAAATACTTCAAACAGTGCCAGTTATTTCAAATAACCTCTAATAGAGATACATTATCAGACGGGAGAGAGAGTAACAATAGTTAAATGTTTATTCTTGCAAGCCACTCTGTTCAGAGATGAGTTCCCAACCAAAAAGAGTTTCAAAAATATAATTTCTAAAAGATACCAAACATTTAGGATAGTAGATGGGAGTTTTTCATGAGGATGATCTAATGAGATTTTTCAAACTTTGGAGAAAATCGCAAACATTCACAGGAGGAGCATGGCACCCCAACCCCCTCCCACTGCCGCCCTCTGTACCCACTGACCAGCTCAGTCATTGTGGATATCCTACCAATCAAATTTCAACTGCACTTTCCCCCTTCCACTCCAAATCCTTTTACCTCAAGTGATATTTTAATCAGTTTAACTAACTGCCATATTTTGAACATCAAAATCCATTTTTTCAGTGCTTAAAAACCTCTTGCAAAACACTCTCTGATATTCTGACCTCTATTTGCCTGAGGGAAGAAAAATGAAGTTACAGCAGATTTGAAGGCAGTAAAAGTAGGGTGCTATAAAGGTGATATGCAAGTTAGCCTTTAGGTAATGATTAACTATTTATTACTCAGGCAAAAAAAAATGTCATCAAAAGAAAGACAGAAATAGAGAGAAGCACACAGCAAGATGAAGGAAGGGAGAAGGAAAAGAAAAAAGAAAGAATGAAGGGGGGAGTGCCTAAGAATGAACCAAAAATGTTATTTGTGCAGCGACGTCCTCCAAGAAGCCTTCCGTAATGGTTGGAATTAACTGCCCTTTTCACAGCTTGCTTTCTATTGTTTCATTCTGCTTTGTTTTAAATAGAATGCTGCAAAGATCTGTTTTCCCAAGAAAACATTTAGCTGTATATTTGGTGAGAGCTTGAATTATATCTTCCTCTCTGTGTATTGCTTTCTCCTCCTTGGCTCATTCCAACAGTCTTCTTAAGAAGACTCCCTGAGTCTGTTCTTGACCTTTACCTTTACTATTTCTCAGGTAGCAGTCAGAATGATCCTGTTAAAACCTGACTTGGGTCACATAACTCCTTTATTCTAAACACCATGAAGACTTGCCATTTCACTCAGAGTGAAGCTCAAGTCTTTACAAGGGCCTCAAGCAGTCTAGGCATCCTCTGCCTCAGGGCCTTTGCACAGCCTGTTTCCTCTGTCAGGAACATTCTTTCCCCAAATGTCTCCCTAATTCACTCACTGTTCTCAAGTTCTTGCTCAAATGTTATCTTTCACTTCCTTGTTCCAGTACTTCTTACCCTACCCATACCGTACTCTCTTTTTCTCCAAAGCAAGTATCACCAAATGGGTCAGTCTGCCCCATCAGGAGGGACATGGGCTCCACATGCAGAATGTGTTTCCATTGCGTTGCTTAGAGCTTGTCCCCTAGTAGATACTCTCAAAGTATCCATGGGACAAATCATGAATGAATCATGTCCTACATGGTGTGTTGTAGACAGGAGGCACACTTAATAAATGAGCCACTAAATGAATTCTGACCCAAATTTGTTCTGAATAACCAAACCGCCTGAGTAAACAGGGGAGAAATACTCAAAAAGTTAGGGCAATTGGAAGTAAATTTTATAACGAAGAACAAGGCAGTGGTTCTATTAACTTTGAAAAATGTAGCTGTGAGCATGGAGTAGGAGTTCTAGAAATCAAATAGAATGTTCTCCCCAGTTCTGTTTCAGCACCCACTTGTCATCCTGAAAGTTGCATGCTAAGTTTTTTCTCCAACCTCTCGCTCTGGTGCAAATCTTTTGAAAAGAGAAGTTAGTAACCCCCATCTCCCCCAAAATTGGCATACCTGAAATCGGGTGTTTCAAAGTAGGTTTCTCTCCTACTAGATGTATTCTGTTTAATTGTTTCTCATGTTAAATGGCAACATATACCCTTTTGAGAAAAAAAAAAAAGGTTTTCATCTTGGTCACCCTACAGCAATGTTCTTGGGAACAAAGTAAGTGCAGAAATATCAAGGGAAAAGCACAAAGGCTCTTCTTAAGTGGGTGGTCAATATCACTTTAATTCTTCATTGTAATCCTCACAAACCCAAAGCCCTGTGAACTATTAAATTACTATGGGGATTTCCTCTGGGCTCCTTGCCCCAGCTGGTCTCAGGATGTTCTGGGCAACAGGCAGCTTGGGTAATGTTCTCTGAACACCTGTCACCTGCTTCATACAATAATCTAAATAGAATGTGAATACAAAAGGCCTATTATCAATTATGCAATGATCAGTTTGGCTCAGACTGCATGTCTGTGTGGCCTCCTTTAGAGCATGTTGAACATTCCCTTAGCAGGCACATCAAAACACGTGAAACAAGAAAGGGCATGAAGAGATGGTTGCTAACTCTACTTCCAGTTTCGGTTAAATGAGTCTGGGCATATGGAGGTGATCAGTGGGTAGAGGCAGATGTTTGTGTAATGCTAAAGACAGGGACTGGGCAAGACCTGTGTTATCCAAGCTCTGAAATGTGTGTGCGCCTTGTGTGCGTGTGCATATATTTTGTGAGTCGTTCTTTCTACGCTGATGTTAGACCAAATGGTATTCAAACCCTGTGTAATGAGACCCTGGCTTCTTACCTTTGTTACCATTTTTATTTAATGCCTGGCAAGTTTGGGGTGACCAGCTGTCTCTATTGCATAGACTGAGGGGGCATGGCATTTGCAGTGTTCAAACTGGGAAAATCTTGGGTAAACTGGGACAAGTTGGTCAACCTCTGTCATAAGTGCTCCATATTTATTTGCGTGGAGTCTCTTGTTTCACTCACCAGTATATACACATGATTCTAAGAGGGATTAAAATCAGTATGAAGGATATTATAGTGCATATTAGAAGAAGAGGCAAGACCCCAGAAGGGATACATATGAAGCCAGTGGTATAGCAGGGGCGGAGGCAGTAGGAGGAGCTCCTCCAAAAACAGATGATAATGGAGTGCACTGTCTGTAGAGAAATTTTACAGCAATGGTAAAACTGGCTAGAAGTCAGCCTGCTTTTAATTATCAGCCTGCACCAGCAATTCTAAATGAAGTCATAGATAAAATGCTCCTCCTGGCTGGGGCAGATAACCCCCACTGCACCTCTCACTCCTGGGTATGTCCCTGTATGGAGCAAAATGTAACCTATTATCTGTAAATGTCTTTTTGTTGTTGTTGTTGAGAGCTTGCTATGGTTATGTTGAGCCCTTTGCATGCTTTTCTCATTTAATCGTCTCACCAACTTGTAAAGAAGATCCTTACTTTAGCCTTTTTGCAGATGAGGTACTAAGACAGTAAGCTGACAATCTGAATCCCACACCTCTCTGAGGTCAAAGATAGTGCTCTCGACCCAGGTACTCTGTTGCCTTTACTCCATGAGGACAAATCTGAAAGCTGAGTCTATAATGGTGCTCACCAATGTCATGGGCAAGGGGGTGGCATTGGTGATTCAGAGATGAGCTGCCTAAAATATATTTACTGAAACACTGAGTGAATGAATGACTACATTGAGTGAAAACTCATGTCTTCATAGAGTTATCAGAATCCAGAGAGCTTAGTGTTCAAACAGGGCAAAATTTTTTGGATTTTTTTTTTATCAACTGGGGCTTGCCAGAGTCTTAAGACTTTAGAACACAGAAGACTGATCTGGTTCCTGTCCTGTCATTCTCCTTTTGGGGGAGATGCTTACATCAATGGACATCAAGTGTTGGTAGATGAGCTGCACCATGAAACACTAATGTCATTGCAAGATTCTTTTTGTTTTTTAAGATTTTACTTGTTTATTTATTTATTGTGCCAGTGGAGGGAAGGGCACAGGGAGAGGGAGAGAGAATCTCAGGCAGACTCCTCCTTGAGTGCAGAGCCCGACACGAGGCTTGATCTCACAACCTCGAGATCATGAGCTGAGACTAAATCAAGAGTGGGATGCTTAACTGACTGAATGCCCCAGGTGCCCCAAGATTCTTCTTTCTAAGATTAATTTATTTCAGCTTATAAGCCATGAAAACATAGAGAACCCAGAACTGAGGTGGATTCTCAAGGCCCTCAAGGCATTGCTCTCAACGTACTGAGGCCATCATTAATGGGGTTCCCAGAAATCCCACTGTGTGTGAATCTGACCTGATGTGCAATGAGGGTGATGCTCCTTGTTCCTACTGGGACAGTCTAATTTGGAGATTTTTCCATGATTTTAGGAATGGGCTCTAACCTAGCAGTTTTATGCTAATATTCTATGGCTGTGTATGTGTTTCATTTGGCCTGTAGTGTTCCCAAATTTTTGAATTTGATACTTTAAAGAATAGGAAGACTTTGCATAAACGCTTGTATTTCTGGTTTTTCCTCAAACATTAGAAAAGCTAGCTATACACCTGCTCAGCAGCACTGACTGGCTGCCTCTTCAACAAGGCATGAGTCTATGAGTCCCACTGTGGTCGATCATTCACTCAACTCACTTCATTCCTTTATGTCACCTGTCTCCTCCCTGCATGAAGCTTGTGATCTCTGGATCTACACTGGCCAATACAGTAGGCACTAACCACATGTGGCTAAAAGTTTGTGTTTAAATTGATTAACATTAATAATATTTAAAATTTGCCTTCTTGGTTGCAGTAGCTATACTTTAAGTGCCTCTTAGCCACATGTTAGTGGCTGCCATATTGGGCAACACAGATCAGAACATTTCCATCACCAAGTGGAGTCTACAGCACTGCTATAGACATGAACTATTTCAGAGTCATGACTGGCACCGCTAACCATCCACCCAATGGATTTTACCCTGAAAATCCTATTATAGCAAGAGCAGAAGGGAGAGAAGGAAAAGGAAGAGGAGGAGGAATTGTTTGTAGAGTACTTACTCTCTGTCGAGCACTGTAATAAGAACATTCCACAAATTAGCTAAATTAATTGCTTAAACAGTCCTATTTGATAAGGGAGATAACTCCTCCTCATTCTAAAGATGAAGAAATGCAGGCTTAAAAGTTAATTAAATTGCTGAAGCTCACATCATTAATATATGGTAGTCTAGGATTTAAATTAAGGTCTGTTTGGTCTTAGAACTGATGTTCCTCACGATCATTCAATAAAGTAGAAATGAATCCACAGCCCATTAGCAGTGAGCCGACTGAAAAGCCAGAGAGGAGGGATGTGGTGTCCTGGTTCCACTGGGATGAGGATTGCACCAAAATAATAAAATTAGATAGCGGGATCCCTGGGTGGCGCAGCGGTTTGGCGCCTGCCTTTGGCCCGGGGCGTGATCCTGGAGACCCGGGATCGAATCCCACATCGGGCTCCCGGTGCATGGAGCCTGCTTCTCCCTCTGCCTGTGTCTCTGCCTCTCTGTCTCTCTCTGTGTGACTATCATGAATAAATAAATAAAATCTTAAAAAAAAATAAAATAAAATAAAATAAAATTAGATAGCATATTCTTGACCAGCCCTAATGGCCATTTCAGCGAAAAACAGGAAATTGTCTATTTTTCAAGAGGGCAATTATTTTTTTCAGTTGCCTTTGGTTCTAAAGATTTTATTTTATTTTGAGAGAGAGAACACATAAGCAAGGAGAGCCAGATGAAGAGGGAAAGAGAAAGAATCTCAAGCTGAGTGCAGAGACCCATGCAGACCTGAGTTCAGGAGATCATGGGATCACGAGATCACGACTTGAGCTGATATCAAGAGTCTGATGCCCAACTGACTGAGCCACCCAGGTGTCCTACTTTTTTTCATTTCTGTAGCAATTACATTGTACTTCTTTTCCTTGACTGAGAATTCATAGCTGCCAATTATAAGCTGATTTTAAATACAGGTAGCTATTACATGTATTCATCAAGAAGAGAACATATCTTGACATTCAAGTGAAATGACATTTTTTCCTTTTTAAGGGGGTTTATTGTTAAGTGTGTCATTCCATTCTTATTTAGAAGTGTCATTTTCACAGACTGCACTTAATAATAGCATTGTATGCCTAGAATGGAAAGAAGAAAAACACTTCAGCTTTTGTCTATTATATGGTATCATAAATCACTGATCACTGGAAAGAGGGAGGTGTTGGACTAATTAATTTCATTTTGGGTAAGACTTTTTATTTTATTTTCATGTCTCTAGGCAAAATAATTATGCTCCAGGTGCACAAACATGTTTTTGTTGCTTCTGTGCATTACAAATTCTTTTTGATGATTCTCTTTTTTTCCTGCTTTATTTGCAACTTTTTACTATCCCGTGGTTCTTTTTTCACTGGCATTGTTTTCTATTTGCGTGCTTCTTTTTTTTTTTTTTTATTTATGATAGTTACAGAGAGAGAGAGAGAGAGGCAGAGACACAGGCAGAGGGAGAAGCAGGCTCCATGCACCGGGAGCCCGACGTGGGACTCGATCCCGGGTCTCCAGGATCGCGCCCTGGGCCAAAGGCAGGCGCCAAACCGCTGCGCCACCCAGGGATCCCTATTTGCGTGCTTCTAAATTACAATTTCCCTTTAAAGAATGCAACATGTAAAATTACATCAAGAGTTACCATTAGCTGGACAGCCACCTGCAGAAGAATGAAACTACACCATCCTCTTACACCATACACAAAGATAAACTCAAAATGGATGAAAGATCTAAATGTGAGACAAGAATCCATCAAAATCCTAGAGGAGAACACAGGCAATACTCTTTTTGAACTTGGCCACAGCACCTTCTTGCAAGACACATCTATGAAGGCAAGGTAAACAAAAGCAAAAAAGAACTATTAGGACGTAATCAAGATAAAAAGCTTCTGCACAGCAAAAGAAACAGTCAACAAAACTAAAAGACAGCCTCCAGAATGGGAGAAGATATTTGCAAATGACGTATCAGATAAAGGGCTAGTTTCCAAGATCTATAAAGAACTTATTAAACTCAACAGCAAAGAAATAAACAATCCAATCATGAAATGGGCAAAAGACATGAACAGAAATGTCACCAAGGAAGACATCCACATGACCAACAAGCACATGAGAAAATGCTCTGCATTACTGGCCATCAGGGAAATACAAATCCAAACCACAATGAGATATCACCTCACACCAGTGAGAATGGGGAAAATGAACAAGACAGGAAACCACAAATGTTGGAGAGGATATGGAGAAAGGGGAACCCTCCTGCACTATTGGTGGGAATGTGAACTGGTGCAGCCACTCTGGAAAACTGTATGGAGGTTCCTCAAAGAGTTCAAAATAGACCTGCCCTACGACCCAGCAATTGCACTGTTGGGGATTTACCCCAAAGATACAGATGCAATGAAACGCAGGGACACCTGCACCCCAATGTTTATAGCAGCAATGGCCACAATAGCCAAGCTGTGGAAGGAGCCTCGGTGTCCATCGAAAGATGAATGGATAAAGAAGCTGTGGTTTATGTATACAATGGAATATTACTCAGCCATTAGAAACGACAAATACCCCCCATTTGCTTCGACCTGGATGGAACTGGAGGGTATTATGCTGAGTGAAGTAAGTCAATCGGAGAAGGACAAACATTATATGGTCTCATTCACTTGGGGAATATAAAAAATAGTGAAAGGGATTATGGGGGAAAGGAGAGAAAATGAGTGGGAAATATCAGAGAGAGTGATGGAACATCAGAGACTCCTAACTCTGGGAAATGAACAAGGGGTCGTGGAAAGGGAGGTGGGCGGGGGTTGGGGTGACTGGGTGATGGGCACTGAGGGGGGCACTTGATGGGATGGGCACTGGGTGATATGTTATATGTTGGCAAATTGAACTCCAATGTGTATATATATATATATATATATATATACAAAAAAAAAAGAGTTACCATTAGCTGAAGAAAAGTGAAAAAATTTTAATCAGGTAAAATTATTTTTAAATGTAGAGGGGATACATTCATTTGGTTGGTGTCAACCTTTTATTTTTATTCTATATGTGAAATCATTTTGTAGTTTCCTAAACTATAAACATTTATCAGAAACATTTTAGGACAAGATTTGCTTTGCCAGAGCACATAATTATCATCAGCTCTGCTTGCCAATAAAGAAGAATGCTTTCATCTGGATGAATTTATGCATAGGATGTGGATGGTAAATTCGTTTTTGAAGGAGATTTCCATCTATAGCCTAGAGGCTGAGGGAAAAGCTTTTTAAAAAAGTAGACAGAGAATCTGATTCATAAAATTTCCCATTTCAATTACAACCAACATGATGCTGGTTCCTCTACAAATGCAGTGACTGATATTGGTGATATTTTCCATTTTTGGGGATAGAGTTTTAAAAATCTCTGCTTTTCCATCCAGGACCTTATTTGCCAAGCAAATCTCCCACCAGCTTAAGTAGCATTTTCTTAGGATGAAATATAGAAAAAAACAGATGTTAACATTAAAAACTGAGAGGAAAATGATTTCTCATTGCAAATATACCCCCACTTAGTGGTAAATGTTAGACTGAAGAATTTATTTGCTCTTTTAATTAGCATTTGCCATTTGCCCATGATGTGGCCCTCAGTGTGCTTTATGGCAGTACTTATCAATTTTAATGTGCATATGAATCACATGGGATATTGTTCTCATGCGGATTCTGGTTCAGGGGATCTTGGAGATTCTCCATTTCTAATAAGTTCCCAGGTGAAGCCAGCTAGTAAATCTGCTAAGAATCACACACTAAGTAGCAAAACTCTTGGAATCAAAATAGAGATGAACAAAATAAAGCCCCACAATAGGCTCTTCAACAAATGGAAGAGTTGGGTAACTTAAGACTTAAAAAGGAGTGGGAAGGTTCTGTTCTTCTAATGGAGAGGACTATCAACTCAGGGCAAACCAAAAACAAAGCAAAGCAAAGCAAAGCAAAACAACACAAAACAAAAAACTAACATCAAAAGACATAGGAGAACAACCAGAGGAAGGTAGATACTGTAGGGGAGGTGACAGGACAAAAAAGGAGTGACAGGTGGTCAGTTTCCCATTTTTTAATGGCTTTAGCCAGAAAGCAATCCCAACTGTGCTATGTGGGTTGACTCAAACTCAGAAAATTCTGCAATGTACTGGCTTAATAACCACATGTCAGAGTTCAGGTTATACACAGCAGCTGGAAAGTAAGGAAAGAGAGAGTGAAAGAAGAAAAGGGAAGGAAGATAAAGGAGGGAAGAGAGATACAGAGAGGGGGTCCCAAATCTGGTGTGTAAACTGTCCCAATCTGTGGCTAACCTCCAAGTCACATATGCATGAAGACTAGAGAAGACTCTAGGCAATCTAGCTAAGGCTAAAAGAACTGCAAAGATTGCAGTTGCTCCTGATGGCAAAGGAGAAAATGTCTGCAGTTTGAGTTCAGCAAATTAACTTCCTGTTTACAAAAATAATCAATATTTTTCAAAGGAAACTAACAGAATCCAGAGATGCTTTAATGTATTAACCCCAGTGCCTAGGATACAATCAGATTTTATTGTAATATGAAGAAATAGGAAAATGTGACCTATATTCAAGAAAAAAGAGTATCAAGATCAAACTGGAGATGAACAGGTATTGGAAATAGCATATTTTAAAGCACCTCTTATAACTATGTTTGAGGACACAAAGGAAAGTTATGCTAAGATAAAAAAAAAGATAGGAAATCTCAGTAGCAAAATAACAAAAAAACAACTATAAAAAAAGACCAAATAGAAATTCTAGAACTGAACAATATGGCATCTAAAAAATAGAATATTCATTGGATGGTCTTAACACAGATTGAAGATGACAAAACAGCCAGTGTGAAGACAGATAGACAGTATCCAATCCAAGAACTTTAAAAAGTGAGCAGACTCTCAGGGATCTGTAATACAATATCTAAGGAAATCACATGTTTATAATTGGAATCCCTGAAGGAGAGGGGTAAGAGAATAAAGCAGACAAAAACATCTGAAGAAATAATGGCCCAATACTTTATAAATTTGGTGAAAGACATGCACTCATGAAGTCAGCTCCAAAGAACATAAAAACAAGACGATCACACTTAGGCCCACCAGAGTCAAACTGCTAGTTATAATGGGAAACAGCATTCCTAGTGCCTGAAAGTACAGACTCTGAGTCAGAGAGCCTTGCCTGGAAGCCTGCATCTGTTGTTTAATGTCCATGTGACCTTGGGCAGATGACTCTAAGTACTGAGCAGATTTTTGGCTCATAGGGTACTTAAGAAGTTAAGAATCAACTGCATTGCTTGTAGGAGTGCAAACTGGTATAGCCACTATGGAAAACAGTATTAAGTTTCCTCAAAAATGAAAAATAGAATTACCATATGATCCAGTAATTCCACTACTGGATATTTACCCAAAGTAAATGAAAACAACAATTCAAAAGGATATATGCATCCCAATGTTTACTGTGGCATTATTTACCATAGCCACCATATGGAAGCAATCCAAGTGTTTATCCATAGAGGAATGGATAAAAAAGATGTGAGTACATATTTAAACACACACACACACACACACACACACACACACAGAGGAATATTATTGAGCCATAAAAGGAATGAAATCTTGTCATTTGCAACAACATAGTTGGACTAGAGAGTATAATGCTGAGTGAAACAAGTCAAAGAGAGAACGGCAAATACTACATGATTTCACCCAAGTGTGAAATTTAAGAAACAAAACAAACAAGCAAGCAAACAAACAAATAAACAAAAAACCCAGACTCTTAAAGAGAACAAACTGTGGTTGCCAGATGGGAGGCAGATGGGGGGAATGGGTGAAACAGGTGAAGGAGATTAAAGAATACATTTATCATGATGAGCACCGAGTAATGTACAGATTGTTGAATCATTATATTGTACACCTGAAACTATTGTAAAGCTGTATGTCAATTATATTTCAATTCTGAAAAAAAATGACCATTAGAAGGATATGGAAGAGAGAATGGGACTTTGGGATAAAAAAAAAAAGGTAGAAATCATGGAGAGGTTGGTTAACCTATACTTGCTGCTAACTCTGGATCCAAAGACTGAACCAGCATAAATTTATTGACCCAGTTCTGATAGGTTCTCTCCTGCCTAAATTGTCACAAGTTACCACGTGGTCAACTAAAGATCGCCAGGGACCAGTAGCTCCATGAAAGTGACATTATTTCATGACATATGTTCTCTCACACTAACTATGACTTGAAACAGTCATCTCTATTTGTGATGTAGCAAAACAAGAGTGGAGTGATGATATTTCTGAAAGAGTAATTGATGACTTCCCCCCCCCACCTTTCCTGCTTTGCTTTTGTCCTTGCTTTCTTTCATATATCAAGGTGAAGTGAGGCCACTTGGGGCTCATTGATGCAGGGAAGGGACATGTTCCCTGGATGGCAGAGAAAAAGGTGGTTCCTTCCAGGTTTTGACATTTAAAAGCCTGGGTCTTTAGGGAGAGGTCAACAATTCAGGGCCCAGTCCACAGATTTGAGAGACCACGTGATCATTGAAAAGAAGACTATTTTTTTTTAAAATAGGTTTTCTTTTTCTCTTAAGATTTTATTTATTTATTCATGAGATACAGAGAGAGAGAGAGAGAGAGAGAGAGAGAGAGAGAGGCAGAGACATAGGCAGAGAGAGAAGCAGTCTCCATGCAGGGAGCCCGATGTGGGACTCAATCCTATGACTCCAGGATCACACCCTGGGCCGAAGGCAGACACTCAACCACTGAGCCATCCAGGCATCCCGAAGAGAAGATTTTTAAACCTCCAGTTCATAAAATAATTTTGTGCTAAAGTTAAAAAATCTTTGAAGGGGAAAAGCTGAAAACTTGGAAATGGCAGGTCTTGGCACATCCTATCATGTCCATTGTTTTCACCTTACGTCAGCAATCATGATGTCTTGCTTAGATTATTGTGATAGCTTTTCCCAACAGGTGCACCTGCTTCTGCTCTTGCCCCTCATCTGCCCTAGGCCAATCTGTTTTCAGTAGAACAAAGTGTTTCCTGTTGTAGCCTATGTCCTATCAGGCCAATTCCTCTGTGCACAACCCTGCAAAGGCTCCCTGTGGTACTCTCAGTCAAAGCCAAAAAGACCTTTGCAAGGATTACAAGACTCTACACACATATCCTAGTCCCCTTCTGACCACAGTCCTTTCTATTTACACCAGCTTTTCTCCTGTTGCATCATAAATATGTCAGGCATGCTACTGTCTTGGGTACATTGGAATATTCTTCTCCCTGATAACTACATGGCTCACCTCCTTCAGGTTCTTATTAAAATATCACATCCTCAATAGGTCTGCTTGAGACCCTGCATTCCCAATCTATTGCTCTTACTGTATTTTGTTCTTTTTCTATTGTACTTTTAGTATATAATTTACTATATATTTTTAGAATATAGATAATTTACTTTATCTTTTTTTGCTATTATTTATTGTCTGCCTGTCTTTTCAGAATGACAAGGGATTTTTTGTTTTGTTCACTGTGTATCTAAATAGCCTAGCACAGTGCCTGCCATTTGGTAAAAACTCAATAAATAATGAATGCATCCTGGACCTCTTCCCTTTCTTGTCCAGGTTGAGTCCCAAAAAGGGAAAGCAGGACTGGCAGATAGGATCAGGGGATGTGTGAGCAAATGTATGTCCTTTCCCAACCAGGACGTTGTATTAGCAGCATATCGTAGAGAAGAAATGCAGTGTCTAGGTTATGAGTATTTGATGTTGCTGCATGGAGTTTCTATAAATACCTGTGAGCCCAAGAAGGACTGAAGGGACAGAGAGCTTGAATGATACCCAGAGAGTTTCCCTATTGTGGAGCAGGAGTAGCAAAAATGATTGCAGCAATAGCAGGGAGAATTGCAAGACCCAAAAGAAACTTCTAAATGCAATAAGGAGTAAGTTGTACATCAGCTGATGTCTGTTATCTAAGTGGAAAGGTAAATATGTCAGAGGCTACAACCATAACACCTGGAGTTTATACACTACCCCAACCCCTGTCTTTACCAAGGAGTGGCAATCTTTTTCTGTAAAGGGTCAGATGCCAAATAGTTTAGATTTTGTAGGCCATGTTTTGTCTCCATTGCCAAGTCTTGTTTCTTTTCTAAAACAACTCTTTAAAAATACTTTTAAAAACCTCCTAAGCTTGCAGGAAATACAACAACAGGCGGCCCATAGACTGTAGTTCGCTGATTCCAGAAAAAGGGAAAGATTCTCTGATGACACATGTAAATGGAGGAAAAGCTTAAAGCAGAAGTTGTTTGGGAAAAATAAAGACAGTTAAATTTCTTACATATTAAATTTATGGGTTGAGTTCAAATTATGTAGAGTAGCTTCAGGCTAAGAAGGATGTTATCCTTTGGCTCAAGCAACCAGGAAGAGGTATGGTCAGCTGCTTCTCTGGCCCCAGCTTGGCCCAAGGGAGGAACTATGTTTTTTCTGAGGATCTCTTGAGATCCACCAGCCCATGGTAAATTCTGGCAACATTAAAAATGTTCCATTTATTAACAAATAACCGCTATATAACAAATCACTCCAAAACATAGTGTCTCAAGACAACAACCATTTTATTATATTCCAGAATTCTATGGGTCAGGAATTTGGATATGGTTTGACAGGATGGTTCTTCTGTTCTCTGTGGTGTTGACCAAGATCACTTGGTGGTGATACTGGCTGGCAGATGGGCTGGAGGTTCACGATGGCCTTATTCTGTGTGCCGGGAGCCCTGGCTGGAAGGCTGAACTTAGCTGGGACATTGCAAGGAACTCCTCCACATGGCTTCTCCAGCACGCTCAAGGTGAGTTGGATTATTTCATGGTGACTGTAGGCTCCAAGAGTGAGTGTTGTAAGAGAAAAGGTAGAGCTACAGGTCTCTTCAGCACTGGGCTCTCAGACAACAGGTACAGCCAAACTCTCACCAACTTCTCTTGGCCTAAGCAGTCACAGAGCCCAGCCAGGCTCGAGGGAGAGGAGAGGAATCACAGAGCCCAACCCATCTCCCTCTAGATTGGAGAATTATCAAACATTTTTGGCTATCTTTAATTTTCTTTTCTTTTTTTTAAAGATTTTATTTATTCATGAGAAACAGAGAGAGAGACAGAGACACAGGCAGAGGGAGAAGCAGGCTCCATACAGGGAGCCCAACGTGGGACTCGGTCCTAGGTCTTCAGGATCACTCCCTGAGCTGAAGGTGGTGCTAAACCGCTGAGCCGCCCAGGATGCCCCTATTTTTAGTTTTCCATCAAGTGAAATCAGCAAAATGTTATCAAAAATAAAATCCTGGTGAGTACTGTTTCCAGGAATGACATTTACCTTCCCTGATGCTACCAAGGCATGGGAAGAATGCCATTTTCCCAGGAAACATACATTTTATTTTCTTAGCCAAAAAGTAAGTCAAATATTTTGTTTCTCCACGTTCTACTGTCATTCTTGACAACTGCCAGTGGGGTAGAAAGAAAGTAGAATTAATTTGGATTGTGATTGAAATTGGGAAGAAAAAGGTAAAGACAAATAAAGAATTTGGTAAAAAGTTTACACAAGAGGGAGGGCAGAACAAAATCATTTATTTCAAAGAGAAGCTGAGAGTGTCCTCCGCAGAAAGAGAGGTAAAGCAGCTAACTCATCATAGGGGATACACAGTGGGAGGAAGCAGTAGAGATAGAAAAATAATTTCCAAGTCAGCTGAGTATGGGAAAAGAAGAGATCAGGGCACAAGTGTGCTTGAAGCCAAAGAACAAAAATAAGGTCAAACTTTGGTTCTAAAGATTTCAATCGAATTCGGAATTCTGTAATAGGGGGAGAATAAATTCCTGCAAAACATACAGCTAAACTTGAGCGATGTTCCTTTCAGTATGAGTGAATAGGACAAATGTTCCATGTTACAAGAGCAGTTATAATTATTATGTATCTACAGTGGAGGATGAACAACATAGAAACAGCTAGGTTTCCAATCCAATTTTGAAATACAGAAATGAAAGGACCAAATGCAAACAAATAAGCGCGCCCCCCACAACACACACCACCGCCAAACACTCGACCCATATTTTGTGCAGTCTCACTTTAAAGTCTGTCCTCACAGACTTTCACGCACTGTGAAAAAATGAGGGGAAAAAAATCTATTTTCTGTCTGCCCTATAGGAAGAGAGCTGTTGCTGCTGCATTTTCTTGTAGATGGAAGTGTTTTGTTCTCTGGTGCTCTTAAATATGCATTAGAGCTGTGAAGCCCAAGAAGGTTGGGACAAAAGGACTTTCCCTCTGAAGTGGCTAACACACAGTAGGGCCAGCACAATTCATCTAGGAGCAGCGGGGGTGGGGCAGCCACTGGAACAGCCCCAGAGAGGACAAATCATAAGCAGACAGGCAGTGAGATAGAAAATCCATCCTGAATTCAGAAGAGCTCTGAAAAGGTGACCCAAGTAGGGAGGATATATTCATTTCCGGAACGAGGCGCTGTCTGAAATAATCAATGTATGTATTCCTATGCAATAATTCCCTTCACACTCTAATTTTCTCCCTCCCCTTACTGCAGTCCCCTAATATTTTCCCTCAGATCAATATTCAGATCTGAGTGTTTTAAAAGCTTATAATATGCTGGGTTTTTCCACTTCAAACTAAGAGTTTGTGTCTTTTTTATTTAATGCAGAAAGTACTACTACTGTCCACTGCAATCCAAGCCTGTAGCATAAAATCTGACATGTCAAAGGCAAGAGAAGAAAGGAAAGGCAATGAATGTACCTATGGAGGGAAGGACTGGATGTCACAGTAACAGCATTGTGCCTTGGACACAAAAGGATTTGTAGAAGCGTGAAAGCCCCCAAATAAATCTACATGCAAGTAATTTACTAAGTGGCAACCTACAGCCCAAAGAGCTCAATGTGACTCCTACAATTCCAGAAAGAATAAATTTCTCAGCTACAATCTGTATTGGTCTCCAGTATTCCAGTTGGAGACTGGACTGTGGTTAAATCCAGATGGAAACTCATCTATTTTGTGGTAGCAAAAGCAGTTCTGTTTCATATGACTGATTCTTTGGGGGCAGCCCCTAAATGTGATAATGATGGCGTTTTGAAAGACACTGTTATGAATCAGACAGATGAATAAATCAAGCAAATATAAGGAATGGCCTTATATATAGAGCTTATGTACTGAGAGAACCTTCTTCATAAAAAATACTGTATTTTTATAGGTATGAACTGATTCCATGACTCTTTATAAAGATTATCTTTGTAGGATTTGCATAGTATGTCTACTTGATAAACATGACTATCATTTCCTAAGGAAGTGGGGTATGGGTAGGAGAGGAGCATTTAACAGGAGAAAATATGATATGGGGGTTTCAAAGAATTAGAGAATGCTGATATCGGGAAAAAGGGATCTTAGAGTTAATGTAGCTCAGTCTAATATTACTTAAGACCAGAGGTGGTTATTTATTTTCCCAATGTCACACATCTAGTAAGTGTTCAAGCCAAGATTTGAACCTGGGTCTACTGACTCCAAATCCAAGGCTCTTAGACTATCTTAATATTTTAGTCCCAAAACTTACATGATACTGACTGCTTATAGTCTATTAATTGGGCTAGGTAACTACAAGATTATACAACAGATCAACTCTGAAGTCTCAGAGGTTCAGCAAACAAAGCTCATGTGAAGTCAAGTGCGGCTAAGTGGGGCTTCCCTCTGTCCAGGGAACTAGATGACCAGACTGTCTCTTCAACTTGAACCACCTCCATATCACAGGAGGCTTTAGGTCACTACATTAGTGAAAAAAAGGAATGTGGATTATCACACAAATTCTTAAATGCTTCAACCTGAAAGTTGTATATATTACTTCCACTCACATTCCATTGGCTAGAATTAACTCTAGGGCTCCATCTAAATCAAATGGTTTTGGAAAGTATAATCTCCCCACCATGTGCCCAGGAAGGAGATGAGAAATAGGTGAATACTTTTAACCTCTCTCCCATGTGCATACCTCGTTTTCAAGAAGCAGAGAATAAAGTAATATTACTAAATGAAGTATGAAAATTTTCTGGGTGATCAGGAGGTAAGAATAATACAGTTACTCTTTCTGCTAAACTCTTACTAAAGTATGAAGGCCTGGTAAGAAATACTGAGGACTTATGAATTCATATCTTTTAGTACAGTCATTCTAAATCCCCAAGTTAGACTTCACAGACACTATGATCCAAAATATTGGCCACCTGCTTTATCTGTAAAATTTTACAGATCACAACTCTAAATTGCATCTCTCTTTCCAGGGCATTTGGTAGCTTTCAGTTGGCCCCATGTCACAGGGAGCAGTGCCTCCAATAAAATGGATACAAATATTTGTGAAGCTCATCCATGGCTGCTCCAAAACCAGGCCAGAGCCAGGCCCTGGAAAGCATGTGTTTTGCTGGCACATGGCAGGTCCTACTGATATGGTCCAGGGAGCACCTGGAGACTTTCTAACTCTAGAAAACTGCAGAGATTAGCCATGGGCTGTTACAACGAGTCATCTGCTTCTTGTTTTCCTATTTGTAGTTTTTAGGGCAACATTTGTTCCCTTCTTACCCATTTTGTTGAAGGGAACACTGTAGTTGTGGTTTACCAAATACTAGAATAACAGGAATCTAACCTTTCTGATACAAATGTTTATTGAGTTGGTTGTGATATTGAAGACTTTCACATACGCACACTATAAACTTCTTTAGACTGTAGCTTTGCAATCCTCAGCATGTAAACACTTGCGGGGGGGGGTCTTGGTTAAATTCAGATCCTCATCTAGAAAGTCTAGGATGGGTCCTGCAACTGTCTTTCCAACACGCTCAAAGACGATGTCAGTGCTATGGATCTCTCCAGGGGATCTCCTGGGATTCCTTTTTACCAATTTCAGTGTGTCCATTCCCTACTGGTTATCTGTTCTACTGTTAAGGTCTCTGTAAGATTGTCCCTTGGCTATTGTTTATGTATCCCCATTCTCTGAAGTTAGTACCCAGTGACTCACAGGATGGAGAGGCAAAAGCCTAGCCCCCTTGCCAAAAGATGGGAGAGACCCTGGATTGCCATTTCTGCTTCAGGGATGAGGCTGAAGCTAGACTTTACCTAAAACCACATCTTTATCCTATCCTGCTTCCTATTCTTCCTTAAAGGTTTTCTTCACAGAGCACTGCCTTGAACAACCCCATCTTAGGGCTCTGCCTCCAGGAAAACCACTTAAGGCATTTGCAAACCGTGCTTTGAAAAGCTAGTTTAGAGTGTTCTAGAATTAGCTGAAACAAGATGTTGACTTGGGATCACACAGATTGGGTTTTCAAAATTTAACCAACACTTTTTTTAGCTTCTTGGATAGAGGAGATGAGGGGCCAAAATTGGTGTCACTGATGGTTGGCCAACTAAAGACATCATGGCATTTGAGAGCTTCCATAGGCTCATGTTTCTTGAGAGTGACTATTTGGTGCTTCATGGATATTTAATGTTTACTTGGTCCTTCCACCCCTTCCTACTATGTTCAGCACGCATGGGCTGTACTTACATTTTCTATATCTGATGCAGATCATATGATACTCATTTTTAATCTTGATTTCAGCTATCTTTTTTTACTTGCTTCTTTACTTTCTTCCTCATAGCAGGTCTGAATGCACTTAAATGATAGGAGCACAAAGAAGGACTCTGACATGTACAAATTAGTTTATAAGAAAGATATTGGCAAAAAAACGAGGTAAGAAGATCTGAAAATGGGATAGTGAGACAACTCAGGGATTAGGAAGAATGGAAGCATCTACTCACCCTAAGGATGATGGACAAGGCAAAGGGCTGCTTGTTCCCAGGATGCAGGAACCAACCTAGCTAGAGGAGGGATGATGGAGGAGATAATTTCTGCTGCAGAGAGGGAGAAAGAGGCACCCTGGCATCCGCCTTTCTCCTATTTCCTTTCTTGTCAGTGCCTGACATGGGCTCATAGAACCAGAGGCCAGTAGGCAACGGAGCCTGAGGAATGTAATTTGCAGAGGCAGACTCCTACAATACAGGGCAGGGCAAAAGAAGCCTGGCGAATGAGGACCTGCACAGTAGCCCAGCGAGGGTTACTGTCAGTGACAAGGTAAGGCACACTGAACAGGGGAACCCAGGGAAACTCTGGCCTTTCTAGATTGTAAACTAAGTATAGAACCACTAGCCTAAGAAGTCAATGAATAGAGCTAATGGCCTACTATTAATGACATAATAATTATTTTAAAGCCAACTGGGTTCTGCTCTGTGTCAGAGTAGACTCGATGACATCTAAGATTTTTATCATCCTGTGATGTATCTCCAAGATTCTGTATTGAATAAAAATTTAGGCACGCCTGCGTGGCTCAGTGGTTGAGCGTTTGTCTGCCTTTGGCTCAGGGTGTGATCCTAGAGTCCCTGGATCAAGTCCCACATCAGGCTTCCAGCATGGAGCCTGCTTCTCCCTCTGCCTATGTCTCTGTCTCTCTCTCTCTGTGTCTTTCATGAATAAATAAAATCTTTAAGTAAAAGAAAAAAAAAAAAAAGAAAATTTTACCCTCAAACACTAAAGGAGATTTTTTAAAAGCTGATTCACATATTCATTCATGGTGAACCATTTTACAACTGAGAAGAAATCACTATTTTGAGAAGAGATCATTCAAAGAAATTAAATGCTAGTAGGAAGAAAACGTCTGGTTATATTTATTAAGAAAATAATTCCAATATTAGCTACAGGTAAAATATGTCTTGCATTTAATGATTATGTAGCAATTGGCTAAGGAGACAGAAGAGGAAATTTGAATTTGTGATGAGAACAGCTTCACTTAATTCAAACAAACCAAAATAGGACAGCCCGGGTGGCTCAGCGGTTTAAGTGCCTGCCTTCGGCCCAGGGTGTGATCCTGGGGTCCTGGGATCGAGTTCCACGTCAGGCTCCCTTCATGGAGCCTGCTTCTCCCTCTGCCTGTTTCTGCCTCTCTCTCTGTGTCTATCATGAATATATAAATAAAATCTTAAAAACAAAGAAATTTTCCAAACAAACCAAAATAATGACAGTAATGATTCACTGGATATATCCTATGTGTCAAGAGCTGTGCCAATTGCTCTAGAGCAGGGTGTTTCAACTACTACATTTTTTAATATTTTGGGCTGGATGATTCCTTATAAAGAGGGCTATCCAGTGCATTGTAAAATGGTTAGCATCAGCCCTGGCCTTTACCTATTTGATGCACTCCATCCTCCAATTGTGACAATCAAAAAGTGTCCAGATATTGCAAAATGCTCTCCACCCCTGCTCCCAGGAGTGGGTGGGCAAAATCGCCCCTGGTGAGAACCACTGCTCTAGAGGCATTAGCCTATAATTACACCCAAGGCACCAAAAGAACAAATGAGGCTTACTAAGGTTAAGTGAACTTGCCCAGCCGCATGCAGAAAGTGAGAGGTGCAAGCAGGATTCAAACCCAGATCCAACTCTAAATCTGCTACTTAATCTCAACGTTGAATCTCCTTTTGTTTTACTCTTTTCTTCCAATTTTCTGAGAAGTATTTGAGAATGTATTTTTTAGTCCAGAGAAAAATATCAGGAGGAGAAGCAGTCATTTTTGGATCTGAATCTACAGCAGGAGAGTAACTGGATGTCTGATGAGATGGTGGTTTTACACTGTTCGAGATCACAGAAATTCAGAAGCGTAAGAAGCCTGGGAGCTCTTCTGCTTCAGAAAATGTTATTGTGGACATGCAAGCCCTTAACAACAGCATCTGACAGCACCTGGTTCATTTCAGCTGAAGAGACGATGTGCTGCAAAGCCTCCCTCTTTTCTGTGTGCTCTAGTTCCTGTTGAATCTCCTTTTTTGTAATGTTGTACCACTGCAGTAAATGATCAATTTCGACTTCATGCCGCCAAGGTCAGGTGTGAGGGAACAACAGGCTCTCTACTAAACCATGTAGGAATGATTTATTGCTTTTTCCAGAAGAGGATTCTTGACATTTCGAAAATGTAATGGAGTGCAGGAGTAATTAAGCCAAAGGTAGACTGCTGCACGATTGATTGGCATTGTCAGGGAAGCCTGATTAGCTTAGATGCTTCAAGAACTGATTTTGCCATCTATGAATTAAAGGTTAGTAATTAAATTTATGGGCCATGGCCACTGTTTCCAGGTGGCATTTCACATAGGAGTACTTGTGTTTTGAGAGGACAGGCAAATAAAGCAAACATCAGTTGCCTCTTTACTAAGGGCCTTTGCTTAAAATGTCTCCAGGGGGAAAGGAAAAATAATATTGAATCAAACTTGTCTGTAAGTCAAGGTATTACTTATTACATTCAATGTTTTTTAAAAAGCAAGCTGTAGCTTCCTTCCAAATGGCAAATCAAAGAAGGGGAGGACAGTTTAATAAAAGACACTCACATCCATTGTATTTACCTACCAGTGGGCTCTGTGTGAGGGAATATTTAGTTATGAGTTATCTGTTGTTTTCTCCGTCCAGCCAGGAAACAACTTTCTGAAAACTGCCCTCTCCCTTCCCTTCCCCATCCTTCCACCAAAATACTTTTGGAAGCAGACAGATTCAAAACACAGCCCAGGGCAGCCCTGGTGGCTCAGCTGTTTAGTGCAGCCTTCAGTCCAGGCCTGATCCTGGAGATCCAGGATCGAGTCCCACTTTGGGCTCCCTGCATGGAGCCTGCTTCTCCCTCTGCCTGTGTCTCTGCCTCTCTCTCTCTGTGTGTCTCTCATGAATAAATAAATAAAATCTTTAAAAAAAAAAAAAAAAAACAAACAAAAAACACAGCCCATCTAAAGCATTCAGAATCCTTCCTTAGGGTTTTTTTTTTTTCTCATTCAATGTTTTTTAGTAGATTCATAGCCTATACAACCATCACCAAAATCAACTTCAAAACGTTTTTTTTCACCCTCCAAAACAGCCCATGTCCATTATCAGAAACTCTCCTCTTCTTCCTCTTCCACCTAGGCCTACCCATTTGCTATTGTGTCTCTGTAGATTTGCCTATCCTAGACGTTTCATATAGGTGTCATCATACAATACTTGGTCTTTTGTGACTGCTTTGTTTCAGTCAGCATGGTTTTGAGGTTCATTTAGGATGTAGGATACAATAGTATTTCATGCTTTTTGTAGCTGAGTAAGATTCCACTGTACAGATGCATCATACCTTGTTTGCGCATTCCTCAGTTGATGGACATTGGGTTGTTTCCACTTCAGGGCTACTGCAAATAATGCTGCTCGCCATAAATATTCATGTATAAGTTTTCATGTGGACATATGTTTTTATTTGTTTTAAGTGTATATCTAAGACGTTGAATTGGTGGGTTCTATGTTTTGAGGAAGTGCCAAACTGTTTTCCAAGGTGGCTGCTCCGTATTAAGCTACCTTCAGCAATAAATGAGGGTTCTAATTTCTCCATGTCCTCACTGGCACTTGTTAGTGTCCACCTTTTTTATTTTAGCCCTTTTAGTTGGTGTGAAGTGGGTTCCTATTGCAGTATTTCTTTGTAGTTCCTTAATAACTAATGAGGTTGTGCATCTTTTCATGTGCTTATTGGCCATTTGTCTACCTTTGAAAATAAATGTCTATTTTAATTCTTTGCTTGTTTTTTGATTGGGCCTTTTTGAGTTATATGAGTTAATTAAAAAAAGAGTTATTTATGTATCCTTGATACAAGTCTCTTATCAAATATGTAATTTGAAAACAATTTCATTCTTTAGTTTGTCTTCTCACTTTCTTTCAGCAGAGAAGCTTATGTTTTGATTTAGTCTAATTTATCTACTTTTAAATGTTGTCACTTAAGCTTGTTGTGTTTCATGAAGAAACTATTGCCTAACTTATATACTCAGTACCATTTGTTGAAAAGACTACTCTTTCACAGTGAAATTATTTTGGCATCTTATAGAGGGTTAACCGTTAATGTACAGGTTTACTCTGGATTCTAAATTTTATTCCATTGAAGTATATGTCTACCTTATACCAGTACCACATTGTCTTGATTATTGTAGTTTTGTAGTAAATTTTAAAATCAAGAAGTGTAGTCTTCTAACTTTGTTCTCCTATTTCAAGATTGTTTGGGCTATACTGGGTCAATTGCATTTCCATATGAATTTTAGAATAAACTTGTCAATTTGTGCAAAGATGGCATCTGGGATTTTGACAGGGTTTGTGTTAAATCTGTAGATCCACTTGGGAACTATTGCCAACTTAGCAAATATCAAGTCTCCAGATCTATGAAGACTTGGAGGAAGATGGGATGTCTTTCCATTTATTTAGATCTCCTTTAGTTACTTTCAATGTTTTCTAATTTTCAGAGGACAAATTTTTTCATCTTTTGAAAAATTTATTCCTAATTTATTCCTTTTTGAAGCTATTGTAAATGACATCCTGGGAATTTAAATAAGGATTAAGCAATCCCAGGCTCTGTTTGTCTAGTGTTTTGAATGGCAGAAATGTAAATCTAGCTAATGTTGGGAGCCATTTTCTGCTTTGTATTAGAAATACAAAAGCCATAATATAGTCTTAAAAAAAACATGAAATGAGAGATGAAGAAGACTCTCTGGATTTCTAGTGGTACTGAAGACTTTAATTTTAGCTCTGTTTTTAGGCCAGCTGCATCCTTATCCTTTATGACAATCCTTTGCTTTTGCTTGAACTATCTCTAGTGCATTTCTGTCTGCTGTGCTCAACCAAAAACCCAACTGACACACTATCAGCAAGCAGAAAACAGAACCTGCTCTTGTTGTTAGGGAAGAAATGGGTTGCTTCAATGTCATCCCCCTCTCTCAGCCCTCAGTTAATTGCTCATTTTTATCTCAAGTGAAATAAACAACATAATATTTTAACAGTCATCATTTATACTGTGAAATTACCCAACCACATTAAGCTTTTTGGCACTCTTACTGTGTTAAACTACCCAAATTATAACAGAAGTGCCTAAGCTATGAGAACTGATTTATAGAATTGAGCACAGGGTTTGATACTTACCTCTGTTGGAGAGATAGCTTCCCAGAATGTGAGAGTTTTTGGAAATTAGCAATATAAAGTAAAATGGCTTTAGAAATCTTTTAGGAAAGCCACACACCTAAATCCTCTGGTGCTACTGGGCTCTAGACCAATAATTCCCAAACCTGATTTTCATACATGTCTCATCAATTATCTCAAAGGCTATTATGAAATTTCAAAACACATCTAGGTATACTTTAATTATTTTAATATACATTTGTAATGTATAGATAATACTTTGGGGGTATAACATAAATATTAAGTCTGATATGTGATTCATAAAACCAGAAAAATACCATTCCAGCCAATGGATTTTATAGAAGCTCAAAAAAGCTTGGATCTTATAGTTAGTGAACACTTCAAATATCTATAAATAAAGCTATATCTGATAGTATTTAAGATTATACTGACCACTCTTTGATATAGTACTCCTATTTCTATAAAATTATTCTAGGGAAATTATCATAGATGTGCATTGAACATGTTTAATATTGCATTACTAATAACATCAAAAGTAGAGAGACTTGGGATGCATGGATGGCTCAGTTGGTTAAGTGCCTGACTCTTGATTTCAGCTCAGGTCTTGTTCTCAGAGTTGTGAGTTCAATCCCCATGTTGGGCTCCATGCTGGGTATGGAGCCTACTTGAAAAAAATGTAGAGAGAGACTAAAAGTATAGTAGATATTACATGTATTAACTTTAGCTCATTCACATGATAGAATATTAAAGAGCTATTAAAAGTCATATTAATGACTTTTAATGACTTGGAGAAGCTTTCTCAATACAGTAAATGGAAAAAAGGTAGTACTACATAATATTCCATCTTGGTAAAATAACATTTCCCAATAAATAAAATGCCCCAATATTTATGCACAGAAGAAAAACCAAGAAGGATAACAAATTATAGGAAGGTTATTTTATTCTTGCTCTTTTATATTTTTTTACATAGCATTTATTACCATTCTCATAAGAAAAAGTGAATGTTATCCCCCTAAATTTATTTTTTAAAAAGTGACAAATAATGTAGATGACAACAATCTCTTCAGGAAGCAGAGCACTGTGTTTGATTCTATCTGACTTGAAGGACACAGTGTCCTAGACTTGGCTTAGTTACTGAGAAAACAAAAAACAACTTTGTCTTCTTACGCATGAATTTCCTGTCCTAATAATACCTGTCCTATCTTCCTTTCAAGGATGTATCAAGGAGCCAACTTAAGAAGCTACTTTGAAAAATATAATAAAAGTATAAAATACTATTAATTACCATTTATGGAATAACAAGTAGTAATAGTAATGTAACATTAGTGATTATTTAATAGGCAAGCAGGCTATTATAATTACACAAATCGATCTCAGAAATAATTTTATAAGGCAAGCTAGGTTTTTATGAGTGTTTTGGCAGAATAAGCCTTATTTCCCTAAGATTATTGAGGTTAGAAGAACAAAGAGATCTTGGTCTTCCTTTGTTCCCTTCCAAGGCCAGGGTATTCTCTTGCTTCCTAGGACAAATTTTGTCTCCACAATCCAGACCAAACACAGAGGACTTTTTCATCCACTGCCATGGCCCCACATTAGTGAGAGAGGACACATCAAACAGCCTACAAATCCCTTCCTTTTGGTCTTCAATGACAGATTATGCAAAATCACTTCCAAAGGAGAGGAAAATACTTTCCTTTTTTAGGAATAGTATTTCATCATATTAGGTCATATTGCATCATATCATGATATAATATCAAATCTCTCGCCATGAATCAACAGTCAAGATTCCAGTGTGTGGCAGATCTGACCTCAGATCTTTACATAATTCATATGTCCCCACCAGACCACTGTACCAAATCATCAGTATAAACAAATTACATAAATTCAAACATTTAGTAATAGTATATAACTGAGTGCTAAAAATCATTAAGTTTTTTTTCCTTTTTCAGATGAGAAAACATCCTTTTCTTCCTTTTCAAGAGACCCAGGAACACTTGCCAAAGGTCACACAATTTATGATCTGCAGAGAAAGAATTCAAATAAAGAGTAACTTTATCTTCATGTATGTTTCACACTACTCTTTACACTGATTTTGGGAAACAGCCTGATAGAGAAAGATATTTATTTCTATTAGAAGGAGATGAGGTGATTTTACTCTGCAGCTGGTCAAAAGAGCAAGGCCATGTATGTTTAATAAATTATCTAAACCAAAAGCCATCTGAATATCCACTCCTAAGTTTCAGTTAGTAAGAATATCAATATTTCACTGGGCTGTAGGGAATTTGGAATTTATTCCATGCAATGTTATAAAGGTTAGATGACATTCAAGGATGTGCCACAACAAGAAGAAAATGTGAGAGTACCATGTGGATTCTCAACACAGTGATAAGTGAATATGTAGAAAATATAAATTTTAAGAAGTGTCAAGTGTAAATACATGGGTTCTGATTCTAGTAATGGCCATTTATCTCTTAACCGACCAACCTTCCTGCCTTAAGTAGAAATATAAAAAACAAGTATCTGGAGGCACTAGAAAGTGATGAAAAGCAGGTATATACTGAAGGAAAATCACCACTTGGCAGAAAGGAACAGTAGTGTGAATTTCTTAATCTTTTATAGCTTTCAGCCTGCTGACAAGCTCCAGTTCATGATTTTCTGGATGGTGGAAATTCAGTTAGAATACACCTGCAGTCTTCAAGGTTTGAAGAAGAAGTGAAGGACAAAATTGAAAGCAGTTTAGGTGTTGGAAAATGGTGAAAGAAATCTCCAAAGGAAAGATTTAGAAGGATGATCACCAAGTTTTATATATAAATTCTGCCCAAATCTCTGACCTATCCCTGACTATGCATTTGTAGGACAGATTCCAAAAAGCTTAAGTGGATCTACAAAAATAGTTCATTAGGATTTCAGCCTCAACTCACTGCAGAGGAAACACTTCACGGATTGAGTTCAATCAGGTTACATTGCTTTAGGAAAAAAGAATCAATACTTTTCAGAGGAACATAACAGAATGTAGGGCTTTCTTGGATACAATTTACAATGCTTATAATACTATCTAAAATTATCCAAGATATAAAAACATGAGAAAACATGATCTACTCAAGAGAAAAGAAATAATCTATGGAGATCAACCTCAAAAAGACTCAAATATTGAGTTTAACAGACAGAGTGATAAAGGAAATTCTTTTTTTTTAAATATTTTATTTATTCATGAGAGACACACACACAGAGAAGCAGAGATACAGGCAAAGGGAGAAGCAGGTCCCCTGCCGGGAGCCCATGTGGGACTTGATCCCAGAACCCTGGGATTATGCTCTAAACCAAAGGCAGAAGCTCAACCACTGAGCCACCCAGGCATCCCAATAAAGAAAATTTATATAATAAATAAAAGAAAAGGAATCTAGCAGAAGAAAAGGAAACCATAAAAATAAACAAAATATACTTTCAACAATGGATAGATTATCCAAACAAAATTAGTAAGGCAACATTGGACTTAAATTACACATGATGTGAGATGGACAAAACAGACAGGTACAGAACATTCCATCCAAGAACAACAGGATACACATTCTTTTCAAGCACACATGGAATATTCTCCAAGATGGGCCACATGTTAGGTCAAAAGCAAATCCAAATACATTTTAAAAGACTGAAGTAAAATCAAGCAACTTTTCTAAACACAATGGTATAAAACTAGAAATTGATTACAAAAAATAAAACTGACAAATTCACAAATATTTTGACATTAAACAACATGCTTCTGAATAACCAATGGTTCAAAAAATTTTTTTAAAAAGAAATAAAAAATATCTTGAGACAAATGAAAATGAAAATGCAACATACTAAAACTCGGGAGATGCAGCAAAAGCAGTCCTAAGAGGGAAGTTTATAGTGATAAACACATATCTTAGAAAAAAGAAAGATCTCAAATAAACAACCTAGCTTTACCTCTCAAAGAACTACGAAAAAAAGAACAAACTAACTACAAAGGTAATAGAAAAAAGGAAATTACAAAGATCAAAGCAGAAATAAATGAAATAGAAATTTAAAAGATAATAGAAAAAATAATTAAAGAGCTGTTTTTTTGAAAATCTAAACAAAACAGACAAACCTTTAGCTAGACTTACAAAGAAAAAATTGACAAGACTCAGAAAAATAAAATTATAAATGACAGGGGAGATGTTACAACCAATACCACAGAAATATAAAAGATCATAAGAGACTAATTATGAATAACTGTATGTCAGCAAATGGATAAACTCCTAGAAACATACAATCTATCAAGATTGAATTATAAGTAAGTAGAAAACATGAATGTGATTAGCAGGAATAGAGATCAATTCAGGGATCAAAAATCTCTCAACAACAATAAAAAAGTCAAGGACCAGATGGCTTCATTGGTGAATTCTACCAAACACTTAAAGAAGAATTAATACCAATCCTTCTCAAACTCCCAAAAAGTAAGAGGAGGGAATTTAATGAAGCAAGTAGTCAAGAACACTACAAGAGAAGAAAATTATAGGCTAATTCCCTAATGGACATAGATGCGAAAATCCTCAAAATTTTAGCACATGAATCCATGAGTATGTTAAAAAGATCAAGTGGGATTTATCCCTGGGATGCAAGTATAGTTCAGTACCGTCAAAGCAAACAATGTGATTGATATACCACATTAACAAAATGAAGGATAAGAACCATATGATCATCTCAATACATGCTTAAAAAGAATTTGACAAAATTCAGCATGTTTTCATGACAAAAACTCTCAATAAAGTGGGTATGGAGGAATGCACCTCAACATAATAAAGGCCATATATGACAAACCCATATCTAACATCAAACTCAATGGTGAAAGGCTGAAAGCTTCTCCCCTAAGATCAGGAACAAGACAAGGATGCCCAATCTTGCTGCTTTTATTCATTATAGTACTGGAATTCCTAGCCAGAGATACTAGGCATTAAAAAGAAATAAAAAGCATCCAAGTAAGAAAGGAAGAAATAAAACTGTCACCATTTGCAAATGACATGATATGTTATACAGAAAACCCGAAAGACCCTATCAAAAAGCTGTTAGAACTAATAAGTGAGTTCAGGATACAAAAATCTAAAAACAAAAATCAATAGTGTTTTTATACACCAACAATGATCTATCAGAAAGAAAAATTAAGAAAACAAACTTATTTATAATGGCATCAAAAATATATACTCAGGAATAATTTAACCAAGAAAGTGAAAGAGGGATCCCTGGGTGGCGCAGTGGTTTGGCGCCTGCCTTTGGCCCAGGGCGCGATCCTGGAGACCTGGGATTGAATCCCACGTCGGGCTCCCGGTGCATGGAGCCTGCTTCTCCCTCTGCCTGTGTCTCTGCCTCTCTCTCTCTCTCTCTTTCTGTGACTATCATAAATAAATAAAAATTAAAAAAAAAAAAGAAAGTGAAAGAACTATACATTGAAAACTTGAGACAATGATAAAGGAACTTGAAGAAGACAACACAAATAAATGGAAAGATATTACATGCTCACAGATTGGAAGAATTAATATTGAATTAAGATGTCCATATTATTCAAAGCAGCCTACATACTCAGTATAATCCCCTATAGGCATATTTTATAGAAATACAAAAAACAATCCAACATTTATATGGAACCACAAAAGACCCTGGTTGGCCAAAGGAATCCTGAGAAAGAAGAACAAAGCTGGAAGCAACACATTTCCTGATTTCAAACTATATTATAAAGCTATAGTAATCAAAACATTATAGTATTGGTATAAAATAGACACACACGTAAATGGAACAGAATAGAGTCCAGAAATAATCCCATGCATATGTGTTCAATTAATTTTTGACAAAAAACAAAAAATATATGGTGGATAAAGGATAATCTCCTCAATAAAGAGTGTTAGGAAAAAATGATTTCAAAAGAATGAAATTGATCACCATCTTACACCATATACAAATCAACTCAAAATGGCTTAAAGACTTGAACATAAAATCTGAAACTATAAAACTTCTCTAAGAAAAAGTAGGTAGGGGTAAGCTCCTTGTCATGGGCCTTGGCAATGATTTTTGGATTTGACACCAAAAGCAAAGGCAACAAAAGCAAAAAAAAATGAGTAGGACTACATCCAACTAAAATGCTTTGTTCAAAAAAAAAAAAAAAATCAGCGAAGTGAAAAGGTAACCCATGAAATGTGAGATTACCAAACCACAAATCTGATAAGGGATTAATATACAAAATACACAGGGAACTTATACATCTCAATGGCAAAAAATAATAATAATAATCCAATTTAAAATGAGCAAAGGACCAGAATTGACATTTTTCCAAGGAAGACATACAAACGGCCAACAGGAACACAAAGAGTACTCAATATCACTAATCATCAGAGAGAACCTGGAGGGCATTGGGCTAAGTGAAATAAGACAAACAGAGAAAGACAGGTACTGCATGGTATCCCTTATATGTTGAATCTGTAAAACAAAAAAGTTGGACAGTAGAAAAGTGGTTACCAGGGAGGGCTAGGAGTTGGGGAAAATAGGGAAAGATTCATAAAAGGGTTTAGTCAGTTATAAAGTGAAAAATGTCTGAGGATTGAATATATGACCTGATAACTATAGTTATAGGTAATACTGTTGTTATATAACTGAAATTTGCCAAGAGAATAGAAATTAAATGTTCTCTCTTACATGCATACACACACAAAAGGACAAATATGTGACATGATGGATGTGTTAATTGACTCAACTGGGGACTCCTTTCACAACGTATCTCTGTATCAAATCATGATACTTACATACATATATCAAATAAAATTATATGTATACATGTATCAAATCATGTTGTATACTTATATATTGGACAATTTTATTTGTCAACTATACCTCAATAAAGTTTGAAGAAATGAACCAAATATAAATTCTATTACTGAAAAATGTCTTATCTGAAATAAAAATTCACTGTCAGAGCTTAGAAGCATTTTGGAGATGACAGAAAAAAGAGTAAATGGTCTTGAAATTTATCAATAGAAATTACCCGCTAAGGAACAGAGAGGGTTGAGCATATGACCTTGGCTCAGGTCAAGATCTTGGGGACCTTGGATCAAGCCCTGTGTTGAGTTCCATGTTCAGCAGGAAGTCTGCTTGTCCCTCTCCCTTTCCTCTGTCCTTCTCTCTTCCTATTTGTGTTCTCTCTGTCTCTCTCTCAAGTAAATAAAAAAACTTTAAAAAAAAAAGAACAGAGAAAAAAATAAGTGGAAATATATAAAAAGAACAGAATTTCAGGGATATGTGGGACAACATAAAACTATTTAAAATAATTTGAGTAACATAATTTGAGTCACTGAAGGAAAGGAAACAAAAGGACAAGGATTTTTAAGAAAATAATTATTGAAATGTCCCCAAATTTGGTGAATGAGGATCTACTTATTCAAGAATGTCTGCAAACCAAATGCAGTATAACACACACACACACACACACACACACACACAACACGAGGCATATCATAGTCAAACTGCTGAAAACAAAAAGAATGAGAAAATGTTAAAAACAATCTGACAATAATATGTTAGCTACAGAGGAACAATTGTTGACTTCTCATCAGAAAAAATGAAAGCCATAGAATTTCACCTTTAAGTGCTAAAACATTTGAAAAAAAATTCTAGAACTCTAGAGCCAGCAAGATATTCTTCAAGACTAATGGTAAAATAATGACATTCTCAATAAATAAAATAAAGAGATTTGATAGCATCAGACCTATATTATAAGATACGATAAAATAAATTAATCACACTGAAAAAATGATTTTAAGATGGTAAATTAGATCTTCAAGAATGAACGAAGAACACTGGAAGTAGTCTATTTTTCCCTATTAATTCCTTTAAAATACTATTTTTGCATTATACTTTTTTTAAAATACATCTTTTTTGTTTAAATAAGAAAGTATAACAATACCATGAGGGTTGTAATGTGTGTACATATATAATACATAAGTCAATTATAGCATAAGTGATGAAGATGGCAAGGTAAGTATTGCAAGATTCTTATTTTTAATTATATATTGAAAGATAAAATATCACACTAGGTAGACTGAAAAGTTAAGGATATGTATTTTAGTACCTGAAGCAGCCCTATAAAATGTAAAGAGATATAGCTAACAAGCCAATAGGCAAGTTAAGATAGATTTCTAAAAGAATATTATCCAATCAATTCAAAATAAGGCAAAAGAAGGGCAACTGGATGGCTCATTGGTTGAGAGTCTGCCTTCTGCTCAGGTCATGATCCCGGGGTCCTGGGATTGAGTCTCACATCAGGCTCCCTGTAGGGAGTCTGCTTCTCCCTCTGCCTGTGTTTCTGCCTCTCTCTGTGTCTCTCATGAATAAATAAATAAAATATTTTTTAAAAAAGAAGACATTGATTATGTTGTCAGAAAACTTCAAGCCCAGATATTTTTATAAATTACTTAAGGAAGAAATAGTGTCAATTATACACAAATTATTTTAGTAAATAGTCAACAGAATACTCTTCAACTCCTAAGTCTAGCAAAACTTGTTAATCAAAACCTGACAAAGACATTACAAAGAAAAAAATTACAAAGAAATCCATCTCATGAATATAGATTTAAAATCATTAACGTAATATTAGCAAATTGAATCCAGTAGAGAGAATACTACGTTATGGTCTATTGGGGTTTATTCCAGGAAGGCAAGGCTGGTTTAACCTCAAAAAATAATCAATTACTGTAATTCACTATATATAAGTTAGGTGAGTGGCTTTTCTATGACAGAACATTATATAATCATTGAAAAGACTGCACGTGATTTCTATGTATAATCCTTAAGAGGCAATTTTCATATATTATTAGGTGATAAAGGAGAAAAATAAAATAAGATTTACACAAAATAAAGTCTCACAAGTTAGTATTTATTATTGCTGCTGTCATTAATTTACTAATAACATGTATGTGGAAGAGCTGCCTCCCCTTCAAAATCCAGGTGTATTTTCAGCAATTCGAAGAACATTTATTTCTAAAGGATCTAAAATGATTTGCAAATGAATTACTGCCTGTATGGCATGACTAAAATCTAATCTTTCAAAAAATACTTATTTATTTTCATTGGAGTTCACAAAGAAAGAATTCAAGTTTCTAAAAATTAAAGGCTGATATTGATATACAGAAAGAAAGCAATGTTTCCTTAGTGCAATATGAACAAGTGTGATTCACTTCTCAGAGGAATTCATTCTTTCTTATCTGGTACCAGCTGCTGGTGAAAAGGACAGAAAAAAATAACAGTAACTGATTTATGTACTAATCTGAGCATTCTATATGCACTCATTTCATTTTTCTGTATTCTCACAACAACCCTAATGCCATTATATCCATTTTACAGATGTAGAAAGTGAGGCACAGAGAAGTTTAGTAACTTGCTCAAGTTCCCACAGCAAGTAAAATGGCAGAGCCAGGGTTTGAATCCACACTGCTGGCTCCAGACCCTATGGTGAAAGCAAAACTAACAGTTAGATGTGACTCTGAAAAACATTTTATCCGTGATATTCACATGTCTTTGGTAATTTGGGAATATGTGTTCCCTCAAATTGTAAAAACTAAAGTGTATTATTTTGAATTATAATAATACTCTATCAAACAAGTAATTTAAACACATCTATCCAAACATTTACTTGAGAATGAAATTAACACAATCTGCAACAGGAGTGGTTAAAAGAATGATAAATGTAAGGTGAAATATTTGAAGGAGGCAGAAATGAAAGAAAACAGCTTCCTTGGGAAGAAACTTAAAGAAACTCCTGTGAAAGGCATAAGCATATTATAGCAGACTCTTAACTTTCTCCAAAGGACAAGGACTGAAATCTTTCAAACACCTCCATTCTATAATGCCACCATGGCCTTTCCTGCAGTCAAGGTGACCAGTCTTTAGAAGTTCTTTAAGACACAGCGGAGTTGATGAAGTCAGAGTGACTGGGTCAGCAGTAGGGAGAGATGGGGATACAGAAGAAAACAATCAGGGTTTCAGTTCAAGAGCAATTCCCTGTTAAAGATGACTTGCTGTTCCCCAAGGCATCTGTGAGGTGTATATTCAGAGTCTTTTAGACATCAGGAATGTATTATCTGCATTAAAATCACTAGGTGAGTTTCAGCTGTCAAAACCATGGGGTATGAGTCAAAATTGAATGTTGGTATTACATTGGGTTTGTGTCTACATTAAATATTAAGATCACATCATTAAATAGGAATTATTCCTTCCCTAAGATTTCTGGTCAACCTTCAGGTTTCAGCATAAGTATAACTTCTCATTATTTCCTTCACAATCTTTATTCAAGTTTACAATTATAGCACCATTTGTCTTATTATCATTTACTTCTTTATTTTTTGTCACCTTTGCACCAGAAACCTGCCAGTCTTATTCAGCACCGTATCCTCCTAACAGCATCTAAATCCTACAACAGTGCCTGGTTTTTACCAGGAGGAGCTTAGCAATGACCAAAGGAATGAATGAATAAGTGAAGGAAGGAAGGAAGCAAGGAAGCAAAATTTAAAGGTGGATGTAGGGTGATCAATGAGCCTTAGTCACTAGGTAATTGACTCATGCACAAATACTACTTTTGTGGCATACAGTATAATTCTACTGAACAGCTCAGCAAAGTTATAAGCAATTATATTTATATGCCTGCTTCCATAAATTGAATTTTTGAAACTGGAAAGATAAAGAGTGTAACTTCTGAAAATTGTGTGTACAAGTTAAATTCTAGTGCATATAAGAATTACCTGGGGAAATCTAAAAACATCCATTCCCAGACTCCACTCTGTCAATGATACATTCAAGTGAAATGAACACCAGACAGAGTCAGGGGACCTGGAATCAAATCCTGATTCTGGAAAGACTACATGAATCTGGGCAAGATGTTTTTCTTTTGCGTGCCTTCTCTGCATGAGCAATATGAGAAAAATAGTCTAAATTAAGATCGACTTCCTTTCTTGCTATGGCATTATGTAATTCTGTGGGTCCATATGTATTTGAGCAGTATGCGAGGTCCTGCATGGGATACAAAGATATGTAATTTATAGACCTTCTTCTTAAATAGTAAATTAAACAATATAATAAATCACAATGCCAAATGACAGCTTATGGTTACTACATTTCTTGGGTTCTAGGATGCAAATCTTTCCTCCCCCACTGAATGTTTTAGAAACTAAGACATATCTTACAATAAGTATTAAAAAAGAAAGCTTCAAGGAAGAGGAATAAATTGTGACATAGTTATATTCCCTTGCATATTAAGTGAACAGATCCATTTCTAGAAGGTATACCTCAGGTAGGGTCGTTTGAATTTTACCTGGAACTGGGACACTAGACAGTTGCCTAAAATGTCTTCTAAAATGATAATACTGTGATGTAATACTTCAACAAAATTTTATTGAATAAATCAAGAACTGTCATCTACATAGCAAGCAAGACAATGGGAGGATAATCTACTGAATTTGATAGGAGAACTCGTAGGAGTTCAAAGTGAGGAGAGATTGGCATGTTTGATTATTTATCTTGAAAGGCCATTATGCACTTGCTGAATACCTATCCATCAAAAACCCCTCCCACTTTTAAGGGAAGCTAAATACATAATTAAACACAGGGGAAAGTAAAATGATATGCCAAAAGAAAGACAAATACCATATGATTTCACTCATATCTAGAATTTAAGAAACAAAACAGATGAACATGGGTGGAGGGGAAGAGGGGCAAACCAGAAAACAAGCTTTTGACTACAGAGAACAGACAGAGGGTTGCTGGAGGATAGGTGGATGGGGAATGGTTTAAGTGAGTGATGGGTATTAAGGAGGGCACTTGTTGTGATGAATACTGGGTGGAATATGTAAGTGATGAATCACTAAATTCTATACCAGAAACTAATATTACACTGGATGTTAACTGGAATTTTGATAAAAACTTGAAAAGATGCAGAGGAACCCCCAATATGTTTCAGTATAACTCAAAATTATTTTTGTTGGGAGGCAACTGGATGGCTCAGTTGGTTAAGCAGAAAGCTCTTGATTTCGGCTTAGGTCATGATCTCTGGGTCCTGTGAATGAACGCTACACCATACTCTGCTCAGTGGGGAGTCTGCTTGAGGATTTTCTTTCCCTTGTCCTCTCCTCCTCCTCATATTCTATCTCTCTGTTTCTCTCTCACTCTCTAAAATAAGTAAATACATCTTTAAAAAAGAGAGAGAGAGAGAGATTATTCTGTTGGAAAGCAGGCCAGTGGTTGTCTGGGCAGAACTAGTGGAGGGGGCAGAGTGGAAGGGATGACAAAGAGGTACAAGGAAACTTTAGGGGTAATGAAAATGTTCATTACCTTGATTGTCGTTATAGTTTCAGGGGCATATACATATATTAAAGTTCACCAAGTTATTTACCTTAAATATGAGCACCTTGATATATTACAACTACATCTCCAAATACTGAAAAGGGGCTTAGTCTGTCAATAATAGAGCTCATGGTCATGAGGATGGATTATCAAATGCAGCATGGCATGAAATGTCATGCGAAAGTGATTCAGGATAATCCTCAGACTGAGTAATATCTAAATATCACCACCACCTTAATCATCAACACTAGCATTTAGCAAGTGCTTAGTCTTCCCAAAACAGTCACTCTACAAACAAGTTTACTTAAATTATCTCATTTAATCCTTATAGGCACTCTAGGTTTATCATACTATTATCCCCATTTTACTGACAGAGAAACAAAGCTACATAACGATTAAAACTTGACCTGACTCACAGAACTAGTGAGAAGTATATGTAAGATTTGAACTGCTCAGAATCTGTGCTCTTAAACCACTATTCTAGGTACCCTCAGGAATGGGAATAAGATACTTAAAGGTCAAGAGGTACAAGGAAACTTTAGGGGTAATGAATATGGTCATTATCTTGATTGTGATTGAACTTGGTAGGATTTTTCATATTGATACTGAAGGAGAGAATAAGTAACAATGATATTTCTTAAGAAGTTCTGTACCTTGCAGGCCTGCAAAAATATATCAAATCTGAAGAAATAACAACTATTGGCCAGGATGTGGAGAAAAAGAAACATCTATGTACTGCTGGTGGGAATGTAAGTTAGTACAGCCATTGTGGATAACAGTATGGAGAGTCTTCCAAAAATTAAAAATAGAACTACCATATAATCTGAAAATTCCCCTACTGGGTATTTCCCCCAAGGAAAAAAACACTAATTTAAAAAGACACATGAACTACTATGTTTATTGCAACACTACTTAAAATAGCCAAAATATGGAAGCAACCAAGTCCATCAATAGATGAACAGATAGGGATGCCCGGGTGGCTCAGCGGTTAAAGCGTCTGCCTTTGGCTTGGGGCGTGATCCTGGAGTCCTGGGATCAAGTGCCTCATTGAGCTCCTTCCATGGGGCCTGCTTCTCCCTCTGCCTATGTCTCTGCCTCTCTCTCTGTGTCTCTCATGAATAAATAAATAAAATATTTTAAAAAAATAGATGAATAGAAAAAGATGTGGAATATATATATATATGAATATTAACCATTAAAAGGATGAGAGTTTGTCATTTGCAACAACATGAATGGATCTAGAGAGTATTATGCTAAGTGAAGTAAGTCAGACAGAGAAAGACAAACAGCATATGATTTCACTTACATGTGGAATCTAAAAAACAAAGTGCATAAGCAAACAAAAAGCAGAAACAGACCCATAACTACAGACAACAAACTGATGTTTGCTAGAGGGGAGGGAGGTGGGAGATGGGCAAAATGGATGAAGGGGGATGGGAGATACAGGCTTCCAAATAATGGAATGAGTAAGTATGGGAATAAAAGGCTCAGTATAGGGAATAGAGTCAAAAATACTGGAAGAGCAGTGTATGGTGACAGATGGTAGCCACACTTGTGGTGAACATAGCATAATGCGCAGACTTCTTGAGTCACCATTTTGTACATCTGAAACTAATGTACATTGTGTGCCAACTCTCCTTCAATAAAAAAGACATACCAGCTTAAAATAAATAAATAAATAAATAAATAAATAAATAAATAAATAAATAAATAAATATCAAGTCTGTGGCATATTGTAGGGTAACCACAGATTGAAAGTTTATCTTGAAAACAGTACTTTGTGACTTTTGATGGGTCTGTGGTTTGAGCAGTATGTAGTTAGGGTTTCTAGCTGTGGTGAACAAGGGACAGAACTGCCTAAGGTTTGATTTGGTTATTTCATTACTTTTTTAAAAGAAAGGGTGGTGAATCAGAGCCTGGAGGACTGGGAAACACTTAACATTTCCAAACCTCATACTCTGCGCAAAGTGTATATTCATGACAGTTGCCCTGTTTTATTTTTACTGCGGTAAAATATCCATAACATAAAACTTACCAGTTTAACTATTTTTAAAATGTATAATTTAGTGTCATTTAATACATTTACTGCCTTATTTTAAAAGGTAGTATTTCATTCTGAGGAGACAGCATGCATGGTGGTTAAGGCATGGGTTCTGGAATCAGAGAGATTGGCATTTGGTTTCCATTTTAGCCTCTTACTAGATTATGACCTTGGACAATTTAATAACCTCTCCAATCTTCAGTTTCCTCATCTGTAAAATGGTGATAAAAACCTACCAGATAATACGGTTGCAAAGATTAAGGAATATAATATATGTAAATTACTCAATATAATTCCTGGCATGGAGTAAAGTCTTTCAATATGTTATAGGAAATGTGGTTAAATTTTTATCCAGCATCGCTGCCAAGTCAGAGGTTCTTAACCTGGGGAATGTGAACCTTAGGGGGTTGCAGACTGGGTTTGAAGGGATCTATGAGTATTCTAAATCATAAATCTTCTCTAGCTGAGTGTTTAGGAAACCGGTTTATAGTATTCATCAGATTCTCAAAGTGTTCAGAGTACAAAGGAAAAACCAGAAAACTCACCAGAAAAATACCTATAATCAGATCAGCCTTGTTTCACCTGCTTCTCAGAAGCCTTTGACCATTGACCTAAGTTCTCCTCTCCTCTCTGGAGATTACAGGTGAGCAGGAGAGCAAAATGCTTATTCTTTCTCGGGGCCACGGTATTGAACCTATGAAGGTAAGAGTCACACTCCCTGGAGTTGTGGCCAGCCGTCTGCTTAAATCTACTTACCCGATGCCCCTCCCCCCAACTCTTGGCACCTGTCACTGTAAGCTAAGTGTCCCAGGGACACAATGCTAATTGCCAGCAGGGTTCCTGTGGGAGTATGAAAGACAAGGCAAGGGGCTCCCAGAGCTCAGAAGGCTCTGCTGCCCTGTGCCCTCATGTTATGCCCTTCTGTACCCTACCATTACATACTACATTGCACATGCTTCAAACAGCATTTTATGTGCATTTGAATCACCTGGCAGTCTTGTAAAAATGTTGACTCTCACTCAGTAGGTCCCGGGGGTGGGGCTGAGATTATGTGTTTCTAACAAGTTCTCAGGGACCACACTTTGAATAGTGAGGCTCTAACCTCTTCATGTTGTCATTATTAGTTTACTTGCCTGTCTCATCAGCTGTCTTCTGGGCAAACTAAAGGCAGAGAAGGGACCTTATTTGATTCTATTTCCCAGGGGTTTAGTACAGATAGGACACAGAGAAGTTGAAAGTGAAAGCTTAATAAGTGAATGGTTGAATGAATGTGAGAGGGAGGAGAACTTGTCACTGCAAAACATGCATTTTTGGCATAAGGATTATTTTAGGCTGATTATAAGAAACAGACATAGGAGAGGCTCTGAAAATGAAGCAGAAGTTGCCTTTTTTTTTTTAAAGAGACATTTACATTTATAAGGGAACTTTCTATTTGTAAGGCTGTCTTCCATGCTGTAGCAGGAAGAGGATGACTATATTTCTAGCAACTCTTATCAAAGGCTAATTGGCTTAAATCTGTTTAATGACCATAACCTTGTTTACTGTGCTTTGACTAGTAATTTCTCATAACCGGCTTGCCACTCCACCTGTCTTTCTTTTGTCTTTAACTGGAGATGGCATTTAAGCTGGTGGTGTGGGTCATTTCTGGGAATTAGTTTACCTAGGTCTCTCCCATGTATATAGGAGGTACACAAGCTATTAAACTTCTGTTTGCTTTTCTCCTGTTCCTCTTTTATTAATGGAGGAGGGGATTCTCAGCCAAGAACCTAGAAGGATAAAGGGAAGACTACTTTTCCTTTCCTACAAGTGAATGAATGAAACACATCCTAGAAAAGAAAGGAGCTTTTCTCCAGGGGGCATGAAAGTACGCAGTTTGTCACAACTGGACCCATTTTCCAACTACCTTTTTGCCTTGAAGATAAAAGTTCCCTTCCTCTCTGGGCTTAAGAAAAGATCCCCATCCTGAGCCAGCCAAAGAGATGAAAGAGAAGTCACCATTCTCACCACAAATTAAGATACTTACTTTAGTTAGACACCAATTTTGAGAGAATAAGAACATTTACTGTGTAATGAAATTCACTATGTGAAACCTGCCCAGAGCATAAAAATCTACAGGACATAGATATTCATAAGGCCATTTTATATACCTGATTTTAGTGTAGGCTCTTTGACACGCATTACAAGGTTTAATTTATCTAGTTATTTTAGCCTTTACTACTAATGCATGGAAAATAAGGACTCAGGAAAGAAAGCAAAATGTCTTGGGAAGGTGCTTCACCAAGGCAGACACAAAGTGTGGTTGAAAATCCCCATCAACTTGTCACTTCTATTACACTAGGTGGGAACAGCTATAACCCCAGGTGTGATCACGCATTACCTTTCCTGTTCAGAGTCACTGCTACATTGACTTGCAAGCAGATCATTTTGCAGAGAGACAGAATGTGAGTGCCATCAGTGAGAATGCTGTACCCAGATGTCACACTATTTCATCAGGCAATGATGAATCACACTGGAGTTCTCACATCTACTTTCCCATGACCTCTGAGCAACAAGGGAAAGCTGAAGAACAATTCTGGGCATTCGATTTCCCTAACAAAGCAACAGAGGGCCCAGATTAAACTGGCCTCTTTGAAACTTAAAAGGAACCACCATTTGTCACCGTTTAAGGGGGCAAACTGATAAATGGGCAGTGAATAATCACAAGACAATTCAGTGATTAAATGTACGGCCATTGTAAGCGCAGATTCAAACCCCTGGAAAGAAAGAAATGCAGACCCATCTCGAGTTCAGCTGAGTTTGCTTGTAAGTTCAGTATGTTTAAAGAATGTAAAAATTGCAAAAGCAAATTTGAGGAAGCCCTTATGAGACACGTGGGGAAAAGCAACCTTTCAGCACAAGTTGTAAATGCAGTTAGCCTCCTAAACATGGTCTTGTTTGTTTCAATCTACCTGTTCCAAAAAATGGCTACAAAAGCTGGAGAAACAACTCCCCTTTACCAAAATGTCAACACTGACTCAGGGTGTGATGATGGTGATGATGAGGAGGATAGCTAGATTGCCATCAGCTAGGTACTTGAAGCACTCTTCATATATTCAATTGTTTATTCTTCAAAACAATGTAAAATAAATGATTATTTAACTTCATTTTAACAAGGTGTATAGAGCTTAAAATACTTGCTTAAAGTCACACAGCTAGTTTATTTGGGTAATCTGGCTCTAGCCCATGTGCTTCCCACCCCCTCAAGTTTTATTGAGATATAGTTCGCATGTAACATTATATACATTTGAGGTGCAGTGCTGATTTGATACACTTAAATATTGCAATATGATTACCATTGTAGCAGCTAAATCTTTATCACATCACATTATCAGCATTTGTGTGTGTGTGTGTGTGTGTGTGTGTGTGTGTGTGGTGAGAACTTCTGAGATCTATTAGTAACTTTTGAGTATAATACAGTTATTGTTGGAACACCTGGGTGGCTCAGCGGTTGAGTGTCTGTCTTTGACTCAGGGCGTGATCCTGAGGTCTGGGGATCGAGTCCCACATCAGGCTCCCTGTGAGGAGCCTGCTTCTCCCTCTGCCTATGTCTCTGCCTCTCTCTCTGTGTCTTTCATGAATAAAAGAATACAATCTTTAAAAAATAATAATACAGTTATTGTTATGTATAATCACAATGCTGGGCATTACATGCCTAGAACTACATCATTTTCTAACTGGAAACCTATACTCCTTAACCAACATCTTCCCATTTTCCCTGCCATCCCCCACTTCCCTGCCCCCCAATCCTGTTAGCCACCATTCTATTCTCTGTTTCCATGAGTCTGGCTTTTTTAGATTCCACATATAAAGGATATCATACAGTATTTGTCCTCTTCTGTTTGCCTCATTTCACTTAGCATAATGCACTCAAGGTCCATTCACACTGTCATAAATGGTAGGATTTACTTCCTTCCTACAGCTTAATTATATTACATTGTATATTGTCATATGACAAAACCAAATTTAGTAATGAGTTTGATGCCCTTTATTCAAGAGGAAACGCTCAGATTGGGGAATACAGTGCTTCCCAAACAGTGGCATATTCCTAAGAAATTCTGGGAAAGATTGAATTTTATGAGCATTATAAAAGGCAAGGAGGAAAAGGGGCAGGCTTGACTAGGGGGTTGGAAATTTCTTTATAAGGTTAATAGGTCCTGTTTTCTTGGGTAAACTAGCTAGAGCTGAGTTGGAGGGTTGTGACTGATATGTGTTAGGTTTCCTGGCAGGGAGACATTTCTCTTTAGTGCAGGCTAACTTAGATTCAGATTTGTGATGTGGGCCAGGCCACTAGGGTGGCTTCCTTTTTGAGTCCCAATACTGAATTAACTTTATATATCTTTTTCTGTATATTTATAGATATATCTCACATCTTTTTCCATTCATTTGTTGACAGACACTCAAGTTGTTTCCATATCTTGGCTATTGTGAATAATGCTGCAACAAACATGGGTGCAGCCCATGTGCTTTCAATTCCTCCTAGCATTGATAATGATGACGCTAGCACACTAAAGGCTGCATTTGCATGGCATTGCAGATTCCAGAGTATTTACTTGAACTATCTACAAAGAAACTTGTCTGGTTCTAGTATTCCTGAGACCATGAGCTTTAAAAGGTTATTGAGTGGTTCAGTCCATTGTAAGTAATCAATCAACTAATGAGTACCAAGTAAGTCCTTGTTGCACAATTGAGGAGAGAGGGTGATGGGAAAGTAATAAAAGACACACAGAATGGGGTCCCTCTCTTCATGCCCCATCTTCTAAAAGATATGTTTGAACCAAAGATGTTTAAACCTTGAGAGTCCTCACCAAGATGATGGTATGGTCACCATAAGGGAAGCCAAAGGTGGTGGTGGTAATTTTTGCTGCTCAGCATTCTCTCATACTTCCATTGGTAATAGCACCCTGAACTTTTTTTGAAGCATCTTATCTACTGTTTCCTTATGATGCATAGTCTTGTTCTGATAAGAAGGGGCAGGCAAGTGGCCTGAGTTATGCCACTTGGAGTTACCCTGTTGGGAATTCAAATTTTGAGTAGAATAATGCAAGGACACACACACACACACACACACACACACACACACACACACACCCCCCTCAACATCAACATAAAGTGCATACTCATTTGGAGAAGCTGTTGATTTAATTCTGCTACCCAAATCTTCAGATCCTAAAGCTACTCTGGTTTATACCTTTTTGAGTCTTGTTTTTCCGTGTTGCTTAGATTCTGTGTGATCTCCTATATGCCTCTACAAATTCAATTTGGGTCTAAGTTGCCCTATTTCTGCTGCTTGTAACTATATAACCCTAACTAATACATCAAGGCTATATACTCAGTTATTCTATAGACCAGTTAATATTAAACTATGCATATCTTAAGTCACTTTAGAGAAGGACTCTGTAGGTCACATAGGTGAGTGATTAGGTAGGATTTAAATAAACTGACTAATGTAAGTCAGTATGGCCCTATTTTCTTTTTTTTTTCTTTCTATTTTAAAAAAATATTTTATTTATTTATTCACAAGAGACACAGAGAGAAAGAGACACAGGCAGGGGGAGAAGCAGGTTCCATGCAGGGAGCCCGACATGGGACTCGATCCTGGAACTCCAGGATCATGCCCGGGGCCAAAGGCAGGTGCTAAACCGCTGAGCCACCCAGGGATCTCTGGCCCTATTTTCTGAAAGACAGATACCACATTATAAATATCCTGCAAACTTTTTTTGCAGTCATTTCATTAACTGTACTAAGCACTGAATCAAAAATCAGAAGTCCTTACTGCTTGACCTAGTTCTGCTACAAAACGGCTATGTATTTGTGGACAAATTACTTTCCTTCTCTGAGCTTATTGCATATCTGTAAAAGTAAGGAGGTGGGGGATCTTCAAGTATTCCACTCATAGGTTGGAGTTCTAAATGGAAAAAATGGAAAAAGATGCTTTGATAATTGAGTAGATGCATCTCAAGACCTCTTTTTCTTGAAAATAATCATTTCCCTCAAATGGATTGGTAAGATGGAATTGAGTTCCATCTTGACTCCTTGAAGTAGACATCTTATGGTATGCATGTTATGATGGAGGATCCAGCACCTTTTTTGTACCTCTAATGATCTTACCATTCAAGAGGAGAGCTCCAAAGGTCAGGATTATTAAATAGCTCTCCTGTCATTTAACTGAAATCTAATTATGGACCAATTCCAAAGAGGTCAGCAACAAATGTAATTTATTTGTTAGCCATTATAAATGAGTTTTAGATTAATTCGGATTGCCAAGGAAAATTTGCGTCAAATAAAAATTCATCATAAATTTTATTGGATTTTTTTTTTGCTGGCAACTATTCAAATTTTCTAGTTCCTAGGTTCATCTGTATAACCGAAGAAGCACAAAGAAAAAATAGATGTCTCATTTAAAATAGTCTGAGTCCTGAGATGTATTTATCTTTTCATCATAGCTCCTCATCTTATATTCCTCTGACCTCCAAAAGCCACCCAAACCACAAATTTTCTAAAGTTACTCCTGACCTATTTCTGCTTTTTCTACAGTACATCTCTTTTGCAATTTAATGACATCATTTTGCAGCCCTGCGGTCAGTGGCCTTGAGCTGAGCACAATGGTCAGTTCATGTGGTGAAAGGGTAAATATCAAAAGATTCAGACCAATTCCCTCTAGCGTTCAATTCATCAGACACAATGAGAATACATAATTAATGGGAAAAACTTACTTCCTCCATGTATCATGGAAACTTAGACATACAAACTTCTAAAACATAAATACTAAGATGTGTATTGGCTATATCAATGTAGTTTTTCTTACAAAAATAATTTCAGAACACATTCCTTCCTCAATTGCTATTTTAAGAAATTTTATCAGTTGGCATCAAGATTAAGGTTAAATGAGATAATATATGGAAAGCCAGGTAGTGCAACATTGGGACTTTTGTACAGGTGTCAGCTCTTGAGGTTTGACACTGAGTTGGGCACTGTTATGAATTATACTCATATCACATTATCTGATACTTACTGTCCCTTAAAATAGATGCTATCATAACTGCATTTTCCTAACAAGGAAATGGAGGCTCAGAGAAGAGTATAAGCCCACAAAGAGCCAGGGAATGGCAGAGCTAGGGTTCATATCAAAGTCTCCTATCGTTCATTCTTTTAACTACCTTACCATGTTTATAATTTCATGGTGAATCTGAAGGAAAAAGAAAGTAGACTGTGGTTTCTTGAAAACTTTGAAATGTTGAATAAGTATTATGCCAAATGGGGGGGGGGGATGTTTTTCTTCTTTTAAATGGCATTGTTAGGAATTACTGCATATGTACCTATGATACCTGATTGTCTTGTCTGTAAGCCACCAGCATACCTCATGATCTTATATTGGAACTGATAGGCTGGGGTCTTCCTGGTGGTGTGGTTTAGAGGTGAAGAGAAGTCACTATCAAAAATGTTAGTTCCTTGTCATTGAGAGGTAAAATCTAAAAGGGTTGTGATCTAAGCAAACATCTTTTTGGATAGCAATCACCACTGGCCTTGCCTAGGGAAGAGATTGCATCCATAAGAGGATCCATCTGTGCTGTCTCCTCAAGAAAGGTCACATATTTATCTCCACACAATTTGACATCAGCCATTTGTCAGCCATGGTCACACGTGCTTGCTGTTGCCACGCTTTATCCTTTTAGTCAAAGCAGTAATTCCTTGTTTTCAGAGAGCAACTGTAGGGTGCCAGGTGTTGATATTTTAGAAACAAACAGCAGGAAGGACAGCTGTGGTGGCAGATTTCAATTTTTGAAGTCAAGCTGGTGACAGCATAGTATGCCCAATAAAATTAAAGAGTTTCAGATGTGAAGTCTTTGCATCTCCACAATAACGTATGATTTGTGATGACCTTTCTCAGAGGCACCCCCTCTGGAATTTACCTTGATTCTGTAGCAGGGAGCTTCAAAGAGTGGCTTCAGTAAGGTACTTACACCTCCTGAAGGCTGTCAAAGATCCTTCACATTTTCCCATGTGGAGGCCCTCTGCCATTGTGCCTGCTCTCATCATCATCATTCATCAATACACCCACTTTCGTGTCAATTCAAATTCAATGTGACATTTGCTTTCACTTTCCTTTGTGGGTCAATGTCCTTCTGAGCCTCACAAATGCTGGCTATGGCATAATTATTACTGCTTTGGCTCATAATCATTTGTTGGTTCTGATTTAATTAAAATAATAATTCAAAGTGGTTTTTATGGAATCTTTTGTTTCTCAGGTAAAAGCAGCACAGAGCTAACAAAATTCAGTCCTCTAGATTCTTCAATAAGGTGGTTAAATCAGAACCACAAATAAAATGAAATTACAGTTCCCTATAGGAGTAGTAGGACATTACTTTGATATTTTATTAATAGCTCTGTCTAATGGTTTTAGGAAATGCTGTGTTCACATTGGTACCTGATTTCTTTGAGAATCTTATGAAAGCCATGGCCTCTTCTTAGAAAAAGATGCAAATATGTTCAAGGTTTTGTACATATTTTCAGGTTTCCACGGATCCAGAGACAGCTTTACAATGTGTGCTCTAGATCTGTGCTGAGAGATCTTTTTGTGATAAAAAATATTCTCTATCTGTACTATCCAATATGGCAGCCACTAGCTACATGTGGCTATCAAGTAGTTGAAATATAGCAGGTGCAAAAAGTTTTGAATTACATTTTGAATTAACTCAGTTTAATTTAAAGAGTCACATGTGGCTGGTGGCTACTATATAGGACAGCTAGCTAGCCTTGCGTAAGTCATTCTTCATTTTCCCCAATCTCCCCTAGCTCTAGGTGACCATTAATTAATTTTTTTCACCATAGATTTGTCTATTCTGAACATTGTATATAAATGGAATCATACAGTATGTGATCTTCTGTTATTGGTTTCTTTAGATCATTCTGTAAGTAGTTCTTATAATTCTGTTAAGGTTTATCCATGATGTAGTATCAGTAATACTAATCATGACATATTAGTACTTTATCCCTTTATATTGTTGTTGAATAGCATTGTATTATATGAATAGACCACATTTTGTTTATCCATTTACCAGGTGACCAACATTTGAGGTCTTTTCACTTCTTGGCCATTATGAATGATAATGCCATGAACTACTCATGTACAAGTATTTGTATGGATGTATATCTTAATTCTTCGGTATGTACTGAGAAGTGGAATTGCTAAGCTTTATGGTAACTCCATCCATAATATTTTCAGGAACTGCCAAACTGTTTTTCTAAGTAGCTATACCATTTTATATTCCTACCAGAAAAGTATGAAGGGTGCAATTTGTCCACATCCTCAGCAAGGCTTATTTTAGCATCCTAAAGGGGATGAAATAGTATCTTATTGTAGTTTTGGTTTGTACATCCTAAATAGTAAATGATGCTGAGCATCTTTTCATGTGCTTATTGGCCATTCGTGTATCTTCTTAGGAAAAATATTTAGTCAAGTCCTTTGTCCTTTTTTTGATTGGGTTGTCCTTTTATTATTGAATTATATGAATTCTTTATATGTTCTGGGCAAGTACATATATATATATATGTAAAACTATATAAATGTATTTGTAAATACATTCTTTCATTCTCTGGATTGTCTTTTCACTTTTTGAAGTACAAAAGTTTTGAAGTACAAAAGTTTTTAATTTTAATGAAGTCCAGTTCTTTCTTTCTTCTTTCTTTCTTTCTTTCTTTCTTTCTTTCTTTCTTTCTTTCTTTCTTTCTTTCTTTCTTTCTTTCTTTCTTTCTTTCTTTCTTTCTTTCTTTCTTTCTTTCTTTCTTTTCTTTCTTTCTTTCTTTCTTCTTTCTTTTTCTTCTTTCTTTCTTTCTTTCTTTCTTTCTTTCTTTCTTTCTTTCTTTCTTTCTTTCTTTCTTTCTTTCTGCAATTGGTGTCATATCAAAAAGAAAAGAACGTTGGGGCTCCAGGGTAGCTTAGTTTTTTAAGTATCTGCCTTCAGCTCAGGTCATGGTCCCAGGGGCCTGGGATAGAGCTCCATGTCAGGCTTCCTGGTCAGCGATTAGCCTGCTTTTCCCTCTCCTCCCTGCTCATGCTCTTTGTTGCTACCCCTGTTTCTCTCTCTCTCTCTCTCTCTCTCTCTCAAATAACTAACTAACTAACTAACTAACTAACTAACTAAATAAATAAATAAATAAATAAAATCTTTTTAAAAAAGAAAAAATGTTGTCTGATACAAGGTCATGATGATTTACTCCAATGTTTTCTTCTAACCATTTTCTAGAATTAGCTCTTTTACTCCAGTCTATAATCCATTTTGAGTTCATTTTTATGTATAGTGTGAGGAAGGGGTCCAACTTCATTTTTTGGATGTGGATATCTATTTGTACCAGTACCCTTTCTTGAGAAGACTATTTTTATTTTTCCTGATGTCCCTCTTGTCAAAAACTACTTGATCATAAATATAAGGGTTTATTTCTGGATTCTCAATTCTTTTCTACTGATTTATCTTAGGCTGGTACCAAACTACTGTAGCATTTACTGAGTTTTGAAATTGGAAAGTATGACTTCTACAGCTTTGTTCTTCTTTCTTCTAGATTGTTCTGACTATTCTGTACCTTTTTCATTTCTCTATGGATTTTAGGATGCATCTGTCAATTTCTGTAAAAACAAATTCAGCTGGGACTTTGATAGAACTTTCATTAAATCTGAAGATTAATTTGGGGAGTATTGCCAACTTAACTGTATTGTCTTCTGATCCATGAACAAGAATTCTATATACCCAAATATATTCAATTGAAATTCTTCTCCAGACATCCTTTTTCATTCACTTCAAACTTTTTTATATCCTACTGCTAACATGGAATCATTTTCAAACTCTAACATTATAATGGTATTCATTATGATGATATTATTTTTTATGAAACCTCAACTTATTCTTTATTTATCTACTCAATACTTTTAATGTGTTTCTATTACATTCCCTGTACTTCACTGAGCATTGACAATTTTAATAATTTTTATCTTTTCTCTCCCCTACCTTTTTTCCTGATTAGCTTAGCTAAAGGAATGTCATTTTGCTGATCTTTTCAAAGAACGAACTTCTAGTCTCAGTCATTTTTTGGCATTATTTTCTAGTCTTTATTTCATTAACTTCTTTATTAATCTCTATTTTTTCCTTCTTCTTGCTTGCTGTAGGTTTAGTTGGCTCTCCTGTTTCTAGTGTCTTAATATGGAAAGTTTATTGATTTGAGATCTTTCTTCTCTATCACTATAGATACTTACAGCTATAAATATCCTTCTGAAAACTCCTTTAGCTGCATCCCATTAGTTTGGTAGGTTATGTTCCTTTTCATTTATCTCAAAGCATTTTCTAATTTCTCTTGTGACATATTTGATCCATTGGTTAATTAGGCATATAGGTTCATTTTGAGGTGTAATTTGGTCCAAAAGATTAATTATAGAAGGGAAAAATGCTAACTTCTCAGCTGCTATGTTTCGATTTTTAAGAAGAGGTCATTTGGACTTAGCAAATAAACACATTCTGTACTCATCATGTTAATTTTCATTACTATACCTTTACACTGCTTCTCAAGTTTTAATATGGACATAAGTCACTTGTGGATTTGGAGTAAGTAGGCTCTATGCAACTGTTTACTCTTTGTGATTAGGTTCAAATGGCCCTTTCTCCCAAACTCCTGTCCTCTGTTCCTCTAGTCAGAGGTGGATATAGGATTTCCTATAACTTCTAATACCTTCCTCATACCTTTTATTTTTTAAGATTTTATTTAGTTATTTATTTGACAGAGAGAGAGTGCCAGAGGGCACGAGTGGGGGGCAGGAGGTGGGAGCAGGAAACAACAGAGGGAGAAGGAGAAGCAGGCTTCTCACTGAGCAGGAGCCTGATGCAGGATGAAGGGCTCTATCCCAGGACCCTGAGATCATGCCCTGAGCTGAAGGCAGATACTTAACTGACTAAGGCTCCCAGGTGCCCTCTTCCTCATACCTTTTGTCTGCACTTGTCCCATTCTTGTAATCATTCTGTATGTATTACTTTCTTCCAAAGGACCATGTGACTAAGGAGATCAGATACACTGTTCCTTTCTGTTTCCTTTATCTCTACTGTTTTGGTTTAGTGTCTGACAGCTCAGATTAGATGCTTATTAACTATCCCCTAAACCAGTAATGAAAGTTAACACTTATTGTGTGTATACAATGGGTCAGCACAGTGTCAGATATCTTGTAGTCATCGTCTCATTTAATCATCAGACTAGCCCTATTTGGAAGGTCCTATTATTATATTCATTTTGCAGATGAGAACTGAAAACTTATCCATACCTATGATCAGTCGAGTTTGTCCTGGCTCACTTAGAAAATTACCTCAGTCTCATTTAACTACACTGGCCAAATCTCCGAGGAACATAATACATGCTATATTTTATTTGTGTGTACTTTGGCAGCCAGTTCAGAAAAAGAAAAACAGCAAAAAAACCTTTTCCTCTTTTGTCTACATGGGACAGGGAGATGGGGTTGCAGCCACATGGATATTGATACTCTAGCTCTGCTCTCATTTTTTCTTAATTGGTCAGTGACTTTATCTCTCATCTTATATCTTGCCTTAGACCCCTCTCTTCCATGTTTCCTCTAAACTGTGAATTTGGGGATGCCTGGGTGGCTCAGAGGTTAAGCAGCTGACTTTGGCTTAGGGCGTGATTCTGGAGTCCCAGGATTGAGTCCCACGTTGGGCTCCCTGCATGGAGCCTGCTTCTCCCTCTGCCTATGCCTCTCCCTCTCTGTGTATCTCATGAATGAATATATAAAATCTTAAAAAGATAAAATGTGAATTTGATTATGTCAATGGTTGAAGTTTTTAGTAACTCATAGTTGCCCTATATTATCCAAATCCACTAGTTCAACTGTAAATGCAGATTGTGAATCCTGCAGGCAATTTGTCTAACATCTCTGCCTGCTATATACTTATGCCACAGTATTTCTGGAATCTAGGCTGACTATCCTTTCCTCAAACAGAACATACTTTACTCCTTCGTGTCTTTGCACAATCTCTTCCCACTGCTCTCAATTGTTCTTATCAACCTGCCCCTTATTCACTCATCCTTCAGGAATGAGTGAATTACTGAGAAATAACTGAGAAATAACCTCAGTCCACCCTGAGCTTTAGGCTTCTTCTTTTTGCACTTGTTTAGGATTATATACATAATTCTGATGCCATAGTTGCCATATTGTATGATAATCTATGTCTCCATTGCTAGTCTGTGAGCTCCTTAAGAGTAAGGAATGCCCATCTTCATATTTCTAGCATCTAGCACAGGACTTATCACTCAACAGATGTGGTTGAATAAACAAATTTGTTCAAAATATAAATGGTTTGGGACGAAGACACCAACTGTTAACCTTATCTACAGAGTTCATTCCCATGCATTCCCAAAGCTCTCCATGTGCCCAGTTTCTGCAGTAAATATCACATCTGCTTTGAATTAGTGTGGATTTGTACATGGGATTGTGAGCTCCTCAAAGGGGCTGGCATTGCAGCACCTTCATCTCTGCAGCTCTCGGCTCACATAGGATATTGTCTTGCACACAGAAACCATTCTGTAAAGATTTGCAGAGCTGAAATGAGTTTAAGTAGTTTCTTGGGTTTTAGCTAAGTTATTATAAAGCCTCCCACCACTCTGGGGAAACAATTATCTCCAACACAGGAGTGAAGGATGTATCGCAATGCTGTTTGATGTTTTGTACTCTCACATTCCTATGGCAGGAGAAATCTTCAAACAGATGGGCATACTGTCTATTCTGATTACATTGGTCAAACCTGACACAGATAACAGCAACAGTGAGTGTAAAAAGACGGGAGTCGTTTTAGAAGGCAAAAGTCAATGGAAGAAGTAGTAATGATGTATAGAGGGAAATATATTTCAGTTTAAGACTACGTTCCTAATTCCATCCTCTTTTTCTTTTGTTGTATCAGAAATAAATTTGTGGGTGACTATCAGAACATGGCTCTCTTAAATGACTTCTTCACATAGCCGACTCTGGCTATCTCACACTTATTCTTACTCGTCAATCTGCAAATGTTTATTGACCATCAGCTAAGCAGAAAGCACTGTGCTAGGCACCACTAGGACAGAAGATTAGGTAGAAAAAATACAGAATCAGAAAACCTTATTGGGTAGTTTAAAATATCTTCAATATCAAATTTAAGAAAGATTATATGCAAGCAGCAAGATTAATACCAGGCAATATGGGTTTTTAAATTTAAACTTGCTGCTGGATATTGCAAAATCAATGGCTGAGATAATAATTCTAATGGTTATATATTATCAACATTTGCTGCTCTAATTGAAATGAATGCACCTGCTCCTGGGATGAAGACAAATATTAATATGGCCACTGCCTTGTTTGCCAACCTCATCTCCTACCACCAATCACACTCCTCCCCTCCTCCATGCACTTCAGCAGCACTGGCCTTGATTCAGAGTCTTGGACACTTCCTGCTTCCATGATAAAGTTTGCTCATACTGTTCCTTCTGCCTGGAACATTCTTATCTCCCTTCCCCCATTCATATGAGTAATCCCTATTTATCCTTTACATATCAGCTCAATGTCACTTCCTCAAAAAAATGTCACTTCCATGGCTTACAGTTTATATCTTCCTCTTTTTTTTTTTTTTTTAAATATATCTTCCTCTTATACACACTCCCTCAGTACCATAATCTCCTTCAGGGTATTTATGGCAGTTGGAATTTTGCTTTTTTAAAAAAAATTCTTGTTCTTTTTTTTCTCATCTGTCTGTCACCTCTTCTAGACTATAAGTTCCATGAAAGTAGGGATATGATTTCTCTGTGTTTACCACTAGCTCCTCAGTGCTCCACAAAAGTGCAGGGATGGCACTCCATAAAAACATTGTTGAATAAATGAATAAAAAATAAGTTGAGGTGTCTTGAAAAATAAAGTTACTCTAGTGATTACTGTTATTATACCAAAGTTTAAAAATGATTCTATTTTAGCAGATAGAGATAAACAGGTGTGAAATGAAGGACAGAAAAAAGCTATGGACAAGATTGTTGGAAAAAAATCTCAGATGACTATATTCAAAGATACAGATTCAATGTGAATTCTGAAAACATGAAGAATGATAGACAAGATGCCTTATATACAAAGGTAATTGATAAATTATAAGAAGCTTCTCCAAAAGCTGTGATGGTAAGAAAAATATGGCCACAGATATTTCATGCTCTAATGATAAGGAAACAAAAACAGGCAAATCATCTTCACATTTATGGTAGAAATGTAGACTTTTCCAGGATTGAGTCAGAGACCCAGAAAATATAACTACTTCGGAGATCAGTCAATCAAAACTGTATCTGAATCCACCCTGGAGACTTCACCAATGTGAACTATGAACTAAGCACATAAATTATGTATCCAAGAGTGAAGTGATGGTGTGAGTATGTGGAAATGAAAAACTGTGATTAATACATACATCAAAAATTAGAATGCTTTGCCAGTTGGTGATTTGCCTTAATCTCCTCTCCCTGAGAGCTCATGTTGCAAAAGATGCCAGTTGTTCAATTTGACACCACCATTTGTTTTTGGTGGACCACCTAGAATTGGGCCTTAGACTCCATTCTGCATTGAAAGAAATAAGGAAATGGCTTCTTTCTTAGCCTCAAAGAAACCATTGAGCTGCCATATGATATGCATGGCCAGGTGAAATACTTAAGTTCATAACTAAACTCTCCTTTATGAAAACAGCCTGTAGAAAACTCTTGGCTAGGAGTGGGGTAGGTGTTTTCCAAAGGTGACTTCCAAAATCTACAAGGACCTAGCACAAAAGAACCTGGTTCCCTCCTTAATAAAGGAATCCCTTAACAGAATAGGCTTGTATTCTGATAAGCTAAACATTGTTTACCTCTGCTTACCAAAAGGAAGCAGTTTGGGGGATTGCCACAATGTGAAGTTCCCAGACCCATGGGAACTGCTTGCTCTGAAAGAACATTCCAAACTGTTTTCTCTGCTTCCGTTCATCTTTATCCTCCATCGCTTCCTAATTCCTGGTACCATGTGTTTTCCTGGCTCTGTTAAGTGGTAGGCTCTTCTGCAACATGACTCTTGTGAAGAGCCCATGATTAATTATGGAAGAGACTAAAGCTTGGATAATCAATTGTGCAATGCACCTGTTCATAACCAATTTCATGGTTGTTCTCACCCTCTTAATGGCACATGGCCAAGTTCTTCAAGGCCTTTGGTAAATCTGAACATGTGGGGTCTATACAAAGTCCTCTGGGCATAATGTTAGTGGTAACAGAGAGTTACTTGGCTATACAATACTTACTAGAATGACAGAGAACCTCTTTTTTTTTAAAAGAAAATTTGGCAATATTCACCAAGCATTAGGAAATGTTCATAGCTTTTGACACAGCATTAACAGTTTTTTGTAAAAACAACTCTAAATAAATAATCCATATACTGAGAAAAACTATATACACAAATACAGGTATTGCTGCACTTGTGTAATAGCAAAGAAATAGAAACAAATCAAATGGGAAACAGAGGAATTGTCAAGTAAAATGTGCTATCTCCACTTGTGGAAATTAAATCCATCATCAATGGCAGTTATCAAGATGAGGAAGCAAAATGAAAAAAAAATCACTCATGACTAATGTGAAAAATGGAATAAAAATTTAAATGTAATTTAAATAGAAACTTAAATATATATGCAAATTATAAATAATAAAATGTACACACATAATTATAATAAAATGCAAGCAGAAGGCACATTAAATTGTCCCAGGAGACTTTTTAAATTGTGGAATTGCTAGCTGTTTTAATCTTCATCTTTATTTTCTAAATGTACAGTCTTGTGTGATTTTTTTAAAGAGCATTTTATAAAGATATAATTAATGTACTATAAAATTCATTCTTTTCCAGTGTACAATTCAGTGGTTCTTAGCACATTCATAGAGTTGTGCAACTACTACCACTATCTAATTCCAGAACATTTTCATAAGGCCTAAAAGAAACTTGGTACCCATTTGCAAGCATTCCCCATTTTGCCCTCCCACTAGCACTTAGCAACTAATCTCCTTTCGATCTACATATATTTGCCTATTTTGGAGATGCTGTATAAATGAAATCACACAATACAGACCTTTGTGCTTGGCTTCTTTCACTTAGCATAACGTTTTGAAGGTTCAAGTTTGTATCACGTATACAATACTTAATTCCTTTCATGGCTGAATAATATTCCATTATATTGCTACAACGCATTTTATTTATTTATTTTTCAGTTAATGAATATTTGGGCTGTATCTGCTTTTGGCTATAATGAATAATGCTGCTATGAACAATCAACTCAGGTGATTATTTTTATTTATTTTTGTTTTATTTATCATTGGTATATATTTAGGGGTAGAACTGCTAGGTCATATAGAAACTCTATGTTAACTTTTGGTGAACTGCCAAACTCTTTACTAAAGTAGTGGCACCATTTTACAATCCCTGCCAGCAATATGTGAAGGTTCCAATTTCTTCACATCCTTGGCAACACTTGTTATTGTCTTTCCTTTTAGCCATTCTACTGAATGTAAAAGGATATCTCATTGTCATTTTGAAATGTATTTCCTTAATGTTTAATGACGTTGAGCACTTTTTCACATGCTTATTGTGCAGTTGTATGTTTCTTTGGAGAAATGTCTATATAAATTCTTTACCCATTTTGGGGCAAAGGTTATTTATTCAGTTTTATTGTTGCATTGTAAGAGGTCTTTTTATATTCTTGATGCAAGTCCCTTATCAGATATATGATTTGCAAATATTTTTTCCACTCCATGGGTTATATTTTCACTTTCTTCATAATGTTCTTTGAAGCCCAACTATTTTTAATTCTGATTTATTTATCTATTTTTCCCTTGTTACTTGTGTTTTTGATAATATATCTAAGAAACCATCACCTGATACAAGGTCTTAAAGATTTACTCCTATGTTTTTTTTCCTAAAGTTCTTATAATTTTAGCTCTTAAATTTAGGTATGCCATACATTTTTATTTAATTTTTATGTATTATGTGAAGAAGGGGTCCAACTTCATTCTTTTATATGTGGATATTCAATTGTCCCAGACAGTTTGTTGAACAGATTTTCTTGGCACATTTGTCAAATATCAACTGACCATAAATTAAAGGGTTTATTTCTGAATTTTCATTTGTATTTCACTGATCAGTAATGTCTATCCTCATGAAACAGCATACTGTTGTGAACACTGTAGCTTTTTTTTCTTTGAGAGACTGAAAGAAAGCACGTGTATGGCAGGGGGAGGGCAGAAAGCGAGGGAGAGGGAGGAGAGAGAGTATTAAGCAGACTCCACACTGAGCATGGAACCTGAAGCAGGGTTCAATCTCACAATCCTGATATCATGACCTGAGTTGAAACCAAGAGTTGGACACTTAACTGACTGAGCCACCCAGGCACCCAAACATTGTATCTTTATAGTAAGTTTTGAATTTATGAAATGTGAGTTCTCTAACTTTGATCTTTTTAAAGATTGCTTTAGCTATTCTGAGTCCTTGTATTTTAGGCAAATTTGAGAGTAAGTTTAGCAATTTCTGCAGAAATGGCAGCTAAAATTTTGATAGGGATTCCAGTCAATCTATAAATCAGTTTACTACCTGAGCAATATTAAGTCTTTTGATCCATCAGCCCAGAGGTTTTTTTTTTCCATTTTTTTCATTTTTCTGAATTTCTTTGAATGATTTCTTGTAGCTTTCAGTGTACAAGTTTTTTACTCCTTTTGGTAAATATATTCCCGGACATTTTTATTCTTTTTGATTCTATTATAAAAGAAACTGTTTTCTTAGTTTCATTTTTGAATTATCCATTGTTAGTAGATAGAAATACAATTAATTTTTGTATTTTGTTCTTGTGTTCTATAACATCACTGAACTTCTTTAATATGTGATTTTAAAATCAAAATGAACCATCTAAGAAGAAGGGAGATTTGAGACCCCTTAAATCTTACACAAAGGATGTGGGTACTGTAGGAACCATCATCTACAAGTATGTTGCCTGCTGGCATGAGAAGTAAGTGGGAGCCCAGGAACCTTATTGTGGTGGCCCGATGGTACACTCAACTAGTGTGTCTAGAAATAGTGGATAAAAAGATAATATAACTTGTGTTATGGATTGAACGTTTGTGTCCCCCTCAAAATCTATCTTGAAGCCCTAATTCCCAATGTGATGGTATTTACAAGTGGTGCCTTTGGAAGGTAATTAGATTTAGATGAAATCATAAGGCTAAAGCCCCCTTGATGGGCTTAATATCTTTATTAAGAAGAGACCATGTTATTTCTCTGCTATGTGAGGAATGAGAATGTTGTAGCCATACAATGAGAAAGTGGCCAACTCCAAATGAGGAAATAGGCCTTCACTGGACATTGAATTTGGACTTCCCAATCTCTAGAAATATGAGAAATAAAATGTTGTTTAGCTACCCAGTCTATGTTATTTTATCATAGCAGCCAGTACTAACAAATTGTTAGTGTATGGCTGAAATTGTAAGAAAGAAGGGCAAATCCCCAAGTTGAAAAAATAAACAACACAGAGTCCAGAGTATCAAACTGTCAGGCAAGTGAGATGACCCTGCACCAGCCCTGAAAGATTCCTGGGCTACTGGGGCTCTCATTTGGCTGTTTATGCTATAGGAACAGAAAATGAGACCTGCGACTTGATAAGGAAGGAAGAGAGAGGCAAGACTCTCAATAAAACTGGCCCTTCCAACAGTAGGACTCTGATGCAAATAGAACAGATGATCACTACCCCAGCGCAAGGAAGTAACAAGGGAGCTTATTTCTGTACCTTGGCTTTAACTGGGAAAAAGTAAAATTAAATTTTCCTGAGATAAATCAGAACTCTGAATTTGTACTCCTTGTGGCTTTTAGAGTCAAACTATATATGACTCAAATATAACAGGAACCCTACCAAATGAGAAAATAATAGAAACTTGTATGGTCAAGTGATACTCCTGGTCTGCCTGAGAAGGGACCATAACACCCACCTTGAAATGACATTTTGGTTACCCAGACCACTACATGGAATTTACATACACATACATAAAACAATCTATAGATAATACAAATACATAGCCATACCTAACAAAACATAAGAAAAAATGATCCATCCTGAGCAAGAATCAGCAAACAAACAAAAACCACCACAAAAACGAAACAGAAGGATTAGAACCATGGGGACTTCTGATAAGGCTACTATAGGATAAAGTAAATCAAATATATTGAAAATGAATTCAGGGATAAAACAAGGAATAAAAATCAAAAGGAAAGCATAATGCACAAAGAAACACCAAGAATACAAGAAAAATAACCCAGTTAAAGACAGGAGAGTAGACTCCTAACAATATGGAGAGAGCAGTGGGTGGAAGGAGAGAAAAGCCATCTAGGCTTATGAAAATGTATCTCTTTCTCAGCAGTCATGTTTAAGTTTGAAGGTATTAAGAAACACAATGTGCTTTTTTGTAAATGGCATCATATTTAAATACTGATGCTCTTCTCCAAATAACTCAAACAGCTGTATTTTTTCAACCATTAGCAATGAGTTCTATAATTAGACCGTCATAATAGAACCTGGATCAGAAGTCAAAAATGGGTAATCAGGTGTCACAATCACTTAGTTCCTCATGATTTGGACATCACATATGACTGAGAATGTCTCCTCACCCCTTTTAATGGCCCAGTTCACCTCAGTTCTGAATATCACTGGCTGAAACCATTCTATTCCTACCTTGCTACTTTCTATTCTGGAAATTAAACAAGGCATAGATGGTGCTCTATTTTTGAGTAGCTTCCTCTTTTAGAAACTGGTACCAAGTCTCCCAACTTGGAAACATATTCAGGTTTCCATTTCAGTATTTTTGTATTTTTGCAACTGATGGAATTCTTCAATGACAGTGATCTGTGTACAGTGATTTATAACCCCTTTTGGCTATTCAGGTCGTTGTCACACATGTCAGTAAATCTGACTTTTTTTTCTTTTACTTTTTTTTTGTACTGTGAATGCTACCACCTTGTTTCTTATATTCTCTTTCCTTTCAAAGTCATTCCAGTCATTTACTTTCTGTTCCAATTAAAAAACAAAAACCGAAAGGACACAAATGCTGGCTATTCTTCAAGAAACTTGTAGTTTCTTATAAATGCATGGAATGTATTTTTCATTTAGAGAAAACCTAAATTTCCAAGTGTTTATTACTGGACAAATCTTAATCCATAAACAAGATTCTCAGCATTTACATTCTCACATTATTTTTCTTAGAAATGTCCCTCTAACAATTCAAATTAATAGATCCTCAGAATTGGTTTCATTATACTTTAAATGAAGACAAAATATATTCTTTCTCCTTAAAAGACATTAAATTCCCTAAGAGTTACAATCTATACTTTTTTTTCCCCCAGATCTTGGTGATTTTCTTATTTTAAAATAAGGCACAGAAGCTAATTGTGTGCCAATGATCAAGCCCATGAGGGTTGAGTATTTGCTATCTGGAGCTAGATTTCTAAAGAACATTTTTGCCCATGGGGCACGCAAGTCAGGCGTTAGGGATCGTTTAGCAACTTGTCCCTACTTTAAAATCATTAGAAGTCACTAAGCTTTCTACTCACAACTGAGTCTTTTCTTTAATCCAACAAGAAGTGGTCCTATTCTGTCAGAGAAGGGCCTGGGTCCTCATGAATCACTTCCTTTGTTTGGCCTATGAATGCATCTGTTGGACCAACTGGTTTCAGACTGTAAAAATAGGAGCACCTGCATAATTATGCTAAAACAAAATGTAGTTGCTTCAATTCTCCATTTAAAAATAACCTGTATAAAAAAATACCAGAACGATGAAGAGTAAAATCCTCTGAAAATATGTTCATTATAAAACCAATGAGAACACTGGCAAAAAGTGTTCAAAATCAAATTTTCAGAACTCTGGAAATTAACCAAAGGCTTGCAACAATTCAAGGAGCATTTATGCAAGAAGAATGGTGGATGCTTAATTAAGAATATTTTATCTTGCTTCATCCAACCCCCACCTCGGACCAGTTCAACAGTAGCCTTGAAAATTAACAGCCTCACAACTAAGGTAACTGTGAAAATCTGTAGCATAGCAGTCACTGGAGGGGATAGAAAGGGTTTAGAACTTCCCAAATCCTCATTCCTAGAGAATTTTCTATATCTGACCTGCCTGGCATCTTCCTGAGAATCCCCACTTCCAGAACTCTTATTTATTTGACCTGACTCAGAGCTTGCTTAATGCAAACAGCCTTAGCCCAGAAGCATTTATTGAAACAATCAGTGGTAATTGTTCAACATTACAGCTCTCTGAGGTGAAGGCATCAGTTGGAGCAAACAAAAGAATGACCAAAAAATGTAAAAGGAAAAACAGAAGAATGAGATGTTTCTTGGGGGTTTTAAAGGGTTCCAATATAATTCTAGGAGATCTAGAAGGCCACATATATGTTTAAGGCTGTACTTCTGCACAGAAGAAAACCTCAGAAGACCCTATTCTCTCATCTCTAGTTGACCTTGAGGCTCTTCACAAACAGGAAGTGAAGGTTCAAACAAGGTTGTTCATTGCTTGCTAGAGCATTGAAGGCATGCCCCAGCAAGCATACAGAGCCCCTCAGCAAAGGCTGTGAGATTTGTTTGTTTAAAGAAGTTAAGAGAATTTCTATCTAATCATTAACTGACTACTAAGTTAACCGAGAGAGATTTTTTAAAAAATTTTTATTTATTATTTATGATAGTTACAGAGAGAGAGAGAGAGAGAGGCAGAGACACAGGCAGAGGGAGAAGCAGGCTACATGCACCGGGAGCCCGACGTGGGATTCGATCCCGGGTCTCCATGATCGTGCCCTGGGCCAAAGGCAGGCGCTAAACCGCTGCGCCACCCAGGGATCCCCGAGAGAGATTTCAGTGGCCACATATAACAAAGAATACAAACTTCGTAGCATTAGTTCCAAAAATTACTCAACAAACAACAACAACAGAAAGAACAACAAATAGTAACAAGCAAAGACTCCAAAAAGAGAGAGTTGCCACATTACATTACTCAAAGCATCCAGTTTTCAACAAAAAACTTTATGACATATAAAGTAATAGAAAAGTATGGCTTATACATGGGGGAAAATGTCACTAAAAATAGTCTTTAGGAAGATAGTGGACTTGCAAGACAAAAGGTTTAACTCAGCCAATCCAAATAAGTAAAAAACAGTATCCAAAGGACTAAAAGAAATTATGTGGATAGTGTCTATCAGACAGAAATTATCAATAAGGACAGAAAAATCATTTTAAAAAGAAAGTAGAAATTTTGTAGTTGGAAAGCACAAGAATAAATTTTTAAAAATCACTAGAAGAATTTGGGCAGTCCGGGTGGCTCAGCGGTTTAGCGCCGCCTTCTGCCCGGGGCCTGATCCTAGAGTCCCGGGATCAAGTCCCACGTCAGGCTCCCTGCATGGAGCCTGCTTCTTCCTCTGCCTGTGTCTCTGCCTCTCTCTCTGTGTGTCTCTCATTAATAAATAAATAAAATCTTAAAAAAAAAAAAGAGTCACAGGGACCAGTAGCATACTGCCATGTGTACCAATATATGCATAATGGGAATCCCTTAAGGAGAGACGGGAAAGAAATGGATAGAAAGAATATCTGAAGAAATAATGAATACCTCCCAAGAGGTATTCCCAAGAGAATACCTCCCAAGTTTGATGAAACATGTTAGTTCATACACTCTAGAGGCTCAATGAATCCTCAATAAAATAAACTCAAAGACATACACACTTGGTATGTCATGGTCTATCAAAAGCCAATGACAAAAGTGAAAAACATAAATTGTCAAAAGATAATGACAAAAAATTTTGAAAGTAACGAGAAGTGATTCATCAGAAATAAACAATTCCTAGTAATAGCTGATTTTCATCCAAAGCAATGGAGTCCAGAAGGCAGTGGGAATTCATACTCAAAGTGCTGCAAGAAAAAGACTGTCAACCAAGAATTCTATATCTGACAAAATTATCCTTTAAAAAAAAAAAAAAAACGAAGACATCAGACTTTTTAAGTGTTGGAATTCCTTGCTAACAGACCTACAAAAAATCCTAAAGGCAGTACTTCAGGCTGGAATGAAGGGATACCAGACAGCAGGTTGAACCTACAGGAAGAAATGGAGAGCACCTAACTACATAGATGAATATAGAAGACAGCCATGAATGAATTATAAAAGTGTGTTGATTGGCTTATCATGTATGAAGATGTGATTTTTATTACAATAATAGCACAGAGGAGCAGGGAGGAAATGCTGCTATAAAAGAACAAAATGTTGTATGCTATTGAAATTAAATTTTTATTATTCCAAACTAGATTTTTATGTTAAGATGCTAATTATAATTCAGGGCAATCACTAAGAAAATTAGGCAAAACACATAATGAAAGAAATAAAAAATTAAAATGGTACACTAGAAAATATCTATTTAACACAAAATAAATCATTAATGGACAAATAGTGAAGTATAAAAGGACATAAAACATATGGAGAGTAAATAACAAAATAGCAGATGTAAATCTCATCGTATCAATAATGATATTAAATATAAATGGGCTAAATGCTCTTATTAAAAAGCAGAAACAGGAACAGGAAGAATGGACAAAACATTATAATCCATCTGTATGCTGCTTATGGGAGAATGGCTTTCAAAAAATGAATAGGTTGAAAGCAGAAGGAAGAAAAAGATATATCAAGCTAACAGTAATAAAAAACATTATTGGGGTTATAGTATTAAAGTAAGTGTTTAATATAAAAAAATATTTTATGACAAAAAAATGTTATTATAGGGGCACCTGGGTGGCTCAGTTGGTTAAGCGTCTGCCTTCAGCTCAGGTCATGATCCATGATCCTGGGGACCTGGGATCAAGCCCCACATCTGGCTCCCTGCTCAGGGGGGAGTCTGCTTCTTTCTATCACTCTGCCCTACTCCCCATCCCTTGCCCACTCACACTTTCTTGCACACATGCTCGCTCGTTCTCTCTTTCAAATAAATAAATAAAATATTTTTTAAAAAGCAACTATAGTGCTTGCTTCAGCAGCACATATACTAAAAAGCTACTATAGAGCAAGGACATTTTATAATAATGAAGTGATCAATTAATCAGCAATACATAACAATTGTAAACATAATATGCATCTAACAAAAGAACCTTGAAATAGATGATACAAAAAGTGGCAGAACTGAAGGGAGTAATGAATAATTCCATGATAATATTGCAGACTTCAGCTCTTCACTTCCAACAATGAATAAAACAACTAGGAAGAAGACAGAGAAGGAAAAAGAAGACTTGAAAAACACTATATCAAACTAGGACTGTCAGACACCATGCAACATTTCACCCAAGAACAGGAGAACATACATTCTTCTGGAAAGCACATGAAACATTTCCAGGATTAACTGTGTGTTAGGCCATAAAAAAACCTGAGTAAATCAAAAAGGTTTAAAAGTATGTTCTCTAATCACAGTGCAATGTAATTGAATCAATAACCCAAGGACATTTTAGAAGTTAATAAATATGTGGTCATTAAACAACACAGTCTTAAATAGACAATGGATCAAAGAGGAAATCACAGGAAAACTAGAAAATACCTTCAGAAGAACAAAAATGAAAACCCAACAATACATGAAATGTACTTAACAGGAAATTTAGAACTGTAAAGGCCTTATTAAAAGAGAAGGCAAGTCTCAAATCAGTAATCTAACCTTGTATATTTAAAAAAATTAAAAAAAAAACGTTAAGACAAGCAGAGGGAAGTAATTAATAAAGATTAAAGTGGAGATGTATGAAACAGAGAATGGAAAAACAAATCAACAAAACCAAAAGTTGGCTCTTTAAAAAGACAAGCAAAAATGACAAGCCTTTAGCTAGATTGACAAAAAAAAAAAAAAAAAAAAAAAAAAGAGAGAGAGAGAGAGAGAGAGAGAAAAGACTCAAAATACTGTATTGGGAATAAAAGAGGGACAACATTACCACTCTTAGAGAAATAATAGGAATTATAAAGGAATACTATGAACAACTTTACACCAACAAATTAGGTAACTTAGATGAAATAGAATAATTCCTAGGAAGACACAAACTACTGCAATAGAAGTAGACACAAACTGAAGCAATAGAAAACCTGAAGGGTAACATAACAAGAGAGAGAATTAATAACCCAATAATTTAATGTGAAAAACTAAGGCTCAGATAGCGTTACTGGTGATATCTACCAGATGTTTAAGGAAGAATTATCACTGATATTCACAAACTGTTCCAAAAAATAGAAGAAGAGAGAACACATCCCACCTCATTTTATGTGGACAGCATTACCCGAATACCAAAACCAGATAATGATATGACAAGAAAACTATGGACCAATATCCCTTAAGATTTAAAAATGGAAAAATCCTCAACAAAAAACTAGGAAACCTAACCCAGCTAGATATAAACAAGGATTATACACCACAACAAAGTGCAGTTTATCCCCCCAGGGATGGAAGATAATTCAACATGTGAAACATCAGGGTAATACACTATATTAATAGAATAAAGGACAACACTCACATGATCATCTCAAGAAACACAAATATTTTTTTAATTTTTATTTATTTATGATAGTTACAGAGAGAGAGAGAGGCAGGCTCCATGCACCGGGAGCCCGATGTGGGATTTGATCCCGGGTCTCCGGGATCGCGCCCTGGGCCAAAGGCAGGCACCAAACCGCTGCGCCACCCAGGGATCCCAAGAAACACAAATATTTGACAAAACTCAACACATTTTCAGGATAAAATATTGAACAAACAAGAAACAGGAGGCAATTTCCCCAATATGATAAATACTATCAATGAAAAAGTAACAGCTAACATTATACCTAATGGTTAAAGAATGCTTTTACACTAAGATCAGGAACAAGACAAGGATGTTCATTCTTGACACCTTTACTCAATATTGTACTGGAAGCTTTAGTCAGGGCAATTAGGCAAGAAAAAGAAATACAAGATAATTCAAATTAAAAAAAGGAAAAAGTAAAAATATCCCCATTTGTAGATCACGTGACCTTATATATAGAAAATTCTAAGGAATTCATTAAAATTTTATTAGATCTAATAAGTGAGTTATAAAGGCTGCAGAATACAAGCTCAATTAAAAAAATTAATTATGTTTATATGCACGAGTAATGAACAATTATAAAATAAACCACTATATTTATATTGGCATCAAAAATAATAAAATACTTAGAAATACATTCTTTAAAATATTTATTTTAGAGAGAGTGTGAGAGTAAGTGGGGGAAGGATAGAGGGAGAGGAAGAGAGAGAATCCTCAAGCACAATCCCCATGAGCATGGAGCCTGACTTGGGGTTTGATCCCAGGACCCCAACAAATTAGTTGCTCAACTGACTGAGCCACCCAGGCACCCCTATACTTAGGAATAAATTTAATAAAAGAAGTGTAGAACTTAGCACTGAAAAAACCATAAAATATTTTTCAAAGAAATTCAAGAAGACTTAAATAAATGGAAACACATCCCGTGTTCATGGATCACAAGACTTACTACTAAGATGTCAAGACTTTCCAAACTGATCTAAAAATTCAATCTAATCCATCTGTTGCAACTGTTGCAACTGCAAAAATGGACAAGGAGATCCTAAAGTTCATATGGAAATGCAAGGGACACAGAATAGCCCAAATAATCTTGAAAGCAACAATATTTTGTGGTTATGAAATGTTCTGAAATTAATGGTCATAGTTGTACTCTGTGTACATACTTTAAAAACCACTGATTTTTACACCTTAGAAGTTTGAATTTTTTGGCATGTGAAATATATCTCAAAAAAGCTGTTTTTAAGAAAACCTGTGACAGAGCAGTCTAAATGTATTGATCATGGGGAATTTAGTTTGCTTTCCCCCTATTTCTTTCACAGTAAGAGATGTGCAAGTATTTATACTTTACTTGGAATCATTTATCAAGAGTTGTTTTCTTGAAAATAATATTCAATGTCTGAATTCAGGGTAATTGGTCAGTGAAGAAATGGGTGTTTCTAAGGATGTTTTAGTTTGGCCATAACGAGCAACATTCACTAGGTGTGATCATTTCTGGCTTTGTAAATGTTCAATGAAACAATGATTTTAAGGATCTTTACAAAAATTATAAGAGGTCTTCTGATCGCCAAATGTCCGGTATATGATATGACCTTATCAATAGAAGGTCAGTATTGTTACAAGTAGACCAGCTGTCAAGGTTTTTAACCCTCTTGGTTAAAATCAAGAAAGCACATGCAAGCATCTTCTTTATTCTTTTATGCCAGATGTTGGTCTTCGTAAGATCAGCTCATCTGGATTCCTAAATTATGGATTGCTGACTTTCAAAACCCTAGGCTAACAAGTTTCCAAGGATAAGTAATGAAATAAATATTTCACCATGAAGAGCTGCAGGCCTCGAACACTAATGCTAATTTCAGATTCCATTTCCCTGTTTGCTTTCTTTTTGACTTCTTAGATTAAGTAGATGTGAAAAAGAAGAATGAGGGGAAAAAAAGCCTAAGGCTATTTGAAGAAACCAGTTATCACATATTGAAAAATCTTTTTAAGGTGCCTTATGTCTTTTGGAGAAATTATTGAAAGAAAAGTGTTTTGCATACAAAATTTATAGTGGAAATAAACCAATAATCAGGAGTTAGCCATTTATTTTAGCTCTTGATCTTTAGTAAAAATGGTACTGACTTTGAGATAATCCACCCAAACCCCTTTTTTGAGGACAACCGGCACCAGGATCAGAATTGCCTCATAAGACATAAAATTATCTATCAGGAATACCATCTGTATCAGCTAAGGCTAGTGGTGGGGTACATAATCTCAGGAATGAAGCCTGGAATATATATATTCATATATAAATATATATATTCAAATATAAAGTGTGGTATATGTATATATTACCTTATGTGGTAGACGCCATTGTGTCCTTTTTAAAAAGAAAGAAATTGAAGTTTAGGGGGACTTATTAACTAACTCAAGGTAACCAAGTCAGTAAGGTTTTTCTGAGATTTGCACCAGGATATGAGCTTCTAAAGCCCATGCACTTGACCATAATCCTACATTGCCTCCTCAAATTAAAAACAATCTATCATCCAAATAAAAATGGATAGCATGCAGTGAAGACCACTATTAAAAGGACAAAGGCAGAGCATCCTTCATTTGCTTGCCTTTTCCAAGTAACTATGAGTACTGTGTACAATATTCTTTCTTTCCACAAGTATGTATTATGTGCCTACCGTGTGCTTGAAACATACTCTTCAAACCTGTGTTTTAATTGAATGGAAAATTGAATAGGGTGAGAAGTCAAGAGAAAGTGGATTGCATCATTTTAACTATTTTGAGTAAGAACTTTAGCTGGACTTCAAGATAAGAATCTTTTTTGCAGGGATCCCTGGGCTCAGCGGTTTGGCGCCTGCCTTTGGCCCAGGGCGTGATCCTGGAGACCTGGGATCGAGTCCTACATCAGGCTGCTAGCATGGAGCCTGCTTCTCCCTCTGCCTGTGTCTCTGCCTCTCTCTCTCTATGTCTGTCGTGAATAAATAAATAAAATCTTAAAAAAAAAAAATCTTTTTGCAGATAGGTTTATTACCAACTGCCAAACAAACATATTGATAAGCAAAATAGTCATTTCTGTATCATAATGATTTTTACATATAAATGTCCTCATGTTCACTTGGGTTGTTACCTAAACATGAATCGTTTTCGGCTCACTTTTTTTTTTTTTTTTTTTTGGCTCACTCTTAAAGGACCGCTATTGGTCTTCTGATAGCATGTTAAAGGCAGTCACTAAAAAGAGGTTGATAAAAAAATAATAATAAAATAAAAAGAGGCTGATAGCATTAGCCAATTCTCCTGCAGAATACCAGCTAAAAGCAAACTGGATACTTGACAACCTTTATTTTGACCATTTTTGTTTTTCTCTATTTCAATTCCTGATAAATGTAAGAGGAAAAATTCTTGGCCCAAACTCGAGCCTGAAAAGATGGAAAGTGCTTTGTGGTGAAACAGGAACAGAAATAATTCACTTATCCTCCTTACAACCCTCTACAGCTTGGAAAACTTCTCACGCACACAGCGGAAGAAATCCAGCTTTTATCTGACAAGCTGTTTAAGAAGTTTGACCTCTGGCTTTCTTTACATTGCTGGAACTTAACTTTTTCATGTAGTAAGTGTCCAGCACATTTTTTTTTCATGCAAATTTTCTTGTCAAAACTACAAACGGACATTTGATCAAAGGTCAGCCCTCCTTCGTATTCCTGTTTGATAAAGAAATTTCTATTTCATCTTTGGCTGTCGGACCAGTTTAAGAACGTGTTACCTGCCAGAGAAATTACTGATGCATTTCTTCCCAGTCCTCTTCAAAGTTTTCCCGCCTCCCCTCATTCTCTTCCTTTAAATTTAATGGGTGTTTTAATTTGAATATATTTTCACTTTTTTAATGGGGTACTTAAGTTAGCTGCAGAAGGAATCAAAGTTTTGCTTGTTAACTGAGGTTAAGTTGCTGATAGAATAATCCTTAACCTTTTTTATCAGCTGACTTAGGACACAGGGTAAAACTTGTCGTTAGATATGCCTAAAGAAGGTAAGTTGTTACCTGGAGCTAGACAAGGACTTTGGTCTCTCCAAATACTCTTTTTGTCTTTATTTCAGATAAGAAAAAGTAAAACAATAAGGAAATTCTTAGTTTCTATAAATATGCTATTATTCTGCAGTCAATTCACACTGCAAGCTCAAGTTGAGCTCAAGTTGAGTTTACAAAGAAGCCGTTTAATCATTTAGGGCATGGGAGTTATGGAAGGGAAGGTTAACGATGTGATCCTGCTCGATGGGCAAAATTCCACTTGAATTTTCACAACTGTCTCAGCTAGTGGTAGGTGGTGTAGAGCCTTGAAGACTTAAGTTGTTAAAGCAGAGCTATTGACAAATTATATTGCAGAAGCAACACTGTAATGATCATGGCTGAAGAGAAAAAGCTCTTGATTATAACAAAACTTCAGACAAAGAAGAAATCACTGAGTGAAAATTGGGTGAATTAAGTGACACTGTGCCACGTAGGATACATCACTGCTTACAGGGACAATGACCCCTGGAAAAAGACACTTTGGAAGGAGACAGATGGGTTTGAACCCCAATTTTGCCAAATCCTAGGTATTTATAAATGAGTTTTCTGTGAGCCAACCAGCTCATTTTTAGGATGAAGATAAAGTTCCTTATGTAGGAGAACTCAGTAGATTCTATTCCTTTCTCTTTTACATATAATAAGTATATTTTTATGTAGTAGGTACGTATAAAGCAAATACGGTAATAATGTTGTGGGAAAGGTGGGTGAAAGATTTGTCTTCTTTATCCATGTAAGAAAGGGAAAATGAGAGAGGTTAACTGACCTGCTCAGCATTCCAGAGCTAGGACATGGGTCAAGCCTTCATGCTCAGACCTTCCCTGTCTCTAAGTCAACAATCCCTCTATTAATAGAAACTGGCACAGAAGGACTTTAAGAATTCCTGTGCAATGAGGACTCAGAAACCCTTCTCCAACAAAATACCATGGTTTGTTTACTTATTCAACATCCATTCTAGAAGTTTCATCCATTTAGGTGGAACCTCATGAAGCAAGGTGTTTTTTCCTGTTCAGTCTTTCTGATTATGAAAATCAGTGCACCAAAGAGAAACCACTTCCCTTTAGGGAAAGGACAGTGTCCTTATATTTTGTCCCCGGGATTCTAAAACCCTCTGCTTGCTACCTAAATACACCACCTAAATGCTTTTAAACAGATCCAAAGGATACTCTTAGGAAGTACTCTAGTCAGTCTCAAGGCAGGGTGGCAGGCAGAGACCTGATGGACTCACATCCCAGCAACTGTCGAGAGCTCAAATCCCTTATTTTTGTCTTTCAAAGCTCAGGAATATAGAGGGACTTCTGTTGCACACCACAATATCCCTTTCTTCCTTTTCTGCTTGCCTCACTTATGCCTCCATGCCACCATGGCGTTCCCTATATACCCTCATCCCCCCACCACCTAGAGGATCTTGCTTTTCTTTTCCACAATATTCCCTTCAGCCCTTTCTCTGTCCTTTATTATGTAGATTTACAAGGCATCTTTTCTCTCTACAGAGTGTTAAGTAGGGAGAACACTACCTATAATTCTGGGATTCTCTTCTTCATGAGCCAGGAGTGTGGGGGAAGGCTGAGAAAAAAGTCCCTTCACACAAGATTGATACAGCCCTTCTGTGCTGCTATATGCATCAGATCTAATTCTGTGAATAAGAAGGAAAACTGCTGGGGATAAAGGTTGTTTAGGACAGGGAGGCACCCTGGAGCAGTCATGACTTAGGAAGGTCACAGGTGGAGAGAAGTCAGGCATTTGCCTCTGCTTAGATGTTTATGGAGAAATTAATCAAGATATTGAAGTAATAGGGCCAGGAGAAGCTGATACTTAATGGTCTTGCCAACCTAGTCATCTTTCTTTTGCTTGCTGCCCCTCCCCTGGGTGAGCCGAGGCTCATTTTGAGTCCAGATTTTGAGTCCAGATTTTTCTTTTTTTTTTTTTAAAGATTTTATTTATTTATTCATGAGAGACACAAAGAGAGGCAGAGACATAGGCAGAGGGAGAAGCAGGCTCCCTGCAGGGAGCCTGATGCAGGACTTGATCTCGGGACTCCAGGATCATGCCCTGGGCTGAAGGCAGGAACTCAACCGCTGAACCACTCATGTGTCCCATACAGTCCAAATTTTTCAAAGTTGAAAGGTGTCCTCTCTATCATGTGGCTTCCCTATGGTCAACACATACTGGAAAGCAATGAGCAGCATGCTGGTGGTGGACTGAATTACCCTGCACTTCTTTTCCCATTTGTTTTTGAGAATTAGGACCAAGAACGTGTACTAGGAGGCAATGTGGTCACTGAAACTGCCTGGAGATATCTGAATGTGGTCCTCTAATCAAGACCATTACTATCACTGGCAGGCATTCAAATGAACCATGCTGCTTTCTTTCAGGGAGATGATTATCTTTCCTCATTTTTTTTTTTTTTTTTTTTTACAAGTGACAGAAGAATCTGGCTGCACCCAGAGCTGCTTGCAGGCTTCCTAGCTAATGGATCTTGGTATCCCTATGCCTGCTCAGCAATAACCTAAAAGGCAATACCTCTTGGAACTCCAAGTCCTGCAGCGCGCAAGTGGAAACTAAACACCACTTTATGAACAATTAGTGGCTGTGAATTTTATAAAGAGCAATGGCATTTATCTGCCACTTCCTACATGTTGTGGTGTGTTAGGTTGTCAGACAAATAAGCGAAATACCTCTAATGGGGTTCTTCTTCTTCCATCACAGATTTATTGAGAATATAATCCATATATCATTCAATTCATCTATTTAAGGTACAGGATTCAAAGGTTTGTTTTTTGGTTTTTCTTTTTAGAATATTCACAGAGTTGTGCAAAAATCACCAGAATCAATTATAGCACATTTTCATCACCTGAAATGAAATGAAATCTTGTACCCATTCACTCTTCATTACTCTCTAAGTCCCCAGCCCTAAACACCCTCTAATCTATTTTCTGTCACTATATAGTGGCATTCTTTGAATCCTTGCTTTTTAAACCAATGAAAGAAAATCTCTATTTCAGTGCTGAGGAATCCAGACGGTGTTAGGACTAGGGTCAGAGCTAGACGGTCTTAGTGAATTGAGTAAGAGCTCAGCCTCTAAGGAAGACAGACCTGTCTTTGTGCTGTGTGTCTTCAAATGAGATAACCTCTCTGAATTGATTTTCTCAACTACAAAATGGGAATAACAACGGCTCTCATTTCATGGGTCTATTCTGAATATGAAATGGGAATGCATAGAAAGCACTTAGCTTCAAGAGCTTCCAGCATTCTTGGAATAGCACAAGGGCTCATTACCTGTTAATTCATATTATCATAGTTATTCTTGTTAGACACAAAGCTTTCTGCAGAATGGATTCCAGTTTATGTAACAACTGCTACAGCTTAACGGTTCCACTTTACTTCTTCTGAAGTGACTGGAGTGGTCACTTAACAGTCCCCGTGAGAATGGCTTTAGAGCAGTGGAGACAGATACTGCAGTACAGCAGGCTGGGGCCAGAAGAAAAGCCGAGTGCATGCAGGCTGCAAAAGCAGACGGGTCTATTGAGAAATTGGGCAGCAGCCTCAGGGGGAGTTCTCTGTGTGATGAGGGTTTGCAGGAATCAGAAGACCCTGAGAAGGAAACGATGAAAGGAGCAAGGCTGGCAATGGCACAGAAAGAGGGTCAAGGTCACTAGGACAAGTAAACAGTCAAGACCATCCTGGAAATGGACATAACACAGGAATACAAGGGATTGGCCTCCATTATACAATAATGCCTCCTTCCTCTATGGTGCTCAATTTTACCAAACCTTCTGAGAATCTCATAAAACACATTTCAGAACTGCCTACCTATGGGCAAAAAGGGAAACGTTTATCTCTCATCTCCCTTTCTCCTAGGTCAGAGATGGTTCACTGGATAACTCCTCTGCCTTCCTGGGCTGAGAAACTGTGAATGCCAAGCAGGTTCCCAAGGGTGTCTTCACAATGTGGCTTCCAAGAGGCTTCAGGGCTGAAAGCAAAGGTACAGGGCTCTGGCCCAAGTGTAGGGCTGTGCCACTGTACCTGGGCAAAGCCTGTCAAAACCTGCACGGAGCTGTCACCAAGCAGTGGTGGGGTGGACAGTCCAGGCTGACAGGATACCATAGTAATAGGCAAGAGATGCCCCACATGGGGAGCTATCTTTACTGAACATTTATTATACAGTAGGAACTATTTGAAGCATTTGATATAGCTTGTAATCCTTGCAACTACCTCTCATTGCAAATGAGAAAATTAAAGCACATATCTGAGTGTCCCACTCAAGGTCACATAGCTATTAAATAGCAAAACCAGGGGTCAATGCTCAGCATTAAACTCCTAACCACAGGGCAGCCCTGGTGGCTCAGGAGTTTAGTGCTGCCTTCAGCCCAGGGTGTGATCCTGGAGACCCGGGATCGAGTCCCATGTCGGGCTCCCTGCAGGGAGCCTGCTTCTCCCTCTGCCTGTGTCTCTGCCTCTCTCTCTGTGTGTCTCTCATGAATAAATAAATAAAAATCTTAAAAAAAAAAAAAAAAACAACTCCTAACCACAGCACTGCATGTCCTCTCATAGAAGCAGGCTGGTTGCAGCTGGGGTAAGAAAGTATATTTCTACATGAGGGTTAGGTATCCCACTCATTCACATTTCCCTCACCCTTTCTGGTCAACAGTCCAGACATGACTTCTCCTCACCTCTAGGTTTAATTTACTCCTATCTAGACATTCCAGGATTGTGCTGACTAAATTCCCCAAAGTTGCTCAAAGTAGAAGAAAGCTCAAAAGAGACCTAGCTTGCGGACTCAGGATTAACTGAGTCCCTGTGAGTTGGAAGTTTTCCTGCTCACTTGATCTTCACTGAGTTCTATTAAAATCCTTTGGTCATCACCACCAAGAGTCCCTTCCAAAGTGTGTGTAAAAAAAATTAACTTAAAAAAGAATTGAGGGGCAGCCCTGATGGCTCAGTGGTTTAGTGCCTGCCTTCGGCCCAGGGCATGATTCTGGAGACCTGGGATTGAGTCCCACGATGGGCTACCTTGCATGGAGCCCGGTTCTCCTTCTGCCTGTGTCTCTGCCTCTCTTTCAATCTGCCTCTCTGTGCCTCTTGTGAATAAATAAATAAAATCTTTTTTTAAAAAAATATTTTAAACATTCAAATACACCTAGAACAACAACAACAACAAATTTTTTTTAAGGTAGTCATAGCTACGTTTGACTACTGAGCCCTTGACATGTGGCTAGTTCAAACTGAAGTGTGCTATTAGTGTAAGATACACATCAAATTTGAAGGATTTAGTACAGTAAAAATAGTAAAGTATCTCATTAGTATTTCTTTTATTGATACATGTTCAAATAAAACTGTTAATCGATTGATTGGCGAGGGAGAGAGAAGCTGGGTGTGGAGCCTGACGCATGGCTTGATTTCACAACTCTTAAGATCATAACCTGAGCTGGAATCACCTGAGCCACCCAGGCACCCCCAAATAATACTATTTTAAATATTGGGTTAAATAAAAAAAATTATTGAAATTAATTTCTTCTATTTATTTTCCCTTAAAAAATGTAGTTTCTAGAAAAGTTAAAATTGCATATGTGGCTCATGTTATATGTTTACTGGACAATGACATTCTACATAATCCATCTTCTGCCCATTTATTCTCTTTCCCAGACTTATATTCTCACTTTCCCTGTCAATACACTTGTTCTTCTTAAAACATCCAACATGTTCCTACCACAGGGCCTTTGTAGTTGCTGCTTTTTTGGCCTGGAATGTTCTTTCTCCGTGGCTTATTTCTCTATTTCATTCTTGACTTCTTCAGAGGAACATTCCTTAACCCTTCTATGTAGACACTGTCTCTATATGCCTTTACTCTGCTTTATTTTTCATTTCAATAGTTAAACTAGGATTTTATCCTCTGTCATTGTTCTGCTTATATTATAGTAGAAATAAGTGGACAGATGAATGGATGGGTAGAATGAGTTTTTGTATTTTCTCGTAACCCAAGTTTTGGATAATGCCCAATTTAAAAACAAAAACAAAAACGTTTGCCCACCTCAGTGGACTACTTCATCTCTTGGCCTTGACATTTCAAACCTACCTTAGTTCCATCCATATTTGTACCACATAGTTCAGTTAGGTTGAAGCTTAAACAGGCTAGTAGTGTAAAAAACCTTATGAGGTCTTTTCCCTTGGGAAGGATGTGGCCTTGTTTGGCCTTGCAATGAAGTAAGGGATAGGGAATTCCCATCTGGTCCCATTCAGAAATATTCAAGTTGTTTCTCTGCTTTTGGTGACAGTAGAGGGCAGCAGAGTCCTTTCCACCAGAACATTTTGAGCAAAGACTGACTTTGGGCTATGCATAGTTAAAGTAAAGCCCCTTTCAGAGAAGAATAGCTAATGAGTCCTATTATGTCTAGGATGGGACTTACAGCAATGGCATATTTTCTTCCATCTCTAATTATATAGATGATTCAAGCTTCTGAAGATATGGAATTTGCATATTTGGAAGTTAGAGTATTACAGCAACCTTGTCTGAAAAAAGATTGTAATGTTATTTATTTTATGGTTCCTGGCGTCTTTATTAAATATTTATTTTATCTAGGTTTTTATTTCTTTCTTTACTCTTATTATAGCTTAAGGGTTGGTTGAGGGGCTTTAGGACTGGATAAGTGGATATTGGTAAATTCACACTTATTTGGCCTACATCTCATCCAGGACTTTCCAAAATGAAAAGCTGACTTCTTGGGGCTTCTTTCTATATTTACCTGTAATGATAACTTTGAAGTGCAGAGAGTCTTAACTCTAACTTTCCCCATGACCCAGAGGGAAGTGTCTTCACTAATCCATTACCATTAGAGCACTGAGAATTTTCAGTAAAAAAACAAGTATATAGCACAAGTGGTTAATAACCCCCAGGAATGAGGCCGGCAAAACGCTTGCAAAATTTTTCAATTATGCTAGTCAGTGATACAGATATGCTTCCTAAGAACATAAGGAGATCCAATTTCTCTCTTTTTTTAAGATTTTATTTATTTATTCATGAGAGACACACAGAGAGAAGCAGAGACACAGGCAGAGGGAGAAGCAGGCTCACTGCGGGGAGCCTGATGTGGACTCCATCCCTGGATCCTGGGATCACACCCTGAGCCAAAGGCAGATGCTCAACCACTGAGCCACCCAGGTGTCCCAAGATCCAGTTTATCAAAAGGAGTTTTTAAAAATCTAATTGGTAGTAAGGATGCTTGTAAGGAATTGCTAAGGAATTGTCTTGGTCAATTAGTGACTTTAGAATTAACTCTTAGCTAGAAACTTCCAGTAAATTAGAAGCTTAAGTATAGTTTGCCTGGGATCCCTGGGTGGCTCAGCGGTTTAGTGCCTGCCTTCAGCCTAGGTCTTCATCCTGGGGTCCTGGAATGGAGTCCTGCATCAGGCTCCCTGCATGGAGCCTGCTTCTCCCTCTGCTCTGCCTCTCTCTGTGTCTTCCATGAATGGATAAATAAAAATCTTAAAAAAGAAAACTATAGTTTGCCTGATTAATTTATTTTTATTTTTTAACTTTTGTTACATTTAGCAAAAAAAAATCACAATTATTTCATCTCTGTATGTCATGAACAAAAAAAAACAAAAAGCAAAAAACAAAAAATATAAAAAATAAACAACAAAAAATACAACAGTTAGAAAAGATCACTTGCCCTTGGCATGTAGGTCAAGAGAGTTAGCAGCTAGTGACAGAAGCTTCCTCGATTAGCTGTACTCACTAGGATTCCATCTAGATGCCAGTTTGCTAGTTTGCTGTGTTTCAGTAACAGAATTTTGATTCATATCTGAATTTATTCTCAAATTGTGTCTCACTGTTTTGATACCTAGTACTTACACAGATATCTGCTATCATGTTCTGGTTGCTTTTCTCGCGAATGTTATGCTCTCTAAAAATTCTGTTTAGGAAAAACAGCCCCTAGATGCTTAGGGGTAGAGGAGAGAGACTTGCCTTTGCTAAACTATAATCACAGTTATTATACCAATAGCCACTGGAAGATTTTGTTGCTGTTTATGGCCACACAAATCAGTCTCAGGGTGGATTGTTTGGGCTTTGTTTGAATTTGATACTTAACTTTGAACTCTGGGTTTTGAAAATTTCCACTCAGTCTCAGGGATATAACCTTAGGAAATTGGATTCTCAGGAGATGCCAGAAGATAGTGTTGAGCATGCCTTTTAGATATAAAATAGGATTAAAGAGCTTTATCCTGTTGAAATTATTTACCATTGGAGCCTCTGAATATAAATGTACTCTTAAAGACAGTGAAGCTTAAGGCAGCCATATGAAGGAGAATAAGAAAAGATTTCTATTATTATACATATGAGATACTGAGAAAGAGATGAGAAAAAAACTACAAGGAAAACATAAAATAGTTGGGGGATAGACATTCTGTTTTAAATAGAAGAAGATACCGTCAGGGGAAAATTCTATTTTTACTTATAATAATTCTATGCAACACACATAAACCAACCGACTCCTATTCAAAAACCTAATCCTGGTTTAAGAAGTGAGGAAAAGATTTCTGCGCTCTGAATCTGTCCTTGTAGTGAGAAAGAACTGAATTATGACCAAAACTCTTATTGTTGGGTATGAACTCAGGACACTGGAAGTATAAAGAATTCAGTGAACCCACCTTTTTTAAAAAATATTTTATGTATTTATTTATTCATGAGAGAGAGAGAGACAGAGGCAGAGACACAGGCGGAGGGAGAAGCAGGCTCCATGCAAGGAGCCTGATGCAGGACTTGACCCCCGGTCTCCAGGATCACGCCCTGGGCCTAAGGTAGACGCTCAACCGCTGAGCCACCCAGGCGTCCCTGAACCCACCTTTTTAGCAGCTGTGGCACTAGATACTGTTGATGCAAAAATGAGCATGAACAAGAAAGACTATCTTTGGCCTGGCAGTGTTTAGTATCTAGTTGAGGCGACTGAACACATAATTTAACTCATTTATTTAATAAATAATCATAGTACAACCAAACAGGTGCAACAGTCAAAGTATGGGCAAACTGCTGCTGGAGCAGGTACAAAGAGGAAACAACTTGTGAAAAGAAATCTTACATACATATCTATTCAAAACAGTTTGATTTGAAAACAAATCAGCATATCAACATACAAACTTAGGCGACTTGCTTTGCAAGTTCAGCTGAGTTTCAAGTACGATACTTTCCCTGTAATGACAGTCTGAATAATTCAGTTTTTGTGACCACTTGGGATCCAGTTTTATTACATCACAGTAGAACTCTCTCTCAGAAACCATGGGTCTCATTTTACTTATTTTTGGGTTCCTGCACAGCACCAAACACTGGACCAGCAGTCAACAAAAATTTTGGAGCTAAATTCAATTTGCCTATGTTATAAGGCAGATGAAGTAGGAAAAGAGAGGTTACTCATTGGTAATATTTGAAGAAAAATGGATGAGGAACTAAGAAAAAGGAAAACTGGGATGCCTGAGAGGCTCAGTGGTTGGGCATCTGCCTTTGGCTCAGGGTATGATCCCAGAGTTCTGGGATCCAGTCCCACATTGGGCTCCCCACAGGGAGCCTGCTTCCCCCTCTGCCTATGTCTCTGCCTTCTCTCTGTGTCTTTCATGAATAAATAAATAAAGTCTTTAAAACAAAAAAAGAAAAGAAAAAGGAAAACTGTATATATATCCTCTATGGTTATCTGCCAAAACTCTACACTAGAAAACACTATTTAGGACTAAAAAGTTGACCTTACAACTTCCATTATTTGAAACAGATTTACCGTGTTTTTGGCATAAAAAATATATATCAAATAACTCTGATATAAGTAATGGATTTGGCATTTGTTCAAGATATTTTCTTCTTTATACAAATAGTGACTAGATTATAAAGTATGGATTTATCTAAGATGGCCTGTCTTTGGTATGAATGAAGACTTTAAAGATTTTACTAATCAATTGTTTTTTCCCTTGGAGGGAATGTATGACTTTTCATAATTGCATTTTTTAGCTTTGTCTAATTAGGGTAAAGAATGCCCTGCCTGAAGCATCAGCAAGCAGACGGGAAATTTATTTGAGGTAGTTCTCTCTTGGAGCCCTTCTCCCAAAGACATTTCATTGATAAATACCAATCAAGACCAACTGAGATTTGGGCTCTTCAAATAATTCCTTGTTCTTCCAGAAGAGCAACTCTAAGACCAAGAGCTTTCCATGCAAGGAGCTGCCCAAATCACCATGTAACCACCATGGGCTGCATATTGTCCAAAGCCACATATAACTGTCCATGGTGATCAGAGCACTTGCCTTGTTCTGTCACCAGATGTTATCTCATGGGGCTTCAGTAACATCACAGCCGACCTGGTAAATCTCCACTCTTCAGATGTAGAACCAGCTTATTGAAGTTCCTAGAAGTGAAAAACAAGAAAAATAAGCAGGAACTTAGATCGCCCATTAAGTAGTGATGCTGGCCTCATTTTATATTTTTTCCCCTCTGTACATAGTGTTTTATACAGCTGGGAAGATGATGTTTATTTTACAAACTCACCCCTTGTAGGTACTTTACATTGCTAACTATAGTGTAAATAATCACGCAACCAGGGTGGGCACCACTGACAATGATCTCCCATGAGTATACTACTAGCAGGATTTGAGAATTCTAATGTACCCGAATTCTGAAACAAACATTTAGTGAGCATCTACTGCTCTTAAGATAGAGTATTGAAAGCACAGGTACAAAAAAATTATATATATATATATATATTTCTATATTTGTATTTCTATATTTGTATATATATTTGTATATTTGTAAAGCTACAAACATGTATATATATTTATACATATATAAATCTACTTCAAAACCTTTACAATCCACTTGCAGAGACAAATGATATATACAAAAATTTAACCAGTACATGGGGCATATTCAATAAGTCTCAGAGACTGGACCATCAGCTCTAGGAGGGCAGGAAGTTTTGTCACTGCTATATCCTCAGTTTCTAGAACAGTAGAAGGCACCGATTTAGTACTCAATAAAATTTTTTTCTCATGAATGAGCAGCATAGGCAGTAGAGTATGATGGGATGCAGGGGAAGAAACCCGATGGGATTCAGAGCAGAGAGGTCCTCCAATGGCACCATGGAGGAGGGGACTTTCACTCCAAGCATGTAGAGTTTAGGTTGGCTTATTAAATTTAGTGCCTATTTATACATTATCTCCTACAGGGCAGGTCCTGGGGAGAGGGCTGTGCATAAAGCAAATCCTTAACTGACTTTAACTCAGTTTAAAAGTCTGCTGGGTATTTCCTATAATTAAAAACATGTATGGAAATGCAAAACTCGAGGTGAAATAATTAAGCAATAGTCTCTATTCTGAAAACAGATGGTGTAGCGGCAGAAAAGGAGAGTGGACAAAGTCCCTTTCTTCTCTGCCATTTCCTTTCTGAATATGATTCAAAAGTTCTGGGAAGGAGTGGAAATGCAGAGGGACAGAAATGCTGCTGTCTTTGTCTCTGCATGCAGAACGGGTGCCTTCGCCTTTGTTGCCCGGCCTGGAGGCTGGCTACACATTAGGCACGGTCGTCCGCTCCCTGCTGTCCATCTCATGAGGAGTCTCACCATGTTCCCTGCTGAGGTCTCAACCCATTCCCAGCCATCACCCCAAAGTCAGTGTAGAATAATACACACACACACACACACACACACACACACACACACACACGTGAGCTGCCTATCTGAATTTCTGGAAAATTTCAGTTTGTTCATCATTTCTCTTGTAAACCTAAAAATTACCCAGGTGACTCTGAGCTTTGCTGAGTTAGGAGCTAACTAGGAGGCCAGGAAAGCAGAGACACTGTGAGAAGGTCGGAGATCTCTCCACCACCAGCTCCCCAAGTGGGAGTCAGATGCACGGTGCCAGGTCTTTGATGGTAGGAATTTCTCACCATTCTTATTGTTCTAGGCAGCTAACAGTGTCATTCAGTGTCTTGGTTGCGGCAATTCAGCACAAAATGTTCTTTCATGTTGCTGGATTCATGTTTTAGAAAACTATCATAAAAATAAATATATGTATGCATATCTTTTGCTCGTACTGCCTTCATTGTATGACTTTACTTGGGAACATGATGAATTCAGGAAGCCTGTGTGGCACGCTGTTAAGACCCTAAACTTTAGATTTCAACACATCTTGGTTTAATCCAAGGTCCTCTGTGTACTACAAATGGTTAAACCATCTGTGTTCCCATCTATATATTGGGGGATGTCAAAACATCCCTCCTAGCATGGCTGTAAGGATTAGAGGGGTCATTCAATGTGTTGCTCATCATCCCTGAGGCAGTATGTGTATTAATAAAAGTAAGCTATTATTATGACTATTCTCTCATTTTCCAGGTTGGGAGTCTTGAGCCTGACCTCAAATTAATTAATTACCTTCTCTGGCCTTCTTTGTCATTTATCCTAATTATTAGGCCTAATACCTGAGAGCGGGATTTCTTAATCTTGGCACTACTAACATTTTGGACCAGATAATTATTTGTTGTGTGTGGGCTATCATGTGCCTTATAGTATCTTTAGCAATATTCCTAGCCTCTACCCACTAGATGCCAGTAGCAAACTGTACCTCACGCCCCCCACTGTGACAACCAAAACTCTCTCCAGACATTGAAACATGTTCCCTGGGGGACAAAATCATCCCTGGTTGAGAACCACTATGTTAGAGCATTCTTGACTCCTCTCTTTTTCCCTACACTCTTCCCCCTAATTCATCAATAAATCCTGCTAGCTTTACTTGGATAATGAACTTTTCTTGCTCTGTCCATTGTTACTACCTTGATCCATGCCACTGACATCTTTCCTGGGCATTACCACCTCAGTTTCTTGCTGGTCTCCTCGGCCCCTAGCCCTCATCCCCAACCTCACTTTGTTCCAGTCACACTGGCCTTCTGGCTGCCCCTTACATGCAGCAGGTCAGCTTCCCACCTTTGCAGTGGCTTCCTTCCAAGGGAACTCCTCTTCTCCTGTTATGTCCATGCTGTATGCCCTCACCATTAGGACTCTGTTCACACATTACCTGGGTGGTCAAGTCTTCCCAACCTACCCCTACATTTGGCAACTCGGACACATCCTATCCCCCTAATCTCTGCTTTTTCTCCAGAGCACTTTTCTCCATTGAATACAGCACATTTTATTCATTTTGCTTGTCTTTCTATACCGTCAACTCCATAAGGGTAAGATTTTTTTGCATATTGGGTTACTGATTGTGTTCCCCAACAGCAGAAGAGTGCCTGGCTCATGGTGACCATTCAAATATTTGTTAAATGAATGAATATACCTATTGTCATCATTTCAAAAAATTTTAAATTGTGGTACAATAGACAACATAAAATTTACCATCTTAATTATTTCTAAATATACAGTTCAGTAGTATTAAATGCATTCACAATGTTGTGCAACCAATCTCCAGAACTCTTGATTTTGCAAAACTAAAACTCTGTCCCCATTAAACAACAACTCCACAACACCCCATTCCACCCTCTTCTCAGCTCCTGGAAACCATTCTATTTTCTTTATGAAATTTGACCACTCTAGGTACCTCATTATAAGTGGAATAAAGTAGTATTTTTCTTTTTGTAACTGGCATATTCCACCTAACAGAACTTCCTCAAGGCTCAGCTATGTGTCAGAATTTCCTTCCTTTTTAAGGCTGAATATTATTCCACTGTATGCATATACCACATTAAAAAAAATCAATTTATCTGCTAGCAGACAGAAGTAGAATTCCTGGATCACATGGCAATTCTATTTTTAATCTTCTGTGGGACAGCCACATTGTTGCCCACAGTGGCTGCATCATTTTACATTCTTACCAACAGTATACAGGGATTCTAATTTTCCTCACCCTCACCAACACTGAGCTTGTTCCTTGTTTGTTTTGACAGCAGTCATCCTCCCGGATATAATCCTGGTATCTCGTTGTAAATGTGGATTAATATTTTCCTAATGATTAGTAATGTTGGGCATCTTTTCATGTGTATCAGCACTGTTTTTAACTATGCTTGGCTTACCCAGGGTCATGTAAATAATCTCTCTCACCTGCTGCCTACTCTACTCTTTGCACCTTGTGCCTTTCGTCTCCGACTTAGACTTTATTCAGCAGAGTTTGCTAGTTAGTGAGGAAGGAGCCTACCCTTTCTCACTTGAGAACACTAGGAACTTGGGATGTAAAGTCCTTTTTTTGTCCTTCTCTCAGTGACATCAATCTTTATGCGTCTACAGGCAATTATCTCAGAGCAGAGTTATAAAAGTAAACAATTACATGTTCAAATTAGGAGGTTCATTGGTGAGACTTTTGGAGGCTGAGTGGATGACTCATTCAGCTGACTCATTTCTACAATCTCAACAGAACACTTGTCAGTCAGATGTTTAACCCAAGAACAGGCTTTCTTTTCCCTCTTTCCATTTTTTTCTCTTTTTGACCTTGCGACATCTCATCTTAGTTATTTACAGTCACTGACTTACCCTAAATATGTCTTGTACCTATTATCCATATTAATTAGTAAAGTCCTCTTAGCTAAAACCTGGAGCATGTTTATGTGTGCTCACTAGACTCCAAGCATAGGGAAAGAATATAGGAGTCTTATCTCCTCTTCTTTTTTTTTTTTTTTCCGTTTAACTCTGATGACTTTCCTCTAAGCAGCTCCAAAATGTCTCCTTCAAGAAATGTTAACTTGTGCAGATATAATTCTGGACTGATCTGCCTGTGGGAGCTCTTTCCAGCCAACATTTGCTATGACCTGTATTGCAACAGTGACCTGAGAGCAATTATATGGTCATATGGCAATATAAATTCGCACATCGCTTGAGCCTCAAGGACATAAGATAATTGACTGTCCAGGAAGTAGATGGTATAGTCATCTTACTTTTCTTTACTGTCTTCCTGTTTTTCCTAACTTCTGCTTGAACTTCTCCTTTGGTTTCCCTATATGCAGTAGTTTTTCATTTTACCTGCTCAATCTCTTTCACGAGTTCCTCTCCTTTTCTTTAGCCTTGAAACTTAGACACTCCTCAAGTCTCTCTGCTCAGTCTTCTGCTTATTCTCTTTGCTGTGTGCCCCATTCATTTCAAACATCCATTTCCACTTCTGTGCATGAGACCCAAATCCACACCACTGCCATAGCCTTTCTTGAGTTGCAGACTGGACTCCCCAGTGCTCACCAGGCATCTTGTCCAACCACATCTCCCTAAACTCTGTCCTTCCCGCCACACCTCTGTTTTTGCATGGTGACTTAAACATCCTACCACACTCAGTTTGTAAAATTTAGATAGCTTCTCAACTTTCATTTCCATTGTGAACAATAGGTATATAGTACTTCAAGCACCTAAAGGAGAGAAAGATTGGGTCTTCAGGCACTCAGGGAGGACACCACAGAAGAAGTGGCTTTTGAGCTGGCCTTTCAAGAATGTGGAGAAAATTAAGTCAGGCAGAGATGAAGGATAAGGGAGTTTTCAGACAGAGAATGGAAGATGCAAAGAGGCCATGTTTCAAAGGAGAGTTAGTTGAACTGGCTAGAACAGATTGTAGAGGGGAAGTGGAATTTAAGAAAGAAATCACAACAATAAAAAGTTGGATTGAAATGAGAAGTCCTGGGACGCCTGGGTGGCTCAGCGGTTTAGCGCCTGCTTTCAGCCCAGGGCCTGATCCTGGAGTCCTGGGATCGAGTCTGCTTCTGCATGGAGCCTGCTTCTCCCTCTGTCTGTGTCTCTCTCACTCTCTCTCTCTCTCTCTCTCTCTCTCGAATAAATAAATAAAATTTAAAAGAAATGAGAAGTCCTGAGAACCCAGAAAAGATTTTCTAGTAGGAATAGCATCATGTGAACTTGGAGTCTATTTTATTATAATCTATGTTTTACCTTCCCTGGGAAACTTTAAATCCTTGGGCACATGTTCGCTTACTTGCTCTCTCTTCCTCCTGCCCCCTTCCCCTGATGCTTTCCTATATCTCCCAGCATGTTACCCTGAACAATAGAATTCAGTAAATGTTTGATAAATGGATAAATAAGAGTGCAAGGATGAAGGTACAGTGACTACAGATAAGCTACTGCAAAAATAAATGTTACATTTAGCACTTGAACTTCTTAAGCTTTTAGGCTTCCCCTCTAATCATCCAGCCCTCTCTTACCTATCTCCCCTTTTCTCCCTTGGCTAACTGGTCCTGTTTCCGTGTAGTGTGTCAGATATGACACATGTAACAGAGTAAGACCTTACAAACTCATTTGTGGGCATGAGAATGACATGTACACCAGCTCTGAAATACCCTGCAAAGAAGGCTTTAGGAGAAGAAGGCCTCAAATTATGGAAACACACTGCAAAGAACAAGTAGTTACTTGGAATGACACCTGAGCCACAAAGACCACTTATTCCAAAAATATCTTCTATGTGCTGGTATCCTATATGGGATGTACACTAAGTCAGAACCCCTATTCCTAAGGACTCTTAATTAATAGTAAATACTCCCATTTAGTGAGCAACTGTCATCATCCTGAGGATGATCTCATAAAGCTTTTATACAAAGAAGTGAAGATTCAGAGAAGACAGATAACTTGCATAGTTGGGTTTGGTGTTAATTCCAAAGGTCATGCTCTGCTTACCCCACAGTGCCCCTAAGAAATATCCAGTAGAAGGATGTCCAAAGTGTTATAAGAACTTAGAAGTGGGGGCAGCTAGGGGAGACTTAGAGCAGTCTGCTTGGAAAAGATGGGGGTAGAATAGCAACAGGATGTCTGTTACCTGTTATTTGCTCTCATGAAAAACATTTTAATATCAAGATCTAATCACCAAGCCTACTATGTGCTCAAAGGAGCCCAGAGGTGTGATTTTACTGTTTTGCTTCCTTTGGGTATCCAAGGTTGTACGTAGAAATGATTTAGGGGTGACATTTCCAGAAGAATTCATTTGCCCCACAGAAGTCTGTTGCATGAGGGCTTTTCTCTCCTATTCTAATGCAATAACAAAAATGCCTGGGGCTGAAAGTTCACTACCTATTGTTATAGAAAACAAAGCTAGAGTACTAAGGAAGATGGGCTCATCTTTTCTTCTCATCCAAACATTGCTCAACTGATACAAATCAATTTATTTGCACTGGGTTTGAGACCAGACATTTGAGCCTTATGTGTATAAAAGGCAAGTCACAATATCCCTACCCTGAATAATTCATGTTGTTTGTAACGGCTCTTTTAAGCCTTTCTGTTAAACTTGAAGATTAACTTTTCTGGTTTTTTCGTCCTTAATCAAAGCTTATTTCGATTCAACTTTGAACAATTCCTCAAGCTGGACTATTCAACTATTTGATTTAGTATTTTCAGGACTTGGAAGCAGGTTGCTGCTGGTTCTTAGGCTTGCTATATTATTCAACGCCTTCGTAAATGATGAATAGGTTCAAAGCCTAGAAGGCTATTTTCTAATTTCTCAAGGGTCTCTTTACCACCTCATTTTCTTTTCATCAGATGTTATTTACTGAGTAACTCCAATCAACTGCTTGGATATTGTAGCTTGCTGTGATTCTACAGATAATAAATGTCAGTATGGGGAGGGTAAGAGATCTGAGTCTTGAATTTAATAATATTGTTTGTTTGGAATTGGCTTCACTTTCATCACACTGAGACTCAAAGGGGGCAAGACCTTTGCTCGGCCATCTTGATAAGATCCCTGGGGTCCCTCTTGGTGTCTCCAGGATTTGCTGTGTGGCAAGAGAAGAAAAGATTTCAAAGATCTAAGAAGCAAAGCAATCTATTATTTGTCTTGAAAATCATATTATATTCTATGTTTTACAGGCACAGTAGGCATATTAATGTACAGTGTATCAAAGACAGGGGAACAAAGGCATTAAATTAGTAGGTCACATGGAGCCTAGCAAAAAAGAATCATTGCTCCTCAGAAGGTAGGAAGATTAAAGTAAGAAGTCACAGAGGGCAAATACATGGAAGGCAGTCACAGTAGCCCCTTCTACACAACAATAGCCATTGCACTCAAACCAAGCCTTTCATGCTGAATTCAGATGTAGCTCAGAATCCTTCTCAACACAGTCTGGCAGGAAGCCACTGCTGATCCTGAGCCTCCATGCTAGAGGAAAATTATACCCATCCCTGTACTCTTAGGTAAGTTATGTCCAAATGCAAGGTCAGTTATAGGCCAATCCAAGAGGCTGCCTTAGAGATATTCCCTGTTAAATACTGCATTAAAATAATCTTAACGAGGGACACCTGAGTAGCTCAGTGGTGAGCATCTGCCTTCAGCTTAGGGCGTGATCCCGGGTCCGGGGATCAAGTCCCATATCGGGCTCCCTACAAAGAGTCTGCTTCTCCCTCTGCCTATGTCTCTGCCTCTATCTCATGAATAAATAAATAAAATCTTAAAAAAATAATAATAATAAAATAATCTTAAAAATATGGCGGTAGTGGTGGTGGTGGTGGTGGTGGTGGTGGTGGTGGTGGTGGTGGTAGATGGGGCGGGGGCAGACCATTATTTCAGCATTAGTATTATGCCTGGGCTCCTGCCTCTGTGTGTTTTTCATGACAGCTTAGTGTCAGTATTTTATCTCATTAATAGCTAGTTTTCTGCATTGTCAACTAGTTTATTTGATTAATAGCTTTTTTACCTCATTAACAACAGGTTCCTATCTGCTTCGAAGCTTTTGGCCAAGATCTCTGTATTGGCTCTCCTGACTTTTGGCAGTGGCATCCTTGACCTTTACTTTCCAGGGCTTCCAAATTTTAATCCTTAATTTCTATCTCCAATTTTTTTGTACCTGAAAATGAGAAGAATAATTTCTATTTCCCTGTGTGAACTGCAAGCAAACAAGAGATACCACATTTCACTCTTACACTCTAAGAAAAAAAACACACAGGTGTTTTCCTAGTCTTTTGAGCTCTAAGTATGATAGCTCTTCATCCAGGTGTTTATTTCTTCAACTGTGACTTGAAGCATGACATTTCATACAGTTATATATAATCTTATGTGAAATATTAGTCACTTTGCTTATATTAAGTCTTGTCCTCATATAAAGGTTTTTAGCTCTTTGACAGTTGAGGCAAGGACTAGACTATCCCTATCTTCATTCTGACCTTGTGGTTTTCAGAATGTGTGAAAAGCCACTTGAGAGAAGACTACCACTTATTTCAAACTAGTGCTAGAAGATATTTTATTATTCAAGTGAATAATATCAAATGTCAACTTCACTCAGAAAGTGATGCAACAGAGACCCAGACATACACATTACCTTCGGTGCTATGAGCTTCTTTTTTTGCCCCCTGCTAATGAAGGAGTACACCAGTCTGTCTCCTGCCAACCTGGCCTCACTGCTAGCCTTACAAGATCTCCTCTGTTTTGTAGAGGAGATGTTAGGGGTTACATCCCTGGGTCCCCATCCTCACATCATTCTGGATTAGAGTAGACACTCCAGAAGCACAAGTATAAGATTTGGAAGATGAAAGAAAAGGAAAATACTTGATTCTGTGAGGCAGCTATAGCCAGACATGTGGTCAGAGATGTTGCAGCAGCTTCCTGGTGAGTTCATAAAAAACATACCTCATTCCTACAGAGGGAGCTCGTAGGAAATTCCCAGAGATGTGAGGATTCCAACAGGGTCGAGGAGCTCAATTGGACCACCTGCTTCAAAACTCTCAGCTGGAATCTGTGTGACCATCCCCAATCTTTACTTCACCAGAACTTCTGATATTTGAATAAGCTCTCAATTCCTATCTTAAATTCATCACAGCTGGGCAGCCCGGGTGGCTCAGTGGTTTAGCGCTGCCTTCAGCCCAAGGCGTGATCCTGGAGACCCAGGATCAAGTCCCATGTCAGGCTCCCTGCATGGAGCCTGCTTCTCCCACTGCCTGTGTCTCTGCCTCTCTTTCTCTGTGTGTGTCTCTCATGAATAAATAAAGAAAATCTTTTTAAAAAATTAATCACAGCTAAAATAGAGGGAAGTACCACTGTCCCTGTCTGAACCCTTCCTGATACAAGTAAACGAATAAATGAATGCCTATAATATGTATTATAGATAGTTCATCACACTGTGAGAACAATTAAAATACTAACATTTGCCAAATAGTTGCATTTTCACATATTTCTCATTTTCCTTTGTAGTTAGTAGAGGCCATGTGACTAATACTGGCCATGAGGCCTTATCTGTAAGCAGAGTATGGATTATTTCAGAGCCAAGGCACTTAAGCTACCTGCACACTCAATTACCCTTCCACAGAGCACCCCTGTTATGCGATGGCACAGCTACATAATGGTAGCACTCTCAGGAGCCTGGGTGTCTGAATACAGAGCTGTCTTGTTGAGCTATACTGAACATGTAACATCAGTACAAAATAAACCTTTGTTGTGTGAAAATTGCTGAGATTCTGATTAAATTTGTTACTGAAGCTGACCCAAGCCTAGCCTATTTCACATTCATAAGACCTATTTTTTAAGGTACAATAGAGTCTATTCCCTAATTTCAAAACCACAAATACATCTTCTAAATGAAATGTACTATATTATAATTTTTAAAAATCCCGTGGACTTTGTCAAAGTCACACAAAGATAAGTTAAAAAAAATAGTAAAAGCGAGACAAGAAGCACTATGTGCAAATACATACACACACATACATATATGTAAAACTCTCATTTAATTTTTAATAACTAGGGCACCTGATGGTTGAACATCTGGCTTGGCTCAGATCATGAACCCAGAGTCCTGGGATCGAGTTCTGCATCAGGCTCCCCACAGGGATCCTGCTTCTCCCTCTGCCTATGTCTCTGCCTTTCTCTCTGTGTCTTTCATGAGTAAATAAATAGAATTTTAAAAAATAATCTTTAAGAACTACAAAGTAATTGATAATTGGATAGGAGACATTAAAATATAATTCACAATTAAAATATTAATTCCAAACAGAATATTCTCCTTTACTAGTAATAAATATGCAAACTGAAATAAGGTATCACTTTAAGTTATGAGATTATCAGTTAAATGATCTACTTTAAAGGAAAACACTTCAGGTTTGTTCAGTTATAGGAAAACTTATTCACTCAGGGTTCTGAAGCAGCAGTATAAACATGTTTTTGGAAAATAATTAGGTAAAAAAATGTGATATAAACATGATCCTACTCTTTGCCCTAATAATTCCATTCTGATGAAAAATTGAAAAATAGAGGAAAGCCGTATATATGAATAAGCCTGTTGCCAACATTGTATATAATAACGTAAAAATTGAAATAACAAAACCATGGTATGTTAACTTGATATGATATTACACAGCTATTAAAAAAGCAAATATGAAGCAGATTCTCATACTTGAGCATGCATCAGAATCACACATTGCTAGGCCTCATCTCGTCTTAGATTTAGTAGGTCTGGGGTGAGCGCTGACAACTTACATTTCTAACAAATACTCAGGTGATGCTAATTCAAGGACCACACTCTGAGGACCCCAGAGAAAAGGATTGCATAGTATAAGGCAATATTTCTCATACACTGTTAAGCTTCAGTAATGCAAAAATACATTTTAGTGAAATAGTGATTAAGGGCACAGGATGAGAAATTGGCCACCCTCCATGGAGTTCCAGCTCTAACAGTAGGTGCTATGTGGGCCTAAAGTGCTGGTCCTACGAATTCTTCAAAGTGCTCTAAAAATGCTTTGAGAAGAAAGGGACTAGAAAAATATACAGAGCAAGCTGCAAGATAGAAAGGATTACTTAGGTGTCTAAAAAAAACAAAACATTGGGCTTATCAGTCAGTCGAAAGTCAGCTCTTAATTATATATAGATTTATTAAAGATGTGTGTACATTGAAATATATTTGCTACCATGCAGAGAGGGGCCTCTAAAAGAAAACTGGCTTTTTTGTCAATAATATTTATACACCAATCAAACCAATCAAACATTTATCAATGACAAAAAAAAAAAAGAAAGAGTCCTGTGTTACCTTCATCCCGTTGCCATCCACACCCCATCTTTTACCTAATGGTGTTGGTTACAGTTTATTTCATGTGGAATCTACTCTCCCCACAATAACCACAGCAAATTAAATCAGATATATCACCAAGTAAAACTCTCCAATGGCTTCCTACAGAAATTTGAAGAAAAGAAAAAATGTCCAAACTATAAGTACAATGACCACACACCCTGGTTTGCCTGGGTCAGACTGGGTTTTAATCTGTTGTCTCACACCAGCTGTTAACAACAACCCCTTCAGTCAAAAGTGCTCTAAATTTTTTTAAGACTTTATTTATTCATGAGAGACACAGAGAGAGGCAGAGACATAGGCAGAGGGAGGATAAGCAGGTTCCCTGCGGGGAGCCTGATGGGGGACTCAATCCCAGGATTGAGGATCACGCCCTGAGCTTAAGGCAGATGCTCAACCACTGAGCCACCCAGGCGTCCTGAAAAAAAGTGTTCTAGTTTGCACTGTAAGGATAAGGATAAGGTTGCCAGATTAAATATAAAATACCTGATATTGCACAAGACATACTTATACTAAAAATGTTTTCATCATTTATCTGAAATTCAAGTTTAACAGTTTCTTCTATTTTTATTTGCTAAAACTGACACCCCATTAGCCCCAAGCAAGGGCCCGGGGCAGGGGGGTGAGGGTTATGCCCCTTCCTACTACTCTGTTGTCACTGCTCCTCCTCCTTGTATGCCCTGAATATCTGCACTCATTCCCTCTTCTGGACTCTGCACCTGCCCTGTGACCTTCCTGTATCGCTTACCTTCTTATGTTCACTGACTCCTGACCAACCAAGTTTCAGCACATGTTAGTTAGTTCAGAAAAACCTTCCAGATCACCCAAGGGAAAGAAACTCCATACGTTTCCCTCTCCTATTACTATAGAAAACAAGAGCATTTGTTTTCATGGCTCTCTTTCTCTCCCATTAGGGTAGATATTCCATGAGATCAGGGGACCTTGTCTTTCTGGATGATGCTGGGGTGGTGTATCCATGCTTAGACCAATACTTGGCATGTAGTAGATAATAAGAATTATTCAATGTTAAATGGACAAATACATGTGCATCAAAGTGCAGTGTCTTTGAGTTTCTTGGCACAGGAGCACACATATTTTCTCTAGAAAGAGGATCACATATCTTTAGAAAGACCACATACTTGAAGCTAAGCTATTTCCAAATGTGCAATGGCAGCGTATATGGTAATGGTTTCATAAAGTATGTTAATCAAGGAACCACAAAAATCATTTAATCTAGAAGGTTTCCTCACCACCATCAAATACTGATTATATTTACATAGAAATTGACTCATTATCATGCAGCTGATAAACATTGCTGAAGGGAGAGCCTGCAGAAGTGTATTTGCCGGGAGAGGATCTCCAATTCCCACTGCTGACAGGAAATAATCATTTTAAAGATTGCCACACAAAAAAAGTGACAGTCCTGTGTCATCACATTTCTTCTCCCTAATAGAAGCAAAGATTAATAAAGTTGGTCAAAAAAAAAATAAAGCTGCCATATTAAAAAAATAAAATATTAAGGTGTAGAAATGCATGATGATAGATGTTGTGATGCCTAAAGTGAGGATCAAAAAAGACTATTTCAAGTTCTAAAAATCTATTTAAGATGTTAAGCTGTTAAAAACATTTAAAAGAATGGAGAGTAATGATGAGATCCCGTGCATCATTTAGATGGATGTGTATGTATGGGACCATGCTCTAAGTGCGTATTTTGTAAATAGACACAGATAGATGCACACGCTTGAAGTACGATTTTGCTTTCCATCTAAATTTAAACAAAAGGTATGAAATGTACAGTTAGATATTTAAAGAGCACAGTCTCAGCGTGATTTGCATTCTTCCAAGTACTTAAAATAAGCATCCTCCCTACTGATGCTGCAGAAAATTTTTAATGAGCACAGACGGCCCCGTGTGAACCTGGGCTCCGTCTTGACCTGCAATTGAAACTGGTGCTAAGGCTGTCCCACAGGCTGCTCTCTCTGCCCTGCTCCCCACTTGGGGTTCAGTCCCTTTGGTTAAAGAGCTGCGATGTAGCACACCAGGTAAGGTCTGCTCTGCGCCCATCTTAGGAGTGGAGCCAATTCTACTGCCCTCTCTTGTTCTAGAGAATGTTTTGTGTTGAGGGCCTAATTCCTATGATGCAAAAATTTAAGACTCTTATCTGATAAGATTTTAAAGTTCAGTGAGATCAATATAGTGATTCATTTTTCTTTTTTCTTCTTAACCTCTCAATTTCACTCAGACGCCTGTGAAATTTACTAGCTGGAATGATAATGCTAGGAATGCTTTGCTAATTGGAAGTAATTAGCTGGTGATTTTATACAGAGGGTTTCCACAAACTCTGCCTTCAGTTACATCAAAAACTGTAGTGATAAAAGGCCCAGTAACATGTGAGTAGGAATTAAAAATTGTTTGGAGGCAAGGCAGGAAGAACATTCTGCAATGTAATGCACTGCTCTCCTACCTCAGTTTCCACTCTGGGATAATTACTTGTTAATTTAAAAAGACCCCTCGATTGAATACAGGGTATAGCACCTGAGGATTTCGGGTGGCCTTCATTTGACTCTGGGTAATGGAAGATACTTTTATTTACCCCCTAATCAAGGCAAACCTCTGGCTGACATTGTTAGCAAAGACCGGTCATACTTTAAAGCAGAGATCGTGTCCTGTTTATTTTTATTCTCAAACTACTCAATAATGTAATTATGTTCAGTACAAGGAAAATATCCTGCTTGTTCTCACATGTGGCAGAAACAGCTCTGTCATCATTCATCTGAACCCTACTTAATCTGACTGGGGACTGAGGCACAAGGTAGAGAGAATTCGGCAGAAACGAGGAAAAACTAAGCACGAGCGTTGGCAGATGCAGTCAGGAAAGAAGCTATTTTGAAACTTTATCAAAATTCAAATCTCATATCTAGAGATGTATTTGAGCCCAAGATGGCTTAGTTATATAAGAACTTGCTCTATAAAAGAATGGGATACTGTGCATAAAGGTAAACTATATGTCAAGAGCATTTTTCCAAAATGACTATATTATAGTCTCAATACCGAATAATCGTTTTTGGCTATTTTTGTATGTCTAATCAAAATTTAGCATGTATTTTTCCAGATTTCATTCATTACTGTAATTAAAATAACAAATTACACTTCATTAGTAGAAGCATTTCGTTTTGCCTGTGTTTTCACTCAAGACTTACACGAAGTCCAATATAATGAAACACTGCAGAGCTTACAACAATAAAAAACACATTCTTTCCAACTTTGAGATATAGCTGACATATAGCCCTGTGTAAGTTTAAAGCGTACCATGTGTTGATTTGATATATTTCTTTCGTTTTTTGAGAGAGAGAGGGAGAGAGAGAGAGAGAAAGAGAGATTGAGAAAAAGCATGTGCACTTGGGGGCACTCACAAGCTGAGAGAGTTGGGGCAGGGAGGGGCAGCAGGAGATGGAGAGTGATCAACTGAGGCAGGCTCCACATCCAGCATGGAGTCCCACCCAGGGCTCAGTCCCATGACTCTGATACCATGACCTAGAGTCAGATGCTTAGTTGAGGGAGCCACCAGGTGCCCCTGATTTGATAGACTTCTATATTGCAAAATGATTACCAACGTAGCCTTAGCTAACCCATCACATAACTACCATTCTCTTGTTTGTGATAAGAACATGTGCAAGGTACTCTCTGAGCAACTTTCAAGCATATTCTACATATTATTAATAATAATCAGCCATATGGTATATTAGATCCCCAGAACTTACTTGTCTTATAATGGAAGTTGGCATGGTCTGACCATCCCTTCCTTTTCTCCACCCCCAACCCTTGGTAATCACCATTTTAGTCTCTGTTTCTATGAATTTGGCTTTTTTAGGTTTCACATATCAGTGTTACCATACAGGATTCGTCTAACACATTTTGATCCATATTATACATCACATTTGTTTTTAGTTTTTATCTGGAAACTATCTCAAATGTACAACAGTTTTAAGTATAAGAAGCTTTTTTTTTTTTCTTTTTCTTGAGCCTTTGAGAATAAATTGCTGGCCTGATATCCCTGGCCCTAGAGTGTATTTCCCACAAAAAAGGACATTCTCCTATATAATAATATGTATGCAATATTGGAGAATTCATATTGATTTATTACTACCCTCTAATCTTCAAGCTCTATTCTAGTTCCTCCAATTATCCAAATGTTGTCCATCATAGTAAAAATGGTCCAGGAAATAATGAAATATTGCATCTAGTCATAATATTTCTTTGGTTTCTTTCAGACTAGAATATTTCTTCTGCACTTTTTAACATTTTCTTGACTGTGACTTTTTTTCTTTTTTTTTTTAAACTTTCTTTTTTTTAAATTTTTATTTATTTATGATAGTCACACAGAGAGAGAGAGAGGCAGAGACACAGGCAGAGGGAGAAGCAGGCTCCATGCACCAGGAGCCCGACGTGGGATTCAATCCCGGGTCTCCAGGATCATGCCTTGGGCCAAAGGCAGGCGCTAAACCGCTGCGCCACCCAGGGATCCCCTTTTTCTTTAAATTTAATTAACATACAGTGTATTATTAGTTTCAGAAGTAGAATTTAGTGATCAGTTGCATATAACACCCAGTGCTCATTACATTATGTGCCCTCCTTACTGCCTGTCACCTAGTTACTCCATCTCCTCATTTCCCTCCCCTCCAGCACTCTTCAGTTTGTTTCCTATAGTCAAGAGTCTCTTCTGGTTTGTCTCCCTTTCTGATTTCATCCTATTTTATTTTCCCTCCCTTCACCTATGATCCTCAGTTTTGGTTCTTAAATGTGGAAATATGAGTGAAATCATATGATAATTGTCTTTCCTGACTTACTTATTTTGCTTAGCAAAATACCCTATAGTTTTATCCATATCATTGCAAATGGCAAGATTTCATTTCTTTTGATGGCTGCATAATATTCCATTGTATGTGTGGATGCTTATACATGTGTGTATCACATGTTTTTTATCCATTCATTTATTTGTTGATGAGCATCTCAGCTCATTCCATAGTTTGGCTATTGTGGACATTGCTGCTATAAACATTAGGGTGCAGGTGTCCCCTTGAATCACTAAGTTTGTATCCTTTGGGTGAATACCTAGTAGTACAATTCCTGGGTCGTTGGTAGCTCTATCTTCAACTTTTTGATGAACCTCCATACTGTTTTCCAGAGCAGCTGTACCAGCATGCATTCCCACCAACACTGTGAGAGGGTTCCCCTTCCTCTGCATCCTCACCAACATCTGTTGTTTTTTGACTTGCTAATTTTAGCCATTCTGACTGGTGTGAGGTAGTATCTCATTGTGGTTTTGATTTGTCCTTCCCTGATGTCAATTGATGTTGAACATTTTTTCATGTATCTGGTGGCCATTTGTATGTCTTTTTTGGACATTTTTAAAGATTATGGAGGAGTTCTTTTGGTGACCTTCCCTCAGTTTGTTTTTGTCTGATGTTCCCCAAGTTTAGACTCAGGTGATGCATCTTTGGCAAGACAGAGGTTATGTTGTTTCCACTGCATCCAATCAGATGTCTCATGATTTCTATTTGCTCCATTACTAAGGATATTTATTTTGATCACTTGAGTAAGTGGTCTCTGCCAGATCTCTCTGAAGTCAAGTTGCTCTTTTTCTCTTAGTAATTTATAAGTATTTGGCAGAGGTACTTTAAACCATACAAATCTATGACTCTTCATTATAGTTTCAATTTATCCATTCCTTTATCAGTATGATGTCAGGTTTTCTGTTTTACTCAGTGGATTATAATCTGTTTTTGACATTCACCTTGTCCCTAATTTGGCCAAAAAGAGTACCTTTGAGCTGACATGCCCTGATCATTCTTTGAGCCCTTTCTTGCTATCTAGCACAACCAGATATCCCAGATTCTTCTACTTTGCCTGCCCAAGCCCTGGAATCAGCCATGTATATAAGAAGCCCTGATTCTTTTAGTGGAAGATGATATTTAGAAGCCAAGATCTTGGGATGCCTGGGTGGCTCAGCGGTTAAGTGTCTGCCTGATTCAGCTCAGGGTGTGATCCTGGAGTCCCAGGATCAAGTCCCACATCAGGCTTCCTGCTTCTCCCCCTGCCTATGTCTCTGCCTCCCTCTCTCTCTCTCTCATAAATAAAATCTTTAAAAAAAAATAGAAGCCAAGATCTGGGGGCCAGCTGTGCTGTTGCTTGCCAGATTTCCCAATGGGCAGAGCTAGGGAACACAAATGCACACACACACATACCTATACACACAAAATCATGTGTTAATATAAATGTGTATATATATTATATATATCCATCCATTACTAAATATAGATATATATTTACATCTATATAAATGGAACTATGTATCTCTCTATGTTGACTTTAATATCTATGTATATATTGAAATCTATAAATGCAACCAATACATTTAATTTCATTCCAACATCACAGGATTCATTCTAGTCTTCTCCCTTTCCATATTTGTATTTTCCTTGTGAGAGAATGAGAAACCAGACTCCCATAATACTCATTTGATCAGTCTCCCTCTGTGTAACCAATTTTTAATCACTATCACTTCCCAACCCCATTGATTGCCTTCTCAACCCACTTAGGCTGTGACTCTTTGTTGGACCACCCTCTAACAAGGAAGCCCTTTCCACTCAGCTTGGGCTCTAAGACCCCGTTGGCAGACCACACACATGTGGATACCTTCCTCACTCCACATAAGCTCTTGATCCCCATTGGGAGCCATTGCCTCTTCTATATTGTTCTGACACCAGGCTGATTCTTTGAGAGGATCCCTTCTCACCCCACTTGGGCTTCATACCTTGTGCCAGGTCTTTCAGCTTCATGTTTCCATCCAAATTTCAGTTATAATCAAGGAAAGAGCAAACAATCTTCATTACATACTTGTAAATAACACAGTAACACACATAACTCATGAAAATTCGGGCAATTCTGAGGACCTCAGTGTCCCCTCACTGGTTTCACTTTTATGCCTGTACAAACATGCAAGCACAAGCCTCTTTTTTACACACAAATGAGATTATCCTATATTAACCGCTATACCTTTCCTCTTTTCCTACTGAATATATTTTGGAGCTATTTATATAGCAGCATAACACATTTATTTTAATACTCACATAATATTTTTGTTTGAATTAATAATGGATATCCGGTCAGGAACACATGGGTGACTCCGTCAGTTAAGTGACTGAGTCTTGATTTTGGCTCAGGTCATGATCTATGGGTCATGAGATGAGCCCCAGAGCCTCACATCTGGCAGAACAAAGTCTGCTTCTCCCTCTCCCTCCACCTCTGCCATTCCCCCTGCTTGTGCACACACTCTCTAAAATAAATAAAATCTTGCAAAAAAAGAATTTTAAAAATTAAGAATGGATATCAGTCTTTTATTGATGGAAATTTAGGCTGTTTGATATTTTCTTCTTGTGAACAATGTTACAAGGTACATCCACATGGGAATATCTTTGGGTATGTGTCTATCCACATTTTCAATTTTTAAAAGTTTAGTCCTAAGATCAAGTAGTTTGAATAGACAAGAATGTGAAATGCAGACTGTTTGAAGGTCCTCATATCCTATCTTAACTATGAATTAGTATTGTGCCATTGAATGTAAGGTTAAAAGGTTAAAAAAAAAAGAGGTTAAAACAATTTTATTCAAACACTAGATTCTACCTAAATCTCTCTTTAGAGCAGATGAAGGAAGCTTGATAGGGAAAGTCAAAGCAATTTATTGACAAAACCAGTACTAGCACCCAGGAGTCAAACAGGGTTCCACCCAAGTGTAAACACCAGAGGGGAAAATCCCAAACTATAGGCGATGATACTCTATCTTTTTTAGTGTCACCTGCAGTTCAGCTGGTATTACACTGCTCACATTCATGGAGGCTTTAAATTCCCAGATGTACAGTTTACTCATGGACATAAGTGGGACTCTAGAGTTGAAATCTAGTTAAACTTTTTGCTCTTGTTCTATTTGTCTTCCAGTATTAAATCAATGACTTTGTTTTCAACACTTAATTATCTTTATCATCCCCAAATACATCACATGTAATGAAAGACAAGATCAATAAGGAAGAGGAAGATCAATAAAGATAAAACTGAAAACAGGACCTTAAAGATGAAGCCATGCAGGGAAGGGGATAAAAAGACAAAGCAAAAGAAAGCAAGGTAAAAACAGTTCAAAAGGGCAAATTACCTTTTTAAGAATTGAGAGAAAAGGCCACAAGGGTGCAGAAGATGCAACAGATAAATTGGAGCCTTATGGAGGTACGTAAATTTCTCAGCTAAGATTGAGAATAAGAAAAACTTGGAAACACCAGGGAAAAAGGGAAAAGCAAAAGCTTTGGCTTGTTCTGCTCCTCAACCTTAAATATTTTCTTATGTGTCAAGTTATTTCCCATCAGTTCTTCTGAAATCTGAAATTGAGCAGTTATATTTGAATTGCATTAATTACCCATTATTGTAAATCACACTAGCAACTATTAGCACTATTAATTATTAACTATTTTGTTCATCACATGTTTGTTTCAACTAAATACAGAGGAAAGAAATAACACAGGAATAAAACACAAAGTATACCCTCACAAGGAAAAATACCCATTGCTATAAAACAACTTAACAAATGAAACTAAATAACTATGGTCTTTCAACTTATGAAAATGGAGATTTGTCAAAATTCTAAAAGCTTTTAATACATATCTGAAGTTCTTTCTTATGTCACAGAAAAAGTAACCTGTGCAATTTTCTGTATGCACAGAAAAAAAGTAATTTTTTTTTTTTACAACTCCACAATATACCAACTTGAGATGGCACTATTCTTTGTGGTCTTTTTCTCTTCTGCCCACACATTCAAAATAATTCCTTTACTGATAAAGGACCCAATTTCAATGTGCCATCTGTTTCCTCCTTGTAACCCTTGCTGATACAGAATGTGAATGTGGAATGTTCTTTCAGGATGGGTGGCTGTAAAGGGAAAGGCATTGGTAGGTAGGAGTACTGGATGCAACAGGGTGGCATCATTTCTTCATTCTTTTAATCTGTTAGAGCATGTGTGCATCATATCATGTTACTCAGAGTACAAAAACATAAAATTAGTAAAACAATTTTTAATTTAAATTCAATTTAGTTAACATACAGTGTATTATTAGTTTCAGAGGTAGAATTTAGTGTCTGATCAGTTGCATATAACACCTAATGCTCATTATATCTAGTGCCCTCCTTAATGCCCATCACTCAGTTACCCCATCCCCTCACATACGTCCCCGCCAGCAAACCTCATATACCACATCTTTTTTTCCATTTGTAGTCCACAGACATTTGGGTTCTTTCCATAACTTGGCTATTGTTGCTAGTACTGCTATAAATCTTGGGGTGCATGTGGCCCTTCGAATCAGCATTTTTCTATCCTTTGGATAAATACCTAGTAGTGTGACTGCTGGGTCGTAGGGTAGCACTATTTTCTACTTCTTGAGGAAACTTCATATTGTTTTCCTGAGTGGCTGCACCAGTCTGCATTCCCACCAACAGTGCAAAGGGTTCCCTTTCTCCATATCCTTGCTAACACCTGTTGTTTCCTGGGTTGTTAATTTTAGCCATTCTGACTGGTGTGAGGTGGTATCTCATAGTGGTTTTTTAAAAATTCGACTTTATTTACACTCAATTAACATATAGTATATAATTAGTTTCAGAGACAGAATTCAGTGATTCATCAGTTGTATATAACACCCAGTGCTCATTAAATCAGAGAGGGAGACAAACCAAAAGTGACTCAACCATAGGAAACAAATTGAGGATTGCTTGAGGGGAGGGGGTGGGGGGATAAAATCATATTTTAAAAAATCCTACAATGACATGTGGCTCTAGCATTACTTGTCAAGATTAGGACTAGTTCTCTAGTTTGAAAGGCTTGAAGGTTCAAAATAATGGGATAAACCCTGAATTTCTGTCCCTGGACATTACTGAGACAGGTATTCCCTCTCTAGAGCATTATACAATTTTTTTGGAGGTAAGCATTCTCCTGTCTTATCTCAGCTAATGGGAACTTTTGATGAGGATCCCAAGGCCTCAGAGACTACCCCACAGCTGCTCCTCTTTAGCTCTGTGCCCCCTGGGAATCACCATGCCTCAGGCAACAGCGTATGTACACCTGGCAGCCTTCCTTCCCTTCCTGGTAACTGAAATCCACTTCTCATCATCTTTAGCCAAGACAACCGAAATGGATGCTCAGTGGATTCCTGATGGGTGGGAAGAATATGCTTTATCTTCCTCTAGTCCATCTTCCAAGTTACCCCAAGAAATGCAATTATAACAATAGATCTGATCACATCACCCTCTGATACTTCATCAACTTTCATTGACATTAAGATAAAATAGAAGTATAAATAGAAGACTCTTTGCAACCCTGCCTCCAGTCTCTCTTTTCCATTCTATCTTTGGTCACTCACTGTCCTTCCTCATCAATCATCTGATGATATTCCAACTTCATGAAGCTACTGATCACTTCTGAACACCCAGGTAACAGAATAAAATAAAGTTAATGAGCATCTATTATGTGTCACTCACTGTGATGACAGTTTAGTATGTATCCCATTTAATCCCACAACCAAGGAGGAGACTGAGGCTCAAGCACATTAAGTGCTCAACTCAAGGGTTGAGAGCCATTAAGTGCTGAAGAGGTTGCTCATTGGATTCCAGGCTTTCTACATGGTGTGACCTCCATGGTTCAGAGGTACCACTGGCAAAGCTCTCCCAATTTGAATATTCTTTTTCACCCCCTCCACCTAGTAAGACCCTATGCTTCCCTCAGGTCAAGCCTCAATTTTCATCTCTGAATTCTTCCATAGCTACAGTAAACAGAGTTGGTCCCTTCTCTCCCTTGGACCATAGAGCATGTTCATCACATCCTTATCACTGTTCTTATCCCATGCCATCCATGCTATCTGCATTTGTCTCAGTCTGTAATTACTATTTTCAGGGAGATTTAGGCACCAGGGCTGCTGGTATGTTATTCATCTTTGATCCTCAGCTCTTACACAGGACCTGATAAGTATAAGATGGAATGGAAAAATATATATTTTGCCTAGTAAGAAAGTTTCTAACCATAATCTTTAATCATGCCAAGTAATGGGATACAGGGAATAAACATTGTGCTAAAATGTCAATGAAAAATAACATTTAATGAAAAGAATATTAAAAACAGTAATAAAAAGCACATCATGCCAAACGGTTCTGAGATATAAACTCAATTTTCCAAAATTGACCCAGAACATAGAATTCTCTGATGTAAGGTAAGAAGGCTTAGCAGTAAAGATAAATTATTTTTACATAAGGGAAATGATTAAAGTAGACAAACTTGTCAAACAGAAGGCTAAGAGATTAACCACTTAAGATCAAAGGTGACTTCTCTAAGACTCTAAAGTTCAAGTAGGAATTTTAAAAAGTGGATTATAGTGGTTCTATATTATCTTTATGGTGACAGATTAATAACAATTAGCAGAATATAACATAATTAGGATCTAAAACTGTTATGTTCCATGTTCTAATCTAGAATTAGAAGGGAAAATGCAATGTGTATTTAAACACCTGTGTATTAGAAATACAGAGTGTATAGTATTGGTACATTCTCAAATAAGAGATGTGGGATAAGGTAATTTCTTTCTGGGGGGTGGAGTAAAATAAATTTATCCTCCTCAACACACATGAGCCAGGGTTTTAACAAAATTCCTTCAGTTTCGTCTGTATACATTTGTATGAAATATTACAAAACTAAGAAGCTAACTAACATCAAGTCAAAACGCTAAAATAGTAATCATTACAAGGATATAATATTCACAATTCAGTACTCTGTCTTTCCACTGACTGCATTAACCACGAAATAGAAACAATTCTCAGGAAAAAAACATAAATGCTAATTTTAAAAGTTTATGAACAGTGGCCCCAGTAGTTAGAAAAAGGGAATGCTGTTGACCACAACACGAGGTCCATTTAAAGTGATAATTTGTAAAGTTAGATTGCATTGAATTAAAGAGTAAGAGAAGCCAGAAGTATATGTATATATTATTTTAATCCTGCATATACTTAATCAATTAATTTCAAGAATCTTCTTCTTAAAAGTAACCAAGTACAAAACAGGCATATTTTTACTGAGACACTAAGTCCCTGAGCTACTTACCATAAATTGAACGAGCTTGGAATATACAAAAAATGTGAAAATGTTTTATCCAAAGACAGTTCAAGAACCTGTGTATTAGGAACACAGCTCCTGACTCCAAGGCATTGGCATATGTGCAATGATTATAAAATAAGTATATTCAGGATGCTGAGTAACCTTTCTCTAGTTACCAATTTTGTTCACTAAGACTACACAAGACACCTGGTTTTAGAAGAAATGCCGAAAAGCTATTATCACATAGGTAGTGCTCCATTTTGGGAAGACATTCTGTTGTACATTATTTTATTACAAATTAACTTGATGAAATTCAATCAGCACAGACTGTGTGGTTCAACAGGTCTTATTTCCAAACCTTTTTAATAAGTGATGTTGTAATACACTTAGCTTTTTGGGCGTTAAAACTTAGGATCTAAAAAGAAGATAATTATTCTAAATGCTACTCGCATATTCCTTTCCATATATTCACTAAAATTAGTCTTGGACTTAGCCCTAAACTTCTACAGCCATTCTCTCTAGTAAGGAGAAAGCAGCAGCCTAAAAATTAGTATTTCAAAAGATAGGAAGTGAAGTAAGTTTGTATGATTATTTATGTTTCTAGTTCATTGTTTCTCTGATTTATTCATTCAACTTCTATTTCTCTTAGTGTTCTTGCATTCACAGTGTTCTTCTGAGCACTTCCTTGGGATTTAGGAAGTGTGCTGGGCTGGAGAATAGAAGAGAGCAATTTCCATCTCTGGTCTCATGGAACTTACAGTCTAATGGGGAAGACAAATAGGAAATAGTATTCACACAAAAATGTACTTCTTCCATGCAGGATGGTGAAATGGAAAGCTCTCAAGCTTTGGAACCAGGCCACTTGAAGTCAGATCCTGCCTAGTGGGGAGCTTGTGACCTGGTATTGGCCTTCTTATTTTTAGCAAAATAAGGATTGTGACATCTACCATAGAGAATTCTTCCTCAGACTAACTGGGATAATGTCTGGGAAAAGCCTGACAGTTAACAGGTATTCAAATCATTCCTCTTTCCTCCCTTATTTGCATTCCTCCTAATTTTCCATTCACTTAATACTGGTAACAAAAATGTGACAATGAAAAGCACTCTTCCTCTACCAAATTTAAGAATTTAATAAAAATATTCACTTCAAAACAAAAGCTAAAATAATTTTCCTAGTTAATGAAAAAGTTATCTATAGTGAGAATAAGTTATATATTCACGTTTGTTATCAAGATCCTGGCCTATTTTCATGGCTCATCCAATTTCCTTAAAAATGAAAGCACATACAGAAAAAAAAAAAAAAAAACCCAAAAACATTTTCATTGCCTTAGGGAAAACGAGATTTTATATTCAAAACAACAAAGCTCACAGAAAGCAAAGAATAAAGTACACACACTCTGCGCTATTTCCTCTTAGGTATAAGAAAACCAAGCTTATGGAATTAAAATTATTTAGGTCTATTCGATCAATATAAATTTGAACATAGCTAATGCAGTTAAGGCAATTATCAGTAGTTTATAAGAATAACAAAATTCTTTTTGCTTACCAGTAAAATAAAATTAAATTTGTGTGGGTAAAATAAAATATTAATCTTCATTGGAAGTTTTCCTACATATTAAAATTTCTCTAGGGTTGTCTTTTAACTCTATTTTTAAGACATGGAGTAGAAGACTTAATCTTGCATGTGCCATTATGAAGAATGATAACCATACTCATTCTTACATCTCTTCAGGTACTGATGGTGCTTTTCTAAACCCTGTAGACTTAAACTCTGAGCGTCTGAATTCATTACATTTCATTTTAATATGACCTTCCTTGGAAGAAGGCTTAGCATTTTGCTTATCATCTAAAATTCTGATGAAAAGAATCCTGCTGCCTTTTCTTCTTGAGATATAATGAAAGAAACAGATGTCATAACTCCACAATTGTAGCACCCTGTTGTAGGAAGGGAATTTTAAAGAAATAACTTAGACCAATTACATTATTATATTAATCTGAGATAACTTTGGAGGTTTAAGGTCCTGTTTCAAGCAGTATCTAAGCCAAGACTGGAGCCCCCTCTATGGTTCAGATGTGGGGTGTCTCTGGCACACACACACGGATGACGAGTGTATGTGTGTGAGAGTCCACAGGCGTGAGTGTACAACCTTGTGTTTACCTATTTCTCCTGTATCCTGAGTTCAAATTAAGCAGTTCAAAATGTCTGCTTTATTGAAAGGTGAGAGGAAGAATTTCACTATTGATCTCAAAATAGTTTTGAATCCAAGTTTTAGGTTTATACATGTCCTGCCAACATTCTGTCATTCTTTTTTAAAACCATTTAAGGGCAGCCTGGGTGGCTCAGCAATTTAGTGCTGCCTTCAGCCCAGGGCGTGATCCTGGAGACCTGAAATCGAGTCCCACGTTGGGCTCCCTGCATGGAGCCTGCTTCTCCCTCTGCCTGTGTCTCTGCTTCTCTCTCTCTGTGTCTTTCATGAATAAATAAATAAAATCTTTAAAAAAACCATTTTACAACAATAATTAAAGGAGCAAATCCCATGAACAATGTGTCATGTACCAAATTTTAACACATTAGAAACCTCTAATATGTAACTGGTCACTGCTAAATTAACTCGCTTTTCTGCAAGCCTTACAATAAAGCTGGGGTCCCAAAGAAAATGTCTTCAAGGACCAAGGAGGTAATGTGGGGGACTGCAGGCAGTAAAGACCATGAGGAACTGGAGTGTGCAGCCTCATCCAATCCAAGCAGCTGAGTGGTATCTGAGGACATACACAGCCAATGTTGACGCATCTTGGTTCTTTCAGGTAAATGAAAGAACTCCTTATCTTTATGAAATAAGAAGATAGAAAAATTAAGCTAAAGATCCAACCAATGACTGGCTTCATTATCACCTGCTCTAGTTAACTTCGTTACTAACCATCAGGCAAAAAAGGCAAGTCAAATGGCAGAGGAATAGCACAGCACTAGAGCCAGAAGGTCCTGTCATGCAGGACTGAATGCATCTTTATCATCTAGGAGTTGCTTGACCACTTGCAACTAAAGTCAAAGGGAGTTCAATCTGCATATGTCAAGCAGAGAAGAACAATCCCACCTCATGGGATTGAATGCAAGTTAAATAAGATAATGCACACAGATATTGTGAATAGTGCCATGCATCCAATAAACCTTTCTTATTGTTACTATCATCATCATTATTATTTTGAGACTGCTTCTTTAGAGCCATACCACATTGAATCAATGCTCTACAATCCCACACAGCAAACAGGTGAACTCATTCTATGTGACAAACAAAACAAAATTAAATTAAAATCCCAAATAAATTCATGTATCTCTTTGTTGTTTAATACAAATGTACCAAATGGTTTTATAAAACAAATTAATGCTTTCAATGTACTTAAAACTGAAAAATTATTGTTGTCATAATTACACAATATGCCCATAAAATAAAATGACAATAGATCTACAGGAAGAAAAATTACAGGATGAGATCCACCCTGACTTAGAAGACTGAGTATCTTTTTTCAGCTGTCATCATTTACGTAGTAATAAGCATCACCTGGCTGAATTCTTGAACCTGCAACTGATGCTGGCCCTATTGGAATCTCTAAAGGCTATCATTTTTAGATGATCTTTTCTGGAGACATTTACACATGATTTTTAATTTTTCTTTAATATAAAATCTTAATAATTTGGGAAGCTTTTCTTCCCCCACTGAAGTACAGATAACCATGTTTCAATAAAGTTGTTCAATAAAATTGTTCCCACTTGTAAGAAGTGACATTTGTTAACATTAGAAGCTCCATAACCCCATTAGAATTTTCTCTTTCAACCAGCTAGTTATGGCTAGGCCAAATCTATTGTGCTGTGGGGTAATTACAAGGCATTACTATATCTCAAGGAGTTTACATGAAGTCAACATAGGAAAATGAGTTGAATGTTCCAAAGATTACTTTTTAAAAAATCTATTATAAATGTTAACTTGTGACTAGAATACTTAATTATAACAGTAAGTTCATTGTGCCACTTCAAAATGATTGAAAAAATGCATTCAAAAGATAAAGATTTACACTGTGGTTTTTAAGGCATGCTTCCTAAATAAATATAAATAGACAATAATAATCATCACAGTGATTTCATAGACATACATCCTTTCCTTCGCAAAGCTCAGAGGTCAAGGAAACAAACCTCCAGAGACTTTAATCTCTAACTCTCTTTCCCTTTCTCTCTCTCTCTCTCTCTCTCTCTCTCACACACACACACACACACACACACACACACCCTCAGAAAACTAAGAGACTCCAGTAAGGGGAAAATGGAAATTTAGGGGCTTTTCTGTATCTGTAAATAGGAACAATGGCTATATTCTCGTCATTTCTCCCAAGGAACAACTGAAGTAGAGAACATCATCTTTTTCCTCAAAATGCTCCCTGAACCTAGGTATCTAAGACTGAAGGCCAAAGTTCAAAAAATGTCTTGGAGCTTTCTGACTTCATTTTTGTCCAACATCATACTTACTGTATAAAAGGATTGATTTCTGAAAAGCCAGATGACAAAAACCACAGGTAAAATTCTATCAAAGCAGCCTGCATTGTATTGTCAAACACCTGACTCTGAAACTGAAATGGATTCCAAGAAGCTCATATCCATCAAATATATCTGAAATCCACCTCGGTTTAGTTTTATTTCTCGATGCACTGGAGTATCAAAACCCATTTTCTGAATGATCGAGATATGGCTACATTTCAAAAGTCATGAAAAACACCTAGAGCTGATGAACCTTTACTCTAACACAAAGAATACACCTTGCAAAAGACAACTAGATTCCTACTGTGCAGAAGAGACACTGTCAGGAAAAAGCATTTGAAGAAATACAGCATTCTTTCTTGATTAAAACTCTCCACAGTGTAGGGATAGAGGGAACATACCTTGATATGATAAAAGCCATATACAAAAAGCTCACAGCAAATATCATTCTCAATGGGGAAAAACTGAGAGCTTTCCCCCTAAGGTCAGGAACATGACAGGGATGCCCACTCTCACCACTGTTGTTCAACATAATACTAGAAGTCCTAGCCTCAGCAATCAGACAACAAAAAGAAATAAAAGGCATTTATATTGGCCAAACAGAAGTCAAATTCTCACTCTTTGCAGTGAGACATGACATGATACTTTATGTGGAAAACCCAAAAGACTCCACCCCAAAATGCTAGAACTCACACAGGAATTTAGCAACATGGCAAGACATAAAATCAATGCACAGAAAGCAGTTGCATTTCCACATACTAACAATGAGACAGAAGAATGAGAAACTAAGGAATTGATCCCACTTACATTTGCATTCAAAACCATAAGACACCTGGCAATAAACCTAACCAAAGAGGTAAAGGACCTGTATTCTAAAAACTACAGAACGCTTCCTCAGAAACTGACACAAAGAAATAGAAAAACAGGGGAATCCCTGGGTGGCTCAGCAGTTTAGCTCCTGCCTTCGGCCCAGGGCATGATCCTGGAGTCCAGGGATCGAGTCCCATGTCTGGCTCCCTACATGGAGCCTGCTTCTCCCTCTGCCTGTGTCTCTGCCTCTCTCTCTCTCTCTGTGTGTCTTTCATGAATAAATAAATAAAATCTTTTAAAAAAATAAATAGAAAAAACATGCCATGCTCATGGATTAGAAGAATAAATATTGTTAAAATGTCTATGCCACCCAGAACAATCTACACATTCAACGCAATCTCTATCAAAATACCATAGGCATTTTTCACATAGCTGGAACAATTAATCTTAAAATTTGTATGGAACCAGAAAAGACCTCAAATAGCCAGAGGAATGTTGAAAAAGAAAACCAAAGCTGATGGCATCACAATACTGGACTTCAAGCTGTATTACAAAGCTGTAATCATCAAGGTAGTATGGTACCGACACAAAAACATACACACAGATCAATGCAACAGAATAGAGAAACCAGAGATGGACCCTCAACTCTATGGTCAACTAATCTTTGACAAAGCAGGAAAGAATATCCAATGGAAAAAGGACAGTCTTTTCAACAATTGGTGTTGGGAAAATTAGCCACATGTAGAAGAATGAAACTGGGCCATTGACCGTTTTCTTACACCATACACAAATATAAACTCAACATGGACGAAAGCCCTAAATGTGAGACAGGAATCCATCAAAATCCTAGAGGAGAACACAGGCAGCAACCTCTTCGACCTCAGACACAGCAAATTCTTTCTAGATACATTTCCAAAGGCAAGGGAAGCGAAAGCAAAAATGAACTTTTAGGACTTCATCAAGATAAAAAGTTTCTGCACAGCAAAGGAAGCAGTCAACAAAATTGAAAGGCAACCTACAGAATGGGAGAAGATATTTGCAAATGACATATCAGATAAAGGGCTAGTGTCCAAGATCTATAAAGAACTTATCGGGTGCCTGGGCGGCTCAGCAGGTTAGGTGTCTGCCTTCAGGTTGAGTCACGATCCTGGGGTCTGGGATCAAGCCTGCCCAGCCAGGAGCCTGCTTCTCCCTTTCCCATTTCCCCTACTTGTGCTTCTCTCTCTGTCAAATAAAGAAATAAAATCCTTTTTTAAAAAAAAAAAAAAAAAGAATGTTTCAAACTCAACACCCCACAAACAAATAATCCCGTCAAGAAATGGGCAGAAGACATAAAAAGATATTTCTCCAAAGAAGATATACAAATGGCCAACAGACACATGAAAAAGTCCTCTATATCACTTGGCATCAGGGAAATACAAATCCAAACCACAACGAGATACTGCCTTACACCAGTCAGAATGGCTAAAATTAGCAAGTCAGGAATCAACACATGTTGGCAAGGACGCAGAGAAAGTGGAACCCTCTTACACATTGGTGGGAATGCAAGCTGGTACAGCCACTCTGGGAAAGAGTATGGAGATTTCTCAAGAAGTTAAAAATAGAGCTACACTATGACCCAGCAATTGCACTACTTGGTATTCACCCCAAAGATACACATGTGAACCAAAGGGGTACCTAAATTCCAATGTTCATAGCAGCAATGTCCACATAGTCAAACTGTGGAAAGAGCCAAGATGACCATCAACAGATGAATGGATAAAGAAGATATTGCACACACACACACACACACACTGAAATATTATATTTCTCAGCCATCAGAAAGGATGAATACTTACCACTTACATTGAGGTGAGTGGAACTGGAGGGTATTATGCTGAGTGGAATAAGTCAATTAGGGAAAGACAATTATCATATGGTTTCACTCATATGTGGAATATAAGAAACAGCACAGAAGATCATAGGGGAAGGGAGGGAAAACTGAATGGGAAGTCATCAGAGAGAGAGAAAAAACCTGAGAGATTCTTAACTATGTGAAACAAACTGAGGGTTGCTGGAGGGGTGGCAGGTGGAGGGATCGGGTAATTGGGTGATGTGATGAGTGCTAGGCGCTTAATGCAACTGATAAATTATTGAACACTACATCTGAAAATAATGATATACTATATGCCGGCTAATTGAATTTAAATTTTAAAAAAGAAAAAGAAAAAAAGAGTAGGAAGCTTAGCTGGGTGAGCCACCCAGGCACCACTCATTAGTACTTTTATTTCTTTATTTTGAAACTGCTTGTTTCAATTTTTGTTCATTTTTCCATTTAGTTATCTGTTATATTCTAACTTATTTATAGAACTATGTAGAACTATTTATTAGGACTAGATCCTAGTCCGTTGTTGATGTATACACATCTTAAACATTTCCTCTATATCTGTGGTATCTTTTCGGTCTTTATAGTGCTGTTTGCTAAATAAATATTTTTATTTAAAAAAAAGGAAGAGAAGACAGTCAGGGACCTTACCTTTAATTTCGACCAACGCTAGGTGGCAGAAGAAAGTCAGCCAGGCGTGCAGGCTCTCCAGACAGCTCTGGCTCGAGCTGCTCTCACCTGTCACCTTCTCCAAGCTTTCAAAGAGAAGCCTTTAGACCAACCCAAGTTCCAAAAGTGGCCTCTGCATTACAGGAAAACTGCTGTGAGCTAAATACAACTCTTTGGAAAGTTCATTGCAGCTTATGTGACTGGTAGGATGAAGCCCGCACTAAAGGGACCTACCTGAACAGCCGTGTTCTCTGGTCTAGCAGATCCGGAGTCACCATGCAATGCAGCTCCAGGTCAATAAGAGACACACGATGGGGGGTCGGGGTGGGGAGGTGCTGGGGACCTCTCTCGAAAGAAAGAGAGAGAGAAAGAGAGAAAGAAAAAAAGAGAAAGAGAGAAAGAGAGAGAGAAAGAAAAGAGAGAAAAAAGAAAGAAAAAGAAAAAACTCCCCCCTCCCTCCCTCCCCCAAAAAAAAGCACCTAAAAGCCCCGAAAGTCCCCCCGCCCCCTCCCTCCCCCCCGCTCCCTCCCTCCCCCTCCCGAACGAAAGAAAGAAAGAAAGAAAGAAAGAAAGAAAGAAAGAAAGAAAGAAAGAAAGAAAAGAAATAAAGCTGAATTATTTTCAGATGCCGAATCTTGAATCTCAGGAGAAAGCTCCCTTCAGGCACACTATGGGCTGAAACTGGTTTCAACTGAAAAGCTTGATTGGAAGGTCCACGTGAGGGCGGCAGGCACAACAGGAGTGTGTTTGCATGCTATTGCTCTTCGGATGGTGTTCACGAAACTGGAAGAAGAGGTTTTTCTAGGAATTATGCTCTGGTAGCTACCCAACTATCATTTTCTTTTCTAAGCCTTATTTTCTTTGTTTCAAAAGGAAGATAATAACTGTACCTATTTAGAGGTTGTGGTGAGGAGTAAATGAGATAGGTGGTCAATGAAAAGTGCTTTGTGTGGTGCTTCGTCAATAAAGTCCTCAGTAAATGTTGCCTATCCATATTACCACCATCAAGCAAGACAGGCAATGGGAAGGGATTTTAAGTCCAAGGACAGCTGTCATTATCACTATCATCGTTATGGCTCTCCTTATGCCCTCTATGCTTCATCCAAACCAGGTGATTTGGTATTACTGCAGGTGCACGGCAAAATTTCCCTCCTCTCTAGTACCTACAGCATGATCTTCCAGCTTTTGCTCTGGAATCACATAAAGGTTAGTCTGAAATCTGCCTTTGCCATTAATCAGCCATATAACTTTGGGCAACTGATCTCATCTACCGGAGCCTCAGTTTCCCCACCAGAAAAATAAGGATAGTAATCAGACTTTTCCTCCATAGGTTATCAATAAGAATGAGATGCCATAATGTCAGGTGCAGAGTGAGAATTCACCAGATGTTAGCTCTTTTAGCAGTATTAGTATTCCTATTCACTGGGCTTGGCATAGTCTCCCATATAAAACTTAGTTTCTTTAAGGCTCAATTTTTTAAAAAGATTTTATTTATTTATTCATGAGAGACACACAGAGAGAGAGAGAGAGAGAGAGAGAGAGAGAGGCAGAGACATAGGCAGAGAGAGAAGCAGGCTCCACGCAGGGAGCCTGATGTGGGACTCGATCCTAGGACTCCAGGACCATGCCATGGACAGAAGGCAGGCACCAAACCTCTGAGCCATCCAGGGATCCCCAAGGCTCAATTTTTAAATCCTCCTCTATTCCTCTACATATTCTCTCATGTAACATATATTCTGTGTCTCTTTCATACTCTGGGGATTTAAGTAATGAATAGACTTGGCTCCTGATATCAAGGATCTTCTAGCAAAGAAGAGAAAATAAGTCAGGTGTATAATGTTCTTCGTGCAATGAAGAACGTCAAGTGGTCAAAGAAGCCTTTATTTTAAAGATGGTGTTAATTTCACCTAGGAAGACTCTGGGAAAAGAGACTATGTGCACCATCATGATTAGAAACATGGAGTTTTGTGTTACCGTGATCTGGGTTCAGTCTCAGCTTTGCCATTTGTTAGCTAGATAACTTTGGTTATGTTTTAATATTGTCACAGAGCTTCAGTTTATTCTTCTGTAAAACAGATAGTTGCAGAGCCTATATAATCGAAGGTAAATGAAAGTTCTACATAGAAATCCACTTACAATGCTACAGAAATTTCAATAAAGGTTAGTTCGTATTAGCAGTACTAGTATCAGCATAGGTAATACCATCATCAAGCCTTATTGATGGGGATGCTAAATGTGGTGTTTTAATTAGGAGTAGGATTTGAATATAAGGCTGGGGAACAGGTGAGGAGGAAAGAAGAAAAAGTCGGAAGAGAGAGAAGGGGAAGTTTTGAGGAACCAGAGAGTGCTTCAGTTTGGCCTCATTAAGCACTGAATGTGTACTTAGGGTAACCATCTGTCCTGGTTTGCCCAGGGCTGATGGATTCTCCAGGAAAGCAGTACTTTGAATACTAAAACTAGGTAAGTTCTGGGAAAATCAGGGTGAGTTTATCACCCTACACTTAAAGGACTATCGCCCAGCAAACAAGGATCTTGACCATGTCAAGGGGTTTAGGCTATATTTGTAGAAAATAGGGAGCTCTCGAAAGTTCTTGAGGAAGGGACTAACTGATCAATAGTCTATTTCAGGTAGTTTACAGATGGAAGGTTTTACCTTTCTTTTCTGCCAAATCAGTTTGCTCCTTCCTACTCTTCTCACAGGCATTTACTTGTCTGTCCTCTAGCATTTATCACATGTTAGCTGTGTTACAGATTTGTGCCTGTCCTCATAGTCTTACAATGTAACTTTTTTGCTATCAGGATTGGGTCTTTACTATTTTCTCTTCATGCTATCTTATACATAATATAAGCTCAATATGTATCTAATTAAGTTGATTAAAACCTATGGTTCTTTGCAATACAATATCTACTGACATTTACTGTTTGTCTCAGTTCACAAATGGAACATCAGTTTTCTGTGCACCTAGTGATTATTCTTTAGGGGGTACGTAAAGTCAATCTATTAAAATACTGATTGGCAAATATACACACAAAATATTTTTCTGAAACATGTACGGGAGTATTCTCCCCCTATCCATTAAAATTTTAAATTGAAGACATTTTTCTTATTCATTTCCTCAACCATCAAGTATAGCTTAATAGAGCTCTGTGTTTGTTCCTATTCTAGAACCCAAGATACAGGTAAAAAAAAAAAAAAAATTTGAGATCCCTCACCTTATTTGGTGGCCAGTTGCCTGGAAGGTAGAGCACCAGGTAGAGTTTCCATGCAAAGTTCAAATTGGCTCAAGGTCATTTTTATTTTATTTTATTTTTTTATTTTTTTTTTCAAGGTCATTTTTAAATGCGTAACTACCCCCATCGAAAGGTATGTTTTAGGTACTATCAAATCAACAAATCAAGTAAAAGGCATTTATTTTCTATGCATAAGTGACTTTGGAAAAAATCAAGATATATTAGCCAATGAGAAAACATAGCATGGTAGGATCAGAAGACATGGGTTCAAATCTCAGCTTTGCATCTCACATACTTACTCTAACAAAATATTAACCACTTTTGTTCTCAGTTTCTTTATAGCCAAAATGGGAATAAAACATACAGTTATTATAAGAATAAAATGAGATAATATATGTGAGGCACTTAGCATAATGAACACATTTTATGCAAGGAATATGTTCCTGAAGCCCTCAGATAGTAGAAGACTGATCCAGGCAAAGGATGGAGTATGTTTATTGGCTAAACAGGGACTTCTTTGTATTCAGTTCATTCATTAATTGATTCATACATTTATTCACACAGTTTATAACTATTTGCAGACCAATCTTTGAAATTATGTGATTCTTGACAAATTTTGGGTTCCTGAGTTGGGTTGGGTTCCTGGGAGGCAGATTCTGAATAGAGAAGTTTATTAAGGAATGATATTGGGAATCAATACCTACAGGGGAAGGGTAGGGTGGAGTCCTAACAAAGGACCCAGTCAACCCCACAGGATGCTCTTTTAGGACATCCAATGTTAGGGCTTTTCTATTCCTGTTTTAACTGGTCCTTGGAGGGAAGTCCTTTGACCTTAACCGGAGACAGCTCTCTTTAGATGAGGCAATCTCCCAAGAGGCACTGACTTGAGGCCTGTCTGCCCATTTCACTGGTAGAAAGTGGGTGAATAACTCTCGAATATGGAGGATCTTGGCAGTGTAGCACCCCATTCACTACATGAGTGATTGTCAAGATTGCAGGTGTTGTACGTAGGTGAAAGTTTATTTTTAAGTGACAATTTCAAAATTACATACATTTTTACCTCACTGTGTATGTTCCCTATTACTGCCATTTTGTCACCTTTAGCTAATTCTTAATTTCTAATCTACTTGATGGTATCGACCTTATAACATTTTGGTGAAGATTAAAAATCATATAGGGTACGTAGGATACTTTGCAAACTTCCTGGCATGCGGCAAATGTCTGGTATGTGTTAGTTGTTTTTATTAAGAGAAGGTCTAGGAATATAGAAGGACTCAGTAATAAGTGAATAAAAGGAAACTATGTCAGAATTCTAAAACTTACAGGCTGACTTAAAGCTCTGAGTCTGTCACTAGCAAAGTTTACATTATGGTATTTGACTAGTGGGTGTCTCGGTCTAGTTTTATGTCAACATTAAATAAAAGCTTGGGTTTTGGCACCTACTGGGAAGTCTCAGCTAGACTTAATGTTCTTCTGTCCCTCTCATGAGAACGTAATTTGAGAATGTTAGAATTACACTCTGTTCCATTTGGGAAATGAACGTGTAAACAATGACAAGAGAGGGACAGAACCAAGATATAATAAAGGATCTAAGTTCAAGATATTGAGCATGTATCTCCCAACTAGGTTGTCATACCAAGCTATTTTTTAATATTTACAATCTTGCTTGAATCAGAACATGAGTTCTCTCAGGCAGAGACAAAATTTCTATAATTGCTTTTTTAGCTTACTGAACATAGTATCAGCACTAATGGACAGATGAGAATGTTCCCTTTGGCTGTCTCAGGAAGGAGAATGGTTATTTTTTTAAGTATATTTCATGCACCTATTTGTAAAGATAGATTTAAAACAAAGTCTTCCTACTGATCTGCTCCTTTCCCTGTCCCTAAAAGAGGGTTCAAATGCTTATTTGGGGATCATAATCACATCCTATTCTGATTTTGTCTCATTTTATGTTTTGGTTTTACCTCCACAGATATCTACAGTCGGTGCTCAATAAAATTTTGTTGAATGAGAAGCACCTGTCTGGCTTAGTGGGTGGAGCATGTGACTCGATCTCAAAGTCATGAGTTCTGGCCCCACATTGGGTGTTAAGCCTACTTTAAAAAAATTGTTTAAAAAAATTGTTGAATGAATTTCAGAGCTGGAAGTAACATTAGAGATAATATAGTCCTTATTTTACAATAATGTTCAGATAAATGGAGGCATATGTAGGAGAGTGCAGAGCTATCTGAGTCAAAGCAAGGCTCTAGGGCTCAGAAACCCCCAGGCAAGGCTCTTACCACCACAGCGCACTTCTGCCTTCTGTGCTCTAAAGACTCGTGTGAATCTACTCAGATCATTGCTTGTCAGTCATTCCTATCCAGGGCATTCATTTCTTGAGATATTTGCTTCTCCAAAGCTAGAAATAAAACACAGCATGCTTTTCTCATTTACAGCCCATCAAGTAATGTTAACATGTCTCAGGTACCTTCACACATTTTTTCTTTCATATCTTTGTGAAATTCCCTTTTATTTGTAGGATGTGTCAGATGTCTTCTTTAATCAATCTCATGATTCCGAGGTTCCTCTTATCTAATTAATTCCACAAGTTCAGAGTAGGTCTAGATTGTACATTAGATACAGAAATGAGGATGGAAGCAGGTTTCTGAAGTATAAATCTTTAGCAAATGTATTATAAAAAGCTATACAATCATCATCAAAAGAGAAAAATATTTTTTGAAAATCATCATCCATGATCTCACTACCCTCACATAACAATGATAATGGTATTTTGGTGAATTTCTTAGCCATATTTTCCCATAGTTATACTCAGAGTATGCTGATATCTGCACAATACATTTTCATTCAACATTATATGGTTAGTGTGTCCATAGCCTTCATGACTATAATTTTCGTTGATTGTACAATGTTCCCTTGAATGCATATATCACAATTGTTGGGGAAGAAGAATTTCCTCTGTCTTTCAAGATCCTTCCAGCTGGACTTAGAATCACATTGACATGAGAAAGATTAATAGAGAAAATCAAATTCAATAGTGTATGTATGGGGAATCCACACAGACAAGGAAATTCCAAAGACAGTTGAAGCAACATAATACTTGTATGAGCTAAGAGAGGGTTATGGGTCAGAGGATACAAAAGAGAGAAAGGCCATTAGCAGGAAGGTGAGAGGAGATGTTTGGAAAACAAAGATTGCCTCTTAAACAGATACATTTATTAGGCAAAGAGGAATCTCTGGTAATAACTCTCTACCTCATACAAGCAGACAGTTGAGTGGGAGATAAAGAGCTTTTCCTAAATCTGCTAGGTTTTGATTGCTTTGAATTCAAAATAATTTTCATGCCAGAGTGGCTCATCTTGGGGCAACTTTCCCTTGGCCTCTACATCACTGACTTAACTGTTTCCCTAGCAGTGGACCTAAACACTTTTTCTAATCATTTGATATTATAAATCAAGTAGGGATGAGTATTTCAGGTTACACAGCTTTTTCATGTGTTGGATTGTTTCCTTAGGACAAGTTCCCAAAGTAGAATTACTGAGTTCAAGAGAATGGACATTTTTATGGCTCTTCAAGCACATGCTGCCAATTCCTGGGTGGAGGGATAGAATTCTGAGTTTAATTAAATTAGAAAAGGGGGCAGCATCAGAGGTTTCCTGTGATCAGTGTTGCCAGGCAACCAATTGAGTCCAATAGTGTGAACAGAGAGGGTTGATTTGAGCAAGAGTCCATCTTTTCAGCCCAGCCTATGGAGACTCATCAGAACTGTGTTGGGTGAGATAGCTATTTCTTAGAGATCTGCATTTGAAATTTTAGCTGAACTCTACTGCAATATTGACTTTTCTTTGTCCTGTTTTTAATCTATGACAATCATCTAATAAGCAAACAGGAAAAGAAGCCTTTTTAGATAAACACATTTTTGTGTCATTTAACCACAGCTGGAAATTTAAAAAGATGGAGTATTATGGCTCTGAACATTTCTGGAACATTCAATCACACAGTCAGAAGAGGCCCCTAGTCAGATAGGGTCCTCAGGGGCCCTAGTTGATCACTCAATGCACATTGCAGTGAGACAGAGGGTTTGTTCTCTGTCCTCAAGTGGTCATGCTGAAATGGTACCCTTAGAAACACATCTTATTAGTCAGGCAAACACATCTAGATGTCTGAATCAGGAGAAAGGGACCCCCGACTATTCTTCAACTACACACCTAATGGTTGAGTAAATAGGCACTTTCTTTTCTGCATGTTTATTCCTCAAAGCAAAGAAGACTTTATAAGTCTCAGAGAGTGACTACAAGTAGATGAAGAATTAATAACACTTCTAGCATTTGTGCGTGCTTCATAGTTTTACAAGTGCTTTCATACACGGTATGTTCACAAGTGCCTTGAGATACGTGTAGTGCCTTTATTTTCCCCATTTTACAGATAAAACAGTGAAGGCTCAGAAGCATCAATGATTTTCCTTCAATCACTAGGCCAGTAAGAGTCTGGATCATAACTAAAATTCCTGCCTCTGAGCCTAAATCCTGTATGTGCATTGCCCCCATCACCACAAAGCACCAATCACAGAAATACATTAGGTGACTTTTGAAAATCCTGGAGTCATTTCAAAGTAAATCTCTGAACATGAGAATTACAATTAATGGAAGATGCAAAGAAATATTTAAACTTTGGGTCAGAACATTCACAGAGCTCAAGTCAACAGAGAAAACAGGTGTAGCTACCTCTAAAGCCAAAGAAGGCACCATGCTCAGAACAGTTGTGTGTAAAATACCTATACCTTTTCCATTCAAACAGCTTTTCCTCATGCACAATTTCTAATCATTCAGAAGACTGAGATTATACACTTGATCTCACAGCCAAGATTTCATAATTGCATACATTTTGTGCGGTCTTTAAATCATCCATGTGTCCTTTGGAATGTTCTGACAATTTTAAGAGATCTCTATGGATTATCTGAGCCAGCCCTCATTCTGTCAACAAGTCTGGATTATTACCCACATGAGGGAACTGAGGTCTGAAAGGTTGTGACTTGCTCAAGATCCTATATTCAGTCAAGGTAGACAACAGGGAAAGAGTGCGCTCCCTACAGGTAAGGAGCCATAGTTGAGGGAGAACCAACCTTTTCCTCTTCCTACAGTCCTTTCCAGACAATAAAATAGAAATTCCTCCTAATTAGAAAGGTTGAAACTATCACTTTTTCAACACTTCTCATGAGCAGAGAAAGATTTAATGAGATGATAAAAACTCTGCCATCCATGGTCTGTATTTTTCTGCTAAGAAACACTAATGAGTTCAACATTGCTCTGTTTCTGTGGTTTCACTCTCTCCATCTCCCTGTACTCCCTGTGCTAGTAAGACACAGATCTCTCTTCCTCAGGATTTGAGGGGATAGGAAGCCTGGCTAGCTCAGTGGTTGAGCACCTGCCTTTGGCCCAGGGTGTGATCCTGGAGTCCTGGGATTGAGTCCCACATCGGGCTCCCTGCATGGAGCCTGCTTCTCCCTCTGCCTATGTCTCTGCCTCTCTCTGTGTGTCTCTCATGAATAAATAAATAAAACCTTTTAAAAAACAGGTTTGAGGGAAAGCATTCAGAATTCTCTTTTTGCCATTTGTCCATGTTATGTTCTCTAATTAGGCTTGGCCAGATAGAAAGCGAGTACAGTGATCCCCATCTGCTTTTGATACCAAATTTCAGTGTATTTAGGATCCAGAGAAAGGTGAAGGTTGATTGGCTTCCTTAGGAACTTTAACAATTTCCAAATATTTACTTCCTGTATATTTTGACTAACTTAATTCTTACATACATATAATAGAGGCTCTCTTAACAAACTCCACTTAGCAGCTTGCCAGATCAACTAATGCTCTGTAATCCATGGTTGCTCAACCTCAGCACTATTGACATTTGGAGCCAGATAATTCTTTGTTGTGAAAGGCTGTCCTGAGCATGGTAGGATGTTGAACAGCATTCCTGACCTCCACCAATTAGATGATAGCATCCCTCCCTTAGTTGGGATAGCCAAACATATTTCCAGACATTGCCAAATGTCCCCTGAAGGGCGAAATCACCTCTTGTCAAGAAGCACTGCTCTAAACCATCAGCAACACAGAATGCTAGATAATCAGGGCCTGCTGAACCCTCCAGGTTAGAAGGTTCCCCTCTAAGATGCCCATATCCTCCTTATCCTATTAGTTGAGCTGTGGACTTACCAAGCGTCAGTTATATATTTCAAATATGTTTATGTCAGTTGCACTGTTGTGATTTGTATGTCACATAAATGACATATCATTCAGTGAAATATGAGAGCAAAATAGAAGTTTTATTTCTATTCTAAGTTGAACGATTGATTAGAAAAGACTCCATGTGACAGAAACAAATGATATTTCTTTACCACATCTCTTTTCTCCAGGATATACAACTGACCAACAATTACCAGCCTCCCCTGCAGTCAGGGGAATCAATATGATTGACTTTGGGTCAGTAGAATGTGGGCGAAAACCATGAACACTCTTTCTTTGGCACTTAAAACTCCCCTTGCTCTCTGTTGTTGCACTGGCAAAGAATCCAAGAGGTCTCTGATGTCTTAAGGTGGAGGCTGGCATACTTTTTCTGTGAAGGGCCAGATTAGATTGTAAACATTTTCACGTTTACATATTCTTTCTTTTTCTTAAAAAAAAAATCCTTTAAAAATGTAGAAACCGTTTTTAGCTTGTAGACTATACAAAACAAATCATGGGCTGGATTTGACTTCTGGGCAGTAATTTGTCAAACCCTGCCCTAGGACATAATGGTGCAATACTACTTTCTATAAAGACACTTAAAAAAAATCCTGTCAAATTAGGTATGGCAAAAACAACTGTAAAATATTACAGGGGACTGTAAAAGCCTAGAATGACTCTGCATGTAGTTGTTTTAAATCTCTTTAAATTCTCATTCTATTTTAAAGAAGCTGAAAATAGAAACCATTGACTTCGCATTACAGATACTGTTTAAGGAAGAAAAATAGTGTAGACTCCAACAGCCAGACTCAGTCGAAGGTGAGACTCTGGTTTTACAATAAAAGACTGGTGAAAAGAATATGCTTTGAATTTAAATTAAAAGTTTAAACTCCGTATCATGTTTGTATGACTCTCTATTTTAGTAGACTTTTATTCAAGTAAGAAGGCTTCTGTTTTAACTTTCTTTTGTGTGAAAACCAACTGAGAGGAGATGACAGGAAAGCTTTAAAAGAAATAGGACAGTACCACAATACTGAGTCCTCTGTTCTGGGTCTTGGCTTGGATGTCAGCTCTCCCAGGAATTTATGATAGTACAATTGTGGCAATGTTCTACATGCAGAAATGTTAGAATCTCTAAATGTTTGCTATACAAAGGTGTACAAAAAGAGCGGTTAGTATGGTTTATTTAATATAAATGGACATGGGCCAGGAATAAGAATAATCTAAAGAACATTTAAATAACAAGCCAGTCATCATTCACATGATTCTAATATACTTTAAGTTAAAATAGACCATTCACTATTTGGGAACTTTACACAGTCTACCTTTAGTGTTTAAGTACTAACTATATAGTTTACAGCATCCTTTCTTTTCTGAAATTCCTAGAGACTCTCATAACAAAATGTGTGCAATTGTCGGCGTGGGCTGCCATAGTAAGAGGCCATGAACTGGGTGTCCCTTGAACAATAGGAATTTATTTTCTCTCAGTTCTGGAGGCTGATAAGTCCAAGACCAAAGGGAAAGTGTGGATGGTTTTTGGTGAGAGCTTTCTTCCTGTCTGAGGCATAAGGAAACTATCCAGAATGGGAAAACAGAGTTGTATAAAGGAAAAAAGAATCAAAGAATGTGATAAATATCTGGAAATGTAAGTAAACATTGAAAATATAAAGCAATAATGGTAATGTGAGGTTTCAATTATGCCAAATAAACTTCTTAAAAAATAAATAAAATAAAATAAATTTCTTGCAATCTTGCTATCTATATCAATAAGGAGGTATGTGGAATTAAAATATTTTTAAGGACCTTACATTTTCTGGAAAAAAGAAACAAGTAAAGAGTAACAGTAGGCCTTTAGAAATCAACAATATATCTTATATGCATTATAGTGACTAGGATTATTACTAAAGAAAAGGAATAGTGCCTATAAGTTCTAAACAAAAGGAAGAAAATGGAATGATAAAAAAAATACTTTCAATTAAAAAAGAAATAGAACAAATAAGGTAGGAAAATCTGATGTACACACAGTGATGTTAATATTTAAATTAAATACATAGTAATTACAGTAAATCTAGAACTAACTGTTCCATTTCAAAATTTGAAATTTTGATTTGATTATAAAATATGTGCTATTCATATTAAAAATACATGCCAACTTAAATGTAAGGATACAGTAAGGTTGAAAGCAAAAGAAGAAAGAGGTTAACACATAAACACCAATTTAAAAAAACTGTGTGGGGGCACCTGGGTGGCTCAGTGGTTGAGTATCTGCCTTTGACTCAGGTCATGATCCTGGGGTCCTGAGATCGAGTCCCACATCAGGTTCCCCACAGGGAGCCTGCTTCTCCCTCTGCCTATGTCTCTGCCTCTCTCTCTGTGTCTCTCATGAATAAATAAATAAAATCTTTTAAAAATAAATAAATAAAAATAAAGACTGTGGCTATGTTCATATCAGAAAAAATAGACTTTAAGATGAAAGGTATTACTAAAATTAGGAGTGTAACTTTGTAATGAAAAAGGTTGAATTTTCCAGAAAGAAAAATAATTCTTTATTAGTACGTACCCCCAAAATATGGCCAAAAGGCATATCAAATTTATTTTAAATTTATTTTAAATGTATTTAAGTTATAAATCTATTCAAGTTTTAATATACATAATATATATCCATAAGCCATTTATCCATATAATTAATATATAATTAATATGTTATTATTAATATATATATTTCTATAGGCAAAACATGGAGATTATTTGGTGACAAAGTATGCCAAAATAGGAGAGGATATTTGGTGTTTTATCTCCTTGGTTTAATCTGTGCTTTAACCTACTGAATCTGTTTGATTAGTTTGTATGGCAAGTAAGAATGTAATAGAAGTTTTATATTTTATTTCATACCTTAATCCACCTAGCCACTCCAGACTGTTGTGCACTATGTTTGGCAAGGGACAAGCTCAAAGGCAGCTTCAGATATGTAAAGACAGTGGAAATTGGGTTGGAAGTAGCGAGGGAAAGGGCAGGCTGCCCCAAGATGGGCCACTTTGGCATGCAGATTATGCCAAACTGAAAACAATCAAGGCCCAAAAGACTCAGGCAGAAACTTTGACTTCTCTCCCTCACCAACAACTGTTGAAAAGAATTTAGACAGAGGACCTGCTCCAGGAAGAAAGCCATTTCCATAGATAACTGCATTATAATATAAACTAGGTATGATAGGGAAAAACTCAGCAACGGCTTTTTATCAAAGTTCTCTCTATGCCCTCCTGTTCCTGAATGGCCCAGCAAACATTTGTTTTCCAAACATTTACTCTTTTTCATCTTCCTTTGAATTGCATTCCTTCCCTTTGTAGTCTCTATGTCTCTGCCTCTCTCTGTGTGTCTCTCATGAATAAATAAAATCTTTTTTAAAAAAATGTCTCATGTCAAAAATGTGATTCAAATACCACCTAGAAGAATCTTACAGGGTAAGAGTAAAATTTTTCCTCCCCAACAAAAGCTGTATTAGTATATTACATTGTTTAGTGTGATATAAAACATATCATGAAACACACTGGAATCATAAATTGAGAATCTTAGTAATTAAGATAGTTTCTTAAGAAATCATTTATGTTTTCCTGTTATTTTTGAGAGATATTTACTGCTATTTCTTTTATACTTTTTCCCCCTGGAACTAGAAATAGGCATAAACTTGGTAATTTTTAGAATAACATGAAGGTATTGAGATTATGAGATAGGCATATAATATTATTCTTTCTACATAACCAGACCATGTTGTTTTTCTAGAGAAAAAATGTTAAAATATACTGTGATTTAATGTTAGTTTATATTGTAATTTCATTATCACCAATCATCTCAGTAATAGAGTGAAAGATTCAAAAGATAAAACTGTTTCCACCTTCCTGTACTAGTTAATGTACAAACATATATGTATATGTGTAATACTCTATAGAATACCTCACTCCAATTAATATGGTAGTTTTAGTCGTAACTGTATTATCGAAGTCTGTAGAACATTAATTCACATTGACAACATGTTATGTTTTGAATAATTATAACTTGATGTTATACCTTATACTTTAACAAAATTTATTTGGTTTTTCACTATGTCTTTATATGGCAGGGAGAGAGAGCATGCAAACTTTCTGGGTCTCTGCTTAAAGGGCTCCAAGTCTATCATGGGGGCCCCCCTACACTCATGACCTCGTCTAAAACTAATTACCTTCCAAAGGCTTTATCTCCAAATACCTTCACAGTTGGGGGTGTTAAAAAGGAGACTATAGGGAGCAACCAGGTGACTCAATTGGTTGAGCCTGTGACTCTTGATTTAGGCTCAGGTCATGATCTCAGGGTTGTGAGATCTAGCCCTGTGTCAGGCTCCACACTCAGCATGGAGTCTGCTTGACCCTCTCCCTCCCCCTCTGCCCTTCTCCATGCTCACACTCTCTCTAGTTCTCTAAAATTAATTAAATCTTGAGAGAGACAGAGAGAGACAGAGAGAGACAGAGAGAGACACAATAGGGTGGCACCCAAATGGCTCAGTGAGTAGAGCATGTGACTAGATCTCCACATCAGGAGTTCTAGCCTCATGTTGGGGGTGGAGTTTACTTTTTTAAAAAAGGGAGATGACAAGACCAAAATGGAATCACTTGTGCCATGTCCGTTTCTGCAAATTGAAACTATACCTAACCTAATTGCACTTTCAACCTCTCCAGGAGTATAATCTTAACTGGTCAGTCTGGAATTTCCTGGTTAGCATGAGTGAGGTCCCCCAAAGGAAAGGTGACCTTTCCTGAAATAATCATTTTGTTGTTGTTTATAAATTCCTTGTCTTAAACCCATTCTGCCTTTAAAAACCTTCTCTTTTCTGTAGCTCTTTGGGGTTCCTTTCTATCTGCTAGATGGGATGTTGCATGATACATGAATCATTCATTAAAGCCAGTTAGATTTAAAATTTAGTCAGTTGAATTTTGGTATTTAACAGGGATTATATATGCATTTTGGAGGAACACGATTCATTCCAGAACATCATTCAACAAAGAAGTGTCTAAGGTGCAAACCACTGCAATATTGTTAAGTCTTGAAAGCACTGAGTGCCAATGAAACACTTTTTCTCTCAACACAATCTGTGGCTAGTTGGCCAAGAAGCTCAGAACCTAGTGCTGATAAATCAAAATCAACTCAGACTGAGTCATCCCCTCAAAAAAGCATACCTTTATTTTCATCCTCCTGAGTATGCCTTTTTGTTGGTAAGGAAAGGCACCAGTTGACGTTGTGTGCCTAAATCTGGAATCATCCACTATCACTATTGAAAACATGTCCTGGGAAGAGAAGAATCATTCAGTATCATTTAACAAAGATTTGAATATCGTGTTTTATCATATTCAAATACTCTTTTATTTCTACAGCATTTTCTCTAAGGAGAAAACTAAGACAATTTTTAATACTGTCCCATTTTAAGATTTCAAGCTTAGATAATAGAACTTCTTTCTACTACCTCACAAATCTGGGTTCTTTGGTCATTTATTTTTACTTTTTTAATTTGGACATTTTAAACCTGAAGGATTACATTTTGCCACTTTTATATTCCTGCGTCTGTGTATACTTTTATACTTATTATTTGTGCCAAGCCACTTGAAAAGTAGTTGCAGGAATTGTGACCCATCACTCCTAAAGACTGGAGCCTATATTCTCTTTGAACAAAGACATTTACTGAATAAAGAGAACCCAGAGAATAAAAGAAAAAAAAATGGTTGGTATTTACCAAGGACAGGTGTGAAAGGGGACATTTTTTTTTAAATGAAGAATTTGCATAGCAATTAAATTTCCCTTGTGACTGCAGGAACCTCATAAATAAAAGAATTCCAAACTGGGTTTAGGCATGCTCCTTTGACCTATTGTAGTCTGGGCAATTAAGAAAGTGTTTGGATTGTATTTGCACTACAAGCTTCAACCCCCTGAGGAGCCAGTGAGCTAACACAGGTGGAAAAATTAGCAATTTATTGATTTGGTACATTCCACACATAGTTTGGAGACCCCAAACTGGGTGCATTCTTGTAAATGATTGTACTGGCTTCCTCTCAGCCATCAGGATTAACATACTGCTGGGCCAGGGTTTGCCTTTTGATTCACAGATTAACAACCCACAAATATCCTTTTGCCTGGCATCACATCATCCCTCTGGAGCCAGTCATTCTGCAAGCCTCAGGCTTGAGGTTCAGACAGGAAACAAAACGTGCTGCCTGAGAACTAACTTTAAACCCAAATTCAAACAAGGATGACGTTGGAAGGTCAAAATTCCCTCAGTGTAGTTTACTTATAGCTTTCAATCTTCAAGTATAAAGAATTCATTTCACATGCCTCTCTTGATTCTGCATTCATTTGTGTCTGTAAAAAGTTGTCTCACAAAGTCAATTAGTACCCCAGAGCTTTAACACGTCCTCTTTCCTTGGTCACTGGTCGTCCATCATTTCCTGACTACTCCTATCATGGTGGACCAGTTTTAGAGAAAGGTGACCCTGTCAAGGTCTTGCCATAGTTCTGATATAAAGCTTATTATCCATGGTCACCATTTAATCATATCATGCCTTTTTTTTTTCCATTGGGACTAAACCTTGCTTAATTAGGTTGGCATATATATTAATGGTACTGTTTTGAAAAGCAATGCTTTAAATTTGAATTTCAAAGTTTTTTACAAAAAAGAATTGAAAATATAATCAAGTCTCTCATGTGGATCTCAAAACAGATGCACCAGATGTGCACTTCTGAATAAAAGTACCATACTTGAACATGAAATGTATGATGGTAGGCACACTTGGGCTTCTGGGTACTGTTGTATATAATCTCAACTACAGCATTTGAAAGGCATGATTTTCATTTCAGTGGATTTAGGAGTGGTGTGAGAAAGTTTGAAAATTACCATAACCCAGATTTTTTCAACTGCAGCGCTATCGACATTTGGGTCAGATAATTAGTTTTTGTGGGGAATTGTGCTGTAAATTGTAGGATCTTTAGCAATCTTCCTAACTCCTATGCAACACTCGAAAATGTGGCAACCAAAAATGTCTACTGGGGGACAAATTCCCTGGTGAAGAACCCCTGTGATAGATGGTTTTGGTTCCATATGATGGGGGAAAATAATATTAGCAACTGCAGGTTTGTTTTCAAGTCCTATGTATATACGCTACAGATTCCCTTCTTAATTGCTAGGTCACTGAGAGTACTAGGCGTTATTTATTCTTGTGTCACTAAAGTGTCTAGTCCTTGCATGGTATGTTTCTCATTGATGCTGTTTTCCGCCTTTTCTCCTTCTGAGAATGGTAGAATTGGACTTCCCAGCCTATTTGTACGAGCAGTAAAGGGTGGCCACGTGACTATTTTGGCCAATGGAATGGGAAGGCAAGTAATGCATGTCTTTCCAGATGAAAGTTTTAAAACCCAGTACACAATTTACCACATGCTTTTGTTAGGGAGAAGAATTTCCTCTGCCCTTTAAGGTCCTTCTAGCTGGACTAAGAATCATATTGATGTGAAACAGATAAACAAGAGAAAATCAAGTTTCATAGCATATGTATAGAGAACCCACACAGATATGAAATTCCAAAGACGGTGAGTTAACAGGATGCTTATATGAGCTAAGAAAGGGGTAGATGTTCGAAAATACAAAGGAGACAAAGACCATTAGCAGGAAGATGAGAAGAGATGTTTGGAAAACAAAGTTTTCCCTGTTATGTAGCTAAATTTCTTAGGTAAGGAGGAATTTTTGTTAATAGTTCTCTTCCTGGTACAAGCAGGCAATTGAGTGGGAGGTAAAGAGCTTTTCTTGAATCTTCCAGGTTTTTATTTCTTTTAATAAAGAATGAATGATGGACATTATTTTGAGCAGGCAGAGCTTGATACCTACATTTTCTTTCCGGTGTAATGACCAAGAACATTTGTAATGGTGGCTGCTCCATCAGTCTGGGTCTCTGAAAGATTGCAATGAACAGAATCCCTGCTTGTTTGTGTTGGACAAGAGTGAATAATGAAATTTTGGTGATGTAAGCTACTTAAATCCCCTACTTTAGTCTATCCTTACATATACATGCTGGCTTTCATGCCACAGACATTTGCATTCACAACACTTATGAGGGTTGTTTGGTTCCTCTTCTCTTATCCTTAGCAAGGCTAGAGATCACTGATGATGAGCCTATACCACAGGAATATAGCTGCATCCCTAAGTGCCCGCTCAGGTTTAAGTATGAGCAAGCTGCAAATAGGTTATTATACCATGAAAAATTTTAAAGAATTAATTGCAGTCATTATCTGCCATTGTTAATTATATATGTACATATTTAACCATTTTATTTAATGATTTAGTGGCTCTCAACTTGGGACAATTTTTCCCATAAGGGACATTTGAGAATCTCTGGGGACATTTTTGGTCGTCATATCTTTGTGGAAGGTGCCACTGGGAACTAGTGGATAGAGACCAGGGATACTGCTAAATACCTAATAATGCACAGGACAGTCCCCCTCTCCTTCTGCCATGACAAGGAGTAATCTGGCAGCAAATGTCAATCCTGCTGAGATTTAGAAACTCTGTGGTACAACAACCAGAAATAAAAATTAAATATTCTTGCAATTACTGTGGTACACCAACAAATTTGCTTTATAAATATTTGATTATTTGGGGGATTAAAGTACAATTAACTCCTTATCCTCTGTGTTTTCTCTGCTGTGTTTAATGTACTCCTTTCCTATTTCTGATGCCTATTCCACAAGAATTTCATTTCTTGTGTCTACATGTTGAAGACTACTGCCCCCTGATATCCCTTGCCATTTGGCTTCTTAGTGATTTCATGAGCTTAAAAAAAAATTCAGATCATGATTGAGGTTAGAAAGAATCAACAATTATTGTTTAATTTCATTCATTCCATTTGGATTATAAAATAATCTTCAAACAGGGACAGGTGTTGATGTCTCATGTTTGACAGTGGCCTTGGTTCTAACAGTATTTTAAGCTTAAATATTATCAAATAACTTAAAGGTCCAATAGGGTAATTCCATTCAGTCTCCAGTCTTGTACAATAATTCAGTCTTGCAGTAGAATAGTAAAGCATAGTCAACTTAATAAATATTAATGATTAATCATTAATATACATATTTAACCATTTTATTTAATTATTTAGTGGAAAGATAAAAATACTACATTACTATACCTCTAAATCTATCAGTTTAGTCCGACAAAATCAAATTAACAGTATGACTATTTCCCTCTGACTTTAATTTTTTTCTCCCCATTTCTTGGGGGGCATAAAAGTATCTCAAATATATACCAATAGTGCTGTCCATTTATGGTAAATACTAGCAGATAGTAATTGACCATGGTTTGATACAGAACTAGACCTGTGTAATGGAGGAAAAAATATTACACCACCTTTCTTTTTTTAAAAATATGTATTTATATTCATTTATTTATTTGAGAGACAGAGAGAGAGGCAAAGACATAGGCAGAGGGAGGAGCAGACCCCCTGTGGGGAGCCCCATGCGGGGGACTTACTCCCAGGTCTCCAGGATCACTACCTAAGCCAAAGACAGAGGCTCAACCACTGAGCCACCCAAGCATCCCAACACTACTTTCAATTTTTTTTAAAGATTTTATTTATTTATTCATGAGAGACACACAGAGAGAGAGAGAGAGAGAGAGAGGCAGAGACATAGGCAGAGGGAGCAACAGGCTTCCCTCCGGGAGCCCGATGTGGGACTGGATCCCTGAACTCCAAGATCAGGCCCTGAGCTGAAAGCAGAGCTTAACCGCTGAAGCCCCCCAGGTGTCCCTCAATGTTCTGTCTTATACCTCAGGATCTTTATATATTGTAGTCAAAAGAGAGTTGCCTTTGGAGCCAAATATCTCTATATGACTATGTACAAATTATTTAAATTCTTCAGGATTTAGTCTCTTCATTTGTAACACTATTCTTATAAAATTTAATTAAAACATGAAATTAAATGAAATAATGTAGATAACACATAGCCATGGACTCCCTTTCTTAGTTTAAGCCCTGAATTAACCACTATTGATGTTAAAGTATGAATGAATAAATGCTTTTTCTTGTAGGTCAAGCCAAGATATAGCAAATGGGTAAGGACATACACTATTCCTTTTGTGAATATTTCTGTGGTGTAGCCTCCTTTGACGTCCAGCTGAAATCCCACACCAGCTGGACAAAATATCATGTCTCTTTGGAAATCTTTTATTTTAATTTTGTGAAATAGTTATTATATTCTAATTAGGGGCTGCCCTCTGTCCTCATTGTTTAATTGATTTTTTCTTGTGAATATTGATTTTCATGTGAAAATGTGAATTTTCATGTTTTATCTCAATAGATAAATCATAAGGTCTTTGAAGTTAGGAATCATATGTGTGTTATATGATATTATACACATATGATTACTATATACCTTATAGCACACATATACACACACTTTAGTATAGTCAGGCTTCTATAACAGAACCATAGATTAGGTGGTTTATCAGCAATAGAAATTTCTCACAGTTCTGGAATCTGGGAAATCTAAGATCAAGGCTCTGGCAGATTTTGTTTCTAGTGAGGTTCTTATCCTGTTTCATGAATAGCTGTCCTCTCTCTGTGTCCTCACATGGTGTTAACTCCCTGGGTCTCTATTATAAGGGCACTAGTCCCATTCATGAAGGCTCTACCTTCATAACCTAATCACCCCCAAAAGGTTGCTCATCAAATACCATCCCATTGGGGATCAGGTTTCATTTCTTTCTTTCTTTTTTTTTTTTCTTCAAGATTTTATTTATTTATTCATGAGAGACACAAAGAGAGAGAGAGGCAGAAACATAGGCTGAGGGAGAAGCAGGCTCCATGCAGGGAGCCCGATGTGGGACTCCATCCTAGGACCCCCGGGATCATGCCCTGATCCAGAGGCAGATGCTGGACCCTGAGCCACCCAGGCGTCTCCTCCTGGGGATCAGGTTTCAACATGAATTTTCTTTAAAAGATTTTATTTATTTATTCATGAGAGACACATACAGAGAGAGAGAGAGGCAGAGTCACAGGCAGAGGCAGAAGCAGGCTCCATTCAGGGACCCTGATGTGGGACCCGATCCTGGATCTCCAGGATCAGGCCCTGGGCTGAAGGCAGTCCTAAACTGCTGAATTTTGAAGGTACACAAACATTCAGTCTCTCTCTACGTAATCGATAATTATTGTTTTGATTTCAGGAACATTACTTTATACAGTGCCTGCCCAGAATGCAGATTGGGGGATGGTAATAAATATTTTTGAGGAATTGAATATCCTTGCCACTAATTTTACAGTCTCTTGTTTTTCATATATGTGCTAAATTTCAAACACTTAAAAGACAAGTTAATGTGTTTTAATATCCCTTAGTATGATCAAATTCAGTGACTCACAAAAGGCAGTCTTCCAGTTACTAATCTGTTGAAGCCTCAAGGGAATTAAAATTAACCTCAAGGGAATTAAAATTAACACACAGGGAGGGGCACCTGGCTGGCTCAGGTGGAAGAGCATCTGACTTTTGATCTTCTTTGATCTCAGGGCAATAATTCTGAGCCCCACAATGGATGTAGAAATTATTTAAAAATGAAATTTCAAAAATTAAAATATAACTGAGGCCAGTAATGTACAATCAGTAAACCTGATGTTACTATCTGCTTAGAGTTTTGTGTTTAAAAGAAACAAAATTCTATGAAGTATATAATGTTCTAGACATTACAAACCCCTTTTTCAGTATGTGATATGTATTACATTTATATTCAAATAATAACTTCTATTGCTTCATTTAAAGCATTAAGTCAGCCAACATAAAAGTCTTTAGCAAGGAAAAATATCTCAGTTTGCTGTAGCTATAGCCTGAAAAGGATAAATACAGGAGGATGTCATTTGTTAAAAGGTAACAGTCACAGGTATTCTCTCTTTACTTTCATTTTACATTGCTCTGGCCAATTTCACAGCTTCAACCAGTACTGAACAGGGAAATTGGAAAACAGCAGAATCGATTTGCAGAGTGGTGTCCTATTTCATTTATACCTTCTTCATCAGGGTTGCTATCATTCTTGTGTGGTATTATTGTCAACAGTAGCCTGGGCACAGCTGATAATTGCTAAAAGTCATTCTCTTAAAGTGGAAGCATAAAAAAAAACTGAAATGAAACAAGGTGACTGTGCGATTTTCTCATTTTCCAAATTTGCTGTTTTCACAATCCTTCATCTTTGCTAGAATTTAATGCAAAGACTTTTCCACTGTCAAACAACCACGATTATAGCAAACTTCTTTCTTTTTAGTTCTTAGGTAATAAATATTAAAATAATAAAGCTTTAAGTATCTAATTTGAACCAATAGAGGTTCATATATATGGTTTGCTTTTTCAATGTTCATTCTTACTACATTTTGCTTTAAATTCTAAATACATGAGAACTTGCTTCATAGGATAATATAGCTCTTAATGCATTAAGAAAACTGGTTTACCTCTGCTGCTGCCTTTCTAGATTGACAGCAAGTTCTTATAAAATTAGAAATTAAAGTCATTTAAAAACAAAGCTGTAGCCTTTGGCTATTTAGTATCAACCCTGAAACAAAATCTCCTTTGTATTCTTAAGGATCATTGAGAATGAATAGTGTGGGACTGTTGGCTCAATTTTTACATTCTCCTCCTTATTCTTTTTTTTTTTTAAATGTATTTCTAATGATGATGAAATCTTTCTATGTAATGCCATCTGCCCAGTAGAATGGAGTCTATTTACAGTGTCATATAAATGGCATCCTTGTAATTATAAATGTTCACTTTTTTCCCCATTTATATTTAGATTAGCCTTGTTCTTCATATTTTGCCATTCCAAATTTTCAGAAATTTTTGTAAGTTAAAAAATCAGGGCAGCCCAGGTGGCTCAGCGGTTTAGCACCTGCCTTTGGTCCAGGATGTGATCCTGGAGTCCGGGGAGAGTCCCACGTCGGGCTCCCTGCATGGAGCCTGCTTCTCCCTCTGCCTGTGTCTCTGCCTCTCTCTCTGTGTGTGTCTCTCATGAATAAATAAATAAAATCTTTAAAAACATTTCAGAAAACTTCCTTTTAATCAATTAAGTAATATTGCCAAGTCTATTAGGTGAGAATGAAATGAAAAAGAAAACTGGCCAAATTTCTTAAAGCTTAGATATATAATGAGGACAGAAACAAAACACAAAGAATAAAATCTGTATTTCAACAGGCTTGAAATATAGAACACCCAATTAAATTTGAATTTTAGATGACAGATATTTCACTTAAATTATGTACTAAATATTGCATGTCCTGTATCTTTGTTTGCTAAATCCCTAAGGACTGATGCCCTCTTTGTCTTAATATCTTCAACATGGTTAAGCGAAGAAACCTCTAGTATTTTCATAACTTAGAAAGCAACAGCATTAAGATCATAAAAAAATGGAAATTTAAAGTTCTGAGTAACAAAAGTTACATCAAGCTTATTCATGCAGAGCCGTACAGACAGGGCTTACAGGGTACTCTCAGAGTGTAGACACAGTGTATATCAATGTTCATACACCCCAGCCCCAAGGAAACTTCAATTCTTGCTAATTTGAATGGAATTATAGCATATATATTTTTTGAGCTCTCAAGTTTTCAGCAGAGCTAGGAGAGCTGGGTTGTTTTTCATCATTCTCTCTTTCTCCATCACAACTTACAATCCAAATTCTTTTTTTTTTTTTGAGATTTTATTTATTTATTTATTCATGATAGACATAGAGAGAGGCAGAGACGCAGGCAGAGGGAGAAGCAGGCTCCATGCAGGGAGCCCGACGCGGGACTCGATCCCGGGTCTCTAGCATCACACCCCCGGGCCGAAGGCGGCGCTAAACCGCCGAGCCACCCAGGGGTCCCCATCTTTCTCCCAAAAAGCTTGCAGCCTATGAAGCAGACGGAATCCTCGTGGTGATTCGCATGGTACAGGTGAAGGCCCTGAGCGCTCAAGAATTAAAAAGTCTTCTCTACTTAGTAAGGGAGCAGCCAGGTCTTCAGGTTCGGAGCACCCTCCAATATTTCTCCAAAGGAAATCCCAGGCTCTCTAGCATCCTAACTCCTCCACTTCCCAGGAGCAGAGAGGAAAGCATCCCGAATCCCCTTGCAGCCTGCTTTCGCGCTCTTGCAAGTGGAACAGGTGTTCTCCGGGCGCTCGAGGAAAGCAAGGCACAGGTGGGAGTTAGAGACCTCGTGCAGACCAAATGAATCTGCAGAAACCAGAGCATTCGGCCGGTGGGGGGGGTGGGGGGGGGGGGCGATGCTAGATGCTATTTCAATTGGGTGTCACAGGTGACTCATCAGAGAACGGCTTGCTTTGGGGCCTCTTGATATTTTACTTCAGGGTGGAGTGTCAGATTTCCTCCGCGTTTTTGGACCACAGCCCTCTTGGCCAGGTCCTAATTTTTCTGGTTTCACAGCTCTCACGCAGAGCCCGTTTTCATACCGGAAGCTAGTTGCTGGCGAGAGGTTTGGGGAATGAAGAACAAGGTGCAAGGAAAAAAAAAAAAAGAGGAAAGGCGAGCCAGGGGCCTGGAGAGAGGCCTAAAATGGGGAAATTTGCACTTGAAGAGCTTTCCCTACCCTAGCCCCTCAGAATGACAGCTCTACTCAGCCAGAAGACTACGTTTCCCGGCAGGCACCGCGCGCCCCACAGACACAGGCTGGCGAGTTCCCAGCTCTCCACCTCCGCCGCAAGCAGCCAATAGAAACCACCGGCGTGGGCCTCCGCCCTTCTCGGACCACGCGGGAGCGGGGGCAATAAAACTACACTTCCCGAAGCGCCTAGCGCGGGTCGTGGCCAATCGGAGCGCAGAACTCGGAGGCTGGGGGCGGAGCCGGATGCCTAGGCCACCCCATTGGCCAGGTGAAGCTTAGAAGAGCCGGAACCCGGGAGCTGGAGAAGCGAAATGACATTTCCTCTTTAAATAGCTGGAGCCGGGGCCCCGTCGAGAAATGGCCGCGTCGGCAGGTGGGTCGTGCGGTGGCTAGGGAGGTGTGTTGCGGGGGGGGCGCGCCGGGGTCCCGGCTCAGGCTGCGAGCTGGGGAGGTGGCGCAGAAGAGGCGTGAGGGAAGGATGGGGATGGGGAGGTGGGGAGGGATGAGGGGAGGGAGGATGGATGGGTGGCGTGGAGGGCGGTGGGCGGTCCGGCCGGGCAGAGATGGGGAGGCCGGGTACCCGCCGCCGCTCCGACCGGTGCATCAGGCGGTTGAGGGGGTTGAGCGGCGGCCGCCGTCCTTCGAGCTTCCCTCGTGAGGCTCCTGCTCCGCCGCTCCCGGCCGAGCCGCCGGTGCCGCCTGCAGGTCCCTCCGCGAGCACGGGGCAGCGGGCTCGCCGGGCTCCCGCAGGAGCGGAGGGTGTTGGACCCGCATCCCCGCGCCGTCTCCCCCGGATCCCACTCTGCGGCCCCACTGGGTGCTGTCTGTATACACAGATGTAGTTTTGGAGGTGGGGAGGATGTGTGGGGGGGGGTGGGGGGGAAGGGAGGGGGGAGGGGAGGGGGGGGGTGGGGGATGGGGAGCCTGAACGCCGTAACTGGCTCCGAACTTCTTGTGTTCGTTCGGTTTGTTTTTTTGTTTTTTTTTGTTTTTGTTTTTGTTTTTTTTCTCCTAGATTTGAATAAGGCCTCCCCAACGCCGAATGGGATTCCATCTTCGGACACAGCCAACGATGCCATGGACCCCTTCCATGCGTGCAGTATTCTCAAGCAACTCAAAACAATGTACGATGAAGGACAGTTGACAGACATTGTAGTGGAAGTGGATCACGGGAGAACCTTCTCCTGTCACAGAAACGTCCTGGCTGCGATCAGCCCTTACTTCAGGTATGACGATGATGGTATAGAAGCTTCGCTTTGCTTATCTTCACCGAGGTTGCCTTCATCGCTCGGTATTGCCCGCTTGATGATAAAAAACGGAGAGGAGACCATTAAATGAAACCCACCAGTTTGCCCCCTCCAAGTAAATAACAGGCCCTGCTCTATTGATTGGGCCCCTTGTTTTTGACTTGACGGATGCTTCTGGAACCCAGGTGGCTGGTTTGTACGTTAGTGAGTCTCTCTTTGTTTCTTTCGGGTAAATAACTGCAAAATCTAGACCCTGTGCTGCTCTCAGCATGGCAGCCACAAGCCACATGTGGTTATTTAAACGTCATTGTTTTAAATTGAATAAAATTAAGAATTCAGTCCCCCAGGCAAACTAACCACAGTTAAAGTGCTCAGTAGCCGCATGGAGGTAGTGGCTGCCAATTGTACAGCCCCAGATATAGAGCATTTCCATCACTGAAAGTTTTAGTGGACAGTGCTGGTCTAGAATTTGTTCCAAGAATTTGTCCGTGAGGCACAGTTCCCTGGTGCCTGTAACTCTTAGCATTTAAAGCAAAATAGTGCTTTCTTTCGAAAATGAATTACCATTCAGTAGGTGGTTTTAATGCCATTGGGGTAAAAGCAATGAAATAAAAATGAACGAATGCATCTTAAGGCTCCAGGCTAATGATTATTTCCATGGTTTCCAGAAGCGTTTGCGGGTTTTCATTCTCATTACGCTCTTTGTGTATCCGAAAGTTGGAACAGCAATATTTCAAAACTTGGGTCTAACAAAGAATTTTATACTTTTAAGAGGAGAACACTGATAAAGACAATTCCCGTCTTGAGTTCAACTTCTTTTGTTTCAAGTGCTCACTTTTTAAAGTCCTTCAGTGTTCAAAACTGGTGCCCGAATGACAGCTAGATAATCTCAACTACACTCTAAAGGTGGTTTGTTGCTGTTGTTGTTTTTTTTCTTCTGAAGGTGCTTGCCTTTATAAGCATATAGCAGTATACTGTTCCAGGCAGTAGTTTCTGGTTCCTCTTTCTCAGAATACTGGGTTAAATATAGTCACTTCAGTCTGATGCTTGTGATGTAACCATTTAGACTTGCCTAGGGATAGGTCATTGGACTGTTAAGTATTAACCATCACAAGGGAGTGAGCTGGAAGGAAAAAAGAAGAATCTCATGCACAGAAGGTATGAAGTTTGGCCTGGTGAAGTTTGGACTGCTGGTGGGATTCACTTATCCAGACTATCTGTTAGATATGGTTAGTTCGTCTGTGCATTTAAATATATGTCATAATTAATACTGATCAAGTTCTGGGCTAAGCTTACTTTACATATATTGCTTTACATATCTTTACAATCCCGTCTTTACACAGTTATTCCCATTTTACTTATGAAAAACTGAGGTTCAGGGAAGTTAAATGACTGCCTAAGACCTCTAACGACGAAAGTGACAGAGGCTGGATTTGATTCTAGAGTCAGGCTTCATAGTCACTATTAAAACTTTTAATGAACAAGAGCGAGCGCCCTTTAAAGTTGCCTTTGAGAAGTTTCTATTGTATATTAGATTTGAACAGTTTTTAAAAATTGAAGCTTGAAAAGTAGGAAAATGTATCTTACTGAAATTTTATACTCTGGCTTGTATCATTTAAATGTCATACTTAACTTAAAGTTAGTTTGAAGACTTAGACAAATCACTTTAAAAGAAGTATGCTACAGTTGATTTTCTTAATTACAAGAAATTAAGGAAATGCTTGGAAAACTTTCTAAGCAATAAGATACATGGATTCAGATGAAGGTATTTGGCTGGGAAACTTAGGGATTAGGTTCTTATCTCTTGCTAGAGGTTTTTGTACAGAAGTTTCTTGGCACTGGTGCTGCTCCTTATGTGAGCCTCTAGGAAGACATACTTAATAGTTTCTGAGTCTTGCATCACTGGTGGAAAAAAATAAAAATAGCTTGAAATCTGGCATGGTTGTTTCATGGTCCCAGTGACTTGTCCAAATTAAAATTTGCATGATTATTGGAAACTTTCTGCTGCTCGGGATTGTGCGTGAGGAAGGTGCTCCATCTCTACATAGCATTTACAGAAAGATCCTGTTAGAACAGAAGAGAACTCATCAAGTGTCACACTGTGCCTGTGTGTGAGACCAGCCTATTCAAGTCAGTTGAGTTCCCATGATAAAGGAGTATGTGGTAATGTTCTCCTTTGGGAGTTAATCTTTGCCTAATGAAGGGCTTTATTTTTCTTTTTAATTGGTTGCTGTATAGCTGAGTTTTTCAGCACCTGAAATGGAAAACCTGCTCATGCATTGGGAGATCTAGTTTTCAATCATGAAAAAAAGCCATTGTGATATGAAACTTAAAATTTATGTTGTAGATGTCAAAGTAGGACTAAGAGATGGTTAATCCAGGCAGCGAGCTGGATTCTTGTACCCTGCTTATCTCCAGTGTTGCTCATTGTATTTTAAAATTAACTATTTAATGGTATTTTCTTATAATTTAGCACTTCAAAATGAGAGGGGTCTGGATCTGTATAAACAACTTTATATCAACCGGTGTTAGGTCACCTTCTTCAACAGACATCTACTAAGCACCCTAGGGCAAACAACCTTTTTCCCATTTTTTTTTTTTAATAACTTTGATTTAATTTTTTGTATTTAATTTTAAAAGCAGCCTACAGGACAGGGGGGAAGGCAAATGATGTATATAAGGGACTAATACTAAAATACAGAGCTAGGCCTTTGACTGCTTAATGTTTTGGCCAAGAAAGTCCCATAAATGCACAGATATTTTGAATGAGAAATCAATGAATAAAAACTTGCTTTCAAAGGCAAAAGCTGGAGACTTTCAAAATCATTATCTCCAAAGCGTTAATTATTCTTAAACTTCTCTTTAGAAGTGTGCATTCTATTAACCCTACTATAATCTTTATTTATTTTCAGATGTACATAGGTAAAATATGGTAGCTTTGAGAACATTGAGTATATTTCCTTAAGCAAAGATTTTCAAAATGTCCAAGAGAAGGTGAAGTGATATTCTTTATATTCCTTATAATGATTAAGGAAGCATTCAAAAGATAATAGTTTTAAAAGGAAGTAGGTAGAGATTATGAACTTCTGAAGAACATCTTATTTTTCTGAGATGAAATTTTTAAAGATTTTTAAAGGACAGGTTGCCTTGTATATTTTCATTGAGACATGAAAAGTTTAATCAGACAGTCTATAAATGCTAACGTATCAATACTATGGGTATTGTTAAATTTTCTGATTGGTCTGGTGAGTTAAGATCTCAGGTCCCCTAAGGCAACTTGACCAAGAAGCCTGGATAGGGGCTCCAAGGAAAACAAGGTGTCCTGGAGTATTCCATGCCATCTTGTGGGGTGCCGTGATTAGGTACACTCTCTTTTTCTCAGAGTTGGCATAAAGTTGACTGGCCCTGAGAATAGGATTTTTGAGATTAGCCAGCCTAAATCCTTATACTAGATGATCAGCTTTTACCCCCATTCAGAATATCAGGAAATCCATAGGAAGTATTTTTCAGACTCCAAGATTTTCTTGGTGGTAACTGCATACTTTAAAAATGTTGTCACAATAATTTTTTTTTTGGAGTGCACATATACTGTTAATCATTCTTTCCTTCCTAGATCCATGTTCACTAGTGGCCTTACAGAAAGTACTCAAAAAGAAGTTCGAATAGTTGGTGTTGAAGCTGAATCGATGGATTTAGTGTTGAACTATGCCTACACCTCCAGAGTGGTTCTGACAGAGGCCAACGTTCAAGCCTTGTTCACTGCAGCTAGCATCTTCCAGATTCCTTCCATCCAAGACCAATGTGCTAAGTATATGATCAGTCATTTAGACCCACAGAATTCTATTGGGGTCTTCATCTTTGCTGATCATTATGGTCATCAGGAACTTGGAGATCGATCAAAAGAATACATTCGTAAAAAGTTTCTGTGTGTCACCAAAGAACAAGAGTTTCTCCAGTTGACAAAAGACCAACTGATTAGTATATTAGACAGTGATGATTTAAATGTAGACCGAGAAGAGCATGTTTATGAAAGCATTGTAAGGTGGTTTGAACATGAACAGAATGAAAGAGAAGCGCACCTTCCAGAAATTTTTGCCAAATGCATACGTTTTCCCCTGATGGAAGATGCCTTTATAGAGAAAATCCCACCTCAGTTTGCACAGGCTATAGCCAAGAGCTATGTAGAAAAGGGCCCATCCAATACCAATGGCTGTACACAGAGACTTGGAATGACTGCATCCGAAATGATCATATGTTTTGATGCTGCCCACAAACACTCAGGAAAGAAGCAAACAGTGCCTTGTCTAGATATAGTCACGGGAAGAGTGTTTAAACTATGCAAACCACCAAATGATCTAAGAGAAGTGGGGATTCTTGTATCACCAGATAATGACATTTATATTGCAGGAGGGTACCGGCCAAGCAGCAGTGAGGTCTCCATCGACCATAAGGCAGAAAATGATTTCTGGATGTATGACCATTCCACCAATAGGTGGCTCTCCAAACCCCCCCTGCTGCGAGCCAGAATAGGCTGCAAACTGGTGTATTGCTGTGGTAAGATGTATGCAATTGGAGGTCGTGTTTATGAAGGTGACGGGAGAAACTCCCTAAAATCCGTAGAGTGCTACGACAGCAGGGAGAATTGCTGGACCAGCGTTTGCGCAATGCCTGTTGCAATGGAGTTTCATAACGCTGTGGAGTACAAAGAGAAGATCTATGTTTTACAGGGTAGGTGCCTGACTGGTTTATTCTCCAGGAGAGGGTAGCAGGTCAAAAGTGGTTTACTTACTTATACTAAAACAGATGTTTGTTCTTGTTAATTGAGGACTCCTCTGGCTTTCTTATCATAAACTGCTGCAACAGTCTGTTCTTTAAAGGATGTATAAAGGCAATAGATTTTTGAATCAAAAAAGGCAGGCATCTTTAAGTTACTAAAATGATTTTGTAAGTTTTTTATGTTCTTAACTGTGTTTTGACATCCTGTGGAATGAGTATTTTTGAAAACATAATTTAGTGAAATACCAGTTCAACATTTTGGGAAGACTTTCAGAGCCATTTTTAAGACTAGGAGAGAAAGCTTGATACATGACTGTTTTACTCTTCAATAATACATAATCAAGAGGTGCCTAGCAGGTACTTTTTATGGAACTTACTGGATTAGTTTTTTTTTTTTTTTTTTTTTTTTTTTTTTAAATTTTTATTTATTTATGATAGTTACAGAGAGAGAGAGAGGCAGAGACACAGGCAGAGGGAGAAGCAGGCTCCATGCACCGGGAGCCCGATGTGGGATTTGATCCCGGGTCTCCAGAATCGCGCCCTGGGCCAAAGGCAGGCGCCAAACCGCTGCGCCACCCAGGGATCCCTGGATTAGTTTAAAGGAGAAGAAAGAACAAAGAATTTTGCGATAAGCCTTATGATTGCGAAGGTCATGAAACTTAATTATAAAGAGTTTGAAATTACAGTCTTTAGATTTTAATTTCACTGCAGTGTATGATATCTTCCATAATATGTTTTCAGTTTTTTTTCACTGAAAAGCTTTGAGATGTCCCCTTTTTCTTTACGTTTGTTATTATAAGCATCTATTTATATCTAATATATTTAGCTTTAAAAAGTGTTTTGTTTAAACTATTGAAGGTTAATACTCTGGCAAAGGTGAGTGTAGAGTAGTAGTAGAAAGAAGCACCAAGTAAGTATAAGTAAGATATTTGATCCGGTCTTCTAATTTGTGATACCTAATGTTTTCTCTGTGTTTGGCTCCTTAAACATTTTAGTTGCTTGAATGTTGAAAGCGATGATGATAATACTGGCATCCTTATTCCTCTTCTGGGTTTCTTAATTGCTTATATGTTTTCCTCACACTATTCGTTTATAAAACAAGGAAAAAAGCGATTCTGTGTAAATATACATGATTTTTTAGCTCTTACACCATTTAAGAGTATGTTCTTCGCTCTCATCTTTTATTTGACTAGAAATGCCTGAACCCACTTGTTTAAACTTCAATATCAAGTTAATTCTCCAAAAGGAATATTAACTATCTAGTACCTTACTATAGTTCAGTAGAAGCACGGGCATGATTAGGTTTGCTCGTCTTGCTGAATATGGAAGATAAGACTGGATGTATAATCTGTCCAGGGTGGTTGGACAGGTTATATCATCCAGTATGATGAAGCTTTCTCTACATATACTTTGGTCTTGCTGGCTAACCATTAGATAGAATTAATTAAAAGACTTCCAGTGGGAAGGTAAAGGTTATATATTAATGTAAATACTAAAAGTAACAATGAATTAATAGAATTTCAGGACTGGAATGAACATTGCTTAATCTGAGGTTATATCTTCTATAAGAGAAATCTGAGGCTCTAAAATTTAGTTTTCTTAATTGCTGTCTGGTTTAAGTTATTAAGAGGACTTCATATTTTAAAAATTAACTTGTGAGTCATCTTTTTATAAGAAATTTGTAGAGAGGTAGTGCATGTTAGGAAGTTTTGTTTTCTATTGTCTTTATTAAGAATCCTGTTAAAACTCAGTGAGGGTAATGTTGGTAAATTGAATTTAAATAAAATATTTTTTTAAAAAGTCAATGAGGGTAGGGTATATATACAACCAAAAGCTGGTGGTTTAATAAGCTCTTCTAAGAAAAATTGAAATTATAGTGTTACTAAGTAGGCAGTTACGTTTGTAGATAAGAGTAAACCTCGTTCAAAACAGTTTTGAAGGGGAAGCTCAATTTAGAAGTAGGTATTTCTAATCTAAACAAAGCTTCTTTATATAAATAAAGTTGATATAAATAGAGGCTTATGCTGCACTATATGCGGCTACTGGAATATCACTTAATGTCCATAAAAGATCCAGATTTTTAAATCAAGGATTTTATACAAATATTATAGCTAGCCAAATTCTTGTAAATCTTCACTAGTTTAATTCTTTTAGACATTTTTATATTGGCAGTCTGACTCAGCCACACCCTTTTATCATCAAAATAGAATTGAAAGTGACCTGAAGTCAACTCCATGAACTGTGTGTTTTCTATCTTATCAAAGCCATGTTTTGTCCTCTTAACGATTTGTGTTATAGCAGCACTAAAGGAAACATATTAATGGCCCATAGACATAAATCTGAACAATTCCATGTGCTATCTTCTAATTAATTAGCATATAAATGTGTAGTGGCTTATTCATGATGAAGCTGTATACATACTTTGATCTTACCGACTAACCATTAGTGATAATGCTCTTTTAGAGCTGGCTTAAAATAAATTTTCTGAAATATACAAGTGAATGGAATAAATGGAGCCAAGCTTTCAACTATTATTCTGCCTCTAAGCCAAAGTAACTCCTTATACCTCCCTACTACAAAGCCCCAAATCAGGTTGACTATAATATTAGGTTATGTTCTGCTGTGGAATGAAGAAGTTTTAAGTTATATTATACTATATAATGTATCTCTGGAGATTATAAAAGAAATATTTTAGAAAGTGAAAGATTCAGAAAATTATGTTTTTCAAAAATTATGCTTTCGGTTCATCTAACCAAAAAGAGACATGTAAATGTATATATTCTTGGTTTTCTTTCTTTCTTTCTTTCTTTCTTTTCTTTTTTTTAGGAGAATTTTTCCTCTTCTATGAGCCTCAAAAAGACTACTGGGGTTTTTTAACCCCCATGACTGTGCCTAGAATCCAGGGCTTAGCAGCTGTCTACAAGGACTCTATCTACTACATAGCTGGAACCTGTGGAAATCATCAACGAATGTTTACTGTAGAAGCCTATGATATTGAGCTAAATAAATGGACTCGGAAGAAGGACTTTCCATGTGATGAGTCCATCAATCCATACCTTAAACTGGTACTTTTCCAGAATAAACTGCATTTATTTGTTCGAGCTACTCAAGTGACCGTTGAAGAACATGTCTTCAGAACCAGCAGGAAAAATTCCCTTTACCAATATGATGACATCACTGACCAATGGATGAAAGTGTACGAGACCCCAGATCGCCTCTGGGACCTTGGCCGGCATTTTGAATGTGCTGTTGCTAAACTCTACCCTCAGTGTCTTCAGAAAGTACTTTAATGAGTAGCAGGCCTTAGTGAGCTCACTGGCATCTTGTGCTTGGAGAACTTAGTCTTTCAATGATACAAGAAGTGCTGTCAGTATTTAAGAAGCTGAGAGAGTTTGTACATGGCAATGGGTGCTCTTAAAGATTACAGTGTAGAGAGGGATTTCTTTTCATCCTTGTGATGTTTTCATTTCATTAAGCAAAAGGTAACAAAGTGCAATTATCAGCATTTTTTTTCTGGTATATAGTAATCATTTTCATTCTAGAATTTTGTGATAATTCATCACTGAGATACCAGATGAATCAACAACTATGCACTCTTATAAGAGCAGTTAGGGTATTATGGTTAGAGACATCCAAACTAGTTTGTTGTGACTTTTTATTTTAAATACGGGTAAAAATTTGAGGCAATATCACTAGGACTTTAGCTGTGACCTCTCCAACACAGAGAAGCACTAACTTAGATCCTCATTCTATAATATATTTGTGTACTGTTTTCAAGTGTACTGAGATTTAAGTGTGTTTTTAGAGTAGGTTGATGGAAAACAAATCCGTCTAAGAAAGAGCTTTTACTCTGCTTGTTTCATATTTCCCATGTAACTTTAAGTTAAGCTAAAGTTTTAAAGTAGCAGTTGTTTTTATTGTTGTTGTTGTTGTTGTTGATAACTTTTTCAAGTGCTGACACTGTCTCATTATTTACGAATCCCGAAAAGGGCTTAAATTCGCAGGTGGCTGGTGCTAGTATAAGTGAATTCATGGGTCTAGCTCTATGGGTTGAAGTTGTTTGAGCCTGTGCTTACCTTTCAAGTTGGTATGCTGGTTTTGTGGCATAGTACTTTACCTGTTGAACTCTTGTGATTTCACAAGATTCTCTGCTTAAGTGATAGCAAGATCTCTAACTGGACTCAGTTTTAGAATAGTGAGAACATGACACTCAGTTTGCACTAACATGGGCCATTTTGTTGCCCAACCTCCTTTCCCATCCTCCACCCATCCCTTCATTATCGGTACAGTGAAAGGTAACTTATTTCTCTTCTGCACAGAGCATAATGTGAAGTTTTCTACTTGCTTTTACGATTTTGTTTTCCAGAAACCTAAAACTCCTTCAGTTGATCTAATTTAATGGCTTTTACGTTACATATGACCATTAAAACCTCACTTTTTTTTGTTGTTGTTTTCTCATTTTTGCACTTAGTAATGTATATTTTTACATTGAAAACCTTGTTCTAGCTGAAAGTAATTGAGAAGGAAAGGGTGAGTGAGTATAATCATAGCATTGTAGGTACTAAATCGCTTTTCCTACTTAACGGATGGATTTCTAACAGTCAGTAATAGTGACATAAAGGACAAACCAACTCACTTGTAATACCTAAGGCAGATATTTGGATCAGTAACTTGTTTTTTACTATGCCTAGAATAACTGATAAAGGACATAAGGATAGCCCACAGTCTGTCCTCAAGTAGAACATTTTGATTCTCTTAAAGAAAACAAACTGGCATGGTTTGTATTAAAAACTCTTGCACAAATTGAAATGTGATACTGTGAAACAAATTTAAAACATTGCCTCTTTGCATCACATACCTCGTTTTTCAGAAACTTTCCAAACTGCTTGTCCTTGACCTCTACAAGTAAGGAATGTTTTCTGAAGCAGAATTTAAAGTGGACAGCATTTATAGAATTAACATTTTAAAATCTAGTCTTGGGAAGTTGGATATGTGGTTTCTTATTGGCCTTGATAGTATGTCAATAATCTCTTTATAAACTTTGTCAACCACCTGTTTTTTTTTTTTCTCTTTAGTTTTTCTTTACTTACATGCTGTTTTGGGGCTTTTGCTGTGAGTGTTTTGAAGCATCTTTCCAGTGTTGCATTGCGGAGGGGAGGAGAAGACAAAACTAACTTTTGCAAGAGATGTTCATGTAATTTATTTTTGAAAGCTGTGTTGAATATCTGAGATTTCCTGCCACTTTTTGACAATCTTCTGTATTTATTTAGAAAAATGTGTTACTTGAAAACATGACATAGAACAGTGAGTTAACAATTTACATGTGCCGTGTGATATATAGGAGTACAATATACTGTGGTTAATTCTGCAGATTTATTCTGTTCATCTGCACAACAGTTGATCCTTTGCTATAACTATTTATACTGGGGGTGTGATCCAAGTATAGTGTGTCAAAGCCAAGGTTTAGAATTTGCTATGGGAGTAGAATATATATTGAATTTTGTATGAAGAACTATTTGTTTAAATTATATAACTGGGATATTTTGCCACTTTTAAAATGATTTCAGAAGAGGTCCTAGAGAGCTAAGATTAGTAATTTGTGTGGGTATATATGTTTAGATATTTAAGGTACATTTGCATAGTATAATGGGAATATAAGTAAAAGGCACAATGGGGACTACAGAAGTAAAATATAGGCTAACATATGCCAGTCCCACTTGAACTTTGTTTTTGCATTTGAAGAATGTATGTAGCACTTTCCTATATATTTTTTACATATTGAAAACTGGACTTGGTATAACTATGTTATAGGAAAGTAGAAACTGTATTCTTTATTTTCCATCTTTGTTTTCTGTTATCCTACAAAGTTGATGCTTAAGCATCTGGCTGATTTCTCTGGTGCATGAGGAGAAGTGGGTGTGCTCTGCAAGGAATCAGATTCCCTATGTGAAGCAGTTTCAAATGGCATTCAATGTTCAGTGCTCAGGTATGGAGTAAGTACTGTAGTCCTTTGGGGGCAAATGTGTAGATATTTTTAAACATTTTGCCATAATTGCACAATTTTATGCATTTTTACTGATGGCATTGTTTCTTATAATAAAACCTTTTCTCATTAAAAACTTCCATTGTTGTAACTTGACCTCTGCCTAGCGAGTTCCACAGAATTAAAAGTTGGTGAAAAACATGAAATACCTTCTGTCATAGTGGAATGAAATAAGATTTTAATCTATCAAATATTTGGCCTCTGGTACAAGATGAACTAGTTAATATCACCTTAGATAATGCTCCTTAAATTCAAAAGCAAGCTTGCATATATCAGTAATTCCTTTGTTCTCTTTGGTTTGGCCTGAACTTGGTCATTCCACTCCTCTCTCACACTTCACATCCAGTCCATCAGAAAATCCTGTTGCCTCTTCCTTCAAAATATACCTAGACTCTGACCACGTACCACTATGCACCACTATCAGCGGAAACTAAACTAGCCTACCTTGTCTGTCTTCTTCGCTTTGAAGTGGTGAAGAAGACAGACCTTTCTATACCCTTGAATAGTTGTAATCTATTCTCCACACAGTAGCCGGATCGATCCTGTCAAAACACAAGTCAGATTACATCCTCCTTCTGCTCAAACCAAACCCCTCCAGAAGATGGCTTCCCATCTCCTCCGCTATGAGAGCCAGACTCCTTCCTCACTTGATCTATATACCTCACAACCCCACCCCTGGGACCTCATCCACCATTCCACCACTGTATTCCAGCTGCATGGACTGCTGTTCTTGAAGCATGCCAAGCTCTTCTACATCACTGCCTTTGTCTTTGCTGTATCTTTTGCCAAGAAAGCTCTAACAGCTCACTAACCATTCAAGCCTCTATTAAAATTCCAGACAGGACTTCCCTGATCACCTTCTAAGGAACAGAACACTGTCCTCCCAGCTGCACCCATACCACCTGTTTTTTCCTGCTGCTTTTTTCACATTTCTTCCCCTACTGAAATGTAAGCTCCATGAAGGCAAGAGATTTGTTTTATTCATTATGCACCTCAGATCTAAGCCTAGCATATACTAGGCACTCAATAAATGTTTGTAAAAAGAAATGAATTTTCCGTTAAATCTCAGAACCCTGAGAAGTGGTAGGACCCATACAATCTTCTTTGTTTTATCAGGTAGGACACATAAAGACCAGTGAGTTATTAAAGGTCATCTAACTACTTAGGGGCATGACTGGGATTAGAACAAAGATTCCCACTTTCTTTTTAAAATTAAAAAAAAAATTTTTAAGATTTTATTTATTCATTCATGAGAGACACAGAGAGAAAGAGGCAGAGACACAGGCAGAGGGAGAAGCAGGCTCCATGCAGGGAGCCCGACGTGGGACTCGATCCTGGGACTCCAGGATCACGCCCTGGGCTGCAGGCGGTGCTAAACCGTGAGCCACCCGGGCTGCCCAAGATTCCCACTTTCACTTTAGTTCTTACAAGCTCCATTAGTTCCAAAAAAGAAAACTGATAGAAAAGGGTAGACGCTTTTTTAAGGTAACATGATTATTCCCTAACACCATGACTTAAAACATTTACTGTAATTTTTAACTGCAATTGATTTTTCAATGAGGGAAAAGATGAGGTAGGAAAATACCCTCACTAGGTCATCCCGCCTGGATGCCTCATTTTTATATCCTTCTGCTAGTATACTGCTGTTATGAGTTCTGTCCCTCAAATAAGGTGAAGAAAAACAAGAAGAAATGGCTTGTGAAATATGGATCTAGAGTATTGTTATTTTGGTTCTTAAAATGACTTGCCATTTTAAAATCTTGGTTGTATGCCTGCGTTTTTTATTGAAAAATTATTTGCAAATACAAAAATTCAAAGTAAGTGGTCTAATATCTTTAAGTCTTCATAGCAATGTTGTAAATAGCATCTGCTTAGTCTTTTTGAAGTGAAATTTGGCATTTTATATAATGGATTTAAGTGAGGGGAAAGTATTTTCCCTTCATTTTATGCTTCTAGGAATACTAAAACTTCTTGACTTGGAACTTTGGTAGATAGAGTTCAAGTGGTTTTTAACAGTAAACACAAAGGGGTGGCATTAACTATTACTAGTTCTAATAAGTATCAGGTTGACGAATCCTTATTTTTTTTTAATTTTTATTTATTTATGATAGTCACACAGAGAGAGAGAGAGAGAGAGAGAGAGAAAGAGAGAGAGAGAGGGAGAGGCAGAGACACAGGCAGAGGGAGAAGCAGGCTCCATGCACCGGAAGCCTGACGAGAGAGAGAGAGAGAGAGAGAGAAAGAGAGAGAGAGAGGGAGAGGCAGAGACACAGGCAGAGGGAGAAGCAGGCTCCATGCACCGGAAGCCTGACGTGGGATTCGATCCCGGGCCTCCAGGATCGCGCCCCGGGCCAAAGGCAGGTGCTAAACCGTTGTGCCACCCAGGGATCCCCTGAATCCTTAATTCTTGTTCTCCACACTTCATTTTGACTCCCTCCCTGTATGTCTCTGGAGAAAGATGTCAGAACTTAGAAGGTTGGGTACCTGGCTCATGGGTCTGCTGGTTTTCCCTTCTCTTTTGGTAACTGGCTTTAGCCCAGACACTGTGTGTATACATAAGGAAGTTACTCTACGCATTTGGATAGGTGAATCAATCTGGCTGCCATTTCAGAGAAAGGAAAAAGTACAGTTACAAAGTAAACATTTAGACATTTACATTGCTATGCCATAAGGGCAGAATTTTAATCCATGAAAGTGTGAAATGTATTATGAATGCTGAGGGGGGCATAACCCAGAATGACTAGGTAACCATGACACAATATTTACTTCTACTTTTCAATCATGTATTTTTTTTTTAACTTTATTTACTTTTGAGAGAGAGATTGGTGACGAGCAGGGAGGAGCAGAGGGAGAATAACAAGCAGACTCCGTGCTCAGTGTGGAGCCTGATGTGGGGCTCAATCCTGTGACCCTGAGATCATGACCTCAGCTGAAACCAAGAGTGGGCCCTCAACCAACCGAGCTACCCAGGCATCCCACAGTCATATATTTTAAAATATTTAAATGGCACAAAATATGCAATAAATTTCTCACTACCCACCTACCTTTATTATTCAAACTCATGCTTAAGAACCCTGCTATCAGATTTTCAGAATCATTGAGATGCCAATCCATGGTCCCTACTACTTTTTCCACTATTCATCAGCCCCAACTGTGGACCCTTCCTGAACTTAGCCAAGGTCAATTCCATGATTCATGCAGAATAATGTTATTTTACTTTTCCTCAGTTATCCTGCTTCTCTTTCCTACTGCCATATTTGCCTGAGAAAAACCAATTCTGAGTGATTCCAGCTATGAGCCTTCTCTGTGCTGACCTTGAGTAGCAGAGATATCCCATGGTCAAGTGGATACACTGTAAATTGATACACCTCCCATGGTTTTTCAACATGGTGTGGCAATTGTTGCCTTTTCTCAGACTGTTGCATTTTTTATCCCTCTTGGTTCTTAGCTCTTTAACTTCGTGATATGTTGAGAAGACAGAAATCTGTCCTATGGGTGCTCCCTCATCTCCCCACCATCTACCCGATTTTCTCTGCTCTTCCTCTTATCAAAGGAGGAAGGGTACTGTTTCTACCCGGGGTTGCTCATGCTCCAGCCCCCATGTACTCTCCCCTCAAAACCTTGGTTCCTTTATCATTCCCTCTTGCTTGGCTCATTTTACTAGAACAAAACAAAATTCCACATGAGTGAAATCATATGGTATTTGTCTTTCTCTGACTGACTTATTTCACTTAGTATAATACCCTCTAGTTTCATCCATGTCTCTCAAATCGCAGATTTCATTTTTTGATGGCCAAGTAATATTCCATTGTGTGTGTGTGTGTGTGTGTGTATACATATATACATATATATGTATATATACACACCTTCTTTATTCATTCATTAGTCAATGGACATTTGGGCTCTTTCCATGGTTTGGCTATTGTTGATAATGTTGCTATAAACACTGGGGTGCATGTGTCCCTTTGATTCTGTATTTTTGTATCCTTTGAGTAAATACCTAGCAGTGTAATTGCTGGGTCATAGAGTAGTTCTATTTTTAACGTTTTGAGGAAACTCCAAACTGTTCTTTGGAGTGGTTGCATCAGTTGCATTCCCACCAACAGTGCAAGAGGGTTCCCCTTTCTCCACATCCTTGCCAACACCTGTTGCTCTTTTGTTGCTTATGTTGTTAATTTTAGCCATTCTGACAGGTGTGAGGTGGTACCTCATTGTGGTTTTGATTTGTATTTCCCTGATGATGAGTGATCTTGAGCATCTTTTCATGTGTCTGTTAGCCATATGGAATGGAACACCGTGTTTTGAAAATTCTCCTTTTACTGGCCTTACCCTGATTTACTGCTTCCTTCTTTCCCTAGGTCCTCTTCTCTTTTTCTTATCTTTTCTATTCTCTTCTGATCTCATATAATTCTGTGGTGTTAAATGCCATTTGCATACTGATGACTTCCAAATTTGTATTTTCAAACCATACTTCTATTTTTGGCTCCAGACTCATATCCACCTGCCTACTGGATAGGGTTAGTAGAGACATCTCAAACTTAACATCTTTGAATTTTCCATTTCCATCATTCCCTGCATCTGTTCAGGCCATCAAACAGGTCCTAAAAGCTCTACCTGCAAAATGCAATTTCTGTCTGTCCACTCCTCTCCATTTTCACTACTTCTACCTATACTGAAGCCAGTCTTCCGCTGTTAGGACTATAGCAACAGAAACGTAGCAGACCCTACTTCAATGCATATCCACATTCTCAGTAATATGTCCCCAGTATAAGAGCCAGAGTGATCTTAACGAGTGGCATTACATTTCTGCCAAGTGTAGACATAGCAATTGCTTTCCATCAGGTGCTACATAAATGGCCCCTTGCTTACTTCTCCAACTTTACCCAGTATCACTTCCCCCACTTGCTACCCATTCTGTAGATATACTGGCTGTGGCAGACCTTGTGGGTGCTCCTTCAATGTACCCTAGGCACTCACTAGTCTCATGCATATTGACCTGTTTGGCTTCCAGTTGCAACTATTGCAGTTTTTACTGGCTCTTGGACCCAGACTGGTCCACCATAAGGCAGGCTGGAAGTGCCAGAGAGCTAACACCCCTGAGGACTAGACTTCAGCCAATTCCTGATGGGACTCAGTTGATAAAATCCTAGCTTCTTTCCGTAGGCGGGATAAATGAGGCATGTTCCACACTGTCTTTTAGAGTTCCCTAGTGTAAATCAATCCTAATAGCCCATAATAGTAACTTGCTTAATAACCACAAGTTCCCTGATTCACTTACCTACTCCCCTTCCAATGCCTCTTGGGCATCCTACTTCCTCTCAATGAACTACTGGCACTCAAATTCTTGTACCAATGCTCAAATCCTTGCTCAGGATTGGTTTCTGCAAAAGCCCAACCTGAGACACTGGCCATTTTTTCAATTCTTCGAGGCTCCTCCTACACTATGGACTTTGTTTACGCTCTTTCCTGTACTTGAAAATTTCTTCTCTTCACCTGTTCTTTGCGTGACCATTTCATTCTCATCTTTCAGGTCTCAAAGAAATCTTCCCTGATAATCCTAGCTAAAATAAGTGGCTGGGCATGCTTGCTTACACTAGCCAAAGTGGTTTCCTTCCCATAACTTTTGTTTCTGTGTCCTCATTAAACAGTTCCATGAGGACAGGGACCAGGTCTATTTGTTATGCAATGTGTCCCCAGTACTGGGAAAAGTGTCTAGCATATAATAGATTTTATAAAAAAATAAATTTTTTTTTGATAAAAAAATTTTTTTAATTTCAAAATAGTTTTAATTTATAAAAAATTTTCAAAGATAGTACGAATTCCGGTATTCCTCATACCCAGTTTCCCCTATCATTAACATCTTCTATTAGTGAGACAATGTTGATTCATTATTATTAACTGAATGCTATAGTTTCAGATATCCTTAGTTTTTACATAATGTCCTATTTATGTTTCAGGATCCCATCCAGGATACACTGAGTTCTCATCCTCTGTAGGCTCCTCTTGGCTGTGACAGTTTCTCAGACCTTCCTTGTTTTTGATGACTTTGAAAGTTTTGATGAGTGCTTACTGGTCAGATGTTTTGTAGAATGTCCCTCAATTGGCATTTGTCTGAAGTTTTTCTCATGAGTAGACTAGAGTTATGGATTTTGGGGAGGAATTTTCCACAGAGGAAGATTACCATTCTATCACATCTCAAGGGTACATATTTTCAATATGACTTAGCACTGTTGATGTTACCCTTGACTGCCTGGCTGGAAGTCAAGTTTCTCCACTGCGTAGTTGTCCCCCACCCCTTATTCTACACTGTACCTTTGGAAGGAAGTCACACGTCAGGAGTGCAAAGTTACTCTCCATTACCTGGAGATGGGGTATCTACATAAATTATTCAGGATCTTCACAGATTTGCCTCTTCTCCCTAATCTATCTATTTATCCCATCACTTGTATCTATATGGACTCATGAATATTAATTTTTTATACTTTGGATTATAATCCACTACTATATTTTGTGGCTTAAATTGTTTTTTTTCTTCTCCTTAAAGATTTTATTTTATTCATGAGAGACACACACACACACACACACAGACACACACAGAGACAGAGACACAGGCAGAGGGAGAAGCAGGCTCCATGCAGGGAGCCCGATGTGGGACTCGATCTGGAGACTCCAGGGTCAGAATCTGAGCCTAAGGCAGACGCTCAACCGCTGAGCCACCCAGGTGACCCTGTGTCTTAAATTGTTACAGCTTTGGCCATTGAGAGCTCTTCAGTCAGTGCCTGTGCCCCTCTGACATACTCCCATCAACGTGAATGGTTTTGGTTTGTTTTTAAAAGAATTTTGTGGGAGGCAGTTTTCATTTCTGACCTTACAAGATGCTACAGACTCATCTTGTATATTTCCTTCCCCAGTGCTAGAATCAGCCATTTCCCCAAGGATCTCTAGTTGTTTTTATTGGAGATCTGGGCATTAGGTGTGCTTGTTGCTACTGGGATGTCATTGTTTCTAGACCCTCTCAGCTGACTAGAGAAAGATGCATGTACTTTAATCTGGCCACCACCATCCATTTACTTAATTTCAATTCTAGTATACATTGATAGTGCTCTCAGAATTGTTAACCCAATGCCTATAGGAAATCACTTTATCAATGGAGTACAGAGTTTATGTACAATCCCTTTGCCTTTATAGTTAGTGACTCCACTCATTTCCAGAGTTATTCAGGTCAGCACCTGTTCCTTCCATCTACTTTGTGAGGTTGTTTTATGCATTTTTAATTAATTAATTAATTAATTAATTATTTTTGAAGATTTATTATTTTTGCTTATTCATGAGAGACACACAGAAAGAGGCAGAGACATAGGCAGAAAGAGAAGCAGGCTCCCTGCGAGGATCCTGATGTGGGACTCGATCCCAGCACTCCGGGATCATGACCTGAGGCAAAGGCCAATGCTCAACCACTGAACCACCCAGGCTCCCCCTTTGTAATGTCTTTATCTGGGTTTGAGATTAGGGTAATGCTGGTGTCTTAGTAAGAATTAAAAAGTTTTCCTTTTATTCCATTTTCTGGAAGAGATCATGAAAATTTTGTATAATGTCTACCTTAAATGTGTGGTAGAACTAACAGGTAAAACCATCTGGACTTGATACTTTATTTTTGTAAGGTTATTAATTATTAATTCAATTACTTTAATAGCTATAGAGCTCTTACCTATTAGAGTTATTTTATATTCCCACTCAGACAATTCCAAAATCTCTGACATATCTAAGTTTTGTTCTGATACATTTTTCTCTTTAGAATGTTTTTTTTTCTTGTATTTTAGCATGTCATAATTATTCACTGAAAGTCAGACAAGATGAATCAAGTATGAAGAAGATAAATAGAACCTTAGGGTGAGTATTTATGTTAATATTGCTAGGAGGTGGGCTTTGTTAAATGATTGCTGTGCTTATGGTGTTAGAGGCATCAAATTGCTCTAGTACCCTTGTTTCTCTCCCCTTCTTACCTTTGGTCTTCTCTGAGTACTTCTATTCAGAGGGAGTCTGTGTCTCACAACTCTTTCAGCTGTAATGAATCCACTCTTATTATATGGAAGCTTGTTGGTGTGGTTGTATGGCGTGGGAGATAGAGAGCAGTATAAAATCTTCCAATTAAATCTGTCTTTGAGTGCACTTGTGTCATAGTGCTATGACCATCACAGGTGTTTCTCCAGTGGTATCGCTTTTTTTTTCCGCCTGTACCATCCACCCTTCCTGACTGCAGCATTCCCAAACTGTTAACTTGATGCCCTAACCCCTACTGGCTGTATATTCCTTTTTCCCTTAGTTGAGACAGGAGTGCTCTTTCTCCAGCTCTTATCAAGCTGTCAAAGTATTTCTTCCCTGGAGAGGCCTTTGCTATGGAAAAGGCTCTGGGTATATTTCACAATTATTACCCCTCCCCTCTTGCTGGAGCCACTAGCTGATCTTTATCAGATCTCTGCCATGAGACTTTGGTGAGATGATTATAGGTAAAGCCCACAAAACTGTAGGGGCTCCTCTGAGACAATTCCCAGGACGTCTTTACTCATGCTAGTCCATGCTCAGCCTTCAGTAATTCATTAGAATTATCACTTAAGTGTTCTTAACAATTTATGGCTCTTGGGACTTTTGGGCCAGGTAAGCAAATGTTGACTGCAACTGTCTGGTTTCAGCTGTATTCTAGATTTCAGGGTGACTGTTTGCCTTGCAAACAATTTCTCTAGTGGGTCCAAGAAAAGTCACTGATTCTCAGTTTGAACAGCTTTATCTTGTGAGGTTGTGAGTGACAACTTCCAAGCTCTACACGTTCCAGTGCTGAATCTGTAAGTCCCTATAGTAAGCTTCTAATATATATTTGTTACTGAATGAGTTATTCTTTACTTCCTGCATGAATTTATTTTATGCCTTCTTTTACATGTACATTTTACAATAAAACGTCAGTGAAAAAAGTCTCACTTTGTAAAACATGTTCACACACGTAATCATATTTAGGTATCTTTTCTTTGTAATTTACATGGTCATGCAATTATTTAGCATATAGTTCAGTGAGTGGTGACTCTTGAGCACTTAATAACCCAGTTTTCTAGGACCAAATTAAAATTTTGTGATATAATTTAATTAAAATCATCAATCTATTTTGAGATTTTTTATGCTACTATGAAAGCTCATTGAACATTACAATGCAATCATTTTAAATTATCCTTATCACGTATATACAGAACATTTTCTATTGATTAGTTTGTTAGAAATAAATGGGATTTAGTAGATCCTTTTCTTCCTTTCTTTCCTTTTCCACCAATAGCACAACTGTATGATTTAGTGGAAAAACGATGAGTATTAACAAATAGAAAATGTTAATATATTTCCTATATTTTATTGGTCTTATGAACAGGAATTATAGTGCTTTTTGGTGAATATGAGCAGATTTCTTAACCTCACGGAGTTTCAGTTTTCTTGTATATAAAATAGGGTTAATAATATAATCCACCTTCTAGACCTTTCATGAGGATCGAATCAGCATGACAAACTTATCACAGTGCTTGGCACATAATGAACACTCTATAAATGTTCAACTAATGTTGTTAGTATTATTAACTATATATAGTCTTTTGGATATACTCAAAACAGTCTCAGTAGAACAAGATATTCTTAATAGCTAATACAGATATGCTAAAGAGAAAGGAAGCCATTTGCAATCTTGTTAATGACATTGTGTCCATAATCCCCATGTGAAAGCAATTGTCACAGTTTTCTGGTCACACAGTTCTCACTTTCCTTTCTGCACTGAGCATTTCTGGAGAATTGAACTTAAATAATATTTAAGGCAAGCTTGTAACCTCTGTCTGCAAAATAAAAATAAGGGTTATTTTTTGTTTTTAAGACCTGTCCTTCTGGTTTATCTTGTCCTCTGTTGTCATTTAGAGATAAGGATCTAATAGAGTTTGAGTCACAGTTCAGTTCTTGAAACCTGTGTTTCCAAAGATCCTTTAAGGATAAAGAGATCTAAGGTCAGAACACCTCACACCAACACTTAGATTAGGATGTTTGATACCCATCTGTAAGTCACGTGGCCAAAGTGAAGTTTTTAAAATTGCACACCGGAAGTAACTTGTACAGCACAGGACAGGATTTCCTTGTCATCAGGAAGTGTCTGAGATGGTGAGAAATCCCCGAATGCTCTCTGACAGTTGGTCCAAGCTTAGGAGTTAGGTCAAAGTGGACAATGAAAATTAGGATTCTGGCACCTACACTGCTGGTTTTAGTTGAATTTGAGTGAATTGTTGCATTATCTAAAGCAGCCAATGAAGAATGAGAAGGAAAAGTAGCTAAGAACAAAATCTGAGAAGTTCAGTGGGAGGGACAGAAGAGAGGGGACCCCTGAAGGAGTAGTCCTGCAGGAGAGAATATAAAAAATGAGATCCAGAGAGAGTAAGGGAAATGCAGGCTGAAAAGGGGCTCCTGGATCTTTCAGTTTTAAAGCCTGAAAATGACAGACCAATTCAGCAGGGTGCTAGGGACACTGCTGTGCACTGAGGTGCACGTTGAATGTGTGAGTGGGTGTGAGTGGGCAAGGGTGCGGCATTCTGCCCAGAAAGCCCGGAGGCAGGGAGATTCGGAGATGGGCAGGCTCTGGAGACGCCAAGTTAAAAAAAAAAAAAAAAAATCAGAGCAATCAGTACCTCTTCAATAAAAATAGGATATGAGAAATACCTGTGCAAAAAGTCATAACCTGTTGCATTTCTAGGCTGTGTCCAGTTGAGAGTTCTGCAGTACCTCCACTTTCCCTAAAGTAATATAAGCTATGGACATGCAGAAATCCACAGGTAGGGCCTGCAATGCTGAAAAAACAAATCCCTAGAAACAGAAGCGGAGCAAAAGACAACAAAGAGAAGACAACATACTTTTTGTGGCCTCTCACATTTGTGCAGGAGCATAATGTGAAACGGGAAGTTTTTGCAACTTTTTGCTACTTCGCCCCACGGGTCAGATGAAATGCAATGGTGAGCCAGATCTGGTTCCCACTCCTGACCAAAACATCTGGTTTGTGATACGTACTCAAAGATCCTGTGTTTTCTAAAGTATGCAGTGGGTGTGGTGACAGCAAGAGCCACCGGACGCAGAATGGATGAGCTAATCAGGGGTCATGTGAAGGCGGGGAGGACCTGAGTCTTTTCAGGTAGTAATGTCATACCAGAGGGGTTAGGGGGGATGGTGCCCATCACCTAAACCTGGCCCCCAGTCCTGCCCAGATTCATGGATTTCACTCATGGTTTCTGGATCTCAACCCCAGGTTGTACAGCATGTGCCTGGGGATTTAGCCCTGGGACAACTGTAGTCCACAGTTTATAAAGCCACTTGATAGCTGGGGTTAGGAAAAGAGGAAGGCAATTTGGCATATGGATATATACTTTTACGGCCATATATAAATGTGATAAATAGCAAAATATGTACATCTATCTATGCATGTCTTTCTCGAAGGTTTCTAAGAGATATGATTTTCCTCTTAAACCTACATTTCACCGTTCCCAAAATAAAATACTACCCACATTTTATTGGGCACTGAGCTGTCTCAAGTCTGATTTGCCGTTCAGCATGACAAACTCTATATTTTAAGCCCGCGTATCCTATTTATCATACTTGTATGTGACAATAGCCTCCCATGTGGAAAATATTTTAATGTTTATGAGCCACCAGCTCACATCCTATTCTTGCACAACACTTTCTACTTTTCAAAATGCTTTTATAGGTTATCTTTTTGGATCCGACTCCCGGTACTGCAGCCATCTGTCACTGCCTCTGTTTTTACTACTGAAGCAACAAACACACGGAAGGGGAATTGTTAAACCTGTGGGATCCCACGGAGCTCGACGGGGGAAGTGGACACATCACATGCTCCCCAGTCCCCAGGGAGTGGGGACCCAGGAAGGTGGCCCACACGGTCACGTTCAAAACCAGCATGCCGGAGGTGTTAGGACTGCAGCCGGCTGGAAGGGAAGCCGGCGTGGGATGCGAAAAGGGTGAGCTCACTTTTGGATGAGCGGCGTGTGGGGGGCCGTGGGAGCAGCATGCACAGATTGGGGCGCAGAGCGGCAGCCAGGCTGGGGTGGAGGCGGGAGGCCGACGCAAGGTGAGACCAGAGGTCAAGTGAAGATGCAGACTTGGCAGCGGTGCAAACCCTGATCACCGAGCCTGCACCGAGAGGGGCGCAGGGGGGAAGCCGGGCCTTGGAGGCCCCACGTGAGGCACGGGAGAGGGAAGAGCACCAGGATCCGGGGTTCCTGAGGCCCAGACCATGTGCATTTAATCTCCAGCCTGCCCTGAGCACAGAGCCAGGAGCTGCAGCCTGGAGGCCCTCACCTATGCGGTGACCCCAGGTGACCGGCCCTCTTCTCCCCACCACGGCTTTATTTCTCTTCTCTGCGACTTCCTGACTCCACATTTCCTCCCATGGTTTGGAAGGATACATTTTTCAGGCTTAGGGGTGATGGGCAAACATTTTTTTTTTTAATGTGGGGTTTGGCATTTAAACGTCCGGAAAAGTTGTGAAATCAATTTTCTCGGATAAAGATGGACAGATGGAAATGTCTGGTGCTTTTTCTTACACATGTGCAAGTGTGCAGAATGAGATCATTGCTGATTGTGCTACACTGGAACTCTGTTTTACCAGATTTTAGGAAGAGTATTGTCTTTTGTTTTGGAGCCGGAGCGCTGGGGTGGAAATACTGCCTCCTGACTGAAAGGAGAGCTGGGTGTGGAATATTTAGTGGTGTCGAGTTTTCATAGGCTTTTCCCAAACACTTACCAAGTCTCTTTGGAGAATTTAGATTTCCTTTCTGTTCAAACTATGTGCAATTGCACTGATTCCACCTATTGTATCACGTTGTCTGTGACAGAGGGTGAAGAAAATATAAAATTAGCTGAGATGGAAAGGAAAAGGGAACTACTGGTTTTTTTGTTTGTTTGTTTGTTTTTGTTTGTTTGTTTTGATCACAGGTAGGAGCCTATCTTGGAAACTAAAAGATCTGTGAGCATCATGAAGCAGATAGCAAAACTTTAATATTGTAACTCAGGCACGTGGGGAATAATAATTTCATTATTTTGGATATACCCGAGCAGGCCATCTTTCGGGGTCCCCACTCACTGGGAAGTGGGAGAAAATTAATAAAACATCCACTTTCATTTACAGCTAAGTGAGATCCAGTACGTTTAATAATCCCTTTACAGGAACCCTCAATGTCTCAGATCAACACACTCAGTTTTATACCAGCCCGGCCAGGCTGTCCTACCAAATCAGTGTGGTCATGTCCTGGGTTGGGGTGGCGGCAGCCCCAGGGATGCTTTTGACCGGAGTTGTAAAGTAGGATGAGGCAGGAGCTCTGCCCATGCTGTTGCTACCACATCTGTCTTGTCCTTTCTTCTCTGTAGGAAGGAAGCGATGATACAGTCATCCTGACCACTCTGTTCTTGGCCCTCTGTGCTCTCCTCCCTGCTTTCTCTCTGCCCCTAGAGTCCTGTCTTACAGAAACCTCTGCATGCCAGTGAAGAAGCCTGGCACTTGGTAATGTGAGAGTAAACGGGTACAGGAATGGGGAACTCGGCCTCAAAGGAGAAGCTGGGTTTACAAGCTTCTTTTCTTGCCTCGTAATCCTATTTTGCATGCCATACGCTGAGTATTGCTTTATTCTTTGTCTCTGCTGTCTTTCTCTAAAAAATCCCAACCACGCGTAGGAAATAGTTAACCCTTACAGGCCAGGAAAACACTCTTGAATGACAGAAGGAAAACTATTACCCCAATTCACTTCATATACACATTCTTATTTTTTTTTCTAAATGCCATTCATATCACCTCCCCACTACTCCCCCTTCTCCCCTTTTCCTGGAACCCTCAACCCAGTACCAAGCTTCTGCCCCCAGAGCCCATTTCACCTTGTCATTTTACAATGCTTTTCCTACTCTACGGTGCTGGATTTCTTCTTTCTTGACCTCCCCTTAGTTTTATACAAACCCATTGTCTAAATAGGTTCTTTCTTTCATTCTTTCTTTTTTTTAAAAAAGATTTATTTATTTATTTATTTATTTATTTATTTATTTATCTATTTATCTATTTAAAGAAGAACGAGCAAGAGAGAGCACAAACCAGGGCAGGGGCAGAAGGAGAGGGAGGGGCAAACTCCCCTCTGAGCAGGGAGCTTAACTCGTTTGGGGCTGGATCCCAGGACCCTGGGATGATTCCCTAAGTTGAAGGCAGACTCTTAACCGATTGAGCCACCCAGGCACCCTGTAGTAGTTTCTAAAAAAGAAACTTTGGAGGTAAGATGTCCTCATTTTACCTGACATGTGATTGATAAATTTTGAGTACAGAATTCTAGATTGGAAAGAATTTCCCCCACTAATGGAAACCATTGCTTTCTAGCGTTAAGTCCTATCATTGGTAAGTCATAAGTTCGAAGTCCTATGTTCCCTATCCCATCTTCTTTGTTTTTGTGTTTGTGGCATGTGTGTGATACTGTATTATGTATGTGCACAGATACATAAAATTTTTTAAACCATCATTTAGTGTAGGCTGAGGGTGGCGAGGAAAGATGTACACATGGATTACATATCATTTTCATGAAAAAGCTACCTTTCTCTTCTTTTCTCCTATATTATTTTTATCAGAGTATCTTTAAGTGATATGTTCATAAAGGTTCATGGGTATGAACCTGAATACAGAATCTGTATCAGAAAATGTTTTTATGTTTTGTATTTTTATTTAACCTCAACCCCTGATTGTGAAAGTTCACAATCCTTTACTCTTAGAGCTTTATAGGTTTTCTCATTATCTTCTAGCATTTAGTGTCATGGAGAAGCCTGATGCTTGTTTAATCCCTATTCATTTGTAAATAATCACTTTTTGCTTCATTCTAAAACAAGTAGGGTTTTAACTTTATTCTGGAAATTTAAAACATCAGGAAAGGTTACCACGGGGCCAGTGGCTATGGGAAAGACACTAGGTCCTCATTACTCCAGCATGAATCAGAAGTAGTGTCAGCCTGCACCCCAATGTTTCTAGCAGCAATGTCCACAATAGCCAAACTGTGAAGGAGCCTCGGTGTCCATCGAAAGATGAATGGATAAAGAAGATGTGGTTTATGTATACAGTGGAATATTACTCAGCCATTAGAAATGACAAATACCCACAATTTGCTTCAACATGGATGGAACTGGAGGGTATTATGCTGAGTGAAATAAGTCAAACGGAGAAGGACAAACATTATATGGTCTCATTCACTGGGGAATATAAATAATAGTGAAAGGGAATAGAAGGGAAGGGAGAAGAAATGTGCAGGAAATATCAGAAAAGGAGAGAGAACAGGAAGTCTCCTAACTCTGGGAAACGAACTAGGGGTGGTGGAAGGGGAGGAGGGCGGGGGGTGGGGGTGAATGGGTGATGGGCACTGAGGGGGGCACTTGCTGGGATGAGCACTGGGTGTCATTCTGTATGTTGGCAAATTGAACACCAATAAAAAATAAATTTATTATTAAAAAAAAAAAGAAGTAGTGTCAGGACTAGAGAAATGTACTGCCACCGTGCACGGGGGAACATGTTCTTCTGGGTCTCATCTTCCCAGAAAAGGTAAGGCCAAAGAGGGGGTTGTCAGTGTGTTAATTTCAGGACCCAGCTGCAGAGAAAAATATATAGAATGAAGTTGTTAATCCATGTAACAAAGAACTATTAGCTGTCATTCTGATCTAGCTTCTTAGCAAAATGGCCTGTAGACCCTCAACTTTGAGGAGTTCCTTGGCAGAGATTATAAACAGTATCCAATTTGGCAGAGCTGACCCTTAAAGGAAGGGATTCAACAAATTCAAAGAGAATATAGAGTATCCAAAATTGCTGACTATGGATGTGCATAGCCCAGGACACTCAGAAGCTGAATGGCTGAACAGATGCTATATACCAGTAATACCCAACTTTTGTCTCATATTTAAAGGGCAAGCTTCAAATGGTTCCCAGGTGAATGTGGAAATGTGGAATCAAAGTAATACCTCATACTAATCTTAGCTGGATATAATCTTTATTTTTTTTCTAAAGAAAGTGAAAATAGTCTGAAAGATCCTCTAAATGAATGGTGATTTTCTTATGGGTAGGCCATAAGAAAGAAACCTAGCTATGGGTACCTAACTGCAGAGTAGAAATAGGAGGAAGGGATGGATGAGAAAATGCACGGCCTTGCCATCTCTACTTACTCTCAACTACATGTCTCTCTTATGAGCTAGAAGCACAAGAAGGTAAGTGAGAGAGAAGAGAAACAGCTTTGCATGTACTAACCAAATCAGCCGAAAGAGAAAGAAAGAATGAAAGAAAGAAAGAAAGAAAGAAAGAAAGAAAGAAAGAAAGAAAGAAAGAAAGAAAGAAAGAAAGAAAGAAAGAAAAAAGAAAGAAAGAAAGAAGAAAGAAAGAAAGAAAGAAAGAAAGAAAGAAAGAAAGAAAGAAAGAAAGAAAGAAGAAGAAAGAAAAGAAAGAGCAACAGTGAATCACTGGAGGATGTGTGATACAGAAAGCCACCCTAAACTTCTGTTAACCCCAAGTTGAAGAATGCTAGAAAGTGAGGAATGGTGTTGCCTCTAGGGCAGAAGACTCAATTGATTTGATGAGAAAGTATTTAAAAACAAGATATTCAAATTAAAGCTACTGGCAGACAACTGCTTCTCCAAACCATCTTTGCTCTTAATAGAGGACATTGATTAACTGTCCACATTCAAAGAAGAGTAATATGAAGAAAGGAACAATCTTGGGATCTATGCATTGCTACTACAAAGAGAGAAGGAGGGAGAGGGAGTGGGAGGGAAGAAGAAGAAGGGGAAGAAGGAGGAAGAGAAGAGGAAGGAGGGCAAAAAAAGAAGGGGAGGAGGAGGGGGAAGAAAAAGAGAAGGAGGAGAAGAAAACATAACAAACAACTTGAAGATAGTGAAAACATGACAGAAGAATTACTCCAGGAAACAAAAGAAAATTTCAGACACATACTAATTTTTTTAAAAGATTTATTTATTCATGAGAGACACAGAGAGAGAGAGGCAGAGACACAGGCAGAGGGAGAAACAGGCTCCATGCAGGGAGCCCGACATGGGACTCGATCCCAGGTCTCCAGGATCAGGTCCTGGGTTGAAGGCGGCGCTAAACCACTGAGCCACCTGGGCTCCCCAACACATACTAATCTATATTCTACTATTAGTTGAAGAAAACACACTATATAGATGAAAGAGGTCAAAGGGGTGATGAGGAGGCAATAAAATAGAAAAATATGCTAGAGAACTTACTAAAGAAATGGTAACTAGTCAAATCATTGCAGAGAGCAGAAGAAACAAAGTATAAAAGACTGTTGCCAAGGGTCTGGGGAAAGATTTGAAAATCACAGAGAAAAGCTGTACTCTCACATTAATATATGTAAAATCCAATACTTACAGTGAATAAAAACACTTGATAAGCTAGGAATAGAAATAAATTTGCTTTGGTTGGTATAGAATACCTTAGCAGAAATTCACATAAAACATCTTTTAAAAGGTTTTATTTATTTATTCATGAGAGACACAGAGAGAGAGGGGTGAGACACAGGGAGAGGGAGAAGCAGGCTCCTTGTGGGGAGCCTGATGTGGGACTTGATCCCAGGACCCTAAGATCATGATCTGAGCCAAAGACAGACACTCAACCACTGAGCCACCCAAAGTGCCACACTCACGTGAAACATTTGTGTTGGAGTAACTATACAGGGATTCCTACTCAAGTCAAAAATAGAGATGCTATTATTTATCCCTGCTCTGGTAGTATAAAATTAGAAAAGGGAGCAACAATACATTTTATGGGCAAGACATGGACAAGATTATTTATCTATGAATGATTGGTTTGACAACATAGAAATTTAAGAGAATCAGAATGGAAAGAATAGAACTAATTAATACGGTTCAGTGAATGGGGCAGGGATTATAGATTATTAATATAGGAATCAAAATGCTGGAACATGCAAATATAAGACTTTTTCAAAATAATGATTTTAAATGAAGATTTAATTTTAATGTTACATTCAAGGTGGTAATTAATAAAATAATATCCCTTTTGGAGGACAATTTATCATTATCTGTTAATATTTCTCAAAACATAGAATCTTGGATCCAGGAGTCCTACTCCTAAAAATTTGTTCCAGAAAAATTCAGCACATGTAAAAATATTTATATGTATAAGAATATTAATTGCTGTATTATTTGTAATAGTACATAGATGTTGTAAAGGCACAGAAACATGTATTTTAGATATTAAGAGAAAAGCTATATACACTCTATATATGTATCCCATTTTTGTAAGAGTGCCTCCTGTAAATGCATGTATAAGTCTGTATGTGTATCTATATACTTAATTCTCAACAGGTTTACTTCCCAAGACTGAGAAAGAGAAGGGCATCTATTTTTCATTTTATATATTTCTTAATAGTTTTTGTCTGTTTCTAAGCTTTTTTTTTTTTTCTTTAAGCAAAGAGAATGTATTATTTGCTATGCAAACTAAACAAAGCTAACACTAAAACTTCCTGAATTGGAGCCTTAGCTCTACCAGTAATTGGTTTGCATGATCTTCGGTAAATTGCTTAAGTTTTCAGAGTCTCAGTTTCCTCATTTTAATAATAGTACCAACCTCACAGAGTTATTAGAGGACTAATGAGTTAATATATGATGGGACATTCTCCAGAATATATCACACACTAGGTCACAAATCAGGTCTCAACAAGTATAAATAGTCTGAAGTCATACCATGCATATTTTAATATATTTATATCAATTATTTATATTTATATATATAGATTTTCTTTAAATTCAATTAATTAACATTCAATATATTATTGGTTTCAGAGGTAGGGGTCAGTGATTTATCAGTCTTATATAATACCCAATGCTCATTACATCACGTGGCCTCCTTAATGCCTGTCACCCAATTACCCCATCCCCCCCACCGCCCTCTCTTCCAGTGACCCTCAGTTTGTTTCCTATGATTAAGAGTTTCTTATGCATATTTTCTGACCACAATGCTGTGAAACTTGAAATTGACCACAAGAAAAAATTTGGAAAGACCATAAATACATGGAAGTTAAATAACATATTACTAAATAATGAATGGGCCAACCAGGAAATCCAAGAAGAAATTTAAAAAATGGGGTGCCTGGGTGGCTCAATCGGCTGAGGTCACTATCTCTGAGTTGTGGGACTGAACCCCACATCATGCTCAGTGTTCAGTATGGAGTCCTCCCTTGCTTGCCCACCCTCAAATGAATAAATGAAATCTTTTTAAAAAGTACATGGAAACAAATGAAAATGAAAACAAGACAGTCCCAAACCTTTGGGGTGTAGCAAAAGTGGTTTTAAGAGGGAAGTACATAGCATACACATCTACCTTAAGAAGTCTCAAAAAAATAACCTAATTTTACCCCTAAAGGAGCTAGAAAATGAAAAAGCCTAATAGGAGGGAAATGATAGAGCAAAAATAAATTATATGAAAACTAAAAAAGTAATAGAACAGATCAACAAAATCAGGAGCTAATTCTCTGAAAAAATTAATAAAATTGATAAACCCCTAGCCAGACTTATCAAAAAGAAAAGAAAAAGGACCCAAATAAATAAAATCACAAATGGGGGGGGGGGGAACAAACAACCGATACCACAGAAATACAAACAATGATAAGAGAATATTATGAAAAACTATATGCCAACAAATTGGATAACCTGGAAGAAATGGATAAATTCCTAGAAACAAAACTACCAAAATTTAAACAGGAAGAAATAGAAAACTTGAATAGACGGGTAACCAACAAAGAAATTGAATCAATAATGAAAAACCTTCCAACAAACAAAAGTACAGGGCCAGATGGCTTCACAGGTGAATTTTACCAAACATTTAAAGACCACCTAGTACCTATTCTCCTCAAACTCTTTCAAAGAATAAAAAACGAAGGAAAACTTCCAAATTCATTTTATGACAGTAGCATTACCCTGATACTAAAACCAGGTAAAGACTCCACTAAAAAAGAGAACTACAGGCCAATATCCCTGATGAACATGGATGTAAAAATTCTCACTAAAATACTAGCAAACCAAAACCAATAATACATCAAAAGAATCATTCACCACTAGCAAATGGGATTTATTACTGGGCTTCAAGGATGGTTTGATATTTACAAATTGATCAATGTGATAAACCACATTAATAAAAGAAAGGATAAGAACCATATGATCCGGGATCCCTGGGTGGTGCAGCGGTTTGGCGCCTGCCTTTGGCCCAGGGCGCGATCCTGGAGACCCGGGATCGAATCCCACGTCGGGCTCCTGGTGCATGGAGCCTGCTTCTCCCTCTGCCTGTGTCTCTGCCTCTCTCTCTCTCTCTCTCTCTCTCTCTCTCTGTGACTATCATAAATAAAAAAATAAAAATTTAAAAAAAATTAAAACGTTTAAAAAAAAAAGAACCATATGATCCTCTCAATAGATTCAGAAAAAGCATCTGACAAAATACAGCATCCTTTCATGACAAAAACTCTCAACAAAGTAGGATTAGAGGGAACATACCTGAATATAATACAGGAAAGTCCATATGTGAAAAAAACAAACAAATACACCTAATACCATCCTCAATGGAGAAAAACTGAGAGCTTTTCCTCTATGGTCTGAAATAAGACAGAGATGTCCACTTCCATCGCCTTTATTAACAAAATGTTGGAATCCTAGCTTCAGTAGTCAGACAACAAAAAGAAATAAAAGGCATCCAAATCAGCAAGGAAGGATCAAAGTTTTCACTATTTGCAGATGACATGATACTCTATATAGAACCCAAAAGACTCCACCAAAGAATTACTAGAATTCAGTAAAGTCGCAGGATACAAAATCAACATACAGAGATCTGTTGCATTGCTAAATACCAATAGTGAATCAGAATCAAGGAATTGATCCTATTTACACAGAAATCTCTCTTTGGAATTTAACTTACACGTGCATATCCCAGAGGCCCATCCTTTGACTTCTTCTCAGTGTCTCTGCATTATTTGATAAAATGGATTGTTCAATGTATAATCGCTCTCCCTTAAAAAAAAAAAAAAAAAAGACTTGGGATCCCTGGGTGGCTCAGCAGTTTAGCGCTTTCCTTCAGCCCAGGGCATGATTCTGGAGTCCTGGGATCGAGTCTCACATCAGGCTCCCTGCATGGAGCCTGCTTCTCTCTCTGCCTGTATCTCTGCCTCCCTCTCCCTCTCTATCTCATGAATAAATAAATGAAATCTTTAAAAAAAGACTTTATTTTTAGAAAAGTTTTAGAATTATAGGAAATTGAGAATATAGTACAGTGGGTTTCCATAAATACCCTTAAAAAGTTTTCCCTCTTGTTAACATTTGTGTGGTAAAACAAACAAACAAATAAACAAACATTCGTGTGGTATATTTGTTACAATTTTTGAAACATTATTGATGTATTATTATTAACTAAATTCCATATGATATGTAGATTTCCTTAGTTTTTACCCAGCATTTTTTTTTTCCTGTTCCGGGATCCCATCCAGAATATCACACACACAAAAAATATTTACTTGTCATTTCTCCTCAGGCTGCTCTTATCTGCGATGGTTTCTCACATTTTTCTTATGTTTTTTGTTTTTGTTTTTGTTTTTTGTGATGATTCAGTTTTGAGGAGTTCTGGTCAGATATTTTGTAAAATGTTCCTCAATTTGAGTTTGTATGATATTTTCCTCATGACTAAACTGGGATTATGAGTTTCGGGGAAGAATATCACAGAGGTGAAGTGCTGTTTTCATCACATCATGGTGATTTATGATTGCTGAAATCAACCTGATCACCTGGCTGAGGTGATCACAAGCTTGCCAGGTCTCTGCACTGCAAAGTCCCTCCTTTTACCCCCTTTCATACTCTCCTCTATGGAAGCAAGTCACTATGTGCAGCCCATACTTAAGGAGTGAGGATTTATGGTTCCCCTATATTCTCTTCTAAATCTCCTGCCTTGAATATTCTCACAGAGCACAATCTTGGTTTTCTTTTTATCACTTTGATATGCTAAGTATAGGTCTAACCAAATACCCTGTGTCAGTGGTGTCTCCTTTTCCCTCCTCAGTAAATCCCTCCTGTCCACTCCACTCCTCCGTCTTCTGCCTGCCTGCAAGAGGCTCCCAAATGTGTACTCTTAGCCTGGCCCCTCTCCTGAGCTCAAAGGCCAGATATCTCCACAAGATTCACCTGTAAGCACATGACAGTTCAATCTTCCAAACGCTGACCTCTTCGTCTTCTCTTTCTTCATTTCTACTAATGGCATGTCTGATTACTGAGTTGTCCTGTCACGAAACCTCAGAGCTGTATCGAGTGTTTCTTGCTTGCACTGAATTCAGCCAAATTATCAGTTCTTGAAATCATCCATATGAAATCTCTCCCCTCAATCTCTTCTTTTTTATCCATGGTCACCCAGAGTCAGGACGTCACTTTCTCTCATCTAGATAGTTTCAATGGTGTCCGTTCATATATCTCTTTCTTCACAATCTATTTTGTGCCCAGATGGTTTATTCAATACGGCTAAAGTTATAGTATTCTGAGGTAAACATCTTTAGTGGTTGGTTCCCTGTTAGTGAATATCTCCCTCGTTCCCCTCCTTCTTCCTTCCCTCCATACACCCACTCTACCATCACTGTCATCAACACCACCAATTACTGAATGACAAGCATTTTATTCAATGCTCATGGGGTAGAGACAAATTGTTGAAATGTGGCTACAGTCAACCAAGGTGAGCATACATTCTTCACAGTGACATGTAAGGCACCACATATTCTAATCTCTACCTCCAAATAGATCTTCTGCTGTCTATATAAATGCTGCTTTAAACATATTATTTAATCTATCTAGAATGTCCTATATTCTGAGACATCATTACAAACATACACAGACATAAACACATACACACACACTGATGTTATCTCTCTTGTCTTCAAATTCATGTGGCATTCTGTTTATGTTTAACACATGGGGCTTTCCCCACCCCCTAGATTATCATCCTCTGTGTACATGTCTTTTATCCCTCCCCAGACTGGTAGTCCCTTCAAGTCACTGTGGTGCTTCAGTTATGTCTTATCTCCTTTAGTGCTTGCATAAAGCGGACCCTCAGTAAATCATTTTGACAGCTTACCTTGCTTTGTGTTATACAGAAGTCCTTGAAGTGAGAAACAGGTCCTAGATAATTACTGTAAACCTGGCCCTGTGTACCATAGAACACTATCAGAAAGGGGTTGCTGTTTGTATCCAATTTGGTACACGTCAAATAATTATCTGTCTGCCATATAGTACTGTTAGAATTTATTTTATCAGTAGGAAAAAACGTTATCGATAACAAACAGTGAAAATCACAGCTCAGGGTATCTGTACCTACTTAAATAGCTTTTACTAAGCATCTGTTAGAATTCCTTGCCAACCAAGATGTTTTAAGCACCTTGCTACTATTTAATTGTGCAAAATAACCACAGTTTTAGGGTTGAATTTCTAAGTGATTTTTCTTTTTTGTGTACTTTCCAGAATTTATTTCAGACATAGTTTTCAATTTTGAATAATAACATTTCAAATCAACCCCAAGGAAAACGTTGTAGGACAACATAAAAAATGAAGTCACTTTTCATGTGTTTCCCATTGGCAAATTACCGTGGTTTTTTTTCTGCCACCAGGCTTCATCTAATGATGTGACCTTTACCGTGCTAATAGACAGCAAACAAAAATCTGCCAAATTGTGATAAAATATAGGTTTTAAATATAAAATGAATTAAGCTAAGAAGATTTATAAAGGTCAAAAGCATGGAAAAATTAAGTTGAAACAGTGATTTGTGTTTGACACATATTGTACCAGATTTTCTCCAAGGTTATTTTCTGAAATCTTAAGGCTTAATAACTGTATGAGGAAATGTACTTTTTTTTTTAAAAAAAGTAACACTACAATAGTGTTGGCTAATATTTGTTTGAGCTCAGATATGAGTTTATTCAATAATTATTATATAGCAAATATGCTCTAGGTAATGGGACACACTCAATAAACTCAATAAAGATCCTTAACCTCTTGCAAAATACAGTTTAATAGGTGAGGGAGAGAAGAAAATGTTTATTTCAGGGAAAATGCTGGTGGAAGCTGTACCTCTCTCACTTAGACTTCTAAGAAGATGGAGTCTGCCCTGCACACAGTGGGGGAAGACAACTGCACATATAAATGACATAAAACACATAAAAGTATGGGGGAGAAAAACAGTGTGCTTCTGAAATTGAGAGAACTGAAAGGAAAGTTGCTTATGGTGTGAGAGAAGCTTGAGAGTGTAAAAGACTAAAAGGTGGTGATTCTCAACCAGGGATGAGTTTGGCCCCAGGGACATTTGTCAATGTGTGGAGATATTTCTGGTTGCTGCAACTCGGCGTGTATGGAGGCATATCAGGATCTAGTGAGTAGAGGCCAGGGATGCTACTACCTATCCTCTAATGCACAGGACAGCCTCCTACAACAAAGAATACTCTTGTTCCAGTGTCAGTAGAGCATGGGCCAATGCTGTTATAGATAAGCCTGTAGACATAAATTAGGATTAGGTCACAAAATTAATTGTGAAGGAGTTTGGAATTTATACTGGGAGTCATGGGGCACCATTGAGGGATTTAAGCACTTTTTTTTTTTTTTTTTGTCATTCAAGAGCCACTCTATTATCATGGCTGTTATTAGATATTTGTTTATAGTGAGTCTCACTCATGGGATTGGAAAATAGTGCTTATTATGAATTACTATGAATTTCCACCAGTCATACAAAAGTTGAGAGAGCATCATTGTGGAAAGTTTGCTAGAAGTTTAAAAGCCAGAAGGAAAGATACCGTAATTCTTTGGCCCCTACCAGTCACAGGATAGTCTTTAAAAATGTGTATATTTATGTTACTGGAGTCTCTCCTGCCACAGAGTCAAGCATGAGCACCCACTCACACAAATCTGAAGCCGTGTTGGAGATCAATAGAAGACCACAATGAACCATTGTGCAGTTTCAACTGGGAAAAGGAAAAAGAGAGAAAAAGAGAAACCTCATATGTCTAGTGAAAAGAGGAATCATTCAAAGCTTCAGAACAGGCTTATTTTTTTTTTTAATTAAAAAATTTTTTTTAGTCCAGAGCCTTTTGAACATCTGGACAATTATAACCTCTCTTTTTAGAAATACGCACTTATCCTCCCAAATATTGCATCTAATTTCAGGGGTTCGCGGACCCTATAGAGATTCAGTGATTTCTCACATGATGCTAACGTTCCCCAAAATATCTAAAGGCTAGATTTATAGAGACAAAAATTTGCCAAAGGAAATACAGCACAATTTACAATCATCCAGAGAAAGCTTTGCATTTTTTAATCAATGAAGAATTCTTTCCAAAAAAGCTAAGATGCCACTTGTGTCATCTTGCAAAATATAAGTAATATTGCATCACAGCTAAAAAAGTCAATGGAAACAAGCAATTTTTCTTATGATCTATAATGAGGACAATATGTTGCTCTGGTTACAATAACCTCTGTGATGAACAATTTTGTACACCATGAGATTTCTGCTGATTCCTGTGAATGAAATCATTACTTTCTCTAAAAATAGTGATTGATTACAGTCTCAGTGTCTTAAAAATGGGAAGAAAGGGTGAATTGATCTTGCTTGTGCTCATTATTTTTTTTCTCTTCTACATTCAAGTACTGAACTGTCAATTCCCTTTACTCTCTTGCACTACAGATGTCCCAATTGCCTTAGTCAGGAAAGAAATGCCCCCCAAATACCCACACCATCATAAACATACACACATGGATACACACATCTCATCAGTTCTTTGGAGGAGATAATACATGCTTATTTAATGGTTTCTATCTCTAGTGACACCATCACCAATAACCCACTGTATTTTCTCCTTGTTTGTCAATACCCCCTTCATTTGTCTCACTTGTTAGTTTCTACAAAGAATCTGAGCATCTGTTTATCTCTAGTTCTCTCTGGGATTTCCAGTAATTTCTTCACTCAAACCAGATTCCATTATAACAATCTGAATGTCTGCTGGTGCTCTTTAGATTGGGGTTTTGTGGACTTTTTGAATCTAAGGCAGAAGAAGTTAATACCTAGTCAGAATCAAGCTGTCGACTGGGACTCAGGGTCTTCTTATAAGCTGATTGGTTGTTTGCAAAATTCATTTCCTTCTCAAGCTTTTCACATGTCTGGTTCCATCTTTAAACTAGTAAAGGTGGCTAGAATCCTTCTCATACTTCCCATCTCTCATCTCTTTCTGCCACATTTCTCTGACTCTAGCTAAAGAACGTTCTCTACTTTTAAAGGCTCATGGGATTAGACTGGGTAACACAGAGTACTCTCTATCTTACAGTTTCGTTTTTTTAAAAGATTTTATTTATTTATTTATTTATTTATTTATTTATTTATTTATTTATTCATGAGAGAGGCAGAGACACAGGCAGAGGGAGAAGCAGGCTCCTCGCAGGGAGTCCGATGCAGGACTCAATCCTTGGGCCCTGGGATCACCATCTGAGCCAAAGGCAGATGCTCAACCACTGAGCCACCTAGGCATCCCTATCTTAAAGTTTCTAACCTTAATTACTTCTAAAATGTCTCTTTGCCATGTAATATAACATACTTTAGAGTCCATGGATTAGGATTTGGACATCTATGGGGGCGGGGCATGATGCTACAGAAACCTACAGATAAAAATATATCATGGACATTCAGAGGAAGGGTGGGGTGATCAGTTCTAATTAGAACTGTCATGGAAGATCAAAACCACAAAGAGATATCACTTCACACTATTGAAGGGCTGCCATCAAAAGACAAGAGATAATGTGTATTGGCAATAATGACAAGAGAAAGGAACTACTGCACTGTTGGCAGAATGCAAATTGGTGCAGCCACTATGATAAACATGTATGTATGGATTTTCTTAAAAAGAATAGAACTATCATGTGGTCCAGCAATCCCACTTCTGTACATATTATTTCCAAAGGAAATGAAATCAGGATCCCAAACAGATATCTGCACTCCCATGTTCGGTGCAGCATTATTTGCAAGAGTCAAGATATGGAAATAACATAAGGATCCATCAATGAATCCTGAACAATGAACAAAGAAGATGTGATAAATATATATAGTAGAATATTTTTCAGCCCTGAGAAAGAAGGAAATCCTGCCAATTGTGACAACATGGATGGACCTTAAGGGCACTAAGTTCCCTTAAGTAAAGTAAAGTAATTCAGAGAAAGTCAGATAATGTATGATATCACTTATATGTGAAATCTGTAAAAGCTGAACTCATAGGATCAGACAATAGAATGATGGTTACCAGTATATGAGGTGAGGGCAGAGGAAATGGAGAGACACTGGCCAGAAGGTACAAATTTTCAGTTAGAAGATGAATCCATTTTGGGGATCTAATGTACAGCATGATCATATATAATCATATATATGATGATATTGTATTTTATACTTGAAAGGGATTAAGAAAATAGATCTTAAATATTCTCACCACAAAAAAGAAATGGTAGTTATGTGAAATGATGGTGGTGTTAGTCAACTCTAGAGGAGTGATGATTTTGCAACATGTAAGTATATCAGATGAATGTGTCATCCTCCTTAAACTTACACAGTGTTAATATGTCAATTAAAAATAAATAAATAAAGGGATGCCTGGGTGGCTCAGTGATTGGGCATCTTCCTTCAGCTCAGGACATGATCAGGAGTTCTGGGATCGAGTCCTGCATCGGGCTCCTGCATGCAGCCTGCTTCTCCTCCCTCTGCAAATGTCTCTGTCTCTCATGAATAAATAAATAAAATCTTAAAAAAAATAGGTAAAATTTTCTAAAACTGTTAGAAAAAGAACCATTATATAAGAACTATATAAAGGAGGTGGGACCTTGGGTTTCCGGCTGGGCCTTAAGTTTTGAGTAGAATTTTGACTGCTGGAGCTGAAGCTTGAGAGCATAGAGATCTGAACATGGGAAAGTATGAGAGTTTGGAAGAAATAGTGGCTAGTCAAATTTGGGGCATGAAAGATGAAAAAGTAGGTTGGAGCCAGGGAGTGGAGTATCTTAAATTATGGGTCAAAGGTTTACTCTTATTAAGAATATAACCTGTACCTTGAAGATATTAAATAAAAATAAATACTAAAATTAAAAAAAACGCATTTCTTAAGTGCTGCAAGTGAATTCTGAGAAAAGTCAATTTTGCAATGATTAGATAAATTTATCTGCAGAAAGCATAATGTTACTGATATGGTTTGGGTTGTGGGAAGAGTCTGACAATTGAGGAAGCCAAATGCAGAAAGAGCACCTCTTAGCAACTCCTAAATAAGGACTTCCCATTAAGGTTTTAATATTTTCTGTGAAATAAAGGCTTCAGATTTTACAGATGTTCATGTTCAATTATCATTGTGCCTGCTTTTACCACAAATATGAATGACTTGCAGGTTCTTTTCCCTTTTATTCATGAAAATAATCAAATGTGTTGTGATTTGAAAAACCTAGAGATAAAAATATTCAGAAGATGTAATAGAAGATCTTGTTTACAGCAGCAAAAACAAAGATAAAAGGGGATAAACAAAAAATATGCAAGACTTACATAAAGAAACCTTTCAAATGCTATCAAAGAATATGAAAAAAGACTTGAACTGATGGAAAGATGGATTATGTCCTAGATCAAGAAGACTCAATATCATAAAGATATTAATTCTTCCTATGTTAACTTAAAATTGAATGTTATAATACCAATAAAATACTGACAGTCTTCATTATTTTTTAAACTGGACAAACTGAATATAAAATTCACATGGCAAAATAAACAAGAATATCTCCAAATCAAAAACTCTAAAAAAGAAAAATTGAGGTGAAACTAACCATACCAGATAGTAAATCATACCCTAAGTTTCAATAATTTAAGTAATATGAAGATGCAGAAATAGACCCAAATACATGCTAAATGATAAAGAAATCAATGTAGGTTAGTGGAAAAAATGCAAATTCATCAATAAGTTAGTCAAAAAATCCAGTTGTATTGTGACAATTGGATGGCTATCTAGAAAGAAACTTTTATCTATACCTCACGCTGATCTACAGAGTACATTCCAAATGGATCAAAAGTGTAAATGTAAACCATGAAATCATAAAAGCACTAGAGCAATCTGTAAACAAAGTCCTTTGTGATCTTGGAAGATCAGAAGTTATAGAAGAAAAAGTGTGATTATATCAAAATTTTGTTTAGAAATGAAAGTAACATAAGCTAAGCCAAAACCTGTGAATTAATTGATACTATATTTGCAATAACATTTAAAATAATAAAAATATTAGAAACATTTAAGAATTTCCTCTGTGGGAACCAGTTAATCGTGTTTGATTCACATAATGGAATACTATGGGGAGATAAAAAAGAAAAATGGTGTTCTCTATGTATTGATATCAAAAGAACACCAAGATGTATTATGAAGTGAAAAAAGCAAAGTATAGACCACTGTTTTAGTATGCATCTTGTATATAAAAAGGGGAGACTGAAGATATATATTATTTGCTTGTATAGCGATGAAGAAACTTTGGAGGTATATATGAGAAACCAATAATAGTGCTGATCTTAAGGTTGAGAAATGGAGAGGAGACAATCACAGGTGATTGAGGTGAGGGTAGTATTTTCTTTTGAATCCCTTTTATTTATTTATTTTAATTTTAATTATTATTATTATTATTTTAATTTTTATTATTTTTAATATTTTATTTATTCATTAGAGACACACACAGAGAGAGGCAGAGACCCAGGCAGAGGGAGAAGCAGGTTCCCTGTGGAGGACTCAATGTGGGACTCCACCCCAGGACCCAGGATCATGAACTGAGCCAAAGGCATACATTCAACCACCTAGGTGCCCCCCCCCCCCTTTTTTAAAAAAGATTTTATGTATTTATTCATGAGAGACAGAGAGAGAGAGAGAGAGAGAGAGGCAGAGACACAGGCAGCGGGAGAAGCAGACTCCATGCAGGGGGCCCGATGCGGAACTTGATCCCAGGACCGCAGGATCATGCCCCGGGCCAAAGGCTGGCTCTAAACCACTGAGCCATCCAGGTGTCCCTAGGTGCCCCTTTTGAATCCCTTTTAATACCATTTTATTTTGTATTCTTGATTTAAAATTTTAAATAATAAAAAAGTCTAATAATATCTCTCTTTTTCCAGGCAACTCTAATTCATTTTATTAATTATCATAGGGAATATTGCTAACCACAGAATTCCTTCAAAGGAATGCTTAGTTTGACAAAGGTAAAGTCCTTCTGAGTTTTGGCTCTAATGGCTGTCATACCACTTCTGAATAATTGGTTACACTCTTGAAACTCACTGAATCCATCCACTGAATCCACCTGTAAAATGAAACTTGAGGGATCTGGTGAGCCATGCAGTGAGCTCTGGGGCCAGGAATTACATAAGTCAATCCATGACAAGGATAAAGAGCTGGTCAGTATAAATTACATACTACTCAAAGTTGGCCAGGCTCTGCATTCTGAATTTATTTCTCTCCTTGTCTGGTCTCAGTGAATCTATCTTGACCTCTTGCTTCTCCAGAGCCCTGGGAATTCTGACATGGTACAAAGGAGGGAAATAGGAAATTAAGTGGGGGCCAGAGGTCAGGGGAGGGCAGTTGCCATTCTTCCCTGTTATGTAAATAAATGGTACTTTTTGGTTAATGGGATACGCTGGAGAAACTGCCTTATAGCTCCATTTAAAACCATTTTAATATTGTGCTTAGGTGTCTTTCTTTAAAAAGTAAAATTCTTGGAAAAGAGGCCTGGATCCTTTCAAATAATGGCAAGGTGTGACTCTGAAGACCATTTGTGTGCGTATGGAGAGAAGTGGGCAGGCTTAGAATAAATGAAATTCCATTCCAATTAAAAAGGGATTCTTGGAAGCACCTCAAGCAAGCTAGAATTACTGTCATGCCTGTTGATGTTTTAATCTCTCCTATTCTATTGGCTGAAAGGCCTAGGAAGGAGCAGAGAAATAAGGCAAGTAATCTGAGAAAGCAAATGCTAGTGGATTTTTTTTTTCTTTATAAATTTTAAGTGGAAAGAGGCTGGCTGAAGCTGAGGTGGGATTATGGTATAAATGGTCTGAGAAGAACAAAGACTCTGGTGGTTTTGATAACTGACCATGGTGGATAAGATTTTAATTCCTTAAAGAAGCCCTAAAAAAATGAAGAAATCAGATTGCAAGGAACACACTCAGGCTCTGAAGGGGAACTCAAGGTTAAATAAAGTGAAAGCAACATTGCTGAAGATGAGTTAGAAAATATCCATTCTTACCTGGTGTCTTTCCGTTTTTTCTCCAAATTGTGCATCTTGTTTGAAGCGAGTATTTCTTCATGTTTCTGCTTTCTTGTTTAATAGAGAATTCTATTTCAGGCAAAGCCTGAGTAGAAAATGTAGCAAAATCCGGTGACTGACTTATTCATGCCTGTGGGAAGCTAGCCATTCAGATCTCAAAGCTAAGACAGCGCTCTGAATAGGATGACACTTCAGTCAAACAATGGGCATGGATCAGGAGACATTTAGAGGCCACTGACATGCTAGCGTGAACATGCAAGCCTACAAAATAACCTTGGCAAATACCAGAGAGTGTAAAAATACCTTTTTGTGGCGTCTGTGTCTTAGAGCATCACGCTGAAATGGACTGTTTTTGAGTAGCTGCAGTTTTCAAAATGAGAATGAGATCTTAGGACTTTAGAGCCTAAGTAATAAGAAAAGCAGCAAAAAAAACTTAGGAATGACAATTAAAGTACATTTCATGCTTAACTGTGCAACTTCAAAGCCGGTAATTTTAATCTCTGTATTAACACCACAATTTTCAATAGGTTGAAATGACAGTGGAATTCATTTTTCAAATGTCACCTTTTACAGAATCTGGGTCCATAAAACAAACAAAATATGGGGATTTTAGTAGTTTTAACCAATTTCATAAGTGCCCATTTTTATTTATTTATTTATTTATTTATTTATTTATTTATTTATTTATTTATGATAGTCAGAGAGAGAGAGAGGCAGAGACATAGGCAGCGGGAGAAGCAGGCTCCATGCACTGGGAGCCCGACGTGGGATTCGATCCCAGGTCTCCAGGATCACGCCCTGGGCCAAAGGCAGGCGCCAAACCGCTGCGCCATCCAGGGATCCCCATAAGTTCCCATTTTTAACAGTTTTTTATTTACTTCTAAAACCAGAGAAAATGACCAGGCTGTTTTGACAAACAGGATCATTTGAATGCCAGGGTTGTGATCTCAAGTAGTTATGACAGAGCCATTTTTATCATCTTTAACACTCTACGGATTTTTGTTTTTTTGTTTGTTTATTTGCAAGATAGAGGGAAAATCCTCTCTTACTAAATCAGAGCAAAGCAAATTAACACTTTTCTAAACTACTCCCTTTGCATTCTCAGCGTAGTGGGCAATTGAGTCTGAAATACAACAGAGGATGCCAAATGCTTTCCTGCATTTACTCAGTAACATTATCTAACTATTGCTCACACAATTAAGTAGATTAAGTGCTCAAATTTCAGAGAATTTGATAAAAATAATAATTTTTTGGAACAAATTGTTTAAAAACGTATAATGTGATGTTTGGTTTGTTTGTTTGTTTGTTTGTTTGTTTATTTAAAAAATCTTTTGTATAATGCTTGTCTCTATCAGGGGCACAGGTGGCTCAGTCCATTAAGCTGTCTGCCCTTGGCTGAGTCATGATCCCAGGGTCCTGAGAATTAACTTCCCTCCCCCACTGCCCTGTCAGGGTTCCTTGCTCAGTAGGGAGTCTACATCCCCCTCCCCCTCTGCCTCCCTCCCCACTTATGCTCTCCCTCTCTCAAATGAATAAATAAAATCTTTAAAAAAATAAAGTTTCAAAATAGTAAAATGGATTTCATTTTGTGTGTTAAGATTTGATTTCAGTGCTCATATTGTCTGCTGTTAGAAAGATGTTACTATTGCAACCTGCATAGCCTAATGAATAGTATTCATATTGTAAAAATTATTGGCAAGACACAAAAACTGATGCAAAATGTATAATCTAATGTGACGGACATGCACAGCCCCAAATAATTAATAAAAAAGACATGTATACAAAACCACATAAAAATTTTAAGATTAATGTTGCATTTACAAGAAGTTCAACTATATGCAAGAACTGTCAAAGTAAACATTATTTTGAAATTTTTACCTATATGATTTCATCAGAGTACAAGATCACACATTGATGTTCTGTAATGTGTTAAAATATGGTATTAGACACTTTTGAACAAGTGGGTTTGCGGGTCTGTTACAGTTTAAATAACATCTAAAATGTATGAAGTAAGGTTTGACTTCAACAATGATGCAACGTAGGAAGCACATTTTGAAATATCTTTTAAGATATCTCAATAGTGGAGTTAGAGTTTTGGGACCTAGGGTTGGAAACAATTAGTACAAGCCTAAAATCCTGAGCTTTCATGTTGGTGTATAAATCCCATAAATCTCTTAATCACTCCTAGGGCAAGCTTTCATCTAATTTTCCCAAGAGAGAGTTATCAAAGCAATTCTCTGAGTTGAATTAGGGCATGTTGGAGCTCTTTGGAGGATAGACTTCTTATAGTTCTCATAAATCAATATGTATCCCAGGCTTGCCTAATATAATAATTGTGTTAAATCCATTTTTTTTCAGAATGTTGTGCTATGACATTATCACAAAATGTTACCGCAAAATGGTTGAATTTCTTTTCCAAAAAATATAAAGTTAAGCCTTCTGTAAGTAAATCATAGAGGACATTTTATAAAGCTATCTCATAGTATGTTTTTGTGGCTTGGCCTTTAATGTTACCTCTTGTCTATATCATTTAAAGGTATTTTACTTAAGATGTCATGAACTGCAATAATTATTGATGATACAATGCCCTAACTTTCTCAGCAGGATGGCAATCCAGTCAGAAGCATAGAAAATGCTGATGTGTCTCCTTCCCATACCCAACGTGACTTAAAGAGGAAAATACTGGAGTACATAGTTACAGCCCTATTACAACTTTTACTTTGTATGTCAATTAGCATGAAATGGAACTCACTAAAAAAATGTATTGTCTTCATATTTCAGTGTATTCTCCTTCCTGGTGTTCTATTTCAGAAAAGTGATAAACTCTGGTTCCCATCTCCTAGTCAAACATAAGCAATGCAAAAGCAGTCACTTTCTTCTAAAGCATCCACACTAATGATCAAGCCATTTTTCAGTCTTGACTTTTAGTCACATTTTCTTCATTATGATAATTTATCAAGTAATCTGTGAAAACTAGTATCATAGCTCTTGCATTCTGCTAACTAGATGTGTGAGCTGTATGTACACTTTCCCATCTTCTTCATGTCTTGTCCTTACGTTGATCCGTGAAGTACTAAGGAAAATAAATCTTGAAAAAAAAAAAAAAAAAACCTATTGTGGTAAGAACACCTCGCATGAGATCTACCCCTTAACAAATTTTTAAGGGATCAATACATTATTGTTGAGTATAGGTACAATGTTGTATTCTTTATACCACTGTATTTTAGGAGCCATGCAAGGTTCCTTTTTTTTTTTAACATTTATGTATTTATTACAATTTTTAAAGTTTAAATTCAATTAACCAACATATAGTACATCATTAGTTTCAGATGTAGTATTGAATAATTTATCAGTTGCATATAACATCTAATACAACACCTAGTGCTCATGACATCATGCAAGGTTCCTGACTGGGTATAGTGGATAGTACCATAAGAAGACAAAAAGAAGTTCAGGAAGGTAGGCTCACTGGTAAGGAGCAGGGAATATATATTACTATATTACAGAGTTGAATACAGCTAAAGGACTAAAGGATTCTCTGGACAACCGGATTCAGCAGTCAAGTTTAGCCTTCTTGCTCAGATGTATTTTAGCTGGACAGAAAATTCTTATACAGTATCTATTAAATAAATCCGTCTACTGCCCAGATATGGGAAAACATTGTGTTAGCAGATTCTCAGTACTGTAGGAACTCCATTTTTCACCAAGGCATAATAAAGAGCTTTCTGCTAGAAAGCTAATCCTTGTTTACTGCTGACCTAGTGAGGGACTGGAAGAAGGTCTGTTAATTCGAATGAGAAAAAGCTGCATAATTATTTATTCTTGTTTTTAGAATGTACTTACACACACACACACACACACACACACATATATATATTTGAATTTGTCCTTCATTCTAGAAATGTCCATTACTTTACAAAAATAGTAAAACCACACTAAACTCAATAGTAGTTCGACTATGATTATCTGACTCAAAAGACAACAAATTTATGCTTCTCACTCTTTCTTTGCTGATCAGTTCTTCCAGTGTTAGTGTAGCGTCCCAGTGACTGAAGCAAAGTCACAGCCTTGAAAGAATTGATTTATGTCCTTGCATCTACTAGCCCCCACCTTCCTGGTCACGTAGGGAAAATGAAGTACTCTGCCATATATATTTCAACTTTCAGAAAAAAGAATTATTCACATACATTGGAAAGCTCTTAAATAAGTAGAGCAGATGGTACTGTCAAAAACATTTTGAAGGGATAACTTAGCATGATTCAACAGATATTCTCCAAAGGTAAGGTATCTAGGCTGTGCCTCATTTATCCCATCTTTCACAGGTAACATGGGGTCTAATAATTTTATCCATTCTTGCTTCCTCATTTGGCTTCACATAACATATAATTTTTTTCCCGGTGGATCAAAGACCTAAGTATGAAAAGCAAAACTTCTAAATTTTTTTTTTAGGAGTTAGAAGAATATTTTTTGATGTTGATTCATAAGGAACAAGATTATGCAAAAAGATTGACAGATTTGACTACATGAAAATGACAACTTGTAAATAAAAAACAACTGTAAACTAAGTTAAAAGACAATAACACATGGAAAGATATTTGCAAGATTTTAACAGAAATAGTGTCACTATCCAGAACCTATACATAATTCCTACCAAACAGGAAGAAGACAACATAATAGAAAGAGGCAAGATACATATGGATAGATAGATCTCTGATGCAAAAACCCAATAAACATGTTAAAAGATGCTCAACTTCACTAGGAATTTGGAGGATGCAAATTAAAACTACAATGACAGGGGGATCCCTGGGTGGCTCAGTGGTTTAGCGCCTGCCTTTGGCCCAGGGTGCGACCCTGAAGTCTCAGGATCACGTCCCACGTCGGGCTCCCTGCATGGAGCCTGCTTCTCTCTCTGCCTGTGTCTCTGCCTCTCTCTCTCTCTCTCTGTCTATTGTGAATAAATAAATAAAATCTTAAAAAAAAAAAACTACAATGACATTTCATGCTCTAAAATTTAATAGTTGATTCATACCAGATATTAGCCAGTATAAGGTAAAAGAGGAAAACTTTCCTGAACTCTTGGCAGAAGTGGAAATTAATACAACCACTTGGAAAAGTAAAGTTGGTAATAATTATTAAAGTTGAAGATAAGCATTCCTATTTTCAGGTATCTACCTTAACCCTTGTGCATGAACGTATGGAACACATGCAAACCATCATTACAGCAATGAGAACAACCAGGGGAATGGACACATAAGTGGTAGAAATCTACATGGCAGCTAAAATGAATGAATTTGTCTCATATGTATCAAAACATAATGTTGGGTGAAAATAAAGTCTCATTTAATGAAATTATTAAAATAAGCAGAAAAGTACACAGATTAATATGCTATATATTCAGGTGTCTATGACCCAGAATGTATAGATGTTAACTTTTGCTATGTCTGCTTTAGCAATTATTTTTAAAGAAATAAAATATTACAGACAAGTTTGAAACACCTTTTTTACTTCCTCTGGACCTCGCCCTTTCTGTGTTTCTCTCTCTAGAGGCAGCCTCTTTCCTGAGGATGGTTTGTATCTTATCTGTCCATATCTGTATATATTTGTACATAAATGATATTAAATATTTTATATAGATGGCATATTTTAGTAACTTCATAACTGACAAAATGGTAGCTATTCATCTTAAAGATAAACTAATAATGAGTTCAAAGACACAAATTCACCAACTTTCAAAACTTACCTCCCAAAATAACTATTGATAAAAGAAAATATCTTAAAAATTAAATAACTGACTTTTAAAATAATAAAAATGGAATATTATAGTAGGACTTATGGAATGTGGTCAGTATGTTCCTTAGGCAAAAATTGGATGCATTTACCTTAAGAATTAATTCAGAACAACTATTTTAAAACCTGAGGCAAGTAGCTGGAGGGAATGATAAAGATGACTGTAGAAAAAAATTGTTTAAAGATTTTATTTATTTATGCATTAGACACAGAGAGAGAGAGAGACAGAGAGAGAGAGACAGAGAGAGAGAGAGAGTCAGAGACACAGGCAGAGGGGGAAGCAGGCTCCATGCAGGGAGCCGGATGTGGGACTCGATCCAGGTCTTCAGGATCGCACCCTGGGCTGAAGGCAGTGCTAAACCGCTGAGCCACTAGGGCTGCCCAAAATGAGCATTTAAAAAAAAAAAAAAAAACTAAGAACAAAAGAATAAAACCTAGTAAGTGAAATTTTGAAGAAAAAAGATGTAACCATAGAGAAAACAGAATTAAAAATGAACAGAGAATACTATAGAAACTCTCCTATTAGGTTTAAATGGGCATTTTAATGAAATTTAATGCTCATTACCTATTTAAATATCTCTTTAAAACTAATATTCAAACTAATTATCTTTCGTAAATCAACAAGTTTCTATCTCAAATCTGTATCTAATGTCATACATAAGGATGAAATGCTAGAGGCATTTGTGTTAAATTAGAAATGAAACCAGAATTCTATACTTATCATTGTTCTTGAAATTCTAGAAGAGAAAAAAAAATCCAGAAAAACGTTGTATATGTGGGGTAAAATAGAATAAATTATTATTTGCAGGTGATGTATTTTTTAATTTTTATTTTTTTAAAGATTTATTTATTTATTTATTTATTTATTTATTTATTTATTTATTTATTTAACAGAGCAAGAGAGTACAAGCAGGGGAAGCAGCAGAGGGAGAGGGAGAAGCAGGCTCCCCACTGGACAGGAAGCCCAATGCAGGGCTCGATCCCAGGGCCCTGGGATCATTACTGGAGCTGAAGGCAGATGCTTAACTGATTGAGCCACCCAGGCGCCCCTGCAGTTGATGTATTTTTATTAAAACAACAACAACAATAACCCAACAGGATCAATTGAAAGTCTCTTAAAGTTGATAACAGTATAATAGCAATTGGAGATACATATATCTCCAATTATATACATCCAATCTTTCTATAAAATACGTATATGTTATATTTACACAAAAAGTATATTTTTACATATATTATATACCTATACATATGTATATACGTATATAATATGTATCTTAGTATATTTTCAACACATCAGTCAAAAAATATAATTGAAAAAGAAAAAGAATATTATACACACACACATCTACACACATCTCTCTCTCTCATTAAGAACAAGAACACTACCTTGGGATAAATGGCAATATTAATAAAATGTATGGGAAAAATACCCTACTGGTTAAAAGAATCAACTTGTATACACTAAGAAAAAGCAGATATCACATGTTTTTAAAAAGGAGGAATAAATATTGGAAGGGAAATTTTTATTCATGAATTAAAATATTAATACATTCAGTTTTTTCATTTGACAAAATGATTCTAAAATTGATCTTGAAGATTAAATGGGTGAGCCTACAGCCCGGTGCCTAAGGAATGGTAAATACTCCAGCTATTGGCTTTCTTAACACGGCAACCGGCAATATTAAAGTTACTGATCTAGTCTCAGCCAACCTGGACCTGGCTAGAAACAACTGAAGGCACATTCTCTCCAGTCAGACTTGCTCTTGAGAGGAAAACTGAAAAAGGGGTTGTGTCTCATATCCATCAGCAGTAGACCAGAATTTTCACCTGTGGTCATGCCATTCAGAGAATACTCTTTAGCATTGAAAATGAACTAAATGCAGCCATATTCATTAAAGATAAACCTCAAAAGACATAATGGTAGGAAAAAAAGTAACTCCCAGAGGAATCTAAGCAGTATCCTTCCATTTAGATAAAGCTCAAAACAGAAATGCTAAACAACATAGTGTTTAGAGATACACAAATAGAAAGGAAACTTTTAAAGAAGAGGAATGATTATCACAAAAGCCAGAAGAGTGGTTATCTCTGGGAGCAGACTGGGTCTGTATTAACAGTCACATACAGAGGCCTTCTAAGACATTGGCATGTTCACCATCTTGAGTGATCTGTAAATATGTATTTTCTATATTCTTTTGTATGCATGATATACTTTATTTTATTTTTTTTTTTATTTATGAAAGTCACAGAGAGAGAGAGAGAGAGGCAGAGACACAGGCAGAGGGAGAAGCAGGCTCCATGCACCGGGAAACCAACGTGGGATTTGATCCCGGGTCTCCAGGACCGCGCCCTGGGCCAAAGGCAGGCGCCAAACCGCTGCGCCACCCAGGGATCCCTGCATGATATACTTTAAATTGGGGGGGAAATGGAGAAATGGTATGAAAAATAAGAATTAGAACATCCTTCTTTCTCTGTATAATATCTGCATCTTAATTTTCCTAACCAAAGCATCACAATTAATTACACCTTTACCTATCTCTTTTGTAGAGATATCAGTTGGTCCCTTTCTATCTTTTGCCACAGTTATTTTTTTTTTTAAAGATTTCATTTATTCATTCATGAGAGACAGAGAGAGAGGCAGAGGCAAGGCAGAGGGAGGAGAAGCAGGCTCAAGGCAGGGAGCCTGATGCGGGAATTGATCCTGGGACTCCAGGATCACGCCCTAGGCCAAAGGCAGGCGCTAAATGGCTGAGCCACCCAGGGACCCCCATTGCCACAGTTTTTTTTTTTTTTTAATTAAAAAATACTATTTATAAATTCACAGGGAGTTGCAAAGATAACACAGAAAGGTTCAGGTATCCTTACCTGTGTTTCCTCAATGGTTATGGCTTAGAGTTAGAGTACACTTTCAAATCAGTAATGAGACAATATGTGTAGAGGTCTCCCATTTTATTATAGGTATAGATTTGTTTTTGGCTTTTACAAATAAAACTGCTACGAACAATCGTATATAGGTGTTTGGGTGTATGTACGTTTTAATTTGCTTGGGACAAATACTCAGGAGCATAATGCTGGATAATGTGGCAAATATATGATTTTTTTTTTAAGACATGGCCAAATAATTTTCCAGAGAGGCTGTACCATTTACATGTATACTAGCAATGTATGGGAGATCCATTTTCTATGGGTCTTCACCAGTCTTGTCACTATTCTATCAAATTTTCCCATAGGTCCACAGTAAGAGCTCACTGCAGTATTAATTTACATTTCTGTAATGGCTTGTTGTGCTATTTTCCTATTGCTGCTATAACAAATAATCACAAACTTAGTGCCTTAAAAGAACAAATTCATTATCTTATGACTCAGGAGGGAGGTCAGAAATCTAAAATGGGTCTGTAGGGCTATGTTACTTCTGGAGGTGCTAGAGGAAAATCTGTTTCCCTCCTCTTTTCAACCTCTAGAGACTGCCTATAATTTCTTGTCTTGGGTCCTTTCTTGTCTTTGAATCTTATCATGGCATCTCTCTTCTCCTTTTTTTTTTTTTAAGATTTTATTTATTTATTCATGAGAGAGAAAGAGAGAGAGAGAGAGAGAGAGAGAGAGATTGAGAGGCAGAGACACAGGCAGAGGGAGAAGCAGGCTCCATGCAGGGAGCCTGATGTGGGACTTGATCCTGGGTCTCCAGGATCACGCCCTGGGCCAAAGGCAGGCACTAAACCGCTGAGCCACCCAGGGATCCCCGCATCTCTCTTCTCTTATCTAGGCTCCTCCTTCCCTTGTGATTACATCAGGCCCACCTGCATAATGCAGAGCCACCATATCTCAAGATCTTTGATAACTTAATCACAACTGCAATGTTCCTTTTGAATATAAGATAACATATTCCTCGGTTCTGGACATCAAGATGATGGGCATTTCTGTCTACCAGAGCTCATAATGTTGAGCACCTTCTCATGTGTTCATTTGCCACCCATATATCCTCCTCAGGGCTCTCTTTTGTCATCTTCTACAAAGATTGTTTGGGTTTTGTTTTGTTTTGCTGTTGAGTTACGAGAGTACTTGGTATATTTTAGATCTTGTCAGATTTGAATATGGTCCTTGTCAGATATCTTTGAGTCTGTACCTTGTCTTTTCATCTTCTTAACAGAGTCTTTTACAGAGCAAAGGATTTACAATTGCTTTGATGGAGCCCAATTTATCGATTATTTTTTTTCTTTAGGAATCATGCTCTTGGTATCAAGTCTAAAAAGTCCTTGCCTACCCCTAGATCATGAAGATTTTCTCTTATATGAAAAAATCTCTTATAGTTTTAGATTTTATGTTTCAGTCCATGATCTGTTTTGACTTACTTTTTTATAGAAGGTGTAAGATTTAAATCATAGTTCTTTTGCTAACACTTTGTTTCTTTGCTGAAACTTTCCATTATTTCATCTGTTTCAAGTGTGTTTGTAATTACTTAGAAATGTTTTCATGGGGATCCCTGGGTGGCGCAGCGGTTTGGCGCCTGCCTTTGGCCCAGGGCGCGATCCTGGAGACCCGGGATCGAATCCCACGTCGGGCTCCCGGTGCATGGAGCCTGCTTCTCCTTCTGCCTATGTCTCTGCCTCTCTCTCTCTCTCTCTCTGTGTGACTATCATAAATAAATAAAAATTAAAAAAAAAAAAAAAAAAAAAAAGAAATGTTTTCATGATGGCCACTTTAAAATTCTTGTCGATAATTCTAACATCTGTGTCATCTTGGTGTTGGCATATGCTGATTGTCTTTTTTTATTCAAGTTGAGATTTGGTCTTTTGTATAACCAGTGGTTTTTGATTAAAGTCATATTGCCATTCCCTAGGTTTGAGTTCTTTAGCCTGTCTGCCTTTTTCTCTCTACCTTTCAGACTCTTCTTCTGTCTGTTTTATATATTATGTCCACGGGTTGTAGATGTGCTTAGCAGGAGAAACAGAGACAGTTATGTCTATCTTTAAGAAGTGGAAGTCTCCACAAATTACTTTTAATGGCATTTTGGTTATTGAACATCAGTGCACTGGGGTTTATAATTTTGAAATTTACCTCCAAAATCATACGATATAGATGTATTTTGTATTGAAGGAGTTTTTAAAATTAATTAATTAATTTAAAAAAGATTTTATTTATATGAGAGTGAGCAAGAGAGAAAGAGAGAGCACAAGCAGGAGGAGAGGCAGAAGGAGAGGGAGAAGCAGATCCTCCTGCAGAGCAGGGAGCCCGATGCCAGGCTCAGTCCCAGGACCTGGGGACCATGACCTGAGCTGAAAGCAGATACTCAACCGACTGAGCCACTCAGGCACCTCTGGATTGAAGGGGTTTTAGATATTAATAATTAATGCAACTTCCAATATCTTCCTAGATAGTCCTAAGAGTTTTCAAAGTCAGTTGATTCAGAAAAAGTTAAGTATTCTAGCATTTTATGTGAATCTCACCCATATAATACCCTAACCCATATATCTTTAACCAGAGTTGTCATGTTTGGTTGTATAGATTGTGTACTGCACAACTCCATGGTGTAGGGTGCATTCACAATGTTTTCTATTGTAAATAGGATACAGGAAAGGAAAAATTATCATAGTACCTGGCTTCTAGTCCACCATCACCTTTTACGGTCTTCAATAATCTTAAGTATTCTTATTTGGTTTACTAGAGCAGAATGACTTGTTCAGAGTTATCCAGCAATCCTCAGGTGCAAAGTTAATTGGATTCTAAATCTCCAATCCTCTCTCTTCCTTCCATACATAAACACATTGCTTAAAAAGGACCACTGGGAGCCCTAGACTTTTTAAAGGCTGCAGTGATAGAGACAAAAGGAAGTAGAGGGAGGGGATTCACAGCTGACAGCAAGGTGATATTTCCATTAGGATTTTCTTCCATTTCAAGTTCCAATTGGAGGCCTACATACGTCTGGCTTGGGTAAGGAGCAAGTAGGTCCCAGCCTCATTTTTAGACTCTCACTATATTCTCATGGGTTGGAGGTTCCATAAGGGAAGTGATAACACTTTACTCCCACCCTGCCTGAGAGGGGGGTCAGAAGAGTTGCCATTGAGGGGAAAGAAATGCTGTGAAAGCCAGCAGTGCAAGAGAAGGCTAAATGTTTTTCTCTTCTCTCCTGTTCAAGTGGTACATAAGTAGGAATATAATCCTTTCATTTTTATCTGTGTGTGTGTGTGGGGGGGGGGCAATGACATATGGAGTAAAGTATGGGGATAGCATTTATATTTTAAAGCAGGAAGCATAAGCATCTGTACAAAGGACTTTGCATTTTTACCTTAAAAATACAAAAGTACCTGAAGAAGGAGAAATATGTGAGTAAATGTGGTATCTTGATTTTTTTTTTTTTACTAATATTACTGACAACTACAAACAACACTAAACTAAAAGATCAATTAAATGGAAGTGCCAATGTGTTCTAAATAACTGAATTTATAATGTAAAATATCGATTTTTCAGGGATATCTCTAAACATTCTTGGAAGAATCAAGTATTTCTTGGCAGTTAAAAAACATTCATTTAAAAGGAATATGACAAATTAATTACAAATTAGTTTTAATTACTAGCACCTAGAGACCCCAAACTTATAAACAGTACCTATTTATAAATAACTAAAATCAAAGAGACTATTTTAATTTTAATTTGTTTAATTTTTAAAAATATTTAATTTATTTATTCATGAGACACAGAGAGAGAGGCACAGACACAGGCAGAGGGAGAAGCAGGCTCCATGCAGGGAGCCTGACGTGGGACTTGATCCCAGGTCTCCAGGATCAGGCCCTGGGCTGAAGGCGGCTCTAAACCGCTGAGCCACCAGGGCTACCCCAAAGAGACTATTTTTAAAGTAGTTTTTGTAAATCATATCTTTCTGGCACTAGCTTAAAATAATGAAATTTTACTTTATCTCAAACTCAAATTCTGATAATGTAGAAGTCAGTTTCTCTGGGTCTCAGGACTATAAAATGGATGCTTGCCTGCTTTAGCCATTTAATAAGATAACTGTGAATGTAAAATCATGTAGGAATTTGGAAAGTATTTTAAAGAAATGTGTAAGTGATTGTCAATTTATGCTATTGACTTAAATATTCTTAAGATTAAGGCCAAAAACGAACATGAACTAGAAAGCATTACACAATCTGGACCCCCTTGTCTACCCTGCCAACATCAACCCCATGGCTCACTCTCTCCGACATGGCACCACTCTATGGCTGGAGCATGTGGGGACCACCTACATGCTAACTCTTTCCTCCCCCAGAGCAGAAATGGTTGTAGGCAAATAATATGAACAATTCTAGGAATTGGCCTCAGAGATATCCTGCACTGAGAATGATTTCAAGAAACAGAAAGAAGAAGGTCATATGTTAATGACATTGCAATGACAAAGTCCAGTGACACTTGGCCTTTATGCTTCCCTTTAACTAATTGCTGTTGCAGCTATTGCTGGAGGGGGCGTTTATCCTCTTAGGTAGAATTCTCCTTAACTGTTGCATAACAAGGATTCTTTAAGGGCCCTTTAGACTTAAAGCAAAGAAAGCAAGGCCAATGCCATGGGCAATGGGACAGATGAAACCAAATTTTATCAACTGGAAAAACATATGGCTCCTTTAATATTGATAGTTTTATAGACTTTACATTTTAAAGTATGGAACTCTGCTAATTTTCTTGGTGGGAGATGTGAAGATCACTCTAACTCTTTCCCTTCTGAATTAGCTTGCTGGGGATGCCATAATAAATACCACAGACTGTGTGGCTTAAAGGACAGAAATTAATTTTTTTCACAATTTTGGAAGCTAGAAGTCCAAGATCAAGATATTGGTTGGTTAGTTTCTTCTGAACCTCTCTCCTTGCCTGGCAGATGGTCTTTCCTCATGTCTTCATGTGACATTTCCTCATGTGTGTCTATTCCTATCTTGTCATCATTAAGGACCCTAGTCATATTGGATTAGGACCTACCTTAATGACTTCTTTTCATTTAACTGCCTCTTTAAAGGCCCTGCCTCCAAATATTATCTGAGGTATTAGGAGTTTGGATTTCAACATATGAATTTTGGGGCAACACAATTCAGTCTAATAACACCTCTCAAAGCTATTTCTGATAGGTCAGTTAGGCCATTTCAATGAACCATTCATAGTAACTTCTCAAGCATTAGTACCTTGATGGATATGGTTTCTATTCCTTGGACTTGACTACTGGCAAAATTCTCTTGGTCAGCTTTTAATTCTGTATGACAACAGTATGGTAATTCTGTATTTCAAAATACAGATCTCAAGATCATGTAGATTAGTATAAATTTTCCAAAACCTATACACATTCAGTAGTGTATCGTGTTTTTGTTATAATGGCTTTATAGAGATATAATCCATGTGCCAAAAAATTTCACATTTAAAGTGTAGAATTCAGTGACTTTTAATATATCCACAAAGCTGTGCAACCTAATTCCAGAAAGTTTTCATCCCCTGACCCTGCAAAAAAAAAACCCTCACGTTTGTTAGCAATCACTTCCCTCTTCCTCTTCCTCTAGCCTTTTGTAACTATTAACCTATTTTTCTGTCTTTATAGAGTTGTCTATTTCACAGAAATGGAATCATACAATATGTATGTGACTGTTTTCTTTCATTTAGCATAATGTTTTCAAGGTTAATGCATTTTGTAGCCTGTAACAGTATGTCATTCCTTTTTGTTGCCAAATAATATTCTATTGTATGGATATATGACATTTTGTTTGGATGTATCATATTTTGTTTATTCATTTACCAGGTGGAGGACATTTGTATTGTTTTCACTTTTCGCCTATTATGAATAATGCTGCAGTGAATATTCATGAACAAGTTTTTGTGTGGACATATGTTTTTAGTTATCTTGGGCATAAACTGAAGAGTAGAATTACGAGGTCATATGGTAACTATGTTTACATTTTGAGGAACTGCCAAATTGTTTTTCAAAGTGACTACAGCATTTTACATTTCCACCAGTAAGGAATAAGGGTTCTAAAAGCTCCACATTCTTGCCAACACTTGTTATAGCCCATCCTTTTTATTTTAGACATTGTGGTGGGTTTGAGAGCATGCACTATATGATTTCCATTCTTTTAAATTTGTTAAGGTGTGTTTTATGGCTCAGAATGTGATCTATCATAGTGAATTTTCAAAGTGAGCTTGAGAAAAATGTACAATCTGCTGTTAGTGGATGAATTTGTCTATAGATGTCCATTATAGCAAATTGATTGATGGTGCTGTTGAAGTCAACTATGCCTTTATGGATTTTCTATCTGCTGGATCTGTCCATTTCTGATACAGGGGTGCTGAATTCTTCCAGTAACGAGTGGATTTCTCGATTTCTTCTTGAAGTTGTATCAGTTTTTACCTGAGAATTTAGGCATATACCTATTAAGGATTATTTTTTAATATTTTATTTATTTATTCATGAGACACACACACACAGAGAGAGAGAGAGGGAGAGAGAGAGGCAGAGACATAGGCAGAGGGAGAAGCAGACTCCATGCAGGGAGCCTGATGCAGGACTCGATCCCGGGACTCCAGGATCATGCCCTGAGCCGAAGGCAGATGCTCAACTGCTGAGCCACCCAGGTGACCCCTTATTAAGGATCATAATGTCTTCCTGGATAATTGACCACTTTATCATTATGCAATGCCCATCTCTATCCCTGATAACTTTCTTAACTTTGAAGTCCTCTCTGTCTGAAATTAACAGAGCTACTTCAGCTTTCTTTTGACCTGAGTTAGCATGGCATATGATTATACTTTTACTTTTAATCCATATGTGTCTTTATATTTCAAGTAGGTAACTTGAAGATACATTATAGTTTGTCTTATTTTTTGACCCACTCTGATAATCTCTTTTTCAATTGGTATATTTAGACCACCGACACTAAAATGATTACTGATATAACTGGTCTAATATCTACCATATTTGTTACTGTTTTCTGCCCTGTTCTTTGTTTCCAATTTTGTCTTCCTTTCTTTTTCTGCCTTTTGTAATTTTAATTAGAGATTTTGTATGTTCGTTTTTCTCCCTTTTCTTAGCATATCGATTCTACTTGCATTTTTTAGCTTCTTTTTTTAGTAGGTGTTCTAGAGTTGCAATATACATTTGCAACTAATCTAAGTCTACATTCAAATAACACTCTACCACTTCATGAGTAGTCCCAAGTTAACATCTATTTCTTTGTGTCCTCTTCAATCTCTTTCATAAGAGTTCTACAGTTTTCAGGGTATAGATCTTTCACTTTAGTTAGATTTATTCATAAGTATCTAATTGTTTGTGGTGCAATTGGGATTGATTTCTTTATTTCTTTTTCTGCGGTTTTGTTATTGGTGCATAGAAATGCAATAGATTTCTGCACATTGATTTAATATTCTGTGATTTTGCTGAACTCATGTATCAGTTCTAGCAATTATTTGGTAAAGCCTTTCAGGTTTTCTACACGGAGTATCATGTCGTCTGCAAATAGTGGAAGTTTGACTTTTTTCCTTGCCAATTTGGATGCCTTTCATTTCTTTTTATTGTCTGATTGCTGAGGCTAAGAGTTCTAATACTATGTTAATTAGTAATGGTGAGAGTAGACATCCTTGTCTTGTTCCTGACTGTAGGGGAAAGGCTCCTGGTTTTTCCCCACTGAGGATGATATTAGCTGTGGATCTTTCGGATGTGGACTTGATGATGATGTTCCATCTATTCCTACTTTGTTGAGCGTTTTTATCATGGATGGATGCTGTATTTTGTCAAATGTTTTTTTTCTGCATCTATTGACAGGATCATAGGTTCCTTATCCTTTCTTTTATTAATATGGTGTATCACATTGATTGATTTGGGAATATTGAGCTACACTTGCAGCCTAGGAATAAATACCACTTGATCATGGTGAATAATTCTTCCGATTTGCTAATATTTTATTGAGAAGTTTTGCATTCATGTTCATCAGGAATATTGGCCTGTAATTCTCCTTTTTCAGTGCGGTCTTTGGTTTTCGAATCAAAGTAATACTGGCTTCGTAGAATGAGTTTGTAAGTTTTCCTTCCATTTCTATGGAAGTTTGAGAAGAATAGGTATTACCTCTTCTTTAAATGTCTAGTAGAATTCTCCTGGGAAGCCATCTGCCCAGTACTTTTATTTGTTGGGAGATTTTTGATGACTGATTCAATTCCTTGTTATGGGTCTGTTCAAATGTTCTATTTCTTCCTGTTTCAGTTTCGGTAGTTTGTAAGTTTCTAGAAAGCTGCCCATTTCTTTCAGGTTGCCCAGTTGTTGGCATATAATTTTTCCTGCTTTTCTCTTATCATTGTTTGTATTTCTGTGGTGTTGGTTGTGTTCTCTCCTCTTTTATTTGTGATTTTATCTATTTGGGTCCTTTCTTTTTTCTTTTTGGTAAGTCTGGTTAGAAATTTACCAATTTTATTAATTCTTTTGAAGAACTAGCTCTTAGTTTCATTAATCCACTCTACTGGGTTTTTGTTCTTTATCATTTATAATCTTTATTATTTCCCTGCTTCTGCTGGCTTTAGGCTTTATTTGCTATTCCTTTTCCAGCTTCTTTAGGTGTAAGGTTAGGCTGTATATTTGAAACTTCTTTTCTTGAGGTAGTCCTGTACTTTTAGGATTGCTTTGGCCATATCACAAATGTTTTGGGCTGTGGTGCTTTCATTTTCATTTGTTTCCATGTATTTTTTTAATATCCTTCTTTAATTTCCTTGTTAACCCATTCATTCTTTAGTAGGATGTTCTGTAACCTCCATTTATTTGAGGTCTTTCCATTTTTTTTCTTGTGGTTGGCTGTTTTATAGCATTGTGATCTGAAAATATGCACAGTATGATCTTGATCTTTTTCTCCTTGTTGAGGGCTGATTTGTGACCCAGTTTGTGATTTATTCTGGAGAATGTTCATCGTGTACTCAAGAAGAATGTGTATTCTGCTGCTTTAGAATGAAATGTTCTGAGTATATCTGTTAAGTCCATCTGGTCCAGTGTGTCACTGAAAGCCCTTGTTTCCTTGTTAATTTTCTGCTTAGATGAGCTCTCCATTGCTGTGAATGGCGTGGTAAAGTCCCCTACTATTACCATATTATCACCAAATGAGTTTCTTTATGTTTGTTATTAATTGATTTATATAGTTGGGTGCTCACAAGTTGGGGGCACAAATATTTACAATTGTTAGATCTTCTTGATGGATAGACCCCTTAATTATGATATAATACCCTTCTTCATCTCCTGTTATAGTCATTGTTTTAAAATCTAGTTTGTCTGATATAAGTATGGCTACTCTGGCTTTCTTTTGACATCCATTAGCATGATAGATGGTTCTCCATCCTCTCACTTTCAATCTACAAGTGTCTTTGGATCTAAAATGTGTCTCTTATAAGCAGTATATAGATGGATATTGTGTTTCTTAATCCATTCTGATACTCTATATCTTTTGATTGGACCATATAATCCATGTACATTCAGAGTGATTATTGAGCGATAGGAATTTAGTGCTACTGTGTTACCTATAAAGTTGGTGTTTCTGGTGATGTTCTTTGGCCCTTTCTAGTTTTTGTTGCTTGTGATCTCTTTTTTTCTCCACTCAAAGAGGGGAAAATTTTTTTTGCAGGGCTGGTTTAGTGGTCGTAAACCCCTCTAGTTTTTGTCCAGAAACTCTTTATTTCTCCTTCTATTCTGAATGATAGCCTTGCTGGATAAAGAATTCTTGGCTGTTTATTTTCCCCACTCATCACATTGAATATTTTCTTCCATTCCTTTATGGCCTGCTAAGTCACTGTGGCTAGATACACTGTGAACCTGATCTGTCTTCCCTTGTAGGTAAAGGACCTTTTCTCTTTTGCTGCTTTCAGGATTCTTTCCTTGTCTGTGTATTTTGAGAACTTGACTATAATATGCTTTGGTGATGGCTGGCTTTTGTTGAATTTAATGGGAGTTCTCTGTGCTTCTTGTATTTTGATGTCTGTGTCCTCCAGATTAGGGAAGATTTTAGTTATGATGTGTTTGAAAAAACTTTCTGCCCCTTTATTTCTCTCTTCATCCCCTGGAACTCCTATAATGTGAATGTTAGTACATTCTGCTAAGTCACTGAGTTCTCTAAGCCTACCTTCGTGGTCCATTACCTTTCTTTCCCCATTCTCTTTGCCTTCATTATTTTCTATGATTTTATTTTCTATATCACTGATTTGCTCTTCTGCTTTGCCATCTCGTATTTATGGCCTCCATTTGTGTTTGCATCTCAGTTATAGCATTTTTAATTTTGGCCTGACTAGATTTTAATTCTTTTATCTTTTTATCTTCTATGCTTTTCTCAAGCCCAGCTAGCATCCTTATAATGTTTTAAATTCTAGTTCAGACATCTTACTTATATATATATTGATTAAACTCCTGGCTGTGAGTTCTACCTTGAGTTCTTTCTTTTGGAGTGAATTCCTGCATCCTGTCATTTTGTCCAGAAAAGAAAAGAAATAAGAGAAAAAAGAACAATAAAAACAAACCAAAATAAAACAAAAACAAAGAAAAAGAAAACAACAACAACAAACCCCAAGAAAAAACAAAAACACAAAATAAGAAAACCAGAAAAAACCCTCAGTCCTCGGTATGTTTTGGTCAGCTGTTAAAAGAATCTAGATCCTAAATGACAAAATAAAATAAAATAAAACGAGAGTAGACAAGTACATATATGTATATATGAAAAATATTTATATTTATATATAAATAAAATTTAAAAAATCAAGAAACAAAAAAGGATCGGAAAATATAAGAAAATAAATGAAAAAATAATAAAAATAAAAGAAATAAAGAATAAAAGTAAAAGGAAGCTCAATCCTATTTCCCCTAGAGCTGAGGCTTTTGTAGCACTCTATGATCAGTTAACCTGATGGAGCTAGCTGTTTGTGCCGGTCTTCTGGGTGAGGGCCCTGCTCTGCTCAACCTCAGGCTGATTTGTTTCAGTGGAAATGCTTTTCCAGGGCCCAGTGGGGTGGGTCTTGGTATACCTGGCTCTGGCCTCCACTAGGTGGCACTGTTTTGCTCCCTGAAGGCTTTCAGCACTGATGGGCAGGGTGAAAATGTTTACGGCCAGCTCTCTAGCCTTGGAGCTGACAGGTTGCACCCTCTACTCTTCAGTGAGCCCTCAGAGAAAAGCAGTCAATCACCCTAGTGTTTCCTGATTTTCATCTGAACCCTGTGTTCACCCTGCTGTGTCTGAGTATTTTCATCTAAGGTGCGTGCCTGAGGCTCAAAACTCCAAATTTCAGGGATGCCTACAGCACAGACCAGCAGTGGTCCTCTGGGGAGGGTCCTGCCAGGCTTGCCTGCCTATCCCAGAAAAATGGCCTGACAACTGTGAGGCAGTTCACAGTTTATAGTAGAAAGCCAGCACCAAGACCCAAGGCTTTCTGCCCACTTCCTGGCTCCTATGCCTGGGAACAGCGCAGCACCATGGCACCACCCATTCTTCCTGCGATCCAGGGACTCCCCAGACCACCCCGTCACTCCTGGGAGTCTGCCCCTCTTCACCACCTGAGCACCTTTCATCCAGGTATGGCCCCAACCTTAGCGAATTTACAAGTTCAGATTTTGTGTTCCCTCACTTCTAATACTTTGCCTTCTAAGCAGCCTCCCTCCCTCCACCATATTCTCATCTATGTCTCCCTCAAGTGAACTTCTGTACCTCCTACCTTACACGTACTTGTTTTTCTACTTGTAGACTTGCAGTTTTTTGTTCTCTCAGACCTCTGATTGACTTCTTGGGTGTTCAGAATAATTTGATAACTATCTAGCTGTGTTCAAGGGAGGAGACAAGCTCAGGGTACTCCTACTCCTCTGCCATCTTAACTTGTATTTTTACACCCCCCATCAACACTTTATTTCACTTCACTCTCTTCTTACTTGTGTGGTTTCTGAAGAAAAGTCAACCTTTATTTTGCAACTCTATAGGAAGGTGTTTTCTCTTTCTTTTTCTTTTTTTCTTTCTTTCTTTCTTTCTTTCTTTCTTTCTTTCTTTCTTTCTTCTTTCTTTCTTTTTTCTTTCTTTCTTTCCTTCCTTCCTTCCTTCCTTCCTTCCTTCCTTCCTTCCTTCCTTCCCTCCTTCCTTCTTTCCTTCTTTTTGGGCTTCTTTCAAGACTTTTTCAGTATCTTTGATTTTAGGTGATTTGAATATGATATACTTAGGTGTTGCTTTTTTTCTCTTCTCTCTCTCTCTCTCTCTCTCTCTCTCTCAGCAATTATGGTGTTCTCTGAGCCTTCTGAAAATGTGGTTGGGTAGGAAAATTCTGTCATTATTCATTCAAATATTCCTTCTGTTCCTTTCTTTCTTCTGTACATGTTAAATATTTTGTAGCTATCCCACAGTTCTTGGATATTTTGTTCCATTTTTTTCAGTCTTTTTTTTTTTTTTCTCTTTGCTTTGTATTTCTGGAAGTTTTTATTGACATATCTAATGAACCCATTAGGTTAGCATTAAAAAAATTTTTTTTCTTAGATTTGCCATCCCTCTACTTACACTACCCATTTGTTCTTACAGGTTGTCCACTTTTTCCATTAGAACCCTTAGCATATTCATCATACTTGTTTTAGATTAACATATGATAATTGCAACATCTCTGCCATATCTAAGTCTGGTTCTGATGCTTGGTCTTTCTTCAAATTGTGTTTTTTAGCCTTTGGTATGCTCTGTAATTTTTTTTTTTTTTTTTTTTATTGAAAGCCTGGCATGATGAACTGAGTAAAAGGGATTGAGTAAAGAGACCTTTAGTAATGTGGTGGTAACGTGTTGAGGAGGGAAAGTATTCTCTAGTCTCATGATCAGGTCTTGGTCTTTTAGTGAGCTTTTGCTTTTCAGCTGTGAAGTTTACCAGTGCTTCTTATTTTTTTTGCCCCCTCTTAAGTGGTACAGGACAGCTAAAGGGGGATGGAGTTGGGTATTTCCCTTCCCCCAGGCAGTTAGCCTGTGATAAAACCTGAACAGGTTAGGCTATGGTCAAATGGTTTCGCTGGAGATCAAGTCTTGTTAGGAAGAACAACATGCTGTGATATATTTCAAAATCGTTTTCTTCATCTTACAGATCACTGTGAGAAACTGGAGGTAGAACTCACAAAAATGGGGCCTTTACAAGACTGGATCCCTCTGGAGCTTTTAACTCTCAGAGTTGTCCACATTTAGCCTCCAGCAATTCCTCAATTACAGCTCAGGTTTTCCTATCACAACACTGGAAGTTTCCACTCACAGAGTCTTCTGCTTATGGTTTCTGCTCCAGTAAGCTGTGATTCTCAGTATCCACCAGTCTGTCTTTTAGAAGCCTCCATAGAGGGATGCCTGGGTGGCTTGTTGGTTAAGTGTCTGCCTTCAGCCCAGAACATGATCCTGGAGTCCTAGGATCGAGTCCCACATCATGTTTCCCTGCCTGGAATCTGCCTGTCTCTCTCTGTGTGTCTCTCATGGATAAATAAATAAAATTTTTAAAAAAGTCTCCAGAGAAAATTTTAGCCTCTGAAACCTACAGCTATAGCAAATAGTATAACCGCCTAATTCATGGTCAGGTTAACATAAAATTATATACTAAATGCTTATTTACCTCAATTCTCTTTATCTAATATGTCATGTCTGATCTTCAATTTAAAAGGCTTGCTAAATAATATAATGTGAAATCTCTGCAGATCAGATGTTTTCTCTACTTTTAGGATTTTCTTTTGTTGTCATTATTGTTGCTGCCATTTGCTTGTTTTGTGGCTTTCCTGGTCAAAGTATGTAAAGTCTATTCTTTGTCATGTGAAGTCACTAAAGTCTGTGCTTGGTTACCTTAGTGGTTAGGCAATGGTTGGATGGAGATTTCCTTGAACTAGTAAGTCTTCTTGCCTTTGCCATGGGGCTTTGTGCTGTGGCACACTTTTAATGTTCATGGTCAGCCAAAGATGAGAAAAAAAGACCTTTGTATGTCTCTCTTGAGTATGTGCACCACCTTGCACATGCTGTGTTCTAGCTTTCCAGGAGCATATCTGAGATTTTCAAAGCCCCATGGACATCTAATTTTCCAGTTTTTCCCTTTAAGTGTTTTTGTCAGGCTCTTTTTGCCTCAACTGATATCACTGCCACAGGCAAGGGTGATGTTAAACAAATGCTACCGATTATTTATTTATTTATTTATGGTAGTGGGAGGTGAGTGATGCCCTAGTGAGGGGCAGCTTCCACAGAGTGACTTCTGAATCAGGTCAAATAAAGACAAGCCCTGAAAGCAGAGCTTTTCTGGGAAGTTTTCAAACAGATAAATTAATAACAATTCTCTGGGGATGGTGCGTTTTGGAGGACTCCAAATCTGTTCTGTCTTGTCCGGTGGCTGCTAGGCTGCTGGTTTCATAGCTACTGTAGTTATAAGGCTGTTGTTTTTATAGCTATAGTAGAGCAGGGGATATGAAGATGGAAATAGGGAGAAGAAAAAACCATGGAGCTTGCAGTTCTAACTGAGATTCACCTGTTTTTCCTGCATAAGTGCATAAATAACCAAAGGATTGCTATAAGGTTTGGTTAATATCCACAGTTCTGCCAATGTTGATTTTCATGATTTTTACCTGTGTTCTCATTGGCTTTATGAAAGAGTGGGTTTTTCAATGGTTCCTACATATAGAAGTGCTTCTCCTAGATTGTGTTAATAGCATATATTTTGTTGTGATTGATTCACTACCATTTGAAACTCTTCCACTCATGGTGAGAACTACCTGATATACAAGCACTGCTGGGAATCGTCTTGCTGGGAATGTTTTGCTATCACTACTTGACGTTCGATTTCTCCTCATGTCTCTTTTCTTAAATGTAGCTACAAATGAAGAATAAATGAGAGAGGTACTGCCAGGATATAAAAGAATTTATGCTAAATCAGTAAACCAGAAACTCCCAAGGATGAAACTGATTAGCTTATCAGATCAAAAAAAATTGAAAATATTCCACTGTTATCACTAGCAGGTGGATATAGTTTTCCTTCATAAAGTATTCAAAGTGGAAATACTGTTACTTTTAAAAATGAAACTCATTGCAAGACTCTATGAGTCATAGTGAGGGCAAAGTGATTGCTTTTGCCTTTTTCTTATCTTTAAAATATTCAATAGTCATCTATATTTTCTTCTTAAAATAGCAAGACATTAAGGTAAGATTTTGACTTTAAGTCTGATGTTCACTTTAATTAACATGATTAAACAAATATGTTTTTTTAAGACCAGGCTGGACACAAGGGAATGAATTATATTAAATGTGGGAATAACAATTTATCAATAGTTTTAATGGAAAGAAGATTATTGTAGTATTTCCTGTGATTTATGATAGCCAATCTTGCCATAAAGTTGGAGATTGTGGATGCTTTATACTAGATTAGGCATCATTATATAAGACACTTCCTATTTATAAACTAGGAGCAAAGGAAGGTGATAAAATTAAGTGTCTAAATTAATTCTATAGAACAATTAAATTCAGACCATCACAATTTAGAATGTCATTATTTTGACACATATGAGCCAAAGTTCTTCTCTTACCTCCTTATATTAAAAAATGTTTGCAGAGCGAGTTAATTGAATAAAAAAATTCTTAGGAATAAACTATAAAGTGTAAGAACATATGAATCATTAAAATACATGTTTAAATTATTATTTATCTGTTAAGCAAGTCAGAAAGATTCCCTATTTAGAAACACAGTAGCAACTTGCATGAACATATTTATCTGTTCATTCATCCATTCAGTAAACATTTATTCAATCTCAACTATGTGCTAGACATAGTTATAACATAAAATTATAACATAACACTGAAAAGACAGACATGGTCCATGGAACGTAGAAGACCCATCTCTTCTCCCTACTCATCCTCTCTAAAGTAACAGAAATCAAGTGGACACAATTCAAGATAATGATATAAAAGAACCCAGAGATGCTGATATAGACCTCTCTGTTGTGGAATGAGAAGACTAACAAATGAGAAGACTGACTGGGTGAAGAGAAGCATGTCAGTTCGGTAGGGGGACAGCATAAATGAACGTCCTGACACTGGAGAGAACTTGAATATTCCATGACCTGAAAAAAGGGTCATGATGCATAGTAAGAAATTGGGGGTAAGAGACAGTCAGTAAAAAAGGTAAATGCCATGTGATAAAGATGGGAAAGAGTCCAGATCAAGCAAGGCCTCAAGTCATAGTAAGGGTGAAGTTCAGGGTTTTCCCCTCAAGAACACAGTACTTATATTTATTCACCAAATAAAGCAGGAATATTTGAGGCTAAATGGCAGAATGGAAAACCGTTATGATTTTGTCCCTTTTTTTATTAAAAGAAAAACATTGCTTCCAAAAGTATCTCTGTCAATGAAGCAGATACATTTGCATTCTCTCTTTTGGTAGGTGGAAATATGTGTGTGTTATCTGTGGTAGCTCACAGGACTTCCATGTCAGACTCTCACGGCCTAAAATATCTTGGATATTTTAATAATGAGGCAAGGCAGTTTTAAGCTGAAAATCAAAGATAGTATTCAGTATCTCTTGTTTCCAGTGCTTTATTTGAATTAACTTATTCAATCTCTGTAACCCTACGTCACTTTTATGACTATCCCCATTTTAAACACATAGAAACCAGGAGGAAGAATTCAAGTAACTTGCCCGTGGCTATGTTGTTAGAAAGTGGATTTGGGACTTAAACCCAGCCATTCTGTGTCCACAGTACCTCTCTGCCTACCATGAGGGTCATTCTCTGTACTCCAAGTTAGGACTTAGTCATCAGCTTATGAATGGGAAGCTCCAGTGTCCATATGATAAAAGGCTGATTTGTGTCAGTTAGGTGGATCCTTATCATAGTACATCATTGGTTTCAGGTGTACATCATAGTGACTTAATATTTTTAGACATTAAAAATAATCCACAATTAAGTCTAGTTAACATGTGTCACCATTGCCAAAAAAAAAAAAAAAAAGAAAAAAAGAAAAAAAAGAAAAGGTCTTTGCTTTGAAAACCAAGTTAATGTTAGATGACTACCTGGCACACAAACAGAATCTATGAGAAGGAAGATGGTTGCTAAAGTCATCCAACCTTAAACTATAGTCTCTCTTCCAACCTCATGAAATATCCTGGGGCAATTCATAAAGGAGGTGCCACAGAATTATAAGCTTGAAAGTCAGTGCCTAACTAAATTTGCTAAGGAAGGGAAGGAATGCTATTTGACATGAGCATTTAAAAAAAAAAAAAAAACATATTCATGAAATTTCTATTTTTCAAGTGTTAATTGAAAAGCTGTTTCAATTCAGAAATATGTGAATATTTGAGGAATAAGATTTTCTTGCATAATAATATATAAGATGCATATTTCCAGTATATATCAAAACTTTATATTTTAGAAATCCTTTAAAGTTACTTTCACATATCTTTTAAAAGTTAAATGTTAATTTGTAGACTAGTATATTCTATCAATGAATTTTGCAATTCAAAGTGTCTATGTTAAAATATAACCCACTAAAGGAAGACATTAATTTTCCATATCTTTTTCATGTGCTATGCTGACGATCTGCCACTGGAGAAAACACGCAATCACAATATGTGAAGAAGAACCAAAAGAGGTCTTTTAGAAAAAGATATGTAGAAATTTCTTGTTTTCTCTGGCAATAACATTTTCTATCTTCTAAACTTAAATTTTATTTTCTAATTTATAGGCATAATGACAGATTGTTATGCATCCTACAGCTATGTGCTTGTCCTAATATGGTTAGCATATAGAGTTCTATCTAGCATGTAGTAGCTGAATTATATTCTGGAATTTTCTTCTATTTTATGATGGCCTATAACAGAATAATTAAAAAGGAGAGAAAAGAGAGAAAATGAATGATGAAAGAATACAAGAAGACAAAAACCATAAATCAAAAGCACAAATGTGAATAGTTGAGAAAGATGATAAAAGCAAGCTATAATCTAAAAGGAAATTAAATATATCTCAATTACCTCATTTTAAACATATAATGATGTTAACATAAAATGGAAATTAATTAGTTTCTGAATACTCTGAAACAGAGAAATCTTTTTAATGCCTTAAAATATCATCTTCTTATAATCCACAGTAATTTCATAGTTAAATATGGCTTTATTATCAGTGATTTCTAAAAATGTTAACATTTAAAGTATTAATATTTTTAGAAAAGTATTAACATTTACATGAAAATGATGACATTTTACAAGTATTAGAGATACAGTGATACAAGGAAATCACATGGATTTGGTACTTTATCAATAATTTCATAACCTCTCATTTTTAGGGGATGCCTGGGTGGCTCAGAGGTTAAACGTCTACCTTTGGCTCAGGGCGTGATCCCTGAGTCCCAGGATTGAGTCCCACATGGGCTCCCTGCATGGAGCCTGCTTCTCCTCTACTCATGTCTCTGCATCTCTCTGTGTCTGTCATGAATAAATGAATAAAATCTTAAAAAAAAATAACTTCCCATTTTTAGGTGTCAAAGTATCACATGACAAATATGAATGTTACTAGAACTATATTGATTTGAGAAGTATGATACAGGTATAATATTCTCAAAAACCTGGGTTGAGATTAATGTTGAAATTACATGCAGCTAATAACAATTCAGCTGCATCTGTGTGTGAGCCAACAGGTAGCCCTAATGTATCAGAATTGAAGCCATATTATTCAGCTGGACAGAACCCCAACACCTTAAACCCAGCATTCTAAAACATTCACTATGAATTATTTTAGATTCTAGCCATTTCGAGTTAGTAGGAAATCCTTGAAACTTGGCTAATTTTGACACTATTTTAAGTTTTCTATCCTTTAATATGGTCAACAATTTTAAGTAGTCACTGTTTTTCATTCTAATTTATAATGTAGTTTGGTACCTTTTTAAAATACATACCCTGATTAGTATTTAGAAATACTTGTCATATGAAATACATGGACACTTTCTTATCATACACGCTATTTTGTGGCTAATCTATATTAACGATGTGAAAAAAACCTATGCATAGTTTCACAAATATCTGATTTACTCTATGAAATGTGACCACAATTTTCCCACCAAAAAATAATTTAAAGTTCTTTTGAACATAAACTGTTCAGAAACGGCTTTGTTAATTTGATTTTTAAAAAATTTTTATTGTTCAATTTGCCAGTATATAACATAACACCTAGTGCTCATCCCACCAAGTGCCCCACTCAGTGCCCATCACCCAGTCACCCCAACCCCCCTGCCCACCTCCCCTTCCACTACCTCTTCTTGTTCGTTTCCCAGAGTTAGATGTCTCTCATGTTTTGTCACCCTCATTGATATTTTCTTTTCTTTTTTTAAGATATTTTATTTATTCATAGAGACACACACTAAGAGAGAGAGAGAGAGAGAGGTACAGAGAGAGGCAGAAACGCAGGCAGAGGGAGAAACAGTCTCCAAGCAGGGAGCCGAACGTGGGGCTCGATCCCAGGTCTCCAGGATCACGCCCCGGGCCGAAGGCGGCGCTAAACCACTGCGCCACTGGGGCTGCCCCTCAGTGATATTTTCACTCATTTTCTCTCCTTTCCCTTTATTCCCTTTCACTAATTTTTATATTCCCCCAATGAATGTAGACCATATAATGTTTGTCCTTTTCTGATTGACTTATTTCACTCAGCATAATACCCTCCAGGTCCATCCACGTCGAAGGGTTTTGTTAATTTTAGATTGGCAGCTCAATATGAAGCATATTTGTGGCTAGAAATACAAACGATTCTGGTTAATTGTATTTCTTATAAAAGGTAATCATCACTGCTTTTCAAACTTTATATGATCAATTTTTAAAAAAAGTTTGTGATATTTTGCATTTTGTTTTTCCATTTGTTATTGCAAAGAGAGTTAAGAAGTGTTATAATAATACTGTGTTTTAAAACATCTACAGTAACTGATCTGAATAAAAACAGTGAGCACCATTATTTAAGAAGCTTGATTTGCAAGTAAAGGTAGTAATTATTTCTGTATGTACAAAACAAATTTTTTTCTATTTTTTTTTTTAGGTTTTATTTATTTGAGAGAGAGAGAGTGGGTGAAAAAGAGAGCACAAGCAGGGGGAGGTGGCAGAGAGAGAGAGAAGCAGACTCCTGGCTGAGCAGAAAGCCTGATGTGGGGATGGATCCTGGGACTATAGGATCATGATCTGAGCCAAAGGGAGATGTTTAACCAACTGAGCCACGCAGTTGCCCCAAAATATAAATTTCTATAAAATTTTCATGAGGAAGAGGTGGAGATACCTTGGTGGAACCTGTATCCAAAGCTAATTTTGACTGGAAAGAAGCCTGAGAAGGACTGTAGAGGAGCAACAAATGGCAGAAAAAGGGTGGGGGGAAATGGCCAACAGCTTGAATTGGTACGAAGTGGGCAGCATATAGGGTAAGCCCGGGACAGAAAAGTAAGCCAGTTACTTACTGCTGGGGGACCTCTTGTTTACCTGAAGCTATAAATGAGATGTGTTGAGGTGCAGAATTAGTCAAACAGATATCTAATGTAAAATAGGATTGAACTCATAAACAGCAGAAAATTTCAATGGCTGTAATCATTCCACAAATATTTGTGTTGTGTAAGGCACTGTTCTAGGTATTGAGAGTGCAGCAGTGAGCAAAATGATAAATTCACTCATGTCACTTACATTCAGTAAGGAAATTATTAGAGTGATCAGAAAAGGCTGCCCCAAGGAGATGAGCAAGATAAGGACTCAGAAGTGAGGCAGGTAGCTGTGTGACTGGGGGAAGAGCTCTCCTGGCCAAGGGCACTTCAAGTGCAAAGACCCTGCAATGACAACATCCTGATAAGTTCCATGACCAACAATGATGCTCATGAAGCAGTTACTAAAAGAGAGAACCGTAGGCAATTAGCTAAAAAAAAGATAACAGGGGTGCAGATCATGTAGGGTGTTTGGATCATGGGACACCCTTGGAGGAGTCATGATCTGATTTATGCTGTAAAGGACCACCATAGATGCTTTGTGGCACATATTCCATAGCTAGAAAGGAGAGAAGCAGGGAGGTGAATGAGGGAGTGACGAAGTCGGCTCAGATAAGAGCGGGAGTAGTAGAGGTGGTGGCAAGTGGCATGACTGGATATATTCTGAAGCCATAGCCAATAGGATTTGCTACAAACTAGCTGTGAGGTGCAAAAAAAGAAGTCAAATATAACAACTATTTTTAGCCTAAGCAAATGGAAGAAAGGAATTTCCATTAATTAAAAAGAGGTAGGCCACAGGAGGAGGGGGCTATGGAAAGAAAATCAGGAGCTCAGTTTTGGACTCTTGGACAACTGTATGGAGATGTTAGGAGGCAGTTGAATATATAAGGCTATAAGGTAGAGGACTGGAGATAGATATATGAGCATGATCATAACATAGATGGCGTTTAAAGTCATGAAAATGGATACATTTGAGTTATGGAGGATTCCTCCTTTAGAGATACGGGAGAAGAAGAGGGACAGGTGAACCTCTGAGAAAGTGGCAAATGGATTGTGAGCCAAGGGTGTTTGCCATATTCCTCGTGCCTCTGGGCACTGTGAAGGATCTGGGTCCTTCTATCCTCATACCTGCAATAAATATGCCCACTCTGGGAATACCAGGAAGAGTAGCTGCTAAGTAATAAAATGATGCCAGTAGCTCAGCTTTGCAGGGTGTTATGTGTGCCAGGCATGGTGTTAAACAAACACAAGGAGTCACAACTATTTCTATCTTCATTTTATACATGAGAAACATGTAGTTTAATGGGATTAAATGACTTGCTTGAGGTCACACCACTAGCATGTGGTGAAAATTGGATTCACATTCAGGCAGTCTGCCTTCAGAGCCTGAGGAAGCTGACAATTAATTAATTGAAACCAAAATTAACCACACTGATCAGGATCATGGCTTTAGTGTCAGGATAACTTGGGTTCTACAATTCACTCATTAATTCTTAAGCTTTGGGCATGTGGTTAACCTTTTGGAACTTTAATCTTATTTGTAAAACAGGCCCACTCTATCCTGCATGGCTGCACAGCATCCAGCAAATGGAATCTCTTCTTATTCCTGAGAATTATCCTTGTGTTCTCTGTCCCTTACCACCCCAAACCAACTAATCCTCAAGTCTCATTGATTCAATCTTCTGTGGCTTGAATATTTCTCTTTCTTTCTATCCCCCACTAGTCCATGTCACCATTCTCTCCTTTCTGGATTTCTTTTCTCCTAACTGATTTCCCTGTCCCTCTTTCTCCAGTCTTTCCAAACAGCAGACAGAGTAATCTTTCTAAAATGCAAATCAGATCAGGTCACCTGCACTGGTTAAAAACCCTTTATTACCTCCCTGTCACCCTCAGGATAAAGTAGTTTGGAGGTCACTTCTTAAAGCTTTTCCTAGCCCAGGCTCTCTTTGCACTTGCCACAAAATGGCACATTAGGAAATGGATTGATACTGTTTGCCAGCCTGGGCCCCTTCTCTCTCGCACATGCCCTCTAGACTAATGTAAATCTCTACAAAGGCAAGAATATGATCTGGATCATATTCCCGTGAATCCCCAATGTCTAGTACAGGGCAGGAAATATTTAAGAATGACACATTATAAGTGTTAGTGATAAAATGACACAAAGCATTGCTGGATGAATGACATGTAATATTGCTGAAAAAGTTAAGAAATGAATAAAAAGGAGCATGCCAAGGCATAAGCTTTTCACTTAAGTTTAATCTGCAAAAGGCAGAAGTCTCAGTGTTTTAGGATGGAAAACTAGAGATGCTTTGAAACCAATGTCAAAATTGCAATTGGTAAAGCATAAGAGAGAGGAGGAAGGTGAAAGGGGCTATGCTATTACACGAACAACTTTTGATCCTAAGGCTGTGTCAGAACCTGAGGTATGAAGCGCCACACGACTGCTCTGGTCTGATATTTTTTGTAATGGATCCTTGAGTTTAAAAGGCACTATAATAAAGCAGGTGTAATCCTTGGTTGCAAGACAGGCTACTTAGTACCAGGTCAAAATACACGTAGCTTTGCACCCCCTACACATTCTCCTTTTACACAAGCATATGGGTTCCATCCCCTTGTGAGACATGTTAAAGCGCTACCTTGCTTAAAGGAAAGGTGAGAGTAAGACAGAGACCACACTAGTCAACCTCAGAGGCCCTTAGGAAATGGTAGTTATGATGACGTAGAACTGGAAATGAATGACACGCCCTGCCTCCTCAGACTGGTGGGGATTGTTCCTGTGTGTATCCAAGAACATCCTCTCAGAAGCAATACTACACTTGAGGTATTCTGTGTTTTCCTGGTGCACCTTGCATGTTTCTAGTTTTTCCACAGGGTGTTCACTTGGTGGCTGAGCATGTTTTGGAGTTTCCTTGAAGCACAGAAAGTCCAAAGATCAGCAGCACTGGCACTCCCTAGGAGTTCATTGGAAATGCACAATCTCTATTGTAGTAAGATACCTAAGTGATTTGGATGCAAGTCAAAATTTGGGAAGCACTATTTTAGAGGACTGTCAGAGGAAAGCAAGACATCAGTAGCTCTCAAATTGTAGTGCCTGCACCAGTACCATCAACATCACGAGGGAACTTGTTAGAAATGCCATCTTTAGCTCTACCCTAGAACCACTGAATCAGAAACTTGGAGGGGGGTGGCTAGTAATGTGTACTGTAACAAGTCTTTTAGGTGATACCAATGCTTACTGAGGTCTGTGAATCCCAATCTAGGCAGACTGCCAGTAATCAATCAAGGGGCAGTGGGCATGAGGTACAATTGGAGGGCACCGCCTTAACAGGCAGGAGATGAGGAGCTGGATTTCTTGCCAGCTGTGATTAATTAGCTGTGTGACCTTGGGGAAAGAACTTGACTAATTGACTGGATCTAGTTTTCTTAGCTGCAAAGAGAAAAGGATATAAGTTCTTTGGAGTAAGAGTTGTCAAAGTGTGGTTTGCAGAGGTCCAGGTGGTTTAGCAAGGGCCCGGTAGGCAGCTGGCTTATTTCAGAGTTAAAAAATAATAGCATACACAATTTAGAAAAGGAAAAAACGTATTTTGCTTAAATACATGAATTGATTTTGAAATGCAAGGTATGAATGCTACGGAACTGTGACTAAACATCACAGCACACATGCTATGAGGTCTGCACTGAATAAGGTTGACCAGTTTGTCCCAGTTAACTCTTGGTTAACGGGGTCCAGGTAATTTTTCTAATGTGTTTACATATCATTTACATCTTACCATTTACATTTGTGAATTTCCCATTCTTCTTTGTTGCAGTTATATTGTACTAGAATTGCAATTTATCAAAATGGTTCCATGGCTCATAAGTGGTTCATCGATGCATGAAAGTGCCAACACAACAATTACATAAATTCTGTTTCAAAACAACCCTGTGGATGTAATGAATAGCACTTTGGGGTGAACATAGGATTTGAACCTCATTATACAGGGACAAATGAATCTTTAGCATAAGGAATTTACTTAAGCAGTGGGAGTATGAATATGAACTAAGAAAATAATCTAAATATTTTCTCTTTCTCTTCACCACATTGTCTGTTAAGAAAATTTGGGAATACGCCTTCATGTTTGTTGCTTTCCTCACTGCCAAAAAGGGTAAATGCCATACTCTGTCCAAAAAACTTGCAAATACAACATTAATGACATATAATATCTGGGTAGAAAGGAGGAAAAAAAAGCTCTTGGCAGATTCCTTTAGGACAGTGTTGGATAATGTTACAATCCCAGTAATACACAATGTGGAAAAGTAATGACGCATGTATGTATACTAAGTTCGATGAAACCACTAAAATGCAAAATAGAAATCACCTCTGTGAACACATACCTGGTGCATATATGATGAGGGAGTGCTCAATAACTTTTTATTCTGCTTTCCACCTGCCATCCATGCCGTATAAGAAGAGATTTGTCATTTAGCCAATGCTCATTTCACATGCCAGATGTAGACTTGGAAAAGGTACCCTGTGATCAGTGCGGATGGAACAGAGCAATGTAAGAACCCCAAAGGGCAGAGCTCAGGGAAGCAAAGGATGCCAACCAGCACACTGCTTCATTCACAGAGGAACTGACATTCAACAATGTGTCTCCTGGTCTTAATTCAGCACTGATGACTAAAATAACAATTGTGGGTATGATTAAATTATGGTCACTGAGTGAATGCATGTTCAATGGGAGAAGAAATGGCAATGAAGTCAAGAATTTTTTCCCACATTAAATCACTCTGATTACCCATGGCAAAAGTGCTTATGTGATTTTTAAGGTTACGTTTATTGAGGAATAACATGCACACCACCATATGACTGTCACTGTAATCATGGTGTGGAACATTTCTGCCATTCCCCAAAGTTCCCCCTGCTTCTTTGTATTCAGTATATCCCTTTCATCCCCAGTTCCCGATAACTATTGGTCTCTTTTCTGACTTCAGTTTTGTTTTTCCCAGAATGTCATATAGAATGCGCTCTTGGGGGCCAGCTTCTTCTCAATTAAATGTGAGATTTTGGCTGGAGAATGAGATAAAACACTATTTGAATAGGGCAGTGGGGCTTATTTCTTTGATTTCATGTGGTATGATCAAGAGCATATCTCAGTAGGATATTTATATCTCCAATACCTGAATGTATCCCTTCATAGCCAAAATGCTAGGATTCAGAAAGATCAAACTGTGGGACAGATGCCTTGATTGACAAGAGTCTGGCTCTTTCCCACAATTTAGTTGTTTTTTCACTTTTTAAAGTTAGGTTTTAAATTTTAATTCTAGTATAGTTAACATACAGTGCTATATTTGTTTTAGGTGTACAAAAGAGTGATTCGACAATTCTATACGTTGCTTAGTGCTCATCACGACAAGTGTAAGTTTCTTCATTTTTTTGAGAAAAATCAATGATCTTATTGGTCATTAAACACACACACACACACCACTGAAACAGAGTATGAAGAATGTTTTCCAGAGCCCCGTAACAATCAGAGAGTGCATTAAGAATCTATTTGCTCTCATCTTTCAGGTTACTTATTCAATCTTACAGTTTTTGAGTGTGATAATGCATTTGATGGTAAGTGGTTTTCAGTGAGAATCCTGTATATAATTTCTTGGTCTATCCACGTTCAATGAGAATTTCTACAACTTATTTAGACCAAAAATCACTTGTCACCATTTTTACCTTGAGTTTATTGCTCCTATTTTATCCACAGTTTACAAAACTTACTCATCTGTTTAGTTTTTCTTTTATTTATATTTGTATCATCATGATTATTTTTATTATCCTGTGTGGCACAGACTTTTTAGTATAAATCACATGGCCCACAGGGGTTTTCAAAGAAACCGAGTATTTCTTTATATTTTTGAGACTGTTTTCCTGTTTCTATTTTTTTTTCCTATGGACCTAAATAAATGAAGACTCTCAGTTGAGATTTTCAGGAAATCACCCAACTACAGGCTGATCCAATGAGTTGCCATGAGAAATTGAATATGCAAATCATTTTTACACGCACATTTATGTAGGAAAAACACCTGCACATCTGGGTTCCCAGCAGTCCCTGTTGATTAATATGCATGTAACCCAGAACTGCCCATTGCTGGGTAATAAGAATTTTAAATGCACTTGGCTCGTTTTCAAGTAAATCCCTGGGTCTTCAGTATGCAACTGAATGTGCCAGGTTAGATGCTCATTTTATATTAAATAAACTTTCTACCTTATGAAAGAAGCCCCATTTTGTATTCAATATGTATTTTTTCCTTACTCTGGGAAAAACAATGACTCCAGTTAGCAGCAAACAATGGGCTTTACATTGTAAAGAAAACCATCTGGTAAACTAGAATGTTTTAGGGAATGATTAAAAAAAAAGTAGGGGAGATGGCTCCTGCCAAGCAACAGCTGAAAGCCCAAATGTAACTGAAAAACATAAGCCAGCTGGCCAGGTTGCCCCTGATGAATGATATCTCCTTTTTGTGGAGTACTTATAAAATTCAAATTGTACATGGGTTATTTCACTCGGGCATCTATAGAACCTTGGAGGTTGGTAGCGATACGTAGGTTATATTTTGAGGTGGAGAAATCCTTCCAAGTATGAGGAAATAAAGGTCAGAAGTAGAGTTGAACATAAGTCATCTCCTTTGATCAGCATCTACCACCATGCTTGCTTACTCTTCTTTGGCAGGACTCAGTATTGGGTATGTAGATCATTTATTCTATCTTCACTAGAAACAAAAGCTTTAACACACAACCTTTTAATATAATAACATCATTTACATTTTAGTGGGTTTTGTTGTTTTTGTTGCTGTCGTTTTGATTTTTGTGAACAGGTAACCAGGAATTTTCAAGCAGAAAATCTCCAGAAATTAATTACCTACCTCACCAGACTCTGATAAGTATAAAGTTCAAACTGGTTGCTGTTACTTGTGAAGAAAGTTCCAAATAAAAGTCTAAGAAATATTTAACAGCTACACCTGATCTTTTTTGACTGTACCCCAGAAAATAATTACTGTGATTTTGTTATTTAAAAAAAAATTACTCTTTCTGTACCTCAGTAATAGGCATTTAGAATCTATCATTAAAACAGCATTAGTATATGACAATACTAAAAGAATGTGGCATAAACCCATGTTGATTTGGGGAATTATGTAAGTGCTTATGTCAAGCATTACATACTTAATTTCATTTGCTTAATTTAATCATCAGAACAACTTCATGAGATAATTCGTAGTGTTTTCACTTTACAAATGAGGGAAGTCAGATCTAGACAAGGAGAGTGAGTTTCCTGCCACTTCCACCCCTGCCAACTGGGGTGTTCTTTGTCCTATCCCTTCCACTCATTTCACCTTCTATTTACTTAAACATATTTCTGTTCTTCTGGACTCAGGTGAGCATCTATGATATAGTGAAGGAAATTTCATGAAGAAAAGTGGACAATATTGGTTAAAAAAATTAGCAGTCTAGTTAAAGAACATGGACGGAGATGACAAGATCAATCAAATGTTCTAAGAATTGATTCTAGTTTGCTAGTTTTGCTTTACTGGTATTGCTTTACATCTCCGATGACTTTTGGCAGGACTGTTTTGACACCACTTTAGCTACCCATTTAAAACTACACTCTTACATGCGTCAGTGACATTCTCCCACTTCTGCTGCTGCCAATGGAGACAGTCTATGTTCAGATCACAACATCTTCTAGGTTGCCCTGTTCTTCCCAAGTATTCAGTTCTTTATTTCATACTAAGGCTACAATTCTTTCTGTCTCCCCTCCCAGTCTCCTTCCTAATTTTCTTCACTATTGACTGTCTAGCTTAGAATGTGTCTCTCTTCAATCACTATCTTGCAAATTTCCTCAACCTCCTTGACCTCTTGGTCTTCCCTTATATCTGACTAAACCAAAAGTCCACCCACATTTGGATGGGTCCCAGAGGGCGCCACCCACATATCCAGATTACTGAGAAGTGCTAGATGGACAGAGCTGTGCAGACTGGGGCCAATACGGGTTTGTGGTCACTGACCCCAGACAGCTGGTGCATTTTCTCCAACAATCCTATTTATACTCTTATTCCATGCCCATTTTCCATAGCACATCAACATTCTCCACTATTCTTAGGCCTTCAATTTCCTGTCTCATTATCATCTAATCCTATATGATATTTTCCTTTCCTGAATTGCCCTGTTGTAGTTCAGGTTCCCTTAAAACTGAAGCTTGAGATGATATTAAAATGTGAATGTCCTTTACAGGGACATGCAATCCCAAGGCAGTGGGAGTGGGGGAAAAGAAATATAAGTCAAGGAAGGATGGAAAGAACATACAGGGTGGTGCATCACTCAGCATGATGGAAACAGACATAGTCACTTGCCCAAGCAGGTTACCTCTTGAAAGGCTATATAGAATACAGATATTCCAGAATAGTCCAATAGAAAGAAGAATTAAGAGGGAAATTACTAATGGTTCCTGTTCATCTCGTCTTTCACTGGCCAAAGGTTGCCTCATGGGCACCTGTCTCCTCCATACTTCTCTCTTGTGGCACTTTGCATATTTTCAGAGTTTTTCAAATGGGCAGTGGAAACATGGTGGAATAGGAGGGAGAAGGGTGGCCGAGGGTTTGGGTGAAATATGAAGAGAACTAAGAGATACAAAATTCCAGTTATAGGGGCAGCCTGGGTGGCTCGGCAATTTAGTGCTGCCTTCAGCCTAGGGCCTGATCCTGGAGACTCAGGATCAAGTCCCACGTCAGCTCCCTGCATGGAGTCTGCTTCTCCCTCTGCCTGTGTCTCTGCCTCTCTCTCTCCTGTCTCTCATGAATAAATAAATAATAATTTTAAAAAATTCCAGTTATAAAATGAATAGGTCATGGAGATGAAAAGTAAAGCATAGGGAATATAGTCAATAATATAATAATGTTGTATGGTGATAGATGGTAACTATGCTTACTGTGGTGAGCGTTTCATGATTTTTATAGTTGTTGAATCACTGAGTTGTACACCTAATACTTATATATTTCAACTATACTTCAATTAAAAAATAAACTTTTTTTTCTGTCTTATCCATACTATCCTCTCCTTTTGGGGACTCTGTTTACACATATTTTGGTTGCCTGGAGTTTCCCACAGTTCACTGATATCTCTTTCAGTTTTCATAGCTGTTTATCTCTCTAATATATTTTGGGTGGTTTCTATTGCTGTCTTTAAGTTCATCAATCTTTTTCTCTGAATGTCCAATCATAATTATTTTCCTATTTTGTGTATTTTTCATTTCATACATTGTTGTTTTCATCTCTAGTAGTTTGGTTTGGGTCTTTTTTTTAATGTCTCTATTTAATATATTCAATCTTCCCTCTACCTTTTTATATATATGGATTGGTTAAATAATCGCTCTAATGTCCTGGTCTATTAGTGCATCATTTATGTCATTTCTAGATGCATTTTGAATGATTTTTCTCATCATTATGGATTACATTCTCCTTTTTTTGCAAGGTTGGTACATTTTGATTGATACCAGACATTGGGAATTTTAGCTCATTGGGTGCTGAGTCTCCCCTGCCCCATAAAATTATTCCTTAGCTTTGTTTTGAGACATGGTTAAGTTGCTTGACATGGTGTGATCTTTTTAGGTCTTGTTTTAGGCTTTGTGAGGAAGGAGTAGAGCAGTGTTACTTTTTAGGCAGTTGTGTCCATGGTCTCCAAGAGGTCTCCAAGATTCTATGATTTGTCATACTTACAGCTAAGAGTTTTTACAGCAAAAAGATCAAAATCAGAATCAACCAAGGTAAAATGTTCCTAGGATGAAGGCTAGAGAAAACCAGGTCCAAGGATCTTCCAACGTTCTTCTCTTAGGGTAGCACACAAGACATACTGAACTTTCCCACCAACAAGTTGTGACAACTCATGTGAACTGTAATCTACCAGGGAAACTCATCAGATATTAAGTACCCAGGGTTTTTCCTGGGGGCTGCTCATGTGTCCGGCCTCTGCTAGCATGTGCCAAGGTTTCAGACTCCCAGGAAGAAAGCAGGTATTCAGCATACATTTTTTTTTTAAGATTTTATCTATTTATTCATGAGAGACACACACCGAGAGAGGCAGAGACACAGGCAGAGGGAGAAGCAGGCTCCATGCAGGGAGCCTGACATGGGACTTGATCCGGGATCTCCAGGATCAGGCTCTGGGCTGAAGGTGGCGCTAAACCGCTGAACCACCCGGGCTGCCCAGCATACATCTTAATATGTGTACGAGTAGTTCAGGTAGAATAAGCCATCCTTATCAGAGAATGGTTGGAACTCTCATGAAACTGGTCCAAACTGGTAAGAGGAATTTTAAGGATAACCAGCATCAGACCTGCTATATTTACTCTTCTGGACAGTGCTATCCTTTAAGTTTCCATAACACCTTGTACCCCTCCTCTCAACCCATCTGTTCAAATGTCTACCTCCCACAGATTGTAAGCTTCATGAGAAAAGAAGATACTACTATTTTGTTCAATATCCTGTCTCCTGGGCCTACCATGACAATTAGTATAAGTAAATGCTCAATAAATACTTGTTAAATGAAGACACAAGAATAATACTGTGAAAATATATGGAACCTTTAAAGCTATAAAGAAAAGTGGGTAAGGGACATAAATAAATATTCAGCAGTAAGCACATATATCTATTTAAGAATTGGTTCTTTTCATGTATCAAAGTGAAAAAAATTTAAATGTTAATATAAAAAGTTAAGGATGTGGTTAAATAATAACTGTTACACATTGCTTACAAGAATATGTAAGTCATACAGATGAACAATTTAGTAATGTGTCATTATCATGTCTCAGAAAATTCCACTTACAGTAATTGATTACAAGAAACTAATCAAGAGATAAAGACAATAAATAAAGATGCTAATTGCAGCCTTATTTATAATGGCAAACATTTGCAAACAACATAAATGTCTAATGATAGGAGAAATGTAATAAATTATGGGATATAAATACAGTGAGATAGTAAGAAGTCAAATGTAGACTGTTTTCAAGAAATATTTTATGACATGAAAAAATACTCATAATAAGTGAAGAACTCGGAATATCAAATAGTTAATATGTTTTGAGCCAAATTCTGTGCTGTATGTTGCATTTACATAAATAAATGTACTTTATTTAAAAATATAATAAATATGGGTTATAGATGCTGAAAGATTAACAACCATGATTTTTAAAGAGTCTATTCATGTTATTCATGGGGTCACTGGTCTTTTTCTAAATGTTTATGTGTTTTCTAAAATGGGTATATTTTATAATTAGGATACACATACATACAACTTGCATACATATACATCTATACAAATGAAGATATAGTTCCTAATTTGTTTCACTATTTGATTATTGGACAGTAACTGAATTTGGGGGAAGGACTGTATATTAGATGTGTATGACACACTTGAATGAGGTTAAGTGAACTTGCCAACATGGGCAGACCACTTCTCACATGAGACATTTGGGGAACTCCCAGATTCTTAGCTGGTACTAATACAGTATCGTTTACCATTATCAATATTTTGTTTGAAGATCGACTTCTGACAGTATAATTGTTTCATTTCAATAATTAAATACTTTTCCATCTCTACTTTCTACTCCCTTTCTTTATGACCTCAGGGCTATTTATGTCTATTTCTGAAGCCTCATATATTAAGGTATTCATCAGATATTTTATGTCATCTTTGAAATTGTGATTTTGCTATCTTTCATATTTAAAATTCTAAAGCATTTGCTTTTAAAATGAGAGTGAAATGTACAGTCATCAAAGGTTAAATTTCTCCAATTTATTTTGAATATTTATGCAGGATAAAAGGGTTTGAGGACACACACTTAAACACACACACACAGACTTGTAATTGTGGCTCCAAGACCCTCATAAGGAAAGCTATGTAATTTGATGAGAAATGATTTATTAAAAAGAATCTTTCCTGACAAATTGTGTTCTCTGCAACATCTGTCATTTTCTTATCTCATTATAATGTTTGCATTTCATACAAACCATTATAGACAATGGATGTTTTGATGAGTAGATCCGCAATGCTGAATTATTTCTAAAACCAGGCTCTCTCTCTATTTTGGTTTAGATTTCTCCTACAGCAAGCCCTGAGCCAAGGATTTGGCTGCAAGTAACCTATTTGGGAGGTGATCCCAGGATACATGGTGAGGGCCTGGGAGTAAGACAGGAAAGGGATGAGTGCCACTGAAACAGATGTTAATGATCAGGCTATTTCTAAGGGCAACCAGACCTCATTCTTGCTGGAAACTCTCTGAGAAACTGTGGAACGTCTCTCAGAAATGTCGCACTTAAGGACAGGGATACTCAGTATGAATCCTATTTATCCATCAATACTTCTCTGTCATTGCTTGAGGGTCATCCCAGGGACATGAACTTTCAGGTATTTCCAGCCAGCCTCTCTCTGTGGGTTGTCTGCAGGAGACAGGTACCAACTATATTCTCTATGTGGAATAAGATGTGGTGAGGCAGAAGAAATAAGACTCTGGTCATTGTTCTTTCATAGAGATTTCAAGGCCCAGAGTCACTAGTTCTAACTTGAGTCCTAGCACCCAGGATTCCTGTGACTCTGAGACAGTTACAGAACCCTCCAAACTTTAGGCTTTCTCATCTGGACTAGGGTTTTGTCAGAAAATATCTGAAACTTAGAAATGAGCAAAAGGTTGACTAGATGTTCCTTCAGTGACCTGTTGGGATTGATTTTCTATTCAGTGGGCTATTTTTTTAAACCCTGGAGGGGCAGAGATTACTACAGATTTTGTTCTGTAGAGATGCAAAATAATTTATTTCCAGTTTTCTTTATTTTTTTGAATATAGTTGATACATCATTTTACATTAGTTTCAAGTGTATAACACAGTGATTCAACTTCTCTATATGCTCTGCTCTGCTCACCATAACTGTAGCCACTACCATCTGTCACCATACCATACTATTACAATATCATTGACTATATTCCCTATGCTGTGCCCTTTATTCCTGTGACTTCTTCACTCCATAAGTGAAAGCCTATATCTCCCACTCTCTTTCATTCATTTTGCTTATCCCTTACTCTACCCCTCTGGCAACTGTCAGTTTGTTCTTTGCATTTATAGGTCTGATTCTGCTCTGTGTTTGTTCACTTGTTTTGTTTTTTAGGTTGCACATGTGAATGAAATTATATGGTATTTTTCTTTCTCAGTCTACTTATTTCACTTAGCATAATACCCTTTAGGTCTATCCATGTTGTTGCAAATGGCAAGTTCTCATACTCTTTTTATGGCTAAGTAATATTCCATTATATATCTGTATCTACATCTACATAGAGATGGATTGATACAGATCTATCTATCTCATGTCTTCCTTATCCATTCCTCTATCTGTGGACACTCTTGTTCCTTCCGCATCTTTGCTATTGCAAATAATGCTGCAATAAGCATAGAAGTACATATATATTTTTGAAATTAGTGTTTTAATTTTTTAAGGTAAATATCCAATAGTAGAATTACTGGATCATATGGTGTTTCTATTTTTAACTTTTTGAGGAACTTCTATACTATTTTCCATAGTAGTTATGCCAATTTACATTCCCAACAGTGGATGAGGTTTTCCTTTTGTCCACATCTTCACCAATATTTGTTGTTTCTTGTAATTTAGCCATTCTGACATGTATGAGGTGATATCTCACTGTGGTTTTCATTTGCATTTCCATGAGGATTAGTAGTGTTGAGCATCTCTTCATGTATCTGTTGGTCATCTGTATGTCTTCCTTGGAAAAAATCTTATGCAACTCCTGTTCCCATTTTTAAATTGGATTATATGGTTGTTGTTGTTGTTTCTTCTTTTTTTGATGTTGAATATGTCTTCAGTTTTAAAATCTTGCTTTAACTTTGAAGCTCTCCTGTCTAAGCTAAAATAAGACTGGCTGTTTGTAAAACAGTTAAGTAAGCAGGGAGTGGGGCAGAGATGTGCCTTCCTCCAAGCTTCTTAAGAGATGCCAAGTATCCTGCCTAGCTCTCTGAGTGTTACAGGTGCTCTTTTAATGATCCCTAGACTCCTTCTTGCTCTTTCCCCCCTCCCCCAAACTCCTCCTTTATAGAAGAAAAATCTAGAAACAAAGACCCTCTCAAGTGAGAAAAAGAAAAGACTATTTATTCAGAAGTTGCTGTACAAAGGAGTCAGCCACCATCACTTGCATTTAGCAGAGACTGGAAGGCAGCAGAGGAGTGGAAAACTTTGAAGTGGAAAAAGAGAAGGCTTGGTTCAAGTGTGTACTGGTTGGAGGCTGTTGGCATGGGGAAACTAGAGAAGGGCAGGGCATCCTATGGGATTGATTTAGGGGAGCATATTTGGCTTTCGCTTTCTGATCCTAAGTTGGAAGCAAGCACAAATATTGAAGCGATCAGTTATTGATTAAATACTGACTGTTTTGGACCGATTCCTTTAGAAATTGTGGTTTGACTTCCTGGACTGGTTACTGCAGATTGCGGATTGGCGTTCTAGTTTTAGATATGATCTGGCCATTGTCCATTTGTTTATTCAGCCTCTGAAAACTGAGGTTTAAGTATATTAAGTTGCTTAAGGTCTCACACAGTGGCTAAGGTAAGATTCTGCATCTCCCATGAATTCTAGTCTTAACTTCACTATAAAGAGCTAAGGTTTCTTTGGCTAGGAAGTAACACAAATCCCTGAGGCCCAGACCAACTACCAGCTACTAGGAACAACCAGGAGGGCTTGGCAGTAGAGCTAGGGAGCAGCTTGTGAGAAATGTGAGAAAACCCAAGGCCTCACTGAAACTTCAAAGTGAGCAGTGAGGGCTGAAAACTAAGGGGTTGAATTTGGCAAAAGTCTTGGTATTTTTGTGACCTCTAAAACCCGAGGCTAGTGGAACCCATTACAATCAAGATTATATCTACATGTACCCTTGAATACCTCACACTGAACCAGCCATATTCCTTCTCAGGAATCTGCGAACAGCTCTTCAAATCAGAGCTTGGCTTTATCCCTTATCTGAGAACTGCATTACAAGCAGAACAAAAGTAGCTCTTGCAATGGGAACGGATCGAATGACTCTTTGATCAGTCATTCCAGTCACGTGAGACTATCCCTAAACCAGAGATGGTAATGAAAGTAATTTAACATACATCTATAATTAATTTGTTACACTTTTCCTGCTGCTGGCAAATCATACTATTTTAGCAAAGTTCATGGAATTAATCTCCCAGAAGAGAGATGAGATGGAAAACCTTCAGAAATAAATGGTTTTGTTTACTCCCAAACATGTGAGTTTTAAGAGCCAATTTTGGCTACAGGTCAGGGTTAATTTAGTGTTTCAAATGTGTCTTTTAGAGAATTGTATAAAGTCAAAGACCTTCTTCCATACAGGAGATCTGCAGCATAAAAACCATTTTCCTTCTTGAATGATTTTAATGATCTAATAAAGGCAATAGATAATAATTTTTTTAAAAAACATGAAGAAAGTATAAAGATAAGTTAAAAAAGGATGTTACATTTATTTATTCAGTTGTGTGTAGAGAATAAAGAGTAAATGGTACATTCCTGATATAGATATTACTTAAGTGATTTAGATGACAAAGGTACATTCTCATTATGTTTAGAGGTGACCAAGATTTGGCCAGACTGCTAAGTAAGGTGGCCAACTCATCCTAGCTTGCCCAGAACTTTCCTAACTAGCAATGAAAGTCCTATGTCCTATAATCGGGCAAACTGGGATGATGGGTCAGATTGCAGAAGATCTGAGTTTAAATTGATTCAATTTTGAAAAATGATGAGTGATGTAATATGCACTTGAGTCAGAATGAGTCCTAAGCTGTGTCTTTAAGAATGGAAAATAGCTTTCCACAATATGAGATAAGGAAAAGTTGATGGAGAAATACAGGAACCAGAGATATCACAAACTGAAGAGTCACAGAATTGGAGATTTGAAAAAAAATCACTTAAGAGCAACCTCTTATTTCACATACAGCTAGCAATCCAAGATAAGGCAAGGCATGACTGAGATTCCTTGACACTCTTGTTTCTTTCATTCTACTGGATTTTTTGTTTGTTTTGAATAGTATCTGGAGTAGTGGTTCTCAAAGCACATTACTAGACCAGCAGCAACAGCACTACTTGGACACTAACTAGAAATACAAATTCTCAGGCCCCTGAGTTACTGCATCTGAACCTCTGAGGGAACAGCAAAAATCTGTTTTATTAAGCCCTCCAAGTGATTTTGATGTATGCTAAATGTTGAGACCCACTGATCAAGAACAATCTTCCCTAACATTTGCACATCATGGGATACATCATAAATGATCATTTTAAATACAGCACATGGGGCAAATGGATGAGGCCACTTGAGGTTGTATGAAGGGGCAAACATTGTCACTTTCTTAGCATGCCTGTAATCATGCATTCAGGGTTCATTTTTTCAGCAGACCAGATGAGAAGGGAGTAGAAGTCTACACTTGCCTTTTCTACATGTTTGTCACTCTTTCCCACCTGTTATATAAGCCAATAGCTAGTTACCAACAATGGACTCTTCCATGGTACTGATGCTATTCAAGATGCCACTAACAAGTGACTTCAAAATTGCTTTGCATAGACAAGTCATAACAATTAAGGTAACCTAAATAATAGATCTTTGCCTCTACCATGTTTCCATACCCAGACGCTCTAAATCCTAGGGCATCCTGTGGAACAGTGAAGGATGGACAAGTAGAACAGGTGAGTCCTTATTTTGAGCCATACTGCATTGTGTTTAATCTACTCTACTCTCTCTTATATTTTAGGGAAAAGGATTTGGTTTGTCATTTTTTTCAGCATTGAAAGGAGACTTTGTCCCAAGTGTCTGAGAGGGGGTATTTTACTCATGAACAAAGCTGGAACTTAATCCCAATAAGAGCCAAGACAGGAATCTGTCAATGAGTGTTCAGTGCCCCCAAAAAGCAGTAAATTGGGACAACAGTTCAATAGAATTATAAATTTCTTGTAAGTATCTCAGCTTCATGGAGAAATAAATGACTTGAATGAACTAATTTGTAATTCAGGGTGGATGATGTCAGTATAGTAAGCAATATATTTATAGGAGGAATTGTGTCAGAAAATGCTTACCCTTAATATAAAAATTTAAATAGACTCACATTGAAAAGTTCTGGAAATATATTTTAAATTTCAACAACCACTGCTGACTTTGTCCAGAGAGGCCCATGTTTATTTAGCACATGGCTTTGTAAAGATGTATGCACGTTAGCAACAAAACAGAAATTTTCCCCAATTTGAAGAATTTTTAGGACCATTTAAAATCCTTCAGCTATAAATCAAATTAGACAAATGTCTGTCTAATTAGGAACAACTCCAAAGCATTCTTTTCTTTTCAGAGCATCAAAACAGTATTTTCAAAGTCTCAATAGAGCACATGCATCTTCTAGTATGCTCATTGTTTTGTCATCTGATGTTAATTCAATTGTGGGATAACTTTACTTCCATAAATTTTGCTTTTTCAGAGAATGTTGGCATGGTAATTGCCTTTGAGTGGCTCTAACATTTAAAACTTTAAAGGTGTAAAAATGAATAAAGGAAAATAGTCATTTATAATGGAGTCAGGAAATCCTGAAGGGGGCACTCTCACATGTACCACTCATGGAAGCTTACTTTACATAACCTAACAGGAGGAAGGAAGATTTTCTCCTTGCCCAGCAAAAACCAAGCCACTGAGAATCACTGCAACTCAGCTAATGAAAAGTTTTTAAAAACGTCAACTCCTGCTCTCCTCTTGTGATGGACTTTTATTTCACATAGTCCCTCCCAATTGCCCTATTTCCTCTATAAAATAATATTCTGCTCTCTTCTTCCCTATCTATGCTTTGCCATAGTTTGCATGTTCTGAATCGCAGTTCCTCTGCTATTCTCAAACAAATATTGCTCATAAACTGGCTATTTTCAAGGTTGACAAAGTCAAAGAGGTATACAAGTACAAAGATATATTAATTTCCATAAAAATATTGAATTCCAAAGCTATGCTTATGTTTAATATATGGTGTTTAACCAACATTTTTTTAATAGGCTTAGTGTTCATAAAGGATAATTTTGGCAGGAATGTGGTTTTATTTAAACTTATTTAGAAGTTAATAAGCCTATAGGACTTCAACAAAAATTTAACTTCAAATCTGTCTCCTGAAAAAAAAACAAAAAAAAAACAAAAAAAAAAACCCAAATCTGTCTCCTGGACAGTGTGGGTTGTGGAGAAGGAAGGATAGAGTATGAGGAAAAGAGAGAGATTGGGGGAGGGCCTCTCTACAATCAGTCTTTTCTTTCCAAATTCAAATACGTACAAGAGGATTTTTATTTAAAGTAATTTACAATAAGTTACGGACAACTTATCAGGGTTGCTCTCCTTTCAGAGAGAGACAGAGGGTAAAAGAGAAAGATCTTCAGTAAAAGAGGGAGGAAAAGTAACCAAAATGCCAACTTCTCAATTTTGCTCTGCATTTGAACTAGCTAGGTACACCCAAACTAGCATAAGGCATCCAATATTTTCACAAGACAGTTCATCTAAGTAAGATGGCAACTACAATTCTGAGAACAATGATGACTGTTTGATTTAATGCAATGTGATTGCATTAAATATTTACTGAGCACTTACTATGTACCAGGGAAAACACTACTTTACCATCCTATTTAAATCTTACAACTCTCCACAATATCCTTACTATTATTGGACTATTATTATTTCAACTAAGAAAATATAAGTTTTATAAGCTCTTTACATATTTTGGATGCTAACTCCTTATCAGATGTGTCATTTTTAAATATCTTCTCCCATTCTGTAGGTTGTCTTTTAGTTTTTTTATTGTTTCCTTTGCTGTGCAGAAGCTTTTTATTTTGATGAAGTCCAAAAGTTTATTTTTGCTTTTGTTTCCCTTGCCTCAGGAAACATTTCTAGTAAAAAGTTGCTATAGCCAATGTCAACACCAGAACAAACAGTCCAATTAAAAAATAGACAGAAGACATGAATAGATATTTTTTCAAAGAAGATCTGCAGATGGCCAAAAGACAAAAAGATGCTCAATATCACTCATCATCAGGTAAATACAAATCAAAACTACAATGAGGTATCACTTCACATCTGTCATAGTAAGTAAAATCAAGAACAACAGGTGTTGGTGAGGATGTGGAGAAAGGGGAACCCTGTTACACTGTTGGTAGAAATGCAAATTGATACAGGCACTCTGGAAAAATGTATGGAGTTTCCTCAAAAAGTTGAAAATAGAACTATCCCATAATTCAGCAATTTTACTACCAGGTATTTATCCAAAGAATACAGTTTCAAAGGGATATCAACCCTGATGTTTATAGCAGCATTATTAACAATAATCTTATTGTGGAAAGGGCCCAAATGCCTGTCAACTGATGAATGGATAAGGAAGAGATACTACACACACACACACACACACACACACACACACAATGGAATATTATTTACCATCAAAAAGAATGAAATCTTGCTATTTGCAACAATGTGGATGGAGCTAGAGTGCATTTCATTATGCTAAACAAAGTAAGTCAGAGAACGACAAATGCTGTATGATTTCACCCATATGTGGTATTTAAGGAACAAAACAAACAATCACAGGGCAAAAAAGAGAGAGGCAAACCAAGAAATAGACACTTAATGATAGAGAGCAAACTGATGGTTACCAGAGGGGAGTGAATGGGTAGGATGACTGAAATGGGGTATGGGTGAAATGGGGGATAGGGATTAAGGAGTACACTTGTTCTGATGAGCACTGGGTGGTATATGTAAGTGTTGAATCACTAAATTGCATATCTGAAACTAATTTTACACTGAATAGCAACCAACTGGAATTTAAATAAAAACTTAAAACTTAAAAGAAAAAAAACAGGAAACAGATTTAGAAGCAATAAATAACTCCAACACATAAGAAATAATTGGCAAAACTAGGAAATGACTTGGTGCTTTGAATGAATTGCTGCTCTACCCAAAAGCCAAGGCCTTCCCTTCCCAGGGCTGTGTCCTGCTCAGGGGGCATGAATTGACTGGCTGAGGTGTTAAGAGAAAATTTCAAAGGCCCACAGTTAACAGGAGTTAATTTGCTTTTGAGTCAGAACATACACTAAACTAGGAGGGGGTGGGTGTTTCCTCAAATGGGCAGGACTCTGCTCTCCTAAAAAATTCCAGACCCTAAAAAAAAAAAAAAAAAAAAAAAAAAAATTCCAGACCCTACTCATAAAGCCCTTGATTCAATCCAGAGCTTGTAGTTTGCTCTGCCCCTGGCCCTCTTCCAAGAAGCTGTTATTTACTGGTTCTTCAGGTCTGACCTAATTTGGAAATAGGCAGCATAGTTCCCTGAAATGGTGACCTCTGAGGTTGGTCTTCAAAGCACATTTTGCATCTCTCACAGATACATAGCACAGGTCTCTTGTTCACAGGTATTAGGATGATATTTTATCAGGAAAAGTAAAATAGAGAGTCAAAGCAATTTTCTAAAGCAGCTTAGGCAAAAACTCCACATGAACGATCCAGATACCCTATAGCATTCTCATGAACCAAGTAATTGTCCAATTCTTGACTCTTCCACTCCTTGATGATTTTTTTTCAACTGAATCCACAGAGAGAATTTATACCACTGGGGACAACTATAAACAAGCCAGGAGTAATATGGCTCTGAAAAGAAATTTCAGAGCCCAAATCCAGAAGAATCACTGTTGAGACCTGAACAAAGACAACCTCAAGTCCACTAGGCTATCATTAGACGTATTTTCTTTTTTCTTTTTTTATTTTTTAAAAGATTTTATTTATTCATGAGAGAGAGAGAGAGAGAGAGAGAGGCAGAGACACAGGCAAAGGGAGAAGCAGGCTCCATGCAGGGAGCTTGACTTGGGACTCGGTCCTGGGTCTCCAGGATCACACCCTGGGCCAAAGGCGTCGCTAAACCGTTGAGCCACCAGGGCTACCCGATGTGTTTTCTTTTTGAAGGAGAATTCATCTCCTTTGAAGGAGGAGTCCTATTATCAGATGCAAGTTGTGAGCAGAAAATGTCTACCTTTCTTTCAATCTGAGTTCTCCTATCATCTAAGGATATCTCTATGCAGGGATATTTATCTATGCATCTAAGGATATTTTGCAGGGTAGGATGGAAAAGGAAAAAATAGCATACAATGCCTGATTCAAAGTTTATACTCCTTCCTCTGAATGAGGAATCCAATCCTTTTTCTCCTAAGTGTGCTGTTAAGAATAACTAATGATCATAAACCACCCAGACAACTTAGTGTGCAGCATAAGTGATGGATCCTATTTTTCTCTCATGCCTTTCTTTCCATTTTATATAGAGCACAGAGAGCCTGGATTTTATGTCTGTGCTCTGTTATATGATCCCCGTGGCTTTTTGCAAGTAACAAATGCCCCTCCTCAGCTAATACACACATCAAGCCCCACATGACTGTGTTCTATGGAGACATTTTATAGATGAGGTGACTGTATGTGATTGTACCTTCTGTTGTAATGACCTTGTAACTTTTGAATATGTGAAGAGCAAGCTAATGAGAGGCAGGCCTCAAAATGTATTTCTGCTCCATAAAAACAGCCACCAAGCACAAGAAAAATCCAGAACAGTTTTGAACTAGGTGTCTATCACTGTCAGAGTCAAGGCCTAGGTTTTTCCAGAATCCATTTGGAGGGAAAGAGAACGCTGCTTGGGGCCAACTCCCTTGTTAAACAACAGACGAGTCTCAGAATATCATATAAACATAAATTCACTCAATCTTCTCTGTGGGGAAGTACAGGGAATAGAAAATGAGTCACAGAAGCTGTTTACTAAGGACCTACGTAAACAACCACCTGTGTAACCTCAGGGTTACAACCTTCACAGTACAAAGGAAAGATAATAGGATCCCTTTCCCAAATAGCTGACTGTGAATGGAAGCCCCAAAGGATGGATGAAACAGCTTTTTTAGCTCCCAGTTGTTTATTTCAAAGTAGATTAAGGGTGCAGAAGAGATGGGGATCTGAAGTGTCTCTTTTATGCTATGAAACTTATCCCAGCTCTGTAGTAGGTATGGGGATTTCATTTAAATCTATACCATCCCTTCTGGTTTCAGCTTAGATATGTAAAGAATTTGGGAGTCAACATTCTCATTATTGCAATGGGAAAAATATGGACAAACTGGAAATCAAGGACTTTTGTTGGACCCATCAGAGTATTGAATTTGCAAGGCAACCGGTCACCCCCTATTATGAAGAGACAGCCTTCAACTATGAAGGGACATAGTCATGATCTGCTTATCTGGGGCAGAAGCTGCTGGAGCTATAAACTGGTGAGAACATTTAAATGAAACCTTTGAAGGATTTCTGGAGGCTGAAGTGTGGAGTAGGTTTAGAGTGAGAAACTCCTGGGTACCACAGTATTGGGAGACCCAGACAATTTTGTGGCTTCTATATCTAGAAATCTACCAGATTCTCATTGTGAAAACCTAAGAAAAATATCCTTGTGACTCTGGAGGAGTTAGAGGAAGAATAATTATTGTGGAGTTTGTCTGGAGCCTTCCACAGAACAAAGATCTGATGTCCAGGGGAAAAGACTTTGCCAGAATCTTACCTCAGGATCTTAGTTGTGATAAGAGCATTTCCCTCAGCTCTCTTTAGCTGACTGAAGTGAAAGATTTAAAGCATTTGTTATGGACTGAATGCATTTCCCCAAAATTCATATGTTGAAGTCTTAACTCTTAGCATGGCTATATTTGGAGATGGGGCCTTTAAGGAAATAATTATGGTTATTTGGTTAAATGATGTTATAAGCATGGCCTCTTGGTCTAATAGGATTAATGTCTTATAATAAGAGACATCAGAATGCCTTCCCTCTATCCTTCTCTACCACCTCCATGTGTATGCACCAGGAACAAACCATGTGAGGATGTACAGAGAAGATGGCCATCTGCAAACCAGAAAGAGAACCCTCACTAGAAGCCAAATTGGCTAGAATCTTGATCGTTTGAGTCTTTTTAGACTCAAGTTAAAAGAAAAGGGATGGCAAAAGATGTCCCAAACTAATATTAACCAAAAGAAAGCAGGAGTGGCTAAGTTAATTTCAGACAAGGCAGACTTGAAAGCAAGAAAGATTATCAGGGATAAAGAGGGGTATTATACGCACTTGTAAAAGGGACAATTCTCCAAAAATACATGGCAATCTGAAATGAATATGCATCTATGAAGAGAGCAACAAAATAAATGAGGCAAAACTAAGAGAACTCTGAGAAAAACAGACAAATCCACTATTGCAGTTGGATACTTCAACATCCCTCTGTCAGTAAGTGATAGATCAAGCAGGCAGAAAATCATGAGGATGTAGTTATTTGAACAGCACTTTCAATCACCTTGATCTAATTGATGTTTATAGAATAATCCATTCAACAACAAGCAGAATGTAAGTCTTTCTTACATTTACATGGAGCATTCATGAAGATAAACCACATCCTGGGGCATAAAACAAACCTTCACAAATTTAAAACAATAAAATTTATATAAAATATGTCCTCAGATAACAATGGAATTAAACTAGAAATCAAATCAATAATTTGAAAAAATTCCCCAAATATCTGAAAATTAAACAATGTGCTTTTAAATCAACTATACGTCAAAGAATTCTCAAGAGAAATTTGTAAAAATACTTTGAACTAAATGAAAATAAAAACAACTTATCAAAATGTGGGATACAATGAAAATAGTTCTTAGAAAGAAATTTATAGCATTAAGTGCACATAGTAGTAAGGAAGAGGACTCTAATATCAATAACCTAAAATTCTGCAATAGAAAACTAGACAAAGAAGTGCAGTTTAAATCTAAAGCAAGCCTAAGAGAAGAAATAATAAAAATCAGAGCAAAAACCAATAAGAGTGAAACATAAAACAATGAAGAAAATCCATGAAATCAAAAGCTAATTCTCTGAAAAAAATCAATAAAATTGATAAATGTCTAGCCAGGCTAACCAAGAAAAAAAGGATAGAAGACACAAATTATGACATCAGAGATGAAAAAAGATTCATCCCTATTGACTCCTTGGACATTTAAAAGATAATAAAGTAATGTTATGAACAAGTCTATGCCCACAAATTTGTTAACTTAGATAAAACAGGCCAATTTCTTGAAAGATACAAATTACCAAAATGCACATGGATAAACAGATAACCAGAATAGCTCTATATCCATTTAAAAATTTGAATCAATAATTAACAGCCATCTAAAAATCAGAAAAATAGACCTCCAATGAGCTCACTAATTAATTCAAGCAAACATTTAAGGTAGAAATTATACCAATTATTCACAATCTTTTCCAGAAAACACAAGTGGAGGGAATATTTCAAAATTCTGAAATATTCAGGAGTCTAGCACTGCCCTTATATCAAGATTAGATAGAGACATTAACCAAGAAAGGAAAACTATAGGCCAGTATCTATCATGAACAGATGCAAAAACCCTTGATAAAATATTAGCAAATAAAAAATATATTTAATACACACTTATGTACAAAAATATCTGTATAAAAACTATACATCATGATCAAGTTGGATTTATTCTAGATATACAAGTCCAGCTCAACATTTAAAAGTCAATCAATCTAACCCACCCCATCAAGAGGCTAAAAAAGAGACCATATGATCATATCAATTGATGCTGAAAGAGCATTTGATAAAATTGAATATCAAGTCTCAGTAAACTAGGAATAGAGAGGAACTTTCTCAATTTAATCAAGAACATCTAGCAAAAATCTACAGCTAACATCAATCATATTTATGGTGAGAGACTAGATAATTCCCCTCTAAAATAGGGAATAAGACAGTTTTTTACTGCTCCTATTCAACATGATACTGGAAGTACTAGCTAGTTCTATAAGAAAAGAAAAAGAAATAAAATGTATACAAATTGGAAAGGAAGAAATAAAGTTGTCTTTATTTGCATATTGCATGATAATGTAGTTAGAAAATCTGAGAGAATAAACAAAAAATTAATGGAACTAGTAAGTGAGTTATAGTATAAAAGGTTAAGCAGGGAACCTGCTTCTTCCTCTGCCTCTGTCTCTGCCTCTCTCTGTCTCTCATGAATAAATAAATAAAATCTTTAAAAAAAAAGACCTCTGTTCTGCAAAAGACACTGTTAAGAGAATGAAAAGACAAGCAACACATTTGGGAGATATTTTCAAAATGTATATGAATATTGTATCTACAAAATACGATCATATGTTAAAACTTAACAATATGAAGAAACCCAATGAAAAAAGGAGCCAAAGATTTGAACTAAGCTTCACCAAAAGGATATAGGGATGGCAAATAAGTGCCACGTTGTACATTCCGATGAGAGATGAAATGATTACTTAGAGTCCAGTATCTTGGAACCAAGACAGGTCTGATGGGGCTACACCATCAGGCACCGCCAAGAAGCGCAGGTGCCAAGGTGAAGCCCTAAGTCTGGGTTGGCTCTTGGTTTTATTATTTTAGAATTTAAAGTATTTGGAAATAAGGAAGTAATCATGTGGAGGACAGCAGAGAACTGTGTAGGTGACTATCTACATGGGTCTCAGAGGAGTATTATCTACGGTGCTAAAGGGTTTGGGAGAACCAGCCTCAGCAGACATGGCTATCTTATCCACCATCATTGCTGTTTTCACCATATCCTGTTTTCAGTATGGACCAATGGCAGGAATAATTGGCTTTTGCCACATGCCTAAAGCTGTTGCCATTTATGCATGTCCCTGTTCTTATTTCATTTACCCACTGATCTTCTACAAATAAGTATATGAAAAATATGTAAATGTCATTTGTCATTACAGATATGCAAATTAAAACAACAATGAGGGCAACCTTGGTGGCGCAGGGGTTTAGCGCTGCCTGTAGCCTGGGGTGTGATCCTGGAGACCGGGAATCAAGTCCCACAGCTCCCTGCATGGAGCCTGCTTGGAGTCGGGCTCCCTGCATGGAGCCTGCATGGAGTCGGGCTCCCTGCATGGAGCCTGCTTCTCCTTTTGCCTGTGTCTCTGCCTCTCTCTCTCTCTCTGAATAAATAAACAAATCTTAAAAAAATAAAAATAAAAATAAAAAAATAAAACAACAATGAGCTACTACTACATACCTCTTAGAATGACTAAAATAAAAAAAAAAAAAAAAAAAAGAAGATATCCATGGCTAGCAAAGGATGTGGAGCAACAGGTAGTCTCATTCACTGTTGGGGTGAACGTAAAAATGGTATAGCCACTTTGATAGAGTTTTGCAGTTTCTTACAAAGCTAAAATAGGCTTACTACATGTTCCAATATATTGCTTCTAGATATTTATTGAGCTAATAAGAAAATACATATCCATATAAAACCCAACATGTGAATGTTGATAGCCACTCTATAATCAGCACAAAATGAATGCAACCAAGTAGTCCCTCAATAGGTAAATAGATAAACTGTGATACATCCATACAATGGGATACTACTTGGTAAAAATGAATGAGCTATTACACCACTAGGCTTAGACCTGGAGAGAATTAGGTGTGTGTAGAATCTAATGCTTTAGAACTGGGTTGTCCAATATGATAGCCGCTCGCCACTGTGGTGGTCATTGCACCCTAAAACATGAGCAGCATGATTGAGGAACTGAATTTTAAATTTTATCTTATTCAAATTAATTTAAATATAAATATCCACGTTTCTAGTGGCATTAGGCATTCCAGCTTTTCTAAAACATCAAGCACTGCTCCCTGCCTCCCTACAATTTTCTCTAACCCAAAGTCCAGTGGCTTTCTCCTTTTCTTTCTATTATTATGAGGACCAATTTAGCTTTTCCTTTCTTAGTTTTTATTTGATGATCTGTCACAGTGGTAGGTGGGGATTTGGGACACGGAGAGTAAGGGTAAGTAGAAAAGCTGACTCAACAAAGACAGTACCCAATTTCTTTTTAGAGTTTTGGTTACTGCTCTAAACATTTTGTGTGGCTTACTTTATTTAATCTTCATAAAAATACTTTATCTAAGTACTACTATTATTTCCATTTTATAAATGCAGCATCTGATGCACAGAGAGCCTTCCAATAGTCATTCAACTAGGAAAGGCCAAAACTGGGCCAACTTCATGTTATAAGCCACTGCCATGGTGCCTCCTGGTATTGCTTCTATTTTGTTCAGCCTAAGGACTTGAAGTGTCATTAATTTCCTTCCAATGCTTGAGAGCTTCTGGAATTTAGGCATTATTAATGATTAGTGCCTTTATTCAAATAAGTACCTCAGTTACCCCCTTACATCAGGGACCTCAGGGATTGGGGCATAAAACAGTAAAGGGTTAATATGAGCTGGAAAAACAACAGACATCCATATGCCTCAAACATTTGCATTGATCAGGTCATTCTCTAGGTCAAAAACCTTCAATGATTCCTCATAGTTTCTGCACCAAAAGCACACTAACCTTTGTGACCTTATCTTCTCCTTGGGTACCTCAGTCCTTTGTAACCCATTGATCACTGAGCTCTTTGTGCACCAGTCTTCTTGCTTTCTCAATGTGTAATTGAAGCATCTTTCCCACTGGGATGTAGGATGTTAACTCTATTCACCCATCCCAATCCTTCCTCTTCCTTCTAAGGGTATGTAGTTACACCAACCCGGTAATGTTAGGCTGAGTGATTTTCTCCTTTCTATTCCCACTGCCACTGCCCTGGCTATGTCCACATTACCTAAACCACCACAGACTCCTAACTTCTTCCCTATCATCCATCTCCAACAATGCTTCCCACAGACGCTGGCTTGGTTTGCCTAGCACAGCTTAGCAGCTCAGATTCCCACCTTGTTTGCCCAAATCTTTTACCCTTTCCCTACTACACAGTAATAGTAAATGTTTCCTGACTCCCCTGATCCTTGGCCTTCTTGTGTTATCCCAAGTATACCAGTGTGTTTCCATCCCAGAGCCTGTGCACATACTTCCTGGGATGCTCCATCTCCAGATGTTTGAGTGGCCAGCTCCTGTACTGCAGGTAAGCCTGTGTTCAAATGTCACCTATCTGAGAGGCCTCCCATGACCAGCCCACCTATTCTAGCTCTTCCTTTATTCTCTTCCCCTGTACTTGGCTTTAGTTCTCTTTGGAACCTTCATTATCACCTACCATTGTGTGTGTAGTTTTTGTTAGTCTCCATATTAGAATATTATACTGTGAGGGCTCACTTGTTATGTTTTATTCACTGCTTTTCCCAGCACCTAGAACCATGCTGAGGCACTCAATAAACATTTGTTAAACAAATGAGAAAATGTTAACTAGAAATCACAGTAGCTCTATTAACCAACCACACACCTGATTACATTGGACAGAAAACTAGGATGGCAAAATTTAACATTTATGAGTGGAAACAATCTCTAAGTTTTATTAGTATTGTTTCTCTAGAGTTGCATTTTCCAAATACCTGCACACTTAGTGGTGAAAAATGTGTCATGGGGACAACAAAGATGAATAAATACTGTTTTTCATATCCAGTTCATGAAGATTTACTATATGATAACCATATTAAAAGTTCTGAGCAGTCCTGCAATAAAGGAACTTGATTAATTTTATCTTAAAATTTCTTAAATAGGGACACCTGGGTTGCTCAGTGGTTGAGCGTCTGCCTTTAAGTCAGGGCCTGATTCCAGGGTCTAGGATCGAGTCCCACATTGGACTCCCTACATGGAGCCTGCTTCTCTCTCTGCTTATGTCTCTGCCTCTCTCTGTCTCTCATGAATAAATAAATAAAATCTTTAAAAAGTAATAAAATTTCTTAAGTATATATCAGTACAGAATCCCTTCTCCAAAGAGTCCTTTAGTAGGGGACTTGAGTCTTGAGTAGACTCAAGCTAGGATGGTCCCCTGTTATGCAATAATTCTACCCTACTTTTTTCTGATACGAACACTTTGCATCCTGACACAAGGGTAGGCAAACATATGACCCATGCTTGGCAAATTATATGCCTTATGATTTGGCTAAAGGGTGGGCACATGAACCAAGCCAGGCCAGTCAGAGCTTATCTCTAAGAATTAAAAGCTGGATCAGGAAAACAGACTTCTCTTGTCTCTCAGGCTGTGACTTTTAAATGTTCTCTTATACACTCCTTGCTACATGGAGAAAGCCTGTCTATGGCAGAAGAAAAACCATCACTCAGCAGAGACTTAGTTGTGAGATGGAGAGAAAAGGAAGAGGGAAAAGTGAATAACTGGGAATAAGAGGGATTCCCAGGATAATAGAGATAAATATGGGATTTAAGTGTCTAAGTCTAGTCATGCTTGACGCCAGATCTGACCCAACCTGATATTTAGATATGTAAGAAGATACATTCCCTATCCCACCTCCCCATTTTAGACTGACACATATCCAATACCATATTCTGCCAAATATGCTCTGGGAAATCCTGCCCCATCGCAACCTCAGCAATAAACCTGAGTTGTTGACCAGCCCACTAAAATTTTAAAGCACAAAAAATAACCATCCAACCAACAGGAGCAAATGGTACCCTTATCTCTGAATGATATACAGATTTTAGAATCATATTTAGGTTTTCCTGAATGAAGTCTATGAGGATCTAGCTTCAAGTCAGAGCAAGGTATTCAGACACAGTGTGATGTGGTGTAAGGACTAGAGTGAGCACGTTCAGATTTTGTAGCACACAATTCCAAGGGATGGGTGCCACAGCAGTCTTTGGAGGAAGCCTGGCAAACCTGGCTTTGTGAGTCCTCTATGCCTCTATTATCTTGCAACCAAGAAAGCAAGACACTTGTCCTATACGTCTTTATGTCCTCCAACAGTGTCTCAACAGAGAAGGGGCTTATTAATTCATGTTTGTGGGTTGAAAGAAACTCAGGCAGGGCCTGTTCTTTATTAACATGGTTATAGTCAAGGTTGACTTAAGGAATTCTTAATAAAATTTATTTTCAGCACATTACTTCATGAATGCTATCCTTGTAGATTCATATATATTCAGTGGTTGCTTTTGAGAAATCTAAAAATACCGTCCCTTGGCATTTGCCCTAGAACAGCGTGCTGCCTTGATGTAGCCATAACAGCCACACCATATGGGAGGAACCTGGGTACTTTCAAACAGACTCTTCTTTTAGGATCAAGTCTGCTGCTGTCGCTTGGGCTTGCAGCGTCCTGAACCTCTTTATTTAGGTACAGCATTCCAGGGCTATTATTTCATATGTAGGATTTTTAAATAGCCTGTAGTTTGGGCTTTTCACCACTAGAGTTCAATCTTCTCTTATCTATATGATTTCATAGAAGAAAAATAAAACAGTACCCCCCCACACACACACCCAAACAAAACAACACACAAAGAAAATTCCCAAAGTGCTTTCTCCAATTCAAATCTGACCTTTGGCTACCAAGAACTGACTTTATTAATGTGCCTTTTCTTTTTGACACACTTATTTTCCAATTGGTATTGTCATCAAGTATAAAATTCTTGAATGCCTTTGCTTTGTTACAAGTAATTTGTCAATGCTTGATAAATAATTTCTCTTTAGAGTCAGTGTGTTTATTTCTAAGTAAAATCTTCAGCTCTAATTACCTGGCTGATTTAAGGGAGAGGATGCTTTTTTTTCTGGTCAGGGGTACTTGGAGGTTCACAGCAGGGCAGTGAGAGCTACAGTAAACACACAGCTGCTCTGGATCTCAAAGTCGATCAGTCATTTTTTAAAGAAGTTTTCAAAAGACAACTTAGATTTCTCCATAAGCCTAGAGTTTCCAAGTTCGAAAACTACCACTTCTTTCCCTTCCTTTTTACCCATTGTCTTCAGATATATTTCTGATGAGACCAATATCAAGTATAAGAGTACAAACCCCAAACCTTGCTTCTTTTATAACCAGTGACTCCAAAACTTATCATATATGTCTGCAGCATCTCAATCAAGTAAATTTAAAAAGTGCAGTTTGATGAGATGCAGGCCAGTATATATCATCATTCTGCCTCTAAAGTCCTTACTCTTTGAAGTACCCTTTTGTATCACACATAGCACTTGAAGGATACCTTGGAATGCATTCATCTTTGCTGCATATAGATGTTTTCCTAGAAATTGGACCCAATTAACACATAGAAAACCACACTGCATTACATAATATCCATTCTTAGACAAAAGACTGAGGAAAAATTAAAAAATCTCATCTCATAAAGGAAACTTCATTTTATAAACAATCCAGACACATTTTACAAGTTAAGGTACAAATAGGTATGAGGTATATTTTCCTATTATTTGCTTTTTGAAGAGAGATGAGTGGTAGGGAAATAAATTCTATGAGAAAGAAAGAGAACATTGACAAGTGAGGCAGCAAAGACATAATTTTGTCACAATGATGCTAAGAGTAGAGTTAAAAATCCTAGAGCCTCTAAAATGATATTGTGCCAAAATAGGTACATATAATATGTGATATTTACTGTGTGCTTGGCATTTTATGTGGTTTATTTCATATCATCTTCATATCAGTCTCACGATTCAGGCTCTGCTTCTCAGTCCCATTTTACAAATAAACAGACTAATAAATATAATTTAATGAGGGCCATTCACCAGTAAATGGTGATGCTGGAGGTCAAACCAGGTGCCCACTTGGACAACGTGGTCAATAAAGGTTCTAAATTCACATGGTCTGAGCTTTTTGGAGTTATAGATTAGGAGAATAATAACAATTCTGATATAAAGAGTGGCCATTCCCAGGCGGAAAAGCAAAATACTTGCAAGAAAAGATCAGCAGGAACTAGGTGATAATACAAAATTTGCTAGTACTGAACATTATCATCAACTAGCATGTGGCCACATGGACATCATACTCAAATAGTTGAAGCATGCAGGCTCCCATATCTCTAATAAGAGAAGGCATGATGATGTGGCAAGAACCTTTCTCAGTCACACGGGTTAAGGCTCTCATCACTTTTTAAAAGGAGTATCTTAAAATTGATCTTCAAAACTCACTGTATGGTATTTGTAGTTGTGAAAAATAATCAGGCTCAGATTGGCTCCATGATGAACGTTCTCATTCCATAGTAGGATTTGGTCAGTGCCATCTAACATTTTTGTTATCATTTTTAGATTCTGGATAAAGAATCACACCTTCCACAGAGTACTATTGCAAGTAGTTACTCAGGATGAGCTATGTACTCATTCATTCATCAACTATTTATTAAGAACCTACCACATGCCAGACACTAGGTATGAGAGCATGGAAGAAAACAAAACAAACAATAAATAAAAATCATTCTAGTCAAGGAGACAGAAATGAACAAATGAGCAGACATACAACATACATGATGGTGATAGTGTCACAGAAACAATAAAATTGGGGAGGGAGATAAGGAGCACTGTTTTGTTTGTCTTACAATTTTAAACAGTGTGGTCAAGGAAGAATAGTAGTTATAATAGTAATAACAGTAGTTCTTACCATTTCATTATTATAGGCATTAATGTAGCTAACATTTATTGAGTGCTTACTATGTTCCAGGCTCCTTTAATTCATATGGCATTTAATCATAAATCTCACAGATAAGGAAAAAGACCAAAAAAAAAAATCACACAACTTGTTCAAATCACACAGCTATTAAGAAAAAGATGCAGATATTCTGAGTCAGTGTTCAAGTTCTTAATCCCACCAGAATGCTTCTTTTTGGGTATCCTTACTATATTCTATAAATATCTACATAAGAGACAACACTGAGTGGACCCTGCCAACCTAATTTTCTAGTCCTGGTTTATTTCATCCATGGCAATATAAAGATTACTTGTTTATTTTCCAGTAGTAACTCTTTAAATATACTTGTTATATGGAATAGATTCAGTTAATTGGAATTATGGTTTATTTATATGTGTAGAATATGTATCTCCTCTACATTAAAATATTTATAGCAACTGAAAAAATTTAGTGCAAAACGGACTATTTGGAAGAATTATAAATTATAAATAGGTGAATTTTTAGTGGGCTGTGCATAGAAAAACAAACAAAAATAAATCAATTAATGATAAAAATCAAATAAGTTTCATTTGAAAGGGCAGGGGTGCAGGCAATATCGGGCATTTGAAATGAACTCATTACTACTATTAGAAATTGAGTTTGGCTATACATTTTCTTGCAGCTCATACAGACAATCACACTAGGTTACATAATATTCATTTTCCCTTTTTGGACAAAAGATGGCAGAAAAGTTTCCATGAGAGAAACTCTTTCTTGCAACTGAATTCTTTTAAAAGCTCATGGGCTAAGAGTAAAGAATATCTTCAACTTTGCAGGAGGCACAGACTCCTGCAAGAAAGATTTTTACCAAGCTTCTATAATAAATGAGAGCATAAATTAAATTGGCATTTCTGGGGGGAACCAACTGAGATAATATGATCCAGGTATTCTGTGTGCTGCATACCTAATTTAATAATGGGGTAAAGGATGGCAAATTGGATAGTTAACATTTCCATGGGTTCTTCCCCAAACTATCAATTACAGTAAGCCAAGTTTTGGCATGTGCTATATCAAAATCAGTCTCATGACTAGCAACATTTTTCTACGTTTAGTATAATCATTCTACATTTTATTCAGACAATTGCAACAACATATAGCCACACCGGTAGGATCGGGATGCACAGAACAAAGCTTATGTGTTCCCAATTTTATAAATAAAAATACCAAGTGTAAGCAAAGTGACAGAATCACAAAACTTCCATGAAATCAGCTCTACTGCTTATTGATAGAGAAAGGAAACAAGGAACAACTTTGGACACTGCTATAGCTCAGAGCAGGATCTCTTCTCAGATCCCAGTATAAGGAGAAGCAGCTGTGACTTGCAGCTGACTGCTATTTCAGAACCAAGGACAGCAGCAGACATCCCTTCCACGAGGGGGCAGAGTGGTCATTGGAAATGTTTATCAGCTGAACCTGAGTCTCCAAATAGGCAGAAGACTAGTTCAATTTCCTTAGTCTCAGGGTGAGCAGCCAGGGGCCAAGAGCCCATATTTTCCCTAGATAATAACTTTGGACCCCTTTAAGTGTTTGTATAAGCATTCAGTGGACACCTCAGGTTTTGCAGTTGGTGTCCAGAGTGTCAAAAGGCTAGAAAAAGTACAAAATACCAAATAATAGAGCAGTTTTAGACAATTGTGGCTTGAAACTACTCCCAGCCCTGTACTAATATAGTTTGGTTTTGTATTTACCCGTTGACTCACAGTAATATATAGCCTTTCTAGGGAATTTTTGGAAGTAGCCTTAGCTAGGCTATTCAAAGATCAAGAAGAGGATGTTCTGGAAGAAGTATAACAAAAATTATTAAAAACATGGACTTCAGAGTCCAACAGATCTGGATGTAGACTTGATTCCTTCACTTACTCTCTCTGTGACTTTGGGAAAGTGAATACCTCTCTTTACCTCAATTTCCTCAACTATAAAATAGGAACAAAAATAATGCACTTTTTAGAGGATTGTTATGATGACTGAATAAGTCTCCAAAGTCCTCTGCTTGAGCCCAGCACACAATACTGAATAGATAATAACTACCATGATGATGATGATGATGATGATGATGATGATGATGATGATGATTCTGTTTGGTGAAGAAAAAGAAATAATAACCTCAATGTTGATTAATTTACAGTACTTAAAATAGTTTATACTTCTCAAATAAATGAAATGCATATAACTATTCATTGGTTCATTTACTCACTCGTTTATTTGCTAAGCATTTATTAAGCATCTACTGTGTGCCAGGCAAGGTGAATATGAAAGTTATAATTAAGAGAGATCACAAATATTCTGGCATGTGGTAAGGATTATGTCAGTCAAAACAATGACATACATCATTTATGTAGAAGGTTCAAAAGCTTGTATATGCTTTGTCATACTTAAAAAAAAAATTTCCTCCAAAGCAATGCATAGTGCTTTAGATAGTTTTTGCTCTGCCAGCCTGGATCTCTGAAAGAGAATGATGACAATGTGGAGGAGAGACTCTAGTTGACCTTTGATGGACATAAAATGTGCACAAAAAAGTCAACTGATCTTTAAGTCATTTAGATTTAGGGTCATTTATTACCTCAACATAAACCTAACCTATCTGTATGATGCAAAGCTGTTGCCTTAAAGCAACTGAGGAAGGGAGGAAGCAAACAGGTAAGCAACCCTCTAAGCTATAGTGTAAATGCTAATATAAGAACAAAATGTTATGGAGCAGAAGCCAAAGCTAACTTTGTGATATGATGTCAAGGAGACTTTTAAAAAGAAAGTGACATTTTCTTAGACTTGAAAGGGTAAGTATGACCCTTTTTTGTAGAGAAATACCCAGTGAGGGTACAATGTGGAACTCCACTCTTAGTAGAGGAGACACCATTTGAATAGACACAGTGAAGCCAAGGAAATGCAAGGCTTTGGGGAAGGAGAATGTTAATTATCTGTGCTGTAACACTGCAAGGGACATTGAGAAAGAGGGAAGGGATGGGCAGAGAGTAAATTTACATTTTAATAACCCAGTGATGATATCACACTAGATACCAACTCAGATGGCATATTGAATAATATTTTGCTTAAATTCTACTTTTGACTAATAGCCACAGACAAGAGGTATAAAAAACTATGAATTATGTAATTTGGTCAAAACAATGTTGGACTGGAAATCAGAAACTCTGGCTGCTAATATAGGCTGTATTACTCACTAGGGGACACTTGAACACATCCCTTATCTTCTCTAGATTTCAGTAACCTCATTAGTAAAGCCAGTGGCATGGCATAGATCATTACTGTTCCTTTCCAACAATAAAAGTATATGTTTTTAAAGCACATTTGAAAACTTAAGTGAAATTGTTGAACTTCTTGAAGGGGTTCCAATTTTCAAAAAAATAAGGCTATTGGCATGATTATAAATGGAGAGCTATTGGCTTGCTGTCACTAAAACCAACACAGACTGGATCACAGTCTGTGGCAGACCCTGTTGGGCTCCCAGCCATTTCTCCTTGGACATTGCCATTGTAGCTCACCCTTAAATTACAATGGCCTGAGTGCCTCCTCTGGTGACTAGGACCTCACTGGATAGAATGGAAGTCCAGGGGATTAATGTCCTGTGGGAACAATCATCAAAAGGAGTGTTGTCATTTGGTATATAAAAGCCCAAGTTCCCTTCTGTTCAAGCGGAATAATCTGAGGCTGGAGACTATCAGAGTTTCTCAGCTGGATTAAGTTCCCGTAACTCACAATGATAACTGGTCTGGTAACACACATTTTATTTGCTGCCTCCCCTTTGCTGTATCACTCTTCACCCATCTACTTGGATTTTTTTGATTCATTACTTTTTAAAAAAAGATTTTATTTATTTATTTATTTATTTATTTATTTATTTATTTATTTATTTATTTATGAGAGACACAGAGAATGAGAGAGAGAGAGAGAGAGGCAGAGACACAAGCAGAGGGAGAAGCGGGCTCCATGCAGGGAACCTGATGTGGGACTTGATCCTGGGTCTCCAGGATCACACTCAGGGCTAAAGGTGGCACTAAACCACTAAGCCACTGGGGCTGCCCTTTGATTCACTTCTTAAATAAACCACCTGCACTTGAATCCTTGTCTCTGGATCTGCTTCAAAGGACGTCTAAGAAAAATGCTAGCACACACATGCCTGCACTTCTACACTCTTTTTTTATCAATTATTTTTCCAATTGGTATAAATTTACATTCCAGTCTTGGGTGCAAGTATAAACACATTTTAGTTAATTAAATCAGGCTCTGAACCCTAATTATTATTTGGACATCCCTGTTGCTTCCACTACCTCAGTAGACTGATGCAAACACGAAACCTTGGAGAAAGACTTCCTGCCTTTACCCACCTTGGTGGTCACTTAAATAAATGCTCATTATGACCTTCAGAATGACTCAAAGATGAGTAAGTAACACCACTCCCTTTTTTTAAAAAAAATATTTATTTATTATTTATGATAGACATAGAGAGAGAGAGAGGCAGAGACACAGGAGGAGGGAGAAGCAGGCTCCATCCCGGGAGCCCGACGTGGGACTCGATCCCGGGACTCCAGGATCGCGTCCTGGGCCAAAGGCAGGCGCTAAACCACTGAGCCACCCAGGGATCCCCACCACTCCCTTTTATGCCAAACAGAAGCATGGAAATTTTTGCAGTTGATCATAAATCATGGAACTTGGTGGCCATACCACTTCCTGGTCACTCTGGAAACCATTATTTTTTTCTTCTGTGGGAAGCCCTGTTCTGGTTCAGGGGACTCAACCTGGCCCCATGCTTCAATTTTCAATGCTTACATCCATTTCCTCTGACTTTGAAGTGATTCACCTCACTCTTCCATAAGGTCCAAAACAGGAAACTGTGTCCTTCAGTTTGAATGTATGAGTTTGTATTGAGTATGTTTTGTGTATGTGTGTGTGTGCATGTGTCCGAGAAAGACAGAGACAGGGAGAGGGTAACCTAATTCATCTGAAAACTCAATAATGTTTTCTTTTTCCTAGAGAGAAGAAAGAAAATATCTATCCTTCCTGATAGTCTACAGGTCCCCAAAAGTAAAGAAAGTAATCAGTGTTCATGCTGTTAAAATAACTCATCATATTAACCTCTAAAAGTTGATCCCTCTGGCAGGGATAGAGAGAAAAGACAGAGAAAAGGGGGTTATCTCCTCTTAGGACAGAACAAGAGCTTTCTAAATTGTGACTTTTTTTTTTTTTTTTTTTTTTTTTGGTGAGAGAAGCTCAAATCTTCAAGGAGTAGCAATCCTTTAAACATTTAAATTGTAAGTAGGCTATCTATTTCTTTATATGGTGATCTTGGGGGAGAGAACCATGATACAGGAACAGTAGGTAATATGGACCAGGTACTTTTGATGGCTATGCCACTTTCTGATAATAATATACATATATTTTTAGTAGGTGTAACTAAGCTTCATATATTAACTCTAGTCACTGATATGGCCACTTTAATAAACACACTGGATACAGATTCCTTTCAGATGAAAGAGAAGAAGGCTTCTTAGGGGGGGAAAAAGAGTCTAATAAGGATCTTTCATTTTCAGTTAGTCAACCTGTTTTCTCTATGCTCTGTAATACATAGCTTCAATGCAGAACCAAAGGGCCACATATCTGAAAAAGGGTAAACTGATATACCCGAACACAGATAATCAGTTCTGTTCACCGGACCAGACTGCAAATGTCAGAGCCACAAATTTGATCTCTATCAAATGTATTCATTTCCAGCTGATCTCCGATCACATTTCCTATCAGTTCCCTAATGACCATCTTCCTAAAGCTTCCCAAGAGTTAACCAGTTATGTGTCTAGTTATCAATTCAAATATTACCACCAAAAACCCCCAACAAAACTGTTAAACAACAAATTCAGCTAAGGATGGAACAGGAAATAAGTGAGTAGCTAAAATATTTTTTATTGGAAGGATGAGGTTATAAGTGATTTACTCACTGGTTGGGCGATTCATGGGATTCTGCTGAGTTACTTATGAACATAATCTGATTCTAGTTGTTATGGCAACATACAAGAAAAAAGTAGAAAAAATTCACGAATAAATTTTTCTTGAAATGATCCAAAATATTAGCTGTTAAGTATGAGAATTCTGTAGAAAATGTTATTTAAACTCTTTCTCAGAGCTGCGACTGGGTTGCAAGGGATGTCTGCCTGCAGCTATTCGGGCAGTATAATCCCCTCCTGAGATGAGAGCAGAAAAGTGATGAACATTTGAAGAAAAATAGAAGTCTTGCTTTGCCCTCAGGACAGTTCTTTCCTACTCCCCCCTCTATTAATATGCAAGGCGTGAAACATTAAATGTCACATCCATGTCATACTCTAATGCCTATGCACTGAAGAATCAGAGTGTAGAATTCTTTGCCAACATGACTTGGGCTTAAAAAAAAAAATCCATTAACCAGAAGAAAAAAGGTCAAAAACATAATTCTTAGTTTTCCTTCAAATTTTCTACCAAAATGAGGACAAATTGGAAAAAAAAATTCCCAGGCTTTTAAGACACCATTTTCTCAATTTTCTAGTGGAAGATAGTGCCCTGAATAAAGAAGTCATGAAAAAGCATCAAACTCTCTTTTATCATTCCTGAATAAAAACTTATAGCTTCATCCAGGAAAGGAAACACATAAAACTTTTTAGGGAGAGAAGCCACTGTTGGATGTTCCTTTAAAATATTTTTTTATTGCTATTGTTTTTCAGAGGAGAGGACTGTTATTTTTCTCCCAACTATGCACTTGATGATGGTACTAAGAGAGAAAGAATGTGAACCACTGATTGTTATTTCTACTGCCAGCAAAACAGAACTCTGTCAATAATGGACCACCATTACCTAACTCTGCAGCTCTCTTGCACATGACTCTCGAATCTTTATTTCTTGCATTGATAGAACTCAATTGACTTTAGTGGCTGAGAGTTTATATGCGTATTTGAACAAGACTGATTTTCCCAATGGCTTGCCAAAGACTGTCTGTAACCATCAGCATTCCTGTCTGCAGGCTGCTAGGTGGAATTAATATGTACTTCTGTCCATTTCTTGGCAGCTATGAGTCATCAAGGTCACCCCAAAAACACTTCTAGTCTCACATATCAGTACATAGGCTTTGGTGTAAGTAGGATGCCAGAGTTGTCGGGTGCTGCTCTGTGCTCAGGGGATATGTAAGTACTCAGTTGTTCTGAATTTGTGGTAGAAGACATACCTTTTGGATTAGCTTTCCTCCGATCTGCTACTCTATAACTCATCTGTTTCATCCTTCTTAATGAGGAAAAAATTAACTTCTTAAATTCCACACTAGTGGTTTCCATTTTTCTCTGTGTATACATCACATGTTCAAATACAAGCGTCCCTGAAGTGAGCAATGACTTATTATAGGAGGACAATGTTCTGTGGCTTCAGGACATCTATCTGAGATTTTGCATTTTTTCTTGTGGTCACCCTCAGACCTTGTCTTCTTAAGTAAAACTATTTACTGCCCTGACTGATTGGAAATCAGGTCCTGGGAATGCAGTGGGGGAACAAACAGACACAGTCCCTGTCCTCATTTAGTCCATGTCCTGGGGATGGAGACAGGCGTTAGGCAGATAATTATGCAAACTATTTAGCTCTATCATAATAGATTGAGTGGAGAGAGACAAAACAAGCAACAAACAAATTTAAATACTATTATAGATAAATGTTTTCTCTCTTTCCTCTCCTTCATTTTTTCCTTTAAAGAGCTTGGGGGAAAGCGATCAGTATATTCTGTTCACATTACCAATCAGCAACTGTTAAATACCCTGACAACACCAGATGTCGACTCTGAAATGAAAGGCATCTGGTCTAGTGCAGGAGAAACAGCACGTGCAAGCATGGGCCCGGGCTCTAAAATCTGCTCTGAAACACCTTGTTGGGTTTCGGGGAATTTTAGGACAAAACTAGCAACTGGTGCTCCATCAGCCTGTGCCCTCTGGGGATTTCCTGTGGCTTCAAAGTGCTCCCAGAGACAGAGGTTTCTCTTGTTGCCTTTATCAACACAGGATGTTCACCAAAGCCAGCACTGTGCCCTTCTGACCACAGCACGGCTGCTGATTTTCTTGGTAAGGCAAAGAGCAGGAAATGATATTTGAAGCCCTTGCCAACCACAAGAGGATTTGTGAACCTTGGAGAGAAAAATAAGCAACTTTGAAGAGCCAGGGGAAAAAAGTACTGGGTAGAGAATCAGGAGACCCAACTTTTTGCCCTGGCTCCATTACTAAAAATTTGCTCAGAAATGGTGGGCAGTCCATTTTATATCTCCCTGGGCCTCCTCCATTAGTGAATGAGCTGGTTAGATCATCTCTAAGACAGGCAGGGTAATGAAGTAACAAGAGGATTTGGGGGAGAGGCAGATATGGATTTGCATCGCTGCTTTCCCAATTCACTAGATGAGTAACTTAGGAGGTTATTTAGTTCCTCAACATCTTGGTTTCCTCTTCTGAAAAATGGACATGATTATCCCTACTTCATAGGGCTGTTTTCAGGGTATGAGTATTAAATAAAGTGCTTATCACAGTGCCTAGCTAAGTTCTAAGTGTTAGCTATTAAGCTTTTAAGAAAATTCATATAACTGCTTTGTAATTAAGGTAAATTAATACTTTTTAAGGTAAATCAATATTTATATAACATTTCATGAAAGAGGTACCCATAACAATGATGCTGAAAAAGTCTATGTTTGTAGTTATAAGGGGTGTGTGTGTGTGTGTAAATGTATGCATGGGTATACAAAAACACTTGTTTATTTAAGTACAATATAGTTTTCAATGCTTAAAGCATAACTGGAGGTAGGAGAGAAACATTCACAAATAAATAAAGGTCTAGAGAAAATAAAATAAAATATGAACTTAGAGGGAAAATGGCAAGAACTATGGGATATCTACAGAACCATTTATAGTAGGAGAGGTCTTCTGATCTATAATTAAAAGCATTCTCCTGAATGTGTGTAAAAGTATAAACCTTTCTTCAGAAAGCATATTGAGTCATGGAAAGATGGAAAATGAAATATTAAAACTTGTTTTAAATTACATTATGTGTTACCATTTATGAAATCTATAGTATGGGGGCTTTTGTCAAATAAGGATGCTCTGTTTGTGGTATCATCAGTTGAAAAATAAAAACAAGTGTCTTGGAGATGTGTGTTGGTCTTTATATGCAGCAGAGAAGTTTGTTACTATTTGAAAATATTAAGATGGCATTATTTCCTCAACCAGTGGTCTTGGTTATGAAATTTGGTTGGTTCATGTCCTTTTCTATCTACTTTGAAACTTTAGTGATAAAAAGGTAGCATATGGATTTGATTTTCCAATAAATTGCAGCTTTGTTTATACATATTTTGCTCACATATGGTCAGTGAGTCCTTTCTCCTCCTGCATGTATACCACTGACAAACACAGCACAGGGCTGTTGATCAATCAAGCCAGGGGATTCTGAAAAGGCCAGTGCCATCCTGTACACTGCCTTCCCTCTCCTTGCCTAATGGGCATCCCAATTCTGAAACACATTTCCACAAGGCCCCGGTAGATAATGCCCTGAACCACTGCCTAGGGGAACCTTCATCCCTGGTAAGCATGACTTCTCCAAGAAGCCTGATGGTCATTTTACTTCACATGCCATCTTTCACGAGATTTCATTTGCCATCCTGTGGGGATGTAACTACCTCACTGATGACCTCTACCTATCTCCCACCCCTGCCTTCAAAAAACCAAACCAAACCCAGAAATGATTTTCTTGAAAAGGTCACAATTACAGACTATTGCTCAGGACAGACTTTCTCTTTTCATTTAGCTTGTCCAAGAAAACCACATGGCTGACGCCCATATGTATAAGACAAGGAAAGACAGGAACTGAACTCCAAAGCATAAGCAATTGTCAGCTGTCCACTAATTACTATTACTGTTTGCAAGTGTGTAGTATGTTCCAGGTACTGGTAACTGTGCCCTTTGCACGGATTATTTTATTTAATCCCCTCAGGGATCCAGGAGGTGGGCACCATTATTCTGCTGGGGAATGAGGTTCAGAGAGATTAAGAGACTTGCCCATGGGAGCCTAGCTATGAATTGAAGGAAGGGGGATAGAAACCAGGAAGTTGTGCCAGTGAGGTCCATACCATTAGTCGCTCCGCAAGTTTTATAAGACACAGTTACATAAGCCACCAATCACTGGGTGATCATCCTGCATTGGAAGAATTTTCCTAATGATTGCAAGGCTAATGGAGTAGTACAACAGTGATTAAGAGAACAGGCTCTTCTTGAGTCAGAGTGCTCAGTGTCTGTTTCTTACTAAACCACTTCTTATCCGTATGGCTTTGGGTAAGGTACTTAACCTCTCTGACCTCAGTGTCCTACCATTCCAAAATGGAAAAACGATAGAAGCTTCTTCCAAGGATGTTCGTGAGGATTAAACATGATAAAACAGAGCACATACTTAGTATAGTGCCATGTGCCAGATGCTCAATAAACAAGACTGATTATCAAGTATTATTATTCAATAAAATCAGGATTCAATATTTGATTGTTTAAGCAGACATTGAGATATCTTTGTTTGGACGCAGGCTGTGGAGAGGAGAGAGGGCAGTTGCTTGCAAGGACAGAAAAAGGCAAAGTTCTTGGAAAACAGGTGCTCGAGCCAGCAGCTTCAGCTGAACTCATCACACAGCTTCCAGCCCAGTGGAATTACTATGTTTTCACTTTCCTATTAAGGATTCACATCTGGATATAAAGTTCAAATGCAGCCTTTGTCAGAACAAGGGCGCACAGGAGCTGCTTCCGCAGATATCTTGGCTGCTGCTCATGGTGCCCGGGTTTTATGTCTCTTGTTTTCCTCTGAATTATTTATCCTGAGCATCTGTGTTACATTATCTTTACGTAACGCCACAACAGAAATGGGAGAACGGATGCTCCCTTCTCGTTCACCCACTGACAGCAAGTGCATCCCGCAGCTTCCAGGTGTCTCTCCCTCCTTTATCCACTCACTTATCCAGCCATCTCCCTGTCAAGCAGGGCACATCCCTTCTCTTTGGAGGCTGAGTGAAGCCAGTCTCCAGTCAGCTCAGGGATGACAGACGGTCCCAGCTCTGCCTAAAGATAAGGCCAATCGATCTTTTCCAAGAGCTCCACAGCGGCTCTGATTGCCTAACCAGCTTGTACTGCAGACTGAATTTTGTTTTTCAGCCACTAAAATATAAATTCCTTCTGCATGCTTGCTAGAATCCCATGACCCAGCCTGAGCAGGAAACTTTTTGGAGACCATGACTATTTGACAAGCTAGTTCAGAGGGTCACATCTAGAGGTTTCTACAACAAGACTAAAAACACTAGTAACAATTAAACAACTATTATTTATTAGGCAGTTAATATATGCTAGGAACTAAGTCACATGCTTAGTGTGATTAATTCATTTAAATTATGCTACAGGGATCCCTGGGTGACTCAGCGGTTTAACGCCTGCCTTTGGCCCAGGGCGTGATCCTGGAGTCCCGGGATCGAGTCCCATGTCGGGCTCCCAGCATGGAGCCTGCTTCTCCCTCTGCCTGTGTCTCTGCCTCTCTCTCTCTCTCTCTCTCTGTGTCTATCATAAATAAATAAATAAATAAATAAATAAATAAATAAATAAATAAATAAATCTTAAAAAAAAAATAAAATAAATTATGCTACAACTCCATGGGACAGGTATCTTATCTTCACTTTAAACAAATGGAAGAAAATGAGGCTCATGGAAGTGACTTGTCCACATTCACCATTGAGTAGGCAGCAGAGCTAAGATTCAACCCCAAATCTCAGACCATGCTCTTTCTTACTTTTGGATTAGTGTTTGCTATGTCTTTTGTCATCCTTTTAATTTTAACTGGTCTGTGTCTTTATATTTGAAATAATTTCCTTGTAAGCAGCATGTGGCTGAATCTCCAATTTAATCCCATTTAGTAATTTCTAAATTTCAATCAGAATGTTTAGGCCACTTAAATTTAATATGATTATCAATATGTTAAATTTTATTATTTATTTTCTATTCATCTGATGTGTTCTTTGTTCCATTTTTACTATTTCCTAGCCTTCTTTTGAATTGACTGTGGTTTATTTTATATCTTACTATTAGCTTATTAGCTCTTCCTCTTTACTTTTTATTGGTTGCTCTAGAACTGACAATATATATTTATCAGACTCTGCCTTCAAAAATATTATATTGCTTCATACATTTTAGCAGAAAATATCCATTTTTTCTGTCTTTTATACTTTTTTTAAAAAAGATTTTATTTACTTATTCATGAGAGACACAGAGAGAGGCAGAGACACAGGAAGAGGGAGAATCAGGCTCCCTGAGGGGCGCCCGATGCGGGACTCTATCCCAGGTCTCTGGGATCATGACCTGAGCCAAAGGCAGACGCTCAGCCACTGAGCCACCCAGATGCCCCTGTCTTTATACTTTTATTATATATTTTACTTCTACATAGTCTATAAACCCAATAACAGGTTATTCTATTTGTGTCAAGTATTCAAATACTCTTTTAAAACTTTAAAAAATAAGAAAAAACTTTTATATTTATCCACATATTTAACATTTTTTGTGTTCTTCCTTTCTTTTTTCAGTTCCACACTCCTACTTGGTATTATTTTTTTTTGCCTGAAAGAACAACTTAAGGTTATAGTAAAAGACATGGGGTTCCATGGTCTGCCTGTGGCTATTCCTATGAAGCAATCGAGTCCCATTGTCACCACCAGGGGTTACTGAGTGGCAGGTGAGGTGGACCAGGTAGAAGCAGACAGCTTAGCCACAGCTGCATGCACAGTCATAAACTGGAAACCTTGGCCAAAATCTAGGATGGATCCTGGAAAAAGAGAAAGGTGTCCATCAGAAAATCCAGTTCAGCATCTTTTGAGTTTTCTTGCCTGTGAACAGTCCTTCAGATGAGATTGAGCTCAACATTGCAACAACATTTTAGGAGTCTCTTTCTATCCTAACCTATATTTAATGCCTTTTTGAGACAGTTGATTGAAAAGTGGAAGATGCTTCCAGCCAGCTGAGTCTTTACATTAGCTAGGGACCCAAAGAATGGGGATGTGTCTTCCATACAGAAACTACCGATCAGTACTCTAAGGACCAAAAACCAGTACAACCTTGGGAACACTGTTCAGTGGTGATCATAATGCATAGAAACTGGGTCTGGAGCCATGGCCTAGCTCCAAGAGCTAGTGATGATTATGATGGATAATAAGGATAAGTAACACTAAGGGAGGATCAGTTAGGTCAAGAAACAATCTAAGAGGTTTACCGGCAGATTCAGTTAATACTGATAACTGGGCTCAGCACCTCCTATGATTTGTGATTATTCCCACCTCCCTGCACAGAGAATTTAAATATCTTGTTCATGGTCATATAGCTATTAAGTGTTAGAAGTAGGATTTTAACCATGGAAGTTTGGCCTTAGAGTCCACACTTTTAAACACTACTATGGAATATTCCTAAGCAAGATGGAACTTCCCAGGTTGCCCAAAGCTGCTTTGCTTCCTTCTTCATATTCTCCAGCATCTTGAGTTTCTCTTCCTACTGACTTCCAGGAAGTAGTGTTTCACTTGGTTCCACTTGGTCTAAAAAAAGATCTCATCTACTTGGAGGGACAGGAAGTCCACCAAGGCTCAATGCTTCAAGGTCTTAGTTTTGGGTTCTCCATGTTGGTCAAGACTTTTGAGATCTCTTTTCATGGGCGTGTGTAGGAAGGACATATGTATATGGAAGTTCATGTTTCTTTTGTTTTCCCACCACACAGGCCACGAAGCTGCAGGCTGTAGAAACTTCTGGTCCAGCTAAGCTTTCAGTGCTCCAGTAGCTAAGCCCTTAAAATGAGAGATACTTGTAGTTTAAGACTTATCAAAATAGGCACAACTTGTAGAAATTGAGTTTCTGCAGAAAGCAGAAATCACAAAAAGACATGGCTCCTAGGGATGTGGAACCTAAATTAAACAGGCCATAATTTTAATTGACGTAGCATTCGTAGAGCAGAGGCCTGGGGTATTATCCTTAAAAAAGATTTCCCTGATAGTAGCTGAGTGGTCCTAGAGGACCCTTGAATCATTACATGCAGAAGCAGAGGCTAATGTGTCTAGAGATGGAGTACCTTTACACAAATAGGGCAGAGATCCCAGACCTTGATGATATAAAGCTTACAGCTGCAACTTATCTAGAACCGGTCCTGGGGAAGTCTTGGGGTTTGAACTGTGGAGGCTAGGGCCAAGACTTGCTTCCAGAGAGGGCATGAAATGTCCTACATGAAAAGAAAAAAGGGATGCTAAGATCCCACTTTCCTTTGGTTGCTAAACGTCTTCTTTCTCCATGGGGACTGCCTGCAGCTCAACCCAGTGATATCCCAATTAGGGGCACCTGGGTGGCTCAGTGGTTGAGTGTCTGCCTTTGGATCAGGTTGTAATCCTGGGGTCTGGGATCAAGTCCTGCATCAGGCTCCCTGCAGGGAGCCTGCTTCTTCCTCTGCCTCTCTCTCTGTGTTTCTCATGAATAAATAAATAAAATCTGAAAGAAAGAAAGAAGAAAGAAGAAAGGAAAGAAAGAAAGAAAGAAAGAAGAAAGAAAGAAAGAAAGAAAGAAAGAAAGAAGAAAGAAAGAAAGAAAGAAAGAAAGAAAGAAAGAAAAATCTCACCACCCACAACACTCTGCCTGTAATATCAAATGAAAAGGTGATCTTTGAGGTGACTGGAATGGCATAGGGAGTTCATGGGGAAGGAGAAAAGGTGTGCCATCTGGCACACTGTTAATATGGGCAATTCTGCTGCTCCTTAGCCAGTATCTTTATTCCAAGATCTCTGTCCAAGGCATCATATGCTGAATTAGGATTCTATAAAATTTTCCAACAGGGAGGAAATACAACCTACAGATAAGCAGCTATCTGAACTTGGGCACAAGGGCCAGCACTTGTCATTAACCAACCACCTTACTACCTATGATTCATACACCTTTCTGAGACGATGGGAAAGGAGAAGGCAGAAAAAATGGGATAATGTTTATTCTGCCGTTGTTAGCCTCACGAGACCATCTGATGCTCCTACGTTATATTTTTTAAATTTGGTTTCTGTTACTCTGATGTAATCTTACCTCTTACAACAAGAATTTTTTTTTTTAATGGATGATACATGATGTAGGATTTGAATAATCATGATTGGTGACCAAGGGATCCCTAGGTGGCGCAGCGGTTTGGCGCCTGCCTTTGGCCTAGGGCGTGATCCTGGAGACCCAGGATCGAATCCCACATCGGGCTCCCGGTGCATGGAGCCTGCTTCTCCCTCTGCCTGTGTCTCTGCCTCTCTCTCTCTCTCTCTCTCTCTGTGACTATCATAAATTAAAAAAAAAAAAAATCTTAAAAAAAAAAAAATCATGATTGGTGACCAAGATCAATAAGAGTCACCAGTAGAGCCCCTTGACTTAGATAAGAAGGGCCCCAGCTCTGTGGCACTTGCTTTAGAGACCTTGCATACCAAAACACTAAAAAATAATTTTTTAAAGAACACATGAGCCTTTTGCCACTCAGGATCCAGCCTAATGCACCAAGGCAGCATCGTCCATTAACTTTAACCCTCTACTCTTGTGGCTCAGCCTGTTGGGTTTGGGGAAAGGCTTCTTCACACCCACTGTGGACTCAAAACAAAAAGTGGTTACTTCCAAATATTGTCAAGACGTGTGGGTAGTAGCTATGGAATGTGGAGAGGTTTTGTGAGGTAGAACTTAATTAAAATAAAAGGAAATTTAACTCATAGAAATCTTTCTGTCAGATGGTGAGAATAAACAGATTATTCCCTCCAAAAGTACCATTTTCCATTAGGGTTGAATGTCCATTTTTCTGAATATTCTTGATTTTTCCAACTTACAGTTTTAGAGATATACACAAATTAGTATGGTATTCACAGCAATTGCATGTGGCAGGTGAAGAATATTGTACAATATTAAGTTATCTATACTATTCCTAAATGTTTAAGTATGTTGGTCTACTCCAGATACATCACCCATGAACTGTGTCACTGATGCTTTATGTTGCCAACTAGGTGGGTATTGAAACCTAATATTGCAAACAGTATTATTTTTATAAATAGAGACTAGATAATTTGATTGAAATAAAACATAGTAAAACTTTGGTTTTTAAAAATAATTGAGTTGCAATTTATCATTTTAATCAATATTTGGCTCCTAATTTTAACAAATACTTCTGGATAATTAAGAAAAATAACTTTTTGCATGCATTTGAAAATTACTTTTAGTCCATTTTTTAATATTTAATTTAATTTGCATTCCTGATTAAGTATATTAAAAATATAAGCAGATTGCATGATATTGCATTTTTGATCCTTTAGATGACTGTCAACAGAATATAAGTGAAAATGATGATTATAAAATATAATTAATAATTCTGCTGAAATGAAGGCCAGAAAAATAACGCTTGCAATAATATGTGATCATTTAAGAACTGTCCTTATTTTATTACTCCTTTAAACATCAACCATCTTAATAACAGACCACCCAGAACAGCACTCAATATTAATTAAACTATAAGTCATATGAAAGATACACATATTTTTGAATTTGCATAATGAAGACTTATTTGCCAAGGTAGGAAAATAGATTACATTTTATTTAAGAGTTTGTTAGACTGATTTATAACTTTTAAACATTTAAAGTACTCTATGTGGGCTTCCATTTATTCTCTTGTCCCACACCCCACAAATATTAGGGTCACAAATGAGGAGAACAAGAATTCTTCCAAACTCACAATTTGTGACACATGTCTCTTGAGAAGTGACCGTGATCACCCTCTGAAACAACTATTTGCAGTGCTGTCCCCTACACTCACCCTTAGGCAAAAGCTTTTAACTTTATATCAGTAGTGCCATTTTTACAGTCAAAAAGTTGTAGACCTTGATCTACATATCATTTAACCTTGACAAATTCAAAGGAATTTAGTTTTTGCAACTAACACTAGAGAATCCAGTTCACACACCTTGAAAAGCCTCAAGGATCTATTCGGCTGCTGCCTTCCTCAGACCAAACACGATTTCTATCCCCTTCTCCTCATTTTCCACTCTGGACCTTTATCTTTCTTCGCCTCCTCTTAACATCAACATTTCCCTGCTCTGTCTGCCATTCCTCCCAGGTTTGCTCTCAGCCTGGCATGAAGGCTTCCCTGTGTCCTGAGTGATCTCTTTGAGTCTCCTGCTATGGGAAGGAGCAAGCACAGACCCTTCTCTTGGAACAGAAAGGCACTGATAACTCCAGTCTCAAGGAAGTAAGTGCCCAAAGGCATGAGGTGAATTGTACAGATATGAGCTTCTTTTGCTGTAAGATGACTGTTGAGGACAGAGGTGTGAAGAATCCCAATTATGTGTACTTCCTTGGGATAAGTTACTGGGGTCACAATAATAAAACAGTTTGGAATTATGTAAAAGCTGGATAATTTATATATGATGTTTATTATTCTCTTTTTTTTAAATTTAAATTTTGTTAGTTAACATACAGTGCAATATCAGTTTCTGGAGTAGAATTCAGTGATTCATCACTTACATACAATATCCAATGCTCCTCACAACAAGTGTCCTCTTTAGTACCCATCCCCCATCTAACCCATCCCCCACCCACATCCCTCCATCAGCCCTCAGTTTGTTGTTCTCTGTCATGTTTGTGGCTTGTTTCCCTCTATCCCATTTCCTTTTCCCCCCTTCCCATATGTTTATCCATTTATTTTTGCTGTAGTTTTTCCTCAATCCATTTCAGGCAAGTAAGTGTTTTTTTTTTTTTTTTTTTTTTTTCTTATGCTGAGGAATTTTGCAGGGCCAAATAAGAAATGGCAGAAAGATGACTCTTTTCCCTTTCTCTTTTGAAAGTTTGAGCTCATGGAAAATAAGATGTTAGGTATTTCTAGGGAGGGTGAGGGTGAAATAGCAGTTTTTGAGGACAGCAAGAAAAGAAGAGTTTTGGTTTCTTTTGTTTTTGTTTTTTTCCCAATCCCTAGACTGGGATGGAAGCTAGAAGGCCCCATGAGCAAAGGCACCGCATGCCTTGCCGCATGACAGTTTCTTACAGACAGCCCCAGAGCCTTTGAGGCATGACGTTCAGTTCACTTATCATCAGGTACCCTTAACAGAACTGAATCCTAACTTTGGGATTGCCATTCTTGCCTGTGTCCCCCAAATATGACAGCATAATTGTTGGTTTTAAGTGACTTTATGAGTATAGACAAATACTCTGAGAATCTAAGAAGTTCTAATAAAGATAGGACTGAAATTCCACTCCAGTAGAATGATGGCTTATGGTTAAATATAATTTTTTTTGTTTTTAATTTTTTTTAGAAATTTAATTTTGGAATACCTTTAGATTTACAGAAAAATTACAAAGATAATATAGAGAGTGCCCATATATACCCTATCCAGTTTCCATTTTTGCTGCCATCTTACATTACAATGGAACATTTGTCCAAACTAAGAAATAGACATTGGTACACCACTGTTACTGAACTCCAAACTTAATCTAGATTTCACCAGTTGTCCCACTAATATCTTCTTTCTGTTCCAGGACCCAACTCAAGGTACCGCATTGCATTTGTTTTCATGTCTTCTCCATCTCCTCTGATCCATGAGAGTTTCTCAGTTTTCATGACCTTGACAGTCTTGAGGAGTGCTGGTCAGGTATTTTGTAGGAAGTCCTCCAGTGGGGCTTTTCTAACGTTTTTCTTATGATTAGATTGGGATTATGGGCTTTTGGAACAAATACCACAGAAGGCAAGTGCCCTTCTCATCACATCGTATCAGGGGTGTAAAGTTCTTTTTTTTTTTTTTTAAATAAAGAAAATGGACACTTCTTACACATTAGAATTTGTAGATGAAGATTCATATGGATTTGTAGATGAAGATTCATTGCTATTTATACATTCAGATATAAAAGGAGTTTAGATCACCACCTAAGAGAATCATTATTTTAATTATTACAATCGAAGAAGAATTTAACAGCTCCTGCAGTTCTTCTAGGATGGTAAACATTTTCATCAAAGCTCTGAACAGACCTTTTTATGTGTTCCACTGTGATTCTGAGACTATTTAGATAGGATTTCTTAAGTATTTGAGGAAGCCTGCTGAAATCTTGTCAAAAACAACTTCCTTACTTTCTATACTATTAATGGCTCTTATGGCCAAATAAAATCAGTTTTATCTAAGTCTTCAGGAAAAAGGAAAAAAAAAAGTATATAAACCACAAACATACCATGCATCAGAGGCTCAAACCATCATTCTCTCTTTGTAGTTTTTAGGATACAGGAACTTGTTCATAATAACATAGGAGTTCTAATTGTGTGGAAAAAAATTTAAGATTCATTATGAAAGCCATGAGAAGGACACTAACCAAGGTTATTAAAAAAACAATTATTCCTTACCTCCTTTTCACTACAACTTTCAGCCCTCAGCATCATCCAGGTCACCATGCAGGCATTAATCAAAATGTTTCCTTTAGTGTTGCTAGAAATTCTGACCCATGGAAAATGATTTATGGTCCCTTCCCAGAGATCAGATGTCTGTCTCTTAGAGAAGATGAACATGTGACCAGGGCAGAGAGCATTCACAAGGCTAAGCAACTGTTCAGCAACAGGTGCACATCTGTTCGCATCAGGATGACACCCCACCTTTGTCACACTTCCTTACTATTATAAAAGAGTTCCTATGTGTTGACATATGTCTCTTTCAATGGATGTATAGAAATCTAGGGAATTTACAGAACAGGTGTTAGCTTAATTATTATTTCAAATAGTAGTATTCTGCTCACAAGAAATGCTAGGACTGATAGTGTTCAAGCAGACAAGTTTTGGTGTGTAATAATAGAGTCAGAGTGAGAAAGAAGGTTAAAAAGGCTGCAATTACTCATAGTTCAGGGTGTCCCACAGAACAGTGATTCAGTATACTCTTGGTCAGTTTGGCAGCAAGGATATCATCTTTTGTATTTCTCTGCCAAACGAACACTGAAGTATCACCCTGCTCTCTCCTCCACTGGGAGTCAGAACTTTGTTTACCCTCTGGTGGAGTCTCTTCCAATAATATCTTTTCCACTGCTTATCTTTTTATTCACAAGGAATAGTTTGATAGTAATTTAAAGGAGAATAAAGTAAGGGATGTGTGCCATGGTTAAAACACTCAGTGAAACATCAAAATGCAAGATACATTGCAGTGTCAGGTCAATGGGTGGAAGAGCTTGGGTAGAGCTATGTAGACAAGAAATCTTAAGAACAGGGAGGAGAAATTCTGAAAGATATATGTACCCCTATGTTTATTGCAGCATTATTTACAATAAACAAAAATGGAAGTAACCCAAGTATTCACTGAAAGAAGAATGGATATACAATGGACTATCACCCAGTCATAAAAAAAGAATGAGATCTTGCCCTTTGTGACAATATGAATGTACCTAGAGGGCATTATGCTAAGTGAAATAAGACAGAAAGAGAAAGACAAACACTGTACAATTTATGTGGAAACTGAATAACAAAACAAATGAACAAACAAAAAAAGACAAACAGACTCTTGAATACAGAGAACAAACTGATGGTTGCCAGGGGTGGGGGGGGAGTGGGCAAAATAGATGAAGGGGACTAAGAGGTACAAGCTTCCAATCATAAATAAGTCATGGAGATGGAAAGTACAGCATAGGGAATATAGCTGATAATATCACAATAAGTTGTAGGGTGATAAAGATGGTGACTAACATTGATTCATCAATGTTACATATCTGAAATTAATGTAACATTGTATATCAATTACACTTCAATAAAAAAAAAAACAGAGAGCAGACAATATACGCAAATCAACTCCAAATCGTGTGCTGATTTCAGATGATTAATTAGTTGCTTATTTCAATGAATGCAAATCCTATGCTAAATGAAGTTGGCTTATACTAATGAGCCTGCTGGGTGTAATTAAAGTCGAGTCACTAACACAAAGATAAAATGAAATGCAAGTTTGATTTTGTTCTCCAAAGAAGTGGAAGGAATTGTATGGTTCAAGCTCGGGTGCAAGTTAGAGTTGTTCCTAGTAACACTTTCATCAACATGGGTCAGTGGAACCAGAATGGAACATGTATGTGATATAAGCGATGTAGTCCAAAAAAATCTCCTGGAAGGCAAGATCACTATATGTTGGGATCACTGATTTCCTCTTCACTAACTATGCAACTGTGGGGGTTTTCAGGACTACTCCCTACAGTTAAGGAGATAGGAAAAGTGTCAAAACCAAAGTCATTCTCCCAAGTTCCTCTTTTTTTATTAAAAACTTATATTAGGGATCCCTGGGTGGCGCAGCGGTTTAGCGCCTGCCTTTGGCCTGGGGCGCGATCCTGGAGACCCGGGATCGAATCCCACGTCAGGCTCCCGGTGCATGGAGCCTGCTTCTCCCTCTGCCTGTGTCTCTGCCTCTCTCTCTCTCTCACTGTGTGCCTATCATAAATAAATAAAAATTTAAAAAAAAAAAATAAAAAAAAAATAAAAACTTATATTATGCTGTTCAAAGAAAGAGAAATGACAAGCTGATCAGAGAAAGGTAAGGTGACCTCATTGTGGTGGTAAGATATTTATTTTCAACTGAAGGTATGATACTTATGGCAAGTTTTACATCATAATTACCAGGAGTCAGTTTCTATGCTAAAATGCTTTATGTAAATATATTATCTTTTAATCCTTTCAGCAATCAACAAGGAGAAAACTATCTTTACAAACTATTTTACAGACAGGTAAATCAAGGTCATGCCTATGGTCATAGAGTAAATGTTAAAGTCAGGATTCAAATCCAGACAGTCTGATGCTTACAACGCTCATGTTTACTATGTATCCTTCCTCCTTTCCTTCTCTGTCCTGGAGAAGGCTATAGAGCTAAAATGTACGAGATAAACCAAGACTGAAATCACTAGAGGAAAAGAAAAATCAAAAATCATAAGGAAAATCCTGAAATAACTAGGTACTATAACATTGGGCCATAAAATAACTGGCCAGCAATGGGTAGTAAGTACTTGATCTTATTCAAGTGTTGAAACCAATCATTCTGCTTAATGATACTTGCAAATTTGGTCCCCATTTTCTTGTAATAATAACTTACCTCCCGATCAACCATGCTAGGCACTCAGGCCCAACTTTGGTTATAGAAATATCAGAGCATTAACTTTAAGAGCTACTGGAACTACTGCTAAGCCTGAACAAAAATAAAAATGAGAAGGATAAAAAGCTGGGAGGGGGGGAAGTGTACTGCTCTTTCTTCTATCTCCCTTGGAATTTATTAATTCTTATCCTCTCTCTAGAATCATGGTTTCTTTGCCTACATTCAGGCTGATTTGGCCTTACCACTTTCACCTTCTGCCTGGACAGCAGAAAGTTTCCTGAAACCTCAGCTTTCATCTATCATCCATTTACCTACTGTTAAGTGAGGCCATATAAATGATATGAATCTCATTACACCATGGAGTGTTCAATTAGAAAACCCCCACACCATATATAGAGCTTTATTCATTTCTAACTCAAGTGAGAGTAAATAGAACAGTCTGCTTGTCAGATTTTCAGGGCCAAAAGAATGTGTACAGTGACAAAATACACATTTAGCACTGTCATGGCTATGGAGTGCCCCATTCTGAAATCCTTGTTCTTGAATTAGAGCCGAAAACAGCAGAGTTGGCCAAAGGCCTCTTTTATACCTTCAGATTTATCATGACATTCACGTGTATGTCATCTGTTCCCAGAGCTACTCACAGACAGTGTCCGCAGTAGGCAGGGCTTCTTGTCCTGGGCTATTTCTGTCTCTGTGGAACTCTCTCAATGCATGACCTTTGCTTGGAGACCCACCATCGGCTAGGACAAGAGCTACAGTTGTAGGTTCTTCCTACCCAGGGTCCCTTTCTTTCCCTTTCTCCTTTTACAGACCCATAGAGCAGTTTGAAGCTTCCCTTCACCTAGTCCTGCTCAAATCTTCCTTTATCCTTCATGGGCATTTCCCCCTAGTAAATCTCTCATATCTTTAAATCCCATCTTGGTATGTGGCTTTCAGAGGACCTGAGTGTAAATTACCATCAACTCCTCACATTTTAATATATATATATAATATATATATATTATATATATATATATATATATATATCACAATCATGTATATGTATGCATGTTTGGCCAATTTTCAAAGCTGGGCCCTACAATAATTTTGGGTGTGGTACATCTTCACATGTATGACTTGCAGATTTAAGATATGATGTTCCACACTTGCTCTGAAATCTAAATGCCTGTATCCAGTTGTTTAACTGACATCTTTACTTGCTACACGTAAACTTACCATCTCACGTCCAACAACGATTTCCCTTGCTCACTTGACATCAGACACCCTAGTTGTCTTGATGTCACATCAAATGCCAGAAATGTTTCTACTCTGGTTTTTTTGCATTTGCTGTTCTTACTGCCTGGAGTGGTCTCCCCTCAGATACGGCTTGCTTCTCTTCTTCATTCAGACACTGCTTCAATACCACCTTCTGCAAGAAGCTTCTCCTAACCACCCTAACTATAAAAGTCCCTCTCCCCCACCATTACTTGACTCTCCCCCTCCTCTGACTCTGTTCTGTTTACTTCATAGTACTTATAACTGATATTTCTTTTCTAGAAAGAAAGGGCAGAAAGAATTGAAATTAGGGAAAAAGAAAAAGGAAATGAGACAAAAATGAAAGGAAAACTAAACTGTGTTCTTAATTTTATCATACCTGTTTTGGCTTATTTAGTCAATTGTGCATCTTTAATGGATTGTTTGAATAAATGATGTTTGTACCAATTAAAAATTAAGTATTTAGGAGACTCAGGAGATAGTACCTATCTACGTGTCTTCATAAAAATGGGTGAGAATAGAGATATTGCCAAACTGAATATTTTATCTGGTAGAGTATTATTTAAAATGACCATTATGAAAAAAATAAAAAATAAAAAAAATAAAATGTCCATTATGGGGCAGCCCCGGTGGCGCAGTGGTTTGGCGCTGCCTGCAGCCCGGGGTGTGATCCTGGAGACCGGGGATCAAGTCCCACGTCGGGCTCCCTGCATGGAGTCTGCTTCTCTCTCTGCCTGTGTCTCTGCCTCTCTTTCGCTCTCTCTGAATAAATAAATAAATAAATCTTTAAAAAAATAAATAAAATGTCCATTATGAACACGATTTGAATCTATTTTCTCATAGTTCTGAAGTCATATCAGTAAGCCTTGGGGAAAGAAAAGGACTTTTGTATGCCCTTGACATCTTATCCACAGCCCACACAATAGAAATACAGTGTAATGCCTAAACATATATATGCATATGTTCTGATCTATGAATCCTACTCACAAGTCTCTATTCCACAGAAATCTCCTTAGGTAGGTAAAAATGTATCTACATGATGTTCACTTTAGCACTGTTTGCAATAATAACAAACTAGAAACAACCTTAATGTCTATCAACAGAGAACTAGCTAAATATATTCTGGCACGTACACATACTGGAATTCTTTCCAGTAGATAAGATTAGGTAGGTCTACCTTTTTTAACCTGAAGAAATGTTTGTGATTACATAAAAAAGATGGTTGTTAACATTTTGTATATATGCACATCTCTGTGTCTACTTGCACACACATAATTATTTACATATAAACACAGAATTAAAGGTCTGGGAAGACATTGCTTTGAATGTTGATATATTTCTGATTGTGTACACTATGAGCATTTAAATTTCTTTTCTTCCTATTTTTGGTAATTTTTAGATATTTTAAGAGAAAAAGCATACATCACTTTGTGGAATTAAGGAAATAAAGATTAAGGCAAACAAAGTCCACAATAAAGAATTACAGATCATTGCTGCTGATGGGAATGGAGAGTCCATTAAATGTTGTCTAGTTCACAAAACTTCCATCGTACAGAAGAGAAAACTAAGACCCAGAAGGGAAACTGAATTATCCAGTGCTCAGATTTAGGACTCTCTCCCATCATTCTCCCACTTTAACACCCAGCAGGTGCTCAGTGATTGATGTAACTGGTTGATCTTGCTGTGGCAGAGCCTGAGTGCGATCTCATTCCACTGTTGAGCTGCAGCAGAAAACCTCACAGTGAGCACAAAGATGGTTCAATTTTTCCTCTGCACGGATATGCAAGCCTCTGATTTATGTTGATTGAGACATCTTTTTCAATAGCAAAGGAGTTGATAGAAATCTTAGCTAATGTAGGTTTCTTCTGACTGGGAATATATTTAATTGCTCCTACACTCATTGGCTGTTTTATTAGTGTTCATTGAGAGAAATATTTGCCCTAATTTTACTTAGACCTTATATGAAATTTATCTTGAGAGAGGGATCAGAGCTGAGGTTGATAATAAAAACGTTCTAGACAGAATTGTTATTTTTCCCTACAAGTTTGGAGTGTGCTGCTGAGAAAGAAAGGTATTATTCAGAAAGAAAGTATGCTGATAATGAGGAATTTGAAAAATTATTTTCTATAAGTAGACAAAATGCTCACAGCATTAGTTCAGATTCCAGCTGTATGTTCAACATTGGGTTTGGGAAGCCAACTTTTGTGATCTCTTAATGACTGAATAGCCAAAAAGGCAGCGGGGCAGGGGAGGGAAGCTTGTTGGAGCTTCATGATCGTCAAAAGACCGTTTAATTTTTCAGTCTTAAATGGAGCAGAACTCTTGCATTTTGCCCAATTTCCTAGTTCAGTGGTTTACTAAGAAATGACCACGAGTTATGGCAACCAATGGCACCATCTTCTGCTCTCTTGCCTTGGCCAGAGTCAAAAGTCACAAAACCCAGTGCATCTTTATCAAAGAATTAGCAGAGCCACACCTGCAAAAATCTTTTTACCTCAACTGCAATGGCACTGGACATTAATGGAGTTGTTTGCACAAAATGAGGGGAAAAAAAGATCATGGGGAAAAATAACTCTCTACAATCATCTTTCTTGCCAACAGCTTACAGCCTGCAAAACTATTATTCAGAGAGAGAAAGTTTTGTATTTATTAGATAAGTCAGAGCCAACCCAGGAGGTGTTTGACAGGAGACATTTAATTTCCTCCTCAGTAGGACATCTTACTCAATAGACGGTGGCTCAGCTGATCCTTTATCCACCATGTGGAAAAGTGGTGGGAACTGTAAATTGATTGCATTGAGTAACCAGAGCACTGAACTTTGTTGTCCTAGGTTTGTTTTTCTTTTTCTTTTTCTTTAACCTTCTACAGAATGAGTTATCGCCACCGTAGTGTGACTCACATGTCCCTTTACCTTTCAGGACATTATCTACTTTGCACAAAATATTCCAGTGTAAAAACTGTTAAACTAAAAACGGGATTCAAATGTCAATTGCTTTGTGAGGATTTAAAAATTTTCAGTACGTCTAATTCTTTTGAAAATATGTGGCCCTGAAATATATAAGCACAGGGACACACATGACTGAAAAAGCTGAAGGAGAACTACAGTATTCTCTCTATACTTTATCATATGCCAATATAATATTTTACATCAGTATGATGATGCAACATAGTATAAAGAGCCCTGGAATGGAAGACAAAAGACTTGGGTTCTAGTTTCAGCTCTGACTCTAAATAGCTGTGTGATTTTGAACAACTCACTGTATTAGTTTTTTATGGCTGCAGTAACGAATTACTACAGACTTAGCTGCTCACAATAACCTAAATTTATTATCTCATAGTTCTCTGGATCATAAATCCAGTAAGCAGGACTGGTTTTTCTGCTCTTGGTTCTATAAGGCACAAATCAAGGTGCTGGCCAGTGAGGATGCTTATCTGGAGTCTCTGGGGAAATATCTACTTCCAAACTCATTCATTCTTTGCAGATGATTTTGAGAATTGGAGCCATGCAGCTGTGGAACTGCCATTTCCTTGCTGGCTATCAGCCAGGGGTTATTCTCAGCTTCTAGAGGCCCCCTACCTTCTTTATTGATTCCTATTGTTTTCGAACTCAGCAGTGGGTTGAGTCCGTCTCAGGTTTTGAATGTCTCCTGCCTCTTCTACTCCTGCATCTATCTTTGTGACTCCAGACAGAAAATTTTCTGCTTTCAAGGGCTCAAGTGGGTAGATTGGGCCACACAGATGATTCAAGATAAATCTCATCTCAAGGTCCAACTTCAATTGCATCTACAAAGTTTCTTTTAGTGTTTCAGGTAATATATTCACAGGTTCTGGAAATTAGAACCTGTGGACCATCTTTGGTGGGGGGGTACTATTGTTCTGCCTCTCCTATCCCCCTTCTTTTGGCTGCCTCAGCTTCTTCACCTATAAAAGTAGAGGGCTGAATAAAATCAGTGTTTCTCAAAGTGTGGGAGACTTCCTCTGGAAGACCACAATAGAAGTGGTGGGACCTGGATCTGAATGTGACTTTCAATTCCACAGATTCACACACTGAAATTATTATCCCCATGCCAGTCTCTTTCAAGTCTCCCTAAAACGCAGGGGAAAGTCTGGTGCTAGTATTTCTTCTACATTGAGCTGATACTTGCTTATGTCTTTTCTCATTAGAACGGGGAGTGTAGAGAAGAGAAAGAGAGAGGAGAGAGAAACGGGCTCAGGCCCCAAGTTGAGGTTGGGGGGGAATCTACCTAGTTAAAGTTGACAATGTGATTTTGCTTTATTGTATTCATTTAACTGCTACCTTTCATTTATGGCAAATTGATATTGGTTTTCTATTTATGATATTCACAAAATTTTAATTTAAAAACCTATGGATGTAAAAAATAAAATGAGCCAATTTAAGGAAAATAAGTAAATGATGCAGATATCTAGTAAGACTCGTCCTGTAAAGGTAGCACAAGAATGACAGAAGAAGGGAACATTCAGCCCTAGAGGGCCATCTAAATTCCTTCAAATTCTGAAAAAGTCAATTTAACCAATAGGAAAATGAGCCAAAACTTGAATAAGGACTTCAAAAAGGGGGCCAGCCACATGGCTAGTGAACATAAGAAAAGATGAACTAGAACCATAATGAGATACCAATACACACCCACCAAACCGACAAAAAGGAAAAAGTATGGCTCTACTCAATGGGGCAGGAATGTACGGCAATGGGAACTCACACGTGCTGCTAAGAGACTGTAAGGTGGTACCACAGAAAAAATTACAAAAGGCTTGCTAAGGAACAAAAAGATTACTACCTGTCCTGTGCAGCATACCCTTCCAGGCTACTGCTGTCTTTCACACTCTCAGCTATGTTGCAGCTCCAAAAATTTTAGAACACTGATAGCAATACAAATAATTCTTGCTCATAGAGAGTAAATTGTGTTCAGTGGAAAGGCAGTGATTATTACCCAATGTATACTGAGTAATTTTGCATCTATCTGTGCATTTTATTCAGTATTTTTTTTAAAAAGTTTTTATTATAATTCCAGTTAGTTAACATACAGTGTGATATTAATTTCAGGTGTAGAATATAATGATTCTACACTTCCATATACTACCCAGTGCTCATCACGACAAGTGTACTCCTTTATCCTCATCACATATTTCACCAATTCCCTCCCCATCACCACCACCTCCCCTCTGGTAACTATCAGTTTGTTCTCTATAGTTAAGAATCTGTTTCTGGGCAGCCCCGGTGGCTCAGCGGTTTAGTGCCGCCTTCAGCCCGGGGTGGGATCCTGGAGTCTTGGGATCGAGTCCCATGTCAGGCTCCCTGCATAGAGCCTGCTTCTCCCTCTGCCTGTGTCTCTGCCTCTCTCTCATAATAAATAAATAGAATCTTAAAAAAAAAAAAAAAAGAGTCTGTTTCTTGGTTTGCCTCTTTTATTTTTTCTTCTTTTTTTTGTTTCTTAAATTCCACATTGAGTAAAATCATATGGGACTTGTGTTTCTCTGACTGATTCATTTCACTTACCATAATATTTTCTGCTCTATCCATGTCATTGTGAATGGCAACATTTCATTCTTTTTTGTGGTTGCATAATATGCCATCACACACACACACTTATGTATTCATCAGTCAACGGACACTTGGGCTGCTTCTGGATCTTGGCTATTGTAAACAATGCGCTATAAACATAGGGGTTCATGTATCCCTCTTATTTAGTGTTCTTATGTTCTTTGGGGAAATACCCAGTAGTTTGATCGATGGATCATAAGGTAGTTCTATTTTTAACTTTTTGAGGAACCTCTGTATTATTTTCTCCAGTGACTTCATGCTTCTATATCTGTCAGTTCTTTGGATTCTCCTTTGAACTGGCTGTAAAACAATTTCCTTCATTGATTAATGAGTTAAATAAAAACTTTGACATGTACTGACTATATTTGTATGAAAGTCATGATTTTATATTTTTAAAAAGTCCTTTAACAGTACAAACTAGAAAATAGTTGAATATTAACAAGAAGTGCATAGCCCAGAAACTCCACTTCTCTGTATATATCCTAGAGAAACTCTTTCACACACACCACAGAAGATACAAGAATATTAAAAAATATATATATTTGTAAAAGCCAAAATGCCCTGGCAGAACCCAAATGTTTCTTCACAATAGAATGAATTAATCAATTATGGGGACGCCTGGGTGGCTCAGCGGTTGAGCATCTGCCTTCGGCTCAAGGCGTGATCCTGGACTCCCGGGATATGGTCCCACATCGGGTTCCCTGCATGGAGCCTGCTTCTCCCTCTGCCTGTGTCTCTGTCTCTCTCTCTCTCATGAATAAATAAAATCTTTAAAAAATCAATTATGATATATTCATATGATGAAATACTATACAATCAAAATGAGTTAAGTATGACCATGTCCACAATCGATGAGTAGAGAACCAGATAATGAGAGAATTCAGACAGAAAAGAATATATACTTATAATTCCAATTATGTAAGCTTCAAAAAAGAGACAAAGCAAAACTATACTGTTTACAGATACATGTTTGGGTGTCAAAACTATAAATAAAAGAAAGGTAGTAAGTATCACAAAAGTTAGGATAGTGGATACCTCTAGGCGGGGGAATGACAGAAGTGTGGTGTGGGCAATGTTCTGTTTTATTAGCTAGGTGGTGGATACATAAGTGTTTCTTTTATTATTCTTTAAAATGTACATATATGTTTCATAGTTTCCTATATATATGACATGCTTTCCAAAAAAATGTAAGTCACTGAATCTGTTATTCTGGACACTTTGGAAAAGTAAATTGCTAACTGACATGTGAGAACAAATGACCTCAGAGACCATCCTTTGAATCCTGAAGCGGGCATTCGATAATTATTTCTTCATGGTGATAATGTACATCATGGGGCGTAACCCTAAGGTCTGGCCCTAAATGGCCTACAGTACCGACAGCCTCATAAATACCACTATCCCCACCTTCTCTTTCATTTTGAAGTGTGGGATGAGGGACAGAGTAACAGAAAGCCTCAGGGAAAAGTAGAAGCTTCGGTCTGTGCCAATTCTGGAGGAGGATGGAGGCACCTCTTCAAGTCCTTCTATCAAGGAAAAGATTGGGGGGCATAGTAAAAGAAAACAGAAAACCCTAATTTGTTTTGGGGGGCCCAGATTAGGAACATAATCTACTGCTTGAGATAATGAACTTATTTGATGTCAATAAATGATATGCTGCATGCCCCTTTCACCCTACCTCTCTACTTTTCAATTCCCATTGATTTTGGAAACTGTTTATTATAATATCACTAAACTGAGATCTTAAATGTGAATCCATGTTGTAACCTGTAAATATAAATGGCACAACATAGGTACCATGAATTCACCTGTTCAAATTTATCAATCCTCTATTCGGTTGTTTCATGCAAATAAGTTTTTTTTGGCTAGTGGAATTCAGGCAAACTTAGATCTTAAAAAAGCATAGAAATTACTGACAAATCCATGTACCTTTAAATATCATAAATATACACCTAAATAGAAGATAAAGGGAGATCTTTTAACACATGAAAGCTAATACAAATTGCTCTGGATGTTAATATTAAATCACACAAAACAGAACTTTGTGTTTTGGCCCAACACTTGATAGAAACTGTACATTTCCTATAATCTAGAATTTCTATTCTTTTAGTTTAGATTACTAGAAAACCTAATAATTAAACAATCTGTAGGATAAATTAGTGGTTCCACTTGAAAAATCACAAAGTAAGGATGCCTGACTGGCTCAGCGATTGAGCACCTGCCTTCAGTTCTAGGTGTGATCCTGGAGTCCCCGGATCGAGTCCTATATCGGGCTCCTGCTTTTCCCTCTGCCTCTCCCTCTCTGTGTCTCTCATGAATAAATAAAATCTTTTTAAAAAAATCACAAAGTACCAGTGTAATGATATTATAGGTAGAACAAAGAACTGTCTCTCTTTAAATGACCATTTATCACCTCCCCTAAAAATAATCTCCTAAAGGAATGAACATCAAACTCTAAAACTGCTTAATTATTCAGGACAGTTCCTTAACGAGAATGTCGAGAAACCTTTAGCCACCACAACAATGAGCGCTATTTTGTGTCCAAGAATCCCTAATATTTGCTCAAAGAGATCTTTTTTCAGCTGTGTCATTTACTACTACAATTACTACTACTAATCCCATGACTATGATGGTTGCTACTACAAGTGAAACAGCTCTCATTTGTTCACTGCTTACTATCTTCTAAGTTCTTTATGTGAAAATTTGAACCAAATAGATAAGCCACTAATAGCAGCATCGTGTCTTAGAGTTAGTTGGTTATGGTTGCATGTAAGTTAAAAAGTATGTATAGTTAAAATTACCCTTAAATTTCTCTACATCACCCATTCAATGTAGGCAATATTTTCATCTAGCAAGTCATTTCTTAAAAAGTCAACAAAGCCATTTCTCTGAGATATTGGAACTAATCACTCTTTGGTTACATGAGGTAGTAGAATGATTTGGAGAGTCATGTGTCTAAGTTAAAGATGAACATAATGTGACCTCTATCACTTTTTAAAAATCCAAGACTTTTTCATATGTAGTGATACATCTACCCTTCTCTCTTTTTAAGTTGTATTCTCTCTATATAATTCTTGTTTGGAATAAATTAATTTTAGAGAGTTTGTAGCTTAAATGTATGTGTTTGAAATCAAAGAGCATTCATGTCACTTGAGGACTCACTGGCTCTGTCACACAAGGTCTGTAGTGGCTGATTTGTTAGCTTATTCATGACTCAAGTGAAGATTTCAGGTATTAATTTGGATGGTTGAAGACCCTGGGATTTAAAACAGTGATTAATGAGCCTTCCAACAACTGCCCAGCTCAGTACTATCTTATTTATTTATTTTTAAACACACCTCAACCAGACAATAAATCTTGCAGAGGCTTTGTAAAGAGAAAAATCAAACTCACGGAACATTTGAAATACTGATTACCATTCCTATCTCAAAGTTCTCATAATATTTATTTAGTGATGTCTTAATAGGTACAAGATCATGTATACTTTGTAGACCATGACTTTGGATATATTTCAGTCCAGGAAGAAAAAATAAGTTTTATTGTCCTCAAAATCAACAGGGAGAAGAGCCTTAAGTTCTGTATATCAGATAAATAAAATTTAAAAAGTTCTCTGTTCTTTCCAAGATGTTGGTTTTTGCTTGTGTTTCTTCTTTATAGTCTTGGTTTGACCAAGGATTTTCTCCAAACTATCATGTTTTTGAGGCATTATCCTCTTGAGTAATATTGAGAGCAACTGAGATTTGTGGAGCAATTTTAATTTCTCCAAAGACTTCTATTGTGGCACTCACCCTCCTAACCCTCAAATGTGAGTTCTTTATTTTACCAATGCAAAACACATGTAGATGGAAATCAAGTAGCATATTGAAGGTTCCCTATATATTCCATACCTGACAGAAACCAGAACCTGAATTCAACCTCCAATTCTGTGTTCCTTTAGCTAAGCTCAGTCCTGGTACTGAGTGGTTGCAAATTTCACCCTTGAGTTTTTGGAATTGTCAAGATCTCAAGAGACATGTCTCATTAAATTCTAGACTCCTATGTCCAACAGCCTACCTCTACTTGGTGAATAATCATCTTGCCTTCTTGACTGTTGTTCATTATTGCTGTAAGGGAGGAAAAATTTGTCCTCTACCCTCTTACCCTGGGGGACTTGGGAATTAAACCAACAACAGATGAACAGGAGAAAAGACATACACATTTATTAATTTTAATTTTACATTCATAGGGATATCACAGAAGGGACTATCCAAAGGAGTGGTGAGATTTGAGAGCTTACATACCCTCTTAATAGGGGAAAGGGAAGAGCAGAGGGACACTTGGAGGAGAACAAATGATTTCTAAGAAGGAAGGGGAGATAGGGCCCTTGGAAACAAAATGACTTTTTTGGAAAGATAAATGGCCCTCGTGAGAATAGATGGGAGACAGAATAGTGACAAGTCTGTGATGTCTGTCTGGGTGTGGTGCTGACTACTCTACCAGAAGAGAAGATTGGAGTAGCTCCCTGGAGGGGATTTATGATAACAGAGTACTTTTGGGAGGCTCTGCTTTTAGGCAGATAAGAAATAACAGGAATACAAATACCTTCCATATAAAATGATTCTTATGCCAAAGCAGCATATTTTGGGCTGGCATATCATGATTCTCTTTCACAGCTTTTTAAAATGCAGATTTATTGACATATAATGGACTCAGCACATATTTAAAGCATGTAAGGTATTGAATTTCAGCCTACGTATACACATGTGAAACCAATATCACAATTAAGATAATGAATCTGTACATAATCCCCAAAAGTTTCCTTGTTGCCTGTTGTAACCCATCCTACATAACAAAACAGAACTTTTTATTTTAAATAAATTGTTTTTTAAAAACAGAACTTTTAAAACTCCAAGCATGCTTCTACTCTACTGAGGCAGATTGCACTGCCATCCACCCTGATGCTAACACACTGCCCTTTCCTCCATATATATTATCTGTCATTAAGCCCCAGATACTCTGAACCCACCCACTACTCTTCATCTCTCTGGTCACCTCCCTAGTTCAAGCCACATGATCTACACTGTGGCTCCATCACTGGGCTCCATGCTTCCACTCTTGCTTGCCACAATCCATTCTGGATATAGCAGCTAGACTGATCTGTTAAAAAATAAATCCAATCAATCACTCCCCTGCCTGAAATGCTTCAATGGCTTTCCACTACCTCTGAAATAAAATGTATGCTTCTCATCATACCTTACAAGATTGGTGGTAATCAACTGCTACTGACCTCTCTAATGCCATCCCCTCCCACTCTACTACCTGCCCTGCTTCCATTCCCTACCTCCAATTCTTTGCCCTCACTCCACTCCATTGCTGGCTTTCCTTCAGTTTCTAGGATAAGAAAAACAGATTCTCGTCCCTGTGCCTTTGCACCTACTCTTGCCTCTGCCTGGAGCACTCATTCTCCAGTTCAGTGTGACTGGCTCCATTGGTCATTCATAGCTCAAATGCCATCCCTTTGAAAGAATCCTTTTAGACCTCGCCATCTCTACTCTTCCAACCCATTTCCTTATTCTATTTCTTTATAGGATTTCTAGTGTTTAGAATTACTTATTTGTATTTTTACAAGTTTATTATTTGGCTTTTCCACTGGAATATAACCTCCTTGAGGGTTCATTCTTCCAAAATAGAGTATTTTAAGCTTTTCACTCATTATCTCATTTTATCTTTATGATACATCTGAAAGAACCATTATTACCCCTGTTTCAAATCAAGGACACTGAAGCTCAGAGTTTAAATAATTTTCTCAAGATCATACAAATAAGAAATAGTAAACCCAAGTGGCCTGGCTCCAGAGCCTTCATTTTCATTTCCTTGCATGCTGCCCAAACAAATGAATTTGTTGGCTCATAATTGTGTAGTTCTGGACAAGTGGTAGATTGAACCTCTTAAATTTGGGCTTTCTCACCTGAAAAATAAGGATAATGTAGGATGTAAGAATAGTGTGACTGAGAGGAAAATTATGAGGTTATATCAGTGTAGATTTGGGATTCTCAAAGTGTGATTTCTGGACTAGCAGCATGAGTATTACCTGGGAAGTTGTAAAAATATAATTTTGCAGTCTCACTTCAGCCCCACTGTATCAGAAACTCTAGGGTGAGGCCTAGCAATTAGTGCTGTAATCCGTCCTCCAGGTGATTCTCATGCACACTAAACTGGAAGCAGCCACAACACATAGGTAAACCTTTCAGATAGCGTCCAGTACAAAATAAGTGAAAATAACAATGATTATTATAATACAGTTGGGTAAATAGTCCAGTAGTGTTCTCACTGGGGACATTGTTGACATGTTAGCAGGACAATTTCTTGTTACATAAGGCTGTTCCTCACATTGCAGTATGTTTAACATCCTTGGTGCCTAGATACTATATATCCATTATTGCATCTTCAAATTTTTTGACAAAATACGCCTCCCTTGCATTTCCAAAAAACACCTGTGGGGGAGTGGGAGACTCAGTTATGTCTCCAGTTAAGAACTATAGTTCATTAATCAGAATGGTTCCCTAATATGCTTCCTTGTTCAAGATTACAAATGTACTTCTGTCAAAGGGAGATTTGGATGTGAACTGGAAGAAATTTGAGTTGCAAAACAATGCTGATATTTTGGATTCCCTCAATTGCCTTTAAGGAGAGTGTTTTGTTTTGTTTTTTTAAGATTTTATTTATTTATTCATGAAAGACACACAGAAAGAGAGAGAGAGAGAGAGAGGCAGAGACACAGGCAGAGGGAGAAGCAGGCTCCACACCGGAAGCCTGATGTGGGACTCGATCCCAGGACTACAGGATCACACCCCAGGCCAAAGGCAGACACCAAACCACTGAGCCACCCAGGGATCCCTTTTTGTTTTGTTTTTGTTTTGTTTTGTTTTACCAGATTCTGCAGGGAATGCAAAGATGAGACAGAAATGGTTTCTGCCTTCAAGGGGTTTCAGTATAATTGGGTGAGTGCAAGGAATTGCAAAAATAATTATATTACATGGAATAGTGGAAGTCTGTAAGAGATGCCAGCTGATACTACAGTTCTGAAAGAGTGACCATTAACTGTATAGAAACTAGGAAGGATTGCTTGATGAAATCAGTATTTGAGATAAGTAAATGCCTTTGGCTGAAAGAATTTAGATTTCCTAAGATCCAAGTTGACGTGTACAATGACACTATGTCAATTTTTATGGATGAAAATAGACATATGTATGCAGATAAAAGAGAAAGAGATATGAAGACATGAAGCAATTATGAGTGCAAGAAATCCTTGCAGAACTTATGACCCACTGCTTCCCAGTACAAACAAACTGACAAAAGCTTTGCAAATGCTAGCACCATCTTTTTTTTTTTTTTTTTTTTTTTTTTTTTTTTGCTAGCACCATCTTAATAATCCTAACCATTCTGGGTAAATTCTTTTCAACAGAGATCTCTGTGTCTGCATATCAACCAGTGAGAAGTTCTAACAGCCTTTAAACAAATGCTGCCTCCCTCATCAGGAATGAAAACAGATGTTCCCATAGAATTTTAGAAGTGTTGACAGACTAGCCCCAATGTTTTCAACTTGCAAAATTCTCATGCTGTTCCTTGTTCTGGTGTCACTACAGAAATCTCAGGAAAGTGATCCCTGGGTGGCGCAGTGGTTTAGTGCCTGCCTTTGGCCCAGGGCGCGATCCTGGAGACCCGGGATCAAATCCCACGTCGGGCTCCCGGTGCATGGAGCCTGCTTCTCCCTCTACCTGTGTCTCTGCCTCTCTCTCTCTCTCTCTCTTCTCTGTGACTATCATAAATAAATAAAAATTAAAAAAAAAAAAAAGAAAAGAAATCTCAGGAAAGAGGTGGTAGGAGATAAGAGTAAATACAACCTGCAATGCTCCTTTGGGATGTTGGCATCTCCTTAAGGTTGGTATGGCAAAAATTTTGAGTGCCAATTCATATCAATTGTTAATGGCTGTCTGGAAAGGACTGTGAAGTCACAGTTAGTAAGAAAGAATGCCATAATTAATTAGCAATATCTTTCATGAAAAAAATGTTAATTTGTGATAGGGAACAAAGTTTGTCTCATATAGTTTCTATGTAAAGGTAAAAAAAATGTCTTATACTACTCTGGAAGGGATATTATTTGTTTTCTTTTTCTTTTTTTTAAAATATTTTATTTATTTATTCATGAGAGAGAGAGAGAGAGAGAGAGAGGCAGAGACACAGGCAGAGGGAGAAGCAGGCTCCATGCACCGGGAGCCCCACGTGGGATTCGATCCCGGGTCTCCAGGATAGCGCCCTGGGCCAAAGGCAGGCGCTAAACCGCTGAGCCACTCAGGGATCCCTTATTTGATCAACAGTATAATTGAATCTATTATATTGGAGACACTTGATATTGGAATTCTTCTGAAATATTTTATTTCTACAGACACATAGATCTCTGAAACACTTTCTTCCCTCCTGATAACATCTTTTCTCCATTCTGATTCAAACTGGAAGTAATAACTTGTTAGTTCATTCATTCATTCATTCATTCATTCATTCATTCATTCATCCAGCCAGTCATTCACTATCCTGATTATCTACTTTGGTATAATACCATTCCAAAACTTGGTAGTTTGAAACAATAATCATTTTATTCTTTCCTTTAATCTCTATGGGTCAGAAATTTTGAAAAGACTCTCCCAGGTGCTTTTGGCCAAGGGTCTCTCATGTGGTTTCAATTAGATGGGCTGGATGTGGGAGGGTGTAGGGATAGAGCAGCCAGGGGATGGATGGGCATCTCTTTCTCTCTCTAGATAGTTTTGGGCCTATCCATATGGGTTAATTTGGACTGCAAAGGCAAGATGTATCACATTTTGTGATGTAGCCTCTGAAGTTATACAGTGTCACTTCCACCATTCCACCATATCCTATTGGTTATAAGCCAATAAAAGTCCACTTACCTATACTGAAGGGGTGGGGAATTATTTATCACTTCTTGATAGGGATGTAGTTAGGTTTCAAAAAACATATGGGGGACTCCTGGGTGGCTAAGTGGTTGAGCCCTTTCAGCTCAGGGCATGATGCCATGGTCCTGGGATAGAGTCCCACATCAGGCTTCTTGCATGGAGCCTGCTTCTCCTCCCTTTCCCTATGTCTCTGCCTCTCTCTTTCTGTGTCTCTCATGAATAAATGAAATATTTTAAAAAACATATACGATGGCAAATTCTATTGTCACCATCTTTAAAATGATGATAATCCCTAGTCACAAATATTTATTGAGAATCTACTATGTTCCAGGCTACATACACTTTGGGAACACAGTGATAAGGAGAGACAAGGTCCTTTCTGAGGTTTATACTGCATTGAGGATAAGTGAAGAGGTAAACAATAGTAAATAAGAAAGCTAATTTTGGGTGATGATAAGTATTATGAAGAAAATTTAGAAAGTAGCGTAACTGGGTTTTAGGGAGCTTCTTTAGGTAAAGGTGACCAAGACAGGGCTCTGCTAGTGGAGTAACAGGATGAGAAGGTACCAGTCATATGGAGATCTGAAGGGACAGTATTCTAGACAAGTGGAAGAGTACATGAAGTAGGAACTAGGTTGCTAACTTTAGAGAAGGAGCAAAAGCCCTGGTGGCAGGAACACAGTGAACAAGGAAGAAGATGCCAAGGGATGAAGTCTGAGAAGTCTGAGTTCTTCAAGGCTAAGATAAGGAGCATGGTTTTTATTCCAATCCCCAAGCAAGTCCTTTGAGATGAGGCCCTTAGTTTATTCACTGTTGGAACCATAAGGCCCAGAGCTCTAATACATGGCAGGCACTCAAGTGATATCTGTTGAATTGAAAATAAATGAATGAACACCAACTCTCAAGTCACCATCTGTCCATATCCCGAGGCAAGCTTCTCATAGTGGGGATACCTTCCCAGGTGACAGTCAGGTGAGATCTTACTTTAAATCTTTAGCTTAAGATTGACTGGGCTACTCAATCGCATCTATTACCACCTAAACGAAGACACATAATAGGGAGCTAATTATAATGTGTCTTGCCCTGCTCTTGAATAAATATTTTATTGTGATGTTACAATTTGAATTTATTATCCTTTGCTAAGGAAGAAAATTAAGCATAATGAAGGCTGTTAGTCTCTTCTCTGTTCTGCCTGTATCCTGCACCTTACATCATTTCTACTGGTTTGATTAATGGGTTTAATTTACTTTGACTGGAGTATGTAGGAATCAGCAGAGGGGGGGAGGTTAGACTGTTAAAATCCTTTTAATTAGACTAATAATGTCAAATCTCCATGTGTTAGCAAGGGTGCACTATCAATTAGCTTTTGTAGGTGGTTTCTGGAAAGGTAGCAGAGTAGCTTTGAAGTATCCTTGGTGACACTAGGAGATCTGGCAAGTTGACAAATACAGCCTGGCATTACATATTTTCTCATGAAGAAGAACTTTTAGTATCTCTAAAGGTAAAAATAAATAAATAAATAAATAAACAAACAAATAAATAAATAAATATCACACATTATAGATGGACACATCCCTAGCTTGTTGTGTGGGATATCTTCTATTTACCCCTCCAGGCCTCAACTTCCTCATCCTTCTTTAATAGACCATAGAGAGAGGGCTTCTTGTACAGGTCTCTGTCTGCTGGTTGGTTTGGCCAATGGAAACCTCAGCAGGAGATCAGGGTATTTATTCTTTGATTTCCCTATGAGATCATTAGATGTATGTCTAAAGCAAGGTGTGTCCCTTGACCTAAGATCACTGCTAAGATCACTGCTCCTCAAGACAACTTTTCCTATATGACTCTCTGTCTCCAGATTCTGCTAATATCGCTCTACTTTGTCCCTTTTAGACCAAGGAGAGATATTAGTTCTCCCTCTATTATTCAGCCCTGATCCTTGCACTATCTCCATGACTCCCTGCATCCTACTCCCGCTTCTGTAAATAGTTCTTTTGGACATGAACTCTCCTTGAAATTGCCTGCTCTGAATATGCTGTTTCCTATTGGGATCCTGACTGATGTCCTGTTGTTAATGCCAATGTTTGATTTATTTTGTTATATTTTAATTTTGTACAAATTTCATTAAAGTCAATTATATCTTTTTTTTAAGATTGTATTTATTCATTCATGAGAGGCATAGAGAGAGGCAGATACATAGGCAGAGGGAGAAGCAGGCTCCCCATGGGAAACCCAGTGTGGGACTCCATCCCAGGACTCTGGGATCACAACCTGAGCCAAAGGTGGACACTCAACCACTGAGCCACCCAGGTGCCCCAACTACATCATTTAAACAGGCTTCCATGTTCTGTTTTTGAGATGAGATAGGATTATATTTAAAGAACTATATATTTTCATATGTAAGCTTTCTCCACTGCCAGTATTTGTCTTAATAAGAAGTCAAGAGTTTTTTATTGGCAGAGGGTGGGTGGGATACCATCTTTAATAGCTGAAACAAGTTCTTACAAAAATAAACCATTTTTAAAAATTTAAATTTCTCAAATATATTAAATAAATATCACCATTCAATCAATAAATTTGCTCTTGGGTAGGTATTTTTTAAATATTCATAAATCTCTATGAAAGGAGTTTAGATGGGCTGTTTATGTGGGCTTCAGTGTTTGGGTGAAGTAGATATTAGAAATCTGTTAATACAAATATCCATGTACATTATACACATGCACATAAAATGCACTGCAAGTTTTTTGAAGCTCCAACTATTTGAGGAGAAAAATGTAATAAAGCTTCTTAGCAGTAACTTCTGGAAGGTAGTCACACTTTTCTTTCTATGTATGTCAGAGAAAAGCTGAATCCATGAATCTCTGTGGGGAGAGTCCTCAGGCTCCTTGGCTGACAACTTCCAACTTCCATTCCCATGCATGTTCTCCATACCTAAGAGGTTTCAACATGTTCTGGGTGTCCCAGTTAGGGAGTGATGGGGCCTGCTAGTTTATCCAGTACCCATTTTTCAATTAAAATTTTTCTAACAGATTTTATTGGGAAAACAGAAATAGTGCTGGCCACATTGGAGCTCTGGCCAGAGAGACAGAACCAGAAGTTATTGGTAGGGTTTCTAGAAAGCATGTTTTAAAATTATGCCTTTTCCCCCATTTCTTCCTATTTTACACTGGAAATTAGATGTAATGGCTAGATCTCCAGGAATCATTTTATATCCATTTCCTTGAGAATGGATGCACATCCTAAAATGGAAGGGGAGAAGAAAGAAAATATGCCAGGATCCTGACGATATCACGGACCTACAGCAGCAACCCCCAGATGACTCACCACCAACCATGTTAACCTCTCTCTTGTTTTACCCACTGTCACTTACAACTTGGAGAAATCGATAAATACTCCTCAGAGGAAACTACCATGAGTACTCTGTGCCACTTGAGAGAATAGATTATTTTATGAAATGAGATGAATACACAGGCACAGCCATACTTTTCTACTTGAGTTTTTTCTTCGCCAGAGAACCCATCAATTCTTAGAATCTCCCTGTAAGTTTCCACGTCTAGATCTTTCTCCAGATTCTTGATATACTTCTTCACCCTAATGCTTCCTCATTACAATTTGCAATATTTTTCAATAGTCTTATTAAATGACATAATGTGTTTTAATATATGAGCATGGGTAATAATGTTGAACCTTTCACTTTCCCCTGCTAGATTGGGCATCTGTGAGGGCAGGGACTACTGTATTCTGTTCTTCAAGCATCTGGTACAGTGGCCATAACAGGACACAGGAAGAGATAATGGATGAATAAAAGAAGGGATCAATTAACAAATAAATGAAAATAAGTTAGAACGAAAGGCTTTTTAAATCCTGTAGCAATGAGGGGAACTATTCAAAAGAATTTAATTCTAATAGGGGTAGTGAGGAAGAGGCTACCTGAATCTGGTGTGTATATGATGTGGAGGAAGCAGGGGTTTGGAGGACCAGAAGACAGTGTCTGTAAACTTCATTCTGTCTTGTTCTAGAAGATGAAGTGTGACAAAGACCTCAGGTCAGGAGGAATGGCCTTGACAACCCAAACAATCTCTCAATTCTGGTCAACACCATTTATGCCCATCACGACAAGGACAACAAAATAATTGTTTTGGTCACTATTCCATCAACAAATCATTTCAACCAGTATGTACTAACAATGGGGAAACCAGGGCAACCACAACTCACTTCACAAGTGCATCTGCTACCATGGACCCCCCTGGCTCATCTGCTGGGATGTGTGAATTCTCTTCAGAAAGGAGCTCTCAAACCCAGGGGCCAAGGCACCTCTGGAGAGTGTCTCCTGGGTTTGCCAGCTGTCCTTTTAAGCATTCTTGCCCTTCTGGTTTCTTGTTCTGCAGACTCACTTATGAGAAGCGTTATGCAATCATTTGACCCTGAGCCAAGGACACACGCCCACAGAGGCCCCAGCTAATGTGAACATAAAGCTCTCTGCTTTGTGGGGGCTGAGTCTGCTGGGCTAAGCAGCTTCCTAGGACTATCAGAAGGTTGCTGTTACTCACTGTGCAGTTGTTCTATCATATTCTTTTCCTAAGAGATGGACGAGCCTTTGCAGACTAAGCAGTTATTTGCACTGCCCTAGTGCCACATGGGTTTGTTTATAATGTTACCAAAATGTGTTTCACATAGAATCCAGAGCTTTACAAGGCTCCATATGGTGATGTGTACTCTCTTCTTATCTGGAGATCTGAGCCACTGTGATTTATGTGAATCCACTTAGCTTTCGGGTAATAAAATCAAACCCACAACTGGTCAGAGTTTCTTTTCTTACATAAGCAACTTTGCTTTCTTTCAGACAGTGCCAGGCAGTGAGCAGGTTGGCTATAGGGGGAAATAATACAGATGGCATAGCAAAAAGGGACACTCAGTTAATAGTAGGGTGACTATGTTCTGAGGGCTTGACCTGTGAATCACTCATGTGTCGTTCTTTCAAAAACTTGATCATTTAGATTCATTAAGTGCTACATTTAAAAGGAACAAGACTGTTAACTGTATTTTAATAAAGTTTAAATACTTAAATATGTTAATATTTTATTAATAAATATTAGAATGTGGGGTACCTGGGGGGCTCAGTCTGTCAGGTATCTGCCTTCAGCTCAGGTTATGATCTCAGGGTCCTGGGATCCAGCCCTATGTGGGGCTCCCTGCTCTGTGGGGAGCCTGCTTCTCCCCACTCCCTGCTCTTATGCTCTCATGTCTCTCTCGAGCTCTAACTCTCTCCCCCTCTCAAATAAATTCTTTTTAAAAAATAAAAATAAATAAATAAACATTAGTATGTATTTGACTCTAGAAGTAGGTTATCATTACCATTGTTTTTAAATAGACTAGGACTTTGGAAGAAAACCTTGAGGGATTTTGAATCCTATTTACAACTTGTTTTACAAAGAGAAATACATTTCATTCACATACTTGACAACTCATATTTAACTATACATATCTACATTATCAAGAACATGTTTGCCTTGAGCCAGGGAAAACAGAATCCCAACCCAGTTCATACTGAATGCCTGCATCATAGAATACTGCATAGAGATGGACATATGCATTGGAATTATTCATGCTGCTTGTATACTTTGGGGGATGAACAACTTCAGAATTTTAGTATCAAATCTAGATTTTTTTTTAATTAACTGAGAGCAGAGGGGTAAATGATCCAAAACAGCAGAGAATCTAAAAATAACTTAAGTTTAACTGTGGAATATGTTAGACATCAAACTCCCTCCAGATGCATTTAGTTATGTTTTACCTAAATTCATATTTAATTAACTTGAGTAGTTATTAATGAGGGGCAAACTAAGTTATTGGGTAAATATGAGTCTGAAAGAAGATCAAGAGGTGACATAGATTCAAATACCAGATACAATTCCATTTTCTGTTGCTTTTTAACTTCTAGGCAAGCTTATTATATTAAAGGACCTTATATTAAGCTTATTATATTAAAGCACTTTTCGCATTGCTCTCAGAGAATAAATCTTTTGTTCATATGTCAGCAACTCAGATGTTAAAGGATTACAAAATACAGCCAAATGCTAGTTTTTATCAGTCCTAGCTACAATTAGCCCACCAGTTCATTCTATATTTCAAGCAAACTTAACAAATTAGACTTGCCCCCAAATGACTTCCAGTTTCCCAAATTTGTGCTGCACTATTTTCTTTGCCAGATAAACTTTCTCTGCCCCTGCCACATGAGTTAAGTCAGGAGGGTGGGGTAGCAATGACTTCTGAGGTTTGGAGTCTGATAGAGAGGACTCCCAAAATAGCAGTGTTAATTGCAAATAATAATTGAGCCCTTCCTCTATGACAGTCATCGTGATATGTGCTTGACATGTATTACTTGTAACATTTTGCATTGTGTTAGGGTCAAAATTATTTGAGGGCCTGTAGAGCAAAGACAAATCGAGTTTGTGTCTCAAACACTGAAAAGTATACAACATCTTCTATTCTGGAAAAATCTAAGATTCAAAGCAAGGCAGAGAGACAGAGAAATAATACTGGTAAGAAAGACAATTAGAAAAATAACTTACCTTAAATAAATAAAGTGCTAGTTTATGAGCTATCTTTGTCTTCCACATTTGCCTTGTTTTGTGACTTCATTCAAGTCCCAAAGTCTGTTTCACAAATCTTAAAGTCAGCACAAGCCTTGGGACTAATGTTACACACTTCAGATGACTAAACCCAGCTGTGCGGTACAATGACTGACCATAAAGTCCTTGTATCTTTGTACGGGACATTGCAAAACACAATAGATGGGATCTAGCTTACAAAGAAAGATAGAACAGACTCACTGAATTTTAGGAGACCATTGCATCCTGTTCTGCCTTTGGGTTGCCACTGTGCTCTGCTTGTTCTTCTACCATGAATTTCTTTCTGCATTGAAGGTTATACTTGGTATGTTTGTCTAATCCCTCTACTAAACTCTATTCAATTTAAAATGAGGGATGGATTTTATTTCTCCCTAGGAAAAAAGAATGACATGGCATTTAGCCCAGTGTCCCACACATAACTGAAACTCAATAACTGTCTCTCGAATTGAATTTTGCCCACAGCTCATATAGATGTGAACACACTTAACAGTTATTTAAGAAATAGTATAGTCTAATGGTCAACAACACATTACTCAAGTTCCAATCCTGATCCTGACCCTTATAAGATGTTTCCACTTGAACAAGTCTCTCCATGCCTCAATTTCCTCCCAAGTAAAATTATACTAATGATGGTGAGTCTCAAATATGTTAATACATGTAAAACATGTCAAACAATGCCTGGCATCCATGTACCACTTTAACAGATGTTTTATTATTATTATTACTATGATATCATTCCTAATTTAATTGCCCAGGAAAATTACACTGGATTGAGGTTCCAAAGGAAGGGGAGATAAAGCTTCCATGAGTTAAGAAGAACATTATTTGCAAGTGATCACAACTTTACCTTCTATCTTCATGCCCACACAAGAGGAGAAGGGGAGAATAGGAGAGAGGTCTTCCATATGGAGACCCACTATGGAAATGTAATCTCCTATTCTCTATCAAGAAAGGGCCCTTGCCCAATCCCTCATTGCAAAATACTCATAGCAAATTAAACAGACAGAACTTGTGGAAGGGTAGAGTATGGTTTACCTCTCAAAATGCCTGAGCTTTTGCTGGGCTTTACTTACGATTTCACTTTAATTTGGAATACAAGACTCAGGAATGTTTTGTGATTGCTGTCTGGTCAAGGACAGCAAACAAATCTAGTGGATAACCCTATCCCATCAGATAGCAGAAAATCACAACTTAGGCTTCCACTTGACTGACTAGCAGTCTATAAATTATTATTTTTCTTTTAAGTGCTGATTAGGGATAAGATGCCAAATTTACTTTGAAAAGCTTAAGAATAGTAGGTATTCCACAAACCAATCAACCTTGACTTTTCTTCATCTGACCTCCCTCCCACTCCCACTCTTCTTTCTCCTTAGCCCCCATCTTACCATACCTCTCTACACCTGTGAGGAGGGTATGTATAATAGGATCAATGAGTTGGCCAGAGGGGCCCAGCTCATCCTTTTTCCTAACTCCTTGAATACAGGTCTTGTTTAAATACTCATTAACTGCAAACATTCCTTAGTGGAGCCTTTAACACATTGTTTAATCTTTAGCAGACCAAGTAGACCAAAAAAATAAGGATTTGGAAGAATTGAGATAAATGAGATAATTTTGGTTTATAGCTATGCATTAAAACTTATTCCCTGGGGAGAAAAAAAATATATATATATATATTCAAGTCCACAAGGAACATCTCTCTCTCTCTCTCTCTCTCTCTCTCTCTATATATATATATATATATATATATATGTGTGTGTGTGTGTGTGTGTGTGTGTAATCTCAACAAAATCCTCCAACTAGAAATTGCACAGGTTTGTTGGACTAGCAGAGAGGAAAATATGTAACAGTGTACAGGTTGAGTAAATTTTGAGAGGGCTCACCCATGTAAGAGTGGGAGAAAGTCCCTTAAACCGGAGCTAGGGAATAAGAGTGAGTGTGGGGCACGTGGCCAGTGGGGTACATTTTGTGGAGAATGATATCTACAAAATGACACCATCTTTGGATTACCTTCCCCATGAGTTCTGTGGACAAAAGCTAAATGTTTCAATTGCATGGTTCCTGTTGTCTTCTCTAGCAACTTTTCATTTTCCTCTTAACAAACAGTACATCAAGATATTACTTTAAAGATTGTGAGGGCAGCCCCAGTGGCCCAGCGGTTTAGCTGTCTTCAGCCCGGGGTGTGATCCTGGAGACCCCAGATTGAGTCCCACGTTGGGTTCCCTGCATGGAGCCTGCTTCTCCCTCTGCCTGTGTCTCTGCCTCTCTCTGTCTCTCATGAATAAATTTTTTTAAAAATGTGAAAATGTGACATTTTTGGGAAATATGCTCTAGTGATGCTTTGGGGCCATTTTCCCCTCCCATCCATGCAGCCAAGTCACATCTAAGAGCTTTGACAAGAGAGGAAGAGGGTGGAATGCATTTAAGAACTGGGATGGAAGGCCAATGGAAATCAAGTTTTGCTGAGCAGAGCTATTTATTTGGTTGTCACAGGCAATTCAAATACTTACTCTAAGTACTGGAAACACAGTGGTGATTTAAATCTGATTTTGCCCTCAGTGTGTGCAAGGGCAAAAAGAAAGAAAGAGAGAAAAATAAAAACAGTCCAACTCACAAATGATAATAGAAATGTTACAGAATCAGGAAAGGAACGTGGATTAGCAGAAAATGGGAGATGGGGAAAGTCGTTGGGGGCAATCCAGGGAAGAGGCAACTATTAAAAAAAGATTTAATTATTTTTTTGACAGGGAGAGAGAGGGACAGAGAGAGTGAACCAGAGAGAGAAAGTGCATATAAACAGGCAAAGTGGCAGGCAGAGGGGGAAAGAGACGCAGGCTTCCCACTAAGCAGGGAGTCAGATTCAGGGCTCAATCCCAGGACTCTGAGATCAAGACCTGAGCCAAAGGCAGATGCTTAACAGGCTGAGCCACCCAGACACCCCTAGAAGCAACTTTTTAGCTGGTCCAAGGTCAACAAGGGTGAGCAAGAAGACTGCCTTAATTGAGGGAACAGCCTGAGCTAAGTCTTGCAAACAAGAAAGAACAGAGTCCATGGACAGTTTTGGGAACCCTAAGGACCTTCAAAGGAAGTAATCTGGGGATTAGTAACAGTATGTGTTTATTCTAGTGCTTCTTTGACACTCCGAAGGAAATGATCATAATGTTTTCTCTTCACACATCTCAGTTAAAGCCATCTGCTTCTAAAATTTTTTCCAAACCCAAGGGTGCAAACACCACATAGTTACCAAAATTCTTTAAGTTTACTTAGGAGAGGAACATTTGTTTTTTTCTTCTGATTACTGACAATGTTCCTAGTTGTGTCCTTTTTATCTCATAAAAAGAAACATCTTCTAAAATTTTAAAAACTTTTTAAAAAGACTTTGTTTGAGAAAGAGAGAGAGATAACATAAGCAGGGTGGCAGGGGAGTGGAGGAAGAGGGACAGAGGGAGAAGGAGAAGCAGAATCTCCTACACAGGGCTTGATCTCAGGACCCTGGGATTGTGATGTGAGCTGAGGGCAGATGCTTAACCAACTGAGCCACCCAGGCACCCCAAAAAGAAACATCTTCTAATCATACAAGTAATACATACTTACTGGGAAAATATAGAAAAGCATACAGACAACAATAGAGTCAGTCATGATGCCATCACCCAAAGATACTCTGTTAATATAGTGGTATTAATCTCACGGTGCTTTATATAAATATATATGTACTATATGTTTGTATATATGTATGCATATAATGTATATTTTAAACAAAGTTTAAATAACAAAATCAAACATACACACTTAAGAATTTTCCATGTCTCCTTGTCATGGCATTTCTTTCTGCAATATGATTTATTTTGGATAGTATCCCATAGTATGGATAACCTATTTTTAACTTACTATTGACCCTCATAGAATGTTCCTAATTTTCACTACCTTTGACTATTTTTTGACTAATTAGAACTTGTTTGGCCTTCCTCTTGTCATGGTTAAATCCCCACATAGGGATGGCTGGGCCCCTCTTTTGGAGACTTGATAAACTAGTCCATCTAACTGAGCTTGATGAAAGTCAATCCAGAGCCAGGCAGCTTTCAAGCCTGCTAAGTAATGTCTGTGAGAAAACAGGATCTATAGGACATTGTGGGGTACAGGGGCAACATGTCTTAGGGCACTCAGCCTTCCTATGCCACTGCTCTCTCTTTTCTCTATATGCAGTAAAGGACAGAGTCTCAGATGTGGTTTGGGGTTCCTTTTAATCCGTTTCTTTTTTTTTTTTTTTTAATCCGTTTCTATTACATTATACTTGCTGGTTTTTCTAAACTGTGAACGGCTGTGACTTTTCCCCAAGCAGTCAGATAACCATTGTCTTATGGGAAAATTTATGGGAAGAAATTCAGGTTATAAGAGGAACATGGGGCGACACTTTGCTATAATAATCCTTTTACTAGCTGAGGCCCAAAATGTAGGACTGAGTTAAACAACATGATTAGAATGAAATAAATAATGACAGCTAAGAGAGAAATAGGTTAGAGGGATGTTATTTCAGCCTCCTCAGAAAAGAGATGAGATGTCTTTCATAGGAAAAAGGCCCCTGAATTGCGTGTCCAAATAAAAGAAGGAAAAAAGAAACAGAAGTCCCAAGAACATGCTAGAAAAGGGGTATATGATTTTAAACAATATGTTATATGCAATGGGATTTGATGACTGGGAGAGGCACAAGTGTGTGAGCAGTTCTGGTTTTCATGGTTGGGACCAGGGGTCTGCAAACTCTCTTTAACAGCTAGCCGGTAACTATTTTAGGATTGATTGGTAGGTCAGACAGTCTCTCTCACTACACCTTGACTTTGTCATTTTGATTAGAAAGCAGTCACAGACAAAACCTACACAAATGGGTAGGTCTGTGCACCAATAAACATTTATTTCTAAAATCTGGTGGCAGCCTGGATTTAACCCACAGTCCAGTTTTCTGATCCCTGCTTTATTATTATTATTTTTTAAGATTTTACTTATTTATTCATGAAAGACACAGAAAGAGAGAAAGAGGCAGAGACACAGGCAGAGGGAGAAGCAGGCTCCATGCAGGGAGCCCGATGTGGGACTCGATCCCAGGACTCCAGGATCACACCCTGCGCTGAAGGCAGCCGCTAAACCATTGAGCCAACCCAGGGATTCCCTGATCCCTGCTTTAAACAAACAAAATGGTTGCAGCTGTCAACCTTCACTTCCTTTCTCTATGACACGGAAGTCACACTTTCCCGGTTCTGGTTGTTACGAGATTTACACGATCATGGGAGATCCCAACACAATACTGGTCTGAGATCCACACCAAATGTTCACTTAGCCCCTACCCTTCAAGTCAGTGATCATTATCTACAAGCAGCATTGCCTCAGTTACATATACAAATTAAAGACCGAAAAACAGGTAGAAAAGAACATGATAAATGGAAGGTGGATATTGATGTTGTTGGTGCTTTTTCTATACACAGCATTTAGGACAAATTATTAAAAAGCACCATCTTACAAACTGAAGAAACAGAACAAAGTCCGACTGCAGAAACAAATGGACTCAAGTTGATAGCAGGTAATTTCCATGACAATAAGCTCATTTTCTTTCTTGACTTGAACTAAGCTTTCTGAACTTCAAAAAATATCCTTACTTTTAAGAAGTGAAATTAAATAAAAGAGTAGAAGCAGAAACTTATTTGTATAGATGAATGGTACTTCAACTGAAAGTGTAAAATAGTTCGTTGAAGATGATTAATTTCAGTCAGTATGGCGTCTTAATTTTGGCTGGAAGTGGAGTCACCATGGTTTTACTTCAGGAAGTTCCTAACGGCCTCTCTGTACAGCCCCACTACAGACTCTTTGAAGCATTTCTAAATGAGGTAATTTTATTTTACACTGGGTTTCTTGTAAAAATTATTGTCTTTCTGTACATCTAATTAAAATAAAGATGTAATAAAGAATTTACTGTTTTAATTAGGGCATAGATCTTAAAGCAATTAAGGCACCATTAATAATTCTTTAACAGACTCTTGCACAAGATGAATAAAAAGATTTTTACACCATGAAAAATCAATACACATTACTCATTTGCATTAACAAAGCTACACAAAGTAATCTGAGTCTTCATTAAATTATTTCTCCTGTAAACCAGAGGAGTTTGGAGAGCCATTAGCTATTTATAACCTAGTGGAACTTCACTTAAAAGGGAGAAATCTCCACACCTAGGTACTGGGAGCAACGCCATTTAAATGCAGAACTAAGCAGTGTCAAAATGTTAGTGAGTGGAAAGCGATTGATAAATTCCCCAAGAGGAACTTCATAATGAAAGTCAGCCACCATCATGATGTTCCAAATGGTTAACAACTCTACTTGAAAAATAAGTCAAAAGTTCTTTTCATGAAGTTGTGATAAAGGTTCTCCCACCACTATTCCATACCTGCCTTCCCACTTTCTTCTCTCTCTCTCTCTCTCTCTCTCTCTCTCTCCCTTCCTCCCCCACCTCTGCCCTCCATATTTGGACTGTCTTCCAGACAACAACATCGAGGAGCCAGGAAGACCAGTGACCTTAAAATGCAATCAATAATGAGGGTATCTCAAGTAGTATTTTCAGAGTTTGGTATTTTCTTTAATTTCATCTATCATTACAGGAGAATCTATGAAGGACAAAAAAAAAATCCCACAAAAATACTCGGGGTAATTTTTTTTTTTTTTTTTTTTTTTTTGTAAAAAAGGAAAGGCTATGATGTCTTAAAAAAACATTAAGAGGGAGAAAAAAAATGTTTGGCAACTTTAATTTAAGCCATGTTGTCCCTAATTGATCATGTGGAAACCACTGTGTAGCCCTACACATGAAAGCGAAGGCCTATGGCCATGGAATGTCTAATTCCCCAGGGGAAGAACTTTCTATGAGATTGAATGACCAAATGGATAACTGCAACAGTGATTCTGAGTCTTTTTAACGGCTGCAAAGTTAGATCCTGAGGTGACCAAAGACGGCAGTATATGTAAACATACGTCGTTGCTGGGTTACTTGGTAAAGCTCTCAGCATGGCCAGTTTTGATGAATGGTCAGTAATGAAACTATGGGGTAAGTCAACAAATAACCAAACCAGTCTGTGCAAGAGCTGTTTCTTGGGCCTTGGGGAAATTTGCTCTAGGAGCCTTCTAAGAACTTAGAATTTGTGAGATGTTCATAAACTTGGAAGGAAGGAAGGAAGGAAGGAAGGAAGGAAGGAAGGAAGGAAGGAAGGAAAGAAAGAAAGAAGAAAGAAAGAAAGAAAGAAAGAAAGAAAGAAAGAAAGAAAGAAAGAAAGAAAGAAAGAAAGAAAGAAAGAAAGAAGAAAATAAATCATCAAGGGGTAGGTTTGCAGTTACTTATCTCAATTTTCACAATTTGGCCAAAAAGAACCCTCTCTGGCTGGAGGCAAGTGTATGGCTCTGCTGCAGGGTACCTCGAAAACTCTGCATGTGTTTCTAGAACATGCTGCTATGCCACATTATACCGTAATGAAGCGAATTTTGACTTACAACACCCAATATTTTCAGTTTCTCTATGAACCCTAAAATATTGAATATTTTCTATAATTCTGCTTGCCATAGATGGAATTAGCTATAATATTAGTGTATTTAAAAGATCATGAAGAAATACCTCAGTCCTACCTACTAAGAAATACAAAGGCACAGATACTAACAAAAACATTGCCTATTACATTCTAGGGAGACTGCTGGTTATCTTCCCCATAGCTGTCCTTTCATTCTTTCCAAGTGAGAGGACCCACAAATTCTAAATGAACTCGTAACTGAGCATGGCCTGGTTTGTAATTTCTATCCAATAATATGCATGGGGAAACTTCATGAGACATCTTCCTTAAAAAGTAACTGATCATGGCCTTTATCTTCTTAATCATCCCTGCTTCCTGCTCCTGGAATGTAGATGAGATGGCTGTAGCTGAAGCAGCCATGTTGGACTACGCACTGACTTTGGAAATGGAAGCCATATAAACAGAGCATCAGGACAAAAGAGGCTGGCCTATGAGAACTTCACAGAACAGGAATGGGAGGTTCTAGGGGGCCCATACGGCTGATTATATCCTCGTTGCTAAGTGAACAAGTGTGTGGTCTATTGTGACAAAAGAGGGTTTGCATTTGGATTCTGCAAATATCATAAGGATAACCCTGCTCTGCACTATCAGGGATGTATTTTCACTTGTGATGTAATTTTGAATCTGTAGCTGCATTTCCTCACTTTTTTCTTTATAGCTTTTGAGTTTTGATGGCCAAAGTATTCTCCTTTTTAAGATTTACTGAAAAAAAATTAATTTCCTTCAGAATGGTTGTATTTTCTTTTTTTTTTTTTAAGATTTTTATTTATTTGAGAGAGAGAGCATGTGTGCATGGGTGGGTACACATGAATGGGGGGAGGGACAGAAGGGAAGGAAAGGGTGAGAATCTCAAGCAGACTCTGTGCTGAATGCGGAACCCAACATGGGGCTTGATCTCATGACCCTGTGATCATGACCTGAGCTGAAATCCAGAGTTGGAAGCTTAACCAACTGGACCACCCAGGCACCCCTTGGGTTTTCTTTTTTTAATATTCAAATTTTGTATTCATCTAGAATAAGTGATACTTGTTCATATAGTAGAGTATATAATTAACACTAAAGTTAATTTGAGTTATCCTCAAGCAAGCATTTTTCAATACCTCCTTCTCACTACCATAGTGAATTTTTGTTTTCAGAAGGATATAAATTTCTATTTAATAGAAGAAACACAAATAATAATAGACCTATAGAAATGTTTACTAGCAACGCTAATAAAAGTGTTTTGCATATTAAGTCAAAATTGAAAAAAAAACATTGCTGACTTGGGTATGTTGACACAGGTACTCTCTTATCTTGATGGTGGGGCTGTGAATTCCCTTCTGGAAAGCAATTTGGCAATGTTGTACATGAAGCTTATTAAAGTTCATACTATCTGATCTAGTAATTCCACTTTAGGAAATCTATCCTAGAGAATTAGGTTCAATAATTTAGAAAAGGGGGCAGCCCAGGTGGCTCAGTGGTTTAGTGCTGCTTTCAGCCTAGGGTGTGATCCTGGAGACGTGGGATCAAGTCCCACGTTGGGCTCTGCATGGAGCCTGTTTCTCCCTGTGTCTGTGCCTCTCTCTCTCTCTCTCTCTTTCTCATGAATAAATAAAGTCTTAAAAAATAATTTAGAAAAGAAGTTCAAAGATACTCATCTCATAATTATTCTTGGTAATGAAATATTTTATTTTAAAAACTCTAAAAAAAAAGTCTTAAATGTCTCTCAATAGAAAAAAAAAATAACCAATGGCACATTTATCACTGGGATATTACAGACCTGTTACAATGGAGTTTTTTTATGGTAATGATATGGGGCAGTGGTTATTATAATGATGAATAAAAAATAGCATATATGATTTGAACTTCAGAAGGCACAGTGAAATGACTTGAAGGAAATGCACTATATTAATCAGTTTCCTGAGACTGGGGTTAATTTTTATTTTCTGTTTTATATTTTTCTGCATTTTCAATTTTTTTAAAGACTTTATTTTTAGAGAGAAAGAGAGACAGAGATTGAAGCGGGAGGGGCAGGGAGTGGGGGAGAGAATCTCAGGCAGACTCCCCACTGAGCACAGAGTGGACCTGGGGCTCCATCCCATGATCTTGAGATCATGACCTGAACCGAAATCAAGAGTCAGATACTTAACCAACAGAGCCACCCAGGTGCCCTATGAACATGGACTTTTACTGTAAATATAAGGAATGATTAAAAATGTAAGTTGATTCTGGGTCCCACTTGGAAGAAAACAAGTAGCATTGCTTACAAAAAATTGACTTAACCAAAATTTTCCCTCTCTGGGTCTGTTACATGCAACATTATTACGGTTTTGCTGCCAAATCCAGAATTCTCTCTTTCATTAATAACTTGATGAATGTGAAATGAGTTATAAACCAATTATAAAAAACTCATTACTGCCTAATAGACATAAAATAACATTAACGCTGAAATGCATCTCTTCGTGCGCTGACAGACAATCTTGCTGATCAAACTGTCTGGAAAATGAAGCTCCCATCATTTAAATATGCCAAATCAGGGACTCTCAACAGAAACTTAGTTACTTTGTTTTCTGGCAATGGGTTCTCTTGGTTAAGTACTAAATGATCATTAAAGCTTATTGAGCAAAGACTGGTTTTATCTAAAGGGGTCTGAAAGTTTAAAACTAAAGACCACAGAAATACTGACATTCTGGTACTCTAAAATTGGATTGGATTGATTGCCTCAGTATCTGATTGCCTCAGAGTGACATTACTTTAGAATAACATTCTATTTGATATGATTGAATATAGAATAAAATACTTTATTCCAATTAATTCCAGGTTTTAATTTACTATGGAATCCTAGCAAATTTAAAATGACCATGAGGCATGCCCAAAGACTTATCTACAGAAGTATTCCTTATAGTAATATATTAATGAATATAGAAGAAAACTTAATGTCTAACAATTGAGCTTTTTAAAATGATTTTATTTATTTATGAGAGACACAGAGAGAGAGAGGCAGAGACACAAGCAGAGGGAGAAGCAGGCTCCCTACAGGGAGCCCCATGTAAGACTAGATCCCAGGACTCTGGGATCACAACCTGAGCCGAAGGCAGATGCCCAACCGCTGACCCATCCAGGCATCCCTAACAATTGAGCTTTGTAAAATATAAATTACGTTTCTATAAAATGAAATCCTACTCCATCATTCAAAAAGTGTTGACAAGGAATATGGAGTCAAATGGGAAATGTAAGTATACATTAAATAAAAATGCAGCTATCAAATTGAAATCTTTATACATATATGTGTAGAATTTTCCCATCACTATCTACATAAATTCATATATAAATATATGCATAAAAATAAATTTTGTCCCCAAACATCATCTGTAGATAATAGTATCATAGTTAATTTTTATCTCCTTCCTTTTTGTTTTCTTTAGTTTTTAAATTTTTTTTTAAATTTTATTTATTTATTTATTCATGAGAGACACACAGAGAGAGGGAGAGAGAGAGAGAGAGAGAGAGAGAGGCAGAAGCAGGCTCCATGCAGGGAACCTGATGTGGGACTCGATCCTGGTACTCCAGGATCACACCCTGGGCCGAAGGCAGGCGCTAAACCGCTGAGCCACCCAAAGATCCCCAGTTTTTAAATTTCTTACAACAAAAATAGATGACCCTAAATTCTTCATAATCTTCTCATCCATGACCCCATTAAATAAAATATATTCATAATAAAGATATATTTCAATAAGTGTTAAAGCATAGTAACAGAGGCTAAACCTCAAAAGTTCTGAAATATTTATTTATGCAGTGGGGACAAAAACTATTTGCAAACCACCAACAGTTTTTCTATTAGTGGTCATAGATGTCTTTTATAATAGAGTAAAATTGGCCCTTCAGTGGGACATTGGATTATGCAAAGGCCAAACCTTACTGGAGTAGCCACCTGTTCAACTAAGATCAGGAGAATTAAACTGCTCTGTATGACACTGCAAAAGTTTGTCTTTATTCTGTGTTGAATTTTCCCTGTGAGGTTTTGTTTAATTGAGAAGTGAGCACGGAACACGGAAGAGGGGACAGTGAGGGAGACAAGTTTCTCTTTCCTACCAGACTGGCCCAGGGGCGGTAGGGTAGTTATCTCAAAGGCTTGAGGACACCTAGGTGCTAAGTGTGCAGAACACAAACAAAAGGACTATCCAGTGGGCAAGATGATCAGAAACTTCTCTGCAAAGGCTTGGCTTTCCACCTTCCAGAGCTTCCAAATCACCACTTTGCAGTGTAAGACACAGAGCAACTACAAACAAGGATATGCTCCTTGTCAAGGAATATTAATGAGCTGAGGTTGATGTTACAGAAATAACTTGGAGGATTGATATTCACTTGGATTTAGAGGGCAGGATAGCAAATGTTCGTGTCTCTCTCTTTCATCATCTGACATTATGTCCTCTATCAGTTAGGAATGCATTTAGCTCCAAGTAATAAATCCAACCAAGCGTGACTTAGGAGTATAGACATGTATTTTTCCATGGAATGACAGGGAAGCTGGTTTAGTGATTCAGTGAGGTCACCAGAGACTCAGCGTCTCCTTTCTCTCTGTTCTGTCATCCACAGCATGCTGGGTTTTGCCCTTCGGTTTGCTGCCTCATGATTACAAGGTGGCTGCCAAATCATGACAGTAATAGTATATTTGCATTCTAAGACAGGGGAGTAGGAAAAGAACAAGTACTCTTGATTTTTTGTTGTTGTTGTTAAGCAAAAAAGTGAAAACTTTCACAGAACTTCCATCTTTACCTTTCTATTAGATCTGTCACATGAATACTTCTGGCTGAGAGAATGGCTAAGTGAATATTTCATTCCCCATCCCCCAGTCCTCCAGGGAGGTGGCTCAGGGATAGCAGATTTTGAGGCAACTATAACCCAACAAGGTGTCTCTCTCACTCCTCCTTATGGTTTCATATTTACAGGACAAATTATCAGGTCTCATTGCTCCTTTGGCTGCTCCCCATGGTTGTTATAGAATGTTCCTGTTTTTCCATTTTGTTTGATAGGTCCATAATCAGAAACAAATAAATAACAACAACAACAACAAATTGTTGCCTTGGAATCTTCAAATACAATGATGAATTTGCCAATGGTTTTGTAAAGTACAAAAGGGAAGAAAAAACTCCCATTTAAGATCAAAACCAGTTCTTTCTGCCATAGTGATGGGAAGATTTTGGGATGGGCACTGCCCGATTCCATCAGAGTAGCCAATATTACCTCTCATCTGCTGCTTTTGTTCTATGTCCTTCGGGATACCAAGAGGGCATGGATGCCAGAGAGAAGAGTCTAGCTGCTGGAAACCTTGAACACTCACAGGGTAATCGCTACCAGTGTTTCTCAAGTGTTTTTCATTGTTGTCCTTCTAAGAACCTTTTCACACGTTTTTCCTAATTGCCTCCCTCATAAAATTTTAGTGGATATACTAAGTCTCTGTTCGTGTACTGTGTGCATAACTGTATTTTGTACATAAAAAGAGTAAGATTTTTGTGCAACCCTCCAACCACAAACCAATTTTTGCTCCCTTAGGATAATAGTGCTTCTATCAAGGATGCATGTCTGTATCATACACACTTCTTAGAGTGGGCTGAATGGGGGGGAGTTAAAGAAAGGATCTTAACTGACCCCTGGAGGTCAAAAAGAACTCTACATGCAGAGATAGAAGGAAAAGTGTTGGGTGTTGTGGGAATGCAGGAATAAAGCTGAAGAGGTTGGGGACTGTTAGGTATGTATCAGGGCATGAAGAATGTACAGCTCAGCTGGTGTCACAGGTTTACATGGGCAATAAAGAGAAACAATCCTCAAAGATGTAATAACTCTCAGATTGCACAGCCGGGGCCTCCTTGCTGACAGATTATCAACTCTAACAAATGGGAGATCTCACAAAGGGAAGTGAAATCATCAAGGAGTGGCAGTTTAGATGATTGTTTCTAATTTGACTAGTCTCTACACCTTTATTTTTTGACTTTTCAAAACAACTGCTTCCAAGTTAGAGTAAGAGCAAGTCTACCTTAATGATCTGGTGCAGACAAGAACTCAAGTTCAACTGAACAAGAATAACTTTACTTGTCCACATAAACAATGACAGGGTCCTACCCAGGCAGTACTTGAAGTGGTAAGAGTACAGTAAAAAATGACTTAGGAAGAAATTATGCAATTCTCAAATGGTAACCTGTCCCCTAAGCTTCTTCTTGCAAAGAAAACACCTAGAAGCTTAGGCATGAATAAAAGTTGCTTTGTGTTTTACTTTTATCCCAAAATGGTCATAATTAATTCTGTTGACACAAATACATGAGAGCTTAAAGAGAAACAGGCCCATCTTGCTGAGGAGAGCAATCCATTCCTGCCCTAATACACTGAAGAGATGCCCCCACCCCCCAACCCTGCCACGGACCATTCACCCGTGTGAAAGCCATCTTTCTAATGTCTCCATTAAAAACAAACCAAAAAACTATTGCTTGAATGCAAATATACCAGGATCACATTATGTATGTAATTTTACTAACATTTCAGACAAAATTATGGAATAAAAGTAAGACTCATAAAGACCTCTTTTGTTTGATCTCTCCAGTACTATTTAATCTCCCTTAAAATAACTCCCATTTGGAGAAATAAACACACACACACACACACACACACACACACACAGACAAAATGGGATAATTTCAAGAGGTATGCATTAAAACTAAAAGTGAAACCTATCTTGGGAAGGGTCAACTAACTAGATAAATTCTTTGTCTTTGAGGTACTAGGTCAACAAATTAAAAAAAAAAAAAAGAGGAAATGTGGGCAGATTTTTTTCCCCACTAAATTTATGCTGTCATGAAGAAATTTAGAGCTTATCCTATAGGGTTGATTGTTCCCTTTTTTTTTCCAGTCTGGGAAATAAATCTGCATAAGGACCATGCCATTCACAGCTCAGAGGCCTCCTTTCCAAACTGATCAAAGAAACTAGTAATGAGATGCAGTAGCTTTTTACTCTGTAGTAAGCATGTGATACATGGGGACACAAGTTAAAATTTTGTAATTTGAAAAGGGGATTTTCTAAGTAAAATATGATGGCTAAATGGATCTCAGATAAAGGATATTATTGGAAAATCTAGTGAAATCCAAATCGAATCTGCACTTTAGTTAATAGTACTGTATCAAATGTACTTTGGTTAGGTCTAAGATGTTACTGTTTTAGGGAAAGCTGAAAGATATGTGGGAACATTTGTACTCTCCTCACAACTTTTTCTATAGATCTAAAATTATTTCCCAAAAAAGTTTATTTAAAAAAAATCTTTCTCCAGCTTACCAGTCCTAGAGAATGTCCTTAGCATTTCTTGTAGAGAACCACAGTTTCTGGTCACTTTAACACATTAGAAATTATTTTGCTCTTTTTGTATATAGAATCACTTGATAACCATTTCCTGCATTAAATTCTACCAACAGCAAGCAAAGTTATTCTGGACGCAGCACTGGGGATCCTGCATTTGGATTCATTGTGAGCAGGGAGATTGTCCCCATCCTAAAACCCATTGGTATCTCAACCTCTCCATTTAAATATCCTGTCAGGACAGGATCCAGTTGTACTCATCTCTGCGTGTTGAGTGACAGTTCCTGGTAGAATATGAATCAGGAGGAGGTTTCACAGTTAAACTTAGTTTAAACCTTCATTTCCCCCCACTTATGAGGCATGATCGTTTGGGGCAAAGTCTTTAACTACTTCTGAGTCCCCCTCTCCTCATCTATAAAATAAACTGCTGAGAAGGTTCATTGAGGGGACACATGAAGAGCACCCAACAGGATCTGGAACAAGGTGGAAGGTTAGCATGCCTCCTCCATAGGACAGCACCATTTACATGGAATTTTATTTATTTTTAATTTGGAAGCACTATTCTAGTACTTATTATGTGTGAGACTCCATTCTAAATGTTTTTCATATAGCCACGTTTTATTATCCTAATCACCTTGTGTGCTTGCTCAGCATCATCATCATCATTATCTTATTTTACAGATGAGGAAAAACAGAAGCATAGAGAAGTTACTTGCCAAGCTCATGGAGCTACCAAGTGGAAAGATCTGAGATTTGCACCCACATGCTTGGTTCAACGATGTGTAGTCCTAAAACACTAAGCTATCATAGAACATAGTCTACTAAAGACATGCTAAGGATCAGATACTGTGCTTGCCTTCTTCTCTGCAGGTATGCAGTAGGTGCTCAAGCACATGCATGACGGACTGAATGAATGCATATCTACCACTCAGGATCCCCAGCATTACAGAATGGAACTAACATTTGCCAAGGGCCTCCAACGCTCTAGTTTACTGTGTCTTAAATGTTAGACTCAAAACTATCCTATAAGGTACACCAGAATATTTTCATTTCTACCTACACAGAGTACTTAACTCTCCAACATCATACAGTTCATCAGAAGTGCAGCCATGATCATAATTCCAGGAGAACTTTGCAAGATCAGGCTTTTTCTAATATACTTAGTAGCCTCCCAAATGAGATCATTACTGGGAATATAGTATGTTTTGCCATGAAAATGGCCTTGATCCAGGTCTCTGTTTAGACACCGTCTCAGGGAGACTTTCCCTGACCTCCGCCATATAAACTGTACACCTTTCACCTGCTATCCTTTTATTCTGCTTCATTCCTCATGGTATTCATCATTATTTGACAGCATATTGCACTTGTTTACCTTCTTTCCCCCAACCTATCTTCTACATTCTAAGAGGGCATGGAATGGTCTATCTTGGGCACATTGAATCCCAAGATCCTAGAACGATACTGGATACAGAGTAAGTATTCAACAGAATATTGTGGAATAATTGAATAGACATGCAGGAGGTTCCCAGCAACCAATTGTTACTAACCCCATTAAGATTGTACGTGCCTCCTTTTATCAGTTAGGTAAGTCAGTTGGGACAAATCTTTGTTTTTTAAGATAAAACTGATCAGAAAACTGAATAAAGAATGTTGGTTTCAATCAGATCAAAGCACAAAGACCAAGCAACACCACTAACAACCAGGAGACCACACAGGTGGGCTAAGGATGACCTCCAGGTGGCGTAACTGACACCAGTGTTACCAAAGGGAGCCCCACTTCTCTTGCCTTCTAAGTCCATGTGAGCACAAAATTATCCCTCTGCTACTGATCATAAATTGTTTTAATTCACCTCTCATTTTTCCATCAGGAAACAATTGGCCTTGGTTTATTTTTTATCACTTTATTTACATGTCTCCTGCAAGACTGAAGCATCGATTTTCCCAAGATAATGTTAATAGGATCAATAAACCACGATGAGCATGCATCAAAGTGCCATTTCTTCACTTCTAACCTGGGGAAGGAGGCGCTGCAGGCAGCCAGCCTCTGCTGAAATCTGCCCAGCTCCAGCGCTTTTGAAGGTGGTAGGAAGGCACCTCTGCTTATAAATTATAAGTGAGCTCAAGCACTGGGATGACCCAGATAATATACCAAATACAGCGCAACGGAGAACTCTGTGGGGAGTCTGGAAGCCTAAAGTCATGTTTGAAAGCTACCTTTCAATACAATCCACACTAGGAACCAAATAGGTGGAAAAGGTAGCTAGGGGCAGGGGTCATGCAAAGGATTAGCTCCTTTGTTGGAATCCTAGTTTGAGCGCTGGGGGTAAATTGGAACAAGCCACTTACCAGGTGGTCTTATCTTTCATCTGCTTTCAGAAGCTTCTAGTTCCAGTGTGTCCAATGCAGACAAAGAAAGGGAGCCAGAGGCTCCCTGCTTAGTGGCAGAGCTGATTGGGCCTTGCAGACACGTTATTTGAACAACATAAATGTAGCCTCAATTCCTCCTGTTTCTAGATTCCCCTGCTACCCAGGCCAGCAAGCTTGCAGTCCTGGAAACACACACAGGCCAGAGCAGTTCCTCCAACTTGAAACACCTAGGGGTGTCTCCATGGTTACAGCAGAAAGCACTGAGTCTTTAACTCTTCTGGCGGAATCAAGTAGGGATGCTCCTAAAAGCTTGCACCTGGGAGCAGCTGATTACCCCTCCCACCCAAGCCAGTAATCACTTCACCCACCTGTGATTCCACAAGTTCCAGGGTCACAGCTTCAGAGCTTTTTGAAACTGTAGATCCTTTTGTCCTGCGGCAGACCTGCTGGTGAAGAGGTTAGGGACAAGGAGCACGGTAATTAGGGAATGAGAATCCACATTTGTAAATGCTCTCAAGGATTTTAATAGGACCCTTCAACTAATGTATATCTGAGAACCAATTCTCCAAAATTTCAATGGTTTTCAATCATGGTTGCAAATTACCTTATTTGAGAAAATTTTAAATAATATAATGCCTATGTCTCATTCAAGACCAGGGTTTCTGTGTTGGCATGGGAGGAGTCCCTGGCCCCTACCCAATAGATGGCCTAGCACCTTTCCCGCCCAAACAAAACCATCTTCAGTAGTTGCCAAAGGCGTTCTGGGAGACAAAAATCCTCTGCTCCTCCTCTCCCTGGTGGTAGTGATTTGAAAACATCACAGGTATTCAAGCTCATTTGGATGGGCGAACTTTTCTTCATGTCCATTGCATCTATCCATGGCCTCATAATCCCTGGTCACTATGATTAATATGTATATCTTCCATATACACAGACACATGTGTTTCAGGAAGATAGCAAGTCACATTTTGAGCTAACAGTCCAGCAACCTTATATCCTATGTTACATGTTCATGGTGAGATTTACATTTGGCTTGACTTAAAGAAGCAGTTCACAAAAGGGACTTGAAAAACTAACAATAAATTACTAATGAAGTTAGTGTTTTTTTTAAAAAGCAATTTAAAGCGCCAAGAATATTGTTTTTTCTCTATCAATTTGGCAGAATGGATTCACACATTAAATGTCTCGTGAGTGTCTACAATGTGCCAGCCAGGAAGCAACACACACAAGATGATTTCCATTATGGAGCTTATCCTCTGAAGGGTAGAGACAAACAACATTCAAGATTACACAGCAAGTAAGATAAATTTAGAAAGTCTTCAGTGTCATAAAAGAAAGGGAAGTGATGAGGGGTGGAGAATCTGGGGTGGCCATGGACTAGTTTAGGGCATCAGAGGACATAGTAGAAGTGACATCTGAGCATAAAACTGGTACTGTCTCATTCTGCCGGTGACGTGAAAATTGGTGTAGTCTTTTAGGAAACCAAGTGTCAATATATGTCAGCATGATAACAGTGTTCATTTTAGCCAATAATTTAGCAAATATAAGACATCTCTAAAAATAAGCCCTATCAATGCCACTACTGAAATAGTATGCCAAGGAAATTTCCCAAACATTGTAAAATATCTCAGTACTGCAAAAACTCTGCAATATTTTTTAAAACTACAAGCTACTGAATTGTCGACAAAAGGAAATAGTTGGATAAATTCTGATATCTCTACTAAAGTATGGAGAATGCTTAAGACATAGTGTAAAAAATTATATGTTATTCTGAGATAACAGAACATATACATATTGGTCTCTGCTCTGGTTCCTGGCACAGAGCTCCTAAAATCCTCATAATTTTCTAAGTGATAAGAGCACTAAGAGCTCCTCTTGTTCTACTATTTGTTTTTGACTGCATTCCTGACATAGGGCTCCTCAAACTCTCATACATTGCTGATTAGAGCACCAGGATCGTGTTTTGTTCTATTGAGGTGACTCGAGGTAGGTTCCTGGTGGCTCCTGGATAGGGGCTGGTCACCAGAAAGACCAAGCCATGATCAGAAGCTTGGAACATACAGCCTCTCCCCTGCCCATCCTCCAAGGAGGGGAGAAGGGCTGAAAATGGAGTCAGAGGTCCATCATACCCATTTGAGGAAGCCTCCAAAAAAATCTCAGTAACTCAGAGAGCTTCCAGGTTCAGAGAGCTTCCAGGTGGGCAAATATATCCACACCAGGAGAGGGATGCACCCCAACTCTATGGGGACAGAAGCTCCTGCATTTGGTCCCAGATCTCGCCCTATGTCTATCTTTATCTGACTGCTCCTCTGTATCCTTTATCATATCCTTTAGTAAACTGGTGATAAGCTTGCCAAGAGAATAGATCTTAAATATTCCCACCACACACACACACACACACACACACACACACACACACACACACACAAGAAAGTCATTATGTGACATGATGCCATTTTCCAATATATTTCTATCAAATCAACACATGTGTACCTCAAACTTACATGATGCTTGATGTCAGTTATATTTCAATAATGGAGGGTGGCGGCAAAGAATTTTAAACAAACAGGAAAACTAATTATGTGAGAAAAAATTCTGCTTGAAGGGGAAATTGGTATGTTGCAAAACAGCCACAAATAATCAGTTGGTAGAGATTCTCTATCAAGTATTAGCATAATCATTAGTTTTTTTGACTCCCATGTAAGTATATGTGATGCTTCCAAAACTAGGCAGCTGCGTGGTCCATTAAAATCTTTGTATTGAGCTTCAGGAGTATCAAATTCTCTTTTAACTGTCTATATTAACACTTAATAGATGCACTTTCAAAGGAATAATTTGGCAAATAATCTGCTCTAATTTCCATACGTTGAAAATTCACTTTTGAATATGTTCTAACTTCTGACATAAAGCTTCATTTAATATGTACACCTTCGTATTTTCCAAGCTCAGTTTCAGCAATGGTATCTCTCATATCAGTATTTCAAAATATTCTAAATCCTTGCATTTCAAAGTTTGGTCCATGAATCAAAAGCTTTGTCATCACCTGGGAGTTTGTGAGAAATGCAGAATTTCAGGCCCTACCCTGACCCTACAGAATCATGATTGCTTTATCAGATCTCTAGGTGATTGCTATGCTCATTAAAATTTGAGAAGCAGTATTCTAGAATAAGGACTCTCAAGATTAGATGATTTGTTCATCCTTTCCAGCTTTTCTATTCATCTAAAGAGATGAAAGTATTAGAATTTTCCATAGTTAGAACCAGTGCTATTGTAAAATTCGTTATGGTCTTTGCTTTGTTTTTAAGCAAACGTAAGGACAACCAGGGACAGTCATTTTGAATTTAGGAAGTGCACCTAGTTTAGTTTTTCTGGATTTAACTAAAACTTTTTTCTTTTCTTTTCTTTTTTTTTTTTTGGATTTAACTAAAACTTGGAGACAGTGTCCTAGATAGGGGGATGGATGGTGTAAAGAAATCCAGTGTTCTTTAAATAAATCACAAAGTCAATAACGAAATAGATGAAGGTAGAAATAAAAACCTCTTCAGAATCTTCCTGAAATGACTTAAAGCCAACCTAAATATGACAGTCCAATTTTAAAACAATAGAAAAGTCCTGAGTTTCAAGGGTAACAATGAAGGTGATTGCCAGAAGTCATTTCTACTTTAACCTGAGATTAGTCAAATGCCTTCAAAAAAAGATTTTGTACTCTATTAGTAATTGCAAATAAATATTCAAGTATAGATGAACAAACATCTCTATGATACATACAGACCAAATATTGACTCTTCCTTTTCCCTACCTTCAGGCACTGGTTTTACAGAAGAATTCAATTGTATTTATGGCTCATGAACAAACATAATGGTAGAAATGCTTTGTGGATATAAAAACATTTCTTCCCAGGGGCTCAAACTGCATTCTAGACATTATCTCATTAATTGCTCCCTTAAATCTTTCTCATTGATTTTTATATTTTTTGAACCAACAAGTTCAGTATTGTTTGCATATGAAGGAAAGAGTTCGCTTCAGTTAGAATTTAAGATCTTAAGCATTTTGAAAACAGCAGTGTTATATCTCAACTGACAAGGGATTAGTGTGGCTTCAAAAACAAAACAAAACAAAACAAAACCACCAAAGTGACCTAACAGCATTATTTATTTATCTATGTATGAAGTAGCCAAAAGTTCTGAGGATGCCTTGGTAAGATTGCATCAGGAATGTAAATATTCGACTAATGTAGCTTGGCTGTGTCAACCAGAAAAGATATGTCTGAAGATGAGAGATGTGCAAATGTCTCATTTTGGAAAGGGGAAAACAAAATGCTTGCATACATTATTCAATAAGCCGTCTGATAAAATGATGTGATCACAGGGACCAGGAAGGATTTGCCAAGAATGGGCTTATTCCAAATCAGCTACATTCCTGATTGTGACAGTAACCAGTTTGGTAAAAGGAAATGCACAGATGCTATAAATTTCAACTAATAACGATAACTATTCTTCATCGAGCACTTCTTATGTGCTGGAAACAATGGAGAGCACTTTATATACATCTTATTTAATTTTTAGAAATGTATGAGGAATTATCATTACTGAAATTGGAATACGAAGAAGAAGTAACTAGTCCACAGTGATAAGGCTGTTCCCCAAGATAATATTCCTATGCAGCACACAGTCCTATTTCCAGTAAGCTAAATTTGTGAAATTTTGTGGTCAATTGTTGTCCATCTGAGTGATCTAACACTTTGTCCACAATTTCTGCTATAGTAACAGAAAAGAGTAAGAAGCAACCCCAATGAGATATTGCCTCATACCCATTAGGATGGCTCTTGTTAAGAGAGCAGAAAACAATAAGTGTTGGCAAGGATGTGGTGCAAAGGGAACACTTGTGCTCTGTTGGGGGGGGGATGTGAAATGGGGCAGCCACTCTGGAAGACAATGTGATGATTCTTCAAAAAATTAAAAAGAGAATGACAATATGATCCAGCAATCTCATTTCTGGGTATATCTCCAAAAGAAACAAATACTTAGTCTCAGAGAGACTGTGCACTTAAAAACGATTAAGATAACATTTTATGATGATTTCATGTCATGTGTGATTTTTTTAAATCACAAAAAAAAAGAGTAAGGAGCATAAAAATGAAAAATACTGGCTAGAAAATCTGAAAATAGTTCTTGTTGGTCTCTGGCAATATAATGCATGAATAAAGGTAATGCAATATAATACAGGAATAAAGAGACAAAGGGTAATAGTTCTATCACTTATTTGCTACTATTTATGTGGTATTATCTTTTGATGTTACTGAGGTTCAATTTTCTCATCTTCAAAAGAGGCTAATAATATTTGTGTTTGCCCCCTCGTAGGCTGTCATGAAGATCCAAACAACTGGAAATGCTCTATAAACGTTAAAATCCTCTCCAGGGTGACTGAATGGCTCAGTCAGTTGAGCAGCTTCTCTTGATTTAGGCTCAGGTCCTGATCCAGGGTCTTGAAATTAAGACCTGAGTTGGGCTCTGCGCTTAGCAGGGAGTTTGCTTGAGATTCTCTCCCTCCCTCACTCTCTGCCCCCTCCTCCACTAAAATAAATAAATACATCTTTAAAAAAATAAAAAAATTAAAATCCTCTTGGAGCTGCCTCACCCACTTCCATTGCTTTTATTACAATCTGTGGGTAATTCTGTCTCCTTAATCTAAATTTTAGCTCATGTGCTTCTCCAAGATGCATACATTCAACTGCCTCTACTTGGATGCCTCAGGGGTACCTCAAATTTGTAATGTTCCAAACTGAGTTTCATATTCTCCTCTCATCCCCATTTCTCCTCCAAGGATCCTTATTTTGTTGAATGGCACTATCCCCTACCATGCTGGATTTCTTCTTTTCCTCTGAATGATCCCCACATCTAATGAAAGGCAAAGTCCTATCTGTTCTCTCATTCATCTTTGAATTTAACTATTTCTTGGGATCTTTTCCTAGCCAATTCGTATTCACCCTGTAGGGCTTGGTTTATATTGCAATGTCTCCAGGAAGCCTTCTTTGATACTCCCAAGCCCACATCAGGTATGCATCCAGTGTGCTCCCATCTATTACCCTGTACTCCCCCATCACAGCACTTATCACAATGTATGAAAGTTACTGCTTGTCAGAATCCCCCATTAGCCTGAAAGCCCAGGGGTAAGATATAAACTGTGTTGATTTCACCACTTTGCCACATAAGCCTTCTGCTGGCCAATAATGGCCAGTCATTGACCAGTCATTGGAATGTGAATTGTGAACAAAACCAATATGATCCCTACCCTCATGGAGCCTGCCACCTAGATGGGAGACAGACAATAGAAAGTTGAACCCCCCCCCCCCAATTTTTTTTAAACTGATAAATGCTAGGGTGATAATGATCAGTATCTAGATTAGACAGCATTGGAAGAAGGGGACCTATTTTAGCTGGACCATCAGCAAAGACCTCTCTGTGAAGCTGTCATTTAAGCTAGGACCTGTAGTTGAGAAGGCACTAACCGTGTCTTGGGCAGAAAGAAGCACCCACATAGAAGGAACAGTTCATGTGCAGACAAGAGGGAAGGAAAGAGCTTGAGGAATCTGGAGAACTGAAAGGAATCTAGTGTGACTACTATGCAGAATGGCGTCTGATGAGGCAAGACAGATGGGCATGGGCCACACTATTCATCTTGAACTTGATCTGCAGGACAATGGAGATCTTTGAAGGGTTTTAAGCAAGGATAGGATAGTCATGACCCATTTTAACTTTTAAAAAAAGATCAGGCTGACCAACACCTGACTCTGAAAATCAACAATTAAGGGAAAATATTCAGACATTTAGCTTGCTTTCCCTGCACAAATCATATTTCAGAGTAACCAAATACCCCAAGTTTTTGAGAAGAAAAGTTTTTTACAGAAGAATTTCAATTGCAAAAGGAAGATGAGTGGGAAAATTATAAAAAGCACCATTTTACAACCCCTGCATGAAATAACTCATTCAGTTCATAATCATCAAAGGACAAAACTACTGAATGAAAGGTTGTGTGGGGCCTTTCCTGGGCAGGGATAATAAGGCAGTCACTTCCTGAAACATGAATCAATCTTAGCAACAATGATCTGAGAGGTAGGAAGTACACAGAGACTACAAAAGAAGTGTTTTTGCCAAAATATTGAATTAGAAATTATTTAAACCTTTAGAGTTCACTTAAAGTTGACAGCGACTACAGAAGGTAGAGGAAGAAGTTAAATACCACCATATGAGAGCAAACAGACAAATATAGAAAACCATGTTGTTTCTAGGATATTCTACAGGGCAATTGATCTAGCTTCTTCAGTAAGTCATGGAAAAATAAATAAAAGGAGAGAGTACTCAACAGTTAGAGACCTAAGAAATACAACAGCACAAGGTGACTGGTTTGCATATAGATTTAAACAAGTCAAGAGTAACATTTTCTAAACAAGTGGAAAAATTTGAACGTGGACTAGGTATTGTTATTGTTAATTATGTAGGAAGGACAATCATACTATACTTATATAAAATTTTTTTTAAATTAAAATGCATAATAAAAACATAGACATGAAATAATAATATCCGGGATTGTATTTAAATACTCCAAAGATTGAGGTGGGAGGAAGAGTATGCAGGTCCAGAAAGCCAGCATGTCCAAGTCTTGATAATTTTAGAATTTTAAAAGATCACCTAGCATGTGTGGGGAGAATGTCTTTGGAAGGTATATGGTCTACATGGGAAATGATGGCAGTCCAGACTGGGACAGGCAGCACATGGTGGGTCCAGAGTGAAGATTTGGTTAAATGAAGCAGTGGTGGTAAGTTTTATGCACATCACACACAGTTTTTTAAAAAAATGTAAGAAAGTAGAATATGTTCTTTTTGGAGACCACATTAATTTCACAACAAAACTTAATAGGAAAAGGGCTCCTACATTCAGGAAGCCTATAATTGTTCAGATCATACTCTGCTCAGAGAACTCTTCCCCTATCAGCTTATCATACCTGGAATTAAAACATTATATGTACTTGGACTTTTTGATTAAAAAGTTGGTGCTAAGAGTCCTTAGTTTGTAATAACTGCAGTGACTGCTTTCTCAAATTATTAGACGTGAGAAAAGTCAGTCATGTACTTCATGACTCTATTTTTCTCTGCTTTTCCTTCCAAGGCATTCTCATTGGAACACACGAGTAAAACTGGGTCAGTGTATGGACATGCATGTGGATCTACGCCTCTTACATTCAAAAAGAGCTTCAACATTTTCTTAAGACTTTGTTATTTTACCTAAATTAATATTAATATTCTGGGTTTGTCCTTTGTCCACTTCACTCAGTTAAATTCCCCAACTGAATACTTTCCACCTAATTTGGCCATATCCTTGTTTAATGGTGATCACATTGTGAAGTAAGCCTAAGCACCATGGCCAGACTGAAAGGCACTGCCTCTTTTCTAGAGAGATTTTGGCTTGGGTCAAACTCATTTCATGAAAGCAAATTTGGCCACTCTCTCAGAGGTCAGGCTTGATATTTTTACTTTATTGAACTGTTCATTATGGGAAAGGTCTCTCTCTTGTATAGCACTGTGTTTTTAAAAACCAATTAAAGACCAAGTGGTAGAATTAGGAAAATACCATTTTTCAATTCCCAAATGAAAGAAGTGATTCAACCAACAATCATCCTTAGACAAAACTACTAAATGAAAGGTACTAGGTAAAACTCCTAGATGAACAAAGGTCAGGTTGCAGAAACTCTGTGAGGAGAAAGAGGCCTGAGGCCTTGAGAGCAGCAGGTAGACAAGTTGGCCTGAGGCAACTGCACATTCCCAGGAAGTGGGGGACAGAATGGTCATCTGAGTCTTGTAGATTCTGAAGATGAAAGACTAACATTTATGTTTAATAACACTGACTACAAACACTCCCACCTAACAATGCCATCCCTTAGGAATTTATTCTGGCTGAATAAAAGTGGAAACAACCCAATATCTAATCACAGGAGATTTACTTCAAAACGACCTTAGAACCATATAATGGATCACATGGCAACCATTAGAAAAGAAGATAGAGAACTATATTTACTGACTTTCAGTGATATCCTTTATATACTTTAAGTGAAAAAAAAGTTAGCCAGCAGTATGTATGCTAAAATCCTATTTTTAGATAAAATGCCAAATTTTCACATGGAACATTCTGAAAGAATTTATACTAAAAGGCAGTAGAGGTTGCCAGGGGATAGTGTTTCTTGTGTTCTATCTTCTCCTTTGCTTATTCAATTTTCTACATTTCTAAAATCTATTTCCTTTTACTTTAGAAAAAGTGTACAATTGCCTATGTGTGGCAAATCTACATTTACAAAAGAAATAGTACATCAGAGGGACAACAGAAAAGCCATGCTTTGGAAAGGAAAGGAAAGGAAAGGAAAAAGTGGGTGGTAAAGCCAACTTTTTTTTTTCTTTTTGAAGTAATGAGTATATATAGCAAGGTTTCCCAAACTGGTTCCATGAGTATTAAGATTTTTTTTTTAAGGGAGGAAGAAGGTTTGTTTGTAGTAAAATAATACTAGAAAAAGCTGAGGCGAATACATTTAAATGGGTTTCTTCATTGCAGAATTTTTCAGAACATTGAATATATTAATGTTTATACTTATAGACAGATCCAAGAGAAAGAAATACTTTTTGGTCATGGAAGCTTTGTCTCTCTCAAATACATTAATAACTCACTGGTACACAGTTTGGAAATCCCCCAAAAAATGGAAACATGGGGGCAGAGGCTATGAGATGAACTCACCTTGTCCTGTGAAGCAGCAACTTCCTGTAACTTCAGCTTCCTTGTCTGTAAAATAAGAGCATTAGAACCCAGCCTTTTTATGTATGAATAGGAAGCAGATAACTTCCATTTGTGTGAGGTCTTTCAACTTTTTAAGCAAATGATTTTTGCCTACGTTATCTTAGGAGATAGTTCAAGTGAAATACCTTTAAAAGTGCTTTGGCACAACACTCTCTAGCTCCAACCATGCCGTAGCAAATGGCAAGACTTCACTCCCTTTGATGGCTGAGCAATATTCCATTGTATCTATACAGCACATCTTCTTTACCCATTCATCTGTGGAGGAACACTTGGGCTCTTTTCATAACTTGGCTAATGTTGATAATCTGCTCTGAACACTGGGGAGCATGTATCCCTTTCAATCAGTATTTTTGTATCTTTTGGGTAAATACCTAGTAGAGTACATGCTGGGTTGAAGGTGGCTCTATTTTTAACTTTTTGAGGAACCTCATGTGCTAGGTGAGGTGGATCGGTAAGAGGAGGACTGTTGCCATGTGGTTTCACTCATGTGTGGAATATGGGAAACAAGGGAAATGAGCATGGAGAGGGGAAGACAGAGGGAGGCAAATCAAGAAACAGACTCTTTTTTTTTTTTTTAAATTATGTTTTCATAAATCATCCACACTGATATTTTTTTTTTTTTTTTTATGATAGTCACAGAGAGAGAGAGAGAGAGGCAGAGACACAGGCAGAGGGAGAAGCAGGCTCCATGCACTGGGAGCCCGATGTGGGATTCGATCCCGGGTCTCCAGGATCGCGCCCTAGGCCGAAGGCAGGCGCCAAACCGCTGCGCCACCTAGGGATCCCAAGAAACAGACTCTTAACTATAGAAAATGTACCAATGGTTTCCAGGGGAAAGTCAGTGGGGGGGATGGGTGACATACATGATGGGGATGAAGGAGGGCGCTTGTTGTGATAAGCACTGGGTATTATATGGAAGTGCTGAATTGCTAAATTCTATGCCTGAAACTAATACTGCACTGTACATTAACTTACTGGGATTTAAATAAAAGCTTGGAGAAACAAAAGTGCTTTGGAAGTCTGAGACCTACAACATGAGGTAAGATCAATGTTTAACATCAGTGACAGCACTAATGATACATTATCATCTAATCTAGGGGTCAGAACATTTCTTTTCCTGAAAAGAGCCAGATCATTAATATTTTAGGCTTTATGGGCATGCAGTCTCAGTCTCAACTACTTACCTCTTCCCTGGTAACATGAAAGTATTTGTAGAGACAACACACACAGTAGGCTGCGTGGCCGTGTTTTACACAGGCTGTGCTTTATTTACAAAAGCAGTCAGTGGGTTGGATTTGGCCCATGGACTATAGTTTGCCAATCCATACAATCCATTGGGGGAGATGCCAGGAACTTGTTTGTGACACAAGATTCGTAGGATCTGTGTACTGTTTATGTTTCCATATAGAGAGATTCCTTAATCAAGTCTACTTCATTTACTGGGGAATAAATGTGCATCTGTTTGCCATCTCCTCCATAAGAAGAAGAAAATGGGGGGGGGGGCCTCCAAGTGGTGATGAGAAACAAGGGGACATGTGCTCTAATTTAGACCTAATGAAGCCAAATTAAGGTTACTTTTCTGATTAAAATTAGGAACATTTGATAATGCACGCTAGTAATTTGGAGGAGGACAGTTCTAAGTGTGTTATTTTTTAACATCATTACTTCTCATTTGTGAAGGGAAAGATACATAAAAATTGTTGTCTTGATTAATTAAAAGAAAGAAGCTCCTAAAGGAAAAAATGTACAGAATTTGGGGGATGCTCCTTAGCCTGTGTTGACATGTGCCAATATTTTAAGTGTTAAACTGAATTAATTGAATATTGGCTATTTAACCAAATTAGTAAAAAAAATGGTGAATCCCTTACTTTCTTAGTTTCAACATGTTTTATAAAACCTGGCTGGCTTAGTGGGTTAAACGTCCAGCTTTTGATTTCAGCCAAAGTCATGATCTCAGGGTCCTGAGGTAGTCTCTCCCTCTCCCCCTGCTCACTCTTACCCTCTCTCTAAAAAATAAATAAATAATTCTTGAAAAACCCTCAAGTACAGACTCACAGTTTTAAACACATAACTTTAGTTGGAATTCCTTCTGTCTCTACCATTGCTGTTCCTTAGATCACACTTGATTTATATGTTTGTATGATAAAACCAGTGGATATACGTGGTTGAGAAAATGAAATAATCGTTTCACATCCACCAACGTGTACAGTAACAGAAAAACTGAGCTGTAGCCCTGATTCTGTTTCATTAATATGAATAAAATTGTTCCTATCATTTAATTTTAAAGGAGCTCAACATTCATTTGGCTGTAGTCTGAAGCTTAACCACTCAACGTACTGTTCAACCAATAGAGATTTTCAACTAGGCAAGGCACTTTCAACACTTTAACCCATCTCCTTAAAGCAAGCTCTGTAATACAGCCCATCTCCATTCAGACCCACAATGCTGCCTGACCTCTTTGTCCTTCTTTCTCTCCTTTATTTATCAACCCTAAGGATCCTTTAGAACAATTCAGATTCTCCCCCTAAGAAATATTCATGGATGACTCAATCCAAAGTGATGGTTTCTTCTTATGAATCCCTGAAGCATGTACACTTGCCATGGGTCATTTGTCACTTAACAGATACTGCCTTTGGGGTTTGGGTTTTTTTTTTTGCAATGAAAAATAACCTGTACATTTTTAATGCATACAGTTGATGAGTCTGGACATATGCTTAGTATTTGGGTCCCATGCAATGATAGCATCACTGGGGAAATATTATCAGTACAATTAAGTTAATAACCATATCCATCACCTCTATAAGTTTCCTTGTGTCTTTGTGTGTATGCATGTGTGTAAGGAACACTTAACATGGGGGGATCCCTGGGTGGCTTGGCGGTTCAATACCTGCCTTTGGCCCAGGGCGAGATCCTGTAGTCCCAGGATCGAGTCCTGCGTTGGGCTCCCGGCAAGGAGCCTGCTTCTCTCTGTGTCTCTGCCTCTCTCTCTTTCTCTCTCTCTCTCCTCTCTCTATCATGAATAAATAAACTGACCTTTTTTTTTTTTTTTTTTAAAAAAAGGAACACTTAACATGTTAACCCACTTAGCAAAATTTAAGGTGCACAGTTACCATGATGTTGGCTATAGGCACAATGTGGAACAGCAGATCTCTAGCAATTATTCATGGTGTATAACTGAAACTTTATACCTTTTGAATAACAACTCCTCATTTCCCCCTCTTCACAGTCCCTGACAACCACCATTCCATTCTTTCCTGTAAATTTGACTATTTTAGATACCACATGCAAATGGAATCATATAGTTATTTGGGCTTTTGAGACTAAATTCCTTCACTTGGCCTAATGTCCTCCAGATCCATCCATGTTCTTGTAAATGGTAGAGTTTCCTCCTCTTTAAAGGCTGATTAATGCATCACATTTTCCTCACCCATTATGTGTTCATGAATATTTGAGTTGTTTCCATATTTTGTCTATTACGAATAATGCTCCAATGAACATGGGAGTGACCTATGGTTTTTAATAACATGGTCTTAATGCTCTTAGAAGGTAGTGACATTCACTTTTAAAGTTGCATTCTTAGCATCTAGCATATTGCCTCTATCTTATGTCATTTCCTCAATAATTATTTTTTGGAGAGATATCTGGGTGGATAAATGGGCCATCTGAACCAATGAGACTGGGAAGGCCACGACTGGAAATATATAGTGATTGTGGTGGTTAAATTTATGTGTCAGCTTGACTGAGCTAACAGGTGCCTAGAAAGCTGGTAAAACATTGTTTCTGGGTGTGTCTGTGAGTGTTTCTGGAAGAGATTATTAGCATTCAATTCAGTAGACTGAGTAAAGAGATCTGCCCTCTCCAACTTAAGCATGCATCATCCAATCTGCTGAGGGCCTGAATGGAACAGAAAGTTAATGAAATGGCAAATTCCTTCTCTCCTTGAGCTTGGAATCTCCATATTCTCCTGCCCTCAGACTTCAGAACTCTTGGTTCTTGGGCTTTCAGAGTCTGGGACTTACATGGGCCGCTCCTTGGTTCTCAGGCTTTCAGACTCATACTGAGAGTTATACCATCAGCTCCCTTGATTCTCAGGTCTGTAAACTCAGACTGAATTATACCATCAGCTTTCCTGGTTCTCCAGCTTATCGAGGACAGATTGCAGTATTTCTTGGCCTCCATAACCTTTGGAGCCATTTTTTGGTAATAAATAAATAAATAAATCCTATTAATAACTTCGTAATAAATATAACAAATATTTATTTTGTAATAAATATATCCTATTCGTTTGATCCTCTGGAGAACCCTACAAGTTGAGTTTTAGGTTTATTAAATGATAGTGCCACGTTATGTCCTTTAAATTCTAAAAACGAATTTAAGACATATGAAAGGAGAATTCCAAATGAAAATTCCAACACTTAGATAATTTGCACTAAAATAAACTAATATTACAGAACAAGAATTTTAAAAATGCTAATTCTTGTAATACCTTAATTTTATAGAACACTAGAACATGTCCAATTGAAAATCATTAAATGAAATTATACTCCACAAAGTTTTGTGAGAATAATCATTAAAATTTGTTTTAAGAAATTCAAATCTATGAATGAAAATCAACTGGAGGAGGTAAGCAGCGGTCCATGTAGCCTAGGTAAGGAAAGCTGCTATCAGGGAGGAACTGTGGGTAGTGAGGGGAGGAGGTCAGGGACAAGGATGGTGAAGTCTGCTGTGACCAATGGTTCCCCCTCAACAGGAATCACACTGCCTTCTATTTTATTTTCACCTCATCAATAGTCCAAAATTGTCATCTGGATGGATTTGGTGGAGGAAAAGCTGTACTTAGAAACAGCACATTGTGGTATAGGATTTTCCTTTTCCAAAAGGATTTAATTTTTAACCAGAAGAAATTAATTCAGTCTCTACATTTTCATTTAATTTTACAATTGACCAGAGAGTTTTTGAGCATGCTTCCATTTTTGTTCCTTATCAAAATGGATTAGAGAATCGGAAATAAGTTTTATCCTGCCCCGAAATAACTTGCCATGCACGGATTTTGCTTTTCTCTGCAGCCTTTTAAAAAACTACAAGATCACATTATGGCCTGGCTTATGCCTCAGATGTTTCGTACGGCTGCAAACCACCACATTTGCTCAACTACTTATGTTAGTAGAGAGTTCTCCAGTGCTGCACAAATGCACACATAAAAATAAAAGCAAGGAATTACAGCATGAATACAAATGTAAGGTTGGCAATCTCACAGATAAGCCAGTTGAGATCACTTTAAATTGGAGACACTTGTTTTGCGATTCAGAGGCTATTTGATGAATAGACCAGACATATGTCCTTGTTTCTGGGGAAAAAAAAAATCAAAATTGGAATCCTTCAGAGAGAACATAGACTGAGGTGAGATATACACGCTTGAGTCCATGGTTGTTCTCCATCAAGAGAGAAAGGCAGAGTTTCTGAACAATTTTAGCCTTCTTCGATGAATGGAAGTACAGGGTGGGCCAGAAACAACTAGATGTTGTTTAACTTGAAATTGATGGGCAAGCTCTGTTTTGACACATAGTTCTCCACCTTAATGTCCTTTCCTCCAAAGAACCAAAGTAGAAGATGGCAAACACACTGAAAAGGATAACGTGGTTGGGAATGGCCAGGCTGGCATAGTGATAATTAATAATTGAATAATTTAAATATGCTCTCCAAAGCTAAGTGTCTGACAGGCAGCCCATGCTTCATCACTATTGAGGCAGGTTCAAGCCAAGGAAGACATTCTGGGAAGTTGACAGGGTCCCTCTGGGAAAATTCTGATCAAAAGAATGATTGAGGGGGGTTACCAAAGGTCAAACTGAAGCCCTTTCTTCTTTGTACTTTAAAAAATCACCCAATTTAGACATTTTTGTTGGAGTGTATATTAACAATTAAATGTGTATTTGCCTAGCTGAACAGAAACTATAATCCTCTCTTGACCTTCAAAATTTAGCTTTCTGGAAGTGTTAAATAACAGGATGTCACTAATAAATGTAAATTCCACAGAAGTGTCATGGATGACTCTGCCCCTATCATCATGCCCTCCCCAAAAGCTGGTACAGGGTTCAGTAGACTGTGTCCTCATGTTCAATAGATACATTCATCGATTTCTGTATGAATTTGTGAAATATATTCATAAATAAGCTTTAAATCTGGAAGCAACATTAGATAAAAATAATTTGGTCTATTTCCCCATAGTTTGCAAAATTGAGGACCAAAGAAGCTGAAGAGCACACTCATAAAAACTCGTGCAATATCAAATATGGGAAAATTTGGGGTCAGGTTTTCTACCACCAAGATTAGTGCCTTTTTACTACTTTACATCACAGTGATGAGGATTCGAAAACGTTGCTTTCTGTACCAAATGTCTATATGTTAAATCTTCTAAAGTGCCCACATTCTTAAATAAGTGAGTTCCTTTACTTCTGGTCAGTGGATTTTGGTTTCATATTGCATCCTATCTCTCCAAAATCAAGGTCAGATGGTGAAGGCCAAAGAGTCTTCAGCTTCACACGTGGACTTTTGAGTCTCCAGTCAGTCCATCCTCTGCTACTATAAATACTTGAACTAGTCTGAATCACTTCATCAGCACTTTCGAAGTAATGGAAAGGGATTCTTATTAGTGTCACTATCAGAGTGCCAGGGGTATTAATTTGTGGGTTTAGATGATGAGTTTTGTATTTTATTTTATTCCATTCATTTATTCATTCTCTCTTACATATTTAGAACTAGATGTAGTAAGAAAGACAAATATAAAACAAATACATAATAAAAATTACAATCAAGTGAGAGAAGACTTTTTTTTTTTTTTTTTAAGTGAGAGAAGACTTAACACACCAATGACAGTTTCAGGAGGTAATGTCCCTAAGGGCCAGGATTGTAGCATGAATAATTCTTGGGAAGGTAATCAGACAGCAGATATGGCTGACAATAAGGATGACTGGGCATATGTAGGATATGGAGTCTAAGAGCACCGCCACTGGGTAGACAAGAGGAACATAACAGATACATCCCATCCTCTGCAAGAGGACTGCACCCTGCTCACACTGGCTTGAAGAGAATTGAGGACAGGACCAGGGATTAGGGATGGTACAGGAGAAGGGCCCAGAGGGTGCAGGATCTCACATAGCAGCCAAGCAATTAGACTTTTTCCCTTTAATAGTCAACATAAAGCTATGAATGTAGTAGCCTGGTCTTACAGACCTCATCCTGGCAACTGCTTAGAAGTTAAGATAGCGTAAGAACAACTCGACAAAAACATCAGACCAATTATTTCACCAAAATATGCTTCTCCAACAAGATCAGAAGCACCTTGATGCCAAGGCTTATGTCATACTCAATGTACCAAACATCTGGCATATAATAGGTGGTCATTAAATATTTTATTAAATGAATGAGCAGACAACTATATTTTGAGTGGCTCTCTAGAAGGAATACATTCTTTAATTAGGTCACACAGGCTGAAAATTTTGGTAACTTTCTTTTGAACTATAAACTAGACTTTTAATCATTATAAAAGAAAAAAACAAGGGCCAAAATGAAAACAAAAAAAGTGGATTTGTTTTTAAAGATATATTTTTTTATTTGAGAGAGAGACTACATAAGCAGGGGGAGGGGTAGAAGGAGGGAGGGAGAGAATCCCAGGCAGACTCCCCACTGAGTATGGAGCCCAACCTGGAGTTCAATCTTATGACCCCAAGATCACAATCTGAGCTGAAACCAAGAGTCAGACACTCAACTGACTGAGCCACCCAGGTGCCCCTGGATTTATCTTTCTAAAGAAGCATAACTGTTAGCAACGATCCCTTAAATATGGTGCATGACAGGAGATGACAAATTTCTTTCAGAGAGGAAAGGGGCAACTAACTGGTTATACTCAGACAGGAAGGACAGTCTTACAAATTACACAGGTACTTAGATGATGAATATGGTCAACTGGGTGACTCCAGGGAGTGGGGACATCCAGGTGCAAGGGAGGCTTTTCTTTCATGATGATGACAGCAGAACAGTCATTGTTCCTGTCACTCTGGCCATCAAGACAGTCTACAGAGTCTCATGCATTTCCAGTTCCCAGGCTGGCTACCATTGGTGCTCCAGAGGTGTAATCAGAGGGGCTGTGGCTCATCAGGTGCTCAGAGACAAGTGCAGGAAGCTCTAGCTCCTGGTTTTTCAAACTAGAGCCTAGCCAGTACTTGGAGAGAATGAGCTTATAGGGATGATAAGTTAACACTAATAGAAGTTACTCATTCACAAATGCTGGGAATCTCCAAAGTGCTGTGCTTATGACTTTATAGGGATTATCTCATTTAAACCCCCCAAAACCCTCTAGGAGGTAGGGATCATTATTATCCCCAGTTTATAGGTGGGGCACCTGAGGCTGGGGGAAGCTAAATAATTTGTCCATATTCATGCAGCTAGGAAGTGGCAGGACTTAACACTTGAATCCATGCCCAGATATCTGCCCCAGATGCCTACCCTTGTTAACCATGATTATAGACTGGATTTAGGAAATACTAATGGTGCCATTAGCTTTAACAGCACTTGATTACTTGCTTTGAGTTTCACTGCTTCTGTTGAAACCAGAAATAATCCTTATGAGGTGGGTAAGGCATGGGTTATGGTCACCCCTTGACAAGTTAAGGACTGGTGCTAGACAATATGGCATACTCTTGAAGAGGGCCAACAAAAGAGTTGTTTGGGTTTGAATCATAGTTGTGTCACTTCTGGGCAATATGATTGCAAGAAAACCTGCTTAGCCTCTTTTTTTGTTTTGTTTTTAAGATATTATTTACTTATTTGAGAGAGAGTGAGCAAGCAGGGCAAGGGGCGCAGAGGGATGGAGAGAATCTCAAGCAGACTCATCTGAGCTTGGAGCCCCCCGAGGGGCTCAATCTCATGACCTTGACATCAGGACCTGAGCCAAGACCAAGATTTGGACTCTTAGCTGACTGAGCCACCCAGTCACCCCCTGCTTATTAGCCTGTTCAAAGCCTCCTTTTCCTTATTTACAAAATGGAAATACTGCAGTGCTTATCTTACAGAGTGGCTGAGATTAAATGTGACAATGCATGTGCAAACCTAAAACACTTGCTATATACTCACTACTCAATAAATTCTAGGTAGTAGTAGTATTGTCCCCAATTAGAGATAGTTCAATGTAGAGTCAAGCAAATTATTTCAGTTCAATACCACCCAATCAAATATATTTCAGCTATTGATTATTGGGTATCCAGCAGGCAGCAGTGTTCTAGGTCCATATATCTTGATTCCTAGTCCTGTGTGTTCCTTATCATGCTCGGGTTTCTCTATTATGAAACCCGTGCTCTTGTGTTGAACTGAGCAGCTCTGGACATGAACAAGTTCTGTATTTCTGGGGGAGCATTTACTGCTCTCCAAGTACATTTCTTCCTTCCTGTTGCTTCTCTCCCCCACTGTCCTCTTCCCAAACAATATGGAACTTCCCACCCTTTCTCTGTCCTGTTTGGAATCTGTCTCAGGGCACCACTGGCACTCAGGAGCCCATAGGGCATGGCCAAGCCCTCCTTGTAGCCCCTAAAACAAGAAAGTGGTAATCCTAGTAATTTTCACCTCAAGGGCAGCAGTATTTTGAAAGCTCCATGATGAAAAAAGCTGTAAGATGGCCATCCGTGTACAAACGGGAATGGATCGCAACCAGGACCTGAGTCACAGCCAGCACTCTGCCTGACGTGAGTGATGAAATACAACATTTAAAAACCATTGCAGAGATCCATAATGGGGCTCTCTGGTGGCCTCCTTCTAGCTAAAAGGCTTCCACTCGAGTGCCCAGGTGCATGGAAGTTTGTTTAAGATGCATAATTCATAAAGGGTACATAGCACCACCCCTGAATAACTACTCCTCCCTGGCTCAGGATTAGATGGATTGGCTGCCTCTCATGAGAGGATCACTCTTGAAATCTGGCATGATTACACCCTATGGCCCCCGATGGGCCCCTGGCTGCTCGGCTCTGCATTCTCTGTAAGGTTGATCCCACCAGATACCTGCAAAAGTGCGCATTCCTGGGCAGGTAAAGTTCTTACCTCTTTGTAGGCAGTTTCAAATAGAGTCTAAAACAATGACAGCATCTCTGAATCGGGCATATTTTCATTCACCACCATTATGCCAGGATGCTGGAACTAACTTTTCCTGACTGTTTATTGCATTAAAAAAAAAAAAAAAAAGATGATAGAAGAGATTCGGAGATTCAAAAGGTGGCATAAATTCAGCACTGCTCCTAAGTACTTTTGTTTGAGTTGACACGAGCCAGAAAACTATCTCCCTGGAATCCATGAGGTTGCCCAGAATATTTGTCATCCAATGCCCAATAATGACATAATAGTCAATTTAGAGGTGATTTATGGTGCTCCTGGCAGGACCGATAAGGAGTAGCTGCAACAATAGGGGTTATTTGGGGGAGGCATTCCTTGTGCTGGAACCTGCCCCAAATAGCCTTTTCTTAGCACACTTTGATGACTTTTTTTTTTCCCCCGGTATGACAATACCAGCTCCTTTAAAACAATCCATCAAACTAAGCTAGAAGACAAAGATAACTTCATGCCCTGAAAAACTTTATGTTCTGGCTCAGCCAACAGCCATCACTCCTCTCCTGTGCTCTGCCAGTGGGCATTTCCCACCTGATCCTTGTATTTCAACTTAAACACAGGCTCTGTCCTCGTTTGCTGGTCAAATGTGTAAAAAAGTGAAGGGTACCAACGAGAGGGTCGTATTAGCTATTGTTTACGATCAGTGTTCATTTAAGGTGCTCAATGCAGTGCCCGTCTCTATTATGCTAAACGGTAAATGGTGGATTTTTTATCCCCATTTTGCCCATTTCCTCATCTGTAAAAACAAAAACAAAAACAAAAAACAAAACAAAAAAAACAAAAAAACAATCTAAATCCTAACAGTAGCAGGAGCAGAAATAGCAGCACCAATTAAAACAGTAACAGTGGTTTCCTTTTACAAAGTGTTTAGGGGGGGCAGGTACTTGGAAAAAGTCTCTTATTTCTCATTTTATTATTTCTGACAACGCTGAAGTAGGGATCCTTATCAGGATCTTCAATTTTCCGACTAGAAAACTAAGAGGGCGAGGTCAAGCGTCGTGTTGCAGGGCGCACAGCTCGGAAGTCGCAGAAAGGACCTGAACGCAGGTGAGAGAGATTCTCACCCCAAGACCCGACCCTGGCTTGCCCAGAGGCTCTGGAGAGAAACTCCTAACCTGTAGGTAGACAGCAGAATCCGACCGAGGGAGATGCTTCATCACATGTGGATTTAGTTACTTTAAAAAAGAGGAAAGCTGCTGAATTGCTTACAGACTCTTGGCTACGTCTTTTATTTGAATAAATCCACTAAAAAAAAAAAAATAAATAAATCCACTAAGATCTCTGGAGTCTCACCATTAAGCTGAGTGCCTGGCACTTCTAACACCCCCGTGGTCGGCACCTGAGTTAAGGGCAGCCTGACCTTCGTCAAAAGGTGGGGACTGGCCCCAGGGATGGGCCGCAGTGTTATATAATGTGTGCTGATTTTGCCTCTTGAAAAGAATTTTATCAGCCCAAGTAGAATGAAATAATCCTTTTCTAAGAGTAGACAAGGATATTTTTCTCTGGCTGATTTGAACTGCTTCCCTTCATGTCTACCACTTACTGACTACTTACTAATTGCCAGCCACTGAACCTAGAAACACTCTGGATACATTATCTCATTTAATCCTCAAGGCTATTCTGGGAGACAAGAGTCCCTTATTAACGCCCACGTTTGCTTGTTTTTCTGGACCTTCACCTGTTTTTTCTAAGATTTTTCAGAGGGTATAGAAGAAACCTTAAAAATTATATTGCAGTGTGATCTGAGCACATGGACCCTTTATTGCTCTCGGCCTCCCAGTGCGCTGTGGCTCTCTACAGGGGTTCACTGAGCCAAGGCTGGTGGGGAAAATAATTTCATAAGAAGCAACACTTTCAGCCAGACTCATCTTTCCACAAGTTCCCAAGCCAACAGTTGTTTTCACTGAATTGAATGACTTAGAAAATATTTGAAAACTCAATTTAGTCAATCTTCTGGGGCTATGCCCCCCCTCTGTATCCTTCCTGATAGAGCCTGATCAATTTTCAGAGCACGGTAGACACTGTGGCATCGCTAATCCTAATTTACATCTTCAGTCAACAGAAGCTTCTTGCTCCACTCATTCTCTGATCCTGTTTTCTCATTTGTTTCTTTTTTTTCTGTTTTCTCATTTGTGAATGGGATTATCGATCATCCTAACAGATACTTCTGAGTACAGATTATGTCCCAGATACTGTTCTAAGTGTTTTACATTTATTATCTCATTTAAATGCCACAACAGTATCAGGGTGCCTGGGTTCCTTGGTTGGTTGGATGTCTGATAATTGGTTTAAGTGAGGATCATGATCTCATGAGTCCTGGGATTGAGCCCTGCATCAGGCTCTGTGCTCCGTGGGGAGTCTGCTTGAAGATTCTCTCCTCTGCCCCTCCTGCCTCTTGTGCGCACGATCTCTCTCTCTCTCTCTCTCTCTCTCTCTCTCTCTCTCTCCCTCTCCCTGTCTCTTCCTCTGTTTCTCAAATAAACAAATCTTTTTTAAAAAAATAAAATAAATGTCACAACATTCTGATGAAGAGGAACTATTAGTGCTTCTGTTTCATAAATGAAGGGACAAAGCCTTGGTGTTCACAGAGCTAAGGAATGATAGCGTTGGGATTCAAAACATCATGGACTGACTCCAGGGTTCATCCCATTATCCACTATCCCTGGGGTTCTCCAACCTGAGTGAGAGTCGGAATCACGGAGTCTGCCAATATCTTGGAAACTGTACGTTGTCCTACCCAGGGCTCTGCCCTCAGGGTGAGGACTGCAAGTATAATGACTGCAATGAAGTTAAGAGTTTACCACAAAGGACAGCAGTTTATCAGAATCACAAGAATAAACACGAATTCAATTCGAAAGGCAGGCAGGCTAGTAATTAAAGTTATGTGTTGCCTAATGCATGAAAGCAGATGTCCCTAAATGAGTGTTTCTCATACTATATCTTACCAGTAAACTTGGGCTGAAATATATATTCATGAATCTGTTCACCTGGAATATTTCATACTGAAGTAGCAAATTGGCCTATGCCCAATGGCCTTATATTCAGAGCAGGCTTATTTTTGCCTTGAGGAGGAAATATGATTTTTGACACTAAGTTTCACTACTAATAACTGGGATATTTATCTAATTCTATTGGGATATCCTTTCAACTGAGAGATAGGGCTAGTGACACTTCACATGTGAATCAAGAGCAACTCTATGCATTTCTATAAAGACCTCCATTTCACCTGTAGCCCAGAGAGCAGATTTCCAACATACTGTCCACAGCTGTGAATATTGATCATACTAACATCAATGCTGGCTCTCGTGTTTTGAGTCCTACTTCCTTTGTGTCAGACATTGTCTTGAACTCTTTTTGTCTAATCCTGACTATAAGAGATAGTTACTGTGATAATTGATTCCCATTTTACAGATCAGAAAACTGAGGCAGAGAGAGGATGACACACAGGCAATAAATATTGGAACTGGAATCTCATCTAGATGCTGAAACTCTAGAATTCATGAATTTAACCATTTCACTTACTCCCTTCTGTGTTTGCACTGATTATATCTTAATGAGAAATGGCCCATGGATAGTGAATTAATAACAACAAAAATATCAGTAGTTAACATGCACCGGGCCCATATTATATCCTCCTTCCCAATGTGCCAAGTCTTTTTCAATTAATACTTTATCCATTTACATCTATAATGTACAGATGTATCTTTGGTTTCCAGAGGGTAAGTAGCTAGAACGTTGCAGAGCTGGCACTTACCCTGGGGTCTGCTTCAAGTAAAAAAATAATAATACATACTGTTGATTTAACTCCCATGGTCATCCAAAGTGGGGCGGCATTCCTGCCTTCTCTATATAGGCACTGGACTTTGGAAACAGAATGTTTGGGGGTCGTTATCATTGGAACAGATAAACTCCACATTTTTGCTCCCAGATAAAGGCATTTTAGAAAACATCTTTGTTTTTTCCCAGATCAATGGTTATAAAGAACACTGGGTAGCTCAGTGACCATTGGCTTGGTATTAATGAATAGGCGTACTTTTGCACTGCATAGTATACACAGAAACTTGCCCTCTTGGAATTAGGTAGCATTTATGAAATGTCCAAATAGGCCATGCTCCAGTAAAGAGAACTAAGGTTTTTTAATAAAAAAGAAAGACTTCTTACTTTTCTCTGCTTCCAAACTTCTGCAACTCCCAGCTCTTTAGGGGGTGTTTCTGGGCCTCGGCCCTGTTTTTTGACTTCCCCAGAGGCTCGTAGTCCAGTGGGCAGGTGTTGACCAGATCCCTCCCCAAGCCTTCTTACCGCTACTGATTGGGTCAGAAAAGACACCTGATACAAGGTGGGCCAATCAGGGCTCTCTCACTGAAGTTCTGAATTGGCTCTACGGTATAGAACAGATGATGAAAGAGCTCAAAGGTTATCATGTCACCATGTTATCCATTCATACAGAGTGGTGGGAAAAGCCATTCAACAGAGAGAAGAAGCAGATATACAAAATGAAGTAAAAAGAAGAGAACTTGGGGTTCCAGAAAGAAAGCAAAATAACTGCCCATCTCTTGGTTCCATTTCCTCTCTCTGCCTTAAGTGCATTCCTGGCCATGGGACACACTTCAGTATCCTCATGATAAAAGCCCTCACCCCTCCTTTCAAAAACTTAATCTAGCTTAGGTGGGCTTATAATACTCCAAATTTAAAAGGCCTTGACTTGGTGACAATTTTTGTCAAAAACAAACTTATGGGCAATTCTAAATTAAAGCAGGCGGGATTCTCTAATGGTTGCTGGAAAGGAGAACCGTTTCATTGCCTTTTTTTTTTTTTTTCCTATTGAAAAGGATCTTCTTGAAATTGCGATGCCTTGTTCTTTAGCAAAAACATGTTGAATAAAGGTTCCAGGTTTGGGATCCCCAGAGCTAGACCCTGAGACAAGGCTTTGAGGGGGAGCAATTTACTTGGGAGGTGATTGCAGGAATCAGTAGTAGTGGAGGAGGGAAGGAAGGGTATTTATCACACTGTGACTGCCATGGGGAAGAGAGGCTTAATTCTTCTGAGGGAACTCTGGGAGTTAGCTTAGACCATGTGTTGCGGAGCCATCCTCTGTGAGGGTGCAGAGCTGGGGTATTTATCGCCAACTCCCACCAGAAACTGGTTGAGGGTTACAGTGCATCTTCAGCCTGCTGTTCAGTGGCCACCCTGCTTTGATGACCAGAGAAATTCCCCAGGGGAAGCAATGCAGGTACAGGGAGTCGGAAGGCCTGGAGGTACATGGTGAGGTCTTAGAAGCATGTGAATATGTGTGGGACACTCATGGCTTCTCTGCTGCCAGCTCATGTAGAAAACCTGAATAGCTAGGAAAGACTTTAAAGCATATACTGAATGAGAAGTTTGTTCTACTCTGTTTACTGGAAGCAAGTGGTTAAAATTTAGTGTACCTTTCAGCATTTTGTTCCTCTCTAAATTTTTGTTCTCAGATTCCTTTTTCTACTAACAGGTGGGACTGGCCAAGGGATGTGAGCTGTAGGGTCTTCTGGACCAATTAAAAGGACCCAGATAAAAATATTTTTTGACTCACAACTAGAACTGGAGGAAATCATTCTAAGCACAGGTTTCCCCTGCTGTCTGGAAGTAGAGCGCTTTCCTGTGAAAACTTTCAGAAGCAGAAATGGGGTAAAGTAAAGAAGCAATTAGCATTTAATTTATATGGAAACATTTCTGAGCATTCCTAGACCCAAACAATAACCTCTCTTAGGCTTTTCTGGTAGTTGAAGACCTATTTTGCTAACAGATGCACAAAATAAATGCAGATAGAGCACAGATGCTCACAGACACAGTTCAAAGCTTGGCAGCTCGGTGCTGAGGTGCTGGGGGTGGTCTCCGGGGAAAGGGGCTTGGTGGGGCCGCTCTCTGTGTGCGGGGTGAGCGCTGGCTCTGTTACAGCTCGCTGCAAAGCCAGTGATGAGTGCTATTTTTGCTCCTCACCGTTTTTCATAAAAGCCCAAATCCTCTTTGGATGGCTTTCAGTTAGCCAAAACACATACTAATGTAGGTCTTTTGTAAAATGAAATGGTAGAATGAGAACTTTCAAAAAGCACCTGTATTCACCTCCTCTTTCAGGTTGCAGAGCTGGAAGAAAGGGGACCAGCAGAGAACCACCTGCTCACAGAGTGGTGACATATTTATTCAAAGGGGCCACAGACAAGGCTGTGTAGCTCCTGATAGGCTTTGTATATGTGCTGAGTCGTAGGGGGTGTAAGAGGTCTGTGGAGAAGCCAATGGTTGAAAGCCCAGGGAACGGCAAATTTCCTTTCCTTATGCCCCCCGCCCCTTAAGGAAACACTGGAAGCAATCCCTTACTTGGAGCTTACAGAGGCTAAACAAGCAGGTGAGAAAGAGGGCACCCAGGGCCCTGCAGAGAACAGGAGCGGAGGCTGATGTGACTACTATCTGCTGTGTGGAGCTTGGGTCAGAATTCAAAATAGGCATCGTTCAGCGGGCACTGGGCTACTTGGAAGTGCTGATGCTCCCTCTCTGCTAAGCAGCGTCTCCTTGCTTTTCTCTGCTGCTCCTAATGTCCTTACCTCCTTTCAAACTCCCTAAGCCCCATCCATCTAGATCCTCTGGCCTCCCTATCCCGACTTCTGGCCTCTGGCGATTGTTTTCATGTGGGTGCCTGTCAGCATCCGACCGGAGGTTTCCCTGTGTACATGCCTATTCCTCTACTGGTTCACAATTAGTTTGGGGAAGGGATGGAGATAAACAAAGATAAAAGAGAAGAAACAATGCATTATTTTTTATCCACATTTCTCCCTGGCTGTGGTTCAATATTCTACGATAATAGCATGGTGGGCAAACACAGGTCTGAAGTCAGGCTGCCCGGATTCGCATCTCAGCTCTGCCTGTAATGCTTACAGTTGTCGCCCATGTAACCTACCTGGGCCCCAGTATCTGGCACAGCTAGGCCTCAACAAGTATTTGCTGGGTGAGAGAGTGAGTAAGACAATAAAGAAACGTCCCTTAAATGTTGAGAATTCAAGCAACAGACTTAACCTGTAACATCAGTGAGGCCTGGAACAGGAGAACTAATGAAGTCCCCAGCATGGCTCCATCCCCAGACTGTAAGGGAATCTTGCATAAATGTGTCTGTTTGTAGTTTTATTTTTTTTAAAGATTTTTATTTATTTATTCATGGGAGACACAGGCAGAGGGAGAAGCAGGCTCCGTGCAGGGAGCCCGACATGGGACTCGATCCCGGATCTCCAGGATCATGCCCTGGGCTGAAGGCGGTTCTAAACCGCTGAGCCACCCTAAACCACTGAGCCACTCAGGCTGCCCTGCATAAATGTGTCTGGACACCCTGCCTGTATGTCCAAGCTCTGCCTTCCTCTTCAGGGAAGAACAGCCACTACAGCATCAGTGAGGCTCAGGGGTTGTGGTCTTGGGAAAGAGGCCTGGAGAAGAGCACCAAGCAGGGGCTAGGCAGTGGTCTTACGGCCATTTGGGCTGAAAACCTGGGATTCCAGCCATTCAGAAGGGACACAATCACTCAATAGGTGCAACCCTTCACTCTGTAGGTTCCCTTTTTGTGCAGAGGATACATCCAGAGGAGGATCAGCTGCATCCACCTTGTGAACTTTACCAGGCTGTACACTTACAATTCATGAATTTTTCTGTATGTTAGACTTTGTTAAGATTTAAATGAAAGATAAATAGGTATATATAAATAGTAAAAGCAGATCGTAAATGTTAACAGTCATTGAATCTAGGATATAAGTGTGTACCTTGTATAATTCTCTCAATTTTTCTATGTGTTGAATTGTTTAAAAATAAAAAGTTGGAAACATTATAACAGTGGTAAATACTCTGAAGGCAAGATTCATGGGGTTATAAAACCTCATAACAAGGAGTGGACCTAAGCAAAGAGGTGTGATCACTGCCAGGCCATGTGGAACCTTGTGAATGGGTTAAAGGCTCTGGCTCCAGTGTGGTAGCCCCATGAACTCACAGCTTCACAAGTAAACTTGTAAGAAGTAGGAAAAGGCACGCCTTCTGTCAGGCACACCAGTCCACACCAGGGCACCTGGATTGGAAAGAGGCCCTCTGGCATTGTGAACTAACTACACCATCATGGACTACCTGTCTGGGGAAGGATTTGATGAGAAGTTACTTAGGTAAAGAGGTGGAAAAGGAACTGCCCAAAGGAATCAGCAAGGACCAAGATCCTGAGATAGGACAGCACGATCAGGGAGGGACTGACAGGGGCCCACTATAGCTCAGGTGCAGGGAACTTGCAAGAGCTTGATGTGACCTAAGGCAGGAAAGATAGGCAGGGAAGAGAAGATTGGTGACGTGGAAGCACAATTACCTAGTAGTTGTAGACATGTTGAAAAAACCGGGTTTTGTCAGTGGCTAACTATGATGTGGGACTTATCTGCCTAAACCTCAGCTTCCTCATCTATAAAATGGGAAAAGTCTTATCTCAGAGGATTAAATAAGCTCTGCAGTGTAAATACACGGAACACAACAAATTAGTAAGTGTTCACAGAATTTTTTCATTGTTGTATTCCCCTTCCCTCTTCTAGCACTTGCCTGTTCACTGTCATAATCACTGTTGTCATGGCAACTAAAAAGCTCAGGTCCTCATTTAAGCACCTCATATGTATTAACTCATTCAATCCTCACAACAAACTTTTATTATATAAGTATTACTTTGTATCCATTTTACAGATGAGGAAACTGAGGCTTGTTAAGTGATTTGGCCAAGATCACACAGAGTGGCTGAGCCAGGGTTTAACTCGAGGGCCCAGATTCTAATGACTGCATGTTTAACTACCCTGGAGTATTGGTTCTTTCACAAATAGGCCAGAAGGAAGGACATTCACATTTAAAAGGCTGGATCCTGCAAACTGTCCCTTCTACATCACACCAGCTCTGAGGAACAGCCCTGGGCAAGCAGCACCACCGCATTACTAACTTTGTTATGAACACTTTCCTGTGTACACACCCCAGGGGCTACGATGCTGCTTTGGATCTCTTCCTATCCATTCTAACAATTTTCTCAACCTTGAAGCAAACCTGAGCTGGAAGAAAAATGAAATCAGCTCTTTGGAATGGGAGCATCAATTTTTAACCACTCCTGCCACTGGGTGTTAGTGGTGCAAAGCCTGGGGAAATGTTGATCGGTCATAGGCTCCCTGTATGGCATGAGGCTGTGAGGTTAGACTGGGGTTTCAGAAAGTGAGCCAATCTCCACACATACACACACACACACACACACACACACACACACCCCTTGGCTCCCCACCCCCCCCCCCCATTTTGAAGAAGCTATGCAATATATCTCGCTGCCTTAGCCCAAATGATACTGATTTGTTTCCATAACTCTGGGCTAGCTCATTGAGGGACCAGTGGGAACACAGAAACCTCACTGGCTAATTGAACAGGGAAATTTTTACATAAAGAATTATAAACTAGAAGAAGGTGGTTGACTATGATAAAGGATGAAAGAGATTCTAAGGGGACCAGAAACCACCAGTGAAAGGACAGCTCCTCCTTCTAGGCTGAAGAAGAGGGAGCATGAGGAACAAAGGACCCAAGTCTCTTCCTACAACTCAGGGTTCTGACCTCTTAAGAGGGCACAGCTACCACCGAGCATGGAACTACTTAATCCTTTTGAGAGCATCAATATCTAGTTCAGTCTCTTTAAAGGTAATATAGGAGCCCAACAGTTATATAGAGGGTGTGTGCTAACTTCTTCCTCTGGCACCACTGCATTTAAATCTTACAGCTCTGTGTGTGTGTGTGTGTGTGTGTGTGTAACTGAAACACTAGGGAGATGCCCTGTCAATTCCATGAAGCAAAGACTTTCTTTCATGCATTATTATATCTCTAGGTCTTAGTATAGTACTCTGCATATAAAAGACCCTCCATGTATATTTATTAAATGAATGAATGAATGAAATGAATGAGTGAGTGAATGAATGCTTGGGCTTATCCTATGGCATATCTGTGCTACACCTTTGAGTAAGTAAAGGAGGTCACACACACCCCGATCTGAAAATCAATGGAGGAATGAAGTGCTGGCCGATTGTGTAGAATGGGACACTCAAGACTTAACAAGCTAGGGCCTCCTGTGTGAAAATGGCTGCCCAACTTTAGCAGATTGCAAACATAATTGGCTTGGCCTGGCCAAGCATCTTCTGGATTATGGCTCATTATGGCTAGTGTTTTTTCTTCTCATCTTTGAAAAAAAGGCCTTCCCCTGACCACCTTATTAAAAGTGGCCTCCTTACCCCATCCCTCAAATTATTCTTTATCAGAGTGATTCCTAAACTTTGCTGCCCATTAGAGTCACCTGGGAACCTTTTACAAATCCAAATTATAATAAAATCCCAAGACAGTATAACAATGTGACTCTGAGTATATGTATATATATGTGTGTGTGTATATATATATATACAGTATATGTATACATATACATATGTACATATGTATACATACATATATGTATATATGTATATATACATACATATACATATATCTTCATATGGAGCATATATATCTCTCCATATATATGTATGTATGTATATATATATATATAGGGGTTGTGGTCTTGGGAAAGTATATATATATGTGTGTGTGTGTATATATATATATATATAGAGAGAGAGAGAGAGAGAGAGAGAGAGAAAGAGAGAATAGATTTGACAGTCCAGAAGTAAACTGTGACATTTATGCTTAATTAATTTTAGATAAAGGGAGAAAGATAAGCCAATGGGGAAAGAGTATTTTTTCAACAAATCTTGCCTGGAAAATTTGATATCCACAGGCAAAAAATATGAATTTAGACCCTTACCTCATACCATACACAAAAGTTAACTCAAATGGATCACAAACTTAAATGCAAGAGGACTACAGAACTTTTAGAAGAATTTTTTTTTTGTGATCTTGAGTTTGGCAAAGAGTTTTTAGATATGACATCAAAAGCACAATTTATTTAAAAAAATTACAAACTGGACTTCATCAAAATTAAAAGTTTTTGTACTTCAAAAGACATTGTTAAAAAAATGAAAAGACAAGCCACAGACTGGAAGTATTTCCAAAAGTATATATGTGATATAAGACCTACATCTAGAATATATAAGACTTTTTACAACTCCATAAGAAGACAAACAACACAATTAAGAATGGGCAAAACATGAGAATAGACATTTCACTAAATAAGATACATAAATGGCTAACAAGCGCTTGAAAAGACAGTCAACATCATTAGGCATTGGGAAAATGCAAATCAAAACCACAATGTGATACCACTTCACACCCACAATAATGGCTATAATCACAGACACAATAACAAGTGCTGGTGGGTATGTACAGACCAGAATCTTCATAGGTTGCTGGTGGGAATGTAAAATAGTCCACTCTGGAAAACAGTTTTGAAGGGATTCAGAATGAGGTTCCTCAAAGTGTGGCACTTTGGCACGTGGATTACTTAGAGCTGAAATCAATCAAGGCCTAAAAGACTCAGGAAAAGCATTTTACTTCCTTCTTCGTTGTCTAAAAGAATTTCAACAGAGGGTCTGGTCCAAAATAACTATCACCAGAGATAGCAACAAAGAGTATGACCCAGGTGTGGTAAACTAGGGGAAGCTTGGCAGAGCCTGGAGATTAAATTCCTCTCTGTGTCCCACTGTCTCTGCATGGCTAGACACACATTTTTGTATCAAACATCTGCTCTTCCTATCTTCTTGTAAACAGTCTTCCTCCTCTTTGAAATTCCAGACCCCTACCACCTTCTCCATAGCTCAGGATGCATATAAGCTCCAATTGCCTGCCTGTCTGTGGGTCTCATACTCTTATGGGCTCCCATATGCATGTAATTTAGTTTTCCTTCTATTAATCTGTCTTATATCAATTTAAGAACCTAAAAGGGTAAAGAAGTATTTTTACCTTCTCTAAAGTTTGATAGTTCTTTAAAAAGCTATACGTAGTTACCACATGATCTAGCAAATAAACTCTTCTCTACACAAATTGGCCAGTTAATACATAGAAAGCATTCTACTATTATGAGAGTTATACTTAATATTATTATGTGTCTACCTTATGGGGACATACTGGAGAACAAAAACAATTATGGCCCTTTGTCCTCTTTGGGTATTATGCTTCACTGTGGGAATAGATCTTAAGCAGGCATAAAGATGTTGGCCATCTTTGAATGTTACCAAAGGCTAACCTTCTTTCCTATGTTCATTCACCTAGTTTTGGGTAGGTGCTTTTCTTTGCTTTTTATATGCTTCCTGGTAAACCAAGACTCAGCACCAAATGTAAGCCCCCAAAGGCACAATATCACAATCTAACATGCATGCCCTCCTTACTGCATGGAGACTCACTCTCTTAGCTTGGATTCCCCTAAAGCAGAGGCTAAGAGGAGGATTCTAGTGTAAATTATGTATTTTGGAGGTACCAGGAAACGTCAAGGGAGGAATAAGTAAGATAAGAAAGGAAAGAAGCACATAAAGCAATGTGTTTCATGTCAGATACCACTGTAGACAAGTGGAACTCGATGCCAGTGGGGAACTCTGGGAAGACTAATGAATTGTGCCAACTGAGGGCAAAGAGGTTGAAGTATTTTCCACTGGCTTCCTATTTGTTACTGGCTGAAGGTTACTTCTGGGACTCTTAAGTCTCCATAGCTTCAGATTTGCCAAGGATGTTCCCTTAGCCAGAGAGGAAGAAAACTGAGATGTGCAAGTATTTAAAATAAGCAGCTTTCCATAGGTAGAGTGAATGCCAAGGAACCGGACATGAGAAGCTCAGAGAATATTGGCAGGGGGCAGGGAGGTGACAGATATTTTGCCCTGGGAACTAGATTATGAATAGACAAGAAACAATCCAACTTTTGAGTTAGTGGCTCAATGAGGCCAACCTTGAAGGACTGAGGTATTCTGTTTCAGAAAGGTTTTGGAGAAGCATGGGAAAAAAAATAACAAAACCAAAACTGTGTCTCAGAGGCCAAGTTAGTAGCTGGCAGCATGGAGAAAAAGCAAATTGAGTTAAACAGAAATGATATTTCATTTACCTTGCCATCCCCTCTGATGGCCACCTACAGGCCCTCTGAGGAAATACCCAGTGACCATTGTCCCTGACTTCTGTTCTTAGGCTAATGTTACAACTTTGTAGGTACAACTACCAACCTTCTCTGGGGTGTGTGCTTGTGGATGTGTAGCATTTGGGGAGGGAGACATAAAACGGGCACTTTAGGGGTCCACTGGGAGTCCAGGGCCCAGCCCATGGACAGGCAGTTACTAAGTAGAGCTGAAAGATCCAAGGCAGCCAAGCTGTCCTTTCGTTTCAATGTGGCACTTTTCCCAGCTAAGGTCTTTGGTGGCAAATCAAATATTCTATTACATTATTTTCCAATTTCAGGCATTTCCCTTGCTGGACTCTCGAGTGGTATGTTTTCCAAGAGTTCAGAAACATTGTCCTGCTCACCATCTGCCTTGATGGCCTGACATATTGGACATTGACTCTAGGACCAAACCACGTGTGGCCCAAGGATGCCATCTTGCCACCGGCTTATGGCACCTGAGAGATGGCAGAAACACAAAGCTCTCACCCCAGCTGAACTAAACACTATGGCTCCGGGCAAATGGCCTCTCCAGCCCTGCTGGCATTTATTAAGCCCTTGCTAGGTGAGCCTAGATTAGATTCACCTTAAAAACTGCACCGTGTCCCATTTTTCAATGAATAATAGGACAACTTGGCCTTTCCCAATATGGTTGTGCAGCATCTGTAAGATATTGAAGGCACTTAAATACAGCATTTTAGTACCAATTTGACCTGATTAGGTGTGTGCCGTCAACAACTGGACCTTGGCTCCAAAGCAGGTGGTTTGTTTTTCACTTTTGCTGCCTCTTCAGCTCTCCTGTGAATCACTGTCTAAATTTCAGGGGACCACATCTGAGAATAATTCATGGTATTTGAAGGGAGCAAAGAGGAAGAGGCACAGCTGGCCACAGAACTTTGCAGCTCTCTCAGGAGCTGGCCTGGAAGAGCTGCAAAGGACCTGAGCCAAAGATTCCACACCCATTAGTCAGTGTGATGAAGAGTGATTAGCATTTAGTACAACCATGGCAACCTTCAGATTCAGACAGGTCCCTGCTCCCAGCTCCCTGTAAACCTGCTCAATTCCAGCTCTTGGTAATACTGATGTCACTAATGGGTGACACAACTCATTGTCATGAGTTCCTCCACCCTACTCCCTACAACTGTGATTTGAGCCTGGAGGGATGTGTGTGTGTGTGTATGTGTGTGTGTGTGTGTGTTCAGCTGGATGGAAACCAATGAAAGCAAGAAAGAAGAGGGGCAAAAGTAGAACAAGGATGCAGGTTAGGTAATCACTCCAGCAGGTATGAGGTGGAAGTCTGAGGACACTTAGTGCAGCCTGGACCCACACAGGCCTGGGAATTTTGTGGCTGAGGTAGTGCTCCTGGCACAATTGGTTGGGTTCAAAGACAGTGCTTGTGAATTGGCTGAAAGCAGCCCAGTGCTGTTTTTACTCTGATGAATGAGATATGGTTATTCTCACTGAATCAAGGCCTCTCAGAACCACAAGCCCAGCCCATTCTCCTTCCCAGCATAGGAACATTCTCTACCACACTCCTAACAGGTGGTTATGTATGGCATCTGCTTAAGCCAAGGGTGGCTATCTTAGCTACCTTCGGGGACAAGAAAGCTAAGAACAGTGAGTGCAATGGAGCTCAGTCTAGAAGAACAGGGGGATGAGATCAACCAGAAACACATGCTTCATTGAACAGTACTGTGTGTGTGTGTGTGTGTGTGTGTGTGTGTGTGTGTGTGTGTGAGAGAGAGAGAGAGAGAGAGAGAGAGAGAGGGTGTCATCATTTCGATTAATTTTTTTTTGAACATTAAACTTGAAGAAAACACCGAGTGAGCAATCAATATCCATCCAAATGCAAGTGACACTTCATGGGCCACCAGTTTATAGCCCTGGCTTCAGCAGGCAACAGGGAGCACAGCTCAGAAAGCAACTCATTACACATAATAGCTTCTTTCATGTACTCATCTCTTTATAAATTCTTTGTTCCATTGGCCCCATTCATTTTTTTCCACTCATTCAAAAATTTTTTATTAAGTAGCTACTATGTTCTTAGGTCTTCTCAACCAGGGGATCCCTTCAGAAAACCCAGAGACTGGGGCACTTGGGTAGCTTAGTGGTTGAGCATCTGCCTTTGGCTCAGGTCGTGATCCCGGGGTTCTGGGATTAAGTCCCATATCGGGCTTCCCGCAGGGAGCCTGCTTCTCCCCTTTCCTGTGCCTCTGCCTTTCTCTCTGTGTCTCTCATAAATAAATAAATAAAATTAAAAAAAAAAAAGAAAGAAAAGAAAAGAAAATCCAGAGACTAAGACAAGCTTTCTCAGGGAGAGTTCAGTGTGTCTATTGGAGGATAATCTTCCCCTCCTTACCCCAAAGGCTTCTCTTTCTAGATCAAACAGTTCATTTTCTCCAACCCTCCATTCCTAAAATGTCAGGGTTTCTTTCATTTCCAGTTTGTTAATATCCTTCTTAAAATGTGGCAAAACTAGTGTAAAGTGCTAGTTTATGGACACATTACAATTTTTCTTAAATACTTTGCTGCACATATGTTAATGCATTGCTGCTCAATGCACCTACCACCCTTTTATGGTTTATCTGGGTTTTGGTGTGGGCACATATCTTCATTTCTAAGAATCCTGAGACATAAAGTGCTCCACAGACATCTCTGCACGCGGCAACTACAATCTGTTTTCATATTCTTCATAACTTAATGGAACAGAGTACATGCACAGCCAAGCTTATTTGCTTTCTTGTGCTTGTATTTCCAAAGGTCACAGATTTCAGGCAGAAGTGCCACATGACATAAGCATTTCCAGGAGCACTTGAGGAAAATAACATTAATTGCCTGCGACTCTAATTGGCTTTATAACAGTAGCCAGGCCAGTGGCTGGGAAAAAGACACCCCAGAACAGCTGTCAAATACACATCCTGGCAGAAAGGCATCAAACACAGAGCCCTTCCTGCATAGAGCTGACATTCAAGAGGCCCACACAGACCTGGAGATCAGAAAAATCTCCTTCCATCCGATGATTTTCAAATCTGCCTAATTTAAAATGGTTTCCGTGGAGCATGCAAAACATGCCACATTTCAGCTCTGGCTGGCAGTAAGCTACACTTGGAGGATCAAAACCCCAAACCTACCAGTCATTAGCTGAGTGTTTAGGAATGTACACAATGATTAGGCCACAATTATATTATTTATCCAGCCTTTGCTCGGCGCGTATTTTGGTAATTAGAGATGATTTGGGGAGGACCACATGGAAATGAACAACCTCAGTCTGCCAAGAATAGCATGCTCGAGCAATCATTCAAGTATCCTCACATGATTGTCCTGTTTGTTTCCTCTCTAAACATTCATCAGGAATTAGGCATGAGCTCTGGATAAATTTTTTACCTCTTTTTCTTTTGAGAGGGAGAGTAAGACTGCCCATGGGGGTGTTGGAGAGGGGCAGTAGGGGATGAGGAGAAGGAATCCCAAGCAGACTCTTGCGCAACACAGGAGCCAACTTGGGGCTTGATCTCACAACCCTGAGATCACCACCTGAGCCAAAAGCAAGAGACAGATGCTTGGCTGACTGAGCCACCCAAGCACCCCTTTACCTCTTGATTATATATGAGATGTGAAAGCAGAGGCCTGTATGAATCATGAATGTTGGGGCGGTAGCTATCCACTTTCAGGGTTTGTGTTGCTTCAGGAAAACCAGCTTGAGATTGGAGACTAGGGTCTGATCCTGAATGCTACTGCCTAACACTGACCAAGTAAGTGGACCACGAGAATGACTTTCAGGGAGATTCAAATGCATCTATAGAAGTGAATTAAAAAATATGAAGCACCGTGCTGAAGTACTGAGATACTATCATTCTTGCAATTCTATTTCCCAGGGACACCTCTTCTAAAACTCTTAACAAATAGTTAGAGTGATGTCCTGTCATGGTTTGTCTGTTTGTTTTGACCAGAACAACCCAATCAGTTACCCAAAGCCGTGGCTACTTTTGCTTCTCCCACAGGTTGTGAGCTACAGATCCATGGATAGATTGAGCCCAGAGAGAAATTTTATTGGACTTGCAATGTTCCGTTTCTGGTGGGTTTGTGTTTTTTTTTTTTCCCCAAATTGCCTTGCTTGTCAACATTTTACATATGGGATTTTTCAGATTGATATTTTCATTTGGCATTTTCACAGGCAGGGTTCAGATTTCCTGCTTCTATTGAAAAACGGGAAGATTTGGCAGTGCCGGCTTGCATTCCCCCCAGCTGCCAAGGCCAGGGCTGAGTAGCAGCTGCCCGGAGGGTGTGTACTCCCCACCGCCCCTCCTGGCCTCCCTCACTTATGGCTTCTGTCAAAACCCCAAAGGCATTTGGATATTGACTCCTGATTTTCCCTTTTTGTTTCACAAATAGTTCCTTAAAATATCAAAAAGGATAGGAGCAAGAAGAATAAAGGAAGCAATGAAACCAAATGAGCAGCTTATTGGACATTAATAAATAAGAACAGAGATACCAAACATTATTTATGAGAAGTAGTAGAGTAACGTGATTAAAAGTATGAACAAAATGCTAAAGCAATATTAAATCATGGCTCGAGCCTTTTATAGTCTAGGAACGTTACTGAAGCTGTCTGGACCTCAGTTTCCTTATCTGGCATGTGAGAAGAACAATAGGACTTTTTAGAATTCTTTTCAATGGCAGCAATTTGCTAAGCACCTGCTGTGTACCAGACACGCTTTGGGCACCTGGTGATCCAACACTCATCCAAAGTCTGTACTCACATGGTTTCTATTAAAGGAGCAAATTCACGTTAAGCACTTAGAATAATCTCCGGCACATGATAAATACTCATTTATTATCATTTTATTCACAATATGCTGTCTACTCCAAAGTAGTTACTTAAATCAGAAATGCTAAATCTGTTAAAGCTTGTATTTTATTTCCTGATAGTGGTCGCCAGAAATACAGCGTTAAGAATGAATCTGGGGATCCCTGGGTGGCTCAGCGGTTTAGTGCCTGCCTTGGGCCCAGGGCGTGACCCTGGGATCTCGGGATTGAGTCCCGCGGGCTCCCTGCATGGAGCCTGCTTCTCCCTCTGCCTGTGTCTCTGCCTCTCTGTCTCTCTCTCTCTGTGTCTCTCATGAATAAAAAAAAAAAAAAAATTTAAAAATTTAAAAAAAAAAAGAAAGAATGAATCTGAAGCCTTGTCCAAGCTCAGCAGAAAGAAATGCAGGGACTGATTACTGATGTCGACATGGGCCTGTGTTACACATGCGGAAATTTATTTTGATGTTTTGCAATCCTAGTTTAAAGAATCCCTAACTTCCCTAAGTTCAATTTCTGCAGCTATAAAGGTTTGCCTCTCTTGTCGTACAGACTGTTTTCCTGAGACTCCTCGTTCAGGGAGAGACGAAATCATCATCTCCAAGTTTTTTCTTTGCAGGAGGCAGCTCAGAAGAACCAGGCCATGCTCTGCTGCTGCAGATGTGCTGAGAACACGCAAGGCTCGAAGGGCTACCAGCCTGTGATCAGGGAGGGTGTGAAGAGGTCTGTTCCAGTAACCAGCTCTGAAGACGAACCTCTCGGAGCTACAAACCCAACTCCAGGGAACCGAAATGCCTGCTCGGTAAGGATACGTTTCTCTTTAATAAAATATTTAAAAGGAAAGACAGGAAGATAAGAGCCTTCTAAACGCAAATCATTCCACAAGACCCCAGTTAGCCGCTGGCAGGTCTAGAGGCCACAGCAGCTCTGTGGCAGTGCCCGCGCCCTCACTGATGTCTCAGGCTGGATTCCTGCCCCGCAAGTCTGTTCTCCCGCAGATCTGGACCAGGCAAAGGTGAGAAAGTCGTGGAAAGTTTCTTCCGTCACAGACAAATCCTAATGTTCACTCTCTGCAAACTCCTCCGGGGCAAAAAAGAAATAAAGTCTTTCCCAGCGCTATTAACTGTAAAGCTACGGTCCTCCCAGGAAGCGTGCACCTGCTGCCCCAGCCAGTGTTCTGCGGTGTGTCGGCAGCATCGCACTCGGCGGCCCGGTTCACAGGCAGAAAGAATTCACAGCCATAGGCTGCTGATGGGAGAGGTCACCAGATAATGAAATAGAGGAAGCGTGTCTGGGCCTCTGGGTTAAAGGTGAACAGGCGAGGTGACAACCTGTTATTAAGCGGACACAAGCAATAATGTTGGGGGCGGGGGCTGGCTCTGCACAGCGGCCCTTCCCAATGAGCTCTCCTCGCCCCTCAGACACCGGGTGTTGGAGAATGACCCTCACCAGGCTGCTCACCCATACTCTCAGTGACAGTTCCAGAGGATCCATATTGCACCTGTCCAGGCAAAAAAAAAAAAAAGACAAAAAACCCCCAACTCCGCACCCCCCCAAAAAAAACCCCAAAACCAAACCAACAACAAAAAACCCAGGTGTGAGGCCAGGGTAGGGAGACTTTCTGAAAAATGTGACAGCACAGAAGGATGGCCCCCTGTTCCCTCTGTGGCACTCTGGGCTTTTTTTCTAAACACCTTTCGTGGTGTATCATTAATTATTTATATGTACAGCTACTTGTTTACTGTCAGTTTCCCCCACCAGTCAGTAGGCATTTTCATGACACAGAGCAGGTCAGGTCTTTTTTGTTCTTTGTTTTTGTTTTATACCGTATTGTTCCTATACTCTGGCACAGGGGCAAGAAACTTTTTCTTTAAAGGGCCATTTAGTAAATATTTTTGGTTTGGGGGACCATAAGGCTTCTTTGGTGATTATTCAACTCTGCGGCTATAGCTGGAAAGTGGCCATAGATAATAGGCAAACAAATGGGCATGGCCATGTTCCAATACAAATTTATTTACAAAAATAGATGTGGGCTATATTTGGTATATGGGCCATTTGCTGCCACCTGATATAGTGCAATAAATCATTAATAAATCTACAAATGTATAAAATAAGTATTTTAAAAAGATTTTATTTATTTATTTATTTATTTATTTATTTATTTATTTATTAGAGACCCACAGAGAGGCAGAGACACGGGCAGAGGGAGAATCAGGCTCCCTGCAGGGAGCCCGATGCAGGACTTGATCCCAGGACCCCAGGAACATGACTTGAGCTGAAAGCAGATGCTCAACCACTGAACTACCCAGGAACCCCTAAAATAAGTATTTTCATGTCCTCGTTGTGTCCCGTCACCTAGAGACAAGAATGATGGATCATGATTTGAAAGCAGGGTGGTGAGGATCTGGATCTAGGTACTGGAAGGGGGGCCAGGGGCTCTTAGGGTGGAGAATGTTCTGTTTCTTGGTCTAGGTTCAGGTTACACAGTGAATTACTTTGTGAAAGTCTATCAGGCCATGCACTTAAATTTGAGTACTTTTCCACCCGTATGTTATATTCTGAAAAAAAAGCCCACAAGCTGAGAAATAAACATGTAAATAGAATAAGAGCTAAAGAGATAAAGCAAAACATCACTGCTTACTCAATTTGATCTTCCCTAGTAACAGGTGACCAAAAAAAAGTGTTTCTCAACAAATTTTGAGTGTACACCTAGAGGATCAACTGCTTCACCTCCCTGCAGATACAGGTAAAAATACAGCTGTTTGGTCTTTCCGTTCCACAGGTAAAGTTAGAATCCTGATTATGAGGTGGGCTTGGAAACCAAAGAGAGACTATGAAACCTCTCTGAGCCTCTGATTTTTCACCCCTGAAATAACTGTGCTTATCCCAGAGCTCTGTTGTGAGGATTAAACCAGCTAATATATAGAAAATGCCTCTAATAGTTCTAGTGTCACCTAATGTCCATGATTAGTACCCCGTGAATGTCAGGTAATAATAAAAAAGACCATAATGGAAAGAAGGTGTGCTGGGTATCTTTCATTTGCTCCCTCATGCTTTCTCCATCCTTCTCTGCTCCCTGTCCTGTAGTTAGCCAGCGTGGGCCCTGTCCGATGGCTCCCCTGCCCCCCCTGGTTTTCAGGGTGAGCATTGAGGCATGAGGGACAGCTAGGTTAGGGGGTTTATTTCCCCTGGCTCCTCTGCAGGGCATTCCGCAATGAAATGGAGGTAAGCACCCCTTTCCACACAGCTGCTCTGTCTTCAACTCCCCATCGATGATCTTCCCCATGGATGGAACTGCCCCCTGCTGATAAGAATTATGGGGTACTGGAATATTCCCATGATTTCCCCCACACTGTGTGCATATCTTCATCTTCAGTTTCTCAGGACTCCAACAAATGTATCAACCACACATTAGGAAAGTGAGTTCAAATATTGAGTGAGGCAGGAAAATTTCGGAAGAGTATATTGTGCTTTCTTCTGTCTCAACGATGGGATGTGGGCAAACAAGGTGTATTTTTTCTCTAGGCCTGGTACCAAAAGGTCAAAATAAGGCTTTGTTGGTCACATCTGGGCTTTCTTGCTTCAGGAGCTGATGAAGCCTGTGTCACCTTGTCAGCGGTGAAAACAGCAGTTATGGGCCAACCTAGATGCGGGCTTCCTGTGGGCATGGATGCTCAGGGAGGTGCAGGCCACTTGGCCTGCATCCAGTAGTGATGGGGGGTTTCAAGAGAGAAGGGGGGCTCACCTTTACTCCCCTAAACAAGACTTCTGGTGGAACAGCTGTGGATTTTTGCAACTTTGGCAAAGGGCTCCCTCCCACACTGAGCCTGTCGCAAAAAAGTATTTGCCCTCTTTGAATGCACAAGTGGGCCTGGACGATGAGCCCTACAGCAGTGATTGTGATGTGCCCGGACTTAGAAGCCTTTCTAGTTAGTTGTTGGATCCCTGAAAACCCCACAGGATTTCTCTGTAATCTCAAAGAATGTGCTTTCTAAATCGTAACTGGATATACTTAGGCAGTAAGTGCCTCAATGATTCTGAATTTGTGTGACCTGAGCTGGGCCTCTAACCTGAGTCTTTAGCATCTACCCTGCAGACGCCAACGCGAGTAGTCCAATGAGCACCAGGAGGTACTATGATTACCCCCATTGTACAAAGGAGAGAAATAGAGCTTCTGGGGGCATAACCTTCTCTAGCTCAATGGGCCTGGGGTCTAGGCTAATACTGGTTGAGCAAGAAAAACTTAACAAATCGCCCTTTCTTGTGTGTGTAGCACTTTTATACCCAGTTTGGAAGCACAATTCTTATTTTATTCTGGGGAATTCTTCCCAAATCCAGATGTTTGAAAAATTCTAAGAGCTGAGCGCTGTTGTACTTCTTCTTTCACAATCAAGGAAGGTGGAGCACTTTAGCTAGCAAAAACCCTCCCCAGTTCCTTACTCGGTAAGACTGGTCTGGGACACGTAATCTATGAAGGTGCCAGCAAAACCAAGAAATGTCTCCCACCTTGCTATTAGGCACCAAGCTCAGAAAATCAAGTAAAACAATCAACTCAGCTGCTCACAAAGTCAGCAAAAAATGTTTATGTAATTAATCTTCATCATGGCAGTTCCGTCACAACATTAGTGTCAAATATACCCCAAGAATAAATGTAAATTGTAGGTACAAATCAATTTACCTTATGCATTCAGCAGCAATTCCACTTGCCTCCACATACTCACTTAATAGCTCTTTGAGGCTTATAAATAAACAGCTACTGGTCTTCAGAAAGATGCAAGTCTGCAAACTGAGATCCGAGCTAAAACAACAAAACAGTAGTACCACGACACCACAGGCATTAGGAGATGCCCGAAGATGTACTGGGAGTGACTGTGTCAGCCCTTCCTGGGGAACAGACTGTCAGCTCTAAGCTGTTCATTTTCTCTTCTTACCTTTTTTCTGTTGCTAACAGTCTCCTTGCCACCAAATCTTGGAGTTGTTGGACAGGTGGGTTTTCAAGGGTCCCCAGACAAAGAATGAGGCCAGACTTGCTTCCATTCCAAATGGTGGTGGAAATGGATTCTCTTTCTCCTGTGAACTATCCCAGGGATTTCCTTTCTGATGCCCTGGAGAAAATAGAAACATTTTTAAAGGACCTGGAAATGCAAAGATCTTACCATCAGGTAAAATGTCAAAAAACTTTAACTAGGAGTGTAGCCCTTGCGTAAGCCTGTGTTCCCCCAAAATCACTTCTTTGTCTTTTTGGCTGCTTTCAGATGGGATGAATTTAAGAGGCTTTCTCTACTTTGCAAAATGTTTTATCTTTTTTTTTAAATTTTTAGTTATTTATGATAGTCACAGAGAGAGAGAGACAGAGAGGCAGAGACACAGGCAGAGGGAGAAGCAGGCCCCATGCACCGGGAGCCCGACGTGGGATTCGATCCCGGGTCTCCAGGATCGCGCCCTGGGCCAAAGGCAGGCGCCAAACCGCTGCGCCACCCAGGGATCCCGCAAAATATTTTATCTTAATATTGACAACCATTTCCTTTGAACCTTTAATAAAAGTCAGGTATTGATTGAGTCTTTTTTTTTAATAGAGTTATTTATTTTTAGAGAGAGAGAGAGAGCAGGGGGATGGACAGAGGCTGAGGGAGAGAGAATCTCAAGCAGACTTCATACTGAGTGCAGAGCCTGACATCAGGGCCTGATCCTATGACCCTGAGATCACGACCTGAGCCAAAACCAAGAGTCAGATGCCCATCTGACTGGACCACCCAGGCACACTGATTAGGTTCAGTCTTTCTACCTTCCCTTTTCTATCACTCTCTTTGTACCTCATCTGAACATATTTTTCAGTTTTCTTATAGCACTTATTTTTAAGTATAATTATAACACTAACAGCATTAAGTAAAATGCCTTGGTTGGGGGAACTCTGGTTAATGGAATGCTAATGAAGAAAAAAATTTTAATTTTCCAGAGCTCATTGTTGAAAATCTTTCTCTTAACTGTTTTCCTTCTTTCCCCCCTTCATTTCACTCTTATTTTTAAAGACATGCAAAAAAGGATGTAAATATCATGAATACCAAAATTCATATAGAAAGAAATTAGTATTAGCAATCATGGCTACAAAGGATATGAGACTGCATACATCAAGTTTCAGAACTACTATTTATGAAATCATGAACTACTATTTAGCACTAAGTTTACCTCTGAGCTCCCTGGTAGGCAAAGCAAAATGAGAAATAGATCCCATTTTCTAATTAAAAGGAGAAAAGTAGTTTATAAGGCAAGATAAACTTTTGGGGGAAATATGAGGAACTTAAATCTAGTGATAGTGATCTAAAGGAAAGGTTTATGTGACTTTTCATTTGTCAAGTTGGATCAATACGGTCATATCACTGGACCATTGTGATTTGGGCAGAATGAAATGTTTTCCCCTCTTCCTATCTACTCCTCCACACAGGTATTTTAATTGGTTTTGTTAACTCTTCTGACCAGAAATTGAACTTCTGATGAGACCGTCTTTGTTTATAAAGGTGATCAATGGCAAATTAGTGGGATTATGGTCGTATCCCCACCCTCTGTTATTTCCACCTATTTTTTTTTTTTTTTAAGAAAACATAAGTTTGGGCAGCCCCGGTGGCACAGCGGTTTAGCGCCGCCTGCAGCCCGGGGTGTGATCCTGGAGACTCAGGATCGAGTCCCACATCGGGCTTCCTGCATGGAGCCTGCTTCTCCCCCTGCCTGTGTCTCTGCCTCTCTCTTCGCTCTCTCTGAATGAATAAATATGTAAAACTTAAAAAAAAAAAAAAAAGAAAGAAAGAAAACATAAGTTTGTCATAGGGCCTTTACACCATCCCCTAAAAAGTTCTTCAAAGATCACCTAATTATTTCAACATTAGTCAGAGACCCAAAGATGTCAAGAATGATAGCACCATGATGGCCTAAGGAGCCACAGGGCTAATGTACCAACTGCATTTTCTAGTAAATGTTAAGTGGTGAAGCATGATTTTTCTCAATTTCAGATTATGCATGGTTGAAAGATATCATAAATTATTCTAAAATAAGGCCAGTCAATTTTCTTCAGCTCAAATCCAGATTTCAAATACTGAGTTTGATTTTTTTCATACCTCTTAAAGCGTCATAGAAATTTAGTATTTTAACATCTAGAATTTCCTCTTGCATGTGACGAAAAAAAATAAAAAAACAACAAACGTATAATGATCCTTGGTCAGATTATATGTACTGATTTTTAGTTTGTAACCTGGAGAATGTACTTATATCCCATGTATATGTTCTTTACTCTTCTACAATACTATTCTGGGCACTTTCACTCAAAAGGCCCCGTCTTGCTTGCTTTGCTTAAATTTCATCTATTGTAATGCCTTTAATTTCTAATTTCTATTTTTAATCTTTGGGGTTTAAGCTATATGTCTTTTGAAAGGCAAACCTTCTTAGCTACTAGAAGTAGACAGTTTTCATATTTTAATTGGAACCATAGGAAAACCAAATATATTAAGTGGAAAAGGCACAAGATCTGATGTCACAAGACCCATATTTGATTCTGGCTCTCCGCTTTACTGCCCAATCATGAAATACACTCACATTTCTTAGCCTCCCTTTCCTAATCAGTAAAATGGATATAACCACAATAATGCCAATCTATTAAGATTAATTTGAAGATAAAATATGCATGTATGGGAAAGTTTGTCAACCATAAGGTTATATTCACTTCATGTTTATTGTTATCACTAGATCAAAGTTTTTTTCTAAAGATAAAGAAAGAAAAGTCACAATAATAACAGGAAACATCATGAAATGCTTACTATGGGTCATGGATTCTGCTAGCACTTGAAATACATGAACTTATTTGAACCTCACAGCAACCTAATGCAGTATTATCACTATTCTCATTTTTTGGATGAGGAAAATGCGGTACAAAGAGCATAATATCCTTGTCCAAGGTCACACAGTCAGTAAATGTCATTGCTGGGATTCAAATCCAACCATTAAGTGCACAGGCTCTTAATCATTTGACTGTATGTCCTCAGCACATTGCTATGGGATGTTAACAAACGTTACACACATACAAAAAGGTTTCCATCATCAAAAGACTTAAGGAAATATCAGTTTAAACAAAAAGTTGAATGGGTTTCTTGAATGTATGACTCCTCATATCCCTTACTGTGCACGGTGAATCTCGGAGATTGAGATACGGGGGGCAGTACTTACTAAGACCAATTAAACCAAATCTGTTTCTTCATGAGCATTTCAAAGGACCAGTGTTCCATGAAACACATTTTGACAAATGCTAATGTCTGAGTATGATAAATAAGTAGCAATGACATACTACTTGAGGGCTTGTAAAACAATCCTCTGAGGTAGGGGAGACAAGTATACATCAACCTCACTTATACACAATCTCCATTTTTACATACTACCTCATACATTAAGTGTGTTGCCCAAATTAAAAAACACAGTAAGCATTGCAATCCTCTTTTTAAAATGCACATGTAAAGGATGCTTTTGTTTTAAAGGATCTGCAGGAGATTTTTTTTTTCCTCCTCAGGATAATTCTCTGAGGCTGACATTTAGAGAAGAAAGATGCTGAAGGAGGACCTGAGCTTTCACATATCTTGTTGCCAGGAGACACTGTGGATCACACCAGGGCAGGGCTCAGGGAGCCCTAGGAAACAGTCTGCAAATGATTAATGACAGCAAGATGACCCATTCACCCCTCCCAGGCACTTCTCTACCTGGGCATCTGGAATTACCTTTAGGACATATGGAGAGAGATGGGAATGAGACTGCTTTCAAATCACTTGAAGTGTATGATCACCTTCTTAGAGACTTCTCCACTTCCCTGAGGTAAATGAATTTTTGCCTATGGAATTCTTCAATTTCTGTTACAAGTATCAACTTATCATCACCCCTTCCCCCCATCCCCAGTGAGGAAGGAAGCACAGTATAGCTGTTACCAGCTTAACAGAGAGACTAAAATAAAAGAGCTTAAAGATGTACGGATCTGGTCAATCTCACTGAGTTGTAAAGCAAAGCAAACAGTTGTCATGAACAAACATTTGACTCACTTTTTAGAACCCCATGCGGCCTTGTAAACCACATCAGATGTGGCACTCTAGGCCATTGGCACTCGGCTCTATACCCTCACTCGACTCCATCCTATTGTATGTCCTAGACTGTACATTCATGGTAAATGCACAGCTATGTTAGCACACTACTACTGGGGTGAATCTAAAATTTCAGTCAGAAGTTCGCATGAAATGGATGATGAGAACATTCTTATCTGAACTTTGGCCATATGATGCCACTCCTCTGGATGATTCAAGTAATTAAAAGACAGAGGTTACTGTTATTAACCTCATTTCTTCCTCCAGTCTTCTTAGCAATGCATGTATCTCTTGCTTGGAGTTCATTTCCCTTTACCCTTTGACCCCCTCCCTGCCCAAGCATGGTTTACTAAATTCCTTCTCATAATCAAAGTTTTTTTTTAATTTTTATTTTATTTTTTATTTTTATTTTTTTTTTTTAGAACAGGAAAGGTATAGATGAAGGACCAAACTCTCAAAGCAAACATTTCCCATTTAGAATTAAAACTGCCTAAAGCACCACAGCTCCCTGCATGGTCTCTCCTCACATGGATGCAGACTGGCATCACCAGATGGAATCAATGTGTCAGTTCCTTGCAGTACCTTGTAGAGGATCAATGGCATCTACAAAACAACATTTGTGCCTCAATGTTATTGAGTTTGTTCAGGAAAAATACTTTAAGACCGAGAAAGAGTTGTAAGAGTACTATGAACTAATGGTTTCCTGAATCTATTGATGGATCTGTTGTGTACATTACTTCACTGGTTGAAATAAAAACTGATTCCACCATTGAAATAAAATCTATAATCTTTCTAGAAGGATTATAAAAGCAGCATGGAGAGAAAAATAAGAGAACTGGATTGGAATACACTTTTCTAGTTGGGTCCTCTGGGAAGTTGATGCTAAGAATGAATTAGGAGTGCATGAAATTTATTGAAAAGTAGTATTTTTAAAGGAAAAGAGAGGAAGCTGAGTCAGGCAGGGAGGGTCTATAGATCTGGCAACACAACGAGACTCTACAGAGCACAGATTGCCCTTTGGAGGAGACTTTCATTGGGTAGAAAAGGTTAATCCCTACACCACTGTGCTGCTCAGTCATGAGCTGGGGCTTACCTGGAAATACGGTGACCTTGGCTCAAAAGCTAGGGTCCACCAAAGGAGAAAAAAGTCAAGGCTATCAGCTAACCACACATCTTGCAGTTGAGCAAGGAGTTCTTTCTTGAAGAGGGATCTGACTTACATATGTCTGCTGTGACTTCCAACATGCATTTCATCTCTTCCCCATCGAGGAGCAGATATATGATTTAAGTTGATACAGAAGAACCCCTAATTATGTACTCTCAACATTAGGACTCTCATTGATGCAAGGTGCTATAAATATGAGCAAAGAAACACACTAGATCAAAAAGCCCATTAAATATGGCCACAAAAGGCATTAGTGGTCTCTTTGACTTACGAGTAGAATCTTCCAGAACTGAACCTATTTGTAAGTAGAGAGGCTTTCTAGATATAGACTATGGATTCAAACAACATATTAATTTACTACCAATCAATAATGATTTAGAGTAAACTAACTGAAAGGTAACTGTCACCTTGGACAACCGAGATCAGGAAATGGTATCATGATAGATAAGTTATAGTGATGAAGAAGAGAGGTTCTAGGCAGAAATTGACAAACACAATCATGATGAGAAATTTTATCACATCTCTTTCAGTCATTAGTGAATCAAACATCAAACAGAAAGAAGCATTAAATATATAACATATTGAGCATTAAAAGTTAATGATCATTAATTAAAAGTCTAATCTCTGTTGATGTCCCTTATTAGAATTAGCCTTACAGAAACAGCTTCAAAAGCAAAAACCAAGAGAAAAATGCAGAAATATCTGCATTGCTCAGCTTTCTGCTTTCTCTGTGGTTTCTTTTAACACATCTGTCTTGTCCTCACAGACTTCATGTAGCCATAGCACACATGTGCCTTGCACTCCACACACCAGATAGTATCTTCATCTCTATGCCCCATACATGTGCATTCATACCAGGGCTCTCTGTCCTTGGGTAGCTCAGACCGTGCCTGTATCTTAGCTGATGGGTGACTTGGCCAGGACACAGGCGACTGGATTTGTTGGACACAGGTCACTTGGTATTCATGGATTCAGCACTTGCAGGTCTCATTACACGAGTGCTCCAAAGTCTTTGGAATAGAGCTACGTATGATTTTCCTAAAGCCTGAAGTTCTGAGGGTCTAACCCAGGTAAACAGAGCTTGTAGGTTAACTCAGCAGGCAGTCCAGCCCTCACTTGTCCACTGGCCTCATTTTCTACTCATGATAGCTTGTAATCGATCTCTGTCTCTTTACAGATGTGGGGAGTTGACTTACATTTTTAAATCACGTGTTACTGCATCTCATGGGAAAAAAATCATGTGTAAAGCTCTCTCTTGAGACTGTTGATGAGTCTGATTTTTAAAAGTTTAGTATAAAGAATCTATGTAGAACCTTGTCTTCCACATAAGGAATATGACTTTTAAAAAAAATTCATGGATCATTTATAAAAATGAACCACATTCTAGCTCACAAATCACTTACACAAAAATAAAGATAACCATGAAGAACTAAAATTTGTATTCCACAGATCACATACTGTTAACAACTAAAATCTCACTTTATTTTAAAACATTTTAATTTAACAATTAAAAACACCTCTCCCTCCAGCATTAGTAAGAATCTCAGTAATCACTCCAACAGAAAAGAGATGGTTCACTCAAATTAGGACAATCCAAGGAGGGTTTAATGAAAGGGATATTTGAAAGATGTAGACAGATGTAGAAACCACAAGCAATAGTGCAGTACCCCAGGGTTAATAAGAGTGAAATGGTCACTTTCCTTACATATGAAGAGGCAAGATTCAGGAATGGTAATCAGAACTTAGAAGAAAAAATTCCAGTGAGAGGGCAACCTTGAAATGAGAAGTGACCTTAGGTTGAGGGTATAGTCAACCCAAAGCCCTAACGAGGTAGCAACATTGATTCTATTCCTAGTGCATTTGCAGCCACTTCAACTAAGCCATAACACACCATTGACAATGCTAGCTCCTCAGGAGGCTGGAAGGCAGTATGCCTCTTTATCGTTTCTTAGGAGGCCCAAACAGATAATATGGAGGTGACCTCAAGTATTTTATCTCTTTGTTTTCAGTAGAAAATGAGGCCTCTTCAGTGTCAGCCTTCTGGTGAGACAGATAAGGACAGTCCAAGAGAACAGTGCCTATATCAAGATGGCCACCATGTCTGTTGGCCAGCTGCCTTTGGGGCAGGCAGTTAGCCTCAGGGTTTAGGAAAAATAGGATAATTAGGATAAATTAGGATAATTAGGATAAATTTAGGATAGTTTTTCATTGAGATTGGACATTCAAACTGTGATCAGAAAGCTTTCCACTTTTACCCTAGAAAAATCTCTTCCAGGACTTTCCTATGGTATCACTAAATTCAAACTATACCATCAAACTATCACCTCCGGTTACAAGTTTGTAACTTGTTACGGGTTTGACTGAATGCTGACTTTGAGGGCAGTAGTTCTTTAGAAAGGCTACTCTGATGCCCATATTCATCTTCTCCAGGAACACAGAACTTGCTTTAAAAATCACAATAAACCTTTGTAACAAGTCATTTCCAAACATTCTTATGATGCCACTGCTTCCTCTTCATGCAGTCATCAATTACATCTGGCAACTACAGAGGCAGCCCCCCATAATTCCTGGAGTGTGGCAGCTTGGAACTTTGAGTACTGATTCATTTTGCATTAGTGCTTAGCAGCAAAAAATCTTGACTCCCTGCACTGAGCAGTAAATTATTCTTAGAATACTATTCTTAGATGCTTTGAATTTAATTACCTTGTAATTTCCAGGTCATGTTATTACCATGAAGTTACATGATTTTGCAAATTTATTTACAGCCTATAAAATGAAAATGACTTTGGAAATGAATGTTGCTAAATTGGCTCCTTGTAAATAGCTTTTCTGTTGTTTAAAAAGAAACAAAAAGCTTTCCTATGGGAAAATGTGACTGGCTCATGTGCCTAATTTTTTAAAAATCAAGGATCAGAATCTTGAGTAGAAGATGTAAGGTCACTCAAACAGGAGTTAGGGAATCTCTGAATGGTCAGGCAGGTAGACAGGCAGCATGCAGAGGATAACCAGTAAGATAAAGGGGGTCATATATGGAAAAAATGGTCATATCAGGACCAGGAATTTGGTCAAAGTCTGAAATATTGGTACTGTTTAGGATCTAAGGCCCAGAGATTTATAAGCAATTGACAAGTTTTGTTCAATGGAAATTGACATAGGTCAAGGATGACTTGAATATTGCACTTGGTAGACAGTATTCTATTCTGTCTATAGTATGTTTGTATGACCAAAAAAGTGATGCATGATTGGTCTCTAGAGGGAAAGTGGACTGTTTGCTTCATTTCTCATCCCTATCTAATCTGATTCCTACCTTTCTAGGATCAGTAGCAAGACACTTGGTCTCCCAAGAAGGGAAAAGTTGCTGAAATTTAAGGAAGTTAACTGGCCTACTTTCAGAGAAGTCATGTCATATGTGGGTCCAGCCGCTCTTCTCTTTCTTCCTTGCTCCCCAGAGGGATGGTACAAGTCTAGAGCTGTCCCTATAGGGCCTGGGATTTCTCAGTCCCTCATTAAATGATCTCTTTCCTTCCTGTTTGGTGGCTTTGGAAGGGAATGTAGGCCAGCTTGATCCAGCAACATTCCCTTTGTTGGTAGTCATCAGACATCACTTATCTCATGGTGATTGAACCAGAGTCTTTGTCCGAGCATTTTGGGATATGGTGCAGAGAGTCAGAGCCATCCTCACAACCCACTTTATCTGAGGCTGATTGGGCCTAACCAGCTCTGGGGAAAGGAGACTTCCATTTGGTCAAGCTGTATTACTAAAACTCTGCCTTGGCATTAGGTTCAAATACAACAATACCTAGTTACCTGGTCACTGGTATGTTCTTAGGCATGTATCTCTTGGGAGGACCTCATGGGAAAAATGGATGGCTGGCCCAAGGCAGAATTTGTATGTTTCTTAGGCTCCTGGATGTAGGAACAATATGTAGCACATTGGACCATCTCAAAGTCCAATAGCCACTAGCTGAGGGTCAGTATATGGGTTGATGGTCAATTTCTGTTTTTCTCATTCTGTTTTCTTTCTCGAGGGACCTTTGTCCCCCTCCTGTGCCTTTCTCTTCTCCCTATTTATTCCCTCAGCAACTTCTGTACTACTGTCCTCCCAAATACCTACTGGCTACTCCACATTATTTCTTCTTTGTTACCCCTTGATTTCCAGCCTGTACACCACCATTGCTAACCATCCCACAAGTTTCTTTCTTCCTAAGCAATGTCAGGGTTTACTTAAACAGACCATTTTACTGCCTATTTGAGAGCAAAGAAAAAGGACATGCTAATCTGTAAGTAGAATTAGTTCACCATCAGCCGACAATTCATTATCCTCTGACTGATATTGACCATTTTGGCTGAAATGCCTGAAAGGGGTTCCCCAGGTCATAAACTTTGGCATTTTCAAATTTTCAATTACTTTTTAAGAAGACAACTCTTACTTTTAATGGCATTACATGTTTTTTTTTTTTTAAGTTCCTAAATGTTTAAAAGCTGACATTATGGGATCCATATGTTGCCAAATAATAACTTAAAATGAATAAATATTTCATGCATATTGTTCTATTTACTTTTGGCCTGCATTCCAGAAACACAGTAAGCACTCAGTATACATATTAACTGCTGAAACCAGAAAGCATGACATATTTAGCAGCTTGATGTTTTATTAATGTTAAGCCAGCTGGTAGCAGATTGGTAACTGGAAGTAATATCCCAACTCCCTAAAAAGACTGGTATGTTGCACTGCACTGGAGGCAAAAAAAAAAAAAAAGAAAGAAAAAGAAAAAAAGAAAAAAACCCCCAAAAAACAAAAACAAAAACAAAAAACCTAAACCAAATAAAACCATCATGTGGATTTAGGTTACAGACAATGTTAGCTAATTCTTTAAACTTCAGGCTAGAATTTTATTTGGGGGCTAAATTTTACACAACACTGCCTATAGATTTCACAATTTCTACACTTCTAAAAATGAATTTTTAATAAACATTAGATTATTTTCTACTAAGGAAAAGTGTAAATTCATTGACTCTCTATTTTGTAGTAGTTATTGTTACCAAGGACCTCAGATATGGTTGCTAAAGACAAATCTAAATATGGAATGATAGAAATTATGATTGGACAGTGTCCCTCAAGGACTAAGGAGGTAGCATCTTCTCAGCAAAATAAAAGCCGTCATGGTAGTGAATAAACTATGCTTCCTTCCATTAAGTCAAGCCCCTCCCTTTCTAAAAAGATTTATTTATTTATTTGAGAAAGAAAGAGAGTGCCTGTGTGAGCAGTGGGGAGGGGCAGAGGGAAAGGGAGAGAAATCCTCAAGCCGACTCCCTGCTGAGCATGCAGCCTGACTCAGAGTTCCATCCCAAGACCCTGAGATCATGACCGGAGCCAAAACCAAGAGTAGGACGCTCAACCAACTGAGCCACTCAGGCGCTCCAATCGAGCCCCTTTTAATTTAATGAATACATGTAGTCATTACATTATCTTGATTTGATATGTTTACACAAGTACTATGGGATTACAGAGGAGAAGCAAATCACTTTGCCTAGTTAGTTGAATGGCAGACATGACACGATGTTAATGAAAGACCTTACAGAGGAGGTGATACTTAGGCTGAATCATGAGAAAGGGTTGAAGATTGCCAGGTGAAGAACAGGGAAAAGAAACCTGTACCACCTATACCAAACAGGGGGATAGGAAAGAGTCTGTACAAATGTTAGAGTACTCGATTAGAAACATCTACAAACATCGCTGTTCATGGTCTCTTCTAGAGAGCCTGTCCCCACCTTAGCTCCTGGAAAAAGGTGGTTCTGTATGCCTACAACTTGCTCAGCTCATGCTGACTGGTTCGAAGATGGATGCCTCACCCAACACATGGTTGCTAACCAGTCAGAGTCTTCAGAGAACTTCAGCTAACAGATCAGAGATACGCTGAAAAGTTGTGACAGGGGCAGCCATATTGAGCCATCTGTAGTGACTATGTGAGGCCATGTGCACAGCAAGAAAGGAGAGGAAGCTGGTCCAGAGATAAGCAAGAACTGAACAGACTCATGGAAAAAGGCAGTGATGGAAGAACCACATGTATTTTGTTTTCTGTCTTTTCTATTCATCAAAACACACCAGGTTCCATTATGGAAGGGGATGGCAAACTACAGCCCTAGGGACAATCTCACCTAGGGTCTGTTTTTGGATAGCCTGAACTGTGAATTGTTTTTACAATTTTTAGGATCATAAAGAAGGAAAAGGAGGAGAATTAACTACTTATGTGGTCTGCAAAGCTTTTATAGAAAAAGTCTGTCAACCCTGCACTATGGGTGATAACTGTCACCAAAACTTAGAAGCTTATAACAAGGAGGGTTTATTTTTCCCTCATGTTTCCCATCACCTTGTAGCTTCGCTCCACACCCCCTTACTCAGGGAAGGAGGCTGACAGAGCAGTCGCCATGCTGAGCACTGTCAAACCCTGTAGCACGAAGAAAGAGCTCCATAAAGTCTTGCACAGGTGATGAAATATTCCAGTCTGGAAGTGGCTCACATCACAACCATGCAGAGCACATTGGCCAGAATTAGTTGTACAGACCCATACAGACACGGGGGGAAATATCGCCCACAAAGGTAGAGGACTGGAAATATTTGAGAAACAGCGCTAAAGACTGAAACAGATGTTGAAAATTGTTGTATCCACACCTGAACTATTTCCAGTAAGTTTCTGTTTCTTGGAATGACAATATCCTTGAATATAGAGAAATTGCAAGAGAGGAGCTCTAAAGTCAGATAGGAGTCAGTTCAGTAGAGGCCTTGCACGTCATGCTAAAAAGTCAATAGTTTTGGGTTTTTTTCTGTGTTCAGTGGCAAGTCTTAATGGATTTTAGTTAATAGGAAAGAGACAACTGTTAGTTTTAACCTAACCAGGATTTTAGAAATATCAGTCTAGCTATCACATGGAAATAAAAATGGGAAGATTTATTAAATAAATTAATGAGTCAAAATAGGGGTCCAGTAGGAAGCTATTGCAGGGAACAAGTCAGGAGTACATGTGGACCTGAAATAAAGTTGCATGCAGGTGAATGAGCAAGACACCTAGACTGAAACAAAGGCATAAGAAGGATTTATAGGACTTTTTGCTGGGACACCTGGGTGGCTCAGTCGGTTAAGTGTCTGCCTTCAGCTCAGGTCACGATCTTAGAGTCCTGCTCAGTGGGGAGTCTGCTTCTCCCTCTTCCCCTACCTCTTCCCCAGCTTGTGCGCACGCACACGCACGCGCATGCATACTCTCTCTCTCTTAAATAAATAAAATATTTTTTTAAAAAAAGACTTGTTGCCAAGAAAAGTAGGAAGCAGTATGGAGTGGGGAAACCTGAGGTTTACACCTTGGACAAATAAGTGAGTGTTAAGACTAATAATTTAGATAGGAAGGTGGAAAAGAAAATAGTTCATAGGCCTGTCCATCATGCATGGTCTCTGAAGATTCTAAGATTAACTTCTGATCTAATAACCTGACTACATTCCTCTCTCCTTGAATTTTCATTTTTAGGCCCGTAAGGAATAGGCTTCAAAACCTTTCTTACTGTTCAAATTGTGATCATCTAGGGGTGCTTCTCATGTTTCTTGATTTCTTAAGTGCTGGGGATAGCATTTCTAGACTTCTATGCTGTAATCCACCACTTTGAAATGAATTGTGGCACACAGCCACGTATTTGTTGGTTTATTTCTTCAGAGCATCCTGACCACTAGGGCCTCAGTTGCTTGTCCGGAAATTGGACATATGAGAATGGAAAAAGTTTAGTTTGTGGCAGCTTAGCTCATACTTCTATCTGGAATAAACTGGAGATGAACTTTAATGTTTAACGGTAGCTAATTAAACAAGTTAATGTATAGGAGGCAGATGGAAATATAGACAATTAAAGAAAAACAGACTGAATACATTTCTTTTGGGATATGCTAATGATGCAGGCTTACACAATGGAAACCAGAGGCACCATTCATAGGAAGCAACAGATCTCAGATGCCTGTGCAGGAATTGACAGAAATGCATTATTAACATACCATTATTATGGCAATTTCCATAGTTCACTGAACTATGTACTACTATTGAGAGTCAAAACATTAAACATGTTGTTTAATATCACTGAACACATGTATTATAATGTAATATGAATAAACCATGCATTGCAATTATTCCTTTGTGTTTCCAGACATTGCGGCCCTCTGCAAGCTAGATTGGTGATGTCACTCAGATGTCATTTCCCTTTGATGCCTGTGCTGATCATTTGCCTGGTTGCTCTCAGATCCATTCCTATACTTTCTCTGTTCTGCTTCTACCACAGGAAGTGGGTGACTGAAAACTACAATACCCAGGCTCCTTTGCTAACTGGTTTTGGGTTCAACCAATGGGAGGCAATGTTGACAGATAGGAGAGCAGGAAGAAAGGGGGGGCAGCCAGGATATTTCTATCCCTTTCTCTCTGCAGCATCTTATCAGTGATTGTATGTCTGGCATGTTCCAGATTCCCGCTAGATAACACATCCCCTCTGTGCCCCTCACTCCTTTTGGGAAAACTTTGTGTTAGCCCCAGCTCACAGTGAGTAGCTCCTTCTCCACACTCCACCTTTCACCTGACAGTCCAGTCATGTGGTCCCCTAGGTCAGCTCCTCCTCCAGCTTCCAGCTCCACCTGGGCAAACCTAATCACAGACTATTGAGTTCTCACACCATCCCCTCTCCTTCTCTCTCTCTCAGTCTGACCACAGCAGCACCTCCCTGCAATTGTTAAATTCTGGGCTGACCCACCTTTCCCAGTTCACTCTCAGTTCTTTCAACACCTTCACAACGAGATCCCAATATGTTTTTTTTTTCAATTATATTGAGATATGACTAACAAATGAAATTGTCATATATTAAAATTGTAATATATGTAAATATATTAACTGTATGGTATGTAATATATTTAAAGTGCACAGTGTAGTGATGGGGAAAGACTTCCACATCAGGGTTCATTAACCCTGGGTCCTTATATTCAACACCTTCTATTGAATACCTGGCAAGGGTTCTCTATATGGTCCATGAACATGGACCACAGCATGCATGAGAGCTTCCAGGGGGCATCAAGAGTTATGAGACTAAGTCACTGATATAGGCATAAAGGGATGTGATTCTGAGTCAGGCTGTGCTAAAGGGAAGACTGAACTTCAGAGGATCTCTTGCTGAATGGATACTTCAGAAGAAAGATGAGAAAAAGCCCTGGATGTGCATTTTCCACTTCCAGCCCCAGAACCTCCTCCAGCTTTTGATATTCTCAGGGTGCAAAATCTCAAGCAATAATGGAAAACCCATTAACAATCCTATACTCCACATCCTCACACTAAAACATACCCTAAGAGAAAACTTGGCTGCTTCCTCTGAGAATAAAATTGAAAAAAGGAGAGATATTAATAGATTAATAAATTATTGAGAGCTAAATCAGTGTGTAAACAGCATCCCTTAAAAGCAATCTTCTGATGACTTTTGTAGGACTGAAAAATGAGCTTATCTAACCTCAGTTAAGTTGCCTGACTCTGGATATGTTTGACTTCTTTTCCCCCCTCAGACAGGAGAGAGCAACATGTTTTGCTAGAATCAAAGGGCTTGTAACATCTGTGCAATGTGAAAGTGGAACATGAACTGAGAGGCAGTGGGGCCTAAAAGTTAAACTTACAGGCTCATGTGTTTGGATGATCCTGGGTTTGAATCCTAGCTCTTCTACCTACTAATGGCATGACTTTGGGCAAGTTACTTAAATGTTTGTGATTCTGTTTTATTAACTGTGAAATGGGGATTATAGCACCTATCTTGCTGAATAATTGTGCAAATTAAAAGAGATAAATGTCAACATTTGTATCTTTGGGGTAAATACAATTGCAATTGCTGGGTCATAGAATAGCTCTATTATTAATTTCTTAAGGAACCTCCATACTGTTTTCCAGAGTCACTATACCAGCCTGCATTCTCACCAAATGTATGAGAGGGTTCCCCTTTCTCCACATCATCGCCAACATTTGTGGATTCCTAACTTGTTCATTTTAGCCATTCTGACTGGTGTGAGGTGGTATCTCATTGTGGTTTGGATTTGTAATTCCCTGATGCCAAATGATTTGGAGCACTTTTTCATGTGTCTGTTGGCCAACTGTATGTCTTCTTGGAGAAATACCTGTTCATGTCTTCTGCCCATTTCTTGACTGGATTATTTGTTTTTGGGGGGTGTTGAGTTTGATAAGTTCTTTATAGATCTTGGGTACTAGCTCTTTATCTGATATGACATTTGTACATATATTCTCCCATTCTGTAGGTTGCCTTTTAGTTCTGTTAACTGTTTGCTGTGCAGAAAGAAGCTTTTTATCTTGATGAAGTCCCAATAGTTCATTTTTGCTTTTGTTTCCCTTGCCTGTGGTGATGTGTCTAGTAAGAAGTTGCTGTGGCTGAGTTCAAAGAAGGTGCTGCTTGTGTTCTCCTCTAGGAATTTGATGGATTCCTAGATCACATTTAGGTCTTCCATGCATTTTGAGTTTATCTTTGTGTATGGTGTAAGAAAATGGTCCAGTTTCATTCTTCTGCATGTGGCTATCCAATTTTCCCAACACCGTTTGTTGAAGAGACTGTCTTTTTTCCATTGGATATTCTTTCCAGTTTTGTCAGAGATCAATTGACCATATTGCTGAGAGTCCATTTCTGGATTCTCTATTCTGTTCCACTGATCTATGTGTCTGTTTTTGTTCCAGTGCCATAATATCCACAATAGCCAAATAATGGAAAGAGCTGAGATGGCCATCAACAGATGAATGGATAAAGAAGATGTGGTATAAGCATACAATGGAATATTACTCATCCATCAGAAAAGATGAAATCTTACCATTTATGGTGATATGGATGGAACTGAAATGTATTATGCTGAGCAAAATAAGTCAATCAGAGAAAGACAATTATCATATGGTTTCACTCATATGAAGAATATAAGAAACAGCACAGAGGATCATAGGAGAAGGGAGGGAAAGTGAGTGCAAAGAAATCAGAGAGGGAGACAAACCATGAGAGATCTTAACTATGGGAAAGAAACTAGGGATTGCTATACGGGAAGTGGGGGGCGGGTAGGGTAACTGGGTGACTAAGGAAGCTTGTGATGTGATGAGCACTAGGTGTTATATGCAACTGGTGAATCACTGAACTCTACATCTGAAACTAATGATATACTATATGTTGGCTAATTGAGTTTAAATTAAAAAAGAAACTATTAAGGACAAAACAGAATCAACTACTTCATAATAAATATTTTCACTATGTTGTTTCTAAGGAAAAAGAGAGATAAATGCCCTAAAGTATTATCAAAATACTGTGTTTGATTATCAGCAAGCTCTAAAGAAGAAGAGCTGAAGAACACAAAGATTTAGCATCAGAGATTCTTAATCCTTGGAATGAGTAAGAATCATTGAGAGAGCTTGTTAAAAAGCTAGAGTGTTGGGCCCTAGGCCCCAAAATGCTGATCCAAAAGGTCTGAAGGTGAACCCTAAAAATGTGAAGTTTTAGTCAATTCATACCAAGGAGACTTAAATGCCTATGTACCAAAGATCTCACCATGATAAACATTCTCGTTTTTCCTTCATCTTCTATCTAAATGCAACATTTCCTTTGGATGCACCATTTTATTTTACATCAGTGATTTATCTGAATTCTAAAATCATTTTCTTAACACATCATGTTAGTCAGGAGAACAGAATGGAAGTCAGATAGCCTGGACACTAATAATGGGTAAGCTACTTAACAACCATGTAGCTTTGGTCAAGTCACTTCCTCACTTGAAACCTTAGTTTCCTTATCTAAGAAATCAGGAATAATACTCGTCCTATTTACTTCTCAGTGTTGCTGGAAGGAGCAATGGGAAAAAAGATTTGAGAGAATTTTTTAAACTAGACGGCACTATACCAATGTGAGTTATTATATGGAGCCAGTTTGAAGACAGTCTCAATGTCCTGAGTTATAAACATGAAAGAGTTTCATTTTTTCTTTATTTGTTACTGTGTTTTGTCAAATCTCATCTTTCTCATGATAGAGAAGTTCTTTTAAGATCTCTCATTTGAATTCCTTGACTCTTCAGTCATTTTTAATTTTTCAACCAGTCTCGAGTAACTGGAGATTTAATCTTTCTTCTCTTTATCTAATACTCTATTCAGCTGAAAGGGTTTCTCCCCCAGCACAGGCTGAGACTTGGGGACCAGAAATTTGGAGTGAAGCATGGATGTGCTCCCACACCTTGCATCCCATCCCAAACTCTGCCTTTGCTCATCTGCTCTGAGGCAGTGTAGGTGATCAACCCATGTTTGCATATGTCCTTCTATCACAGCACCATGATGAACTGGCTCTTCTCTTTGTGGGCAGTAATGACTGCTTCTGAATGAGTGTTCCTTTGCCACATTGACTAGATTACTCTTTCCTTTCTCAGTCTCATGAAAGATGAGATGCATGATCTTAAGAGTCAATGTATGCTGTATAGGCTCCAAAAGGCCAGCCAGGTGAGACACCAAATCCTAATACCACTACCACCCCCCACACCCTGGTATAGATTATCTCTCATGGGATTTGCCCACATTTCCTTGCTGGTGTCATGAAGATATGTCCCTTTGGCACAGCCTGTTGGCCCTATATGTAGATAGTCTCCAATTCACCTGAACACCCCATTCTCATCTTTTCTCTAAATCTCAGTTCTGGTGGCCTGTGGGCATAGATCAGCTCCATCTGACAGATAGACTACCTCCACTAACTCTCCAAATTTATTCTCTAGTAATGCTCTTTCTCCCATGTTGAGAGCACAAGCAGAGGCAGTGAGTCTGATTGCTTGGGATATAATCAAGCGCTGAATAGGATGCCTGTCTTCTTTCTTACAAAACTTAGAAACTTCCTAATGTGATGTGCTGAGTGGAAAGAAACTAGTCTGCAAAGGCTACATACTCTTTGATTCCAGTTACATGACATTGTGAAAAAGGCAAAACTACAGAGACAATGAAAATATGAAAATATTGCTGGGGGCTCAGGGACTGGGGGACAGGAATAAATAAGTGGACTAAGGAGATGTTTAGACCAGTGAAACTATTCTTCATGGTACTGTAATGGCAGATACATAACATAATGTATTTATCAGAATGCATAGAACTGCAGAACACAGAACTCTAATGTAAACTATGGTTTCTAATTAATAATAGTGTGTCAAATTTGGTTCATCAATTGGAACAAATGTAGCACAATGATGCAGGATGTTGATAATATGAAAACTGGGCAGTAAAGGTATATGAGAATTCTCTATACATTCTGACCAATTTTCTGTAAATTTAAGACTTTCCTAAAGAATAAAATCTATTTTCTTTAAAACAATAAGGCAATGATGATCAACTAGTCATTATTTTATACAGGAATTTTTGAAAAGTGTTACTTGGTGTGTTCTGGGAAGAAAAAAGTCAGTGAACAGTGCTAGTGGTGGAGCTGAAAAATAAATGAAGTATTTTGCATATTAGGAGAAAAATATTTTGGCATGAGGAAGTCCTAGCTCTGCCATCTTGCTGGCTGTGGGACCTTGCACAGGTTAATTAATCATGCTGGGTTTATATTTCCTACCTCTAGGTTGGATCTAATAATTGGAGACTCAGACAGTTGCCATGAAAATCAGAACAGAGAATATATGAAAAGTTCTAAGTATTGTGACTGGCTCACAAAGTGGCAGAGATGATGTTCATGAAGATGATGCTTAAAGAAGGATAGGAAGAACAGAAAGAAGAAATAATTGATTTGAGGGTTAAGGAGGGCTTTGGAATATTGCAGATTTTTCTTATTTAATTACGATCATTACGACCGCCAGCAACATAAGATTATCAATTCAAGTATAACCTTATGGGTTAGGAAAATGATAGGCAAAATGTAGAATCCTTAAAAATAATTTCAAATTGTACGTGAGTCTATTGAAATTCCTCTCTTGTATAGCAGAGAGAGGGAAAAATCCACTTAACTAAACCATAAGTAAAAAGAAAAATAAATCTGAGTATTCCCAAACAAAATCAGTTTTAGGGAAAAGCTTATATTTTGCCTCAGTTTCTACCTTTACATTCACTTTATTCCTGAAGAAGGCTTAAAATCTAATGAAAACATATCATAGTTTACATGTTTTTTTGCTTGTTTTTTAAGAATTCTACTTATCCTTCCAAAATTATTTTCCTCCCTGATCTGAATGATATGTCAAAGAGAAGCCGAGGAGCCAGGTGGAATGCCCCAGTTTCCACAGTAAGGGCTGAAAGCTTTAATTGTCTTAAATGAAGAGTCCTGTGCCCTGGATTTGCTGGAGAACCTCTATTTTAAGCGACTCCTCTTATTATTCTGTTTCAGGGACTCTATTTTTCAAAGCCCTGATTTTGCCTGGATGCCAAACTGTAGGAAGTCATATGATTCGGGGCTGCATCAGGTCTAGTATTTAAAATGCCAGAAAAGACTTGGCATTTTAATAGAGAAGACTTAGAAACGCATAACCTCATTTGACTGGGGATAAAATTGAGACTACATAGTTCACTCTAAGCCCCACAGTTAGTTATTTGATAAGCAAAGACCTATACCCAGGTCTGTGTGACTTCAGAGATCACACCTTTCATCACACAGTTTAATTTCTGGGTTCTTGCACCCCAACACCCAGTGGTTCAGTCTTTGGCATGAATCCCATTCCAAAAGCACAACTCACTGGGCAAAATTAATTTAAAGAGAATCCCATTCTTTGCTTAAATCTATCAAGAATGTTAAGACTAGGAAATGCACAGTCCAAACACAGTCCCAAATCCTCCTTCCTCTCCTACACTCACAGCTAACAATTGTCCAAACTATACTCCCAACTCCTCCTTCATCCCAGACCAACGTGCTTCCTTTTCTTCTCCTCACTCACTTTGGTTAAGTAGATAGGCTCACTCCTGCAAGGCTAAACCTTTATCTTTTCCTTCCCTCTTCCCATTTCCCTCTCCACTCCAACCCCACACCCCCTCCAGTCCTGTTCTTCTTACTCTGCATCCTTAAAGTTCAAGGAGCCTGTCTGTGAAGCCAGAGCTTCCCCAAGCAAAACCCACCTCAAAACCCTTTAACTTAAGCAAATGTGGGGAGGAAAAAAAAGTGGAACATTCTCAAACTGTAAATGCTAATATTTTGTCTTTCTTCCCACTTCACACTTTGTCTTTCTTCATACTTCACACACTTCACACTTTCTTCACGTACACACTTGTGACCTCCTAAGTCAAGTCCTAAGTCCCACTCATTTCTAAACCTCTCTGGCAGTTTCTGGTTGCTGTCCTAGGTCACAATGCAGGGGACAACCCTCCTTCTAACACTATGTATTCAGGCTCTTGTGGTAAGATTCTTGTTTCCATCAACTACAACCCTGGGACATGCATTAATTTTTTTAAATTATTATTTATTTTTATTTTTATTTTTTTAAGATTTTATTTATTTATTCATGAGAGAACAGAGAGACAGAGAGAGGCAGAGACACAGGGAGGGAGAAGCAGGCTCTATGCAGGGAGCCCGACGTGGGACTGGATCCCGGGACTCTAGGATCACGCTCTGGGCTGAAGGCAGGCACTTTAACTGCTGAGCCACCCAGGTGTTCCTATTTATTTTTATTTTTAATCAGCCATTATGGCAGATTATATTTCCCAAAACTAGCCGCAATGATATATATCCCATCCCACATGTTTCTCTTACAATGGACTTTGACAGTCTTCCAATAGGAGGTAGGGTTGATGCTCTCTCCCTTAGAACCTGCTCAGAATTTTTTAAATGCCTCAACCAGCAGACTATGATAAAAGTGGCAGTGATGTCTAAGCCTAGAACATAAAAGGCGTTGCAACTTCCACCTTTCTCTTGGATCTCCTACACTGGGAAAGCTAGATGCCATGCATTGAGAATATTAAAGCAGCTCTGCAAAGAGAAACCAGAGCCCTCAGGCTTATCCCAGGACCAAATTGCCATGCATATGGATGAGGCCTCTTGAAAGTGAGTCCCTGGGGTTCCGTGGGTGGCTCAGCAGTTTAGTGCATGCCTTTGGCCCAGGGCATGATCCTGGAGCCTCGCCCGGGATTGAGTCCCACATCAGGCTCCCTGCATGGAGCCTGCTACTCCCTCTGCCTGTTTCCCTGCCATTCTCTCTCTCTCTCTCTCTGTGTGTGTGTCTCTCATGAATAAATAAATAAAATCTTAAAAAAAAGTGAGTCCTTCAGCCCCAGTCAAGCCTTCAGATGATGGTAGCCCCAGAAAATGTAAGACTGCAACTACATGAGAGACTCAATTGAGAACTATCTGATCCCTTTCCAAATATCTGACCAACAGAAATTGTGAGAGATAATACATCAATATTGCTGATTAAGTCACTAGATTCTAGGTTGATGTTATACAGCAATAAGTAAATAACACAACAATTAATGCCTCATGTTAAATTTGTCCCAGCCTTGAATAAGTCAATCCAGGCTAATTTTAATGTAGCTCTCAGGGAAGGAAGAATTTTTTTAAAAAATTAAGGCCAGAATGGTGGGGGGAGTGCTTCTTTTATTTCTCCAAGGAAATAGCATGTAGTGGGATCAGAGAAAAATGTCCCAAGAAGATGAATACATTTAGAAAATAGACTGCTTCTCAGCTTGTCTAAGAGAGTGCCTGAATTGAAATAATTGGTGTGGCCAAATCCTAATTCTCTGGATGAAGAAAAGTGTTTGATGATGGGGGTAAGAATTGAAATCTTTCTCATTGGAGCATTAAATAAATTCCATATCACCCAGGGATCATAATATTCACCCTCTGTGACTTCCTTCCTATGTTGAAAGAAAATGCATCTACCAGGTATGGGCAAAAAAAAGTGGCTTCTAAAAGCCTAAATTCTGGGAACCTAGAAATAACCTGGTGGTGACTTCAAAGTCATTGATATTTCTTTGGGGAAACATAGACTATGTTGACAACCATCGAGAAATGTATCACTGAAATAGGCATATAATGTTCTGTCCAGAAGACTCAGACAGGCTAGGGAAAACCCATGATTTTCCAAATCAACTATTTAATTCTTTCCTTTGATCCAAAACAGCAAATAGCTGTTTGGGAAAGATTCATTTTGAAATATGTTTCTGAGTCAGCTTGGCTCTTTTTATCTGCAAGGAATAAAGGGTCAGTCAGCTTTCTTTAAGACATGGGAATTATTATAAGAATAAATATGGAAATAAGCATGACAGCTTAATATAGAAGACCTTGCTTCTTGACACAAAGATACATGAAACATCACATACCTTATTTTTTCTAAATCAGAACAAACCTTGTACCACCTTCTCCATGTTCCACCAGCACATGAGTGGATAATCTTAATCCTTTTGAAGAAATAGATGAATAAGAACTCTGGAATCTATGGAAGTCCAATAAGCTTGGGAAAGAGCCTCTAATACTCATAGTCCTTTATGGATGGCAGCTAGGATTGCCACTGACAAAGTTCTTGTAATTCACTCAGAGTTGCTCCTGCATCCACTCCCTTTAATACTTTAGCTCCCAAGTTCACAGCATATAGTGTTCACTCTCCAGACATGCAAATGGCACCATATCACAGGTCTGCTTTTCCCGGGGGCTATGTAGGAGGGGATTCTCCCTCCCCTATCAACCCAAAGAAGAGGAGCGCAGTTCTTGTTCACTGACTTCAGCCCTTAACCCCTGGAAGCCTGTTCTTTTGACGTGGCATACCAAGGGTAGCTCATGAATATACTCAGTCCCAGGACAGGTAATAAGATGCCTTGTCTATAAAAAATGTTAAAACAATAAAACACAAAACTTTACTTTTTTATTTTCTCCCAGCAGGCAATCTAACAAAAACATTCATCTCTGCCAAGAGGCAGACCATCCCCACTTCCCATCCTTGGAATGCCACTATCTTTTGAACAATCAAGTGTTATAGCCTAGTAAGCCTAGGTTTGGAAAACAAGCCCTCTTAAAGGTCTCCTATCACAACAGACATTTCAAACTTTTGAAAACAAAGGGCCTTATAAACTGGTATAAGGGAAGTATGTGAATTACAATATATGTAGGCTCATGGGAATAAGAATCTGAGTAATCCAGTTAATCCTCATTATTCTTGTTGTCTGGAGCTTTCCTACTGGGTTGCCTTTGAGTCAGGTGCCCACGTCTGGCGTAATCAGTGGTGGGGTAGGGTTATAAGATGCCCCAACATTGAATTATGTGGAAGAAACCTCATTCATTTGGGATGTAGGATGGTAGGTGTTACAAGATTTAGCCTATACAAAAAAAATCTCAGTATGTTGGGTGCCTTTCAAGGTGGGGAATTCAGGGAAAAGTAATGGGGGCATGTTACAATGATATATTACATAAGGTCTCTGAATTGTCTTCATGTGTAGTCCAAGCAGTTGAATAAAATCACATGAGGTCAGCATCCAGGGCTAAATCCCTGCGTTAGGAGAAACCTTTTCCTTTCCCTTAATTTCCCTACCTAGAAAGGAAAATTAATACTATCAAGATAAGTCCCCAGAGGATGTCTGGACAGATAATAAAAAGGATTAAGTGACTTCAGGGGTATTTATCTATTTCATAGCTTAAGGTACATAGTTCATGTCATAGCTATTACTAGCTTAAGTACCGTAGAACAAGGAGGAAAGTATGAATTTAAGGCAGTGCTACTCAAAGTGTGATCCATGAACCAGCATCATCGCATCAACTGGGAACTTGTTAAAAACAACCTTCGTTGTTTTAATGAAAGGAGAATCTGGAGCTGTTTATTACTGAAGCATATTCAGGCTATTCTGACTTATAAAACTATAAATCAAGACTTGTGGCATGGATCAAAACCAGTACTTAAAGAAAATGTGTAGTTCTAGACGCTTACAAAGGAACAGAAAAAGGGCTGAAAATTAGTGGACTAAGCAACACATTAAAGGAATTAGAAAAAGAATGACCACATAAACTCAAGGAAAGTGGAAGAAAAAGAATGTTTTAAGTGAAATAAAAACAATGCTCAATTAAATATAATTCATTAAGACAAAGTCACTTATTTGAAGACACTAGTAAAGTCAACAAATCTCTATTGAAGCTAATCAAGAGAAGGCACAAATCTGGGGGAAAAAAAGTCATTTGGAATGGAAAGGAGCTAAAACTCTAAAAAAAAAAACTCAAATATCAGTGACCTAAAAACATTCTAGTCACAGCAGTGCAGTCCATTTGGCTCCCCTCCAAATGGTGACAAAGATTGCATAACTGACCCCACTGATAATCAGTAGGAGCAGGCAAATGCCACCAGGAGCAGTCAGGACTAGGATGGATGTGAACTGTACATCTGGATTTCCAGGATTCCAGCTAACTAGCTTTTTGGGCTTGCTCTCATAGTTTCATTAATCTGGAAGTGATGTGATCTCACATTTCATGTGCTTGAATTTTTTGGACCACATGTACTGGTTATGAGGGAGTTGTGCTCTATTAGTGGAGTAAAGTAAGTCACAAAATTACTTGCAGTATGTTACCATTTTACAGGGCTTAAAATAACCAAAATGAAATAGTAAATTGTTTAGAAATGTAAATAAATGTAGTAATACTATTTTATAAAAAGCAGAAGAATAAGCATTACAAAATTTAGGATAGTAGTTAGCTCTGGGGCTATATACATGTGGATTTCATGATATTAGTACTATTCTGATTCTTGAGTTGGACAGTGTATTCTTAATATCATTTTGTTATTGTATTTTATGTCTTACTGTATTGCATATACATTATTTTGTTTGCATTAAATATTCTCTCTAATTATCCTCAGTTTCCACTTGAATTTTTTAGATCTTAGCATCTCATTCCTCAGCTTTCCCATTTATGAAATGGGAATTAGAAAACTAGCTTCTACTTCCTTCACTGGAGAGAATAAGAATAAATGAATATTTTGAGAACTTAGCACAAAAGTTTCTCTCTGTTCCAATTTCCTTGTCTTCTCCCCAAACAGTCAGGCTTAGGACAGTTGGAAAAGGTAAAAAAACCCTGAGAGATGGTGTGTTTCTGTTTTAATGTGGTTTCATGCTTAATGATCTTAGGATCCTCACACAGAATAGGATTTCCACCCTCTGGTGGAAATCTTCATTTTGTGAAGGTGGGCAAACCCCGGGCTTAGTCACATATGAATATTCATTAAATAATTTTCTAGTATTCACAGAGGAAGGGATCTGTGGGGCAAGAGAAAATGAAGGAATGAAATGGGGAGAGGATAGAAGGGCAGTCTAGGACCAGGAAGAGAAGAGCAAGACTAAATAGCTTTAATGACTCTATTTTCCTCCTGTGGGCTTCAGGATGTCTGTGAGAAGCTGAAACACAAATTTGCCTTCCAATTCTACTTGCCCAAACAAGAACTGGTGACTCCTTCAAGTAACAGGTGGTTCCACTATAGCGATCATCTGGAGTCACTAACTGGTATCCAGAGATCTGTCTCTCCACTGTCAAGAATGAACTTCAGAGATACCAGAGAATAAAATGTTTTTTTTTTTTAAATATTAACACAAAAAAACAGGAAACAACACCAGTGCATATTTTCCAGCTAATTCTAGCACAGAGAGTTAATGAGCAATAATAGTTTTATTAAGCTAGAGCAGTTGGGGCAATATTTATTCATCTGAAACAGCCTAAGAAATTTAAATGATGAAACAAAAGACATTGCAGATTGGGGACAATAAACAAGCAGCCAGTGAGGCTGAGTGGAGCTTTTCAAAGAAACCATAAAATGTACCCAAACGCATAGGAGGAAAATGAAAGATCAAAAGGAAATTATCATATTCAAGCAGTTCTGCTGTACAGACTCTACTCTCCTGGACTTTGAGAGGAGAGCAGTCAGTGGTAATAATTAAGAAAGCCTGCACTTGTTTTTTTAATAAATATTTCATGATATGTCATCTGCTTCCAAGAGGAGCCATAACACGCCACAGCCATTGCATACTTAGCAGTTGTGGAATGACAAAAACTGGGCTAATTATGCTAAGATCATACAAATTTAGAACCGAAGGCAGTGGAAGCTGACAGGCCATGTCAAGGGCTATGAATTTGGGTTATACACAGAACCCCAGGAGTTAGCAGTGTCAGCTTATTATGTGCCAGGCACCCCGGCAGGTCTTACTCACTGGGGCACCCTTGCAGAGAGTTCGAAAAAACACTTTTTGGCAAGAACAGCACTTCCGCAGCTTTCAGAAACACATGGACCAAAGCCAGAAGGGCCTGCATCCGGCTCATCCCCATCTCAGAGAGATCTAAAGTCTTGGACTGCAAATACTACTGCCTGTTTCAACCTTTTAGACCACAAGCAATTTCTTAATTTCTATGAGGTTTGGTTTCCTTATTTGTTGATTCCAGAAATATGTATTGAGCACTCACTAAGTGTCAGGCACTGCTCTGGACACTAGGGACACAGTGAACAAAAAGGACATGTTTGCCCTGGTGGCATTCTCCTTATAGAGGGAAAGACAGACTATAAACAAAGGAAATATGTAACGTTTTAGGCTAAGGAGGGGGATAAACCAGGGAAGGGACTGGAAGTGCTAGAGTACCGTGTTCTAGAGTTGGTTCTCTAGAAAGAGGAGACAGGAGAGGCCTCACTGAGAATGTTTAGAGGAGCCTGAAGAAAGCAAGGGAAGGAGCCATGTGGATATGTGAGAGCAGAAAATCCCAGCCAGGGACAGCAACAAGCACAGGGGTTCTGAGCAGCAAATGTGCTAGAATGGTGGAGAATCGGCCAGGCTATTAAGAGGCTGGAGAAGAATCAAGGAAAGCAATGTCAGTAGGAGATGAGGTCAGAGGGGCCATAAGGAACCATCAGATCATGTCAGACCTCACATGGTTTGTGAAAAGATGGGCGGCCATCAACAAGGGTAGAGCAGAGGGGACACATCATCTACCCTAACCTTCCAATGGGCATTTCCCCGTCTGTTGTGTTGAGAAGAGGCTATCATAGGACAAGGTCATAAGTAGGGAGACAGGTCAGGAGGCTCTTGCAACAACCCAGGTGAGAGATGATGCCTTAGACTAGTCGGTAGCAGTAGAAGCCTACAAGAGAGAGGCCATAGGAAGAGCTGAAATTATTTTTTTGTGGATTGAATGTGGGAGGCCAGACTAAGGAGTCATTTGAGGATGATTCCAAGGTTTTCTGCCCTTGGCGGTTGAAAGAATAGTATTAATAATTACCAAGGAGTAACTAGAAAAGGAGCACAGCGAGCAAGTGATCGGGAGGAGGAGCAGGGGGGCAGGGTCAAGCAGACTCTGCGCTGAGCACAGAGCCCAACACAGAGCTCAATCACATGACACTGAGATATGGCCTGAACCAAAAACAAGAGTTGGTGGCTTAACCGACAGCTACCCACACAGCTACACCCCTCAGCTTGATATACTAAGTTGGAAGTCTTTGGCATCTAGGAAGTATGTAAAGACATGAGGAGAGATGACATTGCCCACAGAATAAGTCAAAATAGAAAAGAGTAGAGAATTAACAACTGAATCTCCAAGGCATTTTAATGTTTCTGTTTAATGGCAAATAATTATCTCTGCAACACGGACACAACAATATTATATGTCCCTGAGTTGTGCAACTTTATGAATAAACACAAAGCACCAAGCATATATATCCTAGAACATGGTATTAATACTAAGTAGATTTAAACAAAACCAACCTGTTGGAGACTACAGCTCCCATTATACAAAAGCAGGGAATAAGGCTCCTTTGAGGAGTTTATGAGATTCCTGCCATATCTCATATAACTAATGGATTTTGGAGATGAGATTTGAACTTGGTTTTTCTAGCTCCAAATCAAGGATTTTATCCTCATTTGCCACATGCTTTCTTGCTAAAGAATAAGTCATGTGCCTGTCTTCAAGGAGCTTACAGTTTAGCAGAGGGAGAGAGAAGGCAAGAGCGTATACATTAAAAAGATTTAAGTGACAACACAACACGAGGGGATTCCTAAACCAGTGTCCTGGGAGCCCTGGTTTTGGGAACTCTTGGTTTCATCTTCATGAAGGCTGTGGGGTCTGGTGTAGTCAGTGCTGTCTTCATGGTAAGGACCTCACAGTTATCCAATGAAGAGAGTTATGAGGAAGATTCCCTCTCCCTAGCCCTGAGGCCAATTGGAAAACTGGATCTGCCATTATTCACAGAACCACTTTGGAATTCAAGAGCTGGGTGATATAACCACAACAACTACTCGAAAAAATATATATATTAAGGTCTTAAAGCTTCCTCAATTGGAACTAGAACCACATAGCAACACCAGCTTGGAGTCTGTGCCAGCATCTCCTATTGTAGTTAATATTATCTACATGAGGATGTTACATCTTCCTCATTTCATTCTTATGACAATATGGTAGAAGTTGTAAGGCTTGTATTTATTATCATCATCCTCATTTTATAGAAGAAGAGACAGAAGTTCAGAAAGCTTCTCTGGCTTGCTTGGGGTTACATAGCTAAGAAGTGATGAGCAAGGATCTGGATCCAAACTTTCTGACCCCACATCACCAGCATTTACCAAGAGTGACATACAATTGCCTACAATTCTGTATTTTGCTGTCGTTGCATAGCAAGGTAGTAACAAAGCAGGGATTTGAACCCAAACCTCTGATTCCTCCTTCCCAGTGCATGTCCTAGTGACATCCAATCTCTCCCATTGTTGAAACAACTTTTAAGAAAGGCCTTAAAGTATTTCTCTAGCCTTCATGGGATGGCAGTTAAGATAGATTCATATGATCTGAAACTTCCTCTGCAGCAAAAAAACCTTCATAATTTTGAAGTCCCAGTCTTTGTGAAAGGTTGGTTTTCATTGGTCATATACACTCCTTAATAACCAGAAATACCAACATGATCCTTCAGTGCCTTTCTAAAAAGAATTAATCAATGCATGGATTTTTTGTCCCACCAAATTGAATCAGATTTGATTTAAAGGAATTAAATGCCTACATGTTGAATTCCTACATTTGTAATCCACCCCAGATAAAAGTTCTCAAATGGCAGCAGTCACCCACATGCTATTCAAAACCCCAAAACCCCACTGGTCCCACATTTTCGTGACTGCCTCCATCACTCCTCATGTAAACACTCATTGTCTTCTAAATGTCTTCATTATGCCAGCCAAAAATAAGTCTCCACGCACAACAACCCACTCTGATAAAGTTTCCCTTCAACTTTACTTTCAAATGTCCAAAAGAGGAATGGATACCACAGAATTTGGTACCCAGAAACTGGCTTTTATAAAGCCTATCTGATTTCTTTTTCTGCTTCCAGATAATTGGTTAAGGAAGAGATATAAGCATTGCCCTAACCAAAAATGTGAGCAAGGTGCCTCAGTATATCTCAAGTACAGTTTGTTCTATAGAGAAGGAAACTGCTTGGGCACTATGAAACTAGATCTTAGACGTGGTGGTGGGGTAGTTAGGAAATTGATGGAGGACTGCAATGTAGGATCAATTCTCAGATCATGCTGGGTACTGTGTGATTTTTATACACTGAGCACAAGAGGGCAAACCAGTATCCTTTCAATTGGTTTTTTTCCCAGAAACACTCCACCAATGCATAAATGGGCCAGAAAGTGACTTTGAGCTGAAAAGGCTGGGGCTCTACAAAGACACAACAGAGCTATTCAACGTCTCTTAAATAACTTCTGAGGCTTGGAAGATCTATCTAATGAGATGAAGAAATAATATGACACTAAAGATGCTGCTCAACTTGCTGGTGAATGTCCTTCCTTCTCCTTTGCAGTAGAAAAGGAAAAATGTTGAAATTATCTTTCTACGCTCTTTTGTCTATAGAAAAGTGGATTTAGAAGAGCAAGAAGGACTAGTTTTCCTCTGCCTGCCAAATTCCCACCACACCAGCTGCCCAACCACTCCTGACACTCAATGCCAGAACCACTTGTCATCGCCTACAACTGCTCCTATTTTTCCCTATCTTTTATTTGCTTCTTTCCTTCCTTCCCTATGTTCTTGAGCAAACTTAGCAACTCAACATTATCAAGCTATTAAAATGTCCATTTTATGCTTTATGATGATTATTTATGGGATGGGAAACAGTGCATAATAGACCATAAGTGAAAATCATTCTCAAAATAGTAGGTAGTGTATGATCCCAATTTTATAGTGGAAAATAGAAAACATCTAGAAGAATACCAAAACGCTAACAGTGATCTTTTGAGACATCATGAATGCCTTTAATACACTTCTTTTATTTTTTTGCCTTAACTAAATCCTTCTCAATTTTATAAAGAAAAATGTATGTTACTTAAAAATTACACAGTATTAGACCACTGTAATAAATTTACAAATATAATTGCCTACCTATTGTGTGTGGGAGTTTCTAGTACATAACAAAACACTATAAAAGGAAAGAGTTGGTTCATCTGCAAAGAACTTATAGTCTAGTTCGTTGGCTCAAAGACAAAGAATATGGAGATAACCAAAATACTATGTAAATGACTTTTAAAAAATTTATTTTACTTATTTGAGACAGGGAGAGGAACAAGCAGACTCCCCGCTGAACTTTATTAAGATGTCCTTATTTTTATTTATAAAAGATTTTATCTATTTATTGAGAGAGTGTGCAAGTGGGGGGAGGCACAGAAGGAGATGGAGAAAGAGAATCTCATGCAGATTCTGAGCTGAGCATGAAGCAAGCCTCCATCCCAAGACCCTGCTGAGATCATGACCTGAGCTGAAATTAAGAGTTGGTTGTTTGGGCAGCCCGGGTGGCTCAGTGGTTTAGCACTGCCTTTGGCCCAGGGCATGATTCTGGAGACCCTGGATCGAGTCCCACGTCAGGCTCCCTGCATGGAGCCTGCTTCTCCCTCTGCCAATGTCTCTGCCTCTCTCTGCGTGTGTCTCTCATGAATGAATAAATAAAATCTTTAAAGAAAAAAAAGAGTTGGATGTTTAAGCAATTTGAGCCAACCAGATGCCCTCAGGCTTCCTTATTTTTAACTATCAACATTTTTCTGTTCCAGGATCCCACCAGGGAGACAACATTACATTTGACAGTCATGTCTCCTTTGGCTCCTTGAATGGTGAAAGTTGCTCAGACTTTCCTTGTTTTTTATAACTATGGCAGTGTCAAGGAGTACTGTTGAGGTATTTTGTACAATTGCCCTCAATTGGGATTTGTCTAACATTTTCCTCATGATTGGTCTGGAGCTGCGGTTTTTTTAAGGAGGAAGATCACAGAGGTAAAGTGCTATTTGCATTACATCATGTCAGGTGTATACGCCATCAACAAGACGTATTGTTAATGTTAACTTTGATCACCTGGCCAGTTGAGACACTGTCAGGTATCTTTATAGCAGAGCTACTCTTCTCCCTCCTGTCCATGCTGCAAACACTCTTTCGAAAGAAGTCCCTATGTACAGCCCTCAGTTAAGGAGTGGTGAGTTACGCTCCACCTCCTTGAGGGCCTAGTACATACATGAATTATTTATAACCCTTCTGCATGGGAGAGTTCTCTCATTTCTCTCCTTGCCCCATTATAATTTGTTTATTCAGTCATCTCTGCATGCCAGTAGGGACTCATGGATATTTATTTCACACTTTGTGTTATCATACTATACTGCTTTGTTTTTCTTCTTGCTCACATTTTCTTAGCTTTGGCCCCTGGGAACTCCATCAGCACCACTTTGCCATACCGCTGTTACTGGGGAGGGTTTTGGTGTGTTTCATTTTTCATGAACTTCCTTACTTTCTGGCTCTATAAGATGTTCCAGGCTCATTTTGTATGTTTCCTGCCCCACCTCTTAAAATCAGCCATTTCTGTAAGGATTTCTGGTTTCTTTTATTGGAGAATGTTATTAGAAACCAAGATCTGGGTTCTGGTATGCTCCTTGCTCCTGGCATATCGTTGGTTCTAGGTTCTCTCAGCTGACTGAGAAATATGATATATGTGAATATATCAATCATATTTATATACATACATATATATTACTCTAAATATTTCTATGTGTAATGGTTTGTAGCTAGCTATACTAAGTCAAACATGAGTTCATAGTGATGCTTCAGAGTCTGATCAATTATTACATGGATCATTCTAGTTTCCTCCTCTGGCCTATTTGTAACCTCTCACCCCAGTAGTGAAAAACCAATAAAATCAGAAACTCTGGGAAGTGATCCAAGACACTGACACATTTTAAAGTTCCTACTTCTGCTGCCCCCAACCCCTCCAGTGATCGAACATGCTGCTAGGGTTGGGGACCACTGCTCTGGTCAGATTACAGTTGACTTCATCCCTAAACCCTCAGGTCCTGGAACCTAGTACACGTCAGGTATTCAAAAAAAGTACTTGTTGCTTACATGAAGCCAAGATTGAAGTTTGAAGTGACGCAGACATGATGTGGGTATGGAAAGAAGGAAGGAGTAAATCTGAGGGTTTAGAGCAGAAGACACTGCCTGGAAAATAAGAGACAATCAAAAGAGTTGGGAGCATGGAGCGAAGTGGAAGCAGCTATCCTCACACACGTGAACAAAATGCACACAGAGGTTTCCTTCTGCTCTCTGCTTTCCCATCTATGCAGAGGCAAGGGAAGAGAAAGCAGGCCAAAATTCCAGCAAGTATGCTTCACTATAAGGAATAGTTTTTTCACTGTAAAGATGTAAAAATAGAGAGCAATCTGTGAAACACTAGCCCCTGTGAATCTATTAAAAACTCCTATAGACATCACTACTGAATTAGGTCAGCCGAGAAATGCAGTTTGGAAAAGGAGGAAAAACTGTTAAGAAAAAGTCTTCCAGCCTTGCTTCTGCTGGGAAGCAATTAATTCCTTACTGGACCAAGAACCCCCACCCTGTGCCAGCAGTGCGGTCCCTCACAAAAGGTTACATGTACAGGTAAGATGGGTGGGTCACACCAAATCCCCATCAAGCCTTAGCCCCTTCTCTTCCACACAATGGACACATGTGTTTGTGCCCCACAGTCTTACACAATTCTCCCAGGAGAACTCAGGATGGTGTCCTGCATGGGGACAGGCCCACTCTAAATCTGAATGCTGCCTACCTGTGTGTGCCTTACATCACTCCAATTTTCTCTTGCTTCCATATCTTCAAATACCTCATGTTCTTGCACGCCAGGAGCTTCTGCACATCTGTGTCTTATCTCATTTACTAAGTTAACTTCTTTCAATCTCAGCACAAGTTTCTCTTCTTCAGGGAAGTCCTCCCTGGTTGCATAAACCAAAAATGAGGCTCCTTGTTCAATGGTCTCATAGAACCATGTTCTTGCTGTGCAGAGCAGTGAATATAGTATATATAGATATACTGTGGCCAGGGTTAGTCTTTGATCCGTGTCAATATCCTCTTCCAGAAAGTTATTACTGCATAACAAGATTTAGTAGCTTAAAACAGCAACTGCCATGGTTTCGTGCATGCATCTGCATATTGGACAGGAGTTGATGAGGGCAGCTCCTCTCCATTGCACACTGCATCAGCTCTACTGGCACTGGACAATGCATTTCTGAGATGGCTCACTCACATGGCTGGCAGGTGATGCTGGCTATCATTCCATCTGCACCGGGCTTCTTCATGGTGGCATGGTGACTGGGTTCCAAGAGTTAACCTCCCAAGAGACAGGGAGTGGAGGTTGCAAATTTCTTAAGAGAGTGGTACAGCACCATTTCTGCTACATTCTGTTAGTGAACAGTCACAGAACCCAGATTCAAGGAGAGGAGACGTAAAATTCCCCCTCTTCTCAATGGGAAGAGCAAATAATTTGGGGGGCCATACATTAAAATTTCTATAGGCATGATTTTTGTCTAAGTTTCTTTTCCTTTGTCCCCTGAACATCTAGTCCAAATCCTGGGACAAAAGAGTCATGGGATTGAATAAGGAAATGTCATTCTTTCCATTCTTTGTGTGCCAAGGAGCCTATGCTTGGTCATAGTATTTCTGAGTTGATTCTTATTTCTACGATTATCTGAACTTTGCCAGGCCAGTGTATTGCACCAAACTAACATCTAGGTATCACGCCCAGGAGGAAGCCAATACATTCAGGCCCACTACTCGATTCCTAACTCATGTTCTTGTAGTTGTAAGGGAAGATGGCAAACAAGTCATTCTCACCATTAGCAAAAATGGCAATCACAGACACTTGCCTGAATACACAGTGTACTCTAAATTAGTTACACATGACTAAGGCAAGTAATACCCACCTACAGCTGACATTCAATACCACCCACACCAGAGCTTGCAGCCGCTGATCTAAAACCACTGGGGAAATCAGTCCCCCACCAAGCCTGGTTGGGAAGAGTCTACCCAGTAATGAATTCTGAGTGTAGACTCATTCATTTATTCCATGCTGGCCTCCTCCTCCACTCACAGGCCTGATCATAAATGGAGTGCCCTTACTGAGCAATTACTACACGCCAGGCACTATTCCAAAAGCTTTATATATGATAACCCATTTAATCTTGTCAACAACCTGTGAGATCATTACTGTGATATAGCATATATGATACTATAGTATCATCCCCTTTTTTGGAGGGCAGGCACTAAGATGGCCCCCGATATTCATGCCTTATGATCCCTTCCCCTCGAGTGTGGGTGGGATCATCCTTGCTTCTAACCGATGTTACACAGTGAAGGGATTGGATGTAATGATCACACCACAGGGCCATCTTGCTGGAGTTTCTCTACTGTTGGCTGTGAAGAAGTGAGCTGCCCTGAGTCCCACAGCCACAGGAAATTGCTCTGCCAACAACCTGAGGGAGCTTGGGAGCGAACTCTCCCCGGTTGAGCCTCCAGATGAGAACCCAGAATGGCTGACTTCTTGATTGCAATCCAGCTAAGCTGTCCCCAGACTCTGTACCCCTGGAAACTGTGGGATCATAAATGTGTGTTGTTTGAAGCTGCTAAATTTGGGGTCTCTTTTATACAACAATAGATGATGAGCATATCAATTTGACAGGTGAGGACAGTAGGAATGTTAAACACACTGCACAGGGGTTCCCTAAGTCTAAGCTGGCCCCTCCTTTCTATTCTAAAACAAACCACTTTTTAGTACTTACAGCATGCCAGGCATTATGCCAGGTAATTCATGTGTATCATTCCCTTTAATTCTAAAAAAACCAACCAACCAACAAACAAACCCAAAAAACAAAAACAACAACAACAAAAAAATTGAAAAAAAAAAAAAACCCATGTGCAATAGATACTACTATTACTTTGTAGTTGTGAACTGAGGTCACAAAGGTTAATTTGCCCAAACTTACAGCTACTTAGTGTTGGAACCAGGATATGAACCCAGACAGCTTGACTCCAGAGCTCATATTTAATCTTAAATGTATCATATCACTTCCTGGAGTGATGCATAGTAACTGCAGATGGGTCCTGATAAGAGGGAAAGGCTCAGGCCTCTGACCTGGGCTGGAGTTCCCAGAGCTGAAGCTCGGCCAAGAGACTAAACATGAGGGTGAAAACTGACTCTTAGATTGCAGAGCATAGAGCTAAGACAGTACACAGTGAAGGAGCCACTGAATCTGAGAAGACTATCATCCTGAGGGCTCCGGGAAGAACCTGGTGGTAGCATCCTCATCAGCAATGTGCACATTTGCAGTTGCCAGATCTGAGAAAAAAGAGTTGTGTTAGACTTTTTGTAAGCTCAGCCACTTCCTCCAACCTGGCAGGCTAAGCCTTAGGGGTGCAAGTCTAGAGAAATTCTACAGATAACGAGACATGCCTGTGGAAGCCTGTCTCTCACCCAGGAGCCCTCCATCAGTCGTAGTATTATAAACAGATAGAGTAACACTGGAGCACATTACAGCACACTTGGACTTGCCAGCTCTCAGGGGGACCCTGCCAGCATCATATGGCCTGGGCATTTCAGAAACATTGAGGAAAGAAGAAGGGAGAGAGCCAGGTAGAAATCGGATCCAGAGACCACATATCTCAATTCACATTGACCTAGATTGTGTTTGTTCTGATAATGTAACAGGCCATGTGCCCAAGGGTGAACAAAACACAGTAGCCTGCATTTAGGAACTCATATTCAAGCAAGAAGAACTCACAGAAATCAGCAAACAACCAGAACAGATGAAAGCTGATGTCAGCTTGAAAAGAGGTCTACAACAAATGCAACAGGAACACGAAAGCCAGGAAAATAATTCTAGAAAAATAGTTAAGTCTAAAGTAAGTAGAAGTAGGGAGAGAGGTTGTTTCAGAAAGAGGAAGCATTATGTTCAAGGATATAGAGATGAGAGATACAAAGAGTATACACAGAGCAGCAAGAAATCAATTAAACTACAGTTTGAAGGGCAAGGCAAGCTAAGTGATAGGTCATAATGGGGGAAATTAAGCTGCAGCCAGATCAACTAGGAGTTTGAATGACAAAAAAATAAAATAAAATAAAATAAAATATGCTTGAGCATTATTCAATAGAATGGAGAGTTCTAAAAATTTTTTTGAAAAAGTATTTAAATCTGTCAGACATTTAAAGAAACACCCTTTCTCCTTATAAAACAGAGTCCTAGATAAACAAGGGCATTGTTTATCTTAGAGTATTCTAAGGAACGCTGACCACATGCAGGTTTCCATAAAATAAAGAGTCCTGGGGTGAAATACATTTCAGAAATGCATATATTCCTCTCATGGAGACCTGAAGTGCCTGGGAGGGCATGAGAGGCACTGGGATGTCCTGCAGCAGGAAAACCTATTTAACTGTTTCATCCAGTGTTTTCCCAAGTATTTCACTACTGACTTTTTTCTTTGAACAAATACGTATTAATATTTCTTGTAACTATCAAATGTATCATCGCAAGGGATGCATGGTCTGTAGTTTCCCATTTTTATGCTATAGAAGAGCTATCTTAAGGGAATATCCACATCTTTATAACCCCTTATGGAAGGGTTGAGAGGACCACTTCTCTCCTATGTTTCATGAGCCAGTTTGGCTTAAAGGGATGAAATCGAGGATGACTCTACTGTGTGGGCTGTCATCTAAGAAAATACTTTATTGGTCAGTCTTTTCTGCTTCAAGGAACAGAAAATTGGCAGTATTTGCTTTTGTCTCAGCTATTTGAAGGCCCCAAATGGACTTGTCTCGATACGAGCATCAGAGCATTCCACATTAATTACAAGGGTCCATTAGAAGGCCCAGGATTGGTTTTGTCTGTAAATAAATGGGGCCAGGACAGATCCGTAAAAGCACAGTGCCTGGTACAAATCAGACCCAAACTTCTGGGTGGTGGCGGTAGGTCGGGGGGTGAGGGGGAGTGTCTTCATTGGGATCAGGAGCATGATTCAGCCATAAAGTGATTCATGGCTGCTGCTTCTCTCTTCTTCCATATAAACATTCCAGGCCTCGTGGAAGGATTCTTTACCATCTATTCCGGGCAACAGACCCAAAGATACAGCACAGAAAGGGAGCATAATTTGGCTATAAAAATGTTGTAATAAGTGATTTTATATAACTGAAATGCCAGTTCCTTTACTACATCCTCCCACTCATTTTACAACCAGTTAATATTTTTCTGAACTTTTGTGTTATATTCCACTCAGCCGCCTCTGCAATCTTTTTTGCCTATTTTTCTGCCAAAGCCACAAGAATAAAGCTGTCAGATGGCCCGCGAAGCCATTTTTCTTGTCTGGCAAATTGTCTAGAGGCAACCATAACCTCCTACCTGCTCCACTATATAACAGAAGTAGCCTGTCTTAGCAAAACAGAATTTAAATATTCCTTCGATCTGTGTTATCTACAGACATCTAGGATAAAATTAGTGAAGATATATTTCTCTGACATTTTTTGACCTTGTTCTAATGGGAATGGGGCAGGTAGGTATTCCTATTAAGCATACCCTAGTACTGACAGGCTTAGAGAGATGGCATATAGCTCTCCAACAGGGATATCTCAAGGTATTTGAACTGTAATAATAAATGTGGCTGCTCCTAGGGGAAGAAGGATACAGCAAGAAAGTACCCAGAAGAAGATTAAGAACTGAAGTGAGCTAATGGTATACAGTGGTTAGGCTTTGAATGTGATGAGGATTTATGGTTTCAATTAGTGCTGGAGAGCAGTTTTAGAAAGTTATTAGCAGGCGACTGGCATTCTCAAAGATGGCTCATTTGTGTATTGCTCAAGATTAGCTGGGTCTTTTAGTTGTTTACAAACACACATGGTAGCTTGCACCAAAGGTACGGAAGTGACTGCAATATTCCAGATTCAGAGCTCTTTAGCAGAGATGAAGCCTGGTGCTTTGGTTTCTGAGTACTCCTGTGTGAGCAAAGCAAAACTCAATTTTGCAACATTTTCGTCCATTAAAAAAAAGTTGAGTTTCCCCACCTGTTCTAATCTCTGATACACTATTTCAAACGAATCGCCTCCCTCTTCTGCACACTCCTTCATATTTAAAATTTTTAAATGCCTCAAATACTCCATGTTGTGCTGCCTCGAATACAAATTAATTTTTAAATCTCCCCGTTGAAATGTTTTGCACTGAAACCCATAAATCTTTATGTCGGAGTGTGCATATTTTCCTCTTTTAAAGCCTTTGGGGCATTATTCATATGGTGCGAAAATTCTCAAATAGATTAGAATCCTGGTTGAGGCATTTGCAAGCACAACAAAAAGTGCTCAATCCAAGGGCATAGAAAGCTGTGCCTGGTTCTCCCTCATATCAAACACTTAGGAAAAATACCATACTGCCTTGAGCCAGCAGACCTTGACCTGGGCATTTTGTAGAGCATTGAACAGTTTCCCTACCCTGTTCATAGGGAAAATATAAGGTAACACTTGCCACATATGGTTGCTATAGGATTCCTCATAAGATGACAAGCCCTTGGTCCAGGACCAATGTTCTCGCTACAAGAGAACAGTTTTTGTTTCTTATATGCCTGTTCTATATGGCTATTGAAAGTATAGTCCTTTGATCACAAAATTCAAGTGGATAAGAAATATCCATTTCCTACTTTTCCTTATTTATTTATATCCCAACTAAGGATATCTCCTTATTAGAAAAAAATGCACTTTAAGTAAAAATATACATTTCCCTAAGTCAGGTTAATGTACCCCAAACTTCCTTCCTCCAGCTGAAAGAAACTAGTGTGTAATGTGGAATGTGAGAGCTTTATCTGATAGAAAATAGGGCCAGGGCTTGCTGACATCAACTGTCCTATCCCACTGTAGGCTTGTGTAGTTAAGCATCTTCTACTTCCCTGCCAAGATACACTCTGCTGTGTACCCATTCCCTTCTGAGATCTATTTCCTTGTTCCTTGACCCTTCTGAGCATAAACAGATTCAATAAATTCAGGTATTTACAAAAGGTAATAGGAGCAGAGATCCCCAAAAAATTTTGTTTTGAGTCATACAAAAATCCAAGGTTCTGGCTCTCTGGAATGGAGGAAAAGACAAAAGAACCCAAACATGCAAATATCCCTAAACACTTATCCTGCCTTCAGTGTGTTATAGATAGAAGGAATTGAGAATCCCATTCTTCACCTTTCCTTTCCTAGGTGACTTCTTCTCAATTTTGATTTATCCTGGGTTTTGGCCTGGGAATTCAGGAATGTTCTATGAGCTTGTAGATCTAAATTCTGAGCCGTGAGGAGATGAGGACATGGTTTTGATGGTGAGAGTGAACAGACAGCCATGATAATGATTCTAGATTTAACAAATTGTGGCATGAACACTGACCAATCAGATTGGACACTCATGAAATAAGGGCTAGCCATAGAAATGATGTGGCTGTACTGATAAATATGGCTGAATATTAGCTCTGAAACTGAAGAAATATTGAGTGATTTTACTGAACTAATTAGAACAGTGTTCTATGATTGAGCCAAGAAAGGTACTTAAAAAAATACTACCTCTACGTAAGTCAGAGATATATAACAATATAAAATAATATAAAAATTATGAATAATATATAAATAATATGAATAGCACACCTGTATGAATATTTATGTATATATTCACACATGTATATATATAGTCATAAAACACATATAAATACATGTATTCATATGTGTATACACATATATATCCATCCAAAGGTAAATAAAAAATAATAGCTTGACATTGAAAATTTGAGTCCACACTTCAGAGATTTGTCAACTAAGGGGAGAGGGAACTGGGGTTTTGATCCACGGATTCCCACCAGTCACTAGTAGAAACTGCTCTGAGAGCTTGAATTCTCTGGCACTTCCAGCCTGTCCTATGAATATGCCAGCTGAATGAGCAGGCTGCTATGGCCAAGGAAAGCTCTTAGGCAAAGAGACATAGTAGTTTACAGTTGGGAGATGTTGGGTCTGCTAACCCAACAGCTGGGAATGGTGAGAGCTTAGGGCCTATGGGTAGGCCAACAATGTTTGCTTCAGGAACCGGCTGCTCCAGGCTGATACCAGCCTAGCTTTAAGTCTAATGGATGAAAGAAGACCCTCCCTTTTTAATACATCTAATAATTCCAACATAAGTTCTGAAACAAAACATTTGTAGCCTCCAATAGGTTCAAGGGCCATGCTATCATTGGTCAAACCTGGGCTATGTGACACAAGACTAATAAAATGTAGAAATAAGAAAAGTAGTAGGCCTTTATATTTTGCAATATAAAGGCCAAAGCACTTACTGACTTTCTCTCTCTAAGGAAACAAAAATAAGGAGAGAGACTTAGAACTTATGACTGTTACCACTGGAACATCTTAACCAACATATTTTATCTGTTTCATGTCTGATCAATTACAGAATGGGACCTTTCATTTAAAGTTCTTTGTAACAATTGTATAATTACAAATTAAGAAGAATGCAAATCATGTGCTTGCATACTAAAGAAAAATTATATTCTCATCATAACAAGAAAGCACCTCCCTTCCCAACAGTACTGATCCTCAGAAGCTCTGTTTGGGATAAATGTCTATTTCTGAACCAACGAGAGTGGTCAGGGGCTAAGTGCCCCTTTTGCGGGTGGAGACCTTTAAGTTCCAGGCCACTTAGAGAAACTTCAATCAAGTCAGAAACAATATCAGTGTGACCTTGTACTGGCATTCCCAGGCTTGCTCTGAGATATGCCTGCCTGCCTCTCCCCCCCCCCCCCCATTTTTTGTATAATGCTTATATTTGGGGGAAAGGAGGAGGTAAAAATGCTGCTTAACCTGAAAAAATGTGCCTTTGTCCTTATTCTATTTATCACTGTTTGATCAATGATGTCTGTTAATGGAGAGAGCATCTCTAATTTGTGAGATCTTGTGTTGCTCTGTGACACATGTAAGGAAATATATCTCACAAGTGAATGCTAAGGATTTTTCATATGACTACACTGTATTTGAGGGTACTATAATATCATGTGGGATCTGCAAAGAAGCTAAACAAAGCTGAAATCTACTTTGTGTATTCTGAATTTTAATATGCCAGAACAGCAGGCTGTCTACCCATACAAATTGGCTTTAAAAACCAAGCAGTTAATCTCAAGGCAAATAATCTGTTATTTTAATAATTAATTCAACTTCTTAAAAACGATGGGTAAGAAACCAAGAGGTTTAAAAAATAGTTATTTTATTGGATTCAACTTTAAATGAAAGTTTAATGTTTAGATGCAGACAAGTGAGGATATAAATGTTTTAATAATAGGTTTAGATTATTTTAGTAATGAATTCAAAAGATCATTAATAATAAATTTGCAGCAACTGGTAAAATAATGAAGGTCAAGGGAAGATTCAGAATGGTAGATGCAGAGAGTGCTGAGAGAAAATGGGAAGAGAATAATGTGGGAAGGAAATGGTCAAGATACAACATTTATTTCCCTTGGTTTTGTGTCCAAGTTTTATTCTATATTTATTATGATTAGACTGTCATGAAGCATGTAAGAAGAATTTAACAAAACAAATTTCTTAGTGAATTTTAGAGAGAACTTTTAAAACACAAATGTTTAAAATAGACTAGTTAGAGAATGCCAGTACCAGACAGAAGGAATTACATAGAGATTCATGAGACCCAGGTTCCAGACTCAGGGATGACACTAACTACACAGCTCTGGACAAGTCTTCACCTTGCTCTATCCCAGTTTCTTCTGTGAATAAAGGCAACAAATTAGATAATTCCAAATATCCCTTTGAGTCCGCAATTGTGTGATTCTGTACATGATTTTTTTTTAAGTCAATGAGTCAGAATTCCAACAGAAATTCTAAATCAGAGATCAGCAGCAATTGTGGAGATTGAAATACATTCATATGAGAGCTACAGTCAAGTTGCAAACAATATTGAATATTTTCCCAAGCTAGTTTCAAATTCTCCAACAGCCTACATGGTATTATTTGAGTGATGCTATTGAATAGAAATTAAAAGGCAACCACAAACATTCTTACAAGACATATTATTTCCTTTGATAAATGCGATGTGTGTTTGGAGGCAAAAAAAAATGGCATTTCAACTACTTTCTTCCTTTTTTCTTCTTCTAAAGCCTATTGAGTTTCTGTTGCCTTTTTAGAGCTAAAATGAACAAAATCATGTTTAATCCACACATAGCATCCCCTTCTCACAGGACTCTTTGGCTATGTACTGGATCTGTCCTGGAAGGTTAGCAGTTCAGGAAAAAGTACTTATTTGTTAACTTCACATGCTTACCAGGTTCAATACAAAGTACTTTATTAAAGAATCTGTATTCCATAAAAATAATGTTTTTCTTCTACATTCCTGTCTTCATAGACATGAGGAAACCTGGGACTACAGTCAGAATGCTTTAACTCTATACTAAGAAAAACACTACGAAAGATTGGAAAACTGACATTTAGGTTTCTGGGTTTGTTTGTTTTCAGATACATGGTGATGCCATTCATGAGCTGGAGAATACTAGGAAAGGACCAGATTTGGGAGGAAAGATGATGAGTTCAGCACATTTGTGTGTATTTAAGATGCCCTGTAGAAGGACAAATGGAAATATTCTAAGAATACAGAATATATGAGTTGAAAGCTTACTAAAAAAGTCTTAAGGAGACATCAAGGTAGAAGCCACTGACAGGTCCTTCTGGTTACTTAAAACAATGCATCCATGGAAATGAGTTTCTGTGGAGAAAGTACCATGATAAAGATCTCTCCCAGGTCCCATGTGATTTATACCCTGCCCAAACCCCATGTGTGAATATTACTAACCCTATTTACAAATAAGGAAACTGAGGCTCAAAACCAAGCAGCCAAGAGCCTCTCTCTTGATGAAACATTCTTTATTTCCTTTATCCTCTACTTTTTCTTAGGTCAAAAGGATCAAATGTGCCTGTTCCTTCCCCAGCCTACATTCTAATCATAATAAGTCTGGATAAAATAGTAGTCACTGCTGAAAATCAAGGAGATTTTGCCTGTGATTCCTCAATGCAGACCTGGGGGATTTCTATTTTGGAGAATAGGTGCTATCAGATAATGATGAGAGATTAAAATTAAAGGAACAAAAGCTACAAGTTACCCTACTTGAACAATTAGCTATACAGTGGGAAAAGTTTGATATTTGTATTCTTATTTCTTATTTTTATTTGAGTCTTGCTAGCCCAAGAGTTTAATTTTCTTGCAATCCTTTTTCAATTACTATCTTTGCATTTTTATTAGGTGTCTGTCATGGGGCTTCTCTGTGGTGGGAATTTCAACGCCTCATGTAATTTTCAACGCCAGCTTGCAATTACTCCACTATCATGGTTGTTTTGTTTTGTTTTCTTCTTATTGACCTGTCTAGCTCTTTTTGTCCTGTCATGTCAACCTTGACACTGGAAGGCTGGAAGCCACACACATACACACAAGTATTTACTACTGGAAACATAGGAAGGGATGTTAGAGTCAGCTGAGGTTGAGGAAGAAGGAGCTACGTAAGTCCTAGCGAATACCATAACTGGAAGTTTGGTATTTCTGAGACTGAGACAGTCCCCATGGAAACAGGGCTTTGCTGTTGCAGTTATGTCAAAATTCTCTTCAGTAGCTAATCAGTGATAACACATATTTTCTTTTCCTCATTGTCCCTGTAACAATGCTGAATCAACAATTGGAAAGAGAGAACAAAGGGAGAGAGATGCTATTGATTCCTGAATGATAGGGGAAATGCTTTCTAGAGGACCCCACCAAAATGGAAGAGAGGAAGCAATGGGTGTTTAAGGCTGAAGGGTTTTTTTTTTTAAAAAAAAAAAAACAGACAGTAATGGAAAAGTACATTTATCTCCAGGCTGGCTGGTGACTTGCTGAAGAGGCTATGGTCCTGGGTAGCTTATTGCTGCTGGTAAATAGGAAGGCTTTTTACTAGGTCCTGACCAGGAGTGGGTCCAAGTTCTGTAGTGTCTGGAGCTTATAACATGGGAACAGGAAGCAGAGTTGAGGGAGTTTTTAAGATGATAATGTAAAATCTTTCATATAGAATAAAGCATAGGGCATTGAAAGAAACTCAAGCAGAAAATAGGAACCCTGAAGTTTAAGCTTCACTGTTTTTTTTTGGCAAATCCACCTCTGACCCTAGAAGTAGAGTACTAAATAACAACAACAACAATATACAATAACAGAACAGTAGCAACTATTTTGTATACTGAGTACCTAGCACTGTGCTAAGCACTTCATGTGCACTGTCTTATTTAATACTCACCATAATACCATGAATTAGTTACTGATTTTGTAGATGAGGGAACTGAGGCTCTGTAATTTACCAAAGAACACACAGTAGTAGAACTGAATTTGAAATCAGAAATTCTGACTCTAAACTCCAAGCTTTTAATCACCAAAATATAAGGTTCTTAAGAAGTTGCAATAATATAAAGGCAACATTACATGAGGTAGCTAAGATAGTCTTGGTAAGTTTAGTAAAAGTTTTTTTCTAAGGGAGACAATATCTAAAGCAGTATATCTCAAACTTGACACTATTTACATTTTGGACTGGATAATTCTTTGTTGTGGGGGACTGTTCTGTGAACTACAGGATGCTTAGCAACATCTGTGACTTCTACCCACTAGATGCAATAGCATCCTTTCTTCAATTAGGATTATTGTAAATGATTCCAGATATTTCCTAATGCCCCCTTCTGGGGATGAAGGGCATCACCTCAGGTGAGAAAATGAATAAGAAAGGACCTACATGAGAAACTGGGGGAGGGCACTCCTGAAAGAGGTCACAGCCAGAATAAAGGCAGAGTAGGGGAAAACATAGCAATGGGTACAAGGAAAGGCAAGCAATTTTATCCTACTTGAGGCTGAAAGTCAAGGTTTAGGACTAGTTAGTGATGGAGTAGGAAGAGGTCAAATTACAAAGGTCATTAAATGCCCTGCTAAATAGTTAAGAGTTTTATCCATCGCTGAGAGATAGAAATCTCAATAAAACTCTACCAGATGGTAGACGGGCAATGCTATTTTCCAGTGAGATGTGCTGGGAAAGCCTTTCAGGATAAACAATTGCATCAGTTTTATGAGGGAAACAGGACAGAGATGAAGAGATGAAGGCAGCCATGGAAACCTGTATGAAATGTCCATTCTTTTTTACTTTGCTTAAAATAGAGAAGGAAAAGTAAAGAACCACAAAGATGTGCCCATGAGCTACAACCTGGTTTTGTTCCAAACTGAACCATTTAAATGATAAGAGTTGTATTTTTATAGTGTCGCAGACATTGTTCATTGCCTATCCAATATCCACTCTCTATTTTGTCTTTACTAACAATATCCTGATTCTGTGAAGGCAACAATGTTTTGTTCTAAGCTAAAATTACTTAAATCCTCTGACTCCTGTGCAACTAGAGGTAGCCAAGTGACCCACACAAAGATATATGCAGGTGATGTTGGGTGTGGTTCCCCCCAAAACTCACTCAAATTCAGAATACTCTACTATTGTAATGGGGGTGGTAAATCTTTATAACTCTAGTATAAATGTTAAAAGGAAAAAGTATTAAAATAGCTACAACTACAACATGGCCAACATGCACATGAGAAAATGCTCTGCATCACTTGCCATCAGGGAAATACAAATCAAAACCACAATGAGATACCACTTCACACCAGTGAGAATGGGGAAAATTAACAAGGCAGGAAACCACAAATGTTGGAGAGGATGTGGAGAAAAGGGAACCCTCTTACACTGTTGGTGGGAATGTGAAATGGTGCAGCAACTCTGGAAAACTGTGTAGAGGTTCCTCAAAGAGTTAAAAATAGACCTGTCCTACGACCAAGCAATTGCGCTGCTGGGGATTTACCCCAAAGATGCAGATGCAATGAAATGCCGGGACACCTGCACCCCGATGTTTCTAGCAGCAATGGCCACAATAGCCAAACTGTGGAAGGAGCCTCAGTGTCCATCAAAAGATGAATGGATAAAGAAGATGTGGTTTATGTATACAATGGAATATTACTCAGCCATCAGAAATGACAAATACCCACTATTTGCTTCAATGTGGATGGAACTGGAAGGTATTATGCTGAGTGAAATAAGTCAATCGGAGAAGGATAAACATTATATGACCTCATTCATTTGGGGAATATAAATAATAGTGAAAGGGAATAGAAGGGAAAGGAGAAGAAATGGGTAGGAAATATCAGAAAGGGAGACAGAACATGAAGACTCCTAACTCCGGGAAATGAACTAGGGGTGGTGGAAGGGGAGGAGAGTGGGGAGTGGGGGTGAATGGGTGACGGGCACTGAGGGGGGCACTTGATGGGATGAACACTGGGTGTTATTCTGTATGTTGGCAAATTGAACACCAATAAAAATAAATTTATTATTAAAAAAATAGCTACAACTACAGTAATTTGTTAATCAATATACAAAGTAAAAAAGATGTGAATTATGATATCAAAAACATAAAAGTGAGTATGGGGTATAAAATGTAGAAATTTTGTATGCATTTGAGGTTAAGTTGTTATTAGCTAAAATAGACTGTTAGAACTATAAAATATTTTGTGTAAGCTTCATGGTAATCACAAAGCAAAAATCTATAGTAGATACACAAAAGATAGAAAAGAACCAAAGCATACCATTACAAAAAAATCATTAAATCACAAAGGAAGAGGGCAATGGAGGACAAAAGGAACAAAGAAATACAAACTGTCAGAAAACAATTAGCAAAATGGCAGTAGTAAGTCCATATTTATCAATAATTACTTTAAATGTAAATGGATTAAAATCTCCAAATCAAAAAACAGAGTGGCCAAAAGGATTAAAAAAAAAAAAAACAGAATATGCTGACTACAAGAAACTCATTTCAGCTTTAAAGATACACATAGACTCAATGAGAAGGAATGGATATAGATAGTCCATGCAAATGGAAACCAAGAGAGAGCAGGGGTATCTATACTTGTATCAGACAAAAGAGATTTTAAGACAAAAGCAATAATAAGACACAAAGTTCATTATATTACATAAAGGGAGAAATTCATCAGGAACATATAGCAATTATAAATATTTATGCACCCAATATTGGAGTACCTAAATATACAAAACAAATATGAATAGATTTGAAGGGAGACCTAGACACCAATAAAATAATAGACCTCAGTATCCCACTTTCAATAATGTATAGATCATCCAGACAGAAAATCAATAAGGAAACAATGGACTTAAACTCCACATTAGGCCAGATGGACCTAAAAAACACAAATAGAACATTACACCCAACTGCAGCAGCATACACATTCTCTAGGACAGATCATATATTAAACCATAAAACAAGTCTTAATAACTTTAAGAGTATTGAAATCACATCAAGCATCTTTTCTAACCACAATGCTATGAAACCAGAAGTTAACTACAAGAAGAGTGGAAAACTCAAATTTTGTGGAGATTAAATAACATGTTCTTGAGCAACCAATAGGTCAAACAAAAAAGTCAAAAGGGAAATTAAAAAAAAACTTCAGACAAATGAAAATGGAAACACATCACACCAAAACTATGAGATGCAGCAAAAGCTGTTCTGAGAGAAAGTTTATGGTGATAACTGTCTACATTTCAAAAAGAAAGATTTCAAAAAAGCAGTCTAACTTTACAATTCAAAGAGCTAGAAATAAGAAAAACTGATCCCAAAGTCAGTAGAAAGAAGGAAATAAGGATCATAGCAGAAATTAATGATATAGAGACTGAAAACATAATAAAAAAGATCAGTGAAAATAAGAGCTGATTTAAAAAAAAAATGATAAAATTGACAAGCCTTTAGCTAGACTAAGAAGAAAAGTGAGAAGACCCTTAATAAACTCAGAAATGAAAGAGAAGACTTTATAACCAATGAACAGAAATATGGATCATAGGAAACTACTACAAATACTTTTATACCAATGAATTAAATAACCTAGAAGAAATGGATAAATTCTTAGAAATCCAACCAAAGAAGTTGAATCATGAAGAAATAGAAAATCCAAATAGGCCAATTACTAATAAAGAGGTTGACTCAGTAACCAAAAATCTCACAACAAAGAAAATGCCAGGACCAGATGGCCTGCCTTATTGATGAGTTTTACTGAACATTCAGAGAATTAATACTTAACCCTTCTCAAGCTCTCACAAAAAATAGAAAAGGAAGGAACGCTTGTGAACTAATTTTACCCTGATACCAAAACCAGACAAGAACATTATGAGAAAAGAATATTATAGGCCAATATCCCTGATGAAAATATATGTAAAAATCTTCCACAAAATATAAGCAAGCTGAATTTAACAATACATCAAAAGGATCATATGCCATGATCAAATGGGATTTATTCCAAGGATGTAAGGATGGTTCAGCCCCTATGAATCAATCAATGTGATACAGCATACTAACAAAGTAAAGGACAAAAATCACATGACCATTTTAATAGATCTAAAAAGCATTTGACAAAATTCAACATCCATTTATGATAAAAATTATCAACAAAGTGGATGTAGAAGGAATGTACCTCAACATAATAAAAGCCATATATGACAAGCTCACAGCTGACATCATACTCAAAGGTCAAAAGCTAAAAGATTTTCCTCTAAGGTCAGGAATAACACAAGGATGCCTGTGCTCATTACTTTTATTCAGTACAGAATTGGGAGTCCTAGCCAGAGTAATCGGCAAGAAAAATAAATAAAAGGCATTTCAGAATAGAAAGGAAAATGTAAAACTGCCTCTATTTGCAAATGACAGATAGTTGATATATAGAGAATCCTAAAGACTCCACCAAAAAACTGTTTGAACTAAAAACAAATTCAGTAACATTGCAGTATACAAACTCAATATACAATAATCAGTTGCATTTTTATACACTAATAATAAACTAACAGAATGAGAAATCAAGAAAACAATCCCATGTACAACTGCATCAAAAAGAACAAGATATCTAGCAATAAATTTAACCAAGAAGGTGGAAGGCCTGTACCTGAAAAACTATAAGGCATTGATGAAAGAAACTGAAGATACTAATAAATGGGAAGACATTCCATACTCATGGCCTGGAAGAATTAATATTGTTAAAATTACCATACAACTCAAAGCAATCTACAATCCCTTTGAAAATTCCAATTGCATTTTTCACAGAGATGAAACAATCCTAAAATTTGTATTGGAAACACAGAAGACCTTAAATAGCCAAAGCAGTTTTGAGAAAGAACAAAGCTGGAGGCATCATGTTTTCTGATATCAAACTATATTGCAAAGCTATAGTAATCAAAATATACAGTATTGGCACAAAAACAGATGCATACATGAATGGAGCACAATAAAGAACCCAGAAATAAACCTATGCACATATGCCCAATTAATTTACAACACAAAAGCCAAGAATATGCAATGGGGAAAGTGCAGTAAATGGTGTTGAAAAAGCTGGAGAGTCACATGAAGAAGAATGAAACTGGACCGCTATCAGCTCCAAATGGGTTAAAGACTTGAAAATAAGGCTGTTGCTCCTAAAAGAAAACTCAGGTCGTAAGATTCTAGACATTGGTCTTGGTGAAGATTTTTTAAAAATTTGATACCAAAAGCAAAGACAATAAAAACAAAAGTAAATGAGTAGGACTATATCAAACCAAAAAGCTTATGCACTGCATGGGAAACCATCAACAAAATAAAAAGGCAACCTGTGTTATAGAATGGGAGAAAGTGTTTGCAAATCATGTATCTGGTGAGGGGTTAATATTCAAAATATAGAAAAAACTCATACGACTCAGTAGCAAAAGAACCAAATAGTCCAATTTAAAAATGAGCAGATCTGAATAGACAAACATGTTTCCAAAGAAGACATAAAGATGGCCAAAAGATACTTGAAAAAGTGCTCAATATTACTAATATCATTATGGAAATGCAAGCCAAAACCACAATGAGATATCACCCCACATCTGTTAGATTGAGTATTAGCAAAAAGGCAAGAAATAATATGAGTTGGTGAGAATGTGGAGAAGAGGGAATACTTGTGCATTGTTGGTGGGAATTAGTAAATTAGTGCAGCCATGATGGAAAACGGTATGAAAGGTCCTCTGATGATTAAAAATGGAATTACCATATGATCCAGCAATTTCACTTCTAGGTATTTATCAGAGGGAAACAAAACCACTAACTTGAAAAGATATCTGCACCTTCGTGTTTATTGCAGCATTAGTTACAAGAGCCAAGACATACAAGCAACTGAACTTTCTGTTAATGGATAAATGTATAAAGAAAATGTAGTGTATTATATGCACTTGAATATTATTCAGTCATAAAAAGAACGAAATCTTGCCATTTGTGACAACATAGGTAGATCTTAAGGGCACTGTGCTAAGTGAAATAAATAGAGAAAGACAATTATCATATGATCTCACTTACATATGGAATTAAAAAAAAAAAAAAAAGAACTCCTGGATACAGAGAACAGATTGGTGGTTGCCAGAAGTGGGGGTAGGAGGAATGGGTAAAAGGGGGTCAAAAGGTACAAACTTCTAGTTATACATAAAACCTAGGGACTGGTGACTATAGTTAATAATGCTGTACTGTAACTTGAAAGTTGGTAAGAGAGTAGATCTTAAAACTTCTCATGACGTGAAAAAATATTGTGACTATGCGTGGTGGAGTCATTGTGGAGATCATTTTGCAGCATGTACATGTATTAATCAAATCAATATGCTGTACATCTGAAACTAATACAATGTTTTATCAATTATCAATACTTATCAATTCATCTCAATTTTCAAAATGTAATACCAACATACATTCTCTCCAACAGTTTGAAAGCAAATACTCTTCACATTTTTACCTGCATTAAACAATAGCAAATCTTCAATTCCTATTAATCTAATAGGCAGAAGGGAAAAAAGTAATGTCGTATGTTAGGTTTTAATTATGAGTTGGGTTGGATCTTTTTTTATATTGTTTATTAATTCCTGCATTTTGCATTTCTTTCATTCGTGTTAGGTGGGTGATTTATCATATGCTTTTTGGCCATTTGCGCTGGGATTAGCTGTGTTTTATAACTTCCTTGTAAGAGACAAGGAATTAATATTAAACATGTCTCATTGAAGGGTTATTTTCATGGTACTAAATAGTTGTGAAGCAGTTTGTAATTTATCAGTTTTATGTAACCCAAGGTTACTGAGAATGCCAGCATGTGTTTAGATTATTTGCCCTTTATATAAGACACTGCCACCAGCCTTTCTATAAGCACAGTGTTTAGACAATTTGGATTTTTTTTTCTATGTTGAGGCCTTTATTCTCTGATAGAGTCTATATCAGTGGTGGTGGGATGATTTATATATTAGGGTTGACAGTCTTTGAATATGAAACACAATAAACTTCCTTTTACTTTTTTAAGCTTTTTTTTTTTTTTTAACTTGGAGGCAACAGGAGTAAAGTGCTGGGTTAGAGAGCGATCAGATTACAGCATAAATTGGATAAGATCAGCTAATGAAGGAGATCCCTCTATTTCTATCCCCCCCCCCAACTCTTTTTCTGCTCCACCCCAAATCCAAAGGGTCTGTTCATCCTACTCTCCTCACTCACTAAGCTGCAAGCTCACAAGCCTTCTAAGTATACCTGTAACAGGCCACACTGTGTCCTGCCTCAGGAACTTTGTTCTTGCTGTTCCTTCTTCTAGGGCTCTCCGCAAGGCTGGCTTCTTATCTCCCTTCAAGTCTCTGTTGGAAGGTCAGTTCCTCTGAGAGGCCTAATCTGATGCCTACCATAGGTGGCCAGTTATCTTTTATTGTGGGACTTTGTTGGTTTCCTCCTTGGTATTTAACACAATTATTTAATTATGTGATTAAAAACTGTAAATTGTAAAGTAATTAATTATTTTGCTTATTTGTTTAGTTTATATTTTCTCCTGCTTGAAAATAAGCTCCATGAGAAGTAGTTTGGTTATTTAGTTTGCATGGAATTTGCAAAGTATTTCCTTCTCTCGTGCTTGAGCTATTACTCCCAGATCTCCCGGAGAATCAAGGGATGGAAATATGCTTCCTTGGCCTTGAGTGGGATAGATTACAAAGACAAGGCTTCTCTCCATGATGTTATTGAAGAGAAGAATATTTGCAATAATTCATATGCCCCTCCCTGACCCCCTCTCTCCAGGCCCTCCCCCTTGCAATTATAAACACTATTGAGACTAGGTTTCAGGTTAGAAGTATACTCACTATCAATTTAGCATGTGTTTAAGCAGAGCTATACTTAGGCTCATGGTATGAAGAGTTACATCAGTTTACACAGACACTTGATTGCTCAGTTCATCATTACCAAATGTCTATAAAAAAGAACTAGAAGCCGGAGCTTATCTTTGACTCACTCTCCTGCTTAATTACATTTATGGAAAGAGGTAATTGGCCACATACATTATTCACGGTCTAGAAACTGCCATTTAACAATATTTGCTAAAAGAATAGCACCCACAAAAGGCAAGAAAAAAACCAACAATATGGTTTCATTAAGTAAGCATGTACATAAATATAAGTGTGTATTCATATATAAAAGATATTAACATTATTTATATTGACATAATATATATGTGTTTGTATAATATATGTGTTTGTATAATTTATATTTATATAAAACATATCTATATACACACAAAAAACAATTTGCCCGATGAAGTGCAAAATGCCCAACATAGCAACTGTTCATGTATAACTAGACATCATTTTTCATAAATTCCACAGCCACTACATTACAAATATTCCTCTTTGTTATCTAGAAGATAGTTCCCAAGCTTAAATTGAGTGGACTTTTTATAACTCATAAGGAAAGAAAAGTCTTCATCCTTTATGGAACAATCCAAATTGGAATCTTAATCTATTCTCATATTCCCTTTACTGTGTGTTTGGGTTCTTAATGTCCTCAGACACTTTCACACTTTATAAGACAAATCATCCCTCTCCTGTAAGGTTGAATGGGAGCTCGCTCTTTGGGAAAGGTCAAAAAATATTCTTTCCTGAAAAGTATTCTTACTATCAGATAATGATTCCATCGCAACTTATTTGCTTTATGCCTTAAATCTGATTACTACATATAACAGAGCATTTCAGTGTTCATAATGGCCCTACAGCAACTGCTGCCTAACATCACAGTCAGAGTAGAGAAGACAATGGTTTTTGATTAACTAGCACATTTCTTCCCAGAGCAAGTCTTTGGTATTCAAGAAAAGGCTTCCAACAAGTTGGGCTTTGAGCTCACTACACACAACAGTAATAGCGCAACAAAACTTAAGGACGCTTTCCCAAAGTGCCTCTATCAGAATGGACTGGCCTTACTCCCAATAGAGTAAAGAAAAGCTGATGAGACAGGATCCTTAAGAACCTCTTAGAAAACCTCTGGATTTCACTGCTTGGCTAGACCCGTAGAATAGCAGATTTAGGGTAACAAAATAGGAAACAAAAAAGATCTAAAAAATCCCTCCTGAGACATGCAATGTCCCATAGCAGATTTAGGGTAACAAAATAGGAAACAAAATAGGGTAACAAAATAGGAAACAAAAAAGATCTAAAAAATCCCTCCTGAGACATGCAATGTCAGCCAGAAGCTCAGTTAGATCACCTCCACTGTTAAGAGCGAGTGGTCATTATTGCCTACTACCATCCATTCTTCAGGATTACCGGGGCAGCGAGAATAGGACAACCAATCCTTCCATTGTCTGATACTGTATCCTCAGTATTTGCCTCTAAGCCTTTTGGGTGAAGAGGTCTGTCTGGGATGCCAGGGAAAGCTTCCCAGCACCTCGTGCTTTCCAAAGTGACTGCTGTGATGTTGATAAAAACATGGAAGCGACAATGTCCACACTTATCTAGGGGGAGACAAGAGGAGAGGGAAACCCCTATCAGACAACAGAGAAGCTGTCTGCTGCTCCTTTCAAAGTACAGAGGACACACTCCCAAATATTCAAAAGCATTCTTCAAAACTCTAATTTCTATTTAAACCCACTCTCCTCATCATTTTTATTGAGATACAAGACATGTCCTCATTTGCACAGTCACAGGCACTTGTTGCAAAATCAGCTCAGTCACAAAATAACACCCGTGACATAGTTCAGAGATTAAACTTGAAATTTCCCAGGACTACAAAGCACCAAAGGGTTCCCCCCTTTCTGAGGCCCCATTTCCAGCTATTCCAAGGTGTAATGTTTCGGTGCATTCCAACAGGATGTGCTGAATCTCATTCATGGAAGTCATGGAAGTTTGGCCCTCAATATGAATATAAATATGGGTGAAAGATGTAAGTATATTGAATGAGAGGGGAAAACCACATTAACTCTCCGACATTCTTTCCAATTCTCATGGATCTTTTCCTGCACCTGGCACTGTAGACAAGAAAGTCCTTTTGTTTGTTTACTGAAACATAAATCTGCCAGGAAAGCCGAACTTTAAATTATTGTTGCATTTCTGATGGAAAGCTGCCACATAATTTAAATTTCAACAGCTCTACAGGTTTCCATATTTCTTATTTGTGGTCTGCCTCCTCACCAACGAAGTGCATTGTACTATCATTTTAATAAATAGTTTCTGAGTGAAGGTCGTTTTTCTTTGTGTTCGAATTCCATCTGTTTATTTATTTTTCTTTCTTTTTACTGACACATCCTGAGATCCAATAAAGGGCTTTGAAAAGTCATTTCATTTCAATGGTAGCCATCGTGTTTCAACAGCCAATAAAACAAATGACCAAACAGAATGATGCCTTCAAACTGCCTAAGAGGGAAGAGGCAATGAGTGAGTGACAATTCTGGTTTGTCACTTCATCTAAAGGGAAAGGATAGCATTGCTTCCTCTTGTTCAGCCAAGAAGTTGTGAGTAAACATTATTTTTTAGAAAATCAGTTTTCTTGGATTTTCTCATCAATGAGGTATTTTCCCCATAACGGTAGATAATTACCTAGTATAGTTGGGAAAATGGAATCCGTCTTCATGATAGAGACGGTACTTAGATACGGATTGAGTCCAATTGGATTCACGGTCCAAGCTATGAAGAGATGGGTATCAAGCGACTTTTAATCTTGTATGAAACAAAAAGATTAAACTGTCAATATTACGATGAACTGCCGTGACGAGCCCTGTGATAGAACCACACACTCTTAGAGTTGCTTCTAATGATATGTATGCAAGGAGTAGATTTTTCCTGATAACGCATGTAATTAGAGTACAGAACAAAATGTTCTGTTCAAATTCATGACATGCCCAACTAATAAAGGAAGAGACGATAAGGCCCTTGTTATTTATTTGCATGAAAAAGCTTCAATATAGGATATATTTTAGAGAAATTAGTTTTTAATCTAGGTGACCAGATGAGATTTTGACCCTGAACTGTTTTTTGAGTTGACCTGTGAGAATTTATGCAGAAATGAGACTGTGATGCTTACAAGTCAGACAGGCATCGCTTTTTTCATTAATTCCTGAATGTCTCATATAGCCAAGAGAAGCAGAAAATTGGTCCTTTTAAAAGCCCACCATATGAGAATTTGCTTTTATGAAACATAATCAGCAAGAGTTGATAGGAATCTTAGCAGGAATGTATTCTTTTTAAATTTAGACATTCAAGAAGTTAGATACATTGATTCAGCAGTGATGGTTCTCCACTGACCTGTATAAAACAGAAATCTGTGGTTCTATATTGTTATGAATATATTTGAGAAGTCTCCTGCTATCATACCACCAGCCTTTTCAGGGTGAATTATGGGTCACACAATGGGTACTTGAAAGAAAGCTTTACATCAACTCTTGTGCTTATTTTTCCATGATAAGGGTCAGTGTCACATCTACAGGATATATGCAAGAAGTTGCTTTTAAGGGTATAAGTCTCTTCCTTGTTTTTAAAAATAGCTAATATCAACATTTTCCATGCAATATATTATGTAACTGTAGAAATCTACACTTAGGATGCAATGAAAAATAGCTAAGCACAAGATAAAAAGCAAATGTATCATGTTGTGTGGTTAACACCACTTGAAACACTAACAAGTAAGAATAATTGTTATATTCCTCAAGTGCATACCAAATATGAAAGTACTCTGGCCTCCCTCCATTAGTAAGAGACGCCAAGTTGCTCTACCATAACATAAATGTTCAATTCTACCTAATTTTCACAAGTTCCAGTCAAATGCTCAAGCCAAAAACAGAGGAGTCATCTTCGCTTCCTCCTTTTACTTCTACTTCCAAGCCATCAGCAAGTTCTGTCAATTCTCCATTCCAACCTGTATCACAAGTGATCAATCCTTTCTGGCTCCATCTGGGCCCAGACCATCATCCCTGGTTACACCGTCTCCTTAAAAAAGTCTTTGTTCTGTTTTATTTTGTTTTATTTGTTTATTTTTTGGCCAAAGTTATCTCTCTGTGGCCCCCTTTTATCCATCTTCCACAAAGGAGAGAGAAGAATCAGATTAAGCTGACCTAGCTTCAAATCCTTAATGTCTTTCCTTTGCATTTAGAATAAATCCAATGTACTAAAATCAGAACCACTGCTTCTCAGCCTACCCTTGTTTCCCATGGAGCCAATAATAATGTACCCTCTCGGCCATCCTCCAGTTCTGTCCTATTTCAAGGCCTGCTGTTCTATCTGCTGGGACTGCACTTCATTCTTCTCATTTCCTCATTCTTCAGCTAAAATAGCCTCTCCTTAGAAAGATCTTCCTTTATTGCTATATCTGGAGTACCCTGTTTCATGATTGTTTTTGTTGTGTTTTTCAAAATTTGCGGTGATTTTGTTTGTTGACTTTTTTCTTTGTCCATCTCCCCATGAAAATGTCAGTTGTGAAGGCAGGGACAATGTTTCTCTCAGTCACTGTTGTATTTACATACTAAGCCCTCCCTCAGCATTTGCTGAATGAATGTATGAACTTATTACAAATCTGCTTTTGTACATAGAGGCTGCAAAAATGCAGAGATGCAGATAAATTCCAGGGAGAAAAACCTGTCCTTGATTTGGTTCATGTTCAGGAGGCACAGATTTTCCTCTTTCCCTACTGTAACATAAATGTTCAATTCTACCTAATTTTCACAAGGGGAAAGTAAAAGTAGTAGATATTCTCACATATCACAATCATAAAGCTCACTCAAAGTGCCTATATATTTTTTATTCGTGAGTGGGTGAGCCAGATTTTTCTCTGGAAGTGAGATAAACCCTTTTGGAAGTTTTCTGTCTCTTTTGGGCCACTTAAGTAACAGGAAGATACTAGAGTCGTTAATGGTCCCAAAGTGCCACATTTATTGCCAAAGAGTATGTAAGCTGATTATACCCACTTGTGTCTATTCACCGTACAAAACAACTCTTAACAGCCTTGTGAAAAAGTTCTTGCTTGACATTATTGAAATCTCTTACATACCAAGCTACAATAAGAGAGCTGAAGAAAGCATTTTAGAACAATGAATAAGCTAAAAGAATTTTGTGGAGGCACCTGGGTGGCTCAGTGATTGAGCATCAGCCTTCAGCTCAGGTCGTGATCCTCAGGTCCTGGGATCAAGTCCCATATCGGGCTCCCCGCAAGGAGCCTGCTTCTCCCTCTGCCTGTGTCTCTGCGCCTCTCTCTCTCTCTCTCTCTCTCTCTGCGTCTCTAATGATTATTTAATCTAATGATTAAATAAATAAAGTCTTTAAAAAAATAAAAGAAAAAGGATCTTATGGACAAATGTTTAAAGGGAACAAAATATTTTACATTGCTCTTCTAACTTAAGTCCTATTTTCTTATTATTCATTGCTTAAAGGAAAACTGGAAAACAAGTAAAAAATAGTTAATGAATGAACTACCACTATACTTATTAACCTGGAAGAATTGCCAAAGGTATAATTTTATTTCATGTAATTCAGAACTTCAAAACTTTGCAAGCATGGACATATTAAGGGACATAATCGAAACTTCATGGAAATTTTCAATACAAAATGGCTGATTTGGGGAAATATGTCTAACACCAATTGTTATAAGTATGTTCTTTCCTGCAATTAAGGATAATTAATAGCAATTTTTGTAAGCATGGCTAAAATATAAGTGAGGGGAATGTGCTTTCATGTAACCCAGGGGCAGATACTGTCAAATATAATTTATCCAGTCTATTCATATAATAGTCTATCCAGTCAAGATTAAGGCACCAGGGAGAATCCAATCTCATCAGGTAGATCTCCAAAACACTGGTCGCCCCACATGGAGGGATTCTGACCAATCAGATGCAGTCTAGCACCGGTGGACACAGAAGCATCGAGAGGGCATCTACGTTCACCCACTGGTGCTTCCCTGGCTCTGACGTTGTTCTGTAGGCGCACCATGAACCTGTGAATGTGTGGGTCCATACATCCATGTGCACACATTTTGCTTTAATCAAGGTGTCAGAGGGAGTACCGGGAGTAATATTGCGAAATTCTGGGCTTTAATGGCACATAGAGGTAGAGAGTCACCACATCTCTTTCTAGACTCAAGATCTTGGACTTAACCAGCTTGTCTCCCACCAAGGAAAGAGGTTTGAAAGTCATCCTGGGACTGCAGCTCAGGAACAACAGATGAAAAGATCTATGGGGACAGACAGATCCAGAGGACAATGCAGTCAGAAAGAGAAGTCCTCTTGCAGAGTCACAAAGGCACCTTCCTTATCATGATGGGGGAAAATCCTCCTACTTAAAAGCTAATCTGCACCTGAAACTAGAGCTCTTCCTCCTCCTCCTATTCTCCTCTTCCTTCTTCTCCTCCTCCTTTTTCTTCCTCCTTTTTTAAAGATTTGTTTATTTATTTGAGACAGAGAGAGAAAGAGAGACAGAGAGAGAGAGAAGAGAGAGAGAGAACATGCCTAAGTAGGGGGAGGAGTTAGCACACTCCCTGCTGAGCACAGAGCCCAATGTGGGTCTCAGTCCCAGGACCCAGAGGCCATGACCTGAGCCAAAAACAAGAGTCAGACACGTAAGCAACAGCCGCCCAGGCGCCCCTGGAGCTCTTCTTGTGAAGCTAACAAGATTACTCTTAGGAGGAATTGGCTACCCCCGCACATCCCAGGGTGGGACAAGAATGAAAGACACTTAAAGAAGATTAGAGCTAGTGACCAAAGATCTTCAGCAGCTGCTCAGAGAGGAAAATGAAATACTAGAGCCTCATTGTAAGCACATATGCACATGGACAAAACACACATGCACTTGCACAAACACATGTCCCCACCCCTGCACACACCCACAAATATGCATACACATACACAAACATGCATGCGCACATGGAGATACTTCACACATTCACCATGCACACACGTACACATCCCTGGATGTGTGAACTCAAGCACACATGCAGCATAGTTTGTTGCCTTTATAAAATTTTGCATTCAAGAACCTCCGCAGGAATTGTTTTGGATCAGTGCTAACAAAATAGATGGTCCATAAATTGAGTCCATTCCATAGACTGGTTTTATTTGGCTCACAAAGTATTTAAGACACACTGAGTTGGTTGCCAACATTTGTAAATCAAGAAATTTTATATAAAAATCAGACTCTCATATTCTTTTGAAGATGTAAGAGGTCTGGTAGGACTGGGCCCACAGTCCTGCAATGATAAGTGGCTACAGCCGTCCCTTCAGCCTGAACCTGTGCTCTCAAAATGTGCAGTGTCCACCTCCTTCAGTCTGTTGCTTTTCAAATGTCAATGTATGTGTGCATCACCGGGAGAATCTTGTGGAAATGCAGATCCTGATTCAGAAGGTCCAACATGAGGCCTGATATTCTGCATTTCTAAGAAACTTTCAAACACTGCTGCTGCTGCTTCTCTAAGGACCACACGTTGAGGTTCTATTCAACCACACTCCCATCCCATATAGGGTTGTCAGGTGCAGCAAAGAAACAGGACACCCAGTTAAATTTGAATTTCAGGAATATGAAGTAGTTTTTAAAGTATAAGTATGTCCTATGCAATAATTGAGATATACTTCTATCAAAAAACAATTATTTGTCCGGAATTCGGATTTAATTGGGCATTCTGTATTTTCTCTGGCATTTCTACCTCCATTTCTATCTATTTTTCAATTCTAGTCCACTTTGCTGGCTACTATAGAAATTTAAATTCACCAGATCTTGAGACAAGGATTCAGCGGCACATGATTGATTGAGAAGGCTCACAGAAAGGGAGCCAGGGAGAGGGGAGACCAGGGCAGAGCTAAGCAAGGCCATGTTCTCAGCAGGACCCTAGCTTTAGCCTCACCCCAAAAAAAGCTATGAAGCCCAAACTGGACCAAGTAGTCGGTCCCACTCTGAAGCAAGGAGGTGTGGCCTTTTGTAACCCATGTTAGACATTTCCTGTCATAGTTCGCAGAGGTGGGAATAACCTTCCAGATGAGACCAACCTGCTTCACTTAGAATTGTCTGGTGAGGAAGAGAAACGTCAGCCATCAGCAACAACAGCCATCAGAGCAGGTGGGAGATGAGGGAATTCCTGACAAGAGGATCTTGGCATCAACAACAACTATAGATATCCTAGTTATAGGTAGCCTGTTGGACTACATATGGACCATCCTTCCATATTCAAAATTCACTCACGATTTTGAAATTCTAAAATGGCAGCATCATTTATTGAACTCTGCCTGTGTAGGACTTATTCTGTTTGGATGCACTACACATCACAAACACAGCAACAATAATACCTCATGTTATACATTTATTTAAAATATATGCACAACCTTTTTCTGTGATCCAGTCGCATTAAATCCAGCAGCAGTTACTGAGCACATACTATGTGCAAATCGTGACAACGTAACACTCCGTCTTCTTCTCATGCACATCGTGGCATAAGCAGTCCAGGGCTTCTTAGCTTCATGCATAACACAAAGACTACCAAGTATTCCATTACATATCCTTGTGAGCCTTCAGAGAGGTTCATTTGCTTTCCCAAAGTCACAAAGTTGAAATGTGGATAAGTTAGAACTTGAAAACAGGTTTTCTGATACTTCCTAAGTTTTGGGGTAAGTATTCAAACCAAAGTGTTCCTAAGGGGGCATTTGCAAATAATAAACATGCATGGTCCTAGAAATGTAAAAAGAAATTCATCTAGTAAATTTTCTTTGAGACTATAAATTTGGAAATAACATTGGATTCACAGGAAGTTGTAAGGACAGTACAGAGAGACCCTCTCCATCTTGCTTCCCCAATGGTTCTATTTTACATAATTACAATATCAAAATAAGGAAACTGGTAAAATGTGTATGTTCCATCTCATCTTATCACACGTATAGATTAATGTAACCACTGCCACAATTAGGAAACAACTCTTCTATCATCACAAAGTACTCCCTTATGCTACTCCCTTATAATTACACTTAGCTACCTTTCCACCGACCCGAACACCTGGCAAATACTAATCTTTTTTTCTATCACTAAAATTGTCATTTTAATCTTACATAAATGGAATCATACAGTATGTGTACTGAGATGGGCTTTTCTCACGTAGCATAATGTCCTTGAGTTCCATCTGAGGTGATACATTAACAGTAGTTTATTCCTTTTTATTCCTGAATGGTATTCCTTGACATGGGTACACAACGTTTTATTTAACCATTCACTTGCTAAAGGGTATTTTAGTTGTTTCATTTTTATCTATTGTTTTGTTTTCAATTTTATTAATTTCTGTGCTTATATTTGTCATCTCTTTGCTTGTGTTCCCTTTGGGTTTAACTCGCTCTTATTTTTCTAATTTCCTACATCTTTTCTAATACCACGGGTTATTTAGAAGTATGTTGTTTAGTTTCCAAATGTTTGGAGATTTCCCTGTTATCCTTCTGTTTTTTCATTTCTAGCATGAAAGACATAGTCTGAATGGTTTTAATTCTTTTAATTTTTTGAAGTTTGTTTTATGGCCCAGATGATGGTCTATATCAGTGCTATCCTGTGAAAACTTGAACAGAATGTGTATTCTGCTGTAGCTGGGAGGAGTGTTTTATCTGTATTAACTACATCCTGTTGGTTGATGGTGTTGATGATATATCTTTGTTGTTTTTTTCATTCAGCTGTTTTATCAATTGTTGAGAAACAGATATTGAAGTCTCCAGCTATAATGGTGAGTCTGCCAATTTTTTCCTTTCATTTCGTTCCATGAGTTTTGGCTTCACATATCTTACAACTGTAGCATTTGGTGCATACATGTTTAGGGTAACTGTATTCTTGGTGGGTTGATTTTTTTTTACATATACCATCCTTCTTTGTCCCTGGTAATTTTATTTGATCCAAACTCTACTTTATCTGCTATTTATATAACTAGGCTTGCTCTATTTTCTTTTCTTTTTTCCTGAAGCTATCATATCATAAAATTCACACTTTTTAAGTATACAATTCAGTGCTTTGCATTATAATCACAGAATTGTACAACCATTACCACTATATAATTTTAGCACATTTTTACCATCAGAAAGAAGCCCCATAACCATTCTTTCCTCTTTCCACCCCCTGGCCACATTAACTTTCTGTCTCTATGGATTTGTCTATTTTGGACATTTCATATAAGTGGAATCATATAACATAAGCCTTGTGTAGCTGACTTTATTTCACTTAGTATGATGTGTTCAAAGTTCCTCTATGTTATAGCATGCATCAGTACTTCATTCCTTTTTATGGCTGAATAATAATACTCTGCTATATGGATATATCACATTTTATTTTCCATTTATCAGTTGTTGGACATTTGGATTATTTGCCCCTTTGGATATTATGAATAATACTACTATGACCATTAATGTATAAGTTTTGTGTAGACATATGTTTTCATTTCTCTTGGGACTATACCTAGCTTTATAAATGGTGGATGGTACAGTAACTATATATTTAACATTTTGAAAAACTGTCGAACTATTTTCCAAAGAGACCTCACCATTTTACAATCTCAAAAGTTATGTGTGAGGATTGCCATTTTTCACATTATTACTAATGCTAGTTACTGTCTGTCTTTTTGATTCTGTTATCCTAGTGAGTGTGAAATGGTATCTCACTGTGAACATGACTTGCAGTTTTCTGATAACTAACGATTTATGTTTAGTATTTTTTCATGTATTTATTGGCCAATGGCATGTCTGTTTGGAGAAACATTTACTCAAATCCTTTGCCCATTTTTAAATTGGGTTATTTGTTGAATTGTAAAAGTCTTTTATGTTTTCTGGGTAAAAGTTCCTTATATACATGATTTGCAAATATTTCTTCCATTCTGTGAACTGTCTTCTTACTTTGTTGATGGTATTCTTGAGAGAAAAGTTTTTAATTTTGATGAAACTCAATTTATCTATTTTTTTCTTTTGTTGCTTTTGTTTTTGGGTTATACTTAAGAAACCATTACCTAGGTCACAGAAATTTACTCCTATGTGTCTTCTAAGAGTTTTTTACTTTTGTCTCTTGCATTTAGAGCTAAGATCCATTTTGAGGCCATTTTTATATGGTATGACTGTTTGCATGGTAAATATTCATCCTTTTACTTCCAATCTACCTATATTACACGAATTGAATTGAGTTTCTTGTAGAAAGAATATAGTTGGGTCATGGTCCTGCAATCCACTCTGCCAATCTCTCTTTTAATTGGTGCACTTTAGACCATTTGTATTTAATATAATTATTGATATATTACAGATTAAGCCTGTCATTTCTTGTTTTGGTTCCTGGGTTTTTTCTTTCTTTTTTTTTCTTTGTCCTTATATTTCAATGGGCTACTTGAACATTTTTTTAAGAATTCCACTCTGATTTATCTACCTTGTTTTTTAGTGTACCTCTTTATCTGCATAGCTCTTTTAGTGGTTGTTCTAGGAATTATATATAAGTTATTGCATAACTTATCACAGTCTACTGGTGCCATCATTTTATCAATGTGATTGAAGAGTAAAAATCTTACCTCCCTTTACATTGTATCACTCTCTCCCATTTAGAATATAATTGTCTTAAATATATCTGAACTCTTCATACACTGGGTTCCACATGCAATTTTGTTATAATTTTTGCTTCAATTGTCAAGTGTAATTTTAAAAAGGGAAGGGAAGATGGGAAGGAAAGTCTATTATGTTTTGCCCTTTCCATTGTTCTCACTTCCTTTCTGGTATTTCAAGATTCCTTCTTTTATCCTTCCCTATATTTTTATAAAATTTCCTTTGGCCATTCTATTAGGGTAAGTCTGCCAGCAACAAATTCCCTTAGTGTCTCTTTATTTTAGAATGCTTTTATTTTCTCTTCGTTGTTGAAGGATATTTTCATGGGATATAGGATCCTGGATTGATAAACCTTTCAGCACCTTCAAAATGTGTACCACTTCCTTTTGGCTTCCATGATTTCTGATGAAAAATCTGCTGTTAATTGAATTCTTTTCCACAGTTAATACGTCATTTTTTTCCTCACTACTTTCAAGAGTTTTTCTTTGTTTTTATTTTTCTGAAGTTTGAGGATGATGTCTTTTGGCTTGAATATCTTTGGGTTTATCATGTTTGAGATTTTTTTCAGCTTCTGGAATCTGTAGATATATACCTTTTGTCAAATTTTGGAAAATTTCAGGTATTTTTTTCTTTGAATACCTGTACTCCCCCTCGCCCCAATCCCCACCATCATTCTCTTTCCTTTTATCTGAATTCCAAAGACACGATATCAGATCTTTCATTATAGTTCCTCGGGTCCCTGAGTTTCATATCTATATCTCTAGCTATATCTAAGTTTATATATCTGTGTTGTTCAAATTGGGTATTTCTATTATTTTCTTTTCAAGTTCACTGATGCCTTCCACTGTCCTCTCCATTCTTTTGTTGAGCCTATTCATTTTTTTTATTTCTGTTCTAGAATCTATATTTTGTTCTATTTCTTTGCTAAGACTTTTTATTTTTTTCATGTATTTCAAGTGAATTTATATGTGCTCAGTAAAGCATTGTTATGATGGCTGCTAGATCTTTGTCATAATTTTCAAATCTTTGTCATCTTGGTATCAACTTCTATTATCTTTTCTCTTTGAAGTTATAATCTTACCACTTCTTGGTCTGATATGATTTTTTAAACTGAAACCTTGACATTTTAAAATATTATGTTGTAAGATCTGCATCTAACTTAAATGCTCTGTTTTGGTAGGCTTCCTGTGACATTGTTCTGGGAGGGGAATGAGATACCACCTCATTGTTAACCAGATAAAGGTAGAAGTTCAGGCTCTTGAAAAACATTCTGGCACATTCCTCACCATCTCAGTGGGGAAAGGGAGAGTCATTTCCTTATGAGAAGATAATGGTAAGGATGAAGTTTTTTCATGGTGTGTGGCTAAAGTAGTTTTTTTTGTCTTGTATGGCTTCCCTTTTCCTGATCCTTCAGGTAGAGAAACCAGGCTTTTGTTGGGGATTGTTTTGTTTTACTGCTGATGTATCTGGGTTGCTGGCTTCTTCATCTTCAAAATGAAGCCAAAAAGAAAACTCTGGGAAATCATCCCCACATCATTCCTAAATTTCAATGTCCCTAGCTGATTTTCCTTCTTTTCTCCAACTTTCAGAGTCTTCTTATATTTGTTTAGCCTATAGTGCCCAGATATTTTAGCTTACTGGTTATATATATGTACATAACATAATCTCCCTAAAAGCCAAAGTTCTCATGCAGAAAAGTTTTTAAAGCTCTGTTATTCAAATCTACACTGGCCAGATTTGAGTGGGACTTAGGATTTTTCTATGATGTCATTATATTTCCTTGTTCTAAATTCCTCTTCTACCATGGTTATAGTCATTTCACTGTAGTGTCTCATAGTAAGAAACACTCATCTCTTTTGTGGGGATCCAACCAGCCTTTGCCTAATGATTTTTTTTTTTTTTTTGCCAAAATTAGGAGCCAATTACAAACTTTTTTAAAGCCTCTCTCTCTCTCTCTCTCTCTCTCTCTCTCTCTCTTTTTGGTTCTCAAATTGCTTCAAGTTTTTGTTTATCTCTTAGTTAAGTTTAACCTTGAATATTTTATTCTTGGTCTGTTATTTAATGATTTTCAGAGTAGCAAAACTATGCTAGTCTTACATAAAATCTACATTTCTAAAATAACCTTATTTGGTAATATTAAATATAAGTCATATACAACAACCCATAATAAGTGTAAGTCTATGATAGGTGAGTTGGTGTATCCATAGGTTACCAGAGGAAGGAGAAAGCATACTCAAATTAAGATAATTAGAGTATAATTATAGAAACTATTTATGAAAAAACCTATTTGCAGAAAACTACTTTAAAAAATGATATTGCAAGAAGAAAGTGTTAATGGCAGCACAACTGACACCATACACAGGCTGCGAGGACAGAGAGAGTAGTTACCACTACCTGGTAGTGGAGACTCATGTGGAGAAGTCTGCTTTGAGAACAGCTTAGGGAAAAATGCAGGCAAGGCGACCTCAGAAGGAGGAAGAATAATTATCCAGATCTCTCTTTTCCTTCCAAGATCCTCTCAGGGTTCCTAATGGTTGAACTCCAAAGGAAGCCAGAGGACAAGGAAGTTGATGTCAGTCTGTTCAGACAGAAAGCCAGGTTAAAAAAAGGTACATGAGGAATCTAGAAGCATAAAGGAAGGTATTCAGCCTAGGTAGCTTGTTTATTGGTATCCAGGCAGGAATCAGAGCAGAGTGTTCGAATGCTGTCAGAATGCTGAAAGAATACCAGAAAATCAATTCTTGAATCCTATAAAATAGTCAGGCCAGTATTACCAATTTAAATACTTAGAAAATCATAATTTTTATAAAATTCATGCATATGAAATACTGATGATAGTTTTTATCTTGTGTCCCTAAAATCAAAATATATGAGGTAACTGAGGCTCAGGTTTTCAGAATCCTCTTGGATACATTTACTTGAGAAGGTGATGATAATTGTCAGATAGAAACCACTGAATAGCTTTTAGTCTTCCAGTTTCTCATTCTCTGCTTCTGCCATGTTTTCTGGCACCTAATACCTATCTCATACTCACTCATAATATAGAAGAGGCTGGAAAAAAAAAGGTGAAGAAGGTAGTATGTGACTGCTTTTACAGTCACACTTTCTCAGCAATTTCAGGTGAGTAACTGAGTATATGCATTCTCCAGCATTAACACTGTAATGTTTTTAATCCCCTAATATAGTGCATAATTAGGAAACCCTTTTTATTTTCAGCTTCCTTGAGCTTGCAGAACTTTAGGATCTCCTTTAAAAGCAGAATGACTAGGGACACCTGGGTGGTTCAGTCATTTAAAGCATCTGACTCTTGATTTCAGCTCAGGTCATAATCTCAAGGTCATGAGATGGAGCCCTGTGCTGGGCTCTGTGCTCGGTGTGGAGCCTGCTTAAGATACTCTCTCTCCCTCTCCCTGTGCCCCACCCCCACTTATGTGCATGCCCCCCCCCAAAAGATAAATGTAAATAAATAAATAAAAGCATCATGACTGCATTTTAAGTATTCAGTATGATTTTTCAGATTCCACACAATTACCATAAACTTTGAGATACAGGAAGCATCTCAAACCCCCAGATCCATGACTGATATTAATGCCAATATCTTCCCATGGAATAGAAGGACACTGAGAAAAATAGGAAATGGGAAAAGAAGATGGATTGGTGATTACAAAGAAAGGCAACAGACTATAGAATCTCTGTTTTCTTAGGGGATGCGCCAAAGTCAACATACTTGATGAGATAAAGTGTTCCAGAGGGGAAAGGCGGGAGGACGATAGGGAGAAACAACAGCCTGGAGCACGGACTTTACAAGAAAACAGAACTTACAGAGAATAAAGTGTCAGGAGGATGCCATTCAGTACCAGCTGTCAGCATGGTGACAACAGAGAGGAAGCAGAGAAACGGGGTGATTTTTCAGAAGAGTATTGAGCAACCAATTGAGAAAATGTAGTTAGCTACCAAAAAGTACTGATCATGAGACAATTTTTGTACTTCACTGAGGAGGCTAAAGAAACTATTGACATTTTTAGTAGATATGAGACCATACTGCATACTATTAGCATATCAAATCAACTTTGTCAGGTAATTAACTCTGGTGGAAGTATTTCATTTCTAATGTTAGACTCTTCTCATTAAAAATATTGTCTTAAGTAAGAAAAGATAGGTGGTACTTCACTCTAGGTTCAATTATTCTAAATTCCAGTCTTGTCTAATATGTCTCTTTATTGGTGGATAAAGCACATTACTATATGTTTTTATAGTGAAAAATAGATACTTTTAATGAGACATAGCAGAGGAAATTCTTGAAGGTTTTATAGTTTCCCATGAGTCTTTTAATATAGCATATTATGTTTGGTGGGCTAACAGAAAAGACTGTTATTGGAAATAAACTAAAAATATTAAAACGTTTTCGTCATTGCACTCTATGTGAAATTGACGTATAAATACAATGTTAATAGAGGTAAGTGGTTCTAGTCAGAATTTCCCAACTAGTGTACCCTGGATGCATTAAAAGTATGCAGGTATATTAATCCTTACAAACTTCAGGGCTGCAGGTTAGGAGGCCTCAGACCATAAACAGCCTCTGGTATCTTGTACACACAGTCTACATATGTCTTGACATGAAAATATTTAGAGATCACTAGTCCCTGTTATAGATTATTACATCCATAAAGATATACAATTTGTGATGTATATGAAGCTTGACCAGGACACTAAGAAATCAGGTCTGTTTATAAAAGTCTTCTTCACAATCACATATTCCATTTGAAGGGGAAAATACATTTTCCCCTCAAAATTTGCATCCAAGTTTGGAAAGACAGAGTCCACTTTCAGCTTCAGGGTGAAACTTCCCATCTGGTAGAATGCAGTGAGGGTTTGTAAATGATTCCTTAATGTGACCAGCAGAGTCAGAATGGCATTAATTTCATGATGATCTAATTCCTATGCAGCTTCGCGTCTGGAGCCTGGCAAAGATGTTTAGATCCTTGTGAAGATGACTGAAAAAGATGCCTTGTGATATATGATCTTGATACGTTGCATTCCTCTTCACCTGGAGAGCATCACTTGGGACAAGCTAAGCTACACAGGCTTTCCAAGGGAAGGAGCTTGAAAGGCACCAGAAAATCTAACCCTGGATGAAAGACATTTGATGTTAATGGTAGTTGGCATCAGTAGTAGAGGTATATACGTTTTCATTCTAAGCAATGGGAAGAATGGGGTGTGGTGGTGGGGGGAAGAATATATAGCTTTTGAAAATATAAGGCCAAAAGAGGCCTAAAATCTACACCTCTCTCAAAACTGTGGTTTGGAATGGTCTGGATATTTTCCTTCCCATGAAAACACTCACTGGATTAAGCAAAGAAATAAAATCTATCCCTTTTCATGAGGGTATTCAAAAACCTATGCAATGTTTCTGAAAGTATGCTACCTACTGCTCAGAGAGCTTCAATGGTAGCCTTATTTGTTTCCTGACACAATCACCTCAGTTCCCTGTCATTCATTGTCTTCAGCACTTGTGCTATCTGGCTCTTTAGTAACTGCACACAGCACAGTCATAATAGGAAGAGCTGAAATGACTGATGAATTCCACAGAAATAGAAATGCGTTTTCTCCTGGTGCAACTTGTCTTCAAGCAAATACAAAGTTCTATGTCCATGAAAAAAAATGTCATTAAGAAAACAACACTACTCATTTTAATTGATGCATTTTCTCTAAGTAATCATTAAAAAGGCCAGACGATTCAGTGTTTATAAATTCATATTTTTTAGTAAGGGTGTTTGACTACTCCATAGATCTTGTCCGCTGCCTAATTGGACCTTTACAATATTTTGATTTAGTATGATTAAGTGAAAGCTAGGGTGGAACCATTAATTGATTACAAATAAATCTAAGCAAACCCAGATATTAATAACATTAGAAAAAAATGTCTTGGGTCTATATTCAAAACAGAGAACCTCTGATATGAAGTTTTACCTTTTTTAAAAGATTTATTTATTTATTTATTTATTTATTTGACAGAGAAAGAAGGAGACAGCATGCAGAGAGCACAAATGGAGAGAGCAGCAGGCAGAGGGAGAAGGAGAGGCAGACTCCTTGCTGAGCAGGGGGCCTGATGCAGGGACTCAATCGCAGGACCTGAGTCAAAGGCAGACTCTTAACCAATGGAGCCACCCAAGAATCCCAAAGTTTTACCTCCTTGAAGCCAAGTACATCAGAAATTAAATTAAAAGAAGTAGCTCCGGGTTGAATTCAACATATCTAAGTGTTTTCTTTGGATTGTATAGCATTTTTAAACAAATTGGAATTAGTGCTTAACATTTGTAAAGCAAGAGATTTTATATTAGATCAAGGTCATCACTGGTCCACATAAAACATGGAAGTTTCCTGCAACATTAGTCTCACACCACCTCTGGCAACAGTGAGGTTGTCACCTGCAGGGACTCGTCATCACTGACCCTTTAAGTATATGTGAGCTATCTACTTTGTAAAGTTTCCTACCCAGCTGAATTCACTCATTCATTCAAATAATAATTCAGGGGCAGCCTGGGGGGCTCAGCGGTTTAGTGCCACCTTTGGCCCAGGGCGTGATCCAGGAGTCCCGGGATGGAGTCCCACATCGGGCAACCTGCATGGAACCTGCTTCTCCCTCTGCCTGTGTCTCTGCCTCTCTCTCTCTCTCTCTCAATTTCTCTCTCTCTCTCTCTCTCTCTCATAAGTAAATAAAATCTTAAAAAAACAAATAATAATTCAGACATGCATTCAATAAATATTTCCAGAGGATCTACCATGTGCCAGAAGACACTTTGCTAGATTCTGTGCTCCTAGAATATACAGTCTAAGGAGAAATGGATAGATAACAGTTTCATAACATTATGCATTTAAAAGAATGCTATGAATTAAAATGTAGAAGGGGCTATAACCATTTGCCAGAGGGTCCTGAAGGGTGCTGGGGGTAGAGGAAAAAATTTCAGAGGTTTCCTGAAGAAGCAAATCTCTAAGCTGAGATGTGAAAGACCAGAGGGGTTAACTAGGACCGGTGTGTTCTAGGGAGCGGGAACATGAGGAGGGGAGATGAAGAAAAGGGCAGATTGTTCAAGTACTTTATGAGGGAATGGCTGGTACAGGACAGCTGAGGCAAGGGTACACAGGATCAGACCAAGAATCTTGTGGGTCATGTTAAAATCATTGGCCTTTGTCTTTAAGAGCAGTGGGTGGACACCGAGGGCTTTTTCAACAAGTACATAGCAGGACTGTTTTAAAAATAACATTTAATGACTGGGAAAAGGGCTTGTAGGGAGCAAATATGGAAGCAAATGCGAATGATATGCACTAGAGTTGACCTTATAGAAAAAGCTTCACAAATTGACCTGGATGTTAAAAACCTGAATGACACTGGAAATGGCACAGGATCATAAGGAGAGACCTTTGATTTGCTGCTCCAGATCTACTTTACCCTGCTGTGTACTCGGGAGGCTGACCCACATGGACTTCATCCGCAGGCTCCCTCACCTGCTACACTCTGATTATATTCAGAATATGGGTACCAGCAGCAGCAGGAGATCAGAGAGTAGCATGAGAGAGGTCAGGGCACTTACTTACCCAGCTCCCTCTCTGCTGGATTGTTAGTGATTGTGTTCTTCTCCCAAAGGGCCTGGCTCTTGTTGGACTATATACTCTTTCTGCTTTCCTTAATATCTCCCTTTCTTTGCTCTTCAAGCTTAGGAGCAGTGATCGCTTTCCACTGTTGCCCAAACAAGGATTCCATCATTCATTGTTAGTTTCCCTTAACTTCTGCCCACACATTTCTAACTATTCTTTTCATTTAAAGATTTACTTTATTTATCTGAAAGAGAGAGAGAGAGATGGGGAGGGGCAGAGGGAGAGAAATCCCAAGCAGACTCCCACTGATTTGGGGCTCCGTGTCACCACCCAGAGATCACGATCTGAATGGAAACCAAGAATCCGACACTTAATGGACTGAGACACCCAGGCGCTCCAACAGTCTTTTCATTTAAACTCTCCTTGGTTACCCCTATTTGAATATGCAATTTGTTCCCTGCCAGAATCCTTGGCCTTAACCCAAATTATGAGCGTTAGTTGGAAACCAGTCCAGCTAGGTGCTTTTTAAAAACTCCCAATCCTAGGAACCCCTGGGTGGCTCAGCGGTTAAATGTCTGCCTTCGGCTCAGCGTGTGATCCTGGGATCCAGGGTCAAGTCCTGCATCCGGCTCCCTGTGAGGAACCTACTTCTCCCTCTGCCCATGTCTCTGCCTCTTTCTCTCTGTATCCCTCATGAATAAATAAATAAATCTTAAAAAAAACCCTCCCAATCCTAGTATCTTTAAAAGTAAGGAGACAAAAGAAATGATAATAAAATCACAATGACAAATCCAAAAAAAAAAAAAAGCGTTTATGGGAAGGGGGATTGTAGCAGATGCTGTTTTGTAGCGGATGCTGTGGGGTGTTGCATAGATACCCTCTTCAGGCCTGCCTCCTTGGTTGCTGGCAGTGTTCAGGGCTGAAGGGTCTCTGCTGCATTGCACTCCAGACCACTCCTTTCCTTAAAGAAAGCCTGCATACAATGATTGATTGGCACCATTGAAAGGTCCAAGGAAGTCAACTCCAAATGGGCAGCCCAGCTTCAGGCTAGCATTCCATTGCAGCTCCAAAACCCTCTCTCTGTGCAGTCCTGCTTTCCCAGCCCCTCGCAGATGTTGATCCCAGGGGCATTCCTCATACGTTTTCTACATGCTCATCTCTATTTCACAGACTGCTTTCAGGGCAACCTGACTTAAGGCAGGTATTATGAACCATTTTCTTACATGGATGTAAAAACTTCAAATGTCAGAATTGTAAGTTGAGGTATCACAATAAAAAAATTGAGTTTTATAAACATTCGTACAATGTTGATACTTTTAATATGGATTTCTAAGCTAGTAAGTAGAGGTGGCCACTTGTCTTTTTATGGAGGTTACTGACACACAAATCCTGTGTTAGAAGAATAACATGCATATGGTTTCAGAAAGTAGTAGTATTTTAAGGCTGATTAAGATAAATGCCTTTTTGAGAACTGTGCTCCATGGAGCTCTATCTATCTCAGTAGGTATGGAAAGGGGCAGACAAGGGTATCTGGCATGGTATATAATTCCCCAGGATATCTGTAAGTTTAGCTACTGTTTTATCAGCTCTTACTCCATACCAGGCTTTGTGCTAAATGTCCCATGTGCATTGTCATAAGTAATACTCAAAATAACCACTTCAAGTAGATGATTTTATTATCCCTACAAGTATAGTAGAGTAGCACCAAGCCAAAGTATGTCATTGTGGGTTCAAGTCACTGACTCACCTGGGCAGCAGCTTCCACAGCTGAAAATGGGCATGATAACTGCCTATAGATGTGTGGTGAGTTCTAAATGAGATACAACAGTTGTAGACAAATGTATCCAAGGTAAGTTGTTATGCAAAGATTACAAGTGATGATCAGTGTACTTTATGTAGGTGTGAGCGAGTGTATATTCAAGAAAGGGAGAGAGAAAGAATTGGTATTCAAGAGATTAGCAAACTGGCACAGGGAGCAACAGGGACACAGGAATCACATTTTCTATTTCAAATAATTCATTTGGCGTGAACAAGATGATCATATGCCATTAGGAAGAAAAAAAGTGAGGCATCAAAAGGAAAAGTTGAAACACATTTTAGAGAACATTATGCTAAGTGAAACAGGTCAGTCAGAGAAAGACAAATACCATATGATTTCACTCCTTGGTGGAATTTAAGAAACCAAACAAATGAATGCAGGGAAAGAGAGAGAGAGAGAGAGAGAGAGAGAGAGAGACACCAAGCAACAGACTCTTAAATATAGAGAACACAGTTACTGAGGGGACATGAGTTGGGGAGTGGGGGAAATATGTGATGGGGATGAAGGAACAGACTTGTGGTGAGCTCTGGGTATTGTATGGAATTGCTAAATTGCTAAATTGTGTGCCTGAAACTAATATTGTTCTTTATGTTAACTGCAATTTAAATAAAAACATTTAAAAATAAAATACAGAACATGCTCTCTGCTGCCCCCTTTTCCTCTTAAAAACCAGTAGTGGTAATTATCATTATTATTCAAGGAAAAGTGTCATCATTTCTACATTCTATTGAGTAAACCGGTCCCTATGCTCCCTGCCAGTCAAGAGTATGTTCACTTGACAATATCCCACCCATTCTCTTAAGAAAATTTACCTGATCAGAGGAATTTCAAGCCCTTCCAGTTCACTGTAGAGTGATAAAACACTAGTCACAAAGTCAATGCATTTCTCAGCCGTGTGCCCTGGTGATTGGAGGGATTCATGTTAGTTTTGTAAGAAATATAATACATTTCATTTCTGTCATTTCGAGTGCTGGTTCACTGGGAAACATTTATAACTAAAGCCAGTGTTCCTATGTAGGCTATAGAAGAAGAAGGCAGCTCCAAAGGGGAAATATGCTGAAAACCTGCCCGCATAAATTTAAGTTAATGTTACTAACTTGGGTGGATAGATCATTGTTCACAGGCCTGGGTGAGAAAAATCAGTGTCTTAGAGCCTGAATTATAGGGAGAGGAACATTGGTTTCTAAGAAGACTTCAATTGCAAAAACAATACAGAAATTTCTACAGATTCTGTTCTGTGATAAAAAGAGATGGTTTTTGAGAGCCTTAGAGAAGGCAATGTATGAAGCTGTAAGGTCTGCATTTCATATTATACCAAGAATGAGAAAATCTCAAAGATGATTTTTCAGGAACCCCGGGGGAGTTTTTAAGATTTTTGAGAATATGTTAACTCCATAGTTTTGTCTAGATCTAGACTGAACCCTCCTCCTCAAAAAAAAAAAAAAAAAAAAAAAAAAAAAAGAAAGAAAAGAAAAGAAAAACTTTCTGATCTGGGGATGGCCCAAATCCTTAATCATTCACTGATTTGTTGAAATACAATCTCCAGGGCACCTGGGTGGCTCAGTTAGTTAAGCATCTGCATTGGACTCAGGTCATGATCCCAGGCTCCTGCTCAGAAGTGAGTCTGCTTCTCCACTTGTGCTCTTCCTCTCTCTTTCTCTCTCAAAAATAAATGAAATAAAATCTTCAAAACCACCACCAACAACAACAAAAAGAAATACAATCTCTAAGCATCTACTACATTCTGGGTTCTGTGCATAGGCTGAATACTTAATTAATCAGTTTATTAATAGAATAAGGCATAATTTTTTATTCTCAAAGTGTTCACAGACTTGAAAATCATGATATTAAGAGAAGTGAGTCTTCTTTCTCTTTTCTGGACAATAGATATTTCTTGACACATGATTGTGCATTTCTCATGACAGTTACAGTGGGAGAATGGAAAGGAATTTAGGAAGGATGGAGGGAGGAGAGAAGAAGACAGAGAAGAAAAGCAAATCAACATCATCATGGCTGCTTAAATGAAGCTAAATCTTGATCCAGAACTGGGCTATGTTTGTTCCAGAAGTGATGAGCTCAATAACATTGTTGGATCTATGTTTTATCTTCTCCCACCTATAATCCTCTCCCTTGGGATAATTTCCAAAAATAAATGGCTATATGCAAGCCCTTCTCAAACAGTGTTTTTTTTTTGGGAGGGAAAGCTAACTTAAGTATCATTTAGACAAACTTTAGCAGAGACTGGGTTCATATCTATTGATCCCTGGCTAAAATTAAACTCACAAATATGTAGCAGGTACCATAGCCTCAAAAACCTACGTCTATGGGACCGGCTCCAGCCTCCTCCGAAAGTAGTTTTAATTTTTTTAAATTTATGATTCAGTGTGGTCTTGTGCACCACTCCAGGTAACACGTTCAACATTATGTCATTAGGAAAATTCAAATTTATTGAATTTCACTAGACATCTAGTAGAATGGCTAAAATAATAATATAAAAATTCTGAGAATATCAAGTGTTAGTGAAGATACACAGCAATTGCAGTATGACTGCTGAGAATGCAAAATGGTACAGGGGCTTTGAAAAGCAGCATGGCAGTTTCTTTCTTTCTTTCTTTCTTTCTTTCTTTCTTTCTTTCTTTCTTTCTTTCTTTCTTCTTTTTGAAGATTTTATTTATTTATTCATGAGAGACACAGAGAGAGAGGCAGGCAGAGAAATAGACAGAGGGAGAAGCAGGCTCCATGCAGGGAGCCTGACGTATGACTCAATCTTGGGACCGTGGGATCACGCCCCGAGCCAAAGGCAGACGCTCAACCACTGAGCCACCCAGGCGTCCCAGCCTGGCAGTTTCTTATAAAGTGTAACATACATTTTTACCCTGTAATCCAACAATCCACTTGGCCCAAATATTTTTCAGTTGATGATTAAATTAAAAATCGTGGCATATCCATACAAACATCATTCAGCAGTAAAAAGAATGAAATGCTGATACATACAACATGATGACTGAATTATACCAAGTGAAGTAAGTCAGACTCAAGACTATGTACTATATGATTCCATTTATATAACATTATTACAAAGGCAAACAACAGAGAGAGAAAACAGATTAATGATTTTCTGTGGCTGAGGATGGGGGAGGTATCAATGACAAGGGGAAAGGCGAACTGGGAAATGCTATAACTGTTCTGTCTTGATTACAAATGAAGGCAACAGAACTATATTTGTTTGCAAAACCCACTGAAATTTACAATAAAAATGATTCTGTTTTATTCTATATAAATTACACTTTAACAAACCAGACGTAAGTAAAGAGTTAGCAAGTACCAAAAACATTCTTGAGAGTTTCTTCTATTTCCACTTTTATCTGAGCTCCAAAGATATAGTTAGTTCTTTTCAGGTAAATATAGTTCAGAAGTTTATTTTCTTCTAGTATTATTAATATAGAGTTCACAGTTACACCAATGAATATACCCAGTGGAGAGCAAAACATAATTTTCATTGAACAGGAAGAAAAAAGAAATGAATGTGAAGTATGAAGCCATGAAGTTGACCAAGTTAATAGCAAAATGCCTTGATTTTCTTACTGACTAGGTATGTTGAGAAGAAGTGAATGATACAAATGGGAATAAGATACAGATCTGAGGAAGAAAGGGAAAACAGCATAAGTCAGAATCAATAAAAGTCTAAAAGAAGGTCTAGCATGAAGAATCTAGATAAATTAGCACTAATTATAGGCAGAAAAAATACATACAAGCTACATATACTCTTTTAATTCCAGTTCTTCTGATTATCTGGTTAGACAAAACCACTGTATGCCATGTATCTCTCTCTCTCTACTATAGCTTCTAAAGACTAAGAACAACCTGCAAACTGTGTTCACCAGCAGTTGTACCAGTTTTCATTCTTACCAAAGTATCGTTCACTTTTTTTCCACATCCTTACCAAAAGGTATCTCTTGAATTTTGGTGATAGTCATTCTAACAGGTGTGAGCTGACATATTACATACATAGGTGCATCAAATCAACACACTGTACATCTTAAACATGCATAATGTTATATTAACTATATCTCCATAAACCTGGGGGGGGGACCTAATAAAAATCTAGACTAGTCTTAACATCAATGGGCTTATGGGTTAGCATCTTATGGATGTACGTGCTATGACTTCAGCTTCATGGTTCTCAGAGAGGCTGCTTTGGTCAAGGTCTCTAAGCCACAATGGCCAGGTTACCAGTTTTCAGGAAACAAATATTTGCTTGAGATAGATATACAGGAATATAAACATAAATGTGTGTGTGTTTATTTTCATTCTGCTGAAGACACCATTCCGTTATCAGTTTGTTCTTTAGGGATAGCAGAACTAAAAGACTCTTTATAGAGTAGAAAAGGCATAATGATAAGCCCAGGATTTATTCCAGAGAGGAAAAAATAAATGTGATTGATATAACAATCCTCAAGATAACACATACAAGTATTTAGCAGGACTCAAAATACAAATTGAAAGAGGCCTTCAACCATACAACTCTGTTCCAATTAAACTAAACACATTTCCTAAATTAGCTGAATAGAAAATTAAACTATATTACAAGTAAATGGAAACTAGAACTCACATTTCAGTAATAGGTAATCCACACAGTTATATGAACAATTACTCATATACAAGAGTGATTTAAAATAGCATTCCTAGAAGAAAATATGAATCTTTATATTTGTAGAGTATAAAAGGTATAGAGAAAAAGTAATGTCCTGTAACCTACTGATATTCAAATGCAGCTTTTAAGCCTTAATTTAGAAATAAAACAAGCATTTTTAAGAAGCGTATCTACATTTATTTTTCAGTATTATAAAAGCAGTAATTTTATTTTAAATTTCAAAACGAAAAAAATTACTTTGAATTTGTAGTTAAAAGCCTTCCCACAAAGAAAACTACAGTCTTCACTACTGAATTCTACTACACATTTAAAGAAAATAATAATACTAATCCAGATAAGCTCAGGCAGGAAACAGAAAAGAAGGAAACACATTTGAATTCATTTCAAAAGGGCATCATACCTGATATTAAAAGCAAAGACATTATAAGAAAAGATAAATCCAGGTGAACATTCCTTATGAGCACAGATACAAAAATATTTAACAAAACATTAGTGAATTGAATCTAGCTATTTATAAAAATAATAATACCTTGTGGCCTAGTGAAATTCATCTTAGGCAAGAAGATATTTATTATTTATTTATTTTTTTATTTTTTAAGATTTTACTTATTTATTTATGAGAGACATACAGAGAGAGAGAGGCAGACACAGGCAGAGGGAGAAGCAGGCTCCATGCAGGGAGCCCAATGTGGGACTTGATCCTGGGACTCCAGGATCACACCCTGGGCCGAAGGCAGGTGCCCAACCACTGAGCCATCCAGGAATCCCAAGAATGGTTTAACTTTAAAAAATCAGTGTAATTTATAGTACTTATAGACTAAAAAAAGAAGAAAAGTCATGTGGTCATCTCGATAGATGCAGAGAAAGCACTCAACAAAATTCACCATCCAATCAGGATAAAAATACTCTATAAATCAGGAAGAAAAAAGAAGGATCTTCCTCAACTTGATAAAGGGCATCTGCAAAATAGCCTTCAGCTAATATCCATATATATTTTGTTTCCCCTAAAACAGAACAATTCAGGAATTTCCTCTCAACATTTTTGTCTAACATTATATCATTTTATTGTAGCTAGCACTATAAGGGAAAAAAAGAAAATAAAACATACAGATTAGAAAAGGAAAGCTGAACTCTCTTTATTTGCAGATGACATGACTGTCTCATAGAAAATCCTGAAGGGTCTACAAAAATGTTATAAGAACAAATAAATGAGAAACTTTTAGAAAAAAATATAAGAGAAAAAACTTTGTAAATTTGGGTTAGGTCAAGTTCCTAGGACACAAAAACCATAAAGCATAAATGAGAACTTTGATTAACTAGATAACATCAAAATTAAAATATTAAAAGACAGTTTATGAAGTTGAAAAGGAAATCACAGACCGGAAAAAAAATACTTGCAAAAAGTGTATCTGGTAAAAAATAATTTTATCTAGGATACACAAAATAATAACATTAATAACATTATGAAAAATATAATTTAAAAAATGGAAGATATTTTAACACTTAACCAAAGAAGAAACACTAAGGCAAATAAGTACATGAAACAATAATCAACATCATTATTCATTTGACAAATGCAAATTAAAACCACAATTAGATACCATTACATCTCCTAGAAAGTTAAATTAAAATGATTAACAACACCAAGTGTTGGCAAGGATGTTGAGCAGATGGAATCCCATTGATTTACTAGTGGGAATGCAAATGATACAGACACTTCGGAAAAAGTTTGACAGTATCTCACAAATTTAATTATACACTTATCCTATGATCTAGGAGTCCCTTTTTTGGGTATTTTCCCAAGAGAAATAAAAATGTATTTCCTCACAAAGTTTTGTATGCAGATGTTCATATCACATCTATTCCTAATATTCAATAACTAGATATAAACCAAATCTCCATCAACTAGATAACAGGTAAACAAATTGTGGCATGCCTATGCAATGGAGTATTATTTAGTATTAAAAATGGATTTACTGATAAATGCAACACGTGAATGAATCCCAAAGCATTGTGCTAAAAAAGCCAGAAAGTAAAATTATTTACTTCCAATAAGGACCATACACTAGGTCCTATAACAAACCTCAACAAGCTCAAAAGGATAGAAATAATATACAATATGTTCTCTGACCATAATAAAGCAAAATTAGAATAGGGGAAATTTTCTAAATATGTGGAAATTAAACAACACACTCCTAAATAACCAGTGGATCAAAGAAGAAATCAAAAGTGAAACAGAAAATATTTTGAGGGATCCCTGGGTGGCGCAGCGGTTTGGCGCCTGCCTTTGGCCCAGGGCGCGGTCCTGGAGACCCGGGATCGAATCCCACATCGGGCTCCCGGTGCATGGAGCCTGCTTCTCCCTCTGCCTATGTCTCTGCCTCTCTCTCTTTCTCTCTCTGTGACTATCATAAATAAATTTTAAAAAAATTAAAAAAAAGAAAATATTTTGAGATGAATGAAAATAAAGGCACAACTTACTGAAACTTACATGATGCTGCTAAAGCAATGCTTAGAGAAAAAAATTATTAGCTGCAAATTCCTATATTAAGAAAAAAGAATGATGTCACACCAATAACCTAATCTACTACCTTAAAACACTTGAAAAAAAGACGAAACTATGTCTAAAGCAAGCAGAGGCAAGGAAACAATAAAGAGTAGAGCAGAAATTGATAAAATAGAGAATAGTAAAATAATAGAGAAAACCAATAAAACTGAAATCCAGTTCATTGAAAAGATGAACAAAATTTACAAACTTTTAGCTAGATTAACCAAGAGAAAAAGGAAAAGTCTCAAATTACTAGTCAGAAAATAAAGGGATATTACTCCTGACCTTACAGAGGTAAAAAGAACTATAAGAGAATGCTACAAATAATTACATGTCAAAAATTTAGACAGTTTAGGTGAAGTGGATACATTCCTAGAAAGATAGAACTGAAACTGACTCAAAGTGAAATAACCATATTTCACTCAAAGTGAAATAACCATGGACCTATATATAACAAGTGAGAAGACTGAATTAGTAACCAAAGACTACCACAAGGAAGTAGACCTGGATGATTTCACTGGTGAATTCTACCAAACATTTAATGAGGATCATTTTTTCACAAACTCCTTCAAAAAACTGAAGAGGAGGGAACATACCTCAAGTCACTGTATGAGGCCACTGTTATCCTGATATCAAAATCAGATAAAGACATCACAAGAAAACTATAGTCCAGTATCTTTTATGTATATGAATGTAAAAATCTTTAACAAAATATTAACAGATTGAATCCAGCAACATCTAAAAGAATACACCGCAACCAAATCTAGTACACATAAAGAACACTTGGTGTTCAATAATAAAAAGACAACCCAATTTAAAGATGGGCCAAGGATCTAAATAGAGATTTCTCCAAGGTAGAGAAACAAATAACCAATAAGCACACAAACAATTGGTTAATATCATTAGTTATCAGAGAAATGCAAATCAAAACCACAATGAGATACTACTTCACATCCACTTGAACAGCTAAAATTAAAAAGTCAGATCATAGCAGGTGTTGGAAAGAATATGAAGAAATTAGAATCCTCATATACTGCAGGCTGGAATGTAAAATGGTATAGATGCACTGGAAACCAGTCTGTTTTCTTCTCCAATGGTTAAACATAGTTACTATATGACCCAGAAATTCCACTCCACCCAGGAGAAATGGAAACATGGGTTCAAACAAAAACTTGTAAATGAATGTTTCTAGGAGTATATTCATAATAGCCAAAAGGAGAACATAACCCAAATGTCCATCAACTAACTGGTGAGTGGATAAACAAGATGTGGCATATCAATGCAATGGAACATCATTCGGCCATAGAATGCTGTGGAGTGGAAACATGATATCCATATATTCATGTAGCTGATACATGCTATGACATGTATGATCCCTGAAAACATGCTAAGTGAAAGAAGCCAGCCACAAAAGAGTGCATCTTACAGGATTCCATTCCCGTGACATTTCCAGAACAGGGAAATCTGTGTAGGCAAAAAGTAGATTAGCAGCTGGTTGGCTCGCAGGAAATAGAGAGGTAGAAGAGTGATATCTAAAGGATACAAGCTTTCTTCTTGAGGTGATGAAAAGTTGCTAAAATTGACTATGGTGATTGTTGCCAGTACTGAACACACTAAAAAACCCACACAACAACACTGTATACTTTATATGGTGAATTCTATAGCATGTAAATTACAGCTCAATGAAGCTGTTAAAATATTTTAAAATGTATATTTTCATTTATATGAAATTCTGGAAAAGGCAAAATTATAATGACAATAAGATCAGTTACCATCAGTCACCTGAAGTGGGAAGAGAGGTAGCGAAGGGGCCCAAGGCAAATGTTTGAGGTGATGGAAATGTTCCATATCATGGTTGCCTGGTGGCTACGTTATTGCATACATTTGTTAAAACTCATCATTTGTACTTTTAAAAATGGAAGACTTTTAACGTATGTAAATTATACTGCAAAGCTGACTTTCAAAAGATATGTTAAAAAAAGAAACACCAAGCAATGTAAGTTTTTTCTAGGCTCTAATTCTCCTACATAAAATATCAATGCAAAGTAATGGCGCAAACATTTTGGTAGCCTTGTGAAACACTAAATACTTTATCTGTTTCTTTTAAAAAGCAGATTAAAAATATATTTTATTTATTTATTTATTTATTTATTTATTTATTTGAGAGAGTGAGAGAGATCACAGAGGAAGAGGGAGAAGCAAACTCACCACTGAGCAGAGAGCCCTTGGATACTAAGGAATTCATTCCCTAGAATAATTCTTCAGAAACAGGGAGTTTCTGGAATGGTAACCAGACAAAATTGGTTCTTTTAAAAAAAAAGAAAAAGAAATTTCACACAGATTTAATTTTGTTTGTTTGTTTTTCCTGGAGAACTGACCTCATTGTAGCAAGCCTGAATGTCACTGTAAACAAGTTTCTAATTAAACAATCTAGAAAAGTGCACAGCCCAGGTGGCTCAGTGGTTTAGTGCCATCTTCAGCCAAGGGCCTGATCCTGGAGACCGAGATCCCTGCATGGAGCCTGCTTCTCCCTCTGCCTGTGTCTCTGCCTCTCTCTCTCTCTGTCTCTCATGAATAAATAAATGAAATCTTAAAAAACAAACAACAATCTAGAAAGTGATTACATTGTGGAGATCAGGACTATAAACCCATGGGACAAATGACAACACTCATTTACTTGTTTGCTCTAGCAAAATTAATATACTAAAGCTGAATGGGGTGGAATTTTAACATTTAACATTTGGGGTCCATGTGCAGCCACCATAGTTATCGCTACCAGGCAAATGTACAGTCATGCTCTCTGAGTCTAACTTCCTGGTTTTTGCTCTGCCTCAGGAGACACTCAACAGACCAACAGATATGCCAGAACTAAATAGGAAGCTGCATATCTGGCTTCAAGTCTCTGACTTGGGACCAAGACATCTGCTCATCAGAATGGCTGCCAATTTCACTGTTACATGTGCAATCTTCACCATGGACACTTTGAAAAGTCAAAAACTGACCATTCGTTTCCCAGAGAATGAACAACAAAATTAATACAGCACAATTTTAAAGGTGGTAGTTTCACATCGTGAAAATGTTATTTTCTACGATAGAGGCCAACTAGCATAATGGTTGTGAAGCCAGACCACATGGGCTTGCATTCAGGATCTACCATTCACCTATCTGTGCCTCAGTTTCTTTTTCTGTAAAATAAAAATGTTAGTAGTATTTATCTAGAGGGTTGTTGTGTGGGTTAAATGAGTTAGTAAATGTAAAATGGTTAGAACAGCACCAGGCATGAAATAAGTGTCATTTACTTAAGGTAGGCCAGGCAGGTGTCATTATTCTCATTACATAGATGGGAAAATGCGGCTTAGAAAGACTAAATGGGTCACAGAGCCAGCCAATGGCTGAACTAGAACTAAACTCTCCAACTCCTTATTCTAACTTTCTACCTTTTCTACAATATATCCTTAAATTTAGAATCAACAAAGATGGGCTTGACTCATTCAACACTAAGGAAAGAAATTACCAAACACCTGTTCACTTTCTATGACATTCTGCAAACTGCAAGAAATTGTTTAGGCTATTAGAATAGTGCTTTCAAAATGCTAGTAGTAACCCACCAGTGGGCCGAAACTCAATTTAGTGAGATTCAAACAGAATTTTAGAAAATAGAATAGAATAGGAATATCAGCATATATCAAACACAGGGCAATCATTAATTTGTAAAATTCTGGTTCACTTATATCGTTACTCATATGTGTACACATGTAGTGGGCTTATTTCCCTCTCCCACCTCCATTCCCTTATTGAAGGACTATTCATCCTTGCCCCTTATCTGTTGACATGCAGGGCTCCTAAGAGAGGGGAATGCTTCCACATTGCATTGATATTTGGGAAGGGCTATGGGACCTACTAGTCGATGGAATGTGATATATGCCAAACTTGACCAATAGCTTTCAGAACAATTATGCAATTTGGCTCAAAGGTTTTACTCTTTCTCTCTGCCATTAGCAAATATCACGATGAGGCTGTTCCTTTAGCCTGAACCTCGGAATAACAAATTACTTGGAGCAGAGTCGCAGCCTCCCTATAGCCTGGAACAGAGAGCCACAACCCAGAGCAGAGCCACTGAGAATGCACAGCCCTCATGTAACATAATGACAAAGGAAAAAAAAAAAAAACCTTTGTTTTGAAGTCACAGAGATTGTGAGCGGTTTCTTACCATAGCATAATTTAACCAACGATGACCAATAAAGATGCACATATGTATGGGATTGATGAGATAAATGTATTTATATATATATATATATATAAAGATTTTATTTATGTATTCATGATATATATATATATATATATATATATATTTAAAGATTTTATTCATTCACTGAGAGACACAGAGAGAAAGACAGAGACATAGGCAGAGGGAGAAGCAGGCTCCCTGAGGGGACTCCAATGCAAGACTAAATCCTGAGACACCAAGATCACACCCTGAGCCAAAGGCAGATGCTCAACCACTGAGCGACCCAGGTGCCCCCTAAAATATTTCTTACTGAGGTTGATGGTCAAAAATTTAAAAATCACTTCACAGAATGACCATTTGGGAACCTGATTCTTTAAAAGATAAGTTCAGCTCCCCTGATCCATTAGGTGTTTCCCTGGATTTCCCATAGATTTATGCTTCACTTTTATTTTTGTCTGCTTCACTGGACAGACAGACTCAATCTATCCCTTAAGACTTAAGCAAGTGTTCCCCAAATTATGGCATTCATAGATGAAGGGTCTTTGAGACAAGAACATCACTTCATTTAGTAAATTAAAATATGTAAGAATGCGATTGAATTTATTATTTAATGAAAATAAAACAAACATCAATGAGAGAGATGGTTCAGTAATAATAATAATAATAATAATTTAAGATATATAGGGATCCCTGGGTGGCGCAGCGGTTTAGCGCCTGCCTTTGGCCCAGGGCGCGATCCTGGAGATCCGGGATCGAATCCCACGTCGGGCTCCCGGTGCATGGAGCCTGCTTCTCTCTCTGCCTGTGTCTCTGCCTCTCTCTCTCTCACTGTGTGCCTATCATGAATAAATAAAAATTAAAAAAAAATCATAAGATATATATACTCACTTCTATAATAAGCAACATTTACCTATAGGAGAGGTGCCTCATGCAATCCATCTATTTTTAAATCTTTTATTTCTAAAAAATGATATGTGATCCTTTCTAGAAATGGTATATGGACCAACTGTATACCCATTACAGGGAGATTTCTCGGAGACCGTGACAGCTCAGTCTGATACCGGAGATAATAACCACATCACATATCCTACTAAATGCTCAATATTTAACTTCAAGGATCACAGCAAATGGAATCATAATCCACTCTAGAAAGTATTTGTTCTTTCTTGTTGTAGTTTTTGGATGGCTTTTTAAACATGCCCAGTAATATATATGTCCTTGACTTCTTTCACTGATAAGTGGGGAGGGGGACACACCAATCATTTGAAAATAATTAAATTTGCAGACTGAGATGTTTGCTCAATAATTTGTTGTTCTTAGGAAATTCTGATGTCATATCTTCAACAATAAAAAATAATGATAATGTTTCCTTGAAGTGATGGATGCATGGATTCAAGATCCTGAATAAATCAGTAAGATCTGTCATTTGAGCAACCATCTGAAGTCATAGAAATAGTTTTGACTGGCACCATGAGTATAATAAAAAATGCATTTTAAAAATCTCATCTCTCATTTTAAAGTTCATGTAAGCCTCTTCCTCCTCAACAGCAGTGCAGAAAAGTAACATTTTGAAATTGCCACATAATCTGCAGTACTCAGTGAAAAGTTAAAATCAATTGCTATGATTTAATAGTATTCCTTTTTTTTAACTGTTTCTTCAGTTATAAATCAAGATGCAGTGACATATGATTGACTACCAGCTATTTTCTGTATATAAAGTCGTGCTGGGTTGATAATCAAGCACAATCGTTTTCATTCAAAGACCTTCACTGCTTCCTATGTAGTTGGTGCCCTAATGGTTCTGATTAGAACATACATTTTCTATTCTACCTCATAGCTTCTGAATGACCATCAACCAAATAAAGTATCTCTTCTCTCATTGGTAAACAGAACAGAAAATCATCAAGCACTTCTCTCTTAGATATACTATGCATATACTGAGAAATCTTAGCCTGTTATTTAATTGTGATCAAAGCACCTGCCAGCTCACAGAAACAGGGCTTTACATTCCCCAATGTACAGCACCTGCATTATATAATGGAAGTCCCTTGGTGAAGGAATTGTGCTGGAGGTTCACTCCACTCTCCAAGTACGCATGTCACAAACTCAGGTGTTTTTTGCCATGAGGATGCAATTCCGCATGATGTTTCTGCAGTTTCGTTCCCTTCTCCGCCCTTATCCACACAATTGATCAATTTCTGGAATGGTAACTTCATGTTCCATTTATTTTTCTGACAAAATAGTACTAGTTTACCAGCATAGTATTTGAAGAGATAAAAAGCCTAAAATACATTATTGGATCATTATAAAAAATTGAAAACACAGTGAGCACTGGGTTCTCTATTGCTCCAATAAAGTCCAAGTTTCAATTGTTTGCTGTTGTACTTCTTTTTTTCCCCTTTTTTTCATTTGCTTTTATTGAAGTTCGACTTGCCAACATATAGTACAACACTCAGTGCTCATCCCATCAAGTGTCCTCCTCAGTGCTCATCACCCAGTTACCCCAATCTCTCACGCACTTCCCCTTCCGCAACCCTTTGTTTGTTTCCCAGAGTTAGGAGTCTCTCATGGTTTGTCTCCCTCTCTAATTTTTTCCACTCAGTTCCCCTCCTTTCCCTTATAATCCCTTCCACTATTTTCTTATATTCTGCGTATGAGTGAAACCATAAGATGATTGTCCTTCTCCAATTGACTTATTTCATTCAGCATAATACCCTCCAGTTCCATCCACATCAAAGCAAATGGTGGGTATTCGTCCTTTCTGATGGCTGAGTAATATTCCATTGTATATATAGACCACATCTTCCTTATCCATTCATCTGTTGAAGGACATCGTGGCTCCTTCCACAGTTTGGCTCTTGTGGACATTGCTGCTATGAACATTGGGGTGCAGGTGTCATGGCATTTCATTACTCAGTATCTTTGGGGTAAATACCCAGTAGTGCAATTGCTGGGTCATAGGGTAGTTCTATTTTTAACTCTTTGAGGAACTTCCACACAGTTTTCCAAAGTGGCTGCACCAGTTCACATTCCCACCCACAGTGCAAGAGGGTTCCCCTTTCTCCACATCCTCTCCAACATTTGTTGTTTCCTGTCTTGTTAATTTTAGCCATTCTGACTGGTGTGAGGTGGTATTCCATTGTGGTTTTGATTTGTATTTCCCTGATGGCAAGTGATGCAGAGCATTTTCTCATGTGCTTGTTGGCCATATCTATGTCTTCTTTGGTGAAATTTCTGTTCATGTCTTCTGCCCATTTCATGATTAGATTTTTTGTTTTTTGGGTGTTGAGTTTAATAAGTTCTTTATAGATCTTGGATACTAACCCTTTATCTGATATGTCATTTGCAAATATTTTCTCCCATTCTGTAGGCTGTCTTTTAGTTTTTTTGACTGTTTCTTTTGCTGTGCAGAAGCTTTCTATCCTGATTAAGTCCCAATAGTTCATTTTTGCCTTTGCTTTTGTTTCCTTTGCCTTCATAGATATATCTCGTAAGAAGTTACTGTGGCCAAGTTCAAAAAGCGTGTTGCCTGTGTTCTCCTCTAGGATTTTGATGGATTCTTGTCTCACATTTAGATCTTTCATCCATTTTGAGTTTATCTTTGTGTATGGTGTAAGAGAATGGTCTAGTTTCATTCTTCTGCACGTGGCTATCTTTACTTTCTTTATTTCTCCTTCTATTCTGAATGACAGCCTTGCTGGATAAAATATTCTTGGCTGCAGGTTCTTCTCATTTTTTCTTCTAGATTCCTGAATATATCCTACCAGCCCTTTCCAGCCTGTCAGATCTCTGTGGAGAGGTCTGCTATTAATCTGATATTTCTCCCCATATATGTTAAGAATCTCTTGTCTTGCATTGCTTTAAGAATTTTTCTCTTTATCTTTGAAATTTGCAAGTTTCACTATTAAATATCAAGGTGTTGAATGGTTTTTATTGATTTTCTGGGGGCTTCTCTCTATATCTTGATCTGAATGCCTGTTCCCTTCCCCAGATTTGGGAAGTTATCAGCTCTGATTTGTTCAAATACACTCTGTGGGCCTCTCTCTTTCTCAGCCTCTTCTGGAATTCCAATTAGATGTACATTATTCCTTCTCAAGCTATCATTTATTTCCCTAAGCCTTTCCTCATGGGCTCTTAATTGCTTTTCTCTTTTTCCCTCAGCTTCATTCCTAAGCACACCTTGTCTTCCATGTCACTCACTCTCTCTTCCACCTCATTAAACCTAGCAGTTAGAACATCTAGTCTGGATTGCATCTCATTTAATCTATTTTTAATTTTGATGTGATTAGATCTCAATTCTGCAGTAATGAAGTCTCTAGATTCCTTTATGCCTTTTTCCAGAGCCACCAGTAGCTTTATAATTGTACTTCTGAATTGAATTTCTGACATCATATTGAAATCCAAATTCTGTATCTCTGTGGTAGAGAGTACTGTTTCTGGTTCTTTCTCTTGTGGTGAATCTTCCTTCTAGTCATTTTGTTTAGTGCAGAGTCCTTGTATGAGGGGACTGAGTCAAAAATATCAACCAAGACCTAGTAAAAAACACTCTAGATGATTCTGAAGAGGTCAGAGATCAGAAAATAAAAGAAGAAAAATACAGAACAAAATAAAACAAAAGGACCACTAAGGTGAAAAACAAATTTTAAAACAAAGTAGTACAAATAAAAACCAAAAAACAAAAACAAAGAAGAAGAAAATAGAAAAAGAAAAAAAGTAAAGAGGAAAAAAAAGGGGGGGGGATGGTGGTGGTGAGGAAGTGGTAGTGGAGAGAGAATGTAGTCTATCTGAGGGGTCCTAGAGGGTGATCATCTTGGATCTTAGCGTATTTTATTCTGTATGTTAGAAGATGCTCAATCCCAAATCTATATAAACCAGCAATACTTATATAAAGCCCCAACATTGACAACCAAAGCATAAATAAGATAAAAGAGGGGGGTAGAATGGGAAGGAAGAGAGGATATAATCTCACAGAATGAACCAACACAGTATTCCAATTGGTTCTGGGAGTATGTTAGTCATGTTTTAGAGGGTACTAACTTCCACCATTGTAAAACAAAACGAAGCAGAGAAAACAAAAAGCAAAAAAGAAAAACCCATATCTCATATATCTACCAAAATTAAATTGAATACATTGAAGGGAATCCAGAAGTGAAAACTATATCTGAGACATGTAATTGTAGAAATATGAAAGTCAAAAAGGAAAAAACTTAAAAATGAAGAGCTGGTAAATTATTGCAGTTAAGGTGGGAAAAGAGAAAAAATATTGGAAATTTTTAGTCTGATATAAAAACAAGTCATAATAGAAAGAGAGAGAGAGAGAAAAAAAAGGACCCTCTAGTTCTATATACCATTTTCCCTCAGTCCTGGAGCTTTCCAGTACTGCTTGGTCAATAAACTTGCTTTTCCCTGGTTATTCCAGCTGGTCTTCTGGGGAAGGGGTCTGCTGTGCTGATTCTCAGGTGTGTGTACCTGGGTGGAGATGTCCTGCCCCTTGTCAGGTGCTGGGCTCCATGTGAGCTGTTTACCCTGTGAGGCTTCTGTTCCCTGGCGGCCCTGCCCCTCCCAGACACAAGGTGACACAGGAGGAAAAACAACAATGGCGGTGGCCAGGTCTCCAGCTCTGGAGTCACTCCCCGGGAGTAACTAACCGCAGTCTCCCAGTCCACATTGGCCTAGACGCTCCTGGGGGCAGGTGCAGGTGCGCTGATCTGCACAGCTTGGGGGCGCCCAGTGTCAGGAGAGTCCTTGCTGTCCTGTTCCCTCCCTGCTTCCACCTGTCCCAGGTTGTCTGCTTGGCGCCCTGAGATCTGGGGCCCTGTGCCACTGGACTGGTGCTCCTGGGGGCTACCTCTCCTGAAGGGAATGGGGTACGGCCACCTCTTCCCGGAGCTGGCCCGCCTAACCAACTGGCTTCTTCCAAATGCCCTGGTGGGCTGTGGGCTCTAGCCCTTTATCGAAATCGGACCGTGGTTTGTGGTGCACTTTCCCCTGGGCGCACTTCCTCTTATAGTGACTCCGGGAACCTGGAGGCTTCACTGCCCCTCCTGCGATTCTGCATGATTTCCCTGTTAAGCACTTTTCTGTCAGGGAAAACTCCTGCACGAATTTTTAAAGTTCCTGCTTCTCCAGGGCTGGGCTTTCCTGTCCTGGAGGGTTTTGCCAGGCTTTAGTCTGCTACTCGTGGTTCCCTTCCCCCACTTTTTTTCTTTCTTTCTTTTTTTTTTTTTTTCCTTCCTACCTTATTAGAAGCAAAAACTTTTCTCTTTTTAGCATTCCAGCTGTTCTCTCTTTAAATCTCTGGTTGAATTTGTAGGTGTTCAGAATGTTTTGAAAGTTATCTAGGTAAGTTTGTGGGGCCAGGTGAGTTGAGGACCCCTACTCTCCCACTGTCTTGCCCCCTCCTCCTCGCTGTTGTACTTCTTAGACATATTTTGCTGTTTTGGCTGTGTGAGCAATCTCACACCTGCAAGTCTCCTCGTGCCAGCAAACACAGTCAGATTCTGTGTTCGGTCCTTAAACTTAGAACTTCATCTGAAGCTGCGGTAAATAATAAAAATGTACATAGTTTTACTTTTCCTATCACTATTTTTAAGCTTGAACTGTTTCTAGCCATTTACTCATTTTAGCCAATTGGTGGAACAATGTAACAAAATAACAGGAAAAATGCACACTTCGCAATCACAAACAATAGCAACCAAGCCATAAAATTACTTTAGCTGAAATGAAATGAACCCTATTATCCACTTGCAAAAGCATTTTTAAAAATGCTTTCACGAGGGCATTAAATGAAAAATCACTGCTGGCTGATCCCTGTTGACTAGTGTTCTCAATCTACTTTCTCACTTTCCTAATTCATAGCCTTTCCTTAGAAAATCACATCAGGCTCTTTCATACAGCCTGATACTAATACTAACACTTTGTTTATCATTCTTCTTGTTTGAAAAACTGGCAGGTACCAAAAGATCAATTAATTTTTCTCTATCATAAGGACCAGATTTTACTTTTGCTGATGGTTTATCTGTCCAAAGTCTTACAATCAATATTCTTAAAAAGTTATTGGTGGATATTCTGAATGCTGTCACTTTCCTTGTTTATAAAGAGGTAGTTTTGTAAAGTGAAAGACTCATAAAGGAGTACCTTTATATATCTTATGCTATAGAAAACCAGATGTGCCTGTTTTTAGAGGGGAAAAAAAAAACGTTGACAAAAATCCCAACAAAGATCTCCAATGCCTGTGGCCGGTGGCCATCAAACCTTCTGCATTCTTTCTAATGGAGACCATTGTGATTTAATGCTTCTCAATGTTTAATAGAATGATGATTAGGCCAAGTGGCAATTTATATTAAAATAAAAATTTACCATCAGGTATTTTAACCTTAAAATACTGTTATGTGAGAGATTTTCCTCTATGACTAAATTTGACACATGGATAGTTTTAGTATTTATATAGCTACCTAGTTCAATCAATAATGTGCCATTTAAAATATTTATCATTATTGGGGCATCTGGGTAGCTCAGATAAGCAATCAACTCTTAATTTCCACTCAAGTCATGATCACAGGGTCTTGAGATCGAGCCCCGCATCAGGGTCTGCACTGGACACATACACACACACACATACACACGCCAATCTACTCATGTGTGTGCTCTCTCTCTCAAAAAAAATTATCATTACTAAAAATACAATATTTAGTGGTAAAATTTAGGCTTTGATGTAGGATTGACATGGATTAAAATCCTGGGGTTTTGCAAATCTTGATCAAGTAACTCAATTTTTAGAATCTCAATTCAAACTGCATAATACGGGTAAGGATCTCATCATCTCATCTGCAGACATCATAATTTTATCTCCAGCATTTAATACATTCTATGGTACATGGCTGGCATTTAATAAATATTCATCTATTGAAATAATAAATTTAATAATGGGGATAGCCCTGTATTTTATCTCATAGGGAGGATGTTGAGAGTGACACAGGATTAAGCAGGTAAATATTGAACACAGATCTAGAATATAAACATTAATAATTATTATTAGGGTAAACAGAATTCATCATACTCCTCTGTACCCCTCTGGAGGCTTTTGAAAGTCATAGGGGTGTGAGCAATAATTACATAGGGACAAAACATGTAAACTAAAACTTTACAAGTCAAACCAAGGTAGGTAGTCACCCTACCTCTTGGTGCTTTTAGGTAGTATAGGAGATCCAGAGTAGGGGTGAAGAGGTAATGAGAGATCTTTGAAAATATTTGCCATGAGTACATACATCCTTCCTTTAGGGCATCACCCAACCTTCCCATGGGCAATTCATCTCATAGGCTCTATGGTGTTCTTCCACAATTACTCACTTCCATCTTACTTACACTTTCAATAGCTCCATCTTGTTAAGATTCAGAAGTTCAGATCTCATGCTCCAGAATAAAAAATTCAGGTTCATTTTTTTGGCTTTGCAGTGTACTATTGGTGTGATCTTGAGTAAACTGCTTAACATCACAGAGTCTCAACTTCTTCATAGGTAAAGTGGTCATAATAATACTTCCCATAAAGCATAGCAGTGGGGATTAAATGAGATAATGCATAGAAAATGTTCAAGGGCCCTCTGGGCAAGACAGTGCCTTAGATTGAAGCACTGGTACACTCATTCTCCTTAATTGCTCTAAGCAATTAACAGCGACAGGTGGAATACAAAGAGAGAAAAGCAATAAAATATGCTGTGGCTTGAAAATAAGATAAGCATGTCTTGAACCAAAGAGAGAACAAAAACACAAAGTACTAAATGGAGTTGAAACTGCAGGAATGTTGGACTCTGTATCTGAAGGTGGGTAGTGGCTGCCAAGAGCTAGAGGACTAAATGATATGAACAAAAGAGAGGCAGTTAGAGTTAGGTTCATTGCTAGAAGCTAGGGATAGGGCAGCAGGGCATGCTGTATCATTGGTTTTGATGAGTACATGAACCTTGTATTAGATGATGCCGAAGAGATTCATTCTAAAACAAAGTCAAGAAAACAACTGGGTTGGATCATGCTAAAAGGAGATATTACCCTGCTCCAAAGTGTCTCCAACTAGAATGATCAGTGAAGTGAGAAATTCTTGAGAAGGCCACGTAGTTTGTTTTTTTAAGATGTCCTTTGTTGGGAATATAGTTCTAAAACCCTTGTTTGTATTGTTTTGATTTCCTTTATGTTATTACCAGAGGACAATAAATGCTGTGGGATTGTTTTTATTAAAAAAAAAAAAACTGCATACCACTATGTGGGATTAAAGCTTTTAACAAGCTGGGAACCTCAGGAAGCAGCAGGACAAAGACAGGGCGTGTGAATGGAGACCAAATCAATATTCCCAGTATCAATGGAGAAGAAGGAGCCTCAAAGTGACATCATGAAGACTGCAGGTCCAGTTGTCTAATGTCAGCCATTGAAGGAGGGAAGGAGAGGGGGAAACAGAGGGAGATAGAGAGGAAGAAATAAAAAAACAAAATGGAACCTAAATCCAAAGCATTATTGGAGATAAAAATAAATGATTACACAAGGAATGATTTCCCCAAAGATATAATAATAACCATTAATTTATATACATCTAACAACATAACCTAAAAATATATAAAGACAAATTTAAACTGAAAACTTTTAACACAGCTCTATTAAAAATGGATAGATCAAGTTAATGGATAGATCAAGAAAAACTTAAGGATAGAGAAGGCTTGCAAACAAAATTATGTTTTATTTAACAGCAATATATTGATTCTGTACCAATGTATTCTTTTAAAGTACAAATGTCCCATTTATAATAACTAGGTCATAAAGAAATATCAACAAACTTAAGAGTTTCACTCTCACACAGACTATGTTCTCTGATGGTAATTAAACTAGAAATCAAGAAGTAAAAGGCAGCTAAGAAGACCACATATTTATAACATTGAAAAATCACTCTTATGTAAATCATGAGCCAAAAGGAAAATTACAGTGAGAGAATTATAAAATATTTAGGGCAGAAAACCAGTGAAAAGGCAACATAAACTAATGGGATATAGATCTTAAAAATACTTAACTATAGAGAACAAACTGATGGTTACCAGAGAGGAGGTGGGTAGGAGGATGGTTGAAACAGGTGATGGAGATTAGGTGGGCACTTATGATGAGCACCAGGTGTTTAGCTTTAACTGTTAACAGTATACCTAAAACTTACATTACACTGTATGTTAGCTAACTGGAATTTAAATGAAAACTTACAAAAACCCCAAAGTTTAAACATATATGCTCAATATCAAAAAAGGCTAAATATAAATGAATTCAGTATTTACACTGAAAACCCAGAAAAATATTTTAGAAAAAACTCCCCACAAAATCAGAAGCAAAAGAATAACAAATGTTATCAAGAAATGAGTAAAATAGAAAACAAAAATACAATAGGAAGGGTTAAAAAAGCCAAATATCGGTTCTCTGAAAAACTGAAAAATCTCTAGGAAGGCTAATAAAAAAATAAAAGAATGCATAAATAAAGAATAACAAAAAGGAGACACCACAAGTATTAAAAATTTAATCTGAGGATTAAGATAATTCTATTACCTTGGCTAGTAACTGAGGTAGGCTTAGACATATGATGACTCCTGGTGGAATGGAAAGGAAAAGGCGAAATTTTGCTCTAATTTTTTTAGGAGAGTTCTCCCCAACCTCTGTCCACTGCCCACCAGGACCTGTTCCCAAACAAGAAACTTCCCCTTTCTGCCTTTGGATGTTGTAGTCTGAAGAAGTGATGCTAGGTGCTGTGGCAGCCCCAGTGGCACGAGGACAAAATTAAGGGAATCAGAGGAGCTAACAAGAATATTGCTGAGCCCCCAGAGTGACCACCCCCAGAACTAACTTTGGATTCTCATCATGTGAGATAAATACATTCCTTACTGTTTAAACTAGATCTTCTAAGAGTATTGTACGAGTTGGAGCCAAAAACATCCTGATGGACACAGCATTCTGAAAGTAGTTTCTTAATTTTATTTTTGAAATGGGAATTTGGTGCAAAATCCACAATTTTTCTTCCCGAACAGAATGAAATAATCTGAAGGGGCTTCTTTCTTCAATAGCAAATGTGCTCTGGGAGCCAGGAATGGAGAGAAGCTGCTCCAAGATGACAGCTGTAGAATCTTCTTAACCCTCTGCCTCCTTCTCATCAAAGTACTGAACAATGAGCAGGATTTACAAGTGATGTCACACAAGATGTCTAAAGAGAAAAGATCAATGGCCCATTCTCCATCTTATTAAGAAGCCAGGACTCTTGGAAAATCCAATCACAGTTCTTGATTACACATTCCCTTCTTTTCCATGGTTCTTTGAATTCCTAAATCAAAGAAGTACATTTCTTCCACAAATTTCCTATTTAGACACATCCTAAAATATTCTTGGGAAACTGAAGAGGTGTAATTCATGCTCTTAAATTTTTCAATTGCTTTACCAGGTAGCTGAACTTAAGCGTTAAAAAAAAATTTCCAACAACAGTCATTACTTGATGAAAAGCACTTTTAGCAGAGGTTTCCAAGCAAAACTAACTTTTAACATAAAAAGATGCCAATGGCATGCTTATTCAGATTTTGGTGAGTGACATGTTCTTGGAAAGTAGTTATATTCTCATTTGAGTTTTCTGTTTCTTGCTTTAAGTACATACAACTTCCTTGTTTTTTGTAACAGTACTTGAAATTGTAGTCATAGATTCTTAGGATTTTTATCCTGCAATGTGTTTAGACACACAGAATATGGGATCTATAATGCCCTGTTATTCCCACTCACTGGTAAAATATAATGTATTGCTGGTTCTTCTCTTAGTGGAGGAGCATGGTATGGAAGACTGTACTTTTTTTCCCCTCTTGTCTCTCCCTCATTTGCTAGGAAAACAACCCCATGGTCCCCTCAGATTGCTGACATTTGGTTAAGGCAGCGTGAAACAGATGAATTTTCCTATCTCCTGACAGAAATAGAAACTACATACAAGATTTTCTTTAAAAAACAGAACAGAGTGACTATAATAGAGCCTAGACTAGAAGTCAGGACTCTGGAGTCTAATTGTTCAGTCGTAGACTTCTGAGATACTGGGGGAAAAAGAATCACTCAAGAACCTCCTGGCACCTCTCTGGGCTGCACCTATAAATGGTAATTATGCTTTTCTATTATAGAACTCTCTAACATCTATTGTGATACATAACTATCTCAAAGGAGTAGTTGACAGCTTAGTTAATGCATGGAGTATAAATCACTTTGAGCTTCCGACAGGAATGTAAAATGTACATTAAATTACAAATCTAGTGGTACAGGAAGGGAAAAAGAAACCATGAATCATGAACAAGGCATGAACAGATGCCTTAAGATAGGGGTTTTATGGAATAAATGCAATTGCAACCTATAGTTGGAAAAGGAAAGTGATGCAACTGATGGAATGGGTTAATTCTAAGGCAGAACTGAGGAGACAGAGATGTCAGATTTCTGCCACAGATTTGCAGAAGGGCAGTGGTGTGGGCCCCAGAAACTCTGACACAGACCATAAGGTACGAAATGGTCTAGCCACTGCCCATTTATCTGTTACTAGATTCATTCCATTAATGATCCAATTCTTCATGCTTTCCTCTATCTATGTTCTTTGCCCATGGGGTTTTAAGCAACTCCCATCAAGAATTGGAAGTTTATTTATGGTATCTAGAGTCTGAGATGGGTCGTGTGACTTGCTTTGGCTAATGGGATATCAGCAGTTGTGATGCAAACAGATGCCTTAAAAATGCTTGCTTGTTTTTAGTTTTGTTCTTGCTTTTCTGTGACTGTGAGGACATGCCCCAGCAAGGATGCTGAAGGATGAGACACGTGTGAGGTGTCCCAGACAAATTTAAACTAGAATAACCAGCAAGAGTACAATGTAAATCACTGATTCGGCTCAGGAGCAAAATAAATGCCTCTTATTTTATGCCACTGAGTTTTGAGATGATTTGTTATACAGTATTCTTGTGGCAGCTGATTGGGTAAAATCAGCAACACTCTTCCTATCTCTCTGTACTTCAGCAACATTAGACATACCTATTTAAGAGAATGTCCCAGCATGGGATCTTTGCATCACAGTTCCCTCTCTACCTGGATTGGCCTCCTGTGCTTCTCTCTCCAGTCCTTTACCTTAGTCAGTTGCTTAGTTGAGTATATTCATTCATCATTTCTAAGCTCAAAAGCTTTTCCTTCTATCCTGGGGTAAGTAAAGTTTCTTTACAGTATATTCACGTTACTTTATACTGCAGCACTTTCTACTGATACGTCTCCTGCGAATCATTACATTCTAATTTTTGTGATATTGATAAGTCTGTCACCTACACAAGATTGCAAAGTCCATGAGTTTACCTGGTTCTCCAATGTACACTAACGCAGTGGACAATACCAAATATAGTCACTTGCACTAGTTTTTATTGAATAAAGACAGAAGTGTAGCAGATGCATCTATCCTCACCTTCTGTGGGTGGTGACAGTTAACAACTTACATCTATATCCTTCTCTAGAGGCATGGCCTTATGTGACAGTTGGTTCACTCAGACAAACCTTAGAAATTACCCAAACTAGACTTCTCCACCAAGGGAAGCCAGTAACCAATGACTGGCTAATGCAGGTATTGAATAGTCCAGCCTGCTCCTTTCTGGGTAAGACAACCTCTGTGGTATAATTCATGCTCTAGAGCTCCCATGGAACCATGCTGAGCTAAACCTCTCCTGAAATCATCTTTGTCTAGTGGGTTCCTTTGTACTACGCTATTCTTCTCAGCCCCTTATGCTTCTCTGGAAAACCTGACCTCAATAAATCACTTGCAAAAGAATCTTTGTGTCGAGTTCTGTTGCCAGTGAAACTCAATCAAAGACATGAGTTCAAATTGAACATTTCTTGCTCAGCCAAGAAGGAAAACTAAGTTAGAACTCTGAAATATCATCCACTGGGATAAATCTTTGGATTGCACCAAGTAAGAGCTCATTTTTTCTCAAAGGGTCTAGAAATTCACCGATATCTAATTAATGTTAGGGTACACTAGAGTCTCCATTGTCATTAATACTCATTCCTTCAATACAAGATTTTATTGAGTAATTAAATGTGGGAGCATATATAAAGCTTTCTCCTTCCTGGAAATGTGTATTCCCATTACTGTGCCATTATATAATAATACATTTCTCAAGAGACCAGGTAGAGAGCATGCTGCATATCTGACTAATAGTATTTTTGGTTTCACTTCTATTATGTGGGTTGCTAGTTTCAAAAGATAATTAAAAGAGAGATGCTGGTGGCTACAAAAATGCCTGTGATACAATGTTAAAAGAAAAATGGGGGCACCTGGGTGGCTCAGTGGTTGAGTGTCTGCCTTTGGCTCAGGCCATAATCCTGGGGCACTGGAATGGAGTCCCACATCAGACTCCTTGCAGGGAGCCTGCTTCTTCTTCTGCCTATGTTTCTGCCTTTCTCTCTCTTCTCTCTGTGTCTCTCATGAATAAATAAAATCTTAAAAAAAAAGGAAAAATGATACAAAACTATGCATAGTAAAATCCTAAACAGTACAACAAATCTGTCTCTCTCTGTATGCATTGAAAAATGAAGGAAAGGAAGCATACCAAGATTTGAATATTAGCAGTAATGAAAGACTTTAATTTTTAAAAAGATTTGTTCATTTATTTTGGGGGCAGGGAAGGGACATAGAGAATCTTTAGGGAGACTCACTGTTGAACGTGGAGTCCCAACACAGGGCTCCATCTCACAACCCCTGAGATCATGATCTATGCTGAAACCAAGAGTCAGACGCTTAACTGACTAAGCCACCCAGGAGTCCCTAAAATATTTAAATTTTTATTTTTTTTACATTTTCTTAAATGTCTATTTTTTAAAAGATTTTATTTATTTATTCATGAGAGACACACAGAGAGATAGAGGTAGAGACACAAGCAGAGGGAGAAGCAGAGGGAGCCCGACTTGGGACTCGATCCCGGGACTCCAGGATCATGCCCTGGGCCGAAGGCAGGCGCTAAACCACTGAGCCATCCAGGGATCCCCTTAAATGTCTAATTTTTAACACAAAGCACGACTGAAATTTATTTTAGTGGTTAAAAATAAGTAACTTAGCAAAAAATTAGAGAACTAGGGCATTTTTTCTTCCCCTAAATGAACTCAGTTGAAATGGTTAAGAAATGGTTTCCCATCTTCCACTGATGGGAAAATGGAGTAGATAGATGCACTTTTCTCTTTTTCTCCCAGTAATTACAACTATAAATCTTGCACATTATGTATTAAACAAACATAAGATGACTCTTACAGGTGAAGAAGAAAAAGAAACAAAGAAGAAAAAGCAATGCGTTTCCTGTTTTTTGTTTTTGTTTTTGTTTTTTTTACCCCACATATTCCAGACTTGGAGCTGGCAAAGCCAGCAATGTGGAAAAGCCTCAACAGAAGCCTGTTCTTTCTAGACAAAGGATAAGAACAAGAATAGCCTATTAAGTCAGAAAACACTCAGACTGCCACTTCTCTACTTTGGCCAAACACTGCAGATAACCTGTGGCCCACCCCTAGCCAAGCCAGCAAATGATGAGCAGGGAGTCTAAAATGAATTCCACCTTCACCAGGCTGTAAGGAAGCATCTCACCCTCCTGTGTCCAGGCAAAGTGCCTAGCTATTATTACAGCTGCAGCTAACCCAGGAAGACTCAGAGTTATGCAGAGAAACGTTTAAGACACTCAAATATTCAATACATTTGTGTGAAATATGGCGTTTTGTGCACTATTATGTGTAAGAAATGTTAAGGTGAACAAGTTAGCATCATGTTTCCAATCTAACACGTGTGAGTCAATGCTTGATAAAGACAAGATTTTAAATTGAAAACTTACTAAGTACACAAACCATATCAGTACGTTTAAGATAATTTAAGAATGACTATTTTTAACTTTATTCAATTTATGGAAATTACTTAAGTGCTTAGGATGGCCTGTCATAAAATGGAGAATGCTCAAAACTAAAATAAAATGTATTAAATTTGTACAGTTTGAATGTTTAAAAGAATCTTACTCAGTTTAAAAACAGATTGAAGCATGAATCAAAGGCCCATTAAAAGTGATTTGTTAAACTGGATGGATTTATAAATAGAATAAGAAGATCTATAACTTTAGGAAGTAGGCTTTAAAATTTATAACTCAATCAATTATTAACTTTCATATCAATTTAAATCTTTAAAAAATCTTTTGAATCCATGAAATCTTCCCCTAAAGACATAAAATCCCTCACATTGACATAAACATTACAAGAACACGTGGTATGCTTATCATCTATGGGAAATTCTTGCCAGGTTTTTCTAGTGTTTCATTTTCCAGCACGTTCTAAAAATCCTGTCAAGTTCCAAGGCACAGTTCTAAGGACATCTGGATTATCCACTCCTTCAGTAGAGGGTCCCTCTTTATTAATTCTGCCTTCTCCCAGCAGCTGCCATCTTGCCAGGGAAGAACAGATGTTAGATAAACATTTGTCTGAATTAAATTTAATTAGCTACATTTTTCAAGCTCTATTTTAAAATGGCGTATGCTGGGACAGTGATCCTGAAGAGGTTTTGTGTTCATGGCACACTTTCAAGTACTAGAATTTTAGATTCAGGATGAAAAGCCTCAGAAGAACCTGAAACCCACCAGCCATATTTACAACGTGAACACCAGGGATGACAACACCGAGCAGCATTTGGTCCCATCCAGCACTCTGTTGCAGTTTGGGAAGAATTGTGATGGCCTTGAACATGCTTTTTTATACACACAGGAGGAAAAAAGCTCTACCCTGTTTTTAAACGAGTCATATTTCTGAGGTCCTGGCTGGTCCTTATATTACTTTTTTTTGACAGTCATAAATTACATCTTAACAGAGGCAAGTATGGTTGACCCCGAACAACACAGGCATTAGGGACAGTGTTTTATTAATAAAAAAATCCAAGAGGGATGAAGAGGGAACCCAAGCAGTTCAAACCCATGTTGTTCAAGGGTCAATTATCCAGTTGTACATATCAAAATATAATCACTCATTTCTCCACGAATGAACACAAATGCTGAATAACTTCTTACAATCAAGTCAATATGTTTTAAAACATGCAATTTAGGCCTTAGTGGATTGTTTAGGAGCTGGTCCTTTTTAAAGACTGAAGAAATCTGCTTTACACCAGATAACCTCTCATTTAATGAAGGTGACTAGGTATTTTATAATAGAATAAGCTCTTTTTCCTGAGTTCTCATTTTAACTTGGGAAGAATGCTGAATTATTTTCCCCATTCCATCTCTCTCAACATTTTTATCCTGAGAGCCCATGTTAAAAATCATCTTTGTGAAGGAATCTTCATGCAAGGTGCTTGCAGGTCATGAAGACTCTAAGAAACAGATTAAAATCTCATTCAGGCTTGTCACATTTAGGTTCTGCTTCTTCCTAAACAGCAAGGTTTAGCCCCACTAAATGCCTTGACATAGGTCCACATACTCCTTGGCATTCATTGACAGAACACTATGTGGCATAATTTCAAATATTAGAATTTTAGACACCACACTTCAAAGATTTAAGGGGCTTCAAACAACATGCAATACACACCGTTAATACATCATGACTCATACTGTAGCAAAAAACAATTTGTGTATTGAACAAAGTTGGGGGGCATATCCATGAAACATGTACTCGTTGAGAATCACTAATTATTCCAATCCCTATTGGAATATTCTAATCCAGGCCTATAACTAAAATCAGCATTTATTCTGAAACACTACAACATAAAGTTAATGAAGAGACTTTTAAATGTTATTTAAATAGACCATTTTCGAAACCAATTTTTACTTACAGTCTGTATTGACCATATTTTCTTTTCTTTCATAATGTAATATATATGCTCCCTGAAGAGAAAGTTATTTAAAAGAACAGTATAACTTACATAAGTTTGCACTCTTATAGAAGATTTGCATTGCAAATTAATCCAAGATCCCTAACTAGAGACTGAATAAATTAATTTATATCCTTTCAGTTGAATACATTCATCTACTAAGCAAACTCTTCTCCATTTGCACTTTAGGTAGTAATTTTCTCTTGGCAACTTCATTTTTATTATACCAATAACCCATATTTACTACAATAAATTCATAAATACAATTAAATAAGCATTTCTCAATCTTAGCATTATTGATTTTGGGCTGAATACGTTTTTTGTTGTGGAGGGCTGTCCTGTGAGGCTGTTTTGCTGCATCCTTGATGCTATTGGAAGTGACTGGCATTCTCCCAGTTGTAACAGACAAAAATGTCTTCAGATATTGCCAGATGTCTTGAGGGGGAGGAGGAGCAAAACTGCCCCCGGCTGAGAACCATTAAGTTAAATAAAAAAAAAAAAAACCCCACAAAAAAACAAGACACCTATTTTTCTAGCAAACGTAGTTTATATCCTTATGATCAGCTTTATATATAAATATATATATTTATATAAACTTTATATATACATGTATATATATATATACACACACACACAGATTGAGAGAGAGAGAGAGAGAGAGAGAGAGAGAGAGAGGAGAGATACATGTATAATGGATAAATTGTTAAAAAATGATCATATATAATGTTTTGTTACTGTTCCTCTGCAGCATAAACTATGAACACTATTCCACAAACAAGCCTGTCTACTTCATCATTCTTAATGGCTACGTAGCATTCCATTGCTTAGATAGAATATAATTTATTTGTTCAATTCACTACTTTCACATACTGAAGTTATACCCCAGTCTTTCTCTCTCACAGACAATAATATGATGAAAGTGCTTATTTCACTGGTTAAGATATTCTTGGGTAACACTTTCTTTCCCTATGAATTTTAAAGGTTTTTGTGTTTCACTGTCTTCTGATACTAAAGAAGAGGCTGGAGAGAAATATAAGTCCAATATGTTTTCCTTGTGTATTTTCTTCTTTGTGCGATCAGATGGGAAGGATTCTCCTTTTATCCTCAAATTGGGAATTTCTGTCTTTAAAATATCAATTTTTGTTATTGATGCTTGCTGAAAAACAGTGGTCTTTTTCAGTATTTAGGCACAATTACACACTCTTTCCAATAAGATTTTCTCCTATTGTATTTTTAGCATGACTCATTTTCAGTTGTGGGTTTTCAGTTGTAGGGCTATCCAAGAGACCTGGATCATCCTTATGTTGGATTATCCCTAACAGTTTCTCGTAGTAGCTTTTATTTCTTCATTCCTCCCTGCATTCATTGTGAATCATACAATCTTTCATTTTACGTGTTTCAGTTTGTTTTTCAATTCGGTACCTTCTTTTTTATTGTTTTGATATTTTCATTTTAGTTACACCAATAATCCACTCTTACTATGGTATATTAACAAATGCAGTTAAATCAGGTTTTTCGGCCTTGACATTATTGACATTTGGGGCTGGAAAATTCTTCCCTATAGGGGTAGGGGTCTCCTGTGCATTGCAAGATATTTAAAATTCATTGGTCCTTGTGATTTATTAGTTCTTGAATATTGTGCTGGTCCTCAATTGGTTTTTCTCAGCTGTCTTTTCTTCCTCTAAGTCAGTCTGAGCATATTTGTGTTTATTAACTGAATTAATATTCTTCTCACATTCTTCTACACCATGAAGGTCTTCCAGGGATTTTTTTTCTATTTCTTTAATATACACTTTTCCAAAAAAAAAAAAAAAAAAGATTATTTGTATGTGTGGTGCTCTTGTCCCTCTATCCCTGTTCCTCTCTCTCCTTTACCATGTGGCAAAGACATCCTACTTTCTTTTAATCTTGCTCATGATTAACAAAAATCACTACATCTCTCTACTCTTTGTTCTTAAGTTGCAGGTGCAAATTCTCTTTGATTCTCAGTCCACCTTATCAGAGAGCAGTTGTCTACCATTCTGAGGGCTGGGAAGTGATGTTCCAACTCCTTTCCTAAGTCTATGTGCCAGTGGTAGGAATGCTGGGGATGGGTGGTGATGTGTGTACCATAACCAGGCCTATCTGCAGTCTTGGTTAGAAGAATTATGGCATGCTGTCTCCTCTGACTTTGTTACGCATTCCAGGACACGGTTACCTTGAGCTAGTTGGGAGTGTATGCTGTCATCACAATGGTGGTGAGGAGAGAGACCCTTTTGCGTGAGATCATTTCTGCTTTCAACACAGAGCTTCTAGCTTGTGCTTCAGTCAGACAGATCAGTGCAGGTGTTCTCTCTTCCTGTTTCACCTGAGGCCATCCAGCAGAGGTGCAACTATGAACATTTTTAAGTCTGTTAATCTGTACCAAAACTTTGCCCTCCAGAAAAGTTTTACCAATTCCTTAGCGATTGCCAAACTAAAGAGAAATATCTATTCCCCTATGTTCTTGCCAATCTTGCTTATTAGAATGCTTATTGATAACACAACTGGGTTTTTTGTAAAAATTAAAAATAAAACTATGGAAAGATATAGTTTAATGCATTTCAATGCATTCAAATATCTTTAAAAATGTTTTTGAAATCCACAGGAAATATTCTGAAAGTTTATAAATATCAATGTGTTCACACAAACTGTGTAACACTGTAAACCACAGAAAGCTAGAGTTCTTTCTTAAAGTGTATGCCTATGAAAGGCATCTTTCAAAGGCAATCTTTAAAGCAAATATATAAAGCTAGGGGTTATTTAAAAAAGAAAAATTAAATATTCCAAGACTTAGTTTCTTAGGTGGGAAATAATGACTTTTTTATAGACAGAGGTTCAGATTATTTTCAAAACTAATAGATTTTTCATTGAAATCCAGAAAGGAAGGTTACTACTAGTCTTTCCATGAGCACATAAAAAAAAAAAAAAAAAATGAGCACCAACTGGTAGAGTCATCTGACTATAATCATGAGATAATAGATACCAAGACCTGGAAACAAAACTGAACCTATGCTTTTATTAACACATGAAATCCTAATACAAAGTCTTCCATCTATCTATCCATCATCTATCTAAAATGATTAGAGACATAGTTCATATACTGTAAAATTCACCCTTTAAAAGTATATAGTTCAGTGGTATTTAGGATGGATATTCAAAAAGTTTTGCAACCATCACCGCCATCTAATTTCACCCCAAAAGAGAACCCTAAACCCCTCAGCAGTCACTCCTCACTCTCCTCTCCCCTCCACTCCTGGAAACTACAATCTACACACTGTCTCTATAGATTGATTTATTACCAGCATTTCCTGCAATGAAATCATACAGTATGTAGCCTTTGTGACAGGATTCCTTCATCTAGGAATGCTTTCAAAATTCACCCATACTGTACCATTTCTGCGCTTCATTCCTTTTAATGGCTGAGTAGTATTCCCTTGTATGGATATACCCTATGTTATTTATCCACTTTTCAGTTGGTAGACATCTGGATTATTTCCACTTTCTGGAAGAGTTTTCTGCAATTTAAAAAAATTTCAATGAAGTACAATTTAGTCTTTGTTGTAATATGTGCTTTTTAATACAAGGTCTTTAAAAAACTCACCCCCCCCCCCTTTTTTTCTTGCTCAGGGCAAATAATTATAAGGATTTGGAGCACACAAATATCCAGCACTAAAAGAAAATGGAAAACAAACTCCAAGTAAGAATCTTCAAAACTTTCCATTTGTCCTAGGCTCTGAGCTCAGAATAGATCTCTTGATTGCTACATTAATGACTTGACTTCATTTCTTTCTCCCTGAGCTGTAAGAAGAGTTAGATAAAGGAGCTCCCAGTTAAAACATCATGTCTCCATGTACTCCCTCTGTACATATAAGGGAGGAACAAGAAAAAAAAAAGACTATTTTTTCCATAGTTGGCATATGAAATCTAATTAATTTTGGACTTATTAAGTTTGACATAAGGTGCCTAAGAATTGCAACTGGCCTATTTCAAATGTCAAAATATGAGACAAGATTTCTGGGCCTAATGTTCTCCAGAAGAAAGGTGATATCGCTAACTAAATTTCCTATTGCTGTGATAATACTGTCTCCAGCCTTCATCTCTCCTGCCTTTTGTCTTATTGGGCGATCATGGTTTTGTATATTGGGGGAGGCAATGAATTAATGAAAAGGGACTTGGAACTAGTTCCCTAGAAAATAGCTCTTGCCTTATGTACTGCGTGACACCTGGAAGGTGCCATTCCCATTGTAGTCCATACAACTTGTCCAATTGCATAAGATATCTTTGAGTTTTTAAATTTTGTTTTTCAAAATATGGGGTACACTAAGAAGAAAACTGATTCAAGAACCTAGTTTGCTCAATGTCTTTGCCTCAAACATTCTTTCAAATTATCTGTGATTATAAGCAGCACAACTATTCTGAACTGGGGTCCTTATGGGTTTAAAACCAAGAGCAGTGGCTTTGGATTCAGAAGATCAGAATTTCAATCCTGATCAGTCACATACCACTTGTATGGTCTCAGTCATGTTCTTACCTTCCCTGGGAGACAATGTTCTCATCTGTAAAACAAGAATGCTAGACTCACAGTGTTGCTAAGGGGATTAATGAAGGCAGCACAGGGAAAGTTCCTGGCAGACAGTCAGCACTGAATCAGCATGAGGTTCTCTGATGTGAAAGTGATGCGTTCTAAAACTCATTAGATTTAGATTGTAAAGCTGTGCTGTCCAATATAGTAGCTACCGACAACATGTGGCCATGAATTAACTGAAATTAAGACTTCAACAAAATTCAGAGTTCAAAAGTATCATGTGGCTACAGCTACATATTGGCCAGCATCAATACTTATCATCGCCATCACTGAAGAAAGTTCTATCGGGCAGTAATGCCAGAGAAGTGATAAGATCACCAGAATTCCAGAAGCCTGAATTTTTGCCACTATGTAACTTTAGCAGAACAACTTTTATCTGATTATGTTACTATTTCCTCAATGGTGAAATGGAATTAATGCCTCTGCAGCAGCTGTGGGCATCAGGTGCACCGAAATCACTTTTCTCTTGCTTTCTTATCATCCCAGGACCTCAAGATTAAATTATGCACAATAGTCTCTAGCAAGGATCACTTTGAGGATGACTCAAGAGGTAAACTCTTTGGGAGTTCAATATTCATAGCCATGATTTGATATTATTCCAACACACCTGTAAGTAATTAAGAATAGCATATGTTCAATAGCACACCAAGCTACCTGCAGGCAATTTTGGTGGCGATGAGAAGGCACAAATTAACATAATGGAGTAAGTTTTCATTGGTAAATGGCCTTTTGTACACTGCTAAGTTCTTCCAAGGTTTAAAATGGAAAGATTGGAGATCCTATTTCCTACTTACTCACTGGTTTCACTTTAATGTCTAAATCTGTCTTTCCCTGGCTTGGAAGTAGTAATGTGTTGCTGTCATTTTTGGAGTAATACTGTATTTTTAAAATTTATCTATATAGATAGAATTTATCTGTATTTTTCTATAAAAAAACAAGTAATAAGTATTTTAGGGTCATAAAGTCTCTATCACAACCAGTTAACCTCTGCTGTTGCAGCATGAAAGCAGCCATTAATAGGAGCATAAATAGGCATGGTTGTGCTCCCAATAAAACTTTATTTACTAAAATAACCCCTCAGGTCTTAACTTGCCAACTCCAGATCTAGAAGAATATGTAAGAACATATTCTTCCTTGCTCTTCCCCACACTTTTTTTTTTTTAAAAAAAACAAATACTACATGTTTTTCATTTATTTTAATTTTTTGAACATAGATTGCATCCTACAAATGATTACAGGCTTTTACATGTTTAATTTAGAAATGCTAAAACATAATTTTTCTTCTCAGTTTTATTAAGACCTTGAATAAAAAACCAATATAATTCTTTAGGATAATATCCTCCCCTCAGACAGCAAATTGAGAGAGATGTATATAGTATATAAATCACAAAAGAACTAATTAAAAATGATTCACAGATCTAGTCAGATCCTTTAAAGTTTCCTGGTTATTTTACTAATGTATGGATTGAATTAAAACTTAAATACAAAACCAAAATTGAGCTAAGTGCCATAATGTTGTTATTTCTTAGATGGACATTACTGTTCAACTTAGATTAAATATTTAGATGACTCAAGTAACATCTATACAAAAAAACCTAGAAACTTGTATGCCTAGGTAAAAATGTACTTCAAAGAACCAGTAAGAACTTAATAAAATAGAACCATGAAATTCTAGAGTTGGAAGCATCTTTAGAGTAATTTTTTCAGCCTCATTGCTTCATGGTTGATGAATGTGGTTGTCATCTCTTATTTTTCCTTCCCTGAAAATATTGTACTTATACATCTCCAGTTTTCCTTATGGAACTACTCCTCCTTCCCTCACACTCAGCTCTGGTAGTTTGGGTCAGGGTGGTCTCAAGTCCCAGGCCAAATCTCTGAACACAACCTCATCAGAGCCCTATGAACTCCTGGCCAGAAAGACTGATTCAGGGACTGTTTCCTGGCCAAAAATAGTCGGTCATCTTAATCCTGCTATGTTCCTTACAATTACCAGGAGAGAGTAGCTTCCCTCCTTCGTTCCTCTTCCCTCCCTTTTTCTTTCTTGATTTTCTCTTTTATTTTCTGTCTGCTTTTGTCTTTTCTGAGTGGTAGTGTGGAGGGGGGATGGGGGCGGTGCTGTTGAGGTAGTGCGGATGACTGGTTGCGGTCGGCGGGAGGTGGGTAGGTCGTGATGGATGGTATGAGGGGGGAGGGCTGGTAGTGGGGGTGGAGTTGGAGGGCGTGGATTGATTTCGTTTTTTCGGGTCTGTTCTTGGGGCTTTGATTGCCTGGCGTGCAGGTCATGTTCTTGACCGTGACGTTCAGTCTTTCCTTCCTTCTGTCTTTTTCTTTTTTCATTCTTTTCTTTTCTCCTTCCCCCTCTCTTCCTTCTTTTCATTTTCTTTCTCATCCCCTCTCTCTTTTTCTTTCAGGGATGCTAAACTTGAAAAATATATACCAGGGCATGAACAGCTGCCATTTTGTCAGCTTGTGGAAATGGGCTGAGAATGAAGCCAACATCAGACAAGCTGCTCTGAAATGCTAAGTCCAAGTTCTGAGGTTTTGAGTCTTTGGATCCAACCTTAACTGTAACCAGAACCTCCGTCTTTTATAATCACAAGAGCAAAACAGTTCTCCCCCATTTTTCTTAAGCCTGAGTTAGGTTTTTGTCATTACAAGAGTCTAGACGAATATCATAGGTTAATCAATTCAAAAGAAGTGAATGTTGGTTAAGTGGGAGGGTCAGGACTTTCATCTCTAAATCTGATGCTTGTTTCAGGAGAATGATGCATAGACTAGCAAATCATTAAAATCTCATGTGCAAAGCAGTCCAAGTCAAAAGTGTATACTACTCTGTAAGCTTCTTGCATACTAAGTACTATGTTTAGACTGTCACCTCCTTTCATGATATTCTTGCTTAGAACAGGGCCAAGTTTAAAAAAATACTGATCTGATTTAAAGGAAATTACTGTTCATACTTATATACAGTACAGGAAACAGACTTAAAGGGGATCTGGAAGGTCAGAAATATAGGGAATGCTGGTACAGGTAACGTATGGAGGACTTCAGATCCACCAACTCCAATTGTCCCCAATTCTACCCCGTGTCATCAGTCATAATTTTTGGGTCAACACACATGTACCAGTGATTCATTCTACAAATACTTATGGAAACTATGCTGTTGCTCAGCACCAAGATACCATGTGAGCAACATAAACTCAGACACTTGGATCTTCCAAGAGATGAAAAAAAAAAACACCTCAATTCTGACAAATAACTGTGCATTTGGAAATAAAGGGCTGTTTGCTTGTTATTAACCCTTTATTTTATTAAGATTTTACTTATTTATTCATGAGAGACACAGAGAGAGGCAGAGACATAGGCAAGGAGAGAAGCAGGTTCCCCTTGGGGAGCCCAATGCGGGACTCGATCTCAGGACTCCACGGTCTCGACTGGAGCCAAAAGCAGATGCTCAACCAATGAGCCACCCAGGTGCCTGTATTAACCCTTTTAGAAAATAATCACATGGGTGACATGATTCCTTTACCTACTCCTCCTAAGTCTTCATTAGACAACAGTATAAATAGCTATGTGAACATAGGCTTTTACAAAGGGCCTGATTTTTGTCTAATTGACAATGTATGTATTTCTTTTACCATACTAATTGGTTATCAAGTGATCAAGAACCAAATAACATCTAAAAAGACACTGTTAATATTTTTCATTCATTGCATAACGATTAAAAAAGGACATAGACTGATCAAATGTTTTTTTTTCTCCACAGCAAATATGAAGCTAGAAAAAATGACTTCTTAACTGTTGTCCATATGTGAAATTTATGAGAACAGTGTAAACTGATAACAACAACAAAAAAAACAACAAATAGAAAAGTCTGGTCTGCTAAACATTTGTACACTAGGAGAAAAACCTTTAATGCTGGCAGATGAGCCTCACTAAATAGGATAAGTTTACACATATGCATTTCCTTTAGCATTGCACAGACTGAAGTCACATTTTAACCTGTTAGACATCTGTGACACTTACCTGGATTTCTGGTTTACATAAAAATGTTATTCTTTCCTTGCATAATCTGCTAACAGAAATGGCTGTTGACAAAGTTAAATGGAACTAAAATAATCCCAGAATAACTCAAAATCTCCAATTTTGGAGTCACGCCTAAGAGTAAAAGAGAAATTGTCTGAGGAATGAAATTGACCAAAATGAGAAATACACAAACCTTAGAGCTTACAAAACAGAGGATTTTATTTAAATTTGTGTACAGATAAAAATTTACCCAAATTTAAACATAGACATAATTCAAATTCTTTCCCACCACAAAAATGGATATTATGAGAAAAAGACACATTTTTCCCAGCTGGTAGATTCTGGAGGCAACAGGGAAGGGAAGAAAAGATACTGATACAACATAATTTGATCTTCAGCACTGTTTCATCTTGAAATGACTTAATTATGGAGATTTCCATAAGAATCAGCATTCTTTGGTTTTGACTTTGAAATAGAATCTTCTCTGACAAAATCACAAATAAGGCTTCTGGCTTTATTTTTAGTGTGAGGTAAACAGTATATTCAATATTAAGGCAAATGGTAGAATGCACGTGTGGGATATTAATGTGCGTTTTCCACTATAAAATAATATGTTTTGGAACATTCATGGATTTTCTAAGCGTGCTGGAATTAGAACTTGTAAAAGCTGTTGCAGTGTGCAATAGTTTTGAATGTCTTAGCTGTGCCTTTTTGATAATCTGCTAAACGTAATCTTTTTTGAGTTTTTTACAGTATATGATTCTTTTAAGATTAAAAATTGTTGTAAAATCGTTGTAAATGAACCAGGGTCTGATCTCAAATTCCATACATACACACTCTGTTTGGCCAAAGAGACTGCTCCCCTAAAGTTGGCAAAACAATGCCTAAGAGCAGGCTTACCATGATGGAAAAGTATGAGAACAGACATTAATAAAGACTCTAATATGTGAAATCAGATTATTTAGGCTATCTAGCTGTCTTATTCAAGAAGATGCAGATTTAAGATCTTTCATACAGTGATTCATCCCCTGGCTCATCCCCTCTCCCTTTTTTCCCAATGGGATAACCATTTCCTTCACAGTGATGAGAGAAACATTCCTTTTTTATGGCAAAATGGACTTCTTCCTCTACGGTGTCAGGACAAAGCTGTCATTTCTTAGCCACGCTGGCCACAGACTTCTTGGCTGCATCCTCCAGGTCGACGGCCGAAGTAATGGGGAGTCTGCTGTTACTGAGAATGTTCCGGGCCTCGTGGACATTGGTTCCTAGAGGTTAGGGATGGGGTGAGGATGGACAGTCACTGAAAATGAAACAGGAGGTGGTGCCCTGGGTGGAGAGTTTCATATGATCTGCAATGTCCAGGTCTCATAAACACAATTTAATTACAACTCAGTTTCAGCTTTTTATCTGGATTTGGATAATTAGATATATTTAGATGACAAATTCACTTTCTTTTTCTTTTTTTCACCTCGAATGTCTGGCATTATAAAGATGCTACCTATATTTTTTCTGGCACTTCAAAAATGCAAACAACAGTGTTCTTATAAGACTCTGAACAAAGAAAGATTAGCAACTACTTGGCCAACTGGTTTGAAAGAGGAAAATCCTCTGAAATGCTTAAATAATCTGAATACAGAATCTAAAGAAAAAACTATGTATAAAACATGTGCCAGAGAATGACAAATTGTTGTGATGTGATGGTATAGAATACTGACAGTAACACATGGAGATGCACAGACTAACTAATCTCTAGCTTTTCACCAGGAAATGAACTAAATATAAGTTTTAATCAATGTCATTGACAGGGAAGATTATGTGGCAAGATTTCTATCAAGTGGTGGTCTGACTAGAAACCAAGATGAAAGATAGGAATTGGCTGAGACTAAAAGACATTTTATTTTTTAACTGATAAAAGCTGAAATTTCTCCTGACAATCCACAGTCAAGTGGATTTCATGTGGTTCTGGCCCATGCCAGAAGTCATTCATCTTAAAGACTTATTGAAACTAAGGGTCTGAGTTGTGTCCTAAAGTTCTGTGAACCTGCCTGCCTATGGCCACAAATCCACTGCTTTGGAAACACTGATAGTATTCTACACGTCTGTTTTTGCTTCCTCCCCACTCTGTATGACAGAAAGGGCAGAGGACCTGAAAAGAGCACTGCAGCCTCTGAGGATACGTCTTGGTGTCCTACTCCTACTGGATTTACAGCATTTGATGGCCAAGCTACCCCACCCAAAGGTGTGCTTCTGCAACTGACTGCTTAGCATGCAAACTGCTTTTCTGTTCTTTTAGAGCAAACAAGCCTGTAGGAGAAATGTGATAAAATTTAAGAGTCTAATGAAATATCTCATCTTACATCATTTCCTGTGCTTCTATCTAGTTAGCAAGACAGAGCCTATTTATAAACAAAGACCTTGAAATATAGGCCTTGGAGGACCTATGAGTACAAATATAAAGGAGGCACTCAGTCAGCGGGTTTCATACAAAAAGGCAAAGGTGGAATTAAAGAGGAACAGCTGTGCTAACAAGGTGACGCAGCGTTGATTCTCCTGGGACCCTGGAGCCATCACACTGGTGGGGAAGGGGACATTTGGCACAGTGTCTTTAGTTCAGGGTTTACTCACTGCTGTTTTCCATAGCAATCTGCAGAACGGCCTCTGTAAAGCAACTTAAAAGGGAGGGAAGTTGTTACCTAAAATCCCCAGCTTCCTCATCCTGGCTCTCATCTCATGTATTAGTTGGATAGTTTGGGGTAAATCATTTAACATCTTTTAGCCTCAACTTCTTTATCTTCAGACATGACATGATGATTATCTGCCTCATACCTAATACTCCGTAAGCACTTACATATGCCAGATGTAATGCTAAGTGACTTACAAGCAGCATATGAAATCTTTATGACGACAATGCCTAGATCTTACTGTCCCCATCTCACAGATGAGACAACAGAGGCATGGAGAGCTTAAATCACTTTTCCATAGTCACAGATTGTAAGCGGCAGACAGGAACTTGAACAATGTTCTAATTATACAACCCTAAGTGTTCCCAAGATATGCCAATCTGTTACCCTGTCTATACAATGAGAATAAGGGGGTGCCTGGGTGGGCCAGCTGTCTAAGGGTTCAACTCTTGATTTCAGCTCAGGTCATGATATCAGGGTTGTGAAATCAAGTCCTGCGTCAGGCTTTGTGCTGGGCATGGAGCCTACTCTGCCCCCTTGCCTTGCCTCTCCTTTAATATGAGAATAATAATGCTGATAGCATAAGCTATGATGAAAAGTAAATGAAATAATGCATGTGAAAGGATTTCATAAATGTCTGCACATCTGTGGCAGACCTGGCTGGCTGTCCACCAAAGATTCATGCTTCTTTTCTATAGGGGACAGCTGTTGTTGGGAGGTAGCTGCCCAACCAGGAACTACATTTCCCAAGGCCCCTTGCATCTATGTGGTGTCATGTGACGGAATTCTGTCCAAAGGCATGTGCGTGGACATGAAACACAGGCCCATAAAAATTGCCAATGTGAGTCTCCAGTCACTTAGATTTCCCTGTCTGCCTTCTGGAACATTGCCAGCCAAGACAACTCTGTAAGTTATCTTTGTGCAGATGGCAATGACTCCTTCAGCATGGATACTAGCATAATTCTGTAGAATAGAGCAGCCCACTCACTCACCCTTTATATGAATGAGGAAGGACCATCTATTACATTACGGCTCACATTTTAGGATTTATCTGTTGTCACAGGAGCTAGCTAGCATTACTTTAACTGACATGTTACTTCCTAAGTGTGGTGGGCTGCTTCCAAAATGGCTCTTAGATGATCAATCCCCACTTCTGGGGTTCATGCCCCTGTGTAATCCCTTTGGCTGTGGGTAGAGCCATCTACTTGCTTCTAATGAATAATAGGGCAAACGTGATGGAATGTCATTCTAAGACTAAGTTACAAAAGCCAATGACTTCTTTCTTGCTTCTTCTGACTCTCTGTTCACTGATGAAGCAAACTGCTATATTGCCCTACAGAGAAGCCCACAAGGCAAGGAACTCAGGGCTGCCTCCAGTCAAAAGCCAAGGAGTAACTGAGGCCTTTAGTCTGACAACCCATGAGGAACTGCATCCTGCCAACAACAATGTGAGTGTGTACGGAAATACCACTTCCTCAGTAGAATCTTGACATGACCTTAGCCCTGGCTGACACTCTGAGTGCAGCTTTGAGACCGTAAGCCAAAGGACCCAGCTAAGCCACACCTAGATTCCCTACCAGAGAAACTGAGATCAACAATGTTCCTGGTGTTAAGTTGTTAAATTTTAGGGCAATTTGTTACACATTGGCTATTTAACTAATGTAGATATAAAGATTTATTATTTCATTAATACAACCTCAGTGTTCATTTTGATTTATTTGGTAAAGTTTCAGACAAAGTCCCAGAGGTTGAAAAGTAGGACAGAGGATCAGACTGTGGCAGGTATTAAATACTGGGCTAAGGAATTCTGACACTAATCTGTATGTAGAACCTTCATAGAATCATGACACAATGTGAAGCAAAGTCCTGACTGACACAGAATGGAATTGGTCTTTGGACCAGAAGGTCAATGGAAGTTAAATATGTAAATTTCTATCTCCTTCAACAGAGACATGGACTAGAGTTCTTTGCCAGGGAAGAAATCTAAGTTAGGATAAAAAAGGTTCTTCTCTCTCTTTCCTTTCACTTCAGAGCACCTCCAATCTCAACAGACAGCCCCCAAGAACCCCATGTAGCAAGAAGCAGATTCATCTGCCTGAACATTCCTCATCTCTGACTCTGCCTTTCTTTGGTGAGAGTCCTTCCTCCTATGGACACAGATCTTACCCAAGCCTGTCAAGCTCTGTGTAACTGGACTGATGCAAGAATAAGCAGTGCCAGTAGGAGTGATAACAGTAACAAAAGCAATAATAGCAGCTATCACTTAGCAGGTGTCATACATTGTTCCAGGGTCCTAAGCATATTAGTTCATTTGCTCCTCAATGGCAACCCTGAGATAGCTACTATTACTATCTTCCTTTTACAGAAGGGATGACTGAAGCACAAGTTAAACATAAAAGTCTAGCTGACATGGCTAGTAATAGCTAGGAAATAGTGGAATAAACACTGAACTTGATCTTTCACTGGCTTGAATGATTGGCTGAACCATGGATGATCCCTTCTTAACAGGTTTTATAAATACATGATATCATTATCATCATAATCATACTGACAATAATAAAAAAAATCTCTGTTTTTCAGACATCCCACAATACTTTGAGCCTATGAACTTGTGAGTTTGGGGTTTCTAAAAGATCTTGTGAGTTGAGTTTTTGTAAATAAGTTCTTTTTATTCATTTATTTATTTTTTTGGCCAAGAGCACTGAGGCTTAATGATTGGCAGGATTTAGCCTCAAAATCCTTTGTTCTTCCCACTCGGTTGTGATTTCCCAGTGACTCTTGTATGACATTTAAAATCTGTAGCACTTTCCCACGCATGAGATCATTGAAACTTCAACGATGCTATAAATTATTTAAGAGCGAGGATCAGGTACAATTAGGGTGTCTGCTTTTTCCAACTTCCCTGTCTAGCTATACTTATTCTACCCAGTGTCTTCTGCTGGAGGAGGGACCACATTGTGATCTTTGCTCAGAGGCAGATATGGACTGTTTACAAGGCACGACTACACCTGGTCCAAGAGTGGTCCAAATACAGACGATGGTCATCAGCTCTTAGCTTCTCTCCTGAGAATCTGAATGGGTAGTATATATGATATAGGACAGAGTAGCATGAATAGGATTTAAATAGCCCTAGGTAAGCAGACAAAGGCAGCACACACATGCAGCGAGGAGTGCTGTCAAGTGCACTGGCTGCTGGAGTCATGCGCTGGAGGATGGCCTCCACGCTCCATCTTCCTCTTTCTGAGGGCCAGCTTCATTCTGGCTTCTGTTCATCTGAGCACTGCTTTTGTTTTCAAAAATTGTATTTATTTATTCATGAGAAACAGAGAGAGGGAGAGACATAGGCAAAAGGAGAAGTAGGCACCCTGCGGGGAGCCTGATGCAGGACTCTATCCCAGTACCCCAGGATCATGAGCTAAGCCACAGGCAGATGCTCAACCACTGAGCCACCCAGGTGTCCCTGATTCTGAGAACTGTTAATGCAGTTTAACTGCATTCCTTTCCATGGGTATAGATGAAATAAGCTCTTAACCATTTTAGGTCCTAGAGACTACTTGTACGAGTCACTCTTCTTTGCAACTAAGAAGCTTAAATAAATCAGTTCCTTCTTCAGGAACTGACACCTTCTTCAGGACTTAACTTAGCACCAAGTATTCTCTAATGGGGAAAAATGACTGATTTAGATATCTATGAACCTGCAGAAATGCTGGGCCTTTGGCACTGAGTCCTCCCCCAAGAACTCTTGCCTTTTCTCTGCTAGATTGACACGCAAACATTCCGAGATAACTGTTTAAATGGCATTTTTTCAGGGATGCCTTCCTTGTCACCACTCCCCCAACCCCCAAGCTAGAGCAGTGGCTTCTAAATGAGCTTCTAGAGTACCTTGTACTTCCAGAATTATAGCACTACTGGGATTGCTCACTGACATTTCTCTTGTCCCCACCAAACATAAGCTTCCTGAGGGGTAAAATTGTCAGGCCGGCCCACCAGGATCTCTCCAGACTTAGTGTAGTATCTATTATGTAGTATGTACTTGTTTGTGGACTAAATGACGATGGATGCACTCATACACAGCAAGTGTGCTTGAGGAAGTGAGATGTGGGAGGGTGCTTTTCTGATCACTTTGCTGGCCCCACATCCCCAAATAACCCGTTTTTTTTTTTTTTTTTTTTTTTTTTAATAGCATTAAAAGAGAAGCCCCAAACAACCTAAACATAAGGAGTTCCTGAGTTTACTTGGAGTCTTCAGGGGCTTTTCTAGTGGCCTCTTTCTCTAAGAAGGGCCGAACAGCAGCTGGCTGTGTGCAGTGCCCCAAGGACTCCAAGCTGCTGCCACTCCTTTGGCCCAGCAGCTCTGCTTGCCACCCTGCCCCAGTGCCTTGCTCAAGGTTAACAACTAGGGGGGTGGGCTGGGAGGGAGAGGGTGGAACAGCCCTCAAGAAAACCGGCCCTTTTCTCCTTCCAGCTGTTCCTGCAGGGCCATATCAAAATGCCTAATTGCTTCACAATTCCAGGATCCATTAAAGTGAATTTTAATTATGCTTGCAGTTACAGTTTAATTACAGCCTTAATTATTAAGCACAGGCTAGGCATACTCAGAACCCCAGGATGAGGGAGGGAGGGAGAGGGAAAGGAAGAGAAGGAGAAAAAGGAGAGAGAGGAGGGGGAGGATGAAAGAGGGGAGAATAAAAATGAGTTGGTGGGGGGGGGAGAAGAGAGAGAGAGAGAGAGAGAGAGAGAGAGAGAGACAGACAGACAGACATGAGGAATAACCCAGAGGGACAGACACATGAAAAGAAAGAGGTATAGACAAGAGTCAAATACAGAGAGTGAGGGCAAAAAGTGAGCCTGTCAATTCCCACTGCATCAGCCTCTGCCCTGATCCTGCCAGCACTCTGTGCTGGCATCCAAGGCATCCAAACTGGTTTCTCCCTGGACTGTTCTTCTGTGGACAGACCCTACTTCCTCGTTCCTATGGAGAGAGACGCTCCAAGGGAAGTGGGAACACTCAGGGAAGAGGGTCAGAAAGAAAACCAGTAGCCCTGAAAGGAGGTCACTGGAAAAGAAAAGAGAGACAGGGGAAGCCTTGGGCAAATGCTTGCTGGTGTGTGGGTTCCTTTCATTAACCCTACTCTTCGAATATTCAAGGTTGGTTTCTTCTTGATCCAGCAGGTGGCTGACACCTGCTCCCATCCCCTTCCTTGCCTTTATTTCTAAATAGAAACCATCACAGCTGCTTTAAACTCTGACATGGAATTAAGAGTTCCAAAGACAGTGTTTATGCCTGCGTACTCAATTACAAAGGAAATTGATCTCTTCCCCACATTTAAATAGTGTTGCTGACATGTTATAATATTTATTAAATGCTGCATTGCTGTTTAATGAGGCTGCAGGACAACAGTTTTAATAACCACCTGTACAGATAACTGATTGACTCACGCTGGTTCAACTTCGAGCACTTCTTAATGTCGGCTTGCTGAAAAGCTGCTAAGCTAAATGCTTATCTACCCCGATGCATGCCACAAAAATGGCAATGCATAGAGAATCAAAGGGGAATGGTTTGATGATGAAATCTTGCTCTACTGCAAGAGAATATTATAGAAAGAGTAATTACTAAATTTTTAAAGGTCTCCTAAGGTGCATGTTTTACCAACTGACTTCCTGCCACCAGGTGGAGTGAGAGAGCTGTAAACAGAGATGCAAAGCTAATTTATCAAAATCTGTTTGCTTTCAATACCTGCTAGAGAAGGCAACCGTAGTGGACAGAAATTACTGGGTTTTGTTCAGAAAGTGTGGCCCCTTCCCCCCACCCACTCAGGCCAGCCTTGTATCACAGGGCTGTGAAGAAAATTACTCTCCAGTCTGTGGGAGTATATGGGAGCTGGGCTTTTTTTTTTTTTTTTTTTTAAGGATTATTTTAATAGGAATTCAGGGTTTGTTTTTTTTTAAAATGAATGCAATAAATTGGCACTTATTGAATATATACTAGTTGCAATCAATTAATGTCTGTTGGGTACATGAGTTAAGGGGTTCACAATTACAGTATCACTTCAACCTTCATAGCAACCCTAAAGAAGACATAATTTTTATCCCCATTTTACAGATGAGATAATTGAGGAACTGGGGAAGCTTAGGAACTTGCCCAATGTCCCCCAACAAGTCAAAGGCTAAGCCAGGATTAAGAATCCAGGTTTGTCTGACTGCAAAGCCATATGACAACCACACAGCCTGGCCTTTTAGTACTAGAAGGAATCCTAGCAATCTTTTAGGATATGTCTGTTTCTACTAGAGGAAACTGAGGCTCAAAAGTGTTAGATGATTTGCTCAGCTCAAATAACCAGTGAACCATAACAGGTCTGATTCTCAGTCTGGTGTTCTAAGTCAGAGCTGTTCCAAATCAGCTAAGAATAGTTCTTACATTTTTAAATAGTTGGAGAAAAAAATCAAACGGATAATATTTTGTGATACATGAAAATTACATGAAATTCAAATTTCCGTGTCCATAAATAAAGTTTCACTGGAATACAGCCAAAGTGATTCATTTACAGGTTGTCAAAGGCTGCTTTTGTGCCACAAAGGCAGAGCTATTGTGACAGAGTCAGTATGGCCCATAAATTCTCAAATACCTTGACCCCTGCTCTAAGAAATGGAATCTCTCCCCCCTCCCTCTGAGGAGAAAGGAGGTCAGTGGAAAGAAACTAAATTCTACAAAGCAGCAGATTCCTCCTAAAATGTTCACTGTCCTTTTGCCCTTGATCCTCTTTCATTATTCTCCTTTCAAGTGACAACCAGATAGAAGAGGTCCATTTTCTTGGTGACATGTAAATTTAGATAACTTATCACATCTCTTTTGTCTTGTTATCGTACTGTTAAAATGGAATAATTTATTGAGAATCAGAGGTAAAAGTCCTGCTGCATCAGCAGTCCTCACTTGTTTGAGGCGATATGCATCCAGAACCTCACACCTTGCTCGGCACATTGTTGCCAGCCCCCAGAGGCCCGGCGTCAGCGGAGTTAGGAATGAGAGCTCAGGTAATAATGGTAGCTAACATTTACTGAGCCAGGGACCATCCAGGTTATTTTAAAACTCATCTGCTCCTACAACAAACCCATGAGACTGTCATATTTTTATTCCCATTTCACAGATGAGAAAACTGAGCCTTTTCAATAACTGAAGTTATTGTAGTTGGAGGAGTATCTTACAGAAATGCCTTGTACCTCACAGTTTAGAAAAATTAAAAATGACATAAAATATCCTACAGGGTTATATCCTGTGCACACCTATTTTCCTCCATAATTTCTTCTCCCATGGTAAGAAGAAACCACTGCTGAGGATGTGAGCATGACAGGTATTCATAAGATGCCAGCTGGAGCCACCACCTGAAGCTGATGGCTAGGATGTTGTGCATGGACTTAGGATCATGCCAGCAAGGCTGAGGACCAAGTCTAACACATATCCATTGAGGGACTATGTGAGTTGCTTACACTTTTGCTTTTAACCCTCAAAAAAAAGCATCATACATGTTATGTTAAACTGGGATAGAATGAATCCTCTGGCAAGCAAGAATGTCCTACAATTCTGCACCCACTAGGAATAGGGCTAGTCTTGTAAAGAAAGGATGCTTTATACGCCTAAACATCTGCATAGACTTCATTTTCATGCCTTCCTTCAGCCTATCTCATGGCTTTCAATGTGTGTGTTTTCTAACACATGGGTGATTTCAGGAATTTTTTCAAAGGTAATTTTGGTGATGTGAGACTTCTGTCTGGAATCCTGACTCTGGAACTTTACTGCTGCCTGAAAAGGGGCATCACTGCATCGCTGCTTATGATTCTACACTTCTGTGGGGGATGACTGAGAGATCTCACTGCTAATCTGTTCCTTGAGAAGTTAGACTGTCAGAGCTTAATGTCACCCAAATCTTTTTTGACTTTTACAAAACCTTTTAAAGCTGAGGCTTTAGACTCAAATTCCATGGGGAGTTTCCAGAATTCTAGGTCTCTTGCTGCTAGCCCCTTCTCTACCCACACTAGGCTGCAAATTATGCCCCACTGTCTCTCTTTGGAACGAAGATGTATCATGGCACGGCCATGCCCATTCCTTTCTCTATTGTCTATACTGCTTCTGTGCCACAGTGGCAGAGGTGAGTGATTACAACAGGGAATACATAGCCCACAAAGCCTAAAATTTGGCCATTTATAGAAAAAGTCTGCAGACCTTTGCTCTATACAATCCACAATTTTGGCCCTGTGGCTGTGGGAGGGTAAGAACTCAACTTCATCTAATGCTTTTTCGGCTTGCAGCCTCCACTTCCTGCTTCTTATACAGCAGGCAGCTGTATTTCCAGGATAACAGTGGCCAGTACTTGGCTCAAGTGCCCCCACTCTCCTTTCCCACATCTGTGGAACACAATGACCACAGAGCTCTTTTCCACTGAGCAGGGATATAGTCTCAACATCTTTCTTAGCACAGCACTGCAGGCAGCCACTGCCAATAAATAGAAGGTGGTAGGAGATGAAAGCTATTTGTCCTGCCCATTCTTGTGGGATCTTTCCTCCTAGTTAGCTCTGTCTTTGGACAGCTTCAAGATGGCACTCTTTGGGAAAGTCTTTTTTTTTTTTTAAAGATTTTATTTATTTATTTATTCACTCATTCACTCCCCACGGGGAGCCTGATGTGGTACTCCATCCCAGGACCCCAGGGATCACAACCTGAGCCAAAGGCAGATGCTCAACTGCTGAACCACCCAGGTGTCCCTGGGAGAGTCTTATTAAAAGGACACAATGGCCACATATAAAGCAGGACAGAGAATCTACCAGTGTGTCCCTTTCCTGATAGCAATGTGTTCTCTTTCTCTTTGGTGGCTGATCAGATAGGACTTCCAAGTGTTATATAAGGAAACTGAGGCATGAAGAAATGGACTAACTGACCATTCAGAAAACACTCACAAAGCAGACAGTAGTGATGTGATATACCGAACTTATGATGTACCAGCACCAGACTGGCCATGCCCTAAAATGCCTTCCTTATTACGAGTGCCTCAAGGAAACAACTTCGGGCTCCCAGTTTTGAAGAAAGACCACTGCCTAGACTGAGGTGATAACCTGACCAAAAGGCGGCCCATGCCCAGAGCAGACTCATTACAGGGATATGCATCAAGGGGTATTTCCTTCCACACAGAGCAAAACACTCCCAGTCTCACCTTTGACTACCGTTGGCTCTATGTTGACAGTGGAGACACTTCACTGACTGGGATGTTTGAAAGAGAAAGATAGCAGATGTAGCACTGCCCCTTCGGCTGCCTTCCCTTTGGACTGTGCTCTCACAGGGAGTCCCTACTGGCCCTCTGGGTCCCTGGGGCCTGTGACTGGGTGTGTGCCAGTATATGATCAGGTGTATCCTTCATCTTCTTCATCAGTAGTGCAAGTGATCTTTTGGTCTCTTAGACCTTTGTGCTATTTCTCACCAGATTCCCTGCATGGGGAAGGATCTGCTGGGTCCTCTGAAAGACCTCAGCAACATGGACTGGTTAAATGAGTACTTCCCTAAGGTGTGCTGAGTAGCTTTTTCTTTTTCTTCTCTGAGTAGCAGTGGATGTCCATAATGGGAAAAATTTCAGTTACTCACATGAACCATCTAGGAGTAAAATGAAAATTCAAAGTGCCAAATATTGTGGATTATTTGTCTGGAAACTTAAATATTCAACCTAAAAAAGCTTTCACTACCCTAACACTTTAGGTTAGGTCCTGTGAGACATGGGGTAAAGCTTAAGTGCAGCAAAGTTTAAGCATTCAGAAGTGTGTATATCAATTTAGGCACTGAGAAGATTTAAGGGTTGATGACAGAGCAGGATTGTCTCCAGCATGTCCTCTGGTTTAATGTGGGGAGGATGAATTAAACACTAAGGAGGGTCCTCAAGGAGAAGATGCCAGTGATGGAAAGGAGGAGAGGTGACAGACATCAAAGGGAAGTGAAATCAGTCCCAGGAAAGGAGCATCCATGGGCAACAGTGAAGGAAGAAGGAGTAGAAGAGAGGCGAGGGGGCATTCATGAGGCAGAAAGCAAGGGGAGTAGAGGGGTGTGCAGACAGTGGGGGCCAGTAGAATGGGGACAGAAAGGATGACGAGGACCAGGCACCAAGAGGAAAAGAGACTTGCACCAGCACAGAATGTGTGACTCCTCCTCCTGGAGCCACATTTCCAGTGACTGCAAAACAAACTGAGAAGTGGAGAGTGGGGAGAGGAGTGCTCCGAGAGCCGGGGTGGAGGTGGCAAATAGGTCCACCTTGCCTTAAAAGGCAAAAGGGACTGAGCAAGGAAGAGCTGATGAAAAACTCGGTACAGAGCAAACGTTGGGAAATGTGCAAAGAGACCAGGGGATGTTAAAGGACACAGAGCCAATCCCCCCGGTGCCACTGCGCATCCACCTTCACTCCGCCCAGGATCACGCCCGCACTCAGCCAGGGGGTCTCTCATTCTCTGTTGACTCCGGGGGTTATCAGTAAACCTGGGGTTCAAATATCCTGAACGAAAGCTTTTTCCAGCCAATCAACCACAGTCAGTCTGCCAAGGCTGCCTTTTTGACGGGAATCAGAGGAGTAACTGCTGCCTTCCTCTTAGTTTCACACCCTCACACCATGGAGGACTCATGGGGCCATCAAGTGTGTGGAGACACAGCTGAAAACTCTGTGGCTGCCTCTGAACACTTTAATCCTCCAGGTTTCTTTTCCCCTTGAGCAGACCAAAGCATCACGTAGCAACTTACTGTGTCTGTGCTAGGAAGGATACTTGATGTGCACTTCTCTGGCTGTGGCTCCGATTCCTCAGTATTGCCGAGAGCAAGAATAAGGACCTGTCCACATAGAAGAGGCACTAGTGCCTTGGTCAAGACAGTGAGAGAGACAGGATACAATGTTTCTGACTTACAGACATTTATGTTCTCATCAACTGAAATGAGACTTAAGGGCACATGTTGAGGGATTGACAAGGATAAGGAAGGGGATTGCAGGGATTCTTGTTTTGAAAGATATTTGTAAAAAGAGAAGCAAAATGTTTATGTTCCTGAAACAAACTTTTGGTACAGAAAAATCAAACTGAAAAGATTTGGCTAAGAGAGAAAGGATCAAATCTACCAATCACATAGGCTCAGTGTTATTTATAGCTTAACTTGGAATCACAATGAACACCTGAGAGAAAAGCAAATTCTTTTTTAGACTTGAGATACAGAAGTTTGCTGCAGATTTAAATGGGACAATAAAGAAAAATGAATTCATTTTTAAAAAGCTCTTTCAAGATATTGGCAGGCCCTGATCCAGAGCAGTAAAACTGACCATACAAAACTTGAAGCTTTAGATAAATACAAAGGTGTTAATAAATATCTGTACATTTCTCAACAATTCATGGGTCGAACTTAATTAACCGCCTAGGGGACTTTTGTGCCAGGTATGTATACATGTCAAAGAGGAAAAAAAATAAACATCTCAGATAATTTGTTCTTTATTCACACTAGAAACAACTATGTACAAAAACTAAACTCCCTCATCAAAATGCAATTTCCTTGATTTACCTAGCAGTCTTCTAAATAAAAACAATCCTGTGTCTCAGCTAGTGAGTTCTGCTGTGGTAAGGCAAATTAAATACATTTAATACATTAAATACATTAAAGTTAACCATTTTCAAAGAGGAGAGTAATCCTTTTCTTACCCACTGGTAAAACAGCTAGTACTTATTGTACAGCTGACAACAAAGATTTGTCCATAAATCCTACTAGATCAAGCCTGATTTGATTAAAACTTTCCTCATCAAAATACTTCTAATACACTGTCTATGGCAATGGAGGCTTGAAAATGTGGGTCGCAAATTAGTGAGAATTATGGCATGGATCTTGGATCTTCCAAATGGCCACTTAACAAGCAAGCGAGACTAACTTCTTTATTTATAGGAAGTAGATACTACTAACAAAACCTGTTATTGGCTTTTGAAATGCCTGTTATCTTGGTCATTAAAATCTGACATCTGTTTAGTCTATACAGCCCTGTGTCAGAGATCTGAAACTTAGCAAGTTAACAAATGTTAGCAATAATAATTATTTATTATTGTAATTCAGACTCCAGTAAAATTTTTCTACCACACTTTGTTTTTACATGTCACTAAGCTTTATCACAGATGCTGGGATGATGGACACCTTTTCCCATCTTCCTTTCACTAGCTGGAAGATGGGGCACATTCTGGGAACATAAACCAGTTTTAATATGAATATGAATAAATATAATTTTAAAATTCATCAATTAAAACACAGTATATGTTGAATCAAGTTAAATAGTAACTACCACTCAAATTATCCAAAATGTTCCTGCCTCTTCATTCCAATTTGTCTTTCTTTGTCAGCACAGATGAAGAGTTGCTAGTTTAGAAAAAAAAAGTAGCATTTTTAGAAAAAAGAAGCATTTTGTTCATGCTCTCTGGTTGGATAAAATATGACTGGATGCACAGAGATTTGTGGGAGGAGCAGAATTTGTGTTCTAAACCAGAGAAAGCTAATGAAAGTTAATATTGAGTACAAGAGAAATTCCGTAAAATGTCCTGGTAGTTAGCAACTGTTCCCCGTCCGAAGCACTGAGAACCAGACTTTCTGTGACAGGAGATTTTTAGTTTTCGTTGGTTTCTCCTTTTAACTGAGCTGTACTGCAAGCAAACAATTTCAAAGGCAGCAAGACCTGAGTGTAGTTTACTGGGGGACTACAAAATGGGCTGACTTACCCATTTTTCTATCACATTACTCCTCGGATCATTTCCTATATTCCTTCATCTCTACCTCCACACGTGTTCTGATGTTAGAGGTTCGTCTCAACCAAGGATGACTGTTCTCCAAGGTAATACTCTCCCATTCTCTCTAGCTAGTTCCCACTGCTGACTTTTTGAAGTCTGCCAACCATGCCATCATTCATTCTCCTGGTCATTAGATTTAAAACCCAGTTTCCCTCTTTTTTCTCTCATTCCTTTCCTATTTCTGCTGTTGTCTACTCTACTTTTACCTCTATGTGGTAATCCTGCCTAGGTTTCTAAATTCTACCTAATGTTGTAGACTCTGCAGACTGACATGATTTTCCCACTTAGTTTTTTAGCCATAATATGTTGCTGCAAAGCCATTACTCTTTCCATGACAGCCTTCTGATCTACCACAGTCTTAGATTTCAGGTTTTACCATTATTACGGTGCCAGTTCCAACTGCCAAGTATGGAACAGATCTGATGACTTGTTTCTGATCCTTTACCAAATTCCCTCCCCCTTCCTTTCCAATGATTCAAATCTTACATATTTCCATGCTCAACTTGGAAACTCTCCTTTTATAATATTCCTCTGCTAACTCACATCTCTAAATGTACTATAATTATAGTAGTCAATGTTGAGTAAGCTTAAAAAGCAGACTATGCCAAAGAAAGTGGGCTGAGCTACACGGAATTCTGCTTAAGGGACAAATACTTTATAGGAGTCTGCATTCCCTTAGCATAAAGAGCCCTGGCTTGGTTTTTATGTAGTTCCTTTTACAGGGCCTTTATGGGTAATACCATCACGGATTTTTTTTTTTTCATTTTGTTATATAGGATTAGTGCCAAGAGCAGAGTTAAAGCAGAATTCTTCACCCTTCTCTTATTTATTATGTAGTACCAACACAACACAGGACAGCCCTGATTTGGTGTGGGGCTGCTGCTTCCTAGAAATCACATATAGCTATTAGTATCCTTGGTACAAAACATGTGAGGGTAAGACACATTTTTCATACAAGAGACTAATTTCCTACAAGAGGAAGAAAACACTAGCTAGGATCCCAGAAATGTCAAAAAGCTTTCCTGCTTTTTCCTCTCGATAAAAGGCCCTCGATGCTTATTATAGGATAGGAACTATTCCAGTGAAGATTAGGAGTGGCAAAGAGGTCATCATGGATATTTTTAGTCTACATAAATTTGGGGGACATATCCTTTTTGAGTTCATCTTGAGTCATCACATTCAATTCTCTATGGTACAGTGGACATTGCCAGGTATCCATATTTGGAAAGATTCCATAAGCCATGCTGATGCCTCAATGCCTACTGCTACTAAGACAGAAGCAGAGTCTATCAGGACAAACACTTGTTAACATTTTGTATATATTATTTTGTATTGTTAATTTTCCTTTTTCTTTTTGTTGTATTTCCCCATTTATCTAGTAACTGACATAGCTTTTTATTTTTCTATACATCCTACTTAATATCTAAAGCTCAAGGACCTGCACATAGTATTTATTATTTTAACTAGTGAATTAAAAAAAGCCCACAAGCATCTATTTTGGAAGTGCATTAACTTAAAAGATGCAAATCTGATGATCTAACAAACTGAGAAATTCCAAATCTTCTTCCTTGTAGCTCAGGTAGACCTCTGATGCAGCCAACAGAAATTATTATGGGAGAAGACATCAGATGTGGTATTTCACATAGTTTAGCATGTGTATTATCCAGATACACATGATAAGGATAAATGAGAGGGATCATTTAACACTTCTGGAACACTAAGTGCAGTGTGAAAACAAGAGAAGTGCTACTTAAAAAAAAAGTGAAGTAAAGAAGTAAAGTGGGTAACTCTCTTTTCCTATGCACATACTCACAACTAATAATTATGGGCCTCTGCTGACCACTCGGGCACACTGGGAATCACTAGAAACAATGAGCCCTCCATGGTAGACACTCATTTCTAGTCATTTCTAAGGAACAGACATGAGTCTAATCTGCTTATAGAGACTTGCTCCCGTTTAAGAACACAAGCAGAGCTGACTTTTAAAACCTGAGGACCACTGGTCATTTGGACTCTGAAAATACTGTGACATCCACATTTTAATCAGAATTATACGTATAAGATGAACCCACTAACTTCTTGATCAGTGTTCTTTTCATTGCAGACCGGCCAGTAATTTTCCTTTTATTGAAATTATTTTTATAGCGATCAATTATGTCTCATTTGCATTTTTAAGAAGATTTATTCATTCATAGGTTTTAATGTCCACTTTAACTTTGCCAAGTGCTGCGCCAGCTATTTCCATTTTTCTTTGTGATTATATTTCTTTCAATACGATTTCTTTCAATTTCTGTCCATATGGTGCAGATCTACATTTGTGAGGCAGAGTGTCTCAGGAAGAAAAGACAGTGTCAGAGAGTGAAAGAAAAAAGAAATAGAAAGAGGCAAAGAGAAGAAAAAACAAACAAACAAACAAAAAACAGACTGCAGCTATTCTGGAATCTTGACCTCAAAGGACAAGGATACACAGCAGAGTCAAAATATCCCTGGACTTTATCTTGAGGAGAAGAAGGTAATTATGGCACCAGCATAGAAGTTGGGGAAATCAAGCTGTCCCAAGAATAGTATGCAGAAATCTAATCATGGGGCTGCGTGGTCACTGTAATCTGAATTTGTGGATCATATGGATGGGCCTTTTGCACAGGTTCTCACACTGAAGTGCCTGTTTTTGCTTCTCTACTAGAGTGGTTTTCAAAATGTGGTTCACCGAACTCTGGGGCAAGTCCCTGATGTAAAAACTATTTTTATAATAATAACAACAACAAAAACAATAATACTCTGTTGGCATTTGCACTGATGAAGCAAACATTAAGAGTGGATAAAATGACTGGCTTGTTACCATGGAATCAAAGCCCTGGTCCCAAGCTGTACTAATGGCCACTGTATTTTCACCACCACACACTTATAATAAAAAGTTGTCACTTGCAGGTAAGAATGTCCTTGATGAACAGTAAAAGAATATTAATTTTATTAAATGTCAACCCTTGAGCATATGTTTTTTTAATCCTCTGTGTGACCAAGTGGCAAGTATACATAAAACAAGTATGCTGCATCCTGAACTGTGATGGTTGTTCTAAAAAAATGTGCTTGTGCAATTGTTTGAGGAGCTAGTTAAACCACCCACTTTTTCATGAAATATTGTATTTTCTTGGAAGAATGATGGACACACTATGGTTATCCTGACTTAGTAACATGGTACACATTTTCTCTAAAATGAGTGAAGTGAGGCTGTCCTGACAGCCACTTCACAGGAAAGCATCTGATCATTGTGTGGCTGATGATAAAATTTATACTTTAAAGTGAAAATTAGATTTCTGGAAAAGTTGCATCTACTACCTTGACAGCATCCCAGTATTTAAACGTTTTTCTGATGAGAATGCTGTGATTTGAACAAATGTGAACTTTTTAGTATTGTGTGTTGAAATGTGCCAATCTTTTGAAGATCTGCATAATCCAGTATTTTCCATATGGATCAATGCGTGGCACTGCGAACCATACATGTATAAAATCCATTTAATGTGCAAGACAGATCAATGGATTTTAATATAACAGTATGAAAAGCCCATTGAAATAGTTTCAGATTTCACATGATACTAATCTTTAAAAAGAAACTACTACTCATTAACTTTAGTGTAGTACAAAGAAAATTTGCAATTATATGAAATGGTTATTAAAAACCCCTCCCTTTTTCAAATAGAGATGTCCTATGTGGCCATATTTTCTTCACACATTTCAACCAAAACAGCATATTGCAACACACATAATACAGAAGCAAATATTAAGCTCGATAGTAAAGGGATTTGCAAAAATGTAAAACAGTGCTGCTATTCTTATTAAAATTTTTAAAAGACAGTTCATTTTCATAAAATATACAGCATGTGTATTTATGTGTAACATATACAATATAAAAATTATTGTTGAAGAAGTATGTTAAAAGTCCCAAGTAGTTATACCTCTTATCAAATTTCATTAATTAATTATGTTATCAATTAATACAGTGCTAACTCAAAATAAACCCAAGCTCTTTAGGGTACTCAATTTTATTTTTTTTTATTTTTTATTTTTTTGGTGGGTACTCAATTTTAACAAGTAAAGGAGTCCTAAGACCAAAAGGTTGGACAAGCATTGCTCCCCCCATGATGAATAAATCTTGGAGTAACATTTCTAAGTGTTTCAATAAACTCATCTCACAAAGTGATTCATAATCAAAAGGATCCACTCTGGAATGAGTGTGAAAAATATGGAGAATCATAACAAAGGCCATTCTTAGAGAGTGGTAGTACTTACTTACCAGCCTGTTAGGGACTCAGAGAGGTATTGCTATAGAGCATCTGTTTCATCTTATTTAAAGCCAGTGTTTCTTTATGTTGTCTTAGGAAGTTTGTACGTGCAAAACATGTCGGGCACCTGATCTTAGAGGAGGGGTACTGGCACCGTGGAAATCTATCATAACTCACCTTCCAGCCGGACCACCAGGGGCACCTTGAGCTCAAGCTCCTGACAGGCTTTGGTGATCCCATTGGCAATAATGGCACAGTTGACAATTCCAGCAAAAATATTGACAAGGATGGCTTCCACCTGAAATAAAAAATAGGAAGGTGCCCATCAAAACACTGTTAGCCGACATTCTCAAAAATAACTGCCTAAGTAATAGAGATGATTAGAATAAGACTCCTTGTTGTTATTGTTTTTAACACAGCATATGAATTACAAGACAAAAGGCCCACAAAATGTCAAAAAAGTTAAAATTTAGTACTGAATTACTAAATAGCAATATAAAGCCTTACCATATTAACTCATATTCTCCCATCACTCACTTCTGGGAACTCAAAATGAAATCAATCACCACTCATTTATTACATATTCTATTCTGGCTTTTCATATATAATTGTCTAGAATTGTTCCTCTATGAGTAGTGTCATTTAAAATTTTATGCACTTATTTCTTTCCCTCCCTCATGCTTTACACTGAAATTTTTATCTGTCATAAGTGCCTTATGGAATGTTTCAAAAGTAGGAACTTAGTGAAGTGATTCTTTGTTGTTTTACATTAGTAGTAAAGATTCAAGCTTTTCCATCCTTCCTTAATACCTCTTTGATATGCTAGAGGTAGATTCTCAAAATCCAGAAATAGTTTAATTATCTTAGATAACAACCTTTTTTGATTAAAAAGAATGAGCCCCAAAAGAATGATATACATGATATACAAGCTCATACCACAAGTAAGGATCTGAGGAAAGTCAAGTCAGTGACTGGAATTTTTCAGAAATGTAAATTTAAACCCATCATCTGAACCTGTTTATATGCATTCCATATTCAAAGGCATGTGGACAAAAAAAAAAAAAAAAAAAAGATTCATCCTGACTTGATAAATGGGTATAAGAAAATCCTGTATAATTAACATGAAGAACAAGATAATGAAGAGAATTCATTACCTAGATTAATTGATAACACCCCCAGAAAATGGCTATTCATCAAGCTAGAGTTATCAAAATTCTAACGATGGCATCACAATTATACTAGGGTACACTAAAGCATGTATGTGTGTGCTGCATGCCATTTTAAAATCCTGTTATTTCATTATGCTAAATGAAATACACAAAACATATGAGGAGGGACAGCTGGGTGGATCAGCCAGTTAAGTATCCAACTTTTTGGTTGTTTCAGCTCAGGTTGTGATCTCGTGGGTCGTGAGACTGAGCCTTGTATTGGGCTCCATACTCAGTGTGGAGTCTGCTTAGAGAGTCTCTCCCTCTGCTTCTTCCTCTACTCTCTCTCTCAATTAATCTTTAAAAAAATATGAGAAAAGAATGCCTTATATTGTTCTGCACTTCACTGTTTCAGAAAGTACCCATTGCATGAACCCTTATTTTAAATTTTGATTTTTGCCTGAACTCCATTAAGGAAGCACAGTAAAGATTAGCTTTCTGTAGCTGAAACACCTACACAGAGAATTCACATGATGTGCTCTGAGGTTACATAGCTAACATGTTTCAGTGAGGTTCAAAGTCAGTTCTCCAGTCTGCCTGCTGATTCTTCATTCATGCCAGATACTAGCATGGGCATCCTGGGCAAATTATATACCCTGTTCCAAACACGGTTTCCTCATCTAAAAAACAGAGTAACAGGATCTAGTCCATAAAGGTAGCTGAAAGGCCTAAATGAGATAATACACGTGAAATGCTTGTAAAATACTTAACGGTAATTTTATATATGTGTTTATTTCAACAAGCAATGATGAAAGAGGAGAGGTTACCTAGACAGCATGTTAGAAATAAGAAAACCTCTTTACTACAGCTATATTGAATTAGAACAGAATAGAGGCACAAACTTAGTGAAGCTCAATAGAAAGGTAATGTCTTAAGAATAAAATAAATGAGCAATATTTTTCAAGCCAATTAAAGATTGGGGCCACTCCCCAAACAGAAACCTCCCATTACCATTCACAGCAGGCTGACTGGTAAGCAGAAGCTTGCTTTCTAATAACAGCTATTAAATGCTGTTAGCACTGAGGCTTCGTACAGCAGCAGTTTCCAAATAGCTGTGGGATGGAGAGGAACTTGCCAAAACAATGGAATAAAAAACACTCAAGAGCAATAATGACTCCACGGTGTCCAAGAGAAAAACTCAGGAACTGCTGAGGCTCACTTGGGTTTGTGCAGAGAGACTAAGCTTTTCTAATAAAGTACACACTGGCACCTGTACACCTTGCCACATTTCAACGTGCACATTCTTTAAGGAAGAATTCAGATGTCAACAATTTCTTGCCTCATCAAGTTAGGGTGAATTGCTTGGTTTCATCTATCTTAAGGTAGTTATATCACACACACAAACTTATGTGAATTCACCCAAAAAGGCAGGAGTAAGGGAGCAAGAAGAAGGGAAGATCCCCAGGACCCCATGACTCAATCCTGTTTACTGGGTGCCTGCCCTGCAGTGAGTGTCAAATGTGAGCTCTGGATCTGGTAGTACTCAGTTCCCATGAGGCTCTCATATGTCAGTATCTCATACTGTTGAATGAACATCTGGCATTAAAAATACTCTTCATTTAACAACTTGTACCTAAAAGTAAGCCAACCACATGCACAGGTGCAGAACCCAAGGAAAACCCTTTTTATCCAACAGTGGAGGAATGATTAGTTAGTTGCCATTGTTAGACTCACTGAGAAATGGACTACTGTTCTTCTATGGAGTTTATTCACCTCTCATCCTGTAGCCAATCGCTTCTGTGCTCCTCCACAATAGGGCCATGTAGTTTTTCCATATGCACCTAGCACAATCCATGACATGGCATAATCATCTAATAAATAGTGGTTTCAAGAGTAAATGAATCAAATTAATTTCAATAGATGCTTAATGACCATCTTCCTTATAGCAGGTATAGACTTAAGAGCTTAGGATATGGAGATGAATAAGATATTATCACCACTATCCTCAAGGAATTCAAAGACCAGTTTGAGAGCCAGACCAGTAAGCTGGTGGTGACAATTCAAAGTGTACAGATGCCTCACAGAACTAACACCAGGGCAGGACCATCGATGTAGACTGCTATCATGCGAGAGGCTTTTTGGAAGAGGTGATGTTTTAGGTCAACAAAGAAAGGGAAAGAGCAGGAAGTCAGGTAGCAGAGAGCAGCCAGGATGCAGGTAGAGCAGTCACCCAACTTAGTTCATTTGGGACCTACAAACTAAATGTGAAGTAACCCAAGATGGTACAGGTTACAGAGTTGCAGGTGCCAGAAGCCAGGGATGAGACCTTGGCTCTTTTTGCTTATTCCTCCCCTTTCCAGAGCTGGGTAAAGGCAAGTGTTGAAAGCAGCCTCCCTCGGCGTGGGCTAGAGGAGCAGTAATGGAAGATGCCAGGAGGGACAGAGAAGATGAAGAGGGAGCACTTGAGCAAATGTGAGCTGAGAAATACAGTCCATATGAGAGCATAGAGAGGGAGGGAGGGAGAGAGAAAGTGGGGGAGAATGCAAAAGGGAGAGAAAGAGAAGAAAGAGAGTTTAACCAATACTAACAATACAGTTAGGACTTTTATAAGAACAAGGCACACGGGTACTCACAGGCTGCTTAGCTCAGGGAGAGGGGATTGTTTAGAAGCCATGCTGTGCCACAGCGCACTGAGAGGAAAATTACCACCGGGCTGGTAGGCAGACCCCACTCCATCAGAGATGATGCCACACTCTTCCACTATAAAGTAATTTGCTGCAGTCATGCACTTTAGTGGAAATCTGATTTAAGGTTTCACTCTGGGCCAATTTCTATAATTAACAACTGTAATCTGCAATCTCAAACTGAGAATGAAATTAAGATGGTCTGAAAATGAAAGCCTCGTGACATCATTATTATTATTTGGCATTTATAAAGCATGTCCAATTTTCAATGTGTGCCTCACATGTCCGTTTGTTATTACAATCACTAATTGTTGTTTCATGACAATGCCAATAGCAACTTTAAGTAGCCTTCTTGTTTTGTTTTGTTTTCCTGGCAAAAAGAATGTTAAAAAAAAAAAAAAAAGTTAGTGGTTAGGTCTATTTAAGTACCAAGAGACTTTCCCGGAAGATTCCTAAGTGCTTTTACGAACAGGCTTTTCCAAATTCTCAGGTGAGAATTGCAAGGGTTGCTATTTACAGTTTCAGAAAAGTTAAAGATCATCTAGTGAGGCAGATCCGGTGCCAGATACACTGCACAGGTCCCCAGGCCCCAGACGGCGACTCCCATGGCGAGGTCTGCGGCGGCTCTTGGCAGCCATACAGGTCGTCGGGCAGGCCAAATGCAGGTTTCTCAAGTGTCTGTGTGTATTTTGCTTTGCAAAGTATACTCTGGCTGCAGATTTTAGCCCACAATTAAAAGTAAAGAGTGAAATTCAAAAGAAGAAAAGCTATATAGCCTTTGATATTTATCAAGCTCCTTTCAACCCCAAATAAACAAATCAACCAAGAGAATCAGTACTAAAACCCTTTTTGGCAGAAATAATCTTTTTTGAGTGTCTGAAGAACATTAGGGAAGCCCAGACAGATAAACTCACACACACAATTATATTTTTGGATAATTTTAGGTAAGTCCTACAACCAAACTCTTCTTTGGGATTTGGTCTCAAAGGCAGCTAATGGTAAAGGATAACATAGAGCCTATGTCTGTACAGTGAAGAGTAGGAGTTTCAGGGGAATTGTGAGTTCTTTGCAACTATTTACAATATACTGTTTGAAAGTGTATTGAATGTGTACTTTTCTGGGAAAAGTGTCCATAAGAAATTGAGAGTAATAATTACAAACAATAGCTAATGTTTACCAGGCATTCAGTAGATAGGAGATGGGATTCTAATTATTTTACATATTTCAACATGTTTAACAAATGACTAGTATATGAGGTGGGCATAATTATTTTTCCCAGATAAGGACACTGAAGGTACTAAAGATTTGGAGAATCACTAGAGCTATGACTTTATCTACTATCAAGTATCTTTCAGAGCTAGCAAACCTATAGAGGGGCTACAATATACCATACCACGTTTACTATTTCACCCATTCATTTCACCCACAGCTGACTTCACCACAAGCATGGGAAGTAAGGACTACCTACCCCATTTACAGATAAGAAAAGGCAGGTTCAGAGAGATAAAACAACTTGTATCAATGATGCAGCCAGCATGTCATCAGGATAAAAGCTCAGTGTTCTTCAACATTATCCTGACTTCTAACAAAATGCAAATATTGCCAGACTGCTCAACGAAAAGTGAGGCATTTATTCAAAATATATTTTTGAGGGTCTACTCTTAGCTGGGCACTCATTCTAATCATTGAGTGGAGCCACTAACTAAGCTGGCAAAAGAGATTAAAAAAAACATGAAAATGTTCTATATTTATATCTAAAATTGCAAACTGTAGTAACAGTTATCAAGGGGAGGGAAATAGGGGGTACTCTGAGATCACAGAACAGCATCCATGTTACACTGAGTAGTCAGGTAAGCCTTTCACAGGCAGTGACATTTAACTTCAAATCTGAAGAACAGTCAGGAGGAGACTATGGAAATTGAGAGGGACAAAGAATAAGTATCTCCAGACAAGAGGTTATCATAGGCAAAGATAGATGGGTGGAAAAGAACTTGATGGATTTGAAGAACTGAATAGAACCCACAGTATCATGTGCTTGTAGCTTGAGAAGTGGAGTGGTGGGAAATGAGACAGACTGCTCTGGCTGGGGCCAAATGATGCAGAGTGTTCACTTTGTGAGAAGAAGTTTGAAAAGTCTTTTGGTTTAAAAACACCTGCACAGCCTTCAGGGATACTGGAAGGGAATGATCATTCATTCATATTTATATTAAGTTTATAAGATAGGTTTAATGAACTTCATTTTATGAATTAATTGACGGAGGCTCACATATATTTAGGGTCTCCTAGCTGTTAAGAAGTCACAGTTCAAACCAAGGTCTGTAATAATAGGTGGGCAATCTTAGGGGTGCCACTGTCATATACCACACATACAAGGGCTGGCAAACATTCTCTTAAGGAAACATCAGTAAGTATTTTAGGTTTTGTGGACCAGTCTGTGTCCCAAATACTCAACTGTGCCATTGTGGCATGAAAATTGTAAATGAATAGGTGTGGCTGTGTTCCAATAAAACTTTTTTTTACAAAAACAACAAATGGGCCAGATTTGGTCCTTAAGCCATAGTTTGCCACCTCCTGATACAGGCATGATTTGATTCATGGCTAGCATCTAGTTCACTGCAACCACCACCCCTCCTTCTTTGCATCATTTGACATCTCTTTCATATAACTTTTCATATTTTAAGTTTTCTTCCTTTGTTGTACCATGTTCTTGCCCATCACTGTAGTAGTGGCTGATTAAATGAATATGTCTATGACAACTTTAATATCATCTCTCTGAATCAAAGTCTGTACCTTTAACAAGTTCATAAGATGTCTTAAATGCCTTTTCTTTATTTTCTTTCTCTCCTTAATGTTGGCTGGAAGCAAACAAATAAGACTTCAACAACAAGCAAGACATTTTGTAATGGTTATTGAAAATAGTTAAGGACTGTACTGAGTTTAAAACATAGTGTAGTATATACATTAAGCACAGTCAGTACAACTACTGGTTTTTGCCTCTGCTTATTCTAATTCAGCATGCTAACTTGTCCCATTCCAGTAGGCAATGCTGATAAAAATCAAGCAAGCATGTTTATATTAGGCAAGATAAGGACATTTTTTTTAATCACAAGTTATTTTAATTCTGGATGTTGTTGTTCTTGGTTAAGCATCTGTTTTTGTTAAACTGCTTTTCTCTTTTTTGTTGTTTTTATTTTCCTGTTGAATTCTAATCATGTCTTCTAATCCATTGGCAGCCAACGAAGGAAAATAAATGGTGAAGGAAATTAGATGCAGCTTGGATAATTGATGTTTGTATGCCTGGCTTTAATAAAAATACTCTGCTAAATGAGAGGGGAGTCTAAATGGATTCAGTCAATAAGGAAGTGACTCAGGTGAGGAATTCAATCTTGGGTTTTGTTGTAAACTTACAAATAAGCCAACAGCTCAGTTCAACTGGGATGAGCTGCTCTGGCTTGCTTTTTCTACTTGTGGTTTGTTTTTGAAATTTGAAATTATTTTCTTTTGTGTGAATTCAAGCTCTAGGATTCGCTAGGTTAAAGCAAATGACACATCCTCCAAATTGCTAGGAATGACATGAGAACAAGAGTATTTCTTGATAAACCTCACCCTCTCACTCTGCTCTCTTAATTTCTTAGTGAGTTCACAGAATTCAGTATGAACAATCTCAGAATCAAAATAAGTATCTTAAACATTACCCTTCACATCAAACGATATTTTGGCATTTTAAATTACTCAATCAAAATAAACCCAATCATTTTATTCCAGCTCTGCAATCAGTTATTACAAAACTGATAGCATGGAAATAGCATGTGTGGATGAACAATATTTGGATGGATGGAGAGCCAAGTTTCCACGAGGCATGACATTTGAAAACAGCCAAAATGAGCTGAGGGAAATGTGTCTAATTTTTTCATTATCTACTTTCTTTTTTCTGAATTCCTTCTCTAGTTATATCCTGCAATCTTTTCCTCACTAAAATAAGTAAAATAGTATTGAGAATCAACATGTAGTGCATGCTAATTTTCCTAGGTGCTAGTAATTATGTACTACAACTTCTAGTAAGTAACCTGATGCTCAAACAACTTCAGATAACTTATTCTAGGGCACAGAGCTCAGAAGCCAATGGAGCCATGATTTGGACCAAGCTAGTCTGACTTCAAAGGCCATGGTTTTTCTCCTCCATTGACTTTCATGATTAGTCAAAAGCCCCAGCTCTACTTTGTTTCTATTCTAAGTTTCAAGGGCACATTTCTGAGTCCTATATTCTGGTGCCCACATATTTCTTGCTTTCAAATCTCAGTGCCTCATTAAATGGATTTGAGGTAACATACCTTTTATGGTTTTGTGGACCAATGGGTTTCGGGTCTATAGAACCCAATGTTTCCTGTTTACTGATAAAAGAGTTGTCCAGAGCTTGTGGTATGCAATCCCTACTTAGATGGGGTTGTAGAGTAGTGATGATGATGGTGTATGAGTGGATCATGACCCTCAAAACCTAGAGCCTGTCCTGAAATAGATGTCTCTGTAAGACTCCTCTCTGCAGACTGATAAGCCCTCTTGCTCATTTCTGACATGTTGAAACTTATCCCTTTGCCACTATTATTATAATAAATATTAATTATTTTTAATCATGATCAGTAAAATTCTAAAGGAGAATTATGTCATTTGAGACATCGTTGTTGATACAGATTTTAAGTATTAGGTGATGGAATGGTCACTGGCAGGAATAGTAACTCTGTGGGGCTATTTGGAGTATGGTGTTGAGAAAAAGGTTAGGGCCATGAGGGAGGGATTCAGTGGGAGGGATCTGCCACCTATAAACAACGTCTGCCTTGGTAGTGGAGGGGAGAGGTAAATCAAAGAGTTATAGGTTTGTCTAACTTTGGAGTCCTATAATACAAATTTTGATAATTGGAATTGAAAGATTTAGTCTATCAACATTGCCATTCCTTTACAGAGAAAATATTAGACAGTAATGAAATCTAATTCACACCCAGCATAATCCTAGAATTTCATTAATTATGTATGTTTAAATGTATGAAAACAAAAAAAAATGAGCATTCAGCTCTCAGCACTAGATAGGACAAAGGTAACTTTCATTACAAAATCTGGTTAATTTAATTTAATTTAATTTAATTTAATTTAATTTAATTTAATTTAATTTAATATTTATTTGAGGCCGAGAGAGAATCTTAAGCAGGCTCCATGCCCAGCACAGAGCCTGATGTGGGACTCCATCTCACAACCCTGAAATCATGACCTGAGCCGAAATCAAGAGTCAGACAATGAACTGACTGAGCCACCCAGGTGCCCTGGTTATTTTAACAGGCTAAAAAAATACTATAAATACTGCACCATGGAAATTATAAAAGCTATACTTTCTCCCCAGATGAGTGGCTATTAGAAGGTGAAAGCTTTCCAATGTATGTCCTGAGAAGCTCGAGGCTTACGTAATTTTATGAAAAAACTCGTATGATCAGACAATATGGGTTGTAGCCCATGAGAGCTTTAGCAAACAACCTGTGTTCTAACTTGTAACGTTCTATTTTAGTCGTTTTCTGAAAAAGACAAAGGGATGGAAATTTGATCACCAGTGAGTTCAGGAGCTGGTGTATTGAGTGTTTGGATGGCATGGGGACCTAGGGTCCTTATCCCCAAAGATACCAATCATGTCAGTATTTGGATCATTTTTATAAGTAAGTGTCTGCAAAACTTGAAGGCTTTTGTAATCAAGAACACCAACCATGAATGCCAAGGCCAGTCCAAGGATGAGATACAAATGTTTCCCTACAAACACTGGCTGGAGTGAAGTGAGCTATTGACAGGAAGCAGGAAAAAGAAAAAAAAAATATCTAAAGATGGAAATACTGGTTGTCATTATAAGCAGGCACAGGAGACAAGAAGTTAAAAGAACTGAAGAACACAGATATTTGAGGGAACAGTCTAGACATGTTTTTTATTCTTTGCAGAGACATTTCCCACATCCTTTTGAACTGAGAAACAGAACCATTGTTAAGATTACAAAAACCACTTGGACACCTAGAATGGCAAATGTAAGGTTCTTTTTGAGTGTCATGTGTTCAAAATAGCTCTTGCAAAAACTTCTATGATGTGTAATTTGGCCACAGAATTATCTGAAACTAAGAGAAAAAAATAAAAATTAACGAGGAGGTTTGGTTTTACCTGTTCACCAGGAAGCATCAAAAAGCTTAAAAAAAAAAAAAAAAAAAAGAAGAGGCATAAAATTCTCACTTAAAAGATCAGCTATTAGAATTGACTGTTAAGAAATATTTTGGTTACAAAACTGCTTTCCAAGCTTAACAGATAATTGCTTTCAAGGTAGGATACTTATTGCTCATAATGTAGTATCTATATATTATTTGTAATGGAAGTTACATTGGTGCAGATTAAGAATATTTATTGGCACATTCTTTCTTAGTAGTATTTTGTCCAATCATCTCAGATTAATGTAATGTTGATGAATGTGAATATGTATACTCCATCATCATTCATTAGAGAGTTAATATAGAGAATACCCATAAAATTGGCAACTTGGTGAAAGACTCATTTATTAATCTATAAACAGGATGTCGATCTATCTATTGTTGCCACAAAAAGTCTTCACAGGGTAGCTCTTCCTACAGGAAAGGGGGGAAATGTTTCCATGGGTGATTTCTTTGCCTGTATTCATGACTGACATCAATTAAAAAAAATTAGCTAAGCAGACAGAGCCCAAACTTAGGACCACAAAGATTCACACTTCACACCATAGAGAAATGAAGATAAATTTAGTTAATAGCAAAACCCACTGTTTCTGTAAATAACAAGTCTAGTGTAAGATGAAGGTGGCATATGATGATTCTGTGACACTTCATACATCTGTTCAGATAAACCTATTTGATTATTTAGTTTTCTGGAGAAACAAAGGATTGACAAAAATTTATATCAAAACCCCTAATGGATAAAAATGTAACTGGGAAGTCAAAATATAAGCTTCTAACTAAGATCTTAATAAGTTACAAGCTATTTACTATGTACTAAAATTTACATTAAAATTTTTTAATAAAAATTGTTAACATTTTTAAGTAAAATAAAACACATTTTAAAAACACATACATATGTTTCTTCTTATAACAGATCTTTCCAATATATTTGTGAAAATAAGTTTACTGCCAAAAATTTTGTCTGCAAGTACATGCTTCCAGTTTATGCTAAATTCTTACCTTTTGTTCAGCCCAGTAAAATGACCTCAACCCCAAACTTCACACCCAGAATCTTAAACACAAAAAAGTCATTGAAGATAATATTTCTTTGCATCAGAAGTTTAAATTCAGGTAAATTAAGCAAAACAAAATTAAACAAAAAAACCTCCAAGAAAGTTACCCATTAAAACACCTGTAATTATAAAATCAGCATCCCTTTTGAATTAGGGTTCCTCTAAATTGCCTGGGCAGACCTCGTGCCTTGTAATATTTAATATCAGGAGGAGGGGAATCTACAGAAATCATTTTCCATTTCCTAACAGCATCCGATATCATCGTCACCAAAAAACATCCTGAGCTATAGACAATATTCTAAGATTACTGATATCACTGTCTGACCTTGCTGTAATCTGTTGTGTGGAAGTCTGATTCATTTATTTAGCAGTTCAGCAAATGTCAGAATAGCATGTCTGGAGCAGATTATTTCCCACAGCCTGCTAGAAATGAAATTTAACAAAACTCTTTCAACTCAAAGTGGTCTAAATCATTGGTTGGCCACACCCTCTCCAACCTACAGTTAACCTTTTGTGGACTTCAAGGAGTTCTCCAGTTGTTAGACTTTCTTTACTAAAGGAGTCCCAAATATTCTATTCCTTGAGGGGCATGTTTAACCAACTATCAAAAAGATGTTATTTGGGACCTGTGTTATAGATTCCTGTGTCTCTCCTGACCCACCTCACCCTTTTCCACCTTGCTCCTCTAGGTCCTAGAAGCCTGATTCTAGGGACCACAGGAATGGGCTCCTTTCTCTGTCTGGCATCTGAGAAGCCTCTTCAGGTGCAGGAGGACCTACAGACAGCATATTTACATTCCTCCAGGTCACTCCCAGTGAGGTTGTCTTGAGTGGGTGTATCCTTCCAAAAAAGTCTGTGATCATCATGAGAAAGCCTTCATTACAGACTTTTTATTCTACTTAAGTAACCACTCCCTTCTCTCTTCTTTTTGTTGTAGGGATCTAAAAGGTCCCAGGCTGCTAGCCCCCAGTCTCTGTACTTTCTCTTATGGTTCTTGTACTCTCTTCCCATACCTTCACTATCTATCCCTTTGCAAATAAATTCTCCTTCATATACCATGAGTTGAGTGAATCATCATTTCCTAGTGAAATTGATAACAACATCCTATTTTGACCAATCTAGCTTGAATTTGAGAAAGGTTCATCTGAACCTTCTAGAACTGGAGGGTTGTTTGTCTAGTTTTCCTTTCTCTATAACATATCCATGGTCTTGAGTTAAATAATGAAATAAAAGTAAAAACCAAAATTGTGAACACTCTCAGCTCAAGCCATTTTAATGAGTATTATCAAATACTTCTTTCTCTGGTTCTTTTTGGGAGATGGCTAACACCTAAGAATCTGAAATTATTGCTCATTAACTGTCTGGATCTACACCCAAGGTAAAGGGATAAAAAGGAAAACAAGCCAAATGCTTTATTATCTTGGGTCCTGTCCATTATAAATGACAAATGATAGCTTGTTAGGTGAAAACGACCTTCTCAGCACTGAAATGGCTTCATTTGGTTTATTAGCTACAAACGAAAACTAAGGAAGGACCATCTAGAAAGTGACTTGCAAACCTTATTTTCAGCATAATGAAAGATAGGCTCAATAAGCCTGAATCCCCATGTGGCCTCCCAGTCTGTCTAAAAGAAGAACACAAGTAACATGAAGACAAACCTGAAAAGATGGTTAGTAAGTAAAAATGTAGGTCTGCAGCCTTGGAAAAAGATGATGTTTAACTTGCATGAAACTACACTGACCCAGTTGTAAGCAGTGGCCTCACATTTATCTCAAAAGTCACATTATTCTGCTTTATCATGTAAATAATCTGTGTCATTGAACTATTAATAGTCAACAATAAAATGTACCCCAAGGGAATACATACTGGGTTGCTTAACAACCAAGAAAAAATGTAGGCAAGGAAAGAGAAACTCCCAAACTATGTAAGATCTATATAGCTTTGCTGGGAAGTGAGCATCACCTAGTAGGGCCAGACATACATATCTACTACTGGAATCCATATAATTCAAACAAGTGCTTATTTTCTAGGCAGATTAGAGCTTCCTTTTCTCTTCCCTATACATGGACCTGCCCTTAATACCCTGAAGCATCTGGACAAAAATAAAAATCCCTTTGTTTGCAGAAGCCCATCCTTCCCCCTATATCCCTCAGCATGGACTTATTTCATGAATGTATATTTTCTTATGTGCTAAATCTAAAAGGTAGTCTTGTATCTATTTAAAGTCTGTTCACGTCCTACTAAAGTAGAAACTCCTTGGATTCACAGATGCATTTTTGTAAATGCCTTTAAGTGACTTCTTTTTGCTCCTTTTTAAGAACATCCTGAACATCATGCCAAAGTTTTCACTCTAGAAACCTTGCAATAGTCTTCTAAGTTGCTCAAGACTAGCTCAGGTCAACTCCCATTTCCTGTTAGCCTTGACTAGGTGACAGCTCCCATAATGTCCACTCCTGCCACACATGTGACCTGTCAAGTTTCCTTTCACACCATGCCATCTAGCTACCCTCCAAAGTTCTCATCAGCTAGTTGGTAAGACAATCTCTGCCCAGTCAGGTCTATCAACAGGAATTCCTGCTTGGTTTCATGCTGTAGTTCTCAATGACCATCTTTATAGTTGGATTGGGTATCATGAAGGTGGAGGTCCCTCTTAAGAAGATTATACTGTGTGAATAAACTGGAGAATGCCAGACTTTACCTGGGGAGAGGGGTTGCAAATTCAATGCCCTCCAGGGCCATGGAGGTGAAGAAATGAGTCAGGAGGGCCTGGGTTAAGACAAGAGATTTTGACTTATTGGAAAAGACAAGCTTTTTCTAAAGGGGCTGTTGCGACATAATCCATTTGATGCTGCCATGGGAATGTAGGCCTGGTATGCTCAGATCTTTGCAGTTTCAAATGACAGGGATTTGGATTTTTGAAAGACATTGAGCTTACTAGCTTACTAAAATGTATGTGAGATTTGCATCTGGCCCCAGCACTTCACCACTGGAGCTGCCTCAGTAGCCAGTCAGTCCAATGTTCTGGAAAGTCCTCCCCACACCATCATGCTTTCTTCCTGCTGTCACAGCCACCCTCTTTGAAGCTTTCTGAGTCTTCCTCTCTCCCTAATGATTTTCACATCTCTGGATGCTAAGAAATATTCTGGGGGACAACTGCTGCTTTTGTGAATGGAGGGATGTAGAATACAGCTATAAAGGGAGAAAAAAATTAAGCAAGTTTGAAGATGAGATCCCAGCAGGATTTCTTTTCTTTTTTAAAAACATTTTATTTATTTATTCATGACACACACACACACACACACACACACACACAGAGAGAGAGAGAGAGAGAGAGAGAGAGAGAGAGAGGCAGAGACATAGGCAGAGACAGAAGCAGACTCCATGCAGGGAGCCCAATGTGAGACTTGATCCCGGGACTCCAGGATCATGCCCTAAGCTGAAGGTAGATGCTCAACTGCTGAGCCACCCAAGTGTCCCCCCACTGCAGGATTTCTTAGACTAACAAAGAGCAGAAAGAAGAGTTACAGTGTGAATCCACATATAGTAACAATTGCTAATGCCAGAAGCAGTGGCCAATAATTATTGATCACTTTTTAAGATGCCACATGGTTTTCTAAGTGTTTTAATGGGCTAACTTCTATCTTCCTATGATCCTATGAGGGAAGTGATGGTTTTTCCTCTTTAACAGATGCTACCTCAGCACAGAGATGTTAGGATCCTCCCCAAAGATCATACATCTGAAGAGTGGCAGGCAGCAGCATGTCTCCAAAGCTACTATGCCATATTCCCTGCCTTACACTCTTTCCCCACAGCACCTCTGTCACCCCACTGCAAAGTCTTGGCTCAAGTCTTTGAGCCAAGTGTTTCAAAGCCTGAAACACCTTTTCTACATATACCAATCCAACCCAAAGGGCTAAATCCTCCCATGAAGATTATCTTCTTGTGGCTTTAAAATGTGTCCCTAAATTCCTTAATATCCTCCCTTCAACATGTAGAGCTTTACCTCCTCCTGACTGAGAGCTAGCCTACGTGATTCACTTCAAATAAGAGAATATGGTGGAAAAAGCAGCTTCTGAAATCAGGTTATAAAAAGTACTGGGGTTTCTTTCTCTTTGCTCTCTCTCTTTCCCTCCCTCTTTTTTCTTTTCTTCCTTCCTCTCTCTTTCTTTCCCCCTCCAGCCCTTCCCCCCCTCCCTTTTTCTTTGTTTCTTTCCTTCTTTTTTCTTTCGTTCTCCTTGGTTGCTCACTCTGGGGAAAGCCAATGGCCATGTCATAAGGACACTCAAGCAGTCCAATGGAGGGTTCTATATAGCAAGACTCAGGACTCCCTCCTGTCAATGGCCACGTGAGAGTCACAGTGGATCCCTCTGCCTAAATTAATCAAGTCTTCAGATGACAGTAAACTCAGCTTACTTTTTTATTACAATCTCATGAGAGATCCTGAGGCAGAACCACTCTATAAATAAAACTATTTATCAAATAATCACAGGTTTGATTGCTAGCTCATAGGCAATCAAGGGTAGACTTCAGTAATGGTTTAAGCAGCTTTAAAAAAATATTATGAAACTGAGTTGTTTCGACAGAAAATATTTAACATTTTAATTTATGGCAGATCCCCAAATAAATATGGATGTAATTTTACCACTTACTAACTGTATATTAGAGTGAAGACAGTCATCCTCTGTCATATTGAGATATACTTGCTGATATGCAAGTCTGAGGAAATGACATGGGTTTATATTCAGTAAGAGGATGATTTTCTTAAATTTTATTTGAGGATAAACTCCACTGTGATGATATTGTTTTAGAATGTGTCAGCTATTTTTTGTTTTATGGATAGAAGATAATTTGATATACCATTAATAACTTATTTATCTGAAAAGAGTATCTGGGTTGTTTTCTAAAAAGCTGTTACAAATGTCTTAAGTACAATGTGTGTTAAATGAGAAGTACTATGGAATTAATATCACAATTCCATCTTAACAAAATTCCAGTAAATCATCTAGATTTGTTAAGAACATTGACAAGTATAGGACTATCCACATAAAGTTTAATCAATTGCATGATGAAATCTACTTTAAAACACTGATAATTTTGATTGTGCTTAGTATAGATTCTCAAAAATGATTAAAATATGCAGTATAGTGTTACATAAGTGAAGTAAGGCAAGATCAATATGAAACATAATTATGACAGGTATCCACTAGAGGCCAGTATAATTCAGCAGAGAAGGAATTTATAATCAATCCCTATGGAAAAACTAACATTATTTCTTCCACTTTAAAGTGGAGCTCTTGTGAATTGGAGGAAAAAAATGATGAAGAAAGCTTTTCTGATTCTCTGAAGAGGAAGTTTCAAAGGATAAGAAAGATGAGTTGAGAAAGGATGAGTCATGAAAAATTGGGGAAAAGAGAATTCTTGTCTCCAAAAAAACAAAACAAAACAAAACAAAACAAAACAATACTACCATAAAATTTTGATGTTTCAACAATGTAAGCATAAATTTTCAACATACCTGGTTTAACTATAAGCCTTTCCATAAGTGTTTAATTTGGCAATGATTTTAGAAATAATTAAAGACCTAAAATATCTATAAAGTGCCACAGTCATCTTATTTTCAGAGCAACAACCCTTGCTAGCCCCAGACAACGTCAAGAGTTTTGAAGAGGGGTGGAAAAACTGTACATTTGCAATTCCTTTCCCTTAAACAATTTTATTCAGAACAAGTACCTCCTCAAACATGGAATAATTCACATAAATTCATCTAGCACTACATTCATACTATGTAATACTTAATAACAGTACTACATCATGCTTATAATACTTTTTAACAAGAAACTGAACCAGCTTCTCAAAACTAAGAACGGGAGTAGAAATGAAAATGTGCTTCTTTAGTAAAGCTTAGACAATAATAGTGGTAGGGTCTCACGTAGGAGATTTAACTTTAAGACTGAACCATTTAACATATAACCCACAGACACGTTCTCTTCCCCCTCTCCTCCAGCAGAGGAAGGCGTCTTATATATTGTGGACATGCTGAGGAGATTAATGAACCATAAATGAGCCACTAGAGCTGGACTGGACCTGAGAGGTCAGCCAGCGACAGCCTGGACACTTTCAAAGAGAAGGAGTTTCTTCCTTTGCATGGTGGCCCATTAGACTGTCAAGGCTATAATTGATTCAAAATTATTCTTTGATCCTTATATTGGGGGACCTCACTCAATTTACAAAATGATGTTTTGGTTCCTGAGGTTTAAAAGAGGGAGAAGACACAAAGATGCATAACACATAATCCTGACTTTGAGGAGACATAAAATTATACTCATGAGAATCTGATTTGGACCTCTAACCCTTAAGCACTGGTCCTACCAGTTATTAGCTGTGTGAATTAGTTAACTTCTGTGGGCCTCACTTTCTTCATCTGTAAATGGGGATTACAATAGTACCTATCTCATATGGTTGGTGGCAGGATTAAATGTGGTAACTCAAGTAAAACATTAAGCTTAGTACCTGGTAAGGTAAGTACTCAGTAATTGTTATAAGCTATTATTGCTAGACACTATTAATAAATAAATTATTTGATCTTTACCAGACTCCTACGATGTATTTGTTACACTATTTTTAGAGACAGGAGAGTTGATTTGTGAAGTGCCCTGCAAGGATCAGCAGCTAGTCAATGGTCACACTAGGGTTTCAACACAGGTCTGTCCCACTAAAAAAAGCTTTATTCTGCTACAAAAGCTTTTAAACTGAGTTGCTTCAATGAAAAGTGAGGTGAACTCCTGTTCCGTATGACAGTCCATATTACCCTTTTCTGATCTAAATACAGTTAGTGCCAACAGCTAACCACAAGACCCCTACATTCCTATCCACAGTATAGCAAGGGGTCCTGGAATTGGAGATAGTGGCAGACTTTGAAATGTGAAGCCCCCAAGTGGAAACCCCCATCTATCAGTGGACTATCTCTTCTGCTCTCAGACCTCTCTTCCTGGAGTCCCAATTCCCAGTTAATTGCCACCTCTGTAGAGGCAGGGCATCCCTGTGCCTTCAACTGTACCATAGGGGAAGCCTCAAAGGTCTGCTACAGTGCTACAACATGACCTAGATACACGCTAAAGGGTTCTTTTTATATTTCCAAAAACAACCCTCCTTTAGGCAGGATGATATAGTAAAAACCAAACAACCACAGAAATAGCCACACATACACACACACTGGCCTGTTGTGTGTTCCAACTGGAGATTAATAAGAATCAAGGCTATTACTGCTTCCTGTTCCACTGCAGTAAGCCATTTTTTATCTTCAGACACCTATGGGTTTGTCAATAACCATAACTGAGATAAACATGTAAGTCAACTTTCTGTTAAAGGCATGATGCTGTGCTGGGTATTACACTGAGCACATCATAGGTATCAGGTCCTTTCATTCTCAGCACAGTTCAGCTGTTGACATTAGAGGGCCTAGAGGTCACTACCTTGCCCAAAGTCCTATGGCTGCTTGACATCTGAGAGTTTCAACCCAGGCCTATTTGACCATAAAGCCCCAACTCTTACTCAACATGGCACACAGCCTACATCCAGAGCCCCACTATTCTTCCACCTTGAGGGTACGTGAGACTTCACTACTATAGTACAATGTGACCCCAAACCCATGCTAAAAAAAAAGGCCTTTTATATTTCCCAAAACAATCCACCTGCAGTAAAAAAAAAAAAAAAAAAAGCAAAGAAATAAGCACATAAAACATTTCACTGGTAGTCAGGAGGCGGACTTGGGTCTTGACTCTGCCCCAAATTAGATATGGGACCTTGGAAATGTCTCTTCATCTGTCATGGCCTCAACTGCGTCATCTGTTTTGGAAACCCCAGAGAAACGTTCCTGCATAGATGCACTAAATGTATACTTGGGTAATACATGCTAGTCATGGTGGACACCACCAGCTCCAGGCTTTTGTTCCACTGTGACCTGTTCCTGTAAACTTTGTAGTGTTGCAACAAGGAGGGATGATAGAGCTACATGGAAAAGAATGGGGATTAGAAAGCCAATATTTGGTCATCCACCTCTATGTCAAATTTGGCTTGCATGGATAAATGAAGACTGAGAAAAAGAGTTGCACACTGAAAGAATTTCACTAGGGTAGAGAGACACTGTCAGAACAGAATTGCAACTTTTGGCACAAATAGGACTGAAAAATAATTAAAATTGGCTTTTAAAAAAAGCCTCTTTGGGTTATGTTTAGGGGCTGAATATTTCAGTAAGAAACATTTCCAATTCCTAGAATTAAAGCAGTGAAGATTTGCACATTAATCAGCTTAAATGTATGTACATTTCTCCAAGGTAAGAAGAAAAGTTTACTCAAATGAGGCAAGTATGTGCAAAACAGGAGGGTCTATCAGCTCCACCTGACTCTGAGACTAATCTTCAAAACTTTTTTTTTTTTTTAAATTTTAAATAGTCTTGAGAATAAAGTATGCCAGGGATATCTGAGGAAAGAACATGCAACAGAAATTCACAGAGATCCTACAATGTGTCTAGCACTGGGTTGAGATGTGGGGATAGAGCAGGTTGGTAGCCAGAAAGTCACACTCTGCTGTTACTCATTTTGTAACCAGTGGTGAACTTGATCTAGAGAATGAGAAAAAGACTTCAAAGGTATAGCTCAACTAAGAATATCTCCTTATAAATGCTAAAAATCCCCATTTAACATCTACTTCCCCACCGATTTAGAATGATATCTACAGGATGACCATGTACTTTTTATTGTCTGTGCACCTTATTAAAAGGGAGGGTAGCTAACACATAAAGCATCTGCAGTGTTTACAATGAAGAAGCTTCTTCATCTATACTAAGAGGGATGGTCAAAAGTCAGAAGTTCATGAGGACACCCGTGACATCAAGCCTCTAGAACTGAGAACAGGAGATAGGGCAATGTGGCCATTACCTTTGGAGACAGACTGATTAGGCTGAAGGTAGGTTTCCTTGCACTGGGCTGCCAAGGCTCACTGGGTCTTATTTAAGGATGGTTAACAGGTGTACCCTGAAGAAAGATTTCATATAGTCTCCTTTAAAGGTTAGGCTGAACTGGTAAGGATACCCAAGTCCACACACTAGAATTCTACTAACTTCATCTGGGCCCTTTCTATGCCTGTCCTTTGATTGTCTCTCCTTCACCTCTTGAAGTCCAAATACCCACAAAATAAACTGCCTTTGTCAATATGTCCCTTTACAAGATTTTGTAAAGACTGAGGTGGAACTTCCTTCTTATTTCCTCCACCGTAAGATAGACTCCTTTAGATATTTTAACATCTCTGACATTGGAATCCATCTTGGAGGGGACATCCTCATGTAGTAAAGGTGTTTTGTTCCTGAAACACTGCTATTAAAAACAGTACTAACATCTTGCAATAGTTGAGATTCTACAACAGATGAAATGCTGCATTTCTGTCATTTAGGTCTTGATCAATAGCAGGACTAATACTAATACTAACCATATACTAGCACTTCTTTTTCTTCTCCAAATTCTTAAAGACTCTGAAGGATCACTTGTGTTTGGCTCACAATTGATAGATATCATTATTTTGTTTTCTCTGTATGCAATCTTCAAGGAATGCTTGAGTGGAATATAAAAGCAAATACTGTCTCATTCAAAAAAGACCATTGAATATCTCTTAGGAAGTCTTTTGCCACTGGTAAACACAGTCCCACCCATTTGGGATAATCATGTAACTTGCCAAAACATTTCTACACAATTCCCCAATCTTTATAATATATAATGGTGAGGGAACTCAGACCACTGGGACCAAAGAAGAAGCAAACAAAGCCGGGTTGAAGGCCAAATTTTATCACTTTTTCTCACAAACTTGATTATCTTCTTGATTTCTCTTTTCTCTTCACAGGGAATTCAGGGATTCATCCCAATTACCCTTCTTTGGATGGACTTACTAAAATGTAGGATGCTGTCTCTGAGTTGCCACTATACAGATATTTATTGGTCAGTGGGATATAGGGAAATATTTAAAAGTATGGCCAATGTGTAAAATTGCCTGGGTTCAAATTCTGGCTTTATAACACACTAGATCTGTGGTCTTGGGTAAATTATGAACCTCCTCTAAGCCTCCTTTCCTTGGTTGCGAAATGGATTATAAGAACAATGCCTACAGGTAAAATAGCCCACAAGAAATGCAAGAGGCTGGCATATAATAAAAGCTCAAATAACTGTTGGGCATTGTTAATATCACCATCCCACCACCTCAGCTCTATCATTGCTCTTGCTGCTTAGTAAAAAAAATTCCAAATAAACCTCACTTCAGTGCAAGAGCAGGTATTAAGGTGATTGGAGTTTTCCTTAGCTTCTTCTTAACTAGATGATCTTAGTTATCACTCTCCTTTTTTCCAATCTGAACAATTTTTTTACCCTCTTTTTGCTGGATCATTCAGGCTAAAAGGCCTTTATTCTCTTTTTTCTACCTTTCCCGCACTTTCCCTGCCTCCAAGAATATGCTCATTATGCCTATCCAGTCACCTCTCTTTCCTCCTCACTTTTCGTCAGATAATCATTTCACATCTGATTAAGTGCTCTGTTAGTTTTAAATTTAATGCCATATAAGATTACTATGATCTATGGCTTCCTAATTGACTCATGAATTTAACTTGTCTTTCTAATTACCCAGTAAAGAGTTTCCTACTCTTATTTGGTATTGCCTTCTTGCACTGAGCAACATTGTGGGAATCCAGAATAAGTGACTGTCACTGAATTGACTCACACCTATTGCTTAACTGTATTAATTATCCCTAGAATTACTATCAGGGATCTTGAAATGAAGTAAGTCTCCACCATACACAGCAGGGCACTACTTGACATTAGGGCTACCATGGGGTTTCATACAGCCTAAAAAAGAACTTTAGTCTCAAAATGAAACCTGTAAAATGGAAATATGTAAGCTCAAATGGAGTTGGATGTATCATCAGAGAGGAATTCTAGTTCAGGAAGACCCTGCCTTCCTGTAATCTAGAACACATCACCTTTACTAACTGACTTACTTAAAATAAGTGACATACAGCTGCTATGTGAAAAATTCTCAACTATAGGATAGTAGAGAATGTTAAGGAGGTAGACTCCATTCTTGTCCAGAGGGATGGACAAGAATGTAAGACTGCCAGATTAGTATTTAAGCATACATTTTCCCAAGCTAATAAACAAATAACCAAAACAAGCAAGGAAACAAACATTAAAACCCCATCATCACTGATTTCACATGTAAAACCTAGTACCATGTTAGGTACTGATTATCACCTATGATCATTAAGGTTGGTTTATATATATATATATATAAAAGGTTGAATGGGGTGCCAGGGTGGCTCAGTCTAAGTGTCCAACTTTTGGTTTCAGCTCAGGTCATGATCTCAGGATCCCAGATGGGCCTGACAACCAGCCTCCTCACTCAGGAGGGAGTCTACTTCCCTTCTCCCTCTCCTTTTTCCTCGCCCCTGCCCCTCCCCCTGCTCTCTCTCTCTCTCTCCCTAAAATAAAATCTTAAAAAAAAAAATGTTGACAGCAAATAGACACATAAGAAAGGACGTGTTGGCTGACAGACTGCTGTTGTTATTATTCACAATGCTAATAAAATCTCTGCACACAAACAGCTAAAAGTCATGTCAAACACCATTTGTTCAAAATGTAGATGTGGACTTATCTGAAATTTACTTTTGCATTAACTAAGAAAAAGAATTTGCTAAGTAAAGAAATATTGAAGTAAGATTACAAAGAACATAGTTCATACACTTAGGGAAACAAATTTTTCTCTAGCATCAAAATATCTCATTTATAAATACTTGACTCCTTAATAATAGGACATTCCTTAATGTTAATTTTATTGATTGATTGATTGGTTGACTGCTGTTTGGGATGCTTTATTTCACTGCAAAAGATAAACAAAATAGGCTATTAAAGGGAGCATTAGAGATCATTTGTAATAAAAAGGGTTATTAAATCTGACATTATTGAGAAACACTGTTATAGACAATAAATGCCTCATAATTAGAACTTATTATAGTATAATCAACATATAACATTATATTAGTTTCAGGTGTACATATAATTCAGTATTTTTATATATTACAAAATAATCACCAAAATAAGGTTAGTTAACATTGTCACCATACATAGTCCCCCAATTTTTTTTCTTGTGATGAGAACTTTTAAGATCTATTCTCTTAGCAACTTTCCAATATACAATACAGTGTTATTAACTATAGTCACCATGCTGTGCATTACATCCCCATGATTTATTTTAACCAGAAATTTGTACCTTGTGACCCAATTTAACCACCCCACCTAGCCAGTTCCAACCTCTGGCAATTACCAATCTGTTCTCTGTATCTACATGCTTAGAATTTTGGTTTTTGTATTTGTTTTCATTTTTAGATTCTACATATAAGCAAGGTTATGTGGTATTTGTCTTTCTCTGACTTATTGCATTTAGCATAATACTCTCAAGATCCATCCATGTTGTCACAAATGGCAGGATTTCATTCATTTTTTGGCTGAGTTATATTCCATTGCATATATACACCACAGTTTCTTTACCTATTCATCCATTGATGGACACTTAGGTTGTTTCCATATTTTGGTGAATGTAAAAATGTTACAAAGAACACACGAATGCATTTATTTTTTTGAATTGGTGTTTTTGTCTTCAGATAAATACCCAGAAGTGGAATTATGAATCTTATGATAGATTTATTTTTAATTTTGGAGGGACTCCTCACACTACTTTTCCCCAGTGACTGCACCAATTTACAGTGCCACCAACAGCACAAAGGTTCCCTTTTCTCCACATCCTTGCCAGTATTTGTTATATCTTGTCTTTTTATAAGACCCATTGTAATAGGTGTGAGGTGATATCTCACGATGTTTTTCATCTGCATTTCCCTCATGACTAGTAATGTTGAGCATCTTTTCATGTACCTGTTGGGCATCTGTATATTTTCTTTGGAAAATATCTATTTTGATCCTCTGCCAATTTTCTTTTTTTTTTTTTTTATTTTTTTTCTCTGCCAATTTTCTAATTGGATTGTTTGGGAGTGTTTCTGCAAATGAGTTGTATGAGTACTTTAAATAATCTCAACATTAACCCCTTATCAGATATATGATTTGCAAACATTTTCTCCCATTAAGTAGGTTGCCTTTTCTTTCTTTTTTTTTTTTTTAAGGTTTCCTTTGTTTTACAGAAGCTTTTTATTTTGACATAGGCCTACTTGTTTATTTTTGTTTTTGGTGTCAGATTACAAAAAAATCATCACCAAGTTCTGCATTAAGGAGCTTACGACCTATGGTTTCTTCTAGGAAGTTTGTAGTTTCATGTCTTATGTTCAATCTTTAATCCATTTGAGTTCATTGGGTGGAGGGGGGGTGGACATATGTGTGAAGTGGTTCAAAATGTAAAAATATATATGTAAATAAATAAAATAAATTTTCCTCTCTATAGTAAGTCAAGACCCAGGATTCTCAGATTACTGCAATTACTCATTTGAACAACAGAAATTGAATATACACTAAATGCTGGTGCTGGTATATATACCAGGATCCCTGTTTACCAGTAGAGATCAGACATTGAGTAAATATAAATACAAGTATTGTGTTACTAAGAAAAAGGGTAGGGCACTAAAAGTGTTCATGGGATGGTAATTTATAATTTAGATTGGGCTGGTCAGAGAAGGCAGTGGCAGTGTTTGAGCTCAGTAACAAGTGGGGGAAAATTAGATAAAAATGCATGAATAAATAAATAAATAATAAAATAAAATAAAATAAAATAAAATAAAATAAAATAAAATAAAATAAAATAAAATAAAATAAAATCAGTAGCAGAAGAGGTCTACTTGACCAAAGATCATCTGCCCACCCTAAATAATAAAAAATAATAGAATGACATTTGGTATGTAATTCACAATAGGATCTCTTCCTGCTTACTGATTATATTTTATTATTTTATTTTATTTTTAATTTTTTTAAAGATTTTTATTTATTCATGAGAGACACAGAGAAAGAGGCAGAGACACAGGCAGAGGGAGAAGCAGGCTCCATGCAGGGAACCCGACATGGGACTCGATCTGGGTCCCCAGGATCATGCCTTGGGCTGAAGGCGGCGCTAAACCATTAAGCCACTGGGGCTGCCCGCTTACTGATTTTATTATAGTAAGATTGAACAAAAAAGTTCTGTCTTTTATCAGAGAAGACAGGATTATTTTTCTCTAAATAATACTTTGATGACTAGTAATAGTTGCAGTCACCTAAATCATAGATATGTATTTTATGTTTTTAGTACTCTTCTCTTTCTAGCAAAAATTATTTTCCCTTGGAAGGAGCCTACCAATTCACATGTGAAACTAAATCTATTGCTGTGAGATCAGATTTTAAAATAACTTCAAGGAGGAGAAGCCCTTAACAGGAGAGTTAACAATAGAAACGAGGTCACCAACTTAAGACCTAGACTTTTCTTTATTGTTCATGGACACAAATGCTTGGTTTCCGAAGTGCATTGTTATCAAGGAAGCAACTGGACAGAACTATTTCTTTGGGAAAATTATATCCCTGACACTAATGCAGTCAGTTCAACTTTCAAACTGAAATTACTATAAACAAGTAATAATCACTTAGGGGTCAGCAACTGGCGGCTCGGTTGGGCAGTGGAGACCAAGTCTGCTCTCCCTGGGCGGTATGTTGAGGGCAAGTGACCTTAAGAATAGCAGAAAGGGATGATGGATGGTCAGCTCAGACTCCCTTTGTCCCAATAGCATTTTTCAGCTGTCAAAAAGCGATCTAGCAGGGCCCAGAGTTAACAATGGGAGACCACCTGGGGGGCTAACTACCTATTCAACTATATCCTTTGCAGATGACAGCAGCATCTTTATTTTTATATCTGGCAATACTGAGTTGCTAGTCATTGTTCTGTTAGTTTATTAAACTTTTTAAAATAAACAAGCAGCAAGTAATTGGCTACATGGTAGAGGAGGCTGAGAATTCCTTATAGACAACAAATGATCTTAATAAATGCTAAATCCCAGGTGCTTGGGTCAGTGCTATAGGTGATAATGCTCATTTTATGATCACCAAAACCTACTCTTAGAGAAAAACTTCTACACTATGGTAAAACCATGGGCAAACAGTTGTGAAGGGAACTTTCTGTGGTCAGTTGTGAAGGTTTAGCTACACAAATGATTTATCTATTCCAAATCCGTCTAAGGGCAGAAATAGAACTGTGGTTATTTCTGTAACCCTTCCACCTTGAAGCCCCTTCCCATAATACCAAAGTCAGAGTTTGAAAAGGAATGGTATCTTGATATGCATTTATTGAACTGAATTAACTTACAAAGGATGTCAAATATCTCCTGAGTTTGCTTCATAAATTTTCAAATGGGTAAGAAATAAAATTGAAGTGGTACCTTATCATGTTGGGCAGTTGTGCTCTGAAGAAGAGGACAGTCTGTGTGTACTGTCTGTCCATTTCACTGTATTTCTAGGGGGAAATTGCTGGTAGCCATTTCCTCAAATAAAGGTTCAAAATAGCATTTCCATAAAAGCCAACCACTTTATAAAATACTGCTCTATAATCATATTAAAAATCCTAAAGTTGACCTCCAAGAAAAGCCACTTCATACCGCTTCCCCAAACCCTTGCTTAATGAGTTCATAAAAATATTTAGCTGAAATGTTACTTGAAGTTTATTTTCTTATTCCACTGACCAGGATGAAAATAACAAATTTCATTCAGTTAAAAGGAATTTTGGATGGAAGGTATGATGCTCAACGATGAAAGGTTGGGGAAGTAGAGGACAGGTGCCAATGGTGAAAATATTTTCTAGGTATAGAAGAGAGGAGAGAATGACCTGAGATGAAGTTATCGAGTGACTTTCTATGTTTAGCCACCGTGTGGAGAAGAAAGGCTATTTCTTCCCGAAGAACTGGTAAGTGAGATAGAAACTGAGTAGTGAGGTGAACTGAACTTAACATGTAAGCTGATTAAGCAAACTGCATGAACACCCAGAAGAACAGACAGTTCTTCAGGGAATTAATAATAAATGCAGAGATTGGATAAATTAAATTTAAGGTCTAAAGACTAAAGTAGGGTCTTATTAGCCAGGGATTGTAAGGTGCAGGATTTATCGAAAAGGGAATTAATTTGCAGTGAGACGCTGTTAAGTCCAGCTCTACAAAAAACATCTATAACACACACCTTTTTAACTATCTACTTGCTGGTTTCATAATTAGTTTGACTTCCATTCATAAAAAAAAAAAAAAATGTCATTAAGAAAGCTTTCTAGGGGCACCTGACTGGCTCAGTCAGTAAAGCATCCAACTCTTGTTTTCGACTCAAGTCATGATTCAGGGTCATGGGACTGAGCCCCAAGGTGGGCTCCCCACTCAGTGGGGAGTCTGCTTGAGACTCTTCTCTTTCTCTCTGTCCCTGTCCACATGCATGCATTCTCTCTGTCTCTAAAATACATAAGTAAACAAATCTTTAAAAAAAGAGAAAAAAGCTTTCTATACCTATGGGAAGTCTGTCTAATTGAGCAATAAGAACAAATCCACAAATGCCATTACAGACCCAGAGACTGACCATGTACATGGGAAGACACAGGTCTCAGGAGTGCTGATTTCACATCCTCAAATCATTAAAGAACAAATAATTGCTACATATGCAAATTGGTCACATGAAACAATCAGTTTAAAAATGTCTTTGAAAGGTGACAAAGTACACACACATACACACGTGTGAAAGATGATGATCATAACTGTTGAATTACAGAATCATGAAACTAAAATAAGTTCAATACTGAATACAGGGTACCAAATAAGGAGATATCCAAATTATTTTTGAACACTTGGGTAGGCAGGAGAAAACCAGCAGTGAAATTTTATAATGGTTGGGGAGATGGGTGATGGTGGTGAAATGTGAATACAAAGCAAATACTTCAATTTAAAAAATGCATTCCTTCTTTACTTATTATTTTTTGCATATATGGGCATATATGCCATGTGTCAGGATGAATGAAATGCAGAGGTTTCCTTTCTTTCCTCTTTCCATTCCAAATAAATGGGTAAGATAACTATATTCAGGAAGGGCTGGGTCAAGTCCAAGGTCATACATTATATTGTTCTCAAACATGCATTCTTCATGTGTCCCATCCATTGTGGGTCCATCATAACTAACTGATAATAGTTAAATATATAAATGTATGAATAATTCACTTGTGTTTCTAAATGAAGTACAAAAGATTCAAGGTCAACCCTATAATGGCTATCTTTTCTGTCACTTACCTATAAATTTGCTTGAATGGAGAACTACAATAACCTCTCTCCTCCACTGGGTGGTGTACCTACAGCTGATGCAGGTTGGAGGACCAGCTTCCCTATGATTCTTAGTAAATCACAAGTGTACTTGAATTAGCACAGTTTGCTACCTTGTAATATTGACGTCGACCCAAACAATGTACTTTCAGGATCTTTTAACAATTATTTTCCTTTTGTACAAAACATTGAGAGAATAAGTTTAAAAGACTATATATACATATATCCTTCAATCCTTTGCTTCAAATGCAGGTTGCACTGGGATGAAGCAGAAAATATGTATTATTAACATCAGCAGTTGTTAATGGTAGTAATGATAATACGTTATCTCTATCACACAGCGATAATGGGTTTTTTATTATTAAAGTAAGTTTCAGCCTTTATTTATAGACATCAGTTAAGTGAGAGAAAATGAAAATGCAAAATTACTACACAGCTCAAATTGAAGCAGCTCTTAAGACTCAGTGGGGAAAATGTATATGCATCATCATACAGATTAAAAAGAATACACAGTATTTTAGCCCATTATAATGTCCACACATATGGGCTCTAAGGGTATAGGAATAGAAAGCCTAGTCAAAATAAAGGAAACAGTATTTTATGAGGTGACTTTTTAAAAAGGAAAATGGATTCTAAAAGCAATTGGTTTTTTTAAACTAAGTACAGACAAGAGAATACTATATGCTATTTTCAATTAAATAACCTTACTTCGAAACAAATATGCACATGGCCAAATAGGATTTACACTGACCATTTAATATAGTTTAATATTCTCTTCCTCTTGAATCCTAGAAGCAAAGCTCTACTAATATTGTCTGAAACACGACTGTATGAAAAATGGTACCCCCCAAAAGTGGCATCTGAAATTGTATTTGCTGTCAGAAAGATGCATATGCTCAACTACAGATGTATTTTTGAAAACTTGGAGTTCTAGTAAATTTGGTACTCTGAAGACTATTCCATTTGGTTTGACCAATTTGGAAAATAAAATAAAATGCAAAGAGTGAAGGTTAGTTTTAAGCATCACAGAAACACATGTAAGTAAACTCCTATCTTAGCAAAGCGTTTCAGGTAATTTTAAGAACAAAAGGCTCAAAGTGGGGATTAATCCCTATTTTTCCAAACACAATGCCACTGCTAATAACAAATGAACATGAGAAAAACAAAACAAAATTAAACCCCAAATCTTGCTTTGTTGTAGTTCTTATAGGAGAAAATGTGTACAGTTCTAACTAGCCTGAAGCAATTTAATGTCTCTGCTCAACAGCCCTTGTCTAGACACCCACACTACAGTGACCAGGAGCAGAGGCCAAAAGAGAGCCTCATAGGAGATAGTATCGACCACCATGGAAGGCATCAACATACTACAGAAACGACCAGAAGAGAGAAGGTAAACTGACAGTGAGAAGACAAGACAGCAAAGCAACACTGACTGCGTTTATAAAAATCTTATCACCAAATAAGACCAACAACTCAAGTCTTCACTAGTTGAAGTTTAGATCTGGGGGAAATGAACTAGCAGATATATCCTAGTAAAGTCTGTTGCCTAAGTTACAGGACTCATACTAAATTGTTACTAAATTGTCATCAATAATATTACTATGGATTAACATGGTACTTTGCCCCTGCAAGTACCAGGTAAAAATTCATCAGTTTTTATTTTGTTATAATGATATACAATCACTATACAAATTCTAAATATGACATAATTTTAAATCAAATTATTATTTTCCTTGGAAGTTTTTAATTACACACACACTCACAAGTTTTTCTCCTTAAATAAACACTTCTCAAATGCTACATGTATTTAAACACCTACATATACTTTGTCCTTTTCCTTTGTTTTTTATTTCTCTTGCTCTTTCTACTGGTTTCTCCATTATAAAAAAATACAGAATATCAGCAGGAAATAGAAAAACACATAAAAATAGACCAAATCATACATACTCCTAACACTCAAAGACAAAGAGTGTCATTATTTTGAATATTTCAAAGAGAAGACTGATGTCAGGTGTAGTTAAAATCATACTTACTGTGTGTGTAAAAAAAGAAAAGAAAGAGAGGGAAAGAATGAGAGTCACCAAGACAGAAGCCATAGCCTTTTCATAACCGAATCTTTCATTTCTCTTTGGTAAAAATGAATCACTGGGTTCAAGGAGGGTATTGCATAAGAGCATGAATATCAGAAGATGGGATCAATCATTAGAAGCCATCTTGGAGGCTGTCAAAAGCAACACTATCTTGTGCTAAACATCTTTTTAAAAAAATTAACTTATTTGTTTTAGAGAGAGAGAGAGAGAGTGCATGAGTAAATGTGAGTGGGGGGAGGGGCAGAGGGAGAGAATCTTCAAGCAGATTCCCTGCTGACCCAACATGGGGCTTGATCTCAGGACCATGAGTTCATAACCTTAGCTGAAACCAAGTTGGACACTCAATTGACTGAGCGACCCAGGTACCCCAACATATTTTTGCATCAAAAATTGGGCACTATTTCTTAAGACCAAATTGTAGAGATGGGTTATGGGGCCAAATGGCATAATAATTTTTAAGGTACTTAATGGAGTCACCATCCTTCTGTGTTAGAGGGATACACTCTACCTGGTAATACAACTTATTCTTTTAACCGTTGTTGAATACTATTCAATAATAAGTTATTATAGATGTTCTTATCCATAATAATAATGGTATCAGTCTACAACTTCTTTGCATTAAGTCTGGTTTTATATCAGGTGTAGATACTTCATTCAAAAAAGGAGGGGGATTTTACAAAACGTGACAGTTTGTAAAATACAGATTTGAGCAAGGAAAATTTTACACATCTGATACTTTGGTTGGGTATAAAGTTCTTAAGGAAGGATGATGATGAAATTCAATTATGATTATCATAACTTAATCACTACCATTATTGAGCTCCCAATGAATCCTACTTTTCCATTTTATGGATGAAGAAATGATGCTAATATATAGTATGAAGATTTTAAGGATATGTCCCAAACTTCTCTGATATTCCCTTGGGGAGATGAGACTTACTTAAGACTGGGCTGGACTTTGTGACTCACTTCCAGTAAGCATAAATGTCCCTTCTGAGATTAGATTATTAAAAAAAAAAAAAAACTGTGGCCTCTATCCTCTGTGTGCTCTCTTGCCATGTCACAAGCAGCCCTATGGAGAGGGCTGGGAAGGCAAGGAATTAAAGCATCCCACAAATATCCAGATGAGCTTGAAAGTATATGTTCCAAATACTTCAGGGCCTATAATCTCGTAAGAGACCCTGAGTTAGAACCATTCGGCTAATTTACTCCCATTTTCCAGCCTGTAGAAAATAATAAGTCATAATAAGTGTTATTTTAAGCTGCTAAATTTGTATTGTCACAAAGCAATAAAAAGTAACACATAATGGGATATGCCTAAGGTGACACAGCTGAAAGTGGTAGAGTTCAAGCTTTCAACCACTTCGATACACTTGCTGTTAGGGAAGCTGGACCGAGCATTAAAGGAGTTAAGAGAAGCTTTTAGAAGTCTTCCCCTTGCTCTGAATGAAAAGAAGAGAAATAGAGTGGCAGCCACTGGCATTTTATTACTTAATTGTATCTTGGTCTGAAATATCTGAAATATTTGTCAAATGGAAGTGTCTTTAAAGGTTTGGTTACCAAAAAACCAAAAACCATTAGAGAAGATCAATCAAGTTTTTGTTTTGTTTTGTTTTGTTTTGTTTTTTTCAGTTGTCTTCTTTCAAATCCCAACAGAATCTCCTGGTCCAGTGGTTCCCAAAGCATGGTCCTTGGACCAGTAGCCTGAGTATAGGCCTGGATCTCCTTTGAAAGGCCCCAGAGCAGGCCACTGAACTGGAATTTCCTGAAGGTGGGCTCAAGAATCTGAGTTTTAAACAGGCTTTCCAGGAGATTTTTATGCACCCAGCAGTTTGAGAAGCACCACTCTAGATTTAAGATTTGTGAAAATGGCAATGGCTCCCCTACAGCTTTATGCCTGTTATGGCTCAAAGCATTTTCAAGATGAGAGCAAAGGCTTTGGGTGGCCTTCAGCCTAATTAAAATGTTTAAAGAGATTTAATTACTAAATGCCAACCCATACAAATGTAAAGAACTTTCCTACGGAGACTGTATGATGAATTGAATACATTTTTTAATCAAGTGCTTGGCAAGCAGTATGGGTTTTCTTGTTTGTAAACAGCTATACTAATGCTAAACATATTTATTCAAAACTTGACAAGAAATATTGCCCTGTAATTAATCATTTCCCAGTCCTAATTCAGACTAAATAAAAATACAAATCCAAAATGTGTATCCCCTTCTCAATAGAAGAATCACATACATAAATAATAATTAGATATATCTGGTATATACATATGTGCAGGTCTTTTTAGGCAAAACAATGTCAGATACTGAAAGCACATTGGTCATGAAAAGGACATTTTGCATTTTTATAAAAAGATATGTAGCTAAGAAAATTACTATTCATTTTAACTATTTTTAATTTTAAGTTCGTTTTTTTAAGATTTAAGAGAGAGAGAGGGAGGGAGAGAAAGAGTGCTCACAAGCTGGGGGGAGGGATAGAGGAAGAAGGAGAAACAAACACCCTAAGCAGGGAGCCCTACAGGGGAGTGCCAGGACCTGAAGGCAGAATCTAACCAACTGAGCCATCTGGGTACCCCTTCAATTGTAAGTTTTTAAAACCCAGATTATCTATTAATTACAGACTTCCATTAGTGGTTTTTTAGTAAGAGACAAAAATTTAAAGAATCACCTATGTTTGATTAAAGCTAAAGATTAACATTAGTTCTTCAAACAAGTTTTAAAAATCATCATTAGCAATTAGCTACTGAAAATACATTGTACTTTGGTTCACTAGTTTTATTTAATGTATATTCTCAAGATGCACATGTTCACAGGAATCGCTCTCAACTGGATAGCATGCTAAAATTCAAGGTCTATAAAACTGAGTTAATTCTTAAAAAACTGTTTTACTTACTCCCTTCTAAGGATTTCTACCTCATTTCCCAAGTACAATAATACTAGAAGTACCATAATACACTGCAATTAAATACAAGATGCACCAGAAAACTGAACGCCAGCAATGAGGAGAAATGTTATCAAGAAAAACAATTGTTTGAATATAAAAAATAGTATGATTTGGGGGCATCTGGATAGCTCAGTCAGTTAAACGTCTGACTCTTGATTTTGACTCAGGTAATGATCTCAGGGTCCTGGGATCCAGGCCAACATCTGGCTCCTCATTCAGCAGGGAGTCTGCTTGAGATTCTCTCTCTCCCTCTCTCTCCCTGCTTACACAGGCTCTCTCTCTCCCTCTCTCTACCAGGTAAATAAATAAATCCTTAAAAAAAATTGTATGATTTTGTAAGTATGTATGACTGGGGCTTTCCCCACAATCTTTTCAATAATCATTGAGCAGCAAGTATTAATGGCAGGCACTAGGACAGATAGAGTTCACTAAAAAAGTAAATAAACTTCTGTTTTGAATGTAGGGGTGGGAGGGTAGTGTGAAGGAATGTGTGTGGGCTGGGAAGGAATACAGACAAAGACAAGCAAAAATAAGCAAGATAGTTGAAGAGGAAATCTGAACTCCCACCACTGGAATATTAGGCCACTAATGAACTATATTACAAATTAACATATTTGCCAATACAGAAGAAAATTCATAAAAACTTGAGACAGTTTGTTTTAAAAAGTAGCTAAAGTTAAAATATTCATATATTCTTTTAGTAATTTTACTTCTAATAACTTGTCAAAAATATATAAATTCATAAAGATGTAAAGTTAGTGATGTTCGCTGGAAAAAGAAACTATGGAAAACTTATATCCATCAAGATAGGGCTTTGTAATTATCAGATATTCATTTTACGGAATGAAAAGATGCAGGCATAGAAAAGAATGAAGTTGTTTCACATATATTAACATAAAAATATCTCTATTATTAGGTAAAAATGTAAGTCACAGAAGAATATATTTAGGATGGGCCACTTATTTAAAGAACAGTTAAGATAGACACACAATATATTGACACACAAGTAAACACAGCAGTGTGTAGACTTGAGAAGATGTACAACTAAATTCTGCCTATAACTGGTTCAGGGAAACAACATACTTTTAAATTGTTTAAATGGCACATGAGAATACCACATTCCTGCATATGTGTAAAAAAAGTTTCCTCTTTTAGTGGGTAAGCTACAGTCATTCTTATTGCTTGTCTTCGTTCCTGTAGATTCTGGTGGTGAAAAAAACCTCAAATTCCATTGAGCTAGTAATGAACATAAAATCCTCCAATAGACAGATGGAAGTAATATAAAAACACTGCCTAACTTGTTGAATATTTCTTGCTTTTTGTTTTCACAGAAACACATTATTGTATATTTACTTTATAGAAGTGATGTACTTTATAATATATTCCAAATTCTATTAAGAAAATAAAATTCAATGAAGAAAAAGTGACTGTGACAAACAGATTAAAATCTAATCCACAGCTAGCCTAGGTTGGTGTTATCACTCTATTATGTAGCCCCCTCTTATTTCAGGAAAATATATACATAAGTAGATATAAACATATACATACATATACTTTTCTCCCCAAAGAACTATGTCAGTGTTTTCTGAAAGCAAGTAAAGAGTACCGTATCTTAAGCACTAGATGACCAAAAAGCCCTCCCTGAGAAGTTAGCTTTCATAGGCTTTTGAAGAAAATCTGAACATGGGAGAGGCATATGTGGAAGTTCAATAGTGGCCACAGGAAGCCACAAACTATGTTCATTCTGTGGCCAAAGAGCAGAAGATGAATTATTTCTAGAAAATTAGTTCAGACGCTTAAAATTCTTCACTAACCAACCTTTTCCTAGAGCAGCTCCGTGTATAGTACCCCTACAATTTTTTTTTTTCTAACATCAATGCACCATCTGTCTACTCTTTACTCTTTATTGAATATTTTAAAATCTAAATACATTACTCAAAAAGCGAATGGTATCACTATCAATAATAAAAAAGTTGGGGATCCCTGGGTGGTGCAGCGGTTTGGCGCCTGCCTTTGGCCCAGGGCGCGATCCTGGAGACCCGGGATCGAATCCCACGTCGGGCTCCCGGTGCATGGAGCCTGTTTCTCCCTCTGCCTGTGTCTCTGCCTCTCTCTCTCTCTCACTGTGTGCCTATCATAAATAAATAAAAATTAAAAAAAAAAAAAATAAATAAATAAAAAAGTTGTATGAATTACCATGAATTAAAATAATAAAAGAAATGGAAAAAATACAGTATTTTTGTTAAATTCTAGCCAGATATAACCTGCCACTGGCTCTGAGCCAAAGCAAAGTGTTAGAACCATAGTAGCACAGGAGACCTTCTTGAAATTTTCAAGAATTGAAAGGGAAATAAAGAGTGAATAAACTTTCTCATTTGTTTCAATACAGTGCTATGAACATTTTCAAGCATTTAGAGAGGTTGAAAAAGTTGAAAAGAGAACACGCATGTCCCTATCACACTGGAGACCACCAATTGGCATTTGCTCCATTTCCTTTGTCATCTGTCTTCTACTCAGGACTTGTGATTATTTAACACTGTTATTTAACCACCCAGATTTTCTCAAGAATCACCACAGGTCCCCACCTACAATTATGGAAATTCTGGACCATTCCTTAACTCCTTTGCCTACCCAGACAGGCTTGTATCATATATCCAGATGCTTCTTCAGCTTCCTCCCAGTCTCTAACTACTCCCGAACACACAAGTGCACAACTGAACTGAACAAAGGATTGCAGTTGCCAATATTTATAGGCCTTTGTCTGCTAACCAGCATGATAAAAGGTCAATGGTGGCCTGGCTCTAATGCACCCATTTGACCTCACGGTAACTCCAGAAGCTGGATTTTTGAGTACTAATTATATGCTAGGTGTTGTCCCAAGGAACATCCCTTGCCTATCTCCCTATTTCCCCAAAACAGCTCCAGGAGGAAGGACTTCATATTACTCTCAGTTTATGAGCAAGCAAATGGTAGCAGAGAGAAATTTCTCACGTTCTTTCACTGAACCATTCTACTCTCTGTCTCAGTATGCCAGCAGCCTTGATGAAGCACATGTATGTTTCTTCCAACACCTTTCATGATTGCATGCTTTGCAATCTGTGGTTTCTGCTGCTTTAATTCCCTATACCTCTTTTATCCAAGCCTTACTCATTTGTTGAAATACAACTCAATGTCACCTCCTCAGCGACAAGTGCTCAAATATTTTAATAAGTGAGTTAAATAAATGAGTCAATACTTACAAGGTCAAGATTTCTATTTGATAAACTAAGTAAAATGCTAAATCTTTTGGCAAGCATGTCTTTAAACTGCCAAGATGAAAATATTTCTAACATCCAATTTTAGAAAGGAATGATAAAACAAAAATTCAGCAGATCCTAAATAATCTATAAGGGAGTACCTTCAAAAATGTTAAGCTAGGTACTAGCACCTTCATATTATGTTTCCCTCATGGGCAACCCCTTGCTGGTATCCTTGAATTCTGTAGGTTCTTGACACAACAACACAAAGATACTCTATTAAAATGACTCCTCTAATAGATACAAAGTTTTATTCTTTTCCTTATAGTTGTTATTTCTGGGGACAATTATATCATGGAATTAATTTAAAATGGTGGTGAAACCTCTCAGAATGTCTATGATATAAGACTACTTTTTAAGTAATGGATCATAGATTCATAGAGTGTCTGAAAAGACTTTAAAGATAGTATAGTTTGTGGTGTGCTAGTAAACTGGCTCTCTGGAGGGGTGGCAGTAGTAAGCTCTGATATGTAGTGCCTGCCAATTTCCATGGTATAAATAAGCCCACCAGGGCCAATTTCAGGTTACTAATAGTTCAACAATCTGTTCACAAAACTCCTAAATACTTAACACTACTCTTATAATCCAACTCTGTTACTGAAAGGGTGAGGAATCTAAGGAATAAAGAGGATAACTAAATGAATTGTTCAAGGTAGAGGCCCCTTCTCCTCCATAAAAACCAAAACCTCTCCAGGTGCTTCTGATATAAACACGTTCAAGAACCCCTATAGTTCATTCCCTTACTTTATGTTGCCTAGGAGGAGATCTCCATTCCTTCCTATGAACTTGGGGAATGATCAAAATATACATCGATAAATAGCACAAATTATTGTAATACTTTTATTTTTTATATATTTTAATATAATATTTTTAAGCACTGTAAATTTCAAACATACACCATATATGACCATGAATTATACCTGCTTGGACATTTTCAAAACTTTTAGGCCTGCTTTCACAAAGATGAGACTGATATGTAACTAATGCATTGATTTATTTTATTTTTTTTATTTTAAAGATTTTATTTATTTATTCATGAGAGACAGAGAGAGAGAAAGAGAGAGAGAGAGGGGCAGAGACACAGGCAGAGGGAGAAGCAGGCTCCATGCAGGGAACCTGACATGGGACTTGATCCCAGGTCTCCAGAATCACACCCTGGGCTGAAGGCAGCGCTAAACCACTGAGCTACTTGGGCTGCCCCTAATGCATTGATTTTATGTAAATAAGTGCTTCTATGTTGATTAACGGGTAGGCAAGAATTAATTCTCTTAACAGATAAAAAATACTTTTTCTTTTGTCAGTTCATGAAACCCTTTCTTACAGGTAGAAAAGAGGTAACCTTCAGTTAGTCATCTAAATTAATTATCACAAGTTCCTTATCAAGCTTCCTAAATAATTCCACATCCAACTGAGTTCCCCCTCCTTCCTTCTTTTCATCCCTTCCCACTATATTCAAATACTTATAGTCTACCAAGTAGAGACTACTACATCCCACCCAAGACATTCCTGTGTATCAGACATAACATCTAATGAATTCATCTAATTGTCATTCAGCAGCTGAAATTCTATTCCAGTCTGTGTTTTTAAATTATAGTTCAATTAGTAGCTTTGTTTACAAGTCATGAACACCATTTTAATTTTGCAGATCTCATGGATATGCTTAAGAGTCTCCTAGCCAAATCTGTGGCAGTTTACAACTGTGTGATCTCATGTTTTAAAGGAAGCATCTGGTATCATTTCCTTTTCAAATGCAAGCAGAGATCAAGGTGTATAGTAGCCCTCCTTTTCCCTTTCCTTTAAGTTCCTTAAACCTATGACAACCTAGAAATCCATCATTTTCTTTCTTCTGCATTGCCCTTCATCCTCCCTATGTTTCTTTAGTTACTTCTCAGCTTATCAGCAAGGACTGCAACACTGGATTTCAAATGTTACAATGTTTGAGTTATGTGAGCATTTTCTTCTTCAAAGGAATAATGGGAAGAAAATGTTGAATGTGACAATTTTTTTTTTTTTCTTTTTTTTCCTCTCTGGTCAGCTGGCTACAAATTAGAAAGCAAGGGAAAAAGAAAAAAAAAATCTTTCAACACGGTTATCCTCAGGTAGTGGGAAACTCCTAATATTCTTTGATAGAGGACGTGTATCAACCACTTGCCTCCTCAAAAGGCTCTGCCTATCAAAAATTTGTGTTTGCTGGTCACATGTACATTGGTTACAAATGGTACTTCCCAGTTCAAACACAATTCGTGCTGTGAATGTGAGAAATATGTCTAGACACACCCAGAATGCTGTAATGTACTTAGGCAAACTCCCAGGGTTGTCATGGTTACACTTTTATGTTCAGACATGGTAAGCATGTCCATAACTGCCTATTGTTCTTACACAAAACTTATTAAAAAAATAAGATCTTACAGGGCTGACAGCAGCCTTAGAATCAATACACATTGCTTAAACAAAAACCTTAGGCTTAAGCAGATGCAAATTTTTATTTTCATTTGCAAGATTTTATAAGAATTGGCTGAGAACTGAATAAAAATAGCAAAAGAAACATACCATATTATGAGCTCGTGAAGTAAGGAGATAGTATCTTACTCACTTACATATCTTTAGCACTTGGAATGGTACCTGGCACATGTAGCAGATAACTTGAAGCCGAGTTTTGTGGATTAAGAGAAAAAAAGGACACTGCAGAAATCTCTGGCTCATCCTTTGAGTAGCCAGAGATCATTTGGTCCATTCCCCTGCCAGTCAGGCACTACTGTGCTTTTGATATATACTTAGGATTTGGGGTATAAATCATTATAAGCATCTTGCATGTCTGCCTAATCAACCTAATTTAAACCCACTGACTAAAAAGGCAGCTTACTTTCCAGAATCAGATTGGAGGAAAAGAGAACATTTTTTATTTCTTCCTGCTCCTAAAAATGGAAAAATACTCTAAGGTGATGTATACTAATAATGTGAAATACTTTGGTAGGGAGAGTTCGAAGAAATTAACTTTCCAACATGAACAATTTCAATGTTATGATTCTCAATGTTAGGATAAGCACTGTAATCAAAATACACTATAATGAGTTCCAGGTATAGGGTGAAGAAAACCACAGACAAGGGAGAGGTCTTGTTATGGAATGTGGCAGGAAAAGCATAGAAAATGAGGATTAAAGATTTCAAATATGGGTACTTGAAAGGGTGGACCTTTCCATTTTTGTTCCAATCCGACTGGAACTTCACAATATTCTAGGACTTCACCATACATCCTTCCCTCTGCCCTGGGCATATATGGACTACACAGCACAGTTTTGTCCAGTGCTCTTCAAATTTAAGGGGCCATTACCACTGTTAACAGTTTTAGCTATACTTCTATCATTGAAAGTGATAAGACCTCAATCAGGGATGATGATTTACTACCAAGACATCAGTTGGTACGTGGTAGAGCTACTGCAATACCAAGTAGTAATTCCTTGTTTCTTCTTTTGTAGCAGAATCTCAACAGGATCTCAATTTTATGATGTTTTTCACCCTACTTTTCAAGTTGGATTCATGTGACTGCTTTCTGGCCAGTGAGATGTGGGCAATTGTATACTAAGTATGGTGAGGGGCTTCTGGTATCCCTTTGCCCACAGTGTCACTCTTCCCCAATATCTGAGCATAAAACTCATGCTGTGTTACCAATCAAGCAGCAATTCAATGGGTCCAAAAATGTATGGCCCATTATATGCATTATCCATAATACGGGCAGATTTTAAAGAGGGAGTAACAGAACCACAGGAAAACCACATTTTCACAGATGAAATCAATGTTCCTCAAATATTACTGAACAAGTATGTGCCTACTCAGTCCCAGCATAAACTCTCATTCAAAGGTCTTTTCCGGAACACTGGATTGTATATGGATAGTAGGGCAAGATAGAGCTGGTGACAGGAACAGGGCTGCGGTGCTGTCCATGGTATGTGAGGGCACAGGAAAAACACACTCAACTCAAACAAGAGTATGGTAATTTCAGGCTTCATTAGACGCACAGGGAGGTGAAATCAATGCAAGCCAGACAGGAAAGAATCAAAATCGGTATGGAAAGAAAATTTAATTTCAAGCTTCTAAGGAGAGACTATAAATAATGCAAAGTTTAAAACATATTAGCAAAAATAGATCATGGTATCTTTCTCTCTCAAGCAAAACAGCTAAACTTAAAAGTTGCTTGAAGACTTTAAGTTGTGAATATTTAAAAGCAAATGCACATATTTGCCAGGGAGGAAAAAGTGTCTGGAGAGAAAATATTAAAAGGAAAAGTCTGTGATGATAGACACCAATATATTAATGCTGACATGAATGGCTACAGGTGATTTTTTTCTTACTTCTTTATACCTCTATGTATTCCTTGAAAATTTAAAATCATGAATATCGAACTTTTAGAATTAGAAAGACAAATAGCCTTTACAAAAAGAAAAATATTCAACCAGTGTTACAATAATACTATATAAACACTGGACATGGAAGGCTCATCAAATTCAAACATTTCCCAAATATCCTCCACAAAACCATCTAATAATTTGCTCTTAATGAAGGATGGTGCCCTCCCAGTGAAAACTATTTTTGGATATTGCTATTGAGACCAGGGCCTCTGAGTTGTAGACTCCAGCCTGGCTTCTCAGAGTGTAGCTCTCTAGATCAGCAGCATGAAGATCACTTGAATACAGGTGAGGACTCACAAAGGAAGAAAAGAGATTTTTAATTTCTTGCTGGTCTTAAAAATGTAATGTTCTAAAGTGATATACATGGGAACTATAAAGTAATTTTAGTGGAGAGAATATGCAGAAATAACCTTTTAACTTGAACAATTTCAATTTCATAATTCTCAATGTCATAATGATTAGAAATACAGACTCTCTAGCTCCAACCCAGTCCTTCCTAAATGAGAGGATTGAGGAATTTCCTGGAGAAATACTGAATTAGGGGCATTTCTTCTATGCCCTACTGAAAAAAAAAATGTTTCCAGCTGTTAGCAGATATCCCAGAAGTTGTACATAGTGAGGTCTTTAAATGAAGATATCTAGAAATAAAATTATTTAAATGTTCATAACTTCTATATGAAATATTTTCCATCCATGCCTACTTAGTACAATGACAACAGAACAATAAAAATTCTTAGAACTACTACTATAACAAAAGACAGCAGATAACATTCATTGAGCTTTTATGGTGCACTAGGCACAATGGGAGATGTGTGTCTTACTCTGCTATACTGATGTCCCACATTGAACCACATCACCATTTCCTAATGGCCTACTATAGTCCCTCGAGTTCTGGTTGAGTTTGTAACCTGCACGAGAATGTGGTAGAAGAGATGCTACACCAAAGTCCTGGCAGTCTCTGATTTTTCCTTCTTGGATGCCTTGAGGTGTCATGTAATAAGTCAGGGTTTCTCTGTTGGAAAGGCCATAAGAGGAGACCAATGGAGAGACCATGTGAAGAGGTAGTGGCCCTTAGACATGATATAAGCAAGAGTACAGGGGCCCCAGCAATCACAGCTGAATCGAGCCACCAATCAACCTGCTAGCTAAACTACAGTCACAGAGTAAACATCGAGACTAGAAAAAAAAATGTTCACCTGATCACAGCTCAAATTGTTGAATTATGAGGAAACAAAAATAGTTACAGTTTTAAGACATTAAGTATTAGGGTGGTTTGTTACACAGCCATAATAACTGAAACAGTGGTTTATAGATACTCATTTCATTTCGATCTCAAAACAACCCTACAAATGAGCTATTAACAATATCCTCCTGTTTATCCTCTAAACAGAAGGGTTTATCTAATGTGAACAATGCATTTCATCAGTAATTGCAGAAACAGAGGTAGGGATTCCATGTATAAGAACAATTCTATATATTATGCAACACCCAGCAGCACAGTTTCTGATCTGAGGACAGATTATGATCAGACTCTGACTGGCAGTGTGTCTTCTCACCTGGAAAGTAAGCAAACTCAGTGGATGTCTAAGGTCCTCTTCAGATCTGAAATTTCATGGCTCCACTTTAAGTAGTAGTTCTGTACTTGTAGTTCTGTATTTGCTTACATATAGCATGGACTTCATCACAGCCTATCTCACACATGCATGTGTCCTTAGTTGAACAAAGGTCAGAGTGCAGAAAGCATCCTGAGACTATCACATCCCAGCTGCCCAGGCAACCAGAATTATAGAAGCAACCCCAGTGAAGGCTAGAAGGGAAGGGTCAATGCATATTAAAACATTCAAAGCACACAGCCTCTCTAGAATGTCTTTAAACCATCCAGTCTGTCATATAGTTCAAGTCCTTTATTTTAAAAAGAAATTGCACATGTAAATATTACCTACTCCTTTTTAGTCTAATTTGTGTTTAAGAAAGTCTTCCAACATGAAAAACATATGGTTAATCACCTTTGAGACCCAACACAACAAAATAGCCTAGAAAGAGGAAAAGGCTTTTTTTTTTTTATGATTTAAATTGTTATGTGGTCAATCAAATCTAATCTATTCTAATTTATTCATATGGAAGGTCAATTATCCCAAAACTCTTAATACAGCCAGCACCTGATCTTGGTGGCCAGTGAACCATTCAAAGGGCAGCTGGTGTGTGTGTGTGTGTGTGTGTGTGTGTGTGTCAGGGGAAGGAGTATTAATATGAACTAGTTAGCACATTTTTATCTTTTTCTCTATTTCTACTATTTAAGCTAACATGGTCTGCTTGACAAAGTACATTTAAGTAGAGGGGAAAGACACTCAGCATTATTTGAAAACATATTCACTATGGCATTTCTCTAGTTAATACATATGAAAACCCCACCGGATTCACTGTATAACCACCTGTTTGAAGGAAAACATCACATCACAAGGGCTGTAAGGTAATACTGGTACCACCTTTAGAAAAACCCAATACTGAACAGCAGAGCTCACACCACATACTTCTACTGGCACTGAAGTAGCATCAACCACAAGATAAGCAACTGGACCAGAAGTGCATCTGCTGATGGAATGCAGGCAGCAGATCTACTTCACATGCCAATCATTCTTTCCTTTGAAACAATTTCATCTTCAAAATAAGCCTAAAATGCATATTGAGGAACAAAATACATTTGTGTCTTTGCACTTATTATGAAGGCTTTTGTTTGTGGATTTGCTTAAGGATCCAGTTTAAATTTGAGACAACTTATTTATGTTATACTAGAAGAGGAATTTACCAGAAAAGAACACAAATATTGGAAGTATTCCATGGTAAGTGAGAAGAAGTATGCCAAAGCCTTCAGTGGTAAGACTGGATCAGTCAGGAACAAAGAAATAGAGGAACATGAACATACGAGTATTTATTCTCTCATACAAAAGACAGGTGGTATGTAGGCCAGAACTATATGTCACACTCAGACACTTGGACCTTTCTCCTCTCATGCAAAGCTACCAGCTAAGGTTATCTCTTCACGGAAGAGGTCTGGTGGAGCTCCTGCCATTACAAAGGCATTCCGAGCAGCAAGAAGGAACAGGGGAAAAGTAAAAGGCTCCCTCCTCAGCTGCTTTAAGCTTTAAAAACAGCCAGAACAGAAGTCCCTGTCTTACTTTGAGGTACTCCTTACTGGCCAGAAGGCAATCACAAGACCCCACCTAGAGGAAAGGGATGGTGAAAAATATCACAGAATTGACATTCTGTTGAGATTCTGCTACTAAAGGAGAAATACGGATTTTATACTGGATATCCCAGTATCAATTAATGTGTCAGTTAACATCTTGGGAGAAAGTCATCCCTAATTGAGGTCTAGTAATTTCCAGTGTTAGAAATACAGCTAAAAACAATGACAGTGGTAATAATATCTTAAATCTGAAGAACTTCCTTATAAAAGTTATTATATCTGGTTCACACAATAATCACATGATGGTAACAATAAAAGTGACCATAATAATTAATACTGATATCAGAAATTAGTAGCAGTATTTGTCATGCATTGAACACAAGATTTTTTATCACACGCTCTAATAGGATATTTTAACCAATCTTTATATCGACTTTGTGAGGATTCAATGAACTCCATTTCACAGAAAAGTCACTGACTTCATAGATAGGAAGTGACTTTTCTAAGGTTCTACTTCACTGGAAAGAGGAAGAAGTGCGATGGCACAAAAGCCCTCTTGATCACACTGGTAATAATCATGATCCTGGTGGGGTCATTAATAATCCCATTTTACAGTTGAGAAAATAAAGGTTGAAATACAGGAGTGCTTCAGTTTACTATAATTGTACTATAATTTTGAACCAACGGTAGGATTCTGTTTGTAAAAATGATTTTTGTTTTTTTTTTTTTTAAACCCACAGGCTCTTACGAGGCCCAGAGAAGAAGAGAGAAAATCTAGCTTCTCATCCTAGCTCTGTAAGTTAACGGTGATTCTGGTCTGATTGCAAAAATAATACATGTCCACTGAAAAGGAAAAATTCAAACCATATAAAAAAGAAAGAAAGGAAAATCACCCCTGATAAACCACCAATCTGAGAAAATGCAACCAATGTGAACATTTTGGTGAGCATTCTTTTTTTTTTTTTAAATCTTTTTTTTTTTAATTTTTATTTATTTATGATAGTCACACACAGAGAGAGAGAGAGAGAGAGAGAGAGAGGCAGAGACATAGGCAGAGGGAGAAGCAGGCTCCATGCACCGGGAGCCCGACGTGGGATTCGATCCTGGGTCTTCAGGATCGTGCCCTGGGCCAAAGGCAGGCGCTAAACCGCTGCGCCACCCAGGGATCCCCATTGGTGAGCATTCTCTAGGGTTTTACTCATCCGGATTCATCGGTGCAGGTGGGAGGGAAGGACTGAGTCATTTGCCTAAAGTCTCTGAGCTAGGAACCTGGGCTCAGATTCCTTCTGCCCAAGTCCCCAGGATGTCCTCCAACCCAGGATTGTCATGAGTCTTACCTATCCCGCTGAAAGGTGTTCCTTACACAAGCATTCCTGAAAATTCGATGACAAACAGATGGTCCTGTTACAATGGACTTTTAAGAAAATTCCATTTTATGTTTCTCTTCTAAGGACCAAGTTGAAGACAAGTAAAATGTAATCATTAACAAACTGCCCATGCTGTACATGAGTCTGACACAAAACAAGAAAACAAGACTCAGGGTTTCTGAACACTAACAATGCATGGAAGCGACCTCATTTCTCATTTTCTTTTGCCAGCTCCATGAATCTGCTTGAAATCTGAAGTGGAGAGATTATTTTTTTTAAAGGTTTTTTTTTTTTTTTTTAATTTATTTATGATAGTCACACAGAGAGAGAGAGAGGCAGAGACACAGGCAGAGGGAGAAGCAGGCTCCATGCACTGGGAGCCCGAGGTGGGATTCGATCCCGGGTCTCTAGGATCGCGCCCTGGGCCAAAGGCAGGTGCTAAACTGCTGTGCCACCCAGGGATCCCATGAAGTGGAGAGATTATATATGTAAGTGTCTCTGATATTTTGGCCAGTAAAAACATAAAATGCAATTAGGTTTCCACACAACTATGACAGAAGAAGCACAAAGGAAGATGGCAGTCTGAGAGGAAGGGGTTCATTTCAAAATGTTTTTCATCATATACTATGTATCCGGCACAGAGAAATAAGAGAATAAAAAAGGAAAGACCTTCCTGTAAAACATTTCTCAGTCTTAGCACTGTCATCATTTTGGGGCCGGATAACCCATTATGGGGCCTGTCCTGTGCACTGAAGGGTGTTCAGCAACATTCCTGGCCTCTACTCACTAAATGCCGGTAGCACACCAAACTGATAACCAACAATTTTTTGTCCAAATGTTGCCAAACGTCCCTTGGGGGCCAACATGATCTTCAGTTGAAAACCACTGATTTGGTAGATACCCTCCAGTTCACCCATCTAGGAAGATTTCCAAGCAGGTTAGCAAAATTGGGAAGGGGGAGCACATCTGGGACAAGCCCACTCCTTGGTACAGATGGTAACATCATTGTCAGCAGCAGTAAGTAAGGTTTTTTGGGGCCAGATGATATGCACTTTTAAGTCTCTGACTCAGGAGTTCAGAATGTAGTCTGCAGCAAATGGGGATCAGCTCCAGTTTACAAGCAAGAACTGAGCTAAGATGCACAAAAAGCAAGTCTTAAGAGGTGAGCTTGAAGGTGTGCTGCTGTAGCTTCTGCCCTTTTATTGCTTTAATTAAACAAAAGTGGGGGATGATATAATCACAGTCCCTCTCAAACTGTCTATTTAACAAAGTGGCCAAGCAGCACTGAAAAGCTTCTGATTTTTAAGACAAATATTTTAACTCATATGAAGTATTTTGTACATTGCCTCACACATGCAGCACTCTGTCAATGTTAATTCCTCATTGCAATCACCATTGTTGCTATGTTTATTAGAAGAAGGCAGGATCATGATAGCCAAAGTCAGCATTTTTCACACGTGTCCCAAGAGACGCTGGTATCCAGAAGTATTAAAAATATCTGTATAGGTATACAGATGTGCACACAGAATTATTTTCTTTCCAAAATTTATTTTATTTTTTTAAGAAACAATTTAAGAAAAAGGATGTAAAATAGGAGAGATTCTTATCTCCATATATTTTGTTAGAAATGCTTACTTTCCCTAGCTTGTATTTTCCTATAAAATAAACACATAAATGAATTTTTAAAAAAGAGTTTTAATTTACTTATTGGAGAGATAGAGAGCACAAGCAGGGGGAGGAACAGAGAGAAGAAGAAGCCATCACCCCACTGAGCAGGGAACCCAACACAGGGCTCCATCCCAGGACCCTGAGATCATGACCTGAGTCAAAGAGAGATGCTTAACTCACTGAGCCACCCAGACGCCCCCATAAGTGAATTTTTTAATCTTTTCTTAAAGCAATTCATTTGTCTATGAGGCCACTTTTTTCCATCCTTTCTTCATGAGCTCATGTCAGCATTCCACTATACTTGAAGTATTATATAAGTCTGGAAAATACTGACCTAATCAAGCTGATGGGGACTGTTTGGAAAAGACTTTGGCTGTGGGAGCCTGCAGTTAGAGGTGATGAGTGGGGACCATCTTGAAATGAGGAGAAAGAAAAGTATCATCCCTATGAAAAGGTCAAGGAGAAAGCTGCCTTGCCAGCTGTCTGCACACATCACTCCAAAGCAAACAATAGACACAGCGAAATAATCTCAAGCAGATATTAAAATGGCCATCAGTGTTGGCAGGTGGCCAGGAAAACACATCTGCAAATGCCCAAACAATTGGGTGTCATTGGTTAGGAGTTGGAGAGCCATCCGTTCCTGTGCATTTGAGGCAATTTTCTCCCATGACACAGTATGTTTTGTCTTCCCGAACATTTAACCTCGAATTTGGACAGCAGAGACCTGGCCTAGGCCCATTCCTTTAGAGTGTGCTTGAATGGTTACTGAAAGTGACACTTTTCTAATTATTCTGTCAAGCATCCATCTCAGAAGTTCCCAGTTCCTCAGCGCTCTGACTGACAGGGCAATCAGTGCTTTACTTAAAGCATAAGCACTGACTTCCCCTGACCAGCAAGAGCTCCCTACCTGCCGAAAAGAACAGAAAAATCCACAACTGGAAGAAGGGGAGACGTTGTCACAGGAGTGAGATTTTACAAGTGTGGGAATAGCACTTTTCTACCTGGCATCTCTTTGAAGTGGGGACATTCCCAGTTCCAGGGGCATATTTCCACATCTCAACCATAAGGGCTAGGATCTATTCTACATTCACTGTGGCTGCTGCAAATGCAATCAAAAGGCTCAGGAAAAGAACCCCAAAACCAAAAACCAAAAACAGTATTCTAAGGACATCTCCAGCTCCAGGTGGACCAGAATGCTCAGGGGTGGAACAGGAGTCTACACTACCATCCTTCCAACTTCCAGTCAAAACTTGTATTTCTACCTTTCTTACACACTGGGCTTTCTGAGGTGGAGGGTGGTACAAGAACTGTCACTACAGGAGAAGTTATTCTTAATTAAATTTAGCCAAATACCACTCATTTGTTCTTCTCTAAAAGTTGTCTCCATATATTAACTAGTGTTCTGCTTTGGTTTTGCCCTTGGGAATGTAACTTCTGACACAATATGTAGAACGAGAAGTGAGATTTGTGGATCAGTGTATTTCAGCTGGTTTAAACGTGATGGTTAAGGTCTGTGGGAGCTGCCTTAAAACATGAGGTTGCATGCACAGCCTGGTGTTCAAAACCAAAGGGACACAAAGTAGGTAAACACATTATGTGACAAGTGAGGGCCACCAGGACAAATCAGAAGATGGACTTTGCGAAAGGACTGCCTGAAATATATTGGTGGGGGCAGGGGTGGGGAATTACCTGTAGTTAATTCCCCTAAATATAAGAAGACTACCCAAGATATTCTCAGGATCCCAAAGGCTTGGAGAAAAAGGAGGTAATTCAAAAAGCAGACAGTTGTGTGTTGCCTAGAGTAATACTAACTAGAGTCCAAACTGATCTGTTTTCTTTCTTCCTTTCTCCACAATGTGTACTCCCAGCTTTATCGCCAATTCCATCATCCTGGTGCTTAAAGTCATGCAGAGGTTTCCCATTTCATTGGAATGAAATTCAAATTTCCTAATTTGTCCTACAAGTCCTTCTGCAGCCAGCCCCAGCCTACCTTTTACCACTCACTCAGTTCTCCTCACTGCTCTACTCCTCAAACACTCACTTGTTTCCCACCCTTATCTTATGTGCTTGCTTTCCCTGCTCTTGCCATTTAGCTTCAGATTGCCATAGGTTAATTCCTTCAAATCATTCGGGTCTCAGTTTAAACATCACTTCCTCTGAAAGGCCTTCCGTGGTCATCTCATTTAAAGTAATTACTTCCTCGTTGGCGAGATCTACAAATACAGGGAGCCCGACTGGCTGCATCAGCCATACCACTCCTGGTCTGCTCCCAGCCTGTGACTAGGTGTAGAGGAACACTAAGGCAGGCCCATTCTCGGAGGACCTGAGACATCTATCACTGACTGCAGTTCAAGGACCTGACAGGCTTGCCAAACCTTCATTATTCTGCACATGAGCATGGGACATGTCCCCACCCAACCTTCCTTCCTTCTCTCCCTCATGCAGGGTCAGACCTGGATCCAGCTCAATGGCTCTCCAGCCTCCCCCGGTCCTTTGTCCATTCCTTCTCAAAGGCACCTCCCCTGAGAAAAGCCTTGCATGGTTATCCTAAGGCCCTGACCAACATACTCACTATAAACTCATTCTGTTTTATTGTCTTCTTAGCACTGGCCATTAATGGAAATGGCCTAGAAGGACACCCAACAGTGTGAATCTACCAAGCCCTCCAGGTGGTCCTGGGACATGTTCAAGTTGAGAAACAATGACCTGATATTATACGGCTAATGATAATCAGTGTATGAAGCACAACTCAGCCTTATGAATTACCAATTTCCCAGCAACCAGTAGCCTACATAACACAATCCTGAGATCATAGCTTTGCAGAAGTACTCTGCTTTACCAAATGAATTCAAATCCTTGTCAGCTTCTTACATCTCGTTCTTTAAAAATGTAGACTTAACAAATGGGTATTAACTTACTACGTAAGCTGAAGAAATATCCCGGCCACTGTTCTGACCATGGCTGAATGCCTCCATGTATCCAACAAGCTTTGTAGCTTTTAGGCAGTAAAAATAAACTTCTCAATTTGTACTGCACTCCTGTGAGGAAAGCTTAATCTGATGTTCCGCCATTACTAACATGTGCAAACGGCGGCATTATCAAGATGGCATCTGGCAAGATGAAATGGTCCTGAAGTTTGTCGTTATTGATTTCTATGTGGTAAAACCCGTGTCTTGCTCATTTTTCTCCTTTTAGATCAAATGCTATGATCTCCAGGAAGAAATGCTAACGTTTTGGTGCACAGTGATGTCAATGGCCCAGGCACCATGCAAGCGAGTGTGATAACGAGGGAATGGATTGATTACAGTCAGGGAACTCATGGACGGCAAGGTATGAAATATTATCTGGCTGAACACCCAAGATAGAAGGATGTAGCGTGCTTTACTGCTGAGGAAGGGGAGGCAGCAGAAAGTTTCCTCTCTAGCATAAATCCATAAGTATCTCTTTCCCAGGGGAAAAAGTATATTAAATCAAGTCCATTATAACTTTAGGTACAAGTCAGAATTCTGAAAAAGACGAATACTTAATGTGTTTTTAAGAACTGATAAAAGGAACTTCCACAATAAAATGAATTCAGAGACAAGGACCTTCCTTCCTAATTAATGACCTCTGGCCTGCAAGGCCACATGTAGAATTTCAAAATGTTCTCCACCACTTTGTTTTTCCCTTACTCTCCTGAGGTAGATGGTGTAAATACACTTAACTGTATAATTACCTCTGAAATCTAAGTATTACTATGTTAGCCAGAATCTCTTAAACTCTGCCAATCAAAATAAGAGCTCTGATGTACTTTTCTAATCTAAAAAATGGAGAAATATGAAGTTCTTCAGTTTCTCAGACTTTTCTTAACAGGTGCAAGGGGTTTGGTCAAAGCACGTATTACATACCTGGTTAAGCTCTAGAGAGAACAACTTTGACAGGTGAAGTGAAGAAAAAAACAGTTCCATTTCCTTCCTATGAACACAGGGGGAAGAAAAAAAAAGAGGAAATGGAAAAGCCTAGGATGATAGATTTTTCAAATGGAGTTTTAGTAAAAGGATTATGTCTTTGGGACTTATACTATTATTTTACTTTGACCAAATATAAGGTAGAATATCTTGGAGAGAGAGTATTTGAAAATTATAGAATGTTTATTCACTCAACAACTGTCTACTGAGTGATTTTGTCAGCAGAGCATAAAAGCCAAGAGTTGTTAGAAGTAAAGAATAACTAACAGTGTGTGGTAAAAGTTTGATGTCTTATCAGACCATTTAATACTCTTAACAACCACATGGAACTGTTTCTATTAATATACACATTTTACTGGCAGGAAAAAAAAAAAAAAGAATCTTCGACGAGTTAGGTCACTTGCCAAGGTCACATAGCCAAGAGGGAAAGAACTGGAATTCCATTTGAGGTTGACTAGTAAGGGCCCCCAGGGTTAAATATCACACTCTATTGTTTAACATTGAGCTGAATATCCTGAAGAATAGGATACATGTTCTTGAGAAACGTTATTAGGGAAAACAGACAGGAGGAGAAATAAGTACACTACCCTTGTTCTGCCGAGTACTACAGGAGGGGCAACTGTGTGAGATAAAAGCATGTTGGTTGGTAACAAATTCCAGAAGATAGAGGGTAGAGAAGGTAGGAAATGAGAGTTTAGCCTAAGAAAAAGCAGGAGATCACACTCACTTATATTTGTTTCCTGGCCTGATCTTTGTCCAAGACTTTTCCCTGGAGTTATTCATTTATTTGCGTAAAAATATTTTGTTAGTACCTACCACATGCTGATACAATAGAAAATATGGACCCTGACTTTGCGAGGGTCAAAGGCAAACAGGGAAGGTTAAGTATTTTCAGAGATGGTCACACAGTGTCTCCCATCCCACATACTCTTCTGCACTGTGATTCTGCTACTCCCACGTTAAGAGATGGGGTCTGTTTCTCCACATCCTCCCCCCCCGAATCTGGGTAGGGCCTGGATTGCTCTAATTGAATTAGTGCTGGTCCTGATCCAGAAGCTTTCATTCCCAGACTTCTGGAAGCCAGTCACTATACACGGTCATTCTGAGACCACCATGCTGTGGAAAGGCCAAACCCGGTAGAAACAGGAGAAAAGATATGGGAAGAAAGAGGCAGAGACAAGCCCAGGAGGAATAAGGCACCAGACATGTAAGGAAGTTCCCTTGGATGTCCAGCGACCGATGGCTACAGCTGCATGGCAAACTCCATGCAAGAACCATGAAATAGAATCCAGGGAACCCGCAGAATATGAGAGAGAAGAATGAACTGCTATTTTAACCCACTATGTAGGTTTGAGGGTGGTCTGTTGGGAAGCAATGAATAACAGGAACAGAACTGAATACAAAATTACCTATAGGACTACATGATTAAATGAGAAGGAGAATATATTTTGAGAAGTCCAAACAATGAACATACCTTCAGCTTCAGAGATCAGGTCTGAGGGGTTGTGGAAAGCTCTCTGCATAACTGTAATCAGAGTGAGTACTAAAGAATTGAGGACAAGAAGGAAAGACATGAGAGGGAAAGAATCTGGGGCAGAAAGAAGAGGATGGGGGATGTGTTCATACATTCCAGGAAGGGAGAGAAGATCAGTGACCAACTGAGCCAAATAGATTAAAAAAAAAAAGACATGAGGTGGACTGTAGAGTTGGCAGGTACTGGCTCATGTGGAGCCTAGTAAATCATGGTGGCTGGTGGCTACTGTATCCCGAAAGCAATGGGAGCCAAGCAAGAAGAGTGACAAAGATCTGCGATCACTGTGGTTAGCATTGCAGGGTCTCAGGGGAAATCAACACAGGAAATGATTGGACATGAGGCCTTCAAGCTTCAAGAGCAGGGTGAAACTCAATCTTTAGCCTAGGCATCATGTTGCTGTTAGGTTCTTAGCTAAATAGAATAAAAAAATAAATTTTTAAAAATGAGTACAGTGTCCCAGAAATTTAGGGAATTCACTTTCTCAATTCAAACTTTACAATTCACAAAATGAGTTTAAGTGTATAGTCCATACATAAATTTGACCTAATTCAAGGAGTGAAATGCGGCTAAATTTAATAAACTAAAGAAAATAAAAGAAAAAGAATGGCATGGTTTGAAGAAGAAACTTAAATGAATTTTTCACATTTCATCTGGTTTCTTCAGGTCCAAGTTAGCCAAAAATGAGCACATAATGAGCTTCTTATACTTGAACTTCTCTAGCTTTCTGTTTCTTCCCAGTCTATAATTATATTTTCTTATTTCATTTACATGCTTTTCTCAAAACTGCCCATGTTTTCAATGACCACCATTAGAAAGACAGACATGCACTGCCATCATTGCTCTACACACCATCCTCATCTTACACACATAAGACAGGAGAGCTGCTTTCCACGCACAGCTGTTGCCCATCTGAAAAACTCCCTTCCTCTGCCATGAAGAAGCCTGCTGACAGGTGACAGGCTGTGTAAAAAGGAGACCAGCACTTTGCTACCTGAGGCCAGAAACCACAGGAACTTAAAATACTGTGACAAAAAAACAAAAACAAAACAAAACTTGGAGAACATTTATGTTGCTTACAGTGTTGAGATGTGACTGGTCTTCATCTGCTTTGTTTGCTTGCTTTTGTGTATCTTCTAAAATAAAAAACTGTTCAAGAAATAATGATTAAGAATCACAGTACCGGGGGGCCTGGTGGCTTAGTCAGGTAAATGTCTGCCTCTGGCTCAGGTCATAATCTTGGGGTCCTGGGATCCAGCTCCACATCAGGCTCCCTGCTCAGTGGGGAGTCTGCTTCTCCCTCACTCTTTGCCCTCCCCCCCAGTTCATGCTCTCTCTCTCAAATAAATAAAATAAAATCTTAAAAAAATCATAGTACTAGAGTGCTATTATAATGATATTAAAATGATACTTGGCCAGAGCAACCAGGGAAGTCTGAAGTTTCTCAGCTTGGATGCTGAGATGGTCACACAAAGCCAGTAAGGGAAATGATGTGCCATCCAAGCAAGGCAAACCAATGTGACCTCTATAATAAGGTGAGGTCAGAGACCTTAAATCTTATTCAGGCTGAATGACAGGGTTGAGGGCTTCTTTAGCCACATTAAATTCAAGACACTGGCACATCATAATTGCTCCTCCTTCTCCCAGGCTTCTACTCCACTCCTCTCAATCCAAGTTGCTTAATGTAATACTCCACTGAAACCAGAAAACCTCATTCTTCTGAAATCACCTGAAAAGTAGCCAGACGGAAAGACAGAGAACATATAGTATTTACTCCACAAACGGCTCCAACTGGTCTGGTATATACTGGTCCCTCCTTTTCCAGAGTAGGATACAGATGACAGAATGGTGAAGAAATGAAGAGGAGGAGGTAGAGGAAAAGAAGGAAATTGATGTTACCAGCTTTAGGGGAGAGCCTTGTTATATGTCACACCCAGGGAGGGCCTCTTAGAGGAACCACACCACGTCTGGGCTCCCGATCTTCTGAATGAACAATATGACTCCACCCACCAGGCACTGGCCAACAAAATGTGCTTTAATGAAACAAACCAGATCAGTGAATTTCTTCCTCCTGATAGCACTGTGAAAAAAAAAAGTAGATGCACAGAACTTGTTCTCCCAGAGGCCACAATGTGATTTAGAAAACATCACACACACATATACACACACACACAATCATCCCAATTACTTCCAAAAAATATTTCAAAAAACTTCTGTGTGTTTAGAATGCCTGATGGTCTTGGTTTAAGACATATAAAATGAGGAAACATAACTTAATGTCATATTATATACTGATACTATCACTGAAAAAATCAAGTTTAGTTTTATCTCAACTACCTTTATCCATGAAAATTCATAGTGACTCCTTTAATAACACAGCAAATAAGTTCTTTCTTGGCCTCTAATCTGAGGCAATTTTAATACAGTAATATTTATCTCTTCAATAACTGGAAAAATTAAAATCTAGAAAATTCACATATTCATCCTTTACTATTGACATATAAAAGATCATATTTCCTTAATTGCTGCAAAGTTTATAGCAACCACAAAGTGTCATGTATTTAGTACCAGATCTAAAATCTGATAACCACATATTTATTACAAAATATTCTAGATTGTTATGTGACTTTTATACTTTATCACAGACTCTGTTTACTGGGTTGTTTTATAATGAAACATCCTTGATGACAATAATTTGTTTTTGCCCAACTGTCATTATTACAGTAAGATTTATTTAGTTTAATTATATACAGACCCTCTGAAGACATCTGTTAATGTCTGAGCATCTATTTGTTAATTGGTTTTATTTAACATTTGGGATCATTTAGCAAAATGCTTTGTTCAGGGAATGATGGAAGCCAACCAAGCTCAATTAACTAAATGGTCACCAGAGACCATTTTAGGGAAGGACAGCAAAAATATAAAGTGCTTCCATGCATAGGTATAGGGTGAAAAAATTAATATAATCTCACTTCTCCAAGGGGGAAGAAGCCACCGAAGTTCCAATTCCACTTATAAACATATACCACAAAAATATAAAAAACGATCACATTATGGTGGTAACGACAAAAAAGGAAGCCAGCTAAATGTCTTAACAATAAGAAAATAACTAAAAATACAAGGTTGTATTCACACAATGGAACACAACATGGCTATTAAAAATCTTGTTGTAGAAAAATATTTAATGATATGGTAAAATGATTTCAGGATATCGCTAAGTGGAAAAAATAGTATGATCCCAATTTAAATTTTAAACATATATGTTCTTATAGAGAAAGAAAAAGAAAACACCGAAAGCACACAGTCCAAATTTTAATAATAGTTATCTCTGAGTTAAAAAATTATAGGTGACTTCATTTTATTCTCTATGCTTTTTTTCTATATTCTAAATCTTCCATAACAAACATGTATTAAATTATGGAACTGAATTATTTAGGAAATGAAATAAATCTCATAAGCAATTAATTCTAAAATTTAAAAAAACAGTAATGTAGAAATTATAATTTCAAAAAGAATGAGCATTAAAGAATATATTTTATTTTATTTTATTTTTTTAATTTTTATTTATTTATGATAGTCACAGAGAGAGAGAGAGAGAGGCAGAGACACAGGCAGAGGGAGAAGCAGGCTCCATGCACCGGGAGCCCGATGTGGGATTCGATCCCGGGTCCCCAGGATCGCGCCCTGGGCCAAAGGCAGGCGCTAAACTGCTGCGCCACCCAGGGATCCCTAAAGAATACATTTTAGACATTGTTTAAAAAAAAAAGGCCTTTTGCACAAAGTTCCCAGGTAATCATTAAGATTCTTTTCTTTTTTTTTTTTTATTAAGATTTCATTTATTTATTCATGAGAGACACAGAGAGAAGCAGAGACATAGGCAGAAGGAGGAGAAGCAGGCTCCATGCAGGAGCCTGATGAGGGACTCGATCCTGGGTCTCCAGGATCGTGACCTGAGCCAAAGGCAGACATTCAACCGCTTGAGTCACCCAGGTGTCCCAATCATTAAGATTCTTCACTACAAAGTGCAAAGCATGTAAGGTTAGACATTGCACATTTTATTTATTTATTGGGGTAAGTTTTGTTTTGATCCAATTTCATTTTAAAAGACATTTTGTTTGGGGGTGGAGCCTGGATAGCTCAGTCAGTTAAGTGTCTGTCTGACTCTTGACCTCAGGGTCATGTGTTCAAGTCCCACGTTGGGCTCTATGCTGGGCATGGAGGCTATTTTGTTTTTAATTAAAAATAAAATAAAATAAAGTAAAGTAAAATAAAATAACAATACATTTTATTTGCGAAGGACATGAGGTAAAGGTTTTCTTCAGATAATTCTGAGTATTAGCACTACCAGCTCTGAACTCCTCAAAGCTTGCTAAGCACAGCAATAAAGATGTGAACATTGTTTAATTAAAACCATTTCCTTAAAGTAAACAAAACAAACAAGAGTTCATACTGACAAGTGCCGCTGGACTTATGAAGCCTATTCTGCTACTGGTCGTGTCCTTACTGATGGGAAAGGGTAGAGTGTCATCTTGCTGTGTCCGTTATGTTTTAAGAACCCACTTCCCAGCAGAAATTATGACAAACTCAAGGAAAGTACTAATATACTAAAATTTTCTAGAATTTGTATGCTGTACACATTGAAGAGAAGAATATTGCTGTGTTCAAATGCCTCAAAATAACACCCACGAATGAAGCTCATTTGCTGTGTTCTTGCTGGTCTCACTCTATGGATTTCCATGGATATATCAAGGAGCTGACAGAGAGGAGACAAGACTTGATTTACTTGGTGACTATAAAGGGTTTGGCCCCCTTTCAGAAGAACATGCCAAATCTTGCTACATTTGCTCAGACTTAACTCATCTTATGATATAGCTTTCTTTCATATTTAGAAGGTCTCACTCAATTCTAAGATACTGTTGCATATGAAGTTTTAAAACTGTTTTTAAAGAAGCTTCACTTAAAATCAGATTTAAACACATATTTCACTGGCTTAATATAGCTTTCCTTTAATTTATTTTTACTGTTTTTGTTTTTCTGGTTTTGGGTTTTTTTTTTGTTTTTTTTTTTTTTTTTTTTTTTTTTTAGTGCCTCACACAAGCATCCAGGTCACTCACATCCTTACAGGCTTATATCAGTTCCTTTTCCACCAAAGACATCTCAACCTCAGGAAAGCCCCACTCCAGGCCTAGGAAGGGGAAAAGATGCAAGGATGTGGAATGGGAGTTCATCACTTTCTAGCTACTGACAGAGTGGTCCCCACAACCCCACATGACCAGCCTCCATCTTCCCTATCCTCAGAAACTGCTCTCCAATGACAAAATCTAGCTGCAATGGCCAATTTCCTTTTCCAGTATAAAAAGATGAGAGGAGGAAAGGGAGGAAAGGAAATTCATCATACTTATGAATGAATGAATAATAATAATGACAACAACAACAATAATAATAAAGTCCTTAAGACTTAATAGTCATGCCTCTTGCATCAATGCTAAGTAAATGTAATCGACAAAATGTCACCAAGCACATTACTTGAAGCTCCCACATCACGGCTGGGAGTCTCTGACATGGCATGAGCATTTAGCCCCATGTCACAGCCGGCAATCCCTAACATGGCAAGGACATTTAGTTAAGACCACTTCATATTAGCAAAATAGGAAGAAACATGATATAAACCCTAACTTAATCAAGACAGGGAGACTTCAACAATGAACATGTTCTTTCACTTGTAACAAAAAAAAACAAAAACAAAAACAAAAACACAAAAAAAAACTTGATTTCTTCTGCATCATTGTAATAATGGCAAGAGAAACTTCCAGTTTCCCCTCCATGTAACAAAAGCTGTGTGGTTTGGAAACTGATTAAAGGTGGAGACATAATTCAGAAAGTACAGCCCCAAAAAAGGAGTGGAAGAGGAAAGCTTCCAGAGAGCAGTGGGAACGAAACAATTTGGAGGAGGTCCTAGAACATGCAGGGTCCCTACAATCTGTCCTATGATATGTCCTCAGTAAAAAGACAGGCCTTGTAGTCCTTTTTCATTAAGTGACTTGTTTAGCATGAAGCATTCAAGTCCTCCCACCACTCAGGCACATGCATTTCCTCCACGTATCCCCTGAAAACTTTTTCTTTTGAAGGCCCATACAATTATAAGCATTAGATATGGCCCAGAAGGATAACTTCATTGGGGCATGATACACAAAAATCTCTTAGAATCACAGAATTTGAACCGGCATTCTTTGTATCTTTCTCTCAACCACCAACCATACAATGGCCCTTCTGGTTGTAAAGTTGTGTATTTAAATTAAAAAAAAAAAAAAAAAAGATCCAATATGCAAGACAAAAATTCAATTCCTAAGCCCCTGGTTTTCACTGCTTTCTTTATAATTTCACTAGAGTTTTATTTAGTCTCATCTTATACATCAAAGTCACATCATACACACATTTAATTTATACAAATCCAAATGTACAGGCATAGGAATAGAATAAGCAAGTAAGTGAGAAAGAGCCAAAATTAACGAGTAAAATATAATGGGTGATCCCAATGCTGATCCATTCAAAGAACACAAGTTCCTAACGGGGATGACAAGGAATGAGTTCCTTTTGCACTTAGGGCACTGTATAATCTAGTTGCCAAGAAGAGGGACTAGAGCCAGGCTGCCTGGATATGAATCCTTGCTCTACCATCCAAGTGTGGCCTGTGGCAACTTGTACCTCAGTTTCCTCATCCGTAAAATGGGCATGATTTAGTACCTATTTTAGGTTGTGGTGAGGAATCAATGAGTTTGCATTTGTAAAGCCCTTAAACCAGTTCCTGGTATATAGTTAATACCTATTTAAGTGTTATCTGCTGTTATTAATATTTACTTTATTCTTCAACTTTGGTACAGTTCATTTTTTTTAATTCAACAAAATTAATTATTCATTGTGCACCATATTTCTGCCATTCTGGAGGAGTGGAGCTATAGCGGGCCCAACAGAGACCATCCTCCTTGTAACAAGCTTTACAGTGTCATGGGCCAGACAGACTACAACAATACGTTCCACCAATTGTCTAACCATAGACCGTGGTGGTGAGGAATTACCATGGAGAAGGCTTAGCATCTCACCACACTACTGGGACTTTGGCTTAAAGATACTACCAAAATGTGCTGGTGACTTGAAAGGATTGCCAAAGTTAATTTTGATTATAAATATTTTTTGCCTTCGGAACTTTTTCGAGCCTCACCCACATGTGTGATATGATTCCACTGTGCAGTGGCTGCAGCAAGTAAGAGAAGCATTTACAAAGCGGGGGGGGGGGGGGGTGTGTGTGAAATAAGCTTGCATCCTGTACCTCCTCTGGCCCACTGTCCAAGGAAGATGTGAACACCCAAGAACATGATACAATCCCCAAAGTGGAAGAGACAGCAATGAGGTCTCAGTTTGATACTGAAAATATGAAAGAAAAGCATGCAAACCTCAATTTTTCAGTGGTGGCTGACATAAAGTTGATCCAATAGTTGGAGAAAGATATATGCTGATTCTCTGACCATAGAGCAGTCTGTAAAGAGAGCTTGTACAAAGGGCTATCAAGAGAAAGAAACATCAAATTTTATTTTTTTAAAAGAAGTGATTTTTCATTCCTCATGTATACCAAAGAGAAATTCAGTGAAGACCTTATGTCACATATCATTATAAATCAATTTTCTTGACCAAACATAAAAGTTGATTCAACATCTCCACCTTGAAACACTCTATTATCATGACATTTGTCAAATACTGAAAGATCTGACCACTTCCCTTTTCCCCAAATAGCACAAGGAACCCAGATAACAAATGAAGGTTGTACTTTGTAACAAGAATAGACAGGAGATTGAATCACAGCAAAACACTTACAAATCAAGAGAGGGGAAGAAAAGTACCAAGAGAGATTAAATGTACAGAGAACAATAATAGGAAGGAAATCTCTTGTGAAAAGAAGCAGCTGATGGTAACTTAATCGAGACAAAAATGAATTAGATCTACTTCAGTGACTGAGCTCAAGATGAGGTAATTTCATAAAGTTTATAGAAAGTTGCTTGAAAATTACACAACTTGTTTTTTGTTCTCTACTTTTAGAGAGAAGGGAAATAAGAGTTCTCCATGAGGGAACTGATCTTCAGAAAAAACGAATTTACAAACCCAGTTGATGAATGTTACCTATTAACTAGAAGATTACCCTTAATTCTCATTTGGGTAAAAAATGTCACTTTAGAACTGAAAAAGTCCCTTGCAGTTTCAGGGTGAGATTTTAACACAGAAATAAGGGAATACAAATCTTAAGACACATGGGGGATGGCAAGTGTGTGGAGAAAGAAATTAAAAGCAGAGTTAACAGAATTGAGCTCTGTGCTCCTACTACATGGCACAACAAAGGCAAGCTGGGGCAGATTTTCCTTTTTGCGACAGTAATACACATGGCATATAACACAGGACCTGCTGGGTTGTCAGCGACAGAAAATAAATTCTAACTTAAAGGGTAAAAAAGAATGAAATAGCTCTTAGCTGGGATGGAAGCTGAAGAGGCTACAGAGAGACATTCTCGCAGACATTATCAAACATGAGAATCACCTGAAGGGCTTGGTAACCTGTAGATTGCTGGGCCCCACCCCAGAGTTTCTGAGTCAGTAGTTTCAGCCAGATTTTCAGAATTTGCATTTCTGAAAAGGTTCCGGGTGATGCCACTCCTCCTAGCTCAAGCACACTTGAGGAGGACTTTGCTAGGGAAAGCTAGACTCTAGGAAGCCCTATGACTAGGGGAGTCTCTATCACACAGCTTTGCTCCTGGATCTTACTCCGCTGTCATCAGAGAGGAAGGAATACTTTTATAAGCCTCTTGGGCCACTTTAGTTTAGCTCATGATTCCACAGGCAGGTGGCCTTTTTTATGTAAGGAGGAGAGCAGCAGCGAGGCCTCTGACTGGATTGAGGGGCTTCTGTTAGAGAAAACACCCCTGAAAGCAGCCTTATGCTAGGGATACAGCAGAGCAAGGGGCCTGGACCAGGTATAAGGGTTCTCTGCGGGCAGAAGCAGGGCAGAGAGGATCCAAGTGGGGATACAAAGAGCAAAAGAAGGCATCACCAGGATCACAGGGGATCACATGGAGAAGTATCACCAAAGAAATCAGAGTCATGGGAAAGCATGATGAGTAAAGAGCAATATGACAAAATGGTTACCGCAGACCATAAAAAAATCCATTTCAGCATCAAGATGGACCACGTACAATCAAATTCTCTTATGATACTGCTTCTTACACACATACCACCCATCTAAACTCACAGAGCAGTGCTTCTCACATAATCTGTGGTGAAGCACAATTTTTTTTTTAAATGCCCTGACAATCTCTGACTGATGTTTCTGTAAAATACAATCATATGAATTGCTAGAAAATTGATCTTCCACTTACATGTCAGGGCAATGGCAATTTGCAATAAAAGTTTCTACATGCTGATTCTGTCTCTGTACTTATTACAGACCTAAAAGAGCCCACGGACTGGTGTTTCTACACAAGCTGGCACTCCTCCAATACCATACTCTGAGCATTCCTACTCTAGACCACAGGGGACCAGGTCTCTGGGACAATTACCCAGCTAATTAAGGAAATGAATGAGCAAAGCTGTGTTCCTATAAAACTTTACTTATAAAAACAGGCATGAGGCAGAAAAACTGTAGAATGCCTACTCCTGCTATATAGACCAGTGCTTCTCAAACCCTAATGTACATAGAATCATCTGGGGATCCTGTGAAAACACAAATTCTGACCCCATGGATCCAAGGTAGGGCAGAGATCATGCATTTCAAATAGACTCCAAGTTGATATCAACATTTGATAGTCCATGGACCACATTTTGAGGAGTAAGGCTGCACAGACTCTTCTCTGTGAACCCGGAGACTAGGATGTGACATCAATATTAACAGGTTTTTTACACTAGGTCTTCTTTGAGCTTTAAAGGAATGATCATAATCAAAAGAACTTGATAAGGACAGCCTCATTGGAACCGATGACATCAAACACTGGATGCTTTCCCATTCTCTCAATTGGCTCAGGACCTGACACATAGTAGGTGATCAAGGAACAGTCAATGATTGCTCACTGAATGGAGGAATAACAAGCTGTGTCCACTAAGGCAAAGAAACAAGGATGATGGTGAGGCTCTAATTTCTGTCCTCTTGTCTTACCTAAGATGTTTTGCACTGTTTAATGCACTGGTGCAACTTACAGTAGGTGGTGATTTTAAGGTTGTATTTGTATAGGGACACCTGGGTGGCTCAGTGACTGAGGGTCTGCCTTCAGCTCAAGGCATGATCCCAGGGTCCTGGGATTGAGTCCTGCATCAGGCTCCCCGCAGGGAGTCTGCTTCTTCCTCTGCTTATATCTCTGCCTCTCTCTATCTCTGTGTCTCTCATAAATAAATAAAAGTAAAATCTTTAAACAAAAAAAAGGTTTTATTTGTATAGAAAAATAGAATCATTAGAATTTATTCTTTCAGTAAAGGTTCTCTTTTCATATTTCTCTTCTATTCACTTTTGCGGCTTTCACTCTTCTTGTTTGATTATCAAACACATCTGTTTGTGAATTTAGTCAGCAGAGTCCACATCTGGATTAACTATTTGGTAGTTCAGTTTAACGGACAAGAAGATCCACTCATAAAAAGTAACCACCAATCACAGGTCATAAAACACAGAAAAATATCAGAAATATCTAAATTTGGGCATTTCCCCTCATACCTGCTACCTAAATTCCACATTCTTGGATTACAATGACACTCTAAAGATTCTTCATCACTTATATCTCTAACTTAGAGTAATGTACTACTTGGGATTAACAAGCAAGTGAAATCTAGAAGGTCAAGGGTTAAAGCTCTAAATGGATTTTCTGTTCACTATTTACGATCTGAAGGCCTCTGAGAATTAAAGCAGACACCTAAATGTCTGCTCAAAAATATTCTACTGGAGTTCTAATTGAGAAAAAGGGATGTGTCCAGAATGCTTACAGATAACGATTAATGAAAGAACTCACAGATAAGCTGGAAGAAAAATAATTAACTTGGATTTGAGCCAGCTGCCCCTTGGGAATGCTAACTAATATGTATGTTCAAAGTGCTCCATTTCATAAGACCTCAAAGGTGAAAACAGAGCATCCCCAGGAGAGGTTCCTGGATACAGAGATAAAATATCCATTGATACTCACAAAGGACCTCTAATTGTAAGACAGTTGTCACCCAAATTAAAGTTCAGCCATAAACTATTCAAGTGGGCAAAATTTGTTTTTTTGTTTTTTTGTTTTTTTTTTAGTCTATAATAAAACAAATGACATGGCTTAGAGCACTTTGGTAAAGAAGTAGTGAGTAGTAAACACAAAGGAGAGAAGGGCAGCTCCAGTGGGTACAGATGTTGGACTAATCCCCTCCCTGGGAGCATTCATGACATTGCCTACAAACCCAGATTCCACATCCAACACTCCTGACATGACTTTCTCCAGGGTAAACATTTCAGAGAGGTCTTCTTGGACAAACCTATAAAAAATAACACATTTCTGGCATTCTCAGGTCCCCTTTTCAGTTTTATTTTTTAACCTCGTAAGTATCACTGCCCAGTATATTAGTTACTTGTTTGATATTATATATTTATTTACTCACTGATTTAACTGTCTATTTTCTCTTCCTCTGAAATGGAAGCTCCAAGAGAACAAGACTTGATTTCACTCACTTGCTCTATGACTCAACATCTAGATGAATGCCTGGCATGTAGAACATGATATATTATCATTTGGCAGATGTCACTGAATGGGTTTCTGGCCAGTTTAGTCATTCTATGGTCTGGAGAACTAGCCCTGACCTTGTAAAGGGGTTTGAGGAGTTGACCTTAACAAGCTGGGGGGAACCCCCTTCCTCCATAAAGTCAATTCTTACTGTGGGATGAGCTTTGTCAAACTTATGGCTGACACACTGACTTGTAGTATGGCTGAGTTCCTGCTTTAATTTCCTGACTCCAGTCTCCCTAGAACCAAGCTTCTGCTATAGGATGTTTTGCATGAGTGCAGCCTGGCCTCTGCACTACAGCCTGGAAACTATGGTACTGGCTACCTGTAAAATTCCCTAAAGGCTATTAAGAATTGCTTCCCTGTGTTTGTACTCTTGCTATCTTCTGTTAGCAAGCTACTTTTGGGTAAGAGCCCCTGCCCACTCACACTTCTCCCTGTAGAGATATTACCTGCTGCTGCCTGTGTCTGGCTGCTGGACAGGACCTCACCCCAGCATCTGCAGAGAGGACCTTTCATCCATTGCTTCTCTGACCCTAGGGGATAAGTCCAGTTCTAGACAATGGTCCCTACCAGGCTGCCCCATGCCATTGAAGTCTTGCCAGACACATGGCACTGGCATCTAGCTTGGGAAATTGTTTCACAAGGACAAATCATTAACTTGTTATGCTTTTCTTCGTGGCTGAGAATGTTCAGCTATATGATTTACATGGAAATAAAGAGACGTCAATATGAATTTGCTCTAAAAAGACATTTTTGGAGAACCCACTAGGTCCCTTGAACGATTAGAGTGGCTAGAAAGAATGAAGTGTATAATAATAACTGAACAAAACAAAACCAGGGACTGGAAAAAAAAAAAAAAACTCAAGGAAAAGCTATACTTTAAGCTATTTTTAAAGAATATGGAGCAAATGAAAAGTTTAATGAAAAAGCAGTAATAAGTGAGGGGGGAAGAAATAACATTTCTAGGCAGTTTTCTAGGATTTAAAAAGAGAAATGCAAAATGATTAAGTGGCGAGGACTATCAATTGTAAATACCTATAGAAAGGAAGAGGGAGATAGGGACAAATTATCACCGAGGTGGCATCTGATGACTAGAGATTAACAAGACACCTATTTTACAATTTTGCCTGGAGTGTCTTGCTCTTTACAAAGATAGAAGATGCATAGAGAAATCAATGGATTCTTAGGAAGAATGTTAGCAAGAAAGAGCAAGGAAAAATAAAGATGAGTTTATTCTCCTACTTCTGGCAAGTCTTGTTCTGGACTCGGTGTCCTCTGATTGAACCGCATATATTAGGAGCATATAAAGAAGACCTTGAACTGAGCTGTCAGGAAGGGACATCAGGCCACATTTGGAATTCTTAGGTATTTCAGAATCTGGGCAATTCAGAATGACTGTGTCAAATATTAAAGAATGACCCATTAATCCTGAGATGATTAAAACAAAGTCAGATCAGTAGCCCATTGAGGTAGTAAATGCATAAGACACAAAGGGGTGTCTAGCTTGGCCTTGGAATATGGTGATTTTCTTTTTCTATTGCTGTGAAAGTCTGTTTTGTGCTACAAAGTTTTTCATACTCGTTACTATTACATTTATTTGTTGACTATATTGTACTCTGCTTCAGTAAACCAGACTTACAAAGTTCACACATTTTTCTGAAAGAGATTTTAAATGCCGAGTTTCTTTAAATAACCCTCTAAATAACAAGATGCCTTTAAAACACTGCCCATTATTAACATGCTGGTAGAACTGATGGTCAGGGAGACCAGCTAACAACACTGGAAGGTATGTATCATGTAACACCAGATTTTTATAAAAAGGCCATGGAAAGGAAGGACATTCTAATTATAACTTCCTAAAGAAGATAAGTATAGATAATTTTTGGAAGGGAATTTAACAAAATTATAGTAGTGGTTGTGTTATGGTAACAAAGTTAGGGATAATTTTTTAAAATCTCATACTTTAGTAGGAAATGCAAATTTCTAGAAGTGGAAAAACTAATCAATTCATTTAAAAGTAAAGAAAACTTTCAAAAAGCACAAAGTGAAGAACATAAATGTGAACATAAATGTGTAAGGAGATCAAGTTCTTATCTGAAAAGTGGAAAATTAAGTTAAAATTTTCTCAAGGTTTATTCATTTAATCCTTATATATAAAGGCAATATGTCTAAAAAGCCATTACTGACACATTTTGAAGGTTCTCAGAGTCAAAATCCTTCCCCTTAGGAAGCATATAAAAGGAAATTATGAATAGAAAGATTTTTTTCACTTTACATTCAAGCTAACGGGCTGCTGACTGTCCTTTCTTAGAAAGATAAAATGGAGTAGGTCTTTCATATAATCTCTGAAGAGCTATCCATAATTATCCAAAACATTATTCAGGCAATTCTTATCATCCACAGTAGTCATGGTCTATAACCTTACAGTGAACATGGAGTTAGCAAATACTCAACCACTGCTCCCAAGGAAATGCAGGGTTAGGTTCCTACAAGCCTCTGGTCATAACATTTTCTCAAAAGATCAATACATAACCTTATTTTCTGTGTGTTTCTGCTTAAGGATACCTTATTTAATATATACTATTAATTCATTAGTATTGAATTTATGGCCAATAGCACTCAAACTCACACGTGAACAAAGATGATCTCATATATATTTTCTCTGTGAGGTGTATCACACCAGGCATGACCTAGGAAAATCAAACAGCACTGTAGCACTACATATGGGGTCATTTTAAACAGCAAAACAGGCACTCTTCTTATTGATGATAGTCTTCTACATTCCTTCTACCTAGTGTTGTGATAAATTAGCAAAAGAGTGAAAATCTTAAAATCTGCATACATATTCACCCTCATACATCTAGGAATTCATTGTATATAAATAAACTGAACAGTATGTAAAGTTAAGAACACAATGAAGTTCATAGCAGCATTATTTTAAGTTAGAAGCACCCTGAATACCAAATAACAAAGGACTGGTTAAGTAAATTTATATATTCATACAAGTGAATACTATTCAGTTCCTGAAGATACTGTAGAGGAGTGTACAAGGACAGGAAAAAAGGTATATAAAAGCAGGGAAAGTAGATCTAATTGTGTCAATCATATTGATACTAGTCAAAAATACTACACTATGTGTTCATTTAAAACAGTATATGTAAATGTAACTTGACTTATTTTGGTACTTTTCTATATTTTCTGTTTTCCCTAATTTAATAATTAGGAAGAAAGGGGATGCTATTTAATAAAACACCCTAAAAAAAGACAAAACACTATTTATTTTTGCAAGCCACGATGAGTCAAGCCGATTTCTTCAGCAAGCCCATATGGACATGTTGTTCATTTACGAAAAACAAGACAATCATTCCTAACTCCTAATTCTCTTGCAGTGGGTGGAGGGTAGTGTAGAAGAAGGAAGAAAGGGAATTCACGATGTCTTCATCTCCTGAATGCAGTGGGGCTGAGCTCATCAGCTCTACAGCTCACCCCTGTAGACTAGAAGAATCAGAACCCTTCTCTGTTCAAAGGTCTTCATCTTGTTCTCCTGATTATTTTCCTAAGCTTACTCCCCACATCTAATGATTCCCCTACCAGGCATTCAAAACAATACCTCAAAAATAATACTAGTAAAACTTCTAGATGCTTTATCACTCTACCATTATAAGATAATTAATTCCTAAGACTCAGAGATACATGACATTAATCCTGGCCATTATCTGGTCACCCTTTAGAAAATGCACTATTTTCTAATTGTTGAATTGAACCACATCTTTTCTCAGTGCAATAACACTGAGAGAGAGGGAGAAAAAAAAATCCTAACTCTTCTAATCATTATCTATTATTTCCAATTTATATGACATTATACTTTTATTAGTGGTTCATTTCTCTTTAACGTCTACAAAGGCTTCTCCATCAGGATTCATAATCAATTACTGAGCATGTTAGGACTAATGATAAAATTTACTAAAATATCCCCAAATCTGTTAAAATTCTTCAAATTACTTACTATGAAACAAAACAAAGTACATTCAAATCTAAATTTTGAGAAGCAAAGAAATGAGTAAAAACCTTTTTTTATTTTTTATTTTTTATTTCTGAGAATGTGTCAGCAAGGAGTGTGAAAATAGATTAAGAGTGTTTCATTAAGGATGCATGAAAAATGCAGTCGCTATCAGAATCAACTGCCTTCTCGGGACCCAGCTCTTATTGGGAAGTGCTGGCAGGTAAAATGGAATGAGCATGTGTTGGCCAAGGACAGCCAGATATGTATGGAAATTTGGATCAACTGGACATCGGAGAAAGAAGTGCAAGACACGAGGAAAAGCAGTTTGAGGAGAGGAAGAGCAATGAGTGGGGCAGCTGGCTTTCCCTTCTCCAGCTTACATACATTGTTACCCTACATGAAACCAGGCCACAGGTTACCAATCCATAAGCACAAAATCATTTTTATTTTTCTCAAATAGACTGTTAGGTAGCCTGTCACCACAAAGAATGGCTGCCTGGACTTTTACTTCTTCCAACTCCGTGCAAACATAAAATTTTTTTTCAAAGAGGCATGTAAGAACAGGGATGGAGTAGTTATTTCAAAAATAATGTTCATGTTGTTTAAAGGATTGGGCATTATATTTGAAAATTAATCCCTACAAGTACTCCCCAAAATAAATATTCCCTCACAGATAAGGTATTTCAGCAAATATATGTGGTCTGTAATAAAATGAGTTTTGGTTCAAGCCTCTGATATAAACATGTAAATAAGTGAGAAAGAACATACTGTGTTTTTAAAAATATATTCTAAATGTATGATGATCAACAATATGTGTGTGAGGCATTGAGCACATATTAGTCCCAAAGCATATTTATTAAAACTGAAGGCATTTGCATGCTGAAAGGCATTTGCTACTGAAAATGTGGCATCCAGTTTTACTACTGCAGACTCAAATTCGAAAGACTTTTCAAGCACACACCACAGAACCAAAATAGCTGGACTCTTCTCAAACTTATACCAAAGGATATTCTGCAGTTCTTGCACACATGAATTTAATCCTTCCTCGATTAAGTTGTGTTTTCTTGGCTGTCTGAACAGAGAATTACTGTAAGCTACTGAATTGCTGGCTTACACACTTTATCCACTTGAAAAGAAGACACGAGGTAACACTGATGTCAATGAACCTCCCATCCTATAGATGACCATTTCCTCCCTCCTGTTTCAGTAATTATAAATTTAAGCCTTAGAATGATAATGAAATTGAACATTCAAAAAACAACAATACAAATTAAAGTTTTCACTGTACTTTAGAAACATCTGCCAAGTATTGACACATATATGATCTCTGATATTTAAAGCAATGCTTTGGGGTATCATTTTCATGTCTACTTTACAGACAGAAGTTTAAAGAGTATATCCTAACACCTAATAAATATATTAAAAGGTGTTCAACCTCATCAGCCATGAGAGAAAGCCACAATGAATACACCATGTATCTATCAGAATGATTAAAACTGGAAAGGCTTGACTGCACCGAGTGTTGGTAAGGATGTGGAGAGACTGGAATGCCCAACAACTCTGGTGTACACCAGACTGTAAACTGGCACACCTAGAGAGCTGCTTGGTAGTATCCATTCAAGCTGAATACGTGTGTACATTATGACCCAGAAATCCTAGGTCCAAGAATATAACCCACAAAAATGTGGTCCAAAGGCCATGTATGAGAACACGTTCATAGCAATGTAATAGCCAAAACTGAGTAACACAAATGTCTATCAACAGAAAAGGATAAAGTTCTGGCAGAGATAGAATACCATATAGCAACAAGAAAGTGGAAACCACTGCTACATAAAACATGGGCGAATCTTACAAATAAAGGTTAAGTGAAAGACAGCAAACACAAAAGAGTGCACACTGTATGATCCTATTTATATTATGGCGAATCAAATCTAAGACATTAGAAGTTGGGATAGCTGTGTTACCCTTGGGGAGTAAGCAGAGAAGGAGAAGCATGGGGCAGGGGTGAACTACTGGTCTCTAAGATGCTGGTTGCCTTAGTCTGTTCAGGCTGCTATAACAAATTACCATAGACTGAGTGGTACAACAGCAAACATTTACTTTTCACAATTCTACAGGCGAGAAGTCCAAGATGAAGGCACTGGCAGATTCAGTGTCTCATGAGAGCCCACTTCCTGGTACAGAAATGGCCATCATCTAGATCTATCCTCACATGGAGGAAGGGGTGAGGGAGCTCTTTGGGTTTTAATCCCATTCATGAGGCTCCACCCTTATGATGTAATTATCTCCCAAAGGCCCTACCTTCTAATACCATCACATTGGGGGTTAGGATCTCAACGTATCAATTTTGGGGTAACACAAATATTTAATCCATGTTCTATTTTGTGACCTGGCTGCCAGGTACAGGGCTATGTTCACTTTGTGGTAACTCATCAAGCTATATACTTTTTATTTACATACTATTCTATATTTTCATACTTCAATAAGAATTTACTAAGAATTTTAAATGATACTATCATATAAAATTATTCCTCCTTTAAATAGGAAATGGGGTAGCCTGGGTGGCTTAGCAGTTTAGCGCCTGCCTTCAGCCCAGGGCATAATCCTGGAGACCCGGGATCGAGTCCCACGTCAGGCTCCCTGCATGGAGCCTGCTTCTCCCTCTGCCCGTCTCTCTGACTGTCTCTTTCTGTCTCTCTGTGTGTGTCTCTAATGAATAAATAAATAAGATCTTTAAAAAAAATGGGAAATGTATATGTGTATCTCAATTAATATAATAAGCAACTCTCTGATTAAATGGTCTTACCACAAAAAAAGAAATTATAATTACGGAACACAGTGGAAGCTAATGCTATACTGGTCATCATACTGCAACATATAGATATATCAAACACATTATACATCTTAAACTTATATGATGTTATATGTCAATGAAATCTCAATGAAAAAATTTAAAGAAAGTGAAACTCCAAATACTAAAAACAACATATGAAGCAACCCTTTGCGTTAATAAGTACTATTATTATTTCATTTTATAAAAGAGGAACCTGAGATATATAGAAGTTAAATAATGTACTCAAGCTCCCACAACCAGCAAGTGGTAAAAATGTGACTGGAATCTGGGCAGTCTGGTACCAAAGCCCCACTAAGAACCCCTTCCTTTTTTTAAACTAATACTTGGTTCTTATGTAGCACATTTCTTCCTGGATATTTAAAGAGCTTTGAAAAACTCTGTATGTTAATTAGACTGAGATCAAAGAATGATAATATTTAAAGGAATACAAATTTAAAAATGAAGCGCTTTGAAAATATGACTCTAAGTTGGAGCCAAACCAGGAAGCACAGACACATCAGGTGCGGTGACTTCACAAATGTCAATCCCACACCACTGGTTTTCAAAATCAGGCCTCCAGAAGCAACAGATTTGTTTAACTTTGGCCAACAAAGTTGGTGCGACTGTTGAGATTGCTGTCAATGGTCTTTTCCTTTTATTCATTTATGTAGGATATTTTACATACTCCAGATGTCGTTTGTACTCATTTTCTACACCTTTAGAATTCTAAGTTTAGAATAAGAAATAAAAGCCAAAGCTTTTATTTTATTTATGATTCAAGAAAACAAAAACTTAAGGATCATATTCTTTGGAGGGCTACTCCTTAAGTGTGTCTAAATTCTTTAGAGATTACCACAAAAACCCTACATCTACTTCCTATTTTTGTGATTTTTTACTCCTTATGACTTAAAGAATACTAGTGCTTAGAATTCTGTATGTAAAAAATGATAAAGATCAGATCTATTACAGCACCAGAACAAACTCCATTGCCTTTCTCTTGTCTCCAGCCCAACTAGAAAATAAGAGAAGTACAAAATATTTAATGTGAATTCAGTTTTCTAAGTGAGCTATCTTGAAAAGATTCTTGTTCTAGGCAGTTTGGTGGAGGAGCTCTGTTTCACATATATTATAAACAAATAAGGAACACATCAGTTATACAGACATTTGTGTTAGGTACCAGTGAATATCGGCATTTGGGCTAATAGTCAAAGAAAATAAATTTAAGTTTCAGCTCCCTGGCTGACAGTATGTGTAGAAATATAGGTTAACCAATAATATTGTTCTTGAATGATGACATTTATAACATTTATTACTTCATCAATAGAATTAGCTCACACATATGACAAACAAATAGTTGTTACTATCAGTTAATTCAAGTTAAACAACAACAGGAGTTTTGCAATTTTGAGTTTCAGTGTATTCAACTCACTAATCCTTACATCTAACAAGAAAATCAATACCTTTGTAATAATTAGCTTTGGGTTTTTGGGATTCTCTGCTTCTGGGCAGCTGAATGGGGTTCTACTTGAAATAATTACTGCCAGAACTACAATCAGTTTTCTTGCAAAATCAAATCAACTCATCTATACTATTTTTAAGGCTCTGTTCTCTGAAACCTGTTAAACAATGCCAGGATTGAAAATACCCATTACATTTCTATGCTTTTTATCCGTCTTTGAAATTTCAAGATTTGGAAAATTTACAGTGAGATGAGCTATGCATTCATTTTCCTGATATAGCATAAGAAAAATAAAATAACTCCCACATATCTTTCTCTACCCAAGATGACAGGCAATCTCAAAAAAAGTTTAAATACTCCAAGCATTTGAAAATATTCCATAGGGTAAAGTCAAAAATTTTTAAGAGGCTGTTTAAAAAAAAAAAAAAAAAAATGGCTCTGCAAGTGATTTTTCCTTCCCTTCCTGCATTTTTACAAAATTAAAATTCCAGATCAGCCACTAAGAAAAGATATTCCAAAGAAAATGCAATGATTGTCCTGGTAGATTTACTCCCTCGATAGCTCTCTATTATTCTTAGCACTGAATTTCAGTAGACACTAAAAGTTAGTTTTTTATCACAGTCGCGCTGTTCTCTGAATACTTTGTGGTTCAAGCAGTTTAAAGAGCTGTGTGTTAGTTACGTCCATGGTACTTAGAGATTTTTAACTGATAGGAAACTCTCTGGGAGGAAAATGATGCTTCCTTCAGAAAATAAGAAGGGGCACCTGGGTGGCTCAAGCCTGTTAATAATAAGCAGCCCTTGGACCAGGTCATGACCCAAGGGTCATGGGATCAAGCCCACATTGGGCTCCCTTGCTCATCATAGAGTCTGCATCTCCTTCTCCCTCTGCCCCTTCTCCCACTCTTACATGCATTGTCTCAAAAATAGGTAAATAAAATTTTTTAAAAAAAGAAAATAAGGGATAACTAAGTTAATAGCTAGAAAGCCATTGATAATATTCCTACTTAAGTAGTGAAAATAAGGTACTTATATAAACAGAAAAACCAACTGCAAACACTTTCTTCATGGCTGGGTGACTGGATTTTGATGACTTTGCTCTTCCAAGACAGCACTGGAGAACTAAAAATAAGCAGCTGACAATACCTCACCATTTATTTTGTGAATCAGATGGACAAGAGTTAACAAAAGTGTAAGGTTTGCAACCATCTGAGTCACAATGAAAATAGACAAACATACAACTATTACAAAACAAAATTTTATATATGTGAACCAAAAGACTATTGATGGTCCACTTATTAATGAGAAGTTTCCATATTAAGTTCAGATCACATTTCTTTAAAAAAAGAATCTGGTGTCATTTTCGTTTATGATTTTCTTAGTGATGGCTCACATTTCCCATGTCTTCAGATATATTAAGAACCAAGGGGAAAAAAAAAAAAAAAAAACAAGAGAATGTCTCATATACTCTAACAGTATCAAGATAATGATTCTCAAAGGTTTTTTTTTTTTTTTTAAGGTTTTATTTATTTATTCATGAGAGACACACAGAAAAAGAGAGGCAGAGACACAGGCAGAGGGAGAAGCAGGCTCCATGCGGGGAGCCTGATGTGGGACTCGATCCCGGGTCTCCAGGATCAGGCCCTGGGCTGAAGGTGGTGCTAAACTGCTGAGCCACCCGGGCTGCCCATGATTCTCAAAATTTAAAGTCAAATTGTTGTGGACAGACACCACCTTACAGAATTGTTATGAGACTTAAATGACATATATCAGATGTCCAGAACGTGTTAGTCTTTTCCATATAATAAACGTTCACCTAAACCTGTTGTCACAGACAACTGGGTACCCTACAGCTGAAACAAAGCATATGGGTATTTAACTTGAAAAATGTTTACTGAATCTCTGCTACGCACTAGCATAGGTATGATAGCTATACCTTAGACAAGAAGAAAAGAGGTTCATGAAACAACATTCTATGCTGCCTACCACACGTTATGAACTATGGCACAGATGAAAATTAAAAACATACAGAAGAATATGGGGTCATTTCTTTCTAGTGATACATAGTTTTATAATCCTACAATTTTCTTTTGTCTCCAACTGTATGATAATACTTGTAGCATGTATATGGAAGGAATCAGAGACTGAGTCCTCTAAGTCAAGTAAGCTAATCGCTTCAATGTAGGTTACTCAAATCATGTTTCAAGCCAACCAGTGTTTCACCGTCTGGTGCACTCCCTTCTTTTTATTTCCTCAGATCTCCCAGGACTTTGGAAGCACAGCAACTGAAATAAAATCCTGGGGGCACTTATCAGCCTTTCAGCTGAAATGAGTAAATCAATGTATACTCCAAGCAGATATAAAGCAGGATTTGCATCTGTGGCTGCAAAATAAATGTGTTGGCTTATTTCCCCTTAAGGGAAAAGGCAGAAGGAAAGGAGGCAATTCCAGAAGGAAAAGGCAATTATTAATGGTGAAAAATTAGAACATTATGCAATCTCCCTGCAAAGACAGAGGTTACCTTAGGATCAGCTGTGAGCAGTTTGAAAGCTTGATAGACTTGAGCTTCCTTTACACCACCACCAAGATCCAAGAAGTTGGCTGGCTTCCCACCTTTCAGGAGGATGATGTCACAAGTAGCCATGGCAAGTCCAGCACCATTCACTGGGAAATGTAAATGGCACACAAGACAGGATAAATTTAGCAACATGAAAGGGTGCCTGAACTATTTCCCTCCCCCATAATGGCAAAGAGAACCCTGTCACTACAAGGTCAATCTGTCCTGCCTGGAACTATGTTCAATCAGGTAAATTCATAGACTTTTAGGGTAAATCAGGAAATATGCATACAAAGAATATCCAACACAACAACAACAACAACAAACCCCTGGGAATACGAAGACAGGTTTTTTGAGAAATTAAATCAGTCTGGGAAACAGATAAAAGGGGAGAATTTACATAATTCATTAATTTGGGCTAGTAGTAGAAGAGGGAACTTTGGGTTCTGGAAAAATACAGAACTCAAAAGAACCCAGAAAGAGAGAAGAAGGCTACAAGAATCTGCTTGAGTCTGTGAATTACATTCTTTTTAATATCTTTTAAGAGACCTGGGTAAAAAATGGAATTCGTTTAATTTTTCGCTTGCTGAGAATATGCTCCTTTGAATGTAGCATCCCTCTGGGGTAGAACCACAGGGGTCCCTACTTCAATAGGGCTCCATACTTTTTTACACTCGGTGCAACCAAGCATGTTTATAGGTTATGTGGATAAACTCAGAAAACAAATGAATAAATGAGAGCACCAAAATAATATTCTTATCCCTCTGTTCATTCTTCAATGTAATATAAGAAATGTTCACTAGCAACCTGATCATTAAAACTAGAACCAAAATGTGCTAACATCTTAGGAGCTTTTTTTTTTTTTTTTTTTTTTTGTAAGAAGACAGAGTTTAAACACTGAAATTCTTGTTTTTCAGAGCTGAGTTTTATTGACTAATTGTACTTCTTTTGCTTCTTATGCTTAATTACATGAAATTACTTTCCTCAGGTTAGAAAGAAAAAAAAAGCAGACCTCCTGAACACAGCAGAAATTCTCAAGGTAAAATATACTTCACTTTTTCTGACCTTTGAATTCCCCAGGCAAGCCTCTGAACTGTGACTAATTTAATTGAGTCTGGGGCAACTACAATAAAAATGGTTTATATACGATCTTAAAACAATTTGAAATGTGTTAATCGTCGCTTTTGAGGCTGCTAACTTGGTCAAATCATGCATACTCCCACAGAGGCTACAAAGAATCTGTATTTAATTTGTTCTAAACACACCATTATATCATTCTCCTTTCTAAATGCCTACAAATATTGAGAGCGCATTAGCTTATCAAGATCAGAACAATGTGAGTGATTTGGTACATTATAGTTATTACTCCGATACAAAGCAAGAGCTCTTGGTATCACTTGTAATTAGATGTCATTTTCTATTGTATTGCTCAGCAGACTACCAGATGAGGTCTGTTCAGTTCTGAATATAATAATCCTGTTGCTTTAATGAGCTACAAATCTTTTTTATTTTAATTCCATTAAGATTAAGACCTCAGTTTCCAGTGCAATGAATTGGTTCCACCAGAAACACAGATGGGTATAAATCTCAGCTCTATAAGCTGTGGACAATAACAGAAATTATATTGCTTCTATAGACCCATTCTTATCTCAGCTGAATAAGCCATTTCCACAAATTTAGATGAGTATGATAAAATCAATTGTTTTATTAATAAACTGGATAATGGATTAAACATTTTATCATTTGGTTATCATAAAAGCTGAAACTGGAGTATAATGATTCAAGTGTATGTTCTCTTCTACTTCCTCTGAGAAATGTTATCTTAAACCCAACTTTCAGAATAGTTCCTAGCATATTAACAATGACTGGGGCAGCAAAGATTTTGATTTTTATTAAGCAAAATTTAGCTGAGATGCTTTAAAATAGTATTTCTCAGATGAGGTTATTTTACATACCAGAAGATACTTGCCAGTGTTTGGCGACATATTTGATTGTCACAATGTGGCAGGGCAGTGGGGGAGGGAGGTGACACCTAAAGACCACTTCTAAATATCTGACAATGTATAGGGCAGCCTCTTCCCCAGCAAAGAATTATCCCACCCAAAATGTCAATAGTGCCAGACTTGAGAAACCGTGCTTTAAACCAATGATCACTGAGCAAATGAACTTTGGGAGGAAACTGAATTGTTTCCCAAGACTTTGGGGCTACAAAAACTCCTAGTTTTACTGGCTACAGGGAAATAACCATTTCAGAAAGGTTCAGAAATAAATTCCTAAATTCTGCAAAAATTCACAAATTATGCTTTTGATAGAACTACTTTCTTACCAAAGCAGGCAATGTTCCCATCCAGTCCTATATATTTTAGATCATATTTGGCAGCTTCATTTTCAATGGGCTCATTCTCCGATTTGTCGTCCATAGCAAATATGTCCTTTTGTCGGAATTCTGCATTATCATCAAAGTTTATCTTTGCATCAAAACAGACAACTAAATAAAGGAAAAAAGGCACCAAATTAATATCTCTTAAGGATCTATAAATTAGTTCCCCAGGCTGGCAGGCACAGGAGAAAGAAAAATAAGATACTGTCATCTTTTTCATGATATGAGTGGGAGAAGCTATTACAGCTTCCTTGATCTTAAACTTTAGGGCTACACAAATAGAGTGGCATAGTCCCTGTCCTCAAAGGACTTACATTCTAATAAAGAGCACAGTAACGTATGCCTGTTGGTCTCTGTTTAATAAAACAATAATATAAACTGTGGTCATCCATTAAAAGTTATAGACTGCCATATGTACATACAGCTTTGATTTGCCATTTTTATTACATTTTGTATTTTTAGTATATAACCACTAATCATTGCCTTTACCTTCTATGCAAAGAAAAACTAGATTATGACACTTAATCCCACTATCCTCCTTTGTCTTTCTTCTGATGCTGCAAAGTGAAATTTCTATTTAATCAGTATCCTCGCTAATAATTCTGAAAGAGTTAGTGGGAAGAATACCAGGTTACAATCAACAGTTTTTTACTTGATCCTTAACTAACTCTGTAACTTGATTAAAAAAAAAAAATAGCCTACTTCCTTTTTGGGCCTGTTTTCTTATTTGGAAAATGGATATAACAATCCCCAATCTGCTGATAAATTTAATTTGGGGTCTGCTCAAACTGGACCATCATCCTGATGTGTGCAGGATATGATTCTTTTGATTCAGGTTATAAAACACTAAGAGACCAAGACTGATCAGATATAATGGAAGGTGGCCAGGCATTATCATTTCTACTGTCTCTATTCTCTGGTGCAGGTAGAAATCTCTAACTCTCTCAACAGCCAAGAGCCCTGGACACAGTTGAAACTCACTGGGTGATATGAATGGACCATGCAAAGAGAACTTTCCTTGATTTACGGGATATCTTCTATATGAACTGTCAGGGAGAGACTGCAGTGGGGAAGGGGGGCATGCAGGTTTCTGGAATCTTACCCCTTTTATTATATCACTTAGGGTAGAAGTCAGTTGTGTATGATGACATTCCATCCTAACCTCTTGCTTTACTTGAGAATTTGATAGGCAGGGATCTTTGACCTACAACTTTGGAGAAATTACCCATTCTCCTCCAGCATTGCTACAAGGTACCTAGTTCTTCAAAGGGAAACAACCTGTAATAATTCTCTCAAAAGCAATGACCATGGTCTGTTAATCCCATTTGCTTACATACTGTTAACATTACAATGTCCTAGAGCTACAGACCCTACGTAGAGGCTCTATACCAAGGTCTCTCTGCCACAAAAAGCAAACACTTTGATACAAATCTATGCAGAACTGGAATATTAATATCTAAGAATGCTTGGCATACATGAAAGCCCAAACCACAAATTATTTAAAGTAACACTGACTGAGAAGAGAGAGTCTTATACAGAAGTTAATGTCTGCCAGAGTCCTTGGTCTTGCCACAAAATGTCCAACCACTTTACCCACACACTGTGAATACATGGAACAAATGAGTAATTACTGTCCAGAATGCTGTAATCTTAATGATGGAATCCTACAATTACCAAAGGAATTGGCCAACGTTCTCTGCTTGCTACAAGAGCATTTTGTCAGCAGCTAATGACTGGTATAAATAATCAATAGGAAAGCAACTTCATTGTTGGCTTTCCATTAGGCTTATAAATAAATTTTAATTAATTTATTAGTAATTTCAGCTCTTCCATTACTCATTGCCAAGACTGTAACCGACACCTTCAAAATGAATGGGCGAAGGCTATCAAATTGACTTCCTAACTGAAGAGTTTCAAAAAAAAAAAAGAATTCTTGGTCAAGATCAATAAACTAGTAAATCAAAATAGGTCCTGGCTGATCTTTGCCCCTTACAAAGACTATAGTTCCAAGCTCCTTGAGAGAACATAATTAAGGCATATGTATGCAATGTTCAGAAGGCAGCCCACCCCCCCCACCCTCTGCAAAGCCAGATTTTCAAAAGATGCTTTTTCCTGAGGTACACTGTATACGCCAAGAATAGAAATGAGTTCACTATTTGAAGACCACCCTGAGAGAACTTCAGAGTTAAACCAGAGCTTGAAGATGGTGACTGTGGAATAAAAGGGATACCAACAAGTAGAAATAAAGGTGTACCTACAGGTATTAGATTTGTGGGATAAATGGCCTCTCTGCAATGGCCCCTTGCCAGTTCCCTCTCTGGAGAGAAAACTAAATGACATAACTAGGCCAATGTACATTATATCTTAGTGCTTTGGGAAGTTACAGGACTATGTAAATAGGAAGTGAGGAATTAAGAAGCGTGACCTGACCCAAAAATGAAGTATCACCCTCAAAGCCTTAATCTTTTCTGTGGGTGGAGAGGGCAGGAAGAATAAAGCACTTTAAGGAGGTACATGGACTTTTTTTAAGATACATATTTGTTATGCCTGCTTAATATTTTAAAAGGAGTCCCAAACATACAAAGTGCTCTCCTGCCTCACTATCTCGGTTTATAATGCTGTATTGTCTGGATGTTCTTCCTTGAACTTCACCACTTAGGGTACTCTGGCATCAAACACACCTGGGTATGAATTACAACTCAGACACTTTATAGAGTCAGGTAGCCATAATCACCTCTTTTAAGCCCAGTGGCCTTGTCTATAAAATGAAAACCAGAGTATCTTCTACTGCATGGTGTTAGTGCCAGTAGGGACTGTGTGCAAAGCACTGAGGAGCACAGACAGCTGGTACTCACTGGCTATTATACCACCAGCATACTCCACCTGCACAGTTCTTTCTTACACTCAGCTTCCCAATGCCGCACCCCTGGCTATAGGACTCTCCTATACTAAAAATTGCCTGTACGTGGTCCTATTCCCTTATCCTAGACTTCTGTTTACCATGAATCTAAACTAATGCCAACTGGCTTATAGATGCACAAGTTACCTATGATATTCAGAATACATAAGAATTTCCCACAGGAAACATTTTAATAGTTGGCATTTCAGGCTGTGTACCTGATGGAGCAGGAGATTTTAACCTAGTGGCTGAAGGTGGAAGAGATGACTTTGATGACTTTCAAATCACACCATAATTTTCCATAAGGCTGGGGTGGCTAACGATTGGTATAAAATAGCCCCAAATGAGAATCTCAGTCAGGGACTGGCAAAGTATAGTCCTTGGGACAGCTTGCTGCCTGTTTTCATAAATATGGTTGGATTGGAATACAACCACATTCATTCATTTACATATTTCTATGGCTACTGTCATAGACATATGCAGAGATGACTTGTTATAATAGAGACTATACAGTCATTTAAAGAAAAAGGCTGTCAATTCCTACTAAGTCATACATCCCATGTTGCAATAGCCACAGGTATCATACTCATTACAGTGAAAGAGAAACTTTGGAAAGTCCATCTAATGGCATGAAAACAAAAAAAGCGTAAGAGACAAAATAAGCAAAAACTTGCAGCTTGCACAAAAGGAGTGGATTAATCCTTGAATACTGATTGACTCTTATACGCTTATTTCCCCCTGTAAGAACCGTCCAAGTAGGCGTGTGTTAAAAATGGATTGATGGTATGTCAACAGCAGGGCAATAAAATAAACTTGCTTGCTCAAACCTTAGCTTTTTCCTTTATTAAAACAACAAACTACTCTAAAATGTATTTTTTTGAGGTACTGAACTTGGTTCAGACATAAGATATTCAATGTCACATTAATGAAACCTCAATTCTATAGAAAATTCATCTTGAACAAAGGCCATTCTGTGTACAAAGTGGGTGAAAAAACATACCTATTAATATTTATAAAACAATTTTCACCATCAAAAGCACATTGTTACATGCTTGATAGATTATACAAATGAATTTTCCTTCTGAACAAATATCAAAGAAAGTTGCAGTACTTATATTCATAGGGTGTTTTGTTTTTTTGTTTGGTGGTGTGAGATTCTGTGAGCTGCTAATTCACTAACCTAGATGAAGAACCTGACTGGCAGTTAACAGCCTCTGACCCTAGAGTTTTAATGGAAGATTGTGCTACAGAATTAAACAAAAGAAAAATACATTTCAGAGGGGAGACTCACACATAAAAGAAACATAAAAACAGCAGGAAATAAGATTGTCATAATTAGTTTGAAGAATAATCTGTCTTCAAGCAATGTACTGCATTTGATTTGTGATAAATAACCATAATATGCTATTGAAATGCGCCCTGCCAAGATGGCCTTAAAATGCTGATACTTTCAAATTAGTTCCACTTTCCATTAAATATTGATGTTCCACGAGTTGTATACTTTTTAGAACTTTTCTTGAGTTGCTATGAAAGAGAAAATAGATACAAGGCGGGAGGGGGATTTGGGTGAAGGTAGAGAACTGAAAATGTTCTTGAAAATAGAGTCTTGTGTATAAAGAGAGAAACACAGAGAAACACCCACCAACAACATGGGCACTTGCTAACACGAAGCAACAGGGTGGCTATTTAGGGAAATTAATCTGAAGCAAGAAAGGGATCTGATGTGCGAGTTAACTTTGGATCAGTCAGCATTAGTTCACATGGAATCTTGGCCAGGTAGTCACTGTTTTAAATTGGGTTTCATTCCGTTAGCTTGGTGAATGGATCTGGGCTCCAACTGTCAAAATGGCTTAGAGCAGGAATTTTTAATCTTGGGTTAAGTAAGATCATTTTCTATCAGGGGTGGGAGGTGGAGAGGCTGTAGGACAGTAACAACATCCCTGGCCTCCTCCCACGAGAGGCAAGTAATATCGTACATTTCCAGTTGTGATAAACAGAAATGGATGTTAACTAGGCTCAATGTGGTGATTACATGGAATCATCATGTTTTATATAAAATATATATAAAATAATGATAAAGAAAACCTTGCTTTTTTTAAGTTTTTAAATTTTTTTTAAGTAATCTCTGCACCTGATGTGGGACTCACACTCACGACCTTGAGATCAACAGTCACATGTTCTTCTGACTGAGTCAGCCACAGGCCCCAAGGAAACCTTGCTTCTAACTTGGGTCACATGTTTAATAAATCAATTCTGGCAATGCAACCGGACAAGCAAGGAAAAGAGTTCATTTCCCTTTGACTAATTCATTAACAGTTTAATTTCTGTAAAATTTGGTCATTCTGGTGGACACGGGATTCTATCCCTTTTTCTATTGAGAAGATGCCTTTCTCCCATACATGTGATTCCAGCTCAGTGACTGGTCTAGATATGGATATGGTACCCAAGTAGGGCCAATCAGAATCACTTGAAAAGATTGCTGGGGCTGCTGGAGAAGAATGATGAAAAATGGGAACTATCTTGGCTGCCCCTCCACAGAGTCTGGCCGACAAAGAAGCCAATTCAGAGGTAACTGGGCTGGAAGATCAGAAAATCCCTCATTCCCTTCATGCCCTAAATTAGATCGCTCCTTAGACTTCCCTGTTATATGAGGAAAAGAACCTATCCTTCCCTGACCTAGAAGCTTCTTAACAAAAACTAGACTGATGAAGGTTTCTGTCACTAACAGACCATTTTGATTCTGAGTCACTAAATTACATTACAGTCAATAGTGCCAAATTATATTCTTTAAATCAAATTATTAATCACATTGGAAAAAATAATTCTTGGACTGCAGTTCTTTCACCACAGTAAAAACTTCCCATAGGTGACCTAGCAGCATAGATGTTATCAAGATCATTGCTCTTCATTCAACCAGGTATCATCTGTTTTGCAAATATACAACCAATTACCGAAACTTTTAAAACATGTCCATTAACCAGTGGAAGACAGAAGAAATTATCTTACAAAGAAGCTTTGCAAAGGATAAATTTAAAGTAAAATGTTTGGTGTGATGCCAGGCTCCTTAAACTTCTAAATTAAGAGTCATTATTAAATCACAATTTTAATGTGAAACATTATATGCTCTGCTATTACTGATCTAAATGGAAAAAATTAAATATTCACATTATAAATATAAAGATTATTAATATTTCTAGGATATAAATTTTTTTTTTTTTTTTTACATCTCCTAAATAGAGAATTGCTTTAGGGGATTGTGACAATGATGAAGATCAATTTATACATTTGGTCATTAATCACCGTTTCCTAATTGGGTTTAATTTGACTACTGCTCATTAGAGTTATAAACCAACACACTCATTTAATTGTGATTATAATTCAATAGCTGAACTTTTATGGTACAATGAACAAATTAATAGCTAAAGATAATTTTGCTCTTAAAAATATCACATAAGACTTATGCTTTAATGAACTATATACACGGAACGTGTTTTATGATGATTTCTTCAAGAAAGCTCAAGAATTTTCCTTTCTCTTGATAATTAAAAAGAAAACTTCTGATTTCATGAGGTGTTACAAATACACCCTAGGAAAAGTTTCTTGCACCCTTATTCCCTGTATCAGAATGCAATCTGTAACTGACAACTTACCAAAGGTTTAAATGAAAGTAGTATTATAGCCTGATTTTTATCCAGTTCCTTGGCCAAATATTCTTTAAAAAAAAAAAAAATGAAACAATCAGGTTGCTTATGTATACTAGTTTGAAAAGCAAACCATGACCTTGAAGAACTTGTACTCAACCTCTCTGTCTTTTGTTTCTCAGATTTAATTAACAGCCATTCAATGCAGCATGAATTTTGACTAATATTCTACTAAACTGAAGACTACATCTGGATCACTCTGATAAAAGTAAATTAATAGTTTAAGAGAAAAAAGGTAAAAAAGAAAGGCAGTCTGGCATATCAAAATCAACACACACACTAGACTGAGAGAGACATGCGTTCAAATCCCAGCTGCAGGAACAAGCTGCCTATGGAGGAGTCACATTAATTTTTAATCCTCTATAAAATGGGCATAATAACTCTTTACTTTTCAGGTTCCTGTAAGCAATAAAAAAGAATGTATGTAAGAGCTTATCACAGTACGTGTCATATGAGTTCAAAAAAAGTTTTCTTCCACTTTGCTTCCTCTCTCTATAAAATACTAACAATATTATAGTCAAACACAATTTTTGAAATATTTATGAATAAAAGGTAGTTTGATTTTAAATAACCTATCACAGATTTTAATCTAGTGGTCACTGTGTAAACTATGAAATATGTTATTTTCTTTTTTTTTTAAAGATTTTATTTATTTATTCATGATAGACTCAGAGAGAGAAAGAGAGAGAGAGAGGCAGAGACACAGGCAGAGGGAGAAGCAGGCTCCATGCAGGGAGCCTGATGTGGGACTCAATCCTGGGTCTCCAGGATCACACCCGGGTTGAAGGTGAAGGCGGCGCTAAACCGGTGGGGCACCAGGGCTGCCCTAAAAATTTTTAAATTTATTCATTTGAGAAAGAGAACATGCAAGCAAAAGCACAAAGGCAGGAGGAGAGGGAGAAGCAGACTCCCCGTTGAGCAGGGAGCCAGACTATTCAGAACTTGATTCCAGGACCGTGAGATCATGACCTGAGCTAAAGGCAGACACTTAACTGACTGAGCCACCCAGGTACCCCTACCTTTTTTTTTTTTTTTTTAAATGAAAATGGAGAATTTATTAGAAAACTACAAGGGCCTCCACCAGAAATGCCTAAAGACTCATAGAGGGAGATCAGGACTGCCTCTCATAGAGGGAGATCAGGACTGCCTTTTATTAGTTCAAGTACAATTGGTACAATTAGAATTTTAAACAAGGCCTTAATTTTTGTATGACATTTTACTTTACTTTTTTTTATGTTTTACTTTAAATATCCATTACCTTATTTGATTTTCAGAAGAATATGAAATAATACAATAGTAACAGCTAATGCTTTTGTACCTCTTACCATATGCCAAGTGTTGTTTTAAGACATTAATTATCCTCACAACAATCTTGTAAGGTAGGTACTACTACTATTGTCCCCATTTTGTACTTTTGAAAAATTCCAATATAGTTAACAGTGTTAGTTTTAGGTGTACAATATAGTGACTCAAAAATTCTATATGTTGTTACTCAGTGCTCATCATAATGAGTGTACTCTCGATCGCCTTCACCTACTTCACATTACTTCCCTCCTCTACACACACACTTATCTCCCCTCTGGCAACTACCAGTTTGTTCTCTGTATTTAAGAGTCTGTTTTGTTTGTGTCTTTTCTGTTGTTGTTCATTTGTTTTCTTAAGTCCCACATGAGTGAAATCATATGGTATTTGTCTTTTTCAATCTGACTTACTTCACTTAGCATTATTCCCTCTAGATCCATCCATACTATTGCAAATGGCAAAATTTCATTCAGTTTCATGACTGAGTAAATAGTTCACTCTGTGTGTGTGTGTGTGTGTGTGTCTCTGTGTATCACTTCTTTATCCATTCATCTATGGATGGGTACTTGAGTTGTTTCCATATATCTTGATTACTGTCAGTAATATTGCAATAAACATAAGGGTGCATATATATTTTTGAATTAGTGTTTTTATTTCCTTTGGGTAAATAAATATCCAATAGTGGAATATCTGGGTCATACAGTAATTCTATTTTTAATTTTTTAAATAAACTCTATACCATTTTCCATGGTGGCAACTGCACTTTGCATTCCCACCAACAGTATAGTTGGAGCACCACACCAAAGTGCTCCTTTTTTTCCATATCCTTACAAACACTTGTTTCTTACATTTTCTATTTTAGCCATTCTGATAAGTGTGAAGTGAAATTTCATTGTAGTTTTGATTTGTTTCCCCGATGATGAGTGGTGTTGAACACTTTTTTCATATGTCTGTTGGCCACCTGTATGCCTTCTCTGGAAAAATGTTGTTAATGTCTTCTGCCCATTTTTAATTGGTGTTGAGCTGCAGAAGTTTTTTACATATTTTGGATATTAACTCTCCCATCAGAAATATCATTTACAAATATCTGTCCCATTCAGTAGGTTGTCTTTTTGTTTTGTTGATGGTTTTCCTGGCTGTGTAAAAGCTTTTCATTCTGATGTAGTCTCAAGAGTTTATTTTGGCTTTTGTTTCCCTTGTCTCAGGAGACATATCTAGAAGAATGCTGCTATGGCCAATGTCAGAGAAATTACCACATGAGCTCTTTTCTAGGATTTTTTTATTTCAGGTATCACATTCAGATTTTTAATCGATTTCAAGCTTATTTTGATGTATGATGTAAGAATGTGGTCCAGTTTCATTTTTTTGCATGTAGTTGTCTGGTTTTCCAACACCATTTGTTAAAGAAACTATCTCTTTCCCATTGTATACTCTTGCTTTCTTTGCCATTAATCAACTGACTATATAATCATGGATTTAGTTCTGTAATAAAGATCTGTGTGTCTATTTTGTGCCAGTACCATACTATTTTGTTTACTATTTTGTGGTATATCTTGAAATCTGGGACTGGGATACCTCCAGGTTTGTTCTTTTTCAAGACTGCTTTGGCTATTCAAGGTCTTTTGTGGTTCCATATAAATTTTAGGAATATTTTTTCTAGTTCTGTGAAAAATGCTGTTGATATTTTAATAGGGATTCCATTAAATCTGTAGATTGCTTTGGGTATATGGGCATTTTAACAATATTTGTTATCTCAATCCATGAGCATGGGATGAATATCTTTCCATTTGTGTCATCCTCAATTTTCCACAATGTTTCATAGTTTTTTGAGTACAAGACTTTCACCTTGTTTAAATTCATTCCTAGGCATATTACTATTTTCGCTGCACTTTTAAATGAGATTGTTTCTTAATTTCTATTTCTGCCACTTCATTATTAGTGTTGCACTTATAAATGAGATTGTTTCTTAATTTCTATTTCTGCCACTTCATTATTAGTGTATAGAAATGCAATGGATTTCTATATATTGATCTCATATCCTGCAACTTTACTGAATTCTTTTATCAGTTTTAGTAGTTTTTTGGTGGAGTCTTTTTTGGGTTTTCTATATATAGTATCATGTCATCATACAGTGAAAGTTTTACTTCTTCTTTTCCAATTGGGTTCCTTTTATTTATTTTTGTCTGATTGCTGTGGCTACGATTTCCAGTACTATGTTGAATAATACTGGTGAGAGTGGACCTCTTGTCTTGTTCCTATGTTAGAAGTAAAGCTTTCAATCTTTCACCACTGAGTATGCTATTAGCTATGAGTTTTTCAGATGACCTGTATTTTGTTGAGATATTTCCTTCTAAACCTTGTTTGTTGAGGGCTTTTATTATGAACGGATGCTGTACTTTGTCAAATGCTTCTTCTGCATCTATTGTAATGATCATAGAGTTTTTTATCCTTTCTTTTGTTGATGTAATGTATCATATTAATTGACTTGTAAATATTGAACCACTCTTGCATCCCAAGAATAAATCCCACTTAATCATGGTGAATGATTTTTTAAATATATTGTTGAATTTGGTTTTCCAGTATTTATTGAGGATTTTTGCATTTGTGTTCATCAGAGAAATTGGCCTGTAATTTGATTTTTTTTTTTTTTTGGTGGTGTCTTCATCTGGTTTTTGTATCAAGGTAATGCTGGCCTCAAAGAATAAATTTGGAAGCTTTCCTTCCTTTTCTACCTTTTGGAATAGTTTAAGAAAAATAGGTATTAACTCTTATTTAAATGTTGGGTAGAGGGATCCCTGGGTGGCGCAGCGGTTTGGCGCCTGCCTTTGGCCCAGGGCGCAATCCTGGAGACCCGGGATCGAATCCCACGTCGGGCTCCCGGTGCATGGAGCCTGCTTCTCCCTCTGCCTGTGTCTCTGCCTCATTCTCTCTCTGTGTGTGTGTGACTATCACAAATAAATAAAAATTAAAATAAATAAATAAATAAATAAATGTTGGGTAGAATTCACCTGTGAAGCCATCTGGTCCTAGACTTTTGCTTGCTGGGTGTTTTTCCTGGACTACCTGAGATGAGGACCTATATTTTAGGAATGTCAGGGACTAGTCTATTTTGTGTCTGACAGTGGATATTCAGTCACGTTCACCAGTCATGTCACTCTACAAGACAGTTATCATTTTTTTTAATTTTTTTTTTATGATAGTTACAGAGAGAGAGAGAGAGGGAGGCAGAGACACAGGCAGAGGGAGAAGCAGGCTCCATGCACCGGGAGCCCGATGTGGGATTCGATCCCGGGTCTCCGGGATCACGCCCTGAGCCAAAGGCAGGCGCCAAACCACTGCGCCACCCAGGGATCCCTCATTTTTTTTTTAAACATTCTTTTATTATTTATTTATTTATGATAGTCACAGAGAGAGAGAGAGAGAGAGAGGCAGAGACAAAGGCAGAGGGAGAAGCAGGTTCCATGCACCGGGACCCCGACGTGGGATTCGATCCCGGGTCTCCAGGATCGTGCCCTGGGCCAAAGGCAGGCACCAAACCGCTGCGCCACCCAGGGATCCCGACAGTTATCATTTTTATGATTCTTTTGGATTAAAAAACAAAACAAAAAAACACAAACCAAACTCCAAGGCTTAGCCCAGGTCTGTGGCCAGAACATGGCAGATCCAGAATTTGAACCCAGTCCCCTTTGTAAAACATTATACTATGTTCACCTTGGTCTACAACTTAGTTGTATTTACACATAACAGATCATCTAATTTACTCAATGCAAATCCCTATTTAGACTGCCCACATCCTGCTAGACAGCATACAGAACAGTGGGAGGTGAAATGCGCTAAAAAAAGGACAAGGTTCATAGGACTTACATTTCTGTATCTCCGTCCTGTCCACCTCATATCCCACTCTCTACCTCCAAATACACGCACACTCATAAGCTTTTGCTATCAAATTAGTAGGAACTTACAGAATCCCAGCTGTATGTAAGGCACAGTGCAAAAGGGGTAGGTACTGAGATAGAAAATGTTCCTTTACACTTCATAAGTACCTGGTGGATAGAAAACTCTTCTCTACAAAAATGCCTCCTTCTTCCACCTGAATCAGAAACTGGTAACTAAGTAAGGTGAAAGAGTTGGACAGGATGGCGCTAGGGCTTCACTGTAAGGATATAAATTCATCAGAGGGGCACAAAGTGAATTTGTACACATTTATGCAAACTAAAAATTTTCAAGCACTTCCAGCTCCATAAAATCATGTGCATTCATTACATCCCAATGCAGAGGCTCCAGTTCCTACCCAAGTTTTTACCACAGCATAAGCAAGAATGGCCCTGGAAAAACAATGGGGTACTGATGGATGGATGTTTCTAAATAAAACAAGAAGGAGCTTCCCCTGAGGCCTGGCATTTGGTTGCAAACAAACTCCAGTGCTGAAGTTCAACGTATCACGGGAGCATTTGAAACCATGGCAGAAATTAAATTGCTGAATGAAATGAATGCAAAGCTGCTGCTACAGTCTTTTGTACAATTTAATTTATAGTTTGCATAAATAATTATATTCATTTGTTGTTGTTTTTTTTACTTTTTTTGTTACCTTGTCCTTCTGGAGTTTCACCAAAGGGATTCACTTCCACCTGAGTAGCATCAATTTTCAGGAAGAGATTGTACAGCTTCTTAATTTGATCTGCAGCCTAAATGGGATTAAGTAAAATGAAATTATACCAAAGCAGTAAAAAAACATTTATTTTGCTGGATTAATGAAACCTTAAAAATAATAAGCTATGTCTTTACATTCAGTTAGGTTTTCTGAAGGGAAAAAGAGAAAAGCATAATTATTTTAATTTCCACTGCTATTCATTAGAAGGAATTGCTCAACCTTCCTCCAAACACCAGGAAAAGACTATTATCAGGAAAACAAAATATTTTCAGTATAGCCTAAAAATGTTGTTAATCTTTTTGTACATTATCATGTCCCTATTAGCCGAGTTACGCTGCAGTATGAGCCACAATCATTAATATAAACAAGCTCCATTTAAGTAAAAGGTAAACATGATTTTGAGAGTTTATAATGATTACATTTTCCTTACTATGCTAGAATAAAACAGTTATTACGTTCATCAGTCCAAACCTATAATCTGGGAAATAATTACTGAGTATATAATGGAAACTATGGCCAAAACAGGGAGATGAAAGTCCTACATAGTAAGAGTTCGGGAACAGCACAGTTCAAACTAAACAGTTTGTCCCCAAGGCATAAACCACAAAGAGCAACAATGTCCAGAGTTACCCTGATGTTATGCCCTGATTTCACTCTTCTCATGCTGCTTGAAATTCACTCACTCATTCACTCTTTTCAACCAACTTTTATAAGTGGCCTATGTCACAACATGCTGGCATTTTGTGAAGTGGGCAAGGGAAAGACATCATGAATGGGGCCTTGACACAACCCTGGTAAGCTCACACCTATAGTGAGTACAGCCTGTGATGCCACACAGCACAACTGTGCAGTCATGGCTGAATGCTGGGTATCAGTCTCATTCTTGGCTCCACCCAAAGCCTAGCCATCATTTTCCCTTGGCAACATTCTTGCTCATTGTTCCAGCCATGCATTTTTGCCCCTCAGATCCAGTCCCAGCTTTTCCCCATCCCGACTCTGAGTATCAGGGGAGCTGACCCTTGTAGGCTGAGTTTCCAAGGCTTCTGCCCTGGATGGCTCTCAGCTCACTTCAGCCAAGGGGAAGCAGTGGTAGGAGACAGGAAGTAGTGGAAAGGAGGGGGACTTCTAACCCCGCTCTTTTTGCCTTGCAAAAGCATCTCCTCCTACGGCTTCAGCAACCACCAAAGAGCCACCAGGGTTCTACTTTCTGTCTCCCAAGGTGCAGTAATTCCACTGGCTCACTTAGGTCCTCCAGTGGCAGGGAGCAGCAATTTCCTGTTATGCTTTAACTCTACCTTTCCTCTCTCTATACCCTGAAATTCCTCAACTCTTGAAGCACCATGTAACCAATCCCCTAGAATAAAGTCCCACTGTGGTGAACACTGAGAGTGTTCTCTTTGTTCTAGTATTGACTGAAGAACTCCTGGAAATGAAATTCACGTTGTCTTAATTTATTTTATGTATATTTATAAACTTTCTTAAATCCTAATTTGAAACCCAGTAGCTATGAATAAACATACATAATGAGTAAGACTGAATATTTCTTAATTCTGATTTTTTTCTGGCTAGATAATATATGTATATGATACAAAATTCCTAAGGTACACAGAGTCTCCCTCTAAACTTTCACTCAACTCCCCAGCCACAGAGCTTCTCATGTCTCATCCTGCAGCAGCCACCTTACTTTCTGGCTGGTGCTTCAATGAGAGATAGTCTATATATGTGAAAGCATGCATATTCTCCATTCATCTTTTTCAAAAAAATGAGCTTGGTTCTATACCTTGTTTCTCTACTTAACAGATTCTATAAAGTCTATATCAGCAACACAAGTAGAGTGATCTTATTCTTATAAGTGGCCACATAATATCTTACATGAATGTATCATAATTCATTTAACCTATCTCTTAAACAATAGCCATTGAGTTTCCAATAGTTTGACATTGTCTAAAATGCTGCCTTATATATCTCTCTATGTATATCATGCATGTGACTAAACATCTATAGGATAGATTCCCCAGAATGGGTCAAAAAAAGGAGTATGGAGATTTTAAATAGTAAAATTTTATTTTAAATTATCCCTGGTAGAAACTGTCACTAGTTTCTCAGCTCACAAACTAGTATCATAGAATTTGTTTCTCTATGCACAATCATCTCTACCAATCTTTGCCAGTATACCAGGTAAGAATGGGTATTTCATACAGACATTTAATTGGAACTGCTCTTACCATTTTACTTCTTTATTTTTATTATTTTTTTAAAAAGATTTTATCTATTCATGAGAGACACACACAGAGAGAGAGAAAGAGAGGCAGAAACACAGGCAGAGGGAGAAGCAGGTTCCAGGCAGGGAGCCCGAGCAGGACTCGATCCTGGATCTCCAGGATCAGACTCTGGGCTAAAGGCGGCGCTAAACCACTGAGCCACTCAGGCTGCCCGGAACTGCTCTTACTATTAATGAATTTGAGAATGATTCTATGAGCTTAAGAGACATCTGTATTTCCTTTTCTCTGAATTTTTCTGTTGAGATTTTAATCTTTTTTCTGAGTTATAAAAAGAGGGTTTTTTTTTTTTTTTACATGTAGGAAATTAGCTCTTCATCTCATATAAATTGCAAATATTTTTCTCCTTTAACATTTGACTTTCACCCATGTGTTTATTACTTCTGCTACATGGAATCTGGTAGTAGTAATAATAATGTCACTCTCTTCTTTCATGGCTTCTAGCTTCAGGTCAGATTTTAAGAAGGCTGGTCCCACTCTGAGAGTGTTAAAATAATTCTCCAATTATTTTTTCAAATACTCTAAGATTTCTTTTATTTCATGTTTACTTTTTTTTTTTTTTTAAATCCAAATGGATTTTATTTGAGCTACAATGCAAAGCTGATAAAAAAAAAAACTCACTGCCAAATAGATTTGTATTTTTAGGGGTTTTCTAGGCCATCAATATGAGCTTGAAATGTAAGCTGTATGAAACAGGCATGCTATCTAACCTGGACGCTATGGCATCCACTGTACTCCTACTACAGCCTCTGCACAGAGTCAACACTCAATAAGCACTGGTTCAGTTAATGATTAACTTAATAATGAGAGACTACATAATAGAAAATAACGCTGGGTACCTGCAGATATAAGATTTTATCTCAGCTACTTTAAAACTGTCTTCTTTTTTAAAATATACATTCTATAAAATGCATGATTTCAATCATTTTTAAGTGTACAGTTTGGCAGTGTCCAGATATTCACAGTGTCATGCAACCAAGCTCCAGAACATTTTCATCCTGCAAAGTGGAACTCTGTACCCATTAAATCACAACTCTCCATCCCCACTCCACTCATCTGACAACCACCATTCTACTTTCCATCACTATGAATCTGATGACTCTAGGTACCTCCTATAAACAGAATCATACCCATATTTATCTTTCTGTGACTGGCCAATTTCACTTAGCATAGTGCCCCCAAGGCTCATACATGCCTTGTCACAACCTCCCTCTTTTTCAAAGCTGAACAACTTTCCATTGCATGTATATACCACATTTTGTTTATCCACTCATTTGTCAGTAGATACCTGGGTTGCTTCAAAACTTCTTCAGTTTATATCAACCTAGCTTACCATGAAGCCTGCATTTTCTACACATTTATGCGACTTTCACTACACATTAACACAGCATTTAGTTTGTATTCACTGTTATAACTATTTATTATTGTACAAAGACAGACCATAAACACTTTTTTGAGTGGGACTGAAGCATGATTAGATTTGTGTTGTAAGATCTCTAAGGGATATGTGTTATAAAATATGTGCTGTAAGATCTAAAAGGGAGAACCAGCCCAGCTTGGAGACAGAACGTGCCTTATACCACAGGCCATCCAGTAAATGACTAGAAAGGCTCGGCAGGGAAAATGTGTCAGTCTGAGCAGGTGTAATAATACAAAATGGCAGGCCCTGGGGCAAGTTGAGGTTAGCTCCCCAGCTTTCTAAAACATGTTCAAATTTAAAAAATAAATTAAACACAAGTCAAAGAAAACATTCTGCTGTTTACCTTACAGTCAGCCAGTTTCCTACTGCCACCTACTTCCTCAGCTCAAAACCACACTATACAGAAAATTTGTTTTCTCTTTCTTTTGCCACCAATTAATGCTATTTTAAGGTTAAGCAATTTAAAAAAATTGAGATCCTAAAATCAAATATCCTTTGAGCCATATGCATAAGACCCTGACAAATTCACAAGTACCTTCAAAAATGTTTTAGCAGGTTGAAAATTTTATTATTTTTATTTTTATTTATTTTTATTTTTTTAGGTTGAAAATTTTAGAAATATTTTCATTTTATTCCAAGAACTAATATCATCAACATTCACATACGGTTCTTGAAGCCAGCCAGAGGCGCAAACCATTCTCAGAGGCATTAATGATCATTTATTAACTGCCCCCATCAAATCTTTTCATTAGCTAAAATACTAAATAAAGATGCATGTTGACAATTCACGGTGCTTGTTTTCAAAATGAACAGTATAGAGGGCAACTAAGACACACTTGAGAGATCTGTGAATTTTTTTAGTCATTTTCAGCTGTTGTGTGGCTTTAGTCTTTTCAACCAATTCTTAATTAAATGAATTTTGTCAGGAACACACACTTAGTAGTTTCTGTGCAAGGTGATAGTTTTTCATTAAGTCTAACATGAAAACCTCACCTTCAGAGACAACAGGCACGAGTTATAGGAAAGATAGTAATAACTTTACAAGGTAATCATTTTATAAGTTGTTCATTCATAAGAGCACTGGCTCCAGATACCTAAACCATGTCCTAGATGAGAATTAAGTGATTTTCAAGGTCATATTGAATCTGAGGGGCCTCAAAGATACTATTTCTTGACCAAAGAATCACTGACTGATACGCGTTTAAATATTTTCTCTTAAAAAAAAAATGTTTTCTCTTCTAGGGGAGCCTCCTCTGCTTATCGGACACTGGTTTTCTGGAATGTTTCACTGACCTCTGTGGCTTGACAAAGCATCCTAAAGCAGAGGTTCCCAAATTTACCACTCCAGCACACATATAGGCTCCTTCTTACTGTGCAAATATAATCAGGTGTCCCTAGATGAACAAATTTGAACACATCTCCGACAGATCACCCTCGCTCTCCTTCAGATTACACTCCCTCTCCCTGTAGTCACTGCTAGCAGCTGACCACTGTTATGTGAGCCCCTGGAGAACAATGGCTATTTCTCTTCATCTCCATTTCCCAGGGTCCAACAGAGTGAGCAGCACCCAGGCAGTGCTCACTTCAACTTTGCCTGTCAAGCAAATGAAGACTGAAAGCCTTTCATTTAGTGGGTGACAAAGAAACAAGAAAAAAAAAAAAAAAGAAATAAAAAACTTTTCCTTTCTTCAATACATTCTGTTAAAAATATTATAGCTACTGATAAAAAAAATACTATAGCTACTGATGATCTCTGAGAACTCACATGTTCATCTTCCTTCCATAGGTAATTCATTTAAAACCTAGAGTGTTTGGGGTACTGAAAAAAAATGTGATTTAACCATTTAAGAGCTATGACTCTTAAAGTTCTCTTATAACATGGAAGAAAGAGGAGGAAATTATCTTCTGGTGTTCACAATGGTATTACTGCCTTCTCTAGAACTTTCTTTTATGTTCACCTCCTGAGCTGTCAAGTCAAGGTATCAGCAGATTCACCCACTCTAGATTTATTCTCCTGCCTTTACAGCTGCCTATCACCAACTCTCTAGGAATCTTTTCCAAGTGGACGTCCTGGCTGTGTTGTTGCACTTACTCACAAGTATGACAAATGTTTCTAGGGCACCTAATATATCAGCCAAGCACTTTGCTGGCAACAAAGCAGTAAGCAAGGCTGTCCCCTCTGTGGTGTAGATTAGGATCTGCAAAGGTGAATGAAATAAGTAAAACAAAAAGAGATATGCAGAGGCATATAGATGAGGTGAATAGGGTTATGGAGAACATTCTGGAGCTGACTGCAGGGAAGTGTGGCTAGAACATAGTGACCACATGAAACAGTGGTCTCAGTGACCACCACCCCTACATAAGACACCCCACAATAAATGTCAAATGCATGGCTAAGCCAGTTAGTGACCTCATTCTCAGGGGGAGAATCCAACCACTGAAGCCCTCACTCAAGAATCCACCATAACTTCTTTTTAGCAGGTCACTAACTTGGCAACTCTTTGACAGTCTTGGAAATAACAATTCCTCTACCTGTCCACTGAGTCTTGGCTCTTTCTTCTGCTAATGTTTAGTCCCAGATGTTCCTGCCCCTTCTACCATCTTGAATATTCTGCTATCTGAGGGAGTCGTTCCTCCCATGTTCAAATAAGTGCTGTCTTCTCTTAACTTAAACACATTTGTTCAAGTCTTACTCAGCTTTACCCTTCTATGACTGGCCTTATTGCCATCCTTAAATTTCTAGAGACAGAATCAATCAAAAGAAAAAGTAAAGGCAGAAAGAGTGTGAATTCTGTTTTCTTAGAGGAATGTTGCCCAAATAAATGAAAGAAAATGCTCTGTAACAATTGGGAGCCCCAGGTGAACACATACATACTCCCACATACACACTCACACACACATATATACATACACATAGGCCATAGGATTATTAAGTTGGTTTCTCTTAGTAGTGGAGGAGTTAAAATAGTTTTGATTTAACTGTGGGACAAAGAAGCTTGCCTATGTAAACGTACAATCAGGGTCTGTGGGCTGGACCAAGGTCAAAGCAGGACTGTGATGCTCAAGACAGATTCTCTCCCTCAACAGCACAGAGGACAACTTCTCTGTCTTTGAAGCCAAAGCATATAATTACTAAATTGGGATAATTTAAGCTGTTTTCAGTGAAATATCACTTTCAGGTCATTAATATTCATCTCAAATCCCATTAGCTATGAAAGAATAGCAATTAGTTAAGTAATGTATATTATTAATAACAATAACAGCTGACCTTTCTGGAGTTCTGAATGAGCACTTCCTCACATCAGCATACTCGATCCTGACAACATGCCCTGTTTCACAGATGATGATCCTGACATTCAGACGGGTGGAATCACACATGCTGGTGGCACCACAGGATTCAAACTCAGGTCTGCCTGACTTGACAGCCTGTGCTTCTAACCACTATGCTGCCTAGGATAATTCATGGGCTGGCACTGCAGTGCTACAGAAAAACATTGAGGCTAACATACATAGCAAAATGCACGTGTCTGCATGCAACACTCACACCCCCACATACCTACACATATATGAACACATCTCATCAACATCCTATTCTGGAATACAAGGGAAATATTTTTCTTCATCATAAACAACAGGGGAGCAAAACTGTGACACAATAAATAATCCTGTATCCTGGTATCCTCACAAATATTAGAGGAAAGTAAGCAAGGTAGTAAACATTTTCTGAAACAAGTCATTCACAGTGGCTTCCAAATGCTCAAGTACCTGGTTTTTCAGAGGCCCAAGGAAGCCTAGATTTTCTGCCATCCGCTGAGCTTGGCTGTCCTTTATCCCTTCCATAATGTCGATTTGCTCCTAGTAAAAATGAATTAAATAAGGATAATTCAGACAAGCAAATGAAAAGATTCACAACCTCGAAAGAAAATGCTTAGTATTTATTTGCAAATGAGTAATTAAAGTGTGGCGCCTTTCCAAAGATCTCTGAGCAGGGCTACTGCAGCTGCCTATAGGGTACATTTTAATTAGCAGACCATCTAAAAAACAGCCTTTCCAAAAACTATATAATTCTTCAGGGTGGCATGCTGACAAGACAATCGGATGCCAGTTTTCACTTTTAATTACTATACAGATGGCACTGACGAATATTTAGTCAGTTAATTTTTATGACATCTTTTGGAAAGCTTCCAAAGTAAGGTTTTCCTGTCTAATATTGCTGTTAAGTTTAGAGCCTGTCATACGTAGGTTAAATATTACCATATGATTTAAATAGTCTATTGATGATGATAATCATTAATAATACCTTAGCTCTACAAAGTGCCTTTCTCTCCAAGATACTAAGTGCTGTTCATATACCTTATTTCATATATTCTCTTTCCAAATGAAGTGACTTGTTTCAATCACATTAATTTTGAAAATGGCTAGATATTACTGGTAAGGCAGCATGTAGTCTCGACTGAACTTCCAAGGTAGTTAACCTAAATAGGTGATATTGGTGAAAACATTCTGAAATCAATCACCAAAGTACTAGTACTTGATTGGAACAAAGAGGTTCAAGAAATAAAATTCTCACTTTCTGAAGGGAAACAAAACCACCTTCTAAAAGAAATAATGAATCCTCCTGCTAAAATTGTTTTCCTTTTACTTTTTTTTAAAGATTTTATTTATTTATTCATGAGAGTCACAAAGAGAGAGAAAGGCAGAGACAGGCAGAAGGAGAAGCAGGCTCCATGTAGGGAGCCCAACGTGGGACTCGATCCCGGGACTTCAGGATCACGTCCTGAGCCGAAGGCAGGCACTAAACTGCTGAGCCACCCAGGGATCCCTCTGGTAAAAATTTCTAACTTGATACATTTTTTTTTTATACTAGGAACCCAGAATTAAAGAACTAGAATTACAGTTCCAAAGACTGCAGATTTTTCTTCTTACAGCTGAGGCAGGTTGAGAAGCACTTTATACACGTCACCTCATTCTTTCTCACAATTCTGTGGGGTGGAAATTACACCCACTTCTACTTTAGTGATTGAAAAAATGAGGCTTAGAAACACTGAGACCCTTGCTGGCTGGTTAGGATTTGACCTCAGCCAGATCTATGGCTAGAAACTAAGGATGAGGTTTAAAGGACTGAAACAAATGGATAGAATCTGGATGTTTGAAGGATTCTGTTTTATATTAGCAGTACTGAGAGACATGGAGGCAGTCTCCAGCTTACATCCAGTCTCCCAGGACAGAATTCCTGGATTCTACATACTGTGACATGGGGTACAGTTAGTTAATCCAGAGGAAATGGAAGACTCACAGTCCTCCCCCATTGGTTAATTCTTGGGCTAGGCTGGGTAGAAGAAATGAGAGAGGAAGGAAAAACAGGAAGGAGGAATAAAGGAAGGGAGAGAAAAAAAACAAAGAAAAAGACCTTGGATAGGGAATACCTTGGTTCTAGCCAAGTTTAACTGAGTGCTCAGAAAAGAGAAAGGACTCAACATCTTTGTGCCATAAATCCCAGAAACGAATGTACTGCTACCAGCCTCAGACTGCACATTAAATCTTTAACAGCTTGTGCAACAATAATCAATGAACACAGCATAGGCAGGAATATAAACATACCTTAAAAATAAGTTCTGGATTCGAAGCTGCCACTTCTTCAATGTCAACACCCCCCTGAGGGCTGCCCACCAGTACAGGGCCATTGCAGGATTGGTCCATCAGAATGGCCAGGTAGGTTTCTCTGGAAATGTCCAAGGCTTCAGCAACCATCACCTACCACATTAGCAAGAAAGTCAAATTAATTCAGCATTGAGCTGAGTCCCACTTGGAAATCTATATAAACTTGCCACACAAAGCAAACAGCTTCATTTTCAGGCTCTTTAAACCCAGTGAGCTAGCTACCAGAGATATGAGAGTTCTGCTCTCATGATACAGAATGCCCATTTTCACCTCCTTAATTGATCCTGCTAACTTGCTCAAGTGACAGGTATTTGGTTTGCCTCAAGGAACCTTCCTACTTTAATCTTCTTTTTTTCTTCCTTGAGAAACCCTGACACTTAAGAAAAACTCCAGGGAAGCAGTTGTTATTTTAATTTGAAACATTAACAGTACATACATCTTACTACACAGATTCTTCCCAGATTTTGCACTGGTGGAAAACCAGGTTTGTTACCAAAAGGATTCTTTTTACAGTATGTCTGATGCTTCCCAGGTTTGTATACCTCTATCTCCTGGATCACTGTATTTTTAATTCAATTTCTACTTTATTTTAAATTATAAGTATACTATTTGCTTGTTCAAAAACAATGCAAAAGGTATCAAAAGTACATAAACGAGACAATGATAGCAGTCCCCTCCTCTGCATATTCCACCCTTGGACCTCAGGAATCAGGGTGATCAGGAGCCCAGGTGGAACCTTTGTGATCATCAAAAAAAAGCAGCACTTTCCTCTGCGCATGCCAGGACAGTGCCTGGGTAAGAGGCAAGTGGGATGGAAGGATTTTATTCTGTGCTCACTGCCTCAGCCAGCTGTCCTTTTGCTCAGCACAACCTCAACAATTGTGTGTGACAGGCCTACCAGGAAAAACCACTACCAACTTCTTATCTCTTTCCTATGAATCTACAAGCATTATAATAGTAGAGACATCCTGCATATGGAAGCATATTATATCTACTTGAATGCCTCTTTTTCTTCTTGTTCTTAATATTACAACTTGGAGATCTCTCTAAGGTCTTCTACTTTGTGACTAGATGGCACTTACATGTCAATATTCATTTAATCATGTCCCTACTGACATTTTTTTTAAAGATTTTATTTATCCTGAGAGACACACACAAAGAGAGAGAGAGAGACAGACAGAGACAGAGACAGAGAGAGGCAGAGACACAGGCAGAGGGAGAAGCAGGCTCCATGCAGGAAGCCTGTTGTGGGACTTGATCCTGGGTCTCCAGGATCACACCTTGGGCCAAAGGCGGCACTAAACTGCTGAGCCACCGGGACTGCCCTACTGACAGACATTTATGTGGACTCCAATTTTTTTTTTTTAAATGCTACTTCAGTGCCTATTTTTGTACATATACCTTTGCTCATGTGTTTTAGTATCCCTGTAGATAAGGTACCTAAAAGTAAAATGGCTACGCTTTAGACTCTTCATATTTAAAAATTCAGTGAGTACCACCCAATTGCCCTAGAGAGAGATAGGCTATACCAACTGACATTCCCAATAAAAATGGTTAAAAGGTGTCTTGGATGATTTTTTTTAAAGAAAAGAATATTCATAACTAATTAGTACTAAAAGTGAAATAAAACACACTGCCTTTCCTAAAAGCAGTTCAGTAAAAGATTTGACAAAAAAAGTCAGATTAAACAGCATTACATGTTAACTACCCAGATGCCATAAAACCACTAATTTTAAGTCACATGAAATGGGATAAATATATGATGATCTAAAAAGCCATGAAGTAATGAATACAGAACTTCTTTTCAAACACATCACCAGTTAAAAATAAAATATCTTATAAGAGCCTTCATATTGATTCTCTTATCATAAATGGTAACTCATGACTATGTAAGAAATACTTCTTGGCACACAGTGTTAGGATTTTCATAGAAGCATGCTGTTTTCTAGTTCACTTTCTAATAAGAGCTAGTCTAGAAAAGGAGATTTAATGATTTTCAGCAGTTATTCTGAGAAGCAACACAACATTATAACTTTTTCAGATGTCATTCAAGAGTCCTATTCTTAATCTTCTAAAATGTTGACAGATGTGCTCCGCATTCTATCAAATTTCTATTTGTAAAGACCAGCTGCTATATCAAATGGCTTCTGTTTGGTAGAAATAACGTATCACTCTTTAAGAAAACATTCCCAGGAAAATGATGATTATCAATGGATAATTCAAGATATTTTATTTCAAGATCAGTTTTTTTGACATTACCATGCCCTCCATATAGCCCAGGATGTCAGAATATTTTAAGCATCGTTGTAGAGAGAGTCTAAATGGATTCCAAGAACATTCATCCCATGAGGACCTCAGCTGATATATTTCAAAACTATGACTTCATCTGTGACTGACACAAACAATATCATCAACACTACCTTTTTGTGGAGTCTTCCAGGGTGGAAAGCTTTTGGGAACTACTGGACCACTGAACCTGGTTGGTTGGTTGGTTTTTGTCTTTAATATCATGCCATTGAAACTGTAATCTGTAGATGAGTACCAGTGTACAAACTATTTGTAACAGGACCATGATTAGATAAGATTAAAAGTATACTTGATTTCTGAACTTCTCTCGTTGTAGGGCAGTAACCTTGGCTGGTATTGATTCGTGAAGAACATGATGAGTAGCATAGTCTCATCTACCCTATTATTATTCTAGGGAATACACCAGAAATGCACTGGCACAGACTTAGAAAAAAATATCCAATGTGTACAAATGTATGTATGAGTTTAAGCCACTTCTCAAAAAAACTTAGAAAACTAAAGTTTCTATTCTATAAAGGGAGGAGTTCTGACTGCTGTCCAAGATTTCGTAAGTTAAAAAAAGCATGTTCCTTAAAGTCACATAAAAGGGTATTGTTATAAGAATGTGGTGACATAAATTTTACACAGAAAAAGGACTGAAACGATATATGGCATTATTTCAAGGGGGTGAGAAGCCAAGGAACTTTTACTTTCTAATTTTTATATTTCTCTCAGATTGGAATTTTTTACAAGTGTGAATCACTTTTACAATCAGAAAAAAAAAAAAGAATACACTACTTAAAAGTAAATCATTCTAGTCGTTTCCTGGCAATGACTCGGTGTACAAGCATGCACTTATCTCCAGCCTTTCAGAAACCTATCTACAAACTAATTTTATGCATTACCATACAGCATGAATCTGCTGTAGGTATTTTTATATGCTTTAAAAAAGTATCACAAACTCTAATCTAAAAACTCATGGAGCCATATAAAACAACAAATTCCTACAAACAAAAGTACTAATCATGTCCTCTGCAGACAAATTTTGAAGAAGTTAACACAGGTAAAGGCTCATAACCAGATTTAAAAGGCAAATAAAAGCACTGTGTTGGGCCAAACAAAAGTCAAAACAAAATACTTTTGCGTTTTAAACAGCTCTTACATCACAGAAGCCCTGGGAAAGACAAACCAGCATAACCAGTTTTGTCAGTGTGCTATCTTGACATCTATAAAAGCTTTATGTTCTCAGAAGGAGGGAACTAATGACCACCAGTATTTCCAATCTCCTTCTTCCAGATCAAGATAGACCCAAGACAGCCCCTGTCATGGTATACTAAGAACCAACTGGCAATTTTTTTTTTTTTTTGGTCATGTCAAAAATTTTCCACACAACCCACTGTGAAAAATAAAAAACACAGAATACTACCTCAGGTCTCCCCCGCGCCAAGCACGGCACATGGGTGAGGACCATGATCTGGAATGCTGTGTCAACCAAGCAGACAGACGCTCCCCAAAATGCTGGGCCTCCATTCACCATTATGACGGAGCCTTCTAACCATCTGTGCCTGACAGGGCCAGAGTGTGTGACCTTGTAATCATATAGGGGCCAACACTCACAAAGGTCCCTGTCTTGGTCTCTTGGTATAATGTTTTGCTATAGCTGACTCGAAATTTGAACAAGGGCTCCTGCGTTTGTTTTTGTACTGGGTCCTGCAAATCAGGTAGCCAGTTGTGGTGCTTCTGTGCATGAAAAGGGCACAGCAAAGATGGACAGACTGATGGGAGCAGAGTTAGGTTCTGGCCTCGGCTCCACCACATAAAATTTTATGACTAAGGCAGGCCACTTTACTTGGGGGTTTGGGCTCTGCGTGTGTGTGTATGTGCATAATGTACACCCTTTGGACACGAGAACCCCAAAAAGATTGCTGAGACACAATACTTGCAGTGATAATAATGGTATTAATCTCAAAGTAGGGGAAAGGGACACTTAGAAAAGCAATCATAGCAAGTAATTCTGATACACAGGATGAAGATGTGGTTGTGGAGGAGCAGAGACTGTCCCACCCTGAGTAATAAGAGCTGTTGTACAAAGCCCTTTCCAGCTTTAAACAACACATGCCAGCGTTCTGAAAGGGAAAGCTGTTGATTCCATCACTCACCTGTACCCATTTTTTCTAAACGCTAATGATAATAAACACTAGTACTATTAAAGACCCCTTTTTACTTCTCCTTAAAGAATACCACAACCTAAACAGATTATATGAGGTTTAAAAAACAAAATAGCATATCACCAAAGTGCATTGCTTCATCAGATTGTCAAAACTGCAATATGATTTTCTCTTCTTTCTAACACATACACAGAAAATGACCCAAAGCATTTGTATTACCTTGTTAACTTTCACACCTTCTTTTGGAGTTTGTTTTGTTGCTAGATTATATCCAATCATCTGTTTAGCCAGCTGTCCTACAACTTGAGGGCTGAGAGAGAAGAAAAAAAAATCAATGTCTATGCTGAAAATTATTTTAAAGCAGAGTGCATACTATGTCCTCATGTCCACACTGCACAGGGTCCAGCTCCACCCTCACAGAGCCCACAGGCCTTTCTGTTCATACATTAGGTGCCTAGCACTGTACCAGAGGCTCACCGAGGGAGGGAGGAAGGGAGGGAGGGAGGGGGGAGGGGAGCGGAGAGGAGGGGGCAGAGGGAAAGGGAGTTGAGCGGAGGGAAGGGGAGGAAATTTTTACTTCCCTCTGCTATCCTCTCACCAAAATAAGTTATAGTCACACTGCTGAAATTCATAACAGATTTAGATAAGAAATAAATAACAAAGACCTGACTTGGGCAGTGTGAGAAGTATTGGCCACTAAGAGCATAGGAGGGTAAGATTCAAAGTAAATAATGAAGGTTTGTAACAGGAAAGGAGAGGAAAGTGGGCAGTGCTGGGCCCCTATACCGGAAGGCTCAGATTATTAGACAGGAGGGACAACTGAAACCATTGGTGCTGGGGAGCCACTGCAGGTTCTAGAATAGGGAAGTAACAATATGGAGGCAACATTTGTGTTATCATTCTCAACATTTGCGATGAATCACTGTGACAGAAGAAGTGTTGGGTTTTCACCAATTAAGGAAGAAAAATCCACTTATGAGAGAAAGAACACTAGGGCACTGTAGTGTCCTCTACTTGTAATTCACTTTCTTTATTTGCTACCTCCTGTTCCCACCACATTCCTACCATCTTTCTCGTGCTCCCTTCAATCATGAGCAAGATCTGCCATAACTGCTTAGCCCAAAGACACAGAATTAAAATCTCCAGACTTACTCTTTTGTTAAATGAACGCCTCCTTTCAAACCGCTACTGAAGACACCTTTTCCTCTTCCTCCAGCTAAGATCTGGGCTTTTAAAACAAATTCTTTTGCATCTGAAAAAGAAAACCCAGAGCCGGTAGTGTAATTTTTTTTTTTTTTTTTTTTTTTAAGCAACAAGCAATGTGGAAATACACATGCTTTCCAAAAGTGGTAAAAGCTCTCTTAAACTAACTTTGAAAATAAAGGCATAAAGAACTTCAAAAAAACATCAGTGCACCTAAAAACGAAGTCTTTATCGAGGATATTAAAATATCTCTTGCCAGTTTAATCTAATACTCAACCATTCCAAGAGAAAGCAAGGCATGTGTTCTCTTGCTCTTTTGAGTGTCAAAAGATGCTAAATAAACCTGGGCTGGAGGTATTAATTTTACTGTGCAATAATACTCTCATGTGGCAGAGGCACCAATCTGCTAGTCAGAAGAGCTAACTACCTGTCAGCCACCAGAGATGTCAAAGGGAAGGCTGGAGTACATGGGGGAAAGGTTTAGGACAAGATGCAAAGGAAGTGGTTAATAACTGTATTCTTAGAAACCAATAGATTTCTGAGTGGTTGCTCTAGATATTGATGGGACTGGATAAGGGAGGAGGAAATGGATTAAAACTGAAAGCAAGCAATATTTCTGAAATGTTGGCAGGGTAACAAAACGTCCTAGGGGAAAGTGGTGGTGGAATTTTCATTTCTCGACACACTCAAGGAAATGGGGGAAGTGTCTGCTTTTGACCTTTGAGACCTGAGTCAAAAACTCAAATATCTTATTGGGCCTGGCTCAAAAGTTGCATGTGTGAAGAAGCCCAGTGATGGAAATAAGGCCTTCAGCAAACAGGAGAGCTGCTGTCCCCCTCTGTCCCTCCGCCATGCAACCACCAAAAGAATAATAGGAGAAAAACAAAAAACAAAAGCCCTCAAATAAAACAGATTTCATACACCAAATAGTACACTTCTTCAGGCCACAACTGGCATTCTCTGTTCGTCCTTCATCTTTGTCTAAATTCAGAAAACTAAGTCAATCTTCTATGAGGCTTTAACAGTTTTATGATTTAACACACCAGGTTTAGAATCTGCAGAGTGGGTTTCAATCAGGCCTTCATCCCTTACCCTGCTGTTGACACCGGTCAAGTTACTTAATGTCTCTGATACCCAGTTTACTCAATTGAGAAAATATGATGAGGACTTTTTTGAGAATTAAGTCATACATGTGAATAATTTACCCCAGGAGCCTGAAAACTCCTACGATTGATGAAAAATGACTGTCACAATCAGTTCGTTTATTTTATTACCTTTCTGTATTGTAAAGAATCCAAAGGATTATTTCCACTTGGGCAGATATGAGTAAATAATAATGTTAATAATAATAACTTTGCTGGTGTCTGCCACCATTCATATAAGGTGAGGGCTCCATAAGTGTTGGCTATTTCAGCTATTTCTATCACTGTTCTTGTGACTCAAGGCAAGCAGGCAAAAGTTTGAAGAGAAGGAGCCACAGATGGTTTTATCATGGGAGCTACAGAAAGATTTGACATTATGACAGCATTGGGTAAGACAGTCACTCTAGCTGATATAGTCAGATTATTAGGGCTCATTTTCTTATTGGTTGGTCCTTCTTTCTCCTATATTTGCATAAACTCAGGAAACGAGGTTTCACCTTCTCTCAGCAGCAAACAGCTCCTCTGCTGCCTTGGACGACCTCCGACACTTGTTGCTGCCAGAGAATACGAACCATCGTAACATCAGTCAAAACCATGTCTTTTGATAAACTGGCTCACATAGAACTAGGTAAAAACCAAGATATGATGACAATTTATTATCAGAATCACACCAGGAAAGAAGTCATGCAGAACAAATTTATTCCATCATTAGGCTATTGTATGTGAGGATAGCAGTAAGAGCAAGGACTCTGTAGTCAAACAGACCTAAAATCTCCAACTCTGCCTATCACTTTCTTTGTAGAGAGGAAAAGAAAGAGGCTCAGAAAGCTAAGAGTGATATGCCTGTCTGTAAAATGGTTATAATGAAGTAATCTACAGTGTTAGGATGATGTGAAGAATAAATGAGACATGGTAGGTAAAGTGCTTATCCCTATGCCAGGCACATTACAAAGAAGTCAAAGTATGATAGCTATCATCACTAATTATTTTCAGCAATTAACCCAAAAAATGGCATATAGGAAAACATTTCCTATTTCTTTTCTGAAGACATAAGTGGAAAAATACTTCTTGCTGTCTACTCAGATTTTTAATTGTGATCACTTCAAATTCCTTAAAAAGGATAACCAGCATTCCATTGCTATTATCAATTTTCATATGCTTGTCATCCAGAAGAAAGAGATGCTTTTCTCTACGAGTTTTCCAGCAGCTAAACTTGAAAGCCAAACAGAATACCTAATTGGGCATTGTTAATTGGCACTGCATAGGCTAAATTAAATCAGCCTTAGGCATGAACCATCAAGATAGAGAAGCAGCTGTAGCCTCAATGAAGTGCTATCAATTACATGTGTCACCATTTGACCACTTGTCAAAAGACTCCATGCCACCAAACTGGTAGACCAAACAACTACTTGGGTTCTATGCAGCCAAATTGAGACAGGTAGCAAAAGACAAAGGAAAAGACTGTCCAGGGCAGCCCAGGTGGCTCAGCGGTTTAGGGCTGCCTTCAGCACAGGGTCTGATCCTGGAGACCTGGGATCGAGTCTCATGTCCGGATCCCTGCATGGAGCCTGCTTCTCTCTCTGCCTGCGTCTCTGCCTCTCATTCTCTCTGTGTCTCTCATGAATAAAAAAAAAAAAAAAAGACCGTCCAATCTACGTACATCTCCTGCCACTTAACCTCAGGCCAAAAATAAGTTCACTAAAATCATCTCTTCTTGTTAAATCATAAGCGCTAAATCAGTGTAGTATGTCAATACACCAAAGAAAATCAAGTTTTTCTCATCGTCACTGAAACTCACATGAAGTAATTTAATTCAGTTATTTACTCAAAGAGCTAAAAATTAAGTGGGCAAGTCCTATTGAACAGTATCTAGTCTTTTCATTCAATATTAATCAAGTTGATTTCACACAATGTTTCCATTTTATTTAAAAATCTGACTTCTCCAAATACAAAAGTTTCTGGGTTTTTCTGTTTGTTTTTCACATCACCTCCCTATCCCCAAACAAAATTATAAAAGAATATCCCAGACACAAAATCCAATTTTTATCTAACATAAGATGATTTAACCATACTTTAGGATAACAAGCTAAAAAAAGAGATGGAGAAAAAAAAAAAAAAAACCATGTATTGCATGGAAATATATTACCACATATATTTTTTTAAAGATTTTATTAATTTATTCATGAGAGACAGAGAGAGAGAGAGAGAGAGAGAGAGAGAGAAAAGCAGGCATAGGCACAGGCAGAGGGAGAAGTAGGCTCCACGCAGGGAGCCCGACGTGGGACTTGATCCCAGGACTCCAGGATCATACCCTAGGCCGAAGGCAAACGCCAAACCACTGAGCCACCCAGGGATCCCCCATATTGCCACTTATATACTGATACTGGACTGGACTTCTAGTTGTTAAAAACCCAGGTAAGTATTAACTCCAACTTCTTTGCCCTTAACAACTATTCTTATATGCAGCAGCCTAAACATGCAATACATTCACTTCAGTTTTTTTTCCTTTCTGGTGAATTTCTGTTAATCCACAGTGATCATGGCTAGGATTCCACTTGGTTAGATGGGAATCAGATTCTATAATGTGTAAATATTTTACGATAAGAAGGACTGTAAGTGACATATTTCATAAGCTTATAAATATGTAAGATTCTCTACCATATCACTTCTGAGAATAACATCTGTAGCCATATAGGAAGCCTAAAAAAAAACCCATGCCATGGTCTTGTTCTCTATTAGCCACATTAAAATAATGCTTTCTCAAATGTTTTCCTCTCATTCCTTACCACAAGTGTCATTCTAATTACAATAACAGTTTTTTTTTAAAGATTTTATTTATTTATTCATGATAGTCAGAGAGAGAGAGAGAGAGAAAGAGAGAGAGAGAGAGAGAGAGGCAGAGACACAGGCAGAGGGAGAAGCAGGCTCCATGCAGGGACCCCGACGTGGGATTTGATCCCGGGTCTCCAGGATCGCGCCCTGGGCCAAAGGCAGGCGCCAAACCGCTACACCACCCAGGGATCCCCAATAACAGTTTTATATAAATTTTTATAGTTCCCCAATAGTCCCAGGCTGGATAATAAACATTCTTGGAAGCGTTATCAAATCTAAAAGAAAAAAAATTAAATTCATTAAGGAAAGCATAACCTAAAGAGAATAAATAAGAAACGTTTTTCATCAGGCAAGCTTTGTAAAACTGGTTCCCTGTGCTTTTCAGGGACAGCATTCTGAAAATCTATTTATGCAAAATAATGCTTACAAGAAACAGCTCAGAATTGTAATGCAAAAGGACCTAGTAAATGTCTGAAATGTTTTTCAGAAGTATCAATAAGAATGTTATTTTCCACTATCTTTTTAAAACAGTTTAGTGAATTCAACATTGCTCTCTTTAAAAATATAACAGTTTTCTAAATACAAATGTATCATTGTATACATCAAGATCATGAAGGTGATCATCTATTTTGAGTCAATAACATTGGAGTTGTTGGGGGGGGGAGGACTATGAATTCCATGGTTCACCAACCAGAGCAAAACTGGAATATCCAGTTTTCAGCACAATTGCATGGCATAATTTCCAGCATGGAGATCACCTTTCATGAGGTTTGAGAGGATTCTTAATTGAGAAAGTTACAATGTATTTCAGGTTGATCTATCACTAGAAGGTAAGAAGGAGGAGGAGCGTGAGGCAGGAGAAAAGTCTAAGATATTACAGAAAGAGGAACCTTTATAAAGGACATACAATTACAGGGTGACAAATTAGAGGCCTAAGTGCCAATTTCCCAAAGAAAATGAGTTCATTTCTGTGATTTTATGATGATCCCAGAACCCAAACTTAAAATTGGAGAATTACCTATCTTCAAATATCTCCTGTTGATGGGAGTCCTATTTCCTCAAGTTGTAATGAGGTCACTGGGAATTAGATAATATTCCAATGACTCTTCCTATGTGCTCTGTGGCATCCCTGAGGCTAAAACAATTACTTCAACTTTATACATGTCTGACATGGGCTTGCCCAACACTAGAAAAGAGAATTTCAAATACGTAAGACATCAGAATAAACTATTTCATCATTGGTAACATCCCTTGATTGAATTAGGATTAGAGATAACTTAGCTCCCCATCAGATTGTTACTCATCAAAGATTTAAACTGCACATGCCTGAAACAGTCATTTTTAAAGTAAAAGATGGAACTATGGCCATCTCAAGGACAAGAGTTTTGTGATACAGAATGTAAGTTGTTCAGGGAGAGATTATTTTAGTGTTTTTTTGTTTTGTTTTGTTTTTTTGGTTTTTTTGAGAGAAAGAGAGAGAGCGTGCACGCACAGGGCGGGGGTGCTGAGGGAGAGACAGAATATTAAGCAGGCTCACACCCATCACACCCAGGCTCACCCAAATTGAGCCATGGGGGGCTCAATCTGATGACCCTGAGATTATGACCTGAGATGAAGTCAAGAGTCAGATGCATAACCAACTGAGCCACCCAGGTGCCCCAGGAGACATTATTTTACATTAAGAACTCCTTTACTGATAAAGCTTTTATAGAAGTTTTAAATCCTAAAGTTCCTATCAAATATACTAGTCAATTAATTCCACATTTTATAAGGTAATTATTTCATCTGGAGAATGTAGGGGGGCATGATAATACCACTTGGAGTAGTTTATTGATTATAAAGTACGTAAGAACATCATCATAAGAAAACATGCTTTTGCTTTCAAGGGAACACTTTTAATTTTAGTTCCTATAAAAATTCCTAAATTAAAGTTTGATAAATCATTGTTTTTCCATATTGCCATACCTAAGAAATACTGTATACGTATTACTACATTATAGCTCCCATTAAAATCTATAATGAAAAACTAGCCTACTCTTCTGATTGTGTCACTAATGTTATTAATTGCTTTCATAACCATTAATACAGAATTCATTGGTGAAAAAATTTTTAAAGCTAGACAAAAATTACCTCAGAAAGGCTCAATTCAGTTGTAATATCTTACTCTTTCTATAGTTTAAGACTGATAAAACAATCTTACAATTTGCCTATTAAAAGATATATTTCTTTTTTTAAGATTTTATTTATTTATTTTAGAGAGAGAAAGTGTGGGGAGGGGCAGAGGGAGAAGGAGAGAAAGAATCCTCAAGCAGACTGCACTGAGTGCAGAGCTGACACGGGGGTCCATCCGAGGACCCAGAAATCATGACCTGAACCAAAATCAAGAGTCAAATGTTCAACTGACTCAGCCACCCAGGCACCCCTAGAAAAAAATATTTCTATAAAAAAGCTTAAGGACAGAACCTCCTAACACTGATGGCAAAAACACCCATATGATCTTACTTAAAGTAGCTGTATCTTATCAAAGAACTTCTAATACTGTAAGATTGCAACCATAGGACATGAAACAGATCTTCTACAAATGAAGCCATTTGAAAAAAAGGAGAATTTTTTAGAAAAAAGAAAGTTTCTTCAGAAAAAGAATTTCCAGAAGAAATCTCTACCGTGTTCAATACAGATTACAGGACAGATTTATGATATACATTGATAAAAAAGTATCTGTGTAACATCTGTGACTCCCAACAGATCCTGGAAATAGTCATGGAAGATGAAAAGCATTTATGAACACCATAGCATTTCCACAGTATTTTGTAGCATATTTAAAGGGAAAGGATAAAGGGAAACTAGCTATAAAAAATAATTTTCTTTCATATTTTCATAGGAAAGATGTCTTCAATCAGAATTCAATTAGGGAAGCAAAACCACTATGAGTTATGGATAAGGGAACTATCATAGGAACTAAAGCTGACACAATTAGTGGAGATGCTTAGAAACGGAAGGTCAGAAAAAGGGGGTGAGAGGATCACAGAAGTCACCAATCAAGAGAAAGCAGGACATCCAGGATAGGTGAATATGGGACTCATGACAGGTCTGGGTCCATGTTAATCAGTAGGGTTAGCAGATGGGAGACTAGCTAGCTGGACACAGGGCAGAGAAGAACAAGGACAAGTGGGACCCCCTTGCCAGCATCTCTGTATTTGTCCATCTGTACATCACAGAGAAATGGCTGCGTTCCAAATTCTGTGCAAACTCCTCATTTAGCCAACTCTAACTCAAATTTACACATGGAAGGGGATTCTGGGAAATGTAGTTACAGCTTAACCAAGTCTACACCGTAGAAATTACCACACATGGTAGTAACAAGCCATCTTGAAGGCAGAGTCCACAAGTGTTGCAGGGGCAGAATTAACATCTCTAAACTTCTTGGGTGTGGCTTAAGAACCCATCCTGGGCTAAGAATCCCCTCCTGTGGCAGCAAGCAGACAACCAGAAGCTATCTTTGAATAGAGACAAAAACAGACCTCTCATGGATCTTAACCAGTGATGAACAAGAGGAGGGGAAAGATGGCAACATCCAGAACTGATATAAATATAAATTCATATAACAAAATGAAGGTTTTATTTTCTATAGCAACAGGGATGACTATGAAATTTAAAATGTTATATACACATTGCTTGGCTACACCCATATTTAAAGATGTTTCTTTCTCTTTCACAGAAATATTACTAGTATTGTGAGATCTCCCACTTTCTTGATTGGAAACCTTGTCTTTTCCCTATTTTGTCTTGGTACCTCAATTTCTCTATGTGGCCCTCCATTTGGTGAGAGGTGCCATATGCTACTGTCTGGACTCCGCTCAGCTATTTGCTATCATTCTGCCAGCCATGGTCACACTACCACCAGGTTCCTCTAGGCTTCTCCCTTGTCACAACCAAGGAAGATCTTTCAGTTTCTCATGAGTGCTCAAGTAGAGTAGTTGAGTCCCTAGTGACACAGCTTTTCCCTTTACAGGACAATCTCTATTCCAAATGCACACATGCTCCAGGGGACGATGGCACAGTCAGTCACTGCCACACTCTAACCCTAGGACCTCTGTGCCCTCAAAGCTGCCAGGTCACCTCCTTTCCTCATTCACAGAGATCGTCTCACAGAGCCCCTCACTCTCTATCCAACTCTGCTCCCTAGAGATCCTTTCTCCAGACAGGCCTATCTGTCTGATTTCACAGCCAAGGAATGCACTCAAAATCCTTCTCACAGACCTCTGAGCGAATTGCAAATCAAGAAATAGGACTGAGTACCTACCTGATCCATGCTACTGGGAAAGTCACAACAGTTAAGAAGCACCTAGAATGTCTTCAGACAATTAGGAGGTCCACCTACCCAGTCCTCACAGAAAACCAGTCCCACTTCTATGAACATCAACAATGAAATAAGGATTTTTCACTGAAATATAATTAAAATTGTGAAACACTTGAAAACAACCAAAATATCCATCAGCACTGGACATATGGGGTTTGAGAAAAAAATTTTATATAACCATATAAGGAATTAATACAATACTATATGTCCATTAATGATGACTAATATATCTTTATGTGTGAATATGGGGATATATCTACATACCTATAGGCTCTGAATAAATCTTAATGATCAATATTTAAAAAAACAAATACATCTGTGACTAAGTTATGCAGTGATAATGAAGTCTACATGAACACTAACTAAACTATTATGAAGTTACCTTAAGGGGCTAAGGAGTGGTATTATGGGTGGTACATTATATCCTTTCAGTATTGATTTACATTTTTTGGTCCCAATTATCACATGTTGTCCTAAAAACAAATAAAAAATAAGAGTTTAAAATGTGACACAAACATAGGCAGTTATTCATAGTGGTTAGTCTTGAATATTCCAATGTTCCCTTCTGTATCAGCCTTTATAACTTTATCATGTGGGTCAGAGATTGCCTATATTTGCAGAGGCCTCCAAAAGACATCTTCAGGAAACAAGGCTCAACATCTAACAACAGGACCTCCAAAAGTGTCATGCAAGAAAACAGAGTGGCAGGAAAATGTGCTGCCCTTTTCAAATATGTACTGAGCACAAACTCTGTGGAAATACAAAGATTAAAAAAATCAGGGTCCCTGCTTTCAAAAACTTAAAATCTCTTAAAGAAAAGAGAGAGAAACAAATAATTCCTGAAAAATATCAGGACAGTAATAATTGTTAAGAACACAGCGCAGAGAAAAGGGGACATGGTTAAGCTAGGCAGGGCCAAGTTAAGCTAGCCATAAAGGAGGGTTGAGTGACATCGCAAGGAAGAGATGGGTTTTCCAATTAGACAGGGCTGGGGAGTAAAGACATGAATGGGTCAGCAATTGAGAAGGGCTACTTTGCTTTTCCATATGTATTTGCTTGGCTTCTTAGTTATCTATTTAAGTTAGAAATCATGAGAGCATCACCTGGAATAAACCAGTAAAGCATGTCAAGATTCAGCACTGCAAATCACTCACATTTGTTATTTCAGATCCTCAGAAAACCTCTCCACATTAAAGTTCATTTACCTATATTTAAGAATAGAAAATAAATAGGAAAACACACTTATGGCCTTTGTTAAATTTAGTTACTTTTGCCCTAAGCGCTTTTAAGATCTCCCATAATTTTATCAGGATGGTCCTAAAAATATAAAAAATAAAAACATAGCAGGTAAGCTAATTCTCAAACAGAGTCCCTGTGAAAGCTCCCAAGGGGTCAGTGAGATTCAAACTGTGCCACGGTTTTAACAGCAGCAATAATAAAGGATATTTCCACCCCTCCCAACCTGCAAATAAACACAACTTTCAGATTTGAAATCTGCTACAATTCCAAATGCCAGAGACACAGAATTCCAAACAACGGCTTGGTGATGTTGCCATAAAAAGAAACCCAGGTTTTTATTTTCCATATTAAGTGGTGTATGACACACTAGAGTTCAACAGAGGCTAGGAATGACTTACCTTAAGAGAGATGAAAGATCTCAGAACCCCTTGTCCATGTAACCTACGGAGGTCCAGCATCATTTGTTATGTTGCTTTCAAATTGTATTGAGTTTTAAATTGCAGTGTCCTGCTCTTTCATTGCCTGTCCTGATCCATTCATTGTGTCTGAAATCTCTGTCTATTGCTTGAATGTTAAGCACAAAGAAGACTTTAGATTGCATCCTGGAGGGTGAAACTTTGCAGCTTCCATAAGCTGGGAAGAGTTTATATTTGGCTGACTTTCAAGGGTTATGAAGACCTGAGAAATACTTACTGTTTCCTTTTCTCTCTAAGACCGCTCTCTTTGGTTCCCTTCCTTCCTCCTTTTGTCCCTCTAATCCTTGTAAATACATCCAAGTCACTCAAGTGCACATTCGACTGTATCTGAGATCACTGACTTTATTTTCAACAGGTCCATTCAACAGCCAAACAGATCAGCATGGACTTCAAATTCCACCTCCTATCACCTCCACCTTAGAGCTACTCTCAAGGGGTGCCTAGGTGCTCAGATGGTTAAGTGTCTGCCTTCAGCTCAGGTCATGATCTCTCAGGGTCCTGGGATCAAGCGCTGCATCAGACTCCTGGTTCAGTGGAGAGCCTGCTTCTCCCTCTGCCCATACCCCCTGCTTTTGTGCTCTCTTTCTCTCTCTCAAATAAGTAAAATCTTAAAAAAAAAAAAAAAAAAAAAGGAAAAACTAGTTTTATTTTTTTATTATTATTATTTTTTTTAATCTATGATAATCACAGAGAGAGAGAGAGAGAGAGAGAGAGAGAGATGGGCAAAGACATAGGCAGAGGGAGAAGCAGGCTCCATGCACCGGGAGCCCGATGTGGGTTTCGATCCCGGGTCTCCAGGATCACGCCCTGGGCCAAAGGCAGGCGCCAAACCGCTGCGCCACCCAGGGATCCCGAAAAACTAGTTTTAAATAAGGACTTATGCACTTATATCCCTGGGAATGCAGTGCTTGATGTATCAACCTTTTCTCTATACCTGACCTCACAAACCACAAACCTAGATCTACTTTCTTGGGCTGTCTTCACAACAATTTTTCTGATTATTTCTGAAGCATTCAAGCTAGAATAGTCTTCTTTGCTAGGACTTCCTGCATCTTAAGAGAAAAAAAATGCCTGGTTTGAGCAAGAATTCATACTAGAGGGGACCAGGTCAAGTGTTACAAATAGGAAATTAAGGAATTCATGAGCTGCTATGCATCTGACTTCCTGGGAAAAATAATAGAATTTTTTTGAGTTGACTTTGGAGTCGCAACACTCACAACAACACAGAAAAAAATGTCCAAGGTCTAGCATCCACATCTGGTAAAATTCAAAGAAAATTCTGGCAGCTTTAAAGTAGTTCTCCAATGGTTTTGGTGTGGGCAGAGAAAAACTGAGTCCTGTTTCACACTTGACCAATCAAGCAGTCCAATATGAGGATACCCTCTGAAATTTCAATCATTATAAGACATTTACTCTGAAAATTCACATTTCATTGTTGCAGCTGGAAAACTAACATCTAAGTCTACTCCTCCTACCTACTGACAGCTCATTCTCCTTTCAAAATGTAGCCAATATTTGTTCTATATCCCACATTTACCCTCAACACCATAGTTTTTTACTCTGTTTTCCACCTCAGTTTCCAGAAGCATGGTATCAGACATCCAGAAGTAAACAGCACACCCACAGAATTACCTAAAATATTCTCCTTCCGGCCCCCACTGCTGATGTCTCTAAACCAAGCTGCAGCTTTTTCCAGGTTCCTGACCCTTTCTCCTGGCCTCCCAGCATGAGGATGGTACAGGTGTCATAATACATAAACATGATTTGACTGCAAGGAGGGAGGGAGAGCCTGAATCTCCCAGGACACAGGTCCATAAACCAAAAACAGGAAAAGCCCCAAATAGGAAATAGCCTAGCCTTACACCAAGGGAGTTAAGTTTTATGATGAACAAAATTAACATTGACTTAGGAATGCTACGAAGTCTAACAAAGCAGATGCCACTTCTTCTCTGAAGGGCCTTCTAGTTCAAAGGAGATGCTAGGCCAAGGGCGATCAATGGTGCCAGGGAGTGGTTCTGTCAAACTTAATGAAGCCACTCTCAGTTTTGCTAATCATACTCCTCACACCTTCTCTTTTATGGAAGTCTCTGCTGAAGAGCACACACAGCACGATGCAGAATGAGATCACCTCATTCCCCTGAAAATGACCAAATGACAGTGCCATGCACACAGTGGGCCCTCAGCATATATATGGTCATTCATTTATCCTCTTCACTCCCTTTGCTCTGTGAACTCACAACCATAGTGTTCGTTAGGACTTTTCTATGGAATGAGGTTTGTGCTAAGTGTATATTCATTATCTACATTTAACAAATAACCCAGCTGAGGTTGAGTTATATGGAGTCACACTGCTAGCAAGAAGCAGAGTCAGAATTTTTAAGCCAGAAAGGTAATTCTAGAGACAGTGCCTTAACCCCCTCACCCAGAGCCTCATTACTGGGTTTGTCTTCCAACATTCTATTATAATGATTTCCAAACACATAAAGAAGTTTAACACCAACAAGTAAACATCCACATACTCAACACTTGGATTCGACAACCGTTCACATCTCACTACATTTGCTTTCTCACTTATCTCTCCATTAGATCTGTGACTTGTCAAAGTGTGGAAAAAAGGAATCACCTCCCCCTACCACCATTTCCAAATCAGAACCTCGTCCAAAATGTTCCTAAGTCAGAGTCAGTGATATGCAAAGTAATGATTTCAAAGGGGATTTTTTAAAAATGATGAGCATTTATAACTTTTTGAAAATAACTAATTATTACATGAATTTTTACAGCAGCAATGCTTTGTAAGCTCAGAGAAAACTATCCATAATAGCTGGCACTGAAGCTATTTCCCTGCACTAGGCTGTACTGTTATCTTGATGTGGCTATTCCATTTTGAAAGGAGAAACGAATTCTCCTGGGGATACTTGCACCCTCCTGAAAAGCCAGGATGATACTTGGAGCCTTGGTCCGTGCTTAAGTGACAGAACAATGAAGACGATGATCTCTAACCCAAAGCTTTTCTGTACTGCCAATGTCACTGTCATTTGCCTAAAGTTTAATGTCGTGGGACTCTAGACTTTTGACAAGCCTGAAGGGTTTTTGAAAGAAAACCATCAGAAAGTATTTAGAGGGTAAAATCCAAAACATATCTGTGTCACAAACTAGAGTACATTACCCTTTCCCAAACTTGAGAAAATGCAGATATAAATGCCTAAAGTCTAAAATGATATAAGGCCCAAATAAACAGCAGTTATCTGGTTATCTATACGGCATAAAGGTTCAAATGGTTTTTACTTCTTTCTTTATACCTGCACTTCTTATAATGACTACTTATAACACTTATAATCAGAGAAAAACTACTAGCAGATTTAAATAAAATATATGTTTATTTGACCTGGTAAGAACAGTACCAATATTACTGCTAGGTTGGACCAGGGCTGAGGAGGAAGCTTGTTCTAACCCAAAATATGTAACTTTAAATATATGTTCATGTGTACACACATAATATATACAGAGGATAAATGAGGAATGAAGAAAAGTATTAACTCTGTTTAGATGGGGGTAGGATTAATGTTAATTTTTCCTTCTTTTGGATTATAAATCTGGTAGAGGGAACATGCATTATTTCTAGAAGTAAGAGAAAGTAAAAGCTATTTTGAAAATGCACTTATTATGCACCAGATTGTATCGGTGCCGGAGTTACACACAGAACACTGCCATTCTGCTGTACTGGCCTTGCCACCATTTCATTTCATGGGAGGAATGACTCACGATGGAGGGCAGGGCAAAATACTGCTGCTTCTCATTCTGCAGCTACTGCTCTGGTCAAAGCCAGTGTCAGTATCCCTTGGGTCTTGGGGCCACATATAATCTCTGCCTGCCAGAATTAGCTGCATCTGGTCCATACAAGTGACAGGAAGATTTATTTCTCTGAGACCCAGGAAAAGTCACTGTGCCTCAAGTCCCCTGGTTCCAAAGGGACATAAGGTGGTGCGGTGCCTTCTGGAGGTGCCCTCCAGCACCTACATTCTAAGACATACATGCAGAATTGTTAAATCATCTCCTTCCGTGTCCATAAATGTACTACCCCCCTTAAGTCCCGCCTAAAGAAGACAACACACTGGAGATTATTAGAGTGCAGTGGATAAGTTCATGAGCCATGGGTCAGAAAGTTTTGGATCAGAACTCAGACTTTGCCCCTTACTTGCTAACTGAGTGACCTGGACCAGAGAAGAGAGCCTCAATTTTCTCATCTTTGAATTAAAGCTGGTAAAATTAGCACTTACCTCACAGAGTTGCTGTATGAGTATTAAACGAAGAAAAACAACTGCAAGTTATGTAAAGTATTTAATACAGTGCCTGGCTTAAACTTACTTACTGGCTTAAACTTACTCATAGTATCCTTCCTGGCTCATAATACACTTACCTCTAAACATCAAGTTCATAGCGTGTGATGATCATAATGATGAATATGCTATCCGCTGAGCAAAATAATTTTCATAATAATAAATCTACTCGACTTTTACAAGTGTTAAGAACACATTAAGATACCTATGTCTTGTATGTTTTCCAATCATTCAGACACAATTAATAAAACGTGCTCATAGTTGGTAAGAACTGAAGAGATCAAATAAAAGGGATCAGAGGCCTTCAAGAGCAGCCCAAACTCAAGAGACATTTAGCACTGCCCTGTTTACATCCCAGATGCACTATTGCTTTTGTAAGTAAAACGACTATCTTTGGATCCCAGAAAGCATTCACCTGCCACAAACAGGCACCATCTTTTTATGTTTGTATAGTTTGTTTAGTTCCTAGGTCTCCATGGTTTCTTACTTTTTGCCTGTCTCCCCTTTGATATATCCATGGCTGTTGGCTGGCACAAATGGCCCTGGCTACCCACCACGTTTCCTGGCAGAGAAGGCAGCACTTGACTCCATCTGGAGCTGCTCAACTTCAGGTCTCACTGGCAGGCTGAGGCTTGTATCAGCACATGCCTCCTTCCCCCAACACAGATGCTAGGCCTGCTCCAGCCCTGTGGCAGCCTGCAGGGGAGGGAAACCGAGCTGGGAAGAAAGCTAGATGCCAAGCATGGCGGGCGTTTTGTACATCGGCATTGGGCTATGTGGCTATCTAACTCTAGTGTCCTTCTGGCTATTAAGACTGTAAACCATGGTGGTTGGGGTTGTTGTTACGTGTTTTAAAGACATTACAACATTCAACACTACAACAACTGACTTTGTCCCCAAAACTGTTGAAAGGACTTTATACACCACATCTCATAGTCTTTCCGTTAGCCCTTTGCACAAGATACTATTCCAAGAGATGAGGACACTGAAACTCGAAGTCAATCCCTTGTCTCAGGTGACACCATGTAAACTCCAGAGCCAAATCCAACCAGGGCTGAAGCTCTACCCCTGGCAGCTTAGCATAACTGTCCATCACCTTCAGCCACTCAAGTTTGGGGGAGTCAAAGAGCTTAGGAGTCGAGAGAGGTGACAATGGTGAGACAGAAGGCAAACGACCCACTTCCACGTTGGACCTGAGGATGACCTCTACGGCAACCGGCTGCCAATTAAAATGGAAAAAGGATAATGGCCCAATAGCAGCATTAACAACAGAAATGACAGGCCACGCCCATCTGGTAGCTCACAAGGATTAACAGCTTTGAGGACAATTTCTTTTACTGTCTACACAACCAAATGTTTCTGTGACTTACTATACCTGATCATCTTGTAATAAAACATAGCCCCCTCCATTAGAGTATACCCTCAAGACTTTTATTATGCATGTTAAAAAAAGACAACAATCTGATGGACTGCAAACATCAGGGGGTAATTCTGTAAAGTCAAAGGCAAAACCGGCCCTGCCTTCTCTGTGGCATGGTTACAGCATATAGGAATGTTGACGACATAGGAACACAGAAGTGTCTGGACTCCACTGAAGAGCATCAGGGCTCCTGGATCTAAATTCAACTATTTCACATAGCTATGCAGAAGTTTAAAAACCAACCTCTCTAAACCTCTATTTTTTCACCTGCAAAATGAAGAGTGGGGGTGAAGGGCAGAGAGAGAATCTCAAGCCAACTCCCTGCTGAGCGTGGAGCCCAAGGAGGGGCTTGACCTCAAGACCAAGGAGATCAGGACCTGAGTCGAAACCAAGAGTTGGGCCCTTAACCAGCTGAACCACCCAAGCCTTCTGTGCATTTCTTTCAACAAACTACCAGTAGCCTGGCCATGAGAAAAAAATATGAAGGAGAGTCACAGAGGTGACAGACAGATACGCTGACAGTGGAAAATGAAGAGACTGACAAATAATAAAGAAATTGAAGGACAGAAGAAAAGAGAGGTAGAGGAGGGGGGGAGACAGAGGAGGAAGCAGTCAAGCTGTTTTACACAGATGACATTTTATCTTGGAATGTTGAACTTTTTGTGAATTAAGGATTCTTATTATAAGTTCCTCATGATGCAAACAGTAATTAACTCAGTTACCCTCCAAACCCTACATAAATATTTCACAGGTTACTGGGAGAACCCAAGGATGTGATTGACATACAGACTTTGCCCAATGCCTGGCAACAAAGCAGATGACTAATGAATGTAAACTACTATGGGCTTTTTGTCTTACATCCTTTGATTTGGCCCCAAACACTTTTCCAACAACCTATGAGCCTTCACATCTTCTTCCAATAAATGCCACTGTTGTTTGAGCCCTGTTAAGGGACAATGTACTGGGTACTTTCTGTCTATATCTCTAAGCCTCCCAATAAACCCAGAATTTCGAAATTACTGCCCCCAGTTCATAGTTGAAAACACGAGTTCAAAAGGCAACAAGTGACTTGTTGAGGGGTATGATTTCCAGCCAATGCTTTTTCTATTACACCTTCCAACCTGACCATGAGGGGGATGTAAATGTTATCTTGCTGCCCAGGGCAGTAGCTCATCTGCTAAAGGTGTCGCCAGAAATCAGCTTTGGCCATCAGCCTGGCCAGTCTGTGCCAGCACTGCAATCTTGTCCACTGTAGATCTTTGGTTATAGGCACTGCAACAGAAGAATGTTACCTGTGTCAATGTGTTTGGGAGAGGTTAGGGATTCTTTGCTGCAAAGAAGAGCCCACTTATGGTTTTAAATTAAATATTTAGTTTAATAAAGTGGCACATTTTAAAAAATATGATTTTTTCCATAAGCCTTGAAGTTCAACTTGAAATTCATACCATTCTACTTATAAATTCAGAATTTTAACATTCACTTTCAAGGGAGGGTGGTTATTGATTAAAGTCCAAACAACTCAAGTTAGATACACTAAAATCCCCCTCAGCAATTGGTGTCATTTATGAATTTGAGTTTTTCTGAACATTTGAAACTGAATTTATAAATCAATATATCCATCGTCTTTTCTTTAGCATGTCCCTGGTTTGACCTAACAAGCAAAACCTTCCCTAGTACTAAATTGCACTAGTAATTCCCTGCAAGTTAAAATAAAAGATACAGCATTACAACACTGTTAATAATCTTTGTCAAACACCTTATCTTTCCAGGTGAGACATACAACAGTTATGTCCATCACACAATTAAATACTGGAATTAAACTGGAATCAATGTCGGTTACTTTGTCAAATTCCATTACACATTACAAACATGTCAACTAAGAAAATGTATGTAGATAATTATAAATTGATTAGGATTCACCATATGGGTTTTAGAGATTTTATCTTCTGTTCACTAATTCCAGAACCTTCACAGTCCCTCAACATACCACTTCCACTTCATGGTCAAACTGATTACCAGTGGCCATAACCAAATCACAAGTCTTTAACTTGTGAGGGAGACTGGGAAGGGAGTCTTTCCTCCATGCAGCCATGTACTTCGTGAAAAACTAAGGAGGCCATAGCACCTGAGAACATAGTGTGCTCATGGGATGAAGGGGAAGGTGCATGAAGGTCCTCACAACATGCCTGTCAGAGACCAATACATGGTTACCAAGGTTGGTAGGGAGGTGCCTCACATCAGTGTCTTCTCTGACAGCACCTAAAAACTGAAGATGTTGGGGTGTGTGTGGTATGCAGATAGTATAATTGGGAAATCAGTCACATTGATAGGTTATAGCACACTGATTCAGGAAATAAGTATATAAAATATAAGTGTGAATATATAAGAGGACAATGAGTGTCAGGTTTCTCAATGGGGGAGAAAAGTACTTCTGAACATGGAAAGGTGGGTTGTTAGAAAGAACTCTCTGAGAGATTCAAGGGCAGCCCTGGTGGCTCAGCGGTTTGGTACTGCCTTCAGTCCAGGGCCTGATCCTGGAGACCTGGGATGGAGTCCCATGTCGGGCTCCCTGCATGGGGCCTGCTTCTCCCTCTGCCTGTGTTTCTGCCTCACTCTCTCTCTCTGTGTCTCTCATGAATAAATAAATAAAATCTTTAAAAAAAGAAAGAACTCTGAGATTCAGGATTAAAAGTATTGATATAAACACAATGGTTTTTGTAGACATTGTGTTTATACACATGCAGACAAAGAAATGTTAAGCAAATGTGTACATGTAGAGTAGAATGCATGGACATTTATGCTTTTATCTATCTGTAGGTGTGTGGACATGTATAAACATATCTATGTATATATACACAACCAACTGTTTCTTCAGATGGCCTAAAAATATAATACCTTAACAATAATGAACACAACCACATGGATGTGTGGTTGGCAAATATGAGAGGAACCTGATTGAGGCAACATCCATGAAGGTCAAGGTTGATGATTTGATGTTAGATGAACATGATATTGGAGGAACATGATATTGGTATAATCTCAGAATACTTCTCCACAAAATTCTAATTAATTACTAGAGGAAAATGTCAAACCTAAGGTGGAGAAACCTGGCAAACACCAGCCTGACCAGTGGAGGGACAGGTCACGCACCTCCTAATATGACCAACTATGAATAGCCGGCTATCTTTGCTATAGCATTTTGACCAAGAATGTAGGACCTGAATTTGGTCACGAAGAGACACTGGACAGACCCAGGCTCAGAGTCAATCTATAGAAGGAAAGGACTGGATGCTTCAAGCAAGGACTTGAAAGGCTGGGAAAGACGAAGGAAATGTTCTGGAGTAGAGGAAATTGGATAGATATGATAACTACATGCAACATATATCCCTGACTTAGATTCTAGTTCAGGACAGAAAAACAGACACTAGTTCAGACAGCTGGTAAAATCTGAATGGGCTTTGTAGATTGGATGGTAAAAGTGCATCAATTCCTGAGTTGGAGGACTAACTGGTGATGATGTAAGAGTTTCCTTGTTTTTGTTTTTGTTTTGTGAAATGCACACACCACAATGTTTAGGGTGATGAGGCACAAGGTCTATAGATTTGCTCTCAAATATTAACAGTTGGGGAACCTGGATAAAAGTGATCTGGGAGTTGTTTTCATGGTAATTGGAATTCTCCATAATTTGAAATTATTTCAAAATAAAGTATCAAATAAAAAAAATTCAGCATTATATCATTAAGGAAGAAAAGGAGCTCTGATAATTGAGAGAGAGAGAGAGAGAGAGAGAGAAAGCTCTTGCTTCTACTGCTCAGGCCACAAATCATACTACCATATCTGCATGTCATTCTTGGCTTTGTTCAACTGTACAGTCATAACCCTTCTTTCTCACTGTCTCTGCCCTAGCTGTTCGCCTTAACAACTTCATTTCCTTTCCTCTGGTCCATCCATGAGATTTCCAACCTGCCTTGTGTCCAAACCAGTCTGAGTTACCACAGGAAACACATTTGAGAATAGATAACAAAGTGTTTCTAACACCACAGTACTCACACAGCACTTAAGGGTTTCTCCACATAATCCTACCATGAGGCAGAAATTGAAAAGAAGGAGAGTAACGGAAGTAAAACTCCCAAGAAACCTGAAGAACAAACATAATACCCAGGCAATGTAGGAAGCATGAGACAGCACAAATTGTAGAAGATGAAAGAGAAATGAGAGCAGGTTTCTGAAATATACCCTTACAGCACCTTTATAGGATGCACAAAGACCATCCACCATTACCTCAAAGACCTATCTGGACTGGTATTAATCCAAAAAGTTTGGTCAATGAGTCTCTCAACTACAATTCTAGACATAGCCCTTACAAGTATCAGTTAGGTTTGCAGACCTATCACATCTAGAAAAAAGAATAAAGACCAGGAAAAAATTTCCTTCCTAGTTTCATATCCATGGATTCTGTCCTGAATGACCTAGTAGCCATTTTAATTCTGCTCTAACATCAAGTCATGCCAAAGAGCGATTGTGCCTGATGCCTATAATGAAGAGAGTATGATTATTAATTTTAAAAATGAGCAGTTTTGTCTTTTTTACATCAAACTTAGAGTCCATGAACATTTATTGAAATCCTATCACTCTGTGCCTTGAACACCAAGATGTTCACTCAGGAACATCTCACTGAGTAAGGAGACAGGTAAACTAACACATTTCATTCAAAAAGCACATATGACATCAAATTGTTCACCATTTCTAGGTTTACCAAATGAAGTATCAGACCTAAAGTTAGATTTTTGCTTTAACTTATTCTGTTTTATTTTTTTAAAGATTTATGTTAGAAAGAACATAAGCAAGAGAGGCAGAGGAGAGGGAGAGAATCCTAAACAGACTCCATGCTGAGCCCGGAGCTCAATGTGAGGCTTGATCTTACAACCCTGAGATCACAATCTGAGCCAAAACCAAGAGTTGCACACTTAAACTAACTGTCCCAGCCAGGCACCCCAACTTATTCTGTGTTAAAACTGGGAACGAGGGATGCCTGAGTGGCTCAGTGTTGAGCATCTACCTCTGGCTCAGGACATGATCCCAGAGTTCTCGGATGGAGTCCCACATCAGGCTCTCTGCAGGGAGCCTGCTTTTCCCTCTGCCTGTGTCTTTGTCTCTCTCTCTCTCTCTGTGTCTCTCATGAATAAATAAATAAAATATTTTAAAAAATAAAATAGGGAACAAAATCAGGGAAACTGCACATAAGCTAGCTGTGGACTGCATCATTTAAATACATTGAGCTGTGTGTGATATGTTACTTAAGTTAGTGGTTCCATGGTTCATGGCTGAGCTTTGTCAGGATCACTTGTAGTGCTTCTTCATAATTTGGAAATCCACAACTGATGATTCAAAATCCCAGGAATTAGATTCAGAAGTCACTGTTTATAAGAGTTCCTCAGCGAATTTTGATGGTGTAGCCAAGGTTGCGAACTTTTCTTTTTTTTTCTTTTTTATTTTTAAGGTTGAGAACTTCTGATTTAAATTAACTGTCACTGGGATGCCTGGGTAGCTCAGTGGTTGATCATACCTGAGTGGTATGATCCTGGGGGTCCTGGGATCGAATCCCACGTCGGGCTCCCCATGGGGAGCCTGCTCCTCCCTTTGCCTATGTCTCTGCCTCTCTCTCATGAGTAAATAAATTAAATATTTAAAATAAAATAAAATAAATTAACTGTCACTAATTCTACCATGAGTGACCTTCGCATACTACAACATTAGTTGGCAAAATAAAAATCAGTCTCATGGCTGTGAAATTCTAAGACTTCTGATTAATTCATCTGAATATGATTAAACTGCTTCTCTCTACCATGGGTTTGTGGACGGTGAGCAACTGAAATGTTTGCCACCATATTCATTATTAATGCTATTCCTTTCCCAAGCCTGTCCCTTTGACCTCTCTTTATCCCTCCTGGTCTCCTATACAAGTTTATGGTTACTTGTTATGTGCAATTACATCACGCTGTGTATGAGGACACCCCACAAGCTGCTAGCTATATTAACTTAATAATAGATTTCAGGGTGTGATTTCCAATTAATTTCATTTTCCATATGCACATACAGCTCCATGGGAAGCCAGAATTATAGAGTAGCCATATGGTGCCTCATAAGTAACAATTAAAACTAATTTTCTATTCTTTGACACTAAAAAAAAAAAAAAAAAAAAAAAAAAAATCACATGGTTTAAATGCCACAGAGAAAATTGAAACTTCAACAGCATCTGATGCTCTCTAGAAAGAAGATGTCCCACTTTTCTTCACATTTTGGTCCTGATACTCCAGCTTCTAGCTTGGCAGTGGTTGGGTGAGGGCTGAGATCCCACCTGGCTTTTAGCATACTCATTTTCCTCGTGGCTGTTAAACTGGTGAAATGTCTTTGAGCGGGTATGAGAAAATGCTGGGCTTTCTCCTTCATAGTGGTGAGCAGGGCTGAAAGAAGAGCTTCCTTTTGCAACAGATGATTTCTGGTAATAGAACTTTTCTACTGACCCATTTCCAAAAGGCAGTGTCTGAAACAACACTACAAGCTGCCCAAGTGAAGAGAGAAAATAAGCAGTCTCATTGAAAGCATGTCATGTTTTTCAAGGACTGAACATAATTGTTCGAGGCTGGGGAGGGCTGTGGGGAAAACCGCTCCCCCTGGATTGTCTGACTAGTGGGTTAACTGGACGGATGGTCCTTTTACACTCATCATAGGGTATGAATCTTTCAATTTCCAAGGGTCCGGTTTTGGTAGATTCATCACTTGAAATGTTAAAAAAAAAAAAAAAGCAAAACATATCGATACTCAATTCAGGATAAACAATGTGATGGAAAAAAATGCTCCATTTTATTAGATTTTCACAATTTTCAACTCTAAACTTGTCAAGTTTTTATGTGATAGCAAATATCATAGTGTAGATCTACTCTAAAAAACACCTTAACTGTTTTGCTGAAAACATGACTAAATCTCATTATATTTTATGAACCCCCTCTATGGCTAATATATGCAGGCAAGAGTCTCAGACACACATGGGGGGTTAAGCAAGAGGTCAGAAATCTCTTCAGATTCTTATATGAGTGAGTGAAAAATAAAAACCTGCATGTTTTTTTTTGCCAGGAAAAAGAAAGTGTCAGAGGTAACACTTGGTGAAATCATTATCAAACATTTCACCAATAAAAACTGTAATGTTGTAATGACTATTGACAGATGAATGGATAAAAATGTGAGATATATATATATATATATATATATATATATATACATACACACACATATATACACATACATACACACAGAGGAATATTACTCAGCCATCAAAAAATGAAATCTTGCCATTTGCAATGACATGGAAGGAACTAGAGGGTATTATGCTAAGCAAAATAAGTCAATCAGAGAAAGACAATTATTGTACGATTTCACTCATATGTGGAATTTAAAAAACAAACCAGAGGAACATAGGAGAAGAGAGCAAAAAATAAAACCAGATGAAATCAAAGAGGGAGACAAACTGTAAAAGACTCTTACAGTCTCTGTTTAATTGTAGGAAACAAACTGAGGGTTACTGGAGGGAAGAGGGGTAGGGGATGGGGTAGCTGGTGACAGGCATTGAGGAAGGCACCTGATTAATGAGCACTGGGTGTTATATGCAACTGATGAATCACTGAACTCTATCTCTGAAACTAATAATATACTCTTTGTTAATTAATTGAATTTAAATAAAATAAAATTTTAAAAACTATAATGGCTGTAAAAAAGAAAAATTCTGAGTCTGTGGGTTGAATTGTGTCCCCTAAAAACTCATATATTGAAGTTCTGATCTCCCAGTAACTCAGAAAGTGATCATGGCAGATGTAAGTCATTAAAATAAGCCCTAATGCAATATGAATGGTATTCTTATAAAAAGGGAACGTCTAGAGACAGACACAAACACAGAGGAATGCCAGGTCAAGAGGAAGGCAGGGACTGAGGTGATGGTTGCACAAGCCAAGGAATGCCAGCAAACCACCAGAAGCTAGGAGAGAGGCAGTGTGCAAGGTCTCCTACACAGCCTCAGAGGGAATCAATCCTGCCCATACCAGACTTCTAACCTCTAGGACTGGGACACCACAGATTTCTGTTTTTAAGTCATTTGATCTGTAGTACTATTACAGCAGCTCTAGAAAACTAACACAGTCTACGCAGGGAAGGTAAATAAACAAGACAGCTGAGTGAGTTCAGGCCCTAACTCTCCGATCCTTCAGCTCTGTGACCTTGGGCAAGAGATTTCTCTAGATTTCCTCTCCCAGACAACAATGTGATAACAATAACCTTCTCACAGCAATGTGGCAAGGGCAATACAGAGTCTCAGCATACAGGTTAACTGCCCTGTACCCCCATACCACCAAACCCTGCCCCTAGAGGAAGCTCAGCCTCTAAAAGTATGCAGAGATCTCAGGTCATTTTTCTAGCACATCCTTCTTAGCAGCTTAATATTAACACAGCTGTATTATTTTGCTCATCTAGAATGTCAGGCTTCTAACCCTGCCAGATGCTTGGAGAACATTTAAAACAAATTTCTCTTTGATAGCTAACTTTATTTTCTATAGGGAGCAACACAACCCTCCCAGACATTTAGCATTATATTCACTCTTTTATTCCCAGAGCTACTTGCATCTTGTTTTAATGACTCCTACAAACTTACTGAGCAAAAGTACTGTAATAAGCATTTTGTCTGTTATTTTTCTGTAGTGAAGAGTTAATGACCACTAAACATATCAGTAATTTACACTTATGTTTGTGGACACTGATGATCACAAAGAAAATGAAGAGGGTTGTTTTGATATCTTTAGCTCTGTTGCACTAATTTTTAATTAAATATTGCCAACACTGAGTATTACATGCAGTATTCCACGCTAAGCAAATATTAATGCTCTCAACAACTACCAAAAAAAAAATCCTTTCTTGGGATGCCTGGGTGGTTCAGTCAGCTAAGCATCTGCCTTCAGCTCGGGTCGTGATCTTGGGTTCCTGGGATTGAGCCCCACGTTGTGCTCCCTGCTTAGCAGGGCATCTGCTTCTCCCTCTCCCTCTGTGTCTACTCCCTGCTCCTGCTCTCTCTCTCAAATAAATAAAAAATCTTTAACAACAACAACAAAAATTTCCTCTTATCTGAGAAAAGAATAACAAAAAACTTGGCAGCTGCAACATGCTATCTACACACTAACTAAACAAAAATGAGCTAGAAGATTCTATGCATATTCAAGTTTCCAGTGAAAATAAATATTTGGAAAAACAAACATTTGATCACATACTTCTCCCCTCAACATTCAATCATCATCCAATCATTCCCTCTCAGTTTCTCTTCCCCCCTCACACTATTCCCATGCCCTCCAAGAAAATGATTAAAAAACAAAAATTCTTAGAGTTTCACTTTTCAATGGTGCATACTCAAAACTGAGATGAAATGAAACAGCTGTGAGTATGATGTGCATCCTAGATTTTTGTGCTCCTGTCACTATTAGTTTAAAATGCAGACAAATACACATATGATACACATTGTGTAAACAAATCTAATGGTAGTCTGCTACCACATTACATTAGGAGTTTCCAAAACCCAGCCTTTCACTTTTGAAGTTATCAGTCAACCATGAAGCTTACAGATCACAAAGTTAGACCCAAAGACTAGGCCAGACCAACATTTGGTTTCCTCCAAACTTTTGGCTCCCTTCCCCCTGCTTCCATTCCTTAAAAAAAAAAAAAAAAAAAATTATCAGAGAAATGAGAGATGAAGAGCTATTGCTCATTTACAGCCACCAATCGCCCCTGCAAAATGCCTCCTGCAGGGCAGATGACTGGAACACATTTTCATTGTGAACTCTTCCTTATGTAATCTGCCCTCGAAGTGGTCTCCCTGCATGCTTGCCCTATATCTGAGAGCCCCAAGTTCCCCAATTTACATATTCTTTAGCAAAACAGTACCCTAATTTTATGTACACATAATAAAGAAGTAGTATGATGTTAATGATCAAGAACATGGCAAATTACATATATTTTCTCACTATCAATTTCCTAGTACATAAGACAGAGAAACATCTCTCATCTCATATGGTTGTAGAAGAATCAAAATGTGCCTATATAAACTGCCCTAACAAAACATCTGGCACAAAGTAAGTGCTCAGGTGGTTCCTACTATTCCTATTAATAGTATTCTTATTAAGGTTAAAAAGTTTGATTCATGCAAACATTAGTAGGCTGTATATGTATATACATCTATGAAAAATATATATTTAAATACTATGATTTCTAAAATGTATAAATATATAACTTATACTTTATTATTCTTAAAAAGATTTTTTTTTTTTTTTTACAGATTTTATTTATTTGAGAGAGACAGTGAGCAAGAGAGATAGCATAAGCCTGGGGAGAAGCAGTGGGAGATGGAGGAGCAGATGCCTCGATGTGGGACTCAATCCTAGGACCCTGGGATCATGATGTGGGACTCAATCCTAGGACTCTGGGATTATGACTTGAGCTGAAGGCATATGCTTAAATGACTAAGCCATCCAGTGTCTTATTTATTTGTTTGAGAAAGAGAGAGCCAGAGGGGGAATAAAGTTATTTTTTTAAGATTCATTTATTTATCTGAGGGACAGAGAAAGAACATGAAATGGGTGGGGAACAGAGGGAGACAAAGAGAATATCAAACATACTCCCTGCTGAGCATGGAGCCCCACATGGGGCTTGGTCCCACAATCGTGAGATCATGACCTGAGCAGAAATCAAGAGTGGAACACCTAACTGACTGAGTCACCCAGGGACCTCCTATACTTGATTAATTATTAATTGAATTCAAGCAAATTCCACATTCAATATAATTTATAATATATATAATTTATACTTCATTATCTTAAACTTATTTTTATTAGTTTATTATTTATAATCATAATTATACTTCATAATATGTAAAATAAATTTCATCACATGCATTCTCTGATAAATCACTCAATACCACAAAAACAGACTGGAAATGTGTTGGGTATCTGGGGATACCAGATAGGCTCCCAAGAGCCTAGGTCAGAAATCACTGTATCAGGGAACAGTTTTTGGAATTCTGTTGTGAACAGTGAAGAAGACTGCGGTATTGCAGGGAGAACCAAGCCTCTTCTACTTTGAGTGAATTGGGTCATCTGTAAAATGCTCTCTTGTTCCTGACTCCTTGAATTTCAAGTCCTCAGTTACCTTAGGACAGTATTTTTGCACCGTTAACAAGAACAGCTGAGGAGACGGGTTCTGCAGAGATGTTTAAGTTAGTATGGTATATCCACAAACTGGGATGAATGAAGTTCCCTATATAATGAACTCTAAGATACTATTCAGTGGAAAACCACAAGGTATGGAACAGAATGTACAATACATTACTTGCTAAGCTGACCAAGCCTCATCAAAGTTCTTAAGGGACCTATATTTGAACTATTAGTGATTGCTAGAAAAGAAGAAAGGTACTAGATATCCCTGAAGTCCTCTTCTGCCAATTAATTAATGTATATGTGAAAGAATAAAGGGGGAAAAATAAAGTTTAAAAACTTCAAGATGTTTTTCACTCTAGAAAAATTAACCATATTTGCAATAGCAATGTAATCTGAGCAATCTAACATACTCTTTCTTTTTGTAAATAGAGCAGGCTCCCCACATGGGAAGTAAGCAGTCTCCATTTTGTTGGATAGTTTTCTTTCCCTTGGAAGGTTACATCTGAAGAGTTAGATCCTAGCATATACACTTATTTGAGCTGATTTACGGAGCTCACTGAATGATGAGTGGTTTCTTTTCTTCTACAATGTTTATTTCATATGTGAATTTGATTTAGATTTCCAGAAACCTATAAAGCAGTCTACTGAAATAGGGGAGGAAGTAAGCCAGGACAGCATACTACAATGGTTAAACTGGATGGAAACCGAATGCCACAATTATAATCTCTATGTTCACCACTATAATGGACAAGAGTTCCTAAAGGAAATACTTTTTCCTGGGTGCTTCACATGCCTGTGTTATTATGTGGTTTAGAATCTATACAAAACACTTGGAGCTTGAAATCCTACTACTCTAGTCTGAGAAAAATCTCATAATTTTGTAAAAAAGTCAGTGACATAAACATACAATGTTATTTGTAATCTTAGAACTGCACTTCTCCTCCGCAGTGAAAATAAAATGTACCTTGTGTTGTGATAGCATTTTTATTCTTCCACTGGATTTTTTAAAGTAATGAAGCAGATATGAGATTTTCAATCTGTGGCATACGAAAATCAAACTAGTAGGCAATTCTTGGTCACCTAACAAAATCAATGAATACTTAAGGATAATTTTGAGAGGAATGCATTATTAAATACATGTGCTATGCGTCAGGCACTGTACTAGGTGCTGGGGATACTGAAGTAAATTAACAGGGTCCTTGCCTTCACTGGGCTTATGTCTAGGAAGGGAAAAAGTCATCTACAGATTATTTCATAAACTACTTGATGCAGTCATATATATATATACTCTAAATAAAATCTTCCTGATTTATGAAGAATAGTAATAAAAACTCTACTGAATATGGCATAGTTTTCTTTTTAATAAATGTATAGTGGCATTACAGGATGGCCTGGAGGTTTCTGTGTAAAATCCAGTTACTTTATGGATTTTAGTCTTATCCCAACTCTGCAATCCAGTATTAGCTATTAAAATACAAATGTGCCATGTGTTTAAAAATTTAATACCTTTCAACCAGTCACTGTTTTGAATCCAAACCATATAATATTGGCTACAAATAAATTGCTTCCATAATCTGTCAGTGTGAGAAATGCCACTGTCCCTGAAAAGCCTTCCTAACTCCCCAGGTAAGGTTTGTAAGCTGTCTGTCCCCATAACTTACCTATATTTCTACTACTGTGTTTATCACACTGTACTAGAGTTATTGGTCACCTTCAGTAACCTGTGAACTCTCTGTGTGCATGAACTATGTTTCATTCATCATGTATCATAAACACTCTCCCCAGTGCCTGGCACACTGCAACTGCTCCATACAGCTGAATGCATCTGTGAAATGGGGTGAGCTCAGCACTACAAGGCAGCTGTCTCCCAAAGTCGCAGAGTATATTCACTGTTTAAATTGGAAATGCCCAAAAACTCTTGTCCATCTCAGAAGCCTGCCATATCTGAATATCATTCTTTCCTCTTTGATTTATTGTGTTGTACTCTATTCCAGTTACTGTGGTGGCAACCCAGCCTAATCAGAGAGAGCACAGGACAGTGGAAGGGATTGGACTCACATGTCCAATTAAGACAAGATTTAAAAAAAAAAAAAAAAAGACAAGATTTTATACTCAAAGACAAGCATTTGCAGAAGGATGCTTAAGCATCAGGCAGTTGATAAGCCTTTTCTGTGAACTCTTGGTTCTTTGAAGATGGTGAAAATTCCAGTGTATCTTTGGCCTTATAAAGTTATACCTTTAACTTCTCAGGTTGTAAATTTAGAATAAATATAGAAAAATGGTTAAGTCATTCTTATTCATCAAATAAATTTGTTTTAATACAATTATTGCAATTTTATTTGGGGTAATATTTACATGAGAAAATTTTCATCTACTATATTAATGTAAAACAGCAGACTACAACTATATAAAGTATGATCTCACTTTATAAAGTATGATCTCAATTTTGTGAAATAAAGCTATGTAAAAATAGTTAATATATATATTTTCACATAGGAAAAATCAAATAGATGAGTTTTACTTTCTTCTTTATAATTCCCTCTCATTTCAACTTTTCTACTATGACCACACATTACTTATAGAAGTTCTGAAAACAATGCACTTATTTTCTAAAATTAAAAAGCATATTTTCTTCCCAGAATAGTGGATTTTGCAAAGCAAAAATTCCTCCACTATCTTCCACTAATAATACAGTTTCTATTTTTTAATTGAATTGTGTTCATTAAAAACACATATACCAGAAGTAAAGAGAAACCATTATGTTTTTCTCCAAGCAAATAAAATTAACTTCTAAGAAATTTAAAAGATCTAATTATCTAGGATTTTAAAGATTAATGATTACCTTTATAATTATGGATGTGTTCCATTCTCCATTTTTAATGCTTCATAACTGCAGTATGTTTAACCTCCTTTGGAAGGGAGGGGGGAAAATCACTGGAAATTAACACAATATTTTTAAAGGTAAGATATGCTGCATTTTAGTATGGTGGAACTTCTTATATGAAAAATTTCAAGACTAAAACAGGAATCTGAAAACATTTTGGCAATCTTTTTATTCTGTTCACTCTTCTTTCCAATGTCACAGAAGAAAACTCAAGTCTCTGCCAATTTATTCCATTTGGAAAGAGGCTGCTTAAAGTCCACCAGAGAAACAGAGCCTAAATCAGAAGTCCCACCTTGCCCTCTGTTGAGACTGTCAGCTTTTCCTTTTGATCTTTCTTCACACCTGAAGTACATAAAATTGATTTTTTTCCCCCTAGAAGAACCAAAGTAGAGGAGGGGCAATGTTTTATTAAAAGGTTCTTTATTCATTCAGCATAAACCATCTTCTTTACTTATATACAAAGAGAATCTGTCTCTTTGTTCTTCAGAAAATGTTTTCAGGCACTATCACTCTAGAAAGTTATTTCAATTGTATGTAACCCCAAAAAGATATGGAGAGGAAAGAAAAGGTGGAGATGACAACCCTATTAACTGTCTCAGCAAAGAATAAAGATGGGATTTGATTAGCTCTCTCAAGAAGCATTGGTAGAAATAAAACACTGCCAAAATGTAAAACACAGGCACTATGGAGGCCAGTCTTACGTGACTTTTGTTGCTCCTAAGTGGTAGGCCACGATGGCGAAAGAACTGTGGTATTACAGTCACTGAACATTTTTCAATTTAAGAAAAATTCACTGTTGAGCTTAAATGTGCCAAAGAAAAGGGGATTCACCTTTACACAAAAGGCAACAGAATAAGGAAAATCTGATATCCTGCAAATGAGGAAAGAGTGATGGGTGTGGTTTTCAACCAAATGGTGAGACCCAGCTGGCTCTAACTCTGAAGGAAGAGCATTAAATCAATTTTAAAGTATAAAGTAAGGAAAGGATGAAAAATAAGTAGAAGACTAAAAAGCAATATGATTCTTTGATCCCATATAAGCCTGAGATTCCACAGCAACATAGAACAAGACAAATGAGAGAAAATGTGAGAAAGCAAAGGCTTTCCATCCTGGTCTTAAAGAAAACTTAAGAGACTTCTTTAAAAAAAAAAAAAAAAAGATTTTATTTTTTGAGACCAGTTTTAGGTGCAGAGCAAAACTGAGCAGAAGGTACATTTCCCATATATCCCAACTCCCATGCACAGCCAGCCTCCCCTATTTTCAACATCCCCCACCAGAGGGTACCATTGGTATAACTGAGGAACCTACAATGACAAAATAATCACCTAAAGTCCACACACTTTACATTACGATTCACTCTTGGTGGTACAGCCTATGGGTTTGGTCATGTATCCATCATTACAGAATCACAAATAGTTTCACTGCCTAAAAATCCTCTGTCCTCTGCCTACTTATCCCTCCCCTGCCACAAACTCCCAGCAACCAATGATCTTCCTACTGTCTCCACAATTTTGACTTTTCTGTAACGAAAGTTACATAGTTGGAATCAAACAGATTGTAGCCTTTTCAGACTGGTTTCTTTCACTTGCTAATATGGATTTGTTTCTTCCAGGTCTTTTCATGGCTTGATATCTCCTTTCTTTTTAGTGCTAAAAAATATCCCATTGTCTGGATGTTGCAGTTTATTTATCCATTCACCTATTGAAGGATGTCTTGGTTGCTTCCAAGTTTTGTCAAGTATGAGTAAACCTGCTATAAACATCTGTGTGCAAGTTTTTGTGTGGACAAGTGAATTGTTTTTTAAAGAAAACTCACAAATATTTTCTGAACACAAACTATGAATCCTTCAAATTATCTTGCCTCATTCTTCCAGGGGTACGAAGCTTTTAAAAGTAAATATTAAAAGCTCTCAGAACAAATTTAGAGCTATTTGGAGAAAACATTCCGAAATCTAAGCCAAGATTATTTATGGAGGTTAAAACTACATTAGAAATATATTTTGGGATGATGACTACACTGATGAACTTTTCAATTATGACCCCCATTCCATCTAGAACCCTGAAATTCTCAAGCTTACCAAAGCAAATGCATTAATTCTTTCCTTTTAAAATTCATTAATTCAATAATTTCTTACAAGATATGAGGCAACAAAAATTACCAAAAAATCCCCCAGAATATTCCAGATCAAATTTCTAAAATCTTAGAACATAATCTCTCTAGCAATTACAGAATTTACTGTTTATTACAACTATTTGATGATTATACTAGTTTGATGTAACTATTTGCACAGATCTGTTTCCCCAACTTGACTGTAAACTGTAAGAATATGAGGATCAAGCAGGACTTACTATTTCTCTTTCTGGATATACAGATTCAAATCATATTTACTTTGGAAGAGGTGAGGCTGCTATGCAGAGCTGAGGGAGCAACACTGTTGCCCTCTTTGGGCAAAGAAGGAAAGGCTGTCATCCCAGTGGTCTCAGAGGACAGAGTATCATCAAAACAAACAAAATCCATTATTCCCTCAGCTTTAAAATCTAACAGAATTTGTTTTAAACTTGCTTGGAACATGTGACCTCTTTCCTCATTCTGATTTCTCACTTTTGGAATAGAAATTTCTATCCTATGCCTGTCCCCACATTGTACTGTGGTAACAGGTCACTTGTCTGGTTTTGCAGGTTCACAGGTGGAGAGGAATTCTTCTTCAAGATGAATCACACTCAGTCTCACTCATGGCTGATTTATATATTTAGATAAGATTTTACAATTGGTGCTGGAATGGTTCAATACATTTGGGGCTGTTTGGATGGAATGAGAATAGTTTACATGCAAGAAGGACATAAATTGAAGCAAGGGGAGACTAGAAGATGGAATATCATTGGCTAAATTATGTTGCTCCCCTCAATACATATGTTGAAGTCCCAATGAGGTAAATGAAGTAACTGGGGTGGAGCCCTATCCATCATAATTGGTGTCCTGATAAGAAGAGGGAGACACGAGGGATGGATGGGCACAGAAAAAAAAGACAATGGGAGGACACAGAGGAAAGACCCTCATCTGCAAGCCAAGGAGAGAGGCCTCAGACTGAAATGAACCCTGATGACACCTTGATCTTGGAATTCTAGCCTCTAGAACTGTAAGAAATATATTTCTTTTAAGCCACCATGACTGTTTATATATTTAATTATATATAGTAAACTGAGATGCCTCCCATATACATTATCCCTGAATTGTTACTAGCTGAGGATACATGCCATGTTCCATCAACTACAAGTGAGCACCTGTTCTTTTCTCAGGAATTGTATAATAAAGAACATGGCCATGTCCAAAGAGTAGTCTGGACTTTGCCCTCAACTTCTAAAGTAATTATGTCATTACTGATAGAGAGCATCTTTGTTTAGGGCAGAGAGAAAATACCTCTAATACTTCTTCTACCTACTTGAAACATTTAACCATGATTTTCTTCTCAGTGCACAAGGGCACACAGTCCTAATTTGCCTGGTAATTGCAATGGTTACAAGGTCAGGGCAATATTGTCCCTCACAGAATATATGGCAACGTATGGACACATTTTTTGTGGTCTCAACTAAGCACTGCTCCCAGCATATGGTGAGTAGAGGCCAAGGATGCTGCTGAGCACTGCATGATGCAAAGGACAGCCCTATAACAAAAAATTGCTGACCCAAAGTATAAATAGTGTAAAGTTTAAGAAACCCTGCATTACTTGACCATCGCTGGGTGAGCATCTGGATCTGACATGACGTCTCTAGAAAGAGTAGGAGATAGGACCCTGAATTCTCAGGGGGCAATGTTCAAATGCCACATCCACAAAAAAAAAAAAACACATTTATTTGACACTGAGCAAAAACGGCATCCAAACCTCTGCCCTCAATTTTCCCAATTGTAAAATGAAATGAATAATAGAATTTATTCCACAGGACTGTTTACAGGAAAAATAAAATCACACAATAAAATCAGTCAGCAAAACATCTGGACCAAAGTGAGCACTAGCTGAATATTCACTCCATGCCACTTAATTTTCCTTGCATAATGAAAACCATTTTTAAAAAAATTTTTTTGCACTGACTGGAACACTGGTAAAAACAGGTTCACAAATCAGCTTTTCTTGATTTGTTGCAGAACAGATAGATGACTCCTTGATGTCATATATCTGAGCTGCCAACGAATTAGATATTTCTTTCTATGAATAATTTGTCTTCTGTACAAATAGGCATTTTCTCTTTTTCCTTATCATCACCACACATGGTTGTTTTTGTGCATGTCCATTTTCTACAAAGAAACAAAGTTTATGTCACACCTGAGAGTTATGATAGAAGCAATGACAAAAGACAATAAACCAAGCAATCCTGAGCTGGCACTAATGGGCAGTCCACGAACAACAAATTCCTCCAGTATGACCCATCTCCCAAAAGATTACAAAGCCCCAGTATTTGAAATTATTCAGGTCATAGACCCATCTATGCATGTTATACCTGTGAACAGAAAAGCTTTAATATTTTTCTTTTATATCTGTGTCTTCTACCACTTTCTATCCATATGAATTCCTCATGCAAAGGACATAACTTTCCCTCTCACACCCCAAAATCTATCATATGGCATGCTGTATGTGTTAATTCACATCTCTTAGATGGATGGGAGAACAGATGGACAGATGGCCAAATGGATGAAAAAGTATAACAGCAACTGGAGGAACAAATAAAAGAATGAATAAATGAATAATTAAAATGGTTCTTTCTTTAGCTTATAAATAGCAGTACTACCAATTTTTGCTTGAACTTACACAAAATTAAAATATGAGTGTTCTTACAATATATACACAGGACATAACTATTCGACAACAGAACTTGGTTTACAGCCATACTCTGAACAAGGAATAAATGTACTCTCCCTCTTCCTGTGAATGATACAACCCAGAGCAGTAAAACAGGCTTGACTCTTGCTTAAGAATAAGCTACTTTCCATTTTGCAGCACAGGAGTACATACTCCAGATCAAAACACCTAGGAATATAGCAATATTCATACTTAATGGAAATATCCTACTTAATCAATCTCACTGGGCTAAAATCAAAGTGCTAGCATGCCTGTGTGCCTTTCTGAAGGCTGTATACGAGATTCTATGTCCTTTCCCACGTAGGTTATTAACAGAATTCAGTTCCTGGAGTTGTCGTAAATACCTATTTATTTACTGACTATCAGCTGAAAGTTGCTTCCAGGTTCTAGAGACCACATACCTTCCTTGGCTGGTGACTGCCTTCCTTCATCTTCAAAGCCAGGAACAGTGGGTCAAAGTCCCTATCATACTCAAGTGTGTATTTCCTCCTTTCTTCATCTCATATCTCTGACCTACTTCACTTTCAAGTACTTCTATGATTAAACTGAGCCCACCCAAAAGCCCAGAATACTCCCCATCTCAGCATTCATATGTAACTGTATCTACAAAATTCCCTTTACCATAGAAAGCAAGACAGTCATAGATTCTGGGGCTTAGAACATAGACATCTTTGGGGGTTATTTTTCTGTTTGCTGCATGATATAAATATAGATATATACATGAACGGAACAGAATTGAGAATCCAGAAGTAAATCCTTATACTTACAATCAATTGATTTCTGACAAAAGTGACAAGCCAATTCACTGGGGGAAGCATAGCTTGCTTAAAAATGATTCAACAACAAACACAAAAAGATTTAACTTAGACCCTCAAATTATACCATATATTAAAACAGACTCAAAGAGGATCATAGACTTAAATGTAAATGCTAAAAGTTAATAAAGTCTTTAGAAGAAAATATAAGAGAAAATCTTTGAGGCCTGATTATGGTGAAAAACTTCTTAGATATGACATCCAAAACACACAGTTCAAAAAAAGAAAAAAAATTGTTAAGTTGAACCTCATTAAAATTCTAAACCTCTGCACTTCAAACAGCAACATTAGAAAAATGAAATGGCCATCAATAGTCTGGGAGAAAAAAAATTGCAAAACACATATCCAGCAAAGGACTTGGCTCCATAATTTATAAATAACACTGACAACTCAATAATAAGACAAAATTCAATAAAAAAAACTGGGCCAAAGATATGACCACTTTACCAAAGATTTTAGATGAATGGCTAATAAGCGCATGAAAAGATGCACAACATCATGTCAGTAGTAAAATGCAAATGAAAACCACAATGAACTACCATTCCATACTTCCTAGAATAATTATACTATAAAAGACAGAAAATAACAAATACTGGTGTGGATACAAAGAAAATGGAAAACTCCTGCATTGCTGACAGAAATGTAAAATAGTACACACTACTCTGGGAAACAGTCTGGTAGTTTCTCAAAAAGTTAAACACAGTTACCCCTATGATTCAACAGTCCCAATACTAAGTATCTACCCAAGAGTAATGGAAAAATGTCAACACAAAGACCTTAATGTGAATATTCCTAGCAGCGTTATTAACAATGGCCACCAATTGGAAACAATCTATATGTCCACCAACTGGTGAATGGACAAACAAAATGCAGTTACTATGCACTCAATGGAACAAAATTCAGTGGTATAGAGGACACAACTACTGATAGATGCTGTCAGGGATGAACCTCAAAAACATGCTAACCAAAAGAAGCTAGACATGAAAGGCCACACATCATATGACTCTATGTATATGAAATGTCCAGAAGAGGCAAACTTAGAGGCAAAAAATAGATTAGGGGTCACCTATAGCTGGGAGTGGGAATAAGAATTAACCATAAACGGCAGTAGGGATCTTATTGGGGAAGGAAGGATGAAAACTTATGATGATGGTTGCACAACTCAACAAAGTTACTAAAAATCATCAAACTGTACACCTGAAATGAGTAAACAATGTTTTGCAAAACATTTCTCCATAAAGTTGCTTTAATAACAATCTATAAAAACAAAATACAGCCATGAAATCCATGAGAAGTATCCTAGTATGAAGCATCTGATCTTGGAAAATTATCAAAATTATACCACTAACAACAAATTTAAGGATTAAAAAAACACTTAATTTCATCCAGACACATATGAAGAAAATGAATGACATAAAGTCAGCTGTCTAATGGATTCTGGGTAGCTGTTCTCTGTTCTACAATGAACTCAACTACAAAAATAGAGCTTTCCCATCATGGCACTCTACACATGAAATACAGGAATATCCATGAAGAGGGCTTAACTGGGTCTCCCTCCACTTCCATGGACATCTGAGCCCTAAAAACTTACCCTGGCTTTCTAGATAACCACACTGATTGGATATAGTGGAAAAGACATGTTTCCTTGCTATTTTGACACCAATTTGTATGAATATGTTATAACTATGTAAACATAATTATTCCCCAATCAACAGAGTGGTGAACAGAGGATAGAACTCAACATAGGCTCCCCAAGAAATCTTAACCAAGTCTTATCTGTGGGATAAGTGGCATTGAGTTTTCAGAGAAGTTGTTCATTCATAACCCAGAGACCCTCTTTAAAGGCAAAGACAAACTACACTATGATATAATTTGCATAAAGTAAAATACAGTAACATTTCACATGGGCCAGTAAACAATCTGTACAATTTTTACATAAAAAGGTAGACTTAGGAAAGTGTCCTGATTCAGAACCGAACAGTTTTAAGAAGTATTTCCCATTCACAAATGTGTTGAAACATTCTTCTCTTTAAATAGCAAATAGATAGATGAATTTAGATAAACATATTTAAATTCCCAGAGCAATCTTGAGGAGCTGCAACCATTTGGGAAAATGTCAAGAACACCCTCTGCTTGAGAAAACTGCTCTGCTATGCAAGATGGAGATTATTTCAAGGAAAATAGAAACCTTCTCAGAGAACCTTATTGAGTATCACATTTTCCCCAACTGTTGATTTTAGAGAATTTCACTTGAGAGTTATTTCCACTCTGCCAACTAAATATAAATATCTCAGGCCAAATGGATTAGGGAGAAAAAGGAAGTAAGTGGAGAAGACAGAAAATACTACAGGTTCACTTGACTCATAGCTTGAACACTTCAATTCTCACTGAGAATTGGTAACAAAATTGTTCAAATGACTTTTACTATTGATACCAAAACAGTGATTTAAAACAAAAAAAATCTCAAAATGGATTAGCAACCAGAGTGTAAACAACTCTACAGGTTAACCTGACCACGCTGGACAGGATAAGTAGAGAATCAAGTTCAACTACAGCAGTTAAAAATAAAGTTCATTTTGCAATAAAAAGAAGCCGTTGAGAAGAGAATCACAAATTCTATGAGAAAATTAAAGAAGAGTCATAAAAAAAACCCATGCTGAGCTTAAAATAAACAAGCAATACTTCTCGGAGATATCTAAAATCATGTTAGAGTCATAAATAAAAGGATTTTTAAGAATACAATCCATGCTCTTTAAAAAGTTAAGATTGAGAGAACACAGTTGGGTTAAGTCTTAAGTAGAATTATGAGCTGTTAAAAAAAGGGGGGGATCAAAGAAAGTGAAAAAAAGATACAGAAAGCAATGACATATGAGAAGAAAATATGCTTTAAATATTACCGTTTCACAGCTACTAAATGCTAAATGAAAGACATCTGGTTACTATAATGCAGAGACTTAAAATGTGGTGGCATTTTAACCAGTAGAGATCTTTCTTACAGAATCATTTTTTATAATGCTCTGGACAAAAATCTGACAGCCTCAGAAGCAATCTCAACTGGATCTTCCTCTTCCAGTAATGGTAGGACTCTTCAATGTCTAATTAAGTATTATACAACCAGGACAGCCAGGTACAGCTCTGTTCCAAAAGCCACCTTACAGTCTAGCCAGCCATTATACTAGATATTTTATATGTATTCATTCTTTCAATTTTATCTTACTAGGTAATAGAATCAATCTCCATTTGTCCAAAGATCTAAAGGCTAAGAAGAGGGAAGGAGACTCACCTTAGTTTTTAATCTTAAGAACTTTAGGAGGAAGTGGAAGGAGTATCATACACTTTCAACCAATTGAAGAGAGCTTGGTGAAAGTGACTGGGGTGGGGGAAGGGTAGGGGGTTGTTTTGTATCTTCTTTTTTCTGTATGATTCTCTCTCTGATTTGGTCACAAAATAACATCTTAAAGTCTACCGCTTAAAAAACATCACATGGCTACTTTTCATTGAAATGACTGATTATAGGGTACCTAAGTGGCCCAGTCAGCTAAGCATCTGCCTTCAGCTCAGGTCATGATCTCAGGGTCCTGAGACTGAGCCCTGTGTTAGGCTCCCTGCTCAGCGGGGAGTCTGCTTCTTCCTCTCTATCTCTCTGCTCATTTGCTCGCTCTCTCTCTCTCTAATAAAATCTTTAAACAAAAAAAGATGATTAATTATACATTGCATAATAAATAGTATAAGTTGATTAATATAGTCAACACAGTAATACAGATTTCATATATTTCATATGTATATAAATAATTTAAGTCTAACTTAAATATATGCAATTTATATATATCTATAAAATATAAAAGGCTATTTTGTACCTAAGAGGTAAAGAAATTGATAAAATTTATTTATGAGGAATCAAGGTTTATGTCTGCTGAATTTGTCTGGTTACCTAATAAATATTTAGAGAAAATAATGATAAAAATATATGTTTTCAAATTGCCTTAGATTGACTTATTTGAAAAATAGCAGCAGGTTTTGTTTTTTTTTTTTTTTTTTTTTTTATGATAGGCACGCAGTGAGAGAGAGAGAGAGGCAGAGACACAGGCAGAGGGAGAAGCAGGCTCCATGCACCGGGAGCCTGACGTGGGATTCGATCCCGGGTCTCCAGGATCGCGCCCTGGGCCAAAGGCAGGCGCCAAACCGCTGCGCCACCCAGGGATCCCAATAGCAGCAGGTTTTTAAAGAAGTATATGCCAAGTATATTCTGTATTTTAGGGTAGAATCTCTAGTAAGCTAGGATGAGAGGGACAGGGCAGAGAGGCAGGCAGGAAGAAAAGGAATACAAAGTAGTATGTTGTTGCCAATGTGGCCAGGGCTTTCGCAGAGAGCACAGCTGGTTTGTTGGTCCTGGAAGATGGGATGTCACCAGAGAGGCCATAGGAACCACTGTGTCTAGGAACAACTGATGAGGTAGGAGACAGGATGAAGATGGGAAGGAAAGGCACACAAGGAATTTATAGCTTCAGGGTTTCTGTGTTTTGTCTCCTTTTTTCACAGGTCAAAATTTCACAAAAATTAATGAGAGAAACCCGACCCTCAGAAAGTCTGATGTGGTTCAGCTTGGGCCTCAGAGGGGACAGAAGGTACCCCCCATGCTTGCAAGGGAGGGAAGCCACAGAGGAGACCATGGCTCTACAAGAGGGTCCAGAAGCCCCTGGCTAAACTGTGGTTCATTCCAAAGGCTAAAATTTTACATCATGAAATCAAAAATTTTCTCAAAAAAGTAGTAATCATAAATTTCAGTATGTTATAGGTAATATCAGAATTTATATTAAAATAAAGATGACAATAAAATAGTTTCACTTCCTCATTAACAAATCTTTTTACAATTCCATTTTCAGGATAAGGGGTCCAAGTTCACAATTTATAAATCACAGCAAAATGAAGCAATTACAAGATTAAGAGTAAAAGAATTTAGAATGTCAAGTGGCATTAATTTAAGTGGGAATAAGTTCTCTACACCTAATTTAATTAATGCCAAGTGTTCATAGAACTTTGTTTTTCTGCAGTGAAACTTGAAATTGGATGAGACTAATATAGTAATCATAGTCTAATACTCTGCCCTTCAGAACTACAGGTTTTATTTCTCACCATTAAAAAAAATCTTATCGCTTACATTGAGTGTAATATAAAATCGGATGGGGGGAGGCTCCAAATAGATCTTAATAAGCATACTGCAGCTAAATCACAAACCAAGAAACCTCCAAAAGGTTTGGTTTGGAAACCTCCAAAAACCTCCAAAAAACCCTGGCCTGGCTTCATTCCCACCTGCTGGGAAAGACTATTCTGGGAGCACAATGCTATTCTGTGCTGCTACTATCTTGATAGAGCACTCCAAGGCTTTCAAACAAACCAGGATGTTGTTAGAAAAATAAAATTTGAACACAGTATGGCAAATGTAGTCTACACCAAGTGTCTACCAGATTTCAAAGCCACCCCCTAAAAACCATGTTAGCACTTTAAAAAAAAAATTGTAGAACACATGACATTGAGTATCAAGTAAAATTGTGCCTAGTATTCTGAAAAAAGCAGATGTATTACAAATATTTACATCATAGGTATCAGCCAATATAACACAAGATTTTGAAAAACCAGGGCAGTAAAAGAGAAAGCATAATGAGGAAGGAAGACAGGCAGGCAGACAGACAGGCAGATGGACAATGAGACATTGAGAAAGAGATGAAAAACAGAAGGAAGGAAAGAGAAGGAAAGGAGGAAGGGAGGATGGAAAGAGGAAGGGAGGAAGAAGAGAGGGAGGAAGGAAAGAAGGAAGGAAAACCCATCAAACTAGACGATGCTCTGGCAAATCTCAATATATTGGATGTTCTATAATTATGTACAATCTTACTTTATTTAATCCTTATGTAATTCCACTAATGCCATATGCCAATTGACCTGTGAACAACATGGAGATTAGGAATACCAAACCTCTACATAGTCAAAAATTTACACATAACTTTGACTCCCCACAAAACTTAATTACTGAAATCCTACTGTTGACTGGAAGCCTTTTGATCACATACACAATTAATTAATAAATATTTTGTATGGTGTACCTAATTAGGTACTGTATCCTTACAATAAAGTAAGCTAGAGAAAGAAAATATACTTAAGAAAATCATAAGAGAGAGAAAATACATTTACAGGACTGTACTGTATTTACTGATAAAAACCACATATAAGCGGACCCACTCAGTTCAAACTCAGGCGGTTCAGGGGTCAATTGTCTTCAAGAGTTTAAAAAACCAAACATCTAGAATAAAGCATATTGAGGTTGAGAAGCAGCCCAGAGAGAGCATCTTTCCCCCTGTCCATGGTAATTTATTCATATCACAGGTAGGCTCTATAAACTTAAATATGAACCAAATACCAGACTTTTCTAGTAGGATCACTGTGCTCTTATTCTATAGAGCACACTGGCTAAGACCACAGGCTCTGCAGCCAAACAGAACTTTGGTTTTTTTTATTTCTTTGTTTGTTTTTGTTTATTTGATTATGTTTGGTTGACATATAATGTTACATTAATTTCAGATGTATGAATTTCATTTTCATTTAATTTACTTGTTTTTGTTTATTTGAGTATGGTTGGTTGACACATGTTACATTAGTTTCAGATTTACTAATTTCATTTTCAATTATTTGATGTTTGGTGTAGAGCCAAGGTATTTATTTCCTCATCTGTAAGATGGATGCTGTCGAAATCTGCAGAAAATCACACCTTACAGGGCTCTGTTAAGGGTTAAATGAAATAAGGAATGTAAAAGTATATAGTATCTGATAAGTAGAAAGTATTATGGCTCCGTTGACTAGGATGTGGCCTAAGATTTCCCCCCAGGGTAAATAAGAAAATACCATTATTTTTATAATCTAAAGAACAAAATTTTTGTTAAAGATTTTATTTATTTATTCATGAGAGACACAGAGAGAGAGGCAGAGAAACAGGCAGAGAGAGAAGCAGGCTCCTTACAGGGAGCCGGATACAGAACTCAATCCCAGGACCCCAGGATCACACCTTGAGCCAAAGGCAGATGTTCAAACACTGAGCCACCCAGATGTGCCCCTAAAGACCAAGATTTAAATGTCAAATCTGTACATAATCAGAAAATTTTCTTTTATTTACAGTCATTGTCTATAGTGGGTTGAGTGGTGGTAGCTCCCCAAAAGAAGAAATTGGTAAATGCCAGGTTATTTGGAAAAAGAGTCTTTGCATCATGTTGAAGATCTCCAAATGAGATCATCCTGGATTATGCAAGTGAGCCCCAAATCCAATGACAAATATCCTTATAAGAGAAAGGCAGAGAGAGATTGAGGCACAGAGAAACAGAGGTGAGAGCAGTGTGAAGAAAGAGAGACTGAAGTGATGTATTTACAAACCAAGGAATACCCTGATTGCTGGCAGACACCACGAGCTAGAAAAGTAGCATGGAAAAGACAAAATTTCCCTCAGAAAACCTCCAGAAGAAACCAATCCTGTCAACACCCTCACTTCAGGCTTCTAGCCTCCAAAATTGTGGAAGCACAAATTTCAGTTATTTTAAACTATCCATATTGGCCGTCAATGGCCCTAGGAAATCAACAAAGCGTCCAGGTATACTTAAATCCAAAATGAGTTCTCATCTGACCATATGAACTCAAAGGTAGCAATGTTCCAGAAGGTATCTAATATGATGTCTGGCATGGGAAAGACCCTCAATCAAAGTGAGCTTTCCTTCTACTACCATCTCCTTTTACTAGCCATGTACTTCAACTTCAACTTAGGGTACCCAAACCATGTACTGCAGAGAAAACCAACCATTCCTCAAGAGGCAACTATGCAGACTATCCCTGGCCAGGGCAATATAGATCCAGCCCTTTACCTGACCAAAAGACCACTCTGCCTTGTTCCCCACCGCCCCACCGCCCCCCCACACACACACCTCTTACTGCTTGCAGCACTTCTTCATTAACCACTGCCTGAAACTCAGCCCCCACTGACCCACCCACTGTATCTCCAGCCTTCTGGTTGGCTGCACTCCTGAACTGGCCCCCTTGGAAGGCAATAAAGTCCTTTAACTTTTTCTTTACTTTATAGTTCTTTTCAGGTTTTTATATTCATAAAACTTCATTTAATCTTCACCACACCCTGTGAAGTAGACAGATTATTTTACTAATATTGCATAATGATACAGCTTTGAGCAGTAATGTCACTTTCCCAAGTCACAAAGGCACCAGAATTAGCAGGAATCGAAGAAAAATTGTGATTATCACTCCTAAATCCATGTTTTATTTTGTTTTTAACTATGTTATACAGATGCACCATTTGCTGAAATAAGATTCAATAAATGTCCAATGCAAATAAATTACATCTGGACCCTTAGAGGTGGAAAAAAATTTTAAAGAATCAATTCTCCAAAATAGCATAAAATACACTGGAACAAAACAAGAGATTACTAGACTCCAACATATAAAAGGAATTTGGGTAAAAAGTCTAGAACAGCATGAGGAAGCAAGCAGAATCACACAGAGGAGTGCTAATTCCTGATTTTTGAATACACATTGGAAAAATGCCCTTAAATGAGGGTCAAGGGCATTCTCAAGGAGACCAAATTGTGAAATTTCTTTCACTAAAGAAGAAGCCACTGGAGATTGATCTGTGTACAACTTTGCACATATTATCTGTGTGCTGGCTACGATATAAAGGAGGCTATTCATATCTTCAAGGAGCCTATAATCCAAACTCATATGTACAAAGACCTACAATATGCAGCATACAGCTAGGTCTCCAATAATATGATATAAATTCTGCAATATGATACTTCTTGCTATGTCTCTATCAGAATTAGTACTAATCTCCAAAAGACAGTAGACATGCTAGTTAAAACAATTTGAATGACAATACACATCTTCAGAGAAGATGTGGGTAAACAGGTACATGCACACATTCACTAAAAGTGATTCAATTATCACTTTGATTAAGAGTGGACACTGATCCAGGATGCCTGAGTGGCTTAGTCCATTAAGCAACTGACTCTTGGTTTTGGCTCAGGTCATGATCTCAGGGTCATGAGATCAAGCCCTTTGTCAGGCTCCAAGCTGAGTAGAGAATCTGCTTGAGATTTTCTCCCTCTCCCTCTGCCCCTCCCCTTTGTTCTCCCTCTCTCCCTCTTTCTCTTAAATAAATAAATCGTAAGGAAAAAACAAACAAAACAAAACAGTGTAGATTGATCCAACCTCTCTTAGGCAGTAAGTCTCAAAAGACTCAAAAGTCATATCCTCAGCAACCAGCAATTCTACTCCTATAAGAATAATCACATCAGTGAAGAAGATACATGGACTAAGGATGTTCATTGCAGGGTGGTTCTATTCTATTCTATTCTAATAGAAGGAAAAATGCAGTCACCTTTAATGTTTAAGAAAACAGGACTGGTTAATAACTAAGAGTGTAGCAAATAACAATTTTGTATATATTTGTGGTATAGAGAAGGAAAAAATGATCAGTAAAATGGGTAGGTAAGCCAAACTTTGTGCTTGTTTGTATACACTTACACATCTGGAAGACCATAAACCAGACTGACAACAGTGGAAATCTCTGGGTGAGATCATTCTAATTGCTCTTTTGTAAAAAAAAAAAGGGGGGGGGGAGTACTAAATAAGTTAATTAAAATATGAGAGATATGGGGTACCTGGTAGCTCAGTCAGTTAAGTATCTGCCTTTGGTTCAGGTTATGATCTCAGGGTGCTGGAATTGTGCCCTGTATCTGGCTCCCTGCTCAGTGGGGAGCCTGCTTGTCCTTCTCCCTCTGCCCCTCATCCCTGCTCGTGATCGCTCTCTCTCTCACTCAAATAAATAAATCTTAAAACAAAGCACAATAAACATAAATGAGCCACTCTCAAAGTGGCTTTATCTATTCTTTCAGCCACTATATGCTGAGTGCATCCTCAGAGCACTGTAGGAGACATACACAAGCTGGCCAAAGCTCTGAGTCTGAATGAATCCTGAGGCCACCAGTGGAGACATTCCCTTGATTAATTAATGATATTATCTCAACTTCCAGGATGAGAATGTTATCCTTGGGTCACAGAATTTGGAACTGGGTCATCTTCTAAAACCTACCATTGGTCAGTTTTGAACACAATCCAGTTGAACATTATAGAGTGTCAATCAGAATTTCACAACTGAGTTGTCAGAAAGAAAAAAAAATATCCATTGCACTTGGAAATGTCAAGTGTAACCCAATAAATGTCAAATAAAATTGAATTGTTTGCAGGAACTTATGGGTGTGTGAATGGGAAGCCCCAGCAAGACCCTCTGAAAATAAGATTCCATGTATTTGGTTGAGTTTGTGTTCCTGAAATCCAGGGATTTTTCTCCCTCCATGTTACCCTGCATAGTCAACTGCTACCTTCCTCTGAAGAGAACTTTATCCTTTAAATACTTGGCTGTCCAGCCATTCTTCTGATAAAACACATTTCTCACACACATATCTCAGTGCAGCAATCCAGGGAAGCAATCCATGCAACCAATGCTGGTTAACACATTCTTAAGACTTTCCTATGGCAGTCTTTTCTCAAAAGCAGACTCCAAAGATGGAGCCAAATTAATAGGGCAGAGGGCCAAAAGTGCTTACTTAGTACATGGCTGTTTTCTTTAAGCTGAAAAGGATCTTGATGACCAGATGTGGCACACACATGTCTTCTTAACATAATGTACTCTCTCTTCTGCCACATTTGTTTGTCAGAAGGACTGGGAAGTCTATCAATCACAAACTTACTTTCCCAAGACTCTTATTTTTTCTCTAAAAGATTAAATATTCAATATGTCTTTTAAAAGAGAAGAGTATGCAATATAGTGATTCTTTGCATTAATGCAGCCAGTATTTACTGAGCACTTCCCTGTGTCAAGTTCTTTGCACCAGGGATGCAATGGCGAATACTGAGCCCTAAGCTTTTGGAGCTCAAAATCAGGTGAAAGAGACAGATGAGAAAGAGACAAAAGACAAAACAGCATATAATAGCTAAAGTGTCTGGTGTGGCAGCATCTCAAAAGGGACACCTAATTTGAATGGGGAAAGTCCAAGAAGTTTCTTGTAGTATAGCCTAAGAAGTGAAGTGAGCAGGGATATACCAAAGGAAGAGAAGAATAACGTGTATGCAAAGACCCAAAGGTATTTAAGAGGCTTATGGGTTCAGTCAGGTAAAGATGACTTGTACCAATATGGTTAACCATCACACATGCATTTAAGATGTCAAAATGGTGAATGAATGAGTCATCAGTTCACTTAAAGAAAACTTAGAAAGTTAAACATTAACTTACAACACCCAGATTAGGAAACCAATTTAGGAAACCTGCTTATCTCTCAAGGTCAATCAAGCTAAGTATGTCCTTTGAAAGTTATGCCTGTAATACCTGATAGTAAGTACTAGAGATATTTTGAAACATGCATGACATATAAAGAGCACATATACGTTTTGTGGAACGGCATTCCACACCCTCAAAACCACCTTTTACATGACACATTATGATTCTCCTGTAAGACAGTTTTCTACATCCATTCATTTTGATGTTCATTCTCCTCTGTTAAACTTCCATCACCTTCACTAGCAACTAGACTATCTCAGAGTGATGAATGGGGGATGTTTATTTATATGCAATGATGAAAGGGAAAATATCTTACAACATCCTTCTTTTACCTCTGAGTCCACTGTACGCCTCCCTCCTTCTCTGAGAACTCAGACTCCATCTGAGACTGACTAGTGGTCCTAGGATATTCAATCACCAAGGGCTCGTGGATGCTACCATCACTTCCTGCCATGCCACCTCTCGCCATGCCACCCCAGAAGGTCAAACTGGCTCCAGATGCCTGTCACCCATATGTCTGCCCTAATTCCAACTCAGGCACAGTGACTCTGGTCAGAGCTGCCATCATAGCTTGTCTTGTCTCCTGACTACTCTCCCTACTTCTGCCCTTGGCTTCCCAACAGGCTTGTTTCAGAAAAAACAGGGGATCCTTTTGAAATATCAGGATATTCCTCTGCCCAAAACCACTGCAAAGTTTCTTCAAGTGGAAATTTACCATATAACTCAGTAACTCTATCTTAGGGATCCACTTTATTAGTTTTCTTTTGCTGTAACAGATTATGACAAGCTTGCTGGTTTAAACAATGCTCACTTATAATCTCACAGTGTTACAGGCCTGAGGTCTGGTATAGTGACTGGATTCTCTGCTCAGAGGCTTGCTGCACTAAAATCAAGGTATTAGCCAGTTCTGTAATACCTCTTTGGGGCTCAGGGTCATATTCCCAGCTCATTGGTTACTGGTAGAATTCAGTTCCTTACCCCATTGGACTAAGATTTCCATTTCCTCCACAAATGGCTCTTCATCCTCAAGTCAAAAGGGTGCATCAAATCCCTTCCATGCTTTAAATCTCTCTGACTTCTGCTATACCTCTCTGAATTCCTCTTCTTTCTTCCCCTTCTGCTTATAAGGGCTCATGTAATCCCATGAGTCTACCACATTAATCCAGAATAGTCTCCCTATCTTAGGGTCAACTGATTAGTAATGTTACTTACATTTGCAAAGTCCCTTGTGCCATGTAATGTCACAAAATCACAGGTGCAACACTAGGAATGAAAGTCATTGGGCCAAAATTCTGCCTACAATACTACCCAAGAGCATTAAAGATATATCCCATGCAAAGATTTGCACATACATGTTCCTAGCAGCTCTCATCACAACGTAAAAAATTATGAACAAAATTATGTCCACTGGCTGGTGAGTGAACAAGACAAAATGTGATACATCCATAAAATGGAACACTATTTAGCAACACAAAAAACTAACCACTAATACGTTCAATGACATGAATGAACTCAAAAACATTATACTAAGTGAAAGAAGCAAGAACCAAGAGACTGAATATGTTGTATGATTTAATTTACAGAAAAGGCAAATCTACAAGGATAAAAGGAAATTAATGGACACCTATGGCTGGGAATGGGAACAGGATTAACAGTAAATAGATCTGAAGGATCTGATTGGAGGATGAAAACATTCTAAAACCAGACTGTGGTGAAAGCTGTATAACTTCATAAATTTATTACTCACTGAACTATATACACTTGAAATGGGTGAATTTTATGATATGTAAAATAGGACTCAATAAACTTATTAAAAATATATAAATAAATAAAACCACTGCAAAGCAGTGCATGCAAATTGAAAGTTAGCATCCCTCCAATTGCTTACAAGGTCCTACTTGATCTGTATTTCCCATACCTCGTTGTGACTTCATCTTCTACTGTGCTCTCTTTCCAGTTAGTCACTTCCTCCTATACTGACCTTACTGATTACTCTACACACATTCCTGCCTCAAGGCCTTTCAATTTATCCTATCCACTCAACCTCTGAATTAGCCTGTCAAGGAGGCTTTGGATCCAGCTCTCTCTTGAATCGGTTCTAAATCAACACAGTCTTGACCATGGAAGGAACATGAGGACACTCACTGCTTCCCTCTGCCTCTCTTTGCTCTCCTACAGGGCAAAGAAATGTATAATGAAAAATGACCAAACTGTGAAAACCAGTGCAAGTTGAGCACTGTGATACTTAGCAAGCAAAGGACATTCTTCAGAAGAGGGCTACTCCATTATCTGTCTCCAGCTGCCACTGGATGCCAATAAGCTACTGGAATATAATAGCTGACCACATCAAAAATGTACAAATTACTGCCATACTGAAACACTTTCTCCCTACTGCCACTTTTGCTCTCTTGTCCAATGAGTCCTGGTTTATTTCAATTACTTTCATGATACGTTATCCTCAACATTTGCAAAATAATGCCAACATCAACCAACCTATATCCAAAACTAACAAAAGGTCATCCCCACTTTATCAGAACCACTTGTGCAATGAAATAAATTGCAATGTAATCCCAAAAGAAAACATTATTTCCACTTTTTAAGTCAGGCTTTCTTTTATTTCCTCTCTCTCTTTTTGTAACAAGGATAGAGAGTACTACTTGTACCATTCAAGATTTCCTCAGAGGCTATGACTACTGACCATTAGGAGAAGCTCTTTCCTTCTTACTGTGGCCAAACTCTCAACAGATTCAAAAGACAGAAATAGTACCAGTTAACCTCAGAAAGCTGTTGTACAATTTTTCAACAAGTTACATGGAACAAAATTTCCTTTATGCAAGTGCTTAATTTGCTTTTTTTAAAGTGATCTATTAATGATGAAATTTACTGATTTCTGAGAAATCAGAAATAAGCAAGCTTTGTATCAGAGTCCAATATACCAACCTCAATCCCTAGGCAATTAATCTACCTTCCTCAACTGGTCTGATTTCTATGATCCCAGTGGGGTATTTAAAAAAATATTTCCAATAAGTATAAAGAAGATAAGGATGGGGCTGCCTGGGCGGCTCAGTAAGTTAGGCACCCGTCTTCGGCTCAGGTCATGATTCCAGGATTCCGGGATCAAGTCCTGCATTAGGTTCCCTGCTCAGCGGGAAGTCTGCTTCTCCCTATACCCCTGCTTGTGCTCCTTCTCCTTGCTGTCAAATGAGTAAATAAAATCTTAAAAAAAAAATGATAAAAATGTCTCTGGACTCTCCTATTTTTTATTTGCTCTTTAGATGACCTTTTCAGATGCTCTAGAACATTTTCTGGGGCTTTTTTGTTTTTGTTATGATGGCAACACAGTATGATGATTAGGAACACACGCTGAGACAGGCATAGGTTCAGATCCCATATCTGACATAATGATGCTCAGAGATTTAAGTAACTTGCCCAAGGTCACACAACTAGTAAATGAGCAGGAGAGTGGTTTGAATCAACAAAATCTGGCTCCAGGATCTACGGCCTTAGTCACAGCTCTAAGCTGTTCTCATTTACTACTATGACTACTGCCCTTCTACCAGCACTACCAACATCATCCTCACGGTCACTATAAGAGAGTCACATGATGGACAGTAATTAATACCACTTTTAAATTAATCAAGTCAAATTCCAAAAAGCCATACTCAGCAAATGCCATCTAATAAAGAGTCACTACATGCATTCATTTTTCTAATGCCATTCTGGTGAAGTAAAGAAGAAAATGTCATAAACCTCGTTTTGCCGACTGGGGAACTGAGCTAAAAATGATTAAGTCTTCTAGCATCAGCTGATGACTGAGAGGCAGAGGGAGACTAATGAAGCTCGACTCTATTCACCTAGTATTATCACTCATCTTAAAAATATTTAAGCTTCCCAAATGAAAATAGGGAGGCCTGTTTCCAGCTGTCTGATCTACCTGGAGAAAAACAAGGCCAGGCTGGCTTGCTAAGCACATTGTAATAAATAAAATATGAAGATATGAGTAAAGGCCTATCATAAAGAATTCCCACATTGTGTCTGCAGTCAGCATAATAACTGTGGCGTTTCTTATCGCTTTGCATTCAGCCTGGGTAATTCAGTGACACTTTAAAAGTGACAGATGAACATGAAAAAGAGCTGACATCTCTTGCAAGATTTGAGGAGATGCCAGAAGGACCCTAGCAAAGTACAGTGACAGATGCAAGGGAGGATGACAGAGCTTAAAAAGCAACTAACCATTTATTATTATTTTTTAGGTTTAATTTTTGTACAAAAAAACACAACAGAAGCAACATGAGATGGCATTGAAAGAAAAAAAATTAATACACTCTTTCTTTTTTTCTTTAGAGAAGAAGAACAGGAAAAGGGAGAGAGACAGAATCTTAAGCAGGCTCCACACCCAGTGGGGAGCCTGATGTGGAGCTCGATCTCACCACCCTGAGATCATTACCTGAGCCGAAATCAAGAGTCCAATGCTTAACTGACTGAGCCACCCAGGTGCTCTAAAGCCCTTCTTAATCAAACAGTTAACATGTCTAAATCTAGCCTAACCAAAATGAATGACAGTCAAATGTGCCAGTGATGTCAGCAGTCTCCATTCTATTGTTCTTTGGCAAATATCTTTAACTATTCAAAACATGTAAGAGAAAAAGATTCTTTAAAGATTCCACTAGACTTTTATTTAGGAAGGCCCTAAAAAGTTCCAGAGCTTTATAGTACTTACCTAAAAGTCTGCTACAAGCTTATTTGCCAACACTTCACTAAAACAAACCTCTTAAAATTAATAAATTACCTGTCAACTCCCATAAAAACAGATGGTCACTTGGAGACAGGAGAAGATGTTATCATTCTGTTTTACACAGCTGTTCAGACTAGGAAAAGATCATTTCATTTTCTATAACAGAAGAACCTTGCCTAAGATTTCCAATATTATGCATAAAAATGAAAATTTCATGCAGCTGCTTCTATGTTACACATCTGGTTATTGCTGAGGAAACATCTTTAAGAGTAAAATAATGTCATTATAATAAATAAAAACTAAAATTGGTCTGTTTTCTCTTAACAAACATCAAGTTATTTCTCAATGCTTTGCTATCAAAAGATTTTAAATTACTGGGTATTCCTAAACTGGGACATTCTAATATGCTTGATAACACAATTAAGAACCTATTAGCCATCTATTATCGGTGACAAAGTGTACTAAGACGAATATCTGATACCACAACTGGTTCTTCCTGTTACTCCTTTCAAGAAGGTGCTTTAGAAATTTTATCAGAAATCTAACACATGAAACAATAAGTCAACACAACATTAATGTCACACATCTGAAATGAGATTTTGATTTGTTAGTCTCCAACACATTACTTACATTACTATAAATCGCATGAAGATGAAGACATTTGGCACCTAAGAATAGTTATGAAATAACCAACACCACGAGCATGTCTGTATTTATGCTCCAAGCTCTCTTGGTTCTATATTTTTAGCAAAAGACATGAAATTTGATAGCTAAATATATAGCCACTTTTTCACAATACTTGCCAGGAGCACCAATGCTTAAGTCTTTGAAATGTCCACAAAATATGTCTGTGACACTCACTTATTGTTAGAGAAGGGGGATCTGTATGGCATGGGGATTCATTAAGATTGGCAAAATAATTAAAATGGTGACAGTCCGCTTTAAGTTAACTGTTAGGTAGTGAACTCCATCAGGGAATTTTATTATTATTCCCCGTTTAATATATTTCAAAGGATCCTACTGGAACAAATTCAAACCCCTTACAGGGCCAACAATACCCCAGTAGCCTCCTAGATCCTTCTTTTTCCCCAATCACAACTAACTTTATCCAAGCCTCCACGGTCATCTTTCTGTGCTTTGAAGCCACCACACTCATGGACATACCTATATGTCCCACCTGCTTGAGACACCCCCCGTAAGATCTTCTTTGTAGCTATACAGCCTTCATATCACAAATGTCAACTTCTGGGACACCTGGATGGCTCAGGGGTTGAGCATCTGCCTTTGGCTTAGGGCATGATTCCGAAGTCCTGGGATCAACCACACCAGGCTCCCCCCAAGGAACCTACTTCTTCCTCTGTGTCTGCCTCTCATAAATAAATAAAATCTTTTTAAAAAATGTCAACTTCTACTAAGAAGCAAGCCTTCCTTGTCCATCAACCTTGATCTCATCCTTCAATCTCTAGCCTGCTACCTTCTTCTATTTTCTTCACAGCACTGATAACCTTCCAACATTATTTTGTAATTATTTACACATTTATTTTCTATTTCCTCCCACCAGATCTTAAAGTTCTTCCCAAGAGAGGTCTTATTCACAGCTCTATCTCTGGCACCAAGTACCTACACATAACAAATTACATGCTGAATGAAGGAACTAACTTTGTTTTTCACCAAACTGACTAATAATGTGATCAACATGGCTAAACAACCCACTTAAATCCAACTTGTGTCTTGGCCTCATAATTAGATTTAATCATAGGATGGGGTGAGGAATCACTAAACCAAAAGGACATGTCCAGAACCTACTCTATTGCAATTCTGCCCAAATGTTCCCCAGTGTGAGCCTTTTCTCAAGATCTGGTCTTCCAGGAGAACACAGTACCCTCTATGGCGAAGGGATGGCTATTTGCAGGATGGATCTGTACATGAATGCGTATAAGGCACGATACTGAATGGCACTGCAGTGACAAGAAGTACAGGATAGGGGCACTGGGCTGACTAGTCAGTTAAGTGTCTGACTTTAGCTCAGGTCATGATCTCAAGAGTCCTGGGATCACACCCCACATCAGGCTCCCCACTTATCCCTCCGCCCCTCCATCTGCTCATGTGCTTTCTCTCAAATAAACAGAATCTTAAAAGAAGAAGAAGAAGCAGTAGCAGCAGCAGCAGCAGCAGCACAAGCCTGGGTTTAGTAACTCCTATACTGCAAATTTTTGCATGGAACTCCATAAAGTCCAGTCATGGGAAATTCAAATTAGGCCTTCCAGGTCATTATGAAGGTATTCTTGCGAAGGTTAAGACATTTTATTCTACTGTGGACATATTTTAGTCCATTTCATAGACTGTTAGACTGATTTATAACTTTGTATTTGAAACATATGGAATGCAGGCCTCTATGTGTACTATTGTCCTATCTGTACTATTGATTCATCCTACAAATGTTGGGGGTGGAGCTATAGGTCCTTGATCCTGTCTCTTGAGTTATGAGAGTCTGTTTCCTCACTAGAAAAAGAGAAGTAATTCCTACCCTGCCAACACCTCCTATTATGTAAAGAACATATGAGATCATACATAAAAACCTATAGAAAGCATAATTTAAAAATATTTGTATTGTGTTCTTTCCCACATGCCTCACTATATATTCCAGCAAATGAGGACAATGATAACTTCCACTGCCAATCTCAGAGCTACTGTGGCTTTTGAGAAACTTTGGAGCTAGCAAGAGCTTTACTTTTCATTTCTTTTTTTCCAGAGTATTAGGTATTCACAAAATTATTTCTCTAACCTGCAGTTTCACATCCTTCCAGAAGGAAAAAGATACCAGACTGCCTAAGAGTTTAGACATTAAAAGAGAGAAAGAACTTTCTATATAAAAAAACAACTTCTCAAATTATTCATAGCTATTTATAGCTATAGAGGCATGCCAGCTAAAAAATGCCTCTTCTACTATTCAACCCTCTGAATATAGACCTGTTTTCCAGGAAAAACACATAATATACAAGAGTGGTGTGTACTTATTGATCTCTAATCAGTTGCTAAAATGAACTGAACATGAAGTATACCCCTGGAGCTGTTTGATTTCTACCAGGACATGAAGTATACCCCTGGAGCTGTTTGATTTCTACCAGGCTGTCTGTCCAGAAGCCTCTCCTCCCATCCCAAAGAAAGGATGATCTCAGAGATTTAATAAATCAAGAGCACAAACAGAACATATAAAGAAGCTAGGATAAATAAAGAGAAACTCAAAAACTTAAAGAAAGCACAAAAATAAGCTGGCCAGAGTGCAGTAAAAGTTAAAACAGGGATCCCTGGGTGGCGCAGCGGTTTAGCGCCTGCCTTTGGCCCAGGGCACGATCCTGGAGACCCGGGATCAAATCCCACGTCAGGCTCCGGGTGCATGGAGCCTGCTTCTCCCTCTGCCTATGTCTCTGCCTCTCTCTCTCTCTCACTGTGTGCCTATCATAAATTTAAAAAAATTTAAAAAAAATAAAAAATAAAAAGTTAAAACAAATTCTAGCCAACACAGGACAAGGAAAAATGGAAAAAGATTTCAGTGGACTAAGGTCCAAAAAGGCTGCATTTTAGATGATCAAAACCATTTTACCAAATGCATTAAACTCATCAAATGGAGTATACTAATCACTATCAGAAAAATCACAAATTGCCCAAAACTAAATAATGAAAATCTGTATCAAAGTGCCCTTTAGAAGTTTACTACAACATAAATTTTTCAATTCTCTAAATAACCAGGTATTTTTAGCTCATCAGTCAGGACTAAAAATCAAGTAAATTCAGCAGAAAATTTGCCTATAAATAATAACAGCAGTATTAATTAAGAAAGTTCAAATTCACTGAGGTTACAATTTCCATGCACTGATCCAACTGTGTTAACACAATGGGTTATCACAATAACATAATGAGGATACTCATAGCAAACCTCTGATGCAAGTAATAGTATTTAGTACCTTTTGAGAAGACGAAACTATGACACAGAGTGGTTAAATATCATGCCCAAGATCTCCTGCCAGCAAATTAGAAGAAAAACCCAGGAGGTCTGGCTTCATAAGACAATCAAGAGTCCAGAGAGGTAAGTGGTAGAATCAAGAACAATCATTAGAAAACTGACACTTTTTCTGCCACAACTTCCACAAATATGCATTTATCACCACCACATACAAGAGTGCAAGGCACGGTGGATGAAAAAAATGAAGCCAACAGAATCCAGGCCTGGAAACTCACTGTCCTGGTGGAGGAGGAAGAGAACCTCATTGACAGGATCCCCCAGAGCACCATCATGTACATTCTCTCATGTGATGCTTATAACATCCCCAGTTATTCCCCATTCATAGAGAAAGAAACTGAGCCCAAATATGCCAAGCAAGTTATTCAATCACAGAAGTATTTAGTGGCACTGTCCACATGTAATTCAATGTTAATTCACCCAGCACCTCCAAATGGTCTGGGGGAACAGGTCCTCCTGTCATTCAAGATATTAAAATACACAGGTGGGAAAAGGGAGTTGGCAATATATAATGACAAGCATACATAGTGCTTGCTCCCTTAAAGGGAGGGGAGGGTTGCATATCAAAGCCACTGCTGAAGTTCAGGCTTTCTGAATCTTCAGCTGTTCTGCCCACCACACCATGTACAATCATCCAAGACACTATATAGGAAACTTACGACACAAATGGAAAATGTAAGCCATGATGGGTACAGCCCTTGGCAAATCAAAATGAAGAGAATCAGACCCATTTTCCAATACTAATGGTTTTCACTGTAGAAACCAAGTGCTATGGTGAGCTGAGGTAGCCAATGCTGACTGTTAGGAAGGTTGACTTTGTTAGTGGCAATCATTTTTCTGATAGAACCTGTTTACATTTTTATTTTTTTTAAAGATTTTATTTATTTATTCATAGAGATGCAGAGAGAGAGGCAGAGACACAGGCAGAGGGAGAAGCAGGCTCCACGCAGAGAGCCTGACGTGGGACTCGATCCAGGGTCTCCAGATCACGCCCTGGGCTAAACCGCTGCGCCACCGGGGCTGCCCACATTTTTATAGGATTAGGTCTGTATAGAGTAAACTCCACATTTATCCCACTCACTTCTTTGGCAGGATTTCAAAGAGAAATACCATCTTGGGTGATTATAGTCAGGATGTATTTGCACCTACCGATGTATTAGAATATTCTTGCAATAATTATTAGAATTTATTATTCTACTTTATAGGATATTCAGATCATCATGCTCCAGCAAATAGCATATTCAACTGGCCTAACACATCCTCAACTCCTTTGTCTACCACATCCCAAACAAGAGCAAATCCCATGAGCTCTACCCACAGAATATATCTCAAAGACATCGTCTTCTCTCTACTTCCTCTGTCACCCTTATCATCCAAACTGCCATCTTTTCTCATGTGCATTATCACAAGAACAGCCTACCTTTTCCAGAAGCCCTGTTAATCCATTCACCCTGGAACAATCCAAAATAGGAAATAGCTCCATTTCCTTGGAAAATCCGGTTTGCCTTGGATTCTCTTGATTTTAGCAATTAAAGTCCCATATCACAGGAACCCTCTCCTTCCCAGGCAATCCAGGATAGCTGGTCACTCTGGTCTATGGTGAACTTTTTATAAAATAAGTAAGAGCAGGGAATTGTTGTGGTTGAATAAATCATGACCTCCATCTTCACCTTTCCCTGGAGCTGCACCCATAGCCATGTGCCCTTACAACTCCTTCCATTAGAGAGGCCCTTGATCATTTGACTTTGGGCTCAGGCAGTGGAATGTTAGCAGATGTGATGCAAGCGGAGGCTTAAAACCTGCTTGGTTAGGCTCGCTCTCATGCACACTGGCCAATTCCTGTGGATATGCCCCACTCAGCCCCTTGGTCCAAGGAAGATAAGAGATACCTAGAGTGGACCTAGACCTCATCAGTAACTTGCAGCCACACCAAGTGAGGTCCTGGATGAGCCACTATGAAGACGTTTAAGCAAGAACAAATGACTCACTGAGTTTTCTGGTGGCTTGGCATCTAGCATTGTTTAGATGCTTAACTGATAAGGATTTTATAAAATTCTTTCAGCAGCTCTCCATTTCACTTAGAATGAAACCCAAACTACTTAATCTAGGCTTACAAAAACCTGCCCCGCAGATCTCACCCCACTGCCCTTCTCTAAACATCAATCACACAGGTCTGCTTTCTGTTTTTCAAACTGACAAAGCTGTCCAATTCAGGATCTCAGCCCTATCTGTCACCTCTGCTGTAAAACCTTACTCTCCATTCTTCTCATTACTGGTTGTTTCTGTTCTTACATATCAATTTTAAATCACCTCCTCAAAGATTTCCTTGACCATCCTTAGTCCTCCATGACTTTATCACTCATTGGTTTCTATCACAAAACTCCTCACAATCTACCAATTATTTGCTAATTTGTTTATTCTCTGTATTCCCACTCACTTCATGTATGCAAAATATGTTCTCAGTAAGTAACTGAATATCAATTGAGTGGTGCCCAATGGTCCAGAAAAATCTATTAATTTGATACTCTCCTGGTCTTAAGTATAAAAGATTTTTATTATTGAAAACAGAAAGTGAAAATCGATAAGACAGTAGAGCTGCAGATGATGTTTATCAATCATTGATACAGTTTTAAATTAAAAGTTGAAAAGGGATTTAATAGGGGGAAAAAGTTAGCTGAATATAAGTTTATAAAAACTGGAAAGAATTACACCAGGCTTTCAGTTGTACCACTCTTTCCAAATGAATAGCACTTAATATCAAACTCCTATAACATCGTCCTCCACTACTACACCACTAAAACTAATTTGCTTTAACCAAAGGAAGTTGAAAAAATAAAAAGTTGTTTGGTCTGGTATGAAACTACAAGCCTTTTAGCCACAGAAGTTAGAACAGAAACAACGAAAGTATCATTCTCTATCACTAGAGATCCATACTATTAGCCAAGTGGAAATTTTTAGCAATCTACCTTCTTCAGGGACATCAGTGTTCACAAAAGACCCCTTTAAATTCTAACCACTGTGAAGTTCAAAGGCACTGGATCATGACAGTGAATGTTTCTATATTGAGAACATCTTTGTAATGTGAAACACAACAGACCTAGATCCTTGTTCAGCTAATGGTTGCTGCTTATAGTATTCATGGTAGGGTAGGGGAAGACACCAGGACTCTTGAAAGTTTGAACTAACAAAATCAAGATATCTAAGAGACAGGATATCAGACAGGTTTCAAGCAGGTCTCACCACCCTTGACTGGTGGGAGCCTACCCAGTCTAGGGTGTTTTGGACTAAGCTTTAGGAAGCAAGAAGATGTGCAGACATGAATCAGAGTCCCTGGGAGAAGGCAAGCAGTTTCTTGAGTAGGGCTACAGATGCTAGAGGCCCTGATTCCTTGGCTTTGGGTTCAGACGTAAAGGCCTCGACTTTGATTTTTTGTCACTCAGAAGGACTCTATTTTTTTTTCTGGAATTTGTAAAGCACGTTAATATAGCTACTAAAGGTCCAACTCAGAGTCCAGTTTGCCTGGCCCTCTTAGAGGACTCCTTTATAAACAGGCAATGACTTACTCTGAAATGTCTTAAACAGACAATGACTTACTCTGAAATGTCTATACGGGAAAAAACAATCAAAGCACTTAACAGCATTTATTAAACATGCATCAAATTCTCAAAACAACGTCAGCCAATATATTTCCCACCACCTAACACATGCATCCAATAAATATTTGCTGAGTGTGTGAGTAAATGAGAGCCTCAGCTTCTGCTTAAGTGTGCTTTTCTCCTTGAAAGGGGGGGAAAACCCTCTATGTATAGGTAAAACAAACCTGTCTTCTAAGACATCAATTAGGATGGTAGATGTGAACATTCCAGTTACAAGAAAAACATTTCATTTTGTAAATGGGCCCAATGATATTCTGGTTTACACATCATTCTCATGAGTATGGTTGTTAAGTATCTAAATTCTGCAGCCTGATGAATTCTGATTGGGTACCCAAATGTTTCCCAACCTGCAAAGGCAAATAGTGATTTGGGGTTTATTCCAAGTAGTATTGCTTTGAGGAGTTGTCCATAGAATCCCTATGGAAGGTGGCCATGTACACTTCCCATAGGCAGCACGCTTCTCTTTCCCACCAGTAGGTATTTTGCTGATGCCTCTGTTCATGACTTCCCACCTTCCTGCCATGGCCATGGAGCTGCTACTCCCTTAAGTTTTGCCTTCTTCCTAGACCGAGCTTAAGGACATGGCCCAACAGCAGTAGAGAAAACCTAGTGGGTGTGTGCATCAGAAAAGTCTCTCTTGGCCATTATTAAAACTAGATGAAAGGTTCCTAGGGTCGTCTATTCTCTTAATAATTTTTCCAATCTATAACTATTTATGGAATATATGTTTGACGTACTAGGAATGCAAAGATGAATGGGAAACAGCCTTGGGCCTGGAACAGAGATGAAAGCTTTGTTCCACCCAAGTGTTTTATACCCTACTCCCTGTAGTTTAATAGTGTCAGAAAGGCCTGTTCATCATCTGTTCATCCTTCATTTAACAGCTGCAAGAATTAATTATGGGATAATACTCAAAGCTATCGTATTCTGTCCTCCTTAACAGGCTTCATATTAAAGACAGTTGTTATCAAAAAGTCTTCCTTAGGGGTGCCTAGGTAGCTCAGTCAATTAAACACCTAACTCTTGGGAAGCCCAGGTGGCTCAGTGGTTTAGCACCGCCTTCGGCCCAGGGTGTGATCCTGGAGACCCAGGATCGAGTCCCACGTCAGGCTCCCTGCATGGAGCCTGCTTCTCCCTCTGCCTGTGTCTCTGCCTCTCTCTCTCTCTCTGTCTCCCATGAATAAATAAATAAAATCTTTAAAAAAAAAAAAAACAAAAACACCTAACTCTTGATTTTCGCTCAGATGCATGATCTCAAGTCATGAGATCCAGCTCCGTATCGGGCTCTGTGCTGAGCATGGAGCTGGAGCCTGCTTAAGATTCTACCTCTCCTTCTGCATCCCTCCCCTGCCACTGCTTGTACGTGTTCCCTCTCAAGAAAAAGAAAAAGAAAAAGAAAAAGAAAAAGAAAAAGAAAAAGAAAAAGAAAAAGAAAAAGAAAAAGAAAAAGAAAAAGAAAAAGAAAAAAAGTCATCTTTAAAGTTGTTCTTTGAGTAAGGTGACCATATACTTTACTGTTTAAAAGGAGATATTTTGAGAGTGGGATTGCTATTAACAACAGTTCTGGAATAATAGATGTATCTATGTCTGTCCCAGGCAAACCAATAGGGATGGTCCTCTATGCTTAGTGACATGTAAGAAAATTTTAAAAAGATGATTCTTGAAACCTCCTATCCTGATTTAAATACATATAATCTATTTCTTATATGAAAAGTATTTTGTGAGAGATCAGACCACAACTATCTCATAAGGAATTTGCTGCTTCTGGGCTATAGACACCACAGGTCAAATTACAGCTGTTCCCCCTACCCTATGCACACTGATATGTGGAACATACTACTTAACATATCAGAAAAAACAGGAATATGACAACATCTGCACTGGTGGAAGGGACATAAATTTGGTGCAGCCATGATGGAGAACAGTACTGAGGTTCCACAAAAAATTAAAAGTAGAACTATCATATGATCCAACAATTCTACTTCTGGATAGTTATATGACGGAAATGAAAAGGTATCTGTGCTGCCACATTTACTGCAGCATTATTTACAACAGCCAAGATATGAAAACAACCTAAGTGCCCACCAATGGATGAATGGATAATGAAAATGTGTGTATACACACACACACACACACACACACACACACAGAGGAACACTATTCAGTCGTTAACAAGAAGGAAATCCTGCCATTTGCAATAAAATGGATGGACTTTAAAGGCATTACGCTAAGTGAAAAAAGTCAAGACAGAGAAAGACAAATACTGTACAATCTCACTTATGTGTAGAATCTAAAAAACAAAACAAAACAAAGAACTCATAGGACCAGAGAATAGACTAGTGGTTGCCGGAAACAAGAGGTGCTGGGTAAGAGATATAAGTGAAGGAGGTAAAAGGGTACAAATTTCCAGTTATAAAATAAATAAGTCATGCAGATAATGCACAGCATGGTGACTACAGCTAATTTGAAAGTTGGCAAGAAAGTCAACTTAGAAAGGTCTTAGAGGAGTCTCCTCACAAGAAAATTTTTTAAATTTCTCATTATGTGTTGGTAATAGATGTTAACCAGATTTAATGTGATCATTTCCCAATATATATACATATTAAATCATTATGTGAAACTAACATAATACCGTATGTCCAGTATATCTCAATTCTAATATATAAATGTATATGACAACAATGTCTACCCATGTTTATCATGAGCCAGACACTGTAATAAGATCTAGGTCATTCCATCTACCAAACCCTACTGACATCTCATGTTTTACAAATGAAGAAATGGAGCTCTACAGAACTTAAAACCCATCTAGTAAGGGGTTAGAGCAAGCTTGAAACCAAGGCTGTCTCCTACAGAGCCCACCTACTTAAACATCACCACCACATGTCTCCTAGAAGATATCACTGAGAGGTAACAGTTAAACTGAACCAAGATGGATAGGTGATAATGATAATGATCCCAGGTACCCATTATTGAGACTCTGCTAATCCTTATACATAAATGACTTCATTTCACTTTCTTTCTTTTTTTTATAGATTTTATCTATTATTTATTTGAGAGAGAGAGAGCACGCACACATGATTGAGAGGAGGGGCAGAAGGAGAGAATCTCAAGCAGATTCCACACTAAATATAGAGCCTGACACAGGGCTCTATCTCACGATCCTGAGATCATTACCTGAGTCGAAATCAAGAGTTGGACACTCAACCAAATGAGCCACCTAGGCTTCCCTTCATTTCACTTTCCTAGCTACCCTAGGAAGCAAGAATTACTATACCCACTTCACAGAGAAACTGAGGATTCTAGAGTTTAGGTTACTTGCCTTAGCCCACACAGCAAGCATGGAGCAGGCTCATGATGTGAATTTAACACCAAATCCAGAGTGATCTCCCCTGGGTTAGAAGGTATTCTGTGAAGGAAAGAACATGGATGAAGGCAGGAGAGAGAGTGGACACGTAACAGAAAACAAGCAGAAAGTGGGGTATGGTATGGGAAAGACAGGTAGGTCAAGCACAAGGGCCATATGAGTTTCACCTGAATCCACTGAACAGGGAAGAGCAGTAAGGAATTCTGAGCAAGAGGAAAGTCATCAAGGGATCTAGATTTTCTCATGTTTATGATGCTCGTGTGTAGGTTATTTATAAAGAAAATATATATTTATGTGAAGTTGTTTTTCAGTGCTACATCTAGCACCTGAAGACTGGGAACAGTTTGAGTTTTGCATATCAAATACTTTCAGCACTGTTATTTTTCCCCTGTTATCCACATCCCATCTGCTTCTTTCTCCCCATACTGAAGTGACTGGTATATTCACTCAAAAGCCTGAAGACTAAAAAATATTCTAATACTTGGCCCACATTTAATTTGAGAGAACATACTCAACAAATCCCTTAGCTTGTTCCATGTTGAATGAAAGTCAAAAAATATATATAATTGAGGTAGCTTGTTTACTCATCTGGTTTTCATCCTAAGGTAGATCAAGCAATATATATTTTTTTAAACTTTCTCAATTCATTTCCTGACTTTTTTGTAAGTAACCTAGAAAACTCAAGTGGAGCCTTAGTACTATTTATGAACATCTGTTAAACACTGCCAACTCCTGTAACAACTACCTTGGGGAATAGCGTAGCATCTTAAAAGCATAATTCCTTAGGAAATATTTATTCTGTTGCAATATAAAAAAAGAACGGTTTTCATTTTCTTTCAAAATTATACAACTTTTGATTTCACATATACCACCAACTCCCTAGAAATTATCAATCAACAGCATAGAAGTAATATATTCATTATCACATCATCTGACGAGCTGTAAACTAAATATAGTTTAACACTCGGATGTTATTGTAAAATCACTGAGCATTTTTATTTTTTATCTGCTGTTGATGTTTTTAATAACTGTTATTATACTCCTTTTATTATATATCAGAACAGGTGCTTAGTTTGGACCCAAAAAGAAAGAAGGAAGGAAGGAAGGGAGGGAAGGAAGGAAGGACGGAAGGGGGGGGAGGGAGGGAGGGAAATTGTTGAGTGCTTCATTTGTATAAAGCATGTGCTGCATTTGCATGCTTTTTATCTGAGTCATTCCTTGAAGTATGTGTTCTTATCCTCAAGTTTATAGTCAACTAAGTTATGGCTGAAGTAATCAAAACAGAGCTGGGGAAAGAGGTCTGTCTGTTCTGAGTGTACAGTCCATGCTCAGTCTAAGCCAGAAAGCAAAGGGACAATTTTCCTCCAAATTTTAAATGCTACAGAGAATGCTACATAATCACCAAATCCACTTTGTCCTCCTCCTAAGTGTGCCTTGAGACTCTACCTCCCAGTCTCTCTTGCCATTCACTGTGATCACCTAAGAAACTTCAGCCAATAGAATATGAACTGATGCAATGTGGTCCATCCAAAATCCCTACATGTGATCCATCATGCTCTTTCTACCTGTTAAGTGGCTGGAATGATCCACAACTGTCAGCTCATGTTTGGAAACCACGTGTTGAAGAGAGCAGAGTGAAATGACAGAAGTTAAGCACTTAAAGGCAGACCAAGAACACCACGTTGAACTTCGACATAATTAAGAAATACCTCTCTATTCTATTAAGCTACTGGGAATTTGGCAGTTTATTGGTTATAGGAGCTAGCATTATCTAACATGCCAAAACAGAAAAAAACAATCAAAATAAGTCACAATAAGAAATAACACAGCCAATCTGGGAATTACCATACAACCATTAAAACATGTTTTTTGAAAAAAAAAAAAAAAAACACAAAACTTAAATTTGGGTAATGTTCATGTTATAAAATCTTTAAAGGAGAATTACAAAACTATATACACTGTTATTTTCCCAAATTTAAAAACACTGTCTCTCAATTATGTTTATGTACATATGTACATAGGAATTAATGTTGCTGGCTGAATGAATGAATCCATAAGAAAAATGTTAACATTAAGGCAGGTTCCCTCAGATAATAGGTTTTGAGGTGGTTTTTACTTCTTTGTACTTTTTTTTATCAAAGTCATTGAGCACGTTATTTTCATAATCAGGAGATTTGTCTGTTTACATATAAGATCTCATTAAAAAAGGCGACTACATCCAGACAGACAGATAATACAGAGCTAGTTCCTATGCCCATTTAGCCCATGCAAAATTGTTCTACATTTACAACTCTATAAGCCACCCTCTGGACATTCAGAACTACCAAGCTATATACTGGGTGAGTCAAAGACCCCAGTGAACAATAATTCACAGGAAAATCCTGGAAAAAGAGACCACGTAGCAACATAACTTCTTTGTTCATTCACAATGAAGTAGCTCTAAAAGACAGTTATTAAATAACTCCATTAATGACAGACTGGGAAAAGAAAAAGTGAAATTATGTCAGTTACCGTGGATACATAATCATGGGCATGTGGAGATCTAATGCTATTCAGAACTAGTCCCTAAAGGAAAACATTTCCCTCTGGTTTAAATGAAGATTACATGAGATCATGCTTACTGAATGCTTAACATGATGCCAGGCACATGGCAAGGGGCCAAAGGTTAAATGTTATCACTATTATTTTTATTGGTTAAAATGTGAGAATAATTAATCTTTGTTTTACTATACTGCCAAAACTCAAGTTGAGGCAATGACTTTCAAAGTACTGTTCTCATTTATTTTTAAGGAAAATGACATATGCACTTCCATAAAGCCTGCCTGTCCACAACCTGTCTTCTCTTGCCTTGCAATCTATTGGTCTCCTGCTGTTTCTACCCAGTGAACACCACAGGACAATTAGGGAAAAGATGTTCTAGCACAGAGAAATTCTTAGGAAATGACCAGAGAAGCCCATTTATATTTGCTCAGAAAAAAGGGAAAGGACCATTTTTTAAAATGGGGGATTTCTTTGGAAAAATATGTACAATAGGAAATAATACTAAAAGCTACAAACTGTTGAATGGTTTCCTTTTCATAAAGACAGGTAAGGAAAGCCTTTAATGTCAATTAAGGTGTTTCTTTAAGGATCATTTATAAGTAAACATGATCACGAGCAAGTGAAAATTTTCTGAGTAACGATAATATTTATTGAGCATTTACTAGGTCTCAGGACCTATGCTAAGCACTTTTTTGTCTGGATGAGTTAGAGTTTTTAGCAGAAATCAACAAAAAATAACTCTAGCTGAAATACGCATGAAGTAAATTGCAGAAAAGATATTGGGGAGGTATAACAAGGAGGTGGAAGAATCAGTCTCAGAAAATAGGAAGGCATCAAAGGAGTCTAGCAGGAGGCAGGAACACAGTCAAATCTCACCACAGGAAATCACCTATCTTGTGAGGACACCATCATTATTCCTAGGAAGCAGACACTGCTTCAACCTCTGAAGGACCACACTTGCCAAGATTCTTTCTTCTTTGCATTCCTGATTCCACACTTAAAATAATGAACAGCTGATATGAAGGTAAAATAAAGATTTACTATGCAGAAATCAATGTTATTTTCATCTGCCCTTAAAAGACAATCATGATCATCATCTCAACAAAAGGACGTGAGATCTTTTTGCAAGATCCTAACCACATAATGTGATATGACAAAACCACAAATCAAGGTTTGCCATAACATTTAATTGCCTGTAGGATTAATAGTACATGTCAATCAGTAGTCAATGGATAGAATGGATAGTCAGTTTTCTTTTTACGTAAAATACAATTCCTTAATGCTGTAAGTAATTCACCAGGCTTTAGGATGTGATTATATAAAACTCAGAGAATAAGTTATCATATTGACAAATGGAAACATGTTGTAGCTGAAAGCAATTCAAAGCTAGCCAAGTTCAATAAAAGCTCCTTATCTCCATTTTAGGATGCATGTCATTAGCTCAGAGAAGATTAATTTTTTCATTCATATTTCAATTTCTTTCCTGGCAAAAAAATAAAACTATGAGTTTCTGAATTACAATCTTCTTGCTTAATCAAATGTTGAGAGTCTCATATCAACATGATTGGAATAATTAATAAATTAAACATATTCCTAAAACTAAACAGTAATGGTGCTAGATAAGTTTCAACTATACTTATACACAATTACACCATTAAGACCGGCCTTTGAGTTACATGAGAGATACATTCTTTCATTCATCTTTAAAGAGAAGTGAAAGGCAATGTAGAAATTTGTTATGCATACAGTAGGTATTCTGTAATTATCTATTGATTGTATACATTAAATTGAATCCATTGAGGAGGAAAGCATAATTAATAAACCTTCTAAGAAAATTGTATGCTGGGGACACAATGCCCTCCTTAAAGCATGATTACAAAAGGTAGTTCATACAAACTGCTGCAGAAAGAAATATAATAATCCACGTATTAAAAACTTAATTCACCAAACCAGATTTACTGTCTCAATCAGACATAAGTCTATTTTCTATGCAAGAAAATGAGGTCCTCACTCAGTATCTTATCGTTATGAACTGTGTTTCACAAAAAGGTTTGCATTACCCATTTCAAACAAATGTTCAAATGAACAAGTTTTCCATAACTATATGGCAAAACGTTCTATTGCCCAACGAGATACAACAAAATGAATCATTAAGAAAATATCTGCAGATTACACAGTTTCTATAAATTGTGCCTTAGAACCTGCCACATCTAGTTTTAATTCAATCTTCTAATTTTATTAATATGCATTTTCCATCTTCAACATGCTGACTCACACATAAAAATCTCCTAAGAATATCATCATTAAGTTAGCAAAGAGGAAAAATGCCTGGGGAGGAGAGTAAATCTAATCTGGCCGAGCAGAAATCCTATCTTTGTCGTTTATTAGCTGTACAACTTTAGCAAGTTTTTAACTTTACCCCTACCTGCTTCCTTGCTTAGCAAAATAACAATACTACACTAACAATGGCAACATTTAGGGAAGGAAGGGAAGATGATGTCTTAGGAGGAGGTTCCCAGGCTTAGGCTGTCCCATGAATACAACTAGATAATTATTTTCTCAACCTAACTATGCCAAGAATCTATCTGAAGACTGGCAAAACAAACTCCACAACTGAGGGTAGAAGGGAAGCCACGTTGAGGAGGGTGGGAAGTGCAGAGAGACACTACCTGGGAGAGAAACAGACTGTGACTGCTGTGGTGGAGGGGAAGCCACAGTTGTAGAGACGAGAAACAGACTAGCACACAGGAAAACACACGGGGAAGGCGAATCCCTAGGGCAATTACCTTGGAGGGTGAGAGAGCCCAAATTTCATGGATGTTTGCAGCCAGTGGGACTTAAAGCCTAGAATTTTAAAGGTCAACATGCTTGGCTCTCAGAGAGCTCAGAAGACACTGAGACTTCTCTTGGAGAAAAGGCAGAGCAATAGCCGACAGACATATAGCATGGAAACAGCAATCTGAAGAGCACCTAGAATACACTGTAGAGGGATTAATTTCTCATCTTGGAGCATGGCCCAGAGGAGCAGTATTTGTGGAGGGACCCCTCCAGGGACAGGTGAGCTGGCGGGCACCATCTCCTTAACGTCACCCTCAGCAAATGCACAGGGCCATCTGTGGGAACGAGCACAGTGCAGATATTCACTACCAAACTTGCTTGCACCAAGCCCTGACTGCCCCCACTCCCTCCCCATCAGCCCTGCATCCTGGCAGAACTGCTCTTCCCAGTGCAGAGGGCCCCGTTCCTAAGAAGACTGGCCCGTACCCCTGCCCACAATACATCTCCCACCCCCAGGAAGTTTGCAGAGCCTTGGTTCTGGTGGCAGCAGCAACAGGTATCATTTCACAAACAAACCACAGTACACCTACTTAAAACTCACCACATTCAGGCCAAGGACCAAACACTACCTTCAACAGGCAAAAAGAGCCTCTGCAGACAAGGGGACTGGAAGATAAAGCAGCCAGACCAAAACAGAGGAGCACATACAGCACACACTGGAGACACTCTCAGAAGCTCCAGACCCTCAGGAACAGGGTATACCACATGGCAAAGCATTACAGGAGCTGATCTTCATAAGGCTATTACCCTCAAGAATAGGCAATATAGCTGACTTTCCCTACACAGTAAAAGAGGCACAGAGACTTAGAGGAAATGGGAAGACAGGAAAATGTATCCCAAAAGAAAGAACAAAACAAAGCCGTAGCCAGAGATCTAAGCAAAACAGAGATAAGTAACAGACCTAATAAAGAATTTAAAGTACTCATCACAAGTACACTCACTCAACTTGAGAAAAGAGTGGAAGACATAAGTAAGTTCCTTAACTCATGAGAAACACACTTGATGGCATGAACAGAGTATGGAAGAAGTAAAGGAACAAATCAGTGACTTAAAAAACAGAGTAATGGAAAGTAATCAAGCTGAACAGAAGAGAGAAAAAAGAAATATGCAAAACAAGAATAGACTTAGGCAACTCAGTGACACCATTAAACATAATAACATTTGTATTATAGGAGTCCCAGAAGAGAGAGAAAATGGGGCAGAAAATGCATCTGAATAATAGCTGAAAACCTCCCTAATCTAAAAACTTCCACAGAAAACTCTCATTAAAATCTACAAAAGTGGATCCACACCAGGACACACTGTAATTCAATAGGCAAAATATATTGATTTAAAAAGAATGAAGTCACATCTACCATGCATGTATCTTTTCCAACTACAATCCTATGAAACTAGAAGTCAACCACAAGAAAAAATCTGGAAAGACCACAAATGTATGGAGGTTAAATAACATGCTACAAAAAAACAAAACAAAACAAACAACAACAACAAAAAAACATGCTATTAAACAATGAATGGGTCAACCAAGAAATAAAGAAAAAAATTTTAAAGTACATGGTAACAAATGAAAATGAAAACACAATGGTCCAAAACCTTTAGGATGCAGCAAAAGCAGTTCTAAGAAAGAAGCTTTTAGCAATACAGGCCTACCTCAAGAGGCAAGGAAAATCTCAAATAAACAACCTAACCTTATACCTTAAAGGAGCTAGAAAAAGAACAACAAACAAAACCCAAAACCAGCAGAAGGAGGTAAATGATAATGATTAGAAAAGAAATAAATGGGGATCCCTGGGTGGCGCAGCGGTTTGGCGCCTGCCTTTGGCCCAGGGCGCGATCCTGGAGACCCGGGATCGAATCCCCACATCGGGCTCCCGGTGCATGGAGCCTGCTTCTCCCTCTGCCTGTGTCTCTGCCTCTCTCTCTCTCTCTCTGTGACTATCATAAAAAATAAAAATAAATTAAAAAAAAAAAAAAAAAAAAAAAGAAATAAATGATATAGAAACTAAAAAAAATGATAGATCAAAGAAACCAGGAGCTAGTTCTTTGAAAAGATAAATAAAACTGATAAATCTATAGTTAGATTCATCAAAAATGCTAAAAGAGAAAGAACTCAAAACCACAAACAAAAAAGGAAAAATAACAAAAAATACCACAGAAATACAAATTATAAAGAAATATTATGAAAAATTACATGCCAACAAATTGGACAACCTCGAAGAAAGGGATAAACTTCAAGAAACATATAACCTACCAAAAATGAAACAGGAAGAAATAGAAAATTTGAACAGACTGATAACCAGCAAAGTAACTGAATGAATAATGAAAAGAACCTCATCAAACAAAAGTCCAGAATCAGATGGCTCTATAGGCAAATTCTACCAAACAGTTAAGGAAAGTTAATACTTATTCTTCTAAACTATTCTAAAAAATAGAAAAGAAAAGAAAATGTCAAAATTCATTCTATGAAGCCAGCATTGTCTTGATACCAAAATCAGATAAAGATTCCACCACAAAAGAGAACGACAGGACATATCCCTGATGAACATACATGCAAAAATACTTAATAAAACAACAGCAAACAGAATGCAACAATACATTTAAAAAAAAATCAGTCACCACCATCAAGTGGGATTTATTCTTCCAAAGGTAGTTCAATATTCGTAACTGAATCAACATGATACATCACATCAACAACAGAAAGGATAAGAAAAATATGATCATTTTAATAGATGCAGGAAAAGCATTTGACCAAGTAAAACATCCATGCATAATAAAAACGTCAACAAAGTTGGTTTAGAGGAAACATATTCAACATAACAAAGGCCATATATAAAAAATACACAGATATCATCATCATCATCAATATGGGAACACAAGGAGATTTTCTTCTAAAGTCAGGAACAAAACAACAATGTCCACACCCACCAATATTAGTCAATATGGTACTGGAAATCCTAGCAACAACAATCAGACAACAAAAAGAAATAAAAGGCATCTAGATCAGTAAGGAAGAAGTAAAACTTCCACTATTTGCAGATGACATGATACCATATATAGAAAACCTGAAACACTCCACAAAAAAACTGCTAGAACTGACACAAGAACTCAGTGAAATTGCAGGACACAATATCAATGTAGAGAAAGCTGTTGCATTTCAAATACCAATAATGAAGTAGCAGAAAGATAAATTAAGAAAACAATCCCATTTACCAGTTGTACCAATAAGATACCTAGGAATAAACCTAACCAAATAAGTGAAAGATCTATGCTCTGAAAACTATAAAACACTGATGAAAGAAATTGAAGACAACACAAAGAAACGGAAAGATATTCTATACTCATAGATTAGAAGAATATTGTTAAAGTATCTATACTCCCCAAAGCAAACTACACAGATAATGCAATCGCTATCAAAATACCAACAACATTCTTCACAGAACTAGAACAAACAATTCTAAGATCTATATGGAACCACAAAAGACCCCAAATAGCCAAAGTAATCTTAAAAAAAAGAAAACAAAATTGGAGGCATCACAATTCCAGACTTCAAGTTATATTACAAAACTGTAGTGATCAAAATAGTATAGAACTAGCACAAAAACAGATACATAGGTCAATAGAACTGAAAACTCAGAAATTAACCCATAGCTAGATGGTTAATCTTTGAAAAAAAAGGAAAGAACATCCAATAGAAAAAACAGTCTCTTCAATGAATGGTGTTGGGAAAACTGGACAGAAAGATGCAAAAGAATGAAACTGGACTACTTTCTTACACCTTAGATGAAAATAAATCTAAAATGGGTTAAAAAAACGTAAATGTGAGACAATGTGAGATAAAAATCCTAGGAGAGAACATAGGCAGTAACTTCTTTGACACTGTCCATAGCAAGTTCTAGATAGGTCTTCTGAGGCAAGGGAAACAAAAGCAAAAATAAACCATTGGAACTACATCAAAATATAAAGCTTCTGCACAGTGAAGAAAACAATCAAAAAACTAAAACACAACCTATGGAATGGGAGAAGATATTTGCGAATGACATATCTGATAAAGGGTTAGTATACAAAATATATAAAGAAACTAAGTCAATACCAGAACACAAATAATCCAATTAAAAAATGGGCAGAGGGATCTCTGAGTGGCTCTGCGGTTTGGCACCTGCCTTCGGCCCAGGGTGTGATCCTGGAGTCCTGGGATCGAGTCCCACGTCAGGCTTCCTGAATGAAGCCTGCTTCTCCCTCAGCCTATGTCTCTGCCTCTCTCTCTCTCTCTATATCTCTCTCTCTCTCTCTCTCTCTCTCTGTATCTCTCATGAATAAATAAATAAAATCTTTTAAAAAAATGGGTAGATACGGATACACATTTTTCCAAAGAAGACATACAGATCACCAAAGGATAGTCAAGAGACACATGACAACATGTTCATCATCATTTAGTATCAAGGAAATGCAAATCAAAACCACAATGAGATACCACCTCACACTTGTCAAAATGGCTAAAATCGGGCAGCCCAGGTGGCTCAGCGGTTTAGCACCAGCTTCAGCCCAAGGCATGATCCTGGAGACCTGGGATCAAGTCCCATGTCGGGCTCCCTGCATGGAGCCTGCTTCTCCCTCTGCCTGTGTCTCTGCCTCTCTCTCTGTTTCTCTCATGGATAAATAAATAAGATCTTTAAAAAAAATGGCTAAAATCAACACAAGAAACAGCAGGTGTTGGTGAGGATATGGAGAAAAAGGATCCACTGTGCACAGAGGGTGGGAATGCAAACTGGAATAGCTACTCTGGAAAACAGTATGGAGGTTCCTCAAAAAGTTAAAAATAAAACTACCATCTGGTCCAGCAGTCACAACACTGGGTATTTACCCAAAGAATACAAAAACACTAATTCAAAGGGATATGTGGACTCCTATGTTTATTGCACCAGTATTTACAATACCTAAGATATGGAAGCAGCCCAAGTATCCATCAATTGACGAATGGATAAGAAGATGCGGGGTGTGTGTGTTATTATTCAGCCATAAAAAAGAATGAAATCTTGCGATTTATAGTGACATGGATGGAGCCAGAGGGTATCACGCCAAGTGAAATAAGTTAGAGAAAGACAAATATAATCTCACTTATACATGGAATTTAAGAAACAAAACAAATGAGCAAAGGGTGAAAAAAAAAAAGAGACAAATCAAGAAACAGACGGAAAAAAAAGATGATTGAGAGGAATCTCAGATGGGTAAGTAGGGGGAGATAAAAAGAGAAGGTTTGGTACAACTGAGAGTTGACAAATTCCATTTGGACCAGGAGAAATGGAGACATTCATAAACAGATGGCCAACAGGCAACCAGAAAGGTGGGTTCAGACACAAAGAAAGACCTTTGTGAGAAAATCCATACAGATATTCCTGGAAATCATAGGTATCACTAATATCAACATTTTCAAAATATTTTATACATATCACTATATTTTAAACACATCCAAATATGAATAAAGTAGAAAGGTAAATACATTTCAATCATTTACAAACTTCTCAAATTAAAAAATGAACTCTCTTAACACATGATCCAGAAAATGCTGATTATCAAGTGTCCCTGATTTGTCTATGAATTTGAATTATGACAGCAGTGAGTCCCTTGGAATCACATGCTGATAATGATGATGATAGCAATAAACTCTTAGGTAACACCTTAAGCATATTATCCTTCTCTGTAACTTTTCTCCTTTAAAATATAATTGTAGGGCAGATTTTCAGGGCAATCACAAAGATACATGTGTGATCCAGCTTTAACCTTAACCTCAAATCTATTTAGTAAAGCTTTTGCTATTGGTTCTTGTCTACCTTGCAGCAATAAGCAAATCAATGCTATGAAGTTTTGCCAAATTCTTCTTGTTTTGCTCTCTAGCCAATCTCACTGACTTTTTTTATGTTTTCTATCTACTCGTTTCATTTTTAACCAGCTAGACTTGGTACCATCTCTTCTTCCAATACTTTAAATATTCCCTCTGATCAAAACTGTCTATTATACAACAAAAGCCAGAGGAGACCTTCCTTCCTCCAAAACTCCTCACTGAGTAAGAGAAGCATTACTCATTCATTCAGGAAATGAGGGGCTTGGATTAGTTCTCTATAATCCCTAAACAGGATCAGAGAGGCACTCCCACGGCCACACTGCCTAAATGAGTATCACAGGTATGTACAGGCCAAGGTACAGGCACAGCTGGGTCAATCTAATCCTTTTATCCACTTTGATTTTCTTAAAACCACTCCTCAAGAACCAAAATGGCTTTCTGAAAAGTTTACTTTAATGTTTTAATTTTACTTTTATTTAAACTTGCTTTATAGTCTGTCTCCCTGCCTTTACTCTGGCCGCAGCATATAAATGCAACCTTGTTAATTCCTGCAGAGCAAAAATTATGTCTTACAAACATAGTATATAATGTCCCAACTACAAAGCGGTGGCTAAATAAATGCTTATAAAACAAACCATCAACTAAGAAGCCAATTAGTTCAGTAAGTCCAAATTTCCATTGAAAATCAGAACAATAAGCCCTCTTTGCTGTGCTGTGCCTAAGTGGGGAGGGGCTAATAATCAGCTGGCTTCCAGAATTCCCTTAAGGATCCTTGGACCTGGAATGTTAGTATGTCAGCACATACTGGAAATAATGGGGAAAATGAAGACCAAAGACCGACTTGAACTTTACATTTCTTTGTTCTCATTACCCATTCCCTAAACCACAGGAGTATAAAACAAAAATGATCTTTTCATGTATTGGAATACTAACCTTTACTGACTCTATTCCCACACTGCAAAGAGGAGCTCCCATTCAGGTCAAGGTTGAATTTTACCATTTTTTTTCCACCATAAAAACCAATCTTGATAGTTTTTGAAAATGAAACCAATTTCCATTTCTTAAACTATAAGTCACTCTCAATTTCTACACTTAGCATCTAAAAATTACAAATTAACTACCTTCTAGAATGTAAATTCTAAAAAGAAAGAGGGCTTGCTTATCTTCCACAGCTGTATCCACATGCCTAATACATGTGGCTGACAATCAATAAATATTTGTTGAAGGGAAGAATAAACATACTTTTCAACTGACATAACATAGAAAGGATCTGGCATATAAGCATCTGGGGGAACTCTGTAAGGGAGATAAAAGAACAATAACTAGCTGAAGCACCTCATTGCTTACTCTTAAAAGAGCATAGAAAATTGGGAAATTGAAATATGGAGCCTGCCTCTATCTTGTACTCTCAAACTTTTGCTATAGTCGCCTGGTAAGGGCAGTTAGCAGATGCTCCATTCTTTACTTCTAGTGGGAAGCAGCTGTCCTCCAAGGCTGCAAGCAAAGAATACATAGGTATATCCTTCTAGTGTCCGTATCTATGCTGCCCAATATGGTAGCCACTAGCTCCACATGTCTATCAAGCACCTGAAATGTGGCTAGTGTGAAATGAGATGGGCTGGAAATTTAAAATACAAATCTGACTCCTGAAGAGTAGGACAAAATCTGGATGCACACTATGCCATTGATAATTGTTTTTACATTAATTACATATTGAAATAATAGTTTAGATATACTGGGGTAAACAAAATATATTACTAAAATGAATTTCACCCATTTCTTTTTAGTTCTCTTTAAGTGACCTAGAAAATTGTTAAATACTTTTGTGGCTCACATTATATTTCTATTGGACAGTGATAAACCAGACTGACAGTAAAGTAAGAGAGCCTGTAAACCACTAGAAGGAATATTCATGGAAACAAAGTAAGATCTGATTCCTATTTTTTTATATATAATTGGAAAATTAGTTAGATTTTTTACCACATACCAATGTACAGTCTCCCTTAAAGGCCCACAACAGCATTGGGAGATAACACACTAGCCTTGATTTCTAGATAAGGAAACCGAGGCACAAAAAGGAGAAGGCACTTTTACAAAGTTTTATAGAGTTGGTAAATGGAAGGGCAAAACCCTGACCCAAAGTCAGCCTGGCTTCCAAATGCATGCCCTTCCCCTTCCTTTCCTCCAGTTACTCAGAAAGAACTTTCTACGTGTTCTAAAGGCTTCAACGAGGATGCCAACCATCTTTCCCACCTTACCTAGCTGTGGACTTCTGTTTGACACTCTATACCCTTTACCCTTATTTCCCCCAGCCACTAAACCCACAGATCAAGAGAACTATGTGAAATGATGGTGGAAAAATTCGGAAAAATTACCAGAGTGACATCCATCCCATACACTGGTATCTCATGAAAAAGAATCACATTTTCCTAATTGGGCTTTTTTGCCTTTGCAATTCAAAAGCTCTCCATCGTACCTGTTGCCATTAGTATAACCTGCTACAAAGAAATTTACCTACGAGTTCACTCCTACCTGTGAAGTCACTAATTTGGGCATGTGTTATTTCACCTGTTGTGAATTAGCTTACTTAGTTTCTTAGCAGCCTCCAGAGCTTCATTTGCAGTATCTGCTACAAAGAATCTTTGAACTTTGACTCCATTGTCAGACATCAGTTTCTTGCTCTGGTATTCCTGCAGGTTCAGCCATCTTCGGGGGGTTAACTGAACTGCCTAGAGAAATTGAGAGAGACAGGTAAGGATACTTAAAAATAACAAGAAAAATAACAGTCCATATATGTAGCCAGTCTTACACTCTCAAATAATGATTAGCAACACAGATATTTTTAAAAGGAGTAAAAGACTATATAAGTTCTTCAAGCTTAATTCTACACACCCAACAAATGAATGCAGGTTTAAAGAAATAGTAAGAACTGAACAGGGTATATTATCTAGTTAACAGGAATGCACCAATGTTAACTTCTTAGTTTTGACATTGAACTGAAACTATATAAGGTGTCAACATGAGGGCAAGAGGAGGAAGGGCACACGAGACTGTTGCACTTCTTTTGCAGTTCTCTGTGAATCTAAATATTTAAGAATAAAAAGTTATTTTTAAAGATGTTAAGAACTTTATTATATAGGATATGTCTCCCCCTATCCCCGCCCCAAATAAAGTTCATAGCACTATTTTAGTAAGTGTGTGCACATCGCTAATCATCACTGGGTATCTCAGAACATTTTTTAACCTTTTGAAGTTCAATGGGCCACAGATTAGCCCACTTCTTTACCATAGTTTTTAAGGGAATCTAGGCACAGTCATTATGTACTTAATGATATTCTCTTTCAATCACAAATTTGAGGATTGTAACCTGAAACAATCATCATTAATTAAACTATTTCCTAAAAACTATACGTTCTGTATTAAAGTAACTTTCCTTAAGCATTATGTAGAAGTGGTTTTCCAATATGTACTATCAGTTTTTAATCTGTGCTGAAAAAAGTAATCAAAGAGCAGAACATGAACAAATAAACTGTTCTCATTTTATCCAGTAAGACCAACAGCATTCCCAATCAAATCTCTACAATCCATTTTTAAAAGGAAAAAAAAAAAGAAAAAAATGAATATACCAAGTTTAAGCTCATTTCCAATCATGAGTCATGATGCAAAAAACCACTACTTACAGTAGGTAAGATAACAATGCCCTGAATGCACAAACCAAAAAATCAATCATGCAACTGATCACAAGATTGGTAGAGGAAAATCATCTGACACACTTCCTAGTGGCTTCTGTCCATAGCCTTGATGGATGGCCAAGAAAATATCACACAGATCATTAACAGGTCCACAGGACTTTACAACATAGAACCATTAGGTTTCAGGACCTCAAATGTGTCCTTAAAATGACCTTTTCTTCTGGAATCTCCAAGCTACAATGCATCCATGGACTTTTTCTGGACGAGAGACATTCTAAGAAGGTTCCAGAACCTTACAATTAAACTTGATTTTACTCAAGGGCAGAGCGTATCTTCAACTTCTTTGTATCTTTAAGAAGAATGTAATGGTGTTTGGCATATGGCAGATACTCAAGAAATACAAGTTAGATGGTCAAACGAATAAACCCTGCCTTTTGTCCTTTTGTTTCTAACTACAGGTTAATTTTCATTTCCAGAAAGTGACTTTCTCTAAAAATAGAAAAGTAAAAGTACTTCAGACCTTAAAAAAAAATTTACACACACTAGTAAAAAAAATTCAAATGTCGACATAATCAAGCTTAAAGAAATCTCTTTGTTCAGCCTTCCAAAAACTGGTAATGATATTTTAAATGTTGAAGTTGTCTACACTTCTTCTTCAGAAATTAATAATATTGAGACAAAATAAATTACCAGACAAGCTACGTTCACATCATACACTGTATTATTTATTAATTGTATACGATTTGTTAACCTTATTTCTGAATTTTTTTTCTTACTTCTGAATTTTTAAGTCTTGATGAAACATTTGTAAAAGGAAAAAAACACAAAATTTCACACATGACCATACTCATTGACTTAAGAGTCTTAACACATCACACAATGGACCAAGAAAAATTCAAGTTTAAGGCATTTAGTAAAAGCTCCCTAATGAAAGAAAAGATTAAATGTTAGATATATACTATATTCTGGGAACACTTTTAAAAGATAGATGGGGAAGGATCAATAGATTAAGTCTATGTTGACACATCAACTTAAAGCCATTAAAAGAAGAAGAAAAAAAGAAATACAGTTTGAAAAGAGCATGTGAGAGACTAAAAACAGTGTGGTCTGGTCAATTCCTTTTCATTAGAACGCTCACCGTATTAATTTTGGATATGTTAATGCAGTCTGCTGCAAACTAATTGCAATTGATCCACAGGCCAGCTTCATAGACATATAATACATATTGACTGTTTCTGCATTGACTCAGATGAAAGCCTGCTTAAAGTCTGTTGCTCTTAAACTGAAAACCAACACAGTAAACATAGTTCCAAGCCACTGCAGATACCCAAGCTATCACTTCACAAAGTGATCATCTTACAGAATGATTGCCTACCTTTGTCAAACCTAAACTCAGAAGAGCAGGGTCCTTGACCAGGTCTAAAGCTCCAACTCAACTGCATTTACTAAGAATCTGTGGAACATCCACAGAGGAAAAAAGTGAAGCCTACCTCTGCATTTTCAGGGGGAAGAAAAAAAAAGAAGAAAAATTTACTAAGTAAGTGGATGGTGTAATGTATGCTGGAAATATTATCAACTGCTGAATAATAAAAACAATAATAAGAATAGTTTCCCCTCCTATCATGGCATATTGGCCATGTGCTAGGCATGATAATAAGCATTCATACTATCTAATTGTGAAAAGTGAAGTATTCTTTTTCTCCACAGCTGTCACTAATGCAAACCAACATATACTGCTGATCCTCCTCCTTCCAGGTACTTACTTGCCTTAGATGAAGTTAGGGGTGGCTGTGTAACTAGTTCTGATCAATAACTCATGAATATATATGATGTGTAACTCATCTGGACCAACATTTGATTGTCAACCATTTTCCCCCTAAGTTCTCTCTCTCTTGACATGGGGAATGGAATATTTACCTCGGTACTTATCTACCAGCCAGGGGTCAGTGAAGACAGACACATGAATGTGTAATGAATGTGTAATGAAAAACACTCACAATGAATGTGTAATGAAAAACAAACCTTTGTGGATTTCCTGCCACTGAAATTCTGGAGAATACTTGTTACTGTGGCAGAACGTAGCCTATCTATAGCATCCTAAGAAAACCATCTTACAAATCAGGAAATTCAGGCTGACAGTTAAGTCAATAGCCAAAGATTACAGACAGCTGTCAAGCAGCAAAACTTCTCTAATCCACAATATGGACCCACTGAGTAATACTGTTGGTTCCCTGTGTTTATATTCTGGTCCCACATTCCCAGGGGCCCCTTGATGATAAAAACTGAGACTGGGATAAGTGAGATTGTGTTCTTCTCTTCAAAAGGCCAAGTCTGCCAGGAATGGAATTCTCACAAAACACTGTCATAGTGCTTGTTAGGAAAAATGTAACTGCTTCAGGCTTTGGGAGGGAGGTTGGGAGGAGAACTATGAGTAGAGGCTCTCATAACACACTAGAATGACAGAAGTATTTGAATTCGTATGCAGAGCTACCTGTTAAAATTTTAGACAAATATCTTCCTGGGGAATCCATGTACTCCAGAATATAAACAATTGAAAGGGGTTTAAGGACCACTTGACCCAGTACCTTTCAATTGTTTCTACCAATTATTTGCCTGTTTGCCTTCCAGTCAGTCCCCAAGCTCTTTGCCAACTAGCTTCTTCCTAAATCTGAGACCCCACTCAGAGACTGGAGAGTGAGAAGAAGACCTCAGACTTTGTCTTCAACTTTCTGAGTCGGTCATCAACTCCAGCAGTACTGCCACTCTTATGACGTTTCAGATCCCCCAAGAAAGCCCTTCCTAATTTCAGCTCCCACCATCTGTCCCACCATGACTCCTGCACCCATTGGCTGGCCCCAGACACTGATAACACCATCTCCTTCCACCCCTCAGGCTCAGAGGATTCCGCTATTGCCAATCTCTAGGTTGCCTTCCCAGCCCCTCTTTGCTTGCCAAGGGTTCTAGAAACTTTGTCAGTAATTGTCTCCCCCTGTTAAATCTACTAAACAACCCAGTGCTCCACATGGCCCCTTCAAGGTAGGGGAGTAGAAAGGCAATGGCAGTGGCCCACTCACGAAGGTGACTCTGGGACCCTACTCAGGCAATCATGTTTCATATACTGGAGTTCCAAAGTATGGAAGGGTTAGCGGAATCCAACCTCTTCATTTTACAGTCAGGAAACTTGAGACCTAAAGACAGGAAGCAACCTGCCTAGGGATCCTCTAGTGAGCCAGAGGCAGGAAGATGACTAGACTAACCCCGATTTTCTGTCCTCCTTTCATACAGATTTTGGCAAAGGGACCATATTAGGAATAGCATCATGTTTTCAAAACAGCTGGGGTGGGTGGGCACCTGGGGTTAGTTCCATCTGGACTTTCCTGTTAACCTTCCCATGGCTCCCTTCTCTTCCATGTTTCTTTGCCAGAGCAAGCTTGGAAGGGAAGTGGAAAACACAACTTAAAAGAAGAGCATAGCATAAAGATTTAAGGGCCTGTGGGAACAAGGGAACAGAGGCAGAAGAAAAAGAATGAAAAATGAGGGGAAAGACAAAGAGAACCAAGAGATAAAAAGACAATGACTAATCAGGCAAAAATTCACAAGAAAACTCAAAGCACAAAATTAGACAGCTATATAGAAAAAAATGACACGACCGAAAAATCTTCCTTCGCCCCATGGTTTTAAAATTAGAGGTGTAGAGACTACTGAAATAGCAACACAGGAGAAAAAAAATCAATAAAGGGAGTAGAGAAAATGTCATTGAGCTGGGTACCCCCCAAAGGGAGACTCAGCGAGTCACATCTGCCCACTGGCTCTTCGCACTCCCTCTGTCTTTCTGCATGCAGCCTGATGTTCCACAGCAACACTTCACTCAGGAAGGCAGCAGAGTTGAGCCTTAGGAAGAGCTGAAAACCCACTAGTAATAAGGAAAATAGAAATTAAAACAAAAATGAAGGTTTGACGATGTCACTGGTGAAAGCATGGTGAAATGTGCTTCCCCATATTCTACTCACACAAAGACAACACCAGTACAATAACCTTCAAAACCAATTTGATGGCATTTATGAAAAGTACAACAGCTACCTCCTCTGAACTGGAAAGTTTCCTTTGGGTGCCCATCCTAGTGAAACATATACTAGGGATATATATCAGGATCTTCTGTAAAATGTTGTATATAATAAAGGGTAAAGTGGAAGGTAATCTAAATGCCTACCAAATAGGATATGGGCTGAATAAATCACAATATATCCAAACAATACGGTGCACTCGGGCAGCCCCGGTGGCGCAGCGGTTTGGCGCCGCCTGCAGCCTGGGGTGTGATCCTGGAGGCCCGGGATCGAGTCCCGCGTTGGGCTCCCTGCATGGAGCCTGCTTCTCCCTCTCCCTCTGCCTGTGTCTCTCTGTCTATAAATAAATAAAATCTTTAAAAAAAAAAAAAAAATACGGTGAACTCAAAATATCTGTGGTAACACAGTAGCACCCAGTACCCTTGTGGTCCCCTACATCCTCAGTTCTTTTGCAGCTAGGGTACCAAAACTTTTAAGCAACCATAGACAATCCTCCAGGACCCTCTTCCTTGGGTGCAAGGTGCTGAAGCCATGTGTGGAGACAGTGGAGTTACAGGGTTGGAGCAGCCTGGATTACTGACTTACTGTACAGACTGCTGCCTTGGCCCTGGAACCATAAGACCCACATTTGCATGAATGAGAAATAAACCTTTGATGTGTTTACCAATGATCTTGGGAATAACTTGTAATCGCCTCATTGACTAGCCTAGACTGATAAGTATGAACATCCTAACATTGATTATTCTCCAAGGCACATAACAACCAGTTTCTTTCAATATTTAAAGTAGAATAACATTTGTATTTCTGACACACGTATCTACACACAAAGCAACATTCTCTTTCTGTTAAGAACAGATGTAGGTAGAAGTAATATATAGGGAAAAGTCCAGATGAAGTTCACCAACTTAACGCCAGTAAACTGGAGGAGAGCAGACCAGAAAGATGATAATCAAAGGGAGGTTTACCCTAATCTATAATTTTTTAAACACTTCTTATAGAAAAAATTCATTTATTATTTGTGTAATAAATGAAAATCAATCTACTTAGAGACAACACTGAGAGGAAGTAGTCAAACCTAGGCTTTAACCCAATTGCACAGCCTTGAGCATCTATTAACTTGTCTGGGAAATGAAGGGCTTGTACCCTTACTTCAATGTAGCAGAATTCTCCAAATGCGGTGTGAAATCCAGGAGTGGGGGTGGGGTGTGGGGGGACAAAGACTTGCATTCTCTGTTACACAGAACGACCACCCCTAACATAAACTCCTGCTGTGAGATAGGAAGAGGCTCTTAAACCTCATTTCAAGCTCTCAACAGCAATGACGACAGTGGAATACAAACAAGGAATTAGCTGTAAACTCAGAGGAAAATATATTCCCCTTTCGTTGCAAGCATGGCAAGGAAGGCAGATGCTCAGTGGGCTGTGGCAGGCCAAAAGTTGGTATGTGTTTGTTATATTTTAGTTTTTGCCAATGTTGTTCTGTATGTAAATTAGCACCCATAAATCTACCTTAGTCACGTTACCTAGGAAATAGTAGGCTTCAAATAAACGTGTTGGTGCACATGAAAAGACAGATATAACTCAATGTGTCTCAATATAGGTGTCACAAAATAAAAGACCTGCTTGCTTAAAACAGGCTCTAATGAAGAAGCCACTTCACTGTCACCCTATATAAGAGGTTCAGTGGAATCCTGTTTATAGGAGGAAAATTATAATAATGGCAGCAATAATACTAATAAAAATAATAGTACTGTTTAACCCTTGATGTGATTATATCCACTCCACCTTCAGAAAGGCAACATGCTAAAAAAAAACAAGCAAGGAAAAGCAACATTGTAATAAAAGCCTAAGCCTATGGAAAAGAAGAAAATAATGTCACAAGTGGAAGAAAGCACAGGAAACCAGGTACCAACACTTTGTTACATTTTACTATATGTTCAGGCTAAAGTGTGGGACTTTCATTTGGAGTCACCTTTGGAAATACAGCATTCTCTTCTTTCCAGAACTGGAATGATTCTGACCCTTCTCCATTTAGGTTACCCCTACTTTACATAGTGTAAGGAAATGAATTAACTAATTAATTAGTGCCCTGTGGCTGAGTTCTTATGCTCTAGCAGGTGTACAGAGAGACTATGATCACTTACAAAATGGAGGAAATTAACAGGCTCATCCTCATAGGTTGCTCTGAGGATTAAATGAATTATTATGTGGAAATCAACTAGAATAGTGCCCAATATAAGTACTCAAAAGAATGCTCTGCTATTGTTATTTAATGCAGAAACACAAAGGAGAGAAAGTATAACTTGGAGACACTGAATGCAGAAACACAAAGGAAGACAGAAAGTATAACTTGGAGACACTGAACAATCCCTAAAATAAAAATAGTAGGTGATCCCATAAATGATAAAGAAGTGCCCACAGCGTCCTGCGGTTCCTTTTAAATGCATCTGGGGAAGTATTTTTAAGCTCTAATAATGGAATCTCTATACATAAATCACTCAACAGTCAAAGAAAGAGAAAGGACAGTAATTTACAAAAGGAAGGACCAGACAAAGCTCACATTTGGTAAGCAAATTAAAATGTGCATTTTTACTAAATACATTTACTTTCCACCTCATTTGAGCCAGTGTACTCCCACCTCACAGATGAGCAAATGTGAGGGTCAGAGAGATTAAGTAACTTGTCTAAGGCTACTCAGTGGGGCAAGAAAGTCAGGATTTGAATCCAAGTCTAAAAAAACCCATGAGGTTTCTATCATTTCAAATGATTATTTATTTGTCAGTCTGTGAATCCAAATCAATAAAAAGGACTTGGAATGACCACAGACAAAAACCATACTGCCATTCCTGACCTAAAAATAGTTTTCCATGTGAAAGGAGGGAAGACAAAGCAGCAGGCAAACTGAGAACACTAAGAGGTGGGGTGGTACCTAAACAAATGCTGTAGATAGGGATGTGAGGCTTCCCGAGAGCAGGGGGCTAGAGAAGCAAAGTCAAGTTTATTGATGAAGAGGAATAAGGGCTAGGGTCTTTGTAACAGATCAAACAAGGATCAAATGAGGAGCCTAAGGCCACTTTTGTTCTTCTGGCATGGTCTCTTGCAGCACTACCCCTCTCTAAGGACCCCACAGTGAGGAGGGGGGATCATCTGTAAAGGAAAAGAAAAAAAAAAAAACCTAACAACCTATCCTACCAGGAAAGAAAAGGAAGTTCAACTTTCAGACTATCCAGAAATTGGACCATAGCATTTATTATTAAGATTAATGCTTTGAGGGTACGCTGACAAAATCTTATATTTTTAAACCAAACTGAATCCTAGCTAATACATAGCAGTGCCATGGAGTTACAGAAACTCTACACTTAACAAGCACTACTTCATTTAATTCTCACAACAACCCTACAAGGAAGAAACTAACAGAAGTCCATTTTACAGATGGGCAAAAATAAGGCTCAGAGAAGATAAGTGTTGCTAAGACTAACAGAGATGGTTAAAGGAGGGCCATTCTTCAAATGCTGGTGTGCCTGACTCCACAGTCTACTCTTTAGTGAGACAATGATGGTGAATTCCTCCATTGCCTCCAGTCCACAAAAGTGGGTCCTGAGCAATGACTGGGGCAGGAGGAGAAACAGAAGGTGGTGTACAGATTTCGCTGCAGGAAGGTACAGAGCTGTCCTGAATATGAGGCCGGAGGGATAAATGGGAAGCTCTGAATGAGAGAAAGGTTCCTGGATGGGTTTCACTAAGTCAAAAGAATTAAGATTCTCAAAGATACCGCCTTGTTCTTTTTATCTTAGGTTCAGCAAAAAAGCAGCATGTTTTTTTTAAGGAGCAAAGAATGTAAAACTCTTTGTAGTAAGGACAAATGCCCAAAGGAGACCTCATTCCATAACTCTGTACTGCTGCCCTGCCAGCAGCAAGAAAGGGGAGGGAAAAAAATACAACCTTGATAAACATTAGCATATTAACACAACAGCAGAAACAAATGTATAAAAGGCACTAAAAATACTGAATAGCATCGTTTCAAAAAATGCCTGCCTGTCCCCTAGTGGAGAGTGTGCCAGCATGACTATGTTGCCGAGGAAAAGTACCTTCGTTTTATATGGTGAATAGAAGTGGGCAAGGTTTATTTATAGGAAGAAAGAAAACAAATTAAGGTAGAGTAAATATATACTTGCATTTAACTTCTACTAAGGAAACTGGGAGAACCTGTATTTTGTTCGTTCATTCGAACAGTTTTCCACTGGGCACTAATAACGTGGCAGCCACTATGCTTGGCATCTAAGGTATACTGGTCAACAGCACAGACAAGGTCTTTGCTGTCAGAGAGCTCAGGTCCTGGGCAGGGGGCAGGGATGAAGGACTTGAACACAAAGGTGGAGAATGTACTGACAGAATGGGAAGTGCTCTGGAGGAAATAATATACACATGGCAAATTATGTAGGCAAAAGGCACACTGTATGACCTCAGAGGAAATGTCATCTGTGCAAAGACCTGAAGACAGAAAGGCAACAAGCATGTAAAGAGCCAAGGAGAAACCTAGCAGACATGGTCCGAGGCCCTGAGGCAGGAAAGGGTTAGTAGGGGCAGGAGCTAGGGGGAAATAGGTCAGAGATGAGGGGAGGTAAGGGAGCAGGGACCAGATCATGAAAGTGCTTGGAATCTGTAGTCCCGAGTTTAGATTTCATTCACTCAGAGTTTTAAGCAGGAGGAGTGAGATCAAGTTCACATTTTGGAAAAGTCACTCTGTTTTCTGTTTAGGCAAGAGAACCAGTTACGAGAGCTGTATTACACCAGACCAGAGTCAGCCACCTTTTTCTATAAATAGCCAAATAGAAATAGTAAAGAGTAAATAGCCAAACAGTAAATCTGCCTTTGAGGCCAGATAGTCTCTGCTGCAACCCACCTTTGTCACATAAAGCAGGCACAGATAATATTTAAAAGAATGGGCATGGCTGTGTTCCAGCATAGCTTTATTTGCAAAAACAGCTTTAGCTGGGAGGCCACAGTATGCAGACCCTCAACCAAATAACAGAGAAGGGCAGTGGAGGTAGAAACAGAGAGAAATGAAGGAATTCTGGATATAGTTTGCTAATGAAGCAAAGCTTACTCATGAATTAGACTTGGGCTTTGAAGCAAAGCTTACTCATGAATTAGACTTGGGCTTTAAGATAACAGAGGAATCTAGTATTAGATACAAACATACACATGTACACACACTTGACACAGTTCACATGAATCTAGTAAATACTATGTACCTGCTAGCTATAAAAAAGCATTTCTTTAGAAACAATCTTAACCTTGAATTTTTTACCCAAACTGGCCTTTGCATCACGCTTAATTTTTCAGAGTCCCATACATCATTCCACCACACCAGAGCTTCTGGGTCTTTGATCTTATAACAATCTTCCATTATTTACTATTAATCCCAGTGGGCAAAATGCATCCCATTCTGCAGCTTCTTCCCAAGATAAAACACAGGGCCTCTCTTGATTAAAGAAACACCATGTAGGAGGAAAGGAAAGGAAAAAGGAAAAAGGAAAGGAAAGGAAAAAGGAAAGGAGAGGAAAGAAGAGGAAAGGAAAGGAAAGGAAGGAAAGGAAAGAAAGGAAAAAGGAAAAGAAAAGGAAAACGGAAAAGGCAACATGACAAGGCACAGAACTAAAAGAACATACCCAAGCCCATCTAACGACTTCAAACGAAAAGAAGGTCCACTTCCCGTTCACTCCAATCCCCCACTTCCGCCCCTGCCCTTCCGTTCTTTCCTTTCCCTTTCCTTTTCCTTTTCCTTCCCTTCCCTTTCGCTTCTTTCTTTTTTTGTGCTTTTTTTTCTTTCTTTCTTTTCTTTTTGTATTTACTTTCTCTATCTTCTCCCTTTCCCCGTCGCTGCGTCCCTTCGTGACCCCTCCTTCCGGCGGGGCCAGTTTGGTCCTCATGAAGGCGCGGCCAGGCAAAGAAAGAGGAATTCGTGACATATTCAAAGGAATACTGTAAAATGGCTCAAATCAGGGAGCCCTGGTGACTCAGTTGGTTAAGCATCCAACTCTTGATTTCAGCTCATGTCATGATCTCAGGGTTCTGAGTCTGCACTGGGCGGGGAAACTGCTTAAGTTTCTCTCTCTCCCCCTCTGCCCGCCCCCCCCCCCACACACACACACACTGGCATGCTCTCAAAAAAAAAAAAAAAAAGGGTTCAAATCAATAAGCCAGTTCTTGAAATATCTCTATGGAGATGTACTTCCAAAGTAAAACACAGGGAAAAAACAAGTGATAGATAAGAGGAATACATAAGAGTATGCTTACTTAAAACAGGAAAAAAAATTAAGCAGTCTTATAGAGACAAGTGAAGGAGTTCAGGGTATGATACCCCAACATATGCCACTCTGGCAGCATAAGGTTATTTTGAGCTGAAGGTAACTGAAAAGCAGACACAAGAAAAATTCTCTGCTCCCCTTCTCTCTCCACCAGAAAGTGCAGGATGATTCTTAATCATGGGACATAAATCTACAGTCTTAGTCCAGAGACAGCACGATAGAAGTCAACATACCAACTTTACTAATCCTTATCTTCCATGAGTGTCCCTATAGATTTACCTTCCTACAAAGTTCAAAGTTCCTTTCCTCTGCAAATTTACTGTTATTTTGTTAAGATGCAACATAAACCCAAGTTCTGACCACTGTTTTGAGTCATGGATCAGTGAGTGTTCCTGGGGTATGTGCACCTGTTAATAAATTTGTTTTCCTCTAGTTAATCTGTCCGTTAGTAGACTAATTTGCAGAACCCCAGCCAATGAATCTGATATGAGTAAAAAAAAAAAAAAAAAAAAGTGTTTTCTTCATCTACGTAATAGAAGTTGTCATATCCAAAGTTTGGAAGGTGACATGTCAAGTTTAGGATAGCAATTCTGTTAGAGTCACAGAGCCATGGGTTTGAGGAAGGGGTACCAAGGGATTTCAACTTTATGAGTTAAACTTTGTGTCTTTTACTTAAAAATGACCTGAGCAAATGTGAGAAAATAGCAATATTTAAAAATTCTTCATACTGGACACACAGATGACGATGTTAATCTCAATATTTTGCATTTTTTCTAAATAAAAATCATTACACACTTAGTGTAATAAATTTAGTAACTACACAACTCCATAATGATGGATTTATTAATAAATAAAATGAAAGAAAGTAAAGTATAAGACACAATTTTAATCAGAAAAAATAAAAAATAAGATCTGGAAAAAAACTGAGATCATTGTGGGCCAGCAGCTCATGAGGCCTCAAGGCATTACTATACCTGCTACCAAGTTGGCACTGCCTCAACAAACCGGCAAACCAGTGTGAAGTGCCTATCCATGTGTTTAGGTACTGCCCTTGCAGCACAACAATGCTACATCTTTGTAGAACAGGTGAGCTCAGGGAAGGAGAGTAGACACTAGTTTTGATCTATGGACTGCCTAAGGTTTCTGACAAGTGTCTTGGTCTTATGACAGTTTTATGTTCACACAAAAATCTGGCTTTTGCTCACTTATGGCAAAAGTGAGAACTCTGGAAGTTACATCTTGAAAATTAGGTCACTGTTTCATCCTATAAAAAGGTCTGTGTGTGTGTGTGCGTCCGTGCACGCACGCGCACACACACACGAGTATGTGATGTCTTCAACTCTCTCAAATGAGTCTTGCTACCAAAGAGTCTCTCCAGTAGCAAAAGAGGGCTTAAGATTCTAAGAATAGTCTGAAGTAAAGTGCTAACTTGAAATCAAATTCAAAAGAATACAATAATAGAACAGCCATGGCCTTGATCAAACTGAGGCCATTAATTGCTCAACTAACCCCAGCCATCCATTTTACACATTTACACATGTATCACAGCAGACTATTATTCTTACTACTTATGAGAGTCAGAAGGAGGAATACTACATATTTTTCCCCAACTACATTAAACAAAAACATCATCAGTATGAAAAAATCTACAGAGGTGTTTTTCCTGTTCTCCACCTGGAATGAGCTTGTGATACTGAGCAAGTAAACCATAGCTATCAGTAAAACAAAATACCCAACCTTCTAGGGTTGCTGGGAGGAAACATACATGTAAGGTATGTGACAGGGCTTTGTCATATGTGTGTTCAGCATAGCCATGACAATGGGTCAAATATGACATCTCAGTGCATCAGATATACAGCACCTTGAAAGAGCCCTGCCCCCTTCCTTCCTTCACCCCCTTCAGTTCCCAGTTTGTTAGCCCTTCTTAAATTACTCCCAAAAGTCCCATCCAATAAATTCAGGGAAAGCTTGTATGGGGCAGACTTTATTTCAATCAACCCACTCATGTTCTTTCTAACAATCTAATAGTGCTTAATAGTTCAGGATACATTTGAGTTTAATGGGATTTACCTGATAGAAATAGACTTCTCATTGCTTCTTTATAGTGGCAGTTTTGAGCGACCTAGCTAACTCAATCTCACAGGTTTGCCTGTCACCCTGGCATGCTGAAGAAATGACTCAGAGAGTAGTAAATGAGCGACCTTTGCTGAAGAAATTCCTGAGACTGTCTCTTTGACATTTTGAAGGTTTGCTGTACAGAATGATAATTGGTGTCTGCAAGGTTCCAAGTCCACTATTTGTGTTTAAAAACTGATTCCATTCTTGTTGATGAATAAAATACTGCCACTATGAAAAGCTAGATCTTAGAATTTTCTATTAAGAAAGATGACAACATTATAGAGAATACCCCTTTTCTCACATTTCCATTGTCAATCCCCATTTACAGAAGAAATCACAATCTCTTGTATTAAATCCCACTGCCCTCCCCAACACTCAACATACAATGTCCTAGTTATGAAAGAAAAGTGAATACCAAATATTTCAATTCACCTTAGTCATCTCTTCTCTGGCAATAATTTGAGTTTCTTTAGCCACAGTGTGGGGCGGGGAGGGAGGATCTTACTTATATCTGTGCTAATAAATCACAGAAGTTAAATTCAAGGAAACCTTTCAGAAAACTTAATAACATGAAAATGAAACTTCAAAATAATCCCTGAAAAATAATTTGTACTATAGTATAGGATATGTGGCATTAACTTTCCTCCAGAAAACTTTTGAAAGAATTACTGTCACTCATTTGAAAAGTCCACTGTAATGACAGAAAAATCTGAAAGGCACACACAGACAAGAGGACAATCTGGTCCTTGCAAAAGAGACAATCTGACACTTTATATCCAAGTAGCAAAAAAATAATAATATTCTAACCATAGCATATCCTCTTAAAATTGGGAGATTCCATAAAAGCAATGAAATTTCCAAAATGTTTAATCCTCATGATTTTTCTTTTAGGAACCTATAACGAAATGCAGTATGACATTACTACAATTTAACAACTGGTCCAAACCAGAAGTTAACAGAGAAAGTGAGACACAAAAGAGCAAAATATGGCATTTGCTCAGTAATGTCCTGATGACAGGTTCAGGAGCCAATAGTGAGAAATGAACCTAAGAGGGAGAGGTAAAGACTTGGGTCATCTTTGCCCTAGCACGTCAGGCACGTGACCTTTTAACCTTGTTTACTTAACATTAAACGAAAGTATCAACCACCAAAATGTTTTAAGGTTGCTGGAAAGTGAAATAAAAGATTTCAGTGAAACTCTTTTTCAATGGGGTCTGAGATTGATGCAAACCCAAGGCAAGAAATGCTACCACAGTGGAAATATGGCTTTCCATTACTTTCCATGTAGCCAGATTCAGCCAGCATCCAAATGGCTACCCAAGGATGAACAGCCTAAATATCTCTTCTCTTAAGGAATTCCTTCTTTGTTTCTATGAAAGCAGACAGTCATCTAAAAATTGATCTCTAAAGATCCTGCTATCTTTCAGGCACTAGACCTCCCCAGGACAGAGAACACACCCCAAGGAAGGCTGGATGATGTAACTTCAGACCTTGTAACCAATGCCCAAAGCAATCCACTGGACAGAAAAAAAATCACCTACTCTACAGGGCCAGGCATAACACTAAGCAAAGAGGGGATACAGAAAGCAAGAACAAGAGATTGTAACAGTATGTCTAAAGAAAATATTCATGGCAGCACTGGGAAAATAATAAAGAAGATGGTGGGTTCCATGGCAAATCAGAAATTGAGAGGAATCCCTGAAGAATGGCAAGCAAATAAGAAATAGACTGAAGTAGAATCCCACAGCAAAGAGTGCAGGACAGGACTGTACCAAAAGTGAAAACAGCTCTGGTTATAATTTAAACCTTAAAGATAGAGACACCAAGGAACCAAAGAGGCACCAAGGAAATCACTAGCATGACAGATGTAGCACAGGGTATGCTCCTAGACAAAAACAGTAACTGTGGGGTAGGGCCCAAGAGATGACATTGTGCCGCAGGCGACCTCTGATACATGGGGTAAAGCTTAGCTACTTGGCACCTACCATGTGGCCGCACCCCTGTACCTCTCCCATGGTTTCTGATGTTAGGCTGCTATAAGCACAGTATCATGAATAATCAAACAATGGAGGCCCACCAACATCATTGAAGAGAAGCAAACAGAAGAACTAACACCTGAGGAAAAAAAGATCATGGAGGACACAGCACAAAACCACTTTAAAAAATATAATAAATCACAGAGATAGGAGAAGTTAATATATCCACCAAAAAAATTAACCACAAATCTTAAAAATTTTAAATTAATCACTGAAAGAAAGGGAGAGGCAATATTGAAAGCTTGGGAAATATAATTAGAAAACAGATTAGTGAGCTAGAAATTGAAGAAGGAAGGTTCATGGTCACATATTGAAATATATAATTTTGCTCTCCTTACTTAGAGATTCTCAATACACATCTTATTAAAGGTTCTGAGAAGTCTAACCATTAAAAAAAAATCAATATAACTGTATTTTATACAGTTTTCCCACACTTGGGCCCTATTAGTGATGTGCCAGTTATTAAGCTATCAAGTTACTTTTTAATCAGCTTCAAAGCCTTTCTTCTAGGTGCTTACTCCTTGATGGGCTGAAACTCTGCAAATTACTTTCACCTTTGCCAGCTGGCTTCCCCCTAGGTTCCACTAATACAGGGCACCACTGGGAGACTAGCAGGCTAGAGGACAGAGAAAGCTGCTCCTTTTGGTTTGCCTGGTGTTCTATCATCACAGCCCCAGCCACAGCTCTTCACCCTAGTGAGTAGCAATTGCTTCCAAGAGCAGTTAGGTGCAGTTTATAGGTTCTGCCAAGACTCTCACACCAGCCTCAGAGTCATGGAAACCAGTGCCTCTTCCTTTCTTAATGCTCTAGGTCACCACTCTGCTCTAGGTCACCATTCTTTCTGTTTCCAAGCTCTACAAGAGCCCCATTCGCTTCCATTTTTTCCAGGCATGGTAGCTGCTTCCTGCAGTTACAATCTCTGCTTGAGTCAGAGCTCTTTTTGCCCTTCCAATATTTCCTTAATCAAGTCTCTAGGTTAAATTATCCCTGTTAAAATAACTAGTACAGTTACCATATTTCTGACTAAACCCAAAATGATAAAAGCAGGAGTAGGAAGTATGAATACAGAGCAATTTAGTCAATGCTTCTCCTGGTCTCGCACATTCTAACCTGCAACTAATATTATATACTTACAGAGCTAGGACACCACCTCCATCAAGTAAACACCTGTCATATTCAAGGATGAATGCCCAATACCTAAAGCACTGCAAGACACACAGTAAGTACTCAATTCAGTTTTTTATTGAATAAATGCATGCATGAATGTATAAGATGGACAAAAGTAGATCTACACCCAAATTCTCTCAGGATGACAGCTGGAATATTGTGGTAAGTTATTTGGGATGAATGGATGAGATGCCCAGAAGGGCATGTTTAAGCAGTCACAGAGGATCACTAAACTTTAATCTAAGAGAAGGAAGTCTAGTTGACTACAGGGCTTTTTGATGAGTGGAAAAACAGAGTTTGGGGACAGAGTTAACTGTTGCATGCAATACAGGAGAAGCTTCTCAGTGTGAGGGGAGAAGGCTGAAAAAGAAAGAGAAAGAGAAAAGAAGAAACATGAGACATACCTCACAAGAAGTGTGAGGTAGGCTGTCATGAGCTTGCCAAGCCTCAACATTTCCCTTCAGCATAATCTCAATCACTGACACTTTGGCTTAAGAATGTTCTTCCTGCCAAATATAAAAAGATACTGAGTTCTACAGCGATTTACACATTAGCACGAGCAGATACTATGGTGTTTCCTAACATCAAATACATGTTCTTTCACATCAATTCTCTATTCTCTTACACCAACTAGATGTCTAGCAATTCAACTCTATCACTAACTCCCAGAGGTAGCGCAGACCAGACAGGTTAAGAGCTCAGCCCCACAAGATGATCCCCATTTCAGACACCAGATGCAATGGGGTTCTTAGGCTACCCACACTTCTGCCCAGCCAGCTACAAATGCAGGGGTTCCCATGAACCCCTCCTCAAGTTCAGTAACTCATTAGGATAACTCACAAAACTCAGGAAAGCATTTCACATATAATTAACAAAGATACAATTCAGGAACAGCCAAATGTAAGAAATATTTAGGGAAAATTATGGGGTATGGCACAGAGCTTCTCTGCCCTCTCTGGATACACTACCCTCCCAGGCAGCACTGAGATGTGTTCACCAACCTGAAAACTTCCCTAATCTGTTTCAGAGTCTAAATCAAAGTTTCATTACATAGGAATGACAAATTAAATGACTGTCCACTGCTGAATGAACTCCACCATCTCCAGGCCCCTGCCCATACCCAGAGGCACAGTGAAAGAGGGGATGGAAAGTTCCAACCCTGTAAGTCCCCCAGCTAATCCCCAAAAACCATCTAAGGTGTTTAGAGAGGGTATGCTCCGGTGTGGCTGAAGGGGCTAGTTACAAATAACAAAAGACACTACTACCACTCAGGAAATGCCAAAGGTTTTAGGAGCTCTGTACCAAAGACCAAATATATATTTTTCTATTATGCCATGCATCATGTGATAGAAAAGTCAACCTCAGGGGAATTACAGCATTCCCTTATCCTGTAACCCTGAAGACACAAAACATAAGTGCTGTGATACAGCCATGAAATGTGTATTGTGCTTGTTAAAAAAGGATTCAGAATACTCAAAGTATATAAGGCACAATGTTCTATTTACTATAAAGAAGTGAAACCAATTTTATGAAGCACACATAAAAAAAAATCACTCCTAATCACCCATTCTACATATTTCAAAAGAAAGTTAATACAAATTCTAATTGCACTGTATTGCTTATTTTACTTGTAAGAAACATAAAGGCCTTAGTTACAAATGCAATAAGAACAGAACTAGAGGGGCACCTGGGTGGCTCAGCTGGTTAAGTATCTGCCTTTGGCTCAGGCCATCATCCTGGGGTCCTGGGCTGCCTGCTCAGGTGGGAGTCTTCTTGTCCCTTTCCTTCCACCCCATCCCCCCCAGCTTGTACATTCTCTCTCTCTCCTGCCCTCTCTGTCTCTCAAATAAATAAAATCTTTTAAAAAAATAAAGAATTAGAGAAAATCATGGTGTCAAAAAGAAAGCCAAAGGTCCAAAATGCCATTACTTGGGCTAGCCCAATTCACCAAATCTAGGGTTTAATAACCTAACTACAGTTTCAACCTACCCCACAATAAGTCTTAACCCGTCAATCAGGCATTTTCTGAAAAGCACCAAATATGTAATCTGGACCTTCTTCATCCTCCAAAGGACCATGAGGCATTTTCTATAAACATATCTCCCATCCTTCCCCACTAAGGGAAGGTGATCTTGCCTGAAACAATCCTTTCTTTTCTTTTGCTTATAACTTTCTTGCCCCACCCTCCCATAAAAACCTTCAATTTCGGAGCACCCCTCTACTTGCTAGAGGAGAGGCTGCTCATTCATGGATCGTTTAATACAGGCAGTTGGATCTTCAAATTTACAGACTTTAGTTTTTTAACAATGTAAAAATGTAGATGTTGGTGATTCTGTTACTTAAAAAGATAAAATACTGATAGTCAAAAATAACAAACATAGAATACAATGAATTTCCTTTCTTTGGAAAACCATTAGAGTAAAAAAATATTTACATGAATGCTACAAGTCTTTACTGACAATGACTGTGCAGGATAAACAGTTTAAACATGGTTTTGTAGGAAGATGTCAGGCTAAATTGTCCTTTCATTTGATAAGCCCTTCTTGACTTTTACATATTTTACTGTAAGTATCTGATATGTAAAGATAAATGGCAGTCTTCGTTCCCAAGGCATTCCTAGGGACAAGGATGAAAGATGCACAGCACTTGGATCAGTCTTCCTCGAATCTGAACTTCTGACAGATATCACTAATCAATTGCCTTCACTGACCCAAAGAATAGTCTTGACCTCAAAATCCTCATCAAACAGTGCTCTACTGGATACCATCAATAAGAGCTGAAATGGTAGGTAAAACCTACTTCCTTAGTGTCTTCATCATCTTCTGCTGTTATAACATACCACCACAGATTGGGAGATTTAATAAGAAATATTTTTTTCTCATAGTTCCGGAGGCTAGAAGTCTGAGGTCAGGCTGCCAGCATGATCGGGCTCTGGCAGGAACTCTCTTCCCAGTTTATAGACAACTGCCTTCTTGCTGAGAAAGGGATCCTCTCTCTACTTATAAGGGCACTAATCCCATTCATGATGGCTTTATCCTCATGACTTAATTTCCTCCCAGACGCCTCACCTCCAAATACCATCATATTGGGGATTAGGGCTTCAACATAAGAATTTGAGGGGAACATAAACACTCAGTCCACAGCACCTAGAACACTAAATCTTAATTAACTCCTTGGAAAATACAATATAAAGGCTTTAATATTCTGTCTCCCCACTTATGCATTGTCTGTAGCTGCTTTGTTACTAACAACTGCAGAGCAGAGTAGTCGCAACAGAGACCACACAGCTGCAAAACCTAAAATATCTACTATCTGGTCTTATAAGAAAAAGTTTGCTGACCCCTGTCCTATATTTGAGAGATAGGGAAAAACTCCTTGGGAGTCCCGAGGGGGAACCTGCATCCTTATGCCTCCTACATCAGCACTGAGAGCCCCATTACAGGAGACATTTCCACCTTAGTAGCTAAGTGAAAGCATCCAAGTGTAGATACATTAAGACATTGCTTTAAGACAAAACAACCTATGGATTTTGATGAGCTTCTTTAACTGTCACCAGCCCACTAGCCCAAATGCCTTTGCTCATCAGTCCACATCATGGGAGAAGAGGATGAAGAACTTGTCTACTTCAAGAGGCAAAGGACAAAAGGGAAGAGAGGGGAAGATTCTGGTTATGCTATTTTATTTCCCTACTGAGAAGATGCAAAATAGCCCATGGATTAAATCAGTCTGTGATTCCATGACAGGAAATAAAGATGGAAAATTTCATCCAGGGACTGTCCAACCCAAGTTTTCAGCACATGTTCAACAGACTGCCACACACACTTGGCTTATGTGAGAACAGTTCCTTCTCTAAATTACAAAAGTGAAAGCAGCATAAGAAGCTCCAGATTATAAATTTCATTTGTCTAAGCCATTCCATGGCAACTCCAGAAGTGCTCTTTCTCCTCACATTAATATTATTGTTATTATCAGAATATCTCAACAGTAGACACCAATTTTCACAAATCCTCATCTATTTTAAGTACCAAAAGACTGTCCTATCTATTGATGGGGAAAGAAAACCAACTATGAGTAGACCTCCCTAGCCTCATCCCATTAATCAACAGTAACAGACCCAGAAGCAGCAGCAGCAGTTTTTTCCCCATACAACACTTGCCTAACTCAGCTTACCAGATAAAGGGCATTTAAAGTCTATTCACATTTATATAACTTATAAAATAAACTATGCACATACACACTCCACTCAAAACTGGTAGAAGTGTTTCCTTCGAGGAAGGGCATGAGGGTGTGAGAGATGTCATTTTTACTATAATACCCCATGTATCTTTTAGAATTCCATACCAAGGACATAAATTACGTTTTCTAATAAATAGTTTTCTCTGGAAAACCTGTCCAGATTCCCTAAATCAGGGGTCAGGAAACTACAGTCAATTGGACATATCTGCCCACCTGCCTAATTTTGTAAAGAAAGTTTTTACTGGAACACAGCCATACCTATTCATTTACATTTTGTCCAGGGCTGCTTTCACACTGCAATGACAGAGTGGCTACAACAAAGAATGTAAGGCCTGGAAACCTAAAATATTTTCTGTATGGCCCTTTATACAGTTTGCTGACTCCCACCAAAACCCATACCAGCACTTTCCTCCTAAGCTAAACTTACAGTCCATCATATGCCCTCATAGCATCTCTCAAAGTGCAATTATACATTTATGCAATTCATTAATCTAGCACATCCCATGAGATTATAATGGTCTCCAAGGCAAAAACCATGTCCGATACCTTCACAAAGCATCCCCATGCCTTTACAATCCTGGCACATAAGAGGTGTTTCGTAAGTATTCGCTGAATGATAGTATACTAATTAGATGTAAGGACCACTGATAAAATGACCCTCGATCTAAAACTGGGGCCACTGACTTGCTTTTACAGTAGAAGAATAATAGTGGTTCTCATGAAAATGTAAAATATGTAAAGTATGTCAAGGCCAGACACTAACAGTTCACTAGTCATGTTTCTAGACTTATACGGATATCAGCCCATCTGCCCGTCATTTATCTCTTAAACTCCAAAGCTGAGAAGTTTCTCTCTACATTCTGCCACATGTTATCTACAAATGGGCCAACAAACAAGTTCAAAAGCAGACTCTACAGAAGAGTACCTCAAAGCATAAATATTAAGCATCTACTACGTCAGGCAGCATATTGTATGGTGGTTACAGTCATGGACTCTGGAGATACAGACCTGCTTTTAAGCCCTGGCCCCAGTATGATAATGACCGTGGCCATTCTAAAGAAGGGACAGCTCCATCCCAGTGCATTCATTTGGAAATTGCAAGGTAGGAAAAGGATTATCCTCAATTATAAATGGCAAACTGAAGTAAAGTACAAGGAGACTCAGACATTTTTCCAAGAGCTCAAGGATTCAAACAAACCTTGTGGGCCCTCTGACCTTAATTACTATACTGTCAGGTTATCACCTGTCATCAGTGAGATCCATCCTTTGTGGCATATATCATAAAACTACTCACTAAAAGCTTTCATCATTATAACTATTATATCTCTATAATCATCTAGACAGTCAAGCAAAGAACCCAACTGGTTCTTCCCAGATTTAAGGAATGGGTACAAAAAATATTTCATGATCCTTCATATTAAAATATAAATCTGTGCTTGTACAATTTTGCTTTTCTACCACCCTTCTCACTAGAACCTACAAGTACAGAAGGATAAATGTACAGATACTTCATTTTTAAATTAGTGTGCTTAAGCCCAAAACCAAAAGCACGAACGAATTAATAATGAAAAGTAAGATGTTTTTAAGGTTATTCAAAGGGACACAATGATGTTTTTCTGGCTATTTCACAAGCTGATTCAGGTAAAACTTCTCTAATTCCATGCTAGATGAAGTACTTACTAGCAGAATGTATCTATTAAATATTTATTATATCAATATTCAAAAACATTATAATACACTGCAATCAGTTTCAGTAGTAAAGTCATTTTCACAGAGGTCAAACCTTTAAAACATGGAAAAAGCAAATGAATTTTATACATTTTCAAAAACCAGTTTCTAAATCAAAACCCTAATGGTTATATACCCTGATTCTTTCATTCTGTTATTTGATTTCCTCATGTCCCATAACGTATCACATAACGTAAGTGCCCAAGTCTACTTGAAATTAAATAAATATCCCATAATGAAATGTCAAGAAAATATCCAGTTTTGATAAGTATCAACGAAAGAACAATGCTTCCTATCAGTGTCAATAAGTGTTCCTGGCAATGCTAAGGCTTAAACCTCATTAGGCAAATAAGGACAAATAACATTTCAATGGAGAGTTGTTTGATGCACTGTGTGAGTTGGGAAGGGCTCTCAGAGGAAAAGCTGTATAAATGTGGATCTCATTCAGTACAGTTCCTTTCCTTCAAGGACAGACTCCTCTACAATTTCTATATAATTTTGGTTACTCTCTAATACCCTCAAATATGTCAATATTTTAGAGGTTTTGTTATATTTTGCATAATTAGTCCAGAGGTTATCATTGTGCTTTGTGTTATCTGTTAGTCCAATTTAAGTTACTCCACTGCTGGAATAAAGTGTCCATTTTATAACGTGGTGTTCAGGAGAGGACAAATTCCCACGTGTGGTCTGAAGAATATGGAACAGAGCAGAAAGACCACATCTCCATCCTTGGACACTCTCTATACATGACTGAAGCCTAACACTGTAAGAGCTTCCTTTTGTACCCACACAGATCCTGTGGCGTCTATCCAGTATACTACAGTGCTCAGTGTATCATTAAAAGTATGCCGGTGCAACAACAGGAAGCAATTTCTTTTTTCTTTGCAAGTTCTTGACTAGGACCACCACCATCATCAAGGTTCTAGTCAAGAGCATGTAGGACTCTGAGTAGATTTAAGAATTCCAGTCCAAATAAAGTAAACTATTAGTTCTCTAATAAGCAAAGTTTATTTTCACCTTTCAATCTCATTGACTAAACTCAGTAATTTGCTCCTCAACATGAATAAAAATTTCAGGAGTATTTTAGCTACAAGAGTCAATAAACAATTGCCTAGACAGAAACATATTCAGCTGGGATAAGCTAACTACTCACTCATACTTTATCCCTTTAACTAAATTAGGATTCGATCTTTAGGCCTACACTAGTACTTCCTAACCTTTTCCCTATAAAGTTTATGCCAGTAAACTTGATAGGACACAGTAGCATAAAATGGTATGTTTCACATCTACCTTGCTCAGAAGTCTACTGGAACTCAGTGTGGACAACAGCTATTGAGAATGTGCACAGGAGTATATACCATACTAAACTACCCTCCTCTTCCTCTTGGCTCCTGGCTTTACCACTTTATAGCTAGCTGTGCATTCAACCTCTTTGAGCTTTTATTTCCTCAACTGTAAATCAGAAATAATAGAAAAGTTACCATGAGAATAAAATGAGTTAGTACATGCAAAATGCTTACAAGTGCCTGTCATGTAATAGGAGCCCAGAAAATATTAGCTATCATGTTTATTATTACTGTGATTATTACAATATTCAATACTGCTTGCAGTACCACTCTGAAAAGCAAACAAAGCACATGAGGTAAGTGTGACGTTAGGATACATAAGGAGAATCTTCACAACACACCAGTGATTGTTCTGTTCAAACAGGATCTGTGGCAGAACCATCCTCCTTAAAATCTCTTACTCTTAAAATCTCAAACTCTTTCTTAGATGAGGCTTTGCATTAGTTCTAAATATTTTAGATCTCTTGCTGGCTTTCTAGACCCAGTAACTGTGAACAAAGCATATGAAATCCAAACAGGCAACTGAACAGTGGGAAGGCATGTATTTACATTGCACGTATCAGACATAAGTGAAAAGAAGAGTTCTCAATGAGGTATGATTCATGGGTAACACATATTCAGACTCAGTCTCATGGGAAGCACCTCCAGTCTTACTGCTGTTCTTTTTTACTTTGGCTAGGCTGCTTGCAAGTCAGCCTCTTACACATACCCTTCCAAGGATACCTTCTGATTTGGGCCGACTTGACACACCAACTCCAGACACACTCTCTCTGCCTCTCTCCTTTCCCGAGTACCCCCTCACCTTCCAGCTGCCATGGTTACCCAAAGCTCTGTCCTCTGGTGCTTCAGAGCTAGGTGGTTCAGAAACACTAGATTTTTCTCTTGGAATTTTAGACATCACCATGGCCTGCTCTCAGAAAACAAAATAAAACTTGAAACCTGCCCTTTCTAATTCTGACTGCCCTCCAGGATCTTATGCTTTTCTTCACTCTCCAAAACCTTCAAATAGTTGGGTTTTGTGTTTCTGTCCTGAGCATATGATCACTATGGAAAGTTAAACCTGGTACAAGCTAACATGGTCATATTGAAAATACAGCCTGATGCTAATTCAGGAGGGATTCAAGCAGAGATGTCTTTTCTATTCCAAACAGCCAGGAAACACATTCTAGAGACAGTACTGTGAGCATTCATATTGTTAAATAAAAAAAAAAAGAGTTCTTACCTTAAGATAGAAAGTCACTTCCAAAAACAAATTCCAGAGGAATGAATAAAGACTGGTCAAAGAATAAGTCTAGTTGTTCATTGTGTACACACACTATATTCACAGCTTGAAGAGATCTGAGTACCCATTGGAAGTGAGGTACTATACAGAGGCCCCATAAAGGGAAAGATTTTCATTCAAATAGGAAGGAAAATGGGAATCTGAAGCAGAGATTTAGGAAAAACAACTAGCTGATAATGTAACTTACTCAAGAGGTCAAAAGGAGAAATACGCAAGTCTAGACTTATGACAGACAACATCGGGATCAGGGATGGCAAAGAGCCTATTAACTCTGACCACCTGGGAATGGTTGCTTGAAAGCTACACAAAGAAAGTCCCAGAGGCCTTGTTTGGGCTCACCAGAAGAGTGTCATGATTGATTATTGATTTCTGCCACAGAAAGATAGAGGAAAGGGGCTGCATGATCCCACACAGAATCCAGAATCAAGAACAAGGTAATGGAATTTGAGAAGAATAAGATGGGACAGATTCCTTAACATCATCATTATTAATAACATTGAGTATCTTCAGTATGCCCAGATGATGTTTAGAGTAATTCAAATTTAAGTGAAATTAAAAAGGGATATCAGACAGACTAAAATAAAAAAGTGCCTTGAATCTTAATAAGCCCACAGTACATAAACTGCCTCTAATTAGATTCAGGAATATGACTCCTTTTGAAACCAAGCAAGAGAAAACACTTATTCAGAAGATTTCAATGAAAAATTAATAACCACTTGGTTCCACTTTATCATGCACAGACCTCAACAGTGGATTTTAAAAAACGAAAGTACAGTCTGTCTCTTAGAAATTATACTTGTGAGTCCTTCAAGAGCTAGGACATTTTAATCAATAAGGTGTAAGGGCAATTTACTGACTTACATAATGAACAAAACACTTGGTGTTCAAAATGAATGAAGCCTGTCACTGGAATCATTAAGTTTCTATAACCATACTACCAAATTAACAAAAAAGCAAGCAAAACCTGCCCTCCACTCTGATTTTCATTCTCCAGTTAACCACCTCCTTCTCTGGATAATGGTAGTTGAGGTTTTTAAAAGTTATTTAGTGTTATGTCAGTTTTTTTCAAAGAAATGTGACTTGCCCAAGATAAATACAATGACAGAAGGGGAGTATCTATGCCTCTGATTTCTGGTTCGTATAGGTTTCCCCCTGCACCATATCATGAGGATAATTAAACAGGGTATTTAAGAATGTAAATTTCACAACTGAATGAGTACCACAAAAATTAACCTAACAGTAGAGAAATTAAAAATTAACTTAACAGGAGAGAAATTTTCTAGGGTACCGATAACTTTCTCTTTGGGTTCTGGGGAGTAATGTTCATTTTATGATTACATATTAAACTACACATATGTTGTAGGGATTTCTTTTTAGTATTTTAGGCTATTTCACAATTTTAAAAAGTTTGAAATGAAAATGTTTGAAGTCTCATGGTCTCTCATTTACAAATTGGGTGAATTTAGGCAAACTACGTAGCCTCTCTAAGCTTCAGTTTCTTCTTTGGTAAAATGAGAATGATGCCAAATAATAATAATTTTATTATAGACCTCACAGGGTTAATGTGGGTATCAACAAGAAAACATGGCACTTAGTGGGCTCTGTTTGGGCTAGGCTGTCCCTGCAACAGTTCAAAAACTGGCCCCTGCATCGCATCGTTTACAAGTTGACATACATCAACACATTTCCAGGTTGCAGTTACACTTGACATTGTACCTCTTAGCTGACAGTGTGCCACTGTTCAAACTGCCACAGGGCAGCATACTGCTGAATGCAAATGTAGTCCTTTCATTGTGGCTAGGAGCTCAGGTTTGGTCCATAAAGAAAGCTAGCAAGTAGACACTTAAACATAATTTGGGATTACTGGCCATCAAGAAACCAATAAGGAGAAGTACAAGTGGAAGCCTTTATAGCAAACAGAAAGATATTTAGGGAGGCATATGGTATAGGAGAAATCATGAAGACTCTGGGGTCTACAGAGACAGGGTTCAAATCCTAGCTCTGCTACTCACCAGCAATATTGTAGTAGACACTAAGTGATTGCTCAGTATCTTTTCTAAATCATTCAGCAGTCTCAGCCAAATATGTGAACTCCACGTCTTTGACAAGGACTGTTGCAGCATGAGCATATGATGTAATCTTCCCCAAGTACCAAGTGACAAGAATCCTGATAGGAGGTTTATGGAAAGAACTTTCTCCCTCTAGGAGAATAACAAAACAAAAAAAAAAAAAATCTTCTTTCTCTAGATGTTTTCTCTCTCCCACAAATGCCCCATCTTGCTTCCAGAGTGAAAGTAGAACCAATACCAAAGCCTTTATAGCAGAGAGAAGCAAAAAATCCTGGGATTTCAATCACATACATGAAGTACTGAATCACCTAACCTGGGGCATACCCTACTTCTGGAGTCCCTGATATATGCAATGATTAAGGCTTCATTACTTAGGCCAGTTTGAGTCAGAGTTTTTACTCATAGCCAAAAGCATCCTAACTGAAAATATCCAGATTCTATGGATTTCAGTTGCCTCACCTAGAAATTAGGTTATTAATGCTGAGCTTTTCCAGTTGTGGAAATTTTAAGAAAAAAAAAACTATCTTAAGAAACAAAACAGGGCAGCCTGGGTGGCTCAGTGGTTTAGCACTGCCTTCAGCCCCGGGTGTGATCCTGGAAGCCTGCTTCTCCCTCTGCCTGTGTCTCTCTCTCTCTCTCTCTCTCTCTCTCTCTCTGTTTCTGTGTCTCTCATGAATAAATAAATAAAATCTTAAAAAAGAAAAAAGAAACAAAACATATGAACATAGGGGAAGGGAAGGAAAAATAAAATAAGATGAAAATGGAGAGGGAGGCAAACCATCAGAGAACCTAAACTCTAGGAAACAGAGTTGCTAGAAGGGAGGAGAGTGGGGCGATGGGTAGCTGGGTGATGGGCATTAAGGAGGGCACTTGATGTAATGAGCACTGGGTGTTAAATGCAACTAATGAATCACTAAATTTTGTCTCTGAAACTAATGAAAAAATTATCAAAAGCAATTAGGATAATGCCTGGTACATATTAAGCATACAATAAACATTCCCTATTTTTTCAAAACATACTCTCAAATGAGTTCTCATGAGAAGGCATTAAAATATTTCTTTTCCCTTAGTCAAAAATTCATAGACCTGAATGTTTCTTGTTCCTATGCCAGAGTCAATCACTAGATCCATGATTCTTAAGAATTAACATGGAAAATTTTGTCAAGATGCAGACTCCTGGGTTTCAGGCACAGTTTATACACAAGGGGCCCCAGGAATCTGCATTTAACAAGTATTCCCATGACCCTGATGAATAAGTCTAAGAAGCATCTTGGATCTTTCCAAAGAAACTTCAAACAGGGATCCCTGGGTGGCGCAGCGGTTTGGCGCCTGCCTTTGGCCCAGGGCGCGATCCTGGAGACCCGGGATCGAATCCCATATCAGGCTCCCGGTGCATGGAGCCTGCTTCTCCCTCTGCCTGTGTCTCTGCCTCTCTCTCTCTCTGTGACTATCATAAGTAAATAAATAAAAAAAATTAAAAAAAAAAAAAAAAAAAGGAACTTCAAACAGCCTCCTAACTCTGGCCTCACTGCCTTCACTTTTGTGGCTATATTCTACTCAGTCCAGTAACCAAAGTCATCTTCTGGAAACTGAAATCTAATCACATGACCTCCTTGCTACAAACCTTCCATTGGTGAAGCTCAATTAAAAGGCTTACCTGAGCAACACAGCACAAAATAAGCTTCAGTCCTCCTCCCCAATCCCAATTATTTGTAAGACACTAAGACCCTGAGATACATCCATCAGGTTACAAAAAATCAACTTAATGAGGAGTTTCATTTAATAAACCTACTTTGATGTACATGGCATTATCTACATTTACAAGGCTCATTTTGGATATCTCATGCCTTGTGTGCAGCTGACAACTAAGAAACAAGACACATCATGCAAGCAGCCTTATATGTGTACATTTGTTCTGTGTGTGCTCATGACTTGACAGTTCCTAATACTGATGATCTCATACATACTTTGCATTGATAAGAGTAAAGAGTAAATCCACACAAAGTGCTTAGACTAGGATGTAGCATATAATATATAATAAATTATCAATTAATAAGAGCCACTACTGTTGCTGTTATTGTTAATCACCACAGGGAGTATAAATTTGTACAGCCTTTCTGGAAGGCAATCCAAAAAAAAACAACTCAAAAATGTATTTGGTTAGTAAACAAAAACTTATGTTCAAGAATATTCAACACAACATTAAAACAGTGCAACATGAGAAATAACATAAATGCCCACTAGTAAGCAAATGACAAAATAAATTAGGACATCTATGTGAGTGCAGCCTCCTTTTTCTCCAAAGTATCTGGCATCAGAAATAATACCTGCAAAACATTTTAATGCATAGGTTAGTATTCCTGATTTGATGTCAAGTGGGAGGGAAATAACAAACAAAATTATCTAATTAGTATGATTCTAATTTTGTTTAAAAGAAAACACATATATATACCTGATGCACACGTGTGCCAAAAAATGAAAAGGTCCACACTATTATTTACAATGATGTTCTCTAGGGCGCAGGTGATTACAGGAAATCTTTATGGCATTTTAATATGTTTCTGTAGTTTCAAAGTTTTTTATAATAAGTGCAAGATAAATTTTCTTATTCAGATATAAATTTAGAAATGGCATATTACCTGTTTAGACCAGACATCCAAAATATTAATACACATAGGCTTTATCCAAGACTATGCTTTTCTATCAGTCTTTGTATGTTAGCAATTTCATGTCTTCAAAATATTATTTTAGTCGTAAAAATAGTTTTTAAAAAATGTTCTCAAACTTTCAACAGAACTGAAGTTTCGGTGTAAAGCCAATTGCTACCTGTCAAGCTAGAAAACATCCTATTTTGAGATAGTTAATAAAAACTTAGCTTAGTGACAGGAAAAGCCAGACTTGGTAGGCAAAGAGACATAAAATATCCAGATGATAACAAAATACAAAGCATTTTTTTAAATCAAGAGAGTTTCTCCCTAAAATAGTTTTCACACCCAAACAAATGAAATATTTTTTAAAAGACTAAGTTTTGGTTCTGCTACCCCCTCAAACAGTTTATCTCACTGAGTCATTCGTTCTTTCATTTTATACCACAAAATAAATGCAAACATCAGGAGCCACCAAGTAAACTCTGAAAACTAAACGAAGTTAGGATTAGGACAATGACATGAACCAAAAGAGGATTCAAATAACTCTGTTCTCTATGAAGCCAATCTCACATTAGAACCAAAGCCTTTTCCAACTATGCTCATGTTTATCTGCAAGGTTGCCATTCAGCATACTAAATTCTAATTCAAATGCATGCTACAGGCTATGAATAATATACAAAAGATGTGTCAACTAAAGGTATAGGACAAAGTTCCCCAGCCCTAAAAATTAAGAACAGATATTAAATATCAACACTTAAGTTCTCCCTTACAATTTATTCCAAATCACACTTACTAAAGGGCTTCTCGGGTAAAAGGATGAAGTAATTGGTTTTTCACATGATGGAGGCAGGGAGAGGCTGGAGGAAAATGTCCGGAAGCAATATCTGATTTTTTTTCTCAAATTTTTATCTGATATTCATGAGCATTTTTTAATTAAATGAAACAGAGTATTATTCTCTCAACTTTTCAAGTTCTGATGATGCCATCAAGGTACCCTAACTTCCTCCTGGATATTTTTTTAAAAGATTGATTGATTAAAGAAAGAGAGAGAGGATGAGTGAGAGCGGCAGAAGAAGAGGAAGAGAGAGTTTCAAGTAGACTCTCTGATGAGCACGGAGCCCAACACAGGGCTTGATCCCACGACCCTGAGATCACGACCTCAGCCAAAATGAAGAGTGGGATGCATAACCTACTGTGCCACCCGGGTGCTCCCCTATTGGATAATTTAAAGATAATAATTATCCATCAAAAGCAGCAAAGTCCTTATCTTCAATTAACTATAAACCTCTGTTAACCAGCAACTGGACATACTCATTCTATAGAACTTCCATGTACTAGATGCTAGAGATACAAAGATGAAAGACACTCAGCTGCTGAAGGGGGTAGGGGAGCAATAATAGTAGTAAATACAGAAGCATTATAAGAAGTACCATTTGGGTTAAATGTCAAAGATAGTAAAGAGAGATGTCAGGAAATGCCCATTTCCAGCTGAGGAAACATAATGTGCAAAAGCATGCAAGCCCAAGGTTTGAGGGGACCTCATAGTCCAGTGCAATATAAACACAGGAGTTTGTGTTTGCATGCTGAGGCCACATACAGGAGGAAAAAAAGAGAATGGAGGCCACAGTGGGGCAAAGAGGAAACATGAAGGTTGTTAATATACAATATAGTACCTAGTTCACTCTCTTAAGACATACTTTTGATGATCCAGAGACAATACAATCAGAATGATTCTTCCTTGCCAAATTTGTATGTATGTGTTATTTATTGTAAGTTATTTAACTTGCTTTTTGAGGAAAGCAACTTCACAGCATGCCCATATGTAAAATGATAAGAAAATGTCCAACTTATTAAACAAAAAGACAAAATGCATTATTATCATTCCTAACAAAACAACTAGTACTCCTAACACCATCAACATCACCACCATTTACTGAATGCTTACTATATGCCCAGCAGTCTTTACCTCTGTAAGTCTTCACACCACTCCAGCCCCCCACCTGTTGTGTGGTTCCTTTATCAATTCAGGTAGAAAATAAAATTTTAAGAGTTTAAGTTCACTGCCTAAGAACACACAACTAGTAGGGTCAGTGTCAGAATTAGAACCCAGGTGCCTGAGCCTGTATTTTTTATTTTATTTTGTTTTGCCTTTTTATTGCTTAATTCTTAATTTTTCCCTAGCTTTACCAAGATCTGACAAAAGTGTAAGATATTTAGAGTATACAGTGTAATAATCTGATATATATATATGTGGAAGGATTCCCCCCATCAAGTGAATTATCACATCCATTTTTTTTTTTTTTTGGTGATAATACTTAAATTCTACCCTCCTAGCAAACATCAATTATAAAATACATTGGTTATCAACTATAGTCACCATGATATAATTAGACCCTCAGACCTTATTCACGTTTATTTTTTCTTATTCATGTTTAAAACTTAAAAAGTTTATACTCTTATATCATCCTCTCCCTAGGTCCCTCATCCCACAGCCCATGGCCTGTGTTCTTCACCCACCAAATTATACATAGAGCTTTGCAGTCTTAGTTACGGTATTTATTACTAAAGGCAAATGCAAAGTATTTAAATAAAACACTAATTTGATTCCATGTAACAGCCATAATCTAGCATAAAAGAAAACGCACAGATTTCTGTTCCAGTGACCATAAACAAGTTTTCACTGCCCATATAAAATGGCTCTGCCTTCTGCATTAAGACTGAATCCTTTTCAAAGTTCCTCCAAGATTCTACAAACCACTTATGTGAGATCCTTTAAACAGTCACGAGAAACTTCAGCACCTATTTTTTTTTCCTAAGAGAACCACAGAAAAGAAGCTAAGAGAAACAAATCTGTTACCATCAACCACCTGAACCCATTTCAGCAACTTTTATTTGATCAACATGCTATAAATGTTACGGAGACTATGACCAATTGGTATGCCTCCAGGTTCCTGTGGTCCATTACACTTCAAACCTGTAAGAAGAAAGCCTCTGAACAAAAAAAATATATAAACTCATTTCACCAAAATACCAAGTTTTGAGAGAAATATCTTCTTAATGAAGATAGACAGAAAAGCTCAGCCAGGATTTATTAGGCCAAAGACCATGGGAATGTTAAACCAAATGTTCAATATCTCTTTGCAGAATCTCAAATGGCCCTTAAATCAGAAAAGCTTAAAAACCAAGCAAGGCCATGTAGAAACACAAACCACTGAGTTCACATCAAAAACAAAATATATCCAAAGACCCAAGTACCTTTACCTCGCCTGAAATAGAAGCTCTAAGTGCCCTAGAATAGGAGGCAGAAGACAAGGGTTCAAGTTCCTGCTATGACCAATGCAGCACAAATGGTCTTCCACATTTAACTTCTCTGCAATGCAGTTGCTCTATTGTGTAAGAGATAATGTCAAAGATGCCTAACGATTCTAACATTCTAGAATTTCATCAGAAGAATTAAATTTTCCTACTGTTATTCTAAACCAGACGAGGAAACCAAGACATGAAGGATTAAACTAAATGTCTAGTGCACAAAGCTAACAAGTGGCTTACATGTCACTTGGAACAGACTCAGAGCAGATTCTATCAGGGCTCCACCCACATGACCTCAGATCCCTCTGCACTGTCCCTGTGTGTTCCTATCCCCAGAAGCCAGCCCCTGTGGCCCTTTGTCATGGAGTGCTGATGCACTTCCCTTGAGCTACAGAGAACCAGAAGTACCAGAATTTACATCCTGATGGGAGGGATGATGATGTATAAATAGCTCAACTTCCTTGCCCCTACTGGGGACAACTCCAGTGTGTAATGTACATACACTATATCCCAATCTGTCCTGGGGAAAAAAGCAAAATTGCCTTCGTTGAGTCTCAGCTGAATAATACATCCTCCTTATCCTTCTTCTCCGACTGGTTCAACTTCTTGATCCCCTTCCAGATATTTCTGGAAATACCTACCCCACCCAAAAAAATCACTTTTACATGAATCCTTTTCTCACTATCTGCTACCAGGGAACACAAACTGAGAGAAATTTACAGGTTACTCTGGTTCAAAGTTTTTCAAATGACAATTGCTTATAAACAATTCCTGCTACGTCCACAAAACACTAATATGATTACTAATTTCTTTATGTGGTTGGTTTTAACTTATTAAGGAACTTTATTTTAAACCTATATTGTTTGCCTAAGTAGATGGTAAAATATCAACACAATCTAAAAATAAAAAGGGTTCAGCTCAGGCTAGTCCAGGTAAAAAGTCCTGGCACAGAACCAAAAACTCTCTTTGACGAAATCTTAAGGTTTCAATGATATTTCAGAGAGACTAACTTCCTCACTATGTGATTCGCAGGTATCTGATGCTACCTCTTTGTATCACCTAATCTTGCATAAGGACCAATGGTATGCTCTCTGCACTCTGGGATGCACTGCTTTAGTAGCCACATTTTATATGCACCTTGCACATGGCGTAATGCCTGACACACAACCAACGCACAATAAATATTAAACCATTTAATGAGGAAACTGAGTCTCAGAGAAGTTGAATATCTTACCTGAAGCCACACAGTTGATGAGTGGGCTACAATCAGATACAACCGAACCCTTTCTCTCCGTGCCACCTTCCAGCATCAAGAACAAGATGTGATTCATTCCTAAAACTCACAATGACTTTTCCTAGATGTCTTCATCTATGGCAGTAAATCTAAACAAGTATATACATTTTTATTCTTATAATCTTTATTGCTCCGATTTTCCCCCAAACTCTTGGAGAATTCCATGGAACATTGCCACTGACTGATTTTCATCCACTATTTGCCTATTAGCATAACCTCTTTTTATTACTTTCCTTTTTCAACTACTGCTATTACTCTTTTTTTTTCTTTCATTATAACCCTCAGAATTGATTTTACTTTTATGTTCATTATTGTTCACTTATAATCAGCTTTTGATTGCATGCTGATTATTCTTAAATTTCAACTTTATAGTACTGAAGAAAAACAGTGCTTGTGTTATGCTTTTGATTGTAAAATCAGCTGGATTAAGTTATGTAACTGTTTTTAAAAGGCCCGTACATGAGTTTTAAAATGTAGTTTTTTGTTTAACCTTGGATGAGCTGTCTGAATAAAGAGAATGGTTAAGAGCTGGGTGAGAACAAAAAAATAATGAGGTTTGTTTTCCACTTAGGCTAAATGAAAAATACCAGAATTGACATATCTGAATAAGTAAAGCTCTGTATTTATTTCAATTTTTTGCTGCAGTTCAAAATATTTCTAGAGTTCCTATTTAGGAAGTGGTATCAGCAGTACCCACTTCTCTCAAATGCAACTCTTCTTGCTTTAAATTGATTTCACTTTCAGAAATCCTCAGAGCTTCTCAAACCAACAATGGTGAATAACGTAGTGGCAAACAATGTTTGGTGCAAAAACAAGTATATGAAGCATAAAGCAAGACGACTTGTATTCATGGTCAATGAGCTGGCTTTCTAAGCCGCTATAAAAGATGTGCATCTTTAGGAAAGCTCAGAGATGCCAAAAGAGTCCAGGTGGAAAAGCTCAAGGCGAATCAAGAAACTTGCATACCACAAAACACCAGAAGGCATTATTACATTCTTTTCCTAAGGCTGCCTGAACAAAGTACCAGTGGAGCTCCAAAAAAATGCATTGTCTCAAAGTTCTGAGAGGGAGGTGTCATCAGGATTGGTTCCCTCTGAGGCTGTCAGGAAGAATCTGTTCCATGCTTCTCCCCTAGCTTCTGGTGGTTTGCTGGCCTTCTTTGGTACTCCACGGCTCATTAAAGCATCACCATTATCTTTCTCCATGTTCAGATGTTCTCTCTACCACCATTTCCGAGTCTAAATTCTCCTTTTTATAAGGACACCAGTCTTACTGGTTTAGGGCCCACTGTAACCTCATTTAACTTGATAATCTCTGTAAAGATCCAATCTCGAAATAAGATCACATTTTGAGGTACTACGGGTTAGGCCATGAAGGCATATATTTGTTTTTGGAGGAGATACCACTCAATTCACGAAAGGCACAAATGACTAGACCAATGCGAGTGGCAACCCAAGGAGTTGCGTGGGACAACAGCTGTGACAACAGTTCTGTGTAAAGTCTCTGAAACAGTTTGCTTCTTTTTAAAATGGGCTTGGTGATGGCAATAAGAATACCTACCTCCCAGGGTCACTATAAGAACTCAAGGAGACAATCTTCTTCAAGTGCACAGCATCAGGCTTGGCCCATGAGTGTCCTGAAGAAATGTCAGGAGCCTCTTCCTACTTGTGCTCAACTTCACGTTATCCAAACAGACACTATGAACAGCCACAGTGTGGGTGAGTTCCAGAGAAACGCTACAGCTGCATTCCAAAGTGCCTGGCAAAACCCTTGGGAACACCAAACACTTCTCCCTATAATTGCCCATTTCTCAGCAGTCTCCACCAGACTAGACTGTATACATTCCTTAAAGGCAACAACTGCCACATAAGCCCAAGCTTCCTGCTAACCCATCATCTCCAGGGCCTAATAAGCATGCCTATTATGCATTTAACAAATACTCACTGGAAGAATAAAAGAATATGAATATTTAATAGAATATTAACAGTAAAGGTATTTCTTAAACATTTTAACCAGGCATGGGAAATAGGAAATGTAGCTCAAACTACACACCAGACAACATTTCTACTTAGGAGAATGTTAACACAAAATATATATTCATTGTATGCTCATGCTCATAGCAGCATTATTCACAATAGCCAGAAGGTGACAGCAGCCTAAGTGTCCATTGATGAATGAATGGATCAACAAAACATTACACATTCATATAAACATTGCATTTTTATACATAAGATTGAATATAATCCAGCCTTAAAAAGGAAGGAAATTCTGGCACTTGCTATAGCATAGACGTGAGTTAAGGGCATTTTGCTAAGTAGAATAAGCCAGTCACAAAAGACAAATATTGTATGATTTCTCTTACATGAGGTTCTAGAGTGGTGAAATTCATAGACACAGAAAGTAGAATGGTAGTTTGCAGGGTCTGGTGGAGAAGGAAATGAGTAGTTAGTGTGTAATGGGTACAAAATTTCAGTTAGGGAAGATGAAAAAGTTCTGGAGATGGATGGTGGTGATGGCTACACAACACTGTACTTAATGTGAATGTACTTCATGCCATAAAAATATACACTTAAAAATGGTTAAAATGACAATTTTGTTACATTTTACCACAATAGAAAATTAAATAATAAAAATTCTTAAATAAAAAGTAAAATGTGTATACATTCATATTTTTAGGACCTTTAGAGACTTGGAAAGCAAAAACAAAGTTTCCAGAGACATAAAAGGCATTTGCAGGGTCGAATTTTGAATCAAAACTGCAGTTCCTTTGCTACTTCCCTAATATCCCAAATTCAATCACAAAAACACTGCTTTGCATTCATAATTAATTTTACTTAAATTATAACAATGTTGCTTATTTAAAACTTCAAAGTTCCTGTAAAGGGATTCTTTTCTGACCTATTAAAAAAAAGACTTTGAAGTTTATTGGGGGGAAATAGATTCATCCTGTAGCAAAGAACAAAATATCTTCAAGAAAGAAATACTGTAACTCATGGATTACTGTAGACATAACATTATTGATATACTGCCAATATTAAGATAAATGAAATGTCATACTCAACTTGCAGCCCTTTAATGAAAAAGGAACTTAATAATTCTCTCATCTGTATCTGAAGTTTAACTCTGTAAGTTTTCCCCCACATTAAAATTATATTTTATATAAAATACAGTTATAAAATCAATTTTATACCACTCATAAAAGCCTCACCATAAACCTTTATTGGATAAAAAAGAAAGCATCCATTACATGCACAATATGCCCTGCTAGGAACTTTGGATCTGGTGCTCCAATCCTAAAAGTACCTTTGATACTGTTATTTGTAATAAGAAACACGTATTTGGTCTTTATCCATGGTCCTAGTATGGAGCTCCTAAAACTCCTGGAAATTCCTAAGTGATGAGAGTGATAAAGGGATCTTCTTGTTATGTGTACAAGGTGACTTTTGGACCCTATCTAGAGATGAGGGCTGGTTGCCCGGGGAACCAAGCAAGTGATCAGAGGGTTGGAGCTTTCAGGCACATCCCTCTTAGGGTAGGTGTGAGGGGCTGGAGATTGAGTTCAATCACCAAGGGCCAAAGATTTAATCAATCATGCCTCTGTCATGAGGCCTCATAAAAATCCCTGACCTATGGGATTCTGAGATCTTTGGAGTTGGTAAACTCACTCAGAGAACATGGAAGCTATACAACTTTACTCACATACCTTGCCCTAGGCATCTCTTCTGCCTGGCTATTCTTGAGTTATATCCTTTATTATAACAAACCAGCAGTAATCTAGTAAGTGAAATGTTTCTGTAAGTTCTAGGAGCTGCTCTAGCAAACTGACTGAATCTGAGGAGGAGGAGATCAGGGGAACCTCCAATCTATGGTCGGTCAGAAGCACACCTGACAATCTGGACTTGAGATGGGCAGGGGGAGGCAGGAGCCACAGGTTTTAGGATTTAGTTCTTAACATGTAGGATCTGATGCTATCTCCAGTAAACAGCATCAGAATGGAGTTGAATTATAGGACACCCAATTGGTGTTGGAGAATTGCTTGGTGGTGTTAGAAAGCCTACATCTGATTTGGTATCAGAATCTAAACCTTTGGCTCAGCCTCCCCAAAGGACCAATCATAAGATTTCTGCCTCCATTCCAAAGGAGCCTATTCAACACTTAGTCATTGAACCCTTCTTCATCATTTTTAAATTAGTGAGGATAATTGGTTTGTAGCTTCGCTATCACAAAATTTATCTAATTTTTCTAATTAGCCAAATAGCACATTTATTTTTCATGCTAATTATAAAAAAGTTAACTGAAAAATTCATTCTTCTTTTCTTTGTATTGTTGGTTTCAAGTTTAATGATATATCACTTTTAAAAGAGTTCTGAACTGTATCAAAGAAACACTCGCCATTAATAGTTTATCCCCTTAATCAAAAATAATTAATAACTTTCAGCTTTCTTTATATTACTTATTTAAAGCCTATGTAAGCCCTAAGAGTGGAATGAGAGTACATATTAAACATAGTTTTCCTCCCCTTTCAAAGGTAAGGTAGCCCAAATAAGTCCTTCAAAGTCCAGGTAGTTGTAACTATAGCATCTTGACAGCAATTAGGAGAGGAGGATCAGAAGACGGTGGCAACAAGCAAAAGATACCAGTTTCCTTATACAAATGTGAAGATATTTCCATTGATCAGGCGAAAACTAATATTTTCTGATAAGGCTAAAAATCTGGTCTCCACTCCTACTCAGTATTCAGGACAGGAAAGTCCTTTTCCCAAGAGATTTCATTTCATTCCTCTACTCCTGAGCACACACAAGGCACCACAAGGAGCCTCTCACTCTTCTTTCATGTTATTGCCTACCTTGATTCTTCTGACTCTCTACTCTGTTTCCATGGCTCAACTTCCTTGTAAACTGAGGCACCAAAGATTTAGAGGGAAGGTAGGGAAAAGATCTAAGTGGGCTTTTTATGAAAATAAAGCCTCTCTGACTATAGTTAGTGATAATAATACCAAAACCAATCACTGATATTTATTGATAATTTAAGACACAGTGCTAAGATGGTGTGCATGAGCTCAGTGAATGCTCAGTGCAACTGACAGGTCAGTATTACTTTCCCATTTTGCAGATGATGAAACTCAGGCACAGGGTAATTTCATCAAATTTAACAACCAACAACTTTTTTGTACCACTTTTATGTACCACTGGAAAAAAACTGCCAATCAATATATGACACAAGTGTAAAACATATCTGGAATTCAGAGATGTTGAAATGTGGGGGGAGAAAAGTGTCTTACAAGTAAAATACATAAATAATTTTCACAAGACCATTGGTTTGAATGAAATGAATCCTTCCCCCTGAATCCCAGCTGACTATACTAGGGACTGATGTGGGACCCAGCAGCCTCTGCAGGTGGCTTAAAAGATCTGCCCAATAAGGCAGCTCATTATTGAGTGGTGGCAAAAAGACCCAAACAAATTCTCTTTGGGAAGCATAAAATGGAGATAAACCAGGAGAAATTGAGTTATTTCAACTCAGAATATTGTTTCAAACAAAGCTGAAGAAGTGTTTTCTGGGCCTGTATGAAGCTTATTGTTCTATGTGTCTTAAAAATACTCATTTGGCTATTTGGATAAATGAGCTGACTTCTCACATCCCATTTTCCCATTTAATTATTCCTTCCTGAGAAATACTTTTCACTTTAATCATAAGAAAACAGCCTAAAAAACAAAGGCCACTGCCATCACCTGCAAGTCTGGTAAATCAGTCCAACACAGATCAAAAAGGTGAATAGTAAGAAAATCTTTAGAAAGTTGGAAATGTGAAAAAGAAAGCAACCATAAACATGTGATCTTAAAGAGAAGATAGGTTAGCAGCAGTTCATGAATGATGGAAAATATCATGATGCTCTAAATGGATCAGGCCACCCCACCAACACTGCGCCTTGAGCTCTGCTACTTGGGGAAGCCATGATGCTGTTCCTAAGAGCTCCCCACATCGGCCATGTGCTGTAGGACGGAGGAAGATACCTTATGCAAAACAGCTGATCTTTCAGCTGGCCCGTGATCCAAACCTGAATACAAAAGGATGCACTAGACAAATGAGATTCTCTTAATAGAAGTATAACATTATGGGAGACAGAAACTGGATAATGTTTTGGGGACAGGAGGCTATAGTGGACAAGGAAATGGATAATCAAAATCATGTGCAAGTACATCAGTGTTTATAGCAGCAATGTCCACAATAGCCAAATATGAAAAGAGTCCAGATGTTCATTGGTAGATGAATGAGTAAAGATGTGGTATATATACATACATAATGGAATATTACCCAGCCAACAACAACAAAAATCAATCTTACCATTTTCAATAACCTGGATGGAACTAGAGGGTTTCATGCTAAGCGAACTAAGTCAACCGGAGATAGACAATTATATGATTTCATTCATATGTGGAATTTTTTTTTAAAGATTTTATCTATTTATTCATGAGAGACAGAGAGAGCGAGGCAGAGACACAGGCAGGGAGAGAAGCAGGATCCTCACAGGGAGCCCAATGTGGGACTCAATCCCAGGACCTGGGGATCACGCCTTGAGCCGAAGGCAGATGCTCAATCACTGAGCCACCCAGGCACCCACTCATATGTGGAATTTAAGAAACATAATAGAGGAGCATAGCAGAAGGGAGGGAAAAATAAAATAAGATGAAATCAGAGAGGGAGACAAACCTTAAGAAACTCTTAACTATAGGAAACTGAGGGTTGCTCAGTTGGAAGGATGGAGTAACTAGGTGATAGGCATTAAGGAGTGCACATGATGTGATGGGCACTGGGTGTTATATGCAACTGATGAATCACTAAACTCTACCTCTGAAACTTAGAATATACTATATATTAATTAACTGAACTTAAATAAAAATTTTTAAAATCATGTGCAGGCAGAAGTTATAGAGATGTAACCATGATAAGTGACCAGTTACACTACAGAATAATCACAAAAGAGCCAACACCAAGGAAGATTAGTATTGAGTTCTAGTACACATCCCTTTCAATAAACTTTTATTTTCCTTGAGATATGTCCAAGCAGGTCTCTTTCAACCAAAGAAGACTTAAGAAGCAACAGCACCCACACAAGACTACTAGCACAGAAGGGAAATAACTAAGCCAGACTGCATCCTTTCAATAGGGGCTGGGATGTCCTTAATATCAGAAAAGGCCTGGGACTTGGAAAAGCCTGTCACTGTCACTGTGTTCAGGTTTAGAAACCTGTGCCCAGTAAAGTGGGCAGATTTATGAGGTTTTCTATTTCTGTTTTATTTGCATGTTCCTTTTCTGAGACCATAACAAGGTGTCCAGGGAACACTTGGGCATAGGGACAAAGTACATGGTTCTAGAAGCAGAGATAAGCAGAGATTTTTTTTAACTAGAGTGGATCCTCACACCCTCTCCACTCTGGGATGGTAAACAGCCTCTTATCACCTTTTTTGCTTTCAGCACAGGATAAGAAGCCAGCAATGGGGACCCAGCTTGGAAACCGTGGCTCCTGCCCAGTCTATTGCCCTAATAATGCCAATCTTTCTGTCCTATCCCCATTACCGACATTTAGTCCAATTCAGTTGGTTTTCCAGAGACGGTCTTTGTTTCTGTTACACCTGCTGTCCTAGTGAATTACTCACAAGGCTCACATTCACTCTCAAGTATCTCAATTTGGCAATAAACAATAAATTATGCAGTCAAGCTAATTTTGATTCAAGTGCCCATCTTCTCCCATTTTATGCACCACTGGAAGAAAAAAAAGAAATATGTCAATCACAAGTGTGCAAAAAAGTCCAATTTTCAGAAAAACTGAAACATGAAAAAGTTAATCTTATAATAAAATATGTAATTGTCGGGGCACCTGGGTGGTGCAGTTGGGCAAGCATCCATCTCTTGATTTCAGCTCAGGTCATGATCTCAGAGTTGTGAAATGTCGGGTTTCACACTCAGAGCTGAATCTGCTTGAGATTCTCTCTCTCCCTCTTCCTCTTCCCCTCCCTCTGCTTGCACTCAGGCGCTCTCTCTCTCTCTCTCAAATGAATAAATAAAATCTTTAAAAAAATGTATAATTGTTACGGGTCACAAAAATAATCAATGTTGAAGGCAAGACTTAGACTCAGGCAGTCTGATCCCAGTCCTGATTTATGTACAGTCTCCTGACATAATTACTAATGGCACTGAATCAGTGCAACAGTCCCCCAGTGATCTCCATGCTTGGATTTCTCAAACCCTCTTCATCTTATTTGCAGAAAGGGTACTCTAAAGCATAAAACTGACCCTGTTGCTTCACTATCTAACTCTTCAATGATTCCCCATTGCCCTCAAGAACAAACCTTGACTCAACTACCAGACTCACCAGAATCAGCAGAATGGTGCCTGTCCCTGCTTAGGTTTCCAGCCTCATCTCTGACTTCTCTCCCACCTCAAAATCCACAAGACAGCTCAAAATCCCTCCTGAAATTCCTCAGTGCCCATGAGTCACAACCCTGGGCACAACCCACACCCCCAAAATGGAAATGGATCAAGCACATGGAGAAGTGGAGAAAAGAAAGGACAGATCCACATCCCACCCACACTCACAGGTCCCACACTTACACAGACCTACTCCTAATGCTTTACGATGTCTCCAGGATTGATTTATACATTACACCAAATCACTCCAATATTTTAAAATAAAAATAAATTCTAAAGCTAAACATTAGAAATTTATGCCTTCATGACTGGTGCTTAAAGCGCCTTACTTTTGGAACTATCTCTAGAAAAAGGCAAAAGCTGGCCATGACATCAGCAGACTGACCAAAGTCTGAACTCAAAATACCAGGAAACTCCATCCTCCATAAGCATTCCCCAAAGCCCCGCCTACAAAGGCAACGCAATTTCACAACTTCTCCAGCATTCCTGAAACCTAACAGCAGTGCTTTGCACTTGGGCAGACAGCAAAGGACATGTGCTAGTTGTTCTTTGGTATATGTTTTGACTACGGTCTATTCTTTAAGTGTCCTCCCACATCAAATCTTTGACGCACATCAGGTCCGGAAGCCATCACTACTAAGTCAGCCCCAAGATGTGCAAACATTTCAGGAATAAGCCACATCCAGGATGGTGCAACTGAGCTCCCCATGTGACCTTCCCCACCTTGGGCCTCTACAGACCTTCACTTCATGCCATCGTGCAATGAACAACCTGGGGCGCAGGAAGCTGGCTTTGGATTCTCTGAGCTTCAAGTTCCCCAGATAATCATCTCTATCTCACGTGATTGTTGCATGGATTAAGTGAAATAAAACATATGGAAACACCAAGCCAGTGCCTAACCCTGAGGTGGCAGCAAACAATACAAGTTTATCAGATCCGAAAATGGAAAATGTCTCTAGCTTAATAAAGGTTAAAAAAAAAATGAAAGTAAATTTAGCTTCAAATTCACCGTAAGAGAAATAATCATTGTGAGCCAACTATATCACTACAATGTCAAACATACTCTTTGTAACTATGAGAATTATCCCTTTGCAGAGAACAATAGAGTTTCAGCCAAGTTCAATAATTTGCAAAGCAAGAACCTGGCAGACCCAGCATTTCTAGGTCTATCTATTCAGTTCTATCTGAACACAGAACTCATACCCTTTGCTCCTCTGTTACTGTTTCCCAGACTCTGAAGCCAGGGGAGGAGAGGTAAGAGCCTGGAGAAGACGACCGTGCAGCACTGTTTGGTACACCTGAGTCAGCACAAGCCCAAACGACCAAAGGTGCCTGCCATTCAGGGCAAAGAGATGGGGAAATAAATGTAAGCAATCAGCATAACTGGATGGTTCTACCCAAACAGGATCCTTTAGCAATACAGTTTAATGTTTTAACAGCCTATGTGGTTTGTCAGCATGAGGCAGGTGACTCTCTGGCACTGTGGTTTAAGTAAGTGACTCTGTGACTCCTTTATGACTGTTCCCTTATATGTATCACGAAGACAGTACAATCTACTCTGCAGTAATTTTGCAAGGGTTAAAGAAATAATGGGTAGAGATCCCTCTGCACAGGTCTCTGCACACATGTAGAATGAAGAGTCCTATTATGAAAACCCTTTCACAAATAGACTTTCCACAGCCCCTTCCTTCCTCTCTTGCCTCAATAATCTGCATCACTGCTCAACCTGTTACTTTCCCTGCCTCTGGCTCTTCCGTCCCTACCCTCTCACTGAAACCACAAAAGCTTACTAACTTACACCTAGTCAGGCCAGCTGGGGAAACAGTGGTGTGTAAGAAAATCTTTGGCCTCACAGAGCTTACAATCTTATATTTGTAGCCGAGAGAGGAAGACAGACCATAAATAAATACACAAACAACACGGAGTAAACCATCAGGTAAAGTGTTATAAACTACTAAATAAAGCAAGGAAGGAGCAGAGAATAATCCCCGGGGAGAGGGAGAATCAGATAAAATAAAATAAAAAGCCCTGTCTGGAGATTTAACATTGACTTGGAGAGGTGAATGAAGGAAGGGAACACTGTCTGAGATCAGAGGGAACAGTGTTTCAGGGGGAGGGCACAGCAGGTACCCCAAAGCATGAACAAGCAGTGTCTTAGAAGACCAACAACACAGCTCTACTGCAGCACTCACAATGTCCTGGTATAATTATTGGTTTAAATGCCAATTTTGCCACCAAATGATGAGGCCCCGAGGAGAACCCCCGAATCGTCTTTTTGCATTCACTCAGCCACACAGCATTCATTAATGAAGTGCATCTCTATGCCCAGCACTCTCTTAAGCAGCGGATTTACACTGAAGAGCTGAATCAATATAGTTTCCACCTTCAGGGAGCTTACACCAAATAACACTGGGCACAGACTAATGTTCAGAAAATGAACTAAATGAACAATATTTGCTTTGTTTTTAGTTACAGAGTTCTATGTGTGCTGAGTTCCAGGCTTTGTACGGCTCATCCTCCTTCCTCCTTTTCCTAAAAGATCACCATCAGCCCTCCCCTTCGGTTACTCACCTGCCTCTCTCTTCTCTACACCAAACCGGTGGCAATGAGTCCTCTAATCTTACCGCATTCTTTCTGCCCTCTGCCTTTGCTTGCAGCCCACTACACCTGAAATGCCTCCCCACTTCTTCTTCACCAGACTAACTTGAGTATTATTTCCCAAAATTTCATTAGTATATTGATTTTACCATTTGCTCAAATGTGTACAAATCTCTCCAGTTCTTCAGGCAAAACATTTCCATCGAGTAACAGAAAGCAATAAATCAAGTGACAATTCCACATTGAGTAGTAAAGAGAAGTGAAGGACAAGTGATCTCAGGCTAGTTACATAACTTCTCTTTCTCCCCAAATTATGAGATACTATTTCAGTGACTTTCTGGGCATTGTGCCTGCAGAACTGGGCTAGGATACAGGGGCAGCAAAATTTTCACTACTCTGGGTCTGTGCACTCCATCACTTGCCCGTAAAAAGATAAGTTTCATTTACAGTAAACAAAACCAATTTGGAACACTTAAAGGGCTTTCCCTACACAGAAGGTCAATAGTTTAGCATCTAAATTATCTGAGATAGATTTCCTTTTCTAATGGTAGAAATTGCAACTGTACTTCATCTTGAAAAAATTTTTTAAATGTAATTTTTTTAAATCCTTATTCTTTTAGGCAAGAAGGCACATATACGTAAGTCACAACTTCCAATACAGACTCATTTAGCTGATAAGGACTTGCACAGAACCTGTAGTCCTCCACTTCTAAAAGCCATGCATCCATCTTTCTCCAACTACTTCCTGAAAGAGGAGAAAATCAACTGGAGCCACCCATTTTGAAGTATACAACAGCAGGGGCACAGGTTCAAGCAGATTCCTCCAACAGTACGTGTTCCTCTCTCAGTTCCTGGACAGAAGCTCTGAGCTTCACAGAGAACCACACAACAATTCTATAGCTGGGGATCGGACAGCCAGTGTTTCTCATAGTGTCTCTGCTTCTCTTAAAACAGAGCAACTCCAAGAACTTTGCCCTGCCGTTAAGAGAGGGAAAATACACAAAAAGGCAACAATACCATGTTTAGAACTATCATTAACTATTTAAACTCTGTCCCCTCAACCAAGATTTCGCCTAAGACGTGACCAATGGAATGGGCTCATCTCTGTGCCTACTGTGGCCATGCCTTGCTACATTACACTGCCATGTAACGCAGCACCCTCTTCTCCTGGCTATTTGGACATGGCAACATGGCCTTTATCTGTGAAAAGACCCCTAACAATGGTTAGATCTTTACTGGAGTGTGAATTCATGGAAGATTCCCTCTAAAAGTTTCAAAGCCAGCCTAGGTCTATAATGAGTATACCATCTTAAATGCCTTGTCTTTCTTTAGCAGCCAGGATTGAGGGTCAGATCCAACCATTCCTTACAAACTAGGTAACTTTGGGCAAGTCACTTAACCAGTCTAGGCTCTTAAAAGCTCCTATTAGAGGGGGGAAAAAAAAGCTATTAGATACTGCAAATCCCCAGATGATCTGGCCCCTGCCTACTTCAGACTATTAGTACTATCACTTTCCCTCTTTAACTACTTGAACACACTGAGCTCACTCCCACCTTAAGGCCCTTGCACTTGCTCTTTTCTCTGCCTAACATACTCTTCCTCAGAGTTTCACCTGGCTGGGTACTTGTCAATACTCAGGTCACTTAGCTGTCAAAAAGTCAAAAAGTTACCTCCAGGATCTCATAATATTCAGAATGCAGGTACACATTGCATAATTCCACTTTTTACATAAAGTACAAAAAGGAACAAAACCATGGAATGGTAGTGTAAGTCTGGAGACTGTTTACCCTTTCCAGGGTGGAGGTAGCAATAGGTAGAACACCAGGGTCCCCTCTGAGTATACTGCAAAATAGTTTTTGATCTGAATCTGGTGAGCTGGGCATGTTCAGTTTGTGAGAATTCATCAAGCTGTTCATTTAGAATATGTACATTTTTAGTACATGTGTTATATTGCAATAAAAAAAATTAGGCCAAAACAAAACCAAAAAAAAAAAAAAAAGACAAAACCCACTTTGTCAAATTGGGTTTGCCTTGACCATCTAATCTACACTACCCTTCTTGGCTAAGCTATTCATTCTCCATCCCATGATCCTGTTTTATTCTCTTCATAGCCTTTGTCCTTGGCTGAACCCATCTTATTATTTATGTATGTACAATCTAGCCTTTTCCCACCCCCGTGAAAATAAAGTATGATGTGGTCATATACTCTGCCTGCTTTGTTCATGAACCCCAGAGCAGTGGGTTCTAGAGCACTTAGAGCAGCCCTGTCCTAGGTACAGGCTGAATAAAAAATATATGTAAAATAAGAAATGGCTAAAGGGGGCCCTCTAAAAATATAACATCAATCCTAAGTCGAAACACTAAAGCTAAGAGCAGAGTAAATAAAAAATTTCAATGACATTATACCTCAGGAATAGGTGTCAAATGTTAAATTTAACTACGGGGGGGGGGGGTTAAATTATCATTTTTGGGGTACCTTTGTGAGTGATTAGAGTTACTTCTCTAAGCAGAAACTGGACCTTTTACCTCCATACACCCAACAGCTTTGCACAAGGTCCAGGACAAAGTAGGTCTGAGTCAAGAATGACAGGAAATTCCTGAGACGCTAAGGATTCTTAAGTTTTGTGGGGAAAAGGGGGGGTCATGTTCAATTGTAATGTTTGGCACCGCCAAGGGAATATGTAGGCACAATATCAAGAGACGCAGATGGAGCAAATACAAAGAAGTATCCAAGAACTGAAAAGTCCCTTACAAGTCATGAGCAATGCTCACCTATTATTGTCAATTCTAAGATGTTTATAAAGAAATAATGAAAGTGTGTCAGTATTTCGAGGACTTGGATATGATATAGTTGCTACTTGGCATGCAGACTAACCTCTAAATAGTGACATAACACATTTTCATGAGGAAGTCTACACTCACCAAACAACAGCCTCGTGTAATAGAAGCAAACTGCTCTGGAATCGGCTCTGCCACAAACTCTCTTTATAACCTTGAACAAGTATTGAACTTCTTGAGGCCTCGAGGTCTCCACCTGTGAAATGAGCTGGTTGGACTAGATGCTCGCTAGTGCCAAGCTTGCAAGAGTGTCCTGGACACTATCTACTTATCTCTAACAAAAAACTTCTCATCTTTGAAACCTTGTGTTTCCAGGATAACAGGTCAACCACAAGTAATGTAAATCAGGGCACCTAGATGGGAGTGACGTAACTGATCCTTTCACCTAGTTTTCTTGCCAAACCAAGGCTATCTGTCCCCAACCAGATTCTCTAGAGTGTGGCGTCCAGGCTCTCATCTCTTGGTTAGGCAGAAAGCCCAGCCACACCTCAGCTAAATGCTTGGGTTTCTCTGCACAACTACTTGCTTTGCTTGAGTTTTCACTGCCCTGGGCCCCGTGTTTCTCATCAATTCAAGTCTACACTCATAGTTAGCACCACAGTTCTTGTTTTTTGTAACACTTAAATAATGAATAGGACTTGATCACCTGGAGGTATTCTCCTTACTCTATTACAATAGTTATTAGTGATTTTAATTAGACAAAACTGCCATTCCTTTTCGCTATCCCACCATACTGTCAAGTGCCTATTAAGGATATTACAGTAATACCTATTAGCACCTTTTAAATTTACATTAACAAAAACAGAGAAATGAGAAGTCAGGAAATGAAAAGAGAAGGGGGGGGTGGGAAACCTTACATATGTTATAATTAGCCAAAGCTTAGAGTAACTCAAAAAATCATTAGTAGCTATCTTTTCATTTTTTTCTTAAAACTATACTATACATATCCTGGTCAAATTTGCATGAGTGGGGAGCCTGGGTGGTTCAGCAGTTGAGCTGCCTTCTGCCTGTGTCTGTGCCTCTCTCTCTCTGGGTCTCTCATGAATAAATAACATAAATAAAACAAATAAATAAATTGCATGAGTGATAATTTGCCTCTCATAAATCAAAAACGGGAAAACGAACAAGGACGCTGCTGTGTATGGCTGAGCCCCACACCTGCCCTTTCTTTAACAGGGGAAAGAGAGGGATCCCTGGGTGGCTCAGCGGTTTAGCACCTGCTTTTGGCCCAGGGTGTGATCCTGGAGTCCCGGGATCGAGTCCCACATGGGGCTCCCTGCATGAAGCCTGCTTCTCCCTCTGCCTGTGTCTCTGCCTCTCTCTCTGTCTATCATGAATAAATAAATAAAAACCTTAAAAATAAAAGGGGAAAGAGATTATTTACGGAGAACCAGAAACCGGGCAATTGAGTGACTTCTCCAAGAGTCAACGCCAACTCAAAACTCCCCAGAAGCCTTCTGAACACTCTTGCCACCCTGCAGAAGGTGAGATCCAGCGGAAGGCAAGTTCCAACAGGTATTGAGCATCCATCCAGCCGAGGCCTGCAATCGGGGAGGAAGTGGGGGGGAGGGGACGTGCAGGGCTCTGCTCGGCCGCCTCTGTGACGGGAAGCCCTGCTCCCTGCTAGAGGGCGGCGCGTTTCCCACTTTCCTCCCTCAGCCCGTGCGACCCACTGAAGCGCCCTCAAGTCTGAAAAAGCGGTCACCCTGGAGGAAGCTGCCGGGGGAGGCGAGCGGCGGAGCCCAGCCGGGCTGGGGCGGGCCGGCCCGTCACGTGGTCTAAGCCGCGCGCCCCGGGGGCGAGGCGTCTCCCGGGCAGAGCCGGCCACGCGGATGCTAGACCCTCGGGGCTCCAACGCGCCCGAGGCCCGAGGACTTCTCGACGCGCCGCGCCGCGCCCCGCCAGCTGCCGTGCAGCGCCCTGGGCAGAGCCGGGGCACCGGGGCACCGGCCTCGGCGGGGGCCGGGGGCGCTGGGGCAGTCGGCAGAGCGCCCGGGCGCAGCCAGGTGCTGCAGCGCCCGCGCCGCCGGGACGCAGGCGGAGGCAGAGGCGGCGGGGAGGACGGCCGCGGGGCGCCTGCCGCGGGGCGCGCTCACCTGCCACCGGGCCGCCAGCAGCGGGGGCCGCAGCACCAGCTCCCGCAGAAGTGTCCGTGCTCGCGCCGCTGCGGGGGACGCCATCTTAGACAGGAAGCCCCGCGCCCCTGCGGCCCCGCCCCTGCGCCCCTACGCCCCGCCCCCAGCGCCCGAGGCCACGCCCCCAGCGCCCGAGGCCACGCCCCCTTTGTGATCCGAGGTTAAAGACCCGCGCACGTGCCTTCCCTGCCTCTATGTTCCTGCGGGGGGGGGGCCCCCCCCGGATCTCTCGGGGATGTTGAGAATTTAGTAAAAAAGCACGTCGGGGGTACCCCTTCCCTGTGGCAGGCGCTGCTGAGGACACAGTGAAGGAGGTTGACGGGTTGGTGGGATTGTTTTGCTTTTTGTTTTTTTGTTTTTTTGCTCTCCGAGAGGTCAGAGTCTAGTAGGAGAGGTTAACTAGTAACAATGAGGCAAATAAGGATTTTTTTTTTCTTTTAAGATTTTGTTTCTTGGGGATTCCTGGGTGGCTCAGCGGTTTAGCGCCTGCCTTTGGCCCAGGGCGCGATCCTGGAGTCCTGGGATCGAGTCCCGCATCGGGCTCCCGGCGTGGAGCCTGCTTCTCCCTCCTGTGTCTCTGCCTCTCTCTCTCTCTCTCTATGTCTATCATAAATGAATAAATCTTAAAAAAAAAAATTATTTAGGGATCCCTGGGTGGCGCAGCGGTTTAGCGCCTGCCTTTGGCCCAGGGCGCGATCCTGGAGACCCGGGATCGAATCCCACATCGGGCTCTTGGTGCATGGAGCCTGCTTCTCCCTCTGCCTGTGTCTCTGCCTCTCTCTCTCTCTCTCTCTCTCTCTCTCTGTGTGTGACTATCATAAATAAATAAAAATTTTAAAAAAATTATTTATTTATTCATGAGGGACATACAGGGAAGGGTAGAGACTCAGGCAGAGGGAGAAACAGCCCCTCTCCACCCCCGCCCCGCCCCGCCCTGCCCTGCAAGGAACCTGATGCAGGACTCAATCCCAGGACCCATGAGTGGAAGGCAAGGTGCTCAACCGCTGAGCCGACCCAGCTGCCCTGCAAATGAGGACCTAAGCTACCTATCATGAATAGGCAAAGCAAAGAGGACTTTTAGGGCAGTGAAAGTGCACTTTATGATATGATGATGATGGATGCATGTCAGCACGTGTTCATCCCAACCCATAGAATATAACGACACCTGGAAGGAATTTGTAATATGAACTAAAGGCTGTCAGTGATAAGCATGTGTCCGTGTACAACTACGACACACAATGTATTCACGTGGCCGTTGTAACAAATATACCACCGCTCTGGGGGAGGCTACTGACCAGCGCAGAGGCTCGGTATTTGAGTTGCAGGGAAGGGAAAGTGAGAAGGGAAATCTCTGTACCTTCTGCTGAATTCTGCTGTGAACCTAAAGCTGTTCTTAAAAATATAAAGTCATAAAAATAGTTTTAAAAATACTGTCATGGACAATTGCTTAGTTGGGAGTATAGCAGTTAAAAGGGAGGAATGTGGGGCTCCTGGGTGGCTCTGACAGTTGAGGCTCAGCCTTCCACTCAGGCCCCCATCCCACCCCCTGTTCCGCAGGGAGCCACTTCTCCCTCTGCCCTTCTGTTTACTTGTACGCTCGCTCTATCTGCCTCTCTCTCTCAAGTAAATAAATAAAATCACTAAAAATAATTAAAAGGGGGGGAATGTGGGGTGCTGGGTGGTTCAGTGAGTTAAGCTTTTGCCTTCAGCTTAGAACATGCTCTCAAGGTTCTGGGATCAAGCCCCAAATCCTGCTCACTGCACAGCAGGGAGTCTGCTTTGCCCTCTCCCTCTGTGCAACCCCCCTGCTTTTGCTCCCTCTCACACACTCTTTCTCTGTCAAATAAATAAATGAATTTTTTTTAAAGGAGGGGAGGATCCCTGGGTGGCTCAGCGGTTTAGTGCCTGCCTTTGGCCCAGGGCACGATCCTGGAGTCCCAGGATCAGGTCCCGCATCAGGCTCCTGGCATGGAGCCTGCTTCTCCCTCTGCCTGTGTCTCTGCCAACCACCCCCCCATGTCTATCATGAATAAAAATAAATAAATCTTTAAAAATAAAAATAAATAAATAAAAATAAAAAGGAGGGGGAGAGGGGATGAAATATTTACCTCTAGTGTTTTCTGCATGAGTTCCATTTTCAAATAAGAAAAGAACCCAAGATGATAATGAAAAGTCCATCTTTATAAAGAACTCTTCATAAAGAGGAAAAGAGAGGAGTCCAGAAATCACCAAACTATTATCCTTAAATAGTAATTAATGCAGGCCACATTCATCAGTGAGCAGAATTATTCAAAGGAGAGTTTGTGTGAGACTTGGCAATGAGGAGATCAGGCTGTTAAATCCCTACATCCCTAAAACATAGCATTTTAGTATTCTTGAGGCTAGAAGTCTGAAACCCAGCAAAGCTGCACTCCATTCCAGGGACTCTGAGAGACAATCCATTCCATGCCTCTTTCAGCTTCTGGATGCTGGCCTGGGGTTCCCGGGCCACATCACTCCAGCCTCTACTCCAACTTTACTAGATTCTGTGAGGCTGTCCCCAAACCCCCTCTGCCTCTCTAAATATACATATTTGCAAGTATGCTTGCATTTAGAGTCCACCCAGGTAATCTAGGGTAAGTTCTTCCTCAGATCCTTATATTCACCACATCTTTTGCCACTTTATACAAACTAATATTCACAAGTTCTGATATTTTGATGTGGACATAACTTTTAGGGACCCACCATTGATTCTACTGCATGAGTCTTCAGATGGAATGCACTTTGAAGCACATGGCATCACTTGCAATGTTTTCTTGCCATTAAAGTTATTTGAGTTTAATAAACACTGTGGAATTTATGATCATTTACAGGAATACTGGGGATAGAGATATAACATGAACTGACTCTCTAATGAGGGAAAACCAAAATGTGGAACGGTCTTAGGACACCAGCTATGGGATTTTTGGGTGTAAATCAATTGCATTTGAAAAGGTGAAGGAGGATTGTTCTAGAGTAAAAGAGATTTAAGAACATAACCTTAACTAAGGACATAATTTGTGATCCTTATTTGGATTCTAATGAGATCAAAGCAACTCTAAAAAGAGCTCTTTGGGTCAATTGGGAGAATCAGATTTTTGAGTAGTAGATGATCTCAAGGCATTGGAATGAATTTGATTAGCTGTGGCAATGGCATTATAGTTGTGTCAGGCATGTTTTCCTTAGGTCCTGGCTGTGCCCCCTACCCCCCACCCCGCCCACCCCAGCTCCATGTTCACTCCAGCTGTTGCTGTGGTGCCCAGGGTCCTGCAGGTGAAACCTGATGGCACCTTCCCTAGGCTGCACCACAGATCTCTCACTTTCTGCTCTGGGCTGTTTGGGGCTTCTCTGATGCCTCCTGCAGGACACCAGTGGGAAACTTTCCACCTATTCTGTCTGCTTCTGAAGCATTCCATTGCAAACCTGGCAGTGTAAAAGTGTTAACACCCCCCCCCCCCCATGTGGCATCCCAGACCATGACATGGGAACCAGTGGACAAACATTCCCCATTTCAGTCACTTAATACACAATTTGAATGAAATCCTGTAGTTCCTCAGAGGTTCACAATCCAGCCCAGGTGCCCACAGGTGCATCCTTGCATTGACTTTGCCTCCTCCTTGCTTCCACCTTCTCAGTTCCACATTGTTCCTTGGGCTCACTTCCCAAAATAACAACTTGCATGCAAGCCCTTGTTTTAGGCTCTTTTTCTGGGAGGGATCCTAGACTGGGAATGTGGTTATGACAGAGAGTGATCATTTAAAAGGCATGCATATTGAAGTATTTAGAGGTGACATTTCGTGATGCCCAAGCTTTATTTCAACAGCATAAAAGCAGGAAGAGAAAGAAAGGGGGAGATGAAGCAAATGTGGTGAAATATTAGATTGTTGAAAGTGTCAGGTCAATAGGAGAATATTCTTGTGACATTTCCTCCGTTAGAACATATCCGTCCTCTTTACTCAACAGACAAAGGAGGATTTCAGTGCTGTGTCTCTGAGTTAGGAGAGTGCATTCAATCTATAATTTCAATAAATAACAGGCCATATCATTTTTTAAAATTTACTTTGCTTTATACTACGTTATTTACAGTAGATTCTTCCATTGATATTGACATTTAATTCCCAAGGATTACTGATATATACCAATACCATGATATGATAGTACCAGGCACATTGAACTTGCTTTATGTTTCTCAATTATACCTCATCACAACCCTGTGACATTATCTGTCTTTCTTCACTTACACCTCTTACATTTACTTTTTTGCACAATCTTCCCTCCTCTCATACTGCTTCCTGGTTGCCCCTTTGCTCCCCCTCCTTTCTCTTTGCATTTATCCTTTAATTTTAAAAATGAAACTGCTAGTTGGTTTACAAGCAAAAATGGGTTTATTCAGAAATAGCAGAGAATGGCAATACAAGGCAAGAAAACTACAGCAAAAATTATAAGCCAGTCCCCCAGACAAAAGAGAGGAACGTTCTTTTATAGAGGAAAGGAGAAGGGAGCTAGGAGACTGATTAAAACAAAACAAAACAAGCATTGGAGTAAACTGGGAGCTGGAATTAGAGTGGCTTCTCATTGGCTGACTTGTGACTATCTCTCATTGACTGGGCTGTTGCCAGGAGCAGAGGAAAACCTTTCTTCCCCCTGCTGGGTAGGAAAGTAGTACCTAAAGTAGTATCCTGAGCAAGGTCCATCTCTTTTGATTTGATTTGCAATTGACCAGGAGTGGTGGGCATGACAGGTCCCTTGACAGCCTCCCAACTATACTTTAGTGACATTTCCTTTTATCAATCCTGTCTCTCTCTTTCTTCCCTTCACTTTCCCCCCTCTTCCTACCTTTCTTAATTGCAACATTTTTTTTTCTGCAGATTAGCTTGCAAATTTTATGGCTCAAATTCAAATCCCCATTCAACCACATCCTATCTGAGTGACCTCAGGTAAGTTACTTGAGCTCTAAGCCTAAATTTGCTCATTCATAAAATGAACAAAGCACTTTAGTAACAGTGCATTGTAGCAGTGAGGTAAGTGCTTGTTTGTTTACTGGGTTCAGTCTCTGGCAGATGGAAAGTAATCAAAATTGTTTTCTATTATTATTATCACTGTTACTTATTACTCTATTATTTTTTAAGATTTTATTTATTTATTCATGACAGACACACAGAGAGGGAGAAAGAAAGGCAAAGACACAGGCACAGTCCTGACGTGGGACTGGACCCAGGGTCTCCAGGATCCGGCCCTGGGCTGAAGGCAGTGCTAAATGGCTGAGCCACCCGGCCGCCCTTATTACTCACTTTATTTTTTTTTATTTTTATTTTATTTTATTTATTTATGATAGGCACACAGTGAGAGAGAGAGAGAGGCAGAGACATAGGCAGAGGGAGAAGCAGGCTCCATGCACCGGGAGCCCGACGTGGGATTCGATCCCGGGTCTCCAGGATCGTGCCCTGGGCCAAAGGCAGGCGCTAAACTGCTGCGCCACCCAGGGATCCCTATTACTCACTTTAAATGTAGCAGTGACTATGACCAATGTGATTGCCACATCCATGGTGTTTATAATGGAGCTATTGAGAAAAATGAAACATGAAGCTAGTAAATGGCAGAACCAGGGTTTAAATTGAGACCTGAGGGATCCTTGGGTGGCTCAGCAGTTTAGCACCTGCCTTCGGCCCAAGGCGTGATCCTGGAGTCCCAGAATCGAGTCCCACATTGGGCTCCCTGCATGGAGCCTGCTTTTCCCTCTGCCTGTGTCTCTGCCTCTCTCTCTCTCTCTCTCTCTCTCTGTGCCTCATGAATGAATAAATAAAATCTTTAAAAATAAATAAATAAATTGAGACCTCTTTGTTTCCAGTTTTTTAAGATTTATTTCTTTTTATTTGACAGGGAGTGAGGGAGAGAGTGGGGTTTGGGGTGGGGTCAGAGGGAGAGAGAGAAAGGGAATCTTGAGCAGACTCTCTGCTCAATGAGGAGCCCAACTTGGGGCTTGATCTAACAACCTCAAGATCACAAACCTGCACTGAAATCAAGAGTCAGACACTTAACTGAGTCACCAGATTCCCTTAGACCTGACTGTTTTTAAGTGTCAAATGACAAAACTAAAACTTAGCAATGAGTTTGATGTCTTTTGTTCAAGGGGAAATAATCCATGGATTGAGGGAAAACAGTGCTTCACAAGCAGTGGCCCAAATTTCTCGAAGGGTTTAGGGCAAAAGGGAGTAAGATGTGCTGGGACAAATCCATAATTTCACATGGTTTCTACTCCCCTGAGTGGATAGGTGAATTCTTCATGCCTTTGACAGGAAAAGTGAATGATATCATTAAGAATTGCATAATGTCTTGATGATTTTTTGAATAATGCCAACTATTTAGCATGATTTTAGCCAAAATTTCTTTTAGCTCAATAACAGGTAGCATCTCTTCCTGATCTCTGGGTTGTGGTAGGGTATGGTGAATGGGTCGGTGAAACAATAGAAAAAATATATCATTCTCTCCTTTGATTTCTGACACAGAGCTACAAGAACCCATAGGAGAATCTTTTATTCCCACGAGGCAACTCTCGGTGGGCTCTTGGATAGCCCCAGGATGAGGGCAGATCACCAGAGAGATTAAACCATGATTGGAAGCTTGGAGATTTCAGCCCACCTCCCATCTTTTGTGAAGGGGAGAGCAGCTGGAGATTGAGTGAACAATTGATTGAGTCTACATGATAAATCCCTCCATAGAAATCCATATAGTACTAGGTACAAAGAGTGTCCAGGTTGGTGAACATAACCACATGCTGTAGGGAGACACCCCCAACTCCATGGGGGCAGAAGCTCCTTTGCTCAGGCCCTTCTGGACCTCACCCTATGATTCTCTCCATCTGGCTGTTTGTCTGGATTCTTTATCACATCCTTTACTGCATTATATACCAATAAAAGTAAGTAAATATTTCCTTGAGTTCTATGAGCTGTTCTAGGAAATAATCAAACCCACGAAAGGGTTTATGGGAACCTCTGATTTATAGCTGGCTGGTCAGAAGTACAGGTGATAACCTGGGATTTATGATTGGCATCTGAGGTGGGGAGCAGGGTCAGTGTTGTGAGACTGAGCCCTTAACCTATGGGGTCTACACTCTGTTTAGTGTCAGAATTGAATTAAATTGAATTCTAGGACACACCCAGCTGGTTTCAGAAAGAATTACTTGGCATGTGGAAAACCTCAGTCCATTCAAAGGGAGAGTTTGCCGTTCTAAGGAAAATCAGATCAAATTACTAAAGACAACTGACATGGAAGTATGATTTATTATTAAAGTATTTGATTATAACTCAAAATACAAATTATATTTCTATACCAGGGGAAAAAAAGGGAAATCTATTTGAGTTCCATTTCTGAAAGGCAAAATTTTGTGAGTTCAACCTGGGATATTTCCTGTGGCCTAATTGGATAAAAGCAATTCACTTATTTGATCCAATTCCTTGTAACTTGTCCATCTGACTAATTTCAAATGGCAAGGGCAGAAAGGCCTAGTTTGAGTGTATACCAGGGTTTTTAGTCAGGACTCCTTTTGTTGTCAGAGGCAGAAACTGAAGCCAAACCCATGGTATTTACTGGCTGACAGAAAACACCCCAGAAGAAGGGGCATCTGGGTGGCTCAGTGGTTTAGTGCCTGCCTTTGGCCTAGGGCATGTTCCTGGAGTCCCAGGATTAAGTTCCACATTGGGTTCCCTGCATGGAGTCTGCTTCTCCCTCTGCCCATGTCTCTACCTCTCTCCCCCTCTCTCTCTCTCCCTTTCATGAATAAATGAATAAAATCTTAAAAAAAAAAAAATCCCAGAAGCAAAGAGTGCCCATTCTTAAAGATAACTGGTATCATGGACGCAAACATCATGAGAAGTCTGTCTCTCTCTTGGTCTCTGGTCTGAGTTTCTCTCAGCTTGGCTTCTTTCAAACCCCCCACCCCTTTTTTTACATGGTGAGGAACTTAGGAACTTGGGGTTCTAGTATCACATCTGTAACTTTTCTTGATTAGATGAAAGAGAGCCCTCATGTCCCAGCTCAAATTCTAAAAGTAGCTAAGATTCTGAGGCAGACCATTGGAGTCTCAGTTCCATTCCTGAATAAATCTCTTGGGCCAAAGAGACTTGCCATGCTGCTTTGGGTTGGGTTCAAGTACAAGTGGTTTGATTAAGGAAGTTCTCCCAGTGGGAAATGTTAAGGGAATGGGAGAAAGAAGAAGAGGAAAACAGTCAATTAAAACTAATTTCAGATGAAGTGCTGGCCAACCCCTGATCTCACAGGGAGCTCTGGAGCATATTCACATATCAGAGTTTGTCCCCATCTTGAAAGAAGGGAGCTGGGGTTTTGCCACTGTACACTAGTCATTGACCATAGGTTACCCTGAGGAAATATAATCTTCTAGATATTTTTAGCTCTGGCGCTCTAGAGGTGAGACAGCTCCAGTACCCCAAGGGCAAACCTCTGAAGAAGGTTGCAGGTATTAGCAATTTGTAGCATAGGCCAGGGAAGTTGGGGACTGGGCATACAACATTGACTAGTATTGTCCATATATCCCCATCCCTGAGTGGCCAAAGTGTTGATCTTTGTGATTGGCAGCTCCAAGGAGAACCATGTTTTTGAGTGGAGAAGCAACAGTTTACTGAAAGAGGGACGATCCTATTAACTAAATAAGAAAGAGGTGACAGGCAGGCAGAATAATGAATGTCAATTCTGTGTAGCCTCAACTCATTTGGACTCACCAAATTTAATCCCAAACAAGTTGAGTCAAGGTCATATAAACACACACTTGGAGAAGGAATTATTACATTCACTGAGCATGTCACTAACACTATTTTTGTTAACAGCTTCATCAAGGTATAATCAGATACAATAAAAGGCACATATTTAAAGTGTAAGTTTGATAAAATCTGACATATGTGTACACCCATGAAACCATCACAACCATCAAGATAATGAGCATCCCCATTGCCCCAGAAGCTTCCCTTTCTTGTCCGTCATTTCCACCTCTCCTGATTTCCCCATCCTCAAGCAATCACACATGTGCTTTCTGTCATGATAGATTATTTTGTATTTTCTAGAGTTTTACAAAAATGGAACCCTACAGTATGTGCTGTTTGTTCTTGGTCCAACATAATTGAGATTAATCATGTTGTTTTGTGCATCATTCCTTTTATTGCTGAGAAGCATTCTGTTGTAAAAATACAATTTGTTAATCTATTCAACTATTGATGGAATCTAACACTTTTATATATCATATACATTACATTTATATGTCATATTCTTTCATCATTTAGATTTAATGCCCATTTTACAAAAGAGGCATTTATGCTCAGAGAGATGAACTAAGTTACCTGATAAATCAGCTCCTAAGTAGTGGAGCTTAGATCTCAGGTTTTGGGGGGTTCTTTTTGTTCTTTGGCAAAGCCTATGTTTTTTTCCACTCTTTCCATTCATCTGAAAACATAGACACCACTTGATTGTTATTCACTTTAATTGGTAAAATGTATATTTCAGAAGTTTTCCAAGTTTATACTCTTGCATAAGAGCCTTACCTTTAGCTTTGATGTTTCTTTATGCCATAACTAGGAAATAGCTCTCTTCTCTCTTTCCTCTTAAAATTAATAAAATAAAGTAATTCAGTAGGATGCTCCCTAGAGATTGGCAATGATCGGTCATTTTTACTCTACTATACCAAGTCATTTGTCCATTTCATTATTGAGCTAAACAGCTGATGGTTTAAGAAGTCAGCACTAAGTGCATGCCCCATACAGGTGCCTTGAGATTTCAGAGTAAAATGGGAAATAATACTAGACAAAAGCAATGGGAATTTCAGCAGACTTCTCCATGACAAAATCTCACATCTCACTTCTTAGAAAACACCACTGCACCAACACTAGCACCTTAAATTTATAAATTTACATTTTGGACTTGTGAATGTCAAATCCCCCAGTACAGTTGTAAACTCTTTGAAAAGCATCCACCAAACCAACTCTATAAAATCTGGATATCCAAACTCCAAGTTTTAACTTCACTCAACCCAGAGGGTGTACACTCTAACTTGCCAGACCTAAAGTCTTTCGACAAGGAGATGCCTAAGAATACAGTTTGAGAGATTTTACCTATGTTATAATAACCTCATAAAGCAGTGGGAATTGAAGAGCTCGGCAGACAATGAGCCAGAGGGAAGATGAGTAGAGTCTGGGTTATTAAGAATGCAGCAGATTTTGTTAGAGTTCTTCCCACATCTCCTATGTCCTCACCCCTATATTCAGAAGGCTACTTACTGAAATCCCTTCAATTCTCCCTGGCTGAGGTCATTTGTCTGCCTTTAAGAACAGGCTTGGCCAGCATGCAGGATAAGCCAAAAGTGTAGAAAGGTTAATTCCCCTAGAAGCAATCCTCAACAAATAACAGATTATTGATGGATAAATACTCCAGTTCCCTTGTGCTTGGGTGGGATAATTCTAAAGGTATCCTACTTTGTCTCAGAGTTTCTCGCCTGCTTGATAAATCACCATTATTGTCTTCCTTCCCTTCTCTTTCTTACTTCCAACACCTTTATCTGTGCTTCCTGGAATCACTTCCCAAGTAAACTTCTTGCACCAAAATCCTTGTCTAAGAGGCTGCTATTGGGGAAAGCCAAACAAAGGCAGACATTAACTAGAGTAGTAACAGCAACCACTGTAACAAGTCCACAGCATATTGGGTTCAAGGCTTCATATATATTAACCCATCCAATACCCATAGAGAATGTAAAAAAAGGTAGGTGTTTTTTATTCCCCTTTGACTGATGAGGAAATCAAGTCTTTGAAAAGTCAAGAACATTACTCAATTTCATGCATTAAATAGCTGAGTCAGGTCTTCCCCAGGTCTGAGTGACTCCCAACTCTGTTTTATACACTATCAAAACTCACAGGCCAGCCCCCTTAGAGTCGTGGAGTGCACCATAATACAAGCTTACTTTGTGGCCCTCGGAAATGCCAACATCTTTTTCTTATACGGTTGATAGCACCCAGGAAAGGACTAAGTATATTGTAGCTCCCAGCAGAAACTAGTAAAATCAGAAAGATTTTTTTCTTTATTTGTTGTGCATCTTTTGAAGCCTTGACATGCATTTTAAAATGAGCATTAGCTCTCCTAGCTGTGTTTGCAGAAGTAATATCAAAATGATACCCTATTCACGTTTCTGTCTACCATTTATTTTGGCCTCACTGGTGTGCTGATGAAATTACTATAAGTGAACATTCTCATTCTGTGCTTCTCATTATTGAGGAAAGAAACTCAAGGAGTTCCCAATATATTTTATTTTTTTAATATGATAACACACACACTGTTTTCCTTGTTCTTGTATATATGCGATTTATCTATCAGAGCAACTTCTATTTCTTATTCATTCTTATTCTTATTTTTCATGCATATGCCAGAGAGAAGGAATTTTAATCACTGAAGTAGCATTTGTATAATAAAAGTGATCTCCGCAATTCCTTCAGTGAAGAGCAGGAATAAATGATCTATAGATTCTTAATGCATTGCTCCAAATACGAGTTTCAATTTGCGCAGAAGTTTCAATAAATTGTTCTGTGTCCCTAAAGACCTGCAGATGCCTCACGGGATATATTGTAAAGGATTCCATTTAGAAAGAATTTTATGAGTAATATATTCTCTGCACTTGTCTCTCCTCTGTTAATGGCTAACGACATTGAATAATATAAGCATGCTGTTTTTCTTTTCCTTTAATAAGAGGTCTAGCATAAACGTCACTCTGTAGTTTTTTTAATTTTTCAGAATTCAGCACAAACTTTTCCCTTTTTTTATATTTAAATTCGATTTGCCAACATACAGTATAACACCCAGTGCTCATCCCATCAAGTGCCCACCTCAGTCCCTGTCACCCAGTCACCCCATCCCCCCATCCTCCTTCCCTTCTTCCCTTTTGTTCATTTCCCAGAGTTAGGAGTCTCTCTCATAGTTTGTGTCCCTCTCTAATTTTTCTGACTCAGTTCCTCTCCTTTCCCTTATAATCCCTCTCACTATTTCTTATATTCCACGTATGAGTGAAACCATATGATGATTGTCCTCCGATAGAGTTATTTCATTCAGCATAATACCCTCCGGTTCCATCCACGTCGAAGCAAATGGTGGGTATTCGTCCTTTCTAATGGCTGAGGAATATTCATGTGTGTGTGTATATATGTATATATATATACACACACACATATATATATATATATATAATGTATACACACACACACACACACACGCACCCCACATCTTCCATATATATACCACATCTTCCTTATCTGTTCATCTGTCGAAGGACATTGTGGCTCCTTCCACAGTTTGGCTGTTGTGGACATTGCTGGTATGAACATGGGGGTGCAGGTGTCCCGGCGTTTCACTACTCAGTATCTTTGGGATAAATCCCCAGCAGTGCAATTGCTGGGTCATAGGGCAGTTCTATTTTTAACTCTTTGAGGAACCTCCACACTGTTTTCCAGAGTGGCTGCACCAGTTCATGTTCCCACCAACAGTGCAAGAGGGTTCCCCTTTTTCCACATCCTCTCCAACATTTGTTGTGTCCTGTCTTGTTAATTTTAGCCATTCTGACTGGCGTGAGGTGGTACCTCATTGTGGTTTTGATTTGTATTTCCCTGATGGCAAGTGATATGGAGCATTTTTTTCATGTAGCACAGGATTTCAAAGCACAGCACAACAGGAGTTGAGACCAAATGAGAGCTTACACTTGTACAACAATTAACTCTATACTTAAGAAGTAGCATCACTACACTCAGTTTTTATCTGTGGTACCTTTACAATATGCCTATGGCACAGTATTATTATTATACCCATTTCTTAGGCCATAACCGAGGCTTAGAAAGGGTAAGTAATTTATTGAAGGTCACACAGTTATTACAATGTTTTAATGTTACCCACAAGTTTTGTCATTTTGTACCTTTATAACCCATTCTACTTAGACTTATCATATAGTCACTGCCCTACAGTTTAGTCTAAACATCAAATATTTTGTCTTTAAAACTTGGCACTTGTTCCAAAGGCATTAAGTAGTTTATGCTTTACATTATGTGGCTGAAGACTTTTTATTTTACGTTGTTGGATATAAGAAGTGGTAACCCGTATTTTTGAGACATCTCAATCAATTTTAACCTATTAAATGATAACATCAAATTTTTCATGTTTTTTGTTGTTTGGGTAGTTAAAAAGATCACAGAATTTACTTACATATGCTCATGATTCATTTCTGGCTTTACTGTGGTCTGATAGTATTGATGGAGGACGGTTTAAAACATTAATTATCATGCATAGAATAAAGAACTGTTTTTCCTCTCAAATTTTAATTTTAGATTTTTTTAGCCTAAGGAGGTTATGAAGCTTCATGTCTGATATCCAAAACCTTCATGCAAGTCTAACATCAGTAGAGTATCCTTTTTGAAATTGTTTTTAAAATTTCATATGGAAAAGGAGAGAGAGGAATTTATCACCCATTTTTACCTTGTTCGGTTTCTAACCTGTGCCATGCATGTCCCGGTATTACTTACTTTCATTGTATTGGTGTAACAGCCATGAGAAGCAGATTCTAATGAACCCTAGATTTTTCACCAAGGCTCTACAAGGTCAGGGAACTTGCCTAAGCTGATGCCAATGGGAAGAGGCAGGATGGTGACTGGAATCCTGAACTGCCAAGCTTGATGACCCAGGGATTTTTCCATTCCAGTGTATCCCAAAGCATGGATGGCCCAGAAAACTAATTTTAAGAATGATGATAAGTATTACATGAAAATAAGGTTTTCATATAGGCCAAATTAATTTGGGAAACAACAAAGTTAGCCAGAGTTCTTCACTCCAGGAGTTTTTCAGTCTGGATGGTGGCAAGCAAAATTCTAAGATAGCCCCCAACATTACAACCCCTGGGTCCTACATAATCTCCTCCCCTTGAGAAAGTGTGGGATTTGTGAAACTGTTGGGACATTACTCCTATAATTAGACTATGGTATATGGCAAATATGAAGAATCCCAAATCAGTTGACTCAGAATTAATTTAAAAAGCTATTTTCCTGGGTGGGCCTGACTTAATCAGGTGAAAGCCCTTTAAAGAGAAACTGGGATCATCCTGCTGACCGTGAAAAACAAGTAGGCATGTGTAATTACCTATAGAGAGGGCTCTCTCTAGTTGCTGAGGGCCTGAATCCAAACTCCAAAAGGAACTGAATTCTGGCAGTTAGCACATGAACTTGGAAGAGGCCTGAGTTCCAGAAAAGAACACAGCTCAACCAATGCTGTGATATTGCTCGTGTGAAAATCTGTGCAGAAAACCCAGCTAGGCCAAGCCTGGACTTCTGAGCCATGGAAGCTGTGGGCCTTGTTTTATGCTGCTAAGTTTGTGGCAATGTATTATGCAGCGTTGAAAACTAATGTGGAGAAATAACACTTAATTGTCAAGAAATCTTTTCTTTCTAACATTTTTTCCCCAGTGTATCTCGTAAGACTGGTGTTTCTTAGGGCTTCTAGGTGATTCAGTCTGTTAAGCATCGGACTCTGGATTTCAGCTTAGGTCATGATCTCAGGGTCATGAGATCAAGCCCCAAGCTGGGCTCTGCACTGAGTGGGGAATCTGTTGAGATTCTGTCTCTCCCTCTGCCCTCCCCAAATAAAAATGATAAAAATAAAAAAGACTGGTGTTTTGTAAAATTAATTTTTAGGAAATGCTGCATTTTAAATGACTTTCATCTCTCCATTGGAGAAAGAGTAGTAGTCAGCATACAACATTTGCTTCCAGAAACAGACAGACTTTGTTTCAATTAAGAAAAGGGACACGTGCTCCTTTAGGGGACCAGACTCTGCAGGATGAGCACTGAAGCTGATAAAATAACAAGTACAAAGGAAAATGGCAAGGTTTAAGTTTTGCAATGGTTAATTTTCTACATCAACTTGACTGGGGCACAGGGATTTGAATTTGGTTAGGCATTATTTCTGGGTGTGTCTGCAGGGATGTTTCTAGATGACATTAACTGAGTCAGTAGACTGAGTAGAGCAGATTGTCCTCCCCAGCATGGGTGGGCCTCGTTTAATCCACTGAAGGACTGAGTAGAACAAAAGCCTGAGTAAGAAAGAATTGTCTGTCTCTACTCGACTGTCTTCAAGCTGAGACATCAGTCTTCTGCCTTTGGCCTCAAACTTACACTGGAACTTACACCATTGGCTCTCCTGGTTCTCAGGCCCTTGAACTTGGACTATAATTTTGTCATCAGTTCTCCTACATGCCCAACTGGCCAACTGCAGATTTTTGCCTTCTCAGTCTCTGTAATCTTATGAACCAATACATATACACATATGTATATATTTATATTTGTAAATATAATGTATAAATATAACTATTCTGTTGGTTCTGTTTCTCTGGAGAACTATACTGATGTGACTGGGTTCATAGTGATGGAGAGTGGTGGGAACCAAGAGCAATGAGTGGCCACTAGGACAGTTCTTCATATGGTGATGTTTATCCTGGGAAATCATTGCAGTTTGAGGCACTCCCCTTTTCAGCCTGACCAGTTCTGAAATCTAAACCATCATTTCCCTAGATTTGATGAGTGATACTTTCCAAAAACACTGTAGGAATCCAAAATGCCAATAATGTACAATGAAAAGCATAAAAGTCGAAAAGACCATTTTGAGTGGGCCTGATTAGGATATATCCCTCTTGTAAAAAAGCCTCATTTGTGATGGTTTGCATATGAAATTAAAGAGAGAGGAATGCCCCGGTAACTCAGTGTTTGAGCATCTGCCTTTGGCTCAGGGCATAATCACGGGGTCCTGGGATTGAGTCCCACATCAGGCTCTTCATAGGGAGCCTACTTCTCTCTCTCTCTCTCTCTCTCTGTGTGTGTGTGTCTCTCATAAATAAATAAATAAAATCTTAAAAAAAGAAAGAAATTAAAGAGAAAGGGCATATCCTAGATGATTCCTAGGTTTCTGCTGGCAAACCAGATGGCTGGTTGGTGGTAGCCAAGACTGAAAAGGGGACAAAGGTTTAGTAGAGAAGGGTCATTGGTTAAGTCATATTGACTTTAAAAAAAATGTATTTATTTATTCATGAGAGACACAGAGAGAGAGGCCGAGACATAGGCAGAGTGAGAGGCAGGCTCCCTGCAGGGAGCCCAATGCGGGACTCAATCCCAGAACCTCAGGATCATGACCTGAGCCAAAGGCAGATGCTCAACTGCTGAGCTACCCAGGGGCCCCTAAGCCATATTGATCTCAAGATGCCTTTGAGATCTTCAAAAAAGAGATGTCAAAAAAGGCAATTAAATATGTGGTCACTTCTAGGCTAGAAGTATACATATTGTGGACCACCTGCATAAATGTCATCACTGAAGCTATGACCATGGAGGAGATTGTCCAGGGATGGGGGAAAAAAGAAATTCTAAGATTCCAGAGGAATTCCTATAGTTAGTGGGCTGATGGAGGAGGATAAACCTGAAAGGGTGACAAGAATCTTCTGTAAAAGCATAAGATGATGAAGTTTGAGCTCCTACTCGAAGGATAATTAAGCTTCTGACTAAAAATCGTAGGACAGACATTCAGGGATGGAGGGAACGTAATGAACTGAATCACTCAGGACAACGTGAGCAGGGCAGATATACGGAAGAGCAAGTTACACAGTTTGTTGAGCCTGAGAGGGAGACAGAATGACGAAGGAAATGGTTGCCATATGATGAAGAATTTCCAAAGTCGCTGTTAAAGTTTGTATTCACTCAGCAGACATATAGTTTTTAAACTTGGGAGGCTGAGTGTCATGGCTCTGGACATCCTGTCTATACCTTAACTATAGCGCCTTGGCTTTTTCTTTTCATATATGGCTAAGACAGTACTTTCAGATATAAATCTGTGGGTTTTTTTCCCTCTGTATATCGTTCCATTCAAATAGAGATTTGCTTTGTGCTCATTGCCTGTTTTGTTTTTCCATTCATAGAGGCCAGGGGTTGGAAACATAAATTGCCTAGAATCACCAGGCGGGTAATGTAAACAGATGAAGTGCATTGGATGCAGGAAAATCAAGAAACGATGAGGTCTGCGGTCAACTGGAGAGCACTTTTCTCCTTTAAAGGATACGGATTTGAGCTTAAACAGAAATACTGTGCAAGCCACACAAAGCTTGTCTGGGCTGTAGTTACCCCAAGTATTTATATTTATGACCTCAGAATTAAACTTGGAAGAAACAGGTAAAGAAGGTAGCAAAAAATTAAAAGGCACAAAATTTACAGGTTTACTAGAATATGCTAAAGAAGCAAACAAGAGATTGCAGCTGCAACACTCCACACCCTAAGATGGGGGAAATTCCTCCAGACTTGTGGGGGGACACCAAAAGGAGAGTTTAGAGGGTTCCTGAATTCCTCCTGTCTGGGCTGCCAAGGAAGTAACAAGACCTCAAGGCAGTGGCTGTATATGGGCAGACATGATGTCTGCAGACGAGCAAGCAGAAGAGAGCAGAGAGCCTTTACCCTGGAAGGGTCCAGGTGCACAGGGACAGTGAAGCACTCAACAGCAACTCCTTGGGACCCACATATGAATGCAGACCAGAGAACACCCTCTATCCTTAACTTGTTGGCTCTGTGCTCAACCCTGGAAATATAGAGATGGTCACAGTTTAGGCTGAAGTGGTTTTCTTGCTTCTAGAAAAGTTGAGGGACTATGGTGCCTGGGTGGCTCAGTCGGTTAAGCATCTGCTTTTGGCTCAGGTCATGATCTCAGGGTCCTGGGATTGAGGCCCATGTCAGGCTCCCTACTCAACAAGGAGTCTACTTCTCCCTCTGCTCCCAGCTCCATGCACTCTCTCTCTCTTTCTCTAATCAATAAATAAAATGTTAAAAAGAAAAATGAAGAACAGTCAGAAATTAAGCTAAATTGTTTTTCTATTATAAGAATAGTTATGACAAATTTCACCCACCTGAGCCTGAGCCCAAGATTCATATCTGTTTTGTACATCCCAGAGTTTCAGAAGCATTGTGCCAGTGTGCTTAGATAGCCTTCCACCACAAAGAATTATCCAGCCTAAATGTCAATTGTGCAGAGGTTGAGAAAACCTGGGCTTTGTGGAACATCCTGAGAAAAATACTCCCATTACCATATGAAACATATATCCTTAGTCTGTGTAATGATACAGACTCTTCTATAAAATATTTGTAAGATTGGACAGTGAACTTTTTCAAGTCAACTGTTTTATAGCTCTGAATTTCTAGAACTCAGCCCATCAAAGATGCTCAATAATTACCCAATGAACAAAAGATGAAACTATAGCTAGCATTTACTGAGCTCTTACCATGTGTCAGGCACTTCTTTAATATCTGACTTCATAACAACTTGAAATTAGATACTATTTTTATCACTTCATTTTACAGATGAAAATAAGAAGCTTGGAGAGGAAAGTCACTTTCTAGAAAGAAAAGGAGCCAGTACTGGAAACCTTATGTATCTGACTCTAATTTTTGTTTTATTTTCCATCACACGGCACCATATCTCTTTTAACATGGACCCAAATTGTGTTGGCCATAATCAAATTTCCAATTACCCAAATGCTGGAATAAATGCCTTTATAAGCTTCATAAACTACCCTACCCCCCTTTTTTGTTTTGTTTATTGCCACTCTCTAAACTTGCTATTGCTATATGCACATTGAATTTATAAAGTACCATATTAGTCAGGAACATTCTATTTTTTATAGCACAAACATTTCCAGATGCATTTCTGGGATTTATGCATTAATATCATCAGTTGGATGGTGTGTTTCATATTATTTCAGTAGATAAGAAATCCTTAAAGGGAGGCTTGATGATAACAGTGCACAAAGATTGCCACTCCTCTCCCCATTTAAAAAAAATCCATTCTATTATTTGGGGGTGAAATGTAAACCAGCACATTTTCATTTCATTCCCTGCTTATATTGTTCTCTCAGTAACTTTTTTCAGGAGGGAAAAAAAAGTTAACTGAGATGGGGAAAATTCAATAGCAATGTACAGTAGACTCTGAAGAATGTATACTGTCACTTACCACCATTTGGCTGTCTGATGGTTGATTGCTTTCTGAAAGCTTTAAGAACAGGAGATCAATATGCTGCAAAAGTCTGTTTTAGCATTGTGAGAACTTTTACCACACTCTGGTGCTATCAGCAGGTGGCTGGAATAGACTAATCCTGCAAATAATTTGTTAAAACAAAAAAAACAACCCTTCCACATTTGCTACCACCTGGCCCCAATCTACCTTTCCCAACTTATCTTTGTCCCCACCTACATGCTGACCTCATCATACCAAATATTACTGAATGAATGTGCCCTAAATATTCACCTTCTAGGATGTTCAGATCTATTGGTCTCGAGTATTCTACTCTCCTAAGTGAAGACCAATTAGTTCTTCAAAACCAAATTTGAATGCCATGTCATCCGTGAGGCTTCTCCTCAGCTGATTCTCTCTGACCAGCCATCATTCATTCATTCAGTCATTCACTCACTCAACAAAGATTTCCTTAGCTCTGTATCAGGTACTGTTGAGAAAGTAGCAAAGAACAGAGATGGTTCCAGCCCTACATGGAGCTTGTATCTTAAGCAAATCCAGGAAAAATTAATTACTGCCTTCCTTGGATTCCCACACTGTTGCTTTTTGTTCTCTACTTGTATTCTATTATGTCATTGTTTTTCACTATGGGCACACCCCTAAACATCATGGGCAATTCAATATCTTATTTGTATTTTTGTTCCCACAGTCACATACAGTCCCTCCTACACATGTTATACTTAATCAACTTGCGTGTGGGAGAATCAGATTTTTCTATGTGATACCTCAGAAAAACCTAGTAGAGGAATAAAAGACTCCTATGGTTTTAAACAATTTCCAATGCCAATCTCTCCCTTTTCTTCAACCATTGTTCCAGATTTGTAGTAGAAAAATAAGGAAACAGAATTGTCCATATAAGAGGACTTACAGTTTTAACCATGGTTCCTTCTGGTTTTAACCACCCCAGGATTTAACCTCATTTCATTCTAGACTGGTGCTATCCAATACATCTGGCCGTTGAGCATCCGAAGTATGGCTAGTCTGAGTTGAGATATGCTGCTGGTGAAATCCGTGGATATCTGATAAATACTTTTGTATTTAATACATATCAATATGTAATATTTTAATCATATTGGATTAAATAAACTGTATTATTAAAATTAATTTTACTTGTTTCTTTTTACTTTTTAAAATGTAAAAGGTTTGCTATTAGAAAATTTTAACTGCCTTTGTGGCTGGCAGTATACTTCTATTGCTATATATTTCTACTGGACAAGATGTTCTAGATTCTTGCCCTCTACTGAGAGGCAATTCTGACCTAGAACAATTCCTTTTGGGAAGCTCCTATATCCTTCTGGTGTTTGGGGTAAAAGTCCTTCATGCTGGCATTTTTTATATCTACCTTGTTTTACCTGGTACCTTGGTGTCCTAACGTAGTATCTACTACACAAAATACAAGGGCCTGATTCTTCCCTTTGTTTTCCCCAAGACTCTTCCTGTCAGCTCTGCAAGGGCTTCCTAGTTTTCCTCTTAGAAATATCTGGTTTTACATGTTATCTGTGTCTTTCCCTGGGGTAGTCTGTCTGTTTTTTCACTTAACCTTAATGGTAGAAGAGCTGCAAATGGGGGAGACCAGCTCCCTCCCAGGAAGTAAAATACAGTTTGGTATTTGAAATAGGTATTTCCTCCACATTTATTAATTGATTAAATGAAAAATTTTAAGACCCTGAGCCATATTGCAGTTCATATCGTGGGAAATGAAACTTGACTTTATTATCCTTCTCATGGCCCAAAAGCATGGGAGGAAACCATGTTTTCTTACTGTACAGCTCCTACTCTTGCAATGCTACAGGATTTTTCAGAGATAGAATGTTGCGGTAAGCCTCACAAGGATACAGCTTTTTTGAAAAATAAGGAAACAGAATTGTCCATACAAGTCCACTCAGTGGGTAAATATTAGTTTTGTGGACCCAGAATGACTTACCCAGTACCCAGTTATTCATAATTTTCCTAGGATTTAAAATCTCAAGCCATGAAAATTCTCCTGCAAAAAGACGAAATGAAGGGATCTCCTGTAGGATTACTTGTTGCACATAATTCATGCCTCTCAGGGGGTTTCAACTCAATACAGTGACACAGGAAGATCCTGATGATTTCCTCAGAAGAAAACCTAAACCTGGCTGAGTGATGAATATACACTGGGTCAATGAGAAGAAAACCACACTGAAGCAAGTAGGAGAAGTTGGGACACACTTTCTCTATTATAGATCTTCTGGGTATTGCAACCCAAGACAAGGAGAAAACTCAAAACCTGGATTTCCTTTCCAAGGACCAAAGGGTTTGACTTCCACATGAAGAACCTCAGCTTTTAGGACCTGTGCTTGAGACATGACCCCTAAAACATCTTACTTTGGAAATGAATAGAATTTGTGTCTTAAGACCTATAGGATTGTAGTGATCTGAGAGAGGTCCCAAAGGGTCTAGGCTCTTGGACTTGCCCTCCCAAGGACTCAGCTCAGTACCTCAGATTGCACCCAGACTTAAAGTGAAGAAAGCTCATCTACTTATATTGAAGTCTCAGCCAGAAGAGCAGGCATCTAATTTAGCACACACATCTAAGAGCCTTATGCAACACTCTGCAGGAGTGGAGACTGGCATTGTCCAACTTGGCACTCTCCCTCTGCTTTATGCCAGTGTCTCCCAAAAAAGAGAGTATATACTTGTCTGGTGTCCCAGTTTTTGCAACTGCTGCCCAAGGGGACACTGCCAGATCACCTGATCAATGGAACTTATGCTAGTGGTCCTACAGGAGTACATATATTTGCATACTTTAAAAAGTTGCTACCTGAGGATCCTGCTTCCAAACAGCCTGAATCTAAGGGCTGAGATAGTTTTCCTGAGGGACACTAACAGATCTTGGCACATCCACATAATTAAAAGCTATTAACAATATAATAGGCCACTTGGACAAGCACAAAGATTTGAGAGATGATGAGTGGGGCAGGGTTAAATGATAAGGATCACCTCATATGTAAGGTCATTCCTTCAAGACTGGGAGAGGTGGTGGTTTTATTTACTGTATAGAGACCTACAGAGAGTCAAGCAAAATTAAGAAATGGAGAACTATGTTCCAAATGAAAGAATAAGAAAAAAATTTCAAGAAAAAACCTTAATGGAATGGAGACAAGTAATTTATCTGATAAGGAATTCAAAATAATAGTCATAAAGTTGATCACTGAACTAGGGAGAAGAATGGGTGAATATAGTAAGAACTCCACAAAGAGATGGAAAATATAAGAAAGTACCAGGTAGAAGCCACAGAGCTAAAGAATACAATAACTCAACTTAAAAATATACTAGACGGGTTCAACATCAGACTAGATGAAGCAGAAGAAGGAATTAATTGACCTGAAGACAAGGCACTGGAACTCACCCAAAGTAGCAACAAGAAAAAAGAATTTTGCAAAGGTAAAGATAGCTTAAGGGGCTTATGCAACAGCTCAAACAGATTAATCGTCACCTCATGAGAATCCTAGAAAGAGAGAGGGGGCAGGGATCAGAAATCTTATTTGAAGAAATAATGGATGAAAACTTGTCTGATCTGGGGAAGGAAACAGACATCCAGATCCAGGAATCTCAGAGAGTTCCAAATAAGATGAAACTAAAAAGACTCACACAAAAAGACATTTATAATTTTTTGAGAAGAACTGCTAATTAAAAAAAAAGATAAACTGCTAATTTTTATTTAATATTGACTCTAAAATTTAAAGCATGATAAAGAGTTGGAGACTAAAAAGTAAGGAAAGGTTATATATAATTTTATATACTATATCTATCTATGTATCATTACATTACAATAAAACAAATAAAAAGAATAGCCTTCCTATTCTATTCTGATAGTGAAATGGGTGGTCAAAAGGTACAAACTTTAATTTATAAAATAAATAAGTCCTGGGGCTATAATGTACAACACAGTTTCTATAATTAATAACATTATATTGTATATTTGAAAATTGCTAAGACAGTAGATGTTAAAAATTCTTATCATAAGAAAAACTTGTAACTATGTGACATGTGATCATTTAATATATATATACTATATATATATACAGACATATATATGACATATAATAATTAAAATGTCAAAAAGTTAAAGGCAAGGAGAGAAAACTAAAACAAGCAAAAGGCAAACCACTTCTTATGTACAAGGAAACCCCTCAGATTATCAGCAAATTTTTTGGCAGAAACTTTACAAGCCAGAAGAAAGTAGCATGATATAGTCAAGGTGCTTAAAGGAAAACTCCAAGCCAAGAATACCTAGAAAAGTTATCATTGAAAATTGAAGGAGAGATAGTTTTCCAGACAAGCAAGAGCTAAAGGAATTCATCACCACTAAATCAGCCTTACAAGAAATGTTAAAGGGTCTTCCTTAAGCAGAAAAGAAGAATTAAAACCAATTACTAATTGGTAATGAGAAAATATATGAAAGAATAAATGTTATTGGAAAGGTAAATATTAGTAAAGGTAGTAGATTAATCTCTTATAAAGCTAGAATGAAGGTTAAAAGGCAAAAGTGGCACAAAGAATTATAAATACAATAACTAGTTAATGGATATACAAGCAAAATGTGACATCAAAAACACAAAGCATGGGAAGGGAAGTAAAAATGTTGAGCTTTACAATGGGATCAAATATAAGTTACAAATTAAAATAGACTATTAGAGATATAAATTGTTATGGATAAGTTTCATGGTAACCACGAAACAAAAACCTATAGCAATATACAAACAACAAATAAAAAGGAATATCAGCATACTACTAAAGAATGTCATCAAACCACAAAGAGATCAAGAGAAAAAGGAATATAAAAGAACTATGGTAACAGCTAGCAAACAATTAACAAAATGGCAATATGTACATACTTATCAATAGTTATGTTAAATATAAATGGATGAAACTATCCAATCAAAAGGCATAGAGTGGCTAAGTAGGGTTTTTTTGGTTGGTTTTTGTTTTTTTGTTTTCTTAAGGCCCATCTATATGTTGCCTATAGGAGACTAACCTCAGAAGTAAGGATACAGACAGAGAGTGAAGGGATGAAAAAAATATTCCATGCAAATGGAAATCAAAAGAAATCTGGAGTCACTTTACTTTGACAAAATAGACTTTAAAACAAATACTGTGATAAGAAATAAAGATAGGCATTACATAACAATAAAAAGATAATCCAAGAAGATATTTGTCAATATTGATGCACCCCATACAGAAGCACCAAAATATATAAAGCATTTAAAGGAAATATTAATAGACTTAAAGGGAGAAATAAACAGCAATAGAATAATTGTAGGATATTTTAATACCCAACTTACATCAAAGGATAAATTATTCAGACAAGAAATCAATAAGGAAACACTAGCCTTAAATAACACATTTGGCCAGAAGGAATTAACAGATGTATATGTAATGTTTCATCTAACAGCAATAGAATGCACATTCTTCTTAAGTGCACATGGAACATTTTTCAAGATAAATCGTGTTAGGCCACAGAAGAAGTCTTAATAAATTTAAGAAGATTTCAGTCATATCAAGAATCTTTTCTGACCACAATGGTATGAAATAGTCAATCATAAGAAAAAAAACCCTGAAAAAATCATAAATATATGGATATCAAGCAACATGCTGTCAAACAACAAATGGGTCAATGAAGAAATTAAAGGAGAAACAAAATACCTCAACACAAACAAAATGGAAATACAACTTACTCAAATATATAAGATGCAGCAAAAGCAGCTCTAAGAGGGAAGTTCATAGCAACAGGACCACCTCAAAAAACAAGAACATTTTCAAATAAACAATCTAACTGTATACGCCAGGGAACTAGAGAAAGAAAAAACAAAGCCCAAAGTTAGTAGAAGGAAAGACACAATGAAGATTAGAGCAGAAATAAATAAAACAAACTAAAAAGACAAGGGAAGATTGATGAGACTAAGAACACATTCTTTAAAAAGATAAATAAAATTGACAAGGTTTTATCTAGACTCCACCAAGAAAAGAGAGGACTCAATAAATAAAAATCAGAAATGAAAGAGATGTTACAACTGATACTAAAGAAATACAAAGGATTATAACAGACTACTATGAACAATTATACAATTAAGCAAATTGGGCAAGCCAGAAAAAGTAGATGAATTCCTAGAAACATACAATCTATCAAGACAGAATCATGATGAAATAGAAAATCTAAACAAACTAATTAGTACTAAGAAGACAGAATCAGTAATCAAAAACCTACCAGCAAACCGACATTCAAGACCAGACAGCTTCATTGATGAATTATACCAAACATTCAAAGGAGACTTAACATCAATCTTTCTCAAACTCTTCCAAAAAATGAAAAAAGAGGAAACTTCTCCAAATTTATTTTATGAGACCCTGATACTAAAAGCAAACAAGGATGCACAAGAAAAGAAAACTACAGACCAATATATCTGATAAACATAAAAGCAAATCTCCCCAGCAAAGTATTAGCAAGCCAAATTCTACAACACAATAAAATGATCATACACTATGATAAAGTGGTCTTTTTTTTAAATTTATTTTTTATTGGTGTTCAATTTGCCAACATATAGAATAACACCCAATGCTCATCCCATCAAGTGCCCCCCTCAGTGCCCGTCACCCAGTCACACCCCCTCCCCCGCCCACCTCCCTTTCTACCACCCCTTGTTCGTTTCCCAGAGTTAGGAGTCTGTCATGTTCTGTCTCCCTTTCTGATATTTCCCACTCGTTTTTTCTCCTTTCCCCTTTATTCCCTTTCACTATTTTTTATATTCTCCAAATAAATGAGACCATATGTTTGTCCTTCTCTGATTGACTTATTATGCTGAGTGAAATAAGATAAAGTCTTTATTCAAGGGATAGAAGTATGGTTCAACACCTGCAAATCAGTGTCAAATACCACATTAACAAAACAAAGGACAGCAATTATGATCATCTCAATCGATTCAGAAAAAGCATTTGACAAAATCCAACATTTATTTATGGTAAAAACTATCGACAAAGCGGATATCGAGGGAACATATCTCAGCATAACGAAGACCATATATAACAAGATAACATCACACTCAATGGCCTTTCATCTAAGATCAGGAAAAAAACAAGGATGCTCACTCTTGCCACTTCTATTCAACATAGCACTGGAAGTCCTAGCCAGGACAATAAGGCAAGAAAAAGAAATAAAAGTTTCCACATTGAAAAGGAAGAAGTAAAACTGTCTCTATTCACACATGATGTGACGTTATATAGAGAAAACCCTAAAGACTCCATGAAAAAACTAAGAGTGATAAATGGAGTCAGCAAATTTTCAGGATTCAAAATAATATATAAAAATCCGTTGTGTTTTCATGCACTAATAGTGAAGTATCAGAAAGAGAAAGCAAGCAAGCAATCCCATTTGCAAGTGCATTAGAAAGAAGAAGAAGAAGATACCAAGGAATAAATTTAACCAAGGAAGTAAAAGACCTGTATATTGAAAACTACAAGAAATTAATGAAAGAATTTCAACACACAAATAAATAGAAAGATATTTTATGCTCATGGATTAGAAGAACCAATAACATTAAAATGACCACACTATACAAAGCAATCAACAAATTCAGTGAAATCCCTATCAAAATCCCAACTGCATTTTGCAAAGAAATGGGACAAGAGATCCTAAAATTTATATGGAACCACAGAAAAACCCCAAATAGCCAAAGTAATTTTGAGAAAGAAGGGCAAAGATGGAGGCATCATGCTCTCTGATTTCAAACTATACAAAACAATAGTAATTAAAACATTATTGTATTGACATAAAAAACAAAAATATAGAAAAATGGAACAGAATAAGAGGGCCTAAAAATATATTTCAATTAATTTACAACACAAAGGCCAAGAATATGCAATGAGGAAAGAACATTCTCTTCAATAAATTGTACCGGGAAAACTGCACAGCCACATGCAAAAGAAAGACCTGGACCACTGTCTTACATTATATACAAATACTAACTAAAAATAGATTGGGGGCTTACATGAAAGACCTGAAATTCTAAAACTCCCAGAAGAAAACACAGGTGGTAATCTCCTTGATTTAGGTCTTGAAATTTTTTTTGAATCTGACAAAAGCAGAAGCAACAAAAGCAAAAATAAATAAGTGAAACTCCGCATTACTGAAAAGCTTCTGCACACTGAAGGAAACCATCAACAAAATGAAAAGGCGACTTACTTAATGGAAGATAATATTTGCTAATTATATATCTTGTAAGGGGTTAATATCCAAAAACTACAAAGAATTATATAACACAATAGCAAAAAAACAAAAAATCTGACCAAAAAATGGGCAAATTTGAACAGATATTTTCTCAAAGACATACAGATGGCTAACAGACACATGAAAAGATCCTCAACACCATTAATCATCAGGGAAATGCAAATCACAACCACAATGAGATATTACTAGTCAGAATGACTAGTATGAAAAAAAAAAAAAGAAAGAAGTGTTGGGCAGGATGTGGAAAAAAGGGAACCCTTGCACACTGTGGGTGGGAATGTAAGTTGATGCAGCCACTATGGAAAACAGTATGGAGGTTCCTGAAAAAGTTAAAAATAGAACTGCCATGTGATCCAGCTCTTCCAACTTCAGGATATTTATCTGAAAAAAATTAAAACATAACTCAAAAAGATATATGCACCCCTCTGTTCATTGTAGCTGTATTTCCAATAGCAAGATATGGAAATAACCTAAGTGTTCATAAATGGATGAATGGATAAAGAAAATATTGTATATATAAACAATGGAATATGGTTCTGCCATAAAAAAGAATGAAATCTTGCCATTTTCAACAACATAGAACTTGAAGACATTTTGCTAAATGAAATAAGCCAGACAAAGAGAAATATGTGATCTCTCTTGTATGTCGAATCTGAAAAAAGAGAACAAAACAAACAAAACAAAAACAGAAATTAAACTTATAGAGAGCAGAGAACAGATTGGTAGATGCCAGGGGAAGGGAATGAGGGATGGGAGGAATACATAAAGAGGGTACAAATATATTTTAAACATTTTAAAAGGAAAAACAAAACACAATTCAATATGAAATATTTCCTTTATTCAATACTCCACTCATCATGAGGTTATACTGCACACAGGCTGTCATTATTAAAGCTTCCTGGATGAATCCTTTTGAAAATATTGCTAAGAAAAATCTTTATTGTATTTCATAAAATGTCAAATGATTGTCTATAGATGATTGCCTTGCCCTTTTAATTCCTAATGCATAGTACTATCATCAAGCTGGATCCCCCCCACCTCCCCGCCCCTGCATTGTTGTTTATTCCATTTGCCTCCTTGGCAAACATGACTGCTGTTATTTTCCTCAAATGAGTTTAAATTGTGAATTACATCAGTTCATCACAGCCAAACCTCTTCTTGATTGCAGAACTCAAATGTCCCCCCTCTAAATTAAAATGAAATTCGTAAAATGCTGCCAACTGTTTTTCCAACTCTTCCAGAATGGAATATATCCAAAATGCTATGGAGCATTCTGATAGATTACACCACATTAAGATACATAAACATTTAAAATCACTTACATCTTATTTGCTGTTTGGGGGAAACTTTTATATTGAGTCATGGAGGTGGTGGGTGAGGATGAATGTCTATCTGTTGATTGCTGTTTGTGTTCCTTGGAAGGTACGGATGACTTTTGTGAATTTTCAGAGTACACCACTGAGATTTCTGTCAATTGTGATTAGGTACCAGAGGCTGCATTGCCTATGAGAGAGGACAGAGATGTTAGGGATGGCCATTTAAAAATATTAACAGTTTATTTTTTTAGAGCAGTTTTATTCAGAGCAAAATTGAGAGAAAGACACTGAGATTTCCCATATACTCCTTATCCCCACTCTGGAAAACAGTATGGAGGTTCCTCAAAGAGGTAAAAATAGAGCTACCTTAAGACCCAGCAATTGCACTACTAGGTATTTACTCAAAGGACATAAAAACACAGATTTAAAGGGGTACATGCATCCTGATGTTTATAGCAGCATTACCAGCAATAGCCAAACTATGGAAAAGAGCCCAAATGTTCATCAACTGATGAATGGATAAAGAAGAGGTATATATATATATATATATATATATATATATATATATATATATATATATATAATGAGTAATATTAGAATATTACTCATCCACCCAAAAAAGTGAAATCTTGCCATTTGCAATGACATGTATTATCTAGATTGTATTATGCTAAGTGAAATAAATCAGTCAGAGAAAGATGAATACTATATGATTTCATTCAAATGTGGAATTTGAGAAACAAAACAGATGAACATAGAGGAAGAAAAAAGAGAGAAGGAAGCAAATCATAAAAGACTCAAGTATAGAGAGCAAAGTGAGGGTTGATGAAGGAGAGTGGGGTGGGGGATGGGCAAAAGACAGGATGGGTATTAAGGAGGGCACTTATGATGAGCACTGGGTGTTGTATGTAAGTGATGAATTACTAAATCCTACTCCTGAAATTAAAAAAAATAAGTAAATAAATAAAATACATTTTTAAAAATGTCAGTACATGTCTTGCTAGATTTGGAGGGCAGCCTAACAAATGTAAAGCATTTCAACCAGTCTCTCAACAATGAAACTGTTGTGAGGATCCACAAAACAACAGTATCCAAGCATCACATAAACAAGGTCCATGGTCTTGGATTTCATGAACTAAAAGAAATTTCAAATTTTGTTTTGATGGAGCTGAAAGCAAGCTGACAAACTTTCATCTTGTTAAGTGAAGACAGTGAGGAAGAATGCCAAGCCAATGGTCACTGACTCTTATCATTTCATTTAGAAGAAATAAATTTTGTGACAATAAAAAAGGAAGAGCATAATCTAAGAAACAACACTATCCTTTAAATTTTTTTTTAATTTATTTATGATAGTCACACAGAGAGAGAGAGAGAGAGAGGCAGAGACATAGGCAGAGGGAGAAGCAGGCTCCATGCACCAGGAGCCCGACGTGGGACTCGACCCTGGGTCTCCAGGATCGCGCCCTGGGCCAAAGGCAGGCGCCAAACCGCTGTGCTACCCAGGGATCCCATATATATGTGTATATATATATATATATATTTTTTTTTTTTAACCATCCTTTAAATTAAATGAATCCAGCTTCGTGAAAAAAGTCCTCACTTTTTTCATTTCACTTTGAATGGTAAACAAATTCATCTGAAGCAGGCCCTGCTTGAACTGATGAATCTTTAGGGAAGCCTGGAACCCCTTTCCTTGTTGATTATTGTAAGCCATGTTTCTCTCCTGTGGCTGGGCTCCTCTTGTTTTCTGAAAGATCGACCTGTCAGTCTTATTAGGGAAATATGATGACAGTGAGGCTTTTTCTTCCTCTATAGAGGTTGAGTTTAAATTCCCCTCTTTCAAATGTGTGCCTGTCAGGCTTTGGTGCTTTTGGATCTATTTTCAGTGGCTTTCCATCTGACCTGAAAACACACATATGGTTGCTTGTTCACTGATGTTCCCATCTGTACAGCTCGGCTTATATTCTCAGATTCAACACACTTTATTTTCTCTTCTCATTTTCAGAATATTGCACATGAACTCCCTGAAAATGTTATCATTTTTAGCTTGTTTATGATTTTTTTTTTAGAAATGATGGTGGCTGCAGGCATTAATTTCTGCTCCACATTTTGCAAGGATTCTCTCCTTTAATTTTTTAGGTAATAAATCCTACAAAGTTGCACCATCGGTTTAGCATATGTATCAACAGAATAGTTCATTCTGTAACCATGGAAAAACACATGGGATTGTCTCCTTAATAGTGGAATACTTGCAGGAAGACTGTCATATTGTTATAGAATTAGAATTCTGTACTAAAAAATAGCCTTCTTGATAATATATAGACTAAGATCCTTAGTGTCAGGTAAGAAAATTAATATCCAAAGATGGGAAAAATTTACCATTGGTCACATGGAGAGTTAGACTTTGGAAAAATGACTCAAAATCATGTTGTAAATGATATTGTTATTGACTGAGCCATTAAAAATGTTTGTTATTCTAGAATTATTTAACTAGTATCGTACTTACGGTTTTGGGTTATGGCCCATCTACAATATAAGTGTGATTGTCCTGAGACTTAAGGATATTGATTGACATGAATCTGGGTTGAGAGTCATAGAACAGAGTCAAGAAGAGAAATAGCCAATGAAACATAAATGTTATATTTGTACCCTGACCCCAGTTCGTGGTTAAACATTAAGCACACACTGGCTGTTCACTGCATAAAGGAGGCAGTATCTGGTAATGGCTAACGTTCTGAACTTTAGTGCTAGAAAAAAACAGAGTTTGAGCCTTAGCTCCAAAACTTATTTGTATGAATTTCAAAAATTTGTTTAATCTCTCTAAGTCTTAGTTTCTAATCTCTGAAATAATAATATTAACTTCAAGGTGTCACAACAGTTAATACTATGATAGTAAACAAGTAGAATGTGAATTCTTATTGGAGTAAGGCTATATCTAGAAGGCTACTGCTCTGAGAAATTTTTGTACAAGCAGGATTCTAACAGAACTTTGTAAAGTGAAAATTAGGTGATCAGATATGACAAAATTGTAGGGAGAATTGTGTAAGAATTGTGAACAGGACGAAATGTATCATGGAACCATACAGGTTGATTTATGACGTCATACATTACAGTATATGGTATTTGAGGATACATGACAGGGCATGGCAAACTATAACCCATGAGTCTGCTGCCTGTTTTTGTGAATAAAGTTATTTTTTAAAGATTCATTTGTTTATTTGAGAAAGAAAGAGAGGGAGAACATGAAGGCAGAGGCAGGGAGCAGAGGGAGAAGAAGAGAGAGAATCTCAAACAGACTCCTTGCTGAGCACAGAGCCCCAAATGAAGCTCTATCTCATGACACAGAGATCATGACCTGAGCCAAAATCAAGAGTCAGACACTTAACTGAGCCACCTAGGCACCCCTTTGTAAATAAAGGGGTTATGTTATTGGAACATAACTATGTCCATTTATTTAATATCATCTATTGTTACACTGCTTTTGTGCTACCAAGGCAGAGTTGAATAGTCATGATAGAGACAATATGACCCACAAAACCTAAAATATTTAATATTTGGGCACTTACAGAAAATGTTTTCCAATTCCTGGTATAAAATGATGCTGATGCTACAGGTTCACTTTCTTTTTTACTGGGAAGGCAGCAAAGCAACCAGCATTTGCTCCTCAGTGTTCTGCATATACTAAGCAACCTATACATTCTGTAGTGTGTTTATACTTTCAATTTCCTTTAACTTTAGTAAAAATAAATACAGAGAATAGTAAGGTACCCAAAGTACCATCTAACATGGGTTATGTAAAGAGCCAATTGCATTCCTAAAACCTGATTTGTGAAATTTCTTTTCCAGCACAAATCTTATTGACTTAGCTCAGTGGTTCTCATCCTTGAGACGGCTGGGCCCCAGCACCCCCAGACTTCTGATTCAATACATCTAGTGTGGGGCCTGAGAATTTGCATTTCTACCAAGTCCCCAGGTGATGTTGATGCTGCTGGTTTGCAAACCACCATTTAAGGAATACACATGTGTGGACTGTGCACAGGTTGATTGGATTGCGATCTCTACAAGGCCCTGGATGTATGCATTTTATTCACTGAAGTGTGTTCATCCTCTGTCACAGTGCCTGGCTCATCTTTACCCAGCACTCAATACATGTTTATCAAATGGTTGAGTACAAAGGTACTATCTGTTCTACAACCATTAGGAACTGATGAATCCTTAGAAAGGACATCTAGTAGGAACCTGCTCAGGAGGAAGAGCCTTGTTGAGGTGTGAGCACAAGACAAAATTTCACCTGGATTACATCTGGACACTCATCTGGTGTGTATACCCAAGTCCTTCACAGATATATGAACAACTCTATTGCAAAAAAATGGGCACCCACTTGCAATTTTCCTCTCCATGAATGCTGCTTTGTGAGCTAGACCAGGGGTCAACAAACTTTTTCTTAAAGGACCAGATCATAAGTATTTCAGGCTTTGCAGGCGAAGAGGCAAAATTGAGGCCATTATATAGATACTTATACAAGCATTTAAAGTGCAATCCTTTAAAACTATTCTTAGTTTGAGGACCATTGAAAGATGGGCAGCTGGCTGGATTTGGCCTCAGGGGCTGTACTTTGCCAGTCCTTGAGTTAGAAAAGAAGATGGGAGGGATATTAGGATGGAGAAAAGTTCTGAGGGGTAGGAAAAAAAAGTTAGAAAGGCAAAACCTAAATAGAAATTCATTTTATTCTTCTCCTTGGGCCTGCTGTAGACACTGGCATCTAGTGCTGCAATAAACATAACATTATGTAGCCAATTTCGAGTTTAACTCAGCTGAGCTCATTATCTCAGTTACTGGTCTAAGTAATCTGATACAGCCAACAGCTCTGCTTCAAAGCATGGATGAAGAAAATGCATGCTCTACTTCATTATCACAGATATATCCGGTCCTTTGCATCTGTTTGCAGGCTGCCATGGCTGAGAAAGCTGCCTGGTGCACCTCAGAATCCATTGCGCATGGTGCATCATCCCACCTCAGAGCCTGTCTGTGCCTGGGTGCGTATGCTCACTACTGTTCACACATCCATATTCGCCCTTTTCCCACTCACATCTTTAGTGTCCTGGAAGCACCTGGTGGAGTCCAGCAAAAACACAGGTGGCTGCCAGTCATGGTGAATCGTGTCCAATAGGTGAGAAACTTGGCTCCAAGGCTCTATCACTGGCTAGGTCAGTTTCTGCAAAGATTATTGAAAAACACAAATCCTGCTTGGAACCCCTTGTGGTATGCTCTGAAAGACAGACTCTTTTCACTTTGTTTTTATTATTGACATCATTGCCAATCCAGGTTGGTTTCCTGGGTAAGTAGATTCTAAGAGATTAGGACACAGGAAGTTTATTGGGTGCTACCCTTCGGATCAATACCTGTTAGGTAGTGAAAGAAGTGGGATTGGTAAGAGAATAACTTCTAGAGGGGCTTGAGGAGTGAACAGTCAGTAGCCAACCTTCTCAGCATCTTAAGGAATGAATATTTCAGTTTTATGTCTGGGAAGCACATCACAACCTCCACTAAATATTTTTCTAATTAATTTTTTCCAAAAAATTAAAGTAATATATTTCCACACATATTTCTATATATATATCTCTAAGCAATAAGGACATATTTTAAAAAATATACACATAATACCAAGATCATACTCAAGTTTAACTATTAATAATTCAGGTTCCAATTGTCTTGTATATATCATAACTATATAACTATGCACCACTATATATGCCTATATATCATACAACTATATATAATTGTATAACATATCAGATAACTACATATAGTTACACATAATTAGTTAATTTGCGATTTGTTTGATTTGGGGCTTAAGTAAGGTCCATAAATTATAATCAATTGATATCTCCTAAATCTCTTTTATTTTTTTTTAAGATTTTATTATTTATTCGTGAGAGACACAGAGAGAGAGGCAGAGATGTAGACAGAGGGAGAAGCAGGCTCTCTATGGGGAGCTCGATGTGGAACTCCATCCCAGGACTCTGGGATCATGCCCTAAGCCCAAGGCAGATGCTCAACCACGGAGCCACCCAGGCATCCTTCTTAAATCTCTTTTAATCTGTAGGTTTTCTTTCATTTTTTTCTTAAAATTTATTCGTGGAATAAACTTGGCAAACCTCTGTCTTACAGAGTTTCCCACAATAAATCTTCATTTAAAATAAGACTTCATGATTATGAAAGTAACAAATGTACATTACAGATAATTTAGAAAATACAGAAAAGTATAAAGAAGAAAAAAAATAACCTTCTTGAAACCTTTCCGATGGATTAACACTGAAAATATATGGGCACATTTCTTTACAACAGTGTTTCCTAAAGTCCGTTCTGCTCCCATGATATGCCCCTCCAAAACAGGATCAGCCGCTGTACTGGTTTTCTATTGCTGCTGTAACAAATTTCCACAAACGTAATAGTTTGAGATACCATCTACTTTTTATCCCATAGCTCTTTCAAAACTGCTTCTGGTCAGAAGTTTCATGAGCTGAGCTGGGTCCTCTGCTTAGGGACTCACAAGGTTGAAATCAAGGTGCTAGCTGGTTGGGCTCATAGCTGAAGTCTCTGAGGGTATGGAGTGGTGGGTAGAGGGGGTAGGAAATCTCCTTTTTGACTCACTCAGATTGTTGGGAGAATTCAGTTCCATGTGGTTATAGGATGGAGGATCCTATTTCTTTGCTGGCTTTCAGCCAGGGATCAGTCTTAGCTTTGGGGGAAGGAGATAGAAGAGCTATCTTGAAACATTCATTGGAGTGTACCATGGAAGAAGGCTTATGCTGGTTTTGGAGAATCCTTAAACAACAATCCTTAAACTCTAGCTTTCATTAGCACTACTTGGGAAGATTCTTAATGTAGATAGATCCCTAGGCTCCATCTGCAGGAGATTCCAATTCAGTAGGTGGGAAGTAGGGACACGAAGTTGAATTTTATTTTTTTTTTGAAGATTTTATTTATTTATTCATGAGAGACACAGAGAGAGAGAGAGAGAGAGAGAGACAGAGACAGACAGAGATAGAGATAGAGAGAGATATATATAGGCAGAGGGAAAAGCAGGCTCCATGCAGGGAGCCCAATGCAGAACTCGATCCTGGGACTCCAGGATCATGCCCTGAGCCAAAGGCAGGCACTTAATCACTGAACCACCCAGGAGTCCCATGAAGTTGAATTTTAAACAAACTGCACAGCTGATTCTGATACATGAATTTCAAGGAACTTATTCATAGGTTTGTTTATACATTTATTCATTAAAGATTCATTGAATATCCACAATACACCAGGCACTATAATAAGTTTGGAGATACAGCAGTGAATAAAATGGACCAGTTTCCTGACCTCAAGGGGCTTATATTTTATTTATTTATTTATTTATTTATTTATTTATTTATTTATTTATTTATTTTTATTTATGATAGTCACACAGAGAGAGAGAGAGAAAGGCAGAGACACAGGCAGAGGGAGAAGCAGGCTCCATGCACCGGGAGCCCGACGTGGGATTCGATCCCGGGTGTCCAGGATCGCGCCCTGGGCCAAAGGCAGGCGCCAAACCGCTGCGCCACCCAGGGATCCCAAGGGGCTTATATTCTAAAGAGGAAAGATAGACTCTGAATAAGTATGTTAGGAAAATATGTAGTATGTCAGGTAGTGAAATAGAGAAAATAAAAAGCAGGAAGAGTGTTGCAGGGAGGGAGATGAAGCTGTTTTTCAAATGGGTGATGTTAAAAGAAACAGCTAAATGAAGGGAGAAGGAGAGCAAGCCATGTGGCTTCTGCAGGAAGCAAGCTCCACTCAGATCAGCAAGTGCAAAAAACTTAGGGAAGTGTATGCCTGGAAAGCTTAAGAAATAATAAGACACCAGGATGACCTTGGAGACTGAGCTGGGGGGAGAAGAGCTGATGCTTTTGGGTGAGTTGAGATACCCCGTTAATACAACAAGACCAGGAGGGAGGACAGAGTCCTTTGGAAAAGCAATGGGTATGCATATTCCAAGAAGAAAGCACTTTGAGTCAATTTGGGGAGGTTATGTTCAAGTATGTTGATATGTCTGTTACAGGGAGAGTTCAAATACCTAACTGGGGATTGAACCAAGCCACTGGGTCTTGAACCTGGCTGAACCTTGGGGAAGTAGAAGTGGACATCTGCTCTCCACCTGTATCCTTGCCCTATTCTCTATTCTTTGTACATGGATTCTTGTCTTTGATAAATTATCACTCTACTATTTGCATTTTTGATGGGATTGATAATTGAATGGTCTGTCCTTCCCTGACCAAAAAGTACGAATGTGACTCGGGTTAGGTCAGTCACACTCTTTCCCAGTGGAGTTTAATTTCAGGTAGAGTGGCACATGCATGGATGACAGTAAGGTCCAATTTGTTCTGTTTCTCAGTGGAGAAACCACCCTTGAGTTGTTGCTACTCAGGCCCTTGGAACTGTCCCCGTTCTTATGGGTTTAAAGGCCTATGTTTTCAGCTTTTCCTTTGATTCTGTAAGCCACATCATAATATTCCAAAATATTTATTTTTCCTTAAGTAAGCTAGAGTTGGTTTTTGTTGCTTGCACCAAAAGAGATTCAAGAAAATACTTATGCCCAGGCTTCGCTCCCATACCACTGAAGAAGAATATACAAGGAGCAAAATTCTAGGATTCAGTAATTTGAAAAGCCTCTTCAGGTAACACAGCTTCAGTATGCAAATGCTGGACTAAGTGGAATTCCAGAGAGGCCTCTGCCCTGAAACTCTGTGCCTTCCCAAGCTTGATCCTGAAGATGTGGATTTAGTTAGCCTAGGGATTTGTATGATGTATTTAGTTTTATTACCATCATCATTATTATTATTACTATAATTATAATAATAATTATTATTACTATAGTGATGGCTGTTTTGAATTGGACTGCCTAAAAGTACTTGACGAGGGGAGACTGGTGCCTTGGTTGTTGAGAATCCCACTCCTGATTCTGCTCAGGTCATGATTTCAGGGACTTGAAATCCAGCCCTGAGTTGGGCTCTGTGCTGGGCATGGAGCCTACTTAAGATCTTCTCTCTCCTTCTCCCATTGCCCCTCCCTCCACTTTCCCTCTCTTAAAAAAAATAAATAAAAGCACTTGATGAGATGATTGCTAAAGTACCCTCCCTCCCTGTCCCCTACATCCTAGCTGACAGTTCTGGTTAAAAAAAAAAAAAAAAAAAAAAAAAAAAAAAATCATGCCACAATGCCAGCTGAGCAGCCCTGAGACCTGTTCCTGTCAATGTCTGGTGCTTTTCCCAAGTTCTTGCTGAAATTGCCTAAAATGATTTTGCTTTCTTTCCTTAGGGTTGGCAACTCCTCCCCTCCCAAAAGTCACCCCAAAACACAAAAAACTCCACCAGAAACCTTCGATCACTGCTTTGTGATCGAAGAGAAAGATAGGCAGAAGTGTGTGGGGTGGTTCTACATTCCTCTTGGGACTCTGGGATTTCTTAGGGATAGTAAGAGTTTATTAAAACTGCTTAGGGGCGCTCCGTCCCTGTGGCAGGCACTAGGGATTAAACAGAAGAAGGTTGACAGATTTTCTGTTCTCACAGAGCTTGGAGTCTAATGGGGGAGATAGATATTAATGATGCAAATAAGGATTTAAATTACTATCATGAATAGGCAAAACAGGATTTTTAGGGCAGTGAAACTACTCTTTATTATACTATAATGGTGGATACATGTCACTATATATTTGTCCAAACCTATGCAATATACAATACCTTGAGTGAATCTTAATACAAGTTATGGGATTTCAACTATCATGTGTCAATGTACAAGTATGATATACAATTTATAAATGTGTCATTTGTAACAAATAAACCACTCTGCTGGAGAATATTAATCGGTGGGCAGGCTAGGCATGTGTTGCATAGGGAGGGTAATAGGAAATTTTTGTACCTTCTGCTCAATTCTGCCTTGAACCTAAAGCTGTTCTTAGAAAAAAATCTTAAGCTTAAAAATAAAAATACTACCATGGTCCAATTCTTTACTTGGGAGTATAGCAATTAAAAGGGAGAAATGAAATATTTATCCTTAGTGTTTCCTGCATGAGTTGCATTTTAGAGTAAGCAAGAGCCCAAGATAATAATGAAAAGTCTATGTTTATAAAGAACTCTTAATAAAGTGGGAAGGAGTAAGAGTCCAGAAATCACAATTCTGTTACCCTGAAATAGTAATTAATGCAGGCCACACTCATCAATGAGTGGAACTATTTAAAGGAAAGTCTGTGAGGAACTTGACAATGAGGCGATCATACCTAAAATTTCCCATCTCAGAATTCTTAAGACCAGATGTCTGAAACCCAGCAAAGCTGCACTCCATTCCAGGGACTCTAGGAGATAATCTATTCCATGCCTCTTCCAGCTGCTGGATGCTGGCCTGGGGTTCCTGAGTGAATGGCCACATCACTCCAATCTCTGCTGCATCTTCACTAGATTCTGTGAGGCTGTCCCCAAACCCCCTCTGCCTCTCTAAATATACATATTTGCAAGTATGCTTGCATTTAGAGTCCACCCAGGTAATCTAGGGTAAGTTCTTCCTCAGATCCTTAAATTCACCACATCTTTTGCCACTTTGTGCAAACTAATATTCACAGGTTCTGACATTTTGATGTGGACATAACTTTTAGGGACCCACCATTGATTCTACTGCATGAGTCTTCAGATGGAATGTACTTTGAAGCACATGACATTGCTTAAAATGTTTTCTTGCCATCAAAGTTATTTGAGTTTAATAAACACTGTGGAATTTATGATCATTTATAGGAATACTGGAGATAAAGATATAACATGAACTGACTCTCTAATGAAGGAAATCCAAAATGTGGAACAGTCTTAGGACACCAGCTTTGGGGGGTTTTTTTGAGTGTAAATCAATCGCATTTGAAAAGGTGAAGGAGGATTGTTCTAGAGTAAAAGAGATTTAAGAACATAACCTTAACTAAGGACATAATTTGTGATCCTTATTTGGATTCTAGTGAGATCAAAGCAACTCTAAAAAGAGCTCTTTGAGTCAATTGGGAGAATCAGATTTTCGACTGAGTAGTAGATGATCTCAAGGCATTGGAATGAATTTGATTAGCTGTGGCAATGGCATTATAGTTGTGTCAGGCATGTTTTCCTTAGGTCCTGGCTGTGCCCCCTGCCCCCCACCCCGCCCACCCCAGCTCCATGTTCACTCCAGCTGTTGCTGTGGTGCCCAGGGTCCTGCAGGTGAAACCTGATGGCACCTTCCCTAGGCTGCACCACAGATCTCTCACTTTCTGCTCTGGGCTGTTTGGGGCTTCTCTGTTGCCTCCTGCAGGACACCAGTGGGAAACTTTCCACCTATTCTGTCTGCTTCTGAAGCATTCCATTGCAAACCTGGCAGTGTAAAAGTGTTAACACCACCCCCCCCCCATTGGGGCATCCCAGACCATGACATGGGAACCAGTGGACAAACATTCCCCATTTCAGTCACTTAATACACAAGTTGAATGAAATCCTGTAGTTCTTCAGAGGTTCCCAGGAATACATAGGAACTCATAGGTTCTCTATGTACTTTTAAATGTTAGAACAAAAAGTAAAACATTAACATTTTTGCAAGAGTTCTGAGACAGAAGAATGGAATGTTCTGAGAGCCTATGCAGAGAACTTGGCCTAGGCAGAGGATCAAAAAGACTTTTCTAATGAAGTGGCTTTTAAGCTGTGACTTAAAGGACAAAATGGATTTTTCAGACTCTTTGTCTCAAGGCACTTAACGTACCTGAGTGTACCTTCCCACAGTTTCAGGATGGCTTCTGGAATCTTACTTAGCACTTTGGATACAAAGCCTGCCACCCATGTCCTTCTAGGGCTGCATTCCTTTTTAGCACTTACTGCTTCCAAATGGCCCATTTTCCCCAGTGTTGAATCTCTGCTGTAGGTGGTAAATCATTTTGTGTGAAATATACTTTCACCTGTGGCCACCTACTGCATCTGTAAGTGACTCTTTGAGACATGATTGTTTCTTTTCTTTCTTGTGAATGGTAGAGAGGAAATGGGAGGGCTATTTCAGGGTGGTCCAACGTGGAATGAAGTGCCTGGTAAACCTGACTGAATAAACTGACTTCCTTGGCTATTTTTGTCATTGAAATGATTAGATCTATTTGATGCCCACAAATCAAGCCAGGTCCTCAGTGCTGTCATTTTGTACTTGTGAATGAAGCTGCGGGGAGAAACACTTCCCCTGTTAGAGCACATCCATCCCCTTTGCTCAACAGACAAAGGAGGATTTCAGTGCTATGTGTCTGAGTTAGGAGAATGCATTTTGCCTATAATTTCAATAAATAACAGACTAAGTCATTCTTTTTTAAATTTGCTTTGTGTTATACTGCCTTATTTACAGTAGGTTCTTCCATTGATACCGACATTTAATTCCCAAGGATTACTGATATGTAGCAATCCTAAGACATAATAGTATCAGGCACATTGAACTTGCTTTATGTGTCTCAATTATACCTTACCACAACCCTGTGATGTTTTCTCTATTCTTTTCCATTTTCATTAACTTTTTCCTTCAATTTTCCTTCCCTCACATCCTTCCTCCTGGTTGCCCCCTTCCTCCCTCTTCCTTTTCTTTGTGTCCATCCTTTAATTTTAAAAATAAAACTGCTAGTTAGTTTACAAGAAAAAAAATGAGTTCTGGGAAAGCAGAGAGTGGCAATCCAGGACAAGGAAGCTAGAGCAAAAATCATAAGCCAGTCCACAAAACAAAGAGAGGAACATTTTTTTTTTTATATATAGGGTAAAGGAAAGGGGAGCTGGGAGACTTAAACAACAACAAAAACAACATTGGAGTAAACTGGGAGCTGGAAGTAGAGTGGCTTCTCATTGGCTGACCTGTGACTATCTCTCATTGGCCGGGCTGTTGCCAAGAACAGGGGAAAATCTTTCCCTTGCTGGGTAGTAAAATAGTACCTAAAGTAGTATCCTGAGCAAGGTCCATCTCTTCTGGTTTGATTTGCAATTGACTAGGAGTGGTGGGCATGAGAGCTCCCTTGCCAGCCTCCCTACTATATTTTAGTGAGGTTTTCCTTAATCCTCTGTCTCTTCCCTTCATTTCCCCCTCCTTGCTACCTTTTTTAATTGCAACAATTTTTTTTTTCAGATTAGCTTACAAATTTGATGACTTGAATTCAAATCCCCATTCAACCACATCCTATCTGAGTGACTGCAGGTAAGTTACTTGAGCTCTAAGCCTAAATTTGCTCATTCATAAAATGAGCTTAGTAACAGTGCATTGTAGTAGTGAGGTAAGTGCTTGTTTGTTTACTGGGCTCAGTCGCTGGCAGATGTAAAGTAATCAAAATTGTTTTCTATTATTGTTATCACTGTTACTTATTACTCTCTTTAAATGTCGCAGTGACTATGGCCAATGTGATTGCCACATCCATGGTGTTTATAATGGAGCTATTGAGAAAAATGAAACATGAAGGTAGTAAATGGCAGAACCAGGGTTTTAACTGAGACTTGATTTTTTAAAAGATTTATTTATTTTTATTTGACAGAGAGTGAGTGGGGTGAGAATGGGGTATGGGGTGGGAGTCAGAGGGAGAGGAAGAAAGAAAATCTCAGGCAGACTGTCTGCTCAGTGAGGAGCCCAACTTGAGACTTGATCTCACAATGCTAAGATGATGACTTGAGTCACAATCAAGAGTTGGACACCAACCATTGAGCCACCCAGATGCCCCTAGACCTGATTGTTTTTAAGTGTCAAATGACAAAACTAAACTTAGCAATGAGTTTGATGTCTTTTATTCAAGGGAAAATAATCTGTGGATCGGGGAAATACACTGCTTCACAAGCAGTGGCACATTTTTCTGGAAGGGTTTAGGGCAAGAATGAGTTTGACACAGCAACATGGAAATAGGGCTTGGTTGGCTAGGAGATTGGAGATCTCCTTATAGAGCTAGCAGGTCTTACTTTTCCTTATAAAGCTAGTGGGTCCTGTTTTCTTGGGTAAGGTAAGCTAGCTAAAGCTAAGTTGGAGGTTTGTGTTTGGTGTGTTTTGAGCTTCCCTGACTGGAAGATATTTCTCCCAGGAGCTGGCTGCCTTTGGTTTGGATTTATGACATGGGCTGGACCACTGGGGTGGCCTCTGTTTTGTGGGTCCCAATATACAAATGAACTTGATCACAAGGTAAGAGCCTTTTTCATTACTTTGTTTAATGTTTTAGACCCAACTATCAAGATTTCTTTTGAAAGTAGTTTCAGAATTCCCAATAATTGTATGTTGTCATAGCTATATTCCTAATTTATGACATAAGTAATGTTCCTGCCCTCCAAGAGTTGATTCTAATCAGTTATACTTTGATCATTGAATACAATTCTCTTAGCTACATGTCTCTTTTCTGGAAAGTCTAACTCAAAATAATGTTTTTCCAAGACCTTGAATATTTAATACAAAAATGTGCTGAGACAAATCCATAATTTCACATGGTTTCTACTCACCTGAGTGGGTAGGTGAATTCCTCATGCCTTTTACAGGAAAAGTGAATGAGACAATTAAGAATTGCAGAATGTCCCAATGATTTCATGAGTAATGGCAACTCATTACTCATGGATGAGTAAAGGATGATTCTGACCCAAATCTCCTTTGGCTCAATAACAGGTAGCATCTCTCCCTGTAGCATCTCTTCCTGATCTATGGATTGTGAGGATGTATGACGTATGGGTCTGTGAAACAATATAATATAATATAATATAATATAATATAATATAATATAATATATATATATATATATATATATATATATATCAGTTTCTGCCTCGATTCCTGGCACAGTGCTCCTAAAACCCTTGGAACTTCTTACTTCCATGTGGTAACTCTTGGTGGGCTCCTGGATAGTCTCAGGATAAGGGCAGGTATCAGAAAGAGTAAGCAATAGTTGGAAGCCTAGAAATTTCAGCCCACCTCCCATCTTTTGGGAAGGGAGAGTGACTGGAGATTGAGTGAACAGTTGATCAGGTCTACATGATAAATCCATCCATAAAAATCCCTATAGTACTGTGTTCGAAGAGTGTCCAGGTTGATGAAAATAACCACATGCTGTAGGGAGCCGCCCCCAACTCCATGGGGACAGAAGTTCCTATGTTAAAGACCCTTCTGGACCTCACTTTATGATTCTCTTCATCTGACTATTCGTCTATATCCTTTATCATATCCTTTATTGCATAATAAGTTGATAAAAGTAAGTAAATATTTCCTTCAGTTCTATGAGTTGTTTTAGCAAATAATCAAACCCAGGAAGGGGTTCATGGGAACCTCTGATTTATAGCTGGCTGGTCAGAAGTACAGGTGACAACCTGGGATTTATGATTGGCATCTGAGGTGGGGGGCAGGGCCAGTGTTGTAGGTCTAAGCCCTTAACCGGTGGGGTCTGTACTCTGCTTATTGTCAGAATTGAATTGAATTGAGTTGTAGGACATACCGAGCTGGTGTCACAAATAATTGCTTGGTGTTGGGAAAACCTCCACACATCTGATGTCAGACGTATAGTGAGTGTGAGTAGAAGAAAAGCACCCAGACTGTTTTCCTACACAGGCTCCCATGGCCACGTCTACACTGTGTTCACACTGCACAAATAAAGATTCACACACATGAGTCACTACTCGCTTATACTTTTTATGCATTCATCTAATATAACACAGCAGTTAAGAATGAGGAACTTAGAGCTACCAATACCCATTCTTTATCTTTTACTAGCTGCGTGACCTTTCAAAGCTCATGTTTATCATCTGTAAAATTAACAATGGTAATGCCTTCACGGTGTGATTGTAAAGAATTAATGAGAAAATTCCCATAAAGTATTTTGTGCAGAGTTCGGTATATAGGAAAAAGTTGTCATTATTCATTTATTTGTTTAATATTTTTTTGAAAACCTAGTATGTACTGGATATAGTCCCAGTAGAGATGCAAAGGCAAGCTCTATTTAATTTACCCTCAAGGAGTTCACAGAAGATTATAAAAATATTTTTACATAGCAAAGCAGAATTATGGTAAAAATGATTATTGCTCAAAATCTCCCCATCTATTGAGTTGTACTGATACATGTCAATTGTGTAGTTTGACAAGGCATTTAATTTGGTCTTCTGTAGAACTGTAACTGGTTGCAAATCTGACAGTTTCCTTTTACATTCCATTCCTGATGCTTCCATTCATCCTGAAAGATTATCTTTCAAGCAACACTGTGCAAATTGTATGTTAGAACATTATCAAATAACCTAATGCAATTAGAGCCAATCGTTGCTGATGTGATCAATTTCAAAACCTCTAGCCTTTGAATATAACACAGAATAATTTATGGTTAAACTCCACTGGATTTTTCAAATTAGATTCTGTGTTATTTTAGCTGAGTAGGAACTTACAGAGCCCCAAGGCGCTAGGAAAATGTAAGCAACTGAAAAAGAGAAAGAATGTAGACTGACAGCTTCACTAAAAAGTGATCTAATATGAAATTTCACGGAAACTGAGCAATCACAAAGTGTTATGATACCACATAATTTCAAATCAATACTGACCATAAACTGGGTTTGTTAATTACTACAATTTCTTTCTGCTGTGCAGAGATCAAACAGGGAAGAGAAAGAAGATGGTCATAAACTGAAGACTCAGAGGGGTGTATGCCAACTTTACTAAAAAAATATTTGCTGGCTTCAGGGAAAAGCAGTCCATACCCCAGGATTAACAGCATCTTTACTCATCAGCAATGTTAATATGAGAAGCCACACGGCTTTCATTTCTTTATTTGCACAAGAAAGAGTATTGGAAAATTATTCTGTACCTTGGATTTAAATATCAAAACCAAAATGGCTTGGCTAATCTGGGTTGGTGCCTCAGTTTCCTTTTAGTGAACACATAAATTTAAATGAAATACTTCATGATACATTTGGAGGTCCATTCATCTGGAAAGCCAAGTAATTCATAAATATGACCTGTGAAGATGGGGTTTAAAGAGCAGAAACCATATGATGCTGGAAATTTGCTATTTTCAGGGATAAACAATATGTGCATCTTTCCTGAGTGCTGGTTTGTTAAACCTCCTTCCTTCCTTCCTTCCTTCCTTCCTTCCTTCCTTCCTTCCTTCCTTCCTTCCTTCCTTCCTTCCTTCTTTCCTTCCTTCCATTATCTGGGTTACTCAAATCTCCACACCCTACCCCACCATTTTAAAAGAATTGATCCATCTTTATCTAATCTGAGTAGTCTAGCACCAACATACACCAACATTCCAGACTAATTTTGCAGCTATTCCTATTGAACTCATTCTTCTCTCTGGCTCTTTAGGACTGCTTGCTTTCCCCTGATCACATCTTACTGTGATCACGATTTGGCATTCTCTATTTACTTTCTGTTTTTGTTTTGTTTTGATATGTGATAAAGTCCTACTCACCCTCTAAGACCCATCTCTAGTATTTCCTCCTCTCTAAGGCCCTGGCTATATTCCACAGTTACATTTCCTGTTTATGTTATCCTACAGTTATTCGTTTGGTTCAGTTCTGCCCATAAGGACTGTGGACTTCACAAGGGACAGGACTGTATCTCATTCATTTTCATATCTCCAGAGCCCAGCACAGTCCAGGAACATAGTAGATACCTCATCAATGTTTGCTGTATGCAAGGCTTCTTTATATGGTGATTAGCACCCTACATGGAGATGTCTAGCTAAGAGGCAGTGCACTAAAATCCACCTTGAAATGGTGTGTACCCTGACATAAGCCTGTAACAGCCCTAAGGAGGAACATCTATTTTGTAATTTATTTACCAAGGAGGTCCCATTTTTGCAAGTTCCATAGGGGCATACTATGTGCTAATAGCAGACCTGGTTGGATAGATGGATAAACAAACAAGTAAATGAAATTTCCCATAATCTTCTAGAGCTATTTAAAAAGAAGAAGCAGAAGCAGAAAAAGAAGCCACCAAAGAAGCTTTTTCACTGGACTAAAACTATTTAGTCTGCTTATGAAAACTGATTAGATTGAATAGGTGATTGCTTATTTCTTTATTCTAGTCAATCTCTAACCAATTCTGTGAAAGATTAACCCTGATGTCTGTGTCTTAGGCTGATTACTCCACTGCCAATGGCATGTGAATGATGTTATTTTGAACACGAGTATTGTTTACAATGATTTTGTGTGCACTGTCCATCTCTCCCCTACAGATTGGTGGCAACTCTTGGACATTCTGCAAGAATGCTGAAACATGTCAACCAAGAGTGTGTCAACCATTGGGTGTCATCTAAGTATCTCCACTCTCAGTAAGAGAGGATGGCCCTTAGGTCTAGTTATGTAAGAGGTATTACAAAAAAAAAAATTCTAGGCAAATTATTGGCTGTTTAGTTGATTTAAAATAAGTACTTTAGAGTGGATTTGTTTCAGCATACTACTCATTTGTATATTGTAATACACCATTATATATTCTAAGTAGACCAGCAGGGAATGTTAGATATGAGTTCATTCTTTCATTCACTCATTCATTTACTAAAAAAATTTACATTTCTGCAATACTTTGTGTATAGTAGGTATTCAGTGAATATGACTTGAACTGAATTTATTCATGTATTCATTCTTGCATTGATATTTATGGGACAGTCACCTCAGGCCAGACGCTCTTAAGTCCTAGGGATATATTGGTGACCTATATATCCGGATAGAGACCAAATAGAGCAAAGACCAGATAGTCTTTGCTCTCATGGTGCTTAAAATAATTGATCTATTTATAGATTCGCTTCTGAATGATAGTTACCCCTGTTCTTAAATGTTCTAGTGAATGAGGCATTTTATGAATAGTTTTCAATCCTCGTTGCACTTTAGAACCACCTGAGATGCTAATGCCTGGTCCCTAACCCAGGCCAATTAAATCAAAATCAGTGAGGGTGGGGTCCAAGCATAGCTACTCTTCAAAGCATTCCAGGAGATTATGTCACACAGCCAAAATTGAGAATGCTTAAGTGTCTCTCTACCTTTTGGTGTTATCACTGTTATGGATTAAACTGTGTCCCTTCTCCCTCAAAATTCATGTGTTTTAGTCCTAACCCCTAATTCCTTAGAATGTGATCTCATTGGGAAAGAGGATCTTTAAAGATGTAATCAGGTTAAAATGAGATAATTAGGATGGGCTCTAATTCAGTAAGTCCACTGTCCTTATAAAAAGGAGATATTTACAGACAGATACCCATATAGGGGAATACCAAGTGAAGGAAAGGCAGAGATTGGGGGTGATACTTTTTTAAGCCACAGAATGCCAAGGATGTCCAGCATTTTAGAGGCTAGAGGAGAGATATAACCGATTCTCCCTCAAAGCCTCAGAGGGAACTAATCCTGATGACCCCTTGACTTGGGCTTTTAGCCTCCAGAACTGTGAAATAATACATTTCTGTTGTTTAAACCCCCCAATCTACTGTATGTTGTGACAGTAGCCCTCACAAACAAATACAGTCATTTTGATAACTGGAATGTTTTCACAGAGCTAACTTAAAATTTTACAGTTGCCTTTTCCTTCCTATCCCCTCCTGAAAATGGGCCAGCTCCAGCTTCTGATCCCAGGCAAGATACATGTGTTGTATCTTCTCTTTCTATGGTAGGTAGGTAGGTTATCTTCCTTAAGAATCAAAGCGTTGAAATGTAAATGACTGACCTGTCTGGAGCCAGAACCCTGTAGCCTGACTCCATGATGAATAATCAATGTGCAATGATTCCACTTGCCAAGAAAAGCTCAGTGGATGGGAGCTGCTTCTGGCAGATCGATAAAGCACTTGAAGACACTTGTTTCAGCGGCTCTTTACATTCCGCATCATCATTTGATTTGCTCCGACAACATTCAAGTCTTGCCTCTTTAAGTTATTGTTTTAGCAAATTCAATTTACAATTACTTTCAATATAAAAAGCTTAAGAGATCCAGTTTAATGCCTTATTAGCTGTAAAATCAACCACTATTTCAACTGCATGGTATGAGGAGCAGTGAAAAGTCCTCCATTGCCTAGCTAAGTTTCCTTCTGAATTTGTAACCATGACGGCATCTTCAATCGCAGAGCTGTCCTGTTAATGCCTGCTTTCAAAGCTCCAAATCACTGGACCCATATTCGAATTACACTTCCCTCCAGTATCAGGGATTCCTGGGGTAAAAACAAGTTAATTTGAAGATATTACTCCCAGCAGAGAATTTTTGCTCCTCCAGTATGGATCCATGCAACAGAAACCTTCCAGAGCTCATAATGATGCAGATTTTATTTTTAAATCAAGGGATGAAATGGCCATTGCAGCCTGCTGGCTTTACGGGAGCAGGGCAGAGAGAAGAGTTTATTGCCGCACCACTTGAATTATTTACAACAATGTGTTTTTGTGTTTAGGGATAACTAAATGTTAAAAGTGGAGTAAATCCTCTCTAATGGAAATATAACTGACCTTCTTACTATGATGCACAAGGTCCTTCAAGCTCTTTCAGGCACCTGCCCCTTGGCCCTCTTCTTCAGGAACCTATGCCTCATTCATTGCCCTCCTGCCCCTGAGCTTGCATGGCAAGCTTACTTTGTCTGCCTGGCTTCTTTTCTTTTAACATTCAGCTTTCTGATGAAATGTCACCAAACCAGACAAATCTTCTCTACCCATCTTCTCCCAACTCTGCCCACTTAAGTCCCCCTTCATCCCTTTATCTTGCTCTGCTTTTATCACTGCCCTCACCTCTCTGCATGTGAAATTATTATTTTTCACACTGTTTTTAATCTTCGGTCCTTCCCTTCTCTATCTTCAAACAGTAGAATGTAAATTCCATGCAAAGGGGACCATTTGATGCTTATCTCTGTTTTTCCAATGCCAGTGACACACAGTTGGCACTCAGTAGACCGTTCTTGATGAATAAATAGCTAATGCTGTACTTTACTTATTGCTACATAACAAACTACCCCTAAACTAAGCAGCTGAAACCAAAACCTATGGATCCCCTGGGAGGTCAGGCAGTTCTGCTTTCTGGTTTGGGTGGATTTGGCAAGCACACCTGATGGGGCTTCTTGCCACATATTCTTTTATTTCATATTCTTTCGTTTCTTCAGGCAGGGTGGTCTCAGGGTTTTAAAGATTTTTACTTATTTATTTATTCATGAGAGACAGACAGAGAGGGGCAGAGACATAGGCAAAGGGAGAGCAGGCTCCCTGCAGGGAGCCCGATGTGGGATTCAATCAATCCCAGGACCCTGGGATCATGCACTGAGCCTAAGGCAGACGGTCAACCACTGAGCCACCCAGGCGTCCCAGTGGTCTCAGCATTTTATTTTATTTTTTTTTAAGATTGATTTATTTATCTATTCATGAGAGACAGAGAGAGAGAGAGAGAGAGGCAGAGACACAGGAAGAGGAAGAAGCAGGCTCCACGCCGGAAGCCCAATGCGGGACTCGATCCCAGGACTCCAAGACTGCGCCCTGGGCCAAAGGCAGGCGCCAAACCGCTGAGCCACCCAGGGATGCCCGGTCTCAGCATTTTAAAAGGATGAGAACAGAAGCTTCTAAGTCTGTTAAGCTTTGACTATGGAACATGCACAAAGGGTGCAGAACACAACACACTTTTGCCAGATTCTGTTGGTTAAAGAAAGTTACAAGGCCAGACAAAATTTAAGTGAGTGTAGAGATAGGCTTGATAAGAAGAGTGACAATGGAGTGTGGGCATAGGGAACATCATTCATTATGGGGTCATTATGACAATGAACTGCCCCAAACACCAAAGGATATTTTTGTGCAAATCCTCCATCTGACCTCTATGTGAGTACAAGTTTTAGGGATGTAGAATTCATGTCAAAGGCATTCTTACCTTAAACATTTTCATTTGACAGCCTCTCATAATACCCCACAAGCCACAGACACTGAATAAAAGCTTCACTGTTTTCGCTGCTACAGCTGTATTTATGTTGCTGTATTTAGGATAAGTTTTACTTTTTACACTCATATCAGTCATTCTTCAAAGACCTCAGGTACATCATTTCAAGAAAATGAGAGTAGATTCTGGAATAAATTATATTGATTTTAATTTGGACATTTTTTAATTGCTTTGGCAATTGAAGAATTGATCTCAACAAGACAGAGCAAAAGTAGATTAGTTGTACTGAATTTATAGTGACCTTATTAAAAGACATAGCTGTCATGAGAAAAATAATTTTACTTCCTATTTCACTACAGATTATTTTTTCTTTCAAAGGTTTTGTGGCTTAATATAGTAAGTAAAAGAGATAGTGAATTTTATTTAGCATTGTGCCGAATGGCTTGAGGGCATTTAAAAAACACATTTCTTAGAATATTTCTCATTCAGATGATTGTGAAGCTTATTCTGATCAAGCAAGTTTGTGACATTATGTGATGATTTTTATGTTGACTAAGCAACATTCCAGCGGCCAACTAACATTGAAATTGACTTAGATCTTTATTTTCTGAAAGAAATGTTGAAATATAAGTCACTGCTCAAATTCTTAAAACAAAACATAACAAAACACTCAAGTGTGATTTAGAAAATTTCTTTAATACGTGGTGGTGGGGCGGGGTAGGTAAAAAAAAAGAAAAAGAAAGTTTCTATAATGCAGAAGGAAATAGAGAAGAAAATAAAAATCACCTGATCTCCTGAAATCTCATCTTGACTGTTTAAGATATAATATCCAATGTTTAATTAACTTTAGAATTTTCCATTTTTAATTCAGAAAAGAAATAGATTTTGATACATATTCTGAAAATTCCTTCACTATCCAACTACAGCCATCAAATAGACTTGGGTAATACAGAATCCCTTGTCATCTGAATTTGCTGTGTAAGCTCGCAGTAATCAAGAACCGATTTGAATAGTAAGCATACTTATATATAGGTTATTTTTCTCTGAAGAAATTGGTATCCTACTGATCCCATGGTCCGTGTTGCTTCCAAGCTACTTTTTTTCACTGAAGAATATATTGGGAAAGGAGGATTCCAACTGGGAGCATGATTTACCAATCTAAATCCCCCCCCCCAAACACAGAACAATTATATAGCAAAACCAAAGCCCTTGGAGAATACTTAGCACAAAGCCATGCTACATGGTCTCTTTACAAACTTCACGTGCAATCCATAGAAGGAAATGTGTATATGCCAACAAGAACTATGTCATCATAAGTATTCTGTTCTGAGCATTATTAGGTGAGGTTGGGATTCAGGGAGTTCCTATAAATACTTCACAGAGCAGCAAAGAATATATTTAAAAATATCATATCACCTATTTAGGGGCAGCCTTTAGCCATAGCGTTGTCATTCTATATTGCCCACATTCTTTTAAGGTTTAGTTTACTAAACTAAAAAACAAACAAGCCCCCCCCCCCGCAAGATTTAGTAATTGTTGAGTAATCTGTCTTTTAACAAGAAAAGATTTATTTATTTATTTTAGTGTGGGGGGGGTGCAAAGAGAGAGGGAAAAAATGTCAAGCAGACTCCCCACTGAGTACAGAGTAGGACATGGGGCTCCAAGATCATGAGCTGAGCTGAAACCAAGTGTCTGACATTCAACTAACTGAGCCACTCAGATGCCCTCCCTTCTGTTATTTCTTTATAATACAAATGATACATGCTAATTTCAGAAAAAAATTAAATACTTACTAGTAAAGGGATTAAGATTACCCATGCTTCCAGTTTTTGGCAAAAATTGTTATTTAATGTTTTGTTATATATTCCAGATCTTTTCTATGCAAGTAGATTATTTTTCCAAGCCACATAATGATTTATATATTGTTGGTAATCTGACTTTGTCTTTTAACAATTTTTTAAAAAGTAATTCTCTACAGTTTTATTTTAAATGGTTTTGTAGTATTTTATTATGTGGATGTGCCATAGGAAATTAACAGAATTAGCTATTCTGATTATCTTCATTTTTCTTTTTTACTTTCACAAAAACACATCTGCACATTTTTTTTTGCTAACTTGCCTAATTGCTTAAGTGAAAGTAATTCATAGACATGGGATTAATGGAAGAAAAATATATGCATTTTAATGTTTCTCAATCAAATTGCTAGTTGCCATTCAAATTGTCCCATTTTATACTTTATTTGAAGCATATAACAATGCTCTATTATCCACAAGTAATGGATTTTTGGTAAGTAATGGATTTTTCCCATTGTTATTTTAACATTCACTTATTATTAATAAGGCTGAGCATGTTTGCTATTTTATATTTATTGTCTACTAATAGACCAAAGGAAGAGTTAATAGTAAATTAAGAGTAGAGCACTTATTAAATTAGGATATGAAGCACTTATTGACTGGCCCTCAACTGATGATTTACTATATTAACAGAGGAATTTAAAAATAAACTTTAGCTTATCTACGTTGGAATAATGTGCAGCTTTGAAAAGAATACAATTGTCTCCTATGTATTAAACAGAAAAAAATTGTAAGAGACATTGTTAAGTGATAAAAAGCATGTTGCAGAATAATCCATTCAGTAAAATTCCATTAATGTAAAAAAAAAATAAGGCAGAACTTAGTGTTTTTATAATTAAAATTTGTTTATTTAATGATTTAAAATAGAATATATTGTACATTTTATTTACTTATTTAAATTAAAAATGTCCAAAAGATTACCTGTGCTGAAACTCCCTTCTTCCTCTGTCTCAGCCCCTTGATTCCCCTCCCTGGGGATTGTCAAGTTTGTTTTTTCTTTTTAATCTTCTTAGATATGTTTCCCTGCATTTAAAAAAATAAAAATGAAAAAAAATGAATGCATGCAATACACAATGTTCTGTACTTACTTTATAACTTTGATAGTGTATTTGAGACCTGTGATGTATATATATGAAGAGTCCCTGTCTTGGCCTCAGAGATTTCTATTATATGAATGAATCATTTAGTAGTCTCCTAGTAATAGATACTAAGTTTTTTCCTAATCTTTTGCTAGTACTAAAAATGCTGTACATATACTGTATGTGTGTATATATATTTATATTTATATATATTATATACAATATATAAAGTAACATAATAAAGTAGTATACACCATATCATATAATATCATATATATTTTATATATTTAATTATAGAATTTCAAAATGGATTGAAATATCTGGAAGCTTTAAAAAAAATAAGGACTATTGCTGTGGAGAGAGTGTAGAGAAGGGAGTATGCCAGGGAGGATTTTACTGCTCATTTCTTTTTTTTTTTTTTTTATTGGTGTTCAATTTACTAACATACAGAATAACACCCAGTGCCCGTCACCCATTCACTCCCACCCCCCGCCCTCCTCCCCTTCTACCACCCCTAGTTCGTTTCCCAGAGTTAGCAGTCTTTATGTTCTGTCTCCCTTTCTGATATTTCCCACACATTTCTTCTCCCTTCCCTTATTTTCCCTTTCACTATTATTTATATTCCCCAAATGAATGAGAACATATAATGTTTGTCCTTCTCCGACTGACTTACTTCACTCAGCATAATACCCTCCAGTTCCATCCACGTTGAAGCAAATGGTGGGTATTTGTCATTTCTAATAGCTGAGTAATATTCCATTGTATACATAAACCACATCTTCTTTATCCATTCATCTTTCGTTGGACACCGAGGCTCCTTCCACAGTTTGGCTATCGTGGCCATTGCTGCTAGAAACATCGGGGTGCAGGTGTCCCGGCGTTTCATTGCATTTGTATCTTTGGGGTAAATCCCCAACAGTGCAATTGCTGGGTCGTAGGGCAGGTATATTTTTAACTGTTTGAGGAACCTCCACACAGTTTTCCAGAGGGGCTGCACCAGTTCACATTCCCACCAACAGTGTAAGAGGGTTCCCTTTTCTCCGCATCCTCTCCAACATTTGTTGTTTCCTGCCTTGTTAATTTTTCCCATTCTCACTGGTGTGAGGTGGTATCTCATTGTGGTTTTGATTTGTATTTCCCTGATGGCAAGTGATGCAGAGCATTTTCTCATGTGCATGTTGGCCATGTCTATGTCTTCTTCTGTGAGATTTCTGTTCATGTCTTTTGCCCATTTCATGATTGGATTGTTTGTTTCTTTGGTGTTGAGTTTAATAAGTTCTTTATAGATCTTGGAAACTAGCCCTTTATCTGATATGTCATTTGCAAATATCTTCTCCCATTCTGTAGGTTGTCTTTGAGTTTTGTTGACTGTATCCTTTGCTGTGCAAAAGCTTCTTATCTTGATGAAGTCCCAATAGTTCATTTTTGCTTTTGTTTCTTTTGCCTTCGTGGATGTATCTTGCAAGAAGTTACTATGGCCGAGTTCAAAAAGGGTGTTGCCTGTGTTCTTCTCTAGGATTTTGATGGAATCTTGTCTCACGTTTAGATCTTTCATCCATTTTGAGTTTATCTTTGTGTATGGTGCAAGAGAGTGGTCTAGTTTCATTCTTCTGCATGTGGATGTCCAATTTTCCCAGCACCATTTATTGAAGAGACTGTCTTTCTTCCAATGGATAGTCTTTCCTCCTTTATCGAATATTAGTTGCCCATAAAGTTCAGGGTCCACTTCTGGATTCTCTATTCTGTTCCACTGATCTATGTGTCTGTTTTTGTGCCAGTACCACACTGTCTTGATGACCACAGCTTTGTAGTACAACCTGAAATCTGGCATTGTGATGCCCCCAGATATGGTTTTCTTTTTTAAAATTCCCCTGGCTATTCGGGGTCTTTTCTGATTCCACACAAATCTTAAAATAATTTGTTCTAACTCTCTGAAGAAAGTCCATGGTATTTTGATAGGGATTGCATTAAACGTGTATATTGCCCTGGGTAACATTGACATTTTCACAATATTAATTCTGCCAATCCATGAGCATGGAATATTTTTCCATCTCTTTGTGTCTTCCTCAATTTCTTTCAGAAGTGTTCTATAGTTTTGAGGGTATAGATCCTTTACATCTTTGGTGAGGTTTATTCCTAGGTATCTTATGCTTTTGGGTGCAATTGTAAATGGGATTGACTCCTTAATTTCTCTTTCTTCAGTCTCATTGTTAGTGTATAGAAATGCCACTGACTTCTGGGCATTGATTTTGTATCCTGCCACGCTACCGAATTGCTGTATGAGTTCTAGCAATCTTGGGGTGGAGACTTTTGGGTTTTCTATGTAGAGTATCATGTCATCGGCGAAGAGGGAGAGTTTGACTTCTTCTTTGCCAATTTGAATGCCTTTAATGTCTTTTTGTTGTCTGATTGCTGAGGCTAGGACTTCCTGCTCATTTCATTCACTTTTCTGATTGCCTCATTTTTTTTTCTATTTTACTTCTTTGAATTTTAAGATAAATTTAAAAATCATTAGATTAAAGATGGTGATTTAGACTCAGGATCATGATTTGGATTTTAAAAAATTTTTATTTTGTTTTGTTGAGAGGGAGGGAGGAGGGGAGGGGTAGAGAATCTTTTATTTATTTATTTATTTTTTTAAGATTTTGTTTATTTGAGAGAGAGAGAGGGAATGAGTGGTTGTGGTGGGGGGAGTACAGAGGGAGAAGGAGATTCCCCACTGAGTAGAGAGCCTGAGACAGGGCTCAGTCCCAGGACCCTGATATCATGACCTGAGCCAAAGGCAGATGGTCAATCCACTGAGTTGTGCAGGTGTCCCCAGAGAGGATCTTAAGCTGTCCCAAGCCCAGCACAGAGCCAACACAGGGATAGATATCACCCTGAGATGATGACCTGAGCTGCAATTAAGAATCAGTCGCTTAGTCAACTGAACCATCCAGGTGCCCCTGGACAAACTTCTTTGGGAAGTTGGCACTGAAAGGAAATTGTAACGGAAAGTCCTTCATTTCCTTTTTTTTTTCCTTCTAAAGATTTTATTTATTTATTCATGAGACAGAGAGAGAGAGAGAGAGAGAGAGAGAGAGAGGCAGAAACATAGGCAGAGGGAGAAGCAGGCTCGTGCAGGTAGCCCGATGTGGGACTCCATCCCAGGACTCCAGGATCATTCCCTGAGCCAAAGGCAGATGCTTAACCACTGAACCACCCAGCCATCCTGAAAGTCCTTCATTTCTAAACCAGTTCCTCCTCCTTCTGGGACTATTGGTTAGGCAGATACATAATTAGCACACAGAGTTAAGAAAATAAGTTTTTGCCTTTAGATCCTCAGTTTTGGAAAGAAATCAGGTTTAAAACTTATTTCTTTTCTTTTTGACTGTCAAATTCCTCAGCTGGAGGCCAGGATGAGTAAAGGCTAGTGGGCCAGAATTTCTGTAGTTGAGGGAATTACACACATGTAGGCATTTAATATCTATGTAACATAGGATCTAGAGACACATTTGTAAATCAACAAGTGAGTCCCCATGAACATAAAGATAAATACTTTTAAAATGATTAATCTTCTTACATGTTGACATCTAGACTTTTTACTGGATCTTAATATTTCATATTGTAATGCTTGATCAGATTGGATATTGAACATTAGAAAGAGTATGAGCATTTATGAAAAATGACATAATTTATTTTGTGAAACCAATTGCAAATACATGAAAACATAGAGCTTGAATCAATTCATCAAGAATATCAATAAGCTGATAAAGCAGGGGCATTTTCATTTCAATCATAATTTTTAAGCCGTATTCACAGAAAAATTACTTATTAAAGCAGCCATATGTGTGATTAATGGGTTGGTAGTGGTACTAATTACTCATTAGAATGCTAAGACTAAAATATCCTAGGACTTGAAAAAATATAGTGATTTTCATTAAAAGTGTTGGCTAGGTCCCAAAGTCTCAATGGGCTCCTATTTTGAGCTGTAAGGACATGATTTTGATCTAAAATGAAAGACAAATTATCTTAGGAAGATTTAAATTGACACTAACATAATGAAATCCTTCTTTTGTGTATTTTTATATGAGAGATGTATCTCAATATAGTTTGAGATAAATAACAAGTTCGCACTGTTTACATACATTTTAAAAGTTAAATCTTTGGAACGTGTATTTTTTTTAACCCACTGAATGCTTGATCATCTATAGATAAATATTTCTTCATTCTCTGTTTTACAATGGTGGCCTATTTGGCTATTTAAGCAATAACCAAACTTTAAAATTCATAAATTCAATTGAGCATCAAATTAATAGCATTAATCATCATTAGAAGACAAATAGTGCATGTAAGAATGACTTTCTTGCATACTAAAAATATTTTATCTGTCGTTACAACTGAACACTGCAGCTCAAAGTGTGTATACAGGTACAGGGAAACCTGCTAAGTAAAGGTAAATGTTCTGAAACAAATTTTACAAATATTGCAATCCAAAAGAAGCACCTTATTTTATGTTTTGGATGCCATGATCATGTTAAAATTCTAAGTATTAGCTATAATCTTCACACAAGTAACATCATTAATTTTCATGAGTGAACAAAACATCCACTGTACAAACTTTCATTTTAATTAAGCACCGTAGTGTTTAATAGTGTGCTGTGAATCACAGTGGTGTTTGCTTTTGACGACGGATACAGAGAAGAAAACTTGGTTCTTGAATTTTCATAAAAAATTTTAAGAAAGATTCAAAATATATTAAAGAATAACTTAAAAAGATTGAAACGCCAAGTTAATGTTTTGAGATGTGAGAGAATTTGATCTTGTGAGTAATGGGTCTGGTGAAATTTTTGCCTGTGTAGGAAAAAAGAGAACTTAGCAATTCTAGCACTTCCCTATTCATAAGATATTAGAGAAAGACATCAAAAGCTCCCACCCACCAATAAAGAATAAGAAATAACAGAATGGGGTGCCCCTGGGTGGCTCAGTGGGTTAAGCAACTGATTCTTGATTTTTGGCTCAGGCCATGATCTCAGGGTCCTGGGACTGAGCCCCACATCAGGGAGTCTGCTTGAGGATCCTCCCTCTTCCTTTGTCCCTTTCTTTGCACATACGCTCTCTCTTTCTCTCTGTTTCTCTCTCTGGAATAAATGAGTAAATCTTAAAAAAAAAACAGTATGATGTGAAGAAAATATGGACATTAATTTGGTTCTTTTGCTATAGATAAATCTAATTCAATGTATACTTTAAAGTAAAATGATTTAGTATAAATAGTGAATAACATACACATTTAGTTGAATGTATAACAATGCCCAGTATCTTTTCTTGTAAAGCTTAATTATCATTTTATTTCCTTTATATTTTAGGGAGCATTTGACTAAAATAATTTGCCATTCTATAGTGACAGTAGGTCAAGATTTCATTGGTAATAGAAAATGGCAATAATTATACTTGAGATCATCAACATTTGACCTCTGAAAGACCCACAGAAGAATCTGTTCATCATGCAAGGCTATTATTAAAACTATTGCAGTAAGAGAGAATAGCACCTTTGCTGCCTGAATATGTGAAGTGGCAGGGAGGACATGTATGGGTTTTAGCATATGGGTCAGGTGATTTTAAGGTGAATTGTGGTTGTGATAGCGAAGAACCTATGATGTAATAGCTTTGGATGAGTGGGCATAGTGAACTGAGGCTTTACTATGCCCACTGAGCCTTAATGAGCAAGATGTTAGTCTCTCTAAATAAAGTATCTTAGTTTTTACACTCTTCTCTTCCAGGGGTAGGTGTTTCCTGGAGCTGGCCTCTAAATAATATTTGTTCTTAGTATTTTTGGATGTAGGGAAAGTATGCCCATTCCAGAATTGTTTAACACGGGGTCAGGAAAGAACATAGCGTCAGTACTGTTCAACCTGGGAAGAAGGAATATGTTGTGTGACAGGCAGCCTCTAAGATGACCCCAATGATTTCTGCCTGTTAACTGTCCATGCTCAAAAATAATCTTCCCCTTTGAGTGTGGTCTGGATTTAGTGGCTTCCAATGAACAGAATAGAAGAAAAATGACAGGTTGTTACTTCTGAGATTAGGTTCTAAAACCCCATGATTTCCGTATTCCTACTCATTCTCTCATTCCCACTTGCAGTGCTTGCTCTGTCTGAGGGAAACACACTGATGTGTTACAAATAACCCCAAGGACAGGCCCATGTAGCAAGGAAGGGATGTTTCCAGCCAACAGGTATAAAGGACAGGAGTCCTGCCAGCAGTGTGCATGAGCTTGGCCACGGATCCTTCAATAAGGTGTGAGATTACCACACACAGCCTGTGAGAGGGGTGTCTGTGCCCAGATTCCTGACCTTCAGAAGCCATGAGATAATGAATATTTGCTGGTCTAGTTTACTATGTTCAGGGGAAATGTATTATGTAGCAATGGATAACTAATGCATGTTGGTTTCACTTTTCAGGATGCAGGAGTATACTTTCACCTGAAATTTCCACTTATTTCAAAATAAGCATATTTATTAGCTCAAATGTTGGTTATGTTCACTAATTATATTGTAAAGCAAGAGACTTAAGAGAGATGCATCACATATTATGTTCATTACAAAGTTTTCTTCATTCTGCTCTGTAGTAACAGGCCATATTTGAAGTAGATAGTAACTATCCTATGGAGGGACAGTTGCAAGAATTAATGCTTTCTTGATGAGCGCTGGGTTAGTGCTTTGTAAAGAGTCTTGAAGTTTCTGCTTCATCTTTGTCTCTGGCACTTGGTGGGCTCAAGTCTACTTAGAAAGGCATGTCTGTATGCCCAGGACCTGCTTCAGATGCAGTGTTTCCCAGCCTTCACTTCAAAGCAGCATTGTGGTGAGTCCTGACCCCTCTCACTGTCTGTGGTTGCCCTGCACACCACCACGCAGACTAGGGGCTTGTAGGGAACAATTTTCTCCTCTGCCCAGGGAAATTCAGATCTTGGGAGGTGGACATTTTTTTTCAGAACTTTATCATTGTTTCAATTTAAAAGAAAAACATGTAAAGAGTGTTCTGAGAAATTTACAAAGGGACATATGATCACAAGCTGGGACAAGGAAAACTGGAGTCGAAACCCAGACAAGATAAGACTTCTGGGGCACTTTGTAAAGGGACAGTTGCCAATACTATGCTGAAAAGTTTCAAGACCTCAAGTTTCTCCTCACCACTTTTAATAAGCTAATGAATCCTACCATTTCTGGCGGGGAAGAGAGGCAGGCAAGAGTAGTCAGAAGACGTTTTGCATGTTTCTCGGTTGACTTTGTCTTAAATTTGGATTTAGACAGAGCAGTATCTAAATTCCATTTCTTCCAAATATTCAACTTACTTTGGGCCATACATACTTATTTTGATTCTTTGCTTTTGGGTTTGTGGGGTTTATAAGCTCTTTTCCATCTTTATTTTTCATTACTCTGTCTACCAACATTTGTGCCCATCAATTACCCATCTGTCTCCCTGATTTTGCGATGTCTGTAAACATGTTGAACAAGGAAAAAGAAACTAATAGCCCAAATGACATTGGGCGACTGTCCAAGGATAAATATGTATACAGCAGGTACTATGCAATTAGCTTTGCCATGCACTAGCCCATTTGTCCACATAAGAGCTAAAGGACAGGACAATACTGTCACCCCTTACTACCTGGGTAACCTTGCTTTTTCTACTTTCTGGGCCTTGTTTTCCTTATATGCAGTGTCTTCTGCCAACATGGGGAGCTTAACTATTATATAATTGACACCTAGAGCTTTTGCAAGTCATTTCTAAGGTCTTTATTTATGAAAGCCAATAGTTCATATGGTGGGGACCCTTTTGATGTTTTCTAATTTGTTATATTCATTTTTCATGAATGGGCTGTTGCTAAGTCTGTTATAAAATACCTTCAGAAAAGCTTCGAACCCCCAAATGTCTGTATTCCCATATTGCCCTGGGGCTGAGGCCTCAAAGCCTCAGTGTGAATCATTCTATCAAAAGGGAAATAAATGTGTTGAGTCTTCATTAGCTTAAATTCTAGTGTTTTAAGAGTCTCCCGAGTAATTCAGAAATTCTAACCAATTTTTTTAGGGGCCAAATTCAGGATGAGGGCATTCCCTGGGGGCAGGATGTATTTAGAAACTCAGCCTTAGAATAGACAGAGTTTTGTGAATGAAAGTTGGTAACCGTAGGCACCTGGGCAGCCAGAGTTTTAATTAAAAGACCAGATCATAGTGCAGTGACTCCCAAATTAGCTGCACATTGGAATTACCTGAAGATCTTTTTAAAAAGACTGAAGCTGGCTTCTACCCCAGACCTTCTGACTCCACTGTGTGGAGTGTAACCTGGCATCAAGATTTTTTTTTTTAAAGTCACCATCACTACTAGTATATAGCAAAATTTGAGAACCACCCAGAGTAAGCTCAAGGCTTAAGTTTTGAATTCAAACAGATCTTAGTTCAAATTCCCATTTTACTACTAGACTACATGACTTTGGGAAAGTTATTCAACTCTTTTGGTTTTCTTTCTTTTTCTTTTCTTCCCTTTCTCTTCTTTTGTAAATTAGAGATCATAAGAGCACCGGGCACAGCTATTATTAACATTAAATATATACTTAGCACAGTGTCTAGCACATAGTAAGTACTCAGAAGGTATTAGCTAGTATAACTACTAATAGCGTTTCAGTGTTAGAAGTAGGCTTGCTAGTGGTCAGAGGGGAAGCACACTTAGGAACCAAGCAAGACAGAGTGAGGTGGGGGGAAATGTCACTTCTCTACTAACCTGGCTTCTCCCTACCCCGGTTTCCAGGAATCAAGCAGTGGGAATATTTGAGAAAGCTGTCTGTCATTCTCCAGGGGTTCCGACTTGCAAGGGCTCAACAATCTACTCATTTGACTTATTACCAGGATGTATGATTTTGAGGTTTGTGTCAAAGGAACAGCCTTGTTATGGTTGTTCTAATTAAAAGAAAATTATATAATATATATTTATGCATATATTTTTAAAACAGGCTTAGCTTCTAATAACTAAACAAAGGAAGAGAAGGGTAGTCTAATGACTGATTAAATCATTTTCGGGGGATCCCTGGGTGGCGCAGCGGTTTGGCGCCTGCCTTCAGCCCAGGGCGCGATCCTGGAGTCCCAGGATCGAGTCCCACGTCGGGCTCCCGGGGCATGGAGCCTGCTTCTCCCTCTGCCTGTGTCTCTGCCTCTCTCTCTCTCTCTGTGTGACTATCATAAATAAATTTAAAAAAATTAAAAAAAAAATAAATCATTTTCGGTGCATGTTTGACTGAAAACTTATGGCTCCAAAATTTTTTTTAAAGATTTTTAACTTATTTATTACACACACACACACACACACACACACACACACACACACACAGAAACAGGCAGAAGGAGAAGCAGGCTCCATGCAGGGAGCCTGACGTGGGACTCCATCTCGGGTTTCCAGGATCATGCCCTGGGTGGAAGGCGGTGCTAAACCGTTAAGCCACCGGGGTTGCCCGGCTCCAAATATTTTAAATCTGTGGTTAAAACAGCTGAAAATATACCCAGGACCATCAGGATTTAATTTGCAGATAGATATGTATATTTTAGATTTATTTCATTTTTAACTAGAACCAAGCATTTTGTAGATACTTTCACAGTATCTTTTCACACTAATGAAGTGTCTTTTTAAATTAAACTTTTTATTTTGAGACAATTGTGATAATCTCAAAATGTAGGTAGATTCACAGGCAGTTGTAAGAAATATCATATACCCTTTACCCAGTTTCTCTCAATGGCAAAATATTGCAAAGGTATAGTACAATATCACAGCCAAGATATTGATATTGATACAATCAAAAACAAAACATTTGCATGACCACAAATTTATTCATGTCACCCTTGCATAGACATACCAACCTTCCTCCTGTTCCTACTCCCTCCTGAATGCTTGGCAAACATTAACTGCTCTCCATTTCTATAATTTTGTCATTTCTAGCATGTTATATGGATAACATTATATAGCATGTGATCTTTTGGAATTTACTTTTTCACTTAGCTTAGCTTGGTATCCTGGTAATACTAGTTTCACAAAATTTTCTCAACAAAAGTTGAGAAATATTTTCGTCTCTTCTATTATCTGGAAGAGACTGTATATAGTTAGTGTTACTTCCTTAAACATTTGATAGAATTCTCCAGTGAAATAATCTGGGCCTGGAGATTTCTTTTTTGGGAGTTTTAAAATTATAAATTCTATTTCCTCAATAGCTATAGGGCTATTCAAATGGTCTACTTCATATTGGGTATGCTGTGGCAACTTGTACTTTTTTTTTTTTTAAGGATTGATCCATTTCATACAAATTGTGAAATTTAGTTGTTCATAGCATTCCCTTATTTTGCTTTTGCTGTCTGCAGGATCTGTAGGCTATCCCCTGTTTTGTTCCTGCTATTCGGAATTTGTGCCTTCTGTCTTACTCTTTGTCAGCATTATCAGATATGTGATTTTCAGATATAGTCTTCCATTCTGTGGGTTGTCTTTTCATTTTCTTGTTAATGTCCTTTGAAGCACGAAAGTTTTCAATTTTGGTGAATTCCAACTCATCTGTTTTTTTGTTTGACTGTTTGTGCTTTAAGTGATGTACCTAAGAAACCACTGCATAATCTTAAGTGATGAAGATTTACACTTATGTTTTTTTCTAATACTTCTATAGTGTCAGCTCTTGCATTTACATCTTAGTCCATTTGAGTAGTTTCTTATGAGTGGTGTGAGTTATAGGGTTCAATTTTATTTTTTGCACGTGAATACCTTTCTTTTGATAAATATTTCTAGGACATACATTTTTCCATAATTTTAATTTCATTTGTCTGCAGTGTTTATAAAGATTTTGTTTACTTATTCGTGAGAGAGGGAGAGAGGGAGAGACACAGGCAGAGGGGGAAGCAGGCTCCACACAGGAACCTGATGTGGGACTCGATCCCGTGACCCCAGGATCAGGTCCTGGGCCAAAGGCAGGCACTAAACCTCTGAGCCACCCAGGGATCCCAGTAGTGTTATATTTAAAGTGAGCTTCTTGTTCAGCCATTATTTTCTCATGTATTTTGTTAGTCCTGCATCTTTTTTCCTATCCTTCTGGGATTCCAATGACATGATCCAATGACTAGATCTTTTGTTGTAGCCCCATGGATTCCCGAGGCTTAATTGATTGATTGATTAATTAATTAATTAATTTAAAAGATTTTATTTATTTATTCATAAGAGACACACACAGAGAGAGGTGATGTGGGACTTGATCCCAGGACCCCAGGATCACGACCTGAGCTGAAGGCAGTGCTCAACCATTGAGCCACCCCCTATTTATTTTTTAAGTCTATTTTCTTCCTATTAAGGTTGGGTAATTTATGTTGCTTTATTTTCAAGTTTAATATTCTTTCATCTATCTTCTCCAAGATCCATCTATTTCACCATTTTCATCCCATCCACAGAGGTTTTAAATTTTGATTATTATGTTTTAGGTTTAGATTCCATTTGTTGTTATTGTATTCAGGTTTAAATTTTCCATTCTGTTTTTCTTATATCTTCTATTTCTTCATTAAGATATTTTATTCCTTTGCTGAGACTTTATGTTACTTGATCACCAAAACATTTTTATGGCGGCTGCTTTAAATGTTTTCTCATGTGATTCTAACATCTATGTCAGCATTGTGTTGGCATTTATTGATTTTTTAATTAAATTCAGGATATTCTTGGCTCTTAGTATGATGCATGGCATTTTTTATTAAAGCCTGGACATTTGGGGTTTTATAAATATTTGAATATTTCCGAATCTTATTTAAGCCTTCTGTTTTAGCTGACTTTTCCTGACATTATTAGGTAAGGTGGGAGTTCCTGCTGTCCACTAGTGTTTTAGTGTGGATCAGGGATGCTTGTTACTAGTCTTGTGGTGATGAAATCTTGGCTACATACTCTACCTTTTGTTACTGCTTTAGCAGAATGTTTGGGGTGTTTTGTTCAACCTGGCAGAGGTGATATCTAGGTTCCCACATCTGCTTTTGCTGTTGCAGGCTGGGAAGGATCCATGGTGGGTTTTTTTGTGATGTGTGGCTGGAGTAGAGTAGTTATTTTCTGAAAGCTTTCTGTCTTGCAAGGCTGCCCTTTTGCTGGCCTTTGTCTGGAGAGAGCAGAATTTAGTTGGAATTTCTTTTGTCTGTGCCTCTTAGAATTTCTGGATTGCTGATTTCTTCAGTCTAGAATATATAAAGCAAGACAACCTCCCCTCCAAACTCACACACATACACACACACATACCAAACTTGAAAATACCCAAACAGAACAAATCCAGAAAACTTATCACTGTGTGTTCCTTAGGTCCAAGAGCCCCCACCCAGCTCATCTGTCTTCTCTTTACCTTTCTGAATTTCCTTATGTTTCCTCCTTATGTAATGCACAGGATTTTTAGTTGTACTTAGCAGGAGGAAATAAGAAAATGTATTTCTACTCCATCTTTCCTGTGATGGAAGTCCCTTGAACTCTGTCATTTTAACAGCTAATAATTTTTTATTCATTATAATGTGCATTTTGGTTTTTTAGAATAGACACGAGACAAACACAAATTTTCTTCTCATGTGTTCATCGCCTAGTCAGGAAAGCCCTCTAGAACATGTATCAAGCAACCTTTGGCAATAAAGTTAGCATCACATTCTTCCAAAAGGAATATGTTGACAGATATGTAACACATACAATTCAAGGCTGGCCTTATACTGCTGCATTTAAATCTGTGCGTATTATGCAGTTTTTATATCTTAAATAGCTTGTTAACATACTACCAGCAACCCATTCCATTTGGAATTAAAACCTTTCTGTAGACATTAAGTAGCTATAGAAAAAGCAGAAATCAGCATTTTAAAATTGGTTTATTTTATAACCAAATGTCAACTAATTACTCCAGTAAGTTGAAAATTCTTGCTTATATTAAGCAGGGTTATGTTCATTTTCAGAGAAAAAAAAAAATCCTGTGTCATAAAATCTCTCTCTTTCCCTCCCACCTCCTTGTTATAAAAAGTTAAGTGTTTCCTCATCTGGGTTTTACTATAGGAGTCACATAAATGACCAGATTTATTAAGCATAGACTTCTTGAGAGCATTCAGGAAAGTGAAGATTACAGCCTTCAATCAATGAACAACTCCTTATGGATCTGCAAAGCCTGATCTATTAGCCCCTGTCTGGGGCCACTGCCAGAAGCCTCCTTCAGGGAATTGTTTGGCTCTGTCTCTTCTCAACCAGTCTTTCCTTTGACTGGGGTTATATCCAAGGCATGCCTAGATTTCCTGTCTTCTGCTCTCGCCTCAATTTATTACATCACAGGAAATCCCTTTCTTACCTGTCCCCATGCTTTTGTTTAGCACTGGTCCACCATTCTTTTCTCTTCCACCTCTAGTTACTTCAGAACTCCTAGAATCAGTTACTTCTTCACAAATATGGGAGCAAAGATTTCGAGAGACTAAAGTGGTTTCGTTAAGACATACATATTAATAGTGAAACAGAGGATAAGAACTCCCATTCTATAACAAAAAATATTTCTATCTTTGTTACATTTCTAGAATTTCCTCTCTCTCTCTCTCTCTCTTTAAGATTTTATTTATGTATTCATGGGAGACAGAGAGAGAGAGAGGCAGGGACACAGGCAGAGGGAGAAGCAGGCTCTATGCAGGGAGCTTGATGTGGGACTTGATCCCGGAACTCCAGGATCATGCCCTGGGCCAAAGGCAGGCGCCAAACGGCTGAGCCACCCAGGGATTCCCCCCTCTTTCTCTTTTTATTAAATTTCTATAATCTCCCTAGGGGCAGGGAAGGGGGGAATAAAATATCACTAACAATGGGTGATCAATGGTAAGAATTAACCCATATCAAGAAAAAGAAAGCCATACATAGATAAACAAAATATGGCAAAATAGCTAGAGCCTTGTAATTCAAATTCCCTTGGAATTATCTCGAAGCCAATTCACCTGGTGTTGGAATCTGGAGAGAGATTGGATAGGTTCCCCTTGGTATTACCAAAGAAGTAGTAAAGCATAAGCTACTAGTTGACATTTGTTGTAAAATAAACCGACTCTTTTGCTTGAAAGTGACAGAAAGCCAACTGAAAAATGCTTGAAATAAAGGAAAAATCACTGGCTCATGTATTCAAGAAATAGGTTTCAGACACAGGTTTTTAAAAGTTGTGGTCAGGAATATATCTTTGAATAGTCCTTGGCTTTGCCTTGCTGTGTTGACTTAATTTCCAAGTAAGCTCGACTTTTAACATTTATATTATTTATTTATTTATATTTTTAATAAGCAGCACCAGGCTTGCATCTTACAAGCTCAGACACTCTTGCGGAATTAAGGTCTTTTTTTCCCCAATAGTCCTGGTAAAAATCATGCACATTTTCTGACTGGAACTGCTAAGATCAGATGCTCAACTCTGGACCAGTCAATCAGCAGAGGACTGGGATGCTCAGACTAGCTTAAATTCCTAGTGCATTTCTTAACCCCAGAGATGGAATCCGTTCTATTTAAACTACATAAATTCAGAGTAAGGTAGGAATATTTGCTCCAAAAGTATATTGAGATCCATCAGCAACAAAGGAAGGAAGGGATACTATGAAGGTAGATCAACATTTATCTATTGCCCATAGAGGAGATCTTAATATAGCTAGAGAATGAGGTCAGGGAAAATTAATCCCATGAACACCAAAACGTTCCTTGCCATCCCTTGTTTAAGTATCCCTTCTGAGTTGGGGATAGGATACTTAAGATTCAGATTTCTTCCAAAATCTGCTTTAGAATCTTCCTAAACTTTTCATCTATCACATCCGTTTTGTTTTAGGATTTTGTGTGTCACCTTTGCCCAGAGGCCATGCTAATTGTCTCAGCCCAATTTTAGTATATGCACTGTTTTTTTTTTATTTTTATTTTTTTAGTATATGCACTGTTGAAGCAAGCACACACACCCTTTTTGTTTTAAACCTATCCTTTTTCAAAGCATGAGCCTTCAAGACACATTTTTTTAAAAAAGAAATTATTATCCAATTTTATTTCTTCCACTTTGGTTAGTCATGTACATCAAAGCAATATAGACCCTTTGTGAATATACTTTATTTTAGCAAAGTTACTGTCTAGGTAAGTTTGAGAGGATAGGCTAGAAATGTAACCATCTCTCACAAGTATTTTTTTAATGGAAAAATGAATTTCATGTTCCACACAACTAATTTACAAATGAACCATTGGAATACAATCCATTTGCAAGCACATACTGCTAAGAAATCTAGCAGATGCATCAATGAACTTTAATTACATAGGATCACTTGATTAACTTAGTCTTCTTCCTCTATTCCAATAACCAGGTATCTTCCTGGAGCAAAGTTAAAGCAGATATGATATTATATATGAGTTGGGGATAGATGACCTCGATATAACCATGCCTTAAACAGAACTCACTTCCCTTCCTGATGAGTATAGGAAGAGGTTAGGAAGGTAATCTCATGTTAGTGAATTTATCAGAAAATCTTGTTTCCAAACAGATTAAAAGGTTTTTTTTTTTTTAATTTTTAAAAAATTTTTATTTATTTATGATAGGCACACAGTGAGAGAGAGAGAGGCAGAGACACAGGCAGAGGGAGAAGCAGGCTCCATGCACCGGGAGCCTGACGTGGGATTTGATCCTGGGTCTCCAGGATCACGCTGTGGGCCAAAGGCAGGCGCTAAACCACTGCGCCACCCAGGGATCCCGATTAAAAGGTTTTAATGACTCTTAACATAAGCATAATTTTTGAGCTGATGGTTTTAGAGGAGCTCTTTAAAGAATATAATTCTCAGAAGAGAACTTCTCAGGGGTTCAGAAAAGCAGTGTTTGTTATTAGTCACTCTCGTGTGCTACCTTTGGCTTCCAGACTTGCAAGACTGATGGCACTAATGTTAACTACATTTCAACCTTTTGGAGAGACTCCATCCATCCATCTATCCACTGAGTATACACAGGTATAGGATTCTGAAAGATGGGGCCAGGCAGGCCATTGGGCCCCAACCCTTAAGCTTAAAGTAAACTTGAATTTTGACAGATGTGAAAAGCTATACATATTCATGGGAGTAGCATGAGGCCTCATCAAAAATGTTGAGCCCAGCTAAAATCTGAGGGGTCCTAGAATAGCTAAGTAGAAGGTTGAAAGAACACCCTCAACCTGAATCTAAAAGTTGCTTGATTTCAAGGGAAATTCTCAGGAAGTGGTATAGATGTTTTTGTGGGAGAAAATGGAAACAAGTAAGAATGAGTCTCAGGACTCTATAGTCCGATGGGGGAGATTGATGTGGAAAATTTCATTATAATACCAGACAGAGAAAAATAGTTGCTATGCCGAAAGTACAAGCTTTGGGCCAAGGGAGGATTCATGAGAGCTATGCCCAGCATTCTTGACCTTGTCTGTAAGCTTGACGGCCTTTGGCTCCTACCACCTCTGTGGTGAATATCTTATTCTGTGTGATTCTAAACAAGGAGAACCCCCTTAGCCCAGAGATTCACAAACTGGTTAATGGTTAATGGTACCTCTAGGCCAAAAAAAAAATGCTCAAGAGTTTTATTAAGTAGTTAGGTCCAAACAATTTAAAATGTATAACGTACTTATGACCTAAGAATTTAGTAGCTGTTTGAAAAAAATACACATACACTGAACAAAAAAAAATGCCTATTTCATTTTTAAATAGTCACAGCTATTTACTAATAGATGGGTGTGCCTGTTGGGTACTGTACCACTTCTCAAACCTTGGTGCTAAATAGAACACTGCCACCCTTATTTCCTGTTGGATGGTGATTTTTTTTTCCCTGGCATTGGCTTTTTATCACAGAAGCTGCTGAAAACTCAGCTTTGCAAAGGTAGGCTGTCATCAAAAAGAGATGGAACTAATGTTGAAGCTGTGAAATACCACAGCTATAAATTCATGCAATGGTGACAGATCTTGAGGATCTCTGTTCCTTTTACAAATATGAAACACCATGCAGTGCTCTTGTGTTTGCTCTAGTGGCCCGTGCACAATCTGAGAACTCAGACCTTGCCTATCCTTTCTCTGTTTCTCCTAGTGATATCCTTGTCCTCCAATCCCCAAGTCTTATATTTGTGTCTGAACAAGGAGCATTCTGCTGAGTCAAAAATATGGACTCAGAGAGTTGCCAGTAAACTAAATCAACATCAGTTATGTTAAATTGAACTATACCCATGGTGATGAAATATCAAATCTGAGGAGGATAACAGAATACACTTACTACTTAAATTTAGAGTCAGCGTAACTTGATGTGTTTGTAGTTTTCGTGATTCAGAAGCACCTCCAAGTCTTGAGATCCAAGATTATTCATTAACATGGTTTTAGTGAGTTCAGTGGGGCCCAGTTTATAGATTTATGTTATCAGAATGCCAGTTTTATATTAGCTGTACTATGTGCAATATATTATTTCTCTAATTCCAGTAACGTCAAATTGGTCTAGAGCTGCAGATGACTTTAGAATAACTGTGTTTCCTGGCAGCAGTGAAAGAGAGTGAGACATAGGTTTGTGGGAACAAAACATTTTCATGAAAATGGAGACCCAGTAGATTTGCCAAAGTTTGTTTGTTTGTTTTTTTCAGGACAGGATGCATGAAAGGGATTAATGTTTCTGAAACATAATGTAGTTTTTTTTTTCTCATTTAAGTAAATCTTGCCCGATGATCCCCATTAAATCCCTAGCATCTGTTGGGTTAGAGAAAGGACAGGTACCAATCAGAGCAAAGACATCATTGCTGGGCTCTGTACCTCAGAGAGAATATTTTGGAGTTCACACAGTAATTGGAAACTTTAGTAAGCATAAGAAGCAATTGAAGGATTGCTAAGAGATACTGAGTCCTTTTACAGAAACCCATTCAGAGTTTCTGGTTCAGTGGATGTTGGGTGGGCCCCCAGAATTTGCATTTCTAATAAGCTCCCAGGTGATATTATCGTTGATTTTCAGACCACAATTTTGAGAACCACTGGCCTAAAGTGACCATAGTTCTTGAAAGTCCAATGTACTGAGAAAGGGGTTTTGTAAATTTCAGAGCCTTCATTTCCATATCAAAAGCAAAGCCTAGAGCTCCAAACCTGGAGTTTTATCACAAATAGATATTAGTAGAAACCACCAGCCATGGTGGTGCTGATGCAGAAAAGTGATAAAGGATTGGGATAGGAGACAAAATGATAATAAAGAGATGGAATATTCTCACCCTCCCCTTTCCCAGCACCACCTTAGAGTCTAATTTAAATGGCATGAAACAACAATCATTACCTAATATGAGGAAATTGAGTATTATCCAAAGATGGTGTCCACTTTCTTGCCTTGACAGGTGTCAGACTGCTCATAAAAACTCTGCTAGGGTGTTTCAGAGTTCCATTCTATTACTATTAGATTTTTCCCTCTGCATAAAAATATTCTAACTGCAGAATCCCAGGGATAGCCTCATGAACAGTTTTGCATACATGGCAGTGAATTCACTGGAGACTTTGAATAAGATATTCTACTGCTGAATGAATCAATGTTTTCCAAAGCATCAGGCATCTCCCCATTCCTTTTTTTTTTTTTTTTTTTTTTTTTTTTGTGAGCACAAGGTTTGACAGGGCTTTTAATTGTTGACAATCTTCCTTTTGTTTCCCACTGAGGACAAAAACTATATCCTTTTTGCAATGGGCACAACCCTGTAATGGCATTCTCTCCTATTTGGATATGACAGATACCCTCGCAGGAGCTAAACTCATTTCTGCACAATGTACTTGAGACTTGGAGAAGTAAACCACAATTTATCTCCTCTAAATAGCACTCCCCATTTCAGAGCATAAGGCAGATAACCTCAACGTGAACTTTGCCTATGGATGTTTATCTGCAGCCTCCAAGTAATATGGATTTATTCTGGTAATATACAGACCATTTTGCAGATAATGTCGAGAGCAAACATTTTATTACTGATTTCTTGTAAATTACACATGGCTGTGTTTTAATGGATTTTCCTTCCAAGCCTCAGTCTCATAACATGAGTAGTTATACAGATTTTTATTATGATCTTGAATATTGACTTTTAATTATGCACTGGTTAACAAAACAAATAAGGCTGTCATTTCCATCAAGGGAGCACTAAGGATAGAGGGTATCTTTTGACATCCCTCCTGCCTTCTCATCCCAGTACTACTCATTTTAACATCACCCACACCAGGCATAAAAATGTAAAAATCTCACATTACTTTAAGAAGACCCTGGAGCAGTTTTTAATTACGTTTATCGCGGAGGATACATGGCTTACAGTAATGATAGTTGAAGGGCACCCTAACAACCATATTCAAGGGTAAAGAAGGCTGTTCCAAGAGGTATATGAGACGTTTCCATCTCAGTGGAAGATTGAGTGGAAAAGAACACATTTAAATTGAAGCCAAGAAAGGTAGACAATGGAATGAACTTCCTGACCACAAGAATATCTGGGGAAACAAGTCATTAAAAAATCCAAGAACTAAACTCCACTCTTTCTGATACATTTCAGTTCTTAAGATGGCCTTATAGAAGATGCAGCATCTGACAGCAATGGCCCAAGAGCCTTGCACATCTGAAGTCAGCATCTAGAAATGGTGACCCCTCTAACACTGCTCCCATTCTAAGACTCAGTGAGCTCATCCTTGGAGATAAGAAGAGGTGATGAGGAACTTCTATCAGATGTGGTATTTTTAGATTCTGTTTCTAAGTATGAAGAGGGTTAAAGGCTTTTGAATTTCTTTCCTGGCTATTCAGGCAAGAAAATAGGTCAAGAGCTCAGTAAGACCAAGGAGATCAGTGGTTTATTTCTGTATGGCAGTTAGCACTCTCCTTAACCCTTTCTCCCAAAAATATCCTGAAATATATCCTGTGAGGAAATATTAGCAGTGAAGATAAAGTCAGGGTATTGAGGTCTAAATGAGTGTTGGTTGTTTAATAAATTGTGGTGAGAGATATGAATGAGAGAATGAAAATGAAATTTTGATAATGGTATAGTTGGGATCAAATCAGGGTAATATATTTTTATTGAGACCTATAGAAAATCAGAGTAAGGAAGGACCTCAGAAATGAAATTTAATCCATTTTTAAAAAGTAAAGGGGCAACTGAATAATGGTTTGTTTTTTTTGTTTTTGTTTTTTTTCTGTTTTTTTGTTTTTTTTTTGATCATCTGAATAATAGTATCAGAGCTGGGAAGTAAAGCCAGTACAAACGTGTTTAAATTACATTATACTCTTTTGGGAAGCCAATTCTCTCTGCAATTTGTCTTATGGAAAAATCTAGAGGTTTTCCATTTGTTTGCTTTTCATTTGTATACACAACAATAGCCAAAACCCTAAACCGGATATTTGGCTTAATCTGGGAAAAATAGAAACTACTCCATTGTTTTACCTTGTATTAAAAATTCTTCCATTACTTCTGTCAACTTGGTAAGTGAAGTAATTAAGATTGTGTTAATTACTTTAAAATTTTTTCACTACAGAAAATAGTTTTATCACTGTTATAAGGTAACACTTTCTCAGACCATAGCTAACAAGAAAAGTTGTTGCTGAAATACATATCAACTACTCCGTGAGTCAATGGGGTTCTTCAATTTTATCAGTTGACTGTTTCCTGACTTAGTTGAAATGGAATGAAATCTTCACCGTATTGAGAAAGATTGGGAGTCCATGGTCACTTTGGATGGAAAGTACATATATTTTCAGAGCAAAGATGAGAGTGGGCCATTTTTCTCAGCATTAAGGTTGTCTTAACACTTTTGGAGAAAGAAGCAACTGCCCCATAAAATTTCATCCACTCTGGCCAATTATCAGAAATTCTTTGTATCCTGATAATAGAATCAACTCTCCCTGAATAAAAGAACACAAAGAGACTGCAACCTGAGGAAGCTATGTTTATTTCAGAGTCTCGAGGAGCCATGTGTTGTTAAACAAAATATAAAATGTGCAATAAACTTTAGGTATAAAGGACTTTGTTGGCTATAAAGTTTTATTTTACCGCTGTCCTCCTATGGCTAAACACGTTCAAGATCAGTAAAATATTAAAATATTCAAGATGACAGAACATGAAGCCGAATTCCAGAAATGCAGCAGTGAGAAAGGATGACGAGGGGCAGATCTGTATCTGTGGCTACACTGTCATCTGTATAAAGCCCATCACTTCAGCATGTACTTAGTTAAAAAGGACACAGAGCATAGAGGGAGCATCCTTAATTGATCATCTCCATTATCTTCACACAGACACCAGTTGAAACTGAGAGTGACAATGTTAAGCCAGAATCTTGTTACAGTGAGTAGAATGCAAGCACTTCCATCTTAAACAGTAAGAATGTTGAAGAATTTTCCTGAGGCCCAAATTGTTGTTTGCATAAGTCTGTGGTAGTTCAGAAAAATGCATACTGTTTTTGAATTTCCCTAAATGCTCAGGGAGGCAAGGGTTTTTATTTTTAAATAGAAAACCCCTTACATATTGTCTAAAGAAAGCCTTTGTTACTGAAATAAGTCTCTCAGTGGAAAATTATAGTTTTCACGGGGAGCTATCCCTACTAATCAGACTCACGGCTGGTTTGGACATTGCAAAATTGCATTATATTCCCTGAGGATAGGAATTACTAAGTAAGGGAAGCCAACGCTTAAAAACAAGATGATGGTGTTTTCCACTGAACCACTTGCAAAATAGGAAAATTAGAAAATTCTTTTGGATCTTTTGTCAGACTTGCGAACATGATTAGGATGGCATTGCCAAAAGCCACCATTTTCATTTCTGTTGGAGTATCACTGTTATATTTGAATTTGGTTTTTCAAGTTCTAACTTTCTGGTAGGTACATTTGGTTTATTGAGGTTTTCACTGTTCCTTGCTTATATAGGTATTGTGTGTGTGTGTGTGTGTGTGTGTGTGTGTGTGTGTGTGTAGTTCTCATTATTATATCCTCAGCTTCTAGCACAGTGCCTGCCCACAGTAGCCTTTTAATCAATGTATTTTAAGGGAAGACATTTAGACTTCTTACTTTTGTGTCCTATTTATAAAAGTTATAGTTATTCATTATAGAAAAAAAATTAAGCGATAATGGAAAAATAGAAAAAAAACTCACTCATAATCTTACCATCTAATTTGGATTAATTGGTGTTAATATTTTGGTGTGATTCCAATTACCTAATTAGTATTTGTATACATGCACACACACAAATAGACCCAGAAACACAGAATAACATACATATATCCATACATATATACCAGGCACTCAAATTGGTATCAAACCAAATATTTGGTTACATATTCTCTCTCCCATGTAAGTTTGTTTTAAAAGATTTTATTTACTTATTTATTTGTTTGAGAAAGGGCACATGAAAGAGGGAAAGAGAGAGAGAGAGTACAAGCAGGGAGAGGGGCAGAGGGAGAAGCAGACTCCTTGCTAAGCTGGGAGCCCGATGTGGGACTCCATCCCAGGACTCCGGGATCATGACCTGAGCTGAAGACAGATGCTTAACCAACTAAGCCACCCAGGAGCCCTCAATTTAATGAGTTGAGAAAATATTTCATCTAATATAAAATTGTTTATAGAGTTCATACGATCCACTCACTAAACTCTCAAACCATGAACTTTGCAAACTGGAGTTGAAGAAGCTTCCCTGTTTCTCCTACCAGCTAGTAATAACACTTACTGAGCACCCACTAAGAGCCAGAAAGTCTGCTAAGCTCTTGATTCACAGTATCCTGTTTTAATCTTTACAACTTTTTTTTTTTTAAGATTCTATTCATCTATGCATGAGAGACACACAGAGAGAGGCAGAGACATAGGCAGAGGGAGAAGCAGGCTCCCCAGGGGGAGCCTGATGTGGGACTCGATCCCACCACCCTGGGATCATGCCCTGAGCAAAACGCAAATGCTCAACTGCTGAGCCACCCAGGCGTCCCTCACAACTTTTTGAAGTAAATCCTATTTGGATGTACCATCTATCTATCTATCTATCTATCTATCTATCTATCTATCTATCTATCATCTATCATCTATTATTTCTATCTATCATCTATTATTTGTCTATGATTTGTATTTTTTGAAATAAAATTAATATTAACATTATATAAATTTCAGATATACAATAATTCTATATTCATTCCATCTTCATTCATTACACAGTGATCACCTCAAAAGTTGAGTTACCATCTATCACTCATTGCACCATCCCCACTGCCTTCTCTTCTGGTATCCACCTATCTGTTCTCAATGTCTATAAATTTGCTTTTATTGTTTTGTTTGTTTGCTTGCTTTGTTTAGATTCCACATACGAGTGAAGTCATACTGCTTGTATTTTTCTCCTGATTTATTCCACTTAACATAATAGCCTTGGGGCCATCCATGTTGTCACAAATGACAAAATTTCATTCTTTTTATGGTTGAGGAATATTCTATTGTATTTCTGTACTATTTCTGCTTTATCCATTCTTCCATAGATGGCATTTAGGTTGTTTCCATATCTTGGCTAATGTAAATAATACTGCTATGTATATAGAGGTGCATATATTTTTCCAAATTAGTGCTTACATACTCTTAAGATAAATACCCAGATATAGAATAGCTGGACTCTATGATTGTTCTATTTTTAACTTTTTGATAAATCTTCATATTCTTTTCCATTGTGTCTGCACCAATTTATATTCTTACGAACAGCATACATTTTCTCCACATCCTTACCAACATTTGTTATTTCTTGTTTTTTTGATGATAGTCAGTCTAGCCAGTGAGAGGTGCTACCTCATTGTGGTTTTGATTTGCATTTTCCTGATAATTTAGTGATGTTGAACATCTTTTCATGTGCCTGTTGGCTATTGGTATGTGTCTTCTTTGGGAACATGTTTATTCATATTCTCTGTGCATTTTTAAATTGGGTTGTTGGGTTACTTTGTTGCTGTAAGTTTTATGAATTATTTATATATTTTGAGTATTAACTCTTTGTCAGATACGTAATTTGCTTAGGATCTTCTTTTTAAAACCTGTAGAGTATAAGTAACTCACCCAAGTTCACCCAGGGGTAGGTGGCACAGCTGGGTTTCAAACCCAAGACTGTGAAATCCAGACCCTGAGCTCTGAAATCCTGAGCCTAGTATTGATTTGGCTATTACATAACTGTGTTACACATCTGAACACATGTTTAAGCCTCTCTCCCTTTTGATTACTTGGTCTAGTTGATCATATTTCTGAAATATCCCATTTTCCATTTTCCCATCAATGTCTTAATTGTTTTCAATAAGGGACAGTTTGCCCTCCATGAGACATCTGGCATGTCTTTTTTTGTTGTTGGAGTTTGAAGGGGGATACTACTGGCATCTATTGAGTAGATGCCAGGGATATTGTTAAATATCCTAAAATATACCCACAGCAAAGAATTCTCCTGCCCAAGATGTTATTAGTAGCAAGGTTGAGGAGTCTGCCTTAGCTCATTTCCACCTCTTTTGTCTAATGATAAACAGCTTCCTAATTAGTTTCTCTATCTTAAGTTTTGCTCTCACACTGTTGCCACTGTTATCTCTTTGAACACAGATAAAACCATGCCACACCCTTACTCTCTTTGGCTCCGTAGCTCGTGAGGACTGCCTATGCTCAAATATACATTCAAACAGTTCTAGATTTTAGGGCTTCAGGAAACTGGTTTAACCTCTCTAAATTTCAAATCCATTACCTAAAATAAAGGAAAAAGAGCTACTCCTAACTTTGATAGGGTTCTTGTGAGGTTATCAATATTTCATGGCTGGCACTAGCTAAGTCCTCAATAACTCTTATCCATCATTAAGAAAAAACTGTTGAAGGTTTCCCCCCTCCACATTCATTCACCTATTCATTGGTTGTAATACATAGTAGTTAAGATAACGAGCTCTGGAATCAGATTTCCTTAGTTTAGAATCAGTTTCCCAAATCAAATTTATGTAACCTCAAACAATTTACTTGGCTTTATGAAGCCTTAATTTCCTTGCTTCTAAAATAAGTATAGTAACATACAATTGATAAAAGTATTGTGAAGATTGAATATGGGTACAGTAGCTACCATGTTGCTGGCTATGTATAGGCCCTAGGTAGGTAGGGGTTACTCTCACCTGGCTTGTATTTTCAGAGCATCTACTCTGTGATCGATCCTCTTCACATTGTGTCTGCCTTCTAATAAGTGGTGCAAGTGCCTGAATCTCTCATTAAAGAGCTTGTTTTAGGGCAGCCCAGGGGGGGCTCAGCAGTTTAGTGCCACCTTTGGCCCAGGGCGTGATCCTGGAGTCCTAGGATTGGGTCCCATGTCGGACTCCCTGCGTGGAGCCTGCTTCTCCATCTGCCTGTGTCTCTGCCTCTCTCTCTGTCTGTCTCTCATGAATAAATAAATAAAATCTTTTTTTTTTAAGAGCTTGTTTTAAAAAGGTACTTTTTTAAAAAATCTCCACACCAACACTCCAAATATAGATGATAATAATACCATTTCTGTCAACATCTGCCTGTCTTTCATGAAGTTCTGCTGGCCAGTATTTCTTTCAGAAGATACCATGTATGCATCCGCTGATGTGGGGATGTATGGTCAGTCAAAAGGAATCTGATGTTCTTTTGCAGTGGAAGACTCTCTTCCATTTCAAACGCACCTTTCAAGCTGACTTTCTGGGAATGATACAATAAAAAGAAATCTCTTCAAGATTATGATAATGGCTCTCAACTTTCTCCATTACCCTAGAGCTGAAGGGATGATAGTGACATATTTCTGTTACAGGAGGAACTCAATGGCTGCTTAATTTTACATGTGAATTTTGAATGCTTTGTATTTGTTAAAATCCAGATTACATTCTTCTCACTAAGCAAGTGATCCAATGTGATTAGTATAATACATTCTCCTCTGTTGCCCAACATTGCCAGAGGCAAGGTATTACTTAGGGAACCAGCCCCTTCCCCCCCAACATATACACCCTTAATGCAAAATAAATAGATCTGTAAAATCATTATGGAGCTAAAATAGCACTTAGAAATGTCTTTTTATTGTGAAAAATGGCCAAATAAGAGTTGTTGACTATTTGTAGCCCTGTAATGTAAGTCAGATAAATTGGTGCCCAGAAGTCTGACATTTCAAAAGCCTGAGAATATGTTGCATTTTTTCTGATATGTCATTTTTGTAATTCCCCCCACTATTTTCCTGTAGCAAGAAGCAATTCCTCTGTGCCCAGGCAGTTCAATTAGAGCATTGTAAAAGTTGTCAGAATGACTTCAACATAAGTGCCCCTGAGCAATAGGTATAATTTTGGAGAGGAACAAGTTCTCTTACCACACTGATGTGGGCACTTGTGTTAACTAATTTGGAAAAAGAATGCACCATCTGAATTTTCTCAATTCAGTTAACCTGCCCAGAGACTTAGAAACATTCTGTCTCACCTAGAGTGGGTTCTGTGCTTGGGTCCGCTTAGCATCCTTGTGGGCTTCTTTAGCCAATAGCACCCTCTCTGTGTTCTCAATGTGTATATATTAGGTGGCTCCACCTCTGGGTGGTTGAGAAGATACCCACAAAGATATCCTGCCCAAGCATGGGCAGGCCTTAGAGATTGACCTCTAGTGGATAGAAATGACACAGTGTAACATTTGAGACCAGGTCAGAAGTCAGTGAACTTTTTCTGTAAAGGGCCAGATAGTAAATATTTTTTAATTTTTCAGGCCATATCCATATTGTCTCTGTCACAACTACACAGCTCTGCCTCTGTAACATGGAACACAAATGCTTCCATACCCTGCTCATATTGCTTTGTATAGGGATGGATGTGCATCTCACTTTGATTCAATTGGACTCAATTTCTTGATCCTTACAATGAGAAAGGGTGGAGGAGCTGTCTTTTTGCTTTGCTTCTTAAATGGATGACATGTAAGCCTGGGGATATTAGTGTACATTCTGATACCGTACAGGAAGGATCTCTCCATGACAATAACCAATGAAAAAGACAGCAGGGGAGGGCAGGGAGAGAGTGAATCACAAATGGCATAATTTGAGTACCTGTATGGAACTATTATTGAGGGTTAACCCTGGGAATTTCAGTTATAAGAACCGACTGTTGTTGGTGGTTGTCAGGAATGGGGGATGGAGAGTAAGTGAAATGGGTGAAGGGAGTCAAAAGGCACAAACTTCCAGTTATAAAATATGTAAGTTGTGGGAATGTAATATACAGAATGGCAACTATAGCTAACGATATTATGTTGGATATTGAAAAGTTGTTAAAAGAGTAGATCCCAAAAGCTCTCATCACAAGAAAAAATTCTGTAATTCCATAGGGTAATTAATGGATATGATAATCATTTCTCAATACATATTATATATATAATATATTTATATATATTCACATACCAAATCATTATGTTATACACCGGAAAATAATATAATGGTACATATCAATTATACCTCAGTAAAAAGAGCCAATTGTTGTATTATATATATTCATATATCATAAATGTATAGATTGATGAATTTTTAAAGAAATAGATGCAACCATGGGAGCAAGATCAAGAAACCAAAGTTCACAGCTCTCCCAACCCTGACTCTTGCCTACCTTCAACTAGTCCCCAGTCCCCAGGGGTAATCGCTATCTTGAATTTTGGCAGCATAGATAGTTTTTCCTTTTTTAGTGCTTTGTACAAATGTAATTAGATGCTATATACTCTTTTTCATCTGACTTTTTTTTTAAAGATTGATTGATTGATTGATTGATTTATGATAGAGAAAGAGAAAGAGAGAGAGGCAGAGACACAGGAGGAGGGAGAAGCAGGCTCCACGGGGGGAGCCCAACGCGGAACTGGATCCCGGGACTCCAGGATCGCACCCTGGGCCAAAGGCAGGCGCTAAACTGCGGAGCCACCCAGGGATCCCCTCATCTGACTTCTTTTATTCAATATTCTGTCTATGAGATTTCTCCATGCTGTAGTGTATAGATTCAAATTGTTCATTTGCATTGCTGTATAATTTTCAATTGTGTGAATATTAACACAGCTTATTTATTCAGTCTGGGTTTGGTAGGCATTTCCAGTATTTTGTCTATCATGAATAGTGATGCCCTGAATATCTTTGAACATGATTTTCAGTGGAAATTTGCACACATTTCTACTATGAATGTACCTCATAATGAAACTGCTTATAGGAAATGCGTATGTTAGGCTTTATTAGAAATGCCAAATGGTTGTGCAAAATAGATATTCTTCCAGCAATGTCGGAGAGTTCTGATTACTCCACTTTCTTGTCAGCATTGAGTATTTTCCGTCTTACTCATTTTTATTATTCTGAGGGGGTGGTGTAATATTACATTATGGTTTTTAACCTACATTTCCCAGATGTAAGTTTATAGACCATTTTGATATCTTCTTTGATGAAGAGTTCAAATCTTTTGCCCATATTTCTATTGTGATTTCTCTTTTTCTTATTGATTTATAAGAGCTTTTTATATATTCCAAATTGTGTATTCTTTTTGAGGAAATATAGATATGCCAGTACATTTTAAAATGTAAGCTTGAATTGAGACTTCATTACTTAAAACTGACTTGTTACGAATATGATGTGGCTGAAACATTGTTCGGATACAAGAACAATAGTCTCTTTTCTGTTCCATGAAAGGAAAAGACCAGACATGATTGCTTGGTTGAATGATAGTTAAGAATTATTCTGACTTTCCTAGGTAGATTTTTATTATTAACTAAAACTTCATCACGCATGAACATAGAGTGGCAGCCCATGTCTCTTTCTCTGCTAAAATGGGAGAGTCAGAGAGGAAGGGATATTTAATTTAAGATAGACTGCATGGATAAATTCCCTGCATTTCCTATCTTCTCTATTTGTATTTTAAAATAATTTGCACAAAAAAATAAAAAAAAATAATTTGCACTAGAATGCACTGCACTGTTGCTCTTTGCTCCTGTGTCCATCAGAATCTCTGATGGCCTTCATGTTGGTTCTTAATGGTCCTTCAGAAGCCCACAAGAAAAAAACTACATTTCTGATGGAGCAGGCAATGGAGCTTCTAGGGTATAAGATTCTTCAGGGAGTTCCTAATCTTGTCAGAAACTCTCAAATTCTTCCTTTCTTTCATGATTTTAGCAGCAAGATGTAAATCAAGCACAATACTTCTAATCAGTGGAGGAAAAAAAATCTTTTCTATTCTCTTCAAAAATCTACCTTCATCTCCAGATAGCACATGTATATGTTGGATTTTTGAGGCTTTCTCTCTCTACACAGCCTTATTATTAATTCACCCTTCAAGTTCATGCTGGTAGGAGAGTCCATTAACAACTAAAAAAAAAAAAAAAGTAGCTAGGATACTGGGAAGAAATGGAAAATGACAAATCAGTTAAAATGGCAAATCTAAAATAAACATTTGTTGATAAATAAGACCACATCCATCACAGGATTATTAATATATTTGGCTTTTTAGAATTCAGATATACTGAAGGTCTAAGAGATTAGATGATGCACAGGAAATATTTTATTAACCACTTTACTGACTTGCAAGTAGATTTTATACCAATCATAAAAACATTAATCAGTGCCTCCAAAGAGTTAAATTTGAATTTTCTGTTTATAAAAGTAAATAATGAGATAACAATTACTTTCAATACATCAAGCATGGGAACCTAGTTTAATTTGCCTTCTGAACATGTTGTCATTAAGTCTTAAGATCTGTTAAAAGTGGGTTTTCGCGTGGGGTATGGCTAGTATCTTACAGGAAGTGAGGCACAAAGGATTTAGAGATAAATATTAACTCTTCCTTACCCATACTCCCCAGCAGACAGTCTAGTAAAAAATTACAATCTTTTAGGGTTGATGCATCATTCTGAGGAGATCAATTTCATTCATGTAGTTATGCTGATACTGCCTATAGTTTATCAGGCATGGTGAGGTGCCTTGCCTTTACCTTGGTAAAGAAAAACAAGATGATCAGATTGTGAAACCTGTCAACTTTGATATCTGATCATGTCTAGAGAGTTGATGGCCTTGCTTCTTAGGATCATAGTCAACTGCTTTGCATCAATAATTTAATATGGGAGCATTTTTGAGATGCTACACTTTCCTGTCATGCCTTGCTGTGCCAAATATCTATCTTTCCATATTCATTATGACCTAGTAACTCAGTGGGCTTAGTTACACTTGTTTTAATTAAAGTTTCTCAGGAAGGAACTAAGAGGGCTCATCAGCTTAAAATACTATCTGTGGGCAAATTAGAGAAATGTTAATTAAAATTTAAGCATCTAAAATAGTTACCTAATTTGGATTCATTGCAGTAAAATTTGAAAGGAATTTCCACATCTGAATTTAGGTACTAGTTTTTAAAAATCTGGTATTCAAATTTATATTAAGGGAAGGATTCAAGATGGCATCATTACTACTTATTTGGAGGAATGGGAAAGAAGTAAAGAGACAAAGAGCAACAAAAGAAACAGAGGTTAGTAATACTGACCAAAAGGATAATAATCCTGCCACCTATACATTTGCATAAATGTTGATTTACCTACAGACTAATCCTCTGGCATTAGATTGAGCAAACAGTGTAATACCCATTATAGAAAAAGGGATATTAGATGATTTGGCTAAATTATTTTTAATAATAGGGCTAGGCCTAGAATTGAAGTCTCTAAATTGTCTATTTGAATAGGTATTGAAAATACATCAAAACAAAAGCAAAACCTCTAGAAAATTAAAATAAACTTTGAGAAGCAAAATAATTATTATTTGCTTTATTTTTACTCAATTGATAGTAATATCACGTAGAACTAAAGTTTGTTTTGTTTTTATACCATGCACTGTGCTAATGACTCTCTATGAAGCAGGAATCATTCCCACTTTCCAGGTAATTTGTCAAAAGTTACATATGGTGACCACCAGAGGAAATATTATCAATATTCTATGAATATTCTATGAACAAACACATAAACTAATAACAATAAAAGCTCCTGTAAAACCTAGTGCCAAGATCTTGGTTTCTAATACTATTGTCCACACAAAAGAACAAGCATTTTTTAGAAAATGGCTGATTCAGGCACGGGGGTAGGAAATAAACAAGATAAGCCTGGAGCATTTTGTGGAATCAGGTTAAGTAAGTGCCCTGACAAAAGAACAAACCCACAATGATAGAGGTATGTCAAAGAGATATAGAAATTAATTAAAAGAGTTCCCAATGGCCCACAATGTACAATTTGAACAACAAAATAAAGTAATATTGGGTTATAGTCCAAAGTACATGACAAATGTCTATGAGTCTATACTGATACAAATTAATGATTGAATAAATAAATAAATTGGAGGAAATAGATAAATGTCCTGTGCAGAAGATTCTAAATATTATACACAGATACTTTGCTCTCAGTGAGGTAGGTCATAACTCACCACTCTTTAATTGTGGGCCATGCATAGTGATTTCCTTCCAAAGAGTGTGGAAAGAGGGAAAGTAACTTTACAGTGGAGAAACCTGACAGGCACTACCTTACGCTAAGTGATCAAGTTTGACATTATCAATAATAAGTCATGTTGCTGGCATGTACCCTTGGTATAATGCAATGAGAATGGCTTTTTACCTCTGTGGTCTTTATTCCAAAAACTCATAGCCCCAGTTTAATCATGAGAAAAACATCAGACAAAACCCAATGGAGGGACAGTCTACAAAACAAGTGACCAGAGCTCCTTGAAATACTCAAGGTCACTACAAATTTGGCTGAGAAATTGTCCCACTCATAAGGAGCCTAAAGAGATACAACAATTTCAGGGAATGTGACATCTGAGATGGAATCCCAGCATATAAAAAGGATACTAAGTAAAAACTTAGGAAATCTGAATTAAGTGTAGTATTTAGTTAATAATAATACATCAGTTTGGGTTCATTAATTGTGAAAAAAATACCATCCTTATGTAAGATATTAACAATAGAGGAATGATATGAAATACATAGAAATGGCTGTACTATCTTTGTAACTTTTCTTTTTATCTAAATCTATTCTATAAAAAGTTTTAAAGGTTTATTTCAAAAATCCTATAGCCTTGGAATGAAAAAAAATGAGAGGGATCCCTGGGTGGCGCAGCGGTTTGGCGCTTGCCTTTGGCCCGGGGCACGATCCTGGAGACCCGGGATCGAATCCCACATCGGGCTCCCGGTGCATGGAGCCTGCTTCTCCCTCTGCCTGTGTCTCTGCCTCTCTCTCTCTCTCTCTGATGACTATCATAAATAAATAAAAATTAAAAAAAAAAAAAGAAAAAAAAAAGAAAAAAAATGAGAACAGCAAACCAGTCAGAAGAAAATTCACTTATTCACTAGTTAATTCATCCATTTACTGGTTTGCTCATTTATCAATATCTTTCATTATTCAACAAATATTCTTTTAGGTATACTTTTTGGCAGCATAGCCCTAGGTTGTAAAGACTCCTCAGTTCTACAGTGGTCATCTCCTTTTTCCACTTACTGGCACTACTCTAGGAATAAATTTATTCCATGTTAAGTAGTAACTGTGTAGTACACTGATGCCATTTGGTAGAATCCATGAAAGAGATAAGAGAAGTATTGGAAGTAGGTGGCTACTTGAAGATTACTATGGTTGGAGAATTTCCTATGATTGAGTTCTGAATAAGATTAAATTGCATAGATCAATCCATTGAAAAATGGTTTTAATTATTACCATTATTTTTTGACTACATGTCTTCCAATGCGCTGTAATATTACTCAAAGCTTACAATGATTACCTGTTACTGGTTGACTACGCCATTATCACATTCTGATAGTGGCAAATAATTAAACCACTTTAGAAAGCTCACCTTTTTGGCCTTCAAAATAACTCAACAGAAGTCGATCTCGTTTCTTAAGTCCCATACTTTAAAAGAAATGATTGAATTATTCTCATGGTCACTTTCCACCAAGAGTATATGCTGATCATCAAACTCATTTTACCACCAAAAAACATATTGAAAACAAAAATGAAGTTCTTGAAGCACTTAGACACCCATTCATTTTATAGTGACCACTGCAATGTTGATGAAGGAAAACTAGAAATACATCCTCAACTTGATGATCTAATGGCTATTCTCCAAGTGTGCAGAAAAACCATGTAGCACAAATCTGTTTTTTGAAAATATGACATTGTGTTCTTGAGGACTTAACATGGAAATGATCTCCAGTGTAAAATCTGTCTGAGATGTAGGGAACTCTCTACAAGGAATATTGGATTATTGCACCCTGTAGCTTTGAAAACCATCCTTCTTGGATGGCAGCAGAAAGCTTCAATATACTTGCATGAATTATAGATGATACCCAGTACTCTTGTTAAAGTAGCTACAGGATGCTTTTCTAAGAAAGACCCTTCAGCCTGTGGATATTGTTATGCATCTGTCACACTAAAGATTTTCCTTTGGAAATACCTTAGTATTCTAGACATTTTGTAATAAATTGAGAATAGTACTCAAAAACTGATTTTCTTTTCTAACTCTTTAGTCTTTTTCTTTTAATTCTCAGAGAGGTACAGACATGTATTTAACCTGAAAATGAAGTCATGGCTTTTAAACAATTAGCCCCAAAGAGGAATTGATTTCAAAGAAAGGCTGTCTATGAAGGAGTGGGAGACAAAACCAACATTGATTCTGGAGTACAGCTTTTTAACAGTTCAGACTTTTAGGTGCCTTAAAATGAACATCTTTATAGTCAGTAGAGAAATGGGGTAACACACAGATGAGAGGCTCAAAATCAACAGGCTCCTTTTTAAAGACATACTGCTAGCTTAATTCACACTCTTTTCCATACTTTTTTTTTTTAATTTTTTAAGATTTTACTTATTTATTCATGAGAGACAGAGAGAGGCAAGATACAGGAAGAGGGAGAAGCCGGCTCTCTGCAGGGAGCCTGATGTGGGACTCGATCCCAGGATCCCTGGATCATGCCCTGAGCCAAAGGCAGATGCTCAACTACTGAGCCACCCAGGTGTCCCTCAATAGCTTTTTTTGATGTTCTGTCTAAATACTACCTACAAAAAATAAATAAATAAATAAATAAATAAATAAATAAATAAATAAATAAACAAACAAACAAATAAATAAATAAATACTAACTACACACATATCCAGCATGGACACTTATACCATGAACTTTTATCATGTTACCTATTTTATTTAGTGACAGACTAAACAAATAAACAGTCAATGGGATTTTAGGAAGTACCTATTATTTAAAAGCCAATGAAATAAAATCAGGGATCTCTGGGTGGCGCAGTGGTTTAGCTCCTGCCTTTGGCCCAGGGCGCGATCCTGGAGACCCGGGATCCAATCCTACGTCGGGCTCCCGGTGCATAGAGCCTGTTTCTCCCTCTGCCTATGTCTCTGCCTCTCTCTCTGTGTGACTATCATAAATAAATAAAAATAAAAAAAAATAAAATAAAATCAGACTCCCTGAGTATTTAAAGAGAAAATCATTTAATGGAAAAATGGGATTTTATACTGTTAATCATACTCATTTTAACTGTAGCAAAGTTTTACTTTTTAAGGCCTTAAAATGATTTTCCCATTAATTCAAAGTTGATAGCATCTCCAAGGAAGGGGATCAAGTAAATGTGTATGACATTAGATCATGTAGATTTACAATGATGGCTTTTTTTTTAAAAAAACAAAATAAAGTATAAATAAAAACTACACTAGATTTACAGTCTTATTAAATTACATTATTTTGAAAGGATATTATGGAACAAAGTTACACATTGGAAGTATGCAGATACAATTAGTTCAGAGAACACTAGAGATTCTAGATTTTTCTTGGGTTAACAAGTTGTATGACCAAAGGTAAATAACTTAGCTTCTTTAGCCTCAGCATTCTCATTTGTAGTTTTTCATAGACTTGTGAATGATTGACTTTTAGAATAATGGAGTTAAAAGAAACCTGAGTTTAATTCCATGGCATTCTCATGAAGCCTTACTATAAATATCAAGAGCTATGTGAATTGGGACCAGAAATATACAAAAAATGATTCCAAAAAGAACTAAAAAATGAATGCTTTAAGAAGGTAATGTATGGAGTTCTAGTTTCAGCTCTTATATACCAGGTGCTTGACAGTCACTTGCCAACCCTCCCATCTCTACAAAAACAAAAAGATGAACAAAATGAAAATCAATAACTTTTCTTAGACTCATCAGAGTATTGAATTTAAGGCAAATCATCATCTCAAAATCTGTAGAGATAAAGGAATACAGAGAATCAAAACCAAGATTGACTTACCTGGAACAGAAGACACTGGAGCCATAAACTGGTAGGAATGAATTTGCCAAAGGCTGAGTGGGGATTAAATTGAAACTTTAGGAGGCCCAATCTTTTTTTTTTATATATAAATTTATTTTTTATTGGTGTTCAATTTGTCAACATATAGAATAACACCCAGTGCTCATCCCATCAAGTGCCCACCTCAGTGCCCGTCACCCAGTAACCCCCACCCCCCACCTCCCCTTCCACCACCCCTAGTTCGTTTCCCAGAGTTAGGAGTCTTTCATGTTCTGTTTCCCTTTCTGATATTCCCCACTTATTTTTTCTCCTTTCCCCTTTATTCCCTTTCACTGTTTTTATATTCCCCAAATGAATGAGACCATATAATGTTTGTTCTTCTCCAATAGACTTACTTCACTCAGCATAATACCCTCCAGTTCCATCCACGTGGAAGCAAATGGTGGGTATTTGTCATTTCTAATGGCTGAGTAATATTCCATTGTATACATAAACCACATCTTCTTTATCCATTCATCTTTAGGAGGCCCAATCTTATGGGAGTTCTCAAACTCTCATGGATTTCACCTTGGGGAAGCTCACCAGATTTTCATGGTGAGGATCCTAGGAAAAACACCCTCAGGTTTTGCTCAGGTGGAAGGGGAAAATTCCTCTTTTTGAAATACTCCCAGGGCATTCTCCATAACAAAGGTTTAATCTTCGAGAGAAAACAACTTTACCAGAACCTTATTTGACCTGGGGGAAGTGGGATTAGACCACAAAGGTATGAATTAGAAATCAGTAAAAGAAAGCTGGAAAATCCCAAAATATTTAGAACCTAAACCACCTACTTTTAAATAACACATAGGTCAAAGAAATTTCAAGAAAAATTTATGAATATTTTGAACTAAATGAAATGGAATATATAATTTACCAATTTGCAGGATACTGTGAAAGCAGTGCTTAGAGCAAAAATTATTGCATCAAAATTATAGCCTATGTTAGAAAGTTAGAAATTATCTAAACTTATACCTTAGGAAAGTAGAGAAAGAAGAGCAATTAAGCATAAAATAAACAGATAAAAAGGCATAAGCAATCAATATAGTTAAAAACAGGAAATAAGTAGAGAAAATAAATGAGACAAAAATCTTATCTTTGGAAAGATCAATAACATTGATAAACCTATAGTTGGACTAACCAAGAAAAAAAAAAAAGAGGGAAGACACAAGTTGCTAATATCATAAAGGAAAGATGGGTCATCACTATCGATACCATGGGCATTAAAAGGATAATAAAGGAATATTGCAAACAAATCTATACTGACAAATTTGGTAATTTAGATAAAACAAACTAATTCCTTGGAAGACACAAACCATCAACACTCATGGAAAGAATAAGATTATCTAAATCTGTATCTATTAAAGAAATGTATAAATAATTAGTATCTTTCAAAAAAGAAAGCACCAGGCTCAAGTGGCTTCCTAGTGAATTCTACCAAACAATTAAGGAAGAAATGGTACCAGTTCTCTATAATCTCTTCCAAAAAACAGAACCACAGAGTATACTTCCTAACTTATTTGATGAGGCAAGCCTATCCTAAACATATCCTTGGTATCCTAATACCAAGAGCAGAGAAAGGTGTTACAAGTAATGAAAACTATAACCAACTACACATTATGAACATAGGATGCAAAAAGTTCTCAACAATATATTAGCAAATTATATCCAACAATGTATAAAAATAATTATACATCATGATAAATGGCATTTATTTCAGGTATGCAAGACTGGTCCATCATTCAAAATTCAAAATCAACTAATGTGATTCATCACCTTAACTACTGAAAAACCATAATTATATTGACTCATGCAGAAAGAGCATTTGACAAAATTCAGCATCCATTTATGATAAAATCTCTTAGGAAACTAGGAATAGAGAGGAGCATCTTCTATTTGATGTAGAACATATTAAAAAATACAGCTATCATCAAACTTAATTGTGAGAAACTGGATGCTTTCCTTCTATGATCAGCAGCAATGCAAAAATGTGCCCTCCTGCCACTCATATTCAACAGCCTACTGGAAATCCTATAGCACAAGAAAAGGAAAAGGAAATAAAAGGTATAAAGATTGGGAAGAAAAAAATAACTTTGTCTTTGCAAAATAACATATAAACATGTCTATTTACAAAAGTCCCAAGAGTCACCAGCAACAAACCCCACCCTCCAAAACTAATGAGTGATATGGCAAAGGTGTAGGATATAAGGTTAATATACAGAAGTCAATTACTATTGTATACACCAGCAATTAACAGTTGAAAATTGAAAACATTATGAAATTTAAAAACTATTTATCAAAATTGAAAAATTATATATCATATAATTCATATTTACACCAAAAGAAAGCAGAAATACTAGATAGAAACCTAACAAAATATGTATGAGGTCTATGCTGTATATGGAAAACTATAAAATTCTTAATACAAGAAATTAAGAAAGACCTAAAAAAATGGAAAGATAGTTTATGTTCCTAGATAGGAAGACTCAATATTATTGAGAAGTCAATTCTTCCAAAGTTGTTTGTAGATACAAGGTAATACCAGTCAATGCCCAGCAAGCTATTTTGTGGGTATCGGCAAACTGATTCTATAGTTTATACGGAAATATAAAAGACAGAATAGCCAACACAATACTGAAACAGAAAAGAGCATAGTTTGGGGACTGACACTATCTAACTTCAACTGATACTATAAAGCTACCATAGTAAAGACAGTGTGATATTGGTAAAAGAGTAGACAAGTAGATCAATGGGACAGAAGAGACCAGACATAGACCCAAACAAATATAATTTACTAGTCCTGTACCATATGCAAAATTCAATTGAGACATGATAATCTTTTTAATAAATATTCACTGAAAAATTGGACAACTATAAAAATTGGACAACTAAAAAAATTGTAAAAAGAATGAATTTAGACCTTATACTTCTCACAAAAATTAGCTCAAAATGGATCATAAGCCTAAATATAAAACTAAAACTATAAAACTTTTAGAAAATAATATAGGAGAAGATCTGGTTGACCATGGGTTTCACAATGAGGTTTTAGATGTAATATCAAAATCATGATCTAGGAAAGAAAAGTTTGTTAGCTTGCATCTTATCAGATTTAAAAACTACTTCTTTGTAAAATACTTTTTTTTTTTAAGTTAATGAAAAGCCACAGATTGGGGTAAGATATTTTTAGAACATATATTTATTAAAACATATATCCAAAATATAGAAATAACTCTATGTAATAGGCAAAAGATCTGAACAGGCAGCTTATCAAATAAGATATACGACTGGCAAATAAGCATTTAAAAAAATGCTAATGTCATTAGGGAATAGTAAACTAAGGCAATAATGAGATACTTCTTCAATATATATATTATAATAGTTAAATTCCAAAAGAATGGCAATACCAAATACCATTAAGAATTCAGACCAATAGGAGCTCTCATGCTTTACTGATAATAAGGTAAAAGGATACAGCCACTTTCTAAGATAAGTTTGTCCGTTTCTTATACAGCTAAACGTAGTCTTACCATATAATCTGCAACTGTGCTCTTAATTAAGTTGAAATCTAGTTAAGTTGAAAACATGTACACACAAAAACCAGCATACAAATGTTTATAGCATTCTCCCCAAAACTTGTAACTTCAGAATAATTGTGAAAAAATATCTGACAAAACCCAAAAGAGGAAAATTGTGCAAAATACTTCACTAGTACTCTTCAAAACTATCATGATCATCAAAACAGAGTGTCTGAGAAACTCTCCCCGCCAAGAGGAGCCCACAGAGATAAAATAACTAGCTGTAATGTAGTAGTCTAGATGGGATCCTCAAACTGAAAAGGACATTAGGTAAAATTAAGGAAATCTGAAAAAAAGTATGAGATTTAGTTAATAATGACACATCAGTATTAGTTTTTTAATTATGACAAATGTACCATATTAATGTAAGATATGAATAGTAGGGGTAACTGTGTATAGGACTTGTTGGGGAGAATATAGGAAATTATCTGTACTATCTGCTCAATGTTTCTGTAAATCTGAAGCTGGTTGAAAAATCTATTAGTAAAAAGCCCTTTATTATCATTGAGGAAATTTGATACGTAATAATATTAATTTATGGTACAGCTTAGAAGAGTAATTTACATTTTGGTTGTTATTTTATAAAATTCTTAATTTAAGTACTGCTTCAAAGATGAACTGATATACCCAGCTCATTCATAATGTTATTTGATTTACAAATATTTTACTTGCAAATATATAATTCTATGGTATTACAGCTGTTGGGCAAATTGAGGTATTCCTGAATGGAAATGATTGATGTACACAGAATTTTTCAAGAGAATCCAGCTAAGTACTTTTTGTGTGTGATGCTTAGAGGACACAATTTATTAAAAATTTAAGCATCTCCTCCCCAAATTCTGTACTTGTAGGTTATTGTAATCAGTGATGAGTACATATACATTGAATTCTACATGGTGGTATAATCAAGACATCTTGGATGAATTCTGTTATGAAATAAGTTATTTTTAAGTAGTGTTATAAGTTTAAATCTTGATAGGCTAATGTACTAAAAATGAATTATACAAATTGCTTAATTTTCATATACTTTCTTACCTATAAAGTGGGTTATTAAGAATACTAACCTCTTTTTTTTCTGTATAAATTAGGACAATCAGTGTAAAGCTCATAGCACCGAGCTTAGCATTTTTTAATATTAGCTGTTGATACTATTATTACCTTGTAGTGCCTAAAACATGTAAGGGATTAAAAACAGCATAAGAGATTTATAATACTTTACATTTGCAGAGACCCTTTGGGCTTTAAATGCTTGATGCATGGGAAAACACGTTAAAAACCTCTAATGTTCTTTGCAAAGGTAAGAAATTAATATTTTCTTAGGCTTTCTGCAGCTCACATCAACGTCACAATGGTTCTGTAAGGTCTTCAGGGAAAATATTTGTCTTGATCTTGTAGATGAAGCATTGACATTCACAGGATTTGCCAGTGTGGCCCCTCGCCTTGACTCTGCCATCTTGGACAAGTCACTTAGCCTCTCTGTGCATCAGCTTCTTCAATTATAAAATAGAGGTATTGCCATTTACATTTGGGATGGTTATTGAGTGAGCTAATGCACAGTAATTATATATAACAAATATTGCCTATTGCCTATATATTATGTAATAATTATATAATGATTAATAATTATTTTTATTATAGTAATCTTAGAAAGTAAAGCATGAAACTAAGTGCTTAATGTGCATTAGCTCACTCAATATTAATATTTATTATATATAATTTATATTATACAATATGTATTATATTTTTGTTGTCTATTTTTCTACAACCACGTTCAGATTCTCAAGGGCGGGCATGAGTGAATAGATAATAGAGACAGGATTACCATCTAATTTTCATCATGCCAGACTGATTTTGAGCAGAAGATTGGGGCTTCTAGATCTCAGATTTTATTTATTTGCTTTTGCATTTATTGAACACCTTCCATAGCAAGACTCTGGATGAGGTAACAGTGACCTACAGAAAGATGAATACAACCAAAACTTTGCCCTCAATGAGATAACACAGCTCTAAAAAATAACTTAAAGGACATGTAGGGAGAAGATGTAAAAATGTTGTAGGAGCAGATGGGTTCACTTTATACCTGTAACAGGTAAGAAAGCACACTGGAATAGGTGGCCTTTGAATGAAGCTTTGAACAAAGAACAGAAATTAGTGTGGCATGAAATTGTGATTTCAACTGGGTGACAGACCGTATTTCATTCTTCCAATAATTATCAAAGAAATCGTTATTTTAATAATAAGGACAAATGAGCTATAGAGTCTATCCTGCTACTACATGTGTTTCCACAATGCTAATTAGTTCAAATGCAGTTGTAAACAGGGAATGAGGTCAGTTTAAACATGAAAGCAATGCTGGAGTCATATGTGCTTTTTCTTTCGTAAGAGGAGCTAGAACAATGGGAGGGACTGTCCTTTTCAGCAGCAGGAAAAATCTTCAGTTCTATGCTCTGCATACAAGAGACCTCAATTTCATTTTATTTTGCCTCACTTCTTTTTCTTTTTCTATTTCTTTTTTTTCAATTCCATTTTAAAGAAAATGAAAAATAAATGCCTACATCCAATGTCCTCCCCTTCGATCTTGCTGAGCTCTTGTCTTGTAACAGGCTGCCCGTCCTTCTGTGCCCACCTTAGCAGCAGCCCTACTCTCTGTGGGTACTGATTCTGCCCACGAGCCAGCATCGGTCTCATTGAGCTGCCTTATTAAGTTGTTCAAATTCTCTTCCAAGGTACCAATTGTTGTGGTTGTTGTTTTATTAATTTGGTTATGAAGTTGAATAGATTTGAAGCACCCTTAACTATTTTTTTTTCCCACAAGCACATTGCTTTTCATTTCTATTTTATAGAAGACAGAAGTTTTGTTCAGAACTCATATATCATGTTCCACCTAGTACCACCCTTAGGTCCTGGTAAGAGGAAACCTCTGGGCCCAAGGTTTTAGAGGCCTACCTCTGGCTCTCCACAAGGGGAGAGTTCTTGTGGCTAGAGGGATGTGTCTCCATGGAGTCATGCACTCTTCGTCTAGAACAAGCTGTTGGTACCTCACCTAGAACTCCCTCCCCAGATGGTCCTTATTCTATTTACAGAGCCTGCATGAGCTCCTAACTGAATCTCTCTTGCCCGGGATAGGCCATGCTGCCAGCAGAGCAGACCTAAACCTGCACAGTATTTGAAGGCAATTATTTGCAGGCAGTGCTGATGGGGCGGGGTGTGAAAGGGGACTTCGTGGGTGAGAGAAGGGTGAGTATACTGATTAGGGCTTGGGAGCTGGAGGATGGCCTTCCTCATGCTACCACTTTCTGCTTCAGAACACGAAGGACTTTGAGAATTCTAAAGTCAAATCTGATCTTCTGGGTCTTTACAAGAATATATTTGTCGATGTAAGAAGCAAGAATGCATTTGTTTTACATTTAGTGTGCTAGGTGAGATTTAAATATTTAGCTATATGATCTATGGGCCTTGATTTGTAATCTTACTCTGGACCCTGTCAGTGCTAGGGATGGGCCTTGTTAAAAGCAAAATTACTCTTGCTAGGAAATTGGGCACCAGAGACATGAACTTTCCATCTGGTTTGAATGAACCTCCAACCTGGCTAGTAAAATATAATGGATTTAAAGGAAATGGTAGTGTAAATTAGAATAGTTATTTCCAGTGATTTTCACAGCCCTGTTGAGGGCGTTTTATTATCATTCCTGTTATTACGCTGCTGATCAATATCCCTCACCTCCCATTCTGGTGAAAACAGGGCTGCCATTCCCTTACCAGAGGTTACCTGCAATACTCACTCTGGACCAATCACTATCCAGGACTTTCTTGACTGGGTGTAGCAGGATCACTCTTCCTTTCCCATGGACATTGAGTTATAAAGCAGTGACTCCAGCTCTGTGGGGTTGTGTGCACTCCCAGGTGAATGGCCTGAGAAAATAAGGCCAGCCAGAGAGAAACAAGAAAAGGAGTAAGAGGGAGATCCTAGTTGTCATCTAGTGCCCTCCAGCCTAGTACCTGGCTTTTGTGCTTTGTTCTTGTATTATCACATTGTTTAAATTAGTTTCAGATGAAGGTCTCACCAGCCAGAATCTTGACCAGCATGAATACCTATTGGCCATAGAATCTTAGATCATTGCATTGGAAGTAGAAACCTCTCAATGATTCTCACTCATTGATCATATTCAATAGTGGTTTGACACCACCAATCATTAGTGGGGAAGGGATTTTGCCTCCAGGAAAGGTTTGGCAACTCTGGGACATTTTTAGTTGTCACAACTAGGGAGGAGGACATGATTGGAAAGAGACTGAGGATGTTGCTACATGTCTTAAAATGCTCAGGAGAGGTCCATATGACAAAGAATTATCTGGCCCCAAATATTAGTAGTGCCAAGGCTGAGAAGCCCTATGTTAAAGAAAATAAACTGGGAGAGAGATAAGGGAGCTATATTCTAATAACATTTCTGTCCTTAGCCACTGTGCAACCTTGAGCGACTTATTTCACTATTTTGGGCAGACTTCCTTGCCTACATTACTTGAGGAAGGTGAAATGAATGGTTTTTAGGGTTCCCGCATCCCCAGCACTTATTGTGACTTATTATCTTTTACAAAAATGTGGTTTGTTTCTCCTCCCTTGCCCCGTTTTCTATTAGTATAGTCTCCTGTATAAATTTTCATTCCCTACAGTGCTTATTGCATTCATCCTTTTCTTCAAACTCATTGCTGTACAAACCCAATCTGCAATCTGCAACCTACAGAGTTATCTCGAAGGACTCTACATAAAACAATATTCAAGAGCTTTAAACTCAGAGTGACATTTAAGGATAGGAACAGTCAGATAAAAAGCTAAATTTCCGTTATGCTCTAAAATGAATTCTCTGAATCTGCATTTCTAAAGTCTAGTGGAAATGGTTGCTTCAGTCATTATGCATGCCAAGGTAAATCTCCACAGCCAGGAGGATTTCATCGAAACCTTTTCTTGTTTCTGTAAGCTACAAAATATTTTCCCCTTCTTTGATGATGAACTTCCCCTTGAAATCTCTTTTTATTTTGTGACAAATATTCTTGGCAACATGCTTTACCTCCCAAGTCAACTAATGACAAGGGCGAGGTGATAGAGTCTTCTGCTGGGGAATGTGAATGGGGTGTGTGTACAAGGTTATATGGTTAATCACATCAGTGGAAAATCTTGAGCCAGCAAGATGGCTATTGGCACTCAATTACATTCGAAAAAAAGACATAATCATTCTAGGATTAAAATGCATTATAAAATAGATATTAAAGTGAGAACAGTACAGGAGGGATCATGAAATCCAGGGATGGAAATGAGTGGAGAAGTATTTATCTCTGGAATACCTTCAGCGTGCTTTGTTCTCTGCCAGTAATGGGGGAGGATTGAAAAACTAGAACACAGCTCTTACTCTTGAGCTTCTAATTTACTTGAGAACACAAACCATATATGGAGCAATTAGAACAAAAATAATGCAGTGGGTGTTGTGGAGGAGTTTATGAATTTGGTGAGGGAGTTGTACATTATGAAAAGGAACAGGCAGGATGGGGGGGGGATGTTGTTTAGAACTGAAAGAATAGAATTTTATCAAAAATTTAACCAATATTTCCTGTTATGAAAATGCTGTATTCATTCACTGCAGATTTTTAGTTAGTTTATTCAATAAATACAGGCTGCCTTCTATATCATAGGCAATATTCCTATTATGTCGTGAACAAAATTCACACTTAATGAAGGAGACTGACAAATGAAATAACATAAATAATTTACAGATGACATAAGTTCTGTTGAAAACATAAGTAGGGAAAGGAACAAGGAATTTCTGGTAAGATGATATTTAAGCAAACCCCTAAGTAGTGTGGGAGTTAGTCATGTGGATATCTTAGGGAACAGCATCCCTAAGATAGAAGAAAAGCCAGTGCAGAGGCCCCATGGCATGGGTTTGACTGGCATATTTGAACAGTAGCAAAGAGACCAGCAAGGTTGGAGCTTATGGATGGAGGGAAGGGAAAGTAGCAGACACAAGATCAGAGACGTACAAGAGGAGTCAGATCATGCAGGACATGGAAAGTGTTGTCAAGAGTTTTGACTTCTTCCGTGGTTGAGCTCCTTTGTGTTTGGAAGCTGTTGAGAGGTTTTTAAGGAGAGAGATATCATAATCTGACTTATGTCTTAAAGGATCACTCTAGCTGCTGTGTTAAAATAGGCTGTAGAGGAACAGGGAGGCTGTAGAAGCCATTTATGAGGCTATAAGGCTCATACTCTATGTGAGAGATGATGGTAGCAGTAGAGTTGATGAAAGAGTGGTCATGTTATGGAGATATTTTTGAAGGCAAAGGCAACAGAATTTATTGATAGATTGGGCATGAGATGTAAAAGAAAGATTAATCAAGGAAAACACCAAGATTTTTGGCATGTAAATTCTGGAAAGCCAAAGCATGAGAACAATGCTATATTTCTCCAAATGCACACTATAAATATCTGTACTTCTTCAATTATTCAAATACCAGAGGTCATATATTAATTGTTTTCTGGTATACAGTATGGGGCCAAGCATAAACCACTTCATTCATATTTGCTCACTGATATTAACATCTTATTGGGACCCACCCAGAGTTGGTTGGAATCTGGTTAGTTTTGGTTTGCTTCATTTCATTTTTATGAGAATTCAGCCTTTTATGAGCACTTAGAAGTTGAGGTAGGTCTGTCCACCCACCTTCTTGTTTTAGATGAACTTTTTATTTTTAGATAACCTTAGATTTACATATAGTTTTAAGAAACAATAGAGAGAGATCTTGTATATCCTTTGCTCTGTTTCTCCAAATAGTAAACTCTTGCAAAACTGTCCAGTATCACAACCGAGATATTAACTTCGATGCAGTCAAGCTACTGCATCCAGCACAATGAAGATCCCTAGTTTTGGTGCCCTTTTAAAACTACACCTATTTCCCTTCTCCTGCTTTCTATCCTCAACCTTGGCATTCATAGTCTCTCTACTGTATGCTGTTTATACCACACTTAGAATACTACAATCACTGTAAGAAAAACCCCATGACATTGGAATGTGCTTAGAGAAGACCTAAATAGAATGGGAAGACCCACAGAAGCATGATATATGAGAAAAAAAATGACTGAGAATATTTATCATAAAGAAAATCAAATGCAAACCCTCTCTTTTATAAATTTTGAGGGGTTACCCCATGTTTTGGGGGGTTTTAGAATTTTTCTGTTGGACCAAAGGATACAGCTTCTTTAAAAGAGATTCCATTTTCAATTTTAGGAAGAATTTTTCAAATTGAGGAACACTACTACTGATTACCTCAAAAGGTGGCCAGTTCTCTCTTGGCTCAAGTAAATAGAAGGAAAACAATCACTAGCTAATGATTCAAGATTTTTCTAGGGGTTTGAAGTGTATAATTTCCTTTCAACACTGACATTATGTCAAGTTTTTATTTTTTTTCTTAGAGGCTACATTTAATTTCGTTTTTTTTTCACTCATTTTTTTCTAATTAAAAAATATTTTACGTGTTATTATAGACTAAGACTCAATTGTAAGAAATAATACAGGAAGATTTCATGCACGTGCCATGCACCAATTGTAACAGTTTGCAAAATTATAGTATGGTATGATGACTAAGATTTTGGCACTGATACAATTCTGTAGCATTGTTCAGATTTCCCATTTTATTTATGTTCATTTGTGTGTTCTATGCAATTTTGTCCTGGGTTTAGGTTCTTGTATTCACCATCACAGTCACCATACTGAAGGTCTCAACACCACAAGGTTCTCTTAGGTTACTCTCTTCTAGTCATTTCTGCTCCCTCTTGTTATCCTACCACTCCACTCTCCCCACCGCTACCTCCTACCCCTATTGCTGCTCCCAACCCTAGACACCACTAATCTGTCCTCCATTTAAAAATCTGTCATTTTAAGAATGTTACAAAAATGGAATAACCTGTATGTATCCTTGTTTTACTCAACATAATTCCCTGAGAGTCAGTTGGATTGTTGCTTATATCAGTGGTTTGTCTCTTTTATTGCTGAGTCGTATTCCATGGCATGGATGTGCCACAGTTTGTTTAACCATTCACCTGCTGAGGGCCATCTGGGCTGATTCCAGTACTTAGCTATTACAGATAAAACTACTGTGAATGTTCATGTACAGGTTTTTGTGGGTAAATACAAATTCTCATTTCCCTGGGAAAATTCCACAGGGAGTATGGCTGCTGGATGTATGGTAGTTGCATGGATAGCTTTTTAAAGAAACTGCCGAGCTCTTTTCCAGAGTGGCTGTACCATTTTACATTCCTGGTTTCTCTCTCTTTTTTTCTTTTAAATTGTGGTTTACCTTTTGTTTATGGAATTTTAATTGGGCTAAATGAATCACAATGTGGGAAGGATTTTAGAAACCTTGCTGGGACATAAAAAATGTAAAGTATGTTCTGTGCTAATTTGGAGAAAAGAAAATCCTGTTTAACTAAACCCCTCATATAATAAGGTCATAAAAGAGGCTACATAATAACACAGAGTATAGTTCTTTTGGATTTTCAGAAGGCTTTGTTAAAATTCCAGGTGACCCAGCTCTGCTTAAAACCAAAGCCATGGGGATTAAGGGGGAAATATAAAGAATCAGAGGTCTAATTGACTATGAGTTGAACAGCCCACTTTATGCCTGGATTCTTGTGTACTTATGGCTGCTTATAGCATACTCCACCTAGAGTTACTGAATGCTCTCCTTGAGGTTGTTAGCTTTCCTGGACCTGCCTTGATGTCCTAGGACAGCTAGTGTGAACAGAATGAGATGGGTTGCAAAGGGAGGTGAGGATATTGAGAAAGAAAGTATCACACTTCATTCATCACATCCTATCAGAGGGACTTTGGGGAATAAAAATAGATTTTAATCATTGTTTTCATCCTGGAAACAGTGAGCATTTATTATTAATTATAATACTTACAATTACAGCCACTATTGTTGAGTGTCTACTATGTGCCAGAAGCTGTGCTAGATAAATTATATACATTATGTGCAAAGTTAAACCTGCAAAGGAGTTATTTTATTTCTAATTTATAAATGAGGGAGCTTAGGTCATCATCGGGAGTTAATCACATGCATTTATTAGACTACTCCATGAAACTGATCCAAGAAATATTAATAATTTCCACATTGCCATTACTCTAAGGACCCTCAACTGCCATTTTTACTTACTCTTAATGACCTTTCTATCTATGGTGACTCATTACTGACTGTAGGGGGCAGGAGAAGAGTTGGGGAATAGGTGGTAGAGGTACAGTGGCTAGGTACACAGATAATTATCGTAGTTATAATAATAATATTCTTATTATGCTATCATTTATTGAAGTTCTGCTATATGTCCTTTTTGTTATAGTATTAACATTTTGCAAGTGCAACCATGAAATCATTTAACATTTACTCTTAATTTACGTAAAATAATGGCATTGACTAGAGAGTGCCAATGGTGCTTAATAAACTTTTTTTTTTTTTTTTAAACCTGGCTTTCTGTTATCCTTCTTTTATAATAGGAAACAATGTAATTTTGTGAGGTGTCTGTGGAAATAACCGTAGCTTGCACTTATAGCTTGACAATGGCCTTCTATGGAACAACAAAGGCACTCAATAATTATACCTCAAATGAAAAAATAAAACGCAGAGTCACATGGCAGGGGCAATAAGAATGAGACTTAAAATGGGGAAAAATGAAGATAAAATTCTTGAGTTGAATTTATTGGGCACACATGAAATATGGGATGGCAAATGGTGCTCCACTGTTTTATTACCACTTCTTGGGGAAGGCCTGTGTAATTCATTTGATGCTTCCCTTCCTGTGACTTATGCTGTCATTCTGGAACCATGGTAATGGAGGTTTACAGCACTTTGAATCGACATATATTCTTTCTCCACTATTTGTAATTCTTTCTACCTTTGCTGCTTTTCCAGGGGAGAGGGTTAATCCCCAAAAGGCACCACATAGGGAGATGTTATAAGCGACATCATTCCAGATAAACAATGTTAGAAATACAGTCAACCCAATGTGCATTGCACAGTGAATTTGTGCGTGCCATTTAGCCGCTGGCCTCCAGGAAAGTATGGTATGCCCGGGACTGGAACTGCATAGACCCAAGCTTTGCAAAATGAACTGTATTTGTTTTCATCAGAGTACCCTCCTTCTACTCTCTTCTAATCAGAAAAACATTTAGTGAGTACTCACTTTGTGGTCAGATACATGTAACCTCTTTGTCTTCATGATACATTTAATTCCTCCCAGATCCTATTAAGGAACAACTATTATTGTCTCCAGTTTTCATTTGGGGAAAACTGTGTCTTAAGAAACATAAAGAGTTTAAGATTGCATAGCTAGTAAGTGTCGAGGCCTCATTTACACCAAAGACTGTCTGATACCAGCAATTGTACCCTTGTAACCATATAACATGGTGTCCTACATGAAACTGTGCTCAACACCTTCTTACTTACCTGGCAGATTTAATAGTCATTCCTAGTAGCCAGCCACCTAGGGAGTAGTGTTGATCCTATAGAGAAAACGTGGGTAATGTAGTTTATAACTTGAACAGGATCTCTACATGTCAGAGCGAGTGCCAGGGAAATAAGACACTGGTTTATTTCTCTGCTTTTTTTCCAGTCTTTTATTCTGGTCTTAAAACAGCTTGGTTGTAACTAATAAATGTTATTGGGTGAATAAATGTTCATCCAATATACCATTTTTGACATAAATAATGTAATGTTCCAACAATGCAGGAAGTGCCTTAAATAAAACATGTGAATGCTGGGTCTTTCTTGTAATAATTTGAAAAATATCAATAATGTTGTCAGTTTAAAAACAGAACATGCTATCTGGCCTTTTTATCTCCTGGCTATGTTAGAAAAGGAAAAATGTCCCCCTTTGTCATATGAAAAAGTGTACTTCCCACTACCATTGTCTCAAGAGTTGCTTTAGGAGCACTATATTTGATTTAATTAATTTATTTTTGCCCTATATTTAATTTTAGAAATGAGCATACGAATATCTGTGTCATGTTTCTAAAATCTTAAGGAAGGTGATATGATTTAGCCAGTAAGAACACTGGCTGTAGAATCAGTAAGATTACTTGAATTTTAATCTCAGCTGACAGACATGGGACCACACACTTCTCTCCCTCCTATGAACCCCTGTTTTCTCATCTGTAAAGTGGAGATAATTCCACTTACCTCAGAAAGTTGCTATGAGGATTACATAATACATGGGTATTGATTTATTAAACAACTTATATTTCACGGAGGTACAAGCAGGAAAGAGCTTTATTCTTTTTTCCCCCCAACTACAGTTTTTAATTCCTTGCTACTTAAAGGCTACTGAGTTGGAGCCCATGACCTTAAGTAACAGTTAGCGATAAGAATAATTTCACCTTGGTAATTATCTGAGTTCGAGTTTCCCTCACGAAATGACCTTGACACAAGAATTTCGGTGCTGTTAGTCTATCTGGAAAGTGGCTCCAGGTAGTACAAGTGAAAAAATTGGGAAAGAGAGAAGAAAGAAGAGAAAAGAAAAGAAAAAAGAAAAGGAAAAAAAAAACGTATATTATGAGCAGGTGGCTCTAATGAGTAACTGGAGTTCAAAGTCTCTGAAATACCTCCTGGAACATACTGAGAACATGCTCTTTGGAGGAAGAGGAGAGTGTAGTGGATACTGCTGCCTCCCTACCTGGATCCCTTTACTGGGGCAGTGAACACACCCTCTGGTTACTTTGAGCACTGAATGGCCCAGAGCTGCTGCCAAAACCTCATCTCGGTTTCTCCTGAGAAATGTCCTTGGTTAAGCCTGCCTTCTCATTCCATTTGCCAATAGTCATTGACTAATTGATGTAGGGATAAAAGAAGGGTAGCCCTCTGCCTCATGAGAGAACAATTCTGCTGGGTAGTTTATGCTACAGAGCTCACCTCCATTGATGGTTTACGCCAAGGTTAGACTTACCTGTCTTGCCTAGCTTGACTCTTTTCCTGTCCCTATTCTCGATTGTTTCCTCCTTTATAGGTTTCTCTTGGGACCTCTCCATCCCTGTATTTGAATCTTTGTCTCAATATCTGCTTTTAGGGAACTGACTTTAAGACAGGGACATTCAGGGCAATTAGTGAAAATGCTCAGTTCCCATTGGTGGAAGATTTGGTGATACTGATGAGCTGCGGCCTCTGTGACCCACATACAGCCTTTTTTTTGATGGCTTTCCCTGTTCCACTCATGGAGCAATCTTTGGTGTGGCCCCATCAGGATGGTTTGAGCCAGGTCACCAAGTTATTTGGTGCGTGGAAACCTTGCCATGCTAAATGAGCAGGCTATTCCCACTGCTACTCTTCCCTCTCCATATTGTGTGGTTGGGTCCAGCCAGCCTCCTCTCCCATCTTCAGAAAACTTCAAATAGGAATTGAATATCAGCTTCTTGTTTCACATATGCTACCAAATTTAGGGGTCATATGTGAAACCCCTTTAAAAATCTTGTCAGTGAGCCCTATACTGGGAGATAGAGGCAGGAAAAGATAGGGTGGTAGGGGAGTGAGTGTCAGAGAACCAGTTCAGCTACCTTTTTTTTGAATAAGGGGTTACCTACTGCCTCTTGGGACTTTGACACTTTATTGATTTCAGGAAGCCGCAGAATGCATTCTGTGTAATATTCTTTTATATATTTAAATTAATACTTAAATGCTAAATGGTAGCAGTTATTTTAATTATAAAATCAGTTTTTTTAGCATCTTTGAAAAGCCATCACATCTTAGCATTTATTTTAATGATGTGACTTAGAATGTTTGATAAAAAGACCGCAAATCTAAGAATCAGGAGACATGGGTCATTCTCCTCTCAGCCTTGTCACCTTTCCCAAATCATTTCACTTTCCAAGATTTTTTTTTAAGATTCTATTTTATTTATTTTATTTTATTTATTTATTCATGACAGATACAGAGAAGGAGAGAGAGAGGGAGAGAGAGAGAGAGAGGCAGAGACACAGCCAGAGGGAGAAGCAGGATCCATGCAGGGAGTCTGACATGGGACTCAATCGATCCTGGGTCTCAAGGATCAGGTCCCGGGCTGAAAGGCTGCCCCAAGATTTTATTTTTTTATCATGAGACACACAGAGAGACAGAGACATAGGCAGAGGGAGAAATAGGCTCCCTCTGGGGAGCCTGATGTGGGACTCCATCCCAGGACCCTGGGATCACAACCTGAGAGCCACACAGGTGCCCCACTTTCCAAGATTTTGATTTCACAGTCACCACATTAACCGATTAGGATAATAAAATATGATTTCCAGGGTTGTCATAAGTCTGAAATGAGGAAATGAGGAGAAACATGCAAAAACATATTTGAGACTGTGAAATAATGAAATGTAAGGTAATAATTAATAAAACAACCCACTTTTAAGGGAACCCACCAAAAAGGCAGTTCTGTCTTCCTTTTATATACACCACTCTGACAAGCTGCTGTGGCTGAGACCTGACTCATTTTTGGCAAACAGATGCCATGCTAAATGATGACAAAGTGATAAACATATGTAAATATTTCATATGGAATTGAAGTCAATATGGACAAATGCAAAAGATGTAGCTCCAAGACTGGCAAAGCTGGGCTATGCATAGTTACAGCAGAAAAAGACATGGTTGTCAGAGTGGACCATAACCCAAAATAAGCCTTAGTGTTGTTATTTAAAAGCTTACCAGAATTATTAATAGTCATGGACCATAAATAATTTTGCCATTTGTCTCAGACTCCATGATATAGCTTACTTCAGCCAGTGTATAGTATAGAGGAAAACAGGCTGGTTTCTAATTTCTTCTCCTGGTGACATTGGACTTACCAACCACCTCTTCATGTTCTCTGTTAGTCAAATTGACATGTTTGTATATCTGTTATATATATATATACAGATGGTTACAAATGATGTGAAATTCTGTATGTGAAGGTGTTTTGAGAAGCACAGTTATGCTGTAGTAGTGTAAGGTAATAGTTAACAAGTGATTTAAAAAGATGGAAAATCCTAGAAAAACTGAGAAAACAACATGGAAAAGAGAAAATCAGAAGGTATCTTAATTTATGACATCACCATGCACTGTGAAGAAGAACAAATGTCTTTAAATTTCAGAGAGAGACAGACAGGAAGGCAGGGAGGGAGAGAGGGAGAGAAAGTTTGAATGGGCTCAATGAGACAAAAACAAAAAAAAAAGAGTCCCAGTGTTGGACTAGATGAGCACAGGAGACTGTGCACAGTGCAGTTTTGAAAGCATGTTGGGTGTGGTATGGGCACTTACTTGTCTTGTATAAAGATGTCACTTTTATGACATCTCACAAGTATTACCCTTCTAAATAGCCCATGGGCAACACATGAAATCAGCCACTTAAACAAAAATCAGCAACAAGTCACACCATTCCCGAAAAATGAAAAATCTCTTTATTATGAAAAATTTCAAACATAGACAAACAGAATGGAATATTGAACCTTTAATACAGCCATCACCCAGCTTAAATATTATCACCATTCTAAAAGGACAATTCCTTAAAGAAATATATTCCTTTTAATCTTAAGAATTTTACTTGGCAATGATTTAAAATAAGAACAGTACAGATAGACTAATATAGAACAGTATAACATAAATAGAGTATTTTTAAATAAGAATAATATAAAGAATACCCAGAGACCCTTATCCAGGTTCACCTGTTCATATTTTATTTCTTTTCTTCTATCATTGGCACACGTGCTCTCTCTTGCTCCTTCTCTTTAAAAAAAAAACAAACCTATTTATATTTATTTATTTATTTATTTATTTATTTATTTATTTATTTGGGAGAGAACACGAGAGGGGCAGGGAAAGAGGAAGAGGGAGAGGGACTAGCAGACTGAGCATGGAGCCTGATGTGGGGGAATGAGGGCTCCCCCACAACCCTGAGATCATGACCTCAGCAGAAATCAAGAGTCAGACACTTAACCAACTGAACCAGGTGCCTCTCTTTCTTCCTTTTTCTTTAACATTTTCTTTTTCTTTTTCTCAATAATTTTAGCATAATTTATACTTGTCATGGACATTTACCTAAAAAATATTTCACCATGTATTTCCTAAAAATAGAAATATCCTCTTACATAACTTTACACAACCTCTTATATAAGTTATCAATTTCATAAATTTATATTGATATAATTTTATTATATTCCAAGCATATTAGATTACCTTATATATCACATTTTTCCTTTTTCACACAGGACTCAGTCTAGAGTCAAGTATTGCATTTCATTCTCATGTCTCTTCACCTCCTTTATTTTTATGTTTTTAAAAAATATTTCATTTATTTATTTGAGAGAAAAAGAGTGTGAGCATGAGTTGGGGGAAGGGGCAGAGGAAACAGCAGACTCCCCTCAGAGCAGGGATCCTGATGGGGGCCTGGATCCCAGCACCCTGAGGTCATGACCTGAGCCGAAGTCAGCTATTCAACCAACTGAGCCACCCAGATGCCTTCTTTGCCTTCTTTAATATGGAACATTTCCACAGCCTTTCTTTGTTCTTTTATAATGTTCATAGTATAAGAAAAATCTATAGTCCTGTGATTTTCAATATACCAGACTTTCACCTCCTGGGTTCAAGTTATTACTACATATTTTATTCTTTTTCATTGAAACTATAAATGGAATTTTTAAAATTTTTTGATAATTATTATAATGTATATAAATACAACAGATTTTTATGTGTTGATTTTCTATGCTGCATCTTTACTAAATTCACTTATTAGTCTTAACTTTTTTGGTGGAATCTTTAGGGTTTTCTATATATATATACTGACAGTTTTACTTCTTCCTTCCTTCCCATATGGATGGTTTTTATTTATTTTACTTACCTAATTGTTCTGCCCAAGACTTCTGATACTATGTTGAATAGAAATGGTGAAAGTGGGCATCCTTGCCTTGTTCTTCGTCTTAGAAGAAAGGCTTTCAAATTTTCACCACTGAGTGTGCTGTTACCTGCAGGCTTGTCATGTATGGCCTTTATTATGCTGAGATACATTCCCTCTATATCCACTTTGTTGAATTTTTGTCATGAATAAATGATCAAATGTTTTTCCTACACCTATTGAGATTATCATATGATTTTTATTCTTCATCTTGTTAATGTGGCATATCACACTGACTGATTTACAAGTGTCGAACCATCCTTGCATCCCTGCAATGAATCCTACTTAAGACCTTGATGAAAGAGATTGAAGATGATATAAATAAATGGAAAGATATTACATGCTCATGTGTTGGAAGATTCAGTATTATTAAAATGTCCATACTAGCCAAAGCAATTTACAGATTCACTGCAATTCCTATAAAATTCCAATGACATTTTTCAAAGGAATAGAACAGGTAATCCTAAAATTTGCATGGAACCACACACATACATGCAAAACTCAAATAGTTAAAGTAACATTGAGAAAGAAGAATGAAGAAAGAGGCACCAGGCTTCCTGACTCAAACCATACCACAAACCTATGGTAATTTAAACAGAATGGTATTGACACAAAAAGACGCATGGATTAAGGGAACAAAATAGCCAGAAATAAAACCATGTATATATGATCAATTAATTTACAACAAAGGAGTCAAGAATATACAATGGGGAAAGCACAGTCTCTTCAAGAAATGGTGCTGGTAAAACTGTACAGCCACATGCCAAAGAATGAAGCTCTTCTCATGCTATACATAAAAATTAACTCAATATGAGTTAAAGATTTGAATGTAAGAGCTGAAAACTTAAAACTCCTAGAAGAAAACATAGGCATTAACCCTCTTGACATAGGTCATAGCAATGAGTTTTGGAATTTGACACCAAAAGGAAAAGCAACAAGAGCAAAAATAAACAAATGGGATAATCTCATATTAAAAAGCTTCATCACAACAGAGGAAACCATCAACAAAATAAAAAGACAAGCTACTGAATGAGATAAAGTATTTGCAAGAGGTATATCTGCTAAGACATTAATATGCAAAACATATAATAAAGAATTATACAACTCAATAGCAAAAACAAAAACAAAAACCCAAAAACAATTTGAGTAACATGCATAGAAGATCTGAATAGACATTTTCCCAAAGGAGACATACAGATGGCCAACAGGTACATGAAAAGATGCTTAACATCATAATCATGAGGAAAATGCAAATCAAAACCACAATGAGATAACAGCTCACATCTGTTAGAATGGCTATTATAAAAAAAACCAAGACATAACAAGTGTTGTAAGTATGTGGAGAAAAGGGAACCTTGTGAACTGTTGGTGAGAATGTAAATTGGTGCGGTGACTATGGAAAACAGTATGGAGGTTCCTCAAAAAATTAAAAACAAACCTATCAGAGGATCCAGCAATTTCACTTCTGATTATTTACCTAAAGAAAACTGAAAACATTAACTCAAAAAAGATATACACACCTCCATATTCACTGCATCATTATTTATAGTAGCTAAGATATGGAAAATACTAAATATCCACTGGTGGATAAATGGATAAATTGTGGTATACACACACACACACACACACACACACACACACACACAGAGTATTATTTAGCCTCCCAAAAGAAAGAAGTCTTGTCACTTGCTTCAACATGGATGGGACTTTAGGGTCCCGTGATGGTAAGTGAAATAAGTCAGACAGAAATACAAATACTGTATGATCTCTCTTACATGTGGAATTTAGAAAGGAAAAGAAAAAACAAGCTCATAGATGCACAGAACAGATTGGTGGTTGTCAGAGCTGGGGTGGTGGTGGTGGATAGGTATGGGTGAAGGGGGCTCAAAAGGCAAAAAGAAACAAACAAGTAAACAACCTCCCCATCGCCTCATAAACTACAGTCCTCTTCTCTAACATGTGTGTGTTTTAAAGATTTTATTTATTTATTCATGAAAGACAGAGAGAGAGAGAGGCAGAGGGAGAAGCAGGCTCCATGCACGGAGCCTGATTGGGACTCGATCCAGGGACTCCAGGATCACACCCTGGGCTGAAGGCGGCGCTAAACCACTGAGCCACCCAGGGATCCCATTAATAGAATGCTCCTCATTTGGACTTTGTCTAAGTTTTCCTTATCATTAGATTTAAGCTATACATTCTTGTCCAGAGCACTGCATAGGTGGTGTCTCAGGTATCACAGTGGGAGGCAGGACACTCATCTGCCTGTGTTTGGGAGTGTTAATTTTTATCACTTTGTCAAGGTGCTGTCTGATTTCTCCACTATACAACCGATATTTTTACCCTTGCAGCATGCAAACAATCTGTGGGAGATACTTCAAGAGCATGTATATATTCTTCTCCTCACCACATTATCCCTTTAGATTTTAGTATACATTCATAAATCCAATTTGTAAATGAGTGCAAAAATTCTGGTTTTTCTAACCCAGTGCTGCTTCCAGATTTATTAGCAGCACATGGCATTATGCTATCAGCAAGAACCTTCTCTTTCCATTCATTCATTCATTCCTATCTGCTATCAATATGGAATAGTAAATTCCTTCTTTTTTCCAAAGTGGTTTTTAATTGATTACTATATTTAATTATTTTGGTGCTGAAATTGTCTCATATTTGGCTAGTGGGGGCATTAAGCTAGCTTCAATGTTCTTAGAAATTTTGCCATCAATTCTTTGAGTACTTACTTTCTCACATAATAAGATGTGCCAGGCTCATCCAAGCCCTGGTATCAGTCATTGCTTTAAGAATTCCTGGTTCCTTTCAGTGGGGAGTTATTTAGCTACCTGGCTCCAAGCACTAGGCGTGCTCATTGCTTCTGGAGTGTGGCATTTGGCCTTCTCAATGTACAGAGCTAGGAATTATACGCATGTAACCACACGTTTATATACCAGTGCTCATATATGTACATATGTATGTGTGTATATATATGTAAACATGTACACATATACATGCATATACACATATACACATTCATATACATATCTTTGAAATCATGAATTTCCATCAATATCGCCAATTTCCAAACCACAGGGTTCTTTCTGTCTTTCCCCATTTCATGTATTTTTTTAAAAAAAGATTTTACTTATTTATTTTAGGGAGAGATAGAGAGTGCAAATGGTGGGGAGGGACAGAGGGAGAGGGAGAGAGAGAATCTCAAGCAGGCTCCACACTGACATGGGGTTTGATCTGATGACCCTGAGATCATGGAATAAGCTGAAACCAAGAGTCAGAGCCACCCAGGTGCCCCTCATTTCATGTCTTTATGTACCTTCCTCACTGGAACACCTGGCTCCCAAATTTATTCATTTGCTCAATCTTATGATATGTCTAAAAGAGTTTCATAATTGCTTGGCCCCTACCATTACAAAGAACAACATTTATTAAAAACTGCTCAGGATTTGTTTGCAATTCTTGCCCTCAGCCCACTCCACCCTACCCTATTCTGACACACACTGAAAGTATATAGTTACTTGGATTAGCTCTTCCTTCCTTCCATCATCCTTCCATCCTTCCTTCCTTCCTTCCTTCCTTCCTTCCTTCCTTCCTTCCTTCCTTCTTTCCTTCTTCACTTCTTCTCTTCCTTTCTCTCTTTCCATGTTATTTTTTTTTAAATTTTAATTCAGTTTGCCAACATGTCATATAACACCTAGTGCTCATCTCATCCTGTGCCCTCCTTAATAATTGTAACCCTCTATGTCACTTAAGAGTAGTTATGACATTCATTTCAAATAAAATTGAATTTATGTGGTTAGGTTTGCTTTAAGTTTTAGTCTTCTTCCATCTTCTTTTCTCTTCTTTTCTTTTTCTTTCCTCCTTCCTTTCTTCCTGCTTTCCTTCCTTCCTTCCTTCTTTCCTCTCTTTTTTTTTGTAAAAAATTAAAAGCTTCAGATAGTCTATATACAAAAAGGAATATTTCAGAGGTATTACTTCTTTCCATATCTCTTCCACTCCTTTTCAAGCCCAACATAATAATGCATATGAACAAAAATATGCACACTTAACATATTGATATGGTATCATATACAGGAACCAGAAGAGATTGAATGGAGTTAAGTGTGAATCAATCAATTGACCAAGATGGGGCCTTGTATTATGACTTGGTGATGGTGATGTACATGACCTGAGGGACCTGTCTGACTGCAGTCAAGTGCTTAAAGTTAAATTTTTTTTTCCAAAGCCCCAAAGACATAGAGCAGCAGCATTGCCCAATGTATGTTCTGCAGAACACTAGTCTCATGAGACATCCACTAGGGAAAAAAAAGCTCCTGGTCAATTTAAAAATGGGTAACATTACACATTCTGTTCTCTTGGAATTCTTTCACTCAAGAAACTATATTTCTATGAGTTTGACTTTTTTTTGTTTGGTGCACAGGAACAGAGTAGAAAAGTGGTTGCTGGGATCTGAGGGATGGGGGAACAGGGAGAGCTTGATAAGAGTGAACATTTTCAGATGAATAAGGTCTGAAGAGCTAATGCAAAACATACTGACTATAGTTGGTTATGCTGTACTGTATAATTGAAATTTGCTAAGAAAATAGAAATGTAATATTCTCACACACATACAATAAATATGTCAGGTGATGGATGTGTTAATGAACACATAGGTCAATGACCTATTATTATAGGTCATTAATAATTAATTATAATTATAATTATATTATGTAATTATAATTATATAATTAATTATATCATTAATGTTTATTAAAATAAACATACATGGGGGATTCTTTTGTGATGTATGTATATATCAAATCATCATTCAGTACACTCATTTATCTTTCAGAAGTAGTCTTCAGGGGAGCAAATTTTGGGAAATGTGGGTCTATTCTCACTTATCTTATAAGCATTTACTGAGCACTACCTTTGTTCTGGGTGCTGTTTTTGATGCTGTGGATAGACAGCCAACAAAACAAATGAAGTACCCATCCTTGTAGAATGTATATTTCAGATGAGGCAGACAGAAATACCACATCTGGCAGTGACATCTAGTATCCACTAATGTATCCACTCAGTAAGGAGAAAAAAAGCCTGCCAATTTCCTTTCTTCCTTTGGGAAGCCTTCAAAATGACTTCAAAATCCTGACCCCAAAGGGAAAAAAAAGTGGAGGAATAAATGCCTCAACCAACCCAGATGCTAAGCATCAGGTCAAGAGGGAACATAGCAAGGGACTTTATCCTATGACTTCATCTGCATACATCTGAGCACAAGCCAAAAATTAAGGCTATAAAATTTTAAAAAAATCGAGGGAAAAATTCTTGAGTTTTTAATCATATTCCCATGTTGATAAAATATTTATGAGCTCTCCTTCAATTAATTAGAATAAACTATGTAACACTGCAGGAAACAAATTGAAAATTTAATAAAGTAAGTTCACTTCCAATTTCTTTTGAAGAAAGAAGCTAATTATATTTAGTTCTGTAATTATAACTTTAATTAAAATATACTGCAAAATATTCCATAAAGTGGAAACAGTGCTGAGTAATAAAATGGGGCCTTTAAGACAATTTGCTCTTTAGATGAAAATTTATAATCTAAAATGAAGCCTTTAGTGTACTATTTTCCAAAAATTTCATCCTTTCAGTATAAATGTAATTTAACAACCTTCCTATAAAGATTAATCAATGTTTATTTACTGTTTTAAATCTGTTGCCTTCTGTTTATTAGGTGCCAAAAATCTTCTTTTCCTTTGTTTTAGCCGTTTTCCTTTGTAAGGAGACACTGCTATTTCCCCCCTTGCCTATCATAATTGGCAGCACATCCCTTTTGAGTTCAGACAAGGCTTGAAACTTTCAATGACTTGAAACTTAGAAGTGCAGATGCTCTTAGAAGTGCGCTCACATATCAGTCCCCTTCACCTGGCTGGCACGGCGATGATTTGATTGCTCCAGGCAAAAATCCAGGTAAAAGGAAATTTAGATCTTCTGAAATGAAATTAGGAAAGTGATGAAATAACTTTCTAGTGATGTTTTTAATAATTATTTGCTCTCAAACACCTCTCCGAGGAATACAGTTGACTAATAGTGTGCCCAGACATCAGACTTAAATTGCAAAGTCTCCTGGAATTCAGGGCCATTTGCCATGATGTTTCATATCCATTTCTAAAGGCCTGTTTGACTGCTCCTTAATTTGAAAGCTACTCTGCTTTTACCCAAATCACAGAGGTTTATGGAAAGGAAATGCCAAGCTTGAGAAACTCATACCTTTTCAATTCAACATCTCTTTATACTTTAGCATTCAAAGAAGGATTCACTTGGTTTCATCTGCATCGATTTAAAACGACTAAAAAATATTTATTAAGTGCATACTGTATAAAATTGTTACACTTTCTGTGCAAAAATATCTCCCTGAGGAGTTGTTAAAAGTCAGATTGCTAAAAAAAAAAAAAAAAAAAAAAGTCAGATTGCTGTGCTACACCGCCTCCCACCCTCATGATCCGAGTAACTCCCAGTGACTTTCATTCAGTTACTTTGAGAAACATTGGGTGTTTACTGGCTTCTAGAGTTGAGTAATACATCCTTAACTCAGAGAACTTAGCACTGTAGTGGCTGGTGTTGAGTGAATGAGGGAGCACCAGCAATCAGTAGTTCTCTCTGCTTTCTGTTGGGGGGCAGAGCTTGCTTTGCTCTGCGGGAGGAGAGTAGAGAGCTGAATAAGTAGAGACTGAATAGGGAGAGAGGATCGTAGGCAGTTTGCATGTGGAAAATAAAAGACCTGTTGCCTATTATTGGGGCCACGGGAACTTGCAGGTGGCTCCCTTCATTACCAGATATTCAAGCAAAGATGTTGACTGGGGGCTGCTGTCATGCAGGGCAATGATGCCTTCCTAGTTGTTCTCTCTTGCTGTTCTGTATTAGAGCTTTAAGTACCCATCCAACAGCACTCAAGAACATTCCAGAACACTCTCTTGATCTTTCCAGAAAGGACTGGGGGCTTTGGGCAGGGACTTTATGTCTTTCATCTTGATCTCTTTCACCGTGTCTCGCTTAGGTTCTGCACATACTGCTTGCTCTCATTTTTACTGCCTGTTTAATAGTAATCAATAAAACTATTTTGAAATACTATTTGGAAAAGTTTGACTCGTTCTCATAAGTCACACCACAGCAGGAACACGTTTAAAAGTGCTCATCAGCTCTCCTGCTCTTATTCCAACCTACATCCCTTATACAATGAATGTGAACAGGTTGCTGAGCATCTTTTCATATATTTTGCTGCAGGTAGGTTTTAATGTTTGTAAACCAAATGGTATACTAAAGACAACACTCTGTGTCTTCTCTTTCAGGTTTTGTGAAAGCATGCACTTGCCTACAGAGCCTGTCTGCTGTTAGCACAGAAACCTAATGAGGGTGTTCTACTGGAGGTGAAATATATGCCCATTACAGCTCCAGAATATCATGGTTGGAAAAGGGGGATGCTTCCAGGGTGTATTTTACCTCTCAGGGGATAGTTGACAATGCCCGGAGGCATTTTTCGTTGTCATAACTGTGGGGGGTGCTTCTGGTGTCTAGTAGGTAGAGGCCAGGGATTGCTGCGAAACATTCTCCAGTGCTCAGGACAACCTCCTCCTCCCCACAGGCAAAGAATTATCCCACCCAAAATGTAAAAAGTGTCAGGATTGAAAAACTCTGGCATGGAGGAACTTTGAGGACCTTGGACCCAAAAGGAAAAAGGAGGGGTTTGTTCTCATGCTTGTGGGAAACCCTGCTGGGGAAGAATATAGAGCCGTGTATCTTGACTACACAGTGCTTTTCCATTCATAACATGCTCTCTTATTATTATGGATTATATGTCTGTGTCCCCTCCCATCCCCCAAGTTAATCTCTTGAAATCTTAACACTCAGTGTGATTATATTAGGAGGTGAGGCTTTGGGAAGTGATTAGGTCAGGAGGGTGGAGCCCTCATGAATGGGATTCATGCCCTCATCAAAGGAACTCCAGAGAGCTCTCGCTCCTGCTCTCTGTCCACCGTGTGAGGACACAATGAGAAGTCAGTGGTCTGCATCCCAGAAGAGTAGCCTCATCAGAATCCGACCATGCTGGCAATTCTGATCTTGGACGTCAGCCTCCAGAACCATGAGAAATACAATTATGTTGTTTAAGCCACCAAGCCTATGGCTCTTTATTATAGCAGCCTGAACTGACAAAACATTTACTTCCTCTCCACTCTGGTGCTTATGAATCAAGTACAATTTATCTCTTTAAGCCTCAGTTTATCGTGGGTTAAAAGGATTTAATAACAGCATCAACCTCACAGGGCCACTGCAGGAGCTCAAGGAGATGGTGCACCTGAAAACATAGCTCTTTGCTGGACCAGGACCTGCTCAATAGGCATACATTTAGGATTCAGCGTTTTAATGGGTAAACAGAAATCATTCCATGTATTCTGGCATAAAAAGACTGAATTCAGAGGATTACAGGTTTGTGTAATTTTTGGCAAGTGTGAGGGAGGAAAGGTCAGGAAAGCCATTTTTTATAAATTAAGATTTTAAAAGATTTTATTTATTTGAGAGACAGAGACATAGAGACAGAGAGTGAGCACACCTGTGTGCATGAACAGGGTTGGGGCCAGAGGGAGAGAGAGAAACAGACTCCCCACTGAGCAGATTCCACCGCAGAATCCATCCTAGGACCCTGGGATTATGACCTGAGCCGAAGGCAGACGCTTAACGGTCAGAGCCACCCAGGTGCCCCAGAGAGCCCCGCTGAGCTGCTTAGCCTGCCCTACCAAGGGGGAACCCCGGAGTCCTGCAGCAGTGAAGTAAGTGATGCTGAGAGTTTACTCGGAGGCTGCCACCAACATCACATCTGTCATAAGGCCTCTTCACGGCAATTCACTGCTTTTCCCTTCTGTTCCCCACATCTTCTATAATTGATTCTTCCTGGCAGAAGCCAACTGGAAGGTGTTCTGAGAAACAGATTTGGGCAATTGTTCTGGCTTCTTCTGTGCAATGCAGAAGACATCCCAGAAGGGATGGCAATGACATCAAAGTGACAACAGACAATTTGATGGACTTTGTTGGTGCTCTTATCTCTGTGGATCTTCAAAGTAGGTGTTATCTTCATTTTTTAGATGAGAAAATTGCCACTCAGGGAGGTGATATGATTCTTCTCAAAGTCCAATTTATGGCAGACCTGGACTCCAAATTCAATACTCCTCCTATACCATCCCCTAGATGTAGGCCAAAAAAATTAGCTACCATTTTGGAGTCATAAAAAAATGAAAACCTTATTTTTCAAAATGTTTCCTCTATGGGATTCAATATCTTTATTATTCACTTGGGTTAAAATGTGAAATCCTCTTTTAAAGTAACAATAAAGTAATAGGGAGGAGTAGCCATAAAGACATTATTGATTATTTATACCTTAGACAAAATATCTTCTTCCTTAAATTAGGGTATTATGTCAAAAGACCCTACTGTCCCTGTGGCTGGTTTCACTATAAAGGAATGGCTTGGAAAGAGGATGGATTTTAGATCTTGACCTGGGTTTTATGATTTCTTTCTAAGTGACTTTGAGCAAACTATTAGACCTCCCATGCTCTGGTATTCTCATAAATAGAATGTAGATGACATCATATATCAGAGATGTGATAGGAGGATTAACTAAATAGGGTAATGTTAAGAGGGCATAGAGAAAGCTCCTTATGTCTTTCCACACTTGTTTGAAAAATATTTGAGGTGCCTCAGTCTGTTAGCATCACAAGGATAGATGAGATCCTGGCTCCCATGGGGTGTGTAATCTAAGGTGTTTGGTAGGATGACATTATACACAAATAAATAACATATTAGTGAGATAGCACAGATCTGTACAATCACATAGAGAAAAAAACAAAACAAAACAGAGTAATAGGCCAGAGAGTAGGAGTGTAGAAGGGCATTTTAGATGAATTAATCCATCCTGAGGTGGTGGGTATTTGATCTATGACCTGAAGCATTAAATTAATTCTTTCTTTAAGTATTTCCTGAAAGACTTGCTATGTGCTTGGCTGTTTGAGACACGAGAGATAAAGCAATGAACAAGACTGACAGTCTCTGACCTCAGTTCTAGTGAGGGGAGATAAACAATAGACAAATCACCTAAATAATCAATAATCATATATATAGTATCTCAGAGGGTGCTCCATTCTATCAAAGTAAAGAGATAAGTAAAATAGAGTACATGTCACTGCTAAGAAGACATTTGAGCAGACCCTGAAAGAATCAAAGGTGAACCACGAGAATATTTGGAGGAAGAGCAATCTAAGCAGTTGGAAAAGCAAATGCAAAGGCCACGAGGCAGGGCTATGCCTATTTTGTTCAAGGAAAGCTAGGATGCTAAGTGAATGGAGTAGAGGGAACAGGAGAGAGGGTGGTAGAAGAGAAGCTCTGAGAGGTAAGCAGGGGTTCAGACCATGTGTGGCTTTATAGTTTATTGTAAAAACACCTTTTCTTTGAGTGAAATGGATGATTCTTCCTATGGAAAATAGACTGTAGGGAGCAAGTGTGAGAGCAGAAACACCCATTCAGATGCTAGAGCAATTATCTAAGTGAGACATGATGGTGACTTGAGCCAGAATGGTAGTAGTGATGGTGGTGATAAGAACTGGGATGCTAGATAAATTTTGAGGGGAAGGCCAACAGGAGGCATATATTGGAAGATTGGGTATTGTATAAAAAATAAAGGAAGACTCATGATTGTCTCCAAGATTTGAGGCCAGGGCAGTTCAGAAGGTGGGGTTGTCATTTATGGAGATGGAGAAGCAAGTTTCAGGGTGAGAATCAGAAGTTCTATTAAGGGGCAGCCTGGGTGGCTCAGCGGTTTAGCATGGCCTTCGGCCCAGGGCCTGGTCCTGGAGACCCCGGGGTCAAGTCCCACATTGGGCTCCCTGCATGGAGCCTGCTTCTCCCTCTGCCCTTGTCTCTGCATCTCTCTCTCTCTGTCTGTCTCTCATGAATGGATAAATAAAATCTTAAAAAAAAAAAAGAAGTTCTATTAAGGTCTTGCTACATTTAAGAAGTTTATTAGACATTTATAAGAAAGTGGAATTCTTAGTTTTATGGAAAAAGTCAAAGATAAAGATCTAATTTGGGGAATTGAAAATATGTAGATGCTATTTAAATCCATGAAACTAAATGAGATCACTTATGAAGAGGTCCTAGATCTAAGGTCTGAGGTACTGCAATTCATGAGTGGTGTAGATAAAGGGAAGCCAACAGGAAGAATCATTAGTAAGGTAGGGGCCTGCCAAGGGAAGGAACAGCTTCAAAAAGGAAGATTGGTTAATTGTGTCAAATGCTGTGAATAATTCAGGTAAGACAAAGACTGAAAGTCCTTGGATTTAGCCAAGTGAGGTCATTGTGATGTTGGCATGAGCAGGTTTGGTGCAGTGATATTAATATAAACTTGATTGAAGTAGAATTAAGAAAGGGTATGAGAAAAATAATTAAACTCTCTTTGAAGAGCAAAGAAATGGAAAATAACTTGGAGATGGGGGGCAGTTGTGTGGTGAAGAGAGGGTACACTGTTACTTCAGAATCATCAGAAGTTCAAGGTGCAAAGGTGCTGCAGAATCTCCTGGAGGGTTTGTTAAAATGAGATCACTGGACCCACCCAAATTTCAAGAGTGCATCAGAATCTCTTGAGGGGCAGGATGGTGAAAACAAAACACTTGGGCTGACCTCTAGAGTTTCTGATTCATTAGATCAAGGGTGGGGCCCCAGAACTTGCCTTTCCATCATGATTTCAGATGATGCAGATGCTGCCCATCTAGGGAACACATTTTGAGTATCACTGCTCAGGGGCATTGATTCCTTTGCTGACTCTTCCATTTAAAGTAGCACCCTATCCTTCTATGTCTTTTAACCACTCTATCACTATATGATCTGCTTTATTTATTGTTCACTAAATTCCCCTAGGTATAGTCATTGTAAGAGAGGAGATCTCTCTGCCTTGTTCACCATTGTTCTTCCTGTGTATAATGCAGTATCTGGCATACAGTTGAAACTAAAAAAAAAAAAAAAAAAAAAAAAAATTGTTTTCTTGGAATATATTAATAAATGAAAAAATGAATAAATGAAAAGTTCAGCATTGATAAGCATTGTTTTATAAAAGTTTGGGGATGTTTAATGTTCCCTCGGAATTGTGTGTAAAGAAAAAAGTTTTATTTTTCCAAATGGCAAGTGAAAATATTAAGAGCTAGTTAAATTTCAACCTCTAAGACACCCTGGGGGACCTGAGCTAGTTATTTACATTTCAGAATTCATGGTAACGAGCCCAGAGATCCCTAATGTGGCTATTATGTGACTTTTCAAATATGATCACATAACTTTCAGAGAAAATGCTGCTTGGAAAGCAATGGATCATTTTGTCATTAGCTATTTACATGTAGGTAGCCAACTGTCACCATTTGAGGAACTTCCATAGTATAAGAGAAAACAGTAGAACCCTGTTTGGTCTCCAATGCACTAATTAGCCTGTAAGCCAACCCATTTGAAGCAGACCTCCTCTAACAGCTAGGTTTTGCAGGAGAGACATTTAAGCCCTATTCACTTGGAAGAATTTATCTGTCAATCCAAGTCTCTTTAAAACAAAAACAAAGACAAGCAAAACAGGGCAGCCAGGTTCCTGTTAAAGTTTTTCTGAAGAGTGTTAAATGAAAACATCTCTGTTTGATATTCATCATTTTGCAATGACCATTTCATCACTCAGACAACATGAATAAAAGATATTACTTTTAGTCATTAGCAACTTGGTCAGGGAAAAGAGAAAAATTGGGCATTTAAGAACATTTTACTTTTCTGTCACTTCAGACTAAATGACATTCTTAAATGATGGCTAGTCAAACCTACAGAATCTATTAGTAACTTGAAAATAAGTGTGAAGGGATGCCAAAACCCAAAGGAATCTTAAACTTACATTTATCAGGCTTGTCACATCATTGCTACTGGTAATAAAAGCATTTTTGTTTTATGTTGCGATGTCTACTGAGAATAATATTTTTTTGCACCAGAGTAAAAAGTGATATTGCAACATTCATCACATTCTTCGATATAAAATGCCCTAAAAACGTTGAAAATTGACATTCATTATTTTAAGGCTAATTTAAAAGCCTGGTACATTTATAGAGGTTGTCTTGGTTGCTTTTTATAAAGTTCCAGTATTCAAGAGTCATTCAATTTTCAAAAGCATTTCCTCACACAAATTTTATGGATTTTGCTGGGTTCCAGCCATAATGCTCAGATTTTAATGGTGGTGGTAGTATCTGATCAATTTAGTGGAGCATTTGTTTTCTTAAAATCACTTAGTGACTGGTCCTGTTACATTATAAACAACAACAACAACAACAACAACAAAAACCCCACAAAAAATTGTCATTTTTCAAGTTCTATAAGATTTAATCAAAGCCGAAACGACACTTTCTTCTATCTGACCTGCCCCCAACTCACGGTCTCTAAGGCACTGATCCAAAGAGAGAAAACTCAATCTAAGAGATAAAAGAGAAACCAAACTCTAGGTACAGTTGAAATGGTTTGCCACATTTATATGTACATTGATTTTTACATGACTGCATTCAGAAACAAAATACCATCTTCTGTGATCAATTCATTCAGAGTTCCCTACTCAGATAAATTAAAAATAAAGTATATCCAAAACAGGAGCTCTCTCTTTTAGCTGGAGTTCTGAAGCATCTCTCAAGAAACAAATGTGGATTTATACCTTCTTCATCTGATGGGCGGTTGGGACAACAGTTGAATTCTCTGAAACTATTGGAAATTTGAATAATAAAGTGGGTGCAAAAAAAATAATAAAGCGGGTGCAATTTCTCATGGAAATTCAGGTTTAAGAAAAATTGCCACATTGAAGAAGGAAAGATTCTAATTCTGCCACTTAGTCATCTTCCAAATGTTAGCAGAAATAGTGAGGTATCGAATCAAATAACTAACATTTTTGAGGGTGCTCTGGGGGTATTCATGTACCTCTCTCCATGATTGTGACCATCACTTGAGCTAGTGTAGTATTTCCCAGAGCATAGCATTGCATATTGATTTAAATGTATATTGATTTAATATACAATATACAAATGTATATTGATTTAAAGAGGTACATGAGGGGCACCTGGGTGGCTCAGTTGGTTAAGTGTCTGCCTTCAGCTCAGATCATGATCTCAGGGTCCTGGGATTAAGCCCTGCATTGGGCTTTCTGCTCAGTGGAGAGTTTCCTTCTTCCTCTCTCTCCGCCCCTACCCCAACGCATGCGAGTATGAGCTCTATTTCTATCAAATAAAGTCTTTTAAAAATAAATAAAGAAAGAAATGCCATGGAGGTCTATCTCTGCAAAGCCCCAATTGTTATTATTTTTAATTATTTTTACTCCTAATAATTTTCTATAAAGTTTATTTATTTTATTTAGTAACTTCTACACCCAGCTTGGGGCTCTAACTCATGACCCAGAGACCAAAAGTTGTATGCTCTTTGGATTGAGCCAGGCACCCCACTGCTAATAATTCTTTTTTTTTTTAAGGGGGTAAGAGGGGCAAAGGGAGAGGGAGATAGACAATTGTTTTTCTTTTGAAGATTTAATTAATTAATTAATTAATTTATTTATTTAGAGTGTGAGCAGGGGAGGGGCAGAGGAAGAGGGAGAGAGAATCTTAAGACGGCTCTCTATCAGAGCCCAATGTGGGGCTTGATCATGACCCTGAGATCATGATCTGAGCCAAAATCAAGAGTCATATACCTAACTGAGCCACCGAGCCATACTGAATAATAATTCTTAATGCTGTTTTAGCAAGAATTATTATAATAAGTAGGTGATATTCATAGTTGTGTGGAACTCTCTGTGTTCTTCCTCTCTCTCTCTCTTTCTCTCACATAAATAAAATCTTTAAAATAATAAAGGGGTACATGAACCAATTTTATTTTACTGGTGTTGGGGAACATGATTAAAAAAACATAAATGACTGCTACTTTGGAATGTGGGTTCTGCTTGCCTTTCCTGCCCAGAAGCTGCTCCAAGGACATAGCCTTGAATTAGTGGTGTGAGGCCAAAAACATCTGCACAGTGTACATGACTGAGCCCAATTAGACACTCTAGAAATTCTCAAGATTTGGAGGGTGGGTGCAGAGATCCACTCATCTTACTGTTGAACAAGACAAGCCTCCTATGTAAGTTCCTTTTGCTCTTATTGAGATTGCCACCTACCAGCCTGGAGTGGCTTGCCTTTTTTTGCTCTCTGCATGTGGAGGCAGATTTTAGATTACCCCAGGAAATCTTCCAAGAAGGTTGTGAACCTACAGCAGGTTAAAGATTTATTTTTATGTGTATTAAAATATTGCTACAAACTCTTTTATTTTGATTTCATAGATAATATTCTTAAGGCAAAGTAAAGAAAAACCTGATTTAAGAGAAAATTTTAAGGAGAATAGTAGAATGGTGTACTCAAGATAAAGAAATGTAAAGGACCAAAGGATAGGAAATACTTGCAAGACATAATTATTTTTCTTTCTCTTAGGATATCCATTAGCTGTGTTTAACATTTATAAGGTATTTGGAGAAAAGGATGAGAGGAAAGAAAGGGAGGAAGGGGAAGAAAGGCTTGGCTATTGGAGAGGTGGAGCTAGTGGAATTTCATGGAGTGAAAAAGAGGACACATTAAAAATTGTGAAAAAAAGACAGGCATTTGGGTGGCTCAATTGGTTAAGGGTCTGACTCTTGATTTCACATCAAGTCATAATCCCAGGGTCATAGGATTGAGATCCATGTTGAGGTCTGCACTCAGCAGGGAGTCTGCTTAGGATCCTCTCTCCCTCTCCCTATGCCTCTCCTCCATCATGTACATGCTCTCTCTCTCTCTCTCTCTCAAATAATAAATAAATAAATATTTTTAAAAAACTGTGAAAAATTGAAAACATGTACAATAGCATAGAGTATAATATACTGAGCACCAGTGTACAATACCATCACCCAACTCAATGATAATCAACTCACGGCCAATCTTGTTTCACCTGCATCCTCTCTCCTCTCAGATCATTTTGAAGCATCCAAGATATTATATCATTCCATCTATTAATAGTTTACAAGCATCTTTAAAATATAGGGACTCATTTTAAAAAGCAAAGTACACTTCCAGTTTCTAGTCTGGAACTTATAAGTTGCCACTCTGTCCTAAGAAGTAAAAAGTCAAATAAACTGAAAAAACCAATTATTTTATCTGTGAGAGAAGTGAGGGTACAGGCAAACCACTACCCCAATATTGGAGAGGCAGACAAGCAGATACAGAGAATCATAATTACTGGAGCAGAAACCTACAAGCAAAACTCTCCTCAGGAACTAGTGCCAGGAATTAAAACCTGAACTATTCTTGATGAATTGCTGGAAGCTCAGTGTGGATGACTCTGAGAATTAAGAAAACTCCAGGATGACTATGGATGACAGTCAAATCCCCACATTTGTGTGATTTTGGAATTTGGAATTTTGTGAATTTTACCTCCTCCAATAGCTCTATCAAGTTCTCACAGTAAATATTTGAGAAAAATCCCCCCATACTTTCAGCAACAGGGAGGGAAAAGGAACCATTTTGAAATACACAAGAGCATTCTGTTCTTAACAAAGCCTGCCCTCAAGAGCCTTAACAAAGGCTGTATTTTACCAGAGCCTAACTAATCTAGGCAGAGGGAAATACCCATCCTCAACTGGCTCTAGTTTTCCATTTAAGGAAAGGGAAATACCCAACTCCAGCACCCTGTAGCCATCCTACATCACCTAAGGGGAAATCCCTGAGAAGCACATGCCCAACAAAAGATTGAGACTACTCATAGGACCATAGAATATCTTCCTCTCCTTCCATTATTTGTCCATCAGTAAAGGCCTGCTTACTGCAGTCTCTTTTATCCAGTACATCCTGTACACTCTTCAATAAGAAATTACAAGGCATACTAAAAGGAGAAAAAAAGACAGTTTGAAGAGACAGAGCAAACATTAGAACCACAATCAGATCTAACAGGAATATTAGAATTGTCATTGAGGAATTTTAAATCTATGATTAATATGCTAAGTGCCTTAGTGGAAAAAATAGACAACATGAAAGAATAGGTGGCTTATGTAAACAGAGAAATGGAGATTCTAAGAAAGAATCCAAAAGAAATACTAAATACTGTAACAGAAATAAAAGACACCTTTGATGGCTTCCTTAGTAGTCTGGACATGGTGAAGGAAATAATCTCTTAACTAGGAGGAAATGACAATAGTTACTTCCAAAATTGAAAAGCAAAGAGAAAAAAGATCACTGGAAAGAAAACAGAATATCCAAGAACCATAGAAGATTTATAAAAGGTATAACATACACATAATGGGAATACCAGCAGAAGGAAGAGAAAAAAAGAATAGAAGTGATATTTGAAGCAATGCTGAGTGAGATTTTTCCCCTCAAGTAATGTCACACATCAGACCACAAATTAGGAAATTCAGAGAAAATCAGCCAAGATAAAAGCCAAAAAAACATATACCAAGGTGTGTCATATTCAACCTTCATAAAATGAATGAGAAAAAAAATATCTTGGAAAAACCATAAAAAACAAAAACTTGCCTACAGAGAGCAAAGAGCAGTTTATATCCTGGCACAAGCCTATGGTTTTGCCGTAGCTTGCTTGTCCAGGATTGCAATTTTGTTATTCGGAATAAACCCATTTTTTAGTGAAACAAGCAAACAAACAAAAGAATTTCATCCTACTTCTCAAAAACCATGCAAGCAAAGAGAGAGTAAAATATTTATAGTGTTATCAGAAAAAAAAAAACCCATCAGCCTAGAATTCTGTACCTTATAAAAGTATCCTTCAAAAGCGAAAGAGAAATAATGACTTTGTCAAACAAATAAAAATTGAGGGAATTTTTTGCCAGTAGACCTGTCTGGCAAGAAATGCTAAAAGAAGTTCTCTAGACAGAAAGGAAATGATATAGACAGAAACTGGGATCTGCATACTAAAGGGAAGAATATCAGAGAATGAATAAGTGAAGGTAAAATTAAAACTTTTATTTTTATTCTTCTCAACTGAAGAGTTATAACTAAGAGTTATTCAAATAATAATAGCAAATGTATTCAAATATAGATACATATATATTTGAACTATATAAATGAGCTATATACATAACAGTAAATGGGATCAGCATACTAAAGGGAAGAATATCAGAGAATGAATAAGTGAAGGTAAAATTAAAACTTTTATTTTTATTCTTCTCAACTGAAGAGTTATAACTAAGAGTTATTCAAATAATAATAGCAAATGTATTCAAATATAGATACATATATATTTGAACTATGTAAATGAGCTATATACATAACAGTAAATGTATTTTGCAAATAAGTCTAGACAACCATTAAACTATGTTTAAAATAAAAAGTATAATTGATATGCTTAGACAGGAGAGAAAATGAAATCATACACAATCTCCAAGAAAGGACAAATGGCAGGAAAAAAGTTGATAAAAAATAGATAACAAAGAACAAGGGCAACACATAGGAATCAGTAACAAATGTAGTAGATATTACCAACTATCTCAATGCTTGCTTTAAATGTCAATACACCAGTTAGAGATTACTCCTTACTGACCCTGGACACCACGGAGTAAGCATCGTTAAAGTCTCCCCTCCCACCGCTGTCATGTCTAAGTCCGAGTCTCCCAAAGAGCCCGAGCAACTGCAGAAGCTCTTCATCGGAGGTTTGAGCTTCGAAACAACTGATGAGAGTCCAAGGAGCCATTTTGAGCAATGGGGAACACTTACGGACTGTGTGGTAATGAGAGATCCAAATACCAAGTGCTCCAGAGGCTTTGGGTTTGCCACGTATGTCACTGTGGTAGAGGTGGATGCAGCCATGGATGCAAGGCCACACAAGGTGGATGGAAGAGTTGTGGAACCAAAGAGGGCTAGCTCAAGAGAAGATTCTCAAAGACCTGGTGCCCATTTAACTGTGAAAAAGATTTTTGTTGGTGGCATTAAAGAAGACACTGAAGAACATAATCTAAGAGATTATTTTGAACAGTATGGGAAAATTGAAGTGATTGAGATCATGACTGACCGAGGCAGTAGCAAAAAGACAGATTCTGCTTTTGTGACATTTGATGACCATGACTCTGTAGACAAGATTGTCATTCAGAAATACCATACTGTGAATGGCCACAACTGTGAAGTAAGGAAAGTCCTAATCGAAGCAAGAGATGGCTAGTGCTTCATTCAGCCAAAGAGGCTGAAGTGGTTCTGGAAACTTTGGTGGTGGTTGTGGAGGTGGTTTCGGTGGGAATGGCAACTTTGGTTGTGGAGGGAACTTCTGTGGTCGAGGTGGCAGTCTAGGTGGTGGTGGGTATGGTGGCAGTGTGGATGGCTATAACGGATTTGGTAAAGATGGAAGCAACTTTGGAGGTGGCGGAAGCTATAAGGATTTTGGCAATTACAACAATCAATCCTCAAATTTTGGACCCATGCAAGGAGGAGATTTTGGAGGCAGAAACTCTGGCCCCTATGGTGGTGGAGGCCAATTCTTTGCCAAACCATGAAACCAAGGTGGCTATGGCAGGTTCCAGCAGCAGCAGCAGCAGCTATGGCAGTAACAGAAGGTTTTAATTACTGCCAGGAGACAAAGCTTAGCAGGAGAGGAGAGCCAGAGAAGTGACAGGGAAGCTACAGATTACAACGTATTTGTGAACTCAGCCAAGCACAGTGGTGGCAGGGCCTAGCTGCTTCTAAAACAAAGAAGACATGTTTTAGACAATACTCATGTGTATGAGCAAAAAAGCTCGAGTACTGTATTTGTGACTAATTGTATAACAGGTTATTTTAGTTTCTGTTCTGTGGAAAGTGTAAAGCATTCCAACAAAGGGTTTTAATGTAGATGTTTTCTGCACCCATGCTGTTGATTGCTAAATGTAATAGTCTGACCATGACGCTGAATAAATGTGTCTTTTGAAAAAATAATTAAAAAAATAAATGTCAATACATCAATTAAAAGACAGATATTACCAGAATGGTTCAAAAATATTAGACCCAACTTAAATATAGAGACACATATAAATTTAAAGTAAAAGGATGGAGAAAGATATACCAAGCTAACACTAACTTAAAAAAGTGAGGGTAGCCATGTCAATTGCAGATAAAGTAGACTTCAGAGCAAGGAAAATCAAGAGGGATTAAGTGGGGCATCCTATAATGATATAAAGGTCAATACTCCAAGAGAATATAAGAATTCTTAATGTGTCTGTATCTAAAATCTGAGCATCAAAATACATGAAGCAGACACTCAGAACTGCAAGAAGAAATGGATAAATCCACTAACATAGTTAGAGACTTTAGCATCCTTATATCATCAATGGATTATCTAGCAGGCAGAAAAAGTTGAACTCAACAGCACAACACAACTGGTTATAGTGGACATTTATAGACAACTTCACATAACAACAGCAGATTACACATTCTTCTTAAGCTCATATGAAACATTCACCAAGGTAGATAACATTCCAGGCCAGAAAAGATGCCTTAACAAATTTTAAAAATAGGAACTATACAATGTCTGCAGAATGGGATTAAACTAGAAATCTGTAGTAGAAAGATAGCTGTGAAGCCCCAAATACTTGGATATTAAATAATACACTTCTAAATAATACATGGGTCAAAAAGGCAATCTCAAGAGCAATTTTAAAATATTTGAACTAAATGAAAATAAAAATACAATTTTATAAAAATTGGTGAGATGCTATGAAAGCAGGACTTAGAAGAAAATTTCTAGTATTGAATGCATATACCAGAAATAAAGAAAGATCTAAAAGCAATAATACAAGCTTCCCCCTTACAAAGTTAGAAGAAGAAAAATAATTAAAAAATAATAAATTCAAAGAAAAAATAATAGAGATAAAGGAGTAGAGCAGAAATCAATAAAATTAGAAATAGGAAATCAATAGGGAAAACCCAGAAAACCAAAAGCTGATCCTTTGAAAAGATTGATAAAATTGATAGGCCTCTAGCTATGTTAACTGAGAAAGAAATGCAGAAGACACAAATTACTAATATGAGAAATGAAAGCGGGCAGATATCAGTACAGACCTATGAACATTAAAAAGATAATAAAATAGTATTATGGATGACTCTATACCTATAGATTTGATCATCTGGATGAAGTGGACCAATTCCTTGAGAGACTACAATTTACTAAAACACAAGAGAAACAGGCAATCTGAATAGGCCAACATCTGTCAAAAGAAGTTGAATTAATAACTAGTAACATTCCAAAATAGAAAGAACTGGGTTCGTTGCTGAATTCTACCAAACATTTAACAGAGAAATGATACAAATTCTCTACAATCTTTTCCAGAAGGTAGAAGCAGAGTGGAATACTTCCTAACATCCTATGAGGCTAGCACTAACACCAAACTAAACAAAGATATAACAAGAAAACTATGGACGAATTTCTCTTGTGAACAGATAAGAAATCTTCAACAAAGTATTAGCCAATTGAGTCCAACAACATATAAAAAGAATTATACACCATGACCAAGTAGGATTTATCTCAGGTATGCAAGACTGGTTCTGTATTCAAAAATCAATGAATGTAATCTATCACCTCAACAAGCTAAGGAGAAAAATCATATTATCATATTAATAGATGCAGAAAAACGTTTTATCAAAATCCATTACTTATTCATGATAAAAAATCTCAGTAAGCTAGGACTAGAGGATTGTACTGAAAGTCTTAGCTAATGCAGTAACATGAGAAAAGGAAATAAAAGAAATACAGATTGGGAAGGCAGGAGTAAAACTGTCTTTGCTTGCAGATGACAATATTGTCTATGTAAAAAATCTGAGGGAATCTGTAAAAAGCTCCTGAAACTGATAAGTAATTATAGCAAATGTTATACAGAGGTCAATCACTTTCCTATATAGCAGCAATGAACAAATGGAATTTGAAATTAAACACACCAGCATTTATATTAACAACCCTCCAATAAAATACATATAATCTAGCAGAATATGTACAGAATCAATATGAAGAAAACTATAAAACTTTGATGAAAGATACCAAAGATGAACCAACTGCATGGAGAGAGATTTCATACTCGTGAACAGGAAGATTAAATAGTGTCAAGATGCTAGTTCTTCCCAATTTAATCTATACATTCAATATAATCCCATTCAAAATCCCAGCAAATAATTTTGTGGATTTCAACAGACTCATTCTAAAATTTATAGGGAGAAGGAAAGGATCCAGAATTGCAAACTCAATATTGAAGGAGAAGAGCAAAGTTGGAGGACTGACACTACCTGATTTCATTACTTATTGTAGAGGTGTAGTAATCATGGAAATGTGGTATTGATGAAAGGATGGACAAATAGATCAATGGAACACAATACATATGAAAAGATGCTCCATATCACATGGCATTGGGAGAATGCAATGAAGACAACAATGAAATACTGCTACACACAGATTAGAATGGCCAAACTCCAAACACTGACAACAAGTGCTGGTGAGGATGTGAGGAATCAGGAACCATCATCTATTGCTGGTGGGAATGCAAAATGGTACAGCCACTTTGGAAGACAGTTTGGCAGTATTTTACAAAGCTAAACATACTCTTACCATATGATCCACAGTGTATTCCTTGGAATTTACCCAAATAACTAAACATTTATGTCCACACAAAAACCTGCACGTGAATATTTATAGCAGCTTTATTCATAATTCTCAATACTTAGAAGCAACCAAGATGTCCTTCAGTAAGCAAATAGACAAACTGGCAAATGCTGACCATGGAATATTATTCAGTATTTTAAAAAATGACCTCTCCAGTCATGATGCGACATGAAGGAACCTTAAATTCATACCCCTAAGTCAAAAAAGCAAATCTGAAAAGGCTACATATAGTATGAATCCTACTGTGTGACATTTTGGGGAAGGCAAAATTATTTAGGACACTAAAAAACACTACCAGAGGACAGGTAAGAGGAAGAGATGAATAGGTGGAGCTCAAGGGAATTTTTAGGGTGGTGAAACAATCCTGTATGATAGTACAATGGTGGATACACAACATTCTACATTTACCAAAACTCAGAGAATGTGCAACAACAGGAATGAACTCTAATGTAAATTATGGACTTTGGTGATGATGTGTCAATGTCGGTTCATCAATTATAACAAATGTGCCACTCTGGTGGGGGATGTGGCTACCAGAGGAAATTGTTCGTGTCTGGGGGTGGGAGGGTGGCTGTATTTGAGAACTCTCTACCTTTCTGTTCAATTTTATTGTAAGTCTGAAACTGCTCTAAAGTTCTGCTTCGACGTGGATGGAACTGGAGGGTATTATGCTGAGTGAAGTAAGTCAATCCGAGAAGGACAAGCATTATATGGTCTCATTCATTTGGGGAATATAAAAAATAGTGAAAGGGATTAAAGGGGAAAGGAGAGAAAATGAGTGGGGAAATATCAGTGACGGAGACAGAACGTGAGAGATTCTTAACTCTGGGAAATGAACAAGGGGTAGTGGAAGGGGAGGTGGGCGGGGGGGTTGGGGTGACTGGGTGACGGGCACTTGATGGGATGAGCACTGGGTGTTATGCTATATGTTGGTAAATCAAACTCCAATAAAACTACACATATACAAATATTATTAAAATTTATAATAAAATTATAAAAAATATTGGTTAAGTTATCCAACTATCTTGAAATAAGACATTTGCATAAAAAGAAAAAATAAAGCAGATCTAAAAATAAGTTTATTAATAACTAAAAGTGCTACTGTAAGCCTTATGGCAAATAAATGCAATACTTCTAAATGCCATGAAACATCCATTCAATGTCTCTGACTGCCTTTTGGATTTTTGATTGTTACAGTTTGCTTGAATCGAATTCTAAATGAGTTGCATAATTGCCATTATTCAATTTGTATTGGTTCTTTTTAACTTATGGATAATTCCCTCCCTCTATTACATTTTCCTTAGTATTTATTTGTCTAATTAATGCAAAGTTTCCTTGGTCTGGATAATGTGGACTGTAACCTCATGTTATCATTTGACTGGTTTCTCTGTTCCCTTGTATTTCTGAGTGGGTGATGATATTACTAGAATTATAGATCTGATTAGATTCAGTTTTGAGTCAAGGGGAAAGAATATTTGAGATGTATCCTATGCACCCATCAGGAGCCCATAAGGCACAGATCTAGCCTGGTTTTGTGGCATTAGAGACCATTGATGCTTATCAAAATCATTATTTCATCAAATGTTATAAAATGATGATACTCTAATTCTATCATTCCTTCTGTAATTATTAGCTAAAATACCTCTATAAAAGGAGCTTTCTTGGGGTGTCTGGGCTCATTTGGTTATGTGTCCAACTCTTGGTTTTGGCTCAGGTCACGATCTCAGGTTGTGGAATTGAGCCCTATGTCGGGCTCTGTGCTCAGTGAGGAGTCTGCTTCAGATTCTCTCTACCTCTCCCTCTCATTGACCTCTCTCTCAAATAAGTAAAAACACAATTAAAATCTTTTTTTTTTTTAAAAGGATTTTCCCCTCATCAATTATTGGTTACCTGGAAAAACAGAAATACAAGAAAAACATACAAGAAAAACAGAATACATCTTTGACTGTTCTACCCTGATTTATTAGTTTTCAAAATAATGGGACTGCTTCTCTGGCAGTGACTAACAGTGTGAGAGTTATCGCAGCCATTCTGTTTGTGGCAAAATGGTGTCACTGAATTGTTCCTTGAGTCAATTAGTTGTATTATAGCGATGTACTGTTATTATTTATTATTATTTTTATTTTAATGAAAATAAAATTTTTAAGCTATTGCAGAGCCTTTAATATTGGAACTTACAAATGTCTCTAGGAGGCTGGTGTGTAACATATGAGTGAAGGGGTTCTGGTGAGGGTTGTGGCCCAATGGGAGTACAGGTTCTCTCTGAGTGTAGCAGCTGTGCTCCAGCCAACAATATACTGTGTAGGAAGTTTTGTGGTGGGGGGCGTAGTATAAATCTTCAAAAGAAGCTGATCATCTGAATCTTCAGGTGATGTCCCCTAGCTTCTAAGGGTTGTCAAATAATATAGGATTTAAAAACACCACCACACAAGGTCAAAGAAAACACATCTGCAAATGTATCTAAGCATATGGCCTGCCAACACATTATTTATGCTCTAGGTAATTTTATGTACTGTTTTTATTTCTATTGTCTTCTATACTTTCCTTTTGGAAATTGAGGGAACACATGCCCTGCTCTTTTTTCCCCAGTCTCCCTCCAAATTCTAGATTGTAGTCCTACCTTAAGAAGAGCTGATCTGGCCCAAATTAGTCACTTTCCTGAAAGGATACTGGGGCTCAGAGAGGAGAAATGTCCTATATAGAGTCATCTAATTTTGCAGATGATCTAAACCTTGAATCCAGATCTGACGTTGGCGTAGTGCACCTTCCATTGGGCACCACAGTCTTTTAACAAAGACTCCGTCACCATCACCACCTCTCCCCCTAGAAGCTCATAGGCCTCTCACTGGTCCTGTTGCTTGGAAGCAGAGAAGGAAAAGGACACTGATAGCACTGACCCAGAACCTGCAACACTCTGGACCCTGTCCTACCTATGTTCTATTTGTTACTGTAATAATTAAGCATCACATGAAATCCCCAAGACACAAGTACTATTAACTTTTGGCACTGATGAAAAAAACAGAGACTCAGAGATTTAAGTAACTTTCTCTGGGCTGCAAAAGTACTAAGTCACAGATCCATGTCTGTGTGACCTTCAAACCTGTGTTTATTTCATAACCTCACACTGCCTCCCACCTCCAAGCTCCCAATGACACCCAATGTCATTTGCTTAATTTCTGCAACACCATAACCTAAGCCAGATGGCTTCAGTGGTAGTGCTGCTTTCCTAGAGGACAGCCAAGGACCACAGACAGCATGCTGTCCTGGAGCCTTTTCTCTCATCATTGCTACTAGGCTCTTTCCACCTCTTCAAATTGCCTTCTTGGAACTTGTTTACTCTCCAGAAAAAATTCATGGCCTGAGTTAGTGTCCTGGCAGGAGACAGACAACATTCAAATGGGAAATTATCCCCACTGTGTGGTGTATCATGAGGGGATCATTACATGAGTAAGGGCAGTGTTAGGAGAAACCAGAGGAGATGGAGAAGCACCCTGTGGCTAGCAACAGCAAGGAGCAGCTACTGCCACGCAGTAGCACCAGAAGTCTTGGAAGAATCCGGCCCCTGCTGCCTCCTCATAGTCTAGTGGGGAAGAGCTGCAAAATAAATGCAGTGAAGTCTCTCCCTTCCATCCATCTGACCATCCATCCATCTGACCATCCATCGATCCACCCATCCACCCATCCACCCATCAATACAATACAGGGAAAGGCAGACAGTGGAACTGGAGGGGCACACAAAGAATATCCAGATTACTCCTCCTGTTTTTCTACAAGCTGCTGCCACTGCAGTAGAGAGGAACCCGGTTCTGAAGGGCACCTCTGTTGCAAAAGATCAGAATGCCTCCATCTCATTCCCAGCTTCACTTCTGTCTCCCTGGCTGGAGTCCCAGCCAGCTTGCATCCAGACACACCTTCAGCTCTCTACTGGCAGACGTGAGAGTCTCTACCATCTGGGTCAGGAAGCAGGGCTTTCAAGTTCATCCTCTAGTACCTGGGGTAGAAAAGCTCTATTCTTTCCCAGTACATATGCACTGTTAACATCTGTCCATTGCTCTTCTTTCCAGAAACCTGACCTGTGTTTTCCCTCCACTCTCTTATTTTCTCTGGCTCTGCTCTTTCTTGAACCCCTAGGGATAATTCTTTCCCAAGCCCCTCTGCTTCCAGCCCCAGAGTGCCAGCAAATCAAGTTATTTTCATTTTATGAATATGCATATACAAAACCCAAGATATTTTCCAAAGAAATTGCAAATTTGATCTGCAGAAAACGTGTTGCTATTTCTGCCAGTGGCTAGAAGCATTTCTAAATTACACCAAGGGCAAGCTAGTTTTGTGCTCTCAGAAAGCATTTTGCCTTTTGGGGGCAGAACTACTTTTTCAGGATGCTGCTGTGGCTTGGAAAAATGGCTTTTCACTTTCTGAACTACAAAAAGTTGGGTTTTAGCCCTCCTTCAAAATACACAGAAAAATGATGTGTGACTTTTTTCAGGTAAATGGGTCAGTTCAGTATTTTGCTTCAGAAATTCCCTCGGTTTCTTGCCTTGACCACATCAGAGCTAGCATTTCCTTCCTCATGTTAAGACCTCTCTCATGCAGTCAGCAAAAATGTTAAAATTGGAAACTCTAAGTTTCTGACAGCTTTTTCTTTCTCATCTTATGCTTGCCGCAGGTACAATCTTAGGCATGCAAAAGAGTATCTAGTTTGTTTCCCCCTCATCTACAGCAAGGTACAGAAAAGAACAAATGAAAAGACAGACCAAGAGCAAAGGGTAGGAGTCTTAGCCATGGAATCACTTCCCAAATTGAAAGCTTATGCCAGTCAGACTTCTCTGGCAGTTAACTAAGCTAGGCCAGTATAAAGTTACGTACGTGGCTGCTCTCCATGCCTTCCATTCCTTTCCAAAGTAGAAGGACACCCGTAATTGCAATTTTTCTCTGCTCTTCCCATTTCTGCCACTGAAGCAGCATGCACAGTGGTTAAGAGCACATGTTCTATCTGAAACACAGATCTGGGTCTGTGCCTTGGCTCTGCCACTTGTTAACAGCATCCTTAACCTCACTGAGTCTTAGATTCGATTCTCCACCTATGAAATCAGGAAAATAATAGTCCCGTTGGAGAAGAATTCTGAGATTATGAAATGAGGCAGTCCACGTAAAGCATTTAGCACCATGCCTGAAATACAGTGAGTGTTCCATAAAGGGTTACCTATTACTATGAATTTCCATTTAGCTCCAGAAGTGTGCCACCTATGGGATTTATCATCGCTCCCTCGGATGGACTTTGTTCAAAATTTGATAGACATTTCCACCGAATTTCTGTCTTTAGCATCCTCTGCACTAATGTTTTGGTTTCATATCCTTCGAAGAATTCTCCAGGCCCTTCCTTTAATGAGTGCCATATTCTAAAACTCTCTTCCTTTTCCTTAAAGCCACTCATACACTGAAGTGCTGGCACGTCTGATAGATGGCCACAGCCTCCTGGGTCCTCTCCTTCCAAAATAGTTAAGTCTCCAATCTGCTTTTGAGTGTCGGCAGGTTTTACCTTTCCTCACGGATGTTCTAAGACTCAGCCCAACACCATTCTGTTACATGCTTTTAGAAAGTGCTCGCTTCATTTTAACTAAATTCTGTGTTCTCCTTCCCTCTTTTGTCTCCCGTCCCACTGCTGCTCTGTCTTGAACTACATTCTGATCATTTTTCTGTGTTGTTTGTGCAGAGGCAGAATAGAAATCCTAATCTTAATTGCTAAATGTGCTACTTACTTTTTACTGGAATTATTCAGCATGTATACTGAGGAGTGTGGACTTTTTAATTTCTAGTTTATTGGTGAACTGAAAAAATCCTTTAAAAATAGATCAAAATAAAAAGTTTTTAACTTTGAAAACAACTTTAAGGGCATCTGGGTGGCTCAAGGGTTGAATGTCTGCCTTCGGCTCAGGTCATGATCCCAGGGTCTCGGGATCGAGCCCCACATTGGGCTCCCCACAGGGAGCCTGCTTCTCCCTCTGCCTATGTCTCTGCCTCTCTCTTTCTGTGTCTCCCATGAATAAATAAATAAACTCTTAAATAAAAGAAAAGAAAACAACTTTAAAATTTAAATATTTTCAGTTAATTAACATGTAATGTATTATTAGTTTCAGAGGTAGAGGCCAGTGATTCATCAGTCTTATATAACACCCAGTGCTCATTACATCACGTGGCCTCCTTAATGGCCATCTCTCAGTTTCCCCATCCTCCGGCCCCCTCCCTTCCAGTAACCCTCAGTTTGTTTCCTATGATTAAATCTCTTATGGTTTGTCTCTCTGATTTCATCTTGTTTTATTTTTTCCTCTCTTCCTCTATGACCCTTTCTCTTCTTTCTTTCTTTCTTTCTTTCTTCTTTCTTTCTTTCTTTCTTTCTTTCTTTCTTTCTTTCTTTCTTTCTTTCTTCTTTCTTTTCTTTCTTTCTTTCTTTCTTTCTTTCTTTCTTTCTTTCTTTCTTTCTTTCTTTCTTTCTTTCTTTCTTTCGTTTTTTTTTTGGTACCAGAGTTTAGGATTTTTAATTTGTCCCAAAGTTGCTGAAGCAAAAATCATGATAAAACATTCTGCTTTCCTTTACACCCCCCAATGCAAAAAACCAAAAACTATTTGTAGGAAAAAATGATTTTGTACATGGGAAGAAACAATATAAATTCAAAACTTACAGATAAGGATTAGCTCTATCACTCATCTCTTTAAAAAGTTTATATGAATATCCAGTCAAAAGCTCTGCTTTGTTTCTTAAGTTCCACATATGCATGAGATCATATGATAATTGTCTTTCTCTGACTTATTTTACTTAGCATAATACCCCTTAGTTCCATCCATGTCATTGCAAATGGCAAGATTTCATTTTTGATGGCTGAGTAGTATTCCAGTGTGTGTGTGTGTGTGTGTGTGTGTGTGTGTACCACATCTTCTTCATACAGTCATCAGTCAATGGACATTTGGGCTCTTTCCATAGTTTGGCTATTGTGGACATTGCTGTTATAAACATTGGAGTGCAGGTGCCCCTTCAGATAACTACATCTGTATGTTTGGGGTAAATACCCAGTAGTGCAATTGCTGGGTAATAGGGTACCCCTATTTTCAACTTTTTGAGGAACCTCCATTTTGTATTCCCTCTGGAGGGTATTTTTCAGAGGGCTTACTTTGAATGTATAGAATGTATAGATTGCTAAATATTTTTTCTCAACTTCTAGTTTGTCTTTTTATCTTCTTAATAGGATCCTTAGGTCCCAGTCATCTCTTCATTGCCCTTAGTTCTATAGATTTCCACCTCACCCCCTAGAGTTTTAGTTTCACTTAGTGGGAGAAATAGGAAACTACTCTACTCTTTCTTCCCAGAAGCATAAATGACACAGTTCTTTTTTTTTTTTTTTTTTTTTTTAATATCTAGGCTTGTGTCATTACATTAGCCTCAGGTACATGTATATATTTCCATTAAAATGAATTAAAATAAAAATTTCACCATTTTTGTCACAGTAGCCACATTTCAAGTGCTCAATAGCCACATGTGGTAAGTGGCTACTATACTGGACAACCAGGTGATAGAATATTTCCATCAACATTAAAGCTCTACCAGGCAGCACTGGCCTAGAGTACATACCTAAGAGCAGAGTTGCTGAGATGAATAGTATAAGATTCTTAGCATTTATTAGGTAAAGCTAAAGGTGTTTTCCCAAGTATTATATTGATTTATACTTCCATTAGCTGTGGGTAAGAATTCCTATTGTTCCACATTTGTGGAATGATGAGGTATCATTTTCACATTTACTAGAGAGAATAGATATCTTTTTAAGTGTTAATTGGTCATTATGAAAGAAGCTGTTCAGATATGATGCCCATTTTTCTGTTGGGTTGTTTATCCTTTTCTTCTTTATGAGAATTTAAAAAATATATTGGATGCTGATCTTTTGCCACAGAGAGGGACTGAAAGAGTGTTCTCTGCTTTGTAGCTGTCATTTCCTCTGTGATATTTATTAGTTAGTATAGGATAGGGTCTGCTGGGGTAACAAATAAACCTTGAATCTCTGTGGAGGAACAAAGTCTAGTGTTAGCAGAGGTCCTCCATCTTGAAGCTGTCCCTTAGAAAATACTTGGCCTTCAGAGTTGCTGAGATAAGGGAAGTATAGCTGGAGGACTGCACAGATTATTTTTGAGTGCTAAGCCTGGAAGTGGCTTATGTCATGATTGTTCAAATTACATCTATCATGAGGTCCCGATGTAATGGAAGGGAAGGTAGGAAGTGTAGAGAAACACGCTGATATTTGAGGGTACTCATAATTTCTGCTTCAGGATGTTTTAAATGAACAGATGATCATCACTTTAAGGTAATGGAACTTAAGTCTCTTTCTTCATGGTTTCTACTTATGTAATGTTTAAGAAATCCTTCCAAGCATGCACGTGTTGGGGAAAGAGAGGAGCAGAGGAAGAAAGAGAGAGAGAATCCCAAGCAAGCTCCACATCCAGCACGGAGCCTGTCATGAGTGGGTCTCTGGGGGATCCATCTCATGATCCTGAGATCATGACCCTAGCTGCAATCAAGAGTTGGACACTTAACTGACTGAGCCACCCAGGCACCCTGCCTTATTTTAAATATTAAGTTTTTATAATACTTGATACCTGGTAAGGCAGCTACCTCCATTATGGGATGGGCTGTTTTAACTATTCTTAGTCTTTGCCCCACTATTTAAATTTCACAATCTTCTTGTCAAGTTTCAAAGTAAAACCTATTGGGAGTGAATATATAGATCAGTTTGGGAAGAAGTGATATCTTTACAATATTGAGTCTTCCTGTCTATGAACCACGGTACATCTCTACATCAATCTATTTAGCTCTTATTTAGTATGTTTCAATAAAGTTTCACAGCTTTTTGATGTTGGTAATGTCTTGTACATTTTTGTTTTGATTGATTTGTCGGTATTACTGCAAATGCTATCTTTTAAAAAATTACATATTTCAAGTGCTTTCATGTAAGGGAGTTTAATTTCCTTTCTATATATGTACTCTTTTCTATTTTTAGACATTTCCTCCTGGCTTCCATCCAGAAACAAGGTTTAAATAGATAATTTTATTTTCTGTTCCTAAGAGGTACAGTTTTTATTTCTGGTTTATTTGCTGAGGATGTGATTTTTAAGCTTAGGTATATGTGTAGATCTCTTATTAGGCCTCCCACTCTGAAAGATAGTTCTCAAGTTTTCACTCCCTGTGAGGCATTCTAAAGTGAAGCCCAAAGTTATCTGGGCTTAGAAGATGCCCTTGGGGTAAAAGTGAGCTGTCTATCCTCTGCTTACCATGTTGAACTTTTGTTTTCCCTTAACTGCAGGTCTCTGGAGAATCCTTATCTTCTTGATGATTTGTTAATGCAATAAAATAGATGTTCATGTTTTTGTTTATTGTTATTTAGTTTCAGTTAACAGGATTAGTTTATTTAATCTGCCATGCTGCCAGGAACTGAAATTGAGAAAGATATACAAATACATATCCCCTATACTTTTTTAAAGGATTTTATTTATTTATTCATGAGAGACAGAGAGTGAAGCAGAGACATAGGCAGAGGGAGAATCAGATTCCCTGCGGGGAACCTGATATGGGACTTGATCCCAGGACCCCAGGATTACGCTTTAAACCAAAGGCAGACACTCAACAACTGAGCCACCCAGGCATCCCCTCCTATAATTTTTTAAAGGATTAATTTAAATGACTTGGTTCAATTGAATCACAAATCTCTGTGGCCAAATTATTGCTATTCAAATTTATTTAACTGATTACTACCCCTCCACCCCCATTTTTCTTTCTTATTTGGCTGTTAATTTAATATAGTGCTCTAAGAGTTATGGTCAACAAAGTTATCTTATCCTCTTTGTTAGATAGATTGACATTTTTAAAAATTTCACTCAGCCTCCAAACACTATGGTGTTTGTACTGTACATTTTGAGATAGAGTTGATGCTAACCTTGATAGATCTTGCAAAGTCAAGTTGTCTCTGGTATAAACTCTCCTGCTTTTTCTGCCACTTAATCAACACTTGGCTATTAAGTTTCTACCACAAATCTGTTATGTGGTAATGGAAAGCTTGCTCTGATAGCCACCGGGTATTAAACCAGATTTTCCCCGGAGTGAGAATCTGACTAAACAGATCTCCTATGATTATCCTATTTTTGCCCTCCTTTTCACAGATTCCCTATAAACATTTCTCAGGGAGGGAGACTAGACCGTATAGTTAATTGCTTGAGATTTCTCTGTAGATGGTCTAGTCAACACACAAAACAGAGATAATAATTTAAGCTCTTACTAAAGTTCAGCAATTGAATTAAGGAAAATTTAAAATGATCAATATATGTGGTACTGTATCTTTATAATTAATATTAAAACACTTAAAGCAATATCCCAGTTTATTAACTTCCTCTTTCTTGATAAGTGAACATTATGGCTCACAGGTATCATATGGGTATATAACCTCATCATTAGAGATCTGTTATAAATCTTGTTTTATGATTTCAAAAAATCTAACAAGTATTTCTCATGAAGTTAGTATCTGCCCAGATCATTAAAACACTTCCCCTTTGAGTGGTTGAAAAAGTTAATTGATATTTTTTTGCATAAGAATATATTTTAACATAATTGATCCTTGTTTGCTGTTGAAAAAGAAAATAAAGACAAAGAAATAGGGAAAAAATCTGTTATTTCATTACTCAGAGAGAACCACTATAGTACTTTCAAAAATGTTTTATTATAAAATAGTTTCAAATTTACAGAAAGGTTGTAAAAGTCACACAGGAAATTCCCATATACTCTCCATCTGAATTATATATAAGTAATAATATGTAGACTATACACAAAAATTCATATTATATAGAGATCATAATATTAATATTTGTATTATATATTTCTATATTCTGCATGCATATATTTTATATAGATAATCTGTCTTTTATACATATATTTATTATTATTTTACTGAATCATTTGAGTGTAAGTTGCATCTATCCTATCCCTTTACCTCTGAGTTTTCCCTGATATATTTTCTAAGAAAAAAACCATTCCATTACATAGCCATAATTCAATGATTAAATTTAGAAAGTTTAGCATTAATAAGATACCCTTAATTAAAATACAGTCCATATTCAAATTTTATCAGCTTTTTCAATAATGTTCCTTATAACAATCCCCCCACCCTGATCCAAGATTCCATTTAAAATCATGTATATAATTTACTGGTTATATCTCTTTGGTCTTTAAATTTGAAACATTTCCTTAGCTTTTCTTTATCTTTCATGACATTTATGTTTTTGTGGAGAAGAGGCCAGTTGATTTCTAAATGCATCTCAATTTGTCTGAATTTCTTAATTTTGAAAGGGCTTGGAAAGAGTTGTATAAACTCACTGTCATCCTTGTCTTCCCATTTTCTCCTGAGATCCTAATTTACTCTGACTTTTGTCCCTACTGTTCCTCCAGATTGCTTTTTTTCATGTCATCAGTGACCTTCACGTCATGAAATTCAATGGTCAATTCTCAGTTCTCCCCCTATCCAACCTTTTAGCAGAATTTGCTAGAATTGATCTCCTCTTCCTTTTTGAGAGTATCATGCTTTCTGTACTAGGTTTGCTTACATAGCTATTTCCTTTATCTCTTTCCTCAATGATCCCTTTTTCTGAATAAGTTTTACTGGACTCTCCTAATCTTCCAGGGCCCTAAATGATGGAATGCCATATGGCTCAGGCCTTAGATCTTTTTGCCTTCTTCATTCAATTTCAAGTTAGTCTCAGCTACATAGAAAATGGATTGAAAAAAATCACTTATATGTCATCCCAAATCTATGATACCAGCCTAGATTTCAGTCCCAAACACCAGATCATATATCCAACTGTTTGCCTCCCATTTGGAGCTCCAATAGGCATGTCACACTCAACATGTCCTTTACCAAAACTCTTGAGTATTTTTCTAAAATATGCTAAAACCTGCCAATCTTTTTGCTCTACTGAGAATGAAAATCAAAATTCCTAAGCATTACATAACATGATTTCCCACTAATTTGCTTATTTCATATTCTATGGCCTCTCCTTTTGCTTGCTGTATGCCACCTAACCAAGTATACTTGTACCTCAGGACCTTTACACCTGTAGTTTCCTTTGTCTGGAATCCACTTTTCCCAAGTAACTGCATGGTTTATTGCCTTACTTTAGGTTTTTAAGGAAACAATCCCTTGTCAGACAGGGGTTTCCTAACCCCCTTATACGATGAAATGTTACCCTATCACTGGCCCTATCACTGGCCCTATCACTCTTTATTCAGTTTTCCTGTTTCATTTTTCTTGGTTGCACTTATTATTATCTTAAATATAGTTTTTCTCTCTCCTCTTCCCTCACTGGCAAGTAAACTCCATGTTCATAGAGATTTTGCTTTGTTTTATCCTCTATACGCAGCTCTTAGAATAGTTTTTGGCAAAAAAAAAAAAAAAAAAAAAAAAAAAAAAGAATAGTTTTTGGCTCACAGTAGGCATTATGTAAATATTTGTGAGGTGAATGAGTTAATATGCTCTCAGATTTTTTTCTACATATAGAACATCTACTTAAAGGTTGTTTGGATAATGCTCTCTCTATGGTTCTAGTAATTGCTTTCTTACTTAGTAATATATCCTGAATATCTTTCATCATCACCAAATACAGATCTAAATAGTTTTTAATAGTTTTTAAGAGCATTCCATATTATGGAGGTGCCATGACTGATTTATTCAAACTCAACTGATGGACGGCTGGATTGTTTTCAATTTTTTGCTATTTCAGACAACTCTGTAATGAATAACCTTATACTGAAGTCTTTTTGTAATCCAATTCGTCAAACAACTATTGAATATCTGCTATATGCAATTCACTGGTCTGAACAATGGGATGGGAAAACAAAGACAAATACGACATGGTTCTTGAATTCTGGGAACTCATGACCTATTCAGAGAGACAGATGATGATAAATAAGGATCATATAATTTAGACAATTATGAGTACTGTAAGGCCAGTAAAGAAACATAATGCACTAGTAGATCTCAGGGATGGGAACTACCAGAGATAAAGGATTATGCAGAAAAGCTTTCTGGAAGGTCTATGTATTTTAAACTCTGCTTTGATAAAGGTTTCATTCAATTGCCAGAAGAGTTGGAGTAGAGAGAGAGCACCACATATCAGAAGTTGGTGGGAACTATTCTTAGATAACTGAGCTCTAGTTTGGCTAGAACAGAAGATAGGTGAGTGATAAGGCCAGCCAAGTAGGTGGAGGGAGGAGCACATAGCAGATTAAAAAACAATCATTTGACAAAGGACACAGGGATAGAAAATAATATAGGAATGGATCCATTTGACTTACCTATCAAAATTTTTCCTTTTTGAAAAAAAAGTTTCTCTTACCTTTTGGGAATGCAGGTTCACTTTTTCCAGATGTTCTAGTATTTGAAGAGAAGGTGAAAGGTCTTGCTAAAATATGAAACTTCCTGACTTTAACTGCTAGCCAACAACTCATATTTTTTTTTCTCAAAACTTCTTTTTGTGAACCGCAAAAATAAAAACAATGATAATGTAATTTCTAGTCCATCTAATGGGCTGTATCTATTCTGTCACTCGCCAGTTTGTAAATTCTGCCCAAAGAGACTATGTCCTCTAATTTGGTGAACTTCCTTCTTTTTGGACCTTGAACCATAGCAAAAAGTTCCATTTTATATTGCACCCTAGTATGAACACACATACACATATACAGATGAAGCAAAACTTTTAGAAAACAATACTTAATCCCAATCCTAATCTACTTAACTGAAAGGAAAGCACTCTGATTCTATCTCAGTTTAGTCTATTCTGTTCTAAAAATATTTGTCTTGATTTACTAAATTAAGTCAAGACTTTCTTACAAACCTTGTTAAAAACACCATCCGGACTATGATGATTCTTTTGCCATCCAAACCTGTGTTATTTTGTAATATCTCTTAAGAGTTGCCTCCTTAGGTGTTTAGGATTTAGAGAGCCAAATAGAATATAAATAGCTGTGGTCAGGATCTACTGTTTTTTCTCAGATTCACAGTCTCAGCAAACATAGCAATTATTCAACAATGGGATGCTAGGGCTGGGAACTCTGCAAGTCTCCATAAATCAGCTTTATATTCTGAATCTCAATGGCTTTGGGTCTGAAACCCTTTACCTTGATTTAGCTGGAGGAGATGGTCAGTGGGTTTCCACAAAGAAACCATTTGTGACTAGCTTGTTTAGTTTTCACCAACAATGTGCCCATGAACCTCACCTCAAAATTAAGATCCTCCTGATCTTGAGGCCACATTAACTCAACAGACTAGTCTTGGCTCCTACCCCAACTTCAGTCCAGGCTCCAATTGGTGGATTTATTGTGAAGAACAAGTCATAAAAAGCCCTACTATTTTAAACCCTTCTTAGTAACCTGGTTACTAAGAAACACAAATGATTATAGTTACCTTGAAATTAAATGTAGCCTAGAACATTCAATATTTGTCAGATCATGTGCAAATGAGCTACTGTATTCATAATGGATGTGTCACTATCATAAATATGACAAAAGGACATTTTCAAAAAGATGATTATCCACACTGGCAGGAGAGAAATACAAGCTCAAGAAATTAACATTCTTACCACTGCCCTGTCTCTCTTTGCTTTGCATTATTTAGGGAATCTCTGGTGACTTGACTAAAGTCCTCCCTGCCCCCCAAACCTGCAGTGTGCTGAGCTTTTGGAATATACACCACCCTGATATCAAAGGAAGGACCCCTGTTGGATGAGTTGACATTTCCCCTCTCATCTCTGGGTTAATGGAAAGACCTGTATTCAAAGGCACCTTTGTCTCAGCAGGAGCACCGTAAGACATCTTTGGTATTGATTTATATTGGTTGCAGGTACATGCTGGATCAAAGCAGAGGAGAATGGGAGAAAGAAGCCAGATGCAGAGTAGATCTAAGGGGAGAACTGAAATATAGAACTTTTTACTTTGTATAGCTAAACTATGTTATAATAACTGGCCAGCATTTATTATTTATTATCAAATTCTTTATATTTGTGTTATATTATTTATCATAACATTCATTATTTATTATTATGATTTATTATTGAGTACTTAACACACACAAAACCAGTGGTCTCCAATCCTCATGCTCATGTGAATCTCCTGGGGAGCTTTATAAAACTACTATTGTGCTGGCCTTACCCCCAGGACTAATCTAATTGGTCATGAGTGTGGCCCAGGTGATGGCATGTTTTCCACAGCTCCCAAGTGATTTTAATGTGAAACCAAGGTCGAGAACCACTGTGTTAAATATTGCTTAAAAGCTTTTTATTCAATCCTCATAATAGGTCTATAAGGTTGCTATTATCATTATCCTCAATTTTCAGATGAGAGCATAAAGGTAAAGAGAAGTTAAGCATTCTGCCCATGGTCATACAGACTAGTGAGGGGTGGAATCCAAATGTGAATCCAGGTAGTTGGATTCCAGAATTCAAAGCAAGTTTAATGCAAAGATCAAGGGAGCAAAGAATACTTCCTGCCAGCTATTTGGGGCAAAAGTAACAGGATGACTATAAAGGAAGAAAAGAAGGAGAGAAGTGAGATGTTTAAAGCAACAGCAGAACTGGCCTCACGGGTATGCAATGTGTGTTTGTGCTCAGAAGGATCTCATGCTTGGCTTAATCCTCTGATGCTGCTGTCTTGAAACTCTTAGTACATTTTGAACAAGAAGTCCCATGTTTTCATTTTGCACTAGTCCCCACAAATTATGTAGGCTATCTTGAGTAGCGGACTCATGGAAATAGAACAGTGGACATTTTCCCTAGTTTGAATCATGTGTGTAATGAGGTGGGTGACTGCTTCCTGGAGTAATTTCTATAAAGCAGAGACCACCCTCTTCCCTTCTTTGAGAGTGCTGTTCCTAGAGCTGAAAGAGCCACATGTACAATCCTGACCAGGGAGCAGCACAACTCTGAGCTGCATACACCCAGATGCAAGAGGTTAGTGGGCACAAATAAAAAACAGCAATGCTCTAAAAGATAAGTTCTTCTATTTTTCTAAGTAATCATTGATAGCATTCACTGAGTGCTTTCTATGTTCTAAGCAGTGTTTTACATGATCTATATGCATTGTTTCCTTTAATTATTGCCACTCAATGAGATGAATACTACTATTTTGTCCCCTTTTTATGGGTGAAGGAAATGGGATACAGAAGTTAAATATCAGCCAAGGTCACAGAGCCACATAAGAGGAGGAACAAAAGTTGTAACCAGATCTGTGCTCTTCCCCTCTATTCTGTGTGGATATTTGGAATGTAATGTATCAGTTCATTGTGTGTTCACCTGAGTTTCTGACCACTGCACACTCCAGAGATGCTCCTTAACCATCTTCTTTCATAATTCCTTTACATGGAAGGAGGTGGATACTGTAGGAAAGATTTTTTTAAAAATCAGGAGCTAGGAAGCCCATGTTCTTGTCCATTTCCATCCCTGCAGAGTCTTAGTGTCCTTCTTTGTAAACAGAAAACATATATGAGTTGGGTTGGAAATGAGGGTTAGGGGAGATAACAGCTACTTAAATTATTAATAGGATTGTCAGAGGATGTTATGCAAATATGCTGTTATTAAATTTATATTTTCCAGTTGGATTTTGACATTGACATCAATGTTTTTGTATCTACACCATGAAAGACACAATGTGTGGACTATTTATTGAGTTTCCAAGTGTGACTTGTGATGACTTGGTCAGCTATCTCCTCTCCTGTTTGAATCCACACTTCCTTTAATACTGAGAACCAAATCTCATCTATTTCACTAACTTCTTTTTCTGGAATTCTATACAACCGAGTCAACGAAGATGGTGATTCTAAGAGTAGCTAACTTTATGGAGCGTTTCTGATATGCTGGACACAATGACAGCACTTATTTGCATTAGCTCATTAAATTTAAACTTTACAACAACTCAGTGAGATAGGTAGATTTTACAGGTGAGAAAACTAAAAATAAGGGAGAAGTAATAACTTATTCAGTATCACCCAGATACCAACCCTAGAGCCAGGATTAAACCCTATATTGTATGGCTGTAATGCCCAGCCTCTTAAACACTGTCAAGGTAACCCATTTGGTTAGTATTTCTATTATTCTGTAAATATATTACATGTACATATTTATGTAATGTACAAATATTAGATTTGACTTATATTGTTATTACATGTTGATATAGCTCTACTTATGTAGTACTTGCCTTACATTGTTATTGTATGTTGATTTAGAATATATGTCATGTTTTAGCTTCCAAGCTCCTAGAGAAAGCTATATTTTAGACTTAATGTCTTCTATAGCACTTAACTTTGTGTCTTTCATGGTGTAGATGCAAAAACATTGATGTCAATGTCAAAATCCAACTGGAAAATATAAAATAATAGCTAATCTCATGTCAACTTAAACATCTACAAAATATTTTGTATGTGACCATGATTTTTCTTGGGTTGACATAAGTTCTTTGTTGCCCATGCTTTTAGAATTTTATTTAGAAAAATAGATTAGTTATAGTCCCAATAAAAGAACAGTTAATGTTATTAAGCATTTTTTCCCACATCCCAGGTATGGGATGACTTTAAGCCATTTAATATTCATAAATGTAGTGAATATATCACCTCTTCCTGCCTAATTTACCCTTAGGTATTTACATTTCTTCCTTGTAGTACCAATGTTTTAGTGAAAGAGGGGCTTGTCTCCAGCTCCCAGATGGAATCTGATTTGTCTCCCATCTCTTTGATAGTAACTGGTATAGGAACTCAGGCCTAAGATGACCAACCATTCCTGGACAACATAATTGGTTCAGGAAATGGCTAATGACTCAGTTCAAGTAAAGAGGATAGGAGGGGATGTTTGCTGGGGGCATTCATAAAAGAGAAAGCCACTGAAAAGGATGGCCTCCCTTGGCTGTGTACATTGTCCTGGCAGACCATAGCAGCCTTCTCACTACCAGCTTAAGCATGAAAAGAGAGGTAAGAGAATTCAAGGAGCAGCCAAGCCTGGGTCCTGATTAGTCTATGCCATCCATGGAAGGTTTCAAATATGTGAGCCTCTAAATTCCCTGTATCACTTAAGATGGGTTTTCTGTTCCTTATCTCCAAAACCATCCTAACTCTCACATGAATATTGGCATGCTATGTGTCAATATTAATATAAGAGGATACACCAAGAATCAAAATATGGTAATAATAAAAATACTTACTTGTGACATTTGCAGAATGCTTAGCATTTAAAAGAGTGCCTATTATGCATTTTAATCTCACTGAGTTTTTAGAAGCCTAATAAGTTAAGATACACAGAGACGATCTTCTTATCTAGGTACATCTTACCTAGAAGAGAGGTTCTAAATATACAGGGAGAAAATTGTGCATAGTCAGAATTATTTTTGGGAAACCCATCCTTTGATAAGTACAACCCAGCCAGCCACCTATCCCTTTCTATTCCAGCATTCATTCCAACAGTCAGAATTATTTATTGAGTGCCTTCAGTATGCTACATACAGGGCACTGAGTGATGAGAAGGTCTCTGATATCATGAAAGTTACTTTATGGTGGGTGAAACAATTTTTAAGTGAGTTAAAATAATTATAGACTGAGGTAATTATTAGAAAATTGGGATTGTAGAGATTAACAAGGAGCAAGAGGCTTTTATGAAGGTAGTCAGGAAAAGGTTTTCTGAGGAGCTGACTGAACCCTGAAGGAGCAAGAATGAGCTAATATTTTGAGAAGTAGTCAATGGAGCATTCTAGGTGGAAGGAAGAGTAATAACGGCAAAGACCTCAGTTGGGAAGATGTTTGATGTGTTTGAGAAACAGAAGAATGGTTTACCTAGATGGTAGTGAGTGATGCAGAAAGGGTAGAAGATGAATTCACAGAAGTAGGCAATCATTAGAATATTATAAAAGTTTTTTTATAGTGCATAGGGTTGGAATTTGGATTTTATACTAATAGAAATAGAGGGAAAATTATTAAAAGGCTTTGAGCAAGGTAGTGGCATTCTCTGATCTGAGGTTTAAAAAGAATCATTATGACAAGGTCTAAGAGAAGAAAACAAATGTGGGGGCTATTGAAGTTCAGAAAATAGTTATTGTGGTGTATGGTAAGGTGATGGTAGTGAAGGAGAGAAATGGTTTGAAATGAAATGTAGTTTGAAAGAAGAACCTACAGAACTTGGTGATGCTTGGATGTTGGGCATGGGTAAAGGAAAGGAAGGCGTCAATTAAGTGTTTGCCTAAATTTCCTGGGGTAGAGAGATGCCATGTACATAGAGAGGACTATAGCATGAGCACTGGGATGAGAATTAAGAGCTAGTTAGAACCCATCAGGTTTGAGATGCATAGTTGACACGTTGTACAGTTGAGAAAGAAGACACAAAGAACATGAATGCCCTGTCTGAAGTCATATGACAAATAAATAGAGAACCTAAACTTGATCCCAGGTATGTCTGAAGATACAGGTGCAACTATTAACCTACACTATTTTAACAGTGACTGACCAAATGAGTTGTTATTAGGTTGTAAAACACCTTACAAATAGTAATGAATACACGCTTACAAGCTTAACAATAGTAGCAAGAGCTTTTAATTGTTTGTGAGCATCTCTATTGACAAGCTTCACGGAGCCAAGATGGGAATGTCAATAGTGCTACAAGGCTAAGTTGGTTGATGGAATTGAGTAGCAGGTATTTCCTTTCTTTGCTACTTTTCCTGTTCTTTGGTTATCATCACTGCCAGTAGTTCAACTGCAGAAATCCTTTGGTCAGGTAACTGCTGAAACTGTACACAGTAGTCGTGTTATGTGACTGAGTTCCCTAGAGAGGATACGACTAGTGGGTGAAGTCAGATAATGACACAGACTACTTTCGCCTGGCATTTGCAAACTACCACCTTACCATGAAGAAAACTATTTGATGTTTTAATTTTATTGAGTTCTGTATGAGCCTCCTGAGTTAAGTTATACAAGTATAGTTACAATTACTTTCACACTAGTACTTGTATACAATTACTATTACAGTCGAGTTGCATCTTACTTGGCAGTTGGGTTTTAAAGTACATAAGCAGAAAATTGTGTCTAGTCAAAATTACCCCTGAGAATTCTTTCAAAAAGTCCAGCACAGCTAGTTTCCCCCACATATTAGAACTTGTTGCTCTTTCTTCCATTTACACTTAGTAAAGTGGGGTGGCTTCACTTTGGGGCCATGTCATACCAAAAAATAGAGACGCACTCAGAATAGCAAGATGCTCATTTCTTCCTTCCTTTTTTTCTTCTTCACCTTCTCCTTCCTTCCTTCCACAAATTTTATGGCCTCCCACATGTCAGGTATTAATGAATACGGTGGAAATACAGTGATGAACCAGAGACATAGATTTTTGACCTCATGAAGCATATAGTGTAGCATCCATTGCAAAAGGCCACAGGATGCAGGAACAATAGTCCAGGGCCTCAGCCTTACTTTTTTTTTTTTTTTTTTTTAAGGCTTCTAATGTCTCCATTGCTCAATCTTTTGCTATTGAGACCCTTGATTCCTGGTCAGTATTGCATGGGCATATCTGTTCATAGGAAGGACCTGCCTTTATGTTATTCAGATTTTACCTTTCCAACTTCCTTGGAGATTCTATTATATTCCTATAACTCAGGGAGGGGATTGTCATTGTTACTGAGGATAAACCTATTTAGGTGAATGTCCCCCTGCAGAATCGTTTATCTTCCCTTCCAATTTATAGTGCAGCCATGGCTCTAGTCCAAAACATAGTGATTTATTAGGGTCTCTATTTAGGACTGTGTTTAAAGACACTATGCCCTACATGGTGGGATTGTTAAAGTAAGAAATTCCCATAAAATTAAATTTAGAGCAGAACAATTGGTGTGGGGGAGGATAGTTGTCTAAAGTACATATAGTGTTTACTGTGAGATGATGGGACCCTTTGTGTCATGTCAGGCTGCCCTCTTCTATTACTGGATAAAAGTAGAAAGTTTAAGCAATATGACTTCACTTATCTGAATATGCTGTATTATAGAGAGGCTTTAAATGTTCTCAAGTGGTTGCCTCTGTAATTTTATAATGACTTGGTTTAATGTCATGGTCATTGAAGTTTTTACATCTAGCTGATATAAACTATGAAAGGAAACCAATGATTACTTGCAAACAAGGACCTTTCACAATTTTTTTTTTCTTAAAAAAGAGACATGAAAAAATGTAGTCTGTATCTAAAGCAGTACCTTTAGGTAGAAAGAGTACAACATTTCTGTGCCCCTAATTCATATGGAATCTGGGACGTGCTGTCACGTTTCTGGGCCTCAGTCTTTGTCAGGATAAGTCACACTAGCTGCAATAACAAACAACCTTGAAAGCCCAGTGATTTAATACAATAAAAGTTTATTTCTCCCTCACTTCAGTCTAAGAAGTGTGTTTTGTAAGAGTGGGTTCTGGCCTTTCCAGGCTTGTGGATCCACCATCTTTAGGAGATAGTTTTAAATTAATACTATTTAAGTTTGTTATTGGCTAACACCATTGCCCTTGTGAGGAACCTATCTTTGACACTAAACTTGTTCTTTGCTTTTAGGGTTTTTGCATCCTATCTTCCTTCTCCTTCTGTGGCTGACTACAACTTTAACTTGAATAGTATGGAATGAATCTTAACTCTGTTACTAAATTACTAACTTCCCCCCCCCAAAAAATGCTTAGGTGATAACGGACCACTAATTATGTAACTTTTTATGCTTCTTAATTTCTTAAGTATTTGAAATGACAAATGTGGTAACTTTTTAATTCAGTGATTCTGGAAGTATTCTTCACAAAACATCAGACACAAAAACAAAAGTGTCTGGTTGCTTCAGAAGAAAAAGTTATTTTTTCCTAAAAGTACCTTCCCAATTATTTTATAGAATTCCCCCCCCCCCCCTTTTTTTTTAATAGGCAGAGACAGAGAGCAGGGGGTAATGGCAGAAGGAGAGGGACGGAGAGAATCTTAAGCAAGCATCACGACCAGCACAGAGCCTGATGAGGGGCTTGATCTCATAACCCCAAGATTATGACCTGAGCCAAAATGAAGTGTTAGATGCTTAACCGACTGAGTCACTCAGGTGCCCCTAGAATTACAATATTTAAAAACATATATACATTCTTCTTTCTCTTCAAAGGAAAAGAAACTAAAATACTATTTTTTTTTCTTTTGGAATATCTGCCAACATCTCAAGGAACATATTTTGGATAATGCCATTGTAGGTAGTAGGGAGAATTAGAAGATTGTAAAATATGGTAAAGAAATGAAGAAAATTGTGTTTGGGGTGGATTAATTTGATAAGTGTATGGAATAGGTCAATAAAGGAAGGGACCAGAGAGACATGCAAATGCGCTTGGAATCTTTAATTAAAAAAACAAACAAGGGATCCCTGGGTGACGCAGCGGTTTAGCGCCTGCCTTTGGCCCAGGGCGCGATCCTGGAGGCCCAGGATCGAATCCCACGTCAGGCTCCCGGTGCATGGAGCCTGCTTCTCCCTCTGCCTGTGTCTCTGCCCCTCTCTCTCTCTCTGTGACTATCATGAATAAAAAAAAAAAAAAAAAAAAAAGACTTTAAAAACAAACAAACAAACAAAAATAACCAGTAAAATTTAAAAAAATTAATGAAAATCAAGGGACTGTTGCATATACTAAATACAAAGAAAAAAAATAAAAGGAAAAGAGTGAGAGAGAATGTGGTGGTAGAAAGGGCTAACCAGTACACAGTTCACCCCTGAACACCATGGGGGTTAGGGGCACTGACCTCTTTTCTCCTGCAGTCAAATTCACACATAACTTTTGATTCCCCAAAACTTTAGCTATTAATAATCTTCTGTTGACCAGAATCCATACTGAAAACATAAAGAGCAGACTAACACATTTAATATGTTATACGTATAGTGTATTCTTACAATAAAGTAGGGAAAAGAAAATGTTATTTAGAAAATCATGAGGAAGAGAAAATTATTTATAGTACTGTATTTATTGAAAAAATATTCAGGGATCCCTGGGTGGCTCAGCGGTTTGGAGCCTGCCTTCGTCCCAGGGCATGATCCTGGAGACCCGGGATCCAGTCCTGCGTCCGGCTCCCTGCATGGAGCCTGCTTCTCCCACTGCCTGTGTCTCTGCCTCTGTGTCTCTAATGAATAAATAAAATCTTAAAAAAATAAAAAATATTCATATAAGTGCACCCATGCAGTTCAAACCCATGTTATTCAAAGGTCAACTGTATAAACTAGAGAGCAGAGTGGTTAAAGGCAATGGTGTTGAGTTACACAGCTTGGGATTTTTTTCTTGTCTCTTCCCTACAGACAGAGATATAGAGAAGGTCACTTTACCTCTGTGACCCTGAACTCATTCACTTGAACACACAGGCGTAGTTGTGGTGTCTACTGATAGATTAAAGAGCAAGTAAGTACTTACAAAAGATCCTTTATTTTTCTTATTGAATTTGAATTACTTTCAGAAATTTAAGATGAAAATGAAATTTTTGTTATAAATAAGACATTTAGTAATTTAAAAACATTAAAAAAATCACAGAACCCCATTCTTCAAGCTACTATGAGTGATTAACATATCATGATTAATAAATTGCTGCATTTGAAGGGAAAAACCCATCCACTTGCTCCTATTCCCTTTCCATCCTGAAATGTTACTCAAAGAAGCTGTGTAGAATGCCAAGAAATCTACAGTTTGTTTTTATAAAAAGAAAACACTGGATAAAACCAAACCACCAGCGACAAATTTTGAAATAAACTGAAGAAGCTATGGTACAAGCAAAAGATATGATTCCTCACATCTAAATAGAGAAAAATGAATATATCCTAACCAATGTAAAGCATCTGGAACTCCAAAAAAGCTGAATTCTATAGCTAGAGGGGTGGAAAAGTGAATGATCAATATGCCTAACTGTCAATATTAGGATTTAATTATTTTCATTGTTCCTAATGAAAATTCAGTTCCATAATATTTATTATCACTCTACAAGGCAGGTGCTGGGTCTTATTCACTGTCATTCCCCAGTGCCTCACTCAACATGTGCCACTTAATGATGCTCAATAAATACCAGAGGGATATATGAATGATGGAGTCAGCGAATAAAGGAATGAATGTTTGCATGAAAGGGGGCAGTACTTGGTGGAAGTGGATAAATAGTCTGAAAAAGAAACACAGAGAAAAGCAAATACAACTTGGCTACAAATATATGCCTTAAATGAAGGAACAAAACTTCTTGATTTGTAAGAAGCAAGACAGCTGAATTATGTGATTCTCTTTTGGTTTAAGAAGCTAGAATTCTAACGTTTTGTGAGTTCGAACATTCTATAAATCTTTAAGCTTGGTTCCAGATGGCATTAATGGTAGTGCGTTTGATAGAAATTTGGAATTCAGGAAGGAAGGCCCACTTGGGAGAATATAAAAATACATGCTTTGGGGCCTATGGTTTTTGAAGATTGGACACTGGAGCAGAACTATCTAATAGAGAGCGGGAGATATGGGATGAACTAGAATAGATAAGGATTAAATGTGTGGTTCTTAAATCCTTTTTCTCTAGGGAAATATAGTTTTATGGCAAGAAGTGGTTGACTAGCTGAGCACTTTTGATATGCCCTCATCATCAGTCATTATGTTATACACAAGGAGTAGAGAGCACTGGTTAATTGAGTAAATTGATCACATGGAAGTCAGTGAATAGAAATTCTAAAATAATGACAATGATAATAGCTCACATTTACTGAGCATTTATAATGTGTCAGGTACATTAGTGTTTTCATGTATTTTTGTATTTAATTCTTCCAGCACTTCTGTGATTCAGATCAAGAACTGGCAAACTTTTTTCTGTAAGGGCCAGATCACAAATATTTTAGGCTTTGTGGACCATATAATCCCCATCATAACTACTCGACTCTGTGATTGTAGCAGGAAAACAATCATTGACAGTATGTAAATGAATGGGTGTGGCTTTATTCCAATAAATCTTTATTACACAAACAGGCGATAGGCCAGATTTGCTAACCATGGATGTAGATCATCACTCCCATTTAATATCTTCTAATCTGCAGAGCCAAGACTCCAACTCAAGTCTGTGCCAGAGCCTGCTCCCTTAATCACTCCATTATATTGCTTGAAATCAAGCTTCAGAAAAGCACTCTCAGCAGAGAAATGATGACTGGATTGGATAGGAAAAATAGAAGACAGACAGACAGACAAGATGGCAAAAAGTCCAAATATGATCCACCAACCTCCAAAACCAGGGAGGTAAAGGTAGTGATGGATAGAAGAGAATGAGTAGAGATCCACTTTTAGAATCCCTGTTATTTTGCAATGAATGGAATACAAATTGGTGTGCTAGAATTGGGAATCTGTATATGAAGTTTGCAAAGGATTATGTGAAAGCAGCTCCTGACCTGTGGTTGTATATTGGGGCTAAGAAGAAGAGAAAACATTGCTGCATCCAGATGAGCCAGCTCTGCTTTTGTGAATCAAAAAGCTGCTTCTCCCCAGGAATGAAGAAAATACATGTAGTATAATCATCAGTTCAAATTCTTGAACAAACTCTCTGTCTTGCCAGAGCTTCAACACTGTGTCATTTACAGGGCCATCTTCCCTACACGAGCTAGCCCTGACCTTGCAGTTAATCAGGGACTCACTTGGGTAACTGCTTGGCAGTTGCCCGCAGGAGCTCCCTGTAAATCTATGACAAACTGTGTCCCTCGCATAAACGCTCTCATAGCTATAGACTGTTTGAAGGGCCTAAACGTACTTTTTACACATTTTTAGATTAGTGCTGAGGCTTTTGCTAGTCATGTCACCTATCATTGAGAGAGATGCCAGAGTCTGCAAATGGCAAAATGCCCAAGCTTTTTGCTCTCACTGGAAACAAATCCTTTCTTTTTCAGTCTCTTGTCTTTGGTCCCTACATGGTAGCATTAGCCAGGGTCCACCTTGAATCAGAGCTGTGTATATATATGATGGCCTCCTTACCTAGACTGCAGGTAAATTGGGAACCAAAGGTGGCAACTCATTTGTTCTTCTAGGCTTAGAGTTAACATAAAGGAAGTCTGCTGGTTGAACCAAACATCAGACTAAAAAGGCCTTAGAAATCTCATGAGGACACAGGAAGGAGCTGAAATATCATGAGACTTATAAACATTTTTAGAACCACTGCTGTAAAGATGAAGATGATGTTCACATTTTTACAAGATATTTACATGCCAGAGGAATTATGAAGCTAGGTATACTTTCTTCTATTGATAAAAGAAATACTGAATTGGAGACATTTGTTAATTTTTTAGTATATGCATCTAAAAAGATTTCACCTGCTTGGAGAGTACAGAAACTAGGGCTGCTACAGAGGCAGAAGGAACATGATTAGTCACAGTAGATGGTGAAAATGAAAGGCAGGTTTCCAGTCTGCCTTACAGTGAAAGCACAAACTAATGACAGGCTTGGTGAATCAGCACACCCACCCCAAAGTTTGTATGGTTTTGTAGTTTGGGATTTCCCAAGAACACACCTTGAGACATGGTTTTTGGCTTATTTATTTGAGAAGTAAACCTAGAAGCTCCAGTGAAGTAATGGGGGAAGTGAGAGAGGGCATAGAGGAAAGGCCATTGAAAGGAGTGTTGATGAGCAGTTTACAGATATAAACAGCTGAGTCTCAATATTCCTGGCCACTATCTGAGGAATCATCTAGAAAACAGGTTAGAAGTGCTTGGCTATTCGTTTACTAGCTTCTATACATCAGTAGTTGAGATGTTCCCCAGGGCATGAACTAAGTAAGCTCCTGGGGCACCAAAGGAAGTCCCACGTGGCAAAGTAAAAAAGACATTCGAGGTGGAAGATGGCCAGCCCTCCAGGAACTGTCCACTGTAGTGGCAGGTAAACTCAGAACTGGGTTGGGGATGAGTTATGGGGCAGGGCGACCCATCAACAGCTGCTGCTCCATGTTGGAAGCTGGATACAAAAGGAACACAACACTAGAAGAACCGTCCGGGTGGTGAAGCCCTGGTTGAGGCACTCACGGTCTAGGGTCAGTTTGGTGTCTAGGGTAGAGTGAGAAAGTCATCAGTGCCACACTCCAAGGTCATTCCACTTAATCCTCACAACTATTCCATCATATCAGCTGGGGAGGAAACAGAGTCATAGGGAGAAAAGCATAACTTGTCTGAGATCATACAGCTACCATTGCAAGTAATGATGCTTTTGTGCAAAGAGAGCACAACAGATTGTCAACACGTGGTTGCTATTCTTCATATATAGGGAGATTAAGAATATTATAATAATAGTAACAATAATGACAGTTCCTTGACTTTGTAGAGCACACGTCAATGTGCTTTCTTAAACATCGTTTCTCTTGTTTCATTCATGGGGAGGTATCTCTACTTTCTTTTTACAGATGGGGAAGCTGAGGCTCCAATGAGCAATCATTTGCCCAGGAAGCCACGTAATTGAGTGCAGTCCAAGCCCAAGTTGAGTCTTTACCTAGCGTGCTTTCCCCACCTCCCCGTGGGCGGCAGAAGATGAATGTGTCATGCAAACAGTGCAGCTCATTTTGCTTGTAGGTATATGCCTCCTCCTATTCAATTCCCAGGAAACATATCTTGAGGTTAAAGGATCTGTTTGCAGAAGTTTTGGAAAACCTCACTGTTGCAAAGGTAAACACGCAGCCTTAATGCATATTCCAGTCTCCCTAGTTGCAGGATGGAATTAGCAAACAGTTGAGGTAGCCACCTGCTATCCTCTAGGGGGGAGGAAAGATTTAGAGGGCACGCGAGAATCTGGAGAAATGGTTCCATAGAGAATTAAGAACCTTTGTAAAGAAGTCTCTGGTTGTTGCAGCTGGATGTGTATGGATTTTCCCTCAGGGTTTAAAAGAGAACAAAATGAGATTTTACAAAATATTTAGGTAGTGACAGTTTGCTGATCTATGCATTTGAATTTCGTGCACTTTCTCTCATTTTGAAATGACTAATGGTAGAATTCTGAATGGCATTATAGATGAATATTAGAAATTTTGACTCTACACAGTTGTCCCTAAAACCTACAGAAATGCGTAGTTCTGTCAAGGCAGATAATATAAAGCCGGAGGATGGGATGGGTCACAGTCCGTGAATGCACTGAAGTGCATTTAGTTTTAAATGCACCATCAGGTCAATCAGGTCATCACCTTTGTGTATTTGACCATTCGGGCTTTTTGTCTGATATTATGAGAACAGTGAATGAGAAGTTGTTAAATGCCAAGCCTGGATTATTGGACTGTCAGAACGACATAAAAAAGCCAACCCTTCTTGGGGTTCTATCTGATATAAAAATCAACCCAAAAGGGATGAGAGCCCAATGGTAAAAGAACCCCGTTATTAGAAACAGGTATCAAATAACGTTACATAATTGCTCACCTGGATTCGATGTATTTTACAAAGCACCAGAAAAAGATTGTGGGTGATTAAGGCTGCATCAAGGTGAATTTTTACACAGTATACATATGCTGAGCAGGGCTGCAGTATTCTTTGAGTTGGCTCTTTTGGTTATCTGTTGTTGCCTAATGAAATATGCCAAACTTGGAGGCTTATACAAAAACTGTTTTATTTATGTGCTCCCAAGTCACAGTTCAGCTGCTCCACTGGGGCTGGAGGCTCTACTTTTAAGACGGTGTCATTCCCATGGCTGGCAGGTTGGTGCAGGCTGTCAGCGGGGCCCTCTCCTGGGGCTCCTGGCTGGGGCCTTGGTTCTCTTCCACATGTGCCTGTCTACATCACTAGGTTGGACTTCTCACGGCATGGCAGTTTTAGGGTGATCAGATCTAACCAGATAGCAGGCTTCCCCCACTATACAAAAGCGAAGCCATAGACTTTCTTAAAACTTAAGCACCAAACAGGCACATCACCATTTCTGCTACGTGTTGTTCGTCACAGAGCTGGTCCAGATTCAAGGAGAGGGGCAAGAAATGGGCATGAATCCTTGTAGTGTCCTTCATTAGGGGCCAGTAAACTACATTAACTCTGTGTATTATAATTGAGGACCAGGTTTTACACTTTCCTTTGGGAATTCGATTTGTGCGCAAAGATGTGAAATTGATGCCCTGTCGGAGCTATCAGGGATAAGGTGTGTACCCTTCCTTGTAAGTTTAAGGAGGATACAATTTAGAGAGAAGTGTAGGATTAGACATTTAGGAGCCGCTGAACTAGTAGTGTCTGACAAACTGTTTTTAGAAATCCATAGCATTACCTGTTTGCATCCATGTAGTGCCATGAACAACATGAGCCCTATTAACTGCTTGAAATGAGTGTTTAGCATAAATTATTTGAATAATCCCCCCCCACCATGCCTTCGAAGGAACAAGCAATGGAGATTATAGGCGATTTGATTTAAATGCGTAATACTAAGTCCTCCATTTCTCTGGAAGGATTGCAGAAACTTGACTAAAAACTTTAGCACACCATTATCATTCAGCATGATGTGCACAGCATCCTTTCTTCTAGGTGGGGAACAACCATAGCCTAGGAACAGAGGAAGATCTCTGTCATTGAAATTCAGAGTTAAATATTAGGGAAATAGTCTTCCGTCAAACATAGTTATCCTCCCCAGCATCATTAACATTGATAATTTGTTACTTAAGTCTCTGGAAACGTATCAAAGTTAGGGTCTCTACCCTTGCTAATGGGACTTGTAAAGCAAGTCTTGGAAGTTCATATCCTAAAGCAATGTACCCGTTGATCAAAGTTTCAGGACCTATGAGTTTAATGGTCACTCTCATAATTAGGATTTCTGCCTGATGTTAATTTCCCTAGGGACTGCCCAACTTCTTAGAAGAGATATTTCCTAATTTATGATACCTTGTTAGTGAGGGCTCTGTAGCATCAAGGAAGATTGCTAAGCATATGTAGTCTGAGTAATGACAAAATGAGGGTAGCCAACAATTATTGAGCACTCCCTCTCTACCACCCACTTTTAAAGTTATTATCATAATCTCCAGTTTTTCAAGAGAAAACATAGAAATATATAAGAATTGTATAAATTTGCAGAGCTGGGACTCAAACCCACACAGCTTTACTTCCAGGTCTGAGTGCTTGACTCTAGTAGGACCACCTGTAGTGGCCACCATTCTAGGGAGGTGGGTCTCAAGTGTGGTCCAAGAGCCAGGACTTGTGATATTGCAGAATCTTGATCCCACTCCAGATCGATTAGATCAAAAACTCTGAGGGTGGGGCCCAGCAATGTGTGTTTTCCCCTTCCTGGTGATTCTCATGCATGCTCAAGTTTGAGAATCACTTATTTTAACTTTTCCTTCGAGAAAAAATGCTATAAGTCACAGGATTCACTGATGAATGCTATGACACCATGGGCTTCTCAAGGCATCTAGTACTGAACAAATATCAATGTACTACACGGAAATGATCCATATCCAATGAACATTCCAGCTATAGTGTGACAACGATCATGTCTTTCACTGTTGGCTTGGAATCTGGATTGGCTGTGTTTCCCAACTCTCCAGTTGATTCCATACTTCGGTTTCCTCCTCATATTAAAATATAGATAATGATGCTTGCTTTCGTCCCTCACAGAAATAGTCTAAGAATTAATGAGCTATATTAAACTCTTTCAGTTCCTGGAAGAAAGGCAGTATATAAACAGTATATTAATATTTTAAACAGGTTAACTTTTTCTATGTGAATAAAGGTCTTTTTTTCTTTTGATGATCAAACATGTTGCCTTTTCCCAAAAGAATTTTTTGATTTTTAAATTTCTTCTTTAAAGACACCAGATTTCTTTCTCAATCCCAGAGGAAAGAGTAGCAAGATAAGAAAGCACTTTTTCTGAAAAGAGCTGAAGTTTCTAAATCCAGGTTTTACAAGTGATAAGAGGCAGTATGGTTCTATACAAGGAACACTGAGTTAGAGATCCAGTACGCCAAGTTTAAGCCCTCTTCGTTACATTTTAGGACTGCAGATTAGGGTGGCCTCTTCTTCTTTCTTGGCTTGAGTTTATGGAACTGTAAAAAGTGACAATATAGCACAGAATTAAAGAATACAGGTGCTGAGTTCAGAAAACCGAGTGCGCATCCTGACTTGGCCATTCCCCAACTGTATGACCTTAGGTTAGTTACTTATCCTGTCTGATTTTTCATCTTCTCATATACATAATGAGGACAGTGATAGGATTAAATAAGGCAATAAATTTAAAATACTCAGTTCTGTGCCTGGCACTCAACAGTAAGTGCCAAGTGTTTTGATCATTAATAAAAATTCAAGTCTAGTTTAGATGATCCCAAAGAGGCTTGCCACTTTGGAATTTTAGGATACCTTCTGGAGGTTTCTTTGGGTCTCCAGTTGCTTTCTTTTCTAAGGATTCAACATTCATTGTGTATTTATTGAATGCCTACTATGTGCCGGGATCATTTGCAACACTAGGGCTAAATGGAACGTAGGTAAACGTCTTTGCCCTTTAGCAGTTTACATGCTAGGGGGAGCTGGTCTTTCTTGATATATTCCTAGTACAGAGAAGTACTCAATACATTTTGGTTCCATCAAATTGAATTCGTTTTTTGGACTGCAAATTTTCAACACAGACAAGAAACTGTTTCTCTTAGCCATCACCTATTCAAAGAGATAAAGATTTCCCTTTGATGAGTGCTCTGCTTATTTATTTATTTGTTTTTTTTATGAAGTGATGGCTTACCAGTCTGTACGTGTATAAAGAATTATGGGAAAGAGGTAGGCGTCTCTACTTTATCTTGCCTGACTTGGGGGGAGACTTGAAAAATTAGGGTAGGTTGGGCAGGAGGGCTCAGCAGCTTGTTTAGCAAGAGGCAAAAGGCATTTGGAAATCCATCTCTTCAGTTGCCAATTCCTGTTTTTTAGGTTAGGAAGAAAGGGGTTTTGAAATTCAGCTACCTGTCTACGTAAAAAGGTATTTATCTAGAGATTTCAGGACATCTGAACTGATGCTGCTCCAACCTGCTGGGAGGAGGGTGTTGTTAAGCCTTCCTGGACTCAGACAGCATCTTCTCCTGATACTTTGTCTCCATGGCCAAGGAACAAGAGTAGAGATCTCAGTGGATATAAAGATTTTAAGCAGGAAGGAGCACACTTCTTTTATTTCTTACAACATAAATTAAACATTACAGCAGACATCAGGCTGGAAAAAGTTACAGGAAACTAAGGTACTTCCAGCACTTTATTAATGCAGTCTGGCCATGGGTTCCGAGGGGTGGTGAGATCACCAGCAGGTATGGAGCCCTGGGTGATTTGCAGCCAGCCCCACAGACAGGCTGGGGCTCAGGGGGGCAATTGTTCTGGCTCTGGATGCTGTATCATATCCAGTCTACTTAGGTCTGGAGATAGAAATCGGAAACATAGACAGAAAGACAGGACCAAAGAGCCTTATCAGCAACTTGCAGCAGTACCAAGCTCTGGTCTAGACAAGCTGGGGAGTGTCAGGACTAGAAGCCAGGCTGGGCTGGAGAGGAAAGTGGCCAAAACTTTGGTTTTGTGTGCAGGCTAAGTTGCAGGCTGTGACAGCATGCTTGCCCACATGCAAAAGGGGGTGAGGCCAGCTGGCAAAAGAAGGTCAAGTCCAGATTATTAGGGCAAACTGGAGACACTTTAGTGTCCAAGGAGATGTTAGTTTCCTGGGTCAGCCATAACAAATGACCTGAATCCTGATAGCTAACAAAAGATATTTAATCTCTCAAAGTCCAAAGCCTAGAAGTCTGAAATCAAGGTGTTTGCAGTGTTGATTTCTTCTGGAGGCTCTGAGGGAGAAGATGGTCCATGCCTCTTTTCCAGCTTCTAGTGACTACATGGAAATCCTTAGTGTTCCTTGGCTCATGGATATATCACTCCAATCTCTGCCACCCTCTTCACATCAATCATCTTCCCCTCTTCAGATAAGTACACCTGTCACTGGATTTAGGGTCCATCCTAAATTCAGCATGATCTCATCTTGAGATTCTTAATTATATCTTCAAAGACGTTTTTACCAAGTAAAGTCACCTTTATAGACTCAGGGGTTAGGACTTTGTCATATCGTTTAAAAGGCCACTATTCAACTCACTATAGTAGATATGGAGTTGGAAAACTCGGGTCTAATCCTAATTAATAATAAGACAATAACTACACTTTAAATTTTTTTAAAGATTTATTTATTTGTGATAGAGAGAGAGAGAGAGAGAGAGAGAGAGAGAGGCAGAGACACAGGAGGAGGGAGAAGCAGGCTCCATGCTGGGAGCCTGACGTGGGACTTGATCCTGGGACTCCAGGATCATGCCCTGGGCCAAAGGCAGGTGCTAAACCGCTGAACCACCCAGGGATCCCTGACTACACTATTTTTTAACTATTTGTCAGGCACTCATTCATGAGCAACAAACATTTATTGATCATCTACTGTATGCTGGGGACTCTTCTAGACTCTGGGACCTCAGTAGTAAACCACACTGGCAGAAATCTCTGTCCTCATTGAGGCTATACTCTAGCAGGAGTGGGTGGAGACAGACAAGCCAATAGTAAAGAAACTGAGGTGTATGATATGTCTGATGGTGGCAAGCACTAAAGAGACATTGAATGAGGGAAGGTGAATAGGAAGTTCTAGGGAGGTGATAAAACAAGATGGTCCAGGAAAGCTTTAATACAAGCTACCATGTGAGCAAAATCTTGAAGGAGGGAAGAGAGTTAGCTTGGTAGACACCTGGAGAAAGAGTTTTCCAGGTAGAGGGAGCAGTCAAAGGCAAAAGGACTCGGGGCTGCAGGCTGAAGTGTGAGTAAGTAGGCCAGCCAGGCAGAGGTGAGTAGGCAAGATGGAAGGGTTGAAGTAGATGAAGTGGAAGAGATGACAGCAGTCAGCTGGCTCTCCAGTGGAAGGGCTTTGGCATTTGCTTGGAGTGGAATGAGGAGCCCCTGGGAATTCTGAGAATAGGTGTGACCTGATGTGGTTTGTTGACCAAAGGATCACTTCTGTATTTGTCTTGAAAACAGACTCCTGTGGAAGCAAGGGCAGAGCTGGGAGGCCCTTGGTGCTACTGTCCTAATCCAGAAGAAGGATAACTGGGGCTTGGGCCAGGGGAGACTGGGAGAATGATGGAGTTCTGCATGTATTCTGGAGCTGGGATTGCTAGAATATGCTGGTGGTTGAATCTGAGAAATGAAGGAAAGGAGTCAATGATCCCTCCAAGGTTTGGGGCCCCAAAGCTGGAAGCATTTACTGAGATAGAGTCAGACTAATCACTGCACATGCATTAGACAACCCACTGCTCAGCCCCAGTAAGGCTGGTCATCCCATTCTACCCATTTTATAAATGAAGTAACCAAGTCTTTCAAAACTTTAGTAAACTGTTAAGACCATAAGTACCTGAAAATAGGACTTCGACCCAGATCACTGATAATTATCATCCCAGACTCCTAACTCCCAAAGCCCCAGCTTTAGCTTCTATAAAAAGGTTCTTACTGTCTTAACTACAAGGTTAAGACAAGGTTATATCCTTGTCTATATCCACAAGGTTATAAGGGTTGTATGAAAGTAAATATAAATATGCTTCATAAACTACAATGTTCTATATAATTATGCATGCTATCACTATATAACAAAATATTCCAAACTTTGTGATATAAAATAACTATTATTATCTCTCATGGTTTGGGAGGTCGACAGGGATCAACTTGGTGCCTCTTGCTTAGATGTGTCATGTACTTGCAGTCAGTAGTGCTGGGCTCAGAGTCATCTCAAAGGCTGTTTGCACATACATGGCTGGTGGGTGATACTAACTGCTGGGTAGCCTCATTTGGGATTGTCGGCTTGAGCACTACACATAGCCTCTTCATGTGGCCTGGGCTTCCTCACAGCATGGTGGCTGCATTCCAAGAGCAAACATCCTTAAGAAGAAAAATCAGGTAGAAGCCATAGTGCTTTTTTATGATGGAGTCTGGGAGGTCACATAGAATCATTTGTGTCTTACTGTATGGATTAAGGCCGTTACAGGGTTCCACTAGGTTCTAAGGAAGGGATATAGACAACACCTCTTGATTGGGGAGTAGCAGAGTCACATACAAGTCATATATTAAGAGAAGCATGTGGGATGAGAGATATGGTTGTGACCATCTTTAGGAAATATGACCTACAATGAAGTGGAAGATATTGTAAGGGAAGTTCATCAAGGCAAGAGGTTTGACAAAATTAGACACACTGGGTTTAAAGTAGGCACAAATAAATGGAAAGAGAAAATTAGAGCAGATTATTAGAAACAGCCTCCCAGAGTGGCAGCATAGTAAGCAGACAACATCACACAGTCAGATGATGATGGATATCTGGGCCCAGATCAGGAAAATTCTGCTCATTGTTGCATTTTTTCCTATATTTTTATATGATTTATTCCTAGATTTATAAAAAAGGGCCCCAAATAATAAGGTTATAGAAAAAAAAAAGCTATAAGGAAACATATCTGGAACACAATTACTCACCTTCCCACCCTACAGTCAGTACCAGTGTAAAAGTGCTAGCATTAGGTCCTGTTGTCTGCCTGGATGGGGGCCAGTACAGAAGATAAGGGCTTTGGGCCTGGAAATCCCACAGACTTAGGTTCCAAGTCTTTTAGTTGAATGATCTTGGTCAAGTTACTTAACTTCCTTGTGCATCAACTTCCTAATATGGAAAATGCTGATAATTATGAAATAATCATATAATGTGCCCCAGGAGCTAGAAAACAGTAAGTTCTCAATGTAGATTAGATTGTAAAATCACTATTAAATAAATGTATTATTGTTCTTACAAAAATGGTCTCACAAAACCAGCAAGCATGCTGTTTTGTATCTGCTTTTGTCATATGACAATTTTATTTTGAACATCTTTATGACTCTGGAAATAGAAATCTATATCATTCATTGTCTTTATGAGATGCACACTGCTCTATTTTAGACATGAATTGCAATTTGTTTAGCAGTTTCTAATTGTTGGCTGTTCAGCTTTCTAAAAACTTAGTTTTAATGTATCATATATAACACTGTAAAAATCGACTTTAATATTCGCTTAATTATTTTCTTACTTTTTTTGGCATATTTGTTTAATAAACAAATGAATGTTGACAAATTTCTAGAAGTAGATTTGATGGAATCAAACTGTCCCATTCAGGATGTTGTAAAATTTATTTTTTATTATGTAAAATATCAAAACAAGAAAAAATTAGAATGGATTGTGTAGTGAATATTAATATACAATTATCATCTATATTTAGTCTATTAACATTTTGTTACTTGAAAAATAAAACACATCCATCATGACATTTTGCCCTAGTCCTATAGTATGTTTTCCATAAAATGTGGACATTTTCCTATATAATCATCATATTAGCATACATAACAAAATTAAAATAATAACAAAATTAAGTACACTACTATCATCTAATTGCAGCTCCAAAGTGAAGTCTTCCTTAGGAGACAGATGTCTCAATTAGAAACATTGGCTTTAGCAGACCCCACCCACCCTTTTAGTAGGGACCCAAGGGTCTGCTGTTTAGTACAAAGCTTCATTAGGGTAAGGGGGACCACTGTAAATTAGTGCCACAAATGACACTCTGGTTTAATGGAAACAATGGCCTGATGTCCAACATGAGAGATGTTTTGAGAGATTTCATTCCACTCCATTTAGAGGTGGTGAGATTCTCCTGGGCACATTGTTATTCCTGCTGCTGGGGTGGATGAAACAGCTGCATTGTCACAGATGAGCATTGAAATTCTGGTTCTGCCTGTTAGTAGGATGACTTGTTACCTTGAAAAAAAATCACTTAAAAACCCATTTTATTCGGCATTCTGATATATGCCAGGGACTGAGTCCTTTTTGGGGGGCTCACCTGTCTTTCACCTGTTGGGTATGAAGATAACTGCCACTGAGACGTGAGCCGGTCTCTTATTCTCCAAGACAGGGCTTCTCAAATACTTATGTACATTCGAATCACCTGAAGAGCAAGGAGAGCTGATAATAACCAGAAATTCTCTTGAGATTCTGATTCAGTAGCTGAGACCCAGAAATCAAATCTTTTTTTTTTTTTTTTTTTAACAGCCAGATTTTGAGTCAGACAGTCCAGGGACCATCATCGAAGAAATCTGATCTTGGAGCCTCAGATTACTTGTCAGGGAAAGGTAACACTTTATAGCAATTGCTATGTGCCAGACATACTTTAGACACGCTGACTTTAAGCACATTGACTATCAATCCTCATAGCTACCCTATGAACTAGATAGTCTTTGTGCCCTTTGTAAATACTTTTTACAGATGAAGGAATCAAGGCTCAGAAAGGTTAAATAACTTGCCCAGTATTCACATTTCCACGAGGCAGCATAGCCTGGATATGATCATACATGTAGAATATGATGGTATAAAACCTAAACTGATGTGTAAATTCAAAAATTCTTAGAGTAAGAGGTTACTACTATCTCGTGGTGTGCAAAGAATATTTTCCATTATGGTTAAAGAAGAATGTCTGAGGTAATCTGTTATTCTATTGAAACTAAGGTCGACTCTCCAGAGAGTGGATGAATACTTAGCAAATAGCACTCAATACTGGCCTGTTGAATGAATAAATAAATATGTTCTAATATATTCCAATACCCTGCAAATGTTAGTCCTTGAGCCCTTACACAGATACTTCTATGTGTCCTCTCTTGATTTTTCTTCTTGGTCCAGTTCTGCTCTATCTATACAATACTATCAGTTGGAGGTCCAGCTGATCAATCATGGCAGCCATGCATTGCAAAGTGACCTGGCTGCCTTTGTTTCTCCTATCCATCTGCCATGTTGAGATGGTGGGAAAATCTTTGAATTGGAGCTCTTCCATTCAGAATCCTAATACTGATTGAGTCACTGGTCATTATGAGACCATACTCTGGTCCCTTAGCCACTTAAGGCTTCTACTTTGCTCACATAAGAATAGTCTTTAAAATCACAGGTTTGCATTTAAATTTCAGCTCTGACAAAAGAGAAATGGGTTAAATTCTTTGATTGTGAGTTGCCACCTGTATCAGGTGAGGTCAATGTTGTCAGGAATTAGCAGTGAAAGCTTTAGAGATATTGTGCCTGTGTTTGAGGCTCTGCTCAATTGCTTCTCTGCCAACCTTTCCAGATAAGGAATTACTTACCTTATCTGGAAAATGGGACAAATAATAAAATCTACTTTAGAAGATTAGCATGAGGATAGAAAAAGCAATAGAGTAAAGCATTTTAGCAGAGTTTCCACCATATAATAAGTTAGCACTAATACTAGCCATGTTATTGGTATGAAAATTAGGGCAACATAACTACCCTTTTGGGAATTTGAAAGAATATTTGTAAATAACTGATATTCTCTAACTGCTCCATAAGTAGGGATTGTTAAGACTACTATCGCTATGCCATGAAGTTAAATTCAGAGATTTACAAGACTTTCCAGCACTAACATTCTGTGATTTTTAAGAAATGAAAAAATTAATGACCTGCCATTTTAACTTTGAGAGATAGGGCACCCACCATAAAAAATAGCCATGTGAAGTTTCTGAGGCTGTTTAGGAAATGAGGAGCTCTGGACTGAGAGCTGCCTTCCAGAAAACAAGCTGTTGGCTTTAGGGGTGAGGATGGGTATGGATGTTTCTAGCGAAAAATTTCACTATCTGAAGATTAGACAAGATCATTGAGATTTGCTATTCTTTCAACTAATGGGAATATCTGTCCTTTTGAGCGCTGTTATATTATTCAATCTGGGGATAAGAAATACAGAATTTTCATAGAGCTTTTAGAAACCAAAGGTGAGTCTTTGTACTATTGTGAACTCATTGTGGTGAGCTGATCCAGCTTCTCCCTTGCACCTTAGGACGGGCTACTGTGGTAGGGTTGTCAGATAAAATAGAAGTTGCCCAGGTAAATTTGAGTTTCAGGTAAACAATGACTTTGTAGTATAAATCTCCCTCTCTCTCTTCATATATATGTGTATATATATATAGACAAGTATGTCCCACATATTATAAATATTTATTGGCTAAATAGGGCAACCATAGAATGTCCTATAGGACAGTGCTTTTCAATCTTTATTATGCATATAAATCACCTGAGAATTTTATTAAAATGCAGATGCTGGCTCAGGAGTTGAGATGTTGACACTACAATTTTGAGAATCACAGCTGAGTGGCAACAGTGAAGGGTAGAGTCTCTGAAACGCTGAGAGTAGAGGAATCACCACTGGCCACTGATTGAAAATAGACACTGCCATAACAACACACTACAGACTGGGTGATTTAAATAAGTGTTAAATAAGAGCTGGAAATTTAAGATCAAGGTAACAGCAAGGTTTCGTTTCTTCTGAGGACTTTCTCCTTGACTTGAAGATGGCCACCCTCTTTCTGCCTCCTCACATGATTTTTTTCTTCTACCTGTGTGGCCTTGATCTCTGAGTGTCCTAGTCGCTTATAAGGACACCCAATCAGATTGGACTAGGACCTGCCCTAATAGCCTTGTTTTAACTTAAGTATTTCTTTAAAGTACCCATCTCCAAATAAAGTCACATTCTGAGGGAGTAGGGGTTAGGGCTTCAACACAGGAATTTGGGGAGGACACCGTTTAGTCTTTAACTGTATCTGGGACTCCTGAGACAGAGTTTCTGTGGAAGGGGTTTTCAGAGACTCATCAATTTCACCAGCTAGAAACGCTGGTTGAAGAATAATATCCTAGGTAAGTTTTACCAGGCAACATTTGAGCATGAATCAGAATCACCTGAAGAACTTGTTAAACCCTCCAAGTTTCTGATTTGAGGGGCAAGGGTGGAGCTCCTGAGTCCACTTTTCTAACAAGCAGCCATTCTTAAGAACTACGACCTTAGACAAATCCCTAAAGCCCTGTGTGAACCAGGGACAGTGGTAATGTACTCCTCATGTGGCTGTAGTGTGGATTTCCTGAGATCAGGAGGCAAAAGCTCTTGAGGATCTAGAGCCCTGGATTAGGTAAAAATGAGTTATAGTGATGAATTTTCTACAACCTGTGAAACATGAAACAAAGTCAACGTATTTTCATAAACAGAAAAACATTGATTTTAAAACAACTTTCCTCTGATTCTATACTTGACAGTCAGTGAAGTATATTTCATTCTTGGCTCCATAGTGGTCTTTATTGAATCACACATTATTAAATCCCACAAGGCCATTTTCCTAGATGTTTTGGAGCTCAGAGACCAAATCTATATACGTCTGGGATGGAAAAGAGTTGAATGGGCCTCAAATTGTGTGATTAAACCTTCATTCTCCTAAGAAAGTGTTTCTTGTTACAGCTAAAATTCCTGAGCCATGAATTGCTTCGTTGGTTGTGTTAATAAATATGTAAACAAAGTCTTGCACAAAGAGAAATCAATAGCTTTAATTTTTTTTTACAGATCCCTAAAGTATTTATGTGACTCACCCTTTCTGGCATTTTAGAGATCTAGAATTTATCCAATTCAGATAAATAGAGAAGTCTTGAAAAAATGGACTTTTTTTTTTTATATGGCAGTTTCATAAGGGTGTCCCATTCAAAACCAATAATTTTAATTTTCTCTTTTTTCTGAGATGAGATATAAGTGATTGGTTGGCAAGCAATTTTAAAGGTCTTGTTTGTAATAATAGGACCGTCGATGATTTTATTGTCATTGGTAGTAGGTTGGTGCATATCTTGGGAGTCCAAGAAATCATCTGAGAGATTATTTATGCTGTTGTGTGATCTTAAACGTGTTATTTTCAGAGTTTCATCTCCGTTTTAGTGCACTGGGTTGAAGAATGCTAGCTACTAGGACTTACATGAGAATTAAATATGTGCAAAGTCACTGCTGTGAATTCAATGAAGCATAATAGCTTCATATGTGACAGGTGTTTTGTTACTTAGATGTTAACACACTGGAACATGTTGTCATTATTATTTTTTGTTCATTTTAACATTTCCTCCTCCCTTTTTTTCTTCCTACTTGAACAATCAAAACATGAGGCCTGTTTTCAATTAGAGTACTTTGTCCAGAACCATTGTAAGCTTTTTATTTATTTTTAAATTTGAAATGACAAGGAAACTGAGACCCAGAGTTTAAATATCTAGACCAAGATTAACCAGCTGGCTGTGACAGATCAGAATTTAAATTCAGAATTTTGACTGCAAATGCCATTTTCTTGGGTTTATGCCCTTCCAGTTCTTGGATTGGAAATCCTTAGGTTTCAATGTTGAAAACTGACTGATACAGGGAAAATATACAATTCACTGCTGCTAATTTAGGAGCGAAGCATCCAGCTGATTAGTAGGTCTCTATATCTCATTGAAAATAGTCTTTAGGGGATCCCTGGGTGGCTCAGTGGTTTAGCACCGCCTTCAGCCCAGGGTGTGATCCTGGAATCCCGGGATTGAGTCCCACATCGAGCTCCCTGCATGGAGCTTGCTTCTCCCTCTGCCTGTGTCTCTGCCTCTCTCTGTGTGTCTCCCATGAATACATAAATAAAATCTTTAAAAAAAAAAAGAAAAGAAAATAGTCTTTAGCTATTGAATATATTAATTCTGCCAGAGATTTATCAGTTTTATACATTAAAATTCCTGGTTAAGAGGTAAAGTGTGGTGGAAAAGTAGAAGTCTGTTGAAAACTGAGATATAGTATTCAAAAATCTAATCAGCCTGTATCCTGGGGTGTTAGCCTAAGTGTTTACCCTTTAGTTGTTGAACTGAAGTTCTGGACAGCTGGGGTAGAGGTTGGATACTTGAGAGTTTAGAACAGTGGCTATTTACCAGCAAGTATTTAAACTGTTTAATCACTGGCATAGCAATACCACTATGAACAGTATGGATATCTACCCAGGTTGAAGGCCTGGGTCCCTAAATAGCCCCCTTCCCTTGGATAGTTCATGAAAATTGATGTTCCTGGTACAAAGACAAATTTGCAGCACCAAATTTTTTGTTTTTCTGGGCTACTAAGAGCTGTGAAATAAAGGTTAAAATTAGGGTTTTAAACTAAAAATACCAGCTATTCTTAATCATAAGTATGCATCATCATTGCCTATGCAGTTTTCCCAAAATTCTTGCCTTTGAATTTTGCTATGATTCTGATTCAGTAAGAGTGGGCTGTGTCCCTGGAATCTGCGGTTTTAAGAGTCTTCCCTAGATGCATCTGCTATATTGGATATCTCCTATTTTACCCTCTAGATGTGCATGCAACTTTTTTTAAGTCATGCTCTAGTCTCAGGAGACCAAGCTCTGTGGACTACCTTGGTGAACTCCCTTGCTTTCTGGCTTCCTGCTGGGAGCAGCCAATGGGAAGCCATGGTGGGATATAGGAGGAGGCAAGCAGAGAGAGACTGGTCTAGTTTATTCCCTTGGCTTCTTCCTTAAGGGATCACTTTGGACTGGCTTTCACTTTGACCAAAGATCACAGCTCCTTCAAAGATGGCTCTCTTTGGATATCTTACTATCCAAGTTCTTATAACTGTTCCCTCTTTTGACCCCTTCCATCAAAGGGGTGTGACAGCTCTGTTGGCACTAAGATCAGGGCACTATCACACCTCTTACAGTTTTCTTACACCCTTCATAAACATTTTCGTTATTAAAACTATCCCGTTTATTCTACTTGACTATGCCATTTATTTTCTGGTGACACCATTATTATTTCTTCTTCTTCTTCTTCTTCTTTCTTCTTCTTCTTCTTCTTCTTCTTCTTCTCCTTCTCCTTCTCCTTCTTCTTCTTCTCCTTTAAGATTATTCGTTTATTTTAGAGAGAGAGAAAGAAAAAAAGAAAGAAAGAACATGTGCAGGTAGAGGGAGACAGAAAGGGAAAGAGAATTTCCAGCAGACTCTCTGCTGAATGCAGAGCTCAAGGAGGGCTCCATCTCACGATCCTGAGATCATGAGCTGAGCCCAAACCGAGTCTGATGCTGTACTGATTGAGCCACCCAGATGCCCCTGTGGGACCCTTCTAATAGGCTTTGCCTTATCTAATTCCCCAACCTTTCATTGAACTTAGACGATCTTTAAGAAACCTACCATTACCAATATTCTGACTCTATCCACATAGCTCAGAGAAGTCAGGGGGAATTCTTCGCCAGTTGATCTCTCTAAGGTACAATGAGAGGTATGGAAAACCAGTTGGAGTTCTAACATTTATCTTCTAACATTTTGTCCCCCTTTGTGTGAAATGCCTGAAGAAACTCTGGCCAATTCTAGGTAGCAAAGAACAAATAAATTGAGGATAATCCTAGAGACAAAGCACTTAAGTAGCCTTTGTAAGTTTTATTCAAATTGTACAGGTGTTTGCTCCCCAAAAGAAATACTTTAAAGAGGCCTTAACCAGGTCTCTGTTTGGCAGCAGAATTTTATGACTCTCAGTATTTGCATGGTCAATTAATCCCTTAAAGTGATGACTAGTAGGCAATTTATTTGGACGGTATAAGAGGCTAATTGGTAATATTGTTACACAAAATCTTGTGGGCAAAAATTATGCCTGTCTTTTAAAAAATGTGCCTTTGGTATTTGAAGGGAGAGCTCTAGTGCCTTGGGCCTCAGAGGAATTCAGCCTGCTGATGTCAGAATTAATGAAGAGTATGGAAACTTAAGTGTAGGATGGATGGAGTGAAAATGCATTAAAGATTAATGACATTAGACTAGTGGGAGAGCCACATTTTCTGGTGATCAAAGACTCTGAGGCTTTCATCTGAAGTGCCTGGAAGAATGTTGAACATCTTGGAATTTGTCATATAGCCTTTGGTTAAATCTTATCAGCCTGCTATTCAGTAAGGTGCTCTGAGAAATATCCCCCTACCCTAAAGCTCTGATCTGTTCATTCATTCAACAAATGTTTTGAGAATCTACTCTGTGCCAGGCACCCTTAAAAAACCTGAACATGGTGATGAAGCAAACACATACATTGCCATCCAATGTAGTGACATGGACACATTTTCTTAAATAATGGAATGAGAACACATTTACATTCTGAGGCTGAGTAATTACATTTCTTGTAATATTCTGTATTAGGATAACAAGAAATCCTCCAGTTGTAAAATATTCCAAACATTGGATTAAATATAATAAAGAAATATTTGAATGTGGGAAAAAGTCAAGGAAATTCTCAGAAGCTAGAAGAAAAAACCCTTAAAACAAGAGAGGAGTGTATGTGCTGCAGTTCTGGTTGCTCATGTGCAGAGCAAGAGGGGAAGCCTCTCACAGGTAGCACATAAAAGGCAGCAGTTCACCTAGAGTGTGAATCTGCAGACACATAGAACAGTAGAATTTAAGCCCCACAACTAAGGTAATGTTCTGAAGGAAAACAAGATGGTGCTCTGAGAACATCCAGCTCAATAATCTGGCTACAGTTGGCCAGCATGTGTTATGGAAGCTTCTCTGGAGACACCGTGCTTGGAGTGGGGTGTGAAGGCTGAGTTGGACTGGTACAATGTAGGCCACAGGTAAGCAGTCCTCACAGAAAGATGACCCTTTGAAAAGTTGTGTGGGCCAGAGTGGTCATGGTTGTATGGGAAGAGTGGAAAACCATACTGTGGCTGCAGGGAGCATAACACAGGGAAATCGGTGCAGTTCCCTGCTGGAAAGCTAAGCTCCTAAAGGTTCCATCTTTATAGGCAGGATTTTTATCCACATCTGAAAAGCAGTGGACAACTACTGAGGGTTTTAAACAGTGTCATAACATTAGGATAGTTATTTTAAAACCTCCTTTTGCCACTTTGTATAGTAGGGAGTACAGCAGGGGAAGAGGGGGAAATGATCCTGGCAGAGAATACATGGCTTAAACCCTGGTGGGGGACCAGAGCATCATGAACAGAACATCATGAATTGCAGGGGTGGAGGGGAGAGAGCCCCCAAAGAAGGTTGTAAGACTTTGTCCAGGTCTTTGATTTTATGTCTGATGTTTAAAAAAAAAGTAGACAGAACACTTCACTCTGGCATGAGCAGGAAACCTGTGCAAGTGCATGGATTTTTCTAGTTGAAGCATTTAGACACAAAACATGAAATACAGAATAACAAAAATAGCAAAACAAACCACCATGACCATCAAAAATTTGTTTTTACAGGGACACCTGGGTGACTCAGTCAGTTGATCCTCTTGACTCTTTGGTTTCGGCTCTGGTTGTGATCTCAGGGTTTTCGGATAGAGCCCTGTGGGCTCTGTGCTGGGTGTGGTGGCTGCTTGGGATTTTCTCTCTCTCTTTTCCTCTGCCCCCCACCCCTAGCTCACAAGCTATCTCTAAAACAAAAATGGTTTTTGTTTTCATGGAATGAAGGATAAAAGTTTATTTGCATTAAGTTTGAGAGGAGAAGTGTTTGTAGAATGTAGCTATAAATTGATATCAGGATGAATGCATAGCAATTAAAAAAAAAATAATTCGTCCACCCCACCCTAATTTCTCACCATTGCACCACCATGAACCATTTTTCCTCTGGCTGCATCTCTTTCCCTAATGACTAAAATCCTTCCCCTCCTTCTTTCCATGTTTTTATTTGGAAAACTTTTATTTCTTTCAGATTTTAACTTAACAACAAAAATTAACACCATTGTCAAGTTATGTCTCATGGCTGTGCTAAGCACTTCTAGGCAGACAATTTTTTTAGTTCTTACAGTGACTGTGAGGTAGATGCCTACATTCCCATTTGCAGATGAGAAAGCAGACTCGAGTAAGCCAAATTACATGGTAAAAGGTCCAATAGTTAGTAACGGTAGAACAAGGATTTAAACCCAAGCATTCCACACACAGAACAAACAAAGAGTTGATTCAGGCAACTTTAAATTGATTATGTGTCACCTGGGATCTTGTTAAAATGCAAATTCTGATTTTTTGGCTTCCAATTTTGTTGATCTGTGGGCCCCACTTTGAGTAGCACTAGTGTATGAGAGGAATTCTGTGAATATTTATTAAATGAAGCCATGAATGAAATAATTCAAGGAAAGATGTGTATGTTAATGATTTATTTGTTTGGAGATCCAATTTTTGCTTTGCATTTACAGTTGTTTGAGTAGTAATTTTTCAGTTAAATATTGATTGAGCACCTGCTATGGATGAGGCACCATGGAAGATGCACACATGAATGAGATGTGACCTCTCTTCTGGGCTGAAAGCCCGGGATGGCACTGTTCGGCAGGCAAGGACTCTGGCTCAGCACAAGGTTCCTGGAGTACACTCACTCCCAGCCAGCTTTCTGTACTGCTAGTCATCACGAAACTAACTACCAGTGCCAATCTTGGTGCTAAGAAGTATTTTACATGTGCCATTTCACTTGTTTCCTTCAACATCCCTAAACTCTAGATACTACTGCTTTTCCCCTTTTGCACATGGAAAAGCTGTGGCAGAGAGCAGTTAAGTAGTTTACCCAGATACACAGCAAGACTGCTGACTGGAATCAAAGTGGTTCTAATTCCAGAGCCCCATTTCTTTATCATTATGTTCTTGGCATCTGGAACCACAAGCAGCAAATATAGAGAGTTAAAATGTAAAATAAAGAATATTCTATAAAAAACACTGGAATTTTCAGATAGGTAGAGATTTCCTTTTGTCAGTCTTGCTTCATATTTTTTCAATGTAAAAGAAAGAAAACATTACAGGTAATGTTGACATTCTCTTTACCACTCGATATTCCCATTTCCTCTCCCACCATCTTCTAAGTTAGGGAGGCATACTTCGAGTCATTGTTTTCTATTTCTGGACTTTTTTTTTTTCTATTTTCTGTTTTATATTTCCTTACAATATATTTGGTATTCAAAATATTCAGAAATTACAATGTGCTGTACTACATTTTTTTCACCTGTCGTATTTTTGATAGCTGGGTGTGTTGCATGATAGCCTTTTCATTATAAACTCTACTGCATTCCATCTTAATTATCTATTCCACTATTGGTGGATGTTTAGGTGTTTTTTACAATACAATTTCTTGAATGCTGGTGTAAACATTCTCAAACAGTCCTCTGGGAAACAAGCGCAAGAATTTTGTAGGGAATATACCTAGGAATGGAGCTGTTGGGTTGTAGATTATGTCCTTCATAGAAGTTATTGGTAGGTTGCCAAATTATACTCAAAAGTGGTTATAGCAGCTCAGTTCCTTCCAGAAGCATACACTGTTATCAACCTTTATGAGGTCAGACATTTTTCCCCCTATTTGAGAGTATGATATGAAATGATATGCTATTACTATTTTAATTTGCAGGATTTGGTTGCTAGTTGAGCTCTGTGTGTGTGTGTGTGTGTGTGTGTGTGTGTGTGTATGAGAGACTACTGGGTTTCTACTTTACCTGCTTATATCACTGGCTTATTTTTTTCTAACTAATTTGTGGAAGATTTTACCTGTTCTGAATACTGTTTCCTATTTATGTATGCATTACAAATATCTCTGTGTATTCCTTTGCTTCTTTATATTAATCTTACACTATAAGTTGATGCTTTTCATTTTAGCAAATTTTGTTTTTTCTTTTGTGAATTGTACTTTTCCTTTATTCAAGTCTTCTTTGGTAGAGGCAGCATTGCAGAATGTGTTTAGGAGCTTTGTTTCTGGAGCCAGCCTGCCTGAAATGGGTTATCACCTCCTATCCTATCCATCCTATCATTCACGAAGACCTTCAATACATTGTTGAACAGTAGAGGTGATTGGAAGAGGTGGGGTCAGTGGAGTTCTTTGTGAAGTAGCAGCACTGTCATGACTGGGAATTAGAGAATTCCTTTTTAGGTCTGCTCTCCCTAGCAATCACTGAAGTAAGGATAGCTTTTGTTGCTAGTACCATATCCTCATATGGATTTTGGTCAAGTGATAGTTTGCAGGGAGTAGTCATATTATATGTGAGGATAGCAGACTCAAGTCTGAAATGCCATAAACTATTTTAGGTCTACCACTAATCTGCTGTTTGATTTCATATGCTTTTTGTTTTTGTTTTAGTTGTCATTTTATTTATCAATGTCCCTCACTAGATTCATGAGGATAATGCCCAAGTCAATATTATTCTAAATATTATTTTAGAACAATATTGTTCTAAAACCTAAACTAGTATATCTGGCATTTTTAAGGTAGATATTTAGTAGATCCTAGAAAGATTAAATTAACGATCTCACTTTACCTCTCTGTTTAATAATATCTGTAAAAATATCTGAACTTGCTCTACCTTCCACAATGAGTTGTGAAGATTAAAGCAAATCATGTGCTTTGAAAAGCTACCCACAGTTCATGCCAGCCACAGTTCATGGTAGATAGTAGCAGGCAAGGAATCACAAGAAGGTGGTATGTTTACCTGTTTCCAGCACTATAATTTGAAATCTATGAGAATAGGAATCTTGTCTGACTTGTTTGTGGCTGTGACCCAGGCCCCTGGGATCCCGCCTGGAACAGATATTTGTTGGATAAATGGAGTATAGTAGACTTTAATCAGGATATCTTTAGTAGACTCAGAGAAAGTAAAGGAAACTCTAAAGTTGAATTTAATAGTCTGCTGTGAGAACGTATATATGAGTGACAGCGTATATGGGAAAAGTAGAAAAGAAGAAAGTAGAAGAAAAAAATGGATGTGAAAACTGTAAATGCGAATGAAGGAGACATTGTCTAGGATGTAAGAAAACCCTAGACTGAAAAGGTCAATTCGATGTTTGGGGTTGTCTTTCAAACTGAACAAGATCGATTAAATGACCAATCTGATTGCATAAAATTTGTCGTTAAGATGGTAAGGGAACCACAATTTAACTGTAAATGCTTGATTTAGTATTTGTAAGTCTATGAAGAGAGATGAGAGCCAGAAGTCTGCAGCTCTCTGACCTTTTGCATTTTGCAGAAGTGCTTTAAGAGTTGGATAGTTGCCTATGCTCTGAAAACAAAAATAATGTATCCTGAAGAACTTTGAATTTATACTTGGATTCTGTCTATCCTAACATTCTCTGTATTCTCATAAAAGGGGCTTTAGTGGGCATCTGTTGTTTTGTTTGCCTTGCATCTATTTCTTTTCTTCTCTTCTCTCTTCTCCTTTCTTCTTCTCCTTTCTTCTTCCTTCTTCTTCTTCTTCTTCTTCTTCTTCTTCTTCTTCTTCTTCTTCTTCTTCTTCTTCTTCTTCTTCTTCTTCTTCTTTTCTCTCTCTCTCTTCTTTTCTCTCCTAACAGTATCCCAGTTTGTTCTGGGAAATAACTTCCTGGTCTCATTCATTTGATTTGTGTTAGGATGGACTACTTTTCTATTTCCAGGCACAGCATTCCAGGGTCCAGGGGTGACACAGGCCAGGGAAGTCAACATAGACCATTTTTCTGGTCACAGTGCTTGACTCAGAGATGGAGCACAAAACCTGAGATAGGCAAAGAACCTCAATGTTGGGACTTTGGATCTAATTGTTGTGAAGGGGAAGTCATCCTTCAACTATGGCTGCTGCAGTGACTGTTATTCAAAAGAAAGAAAATGGGACCCCTGGGTGACTCAATGGTTGAGCATCTGTATTCAGCTCAGGGCATGGTCCTGGGGTACTGGGATCAAGTCCCACATGGAGTCCCACATCGGGTTCCCGCAGGGAGCCTGCTTCTCCCTCTGCTTATGTCTCTGCCTCTGTGTGTCTCTCATAAATAAATAAATAAAATATTAAAAAAAAAAGAAACGGAGAGAGAGAGAGCGAGAGCGAGAGCTAAAGAGAGAGAGAGAGAGAGAGAAAGAAGCTGCCCCAAAGAAGAGGACCCAAAGAAAATGAAGAAAATAGAGAAAAACTGAATCCTGATGATATTGAGCATCTGAATCCTTTCTTACTTGAAGCCCTTCTAGTCATTTCAGTCAGGTCAGCCAGGAAGTTCCTACTTCATTGAATTTCAGTGGGGGTTCATTTGCAATTCAGAAGAGTCTTGATTAATATATTTTGATTTTTAAAAAAACTTTTCAATGGAAATGACTCTAGAGAGCAAAGTCTTCAGACCTGGGCTAGTTGAAAGTCAGGAGGATAAATCATACACCTTTTTCTAGGTAATCAGTTACTGAAAATGCATATTTAGAAAAGTAACTTCTCATTGGTGTTTGTGTATCTGTAGCTAGAGGTAAGTGCATATCTATAGCTAGAAATAGATGATCATGAGGTTATTTCCAGGTCAAAAATTTTAAATTCTGAGACAGCTTTTCTTGTAATGACCTCATGATTTCTCTTACATTTGCTGAAAGTTTCTGAGACCAAGGCCACCTCTTATAAAGTTCCAGAATATACCCTGCCATTCATCCTCCCATCTCTTATCTCTGCTTAAGTTTCCTAATGCTATGATAACAGAAGGAGGCACTGTCACTGTGATGGTGATGATGATGATGATGATGATAATGATGATGATGGTGATGATGAAAGTAGCTACCATTTTGAATCCTCACAATACCAAGAACTTCACATAAGCCATTTACCTTAATCTTTCCAAGAACCCAGTGTGGGAGGAATAAACATGCAATATGTAATCATTGATCCAGCATAAGAATCTTGGGTTTGTTCAGTTTAACTTTATCCCACCTGTCCTGAAAGCAGAGATAGCCTCTCCATCATTACCCTAATTAGTGTTCAAAGAGGTGCCTAAGAAATTGAGAGGTATATTCATGAAGTGTCACTGGGCCAAATGAGTTGAAATCTCCCAAGTCTTTTACCACAGATACATATCACTCCTCCTGGGTGTTTATAGGTGATGCTGTGTTCTTTTGGCTTTCAAGGGAAGATCACCTGACAGGTTCTTCCTTCAGTGATGGCTGAGCAATTAGGAATGAAGGTGATAGATTATCTATATGATCCACTAGTCTATGTGACAATGACATTCCAAGTGATCCTTCCATCAATTTGCATATCTAGATCTTCCTGGGTAAATGATATTCAATCTTTTAAGGCAGCTGTCCCTAGGATCAAATTCTAATCTCCCAGAGCTTTTAAAAAAATTTTAAGTAATTCTTCCACTTTCCTTTGATCTCTCTGCTTCCTCCTCCTTCTCCATGTTCTTATTCTTTCCACAAATGTTTTCTCTTCTTATTCTTTCACATTGACAGGAAAGAGTCAAACTCACAGTACAAATTATTAGCAACCAAAAACCAAGATGTCTTTTCTTCAAAATCAAGAACATAAACTTGAACCCAAGTGAGAAGGTGAAAGGACATTCTTAGAATTAATCTTCCAATTTCATAAAAAATGAAAAGAAAAAAGAGTTGACTTTCCTTATTAAAATATTACACATGTTCTTATTCTAAGACCATTTCAATCCTCATTTTACAGATTAGGAAACTGAGGCTCAGAGAATTTAAGTAATGAGTCAAAGAGTTAAGAAGCTATGGAGTCAAATCTAGATGATGCTGAGAATCAAATCCTTCTATTATCCACTGAGCTTTCAGGAAGTGAGATGATATATTTTGAGAGAATGATCTTAAAAAAATGTTACAAATAATGGCTTTTCAAAAAGATTCTCTTTTCCACAGGTTGTTAGGGAAAGAGCCAACACAACATTTAGAAGTCCATGTAAATCTCTAAAATGTATATAGCCAATGCATAATAGTCCTTCATCGTGAACATTGTTCTCTGAAATTTGTAGTTTATAGACAAACCCCCAGGAATTTGTTTCTGTTCTCAGTTTAAAAAGGACTTTTGATATGGTCTGTATGTAACTTTACTGATTAAACTTTGCAACCAAAACCCATTTATAATGCCTTCATAGCTTTATTTCTCAATAGCTACTAGGCTATGTAATTAACTATTTTAAATAATTTTAGTCCTTATATAATAGACATGAACATACTACTTTATGATCCTGTAGAAAATGGAAATAATTCTTTACATATAAACTGCTATTGGCTTTTCACATTTCCCATGCAAATTTTTGGTGAATAGAAAATTTCTCCTCATCAGTTCTTGGTATGTCTTTCTGTTTCATTTCATATGTCAGAATATAGGGGGAAAAGGGTGTGTATTTAATATCATAAGAGAATATGGCCACATCCAAAGTAAAATAGTTAATTATTTATGCAAGGTTAAACTTGCAAATGAATGACTTACAAACCTGATAGTGAACCTGCTTTTGATTAGCAATATTTAACTATAGAAACTGGATGTCACTTTGTAGTGAAAGTCTGACTTTCAAAATAAGGAAGTGCCTGATATCTTGTTACATAACTACATGTCTTTGCTAACTGGTATAAATTGTCACTTCTAAGTTACTAATATTTTTTCTGTCATACATTTTCTTTTATGACCTGAGAACTAAGGTATTGGATGGATGGAAGTGCAAATGTTTCATACTGCAGCTTGATGTAAATAGTCTATCAGTTGCTGTACACTGGATGTTAGAAATAGTATGGATATAATGTGTCAGGTTCAACCTGCTGGACTCCAGGTAATATTAGAAATGCTTCTCCATATTCTTTACATAAAGAGTGAGAAGGGTTTTGTTTTGTCTTGTTTTACTTCAAGTTTGTCATAAAAGATCCCTTATGATATAATGGTTGTACCAAAGTCGAGAGAGAACTAATGTGAAAAATGCCAAAATGAAAATGAAAATCTAATGTGACAAGCCAGAAAGGTGGAGGATTCCCTTAAGATTAATTCTGGTAACAACAGAGGTCAAGAGGAATAAAAACAATCCAATGATGATATCAGGATGATTTGGATTAAAATCTACTCAGGATGGGAGAACAAGAAATAGAAGTCTTAGGTGACAACAAGCACTGCTTATGTAATGTAATTGCTTAAATAGATATTGCAATCATAGATACAGGCTTTAAGCCACTACATACAGTATTGTCAGGTTATATTTAGAACGTAAACTCCTTTCCCAAGGCAGTATTGGCAGCTGGGAGTAGTCTAAAATTCTAGAGTGGCTTTATCCAAGGAGGACCTGGGAATGTGGTCCTCCACATTGCAGTGATGCAAAGACCATGTTTTCTTCTCCTATAGCCTGCTGATATTTCAAACTCAATATGTTATAAATGGAATTGAATATCATTCTCCCTCAAACTTGCCTCTTCTTAGGCATCCTCTATGAAGTTGTAAAGGGAAACACAGTTGCTGGGATGAAAAGGGATAATGTACCCCTTAGCTTTGAGCCTGGCATATAGTAAGCTCTCTGTAAAGGTAGCTTTGTAGAGAGCTTAAAGGTATAATGATTACTATGTATCACTTCATTTACTCCTTTAATAACTTCTTAGGTAAATACTACTATCACTTCCATCTTCAGATGAGAAAACTGAGTGTCACAGAAGTCAGGTGAGTGAACCAAGACAGTGGTTTGTAGGCTTCAGACTAGGTGGCAAGTTGAGGTCTCTCTGACCTCAGAGAAAGCATGTTGTGTTAACCAATAACCTTCACTTCTTCTCAAGAGTGTCTAATATGATTGGATAAAGACAATGAGTGGGTAGAGGTTATGATTCTCACATTTTTTCTAGCTGGTCCAACAGACTGCTTTACTTTGGGTTTTTAAAGCTTCCAACAACACTCTGTCACACCTTGAATGTTCTTCTCAACTGGAGAGAGAGAGAGAATTGCATTCTCTATTAAGTTGGAAACATGGCCATATTCTATTTTCTGAGTGAACTTTTTAGCACTTCAAAAATGTGAAGTACAAAAAAAAAAAAAAAATGTGAAGTACAGTTTAATGGTGTTCTGGCTGTCACTGGAATTAAAAGTCGAGTGCTATTGTGTGCTGGGTTTTGTCCCCCCTTTGGCTGATATTTAGAGAAGTAATTATTCTACTCGAGGGTTGCAAGGATGTGTGTACCCTGAAACAAACAATAAAGATAGACCTCTTGAGGGGTGCCATGGATTATTTATTTCCCTTTAATATTCTTAACTGAGAACAACTCACTGCCTACGTTTGTTGACCCACTATAACTTTTTCCTTAATAGAAAGGTAAAAAGACCTTAGATCTAACTCTCCCAAATTTATATCATCACTAAATCACACAGTAAACAACAAAAAAATATCTTCTGGTCCTTAAGGTTGCCAACATGGGGGAGGAAAATCAGAGTTAGCTATTGCCTGGCACTGATTAAACACCCTCAAAATGGTCATTCTCCAAAGAGGTTCATGGGGTAGACCAAACAGATTCACAATTGCCCAATGAGGAATATACTCAAAGAATATATATTCTTTGTCCTCTCCTTTTGGCCATACCAAGGCATACCAAGGGAGACATCTTTCCTCTGTTTAGATTTTTTTTTTAATTAAACTTTTATTTATTTATGATAGGCACACAGTGAGAGAGAGGCAGAGACACAGGCAGAGGGAGAAGCAGGCTCCATGCACCGGGAGCCCGACGTGGGATTCGCTCCCAGGTCTCCAGGATCGCGCCCTGGGCCAAAGGCAGGCGCCAAACCGCTGCGCCACCCAGGGATCCCTGTTTAGATTTTCTAAGCAATTATTGCTTGTATTTTGCCAGTTGAGGTTTGGTGATTGTTGTCATTGTTTCTCTCACTGCTTTCTTCCCTTTTATCACATGGGTTAAACAGTCATTATGAGCTAGGTTCCTGCAGGGGAACGGGGGTGGATAAGAGGCACAGATCCTGGCCTTGAGGCGTGAACCAACTAGAATTCATTCTTCCGTATTATTAACACAACTCCTGGTTTGAGACATTCAGGAGATGTTTAGGAGACACTGGTTAAATTGATATGCTTAAGAATGAGGCAAGAAGGTGATGAAGCATTTATTTCTGAATTATCTACACCTGTGGCATATGGAACAGGAGCAGCAGCAGTTTTAACTCCTAAGTTGGGAATACTGTGTTCTGGGAGACATGAGTCATATAGGTAAGAATGGATAATGGGAATTGAGCTATAAGATGGCAAGGAGTTGTGGGACTTGTGGTAACTAAGGACGGCACACTGCCTCTAAAAGTATCCAGATTCAAATCTCTGAAAACAAAACAAAACAGAACAAAACAGTGCCAACAGGCTTGTAGTCTGCTGGTTGATGGGCTCTGATTAAAGAGAAACTGGGGCAAGTTTAGAGGAAAGTATCATGAATATCAGGGGTTTAATCCTATCTAATGGGCAATTCTTGAGCTAGATGCTTTGTCCTATGTAAGTGAGATCTCAAATTCTATACTATTGAATAGTATCTTCTATCTCAGATATCCCTCTATATTTGAGATAGAAGATACTATTTTCTTCAGACATCTTAAGGACAGACCAGAGTGGCATATGACTTAGTGTCTAAGGCTAGTATCTGGAACTCAGAGGGAGAGAGAGGTTTTGCTTGAATAAATTTGCTTGTGTTTTGCAATGGATTTTGTTGAATAATGAATTCCTGTCACTGACAGTGTTAAGACTTAGCATGAAGAACTTACAGCTGGCATGTTGAAGAGGGGTTGAAATAGAGGATATTTATGATCTTTGTCAGTTTTTCTAATTAGTGATTCCATGAAGGTCAAGGTGCAGAGAGACATTCTATGTACATGGATAAGTGTGAGCATCTTTTTTGCAAACAATTCTTCACAGATGGAGTAGATGAGCACTTTGTCCGCCATGTCAGTGGACATGGGTGTGTACTGGACATGTACTGAGTGAAGGTACAGATGCCTTCAATGTTAGGGACCTTTCAAATCTCAAGTTGGACATGTGTAGACCACTGGAAAAGTATTATGTACCTCATAGCTTAACTGTCATCAGTACTGATGAATATTTAGAAAACACATTCACTCTATTATTAAGTAAAGAACACCTTTAAAGTCTAGAGAAAAAGAAATTAATAGGTCATCTGTCTAGTGAATTAGGTATATATCCTAGCATAGCAAATTACCCTAAACCATTGTGGCTTACAATAATAATGATCATTTATTATTTCATGACTTCTGTGTTTCTAAAACCCTCTGAGTAGCCTGGCTGAGCACTTCTGATTCAAGGCATCTCATGAGGTCATAATCAACATCTCAGCATTGGTAGGCTTGACTGAGTCTGGAAGATTTGCTTCCAAAGTGACTTACTCACATGGCTGGCAAGTTGGTGCTAGTTATCAGTGAGAAACCTCGGTTCCTTCTACTTGGCCTTCTACACAGGTCTGTTTCAGTGTTTTCATAATGATTAACTACTTTCCCTAGACTGACAGATCTAAAAGAAAGCAAGGCAGAAGCCACAGCATCTTTATTGACCTCAGAAGTCACACTCCTTTGTTTTGTAATAGCCTATTGGTTTTACAGGCCAGTCCTATTCATTGTGGGAGGGACACAAGGTCATAGAGAAAGCAGGAATCACTAAGGACTATCGTTGGAGGCTGGCTGCTACCTCTCATCAGCCCCACTTTTGTGGATTTATGTCTCAAATATTCATCCACATTTGAAGTATCTTAGTCAAGGAAAGTTTCATCACAACTCTCTGTTAGGGTTTTGGAGTTTTTTGTTTGTTTGTTTGAGTTTTTCATTCTCAAGTCACTCATAAGGGTATTTCAAAAGACAGCCTGACAGCTTCCATCTTGGATCTCTTGGAGTGCAATTCCTCATACAGTCTTTTGTGATTAACAAGCAAAAGACAAATGAGTTGGGGAAAAACTCCTAAAAGAAGATATTGAACAATCTATTATTACTGGTATTTTGTTTGAAATTTTTAACTAAGGTTGAAAGTTTTTCAGTCCTTGCAACTTCTGGTATTTATATATATTTTATATATAGAATAGAGAGATATATTAATGGGTTATCCAACTAGTGAATTATACTTATGAATATGAAACTCATATTGTCCTTCATTGGCTTCTGACATTTAATGTACTGTTCAAATCCTGACCAACTTTACTATTTTCTCAGTAAGAGAGTCATAAAGGGAAGGTTTTATTGAGTCCATTCCATCAGCTTTTTGATGGGTTTACTAAACTTATCAAAGAATTGCTGTGTCAGAATATATCACTTTTTAAAAATAGGTGCTTGGATGAGATATTTTTGTTTTCCTGGTTACAATTTTGCAGTACTGTTGGTTGCTAATTTTTTTTTTTCTCTTCTACCACAGATTGTTATAGTATTTAACGTTTATGTGTTCTCTCTTAGTACCAACTGGGGCCATGGCCAAAATTCTGATTGAGAGTGGGTGGTGGGGTTGGAAACTATATATATGATGGCTGAACAGCTGTGATAATCTATGTTTTTGAGGCAATAATCATGAATAATGCAAACTTAGCTATTAAAATAGAATGGGGGATGACATCTTGTTGGGTGGGAATTTTAAGGAAAAGTTATAGTTTTAGAGTTATAATGATAATACCTATGGCTAGGTGTCAACATTATTACTCACTGTGCACTCAGCTTGAGGATAAAAATGTAACATCTTTAATTTAACTCCTGAAGAACAAGTGACAGAAAATCCATATGATGTCTTCTTTGAAAGGTCTTTCCTAAATTGGGTCAATGCTCTTGCTGAATGTTCCCATAGCTCCTTGTATTTATCTACTGTTAGCAGCTATGATGACTCATTGACTCCTTGGTATCTCTCACAAGAACATTGACTCAATGAGACAGGGTCACTATTAAATTCCCAGCTACTTTTTCCTTTTGGGTAGCAACATAGCCAACCAGAAAGCCACAGGCTTACTGAGTAGAGAGTTTCTTTTCCTCAATATTTCCACCACAAGTACCAGGCACCTAAGCACTTCACTTTGACGAGACCATCTGTAGTCACATGTTCTCTAAGCAATTCACTCATTAGGGGTACAGGAATATAGTAATTGACATGAGCTGTCTAAAAAGACCTGCTAAGGATGTGGAACTTGAAGCCTTTGGCTACTGACTTGGCTTAGATAAGAAGAGAGAAGGGGGGAAAGCATCCCAACCAGGCAAACTGTAGAAGCAAAGAAAAAGAAAGGATATGGAGAAACCAAAGAGGCAAGTAACTGGTGGAAGTAGCATTTGAACCCCATTTTTTTAAACATAAATAACTCAACTTACCATCATGCCACATTGCTCTCTTATAAATGCTATTTTATGCCATTCTTTACACCTTTATATACTAAGGCAATTTCAAACACTGGGTAGGGTAAGACATCTCCAACCATCTGGAGAAGGCAGAAGGAGTTGATGTTTTTAGCACTACATATATTGGTTGAGCAGATTTTACCCACCTGGGTGATAAACTTAGGTATAACAATAAAGCTGCTAAAGCAACAAAAGAAAGATAACAAGTGACTTAATGTGATTTCTGAAAATAGAAAGCAGATATATTAATCTATAAAGACAACAATTTTCCTGAAATGAATCTTAACGCAGAAATTAACCTAAGGTTCTTACACAAAAGATATTGAGACAAAGTAGTATGCCATTGCTTAATCCATTGCTGTTCAAAGATTCAAATGTTATTGGTTCTTTGGCTATACAGTGTCCACAACAGATATAAGTAACAGGTATCTCACATTTCATTTTCACTAAGTGATCATATGCCTTTCAACCCCTCACTTCCATAATGCTGGTATTCTTTCTGTCTTTCTCAAACACAAACACATGTGGTGTTCATACATGTGCAAAAGCAGAACACCCAACCTCTCCAGACAAGTGAAATATTACATGATGCCTGATGTATTTAAAAGAACATTCTATGAAAAAAAAAAAAAAAAAGAACATTCTATGTTGGTGTTTTTGCACTTAGGTCATTTTCCCTGTTGAAATTTTAAATGCATGCAAAATATCATTAAGTAGTTCAAAATATGATTTATAATTAATTGCCACTAAGATTTACTGTAAGCCTTACTATGTGTCAGCCCTGGTGCCAAGCACTTTACAAGTGTAATCTAATTTAACTGACCAGTATTTGTATGAATTAATATTGGTCTGGATAGAGTAGAGGCAATTTATTCACCTTCTTTCTTGGAATCCACATTAGAAGCAAGGTCATTACTTCCTTATCTCCCTGTTGAATTAAACTAAGAGTCTAGGACATTGGTTTGTGTTTCCTCCCCAGATCCATATCATTCAGGATCTGTCTGCAACTATGAGCAAGGTGGCTGTGAGTTTCTGTCCCTGCCAGATGTTTCAGGCCATACTTTGAGGCAGAGAAATGTGTCCAGAGGAGCAGTCACCACTTGTACTTATGCCCTTGTCTTCGGCAGATCAAAGTAGCTTTATTGAGCAGTTGGGAAATGTTGGGGATGTGCTCTTGTTGGGATAGTGGGTAGGGGCCCTCTCTTAACACAATGGTTAAAAAAAACAACAACAAATAAATTTTGTTTACACCTTAGTCCCAAGATTTAAAAGACCCAAATACTCAAACTTTCTAAATTGTAAATATTTAGGTAATAAGTGGTAAATAAATTCCCTAGAGTAAACTGGCCAAATTTGAAACACTGGGTTTCTACTTAGTAAATAATTCTTATGCTGAAACACAAATTCCCATTTCCCAACTGCCAGTGAGACCTCAGAACCATAACCATCCTTAATTTGTTTATGTTTTTGTGGGTTAATTGCAATAAGGTACTGTGGTATGGATTTTGTTTTAATATTGACACGGTAGCCTCAATTGAAATAATTTCATCATTCTATTTGGTCAGATATATTTCCAGTTATATTACATAAATGTTAGATCTCTGAGTATAGTGATGGTATGCTAAATGTTCATCAAATAAAAGAAGTTAAAAAAAAAAACCCAAAGAACTACCAGTCTGGGATTTTCACCTAGAAACATAATAATCAAGTTCTATGACTTGGCTTGCTCCACAGGAAGGTGGAATCACTTCTGGCCAGCTGTTGCTTCTGCAACATCTTGGCTGTCACTGGCAGGAGAAAATGCTTTTCCTTCCCTCAGGCAGAAAAGAATTTGGAATTTGGGGAAGCATTGAGGAAAAGGTCAAGCCTGATGGGAAAGGGCATATGAAGCAGCTGGTGAATGCTACTTTTGCTCCTATGAATCGCTGGCTACTTCGTATTTTAGAAAACATCTTTAAAAATCTCTGAAGTTTCCATACAAGTATTGGGCATTGTTATTCAAAATTCACATTGTAAGCCATGTGCTGATGGCCTCAAAAGTTCGTAACAGATAACAACTTCAACTTTCTCAGATAAGGTGGAAGAATGAGTCACTTAGCTAGTGAATGAACCTAGCTAACTGTCCAGCTTCAAGATCACAATGGGGCTGTGATATTTGACTGTTTCTTATATTTAGTAATACTTACCAACTGGTAAAACCATAACAGCAATGTTGTTTCTTTGGGAAATGGCTCCCAGGTGAAGGTGAATTGGTGTAAAGATTGAAAAGTGGGTAATTGGTGAAGTGAGGATATTCAGAGGAACCATGTTTCTTGATGTGATTAAAAAGGAAGCAGTCACCCTGTATTCATTAGCTTGAGCATCTGTGATGATCTCATTATGTATTTTGTTCTCATCATCAGGACATGGATGTCATTTAATGTGTGTGCTTTAGTAGACAGTTTTATTTTAGTGTAAATAACAATATGCTTAGTGGACTCATCACCATTTGGGATGTGACAAAATAAATAAAAAAATGACTTAGCCTTCAATGATCCTCATCTTTTAAACACTTACCAAACTTGTCACCGGTGTCTTTACCCAACTATGACACTTTATATTTTCCAGAATTAAAATTAGAGGGAGAGTTAAAAGGGAAAAAAAGAAGAAAGAATCAACGCAGTGCTGGTTAGAAGCCAACCTTGCACCTACAGACAAAGAAATAAAGACAGAGATGACATCATTGAAAATGAATAAAGACTTTCAAAAAGTCTCTTCTTCATAAAAGCAATGAGAAAACTGGAAAACATTATCCAAATCAACTTTTTCAGAACTGTGGAAATAAACAAAGGCTTGCAGCAATCTAGGGAATGTTCTGAATAGAAAGGTAAATCTTCACAAGAAGAGTGAGTTTTGTTACATTTTAACTTGCTCTATTCCCATCTCCCTCTCTATAGCTCCACAATAACATGAAAACCAACAGACCACAATCTTGGTGAAAGAATAAGGGGACAGAATGTGGCTGAAGCTGCTTCAAAGCCACATTCCTGAAGAACTGTCATTGTTTCACCTCTGATGGTTCCTAGGATGACCCCAGTTATAAAGCTGTCTTTATTTGAACTGACTTACAGCGTTTGCACTGAAGAAAGCCTTAGTGAGGAAAGACTTTTTCCAGGGACATCTGTCAAAAAATGTGTAGGGGCGATTGTTTAACCTTGTGGTTTCCTGAGGCAATGGACAACAGTTGGGGCAAATAATAAGCTAAACCAAAAAAGCTTAACAGAAAGAGCTGGGAAATGAGAATTTTCTAAAAACTTTGGAAAACTCTCACGTATTTCTGGGAATTTGGAAAGCCATACACTTATGTAGGGTTGTGCACATTCCCAGGACTGCATGAATGCTCAGGAAAGACCTGAATTACATATCCTAAGCTCTCACCTCTAGCTGACCTTGACATTCTGTGCAAGCATGAAGTAAAGACTATGGTAAAGTTACCATGTGGCTGACTGAGTGTTAAGATATACTTCAACATGCAGGGGGGGTCTGGAGGGCATACTTGATTAAGTGTCTGACTCTTGATTTTGGTTCAGGTTGTGATCTCAGGGTCGTGGGATAAGAGCCCACTCTCAGGCTCTCTGCTCAGTGTGGATTTTGCCTGAGATTCTTTCTCCTTTTACCTCTGCCCCTCCTACTTGTGCATTCTCTCTCTAAAATAAATAAATAAATCTTTAAACAAAGAAAAGATGTACCCTAACATGCACATGGTGCTCCTCAGCAAAGACTAGGATGCCTATTAGTTTCAAGAGTTTAAAATCTCTGTTTAATAATTAGCAATCAAAAAAATAATAATAATAATAATTAGCAATCACCAAGCTAACTGAGCAGAAATTTCATTGATCAGATAAAGCAAAGAATATAGATTTTACAGAATTAGTTCAGAAACATCACTAGACAAACAATAATAAGCAGCAATAACAAGCCAGGGGTGGAGACTATGATTTTCAGAGTTTCCACATTATTTATTTAAATGACCAGTTTTCAACAAAAATTGAAAAATTGACACATGCAGAGAAGCCAGAATGTATAGTTCATTGACTCATATATAGCTCAGCTCCATCTCCTGATGAACAGATAAAGAAGATATATATATATATATATATATATATATACACACAGAAGATATATATACAAAAATAAAGAATATATATATATACAGATAAAGAAGATATACACACAATAGAATATTACATGGCCATAAAAAAGACAAAATCTTGCCATTTGCAACACATGATGGAGCTAGAGAATATTATGCTAAGTGAAATAAGTCAGCCAAAGAAAGACAAATACCATGTGATTTCACTTATATGTGCAATTTAAGAAACAACACAAACAATGGGAGAAAAAAGAGAGAGGCAAACCAAAAAATAGACTCTTAACTATAGGGAACAAACTGATGACTACCAGAGGGGAGATGGGTGGGGGAATGGGTTAAATTGGTGAAAGTGATTAAGGAGTACATTTGGAAAGAAAGAAAAAAAAGAAGGAAGAAAGGAAGGAAGGAAGGAAGGAAGGAAGAGCTCAAACACAGGAAAGAAGCAATTGATTAAATTCCCTGAGAAATCCCAGATATTGGACCAAGTAGATAAACATTTTATTTTTTTATTTTTTATTTTATTTATTTATTTATGATAGTCACACACACAGAGAGAGAGAGAGGCAGAGACATAGGCAGAGGGAGAAGCAGGCTCCATGCACCGGGAGCCCGACGTGGGATTCGATCCCGGGTCTCCAGGATCGCGCCCTGGGCCAAAGGCAGGCGCCAAACCGCTGCGCCACCCAGGGATCCCCCAGATAAACATTTTAAAGTGGCTATTTTAAATAAGATCAGAAAACTGAGAGAAACCATGTTTGTGAAGGTAAAGAAAATATGAGAACAACTTCTCACCAAATAGACACTATCAATAATGACATAGAGGTTATAAGTAAAGAACCAAATAGAAATCCTGAAGTTGAAAAGTGTAACTGAAATTTAAAAATTCACTGAAAGGACTCAGTGGAAGAACTGAGTAAATAGAATAAAAAATCATTGAATTTAAAGGTAGGACAACTGAGATTTTCCAGTCTGAGGAACAGAAAGGAAAAGGAAGAAAGAAAAGTCAACAGAGCTTCAGAGACACAATGGACATTCACATATATTGACAGACACACAATGGGAATCCCAGAAGGAAAGAAGTGAGTAAAAGAAAGAGTATCTAAAGAAATAGTGGCTAAAGCTTCCCAAATTTAGTGAAAAGCATTTATTTGCACATCCAAGAAACTCAATAAGAAGGATACCCTCAAAGATTCATACCTAGATAGAACATATTCAAACAGTTGAAGGCAGACACCAACAGGAAATATTAAAAGCAGCAGGAGAGAAGCGACTGCTTATTTAAAGGGATTATCAATAAGATTAATCACTGATTTCATGCCACTTCATCAGAAGGCATGTGGGCTAGGAACAGTGTGATGGTATATTCAATGTGTCCAGAGAAAAAGACTGTCAACCAATAAATCCATCAAAACTATCCTTGAAATATTAAGGAGAAATTAAGGCCCTCCAAGATAAACAAAAATTGAATTGCTATATTTAAAAATTCACTAAAAACCTAAGTGTAAGAACTAAAACTTAGAGGAAAACCCAGGCCTAAATCTTTATGACCTTGTACTAGGCAATGTTTTCTTAGTAATGACACCTAAAGGACAAGCAACCAAAGAGATAACAGATCAAAGGATACCATAAAAAAAACCAAAAACCAAAAACCAAAAACCAACCCCCAGAGTAGAATAAAATCTTGTGCACACACACCCAGACACCCAGACACACACATATACACACGCCAGATAATATACTGTTTTCTTTTATGTGTTAGCTTTTGTATGTGATATGAAGTGGTGTTAAGCTTCCTTCTTTTGCATGTGGATATTCAGTTGCCCCAGCACCATTTGTTGGAAAGACTATTCTTTACCAATGGAATTATATTGACACCCTTGTTGAAAATCAACTGGCCATAAAGGTATGAGTTCATTTCTGGATTTCTAATTCTATCCCCTTAATTTATATGTATATCCTTATGTCATTAGCACACAGTCTTGATTATTATAATCATTAAGCTTTGATATTGAGCTTCAGAGGTATTTAAGATACGGACTTGGGAGAAGTGATCATCAGTTTAACAGGAAGCTGACACAAAGACACACATTGTATCTTTACGTTTGATGCCCCAACTGGGAAATTTCCCACAATGCATTTTACAAATCGATCCATATTGAGATGGAAAGCCAGCAATGCAAATTTGTTTGACGGAATGAACAGAGAAACATCATGTGGGAGTGTGTAAAACTTGAATCACTCAAGTACCACCGCAGCATTTTTTTACTTAGACACTTAGAACTTTTTGATCATTTTTTAAATGACTTGATTCACTTAAAAGCCTAATTATTTTATTTATTTACTTATTTTGATAGCCTTGAGGTTTTTAATCTTTTTTAATACTTATCATGCCATGAATTCATAGGGAATGGGTTCCAGCAGCTCAGGCTCCTTTCCTTTGGTTCTCACAAAGTGTGCTTCTCCAAGTGGAGCAGGCTGGAGCTTCAGCTAAACCCAAGTACCTTTCCCTTCGACTTCCTTATTTTCCTGATCATTTTCCTTTACACACTTCAGGAAGCTGTCTTGGCTCTTCAAGTGCTTATTATACTTTGTGTTGGTCATTTGGCAAATTACAAAAGATGGAGGTTCTGGCCTAAAGGCAAATGCCTAATTGTTCTAAATGACTGATCTATATTAAACACATAATGTTATCTGTGAAATCCTGGGTTTTAAGTGTTAGCAATATTTCTCCTAATACATGTTAAATACATAATTATTAAAAATAAAGATTGTACTCTTAACACCTAAAACTTTTTTAGGAGCCATAAGGCATATGAATAACCAAGTTTGGGAGACACTGATGTTTACAGAGAGTCTTCTTTGGATTTATTCGGCCAGATTTCTAATTCATTATATTAGTTTTGGGATTCTTGATGAACAATGCAAAATTCAGTGACCTTATTTGAAAAATGTGAGCAAAATATGTCACCCACATTAGCTACTGAGGCCTTCATTTACCAAGGGACTTCTGGAAGACTAATCTTAGAATGGCCTACCAGAAATTACATGGCCAGGTTGTTGGTTGTCTGTTGTTGTAGATTGAATTGTGTCCCCCAAAAAGATATGTTGAAATCCTATCCCATGGTACCTATTAATGAGGTCTTATAATAGGGTGTTTCTAAATGTAATAAAGTTAAGATAAGATCATACTGGATTAGAATGGGCCCTAAATCTAATGACTGCTGTCCTTTTAAGATGAGGTAAATTTGGATTCATACACATCATGAGAATGCCATGTGACAATGGAGGCAGAGATTGGAGTGATGGTTCTGTAAGCCAAGCAACACAGGTATTGCCAGAAGCTAGAAGTATCAAGGAAGGATTCTTCTTGAGAGCCTTTGGTGAAAGCATGGCCCTATGACACCTTCATTTTAGTCTTCTATTCTCCAGGCTGAAAAAATAAATTTTGGTTATTTTAAGCCACCTTGTTTATAGAAATTTGTTACATATTTCTAGAGAATTAATACAACTATCTTTTCTTTTATATGCAAGGTAGATGAAGGTAGGGATCTCTTATTTTTGTTCACTGCTGATTTTCAGGTCCTGGACCAGTTTCTCACATTTGGCAAATACAGTTGACCCTAGAACAACCTGAGTTTAAATTGTGCAGGTTCACTTACCCGTGGATTTTTTTTCAAATAGACTCAGGGTAGTAAATGTATTTTCTCTTCTTTTATGATTTCCTTAATAACTCTCTTTCTAGCTTCCTTTATGGTAAGAATACAGTATATAATACATAAAACATTAAAAATATGTGTCGATTGATGGTTATCAGTAAGGCTTCCAGTCAGTAGTAGGCTATTAGTACTTAAGTTTTGGAGAAATCAAGAGTTATACAAGAATTTTTAACTTTATGGGGTATTAGCATCCCTACTGCCTGCATTGTTAGGGTCAGCTGTACTCAGTTCATATTTTTTTTAGTGAATGAATCATTAGACTTCTTATTGTATCCTATCCTATTATTGTATAAACCAAGCCCAAAAGAGTTTAAGAAACATGTCAAAGATTACACGGCTAGTAAATAGTGGACTTGGATTCAAATTTAGGTAATCTAATCCCAAAATATCTGTCCTTTAAACCATACTCTGCCTACTACAAAATATAGAATGGGAATCAAATGATGTCATAGAGTCCCTTGAAGCTGAGAGCTATGGTTCTCTGATAACATTTAAGCTTTTTTTTTTTTTTTAATTTTTATTTATTTATGATAGTCACACAGAGAGAGAGAGAGAGGCACAGACATAGGCAGAGGGAGAAGCAGGCTCCATGCACCGGGAGCCTGACGTGGGATTCGATCCCGGGTCTCCAAAATCGCGCCCCGGGCCAAAGGCAGGCGATAAACCGCTGTGCCACCCAGGAATCCCAACATTTAAGCTTTTTAGAGATCATTGCTAACTATCAAGTCATTGCTTGGAAAAATATTTATTGAGGTTAAGACCCTTAAAGAGAAAAGTAATAACAACTACTTTTCATTTTTTTGTTCAGTAAGCCCTTACTTTGAACCAGAGCCCATACATGTTTTACTTGATAGATCACTTCATATATTTTTATATTATCATAACAAGTTGAAATAACTATCATTTCTATTTTACATATGAAGAAACTGAAACCAAGTACAGTCGTACAACTTGTGCTGAATGTCACAACTAGGAAGTAGTCAAAAGTAGATTCAATCCAGACTTTGAGTAAAAATCTCTCTTACCTGAAATGCTTGCACCCTCCCCTGACATATTGCACCCTTTCCACAAGTCATAATTCAGCATCTTGCAGCCTAGAAAGCCTTTCTCTAAAGTCATAAATTTTATGGGGTGTTCCTTATATGTACCACTCATCTGGCACTTCTCTCTCCTCAGCAGAGTCCTAGTTCACCTCTAGAGCTACCTCATTAGCCTTCTATGCTTACACATAGCAGGTACTAATCCACATGGCTTGAACTAGTTAATGGTGTCAAGGAAGGTGCTGTGTAGGTACCTGAGCACATTTTCCAAATTTTCCATGATGACCACATTCTGAACTGTTTCAAACTACCATGTTGCTTCCAAACTTCTCAAAAGGTTTTAAATCATTCTGCTACTATTTCTTGGGGGTGCTTGTTAAAAACACATTTTACTGGATTTCATTGAATCAGAGTATCTCTGAGAGGGTTCTTCCCAAGTTCAGCATATGTTCTTCCTGTTGTCTGCAGTGTCTCCTCTCAATTTAATGACTTCATTGGAAAAATTCTCTTTGTGTTTCATGTGTTAGCTTGGATGTCCCATCTCTAAGAATGTTTATTTTCACCCAAGGCCAAAGGTAAGATGCTCCTCCTTTTCTTTTTAAATTTTATTTATTTATTCATGAGAGACACAGAGCAGGAGAGACATATGCAGAGGGAGAAGCAGGTTCCCTTTGGGGAGCCCAACGCAGTACTCGATCCCAGGACCCCAGGATCACGACTTGAGCCCTGAGCCGAAGGCAGACACTCAACCACTGAGCCACCCAGGCATCCTGATGCTCCTCCTTTGTGTTACTTTTGAGCTCTTTGGTATTTAATACTCTATATGCTCTAATAGTCTTGTGTCTTTACTTATAAGCCTGTTTTTCACACCCTGTGAGCTCCTTGGGACCAAGAACTTTCACCATCATATCCCAAGTACTTACACAGTCTCTGGCTGTGTAAGTTGGTCAATAATAGACAAATATACAAATAAAAAGAGATAATGAAATTGACGAGCAGTTAGCAACACGTAATTTCTACTCAAATTTCTGCCAAGAACACACAGGGACAGAATATTTCTTCTTTAGTGTTAGCATAGAGATCACATTTTGTCCCCCACACTCAGCTATTTTCTCAGTTGCAGGATTTGAGTTAGAATTAATAGTCATAGAAAAGCAGAAGGAAACCACAAGGGTTGATGGGGTTGTTTGTCTTACTCATCTAGTTTGAAAAGGATACAAGTGCAGTAAATTTAGATGTTAATGGGACAACAAGCATAGCCTCCTAAATAGTTCTGGGCAAGGTTGACACGGCTTCTGTTGAAATGCATGAAGAAACCCAGTAATGACAAACACATAATTTTGCAAATCACAATATTTCAAACAAAACACACCCTTTTGGCAATACAGGCTAACTACAAATTGAGGGAGCCAACATTTCTTTCTTTTAAAATCTAGGATGTTTTCCTTTTCTGATACCACATAGCAGGTGTTCCATTCATTCATAGGCTCTTAAATGCTTATAGATGGGACTTAAGTAACTAGTAGCCTTCACACTCATGTATGTGAAAAAGAAAAAAAGATGCCTTCTTTTCCTTTATTGTTCACATGTTTACACAAATCTGCCTTTGGAGAGGATGGAAAAATCTGCTTTGTTCATTCACTCCAACAGTGAGTTAGGTGCTTTGGTGAGTTGATGGTTTGTAGAAAGATTCTTGATTCATCATAGAAAATATTCTTAGGTTGGTCTTGAGTTTGTCTCTAGTCAGTTGGCTTTTGATAAGACACCTGATTTCTATTACTTTTTATGTCCTTATTTGAGAGGAACAAAATTCTATCTCCTTTTGTTAGCTTATACCTTTTTCCTGAGGATTTAATAAGATAATGTACTAATGAGGGCTTATCTTCTATGTAATAAGAAGACACTTAATAAATACCAAGAATAAATAGATAAGTAAATGAACCAATGTGTATAAAGGAGCTTTGGAGGTATAGAATTACCCAAGAATGTGAAGCCTGCCAAAGGGTCAGAAATCTCCAAAATTATTTCTGCAGGATTCAGGCTTTTTCCTACTTAGCAGAATTTGTAAATCTCATCATCTGAGCACTATATGCTCTGTCAGACTAGTCCTGAGAGAAAAGGGCCATGTATTAGATAAATTTTGATGAAAGGAGAAACAGGAAGGACTTGCCATGTGAAGGAATGATTGGAACCCAGGTGGCATGTTCCAGGATGGGCCCATAGATTGCCATACCTTATGATCTGAGGCAAAATTAAAAAAAAATTTGAAAAAAAATTTTTAAGGTACTACGGAAGGGGAGGGAAAGCAGAGAGGAACTTAAAATGAAAAGGCAGCTTCTTGCACCAATTGAGAAAATTTCTAACTGATATAGAGGGTTCTGTGCATTGGGCTTTGGGGTCATAACCAGTGGTGTGCTGGTTAATATTTAACAATTCTTCAGGGGAAAAAAAAAGCCAAGATTATAGTACTAGCTGATTTCCATGATGTAAACACACCCACTGTGGCTGATTTCCAGCAACTGATGGTTTAACAACGGGCTCATAAAATTTCTGAAAATTTCTGGCTCAGCTCTCATGAGCCAGTATAAGCCAACTCAGGCAAAATAGTGAATAAGGTAACTACGAAGTTATAAAAACTTTTTATAAAAGATTTTAAAGAGAAGAGAGAATTTGCTAACAGACTAGCATGTTCTCATTACCTAGCTTCAGTAATTATCAAACCATACAATTCTTGTTTCATCTGTATCCCACCTGCTACTTACATCCCCAAATGGGTTATTTTGAAACTTGTACTTCAAATGTGTCTCTAAAAGATACAGAGTCTTTAAAAGTGCAACCATGGTACAAAAAATACTAACAATAATTCTTTAAAACCACCAACTATACACTTGGCATTCAAATTTGCCTGATTTCATATATTTTGGGGGGGACAATTTTTTTGACAATCTTTTAAGTCTCTTTTAACCTATAAGTTCCCTCTTTCTTTCTCGACTCTTTCTTTATAATTGATTTATTGGGGAAACCAGGTCAATTGTCTTATAGTTTTCCACAGGCTGAATTTTGCTGATTTTACTTCCATAGTGTTGCTAACGTGTCCTCCTATCCCCTGTCTTTTTTTCTATAAAGCATAATTGGATCTAAAGGCTTGATCTGATTTAGGTTTCTCTGTCTTGCTCTCTTGCTTTATATGTGGAGGTAGGAGAGACTACATGTAGCCACAAGGATCTTTCATGCAGCTGGGTGGAACTTTCCCAATTTCTCCTATCAGGAGACACATTGTGTCTGATTGTCTCTCTTTTAGTGATATTAAGATTGATCAGTGGGTTCAGCCTGAAATGGATGACATTCAATGTTGCCAAAAAAACAAACAAAACAAAACAAAACACACCAAAAAAAAAAAAAAAAAAAAAAAAAAAACCTCACCCCAAATCTGAATTACATATTTTCTTTCTCAGTCTTGAAGATGCCTTTTCACCACAAAAACATAAATCAGTATACAAGTATAAACACTTACTAAATCAACCCATCTATTTTATTCATGATCACTTCACATTTGAAAGCTCTTGCTGTGTTTATTTTCTTTGAACTGAATCTGGGGCTTTGACTGGGAAGCTATAAATCCGGTTTTTGATGAAATACGACTTTGCCACTAATGCCAGATTGGAAAGCATTCCTTGCTAATTTTTCTTCTTAACATTGGTTTGCTAAGTAGTGAGCATTCAGTTTCATTCCTTTCCGGGTAACGCAACCAGAAGTCTAGTTTCAACCTTCTAAAACCTTTTCCACTTTAATGTTTAATTTTTGACGGACATCGTATTACTGGGATGTTCAAATCTTCCAGGTTGTCCGGGCAGGATTCGAGCGTGCCTGAGGTGTGGGCAGATGAACAAGCTCTATCACCTGGAGTTTGGCTGCTTCTTCTAACTTTCTCCAGCTATTGGTTAGGCCTTAATACACTTAGAAGGTTGCTCTTCTAATTTGAACTGTGTGAGACTTTGGCTGGAGGGTAGTTCTGTGTCCCAGTGATAAAAGAACACATAAAACAACCCAGTGCCTGATAATTCTCCCTGGCTGTCAGTGAATCATGTCTAATAGCATCTCCATGCAGTTTGCGCCAATTTGCTTGCAATGGCATCCTTTTCCGTGGGCTTGCTGCTCAGCAGGCCCTGAAGCAATCTATGAATAACTTCCCAACAGATGCTGTTTATGAATTGAAGCAAATGGCTTCCCTGTTTCTCTTTTTTCTCACTTCAATAATTTTCAGTTACATTACGATGAATATTTATAGTCCTGTAGCAGTGCATAAAAATGGAGAACAAGCAGACCTGGGCATTGTTTCCTACGTGAGTGCTGTTCTAATGGGTTTTGGCTGACTGGTTTTAATAATGTTCTGCTGATGGGCTGAAAAGAGGATGCAAATTGTAGATCAGTCATTTCCATTCAGTGTTTTAGCAGGATGGGCATTGATGGAGCACTGGCTGCATCCTCGCACACATACGACACCCTAACTTGCCACAGCATCCTGTCGTGCAGTGTGTGCCTCCTCTTTATACTTCGTTTGAGTAATTTCAAATACTTGACTTCAACAGGGACTCTGACACTAATGTAAGGGCTCATTAGGTTTATTTCACCACTCTCTGCAGGTATTACCATTTGTGACTCGAGTGACTAAGTGCATTAGAAGCTGCAGCCCAACTAATGTAATATTCCTAGGAATTAACACATGAAATCACAGGGAATATATTGGTTTTGATTTGCTGGCTTCTTCTATAGAAAGGGACTGGGACACATTTTTACTCTAAAAAGGCTTTTCCAAAATGTCTCATAATTCCACGTTTTCTTAAATATCACAAAAAGGAGAGGACTCCTATCTAAATATACCTCCTACATTTGATTCTAAGGGAGCTACTCTGTCTTCAGTGGCTTATGTTTCAAGTAGCTGATACACCTTACTTGCTTTTTCTATTTACAATAATGAGTTAGTTAACTAGCCTATATTTTCCAAACCATTGGCTGTGTCATATTGGCCCACATACAAATAATTGCCTATTTAGTTATTTGCTTATAAATAAGAATGTTGAAAATGATATGTAAATACGTATATGCATACACAGTGAATATATATTGAAGCCTCCCAAAATATTCAAATTGTCCCATTTTCTACTCTTGCATTATGAAATACTCACCAACTCCTGAAATGAAACTGTATTTATTATGCATGCAAACCCACAATATCTTTACCACCTATCATTTGTATGCTATACACAGAAGGTTGTGCTGTAACACAACAATAAAAAAAAAATAAAAAACACAAAAAGGCAATTTGAAGAGGAGTGTGTTTCTTGCTCTAACTGCAAAAGATGCCAAGAGTGATTTTCCTCTGAAAAGAAGTATAACCCACAATCCTGAAATATTCTGAAAATTAATGAAAAGCTGAAGAATTTAATATTTGATAGAGCAATGTTATTTTTTAAAGAAAGTAATACATAGCACAATGTCCCAAAATGATATCCTGACAGAAAAATACAAAAATAAGACGCTCTGGAAAGGTTTCCAGGCCTGAAGCAAAGGGACTAAGAATAGATTGAGGTTCCTACTTGTATAAGAACAACTCACCATAGTACTTTTCTATTTGTTTTAAATAATAGTAAAACATTGTATAAGTAATAAATGCCAGCAGTACAAGAGGCTAATGTGAAAATTGTTCTCCTTTCTAGGATGACCTCAGTTAATGGAGACTTGTTTATAATCTTAGAGGGTATATTGAATATGTAGCAGTCATACAGGGACAGCTTTTTTCAAGGGCAATATGTTTTCCTTCACTGTTGGAAATTTCTAGATTTATTTATTTATTTTTTGTCAGTTGCTTTATGGTCAATAACTGTCCTGATTTCTAGGTGGGCAAGCCTCTTATTCAGTTTGTTTCTTCCATAGTATTCTTCACCCAAGAGTAACTTAGAGTCTCCTAAGTATGCCTTTTAAAAGTCAGAGGAGGTTTGGAGGACGTTTTCACTTGCTGACAGTCTTCTTGGTAGTGGCTACAACATCAGGAAATTAGTCCGTTTCCTAGTACAGTGGCACTGCAAAAACATAATTTGCGTATGGAAAGTTGTGTGTGAGAAACTGAGAACTGCAATGTTCCAAGGTTACACTAGCTCTGCGGAGCTTTGAATCTAGGTCTATGTGACACCAAAAACCATCCTCTGGACCAGTGTGCTCTACCAGCTTGTCACAGCATCTCCCTAGCAGCTGGAGGTTGGAAGAGCCCACTGAGAGAGAAGGCCATCCATGACATAGGTGGCATGCTCCAGATTAATGAGACATTCTAGTTCAACCTGTTCCTATCAACTGATTCCCCCCGTTCCGGACTGGAAGGGCTGTCATTATTTCCACATCAGATGGAAATTAGGGTAGCAGGGATTGTAAAAGTTATTTGTATGATGCTTATATCTGTACCTGCCCAAAAAGTCTAGAAATGTAGAGAAATGTATCACTACTATAATGTAATCAAAGAAATCTTCAAATTATAACAAATAAAATATTATCTATGTTTCTAGACTTTGTAGACATCCTATAGAGATAACTTGAAGAAAAGATATTTATTTTCTCTTTGAAAGTGTACTTTGATACATTGTGGTATTAAGTATATTCTCTGATTCCCACATCCATGGTGACTAAATTGCTTTGTTACGTTTTTTCATATCTATACTTTCTTATCCTGTCTCATCTGTCCTGTCATATCCCACACCCTACATAATTCATTTACCCATCCATCCATCTCTTCATCGATTTGACAAATTATATTTGTTGAGCAATTACTGGCAGGCACTGTAGTAAGCGCTAGGGATCCCTTAGCAAATAAGATAGACCTTGAACTTACCCCAAGGGAATACTACCTCAAATGGGGTTTTAGACAAGCATAAAACTTACTGTGACACAGTGAGATAAAGTTAGAATAAGTAAGGGGATAATACGTAAATGTGCCTAAGTAGATGGGTTTGGGGTGGGGGAGGATGGTATATAAAAAGAGACCAGGGAGCTTCTGGGTGACTCAACTGACTCTTGATTTCAGCTCAAGTCATGATTTCAGGATTGTGAGATTGATCCCTGAGTCAGACTCCCCACTCAGTGGAGAATCTGCTGGAGATTCCCTCCTCTCCCTCTGCCTCTGCTCCTCCTCTCACTTGTACTCTCTTTCTAAAAAATAAATAAATAGAATCTTAAGAGAGAGAGAGCAGAAGAATAGGTAAGAATTGCCAGTAAAATGTGTAAAAATGATATAAAAATCTTCCAAGCAGGGACCAGGCTGTGTAAAGGCTAAGTGGAAGAAATGATGATGGCCTTGTGAAGAAATGAAAGACCTGTGTGTCCGGTGTCAGAGTTTAATGGGTGATTGGGAGGACTGAGTGAAAACAGAGACTGATAAAATATCTTTAAAGATGAAGATGAGAGAGGTAACAAAGTCTGGTGGGGCATGATTTTAAGAGGCTGAGAAAGCCATGGTAAATATCTTCAGGCCCATTATTCTGAAGAGTAGTGGGAAGGCAAGATGGGTTTCAAGTGGAGTAAAGACATGAAGTTTTCATTTTGGAGAGATCACTGTGAATATAGCATGGCAGGTACATTGAGGAAATGAGACCATAGGTGGAAGGGTACTTAGGATGCTGTTGTGGTCCATTTGAGAGGTGACAGTGGTCTGAACCATGGGGGTCCAGAGAATTAGACAGACTAGCATGTTTAGTGGGAAACCACTGTATTGCTTACTAGCACTTTCCTGAACTTGGTGTTCAAGACGCTTCCCGTTATAGACCTTGCTTCCTTAGTTAAACATTGAGATCCAACAAGGTCAATAGGATTCTTCATTGTCTCCTGAAAAAACTTCCTCTTTTGTTCTTCCTGCCGTTTTATATTGTTCTTGTTTCCTTTGTTTGTCTTATCCATATTATCTGTGAATCTTTTATACAAATTTGTATGAATTTATAAATTTCATATGAATTTGGTATATCTTGAAGCACTGTGGGGAATGGTGTATATAGGTTTTGATGTTAGACCCACATGGCTTTACATCCTAGCCTTGCTACTAAATATCTAAGTGACTTAGGAAAAGTCTCTTAACTTCCTGGGCTTCAATTTCTTTCTTTCTTTCTTTCTTTCTTTCTTTCTTTCTTTCTTTCTTTCTTTCTTTCTTTCTTTCTTTCTTTCTTTCTTCCTTTCTTTCTTCTTTCTTTCTTTCTTTCTTTTTTCTTTTTTTTAAGATTTTATTTATTTATTTGAGAGAGTGAAAGAGAAGGAGCACGAGTAGGGTGAGGGGCAAAGGGAGCAGCAGACTGCCCTGCTGAACAGATATCCTGATGTGAGGCTGGATCCTGGGACTCCGGAATCATGGCCTCAGCCGAAGGCAGATGCTTAACCAACTGAGCCACACAGGAGGCCCAAGTCTCAATTTCTTTACAGTTAAAATGGGCATCATCATATTTACCTTTCAGCTTTAGAGCCAAACACTCACCTACCACAATAACCTTAATGACCTCTGATGGTTCATTAGGCCTGGAAGCAAGTCCATGATTTATAACAAGCACCTTCAGGGAATTCTAAATCATATGTGAGAAATGGGGCATTAATCTGTGTCCCTTTTTAATTCAGTGTAAATATAAATTCAAACACTTTAAGGTAATCTAAACTAAAAATTCCATTGTTGGGAAAATCAGACTTTGTAAAACATTAACACCACTTGGTAAGTAAATTAACACCAATTGGCAATTACATTCAAACCTTATATTATTTTAAGTCAATAACAAGAGTTAGGTTACATGTAGGGATCCCTGGGTGGTGCAGCGGTTTGGCACCTGCCTTTGGCCCAGGGCGCGATCCTGGAGACCCGGGATTGAATCCCACATCGGGCTCCCGGTACATGGAGCCTGCTTCTCCCTCTGCCTGTGTCTCTGTCTCTCTCTCTCTCATTCTGTGACTATCATAAAATAAAAAAAAAAATTAAAAAAAGAGGTTAGATGTAGTTAAAAATGATGATTGTCCCAGTCATCATAAAAGCATGCATTTTTAAAGAGCACATTTTAAACACCACAGAAAGTAACTCACGGCAATTTCTCATGAAATTACTTTTTTGTTTCTGGACAAAGTGTTCAGGGCCAATCAAAAACCAATCAATATAAACACTAATGTAAATCATAATTAAGTATCACAAACAGATTCTTGTCCAATGTTAAGTGTATTTATAGAAACAAAAATCCAAAGTAACACAAACCAAACCATTGATGTATAGAGGGTATACGCTGGTGACATCCTTACAAACTTCTGTAGAATTTTTATGGTTACCAGCAACTGACTATAAGTGCCTTAATTGGGGTTGCAAAGGCCGGAAGTGTTAGTTTTGTGATATTTTAAAAGGAGTTTAGGTTTTAATGTATACATGATTCATTTCAGCCAATTCTTGATATTCCTTTGTTATATTGATAGGCTCGTGTGGTTCTGAGATTTTTCTGTAGGACAGGGAGGGAGACCTCTGAGTTTTATGGGGCTGTTAGAACTTGAAGGGCCGGTGGACATCTCTCATGTGTCCTCTGAAGTCAGCACCTGTAAGAACTTAGGCAAAACGAGAACATAGATGCTGTCCATTTCAAAGCTAGGGTTTATAGGAAAAACAGGCAACAAAAGCTTGGAATAATTTTAGATAACATGTCTAATAGGAAGCCATCATTTGGGAGGTAAACAGGGATGCCATACTAGATGAGGAATGCCAGTTCTGTTGTGCTTCAGTGAGTGAACATCATTCACACTGAGAAGTAGTTATTCCCATAGTACATAATATAGAAAATAATGGGTAAAACACCAGTGCATTCAGACCTTATAGGAATGTCATGATGATTAATTTGTTGATAAAGGGGCTAAGCATTTAGAAGGAAGATATAAATTTATTGGATCTTTGTACAGGTAGTTATATTTAAATAGGAGCCATGCATTAGAAGTATAGCAACCCTCCTAAGCTTTCAGGATTTCTAACGAGTTATTTAATTTTTTATACTTTTAATGTGCTGATTGATCAATAAAGTACAGATAAAAGGTAGTGTACAAAGTTACAGCTTATATTATTAAAGAACACAAATTTAAGCTGATGACTCTAGATTGTTCTACTTAAAAGCAAATTTGTTTCAAGTCACCAGCTGTTTATTTTGTATTTTGTTCTTTGAAGGTAATTTTCAAAGGGATCTACATATCTAATGGAGGCACACAGAGATCACTGTCTTTAAAATTGAGTCCATAATGTATCGTCATGTCTCAGTCTGAATTTGACTATGTAAATGATTTGTGAGCTGTGGGCTCTTTGCTTTCAGTAGGCATCTGGGAAGGCTGAAGACATGTGTGAATCCGACCTTCTAGACACAAAGCACGGCTGTACCGAAATCAACTGGCAAGGTTTGCCTGTCAGGAACAACAGTAAAGTGCTTGTTCCTCTCTACTGCTTAGCAAGTCAAGTGGCAGGATAAACCGTTTCATCTGGTTAGTCTTTTGCACTTAGCCAATCCTCAGGCTAATTTTACTTTGTTCCTAGCATTACTTGTGTTGGAAAAGGTCCCCTTAAGTAAATTGTGATTTAAAATTTTGATTTCTTAGGTATACTGGTAATCCTTAGGGGTGTATACTTCTCTTGGGCTTGGAAGATACACCTGGAAAAAAATGTCAAAGTGTTTCAAGATCTAGATTTCTTTGATTTTCTCTTTTTTACTATATATGCAGAAATAACTTGCTATAGTGAACTAGCTATGTGAGTTCTCTTTCTCTCCTTTTTTTTTTTTTTTTGGTCCCAGCTCTCCTCAAGCTGTTAAGAACTATTTACTGTATCTACTATGAGTAAAGTGCTATGCCCTAGCAATTTAAATATATTATCTGATTTATTCTATGCAAGAACTCTAGGAGAAAAGACTCTGCAATGTTTTCCTCCTTTTATAGATGAATAAACTGAAGCTCAGAATGATTAAATAATTTGCTCAAGACCATAAATTCAATGTTTGAATCGAGGTATGATGGATCTATAGAAAGTTTTTCTATAACCTATGAACCCTACCTACTAACTCTGTAGACCTGGCAGGTGATGTTATTTCTGTGGGTGCATTTTTGCCATCTATACAGTAAAAAGTTCACAGTAAGTTACTTCCAGGGCTTCCTGCAACAATATAAAATCTTGATTCCATTATTTCAATACTCTTTACAGAATGTAATTTGGTATAATAACTGTAATTTTTTGGTCTCATCACTATTCAAGGGGCTTAGGTAATAAATTACTAAGAACTTTATTAGGACCTGTTACAGAGGGGGGTGTTGCCTACTAGTGAGGTTTTCTTGTGTCAAGAGCCTGGGAAACAGCGTTTTTTGAATGTTTCTGATATACTACTCCTGTCCACAAAGGTCAAGCAAAAAACTCCTTCCAAACTAAGAAGTTAGCGGCAGATTAATTAATTATAAAACTTTTAATACTCACATTTTATTACAGGAATGGCAATGGCAAATTTTTTTAAGTTGATTGCAAGGACTGATTTGCAGTGAATGTAACAATAAGCTAAAAATTTATTTTTAAATGATACTTGTTGCATTTCTAGGACCTACCCTGGGAAGATAAAAAAACAGAGCCCTTTCTTAACTCAATTAAGAACACCACAAGTGATATCTCCATTTCTCTGTGTTTTCTCCCAGCATGAGATGACTCAGCCAGAAATAGCGTGATAATATCGCAGATGTTCCTTTGCTCGGATAGCTGGTTATTGCTTATCTCAATGATATTTTAATACAAACACACAACTGTTCACCCTGTTTTATGGCTGTCAGAATTTTGCTTCATATTTAACAAATGGAAGTTTATGAGCAGATGTATCATTGACTCAGATTTACTTTTTCCCTCATTATGTTGCATGGAAAAGCTAACTGCTGGAGAGGGTATTAGCTGCATCTGCACGGAGAGACTATTGGATTCAGGTTGTTCATCTGGTCTGTCAGTTCTCACCAGCTTCCTAGCCCTGTGAGCTTCATCCTCCCTTGTTAAGAGCAAAAGATCAAACTTTGATTCTAAGATCACACAAATATGTTCTCCATTCCCAACAATGAACAATGTTTCATAGCACCACATTCTCCCTTTGTTCCGGGTACAACTTGACAGAAATACCCAGACCTTTTCCTCCACCATCATTGTGCACAGATGATGGCATGTGTATGGCTCGATGCACTCAGCAGGGCTTTGGAACCAGACACACGAGGCTTTGAGTTCTGACTCCCTACTGATTGAGTGATGTGACCTTGGTCAGTTCACTGACACCTTGATCTGGTCACTTTTGGTCCTTCAGCCTCATCTTGAGCTTCTATCTAATCTCACTTCCACCACATTGGTCTTCTAACGATTTTCCTGAAACAAGATGTAGGGATTGTCCCCTAGTGGGCCTGAAGCCTCACTGGGAGGAGGTTGATTCACCTGGGAAATTCATCTTGAGGGGCATTGAGCAAGGTGATGGGCCATTGGCAGTCACTTCCACCTGCCAGAAAGTCAGTCTCCAAATCTATGGAGGTGAGGTAGAAGGTTATTGAAACAAACAAACAAAGCTGACAAGTGAGACTGGCAGTCTGAGAGCCTTCCAGAGGACCTGCTGCAATTCCTATTCCAATCATAGTATGATCAGCAGCTGGGAAACTTCATAGACACAATTTAGGCCAAAAAATTTTATAGCTCTTACTATGAATGTTGAGGAGTCTGGTTCCAGGCCAAAATCCTATTTATGATCTTTGGGACCCACCCAGAGGCAATTTGGGCTTTGCCCAGCAGGCCTGATCATGGGGAGCTGCCCTCCCCACACCAGAGCTAGTGCACACAATGCCAGAGCAGGGCATTGCACTTTTCAAGGACTCATGAACCTGGATCAGCCATGCTCCAATGCATGTCTGTATTCCTGTCCTAGACACCCCTGCTGAGATCTCCTGATCAGGGCTCATGGCCAAGGCATTTGTCTCTACCCTGACTTGTTACCTTTCCCCTTAGACCCTTTGCTCCTCTCTCTCTTCCTGCGCCAGCCCATGGGCCCATGAAAATTCAGAGCTCCTCAGCCATGAGACGAATCCTCTATCTGCATTGTCCTCCTCCACCCCTTGCTCAGTACACTCCCATGGGGGAAAATGAAACAATAGGGAGACCGCCCCTCTCTTGTGTCTTACTCTGTCACAGTAAGTGTGTAAAGGCTTGATTGTTACTGTCCTATTGCTCATTGTATCCTAATCATCCACCTCGCCACCTGATTGCTGAACACACATGCCACTGTGTTTCCTGTTCTGCACACTTGAAAAATAATATTAAGAAAAGCTAACATTTTCTAAAAAATAATTCAGTACCAGACACTGTAATTTAAGAGCTTTACAAAAATTAATTTAACAAAATTTGAAAGTAGTGACCATTTCTATTCCCATTTTGTAATTAATCTGAGATAACAAGGGGTTAAATTGCCTTCTCTTACACAGATAACTGAGAAAACCAGGATTGAATCCAGGTGATGTGGGTTCAGAGCCTGTACTTCTAACTTCTAGGCTAAATGACTTGTCCTTTACTTCCTTTACAAGGATCTGAATCCTCTGTCCATGATTCAGATATAGTCCCATTGATCATGTGACTGTGCTGCTATGATATCAGGGCTGTTATTTCCCTCCTTGGAGCTTTAGGGCATAAAGTCCACCCATACATTCATCTGTTACCTTCTATTCATCTGTCATATTTCAATTTAAGGATCATTTTCTCCAAGAAGCTCTCCTTGACTCCACTCTGCATGTATTCTTATAGCATCCTGTACTTCTTCCCTGAGCACTTATCACAATTGCATTCAAATAATTATGTGTTAACTAGTCTTCTCTGCTAATCTCAGGTTCCCTGCCGTTAAAGGTCATGACTTTCCTGGTCATTATTGTACCTCCGCAGCGAGGTGCAATGCAAAGCTCATCACAGAGCTGAATGCAAAAATCATGGCTGAATATATCAAAATTGTCTGTGTATAAGTTTGTTCCTTTATAGAGAAAGAAGAAAAGAACTATGTTATAGTGCTTTTGTGAAGATATACCTAGGTATTATTGCATTATAGATATGATATATCTAAAATGTGTCATAGTATGTAGAGCAGTGCTTGGCATATAGCAGTTGTTCAATAAATACTAGTTATATTCCATATGACAGCAATAGTATTCTTCAAAATGTTTTCTTTCCTTTCTGTGAGATGATTATTTATCCCTGATCGTTTAAAGTCAGGCTAGCCCTAGTGACTTGCTTTGGCAAGTGGAAGTGGTATATGTCACTTTTGAGTAGAAACTTTGAGAATCATTGGTGGTTCTTCAATGCTCTCTTTTTCCCTTTGTCACGAGCCCAGACAAGTCCCAGACATGGGCTGTTCCTTCAAAGAAGAAGCATGCATGAGATGACATGCAACCTAGCCTCAGCTGACCTAGACGTGAAGCTCAATCAAGAAATAAAACTTTGCAAGCCAATGGGATTTTAGGCTTGTTTTGCACAATAGTAAAATTAGTAGGAGCTAACTTATATATTTAGTCCAATGTCAGTGCCAATACAGCCATGTGTATATATAGCAATTCTTTTTGAAAGTTATTTTTGAGGGCCCTTACTTCAGTATCAAATGTTCCTGTAACAATTTGAGACACACACCTGGAAGGATATGCAAAATAAAGGTAAGAGCTAGTATTTGTCATTGATAATAATTTAGGAACTTTTATAAGTGCTTTTTAAGTATTAACCCATGTAATCCTCAGAAACTTTGTGAAAACAGGTAGAAACTATGATACCCTTTACAGAGGTGAGGAAACTAGGGAAACTGCTCTATTGCAGTCAGATTACACGTTCCTATGCCACAGAATTAATGAAAGAGCCAGGGTTTGAGCCCAAGTGTTCTCATTTCAAAGCCTATACTTTATCACTATACTACCTGTATCACATATAAATTTACAAATGTGCATACACAAGTAGAAAGACAGTCTAAAATGCTAAGAAGAATATATATCAATGATTGAATCTGATTTAGTTTCTTAATATAGAAAATGGAAGAATGGACTGTATTGAAATTCTTGCCAGATGTCAAGTTCTGCCATTTTTTATTTGCTTTTCTTCCATAAGATGAATAGTATGATTCAGCCAAGAAAAGGATCAATCCCCTTTATTGGAATTTTCCACTTGTCCTATAGGAGAGTGTAGTGGACCAAAAATTCAAATTTATAGATGCTTGGAAACACACCTTCATAAGAGTTGTTCTCGAAGGGGTTATTCAAACTCCTACTTCGTTTACTGACTTAATGAAGTTTCCAGGTGTCCACAGTAAATACCCAAACAACTACGCTGACATAGGTTAAATGGCCCAGAGTTGCAAGAAAGTCAACACTCAAGTGAGTTTTTTATGATAATTCATGGAAATATTTGGGCTTTCATTTTGTGGAAAGTGTAAAGAAATGAATATAAACACATTTTGAATCATTTAGGAGGTGAATGAAAAGTTGAGGGAAAGCCAAATGTTGGAGTATTTAGAAGCAATGAATTTTGAGTTCATCCAGGTCTAGTTTCAAATCCCAGCTCTGCTTCTGGATGATGCTGAAGCATGCCACTTCCAGTCTGCAAGTTCTGGTTTCCTTATCTATAAATTAAGCATGATGAATTCCTAAATTATATGGTTACTAAGAAAACTAAATTTAACTTTGTCTTTATCTAGCATATAATAGATGCCCAATAAATTAATAAAGAAGCTATTATTTATAATTAACTATTAAGTAAGGAACAGATTTCTTAAAAGAATAATTCTACATTATGATATACTGGCTAGGTATTTATTAACCCAGATATCTCCCAGTGGACTTTTCCATGGATGGGTAACATCATGAATGCACTTAGAAATACTAGCTCTTTTAAAAGATTCTAATGATATTTGGCAAACAGGTAAAGCCCAGTATGCCCCAACTATGATTCAACACAGATTCTAAGCAGGGCCCAGATAAGTGGATATCTCAAGGAAGAAACTATATTAGCATAACAACAGAATCAGGTAAAGCAGAGACAATAAAATAGAGCAAAACAAATAGATTTTATAAATGTAAAGTGAAAACCAAACCACTCTGGCAATTACAGCTTTCATATGATTTATGCCTTTAATTTGTCTAAATCAGTGACCCATGGAGTATTGGCATAAAAATTTCAAATTCAGCAAAAAACTAAATCACTATAAGGAAACAGTGAATTTTTATTAGTTATCTTTCTTTCATTGACTTCTCCCAAACAAAATGAATTCTTCCTGGAGTGAGGCAAAATGAAGTATTATAGTTTATGAAGATATTATCGATTGGTGATTCTTAGCATCCAATATGTCACAAAAACAGAGAAACAACTTGTCTGTGAAATCGACAGTGCAAAATTACTATTCAAGAACTTTTCTCCTTTTTTCTGTTTAACATTAACACTAGATATCACTTTTATCCAGTAGAAAGCAACAGAAATGGATTCTGGCTAACTTGGGTTAAAAACAAACAAACACCTTCTTGGGGTACCAGGGTGGCTCAGTCAGTTAAGCATCCGACTCTTGATTTCAGCTCAGGTCATGATCTCTGGGGTGTAAGATTGAGCCCTGTGTTGTGGTCTGCGCTGGGTGTGGAGTCTGCTCAAGATTCTCTCTCTCCGTCTCCCTTTGCCCCTACCTACCTCCACCCCTTATTCACCCATGCACCTGCATATTCTCTTTCTTTCTTAAAAAACAAAACAAAACAAAACAAAACACCAAACTTCTTGGAAAGATAAGGTGTAATTCAGAGAGTCAAGATAATAATAGATAAATATCCAGTCCTCAGAAAGGGTAAAAATCAATGCCATGGATCGAGGAGGCATGGACATATGACCAGTTATTTCAGGTCCCCTCAGATGTGGTGAAGTAGCTCCAGTGGATTCCAGTCTTGAATTACCCCACTTAAAATTCAATACTTGAAGAAAACGTCTCATTGTTCATTACTGGCCAGAGGAGGGTGAGTTACCTTAACAGCGTTCTCAGTGAGGAGGTGTTCCCCACGTTAGAGATATCTCCACCAGCTTCCAGAAATGATGACAGTCCTGCCAACTGAAATCTTGATTTTAGCCCATTGAGACCAATGTTGGATTCCTAACCTACAGAGCTGTAAGATAATACATTTGTTGTGGGTTAAGATACTATATTTGTGGTGATTTGTTATGGCATCAATAGAAAATTAACACAATAATACTTTTATTCATATAAATATGACCCAATTATTACATGTGACATGCTTGTATTAAAAAAAGACAAGACATGCTTGTCTTGTCTTGTATCCTCATATCAGAAAGTGAGAAGTGAGATCAGGAAAGCAGAATATACTAAGAGATGGTTGTTCTGTGTTTGTTTTTAGATTCCATATTTGTTTACTTGAAATTCATTCATCATAGAGCCAATTAAGTTAACTATTTTCTGTATTATTGAGGTTCTAGCATCTAGGGACCCTATAGAATGTGGAAGAGATGTCCCTTCCAAGGCTGGCTAATTCTTAAAGATAGCAGAAAGCTCAAGCAGGAACAACACATCCCTCATATGCAAGCCAATCATTCCCAAGTCTATAGCTACAGCCACCTCCTTTTTTTAGCCCTAACACACCAAGCCAATATTTCCGTGCCCTAAATCATCCCAAGGCTAGGTACCAGACAGCCAGGGACAGTCCCTGTACCTCAACTGTGTGCCCGAATTATTCAACCTAGCCAATTCTAAACCATTTATTCTGTCCTGCCTTGCCTTTCTTGTAGAAACCCCAATAAAACCGGGGGCTTAGACTTTCCCCTCACTCCTTTCTTCTTCTTCCTGGCCATCCTCATGCTTTTCCTATGGCTGTGTGGCATTATGTGTCCCTCTTCTCTTAGGAAATGTAAATAATAAATTCTTCTTTCCATAACTTTGATCTTTCCATGTCATCATTTGGCCAGCCCACTATACATTAAATCCTGTGTATAATTTTAGAAGAATGGCAAACATCATGCTGCCAAGTTTTGTGAATACCCACCTCTGGCTTATATAAGCAGTTAAGGTTGGAGGGAAATACAAGGAAAAGTGTTGGTGTTGTGCACCCCTTTGTTTTCACACTATTCCCTCATGGGGGAGGGAAGGACTGTGTATCTTTCTACCTAAACCCAAGTGGGATGTGATGCAAGAGGACTACTAAGGGGGATGGACAGCTGTCCCTTCTTGCTTAGGCCTGTGGTGGTGGTTGGGGGGAGAATAAAAAATGGTATATGCTTTCACAGAAGCATTGTGAAAGAGATTCCACCCAAGAGAACTCCCAGGATGAGCCATATAACCTGAGAGAGGAATAGATAGCAGTAAGTGCAGGAATAGGATGAAAGTTGCAAGCAGCTAGATGGAAAAGATGCATTGCTGGTATCATGGGACCTACAGTTAGAAGCTCCTCATGGGAGAGTGTCCCCAGCTCGGACACTAAACCCCAATATATTTCTGGGTTAAATTCTTCATGCTTCAGAGGCCTATCTGGGGAGGATGCTGTGGATGATGGGCAGGGGAACAAGAGAAGCCAACCGCAGTCCTTTATTTTTTTTTATTTTATTTTATTTTATTTTTTTTAAATCTTTTTTTTTTTAATTTATTTTATTTATGATAGTCACATAGAGAGAGAGAGAGAGAGAGAGAGAGAGGCAGAGACACAGGCAGAGGGAGAAGCAGGCTCCATGCACCGGGAGCCTGACGTGGGATTTGATCCCGGATCTCCAGGATCGCGCCCTGGGCCAAAGGCAGGCGCCAAACCGCTGCGCCACCCAGGGATCCCCCCAACCGCAGTCCTTTAATCACTAGAGACTTCTCTGTTAGAAGTAGATTGAACTGGAGAAGGAGAGTTACTTTCCCTTTTACCTTCATTTTTTAGTGCACTTTGTGAAAGTAAAGCCTTCCTTTCCCAGCATCCCTGGATATAGACTGTGCCAACTGGATGCTCCAGAGGAAGGTTTCAGAAAGCAGAAATAAGGTATATAGGTGCACTTGGCTTCTGGCTCCATCTGCATGCACCCCCTGTCTGGAAGCCTTGAGTTTTCCATTGATGTGCTCCAGTGAGTAATCCTGAGATTATGGTTTCAGGCTTGGGTGAAGGGCATGCCATCTGTCTTCTTGGCACAATGTGGATCTAGGAAGCAGGATGTTGGCTGTGAAAACCAGTAGTTGTAATGGCAGTGTTTTTTCTAGTATCTGTGTTGGTTCTGGCCTGGAGTTGGCCCTCTAGGTAGTTTCCCAATGCCCCACCTTCCTGATAGTGGTGGAGGCCAAAGTCTTATTTTGAACCCATTCTTTTCTCTTCTAAAGTAGTGTTTCTCAACCTTCAAGAATAATGTAAAATTAAAGTTAGAATGTCCTTTAGAAATGAACTTTTTAGTTACTGTAATGAGCCTGTTCTTGTAACTAGAAGGAATAAGAGAAGCTATGATGCTTCTCCAACTCTTTAGGTAAGAACAAGAAAGGGTGAGCACACAGTATAGGTCCACAGATATAGTGGGAGGAAATATTTCACCATTATATCCTGTTTAGTCCAGCTTTTCTCTGGTATCAGTTACACAAACAACAGAGTAATTTGTAGACCCAACGAAACAAATCTAGTACTAAAACAATGTCATTATAGAGCAGATACCCTAATTAGAAACACTAAGTAAGAGAATCAACATTGAAAATTGAATTATTGACATAGAGGGATGACTACATATAATCATTGTGAATCCTGATGAGATTAAAACAAGAAAAATGCTAGCAGATAAAAAAGAAGACTACAACAACCAGCTACAAATAACTGATCTCTCTGAGGGGGATATGCCCCTCAAAACAAAAACAAAACAAAGCACCCACACAAAAAAATGCATTCAAAGATATAACACAAAAGAATTTCCCTGACATGAAGAAAGAACTGTATCTGCAGATCAATAAGCACATGTTGATCCAGGAACACATTCAGTGTTTCAGGTTTCTAAGCAGAAAAAGAAAATCACACATTAGAAGAAATTTGGCTGGCCTCAGACTTTCCCATAGTAATATCCAATGCTAGAAGACAAAAAGAATGTCTGCAGATTTTGACAGAGAGAGAGTACCACCCAAGGAATTATTACCCACCAGACTGCTCTTATTTCCAATGGTTACAGACAGACATTATGAAACATCAAAGAAATTGGAGAAAGTAGAGTCTATAAGCCCTTGTTGGGAAGAAAAAAAAAAATGTCTTGAAAACGAAAGCCAGCCAGTTGAGAGACCAATCAGACTAGGAATTCAGGAATGATAATGTTGGAAATGATCAAATGTCCAGAGGGTGGTCTTGATTGGATTTAAATATAAATTTAATCTTGTCATAGATATGGAAGAGGAACTCTGTCAACATCCCTGCTATCCTTGTTTTATGGTATAGTTTGTAAAAATGATGCCTTCCTTTCTTAGCATCCCTTGATTTAGACTGTGGCAACTGGATGATCCAGAGGAAGGTTTCAGAAAGCAGAAATAAGGTATAGATGCACTAATGGCTCTAGCTTCATCTACATGCATCCCCCTGACAGGAAACTTTGAGTTTTCTGCTGACATGCTCCAATGAGTAATCCCAGATTATGGTTTCAGGCTAGGGCCAAGGACATGTCATTTGTCTTCTTGGCACAGTGTGGATCTAGGAAGCAGGGTGTTGACTGTGAAACCAATAGTTGTAATGGCAGTGTTTTTCTGGTATCTGTGTTGGTTCTGGCCTGGAGTTGACCCTTCCGGGTAATTACCTAATTCCCATCTTCCTGACAGTGATGGAGGCCATAAGTCTCATTTTGAACACATTCTTTTCTCTTCTAAAGTAGTGTCTAAAGTAGTGTTTCGTGTTTCAATAGTGTTGAGTAACCTTCAGTAATGTTGACATTTTGGGTCAAATAATTTTGTTCTGCAGGCTGTACCTTACATTGTGAGGAGATGAACCTCTATCTATGAGGTGCCCATAGCACTTGCCGTCCTCCTCCCCAGTTATAATAACCCAGAATGTCTCCAGACATTGCCAAATGTTCACTGGTCACCAAAATCACCTCCTGTTGGAACCACTCACCTAAAATTATGCATCCTGTTTTTCTACAGCCCTTTTGATTTTCTTGTTCCATTCTATATTGTATAAGATTTGAAAAAAAGAGAGGGGAAAAAAAGGAGGTTTCAAATAGTTTCGGAGAACAAGAATTTGGAGCCAAGAACATGGCATGGCTTCCTGTCCCTGGAAGAGTAGGGGTCTGTTTACGGAGACTGAATTACTTTCTACCTGGGTATGTAGCATGAGCAGTGGCTGGACACACTATTACCTCAAATCCTTATTCTGTGATTCTTTTAGGATTCTTCAATCCCTATAAATCTTGAGGTGCTGGTCTTGGGATGTTAGAAAGTCATGTAGCAGAAGCATATTCTATGTAGGGAATTTACTTGCCTCCCCTCGATGTTCAGCACATTATTTTGTAAAGTTTATTTGTATGATTAGTAACACTCTAATAAGTACAGTTGTTATCTTATATTTTGATAAATTATAAGATGATTATCCTTTATTCTAATTTACTCTCTTTCCTCTATTGAATTTTCAGTAAGATTTTTATAGCATCATTTTTCAAATTATAAATTATAATACAAGTTCATTTCAGAAAATCTTAAAAGATAGAAGCAATACAGCAAATATTACCTATAATCCAAATGGACACAGGGGCCAATTATTTGTGTTTTTTGGGGTTTTATTTAAATATTTTCATTCACATTATTTTTGTATATGTGCATGCATATGTTTGTGATCATATGCTTTTCAAACAAAATTGCCATGTTACCATGGATGATCAGTTCCTATCCTGCATATTTACATAACATCATCATGAAAGTCATAAATTTTCTTCCCACCAAGTTTGTGCTTTTCAGAGCCAATCTTCTTCATCTTGTCTGTGCCTTTCATTTCTTCAATAGGTATTTATCAAGCAGTTCCAATGTGGCAGATTCTAGGCAGGAAATAGTTCCTGCCCTCAAGGAGCTTTTCAACATAAGACACATGAAGAAACAATGTCGGTGTCATTTCATTGCTGCCATTGCCACTGAAGTAGCTTCTTTGCAATTATATAAAAATAGATATTGAGCTCCTAATCACACAAAGGACTGATTTAGGCAGGAAGCTAGAATTCTTAGGCAGACATGCCAATACAGATACACATCTCTAAGTAGTGAGCATTCACATTAATCAGAGATTAAGGACAGTACAATTTAGCAGAAGAAGGTAGGGATTGGTAACTAATTGGGAGGAGGAGAGCTGGGAAAGTGATCAGAGGCCCCGCTCAATCAGTTATTTGCTTAGCCAAGCCCCAGGGAAATTTTGAAGCAAAAAATTTGTAAGAGAAAAGGACCAACTAGTGGTACCAGCTGGTGGAACATATTTTATGCAGAATGTTACCTGTTGCTTTAAATTTCAGTGCCTATAATATTTCTTAAAAATAGAATAGTAACCCAAAGGGGAGTTAGGTGCGGGATGGGTGACATAGGTGATGGGAATGAAGGCATGCACTTGTGATGAGCACTGAGCGACATATGGAAGTGTTGAATCACTGTATTGTACACCTGAAACTAATATAACATTAGTTATATGTTATATGTATGTTAACTATACTAAAATTAAAACTTTAAAAAATATTTAAAAAAACAGAACAAAGAAAAGAAAATAGTTAACTATATTAGTTATAGTTAACTATACTAGAATTAAAACTTTAAAAAATATTTAAAAAAAAAAGAACAAAGAAAAGAGAATAGTAACTGAGGTCATTTGCATCCATGCCCTGCTTTCAAGCAGCCACACCCTTCCACAATCACAGACATGTTTGGCTTGGACTCCGCAGATGGGTGGAAAAGTGCTGAGAGTTAAAATACTGAAAGTTAGGAAGACTTGAAATCTCACTGCAATTTTCTATACCCAAGATTTAAATGAGCTAAACAATAGTGCAGTTGGCTTTTGCTGACATATAATCATGAAATTGTGCTGCTCAAAGATACATAAGAAAGAATCCTTGACCAGAGTCCTCTCTGTGAGAAAGAACCATGCATACTTCGTGTGGATCCATGGGGGTGATCTGAGATCCAGGTTAGGTCTCCTTGTTCCTGCTCAACCTACATGTACTCTCACTGTGGGTGTCAGTTGCTTGCTTAGCTTCCTATTAGAATGGCCCCAATGGAGGCTCCTGTTCTTAGGATCCTGAAGTTTTATGAACTTCCCTCCTCTGGGGATAGAAACCAGGTTACTGTGTGAAAAGCATTGTGCTCGCTATGGTAGAAGCCATAGCAGTTCCAGTCCTAGCTCTGTACCCACAGACCTCTGGCTTTCCCAGCAGCTACCCAGAAGGTTCAGGGAAGATAATAACCCATAAACCAAAGTTACAGGAAAGACAATAGGCCATGGGGGAAAACTTTGGCCAATAAGTGATGGTAGAGGGAGACATGCCAGCAGATAAAATGCTGCTACTCATCCCTTTGAGGGAGGGGGCATAGCACTGTGGCATGGCTTCTGAGTGACTTGAGTGGCTGTGCTGTATTGGTGGGAGGCTGAGGCTGTCCTTGAACACTCCACCCACCTTCCCCTACTCTTTCCTAGAATTAAACAACCCTCCATAAAGTGTGGACACATTTTCAAAAAATATGTCCTACTGGGCAGCCTGGGTAGCTCAGCCCTTTAGCACCGCCTTCAGCCCAGGGCCTGACCCTGGAGACCCAGGATCAAGTCCCACGTCTGGCTCCCTGCATGGAGCCTGCTTCTCCCTCTGCCTGTGTCTCTGCCTCTCTCTCTCCCTCTGTGTCTCTCATGAATAAATACATAAATAAAAATCTTAAAAAAAAAAGTCCTACTGATCATGATTGGATAGTTACAGATAATTCTTACTTTTGAACTTTATTTAATTTTGAAAACATAACTAAGAAATTTGTAGACCATCTCCTTGAACGTTATTGCAAAAACAACAGATTTCACCTCAAACTAGCAGTGATCCCATAGCAGACTTTAGTGGCAGCAATTTTCATACAAGTTCACTATGCCAGTGGGGTAGAAAGGGTGGAATTCAAGACCATCTGTGGTTGAAGCCTCTTAGAGTACTGTGTTATAGATGCTAGTGTTAGGTCAGTAGGCATCACTGTTGGGGGAAAAACATAAATGTTTTTATGAGAGGGCTCAAGACACCAAAACATAAATTCTCTGATGGAAGTGGGCTTTGGGCATTCCCAGTCCTTAGCATCTGACCCTGCAAAATACATCATGGGAAAAAAAAAAAAAGAAAATAACAATGCATCATACTGTGGCATACCACCTTCCAAGAAGTCAACTGGATATTTCTATCAAGGTATAACATTTACCTGTTCCACCACATTTTCCAAGATGGGAATGGCACCAAGAGGGAAAACTCCTCAGGTATAAATTCATCATACGTGCTTGATACTCAATGGGATGTTTTCACATTAAAATAAGATCCCTAAAGCAAGCACTAACATTGTACTTCATGAAGTAAATTGAGGATATTGGCTGCTGAGAAATCTTTGAAAGACTATCTTGAGGTATGTAATATCAGTATAACTATATTGCCAATTTCATTCCTGTCGAATAGCTTAAAATGCCTTTCAGAGGCAGTAAGTTAAATCCCTAAATCTTATCCCCTGTGGATTTAGGAAGCAAACCAGAGCTCCCACGTCCAGGCCACTGCTTTATCTGTTGGGGCAGAAATTTCAGCACCAAAAAAAATTTTCTTATTCCCTGCTATAGTCCCAGCCCTCAGATTACTTCACTGTAACTTTTCTTTGGCAGCTTATTTCCTTTGAGTGGTTGTTTATTATAAAAACCAAAGGGAAATAAAAAAATGTATAAATTTTTTAAACTACCCCTTTTCAACTCCCTCATTATGGTCCACTGAGTTTTTAGAAGCATGTGCATTAGTGGAGTGTTTGCAGTATTCACGACTTGAACTTCTAATTTATGAGCTCTTAAATGTACACTAATCATCACACACTAACTATTAATATTGTACTCTGAGGATTTTCCCTCTACTATTCCAGGCAAAAGGAATATTCTTAAAAACAATATTCATTGACTTCCATAAATAGGCAGGTCAAGTTGGAACATGGGCCACTGGCATTGATGTGTGGATGGTAGTATTATTAGAAGTTATTTACTACATGAAATGCCAACTTTGCCAATTTTTAAATGTTAATGGCCTTATGGTGAAAAAGAAAGGTTTATGTGCTCCACTGAGGGATTTCAGAATTTTGTAATCTTGGTGTAGAAATGGCTTGATTGTCCAATAAGTCATTTTTACTTCTCTCTTAATTATACATGTTTACAAACTTTTCTAAATTTGAAAGCAAAACTTTCTGGGATGTTGAATATAATAATTAAGTCTAAAAGACTGAATGTAATATGCTGGGTTTACTGATTTTGGGGAAGACAGATTTCTCTGTTGATCCTGGGGGAAAAATGAACCAAAATAAATTTTAAATGGATTATGCGGATTTGTCTAAGCAAATCCAGAATGTTCAGCTGCATTTATAGGAAATTCTAATTGACTCACTGTAACTTGAATGTATCATCTTTAGCAAATTAGAAAGAGTTGCCCAGGGCCCAGCTTATCCTAAGTGACTTTGCCAAAATGTCCATAAAAGTTCTAGTTCATTACTTAATTTTTTATTTATTGTATTTGAAACTACTTTTAAAAATGTTTGACTCCAAATGCATCCCATCTTTGGATAATATGCATTAGATGTATGTTACCTTAATTGTTGGCATGCTAATTTCAATATTCAGGAAGCTAGCCTTAAAGTCTTTATTTTAAAATATGGTTAAAACTTGCTTAAATTATTCATGAGATGCTACTATAGTTAATAATATGTTATATGCATTTTATTTGTATGGATGATCATCAATTCGAAATCATTACCTAATCACTTGCTTGATAATAGAAAAGCTATATGCTTTCCTTATCACAAACTACTTATGGTTTTAGGAGATTTAGGGAAGTGTATTACCATCACAAAGTGTAGAAATTCCTGTGACTATGCATAATATTCCATTTGTAATTTTCATTCACCTCTTGGAGAAACACATTTTCAGTGATGATTAAGTTGTAAGCTAATAAAAATGCTGAAATAACTTAGTAATTATAGAAGATGACTAACCACCCACTAGTACAAAGAAATGGAAAATAGACAAAAATTACTCATGTTAGTATTATCAAAGATAATCATTGTAACTTTGGTATATCTATTTTTAGTCTTTTATCTACAAAGGCCCTGTTTTTCTATTTAATAGTTCTATGTTCAAATATATAAAAATCCCATTCTACATTGTACTAATTTATAGGTTTTTTTCTATGTAATTTAAATTCCATAATGGTAGCATGAAGATGTCAGGTAATTCCTCCTACAGAAAACAGTTTAAAAAATTCATATATAGAATTTGCCATTTGTATATCTTCTTCAGTGAAATGTCTTTTTATGTTTTTTGCCCATTTTCTGATCAATTATTTAAGGTTACCTATATATTCTAGATTTGAGTTCATTGGGAAAATGCAAGCAAAACCACAATGAAATAGCCCTGCACACCAATTAGTATGGCTAAAATAAAGGATAGTACCAACACCAAATGTTGGTGAGAATGGAAAAACTGATGCTGATGGGAATGAGAAGTGGTATAGTCACTCTGGAAAACACTTTGGTAACTAATATGCAAAATAAATAAATAAATAAATAAAACTAATATGCACTCTAAAAAACTAATATGCGATTACCCTATGACCTAACAATTATACTCTTTAGTATTTATCCCAGATAAATGAAAACTTATATTCACACACACACACATGCATACACACATACCCACAAACCCAACGAGTCATACACAAATATTCATAGCAGCTTGATTTATAATAGCTGGAAACATCCCAGATGTCCTGCCACAAGTGACTGACTAAACAAACTGGGTATGAATTTATTCTAATGAATACAACTCAACAATAGGAAGGAAATAACTATTGGTAAATGCCACAATCTGGATGAATCTCTGGGAAATTTTGCTAAGTGAAAAAAGTCAATCCCAGAAGACTACATATTGTATGATTCCATTCATGTAACATTTAGAAATGACAGTGTTCTGGAAATGGAGTGCAGGTTAGTGGTTGCCAGGTATTAAGAAGGGAGGAAGGCGGGAGGGAAGTCGATGTGGTCAACACAAGATATCCTTCTGATAGAACCATTGATATCTTGCTTATGGTGATGAATACACAAACCTACACATATGATAACATTTTCTAGAATAAAATATGTATGCACACAAACAAAACTGAGGAGATATGAGTAATATCAGTGTATTGTATCAGTGTCAGTATCCTGGTTATGATATTGTATTGTAGTCTTCCAAAATATTACCATAGAGGGAAATTGGGTAAAAGATGCTTGCGATATCTCTTTATTATTCTTTATAGCTTCATATTAATTATAACTATCTTAATAAAAATTACCCCAACCTTCCTTACCAGTTGGAAGGAGCAGATGGTAGAGTTCAGAACATGGGTGAATTTGACCTTTAAAGAAAAAATTCTGAAAGTGAAAGAGGTGCAGAGGTACTGAAATCCAAAATCTGAGTATAAACTCTCCCTAAATCCCTAGCTTACCACAAAACTACATATGCTTGAAATAAAGGAGACCAAAAAGAACTGAAATATAAACTAGAGGGTCAGTTACCATTGCAGTTCAAAACTGCTGCTGGTAAGGTTTTGAGTTTGCTGCAATTTTGACCAAAGGTATTTTCTAAATCACATACAACTTAAGTGGCACAAAGTAGAATCCTTCCTGATCTTAGATATCAGAGGTATGAAGTTTAGTTTGGAAAAACAACTGTAAACTTAGGAGAAAGCCCCCAGCAAAAGGGAACCACAGAGAGAATGAACCCTAAAATCTGAGTGAAAAAGATATCCCAAATCTTTGGCTGACAGTTAAACTATGTATGCACAGGGGACTCCCAGGGGTCAAGCCAAACAAGCAGCATCTGGAAGTCAAAGAAAATTGATCAAATGCCAGCTGCTGGACATAGCAGGGAGGACCATTTCACAGTTTGATCTAGGAAAGTAAATGACCCACTAAAACAAAAAAATAAAACAAACAAATCAGTAATCTTCAGTGTATCCCAGAGACACTACAAGACGTGATCTACATCACATAGCTTCAAACCAAAAATTTAACTGTAGTTTTAAGCAACATGTAGTTTTGATCCAAAATGTTTTCTTGCCTATGAATGACAGTTAGTAGATACTGACTCTGAGTAAGCCCTGATGATATACTGAGCAAAGATTTCAAAGAGGCAATATTAAATACATTCAAATAATTAAAGGAAAAATAATATTAATGAGTAAACAAATAGGAGATCCCTCAACGGAGAAGTATAAGCAATAAGAAAAAAAACATAAATTCCAAAACTATAAAGTATGATATTAGATATGAAGATACCATTATATGAGCAAAATAGAAAATTAGAAATACCAATAGAAAATCAGTGAAATTAAAGTTAGATTATTGAAAATTACCCAATATTAACAGATGAAGAAAATTATTTAGTAAAAATGAACAAAATTTCAAAGAACTATGGTGCTGTATCAGTGTAATGTATGTGTTAGTGGGGTCCCACAAGGCAAAGAGAGTGAGAAAGTGATAGAAAAAAAATTTGAAAAAATAATGGTCAACTTTTCTGAAATTTGTGGAAAAAAAAACCTTTAATTTAGAGATCCAAGAAGCTCAAATAAGATAAACACACACAGACACAGAGCTATCCAGTTTCAGTATATCACAGTGAAACACCTGCAAACCAAGGATATAGACAAAATCTTGAAAGCAGCAAGAGAAAAAAGACACATTACATGCAGCGAACCAGTCATCTGATCAACAACTGACATTACCAGAACTGATGCAGGCCAGAAGACATTAGAGTTATATGTTTTATTCCTGAATAGTTTTTTTTAAAGACTCATTTATTTATTCATGAGAGACACACAGAGAGAGGCAGAGAGATAGGCAGAGGAAGAAGCAGGGTCCTTGCAGAGAGCCCGATGTGGGACTCGATCCTGGATCCTGGGATCACGCCCTGAGCCAAAGGCAGACGCTCAACCTCTGAGCCACCCGGGCTTCCCTTATTTCTGAATAGTTAAAGTAAAACCGAAAACTGGAGGCCAAGAAAACCTATAGCTAATGCAAATATTCTGCAAATATAAACATGAAATAGAGTTTCTTGACAAAAACCTAGAAAATTCATTGCTAGGAAACTGGCAAGACAAGAAATACTAAAGGAGCCTCTTTAGACTAAGGGAAATGACACCAGATGATAACATGGATATTCAGAAAGAAGTAAGAAGCACTGGAAAAGATACATATGTAGTAGAATATAAAATATTATACCAGTAACTTTTTTCTCTTCTTAATTTTTAAAAAAAGGCAATGTGGAGTTGATGTAACATATATGAAAACAATAGCATGAAAGAGAGTAAATGGAATTACACTGTTTCAAGATTCTGATATTCTAATAAAAAAGTAATAATTCAATATTAAATACAATAGACTTGAGTTAACAAAGCATGTTGTTACTGCCAAGCATCTAAGAAAAATAAATGCCAAGAAATATAGCTAAAAGGTGACAGAGATTATAATGACATACTAAAATATTTCCAAAAAGCCAAAGAAGATTGCAGAAGAAGAAGAGAGGAACAAAAGCAGATGAGACAAATAGGAACTCAGTAGCACAATGACAGACTAAAGTCCTGTTAGTCACATTAAATATAAGTAGATTAGCTATTCTAATTAAAAGACAAAGCTTGTTCGATTGGATTTAAAAAGATCAACTATATGCTATCTATAAGAGATGTGCTTTAAACACAGAGACAAAAATTAGAAGTAAAAGAATGGGAAATAATGCAATATTCAAATAATAAGCACAGGAAGAGGATGAATATATTCATATATATTAGACTTTAAGAAAAGGAATAGTAGTAGAGACAGTGATATTTAATTTAAAAAAGATCATGGGCAGCCCGGGTGGCTCAGCAGTTTAGTGCCACCTTCAGCTCAGGGTGTGATCCTGGAGACCCAGAATCAAGTCCCACGTCAGGCTCCCTACATGGAGCCTGCTTCTCCCTCTGCCTGTATCTCTGCTTCTCTCTCTCTCTCTCTCTCCCTCTGTGTGTCTCATGAATAAATAAATCTTTAAAAAAATTTTAAAAAATATCAATACAATAGGAAGATAAAACAGGTATAGAAGTCTATGTACCTAATAAGATAATTTCACAATATACAAAGCAAAAATGACAGAACTAAAAAGATAATTTAATAATTATTAGTAAGTATAGTTAGAAGCTCCAACACTCCTCTCTCAGTAATTGATAAGACAAATAGAACATCAGTAAGGATATAAAAGACTTGAATAATAAGAACCAATTTGACCAAACTGATATTTTTTAAAAAGATGATACTGTGACAGCAGAATATACAGTATTCTCTTGAACACCTGGAACATTGACCAAGACACACCAAATGCAAGGCCATAAAAGAAGTCTCAGTAAGTACAAAAATATTGAAATCATACATAGGATGTTCTCTAACTATAACAGAATAAACAGAAAAGAACAAATATTATGATTCCACTTATATGTGGTATCTAGAGTAGTGAAATTCATAGGGACAGAGAGTAGTAGAATGGTGGTGTCCAGGATCTGAGGGAAAAAGGAGAATGGAGAGGTTTTATACAACGGTACAGAATATCAGTTTGGGGAGATAAAAAAGCCTTAGAGATGAATAAGAGTAATAGTTATACAACATGTGAACATATTTAATGCCACTGAACTGTACATATAAAATGGCAAAATTTGTTATGTGTTATTTACCACAGTTAAAAAATAAATTATAAGAAGAAATGGAAATTATTTTGCAGGTAATAAAAGTGAAAATAAATCACATTCAACTTTGTGGAATGTAGCTGAAACAATGCTCAGCAGCACTTTTATAGATTTAAAAGTGCTTATATTTAAAAGAAGAAACATGTCAACTCAAACTCTAAACTTGCACCATAGGAAACTAGCAAAAAAGAGCAAATTAAATTCAGTAAGAAGTAATTAAAAAATAGAAATAAGAGCAAAAATCGATGTAAGGAAATATTGTGAACACTTTTATGCCAATAAAAGTTTCATACTTTCTATGAAATGGACAAATACCTTGAAAAATACAATTTACTAAGAACAGTCTCAAGAAGAAATAGAACATCTGAATAAGCCTATATCCATTAAAGACATTGAATTAATAATTTTAAAATGTTCAAGAAAGAAAAGTGTAGAACCATGTGGCTTTCAATAGTGAAGTCTACATTTAATGAAGGAAGCGTACCAGTCTTTCACAAACTTTTTAAAAAAATAGGAGAGTCCACTTGCCACATATCTTGAGAGGCCAGTATTACACTGATACCAAAACCAGATTAAGATATCCAAGGAAAAGAAACTACGTACATAAAATGCAAAAATTCTTAACATAATCTTAGCAAATCAAATTTGGCATTATATAAAAGAAAAGATAATCACAAAGAAGAGAGTATAATACCAGGAATTCATGATTTGTTTAACATTCAAGTATTAATGAATATAATGTATCGCATTAACCAAATAAAGGGAAAAAAAAAAAAGACTATTTGATCATCTCCATAGTAGTAGAAAAAAGTTAACATACATTCGTGTTACCAAAAACTCATAAAACCAGGATTAGAAAAGTGCTTTTTCACCTTGGTAAAGAACATCTACAAATATTCACAGCAAGCATTATACTTAAAGACTGAGCATGATTTGCCTAAAATCTGGAATGACTCACGAATGTTTGCTTTTACCTCTTCTATACAATGCTGTTACTGATGGTCCAATCAGTGCAACAAGACAGGAAAAAAAACAAAACAAAACAAAACAAAAAACAAGAGGCATCTATATTGAAAAGGAAGAAAGAAAATGATCTTTATTTGCAGATGACACTATCATGTATGTAAGGATCCTAAGAAATATATTTTTAGAGCTATTAGACTAATAAATTAAGTAACTTTATGCAGCATGGCAGCAATATACAAATATGAACTCTATTTCTAATACAAATAATGAACAGTTGGAAAATGAAATTAAAAGTACAGTTGCATTGACAATGACACTTAAAATATGTAGAGTTATTGGGAATTATTTTAGCAAAGATTGATGTGTAAGATCTGTATACCAAATATCACGAAGCGTTGCTCAGATAAGTTAAAGATGAACTAAATAAATGGAGAGATACCATATTCACAGATTGAAGACTCAATGTTATTAAGATGTCAATTCTCCAGTGTAGATTCAATTCCATTTTTACCAAAATTCTATCAGAATTTTCGTAGAAAGTGACGAACTGTTTCCGAATTTATGTGGAAATAAAAAGGGGCTGGAATTGCTTACATAATTTGGAAAAGGATAAAGTTGAAGGACTTGTACTACTTGATTATAAGCCCTAGTATAATTCTTAGTATAAATCTACAATGAACAAAACATGCTATGGTCATGGTTAAAAAATAGATAAATCGGAAGAACAGAATACCTTCTAAAAATGAATACATACCTACATGGTCAACTGATTTTTTTACAAAGGTGCCAAGTTAATTCAATGAGGGAAAGAAGAATCTTTTCAATGAATGTTCCTGTTACAGTTGGGTGGTAGGCAAAATAATATTCCCCACCCCAAGGTTGTCCACATCCCAATCCTCAGAACCTGTGAATATGCTTGAGTACAGAGTAGAGAAGAATGGAGATTACAGAAGGAATTAATTTGTTAATCAGCTGACATTAACATAGGAAGAGTATTATCCAGGTGGGCCCAATAATATTATAAGCATCCTTAAAAGAGGAAGAGGGAAGAAGAGAGAGCCAGAGAGATGTCAGGGTGAGAGAGACTGGGCCCGATGTTGCTGGCTAATTTAAAGATGGAGGAAGAGAGCCATGAGTCAAAGAATGTGGACAATCCCTGTAAAGGACAAGGAAATGGATTTTTCCCTTAAAGCCCCCAGAAAGGGACACAGATCTGCTGACGACTTGATTTTGACTCAGTGAGATTTATGTTGGACTGTGAGATAATAAATTTGTATTGTTTTTAAACCAGTGCATTTGTGTCAGTGTGCTGCAACCATAGAAAGATAATATAATTGGATATCTGTATGGGGGAGGAGGAGAATCTCAATCCTTACTTTATACTTAAATTAAATTAAATCTCAACCCTTACTTTATTCATAAATTAAATGGTAATGAATCATAAACCTAAATGCAGGACCTGAAATGATAAGACCTATGGACAAAAACAAGGGAAATATTTTCATTTTTGCATTCTTAGTTTTTTTTTTAAAGATTTTATTTATTTATTAATGAGAGAGAGACAGAGACAGAGACACAGGAGGAGGGAGAAGCAGGCTCCATGCAGGGAGCCTGCTGCAGGACTTGATCCCAGGTCTCCAGGATCAGGCCCCGGGCTGAAGGTTGTGCTAAACTGCTGAGCCACCTGGGCTGCCCTGCATTCTTAGTTTAACCAAAGATTTCTCAAGTATGATGCAAAAAGCATAAACCATATAAGAGGAAAAATTGATAAATTGGACTTCATTAAAATTTAAAAACAATTTCTTTTTGAAAGACTTTAAAAAAAGAAAGGTAATTGACAGATTGGTAGAAATATTTGCAAAGTCATATATTTGACCAGGAACTTGTATCCTATATAATGAACTTAGAAAGCATACAATCCAATGATAAATGGGCAAAACTTTGGACAGACCCTTTAGTGAGGCAGAGACATGATGACCAACAAGCATATTGGAGATGCTCCATGTCATCGGGCATTTGAAAATTAAATTAACAACAACAACAAAAACCACTGGACACCCATTAGAATGGTCAAAATTAAAGACTGATATTAAGTCTTTGTAAGAAAGTAGAGCTAATGAAACTCTAATTCACTGCTGATAGAAATGCAAAAATATTATAGCCACTTTGGAAAACAGGTTGTTGGTTCCCTCTAAAGTGAGGTGTATACTTATTTTTATGACCTACCGGCTTTTCTTCTGGTTATTTAACCCCCTACCAAATGAAAAAATAGGTCTATCCTAGGATTTGTAGTGTTCCTATGAATATTTATACCAGCATTATTTGTAACTTCTAAAAATGAGAGTAAAGTAAAATTTCCATCACCTGGTGAATGGATAAACAAAATATGGTATCTCCAAACAAGAGAATAATATTTAGCAAGAAGAAGGAGCAAACTGATAGATACAATGATGTAGATGACTCATCATCTACAAGTTATGTAGATGTTATGTGCTAAATGAAAGAACTCAGATGCCATTCATATGAAATTCTAGAAAAGGAAAAACTATAGTGACAAAACAGAGTTTGAATTGGTGGTTGCCAGGGGTGAGGGGAGTAGATTGATTGGCAAGGGGCAAGAAGAAAGTTACTGAAATGGGGAAAATGTTCTGTGTTAGGTAGGTGGTAGTTACAAGGCGGTATTTTGGGGTGAACTTGTCAGACTATATACTGAAAATGTGCATTTTATTATATGTAAATTATACCTCAGTGAAGCTCTTAAGCAATTAAAGTATAATGAATTTATAGTATTTATCATGTTTAAGCTCTAATATAATTAATACTAATCAGGGATCCCTGGGTGGCGCAGCGGTTTGGCGCCTGCCTTTGGCCCAGAGCGCGATCCTGGAGACCCGGGATCGAATCCCACGTCAGGCTCCCGGTGCATGGAGCCTGCTTCTCCCTCTGCCTGTGTCTCTGCCTCTCCTTCTGCCTGTGTCTCTGCCTCTCTCTCTCTGTGTGGCTATCATAAATAAATAAAAATTAAAAAAAAATTAATACTAATCAATAATAATGAATAACACTTGCTGACTTTACTCAGGGTTCACACTTCCTGATTTTACTCTTCTTAATTATCAGACTCTGTTTCCTTATGGCAGTATTGGAAATAACCGAGATTGGTCATTTAAAACACATCACCTGATGTGCATGGGAACCAACCAACTGAAAGGAGCACAGGCCAGTGATGGAGAGTCCTGGTGTAAACAGCAGACATAGGTGAATTGGCAAGTAAATTATATACTGTTCCTGGAAATAATAACAGTAATGTCTACCTCAAGATTGTTGCAAGAATTAAATGAAGTGAGGCATATGAAATGTTGAGTAGAGTGCTTGACCCACAACTCATCCTCAATACAAAGTAGCTGCTAGCTTCGTAAAACCTGTGCTTTTTCCATGGAGAAATAGGCATCAAGATGGTAGCAGTCAATGTTGTTTCTGCCTGTCCGGCGTATCTTCCCTCTCTTCAGGTATTTTCTTTTGGGTAACTGCCCTTTTCCCTGTGAAAGAGGCCTTGGTTAGGCAGTTAATTCTAGGCAGGCTTCAGGCAGAGCTAGTCATGATATTTGATCTCTGTGCTTCAGTGATTAGATTGGGAGGAGCCCTTGATCCAAGCCAGGCTAATTAGAAACTTATCTAGGACCTAATAACTCAGGGATGAAAGTCAGTGTTAGGGTTGCTCATTGCTGTTTTTGGGGCCTTTTCTGTGGAAAAGTTAGCTAGAAACAGCAGCCTTCCCCATGGCAGAAGAGTAGAAAGTAAGTACAGCAGAGCCCTAAAGACATTATGCTTCTGGAGTCAGCTGAATATTTAACTTTCCTGTTCTGTGAGTGAATAAAATATTTCCTACACATCCCTTTTGCCTACACTGGTTTGATGTGAATTTACAACCATTTACAACCAAAAGAGTCCAGTCTTTCAAAGTTTGGTTTTAGCAAGAACATTTTTTCATGCATACAATCGTTTTTATCTTTTTGGGTTTATTTGTTTGTCTTGTTTATTTGAAATGTTAATTTTTATAATCTGTTAGTGAGGAATGATGAATTTTGTATGTTGCATGATAAACCAGATTGAAAAAAAATATTTTTAGTTCATTGTGTACGAGGCTATGTGATATTTCAGGCATTCAGGCCCATTGAGACAGTTTGCATTTGAACTGGATATTAGCAATGCATACATACATCCTTGGCCAGTCTTTTGGAACAAACCATGACAAATTTTGGAGAATTTTATTTTATTTTATTTTATTTTATTATTATTTTTTTTGGAGAATTTTAAATGCTTACTTAAACTTCGATGTGTTGATAGCTCTGAATCTGATAATTGGCCTTTATCACATTTAATATACTTCACTTATGTTCTTTAAAAAATCCTTATTGGTGGGTGTGCTGATAATTTCCTTTTCCTAGGAAATGATGGCATTTGAATCCTGCTTCTGCTGCTTACTGGCTGTGAGACCCTGAGCATGTTTCCTAACCTCTCTGTGTCTATTTCCTCATCTCTAAATGCTGGGTGATAATTGTCCCTATTTTGCAGGAAGTTTGTAAGGATTAAATGAAGTAGTCTCTGTAAAGGGCTTAGAAGAATGCCTGAAATTTAGCAAGGGTGGCCCAATTGTTTGCTGTCACCATTGTCACAATTATTTTCCTTATTGAAGTTGTTTTGATAGGGTGAGGAGGGGCATTTAAAACATAGGCTCTAAAAGTTGCTCAGAGCTATTGTTGTGAGTGACTGGAATAATGAATTAATTAGATGAGAAATTTAACTAGTATATACCATAAAGTTATTCATTCCCAGTGCATCTTCCTTAGCATGAATCTTGCCTTGGATGTGGGTCAAATGAAATTGATTCTCAGTTGCACATACCAAAGCACACATAGTAACCTTATTTACCTTATGATATTGGGAAGTCTGGGTCCTCATAGGGGTCTTGCTTAGGTAATTATAGTTATCTCTTCTGTGAGTAAAATGTTGACAACAACAACAAAATCTTAGCCATAAAATAAAAGCGTTTCTACAATGAATTATAGCTTTCTCTGCCATCTTAAATAGTATTTTGAACACAATTTTGTGTTTTGTGTAAGATATCTTAGTGTTATCTTCTTTTGCTATTACTGAATGGTGGTATCTTGAGATGCCCTTACTAATCCTAGCAAGCTGTGCTTTTTGAATACTTATATCAGGTGCTATATTATTTTCTGACTTGCTGAAAGTGTGTTTTAGCTTTCCTTTTCTTTCTTGTTTTTTTTTTATAATAACTTATGTACCAAGAAATGAAATAACTAAAATTATACCAAGTATGTCTAAAATAGGAGTAAAATATAGGGCACGTGGGTGGCTCAGTTGGTTTAGCATCCAACTCTTGATTTTGGCTCAGGTCGTGATCTCAGGATTGTGGGATGGAGCTCTGTGTCAGGTTCTTTGCTCAGCTGGAAGTCGGCTTGATATTCTCTCCCTCTGTTCCTCCCCCTGCTTGCTCACTCTCTCTCAAATAAATTTATCTTTCAAAAAATAAAATATGAGTAAATAAGTTAAGTCATAGTGAGTATACTTTTCTAAGGTAAAACACATTAGTTGGTTTATATTATACATTTTAGTGTCTCAGGGATCTGTTTGGGGTCTCATTTATCCCAATCTCCTCACCTTTCCCGTTGAATTCCACATATGGGTTTGTTTAAAAAAATGTTCTCGATCTGAATGAACTAATTGTCATGAGGCATCTGATTATTCCATGAGCCCAACTAGGGGTACCATATTTATTATTAGTTTCTAAAATAGGTGATATGGATCATTTTTCTTTTATTTGAATATATAGTACATTAACAGGAAAGCATTAGGATTTAAGGTTAACAAATTACTAAATACTGTCTATAATATGCCACTTGAATATACCATGGGTTTTTCAATATCGTAAAAAATTAGTTTTTGATATGGATTGACTTGGTGTTATCGTCTTTGCTAAACATTCAATATGCCCAAATTTGCATTTAATTCTTATTAAATGTGCAATAGAGTCTCCTTTTATAGTGACTTAAACATAAGGCAGAATTGGGGGTAAAGGCTTCACCAGGACCTTTTGTAATCAGAAATTAGTGATAATGAGAAAAAAAATGGATCTATCACTTGTGGTCAACTATATACTAGCAGAGTGAATTTCCTTTGCTTTGAAATGCAAGCCATTATTTAAAATAAAGGATGAGAGAAGTGACACCAACAATATAAAGACTTAATGTAGAGCTTTGAATTTTTTTTTTCTCACCATTTAGGTTATAGGAAACATCAATGGAGGCAATTGCTAGTATGCTTCAGAGGAGTCTTTCAAAATATGGAGAAGTCATAACTTTCAACATTAGTTTATACAAAAGGGGTCCTATCTTGCCACTTGTAAGTCACATATTTCTCATTTTATATTAATAATAGTTATACCTAATTATCAAGGGTAAAGTAGATTTCTAAATTATGGTCTCTTCTAAAAGAGTTATGAGTGTAACCTCTATTAACACTGGGGAATGTTAAGAAGGCAACTCTGAATATTGATATAAAAATACGTCCCTCTAGTGGAGGGTTATATTTTATCCATAACTGAGTAATTTTGACTCACATGACCTATATTGAGAAATAGATTTAATAGTAGAAAGATTGTAGATTGATGGCTCCCTGCCAGGCAAGAACAGAAAGTTCAGAGCATTAACAGTAACTGGAGGAATAGAGGACATGATGTTATTCCCAAAATTATCAGGAAGAGAAAATATAATAGAGGGGGGAAATAGTGTGAACTGTTTCCGTCCCTTAGCTCTCTGGATGTACAAGTTAATGTTTTCTTGAATGGAGTTTTCATATCAGATTTCTTTTTTGAAACATCCAGTGTTTTATAGGCTCTCATCTAATGTGAAATAAACCAAAGTTCTTATTTATTTTTGTTAGCAGTCACTGTGTCTTCAGCATATAATTCTCTAAAGCCTATTTGTTGGTGTTCTAAGAGAATGGGTCACTTCATCCATGATAAAGCTAGAGTACACAGTAATCTTCCTATTTAAAGTCCAAATAAGAGTGTCTTCCAGTCCTTAGAAGTCAGTTAAGGGTCTTTCTCTAATAAAATTACTCCTTCATGTAATTGCTGCTTTAGGGAGTAAGGGATCTTTGTTCTCTTCCTTCTTCCTTTTCCTCTTTTCCCTCCTACCTGTGTGCTGTTCCACACTTCCTCTTTCTGTTTCCTTCCCCATCCTTCCCTCTCCCCTTCTTCCTCCATCTTTGCTTTACTTCTACCTTCTCTCCCCTTCTTCCACCCACGTTAGTTCCTGTAACATTGCTAAAAAAAGTTTCCCAAGTTTTAAGCACTTTGAAATTTTTATGATAGAAAATGCATCTGAAATTTAATCTGATTCTTTAAAAAAGAATTGCAGATTCAACTTCTTGTAATAAGTTTTATCGACTTTATATTTTTAGGACTTAGCGTCATTTGAATTAGGTGGTAATATGAAAATCAACGGACTGACAGACAAAAGAAAACACCAAACAACCTATATGTCTTCAATATGTCATGCAATACAGACAGAAAGGTTTAAAAGCTTTTAGGAACTGTATTACTAATGATCACATATTTAGATGTGTTTGTGGTGCATTACAGTATTTTTAAGAGGAATTTTAAAAATGGCAAACAAGCCACAGACATTCTTTTGAAAAATGCAGAGTTCTCAATTGTATAAACTTGGCTTCTGAGTAAATATGGCCTTTATCTCTGAGCTCAGGACTTGTATCTGTGCCATCACCTCCTGTATGATCTAATCATTTCTGAGCTTTGGGTGTATAAATCACACATTCTGACATTTGGTAGCATAGATGCTTTCCTTAGCATCTGATTTTCTTTTAAGGATATAGACTGATTTCCAATGAAGGCATTCTTAGAAAATATAAGACTCACAATATCATTAAGTCAATAAAATGGTTTTTAAAAAAGGAATTGTACATGTAAAAGAACTTGATTCAAGTTGAAGCTGAATCCTCTCTGCCCTTTCAAATTCTGGGGCTGATTTTATTTAAATCAGTGACTACTGGCAGAGCTAAACATGTGCCATGAGTCCATCAAATGTTGGTTTAAAGAGAAGAGTAAACAGTCTTTAATGGTCTCTAATTTCCCGGCACTCATACCCAGTCTCTCTCTTCAATGAAAGGAATAAAAAAGTTGAGGCAGTGCCTGGGTGGCTCAGCTGATTGAACACCTGACTTCTTGATTTTGGCTCAGGTCATGATCTCAGGGTCATGAGATCCAGCTTGCCTCAGGCTTCACGCTCAGTATGGAGTCTGCTTGATATTCTCCCTCTGCCCCCCATGTCAAGTAACTAAATAGCTCTTTTAAAGAATTGGAATTTGAATATAAACTTGGAAGCTATAGCAGTCTTCTAGACACCAGTAGACTTGCCTTCCCAATTACTCCATAGCAATAACCTCTGTGTACCTTGAGTGGGCTTGTCTTGTTTCAGGTTTGTCTTAAAATCTGTATTTAGTGATATGAAGTGATTTCCAAAATAAACTGTAAAATGCAAAGGAGCAAGGAGGGAGCAAGTATACATACACACACACAAATGCACTCATGTATAATTTTGTGTATACATATACATTATGTATACAAACAGATTCAGTGTCTCTGAAAAGATGCATAAGAAATTGGCAATGAGATTGCCTTTAGAATGAGACAGGGGAAGAAGATGAATTTAATTTTCACTGTATGTACTTATTTAAATTTAAAAAGAAGTTTAAAAGTGCCTTCCTTCATACAACTATACTAAGCTGGTCTTAAAGCCGATCTTCTCAATTAGATGTCTCCTAATTATACAGCAAGTCTAAGATAAATTGCTTACACTTTGACGAGAATCTCATATATAGATAACAGATTAAATAATTTATTTATAATGTGACATAGAGAAAATGACCAAAGTATATTGGTAATTAGGGTCTAAGTATTGGCTTTGTCACTGTAGGTCTACTGGGGCTGCACTGAAAAAGAAATATAGAGGGTTCTGAAGTCAATAAGACATTTTTATAAAACCAACTGTAAGTTTGTGTATACGTATGGCTCATAGAAATCTTAAGGAATGTCTGAGCATATAAAATAATATACAAGAATACTCTACTCTTATTTGAACCTCCAATGGCAACTCATGCTCTCAGTTTAAAGGAAAATTTTGAAGAACTGATGAGAAAACATATGGTCTTTAGCAGTTAGATATGGTTGAGTAAAAACCACCCATAACAATGACTTAAAATAACAAGCATTTATTTGGCTCCTAATTCAGCTAGACAGTGCTAATGTGCTGGTGTGTTTGTGGTCCTTTGGGAGTGGCCACAAGAAAACTGCAAGCTGACTGCTCATGAGTTTAGGGTCTTGCACATATCTGGGACCTCAAGTGATTAGAATTAGCTGGACTGACCCCTTACTTATATGGTCTGTCTTCCTCCCGAAGTTGTTTTCATGGCCAAGAGGTAGTCCCCAAAGACAAAGTGATAGCTTGCATGACCTCGTGAGGCCCAAACCTAGAGATAGCATTCTGCCTCTGTTGCTGCATCCTGTTGGGCAAGCATGCCACAAGTCAGCTCAGGTGCATGAGACTGGGGTAGACTCCACTCCTTGGTGGAGGGCCTTCAAAGCCACTTTGCCAGGGATATGGGTCCTAAAAAGGAAACCCCCGTAGCCACATAGTTTTGAGCTTTGGGCCAAGGGCCCTGAGTTGGGTGAAATGTATATATTTTTAAAGTAAAAAAAAAAAAAGTTTCTCCTGTTTATAAAAGAGTAACATTAAACTTTGCTTTGGGAATGTATCATAGTAATTCCATATCATTTATTTACTTCCACCTCCTTATACCACAGCAGTAATAGATGTCATTTACTGAACACACATTATGTGCCAAATACTCCACTACTCATAAGGTACTTTACATACATTTACCTTTCCTTTTTAACACTACAATATAATAAGATAGATATCATTCCCATTTTCCAGACAAGTACACTCAGATTCATCAGTTGACAGTAAGTGGCAAATCCAGCCACAGATTCCAGATTTGTGTGACTATAAAATTCAGATCTTTCCATAGTACAGTGCAGTCCCGTATCTGGGATTAGTTTTTGTGAATTCCAGTATTGGCATACTGCATTGGGGTCAGGGATGGGAGATAAGGGAGAATGAAAGAGAAAATAATTTAAATAATATGAGTAATCCAACCGGCCATTTTATCCAGTAAGAATGCATTCTACAGGAACCCTGAAGTGGGCATCATAAATCTGTATCACCTCAGGTCATTAAGAGCTCCCAGATGCATGTGAGGCTGATGTGTTTCTGATACTTTTGCCTCCTCTTAGTAATATGGCTTTAAATGCAAGCTAGTTTCTTTAACTCATGTTAAATCAGAGGAAAAACGACTGAATTAGTGATAGAGGAAAAACCGTATATCCTGTACAGACTGTGGGTTGTAATTCCATCTTTGGTGTGACACACTACTCAGGACCTTTCAAAGATAATTCTGAGTTTACATACTTTTCATTCTAAGAACAAAGTTCTGGCATTAAACCTCAAATGGTTGCAAATTCAGTTTACTTTGTTTTATTATCTGGAGGAGTGGATTTTCATGTTTCTGTAATAAGATGGATTTCTAAAGTGGAATATAGAATATTTATTCTGCAATTTTAGTTGTGTTAATCCAGTTAAGTCTATCCCCAAAATAAATGACAGAACTATCATATTGCTATGGCTATGCAAATGCTATGAAAATCTTACTAACTCATTTTGTAGAAGAACTAGATTTTGCTTTGTGTTTTAAGACTGAGTCACTAGTTAATTTACAAAAAAAAAAAAAAAAAAAAAGTACTCCGCAGGGAAGGTGATAGTTCTGTTATTAATTATGCTTAGCTAAAGTTAATATGAAAAACATTATATAAATTGAAGTGAGGAAATACAATTATCACAGCATTTTATTTTTTATTACTAAATTTTTATTGAAATTCAGTTTACATAGAGAAATACACATGCATATGAAATGTACAGCTCAATATATTTTCACGAATTGAACAAACCTGTGTGAAGGGCATTCATAACAAGCACGTTACATGATCCTTGGGCTTCTTTTCCAGCCATGACTCCTCCCACCTCTCAGAGTAGCCACAATTCTGACTTTTGAACAGTATAGATACATTTTTTCTACATTGTACTTTTTTTTTAATTTGCACTTTATATAATGGAACCATACGGTATGTAATTTTTGTAGTCTGACTTCTTAATTATTTTTTTGTTGTATAGTTGACATGTAATAATGTATTAATTTCAGGTATTTTGCATTTTTTTTTTGGTATTTTGCATTTGATTTGACATTTATATACATTAGATAATGATCACCATGATATATATAGTGACCATCTGTTGCCATACAAAGCTATTACAGTACTATTGACTATATTCCTTAAATTTGACATCCCCATGACTTATTTTGTAACATGGAGATTGTACCTCTTAATCCCTCTGAACTATTTTGCCCATCTCCCCATCCTAGCAACCACCAGTTTGTTTCTATACTTATATTTGTTTTATTTGTTTATTCATTTGTTTTGATTTTTATATTCCACATTTAAGTGAGGCCATATGGTATCTTTCTCTGACATATTTTACTTTGCAAAATATCCTCAAAATCTATCTATATTGTCACAAATGGCAAGATTTCATTCTTTTTATGGCTGAGTAATATTCCATTATATATATATACTGTATCTTCATCCATTTATCTAGTAACAAATAAATATTGCTTTTATATCTTAGCTATTATGAATAATGCTGAAATGAATGTAAAGGTATATATGTCTTTTCAAATGAGTGTTTTTGTTTTCTTTGGATAAATGCCTAGAAATTGAATTGCTGCATTGTATGATCTTTTTATTTTATTTTTAAATTTTTGAACAATCTCTATACTGTTTTCCATAGTGGCTGCATTAATATACAGTGCCACCAGCAGTGTACCGTGATTCTCTTTTCTCCATATCCTCACAAAAACTTGTTTTTTCTTGTTCTTTTGATTTTAGTCATTCTGACAGGTGTGAGATAGTGTCTCATTGTAGCTTTGATAATCCCCTATGATTAGTGATATTAAACATCTCTTCATGTGTCTGTTGACCCATCTGTATGTCTTCTTAGGAGAATTATCTATTTAGATCCTCTGCCCATTTTTACATCATATTGTTAGTTTTGTTGTTGTTGTTGAATTTTATGAGTTCTTTACATATTTTAGAAATGAACTCCTTATTGAATAGATCATTTGCAAATATCTTCTCTATTCACTAGGTTGCATTTTCATTTTGTTGGTTTTTTTTCTGTGCAGAATTTTTTTAGTTTGATATAGTCTCAATAGTTTATTTTTGCTTTTGTTTCTCTTATGAGAGGAGGCAGATTCAGAAAAAGATTGCTAATGCCTATGTCCAAGAATACTCTTTGTGTTCTTTTAGGAATTTTATGGCTTTAGGTCTTATATTAAATCTTTTTTAAAAGTTTTTATTTAAATTCCTGTTAATTAACATGCAGTATAATATTAGTTTCAGACGTACAATATAGTGATTCAATACTTCTTAATCCCCATTGCCTATTTAACACATTTCCTCCCCTCTAATAACCACCAATTTGTTCTCTAGATTAGGAAACAAAATAAATGAGCATAGGGGAAAAGAGAGTGAGAGAGGCAAACCAAGAAATAGACTCTAAACTATAGTTAGATCTTTAATGCATGTTGAGTTTACTTTTGTGTCTAGTGTAAGAGTCCAATTTCTTCCTTTACATGCAGTTGTCCAGTTTCTCCAATATCATATACTGAAGAGACTCTTTTGTCCATTGGATATTCCTGGTTCCTTTGTCAGAGATTAATTGACCATATTCTGGGCTCTCTGTTTTATTTCATTAATTCATGTACCTATTTTTGTGCCAGTATCATATACTGTTTTGATTATTATAGGTTTGTTAGTATTGTTTAAAATCTAGTATTGTGCTCCTTCCAGCTTTATTCCTCCTCAAGATTGCTTTGGCTATTCTCTGGTTTCATACAAATTTTAGGATTATTTGTCCTATATGACTTCTACTCAGCACTGACTTTGTAAGTTGATCCATGAAAGTTCATGTCATTGCAGATGGCCCATTCTCATTGCTGATGAATAAATACTTCATTATTAATCAATTCCACTAGGATGAACTTCTGCATAGTGTCCATGTTGGCACTATGAGAAATAATGCTGCTATTAATACGTAAATACACGTTGTTATATAAACATGTGCCTATTTCTGTTGTGAATACACCTAGGAATGGAACTTTTGGGACATAGATTTAGCATGTTTTCAACTTTGGCAGAAAATGTCAGTTTTCAAAAGTGGTTGCTTCTTCATACACATCAGAAATATATGACAGTTCCTAACACTTGGTATTTTCCACCTCTTTCTTTTTAGTCACTGTGATTACCTCTTACCTACAATATTGTACTAATTGAAGTTTCCTATGATCAATATGTGTAAGCAATTGCAAAGTATTAAGTTAATAATTCCAAGACCATAATTATCAACAACAACAACAACAACAACCCTCTGATTATTACAGGGAAGATGTTGTTCTTAACAGAGTTACACTGCAGCTCACCTTTATGGAAACAGAACACAAAAACATTAGGGGCACCTGGGTGGCTCAGTGGCTGAGTGCCTGCCTTCAGCTCAGGGCATGATCCTGGGGTTTGGGGATGGAGTCCCGCATCGGGCATCCTGCAGGGAGCCTGCTTCTCCCTCTGCCTGTGTCTCTGCCTCTTTCTCTGTGTCTCTCTAAAACAAATAAATAAAATCTTTAAACACACACACACATACACACACACACACAGTCATAGATTTAACTTAAAAGTGAAGGCAGCTGGTTTGTGTTCATTTTTTTGGCCTTCTTCCTCATCTTATCCAAGGGTTAGTAATGACTACCCCACGCTTTATATTCATTAAAAAAAAAAAAAAACCTTTTTAGTGCAATAATCTTTCCTTTTTTATCAATGTATCCAGTGACTTTTAGTTTTCTTTCCTAAATATGATCACGGTCTGATGAAAGTTAGAAAACAATCCTTTAAAAGAGTCTGTACACGACAATACTAACACCAGTTCTATGTAGAAGAAACACCTGTTGTTTCCTTTCCTTAGCATATGCTCAAGTTTCCCTATGTATTCAAGTTCCCCTTTTGCAACTCAAGAAATAAAGCATTTCTCAAATAACAAGCCTCTAGAGAGTGTAAGATTTTTGGAGAAGTAAAATTTTCGTCAATATTTGATTAGGGAGTTATGATTTATAAAGTCAATAGTCGCATTTTTGTGAATTGCTCAATAAATTATAAATAGATAGGAAAAAAGTTAAAATAACACAAGTTCTAGGAAGACAGTATTTATTATTCTACATAAACAATAGTGGTAAGGCTTTAAAAGTTGGTGTTTCTCAATTGTTAGTATTGTGTTGCAAAGAGCTTTATAAATCAAGAATATAGCCATTTTCAGATTATATTCGTAATTTTGTTTTGATTGTATGAGTTGGTTCATTTCTATAACCTTAATGGGAAGGTGACAAGAAATATTGTACCTTGTACAGTTTAACCATTCATTATTTTAATTATTCCTTTAAATAGCCATGTAAGAGGAGACTATTCATATTCATATACAGGTCATGACTTTTCTGAACAGTGTATTTTAATCTTATGGGTGAAGAGCAATGAGTATGAGCAGAATGTCTTTTAAACGTGTCGTGGGGCAGCCTGGGTGGCTCAGTGGTTTAGTGCTGCCTTCAGTCCAGGGTGTGATCCTGGAGACCCGGGATCAAGTCCCACGTCAGGCTCCCTGCCTAGAGCCTGTTTCTCCCTCTGCCTGTGTCTCTGCCTCTCTCTCTCTCTCTGTCTCATGAATAAATAAATAAAATCTTTAAGAATAAATAAATAAACATGTAAGCCATCTTTGGGGGAAGACCAAAAAAAAAAAAATCACCTAAAATAAATACCAAACAATATGGAAAACATTAAAATTTCTAAAGAGAAGGAAACAGTAAATGTAACTTTTCTTAGGTATTACCATATTAACATGTTTAGCATCCCATGTGGCATTTAGGTTCCCAATAAATGATAATCAAAAGAGAAAATAACAGTTAAGTGTTGTTATTAGTTCTGTTTTACAAAAGAAGATATTGAAATGCAAAGGAGTTAGACAAAATAATTTACCAAATCACACAGGTAATGTGGTTTTCAGATGGAGGATTCAAATTGTTAAACAATAGAAATGCCACCTTTTAATTGACCTAGATATGCAGAGTAACTTAGTGAAGGCAAAGTGATCAACATAAAAGAAGAAAGGGATTGTGACAAAAGCAGGAAGAGGTCCTAGAGGACATGACCTCAACAAACAAACTTTGCATTAAAGGGACTCCGAGATATCTCATGACATTGAAAGCTTAAGGTTCAAATGTTGGAAGGTGATTCATACTTAGAAAGGAGTATGAGAATTTGCCAGGACAGAAGAGATGTTGGCTCAGGATTCTAAGTTCTGTGATGAGATAAGAATGATAAGCACTACTTAAATTACTCTTGATATATATTTTTTTAAATTTTTATTTATTTATGATAGTCACAGAGAGAGAGAGAGAGAAAGAGGCAGAGACACAGGCAGAGGGAGAAGCAGGCTCCATGCACCGGGAGCCCGACGTGGGATTCGATCCCGGGTCTCCAGGATCGCGCCCTGGGCCAAAGGCAGGCGCTAAACCGCTGCGCCACCCAGGGATCCCTTGATATAATTTTTTTATAAATAAATAAAACATCTTGTCTTACTCAGCTTGGGCTACCAAAACAAAATACAATAAAATGGGTGATTTAAACAACAGAAATTTATTCTTCACAGTTCTGGATGCTGGAAGGTAATACCAAAGTGCTGGCAAGGCAGGCTTACTTCTGATGCGTCTTTTCTTGTTTTGTAAGTGACCATCATATCCTGTGTGATCACATGGATTCTCATTTGTGAGATTGCACACAAGGAGAGAGATAGCTCTCTTCCTCTCCTTAAGAGGCAATCTTAATCAATACTAACAGATTAAGGCCTCACCTAAGTTATTCATTTTAAAGGTAGAGACATATTTGTCCATCCATTCCCAGCCTCTCATTGTCAGAAGTAGTCCTATAGACATTAACTGCTTCACCCTTCCAGAAATTAAGTAGCTTCTTATAGGAATTTTATGCCATGATGTCTCATCATAAGTTTTCAAGAAGGAAGCAAGAGGGATATGGAGTGTGGCAAAAAAAAAAAAAAAATCACATTGAAAGAATTCTTGAAGCTATTTAATGATATTGAATGAGGAAAGGATAAAATATTAGAAAGGGATCAACCCTTAGAAAGGAGTGAGTCACTGGGTTTGCATCCATCAAAACTTGGAAGAAACCGGCATCATATCAGTCACTGGAGTGAAAGATGGGACAAGGGGAATTTATTTATTTATTTTTAAATGTTTTATTTATTTATTTATTTATTCATGAGAGACACAGAGAGAGAGAGAGAGAAAGAGAGAGAGTGAGAGAGGCTGAGACATAGGCAGAGGGAGAAGCGGGATCTATGTAGGAAGCCTGATGTGGGACTCCATCCCAGGACTCCAGGATCATGCCCTGAGCCAAAGGCAGAAGCTCAACCAATGAGCCATCCAGGAGTCCCAACAAGGAAGATTTAAAGTGCTGTAAAATAGGTATCATATATATAATATAATCATATATAATATATATAATTTATCTCTAGATTTCTTAAGAATATGACTATCAACAGTGATTAGATGAGCAGAACCTGAAATTCCTAGATTAAATTTGTGGCCCCTGAAAGGTCTAAAGTCATCCCAGACTTGTCACAGCCCCTGGCTCTCAGCAAAAGCAAAAGCAGATTCTCCATGATGCAGTTTCAGTTTCCTCGGGGTTGCCACCCACATTCCCGTTTGATTAAGGTCAATCCATAGGAACTGATAAACCACCATAAGCAAGTCAGCAAAAGGAAGTAAGTAATCAGATTTAAATATCTAATTATTTGATATAGGAATATCAGACATAGAGTATAAATTACTGCATGAACACTTTAAAGAAATGAAAGATCTAATAAAATGAGCAAGCAACTTTTGAAGTTATTAAAAATAGCCAGATATTTGATAAGTTAAAGTCTACTTTTGCATCCAGTATGGCCAGCTTTTTAACATTGATACTGTTGTATAAAACAAAGAAATATGGTTTCTATATATAAATATATACAGAAAAAAATTAATTGGAAAACTATTAGGGAAATGATATCACTAAGATGGCAATGTTGTTCCTGACTTTGCTTCTCCTTACCAGAAGGGCAACTAACAACTATTAAAAAAATCCAAAAAAATCCTGGAACACAGGGGGTGAGGCTAAAGCAACTTGCATCACAGAGAATAAGACAGACTGCATTAGAAAGTTAAGAGCAGCAGCTACACGTTGACCCTATTGTCCCTTTCACAGGCCAGCACAACACCATGTGGAGAGATCTTCCCTGAGCCGTCAGTGTCTCAAATGCAACTCAAAAAGAGAACCTGGAGGTACAACCAATAACCAGCATCATGGGTTGCTTTGCAGTAGTCCCTACTCTGATCTTACACCACAGGAATTGCAAGGGTATCTGCAGGAAATCTGATTGTGACAGAGAAGATGGGCAGGGCTTGCAAGAAACTGTACATGGATCTTGGCAGATCAAGTTCATACTTGCAGTGCCCAAGTTATATCCTAGCCGACAACTTTGTTCACCTGTAGAACCAAATTGGGAGCTTAATCTAACCAGGGAAGACAGCAGAGTACAGATGTGTATGATTTGGACCCACAACCAAGGAAGTTTGCCAGCCCTAGAGGGGCTGAGTTAAGACAGCAAAAAAAGAGCTTTACCAGCTTTAGAGAAAACATGCCTCAATATAATGAAGGCCCCTCTAAGATCAGGAGCAAAACAAGTGTGCCTCCTACACCACTCTTATTTAACATAGTACTAGAAGTCCTAGCTACAGCAATAAGGCAAGAAAAAGAAATAAACTTGTCAGAATTGGAAAGGAAATAGTAAAATTTTCTCTATTTGCAGATGCCATGATTTTATAAACAGAAAAATCATAATCAACCAGAAAACTGTTAGATCTAGTCAATGAATTCTGTCAAGTTGTAAATACAAAAATCAGTAGTGTTTCCATGCATTAGCAACAAATTTTCTGAAAAAGAAATTAAGAAATCAATCTTACCTGCAATAGTATCAAAAACAATAAAATGTTTAGGAATAAAATTAATTTAGGAGCTGGAAGATTTCTACTCTGAAAACAGTAAGACATTGATGAAAAAACTGAAGAAGATACAAATAAATGGAAAGGGATCTTGTGTTCATGGATTAGAAGAATTAATATTGTTAAAACGTTAATAATACCCAAAGCCATCTAGAGATTCAATGCAAGCCCTATTAGGATTCCAATGACATTTTTTACAGAAATAGAAAAAATATATTAAAATTTATATAGAACCACAAATGACCCTGAATAGCCAAAGGAATCCTGAGAAAGAAGAACCAAACAAGAGGCATCATACTTTCTGATTTCAGGCTATACTATAAAGCTATAGTCATCAAAAGAGTATGGTATTATCATAAAAACAAATAGACCAATGGAACAGAATTGAGAACCCAGAAATAAACTCAAGCATATACAGTCAACTACTATTTGACAAGGGAGCCAAGAATACTGAATGAAGAAAAGACAGTCTTTTCAATAGATGGTGCTGGAATAATTGGATATTCATAAGTAAAAGAATTAAATAGTACCCACATCTTATACCATTCACAAAAATTAACTAAACATGGATTAAAGACTTAACTATAAGACTTGAAACCATGAAATTTCTAGAAGGAAATTCAGGAGTAAAACTCCTTGACGTGGGTCTTGGTAATGATTTTTTAAGATAGGTCACCTACAGCACAAGTAACAGAATGAAAAATAAACTACATCAAACTAAAAAGCTTCTGCATAACAAAAGAAAACATCAATAAAGTGAAAAGACAAATTATAGGATGGGAAAAATATATACAAACCATATATCTAATAAGGTTATATTCAAAATACATAAAGAACTCAAACAAGTAACAGTAAAACCCCCCAAATAACCCAAATAAAATATGTGCAAAGAAACTGAATAGACATTTCTTCAAAGGAGATATACCAGTGGCCAAAAAATACATGAAAAGGTGTTCAACATCGCTAATCATCAGGGAAATGCAAATCAAAGCCATAATAGATATCACCTCACACTTGTTAGGATGGCTATTATTTAAACAACAACAACAAAAAAGGCAAGTATTGGCAAGGATGAGGAGAAAGGAAACCTTTATATAGTGTTGGTGAGGAGGTAAATTGATGCAACTGCTATGTAAAACAATATAGAAGTTACTAAAAATATTAAATATAATTGCCATATGATACAGCAATTCCACTTCTGGATATACATCTGAAGGAGTTAAAATTGGGATTTTCAAAAAATATTCACACTCCCACATTCATGCAGCATTATTTGCCATAGCCAAGAAATGAGAGCAACCTAAATGTCTTAACAAATAAATGGGTAAAGAAAATGTGATATGTTCATACAGTGGAGTACTATTCAGCCTTAGAAAGAAATCCTGCCATTTGTGACAGCATGGATGAACCTGGAGGGCATCATGCTAAGTGAAATAAGTCAGACATAGAAGGCCAAACACTACATAATACCACTTATAAAAGGAATTTAAAATAGTCAAATGCATACAAGCATAGAGTGACATGGTGGTTGTCAGGACCTGGAGAAAGGAGGAAACAGGGAGGTATTAGTCAAAAGATATGAAATTTCAGTTATAGCAAACTATTAATAGAAATAATTTTCTTTAATCTTTTAAAGAGTACCAAAAAACCCCTACAAAACCTTAGAGCAAACATAATTCTTATTGTAAAACAGTAAAAGCCTTAACTTTAAAACTAGGAAACAGCCAAAGATGCTACTTTTACTGAAACTATACAACCCTATCCTGGAGGTCCCAGACTAAGCAGCAAGGAGAGAGAGAGAGATACAAAGAGTATAAGGACTGCAAAGGAAAAAAAAATACATTCATCGTTTTTGGCATGTAAATATAATAATAGAATTTTGTAAGGTGGGTAAAATACCAACAATAAAAATTTGCATTTATATACACGACCAAAAACTCATAAAGCATAACTTTGAAAGGAAAACATTATATTAGCAACAAAGAATATACGGTATTTAGGAATAAATTCAATAATAAATGTTCAAGACTTATGTGGAGAAAATTGCAACACTTTATTAATTTAATTTAAAATATAAACTAAAATATATAATTATTTTTATAGAAAGTTAATGCTGTAAAAATGTTAATTCTTCCAAGTTGATCGATAGACTAGATGAAATTTTAGTCTGAATCTCAACAGATTGAACAGATCTCAACAGCTGAATCTCAACAGCTCTTTTAAGAAGAGCTTCACAAACTTCTTTTAAATTTTAATGGAAGATCATCTGCCCAAGAATAACCAAGAGATTTGTGAAGAAAATGGTGAAAGTATTAACTCTACCAGATAGGAAGAATGATAATAAATTTATGGTGATTAGCCTAGAATAGTATGATAGGCAAATTGACCAATGGCACAGACTCAGAAGAGATCTAAAAGAAACCCAAACTTTTATGCCCTTTCATATATGTTAGAGCCTTGCAAATTAATGGAGAAAAGATGAAACTTTCAGTAAAAGGTGCTGGAACAATTAATTATCCAAACAGAAAAACAAATAAACAAACAAAAAACAATTCAACAAGATGGGATTCCTACACATGCCCATAAACAAAATCAGTACTTGAATTAAAGACTTAAGTGTAAAGGTAGTATTTAAAATTTTAGAATATGGGGATCCCTGGGTAGCTCAGTGGTTTAGCGCCTGCCTTTGGCCCAGGGCATGATCCTGGAGTCCTGGGATCGAGTCCTGCACTGGGCTCCCTGCATGGAGCCTGCTTCTCCCTCTGCCTGTGTCTCTGCCCCCTCTCACTCTCTCTCTCAGTGTCTATCATGAATAAATAAATAAATAAAATTTTTAAAAATTTAGAATATAACAAAGTATCTTCATTGCTTTAGAGGTTAAAAAATTTTCTTAACACAAAAACTGTTAACCATGTATTAGCCTCTCATGGCTACTGTAACAAACTACCACAAACTGGGTGGCTTAAAACATAGAAATTTATTCTCTTGCAGTTCTGGAAATTCAATTCTGAAATCAAGTGTATCTGCAGGGCCATGTACCTTCTGAAGCCCCCAGGGAAGAATCCTTTCTCATCCCTTTCAGCTTCTGGTGGTTGCTGGCAATCCTTGATGTTCTTTGACTTGCACCTCCTGCCTCTGTTGTCATGTTGTCTCCTCTCTCTGTGTGTCTAATTTTTCCTCCTATAAGAATTCCAGTGATTGGCTCAGGGCCCACCCTAATTGAGTGTGACCTCATCTTAATTTGGTCATATCCACAAAGACCCTATTTCCAAAAAAGGTCACATTCACAGGTTCTGAGTGGACAAGATTTGGGAGAACACTATTTAATTCAGTAAAACCATGAAGGAAATTACTGATAAGTCTTTTGGCTATTTAGTGTAAAAAGAATGAAAAGATAACATAAAAACATAGAGAAGATGTTAGTAATATAAATAATGGACAACTTTATATACATATGCTGTGTATAACATATAAATACCTGGTATGAATCAATAAGAAAGATAAATAACCTAATAGGACAATTGACTAGGATCATGAATATGTAGTTCACAGAAGAGAAAATATAAATGGTAGACTGTCTAATGAATATGTGCCAAACCTTCTTAGTAAGCAGGGAAATTCAAGTTAACATCACAATAAAATATTATTTTACTTGTGAGATCTGACAATACCAAGTCTTGGTGAAAATATAGCATAATATATCTAGGAATAAACTTAACCAAAGAGGTGAAAGACCTGTACTCTGAAAACTATAAAACATTGATGAAAGAATCTGAAGACAACACAAAGAAATGGAAAGACATTTCATGCTTATGGTTTGGAAGAACAAATATTGTTAAAATATCTGTATTACCCAAAGCCATCTACAGATTTAATGCAATCCCTATCAAAATACCAACAGAATTTTTTAGAGAACTAGAACAAACAATCTTAAAATTTGTATGGAAGTGCAAAAGACCCCAAGTAGACAACAATCTTGAAAAAGAAAAACAAAGCTGGAGGTATCACAATTTCAGACTTCAAGTTATATTGCAAAGCTGTAGTGATTAAAACAGTATGGTACTGGCACAATAATATAGACACATAGATTGATAGAATGGAAAAAAAAGTGGAAAAAAACCCCCACACAATTATATGATCAATTAATCTTCCATAAAGCAGGAAAGACTATCCAATGGGAAATGGATAGTCTTTCAACAAATATTGTTGGAAAAAAACTTGACAGCAACATGCAAAAGAATAAAGTGAACCACTTTCTTATGCCATACACAAAAGTAAGGATTAAAGACCTAAATGTGAAACCTGAAACCATAAAAATACTGGAAGAGAATAGAGTCAGTAATGTTGCTGATATAGGCTATAGCAACACTTTTCTAGATATATCTCATGAGGCAAGGGAAATAAAAGCAAAAATAAACATTTGGGATTACAGCAAAATATAAAAATTTCTGCACAGTGAAGGAAACAATCAACAAAAGTAAAAGGCAACCTACCAAATGGGAGAAGATATGTACACCTGACATATCTGATAAAGGATTAGTATAAACATATAAAGGACTGATGAAAACTCTTCATGTAAAAAGCAAATAATCCAATTATAAATGGGAAGAAGACATGAAGAGACAGTTTTCCAAAGAAGACATACAGATGGCCAACAAATACTTAAAAAGATGCTCAATAGCACTAATCATCAAGGAAATGCAAATCAAGACAACAATGAGAAATCACACTATTCTGATGAACGACTAAAATAAAAAACATAAGAGAAAGTAAGTATTGGATAGGATGTGGAAAAATAGGAACTCTCTTGCGCTGTTGATAGGATTATCGACTGGTGCAGCCACTTTGGAAAACAGTAGGGAGTTTCCTTAAAACGTTAAAAATAGAACTACCCTATGATTTAGCAATTGAACTACTGGATATTTACCCCCAAAATACAAAAACATTAATTCAAAGGGATACATGCATCCCTATGTTTATTGCAGCGTTGTTTATAATAGCCAAACTATGGCTGTGTTAACAGCCTGTGTCTATCAATAGATGAATGGATAAGGACAATATGATATGTGTGTGTGTGTGTGTGTGTGTGTGTGTGTATGAAATATATATAATGGAAAATTATTCTGCTATAAAAAAGAATGAAATCTTGCCATTTGTAACAATATGGATAGAGCTAGAGAGTATTATCCTATATAAAATAAGTCAGTTAAAGAAAGACAAATACCATGATATCACTCATATATGGAATTTAAGAAAAAAAAGAAATGACAAAGGGAAAAAAAGAGAGAGAGAGAGAAACACATAAACCAAGAAATAGACTCTTAATTATAGAGAGCAAACTGATGGTTACCAGAAGGAAGGTAGGTGGAGGGATGGATGAGATGGGTGACAGAGATAAGGAGTGCATTTGCTGGGATAGGCACTGGGTGATGCATGGAATTCTTGAATCACTAAATTGTACACCTAAAATTAATATAACACTGAATGTTTAAAAATAAAATTTGGGTCATCTGTGTAGCTCAGTCAGTTAAGTATCTGCCTTCAGCTCAGGTCATTATCCCAAGGTCCTGGAATCCAGCCCCCATCCGGCTCCCTGCTCGGTGGGGAGTCTGCTTCTCCCTCTTCCTCTGTTGCTCCCCCTGCTTGTGCTCTCTCTCTGTCAAATATAAACAAACAAACATACAATAAAATAATGTAGCATAATAGAAAGTCTCATACTTTACGTGTGAGATTGTTCATAAAAGCATTATTTTTAATAGAATAACATTATAAGTAGCCCAATATTCTTCAGTGGGATAATAGCTATATAGTGATATATTCATTAAATGCACTATTGTACAACAGTTTAAAAAGTGAATTAACTATAGGTACACATGACAGCACAGCTGAGTGTTCAAGCAAAACTATTTGACATATTATATAAATATCAATATAATTTTTTAAAAAACAAGGGAATGATAAATATAAAATTCAAAATAATGGTAACCTTCAGGAAAGAGGCAGAATGTTAACAGAGAAAAGGAACATACAAAGTTTGGTAATATTCTAGTTTTGGGGTGGTAGGTTCATACGTGTTCATTTTATTAGGCACTCTATTAGGCGCAGATGCCTGTTACATATGTTTTGTGCATAGCAAATAGTTCATGATATAAATAAAACAAAATTCATATATTTTTTAAGTGTTATGATATGGGAACCCAGACACATTCAACACTTTGAAACTAGCCCCATATTCACTGCAGTGTTGATGGGCCAGGCTTTAAGCAGTGTTTGGAATGTACTAGCATGGCAAATCTTGAAATTCCTGGAGTCCCACTGTCTATAGTGGAAACCTGACCCTGTCATTTATAAGCTATAGGATTGGGGGAAAGTTTCTTAAGTTCTCTTTACCTCCATGTCCTTGTCTTTAGAATGAGAATCAAAAAAAGCTCTGCTTTACAAAGTTGTTGTGAAGATTACGTGAAAGAATGAGGCAAAGCTCTTAGTACACAATTGCTTGAACACATAGTAAGTGCCTAGTGAATAGGGCCTATGGAGATTACATCCGAGGTCTAAAATGTGGTCACCCGTGTGCTCTCTTACACTTCTGCCATCACCCTGAGTTAGGCCTGGCCTGTCAGTAGCTGCTTTTCTCTTTGCCTGGACTCCAGAATAACACACCTGAGCCCAACCCACAATGAGGAGACAGGTCAAGTGGGTCTGCAGAGTTGCCTGTCACAGCCCAACTTGGATGGGCCAATGCCCACTCAATTTGCAGTTAGAGAACTGAGAATAAATGTTTTTAAGACTAGGAGTCTTGGAGTATTTTGTTTGCAAAAGTAGTTGACCGGGGGCTCCTGTGTGGCTCAGTCAGTTAAGCATCTGACTTTGGCTCAGGTCATGATTTCAGGGTCCTGGGATCGAGCCCCAATTCGGGCTGCCCCACTTAGGAGTCTGCTGCTTCCTCTCTCTCTGCTCTTCCCTGTGCTCTCTCTCTCTAACAAAAAAGTAGTTGATTGATACATGAGATGTTATTATTGTTTTTTGTTTTTTAAAGTCTTTTTTAAGATTATTTATTTATTTATTCATGAGAGACACAGAGATACAGACAGAGGGAGAAGTAGGCTCCTTGCAGGGAGCCCGATGTGGGATCATGCCCTGGGCCAAAAGTAGGTGCTCAACCGCTGAGCCACCAGCTATTATTGTTATAGTAAAAATTATTAAAGTAGTTCCCGGATACCTGAGATACTACTGCTATAATAATAATTATTATTGGTATTGAACATTTTAAAATGTTCCTATTTCTACAGGGTTTACCTCACTCAAGTTTTAACTAGACAGGTTAGATTTAGTACCTTAAAACACTGGGAATTTTTAGTTTCTCTCTTGAGCAGCTGCCTTGAGCATTGACCTCATCCCTCCCATAGCTCCAGAACACATAGACTTGGATTGGCTTTGCTTCGGCATGCTATCGTTGTCAAAAAGACCTGACAAGAGAGGAGATACACCATCCCTAGTTCAGTAAACGGTCAGCCTTGTAACTAGCTATTTGACATCTCTCTTATGAATGTCTGTTTATTGCTAGAGCATCACATAGTTCATAAAACACCCATACACAATTTGTCTTATTGATCTGCATTGCAACCTGTCTGGTAGCCAGGGTCAGGATTATATTGCCTCCTGTGTAATAAAGGGTCCTAATCTCAGAGCAGTTATAGTGACTTGCCCAAGGTCACAGAGCTTTTAAATGGCACAACTGAATTCTAACCTACAACTTCTGAGGCCAAATACTGGCTTTCTTTTGCCACATCATAGATGCCTTCTAATGCCTGCAATTTTCTTGCTTGAGAATATATACTTTTCAATAGATTGTGTCACCAGCGGATGGGTCATTTTCTTATGTCACACTGGTGCCATGAAAAGTGTGCTAAGGCAGAGGTAGCAGCAGCCTGGCATTCTTACATCAGCCATGGGAAGTCAGACAAACGGATTCCAAAAAGTACCTTCTGAGACTGTAGGTCTTTGTTGATTTCTCAAAATGTGTTTGGTTAGAAGATCTGAAGGTAGGGGGTGCAAGATAGGTTTAGGGACAACTCCTCACCTATAATCACTTAGAAATACCTGAACTCATTCACTATCCTAGGCATGAAAGACTGCAGAATCAATGCACCAAGCCCTCTTTTCATAAACTTATTTGTAAATTAAGGTATCACATAAAATGAGTTGATAAATGAATTTAACATATTTTCTTTAAAACTTCTATACAAAGAGGAGAAAAAAAGTAATGGAGGCTTTCCATGGGATTGCCTCAGAGCATTATCAGATGTTCTTGTCTGTGAAATTCTTTTAAGTAATGTTGCATGACTGCACACACCTTATTTTTACTAAGTAAGATTGTAAGAGTTTCTGAAGTAGTTTCTTGTGGGAAGAGAACTGGCTTCTATGATTCAGTGTTAGGGGTAAAGGCTCACCTAAGTTGCTGTCTTTTTTCCACAATTTGCTGGTTGGGTGATTTTGGCCAAGTGACAAGATCTCTAGACATAGGTTTATCATCTATAAAATGAGGCAACTAATAAGACCTTCCTTGTAGTTTCTATGAAGATTAAACAAGATGATTCATACACAGTGCTTAGAAAAGTAACTGGAACTAGTAGGTGCTCAAATGCTAGCAATTTATTGTCAATTGCTTCTCAAACAGACATTAATTGGGTGTGACCTTTGGCAAGTGACTTCATTTGTGTCAATTGCTTCATTTGATCAGAATATGATACAGATTGTTTTAACTGAGTGAGATGTGGTGGGTAAGGGATTGGATTTGAGTCAGATTGCTTAGGTTTCAGATTCCCTGGGAAAGTACCAGAACATCTCTAGGCTCATGATGCCCTTTGTTGTTAAATGCTAAAAACAAGAGAATCTACCTTAGAGGGTTGTTCAGGAGATTGAATAATAAAATGAATGGAAAACACTTAGAACAGTGCCTTACATGTGCCAATACTTAAAAAATGGAGTGATAATATAACAGTGAGGGAGTTGGAATAAAGAGCTAATGTTTATTATGCCTTTCTCCCTTGGTTTGAAAAAATTGACTCTCTAAACCTCTAATGAGAATATTTTTGAAGCAAGCCATTGACATCTTTGTGCTATTAGCTGCCTGTCTCTGGGTTGTCAGTCTCTGGCTCCTGCTGAGTAGCTTGGCCTGCCCTTGGCTTTGGGTCCTTGCTCCCTAAAGGGGCATGTTTGGGACTGAGCCAGAGTCCACACATACACAGTGGGTCCCACAGCTCACAGCTGCTGCCAATCTGTTGCTTAGAACACATTCTCCTTCAGAGTTCCTCTTAGCTGTCATTCCAGAGGTGTTTGGATGGAAGATGCCTCTCAAAAGTTCGTTCCTCCTGCATTAGATTCTACATTTCTGACAATTATGGAATCCCATTTCCGTGCATCCCTTGCCTGAGCCCAGAAACATATTATCATCCCCAATTCCTTATCTGTACCTGGAATACTTTTGTCTTTCATCCCAGCCTGTAAAAATCCAGGCCTATCTTTAATGGTCTAACTAGAAACATTTCTTTCTTCACAATTAATCATAAGTTCTCTCCTGCATCTAAACTTCTCACAACCCTTCAAAAAAAAAAAATCCAAACTCTATCATAGCCTGTACGATTCTATATGATCTTGTGATCTGATCTTGTCTGCATCTCTGAATTACCATCTCCTGCTTCCGTGCTTTAGTCACACAAGTCTTCTATCTGTTCCTTTAGGATTCCAAGTTCATTTACTGCCTTGGTACTTATTGTTCAAATCTGCCTGGAAAACTTTCCTCCAAAATCATTTTATGCTCTTTCTCTGCACCCCCCCTTAATTTTAAGCCCTCAAAGAGGACTTTCCTGGCCATCCAATAAAAAACAAAACAAAAAGCCCACTTCATCCTGGTCACTCTTGCACAGGGGTTCAGCTGGAGGTGATTTTGCACCCCCAGGAGATTGGCAATGCCTGCAGGTATTTCTGGTTGTCATACCTGAGAAGATGCTATTGGTACTTAGAAGCCAGGGATGCTGCTAAATACCCCACAACAAATAATTATCTGGCACAATATACCAGTAATGCTAAAGTTGCAAAACTCCATCTAGCATGTAGCCTTGTTTTATTTTCTTTAAGGAATCTGACATTCTTTGAAACTGTCTCAGAAAACTGTCTTTTCTGGTTTTACCTATCTCCTGATTTAGGATGTAAGATCCAGGAGAGCAGAAAACTTGTCTGTCTTGGTCATTGTTGCATCTCCAGTGTCTGCTATGATGCTATGATGCCTGACACTTGATAGAAGCTTTAAAAGTTTTAGTTGAATTATTAAAACAATCTGAATAAATTTTGACAGAAATTTACCATGTGTATTCCTTAACCACACTGGGCCATGTGTGTTGTGCGTGTCTGTGTGTTGGTTGTTTGTGCTTGTTCTTGGATTAGTTTGTGGAAGGGATATAACTCCACAGTGACAAGCATGATGAATAAACATAGGTTGGCTGAAATGAACTCATTAAAAGAAAATGCCCATAGTAAGTGTATTTTCCTTTTCCTGTGTATCTAAGTTTCCATGTAGCAATCCTTTGTATCATGGGCTTCTGGTTTTCTCTTTCTGCTCTGCTGAGCTTGCTACAGTGTTCTTAGTACATTTAATGCTGATTTTATTTATAACGTGTTTTTAGCTACCTAAAAAATGAATAAAACTCAACATACATTCTCATAATTTCTGGGAATACATTAAAATTCCCAACACCAGACTTTTGTACCCCAAGTTAGCCAACTCCTTTTTTTCAGGCTTTGGAATGTCACCCCCACCCCCATCCTACTTCTGTGTGTATGCAGTGTTCAGAATCCTGAGAACATGTTAATGATTTGCGATTAAGTCTAAAGTGTCATTGTATTAAAATTTGAAAGTGCAGTTTTCTGCTCTTTTAAAAACCAGACAGGTAAGAGCAAGCTCAATGAAATGCCACTGATGTTTCTGTGGTATAGTTCTCCTAAGAACAGAATAGGCCACAGTACAGTGACAACAATGTGTGTAATATGCATTGGCACTGTCCTGTTTGGGATAGTTTCAACAATTATTTTAAGCTATAAGAGAATGCAGAATTGGGCCTTACTTGTTGTCATGGAATTGGGCACTATGCACCCCTTTGTCTGAAAGAGAGCCAGCCAACTGTATCCATGTGAGGCTTGTTAAGCTACTGTGCCTTCATCATTCCACACTTCTCCTGCAGTATCTGTAAGCAGAAGACTAGATGCGTTCCTGATTCATGAAAACAGAGAGCTGTGCTGTGGATTTTCCCCCCTTCCTCTGGAAAGGAGGGTAAGGAATTCCAGATCATCTATGATACTGGGTCTATGAAATCAAGCTTGCTGTGTTAACTTTTCTATATTCCTACTAAGTCTTTTTCTGCTTGTAAAAAACGTACATTATCCATCTTCTCTGATGGTGAACTTGCCTATTTTTCATCTTGCAGTTGTCATTTTCTACTTTATGTATTTTGAAGTTACATTGTTAGGTTTTACGAGTTTAGTTTATCATATACCTTCTTAGCGAATCAAATTGTTAATGTGCTTAGTATTGAATGATTACTATTTGTATGAAATTATTATTTTTGTCCTAAAGTCTATTGTGTATATTATGATTACTTCTATACCCACTGTCTTTCAGTTAATGTCTACCTCATATAACCTTTATCTTTTAACCCCTCTGAGTCTTTAAGTTTAGATTTGTCACCTATAAATGGCAGATAACTGCCGCGGTTTTTAAAAACAGGCAATTTTGAATAACTAGGCCAGAGAATTTCCTAGAACATTAAGCCTATTTATATTAATATGATTTCTAATATATTTGTACTTATTGATATCATGTTATTTATGTACTGTAAGTCTTGCTTTTCTTTCTTTTTTCCCCCCTTCTTTCTTATTTTAGATTGATGAAATTTTGTTTCTTTTACTCCATTTTATCCCTTAATTTTTTTTGGAACTTCTATGTCATATATCGATTATTGTAACTTGCCTGCCTATCTTAATGACATCTGAAGTTAATCAGTATCTTTATCACACTACTGAATAATAAGAACTTAGATCAGTTTACTCAGTTCATCTTCCTCTAGACTTACATACTACCATTTTCTATGTTTTAGTTTTAATTCCTCTTAAATTAGACATTATTATTACATTCTTCACTGTTAGTGATTTTTTATTTACCCACATATGTACCAGTATCTTTTCTCATATTTCTTTTTGCAACTCAGTCCTTCCAATGTGATATAATTTTCCTTCTGCTTGATACACTCTGTTCGAGTTTCTTTTAGAGTCAGAATCTTCAATTAATTACTAAGCTTTAGTGATACAACTCTTACTCTCAGACTAGTGTATGTGAACAAAGTCTTGATATTATTTGTGATTATACCTTGAAGTAAACTTGACTGTTTTTCTATTTGAAGTTTCTGGATTCTGTAAATTAAAGGGAAAGGAAACAACACAAGTGGAGACATTTAAGAAACAGAAGCAGGGATCCCTGGGTGGCACAGCGGTTTGGCGCCTGCCTTTGGCCCAGGGTGCGATCCCGGAGATCCGGGATCGAATCCCACATCGGGTTCCCGGTGCATGGAGCCTGCTTCTCCCTCTGCCTGTGTCTCTGCCTCTCTCTCTCTCTCTGTGACTATCATAAATAAAAATTAAAAAAAAAAGAAGCACAATTATCACCACTAGGTTGATATGGTGTCATTTTTGCTGATTAAAATTGGTCAATATCAAGAAGTTTTATGGTTTATTCTAAAATTATAGTTATTCATATATGGACATACAAATGCAGAGAAAATGAAACCCCAAGAATGGAAATAATCTTACTTATGTTGCTATATTTTAATTGATCCAAACTGCCTTTTTATTGGCGAAACTTTATAAGAAAATATAAATTTGAACCTAAAATTAACTTAAGCTAATAAAATATCACCTTTAGTTTATTTTGCATATTGAGGTTCTACAAAATATTTCCTTTGAATATTGAATTTGAATATTGGTTTAACTAAACCAAACCGAAGAATGAAAGATTTTATCATAACACATGTGTTTCTTTATCTATTTATTATTCTTTGCTGTAGAACTTTATACTGTTGTTGTTTTGTAAATAAAGAGTAGATATTCTCTGCTTTATCTTAACTAACGAACACAAAGTTTTTGAAAAACCTTCTACAAAAATGTGAGTTAATGCAGACTTTTCTCTCATGGATCTATGCCTGACGTTTCTCTCACCAAAAGTGAGGACTATGTACAATTTACATTTTTAACTGCATCTGAAATTCTGTAACTCCTTTTACATGATACAGTCATGTACTCTTACTTACAAGAGGATTTGATGTTTGCAATAAACCATTCTAGAATAGAAGAATTGTTATCAATCTGGCTACCAATAATAATTAATTGTTAAATTAATTGTTAAGCTGTTACTTCTTAAAATTTCCTGTTTCCTAGTAAAATACAATCTCTTTCTAGTTTACCTCTTTTATTGACACAAAGTGTTGGCATAATGATGTATTATGATAATATAATCAAAATGGCTTTTTTTCTTGCCTATAATATACTTCCATTTCATATAGCTCCTGGAAATATAAATCAATCCCCATTATGTTTTTATGCTACTTCCTTGATCTTTTCATGTATTTTTTAGAACTAAAGATTTAATTTTGATGAATAAATAAAGTAAGGGCAACTGTTAAGCAAATTCAATCATTATGTAACTGGTCCATAATTCTATTTTTAATAATTTTATAGTTTAATGATTCAACTAAAGCTCATTTTGTTAGAATTATTATTCTATGGAAGGATTATTTAATATAGATTTTAGTTTAAAAAGAATAATAATGCCGTTATCATTATCATTATCACCAATGTTATTTCAACAACAATCATAGTCATTATTCTTTATATCATATTCTTCTCTACCAATTCACTTTAATTATTTCATTTAATCCTCAAAATGTGATGCAGAGAAGTAAATAGAACATGTAATATTCACCATCTTAGAGATGAGAACAATGCATTATATGCATTTTAAGTGACTTAATCAAGTTAATACTGGGTTCTTGGCTTTCTGTCTCTGCCTAGTGTCCCTCCCCCATGCAATCCCAATACTTTTGAAACCCAAACCAATCACCTGGAACAAGCAGTGAATTCTATGTAACTTACAGATAACTTATTGACACAAATCTTGAATCTCAAAATAGAAATAAATACATGATTTTCATGGATTCATCTCTTGTCACATCTTGCAATTAGCTACACTTTGGATAGACTTAAACCTAAATAATCTGACTTGATAGTCACTACTTACACATCACTGTTGAGCACTTGAAATGTAGAGAGTCTCAATGGTTGTTAAGTATCAAAAACACTAGATTTCAAAGAACTGTTGCGACAAAAAGAAAGTAAAATATCTCAGTAATTTTTAGTATTGATTATATGTCAAAATGAAAATATTTTGTATTTACTATGATTAACATATTAAAAGTAATCTCACTTATTTAAAAAAATTCTTACAATGTGTTTATTAGAAAATATACAATAATATATATGGTTCTTATGCATATTTCACATTATATTTTTATTAGACAATTCTATTGTAGAGTTTTCATTTTTCTTGGGTATATTCCCTTGATTTTATTCTTTATTTAGTATGTTTTCCCTTTTAAAATGATTGAGACTTTTATGTGTATTTAAGCCTCATATTAACATAGTCATCCATTTATTTCCTATATTTGGCACTCTATACTCTAATCTCGACCCTGTTATGCTATTTAAAAATGTATTAAATCTTCCTAAATATTTGAAAGGACTTTCAAATTAGAATTTCAGTTGTGTTTTAAAAGTCTAATGTGTTCTAAAAAAAAGTATGAAGGGAGAGGGAGAGGGTTAGATTACAAATCAATTTTATCCCATAAACATAGGATAAAACTGATTAATAAACTAAAATTAATGATAAAGTAAACTTAATGATAAAGTAAAATTTTACTGAGTAATTACAATGGCAAGTTCTGCCTGAATTTATTCTCTACTGTAAATGTAATATATATATTTTCCCTATGTGTATATATATTATGTATAATACATAGAAAGTTGTTATATTAATTATAATTATGATATATATAACATGTACAATTTATATTAAATATATATAGTATATATTAGAATCTTATATTAGGGAGAATATATGCATATATATAAAACAAAGATATATATGTGTATATATATATATATAACTTTGTCAATGTGTGTGCTTGTGTATATATATGCACATATACATGGTTTTCAAGGAACAAATGAATTAGTGAACATACAACACTTAAAACGGTGCATGCCATAAATAATAAATATTAGCTTTTATTTTCTTACAAATTTTATTTAAGAAAACCCACAGATCAATACATTCCCAAATTATCCATGGCATTAAAGAAATTCCTAGGGAGTATGGTAGAAATTATTAATAAAAGAGAGTTGGAGAAACATATTGAAATACCTTATTGTCCTTCCACACCATTTAACCTAAATATCCTTTTAGAACTGTACTCTTTTTTATCCTTTTGGAACTGTACTCTTTATATTTCTATTCTTCTTAGAATTTCACTACTGAAGGGGTGCCTGGGTGGCTGAGTTAAGTGTCCACCTTTGACACAGGTCATGACCTCAGGTTCCTGGGATTGAGCTCGACATTGGGGCTCTCTGCTCAGGAGGGAGTCTGCTTCTCTCTCTATCTCTCTCTCTCTCTGCCCCTCTCCCTGCTTATGATCTCTCTAGAGCACACACATTCTCTGTCTCAAATAAATAAACAAAATCTTAAAAAGAAGAATTTCACCACTAAAGAGGAAAGGATTATTATTTAGTCAAACTCCTTTACCCGACAAATGAAGAAGATGCCACCAAAAGAAGTTAAGACATTCGTTTTGCACTCAAATAGTAATTTAAGAGATGCAAGAGGCATTTGCCAGAGGCCAGGGCTATGTAAAAGTTTTGAAGACAGTGTCTTATTTAATCCTCGTAAATGGCAAGCAAAATAAATATTGTTACTTGTTCCATTGCATGAGTTTGAAAATGAGAGCTGGGAAGAAATTGAGTCAGTTGTCTAAGGTCACACATCAGAAAGATTGACGGTGAACAAACCCCAGTTTGATTCCAAAACTTAGGAACTTGACCTTGTGTTGTGTTGCTTTCCTTGTTAGTTTTTTCATTTGTTCGTTTTTAAAGCAAAGTGGCAAAATGGGGGATTACTAACTAAATATCCCTGGTCAGTCTTGGGTGAAGGTGAATTTAGGGCATGTGTCCCCTCTGGACTCTCACTGGCAACAAATGACAACAGGGAAAGCAGGAAGCCCAAATTTCACAGTTATGGAACCCCAAGCAGACACCTCCATAGAACCCCTTGATCCATTCACTTCAGTGGGAATGAACACAGTAGACAAGGAGATAACAGTTATGATGGACAAAATATATAGACACACTTACTTGAGGGACATGTAAGTTGATTTAAGGAGAAAACAGAGACAGAATGTGAAATGGGTTGTGAAAAATGACTTTTTGTGTCTTCCCTGTCTAGAGACAAAAGAGCTTAACTTTAATTTTTCAGCAGAATGAGGAAGTTATAAAACAAATCTCTGGATCTTTAGTGTGACAGATTCAGCGTTAATGGATTAAAAATAATTTTAAAATTGGGTAAGATCGGGATCCCTAGGTGGCGCAGCGGTTTGGCGCCTGCCTTCGGCCTAGGGCGCGATCCTGGAGACCCGGGATCGAATCCCACATCGGGCTCCCAGTGCATGGAGCCTGCTTCTCCCTCTGCCTGTGTCTCTGCCTCTCTCTCTCTCTGTGACTATCATAAATAAATAAAAATTAAAAAATAAAAAAAAAAAATAATAAAATAAAATTGGGTAAGATCAATCAAATGAATTAACTACCTATTAAGTGAAAACATCAACTTTTCTCTTTATTATTACACTGTTGTAAAATTTTTCTTGAGTAATTTATCTGAAGTAGTATGAGGTCTACTGGGCTTAATGATTTCAACAAATTTGATTTTGGAGAGGACATGAATTATTCGGGTCCTTCCAGCTACCACAAATTCTCCACAAATAAATCATTCAATCCTAAACTGAGGGAGTGGAAGGAAGAATGGAAGATGAAATTTATTCAACCAAAAGTATTCTTCTGCTTTACTAGAAACAATGAGTACAAAATAAGATAGCTCTAAAAAATAGTCACATGAGAAGTGGCAACTCCTGGTTAAAGTAAGTCTATTAGTTTCCTATTGCTCTTAGACCAAATTACCACAAACTTAGTGATTCTAAAAGGTAAAGATTCTTTTATCTTACATACGGTTCTGTATACCAGAATTCTTACTGGACTAAAAGTCAAGGTGTCTGCTGGACTGGGGTGTTTCTGAGTGCTTTAGAGCAGAATCCACTTCCTTGCCTACTCAGCTTCTAGAGATGATCTGCATTTCTTGGCTTGTGGATCTGTTCCTTTATCTTGAAGGCCAGTGGTGAAGCATCTTCAAATCTGTCACTATCTGTCTGTCTGTCTGTCTGTCTCTCTCCTGCCTCCCTTTGCCATTCATTAGGACCCTAATGCTCCAGTCTTCACCACAGAGACACAATTGCCTTGTGCTGTCCATTTCTCCCCTGTGACCAACCATTTGCCATCCCTCTCTTCCTATATCCCTTACCATCAAATATTGGTAGCCACAAATACTGCTTTAAATTAGTGTTATTCTCTTCAGAGAACTTACCACTTTATTGTACTCCATTATCACCAAAGAAACTTTACCTACCAGGAAACATTTTTCTGAGATACAATTTATTTGGTCATCTGTCCTCTTGGATCTTTTGGCTAACCTACATTCTTGCAACAATTCCTTTGGATTCTTTCTTTTTATGATGGTTATGTGTCACCATTGGTGGTGTTCATTCCACCCATACCATATATTTTTTATTATTCATAGAGCTACCTGGTTGAATCCTACTTCCTCTTTTCCATTTTGCCAGTTGCTCACAATGTCTGTGTGTATACCAACACATACATTAAATATCTGGATGTATACATATGCTAACAATATCTGGGTATGTGGACAGACATCACAGTTTCTGAATGTGTATACAAATACACATATATAATTATATGTAGTGTATGGAGATAAGTATTTGACAAGGATACACACACTTAAGGGAAGAATTGTACTGTCTGTTTAGACAGTCTGGAAGATGAATTTTATGGAACCAGTTGTGGTGAAATTACATGGATAACATAACTGTTTCAAAAGACATTAGTGGACAGAGACCAGTCTCTAAATACTAAACCTTGGTCTCTGAGAACCAGACAAGCCTCACTAACAGAACTAAATCTTATCACAAGATCTGAGGAATATTTAATCACCAGTGAGTTAGTTCATAGAAGCAATGTAGCTTTATATTAAAATGAATCACTACTGGTGAATTAATGGTACTTATACCATGTACTTAATCACTTAATATAAATCACATTGTGAAATAAATAAACCTATAAGCATTATAGTCAGATTCAATAAATGGTAATTTTCTTATGTTGAAATTTGGTAAATAATTTGATAAATCTCCTACCAGAATCCCATGGAATTCCAAATAAATCAGTAGATTTTTCAGTTTAGCTGTTTAGTACTCGTAATGAATTCTTAATGTCTAACAGCATCTACTGTTTACATTTGCCTGGGGTCTCTAAAACTTTATGAGATGAAATGATTTTTCTGGTCCGTGGTGTATAGTTGTCATAGAATTAAAGTGTTTCATGAATTTCATATTGAGTAAATGACTTCCATTCTCCAGTCTCTTGTGGGAAAGGAGAAATAGGTAGAGCTGCATTTAATAGTATGCTGTCTTGTCTAGATTGAATTTGTTATGAATTACATGGGTCGCAATTGTACTCTCATGTGTCCTTAAAACAAGCCACAAATTCTATGGGACACATATTTTGTTCTTTGCTGAACACTGAGTATATAAATGATGATTTAAGGGCCCAAACTGAAGTCGGTATAAGGCTACAAACATTATGTTAATTTTGCTTTGAAACATAAAAGAAAGCTTGTTTTGAATATCCTTAAAAGTTTAATAAGAGTGCCTTTCAAGGCATTATAGAAAAGCAGCTCACAGGAAAACAAATATGGATCCATTAGCTTTTGCTAAAATGTACCCAGATATCCAATTATGAAATTCTTGTAAAGTCAATGATTTTCTCCTTTTAGGATCACTTAAAACAAGTGATAAGAATTATATTGTTATTTAAATAGGGAACATTCATGTATCTCAAATGGATTTCTGTCTAAACTTGGGAGATTGCAAAACTTAAGTATGATTCTATTTGAACACTTTGGAGAATTCATCAGGAGAAATCAAACAGCAGAGGAGTGAGTTGGCTGGCTGGCCTCTAGAGAACAATCAGTCACTAACCTTTTCTATGAATTCAGATAACTAAGTTCCTTCAGCAAATCTCTACCAAGGTCTTATCTGGACTATACTTTGTTCTGGGTACTGGGGATACAGTGCTGGACATGGTAGGCAATGTCTCTGCCTGCTGGCATTTGTCTTCTTTGGGGTGACAAACAAAAAACTCACTTACAAATTGATATGTAATATGTTGTCATGGAGTTATCTATAAGTGCTATGAGGAAAAGCCAGCCAAGGTCACGGCCCCAAATGATAGAAATAGAAATGTCACCTAATTGCCCCAGGTTTAACTTTTCTCACAAGGAATGTTACAAGTTCTATTTGCACAGGAATTTAAAACAGCTTATAAATATACACAAGGCACAGAATAATTACATAAATATTTGAGGAAGTGGGGCATAAGGTTAAGAAAACTATTACGTCCTGGGGTTAAATTAGATTGGGGAAATGTAGATCTTATAGTCGGTACAATGGCTGCACAGGAGCCACGAACTTGGCGCTAAATCTTTTGTTTAAAGCAACGAGAAATATTCAAACATTTTATTAGATTGCTTATCACCAAAACATGAATACTATCCAGGGATTTGTGAAAACATTTTTCTGACTTAGAAAGATTTCTGGAACGGAATGGATGCTGTACCATAGAGAGGATGACTCTTTGATATGGTTCAGAGAAGGCCAGTAGTGATGACTTGAGACCAGTTTAACAAAAGTAATTAAAGATCAAATTATCTCAGCCTGAGTGTTCTTTTTTTTTTTTTTTTTTGGACTTGGGGTATGTGTGTATGTGTGTGTGTGTGTGTGTGTGAATGATGTGGGGAAATGTCTTAGACCTCTTTGAGAATTTAATGACAGCTGTAGACTCCGTTGCCTGAGTATGCCCACCCATAATTTGGCACACAGTATCAGTGTGTCAAGGAGTTTCTGAAGACCAAGCAAAAATCCCAAGATACCCATTTTCCCTTTAATATAATATTAGAAAAAAAGGAGAAAAATAGTGTTTTAGGCTCTGGTTTAAGAAAAAATGTCATGTGCAAATATTTTTTGGCCAGTTATTAATAGAATCATGTGTTTTGAAAATTAAGATCTTCTAAGAAAAGTTAAGGAAGCAAGACACTGGCATCTCTGCCAGTCTGTTAACAGGTTGGACAAGTCAACTCTCCCATTGCACCTAAGTCCATTGCCATTTATGTCTACACTGTGTAGGTGTCTATTTTTTCTTTCTATTTTATTCACTTTTATATTTTTAAGCAACATGGAAAGGATTTCTGTGACAGTGTGATATCTGCTTGTCAGTATGATTTCATGTCCCAGGAAATTGAATTAACTAGCTAACTAATAGAATAGAATGGAATATACTTTAACAAAATCCCTCTAGTTTAGCCAAAATTGAAACTCAAATCACAGAAAGATCTGTCATAACAGTGAAGAAAAGAGGACCAATCCAGATGGATAAATCTCTTAATTGCAAAGCATTGGTTTTTAACACTTTAGTTGGGCATCATTAAGAGGATTTCAAATAATTTTAAATGAATCTGAAAAAAAATGCTCATTGTGACATGATGGAAATTTACCCATTATTTTTCAGCAGATCATTTTCTATTGCTTTTGTTTTTCCATTTTCTTCCCCTTGGTATTCAAAACCTGTATTGGAAGCCAAAAAAGCAGAGCGTGGAGGAGTCATTAGTTACCATGGAAGAGAAGTAAGGTCTCTGCATGGGGCACACAAATCTTTGGTACTCAAGTGGTGGTACGAGTTAACAAATTGTAAATGCCTACTTCTGTTTTAGAGCCCACCATGGTAATACTCAGTAGGAGAGAAAAATACTTTTTTTTAAAAGAACATAATTTCCTTTAGTGTAAATTCCTCTTCAGGTACATTACATAAGCCTTTGTTTTATGTAAGTGGATCTTTTGATATACAGTGGGAGTGTTTCTCGAAAGTTCAGTACCCGTGAGACATTTCTAATTCGAGCTCTGTTTTCACAGAGAATTTGACTACATGTTCAAAAAACTTTTAATTTGTGACTTGCTAGTGTGCTGATCATTGCTTAAGATAACCCATAAAGTATATCAAATAAATATATCATTAAAAGCTCCTAGCTTGGGAATATTGTCTGAGGTTGCCCACATGTGAAGCAGCTTGCAGCAACAGTGCCTGAGATTCAAGGTGCCTACCCTTATGACTGTTCATTTAAGCATGCAGTCAAGCCACAGTTAATGCTCTGTTCCCTGATATATTGACATGTTGTGACTTCGTCTTCCCAATCTTTCATTTTCATAGTATAACATGTGGTAAAAATAGTGTGTGTGGCAGAGTTGTGATAAGGATTAAATCAGTTGATGTGTGTAAAACACATGGAACAGCTCTGTATATAGACTGCTCTCAACAGAGCTAGCAATAATGAGGCCCATACACTTTCTCTCTTGATTGGCAAATTCATATTTCTCTCTGTACCTCAGTTCAGTTCTAGTTGCTCTGAAGGATAGCATCCTATCTTTCTGATGAGTCCCAATTTTGCACATATGCTTCCATGAGGTTTTTGTTTTTGTTCTTTGGTAGTCTACATGTAATTGCAAATGTGATGGGTGGTTCCTATGATGCTATGGCATCCTACCTAAAATGCCTCCAGGATCTCTCTACTCTTCTGCCTCAAGGCTTTTTCCAGAACTATGACCAGTTTTTAGTACTCAGGGAAGGTAACACCCATGGCAAATCGCAACGACCTCAGGATGAGAGTCTATATATAAATGTTCCAATCCCTTTGTTTTTGAAGACACCCATTCTGAGACACATTCCACATGGTTCTCAGGTGGTCCCGGGTAGGAATGAGCCTAGTTTCTTATAGTCATATCCACTTCAATAATTCTGCTTAATTGGCTTTCTCTGCTCCCATTCTTCCTGCTTCCTGGGATCATCTCTCAAATAAATTAACCAAGACTTTGTCTCAGGCTCTCCTATAGCAGAATCCAACTTGACATGCAAAATGCAGCTTATATTTTCACTCAGGCTATCTCAATTGTAGTCTCCAAAATTGGTGAAAATTCATCCTGTTATTTTTTTGTGTGCTGCAGTGACAAGGAGACAAACTGAGAAATCTAATTTTATTTATATAGAAAATCCATAAACCTAAGTACCTTTTCTTGAATATTTTTATGAATCTCCACATACTAAGTAAATAAATACTTAAGTACCCAAAAGAGGCTTACTTTTTAATCTTATTAATCACTCAATCAAAGAAAAAGCTACTTATAATTACATCCTCACTTGTCTATTTTCTAGATTTGGGTATTGAGGCAGTTGTGATTTATGACCAATGAGTAATTTCATGTAGAAGCTGTGAATGAATGGAATCTATGGGAGAAATATAAATTGAAGGAAAGGAAAAGAAGATAAATATTTGTCCTATGGCCTGGTTGATTGCTCGGCAAGTCCAACCATGACTTCTGCAGTTCACCATGTGGCCAATTGAACTGGCCAGTAATAGAGCATGCCTTGATTTAGGGCTACATAGTTCAAATCTCAGTTAGCTACGCCTCCTCTGCAAAATCAGTTTGTGTTGCTCTGTAGATATTTCTACATATCCTGTGTCTGTCTTGCCATCTCTCCTTGGCATTATGAATGCTTTATTTAATTTTTTCCTTGGCGGGGGCATGCATGAGATTAGTAGTTATTTTTCAATGAGAAAATTAATTAAGATAAGACTCTTGCAACCTGATCCTCCCTTTATGGAAACTTTGTTGGAACAATAATCCCCAAAGGGATGAATCTTAACCAATATGGCTTTCTTTGTACAAACTGATAGCTTTCGACTGGATTTAGCTGGAAGATATGGTGGTTTGGCCTACACAGTGATGATGATGATTTTAATTTTAATTACTTGTCATTTAAAGATCAAAGCAGGGCTTCTTATGCCTATTTTACTTGATTTTTTTATTTTAATTTCAGTGTGGTTAACATACAGTGTTGTATAGTTTCAAGTGTACAACACAGAGATTCAACATTTCCATGTCCAACATTTCCACTCAGTGCTCATCCAGATAACTGTACTCTTACTCCCCTTCACTTATTTCACCCATCTCCCCCATGAACCTCTTGTCTGTTAAACATCAGTTTAAAAATCAAGGTGCTTTAAACACAATAAATATTCTGAGCTTCTGAAACACTGGAAACTAACAAACCCATGTCTCTATTTCTAGGATGCAACATAGGCTGGAGCTTAGTATCAGATATCCTTTAGTTTGAAGTCTCCATGGTCCCTGCACACCCAGACACTTCTTGTTCCTTGACTTCTGTTTCCCTTGTTCATCTACTTCATTCATTGATGAAACCTACCCCCTGAAAGATTTGAATTTGGGTCAAAGTTGTAACATCAGGGAGAACACAAATTAAAAAACACCTTTTTCAAAGCCAAAATAAGTCTAGGATACAATGGTGCTCTTTAAATCAGCTAATTCTAGAGTTTACTGGGACCATCATGATTTGGTCCAAATTCCCTTAACTTACTAATATGAGAATTGAGAAACAGAGAGGTTAATTTCTACCTTAGGGTTATATAGCTCATGATACAGTATGTCCGCACTCAAGTGGTCTAGATAAGACTCGGAAGATGCTTCCTTTTTTCTCTTGCAATAGAAAGACCATAGACTATGTCTTTCTCCAGGATTTTGGTTATTTTAAAAAACCAAAATTTTTAAAATCAAGGTATTTTTTAAAAACCCAGTTACAAAACTGAGAATGTCTTTCAAACAGCCAAGAAATGAAACCATTATGTTTTGAAGCAGTCTGGGTAGATGTTATGAGTGTCTTGTCAAGATGATAGATCAATAGGAAGGTGAGAGCACACATTGAGTGAAAAAAGAATGTGTTAATAGAAATCAAATGCTTTAAAAAGGCTGGCTGTATTATTCTCTTCTAAATATTACTTTTTTTGGTCATTATTAACCCTAGTATTTTTTTTTTATCCTTCACATTTGAAATTTCTTCCACTAGAAGATGTAGGCTTTATATAAAAAGATAATATATATTCTAATCTATTTTAGGACCTTCTTAAAGGTCACTCTGGGAATGATCTGAGAGCTTTAACAGGACATATGTACTACAGTCCTCATTAGCTACTCAAGCAAAAACTCTTAAAATTCAAAGAATTCTGAGTTGGTATTAGGATGGAGGAAAGGGACCCTTTTCTCTTTCAAAAGCAATCCAAGAATTCAAAACTCCAGTGGTTGGCCTGTAGAGCCCATTAAAAATTTCAAGATGTGACATGGCCTTGATTGCTGAATTGGCTGTGCATGGAGGTGAGAGGAGAGGAAGCTAGTGCTGCTCAGAGGTAATATAATCCATATTAAATAAAAGCTGTTCTCTAAGAATGCCAAGCTTTCAAGGAACCAGATAACCTAGGTCACTTTTTTATGTGTTTGTTTTTTTGTGAACTAACCCATATGCTTCTCTTACCTTAAAAAAAAAAAAATCCCCTGGGTCATATGTAACATATACTAGCTTATACCTACTTTCAAATACAAATACTTTCAAATACTTTCAAATAGGTGTTTCACATTCTTCCAGTACTCTCATAACTGGTCTCTCTGCTTCCACTTGTCACTCTTTATAATCTATTCTCAACTCATGAGCACAGTGTCCTGCTAAAACAGAGGTCATATTGTGTCACCCTATGGCTCTAACCTTGTATTAGCTTGTATCTTACTCAGAACAAAGATCTAAGTCACTGTGATGCTCTACAAACCTGATTCACAAAGGGTGGGCCTTGGACCAACATTATCAGCTTCAGAAACTTGTTAGACATGCATATTATTAAGCCTGACTCCAGATCTACTGAATCAGAAAGTCTGGGGGGATGGAGATGGGCCCAGCAATCTGTGTTTTAACAAGTCCTTCAGGTAATTATGATAACCAACTAAGTCTGAGCACTATTGTGCTACAAGATTCCATGGTACGTAGATCTCATTACCCCTGGACTACATTGATTATACTCCCTCTCCTCACCCTACCTCAGCAACTCTGGCTTTCTTGTAGCCACGTGAATATAGTAAATCCACTCCTACTTCAGTGCCTTTGTACTTGTTGTTCCCTCTGGCCTGGATAGACAGAGGTGGCTCTATCATCAACCTCAGTTCTTTTCTTAGATGTCATCCTCATAGTTGAGGCACCCTTTTAGCCCCCCACTATGTTAGTTTCCTGCCATTACAAAATGTCACAAACTGGGTGTCTTAGGACAGATATTTATTCTCCCGTGGCTCTGGAGGCTAGAGGTTCCAAGTCAAGGTGTCAGCAGGTAATGTCACCTTGGAGACTTTGGGTAGAATCCTTTCTCGCCCCTTGCTAGCTTCTGGTGGTGGTCATAAATTTTTGCTGCTCTATTGGCTTGTGACTGCATCACTCCAACCTCTACCTCTGTCATCACATGACACTCTCCCTGTGTGTCTTCACATTATCTTCGTAGAAGGACACCAGTCCTATTGGATTATGAGCCCCACCCTACTCCTGCATAACGTCACCTTAACTCATGACATTTGCAAAGACTATTTCTTTTTAAGATTTTATTTATTTATTCATGAGAGACACAGAGAGATGAAGAAGGAGAAGCAGGCTCCCTGTGGGGAGCTTGATACACAACTGTATTCTAGGACTCTGGGATCACAACCTGAGTTAAAGGCAGATAGATGCTCAGCCACTAAGCCATCCAGATGTCCCTGCAAAGACTATTTCTAAATAAGGTCACATTCTGGGCCTTATTATTAATGTCATTGCCAGAGAATCCCCTTGAGTAATGGAATTAAGTGAAGGAACCGATTAGTGAAGTAAGTTAAAATGTGAGGCTTTCACCTTACACCTAGGTTTGCATTTCTGCTCTGCTACTTTTGAGTCATGAAACTTCAGAAAAGGTATCTAACCTGTCTGAGTCTCCGTTTTCTCATCTAGGAGCTAGCATTAATCTTCCAGAGTTGTGAGATTAATATAGATAAAGAATATAAACATTTGACACAGTGGCTGATCCACAACAGGCGCTCAATATTAAAGGAAAACACAAATGCAGATGTGGAATATTTAAGTTTGGTGGATCTCTGCTTTTTCTTTGGCATCTGGGAATAAAAGAGATGGATCCATAAAAACACATTGATCCAGAGATCTGAAAATGGGAAGCAACTACACAAATCAAGAGATGGTCAAAGGTGTCAGGAATGACAGAGAAAATGACAAACTTCACTTTCATTTCGCTTTTAGGGGAGCGTCTCAATTTGATCAGTTATATGAGATTGGGATGACAAATTTAAGACAAGTTTCATGACACACCACAGGGAAGTGAACCATAATATGGTTTCATCCTGGTATTGTTAAAATTAAGCAGAATGGCTTTGGAGCCTTTCTCTTTAGCAGCTTGCTTAACCATGTTGCTTACAAAAGACAGCAGTGAATTGAAACTGAACAGTAAACTGTGCTCTCACCATCTGTCTTGAAAGAAGTATGACATAGGAATAGCTGTCATTCTGACTGTTTATGAAGCAAAACCACTTAAACATTTTTCCAGCCTTGGGTTGAGCCCTCCATGAGGACTGGGAACCAAACAATTAAAATGGCTCCGGAGGTTATTTCCAGGGATTGCATTTCCACAGTGATGTTTAAGCAGTTCAATGATAATTCACGTTACTTTACTAGATTGGGCTAATTGAAACACTGAAGATAAGTTACCTGTCCTTCCATTCTCTCCTGTCCTGTTTTTCCTTCAAGTTTCCTTCAATTGATCATTGAAATTTGGATAGGCTGTAGAGGTGACCCTATCAGCCAGTAAGTAACTACTCTGGTGTTTGCTTTGCTAACCTGGTGACTTTAAAAAAAAAAAAAACACATTGGAAGCCACAGTCCAGTTTGAAGCTGAGAATAATAACATTGTTTTTAAAATTCTGGACCTAGACAAGCAAAGTGTCCTTTTTTTATTTAGAGCAATTATGTCTTTGATATTTTAGAGATGGAGACAGGGAATGAATGAAAAGCCCAAGGACCCTCCATCCTCCTTTGCTAAATTCTCTAGCCTTCTGTCAGGATAGTTTGCTGGCCCATTTCTGACTAAACATAGGGATCTTTTCTTACAGGTAAAGCATTTGATATACATTTTTCCTTTCTGGAAACATGAGCAGTGGCCTTTTTAGGTCAGATATATAGGTCTACATTATGGATGGCACACAGTGCCTGCTTTTATAAACTGATTGCTGTTCTGTCCTTGCTTACCCTAGAGCACAGAAGATGTTCAATCCAAACAGGCATATTTCTGCTAAATGACCTTTGCTCAGCCTTACATTTGTTATAAGTTTATAACATGTCTACAGCATTGGATTAAACCAGATTTGGCATCTATTTGGTAATTCTTTGAGCAGATTTTTTTTTTTTTAATTTAAAGCAATACAGAAGAATTCTGCTTTACTGCCAGTACCAGGGGGACTGTTTTATGAGGAGACATAATTTGACTTAGAATATTCCCCCTTCTTCTAACAGTGTGCTGTATTTTAATAGCGTTCCCATATATTATGCAAACGAAATGTTTTACAGACTTGTCACAGATGGCAGTTGGAAGTGACTATTGGACGATCACTCCATACCACCCTCTTCTTAAAAACAACAAGCTTGATTTGCCTCCCCGTGGTCCCTAAGTTGAAGAGCATAAGCCACAGAATTAAGAAAAAACTTCTGAAGAGTTAAGCAGGGGTGGAAAACAGAGTGTTCTTTAAAGAATGACTAGGAAAAATTGCCTTCCGGTGTGGTTCCTGAAGAAAAGAATTTCATGCCTCCACTAATAAGAATGATGATTTTTCACAATAGATTATGCATTGTGCTCCCAGGAAGATAGGAGGATGGGAAGCCAAGTGTTTGCAAGCTTTGGGAGCTATTATTTCCTACAAAGTTGAGTGCTTCTCATTAGCAAAATTGTGGGTCACACATTCCCGTTCTAGTCTTCTCTTTTAGGCCTCCCCAGAGCAATTTTAGAGCACCTCCAAAAGGCATGTTTCCCAGCATCCATTTCTGGCTGCAGTTGCTTTTTACAACACCCCATGCAGGTAGCTCATGGCCCTCTGACCTCAATTTCCTGAAAGCAGAGCCTTTCCTCCATTTGAAAATATTACTCCTATTTCTAAACCTGGTCACCATGATCATTTCCATGGAGTTCAGCTTATCATTGAATGAGTCATGCTTTGTTTTAGTGAATGCAGTGTGGCTGAACAAAATCCAGTTAAGCTAGTTCAAGTAGAAATGGGAACTGTTGATAAGACATGGAAATTTCATAGACCTAGGGGACAGGAAATAGTATAATGTCAGGGCCTCATGGGAGATAAAACTGGAGAGTGAGTCTGGATCTAAACAGCTTTGGGAGACTCAGCAGTCACATCGCTGACAGACTTCATTCAAGTTTTTTGTCATTATTATGCTTTGACAGCCTTTCCTGTGTTCTCGATTTTGGGCCCTGCCACCAACCCATATCATGTTTCACAGCTCCAAATCCAAGTTCCTTGGAAGCAAATCTGTTGGCCTGCTCACCTTTTCTCTTTATTTCCCACATTAGTGGCCAGCCTATGGTTGATCCTTCTTTGAATGAGGTGATGTATTTATTTCTGGTCCAGTCAGATGCAGCTGGATTGAGGTACACTGAGAATATGGAAGAAGAGTCACATACTCTTGGAATATCAGAGGCTATGGGCAGTGACAGGTAGTTTGGGAGAAGGGTGTGTGTATATTTTTTAAGGTAAGGTAGTCATATTTATTCCCAGAGACCTTTATGGAATAGACTAATGTGGTATATCAGCAAAAGTAGAGTTTTTTGAAGAGGCTAACGGTGAGCAGGGTGTTTTCACTGAAGGCATACAGAGTAACCACTTTTTATTTTGCTGGGAGTCTATGCCTTACAGCAATTAGAAAATAAGAGACTTAATACACATGTCCAGTGTGTATGTGTGTGTGCACACACATGTGTGCACACATATGCTTATATCACACACATACAGTAGGAACAGAAGAGGAAGTAGTAAAAATTTTTAGTGCCCAGAGAGACCTTACAGATTCTCTGACCCAACCCACACATTTCATAGATGAAGAAATCCAGACTCATAAAGTCTATATCACTAGCTTAAGGGCACACAGCTATTAAATGACAGAAAAGAAACTCAGATCTCTTGAGTCCTCATTCAATGAGCTTTATAATCCAGTTCTATTATATTTTTGTCTCCACAAAGAAAGTCTTTATTAATTTAAACAGGCCTAACTATATATCATACCATGTCATTGCATGGTTTGCTTATTACCTTTCTGGTTCTAGCTCAAAGGTCCCACCACAATAGTCTACTTGACCACTGCCTAAAGTCAGTCCCACTCTGTCACCCAGGGTTTCTAGTGTTATTATTTTCATAGCTTTATTTTACTTGCCCTAGTCTTTTTTTTTTAATGTTTATTTATTTATTTGAGAGAAAGAGAGAGAGAGAGAAAGCACAAGCAGGGGAAGGGGCAGAGGCAGAGGGTGAAGCAGATTCCCCACTGAGCAGAGAGTACAACTCAGAGCTCAATCCTGGGACCCTGGGATGGTGACCTGAGCCCAAGGCAGGTGCCTAATCAACTAACCCACCCAGGCACACCTGCCCCAGTCTTTAATCATCTCATTGATTTGTTTCCTCATTTTTCTTCTTCACTAAAATAGAGGTTTCCATGAAGAGAAAGATCATTTCTCTTCTTCACCCCAGGTCCTGCAATCCTGCCCAGCATAGTGAACACACATAAATAATGAGCCACACCTGTATATATTAAATAAACAGAAATAATTAAAAAGATAAATATTTGAGTAAAACACATAGACCCTTTTCTGGTCACATGTTCCTAATTATTGAGGTCATAAAAGTTTAATAACCTTACGATATTAAGTTTTTCTAAAGGTCTGCATATTCTTGTATGCCCCATCACAATTTCAAAGTGAAACAAAACCTGGAATTCATAACAAAGGGAGCCAGCAACATCTGAGTCAGATGTGACTTTACCTGTGTGGGTGTATTCCACATAAACTGTGAGTGTGTTCATGACAGTAACTTGGCTTCGAAATGCTGCACCCCAAATACTCTCTTTGTTTGTGAATGTTCCTATGACTCTCTGACAGCAAGAACTGTTCATTCTTATTTCTGGCTCTTGGCAGCCTACAGATGCTTCCTGTTAGTGCTCCTGGCAGGTTACTGGTGGGGCCTGTTGTTTATTGCCCTATCTATCAAGTCCTATTTATTTTTAAAATAAACTTTAAGTATACTGTAAACTCCCTTCACAAACAGATTTTTCCTCCTCTTTTACACTTGACAAGCCTCTAAAAGGAATAGTAACTCTGTCTCATAAATATTTGAACCTGAGCCTTTTAGGAAAGAATTATACTTCAGGTACTCAAGAACAGGAATGGTCTCTGTCTAAAATCTCCCTTATGACTACTCATTCTCTCTCTCTCTCTCTTTTTCCCTTGGTCCCTTGTTCGTTTTTAATTGTATTATCTCATTCCTGCTTCTCTGTCACCCTTCTCTCCCCTCAACCATCCCATCCTGAGTCCAATTCTCTAGTCAAAACCACCATCCATATCTTGCTTAAACACTGGTTATTGTAAATGTCCTTATCAAAAAAGTTCAAGTGATTTCTGTTTCCAAGCTCATCAAGGCCTAGATATCTTTCTTGGTCCTCAATCGTGCAACCTACTATTCCTTTCATTGCCAAACTAATATTTTCCACCTCAAAGCTGATGAGTAAAGATATGGACAAAGTACAACATAAAAGAACGTGGAATTTGAAGTCATACTGACTCAGGTTCAATTCAAACACTATTATTTGTTAGCTGTGGCTTGAGGAAGTCTCCCAAGTTCTCTCATTGCAAAGGTGAGGACTCATAACACCTATCTGGGTAAACATTCCCGGCATTCTCTAAATATTTCCAGATCTTCTCCCTCTGAACACATTTCACCAGTTTTTTTTTTTTTTCAATTTACGCATAGTTATGGCTTGTGTTGGCTAATAAAATCTGAGTGGAAGTGATGTGTTTCATTTGTGAATATTTTTTAGTCAGTGTGTCATTTGCTATGGTCTCCTTCTTAAGTGAATCAAATATGGAAATGTGTTGAGAAGGAACCTTTATCAGCTGGGGTCTTGGCTGTCAATAATAAGCAGGGTCTTTCCCTGATCCACCATGGATATGGGGCATGAGATGTTGGGCTTGTTTATTACTGCAGCAAAACGTACCCTATCCTGACTGATATATTCACTTTGCAAGGTTGTCTGGAGGATGAGTGAATATACATTAAGTAACAAGGTAATAGTCAGGCAATAAATGGTAGTTGTCTTCATCATTAATATTATCCTCACTGTTGCCATTGGTATTGTGGTTAGATTGTATGTGTTCTTTCTAATTCTGTATTTTTATTTTTCCCATTATCTTACTTTGCTATAAATATATACTTGCATTTCTGGCCATTCAGTAAATTATAAAATCTTTGAAAAGATGAAGATCTTTAATGTGTCCTTGTTTGGGCATTCTCAGGTATGGTATCTGCTTCAACCATATAATATAGTAGCCTAAAAGCAGCTATAGATAATACATTTTAAAAAATGGGTGTATTGGTCTTGAGATAAAACTTAATTTACAAAAACAGGAGACAGACTTTAGTTTGCTGACCCCTGATTTAGTCTATTCCTATTCTCCTCCTTCCTTCTGCTTTTCCATCTTTTGTTCCTCATTTGTCTCTTTCTCATCTGAGTGGGCCTGTACTCCCTGCTGCCACAGGCAGACTTTTTCCTTATTTCAGACAGAAATGGCCACCAGTAGCCACAAGTTTGTGTCATATGGGAAGTAAACCTCTTTCTCCCTAGTGTTCTTCTTGGGTAATATGCCCACATTTAGACCAATTTCTGTTGACAGATTCTGGGAATTCCTGATTGGGCAGGCCTGAGTCATGTGATTACCCCTGTGATCAGAGAATACTTGGGACACTGTGGCTGATGAAGCTTTCAGTACCACCAGGGTTAGGGATGGGAGAAAGAGGGGTGCTGGGCAGACATAACAGGATGCTCCTTACAAGCCTCTTTTCTCCTACATATGCAGAGAAGCAGGAAAGAACCAAGTTCAGAGGGCCATCCCTAACTGTTCCTCATTGTGTAGTACACTTGATACTTTATAGCCAGTCTCCATGTTATTCCTGAAAGACCTTGTGTGTGGTCTGGAAACAAAAGCACTGGTTGGGGTTTCTGAAGGATTGTAAGTGAGAAGCAGAAAAGAGAGCAACCAAGGAAGACTCTTAAGTCTCTGTTGTAAGCACTTGTGTGAATAGAAGTACCCTGTATTTAGATGGTTAAAAATCATTTCTCAAACTGTGGTGGGGAGGAGGGCAGGATATGGGGAAGCCGTGATACGGATAAACCCCAATTGACCTATAAGTATTTTTCTAATCTGAGAAAACTCACGAAACTTTATAAAAGGTAATAAACAAAGCAATAGGATGGTATATGAGTCAGGATTCTCTGGAAGCTCTCCAAATTCCTCTCTGCAACATGGGGAACATCTGCAAATTCCTAATATGAGATGTCATAATAAGGGGAAAAAAACTTATTATTCCTGGCCATATAAATTCTGCTTAAAGGCATCACTGGCTACCACAGATATATGTTGGGCTCTCAAAAACTGAGTCAGTTTGATATACCAATACTTCCTCTATTTTTACTTGGCTCAGAAAATTTAATGAAATTATACAAATCCCTGAAATCTAATATTTTTATGTGATAAGATTGTGTAAGAGGAGGGGGTGGAAGCGAAGTTTGGAAAATGTGGTGACAGATGGCAAGTGGGCTCAGGCACATAGTGTTCCTATATATAGGGGAGGGGACAATCTGGTTAATCAAGGGGAGGGGGGAGCATTTTTAAATTTAGATTCAAGTATTTTATATATTCAGCAACATAATTTACTGAGGCAGCCTAGCTGGATAGAACTTTTAAATATTTTTTTGGTTGGGGGTGGGTTGTGTGATACATATTTTCAACAGTTTTACATATTTTTTATGACGTCTACATTTAAAACTCAGATGATATCTACATGCATTGAGTATGTCTTTTAAGAGAGTGCTGAGAATATCTATTTCTAGAGAGAGTTCCTTCTGAGGAAATTTGATGACATTTTAAAAATTAGGGTCATCATAACTAATTTAGCAACACTAGAAAATTAAAGTGAATGTTCACAATGAAGGTAACTTTCTAGTTCAGTAGAATGAACAACAGATTGGCAATGAGGACACTGGTGATTGAGACCCAATTCTAAGTAACATAAGGCAAGGTAGATTGTGTCATCTTGCAGAAGTCATTTCAGTGCTTTGGGTCTTAATCTTCTTATTTTTAAAATATGAGTTTGGGAGCACCTGGGTGGCTCAGTAAGTTAAGTGTCTGCTTTCAGCTTGGGTCATGATCTCAAGCTCCAGGGATCAAGCCCTGTGTCAGGCTCCCTGACAGCAGGGAGACTGGTTTTCCTTCTCCCTCTGCCCTTCCCCCCTGCCCCCCACTGCTTGTACCCTCTCTGTCTTTCAGATAAATAAATAAAATCTTTAAAATATGAGATTGGATTAAATAATCTTTGGGATATTATTAGTTTTATATCTCCAATATTGTAGGAATGCTCTGTTAATTGGGATCCTTTTGGTTGTAAGTAACGAAAGCCCTTCAAAGTGCCTGAAACTAATCACATGGTAAGTCTAATATTGTATGGACTTTAAGGTGGTTTGATTAAGTAAAGGACATTTCTTACCATGTGTACACTTGGCTCTCTATGGTATCAGCCTCGTGCTAGGCTGGCAACCCTTTAGGATCTCCAAGTGCCTGTTAATGACTTTGAGTCAATGACCTGCTTCATCGTTCAGATCTGAACAAAAAGACAAAATCATTTCCTGAATCTGTCTTAGAGGAATGGAGAAGTGTCTTTACAAATCTCTCCTCACATATCATTGGCACAAATTAACATTTGTGCTCATCTCTGATCATGGCCAGGGAATGGGGCTGCCCTGAGCCATATGGGAGATTCCTCAAACTACCAGTTAGCCCAAGGGATTGTGGCTCAATGACTGAAAATCAGGAATGGGTGATATATATAAGGGAGGCAACCATGAAGTTACTAACCATTTCTTGCTTAGAAAACCTAAGTTTCACATAATCTATACAGTTAAATAAGAACTAGGAATAAAATCCAAATTAATAAAATAGAGGTTTACATGGTAACTATGATCATATCAAGCACTTAGTAAGCATTCAATAAAGATGCATGTATTGGGCTAACCTTAAATTGGTTAAACACAGAGAACATGCCTTGTAGTTGGCAACTAATTAACAGAAATCATATTTCTGGAGTTGCTATAGTGACCAGAGGCCCACTGCAGTAAGTTTTTGTTTTAGTACAGTCATTTTCAAAGTTGGCTGCAAATTGGAACACACAAGAAGCTTTGAAAAATACTGTTGCCTGGGTCCCAGCTCCAGCAATCCTGGTGTGATTGATTTGGAGTGGAGGTCTTGACATTTAGAGATTTTAAAACTCCCCAGTTTATTGTAGTTCACAGTCAAGACTGGAATCTCTGGTTTGGGGCATCCAAGTGGGGCATGCTCAAATACATTCTACCCCTTAGAGTCACATCCAAGTTTCCCTTCAACTCCTTTTTCTTATTCCCTTCTCTTCTACTCTAAACTAGTAACTGCTAGATTCTCCTCTCTAAGCCGGGACTCCCAGAGATATCACATGGTCCCCATTACAGTATGAAAAAACCTGAATGTGAGGGTGGAAACCAAGAGTGGGGAAGGCCTACTGTCAATATGGTGTGTTAGGAGAAAAGGACAAAAGGGTAGATGAGAGAAAACAAGAAGTAGTGCAAAAAGCCTTTCTCTCTGGCACTGGGATGTGGTTGGTGATGCACATTTAGGCATTCTCAGACTCAGATTCCCACACAAACACCCATACACACACAGACACATCATCTGAAATTCTTCCCTGCCTCCTCCCTGCTCAGCCCACTGCCAACCGCTTGCTCAGAATATTGCTGCAAATTCATAGAACACCTAAAACATGAATAAATGAGAAATGGCTATGTTTATTCATTCACTCACATTTTCATTTACTCATCTATTCTATAAATATTGATTGAGCACCTACTATGTGCTAGGTACACTGCCAGATGGTGAGTGAGTAGTGATAAATAAAACAGGAGGCTATAGCATGTACAAAGGCCCTGCATCTGGAAGGTATTTGAAGGATGCAAGATGGCGTAATGATTATCTTGTTCAATTCTTGAGCTCTGTTCTTTGAACCTTGTTCATTGAATGAATACTTGTTGGATGAATGAATATCTGAATGTGTTACTGAAAGAAGATCAGAACGACTGGAGTATGGAGAGTGTAGGAGTGGGTAGGGAAGACTAGAATGATACCTAGGTTGGAAATGTGGGGTATAAATTGGTTATGCTGGGCATATAGTCTATGGTTCCAAAACAAAATCAGACATTATATCCTATGCGTTGGAAAACTATTGTGTATTTTCAAACAGAAAATGATAAGGACAGGAAATTAAAGGAATTAAAAAGAGTCATTTGGACAGAGAATAGGATTGTAAGAATGTTCCAGAAAGAGGGAATGGGATGTACAAAAGCTGGGAGCCAAAAAAGGCATAATATGTTTGATAAACAGAAAGGCAAATGCTTTATTTGAAGATAGAGAGATGAAAGATAGTCTAGTGGCGAGACAAATGAATAGACAACTATGAAAAAAATATATGAATAGACAAATATGCTGGAGCAAATGCACTTGACATTGAATCTTATAGGACTGCAGAGGAAGAGTGTCCAGTCTAGATTTGGGAAGCCAACAGCTTCTTGGCCTTTTGGCTAAGATCAAGTGTAAACTTGGGAAGCCAAGAAATACTCCATGGAGAATGAAATATCAAAACCAAATCTAAAAAAGTGAGTTGATTTAGGAGATGGAAGGGGAAGAAGAAAGGCAGGGAGAATTGGAAGGAGGAACAGAATATTTCACACAGAAAACATTGAATCTCCAAAAGCATAGAGAAACATCTAGAAATATAGATCTAGGGGCATCTGGGTGGCTCAGTTGGTTAAGCATCCAGCTCTTGATTTCAGCTCAGGTCATGATCTCAGGGTCATGAGATTGAGCCCCACACTGGGCTCTTCCCTCAGCACTGGGTGTGGAGTCTACTTGAGATTCTCTTTCCCTCTCCCTTTGCCCTTTCCCCATTTCCGTTCATGTTCTCTCCCTCTCTCTCAAAATAAAATCTTTTAAAAATTTAGAGCTAAATCTTAGTGATACAGATTACTCGAAGTTAATTTTAAGAGTTTATAGACTTAGAATGTCAGGCACTCTAGTACAAATCCTAATAATAATCTTTTGCATTAGGTATCAATGAGGCAATTTAAGGGAAGTTATTTGCATATGATCTAACAATTAGTAAGTGATGTGGCTGAAATCCAGAGTCCAATCGTAGCATTTCTATTATATTGTTTTACTGACAAAGTCAAAAAATAAAGAAGTCGAAGGAAGGAGGCTCAAGGAGATACGGATTATTTTTATATGTAGATACAGAAATACACATATACACTTCTATTTTTCTGTATTTTTTTCCTATTTCTGGAAGATATCTTTTCCATAATTAAAATTCAAACCAAAAAAAAAAAAAAGATAATCAGCCACCATATTGATACTAAGACAAAGACAGGAAAGGAAATTTAGTTGAAGACAAATTAGATGCAAACTTAGGGTGTCAAGAAAACTTAATGGAATTTAAGCCCACACCAGGCAAAGAGGATTTATGTTTGTCTGTTGTAGTTAACCAATGGTATCAGGTGGGATCCTTTAGAAAAAGAAAAACATTCCTACAGTTAATTCTTTGTCTTGCATAGCAGGAAATTTACTGGCACAAAAGTAAATTCAACCACAGTTTACAAGCAACAAAGAGATGTGGAATATTTAGAGAAAGGAAAGTACTTTACATTGGTTATGTAGATTAAGGTCATCTTTAAAGGGATAATTACTGACATCAGAAAATGTGATATTTTCAAAGAAAAAAGCAAATCATAAAATGTATAATATATTAAAGTACAATTTTTAGAAAGACAACAAAATGAAATGAGGATGTTTGGAAAAGGATTTATGTCCACTTAAATGTGAATACTGGTAACTTTTGTGATAGATTATAGATGACTTTAAATTTTTTCTGTTTAGATCTTGAGTTTTCTGCCTTTTAAAACTATGAACGTAGGGATGTGTGTGTGGCTCAGTGGTTGAGCATCTGCCTTTGGCTCAGGTGATGATCCCTGGGTCCCAGGATTGAGTCCCCCATTGGGCTCCCTGCAGAGAGTCTGCTTCTCCCTTTGCCTATGTCTCTGCCTGTCTTTCTCTCTGTCTCTCATAAATAAATGAATAAAAAAAAAATCTTAAAAAAATGAACGTATTGTGTTCATTTAAAAAACAAAACAAAACAAAAAAACCCCATAGACCCAGGATGGAGTCATTTTGCTAGACCAAATCATCAAACCAGGGCTTAATACCTAATCTAATTGCAGTTTCAACGTTTCCCAGAAATGCAGTCTTAACGGAGTCAGGAATCAATGGTCAGCATTAACAGTCAGCATCAATGAGGTAATCTGTCATAGAGGCCTTCTCCATCCCACCCGGTAGGAAGATGAGTTAATCTACCTAAAAAGACCCCCTGCCCTTTCCCTAAGGGAAAGTGATTGCTGCTTGATATAATCCTTCCTTTTCTTTTGCTGGTAAATTCTTTGCCCCACCCTCCTTTTTATAAAACCTTCCATTTTGGACATCTCCTTGGAGTTCCCCTCCACTTGTTAGATGAGATGCTGCCAGATTCATGAATCATTTAATGAAGCAAATTTACTTGGTTGAATTTTGCTCTTTAAAACTTTATAAGTAGGAAAAAAAATCAAAGTACTTCAGTCCAAAAAAACACATATGAAAACATTATTAGCTTTAGTCAACACTAAATATAATCTAAATAAATATAAAAACACTAAATATAATAATCTTTAATATTCACTCCCTTTTTCTCATTATTATCCTAATTTTTCTTTAAGGACCACACCTGCCTTTCTGCATGCATCTCTTCTGGGGGAAGCTGATCTCTTTCTCTATTTGGGCATATGCTATGTGGTATGGCTCTAAGCCTAACGATGTGGTCTTTTCTCCCTGCCAAGGTAATTGGCTCAGTTGATAACAAGGAACAGCAAGTGACCCAAGTTAAACTAAAGAGATAGAAGTAGTTTGCTTGGGGAAGCTCAGAAAGACTCTTCCTTGCTCATCTGACAGAACTCAAAACACTCCTTTCTGTTGCCCTTATGTTGGTGAAGAAGCTCATAGCCCAGACAGCTGTTGGCAGCTACGTTTGATCCATGGAGAGGAGCCTGCCTTAGAATGGACAGCTTAAAAGGCAGAGAGAGAGAGTTGAAAATGAGCTAGGTCCTTGAAGGCTTAGTGGAGTTCCTGAATCAAACCCATGGAGTTTGGGAGGTAAACCCTACTTGCGAACTCTCAATTGTAAGAAATCATACATCTTCTTTATTATTGTTTTTGTGTTAGTTTCTGTTAACTGAAACCAAGTTTATTCTGTGTCCTTGTTTCTATGTTATCCTTGTCCTGGAAGGTTACTGTCAGGTAATTTAAGATCTTTCTTCCGGCTTACAGGAAATTATTTGATGTCACTGGTTTTATTTTCCTGGACCTAGCTGGCATATTTTCTGACTGTGCTATCCAATACAGTATCTACAAACCATATGTGTCTACTTAAATTGAAATTAATTAAGATTAAATTAAATTAAAATTTCATTGCCTCGGTTGTACTGGCCACATTTCAAATGCTTAATACTTACATGTGGATAGTGGCTACCATCTTGGCTGACATAGACATAGAACATTTCCAGGATTACAGAAAGTGCTACTGGATAGTGCTGACTGAGAGAGAGAGAGAGAGAGAGAGAGAGGCAGAGAGACAGAGAGCCATTAAATGAGGAGACTTGTGTTCTGATGTCCCCCAGGCCCCTAAACTCAACATATTCCCTTGGGTAAGCTTCTTCCCTTTCTTAAGTCTCTTTTATTTCCTCTAGAGGAGAGAGGTTGAACTAGCAGGTTTTGGTGGAGGGTCTCTTCTAGGTTTAATGTAATGAAATTCTAAGTGCTTTCTTTTGATTTTTAACATTTGTAGACTTTATTCTTCAGGGATCAGTTGTGAGTTCTATCATCAGATCACATTCAGATATCAAATACTGAGAACCAGGGCTGAAAATTTAAGACAGTTTCATTTCTTCTCTTTTAGAGAAAAAAAAAAAAGTCCGACAGAAATTTAGATGTAGGTATGTATTATTTTAAACAATGTATGGGCCAATTTCCTTGACTTAGTTTCATACTAATTGACTACACAGAACGAGGTAGTCATCCTGAGTATGTCACCACTTTATAAAAACATGCTATTGGTTACCAAAAGAACTAGCTTAAAAGGTACTGGGGAAGGCACACCATCTACTTATTTCTAGAGAAAAACAGCTATTGTACATGCCATCTTGATAGTGAACTCATATTTTACTTTTGATTGATCTATTATCATTCACTTATTTATGCGAACATTTGAGTGTGTGCTGTATGCCAGGTACTGTATATACCCAATTCTGAAGATACAGTAGTAAGTAAGATACTAGTTTTCCTTGTTCTCATGATAACTCTAGTAAGGAGATGAAGCATGTATCAAGCAAGCAATTCCAGAAATAGTTATTTAGAGTGCTGGTTAAGACTGTATAGATGATATCCTGAGGGCTGCAAGAGCATGTACCAGGGGGACTTGATCTCTTTTGAGGCAGAAGACTACCTGGAAAAATTTCCCTGTCCCATTCAATGACCTAAGAGAAGGCTGCAGTGGGAGTCAAGAGTAAAAGTATTGTAAAAGATGAGGCCAGAGGAGTAGACAGGGGCCAGCTGATGCAGAACCCTCTCAACCATGGTCATAAATTTGGGCTTTATGTTAAGCACAATGGAGAACCACAAAGAGGTTTTTAAATACAGGCGTGGCATGATCAACATGCATGTCAAACACACATCCCCTGTTGCTACAGAGGGGGGACAGATGGGTGGGCGGTGCACATTTGAAGGCATAGGAAAGTACTACCATAGTTTAGATGGAAGATGATGGCAGCCTAAACAAGGTGTTTGAATAAAGAGGGAGAGAATGGTCAGATTTCAGGCATAGACAGGAAGTCAAATTAATAGAAAGTGATAGGATGTGAGATTTTTTTGGAAAGGGAGAGGGGAAAGACAGTCTTCATTTCTGGCTTGAACCATTGGGATTAGGCAACAGTGATGATGAAAACAACTATGGATGTACAAGTTTTATGAACCCTAGAACTCATATTATTGTTTTTATAATTATCATCAAAGCAGTCATTCTCATGACCTTTATGTGCTTATAATATATGTTCATTTTCTTGTAATAAAGAGACAACTTGGTCTCTAACATAACAGTTTGTTTATTACTTTGATTACAGAGAAGAAAAAGAAGCTGTTGTTTCAAATTTCTCTTTGTTCTAAAGGAAGAATAAAGAGATGAGAAGTGGAAGAACAAAAGAAATGACCTTATTCTTTCTTTTTCTTCTGCCTGGAAGACAGACAAGATAAGCAATGAGGAATTATAATTGATAAAGTAATTGTGAAGATAGGCTGCTAGAGGTGAAAAATGGGGTAGCCTTCTGCATGAAGGTTATCTTTCCTTCCAGCCTGAGAAAAATTTTGTCTTCCATTTCCCTTTTCTTTCAGTTCCTGAAAATTCTGCCTTATGTATCCAGATCCAAATATAGAACTAAGCATCACTAGTTTTACAGAAAATGATTTAGCCTCTGTTCATTCTCTGTTACTATTAATGATTCTTATTCTCTATTGAGCAGTAGCTTGGCTTTTTTATTTGTTTCTTTGCTGTTGTTTTGTTTTTTACCTTATGGATGCTATGGATTTTTAAGAAATAACTTTTCTCTTCTTAACTTTACTAGATAGTAAAAGGAAGTTTAGAGTCAAAATAGTGCCTCCTCTGTATGACTTGATGGTTTACAATTCATGTTCAAACTTGACATCAGGCTCAACTTTGTTTACTTGGTCTTTTCTCTTTATTATGTAAATTATATTGTTTCTTGCTAATATTGCTTACCTATATTTGTTTGATTAGAGCTTAGGTTCTGGGAATCAAAAAGATAAGTATGAATCATAGTCCTTCAACCTTATTAGAAGTGTGAGATTAGTTTAAATATTTCTCTGAAATTTGAATTTCTATCCATAAAGTAGAGATCACTGAAATATAGATCTGTTAGCACTTTTGTAAGTATTAAATGAGGCACTGAATGTAAAGGCTCAGCCAGGGATTGGTATATAGAAAGAGTCCCCCCCGAAATGGGTATTAATACAATAGCATCATCATTATTATATATTATATATATTATATATTACATCATTTATCATATATTATATATTATTACATATGATATTATTATATATTATATGGTATATTTATATATTATATATAACCTTGATGGTTGATATTTATCTATTATTATAACTCCTGTTTTCTTATTGTACCTCATCTGCTTTCTCTTCATCATGCTTTTCTTCCTCTTAGCTTCAATATATTTTGAAGCAATGCAGATATAGAACAGAGAAATAAGGCAAGTATATACACATCATTTAGGCCCCAAAAATAAGACTGACAAGCTAGGCATATTGCTGTCTATCTGGTATAGGGCACATAGGACTGCTTGGTAGATTGGAAAATTTCAGGTGAGTCCTAGAAAAAAATTGTAAAATAATACAAATGATTTACATACACAAATGGGAGAAAGATAGGGTAACATTATTACTTAGCCAAGGGAAAAGGTATATTGCCTTCTCATGATCACGATTTAAAATAGATGTTTTCAGCCAACTGATAGGTAGCCCCAATGACTACAGATAAAAAGAAATTGGGCTTCAGTGCTACAGAAGGCATATAGAGAGAAGGTGCTCTGACAATGATCCTTTCATCCATGCCTCCATTTTCATTAGCCAATTGAAATGAAACAAGAAAAAACATCAGGGTTGGGAAATCACAACCAAAATGTGTTATTTCAAGAAATGTGATTTAAATGGTGTACATGTAAACCACTTTAATTTGGATCAGATTGAAACTTGGCATGTTTCTTAGTCCAGATGTAATATATTTAAATTCCTTTAGTTGTTTTTCATTTTAGAAATATGCATAGACAAAGTGTTGCATGCCTCAAATTTTTGTCCTGTATATTTGTGAATTAAAATTAGCCAAATCATTATTAAGTCGACTGTTCTTAAGCTGAAGTAAGATGTCTTTTCTTAAAAAAAAAAAAAAGATTTTATTCATTTATTTGAGAGAGAGAGAGTGAGAGAGAGCATGAGTAGGGGGAAAGGCAGAGGGAAAAGTAGACTCCCTTCTGAGCCCCTAGTGTGCTTCATCTCAGGACCATGGTCAGGACCATGACCTAAGCCAAAGTCAGATGTTTAACCAACTGGGCCACCCAGGCACCCCGGAGAGCTTTTATTTCTAATGCTAAGAAATGAGAAATGTGGTAATCAGGAAAATGAGGGATTTTCTCCTGGTACTTTATGCCTGGATAGGAGAGTTGACTCCTTCAGTGGGTTTCCCAGGTAACTTAATAACACAAAGTATAGGGCAGCCTGGGTGGCTCAGCGGTTTGGCACCACCTTTGGCCCAGGGCATGATCCTAGGGACCCGGGATCAAGTCCCATGTTGGGCTCCGGGCATGGAGCCTGCTTCTCCCTCTGCCTATGTCTCTTGCCTCTCTCTCTCTCTGTCTCTCATGAATAAATAAATAATAAAAATATTAAAAAGAAACCCACAAAATATATGTCAGGTTTCTTTTTTTTTATTTTTAAGAAGACTTTTACGATCATTTAGAGAGACAATAAGGAGTCTCACTCCATAGGATATAGTTTTCTACCAAGAAATCCCCTTTGGACATTTGTTCTCAGTCCTCTTCCTGAACCTCTAATATATAGGTGTCTCTGCCTCTCTGTCCCCCACCACTTTCTTTCTCCCTCCTGGTTTTCTCCTTGTTATATCCTCTATCTCTCTATCTCACTTTCTATTATAGAGGGTGATTTGCTGAAAATTCTTGGCTATTTAAGCATTCTGAGAGCTTTGGCTTTTACCTCCAGTTATTTTCATTGGGCTTTTCTTTGGAATAAATGTGGGTTCCTCCACGGGGCAGGGTTCTAATGAATAGACTTTTCTCTGTTTCACATAAACAAATGTGCATGTACATAGATACTGTATTTGAAATGTGTATCTTTAGGAGTATTGCCTGAATCATGGTTTGAACACCCAGTTGCTTAGTTATCTTGAATTAATGCAACTGGATGAGCCAAAAAAAATAGTGCTATAGTCCTTTGTCTTTTGCAACATTGTGCCTGCATGACAAAATAGTTGAGCAGGATACAGCCACATGAGTGATCAATTTGTAACTCTTGGTTTATAAAAATCCTAAGGGATTCCAGCAGCAATAATATAATGCTTTGGGTTTATTACTGTTCTATTAAAAAAAAAACTCCAATGTATTTCTATTACAAGGGGCTCTAAGAAAGCAGGAACTTGGTTTGATGTGCAGACTGCTGTCTCCTCAGAGCTTAGGGCAGCTAATAGAACATAAAAATTGAATTCATACATTCAATGTAAGCTTGAATCCTCGTCAGAATACACTAGGTTATGCTACAATAACAAATAGGTACTAAATCACAATTGCTTAAAGAACAAAATACTTCTTATTCACTGTGTATATCCAATATGGGCTGGTAAGGAAAAGGAGGGCTTGTGTCCTTTGTGGACACTCAAGGATCCAAGCTGACATCCAAGTGGCTAGTCCCTGTTCTGGAGGCAAAGGGTGGTGTTCAGCAATTCAATGCTCCAGCCTCAAAAACACACCATCAATTCTGCTGATACTTCATTGGCCAGAACTTTATGACTTGCTCAACTGTAAAGGAATCAGGAGACACAATCGTACTATGGCCAGATGGTGGAAAGGCCCAACTTCTTTGAAAGGTGTGATGGTAGTTTTGCTTTCACAAAATAGTTTGGGGGCACCTGGGTGGCTCAGTGGTTGAGCATCTACCTTTGGCTCAGGTCATGATCTCGAGGTCCTAGGATCGAGTCCCACATCAGGCTCCCTGCAAGGACCCTGCTTCTCCCTCTGCCCATGTCTCTCTCTCTCTCTCTGTGTCTCTCATAAATAAAGAAAAAACAAACAAAAAATAGTTTGGAGGATAAACTTAATTGCCTTAGATGACAATATTTGTTGATGCTTATATTATTTAGGACAAAGGGTCATTGGCTGCAATACAATGGACTACAAGTTATTTGGAAGAAAAAAATGGAACTATGCTATGTTAATATTCTTGTCCCATCACACACACACACACACACACACACACACACACACACACACACATATATATATAGAGAGAGAGAGAGAGAGAGAGAGAGAGAAAGTCACTTAAGCCTGAAAGAGCCAAACTTTCTTCTAGTCTTTTTTTAAAAAAAAAAAATTATTTATTTATTCATGAGAGTCTCAGAGAGAGAAAGAGAAGCAGAGACATAAGTAGAGGGAGAAGCAGGCTCCCCGCAGGGAGCCCGATGTGGGACTTGATCCTGGATCCTGGAATTATGCCCTGAGCCACCCAGGTGTCCTTTCTTCTAGTCTTTAAAAAAAAAAAAATTAACAATGCTTATCTGAGTGCCTTGAACATAATCCTTTAGTACATCTTTCAAATTTATTAGATTGAATTAATTTATAGATAAGTAAATATGTTTAGCCTTAATTTAATTCATAGAAAGGAAGAATATAATGGTTAGTTCTTTTAAATGGTAGCCTTTATTAGTAAATGTGAACTTCCTTTTAATTTGACTCCATTAGCATAGCAAAAACAACCCCCCCCACCCCCCAAAAAAAATGTCATGGGGTGAAGACTATCTTCTGCACTTCTGTATTTCAAAAGCCTGGAATGTACTCAATATATACCTGAATGAATAATACTTTTTTTTTTGAGATTATCTTAATGGTAAAAAATGAGAAAATGTAATGGTTAATTTTGAGGAATTATTTTAACCATGAAGCATTTCTTTTAAAGATTTTATTTATTTATTTATTTATTTATTTATTTATTTATTTATTTGAGAAAGAGAGCATAAGCAGGGGGAAGTACAGAAGGAGAAGGAGAAGAACACTCCTCACTGAGCAGGGAGCCCCTCATGGGGCTCAATCCTAGGACCCTGGGATCATGACCTAAGCCAAAAACAGATGATTAACCAACTGAGGCACCCAAGGGCCCCAACCATGAAGTATTTTATATGAGTGTCTAAGACATGGGGTCTTGCATCAGATCATTGGGGTTTGAAACCTGCTCTATCACTTACTAGCTATATTACCCTGAACAAGTTTCTTAATCTTCCTGTTCTTCTTGGGGTTCTTCATCCATGAAATGGAGATAAGAATAATAATACTTATGGGGTTAGGAAAAAGGATTAAATTTTACCTTGTAAAAATATACTATAGAGTAGCACTACTCACAGTAAAGGTCTAATAAACATTAGCTGCCACACTGCTGCTATTTGTGTCTTGATACTGCACAGCTGGTGTATGATTTCTGTATACATCACCAACACAACAATAATGAACCACAGAAATAAAACATGCACGACTAACTAGATCTTTGGTGTTGTTAACGTGTGTGTTGTGCAGTATGAAAGACTAGTAGGGCAGACTGATACATCTGTAGGATCTCTCACTCTTTCACTCTATGTAACATGAGAAAGGTGATGGTTTCCAAAGTCACATGGTAGCATCAACTATTCTTTACTTTTTTTTTTTTTTTAAGATTTATTTTTTTGAGAGAGAGAGGAAGATAGTGGTGGAGGTGCAGAGGGAGAGAATTTTCAAGCAGACTCCATTGAGTGTGTAGCCTGACGTGGGCCTGGATCCCATGACCTATGAGATCATGACCTGAGTCAAAACCAAGAGCCAGAGGTTCAACCGACTGAGCCACCCGGTTGCCCATTCAACCTTTCTTTATAACACTTGTGCAAGGCAGGGATAGGTAATCTGAGGTATTCAAAAGGTTTGTGAGAAAGGAAAGTTATGAGAACTACTATAAAGTACCAAAAAGTATGAAAGACTAGACAGTATGATCTATGACAGTGGAGATCACATCAATCTTGTTCTCTGCCTTGTCCTCATGCATCTAACACATAGTAGGTACTTTATAAGCCATTCATAAAGTAACTGAATGACCTCAAGAATTAGTGCTCATGGAGTCTATAAGTGAAAACTAGGTCACCTTATATGCATCGTTAATGTTTAGATACAATCACACTTTTGTTTCTGAGGAAGAGAGTGTCCTAACCATAGTACTAGGAACAAAATGCTCAATTTCTGAGTGTTTCCTCTCCACACCCCAGCACGTTATTGGAGGGAGAGGGAAATTTTTAAAAAATGCTTTGAACATATTTCTTTGTCAAAACCCAGTCTTCGATGCTGAAAATGACATGTTTCTATTTATCAAACATGTTCAAAAACCTCAGAAGGTTTTTATTGGGCTTATGCATATAAGCATCTATATTGTATTCCAAGTATGCCATATTCCCACATATAGCTGCCAAAACAATCGACAGACTTAAATTTGTATAAGCCTAACAATATTTTTGGTTAAAGTACTGGTTCAAAGAACACGAAGAGGTAAGAAATGGCCTGTAGTTCACTTTTGCATTTACTATTGGAAGCCTAACACCCATGAACACTATCACAGTCTTGCAGTATGCCTTTTCTTTTGTTTCTCCTTCCCTCTTTACTCTTTTGGCAAATGAACGGTATCGGGAAAAGCTCTAATACAACATACCAGGCAATATAGTGTTAAAGTGCTGCTTGAGTTGCTGAAGAGTTAGTGGGCAGGCATTACAATTCACTGTAGCTGTAATAGAGGGTAATGTCACTTTAAGACATGTGATACTTTACAGAGGAGGGATGTATTGAAACAGACTACTGCTACTTACAGCACCGTATAGCAGCCCTGCTCCTACATTTTGCTGCCTTACTCTGCCCCGAATGCATGGGACTGGGGATGTTCCGTCATTAACTATAAACTGATTCTCATCAGGATCACTTCAAAGGTCTCATCAAGCAGAGGTGACGCCAGGAGATGATTTAAAGGTGAAAATGACAAGGTTTCCACCCCTCAAACCTTGGCTCCTTTTCTGACAATACAGGCTGAATGAACCTGATGTCTTCTTTACTGTGGAAATAGCATTGGAAGAGAAAAACATATTTTTTTTTAAATCCTGATAAAGAAGATTATTGGGAAGCTCTTAAAAAAAAAATCTCCAGTTGTGCACAGATGGATTTTAGAAAGTGTTAGAGCTTTCCAATGAACACTAATAGAGTACTCTGCTCTTGGCTGGATCTTTCAGGTAAGAAGCCTCTTTAAGGATTTAAGATTCAGAAAGCAGATTTGTAACCTATTCAGTCATATCTAGAGAACTGTGTAAGGCTGGATGCATTATTTAGTGGAAAACACCTATTAACATAGAGACAACCTCTTGGTGAGAGAGTGAGCAAGGAGAGTGATATGCAGGAACCTTGCTTGGAAGTGATACTGAGAATTGAAGAAAGTTAAATTAAAAAAAAGGGAAAAGAAGGAAAATACTGCAAATGTGAAGTCACAGCAATCTTTTTAGGTGCTAAAAGCTATGAAGGTGAAGAAATGAGCAAGAGAAAGCAGAGTCATTGAAAAACTGTTAAGTTTTGATTGTGGTAGGCTTTTTTTTTTTAAAGTTTAGATGAATTCCTAGTGCATTTTAACTGAAATTCGCAAGTAGTCCATGCATGCCACAGTCACCTCTATTTTGTCTTTCTATCATTTGGAGGGTATTTTGAAAAGGCCCCTAAACGCATTCCTAAGATTCGCAGAAGGGGTGTTGCTATTTATCTCTTTTGAAGAGAATGCATCTATGTTATACTGATTGTTCTGAAGACAATGAGGCTAAATCTGTTGTGTACAAAAGTAAACAGCGGGCAGCGAAACTAATTATAAAGTGAATGGTCCATCTGAAACACAGAGTGAGGCATGAAAGGCACCATGCTGTTGCAAATAATGTTTTCCTACTTTGCACTTAATTATGGTTGTCACCATTTGTCTATTATAGTCCTTAACCCCCTTTTAAAGACTGCATCTCTCTCCTAAAGCCCAGAAATTATCTTGTATTATGTCTGTATACACACATACATACAATGTATATTCCTGCTTTCTGAACATCACAGTTTTTGAAAGAGTGCCAATTTCCATGGATAAAGAAACCACGCTGGGAGGTCACTAGCAGATTTTGAATGTATAGTTGAAATACTTATAGTGTGTAATTTAACAGTGGAAAAATTCTTAAAAGGAACAATCCGGTTTGCAAAGCTCTCTAAGAGAAAAAGAATATACTTAACTGGATTCTCGTGTAGAAAATGCTTCCATATCACTGGCTGAATAAGGACGATGCTTCAAGTTTGATTAATTTGGCAATATGAAATGCAGCATAAGGTGTTGTTTGAGAAATTGGACAATATGCAGCGCAGTTGAGCCTCTGTAGCTCTAAGATCTTTATAGGTGCAGATAAGACTGTCAAAGTTTCAGCGCCTGAGAAAAGGTATATGTTCATCCATAAATACATACACCACCTGTGTATGCATATTCATCAACACTATACAACACATGCCACAATGGGATCTTGGGAGGCAAAGTAATATTGTAAATTATGGCTCGCTCTAGGATAGAAGCATAGATCTTGCATTTGAAACTCATTCTGGCTGAAGACAATTCCTTCTGATTTTAAGTCCAGCCAAAAAGACCGGCTCTATCAGGAGATTACAACATGCCTCTGAGAAATGATTACTTAGTTTAGAAGACAGCAGAATGATTAAAAATTCATGACTGTAGAATTAAAAAAAAAAAAAGAATCCACTCTTTCCTTTCAGGCTTATGTCAGACTTACAATGAAGTTAGAACGAACAGGAGTATGCAGCTTTTCAATGCCTGGAATAACTATAGTTTAAAGATCATCGTGTAAAACAGGATGTATAGTCAGGATACTGTGTTTCAAACCGCCTAACCGGTAGTCAAAAACTTTATTTATGTGTTTTGGCAGTCCTTGGAGTTTGGTTTTGCAGAATTTCAAAAAGAATTCGTGATCTATTGGAGAGGGCTTTCCTTTAAGCCCACTTCATGGCATGACCTCTGCTGGGTTATTAATTCCAGCCGGCAAAGTAGCAAAGGGGACATGACGTCCGAGACCCTCCTTCCTCATCAGTGGGACTGACTGAGCTGGGGGCTTGAAGCTGGGGGTAATCGTTGCTGTCTCATGTTCTCTTTAGAGAATGGCAATGGTCTCTGCGATGTCCTGGGTCCTGTATTTGTGGATAAGTGCTTGTGCAGTGCTCCTCTGCCATGGATCCCTTCAGCACACTTTCCAGCAGCACCACCTGCACAGACCAGGTAAGTGCCCGGCTAGCTCCACTGCAGCCTCCAGTCTCAGGCGCTGTCACCTTAACAGATGGTTGAATGTAAGTGACAGAAAGTGCTAGAGTGCGGGCAGCTTGCCTCTGAATTCCAAGACATATTGTTGGCTGGATGCTTTGGGAAAAGGTGAGGGGGATACTAAAATGCCTTAGAAGTATTTCTTACAAATTTCTCAGTAATTAAAAAAAAAAAAAAAGATTTCCTCTAAGAGCCTCCCTACACTCTTCCTCACACCTTAAAAAAGTCTAAGTCATTGGTTTTTGGATACTTTGGCCAATAGCAAAATAGTCTGCTGACGGTGGGATAACTTGCAAGGCGGCTTTTTAGAGAGGCTATTTATGATGTTTGCAACCAGTACAATAATGTGTCTATACTCCCGGGATATCCTATCCAGTGTCCATACTATAATAATGTCGGTGTGTACATGGCTAAGAATTTTTTGGGAACGTTATTGCCAAAACTAACCTTGGAAGTAGTTTGTTGATGAAAAAAGAAATGTAAAAATAACTTACTATTTCTTGTGTGGTTTAATTTGTCTCCTTTCCTTTCTCCCTTCCTTCACTTCCAGTTCTTCCAGTTTGTTCGGTGGCTCTCTCTCTCTCTCTCTCTCTCTCTCTCTCTCTCCTTCTTGGCACATTCAGGAACAAGTTCCCTTTAGCCTGACCCCCCCCCCCCCCCAGCCCAATATTGAATTTTGATTTCCGGACGCATTTGGTTTTCTTCGTCTTTCTGTTTAAAGTGTGTTTCTGACCCTTCCATGGCCTCACTCTTCAGTCTGGATTTTATTCTCTTTCTTTTTGCCTTTCTCAGCCCTCCAGCTCGAAGGTCCTTACCCTCACTGGTTCTCTGAAAAGGTTTCCTTCCATATTCTGTTTGGCGTCAGCCTTGGGATTCATTCACCGCCCCCCCACCTGCGCCCCCCTCCACCTGCGCCCCCCTGCACCTGCGCCCCCCACCCCCCCCCCCCGCCCCAAATCGCCGAGTGCGGGCTCTTGGGACTGGTTGCACCGCCAAGCGCCTGATCTTCAGGTCTGAACCACTGCCAGCCCTCCACCCCCTCTCGGATGCCCTCCTGGCCTCCTCCCAGTCCCAGGGCCGGCTCCCGCGGCGCGGTGCGGCGTCCACGCCTTTGCCTTCCCGGGTGCGCAACCGGCCCGGGCAGCGGTGCTGGGCTGGTCGGCGTCGTGTCCAGCCACACCTCCCGGGGATCCGCGGGTGGTCCCGGGGGCCTCCCCGGGGCTCTGCTTCCAGGCTCCGGGCAGGACGGAGAGAGCGAGGGTGCAGCCCGGGGTCCTCCCGCGCGCCCGCACCCGGCTGCAGGGAGCGCGCCAGCTGGTTAGCGGCGGGAGCCCGGGCACCCTCCCCCCAGGAGGGGGAGGGGGAGGAGGAGGAGGAGGAGGAGGAGGAGGGAGGATGAAGGAGCAGGAGGGGGAGGGTCTGCACGGCCGGAGCCCCGGGCAGCATCAGGCCCGCGGCCACCCTCCCTCCCCGCGCCCCGGGTCCCCGAGGGAGGGCGAGGGGGCGCTGCTGGCCCCGCAGGTGGGCGTGGACCCCGCTCGGCCGCCCCCGCCGGCGGGTGCAGTTCTGCCTCTGGGGTGCTCAGCCCCGAGTCCCAGGCTTCGGTGCCCAGGTGGGGGCAGGGCGAACGTGGGTTCGGGAATCTCCGGCTCAACCTCCAATCGGCTAGTCCCCCAGCCTGGGCTGGCGACAATGTCTGATCCGTGTCAGTCCTGCAAGGAACGCGGGAAATCTGCCTTCATGGTAATACTTAACAGTAAAGAATTCCTAACAAAAAAACAACGATCGGGAGTGTTTTAGGGACCTCTCACGTGGTTCCTCTCCGTGCGCACAGAAGGAGGTGTAATGCCCCCCCTGCACCCCCAGCAGGCGCCGCCCCCCACCCCCACCCCGTGCACCGCCCCCAATCTTTCTGTTGCCCGGGAGACTGAAGTTCTGAGGGATCGGGTGACTTGTGTGAGCCCGCACAGCCAATAACTGCCACTGGAAGTCAGGTCGGCCTGATGGCACCTCCCTGGCCTGTTTTGCAAGGAGGGCATCCTGTCTTCCAGGGTACCAAATAATCATACCAAGTAGCCTCTTTGGGGGCGGTGCGAACCGTTTCCCGTAATTCGTGAAGACTCCCCAGTCATGTCAATCCATGGACTCTTTTGAACTGCAAACCCCTTCTGAAAGGTGGGCACGGCAGACCTGGTGAGAGGTGGCACGTGGTGACAGGTGACAGCAGTGCTCGGGACTGGCCCTCATCCCTGTTGCTTACCATACAGTGGCATGACCTTGGGGAAGTCAACTTTTCTCCTCTGGGCCTGATTTCCCATTGAGGGGTATTGTGGGGTGTAAATAAAATAATCTGGTGACAGTGCTTTGTAGACTGGGAGGTTCTTCATAAATAGCGGTAGCTCCTGACATCTCCACTTAGTAGACTACAAAGGTACCTGTCAGAGATGCTGCATGAGTCAAGGTTTGCTGTTCATAGAGCTAATAGTCCATATAGGACAAAAATTTTGTTTTCATCTCATGATTTTTTAAAAAAAATCTGTGCTCCGGGGCTAGACTATATCACCAAATGCTGCATGTCTTTTAAGCTCGAGGTGTGTAGTTGTGAAACAGAGTACACTTTGCATTGGGCTTTCACTTAGACGATCTCTGTTCATCAGTTAATACAGGAGGTTTTTTTTTTGATCTGAGGTTATGGCTCAGCTACTTGTAATAAGTAAACTCAAACTTTATGGGGCTGGTTACCAAAATATTATAACTTTCAACTGAGAAACGAATTATTAAGCTCTGACAAAAATTGAATTCAATATTTGTTTTTTCCACTGTCTACTGGTAGAAGTTGCTTTTTATCACCAAGGCCTGTTTGATTTGTATGTAGATACCCCAAGAAATTGTAGCACAGAACCCAGTTTCAGCCCCAAGTGCTTATACTTTTGAGGTCTATTTCAGATTCATTGATTAAATTAAGAAACTACACACACACACACACACACACACACACACATATATACTCTTTTCTAGATACAGAAAGATTAAAATGATATCAAACTGAAAGTCCAACGGTTCTATGTAATAGGCTTATTCAACTTTCTTGGGTTTTCAACAATAGCTGCAAAGATTAAAGCGATAGATCTTGGACGCAGCAATATCCTAGATTATTTCAGTCAGAAATGCAATCTCCTTTAATACAATCTGTTTTGATTTTAAGAGCAAACTTATGCTTTTTTTGATGAGAGTTGTGATGTTTCCCTTTGTGGGTCTTCAATCTTCAGGGACACTAATGAAATGTGTATGAAAACAAGAGAGAAATCAGGGCCAGTTATCTGTGACAATCCACCCCTAAATGAGCAAATAAATAAATAAATAGCTGGATAAATGAGCAAAAAGGAAAAACATAATCTCATTTTCTCAAATCAGTTAAAACAAGTGACATGATGAGAAAAAATGAGACACGGGGCAGACCCTGAGCTTTGCCACATTTGCCTAAGCTTGAAAAATCGCCTCTTTCATAAAGCAGGAGCCGCCGGACACTGTATGCATACCAAGTATCCGGGAAATGTGAAAAATGACAAATCTTTCCCTGAGAGCCCTGAATGGGGCGAGAGTGAAGGCTTTACAGCTGCCTCCTCACCTGCTTAGGAACGGCTGGCCCCCCTCTTGCCAGCCTCTTAGGGGCAGCCTCGCCATCCCCTACACAGTAAGATTGATGGTGTTCCCGGCCCAAGCATCCAATTTCAGTCTCTCAAGAAATAATCCACTACACTGACAGATGAGTGGAATTTGATGCGATGTTCCCCTCACCAGACTATGCTGCACCTGGATGGCACCAGCCAGTCAGGGTCCTGTAGGGGAAATGGTGAGAGATTTGGGCCAATTTCTGCTGTCAAAACAAGAAATCGGGACCAGTTTCTGTGAGGCCGTGAATTTGAGATCCGTCTTCTCAATGCAGTGGGTTAGTACACAAACAGAATGAGAATATGTTAACTAGAAAACGAGCTGATTTTAATAGATTCCCCTCTAGTCCCTAAGTACTTTCTATTTTTCATATTTATGGTATTAGGAATGCACCATTTATTTTCACTTACTCACTAGTTAAGAAGGATTAAAACAGTCGATCAAATGGCAGTGAAATTCCAGATTACACAAATGAGTAAAATGTGCTGTAGATTAACAGATTTGTAATTTCAATAATTTCATATTCGGCTAAATCAAGTTTTTATTTTGGGGATGATACAGGAAATTAACAACTTGAAGAATACCCGGGACTTATATATTATTATTAGTAATATATATATTAAAGCTAGAAGGGGACACGTAATTTTAAAAAGACAGACAAAACAATGAAAACCCAAAAGTGGTGTGTTCCCTTGTTTCAGGTTATTTAAATAGACAGCTTCAACTCTTTATAAGCATCAGTTGTTGCATAACAGGTGAAAAAGGGTGAATGGTTTGCTGGTTGTAACTTTCTGATTTAGAATTAGTTTTTCCCCCTTATGGATATATGAATTATGACAGTAATTTTAATGGTTACTTAATTTCGAGTGTGTGGGTATGTGTGTGTGTGGGGGGTTGTTCTTGAAACTTAATAAAATATGGATCATTTCAAAATACTTTAGTAAGAAAAGATCCTTGGGATTCCTTAGTAATTTAAAATTATAAAGATAAATTACATGAGACAAGAAGTTATAAGTGCCTAATGAATCATTTATTCTCAAGTCACTGCTATTGTATTGACAGGTGTGTATGGAAATGATATATGGAAAGATGACTCTGAGTAGAATTGTCTATGTAAGTTATACTTGGCTTGATTTAAAACTACATTAAGCAAACCATGTATTTAGAAGTATTCATTTATGACTTAATTATTACATAGTGAATATCATCATCCATTTAAAGGTGTGATTTTTTTTGTTAAAATATTAAAAAGCATTCTTGTATATCTTATACTGATTTCTACATTACTACTCAATATTTATTGAAAGCCGCTTAAGGAATATGCTTTGAAATACAAAGGCACATTACAATAAAGGATTGTTTTACGATTGTAGTATAAAAGAAATCATCAGAACAACGGTGGTTGCATATTGGCTTTTTAAGAATTCTTACCAGTACTGGATTGCTAAGTGTAGTGAATTGACCTAAGGATTAGAGCAGACAGGTTGTTATTTGGTGTAAGCTGGTGCTAGTGATAATCCATTGATCATCTGATTGATGTTATTGACCTTGTCTCAGAGTCAGAGTGCAGCTATGGACATTTGCTAAGACCTCAAAGTATCAAAACCAAGTAGAGATATAAATGAATATTTCCTGTCACTCCCCTGAATTTATAAGAAAATTATTATAGTGCTACGTAAATCTTGTTACTTATGTGAGCTCAAGCCTATGGTATCAATTCATAGTTAAGGAAAACAGATCTTATACCACCCTGAAAACAAATATTTGGAAGTGGCACATGTGAACATTAGTCTTCACTTGTTAATTTCTTAAAGTTCATTTAAGATGACAACTTGAACTTTTTGAAAAACTCTTCCAGTTTTAAACTGTGTGAAAATCTCGAAGCTTGAGTATGCAAATCGGTGCACCATTTTTTGAAAACAATTTGGCAGTGTCTCCCAAAATGTAAAATGTGCAAATCCTACACAATTCCATTTCGAGATGCTTATCCTAAGAAAATGATTGGACAGGTGTGAAAAGAATGTATGTAAAGATTTAGTTAATTTAATGGCAAATAATTAGGGAGGGGTTTATTTCCATCAGAAAGAGATTGGTAAAATAAATCATTGTGCACTGGGCAATGAAATTCAATGTAGCCACTGCAAAGAACTAGATGTGTTTATAAGTACTCTTAACGAAAGATAACCCATGATATACTACTGAGTGAAACAAACAAAAACAAACACCCAAAACAAAACCATGGAACAGAATACCCAATTTCAAAATAATTTCAGAAAAAAAAATATTAGCACAGGCATAAAAAGATGTCGGAAAGGCTATAAAACATTCAATGTACTTATTCCTTAAGCCTGGTGGTAGGATTAGGATGATTTTTTATTGCTTATAAATTATGTGGTTTTTGTTTATATTTTTTATTTTCCTAAGATTTATTTATTTGAGGGGCACCTGGGTGTCTCAGCCGGTTAAGTGTCTGCCTTTGGCTCAGGTTGTGATCCTAGGGTCCTAGGATCAAACACCCTATCAGGCTTTCTGCTCAGCAGGGGGCTTGCTTCTCCCTCTCCTTCTGCCTGCTGCTCCCCCTGCTTGTGCGCTCTCTCTTTTTCAAACTAAATAAATAAAATTTTAAAATATTAGCTATAGAGAGTTTTATGATAAAATTAGAAATGTATCAATGTTCTCAGTTTAAGGAGAAAGAAGAAGGGATGGGTAGGAAGGTGTCATGAAGTCCTTTTCCTTTTAAGAGCCTTAATCCAATAAAATGTCTAGGCCAGCATTTTCCAGTTCACAAAATACTGTACCCTCAAGATGTTCCTTGGAAAAAAGCTATTAAGTGTCAGTGTCTGATATGTTCGACTCTTGGAGATTTGCAGTGCATATAAGTGTATACAAGTTCTGGTAAGATTTGCCGACAGAAAACCTGATTGTGTTTAACTAAAATTTTCCAAACATTTTTTTCTTTATTTGGGTAATATCTAAAGTTCCTATTCTTATCACATGCATTGAGAAATGTGAGCCACTGCACTATCCATCTTCTTATCTCTCATTTTTAATAAGGAACTTGACAGGGAATAGGTATTCAAAAAATATTTGTTACATTAAGGAAAGAAAGAATGAATGTTCTGGTAAAATCTTAAGCTCTCCCTCGTTTATTACTGCTTGTGGGATAGATGCATATGTACCTGTGTGTGTGTGTTTATGATTTAGGGAGACCTCAAGTGTAGAGAGTTATGAATATTCAAATGTTAGTATAACATACGTATGATGTGTGTATTTGTGCAATATCTTTGTGTAGTTATTAACTCTATATACTATTTGACAGCAGTTCTGTTAACCAAAGTAACCCAAAGAATATGCTTACAAATGTAGTAAAAAATTAAATCCCTGAAGTTTTCAATCACAGCATGAGTTTTTTTTTCTATAGATTTAAAAAATATTATAAGCGTGGTCTTAAGGGACTGAAGAGAAACTTCCCTTAGCAAATAGGAAAAGGCCTTCTGCTTTCAAATTCTTTGACATCAAGAGAAAAATTCACTTCATCTTTGTAGCAGGGAGAAATAACAGCAATTTTTCCTTCCTTTGGGGTAAAAAGAAAATGAATTATTTTGTTAACTATTTGTGTAAACTAATTAGATTCTCTAAAGTTAGTGTCCTCAAAGCACTTAGAGAGAACCCTGTTATCCTACTATTTCTTTCTCCTTCTGCTTCTTTATATAATAAGGGTCCAGAGAAAGAAAATAGAATTGATGTAATCACAGGGATGTTCTCTCAGAAGATGGATAGATACCCTGAGTGATGTGACCATTCATTAAGCAGGTTCTTCCTCCACGAAGGGAAGGAGTTAATCCAAACCTCACCCTGAGTCTGGAGGGGAGGAAGACCTAGATCTTCAGCCAAGGTCATTATTCTACTGAGGTGATATTACCTGCATTTCCCTTTGCTGTGCCCTTAATAGGCCTTCTCTTTAAGGCATGCTGCCATTTCACCCAAGAATAAATGCAAGCTAACTGAGCTTGCCTACACCCAAAGGATTTTTTGTTTTCCCCTCATGTGGGTGAAGAATGGATGGATTGAGTCATAGGCTTTGAAGTGAATACAGAATGCCAGCTCCCAGGTTTAGTTGAGCTGCCACACAGTGAGAGGAAAAAGGACTTCAATGCTCTTGAAATTGATGATGTATCTTAGATCTGGGTCAGCAGGCCAGTAGGTCATAGTTCCCACTGAATAAATGTTGTGTAAGTATTCAATAAATATTTTCTCAACAATAGGGCAAGAACTTCACATCCTTTGAAAATGCAAATACTGGCAGGAAAGTGGGGCATTAAGCCTTTTTTTAATATTGAATGACAATGAGGAAGGAGCACCACAGCAGGGGTAGGACACTTGGAGCATTCAGGGTCTCACAATGGTCAACTGCAAGACTCCAGTAAAAGGGTAGAAGGAAGCAGTGGTTTTCTTTCTTTTTTTCTTTTTCTTTTTTCTTTTCTTTTATTTACTTATTTATGAGAGATGCAGAGAGAGGCAGAGACATAGGCAGATCCCAGGACCCTGGGATCACAACCGGAGTCCCTGAACCGAAGGCAGATGCTCAACTGCTGAGCCACACAGGTGTCCCAGCAATGGTTTTCATACTGTGCAGAGAAGGTCCAAAGAGGCCATCTATGAATCCCACGAACACGAAGTATATTCTTGTCCATCACTGATGGACAAGGCAAAATACCTTCGTACACCAGCCAGTTAACAAAAGGATTGGACCAGCCCGGGAACGATGTAGCAGCTGAAGAGCATGTGCGCTTTGAGGGCACATCCCATGCTTAGCTATGCCTGAGATGGGCTCAGATCATCCCATGGTTTGGAGCAAGCTGGAGACTTAGAATTTTAGGTGTAATTTCCTTATCTTTTAAATAAATGTCAGGTGGGCCAAACAAAACTCGACTCATGGCTATATCCCACCTGCGGGCTTTTAGTGTGTGACCTTAGACAAGATTATCTTCAGCTCCAAATTTTTTTGATTTCTAATGAATTTATCAAATCCTTTTATGCAAGCAGGGTAGAGAGAGGTGAAGGCAGTGGGGCTAAAAGGAGAATTTTATGCACGTCTGTCTTGACTTGCTTTAAAATTGTGCCTGTGTTTTTGTCCTACCCTGACTTATACCCAATATGCTAAAGTGCTGAGTCCCTAGGCATTTTGTATACAGCTACTAACTATAAACAGAGCTACTAAGGGAGTCTGATAAACAAAGAGCATTTATATAATGAAGCCAATGGCCTGAACAGAGGTCTCATTTGAATCTTAGCTAAAAACAAATTAATTTTCCTTTAAAGTTTGGCAGAAAGAGTAAACTATAAATGTAATGAAACAGAGGGAAGCATCAGGCAGCGTAATGTTGCTTGTATAAAACCCTTAATTTAATACTTTATTAAAGTTCTCAAAATCTAGTCTGCAGTCCATTAGTGGGTTATAAATTTACCTTGAAACTCGACATTGGTTTTTTTTTCTGTTTTTGTTCTTTTAAGATTTCATGTGCATTTATTTTGTATATGAATACAATCTACTTATTAGTATACCAACTGAATTACCATTCTATTAGAATGACATGTAACTAAGGTTTACTGAGCTTCTTTAATTCAGTATTCTATTAATAAAATTGGCTGCCAGCTCTTGGAAACATTGCAAAGAGCCTGCATGCAAATAATTAGAATTCATGCAATTTTGGGAGGGATAATTTGTTACCAGTGTATCTTGAGTGTTGTTTGAGTTGTTAGTGATTTTGAATTGCTGTGGTCTTTGCCTTTTAATTATAAATTAGTGTTGGTTTGGTTTCATCAGTATCAATTAAATTTGCTGTGGGCTGTTTCATTAACCCTATAGTCTGTAATGATGCATATTTGCATATTTTGGATTTTATATTTACCGAAGAATAGGCTTTAAGACATTCCTGAATTATGGTTCAGAAATTATTTAGCTATATCCATATTGGAAAACCTGTATATGTAATCATTCTTAAACTTATTTCTATGGTGACACTTACATAGTGACATTGTTTATATACTGCCTGTAAATGTATGTAACATAATTCTCAAGGTAAATGATATTTTTGGTTTATTTTTATATCCATAGGGCATCATTTTATAATATGTGAACATGTTAATAGGCTCATCTTATTTCATAAAAAAATTAATAGTTCATAAATGTATCTTTCCAAGTATTTATTAACCTAGTATTTTTCCACTGGGAAGTAGAAACAGATAGGAATTTGGTATTTCATCTCCTTGATATGCTATAGACAGGAAAGTTTGAATATCACTATTTTATGAAATTGTAACAAGAGAGTACATATAACTCTGGATTAAAGAATATGTGGCATAGCAAAAAATAAAAATAAATCTTTTTTCTGAAATAAAATGATAAGATGTAAGACAGGAGAAGGTGCTTTTTGGAAGCTACTCTGATGAGGTCTTATTAGGTGAATTGTTTTTGTAGCTTCTTATATCTCTTTATCTGATGAAAATGCGAGACGCCATGTACTGGACATGTGCTTGAGAAACTAGGTCACTGGGTGAACATTTGTAGGGCAACATTTTTGACAGCTACTCCCAGGATTGTTTGGAAGTAAGAGCAGATTTATGGCATACAAGCTGCCAATCTCCAGCCCTCCATCTATCACAGGCTGAGGTAATCAATCACAGTGACTTTTCCCATAGAGCTAGGATGTGATTTCAGAATCTTTCTCAATCCTTCTTCAGTCACCGCCTATCAGTTGATTGACATTGGCATGCAAGTTGGGAGTCTTTGACCATCTCCGTCATGGATTCATTGACTGCCCATCTCCAGAGTCTGTTTCCTCTCCAAAAAAAAAGTACATGCCATAAAGTATTTCGTTAAAAAATAAGAAAAATAACCAATTGCAATTAAATCAAAATTTAAATAGCCGCATGTGTCTTGTAAATACTGTTTAAGATAGTGAAGCTTTAGACAATTCTGTCTACTTGAGACAGTTCTAAAACTCTTTATTTCCTCTAGAAGTGTTTTATTCCTTCCTCCATTCTTCTGTATTTCTGTCTAAGATGCAGAGTGGCTTCTAATATGAACTCTAACCAAACGGTGCTCTGTGATCATAAAGCATGAAGCCACTTGTTCTGAGCAGAGTGGATTTGGGAAGCCCTCATGAAGGGAGTGATTTTGTGTTGGGCTTGGAATGTTGGATAGGAAGTCATCTAGCAGGAGAAGATGGAGGGTGGCTGGTTCAACCAAAGGGAACAAAACAAGTAAACCTAGAGGCAGGTAGTGGAGATATGGCAGGCTTGTGACTTGGATGGCTCTTGGCCCTAAACCAAGTGAAGAAACTTTGTATTATTACAATTAAAGGGAAGGCAAGATTTATTTTTTCTTTGTTACAGTTTTGTAATCTAAGGATCACCTTATCAATGTACACTGATGGTCACAGGTGGAGAGCTAGGTAAGATGGAAGAAAAGAGTCCCAGTATCTACCATTAAAGTCTCTATGGAAAGCAAGTCAGTTAATGAACAAAAATCCAGCAACTGTTCTCTGGCTCAATTCTCTGAGTCCCATAAGGCCTTTCATACCTTTGAATTGTTATTACCTTTGTGTAAAAAAAGACAAAATATGTTCCTACCATTGATTTTTAAAATCTGGTTATTATGTCAGAGAAAACTAAATATCTCAAAATCAAAAACTGAGGATAATCATTTTTATTTATCACATACAACAAATTTAAAATTCGTTATTTGACAAATGTGTATTGACTTACTAGGTGCAGAGAACTACACTTCCACACTAATGAATAGTGATGCCATTTTATTATAATCATTGTTTTAACCCTGCTCTTACCAATAGATTGTCAGCTCAGAGAGGGTAGGGAGCCCAGCAGTCTTGGCAATGTGTGACACAGAGTCTGCCACATGGTGAGGGCCAAATAAATACCTGCTGAGTGAATGAATGACTGAAGGACCCTAAGCATTTGATGTTTCATTGAATCCTCATGATAAACTTGTGAGATAGAACATCTTTCCCTTTTGCCAATAAAAAATATCTTTTTTAAAAAAAACCAAGTTAATTAATTTGTTCAAAGTCATCTACCTTAGGAGGGCAAACTGAGAATTTTTCCAGTCTCTGAATAACAGCTTGTTTACCGAGTATCAGCTGTGGGTATGCCCTAATGGGAGCTGATTCTTATAATATGGCATATGATTGATAACACAACCCTACATGGGTGGTACTATTATCTCCATTTACAAAACACTGCAAGATTGTGGATAATAGTAATAGAGCTGAAAGGAAAACTTAGGTTTGGCCTTGATTCTTACTCATGTGCTCTTGCCATCACAACCAAGTACTACTTTAGCACTTAGGAATATCAGCAAGCTGCTCCTGGTTAATTTAAATTACAAAACAAATTTCTCTGTTGAGGGGCAATGTTCTGAGTTAGCAGGCAACCGTGTCTTGGGCATTCAGCTTGGCTATATTATGCAATAATTTTGAGTCTTGTGGCTAGCTGAGTACTGCTTTGGTCTTAATTTTACTGTGCAATAGGATTGGCTGAAAACATTCTTTCCTTACTGGAGTAATAGCACCTCATATTCAAATATTTTTTACAGTCTCCTGGTAATTTTTTTTTTTTTTTTTTAGATTTTGGAGACTCTTTTTGTGCTTCATGTGACAAAGGAACAACATAGGATAAATCTACATTTATTAGATTCAGTTTTAGTGTAGATTTTCTGTTTTACTTCAAACGAAGTTATAAATCATTCACACTGGAAAAGAATTCTCCCTAACTGCAATTTAACTTTTTGATAAGTTTTTTTTTTGACATTTATCATGTTGAGACTTTATAAATTATCTAGAATATTGTAAAGTGGGCTGACCTTTCTAGTAAGTGGTTTGATCATTTACAGTAGTGTCTTTTTGCTAAAATACAGAATTTGCTGTCTTTCACATTAAACTTGCTAGATCCATGGCTCAGTAATATGCTAGGTAGAAATTGCTTAAATAGTCAGATCTGAAGTCTCCCTTTGAGTTCCTCTCATCATCAAAATAAATCTCTTTCTGTTTCCCCAAAATATCCCTGTGTGTAGTGATGGCAAATTCCTGACACCTAGTCCATTCTTTCTATGGTTATACCACTGCAGACATTCCTAATTAACCCAGATTCAACCTCTGAATCTTTCTGGATATAATACAATCATTGAGTTGTTAAAAGAGATAGAGATGATTTCAAAAACAACCACAACCACCCCTCAAACAAACATCATTTAGCATCTGTTATGTTGCATACTGTGCAAAGTGACTTACATGGACTTATCTGTTTAATTTTGTGATGAAACATATTCTCCATTAAGGGGTCTAGGCTGCTTTTATATGTAATTTAATTCACCTCTCAAGGTAGGCCATGTTTTCATTTAAAAATAATGATTTAAATAATTAAGCATGTTAATACATATAGAGTACATGAAACGGTTCCTGCAACAGGGTAAGTACCCTTTAACTCAGAGTAAGTGTGGTATCTACATGCATCTTTGAGAATTGGGTAAAGAGTTGACATGCCTGCAGATGTTTTACCTGATGTCACCCTCTTTGCCACCAGTTACTTTTGGCACAAGGAACCTATAGAGATAGGAGCATCTTTGTGTATAAGGTAAACCAGGGGCTTACCTCCTACCTCTATCATTATTACACTATTAGCTCTAAATGTGGATGAATAGTGTAGTTCTCTCTGCCTCTCCCATAAAATGGGGATTCATGTTTATAAAATCCCCACTTTGCAGGTTTGCATAAAAAGTAGAGCTGATGTCTGTTCTATACCTGCCATACAATAGGTATCTAGCCTAGGGTATCTCATCATATCATGTATGTATAGGAATGTCAAAATAAAGATGGTAGAGAAGTGCTCGATACTAACACATACATCCAGAATATTTTATTCTATAAAAAAGGATGCACATAGAAATTTTACAAATTGAATTTATTACTAATTTTATGATTACAGCTGAGTCTTTTGTTTAATAAAATCTAGGTACTTAGCACAGATTAAAGATACAGATTTTTAAAATTAAATTGGGGCAGCTTGGGTGGCTCAGTGGTTTAGCACCACCTTCAGTCCAGGGCAGGATCTTGGACTAGGTGCAGATCCCAGGGATCGAGTCCCACATCAGGCTCTCTGCATGGAGCCTGCTTCTCTCACTGCCTGTGTCTCTGCCTTTCTTGCTCTCTCTGCGTCTCTCATGAATAAATAAATAGATTTTTAAAAATTAATAAAATTAAACAGAATTTTATTTAAATTCAATGAATTAACATATAATGTATTATTAGTTTCAGAGGTAAAGCTCAGTGATTCGTCAGTTGTACATAACACTCAGTGCTCATTACGTCACATGCTCTCCTTAATGCCCATCACCAGGTTACCCTATAACCCACCAATCTCCCCTCCAGCAACCTTCAGTTTGTTTCCTAGAGTTAAAAGAGTCTCTTATTTCATCTTATTTTATTTTCCCTCCCTTCCCCTATGATCCTGTTTTGTTTCCTAAATTCCACATGTGAGTGAAATCATACAATGATTTTCTTTCTCTGATTGACTTATTTCATTTAGCATAATACCCTATAGTTCCATCCACATCATTGCAAATGGCAAGATTTCATTTTTTGATGGCTAAGTAATATTCCATTGTGTGTATATGTGTGTCTTTATCCATTCATCTGTCGATGGACACCTGGGCTCTTTCCGTAGTTTGGCTATTGTGGACATTGCTGCTATAAATATTGGGGTACAGCTGCCCCTTCGGATCACTACATTTGTATCCTTTGTGTAAATATTAGTGCAGTTGCTGGGTTGTAGGGTAGCTCTATTTTAAACTGTTTGAGGAACTTCCATACAGTTTCCCAGACTGGCTGCACTAACTTGCATCCCCACCAACAGTGTATGAGAGTTCTCCTTTCTCTGAATCCTCACCAACATCTGTCATTTCCTGTCTTGTTCATTTTAGCCATTCTGACTGGTGTGAGGTGGTATCTCATTGTGGTTTTATTTGTATTTCCTGATGCTAAATGATATTGAGCATTTTTCATGTGTCTGTTGGCCACTTGTATGTCTTCTTTGGAGAAATGTCTGTTCGTGTCTTCCACCCATTTCTTGACTGGATTATTTGTTCTTTGAGTGTGGAGTTTGATAAGTACCTTATAGATTTTAGATTTTAGTATGTAATGCTTGACCATGTGTTCTAAGTTGGTACAAATAGATCAATACTTAGAGCATCCTTCCTTCTAACGGCATTTTCATATGTAATTACTGATGAGGGTGCTATAATCAATAAGTTTGGTAGAGTCTGTGTGATACAAAAAATGGTGAGGTTTGGTTAATTAATTTAAACATCTGGCCAATAACTCATTAATGGGAAATATTCCAAAAGTCAGCATTGATGTTCTGTGTTTCTCAGAATGGATTATATCCTTATAACTGTATTAAAAGAGCCACCAGTCTACTGAAATCTGATAGTATTTATCTGTATTTCCTCAGGTGTTTTTTTCTTTCCATTAACTCTGTTCTTATGGTAACCTATGCACTCTTTATCATAGGGCCCATCAACTACAGAAAGAAACCCAGGTATATACTGATAAACACATTAATACGTAAATGTTCATGGGCTTTATCCGGTACCATTTATGTGTACTCACATGTGTACCCCATATTTTCTACTATGAATACAAATCTATATCTATGTATACAAAGGATTGCCTAAGTATCACAGGGTCTAATATTTTGAGACTTAACAAAACAAACCAAAACCAAAACCAAAACCAAAAACAAGTACCATGGTTAGTTTCTTATGTTTTAAGACACTAGGGAATTCAAGTTAGCATGAGAGAAGAGCCTATACAGTTAGAAACATGGATTAAAGATATTGTAAGATGGTGATAAATTTGCAATTAGTGTTTCATAGTCTCTTAAGAACTATACCCAATAGGCAAGAGCTCTCTTCTGAAGAGGTCAAAGCCTCACAGAAGCCTTGCTCAGTTATTTGATAAAACTTTATTATCTCTTTTTTACTGTCCTCATTAACATACTTCAAAACCGCCGTTAAGTATTTCTGGCAAGCAGAGCATTGAAGTAATTTTACAGTAGTGTAAAGGATTTATTAATTTTAATCTTTTCATGAGTCTATTTATATTCAATTGTGACATTAATAGGTTGCCAAAACAAACTAGAGTTAATTGTATTTAATTAAATTGTTGAAAACAAGTAAGGGTAGTTTATTATTATTGTAAGCAGAAAGCTCTATTGATGTACTTGTTTGTGTGAATAAGATCTGGTGTAAAGTTCTTTCTTCTGGGTACGGTATTATTCATCAACAGAAAGCAGTATAAAAATGCTAATTAAAGAGAGTTGTCATTATAATAGAACATTTGGAAGGGAAGATTCACATAATGTTTATAATCTTAAACCTGGTGTTGGGTAAGTGTACCGGGGTTCTGACCAAGGGAAACATCCCTGTCTTTTTACTGTGTTGCCTGAGGGGCTCCAAGACCCTCTTTCCACCGCCCCTTCCTTCCTTGGGGGAGTTGTTTCTTGGTGGGAAGAATCTAAGATATGGGTCAAGGCTTTGGTTAAAAAAAAAAAAAAAAAAAAAAAAAAAACCTTAGATGAGACCAGAAGAAATAGGAATACCAAGAATTAGGGGTGAAGTTTGGACAGCAAAGAGTCCAAGATAGCAGCGTTTATAAAGGCAGATGCATAATCTTAGGAAGATCACAATATCAGGGAAATGGCAGTCCTTTGTCATGGATTAATGCACGTAAATATTCTGAAGATGGCAGAAGATCCAGTTGAAACCGACTTTGGGAGAAAAAAATATAATTTATCCTTAAAAAATTAACTTAACTCCTTAATTGTGTCTGATGTACTTACACATTAAATATAGATTTTTATTTAGTAGCTACTAGGTGCCTGGTATTGCTAAGATTTCCATATTCTTTCATTAATCCTTGCACTTCCCACTGGGAGGTGGCTACCCTTATTCTCTTTTTTCCACTGATGAGGGAAATAACATTCAGAGAATTTAAATAACTTGCCCGAAGTGTGCAGATAATCAGTGTGAGGCCAGGATTTGCACTGGGGTAATCTGATTCCAGATCCCAAGCTCTAAGTGACTGTACTACTAAAATTCTTTACTTCTGCCAGTATTCTTTACTTCAGTCTTACTTGACAAATTCCTGTCCTATAAGTAGCAGGATACTGTAGGCAGAGAAACTTAAGGCACTTTTGCCACTTGGTAATGAAAGGAGGGTGGAAGAATTAGAAACAGTACCTGCACCCGTAAACCCATGCCAAACCAAAACCAGAAACTCCTCCTATCTAATATGTCCAATGGTCATGGTGGAAGACTTTGTACTGCCACTAAAATTGCCAAGTGATTTTAATAAAACTGGATTTGAATAAAAAAAAATTGTTTTTTTGAATTGTTGTCAATTCAAATTGTCAAACAATTGAATTGTTTTCATTGTGATGAACAATATTAAGATGGAAATAAATGCCCCTCACAATAGGTCAGGTGATACATTGCAACCAATCAGGCTCCAAATCTCCATTGCTCAAGGCAATCTTGTATTTTAGCAAAGTTTATATCTGACTCATGCTCTGTTCCCTGAGGTTTGCTAGAAGCTATATTTCATGTTATCTTCAATCCAGAATTAAGAGCAGTATCTATTTGAAATAGTATACTGTTATCATGGCAGAAAAAAACAGAGTTTGGGAGGTAGGACCAGCAAATACATCCCTTAGCCTGAAAGTGATGCCTGTCACTTCTGCTCACAACTCATTGGCCAGCCCTTGGCCAGATGGCTCAACTCAATGGTAAGGCCCCATAAAATGTGTTCTTATCACGAGCCCAGAAGGCCAAGAGTGGGCAATGTTGGCTGTGCAGCATTCATGGCAATCGAAAAATGCTTAAGTGGTTAGGAAATGGTATCTTCTTTGTCATAGTACTTTTCCACTCTCAGATATCCAAGTTTATTTATTTCTTTTACAGATTTTATTTATTTATTTGTGAGAGACACAGAGAGGGAGAGGCAGAGACATAGGCAGAGGGAGAAGCAGACTCCATTCAGGGAGCCTGATGTGGGATTTGATCCTGGGACTCCAGGATCACGCCCTGAGCTGAAGGCAGGTGCTCAACCGCTGAGCCACCCAGGCAGCCCACAGATATCCAAGTTTAGATAGCTTAGCTTATTTCAGTATTTGGGGAAGGGTCCAGAAATTTGAGTCTCTTGTTCTAAAAACAAGAGGATAATTTAGCTAATGAGTCAAAAAAAAAAAAAAAATCAAAACACAATGTGACACCAAGCACCCAGTTTTGTTTGTTTCTTCGCACGTAGCTGACTTTAGAATAACTGGATGTTACCAGGCCCAGCTCCACAGCTGAGTGAATGTGAAGCAAACCTTTGAGACATTGGGAGTTTCTGACCTTTTCTTCCTCTGAGTCTCCTTCCCCCAGCAAACACCTAAAGCTCATGCTTTGCTCCATCTCTCTCTTTCCCTCCCTCCACCCTCTCGTTTGTATGAATCTAATCTGTGAACTGATTTTCACTGTTAAGAAGGGTCGCCTGTGAATAAAAGGTCAAAGCATTCACTGCTACACTATCTGGGATGCTGCTGTTTTCTTCAGATAAAACTTTTATAGGGCACATTGAGTAAGTAGGTGATGTTTTTACATTATCCTCGGTATTTTTTATTCTTATTTTCATTTTAATACTGTATCTGTTTCTAGTTGTCGGGCAGAGAAATCAGTTATGGATCAAATGCACCCATTTGTCAAGGATTAATGCATATAAATGCTTTTATGACAGCAAAAGACAAAGGCTTGTAAAGGTGGATGCTGACTTTGGAAGAAAAAAAATTAATGAAGCTAGGAAAAAGTGATAGCAGGGAACATTGCAGTTCTAGGTGCTAAATGACTTCTTTTCAAACCCTAGGAATACAGTAATATTATTCCTCTTCCCCTTCCTTTAATAAAGCATTCTCATAATCCATAGTGACCTCAGCTGAAGAAACATTATTTTAGGGTGAGCTAGGTTTCCTGAGAGCTGTTTTTGAAGGTACAGTGTTTCTCCTTATTAGCCAAAAGAAAGGGGGGAAAAGACTGTGTTGATGGGAAGAAAAAGCTGTAATTCACTATTGTGAATCTAGAGGAGGAAAAGAAAGAAAAAGGAAGACCAGCTTAATCCATCACCACTTTATCTGTCACAAATGCCATTAACAAGTGTTGCTTTCCCATGGATGGTTCAGGAAGACAACAGTCACATAGCGGGGTTAGTTTTGTGAAATGTGGTTTCAATGTCTGACCTTCCACCTCTCGGAAGTGGGATAAGGCTAAAGCAATTATTTTGTCAAGATTTTAAAGGACTTTCTAGATTATCTCTTTGCCGTACACATGCGTGCGCGCACACACAAGCACGCACGCACACACACTCCTTCATATGTTGTTATTTTAATATCATACTTAAGTATCTTAAGAGTTGGAAATTACCCTAGCAATCATCCAAACCAAATTGTCATCGGACACTTTATTTGCCTCAGGATACTTCCTGCCGAGTGGTGATTGATCCACTGGTTGAATCTTACCACCATATTGATTTGGGGCATGCTGAACTTGGGCAGGGCCTAGTCTGGTCTCTGGCCTAGGTGAAATTCTTTTAATTATAAACCTGATCTACCCCTGGCCCCAAAACTCTTCCTTTCATAGTTTTCTTGATCTCAGTGCATAGCCATTCCTTTCTTTTGTTCTTCACATCAAAAATCTTGGAATCTGTCTCAACTCCCTTGCTTCAGATTTCACACTTAATCTATCACCAGAACTATGTCTCCTAACTTCAGAATATATCTAGACACCAACTTCTCACCATCTCCACTGCTGTTTCTGGGCCAAGGCACTGTTTTCCTGATGTGGATTATTACAGAAACCTGCCATGGTGTCACCTAATCCGAGTTCAGCTACCTGTCACGCGAAAGATCATCAATCAAGAGATGAGTTTTGACTGGAAAGAAGTTTGGGCTTTATTCAGGGGGGCTGGTAACCTGGGGAGAAGGAGGACTCTTGTCCAAAAGCCAACTGTTAGGTTTCTGCCTGGCCCAGTTTTTAAAGAGGTTTAGGGCAGTTAATCAACAAAGGAATGTGGTGGCCTGCAACATTTCTGGATTGTGTGCAGACCCCATGATACCAGCTACAAACATTATCTCAGTGCCTCCAGGTTGTGCGAGGGTTTCTGGTTCTTGTTTTGCGATGTGCAGGAGGACTGTGTTCTGCCCGCAAAGGAGGGCAAGGTCTACAGACACACAAAGGGAGGTCTGTAAAATCATTTGTATCATCTAAAAGAAAGGAAAAAAAAATTCTGGGCTAATCAGAAGGCCTAGACTGCTTCAAACAGACTTATTGGCCTGGGAAAGTTCTGGTCCTTCACTCCTCAAGGACAGTGGTCTACAAATCTCAAAGAAAGCAAATTAATTCTATTATACATCAACAGCCTTAGGTCAGCAAGAAAGGAGTGTGTTAGCTTGGAGCAAGTTAACCCTTAAAATGGGCTGGAGTGCTGTCCTGCTCTCCTGCTTTCACCTTTGCCCCCCCTAGTATATTCTCCACAGGAAAGCAGAATAGTAAGGTTGACAAGGCAATCAGATTTTGTCACTCATCTGTCCAAAACTCTCAGTGGTTTCATATTTCTCTCAGGGCAAGCCGATGGCCCTACACAATGTGTCCTCACACTTCCCCCAATATCTTGGTGACATCTACTATTTTCTTTGCCTCCTCTCCTGCATCCACACTGGCCTCTCTGCTATCCCTTTAAAGACACAGATTTCTATGTTCTTTGGCTCTTGTCTGCCTGTTGTGTGCTTCCTCGGATATCTGCAAGGTCCACATCCTTGCTCCCTTCACGTGTCTACTCAAATATCACCTCTCTCATCTGACCACTTAATATATTTTAATTTCACCCCTCTCTCAGATATTGAGAGCCCCCTAACCACATTCTACTTTCTGCAAAAGCATTTGTTGACTTTTAACAAACTGTATCATTTGCTTCACTATTAAGTGTCATGTTTATCTTTCCCCATTAGGATGTGGGTTCCATAACGGCAGAGATTTTCATCAGGTCTGTTACCTGATGCATCACATGGCACAAGAAGGCTTGTAAGAAATATTAATTAAAATATTAAATTAAATTCTTTTTTAGTTTTGGTGGCCTGGCCTGTTGAATTGCATGACTCTCTTGGCCATGGCAGTGAGCCTGGGGATTGGCCTGAAGCTCACGGCCCATGGCTATACCTTATGACAATAACCTGAGAAAGTAGGAACTTCCATTATCTTCATTTTTCAGATCAGGGAAAAGAAGTTCAGAGAGATTATGGAAATTGCCCAATGTCCCACATCTAGTAAGTGACAGAGCCGGGATTCAAACCCAGGCAGTCTGAATCTACAGTCTGTGCTCCTAACCACTGTTCTATACTGTTCGTGCACATGTGTGTACCTTGTTTCTGGAAAGAGGTACACAGTTAAGTTGTGATGTCACTCATAAGGAAAATTAATAACATTCTCAGACCCCGTGAAAGGCAATTTCCTGAATTTCCCCTAAGATGTGGGAAGTTTCTTGCCTTTTGTGGTAGCATGTTTCAATACTGGATAAGCTAAAATTATTAGCTAGAGTTCTGTCCCCTGATACTCAGTAGAATATTGAGGAAATTGGGGTTAGGGTAGTATACCTGGATTGTTTTAAATTTTATTATGGGAGGGATCCCTAAGTGGCTTAGTGGTTGAGCATCTGCTTAGGGCATGACCCCCGGGTCCTGGGATCAAGTTCCGCATCAGGCTCCCTTAAGGGGGCCTGCCTCTCCCTCTGCTTGTGTCTCTGCCTCTCTCTCTATGTCTCTCATGAATAAATAAATAAAATCTTTAAAAAATTTTTACGATGGAAACAGCAAGCTCACTGTGTCTTCTATAGAAGAGCTTTTCAGATGTAAAGATATCTTTTCATCTCTTATGTTATCTTATATCTATTATTATATTTCTCTTTGGTCATTCTCTTTCCAGGCTAATTGATTGTCATATGAAATGATGTAGCTGTGGGCTGGGACAGGACGATCAGTTCTGGAACCCCGTTTTATTTAAACAGCCCAAGGTCACAATAGCTCTTTCAGCAGTTCTACTACCCTGCCAACTCAGATTGAATTTATCATCAGTAAGAACCCCTAGGTGTCTTTCACACATGCCACAGTGAAGACACATCTTGTTCAAGTCTCTGTTTTCACAGCTGGCTACTTGGACTCAAGTGTGGCCTTTAAATTTGTCCCTGTTACTTTCCATCTTGTTAGATTTCAACCTTCATTTCACGTAATTGGAAACTTAAAAAATTCCAGTTCTCTCATCGGATATATTAATTGGACTTACCAGCTTAATGTTTTTGAGAGAATAACAAAAGCTACAAGTTAGATATGAAAAAATTAATTTCTAAACATGAATTGAGCACTGTCACATTCCAGGAATGGAGATAGTGTGATAACATGTCATCATTTTGTGAATTTAAGAAGGTTTTTAAGCTGCTTCTTCCACACGTGAGCTGGAAGATGGAAATTTGAGGGAAAATATGATTTAGAGAGATAGTCAAGCTCTGATAGTTTGTTTTAGAGCAGTGGAGTGTCATAGAAATATAATGAGAGCCATGTATATAATTTAAAATGTTCCAGTAGCCACATTTTAAAATTTTTATTTTAAAAAATAAAACTAACTCTAATAATATGTTTTAACACAACATATCCAGAATATTATTTCGTTGGTTTCCTGTGGTTGCTGTAACAAGTTACTGCAAATTGGGTGGCTTGAAACAATTGAAATTCATTCATACACGGTTCTGGAAACCAGATGTTCAAAACCCAGGCATGGCCATGCTCTGGGGGCTCTTGGGGAGAATTCCTTCTTTGCCTCTTCCAGCTTCTCCTGGCTGTTGGTGTCTCTTGGCTAGTAGCCACATCACTACAATCTTTGTTTCCTTACTCACGTTGTCCCCTTTTCCATCTGTTAAGTCTCTCTTGTCCTCACTCTTAAAAGGGTGCATGTCATTGGAATAAGGCCTACCAGGATAATCCAAGATATGTGACTCCTCTTGAGATCCTTTTTTCCCCTTATTTTTTTCCTCTCAAGCTTCTCAATCATGTTTGTTTTGCCAATAAGGTAATAGTTACAGATTCTGTGGACGAGGACAAGGGCATATCATTTGTAGGGCCACCCAACCCACTCCAATGATCATGCCCATGTATAATCAATATAAGGACTTGTTAATGAAATGTTTGTCTTTCTTTTTTTCTGTACTAAGTTTCTGAAATTTGGTATGTGTTTTATACTTGTAGCGCATCCCAATTTAGACACAAAATTTTCATTGGATACAATTGATTTCTATTTAGATTTTATAAAATTTAACAGTGAAAAAAATCGATTGGCATACTTGAGTTCTTCCAGGCATATTTAAGTTTTCCAGTAAGGGTCACCTAGGTGACTCAATCAATTAAGCGTCAGGCTCTTGGTTTCAACTCAGGTCATGATCTCATGGATCCTGAGATAGAGCCCCTAGGTAGGGATTTGTACTCAGCAGGGAGTCTGCTTGTAGATTTTCTCCCTCTGCTTATCCCCCCACTCTCTCTCTGCCTCTCAAATAAAAAAATAATCTTTTTTTTTAAAAAGATTTTTCTTATTTATTTGACAGAAGGAGAGGCAGAGCACAAGCAAAGGGATCAGCAGAAGGAGAGGGAGAAGCAGGCTCCCTACCCAGGAGATAGCCAAACATGAGGCTCTATCCCAAGACCCCAGGATTATGACCTGAGCTGAAAGGCATGTGTTTAACTGACTGAGCCACCCAGGAGCCCCTAAATAAGTTTTTTTAAAAAAAGTTTTCCAGTAAGAAATCAAATATTAGTTTTAAAATTTAAATAAAATAAATTAAGTTAAAAATTTATTTCCATGGTCTCACTAGTTACATTTCAAGCTCAGTAGCCAAATGTAGCTAGTGGCTATACTGTGTTATACAATGTAGGGCTAGAGCTTACTTCAATCATTAAGATTTGATGATAATATATAATAGCTGCTGTACTCTGTTGGGTAATGCTGACTTAGCATTAAGTGGTATTAAATGTTGTCATTTATGGTGCAAGTATTTTTTTAAAAATATTGTATTTATTTATTCATGAGAGACACACACAGAGAGAGAGGCAGAGACGCAGGTAGAGGGAGAAGCAGGCTCCATGCAGGGAGCCCGATGTGGTACTCAATCCCAGGTCCCAGGATCATGCCCTGGGTCAAAGGTGGCGCTAAACTGCTGAGCCACCTGGGCTGCCCCTGGTGCAAGTATTTTTGAGCACCTAAACTACATCAGGACTTGGGAATACGGTAATAAACAAGATAGACAGGACCCTCTGTTCACCCCCTGCAAGTTTCTGTAGGAACTCGCATTGGTTTTCTTGCCTTGCCTATGCTCCACAGGTCAGATGTTTGTATGGGATGATAGATAGGGAAACCAATGGGAAAATACATCTGAAGACAGTTGGTTAAGAAGCCAGTTTACCTGAAAGTTTAGTGTTCAGAACCTCAGCAGAACTTTGATTTCGGCTTTTATCAGGCTTGATCTGAATGCCCTTCTAAGTTCCTCTAATTAACTTCTTTTCAGGACGTTACTTGGTGTTTTGTAAGATGAAGAAATAAGAGAATATATTTAAAATGTCAAGACAGTGAGTATAACTGGAAATAAAATGGATACCATTATTAATAATGGCAAACAGTAATGTCACATCAGTAATACAAGTTATAAAGATAAAACAAGTTCATGCTCTCTCTCTTTTTTTTTTTTTTTTTTTGACCAGAATGTAACTTAATGGAGTTTTAAACCATATATCTTTTATATAGTGCATTTTGCCTGAGAGGTTTCCCAAATAAGATGCTGATTGTTTGCTCTTAATGGCAATCCTACGCTGAAATGCACCCTTCTTAGGAAGGGAAAGGATGTCCCCTTTTTAGTGGTTTTAAAAAGACCGCAAGTCAGCTCATATATTACATTATAACAGTTTAGATTCAATACCAGAAAGAACTGTACCAACATAAAATACTGTGGCTGTTGAGATGGTCAGGCTACTAAAACATGTTGCTGATATTTGGCCAGCAAGTGTCAATTCAAATCTTTGAAACTATTTTCTCACCCACTTCAGAAGTTCCCATCCAGAATCAAGTCCCAGGAAATTTTTAAGAAAAAAAAAAAATCCTGATGCAGGAATATAAACTAGAAGGTCTCCATTAGGAATATTTTAATACAATCATTTTTTGGGAAAAAGATAAATATTCAGTACAGATTATAGCCTGGGATTATCCATATTGAGAAATTGATGTCAAAGTCATATTCCAATGGGATGTCTGGTAAGCCTGTGTCTTGTCCTACTTGAATTCTGCTTTCATTCCTCCAACACTTGCATGGTACTGAGCTAGATAGAGTTTTAGGAACAAAAAGGAAGATGAACACAAGTAAACCTACTCACCAAAGGTCTTATGATGTAATGTCTAAAGACCTATGTTAAAAGGCCGATGTCTAAAGAATAAATGATAACATCAGGCAAGGAGAAGTAGGTGCTGAATAAAGCAATGAGGAAGAGAAAAGAGTAATCACACTACCTTGTTTTAGGGGGAGAGCCCAATTGTGGAGTAGATGGCAAGGGAGTGATCCGAGAAGAAAAATAATAATAATAATTCCATGTGTCAAGTTGTTCCTGTTTGGATGAGCTTGCTATAAATCCTGAAGCCTTGCAATGAGGGCCAATAATTTAAAAGAGTAGTGAATACATGAGATGTGTGATTTCAAGTCTTATTTAACAAAACACTTTAGGGGGCACCTGGGTAGCAGTTGATTAAACCTCCAACTCTTGGTTTCAGCTCAGGTCCTAATCTCAGGGTCATGAGATTGAACCTTACATCAGGCCCTGAGTGGAGTCTGCTTGAGATTCTCTCTCCCTCTTCTTCTGCCCCTCCCACTCCTGCTCTCTCTCTCAAATAAAGAAATAAATCTTTTTTAAAAAAGATTCATTTTAGGATTCATTGTGTAAACATCCATTCCAAATAATGCCAGGCTATGCTACTTTTGTCAGAGGGTTAGTTTAGATGACTTGTGTTTTCTGTTAGATTTCCCATGGCCTCTATTTTCAGTCCTGATCTAAATACAGCTTGAGTTATATATCCCATTGTGATAAACTGCACCAGAATCCAGGAGCCATGGTTTTCATACCTAATCTCTAAATTATACCTATTTGTATTTTCTTATAGATTTTCCTTCCCTAAGCTGTAGAGTTTATTTACTCATTGTACACACTGAAAATTGAGTCTTGGTATTTTTTTCCTTTCTCTGAGATTTCAGCGTGTTTCTAATCTTAAGCCTCATGCAGGTACCCTTATATCTTGTCAGATTGTTTTTGGGTTTGGGTAGGCTCACCTTTGAAAACAACCCAAGAGCTTGTTTGGTCTGTACCTGAAGTTCATTAGTTGAAGCTCTCAAAATTCTTTTGAGTTTTTACAGTGCTTTAGAGGGTAGACAAGTGCTCTCTCCACGTGAGCAAGTTCACTAAAATACTGACAGAAGATATGCAGGAAGATGTGCTAAAATTATCAAATGATGGCAGATCTAGTCTACTGTTGTTTTGACCTCTTATTCTTTTTTTTTTTAATTTTTATTTATTTATGATAGTCACACACACACACACACAGAGGCAGAGACATAGGCAGAGGGAGAAGCAGGCTCCATGTACTGGGATCCCGATGTGGGATTCGATCCTGGGTCTCCAGGATCGCGCCCTGGGCCAAAGGCAGGCGCTAAACCGCTGTGCCACCCAGGGATCCCCTGACCTCTTATTCTTCATCTTTTCCTCACCCTGTGTGAGTTGTCGATATCTAGCTCCCACCCAAAAGCCGGTCTCATCCCATGAGCACATCCAAAAGAAACACCAGCTGGATGACAAAAGTGTTAGAAGGTAACATAGGCCTTTGCTGACATAGCTTCATAGAGATAATACAAAGGTAATTACACTTGTAACATAGAGGGAGACTTTGCTAAAATCCTCCTAATTTTTTTTCCACTTGTATTTTTTAAGGCGTTCACAATGCAAGTATTTAGCTTCTGACATGAGTATTGACTTTGTATAATATGTTAGATATTTTTTTTAAACAATCTCCAAAGCCACCTGTGTCCTTATCCATGTTTTTCTAAACCCCAGACCACTCCTCTCCTAGTCACTTGGCCTGCTCCCCTCCCCACACCCCCTGGCCCTCTCTTGGCCTCAGCTTCTTCCATCCCAGACTCCTCTGCTGTTTTCTTCAGGGGAACCCTAAGCCATTTCTCAGGCATAGAAGTCTGTTCCTTTGGAGCTTAACCCTCATACCCTCCTGCCCATGTAGCAAAAGGATCATCCTCAGGACCCACATATTCAAAAACTTGAAGAATGTTAACACTTGTTAGTTAATCATTGGTTCTGTTGCCCTTCCTTCCTTACTTCTTCACATTATTCCGTCTGTCTTCCCCTCCCAATTCTTTATTCTATCCCTTCCCCTTCCTGTGTGTGATACCTTTTCATTTTTCCCAAAACTTAGAGGAAAATACATTTATATGTATGCTTTATATGGTCAGTAAAAATATAGAATTAATATAAAAATATATACTTAATATATATACTAATATGTATAATTATATATGTGTAATTATATAAAATACTAAATATATATGTATATAATACTAAGTATATATACTTAACAGTCATTTAGGAGGGTCATGCCTAGTTGTGAAATACTTTTATGATAATGAGAAAGTGACTAAATTGCCTTCAATTTTCAGCAAAAATAGATAACATCTCTTGTAATTTTCCACATTTTTCCATTGACCTAGTTGCTGTTTGATTGTATGAAATTGGGGACTCATACATTTTTCTATGTCTGAGCTTTCATACTCACTTCCTTTTCTGCCAACTTGCTCAGCTGTTCCAATCTTCACCTTCTCCCTGTCCTCACAGTTGGGGACTGTACTTTTACTTTCAACACCTGACATATCTGGAATAATCTATCCTGAAGTCATTCATCTTTATATCTCTCTTTTTGGAGCACTGGATTACTAGTGGCTTATTTTTAAATTTTTTTTCCACTTGTGTATTTTTTTAAGGCGTTCACAGTGCAAGTATTTAGCTTCTGACATGAGTATTGACTTTGCATAATATGTTAGATATTTTTCTTTTAAACAAGGATAGTCTCCATTCAATTTTAATACTCCTGATGGCATGGTAATTTTTTATGCATATAAGCCAATATAAAGAATTTTTTGAATATAGGCCACATTTATTCTTTTCTAGAGAAAGTAACTAGAATATGTTTCCTTGTCAAAAAATCTTTATTAGAGGACATCTTTATTAGTGTATAAGTGCTGGAAATACAATTGATAATCTCCATGGTGTTAGAATAGACATTATATTTGGGTTTCCAATAGCTCCTTTAGGTTTGGAGTTATGTGTGTTTTCCATATCAGTCCTTTGATAGCAGGCTGGGCAGGTAACCGTATGACTGTGAAACAACTAAGAACATGACCAGATGAAAGAGGAGCAAAGCGATGTAGTCAGGAGCAAACATAGTCCTTGGGATCCCCCACCTTTGACCTATAAACTAGAGACAGCAATGATTTTTGTAGGTAACACACTGCCTCCTTGCTAACCCATACCTACCTCTATTGCTCATGACCTAATTTATAAATTGAGCCAAGTAAATAATACCTTGAACTTACAGCAAAAATGAGGCCATGTGATTTTAACATAAAAAAAGACTTAAATGCCCTAAAATACTTCCGTCACTTGATATATAACGATGGTAATTGTAATGATAATGATAATCAACTTAAGAGTAGTAATAGCTAGCAAACAACACTGATCATGTTCCAGTGTTTCAGGCCCTAGTCTAATCTCCTTACTTGTGTACATTCATTTAATCCTCACTGTGCACATACAAGATCTGACGGTTATTAATCCCATTTGACATAAGAGGATCCTGCAACACAATTCTTCAGATCTCACCCAGCAATATCACATGCCTAGTACGTAGCAAACAGTGGCATCAGAGACCAAGCAGTCTGATTCCAGAGCCCAGGCTTTTAAAGATGACCTTGAATTGAGTCTATTCCAGCCTGGCCTAAAAGAGTTTCTTGACAGAAGTTGCTCCTTTCAGCCTTTGGTTCTTGTGTTCCTGGGACCAGAGAATGAGAAAGTCACTATTATCTTTTCATGTCTCTGGTGAGTAAAGACAGTTTTTGTGTTAGGATGTAAGTAAGGTCCAAAGCCCTTCTGTCCCTGTGCACTTCTCCCTGTTTAGAAGAGAGAAAGACTACGGACACTTATAGGTTGAAGAGGAAGAGAATGCTGGGATGAATGCTTAATTGAACACATGGGCAGGCAACTATCTGATACTATCTCAGAAAGAAGAAATAAAAAAAAAAAAGTCTACACTCCAAAGCAAGCATGGTAGCTCTGTTCGTTATTGAGTACATATCCATCTGTATGGTGGCCCCAATGTTGGAGGCATCTTAGGGCTTATTCACAAAGTCTTTATTTCTACCTGAAGATTATGCTTCTGGGTCACCCATCCAACAGTCACAAGTAAGCCTTCTGATACAGTGGACTTTGGTATCCCCTCTATTCCACAATGACACTAACTTGACTTGTTTTTTTTTTTTTTTTAAGTCTTTTAAGTATAATTCCCTTCCTAGCTCTTGTCACGTCTCACAAGATTTTCAGAAAACAAGCATCCCTTGGATTTGTCATCTGAAATCAGACCTTTCTTTCCAGAGATGTGTAATCCAGTCTAGCCTGTGGTCTTATCAGCCCAATGACTGCAGTTTCTTACATGCAATATGAGGGCATTTCTCACTTAACATAAAGCTTCTATTTCCTTTATAATCACATAGTTTTGTTTTTAAACCCCAGCCTCTCTCTATATATATAATTTCTTCACATTTTTCCTTAAGTTGACTAAGTATTTAACATATTTGCTAAAAAGAACGTAATCCATTGCAACTATATCATTACTACTAAATTATTTTATCAAACTAGACATAGTTTTTGTTTATCTATTTAAAAGTCCCACCTTCACTTTCTAAGCATCCCATACCAAGATTCTCTAACTAGAATGACCAAATCCAAACAAACAAACAAACAAAAAAAGACAAACAAAAAAACCTGGCAATACTCAGTGCTGGTAAGGATATGGAGCAACTACATGGAAATGAAAAAGTGGCACAATTTCTTCAGAAAACAGTTTAGCAGTTTCTTATAAAATTAAACATTTGCTTTCTATATGACTCAGGATTCCGACTTCTAGGTATTTGCCCAAGAGAAATGAAACTTATGTTCACACAAAAGCCATACATGAATATTTATAGAAGTTCTCTTCACAACCATTAACAAGGGAGAAATACTCCAAATGCCTAGTAATGAATGAGAGCACATTAACAACACTGTGGTACATCTACACAATGGTAACAGCATGATTCATCATGCCAAGTGAAAGAAGTCAGACACAATAGGCACCATCTTGTGTGATTCCATTTATAGGACATCCTGGAAAAGACAAAATTACAGAGACCAAAAACTAGTCAGTAATGTCTAGGGCTAGGGTTGGGAGTAGGACTGGACTGCAAAGGAAATTTGGGGGACTGATAGAAATGTTCTATTGATAGTGGTAGTAGTTATTTGACTGTATAGATTTGTCAAAACTCAGAAGAGTTCACTCAAAGGAATGACTTTTACTGCAAGTAAATTTAAAAATAATGAATAAAATATAAAACCAGAAGATGTCCTGGCATATTTATAAGTTGATTGGATGTTCTGTATAAAGTCATGGAGACTGCCACCTCTTCACTTGGACCTTCTCTCTTTTGAATTAGGTAAAAGTCTGTGAGTCTACCAATTTGAGGGTGTGACACTCTTTGAATGTAGTTGACATTCAGATGGGGAGGGCCTGGCAAATTTCTGCAAGGTTAGGCTAGTTGTACAAGTATTGGTGAAGACAGACCACTTACCTTTATTCTCCTCATCTATCTGTTCTTCCCTTCAAATCTTAGCCCTTTCCTCCCAACTAAATGTTAGAGCATGAAGTCTGCTTGGTGGAGTCCTCCAAAAGGTATTAACTTCTAGGGCAATGCCTCCCATTCCTTTGCTGGTATGGTTTCCAGAAAATTATGTAACAAAACCATTTCCTTAAATGAGAAGAAGCTAGTCTTTTGTCATTCCAACATGAGGAGGATTTTGAATACTCATCTGTCACATTGAATTTCCTTTTTATTTTTTTATTTACACAATTATTCATTTATTGAACACTTCACTAGCACTAGCACCACTAGATGCCAAGTCCTGGGCCAGGAACTTAGGAAGTGGAACTAAGTAAGCCCTGCCTTCTGGAGTCCCTAGTCAGATGGAGCAGATAGATGTGTAACTATTTGATGCAGCACAGTGATTACAGCAATTGCAGAGAGCTGCAAGGGGCAGCGATTAATTTCTTGCTGGGGGAGGTCAGGGAAGAATTAATAGAAATCATGGTAGCTGCACTAAGTTTTAAAAGATAAGTATATATTTTTTTTCTGAGCAGAGAAAGGTAGGAGAAGGACACTCCAGGCAGAGGGGAGAACAAGTAGAAAGCAGTGAGGCATGAACGAGCAGAGTGTGTTCCGGGAAACGCAAGTAGCACAGAATTGCTAGAAGGTGACATCTAAAGGCACTTGTGTCTGGAGATGATGCCGAAGACTTGAGGACCAGGTTTGCAGTCTTTTACATCATGCTGAAAAATTCAGACTTTCATCTTACAAGTCTGTGATGGGTAACCCACAAGCCATGGGTCCCATGCGACTCTACTGAAGCCCACAGTCTAGTTTCAGTTTGAAAGATCAGGGAGCTGCCCTCTTGCTTCTGCTTTTCAAAAATGTCTAGGTATTAACTTTTTATGTGTAAACAGCTTTACTCTTTCCCAATGACATTCTTCTATTCAATAAAGGAGGTAACCCATTTTTGGAAGAATATATAGTACATGCATGGGATTTGGTAAAAACTATTTTCAGTGTTAGTGGGAAAAAAATTCAGCCTGTAAATATTCTAATCTTTTCCTCCAGTAGGTGGAAGGGATCCTTTTAAATGATTTTCAGAGAAGAGACACAGTGAGATTTGCATTTTAGAAAGATCACCCTAGAGGCAATGTGGAGAGGGAAGGTCTCTAGCAAGATATATTTTACAGCTCCAGAGTCTCAATTTAAGCAAATCCTTTTTTAAACATCTTATGGCCAGACAGGACAGAGGAAGAAAACATATCATCACTGTAGGCCATTCTATGCAAGTGGGAATGCAATCCCCACAAAATTGTGTGGTCTCTCTCCTTCTCTATGACACAGACGAATAAGGAAAAGAAACACAAAGAAAACCGCAAAAAATCTTTCCATATAATTGCATAAAATCCTGATGTCATTTGAATTATTATATTATACATGACTGTCAACTGATTGTGCCATTAACAGACCACAAAAGCAGCATTAGGAAATTCCAGAGCAAAGCTAAATTTTGCCTACAGTATATTTAGCCTAATGTACTCTTGTTTTGCCTCGTGGAATACGTTACCATATTTTATCATAATTTTAACGACCGTCATTGTCACATTTAAGAACAATAGATCATGGAGTCTGAAAAGTCTTCCTTATGACTTTTTAATGAGTCACTTTGGGAAGGTGATGGGAAAGAATGGATTTAGAAAATTGAGGCAAATAATTAAAAGCTTTTGAAAACCAAAGTTTCGTGTAACATGGATCTTCAGTCAATGTTGGGAAGATCTAGTTTCAGTAAAATCAATGTAAAGTCCTCTGTTGAGCTCAGTGTGACAATTTCTGTAATGCTTTGCTTTATCAGCCCTCTGTTCTGGACTAGAAGCTGCAGGAGGCTAGGGGGCATGTCTCTCTCCACTTAGCTGAATCCACAGCATTTGGCATAGAGTATGGACTGTAGCAGAAATCCAGTAAGTGGCCATTGGAGGAATGAATGATGCCAGGATGGCTGCAGTATTGACTCACCACTGAGTGGTTCAGAACACTGATGGGATGAAGGAAAGGCCCGCTAGAAACTTCCCTGGGTCAGGTGGAAATTGTGCAAACCTTCTGAATTACAAGTCATTTAAACTAGAGGCCGTCTCTTAAAAAAAATTTACAACTACACAAGGGTCGATGCTTGCAGGAAAACATTTACGTTAAAATGGAAAAATAAATAACTATAATTCCTTGTAGATGTTTAGCCAAGATGGTTTGGAATGAATCTCACTACCCAGAGATTATTATTGCCATTTTGTTATGTAACTTCCCATCTTCTTTACAGTGAGTCAGTATGTTTGTTTTTGCATTTATTCTAATAAAAATGAGATGCTATGGTATCTCCTGGTACTTGGTCTATTTTTTAATTCTGATTTATCACAAATATCTGTCTTATAAACTCACATATAACTTGAAGTGCACAAGAGTTTGCGTTAGTGTCTTCCTTCTTCACCAGACGATAAACTCTAGGTGGGCAGGACCTATGCCTCGTGGTCCTCACTTCTGTAACCACAGCCTGCATCAGCAATGGTTGATTGATGACTACTGTTTTGTTTGTATTATTTGCATGGTTTCTTATCTTCTGAATATACCATCATTCATTTGTTTAATCTTCTACTGTTAGTTTTAAGCTTTTAAAAAATTCTTATGTTAATTCCAGTATAGTTAACATACAGCGTAATATTAGCTTCTGGTGTACAATACACTGATTCAAAGCTTCCATATGTCACCTGGTGCTCATCATAAATGCCTTAATTCATCCCTATCACCTATTTCACCCATCCCCCACCTCCACCCCCTGCTTTTCAGAAATGTCTAGGTATTAACTTTTTATGTGTTAACAGCTTTACTCTTTCCCAATGACATTCTTCTATTTAATAAAGGAGGTAATCCATTTTTAAAAGAATATATAGTACATGCATTGGATTTAGTAAAAACTATTTTCAGTGTTAGTGGGGAAAAAAATTCAGCCTGTAAATATTCTAATCTTTTCCTCTGGTAGGTAGAAGAGATCCTTTTAAACGGTTTTCAGAGGAGAAGAGACACAGTGAGATTTGCATTTTAGAAAGATCACCCTAGAGGCAGTTTGTTCTCTATAGTTAAGAGTCTGTTTCTTGGGACACCTGGGTGGCTCAGCGGTAGAGCATCTGCCTTTGGCCCAGGGCGTGATCCCAGGATGCTGGAATCGAGTCCCACATCGGGCTCCTTGTGGGAGCCTGCTTCTCCATCTGCCTGTGTCTTTGCCTCTCTCTGTGTCTCTCATGAATAAATAAATAAAATCTTTAAAAAAAAAAAAAGAGTCTTGATTGATGTCTCTCTCTGTATTTTTTTCCCTTTCCTTGTTCTTTTTGTTTCTTAAATGCCATAAATGAGTGAAATCATATGGTATTTGTCTTTCTTTGTAGAGTTTTAAACTTTTTTTTGAGCCTTTTACCTTTCAGTGTTTTTCACAAGAACATATGTGAGTGATTTCACTCATGTTAGTATTAGGAATTGTGCATACAGAATAATACATAAATATATTCACCATGTAAAACTGAAAACATTACAAATAAGGCCCAAGTACTCTTTGCCAACCACATTTCCTTGCAGGGAGAGTCACAGTGATCAATAGATTTGAATCTTTCTAGTTCACTTTCTCAGCCTTTCCATAACATATATGCATTCATAAAAGTATATACTATCATTTTGTTAATGTATTTTATATATAACTGATGTACTCTTACTATTTTACACATTTTTGCCTACCCAATGATTATATTGGATTTCATCTTTTTTTTAAGAAGTTTTTTTTAGTTTTTTTGAGAGAGAAAGAGCACAAGTTGGGGGAAGGAGCAAAAGGAGAGGGACAAGCCGACTCCTCACTGAGCAGGGAGCCCTATGTGAGTTTTGGTCCTAGGACCCTGAAATCATGATCTGAACCAAAGGCAGACACTTAACCCACTGAGCCACTCAGGCACCCGTGGATTTCATCTTACACAATAATGGACGATTCATTTTTCTTCCTTCATCTTACTTTTAAAAAAATAATCTCTATATTCAATGTGGGGTTTGAATTCATGACCCCAAGATTGAGAGTCACATGCTCCTGACTGAGCCAGCCAGTGACCCCCCTTTCTTATTATTTTAAACAAGTTTTCAATGGACAGCTGGATTTCTCCAGATGCACACCTTGAAATAAGGATTGGGAGGCAAATAGTTTACTTGGAGGTGATTGGTGATCTCATCTCAGAAAAGACAAGTAGAGGAGTGGAGTAATAAGACAGGAAAGAGAGGGAAGCTAACAGTGTTGCTTCCATAGCAGATCACTGCTCGGGACAAGTGGGACTCAATCCCACTGCGGCCTTCTGGGGGCTTATGTAGAACATGCCTCAGAGAAGTCATATTTGAGGTATAACTCTACCAAGTCCAAGTTATCATTGGCTGTGGGTTATTTCCGGGGTACTGACTACGTAGCACTTCCAACATGTCCTGTGATTGGGCTGAGCATGCCCCTGCATTCATGTCCTTAGGAAGCTCACAGGAGGAAGCTGCGGGTGTGCAGGAACGTTGACTGCTGAGAGAGTGTAGACAGTTCTTGGAAAACATCTGCTACAACATCCATGTACCACCTACTTGTGCATTTGTGTCCATGTTTTAATAAAGATTTTGGGGAAAAAGTTTCAAATTATTCTTTTAGCACTTTTACTTGGACCTTGCGTCGCGGTTCCTCCCTTTTTTAATGAAAAATCTTCAAGGCAATCTTACTCACCTGCTCTGTTGTTTGGTTCCATGCATAATTATTTTTATTCCTTTTTAGCTTCCTCTCCTGCTGAGTCAGCCATTCACTTTAATTGTCTTGAAACACTCTCTGGCTTTCCTGATAAACAACCCAACTCTGTAACATTCTCCCAGGGGAGCTTCATTGCTCCTATAGGTGGCTTTCAAGTGAATTGAGTCAAGAAACCCAGTCACTGCTTTTAAGACTCTGAAGCTGAATGCAACCTGTGTGCCCAAGAAAACGTCTCTTTTTAGCACTAAGCAGGGTGTATTTTTGCTGGTGCTCCAATGGTGGATTAACGATTTATCCATAGCTACTACAACTTCATCTTGAAAGGGTGTGATGGTTTCCTCTAGTTCAGTAGCTCAAAAAGCATGGACATCAAACCTACAGCCTCAGTATCACCTGGGAATTTGTTCAAGGTGCACATTCTCAGACTCTCCCTCCTCCACATCTACCAAGTTGGAATCTCTGGGCTGGGACTTAGCGATCTGTGCAACAAGCCCTCCTGGAGATTTTGATGAGCACTAAACTGGGTCTGCAGTTGTAGTTATTTACAATTTACATTTGTCCAAGTGTTTGTGGCCAATTAATTTATATCAAATAAAATTTCTTTTTTTGAAGAAGATAGCAAATTCCTACCCTTTTAAACAACTCTTTCCTTCTTTAATAACACATAATTAATGAAGATGCCAGTGCCCTCAATCTCTGCACATTTATGGCTTATGCAACTCAGGAAATACAGAATATTATTTGGAAAGTCATATAAAGTCAATGCTTCTGCTTCTGCCAATACATCAAGGATTGCTGCAACCATACATATTGATTATTTCATGATTATATCTTTTAAATTATTTTCATAAAATGACATGATAATATTTGCAAGTATTATGGCTAATAATTACAAAAGCATGTGCTTCACTATGAAGAAATCTGTAATTCAAAACCACAAAATTTATCCCAATACCTCTTCTTCCCCTCCAACCTGTGTCATTGTTCATATTCCCAATAGTACCTTATTGAAGTTCTTTGACATAAAACATATCTTTCTTGCTTGTGAAATAATCTGGTTAAAAAATAATGAACTAGTTTATTTGGTTTACCAAAATCCAGTTTATTTCATTCATTATTTTTTAGCCAAATTATTATAATTCATACAGATTATTTCATGCATCTTTGTTCTATCCCTGTGAAGGACACATTTTTTTGGTCTCCCATTTTCCCAACAGAAATAATCTAAATGTGGAGAAGTTTAGAAAATGAACCTGGATTGAAAAGCTTTGGACGGGATGAGCACTGGGTGTTATTCTGTATGTTGGTAAATTGAACACCAATAAAAAATAAATTTATAAAAATAAATAAATAAATAAAATAAAGAAAAAAGAAAAAAGAGAAAAAAAAGCTTTGGAAGCTAACATTTTGCTTGTTTTATCATTTGGTCTTTGAAAAACATATATCGAGTGTCTACTGTGTTAGGCATTATGATAGGTGCTGAGGCTGTGTGTGCACATAGGACAGACACAAGGCAAGCTTCCAGTCCATGGGCAAAAACTCCTTGGTACTCTCTTCTGTACAGAGCAGCATATTTCGTGTTTTATAAAAGTTGAACCTGTTTTTTATAAAATGTTTTTTATCTAGAAGTTCAATATCTAGAAGATAAAATTTGAGTTACTTTAGTGAAAGGGAGTTTAACAAACCCAAGAATGTATGGTCCATTGAATATAGACATGATTCTGAATCTTCCAACCTAGCTTTGGGTCTTTCACATGGTTTAACTAGTGGTTGCAATCATATATCACAGAGAGCTTTTGCTAGGTATCATCAGTGTTGTCATCATAGTCACAGATTTTGAATTATTTGCCAGTATTCTAAAAATTCAGAAAAACCTAGAATTCCAGCCTTTCCAGAAAAATTGGCAGATCTGGTTACAAGGAGCCTTCATTTTCCCATAATTGGCTGAAATTTACCATAGACCCCACATCTGCCAGTTTTATGAGAGCTCTTCTCTTATTCCAATTTATGCCACCTGCCTTGAGTTTGTAGGATGTTCTGTTCATAGTCTTAACTTCCCGTCTGAGAACCTAAACAACACATGCTATTCACACTTGTTTGAGATCATAATAATCCTTTACATTTGTCTAGTGATTATATTCCTCTGGGTTATGCCTAGCAAATACTGTTTTCAACTTTGATTTATGGAAACATTTATTTTACATATTTATATTTAAATGGCTAAACTTGTGCATAACCTAGATATTTGTGTTTACTCATTTAATCCTCACAACACATCTCTAAGAAGAAAACTACTTTTCTCCTGTTTTACAGATGAGAGATACAGAGGCTGGTGACTCTGGTTCAACTCCCCAAAACTTTAGGTGTACATTAATTTCCATTTTAACCACCATTCTTTGTGCATTCTGAGTTTATGTGTTAATAGGAGAGTGCAGTGTTTCTGTAAAAACACCCAGCAGGTTCTGACTTTGGCCACCATTCACTCTGTGACTCTGGTACTACTTGCTGAAAGGGAAGTCCATAATGGTGGAGGGAAAGAAGGGATTGCAAAAATTTTCTTCTCAAAAATCTCTCATTTATGTTCACTTTAAATATTTCAAATTTACCTCCCCTGAGTCTCTGAATTCTTCTATTTGAGGTGAGCAAAGGAGAATTTTTAAAATATTTATTTATTTATTTATTTATTTATTCATGAGAGAGAGAGAGAGAGAGGCAGAGACACAGGAGGAGGGAGAAGCAGGCTCCATGCCAGGAGCCCGAGGCGGACTCGATCCCGGGACTCGATCCCGGGACTCCAGGATCGCGTCCTGGGCCAAAGGCAGACGCTAAACCACTGAGCCACCCAGGGATCCCCTCAAAGAAGAGTTTTTAAGAATTGATTGGAAGATTAACTTTCTGAAAGAATTTCCTTCAAAAGTTAAGAACTATCCAGATAGAATAGTCAATAATATTGATTTTCTAAGAAATTACTCATAAATTTTTATTTTTGGTGAAATATGCATATACTTATTTTAATGTGTGTTTTTATGAAAGGTAATGAAATGATGAACCAAGCCAAAATACACAAGCATTAGTTTATCTTAGAAACCTACTCATTTTCTTTAATAAATATCAGAATTCTTCAAAGTAAGTTGATTTTGCTTTTGCTACTGAAGTAAAAGCTGAATCCACAACATGAAAAATAAAAATGCAAGTTCATTATTCATAGAATTTTCCATGAGTTCTTTTTCACTGGACTCTAAAAGTAAGGCTAGAGTTTTACTTCCCCCCCTCTCCACCCAGAAGAAGCTAGGGCTGCTTGTAGGATTTAAACTTTTCTTTTTCTCTCCTAGATTTCTTTCTTCTTGGATCATTCTAATATATAGGCTCTTTTATGCTACTTGCTAGAGTCAAAAGCTGCCCACATTGTTGCTGATGGCATTTATTTTGGAGTATGTTATTTCTAAGGGATGCACATGGGGATTCTTCAAGGAAAACTTATTTCTCTTTTCTAATCTAGAACCCCTTCCCCATCTTTCCAGCCACCCTTTTCATTCTTAAATAAAGGTGAGAAAACTCAGCCCTGCATTTTAGGATTCAACCCTTTGAACATCATGTATTACAAACATGTCATGCCTTTAGATTTGGATGGGAATCCTTTCTATCAGTTTTCTCATCCATTCATTTAATCATTCATTCAATTTATTTCTACTTCAGGTGCTCAAAGAATTATGTACTCCTCCCTTGTAGCACTAATGCCTACTATATTTTTTTTACCTTTGTTTTTGTTCTTCAATTACCATTTCATTCTTGAACCGTGCACTGTAAAGTCAACAATAGTAAGGACTTTTGGCCTTTTATTGTTCACAATTGAAACCCTAGCATCTAGTGAACTACTTCTTAAATATTTACTGAGTGAATACATGGATGAGCACATTCTGTGCTCCCCACTTCATGGCCATCCATTTTGCTCAGAATAAAATCTGAACTTTCTAGAGTGAGCTGGGAGGCCCTGGATAGCACACCCTTTAGTTTTTTCCTTGAAAAGTCCTATTATTTTCCCTCTGCAAACTTTCCTCCAGATTTTGAGCCATGTTCTTTTATGGTTAAAGAAACATATATATTCTCTTCAGAGAAATTTCATTATTTTACATTGATATATTGATATTGCTAGCTACATAGGAGACAAAAAGGGAAAGTAAGTATGGTGTTTAAGAAAGAACATGGAGTTTTGGAATTCAGAAGTTCAAACCATAGACCAGTCACTTACTAGGTGTTAGACCTTGTTAAGTCTTTAAAACTTTCTGGATCTCATTTCTGAGTCTCTAAAATAGGAATAAATACTGTTGTTGCAGAAATGTTGTGAGAATTCAACATAAAATGGCAAAGTACTTGGCATATAGAAGTCTTTGAGATAGTAATTATCATTATCATATGCATAATCTTATCAGTCAGCTATTGCTGTGTAACAAATATCACATAATCACAGGGTATAAAATATTGGCTTTTTTTCCCCCTCATGTTTCTGTGGATTGACTGAGGGCACCTTACAGCTGATCTTAGCTGGCTCACTTATGCAACTAAGAGTCAGCTGATCTTGACTAGGAGACTTTGCTCTGAGTTGTGGGACCAGCCAGCTCAGACTTATTATGTGTAATATGAGCACAAGAGAGGGGAATGATGGCACATATGATTTGTATTTATTATGTATCATATATTATTTATTATTCAGCTCCTTGACGATCTCTTAAGTCTTTTTCAAGTCTATAGTTTTTCATTTTATTATTTTTCCAGGATTTATTCCATTTCAAAAATGAAGTGCGTAATTAACAAAGGGGGGCATTCTTGTAGTGAGAACACCTTGTATCCTAGAGAAGATTTCATTCATAGATGATTATAAGCTGTAAATAGTCTGAGGTAGTGTTCCAGTGGTATTGTCATAAATTAATTACTAAAGTTTTGGGAATTAGTTCAGTGACAGGTTTTAATTAACTTGCCCTACTGGCAGCAAATTTTCCCTAATAAGTTTATAGTTCCTCTTAGATTTACAGTAATTCTTTCATTTTCCTCTTCTCTCTATTATTTATGTAAGCTATATTCCCATGGAAGATACTCACTTTTGCAACCACAGTGTTGGATGGCATACAGTTATTTTGGCAGTGGTTTTCAGGATTTGAAGCAAATCCATATCCTCAGTTAGTTTCTGTTCTACATGAAAAATGGAAACACAGGTCTAGATAATTTTTTGGAATTCTCGCCTATGATAAATAAGTTTATATTTAAGTGACTGATTGCAAAGTGTAAAATAATTCATCCTCAAAACAAAGACATGTTAAATAGACTCTTGAAAGTATTGTAGCTTCCTTAATCCCAGAACTTAATTCTTCAGATAACTTTAGGGTGTGACATAGGTACTATCACCCTTTTCAGTATAGGAAGGAAGCTTGTGTACAGATTCAAGATGACCCTCATCAGGTGGTAACATAAGTTCACATATCTGAACCTAGGTATGAAATAATTCTGAAGCAATCTGCCAGTTGAAATAAAGCACACAGAAAATGTGAGGAAAAAAATAAATTCAAGAAGGGACTCATCACAAAGAAACAACACAGTAGTCTACTGAATTTTCATGGAAGGCCACAAGGGAGAGTTTCTTTTATATGGGTAGCAGGTACTTTTTAATGAGGCCTGAAAACCCTCATCTCTGGAATGCATTAGAATTAACAGATTCTGTTCTTTCTTTTGGAATGCCATGTAATTTCACTGGATTCAAACTGTAGTGGGAGAAACGTCCCTTTCTAGTAGCAGCCAACTGAGTTGTTTAAATAATTTGGTTACAAGGAACAGAAACTCAGTCAAGTTATATTAAGTAATGGGGATAGGGATGTATTAGAAAAATTTACATATAAGGAACCAAGGAATAAAACTATCAGGCTTCAGGAAGATACCAGTTATTGGTTGATTCTAGATTTGTAATGGCACTGCAAACTTCAGAAACCTAAACTCCAATACCTTATTTCAAGAGAGGGGGACTCAGTTACTGTCAGGGCCACTCAGATTATGTGAATGCATAAATTGGCCAGGTGTTTATGAGGGATGATTTTTATAGCTGCAGCAGCCATCTTTTGACCATGAGGCAGAAGCCAAGGTAATGGCAGAGAAATTAACCCAGAGCCTAGATATCATACAATCACTAAGGTAACAAACCTTTGAATGCTTAGTTTCTTTTCTTTCCACTTTATGAAGTATACCTGCTGTTTTTTGAATACTCTGTTACTGCCAAATAAATGCATTCTGGTAGTCTCTCTGAAAATCATTAATACTGAATAATATTATGTTATGATTATAAGAATATATTGGGCAAGACAGATACATATGGGATTTATGAACCTTGGAGATGGGCTTAAAGCAGAGCTGCCACTTACAGTTGCACAGCTTTTTCCCTGTGCAGTTCTAGAAAGCACCAATCACATGGTCCACGATGTATAACTCTACGTACGGGTTCTGGCTTAGGTCCTCATTTTCTCTTTCTAACCACTTGTATTCCCAGAAATGTACTTTTTATAATACATAGATTGTTAAAAGGAAATAAATTCCAAACCTGTGCCTAAAGTGCCTAAGGTAGGGGCAAGTGGGTGTCTCTACTGAAGTCTCTACTTCTGGAGTCTCTACTGCTCTCCATGGGAGCAGCCTTTACTGCCACTAGACAGGATGTATGCATGAGATTCCAATGCCTCTCATTATTTGAGGACTGTAGGCTGTGGATGAGGAATTTTGGTAGTGGTAGATCAATCAAATGTGTGGGTTTTTCTAATCCCTAAGAGAAAAGAGAATGGTAGTCTGTTTTTACACTGACAAGGAATAGAAATATGATTTGTGTTGGTGGGCACATAAGGATTCTGCATCTCAGTAAATGGAATCTGGACAGAGCTTTCATATCCATTAAAAGGCCTGGGGAAATGATAATTCTGATTGTTTACTTGGAGCTTGAAGGAATATTTTGGGTAAGGGCTAGTAATGGAGCATAAGCAAAGGGAGTATATAGATGTTACTTTCTAAGACTAGAGGGAGGAAAGTTTGCCTCTGTCCCTCTCTCTTGCGTATTGGCACAGAAATTGACTGTCCCTCGTAGATAAAGAGGGGAAGAAGTTGAGAGAAGTCATTCTTCCTGAAATTACTTTTATTTCTCTCCAAATGAACTCTGAGACAGTGTTCATGATTCTTTATTTCTCCTGCTAGAGAAAATAGAACAGAAATATTAAGATGCTCCCAAAATGGCTATTTCTTGGGAGTGTTTTGTTTAAGAGTGTGGGCTCTGGAGTCAGATGGCCTGGTTCAAATCCTGACACCGCCAATCACCAGCTGCGTGAATTTAGGGTAGTCACATAACCTCTCTGGGCCTTAGTTTTCTGCTAAGAATAAAATGACATATCTTAATTTTAATTCCCCCAAACACAGATTCTGACATAGGAATTCAAATGCAAATAGTTTATTTGGGAAATGTTTCCAGGAAACATGGGTTGGGAAATGGGGAGGTAAGAGAAGGAAAGGAGAAAGTCAATAAAGGATGCTTTATGAAACTACTATGGGGAGCTGGGAATTTGGAGTGAGTGTAGAAAAGACTTCAGATTTATCCCAGTCTAGGGAAAGGACTCTGAGAAATTTGACTAAGCTTTGATGGTTGCTTATGTGTCATTTATTTCCTGGCACTTCCCACTCTCCCTGTGCTTGGGCCAAATGTGATCCCAAAGCAAGGAAAGAAAAGTCCTTAGTGTATGGGTGTAAAAGCCCAGAGGATATGGATATGGCCTGGACACTAACAACATCTGTGGTGGCACATCCTCATACCTCATAGGGATCCTCTGAGTATTAGATGAGTTTACATGTGTGTGCTGAGAGGAGTGCCTGGCACATGGGAAGCTCTCGCTCTGTACTGGTGCCATTCCTATTGTTGTGCTCCAAAGAGCCCTATGGGAAAGAGCCAGGGCATGGAATTGGGCTGGATTCGAGTTCTGGCTTTATCACTCACCACTCGGGAACCCATATTCTCAGACTCTAAAGCAGGGATGGGCATCAACAAATTTGTTGTGTGAAGACTAGGTGATAAATTTTTTCACTTGGCGAGCCCTATGGTGTCTGCCTTGACTACTCAGCTTGCCTTTCTAAAGTGAAAGCAGCCTTAAAGAAGACATAAATGGATGAGTATGGCTGTGTTCCAATGAAACTATACTTACTAACCCAATGAAACTCTACTTACTAAAACAGGTGATGGGTTGGATTTGACCCATAGACCATTGTTTCTGCCATGAACCAAAGTATCTTTTTCCACAGCTGTCTCATGTGAGATAAAGAACAGACCTCACTTTACCAGAGATAGAGCATGGACATTAAAAGTAAAGTCTGTATCAGTCTGCCTGGTTTTGGACCTCAGCTGGTGTACTTTCTGCTTTGGCGGCTTTATGCAAAGCATTTATTCTTTCCAATCCTTAGTTTTCTTGTCTGCATAATGGATATGATAATATCTACCTCATAGGGTTTTTGTGGGGAAGAGATGAATTAATCCATATACTATTTTTAGCATAATGTGTGACATATAACCAGAACTTAATAAATGTTTCCATTACATTCATTTGAATTTCTACTACTACTCTGCTTTTTCATTGGAAGAATCCACTGGAATTCTACTGGGGAAAGATATCAGTGTATTTCCTAAGATTCTTGTTAAGATTTGGATCTGGCACAAACATTTACTTGTTACATTTGAATAAACTATTAGAACTGCATGAGCTTAAATCAGTAGTTTTTAATGAGGGGTGATTTGTCTCTCAGGGGTAATTTGGCAATATGTAGAGATTTTTAATTTGTCCTAACTAGGGAAGAGGGGCCTCCTGGCATCTTGTAGGTAGAGGCAGGGATACTGCTAAACATTCCACAGGATAGTTCTGCACAACAAAGATTTATCTGGCCCCAAATGTCACTAGTGCTGAGATTGAAAAAAAATCTGGTTTAAACTGGATATGTCACTTCTGAACTTTTACCCTCTAACATTTGGTACTGTGTATGTCACAATATTTCAGATGATTTTTAAATTGTCATCATGATTTGTCAGGTTCATAGGCTTCAAAAAGATGCATGGAAATATTTTGTCAAGATAAATAGATTTAGGTACGGAGTGTTATTTTTTTGAATGACACTATCATTTAAAAAAAAAATACACCAGGTGCCTGGTTGACAAAACCACATACTTCATTTTCTTCTAAAACAATTTTAACTGTTGAAGAATCTTTTTAACAATACAAATGATGTTCTTTATATTCTATATCTTTCTATCAATCTAGGACAGCATTTGAGATGATAAAGGACAGCCTCCCAAATCCGTCATCTTTGTTGTGATTTAAGGAAGACTTTTCTCCATAAATTACCAAGGTATCTGGCAATGAGAAGTATACAAGGCTATTATTTATACCTGTTTAATTCTCAATATTATGACAGCATGATTTTTGAAATGGACTAACCCAATTCAAAATGCTTTCTGTTCTGAATTTCACCACATTGGAGTGATTGTTAATAGCTCTTCACTGTCGAGAAATCACCATGAAATCTTCTTTTTAAGTGTTGAGATCTTCTTTCAACTTGACAGATGAATTTGCTACAGAATTTTTATTTTAAAAAATCCACAGCTCTAAATAGGCCATCTCCATCAATACATCCCTTCTCAATGACAGCCTCTTGTTTGGGGCTCAGCTTGTACTTGAATATCTCCATATTTCCATGACCACTTGTGTCTTCCAAAGTCCTTACACTTTTCTTGCATTCTTCCTTAGTCTGTGCATGTGGAACCTTTGGGTTATAAAGAAAGACATCTTTTACTTTGAGGAAATAATCTCCATAAAGCGGGACACAGAGCCTTAACTGGGAGCTCTTAAACTGTGCACAACTTATACACTTTTACAGGGCATTCCTAAGTTATATTCAAATCAGGCTTGTCCCCTGGCTTTCTATCTTGTGAGATTATCTCCATTTATTTTATATGTTCTTTTATTTGATCATTTATTCAACAAATATTTATTGATTTCCTTCTACGTGCCTGGTACATCATTGAACAAGACAAAGTCTCCAATCAGGTTCTGAGTTGTGTCTAGCATTACACAATTTTCAAAAAGGTAAAACCATGACTTCCACACACACAAGATGAGTACACACAAAAGATTTTGCTTAACTTATTAATTAACGAGGGAACTAGTAATATTTAACAACTGGTTCAAATGAGAATAGGATTTACAAAGATGTATCACCTCTATTGCCTCAGATTCATGTGCACTGCCACAAGCAGGACTCCTTTGCCTTGCTCTGCAAAGAAAACATTGAGTTCACTATCACCATCCATAATTTAACTTTTTCTTCTCAGAGTTGCAAAAGGGACTGGTGCGAGACAATGAAAGATATATAATCCATCATCTAGCCTTCCACAGCAGTTAGTTTTGGTTCATTTCAAAGTCTTCACTATTTCTCCTAACCCTAGCCCAGACAACTTTCAAATATACAAACATTACAGATAATGAGGACAGAAATGAATGACAGAAATAAAGTGTGCAGCGAAAGAGGATGTTTGGGTGGGAGTTGGGACCTTTTTTAGACCACAGAGCCAAGGAAAATTTCAGTGAGAATTGTTTCTAGTAGTACTCCCAGTAGATTGCCTATTTAAACTTAAACAGATTCCATAAAGATCTTATTCTACAGGTGGTAAAGTCCACATTTAAGGCCTGAGTGTAAGCTGCTAGTAGAGCCTCCTGGTACTTTTTCCAATAGCAATAAAAACAAAATTCTATCTACCTACTAGACTCGTCCATCTCTTTGCATTCCTCCTTCCCAAACTTGGTGTCCATATTTTAATGTATGTATTTATCTCATTTTTATCCAAAAGAATCTGTCTCTTTTCTTCATTTTGCACAATTTCATTTTACAATAATTTATGTGGCATAGAATTACCCAGAGGGCAAATTAAGCTTTCAGCAACACAGGGCCACCAAAAATGAGAATTTTAAAAAATATATTTATTTAAAAAGTAGCCATTAGATAAATCAGAACTTTTTCTGGACTTCACCTATTTGACATTTTGGTGTGCCTTTAACTCTGATTTACACCAGGGTTTGCAAACTCTGGTTTGTATGGTTTACAAACATGGGCCAAATACAGCCTGCTGCCTTTTCTGTAAATAAAATGTGTTTAGGTCACAGCTACTCTCATTTGTTTACATAAAACCTGTGACTACTTTCACATTACAACAGAGGTGACCAATTGTGATGGAGACTGTGTGACCTGCAAACCCTAAAATACTCATTATCCAGCCCTTTATGGGCAGAGTTTTGCCCCCTCCTGAGTTAATCTTTTCATCCATTCATTTGTTTATTTATTTATTTAACAAATATATGAAGTAGTTACTATATGCCAGACAGTATTCTAAGATCTGTAATCACAGCATAATGGGAAACACAGTTTTATGATTCAGAAGCTTTTAATCTGTTACTAGATGCATTTTTTTCTTTTAATTTTTAGGATAATCATTTAAAGAATGTGCTGCAAAATTTTAGTAATGAGGTATTTGCCTCCATGTTTTGGTTTGAATTCTCCCAAAAGCAGACTCTCAGATAAGGATTTGGGTATGAACATTTTATTTGAGTGGTTGAGGACACACCCCCAGAAAAGGAAGAGAAAGCAATCCATTGAAGGTGTATTACTAAACCACCTGCCACATTGGGTGACTGGAGCTTAATCCCGAGGGGAAACTCTGGGAAATGTGCAAAACACACACCTCAGAAATGGCCCACCCAAGAGACAAGAGAGTGGGAGTATTTGTATACCAACTCTCAAGAGTCATTAATAGAGGTCTACTTGTGTGTGTGTGTGTGTGTGTGTGTGTGTGTGTGTGTGTTTGCAGATGTGTGAAGTGTGTGTGAGGTAGGATGAGGGAATTTTAATTTCTTAGCATTTGTGGTTTTTCTCTTGTGGAATGTGCCTTTATATCTATAAACTCTCTCTCATCCAAGGTTTTATTTTGCTCCCCTCCCTTATCTCACAGTGTAGCACTCTCAAGAGCCATTACCAAGCATGTTTACCATTTCTACAAATCTTTATCAGCCAGATTCTAAAACTCTGTTGCTGAGTAATTCTTCTCTTCCTGAAGCAAAGTTAGTACTCTTCAGTGAAACTTAGCACTCAATATTGACATATGTGAGAAGGTAGGGGCAGGTCTCAAAGAAAAAAGTATCATCTTGCAAGGCCTTTTCCTATGAGAGGCCTCTGCTTGGTCTCTAGGCAAGGAGAGAATATAATCTTCTAAGCATGGGATGTGGATGACTTCTACATCCCAGAGGTCCAGAACAATCTGAGAGTTCAAGTGTCTAGGGCACATTTACCCAGATCAGCCTATCCTATATCTCATGGTCCCCCCCTTTGCTCCATCAGTGCCTGCTTGTAACAGAGCAAACTTGTCAGGGCTGTGACTTAAACATTCCCCATAATGATTCTTTCACATCAGACCCTGGCCCTGATTTTCAGTGTGATCTTCCCTTAGCCTGCAGAAGATGAGTTTCTTTAAATGGTGTTGGAGAGATATGCTGTCTTTCCCCCTGTGCCCTGGCTTGGTGTTCAGCTCTCTTAAGCTCTACCACTTTCTTTTTTTAGCTTGCTCATGGTACCTGACACCACCACCCAATCCCACGGCCCTTCATTGGTCATTACCATCATCTCTCTCAAGTGTTTGAGAGATTGCACAAATCGGTGCCACCTCTTCCATCTGTCCCATCCCAATTCAACCTCAAGGGAGAGTTTTAATAATTATGATATCATAGCACACCACTCCACTTACTACCAGCAATGGTGATTGTGTTGTCATTTTGCCAGTGTAGCAGTAGAACCCGATTCAAAAGACTTGTTTCCTAGAATGACTTTGTATTCCTTTTTTTTTGTTTTTTTTTTGTTTTTTAATAAAATAATTTTTATTGGTGTTCAATTTACCAACATACATAATAACACCCAGTGCTCATCCCGTCAAGTGTCCCCCTCAGTGCCCGTCACCTACTCACCCCCAACCCCCTCCCTCCTCCCCTTCCACCACCCCCAGTTCGTTTCCCAGAGTTAGGAGTCTTTACATTCTGTCTCCCTTTCTGATATTTCCCACACATTTCTTCTCCCTTCCCTTATATTCCCTTTCACTATTATTTATATTCCCCAAATGAATGAGAACATACACTGTTTGTCCTTCTCCAATTGACGTACCTCACTCAGCATAATACCCTCCAGTTCCATCCACTTTGAAGCAAATGGTGGGTATTTATGACTTTGTATTCCAATGAGGGTGACAAGTCCATCCCGGTTTGCCTAGCACCGTCCCTGGTTGTAGCACCAAGAGTTCCATGTCCCAAAAAAGTCCTCTGTTTCAGGCAAATGCAGGATTTTTTTTTTATTTTATTTATTTATTTTTTTAGCACTGCCTTAGTTTTAAAATTCGAAATCCCGTCTAGGAAACCCCTAAATCCTGAGCAAACCAGGATGGTTGGTCACCTTATTTCCAACTGTCTTATTACTCCAGAGGCAGATCCTGAGGTCGATTCAGGTTTGATTCAGAGGTATAGGAAATAATATGATATGTTGAAGGGAAGACAGCCAATCACAACAACCTTGTTAATCCAGGTACCACAGTGAGAAGTCAGATCTTACTTTCATAGGAAACTGAGAAATAGGGCAAAACACACACATCAGAAATTTCCCAGAAGAGAAGTAAGGACACTGGGAGGTTTACATACCAATTCCTCAGAGTTTTTGGGAAGGGCTGCTCCTGGAACATGTTAAATTCTGGGCACTTCTAGTCTGCTGACCAGGGTCATGGTATTCTTACCATAGTTTCAGAAACAAACAAACAAAAAAACGCTCAGGCCCAGGAATGCAGCGGTGGGTAGCTTGTATTTGACTGGAGACCCTGAACGACCTGGAAGATATGTGAGGCAATTCCACATTTGGTCTTTCTACTCCTGGCAGTACTTGGATCCATTTATGACTCATGTTATGTTGACTTTGTTATAGTGAGGGGGTGGCTGGACAAGACTCACAACAGGAGGTTTAATGAAAAAAAGCTACAGTCCTGGCTGTTAGACCTGAGCCACAATTGCAATTGCAGTCTGTCATCTCTTCTGTCATGTATTTTAGATCGCCTCACCCTTGGCCAGCAATCCTGTCAGTCTTTATTGTTCCCCCAGGGAAGGTAGGGCATCATTTCCTGGATCAGTCAGTGTATAGTCTACAACCGTAATTTGGGAACCAGGGATGGAAGTCCATAGTTTGCAGATTTGCCACTGTGATTACTCAAATAATGTCTAATGTTTTATAGCTAGAGATGTTACAGTTAGTTATATCATGCGGCCAGATACCATCCCTTGAAAGAGCTCCTATATCCACCCAAAGCCAGCCCTCTGTCAGTAGTGTTGGAGGAGGTGATACCATGTATATTCCTCACTCATTCTGTTGCTGACCACACATCATTTTACTAGCTTGATGAAAACAGCATCAATTTTACCACCTCACTTAAACGTGGAACTTTGTCACAGAAAAGATGGTAGGGATGGAGTCAATTTGCTTCCTTGCCATTTTTATGTATTAGAAACAGTTCTTTAGTTGTGATGCTATAACTTAGCCATTGCGAGGTGTGGAAGGCAAAATAATTGCTTTCCCAAAGATGTTCACGTCCTAATCCCCATAACATATGAATACGTTTCCTTACATGGCAAAGGGAATGTTGCAGATATGATTAAATTAAGAGTCTTGACATGGAGAGATTATCCTGGATTTTTGGTCAGGCTCAGTGTAATCACAAGTGTCCTTATAAGTGAAAGAGAGGCTCCAGTTAGAGTTAAGGAAGGAGATGAGAGGAGGGACAGAAGCAGTGGTCAGAATTATGTGATTGTGGTTTCAAAGATGGAGAAAGGAGCCATGAGCCCAACAGGAGGGCCCATTGCCTTCAGCAGGAGAAGGCAAAGAATGATTTTTTCCCAAGAATGTCCAGAGGGAACACGACCTCACTAACACCTTGATGTTAGCCTTCTAAGACCTGCTTCAGACATCTGACCTCCAGAACTATAAGGTAATACATGTATGTTGTTTAAAACCACTAAGTTTGTAGGAGTTTATTACCGCCACAATAGGAAACTAATAAACAGGGTATAAGAGATTGAAGTTATGGAGCTAAATAAAGTAGAGGCACCTATATTTGGAGCTCAAATGGAGGCACTGCTGTGTCTTTTTCAAGTGGAAGTCTAGTGTAAATGTTAAAAATCCAGTAACTGAATTCACATTCCACGGCCCCATCACTTAATTGCAATATGACCTTCAGAAAGTTATGTAACAACTTTGTGCTTGGTTCCCTCATCTGTAAAATGGGTGTTGTAATGATATGTCACTTATGTTGAACAAGATAATTTATATAATGAATTTAAAAGAGTTCCTGGAATGTAGTTAGGAGCTCAAAAACATTGACTAACAGTGCTGGTGATGATCTCACAGTTTACAGAGCGTTCCATATGTATTATAAGACTTCAGTCAATCCTGTGAGATTGTTTACTGCTTCTCTCCCTCACCCATTTCCATATAGACCGGAGTATCTGGGGAGAGAAAATGGATATTCACAAGGTCTCTGAGGCATTAATAGGTGCAGTTAACAATGTCTCCTAGACCAGTGGTCTTTTTCACTTTGGAGTTGATGTTGGAAGTATAATGAAATTGGTGCTGAACTCCAGAGGTACAGGATGAACAGGTGTGCCTGAAAAGTGGTGTGTGTGCAACTCCACATGTTTAGTGTCTCAGAATACAATTAGCTTCTGTTTGTTGAAAACTACCTAGCTTTTAATCTTTTAGGAACTTTAGAGTTTGATTACTTTCAAATGAATAGGCCATGGGGGAGGGAGGGGAGAAAAGGGTCATATAATATTCTCTGCTGCTCTCTCTCTGAGTTTAGTCACTGCCTAGAGAGCTAAGGTCTGGTGGTAGAAAAACATCCCCAGTTGAGAAGTTTCAGGATCAGAGGCCACCCAGTGATTGCCAAAGATGGAACCAAATTGTGGAACTGTTCACTATTATATACAAAATCCACACATGTTAAATGAGTAATACATAATTGTTTCTGTCACTTTCGGGGCATGAATCGTATTGAAGCACCTCTTCTTGCAACTTCATATTTACTGCAGGAGCTGAGAAAAAGTATTGGAGAAAATCCATGCTAATGGCTTGAAGCATAAGACCATGTGATAAGGAATATTGTACTCTATGCCCTTTATAATAATAGCAGTAACAGCTAATGCTCACTGGGTGTTTGGAAAGTGCCAGGCACTGATATAATCCTGCTATGTATAAAAATACATTTACTCCTCACAGCAACCCTGCAAAGAGGAGACCAGTAGTTGTCTGATTTTGTACATGAAGAGATGGAGGCAGAGAGGCTAAATAACTTGCTTAAGGTCACAGAGTTAGTAAGTGGTGGAAGTGAGATTTGAACCCAAGTGACCTAGCACCAGAGCCTACATTCCTACTACCTTGGAATGTAGAGAACAAACCTCAGAGACCTCAGAGAGCAGCACAGAGAAGAGATGGGGGATTTGTTTGTTTTGTTTTAGAGACAGAGAAAGCATGAGCAGGAGTGGGGCAGGGGCCGAGGGCGAGGGCAAGAGAGAGAATCTCAAGCAGGCTCCACACCCAGCACAGAGCACCCCCGACATGGGGCTTGATCTCAGAACCCTGAGATCATGATCTGAGCTAAAACCAGGAGTCAGACACTTAACCGACTGAGCCACCCAAGTGCCCTGAGGATAGATGAGTTTTGAAAGCAAGAAGAGAGGATGCAGCATAGAGATTACAGACCTAGTTAAGGTATCATCATAGTGTCCCTAATGACTGTGGAAATAAGGGGCACTCAATATATGTTTGTGCAATGACAGAAGGGGGCTGGGACGTAGGGAAACAAATTGAAAGAAAATGTCCCCCCCCCCCCCCCCCCCCCCCCCCCCCCGGATAACCTTTATCTATGCCACAATTTAGCCAAGGGCCAGCCCTAACTAAATAAATTAAGATTCTGGGGAAATAAGGTCTTTGAAAAAAAAAAAAAAGAAAAGTGCTTGTTTGATTTACTGACTCAGTTGGGAATTATTAACTCAAGTGCCATGGTGGAGTGAGTGTAATTGTTTTTACTCATAAGAGCACCTGAGCCTAAATTACTGGGTGCAGATAAATCTATTTCTGTGCGGTAGTGGGGGGCTCTGTGGGCTTTGTTCCTGGCTTCCTCATCTGGGCACCAGATGAACCAGCTATTCACATCCTATTCAGGAGACTAAAGTGAGAGAATTTGTTCAGAATACTCAAGAGGGTGTGCTCCTCTGATTATCAGGGTTTGCCCAAGAAAAACTGGGAAGGAAAATTTTGTCTTTGATGCCTTCGTATTGTCCTGTAACCAATGTGTGTGTGTGTGTGTGTGGGGGGGTGTACAACAGATCAAATTACCTCAGCCTGCCTTCAGCAGGCCTCTTACACCAGCTGGTTGGACTGAGTATGTGTTGGCATTGGGGGTACAGAAGACCAATGGAGCTTCATCTTGTTGTTACCCCCAGAATGGGTATTTTTATTTCAAAAGATATTATTTGAGGCCAAGACACCTTACCTTGAAGGGCTAAAGCTGGAATAGTAGGTAGAATTTCATACAGAGAAGCAGGAAGGTGGGGGAATATTCTGGACCAGCAGGTGAACTTATGGGCCTTTCATAGAAATTGGAAATCGAGAGATTGTATTTTTGTAGTAAACTCCCATCTGGCATAAACTCCCAGCGTTCCCCTGGCCCCTGTAAATGTGGAGAAAGGTTTTCACCAGGACTGCTCCTGCGCCAGCTCTCTCTGGAGAGGTGGGTCTTTGTCATGGATGTCAGGCACATATGCCTTAGAGGAAAGATGAAAGACTTGGGGGGGGGGGCAGGCTGGAGAGAGACTGTATAATTTTATTGAGCAATATTTCTTCTTTAAATGGGCTCATGGATAATTCAATTAGGTGGCTTTTGATTGCTCTTCTTAGCAGGAAAGCTCCATATAATGAAAATGTGGATTCTTCAGGTCTCACTGTCACAGACCATCTTGTCAGGATGGATGATTCAACTTGATCCCTTAGTGCATTTTGACACAGGTTCAAATTTGTACTGACTACATGTTTCTCTTCTGTGTGTGTGTGTGTGTGTGCTCATGCGTGTGTGCTCTCTCTCTTCCTCTCTATGGATGTTTTCTTCAGCTTTGTTTGGACAGGGAGCTAACGGTTGTAGAAAGTAAATATCTGTTTCAACTCAGTGGACAGTAGCCAGTGAAGAGACAGGGAAACTTCCCAGCAGGAAGCTCTGTGACACAGCACGTGTGACTCCATCATCCTTATCACTGTTCTGTGCAGATGGCATATATCCAGGAGCAGAATTTGAGGACATTTATTTAGTCTCAGGTTGAAAGAGGTTTTGCAACCTGATCATCAAAATGGCATAAATAAACTTAAAAAAAAAAAGATGGTGCTTGATAAATTTCTCTGTTCATACGGACTTTCCGTAGCAAGAATTCTACACTTAATTTAATTTGTGTGCCTCAAGGAGGGTAGAAAAAGCAAGATAAATCCTGAGAAAGGAGACTGAATAAGTTCAATGTGATGGGGCTGTTTCTTTAGGAGCAGAATCTAAAAAGGCATAGTGGGAATCAGCGTAGGGATACTCATTCTGAGTAGAAATGGCATAGCCATGCACAAAATTAGAAGGGGGCCAGGCATCATAAATGTGCACTTGTTTATCACATCCTTGAAAACTGAGGGTTTTGCTCAAAGCTTGAAAGTGGTGATTTAAGACTAAATAACGGATGCATTTTGCACAGGTCATAAGCACTATTGATCATGTGCAGCTTGAAAGAGAAGTAGATTCCCAAGAAGAGCAGATAAATAAGTGAAGAGTAAAACTGTAGTTGATGATTAAAGGTACATTAAGAACATTCAGGAAACATCTCTATTTTTGAGGATGAGGTCATCTTTCTCCACAAAACACCCTTTGGGGAAGAAGCGGGAAGTTGAAGCACTGGTATAAGATTTTTTTTCTTTTTACGTTCCCTGGACTTACTACATTTATCTCTCATCTTGGCATTTTCCTCTTTATGGAGAAAGGTAAAAATCATATCGTAGGCAATATAGTTTCTCTTCTCAAACTCATGGTAAGGGTTCCAGTGCTTCCAGCAAACACATAGTAGGCACAAGAAAGTGGTATTTTACTTTGGAAGCTGTCAATTTATCTTTTGTTACTACCTGTTAAGTCAAAACCCCTTGGTTGATGGTCATTTTCTTTCTTTCTTTCTTTCTTTTTTTTTTTTTTTTTTTAATACTTTTGTCCTTGGTAGATTGAGCAATCTCAAACCAAGATGCTTCAGAAGGGGCCATGTAGACAAGTCATACGGAATATTGAGAAGAATCAAGGGTACTAACTAGGGGGATGCTGGGGACTGTGGCAACCTGGAGGTCATATTCCTTTGTGAACAGAGGCTGCTGCTATTCACTTTGAGCCAATAGTTGCCATGTGGGGCTTTAGACCATAAGTTATGATTTTACACAAATATTTTCAAGATGCCAGAAATATGGTCAAAGAAAAAAAAATTTTACCATTTGAAATAATGTTCAGTCCCTGAAATACAACACTGTGCTGTGATTTCTAGAGAATAATATTTTGGGGGTGGGGGTGGTTTATGCCAAATAAATAAACAGCAACGGCAAAGCATCAACAAAACAAAAGGCAGATTCTTAACCAAACCAATTCAAATAAAATCAACGAGTAATTAACATCTTTCTGTACATGTAGTACCATAGGGTTTGTCCACTGAAAAATCTAAACCAGAAAGCAAAACATGTACTCTCTGCTAGGTACGCATTGAGAATACTTCAGTTTAGAGTAGAAAAGGATGATTCATAGTGGAGGTAATATTTGACTTATGATTTGAAATATGAGTTAAGAGTAAATATATGTATATATATATATATATAAAGGAGTCCTAATGAGTTGTATGAAGGGAGGGGAAACTCCATCATATGAAAATTTTCCAACTGTCTTTCTCGGACAATGGCAGCATCACGTTGATTTGAGTAAAAAGCTCATGAAAATAATTAGTCGAAGACACTAGTTGTTGAGAGTCTTAAATGGGAGGCAAAGGAGTAAGAGCTTTATCTTCTAGTAGGTGGTTGCTAACTCAAATGTCCACAGAAGCCAGGCAGGTAATTGAAAAAGAAAAAATTATTTTGGAGGTGGGGAGGGCACTGTATCTAGATAAGAAACAGACTCAGGTCCAGTGGATTGCTGCCATGTAGAAATGTAGTGCCAGACTTGCCCATGAGAAGTCTGAAATCTAGGTTTTTATTTGAAAGTTATGGTTTATAAATGTTGGCAGCAAATTCCCATTAAAAAAAGTGTGAATCAAAGCTTATTTGGAAGCTCATATATAAAATAAACCTAAAGCTACTAGGTGTGGGAGTGAGGGGGGTAAAGGTTACTTATGTCCTTGTCTGAGTTGACATTCTTTCCCTTCTTGAGCCAGGGGTGGGTCTCTCACCTAGAGCCTTTTTTTTTTTTTAATATAAGTGCTGTCTGTAATGGGAGACCACTGAAGATATAATAAACTTGGCATGCCCTATAATTACAAATATGTAAAAAAGTGCACATGGACAAGAAGTACAAAATGAAAATAGTTTTTGCGGGTAGAAAAGATGATTTCATTTCAAATGCTTCCTAATTATAGCGTAAAATTTAAATTAGGAAAACATTAATTAAAAAATCTTTTTAGAGGTTTAGAAATTTTTTTCCTCCAAATCAGTAGTTTAAACCTAAGAGCATTCAGAGTATATGTGAACTTGAAAACAAAGGCATAATTACATCTTTACTTCTATTATCCTCTAGTTGAAGTGCAGCATTTCCTTCCATTAGGAAATGTTTAACAACCTACAGAAGCATAAGTTGTACCTCTATGACTTTGTCACCAATCCAGATCCCAGATATTTTCATAGTGTTGAAATGCAAGTGGCTTGAAATGAAGCTTATTACTACAGATACATAGAAATCACAGTTGCTAGCAGACCCTCGGTTGGATCATGCAGTCATAAAGAAGCATATATACAAACTACAAAGTCACATGTTTAAAATTTAATATTTCACCATAATTAATTCCATTTTTAAAAATATTTTATTTTTTTTATTCATGAGAGACATAGAGAGAGAGAGGCAGAGACACAGGCAGAGGGAGAAGCAGGCTCCTTGTAAGGAGCCCTACGTGGGACTCAATCCTGGGTCTCCAGGATCCCGCCCTGGGCTGAAGGCGGCGCTAAACCGCGGAGTCACTGGGGCTGCCCTAATTAATTCCATTTTTAATCCCATATTTTATTTTAAAGTTTAAAAGCTTTACTCCGAGCAGTAGTTCATTGGCTTCACCAAGGTGTCCACAGAGGCTCTTGACATGAGAAAAGTTGAGAAGCCGAACTCTGAACAGTGGTAGCAGGAGATAAAGAGGTGACTCACCCTAGGATGAGTCACTCTAGGATGGCTTTTCTTGCTACAAGCTTTCTTACTTGGGATAAGGACAGCCCTTCCAATCAGAGTTTCCTAATGCTTATAGGAATTCAGGAGTAGTTGGGATCATTCATCGCTATGACACAGAACAAAAATTGAATTAAAAATAAAATTTTTGAAAACATTATGATACTGAATCAGGCCCTTGGGTTAATGGAAATTGACAAGAGGACATAATGGGAGTCCCAGGCAAGGCTTTGCGGGGACTTGTGCTTGAGCACAGGGGAGGCAGCACAAAGGGAAAAGCCCTCAGGCTGCCTCTCCATAGCAGGTCTGGAGAGGTCCTCAGAGGTCGGAGAGTCTAAGGCAGGAAAAAGGTGCATCTAAACAGGTAGGGATGGGGATTTCTTTTGTGCTGGTGCACTTAAAAGGCCAAGCTTCTTCATGCCTCACACGTCTAATCAACATGTTGAGTCCCTACCCTTGTGTGTGATTTTTAGTGTTCTACTGAGTGAGAAAGTAGGCAAAAGGTCAGCCCTGGGGTCCATCTTGGCACAGATTGGTTTGGTCCAGCTCTCTCAGGTTACCTTTTATGTGAATATCCTATTTCCACATTCCATGAGATCTATTAGGAGGCGGGTGGCTCAGCAAATTCTTCTGTAGACCTAGCCAAGGAACGCTGGATTCTGTGGTTGAGGGGACCTTAGTCCAGTCTCTACTCTGTTTCAATTACATTGCAGTATGTAAAAACAGAGCCAGGGACAAGTAACAGAATGTTGCTGTGTGGTTGCCTGTAGTCAATGAAAGTGAAGAGAGAGAAGCACGATGACATTAGACCTAAAGATGGTCAAGCTCGATCATGTAAAAACTGTTTAAGAGCACATTTTCTCCAAAAAGGAAGTAAAGCATCAGAATTCTGGATAGTTGCTGGGGGGCAGGGAGGACTCTCAGCTCTTTTAGAAAAACTGTCTTTGGAAGCGTGTTTTTTCACCTGTGTGGTGATTAAAGGACAGAGTTTCCATCTCCCATGGAAATGTACTGACTGTGACCAAATTAGCTTTGAATTTGCTATTATTTAAATGCAGTTTCTTGTATTTATTAAAATGAAGTGACTGTCATATTAAAATTGAAAAGGAGCAGTTGCACATGCAAATTATTTCTAAAGTTCAACTGCTGCTAAATGAGACGCGGTGCTCCTAAACTTAGAAATGCTTAACATAAATTATGACCTAATTAACATTTGCATGGTAATCCGGACTTCCTACAGCTTATTCTGCTAATTAACACATGACAAATGAGCACACATTAATATTTTATTGTAACATAACTTGTCCAAGAAAGCTTCTTAACTCCTTGGAAAACATTTTGTGTGGATTTTTTTTTCCGTTTTTTTTGCCTGAGAAGTATCCTATTGTGGCTTATGCCATTATATAATTTTGATGATAAAATTGTTTCATGTTGTAAATTTAATAAGAGACACAAAGATGCAAGCTCTGAGTGTCTTTTTTTTCTTTGTTTAAATTCTTTTTTTCTTTACTTTCTGGAAATATCTGCATTTTTGAGAAAAAAAAATTGCCTTGTTATGTACCTCTTAGCTAGTTACCTCTTGCCATAGTAAGTGTTCATTATATACTCATGATGTCTCCTAGAGCTGTGGGGTCATGAGTAAAACCAGATCCATCACTAGTGCAAATGGATTATAAGGTCATGGATTTAGCACTTTACAAGTGGCTTCCTGTTGGTCATATATTCAATTAGTTTATGTTGTCATTTATGTCAATTGCAACAGCCCTGAAATTAGTTAGGGGAAGTGCTTTCACCTCCAAGTATCCGTGTCTGTTGCAACTTTGACTGTTGTTGGGTTGCTGTTTTTGTTTTGATGTGTTTTCCTGGCATATTATAGAGGTTTTGGTTTGTTGTAGTTTGTTTTACTTATGATTTTCTAAGAATGATTGCAAAATGTCTTCTTACCTGATCATATTTGAATATGTGGTCTTCGGGCTCTCAAATAGAATGAGAGCAATGGCTATGATGGGCAATGTCCTGAGTCTTTGGGAAGCACATTAGAAGGGTGCATAGTGTTTGTTTAAAGATATCATTGTGGTAATTGAGTAATCATTCCTGCTTAATGCGTGAATCATAGTCATGGTCTCCCAAATCTATTGCTTTTGAAAGGAAATTTTTAAGATTTATTTATTTATTTTAGAAAGAGAGCATGAGTGGGGGTGGAAGAGAGGGAGGGGGAGAGGATGAATCCTCAAGCAGAGCCTCCACTGAGTGCAGGGCCTGACATAGGGCTCAATTCCAGGACCCTGAGATCATGACCTGAGCCAAAACCAAGAGTCAGACTCCCAACTGACTAAGCCATCCAGGTGCCTCTACTTTTGAAAATGTTTTACCCACCCTTTTGTGTTGGATATTTTCCCTCACACCAAATAATTCTTCAAATTTTGGGGTGTCCTACAGTTCAATCTACTTCCAGCGATAATTACTTGGAGTTAACACTGACCCTACAAGTTAAGGACTCAGTCTCATAGGACTACCCCCACTTCACATACTAGTCACAAGTTCCAGGCCTCCTGTACTTCTGATGAATAGACTACAAATCAAAGTTTCCTACAACCCCCTTCCCAGGCTCCACAGTCTGTTAGAATGGCTCATAGAACTCAGCGAAATACTTTATTTCCTATTACCAGTTTATTATAAAGTATACAAATGAACAACCAGAAAAAGAGGTACATAGGGTGAGGTACACAAACTTCACAAACACAGGAGCTTCTATCCCCATGAGAGTTGGGGTGCCCCATGCTTGTGGCACAAGAAGGGATTTTTATAGAGGTTTCATTTACCTAGGCATGATTAATGAAATTGTTGGTCATTGGTGATTGAATTCAATCTCCAGTACCTCTCCCCAACTTGTAATAAAGATTTGAGGCTAAAAGTTTCAGCCCTCTAAACATGTCTTGGTCTTTCTGGTATCCAGCTTCTATCCTAAAGATACCTAGGGGCCCTGAGCCACCAGTTATCTTATTAGTACACAAAAAGACACTCATCACTCTGGATATTTCAAGGGTCCAAGGAGCTCTTGTGCTAGGAACCAGGGATGAAGACCAAATGTGTATCTGTTGTTATACCACAATATCATGACTGTTGACTTCCTTTTACTTAGAACTCACAAAAGAGCCAATTAAAGTGCTGGAGAATGCAAATTGTGAGTGGAGACATGTACGTGTTCCATCTAATCTATTAATAATATGTACGTGTGGGTGTATTTCTTTTTGTGTGTAAGGGGATAGCTATAGAGATATATACATATATAAATATGTAAATATATAGATGTACATGTATCTGTGCATCTATCTCTCTAAACTGGAAACAACCCAAATGTCCCTCAACAAGGAGATGGAGAAATCGACGGTTTAATATACATGCAATGGGGTACTACTTGGCAATGAAAAGGGATGAACTATTGATACATGCACCAAACAACATGGCTGAATCTTAAATTAATTGCGCTAGACAAAAATGAGCACATATTTTATGATTTCATTTATATAAACTTCTAGAAAATATAAACAAATCTAAAGTGATAGAAAGTGGATCAGTGGTTACTTTGGAGGGAGTTATAAGGAGAGATTTTTAAAGGGGCAAGAGGAAACTATCTTGATTGTGGTAATGGTTTCACAGGCATATATGTGTATTTGTGTGTGTGTGTGTGTGTGTTAAAATCTATCAAATTGTACACTATTTACAATTCGTTTTATGTCAGTGAAGCCATATATATGTCTATGCATTTGCATATGTGTGTGTACATGTGTTCCCATTTCTGCAGATAAAAAAATATTAGCTCCATGAAGACAAAGGATTTTCTCTTTTACCAACTGGTATATTCCCATCACCTAGAATTGTTTCTGGCATTTAGTAAGTGCTCAGAAAATATTTGTTTAAAAAAATACAAAAAATGGGTATATACCTCTCAGCAGATATAAATATTCTGTTCCTTCTTTTGAATGTGTATTGTCTAAATATTATCATCATCTTTTTCTCTCAATAGAGTAGGAACATTTCCAGATGACTCTGGAAAAAGTAAAACAAACAAACAAACAAACAAGCAAAAAACCCCAGATGACAAAGAACTGAGCAGCACCCCAACGACACAGAATAAACAGGTAGAAGGAGAATCCAGCTGTAGGTTAAAAGACAAGATTAGGTAAATATTTCAAGAGAGGAGCTGACCACAGAGAGTTAACTTCTATGTTTCAGAAGAGGAAACCTCTGATGATTCTCAGAACTATAGTAAGATTATAGAAAGGCATAACGAGATAATACTAAAGGCAGGATATCCTGGGACCAAAATTTGATGGCTTTAGAGCAGAGAAGAAAAGAAGCAAAATACTAGGGAAAGAACTGAAACTAGAAAAGGAGAACTCTGGGGGTGTTTACAAGCCATATGACTTTCATGATTCTGGATTTCTGTCAGTGAACGAGTAACAGGTTTCTTGGAGGCACATGGTCTTAACTGAAATTTATATAAAAATAGTACTGGTACAGAGTCTTTAATATGGTACCAGGCAAAGATGGTCAATACCACATAGAATAACTAGGAAATAAACTTTCTGGTTAGATTTGACTTGGAATGAATGGCATAGAGCTTTATAATAGAATCAAATTGCTTTCATTGTACTGGCCAGGATTTAAGTTTGAGCATCAAGAGTGAGAATATTCTTCTTCAAATTTACCCCAAATCTACTTTCTTGTGATATCTATATTTAGGTCCTTGTTTTATAGTCTGTAACCACTCTAAATACGTCTAGGATTTACATGTTCAATTGGTGTAGACCATTTTAATGATCCTCTGAATTTTCTCTAGGTTCAACACCCCCTTATCCATTCTTTGTAACATAATTCATATTCTCTCACCAACATTGCTGTTTTTTACCCCATCATCGTCACACACTGCTCCCTTTGTCACAAAAAATTGACTTTCATTGAAGAGTTACATGTCTTTCCCTCTCCCAAACTGCCGGCTCTATGAGCATAAGGAGTATGGTCATCCTGTTCTTCGTTGACAACATTTGATCAAAATGTCTTTCATCGCTGAGTGCTCAGAAAATATTCACCAAAAGAATGAATTAACAAGTTGTCACTGTCTTCTGGACACAAAATTGGATCCAGTTCTTTAGATATGGCCTGCCTTTTGAAAAATACGAACATTTTACATTTGGGATTTTATAGTTCTGTCAATACAGCCCAAGTACTTGCTATTTTTTAATATCATGTTTTCAAATTTATGGCCAATTTACCATTCACTAGTTATTGCCAATTTATACTTGAATTTGTGGTGAAACTATGTTCTTAAGTATCTTTTAAATGGGCTGCTCTGAGCCATGTTTCTTGTTTCATTCTTGTGCGGCTAAATTTGGATACTAAAGTGCATGACTTGGAGCACCTGGGTGGCTCAGGGGCTGAGAGTTTGCTTTTGGCTCAGGTAGTGATCCTGGGGTCCTGGGATGGAGTTCTGCATCAGGCTGACTGCAGGGAGCCTGCTTCTCCGTCTGCCTATGTCTCTGCTTCTCTTTGTGTCTCTTATGAATAAATAAAAATCCTTAAAATAAAAAAGATAAAGTGCATGGCTTGACAGGTAATACAATTACTTAGGTTTAGAAACTAGCGCATTGCCCAGCACATGTTAGGAATTTACATTATTTGCAGACACAATGGTTTTATAAAATTGTTTTTATTGTGTTATTAGAGCAAGTTTGGAATTTGCATCAATATTAATTATAAATTGCTAAGCATTGTGTTTATCCATTAATGAACTTTTCTTCCTTCCTTTCTTCTTGTCTTCCTCCCACTTATTCAACAAGCATTTATTGATTGACAGTTCTGTGCTACATATAGTGACACAAAGTTGAATGAGACTCTGGCTCTGCTGTTGAAGAACTGGCAGAAAGATGCATAAACAATTTTAATATAATTAGGAACATAATCCTTCTAATAAAGGAATTGGGAAATGGTTAAACAAAGGTATGAAGATAGATGTGATTACGTTTGTGACCAGCATCACACTTCCTGTTGCTTCTTCTTTTAGTGGCCATCCTCTCGATTTTTCAGATGGCAGCAATGCCTTTGATAGTTGGGAGATACAACTCATTGCAGGTCTCCTGGCTTTGGTCACTGGTTACTAGAGATTGAGAACTAACCCATACTAGGCAAACACTTCTGAATAAAAGATAGTTTTAGGGGCACCTGCATGGCTCAGTCAGTTGAGTGTCTGACTCTTGGTTTCAGCTCAGGTCATGATCTCAGGGTCATGGGATTGAGCCCTGTGTTGTGCTCCTCGCTGAGCGTGGAGCCTGCTTGGGATTCTCTTTCTCTTTCCCTCTATCTTTGCCCCTCCCCTCCTTGTGCTTGCTATCTCTCTCTTGTTTTCTCTCTAAAAAAAAGGAGGGGGGTGTTTAAATTGACTACTGAATGTCAGGTAAGTTAAATAACTGGTTTCCCTATGTGATGCAATATAAAGTAACACGATCTGGAATGAGAATCAAGGTTATGCAATCTCATGCTCAAGATGTCATTTTGTCCATCATGAACTTTAATGCACTCCTCACGGGGTTAACTTTATTGTAGATCTTCTTTTCTAGAATCAGACACCTACTTCTAGCACAGACAGATTCCTCTTGTTTATAGTAGCTGGCTAGTTCTGCTGTTCTGAGTCTTGAGACATCACAGTATGACAATGCTGATGGCTCTAAGCTTTTAAATCTTTAATCACTCCAATTCCTGTACTTGGGGTCATGTTACTTAAGAAGGCGCCACTATTCTCAGGAATAGAGCTGCTAAAATAAAAATTATCTGTGTCTTTTCTTCCCCTGTGGTTTACCTAAAACAAACCCCAAAGAACATGGAACTGGAAACCACAAACTTCTTATTTCCTCCAAAATTATTCTTTTGTCTGCTCATGAAAGACCCCATGTGTTATAGTTTTAGTAACATGCTTGATGTCTCCCTTTTTCCATCTTATTTCATAGTAAATAGAAAAGTTATTCTTGTGTATTCTCTCTGGATCAAACAATAACAAACGATAATGATAATAGTAGCTAACACTTTGAGCATTTACCATGTGAGAATCCACAAGCTAAGTATCTTACACATATTATCTGATTTAATCCCCCACATTATTTCACCTAAGAATAAACTATGGAGGTTGTCTGTAATGCAGATTCCTGGCTCTGCCCTTAGAGATTTTAGATCAGTAGGTCTGGGGTTAGGGGCAAGACTGCATTTTTTGGATGATTTTAAGAAAAGGAGTAACTTGGGGATGCCTGCGTGGCTCAGCGGTTTGGTGCCTGCCTTTGGCCCAGGGCATGATCCTGAAGTCCCAGGATCGAGTCCCACGTCGGGCTCCCTGCATGGACCCTGCTTCTCCCGCCCTGCCTGTGTCTCTGCCTCTCTCTCTCTCTCTGTATCTCTCATGAATAAATACATAAAATCTTTAAAAAAAAAAAAAGAAAAGAAAAGGAGTAACTTGAACCCTGCAGTTTTTAACACACATGCTGGATCATCTGATGAAGATGTTAGTAGGTCTGCCCTTTGGTGTATATGTAATATAATAGATAAATTACTAGGATGGAAAATAAGAGCCTGGGTCTGCCAGTAACCATATCTTATTAGTGGGATAGGTGGGGTAATAACTGGTAAATCAGGGAAAGCTTTCTGGAAGAGGTAAAAGTGAAGTGATAAGGAGTGGAACTCTGGAGTCAGGCAGCCTGAGTTCCCATCCCAGCTCTGCCATTTGCTAGTTATGTTACCTTAAATAAATTACTTTGTTTTTCTGTGTCTCAGTTCCCCAGCAAAATGGGGATAAAAATCATACTTGACTCATGTGGTCTTTGGATGAATTGAAAGTGTTAAGACCTGGCACAATGTGCCTGGCACATTGTAAGTGATATTTAATTATTTCCTCTCATTATAGTTTTGTTATACAAGGGTATAATCCTTGAGCTGAGGCTTAAAGGATGAGGAAAAGTCTACCACGTGAATTACCAGATGTGCATTAGCAGGTAGCATTCCCAGCAGAGCAGGCATTATGCACAGAAGCATAGAGATGAGAAACAACCTCATGTCGCTAGAGGAGAAAATCTGGAATATGAGGCTAACGAAGTAGGCAGGGAGTCAGATCCTAGAGGCCCTCGGTTTATATTGTGGATTTTGAAGAGATAGAGAAGTTTCACAGGAGCATCACAGAACGGTATTTTTAATACCACTCTGATGGATCTGCAGAGCTTGGATTTGAGGGAAATAAGATGACAGGCAGGGTGACTAGTTAGGAAGACCTACAGGGATCCAGGTGACAGATGGGAAGAGATGAACACACACACTAAGGAAAAGATGAAGGGAGAACATTTTTAAAATATTTGGGAGATAATATTGTTCTTGATTTTATAGCGACAGATTAACAAGAAGAGAGGGACAAAAGTCCAGTTTCTGTCTTGGGAATTGGATGAACGGCAATGCCACTAACTGAGATAAAGCATAAGCGAGTATCTGCAGATGTAGAGTTCCATTTTGGACTGTGGAGTTTGTGGTACCCATGTGATGTCCACATAAAGACATGCATTATCATATAGCACATAGCATATAGCAGGTGGACATTAAGAGTCTAAAGTTTGAGTCACTGGTTTGGTCTGAAGCTTGGAAAACATGGCCTAATATATGCAGAAACTCTGGTAAAGTGAAAAAAAAAAAAACCACTACAAATATAAGGCATTCAGAGCAGTGCTATCCTATTGTTGCCATTTTCAGCAATAATTAGTTTATGTTAGAATACAAAGAAGTCCAATGAAATTTTTCTGAAAAGAAACAATATGCTCTTTCCCCAGTTCATTAGAAGGATTTCTGAAGAAAAAACACTGTGTTCAGTGACATGCATCTAAATTCAAGACCTCCAAAGGAAATTTTCAGACAGGCCATCCTGGTTCTTGGTTAATTAGAAAATAAGTAGATAAACCAACAGAAGCAATCTTTGGGTAGACTTTTCCATCTGTTGTGGGTTTCTGGGAGGATTGTTTATACCTATGGCTTTATTATCAGAAGATGGCATGTTTATGGATTTATAGAATATTAGAGTTAGAAGCAGCCTGATACCATATTATATGTGAAAAAAAAAAAAAAGAGGTCCCTGCTTTGCTCCAGATTTCATAGCAAATACATGTAGGACCAGGCACTAGGAGTAAAGTCCCCTGGACTGGGGCAGTGTTCCCTTTGTTCCCTTACAGACTCTTATTTTTCCATATTGAAATGCATATATCTTTGTGCCCCTTAATTCTGTTCTTCTCTTTTTCCTATTTACCTTACAGCTGAGGAGAACATAAATTATGAAAAAATATAGCACTATTGGAGTCGATATGTTGGCTTGGGAAGTTCTTCTCAGTAAAACATAGTATACTACTTTTTAAGCCGTCCCATGAGGTTTGGATAGGAAATTCTGTTGGGGCAGTGCCTGTGTGGCTAAGTCGGTTAAGCATCTGACTCTTCATTTCAGCTCAGGTCATGATCTCAGGGTTGTGAGATGGAGTTCCGTGTTGGGCTTTGTGCGTGGCATGGAGTCTGCTTGCAATTCTTTCTCTCTCCCTCTCCCTCTGCCCCTCCTATTGCTCACTCTCACTGTCTCCCTCTCACTCTCTTTAATAAATAAATAAACAACCAAATAAATAAATAAAATGTTAAAAAAGAAAGTTCTGTTGGATTAAAATGTTTCCATATGTAAAAGACAAATGTCACATCCTCATGCTCATTCTTTTCCTAGCGTGTATTAATTATAGTAATAGTAGTAGCAGGAGTGGTTGTAGTAATGACAGTTGAATGGTCATAGGGAAATTAATAATGATGGTGAGGATGATGATATTACATTTATTAAGTGCTTTCTGTAGGCCAGGTACTATATGCATAAGAGGCTATACAGAAATGTAATTGAAAACTTAAACATTCAAGTTCAAATTCCTAGGATTGTATCCTAGTGCAACCATTTCCTAGCTATACGACTTTGAGCAAATATTTCAACTCTTGACATCTCAATTTCCACATCAGAAAGATAAGGAAAATAAAAGTGCCTACATGAAAGGGATATGGTAAGACTAAAGTGAAAAAAAAAGTATATAAAGCATCTGGCAAAGCTACAATCTTAACTCTATCGGGGAGGCTTTATTATTATCCCCATTCTATGTATAAGCTAACTGAGGCTCAGGGAAGTGAAATAATACACAAGTCTGACTTATGGTAGAGCTAGAATTCAAGTCCAGGTTTACCTGACTCCCAAACGTATTCATAACTGTAATTTACATTTTTAAAAAAAGATTTTGATTTATGTGAGAGAGAGAGAGAGAGAGAGAGCAAGTATGCATGCATGAGATGGGGGAGGGGCAGAGGGAGAAGGAAAAGCAGATCTCCGCTGAGCAGGGAGCCTGATGTGGAGCTCAATCCCAGGATGCCGGGACCACAACCTGAGCCGAAGGCAGATGCTCAACCACTGAGCCACCCAGGTGCCCCTGAGCTCTTGAAGTCTTGTTTCCACATCTGTAAGCTAGGGCCAGTGATCGTGCCTAAACTCTTTCGGTTGCTTGAGGACTGAGGACGGAGGGATGGAATTCAAATGAAGAAAATGAAACAGTCTTAAAGCATACTCCACATTGTTGATGATGGCGACAATGACGATGACGATGATCATGATGTGCAGTGTGATGTGCTAATTTGTTGCTGTCTGCCTTTCCCACTACCCAGCGAACACCTTGAAGGTAGGACTGAATTATATCTACGTGTGTCATCAGGGACAGTTTTGGCTATCTTGAAGGCATTTAATAAATACAGGACCAAGTTGAATGAATTAGAGTTTAAGAGCAACCAAGGTCCAGCTTGCCATTACTGATTATGTATGCTGCTGTTTGACACTGAGGCCATCACTGCCCCTCTTGGCTTATCCATTTTTTCCATATATAAAAAAGGGGTGTCCTACCTGCCCTTCAGAGATACTGTAATAATACATTTAGCACTTAATGGCAAATTGTACCTTAATTTGTGAGGGATTAATATTTAACATAATGGTATTCATCATCTACCATTTCACTTTTTTTTTTTTTTGTAGTTGCAAAATGCCGCAGCATAAAAGAACCCAAGTGAAAGAGGTTTGAAAGTGATACCTTATGTTATGCTCATACGAAATGAGAGAGTGCCTCTCGAATCAGAGGAGGGCTCTATCTAGCAAGAAAAAAGCATTGCAAGCAGTAAGAAAATTAATTGAGGCACTTTTTTAAAAAAAATTTATTTATTTATTCATTCATGATAGACATAGAGAGGCAGAGACACAGGCAAAGGGAGAAGCAGGCTCCATGCTGGGAGCCCGATGTGGGACTCGATCCCGGGACTCCAGGATCACGCCCTAGGCCAAAGGCAGGTGCTAAACCACTGAGCCACCCAGGCATCCCCTAATTGAGGCACTTAACTGCACCAAGCTCCCAAACTTCACCTATTAATTTCAAAGCAGTTACATATTTTAGGTGATACCTTTGTCTTTTTTTGACTTATCTGGACTTTAATTATCTGTTTTCTATAGTTTTTATGTGAAAATCATTTAAAATAAAATTATATGTCAAAAGGACTGGTGGTGAATACCCTAAAATGATCATGCTGTGTGAGGAGTGAGATCATAAGTGTTTTCTCTGTCTCTAATTCCAAACTTGCTTTAATTTAGTCTCTTTCGGTGGCACGGAACAGACTTACTCAGACCGGTACAATTGTGTCAGTGCTCGTGGCCAGTAGGTCAGTGGGACTCCCTAGAGCACCTGTGATCAGACATCATCACACCACAGAGGCTCATGGGAAATGGAAATGAAGGAATAGTGTCCCGCAAACCTCATTAAATAGCTCCCTCTTCCTTCTGGCAACTACAGGCCTCAACGACTTTGTTGGTTTGGGCTTGGTGTATTTTCTTGCACCTGGTCCTTTCTCAGCCAGCCTTCATTCAATCTTTGCTCAATATTTTTCCCTCTCAGCTTTTGCTCTCTCATGGTCTCTGCTTTTTCAAAGTCAGCTCACTCACCAAAACAGAGTACCTCAGTAAGTTGTCCTATAAGGCCCCGGAAGGTTATCACCATGGCTGACCCTTGTAAGAGACTAAGGATCAAAATACTACTTTCTGCAGAGCTTCCAAGTGAAATTGACTTTTATTTTAGCTTTTATTATCTATTATCAGGAGTATATCCATCTATTCTAATCATGTGTATTTCCGTCACATATTTACAATTCACTGGAACTCCCTAGTCACTCAGGGATGAAGAAAAAGGTTTAATAGAACTTTAGATATTCTGTAGTTTTAGTAGTTTTTTTTTTTTTTTTAGAATTTATTTATTTATTCATTCATGAGAGACAGAGAGAGTGAGAGAGAGAGAGAGAGAGAGAGAGAGAGAGAGAAACAGAGGGAGAAGCGGCTCCACACAGGGAGCCGGATGTGGGACTCGATCCCAGGTCTCCAGGATCATGCCCTGGGCCGAAGGCAGGTGTCAAACCTGCTGAGCCACCCAGGAATCCCCAGTTTTCCTAGGTTTTGAATGAACTCCCCCAATATGAAGACTTTGATATTCTTATGGGATATAAGCATTCTCCTGGGTGCTGTGCTTCCCCCCAAATCTCTTTCCACACTTCCTGGGGATGAAGCTGCAGCACACCAAACATCCCTGCCTGAACAGATGTGCCCAACGTGGAAAGCTCTAGCCGCAGGTCTTGATCTTTATTGCAGAAGCTAGCAATAATTCTGGTATTTGAGAAAACCAACATCTGATACTTGATGAAATTCACAATTCTCCCTACTGCCCTGAAGCCGTTTTCTCTCTTCACAAGAGGCACAGCCCATTTATTTGCAAAAACGAAAATGGCCAGTCATTAACCAAGACATCTGGAAGCAGAGGATTACCTGATGTTCTGATTTGGTTAGTAGTCCAGGATGAAAACCTCTGAAGGTCACAAGGTCGTTTCCTCTCCTGCCCCAAAATGTTTTTTGCTCACAGATACTTCCAGAATATGACCCAGGTTGTTGAGGGCACTGGTCAGTGACTTCATCTAGAGGAGGGGATTGACTCCCTCTTCAGGATGCCCATTACTGCTTAGAGTTCCAGGTCTGCTTGGAAGTTCTTGGAAATGTGAATTATTTTTGCCAGGGGGGTGGGAGGGGTGGCAGTGTTCATCACAATCGGCAGAGCTTCCTGTCTTTCTCTTTGCCGTTTCATTTCAGCAATGTGAGCTGTGTATTTTATGTCTCCATGGCCTGATTGTTGTAGGTGTCTGATCGTTGCCTGTTAAAACAGCATTCTTGCTTCTCATTTTCACTTATTCTTTAGGAGCTGCATAAAAAAGCATTCTGGCTATAATTTCCCCTTCTGATTTCAAAATTTATATCTGACCTGGTGGCTTTTTAAAAAATTATATTATGAGAATGTGGAGAAGGGAAGATAACATATCATTATTTACTTCTCATTTAGTCTTACTAAAGAGCAGTGGCAGCTTGATGCCAATAATAATGATTTTGAAGTTGTCAGATTTGTGGTCACATAGCCTATTGTGATGTAAACCCATTTTCCCAGACAGTAGCCCAGTGGAGAGAATTCTTTAATGTTATCAGATAACAAAAGGCTTTAGGCAGTATTCTCGTAAATGATTTACAAAAAAAAAGAATCTTTCCCCTTGATCAGGACCATTGAGGTTAACATGAGATGTTAGAGCATTATTTTGCTTACAAGATCATCGTTTTATCAAAATAAAAAGGGTTTTCAACAAGATACCCCACAAATCCCAAGACAATAATTACATCCTTCGAACTGGAAATCTTGCATGTTTGCAGACATTTTAGAGTTTGGCATTTGTGGCTTTTCGCACACTATGAAATATTTATGCATTGTTCAAATAACCCTGCTTAGTTACCATTGGATACCTACTGTTGTACAGAAATTGCATTTAGAAAGGAATTCAATCTGATTTGCAAAATCCATAAAGCTTTCATACCCAGATACTTCAGTAGAAATCCTTTTGAGACAATAGTTGAAAATGCTGGGAAATAGATGTTCATTTGGTTTGGAGGGCTTTTTGTTATTGTGGTCATAAAGGAAAATAATTACCCTCACTATTTTGCATTTCATTTAGAGGATATGACGTTGCCAATAAAATTTAACTCGCTGTGCTAGACATTTTTTTAAAACAAGGATTGATGTTCATTTAAGCAATGCATTTTATTAACGCAAAGACATAAAAAATAAATTATTTATGACTTTCACCTAGAGAAAACATTTTAGAAAATACCCTTTCGGATCTTTTTGTCTTGTTTTTCTTTCTTTACTTATCACCTTTTCATCCTTGCTTCCTTCCTTTTCTCCCTCTTTCATTCCTCCCCCTCTTCCTCCTGTTCTCCCTCCCTTTCTCCTCTTCAACCAACCATTTTTGTATTTAAAACATAATAGTATATTAAACACAAACTTTTTATAATTTGCTTTTGTAATAAAGCCGCATCTTTTGAATGTCTTCCAAGCTAGTAAATACATTTCTACTTCATGGTTGTTTTATTTCACTGTATAAACGTTCCATAAATTATATGTCAAATCTCTTACACTGGGCATTGATACTTGTTTCTAAGTTTTGTCTATTATAAACATTTCTGTGATAAATGGCATTCATTCAATCATTTATTCAATGAGTATTTATTGTGCTAATACTATGTGCCAGATTCTAGAACTACAATGATATTAGACACAGCTCATGTTTCTGTCTCCCTATCTATGCTTCTGTGATAAATAAAATTATTTAATTTAGTTTGGAGTAACAATATTTATTTTGACAAGAACAGTTTTTATTGTAAGTTAGAAGGTCAATATTTTTGGTTATTATTTTCCAAGGTCATTAAAAGATTTTATATAGGGCACCTGGGTAGCTCAGTGGTTGAGCATCTGCCTTTGGCTCAGGTTATGATCCCAGGGTCCTGAGATGGAGTCCTGTAGAGGGTGGGGGTTGGTCCTTGCTCAGCAGAGAGACTGTTTCTTCCTCTGCCCTTCCCCCATGCTTGTGATCTCTCTCTCTCTTGTCTCAAATAAATAAAATCTTAAAAAAAAAAAGATTTTATGTAAATAACGTTGTAATACAGGTTTTGAAATACTATATACCCAGAGCATCATAGCCTACACTAATTTAACTAAAAACAATATAGCAAATGTATTATCTGACTGTCTCCACAGCCTGAGTCAAATGGTAATATCAGGCAAATACACAGAATTTATTTTTCCATTGATTTTGGTTTTATTGATCACTTGTGGTTTTGACACATACAGAGGTTTCCACTCCTAGCCACCAGGTAGGTGGGGACAGTGTGACATCATGTATATAAAGCACTGGCCAGGAGCCGAGAATTTCCAGTTGATATTGAGCTCAACTGTTTATTAGCTACTTAACCTTTGGAGGTCATCAGATATTCCTGAGCTTCAGTTTCCTGCTCTGTAAAATAAGAATATATCACTAAATAATTTCTCAGTTTCTATCAATCTAGCAATCTTTAGCCTGTGGGTTTTTCAGTATTTCTGCTGGAAGTTACCACTGAAATGGTCTGAGATCCTAATACAAGTACTGGTTCCATCAATCTGAGCTATGCTGAGAGATAGGGGTGACAAAATAATAAATACAATGAGAGCTTTGAGCCAACAAGTGATTTAATATTTAAAGTTTTGGAAGATTATTATCACTATGGGTGTTTGAATAGACAATAGAAAGTCACACATGGAAGTGGAAAGACCAATTGGAAAAAGCAATTCTGGTTGACAAGGTGAGAGATAACAGTGATATCACTGGAGATGGTGAGAAATAGTCACATTCTTGCTCTGCTTTGGAGGTAGATCTATTTGGATATGAGGATGACTGGCATGTAGGGTGAGAGGAAAGAGATGTTCTGGATGACTTAAAGTTTTTGGCATGAGCAACTAGAGGGATGCTAGTTGTCAGTCACTGAAACGTAGGATATTGAGGAAGAAAAGGTTTTCATGGAGGTGGAGGGGAGGGTTTTGTACATACTGTGTTTGAGGTGCTTACTAGACATATAGCTGGAGATGCTCAAGTGAGGACCTGGTTATGTGTGTCTAAAACTCAAGAGAGAGGCCAGAGCTAGCAATTTAAATTTGGGGATTATGAGCATTGGCTAAATGATCTTAATCAAGGCAATGAATCTTGCCATGCCTCAATTTAATCATTTGTAAGATGGATATAATGTTTTTTAATAAAGATTAAATGAGGTAATATGAATTTTATAAAATTTTCAGCACACTGCCTGTTGTATAGTAAGTAGATGATAATATTAACTCTTACTCTTCACTATGATGTTACATGGATGGATAGATTGGTGATGTATTTATTAACCAATATTAACACCTTTAAAACCCAAGTCAGAGGCTTGGCCCATCTTGGAGAAGATGGAGAAAATGTATATTCATGTATCTTCAATGTAGAGTATGGAGGATAGAGGAGAAAAAGCAGATCCTAAAATTTATTAAGATTAGAGGTTGAATAAATATGTGCTATTAATTACACTTTTCAGGGAAATCAAGCCATGAATCCCAGGGTCCTTATTATCATGGTTGACTGTGCCAACTCTAATCTCTGTGGTTGAAGTGTGGTCCTGACCCTCCTTTGCCTAGATGGAAATGTTAACTAGAAAAGCCTTGTATAGTCCTTGACATGCTCAGAGAGAATCATTTTAATAATTTAGCCAACTGTATTTACATGGTCCCTCGATGTCTGGGCTAGGCCTTGTTAGGAATAAAGGATAAAATATTAAAGAGAGAAATATAAACAATCCTGGCTTGAATTACAATTTCTAGTTAAAAAACATGTTCATGATTCACAGAAGCTATTATATGTGTGATGTCTGAAAATGAAATTGGCTGGCTGACCTCTCAAGAACCCCTCATAAACACTAAGTGAATATTTCACCACAATGACCAAGACTTTGCAGTTGAGATTAGCAGGCTGGGCCCATCTACTCACTAAGAATTCCCTCGATCATTGAATCACCAAAGCTATGAAGAGCAATTAATGTGAACCAGACATCCTACTAGCTGAGAATTTTAGTATTTTTGGAGTTGTGATGGTAGAGTTATCTGTCATTGGTTGACAACTCAATAGTCCTCTTTAACACATGAAACAAACAAATCCCTGCATGACAGATGTTTCATTTTTTTAAAATTAAACATTTATTTTGAGGTAGTTGTAGATTCACATACAGAGAGATCCTGTGTACCCTTTACCCAGTTTCCTCCAGTGGTACTATCTTGCAAAACTGTAGTTAATATCACAACCAGGATATTGAAAATTCATTTTTACATGAAGATTTGAATTCTTAAGATTACATTGAGATTTAAGTCATTGGAATTATAAATGTAAGATTTGAAACTACGACTCTGAGACATGCAAAGACATCTTAGCTAATGCTGTTTTCCTATTTTTTTTACCCTATGCTATTTCCCCCAGTTGTGACCCTATGGGTCTGGATAGGGCTCCTGTATGTGCTCTGGTAGTAATGTGTACCTCTTCTTTTGTAACACTCAGCTCACTAGTAATCCTTGTTCAGTATCAGCTTTCCTTTTGACTATAGCCTCCCAGGGCAAAATTACATCTTCTATTCACTACTGTTTCTATGGCACCTGGCAAAGTGTCTGACACCAAGAGAGGCTGGATGAATTTTATTTGAATGAGATAATCAATTAATCTAATCAGCAACAGGTCATAGGAAACTAGGACATTAGTGGTGATGATACCAAAAATCAATGTGAGGAAGACCTTTGTTTTTCTGAGCCCAAATCTGTTTTTATAAGTTTTCCATCCACCAAATAACCAAAATACATATGTGTTCTAACACATGGGACAAATTATTATTCTGTGGAAGAATCCAGTCTGAGTTAAATATCAATGAGCCAAATTCCTGAAATGTCTTAAAATCAAGTCTGAAACAACAATCTGTTCCAGATTAGCTATCCTGATGAACACTTTTTTGGTTCTCTAATGTTGTTCTGATCAGCTGGACACTTGTAGCTGAATGACTTTCCTTCCTAAATGACAATATAAGTTAATGCTTCTTTAAGCCTTCTCTGTGATCACCCAGGACACCCACAGACTTCTCTCTAGGGATGATGGAACATTGATAATCGGGCATTTTATTTTATTTAATTAATTAATTAATTAATTAATTTGATAATCGGACATTTTAAATAGCTTGGCAGATTATCTGAAACAAAGAGTCTGATTTAAAAAAAAAAAAAGTATACCCTAATGGCTAGATCTATGGACATGCGGTATATCTTAAAAACTTCTTGATGAAAAGTTTTGCTTTTTGGAGTCTGGACTCATTGGCTGACTTTTTATAAATTCTCGTGTCTTCAGTGTTGTGAGCTATTAAGATGTAATGTAATTATCAGCATCTGATTTAAGTGAAACCTTCCAAGATTTCTCAGTCTGCTGGGTGCTTTGTTCCTTGGCACTGAATAGTCACTTGGGATAAAATGATGAACCAGCTAGACATGGTATCTTTCTTTACAGAGCTTATTTCTAATATAAGGAACAGATGAAATATCAAGCAAGCAGACCAATTAATTAAATAATTATCAATTTGATAAACTACTACAAAGGAGAGAATAAATGACCAAATGGAGAAAGGGAAAAGCAGCCCTGAGAACTAGATTTTCTGTATTGGACATAAAGAATTTCACAGATCATCACCATCAGGAAGGCCTTTCTGTGACTATAATTGATCAAGACAATGACTGTAATTATTTTTGAACACAGACAAAAAACATGAACAAACCACCAAAATGACTAAGTTAATATGAGTGACTGTTACTGCTTTACTAATTAGTTTTAGGCTTGCACTGTGTTCTCATTGTCTAGCTAAGAATTATTCACATACCCATATCATAAAATTGTCCCAGCTTCCTGCCGTCCAGTGCAGAGCAAAGTCCCATTTCTTTGAACTGTATCTAAATCACCTAATCCGCAATTCTTTTTTTTTTTTTTTAATCCGCAATTCTTTAACAAGCCTTCCTAACACCCTCCTTCCCCAACCCACTTACCCATGGTGTGCACCATGGAGCTCTCCCTCTTTGCAATAAGTCAATAAACTCAACATTGTTCAATTAAAAGTGTGTTCCTCTTGTTTTTTGGCTTGAAGGCATTGGCAAATGAATGAAAGACAGAACATTTTTCTGATGCCTAAAGATTTCATCACTAATTGCATGGCTGAGTCAAGATTTGGAATAAGACCTACTAAAATGTAAATAATCATGAAAAGAGAAATAGCTTAGTATAAGTAACTTGTGACAGAGAAAAAAAAAAAAAGTTCCAGAGGCCCAAATGATAATCAGAAAGGAAGGCACTGGACAGAGGGAGGATAAGCATATGACTTGGGAAGAGGACTGCGTGTGTCTAGGTAGACCCTATGAAGACTAGGATCCTGCATGGGGAGAGATTTCAATTTATTCAAAGGAGAGTTTTAGACAGATGAGTGATCTCTTGTAATGGGCAAAAAAGGAAGAAAGAAATTGAGCCATGTTCTGCCAGTAAATTCTTCCATCTCAGGTATATCTTTCTTGGGGCTTATTATGCAGTTTTCCTCAAAGAGCTTGTAGGTATATTAAGAGGGAGAAGAACACTTCATGCTCCTCCCCACCCAAAACAAACAAAAGACCAAAACAAACAAAACAACAGCTGTCAGAAACCATAAATGGAAACTCTTAGTATCTGGACACCTACCAGAACAGCAATTGCACTCCCCAAATTTGCCGATATGAAATCAACTGGCTCCATGTGCATACAGGATAAAGCGGGATAAATCCTAATTGCTGAGCCAGTAGCCCTTTTACCCAGGGATCAAGATTTATGCACTACAACTCAGCATTATTGTCTCTAGCTGAAAAAGTTGCCTGGGAATAGCTTAAGTTTAGGTATTTCATTCACTGCTAGTTTGAAATAGTCTTTTTCAAATAAGCTCTGTCTCTTTTGGATAGATATTCACAAATTAATGGTTGAAAGTCACTTTCATATATGTTTGTTTTCTCTCAAAAGTCTTCCCTGTCTTTCTCCAAAACCCAAGATGGCACTAGGTATAGAAAAAAGCTTTTCTGTACTCGTGGTGATGAAGAAAGGAAATCTGGTGTAAGTATGAGTGTCAGAACTGTCACCTGGGTTCTTATGTAGCTCCCTCAAGATCATTTTTGTCCAGCCTAGTGCCTAAACATCTTTCTTTTTGTGTCTTTTCAAGTTCACAGCTGGTGATTAGTGTTCTTTTCCCCTGGTGGGTCATAGCGGCTGTCCTTTCTGCCTCGCATTTCCCATGCTATAAATTGGTCTCATCTGGCTCCTGATGGCTCAAGAGATCCTTTTGCATCAATCCCCCTCATTTCAACTATGAGAAAGACCTTACAAATTATCCTGGTGTTTCTGTGGAAGGTTCTTGATTCTCAAATTCAGCAACCATTTGTTGTACCCAAGAGATACTTTCAGATTTTTTTTTAATCATAAGGGATCCATGAAGCACCATGGTGGATTCTGGGGCGATGGGTCAGTGTGAGGGAGTCACTTTCTAACTATGTCATGTGGCCATTTATATTGTATGGCAGCTGCCTCATATCAGAAGGGTACACACTGGTAGTAGCACTTTGCTGAGTTACACGTGAAAGGCTACTTACAACATCCTATGTTGATATATTTTATGTTTTTATAACTTCCTCTGAGGATTGATCTCCAAAGGTGGAAAGGGCTTGATGAGAAATAAGAACCCTAGTTTCTGACCTCCCTGGGAGGCATTCTCTATTCCCTACTTAGATGTGAACTTACCCTATGTTCTATTCTGAGTTTTGTCTTCCTTGGCAAATAGGAAAGCCCTATGCATATGGTCATCAAACTTGTCTCTTGATGTGGAAAGGGAGTATTGAGAATTTTTTTTTTTCTCTTTTGACAAGGCCTGACTGTCAGGACTATTATCTTGTTACGGACTCAAAATAAATCTAATTTGACAGTCAACATGAAGCATGGATTTTGTTATTCTAGATGATGCCTGCCCTTTCTCGGAGGTACTGAAACCCATTAGGGAAGAGGAGAGAGACCAAAGTATGGTGATTTAAGATGAATGAAAAAATATATCAGTTTAATATTTTCAAAAGTATTATACTTATCAAAACTCTAATTCCATTCAGTCATGATTTCCAAATTTGTTGGTTTAGGGGTGTTCAGATTATTCATCTCCTCTGGAGCAACGAATCTTTCTTGAACATCCTAAAATTTGTTTATTTATTCAGTTTATTACTTATTATCTCACTTCCTCCTTTAGAATATAAAATCCACGAGGGCAGGAAGTCGATGTTTCTTCAGTGCCGGGCACTTAGTAGGGTCTCATAACTGTTTGTGGAATAGATAAATAATGAATGAATAAAAGAAACAGACTCCCTTTTGCCAAATTAGCAACAAATATTAAAAAGAGTCAGGTCCTGTGCATAAGTGAGAAAGTATGTTGCCTTAATAGTACTCATGGAAGAATGCTTTGAAAATGTCAGATACTGAGGTTACGATGTGGAACAAACAGACGTGTGTCAGTTGTCATGGAAGGAGAAAGAGGAAGATTGATTTTAATCCTGTGTCTGGCAGTTACTAGCTATGCCCCTTGTTTAACTGCCATGAACCTCAGTGACTCTTAGGTTCCTTCTGTTTCACTTTCTCAGGTATCAACCTATAGGATGATATGAAAAATCAGAGAAAAGAAGGGAGGAAAAAAGAAATTGAGCCCTGGTCTTCAACAGTAATTGGAAGTTGCTTTAGTTCTTGCTGGCCATTTTCCTCTGGTTAATGAGGAGTCATCTGATAGAATAACTGTCGATAGTCCCAGAGAATTACTCCTACAGCAGAGTGTGCAAGGCCACCTATCACAAGAAATGGGCTGTGACCCTCTCAAGAGGCCCTTTGCCCTTCCGTAGCTTGGCCTCAGGCAAGTGGCATTCTGGTCCCTTGTCATCAAGCCAGGGAGATCGGACTGGCTGTTTTTCAACGTGTGTTTATAGCTCCCTGGATACTCCTGCCCGCATTTGATAGAGCTTTTAGGTTCTAAACTCTGCTGCTTACACATTCTCTCATTTCTCACTTCCCATGAGAAAAAATTCCTGGATCTTGATACCAGTTCCAATGGAAACCTGCCTGAGTCTAAGTGACCTTACCATTAATAACAGTTTTTACTATTCACAAACATTTTTGCAATGAGATAACTTTGCCTGGTGTCATCCAAGCTTTTAACACTCACACTTGAAGAGCTTTTTTATATTAGTCTTGGAATTCACTGGCTTTTCCTATCAGTGGGTTTAATCTCTTATTATGTAATATCAAATCCCTCCTTCCCTAGTGGGTTGTCTTTACTCTGTAGAATTTCCCCCCCAAAATTCTCATGATAGCTATCCACAAACATTAAGAATTTTTAGCTCCCCAACAGCTGGGCTGAGGAAACATTTGTAAACCATGGTCCCTGACCTATAACAGATAATCGGGTGATGACAATGATGGTGACAACAATGATGATGATGATGTTGAGATAGTTACAACAACAGTACTAAACAGATAGCATTTATTGAGCACCTACTAAGTCTTAGACATGAAGTTAAATACTTTCTGTACATTAATTAATTTAATCCTGGCAAAATTGCCTATGAATTAAGTAATTTTAGTATCTCCCTTCTATGGATGGAGAAACTGGGCTCAAAGAGGCTAAATGACTTCCAAAGGACTAGAGCAGATTTCAGAGAATTCCCTGCCTCTCACTGTGATGAACATGTTTTGGATACATTATCTTTTTCAGTTCTTCCAGCAACTCTGTGAGGTAGGCACACTAGCTATATTTTCCAGCTTTGGAAACTAAAGCTCAGAGAGTTTAGGTTACTTCCCTAAGGCCACCCAGTTTGTAAATGGCAGAGCAGGGATTTGGAACAACAAAGCCTCTACTCTTAAATTCCAGACTAAACTATTTAGGAGTCTGATATTTAACAAGGAAGACACTCTCATTAACATACCTGAATAATCCACAAGCATATGTATATACCTTACACCTTCAGAGAATTATAATCACAAAACACTTTTCTATAGCTTAGAAGTGAGAGTTTGGAAAAGTTACCCTGAGAGATAATGGTGAAGAGCAATCAGATGGATTGGTGGGTTTTGAAGACACCTCATTACCATCTAGCAGGTGTCTGCCCCCAGGCGTACTTAGCAGGTAAAATGGTGTCTGGGGAACCCAGTGAATGCTTCTTTCACTAAATGTGCCTTTCTGTCTACACTGTGCTTGTGTGAACTGAGGGATTCAAAAACAGATGCTCTGAGATTATTCTTATTAAAGCAGAAGCATTGTCTTTTGTAGCCATAGATGCATTTCCCGTTCTTGTGTTCATCATGAGCACAAATGATCATCTGATACGCAAGCACAGTAGAGATCATAATGGGGGTATAACCCAGGGTTGGGTTTCTCATGATTATAATTACAGAATCTCAGCTCCATTAACATAGGTTTTTACATATGATGCTTCATTCCCATAATAAACCTCATTTGAAATGAACACCTTTAAGCCTCAGGGCCACAACAATTATGTGCAGGTTGAAGAGCAATTAGTTCCTACTTATGTTTGAGTAAACAAAATAAATTATTGCCTCTGTTTGTTTTCCCTCACAATCCACGTTTGATCCTGTGTTCACTGCACGGCATACCAAAACTAAGTATTTCTCATTTGTCCTAAAATAAGCATTGAGTGAAATCTCTCTTTGTGTATAGTTAGAGCTTGTATTCTGTTGTCTCACAACAATTATTCAGTGCCTTGAATTCAAGTAGTTTTAATTATCTCATTGATTCAGTAAGGACAGGAGAGGGAGGAAGGCAAATGTGTTTCCTGCCTTTATGTGGCTTACATTCCAACCAAAAGCTAGGGTTGGCTATTTTTTGTCTTTTTCGGTGCGATGCCCAGTGTCTAGGACTTGGTAAGTGCTCAGTAAATACTTGTTCTGTGGATACATTCACAGGGAAGTGTAGTAGGGGCTATGATAGAGGGGTTACCAGAGAGTGGTGGAAATGGATGGCACTAGACCAGTTTCTCCTGAGGAGGGGAATAGAAAGCTGAAGTGCAACCTCTCTCCGCCATTCTTGACAGCTTCCCTGAGAATAAACCCTCACAGCATGATGGTCTAGAACATGCCTCCGCTGTCAGGTAAGTATGGGTGTATATCCTGTTTCCTTACTTTTTATGCATGGAAATGTTGGCAGGTGTCTCTCTCAAACCTCAATTTTTTTTTTTTTTTTGGTAAAATGGCAAATGAATCACATGATGCTCTTAGTGACCAGTGCATGTTAAGCAGCCAAGAGCTGTAATTGCCATTGACCATGAAAGACCAGTTGGGTTCTCACTGCACAGAAATATGTTATTCCTATCAAAGGAAACTGCAGTATCTTAACAGAATCATGAGGAATTTCAATAACTGAATGTATCAAGTAGAAAAAGGAAGAAGAAAATATCACAACCTGCCAACTTTAAACATTTTAAAGTGTTGACTGTATTTTAAATGTTTCTCTTACATTCATCCAAATGGCTAGTGTTACCTTACAAAGAGTAGAATTTCCTCACTCGTGACTTGGAAGTAGCTACTGGAACTCCATGAGTTTCAGTTCCCAAGGCTATAAAATGAAAAGTATAAAAATAAATTTATAAAGGCATTAACTTCTATATTTCAGTGCATTTTTAGGAGACCTATGTCTGCCTAGGGCATGGTTAGACTGCATTAAGTTCAATTCATTGCTAAGCATTCCCTTGTAGGGCTTCGTTCATGATTCCAGCTATCTGTTTACCAACATCAATCTATTATTCTGTAAAGGGATATTTCTTGATATCCCTTTCAATGAATCAATAAGGGGATATTTCCTGAACGTGTACTGTGTTTCCGGTACTGAAATCAGTAATGAGGGAGATTTCATCCCTCTTTTTAAGATACTTCCAGTTTAGGAAATGATGTAGGAAAATGCATATCACTGTAGCCTAAGTCAGAATATGGTAAAATCATAAACATGAAATAAGTCTGGGAAACAATGTCTGCCTGAATTTTCACACCTTACCAGTGCCGTGTGTTTAGTTACCTGCCTAATCAGACACTGGATGTTTAGGTACTGTTTTGGCTAAGGGAGAGGAGGCAGGTGAGTTACTGAAGGGTGGTAAGATCTCCAAGGCCTTGGATGCCAGATTAGAGAAGTGATCCAGTAGGAAGAGCTCTCCCTGTACATTTTTGGAGTAGGGAGATAAGGGGAACATAAACAGAACTACACAGCAGCACTGCCCAGGTCTTGAGAGAGGGTGGAGACTGAGAAACACCACTGAGAAGTGAGGTTACTGCTAAGTTTTCCTGGGGGTGGTTTCTCTTAGGGGATTCCAGACGTTTCAGCGAAGAGCCATTTGAGACACCGGCAACTCCTCCTAACATCCAAGCTTCGAACAGCTCATGTGGCTCTGCCTATGTTGCCAGTTACTCCTAAAGTATCCCTCCAGAAACCCAAGTAACACAGATCTCAAAGTGGATGACTCTGAAGTGGAGAAATTTGCATGAAGAGTGCTAAGTGGGCCTACAGTTTTTTCTTTGTCGTGGGAGGGGTAGGATCAGACTAACTTCAAAATCAAGTGCTTTGTCAAAGACAAAGATGCATCACAGACTCTGTTCTACTTTCTAGAGATAGAAGTGTTACATAGTAGCCAGTAATTTTTTCTCTTCTTTTGACTATATTCTCTATGCCGTACCTTTTATTGCCCTGACTTATTCATTGCCATACCTGGAAGCCTGTATCTCCCCTCACCTTCATCCACTTGCTCGTTACTCCATCTCTCCACTCTGGCAACCATCAATTTGTTCTTTCTATTTACAGATCTAATTCTGCTTTCTGTTTATTCCTTATTTTTAAATTTATTTTTAGATCCTATATATATAGGTGAAATCATATGGGTTTTGTCTTTCTCACTCTTATTTCACTTAGCATAATACCCTCTAGGTCCATCCATGTTGTTGCAAATGGCGAGATCTCATCCTTTTTATGGCTAAGTAATATTATGTATACATATGTGTACACATATAAACATACCGCATCCTATTCATTCATCTATCAATAAACACTTGGGTTGCTTCCATATTTTGGCTATTGTGAATTGTCCTGCAATAAACATAGAGGTGTATATATTTTTTCAGATTAATGTCTTAATTTTCTTTGAGTAAATGTCCAGTAGTAAAATTACTGGTTCATGTCGTATTTCTACTTTTAATATTTTGAGGAACTTCCATCCTGTTTTTCACAGTGGCTGCACCAATTTTTATTCCCACAAAAAAGTGTACAAGGGTTCCTTTTTCTTCACATTGTCACCGACACTTGTTATTTTTTGTCTTTTTTATTCTAGCCATTCTGATAGGTGTGATATCTCATTCTGATAGGTAATGTGATATCTCATTATGGTTTTGATTTGCATTTCTCTCATGATGAGTGATGTTGACCATCTTTTCACATGTCTGTTGGCCATCTGTATGTCTTCTTTGGAAAAATGTCTATTCAGGTCCTCTGCCCAATTTTTAATTGTATTATTTGGTGGTATTTTGTTTTTTTTTTTTTTTGGTGTTGAGTTGTATAAGTTAAATATTTTGAATATTAACCCTTTATCAGATATATCATTTGCAAATATCTTCTCCCATTCAGTATACTGCTGGATTTTTGTTTTGTTGATAGTTCCCTTTGCTGTCCAAAACTTTTTATTTTGATGGAGTCCCAATAGTTTATTTTTGCTTTTGTTTCCCTTGCATTAGAGCTAGTAACTTTGTGACATTTTGAGTGTGGAAGTTGTCATAGCTTTAGATGGAAATGCTTCCTTTTTTTCCCACTGTCTAATTCATTCAGAGTACAGACATCAAAATTGGCTTGAACTGTGAGGCTGATGGGATCTCTTAAAGTTTAGAAAGCTATAAACTCTCCCATAATGAACCTTCTAAAACCACTTTCCAATTCTTTAAGTACCCTTTGCTTAGGATTTAAAAGCCTGCTGTTTTACTCACTTAATTATCTGCTTCTCAGGTGACTGTGATATTACAATTTTGCAACATCCTGTAGCTCTGCCCAATCATTCAATTATGTGTAAAGCAGGGTTTTTACACAACCCTAATTACTAGGAAAAGTAGGTAGAGGCATTAATGTTAGTTAACTAATAATACATATAGAAATCTCTTAAGATATTTTTCCCATATGAAATTGCTATATATACACATAAAACTTTAGGTGGGGCTGACTCTTGGGTCAGTACTCATTAAAAAACAAGACAGTCAACTTGCTGTTATGTATTATGATCATTACAAGTTTACTGATCAGTTTCTGGAAACATAGGAGAAAGATGCCTGGACTTAAAGATACTCTCAATTAGTAATCTACTTCAACCACTTGCCTGGAATGAAGTCACATTATCCCTCTGATTCTTAGATCAGGTTCATCATTTATAGTCAATACAACTCTGAGACCCAGGACAACTGGTCTCACTCTAGGCCTTGGGCTTTTTGGTCCAGCTCTAGCTTCTTCTGGATGTGTCCCTCCCTATGAGAATCTTTGAGCTAAAGGATGTATCAGTCAGAACCCATGGTCCCTCCACCCCCAACACACATATACATACCATGCTCTGGTATGTGAAACTTTCAGATTCTTAGCACAAGTGACCCTGAATCTATTTTCAGTTTCCTTCTCCCATGACTTCATTATCCCAAAGTCTGAAAAGGATGCTAGGGGTGTGCATATATGGAGGCACCAAGGAGTGGATATTTCTAAGGTGGAGAAGGAGGGCTTTGGTGTCCAGAATCATGTGCTTGACTCTTTGTAGTGCAGACTGGAGTCTGGCAAGGAGAGGCAGGTGGGCTGGGAAGGAGGTCTCCATTTGTTCTCTTGACTCAAGCCCTGCAGGTTGGGGCAGGTTTTGTTAGACCTGTCAATGCCCACTCTTTAAAAAGAAGGTCAAGGAAATTAGCTGCAGGAGGACAGCATAACATTTTTGAGAAAAAAATACTGGAAGGAAGGGGTGAGTATATTTAAAGGTTTTCTCTTTTCTCAGATCTGCTTATTAACTACCTATCACAGTGATTGCACACCTAACAATTCATTCCTTGAGTTTGGACATTGAATATTAGTCACAATATGAATAATTATTGGGAGGGTCCTGATAATCTGTATTTTTCACTAGTGGCAATTGATATCTTTGTATGCATTCATATGATTAGCCAGTCACCTAGCAAGGCTCAGAGAACTCAGTAGCCACCATTATACCATACTGGTCATTAAGAGGCTTAGGAGATTGCCAGGATTCATATTCATATGGATCTACTTTTCATTTAGATAACTACAAATATGATAAACTTGCATCAAATAATTCCAAGGATAATTCCTAAGAATTATTACCTCAGTCAATTTGGTCTTCATTTTTTTAATGTATGGCTAAATACAGAATTTTTTAATGAGAAAAATATATATAAAAATTGTGAAATATGTTAACAGAAAAAATTCATCACTTTTATACTGTGGTTTAAAATGTCACATTCCTAGAAATCACTTTAAAGAAAATGAATTACCTTTAAATTTCAGTTATTTTTACACAAATTGCACTGAATTTTTAAAGAGTCGGAGTAAAGAAACTTAACACTAAATCTGGGGTACACAAGCCATGGCCTGCAGGCCAAATCTGGCCCACTGCTTGTTTTTGTAAATAAAGTTTTATTGAAAGACAGTGAAGTTCATTTGTTTGCAAATTTCTATGGTTGCTTTTGTGCTACAACAGCACAGTTGAGTACTGGTGATAGAGATCCTCTGGCATGCAAAAAGTAAAATATTGACTATCTGGTCCTTTATAGAAAAATGTTTGAGGACTCCTGCTCTAAACAATTTGTACAGACTGGAATGTTGGCTAATATACAGTTCGATAACACATTAGAGTTCCCTAATATTGGAGACTTTCCAAAATGGATGAAAGCATAGCTATGTCAAAACAATATTTGGACTCCAAAATGTTCAGCCAATTAAAGAAACATATTTTATCTTATTTCCACCTGAATTGTTTTGAAAATGTTTGTAAAAATCAAGGTAAGGTTATTTCAATCCTATGGTTGCTCTTTAAGCAAAAATGTTTATCAAATGAACTTTCTAATTGGAAATGAAAGACTGAGAAAACCATGAGGGGTTTGTGATAAAACCCAGAATCAAGTGTTTACTTTTTTCTCTACAATAGAACTAAAATGGGAAAAAATAAATACCAAAGTGCATGTGAGAAATATACTTTTTCTAAGTAAACTTATTTTAAGTAAATGAACAAACAAACAAACCTACTCACACTTGTTCTCCACTAACAAAGGTCCATTTGCAGAAGCCCATCTCTTGTTCATAAGGGGACAAAGTGATGTTTTCCTACCTTGATTAGATTGTTGGGTAGTGTCTTTGCAAGAGGTAGAATTTCCCTTGTGTTTGAGCTGCCTCCCTATGTAACCCAGGCCTAATCTACCTGGTGTTCACAGATTAATTTCCTAAAGCCTACTAGACAGGATGTCAGTTCAGGAGGCAAAGGGCAGTAGGGAATGCAATTGTCACCTGGTAAATTTGGTGGACCTAACTCAATCACAAGTTTGGTATGTAATATTTTATCACGAGGCATGCCTTTTTTGAAAGGAATTTATTTATTTTTAAAAAGATATTTATTTATTCATTCATTCATTCATTCATGAGAGACACAGAGAGAGAGGCAGAGGGAGACATAGGCAGAGGGAGAAGCAGGCTCCCTGCAGGGAGCCCCATGTGGGACTTGACTTGGGACCCTGGATCAGGCCCTGAGCCACCAGGCGTCCCTTGAAAGGAATTTTATTTTATTTATTTATTTTTTTTTAATTTTTTTTTTTAATTTATTTATGATAGTCACAGAGAGAGAGAGAGAGAGAGAGAGGCAGAGACAGCAAGCTCCATGCACCGGGAGCCCGACGTGGGATTCGATCCCGGGTCTCCAGGATCACGCCCTGGGCCAAAGGCAGGCGCCAAACCGCTGCGCCACCCAGGGATCCCTTGAAAGGAATTTTAAAATGGCAAAAAGGAATGCCTTTGTGATTAACTTTCACATGCAAAAATTACAAGGTAATAAAAATGAAAGCGTATTTTTAAAATGTTGCTGGAACAATTTGAAATTCTCAAGCCAAAAGAAACCAAAAACTCTACTCATGCCTCACATCATATACAAAAATTTACTTGAAATATATCAGAGACTAAAAGTAAAGCCTATAACTATAAAACTTCTAAGAAAGTGCTGTCCAAAAGGAAAAGTGTGCACTGGTGAGAATGCCCAGTAGCTGCCCTAGTGGATAGGATAGTCACTAGCCAATGGAGTTAATGAGCATTTGAAATGTTCATGTGAATGAGGAACAGAAGTTTTAACTTTATTTAATTTTAATTCACTCGAACTTAAATTTAAATAGTCATATCTGGCTGGTGGCTATTGGACATCTGAGTTTTAGAAGAGATTACAGGAACAAATATTTGTAACTGGGGTTAGGCAAAGGTATCTTAGATAGGATGCAAAAGCACAAACACTAAAAGAAAAACATGACAAATTGGACTTTATAATTTTTTTTAATTCTTGCTTTTTAGAAGACAGGGGGCAGAGAATGAAAAGACAATACACTGGGAGAAAATATTTACAGCCAAATACCCAATAAAGGACTTGTATCCAGAATATGGAAAAAAATCCTCAAAATGCAATAGTAAGAAAACAAAATGGGCAAATCATTTGAACAAATACTCCAACAAAGAGATACAAAAGGTAAATAAGCACAAGAGATGTTCAACATTATTAACCATTAGAAACTCAAAACCACAATGATATATAATATCACACACCTAATATAATGGCTAAAGTGTTTTTTTTATAATTTTTTATTGGTGTTCAATTTGCCAACATATAGAATAACACCCAGTGTTCATCCCATCAAGTACCCCACTCAGTGCCTGTCACCCCCACCCCCCCTACCCACCTCCCCTTCCACCACCCCTAGTTCATTTCCCAGAGTTAGGAGTCTCTTATGTTCTGTCTCCCTTTCTAATATTTTCCACTAATTTTTTCTCCTTTCCCCTTTATTCCCTTTCACTATTTTTTATATTCCCTAAATGAATAAAGTTTTTTTTATATATATAAACTGAACAATACCAAATTCTGGACATGTCACATGTATGTCCACCCCCATGTTACCAATACCATGTTGGAAACTTGAAATAAGCCAGAGTGAAAGTATTGGGTTAAATGAGAGCAGCTTGACATAAAAGATGACACTGTAGGTGATTCTACTCATGTTACATTCTGGAATGGGCAAAATTATAAGAACACAAATCAAATTAAAAGTTTTAGTGGCTGGGAGTGGGAGAAGAGGATTAATTACAGAGGGATGCAAGGACAGTTTGGGGGTGATGAAACTATACTATGTATACCTCTATCGAAATATATAGAACTATACACTTAAAATAGATGAATTTTATTGTACCTAATTACACCTCACTGAGCCTCACTTTGAAAAAGCTATTTCCTGTGGGAAAGTATCTGTGCTGTACTTTTGATTTCTTGCAGAGAGATTGTTCTGAAAACTTAAATGAGAGGACAGCTGTAACAGATAAGAGAAGTTGAGTGGTTGATAAAAGGTTCTCTTTCTTGTCTCTGTCTCATTTAAAAATGAAACTACAGGGAGGCCTGGGTGGCTCAGCAGTTGAGTGTCTGCCTTCATTTCAGCTCAGATCGTGATCCCCAGGTCCTGGGATTGAGAACCACATTGCGCTCCCCACGGAGAGCCTGCTTCTCCCTCTGCCTATGTCTTGGCCTCTCTCTGTGTGTCATTCATGAATAATTAAAATAAAATCTTAAAAAAAATAATAAAACTACAAACATGAATTAAACTAAATATTTCCCAAATTCACAGTGTTTTATTCCAATAGGCTTCACATTGCCTCAATTCTTTGAGCATGAGACTTCCTTCTGAATTACCAGGCATGCTGTAATTGCTATTAACCCATCAAATGGGTTTTCAGGGACATGTCATATCTTATATCATACTAAACTTGGGATTTTCCCTCCTGATCAAGTTCCCAGGAGTGGCTTGTTTTCATATAATTTCTAATACTCAGACAATAGCATCAAATAAAACAGTCTAGTTTTAAATCCAAGTTCAAAGGCCTAAAGTCTTTTAGCACATAATTTAATGTCTATCCCAATTTACTTCTTGTGTTTTTATTGATTTTATAGCAGCCCTTGGATGATTCCGTCCTAGCCATTAGGGTACTAATTCTGTTAAACACTTATTAAGAACTAAATTACCTATTCGTGCCTCACTTTGGAGATGCAATGCTAAAATGTATGGGTGAAGAAATACAGAGATTAACAGGCTGGTGGGATTTTTTCTAATCATATTAAGTTCCAATATTTCTGGGCAAGTTTTTCAAGGTTTTTGTGCCACTGAAAGTAAAATCAGCTTTAGTAGATGATTATTGTATAACTGTAGAGGATACATGTGTCAAATAGTGTATAATAGCTTATTATTTCTGTCCTCTGAAGTGTTTGTTTTATATTATAAAAAGTAAACTTGCTTGAACAAGGGCTGTGAGAGCTGTTTTTGAGTATGGTATACCAGTTGAGCTGACTTGTAATGAGTAATATTTTTTAAATGCATCAGTAGGTCCTAGACCAAACAAAACAAAACAAAACAAAACAAAACAAAACAAAAAACACCAGACCAGAATATCTTCAAATTAGGTAACTTTGCTCTCTAGAATGTTCAGTGTAATAAAGCCAAGGAAAGGTAATAGGAAAAATGTCTGATTTGAAGATTTTTTTTATGCAGTAGAGCTAAGCATTCAATATGCTCTAGCTGCTGGCTGCTATGCCTATCTATTGGCCTTCGGATATCACAGCATTGCTTGGTAAGTGGTACTTTCCTGACAGAGCTTGCCAGACTAGACTTGAAGTGAGAAGAACAAATTAATCTAGACAGCATAAAGCTTTACAAGTACCTTAGTAATTTTTGACACCTTGAGAATAATGTCATTGCTGATTAGATGAAGATGTAAAAATACAGCTAAATGAAATGATCAAAATTAAATAGGATATGATTTTTTAAACCCGAGTAGCTTTGTTGGGTTTTTCCTATTATTTAAACAATATAATACTTAAGTATTAGAACATAGCAGGGATTAGAAATAGGAAATAATAGTCTTTTCCCAATGCCAATTTCACTCTGTAGACGCAACTTCTGTATATATGTGTATATTTAAAGAGATATTTTAAAAATGAAAACTTTATTGTATTTATTTATTTAAAAATGTATTTGTATTTATTTATTTATTTATATAAAATGTATTTGTATTATGTATTTATTTAAAAATGAAAACTTTATTCTATTTCTACATTTTTAATGGATGATTTGTCATGAACTTTTTCCATAAAATACCTAGCTCTTCCTCAGGGCAGCATATAATTAGGCTTTAAGATACATTATAATGTACTTAGCCAAATCTCTCTTAAAGAATATTTAGGTTTTCTATTTTTTTTTACCTATGATAGTGCACATGTTTGTACCCAACTATTTGCTCACTTAAGTGACTATTTCGTTGGATACGTTGCTAGAAACAGAATTTTTTTAGTTGAAAAAAATGCTGTTTTCTTGGGAAGGAACCTGGATGATATCATGAGAGGTTTGTAATGAAACATAAAAGGATACAAAATCAGATTGCTCTCTGAAGGGTGAATTCATAAGACCATGACTAGATTAATGATTTATGTGTGACATCCAGGGCTTTGTGTTTTCAGTTTCAGCAAACGTATTTAAAATACCTTCTAAGTGCCAGTATTGTGCCACATGCTTTTATGTGTAATTTCTTTTTGTTGACTTAGTGTGTTTTTTTTTTTATAGATTGTGACATTCAAGCAGTCTCCTCTATTAAATAAAAAAAAAGAAGCCTTTTCACATTACCTTTGACTGACTGAAATTTGTTGCATGAAATAAAAAGAATACTTTCCAAGAGTGGTAAATGCTATGAACAAAATTAATGTAGTAATGCAGAAGGGAGTCACTGAGGGAGGGGAACTTTAGTTGGAATAATAAAGACTTCATGGAAGGGAGAACATTCAGGGAGAAACTGAATGACCAAGAGGAGCCAGCCATGAGATATACCAAGGAAATTGTTTTTGTTTGTTTGTTTCTTTGTTTCTGATAAAGGAAACTACGACTACAAAGAAACTAAGGAAGGAACAAATTTGGATTATTCATAGACTAAAATTTAATCTAGTATGCCTAGAGAGAAAGGCAGGGGCCAGACTATGGAATACCTTGGAGTTTGAATGTTAGAGAAACAAGATAGTTCAAGTTCAGTGGGAAAGCTACTGGAGAATTAAACTGGGGGCATCATAATCCGATTTATGTAATTATGTGGCTTATTTTTAAGTAAACTCTACCCCCAATATGGGCTTGAACTCACAACCCCAAGATTAAGGGTCACATTGCTCTACCTACTGAGCCAACCAGGTGCCCATATGTGGCTGATTTTAAATGTTTGGTGAAATGGCAAAGAAGGCACAGGTGGAAACAAGGAGACAAGATGGGATTATAATTGAGGTCATGCCAGTAAGAGGTGATGGTGCCTGAGAGCAATCATGAATTAAGTATATATTTTGAAGGTGAAATACAGGACTCACCGATAAATTGAATGTGGAGTGTGACACAAAGAGATAGATTGTGACCACCTTTCAGTCTAGAAGAGAAGGTTCTCAAACAGAGAAGGACTTTCAACACCTCCTGGAGAGATATAAAAGTTGGAGTCCAGAACCTACCGGGGTGGAGTCCATTACAGACCTTTTTGCTTGGTCCGGAATCTTGATAAATGGCATCCTGAGAAGATAGAGGACAGGACAAATTTAAAGATTGTAACACATTTAAAAACTGTAGATTATTTTAACAGAAATATATCAATAATTGGAATAGGTACCCCAATTAAAAGCCAATTATTTTTCAGGTGGTTATTTTTCTAAAAAAAAAAAGGCAAATAAACTCCACGAAACACTAATCAAACATATCTGATATGTTAATATCAGATAAAACTGCTATCAGGCAACATTACCAGAGACAGAAAGTGAAATGACATCATAAGAAAACATTTAATTCACCAGGAGGATCTAACAATTCTAAATTTGTGTGCACCTAGGAACATGGCTCAAAATATAGAAAGGAAAATGGGGACACCTGGGTGGCTCAGTAGGTTAAACGTCTGCCTTCAGCTTAGGTCATAATCTCAGGGTCCTGGGGTGGAGCCCCACGTCGAGCTCCCTGATCAGCAGGGAGTCTACTTCTCCCTCTTCCCCTCCCCCTGCTAGTGCTCTCTCTCTCTCTCTCTCTCTCTCTCTCTCACTCAAATAAATATAAATCTTTACAAAAAAAGAAAAAATGGTTACAAGTCATGAGCAGAAATAATTATACAATTGTAGTGATTAGGAAATTGTGGCAAATGTACTTTATTTTTTTCATAATACATGTCCTTTTCACTTATTTTTCATACCATTGTTCTGGTAAATAAAGACATCGTTATGTGGCATGCCTATATTCTGTACTTGACTCATTGCTTCTTCATAATTTTGTTTACATTGTTTTTCTATCCCTCTTTACCCAGTAAGTTAGTAGGTAGTTCTGGAGACTTGGTTTAACTCAGATTCCATTTATTTCAGACTATATTTGTTCCTGGATGGTGCTATCTACTTTTTATTGCAACTTTTCCTGAGGCATATGATTGATCAGTGGCTTCTGGTGAATAGTAGAAAATTTCAACACTTCTTGCTCAGTAATTAATATAACAATCCAACCAAAGATGGAAAATCCAGTGTATATATTTACTGCTATATCCAATACCTGCAGGAAACATTTAAGCACAAGAAATATTTTTAAGCACATATATTGTATTTACAAAAATTTACATTATTTTAGAATAAGTCTCAAGTTTCAAAAAATTAAACTTACAGAGCATGTATCCTCTGACAAGAGTTTAATTAGAGTTTAGTTAATGTAGAAATTGAGAACATAAAGGTAACAAGAAATGCCCAAATGTTTGAAAATTAGGCAGTACACTCTTGAATAGTCCATAGATATAGAAAAAAATCATAATAGAAATTAGAAAATATTTTCACTTGAATGATAATGAAACTAGCATCAGAAGTTGTGAGATGCAGCTATAGTGATGCTTATAGGAAAGAAATAGTCTTCAATGAATGTGTTTGAAGAGAAAGTCTCTTCAAATATATTTTTTATTGCAACTTTTCCTGAGGCATATGATCGATTGGTGGCTTCTGGTGAATAGAAAATTTCAGAAGTTTTAAAAAAAGAGAGAGAAAGCAGAATAAATTCAAAGAAAGTAGAAGGAAAGAAACAGTAAAGGTAAGAACTGACATTAACAAAATACAAAACAAAATAATGAACATTTGTGTAATCAACAGTTTTTTTGGAAAGATTAATAAAATTAATAAACCTCCAGTGGGAGGTAAAGGGAGAAGTAATATCAGGAATAAAAATGGGGGACCTCTAATACATCCTATAGATATAAATTTAAGGAATGTATTATGAGCTTTATGCCAATAAATAAATGCAAATAAAAAGGAAAAATTTCTATAGAAATACAGTTACTAAAAACTGACACAAAATATTCATACTAAGTATGAATGGCCCTACAGCAAAGAATGACATTCAATCTGTAAAAAAATAAATCTTCCCAAAAGGAAACCTGATGATTGGATTGTTTTGTTAATTCAATTTAAGGAAGAAGTAACAATAATCTTAAACAAATAATCTTAAAACATACAAAGTTACAACAATCCCAGCTCATTTTAGGAAGTATGCATAATCAGCCAAAGCCCAAAAAGGGAATTAAAGAAAACGAAAATTATAGGGCAGTCTCCTGTATAAGTATAGATGCAGAAATCTGAAACAGATGTTAGAGACTGATTCCAGCCAAATGTCATGCCATGTAGAGTGTATTCAGAAATTCAAAGTTGCTTAATAGTGATTGATTTTAAGTATAAAATACCACATTAACAGAATAACTGTATTTCAGTTAATGCAAAGGAGTGACAAAATTATTTCATAGTTCAAAAACTCTTAGGAAACAACATTAAGAGAGTGTCTGTAATGCATTCCACTCACCAAAAACACTGGTAGATATTATACTTAATGATTAAATGCTGAAAATTTCCTCTTTGTGTTTAAGTTACTAAGTTATGGAATAATTTGTCAGCCAACAATTGACTTATACAAGTAGGCAGTAGATAAACAGGTACTGCGGAAGAGCACATATAAATGGCCAATAAGCATTGAGAAGGAGCTCAATCTTGTTATTCATTAGAAAAAATATATGACTACAATAAGACTCTTGCCAGAATGGCTAAAATTAAAATTAACAATGCCAAGTGTTGATAAAGATATGGAGCAACTGTAATATTCCTATGATTCTAGTAGAAATGTAAAATGATACATACACTTTGATAAACAGATTGACATCAGTTAATACAACTAAAAGTATAAGTACTTTATGGATTAGGGATTTCAGTTTTAGACATATATTTAAAAAAAACATATGCATCTATATTCTATGAGACATATATAAGACTTTTCATATCAGCATGATTTATAATAGTCAAAGTGAAAACAACCAATATCCATCAATTTATAAATGGGTAAAGAGTGATATATTCAGACAATGGAATACTATACAATTATTAAAAAGAAAATTACGGTTAAAACAAGCAACATGATGAATCACATATATTGATTACACAAAAAAGACATAAATAATATATATTATTATATAGTAATATTATAAAGCTCAGAAATAGTCAAAGATAAACTATAGTATAACTTATAGTTCACCAGAAATAAAAATATTTAAAAAAAGCAAGGAATCCAAAGGTATAAAAGTCAGGATCGTGGTCACATTTATCAGAGATGGAGGAGATTGTAAGTGCCAGAGGGCAGCCAGGAGCTTTCTGGAATGCTTGGCAAAATCTTATTTCTTGGCTTGAGTGAAGGTTATATGAAGGTTTGCTATATTTATTATTACAAATATGTTTTATGCACTTCCTATAAGCATATTATATTTCACAATGAATATGTTAAGGAGACAGGCATTATGAAGAAAAAGGCTGGTTGACCAGATGGCTGTAAGTACCACCTTTTGGCATTTAAAAATTTTAAGTGTTAAAGTAGAATATCCATGCAGCAATATTGACAATCCAAATAATGAGCCCCAGAATTAGTGAGAAATGACATTTGATGGACCAGGTTGAAGTTTTGATATGCTCTGAGTAGCAACTCACATTAGCCAAAGCACCCCTTTGAGTGCTTTGCTCCTTGTTCCTGGGTGGCTTCAGCTACCTGTCCCTCAGTTTTACAGACTTGTCAACAGAAAACACAGCAGGATGCAAATCAGGAGGTCCTATACTTTATCAGTTTATTCTTATGTGCTGTTCCCATATCTCATATTTTATGACAAGAAGATTGTTTATTAATGTAATTCAAAGCCTGTTGAGTATATCTGAGGATGACTTAGAATTGCTTGTAATACTGTGTAACATGTGTCCTATTGTTACCACAAAATATTTCTGGTGAAAACAATATTTGGGGACAAATTACCCTCTGGTATTGATAATATAAAACTATCCTCTGATGAAAATATATCAGTTTGAGAAATTCTTAAAGAATAACACGGGATTTATATCATACATACAATGCAAACATATTTAGCTCTCTTCTATAAAAGGCTTGTAAGCATCCCAATTAGCTTTGCTACTTATGAACATGTGTTGGCCTTTGTGTGTTGAAGAGCCTAGTTCATTACGAGAACATTGATTCAGCTTAGTTATTTCTCTCTTTTTCTCTCAATGATATTAACAATAATCTAATTATTATCAATCATACTTACAGAAACAAAGGTTGTTTGGCAGGGGTCTCATCTGAAGAACTTTTTAAAAAGTAATGCTCCTCAATCTCTATCCTAGAGGTCTATGTAACTAAAATTTTCCCAAATGAAGCCCGGTAGTTTGAATTTTTGACAAGTTTTTCTGATAGTCTATTGAATTGCCAGATCTGAAAACCTTTAGTTTGGAAGATGTTGGAACAATCCGTCATTAAAAGAACATAACTTCCTGTCACTCTAATATGATCTGAAACGTATATATGTATGTGTGTGTGTGTGTGTGCATGTGTATAGGTATGTATACTTTCCCCTTGCTTCTCTACTGGAATATAAGATTCATGAAAACAAGTCCTCTGAGCTTACTTCAACATTACCTTTCAACATATGGAACAGAATTTAGTAACTATGTGTATGGGTTAAACCCAACCCATCCTGTGTATTTTACAAATAAAGTTTCACTGGAATACAGCATTGCCCATTAATTTACATATTATCCATAGCTACTTCATGCTATAGTAGAAGGGTTGAAGAGTTGGAGACAGAGATAGGCTTTGAAAACCTGAAATATTTACTATCTGGTCCTTTACAGAAACAGTGGCTGTTCCCTGATCTAGAATGATGGCTACAATATACTGTGTTCTCCATAATTGTTGATTATTGAATGAATGAAATAATCACTTATTAGTGTCTCTAAGCATCTCTCTTTTGCCCAGATAAGTTTCTTTTTACATGTTATTTGTAATTGTTTTATCATACTGTGGTCTGTCTTTGGAAACTTCCCTCATTGCATTATTAAGTGACTTTCATTGTCTCTTGGAGCCAGTCTGGGGTTTGGGTTATGCTAAAGTACAATGAGATATGAGAATATATGAATCAACTTAAACATACCTTCTCAGGAGCACATTAATTACATATATGAGATTTGTTCCAACTCTCTCATTCTTAGAAAAGTGGCAATAATATATCAGATTATGAGTTAAATGAGAAGCCAAGTTAATAAGGATAGAATGTGGTGTGTTAGAGTGGATAGTATTATTTATTTAACCCCCAGTTGGATTTAATGATAGGTTGTCAGCATTCAAGCATGGAAGTACACTACCTTTGAACAGATAGTTAACAGAAAGTACAGTGGACTGGTTTCTAAGTTTGTAATTCCATTAGCTATTTATAAACTTGGGCAGTGGGCTTCTTCTCCAAGTTAATATTCCTCAGTTTCTTCTTTAGTAACTCAAAAAAGCTGGGTTACTTGATGTTCATTGTTCCTTATTGTTCTATTGCTTTATAAATAATAAAACTTGAGAACAGGAATTATAGCAGAATCACTGCTTAGTGTAAGGGTTTGGTTTTAATGGTTTTCATTACTTTATAATAAAATTTAATAGTCAGAACTAACTTTGATTTTTTCTTTAAGTTACTTGTTAGTTTTTTTTTTACTAGTGCTAAAATGCATATCACGTAAAATGTACTGTCCTAACCATTTTTAAGTGTGCAATTCAGCCAAGTTAAGTATATTCACACTGCCATGCAACCAACCTCCAGAACTTTTTCATCTTTCCAAACCGAAATCCATACTGTCCAAAACAATTCAGTATTTCCCTTGCTCCCTCTGCCCCTTGCAACCATCATCTACTTTCTGTTTCTATGAACTATTTGTTCTAAGTACTTCATATCAGTAAAATCATGAGGTGTCTTTTTGCCAATGGCTTATTTTACTTAGCATAATGTCTTCAACGTTCATTTGCGTTGTGGCATGTATCAGAAATTCCTTTCTTTTTAAGCTGAATAATATTCCATGTGGGTATATACCACATTTGTTTATGCATTCATCTGTCAATAGATCCTTGGGTTGCTTCCACCTTCTGCTATTATGAAAAATGCTGGTATGAACATGTGTGTACAAATATCTCTTTGAGATCCTGCTTTCAATTCTTCTCAGTATATTATACTCAAAAAGTGGAATTGCTGGATAATATGGTATTCTATTTCTAATTTTACAAAGAACAGCCATGTCATTTTCCATAATTATTATACCACTTTGCCTTCCCAGCAACAGTACACGAAGGTTCTAATTTCTCTTGCCAATACTTGCTTTATTCTGTCTTTAAAAAAGATAGTAACCATTCTAATGGGTATGAAATCATATCTCATTGTGGTTTTGATTTGCATTTTCCTAATGAATAGTAACTGATGTTGAGCATTTTTTCATGTGTCATTGGTGCACCTTCTCCTGAATAGATGATATGTATTCAAGTCTTTTGCCCATTCTTTAAATCAAATTGTTTTCCTGTTGTTGAGTAGTAGGAATTCTTTATATATTTTGGATATTAATCCCTTATTTGATATAGAATTTGTAAATATTTTCTCCCATTCTGTTGGCTTTCTTTTCATTCTGTTGACTGTGTCCTTTAATGCACAATTTATATTTTTATGGAGTTTAATTTATTTATTTTTACTTTTATTTCCTGTGCTTTTGGTGCCATATCCAAGAAATGATTGCCAAATACAATGTCAAGAAGACTTTCCTTAATGTTTTTTTCTAAGAATTTGTATTTTTAGCTTGTATATTTAGGTTTGATACACTTTGAGTTGATTTTTATATATGCTTTATGGTTAGTATCAAACTTCATTATTTTGCATGTGGATATTTAGTTTTCCCAACATTGTTTGCTGAAAAGACTGTCCTTTGTGCCTTGCAAAATCTTGGCAATATTGTCCAAAATCAATTGACTATGTATGCAAGAGTATTTCTAGGCTCTGTATTCTATTCCGTTGGTCTATGTGTCTGACTTCATGCCAGTACCAAACTCGTTTGATTGCTGTAGCTTTATAATACATTTTGAAATCAGTAAGTTTTAGACATCAGCTTTGTCCTTCTTTTTCAACATTGTTTTGCCTATTCAGGGTCACCCATATAGTTTAATATGCACAGTTTCTTGCAATTCTATAAAATACATTTATGAATACTACAGTTAGAGGTTAAAAGAAAGAAAAAAAGGAGATCTAGATGTAAAATGTCTGATAGGAGTTTTCAGTCCATTCTTCTTTTAAGAAAACTATGATATCCTTAACCCTGGGGGGTGAGTGAAGAACACTCAAATGGCCCCTTTTGCTTGCAAATTTTGCCAGTCAGTTTTCATAATGCCTCCACAGCCGTAATATTTGTGTATAGATCTGTTTACCCTACTAAGAGTTACAGAGATGATATTGGTCTCATTGTACCTGAGGCTAGTTTTATAGCTTTTGGTTAATAGGACATTTGAAGATACCACTGTCCATCTTCATGTTTCTGTGTGGCAGGTGTTTATTGTGGGCTTGCTCTTTTGTGAAAATTTATGGAAGAAACTTGCTTTTTCCGTGACTCTTTGGGGGTGATTATTCTAAAATGTATGATAAGAGATATCCTCAGGGAACTCATTTCCCTTAAGAGGATAAAAAGGATTATATGGAGTGCTAAAAAGGCTAATACACTTCACTCAAGTACCTATCAACTTTAGGAATGTGAGGATTTGGCTCTATTTTTTTTATTGACAAATACCTGAAAAGTTATTTTGTTTTTTCTTTCTTAGAAATAAAGAGTGAATGTGAGCCGTGGGGGGGGGGGGGGGGGGGAAATGCATGCTCAGCGGGGAGCCCAAGATGGAGCTTGGTCCCATGACATTGAGATCATGAACCAAGCCAAAAGCAAAAGTGGATGCTCAACCTACTGAGCCACCCAGAAACTCTGAAACCCAATTAACTCTAAAAAGTTAATTAAAAGCCCTTTAAAAACTTTATATGTGGCTTGGATTGACAGCTAAATTGCTAATTCAAACCCTGCATGGAGTCAATAGTGTCTTCTTTCTTCCACTAGTTTTTTTTTTTTTTTTTTTTTTTTGTCTTAGCTATTTCCCATTACTGAGTCAGCAGTATTGGGATGACAAGCCAGAGTGTAAATTTCTCCAAGTCTTAATAAAAAAAGTATATTTTAGTTCCTTTGCTAATAATGTTTCAATATGGGCTGAAAAATGCTTTTTATAATGCATTTCATCCTAATTATTCATAGGACACAATTTGATTTAGAATTTTCAAATGTACTGAATATATGTACAGAATGTGAATAATGATTATATATATATATATCCCTCACTTAGGACATTCTAGCTAAATAATTATTAAATGATAGAGAGGAAATAAGAATATTTTCTTCTGTCTTCTGTTTTTAAAAACCCTACCAGAACTCATTATTCTGTGTCAGTGGATCTTTCACATATTCAAGCTTATTTTTGGTGTTCCAAGAAATCTGAAGTTCACTAACAAGGTTTTTGAAGAACACTATTGAACTGAATGTACAGGCTGTAATTGAATAGGAACAGTATGTGTCTGGAGTGTGAATGAACCAGCTGGGATACTAAGTTCTCCATGGTGTTCCTAATGCAATAATCATTTGTTTTCCAATTCTCCAGAATGAAGCAGCGCTCATGGTTGAATATAAAAATCCTAATATAAATGGACATAATGTATTACTTTGTTCAATATCATACCTTTGTTGTCTAGATCAGTTAAAATACATACACAGTGATTTCTAACAACAAACAACAATGATTTTAAAATGGAGTGTCCTTCCTTCCCTTCAGAAGCTTCAGTATGATCCTTGATATGAATTTTGTAGGCAGTCATCATTTGGAAGCATAGAGGAAAATTAATTGCAGGATGCTTACCACTATATTTGAGTCCTTTGTATCTACAATACCAGCTAATGTTATAGAGTACTCAACATGTGCAAGCACTCTGCTAAGCCCTTAGGTATACAGTCCCTTTGTATTCGCCTCTGTCTCATGAAGTAGATGTGCTTTGTATCTCCATTTTACAGAGAAGAAAGCAGAAGTCTACTAATAAGTCATGTCTCTGGGCTTCAAAGTTCATTTCGTCCTATTCCAGAGTCAAATTTTTATGATGCTTTTACTCTATTTGGGGCTCCCATACAACTATTCTTTATATTATTTAGTTCTAAGGCTTTCTGTATAATTTAACTTCCCTAATGGTTTTGAAAATTTCTCATTCAATTATGCAGCCAGTCTTTCATCTCCTCCAAAGCAATGACACCAATAACTGGAGGTAGGGAGGAGGTTGTCCTTATAATGTATAGATTTCATCATATTTATAAACACACTGGCCCGGAGGGAGTTCTGTCTTCTATGCAATATAAGTTATAAAAGATTAAATAATCACATATGTCCCAGGAGAAGTGCTGGTTGGAATGGAATCATAAACGAGATGACAATAATAGAATGAAAAGATTATATGGAGCTAAACATAATGTGCAGCTTAAGCAAGCCACATGACAGGAACACTTAGTCCTGTATGAGGAGAGAAAATGAGTTAAATATGAATTTAGGACCATATTCTGATGGAAACCAATGTCAAGATAAACCTAGTAGTTTGCCACTGACATATTTTATGTGTCCATTGTAAAATGCAAAGCCTGGAAAAAAAGCAAGTTGCTTAAAATTCCATAAGCAGAACTTGAAATAAATGAGAAAGTTATTTATTTTTATATTAAGACTTCGTTGCTTTTATTCACCTTAACTTACTTCGTGGCATTTATATATATATATAAATGCGTGTGTGTGTGTGTGTGTGTGTGTGTGTATGTGTATTTTCATGACTCATTGAAATTTCATGATTCACTGGGTAGTGGGGGCTGACCCACTGAAAATAGCAGGAAAGAAAATAAAAAGGTTTAGAAGATTCTTTTTCTAAAATACTTCTGTATATTCCTTCCTTCCTCTGTTCCTCCCCTCCTTCCTTCTCTCCCCACCCCAGACAGCTCTCGCACAAGAATTTCCTCTTGCCATAGGAAAATATGTTATTTCTTTCCCTTGGCAACTCTCCATCGTGCTCATTTTCAGGTTCACCTCCTCAGATGCTAAGATGCATTTTAAGTACAGAAAAGTTAAGAAGGTAAGAGGTACTCACCAGGGAATAAGGTTGACAGGAAGCAAAGAAAGAGTGGGCTGCTGCCTTTAGTATATCATTTAAAGGTTTGCCAAAGGCTCTATTTCATTTAAATATTTCCCCGGGTGCCTGAGGGGAATGATGTCTAATGGGAAGAGATGGATGAAGGACTCTAAAGGTGAAAAGGGAAAACAATTTGCTTAGGACCCCTCTAGAGGGGTCCTGACTAAGATAAAACAGAACTCTTCCTATTGTATCCCCAAGACAACATGGTGGATGATCAAGTCTGCAGTGGGACCTCCAGGTCTGGTAAGACTACTTCACTTGTCTGAAATATCAGAGGTCTGTTCTTGATAACAGTTTTAATTAAATAGTTGAACTTATTTCATTCAGTATGAATTCATCCCTACACAATTAGCACAGTGGCTTGGTCTGAAGTTGGTTTAATAACCAACTGGTATAATTGTGTTTCCACTAGAATTATCTCTAAATCCACATAGTTGTTCACCTGAAATTTCGCTGTAGATTTAATAATAAAGAGTGGTTATCTGTATTGATACTATGGGTTACCCTTGCTTTCTTAACCAGCTGTGCTATGAGAATATTTATACAATTTTACACTATGATAAAGAACAATACTTTAAGTGTGTTTGATTCACTAGAAACTTTAGGGATTGCTATCCTTGAGCTCTCTTGGGCTTTAACACAATTTCCTTACATCAGACCATTGGACAAGTCAAGTGTGAGAGTCAGGATTCTTGAATGCTTGCAATATTTGCTGATTTGCTGACCTATGCTAATCACCATGCATAGAGGTTTTTTTGTTTTTTTTTTTTCTTACAACAAGTTAATGTTGCCTTTGGCTTAATTAATTAAAATTTTAATTGTACTGGCTATAAGCTTCACCACTCAATGGTAATAGGGGTTTTATAATTAGTATGGGCTGAAAAAGGAGTCATGTTTCTTCATTTATTTTTCTTTCTGTTCCTATGCTCTTAGCAGTTGATATAGCCTCTGACCATCTTTGCTTTCTGAAACATTTCCTTGGGTAAGATTTCCTGTGGACTGGCTAATATGGAAGATGCTTTCACAGGGCTGCTTAGAGATATCCCTATGTGGCCCATGGGGATACTTAGTAGGTTGTGACGTCTCTGAGACTGTCTATAAAATTATATGTGGATGTGCATTTGTGAGGGAAATCTGTTCATAGGCTCATGAACTTTTAAATGGAGCCACAACTCTCTAAGTTAAGAACATGGGCTCCTTTCATAAAGGGTATATGGCAGCGGAGGAAATACTGGTAATAGCCAATGCTCTCCATGTTTAAGAGACTGTGCTACAGAATTTACAAATATTATCTAGTACATTAGGCACCACTATCATGCCCATATTGTAGGTAAGAAAAACCAATGCTTTGGAGAACTTAACGAGAGTCAAGATTCAAAGTCAGCAGGTCTGAATTCAGAGCCTGAGCTCCTTGCAACTTCACTAAACAGGGGTTCTGGAATCTGCTCTATGATCAATCTGCTATATCATCTATAGTATATCAATACCCAAAGGAATGAGACTTTTGCTCCCTTGGAGCATTGGTAAATATGAGTAAGGTGATAAGGACAAGGGGTTAGGTGGGTTGAGGTTGGGGTCTTAGTGGATGAACTCTGTATTTCTTTTCAGTTCTAGAATAGAAACAAAGCCTGCCTCCAACAGCCATTGACTGAGGCTCTTATGATCTCTGAATGCACTTGACTGTAGAGAAGTAATAGATATGAAAAGGATGTAGATGATTGATTGGAATGAGGGGGAAATGCTCAGGTTTTCCATTAGGCTTAGAGGGATAGAATGATGTAGTGAGAACAAACTGATATCTGACTGTGGATTTTAATCTTTACATTGTGTCTCACTGGCTGTATCACCCTGGGCATACCTTATAAATTCTTCTAACTTGAGTCACCTCATCTATATAATGTGGATAATAATTATAATAATCCCATGTCATGGAGTTAGTGTGAAGATTGAAAGAAATGATATATGTAAAGCATTTAGAGCCTGGCACCTAGAGAGAGTCATCTGTGCTGCTATTAGTTTTTTGGTTTTTACGTGGTTTTTTTTTTTCCTGCTATTATTACTACTACTACCATTTTTTGTTACTGTTTTGGAAATGACCGTTTAAAGTGCTTTAAAAAGGAACAGTGAATCTCATCACCAAAACAGTTTATTTGGTCTTGGCTGTGGTCTTAAAGATGTTCTAAATGTGCTAGAGAGACATGGTCCCTGCCTGAAGATGTGCATAATTTGAGATATGGAAGCCATGTGGCTTTTTAAGCTCAGGATCCCAACAAAGAGCCAGTTAGTGAAGCAGGCCCTCATTGAAAGCCTCTTAAGTAAATGGCAGTCATTTGGTTTTCGGTGTCCCATGTTGCACTTCCCCAGATTACCTGTCATTTTAGCCACAGCTCTAGTGGGTGGTGCCTTTGGGGCTCAGATTCCCTTCACGTATGGCAGCCCATGCCTCTGGTGCATTCGATTGTCTTCCTGCTTTCTGATTTATGGTTTTCTACCAACACTGAGGGAGCCCACTCAGCCTGTGGTAAGGGTAGCAAATGAGGATAGGGACTGGTAGGTAAACACTGCAGCCTTCCATCCCTCCTTATGGACAATTCTACAAAGCACTCTGTGTGCTTCTCAAAGGCCCCAGTGGATTCTCAGCAGCCCTTATGGCCTACAACAGAGACCTTCAGAACACACTCTTATAACTGACCTGCTCTTTTATTCTACTACTTTCTCTGTTCCCTTGTTCTTGTCTTGCAGAATTACTTTCACAATAAACTACTTACAAATAAGTCCTTGTCTCGGGCTCTGATTTCTAGGACCCAAACTAAGACACATATGCTGTTCTAAAACCCTAATGCCAAAGCCAGTGTCATTGTGCAAATGTCCCATAAATTCCATTTATTCTATTCACTGTCAAGCTCTCAGTGCCTAGTACACCATAGGCACTCAGCCAATCCTATTGAATGATTCAATCAATGACCAAATAAATAAATATGCTTCTTAGACCTTGATAATGAGCAGACCAGTTGTTCAATGCTCAATTTTCTTTACTAAATGCTGTACAGCAGCATGGCAACAGGTTGTCAGAGCCTTCCTTGGAGGGCTCTCATGTCTCGCCTGGTTACTTCCATGTTTATTAGTCTTGGAAAATATTCAGTTCTCCTCTGTAATCCTGAAGGAAAACAAGTGATAAAGTTGATGGTGATCTCTGTTTTCAAAAAAATATATATTTTCAAAGATAAATATGTTTTACATATCAGGAAATATTCATTGATTTTTCTGTTACAGGCCTTGCCCCTGGCTGGGATAGTAGAGAAAGATGAATTCCAAGAGGGAGCTCACAGACCAAATGCGTAGTCAACAATAACAATACATCATGAGTTGATATTTAGACACTAGGAGTTTATAATCTGAGGCACACCATGTTAGATGGGGAGTTCATTTGACTCACACACCTCACTCACTAACAATAGTGACCCAGCAGTCCTCCCAGACTGACTTGAGAATGTGGAATGCTCTTCACTGTGTGGCGTGTTCCTGTTTCACCACAGAAAAGCATTTTTTGTGAACTCTTCAGTCTGATAGGCTCATAATTTCTGGCTTTCTAAAAGGGGAATATTTGAGTGTTAGGGATTTAATCTGCAGAATCTGATGAACTGAGTGTTTTAGGATATTGGTTTAGAATAAGGATATTGTTACCTAGCCCGAAAATATAAAATGTATACAACAGGGCTTCATTGCAAGAACAATTAATATAAACTGAAAATTCATGAGTGAGCTTTATTAGCTGATTTTTATGGGATTAGACCACAAGCAAAATTCAGCAATCAGATTTCTGGAGGTCCTGAGTAGACCTGTAAACCTGGTCACTAAAGAGAAGGATGCCTTTACAGATAACCCTTTTAAAAGTCAATGAGTCTTATTTAGTGATTAATTAGAAAATATTAAGGCCATTGACAGCATATGAGGGACAGAAAATGGATAAAGGGCAGAACATTGGAATTAAACTATGTAAAAGAGGCAAAACTGAGAGGTGTTAAAGACCTCACCTAGCTGTCACAATGGCTTTTGCTTAACTTTTTGTTAGGTTTAAAACTGCTTTACTTGTAGTATAGACAACATAAACAAAGGGAAAATGGACTTGGAAGAGATGAAAGATGTCTGGATTAAGAAGAAGATAAAGAGATATTAAGTGGATCTTGAAGAATTGGGCTAATGTCTTTGGGTGGACTATGACATTGTTGCTGCTACTGCTACTGCTACTGGTGATGGTGATGATGGTGGTGGTGCTGATGTAATGATGATGGTGCTGCTAATAGTGATAGTAATGGAAGTGATGATGATGGTGGTGATTGATGATGGTGTTAACGTTGAGGGTGGTGGTGATGATCATGTTGGTGCCGCTAGTAGTGCTGATGGTGATGATGATGATGGTGCTGTTGATAGTGGTGGTGTTAATAGTGATGATGGTGGTGATTGAAGGTGGTGGTGATTGTGGTGATGATGGTGGTGATAATGATGATAGCTAGTGTTTGTGGTCCAGGTACTCTATTTTTCCTTAATGCTCATAATCACTTACTAATGTGTATAGATATGATGATGATGGTGATACAGTTATTAAAGCTGAAGAAACAGGCTTAGACAATTCACAAAAAGTAGTAGAATCAAGAACACACAAACTCAGACAGGCTGACTCCAGAGGCCAAACACTTTATTCCACATAGTCATTATGCTAATCTAACATCCTGTGTCCCAATTTAAATTCCTCAGGATCTGAGACCATCCAAATTCAATTCTAAGCAAGACCCTATATCTTACTGCTAAGATGCAATGAATAGAAAACTGTGCCCAGACTCTAAAGTTAATGGCTAAGAGGCAAAACTTTAGCCATAACTTTATCAGCCAGAAAACAATTTTATTAAGTAGACAAGCAACTCACAGAGAGACTGTGAACAAGATGATATGGTATTTTAAAGGTCAAAAACTGGTTTCTTATAGATTTAACTAAGGCAAGAATAGGCATGATTTTAGATCAGCAGCTTTATCCATAATTAGAACAGACCCCCTCCACACACATGCACCAATATCATTCCTGATCATCTACCGTGGTCTCATGATCTGTTTTCTCCATGCTTGTTCCGCACCTGTTACTATGTGGGCATGCTCCATGGAAAGGAAATCTGTGATACTTAGAGTAATATCTTGGGAATCATTTAGACATCCAGAGTTAAGTCTTTATGTCTCACTAGGATTCCAATTTTCCTCATATTGCTCAGGCTCAGTGAGTTAAGTCCAATTTGAGTACTCCCAGAAAAAAAATAATAAAGTCTTTTACTGTAACCTGACTTATAAAAAAAAAAAAAAGATAGTCTCCCTAGGTTAAGTGAAAACGTGCAGTTCTTGTGCTTTGTTACTTAAACCTTGACTTTGACATCAGAATAAATCATGCTTATCAAAACTCTGAAAAGGGTGAAGATTTTCCTTATCTTTTGGTACCCAGCATCTCCTCAGGAGGTCTTTGCTCCCTTAAAGATCCCAAATGATACGTACCACACTGTACAAAATAATAAGCAAGGACAAACATTTAATAAGGACTCCCAAAGTGCCAGGAGCTGAACTAAGTGCTTGTATTGTCCCATTTCATCCTCATAACAAACCTAAGAGTGGGTGGGGGGTTTTATTATCTGTCTAATGCAGGTGAGTTAGCCAGGGCTCAGAGAGGTTAAGTGACTTGCCTAACATAACACTGTTGGTAATTGGGAAAGCCAGAATTGAAACCCCTTGACTCTCCTGCCCTGCTCTCTGCTGCTCCTTGTGGTTAGAATTATAACAACCAACTAGCCAGTTGTGCAATGAAAAAAACACAGGGAATAAGAGGCACAGCATGGGAAATATAGTCAATGATGTTGTAATAAAGGTATATGATGACAGATGGCAGCTCTACTTGTGGTGAGCACAGCATAAACTGTAGAGAAGTTGAATCACTATGTTGTACACCTGAAACTACTGTAACATGTTAACTATATGTGATTTTTTTGTTTTTTAGTGAGCAGTTGGTATAATGGTTAGAAGTGCACAGGTAGGTTACACATTGGTTGGGTGCAGGTCACATCAGTTGGATGCAGGTCACTCAATTTCTTCAAGACCAGTTAAATAGGGATCAAAATGGCTACTTCACAGGTCTCTTCTATGGATTAGAGGAAACTGCATTTCTAAAATGTCTTACCTAAGCATCTTTTTTCTTTTTATTGTGTGATCAGTACCTTTTATTTTTGGTACCTAGGTAAGATGCTGGCTTCCTAAACTGGTAATTCTTCTCCAAAGCACTGATAATTATGTGTGCAATATATTCTCCTTGCTATAAGATTCTGAGTTTTATTTTTTTTTTAAGATTTATTATTTATTTATTTATGATAGACATAGAGGGAGGGGGAGAGAGAGAGAGAGAGAGAGAGAGAGGCAGAGACACAGGCAGAGGGAGAAGCAGGCTCCATGCACCGGGAGCCCGACGTGGGATTCGATCCTGGGTCTCCAGGATCGCACCCTGGGCCAAAGGCAGGCGCTAAATCGCTGAGCCACTCAGGGATCCCCAGTTTCTGAGTTTTAAAAGGTCTTCTAATGTTTTAGTAATAGTCTTTCAGATCTTGGTAATAGTGTTTACCAGACTGGGCTCCATGGCAGTTGCAACCAGGTGGTCCGAAAGGAAAAAAAAAAAAAAATCCTTCTTGAAACAATTTTGAGAAATAAAGTATAATATTGGCAGCTAACATACCCCTTAATCACTAAAGGCTCTGATAAGTCCTGCTATATAGACGCCTATACCTGTATTTGACTATGCAATGCTTATTTTCATATTTCTTAGAACAAATATGTTTGTCTTGGGAAACATTGGCATGGGGACTTAAGGACTTTTGCTTTATTTATTATTCATTAATCAGTTAATTTCTCACAACAGCTTTGCCAGGTAGCCAGGGCAGACATTACCCTGGGATGCATCTCTGGTTAAAGATTTGGCCTATAGCAAAGCAGCTGCATATTTAGGAAGCTGGAGCTAGAAGCAAAACTACCTAAAAGCTCTATCTTGAATTAGTTTTGAATATAACCAATTATCTTTTTAAATTATTTAATTCCAGAAATTTCAGGCACTTGAACAGCTTGCTGCTGACATTTGGGGCATTGAAGCCTTTGAGCAAAAAGTACAAGTGTTTCTTTCTCCAAGATAGCTCAAATCCTCCCATCTATTTCCATTTCTGGTTTTGCCACATTCATTTGAACCATGTAGGCCTCCACAGCAGCCTCTTAACTATTCTCCCTGTTTCTCTTGTTCCATCAAATACAAGCCACAGCAGAGCATGGTGCTCTCCCTTACAATGCTCTAAAACCTTCCCTTTGCTTAGAGCAAGACCCCGAGTTTGTATTCTGGTCTCCAAAGCTCTTCTTATTTGGCTCCTTTCCACTTCAACCTCTCCTATCTCAGTTTCTCTGTCTAGTCATAGTTTTCTTCCTCAAGCACATCAAGTTCTTTTCTGCCTCAGAGCCTTTTCATCTGTTTCTTTGGCCTAAAATGCTCTCTACACTAGATCTTTGCAGAAATGGTTCTTCTCATTCTGAATATCTCAGCCCAAATATTACCTCCCTATGAAAACTTCCCTGTCAACTGGTCTCCAGACCAGTTCTAGCCCATTTCACTGTCTTTTTCCTTCGTAACACAGTAATTTTCTTGTTCATCCACTGGTTGACTTATTTGATGTCAACCTCTCCCAATAAAAAGCAAGTTCCATGAAGGATAGAGACCTTTTTGAATTGCTCATCATTTTCTCCTTAGTATCTGCATTATGCATGGCACATAATGGGCTCTTAATAAATATTTTAGGAGAAGGCGCCTGGGTGGTGCAATTGGTTAAGCCTCCAACTCTTAGTTTCAGCTCAGATCCTGATCTCAGGCTTATGAGATCAAGCCCCACATCAGTCTCCACACTCAGCAGGGAGTCTGCTTGGGATTCTCCCTCTCTCTCTCTCTGACCCCCTTCCATGTGCTCTCTCTCTCTCTCAAGTAAATAAATCTTTTCAAAAAATCAATATTTTAGGAAATCACTGCATGTGGAATGAATGAATTGGTGAATTATGATCGTTCAAGATGATTATTTGCAACATATATGACTGGTCACACATGTGATCTTTGAAATGATCATGAGGTAGTCTTTCTTTCTTTCTTTCTTTCTTTCTTTCTTTCTTTCTTTCTTTCTTTCTTTCTTTCTTTCTTTCTTTTTCTCATCAGTGACTGTTCTGGTTCCTCTTGGGAGATCCCACATTCTCCCACATTCTGGATGATGTGTAATGTCACCTCTCTATAATCATCCCTGGACACACACTCATCCCAAAAAGGAGAGTCTGCCTCGAAGGTGACTGTCAGAACTGTTTGAGCTGGCCAATTAGTTGCCTCTGTTCTCCCTGGAGGAAGAGCGTAGGTTAATTGCCTTCACGTCTCACCCTTCTTGCATTTTTATTTTTATTTTTAGACTTCTCACCACCACCATGCGGCTGCCCTTCTTCAATCTGCTGCTGTACTTATTAGTGCTGCTCTGAGGTAGATTAAGCAAACTTTTTAGCTGTTACTGTGGGCTGTTAAATCCATAAAGAATGAATACAGTTTTCAGCTATTGAGCAGGCTGAGTTGAGTGGTTTGGGAGTCTTTCTGCATAGGCCTGGGCTGCAGAAAACCTTCAGCATTCAACCTAATGCTTTAGTATCTTTGCAGCGTTGTGGTTCCGGTTCGAGATGGAATGACAAGGGAGACATTTCTGGTGTCACTGTGGTAGGACTGGACCTTTGGAGAGAATAATATTGGGACTGAACCTCAGAATAGGAATGGAAATGTATTGAAATGACCAGAGCAATGATGATGACTAGAAAGGAAACACCGATTGATTGATTGATTGATTGATTGATTGATTGATGTAAAGGGAGAGCTAAAATGACTGTTCCTGTGGAACTGACTTCTGATTGAGTCATACAACCAAAGCCACCAATATTTACTGATTGAGTACATCTTATGAATCTGATAATATGCTAAGCTTTTAATCTATAACCTCATAGAATCTACCCAACAACCAGATGAGATTTATTTTTTTTACTCACCAAGAGAGGTACTGTGGCTTTAGAGAAGATTATACTGCTGTAAAGGAATGACTTCTAGAATGGCATGTACAAGAGGAAAAAGTAAGTATGCAAACTAGGCACTGGGGTGGAGGAGAATTTGGAGATTTCAAAAGCAAATAGAGCCAATAGTCTAAAAGTGAGTGCTTTAGAGGAAGGAGGGAGTTAAATCAGAAGATCAACACTCAAGTTGCATTCAGACTCTAAATGGAATGAGTTTCTGCAAGGACCTCTGATGTGTGTGTTTGTGTGTGTGTGTGCGTGCGTGTATGTGTAAAAAGTAATTTCTTTGCCAACTGTGATTTAAATATCTACATAACTCCTTTGTTAGCCACTATCATTTAGAGTGATACATTTAATTCTGGGTGTTTTTTCAGGTTGAGGAACAGTTGGTACTTGTTGTCAGTCAGTGTCAGTGGCCTGCTGGAATCTATCCAAAGGGTATTTTCCTATAGTTAAAGTATTGAAATTGGGTTTAGCTTAAAAAAAAAAAAATGGCATCCAAAAAGTTAGACCTTCCTTGGCTCTTCTAAAATATCTATGGTTTAAGTAAGCAACAGACTTCACTGTTTACCTGGAAAAGTTCTGGGTGTCCAGGGAGTTAAAAAAGGAGATGTAAGAGGCAAGGCCTCTAACCTCCAGGAGATTATTATCTTATTGGGAAGACAAGAGCACGAATTCTGACTCCTTTTTCTTTCTTATTTTAACACCATGGAGGTTTTAATTGGGGCCAGTTTTGACTCTGTATAACAGAAGCCCTAAATGCAAGTGGCTGGAATAAGATATAAGGTAATTTTCTTTTACATAACAGGAAACTAGGACTTAAAGAATTGTTGTTTCCAGGTATGTGAAGTTTCTTAGCCCGTGGTTTCTATCTTCTAAGCTGCTTTGTGCTTATGACTTGTCACTCGCCTTTCAGCCATCTGATGAGTGTCTAGTCATTAAGTCAAAGCTGGTGAAAAGCAAAAAGACACATGCCAGCCAAATAAGATCCTTTTAAAAAGCTTTGTGGAAAGCCCTATCCAAAGCTTTTGATTACATCTCACTGGCCACACATATCTATACAGGAGCCTGGCAAGTGCTGTTGTTTAGCTGGGCATGTTGCCACTTGTTAGTAAAGAGGCAGGGAGAATGGATTTGTCTAGTCATTGAGCGATGTCTGCCATACATCTCCGGGGTACCTAGCCCTGGCCAAACAAATCCTATCATTTCTTCTCTGATATTGTCCCAGTATTCCATGATGGGGTACATGGTTTGCATGGCTGAGGTCCTGCATTTGAATTTTGGCATTTCCTGAATTTTGGGCAGCATGGAGGAAGAAACAGAGTCTACAAGAGTCTGTAAGACCCAGGTTCAAACCGTCAGCTTGGCTATGGTATAGAAGAATAGGCTTTGGCAAGTGGCTTAACCACTCTAAAGCACTATTTTCTTGTTTGTAAACCACCATGAAATTACTCCGAGGATCAAACACAGTTATGAATATAAAGGATCTAGCCTTATGCTTGGAACATAATAGATACTTAAGAAATGTCAGTGGTATTTGTTGCATGCTCAAAGCTGGAAGCTGATTCTTGAAGGATAGACCATGTGGGCTTGCTGAATAACAGCATTTATTTATTTAAACAAGTCTTATTGAATCACAACCACTGCTTCTTTGTTCCTTTCAAAATATCAAGATTTTCTTTCCACTTTACATTTACATAACTGTAGGTATGATGACAGATGCATGTTTCATGCATATTTAGGGTATGTGTGTATATCTCATGTGCACATAAATATATTTCCTTTCATTGAAACCTGGGCTGTTATGCTGAAGTCTAAGGAACCTAAATTTACTTACTTAGTCCTTAAGTAATTTTTAATCAGCAGAGAAAAAGCCTGGACTTCAGAAAGAAGAACTGCTATATATTCCTCTGATTTGGGCCAATGCTTTTTTTCAAGAATGAGAGAAGATATAAAGATATAAAACTAAGGCAGCTCATGATGGATGTTTATTTTCTTCACAGTGGGAGAGGTCAGGCATTAGAATTCTATGGGTCTACCCAGCTATAAGTAAATCCAATACATTGAAACCTCACTTATGAGAGCAAAAGTCTTTAAACAAAGGATTTTCATTAGGGTTCTCTTAAATGTGACAGTGTCTACATGCTTTTGAAGTGTGCTTTCATTTGAATCCAAATAGCCAGGACTCAACTCTTCTGTAAAGCAAGGCATACCCACAAAAGAACAGAGCCTTTCCTGGAGACCAGCAGAATCCTGCTGTATTTAAATTAGTGGGGGCAGAAATTATGATTGCTCTGGGGCTGCTGTAGCATTTCTGCTGACAAGCTGCATGCCACTTTTCTGTAGTGACTATTCTTTACCTGGAACAGCTTCTCCATGGCAACCCCATTCATAGAGTGCATTTGTTACTTCTTTCTTTTTAAAATGAGCATGTTGGGAAGGAAATGAAATATATATGTTTTGAGTTCCTAAATGGAGAAAGAGTTTGGGGCAAAAGCAGAAGATTTTTTTTTTCTTTTTCTCAATTTGTCTTCCTTGGATGGATACAAATCAAAAAGGAGTAATTAAAAATCACCTGGTATGTTGGATTCGTTCTTCCATCAGTGAGCATCCTGATGAGCTATGGTTTGGATCAATTAATTTGTACCTCAGTTGATACTAAGTTCTGGCCCAGTGGTTTGCTGAAATTTCACAGGGTACTTTCATTCTGCTTTTCACCTGTTCATTAAGGACTGCCATCAGCCACTCAGGCCCTGAGGATTTGGCTGAGGGGAAAAATCTCATAATAGTGTTTTCAAGGATAGAAGTTTTCAAAAGAGAAGAGTGAAAGCACCAGAATGATTTTTCCACTATGTCAGGAATTTATTGTTTTCTAAACTTGTTTCTCAAGGTCTAGAAATAAGAGTCCTTTGTAGGACTCTTTCTTTTCACATGGAATATGTTAAGAGACTCCTATAAGCAGAAAGAAACAACAAAATAAACAAAAATCCTTATACAGCCACTTCAAAGGATTTCATATAAATATCTTGCTTATTTTCTTCCAAATCTTGATTTTCCATTGTTCCTTCAACTTTATGATTAAATGAAGTAGCGAATGTCCCATCAGATTACATTCAGCCAGAGAAGAGTTTGGTTTTATTTTATTTATTTTTTATTTTTTTTTAAGAGTTTGATTTTAAATCAAGAAAGCATATCCTACATTGCAGCATGTGTATAAGCAACAATAGCAATAGGACATAGGACTGTCCAATCCTGCCCAGTAGAAAGTCCACACTACAAACTCCATGGTGTACAATCAGTAGTATTAGTAATTGATCTACTGTTATTACCAATAGTTGGTTTCCATAATAATGAAGTTGCATTTAGTCAGGAACTGAATCATTGCAAATTTTTTCAGGTGCAATTAGGATAGATTTGACATTACTGGAAGTTGCTAGGACTGGTAGGATTGAAGCTCTAAATGCTATCATCCAAGGGAGAAATTCTGAATGAACCAGGATGTGAAAACTCCTCTGCTCTGTGAATTACTGCCCTAGAGTGTGGCCACATAGAATCGGGTTATATTTGTCCTATATTTTGGATTTGCACTGGTGTACCTTTAGAATTCTGGAAACCACCAATGTATTTTAATTGTTAATGAGTTCCATTGGGAAATGAATTTCTACTATGTTGTTACATCTATCATTATACATACTTATTTATGTTAACACAGGCAAACATTGACATACCAAATACCAGGTCAATTAACCTTAGAAATTAATTGTGCATTTAAATAGCAGTAAGAGGAGAAATACACACCATTGGAAATTAGAGTTGGGGATTGGTTCTGTAAAGTGAACACTGTTTCAATAATATGTGGGGATGAATAATTCCCCCTGAAACACCAAAGCAATAATGTACTGTAAGCATTGCTTTTCTCTGTAGAATTTGCCAGGAATTCAGTGGGAGACAAGTAACATTATGGGGAAATATTGATTCACAGTAAGCTCAATGAGTCTTGTTATGATAGAGACAGAGCTTGTGGTCTTTTCTCAGCTTTTTTCTTTTTTTTTAAACTAAATCTATGGAATTGCTAATTGTAATTGGGACATTTAGATTGCTTTTTTTTAAAAAAAAAAATAGGATGAACTAGAAAATTTCTTGGGCCTCAACAATTTTTTCATGACTAGGATACCCTAAAAAAAAAAAAAAAAAAGTTGCGCTCCTACAGTTATGCCAGACCTAACTTCTACATTTTGATAGTGCCTGGAATCTGGTATAGGAATCCCTCCCAATCAATAACAAGCCTCATCTTATCTCCACTCACCTCCTCTTCTATCTCAACTCATGTCCACACGGGAAACTCAACATGTAGTAAAGAGTGGTTGGCTCATCAGTGGCTGGCTCTTCTGCTTACTAGCTGTATGCGATCTTGGACATACAGCTCATGTTTTCTTATCTGCAAATGGGGAAAATAATGGTACTCAACCCGTGGGGTGATTGTCAGGCCTAAATGACGTAATGCATGTAAAATTCTAAAGAAGTCCTCCCTAAATACTAGGTGTCAACCCACACTATTTTCCTGTGGTACCTTGGACTCAGTTTCACTCTTGCATCTTAAATTGCAGTGACAAACACATAGCAGATATGAGTGAAAGCAGTCTCAGGTTCCAGCCTATCACATCATGTCTATTCACATCTTACATGAGCAGGGTAATTTGGAGATAATAGCACTTGACATTAATCATCTGAATTGATTCAAAAGATAGCAGCTGATCTGGTGCCCAGGGCTTTTCTTTGCTCATTATATAGAAAGGTGATGTGATCCTAAAGCTTTGAAGGAAGAGGACAGGGTCTTTTTCAGAGGTGGTTGAGTATGATGTTCTTTTGCTAGAATATCAAAATAAATTTCCTTTTCCAGAAACTCCTTCAGTTTAAACTACTGCCTTTTCCAGTCAAGAATCATACCCTTTCCTCTTCAGCCATTGTGAATGCTCTCCACTACTTTTGGATTGCCCATTTCTTACTTGGGGAAGGACATATATCATCCAACTCCCTCCCCACCCACCCCAACTCATGAACATGTTTTGATTGCCTGTTACTTGTGAGGCCCTGTGCTGAATTATCTTTCTGCCACTTACTAGAATTATCACCTTGGTTGTTTCTGAACCTTTCGTGCCACCATCTGAAAAATGAAGATTATAATGATATTTACCTCATGGAGTTCCATACAAAGGAATATACATGCATTAAGGTACATATTTAAAATAGTGAGGGGCATATTGAAAGTGCACAGGGGGCAGTAGCCAGTATTGCTATGATCTCTATTTTACAGAAGAGGAAATAGTGTCTGGACAGTAAGACAATTTGCATAGGGTTGTAGAGCCCATTCTGCCTACCTTTAAAATCTTAGCCTTTATTCTCTTATTGCTCTGCTTTCTAGCATCCACCCTATACAACTGTGAGTCCAAATCCTATCATCCTTAAAAGCTTTTTATTGTCAAAACCTCTTTCAGTCTAGCTGTACATAATTAACTCTCACTTAACCCTTGCTTAACTCAGTTTCATGACCCCCAATAACATAATAGGAGGGAAGGAGAGAAGTAAACCTTTTATGAAGAAAGATAACCTAGGTGATCAGCAAGTGCAGTGGATGCTTCTGTTTTTGCCTGACTAGCATCTATTTTGCCTTTTCCTGATTATTCTTCAGCCCTGTCAGTCTACCTGGTTCAGTTGTGGTGCCAACCATAGGGGAAGGCAACCAACCAGCCTGACAAAAACAAATTTAATCCTAAGCCTTTTACCAGAATGATGGGAAAGATACATTTTGGTCTCTTGGCCTTGATAGTGAGAGGATATATGTTTGGAGCTCCTGGGAGTCACCCCTGCAGAAGGCCTTGCTGACAGCAAAGCCAACATGAAAGGAAACAAAGCCAAGAGATGGAAAGACAGATTTCCTATGGCCTCTTTTGATCGGCTGGAGATCACCTGGCCTGAAGCTTTCCACGAGGCTTCTCATCTGTAATGACAGTCCATAGATGTCTTCCTGTTTCTTCTTTTAGGCGGTTTTATTTGACTTTCAATCACCTGCCATTGAAAGAAACTAGTTGGGTGATATTTATCTTCATTATGAATTATTTGCCTTCCTAGGTCACTGTTACTTTCTTGTGAGCACTTGGCATTATATGAGATTCCATCAGTTGTTCCTGAAGAATCTGAGGTCACTGACCTTACTAACTTTTGGGTTCTGTCTTTCTACCTCTAGATTAATTGACTCCCCTACATCTTGCATATCATATTGGGAAAAGGTGAAAAGTTTTCTAAGACAAGGAGAATAGAGATTATTTCCAAGACAGTCCTGTTTTATACATGAGGAAATACTAATAATTGATAGAAAATGTCTTTATATCTCATTCAAGCTTCTCAAAATCTAAAAAGGGAAGTATTATATCAATCTCCACTGCTTATGGGGACAAGTAAAGCTTGGAGAAGTTAAATAAGTTTCCCAAGGTCACACGGTTAATGGCTAGTATATATGGAATTTAAAACTAGATGATCTTATTTGCATGTGACAGAAATATGAGCTGGAACCTTGTAACCTTCTTCATGAAGGGCCACCTTTAATCCAGACCCTTATGCTTTGATGTGCAGCCCAGAGCTCTTTCCTCAATTCTGTTTCCATGGTGCATCCTGCATCTATACTTCTTGAATGTTCTTGCATTTACTGGGGGTGGGAAGTCTTTCTCCAGACCTCAGTTTCAAATGCTGCCCACCCAACCATCTGTGGCAACAGATTTGTGTGTTATCAATTAAAGTCTAAAGGAAGTTGGTGAAACCTCCTACTCTAACAGGATGGGCTAAAGCAGTTCCTGTTAAAACAGAAATGGGTTGTGTCTGTGATATTGGTAGTTGGTAGCTATCCAAGAGCACTTTAAATACACCCTGTGCCATGAATTGCTCAGCTCTGATACTCTTTAAGACTTTCTTTCAGTGGTGGCTCATTTCCAAGAAGTGGACTGCTACATAACTAAATAGGGTTGCCCTTGTGGAAAGCAATGCAACATCTACAATTTGGAGAATCTGCCCCTATGATTTTCACTTTGGGATTCACTTTGGAAATCACAGTTACTTTTTATTCTACAAAATCTTCACACATATGGATGCCATGCCCCAATTACAGTCACAAAGATTCCTTGGTTTCAACTATTCTGGAAGACTATCCGTATTTTTGAAAGGCCTCACCCAGGGAATGCCAAAATATCAAGTATACAAAATAACCTACAACTTCAAGATAGACTATCTCTAGCACATGCCCTTAATCTTATGAAAATCCATCTAGCAGTTTTTATAAAACTAAATAATTTAAATTTTTAGATAGAGATTTTCAAAACATATATTAAGCATCTACTACATGTCATTTTCTGTGGTAGATGCTGGGAGAATAGAGATTAACCATAAATGGTTTCTGCCCTCATGGAATTTTCTGTCTAATAGCTAAGCCTAGCTAGTCAGTAAAGGGTCACTCTGACTTTAAAAAAAAAAAGAAAAAAGAGCTCTACATATCCTTTATATGCCTTATGAAGAAATGTGTTTCTGAAGCATAGACCTTTAGTCCCACAATGCGTAGGTACTGTAATGAGAAATATCATGTTATCTACCTTCCCATCAACACTCTGACAGCAGTATGCAGAAAATGATTCCTTCGCCTTCTCTATTCTATAAGTTTCTCAACTTCAGCATATTCAATTTGAGGGCAGATAATTTTTTGTTCTGGGACTGTCATGCTCATTGTAGGGCGCTCAGCAGCATCCTGGGGCTCGCCATTCTAGATGCCCCTAGTAAACTCTCCGGTTTCCTTTTTTTCTTTCTTTCTTTCTTTCTTTTTTTTTTTTTTTTAGGTTTTATCTATTTATTCCTGAGAGACAGAGAGAGAGAGGCAGAGACATAGGCAGAGGGAGAAGCAGGCTCCATGCAGGGAGCCCGACATGGGACTCGATCCCGGGACTCCAGGATCACGCCCTGGGCTGAAGGCAGGCACTAAACCGCTGAGCCACCCCGGGGATCCCCTCCAGTTTCAACAAACAAAAAAGACTTCAGAAATTGTTACCATGTCCCCTGGGTGAATCGGTGGTTAGGGAGGAGGAAGGGTAAAACACTTTCAGCTGAGAACCAAAACCAACAGAAGGTATGTAAAAGTGGGGAGATGTTTTCAAGTGTTGATCCACAGAAATACCTGTTTTCCAATATTCCCTAAAACAGAATGAACTTATTCAATCGTGGTCCATATTAATGGAGAAAGGGGAGTCATTCCTGGAGACGGAGGAGTGAACTAACTGACCTCTCAAAATCCCTGCTGACCCTAGAATTCTAGGACAGTGTTCATCTATGACCTGGCCTGATGCCTCTCTTTCCCTGTCCCTTTGCCTGTACTAATGATAGTGCTTGTTAAGCAGCCCCACTATCCACCATGCCCTTTATGTCAGCAGGGAGCCTGGAGGAGACTTTCTTTTCTTTCTTTCTATTTTTTTTTTTTTCTGAGAAAACTTGGCAGAAACATTTTTTTTTTTTTAAAGAGAGAGGGAAAAAAATCAAATTTAAGGATTGTAGAAAAATAACTTTCTGTACTCTTAGGTACCAGAATCAACCATTTGTTAGAATCAAGCGTCTGCTAAAGTGTGAAAAATTGTTGGAAGGCATTTTCTAAATTTTGTTATTGTTGTTTTATCAATTCATTTTTGTGAGCCCTCTCATTTGCTGTCTATTGGCTGTCCAGGCCAGGCTGGCCAACTGAGAAGTGTACCTACCAACTTTTATTCGTAAGGTCCTGACATTTACCTGATGATTGGAAGGTGGCTATGCTACAGTGAAAGGAGCTCAGGCTTTGAAATTGTTAAGACCTCGTTTTGAATCTTACCACTATCACTTCTAGGCATCAAGATCTCAGGAAAAGTTCTTGAATTTCTGGGACTTACCTTGTCCCTAAACATGTAGGTGGTAAAACTCTCCACTGGACTACCATGAGGATAAAACAAGAGAGTAGCTATTTGCAGACTGTATAATGCCTCTGGAAATTATGTGTTACTATGATCAGACATTGTAATCATGTAGCAAGTCATTGTCTACATGGGCAGTGTTCCTAATTTCAAATTGGGCAAAACTAGCCCATGTCCCCTAAGAACACATTTTAGCCATACTTTTTATATTAATCTCTCCTTTCATGTATGATCCCTGAACTCTCCTGTAATTTCCCAACTCAGTAGTCTACCCTAGAGATTTTTTTTAAACCCCATTTTACTGTAGTAAGAGCATGGTCTTGGAATTAGATCTAGAGTCCAATCCTAATGCTGTTATTTTCAACTCCTTGACCTTGAGCATGATATTTTTTATAAACCCATAGCAACCTCTATTTCATCAAAAAATGAGGATAATAATAGATTATATCTTAGAGTGTTGTCATATTGGTAATGTAAAATAATGACTGTAAAGTGACATCAAGTTGCTAGACCCCATTAAGTTCTCAAAAAGTATTAACTGGTATTGATGAGCTTGAATCAATTAGAGCTCTTTGACAGAGTTGATGTATGAAGTCTCTGTATTGGACATGGTATGGTGTCAGTTTTGAAAATATTTCTTTAGTTGACACAACCCAAAGGGACAGCATCTCCTCTATGTTCTTCATGACTGATGCCTCCTGGGGGTATACAGCCGCAGTCTGAGCTTTCCCTGTCTGCAAGAAGACCCACTGTTGACAGACTGGTGAAGTTTTCCGCCACACCAGAATGATGCAACCCAGAAAGGGATTGGGAAAAATAGTGGAATAGACCAAGACTTCTTAAGTTTTAATGTGCATATGACTCCCCTGCGAGTATTGTAAAAAAAAAAAAAAATGCAGATTCTCTTTCTTTAGGTCTGGGATGGGCCCTGTGAGTCTGTCTTTTCTTTCTTTTCTTTTTCTTTCTTTCTTTCTTTCTTTCTTTCTTTCTTTCTTTCTTGCTTTCTTGCTTTCTTGCTTTCTTGCTTTCTTGCTTCCTTCCTTCCTTCCTTCCTTTCTTTTTGTTCTTTCTTTCTTCTTTCTTTCTTTCTTTCTTTCTTTCTTTCTTTCTTTCTTTTTTTCTTTCTCTTTCTTTCTTTCTCTTTCTTTCTTTCTTTCGTTCTTTCTTTTTTTCTTTAAGATTTTATTTATCTGAGAGAGAGTGAGAGCAAGAGGGATCACAGAGAGGAAGAGGGAGAAGAAGACTCATCTGCTGAGCAGGGAGACCGATGCAGGGCTCCATCCCAGGACCCTGAGACTATGACCTGAGCTGAAGGCAGACACTTCACCAACTGAGCCACCCAGGACCCTGAGATTCTGCATTTCTAACAAGCTCCCCAGGATGCAGCCAAGGCTAGTGCAGGGACCACACTGTGCAGCGAGGCTTTCAACTAGGAAGTTTGTCTTAATAAAATCTTTCTTTAAATGCAGTCCTTTTCCTTCGTAGGTGCCTATGGCTCCTGCTAGATTCACTTCTCTCTCAGAATTCATTAGATCAGTGTGAAATAAGTGTCCTAGGAAACGTTCAACACCGAAAGCATTCTGGAGTAAGATAAATTAGCTAAACACGATCAACTATAGCTCCCCATCTTGGAGAGCCACATGACGTGTGAATGCATTAAAAATCCTGAGAAACCCTACTGTAAGAACAAACAACCAACTTTTACATGGTTAAATATAGAATTTCCCTTACCTATTTTCCAAGTGTCTTTAGATCAGATCAGTTACATCAGAAACTTGGGAGTACAACCTGAGCATCAATAGTTTTTAAACTCTCTCCAGGAGATTTTGATGTAGAGTGGACACTTGGACAGCAGTGTAGGAGGAAGGAAATTCTGCTCACAGGGCACACTTGGCCACAAAGTCAGCAGTGGAAATAGTCCATCACTTTGTGATCAGATACTACACATGGTCATTCCTGAAGTTTTAGGCCTACATTCATATAATAGATTTCCTGTTGAAACAGACCTTATGTGGCTTAAATCAGGCTAGGAACATGGGGACACTGGAGCTGACACACTGGGTGGGGATAGAGCACAAGGTCTTTTAAACACTCCCCAAATGCCTCCCTGCTATTGAATGCATGTCTGTAGATACATTCTGTGTCTGTGTCTACTTCGGTTCAGACCTAAGAATTTCCTGGCAGCCCTTGAAATATTTGAGAGAGAAATGTTTTTCACAGCCACATTGGACATAAGTTCCACTGCTGGCTCTCTTTTTCCACTTAAAGATAGACTATTAGCAAAGACAGTGAGCTCCTCTGGGTGTCGTGTTCCTTGGGTATCAAATGGGGCTCGCACCTGCACGACACCTGTTGTGCAAATTAAATGTGAACTTGTGGAGATAAAACGCTTGGTAAACTATTATACCAACTGCAGATAAAAGATTACAAAATATTCTTACTGTGAAAGAAAAATGTCATCTCCCTTTCTGAGAATTAGGTAAACTGTTTGGTATCTTTGATTATGTGCCGCAGAAATCCATTTGGGGAAAAGCAGGACTCGGCACTTTTGCCGGTCTTCTTGTATTTGACTTCTGCTGAGTGCCTGGGTGCAAATTGGCTCTCTGCGGAAGAGTCAGGAGCAACTTTATTATCTGGTATGTCTAAATAATCGCTACAAAGCAATTTGCTAATCTTCCTTCTCTTATAGATTACTTATTATTTCTGATGAACGGATCATCCCCAAAGATGGCCCCATATTGTGCTACAAATTTACTCAACTGATAAAAATATGACCTTTTTATGACCATTTGAAGTAACACTGCAGTCTGTACCTTGCTGGAAGCCTAACGTACTTAATCTCCCTCCTCCATGTTGTTGCAACGAGCATTTTCTACCTGCTGGGTTCCTCGTTAATGGGCAATAAACTTCGACACAAGTTCAGATGAGTTTGTCTAAGAAATTTTATGTGGTCATTACTGTGTATTTGCATTGTCCTATCTTCCTAAATTTCAGAGATAGGAACCCACACCAAGGCAGACCCACGACTTCTCATGTGTGAAATGATGGGTACCTGAGAAAGTTGGTTCTGGGGAATGTTACAGAGATTTCAGATAAGCATTTGGTCTGTATCCCTGTAGCCTGACAGCTAGGTCTCCATCACATCTCCTGCTGCGTCCCTCCCAACTCTGGTAGCCTTTAAAGCAGCCTCCTTATTCATCCTCAGCAAGTGGCAGAGAATTCCGTGTGCCTTCTGGGTAGCCCTCTTCGGGGAGGAAGAGCTAGAGCAATGCACAGGACATCTCTTTATAGGAAGGGTTTTTATCAAGATTACATTTATTTGAGTCCAAGATGCCTTGTAAAAATCTCATCCTCAATAGCATCTGAACCCGAATATCCAAATGAGAAAAAAAAAATTCTTCTAAGCAAGTGAAAAGCCCAAGATGGGACTTTTTACACAAAATATATTTTAAAATTAGCAATATTAATTACTTTTATCCATTCGAGGTCAAGTTGCTGTTATGACTATGTCTACTACTGGCTTGAATGTTGTGCGTTCATGTGTATCTGGAAGTAAACTAGGCATTTTCACATGCATTATCTCATTGTCCTACCAACCTTGTGTGATAAGTGATGTTTTCAACTCCATTTTATGGTTCCGGAAACTGGGGCTTGGAGAAATTAATAATTAAGCATTCACTAAGCTCTTCATGCCAGCCATTACTCTATGCACTATACATATATTAACTCAATCTTTTATTTTTACTTCTATTTGCATTTATTTCATGCAGAATTTACTCTGGGGCCATATGTTTATGTTTCTTCAATTTCTTCTGGGATATCTCTTTCTTCTGTGCAACCTCCTCTTCTGGTTTAGGAACAATCTGCTCTTTTTCAGTAAGGATCATCTCAGTGTGGCTGGAAGAGCTCATGTCTGGGTGAGTCTGACCATGAGCCCTGTAATTTCCACACTGCATCTTGGAGGCCTTGTGTACCTGGATGTGATCAATGACCAGAGAATCTCACATCTAAACTTTTCAGTTCAGGGGTGCCTCAGTGGCTCATTGGCTTAAGCATCCGACTTGATTTTGGATCAGGTCCTGAGATTGAGCCCTGCCCTCCACAGCTCAGCAAGGAGTCTGCTTGGGATTCTCTCTCTCCCTTTTGCTCTGCCTTCCCCCCTCCCCCCCCCCCCCCCCAGTTTTCTCTTTCTCTCAATAGATAGATAGATAAACTCTTTAAACCCTTAAGTTCAACATTACTGTCTGCATTTTTAAGCATGTGCAATAAAAAATTTAGCACTCTTTTGGGGCCATCCACCCTGCATCCAGTCCCACTGTTTCGCTTGAGCACACCTACCAACTCCACCATTGAGCAACAGAATGGTATTCATTGTTTCTGCAAAGTGACATCCTTCAGATACTTGGTGGCTTTTCAAACATGCATATCCCCGATGGCCTGGGCAGTTTCATGATTTGTGTTCTTAAAGTGAACACGAAGATTTGAACCCCTTGATTTTCATGATTTTGTAGGGTTTTCTGGGTTAAGTGAATAGCAAACTATTTTCAGGGATCACCTCAGGTCACCTATGGGAAGTGCTATGTTTACTCAATCTTAATGAACTCAATTAAACAGAATGACTTTGTGAGGTTGGCACTTTTGTTATCCCATTAGTGGATGAAGAAACTGAGGCAGTGTTTCTAAAAACTTAGCTCCTGTTTCTAGATTTAGGTAGCAGTGTCAAAATTGGACTCAAAGCTTGTGTGTAAGCACACTTCCTTATTAACAGGGAGCCAGCAGTTGGAGACATGACAGGTAGAACTGGCGGCTAGGTTGTCTGCAATACCTTGGTTCTTTACCCTGATGTCCAGCTCCACCGAAAAACTGTAATTTATTTCACTTGCGATGCTATTTAAAAATGAAGCAAAATCTCTAGTGCTGAGAGGCAAATGCTGTAATCATCTGCATGACTTGATTCTCTATTCCAGTAATATGAAAATTGTCAATTATGGATGAATTATGGATGCTACAGATACCTGTAATTTGTGGCTGCAGTTTTGTAAACACGTGCAGCTGCCTTTAATTTTATTTTACCAGTCGTGTAATTCATTAACACACACCTGTAGTTACCTAAGATACAGAAACTAATGAAGCCGGGTTCCAGTTTCCACTGTTTATGTTTTGTATACCTCTCTGTTTAATTACCACACTCAGAGTTGAGAAATTGGTTAAAAACAGATGCATCACAAGAAGGAGCCTAGTGATTATCCTTTAAGGATGTACTCGAATTCCCACCTCAGCCATTGACTTAAATCATTGCTTTATCAGCTGAAACCCAGGCATTTTAGAAAAGGGAAAAAATTGTAGAATTGATTTTTCTGCAACTGTTATGGCAGGATAGTCTGATCATTAAAACATGGATTTTGGAGATAGCCAGTGGAGATGCTTCAAATCAGAGCCTTGGTTGGTACTGGTGGATACTTGTTGCTCCACCATGTTCTTGGGCAAAGGCCAACCAAGTCCTCACCTGTGAAATGAGGGCGTGCAATATTGGCTGATGAGAAGTACTTGTTTTAAACCTTCCTCTTGTTTTGTTTTTTGCCCCCAGTGTATTAAATTTGATAGGTTAAAAAAAATTGATAGGTTGAGTTGTATATGATTTTTACTTCTCCTCACTGTCACATTTGTGGAAATTTCAAATGTTTTGTATGTTTTTTTTTTTTTTCTGCAAAAACATCCTCATCTTGCCAGGTTTTTTTTGTTTTTTGTTTTTTGTTTTTTTTAATCAGGATCTCCAGTGAGACAGCAGTAGTAATAATAATAGTACAATAAATAAAAATAATAATGGCTACATTTTAGAACATAGATCATTCGTCAAGAATTCTACTAGACGTTTTATGGCAGTTATTTCATTGGGCCCTCAACATAATCAAAAAAGATTGGTTTCATTTTTTCTCAACTTATACACTAGGAACAAAAGTTCAGTGACTCACGACATGATGGCTCATCTAATAAATAGGGTCCCTGTAATTTAAACCCAGGATAGTTGGCCCTTCTTCAAAGCCTGTCCTCCACATCAGGATGCCATACAGACTTATACCTTATATGGATATCCTCTGTATTTCTTCTGCCATGTTCACTACTAACATCTCTCCTTCTATAGCTATACCTGTTATACGAGGTACAAAATGTTTTGTGATGCTCTACTAGTTCCATTGCCTTACTCAGGCCTGTGTTTGGGTAGTTGTTATTTAAGGTACAAAATACCTTTCAGTGTGGAGACTAAAGCTATATTGGCAAACTTAATGTCCTTAGTGGTTTTTGGCAAGATAATAGGTAGGAGAGACATTTTTTTTTTTCCATTTTCTTGGTAGTTTCCTGCTCTTTTGTACACCAGAACATTTATCAAGCTGAAAATTAGAACCTGCTTCCACTTTTCCACACCAAAATTCATATGCCCTATGTCTCATTACTACAAGGTCTTATATGCTGTTGGATTCTAAGTAGTAATAAATGGTTTATCTGAGAAGCCAATCCATGTAAATGAATTACCAACAGATACCATTTATAGGAGCCTTACTGATATGATAGACTCTGAGCTAAATTCTTTACAAACATTATCTTTCAAAACCCTCTATGTTGGCTTTATTATCTTCATTTGTAAATTAGGAAGCTGAAGCTAAGGAAGCGTTAGCCATTGTCCAAGTATAGTTGGTAGGCAGCAAAAACAGGATTTGAAATTCATTTGTATATTATTTTAATCCCTCAGTTCTGATCCAGTTGTCATAGTAATATTTCTTAAAATGTATCAGAACCTGTATCAGAATCATCTAGGCTGCTGGTTGAAAATGCTGAATTGTGGAATGTTTGAAAGACTTCCTAAAACAGAATCTAACCATACATGGCTTAGGAATCCATATTTTTAAAAATGTTCCCAAATCTCCCTGGAATTCATATAAATTTTACACAAGTAAAAAAATCATACATTTTGGAAGTTCCTTTAAGAAGTAACTGCTACTACAGTTACACAGGTACAAGTTAGTGAGACAATTTTGGACGACCAAAAGTAAATCACTGAATACTACATCTGTGAAAATCTGACCCTGATGCTATTGCTTTAATTCAGTCTCATGATTTTAGACTTGATTTTAGAGAAATCTAGTTCAAATAGGATGAAGCATAAAAGGGGATTCATTTGATTATGTGCAATACAGTTAGATCCAGGTACTTAAAAACAATCACCATGAATCCCCTTCTCTCCATGTTTTGAGGCTCCTCTCCTCGTTTTGGCTTTATTCTATTAGCCACTTCCAAGTGGTGATGAGGTGGCCCCCATCACCTGCAGGCTTATATATTCTACCAGGTTAGAACTTCTAGTGGGAGTAATACATCTTTGAATATAATCCCTCCAAAACCCTACGAATTGGGTACAGATACTACCATAACCTCCCTAAACCAAACAGAAGCTAGGAGGATGGCAGGCTCCCCAGATTTGGTCAAAATGGGTCCTTTCCACAGTCCTGAACCTGAGAAGAAGAGGCAGGGAGAGGGGGAATCAGCCACTCATGAACCCCATGAACTGAGAGTGAAGGAGGATTGGTTCTTAAAGGAACATTGGGTCTTGATACTACAGGAAAGAGGAATAAGTGGTGAGACAGAAAATCTATGGATATCCTTCTCACCCCTAAATGGATAAAATGAGCTATACTCTAGTCACAGCTCAGCTGTCATTTCCTCCCAGGTGATTAGATGTAGCATAATTTTCTTAGCAAATATTTTTAAATGTCACCAAATCTAGCGTGATCCAGTGCTCAAGTATGTCTCTATACAGATCAATAGTGAACTATTCACATCAAAATCAATTAACATTCTAATGAATTTATCTCCCAGGTGCTTCAAATCACTGAAATGGATAAAGTGGTTTATTACAGGTCACAGGACACTTTCAAGGACCAATTAGAAACCACTGCAGGTTGGGGAGAACAGGAGGGTCGTGACAAGAAACTGAAAAAGTGGGAAGATAGAGGCTGGAGAGAATGAAAACTTTGTTGGGAAAGCTGAAAGATACAGATAGAAATGAGGATTTTTTAAGATATAATTTGAAAATCTTGTTTACAGCTTTGATGGTTTTTGAAACTGAGCTCTCAAAGACAAGTTTGTTTTGCTTGTTCATATTCTATTTATTTTAAGCCTCCAGGTATTAGCATCATTCATATTTGCAGTGAGGACCTCATGGAGGTGGTTAAGAGTCAGATGGTGGTTTGACCAATCTGTGGGTGAGATCAATTCTCATGGTGAGATGGCTAAGGGACAGTCACTCCAACCGTGGCATGCTTCTTGAGGAACCCTGTCATATGAATTTTGAGTTACTTAGCAGAACAACCCATGGTGTAAAGTATTTGCCTTTTAGTAACTCCTTTTGCCCACCTACTACCTAGGTTGCTACATGAGAATTCTGGCTTTTTGTAGCAGTAAAGCCATGCACGAATTCAGGTATGAGTTGCATTATATTCTTTGTCTCAAATCATGAAATCTCTTTTTCTATCCTCCGCCTATTAGAGCTGATGAAAAACTCTATGTCAAGCATTTTATTAATGAGAGTAATTAATATTAGCCATTCTAATAAACAGCATTCAATTCTTAGTGGGTTAATATCATATAAATTTATTTCTCAGTCTTTTCATATTCTGATTACATATTTGGCAAATGACTTCTCATGTGGTGGTTCAGGGATCCTGTATCCTTCCATCCGTTCTCAGATTCCCCTACTGTGTCCTATGCATGGGGTCAGCAAAGAGAAAGACCATGACGCATCACCTGAAGGATTTTAGAGGCCTAGGAGCTGTGTACATCATGTCTGCTCATTTTCCATTGGCTAGACTGAGCTGCAAAGGATCCACTATAACTGTAAGGAAGGCTAGTGAAGGTCATTTCCCTGTGTGTCCAAGAAAAAGAAATAGATTTTATGGTACTCAGCCACTTCCTACTATATAATCTTTACTGGGGCCTCCTTTTGCTTCTAGATTATAGTAAAATCTAAGTAACTGATTGCAAAATGGGGCTCCATTAGCTTATTATGATTGCAGCTACCAACCTTCCCATCCTCTTACCCAAACTCTTGCCATTTCTTTGAGGTTCATGTTTTTCCTCTCACATGCCCATATGGGGAAATATGGAAATCCTGATGTCCTGGGTTCATCTCTCTCAGGGGAGTGTATACCTATCTACCCAATGTTCTCACTAGCATTCGAGGCTTTGCCAGAGAACACATACAGATTTCCATACAAAAGTCTGGAGACAAAAAAAAAAAAAAAGTCTGGAGACTTGCAGACATCCTTTCTTTTTTCTGGTCTGGGGGTGGTTCTCCTCTCTCTCGCCTTGGACTTATGCCATTCTCATATAACTTCTCTTCACCAGCCTTCATCTTCCTCCTCTCCCCATATTAGCTCTCCAATGCACTTGGGACATTTAGTTTCACTTACATTTTCAGCCCTATTAAGATTCTGAAGCAAGAAGCATGGAAGTGATTGGCTACCACTGTGGAATGAAGATAGGGGAAAATACCAAGTGAAAAAATATAAATTAGGGGCATCTGGGTGGCTCAGTGGTTGAGCACCTGCCTTTGGCTCAGGTGGTGATCCCAGGTCCTGGGATCAAGTAAGTACCACATCAGTCTCCCCTCGGGGAGCCTGCTTCTCCCTCTGCCTCCTTCTGTGTGTCTCTCATGAATAAATAAATAAAATCTTTAAAAAAGAAAAAATATATAAATTATAATTCCACTAAATGATTTTTGCCATAAATACATGTTAAAATGTCTTGCTATATTGTTCATCAGAGCCATGCCTTATTGCATTTAATCATCAAAGCAACCCATGAAATAGATGACATTTCTCTTTATTTGAAGATGTGGAAACTGAGATTTGAAGAAGCTACATTATTATGCTACTGGTTCCCAGACACGCATTTCATTAGGTATAGCACATGACAAGAGCACAGACTCCAAATGCTGAGTCTTTAACAACTATAGCACACTATAGGGGAGCTCTGTGATAGAGCCTCAGTCGAAGCTTAGCCAGTCTCCTGAACTTTGTCAAGGTTAGCAGACAGTGGTAGCACATTAGCATTTATCAAGGATCAACTTTGTGCCATGGACAGTGCATCAATCAATTCATATATTCTGTTTTGCTTCCTTTCTTCAGTGTTAATATGATCCCCATTTTACAGATGAGGACATGGAGGTAGAGATTGTCACTTGTCCTATTAATTAAGGTTGGAGCCAGAACTCAAACCCTCATCCCCACAGTCCCATTGTCCACTATCTACCACACTGTCCTGTACCTCACTGAAGACCCATCACACCATGACCCCAGGAGGAGGTCCCCTCCCTCGTGAGCCAGGAGAGGGATAGCCACACTTTTCAGTCTTAGGCCGCAACTTAGAAATTAACAAATTCTTTCATTAATAATGGGTAAATAGGACAAGTTGGCCATGCACACGATACATGAGGATTAAATATGATCCAAACCTGAAGAAAATACTTACAGGAACCTTATTCATAGCTACCTTTCTTTATTTGCTGCAATCCACCACATCCCAGTTTCATGAAATGATGATGGGGGGTTATTAAGCTTGAACAACTTAAAGTTATATAATTAACTGCAGTCAGCTTCAGATACAATTACTAATTGATCCAAGCCTGCCAGCCTAGCACCTGGCAGCAGTCAGGAACACAAAAGCGATGGCAGGCAGGTAGTTGCAATAGTTTTTTTTTTTTTTTCCCCTGCTAAGTACTTGTTTGGTCTAAACCCCAGGGTCAAGCAGGCTGCATTTGGGCCAAGACTATCATTTCAAATGCTGAGTTCTTTTGAAGGAACTAAGCTGTGGTGGAATAAGGTAGTAGCTGAGGATGGGGTGCATAAAGCTCAAGCACCGGACTGGTGTTACACAGAATCAAAGAAGAACATCCGGGATCCTCAGATGAAGTCTCGAGAAAGGGAAAGACTGTCAGACCAGCAGCCATGTATCTTTGAGGTTTTTGACTGTCTGGCTCGCTCTTTCTAACCAGAGTTTCTGGCAAGCAAGGAGCAAGATCCAAAGGTAGGCATGCATTCTGCATTTATAAACAATGTCCAATGGTCATAATCACTGGATTTGAAATCAGATGGAGTGTCTTGTTTGCTTGCTTGCTTGCTTGCTTGTTTATTTTCCTCTGGATTTCTTATTGTGAGGTTTCAGGAAATTTACGTGATTTTCTAGGCCTCAGTTTCCTTATCTGCAAAATGGATAATATGACTGTCATGTCCACCAAATGAGAAAATGCGTAAACATTGTTTATTACAGTTATTACAGTCTGCTGTACACTGAGTTGATTCATTAATGTTAGCTTGTTTTATCTGTATTGCATCCAAAAGAGAAAACAGTTCAGTACATTTTGAATCAGAATGACTGACAATGAATAAGCTTTGAATTGATAAACATTATCCTCATTTTCATTTCTATAATAATAGTAGCTATAATCTTTTGAGTGTGAATAATGTGCCAGGGAAAACATTACATCTAGTGCTAGCTTTGATTTATGTCCTCCTTCACCTCGAGATAGATACTAACCCATTTTATGGATGAAAAACTGAGGCACAAAGAGATTATGTGACTTTCCGGAGATTTATGCCTATTTTAGCTAGTAAGTGAGGAAGATGAGTTAGAACTCAAATATACAATTCTATCACCATTAACAACTGTTTTTTTCTGGCTTTATAAACCCTGAGGGAAATGTTCTCAGGTTCTTTTTTACAATGTTAACAAACTTTTATGTTGCAGTGTTAGGTTAGCCTCGCCTTTGCATTTTAACTCAACTTTATCTCAGAAGCAATCAGTATGGTATGGAAAACATGCACTCAAAGCATATTCAGAAAGGGCCTGGGAAAGCTATTATTTGTTCATTACATTTATCTTGCTGGCTTTTTTCTATTTTTGTTTGTGGTCTTTGCGCTTTAAAACCTCTTCTTGAGCATCCTGTCAAAACCATGCAGAGGTCAGTGGCAGGTAGGAAACTTTCCTAGGTCCATGATCTTAAGTGAGAAAGTAGAACATTGTCAAGAGGTATTAAAAATAACTGCAATAATAATGTTCACTTTCGCAAAAACATCTGATAAACCTTTTTTTTTTTTTTTTTTAAACTAATTTCTGCCAACTGCGATAGAGTGGAGGGGAAAAGTCTGGCTTAGAAGGCGCCCTAACGGGAGAAAAATATAGTTTGTTTATTATAAAACAGTTTCGAGTCCTTTGGGACCTTTTTTCCAATCAATGGAAATGACAAAGAAATCCTATGGTCTCATCTCCCAGGTTTTATGTTTCCCATTTATTTAACCAAGATAATAAAAACTCTTATGTGCTCTCTTTAGTCATTTCCAAATAGAGCTGGTATTTTTAGTTTATCTCCTCTTTAGAATACCTCTGGCTGCAAATTTCATTTTAGAGCTGTCTTTAGCATCAGCCACTGCTAGGTGGATAGCTGGGCATTACCTTTGGTTTCCTTATTAACAAAAATAAGGCTCTTTAGTTTGAAAGTCGTGGCTTATAATCATGAAGAATTGTGTTTTTGGCTTACAGAGAGCCACTGAGAGCCAGGCAGCTTTCACATTGGGTCTCTCCACCGTGAGATCCATTCTCTCCACCTTAGACTTAACAAGTTCCAGAGATCAATCAATACCTTTCAGTGAGAATCAGCTGAAATTGAAATCTGTGATGAACCTTCCCCGAACCCCTCTTAAAAATCTGCCCCGAAGAACCACCTGAATATCGAAATCTCAGACAAACAGCTTTGCTGAATCTTTAGTCTCCTGACAGCCCGAGATTGACAGGAAATAGGCTTCAGGTTTCAGTGAATCTTTACATTGGCATGCGTCCTCCTGAAGCCACTCTGCAGCAGTTGCCAGCTCAGAAGTGCCTGCCCACTTTACTGTGTGATCCAAGAGGCTGGCTTCCCAGCATTCCATGGGAGTCCCTACTTTTTATTGCTAACTCTGCGGTCATTGAACGTGTAATGTATACAGTATAGTGGTATGGCATCTTATGCTAGGGTTGATTTCAAATTCCACCTGTAACACTGTGTAAATCATATAAATAGCTCATCAGGATGATGCAAATTTATCTTCAGTGAATCTTGACGATATGGATACTAGATACTTTGTGGCCATAATTATGCCAGTTGGAAATGGCTATGAGGGCTCATCAATCAGAAAGTCCTACCCAGCCGAGTTTTCAGGATTGAAGTTTGTTTACTCTTTTCTTCCATTCAGTATATGATGAGGTCATTGGCTTGCATAAATGGTCATGTTGTGTGAAAACTGTAGTGTTTAACCCTGGACTCGTACGCTGTGATGAGATAACTTACATTTGAGACAACCTCCAGGATTTACAATCACATTAAATTATTCTTTTCCTTTTCCTCTTCCATTTGCACACTCATTTTTTTCTTTTTCTTTTTCTTTTCTTTTTCCAAAATAAGCACTGTTGATTTTATATAATTTAAATAAATATGCTAAAACTGCACGTATGGAATTTGTATCAGGACAGGGCATTTTGCATATAGAGAGGTAAGGAGAGAATCCTGCAGTTACTGGAATGGGGAATACCTGCACCTGCCGAAATCAGCCAAGCCAAATGGTGACTGAAGGAACCAAACACCGGGAAAGGGCTTTACTTTTTGGTTCAATCACCTATTCATTCAACGAGCAATTACTGAGTGCATCCCATACAAAAAGCATTATTCAGTTTATTAGGAACAGAGATGAGACAGATACAGACTGGTACGAAAGAGCTCCCAGTCTTGTCTGCAGGAGGAAAGGGGTGGTAGACAGCGTGGAAGTCACATGACTAGAAGGAATCTGGAGCAGGACTAAATAGAGGATGAGAGTAGGCAGCCTGGGGGTGTTGGAAGAGCCCCTTGAGACCAGTGTGGTTTTAATCCTCTAGGGTAGAAGTCAGCCAACAACAGCCCTGGAGACCATATCTGGCCCACCACTTGTTCTTGTAAATAAAGATTTATTGGCACACAGCCACACTCATTTGCATAAGTGTTGCCTTTGAGCAGCTGCTTTTACAGAAGAGCTGAAGAGTCGCTGCAGAGGTCAGATAGCCCATAGGACAGAAATTCTTTACAATTTGGACTTTTATAAAAAATGTTTCTTAATCACTGATCTGGAGGTAACAGATATCTCACATTACTTTTGATTGATAAAGTAGCTGAAGAAAGAGCCATTACTTTGGTTTCATAAATTTAGTACCAAGGATTCCCCAACTCTTGTCTGCCTATGTTTCTTAGTGAACTAGATCAGTCTATTCACATTAGGACTGTCATTTTTCCCACCTGAATCAGTAAAAGCTAAGTTTATTTTCTCCTTCCCCTATGGCTCAAAAGTGTGGATGCTATCAGTATTCTGGTTATTAAATTACTTCATTTAAGTATTTTTCTGGTCATTCTCTGAAAGTTCCATTAACTGTGTACATACCAATCTGACATAGTAAAATTCTGAAAACACTCCAAGTGGAATATTTTGAGACTAGGCAAGAATCAAAAAAAGGAAATATAATATACTCTTGCCTGAATGATTATGTTATCTGGAAAACCTAAAGTGCTTTATAGTGCGCTCTGTGTCCAGACTCAGAATGAGGAATGACAAAATTTTTAGATAAATTGGTTTGTAAAATATTTATGTGCACTTTAGTGGCACAGACAGGAGGTAATCTGTTTTGTATTGAATCAGCTTGGGACAGAAAAAAAAAGCACAATGTTAATGAGATTTTTTAAAGCCACTTTTAAATTCATGTTGGCAAAAGACAAATAGTCAAGACTTTTAATTTCTATAAACTTAACAGCTAGAGAACAAATAAAGCTTTATTAACTTAAATAAAAGTAGCTTTTCTTTCAAGGGCATAGCAACTTATTTTTCTTTCTGTGTAATCTTCTGAAGGACTGCTCTCATCTATGTATTGATCAGCCTTTTCCAGTGTGTTCAGTTGGATTTTAACTAAGTACTGTTGATTTTGGAGGGGGAAAAAGCATAGGATGCCTGTAGGTTGATAGAATGGGTAAACATTTGATGTGGGAGTTAACCAATAAGCATCCTCATACCAGTTATGTTATGGTCTTGCTGTACAACGTTGGGTAGACAACATAACCATGTGGACTTACTTTCTTAATTACTAAAGTAAAAGTAATTAAGTCACCAGTGATGTAAAACAATTCTACTGCCACTTCTGTTGCTTTCATTATGTCAGACATCACTAGTCGATCCCTGTACATTCTTTCTCAAAAGAGCCAGTCTCAATGTTTCTCAATGCAGTATTCTGAACAGCCAGTGTCAAGAAATAGGAGCTGCTATATAAATTTAAATGATTTGCCAGTAAACAAGTGGATGATCTCTGTGTTCTACGATGGTGTGTAGAATTATGTTTTTTCTTATATATTTTCTGTAGTTTCAAGCTTCTGGTAATAAACCTACATTTTATATATAGAATCCAGAATAGTGAATTGGTGGTTCTTTGGGGGGGGACAATAAAATTACAAAGAAAGTTTTAACTTTGCCATATCCTGAAAAAAAATTTGGGAGGTATAGGTGATAGAGCCATTATAATTGTTCAAATACATTTAACATTGATCACTGTCAAAGTGTGAGTCCTATAAGCAGCTCTACTTAAACACTATATACTCTTTTTGAAACCCAGTGCATAATAGACGACCTTGTGTAATGTTCAAAAGATTGTGGAGATAAAGAAATAAATCCCCAGGTATATTAGTGTCTTGGTATAATTGTTTTTATTTTATAAACCGTATTTTGAGATAAATATTTTTGTTTGTATTAGAAAAGAAACAACTTTTTTACCTGGGATCTTTATAGATCTTGCTTTTCTCTGGTCCCAGTTTTTTTTTTATAATGGGGAGTAGGTAGGGGTGTGTGTGTGTGTGTGTGTGTGTGTCTGTGTAAATCCCTTGATATCAAACAATGGAAACCACAGCAGATGTTGACATATCAGAAGGTGTCCCTGGAACTTCCTGAACTCACCGTTATGACCCAGAGGTGAAAGGCCCAGTCTCCATTTTTAAGGAATCCATAAAATTTGTCACTTCAGTGCAAAAGCTTGTACTGGGCTATGATATCAGCACTATTACAGGAGTATTGCATTGCTTTTCTTCGCTGTTACATGCTTTCTTTTTTTTTTTTTTTTTTTTTTTTTTTATACTGGTGACCTAAATTAAAGAGCATATTTTGAACCAAAAAGGGAAAAGTCTCTTCATCTGAAATGGTTTTTCGCCATGGCTCTTGAGGCACATACTTGCTACTTTTCTTGATTCCCTCATTATTCAGTGCCTATCTTGGAAGATTGTCAGGAAAATTCTGTGAGTCATGAATGTAGGATCCTAGCAGAGTACCTGGAAGTAGTAAGTACCCAGCAAATGATACCTGTTACTTTTGCTTGTGATTTTATCATTTCCAGTTTCTTGTGTGTTTTAAATATATCTTCTGCAATGAATATTAGATGAGTATTTCAATTCAGCTCAATTAAAATCTAATGGCTTCCTTTGGCCCCTAGATCTATGATTTTCTCTGGCCCACATTGACACCACTTACTAGTCAAGCTCCATGATCTTGAGAAAGTTACTTAGTTTCCTTAGATGTGAAATGAGAGTGATAGTAGTTTCTACCCTTAAAGTCGTGGGAAAAATTAAATAACATGGTACAGGTAAAATGTCTCAGCATAAACTAAGTACTCAGCATTATTATATATTCTCCCCCCTTTTTTTTAGATGAGAAAATGAAGGTTGTTAGTAGTATTCCAGTGGTCTACCAGTTTTCATTCTAACCACTCTCACTCTTGTTCTTATAGTTTGTTTCCACACTTTCTTCCTTTTGATGGTTTCCTGGAAACTCCATCACAGTGATCCTTTACTCACAACCTCTTTAGTGTAAATTACTCTTTCACCTACTTTAAAAATAGCTTTTTTTTCCTAATTGCTATGTATGTCTTAATGAGGCTACAAAATATCACAATTTGTTTAAAATAGGAAACAGACTTTATACTTAGATTCTGTTCAATGGCTGGGGCCTTGCAAAGAGATACCCTCCAAGAAAATATATTTTATTTAATTAATACCTCAGGGCCTTCCTGCAAACACATAGCCATAAAATCAAAGCCACTCAGAGGAATAGAGCAGTGGTTCTCAACATCTGCATTCATAAGAATCATATGTTATTTTTCATATCAGTGCAAATTCTTATCATTCATCCTGTTTAACTGGGCCTGCAGTGAGACCTAGGTAACTTTATGTTTAACAGTTACCCTAGAATTGCACTGTCTAATCCAGTAGCCACTAGTCACACACATGATTTGTGTTAGTCTATTCAGGCTGCTATGCCAAAGTATCACAAACTGAATGGCTGAGAAATGTTATTTTTTAGAGTTCTGGAGCTGGAAGTCTGACAAGCATGGTCAGGCGAGGGCCCTCTCCTGGGTCACAGACATCTTGTGGCTTCACATAACAGAAGGGAGCTAACCCATCTCCCTGGAGCTCTTTTCTAAGGCAGTAATTCCATTTCCTAAGGCTCCACCCTCATGCCTTCAGAACCTCCCAAAGGCCCCACCTCCTAGTAACATCATCTTTAGGGATTAGGATTTCACCATATGAATTTGGGAGGAACATAAACTTGCAGGCCACAAATTATTTAAATATTTAAATTAATTAAAACGAAATAAAAACTAAACTTCAATTCTTCACACTAGACAGATCTCAAGTGTTGAACAGCCGCATGTGGCTAGTGACTATATAAATATTTTCATCACAGTAGAAAGTTTATTAGAAAGCTCTTCCTAGTACTATTTTGATGAACAAGAATTCTTCAATAATACATTAAGAAATGTAGGAATAAATGCAGAGCCACTAAAATTTTGTGCTTGGTTAGTTCAACTTGAAAAATTATAATTATTTATGTCTTAATAATATTGGTAATCAGAGCAGCTATAACAGCAGAAGAAATACTGCAGCTCCCATTGTCTTGGGAACCTTTTGGTGCTCTCTATCAGATGCATTACATACATTATTGCCTTCAAATCTCAGAGTTCATATGAACTGGTATTATTATTCCTGTTTCATAGAAACGAAGACAAAATAACTTACAGAAAGCCACTCAACTAGTAAATAGCCAGGTTGAAGTCTGGCTCTGCTTCTAAAACCATATCTCCCTGTACTTCCTCAGCTGGTTCTGCCTATATATAGGCATTATGCTGGTTTTAATATCTGAAATTGATGCTGTACTTTGAATGTGTTAACCATTCTAAAAAAGTATGCTAAAGGCTGAGTCAACCTGATGATCCTTAAACTGAGGCTTAAATCTTTCAATTCATTGACCTCCCCCAACCTAGGTGGAGTATCACATTCCTGCATTCCCATAGTCCTCTCTGCTTACTTATCTCTATCTTGCATAATTCACTCTGGGCTGACATCACTTGCTGTGTTGACTGCATTTCCCTTGTAAACATGGACATTCTTGAGTATAGAAGCTGGATCTTGATCCTCAGGGTATTTCAGCTGGTATAGGGTGGATGCTAAATAAATTTCTGATGGATGAGCTAATTAAAGAGACTTAACTCTTGCCAATAAACTGGAAGATCTACTAGAAGGATGGGAATGACCATGTAACCAGTGTCTAAATCTGCCAGGTACTGTACTAAAGAAAATCCTTCTGGAACAAGTTAGGCGTAAAGAGACTAAATCCAATCTAAAGTTCCATAGCTCAAATTCTTAGGTCTATAAACTGTATAATCCCTTTTAAATCTTCTGACCTTATCTCCCAATCTTCCATGTATGCGAAAATCTCCTTTCTGCTGACCGCTGGTGAAATGTTTTAGCCGGATTGCTGAATGTTCTTCTTTTTTATTTTTTAACAGATATGCTAATCTCAGGAATGATGCATTTCAGCTCTAGCAGCATTAAATTAGTATCCCATTGCCTTTATGCAATTTACTGCTGAGTCAGCACTGCCAGTACAATCTCTCTTTTCCAGGGCTTCTAATTTGGTCATAAAAATTCACTCAGAGTAGAAACTTGTCATAGGAAGTCCTGCTTCTGAATGCCACTTTTTTCAAACAGAATCTTAAAATACATTGTTTGATGTATGTGAACTATTGTGGAGTTTACAGATACTCAAATGGAATTCTGCAAAGGGCCTTTGAGGCATTGTAACTTAAGTTGTTACTCGGAATGTTGACACTTCATCATGGAGGTGTCATCAGGCAAGTTTTGAATAGATCCCTTTGTCCTGCCTTGAGTAATTGCCCTGGGTATATCCTGTAGAATATTTCCCATTTTTGTAAACTCCTCAAATTCTTCTTCTTGTAGCACTTCTTTATTGTTACACTCTCTTTCCCCTTTCCATTTCTTTTTGCTCTTAGTTTTTCACACCACGATCTCCTCTACCACATTCATTGTTCTGCAGTGTGTGTACGTGTGCGTGTGTGTGTGTGTGTGTGTGTGTGTGGTGCAAGGGTCTACATGGGGAAATTAATATCTAGTGTTTATGGTTAGCTCTCATAGACTTATCCACTTTGAAGATTGTCTATATTTCTCTTTCAATTCTACTTTTCCCATTCAATTGAACTATAACAGATTGGTTCCTCTCCCTGACTCCAATGTATAGTTAATGATTGTAAAGGCCTTTGTAGATTCTCTGAGGTATATCATTTTGGGAATGTATTTTATTCTCTAAACTCCATAAAATATCTTTAAAGTCAATTATTTAAATACTGCTCTACACATGCCCCTATTTTGAAATATATGGGTCCTTTTCCTTTCATTCTTTGAATAAACAAAGACTAGTTGTTCATACGTGAACTCTTCATACACTCGTTCACAATGGATAGTGAAAAGGATTAAGTTCAGGCCGCAGTGCAGCAGCCTGAAAGAGAATTTGAACATGGTCGAGATCCCAGAAGTCTCTGCTATTTTGTACATGGAGAACTATCAACTGCTAGAATTTTAGAAGTTCACCTTCTACTTGATGATGACTCTCCGAATCAACCAACACTGCTAACAGTGGAAAATATTGGTAAATTTGCAACAAACTCTCCCTGGCATAAGGTGGGAGCCCCCAACACCCTTTCTGCTATTAGAAAAACTACCTAATCAGTAGCAACGAGACTCCCACACACAGATTCTGTCCCTTCCAAGTCTGTCTAAAAGCCCTAGATTTAGAAAAAGACCTTTTAAGGCAACACTTTGATCTTAAGCTATCTCAGGATAAATAATTCTACAAGTTGGCCAACTAGCTTTTGAATATAAAATGTATGGATGTAGCTAGAACAATAAGCTTAGATAGTTTTATTTATTCAACAGTGTCTGTTCGATGCCAGTTACATCGCTCTGTTCTATAGATGCAAAAGGTGAAGAGGATGTGTCTTCTACTCTCCAATTACCTACAGTCTGTTATGCGAAACATATTTCTTACTGGCATCCTCTAGTACATTTTAGTATTAAAATAAGGTCTATTTACTCAGTGAATTAAGTGTTTTCTTCGTGCCAGGCACTATTCTAGGCAAAGGGAATAGACTGATGAACTAAAAAGACAAGATCCCACCCTCCTATCTCCCAGGAAAGAGAGAGTGCACCAGTAGTCACACTTTGAGGGCAAGTGGCTTTGTATTGCTCACTGCCATATCCTCAGTATCTAGTACAGTGCCTGGTGCATAGTTTGTACTCAGGAAATATTTGGGAACTTGAATAAAAATAATCAGGAGTAAAATGAGGCTATGAGTGCCACTTTGCATGGCAAAGTGATCACAAAGGACTAAGAAGGGACTAGTTCATTCTGTCCGCAGCAGCAAGAGAAGTCTAGACTGACTTGGAGTTGTTTGTACAAGGTAGAAGAGTAGAGAGAAGGGAAGCAGCAATACCGGAAGGAGGAGGGAAAACCCCAAGCAGAGGCAGGTGTAAGAGACCATTATGCATTCCAGACCCTGAAATTTAATGTGACCCAAGCTGAAAGACTAGACAAGTGGATTGGAACTTGACTGAGAAGGTCTTACTTGCAAGGAACAAGGTTTGGCTATCTTATGGATTAGTGACATCTACAGGTTTTTAAGCAGAGTAGATCTTGAACCCATGTGCATTTCAGAGTTCTTCCTTTCCTGAGCCACCTCTACCACCATCACCGGTAGTATTTTTTTCCTTTCTGTTAGTGCATTTTGCCCCTTACCTGTCAGCCAATCAGATGAATTATCATTCCTTTGAGGTTTTGTCAGACCAGTCCTTTATAATGAACAGAGTTCGATCCTGTGTCTCCTTATTTAGATAGTAATTAAACAACTTGGCATCTTGAGACCACAAGTAAGGAAGCGCCACCTTTCTGGAGCAGCTAAAGAGATGCATTGCACAGGGGTGAGAGACTCACAACACGATCCGACACATAAAGAAAGCCAACAGAATCTGACTTCCCACATTAAAAATTAACAATGTGCAATATACAGCAAAGCCTGCCACAGTCTTCCCTTGTGAAGCTCATAATGGGAGAAAGCACCCTCCCCAGAGGATTAGAAGGGAACATTTTTATACAGAGGTGCCAGTTTAATCATCAGAGGAAAGTTCTGTGTATCAACGCGAGGGCAGAACTCTCAGGAAGAGGCTGGAGGTTTAATTGCCCATTTGTGAGTCCTGAAATCCCGTTATAGGCTTGTATAAAGGCCAGGGGAAGTACATCCGCCACGAAGCCTTATGCAGAGTAGACATGCAGTAAATATCTTCTGAATGATAAATAAGATCACGGATGTAAACTAGCCACCTCTGGCAGATGCCTCAGCAGTAAGAATATTCTCGATATCCTTTGCAGAAGTTTGACAGTTTATAAGGGCTTTCACCAATGCTGCCAGTTTTGTCTTTAGCACTATCCAGCACAAGACAACAATTTTCACCCCGATTCATGGGGATCCTAGCAATGTAAAGGAAACCATTCAAGGTCACATGGCTAGGTAGTGTTGTGATTGGGATTTGAACTCAGGTCTACTGAATCAAAATGTAGAATGTTCCTTCCATGCTCTGAGCACATAAAACCCATACAATAACATTCTCCTTCTCAAGGTGTAGTCTTAGATGACTGCTTCAAAGTCACCTACTAGGAGTTAAAATGCAAATTTGAGGGCCTTCCCCAATCAACCTCTCTTGAAGTAGGATCCCAGGAATCTGTGTTTTTCACAATAATGCTTCAGATTTTGAGAACTACTGCCCCAAAGAACACCTAACCTAGGCTGAGAAACTTAATGAAAGTTCCAGAAGTCTAAATGATTCCTCAGATAAAGCTTAAAAACAAAGGAGAATCCACATAAATATTTCTAAAGAAACTGCAAAATGAAAGTTGGAGATAGGTCTAAAGGTCACTTTCAGTGTCCTTGTTCAGGGGACAGAGTCCTCTATCTCTCAGTTTTTAACTGCAAATTTTTTCATCTTAGGGAAAATTGATGACTTATAAATTTAGAAGTTTTTGTGTATTTATTGATCATAATCTTCATTTTTTCCCCAGTTTTATTTCTTTTCAAGTACAAAAGAAAATAGGTTTGATTTGTTTAATTCAGTGGGAATCGCTACACATTGTTTTAGGTTCTGTTCCTCTTAGCCTGGGGGCATTTATTGTAACTATAACTTCCTTAATCTCAAAATTTGGTGAATAAGTGTGTGCCTATGAATCAATTTAGCATTGTTAGAGCAAATCATTGACTGAAGTTTCATAATGTTCAAGCAAATAATGTAGTAAACCACATAATCATTCCAAGTTGTATTTTTTTAAAAGACTTATTTGAGGAAGAGAAAGAAAGAGCATGAGTGGGGGGAGGGGCAGAGAGAAAGGGGAGAGAATCCTCAAGCAGACTCCATGCTACGTGCACAACCCAACAAGGGGATCAATCCTAAGACCCCAAGATCATGATCTGAGCCGAAATCAAGAGTCAGAAGCTCAACCAACTAAGTTACCTGGAGCCCCTCTGTTGTATATTTATGTATTCGCCAACTTTCAAAACAAATAGTTAAAAACTGTATAACTTTACATTTCCAGAAAGACTTATAATTTACTAAGCAATGTTTCTTTCAAATATTTTTAAGTTTTAATTCCAGTATAGTTAACAAACAGTGTTGTATTAGTTTCAGGCATACAATATAGTGATTCAACACTTCCATACAACACCTGGTGCTTATCACAAGAGCACTCCTTAATCCCCTTTATCTTATGCCATACCCACCTCCCCTCTGGTAACCATCAGTTTGTTCTCTGTAGTTAAGAATTTATTTCTCAGTTTGTCTCTTTATTTCTTTGTTCATTTGTTTTGTTTTATAAATTCTACATATGAATGAAATCATATGCTATTTGTCTCTCTCTGACTGACTTACAAGCATTATACTCAAGCATTATACTCTCCAGTTCCCTCCATGTCTTGCAAATGGCAAAATTTCATTCTTTCTTTATGGCTGAATAATATTCATATATATATTATATAGAATATATATAATAATATTCAATATATATTCATATATATTGGATGAATATATATATCCCCCCCATATCTTCTATATTCATTCATCTATCAATGGACGCTTGGGCTGCTTCCTAATCTTGGCTATTGTAAATAATGCACTATAAACTTAGGGTAAATTAACACTAATTGAATTAGTGTTTTTGCATTTTTTAGGTAAATAGCCAGTAGTACAATTGGTGGCTTTTAGGATAGTTCTATTTTTAACTTTTTGAGAAACCTCCAAACCTCCACAGTGGATGTACCAGTTTGCATTCCTTCCAACAACGTGTGGGGATTCCTTTTTTCTCCACACCCTTGCCAATACCTGTTGTTTCTTGTGTTTTTTATTTTAGCCATTCTGACAGGTGGGCAATGCTATCTCATTGAAGTTTTGATTTGCATTTCCCTGACGATGAGTGACGTTTAGTATCTTTTCATGTGTCTATTTGCAATTTGGATGCCTTCCTTAGAGAAATGTCTGTTCATGTCTTCTCATTTTTTAATTGGATTATGTTTTTTTGGCCATTATAATGTGTTAATTTCTTTATATATTTTGGATACTAACTCTTTATTGGACATGTCCTTTGTGAATATCTCCTCCCATTCAGTAGGTTGCCATTAGTTTGTTGATTGTTTCCTTTGCTGTGTAGAAACTTTTTATTTTGATGTCCTAAATATTTAGTTTTGCTTTTATTTCCCTTGGCTCAGGAGATCTAGGTAGAAAAAAGTTGCTATGGCCAATGTCAGAGAAATTACTGTCTGTGTGCTCTTTTAGAATTTTTTTATAGTTTCATGTCTCACATTCAGGTTTTTAATCCATCTTGACTTTATTTTTGTGTATCATAGAAGTGGTCCAGTTTCATTCTTCATGTAGCTGTCCAGTTTTCTCAACACCATTTGTTAAAGAGATTGTCTTTGTCCAATTGCATATTATTTCTCCCTTTGTTGAAGGTTAATTGACCATATAATTGTGGGTTTATCACTGGGTTTTCTTTTCTGTTCCATTTATCTATGTGTCTGTCTATTTGTTGTACCAGTACCATACTGTTTTGATTACTATAGCTTTGTAGTGTACCTTAAAGTCTGGAATTGTGATGCTTCTAGCCTTACTTTTCTTTTTCAAGGTTACTCTGGCTATTTGGAGTCTTTTGAGGTTCCATACAAATTTTACTAATGTTTGTTCTAGTTCTGTAAAAAATGCTGTTGGTGTTTTGATATGGATTGTATTGAATCTGTCAATTGCTTTGGTAGTGTAGACATTTTAACAATATTTGGTCCTCTAATCTATGAGCATGAAATGTCTTTCTATTTATTTGTGTCATCTTCAATTTATTTCATTAGTGTTTTATAATCTTTCACCTCTTTTGTGAGGTTTATCCCCAGGGATCTTATGATTTTTGGTGCAATTGTAAATTGTTTTCTTAATTTCTCTTTGTACTGCTTCATCATTAGTGGATAGAAATACAACAGACTTCTGCACATTGATTTTTATCCTGTAACTTTACTGAACTTCTTTATTAGTTTTAGTAGTTTTTAATCAGGTTTTATACAGTATCATGTCATTTGCAAATGGTGTAAGTTTTACTTTTTCCTTAGCAATTTGGATGCCTTTATTTGTTTTTGTTGTCTGATTGCTGTGGCTAGGACTTCATACTATGTTGAGTAAAAATGCTGAGATCCAATATCCTTGTCTTGTTCTCAAGCTGAAGGGCAAAGCAAAGCTGTCATTTTTCCCCAATGAGTGTGATGTTTTCTTGGGGTTTTCATCTATGGCCTATTATGTTGAGGTTTGTTCCTTCTAAACCTACTTTGTTGAAAGTTTTTATCATGAATAGATGTTGTACTTTGTCAAATGCTTTTTCTGCATGTATTGAAATGATCATAGGGTTTTTTATCCTTTCTCTTATTAACGTGATATATCACATTGCTTTTTCACATTGAATAAATCACCTTTGATTGTGGTGAATGATTTTTTTTAACATATTGCTGGAGTTGGGTTGCTAGCATTTTGTTGAGTATTTTTGCATCTATGCTCATCAGAGGTATTGTCTATAGTTCTCCTTTTTTTGTAATGTCTTTATCTGGTTTTGGTATCAGGATGATGCTAGCCTCATTAAAATTTGGAAATTTTCCTTCCTTTTCTGTATTCTGGAATACCTTGAGAAGACTATGTATTAACTCTTTCAAAAATACTTGGTAGAATTTGCCTGTAAAGCCATCTGGTCTTAGACTTTAGTAGATTGGGAGCATTTTGATTACTGATTCACTTTCCTTGCTAGTTGTCAGTCTATTTAAATTATTTTGATTGGTTATAAGTGCTATCTGGCTAATCTCTATTCTAGTATAAGAATTAAATTCAAAAGACACTAGTTTTTCTTCAAATCCTGGTAACAGATTATAATTATGGCCAATAAATTCTGGTATCAAGGATTTAACAACATTTATGGGATTTAAAATTTTGTCTACCATGAAGTTGAAAGTCTTTTTTAAAAAAACTTAATTCAGGGAATATAAATATGCTTCTGACCTAAGCAATTGAAATAAGCATATTTCCCTTAATATGAGAGAAGGAATTTATTGGGACTAATAAGTGGACAATTGTGTTCTAATTTCTCAGACATAGGCAAGAGTCCCTGTCAGTTCAGATTCCCTGTTGGAGAAGTTGGATATAATCTCTACCTTTTCTTAATTCCCAGAATATATAATCTTTCTTTCATTTATGATGTATCACTTGAAGTAGTATTGTTACTGGAATGCCTACCTTTTCCTCTATAATACATTTGTACTTCTTTAAGGGAAGGGTCATATTTTTTAACACTTTGTATCTTGTACAGTGTCTTAAGTAAAATATGTATTATTACAGCAGTGTTCTCAAACGATTCATGTCTCTGAGTATTTGTGTTCTTCCTATGTTGAATGAGAGTTGGCTTGAGTGGCCAACAGAATGTGTCAAATTTTGGTGATGTGTGACTTGCAAAGCTGAGTCATAAAAGGCACTGGAGTTTCTTCCTTATTTTCTTGGATCATTCACTCTGGAGGACACCAGCTGTCATGTCATGATGACACTCAAACAACTCTTTGCCCATTTGGAGTGCAACTGAAGCCCCTGAATAAAACCCAACACAAAGCTACTAGCTTTGTGATTGAACCACCTTGCAGAGGACTCTTTAGACCTAGTCAATATCTGACTACAACATAATGGAATCCGAGCTAGAATCACCCACCCAAGCAGTTCCAATTTTCTTTACCAGAGAAATCACATGGCAATTGTTGCTTGATCACATAGCCCTGAACAGCTGTTTAATAGGTAGGATTTTTATGACTAATACATAATAGTCATTGCCTTAAGCCAATAACTTTTGAGTAATTTGTCACTCAACAATAGAAAAAAAATACAAAATTTTATGACCAAAGGCAAGAGCATGACATGAAAGATTCAAATTATTGGATGTATGCCAGATGTCATAATGATCATAATCTTTATCTCATTCTGTTGGTTATATGAACATTTTAAGGGAGAAATTAGTTTTTAACTAGATTTTAGAAGAATAGGGTATAGTGATAAGGTGGGGAAAACAACTCACAGTTGTGGTAAATTCTCAAAAGACTAAAGGCTGGCTACCTTCAGTTGTTGGTCAGAAGTTTTGATATCCTGGTAACGAGAAAGTATGTTAGTTGCAGAAAAGGCATATTTTGAAGGTTAAGAAAGACCTGTCAGGGAGCCCTTCCAAAATGGTGGAATAAGTAACCTCTAAAAATCTACTTCTCCATAAAAGCAGTAACAATTGTTTAATTCTCTAAATCAACCTCTATAAAAACTTGAAATAAATTAAAGGCTTCTAACAATTTCAGTAGTACCTTTTCAAAGAAAGCAGCTGAATACCAGGAAGAAAGTCAAGCTTTGCAACATCTTAAATTGCCTTATTCCCACTTCCCTGTCCCAGATATGCAGTAGCTGTGGAAACCAATAACCTCACAACCATGGTATTTATGAAAACCAATAGTCTGTCAGGCATTGGATGGGGCAAAGCAGTTTGGGTTCTCTCAATAACCATATCCCCAGAGTATTTTCACTATTTTTCTTATCCAGGAGCAATTCAAAAAAAAAAAAAAAAAAAAAGAAGGCCTCAGGGCCTTCTTTTACATAGTCTAATGCAGATTTGTCTGTGAAAACAGCCTTATCCCCAGAGTATTTGTCAAAACAATCAGCTGTGATTGTTTAATCCTGAGGCAGGGATATGAGTGACTGAACAAAAACTTGAAAGGAAGAAATGAGATTTCCATAGGGGCATTTTAAATGTCCCCAAATATTTAAATGTTCCAACAAAGCCCCAGATGATGGCACACAGGTTCAGGGCTGTACTAATGTCGAAATAAACTGAGACGGCCCTAAACTCTGTTTAATCTCTGGCTCATGTTGAGACTCAGCACAGAGCAAGAGGGGGAAACTAATTTGGAGTTATAAAATGCCAAAACACTGCAGGTATGTCCCAAAACATACACAGATACTCAGCAAAGACTGGAAGACTTACTGGTTCAAGTTATTTAAGGAAATCTCCATCTTGTTGCTAGCTGACAACTAAATTAATCAGGCAGAGATGTGAATGGCTACATACACACACAGAATTCAGACTTTACATAATTATCCAGGAAATTTATTAATCCATCATTAATAACAATAGCAAATGCTATGAATGTGTGATAGAATAATGCCCCCTCCGCAAAGATATAGATGTTCTCATCATCAAAAGTTGTGAGATCTGGCAAGGATTGTTGAATTAGCCAACAGCTGGCTTTGAAGAGATTATCTTGAATTATCTAGGTGGTCTCAATTTAAAGGTTCTTTGAATGTGGAAGAGGGAGGAAGAATAATTAGTGTCAGAGGGATAAAATGTGGAAAAGATTCAGAGCTACTAATAATCTTGAAGAGGTGATAGGCCTATGAGTAAAAGAATGTAGGCAGTTCTAGAAGCTGGAAAAAAATGAAAGGAAAGAAAACCGTCTATCACAAAGCCTCCAGAAAGGAATGTCGTCCTTCTAATACCTTGGTTTTAGCCTGGTGAGACCCATTTTGGACTTATGACCTGCACACTGTAAAATAATAAATCTGCATAGTTTGAACCACTAAACTTGTGGTAATTTGTTTCAGTAGCAAAAGGAAAGTAATATGGAGTCAGGGAGGACATGCTTTTCAGAGTTGCCAAATTATATATTTAAAATGACAAGTTACAAAAAATAGGAAATTGTAACCCGTACCCTGGAAGAGAGCCAGTCAATAGAAACTACCTCAGAGGAAGCACAAATGTTGGGCTTAGTAGACAAAGATTGTAAATAAGCCATTAGAAACACTTAATGAACTAAATTAGAAGTGTTTAATGATATCATGTCTAAAGAATTAGTGAAAAGTGAGAAAAATGTTTCACTGAATTGTCAAAGAGACCTTATAAAAGAAAGATACAATTAGAAATTGTTCATTTGTTTTTTTTTTTTTTTTTAAATTTTTTTTTTTTAATTTTTACTTATTTATGATAGTCACAGAGAGAGAGAGAGAGAGGCAGAGACACAGGCAGAGGGAGAAGCAGGCTCCATGCACCGGGAGCCTGATGTGGGATTCGATCCTGGGTCTCCAGGATCGCGCCCTGGGCCAAAGGCAGGCGCCAAACCGCTGCGCCACCCAGGGATCCCAGAAATTGTTCATTTGAAAAGTAGAACAAGTGAAATTAAAAATTCACTGGGAGGGGGGAACTTTCCTGGGTGGCTCAGATGGTTGAGTGACTCCTAATTTTGGCTCAGGTCATGATCTCAGGATTGTGAGATAGAGCCCCTTGTTGGGCTCCACTCTGGACATGGAGTTTGCTTAAGATGCTCTGTCTGTCTCTCTCTCTCTCTCTCTCCTTCTGTCCCTCCCTCCCTCTCTCCTTCTGTCCCTCCCTCCTTCCCTCTCTCCTTCTGTCCCTCCCTCTCTCTCTCTCCTGTCCTTCCCTCCCTCTCTCCTCTATCCTTCCCTCCCTCCCTCTCCTCTGTCCCTCCCTTCCTCTCTCCTTCTGTCCCTCCCCTCTCCAAAAAAAAATAATAATAAAATTCATTAGAGAGAATCAACAACATAACTGATATGGCAGAAGAAAGAACAAACAAAACTTGAATATAAGTCAATTTAAATAGTCCAGTCTGAACAGCTTAAAAAAGAATGAAGAAAAGGGAACAGAGCCTCAGTCTGTGGGTACCCCATCATATGTACGAATATACAGATAAATGAGTCAAGAAAAGGAAAGGAGAAAAAAAGTATTTGAAAAAAATGATGCCCTGAAGATTTTTAAATTTGGTTAAAAAACATCAATTAGTACATTCAAGTTCTTCAATGAATTCCAAGGAGGATAAATAGAAAAAGACACATACCTACACATGTGGTCAAATTATCCAAAGACAGAATAAATCTTGAAAGCAGCAAAGAAAACAACTCATCATGTACAAGCCTTCTTATAACATTTAACATCACTTTGCAGAAACCGTGAAACCTAAGGGTTCCTGGGTAGCTCAGTTGGTTGAGAATCTGACTATTGATTTTGGCTCAAATCATGATCTCAAGGATGTGAGATCAAGGCCCTCATCAGGGTTTGCACTCAGCAGGGAGTCTGCTTGAGATTCTCATTCCCTCTGCCCCTCACCCCCCACCCCAGGCAAAATAAATTAATGACAAAAGAAATCACAAAGCCTAGGAAGTGGTAGGATGATGTAATCAAAGGAAGAAATGGATAATTCAATAATAATAGAGACTTCAATCTTCAATACCACTTTATTAATAATGGATAGATCAATAAGGAAATAGAAAACTTAAAAAAAATGCTGTAAACCAAGTAGATTTAATGAGCATTTATACAACATTCCAACCAACAAATAAAATGTACATTCTTCTCCCAAGTACATGTGATACATTCTCCAGGATAAACTATACATAAGTCCATAAAACAAACCTTGATAAACTTGAAAGGATCAGATTCCTAAGTTTATTCTCCAACCATAAGATGATAAAGTTAGAAATCAGTAACAGAAAGAAATTTGGCAAATCCACAAATATGTGAAAATTAAGCAACATATTCATGAGTAGTTAGAGGTCAAGGGAAAAAAAACACTGATACTAAATCACATATACTAGATTAGAATACAGCACATATATTAGAATGATACAGAGATTGGCTTGACCCCTGTACTAGAATGACATGCAAATCTGTGAAGCATCCCATATTAAAAAAAAAAAAAAGCAATATGAGTGAAAGTTAAACCTCAAGTAAGTAGAAGAAAGAAAGATTACAGTAGAAATAAATGAAGTGGAAAATAGACATGGAAGAAAATCAACAAAACCTTGTTCTTTGAAAACTCAACAAAGTGACAAAATTTTACCTAGATTGTCCAAGAGAAAAGAGAAGACTCAAATCTCAAATTGCTACAATCATGAAACAGGGAGGGAGGAGATATCACTAATGATATTATAGAAATGAAAAGAATAATGAGAAAATAATATGAATAATTGTAAGCAAATTAGATAATTTGCATAATATGAACAAATTTCTAGAAAGACACAAACTACTGAAACTGACTGAAGAATTATAAAATATGAATATCCCTATAACAAGTACATGTTTTAAATTAGTACTCAAATATTTTCCCCAAAGAAAAGTCCAGGCCTACATGGTTTCACTGGTGATCTACAAAATCTTAAAAATAAATATATTAAAAAAAGTGATTCGTGAAGGCTTCTAAAAAGTAGATAATGTTTCTCAGCTTGTTGTAAGAATCCAGTAGCATTCTGATACCCAAACCACACAAATCTCAATATCCCTTACAAATATAGACATATCCTCAGATAAAATACTAGTAAGCAGAATCCAGAAATATATGGGAAGAATTATACTCCATCACAAAGTAGAATGTTTCCCTAGGATGCAAATTTGATTTAACATATGAAATATACCATATTAATAGATTAAAGGACAATGTATGATCATCTCAGTAGATGCAGAAAAAATAAATGACAAAAGTCAATACCCTTTCTAAAACCAATCAACAAAGTAGGAACATAAAGCAACCTTCTAAACCTAATAAAGTATGTCTGCAAAAATCCCACAGCCAATAGCACACATAATGGTCAAAGACTGAATGCTTTCTCCTCTAAGATCAGGAATAAGAGAAGGATGTCTATTCTTACTACTTCTATTCAACAATTGTTCTGGAGGTTCTAGACACATTAATTACGCAAGGAAAGGAAATACATGTATCCAGATTGGGCATGAAGAGGTAAAACTATCTCTGCTGATGCCATGATCTTTTTTTTTTTTTTTTTAATTTTTATTTATTTATGATAGTCACAGAGAGAGAGAGAGAGAGGCAGAGACACAGGCAGAGGGAGAAGCAGGCTCCATGCACCGGGAGCCCGACGTGGGATTCGATCCCGGGTCTCCAGGATCGCGCCCTGGGCCAAAGGCAGGCGCTAAACCGCTGCGCCACCCAGGGATCCCTGATGCCATGATCTTGATATAGAAAATCCTATGGAGTACAATAAAAATCTATTAGAACTAATAAAATATTGTTAGAACTAATAATTGTATTTGACAAAATTCTAGCACACAAGGTCAATATTTTAAAAAGTCTATTGTATTTTTATATACTAGCAATGAACTCTCAAAATTAAGAAAGCAATTAAATTTACATTAGCAACAAAAATAATTATTTTACTTAGGAATAAACTTGAAGTGCAAGACCTGTACACTGAAAATTATAAAACTGTTGAAAAAAGTTAAATGTCAAAGTTAATTTAAAAAATCATATGGTCATGATTGAACTAATGTGAAGATGAAAATACTTTCCAAATTGATCTACAGAGTCATTGTAGTTGGTCAAAATTCCAGCTACATTTTTTACATTTTGAAAAGCTGATTCTAAAATTCATATGGAAGTGCAAAGGACCCAGAATAGCAAAAACAGGATCCTGTGTTTCTGGCATAAGGATGGAAATTATTATATATATATATATATTAATAATATATATACACATATATATTAATAATACACATACACACATATAAATAATATATATATACACACATATATATCAGATGTAATTTTAATTCTTAAGCTATATGTATATATATCTATCTTGTGTGTGTGTGTCTGTATGCAATAGTAATGAGAATCCAGAAATAACTCTAAGATTACAGTTAATTGATTTTGGTTGACACAGGGGTGCCAACCCAAGTCATTGATGAAACAATGGTCTTTTCACCATCTGGATAGCTTCACGCAAAAAATGAAGTCAGACCCCTACCTCACAACATGTGAAAAATAATTTATAATGGATTACAGAACTAAATATAATAGCTAAAACTATAAAATAGTTTGAAGAATATGGAAGTAAATATTTGTGATCTTGTATCAGGCAATAGTTTAACAGATATGACACAAAATGCAGAAATAATAAAAGAAGAAAAGTTGAATTTGATTTTATCAAGTGTCACTGTTATCAATAAGCTTGTGTTTCAAGGGACACCATCAAGAAGTGAAAATATAAATCTGGAGTGGGTGAAAGTATTTTCAAATTGCATACTTGATAAATGTCTAGTGTCTAGATTATATAAAAACAACTCTCATAACTCAACAATACATTTTTTTAAATGGGCAAAGAATTTGAATAAACATTTCTCCAAAGAAGATTTACAAATGGAAAATAAGCACATAGAAAGACATTCAAAATAATTAGTAATTTGGGGATCCCTGGGTGGCTCAGTGGTTTAGCCCTTGCCTTTGGCCCAGGGTATGATCCTGGAGTCCCAGGATCGAGTCCCACATCAGGCTCCCTGCATGGAGCCTCCTTCTCCCTCTGCCTGTGTCTCTGCCTCTCTCTCTTTCTCTATGTCTCTCATAAATAAATAAAATCTTTTTAAAAAATTTCAGTTGCCAAAATAATTAGTAATCCGAGAAATAGAAATGATTGTAATAATGAAATGCCATTTCACACCCATTAGGTTGATTAAAATAAAAAGAATGACAATAGCAATGGGGAGCCTGGATGGCTTAGTTGGTTAAGTATTTGACTTCTGCTCAGGTCATGATCTCAGGGTCATAGGATCAAGCCCTGCATCAGGGCCCATCCTCAGCATGGAGTCTGCTTGTCTTTCTTCCTCTGCTTCTCCCCTTGCTCTCTCAAATAAATAAATGAGCTCTTTACAAAAATGAGAAAAGAATTGGAAAGGATATGGAAAAACAGGAACCCTTATACACCTATACATTGCTGGTTGAATTGTAAAATGGTACAGACACTTAGGACAATAATTGGGCAATTCCTTGGAAAAAGTTATCATTATTGAAGTATTTTTGACATACAATATTCTTTCCAGTGTACATCAAAATAATTTGGTATTTTTATACTTTATAAAATGATCACCAAAATGACTCTAATTACTACCTGTCACCATACAAAGCTACGACAATATTACTGACTATATTCCCTGTGTTGTACATTAACATCCCCATGACTTATTTATTTTATAACTCTGAGAATGTACCTCTTAATTCTCCTCACCTATTTTGCCCACCTCCCCAACCCCTCCCCACTCTGGTCACTAAGTTCGTATCTTGCACCTATGAGTCTATTTCTGTTTTATTTTTGCTAGATTCCATATATAAGTGAAATCATATAGTATTTTTGTCTGACTTATTTCACTTAGGATAATACACTCTAGGTTCATCCATTTTATTGCATATAGCAAGATCGCATTTTTAAAAAGATTCTATTTATTTCAGAAAGAGAAAGAGAATGAACATGAGCATGAGTAAGGGGAGGGGCAGAGGGAGAAGAAGACTCCCAGATGAGCAGGAAGCCCAATGCAGGGCTCCATCCCAGGATCCTAGGATCATGACTTGAGCTGACACAGATGCTTAACTGACTGAGTCACCCAGGTGCCCTGCAAGGTTGCATTTTTTATGGCTGAGTAATATTTCCTTGCATATATGTATACTGCACCTTCTTTATCCATCCATCTTTTGATGGACATTCAGGTTGTTACCATATTTTGGCTATTATAAATAATGCTGTAATGAACATAGGGGTGCATATATCTCTCTAAATTAATATTTTTGTTTTCTTTGGGTAAAAAACCCACAATTGGAACTGCTGAATATACTGTAGTTCTATTTTTAATTTTTTAAAGACAATCCCTGCTTTTTTCCATAGTGCCTGCACCAACTTGCATTCTCACCAACAGTGGATGAGATTTCCCTTTTCTCTACATCATCACCAACATATTATTTGTCTTTTTGATAATAGTTCATCTGATGGGTATGAGCTAATATCACATCATAGCTTTGATTTGCATTTCCTTGATAATTAGTGATGTTGAGCGTGTCCTGACATACGTGTTGGCCATCCGCATGTCTTTGGAAAAATGTGTATTCAAGTCCTCTGTCCATATTGTAATCCAGGTTGTGATTTTGATAAGTTGTGTAGTTTCTTTATGTATTTTGGACATTAACGTCTTATTATATATATGATTTGCAAATATCTTTCCTGTTTAGTATGTTTTTGTTGGTTTTCTTTTGTGTGCAGTAGCCTTTTAGTTAGATATAATCCCACTTGTTTACATTAGCTTTTGTTGCCACTGCCTGAGGAAAGGTCCAAAAAAATACTGCTAAGGCTAATGTCAAAGAGCTTACTACATATGTTTTCTTTAAGGAGTTTATGGTTTCAGGTTGTATATTCAAGTTTTTATCCCCTTTTGAATTTATTTTTGTATACAGTGTATGATAGTAGTCCAGTTTCATTCTTTTTGCATGTAGCTATCTAGTGTCTTTATTTCTGGGCTCTCTATTTCTTTGATCTTTGTGTTTGTTTTCATATCAGTATGGTACTATTTTGATTGCTTTAGCTTGTAGTATAGTTTGAAATCAAGGGGCATGATGCCTCCCCCTTTGTTCTTCTTTCTCAAGATTGATTTGGCTTGCTCAGGGACTTTTGTGATTCCATATAAATTTTATAATTATTTGTTCTAGGTTTGTTAAATATGTCACTGGTATTTTGATAAGAGTTGCACTGAATATATAGATTGTTTGGGGTAGTATCTACACTTTAAAAATATTCTTCCAGAGGCACCTGGGTGGTTTAGGCCAGTTAAATGTGTCCCCTCAGCTCAGGTCATGATATGAGGGCCCTGGATTGAGCCCCACTTTGGGTTCTCTGCTCAGTGAGGAGTCTGCTTCTCCCTCAGACTTTCCCTCTGTGCTCTCCCTCTCTCAAATAAATAAATAAAATCTTTAAAAAAAATATTCTTCCAGTTCATGAGCATGGTTTATTTTTCCATTTGTGTTGTTTTTAATTTCTTTCATCAAAGTCTTATAGTTTTCAGAATGCTGCATCCTACAGATTTTGGAAAGTTGTGTTTTCATTTTTATTTGTCTTAAAGTATTTTGTGATTTACTCTGTGATTTATTCATTCACCCTTGGTTGTTTAGTAGTGTGTTATTTCATCTCCACACATTTTCTAATTTTCTTCTTGTGATTGATGTCTATTTTCAAACCATTGTGGTTGGACAAGATGCTTGATGAGATTTCAGTCTTCTTGAATTTATTGAGATTTTTAAAAGATTTTATTTACTTATTCATGAGAGACAGAGAGAGAGAGGAACAGGCACAGGCAGGCATGGAGCAGGCTCCATGCAGGGAGCCCAACGTGGGACTCAATCCCGGGTCTCCAGGATCATGCCCTGGGCTAAAGGTGGTACTAAACCGCTGAGCCACCCGGGCTGCCCTTGAGATTTGTTTTGTAGCCTAACGTGTGATCTATCCTGGAGAAAGTTCCATGTGTACCTGAAAGAAATGAGTATTCTGCAGTTTTGGAATAAAATGTTCTGTATATATTAAGTCCATCTGGTCTAATGTGTAAAGGTTAGTGGTTTTTTTTTTTTCTTACTGGATAATCTATCCACTGATATTAAGTGGGGTATTAAAATCCAATAGTATCCTTGTCTTACTGTAATTTTTTTCCTTAATGTCTGTTAATATTTTCTTCTATGTTTAGGTGCTTATATATTGGATATAAAAATATTTACAAATGTGTTCTTTTTCTTGAACTTGTCCCTTTATTATTTGTAATGTTCTCTTTTGTCTTTTGTCCCCCGTCTTTGTTTCAAAGTCTATTTCATCTGATACAAGTATTACAACTGTAGCTTTCCTTTTATTTTTGTTTGCATGGAATATACTTATTCATCTCTACTCTCAGGCGGTATATTCTTTAGATCTGGAATGAGTCTCTTTTAAACAGCAGACAGTATATAGTTGGATCTTGTTTGTTTGTTGATCCATTCAGCCAAACTTTTTTTCCCATCTGTCTTTATTGAAGTTTGATTTGCCAACGTATAGTGTAACACTCAGTGCTCATCCCATCAAGTGCCCTCCTCAGTGCTGTCATCCAGTTACCCCAACTCCCCACTCACCTCCCCTTCTACAACCTTTGTTTCCCAGAGTTAGCAGTCTCTCATAGTTTGTCTCCCTCTCTAATTTTTCCCACTTGGTCCTCCTCCTTTCCCTTATAATCCCTTTCACTATTTCTTATATTCTCCATATGAGTGAAACCATATGATGATTGACCTTCTCCGATTAGCCAAACTTTCAACTGGGGCATTTTTTTCCTTTTCCATTGAAAGTAACTATTAATAGGTATGTACTTATTGCTGTTTTGTTACTTGTTTTCTGGTTGTTTTTGGAGTTTTCAGCTCTTCTGTTGATCTCTTCTTCTGTGCTTTGGTGGTTTTCTTTAGTGTTATGTTTAAGTTCCTTTCTCTTTACTTTGTGTGTATCTGTTGTAGATTTTTGGTTTGTGGTTACCATGAGGTTCATATATATTGACCTATATATATAGCAGTCTATTTTAAGCTTATAGCCACTTAAGTTCAAATACATTCTAAAAATACTACACTTTACTGTTTACACACACATACACACAAATGCAAACATACACATCTTTATGCTATTGATCTTATATTTTGCATCTTTATATTTGGTATATTCACATATTACTTAATGTAAATAGAGTTGTTTTACTATTTTTGTCTTTTAACCTTCATATCAACTTTTACAGTGGCTAATTCACTGCATTTACTATATATTGACCCTTAGTATTGAGATTTTTTTTTCTTTAATGTATTTTCTTATTTCTAATTTTGGCCTTTTCTTTTTCACTTCAGGAAGACCCTTTAACATTTCTGGCCATGCCTGTTTAGTGGTGATGAGCTCCTTTAGTTTTTGCCTGGGAAACTCTTTATCTGTCCTTCAGTTGTGAATGATTATATTGCTGTGTAAAATATTCTTTGATATAAGTTTTTCTCTTTTAGCACTTTAAATATATCCTGCCATTCTCTTTTAATCTACAAAGTTTTGCTAAAAAAAATCAGCTGATAATCTTACAGGGTGTCCCTTGTACATAACTCTGTTTTTCTCTTGCTGCTTTTCAGATTCTCATTTAACTTCTGCCATTTTTATTTATTTATTTTTTTAAAGATTTCATTTATTTCTTTTTGAGAGACACACACACACAGAGAGGCAGAGACACAGGCAGAGGGAGAAGGCTCCATGTAGGGAGCCTGATGCAGGACTTGATCCTGGGACTCCAGGATCACACCCTGGGTGGAAGGCAGGTACTCAACCACTGAGCCACCCAGGGATCCCAAGCCATTTTTATTATACCTTGGTATGAATCTCTTTGGGTTCATCTTATTTGAGATATTCTGAGCTTTCTGGACCTGGATGACTGTTTCCTTCCCAAGGTTAGGGACATTTCAGTAATTTTTAAAATAAATTTTCTGCCCCTTTCACTTTCTCTTCTCTTTCTAGAACCTTTACAATGTGAATGTTCGTATGCTAGATGTTGTCTTGGAGGTTTTTTAAAAATTTCCTCAGTTTTAATACTTTTTTGCTCCTTTTGTAGTCCTAACTGAGAAAATTCCACTGTTTTGTCTTCCAGATTGCCAATACATTTTTATGTGTCATCTAATCTGTTGATTCCCTCTGGTGTATTTTTCATTGCAGTTACTGTTTTCTGGTTGGTTCATTTTTATATTTTCTAACTCTTTGTTGGAGTTCTCACTCACTGTGTTCCTCTAATTCTTTTTCCAAGTTTAGTGAGCATCTTTATGACCATTACTTTGAACTCTTAACTGCATTTCATTAGTTTTCCCACACTCCTGGGCTTTTATCTTGTTTCTGGAGAACATATTCCTCTCCTCTCCCAGTCTACCTCTCCCAGTCTAGAAGGAGAGATCTTGTTTAAGAGTATCCTCACATAAACCATGTTCATTGGGGTTTTAAGGGCAGGCTAGAGCTAGAGCGTGTGTAGGCTGGGGAAATCCCAGGATGCATTGCATTGAGGACAACCTAGTGGGTCAGCTGGAGCTTATTCTGGCAGGATAGCAAGAGCTGAAATGGGCCAAGGCTGGGGTTCCTGGGTCTCCTTTTGCTGGATCCACCCTCATGAGATAGGTGGAACTGGAATGGACAGGGGCTGGGTGAACCTGAAACATACTTCACTGGGGTCAAGTTGTCTTACAAGACAAGCTAGAGCTAAAGTGGGTACAAGTTGATGTGGTCTCTTGGCATGCTGCACTGGGGCTGCCCTGGTGGGTGACTGGATCACACTGTGCCAGGGCTTTCTTAATTGGTGGCTGAAACTCTAGTGGTCATTGACCTCAGGAGGCCTTGGGATGTCCATACCAGGGCTGCCTTTGCAGGATGGCTGGGCCTAGAGGTGGACATGAGAGAGGAGTTTCCTGAGGTGTGTCTTCTGTGGCTGCCCTAGTGAGACAGCTGGAACTGGTTTAGGCATGAATGAGAGGGTTCCAGGGTGTGGCATACCAGGCTACTTTGGAGGGACAGCTGAGAGGGCTGTAAAATGGTGCTCTTCAGTGCCTCTGACTCCAAAGAGAGTTCCAGCAGTTAGCTAGTCTCTGTCACATTCTCTAGGGTGAGTAAATAGATTTCCTTTTCTTATAGTCTAGTTGCCCTTTAACCTGCCTTTTTTTCCACCTGTCCCCCAGGGTAGGTAAGTCTGTATTCAGGCCTCTCAGGGATATCCCTCCCTATTGCAGGTTGTGGCACTGGGGATGGAGTTCCAATTATCATGTTTCACTCTGTCCTACCCTTCACTATGTGGACTCTCTATCACTCATTGTGCAGAAACTGTTGAAATAGCTCTCAGTTGTGCTTCAGGGGGAATCACTCTATATGTAGGTTCAAATTAGCTGTTTGTGGGAGCAAGTGAGTTCAGGTCTTCCTATGCAACCCTCTTGGACTGCCCTCTGAAATGCTACACGTAATGTTACCATGTAACCCAACTCCTAGTTAATGCCCAAGAAGATTGAAACCACATCCACTCCAAATCCAGTACACAACTATTTATAGCACCATTACTCATAGTAGCCAAGAGCAACACAAATGTCCATCAACTGGACAATTAAATATAATGTGATTGATATATTAAAAAGAAATATTATTTGACCATAAAAAGGAATGGAGGGCTGCCACATGCTTGAACATTGAAAACATTATGTTAAATGAACATAGCTTGTCAAAAATGCCATATAATGTATGTTTCAATTTTATGAAATGTCTAGAATAGGCAAACCGATAGAGAAAGAAAATAGATTAGTAGTTTCCAGGACTTGGAGGTAGGGAGAAATAAGGGATGACTGCTACACTAATTTTTATGGGGTTTTTTATCAAGGTGGCGATATGTTCTAGGATTAGGTAGCAGTGATGTTTGTACAACTCTGTGAATATACTAAATGCTACTGAATTTTAAAATTAAAAGTGTGAATTTATGGTATTATATTTTAATAAAGCTATAATATACTTAAAAAAAGAAAAATCTTTTGAATTCTTAAGTAATATGTCATTAAAACTATAGTAATTTGGGTTAAAGGAAGCAGTCTTAAATCATGAACCGGCACAAAACCAGGAAATCATTGTCCAGATGTGTGCATTGAGAAACATATTCACCTTAAACTCTCAGTAGGGAGGGGCACCTGGGGGCTCAGTGGTTGAGCTTCTGCCTTTGACTTGGATCATGGTCCCAGGGTCCTGGGATGGAGTCCTACATCGGGTTCCCCATGGGGAACCTGTTTCTTCCTCTGCCTACATCTCTGCCTCTCTCTCTGTCTCTGTCTGTGTGTGTGTGTGTGTCTCATAAATAAATAAAATGTTTTTTAAAATTCTCAGTAGAGATATCTAACAGCCCTATCAATTGGGGCAATACAATATCATGGTAGCACACTGCTGTGGACCAAGAATAAGGAGAACCTAGCCAAATTCTAGTTCAGGTTCTGACTGCAAGTGTATGTGTGCTATTTGACAATTTTATAGTTCTGGAGTAATATATAGGGTTCAAATTAGAGCATAGGTTGAACAGGCTACCTCAGGGCAATGTCTTCAGGAATGTAAAATATAGCTCATGCTGGAAGAAATATGAGAGTCCAAGAGAGTAGAGGGACCCCAACAAGATCAAATATATTGTATAATGTTTTGCTTGGCTAAAAAGTTTAAAACTCCGCAGACTAAATGTTTCAGAAATGTTTTTAGCTGTATCACTTTAAAGGCTCTATATAGGAATTTCCATTTAAATACAGTTCTCTGTGTCTTTTAAATATTTTCCTTGAAACCCCTGCATTCCTCCTTTCCCCAATAAAATTACACTGAATGTGAGGGTAGACAATATTCTATCCGAGGTGCCACAAACATTGAGTGCATATATTTCCAGTTAGGCTATATGTTGCTGTATTATTTGTTTTATTCAAGTATAGTTAAGATGCAGCGTTGTATTAGTTTAATTATAATGATTCAACAATTCTGTACATTTTTCACTCATCAATGTAAATTTTAAGTTTTTCATATATTTTGGATATCAATCCTTTATAGAATATATCATTTATAAATACCTTCTCCCATTCAATAGATTGCCTTTTGAGTTTTTTGGTGGTTTTCTTCACTGTGCAAAATCTTTTTATTTTAATATAGTCCCAATAGTTCAATTTTTCTTTTGTTTCCCTTGTCAAAGGAGATATACCTTAAAAAAAGTTTCTATGGCTGATGTCAAAGAGATCACTCCTTATGTGTTCTTCTAAGAATTATGTGGTTTCAGGTCTCATTTTAAATCCATTTTGAGTTTATTTCTGTGGCCAGTGTCCTTTTTTTTGCATACAACAATCAGTTTTCCCAGCACCATTTGTTGAAGAGATTGTCTTTTTCCTATTCTCTTTCTTCCTTAATTGACCATAGCATGTAGGCTCATTTCTGGACTCTATTAAGTTCCATTGATGTATGTGTCCCATTTTTGTAATAGTACCATACCATTTTGATCATTAGAGTTTTGTAGTATGTCTTGAAATCTGGGATTGTAATACCTCCAGCTTTGTTCTTAAGATTATTTTGATTATCTGTGATCTTTTGTGGTTCCATACCAATTTTGGGATTATTTGTTCTGGTTCTGTGGAAAATGTTGGCATTTGGGTAGAGATACTACATTAAATCTGCACATTGCTTTTGGTAGCATGGATGTTTTAACAAAACCAGTTCTTCCAATCCCTGAACATGGAGTATCTTTCCATTTGTTTGCATCATCTTCAATTTCTTTCACCAACATTTTGTAGATTTGAGAGTATAGACCTTTCCTTGGTTAAATTTATTCCTGGTACATTATTATTTTTGGTTCAATTATAAATCTAGGACTTCCAGTGCTATATTGAATAAAAGCAGCGCGAGTGGACATCCTTATCTTGTACCTGATCTTATAGGAAGACTCTCAGTTATTTGCCATTGAGTGTTATGTTAGCTGTGGGTTTTTCATATATGGCCTATATTATATTGATGTATGTTCTCTCTAACCCCACATTATTGAGAGTCTTTTTTATCATGAATGAATGTACTTTATCAAATTCATTTTTTAAAAAATCTACTGAAATGATCATAAATCTTTTATCCTTTCTCTAGTTAATGTGATGCATAACATTGATAGATTTGTGGATATTGAACCACCCTTCCATTCCTGGAATAAATCCTGTTTGACTGTAGTAAGTGATTTTTTAACATATATTGTTGGATTTGTCTTGCTGATATTTTGTTGAGGATTTTTATATCTATGTTCATCAGAGATACTGGCCTGTAGTTCTCTTTTTCACAGTATCTTTTTCTGGTTTTGGTATCAGGGTAATGCTCACCTTATAGAATGAATTTGAGAGTTTCCTTCCTCTTTTTCTTTTAGAATAGTTGAAGAATGAGTATTAACTCTTCCTTAAATGTTTGATAGAATTCACCTGGGAAGTCATCTAGTCTTGTAGTCTTGTTTGTTGGGAGTTATTTTATTACTAATTTAATGTCATTGCTAGCAATCAGTTTGTTCAAATTTTCAATTTCTTCCTCATTTAGTTTTATAAGGTTATATGTTATAGGAATTTATTCATTCCTTCTAGGTTGTCTATATTATAATTTTTATAATATTCTCATAATTCTAAATAATTTCTGTGGTGTTGGTTATTACTTGTCCTCCTTCACTTCTGATTTTGAGTTCTTTATCTTCTTTTATGATGAGTTTGGCTAACGGCTTATCAGTTTTGTTGATATTTCAAGGAACCAGGTCCTGGTTTCATTGATCTGTTTCTTTTCTTTTCTCCTTCTTTGTTTCTTTCTTGTTTCTTTGTCTTTCTTTCTTTCTTTCTTTCTTTCTTTCTTTCTTTCTTTCTTTCTTTCTTTCTGTCTCTATTTCATTTATTTCTACCATAGACTTTACTTCTACTGGTTTGAGCTTTGTTGGTTCTTTTTCCAGCTTCTTTGTTTATAAGATTGGGTTTTATTTAAGATTTTTCTTCTTGAGATAAGCCTATCTTGCTATAATCTCACCTTTCAGAACCACTTTTGCTGTATTCCAAAGATTTTGGACTGTTGTATTTTCATTTACATTTGTTTCTATGATATCTCAATTGATCAGTTCATCATGTTATTTGACCCCCCTGTGTTTGTGTGCTTTCCAGATTTTTTTCTGGTGATTGAATTTCTAGTTTTATAATGTTGGAGTCAAAAACTATATGTGATATGATTTCATTCTTAATATATCAAGAACTTGTTTTGTATTCTAACATGTGATCTATTCTAGAGAATGTTCAATGTACACTTGAATATGTATTTTGCTGTTTTAGGATGGAATGTTCTGAATATATCTGTTAGGTCCATCTGCTCCTATGTGTCATTCAAAACCACTGTTTTCTTGTTCACTTTCTGTCTGGATGATCTATCCATGGATGTAAGTAGAGTGTGTAAAGGTCCCTACTATTATTATATTATGTCAGTCTCTTCCTTTATGTCTCTTAATAGTTGGCTTATGTATTCGGTGCTCCCATTTTGGATGCATGAATATCTGCAGTTGTTATATTCTCTTGTTTGTTGCCCTTTTTCATTAGGTAGTGTCCTTCTTTGTTTTTTGCTACAGTCTTTGCTTTAAAATCTATTTTGTCTAATAAAAGTATTGCTACATCAACTTCCTTTTTCCTTTCCATTTGCATGATAAATGTTTTTCCATTATTTCACTTTCAATCTTTCACTTTAGCTCTTATGTGAGTCCCTTGTAGGCAGCATATAAATAGGTCTTGCATTTTTATCCATTCAGCCACCCTATGTGTTTTGATTGGAGCATTTAGTCCAGTAACTTTAAAAGTAATGACTAGTAGATATGTAATTATTGCCATTGTGTTATTTGCTTATGGTGGCTTTTATAGTTATTCTCTGCTCCTTTCTTCTCTTGCTCTCTTCTTTTGTAGTTTGTTTGCTTTCTTTAGTGATATCCTTGGATTCCTTCCTCTTTATTTTTTGCATATCTCTTACAGATTTTTGATTTGTGGATATCATCAGATACCATGTGTAATATTTTATGCATATAGCAGTCTATATTAAGTTGATAATCACTTAAGTTTGAGCCCTATATGAAAGCAATACTTTTTATTCCCCTCCCACATTTTATGTATATTATACCATATTTTACATACTTTTGTGACTCCCTTAACTGATTTTTATAGATATAATTGATTTTACTGCTTTTGTGCTTTAACCTCTGTACTGGTTTTATAAATGATTAATCTAACACTTTAATTATGTTTGTATGTAGCTGTAATTTTTTCCCTTTCCTTTTTAGGAAAGATTTATTATTTTGAAAGAGAGAGAGCATGGAGGAGGAGCAGAAGGAGAGGGAGAGAGAAACCCATAGAGAGCAGATTCTATGCTCAGAGCAGAGCCCATTGTGGGGCTCCATCTCAGGACCCTGAGATCACTACCTGAGCTGAAACCAAGAGTCAGTTGCTTCACTGACTGCACCACCTGGGTGCCTCTTTTTTCCCCTTTCCTAATGTTCTTACTCTGTCTTATGGCCTTTTCTCTTAACTGAAAGAATTTTTTTGAACATTTCTTATAAGATTGGTTTGATGGTGATAAACTCCTTTAACTTCTGTTTTCCTGAAAAACTTTTTATCTCTACACCTATCCTGAATGATAGCATTGCTGAGTAGAGTATTCTTGGGTGCAGTTTTTTTTTTTTTCTTTTAGCACTTTGAATATATTATGCCACTCTCTTCTGGCCTGCAAAGTTGTTGCTGAAAAATCAGCTGAGAGCCTTATGGGGTTTCCTTTGTGTTCTTTTGCTTTTTTAAAAATATTCTATCATCACTTTTTGCCATTTTAATTATTATGTGTCTTGGTGTGGACTGATTTTGTTGGGAAATCTCTGGGCCTCCTGGATCTGGATATATATTTCCTTCTCAGATTAGAGAAGTTTTCAGTTATTATTCCTTCAAATTAATTTTTGTCCCTTTGTTCCCCTCTTCTGCTTCTTCTGTAATCCCTATAATGATAATGTCATGCTTGATGATGTTACTGAGTTTCCTCATCTATTCTCATTTTTGTCCTTTATTTCCCTTTTTTGCTTTTTGGTTTGGTTGGTTTTCATTAATCTATCATCCATCTTGCTGATCTGTTTTTGTGCCTCTTCTAATTTACTATTGATTCCCCTTGTGCACTTTTTATTTTTCTTATTGAGTTCCTCATTTCCGATTGGTTGTTTTATATTTTCTATCACTTTGTTGCAGGTCTGAGATAGTCCACTCTTTTCTCAAGTCCAGTAGGTATCTATGATCATTACCTTGAATCCTTTATGAGGTATATCACTTATCTCCATTTCATTAGGTCTTTTGCTGTAGTTTTGTCCTGTTCTTTCATTTGAGACATATTCCTCTGTCTCCTCATCTTGTCTAAATAACTCTCCATGTTTGTTTTTATGTATTAGGATAGTAATTGATGTCTCCTGATATGAAAACTAGCAGCCTTATGAAGAAGAGATCCTGTGGTGCGGCACAATGTCTGCTGTTTAGCAGGGACAGGTGCTTCAGGGATGTCTCCTTTGTGGGTTGCATGTGCCCTGCTCTTTAGGCAGAGCCACATTTGCCTTCAGTCTAGTTGAATGCAATGCACCTTTGCCTTTTCTAGGTTAGGTGTGGTTTCTCTGTTGTTAAAGGGCCATTCTGGGGTCATCATAAAGTGATAGTGGGATGGTGTCAATAGTCAGACCAGATGCCTACTCTCAGCCTGTTTCCTGATGTTCCAGTTGCACTGAACTGCAGGGTGTCCTCCCTGTATTATCCCCTGAGAGACTTCTGTTGGTGGGGAACCACAGAGAAACTAGATGTCTGCCCCTCGTCTGTCCACTGGGGCTACAGTTACACTGACCAACAGGGTGCTTTTCCTGCCTTGTCCCAAGAGGCTTCTGTTGGTGGGGAGAGACAGCAATCAGGCCAGATGCCTGCCGGAGCTGCAAATGTGCTGATTGGAAGGCACACTCTCTGTAGTGCCAGTTATAATTTTTAGCTGCTGGGACTATAAGTATAGTGGGATGTGTGGTTATATTATCTTCTCCTCAGGGCAGGACTCACTTTGGAGTGGTGGCAGTCCCTGCCAGGGCTACTTGCATGATGAGACTAGGTAGGAGCCAGTTGGGATGGATTGCCACCAAACAGAATGGATTGGTTGGGAAGGTCCACTGGAGAACACAGGGGCTGGGCACGTGGTATTAGCAAGCGAGGTGTTTGAGGATCTAGGCCAGGAAGCTGGGCAGAGAAATGGTTCCTCCAGCTCTTTTGTTCTTGGACAAGTCTCATAAAGATCCCTGCTCCTCCAGAATATATTCTAAGATGAGTAAATAAATCTTTCTGTAAACCCCAAATACTTTCCAAACTATTTCTATGCTATATCTTGGTGGGATTGTTATGTATGTTTAAGGTGGTGGCTCCATTTTCTGTTGCCCTTCAGCTCTCCCAGAGCCAAGCTCACCAATTTTTAAACTACTTAGAGTTAAACCCCACTGGCTATAAAAACTCATGAAGTTAAACTCTACTGGTTTTCCAAACCAAATATTAGAAGAACTTGTCTTTTCAGTACAGGACCCCTGTGTCTGGGATGCTTGGTGTGGAGTCTACTCCTCTCCCTTCTCTGTGAACGTGATGTCCCTTCCATCAGTCCTTAGTTACCCTGGAAGTTTTGTGCCCAACTGCATCTCTGCCCTTTCTACTCTTTTTGATATGTCCTCCTTCCTATGATTAGCAGAGGAAAGTCTCTTCCATCATTCCAGGGGTTATTTTCTGAATTAGTTGCACTGAGGTGGCATCAGTATGTCCAAGGGATGAGGTAAGTTTAGGATTCCCTACTCTGCCATCTTCCCCATCCCTCTGTGTTGTTGTATTATGAATATTTCATTTGATATCATGTCAAAGTTATAAATAACACAAGTCATTCAAGAGCCACTTTGCAAATACTTGAGTGGCAGTCCACACATAGAAATATATGTATTTTCTCAAGTTAGAGATGTAATTCATCTAATAAATATGACAGAATGTATATTCATTTCTACAGGGCACTTAAGTGGCCTCTTCACTTTCCTGTGCCAAATGACGTTTAAGTTTCCCAGTACAATGAAATAAAGATACGTATTTTGAGTAAATCCTGTAAGTTTAATAGTGGTCTTATGTGTCTATTGGTTTTCTTTTGTTTTCAGAGTAGAAATTGGAATCTGTAGTCACAGGATGTGGCCTAATATCTCCTATGTGATACTTCTTAAAATGGGCTTTTAGAATTATTGCTTTTGAGCCAACTGTACTCCTAAGGTTTTCCTGAAAGGGGATGCAATATCCTCATGTTCCAAAAGAGCATAGTCAGTCATCTTAAGACATCAAGTTTACAAAGAGAACCAGAGAAATAGCATATTGTGAGGTTCCTTGTTTTATTTTTACCTAGATTTTAAACATAATAGGGTTTGTGTATTTAGGCAGAGAGTATACTTTGAAATCCTCAAACATTTAAGAAACTTTAGGATTCAAGTCTCCTTTTCCTGAGAGAACATTTAAAGAATGGTATATGTAAATCTACCAATGTTGGTTTTCATGCTGCTTTTTGTCTTCTCAGCATTAACTTTACTTCTGAGTATTCTTTGCCTAAGTTAACAATATGGTATGTCCTATTGGTTGTTTGCCTTTCTTCATGGTATTTTTAAGCTACCCATTCAGTGCCAAAGTCATTGATTTTTTTTAGAGGCATTTTGTTTTGTTTTGTTTCATTTTGTTTTGTTTTGTTTTGTTTTTAAACAGCACTAGAATGAATAGTTAAAGGATGTTTAGATAACAAGTTACAAGATTTTTAATTTTTTAAAAATCCTATATCCAACTTGTAAGAAAACACATATTTCTGGGTGTGAATCTGTTACCCAACATATTTTCAAAGTGATTTTGAATGTTATAAAAACAGTACAGTGGTAACCCAAATCTCTTTTAGAAATTCCATTCCGAATAAATAGTGATATGGACCACCAGCTTGTGAGAAATGCATAATCCAAGGCCCTACTCCAGATATACCAAATCAAAATCTAAATTTTAACTGGATTGTACTTCATAAGCACATTACATTTTGAGAAGCACTGGTTTTCACAGAACTGAAAAGTGGTGGCTAGTATTTCAGTTTGAAAGTCAAATTATTGCTGTGGATGACAATAGAGGAAATAATGTAAACATAAATACAGTTTATAAGTGATCTTTTTCTCCTTTTTAATCTTGATAAGTTTTTAAATTGGGAAGATTTATATTATTTCAAGTGTCCTTTGTAATGGCAAATGTTATTGCCGTTGTGATTTCATATACATTAAAATTTACATAATTCATATTTGCACTAAAACTACACACACACACACACACATAAACACACATCTACTAATAATCCATTCCAAAAATATCCCACTAAGCCCTGACCACTGTGTTTGTACATTTAGACAATGCTCCTTCTGGGATTCCCAGGCCACATAAAATAGCAAAGAGTTCATTAGAACGATGTCACCGGCGTAGCAATAATTAAGGCTGTATCAGCAATTTAGAGGTTTATAACTCTGCTGTAAAGTTGTGCTCTGGGATGAAAGTCAGCACAAAAGCTCAACCTGGGAGTAGATTGTTTGCCGGGTCTGGGAGGAATGTGGGGGAAAATTGATTTCATTGTTTGTGATTCACTATACTGCTCATCTGATTCTTGGTGGCATTTGAATTAAGATGTTTTATGGACTAGTGATCATGGAGAACTGGTGTTTTCACTGATGTCTTCATAGGCCTTACTCCAACTGTAACGATTACAGTAACTAAGATGGTATTACTGTTTATATTACATAAATGGGGACAAATATGCATAGGAAAGCTATTAAAAGGGAAAAGGAGTAATTCTAATTAGGCAGAAATGGTAACATATTTCATCGAAGGAGGATATTGTGAATTCCTAGGTTGCTTGTATATTTCTGCCAGGGAGACACCAAGGCACGCTCCTGTGAGCTGCTCTGGATTACTTAATTGGTAAATCAACATTAATGCTCAGAAAAGTTTGGATCTAGCTCTTTTAGAAAACTGATACTGACATTTGATTTCTCTTAGATGTAGCTGCAGAGCTAGTGGCTAAAGGGAAGCCTCACTAAGTAAAACAACCCTGGAGCTCTCTGCTCTTTCAGCTCCTTTACTGTCACTTTGCTCTTTGGAAGAGAGAAACTTGCCATCCTGAGACTTCTAGCTGTAGTAATCAAGAATATAATAGGAGTGAGCTCCTATTATAGTCAATTTGTGACTAGATACATTGTCATCTTGGGTACAAGTTTAAATGTGGTTTTAGGCAGTTATCTAAAATGTAGTCCTCATATAAATAATTAGGAACTCCTGATTTTCAACAAGGGATTTAATATTAATGGTGTGTGTAATAGTTACAAGCTGGAACTCCTGAGTAAGATAGAACTGGGTTCAGATACTGTTACTGCTCCCTTTACTATATGTCTGGGCTTTGGGCAAATAACTTCATACTCTGAAGCTTCTGTTTCTCTTTCTAAAATGTGGTAGTGATTATAGTAGTGACTTCAGAGGATTGTTACAAAATTCAAAAAGATAATCCTGCAAAGCACAGGGTCTGGTACATGGTAGCTATTACTGTGTTAAGTAACGCAGAGGCCTAACCAAAAAAGCTTTTCAGTTTGTCATTTATTTATTGATCCACTTGCTCATATTCCACATATTTATTAATTGTTTTTGTGTGCCAGATAATCTAATTAGATACTGGGTACAGTGGTGAACAGGGTAGGTAGAGTCCCTTGCTCATTTAACTAATAATCTAATGGAAAGGACGCAGTCGGGTAAATGATCGTTAGTTATGACAGATGTTAGGAAAGAAGCAAGTGAAAGTTTGAGATGGAGATTAGCAATGGGAAGAGGGGCACGATCATTAATTTAGAGTATTCAGAGAAGGTTTCCAGCAAACAGGGTCTATAAAGCTGATAACTGGGGGGCAAAGAGTGTGTGGAAGATGAGCTCAGGGAAAAGCATTCCTATTGAAGAGTCAGTCGCTGTGTATGCCTTGAGGTAGAAAAAGTTTGGTAGGCATAAAGAAGGCCAATGGCTAGACCATAAGGAAGATGTGGTATAATGATGAAATTAGTTTGGAGAAGAAAACAAGGGCTAGGTAGCACTGGGCTTTGTCACCAGGTGAGAACTGTAGATTCAGTTTAGTATGTAGAGAGGAGCCCTAGAAGAGATCCTGTTGTAAGGCTTACATTTAAAAAGGGGCTTCAAGCTGCCCTCTGGAGAATGGCTTGAAGAAATCAAGTGTCTCCCCGAGCTTCCTCCTTACTGATCAAAGGGAAAATCTCCAAACTTCCATATCTGGAGCTATTTTGTAGCTGATGAACTCTGGGACGTTAGATGTTTTCGTTGTCCGTGCATCAGGGACTGGGGAAGATGATGCTCAGAAGGCACTTACTTGGTAAGTAAAAGCAGCTTTTTATAGTAGAACCACTCAAGATTGCATTTACTGCTGATTTAAAAATCACCTCATCATTCATAATTTCATTAGGTTATAACTTACTTCCAGGAAAACCATATTTTATATCTCACAACCCTCTGCACAAAAACACCACTTTGGGTATTTTTTAAATTTAAAATTCAAGGACATGTACCAGATCAGCAGATTTCTCTTGATTTTTCTCCTCTCTAGGTGGAAAATATTTTTAGGCATGTTACAACAGAGTAATACTAAATGACCTTCAGAACTTAATTTGAGTGCATAAGTATCACAGAGTGAATGTGGGAGTCTCATTAGGATTTTTGTTTTATACCATGCTTTTTCTGCTTATTTGGTCCATCTTTTTGCTCATTTTACTCTGGCATGTATTTCTAGAGAAATTGGAGTTGTAAAAATTGAATTGAGGGTTTTCTTTTTTTGCATTCCATGTGTTGCTGAATTATTAAATAATAATGTAATAACAAGCACTTATCTAGTGCTCTATTCAAGGACTTATTTGCAACTCTGCCCCTGGAGAACACTGGAAATGTTTCCTCTGTAAAGTTTCCAAAGTAACATCATCCAATCTGTCTCTTCTTGATGTGCCCCAACAATGCTGGAGTTTTCATTTATTAGTTGTCAACTAAATGAGTTGGATGATAAACATCTGTGAAGTAGAAAATTGTTTCTCTTGCACTGAGTTTGAAGTCTAATAAGGCAACTTTGCTTAAATGCATGCTCTTCAAATGTGGAAGGATAGCTTTCTGCATGTTCTTTGTCTACCTCACCCATTCATTTGTGTGTTTATATGAATGCAAATAAATTATCAACCATGGGTAAACACTATAGACAAGTCAACCAGTACACATCGAATTTTGGCACCCGATTAAGATGCCAAAGAACTGAGAACATAAATATTTTAATTATCACTGTGAGACTCCTATTGAGTTAGGCAAATTGTAAGCAGAAATGGCAGAGGAGTTTGTAGTAAATAAAAGATGAAGGATACCAAACAAGAACCTATAAAGGAGTTTTGTTTGGCCATTCTGTGTTGTCCCAATATTTGAAATTCAGATGATTTTAGAGAGAAACTGGGATTCACAGTATCCCTTGAAAAATTGGTCATTTGGCAAAAGTAGTCCCTCATTCCTGCTTGGCCTAAATCAGCAGGAACTAAGTAGTACTTGCCCTTTCAAAGAGGAGGCATATTCCCCTCATTATTTCTCTTAGCATCTCACATGCTTTAGGTTTTTGCAGTCCTTGCTATACCTCTGCAGCCTTTTAAGTGTATGATCATTAGAACACTAACATCACTTACGTGGTAGGCAGCTTCTAAATGACCCCCCAACCATTGGCTGCTCCTAGTTGGCATGCCCTTGTGTGATCCCCTCCCTTTTTATGTGGGCTGGAACTTGTGACTGTCTTCCAAAAAAAAAAAAAAAAAGTCGACAAAAGGGATAGGATCTTCTGAAATTAGGTTATAAGAGGATGTGACTTCCATCTTGCTGGCATTCTCTGTTTTGTCTTTTTAGCCTGCTTGCTTTCATGAAGCAAGCTGCCACACTGACAAGGCAAACTAAGTAAGGAAGCAAGGGTGACCTGGGGACAAGAGCCAGTCAAGAACTAAGGCCCTCACTCCAACATCCCACAAGGAATTGAATCCTGACAACAACCAGGAGTGAGCGTGGAAGCAGATCCTTTGCTGGTTGAGCCTTCAGATAAAACCACCATCCTGGCTGATCCCTTGGTTGTAGCCTGAGAGACCCTGAAGCAGAGAACCAGATAAGCTGTATCCAGATTCCTGACCTAAAGAAACTGTACTTGTGTTAAGCTGCTAACCTCAGAATAATGTGTTAAGCAGCAATAGATAAATAATATATCTTACTACTTCAGAGAAAGATGGTGCTTTGAGGAGCCCGTATAAAAAAAACTTTCCTTGGGATTATAGAAATCAAAGCACTGAATTTTTCTATTCCCATGACTGTAGTTTTAGCATAATGACTGACGTTGGAGGTGTACTCAGTTGCTATGAAATAAAAGGTTGCCAATGGCGAATTGTCACAAGAGACTTATACTGAAATGTTGTTCATATAATATTACTTTCTCATGTAGATCTTCTTTTAAGCCCCTTTAGATGTGCTTTCAAATATTCTGATTATCAAAAGTATGTTTCAGATTCAAAAAGTCTGGACACTATTGACCACACCAAGTTCTCAGAATAACAGACCCCTACAGGAGACTATTAGCAACTGCCGATTTGTGGGACAGGTTCCCCTTAGTAAGCATCAGGTGAAGAGCAGAGGTTGCAATTCCTTCATCTGTGAAGTAGGGTGAAATCTAAGTTATGAAAGAAGCAGGACAGGGCTAAGACACAGTCTTCACTCATTGGGCTGTGATTCTTTGCTGAAAAGCTATAGAACCCTTAGTGCGTTACTCAGTATCACTTTCTTAGTTGGAAAACAGGGTACTGTGCATTTCTTTATTCAGGAAGCTTTATAAAAGCCCCCATATGGCACCTGTTACTGTGTTCAGTTTAGAGATAAAAATTAATAAGACATAGAGTGCTATGCATGGTATCTTTAGCTTCTGAGATTGTGATATTTAGGTTTTAAGTGCTGTAAACAGTGCAGTAGTATTTTATTAGAAACTACTTTGACAGGTTAATGTATTCAAATACTGAAGTGGAAATTAGGAATGATGAGTGCTAGGTTGTTGCTTCAACTTATACCTCAGTTATGTCCTTAATTTTTCTGCTTCTATATAATACTGAATTTTTCAGACTAACCTGAACAACTTTTTAAATTGATTAATAATATTCACATACACATAATTCAATGTGTGTTTTATGTAATATCTTTCAGTCCTCAAACCATTTATTTTTATAAACTTTGAATTCCTGTATACCTTATGTAAAACATAGTGCTTTATGCTTTAAATACATTTATTAGTAATGTTGGTGAACTTAATTTCTTGTTGGATAATAATATCATGTTTTATAAATGTATCCTCTTCATACATATGATGGTGATAAATATCAGTTGGATTTAGTTGAAAATAAAAAGAAATATAATTTGCATCCAAGTTCATGCAGTTGTTAGATAAAATGTTAAAAACATAAATCATCAAAATCATGTTTCTCTATCATCTCTTGTTTCAATAAACTCTTCCAAATAATCATCCCATTATAAATTCCTTGCAGTATTCAATACATTTGACCTAAGGGATAAGTATATAGTTTTATTATCAATCAGTAGCATCACCTGGCCCTTGCTTCTGGTGAAAATGGTGGTTTGAGACAGCTTTCACTCTTCAAAAAATCCATTGACTAATCTTGCCCAAGTTCACCTTTTAAAGTTTTCCCAGAACCACTCATTGTCCGTTAAGCATGCAAAGTAGATCAAAGGTTAATGATTCTTAATTGGGCTTCATTAAGTGATAATATAAGATCTCGAGCTGCTCATTATGCTCCAGAATTGGACAGCAATGTCATAACATCAGGAAATAATGAACTAGAAGACATGCATTATCATGCATTAGAACACTCCAGCAACTGATTATGTTTCAGATACATTGTCTCAAGTGAGGTATAAAGTGAGGTGCATATTAATAGCTTGGTCAAGTTCCCATTTTGAGAGTGAACTATAGTTTCAATATAATGAAGACTTTCAGATGTGAACTGTTATGATTTGGGAAGACTCTATTGGATCCTGTTTATATTTTGTTCCTATATGTTAGCTGCCCTCAACCGTGAGAGACAAGGTTATTTGATCATTCCACCACTTGTGCAGCCCACTTGAAGCATAGCTTTTTAATCATGCATCACTTTTAAATTTAAGTACTGTCCATTCCTTCATTCCGGTGTGGCAATTTCAAACCCACTTTGGTAATACAAGGGATTAGGATAGCATATTTGCTCCTAAGCACATTTTATTTAGATCAGAGTCAGTTCTGTAGTTTTCATTTTGCTCAGAGAATGGGAATCCATGCATACTGAACGGTCATACTGTAGTCAACATGTCAGGGAAAATGAATGCACAAATGTGTAGTGTAATTCCATGTGCTTCAGAGATAACCACAATGAGGGATAATGAGCTAACCTTGGTCTTTGGTAATGCAAAGCTAATATACTCAAAAAGATATTGCCCTTCATCACAGTTTAATGTAATTGCTCCTAATCCGTAACCTGAACAATAAACTCAAACATCTTATCAAACACTAACATTAAGCTCCTTGTCTCCAGGATGTCAATATGACATTTTACATTCATATGCCTCAGAGAGGAGCTGGACAGACAGCAAAAGTGCCTCATATACAGTGTTCTCCCTGAACTTTGCTATGAATTTCTGTGAATAAGGAATCAAATGACTGAGTTGATGCTAACATTTATAACTCAGATGATTGACAGAAGATGGATATGGTGATGAAATAAATCACTTCTACCAGGCACATGACAGTAATCTAATCCTAAATCCTATACAAAAGCAAGTAACAGATTTGATGGGCATTGCAGGGCTGGAGGCTTAGAAAAATGTTAAGAGTTCATATTTTGAAAACATTGCATTTAGAAGCTGTATCAACATATTTTTCACATTTAAGACAATAAGTTCTGTGTCTGCACACATGGGTGTATGTGTGAGTGTGTGTAAAAGAAAAACAGAATGAGAGTGATTTTATTTTTGTAGGTATGAAAATTATCTTTTACCTTAATAAAATAACCTGAATGTTGCAAGTATATTTGGGGGGATGTCATTCCTTCTATCTCCAAATGAGTACTATTGATTAGCTCCTATGTGTACTGGGAAACTGGAAGCTCCCATTTGTTAACAAAGCAGGTGCTGAATAAATATTGGATTTGAGTAAATGAGCAAAGATTAACTACTCACTCATGTGGAATTGTTCTAGCAAAAGAAAGATAATAGGTCCAAAGGATATTGACTGGCATGTGTATACACTTAATCTTTCTCAAAGTAACATGTGGACCACTCTTTCACTTAAAAAAAAAAAAATGTTGGCTCCTGAATCCAGTGTGATAGAACAGATTTTTCAAGGGTGAAAGCCTGGGGAAGTGTGTTTTATACAGGCACCCAGGAAATCATCGTTCCGCATTCTTCATTTGAATAACCAGTGGTATAAATTCAATTTCCTGTTTTCCCCCCATTAATCAACTTCTTAAATATTTAACTCGGGTATGTGACAGAAACTTTGCCCAAACACTTTTGCGTGAAGCTGCCAGACTGGTAGGGTGACAGATAACAGAACACACAGCACACAGGCACATAAACTAATCCATGTTGGGGCAGCAGGAAGGGAAGCCCTGAAGATGTGGAATTTGAAGGGACTTGACGGATGTATAGGAGCCAGTTGAGAGAAGGCAAAGAAGAGAAGAGACAGAGAAAGGACATTTGCAAATAAAGAAAATTCTGTTTGTGGGCCAGAGTCAATAAAACAGGGTGGATTTGAAACACAGAATGATTTAAGGGCCAGAAAAGAAACTGAAGGCTTGTGGCACAGAAGGGGCAGGATGGAGGTGGGAACTACCTGTGTTTATCAGTCTTCTGTACTTTCATACCACATTCATGGTTTAGCCCTACCTGAGTATACTTACACTGTTATTTCCTTAATATGTTGCTCTGAATCTAATCATTTCTTGAATGCATCTATTTTAAAGAAAGACTTCATATCACTATATGAGTGCAGCAGCAGCATCATCTAACATAATTAGAAGAAGGTCACTTTTTAAATGAATTAAACTGAAACAAAGTTAGGTTATTAAATGCTAAGTCAGTGTTGTTGCCATCTGAAGATAGTAAGCATGAAGCCTGTTCTTTGTCAAGAAGAGGGAGGAGCTGGTATTAGGAAGAAGATAAAGCTAGCCTAGCACAAATATGAGACCCTCTCCTTGTAAGAAAATTTAAAAAAAGTTTCTCATCATGCAGTCCATGGTTATTTAGTGCCTGAGCCATGGACCACCCCTTTCAAGTAGGATCTACTATCATCTTGAAGGTCTTCTATAATATATTTCCTACTCTTTGGGAATAATTATTTTAAATCACAAAGATTTCAAATTTTGCCCTAAGGGCAATTAGAAACTATTAGAGGACCTCTAAACAGCTCATGGTATGTTTCCCTAACTTGTCCACTGAATACCCAGAACAGCCTGAAGCCAAAGCAGCAAGTTGAAAATACCTTTGAGTTTTCATGCTCTGTTTTCAACATTCAAGTGTGATTTTGTGCTCTATAGCCTAATACAGCTGTCTCTCATAATAATAATGGACCATTGGGTAAGATGGACCATAATGGACCATTGCAGTAAGAGTAAGAGCAGATACTAGGCTTTTCTTTACTTTCTTTTTTTTTAAATAAATTTACTTTTTATTGGTGTTCAATTTACCAACATACAGAATAACACCCAGTGCTCATCCCGTCAAGTGCCCCCCTCAGTGCCCGTCACCCATTCACCCCCACCCCCCACCCTCCTCCCCTTCCACCACCCCTAGTTCATTTCCCAGAGTTAGGAGTCTTTATGTTCTGTCTCCCTTTCTGATATTTCCCACACATTTCTTCTCCCTTCCCTTCTATTCCCTTTCACTATTATTTATATTCCCCAAATGAATGAGAACATATAATGTTTGTCCTTCTCCGATTGACTTACTTCACTCAGCATAATACCCTCCAGTTCCATCCACGTTGAAGCAAATGGTGGGTATTTGTCGTTTCTAATGGCTGAGTAATATTCCATTGTATACATAAACCACATCTTCTTTATCCATTCATCTTTCGATGGACACCGAGGCTCCTTCCACAGTTTGGCTATTGTGGACATTGCTGCTATAAACATCGGGGTGCAGGTGTCCCGGCATTTCATTGCATCTGTATCTTTGGGGTAAATCCCCAACAGTGCAATTGCTGGGTCGTAGGGCAGGTCTATTTTTAACTCTTTGAGGAACCTCCACACAGTTTTCCAGAGTGGCTGCACCAGTTCACATTCCCACCAACAGTATAAGAGGGTTCCCTTTTCTCCACATCCTCTCCAACATTTGTGGTTTCCTGCCTTGTTAATGTTCCCCATTCTGACTGGTGTGAGGTGGTATCTCATTGTGGTTTTGATTTGTATTTCCCTGATGGCAAGTGATGCAGAGCATTTTCTCATGTGCTTGTTGGTCATGTCTATGTCTTCCTCTGTGAGATTTCTGTTCATGTCTTTTGCCCATTTCATGATTGGATTGTTTGTTTCTTTGGTGTTGAGTTTAATAAGTTCTTTATAGATCTTGGAAACTAGCCCTTTATCTGATACGTCATTTGCAAAAATCTTCTCCCATTCTGTAGGTTGTCTTTTAGTTTTGTTGACTGTGTCCTTTGCTGTGCAAAAGCTTCTTATCTTGATGAAGTCCCAATAGTTCATTTTTGCTTTTGTTTCTTTTGCCTTCGTGGATGTATCTTGCAAGAAGTTACTATGGCCGAGTTCAAAAAGGGTGTTGCCTGTGTTCTCCTCTAGGATTTTGATGGAATCTTGTCTCACATTTAGATCTTTCATCCATTTTGAGTTTATATTTGTGTATGGTGCAAGAGAGTGGTCTAGTTTCATTCTTCTGCACGTGGATGTCCAATTTTCCCAGCACCATTTATTGAAGAGACTGTCTTTCTTCCAATGGATAGTCTTTCCTCCTTTATCGAATATTAGTTGACCATAAAGTTCAGGGTCCACTTCTGGGTTCTCTATTCTGTTCCATTGATCTATGTGTCTGTTTTTGTGCCAGTACCACACTGTCTTGATGACCACAGCTTTGTAGTACAACCTGAAATCTGGCATTGTGATGCCCCCAGCTATGGTTTTCTTTTTTAAAATTCCCCTGGCTATTCGGGGTCTTTTCTGATTCCACACAAATCTTAAAATAATTTGTTCTAACTCTCTGAAGAAAGTCCATGGTATTTTGATAGGGATTGCATTAAACATGTAAATTGCCCTGGGTAACATTGACATTTTCACAGTATTAATTCTGCCAATCCATGAGCATGGAATATTTTTCCATCTCTTTGTGTCTTCCTCAATTTCTTTCAGAAGTGTTCTATAGTTTTGAGGGTATAGATCCTTTACCTCTTTGGTTAGGTTTATTCCTAGGTATCTTATGCTTTTAAGTGCAATTGTAAATGGGATTGACTCCTTAATTTCTCTTTCTTCAGTCTCATTGTTAGTGTATAGAAATGCCACTGACTTCTGGGCATTGATTTTGTATCCTGCCACGCTACTGAATTGCTGTATGAGTTCTAGCAATCTTGGGGTGGAGGCTTTTGGGTTTTCTATGTAGAGTATCATGTCATCGGCGAAGAGGGAGAGTTTGACTTCTTCTTTGCCAATTTGAATGCCTTTAATGTCTTTTTGTTGTCTGATTGCTGAGGGTAGGACTTCCAGTACTATGTTGAATAGCAGTGGTGAGAGTGGACATCCCTGTCTTGTTCCTGATCTTAGGGGAAAGGCTCCCAGTGCTTCCCCATTGAGAATGATATTTGCTGTGGGCTTTTCGTAGATGGCTTTTAAGATGTTGAGGAATATTCCCTTTATCCCTACACTCTGAAGAGTTTTGATCAGGAATGGATGCTGTATTTTGTCAAATGCTTTCTCTGCATCTAATGAGAGGATCATATGGTTCTTGGTTTTTCTCTTGCTGATATGATGAATCACGTTGATTGTTTTACGAGTGTTGAACCAGCCTTTTGTCCTGGGAATAAATCCTACTTGGTCATGGTGAATAATTTTCTTAATGTACTGTTGGATCCTACTGGCTAGTATCTTGTTGAGAATTTTTGCATCCATGTTCATCAGGGATATTGGTCTGTAATTCTCCTTTTTGGTGGGGTCTTTGTCTGGTTTTGGAATTAAGGTGATGCTGGCCTCATAGAATGAATTTGGAAGTACTCCATCTCTTTCTATCTTTCCAAACAGCTTTAGGAGAATAGGTATGGTTTCTTCTTTAAACGTTTGATAGAATTCCCCTGGGAAGCCATCTGGCCCTGGACTTTTGTGTCTTGGGAGGTTTTTGATGACTGCTTCAATTTCCTCCCTGGTTATTGGCTTGTTCAGGTTTTCTATTTCTTTACTTTCTTTACTTACTTTCCATCTTACCCTCACCACTCCCATAGTAGTGCACAATAAACGTGTGTAGGTAAGCAGCCAAATTCACTGTGTTTATAGTATGGCTTTTAGTGGTCTCTAACACATGCACTTTTAGGGTTGAAAATCATAGATTTCATGCATTTAATTCTTTCTCATACTGAAGGAAAATATTATTTGGAATTACCAATAGATATTTCTTTTTTCTTTAAAAGATTTTATTTATTCATGAGAGACAGAGAGGCAGAGACATAGGCAGAGGGAGAAGCAGGCTCCCTATGGGAGCCTGATGTGGGACTCGATCCCAGGACCCCAGGATCCTGCCCTGAGCCTAAGGCAGACCCTCAACCACTGAGCCATCCAGGCCTTCCTAGGTTGATATTTCTACATTTCAAATATGATTCTAAGAAGTCTTTGGTGGCATCAATTACTAAGGGAGCAGGGCTCTGCATTCCCATTACTCCATTTAAAAAATGCAATTCAGGTTTTCTATTTTACGTGTTGGACTCTGTGTCAGATTTCCATTGCTGAGAAGAATCCTTGTCTCATCTCCACTTGGAGCTAGAAAGAGTGTTGCTTCTTCCATAGATGTCTCTAACCTCCTATTAACCTTTCTTTATGCAGACACTTAATCTGCCTGGGCTATTTCCTTCCATCTTTATTTTTTTTAATCCTTCCCCGTCTCCCTCTCTTTCCCTTCCCTTTTCTCCTGCTTCCCTCCCTGTCTTTCTCCCTGTTTCCTATTCATTCATTCATCAAATGTAGTATATGTTAGACTTTTTACTAAATGCTCAGGATGTATTGAATTTCTTTAGGCTGCTGAGAAGCTCAAACTTTTGAAGACAGCACATCAATTTCCCACCTTGCTAAAAACACACCACTATGTCTAGTCCATAAAATGCGCTCCTAAAAATCATCTGTCCTTCTCTCCTCTGGGTAATTAGCAGATTTCTGAAAACATGGGAAACTTGTTCAGACTATGAATCATGCCAGTTTCCTAGATAACCACCACATCTTCAGGTCTGCACTCTGTTTCAGGCCAAACTTTTATGGAAATTAGGAATATCTGTGCAATAATGAAGCGTTGAATCCCATACTAAATTCATCTTGCTTATCATTATTTGGTGTGGATAAAGAATAAAACATGAGCATTGCTTCTTTGTCTACTCCCCACATAATTTTAAATCATTTTATGTATATAAGCAGTCTTTCAAAATATCTTTAAAATTTTTATTTATGCAAGTATTACACACAAAGAAGTGTGCAAATTATACATGTAGAGCTTAATGTGTCATCACAAAGTGAACATACCAGATCCTTAAGGAAGATATGATCAGTGACTCAGAAGCCTTTCTCATGCACCTCCTATTTGCCTCCACTCCCAGCCAAAGGTATGATCATAACCTAACGCCCTACAGATTGGTTTTGTCTAGTCATGAACTTTTGATGATAGGCTAATGCACTGTGGTCCCATTTGTTCTGTGGTCTGTTTATGAAATGAATTATGTTAACTGGTATGGTTCATTACTGCATGGGATAATTGTATTACCATTTCTAGAAATCCTCTGTAATACTGAATTTCATTTTGGGGCTATTATAAATAATGATGCCATGAACTTTATTGTATGTGTTCTGGAAACATGTATTACTCTTGGATACATACTTATTTGTGGGATTTGGGAGCACGATATGCAGAGCATTAGTTTAGTTTTAATAGAAACGGCCAGGCAGTTTTTCAACATGTTTTACACATTTATATTTATGCTCGGAGCAATATATACTTCTCTGAGCTAGACATTCTTGGTAGCACTTGATTGTCCAGTATTTTTATTTTTTTATTTTTTATTTTTTACCATTGGTGAGTATCACACTGACATTTTGCCTTTAATTTCCATTTTATTAGTCACTAATGAAGTTGAACACTTGTTCATGAGTTCTTGGCCTTTGGAATATTCTGTTTTGTGAGGTTTCTGTTTTAATTTCTTGCCCAATTTCTACTGTGTTGTGTACCTTTGTCTCTCTAAGTTATAAAATAACTTATATATAAGTTAACATATATAAAATATATATTTACATATAAAACATATTTATATTTAAATTTATATAATATATAAAATTTATATAACTTAAAAAATAACTTATATATGTTATTTTATATTCTGGATATAAGACCTTTGCTATCTGTGTTGTCTATTCCATTCTGTACATTGCAACTTAATTGTCTTATGGGTGTTTGCTTCCTTGTTTTAAACCTAACAAATTTTTAACTTGAGCACACTCAAGTTTCCAAGTACTTTTTTGCATCCTGTTTAAGAAATTCTCAATTAGCACACCAAATTTCATGCTGACTAACTTTTTTGAACATTGGTAAGAGCAAGTTTTTAATGTGATTTCCCATATCAGAGATTGGTCAATTATTTTAGTCATTTGGCTTTCATACGGAGTTTTTAAATGGATTGAAATCTCTCTAGATATTTTTTGTAAAGTCTTTTGAAACTAGTGTCTGTTAGATCTGTATTAATATTTACAGAAGCAAAGCTGGCTCTTGCAGTGCAGTCTTTGTGTTTCCATTAAGCATTAAGTGGTTTAAAAAGAAAGGACAGTAGATTTTCTTAGTTCTGAATTCCATGCTTCTTTGCACTGAGAATAGAGCCATGGAAGGTAAGAAAAGTTGATATTTTGACACTGACCACTATTTTATATGATGGTTCTTTTAATTAATTTTTATTAATACATATATTCTTTGTGGACTGTCATTTCTATTTCCTTAATAGATAAGGGGCCAGGTGGCATAAGGAGGCTTATGAGCATGCTCAGGATTTTTTATATCTAGATAGTAGTCATCAATTTTGGACAGACTCTCAAGTTGGAGCACCACTCACTAGTGATTATATTCTCAGGGGCTTATTAATACCAATTGAAATCCATGAAGAGTGATCTAAAATCTTGGAATGTAAGATTGTAGAATGGAAGTTATATATGAAGGTGGGATCTATGTCTTATTCATCATCATATTCACAATGGTTAGGCACATAGTAGGTGCTCAACAAAAGTTGCTTCAATAAAAGGAAAGAGAGAAAGAGAAAGAAAAAGAGAAAGAAAGGAGGAAAGGAAGAAAGGAAGTGAGAAAGGAAGAAAGAGAGGAATAAGGAAAAAGAAACTGAGAAAGCAAGAAAAAGGAAGATAGTTGTAGTAGACACAGTAATTAGCACTGTCTGTCCCATCCTTGGCTCTTTCAATTTAGCATACTCACTCACATGCCACTGTTTTCTGGCACAAAAAAATCTTGCCCCAGAGAGCAAATTTGTTTTTAAGTGTTGCTTCATATTGACCTTCAACCCTCCACTTGTTCTAACTACTCTATTTATGAAATAAACAGCTCTGTAAGCCTGGTTTAAATATCAACTCTGGGTTGGCAACCCATTTCAGTTGACCCTTTTGCATATTTAAATATGGCTGCCCACTCACAGCCCTGTCCAAAACTCTGATTTCCTGGCCTCATTGAGAGCTTCTCATTTCTACCCTGGCCCTTTAGAAATCCACAAACTGAGCCAACAACAGGTACTCTATTAAGAGAAAGAAAATAAAATTATAGAAGCTATATTTTATATTCAGATAAACATAGACTGAATGAGGACTGATCCACTTTATTATGTGACTATCCCCTTCATTCAAATTATTTAATCTCTCTGAGCCTCAGTTTTCTCATCTCTAAAATGAGGGTAATAATTTATTCCTCCCTCATAGGGAGGTCTTGAATATGAAATGAGACAGCGCAGGACAGGGTCTGGAACAAAGGCAGCTGCCATTGCTATTGCTCTTGTCACTTCTGTAATTTTTATTGACATCATTGGTGATCTTGGTCATCTACACTGGGAATTTCTCCTGGCATGTGAGTGAATTTTGGAGACCCATTTACAGAGCAGAAGGTTGCTTGGTGAGAATGAATTCGAACAAAGGAAGCTGGTGAGCTTCATAGATGTTTATATCAGGTTCCAGGGGCTGGATGGATTCTTTCTTCACTTGAAGGAGATTCTATCAAAAGAACTGCTATTGTGTGGAAATGGCCTGCTCTTTCCTTTGAATAATGTCAGAAGGAGAGATACTAACAAATTCTAACATTTTGTCATTCTTTTTTTCTCCCTTAGTATTCATTGTCAGCCACCAAAAGCTTCTTTTATGGCTACATTATACTGTAGTGAAAGAAATGATTAATTAGATCACAGCTTATCTGGGATTCACTACATTACAGCTTGGCAGTCTTTCTGATACGGGGAGGCTGGCCACACTTTTGGATAAGCTTTAAGTGCTACCAGCATGTCATTAGGAGAGCATTTGCAAATATTTCCTGAAGATGCTGCCACTCATCCATCTAAACCTGATTTTTATGAGTTTTGTTTTCTGAAGACAAAGTATTGAGCTGGGAATAGTCCCCTCATAAAGTCTGTCACCCTAAATGAGTTGGAAGGGGTTGGTGAGAGCAGAATAGGAATTCACCAGAGGAGCTGTTAATATATATTTTTAATATATCTTTTGGAGCCAGGAAAATATAAATTTTTCATTGATTCCTAATTTAGTATGTATCTGGGGCTTCCTCAAACAAAATAATATGAACTTTGAGCGAGACCAGAGTTCAAATACAATAAATAAAGTATCTATCCCAAGACACGGTTTTAACAAATACCTCTCACTTCACATTGACATCCTAGTTCTTTCAGGTCCTGCCCATATTGCAGTACTTGTGTTTTAGAGACTTTAAAAACATATCAGCATAGTGGGTTGAATTCAAAAACTTAGCTTCAGCCAGTGTGAGGTGTGGACTTCAAACATGCCCTAGGGAAAGTCCCATATGAGTGGTCCTCACACTGCATTTAGAGAAGGGACTAGTAAATGTTGTTTTATGATTAGTGTGTAGTGTGTCTATCTTGTTTTTTAGTTTGTTTTGTTCTGTCGTTTGTTTAATTCAGTGGCAAACACATTATGATACTTTTTTCTTTATCTACATGGTGTACTTTCTCTTCTAATAACCCTCCTATGGGATCCCCAACAACCAGGCAAAGAGCAGAGTATATACTCAGGGTAGCATGTGTCATTACCTTAGACCTTAAAAGTGTTTCCCCCAAGACACATAGGACTATTATATTGGAAACATTTTTTAGTCTGTTCAAGCAGTGCAAAACCCTGATAATCATCAAAATAAAGTGAATCACCTGCACAGGTAAGTTGAAATTTAAACTTGTGGCGTCACTAAAGATGTTAAGCCAAAATTGTACTCACTTATTTTCGTCTTTGTATCTCTATTCATTTGGCTTTAGTGTTGTTACCTGTAGAACTGATAAGAGTGAGGTCTCTGAGGAAATCCTATAGATAAGTCAAGTTCCCTATTAGTAAATTGACCCATCAGCTCAGCCTAATTCTGTAGTTGCCACAGGTTGTATTATTATTATTATTATTATTACAGCAAAGACAGTAGAATCAAAGACAGAGAAGACTTTTTTTTTTTTTTTTTTTTTTTTTTAGCAATGGGGATACTACTTGGCTTAAGGTCCCAACATGACAGGGAAACTTTATATCATGCAGGTTAGAGGCAAATACTCATAGGACCCCAAGCCAAATGACAATGGGCACTTTGTTTTCACCATGGCCAATTCAGGGATCCTGATTGCTGTAGCATTATCCAGGACCTGATTTGATGGTATTGGAATAATCTCCTCAGTCATAATAGTCAATGAATTAATTACTTGCTTCCTTTTCATTCAACCATTAGGTGAATTCTCATTGTAAGGCTTCTTTCAATGTTCTTGGTTTCTCTGCTTTGCTTTGATCTCCACTTTGTTCCAAAGCCCTGCCTAAATTTATCATTAGCTTTAATTCCTAAATAATTGTTTTCTGAGCTATGAGAATTGTGTCACTCTAGCCCAACAACTATTTACTGAGCGACTACTATATGCCAGATACAGGGGCTTTAAGAGATTAAGCAACAGCTTAACATTCTCAACACCTTCTATTCTCATGAAGATCACTACAATTAAAAGTAAACAAATGTCTTTTAGGTATAAGATGAGTAAAATCTGAGGGTCCAATATATAACACAATGACTATCACTAATAATATACTTGAAATTTGCCAGAAGAGTCTATCTTAAGCATTCTTACAAAAAGAAAAAAAAGAAAAATAACTTTGTGAGGTGATGGATGCATTAAATAACTTGATTGTGGGAATCATTTTACAATACACACACATCAAATCATCATACTGTACACTTTAAATATATTAGTTTTATTTATCAATTACACTTTGATAAAGCTGAAAAAAGTAAACAAATGTGATTAAAATTATAATGAATATTTTAGTAGGGAATCAAAGGAGGCTCTAAAAGCATATAGCCAGGGGCTTTGTCTAGTCTAAGGAAATAAAAGATTTGGTCCGGGAGGGCATGATGGATCATTTGAGACCTCATGATTGAGAAGGAATTAATTCAGGGACAGAAGGGCCCATGATATAGCTGAACAGAAGGAACAGAGTGTAGAAATATGCCCAGAGAGGCCCAGGATGGCTGAAAAACAAATAGTACAAAATATAGTAGAAAATATCTTTCAGATCAGGTGATAGGTGGCAACAGACCATTCAGGGCTTCTTGAGCCTCCTTAAAGATACTGAGCTTTATCCTATAGGGAATGAGAAGCCATTGAAGTGTTTTAAGTATGAGAAAACAGCCATAGGACCTACCTCTTGCTCCTAAATAAAAAATAAACATTAGTATGTGTCAGGATAACCGAGGATTCAGAAAAGTCTTTTTTTTTTAAAAGGTTTTATTTATTTATTCATGAGAGACACAGACAGAGGTAGAGACACAGACAGAGGGAGAAGCAGGCTCCATGCAGGGAGCCCGATGTGGGACTCGATCCCAGGACTCCAGGATCATGCCCCAAGCTGAGGCAGAGGCACTTAACTGCTGAGTCACACAGGCGTCCCAGAACATCCTTAACTCTACATATCATGCTATTAACTATGATGCTTAGGGGGTGGGATCTGCTAGGAGAGATATACCTCATTTTTATTTAAGGTACTTCCCTGTCATTTAAATATAAATTACTTTCATATTAAAAAGGGTTTTTTCTAAGATATCAGGTTAAAGAGATGATAAAGCATTGTGTCTTAGCTTCTACATTTTCAACAAAAATGTCAAGAAAGGGAGCAGCAAGTTAAATAGAATTAAGTAAAGAAAACATGCCCAAAACAGTTACCTTTGAAATATAACCAAACAGCAAGAAAACCACAAAACAGACTATGTCTTCTTGCAATGAGACTTCTTTCCTCAGCATGAATTGATACTCAATAGTTACTTGCATTGTCAAGGACAAGGACTTAGGCAGAGTTAGGTTTGTTGAGTCTGCTGCATTCTTGAGAATGTGGCTTTCATTATGATTTTGAAGACAACATTTTTTCCCCAGGCAAAAACATCTCTGAAATGATTATGTGAGTCAATAGGAAAATATGATTTTATTTACAGAAAGTATATTTTTCCCAAGTTTCTCAGGTTACCCTTAGGCTTTAGAGCTGGGTTGCAAAAAGAGGAATAGATCTTCTCTGTATCTATTGTATAGGGTAGCTGTATTAGCCAGGTTTTTGTTCTAACGCTGTGTAACAAGCAACCCTCTGAATCCCAGTTTCTTATGACTGTAAATATTTATTTATAGGTTCATTGGTTTGCCTTTTTCATGAAAAAAAATTCACCCATGCCGAATTTGGTTGTGATAAATTGTATTTCAGTCTTTGTGTCAGGTTAACTTTGGCTTTGTGTGTATTCATTCTGAGACTCAGGAAATATTGTTGTCTCTGGGGTGTGTTCTTCCTGTGGCAAAGGCTAAAGCTCAGGAGAATTGGTGGTTCTTGCAATACCTCTTAAAAGCATGGCGTAGAATTGAAATACTATCACTTCTGCCCACTGTAAGGCAAGTTAAGTGGTCAAGCTCAAAGTCAGTAGGATAGAGATGCTTCTAATAAAGGGACTCACTACGAAGTTACATGACAAAGGGTATGTACAATTCTATGACAGGGAGAAAGTGAGGCATTGGGAATAATAATCTAGTTTACCTTAGTGGCTAAAGTATCATTAAACTGGAATCACCTTTGCTTTCTCCAGTTAGACTATGCCATTATACAAATTTCAATCACTATGGGAAAAAAAAAAAAGACTAGAGAATTATCTCTACTGATACACTAATGGCAGACATGATGTCAGTTGATTAAACAGTAAATCCTTTGCTATCATTATCAAAGATACATTGCACTCAAAAAAATTAAATCATATGATCAAGCAGTATGATTTTTTTTCCACATAAATCCACTTAAGGTGTTCTTTAGGGATAAAGAATATTTGTATGCAGTAAATCAGTTAACAATTATAAAATTAAAAATGAATAATTTCCAGAGATGATACAACATCAAGAGCCTGTTTCAAGAAACAAGTTTGTCATTTTTAGTAACACAGCTAATTTATTTTAACCAGGATTGAGGTTGAGTTAGAAATAATAAAGTAATAAAAACAAAGAAATAAAACAGAATAATAAACAAGTTAGGAGTATTATTTTTAAATGGGAAAACATGGGGGTAGACTCTAATAATACTCAATACATTTACTCTTCAAGTTCCCTTTGATAAAGGGATACTGCTTTAAGAAATGGTAATGAGGTGGTCAGAACTAACAGTCATCTTATGGTTAACTAAGCTAAAAAGAAAAACCCAAAATGGATGTTTTGTTGGGTGTCAGCTATGTATCCCATGTAAGTAGATGCTCTTTTATTACATTTTGCAGATCTATTACTTACCTGCATTGACCTCCAGTTATGTTCCAGAGGTTTCGATATTAATAATTTACAATTCATTGTGCAAATGGGGAAGTCAGGATGACAGAGTGGGTAAGAGCCAGACTTGGGAGACTTTACTTAAGTTTTGTAATTCTCTATGCCTCGGATATTTTTTATGTAAAGATGGGGGTAATAATAGCACTTAGTCTCAGGGCTGTTAGGAGAATTAAAGAATGAATACTTAGATACCTAGAAGATTGTCTAGCACATGGTTAGTGTTTTTTTTTTTAATAAATAAATGCTTGTTAAATAATTGAGCTTAAAGGTAGAGGATGCAGGTGGATCCTGAGTGGGAGACCTGCTTACGTCTTTTACTTGCTGTCCTCTCAAAAGCTACATTGAAGTCCTAACCCCCAGTATCTGTGAGTGAGATTTTATTAGGAAACCAAGTCTTTGCAGATGCAATTGGATTAAGATGAGGTCACATTGGATTAGACGTGGCTCCTAAATCCATGGACTAAAAGAAAAGTTGGAGTTATAACACACACACACACAAACACACAGGAGGAGGAAGGCCTTGTAAAGATAGAGGCAGCCATTGGAGTGATGCAGCTGCCAGCCAAGGAATGACAAGGATTGTCGGTAACCACCAGAAGCTAGAAAGAGGTGATATAGGTGGGAGCCTCTGAAGGGAGCATGATCCTACCAACTACCTGATTCAGACTTCTAGCTTCCAGAACTATGAGAGAATAAATGTGTTGTGTTAAGTCACCCAGATTGTGGTCATTTGTTATGGCAACCCCAGGAAACAAATATGCTAGCTGTGCAACCAGAGGCAAAGCACTTCAGTGTATGAAAACTTCATGTCCTCTGCTTTAAAACGACAGTGACAGCAGTAGCTGTCCCATAGGGCATGAGGTCTTAAATATAAAGTGCATATTACAGAGACTTCCATATATCAAGTATTCATTACAGGTGTGGCTTTGTCATCGACATCATCACCACCACCACCACGATCATCATCAAGAGTGGTAATTGTCTTCTCCCAGATTTCTCTGTCATACTCACTCTTTGAGTCCAGCCACTTCATTTCCTATAATTCTGTTTAAAGTGGATGTGTTCCCTGCGTGCTAATCTGTGTCTGGGTCCTTGTGTGGTTTTCCAGTGTGTCTTTTTTTTTTTAAGATTTTATTTATTTATTCATGAGAGACACAGAGAGGCAGAGGCATAGGCAGAGGGAGAAGTAGGATCCTCACAGGCAGCCGGATGCAGGACTGGATTCCCCAGACTGGGATCACACCTTGAGCTGAAGGCAGATGCTTAACCACTGAGCCACCTAGGCATCCCTCCAATGTTCTCTTGATGGCAGAGGAGGACAAGGGTGTGTTTGAAGGGGTTGGGATTATAGCCTGAAATAGCCCAAAGCATTTGGAAATGCTCTTTCGAGCTTCTACTAAATTTGGGTTTACCCTGTAATTTATGTGCATTTGATTACATATAAATACGGGTGCTCTGAATTACTACCTAAATTGCTTAATTTCCTTCTAAATCCTCAAGGGGAAAGTTTATGCCCTAGGAGGATATAACATAAGGCTTCTTGTTCCTATTTACTCCTCTAGTCTCAGTACACTACCACAAACATCTGGGCTTGTTAACATTTTAGTTAAATAATTAGAGTTTGAGATGCTTATTACTGTGTCTTAGCTGGAATTCCAGATATGATCTTTCCATTTTTAAACATTAGTACCTAGAGACCAGCAGTTCTCAACCAGAGGTGATTTGCTCCCCACCCCCTAGGGGAGATTTGACAACAACTGGAGACATTGTTGATTGTCATAACCGAAGATGCTACTGGCCCTTGTGGGTAGCCAGAGATGCTGTACAACATCCTCCAATATACAAGACAGCCCCACACAGTAATAAATTATCTGGTCCCAGATGTCAGTAGTGCCAAGTTTGAGAAACTTTGCTCCAAACCATGCCTATGATGGTCATGTTGTGTTTGTATCAGGCCACAGAGATTTCTACTTTGCATTGAGGTCATTATCACATAATACTTGATTTTTTTTTTCCAACTCTGTCTCTCCACACAGGTCCATATTGTATGTGTTTTGCAGTTCCCTTTAACTCTTAGCACTGATCTTGGGAGGTAGTAGATGCTCAATAAATGTTTATGGATGGAATCTATTGCTATGAAAATGTTTTGTACCCAAGTCACTCCACCACTCAAAGATATATATACATATATATCTCAACCCCACAAATAGATAGGATTTCAGAAACATAGCTCTTAGAAGGTGGGTTATACATCAGAGAGCTGAGGTTTGGGGGAAAAAATGATCCTCCAACCAAGGACAAGGTGGAAGCTGGTCAAGAATAGGGACCTGGTTCTGACCTTCTCACCTGTGTATGAACAGCTCTCACCAGGCTCTCAACATTCCTCTGTTCTGCATAACCTAGTACTTTTCCCCCAGGCCCTCAAAAAGGGTAGAATGGTAATGAATTTCCCATATCAGTGGGTAACTTGAGTTTAGTTCATTGTTCTGCACTCCTTTCCTTCTGGAACCACTCTGTAATTGCGTCCATCTCCAAGAATACTCTCATCAGACCCTCAGTTCTCACACTGCAATTAAAGCTGTCATCACACAATATTAGAATAGCTTTTTGGTATGTCTGCCTTCCCCTCTCAAGAGTGAACTCCTGGAGGGCTTGCGTCTTACTTATCTTAATTCTCCCAAGTGCCTGGAACACTTGGCATGTTCTTGGCATGTGTTTGAATGGGTGAATGAATCTTACAGACAGTCAATGTATAAATCAGTCATTCAGTTTGGACGATACTTCTGTGGGTCTGTAATTGTACTGACCGATCTTTTTCCCAATGTACAGTCACTGTTATTTTAGCTCAAGAAATGCAGGTCATGTTAATTTAAGGAAAAAAAGGGGGAAATTTATTACCTCAAATATTTTCAAAGACCCTAAGTGTAGTTGCATGTGGGGAGCAAAAATCATGCAGTGAAATTTCTGTCTTTCATTCCTCCTCCTCCTCCTCCTGTTTTCCTATGTTACATTTCCTGTATGATTGGAACCAGGTGTTCCACCTGCTGGTTTCAGCACTTCGTGTCTCTGTCCATCTCACAGATGGGCTTTCTCAATCTGGTGGGCAAGACAGCCACCATCAATCCCCGCTGAGTAATCATGCCCTGTACTTTCTTTAGAACCTTTCTAGGAAGAACTTTAACTGCTTCACTTTGGGTCATTTATCAGTAACTGAACCGATCACTCTGACCACATGGGTTGGATCATTTGATCAGAGCCAACCATAGGACCAAACCGCTAGCTGAGAGAGTTAGGGAGAACTTCAGCTAACTGTATAGAATGGATTTCAGAGGAGAAAGGGTATTTCATCACTAAGAGTAAGTGCAGAAAGAACTGCTAGACAAGAAAGCATAGTGGATGCCCAATATATCAGATATCCTATCACTGATTCACCATGTGTTGCTTCTTTCTTCTACAAGGCCTAGAGTCAAGCTTTATACCCCAGCAGTAATTGGTGAATATATATAGTCACCAACTGAATAAAATGTGTGATAATTTACTATGTTAGGTATTGCCAACACTCTAGTTTATTTAGAATGATTTGCCAGCACAGTACATGAAAAATTCCATAACCCATAAATAGGATATTTATGCACTGCTAGAATGTTTCCCGTAGCATACTGTATTGCTTTTCTTAACAATAAAATGATAAAATTTAGGAGAACTAAGTGGGCATGGTGTAGATTATATGCTTTCATCAGATCAGGTATATCTTTTGAAATTACCTGACTTTTACCTAAGTACAATTTATGACAGTTAAATCAGAAGGACAAGCTCCTTTGAGGTTGGGGGGAATGCAATGAGCATTCAAACAGTCGAAATTCAGGACCATGGTGTCTTTATTCTCCATATAAGTGGCAACATCTAATTATAAAGAAGGAATTGTCAGTACCTTTTTAAAAATAATTGCTGGCAGGATAGTTGTATTAAATCTAACTTTAGTTGACAGGGACTACTTAAAATTATTTTACAGAAATGTGCAATCAGACAAGGCTTAAATATATCTTTGTCAAAACAGCAAGCAACAGCTCTTGTTTAAAAACTTAACAAATATTGTACCTTCAGGCTTTGGTGGTAAACTTGGTTCCAAATTCATTGGTTAAAGAAAAGTATTTGGAAAACTAAGATCTATAAGTTACATATTGTTATTTTGCATTCTGGCTTTAATTGTTCCTGAATATAGTGGATTGAATGCTTCCAAAACTTGAATTGCGTGTAATTAAATATAATGTAACTTCAGTTTTTCTATACTGTTAGCTCAGTGGGTGCAGGGATTTTTGTCTCCTTTGTTCAGTACTACATCCTCAGGGTTTAGCATGTAGAAATGGTCCAATAAATATTCAGTGAATGAATAGTCTTTTAAAATCCTCATGTTTCTTAACAATGTAGACTTAAATATTGGACATATATTTCCTAGAACCATTGATAACACATATTCAATTTATCAACACATATTTAATAAGCATCTACTGAATTTTAGTATAGTATTCTGTTCTAGAGATTAAATAACATAATTTCTGGAGATTGAATCTAAATTCAATCAATAGCTATTGAAATTATCTTTAATGAGAAAGGGAGCTTACTGGATTATGTTTTTGGAAGTCCAGAAAAGTAAATATGTCCTCAGGTATAGCTGGATCCAGAGATCCTAATGATATAAGCTGGATTTCGTCTCTCTCTTTACATTTTTCATCTCTACTTTTCTCTGGGTTGGCTTAATTCTTATATGGAGTCTCTTCACCTGGTTTCAAAGAAGGTCATGGGAAAGCCCAGTTTCACCTGGCATTACAGGTAGCAATTCCAGAAAAATCAGTCAATTTCTCCATCCCCCACATCCACATGAATTCCAAGAGTGACTCTGGTTATCTCTCTTTCATGACATAACTCATTTCTGAACAAATACTTGTGTCTAGAAGGAGAGACTCTCTGATAGATGAGCTTGAATCATGTGCCATCACTGGGGCTGGGAATGTGTAATTGGGATGGGCAGCCTGTGGGACTAACATGAAGTGACAAAGAGGTAGATCCCAGAAAGGAGGACAATATAAAAGCAACAACCACAGGACAGGACAAGACAGATGTCCAGATGTCCACTGCATTCCCTCTAACAAGCTCTCTGTATAGAGGTTGATTTCAGCAGTAAACTTTTCCAACTCCCTTATGAGCAAACTGAAATGCTCAGGATGAAGTGATTTGCTCAAGGTCATCCAGTGAGTTAATGACTAATCTATGAGATAACTAAGATCTACAGTTTCCTGGTTGAGAGCCTGTTTCCACTGTATCATTTGGGCTCCCAGATGCCCTATAAACCCACTTCCTTTTTTTCCCTTCACTTCAAGCATAACTATTCCCATTTAGTAAATCATATCCTATTACAGAATTATAAAATAGATTGGCCAATTGCACTTCCACATACAGGATAAAACTGACCTTGTATGTTATGTGTGGGGATTCCATAACTTGGGTAAGCCCAAGAAAATGAACCATGACTTAATAACATTGCAGTGCAAGGATTGTGTGACGGAGGACTTCTTTTAACTTATTCTGTAAGATACGGGTGATTTTTAGACATCACCCTCTTCCCGAGATGATTAAAATCAGTTCAGTAACAGGGGTTTGTGCTTTATGAGCTGAAACTCTTAGTCGATAAACCCAATGGAAATTGTTCCAAGGATCGGGGCTCTTGCTGTGTTCATTTCACAGCCCCTCTTCACACAGCTAGTATCTGCTGTGATATTCTAGACTTGTCCTCAAAGCTTGTGAAGAGGTAAATGACTGTGAAGGAGGATAGGAAATGGAAAAGAATATCCGACTGGGAGTCCATCAGGGCTCTGTGACTCTGGGCAAGGCACATCATCTCTGAGTCCCACTTGCTACATCTGTAAGAAGTAGATACTTAAAGCACACATGCTGGGCAGTTCCATCAGTAACTGGTAGTTTATATTGCTATCATCAGGCAAACGTGAACTTAGCCCTGCATTAGATTCACGGAGACTGGAAAGTATCCCGAGATAATCTTTTCTTCAAACCACTATATTTGTTGGTAATTGATGTGAATTTCCAAAGGAACAGATTATAAGCGAAATACAAATTATTACAAGCTGTGCCCCAGAAAAAAAAATAAAATTAATGTTTACCTAAGCATGAGTAAAGAAAAAAAGAGCAATTATTCCTAGAATTGGTCCCACTCACACGAATGAGAAAATATTAGGTGGCAAAATACTAACCCGGAGAAAGGGGGAGAATTAAACCCTGCTCAGATTTTGTCTTCAGTTAAGTAGAACTTTCTGGAAACATGCAGTAACATTCTGTGGTTACAGTGCTTTGGAATCCTTTGCAGTGGAAGTGAGAAGGTGGTCACCTTGACACAGCAACCATATGATTAAGGGCATGGTCTAAAATTTCCCTTTCATTCCACATGGCACATGGAGGTTGGAATGATTTTACATGTTTTCATTTTTTGTTCTATGTTTTATTTTAAAACTACATAACCAGTCATCTTTGGTAAGTAGTAAAGAAATTTGGGGTAGATTTTAAACTATGTCTTACATGATGAGATAAGAAAGAGATGCACTGTGTTTGTTAAAGGAGTAGGATAATGGCTGATTCGAATTTACTTCTCTGTCAACATAAAGAATATGATACTTTCCTGGAAAAAAATGTAATATGACAGCCAATGACAGATAATAGCTAGTTGACAGCCTTACCATAAAATAAATGTTAAGGTTTCTTCTCTTTACTGTGCCTCTGATCATGAAAGGCTATAAAATGTGTTGATGATAAGTTACTCATGTTTTATAAAAATATAACAATTTCCAAATGATATTATTCAGGGCTCTTACAGTCTCAGATCGAAAAATCAGCTTAAATTGGTTTAAGCAAAAAAACAAAGAGGATTTATTGATTTATATATGAAAAAAATGTCTTCAGGCATAGTTGGATCTAACTGTTCAACATCACCATTAATCATGCTCCAATTTCTAAGCTCTGCCGTCCTCTGAGTTGGTCTGTTGTCTGGCAAGGTCTTCCTGTGTGAAGACAAAAGAGCTACCCCACCCTCTACTCCCAGTTCCTGATTTACATTTTATCACCTTAATTGCTTTGAGCGCAGAAGAACCTTTTTTTTTTTTTTTCCAAGTGGTTCCAAACACAGTGCTGGCTTTGTATCTTATTGGGCCAACTTGGCTACATCAATACTAATTTAACATCAATAAAACCCATAAATTTTGTGTACAAAGTATACAATAAATTAAAGGTTTAAGGTCAAAGTTAATATGAAAGTACATAAGGACCACCCTGAGTCTTACCAACCTGCATGATTAATGGTTTTGTTTAAAAAAAAAAAAAACAGGTACTTTTCAGCCCCATATTAGCAAAAAATTGAGGATACTGGCCACTCATGATTAATACGAGGTGACTCCTTGGTAATCAAGAGCCATAAATTTACTGTTGTCTAAAACTTTCCTATTCTTCAAGGAAGGGTCCAAGATCTTACACATTACACTTTCTTTGTGTTTTCCAAATTAAATGACATTAAAATGTCACAGTTAATTAAAACCAGTTCTGTTTCTATAAACCATCAGATAAGCTCATAAAAGTGAAAAACAGGATCACATTCTACAGGGTAGCCTGTGCAGTAGAATGCCATTGCCACTTGCACAGCCTTTTTTTCTTATTGCCCTACTGAAGTGACAAACTGCACAGAGTAGACCGTGATCGTGAGTGTGTCATGCTAATTCTCGGGGCCCTACCCCAGACTTGCTGAATCCAAAACCGTGGAAGTAGGCTCCTAGCAGTCTATATGTGGTCAAGCCATCTATGGTGATTCTGATACACACTAAGCTTTAAGAACTGTGGCACCAGTTATGGGGTGCCTAGTTGGCTCATTCAGTTAAGCATCTGTCTTTAGCTCGGGTCATGATCTTAGGGTCCTGGGATCGAGCCCTGTGAGTGGGGAACCTAACTCCACCTTCTCCCTGTGCCCCTCCCCACCCTCCACCTCTGCTTGTGTTGGCTCACTGGCTCAAATAAAAAATTAAATCTTAAAAAAAAAAAAAGAACTACCAATTGGGAACCAATAAGCAATTTGTTGTCATAGTTTTATAACAATAACAATTCCATAAAAAATTTTATTCTGGGGCAGCCCGGGTAGCTCAGTGGTTTAGCGTCGCCTTCAGCCCAGGGTGTGATCCTGGAGACCCAGAATGAGTCCCAGGTCAGGCTCCCTGCATGGAGCCTGCTTCTTCCTCTCCATTTCCCTCTCCCTCTCCCTCTCTCTCTCCCTCTGCCTCTCTCTCTCTCTCTCATGAATAAATAAATAAGATCTTTTAAAAAATTTTTTATTCTGCTAGTATTAGCACTAGCAGTAGTAGTAGTAATTATTAATCTCTTACCGTATGCCAGGCATAATGCAAATTTCATTTGGTGATCACAACTCTCAAGTTAGGTACTCTTATTACCATTTTATAGAAAAGGAGATTAAGAGAAAACAGGTGCTTATTCAAAGTCATACAGCAAATAAATAGCAACACTTCATTTTATCACCCATTCCGTTCTCTGATTTTGGCACTTGGAGAGGTACTCTCTCCAGGTAGCAATGGAATAACAACTGACTTCATATTCACTTTAACATAAACCCTGCCCGTTTTTATTTTGAGTTGTATGGGAAAAGAAAATACGTGATTATTATTATTTTTATCACTTTAAAACATTTTCCATAGTAAGATACAACTTGCCAGTCACCACTGGGTAGGAAACATAAAGGTTGGGAGATATCCCTTCTATCTGTTTGGGACCTGTGCACCTCTACAAAGCTGGTCATTTTATTTCAGTAACTCGAGCATCAGCAGAGCCCATCATGTATTTAAAACGTTAGAGCCCACCATGTTGCTTGGCTAAGTGGTGTAGCTGGCAAGGTGGTAACAGCAAGCCGAATCAGTGCAGTATATCTAAGCACGCTTTTTCTCTTGGCCCTGAGTCCTTTCTGGATACACGGTTTGAGAAAACATTTTCAGTGCAGGTGGGGGCATGCCAGATTTGAGGAAAGATCTGAATTCTTCTTGCACCCTGCCCTTCATTGTCCTGCTTAAGTCACTGATCAGATGAACCTACTCAAATAATTTGAATCCTTTCATTTAGGGAATGGCTTGTTCTTGAGCTGAGCTCTGCCCCAGCAAGGCCACATTCTTGTTTTGAGAATATATAAAGCAGTGTCAGTACTTCCAAACAATATCATAACTCCTATCTTTCAGTGTCCCAGGAAGCTCACCTCCCTGTGGAAAACAAGAACCAAGGCAGCTCTCCTGGTTGCAGGCACATGCCTGTACCTGTGCTGCCCTTCTCTGCAAAACTCCCCCCAACCTATATGCCTGTGTTGTAACTGCAGTTGAAAGATGGCTTCCAAGGTCCCCACTCCCTGGTGCGCATATCCTGAAGAATCCCCTGCACTTGAATATGCCTGGGACTTACCTCATCGGGTGAGCCCCTTAAAAGAGGGTCTAATGGTCAGAGACAGAAAAATCAGAGAAATTCAAAGCTGCAGAGATATCTCCTCCTTTTTATGCTGTTTATTAGATAGGGCCTGAGAGAGATTGCTGGGTGCTGAGGTCCTCAACCAGCATGTAGGAAAAAAAATCCTACAGCTTAAGGAAATGAATTCTGTTAACAACTTGAAGGAGCTTGGCAGCGGGTCTTTGCTAGCAAGGCTTCCAAATAAGGACCCAGATAGCCAGTACCTTGATTTCAGCTGTGGGAGACCTGAGTGGAGGGCCCAGCCAAAACACGCCAGCTTCACGGAAATAGCAAGATGATAAAGTTGTGTTTTAAACCACCATGTTTCTGGTGATTTGTTATGCAGCAAGAGAAAATGAATACAGCCTGGAACATGCTTAGCCCTCCATCCAGAATATTCCATCATGTAGCGGCAATTTCCAAGACAATTACACAAAAACTAGATAATGTGGCTTCATAGCAAAGGGAAAGCAACACAGAAATGCTGAGATTCTCATAGACAAGGGGTAACACATCATATTGTCACTGTCCCTTCTTGCTTCTTAACTAGTTTATTTGCCATCTCCCCAGTGCAGTAGTATGTCATACATCTGCTCTCTACAGTCTCAGTGCTGAGTTCCCGGTTTCCAGCGTGTTTACACATTGATTCAGAATTGCGGTAGTATGTTTTGTTTCTGGAATTGTAGAAATATTTTCATTGTATCAATAAGTACCACAACATCCAGAAGATGAAGGCTTTTTTTTTTTAAGTCTATATCATTTATCCCAAAGATGAAGATTCTTTTTTTTTTTTTTTGTCCGTGTCGTTCACATTTGCTTTGTGGTGTTGAAGAACCAAATATTTTTGTTTTGTAATACAGAAACAACTATAGCAAAAAGTTTAAAACATCTAATTTATTGTCTCAGATTGAAATTCAGGAATACATAGTCCAAAGTAATGGACATGAAACCTCTAGTAAGTGAAATTCTGGGCCTGTCCTTTAAACTCACATATATCAGTTTTAATTGTTTCCCTATGTATTGACTTAAAGATGATTTGAAAGCACGAAAGTTCATCATCACAAAGATCCAATTTTTTTTTTTTTTTTCATTTTGCTGCCCTGGTTCTGTAAAGAGCTTGCATTTGAGAGAAAAAGAAAGGAAGAAAATAATTGGAATTATCTCTCCTATTACCACCACATCCTATTTTTAAAGAATTGCCTATTATTTAACACTTTCCATTTGTTTTACCTTAGAAGATTGATTCTGTTATCAGAACCTGAAGAAACTGAAACTAACTTAGAAGGCTTTGTCACAAGTATCTTGACTTAAGTCAGGAAAACCAGGCTTGTCACAGACCTTCAATTTTAGGGTCTTTCCTCTAAAATGAAAGGTGATCCAAATAGATGTCAAGTCAAGAGGCCATCCTGAGGGTTCAGGTATAATCAGCAAGATTATCAGCATTAATACACACTAATGACATACTTTAGTGATCAGCAGCTTTGCTAGCTGTTCATCCATTAGTGAAATTTAGTGGGTCTAGTCTTTGACTTGCTCCCAAGGTGATTGTGCGTTTTGAGATTACCTAATAAAATGAACCATCTTGAAGTTCTACTATGTCAACTATCTACCCTTTGACCTGGCATAAGGAAAAAAAAAGACATTTTTAATGTCCAGTATATAATGTTACAGCTTCCCAGGGCTCAGCAGGAAATAAATACCCAAAACTTCCTCTCTGTGCACAGGTACTTATTCTTCTCTAATCCCATTCAGGTACCCACCCTGCTATTGCTGCTGCTAGTTATCATTTCTATATTTATTAGTTTCCAGACTCTATGAGATAGTATATCGGTTAGCTATTGCAGCATAATAAATCACCCTGAAACTTAGATGCTAAAGCAACAACAAACATTAGTTATTTCTCCATTTCCACGGGTTAGTTGGAATAAATTATATATTTCTAGATCAGGGTATCTCATGAGGTTGTAGACAAAGTAACACTTGGGGCTATAGTCATCTGAAGGCTTGACTGGGGCTGGAGGCTCTCATTGTGAGATAACTCACACACCTGACCAGCAAGTTGATGCTGGCTATTTGAAGACAGTCTTAGTTTCTTACCACTTGGCCCTCTCCATGGGACTGCTGGGGTTTTTTCACAACCCTGCAGCTAGCTTCCCTTAAAGCACAGGGTCCAAGGGAGTGCAAGACACTAATAGCTTTACACTTTATAACATAGTCTTGGAAATCATGCATACCATTTCTGCAATATTATACTGATTGTACAGGTTAGATTTACTCAGTGTGGGAGAGGATTTACAAGAACATGAATACCAGGTCATAAGAATCAATGTGGCCATCTTGGAATATGATTATGAGATGCAGGTATACCACACAATTTTTGCTTCCAAACTATACTTTCTGTATGTTATTCTCAACTATTAAGTAATTTTCCTGACTTCCAAGATGTGACAGAGAGCAGATTCTGAACATACTGACTAATGCCTTCACTTTTATTATGCTTATATCTGAATCTGCCTGAATCTCAGTATTTAAAAATATTTACTTCCATATTACTCTTTGCTAGTCACCATTCTGAGCACCAAGGATGCTGTGGAATTCGAGGTAAACAGAATGCCAGCCATCATGGAGCTTATATTCTAGGCGGGACAGACTCTCAACTAGTAAATAGATATTACAGTGAGCATTATAATGAAAATGAATAAGCACTGAGATAGGAAATAACTGGAGAGTGGTGGCTATATGGTATATGGTAGCCATAGATGAAGAGAGAGTATTTAATCCAAGACCAAAAGCATGATCAAGGAAACTGTGATGTCAAGGTGAGGGGTGGGGGAACAAGACCAAGGAAAGGGCAAAGGCAGGAGCTGTTAGGGAAAGAGCTTGGCCAGTTAAGGAACTGGAAAAAAGATTGGAGTAGGTAAAGCACAGTAAGTGGGGAGGAGAGGGACAAGAGATGAGACTGGAGAGAGAGAAAAAAAAAAGTCGCATGAGCCTTGTGGGTCACTTCTAAATGCAATGGCAGCCATTCAGACATTGACAAGTTTTTAGTAGAGAAGCAGCAGGATGTTCTTTATGTCTTGGTTTGATCAGTCTTGGCAGTAGGTAGTAAATGGATGGTCCATCTCATCTGTTGTCACTTTCATTCTTCCTTTTGTTTTCTTTCCTTGGTTCTGCATGTGTGTGCTCAGCCTTGTGGCTGAAGGTAAACATGGAGCTGCAGGACGGGCTGGCTGCATGCCATTCCAGCCACAGGGGGAGCTGTCATCTTCAGGATCTCGCGGGATATCCCACATTCTCTTTCAATTACCTTCCTTATTGTTTAACAAACATAACTTTCTAATGGTGGTACTTATAAAAAAGACATTTTAGACAGAGGAAAAATTTAACATAAACCTAGTGAGGTTACCAGTTTCTTTGCATTTCAGTAGACGTTGGTACCTGATTCTTTTGGGTGATATGATCAGTTTTAGTATTTTGTTGTCAGCTAATATTAAAAAGGCAGGGCAGCCGGTGGCTCAGCAGTTTAGTGCAGCCTTCAGCCCAGGGTGTGATCCTGGAGACCCGGGATCAAGTCCCACGTCAGGCTCCCTGCATGGAGCCTGCTTCTCCCTCTGCCTGTCATCTCGGCCTCTCTCTCTCTCTCTCTCTCTCTGTATCTCCAATGAATGAATGAATGAATGAATGAATGAATGAAATCTTTAAAAAGGCAAATCGAGCTATTATAAGTAAAACATGAATTTGCTAGATGACTACCAGGAGACTTGGAAAATTGAAGGGGATGTTGGAAAAACTGCTTTTAGAAAGAAACCACACAGATATCAGTACCTGGCTATGATTTAAGATCTAGGATCTAGTTCACAATTTCTTCAAGCTGTCACTTCTTGAATGAATTGGCTCTGCCACTTATTGCTGTTTTCCTTTTTGCATCATTCTCCTTAACAGTAGAAATCTTGAGATCTCATTAAAGTAGCTTGAAGCTACGTAGTTCAGAGGAGAAGTAATATTCCAGAAGGACATCAGGGTGTCCTTACCAAAAGTGATACCTTGCCTTTACTTTCCTTTCTCCTACCTCCAAATTCCCTACAGGGTGAGGCACAGGAGAACATTGACCGTATGGGAGATATTAAATCATAGGGGAAATTAACGCTGTGATTCTATCAATCTCACACCCAGCCAAGAAGATGCCTAACTTATATGTTCAGGGTTATTTGATCAGTAAATTGTGAAAAGTCATACACCACATCTTTCTGTGTAATATCTCCAGTTTAAGAATTATACCCATGGTAAATGTTTGAGACCAGAGGGTATGTCTGATACCTTAAATATTCTTACTATTGGAGCCATCAGAAAGTTTTGCTTAAATCTAGAAGAGCCTTTAGCACATTCTTCCAATATTGAATCAATTCAACCTTGACTTTAATAAAAAACTTTTTGACTTTTGTCCACTCTTACCTCAGATGAGTATTATTATACAGAAAACATATGGCATATAAAATGAGTTAACTTCAAAGTAGGTCATATTGTTACCATCAGCTGTATATGCATGTGTCTACTGCACTATACCATTGGGATATATTCAAGCTGTTTCTCAGTGGATTCTGACTCTCTCATACAAACATATTAGTATTGATTTATTGGATTAGTTGTTAGAAAGAACAGATCTGCTAGGCTACTGGTTCTTTCCTTAGCATACATTGGCAACTCACCATTCAACTTGGTCCAGATGCTTTTGTCTTTCCTTCTCATTCCTTCTAGTTATTTGTAGAATACAGTCAAACATTCCGGGAGCAATATAGCTTAGTGAATCAAACTCTATGAATAGAAGCTGTGATGTTTTGTCACTCTCCTGGCCATGTGGCATAAGTACAACTTTTTGGGTAGTCTTCCAAAATCCTCCCATCCAATGCCTTTGGTGCTATGAGGTCTTTGCAAGAAATATAGCATGATGAAGTTCTTGCCTTCTAACTACATGATTTCCATTGAGTAGAAGGGCTGTGGGCTTCAGAGCAAAGCCTCTGGATTCAGAGAGTCCAGAACTCAAATCCTTAGGTCATTCTTCCCCACTGTGTGACTCCAGACAATTTAGTTAATATTTCTGGGCCTCTGGTTTCTGGTTTTCAAATATAATAAGAATAACTGAGGTTAAGTGATATAATATTTGTTAAATTCTTGTTACCATGTCTAACACACAGCAAGAGATCAAAAAAATGTTTTAAATTACTAGCAACAGCTTCACTTTTCCCTTTAAACATGCCTTACAGGATGTTCATAGTCTCCTCATACACAAGCCATCTTTAGGTGATTTACTGCACTCATAAGAGAATCCATTGCACCTGCCTTTTAAATAATAAATGCCAAATGTTTTCTTTTGAAGATGGTAAGGAGAAAGAGACACAAAGAGTAAGTGGGGACTTCTCTATGATCTTAACTCGTGTCCTAATAAAGAAGAAAATTATAGTTTTGCTTAGAAGTTACATTTATCATTGCTGATCTGTGAAATGAAGGGCACTCAGATTTCTGCATTATTTAATCATATCAATATAAAGCTCCATAAAACTACTTTACATTCAGCCCCACATCTTTAGTCCAGTATGCCAGGGAGGTTTCACTATGAATTAGTGTGCTTATAACTGAAATCAAAGCCTGAGGTAGTAAGCATCCCTAAGAAGAATATTAAAAACAGCAAAACCAAAACAATAACAATAATAGAAAGATAGACTGTACTTAACATGCCCAGAATACTTTCCATGCATTATCTCATTTAATCTTGACATTAAATGACATAGTACTCAAAAATTGGGAAAAAAATATGCTTAGAACATAGGGCCTGGGGGTCAGACAACAGCTGAAATTCAGGCTTTGTGAACTTGGCCTAGTTATTTTTCACCTCCCACTTTTGCCATTTAGAAAAACATGAGTATATTATTTTTGAAAAATGGATGGTTAGATAAAATCCAGGTTGAGTTGGGTTTGATGCTAAGTTTTTAGATACAACACCAAAAGCATGATCCTCCAAAGAAAATAATAATAAACCAGACTTTATTAAAAGTAGAACTTTTGCTCTGTGACAGACTTTAAGAAGATAGAAAGACAAACCAAAGACTGGGTGAAAATAGATACAAAACAAACACCCAGCAAAGGACAGCAAGCCATTAGAATGGCTTAAATCCTAAGATCTGATAACAATTGCTAGCAAGGATGTGGAGCAAGTAGAAGTCTCATCTGTTGCTGGTGGGAATAAAAACTGGTACAACCGCTTTGGAAGACAGTTTGACAATATCTTACAAAGCTAAACATAATCTTATCATATGATCCAGCAATCATGCTCCTAGATATTTACCCAACAGATTTGAAAGTTTATATCCACACAGAAGCCCGCAGGTAAATGTTTATAACAGCTTCAATATGTGAATGCGTAAACAAACTGTGGTATATCCATACAGTGGAATATTACTTGGCATCAAAAGAAGTGAGCTTTCTAGTCATGAAAAGACAGGGAGGAAATTTAAATGCATATAACTAAGTGAATGAAACCATTATGGAAAGGCCACAGTGATGCATGGTTCCAACTGTAAGGCATTCTGGAAAAAGTAAAACCTTAGAGTGAACGGATCTTTGGGGCCAGAGATTCAGGATAAGGCACAGTTGAATAAATCAAGCATAGGGGATTTTTTTAATGCAGTAAAACTACTGTGTCTGATACTACGCATTTGTCAAAACCCGTTGAAACTGATAGAACAAAGAATAAACTTGAATATATGCAAATATAAAAAAATAGTTCAGAGTTCAAAGTAATCCCAGATAAATGTAGACTGTGACAACAACAAAACTAATCATATTAAAATATATGAAACAACCTAATTGAGACAGGTAGAGTAAAATAACACTGACAAATAGTCTTGGAAATACATAGAGTTTGTAAAAAAAAAAAAAAAAAAAAAGATGGTAAAAGAAATTGTACATAAACATGTACTACAGTTGATAAAGGTGTATCCCAAAGGACCATGGGCTAAATGTGTATGTATGTGGATTGATAAACACATAAAAATGTCCTTGCAGTAGCAATGAGCACACTTAGCATCCAGATCTTGATTTCTAATAGTATTATCTAATAAAAGGACCCAGGGCTCCTTGCAAAAGGGGCTAATTCAAGGACTGGGGCAGAAAATAGACAAGATGAGCCTCGGGCATCTTATAGTGACAGAATGCAAGGAAGTGCACACACCAGAGGTAAACCCCACACTGATGAGGTCAGAGGGACACAGGTATTCACTGAAAGAGCTCCCAGTGAGCAAAACTGGGAAAACAAAATAAAATGGCAGTGGATTATAACCCAAAGATTTAAAAAGTTCATACTGATATAAACAAATGAGTTTACTGATATAAATAATTAAACACAGAGATAAATGGAAATAGACAAATCTATGTAGAGTTCCAAGTAATTTATTTAGATGCTCTACCTTCAAGGAGCTAAGGCATGACTCCCCACTCTTTAAGGGTAGGTAGTGCACAGTGACTTCCTTCTAAAGTGAACAGTGTGAAAATGGGACAGGAGGAAAAAGTAACTTTATGGTGGTAAATCTGGGAAAACAGTACCTCAGCCAGGTGATTAAGGTTAATATCATCAGTGATACCACGTTGATAGTATGTGCCTTGGATGTAATAAGAAAATGATACTTGGGCTCTGTGGTCTTCCTTTTTGAAACCCATAATTGCAGTCTAATCAGGAGAAAGACATCAGATAAATCTAAACTGAGTGATGGTCTACGAAATATATGACCAGTACTCCTCAAAACTGTCAAGGTCATCAAAGACAAGGAAAGTCTGACAAATTGTCACAGCCAAGAGGATAAGGAGTTAAGGTGATTAAATGTAATGTATCCTGGATCGTATTGCAGAACAGAAAAAGGACATTAGGAAAAAAACCAAAAGAAATGTAAATGAAGTGTGGGTTTTAGTTGATAATAATGTATCAATATGGAATCATTAATTAGAACAAGTGTACCAGGGATCCCTGGGTGGCGCAGCGGTTTGGTGCCTGCCTTTGACCCAGGGCGCGATCCTGGAGACCCGGGATCGAATCCCACGTCGGGCTCCTGGTGCATGGAGCCTGCTTCTCCCTCTGCCTATGTCTCTGTCTCTGTCTCTCTCTCTCTCTCTGTATGTGACTATCATAAATAAATAAAAATTAAAAAAAAATTAAAAAAAAAAGAACAAGTGTACCATACTCGTGTAAGATATTCATAGTAGGGGAGACTGGGTGTGGAGTCTTAGGAGGTCTGTACTATTGTCATGGTTTTTCTGTAAGTCCAATACTGCTCAAAAAAAGGAATTTGTTTTAAAACTGGAGAAGTGGTGTGATAGTTAAGATAATGTATAGTTCAAACATTTTATATCATTCTTACAACTCCTGAGATAAGTGCACTTGTCTCTTGTCATCTTCACAATAACCCTTTGCAATGCCTATTATGTGTTAACCTTTTTTTTTAAGATTTTATTTATTTATTCATGAGAGACAGAGAGAGAGAGAGAGAGAGAGAGAGGCAGAGACACAGGCAGAGGGAGAAGCAGGCTCCATGCAAGGACCTCGATGTGGGGACTAGATCCTGGATCTCCAGGATCATACCCCAGGCTGCAGGCGGCGCTAAACCGCTGCGCCATGGGGGCTGCCCTGTGTTAACCTTTATTATCATTATCGTTTTTATTTTGAAGGATATTTGGACCCAAGGATATCATCCCCCCCCTTCAAGGGGATGTAGGGTAGGTGGTGCAAAAGGTGAGGGTGAACCTCAGAAATGATATGCCTAATGCTACATAGTTGCATTGCATGGCTTTCTGGGAAGTGTCCAAAGGGCTCAACATGTCTTCAGGTCTGCTTAAGGGCAGAAGGATCTTTATACAATATGTTCCCTGGAGATGTAATCTGCAACCCTCACGATTTGTTGTTTCAATTTTCTGGCATTAATTCAATGTAAAACATTCTAGCCTTTCAGGCTCCAACTGTCAAAACTCAATGAAGGGTCTTAAGATTTCCATTTCTATTTAATTACATACATGTAGACTTCAGATGATCTTCTCCACATTGAATGGCAAATAGCTTTAAAATATTAACTGAAAAAAAAAATATTAACTGAGTTCTAAAGTCTCAGCTTAAAAGAGGATCAAATGCGATGTCTTAATATACAGGTCAATTCATGCCTTTTTTTAGGGCGGAAGATTTCATTCTCCATGACCCAGATTTCTGGTTAGTTGTGATTACTTTCCAAATTACCACAAGTGGGTGGGGAATGAGTAGCAGCTGCTCCTGTCAGTGGGGGCATTGATCTTAAGGTTTGCTGCAGTGCTTATGACCCCATTGTCCTGAAGTTTTACATCTTCTATCTTTATGTCTTTGTCTAAATTTCAAGCCTGACCCTATAGGTATCCAATTTGTGAAAATTAGTAATAGTAGCAGCTACTGTCAAATATTGCAAGCACATCCAGATAGACGACAGAGAACCCATTCTCTGGAGTGCCAGAGAGTAAAACTTCTATAAGATTAACATTTACACTGAGCTAAATTTCTCCTTAATTAACCTGAGGAATATTTTGATTGTGAGGTGCTTAGATCTCTGCCTGCAATCCTTTGCTGGAGTATCTGAATTTGGGGTGGATGGAATGAATGGCCCCTGGATTTCTGTCACACTTTGAGAGTGTACAGTTGTATTCCTCTGGTACCTTGAGTTTCTTATTGCCCATGACCATCACAAAAACAACTTCATTTCATCTTCTCAGCTCTGAATGTGAAATCCTTTTGAGTGTCCTTGATATCACTCAAGGATTTCTAAATAGTACTATTCAATTCCTAAGCATCCTTTTTTTTTTTTTTTGAAATTATTTTAAACCAAGATGTTCTCTAAAAGGATTTATAACTTACCATTAGAAATCCTCTTCATTGTATTTTAGCCCTTTAGGATTTTGTAGGGATTACTAAGGGGATTTCTTTTTATCACTAGGGAAATATGGCTGCAGCTATTATGTCTTAAAAAAATAAATCTTAGGCATAGCCTGATAGTGAGAAATGAATTTATATTCCTCTCTAGAACAGGTTTCCTTATAACCCAAAGACATCTTAAAAAGTATTTTAATTTGACAAGAACTATAAAAAATAAAATAAAACCCAGAGGAGTTAAATCCACCTGGGAATGCAGTTTACAAATGTCTACATTATTGAACATCAAAACATAGTTTGGAATGCACCATACTTAGGAAGTAGTGACTTTATAGCATTGTTACTCCTCTTTTTCAGCTCTACCAATAGCAACTGTGCACAAATACAGGTGTCTTCCTAACGTCTCACTCTAGCCCTGCCTCTACCATGGGTCTGTTTCATTAGCTTTCTTGCTGGCTGTCCACCAAGGGGTCCCTCTCAGGAGCCCCTCTCTTCTCACACATAGCTGTTGGCTTTCTCCAGGCCTTCTAGACAGCACATGTCTTATGCTTCACCTTTTAAATGGCTCACCTGATTTGCGTAGGTTCATCCAGGATAAACTCCCTTTGGATTAACTCAAAGTCTGGTGATAGGTAACCTAATCACGGGAATGCTCACGGATCCTGCTCACACTGAAAGGAGGAGATCCACAGGGTGCCTGTATCAGAGCATGGGCAACTGGGAGGCCATCTCCAATACTGCCTGTCGTAGATGGGTACCGGTTTTGGCTTCGCATCAGTTATGAGTCTGGGGATTATAGCCCGTTACCAGACAGATAGGAGACCTTGTTCGTGTGAAGCAAACAGATACGAGAGCTATCAAGGTCATCAAAGCCTGAAAAGTTTTTGTCCTCCTCCATCATTTGTGGGTTTTATATCATCATTTACAAGTTTTACAGAACCCCACTTAATTATCCAAGTCACAATAGGAACTATAGTAGAGCACAAACCAGACCCTAGCAGCAAAACATTCTTAATTAGAAAAAAATGCTATTTAGTTTCTAAATTCAGTTAATGTTTACTCTGTAAGACAAAATATTACATGATCACAGAAATAGGTGCCCTCAAAGAGCTCATATGCTTGTGACACAGTTATTCAAATATTGTCTGCAATACCAGGCTGAATCAAGTCCATGCTCAACGTGAGATCTGATGGAGGTCGATGAAGAAGTGATTAATTCAAACCAGGTTAATTCTCACAGGAATGGGGGCATTTACACTGAGACTGGGAGCAGAGTAGGGTAAGACGTTTAACACTCGGTACAACTTGAAGGTGCAGAGAGGATGTCATTTCTTTAAGTAATGTATAAACACAGGTCCTTTACCTTGTCAGTAGTGAAGGAAAAAAAAAAAAACAACTGTGGGTGAATCTCCGGTTGAGATAACTGGTCTGTCTCATCTTTTAGTTCATACAGTCTCTTTGGGACAAGTTCAGTCTCCTGTACAAGAATGATCTGGGGGCACCGAGGTTGCTCAGTGGTTGAGCATCTGCCTTGGGCTCATGTCATGATCCCGAGGTCCTGGGATCAAGTCCCACATCAGGCTTCCCACAGGGATCCTGCTTCTCCCCCTGGCTATGTCTCCGCCTCTCTCTGTGTGTCTCTCATGAATCAATAAAATCTTTTAAAAAAAATCTAGAAAAAAAAAAAGCATTCAGTTCTCATTTCAACGACCACATCTGAAATATTCTCCAAGATGGCACCTGGGTATATGAGTGAAGAGGTATGGCTTTCTCAGTCTCTTAGTAGAGAAGAGGTTGAGGTCCTTGAGTCATGGAGTCCTCTGGCTCCTATCTACTGAATAAGGTCCCTTCATCTCTCTTTAGCTTGTGCACTTTGGGGATAACTGCCAGTATTGTTGACTTGCTCTCTTTTGGTATGACTGGAACTGGTGGTGCTCCCAGCTGACTCAGCCTTATGCCATCTCCACTGGTACCATGGATGCCTCTGCAGACTGCCTGTGACCTCCATCTAGACCCAAGTTCAGCCCTAGCGACAGAGCTGCCTTCCTCTTGGTGTAGCACCCCTGTTGGAAGCTCCTGAGCAGCTTCTAGTCTGATCTCTATCACACCAGAGTCAGGAGTGGATCAAGAAGGATAAGCCTCAGGACTTCCATCTATGTGTTCTTGTGACACACTGTGTCCACAAATTGACATGGGAAATGGCTCAGAAGACCATCTTGTTCCAGCAACAAATGTCCTTTTTCATTTGCCTATCTAGCTAACTCCTCATTGGGCTTTGGCCTAGATTTAAGAAAATCAGGACCCAACTTTGTTCTCCTTCTCTTGTCTTTCCTCCTTCCCATTATTTCCTTGGGCCTTAAAAAAAAAAGGTGGATTTATCTCTTTTTTTTTTTTTACTTGTATGGATCTTCCTTATATAGGGGATCCCTGGGTGGCTCAGCGGTTTAGCGCCTACCTTTGGCCCAGGGCGCGATCCTGGAGTCCCGGGATCGAGTCCCACGTCAGGCTCCCTGCATGGAGCCTGCTTCTCCCTCCTCCTGTGTCTCTGCCTCTCTCTCTCTCTATGTCTATCATAAATAAATAAATTAAATAAATAAATAAATAAATAAATCTTTAAAAAAAGAAAAAAACCATAACAACAACAACAAAAACAAACAAACAAAAAAACCCATAACACAGAGAGACTAGATTGCCTTTTGATTGTTTTTTTTTTTTTTTTTTGCCTTTTTATTGTTAAATGAGAAACAAAATAATTTTGATTATATTTTTCTCAAGAAAATAGCCTGGCTTGTGAGGCGGTTGTTTTGCAACAAGGTTGATTTTTTTTTTTTTTTTTTTTTAATGTCAGAGGCAAAAAGTTACCTTTCTCCTTGTCTTGCTTCTGTTCCTACATTCCTAATACCCATCCTCTTCTACTTCCCAAACAGGTGGATGCTCTGGAACAATGGGGTAGAAGTAAATAAAAGTTAGTGAAAAGAAGAAAAGCATCTTAATGTTTTTGAAAATCATATTTCAAAGAAGGTTAAGTGGCAGTTCAGCCAGCAGAGTAGGTAGGTAGAAGGGAATGAGCAAATCTACAGAGGGGAGATTCTCAATGAATATAATACACAAAAACAGGACATGATTGTGCTGTTTTGATTCTTTTAATCCCTTCAGATACACCATTAAAAATCATAGCATTTGCAACACAATTGAAATGCAAAAAAAAGCTACCTATTTATGTAGTTGGAGGAAAATTCACGGTGTATTTATTGAACTTTGAAATATAATAGAGAACAACACCTGGGAGGTGCTTTGGGGCCAACTCTGGAGAGTCTGTTCCCTCAAGATGAATAACTGCTGGTCTTGAGTAAATCCAAAATCCTCTAACTTTTTCATTTTAACTTTTAGGATTTTATTGAGAGTGAGAGGAATGTGGAAGAAAGTCTGACTCTTTGAAAGTGTGTGGTTCTGATTTGCAGGTTGAAAGTGAACACATGCAGTGCCGTGTGTTTTTAGAACTACCACACGCCTCAGGAATAAAGGCTCAGGTGGGTTATCTCGCCCTTTAAAGCAAACTTTATCTGATGTCATTGAGAAAGAAGTCTGTCTTGAGATAATTGTTCTTTTCACAAGATAAATTTCACACCAGATAGGAAAGCACTATATTGTCCTTTGCATCTCCTTTTCTGACGTATCTTTATTTGCGGGGTTTAAGGCAATTAGAGTTGGTCTCTTACCTAATTGTCTCTCTCTCTCTCTCTCTCTCTCTCTCTCTGACAGCTTCTGAGTTCTATGAAAAGTAGGGCCATTTTCCTCTTTTTTTTTTTTTTTCTATACTTTTCACCTTCCCAGTGCCTTGCCTAGCTTTTGTTTTTTGGTTTTTTTTCCACCTGGAGGGTATTCAATATCTTTGATCCATTAATTTGGTTGAATTAACTTCCCAGAGTTGATTTGTGTAGAATCTTTGTTCCCTCTCAGGGTGGCAGATTAAACACTCATTCTAATGGAGGAATCATTGTTCTAAGTCATGCCTTAAGAATTCTTTTTTACTTTTTTTTTTTTTTATGGAGGGGTAGGGAGTATCATTTTTTAAAATACGAATCACTTTCTATTGAACACCCTTGATTATGCTATTTTTTCATCCTTCAGATCTTCATTTCCCTTTTGAAAGGAAGCAAGTCTTTCAAACCCAAGTTTGGTGACCGAAGTAGGGGATCAGGATGGATGGTTCTCTTTCTGGCCAAGATAATCAGTGTGATTTCCTTGGGGGCCTATTAAATGATTTTTTAAGGCAATTTCCAAGTACTTAAGGGAGAGATCACTTACCAAGCCTCTCAATATTTCCACATGCACTTGCAGGGAAATCTCTGCCAATAAGCAATCTGGAGTACCCACCCAAAGTTTGTCGTTTATTTATTTTTTCAATAAATAACCACATATTATGTCCTAGAAACCATGCTATTTTATATATATTGTGTTATTCAGTAGTATCATCTGGTATTTACGACCGAGGTATAACTTAGCCCTAGAAATAAAGCACTCAAGACCATTGCTAATTTTCCTTGGTGAGTGGGCTCATGTATGCACTTCCATGCACGTGAATCTCTTATACATTTTTCTTATCGTTGCCATGGCTCTGTAATAAAAATCTAAGTCTTTGCAGAATTTTACCTACAAAGGGGTAGATGCATGCAACTCTTGAGAGACCCTCCAGGTTCCCTAGGTGATGCCCCAAATATTTAGCCATTCAATAGTTTTCCCCTTTCCTGTTGATGGGATGAAGAAGTTTAGACAAATGGCCATATTTTATCAGTAATGGTTATTTACCCAGAGCCCTGACAAATGTTGGGCAGGGCAAATGTAATTCATGACATACCTGAAGTTGTTAGTGGTTTTAGACTGAAATTGGTGATTGATCAAAGCTGACTGGGCTTCACCCTGCTTTATTTTAACTTAGGCATTTAAAATGGAATGCAAGGCCATACAACCATGTTTATGTGAATGCCCCAACATCAAATATATTAATTTGACTAAACCTTAATCCATTGTTTTCTTTGTCCAGAATGCAGTTAATGAGAATAAAATTTATTGAGCACAAATTTTATCGCCATCAACCATGCAAGCCTTGGCAAACTGCTAGTATTTTAGGGTATTTTATGTCTCCCTCCCTGGCCAATGTTTTCTGGTTTGCTGCTCACATTCAGCATAAAATCTAAAGTATTTAGAAAGGCTTAAATGCATGTCTGAAGCACCTTCAGTAAACGAAGGTAGATGTAGATAAATTGAAGACTAGCTTTTACCTAAGGGTGAAGACTAACACTGGCTCTGACCTCCTTCGGGTAGGTGTCTGTCCTCATGGCAGTCAGAACCCCCAGCTAATTTACCTCTCCTTCAAACCTCAGAAGTTATATGATCACCCACTCTTTAGGGTCCAGGCTCTGAAAGAGGGGATCCCAAAAAGCCAAATAAATTTTAATCCTCTTGTTTTAAAAATGTTTGCAATCTAAGCTGAAGGACTACTAATTTAACTTTAGTTTCTGTGGCAAATCCTTTGGGATTCTACAAATCCAGGAACTAGACAGGTGTTAAACTTAAGATGAGAGCTTTTTTCTTGAAAACTCTGTAGCTTTTATTTAAAATATTTTATTTATGTATTCATGAAAGACAGAGGGTGGGGGGGCAGAAACACAGGCAGAGGGAGAAGCAGGCTCCATGCAGGGAGCCCGACGTGGGACTCAATGCTGGGTCTCCAGGATCAGGCCCTGGACTGAAGGTGGCACTAAACCACTGAGCCACCCGGGCTGCCCCTCTGTAGCTTTTAATAGGTGGGACAGTGACAGAGTAGTAAAACAAACAATATTGGACAGAATGGTCATCAGAGTCACCCTTCTGAATGAAGTTTACAGGCTTTTGTTTCTGGCAATTCCCTTCATGGTTCTGGTCCTCAGTTTGTCCTTCTTTGAAATGAGGCATTTCACCCAGTGATTTCTGCAAGATTTTCAGCTTCTATGAGTAGTTAATAATAGAAAGAGGGAATTCCAGATTGGTAGTGGGTAGGGGAGTGTAAGACATTGCTGGGGTGGGGGTGGGGCTTTGATGATTTCCTTGGTATTTTGCATTTCAGAAACCCTTGGCTTCTGGCACTATATTCATTGTTTGGGTGGAATTTATTTCTCTGGGTTTAACCTACTGTAGTCTCACATGTAAGAGGAGGCACAAGTGGGAAGTTTCTCGACAAACTTTAATGTCTAAGTGGGATCCTGTGTCCATATATATATAGCAACTAATACAGGGTCATTTAAAATAAACTTACCCACACCAAAGGAACCACTGAGAGCAACAGTTAAAATTTAGATGGCCTTACAGTTCTTGCCTGTGGTAGCAATATGGTGCCACAGAAGGAGGGCCAGCTAGTGGCAACCTTGAGGAGGTCACATCTTCTTTAAATGTGTCTGCCCTCTGTGCCTTGGGGCATGGACACCAAGAGTGACAGGACGCACATAACTCCTAAGCACTTACTGTGTGCCCAGCTCTGCACCAAGCATCCAGCATGCAGAGTACACGGCAGCAGGGTAAGAGAAGTAGGGTGTGGACTCAGTCTCTCGAGGTTCAACTCCTGCCTCTATTCTTCCTAATGGGAGAACTTGAGCAATCTAGTTAACAGTTCTAAGCCTGATTTTCCACATCTTGAAGTCTTCCTTGTCTTTATTCTCACTGACAACTTGTAGAATCTTGAGCAAGTTTTTAGAATGTCTCTGAGCCTCAGATAACCCATGTGTGAAAGGGAGGCACCATTTCTCTGTCTCAGAATTGCCGTGAGCATTGCATAAACACAATCCATATGAAAACCATACAACAATATGGCAGGATAAGATATTGTTTGTTATGTAAAAATTTATGGCATAAAGTTGAGACATGACTGAAAAAGTCGTTTTACAGAAAGTATATCCCAGTGCTCATTGGGCATGCAGTCATTAGGAGAATTGAGATTCAGGTCCCACTTTCAGAGTTCAATTTACTTAGGTTCAAAGAAAGACCGAGTGTTAGAAAAATGTGATATTTTTTTTTCCTTTTGGTCTCAAGAGATGTACATTTTCCCACTACTTTTTATTACTTTGTGATCAGACAATTAAAAACAAAGGGTCAGGTTATAGCTCAAAACGAAATGATTTTGCATCGTGTACAAATGCTTTTCGCTCAGAGGCAGGCTGAGGTGTTCAGAAGTGTTTGACACGCTTTCATGCCCATTAACAAAGGGAGAGGAAAAACCCTATTATCACAACCACAGGGTTTCTGACCCTCTGCTCCATGTTCAGATAAATAATGCTCATGCTTCTGAGGGACATTATTTTATATGGGCATATGAATTATCATTTCAAAATGTTTATTTGGCCTCTGTGTGTGTACCCCCACCATGTATTGCCATCTCTTTCATGCCCTTCTGTGAGGATCTAACATAGGGGACACCAGTTTTACTTAACAAAAATAAAACCTATGATATATAATCCTTGACCTCAAGGAGCTTGTAATTTAAACAAGAGAGGAGTTTTAACCATCTCTTCCCCTCCCCCTTGCCTTCTTCTTCTTCCGATGAAGTTCCATTGTATGGTACGTTTTATAGGAGGTATTTAGGAGTATTGTTATTTATGACTCTCAGCTGTCCTGAGATGTAAACATAGCATGAAGCATTATCTTTCTTTTGGAAATCTGAAAAACTGAAGCTTAAAAATGCTTTACACCAAGTCACGGAACCAGTAATTCTCAGACTGGTCCCTTCCAGCTCAGCCACTCCTGATAGCAGAGCTTCTTCATTCCAGCACACCTGCCCTGCACACACTTAGGAAAACAGTCCCTGGGAAAGGCAGTGACTGCTAACAAGTGTCCCCAGGAAGCAGGCTAGACATTTGGAGGAGCGAACAGTACCCAACTCTGTCCATAGGTACTGCGGGACACATAAAAGGAGCTGATCTGGTCTCTGTTGCTTAGAGAACATTTATTGTGATGGGGGAACCAACATACATAGGGAACAAGAGGCCGTATGCCTGGAGTCAAGCAGCTCTCACTACTGGTGAAACTCAGCCTTTAAATATTTAACCAGATTTTTTTTTTTTTTTAGCAGGAGGCAAATATTTCCAGTAGGTCTAGCTCATACACAAACATTACATGTTTCATATGGCTTCATGTAATATATCTGACATATGCAAATTTTGTATATTTCATATAGAAAATAGATACTTTTTAAGATGTAGATTAGCTTGTATCCTGGCAATCTCTGTTTAGGTATCATCTAACTGGAGTAGAACTAAAAATAAATCACATGTTATTAGATAATCTCACAATACATCCATTAATTTCCCTTCCTGCTAGAAAGCAATGAAATTGTGGTTTAAGCTGTGTTAAGAACATTACATGAAAAATGAGGAGAGGGAATAAAGACAGATTAGAACATAATTACGGGGGCTGGAATTCAGCCAACAAGCCTTGCCAAGTTGGAGACCACCTATCTCCAGGTGAACTTGAAGCATGAGTACTTCAAACTCAGAATGCCACCTCCCAGATAGCAGGACTCCACACCATGGTATTGGGGGAGATATTGCATCAAAGAAGACCACTATGTACAAGGTGGGGGGGAAATTAAGTGAAAGGCTGAATGGAAATGGAAAATACAGTGGTCACTTCTGTATTATAGAAGAGAGTGTTGTGGTTTTGTTCCAACTTCGGTCAGAGATATTAACTTTCTCTCTGCAGGTCTGGCTTAAATCCTTAGTGAATTCCCAAACAGGGTGTGAATTTATCACTCAATATTGGGAGCATCTGGGGCTCTTCATTTTATTAAAATGATTCTTTTTTTCTCACCACAGATGCTCCACGGAGCAAGGTCTGTACATTATAAGTGAAAAGTGATTCCCCAAAAGGAAATCTTTTATCACTAGCTGTAACTTAGGGTTGAACACATACTTTATTTTGGATGCTGCCTTGTGGAGAAAGCAGCAAAGGGTTGAGTGTGGGGACAGGTTGACAAGTGAGCAAGCATCCAGCTTGCAGCTGGACCTCCTGGATGGGGAGATAGAACACAATCTAATCTAGCAGGTATATTTGAGGTTGGCTTGTCTGTAGAAAGGGAGAAAAAAAAAAAAGTAATCACCTGACTGGATAATTGTGAAGATAAAAGAAGATCATGATGTAAAGTATAATCATATCACCTAATAGTATTAACTAGTATTAACTAAGTTAATACTAACTCCCTAAGTATTAACTAGTACTATATCGAGGTTGCCTGATAACTCGACTCAAAATGTTTTATAGAAAATACATTTTTATATATTTTCTGACCTATACAGCAGGACCATATGGCTCTATACTTCATTTTTCTCTGGCTCCAGTAGTAAGTAACTGTATCAGTTTACGCAAGTTTACTTAATTTGAAAGCAACAATTCTTTGCTTCTTAGTAAAACTTGCTGGAAATAAGCCAAAACTTGAATAAAACCATCTGATCTGATGTCAGACTTGAAAGGAAACAGACCTGGATGGCACCTCTCCTCCGCCCACACTGAGTCTTACTCACAGATCTAAGGTTAAGTGAAGGTTGTAAAAAGGAGGAGAATTGGAGAAAAGAGGAAGGAAAAGGGACACTGTGAGGATAAAGGTAAACGGATTCCCCCAAAAGAATAAATTTTGAACAAGAGACTCTCCCTCCTCTACTCCCATGCCCACCCACTCCTGCGCCCTTCAAATATAGCATCTGATACAACTTTTCAAAAACAGGTGACTCGATATTCATCACATTCTAGAGATCTTGGCTACTGGTTTTAGATTTTCGAACCAAATAAAGCACAATCATCTTGGCAACACTTTGTGTTAGAGTAGATTTGAAAGTCATACTGAATATTTCCTCACTGGTTTTCTTCATTGGCAGTGAAGCACATATTTAAGATTTCCTATTGCTCTTTCTGATTTTTTTCAGTGTTCAAAAGCAACAGTTTGACCTATGCAAAATAAACATATCTAAGAAATTCTTATATGTTAGCTAAAGAAATGTAAGTTCTTGCTGGAATATCTCACTCTAGAACAGGAAAAGTGCCTGCTGCTCTATAGTCTGAAATAGCTCTTAGCCATTCTCACTGGTTTATGGTTGAGTTGGGGCAAATACCTCACAGTCACCAAAGCAGTAGCACAAAATAATACCCTTTTTTTCCCCTAAAATGATACCAAATACTTTCCTATTGTAGGAAATGTAGAAACATAGGCTAGAACTACTGCATGGCCAAACTAATTGTCACGTAGGCAGTTAGGTTTTTTTTTTTTTCCCCATAGAAGGAAGTAGACTAATAAAATTATGATCACTGTCATGTGACTTGCTCCCAAGGTAGATTCATTAAACCAGAATAAATGTTCATTCTTGCAAGTTGGATCTAACTGTGTCTTGTTTGAACTCCTCTACTTACATGTGCATTTTAAAACATGTTAGGGCTCAGCTTCTTCATCTGTATAATAGAGCACTTATAGTACATGCCTCAAACAGCTATTTATGAAAACTAAATGTGATAATAAATGTAAAGGGTTTAGCACAGGAGAGAAGGCAGTGACTTCACAAGTAATTGTTTAAATATAATTCATTCATTATTTACAGAGTGCCATATCTAACCACAAGAATCTTACCATATTTAGCGTATTTTACTCAAAGACCATAAGGGGTTGTTTGTTTATATTTTTAACTGAAATATGCGTGTGTGTGTGTGTGTGTGTGTGTGTCTGTGTGCGTTTGTATATTTACACAGAAAGACGCTAAGTGGAAGCTTTGGTGCTTTCCACCAAACCCAAAGATAACAACTTTTGTACACATATATTTTATCTTACATTTTATTATGAGCATTTCAATATCCGGAAAAGCAGGAAAATTTAATGATAAACACCTGTTACCAACACCCAGCTTGCACAATTAACATTTTATTATATTTGCTTTATCATATATCAACAAATCCATTTGTCCTTCAAACCATTTTATTTTCACTGAGTTTTATTGAGATATAATTCATATACCATAAAGTACACTTGTTTTAAACACACAATTGATTTTTACTATATTAACAGTGCACAACCATCATCATACTCCAATTTCAGAACATTTCCACTTCTTCAGGAAGATTTCTCCATACCCATTGACCTTCACCCCCTCTCCTAACCCTCAGCCCCACACAACTACCAGTCTGCTTTCTGTCTCAATGAATTTGAAAGGCCACAAGTTTTAGCCAACAGAGTTTGGATTCATGGGGTGCTCCTATACTATGGTTCCCAGGATTACAAAGATATTTGAAGAAACTGTCCAACACCAGAGTGCCCTTATTTTATTTTTCATGAAGCAGAGGCTATATGATACACAAAAATATTTCCCTGTAATTTTTTGTTATCTTTCTTCTCACTCTGATTCCTCATACCTAGAGGAAGAAATTGTTCCCATTTTATGGATACAAAAAAAAAAAAAAAAAGAAGCAAGAAAGAGGAGGGGAAAAGCCAGAAAATGGCCCAAAGATAGGAGACTCGTGCTGTTCATCCCTTTGCTGACTGCTCTGAGGCTGGCTTTCTTGAATATCTCTGTACCTGCATGGAACGTCGCCGGTGGGGGAATAGACACAGATTAGCCAGCAGCTGATATTTCTGGGGGTTATCAGCTGGGGTGGTAATTGCTTGAACAGATTCCCCACTATGGCATTTGAGAGCACAGTCAAAGAACAGCAGTGGCAGGTGTTTGGAAACTGCATTTGGAATTGGCCTCCTACAAAAAGGAGCTAGATGCTGACTTCGTGGGTGATGAGGGAAGTCGAAGGCGTTCGCAGAGGGAAGTTGCTTCTGTGGCAGGTTTCCAAGCAAACAGATTTAGGTTTCTTTGACATTAAAAATCCCCTAAAGATATATAAGGATGGGGAGCAGGCAATTGGAATGCCACCCTCACATGTTGAGAATCTTCTCTTTTGGAGATAAAATTGTCAATGCTCACCCAACAGAGAGTATTTGGGAGTTGTCAACTCTGAGTGCAATTAAGGTATAAAAAAGCACCAGTGCTTCCAACAGGCTGTACCGTCACAGTTGCCATTTTTCTATTTCCAAAAAGATTGGCTCCTGACTCATTCACAAGTGACACTGTTCTGGGTTCCTTTTTCATGGTTTTCACCTGGCCCACCAAAGTTCTGCTTGGCCTTCCAAAATCGAGTCTTCTTGGCTTAGCTTCTTCACCAATAGGTTAATTTCTCCCACATTTTCTATTTTCTGGAAGCTAAACACACACACACACACACACACACAAAACAAACAAAAACAGTGTAATTGGTGTTTGAAATGCACTTAGAGATCCTCTGATGATTTAGTACCTGTAAAGCAAATGGTCAAGGGCATCAAGCAGTGTAGTTTGAGTGTCTGATAACTTCTCTTTGGTAACTTGCTTTGAATTTCAGACGCAATGTTCATGCTCAGTAGACACCCTTGAATGAATGAATGAAGAGCACAGGTGAATACTCTATTGTCTTTGATAAATAACTAAGTCATTTCTCTATGCCCCACTGTGCATATTTGCCTTCCTCAGAATTTTGAACGTTTTGCTCTCAAAGGGCAATATGCATTTCATTTCAGTTCAAGGCGAAGGGGCTGTTTGCTATTGCTATGAGGATCATAAGTATTCTGCTTCTAATATTGCTATTTTGGAGAGAGACTTTGAGTTCCACTATTTAGGTAGAAATCTTACTCAAATCCAAATAAGTGAATTCTTTTGAGGTAAACACTTCCCCCTCCTACATCTTGCCACATTAGTCATGGAAAGCATCTTAGAGATCATGCCCTTAGAGACTGGGGTTCTTTAGGAGTAATTACTTTATCTCCATTATATTGATAGCTACTCTAACATCTACCACCTATGAAATCCTGGGCATGTTAATTAATTTCTTTGAGCACCAACTGTCTCATTTATAAATCACGTATAATGACTTAAAGAAATAGGTGTATCATGAGATTAAATATTGGCTTAAAGGTTAGTACTTACGCAAAATAAGTAGCTCCTGATGGGAATGGAGAACTTTTGTTTCTCTCTATCCCATACCTATTCCCATTTTTCCCAGAGAGTCTGGGGAGTCCTTATGATTTAGTTGGTGCTGATCACACCTGTGTTTTGTGGATCAAGCATTCCTGACCAATAAATGCTTCCTGTGATCCATAGTAGTCCAGTGAGACTCAGACGTGGGATGTTCATACCTATATTGGTAAAGAGAAATTGCCTTTCAGCTGCAATTAAAGCTGGAAGTATAAATCTGGAGCTCCCAAGAACCACCACATTCACTGAAACTTCTTGAGAAGTTCAGAGCAGAGAAAAGCAGAGCTGAGATGTAGCAAAGAGAAAGATGGAGTTCTTACCACATGGGTTGACTATCTTCTAGCTACCTCTGAAAGAACTTTTCTATGAAAGGAACTATAAATTTCCCTCATTTGTTTAAATTGGCATGAGTTGGGTTCTTTACACCCGCAATTGGAAGTCTTGATTAATGTACTGCTGTGTTTATGAATAGTAAAACTACCATAATATCACTCTCCTCTGCCAATCTGGTATATAAGATTGATGCTCAATAAAGGCTGAATATCTGAAAGCTCATAGTTAAGTACAGTAGAACCAAGGGAAAGGATCACCTCATAAAAGAAATGGGAATTTTGAACCATCTAATTATTCACATCTCATTCCTCAAGGCATGCTGAGTAATATTCTAAGCTTTTTGTCACATACATACTGGTAAGATTGTCTTGATTATAGGCTGATTTCAATAATTCATAATTCAAAAAATATATTTCCATGAACTGGATCATCCAGAATGCAATTATGAATTACTATCCTTCCTGGAATTAAGAAATGGCATTCTTGTATAGGCCAAAGTGTGAGGCTAAGACCAGTTAAATACATTCCCTTTCATTATTTGATAATGCACTCTGTAACCATGACCATAAAATCAAGATGTGCTGACAGGAGATATTCATGGACCCAACTTTGGAGGTTCTGATTTACTGGGTATACAATAGGGGAAAAAAATAACAGAGTAGCGTTGCTTAAAGCATCTCTTACATCATATACTTCAGTTGCAGTCTCTCATATTCAGAGCGAGTTAATATTATTCATTGGAAATTGTTCATCTTACAGTGAATTTTAATTATTTCTGAAACTAAGTGTCAATTAGACCATTCCTATCTGGTCACATAAATACAGCTTCGTGAAACGACATCACCACTTGAAACCACTTCCTTGGACTCCCCAGATGAGTTGTGTTGAGAGGTAGCACCTTCTCATGAGCTCATGATCATGGAATATTGTTTGTGGAGGAAAATTGGCAGCACATCAATAGGAGCTCCTAAAATGTGTGTTGGAATTAATGTGGCCTCAACAGGAATCTCAGAGATGAATTAGCTACTCTTAATAAAAATTAGCCTGTGCTCACTAAACAGTAAACCATCGAATAATATCACAAGCATATGTTACCATTGTGGGACAGTATATGTAACATAGACTATTGATCCTCAAGTAGCTAAGAGACTGCCAGTTGGTTTATTTCAAATACTACCCACACAAGTGTAAATAGATAACTGGGCATGTATATAGGAATTCTGGTATTCATGAATGTAAGTCATGACTTTCTGGGAATGCTACATCCTTGAGGCAGATTATATCATAATAATAAACATATCATTGAAATCTTTTTCTTTTTTTAATTTAAAATTTCTCTTTGTTGGTTTTTATTCAATTACAAATGTATTCCTAACTCATCGAAAAAAGTAAAAGCATACCCAAAGATGCTGAATTAGTAGGGGTCCAATCAGAAAAGAGAAACTACACAGTAACTGGAATAGGAGGTTTAATATAAAGATTTACAACCCATAATATGAGATTGGAGTATCAAGGGATTGGCTACCAAGATTTAAAGAGAACCCTAGCTAATAATGGAATAGAAGGTGTAATGAGCATTCACTACCTTTAGTGCTCTCACCCTAGGAGAACCTTCCTCCAGCAGGCTGAGATCCAGACCTTGTTGGGTTTCATGGACCTTCTTAATTTTACCAGCTAATTTTCCCTGTTGGTTGCATGCACTGGATAGAGGAGAAATTCAGGATTCCCTAAGAAGAGGGATTGGCAACTTGATGCCAAATGTCAGGTCATGTGTTTCCTTCAGGTGAATTGTCCAGGAATAAAGCCTTAATTTCCATATGCATAATAAATTTCTGTGATCCATTAATGCAGCTAATTTTTGAAAATTTCATTTTTCTGACCATGACAACTTGGTAGGGGGTTAAATGAGACTTTAATCAAATGCTGGCAGAAAGTGACTAAATACCAAAGGGAAGAGTGGAATTGTTTTGTTAATTCTTTCCTTTGCCAAATTGATGGCTGATGATTAAATATTTTGTAATATCTTAACAGAAACATGGACACTGAAGGCAGCGATGATATTGAATCCATTTTTTTTTTTTTTTAGTCTCTCTTCTCTCCATGGCCCCAATCAATGCTTACCTAATTTTATGAGAGAAATCTCACTCTGAAAGAAAATATTACTTTATTAATGAGTATTCAAATTCATAGATAAAGGCTATTTTGCCTCAATCGATACTTTAGTTTGAAACATGTGAAAAATATATGGAGTTCTTTTGGGGTCAAACTTTAAATCATATCTCACTTTAAAAAAATGTGTCGTTTATTTAGGCTCATTTCCAAGGTTTTCCCAAATGAAAATACTGTAGCTAAATATTGCCTTTTGCATATTAAATTTTACTGGAGACTGATTCCATGAGGTACAGATTAGAATCATGGTAAGAGTGTGTATTTATACTTCTTTGGGCCAAAATAAACTTTTATGGCTACTTCAGTTACATGAGAAGTAAGGAAATGCTCTTCAGGTTCCATTCTCCCCTTTACCCCACTTTTGTCAAGAATATGGTATTAATAAGTGTAATGAAGAAAAACAAAAATAGGAACCAAAAAATTAGTACAGTGTCAGCAAATTTTTTTTTTTAATTTTTTATTTATTTATGATAGTCACACAGAGAGAGAGAGAGAGGCAGAGACATAGGCAGAGGGAGAAGCAGGCTCCATGCACCGGGAGCCCGACGTGGGATTCGATCCCGGGTCTCCAGGATCGCGCCCTGGGCCAAAGGCAGGCGCTAAACCGCTGCGCCACCCAGGGATCCCATTAGAAAGTTTATGAGTAACTTATTGGAACTCAGGAGTCCTGAATCTAAACTCCAGTAGTTGCTTAGAATTAAGGTGCTTGGGTTTCTATTCTTCAGTTAGCTGTGCTGAATTTCCAATTTATGGTAAAACAGTTAACCATTTGTTCTTCCCTAATGTTTGGTAAGAGGATATTTTTTTCCTATTTGTTGCTCTTTACCCAGGAGAGGCACCTGAAATTCTGTATGAATTATACCTCCTACCTCACCCTAGCTCCAAATAAAAACATTCACCTTGATGATGATATTCCTGTTATTTGGAGTTGGGTCCAAGACTTTCAGAGTTCTCAAGGCACACACAGAAGGGTTCAAGTAGTGTTGAGTGTAACTTCTAATCTCTCAGAGGCTTAGTTGCCAAAACAATTAGCTGGTTTAGTCAGGGGGAAGGAAGCAGTCCATCTGCTTCCTTTGTGCCATTTAGAGCAAACAGCCAACTGATCACCAAATCCCTCAGACAATTAGTCAGAACCATTTGCGGCCCCCATGTCCCCATGACAACCTCATTGACACATTCATAGATGAGAAGACAGATGGTTTTGTTGGAAATGAACTTGCCTTTTAAATATATAATAGCACCTTATAAATAAATAGTGCTTTACCACTAAAAGGCTTTCTCATGCATTCTGAAATCTGATGCTCACAGCAGCTCTTTTGTAAAATGAGTGATTTTACAAATGAGACAACAAAGAATTAAAGAGGTGAAATGATTGCCCAAGTTCGTATATGGGCCAGGATCAGAACTTTCCTATCTTTTGACTGCCAACCCAGTGCTCACTCTGCTACACTTTTAGAAACAATAGAAGGAACGGGTTGCTCTGGGATATTTTATGCCAAATGATCTAAGAATACTCCCGATTTTCTCCTCAACTAGTCCAACCTACTTTCTGGTGTCCCTTTAAGAGACAGAAAAATAGGGGAGTTGCTGAAGAACACAAAAGCACTTCATGTGCAGCTAAGCATGTGCAAAATAGTAAGTCAGAAGTCTTATCATTTCAGGGACACCTCAGGGGTTTTTCCCTCTCTCTTGAACACAAAAGCAATTCTCAGGCGATTGTCATTGGTCAACTACATGGGACACAGGAAAGAGAAACAAAGAGAGTGACAGAAGATAAATGATTAAGAACATCACAAAGTTCTTCTTTCTTTGTTATCACTCCAGCTCCACAGAGAGACATAATATACTCACATTGTGTCACATTGGTGTGACCTTTTACTACACAGCAACCCTGCACACTGGTAAACAGGGACATAGACATAATATATCCTGAAATCAGACCCCATCAAGTGTGTATCACTCTCCTTTAGTAGGGAGCGAGGTAGTCTGGGAATAAGGAGAGGCAAAACCTTGGTTGTATCACTCCTTTACGGGTGAACATGCCTTCTGAACCTGATTTGCATTTTATAAAGAACTCTTTCCAAAGAATTCATAGACCATCTCTTATAGATTTGAACTGCCATGGGAAAAAAAAAAGCAGATATGTTTCTATTTCTCAGTCTAGGCTTTGTTGCGTGAAGACAGAAAGCAACATAGCCATAAGTAGAAAATTGTAAAAAGTATTAAGGACTTCTGAGTTTTGGCCATACTTACCCACCAAAGAAAGCTTTGAGGCTCTGCTGTGGATATTCTCATATCTTTCTTCGAGAGGCAGAAAAAGATCTCCACAGATATAAACCATCACAGAATATTTTTGGCTTGCCTTCTGGAAATTATTGTATAAAATTCTATGTCTTCACAATGGTTAGGTCAGTTATGACAGGTGTAAGGAAAATGTTGGGGTTGAAAGCAATAATTGTATTTTTCATAAAATAGACTATCAGTTCATATAAAAAGTTTCGCTGCTTGACCCTATTAGAACACAAAATTGGTCAATTCTCTTTACTATAGATTTAAGCAGAAGGAAGAGAATACAGTGATTACTAGGTGATCTTCTGTGTTATTTTTTTGTGTACCCTGAGATGACACAATTATCTTCCATGATTATTTTTGGGCAAATATTGTGATTTCCATGGAATTTTGTTATGGCTCTCTACATTCAATGCAAGAAACTATGATAAGTCCATTTCTCGATGACTTCTAAAGAATATTTTTAAGCTTACAAATGAAGTAGTGCAAAGAGAAATAGAACTTTAGAAAAAGACCCAGAACACAACCCTAACTCCAAATAGATGTGCTTTCCAAGGATGTAATAATTCTTTTCCCATCATGGGTTGGGTGGGATATTGCTGTGTCTTTATTTCCTCTGAGCTGATTATTAAATGTCCCTATTGACTCTATTCAGGAGCCCCACCCAACATTATGCCTCTTTGGGGGGCAAGTGAATAAATGAGCAAAGGAAAGGGTATGGCAGGCACATGTGCATTACATGCAATTTAATGCTTGATACAAACATTTTATTTTTTTCCTCCCCAGCAGAACCCAGATTCCAAAAGGTGAATTAATTTTGGAGCCAAAGCCAAAAGCAAGACCAACAGGAAGCCTAGGGTGTGAGAAAAGCATTTTTAAAACTGGCGATTGGAAAATCATGCAGCTTTGCAAATTATCTGAGTAGTGAAAATCTGGATAACACTTTTAAATTTTAGAAATAAAAATTTGGATCCAGGGGTTTTGTTTTGCCACTCTATCATTTAATTGTGTTTTAAATTTAAAAAATTACTACACAGCAGTAATTTTGTCAGTAGATTGGCAAACTGGATGCCTTTTAGGGTAGCAACTGGAGGATGGCAGGAGATCCCTTTGCCATGAATGATTTTGAGGAATCTCTTGTTAAGGTCTAGTCCCTGTCTGTACTCTATGTTAAGTGTCCCTATAAAGCAATGAGTGGATTAAGAAGCATTTCTGTTTGTATGTTTTTAGAGAGAGAGAGAGGAGGGGGGCAAAAAGGTGGTAAAGGAGGGAGAAAATCTTAAGCAAACCCCATACCCAGTGCAGAGCCCTATGTGGGGCTCAATCTCAAGACCCTGAGATCATGACTTGAGCTAAAATCAAGAGTCAGAGGCTTACCTGACTGTTAAGCCTTAGCAGGCACCCTGATAAGAAGGGTTTCTAATAAACCCCTTCATTCCTGCATATACACAAGAATTTCTAAAGTCCTCACTGGTACTTTAAAAAGTTTGCTCTGTTCAAATATTCTTCTTAGAAACTTCTTTGCACAATTTGTTTATATAGCAAATCCCTTTTTTCTTAAATATTAAAATAGAGATATGTAAAGCAACACTCTGTTATTACAGGTTCTAAATTATTGGAATCTAAATTGATGAGGTTTTACTGTACCTTAAGTATAGTACATCTCTAGCACTTGTGCCTAATGAATTTTTGCTTCTAGTAATTAGGTGTTATTTAATTATAGTTAGAATCTTTAATATCACCTAGTTTAATCACCATATTAAAAACTATTTAGAGAGTTGAAGTGCTTTGCTAACATCACAAATTTAGTTATAGAACTGAAAATGTGATTTCTTTCTCCTATTTCAGTGTTCCTGGTGAGAATTAAGTGCAGGCATATATTGTTATATAAACTGTAATTCTGATGTGGACTACATGACATATATCGCTGTATGTGTTGTATGTAACACTTAGCATATGGTAACTCTTGAGGAACTATGGGAGAAGTGTGTGCATGAGCAGTGGAACAAGTGTGATGAAATAAACTCCATTCAACATGTCCTATCTCTTATTTTAAATTACTCTCCCAAACAGCATGGGTACCCATGAGCTTCAGGTGTCACACTGTAACTTTACATAAGACCCCTCTGAATTTAGTGCTGTTTCTAAACTGATAATATAGAATGTTACTTGGAAAAAGTCTGGAATATGTGGTGCACACAAGCAGTGCTTCATGAATGCGTTTCTGTTTTTAAAATCCACCATGTTCCTCAAAGTTTGTGTTTTTGTTAATAAAACATTTTATAATGTAAAAAAAAAAAATGGCAGCATGAAAATGCCTACCTAGAATGCTAAAACCAACATAGCTTTTCTAACTTTTGATTTTCAAATAATTACAGATTCACAGGGAATTGTAACAAATTTTATGGGGAACCTTCACCCAGCAGCTTCCCCAGTGTTAACCTTGTGCATGATTATAGTACAGTAGCAATACCAGGGAACTGATACTGATGCAATTCATGGAGCTCATTCAGCTTTCACCAATTACACATGCACTCATTCGTGTGTGTGCATATGTACATGCATGTGTGAGCATGCACCCATATGTGAGCATGCGTGTATACCTCTATCCAGTTTTATCAGATGTGTAGCTTCATTTTACTGTCATCACAAGGCTGCCTTGTGTTACTCCTTTATTGCCACACCCACTTCTTCCTCCCATTCCTAGTTGCTCACAACTGCTAATCTGTTCTCTATTCTGTAGTTAGTAATTCCGCAAATGCTATATAAATGGAATTATGCAGTATGCCACTTTTCAAGAGAAATTATTTCCATTCAGTAAAATTTCCTTGAGGTTTATTCAGAGTATTAGGTGTGTCCATAGTTCATTCCTTTTTATTTCCAGGTAATCTTCCATGATAGAGATATGCCACAGGGTAACCATTTACCTGTTGAAGAACATTCTGGGTAGTTTTAAGTTATTGGTTACTGGGAGTAAAGATGCTATGCATGTTCTGAGGAGAATAATTTTTCATTTCTCTGGAAAAAAACAACCAATAGTGCAATTTTTGAATCATATGGTAATTCCTTTTTTTAGCTTTTAAAGGAGCTGCGAAGCCATTTCCTAGTGTGGCTATACCATTTTGCATTCCCAATAGTTATGTATGAGTGATCCAGTTAGTCTGGATTCTGACCAGCATTTGATCTGATTACTATTTTTTATTTTAGCCATTCTGATTAGTGTTCAGTCATACCTCGTTGTGGTTTTAATTTGCATTTCCCTAATGGCTAATGATGGTAAGTATCTTTTCATGTGCTTATTTGCCTGAGGTATATCCTCTCCGGTGAAATATCTGTCATTCATTCATCTCTAGTTAGACTGTTTTCTAATGTTGAGTTTGGGGAGAACATCATTTTGTAGATAAGTGTATTATATGTGATTTGCAAATGTTTTCTTTCAGCCTTATCTCCTTAATATTCTTTTGCAGAGCAAAACCCTCTCTTTGCTGAATCAAAGTTTTTAATTTTGACAAGGCCTAATTTCACAGTTTTTCTTTTCAGTTATTGTTCCTTTGACATCAAGTTTAACCACTTTTTGCCTACTCTTAGACTTTCCTTATTTACTGAGTCTCTAATTCCTTTTTTAAATCTTGATAGGCTATTTTCCTGGACATTAAACTATAGTAATCATTTCCTTGTGGTTTACATGTTACACCTTCAATTTACATATATTTCTAAGGTCCTACTTTTCATTTCATGGAGGCTTGCTTAAATGTTGCCTATTAGAGCAAAGTGAATGAGAGGGTCACCTAGTGCCATATGTTGCTCGGGAGGAAATTGGTAGGAGTTTGTTTTTTGTTTTTGTTTTGTTTTATCGTAGTTCTACTTTTTTTTTCCATAAACATTTGGTACTTGGTCACCTTTTGTAAATAGGAAATTTTGTGTGTAGAGCAAAAATCAGAAGATGAATTGTTTTGCTTCCTCTACCGATTACTTACCAAATGACCTTGAGCAGCCTCTAATTCTAAACCTGCCCATCTTGGTGGGTGCAGATCACAAAGGAAATAAATGCTTGTCCTTGAGAATTAGCTTTCATTGTTTTACTGTTTTTTACGATGTATCCGCTGGTTTTTTGGAAACAAAAATAAGTATGTCAGTCTTTTACAAGAGCCAAAGTAGGCCCAGCTAGGGCAGTAGGCAAGACACAGACATGGGTAAAAGTTAACGTGGCACAGTTTCCAGAAATGGAAGCTCTTTGAGGACAAAGGATCTGTGTGTCTCATTCCCTGCAGTATCTCCAGGGTCAGCAACAGTCTGGCATTCTCCTCTGTCTGCTATTTGAGTTCCTGCTTCCGTACCTCTGTGTGGAGGTGGTAGGGTAGTGAAATTATTTGAGGTGACTTGGAACCTCACACATTCATACTAAGGCAACCACCCAAACCCCAGCCATCTGTTGCCTTCATTGTGCCCAAACAAACCTCCCAAATAGTCTCAACCTTCCTGGGGAAACGAAATTGGAACAAGAAAAAAAGAGTTTGGGATAATCTTGGTCAATCTGTTTTCCCTCTCTTGTTCTCAATGTTCTCTGTAGAATGAGGTAATAACTCCAGATCTCACTGTTGTAAATATGTAATGAGATTATACAGTGAAAGGACTTTCCAAATGATAGAGCACTGTTCCTGACCTAAGGATTGTTGTTGCATAACAAGGAGTGGTACATGGTTCTCCTTCTGTACAAATTGGTTCAAATCTTAATGATAATGCCAGGATTAAAATACTTGGAAAATGGGCAAGTCTTTATTTTTTCTAATGAGAGAAAAGAACAAGAGAAATAATGGGTAAATCTGGGGATTCTGAAGGATAATAAAGATTAAAACATGGAATTAGAAAACAGGAAACCATGGAATTAGGCCGCTTGAGTTCAAATACCCGTTGAGTTCAAATGCTCATTGCATTTCTTGTTGCCTCGGTTTCTCTGTTGGCTAACTGCATATGACAATGATTCTTACCTCATGGGGTTGATGTAAGAATGAAATGGAATTACATAAAATTATTAGCGAAATGCCTGGCACATAATGAACTTCATTGCATATGAGCTATTATTAAAATTTCCAACTACCCTATGTACCTCTTACCTGGTTCTCCTTCCTTCCTCTTCTGAATTGTGAAAGACAAGTATAATTAAAAACAGAAAATTTTGTTGTGTATCATCTTGAAGAAAGTCCACCTGGAATATTCCCTTAGATACTAATGAAATCTCTTTGTTTCACATGCATCCTCTGGGAGAGATTGTTTAATTCCTTCTCCTCCTGCTTTAAGGACAAAAAAAAAAAAAAGAAAAAAAAAAAAAAAGCCCCCAAAACAAAAAACCTGAAAAATAAAAGCTACAACATGGGAGGATTATTTTTTTTCTTGTCTCACATGTCACCAGAGCTAACACCTGTCCTAATTCCAGCCCTGGTGAACTCCAGCAGGCCTCCTCATGCCTCTGCATTTGGAACCTTGTCAATTTCAGGGTGATTTTTGCCTGAAGCCACTTCAAGTTGATCCGGCTACAGGTTTTGCTGAGGGGCCCGGAGGTGACAGGCTGGGCAGGATCCTTGCACACTGGGACTCAGGGTTCTGTAGGGCTGCCAGCATGGTGTGGGTAGTAGATAACTCTCTCCCCAAGCCCCGCCTCCACCATATTAATTTGCATTTTCTGAATATTCCCTCCCTTCCCCCCTGCAAATTCCTTTTAGCCAGTGACCCAAATGCAGCCCTGCATGGGAGAAAGGAATATCACCATGTCTGATTTTTTAAAAAACAAAAAAGCAAAAAGCCCCTGCCTCTTGGCTTCGGACTCTGCCCCAGGACGTGAAGGGGAAATTCTTGCCACTAGATGACCGAATCAAGCTCCAGTGGACAGCTTGGACTCAGTTTGCTGCAGTGTTTCTGCACTGAGCCCAAATCAATTAGCGTGATCACTCTTTCTCTTCATTTGTGTGGAAAGGTGTGGAAATTCTGTCGTGGTGAATTATGTAGTATAACTTTGGAAAGGTGCCTTAAATTCTCAGGCTGTGGTTTGTAGTCTTTAAAAACTGAAGATAATTTGAATATCAAACTAGTCTTGGCTGAAGGGCAGAGTTAAGGGTGACCCCATCTGGAGTACGCAGTTGGAAAACTGTTGGGGACAAAAACATGTGATTTTAAGATCCTTTTAAGACCTGGACATTCAAAATCGGATGAACATGAGCCTTGAAAACATAACTGACTTTCAATGCATGCTTGTCAAAAGAATATCTAAACTCCTTGTGGGGCACTGGGTGGCTCAGTGGTTGAGCATCTGCCTCCAGCCCAGGTCGTGATCTCTGGATCCTGGGATCAAATCTCGCATACTGCTCCCTGCAGGGAGCCTGCTTCTCCCTCTGCCTCTCTCTGTGTCTCTCATGAATAAATAACTAAAATCTTAAAAAATAATAAAATAAAATAAAATAAAATAATCTTTGTGAACCACTAAAAATATTCATTGTCATAATTTCTAATACCTTTATACAGTGCTAATATCACACAAAGCTTTATTTGTAAAGTCTGAGGGTGGGGCTACTTGTTTTAGGAATCCAAGAAATTCTCAGTTTGGTTAATACAAAACCCTAACAAGAACCACTAAGTGCAAACACTTGATAAAGCTATGTAATTGCAGATCATTAGTGGGGAGGAGATTTCAATTTGCCTTCAGGCTTGACGTTTCTAGGAATAAAATTAAATTATTGAGAAAAGATTAAGAATGAGATAAATCACTTGGAGAGAAAAAAGTTTGTAAATGACGGAATGACGGAAACCAGACATCAAAGTAAACACCTGATTAAAGTTGGCATGCCTAGTTAGAAGATAGCCCACACACAAGCCAGCTGCCTTCCGAAACCCAATTCAAATTGGTTTAAGCACCAAAATAAAATAAAATAAAAATATAGTAGCTCAAGTGAGTACAGTAATCCAGAAATAAAACCAGATCCAGGAACTCAATGATGTCATTGGAACTTGGTCTCCCCCAGTCCCTGATTCTGCCTTTCTTACTCAAGTTTCACTTACGGGACAGAACCTTCCTGTCAAGTCAAGATATTTCAGAAGCTCCAGGCTTCACGTCCCCCAGGTCAGCACTTCCACCTGGGGGACAATGTCTTTCCCAGGTGTCTCAGCAATAGCTCTGAGACTGAGTCTGCATTAACCTGGTTTGGGTCACATGACCATCCCATAGCGATTCAACAATTGCCAGGGCTCGCTTCCAACATTGCTTGTCCCTTGTATCAAACAGCAGAAGAATAAAATAAAGGTGTTTCTCCAGGGGAAGTTGAGCTTCTGTTAGGGGAAAAGGTAGAATGGCCGCTTAGGAAAGAAAAACATGGTGTCCTCTACCATCCAAGGCAGGATCTGAAAGGCATGGGATGGGAGAAGGTAAAACTGAACAACTCGAGCCCAGAAAGGAAAGCAAAGCTGGGAAAAAAAAAAAATTAGAAAGCCCCCCAGCCCCTGAGATCCACTTCACTACTAGACATAAAGAGTAGAATTAAATTAAGGCTGCCCAAGGTAGAGAAGGCACACCATTGCCCTGACATGAAGCCCTATCTAGGAGATATGCTGGTGTTCTGGGAGTTCTCTCTATGGCCAGACGCAGAACGTCCACTCCACTGTGGGCCACTTGAAAATGATACATGTGTTTCAGTCACATGTCCTCCAAAGACACATAGCTGAATTGACATCAAACAATGAAAAATGGCCCTCTAAATATTTTTTCAGGTTTTTCATCTCCCAAACATATAGTGAGACCATTAATACAAAAGTATATAATAAATTCATTCTGGAGAAAAAATATTTCAGTGAACAACCATGCCCGGCCTTTACATATAGTCCTATCCCTGCTTCATTGTTCAGTATAACGATTCTAATTCAAACTTCTCTGCCTGCTGTGTAACCCCGAGTGAAAGTGGCTCTAAGTTTGCTTATCTGTCTCGTGGGGATAATAATAATACCCTTTGCAGAGGTTTATTATCTCAATACATAACAGACAGTAAACACACTTTGTGATTATTATTCAGGCATTTTGGCCTCATTTGGAAATGGCCTCAAAACTTTTTTTTTTGCCTCAAAATTAATTGGACATCTTTGCTTATAATATTCCAAGGAGGTATAACACACCAGTGCTCAGTATTAGGGATCTGGAAACTAGATCAAGAGTTACACTACTCCTAGCTCAGCCTGGTCTCTGACACAGATTTTATCCAGAGGGTGGCCCCTACTTTGCCTATCTAGGCTCCCTAGGAATAACCCCTAATACTTCCTATTGTCAAGAGACTAGCTCTGTTTCCAAGTTATCTTGCTTACTTTAAAATTCCCACCTCTTATTTCTTTTTTAGGTGCCCAGCCCCAAAAGCAAAATGAAAATTACTTGAGTGGGGAGTGAGACAGGGATTCAGAGAAGAAAAGGAATTTTCTAGCCAAATTGGGCAAGCTTAAGTGATCCTTTAGTCATTTTTCTAGCAATTTTCTTATTCCCTGAAGCCTGACCATGCAGGACAAGGATCTATTTTCAAGTCAATTACTGTTCATAAAGGGCATAATTACACAAAAATCAGAAAAAGAACCCTATTTCTCTTATTATGGTAATGGAATGGTGATTTATGAAAGAGCCACAATACATAAGATAGAAATGGCATTTGCTTTCTTTTGACTCCTCATTGCTTTTTGTTTAATACCATACCATCTGCAAATCTCCAATTTATCAGCAAATCAATAAGTGGCAGTCTATAGATTATCTTTAAGCAAGAAAACAAAATATTATTTTATAACACACCACTATGGCCAATCAGCTTCTCACTGAATTCAGGTGATAAACCCTCAAGAGTTTGGGTAGTGATGGTGGATACAGATTGAGCTGCACAGAGGCCTGTTCACAATCTCAGACTCAATCCAGGGCTCACCCCTGTTTCTTGCCCATCTTGATATGTACTATCTTTTTCAGCTACTTTTTTATTTTATTTTATTTTATTTTTATTTTTTAATTTTTTTTTTAATTTTTTTTTTTATTTATTTATGATAGTCACAGAGAGAGAGAGAGAGAGAGGCAGAGACACAGGCAGAGGGAGAAGCAGGCTCCATGCACCAGGAGCCTGATGTGGGATTTGATCCCGGGTCTCCAGGATCGCGCCCTGGGCCAAAGGCAGGCGCCAAACCGCTACGCCACCCAGGGATCCCCTACTTTTTTTTTTTTTAATAGTGCTTTACACATATCGTCTCATTTTATCTACATACTACTTCTCTGTTCACAGTTCTGCTATTCTCTTCTTTTGTTTTTCACTCCATTCATTCACTGAATGCCCACTCTAGACCAGGCCATATCCTAAGTACTGTGGATGTAGTGATGAAGAAAAGAAGGGCTTTCATGCTGTGGGGGAGAAAGATATTAAGTGAAACGAGAAGAGCTGGTAGTGGACGAGAAGGAGTCAAGAAGATGAAATCTGAGCAGAGACCTAAGTGAAGCAATGTATGAGTGAGCTCAGGGGAAAGTGTTCCATGTGCAGAAACCATCATAAGCAAAGGTCCTGAGGAAGAAACAGTGTTTGTGAAGAATGGCACATGGCCTCTATGAATGGAATGTGCTGAGAGAGGTAGGAATGCGAGGGCCTCTTAGGCCAGACAAAGACGCTGGATTTCTTTCTGAGATTAATGAGAAGCCATATATGGGTGAAGCAGAGGAGTGACATGCTTTACCTGTGAGTAAACTGAAACTAAAGGGATGATATATAACTAACTAATGGGACACATAACTCACTGATGGAACACATCTGGGAAGCCCATAGCCAGGGCAGGGCTTATATGCAATTCCAAAGTCTTAATCATTTATAACCATAGCATAGATTTTTAGTTGTTCAAAAGATAATTTCATATATACGTACATATATATATATATATATATTGACTTTATTGATAAGCCTAACTTTTGAATCTAACTTGCTTCTTCTATAGACATGCCCTCACTCAAAATTTCAGCTGGCTTGTTTCTTATCTTGTTCCTTCACCTAACTTACCTCTGATCCTCCCCTCCAGTCACAGATCCAGGGAATTATCCCTTATAAAATTAACGGGCTATAGCCCTACTTTTCTATTGGTCCTGCCATTCTACCAGCTTCCAGCTCTGTATACTCTCTTCTCCGGACTCCTGGCCCCTCAGTAATCTAGTATGAGCCTATCGTTTCAATCTCATCCCTCCTTATTCCTCAACATTTCAGCTTTTTCATCTATGGGTGATATGTTGACCATAGCTCTTTTTAAAAATGTTTTTACTTACAAATTAAATTACTAGATTCCCTTTTCGAAAAATCAAAACTCAAAACATTAGATCCATGTTCCCACATGTTGAAGCAGAACAGTGGCTGTCCATTTGGTGGAAGGGAATGACCTCTCCAGTTCTCCATAGTCTGCACTGCTCTCTATAGTCACACAACCACAGACATCACGCATAACCTGTCTGGTCCTTACAGACATTGAGATAAATTTTGGCAATAGATAAGAATAGTAGCTCTAAATACTTTCTGGAGACAAAATACTGGGTTGAAATTCCAGCTCTACTTACTAAACTTAAAATGTCCACTGGTTATTTAACATTTCTTTGGCTGTTCTACAAAATGTAGGTAATCGTGATACCTAGCTTACATCCCTGGTGTGATGATTAAAAGAATTAACACATCTAGAAACATTTAGCACAATGGCTGGACACAGAAAGCACTCAATAAAGGTTGACTTTTGATATTGCTATTTATAGCAATCTATGTCAGTTAAGTTGGTATAGTTGTCACTTTGAACATGCCTTGTAGAGTCTCATCTCCCTGCTCTTGTGTACCTTCTTACTCATTTCCAAATGGCCTATCCAGTCTACTGGGATCACTGATGCCTATCCATCTCTTAAGGTCTACTTCAAATCTTACCCCTTTGTGAAGCCTTCACTGGCCACCCTTGCTGGGTTTCTTCTCTTACTGCCTCCTATTTCTCTAGCTCTGATTTTGTGTGCTACCCATTGTACCCTCATATATTCCTTTGCATTGCTTTCTAACTGTCTCGTGTTGATATTTTCTCTAACCAGATTGGAGAATCCTAATGGAGATGTATGGCAGGTGAGGATTGGGTCATGTTTCAACCTGATGATGGATAGTTGGCACCAATGCTTATAGTATAACATTTATCTACTGAACTCTCATGAGGGAAATTTTATCAAGATACTTTTCTTGACCAACAATACCAAGTTAGAAGGTCATGTTTCTCTTTAATCAGTGGAATGTTAAAATAGGTAGCCAGGTACAAATAACACAAATGTGGCATTGAAATCGTTTCTTTCACCCTTTCTAATAGAGGTTGATATGGATTGAAGGTCATTACTGTGTGACAGTAGGTCCAAATTGAAGCTACAAACCAAATGGTCAAGTTTGTAAAAAATGACCAGGGAGTCTGTTTCTTTGGAGTTCTGAAAGGAAACTGTATATATATATATATATATATATATATATATATATATATATATATATATAACATAGAGAAGTGAGAGTGGTTTGTATCAGGCCTTGGTCTTCAACTCGGATAAAAGATACAATATGAAAATTCAAGTAATAACAGGTTATGTGATAGAGATAATGAAAATAATTACTAAGAAAGTGTGAAAATCAATTATACCACGATTGAATTATTGAAAATAGGTGGAAGATGCAAAGTGTACTTTTTCATAAATGTCAGTGAATTCCTGCCTAAAATACAGTAAAATCTCAGAAGAATTTTTTTTTAAACCTGGAAGGAGGATACTTGTGCCATCATTTGCATAAGTCTCTGAAATAAAACACTATTCCATATGCCATCATGGTGGGGAGTAGGGCTATAATTACCGAAGCCACTTTCTAAATACTACTGCTGAAATCCCTCCATATGGGAACCAAAGAGGTCTTTTGATGGATAGTTATTACTGCTGTGAAGGAAAACTAAAGATAAGTAGGAATATTACAAATCATCCCAGGTTTTAGTTGTGGGTCTACCACAATTAAGTCCTAGTTTTCTGAATGTAATGACCTTCTAGAACGTTCATGTCTGATTCTCCCAAGGACCATGGTGCCTGTCAGGCAGGCAGAAGGGAGTAGTGAGATCATTTGATTGATCACAGAATACCAAATTAATTCTGCTGGCAGCAAGCCAAAACCCACAATGCCAGCCTACACAGTGAGATGAACAGAAAATGTAATTTGATACCCTGACCAAAACTCGCCCTGGAAGTGGCAACTACTTGGCCCCACTGAGAAGGTGAGAAGGAAATGAATTTTGTAATGAATTACTCATCACTCAAAGATATTTGATTTTACAATAGGAAATAATAACTTCTCCAAAAAGCGGACATTTTGCCAAAACAAGGAAGCAATAGATCAAATAAGCTCTAGTAAAAAAAAAAAATAGTTGAAGAATATTCATGGATCTTTAGGTCATCTACAATTCCAAACTATTAGATGAAAGTAAAGCGATTCAATCTGAGAAATGTGACGAGTGAAGAAGGAATAAGGAAACCATGTGGTTTTCAAGTAACCTATTAAATATTATTTTTGTTCTATGAGCTTTGTCTTACAAATCTAATTGTAATTTTGGCTTGTGTCCAATTTAGAAGAATGTAATCCATTTACATTTATTGGTTTGGTTCTGATTGCAAGTAATCATTAAATCTGGGTCATGCAAGACATTGACCAACTCTTTGTTGTACCAAAGAACTATTGAGAATTGAGGACCTTTTTGAAAGGCTTAATGTACAATTAGCCGTAACCAATATTTTTCCTTAAGTGTGACATTTATTGTGAAGGAATCTTTATACTCCACTTTATTTCTGGTAGTGTGAGGTAATTATTGTCTGTAAGTCCATTCAGAGGATGCCATGATCAATGGCTGCAACATAAGGAATGGTTAAAGGAAAACTGAAGCCCATTCTAGAGATCTGTATAATTTTTTACTTGTTTACTTACCTGTTTTGTCAGAAATGATAATTTACTTGCTTAAGGGACACAGAGCTGCTTGGGATTTTCTGTTGTCTTACATGTCTACAGCAGGGATGATTGGAGGCAGGCTGATAGAAAGTGAAAGGCTACTCCAGCTTCTCTGGCTAACAGACAGTTAAATCTGTCACAACTGAGATGTCTGCCTTAACAAACATATTTTTATTAAGAAAAATGGGGTTAATGAATCCATTTACTGATGATTCATTCTGCTAGTGAATCTATTCACTAATAATTCTTTCCTTTGGAACAGTAACTTTAATTGCTACAATATGAACTATCTATCAAAGCTAGAAAATTGAATTAAAACATTTACAGAATATTAGATTCTAGTATCAGGCCAGATGGCTACTCCAGCTACCTTTAAGTTGGGACATAACTACTCTTTCAGTTATGGAGTAAAATACAAGAATTTTTATTCTCACTTGGTCACAGATGATTTCTGGCAGCAGTTGTTAGTGCTTGGTTGCTAAAGGGTTTCCACATTTTTAAATATACTTCTTTACTTCTTCCTTTAGCCCTGAGGGAAATGCCAAGTGTTTTCTCAAACCAAAACTCCCTTGGTCCTGAGGTATGTCATACTGGTTCAGAGCATGTAGATTAGCTGTGAGACCAAGATATGATTAAGTACTTAAAATATTTGTACCTCAGTTATCATATCTATAAAGTGGGGAACATAATTGTACCTATCTCCTTACATTGTAGTAAAAAGTTATTTTATTTTATTTTTTAAATATTTATTCATGAGAGACACAGAGAAAGAGGCAGAGACATAGGCAGAGGGAGAAGCAGGCTCCCCAAAGGGAGCCTGATGTGGGACTCGATCCTGGAACTCGATCCTAGGATTCCAGGATCATACCCTGAGCTGAAGGCAGATGCTCAACCACTGAGCCACCCAGGCGTCCCTAAAGTCACATTTTAAATAATGCTTGACATGTGATCTTATTTATGTGCTGTTACTGTCTCTTTAAGAGAATATTGTCTCTTTCTGTTAATTAGCAACACTTGCTGATAAAAGTCTGCAGTGTCTGAGAGCACCTGGGTGGCTTAGTCAGTTGAGCAGAAACTCTTGATTTCAGCTCAGGTCATGACCTCGGGTTGTGAGATCAAGCCCGCGCATCAGGCTCTGCACTCAGCCTGGAATCTGCTTGAGATTCTCTCTTTCTCTTTCCCTCTCCCCCCAACCCCACTCATATTCATATGCATGCTCTCTCTCTCTCTCAAATAAATAAATAAATCTTTTAAAAACAAAGTCTCTGCATCTATCATAAGAGATAAAGTGACATTGAAAGCATTTGTATAATGTTTTGAATGTTTTAATGTAGATAGTCTTACATATAATTTAATGTACCAGACCTTAGTGTTGTGAAGAATGTTTTTTTGCAGACTTTGGGACAGAAGGACAGTAAATTCAGCTGGAGGGTTAGTTATAATATAAATCAAGCTGGGTAATATGGGAAAAGAAGACTGGAGGAGTTTTGATGTTTGTTTATACGTTTATCGAGTGGGTACAATGACTCCTCTCTCTCCTGGCTGCCACCATCTCTCTTCTCAATTTTTGCACAAGCCACACTGGTCACATCTTCTGAATGATTGCATTTTTCCTCCACCAGTCTGTTTTCCACACCTCAGCCTGCAGGATGACTTAGGATATCCACCACCTCATGTCACTCCAATGCTTAGCATACTCGCTGGTTGGTCTTTAGGTAAATAGGAAGTATCAAGCTCCTGTCTGCCTCTCTAGCTTCATCAACTATCCCCTCCTCACTCCATGTCTCTGACCAGGCCATCCTTCTCCTGGTCCTTGAACACATGAAGTATTTCTAGCCATGGCACATGTGCACATGCTGTTCTACTATGTGGGATACCTTCCATTCACACTTCCTACCTCTCATTCCTGTTCATCTTTCAAATCTCAGCTAAATAGAACTTTCCTAGAGAGCATTTCTTTGAAGCCCAGCCACCCTAACTCAGAATTTAAATTAGTCTCCCCTATCATTAATCTGTTTTTCTGACAAAGCATACTGACCTTTTCCTTGGAATAATTTACTTCAATTTGTAGTGTCACGTTTTTCTATGTATTTGTTTAAAGCATCTGTCTTCCCCAGTAGACAATTAACTCCATAAGGGCAGGGACTGTGTCTGTTTTTCTTTTCTTCCTTTTTTTTTTTTTTCTAAACACTGTATCTGGATACCCAGGATAATGCCTCGGGCACGGTTGGTGCTTAATGAATAGTTGTTGAATCAGTGAATGCATGGGCAAATGGACACCCATTGTGTGTCAAGCAGTGAGTTAAGTGCACAATACTCATGATTTTATTTCCTCCTCACAATAACTTCTTGGGTTGATTACCATTAGAATTGCCATTTTGCAAGTAAGGAAATGATCTATCTTCATAGAATGGGCAAAGAAGGGAATGTTTGGTTCCTCTGAAAATCAGCTACCCTTCCCTAGAATATGGAACTTGCTTCCAAGGAAGAGTATAAATGGAAGAAAAACAGGTAAAAAAATGATAACTGTATTTCCAGTACATAGATCTGGAAGGCACCATCTTAACCAAGTGATCAAGGTTCATATAACAAATAGCAAGGCGTTGATATCATGTACCCCTGACACGATGAGATAAGAAAGACACCTCACCTGGTTGATATCCTTCCCCAAAACTCATAATCCCAACTCAATCATGAGAAAATATCACACAACCTCAATTTTAGGAACATTCTACAAAATACCTCTTCCCAACTCTGAAGATCATGAAAAACAAGGAAAGGTGGAGAAATAGGTATCAGAGGAGACAAAGGAGACATAGATTCTAAATACAATGTGTGATGCTGGAGAAGGAAAGGGAAAAAAGTGAAAAAAAAAAAAAACTAGTGACATTCAAAGTTCTACTTTAGTTAATAGTAATGTGCCAATGTTAATCTTGCAGTTCTAACAAATGAATTGTGGTTATATAAGATGTTAATAATAGGCCAAACTTAGTAAAGCTTATGTGAAAGCTCTCTCGAGTAGTTTTGAAACTTTCTGTTAACTAATATAATTCTAAATTAAAAGGTTAAGTAGCCAAACTGAGTTAGAAATCAGGACTGATGTTTTGCTAGTATACCCTGGTTGTTTATGGCTGCCAAGATTGAAGTTGATGTGGTGTGTTGGTCCTGATTGGTCAGAGCTCCTGTATCGCATGTTGTCGACTATTTTGAATATTAAGGGTATGTTATACTGTCTCTATTCAAAACAAAACAAACCAAGCTTTCTGTTTTAGAGTACTTTCTTTAAAATATTTTGTTTCATAACAGTAAGAAACTGTTTTGTGACTAGTCATTTTGTTTAATGGAACGCTTGTCATGGTGAATCTAGTGTTCAGTATTTCCACATCAAAATTTCTGATAATGCTAATTCCAACAGAACAAGAAAGACCACCTACTAATGGTGTGACTATGGAGTCTTATAATAACTTGATGCATTGATGCCTAATGTTGGAAGCCTTCTAGTCCAACATCATTTAGGGCATATTTTGCTTCAGATATCATCAAAGATACCCCAGCACGATTCCAGGCAAAATGCAATCGATACCAGCAGCACCTGGGAGCTTTTTAGAAATTAAGGATCCCAGATCCTACCCCATACTCAGAGTCAGAAACTGCAGGTTATCAATAAGATCTGAGGATCTAACGTATAGCACATTGATGACAGTTGATAACACTGCCATGTATAATTGCACCAAGAACAAAATAAAGGTAGATATGTGAGGGGATGGTTATGTTAACCTGGTGTGGGAGTCCTTTCAAAGTGTATATATACACCAAATCATTATGTTGGACATTTTAAATATCTTACAATTTTGTCAGTTATGCCTCAATAAAGCTAAAAAAAGGACGTGAAGATTTTTTCAATAATTATTAAGATATGCTATAATAACATATGTCTCTTGTATAAAATTAGCATGTGTTGTGAAAATGGACATAAAAATTGGGGTCGATTTTATATAATATGGAAGTTAGAGACTCACAGGCTGTTTAGCTGGCAATGCAAGAAACAGGTTCAATTTAGTATAATTTCCCTCACTCCAATTTTTATTTTCACCTCATCATGGTTCCGTTTAATATGAAAGCTTTTTTAAAAAGGATCTCATCAAAAACCCTTTCTGAGGCTCTGTTCACTTAGATCTCAATATCCTATTTAATTTTTCTTGGCCATTATTAACATGTGTTGATTTCATTCTCTTTGTCTTAATCATTTCTTGCTAGGAAATCTAACCACAGCATTCTCACTGTGTATTCCAAAGGGGCCCTGGTCCTGCTGCTTCCAGCATCAACCTAATTTAAGAGGCCTTTTCATGTGAAAATGACTCCCCATCATCAAGGGCAACTGGTTCGTTAATTAAAGATGATTTAGCGCACTCACACAGCATCCCACCAAGACCAGCCTATTGACTCCTGGCAAGGTTTGGCCACGTCACACTTGATGTTCCCAGTGGGAATTTCTATGAATTCTAAAATCTCGGAAAGATGTTTTGATCCATCCCTCTAGGGAGAGGAACTTTTCTGGGGCACAGATGCAATGTGAAGCCTGAACTAACTGAGTTCATCTCCAGGCCTTGGAAGGATCACATGAACATGAAAAACGCCGCTTTGCGGCCAGTTTGAAGTCCATGTGAGGCTTGCTACAGAACTGGCCCAAGACAGCCAAGTCCCTTCACTCCTGTGGTCTGTGAGCGCCACTGAGGGACAAAGAAACTAAACAGGCCCCCTCGAAAGTTCTGGACTGTAGGGTTGTGAGACGTGGCTAATGAAAGCCCTGGGTCTGAGTAGCAGTGGGCCATTTGTCCAGGACACTTCACACCTCTCACTCCTCTAGTATATCATCTTAAAGGTTTAAACCTGCAAGTCAAAGTTATGAATATTCAGAAGAAAAAAGATTAGACAGTCAGTGGAATGAATGCTAATGTCCTGAGTTTCTAAATTGACCAGCACTGTTCCATGAGTCTCCCCAGACGCAGTCAGCAAGTTCCTATTCCTCTTGCACATGCCAGGCTGCTGCACTTAAGAACATAAAACATTTCCTTTGTGAGGAAGAGAAAGCATCCGTGATAAGGATAATGTTAAGGGAAAGTGGTCACTGTTGGGGCTGAATTGAGACAGAAGTAGGACGTCATCTTTTTCATGTGGCGCAATTTCATTTACAGCCAGGAGGGCCATCTACACCTTTACAGCACGTAGTAAAGGTGTCCCTGCAGGTGGAAGAGAGTGAAGTTTGATTTGGGGCTTAACCGAATGAGATGGAGATCGAAAAAGCCTTTAATTGGAGAGATCTGTATCACATGTGTTACGAAATTGAAGGTTTTCTAAAAAATGTAATTCATGTCCTCACCTCAACGAGGAGGCACGGATAGGCTGACCCTAAGTAAATCTCTGCCTCCCGCCAATATCACTGTTCATGATCCCGACATTTGGCTCGTTTTTTAGGGTTTACAAAGAGGTTTCGTGAACAGCAACGTATTTAATCTTCATACCTCTGTGGTGTACACAGGATTGTCATTCTCCTTTACCAAATTTGTTCTAGGTGTGAAATTCTACATTTCAAGAACACAGGGCTGCCAACTATTGGGTATGGATGGGGAGCACAGGGCATCACAGGGGACACAGTAAGCGACCGTGCCCAGAGCTGGGAATGCAATTTCTAGATGCTTCCAGACGTGCAGAGAGTGAGAAAGGAATGCCAAAGAATCTGACCACCTCTGGCCAGCACCTTTCTGTCTTCTGCAACCATCCTCCCCAAGGGGTGCAGCCCAGCTCCCAGGGACAGGCGTGTGGTTTTAATTGGCATATTGCCATTATCTGAAGGTCCTCATCCCGCTTGACTGGTTTTTAGTGGGGCACATCCACTCTTGGGCTTGGTCAAGCAAAGGAGGCATCTGTGGATTAATAGCCATAGGCTTCTCCTGTAAATATTGCCAAAGATGCAGGGAGCATTGCGTGCTGGTAAAGGCAGATTTCCCAGTGATAGTCATCCCCTGTGCAAATGATGCTCCTTCCCAGGGGATGCAGAAACACAAGGGAAAGCTGAGTCTACCCTCACAGGAAACATCTATTCCCACCCATTTGTGTACACTGGGCATTGGGACACACAGATTAAGACCTACCACACCCATATTTACATGTGTTACTTCATTCAAACAAAGCAGTCCTGTGTCAGGGGGCCGGTGGGTATACGGTCGTCATTTCAGACAAAGAATCTGAGTTCTAAAAGCTGAAGTGAGTCCAACCAGTTTTACAAAAAAAATTGAATCTGAAGGCAGAACTTCAAGTACAGCCGTGGCATCCCAAAGCCTGTGTCTCAAGACCTGTCTGGCTGTCTCAAGACCTGTCCTACCCTAGAGATGGAAAGCTTTCTCTCGCCGCCTTGATCTAAGCGAATTTGTGTAGCAAAATCGTGGGAACTTTTCTTCATGAAGGGCTCATTGATTATGGCAAGATTTCTCTGATAACTCCTGGAAATTTCGTTCTACGCTGATCAGGTTATTTGAAGAATTTCCTTTTTTTTTTTTTTTTAGGACTGAAGGGGTGGGGTTGGGGAGATCCAAGCCTTACGTTACTCTTTCTGTACCTACCTTTTCCATTGTGCCTTTTCTTTTCCTCTGAGTGCTATTTCCATGTCTCTTCTTATTTCTTCAAATAAGTAGTCTGCAATAGGAAGGCTACTAGCATGTGATAAATCTCTCCTAGACAATTGTCAGCTGTTATTAAGGCTGCTAGATGCTACTGTGAATATGAACTGGCAGAGATAACTCAGTTCTGGAGTTTTTCATAGTCATGAACTCATTAGAAGAGCTATAGTCCCTTGCCACTGGCAGTCCAGACAATGCATTTTACTTGTTCTTTGTGTTGAAATTTTCTGACGCTGTTTAAGAGGTAGGAGGTGAGACATATTTTCAGAATCATTTTGTTGCTCTCTTTTATGATACCAGCTCCAAAAATAAAGTTCTAAAGTATTTGACGGCCATTACATGGCCGCCTTCTTCTGAGAAGATGCCCCAAGTTTGGGCTCCAAAAGGTAATGCTCTAAAAAAAGGACAGCCAGGTCAGGATATAAGAAACTGAGAGGGGAGAGAGCACCGTTTCCATTTCAACAAGGAGAGATATATTTTAAGGTGTTGTCTCAACGTTGACATTTTGAGGTTTAGCAGATCCAAACTAGAGACCAAAACCGCCTGGCCCCAGTGACTCATGCACCGTGGGTGCCGAGAAGTGGAGGGCAGTAGGAGGGCAGCTCAATTGTCAGCTCAATATTAGAGTCCCTGAGATATTTTCTTCCTGTGCTACTTGACCTGGCTTTAATGGACATTATCATCATTTCCCCCCTCCATCTCCCCCCCTCACTGGGAGAAAATACGATGAAGAAAATAAAAGGTGAAACTGATAGAAAGGAAAAGAATGAATGAATAGTAGGTAGAGGCTAGACATCCTGACAGTGAGAGAAGAGGGTCAAAGGAAGCCCTTTGGTTTTCTTCCGGAAACTAAAAATACACGCCTCTTGCCTAGTTGACATTTCTCCTCTGTTTTCCTTATGCATATGCTGTAGGGGATGCTAATGTTGCTTAACTGGCTTGCACCCTGCACTTTCCTGCTGTTAGAAAGAAACCAGTCAGTTGGGTAATCATGATAATTAAAAAAGATGTAAACTTTCAGAGTGGCTGACACTAACTCATTACCCTAAGCTGTCTTGCCTGACTGAACTAACATTAATTCTAATACCCCATTACATCAGGCACATAAAAGTTTCCAGCTAATGCGAATATTTCTTCCTCTCTTGCTTTTCTCACCTTAGACTTTCCTCCCTCTCTCCTACTCTCCCCCATTCCTTTCTTCTTTTCCTTCCACTTCGATCAGGCTAGCTCCCACTGATGCTCATGCTACCAGTCTAAGGACCACACTTGGATAACCTGTTCCAGACCAGTCTATTGCAAATCTGGGTGTATATATGCACCACTTGGTTGCGGGGGGTGGGGGTTGCTTACTGAAATGCAGATTCTGATTCAGTAAATCTAGAGTGAGGCCTGAGATTCCACTTTTCTATCAGTGTTCCTGGAGATGATTATGAAGCAGACTCCAGGATTACGCCCCGGGGAAGTTTCAAGACAAGGGTCCACTGCTTGCTAATGCTATTAGAGATAACCGATTTTTTTCCAAGCCAACGGTTCTATCAGAGTCTGTCGCTCAGATCTTTCTTGGGTGAAATAGTCTTGTGTCAACCCTGGGAAGCCGAGGCCTTTCCCTGGTGCTGGAAGGCAGTCTGTGGGGAGCCACATCTCAATCTCTTCTTCCCCTCGGATATGATGCAGAATTGAAGTGACTCCAACCCCTTGTGGTTCCAGTAGAAGTAGACTTGAATCTAATGTCTATGGTTTTCTAAAGTAACCTCTCTAAGCCCCCGGCTTAAAGTAAGGATGAAACTAATCATAGCCTAAATGGTTTTGTGGGTGGCCTCAGTGAAGGGTTAGCAAGCATCAGAACACGGGAGTTTAGACATGTGACCTGTTAATATTTTGAGGTGATTCTTGTCACATTTGGTGTGTTTGTGTTCAGTAAGTAAGATGAGAGAACGTTCCAAAATTGCTTAGCATTGTCTGTACTCGGAGTTAGGAAATAGTGCGATCTTACATGGAAAGTTGGACAATTCTCAGGGTTTATACATGTGTCTTGTATTTATGAAGCACTGATTGCTCTGTCAGTACAATCATTTGGAACTTGATTCCTGTAGGTACAAAGGATTTTTCAAGTGGTCCAGATTATCTGTGGGCCAAGTATGAAAATATAATCTGGAACTACTAAAAGATCCAGCCAAAAGTACACTCTCACTTGGCTTGGAGTTTCTAACATTAGTGTTGATCCCTAGAGGAGAGGTAAAAGGTAACTATTTCCTGGGAGGTGTGATAGCCCCACCCACCAGCAGATACAAGACATATTATGGATTAAACAGCAGAGGAAAGTCAACCTTCAGTTCAAAATTAATTAGGGAAACACATGACAGCCATTTGGCCAATATGAGCTATTTAGAAAATGAGTTCAGAATGATGAGAAAAGACAGTATTTATTGTCTTTATTGAAGATTTATTAAAAACATTGATTTTTGGTATACATTAATCAAGAGCCTGTTGAAAATAACAGAAGCCTAAGCAAAACAACTTCACACCCACCTGCCCCCCAAAAAAGAGGTAGAATCTTTTGGATTGAATTGCTGCAGTTCACAAGGACACAGCTGGTTTGAGAGATGGCAGGATGCCGGAGATCAAACAGTTCCCTCTTCATCTCTTGGTGTTGCTTTTTTTCTGGACTGGTTTAAATCTTAGGAAAGAACCCTCCACAGGTAGCAAGGATGGCCACTAGCCATTCCAGGTATACTTTCCACAAGGGCATAAAATTCCAATGAAACAGAAGTCCTGCTTCCCAAGCAGACCCATGGAAGTCCTGAGATTGAATTTTGTAGGTAGAGCTTTGTCGCACACTCGTCCAGGAACCAATTATGTAGCCCTGAGAATGGAACTGTGTCCTTCTAATTGGTCAGGCCTGGGCCATGCACCCCACATCTCTAAGAATGTGATAAAGATAATGTTTCTAGTAAAATCAAGGTGTTATTTTATGAAGAAGAATCAATGAATTGTGGGCTGGAAAAGGAATTGATTTCTAAGATCTGAGAAAGAATAAAGGTGATATATTCCTTTAAAGAACTTGGAAAATAGAGAGTCCAAGCCTTTGCAAAAAAGAGGATGAGCATTCCCTGGTGTCTATCAGAAACAAGGTGTTCTTGGCAAATACTCCACAGCTTCCAAAGGGTTAAGAGTTCAGAACTTAGGGATGGGGGAATTATACCTACCTGTATTTACTCCCGTGTTTATGTGTGTTTTTGTGTTTTGTGTGTGTATAAATGTATACAATGACCTTATTCACCTCAGAAATGCGGATATGATGCCAGAGAGTTTTACTCAAATGATTGAGATGTGGCTAAGTGATTTTCAAGTATATAGCTATTTGCACTCTGTAACTATAAGTAGATGCTCAGGGGAAAATTCTCTTTCCCCGATCCTATTGACTTATGGAGATGTATGAGGAGATCCAAGCTCTGAGCACAGTGAAATATGGCTTTGTATTGCATTTGCTTTCTGCCAAAGATAAAAATCACTTTACATAAAAAGAGCCTTATTCTCACCAGGTGATAAGCTCCTTTTTTTTTTTTTTTTTTTTTTTTTTTGTAATAAAGCACATCACTCTGGAAACCACATTCAGCTCCTGTGGGCCCCTGGAGTGCCCTTCAAGGAGAGAGGGAATAGGGGGCTTCACACCATCTACTTGGCACCAATATGCCCTCAGGTCATTCTCCTGCTTGGGCACATGCTTTGTGTAGGAAGCCTCGGCTTTCTCATGTCTTTAGTAACTACAATAAAGTAAACTAAAGCAGGAGAGTTGTGAGGGCAAAATAAGATTAAACCTGTTATGAGGCACCTGGGTGGCTCAGTTGGCAAAGAATCTATCTTCAGCTCCCAGGGTCCTGGGATCAAACCCCTCATCAGGCTCCCTGCTCAGCAGGAAATCAGCTTCTCCTTCTTCCTCTACCCCTCCACCACTCATGCACTTTCTCTCTCTCTCTCCCTCAAATCTTTAAAAGAATAAAATAAACCTGTTAAACATATAACACAGTCTTGGCATATTATAAGGGCACAAACAATTGGTGATAGGTGAGTATGTGACCCTTTGGTGTACAGGAATATAGTAAATGGAATATAATTTCATGCAAGTCAGGCAAATGGCACCTTCTTTCTGTTTTTGTAGAAACTAAATTAAAAAACAAAATATATGCTGGGTTAAGAGAATAAGCAGGTTTTTTTTGGTGACACTTATGGTAACTCATGTGTTTTGGCTGTAGATGCCTCATCTATGAAATACAAGATTCCAAGTAGACTCTTTAGGATCCTCTCAGACTTAAAACTCAGAGATTCTCAGTAAAAAAAAAAAAAAAAAATGTTGGTAGCTTTAGTTTTCGTGTACTTTCAAAACACAGTGAATGTTTTGAAACAGAACTAAACTTTACATCAAGCTAAGCAATGATTTGGTAGTGACTGAAACTGCTAACATATTAAAATTTGCATTTATTTTAATACCTTCATCCTACTATGTTGGATATGCATTTGGGTGGAGGTCAGAGCTTTGGATTCAAGTCACATTCATGCTTTTGTCCTACAAGGATGAACTGAATGCCTGCTCTGTCCCTTGCTCTGTGATCAGCAGGGGGTTATATTTTAATTGGGGGAAGGGGGTAAAGATAACAAATTATTATGACAGGAAATAATAACAAATTATGCTATATATTATGAAGGAAAGAAAGAGACCAAGAGGAACAGAAATAGTACTAATGGTGGCAACCTCATTTTCATATAGCAAGGCTTCTAATTAAAGGAAATAAGACCTAAGCTAAGTTACAGAGTAAAAAGAATACAACCATACAAAGGAGGGAAAGAACATTCTGAACTGGGGGAAAAGCAAGTGGCCCTGGGTTAAGTAAGGTCTGGATATATTTGAAGAACTGAACAAGTATGGCTGAAGCAAGGTGAGTCAGGGAGAGAAAGTAATATATGATTGCAGAAAGGAAGGGACCAGGTCATATGTGGTTTGTAGTGTTGACAAGAGCTTGTATGTTTTGTGCATTGTTTTGTTGTTACAAGCGACTGGAACGATCTAAGTCATTGTTTGAAACCACTCTTACTACTGTAGGGAAAGAGATTGGAGGATGCAAGGGTAGGTTTAGGCAGTAAGAAGGCTGTTAGAGAAATCCAGGGAAGACACAATGGGAGACTAACTGGAATGTCGGGGGAGTAAGGGTTATGACATATCATGCACAGGAAGAAACACTTCAGCCTTATGAGTGTCTAGGTAATTTGTTTGCATTGCTTTCCATCTCTGGAACTCAGTTTCACTATAACAAGGGCATGCAGAATGCAATCTCTAAGGATTCTCATAGATCAACATTTTATTCTAGTTTATAAATATCTCTAAGCCAGATGAACTCTTCCATCAAATCTGTTGGCTTAGGTCGGATGCGGTGATTTGCTCTGACCAGCTTTCCAGACATTCCCCAAGGCAAAGATGTGGGAATATTGATGTACCAAAGAATAAGAAATTGGTGAAGATCTTATTGAAAATTGTGGGGGTGGGCTGGCCTTGACACAGTGCTATTTTCTTCCTTTTACAGTGGGAATGGCTTCAAAATCGTCCACTCAGGTGCACAGATGAATTTCCAATTCCAAATTCTAACTATAAATTTCATAAGTCCAGCTTATACATTAATTAAGTTTCACTCCACAGTGTTTAGGATGATGGTTTTCTTGGAGAAGTGCAAAAGACTTTTAAAAAAAAAAGCCGTGATGAAAGTGTTATTAAATGAGGAATTAGAAAGAGAAAATTCTCCAACCTCCTCCGACATTTTTTCTTTCTGGCATTCAGATAAAAATGGTAAATTAATAGAAGAACAAAACAGTGTGGGATGCCAATACATTCAAGAAAAGCCAAAGTTCATTTCTGCTTGCAGATTCAAATGCTGCCGGCAGATCAATGTGAGCTTCATGGTGTGATTTGCAAAAATCGTTCTGCAACTAATATCCTCAAGGACAAGACCCAGCCTGCTTTGGCTACTCCAGGAGTTTGTCTGGTTTGCTGCAGGAGGCAATATTTTGTACTTGGAGGACTTTGGGGGACTACACAGTTATGCTATCCATAAATCATTTCATCATGGACCTCACAAAAGTAGAGTTTTAGCATTTGCATTTTTTTCCACATATAACTGTGTTGTGTGTGTGTCAACAACCTTAGTCAGAAGTTCGATTATGTGCTTCTGCTTCAATTTAATGAGATTATGATCATATGTACATGCTCACTTTCTCTTTTCTTTCTTTCCTTTTGTTTTTTCCTCTTTCATTCCTCTTGAGTTCTATCCTCTGGAAGTGGTTCTGTTATCAAGGGACCTGTTTTACATTTTTGTTGTTGTTGTAGAATTAATATTTAGTCCACTTGCAATTTGTAGAAATGCAATAGAGGTGGGATCCTAAAGTTGGTATTTCTTGAGAAAAGCAGACCCGGTAAGTGTTATTACATATTTTATTAGATTTAATTTTTCAAAACCAATTTTAGGATGCAGGATAGAGTAAGTTAATCAATATATATTCACTGAACACATAACATAAGGAAGGAATTATGACAAGCCCTGGGGTGACAGCAGTGAATCGGAAGCCAAGGGTCCTTCCTTCATAGGGCTCACCATCAAAAGAGAAAGCAAGCAAAGGATGCCAGTAATTCAAATGTAGTTAAGTGGGGAGAAACATGGAGGGCCAGCTTGCTGGGCAGTGGAAGAAGTCATGCTTAAAGACAACTGCTCAAGAATGAATAGCTGTTAGCCAAGAAGAGATGGGAAGAATTTTAGAGAAAAGAGAATCCAAAAGTTGGAAGACAAGCCTGTTCTTTTTTTCAATTTATTTGTTTGAGTATAGTTGACACACAATGTTAGATCAGTTTAAGGTGTACAACATAGTGATTGAGCATCTCTGTACTCCACGCTATGCCCCCCACAAGTGTAATTATCATCAGTCACCGTAAGATACTATTACAGTATCATTTGACTCTATTCTCTATGCTGTGCCTTTTATTCCTATGGGAGGCAGCATGTTCTGATGAAGGAGCAGAGCTATAACAGTGTGCTTAGAAAGGAGAAAGAAGGAAAACAGGAAGGTTTCAAGACATCTGAGGCCTTGAAGAATTGTGGGACGCTTTTCCAAAAGTCATAAAAAGTCACTGTTGGGAGAGGTGACTGCTACACAAGTAAGCAAGACCCTTTTAGAGGAAGAATATGAAACAGGGTGATGAGACACAGAAAGCTTAGAGGACATAGTAGCTCAGATAATCAGGAATGTCTCTAGGAAGGGGCGACATTGGAACAAAGACCTCAGTGGCACAAAAGATCCAGAGATTTGAACAAAGGATATTTGTCCTGCAGAGGAGTTAACAGTGCAAAGACCAGGAAGCAGGACTGCGCTGTTAGTTTACTGAATAGGTAGAAGGGAATGGTTAACTGGAATTTGGAACCAAGTCCATATTAATTTCACTGTTCCCCAGTGCAATCATCTGTCTGGACTCCCTGCTTCCTGAGGTGGAGTGGCATTTTCCATTTTCTCTTTCACTATATTTTAAATACCTGGGCATGGGGATCATATCTGCTCATTCATTTCTGTGCACTCAGTGCCTGGGAAAATTTCTAGGACTCGTTAGGCACTCATAAAAATTTAAGAATCTCTAAGATAAAATGGCCGTATATCTAGTATTACAATTCTAGGACTAGAAAGTAACAGTTCTCATGTTGAAAATCAGCCAGTTAGTAACCTAATAACCCAATTTTTAGGAATCTAGAAGTCAGAACAATCAAATTACTTGTGGGGGTAGATACAACCCAAGTAAGAAGGCAGGGGAAAAAATAATATAAATCAGGGTTTCTCAACCTCAGTACCGTTAACATTTTGGACTGAACAATTCTGTTCTGTGCATTGCTTAGCAACATTGCTAACCCCTGCCCACTAGATACTGGTAGCACCCCTTCATTGGTGACAACCCAAACTGTCTCTATATAATGCTGCACGGCCTGGTTAAGACCACTGGTGTAAAAGTATTAATGCCATGACACTTTCTAAAATGTTGTAGAAGTTGTACCACCCAGAGAAGTGTCAGTTGATTTGTGTGCAAAGTTTTCTCAAGAGGTGTAAATGCGTCCCCTGAATTGAAATACGGTACATCAAACACGCATTCTTAGCAGCAGCTAAACAAAGATGCTTAATTTTTTATTATTTTTTATGGTTAGTGTTCAGACATCCATCAATGTAAAAGAAACCACTTTCAAAATTTTTCTTTATAAATATGTAATATAATTGTAGAGTAAACCTCCTTTATCATTCTGATGGGGGATCAGACTAATACTCATCTTGTATATTGAGTTTTATCAGGATTTTATTCTATTTTTTTAAGTAGTTTGTGGAGGGAGAGAGATAGGAGAAAAAGTCGATTTGCAATGTATTGTAATCTGTGAAATAACAAAGTTCCACTTTATCATTAAGCTGTACCATACAGTTTTCCTATATAGTTTTAAGAATTTTTTTTAAATTTTTTTTTAGTTTTAAGAATTTTTAAAAAGTGCTTTTTTTCTGATCTTAAATATTCAGAGAATATAGGCAAGTATACAAAAGAAAATTAAAATCATCTATAATCCAACAATCTAGAGGCAATTATATATATTACTCTTTAATAGATTCATTTATTCCCTCATTAAATTATGTGCCAGACACTGTGCTAAGGCTAGAGATTCATGGTGGACCAGATGTACAAGGTACCTCTTTAGGGGAAGCCTATTTGCATATATATTAGTATGTATATTCTCCCTCTACTCGTACCAGATGTACCTGGACACCTGGCTTTGGCCAGGAGCTGTTTAAGTGCCAGAAACCTGAAAAATATGAACTTAACCAAATTAATAACTTTATCTTATTTGTCTAAGAAATTTGAAAGAGAACCACTCTGGGCTCATTCAGTGAGTCCACACTTCTGCTGGGAACCCAGACTCCTTTGGTTTTCCATTGTGCTATTGCTAAGCATGGATCCATTGGTGCAGCACTTACAAAACAGCTGCTCCTCATTCTAGCTATTCATCTGGGTTTTGAACTGGAAGAGGGTGAAAGGCAAAAAGCCCAAGGAAGGGCCATGTGAATCTGATCCCATAAACAAGCTGTCTTGGAACTTAAGAATTTTCCCACGGATGCCTCTCTATCTCCTGGCCAGAACTGTGTCACATGGATCAAGATGCAAAAGGTGAAAAGAACTGTACAAAATTGTACAAAGTTAAAAGTCATACCCATATTTCCAAAAGTAGACATTCTCTTTCCCTGAGGTAAGCGTTAACTGTTTAGAATTAGACTTCCACATACTAGCATATGTATACAAGGAAAGTCACACACTTAAAGGCCGATTTTTCTTCCCATTGGCAACCTTCCAGATCAATATGTTTAGACTTTAGCCATTGAGAAATAATAATTGTACCATAGTCCATAGAGTGAACATTACAACTATTAAACTGTCCTTAGTAGATAGACTTACTCCAAATTGTTAATAAATAAAGCCACAGTGTGTATCTTTGTACTGTATCTATATACAAATGGATGACTTCTTTTGTAAATAAGCTTTCTAGAGATAGAATTACTGGGTCAATATATATGAAACATTTTCAAACATTGTAATATTTACTATCCTATCAAATTGCCTTCCAAAAGGTCATAATTGTTTATACTCCCACCAACAACATAGGAAAGTTTCCTTTTCCACATTTGCATCAACAGTGGATGTTATCAATATTATTAGTGTTTTCTAACTACATAGGCAACAATGAATCACAGGATGAATTTACTTTGAAACTTTTTATTATAAAGAATTTCACATACACTCAAAAGTGGAATGAATGGTAAAATAAATTCTCATTACCCATCATTCAGATTGAACAGTTACCAGTATATGGCCACACTTGTTTTATCTGCATAGAGTTTAATCCCTTACTTGTTGTTCCTCCCATTTCACTCCTCCCACTTTTTTCCCTTCTCTCTCTCTCTTTGTTTTCTTGCTTCTTCATCTTTTCATTCTTACCCTAGTATCAGCTTTGACTTCTTCAGTCTTATGTATTTGTTCTTACAGCATCATATCCATGAGTCAAGTTATCTATCTATAGGAATAATAAAGAGATAGATAATAGAGATAATAAATATGTGGCATGAATCTCCTTACTTTTCCCCTTCTGTACCTTGGTAGATATTATTAATTGAGCAATACATCTTTTTGCGGTAAGCCCAAGTGTATCCTTACAACTCTTCAGCACAGTACTTTAGATTAGTGGTTCTCAAACGTTAGTATGCATAACATTACCTGGAGAGCTTGTTAAAAACACATTGCTAGATTGCTCCTCCATAGATTTTCATTCAGTAGGTTTGAGGCAGCACCTATGATTCTGCATTTCTAATAACCTGCTAGGCGATGCTGATGATGCCTATCTATATATTACACTTGAACATTTTTCTAGACCAAGCACTTCCATTGCTGTGCATATGAATCACTGGAGATCACATTCAAATGCAGATGTTTAGTCAGTAGGTCTGCTGCATAGCCTGAGATTCCACTTTTCTAACAAGCTTCCGGGTGCATTGCTGGACCACGGACCAAATTTCAGTTTGTAGATCTTCAATGGCCACACTGCCAGAGATGGTTTGTAAAGTGAATTGATTGTCTATGCCTGACCTAGAAATAAGGGCTTTCTTAACCTCAAAGAGTCCTAAATATCACTGTGTAGAGTAACCCAAGACTGGCTACAAAATAATCAACTGGGAAAGTTTTCTTAAAACTTAGATTCCCCCAGTGAGAAATTGATCCACTGAATTTGGAGTGAGGTTTGGGAATTAATTTTTCAGACAGCTCTTTTGTTAATTTGGGGGCACAGGTAAGTTTTGGAGACACTCACTACTTTGTATGCCATAGATGATGCACAGGTGTTCTTTCTTGGATTCATCTGGTCTTTTTTCCCCAACCATCCATCTTATCAAGACACATGTATTTGCATTGACCTTTTACATGATGATGCTGCATGCTGTGGGCCATGCAGAGATGAATCAGGTGTTGAACGAGAGATGATCCTATCTCTCTAGATCTGAAAACCTGGTCAAAGATACAGATATAATAACACACAATCAGCCCCTATAGGAAGTCAGAGGGAAAAAAAAAGGTTGCTTTCCTTTCTCTGTTACTCCTTTTTAGAAGTTAAATTTAAACATTTACTCAATAGAAAACCCCCCTTTATAAAAAAAATCTCACAAAAGCATAAAAATGCCAAGGTGATGGTTTTCCATGTAACACTAAGTCATAATACGGGTTTTACACAGGGGTTGTAGTGCAGATTATTAGCTAGGTCGGTAAGTATCACACAACATGTTGTTCATTGCACAGTATATACGACAGTAGGAAATGAACACCACCTAGAGAACCATAACTTTGTTCATTCTTTGACTTGGGGGAATTTCAATTTGTAGCCTTAATGATATACAACTGTAGTTTCTGCATTTTAAGTAATGTGCCAATTGCAGTCTTGTTTTCCTAAATTCTCATTCTATATGGCTTTCTATACAGGGTGTAAAAATTACAAAATGCTAATAATGTAAGTGATATGTTTACCATCTGCTGGATGGTGCTATTCACTGTCATTAAGATTCTGAAAGAACCGCTTGAGAAAACAGAATAATGAAGAGGAAAAAGAACTGTAATCAAGCATAAAAGGACTTTTCAAAGAGGGAACAGAGACATCTTTCAGCAGTGACCTTTCTAACACCGATGTCGGACTGAGACTGTAATTGTCCATCATTCTTTTCAATGGTCAATACTCTGCTCACCACAACTCATTCTTTCAATACCATCGATCCCTTTAACAACCTTGGCTGGCAATCACTCTTTGTAAGTTACAAAGTTAGTGGCATTCTTTCTGCCCTGTTTTGTGGTTCACTGTTAGACAGTCTTAACATTCTGTGTGTTGATGAATGCAGCCGGATAAGTGAGTTAGGATATTCCACAGGTGGTAAAGAATGGTTTTGAGGCAGGATATCATACTGGTTAAAAGGATGCATGGATATAAACTGGCAGCCTCCTATCATTGTTAGAGAGTCCGACCTCTGCTTGTAAAGGAGTTGCCCATGCAGGTACTCTGGATTTGGTCATCTATCCCCTGATGCACGGTAGGATGGTTAGAACTATTCCAATGCTGCTGTGGAACTTACTTCTTATTCATTTGGAGTATTCTTAAGGACTAAGAAACCCATACAGTTTCTAATAAAATATGTTATAAGATGTTAGAATTTTCAAGTTTATATACATTGTCCCCTCCAATTCTTACAACAGGTCTATATGATAGGCACGATAAATGTTTTATTTGAGGTTTTACAGATGAGTAAATTGAGTCTTGGGAAGGTTAAAGACAAGAATGGTCACAGCCTGGCTGCCTTATGCATAACAAAGAAACTTAAAGTGCCACAAAAGGAAATGATGTTAGGACCCTAAGACCTTCATTTTCTGACTCAGTTCTTTTCCCATTATGCCATTTTGTCCTTGACATTATCTTTATATGACATTAAGATCTGATTTATCATGTTTTTTTAAATCAAAAGTCCTGAAAACATGCTGTGACATCAAGCCCTAGAACCATGTTATCCACAATGTTTTGATTTGTGAGGGGGGCACCAATTACCACATTAACCATTCTAATGGAGCATTTAGCTGCTGCTCCAAAAGAAAGACCAGGAGAATGCAATTATACTTAATTCTATTTATTTACAGCACAATAGTGAATATAGGTGAATTGCAACCAATTTAGAGTTCATATTCAGATTTTTCAATCATCTGGGCTGTTGTTTACACAGAATCTGTCATGAGCTCAAAAATTCAATTAAAAGTGTGGAGGCCTTATACTTGATGAGATGGTTCTGTTGGAGTAAATGAATTTCAATTTTTTTTTTTTATTCCATGAGAAGTTTTTACTCGGGATACTTAAAAGAGTGGATGCATGTGTGGCATCATTATTTTACCTGTTTGATTTCCATTAAAATAAATTATCAATACTTCTGGTCGATCCAAGTGAGTGACTTCACTTTGCTCTCTATTCCTGATGGTGATGATCATGGACAGGTACTGAGAATTTCCTGTGCATCAGACAGTATTCTGAGTACTGTGTGTATACCTATGCATAACCTTCCCGACTACCTTGTTGGGTAGTTCCAGTTATTATTCCCGTTTTACAGATGAAGAAATCGAGAATCAGGATAATTCAGTGACTTTCCCATGTTTGCACAGCAGATAAATGGTAGAACTGAAATTCATACACTGGTTCTCCAGTTCCAGCGCCCACTCTCCTGGAGACCAAATTATGCTGCCTTTCCTGGTGTTATGAAGCAAAGCTGTGGGCAGCTGCATGCACTGACCAAAGAAATCTCTTCTGACCTTGGTATACTGTGCTAATTTAAAATAATATGCCTGACATTACTTGGATTCCTTCTCATCAGAATCATTCAAACCAGCCCTTTGTGCATCAGGATAATGAAAACTATTTCAAGGGCATTTCCAATGTGTAAGCTACCTTTTTAAGGCTGAAGATAGCTGTTTCTTAATAAGATGGCAGATCGTGTCCATATTTCCTACTTCCTTTCCTAAATATTTTGTCTGCATCATATCGACGCAGTGTGCTAAACACTCTAAGCATCTTATGTATATTACCTGATTCAACCTTCAGCACAGACTTATGAAGTAGACACGACTGTGTCCTCATTTTACAACTGACGAAACTGACTTAAACATGGTTGTCCCAGCTCTAACAAGTGGTTCAAAATAAAGCTGGGGTTTAACTTAAGAAATCTGACTCTATTTTTTCTTCTTTAGCTTATCCTCAAAGGAATCGTTCATGTTTACCCATTTAAAGTCCGTAATGGAGTACCACTGTCACAGAAATTGGTGCCACATTTTTTAAGGATTTTATTTATCTATCCGTGAGAGACACAGAGAGAGGCAGAGACATAGGCAGAGGGAGAAGCAGGCTCCACGTGGGAGCCCGATGTGGGACTTTGTTCCAAGATCATGCTGAGCCAAAGGCAAATGCTCAACCACTGAGCCACCCAGGTACCCTCAGCGCCACATTTTATAAAGCTAGAGGTTCTCAGTGTCCTATTAGGTTATGAATGCCATAAGACAAATAAAAAATTCTAATAGTATTTAAAAGACAGCCATTAGTGGATGAGTCACTTAGTACAAAATCGAGAACTTTCTACATTCATTCCCTAAGTCATGACATTTTTTTTTTTACAGTTTTATTTTTTTTTTTATTGGTGTTCAATTTACTAACATACAGAATAACACCCAGTGCCCGTCACCCATTCACTCCCACCCCCCGCCCTCCTCCCCTTCCAACACCCCTAGTTCGTTTCCCAGAGTTAGCAGTCTTTACGTTCTGTCTCCCTTTCTGATATTTCCCACCCATTTCTTCTCCCTTCCCTTATTTTCCCTTTCACTATTATTTATATTCCCCAAATGAATGAGAACATATAATGTTTGTCCTTCTCCGACTGACTTACTTCACTCAGCATAATACCCTCCAGTTCCATCCACGTTGAAGCAAATGGTGGGTATTTGTCATTTCTAATAGCTGAGTAATATTCCATTGTATACATAAACCACATCTTCTTTATCCACTCATCTTTCGTTGGACACCGAGGCTCCTTCCACAGTTTGGCTATCGTGGCCATTGCTGCTAGAAACATCGGGGTGCAGGTGTCCCGGCGTTTCATTGCATTTGTATCTTTGGGGTAAATCCCCAACAGTGCAATTGCTGGGTCGTAGGGCAGGTATATTTTTAACTGTTTGAGGAACCTCCACACAGTTTTCCAGAGTGGCTGCACCAGTTCACATTCCCACCAACAGTGTAAGAGGGTTCCCTTTTCTCCGCATCCTCTCCAACATTTGTTGTTTCCTGCCTTGTTAATTTTCCCCATTCTCACTGGTGTGAGGTGGTATCTCATTGTGGTTTTGATTTGTATTTCCCTGATGGCAAGTGATGCAGAGCATTTTCTCATATGCATGTTGGCCATGTCTATGTCTTCCTCTGTGAGATTTCTGTTCATGTCTTTTGCCCATTTCATGATTGGATTGTTTGTTTCTTTGGTGTTGAGTTTAATAAGTTCTTTATAGATCTTGGAAACTAGCCCTTTATCTGATATGTCATTTGCAAATATCTTCTCCCATTCTGTAGGTTGTCTTTGAGTTTTGTTGACTGTATCCTTTGCTGTGCAAAAGCTTCTTATCTTGATGAAGTCCCAATAGTTCATTTTTGCTTTTGTTTCTTTTGCCTTCGTGGATGTATCTTACAAGAAGTTACTATGGCCGAGTTCAAAAAGGGTGTTGCCTGTGTTCTTCTCTAGGATTTTGATGGAATCTTGTCTCACATTTAGATCTTTCATCCATTTTGAGTTTATCTTTATGTATGGTGAAAGAGAGTGGTCTAGTTTCATTCTTCTGCATGTGGATGTCCAATTTTCCCAGCACCATTTATTGAAGAGACTGTCTTTCTTCCAATGGATAGTCTTTCCTCCTTTATCGAATATTAGTTGCCCATAAAGTTCAGGGTCCACTTCTGGATTCTCTATTCTGTTCCACTGATCTATGTGTCTGTTTTTGTGCCAGTACCACACTGTCTTGATGACCACAGCTTTGTAGTACAACCTGAAATCTGGCATTGTGATGCCCCCAGATATGGTTTTCTTTTTTAAAATTCCCCTGGCTATTCGGGGTCTTTTCTGATTCCACACAAATCTTAAAATGATTTGTTCTAACTCTCTGAAGAAAGTCCATGGTATTTTGATAGGGATTGCATTAAACGTGTATATTGCCCTGGGTAACATTGACATTTTCACAATATTAATTCTGCCAATCCATGAGCATGGAATATTTTTCCATCTCTTTGTGTCTTCCTCAATTTCTTTCAGAAGTGTTCTATAGTTTTGAGGGTATAGATCCTTTACATCTTTGGTGAGGTTTATTCCTAGGTATCTTATGCTTTTGGGTGCAATTGTAAATGGGATTGACTCCTTAATTTCTCTTTCTTCAGTCTCATTGTTAGTGTATAGAAATGCCACTGACTTCTGGGCATTGATTTTGTATCCTGCCACGCTACCGAATTGCTGTATGAGTTCTAGCAATCTTGGGGTGGAGACTTTTGGGTTTTCTATGTAGAGTATCATGTCATCGGCGAAGAGGGAGAGTTTGACTTCTTCTTTGCCAATTTGAATGCCTTTAATGTCTTTTTGTTGTCTGATTGCTGAGGCTAGGACTTCCAGTACTATGTTGAACAGCAGTGGTGAGAGTGGACATCCCTGTCTTGTTCCTGATCTTAGGGGAAAGGCTCCCAGTGCTTCCCCATTGAGAATGATATTTGCTGTGGGCTTTTCATAGATGGCTTTTAAGATGTCGAGGAATGTTCCCTCTATCCCTACACTCTGAAGAGTTTTGATCAGGAATGGATGCTGTATTTTGTCAAATGCTTTCTCTGCATCCAATGAGAGGATCATATGGTTCTTGGTTTTTCTCTTGCTGATATGATGAATCACATTGATTGTTTTACGGGTGTTGAACCAGCCTTGTGTCCCAGGGATAAATCCTACTTGGTCATGGTGAATAATTTTCTTAATGTACTGTTGGATCCTATTGGCCAGTATCTTGTTGAGAATTTTTGCATCCATGTTCATCAGGGATATTGGTCTGTAATTCTCCTTTTTGGCGGGGTCTTTGTCTGGCTTTGCAATTAAGGTGATGCTGGCTTCATAGAACGAATTTGGAAGTACTCCATCTCTTTCTATCTTTCCAAACAGCTTTAGGAGAATAGGTATGATTTCTTCTTTAAACGTTTGATAAAATTCTCCTGGGAAGCCATCTGGCCCTGGACTCTTGTGTCTTGGGAGGTTTTTGATGACTGCTTCAATTTCCTCCCTGGTTATTGGCCTGTTCAGGTTTTCTATTTCTTCCTGTTCCAGTTTTGGTAGTTTGTGGCTTTCCAGGAATGCGTCCATTTCTTCTAGATTGCCTAATTTATTGGCGTATAGCTGTTCATAATATGTTTTTAAAATCGTTTGTATTTCCTTGGTGTTGGTAGTGATCTCTCCTTTCTCATTCATGATTTTATTAATTTGAGTCTTCTCTCTCTTCTTTTTAATAAGGCTGGCTAATGGTTTATCTATCTTATTAATTCTTTCAAAGAACCAACTCCTGGTTCTGTTGATCTGTTCCACAGTTCTTCTGGTCTCGATTTCGTTGAGTTCTGCTCGAATCTTTATTAACTCCCTTCTTCTCTTGGGTGTAGGATCTATTTGCTGTTTTTTCTCTAGCTCCTTTATGTGTAAGGTTAGCTTTTGTATTTGAGTTCTTTCCAGTTTTTGAATGGATGCTTGTATTGCGATGTATTTCCCCCTTAGGACTGCTTTTGCTGCATCCCAAAGATTTTGAACGGTTGTATCTTCATTCTCATTAGTTTCCATGAATCTTTTTAATTCTTCCTTAATTTCCTGGTTGACCCTTTTATCTTTTAGCAGGATGGTCCTTAACCTCCATGTGTTTGAGGTCCTTCCAAACTTCTCGTTGTGATTTAGTTCTAATTTCAAGGCATTATGGTCCGAGAATATGCAGGGGACAATCCCAATCTTTTGGTATCGGTTCAGACCCGATTTGTGACCCAATATGTGGTCTATTCTGGAGAAAGTTCCATGTGCGCTTGAGAAGAATGTGTATTCAGTTGAGTTTGGATGTAAAGTTCTGTAGATATCTGTGAAATCCATCTGGTCCAGTGTATCATTTAAAGCTCTCGTTTCTTTGGAGATGTTTTGCTTAGAAGACCTATCGAGTATAGAAAGAGCTAGATTGAAGTCACCAAGTATAAGTGTATTATTATCTAAGTATTTCTTCACTTTGGTTAATAATTGATTTATATATTTGGCAGCTCCCACATTCGGAGCATATATATTGAGGATTGTTAAGTCCTCTTGTTGAATAGATCCTTTAAGTATGATATAGTGTCCCTCTTCATCTCTCACTACAGTCTTTGGGGTGAATTTTAGTTTATCTGATATAAGGATGGCTACCCCTGCTTTCTTTTGAGGACCATTCGAATGGTAAATGGTTCTCCAACCTTTTATTTTCAGGCTGTAGGTGTCCTTCTGTCTAAAATGAGTCTCTTGTAGACAGCAAATAGATGGGTCCTGCTTTTTTATCCAGTCTGAAACCCTGCGCCTTTTGATGGGGTCATTAAGCCCGTTCACATTCAGAGTTACTATTGAGAGATATGAGTTTAGTGTCATCATGATATCTATTCAGTCTTTGTTTTTGTGGACTGTTCCACTGAACTTCTTCTTAAAGGGGAATTTTAAGAGGCCCCCTTAAAATTTCTTGCAGAGCTGGTTTGGAGGTCACATATTCTTTTAGTTGCTGCCTGTCTTGGAAGCTCTTTATCTCTCCTTCCATTTTGAATGAGAGCCTTGCTGAATAAAGTATTCTTGGTTGCATGTTCTTCTCATTTAGGACCCTGAATATATCCTGCCAGCCCTTTCTGGCCTGCCAGGTCTCTGTGGAGAGGTCTGCTGTTACCCTAATACTCCTCCCCATAAAAGTCAGGGATTTCTTGTCTCTTGCTGCTTTAAGGATCTTCTCTTTATCTTTGGAATTTGCAAGCTTGACAATTAAATGTCGAGGTGTTGAACGGTTTTTATTGATTTTAGGGGGGGATCTCTCTATTTCCTGGATCTGAATGCCTGTTTCCCTTCCCAGATTAGGAAAGTTTTCAGCTAGAATTTGTTCAAATACATATTCTGGCCCTCTGTCCCTTTCGGCGCCCTCGGGAACCCCAATTAAACGTAGGTTTTTCTTCCTCAGGCTGTCGTTTATTTCCCTTAATCTATCCTCGTGGTCTTTTAATTGTTTGTCTCTTTTTTCCTCAGTTTCCCTCTTTGCAATCAACTTGTCTTCTATGTCACTCACTCGTTCTTCCACCTCGTTAACCCTCGTCGTTAGGACTTCTAGTTTGGATTGCATCTCATTCAATTGATTTTTAATTTCTGCCTGATTAGCTCTAAATTCTGCAGTCATGAAGTCTCTTGAGTCCTTTATACTTTTTTCTAGAGCCACCAGTAGGTGTATAATAGTGCTTCTGAATTGGCTTTCTGACATTGAATTGTAATCCAGATTTTGTAACTCTGTGGGAGAGAGGACTGTTTCTGATTCTTTCTTTTGAGGTGAGGTTTTCCTTCTAGTCATTTTGCTCAGTGCAGAGTGGCCAAAAGCAAGTTGTATTGGGAAAAAGAGAAAAAGAGAGGAGAGAAAGAAGGAAAGAAAAGAGAAAGAGAAAAAAAAAAGGGAAGAAAAAGAAAAAAAAACGAAAAGAAAAAAAAAAAAAGAAGAAAAAGAGAAAGAAAAAGAAAGGAGAAAAAAAAGGGGGTGGGGGAAGGAAACAAATCAAAAAGCAAAACAAAACAAAAACAAAAACAAAAACAAACAAACAAAAAAAGAACCATCGGGGAGTATCTTCTGATTCTGTGTACTTTAAGTCCCTTGGCTTCTCCTGGAAGTTGTCCGTCTAGCTGATCTTCTGGGGGAGGGGCCTGTTGTGCTGATTTTCAGGTGTTAGCAGTTGGGGGAGCTGCTGTGCCCCTGCCTGGTGCAGGGCTCGGTGGGGGTTGTTTGCCCCGTGAGGCCGCAGGAGGAACAGCCCCAGTGGCGGGGCAGCTCTGGAAACCTGGGTTCAGCTCCGGCAGGAACTCCGTCTGCAGGGCCTGGAGGCTCCGGGGCGGGGCCGCTGATCTGCTCAGCTTGGGGCGGGAGCGTCCTCGCTGTCCTGGGCCCTCCCGGCCTCTGCCTGTCCCGGGGGAGGCCGGATCCTGGGCTGTGTCCGGGCGCCCTGTGCTCCGGAGCCTGCGCTGTTGGATTCGCGCTCCCGGGCCGCGCAGCCCCCTCCGCGGAGCTGCCGCCCGAGCCCCTCCGAGCTGCTCCTGGAACCGCGCAGCCCCCTCCGCACGGAGCCTCTTCCTCTGCCCGAGCCCCTCCGAGCTGCTCCCGGGGCCGCGCAGCCCCCTCCGCGGAGCCGCCGCCCGAGCCCCTCCGAGCTGCTCCGGGTCCCGCCGTGCGCGCTGCAGCCCTTAGGGAGCTCGGCGCACTCTCCTGGGCGCGCAGTTGCTGTTACTGTCCCCGGGAGCCCGAGGGCATCCCCGCCCTCCTGGGTCCTTCTCCAACTCCCCACGAGCCCCTTTCCGCCCGGGAAGGTCGGTGCAGCTCCTGCTCCTCCGGGACGGGGCTCTCCTGTCCTGGGGACACTCGCCCCAGCCTTAGCCCGGCTCCTCGCGGGCCCCTCCCCCTTGGAGGCCTTTGTTTCTTTACTTCTTTTTCCCCGTCTTCCTACCTTGATAGATGCGCGAACTCTCCTCACTGTAGCATTCCAGCTGGTCTCTCTTTAAATCTCAGGCCGAATTCATAGATTTTCAGGATAATTTGAAGGTTTTCTAGGTAGTTTGGTGGAGACAGGTGATTTGGAGACCCTGCTCTTCCGCCATCTTGCTCCTCCCTAAGTCATGACATTTTAACTACCTTGCATTCTGATGTGTTATTTTGAGTGTGAGAGAAAGGAATGTAGTTAGAGCAAACTCATGGAATCCACAACCGAGTACACATATAGGGAGCACAGTCTGCTCCCTGGAGAAACCATCCATTAGGAGTATCACAGCAGCATCATGACTGGAAGGAACTGTCCCAAAGCATTTCACCTTTGAAGAGGAGAACTGTTGGCCTTCATTCCCTAGTGAGTGAAGTATTTGCTCTATATACACAATTTCACCACCTTTTCTTTCACTGATTCAATCTGAAGTACACCAAGTTCCAGGTTAGCTGATTCTAGGTCTACTGTGCCTAAACCATTGGTCAGCTGGAAGAGCCTTCAACTTTGAGCTTGCAAGTAGATGAATGGGTTCAGTTTGTTGTCTGGCATATACTAGATCTTTGGGCATATGTATGTCAAATTTCTCTGAACCTCAGTTTTACTCATAATCCAATAGGAATTTTATTTATTTATGATAGTCACAGAGAGAGAGAGAGAGAGAGAGAGAGAGAGAGAGAGAGAGGCAGAGACACAGGCAGAGGGAGAAGCAGGCTCCATGCATCGGGAGCCCGACGTGGGATTCTATCCCGGGTCTCCAGGATCGCGTCCTGGGCCAAAGGCAGGCACTAAACCACTGCGCCACCCAGGGATCCCAATAGGAATTTTAAAAAGTCATATTGTATATACATTTTAGCTTTTGGTCAATTTTGGAAGATCATCTCCTTCCTTTTAGCTGTGATTCCACTGTATCGTAAAATCCTCAGGACAATAGACAGATATAATCTATTTTATGATGACAGAGGAGTAATACTCAAATGGACAAACCCTGCACATAAGCAGTAATGCTTGAGACTGTTGTGCCATACCCATTTACCTCTAGAGATTTTACAACTAAAGCAAAAGGTCAGAGAGCCTTGAATCTGCATATGATATCTTTTGTTCTTTCTTTTAGCCTAACATACTGATTCTTAAGCTTTAGTATACACAAGTATTACCATTTAGGGTTATAGACACCAAGCCACTTCGCTCTACTATGTGGGAAATGCAAAGGATTTTTTATTGTAATTTATGCATATAACTTTAATCTCTATCCTCCTTGTAAGATAAAACTCCAGGACATTACTGTATTCCTAGGTGCATTCTGGCTCAGGCATTTACAGTGAAAGCTTCTAAATGCTCCTGAGCCTCAGTTTTATTTTCAGTAAGATGGAGTAACAAAACCCAGCTTGATCTATTTTAATGACTGAATTCGATTCAAGACTGTATCTACATTAAAGGTCTTGCATGATACCTGACACATTGTAAGTACTTGACCAGTGTTACTTTCCTTTCCAGAAAACCCCTCCCTACCACCTTTTTATACCATAAAACAGAAATGAGTGTTCTTCCCTGGGTTCAAAGGCATACGACTGTTTTCATTTGCCACTAACTTACTTTTACACATTGTATAGCTGCCCAATTTGCAAAAAACTATTCATTAGTTGAATCCTCTTGGATGAATGGTTGTACATTTTCACACATCTTGTTAGTAAATACTGTAAGTTAAAGGTTGGATATATCAACTGTAACCAAAAGCCAAGATGGAGATTTCCCTGGGAGAACACCTGTTGCCCCATGTGATGTTATCTGTAGCTGGCCATGTTGACATTAGTCTTTTGATATTGAGTTTTTATAGATGAACATATCAGCCAAAGAATTTTGAAAGAGGGAAGAATTTGATGAGATTTTTGAGTCTTTCCCTTTCTATGTTTCTCAGCCCACCAACCTTATTTACTGATTTCAGAAGACATCACTTGAAAGACTGTGTTCCTACTAAAGTCTAAACACTTATGAAAGTTATTGGATTGTTAATTTTTTTCAGCACTTGAGAATTAAAAATAAGTGCTAGCACTGTACATTCATCAATCACTGCCCCCAAATTTTCAGAATGGCCAAAATTTTTTAAATTGTTGTGTTGATGAAGATGTGGAATAACCGGAAATTTCATATTTTGCTGGTGAGAACATCCAATGGTAAACCACTTTAGAAAACTGGCAGTCAGGCACCTGGGTGGCTCAGTGGTTGAGTGTCTGCCTTTGGATCATGATCCTGGGCTCCTGGGATCAAGTACCACATTGGACTCCCCTTGGGGAGCCTGCCTCTCTCTCTGCCTATGTCTCTGCCTCTCTCTCTTGGTGTCTCTCATGAATAAACAAACAAAATCTTAAAAACAACAACAACAACAACAACCTGACAATCACACTGGGTGTTATACTATATATTGGCAAATTGAATTTAAATAAAATATTAAGGGATGCCTGGGGGGGCTTCAGCAGTTCAGTGCCTGCCTTCAGCCCAGGGCGTGATCCCCACATGGATCCTGCTTCTCTCTCTGCATGTGTCTCTGCCTCTCTCTATATATACATGTCTCTCATGAATACATAAATAAAATCATAAATAGATAAATAAAATGGTAAAAAAAACCCTGACAATCATTAACAGAACCTATGCCTGCTCTATGACTCAGCATAAATTCATATGATATGGATGCTTATGTCCTCAAAAAGATCATGCATGTTTATCGTATCTTTATTTAAAATAGCTGATTCTGAAAACCATCCAAATGTCTATCAACAGGAGAATGGGTAATCATGATATGTTCATACGATAGAAGACTACACAGTAATAAAAAAGAATGAACTACAAATACATTTGAAAGCATAGATGAAACTCAAAATCATTAGGATTCATGAAAGAAGTGAGGTACAAAATAGTCTATAATGTATAAATTCATTAACATGAAGCACAAGGATGGGCAAAACCAATCTATGCTGATGGCAAAATAGTGTTAGCTTCTTGGGGGAGAAGGTAGCTGATGACTGGAAGGGGCACAGGGAAATGTTCAGGGGGATAAACATGTTCTGAATATGGATTTGGATGGCACCAATATTTGACATATGTGTGTTTGCACAAACTTATTAATATGTGCTTTAAAGATTTGTAGATCTTGTTATGTTCACAGTATGCATAAAAAGCTCCAAATAACCTATATATTATCTTAGATTTATTAACATATGTCACAGGAAATTAGTGATTTTTATGAAAAACTTTCTGAATACCCAGTTTCTTCAACAGACATGTGACATGACAAAAGCGTGTAAAGAGGCAACTATTGCAGATTTAAAATTATTTAATAGACCCATCAGACAAATGCGATTTATGTGGATGTTAAGTCCTGGTTTTAAAAAAAAAAAAAAACAACTGAAGGCATATTTTGAGACATTGGGGGGAAAATTGAATAGGAGCTGTTTGTTAAATGATATTAAGGGTTTATATAATTTATTTGAGTGGGATAATGGTATCATGACTCAAGATAAAATGATAGGGTGTCTGGGATTGGGATTAAATATTTCACACAATAAAGTAAGAGCAAACAATTATGAAACAAGAATAACGCCTAAATGATGAATTCTGGGATTGGGATTAAATATTTCACCCAATAGGGTAAGAGCAAACAGTTATGAAACAAGAATAACACCTAAATGTTGAATTTTAGGAAACGAAGTCTACTTTCATGACTTAGTTGACTGAAACAACTAGTACAAAAATAATAAAGTATCACGATGGGATGAGGGCTGAGTTAATGAGTCTGTTTTTGAACCACAACTTGATGTACCAGTGACCCTTTCAAAGAGGAGATTGCCAACTATGTGGGCCAAGAGCTCATCACCGAGGTCTGGACTGGAGAGAAAGATGTAAGGATCCACACTCCTTCCATTTGCAGCTCTGGATTTGAAAGAAATCAGATAAAGGGAATATTTTGAGTGAACCAAATTGCTGGCAGAAGCTGAAGACCCTTAATATACCAAGAATAGAGAAAGGGAATGGAGAACCTAGACCAGGCTAACAAGGATGATGGAGGGTGAATTGAGAGGGGGGGGGGGAGGGGGGAGAAAGCAGAAAGCCCAGGAAAATGGAGGAATTGAAAAAAGCATCTTTTGAATTTCATTCAGCAAATACTTTCAGAGCACCTCCTATCTAACCATTGGAATTGAACCTTTGAGAGGTCATTGTTGACATCTTCTTGGGTCTGTCCCCTGGACAGGGGACTAGGAGACAAACAGTAATGCGAGCAATCAAGATGCTGAGTATTAACTCTTACCAGAAGGGTAGGTAGGAGAGAAAGAATGGTAAGCCCATGAGGGAAATTGGAAGCACTCTGGCCCTTGTGCCGATGGACCAAGAGGACACCATCTTACTGGGAGAGCCAGGCACCCGGGCATCACACTTTTTAACAGCTCTGCCCTCCATGCTCTGCTGCATTTCAAGCAGGGAAACTCAGCAGTGACAGGGTCCTGCAGTCAACCGCACTACAAAGAAAAATGCCAGGAAACAGCCATTTCTCTGGCCTAGAATTAAAAGTGACCTGCTTTCATATTTCCTTGGGCTCTGCATGCCCAAGTGGAGACCCTAATTTGCCACGTCTCAGCCCAGAGTTAATTTACTCTCCTTTTATTTTTCCTTATTCCTTGAATTATCGCCCTCCTGAAAAACCATGTGCATAATGGAAAAGCTGACACCAGCCAAAGTGGAGTGTAGCGGCCCAAATGAGGCTCCTATTATTGCCCTATTACACGGGGAACAGGCTTCCCTTTGCCCTTCATTCATCACCTGCAAACTATGAAAAGCTAATCGAGCCGCTTTGTTTTAATGGCAGCTGTTCTGCCCTGACCCGCACTGGTCTCCCACTCTGCTCCATGAGCAAACAGATGAGTTCCATTTGGAGTTGAGGTTATTGTGCATGAAAATTACAGTTAGGGGCAACAAGATTTTTTTCTTTGCCTTCATGGGACAGGGAGCATTGAGCGCTGCTCTCTTTCCCTTGAAGTCCAGAACAGGAACACCTGGCTAATAATGGGTGAGGCCTGCAGGACCACCTCACCACACTTTGCAGACTGAAGGGCCTCAGCTGCGCATTGTCCCCGCTGCTAAAGCTTTAAAGGTCCCTCTTAATGTTCCTATGTGCATTTTAAGTGTGTTGATATATACCCAAGGAAATGATTGCAATAGTGGATGCCTCCTAACCCACATCACACACTATATACACTTCCAATTAGAACTATTTATTATCCCCCCTCCACTGTGCCCTGAAGCAAGGCCCATTTGTGAAATCTAATTATGCCTGTGTGTTTCCTTAGATAAGGGACACTTTTAGATCTTTTAACAGGCACATTTCTCATGTCTATAGGATTTTTGTTTGGTGGTGGGTTTGGTTGGGTTTTGTTTGGGCAGGGGGGTATTTTCCTGAGAGCCTCCAGATGATGAGAGTCCTTAGATTCATTTATTTTTTTTAAATACCAACTTTCAGAGGACACTGTGGGAGACAGTGTAGACTCCCGTTAGTGAAGCCCTGTCCTTGGGTCCTGAAAGCTTTTGCTCTCATTTCCCATTACTTTTCTCTCTGGTCATGGATGATCTACCCTCTCCTTGCAGGGCTGAGAGTTCATGGCTGTTTCTAATTCAGAATTAGCAAATAGAGAAAAATATGCTCCTTGAGGTAATAATTCTCCCACATTTGCTGCTGCTCACCTGTCACAGAGTAAAACAGAACGTGGCTCTAGGTCCGCGTGTGATGCCTGACATTGCCACGGGCACAAAAAGAACCTTTTTTTTTTTTTTTTTTTTTAAGCAGCTTTGCTAAGATGGAGCTATCCTTGGGCTCATATTTGTGTTGAATCTAAAGGAGTTGGTGAAAGCAGAAATGAGGCAAATAAAATGCAGATCGGCTCTGCGAAGCTTCCATTTCGTTGGCTCAGCTTAGTGGAGAATTGGCCCATGGAAGATTATGTCACCATTTGCAGAGTTAGTGTGGCTGTTTGTCAAGTGAGACTGGAATTCTTTGTATTTTGTATTCTTACCTAGCTCCCATTTTTAATGATGTCTCTTCTCATTTCTCATCCAGGCGTTTTTCCCTCTCTGCTCTCAATGCTAATGTCTCCCTGTCCTGTTTTTCAAATTAAATATCGTATTTAAAATATTAATACTGCTTGCTCTTTGATTCTTTGTTTATTCGTCTTATGCAAAACGCAACAGTGAGGTCTCCATCTGTATTAAATGCTACTGTATGGGTAGATACAATGAGTTATTAATGCCTGTTCCATGATATGGAGAGCGGGGGCTTTATATAATCATGCAATTCTTATTCAAAAATGCTCTGCTGGTACTACCCTGTAGGGAAAAAAAATGAAATATGTCTATCTTTTCAAAGAAAAAATGACTTGCTTTGTGAAGACCATTGTAGAGAGAACGAGGCATTTAAACTAGGCCAAGTTATTTGAGTCCCCAAGGAAGTTAGCTCATGTCTTAAAAGTATTTGGGTATGTAAATTTTTGTAACATTTATTGAAATGGAAACCACATACCATAAACATATAGCTCAGTAAATTATCACTAAGTATATAACCACTACTGTGGTCACAAAATAGTATATTTTTAAGGTGTGACGTTCATGTCTCTAGTCCATATTCTTTGGATGATTTCCAGTTTTTGTGTGATTCATAGCTGTTGTTTATATACATTCTTTGTAAGGACTAGGTATGAATTCTCTGTGTACTGTATGTGCTAATAAAAGCCCACCATGTAGGCTGAATTTTCAACTGTTTGATTAGTCTTTTGATGAATAGAAGTTCTTAATTGTATTGTGGTCCAATTTATTAAGATTTTTTGCTATGGCTAGTGCTTTTTTGTATACTATTTAAAAAATCTCTCCCTATCCATAAAATCATGGTCCATACATGAAGGTAGTCTCTACTTCTACTTCCTAGAAGATTTACTGCTTGTCCTTCATAGTCAGATCTATATTCACCCCAAAATTTATTTTGGGTGTTAGCATGAGAACTATGGGAAACCACTAGAATAATCTTAGGAGAGGCTTGGCATGTCTAGTTTATATTTGATAAAGGCCTTTCTGGCTGCCCTAGGGAAGATGGACAAGAGTGGAAGCAGGGAGAACATTTTGAATATTCTGCTTCAATAGTTCAGTCAAGCAATGATTATGTCTTGGATTTGGGTGGTAGCCGTGAACATGGAGAGTAGTGGTTGGATTTGAATTATATTTCAGAAGGTGAGCCTTCAAATTTCACAGGTGGCAATGAGGGAATAAAAGGAAGTTAAGGATGCCTGCTTGGTTCTTCACTTGAGCTACTGGGTAAGTGATGGTATTACTGATTATGACTGTGTAGACAAAAAAGAAGAAGAAAAGATCTATAGGGCAAACTAAGAAAATATGTTTTATTCAGGTTAAGTTTGAGATGATTCATCTTAGTGGAAATGAGTGAATGAATGAGTGAATCAGTATACTTGTACATGGTAAGTCAGTTCGTGGTAGAACTAGAACACCCAAGTGTTTCGACCCTACATCTAGGACTCTTCTCCATTATAGGAACATAAACCACAAAACACTCTGTTGAACTTATTACAAAATATTATAGGAAAACAAAGTAATATCTGGTCAAGTAATTATACTAATTCCTTTGATAACTTATTATACACATTACTTAAATCTCAAGATTTAATCCTCAAGGAAATTCTGCAAGAAAACAATACTAATTTAACCTTATTTAACCTGGTATTTTTCAAATTTATTTTTCTACAAAAGTATTTTTTTGAGGAAGACCTGTTAGTCTTCCTCAAAACTAGTATTAGTATTCTGTGAAATAATCTTCAGGAAAAGTTATTCATCAGTCTGCTATCATGTTAACACACATCTACACACACTGAAGACTTACCGCAATACTCAAAAAATAAGCAACCGGTAAACATTATGCTTGATCAAATTTGTCTATTTCTGCAATCTTATACAAGTGGTAAAATGTCTTTTAACTGCCCTTTGTGAAGGGCAGCTCCCTTGTGTCATAATAATTGAAAATTAAGAAGTTACAGAGTCATAATTAAATTGTCCCCTTTCAACCTTTGTTGACTGAAGCTGCATATTAACCACATCCCATACAGACAGCAGTAGCAAGAAATATTCTGAACACCAACTGCTACAAGATAACATAACAAGCTTTGACAGCTTCCTAATTACCTGACTACCCAGTAGTTACAAACACTTAAATACTGTAGCAATTCTTCTCTTTGCAGGTAAGTCAAAAGGTATATCTAATTTGCTTTTTAATTGATATCTATATTGCTGCTTTTAAAAGAATGTATACTCCCCAGTATGTTTAACTATTAATTTGTACCCTTTGATCTGCATGTAAGAAATAATTATAAAAAGAAATTACTCGTTATCAAGCACATGGATGTCAAGCGCAGATAACTCTAAAATTGCAAATCAAAATGAATTGAAACTTTTAAAAAACAAACTCTCCTTTCTTCTTGCAGATCTGACTCACTTTCAATTTAATTTCAATTTCAATTGCATGTTGTATTTCATCCTAAGCTTTGTTTTTCTCACCTGTAGAATGGGGAAAATAGTGAGTTGAGGGTCATCAAATACAAATGATGCATGTAAAGGGGTTAGCACAGAATCTGGCCCATATAAAATGTTAGAGGAACAGTAGCTCTGTCCATCTCACTTCTAAAGACTTTTGGGTTTGACAACAATATGAGCTCAACATATATTTGTTCAATTGAAATAACATTAAACTCAAATTGAAGTTTCCTGTTTTAAAATTTTATTTATTTACATTTTTTTTCATTTAAATTCAATTTGCCAACATATAACACCCAGTATTCATCCCATCAAGTGCCCTCCTCGGTGCCCATCGCCCATTTATCCCATCTTCCCACCCAACTCCTCCTCCACAACCCTTTGTCTGTTTCCCAGAGTTAGGAGTTTCTCCGGTTTGTCTCCCTCTCTAATTTTTCCCTTTATTACATTAGTATACTAAGAGAAATTTAGAACCAGAGTCATAGACCATAAGATACCATCTCATCTTAGACACAATTGGCAATGTAATTATGAAGTCAATGGACCTACAGACTTCTTGAGACCAATGTGATAGCTTCCATGTATATACAGTACTCCTAACCTGCCTACTGCTGTGTTTAGCCCTTTATAGGCATGATCTCAGCTAATCTCCATAACAGCCCTATAAAGTAGGCAGTATTTTTTATCCCATTTTAGAAGAAAAACAAAATTAGGCCCAGGGACTCCAAGACAAAGAGCTAGTAAGTGATGGAGGTAGATTTTTGACCTAACTTTTTTTTGGCTGTAGAACCCACACTCTTAGCCACTCTAAGTATTACTGTTGAAAGAATCTTACAGAATAGATCATTGTACAAAGGAAGGAGCAGAAGCAGAGGAGGATCTACATGTAGGTAGTGAGTATCAACAGAATATATCCATTCCCTACAGAAAGAAGCTGGATCATGTTTTAAAGAATTTTCAAAGTATTATAACCCGAAATGATGTTTTGTCTTCCTAAAACCACAAATGCCACTAGATCGAATACTTCCTTCCAAATAAACATATTTATTTAGAGAATCCTGGGTCAGCTGCTAGATAAGGAATAACAGAATTAAAATGCATTCCCTGCCTTTAAAAAGCTTATAGTCTAGTGAGGAGATAATATGGTGGCAGGTGTATAATATTTTTTCCATAAATATATGGGAGGTGGCTGCGTGAACCAGGGCATTTAAAACTAGAAAAGAATATAACCACTGGTAGACCATGAGGTAGCAAAACCATTCTTAAGGGAAATGAACAAGGAGAATATGGACATTTGTGGAAGTGTTTTAGAAGAGATGGCTCTTCATCTGGATAGGATTAAAATAGATTAATTGGACAGTTTAGCTACTTTTGTACACAAGAAGATGAAAACGGCATGCACTCATCATTTGTTCTGAGGAAACTCAAGGCAGTCAGCCTTTCTGGAAGTAGACTGACTAGGATGTGAGTGAAAAAGCAAGTTCCCAGGACAGGAGTTTACATTTGATGGAAAGGAAGCTTTCCAAGATTCTTTAATAAGCTGCAGAATTCCTTTGGCTTGTAGCATTGTAAAGATCCTAACAATGATTTGAGTGAAATTTCAGAGAAATTTACCTTTTAAGGTCTTCAGAACATTATTTGTGGAATTCCGCAAATAGGGTTTCAATTTAAATTGACAGCAGGCCCTCTTTCCTCGCCATTTTCTTTCCCAGCCACAGTCAACCTGGACATCTGTTTTAGTTCCTTTCTATACTAATTACATCCAATGTGGTATATTCTTACAGTTGAGTTAAGCATATTTAGATCACAGTTAGCTTATCTAGAGATTTGAGGAAGGACCAGATGTCTGTCCACACTTCCCATACCATCTTCTCTGGCTTTTCTTATTGGTCTTCTTTTGCTTGTTTACCAAACATCTTCCCAGAAATGTTTCAAAACTGTTAAGGTTTGCATATGTGTGTAGTTTAGGTTTCATGTGTTCACAGTCTTTTTCTCCTCTCTTTTTTCCCCATTTTGTGAAAAACAGTGATCACATCCCCTTTCTCATCCACAGTTTATAGTAAGAAGCATTTCATTGATTAATTCCCTTCTCTTCCTTCATGGGTTCCAAAAGCTACGTGTTCAATCTCATACCTTCTTTAAACTGTTAGTATAAAAGAGTAGCTTTCTTTAAAAAAAAAAAAAACCTTAGGTTTACATTAACAGCTGTAAACTGATAGCTAAAAAACTGGAAGATTCAATTCTTAATAGTCCAAAGGTGCTTTCCTTGGTATCGACTAGATTACAGGTTCACAGTATTTACTTAGTATTGATGGATAAGGGCTCAAACCTCAACCTTGTATTTTTCTAATATACAATCACAGGCAAACTGTCCACTCCTAGTCTATGGTTAATGTAAGCATCTATCTCTTTGGGTTTCCATAAAGGATTAAGTGAGATATTACATAGAACAGGACACAGCTTGTTGCCTGGAACATGGGCTCAATCAATGTTAGCAATTATTTTCTTCTTAAAACTTTTGTATCACTTAGTGTCTAAAGCTTTTCAGTGGAAATGGAAGATAGGGCAAAGAACCTGGTCTTTGGAGACCATTGGGGAAACTAAAGAGCAATTTCCAGGTTGAGAACTGGGGTGAGAAAGTAACCTTTCATTTCATTTTTGAGGCCTGCCAAGGGATGCTCCCTCTAGCCCTCTTATGAAGGAGGTCAGGGAGAAAAGCGAACCTTGTCAAAAACACAAAGAAACAGAACTTGATCAAAGCAGAGAAACTCTCTGCAACACTATCGATTGAGATTTAAGATTTTTTTGTTCGTTTGCAGTGAAATTTTTTCAGAGAAACATTACCAAAATGTACTCTCAGCAGTTAAGAAAATTGTGTCTAATTTGATTCTTGCTCAGGTCTTCCCTTCTTTTAGAGACTACCTTACAAATCTGTAATTGTCAAAGTATGCAATAAACAACAAAAGAAACCCTCAAATATTTATCTTCTACACACAGTTCTCCCAGTGATTAAGGGATTGATAGGACAATGTAATCCAGAGCAACATTACCTACGATCGGTAAAATGTGAGTCATGTATATAATTTTAAATTTTCATGTAGCCACATCTTAAAAAAGTAAAATGAAATTTGTGTATTTTATTTCATCCAGTACATCCATAATATCATTTCAATATATAGTTAATATGAAAATTTGTTAATGAGGTATCTTGCATTTTTATTTTTACACTATGTCTTGAAATCCAGTGTGTCTATTATAATACCTCCATATTCTGATATTAAATTTTCAGTGATAACAGTAAAATCCAAAACATATTGGTTGTCTGCCAAAACATATTGGTTGTGTGTATTTTTATTTTTTTAAATTAGGTTGTGTTTAGAGGAAAAACATTGTGTATTATTTTTATTTTTTAAGTTATATAGAATTACAGCTCCTTTTCCTGAGTGACACAACCACATTTCAAGTGCATACTGGCCACATGTGGCTAGGGGCTGCCATATTAGAAAGCACAGGCTTATAGGGAAGAATATGAATTGAGAGTCAGAAGTTCTAGATTCAAATTCTGTCTCCTATTTATTCACTTTGTGTCTTTGTGCAACTTGCTTACCTCCTCCAAACCTCAGCTTTCTGGCTTTACACAGCCCCTTAAGTTGTTTAATTTGTTCTGAGAGTTGAACGAGATCATGTAAGAGAAAGAGATATAAAATGAAATGTAAATATAAGGTATTTTAAATTTGATGATATGGAGGGAGTTAATTATTTAGGCATTTCAAGTCAGATTCTACATTTGTGAGGGTGAAACAAATCATCTTCTTTATTACTAAGATTGATTATAAATCCTAAAGTTAGGATTCTGTGGGTTGGTGCCTTTTGAAAGCAATTCTTTTTCCTGCTTTTTGCTAGAAAAATCAATGCTTTCATCTTGATTTTAAGTTCTCAAGATATAGTTTTTAAATATAAAAGAGGACTTGAGGTTTTTGAAGAAGAGTTTAAGTGGTGACGTGGTCACAGTGCTGTGTGTGTGTCTGTTTCTGTGTTTGGAACAGATACACATCACATTATTAAAGCTACCCCAGAGAGAGGCTTTTCTGTTTTATTTCAGAGGCTTCTCTAGTATTTCAGTTTCAAACAAAGAACATATATTATTTCTGTAATAAGGATCAGGACAGATGAAAAAACTCATCTGATAAAAAGCAGAGGGCTCTGATTCTACATTCATAAGAGATCAAATTAATTATCTTTGGAGAATGAACCCTATTAACACTTATGGGAATTGATATGGAGAAATCAATAAATTGTAGCTGCTTTACATAGTGAAACTCAGTGCCATAGAGTCTGTATGAGCCGCCTCCCCACTATACAATCAGCACTGGCAATTGGGATCACTTGCCCTCATAACTTTTTCCTTGATTACATATTTGGCATCCATGTTTGTTGTTCCTATCTTAAGCATTGTAAAACATGTGCATGTCTCTCTGTGTATATCCTCTTGAATTTCAGTCTTAGCATCTCTGGGGGATTATTGTCTATTTGGTTGAATTGTTCCCAAAGCCCCCTAAATAAATTTCTGTCACCATGTACCTTGAAATCTCTACGTAGACCACAGAATCCCAAACATTACCTTGGATTTGATGAAAATCCATCTAGATGTTTCCATGCTAGGAAGCCACAGAAAGAATCAGCTTTATGTATTCAGATTACTCTTGAAGAGAATACAAGGTAACAAGTGATTTTTAAGGGTTCAAAAGATCCGGGATCGAATCCCACATCGGGCTCCCTGCATGGAGCCTGCTTCTCCTTCTGCCTGTGTCTCTGCCTCTCTCTCTCTCTCTCTCTCTTTCTCTCTCTGTGTCTCTATGAATAAATAAATAAATAAATCTTTAAAAAAGTAATAATAATTATTGAATGCTTACTTTATTTGTTCGGGTGGCTATAACAGCATACCACAGACTAGATGCCTTAAACAACAAAATTTTATTTCTCACAGTTCTGGAGGCTGGAAATCTGAGGACAGGGTACAAGCACAGTAGGGTCCCCGGTGAAGGCCTTCTCTCTCTTTGTAGATAGCTGTGTTCTCATTGTATCCTCTTATGGCAGAGAGCAGAGAGGGCAGTCCTTTCTCTCACATCTGTTCCTACAAGGGCACAAATCCTATTAGTGAGGGCTCTATGACTTAATTACCTCTTAAAGGCCCTACCTCTGATTGTACCACAGTGGGGATTTAGGCTTCAACGTGTAAATACAAACATACTGTCTACAGCACTTACCATGTGTAGACACTGTGTTAGAAGGTCTGGTTAATGGTGAACAGACATGGCTGCTGCCCTTAGGAGGCTTGTTATCACTGGGGAGACCTGTTCATCAAATAACCAAATGGAAAAATTTAACCATAGCCAATAGCATACAAAGGTGGAAGAAATGGTGAAATTAGAGGATTTAGGGAGGAAGTAACCTAAGTGGAGAAGTCAGGAAAGTTTCTATGATTGAACTAAGACCCAAAGCATGGTAAAGTGCTAACTTGACCATGGGAGAGAAGAAGAAGGTAGATCTCCCAAGTCAGTGGAACAGCATGTGCTAAAGCCCTGAGGTAGAAGGTAGCAGGGCACATTCAAAGAAGCCAAAGAAAGCCCATATTGCTGGAGCTTAGAGAACAAGCATGATATAACACAGAAGGGGTTAGGTGGGGGGCCAGACCCTGCCAGACTTTGTAGGCTCTATCACAAGTGTTAATGTTTATGCTAAGCCTTTAAATATAATCTGATCTTTTTTCTAATACCAATTGTAATAGGGTATTCCTTTTCATTCAAGAGACTGTTGGGACTACTTAGACGTAGTCACTACCCTATCTTCAATTTTTTTAGCAAGCCAAGAATTAGGATGGTACCTTCCTCTTAGGTCTTGAGAACAGCGACACTCAATTCTTCATCTTTCCCTGGAGCCACTGGTGAGATTTACAGCAAATTAGATCGTAAGATCCCTTTCCCCCATTCCTGGACATTCTGATCCCACAGATCTAGGACGGGCATAGCCATCTTTATCTTTTAAACTTTCTATTAGCCATTCTGATGGACAATAATGTCTGGGAAAAATTCAGTTTTGTGTATCACCCTTTTATTTATGGAGAATATCAACCTCAGTGGAACAGATGAGATTACCAGACACTTCTGGAAATTAGCTAACAGAGGAGAAAGTTTCCAGCAAGATTTTCCTCTACTGATACCAATGAGCTTTGTGATATTTTAGTTTTTGAGTTTTCTAAGGCCTTCTATATTAATAATATTTCTATTCATTCATTTCCCTTCTTTCACTTGCGTTGGAAAATGTTGATTCTTTTTAAGTTTGCATTTACTTTGTAACCACAATAAATCCATTCTTACAACAAACTCAGTAAGTCTACCTTTTCAGGTTGTGCTATTTTTATTTTTTTCTCATTCAGTAAGAATTTACTATCATTCAAATACTTTAAAAAATATTTTATTTAATTATTCATGAGACACAGAGAGAGAGAGAGAGAAGCAGAGACACAGGCAGAGGGAGCAGCAGGCTCCATGCCAGGAAGCCCGATGTGGGACTTGATCGCAGGACTCCAAGATCACACCCTGAGCCAAAGGCAGATGCTAAACCGATGAGCCACCCAGGCGTCCCTCATTCAAATACTTTCTTGCAGTCAGTATCATTTATACTTTCTGAATACTTCAGAAGTAAGATAAAGATGTTTCCTCTCATACCAAATTAGTTCATTGAATCTGGAATTTTTGTTTTGTTTTGTTTTTTGTTTTGTTTTGTTTGGTTGGTTTTTGCCTGTCCTTAGCCGTTGATGCTTTTCCATCTGTGATGTAGACCGAGGTATCTGCTCTTGCTATAGCCTTCCCTGGACAGCCCGTGCCCACAGTCACTGATAAACAAATATTGAGCCAATAATATAGCTACTGTGGCAGCGGCTGGAGATGGACAGCAGTCCTGGCAGAGCCCCTTAAATGCTTCTTGTAGAAATTTGAAACTGGGGTCCAATGTATCTAATTAGTTTGGACTACTTGGAATAAGAGGCCATGTGGGAATGGGGCTGGATGTGGCTATAATGGCAATGAACAAATAGTGGGCATGTCATCTGCTGAGAAGCTGTTAGACGAAGGAAGTCAGGGGAATGGGATGAAATGGAAAGAACAGGAAGGCACAGAAGAGAGGAAACTGAGATTGCAGCAGCGATGGACAGACTAGGAGCTAATGTGAAATGGATAGAAAGAGGGAAAAAACACAGAATGGATGGAAAATTGAAAAAAGGAGACTAAAGGAAAGAAGAATGTAGACGAGATGCTGAAGCAGAGAGACACAAGGAGGGAGAAGTGACGATACAGAGACAAGTGGGCCAGAGAGAAGACGGGCAGGAAGACGGGGATACAGAGCAGTTGCTTTTACTCTGAAGAGTTTTATCCTGCCCTGAGTCCATCCACCTCTCTTTCCTACCCCTGAATTCATTATCTGGTTGATAGTTAGACCCACCACCACCCTTTTTCTTGCAAATGTTGTTTATTATTTATCTTTTCTCCTCTAGTTCATTAGAAGTTTATTTAGAAGTTTTATTTTATATCTCTTTTTCAAAATGCTGATTCTTTGAAATGCTCCACTGACTGCAATTTGTTTTGTTTTCTTAACTTTGTTTTGAATGAATTTTAGACTCACATAGTTGCAGAAACAGGACAGAGAGTTCCCATGACCCCTTGCCCAACTTATCCCAGTGATAACCTCTCCTGGAATCATAGCACAATTAACGAAACCAGGAAATTGATATTGGTGCAATACTAGTAACTATAGATTTTATTTAGATTTCACCAGTTTTTACATGTACTGATTGGTTTGATTTGGTTTGGTTTGGTTTGAGATGTATAGGCCAATGGAATTTTATCACATGTATAGATTTGTGTAACAACTACTGAAATTTGTCACATCTTTTTCAAAGGTGATAAATTCATGTGATTAAAAAATCAAAATAATGTTAAAACATATTCAGTGAAACATTTAAATCCCAACTCCACCCCCGTTTCAGGTTATTCCCTGCCTTATAAATGGTTGCCTTTGCTATTTCGTGTTTGCCTTCCATTCACCCTTCTTCAAAATACAAGCAAAATATACATAGTATGTGTATCTTCTTTATGTAAAAGTTAGGTCACTCATGTAAAGACTTCTGCCCTTTGCTCTTTTTACTTAATGTATGTTGGAGATCAGTTTATATCCTCCCAGGAAGACTTCCTCATTCTTTTATAAGTGCACAGTATTGCACCGTATAAAGATTGCACCTTTCATTCACTTAAGCATTGTTTGAGTGGCTTTCTTTGCCAAAAAAACAAGCCACAATATATATCACAAAACAAGAGTCTCAGAAAAGCTCAAGGGAAGCCTTCCAAATGTGTACAGCAGATTGGGACACCTCTCTCAAGAGTTGAGGGGCAAAGTAGCCACCTGACTGGGGACAGGAGAAGTACAGCAGAATTAAGGGCAGGAGTACACCTCTGTAAGACTGAAAAGATGGATTTTTTTTTTTTTTTAAATCGAAGAGAACATCACCTGCGCTATTTGAGATAACAGGGTCATAACTGAATTAAAAGCTGGCTTTGGAGACTCAACAGCTCTGTACAAACTGTCAAAAGTCTGTCAGATGACTGGCAGTTGGTGCTTATGTGGGAAAGCAAGAAAGAACATCACTTACCTGTCTAGGCCAAGTTGAAAGAACGATGGCTTCAGAATGATAGGATTAATTAAATATACATATTTCTGAGATCCAACTTCTTTTGGTATGTTTATTCAACATTGTATTCTTAGGTCAGTGTAGTCTGCTTCAGTTTTAATTATTTTTGTATCTTATGTGATAATCACAAAGTATTCAGAATTTGTTCTAGAATTTCTCTTAAGCATATGTCCATGTGTGTATAAACACAAAGATACATCCATTTAAGAAACATTCAGGGATCACCACCAGACATCAGCTGTTTTTGTTTTTGTTTTTGTTTTTTACCATAATTGAAAAGAAAGGAGAAGTATCCTTGGTAGGAGTTTGAGTAGTCAATGTACTGATTACATTAGACTTCCACTTGTCAGTAAAAATACTAAAATAGAGAAGTATTTATTTCTCTGCCTGCCCGGTGATCTTTTACTGCTTTAGAGATTCCAAGAGTTCCCTAGAAAGACCATTAAATTCACTGAAGAATTTTTTTGAGCATCTCTTTTGTGTCAGGCACTATACACATGTCCAAGAGAGACCTCCTCCTTAAAGAATCCCCTGGTCTCTCACATCAAAATATACCATGACTTAGGGGCCAGGCTGGTTCAGTTGGTAGAGCACTGTGACTCTTGATCTCAGGGTCATGAGTTCAGACCCCACAATGGGCAAAGAGCTTAGTTGAAAAAATAATATATATATATTTATATGTCATATAAACACAGACACCTTTATCATGATATCCTCATGCAGAACCTTTCCAAATAACAGCTAACCACTCTGGAAAATGAGTGGCATTTATGTGCTGGGGGAGTGCTCATTGTCACTTATATCTCCCTTTCTCATTTTCTTCTTAGTTTTTTTTTTTTTTTTTTTTTTTTTATTCATTGGTTTACTTATCATTTACTCCCACATAGGAAAAGGAAGTTCTAAGAGCACAGAGTCCTTGTCTGTCTTGTTCACTCTTGTATCCCCGCATCTAGGACAAAGTCAGGCACAGAGGAATTACTCTCTAAGCCCTCTTTTTTTCTTTTCTTTTTTTTTTTTTTTTAAGATTTTATTTATTTATTCATGAGAGAGAGAGAGGCAGAGACACAGACAGAGGGAGAAGCAGGCTCCTTGCAAGGAGCCTGATGTGGGACTCAATCCCAGGACCCTGGAATCACGACCTGAGCGGAAGCGGAAGGCAGATGCTCAACCGCTGAGCCACCCGGGTGCCCCTAAACCCTTTTCAATGACTAGGAACAGAGAGAGCAGAAAAGACCAGCTGACCAAACATCAGGAGACCTGGATTCCCATCCCTGCCTTGATATCGCCTCCCTACAGAAGACAGCAGGGAAAATAGTCTTCTCTAAGTTTTGGTTTCTCCATTTATAAACTGGGAATAACAATTCAGGCCCAAAATTCAGATTATGGAGTCAGAGTGCTGAAGTTCTATCCCAGCTCTACTCCTTATGAGCCATGTATGCTTTGGACAAGCTACTTAAGCCTTTGTACTGCAGGTTTCTTATTTTTATTTTTATTTTTTAATTTATTTTTTATTGGCTTTCAATTTGCCAACATATAGCATAACACCCAGCGCTCATCCCGCGAAGTGCCCCCCTCAGTGCCCATCACCCAATCACCTCAACCCCTGGCCAACCTCCCTTTCCACGACCCCTTGTTCATTTCCCAGAGTTAGGAGTCTCTCATGTTTTTTCACCCTCACTGATATTTTCACTCATTTTCTCTTATTTTTAAAATAGAGAAAATATGAGTGATCTATTTCATCAGATTTTTGGGAGGACTACACATTCCCTTCACAGTATATAGCAAGGTACCTGGTATGTGATAAATGCTCAATAAATATTAGCCTCGCTGTTACCAGCATTATTGTGATAATCAAGTAAGATAGTGAAGGAAAGGAATTTCTCCCCACAGGGAGCCTGCTTCTCCCTCTGCCTGTGTCTCTGCCTCTCTCTCTCTGTCTCTCATGAATAAATAAATAAAATCTTCAAAAAAAACCCCTGCAGGTGTAGATTTCCAAATTACCAAGTTACTTCCTTCAGAGACACACAGCTCCTAGAGCCACAGTGTTTTTAACCAAGTTTGTAGATATAATGAAAATCCTTCCAAGTGCTGGCACAGACACATGACACCTTTGGGGAAATGGAGCTTTTGATTGACCCTAACGTGATGCTTGAAAGTTTGCCCTTACTCTAACGAGATGGCAAAGAAAATGCCTTTTGGTCTGACTCTTCTGGTTATGAATATTCTTTGGAAGAATTTAAAAGTAAATAAATAAATAAATAAATAAATAAATAAATAAATAAATAAATAAATAAAATTAATTTAAAAAAACAGGCAAAATTTTTAGAGGAAGCTACCAGTTTGCTGAGATGTATTTGAAAAACAGTTTAAAAACCACCATCCTTCCCTTTATTAAGACTTTATTTAAGAAAAAAATTAGGGGCACCTGAGTGGCTCATTTCATTAAACATCTGCCTTTGGCTCAGGTCTTGCTCTGACCTGAGTCCTAGGATCCCTGGGTTCTGGGATCAAGCCCTGAATCAGGCTCCCTGCTCAGTGGGGAGTCTCCCTCTCCCTCTGCCTCCCACCCCCGTTCATGTTCTCTTTCCTTTCTCTCAAATAAATAAATTTTTTAAATCCTTCAAAAGAAAACAATTTAAAACTTTTTAATTTCCCTGTTGCCTTGGGTATATACTCACTAAAATTTCAAATATTCAGTCTGTATCTGCAATATAGTGCTTGTTTAACAAAGGTAGACATTGTATTAGTGGAAAATTGAAGTGCACAGTAATAGTTTTACCCAGGAAAAGTAAGCAGAGCCATTTTAAAATGATAGAAATCTGAACTGGAATACTTAAATATGGTAAAATGAAGGTGTATAAAAGCATGTGAAAGCATGCTGCCATATTTTTAACCTGTCACATATTAAAGTAGAAAATATCCAATATCTGTGTGATTTAAGTGATATATGCCTGATGTATTTGTAGAAGAGAAGGTTGCATTTAGAATAAACGATCCAAAACTCAAATACTGCTGTTTTATTTCTAAACTCCCAAGTCAATATAAGCAAGTATCTAACCACAGTGAGAAACCTTTTGAAGCTTCTTTATAGGTGGAGTGAGCTAAAAGGTCTTCCTGGTTATCATCCTATTTTTCTGTTATTGCTGGTTTTTTCCATATGTAATTTTTTTCTAAATAATAAGAATGAGAGGTGGGACTTGGATCTGCAACATGTCCTATGCCCCCTCCATATGCTGGGATGCCCATAAAGTCTGAGGAATAATGCCTTATTCCCAGGATCTGTACTAATAAGGGAGTGATAACCATTCCTGTAGTACCCAGGAAGGAAGATAAAACTTGTGAAGCACTGTTTCAATTTATTCTTTTCGAACAGCCATTGAAATGTAGTAAGAAAAAAAAAATTTTGTTACGTACAGAAGTTGAAGAGAAACCTGCCAAGCCCACAGTGTTAAAATAGAGATCCAAGAAGATACAATTCCTCTCCATGTTAATGAGTCATTTGCTTAGTCCTAAGAGGAAGTAAAAGTGAAGTTACTGGGGGAAAAGTTGGCTAAGGAAAGTTTAGTTGATTGGTTGGTTGGGTATTTTCATTTGCTTTGTGTATTTCAGCTGGCCAAGAAAAGAGTCAGTGGAGTGGATCACATAACTAGTAGTAGCTCATCTCTATCAGGGTGTGTCCATTTTGCACCCCTACCCACCCCCCACCCCCCACTGCTAGGAGGGCTAAAATAAAATAGGAAAGACTCCATGAGTTCCCTAGGACTGCCAAAACAAAGTATCATAAACTAGGTGGTTTAGCACAACAGAAATTCATTCTCCCACAGTTCTGAAAGCTAGAAATATAAACTCATTGTGTTGGCAGGGCCAGGGCCATGCTCCCTCTGAGACTGTGGGTAGAATTCTTATCTCTCTCTGGCTTCTAGTTGTAGCCATCAATTTCTGGCATTGCTTGGCATGTCATTTCTCTGCCTCTGTCATCACATGGTGTTTTTCCTGTCTGCCTATTTCTTCTGGCCCTTTCCTTTTTTTGTAAGGACACCAGTCACATTGGATTAGAGCTCACTCTAATGACCACATCTTAATTTGATTATATCTGCCAAAGTACTATTTCCAATTTCCAAATAAAGTCACCTTCACAAACTCACCACCTGCATCAAGGTAGGCCTTTAGCATATCTTTTTTTTGGGGGGGAAGGGGGTATGCATAACAGTCAACACATAACAAAGACTTAGGGAAAAGGGAAATTCCTTGAGAGCATATTTTTCTAAAAGAGAAGTAGTAGGCATTTTAGATCCCTGGGAAATGTAGGAATATACTAATAAATTCTCTAGCTAGAGCACGTAATTACAATGATTCTAGAGAGGGGGTGTGGTAAGAGGGTGGAAAGAAGATGCCTCATACTTCTACAGAGTTTAGAAATATCACCAGGAGAAGAACATATGTAATATTATGGGCATTGACAGGTGGGAGTGGAGTGATTAAGAGCACAAGTAAAGAGGCAGAAAGGCTGGTTCACATCTTGCACCACCACGTACAAGCTGTGCGAACTGGGGCATGTTATAGAATGTCTCCGTGCCTCAGTTTCCTCATGCAAAATGAGAATAATAATAGCACAAGGCAGTTGTATTAAAATAGTAAATAGAACACCTAGGGTCATACCTTGTGTGAGGCATGGTTTTAATACATTTGGCAACAGTGAATTAGGGTAGCTACTAAATAAAGCCCTTTGATGGTTGAGGAAGGAAAGGGAGGAAAGCAGAAACAGGGTGATTTCATATAAGGACTAGAGGCCTGAAGTTGCTCTTGCAGAAAAAATATAAACTAGTGAACTTCAGATTCCAAAAAAAGATCCAACTGTTGGATCATGGCTTATACCTGGTGGTTGCATTTCTTTGAAGTTATATTGCATTGTATGTCATTCTTCCTGGGTGTTTTTCCCCCAGGAGTCTTAGTGGCCAAAGGGAAATAACTATTGGGTTTGACTTTGCAAAAAAAAAAAAAGTAATTAAATAACAATATCAGGTGCTATAACTTTGAAACATGCAAGACTTAAATACCATCCAAGTTTGCCTGAGTTTAGTTTTCATACTTGTAGAAACATTCTTTAACTCAAACATCTAGTTGGTGTGTGTGTGTATGTATGTATGTGCAAATGTGTAAAATGTATTTTGACTGAACAGTTTAAATTTGGTGTCATGTAAACTAATTGAGTCTCCCTACTGAATAGACCTAGACCTCAGGGGAGCTACAGCTAGTTTCTGGGACTATTCTTATGGGAAAATCTGTCCCAACTACAGTTGTTTGTGTTCAGCGTCTCAACAGAGGAGCAGGCTCCCCTGGACCAGGTGCCTCAGATAGCAGCTACACCAGCTGGGTTGCTATCACTAGTGCTGAACCTTCAGGGCCTAAGAGAAGGGATCTCCACTGGAGTGACCACATTCCAGCACCGGCCTCACCCCCATGTTTCCCCAAGAGACAAATTATGGCTTAATTTGCATATGTTCCACCAATTTCTGCCAAATATTTGCATGCCTTTTTCTGTAAATGTTTGGTGACATTTCAAGGCAGTGTAATGTAACTATTAAGAACATGATCTTTAGACCAGCAAGGACTGGTCAAATGCCAGTTCTATCGTATGACATGGGAAAGCTATTTGACTGATATGGGCTTCTATTTCTTCATATGTAAAATGCTAATAACAATAGTATAATTAGGATAGTGTACGTTAAACGTTTAATACAGTCCCCAGCATATAGCAATGTGCCTAATCAACATTGCCAACTGGAGCTATTATTTCTCATCCCACATATGCCAAAGCCAGAGTACATTTTATAATATAGTGATGCAAGCAAATTATTTAGAATATTTATTTATACCTCATTATTCAAAAGTTGGGAATTATTTGGGTTAGTGTGAGTAAGAAATAACTGTCTCATCTTGGAACTCACAATGAAAAAGGAAATGCCCAGTTTGAATAATTTTTCTAGTACCCCATTGCCAATTTACGGTGGTTTTGTAGGTAAGACAATGACCAGGTATCTATAAATACAGAATAGCTGCAAATCCCACAGTTCTAGAAATATGATATTTAGAAAAGTAATACCTACTACATTCAGCAGGAACATTCAACTACACATATAAATAATATACCATTCTAATTGTCTCAGATTTACTGGATGTATGATTTTTGCCCTGTTCTCATTTGTGGCTTGTATTGGGAATTTACCTCTACTTTTCCTTGGAACAATTTTCATATTTTATCCTTATTATCTGATGGTTACTTTGTTTCGCTGAGCAGGGCAAAACATTTGAAAGGGCTGGAGATTTGAAGCCTATACCAGACTCCTTTCTTGATTTGGCATGTTCATTTTATCAGGGAATTGAAGAATTCATGAGAGAATGGCTTCCCTGAGACTGGAAAGACATTGTGAGTGGTGAATTCCATGCAAGAAGGTGAGGATGAGGTCAGGGTTAGAAATATGTAAAGATGCATTAGAAATGGATAATCATTGCACCAGAGACTCATAATTGCTCATCACTTCATTGGATTCTAATATGACTATGTTAGCCTTCTTAACTGTTCCAAAATAATTATCTCCCTTCAAAAGAAAGTGCTCGCTTTTAATATTGCCCCCTTTTGATTAAACACGTGAAATCACTCCCTGAAATAGCAAGTATAGTAGGAAGTTAGGTGATCTGAATGGAAATTTCACTTCCTAAATGGGAAATAAGCCTCAAAATTTTGGAACATGCAGCTACTGAAAACCTAGGGGGCGCCTGGGTGGTTCAGCCAGTTAAATATCTGACTCTTGATTTCAGCTCAGATCATGATCTCAGGGTTATAAGATCAAGCACTGCATGGGCTCTGTGCTCAGTGGGGAGACTGCTTGAGATCTCTCTCTACCTCTCTGCCCCTTTCCTCCTCCTCTCTCTCTCTCTAAAAACAAACATACAAACAAAAAAACAACCCTAAGATATACACACCAGTCATATTGTGTGAATTCAGAGGCCCCAGGAAGGCTTCATACCTCAGGTGATTCTCACATACACTTCTTGATATTCAAAATTGTGCCTATTTTGTTCCATTCTGTCGTCATGAAAATGCTCCCACTCCATAAGTGGTCAGACTCAGTTACTGGTCTTTTTTGTTTGTTGGTTTATTTTGTATAGAAGTACTTGTATTCATTTCGTAATAAAAATAAATACATTTTTACTTTTATTTTTTCTCTGTACTCCCTCCTACCTTCCCAGTGAATTTGCTATCTCCTACACAGGCTGCATAAAATGGATGGAGTAGTAAGTAGATTCTTTCATGACAACGCAGAAAAGATAAGCTTCTCTTAAGCTTCTCCTTTGCCAGCTTGTTCATAAAAACCCCATCAACACACTAAAATTAAAAAATGGTGGGGTTGTTTCCATCACTCCCCACATTAGCATGGGAAACAAATGATTCCATCAAGAGGATAATGCTCATTTATTTTGAGCATATGCTCATCAATGACACACAAATTCACACAAAAAAAATGCTATCAGAAAATACTAAGTAGCCCAAACCATCACACACACACACACACACTTCTGGATGTAGCAGGTGGTTGAAAAGCATTGGTTCTACTAAAATAAAATCTAAATTAGTAACAATACCCTAGCCTACATGGCTCTAATGATCTTCTTCCTGCCTACAACTCTAATTTTTATCACCTTGATCCCTCAGTATGTTAACTGTCATACCAGTTTTTTCCTATCCCTGAAATGCTCAGCCTGCTTCAGAGCCTTTGACCTTGACCTGGAATTCTCTTGTCACGGATCTTCACATGGCTAATTCTTCGTCACTTATACCTAAGCTCAAAGTCTTAACCAATTTAAGTTAACCCTTACTCCAGCCACTCTAAATCCCATAATTTTATTTTACTATCTTCATACGGCTTATCATACCTTGGAGCTTTATTTGTTAATTTGCTTTTTTTATTCGGGGATGCCTGGGTGGCTCAGTGGTTGAGCGTCTGCCTTCGGCTCAGGGTGTGATCCCTGGTCCAGGGATCGAGTCTCACATCAGACTCCCTGTGAGGAGCCTGCCTATGTCTCTGCCCCTCTCTCTGTGTCTCTCATGAATAAATAAATAAAATTTTTTTTAAGAATTTGCTTTTTTTATTCATTTTTTCCACTCTACCATAGCTGTGTGAAAGGGGAAAAATATACCATGTCTATCATATCCTCAGTCCATATGATACCAAGAATATAGGTGGTACACAAAAAATTATTTGTCAAATATAATAATGTGTAATTCAGTAGTAAAGTAAATAATCATAGTGCATGCAAAGATACCTAGTATCTTGAAGAGGAAAGGAAGAAAGGTTAACACGTACTAAGCACCTACTAAAGCTAAGGTATCATCCTTAAATTATCCCACTTAACTCTATCATATAATAAGGATTTCACAGCACTAATAGCCAAGATGGATCTGAACCCATGTCTATCTTATAACAAAGAAGTGTCATTTACCATTATGCACAAATGTTGAAAGAGACCCAGCATATGTAAAATGAGGGACTCAAAGACAAATTTACCTAACACTTTTCTCTTTGGCCACCAGAAATGATTATCTGCGGCTGATTACTCCATGAGATTTATATCCTTTAGACTTTTGTTAGCAGTGGGAGAAATCTCCACTTAAATCTGCTTGAGAAAAATATACAAAATAAGATAAATAAATGTATCAGCCCACAAAATTGAACAGATTGGAGGGATGGCTTTAAAAGAGGCTTGACCTAGTGCTCATATTATGTCAGTAGCAGCCAGTTTTTTCTTCTTGATTTCCACACTCTACTTCCTTGGTGTTAACATGGCAGGTGGGTAGTTCTGGCAGCACCAGACATTATGTATTCTCTTTCATGTCAGTGGGAAGAAGGAAGTTTGTTCCCCAGAAGGCAAGGCTGCTGCTAGCCCATATGGCACATTTGTACAAATTAGAAAAAGGGTACCCCTTTCTTGAGGAAATTTCCCAAGTTGGTGTATGATTTATCAATCATTATCAGAACATATATGAGACACTCTAGAAAACAATGCAAATTATATAAAATAATTGCAAAAATAATTGCAAAAATAATTTAATAATAGAAAGGTACTTTTTTTATCACAAAAATTGAGAATGCAAAGGCACTGTGATACATTAATTGGTAGAAAACAATTACATGTCTTCCTTTCAAAAGAACAGATAGTTTCAAAGATGATCTGCGCCAACAACAAAAAAAAACATGACTTCACCGTCTTTGTGGTGAAGGTGGAGACTGCAAGTAGTTTTCATTTTAATTTTGAGACACCCAGTTCTTGACTAAAGACCAGTACTAAGTTAAATGATCTTATAAGTTTTAAAATGAAAGCCTATGGAAATATTTCTGGTGAATTACTACCATGAGTATCTTGGTACTACAACAAGAGTCATTCTGAATGTTAGAAACCTATGTGTAAGTTTAGCTCCTCATCCTCCGATGTCCCCTCAGTATCATATGCCTTACTATGTTCCTCAGCCAATTTCAAGTTTATATTTTACACTCTTGGAATAGTTCTTGTTCACATTGCAATTTTTCAAATTACGTCTCAACTAGCAGTCTCATAAATGATTATAAACTTGTATTTTAAGGCTGATTATGTTAATGTAAAATACAGTGTAAAAAGAACTGTATTTTAAAATTTAGTTCTGGATCACAGAAAGTGAACAAGAATGGTTTTCATATTTGAAATTAGTCTAATATCTTCTATGCTGGACAACTCTGTTAATGCTAAAATATTTTATATTTATGTATCTTTAATTGTATATATTTTTAAAACATCACTTCATTTTTCCTCAAATATTGTATTTCTTTTAGGACTTTCAAGTGCTTTATGCTGAATTTTGGTTGCTTATCATGTTGCTTATAATATTAACTTTGTTTATAACATCATACCAAATTAATACTAGTCAAATACATTTGAAAGTAAATAGTTTGGGGATTATTGTATTGTTTTGCATTCCAGAATATGTCTACTTTTTAAGCTCCTTGCTTAGAATTGCAAATTATTTTTGATTATGCTGGATTGGCTGAGTCTCTCAATTCTCCGACTTGCTTATCTTTCACCAGTCAAAGCATAAGGATCTATGTATACCCTCTCAAAATAACAGTCTTTACTTTGACTTGCTGGAAAATTGTCCTAATAGGCTGCTTCTCTTAGAACAAAACATCTTGGCACCATCTTCCCTCAATATTGTTAAAATAAATATATAAATCATCTATGCTGAAGTTAACAAAGTTATAAAAGAAGAAACGAAATGTCACAATAAAGAAGGTGTATCTATATGAATGGTGGCCCCTCAGATCTAATGTCCTTCCTTAGGGTACAACCTAGATGACTGTATCTAACCATCTTGGAAAGAGTTGGGATATAGGGGAGCAGTACTCACTCTATTTGACCCTAATAGCCAGGCTTAGGTTATCACTCCACACGTGTGCCTGGTGCACAGACTGTTCTGGTGGCTGGTACATGGATTATTCTGAAGTGCTTTGCTTTTATTCTTAGGGACTAGGTTTAAAATCATTCTTAGTGGAAGCCCATAGGCTAGGGGTGGAGGGATGGTTTTGCTCTGAGAAATGGCATGAGCATCAGCCTGCAGAAATAACAAATGTGCTTTGCATGTTTGACTGCAAAAATAAGTAGAAATGTAAAAGGAATCCATTTTTCAACATTAAGCAAACCCACAATTTCTACTCCATTATAAATGAGTATCCCTGAATAGGATTAAAATGACTGCAGTCCTTCTTGTCTACTTTTGTAGGCTTTAGAGTCCTGTTCAGTTTGGTATTTGATGGTTGCTTTTCTTGTGATAGCCCATGAACTATCTTTTTGGAAAAACTGCCCTGCATATTGAACACCTGGTCCAATTAAATAGTGATAGTTGACATGTGGGTAAGTAGGCAAGTGTACACTTCTTTATAAAATTCAAATAGGAACACCTGTTCCTGTTCATAGCGGAGCTGATCATATGTTCAGAGCTAAGCTTTATTTGGATACTTCTCCACAAAGGAAATTAATATCTGCCTTTTGCAGCCGAGGTACAGCAAAGTCACACTGCTGACACATAATCCTTCCTGTCAGTTCTCTAGTTCCCTATGCTCTGATTCTCCTGCTATTAATGTCCCACAAATTGGTGTCTACAAATAATTCTTCCTCCATCAAAACCACATATCATGGGACAAAATTAAAACGATTGACAAATTCTTCTTTTGATGAGATTGATTCTTGGAGGACAGAGCATTACTCTTCAGTCTGCATGAGTGTGGGCCTATACGTGCACACACACGCACACTCACACACATGCGTACACACACACACAGTCACACACATGCACATGCACACACGCACACACACAAATGGCCACAAAATGTGCTAGAGGCATTTTTCTGCTGGTATCAGTACTTCATTTGTGAATTCATTTAGCAAGCACTTTTATATTCCAAATCTTAAAAGTTCTTTTTAAATGCATGACCTATAATGAGAGAAGCGCAGCCTGACCCCTTCAGGTTAATGAAACGGAGGAAGCCCCAGCACAGAAACGATCCCAGTAATACATGAAGGAGTACTCAGGTCCACAATTTGGAAGAGTTGGCTAAAACTCGACTTACTCTGGTTATTTTTGGTTCTCAGGAAAGTTATATAGATAGTGATTGTATTAGTGCCATATATATAATATATATAATATATATTATATATAATATTATATAATATATATTAGTGCCATATATATGTGTGTATATATATATATCTTCTTTATTTATAGGATTTCAGTAAATAAGACACCATGGAATGTTCCTCCCTGGATATCATGAAAACTAGATTTTGCAACTATTTTTCTCAAATGGGTTAGTTCCACTCTTCCTGGAGGAAGAAATGGCTAACCGACATGTCCTTAATCAGTTCCACTGAGCGATTAGATTTTATGATTTCTGATTAGAAAGTGATAGGAGAGTTGTAGAATTACAGAATTAAGTCAATTCCACACAAAAGTGTCAGAAACAAGTTAAATGCTTACCAGACTGGTGGACACATCTTAATTCTGTCATGTTCAGTTGTTGCCATGGAAGACCATGGAGCTGCGAATGGTATAACTGGGCCATCCTATTCCACTGAGCTGTGCATGGAAGGGGCATGAGCTTTGCGAGGACAGGAAACTTGATTTTCCCCCAGAGCCCTTTGGAATTGAGTTAATGATGACTTCTTGCGTCTTAAAACCCTAGTGATTTCTCTCTGAAGATGCATTACTCAATTCACTTTATTCTTCTTATGCCATATGGGCACAGCTCTAAAAATCAAAAATTTCCTGAAACTTCCTTAAATAGTTTTACATACAAACTTTCAACTATCCTAGAATCTGACAAATCAAATCATTTTAATGAACCACAGCAAACAGCTCATGTTGAAACAGCTGTAAGCACAATATGCAAATCGTGTTTACTGGTAGCTTATGCTCCAGAGAAATAATCTTTATATGACTGCTTTATTATTTACAGTAGTTTCGAAATTTAATTTTTGTCAACATTGACAGATGCCATCCGTGTTAATACTTGGACTGCTATATATGGAAAAGGCTAAACATATGCGGAGATCTCATGTTTGTGAGCTGATAATGTGGTTGACAAATGGGTTTAACAATATCCAGTCATTTCTGAGCGGTCCACGAAATTCACCTGAGGTCTGCAGGAACAGTGAGGAAGAAGGTCAGAGGAATATGAATGAAGAAGGAAGAAAGCAGTGGCTCTGGAGAGCAGAGCATATAATGAAAGCATGACAGAGGATGAGTAATTATATTTCAGAGCCAGATAATTCCCAGAGAATATGTGTGTATGATAAAAAGAAGTTTCTAACCTTTCCAGTTGTAATTAAATGAGGGATTCACTCATCTAAGCTGAGTAAAGACTATTTTGTGCCATCACCAGGCTAATGCACATATTGAAATGATGTGTTTTAAATATGCATTTTACTGCTTGGCTTGTAGAGTTGACAAAACCGAACAATACCTTGGGGGTCAGGAGGAGGCTCAAACCTCACTAAATAGTTAAATAAATTACAGAGGCCTGGAAAATTCCCCTGCCCTGGACTAACTCAGAATTTACCCTCTAGTGGAAAGGGAACAGAACTAATTCTTTACCAGTACTGTTTCATGTTGCTTTAGATTTAAATCTCTGGCTGATTAATGTGTTTATAATGTTTGCGTTTTTCATAATGTTCTCCTTTGAGGTTGCTAACTTGCAGTGGCCTGGTCTTTTCTCTCTACTCCTGCTGGCATTTTCTTTCAGACAAGGCAAAATATCAGGTACAGAAAACATTGAAAAGCCTTATAGTTTTGGTGAGGTGATTAGAGTACAACTAAATTAATTCAATTCCCATTTTTTTTTTCCAACGAATTATTTACTGCCTATTGTACATGCCTGATGCTCCCCTAGGCACTGGGTGGAGTCCATGCCTACAAGTGTCTGGCACATAGTAGGTCTCAGTAAATACATGTAGAATGAACCCAGGAAGTAAAACTATAGGCCAGTCGGTTAAGCATCTGCTTTCAGCTCAGATCATGATCCCAGGGTCCTGGGATTGAGTCTCACATCAGGCTCCTTGCTCAGCAGGAAGCCTGCTTCTCTCTCTCTCTGCCGCTCCCCCTGCTTGTGTGCTCACATTCCCTCTCTCTCTCTCTCTCTCTCTGTGTCAAGTAAATAAATAAAATCTTTAAAAAAAGATTCTTAGGTAATCTGGTCTAAGCAGGCTTATTTACCTAAGAATTCATTGAATTTAAGCCTTTGAATGATGCCCTCTTCCATAAAGATGCACCATGTAATGTACCCACTAATAGAAGGCATGGATCACAGTATTTAAATTCATAGGTAGAAAATAGAATTCACAACATGAATAAATGTCCACTTGTTAAAGGAATTACTCTAATGCAAATTTCTCAGCAGAGAGCATTTTATTTGAAGACCTCTCCTCCCCCTCCCCCTCTTCCCTCCCTACTTATGCACATTCAGTAAACATTTATTTTGAGGTGTCTTGGGTCCCATTAGGCCAGCTGAAACTGAAGTTTAGGTTCACTTTAAGGACATATGAGAGATAAGTTATAAAAAGATTTAATCCCACAAAGAGATTTGATCCTTGGGTATTGCTTCTACGCTAGTAGAATCCATTTCAACATGCGTGGTTTTTAAAGCTAGAAGTTGAGCTAACTTAACAAAAGTGGCGACAGTCACAACCAGCAACAGCATAAGTGAGATAACTGTAAATCTCTAGAGCAGAAATTTTCAGCCGGTGTTTGTTTTGCCCTCTCCCCCAGGGGACATTTGAAAATGTCTGGAGACATGATTGTCACGACCAAAGGGAGATACTGTTGCATCTAGTGGGTAGAGGCGAGAGATGCTTTGAAGCTTCCGGTATTACAAAGGACAGCCATCTCTTCAACACATCACCTGGCCCCAAATGTGAATTCTCTGAAGTTGAGAAGTCCTGACCTGGCTGCTCCATCCAAAGCATCAAGGAGGGTGGGTGGCTTATAAAAAAGTGGTCATTTTGTCTAATATTATCACATAGATACGCACTAGCAATGTCTGTCACTGTTACAAGTAAGGATTTTGATGAAGCTAAACTCATTCTGGGCTTTGTCCCTCAGGTAAAATCATTTTTTTTCACATTCCCATCTCAAAATTAATTCATCATCCTTGAAATAGAGAAGTATCTTTTTTTCTTTATAGTTCAGAAGAGACGTTTCCATATGAGAAGGATTAAATCCTTCATTCTAGTTTAGTATTCCTAAGATGGAAGGAACCAGCTAAGCCATGGTTTGGATCTAATTTATCCTACTGAGCTATTTAAAGTCTTCATTATCATAAAAATAATTGGTATTTTCATAGTAACATTAGAATGGTTGTTAGCTTTGATAAAGCAAGTAATGAGAATACTACTAGAGCAGAGTTTCTTCAAAAATAATGATTTCACCTGAATTTCACCTGAATACCTCATGTCCATTTTGACAAAATATATATATCTTATATATGTTATCAAAAGAAAATATAATATATATTTTACATATATATACATATGTAAAAAAAAAGAAAACCCAAATCCTTCGGTGCTTACAATTCAACCATCAGTTTTGCTGTTTGGGTTGGGGATGGAGGGAAATAATTAATCAAGCTCTTTCTCTTCTTCTTCATATTCCACATCAGTTGAGAGATAATATAAGAGATTTAACTGAAGAATATAATAACACGTTAGCTTTATTAATGATAAAGCCAGGTTGGGAACAAGGCTTAGATAAGTGGCCACCATCTGGCTTCTATTTTTCCCTGTGTGTTGAATGCACCCGCTGTGTGGGCCTGGGGCTTTCTGCCCTCACATCCCCCTTCACCCTTGCCTGGCTCTACTATGTGCAGTGAGGCTGGCTATTGCTGGCTGCATGTCCTTGGCCCCTGTGCCAGCTGGATTCAGACGGTGGGAGTGTTGATGGGGAGTTGGAAGGGATTAGGAAAGGAGAAACAAGTATTTCTCCCCCTTTGCCTCTGCAATGTCCTCGGTCTCCTCCGTGGTTCCATATCCTGCCAAAGAGACTGCCATGGATCCACATATCACTGAGAAACTCTGGGAATTAAATCCTAATAAATGTACCTCCTTCTGAGCTGGGACCACAGGTGGCTCTCTGATACTGCCAAGCCCTATCTCCTCTTTGGCTCCTCACCATTTCTCTCACTTCTTGTATGCAGTTTTCTGACAAAGCCATTTCCAAAGACTCTCACAGTTGGGCTCACTTAGAACTCCATGCTTATCTCCCACCCAGAACTCAAGATTGGACCCCAAGGCAGGAAACTGAGGAGAGAAAGTACATACCCTAAAAGTAGGTTCTTGCCTGGTGGGAACTGCAAGTGTTCCTGCTCAGTTTCTTCCTCCAGGCTCTCTGGTCAGATAAGAACCTCTTTCCCACAGAGACAGAGAAGGTACTCAGAAGGAGCTGAAGAAGGTCTACTCCATTTATCTCCCCCTGGAGAATGGAACAGAGGTCTCCAAGTTTGTTCTACACTGGGGACAATACAGATCAGAGTCACAAGAATGGGCTTCAAAACCTGTCTGGGTTCAAGCTTCTGACCTGCCTCTTGCTGCCTGTTTGATGCAGGGAAGCCAATTAATCTCTTTACTTGGTGTCTGCATATAAAAGGAGATAAGGGCTACTTCATAGGATTATCCTGAACCCTATTTTGTCTAATACACAGAAGTTATTAGAACATTTGTTGGCACATGGAAAACCCCTTACACAATTGGCTACTAGTACTATCCCTCTTGGTCTGCCCATGAAATGGAGATACAAAGAGCCCCTACTTTATAGGTTAGTTGTAAGATTTAATGGGATTAATGCATGTGCCTGGCCCATAATGAATGTTTAGTAACTTTACTATTGTTATCTCATTTGGGGGTGTCTTTAATCAATATTCCCCTTGGTGGTGGAGCGAAAAAAGAGGGAAGTAAAAGTATGTTAGTAAATTAAACATTTGAATATATAAGAACCAAATCCTGAAGATGTTTCTTTTTACTTGTTTTACTCGAAAGGTAAGAATAAACCTCAAATTTGTATGAGACTTAGGTAAGACTGGCATGTAAAAATAAAGATTGCAATTTTAAAAATGCTAGGGATTTTCAGGAAGCTGCATGCTCTCTAAATATTTGAGTAATAGGAAGCCATTGTTGCTTTTAATTATCTATCATGTCCTGCCTGCCTACCAGGGCCATTCCTTCCCAGAGCCTCCCCTCCTCTGACCTCTCCTCTCCCCCACCCCACCTGTATTTATTCATCCCCATAACCTCCTCCCACCTGGCTTTCTATGTTTATAACCTCTGTCAGCCCACTCCACAATCCATCTGGACTTAGAAGCCATAAAAACCACAGGGAGACATTGTCTACCATTTTAAAGGGAATAGCCAACTGCAACTCCAGGGTTTTCTGCAGGACCCTAAATATGAACAATCACTTTCTTCTCTCTGTGGCTAATGTCATTCATAACAGACATATTTCCATCCTAAAATAAATTCCCATGCATTTCAACTATATCCGTTCCTGAAGGCAGAGAGATCTTTTTCCACAGCCCTGTGTACAATTGTTCCAGAACCTCACAGAGTACTTTAGAAATACAAAGGACCTTTACTAATTATTCCTATGGACAGAGGAGGCTACTTTTCTAATTTCATGCACCTGGTGCCAATATGCCAAAATCACCTACATAAGGGAAATTTTTCTGTGATTTTGTATTATAGCAAAGTTTATGGAATGCGTTCATGTTTTGCTTCACACACTATAATTGTTATAATGTAAAAATAGTAGTTTAACATACTAATTGAATTACTTAAAGGTTAATCTTTAAGTAAAATTAATACTTCAGTAATATGTGCTGAGTTTGTGTCCTTCCTCTTCCTCTCAGTGCTGTCATATATTCTTAGACACACACATTATTCAAGAAACCCAGAGAATCCTTATTAATTTCCACAATCCTAAGACATCAGTGTAATTGTCTCTAGTTTATTCAGATCCACAGGCTTGGAGCAGTGTTACAGCTTCCCCAGTCAGGTTTATATAGAGACTAAGTTCAGACAAGAGTTAAGTGAGTTAGGTTAAGTCTAAGTTTCTGCCATTACATCACACAGCTTCACTGCTTCTAGGACAATCAGGGCCAGTTGGGCTCTAGGATCATAAACATCATCTCTGCAAAGTGGTGCCATTGCTTATCTTAAAAGATGTTTTGAAAAATAAATAGCACATCAAATCCTCACTTAATTTTGCCAAGCATTGTCTCATCTTCGACACTGGCCTCCGTGTGACCAGGGCTGTCTGTTCTGTCCGGGATCCAGGTGAACTAACTGTATGTTGGGGAGAGGCACTACCTCCTTCAGATGAAGGAAATTAGGATTTATGCAGCCACCTGTATAATGTCATAGCTGCCACCTGCAGACCTACCCAGCTGTGCAAAATTCACTGAAATGAATAGATTAAGTGGCCAGAACTTGGAAAACGCCTGAAGATTCAGGAAATAGGAGCCAACACAACTGCAAAGAGAAACTGGGGAGAGCTAGAAGTCAAACCAAACAAAATCAAATGTTGAGTTTTATAAAGAAAGGAAGTGAGAAAGTCTGAGTTAACCACAGGTCAGTAGTTGACAATTTTCTGGGCCAAAATTTATTGAACTGCCCATCTTTGTATGTGTAAATAGGTAATTGGGGCCATCAAAATGATCATTTTTAGGGCACCTGGGTAGCTCAGTGGTTTAGTGTCTGCTTTTGGCTCAGGTAGTGATACCGGGGTCCTGGGATCGAGTTCCGCATGGGGCTTTCTGCAGAGAGCCTGCTTCTCCCTCTGCCTATATTTCTGCCTCTCTCTTTGTGTCTCTCATGAATAAATAAATAAAATCTTTTAAAAAATTATCATTTTTCAAGGCTGCAATGCCCATAGTTATCTTAACTTGAAAGGGGAAGAAATGTCAACCGTCAGAAAATGAAGGTGAGCCAAGAGATACAGTGTGCTTATTCCTTTAGCCTGGGAGAAGATTTGGAATTCATTTCTTGAGAAATGATTCTCAGAAGCAGCATGACATAAGGCATTGTTTACCAAATGCCAGCCCTTGGTGGATTTACTATGAAGCAAATGAAACTTTAGCTTTGGAACCCTCCACAGGCGCTGAACCCTATATTGTGTTTGGAGTGGGATGGGGAAGGCAGATTGCAATCACAAGTAATTTCTGTCAAAGCATCTCTGATAAAGCCTCTAAAGGGATAGCAGAAGAAGGGCACCTACATCTCTTAGGTCTCCAGGGATTCTTCTATTTCTTTTCTCGTTCTCGGTAGACAACAGCTTGTCTGCCTAATTTTTTGTTTTTCTTACCTCCAAGTTGTATAAGCTTTCAGCTCCCCAAAACTTAGATCTCTTCCTGGTAGTGCTGGTCCATGACAAAGGTGTTGCTAGACAGGGATCCCTGGGTGGCTCAGCAGTTTTAGTGCCTGCCTTTGGCCCAGGGCGTGATCCTGGAGTCCCAGGATCGAGTCCCACATCAGGCTCCCTGCATGGAGCCTGCTTCTCTCTCTGCCTGTGTCTTTGCCTCTCTCTCTCTCTCTCTCTCTGTGTCTCTCATGAATAAATAAAATCTTTAAAAAAGAAAGAAAGAGAAAGGTGTTGCTAGCCAAAACAGGAAAAAATATAATGTAGAGAATTTTCATAAAGCCAAACTAATTCTATTAATCATTCTTTTGTGAGGTGTTTTGTTTTTGTTTTTTGTTTGTTTGTTTGTTTGTTTTTCATGCAGGGAGAGGGAGAAAGTATTTTCTTATGACGTTTTGCTGATAAAGGCACCTTGTTTTGGGAATTTTGGCCATAGAGAGTAAATGGTCATTTTTTTTTAACTACCTTCAGGTAATAAAAATATATATATATTTGAAAATTCTATGTCTGTACAGCCCAAGGGTGTTAAAGAATATCAGGAACACAACAAGAATACCAGGAACAGCCACAAGACAATAAAAGCAGGGCTGTTTACTGGGAATGGCCCATGATCAAGAAGTGTAGGGAGCTGTAGCAAAACTGTGAGGAAGGGCTTGGCATTAGATTTGGCTTGTTAGGTATTCGTGGGAAGCTTCATTGGTTTTGCTGTGGAGGGGGTGCTTTCAGAAAACGGGAACATTTCTGTGATTGGGTATCATGACAACTCTTGTAGGTAGGTGGGAGGAACAAAGTGGAGCTAAAGCAGTAATTAGTAAAGAAAGGGAAGTCACTATAAGGCAAAGGGGAGGTTTGGTTATTTGTTGTGGCTTGGCTCATGTTCTTGATTTTTTTCTGTTCTCAGATATGATGAGAAAATGATCTTTTTTTCTTACTCTTCATCACAGTCACAGAGTAGCCTTATCTGATGTTGGTTGGTGTTCTGAGAAATTGTTTGTATTTAACAGGAAAATACCATGGCCTCACTGTTAGAGCCAGGTCTGCTCCATGCTGACACTAGTATACCAGTCAGGGTGTTCATCTGTGTCTACCTTTCCCAATCTCTCTGTCTCATTTCTCAATATCACAACTGTTCATGAAATCTGAGTTTGCGAACCATTGCAACAGATAGAAGACTGGTCTTGAAAAACATGGGCTTGAGTTTCTAGATGTGTGACCCTAGAAAAATAATGGCACTAAGCACATCAGTGTCATGAGTTATAAAAGGAAGGTGGACTTAAATATACATTATTCAATATCAGGTCCCCTGGTTAACAGTGTGGGAGGGGAGCCACATGGTTTAGTTTGAATCTTGACCCCCACATATTATGTGACCTTTTGGGATACTCAATTGCTTCCTCATCTCTAAACTGATGAAGATATTAGTATCTATTTCTAAGGATTGTTTTGATAATTTCAGCAACATATGTGAAGATTTAGAGCAGTGCCCAGCACTGAATAAGTGCTCAGTATTTATATCTACCATATGATGGTGATGAGAAAGACCACTCTCATTGTGAACCTGTAATGTTCCAGATGCTGAGTCGGGCATGCTAGTGAATTCCTCACTGGGAGCTACAATGGCAATGAGCTTTGAGATGAACCAGTTGAGGTTTTAAGATCTCTTGTTATATTAATCACATGTAGTATTTGACTTTTATTGCCTTCTCCATCACTTTGTCTGCTTCTCATAATTCTGTGAAGATCCTAAAGTTGGGTAAGTCATCTGAGCCTTAAGAGGCTAAATAATGTGCCCAATGACACATACCTTGATGGTGATGAAGCTATCTTGAACACAGATCCCAAACTCTCAACCACTCCTCTGTCATCGTGGTACTGTAACAGACACAAACAATTGATTATGGAGCAGTAGATATAATGATTTTTTTTGGTCTTAGCTGTTGAAGGGGATCATTTCAGATAGACTTAGGACAAGTTAAAGTGTTGAGAATCCAAGAAGATGGCTATTCCTAAATATGTATATTTATATACCATATAAATATATATATATGAAGGGCCTAGCAGAGTTTACTGAACTTTCAAATCCCAAATGCTGTTTTCCTGAAGCTCCTTTTTTGTTTTTGTTTTTTTCTTCAAATTTTTACAAGACCAAAAAGGAGCTGAAGTTTCCAGGCTGGTAAAGAATATTGAGTTTCCTATTTGCTGATGAAAAGTGCTGAATAAAACCAACTTATGCAGTATCCCTTGTATCACATGTTTGGATAAGCATCTGCCATTGTTTTCAGTGAGTTTTGACTGTTGCAACCTTTGGCTTATGTCACTGACACTGATCTTGAGAAATTAAACCTGGGAAAGGGAAGGGATTGTAACAGAATAGAATAAGAACCATTGGGAAATTGTTGGGTTCACTAATCATATCTGTAACATGTATTTCCCATTTGAATAATCCATTTATTCACATCAGTCTTGGGTATGATTACCTGATTATTTGCATTCACCACATCCTTGCTGCTGCCCTGAATAACCCTCCTCTATCTGTGCTGCCTTTAGCTAACTGCCCCCTCTACATGGCCAGTGGATCATGAGAATCTGATATTTGAAAAGATATATAAACTCTCACCATGAAGAATAAAAGAGTAATCATGGCAAAATGAAAGCAAATTAGAATTTAAACAGCTGTTATTACGGGATAGAACAATTCAGAGGTATTTACATATGGTCTCATTTAATCCAGCTTTGGGAAGGAGGAATTAACATCTTTGAAAAGATAAAGAAATGGGACTGAGAGGTGTTATGTGACAAACCCTAAACTGTAAAACAAAGTTGGGACATCTTACTTCAAATACAGGTGTCCATCTTCTGGACACTATGTTGCCAAAACTGCTACCTTTTCCAAGGGTATTTGGATACAAACAGGGAAACTATTTTAGGAATTTTAGGCCTTAAACTTAGAGTTTCAATAAGAATAAATTTTACAAAAACTTGAAATTAAAATGGATGTACAATCAAGGAGAGGCAATTTGAGTTAAGTATTGGCTATGATACTAAACCAACTTGAGTTCAAGTACTGGCTTCACCACTAATTAGCTGCATGAAATCTGGCCAAAGTATTTAACATCACTAAACTTTAATTCTCTTATTAGTAAAATTGGTATACCTACACTAACTTGATAAGTTTATTGAGAAAATATGAAATGGGTTAATTCTTTTTTTAAAATATTTTTTTTCTTTATTTATTTATGATAGTCACACAGAGAGAGAGAGAGAGGCAGAGACACAGGCAGAGGGAGAAGCAGGCTCCATGCACCGGGAGCCCGACGTGGGATTCGATCCCGGGTCTCCAGGATCGCGCCCTGGGCCAAAGGCAGGCGCCAAACCACTGCGCCACCCAGGGATCCCGAAATGGGTTAATTCTTATAAATCCTTGGCACAGTGCTAGGCCCAAAAGAAGTAGTCATAAAAGGGTACTTTTGTGTTAGGGTGTTGCTTTGTCTAAAGGTCAGTGTCATTTCTTTGTATTTAACTAAAATGTGTGAAAATCTTCAGCTTCTCATTAATGATAGGACTTTTCATTGAAGAAATATTTTTAAATGGATGATATCATTCAAAGCAAGATGTAGGGTTGCGTTACTTCATCATCAGTCTCCATCAGGAGAAATACATGGACCAAGGCAATCTACAATCTAGACATCCTCCAAATTCTTGAGAAGTAGTACTATAATTTTTATAATATGAGGAAAGTTTTGAATGGAGACATCTGGATATTGAAACAACAAATTGATTACTGGGTATTAACTCTTAAAATATGGTGTCTTCAAGGGCAGTTACTTAATATAGGTTATCAGCCTGTGAATCTGTTGTTATAAAAAGATACTCCCCTTTGCTGCTGCCTAGGATTACATTTTCCTCATCTGGCTCAACTGGAGAAGTATCCTCAACTTCTCTATTTTATACATGTCTAGTTTTCATGAATCAGCTTGTTGGTGATCAACAGAGATTTTGTGCTGCTCTCACAAATGCATTCCCCAGTGTCTGTCCAGGGCTGTGTAGAGTGTTGAAATTACCAATTTCATAAAATTGCTTTTGATGTTGGGTAAGATGCTATTTTTATTGAACATGGCAATTGCCGCCCCAGTTTCAGAAGGATAGTCTCTTCTTCTTGATGATCCTATTTAGTTTCAGATTTGTGTTTGGGGAAAGTAGTTATTACCCAGCTTTGAAGCCCCTTGAGCTGAAATTGCTGGGGATAGTGTCTGCTGGGCCAGGAAGCTAGTCTAAGCATTTCAGCTATTTCCTGCGAGGTATTAACAAGACCATGTGGTCGTCCCACAAACATTTCAACTTCTGTGGATTATCACAAATTGTTCAGGGCATTTTCCAGGAACTTGTATAAACCAGAAGGCTTATATGGGGCATGGATACATTACCCAGTTTTTATTGTGTACTTTACTTTGGAATTCACTCTGTCTGAACATCAACACACAGATTACACTGATTCTTGTACACTCTTTATTTCTTCATTTCAGAAAATAAGCTCTTTATATATAATGAATGTGTACTTAGCATTACAGCTCCAAAGAGGAGAGAAATTGAACTAGAAATCAGAGCTTAATGGTAGGGAACAGTGGCATGGAAGTGAAGAAGAGAGAGTTACTGGTAAACAAAGAGGGGAGACTGAATGTAATGAAATAGAAACCATATAAGAAGGCAAGCATGGAATGGTAGGTTGGTCCCAAGCTATGTGAAACATAGGGAAAAAATAATGTCATGATGTGCTTAAGTACTCTGATGCTATGTCTTTTCATCATGTCTCCCAAACCACCTTGGAGAAGTAGAACATCATCTTGTGGCCATTCTTTTTTTTAAGGACTTTTTATATTTTATTTGAGAGAGAGTGGGAGGGAGAGGGAGAGAAAATCTGAAGCAGACTCCATGCTGAGCTCGGAGCAGGACACGGGGCTCGATCCTGTGACCGTAAGATCATGACCTGAGCTGAAACAAAGAGGCAGACACTTAGCCGACTGTGCCACCCAGGTGCCCCTTGTGGCCACTCTTAATGACTAATCTACTATGTTTGGTGTCTCAGCTTCCAAAGTCTGTCCATCTTGGATTATCTGTGCCAGCACAGCCACTCAAAGTAAGTTCTGTCACAGGATAAATCTGTACTAGGTGCCGATGGTTAATGACACTTTCCAGACTGGTTTTAAAGCTCAGAGGCCATAGTTGTTGACTACCAGAGTCTTTCTGCTTTGCTTGAACAAAACTCCCATGTGGTTACTGATTTGCTTTGGTTTAAATGCCCTCATCTCACATGATGGCCATTGGTTTTCTATAAGCCCCTGGCACACATCTTCAGTACTAACTAGCTGCTGGGAAACTCTTCTATACTTTGGAAGCATTTTATATGTATAAAATGAAAACAGGACAACCAGAGACAGCTTGTGCCAGTATAAGTAACCTCCAACCTACTGTGTTTACGATAATGCTCCATGCAGAGAGATGGAGATATTTCCATGCCCCATAAATTTAGAATACGTAAACAAGTTAATTTACCTAGTCTGTGTTAAATTTCCATTAGTCTTGGCTTCTTAAGTTAAAAGTGACAGGACCCCAATTCAAGCTTGCTTAAGCAAAATAAATAAGTAAATACATGCATATATAAATTCATGTAAATAAAGTATCCATTAGTACCTAATTGCCAATAGAGCTTGATCCAGAGGCTCAAAATGTGTCAATGGATTTTCTCACTCCGTCAGTACCACTTATATGTGTCAGACTAATTCTTTCTTCTTACCACTGGCTTTGTCCTTGTAGTGTGATCAAATGGCTGAAAGAAATTACAGGTTATACCCTTGTTATGAGTCTAGATGCTAGATGTGTTTCATTTTGTTTTGTTTCTGCCAGAGTCCTCATTAAAACAACAACAACAACAACAACAAAAACTGGGGCCTTAGACTCCAGTTCAGTTTTGGTCACCTGTCATTCCTTGAAGTGATAGAGTCCTTGGACTGGCCAAGCTGGGTCAGGTGCTCATTTCTGTGATTGGAGAGTCAGGTCAACCTCACTGCACCACAAAAAATGCATTACGTACTATGCAGAGAATTTTGGTAACCAAGTAAAGAAGGGACTCTGGAAAGAGAAATATGCCAGGCCCCCTCTATGTGTTTTCATTTTGCCTTGAATAAGCCCCATTTTTATTTCAAACGCATGTAACAGTAATGATCACTTATTGAATGCTTATACTGCTTTACATGTGTTATCACATTTAATCCCCAAAGCAACCCTTTGAAATAAGATATGTTATCAATTTACAAAAGAGGAGACTAAAGCTTGGAGAAATTAAGTAAATTGTCCAGGGTCATACAAACAGCAAGTAGTAGAAATGGGATTGAAATCAAGTGTAACTAAGGTAACTAAGTGTAACCTTCTAATCTTGTTTATTTGTTTTATTTAACTTTGGAGAGTTTTTAGCCCTGAGATATTTAACTGAAAGCCAATCTTAATGATCTTAGTCTAAGAGGTTCTGACATTTTCTACTTTCAATAGTTAAATGTCTTTTTCCCTTACCAGATTTAAATCCCTTGGCTATAGAGAATTTCATTCGTGGATGGTTTGTTTTTTTGTTTGTTTGTTTGTTTTATTTTTTGTTTTTTTGGTTGTTTTTTGTTTTTTTGTTTTTTTTTTTTTTTCAGTTTAAAAATGGTTCCATACCCAAAAGAATTGAGAACAGGTATTCAGGGGGCACCTGGGTGGCTCACTCAGTTAGGCATCCACTCTTGGTTTTGGCACAGTTGTGGGATCGAACCCCAAGTCGGGCTCTGCTCTTGGTGTGGAGCTGGTTTCAGATTCTCTCTTCTTCTCCCTCTACAACCTCTCTGCTTACATGTTCTCTCTCTCTCTCTCAAATAAATACAATCTTTAAAAAAAAAAGAAAACGGGTATTCAAGCACTTGTACAGAATGTTCATAGCAGCACTGTTCACAATAGCCAAAAGGTAGAAGAAATCTGAAGGCCCATCAACTGAGGAGTGTATAAACACAATATGGTGTATCTATGCAATGAAACCATAAAATGGTTGAACCATTTTATGGTTCAACCATAAAATGAATGAAGTCCACATGACAAAGGACATACGTTAAAAACATTGTGCTAAGTGAAAGAAGCTAAACACAAAGGCCACAGGTTGTATGATTACATATCTAAAAAACAATCACAACAGGCAAATTCATATAGAAAGCTTAGTGGTTGCCAGGGGCTATAGAGACAAAGGAAAAGAGACTGACTACTTGGGATATGGGGTTTTCTTTTGGGCTGATGAATATGTTCTTGAACTAGATTGTGTTGATGGTTGCACAGCACTGTAAATGTGTGAAATGCCATTAAATTGTGCGCTTTAAAATGGTTGAACTGGTGAATTTTTGCTCCATGAATTTTACCACAAAAAAGTCCAAGCATGCACATAGTAGGTCCTCCAAAAATACTTGTTGAATAAACAAATGAATGGATACCAATGTGATATTAGACCTTTAACAAAATTATGGAGTAACTTGGTCATGAAGACTCTGCTCACATCTTGCAGAGAAATATGCTCTTTTTGATACACTGAAGCCATCTTCTAGGATGCCATTAAGAAATTTATATGGGTAAAACCATTCATATGTGTTTCACCTCTTGATTCTTTAAGTTAGACAGCATATTGAGTATATTTTGATGCAATGTTGATGTGCTATATTTCAGTGACTTCTTTGTTGCATTTGTAGGATTTGTGAGACAGCTTTAGAACATTCTGAGGAAGATCCTTAATCAGAAGGTCATGAATGCAGAATGCTAGCTCTTTCAAATGCATCTATATTGGACAAAATTCCATTGTATATTGTATAAATCAGGATAGACTGACAGTGCTTGTGCATACAGATCACCTGGTGATTTTATAAAAATGCAGCCTCTGATTCAGTAGTTTTGGGTGAAATTCTGTATTTTTAATCTCCCAAGTGATACCAATTCTGCTAGATCATACACTTTGATTTTTGCTATGGGAATAAATTAATTCTGAAATCCCACGGTTTTGACGTTTACGCTATGAAACTTCTATGTCTTACTCATGTTATATATCTGATGAAGTTTTAGTGAGAAACTTAGCTCTATGGAGTCACTCAGGCTCTTCTATCAGAGGAAAATCTGCCATCTTGTAGTTGAACCATCATGGATGGGAAAGGAGAGGGTTGGAAAATTGAACTCCAGCAATTAAGCACTTGGACCTCAAGGTGTCCTGTGTCGCTTTTGATCATAGTTGGTTAGCTAGAACTCATCCCATGCACATGCCGAAGTTCAAGGGAGCAGAGAAATGTAACCTTCTGTGTACTCAGAAGTAAAGCAGAACCATGTATTAGTGAATCTTAGTAACTTGTCATGTTGAGGGACTGTGCATGGGATTTCATCAGGTGAACATACTAGTTATTCACAAGTTTCAGAGGAAATACATTTGCCTTGAGGCTTTAGTTACATGCTTTCTATTTTGGAGTGATTTTTCTTTCTCCTCATAGGATAGGCTGATATAATAATTTTTCTAGACTTGATAGAGTTTTGGAGCCAAAAAGAATTATAGAAGTTATTTCTAATCCTTTTATTTGTAGAAGCATAAAAAAGAAGGGTAATCACTTTTCTTTCCAGAAAAGGAATAGTAAGCCTAGAATTCAGTTGTTCTGGCATATGCTTTGTGAATTTTTTATGGCACCACTGCTCATTTCTTACTCTGATAAATGGCAAGTGATGGATGGGTTATCCAGAGAGCAACTTTTCCAAATCCAGGGGTAGTACACACGATCTTATAAAGCATTTGGTACCTTTTTACAATTTAAAATAGTTGAATTAAAATGGAACTTAGATGCTAAGTAACTAAAATTTCCAGGCCATCCCAGTGGTTTTTAGGCACAATGAGACCAATATTTTTTTAAATTGGAGAATATCCTACAAAATTTAAGGACATATAGTTTTACATACACAAATACAGATAGTGGCACCAAAAGACACATAATCACATTCCAAATTTGGTAGGTCATTGAGTCCACTTACTGTAAGAATTTCCATTAATTCTAAAAATTACAGGATAAATAATAGATGATGTCAGTAATCAGAACAAACACCAGGTTGTCTTTGAATTATTTGCTCAACAAAAAATGCCCTTAGAAAGGAAGAAAGTCACATGATATGTTGCTGGCAACATGGAAGGTTTAGTTCTGGAAAACATCCCATAGTTGCTTTGTCAAGTTTTGATTTGTAACCCTCCTTGGCCATTCCTGAATCCTAGTCCACTGCTTTCAGCATTTGTTGCATGTTCCCCTTTCTCCTTAATATACTAAGTTGGAAAAGCAGTAGGTCATTCAGGAAGGAGAGCTTGCAGCCAGGCAGACCTGGGCTTGAATCCCAGCACCACTCTTTGCCAGCTGTGTGGCCTTAGGTAAAACAGTTTATCTCTCTGATCATTGGTTTTCTAATCTTACAATAAAGAACATAATATCTACTTTGCAGGGTAATTATGAGGATTAGAAACAATATATGTAAAGCATCTAGCAGAAGAAGGTCCAGCTCATTGTATGTATGCTTAAAATGTTGGGTATGATTGTTAGAATGCCATGTGAACTGGGCTCTCAGCCTGAGAGCCTTAGCTCTGACATCCTGCCTTCCAGAACAACACATGTGAGCTCTTGTTCTCATACTTTCAGGATCCTCCAGACAGACCTCCCTGTTACTACTCCTATCTCATGTATTTTTGTCATGCAGAAACCTGGCTTTGCCACAGAAACCTAGGAATTGCTATGTCCCCTTATTTTTTTATGAAAATCCAGAAATATGTTTATGTGAAATTTCCTCCTTTTTGGCAACTACCAAGTAAAACAAATCTATGAGCCAAAGAAAACACATGTTTGGCTCATGGACTACTAGTTTGTGACCTCCTATTAAGTTAATTCAGTATTCTTCGAGGTACAGTCCTCACCATATCTGCTTGCCTATTACCTGGTACAAATGCAGAAAGAAGGAAAGTCCCAGATGTCGATCCAGACCACTGAATTCTATAGACCACTGAGTCAGGATTTGAGTGCTGTGCACAATAGGCTTTATAAAGAAGTTTTCCACACAATTCTGTGCCCTGTAATGTTTGACACCATAGATTAGTTTAACTGCTGCCCTTTGTTAAGTAATTATGAGACAGTATCTGGGAGGCACAAGGACTGGAGATATTGTGGCTTCTGTGAGGAATCACTACCATATGAAGTGATATATGCACCCACCTAAGCTTTACATTCTTTATTATTTATCTATTTTCTCTCTAGCACCTGAAAAAGAACATTAGAGTATGTCTGAGACACTAAGTCCCCAAACAATTTCATTAATTCACTGAAGACCATATGGTTGAATTTTCTAACCACTTAGTGGTTTTCTGTCAAATTAGATTAGCCTGTGTTCCAGTACAAAGCTTAAGGTCCTTTGGCTTGGAGTTCATTTAATGATGTGAGTATTTGTTTTTGCTGTATAAGCTTATGTTGAAAACTCTCCTCCCTGGTGAGCTCTGGGTTACCTGGTATGGATCTTTAGTGCTTGTTGTTAACAACACTGGGATAAGGCCATTCCTTAATTTTTACTCACGTAATGGAACTCATCCATCAAATTTTACAGAGACTTTTTGATGTGGTCAGTGCTTAGCAGTGCTCAAAAAATAAATTCCTGTTCCAAACCTGTGTTTAATTCTCAAGCAATTACCTTTGGCTGTGTTCTACAGTCAATATTAAATATGTTGTCTTGCAGGTGATTTTGTTTTATTAGTGATTTCTGACTCTAAACCAAAAATGCTTTTCATTTCTCTTCCAGACTTCAGTTATTATTTTTGTCAACAGTAAATGTTCAATAAATGCTATTAAATAAAAATGATACTTAGACCTATCAATTTTTTAGCTTTTATTATATAACAGATTCTATGTCTAGCCCTTTATAATGGATCATGTTATGGTGAGGATTCCCAGTTCATCTTCACCAAAACAGAGGCTAGAGGGGTTGTAAATAATTGAACCATGATTCAAAACTTTGCTTCTTCATCCCCAAACCTGTACATGGCTGATTTATACAAACCGTCATAACCAAAGTTTCACATAATTTCTTTCTCTGCCTAATGTCTGGTAAGTACATTAGTCAGCTATTGCTACCACACTACCGCATACTGCGTTATTTCAGAACTCATCAGCTTATGGGGTGCTTGGGTGGCTCAGTCAGTAAGCATTTAACTCTTGATTTCACCTCAGGTCATGATCTTAGAGTCATGAGATTGAGCCCTGAATTGGGCTATGCACTAAAGGTGGAATCTGCTTAAGACTCTCCTCTCACTCCACCTCTCCCTCTGCTTATGTTCTCTCTCTCTCTCTCTCTCTCTCTCTCAAAAACAAAAACAAAACCAAAAAAACAAAAAATCTCATTAGCTTAAAGTAAGCATTATTGTTCACTCACGGGTCAATGACTTGCCTGGAGTTTGGTTGATCTCAGCTAGTCTTGTCTGAGCGTGGATCAGTCCATACATTGGGTACAATTCTGTGCTATGTTTCTCATTCTGGGGGTCAGGCTAAGGGATAGCAGCTTCCTAGGGTTTCTCATGGTCAGTGGCAGGAACAAAAGAGAAATCAACAATGATTCTTGAGGACTTGGGATAAGAAGAGACACACTGTGGGTTCTACCCACATTCTGTATGTACAATACCATTAGCAGTGCCATGGGAAGTATAGGAAAATGAGTGTGAATACTGGAAGAGGAGCAGATGCATAAAGAATTACAGTAGTGATTGGATATATCAGAACAACTCTTTTCTTCTCACTGTTAAAGATATGGGATTGGATTCTAATGAACACAGCATTAAAATAATTGTACTCATCTACAAAGTGTAACATGATTTTATTTTTGACTCTTAATAAAGCTATTCTATCATTTTACAGTGTTTTTATCACAGAAAACTTAGTCATAAATATGTGGAGAATTGTATTCTTAGAAACTGGGGCTTAGCATATATCATGATTACTGCATAAAGATGATTATGGCAATATGGAGGATAATAGCTAACTATATTTGACAAAGAAAGTAATTTAAGGTCTAATCATTATTGAATATATTATATATACATGAGAAATAGGAAATTTGTGTATTAAAAAGACATCTTATTAAAAGCTCTTTTGATTTTGGTGAAGCTAGTATTTATAATCCTCTTGTTCTAAATAGAATCATACTTTTGCTGAGCACAGCTCTACTTAGACATTGCCAGTATTTTTGAATATGTAGTTACTGATATTGCTCTTAATGTGGATTTTCAAGGAAACAAAACATCAACAAGAATACCTCAATCAGGGCAGCCCCGGTGGCTCAGTGGTTTAGCACCGCCTGCGGCCCAGGGCCTGATCCTGGAGACCTGGGATCGAGTCCCACGTTGGGCTCCCTGCATGGACCCTGCTTCTCCCTCTGCCTGTGTCTCTGCCTCTCTCTCTCTCTCTGGGTCTCTGTGAATAAGTAAATAAATTCTTAAAAAAAAAAAAGAATATCTCAATCTACTTTTTTATTCTTCTTTGCAAACTATGACTACCCTAGTGTCTACTCACTGGTATGTTGAAAAAACCAGTTCTAAAAAAAAAAAGTTTTGATTTCTCATGTTTGCTAATTTCTGTGATGTAAATATTCCTACCATGGCTCCTTTCAATATGCCAGTGGCTTAAGAACCAGCTCACAAAATGTTACTCTTAGCCAATTCCCATGAGCCTCTTTCAAAGTAAATTATACTACTTATTCCATTAAGGAATTTCTTATCTCTCTTATTTTTCTCTGATTATTCTTTCCAATTGCCTGAGTTTATTTTCTGACACCATCAATGCAATGCATCATGTGTGAGTGATAATCAGTATGAAAATATTGTGCTCAAAGCCTTGAAAATAGACCTCTGTGTTTTTAATGCACATGCCAATTACATATTCTACATAGAGAATTACATGATTTTGTAGCATGTCATCTGCTACATGTTCCTTATGGCTGAAGAAAGAAAATAATGTTTTCTTTGAACTTAAATTGTCAAAGTTTCAGTGGACCAAAGAAGACCCCTCCTTTTCCATCTGCCATTTCGATCTGCAATGGGCTACATGAAATCCAAATCAGTAACTGCAGATTACGACCACACCATGGCAGGAGAATGTGGTCAATATGTGAGATACCTGTGCCTTCTTGCCTCTTTCATGTGAACGGACATGGACTTGAATAGAGAAAAGTAGTCCCTCCCTTGCCAGGTACTAAGCAAAATAATTAAACTAAGTGAAGACCTTTAAAGTGTCTCCCTGTGATATCCTCTTTTTTATAGCCCCTGACCCTGGATTCTCACAGAATATGAAACTACACCTCATATTCTGTGTACTCTCCTTGTCTTCTCTTCACATGAATAGGAAAGTGCAGTCACTTATACCTTAGATACAGTAGAGTCTTTGAAGAAATTCTAGGGGAAACTACATATCCATTATTTTCTCTAATTCACTAATTCATTTATTACTCATCAGTGGCAGACTATATGCCCTACTTATATGCCAGGAAACATGCAAAGGTGAATTAAATCTTTTAACAAGTTGTAATGTAATGAGTAAAACACGGATCTGACCTATACCTGCGTTTCTATACTATCAGGAGGAGAGTGCTGGGCACATGGAGATCAGTGCTATAGGTCCAGATCCATTAAAACAGAGATTTTGTCAGCAGGGATGCTGGGAGACAGAGAAGCCTTTCTAGAAAAGGTAGCATCAGTAATAGGTAAGATGTTACCATATGTGTTAACTAATTAATTTTATTATTTTTTATTTTTTTAGAGATTTTTTTATTGATTTATTTAAGAGAGAGAGAGAGCATGTACATGAGCAGGGGGAAGGGCAGAGAGAGAAGGAGAAGCAGACTCCACACTGAACAGGTAGTCCAACCCAGGGCTTGATTCCAGGACCCTGAGATCATGACCTGAGCTGAAGACAGATGCTTAACCGACTAAGCCACCCAGGCACCCAACTAACTAGATTTTAAATAAAAATTTGAAATTAAAAAAAAATTGATAAGATGCTAACATATAGAAGTTGAGAAAGAGTTAGATAATGTTCCATAACAGGAAGGGTTGCAGAGATAGAGGAAAAGAGATTATACACCAAGAAATCCTGGTTATTCAGTTTGCCTGGAACCTAAAAGTAAGAAAAGAAAAGACATGCGATAGAAGTGTAGCCTTGATAAAAAGGCCTCCGGTACCAAGGTGGTTTGGGAATTAATTTCATTGAGAGTGGATAATTGAGTGAGGGCCTATTATGGGAATGGGAACTTGCTAAAGAAATCATCCAGTGGTTACCACCTTCTCCTAAGGCCAATTCCATGTGTTGATGGATGGATGGAATGTTTCCACCCTTCTAACCAGGGCTTCCTGAAGCTCGGTGGCCTCCAAAAGACATGACAACTGACCCTGGCAAAAACAAGATAAAGGGAATAAACCCACAACGTAAATGCTGCCCCTGCCCACCAACACCTTGATAATCTATCAGAGAAATTTGAGATCCAAGCCAGCTTGGAAGTTGACCTAAGAAGGTGCTGGAAAACCTAAGGTTTGCCACCTCGATGCAGAACCACAAAACAGTCTCCCTGTTGCCTTTTGTTTCTTTTCTCTGATCCTGCTTAGAACTGATGAGAGCTTCAGCAGAGGGTCTTTACTCAGCTCCCAAAGGCTGCCAACTTGTTTATTCCCATACACCATGGCAGGAAGATGGAGCAAATAAAATGCAACTAAAACATTAGGTACCATTCAAATATTTTTTTCTCTTTTCTTAACTATACAAATCCCGTAGAAAATAAGATTTTCATGTCTTAATTGTGATACCGAAAGTGTCTTTTATTCTCAGCATGCTTGAGATAGCAAAGTAATTTTCGAGCTGACTGTGATTGTCTCAGACAGTCATGATTCAAATATTTAATCTAAAGAGAATATTCCCAGAGTGCTTCTCTCATCATTTCTCAGTTCTGTTGAGAATAAAAGCCTCAACTTTATGTGATCTGATATTATTTCCATTATTGGTATTATGCTGTAGGCAAATATCCTTCAAGAGACAAAGTCTACTTCCCTTGTGCTTAGCGCCTTACACATCACAAAGGCCCAATCTGGCCTTTACAATATGAGCTGCTGCTACCTTGTAATCTGTGGAGAATTTAATAACAATAATTTCACTTTATGCAGTGCAGCCTTTAAGACTCAATCGCAGATTCTTCACATAGTCCAAATATCTTTTATCCTTTCTGGGCCTTTTTTTAAAATGCATGGATCAAATTTCCTATAGGTTAGTTGTTTTAACAAAGTGCTATCAGGTGGCTAATGTAGGGGGGTTGGAGGGAGAATCTATAGATTGATTACCCAGGGAATTGGATGAAAGAAACTTACTTAGCAAGCTGCTGGCATCATTTTGAGCTTGCTCATTACCCATAATGAAGAAAATGTCATGGGTTAACTCTGTGCTCTAAATGGCTGGCATTTTCATGCATCCCAAATAAATAAATGTTACCTCTTGAGCAGTTGTGTTTTTTTTTCCCCTCCAAGTAGAGACTTTAGACACTTGTATCTAAGTCTCTTGGAGAGAAAAAGAATGCAGATTCCTGAGGAATGCCTAATAAATCAGCATATCTGGGGATAAGAACCAATAATTCATATTCAGAACAAAAGAACTCATGCAATTCTTATGCACACTAAAGCCTGGGACCCACTGGTTTCTGTGCTTGGTGGTTGCACTACTGAATTTTATCCCCACAAACCTTACTATATATATTAGCCTCCCCAGATTATAGGTAAGGATAATGAGGATGGGAGGAGCTTAAGTGCATGCCCTCAAACTGTGAGCACTACATTGACCTCGCAGAGCCCTGCAGGATATTTTAAGGTTTTGTGAAAGATACCTTGAGGTTTAACATCTCTCGAATACTGAGCCAGCTACTAACTCAAGGTAGTTCACTTTCGAACTTCATTTCGTTTGTACTTTGGGCTACATATTCTTGATGGTGTTGTAATCTTTGTATAGCTAACTTTGCAGCAATTGCTGTGAGCAAAAGCATGTACCGTGAGAAAATCAATGTGGAACAAGAAAGATGAGGGGTAAAAAAGATAAAAAATAAAAATAAATTAAAAAAAAAAGAAAGAAGAGTGGTGGGATCTGATCTGATTCTGATGTCTATAAAGTTGTGCTGCAATATTATCTTATAATATTCTGTAATATATACATATTTATGTGAATCTTCTGAATGTAAAAATCTGTATTTCATATATAATATTTATATATTCTATTCCATATCTATTTTATATATAAATACAGTAAACATATTTAAATACATTTTGTATTTTAAATGTGTTCCATATTTATAAATAAATATCTAGGGATCCCTGGGTGGCACAGCGGTTTAGCGCCTGCCTTTGGCCCAGGGCGCGATCCTGGAGAACTGGGATCAAATCCCACGTCAGGCTCCCGGTGCATGGAGCCTGCTTCTCCCTCTGCCTATGTCTCTGCCTCTCTCTCTCTCTCTCTCTCTCTCTCTCTCTGTGTGACTATCATAAATAAAAAAAAATCTATATATTTTGTGTATATTAAATATGTAAGTATGTAAAATATTTATATACCATTTTATTATATATGGAATATATCTTTTATAATGTTTAATCTTTCAAGTTATGTATATCATATTTCCAAATGGCTCCTAAGTTTGTAGAACAAAAATATCTATGAAAAGTTCATACTATCCACTTAATAGCTAGAAAGGTGGAGTACTGGTTGGGCCTAGCATATACCATGAAGAAACCACAGAGACACTGTTGATACCACGTGACCGGACAAGGTTCCGGAACCCCGGGTTAAGACCTGAATTTGTGGAAATAAGTTAGGAACCCAAATCTGCCTATCTCTATGTGCCGGGTCTCTTCACCATGTTTTTTGCATCATAATTTCATCTGGGAGCTCCAGAGCCACAGGTGTCCATGTGAGCCAGCTCTCATGCCATCTGCTTCTCAGGTCTGAGTTGTTAGTGTAAGCATCCCCCTCCTAGACCAATGGTCAGAGTGAGCTGGACAGCACATTACCTTGGTTCAACTCTGACTTTGCCCCTAACTATTTCTGTGACTTGGGCTCCATCACTCAACTTTTCTGAATTTCTAGGTTTTAGTTTGTTCTACCACAGCTAATAATGAAGATAAGAAGGAAAGAAGGAATAAATACCTACAGGGCCTTCACCCTGCAGGTGCTCCCTGCGTTGTGTCATTATTTCTATTCAATCTTTAAATGTCCCTGAGTCAGATTGTTATCCCTGTTGAACAGATGTCCACACTGAGATACAGGGAGGTGAGATGACACAGGCTTTTCACCACCCAAACTTGCACTCTTAATCACTGACTATAAGAGAGATAAATAAATTGATTTTAAGTTCCATTATAGTCTTTAAAATATGAAATTAGCCTCATTCATATGTATATTTTAGGAGACTGATAATACAGGGAGTCTCATAAAATAGTAGCCTTCACTAACAGTCTACACCGAGTCTGGAAGAGAGCTTCATTTCAGACCCCACCCAACTGGTGACCTCTCTGGACACTCTGTGTGCTGTTAAATCTCCACAGGCCCTTCATCAAGGCAAGGGACCACAAGGAATTGAAACAAAGTGTACAACCAGGGCCAGAAGTGATCTCCATGGAAGTCCAGGCAAATAGGCCTAGAATAAACCTGAACCTGGGACCAGGCAGCAGCTGCTTTTTACTTCCCATCTGCCCTTAGTCTGCTCACTGCAGCCTTTCTTTATACACCAGGACAAATACAGAAAGCTGCTCTTTATTCATGAGAGAGAGAGACAGAGACAGAGACAGAGAGAGAGACAGGCAGAGGAAGAAGCAGGCTCCATGCAGGGAGCCTGAGGTGGGACCCGATCCCAGGTCTTCAAGATTAGACCCTGGGGTGAAGGTGGCGCCAAACCGCTAAACCACCTCAGCTGCTAGAAAGTTGCTCTTTTACATAGGAAAATCCTCTGATTCAAGGAAAATAGAAAAGGGATTAGCAGTACTCAGAGTGTAAGAAGTCAGAGAAGAAGGTGAGAAAGAGGCAATGTATTGACATAAATCATAGAGTGATGTTTCAGCTTGACGAGGAGACCCAGGAGATCATGTTTAAGTATTTCGTTAAGGCAGTGAATACTATCTTGTTCAAGTTTTGGCTCTTGCCTAGAAAATACTACTCTGAGAGCTAGAAATTCAAAAAGAAAAACTAAAGTAAAAATCAGGCCTCAGCAAAAAGTGTTGTGTTTATCAGATGATAGCTTTTGAATTTTTTTCAATGAAACTTTTGGAAAGCCAACGGTATCCCACTGGAAATTCATACAGTATTTTGGGGGAGGGGAGGTAGAGGTGAAAAGGGTGAATCAGCATATACACTGAAGAGACTTGACAAAGTAATGGCTGGCTTTTTAGTTGCTTTTGTTGATTCAGTTGCCTTGGGACCTTACTACCTGAATATAGATTGAATTTGTCTCATTGAAAAGCAAAAATATTTAAAAGTGCTTGAAGATGGGGAATCTACCAAAATGCAATGAGGCTTTGTATGTAGATATTCATCAGGGGCTTCTGTTTACCCAGCATTTTCCTTCTCTGAGTCTGGAATCACCACCATCCTACTCACAAAGGGACCTCCCATCATAAATAGCTCCAAACAGCAGTACTTGAATGGACTCCTTAACTTATTTTTATCAAGTCAGCACAAGAGTTGATTGCAAATGATCAAATATTTTTCAAACCTCTAATGTCTGACTGTTGTTATACACAGTGCTTGATAGATGTTTTTTCATTTAAATGGCAAAGCCATGGTTAGAGGTTTCAGTCCACAAAGTAACAACCCCAAATTTAAATCAATTTTATTATAAACATAATATAGTTATATATTTATTATGTTTATGTTTTTATTATATGTGATTCAATATTTATGTTTGTTATATAAAATTATTGTATATACTATTTATGTATAAACAATGTATATAAAATATATAGATGAAATACTATATAAATATTAAAATGTATAAATATGTATAAATATATAAACACAAAACACATACAGGTGCATCACACACAAATTACAGGCAAATATTCCTGATGAATATGGATGCAGAAATCCTGAACAAAGTATTAGCAAACCAAATTCATCAATATGTTAAAAGGATCGTACACCATGAGCAAGTAGAGTCAAGGATGGTCAACATCTACAAATCAACCATGAGATACACCACATTAATGAAATGAAACATAAAAATCATCATCCCAATAGATGCACAGGATGCATTTGACAAAGTTCATCATCCATTTATGATATAAAAACAAGTGGTTATAGAAGGAGAGTACCTCCACATAATAAAGGCCATATATGACAAGCTGATATCTAATATCATACTTAACAGTTAAAAGCTGAAAGCTTTTTGTATGAGATCAGGAACAAGACATGGATGCCACTTTTATTCAACACAGTATCAGAAGTCTTAGCCAGAGCAATTAGGCAGGGAAAAGAAAAGTCGTTCAAACTGGAAAGGAAGAAATAAAACTATCACTATTTGCAGATGATGTTATTTTATATAAAAAAAATTCTAAGGACTCCACAAAAAAATTTTTTAGAAATAATAAGCGAATTTAGTAAATTTGCAAGGTGCACAATCAATATAAAAAAATGCACTTTTATTCATTAACATTGAAGTATCAGGGTAATTAAGAAAAAAATCTCATTTATAATTCTATCAAAAAGAATAAAATATCTAGAAATAAATTTAAACAAAATGTAAAAGACTTGCACATAAAAAACTATGACATTGATGAAAGAAATTGAACTAATTGAAAATCAGATATTCTCTCTTCATTGATTCAAAGAATTAATGTTGTTAAAGTGTCCATATTACTCAAAGCAATCTATAGATTCACTGCAGTCCCTATCAAAACTCCAGTGGCATTTTTCACAGAAATGGAAAAAACAATCAGAGAATTTGTATGGAACAACAAAAGATCTCAAAACTCTCTGTTTCTGTTACTGAGAAAGAACAAAGCTGGACGCTGTTCACACTCCCTGATTTCAAACTACTACAAACTTACAGTAATCAAAACAGTATGATATTGGCATAAAAACAGACACATAAATCAATAGAAAAGAATAGAAAGTCCACAAGTAAAGCCATGTACATTTGGCCATATGCATATTAATTGATTCCAAAGGAGACAAGAATATACAATGCAGACAAGAGCATTTCTTCAATCGGTGATTGGGAAAACTGGACCACTATTGTATACCATACACACAAAGTAACTCAAAATTGCTTTAAGAATGTAAGACCAGAAACCATAAAATTCCTAGAAGAAAACACAGGTGGTAAGCTCCTTGATACTGATCATAGTCATATGTTTTCAGATGTGATTAGAGAAGCAATGGCAAAAAAAAAAAGAAAAAAAAAAGGCAAAAAGAACAAATGGAACTATGCCAAAATGAAAAGCTTCTGCACAGTGAAAGCAACCATCAACAAAAAGCCAACCTGCTTAATGAAAGAAGATATTTGCAAATTATATATTCAATAAGAAGTTAATACCCAAAATATATAAAGAACTCATATAATTCAATAACAAGCAAAAATGGAGAAAAGTAAATACTCTTGCACTGTTGCTGGTGGTATATGCTGGTGCAGCCACTACGGAAAGCAGTATGGAGGCTCCTGAAAAAATAAATAACCACAAGGACCATATGATCAAGCAATTCGACTCCAAGTATTTATCCTATAAAAGCAAAAAAACTACCAATTCAAAAAGATAGATGCACTCCCACCCTCTTTGTGGCATTATGTACAACCATTGAGATATGGAGGTAATCCAAGTGCCCACCAATAGATGAATGGAAAAAGAAAATGTGATATATATGAAATAATACTAATTAGACATTAAAAAGAATGAAATCTTGCCATTTGCAACAATGTGGACAGATCTTGAGAGAATTATGCCAAATGAAATGACTCAGACAGAAAAAGACAAATACTGTATGATTTCACTTTTAGAATCCCAAAACCAAACAAATGAACAAACTTGGGGATAGATTTGGCCAATAGGACCAGAGTTGGCTGATTTCTACTTTAAGATCACTAGCTTTGGTGTTATTGTGCGTGTGTGTGTGTGTGTGTGTGTGTGTGTTTAAGAGCCTTAGCTTTTATTCACAGTATATATTCTAGCAACCGTCACCTGTGATCTGCCTTTTGAAAGGGTCCATTTTGAAGTAGCTACTTTTATCCTCTGCACCTTGTTCACTGGTAACATCTCTGAATAGCTCCACTCCTGTTGAGACTCTTTCTCTGTATTTCTCTCTACTAGGAATGGTGGGCTAGAAGATTTTCAGGTGCGGAATGGTGTGGACTATGGAAAGGGCACCAAAGTCAGGAGATCCGGGTTCTATCCTGATGCAACCATTTACCAACTCCATGGTGTTCATTTCTCAGAGCATGTATATATACTCTCTCTATAAAACAAACACACCCCACAGTGTTACTGGAAAACTGAAAGTAGAAAAAAACAGAAAGTTTTTTATTCTAGCCTGTACTTCTTGCAAGCTTTGTATCATCTAGAATGAGTTACTTTACCTCTCTAGATCTCAGGGTCTTTGCATAGAAGGTAGGATGATACCCTATAAGAATCAAAGAGATAATGTATGTTAAGTGCTCATTATAGAGCGTTGTGCACAGTAAGTCTGTGCTGACCAGTGTTTTTATTTGTCCATATTTATTACGATGGAATGCCTCATGAGTTCTAAGCCCGAACACAGATTTAGACACCATTACGTCTGTGTTTCTTGATGGTATATTTGAAGTTGCTTGTCTTCTACCATCAAATGTATTTGACTACTTGAATAACAGTTTTATTTCATTACACACATGCTTTTTTGAGCTAGAAATTGGGGGGATGGAGCACCATTTGCAAGCTATTTAAGACCTGTCTTTGGGGATCCCTGGGTGGCTCAGTGGTTTAGCGCTGGCCTTCGGCCCGGGGTGTGATCCTGGAGTCCCAGGATCGAGTCCCACATCGGGCTTTTGTGTGGAGCCTGCTTCTCCCTCTGCCTGTGTCTCTGCCTCTCTCTCTCTCTGTCTCTGTCTCTCATGAATAAATAAATAAAAATCTTAAAAAAAAAAAAAAACCTGTCTTCCACATTTTATTCCTTGGCTGCATTTGAGAGGGTGGAGGAAGGGAATTTAGGCTGTAAGACCCAACTCAGGTCTTTTGTCTGAGCTGTTATTTAAGTTTGGCTCCTAAAACACCAGTGAATTGTAGAGGATTTCCATCTTGCTACACTTCTGAAATATTTCAACCCAAGCTTCTTTATGACCCTTGTTTTCTTCCTTCTCTCTTCTACCCCCAATACCTCTGAAAGCAATTTTTAAAACTCAACATGAAATGTAAGAATGAATTACTGCAATCCTCCAACAGCCACAGGGATCACGTTCCTGCATGAAAAGTATAATGGTTGGAAAAAGTGCAGTGGAAAAGATCAAGGACTCATATAAAATAGAGGGTTAGGGGAAAGCAATAGGAACAGCTTTTGATAATTTTAAAACACTGTTCATAAAAGTTCTAGAAGGCTCTGCTTCTGAAACAAACTGGATTTCTGATGTTAAGACCTTCTTAGAAGGCTGATACCAAACTGCTTCTTGTTCATTACAAGGAACTGATGAATTTTTCTTTTTGGAAACTTTTCCTGAATCACATTCTCCATGTACTCAGGAAATTTTGCTGAAATTTTGCTGTGATGGGCATCACAAAATTTGAGGTAGAATTTCCCCCACTGTACCTTTTCTTTGAGGCCTTTTTATTTCTTAAATCTGGCTCTATTATCTTCAAAATCCTCTGGGCTTGTTTATTATTTTGTTGCCACAAGCAAAATGTTTTCTAATTGCCAAAATTCTCCATCAAATATCAGAGTTCGTACGTGCTCATTTCTTTGGACATGATACTGTTTTATGAAAAGGCCTTACAGAAATGACTGCCCTATCTCTCTGTCTGCCCTATCAAGTCATATTCTCACCCATACAGGCAAGAAGAAGGGCAGGGTGAACAATAATGACTGTTCAGCTCGTCCACATATCTGTTCTATTTGGACATGCAGTGTTTTTAAGAGTTTGAACTGGCATTTTAAAATTTCACGCATAACAAATCTAGATCAGGGATCAGGAGATTTAAACTGTAAAGGGCCAGAGAGTCAATATTTTAAGGCTTTGAGGGCCATAGATCTCAGTCACAAATATTTAATTGTCAGGGTAGGGAGAAGGCAGCCACAGGCGATACTTAAATAAGAGTGTGGCTATGTTCCATTGCAAAGGCAGATGGGTGCGGGGGGTCGGATTTGGCTCTCAGATCTTAGTTTGTAGAATCTTGATCTCGATTCTCATCTTCTCTTGGGGGCCAGAATGGGGGAGCAAGACCAAAATAACAACTATTCTTTCTAGACACAAAATGAGCTATAAATTAGCCACAATCCCACTACCTCCTATGAAACTCCCAACCCAGTTGGTTTGATTCATCAGTGATACTTCTGTAATCTCTGTAGGATCCAGTCTATGAGTGGTTTAAGGGATATAAACTGGATTATTCACATGCAAGTATATTGGTATATATGCCAATTGGTATATATTTAGCATGCATTATTTTCAAACTCTGGTGAGCCAAACTATGGATGGTAAGACTGCAGTTAGGCAGAAATTTGTATGTTTTCAGTCAGTGATTAAATTGGCTTTGTTTGATAGAGCATTACTTTAGAAGCTGTGAATATAATCTCTGATCTAGAAGAGCTGAGAGCTTAATGTTCTGCACAAATTTGGAAAAACAAAATGTCAAGTATAGTGTTATATATGATGAAAGCTAGATGCTGTTCTCATTTAAATGTTTTATTCCACTGTTTAGAATCTAATGACAGGACAGGGCTGCACCAAGTCTGGCCCCTGGACTTTCAGCATCAGAATCACAGGGAGTAGGAAGGATGTACATTAATAATTAGGTAGGAACTGCAGATTCTTAGGCCAGCCCCAGATCGCCTCAATCAGCCTCTCAGGATCTGCATATTTAAAAGGTCCCAGTGTGTTTCTTTTGTGTGGTGGAATTTGTAGGACTGCTGCAAGAGGAGGTAAGTACTGATCTAGTACCTCCTGTTTGTTTTTTGGTTGCAATTTAAACCCCCTTTTAACAGAAAAGCAGCAGGGTGCCTCTTCAGAACAGAGTCAATTATATGGAAGAACATTTATTCCAGGCACAATTAAGCATTGATGAAAGATTGCTTATGTGTGGCAAAAAGAGCTCTGTGCAGGGTCTTCTAATAACTAGCTGTGTGGCCTTGAACCAGCCACTTAACCTCTCTGGCCACAGTGTCCTAACCTAAGGGCAGAATTGAGGGCATTGCTAAATGACCACTGACCCCTTCTTGCTGGAACACTGACTTTAAAATTCCATAAAAGAATTATTTGGCTGGAGCATATGGTCCTATCATATTTTGCTACTGAGTTAGAAGAAAATTATTCCTTCTTATTAGGTGACTCACCTTTATTCCCCCAGAGCAGGGCTTCTCACCCTTGGCGGCACGTGGCATGTGGGCATCCCATAGAAGCTTTGAAATCCTGATGTCCAGGCTGTGCTCAGATCAACGAAATCCAAATCTCTGGACGTGGGACCCTGGCATCAGTATTTCTTATTAAAGCTCCCCAGGTGGTTCTAATGTCCAACCTAAGTTACCAACTGTGTAGCCAAAAATTACTCGATTTCAAGAGTGACCTGAAAGTGTGGGTTCTTGGGCCACTGCTGTCCCAAATATTCTGATTAATTAAGCTTGAGATAGGTCCTAGGAATCTGTGGGTGTTTTTTTTTTTTAAGATTTTATTTATTCATGAGAGACAGAGGAGGGGGGTGTGGAGATACACAGGCAGAGGGAGAAGCAGGCTCCATGCAGCGAGCCTGACATGGGACTCGATCCTGGGTCCCCAGGATCAGGCCCTGGGCTGAAGGCAGCGCTAAACTGCTGAGCCACCCAGGCTGCCCGGAATCTGTGCTTTTAATAAGCAACCAAGGTAATTGTTGTGATCTGGTAAACTTGGGAAAATACCACCCAGAGAACTGCTTTAGTACATGAAGCAGACGTCAGTGTAAGGGCAGGATTTCTAAGAGTATTAAGGAGTAAGGGTTGTAAAATAGGAATAAGGATACATGCTTGTGAGAGAAGCTGGAGAAGTGAGGGTCTGAAGGCACTAGAAGATGTGAGGAAAGTTCCTAACCAGCCTTCACAAAGCTCTGGTGAAGGTGGACCAGTAGTAGCTTGCACGGGAATATGGAAAAACAGGTACCCTAACCACTGGTGGAGAGGCCCATGGAAGGCTCTAGTCCCAGAATCTCATTAGTTCTGAGGTCACTGTTGATCTGCAGGGTCAGTAGCCTCAGAGAGAGGAGGGCAACCAGGAGTCCGCAGCTTTCCTTGACACCTCTAACTGTGACAGACTTCGGAATCTCAGACTTCTGTTGTGTTCAAGATTGGCTCAGAGTCACAAAGCAAAGAATCTGGAAAGCTTAGCTCCATGCTAGCCAAATTGATGCAGTAGTAAACCACAACACTTAGAAAATGGCTTCTTTGCGGTTGCCTGGGTGACTCAGTTGGTTAAGCATCTAACTCTTGATTTTGGCTCCGGTCATGATCTCAGGGTTGTGGGATGGAGCCCCACATCAGGCTCCACGCTGGACATGAAAACTGCTTAAGATTCTCTCTCTCTCTCTCTCTCTCTCTCTCTCTGCCCTCCTCTTCTCTCTCTCTCTCTCTCTCTCCTTCCATCTCTTAAAAGGGGGGGGGGGGCTTTTTTTCCTCTTAAAATTGTAACTTTTCTCACAGAGGTTACTCCCTTATTCATCAGTCCTTGAATTATACCCAGTGCAGAGAAGAGTACACTCTATAAGTTTGTTATCCTCTTTTGCTGGAATGATCCTTTATCCCAGGCTCTGATTTTTCACTCATCTCCTACCTGCTTTTATGCAACTCACCTAAACCTTTTGGTCCACTTTTGGACAAACAAGTCTGTAGTCTACTTTCTTAAATCCTCTCTATTCCCTGCAAGTCACATGGTCAAGCTAGACTATGCAAGCATCTCTTTGTTTCTTTACTGAAGACATGTTTATCCTGTTGGCCACTTACAGGTGATCCCAGCCTTATCGTTTTCTGCTTGGCTGCACAAGTATAGAAGGTGACTGGTGTGGCACCAGCTCTCTAGTCATAATTCTTACTTGGTGGTGTGAAATTTTCTTGATGCTTTAATGGAAGGGTGTTTCTAAACTTGGTTTATGGGTAAGCACATTGTTTTGTATTCATAGCCACTGTTTGCGGCATAATCTGGCTTTTCATGCAACAGTGGCTACAGGGAGGTAGGGAACAATAGGAGGAAAGCTCTAAATATTCAGGAAAAGGCAATGAAGAGAAAAATCAAGCCTGAGGCACAGAGCCGGGGAAGAAGGCCAGTGGGGAAGGAAGAAGAGGAAGCATCTCCATCACTAGCAAGGCGGCACATTTCTGTCACATGTCTTGCCACATGTGATGAACTTCACAAGTAAAATCAGTAAGGCTTGCTTTATTCCAAGTGTGGACTAAAAAATGGAAAGTTCTATTACAATTCAAGAATTAATCAACCCTGGCCTGAGCAATATGAAATAGGGTTTCTAGCCAAAACACTGTAACTGATTCATATGACTTTGAGCAATGTGTTTTTGAGCTTTGGGCCTCTGCTTCCGTATCATTAAATGTCGAAATCAGAGGGATTAGCGATGACATGTTAGCAGCCCGTGGGCTACATACATATTAACTGACCCTCTAGTTTTGGCCATGGGTTTTTTTTTTTTTAAACTAAACTGCGATTTTTTAAAAAACTGAACTCCAGACTTTATTCAGATTTCATTTGCTTTTTTTTAAATGTCCTTTCTCTATCTCAAGATCCAGTTTAGGGTACCACTGTGCCTTTAGTACAGAATTTTTTTTATTTGAATTGTCAATACTTAAAAATTATAAAATATTTTACATAAAAAATTTGGATTTCACACCTCCCTTGAAAGCTCAGGGGGATCTGATGACAAAAGTACTGTGTGCGGAGCTTTATACACTTGACCATGGCAGTGATAAGCAGCAGAGTCACCACTGCCCCCTGTAGAGAGGACATTTGCCCCTCAGTTTGCATCAGTGTCTCCTCCTCTCTCCACTTCTTCCCAGACAATAGGACTGGGTGACAAGCTATGCTCACCTGGCACCTTCAGTGGTAGTAGGGTTGATCAAGAGGCTATGAATTATTCAACTGTACTCAAATCTCTGTGAAGAGTGAGAAACTAAAAGACAACCTGAGAGCACAGCATCTAAAAACAAAACAAAACAAAACAAAAAGGCAAGAACAAATTTGAGGAAATCAAGACACATTAAAATAACCAATCCACTTCACTCATTTACATGAGCTTCTGGGCCACTGTACCTGGGGTTGAAACCCTAGGCAAGAGCAGCTTTTCGGGTCCCTTTCATTGTAGCCATTTGAGGAAGTGGTGTTTGCAGCCTGGCAAGAATTTTAGGGGAAGTAAAAGGTTCCTGCAAACTGGGTCCATAATGTTTTCCTTTTAAAGCCTGTCTTCCTGAATGCAGGATTCCTGAGCCCTGATGAGCCCTCAGTCATGTGGTGTGATTTTCATGCTCTCTCAGTTCCTTGAATTCGGGTCTTGTGAAGTCAGATTGCAGTGTGGTTAAGAACATGGGCTTTGAATTCAGGCTACCCTGTTTCAAAATCTGGCTCCACTACTTTCAAGGGGTATGGCTTGCACTTAACTTCCCTTTGTCTCCGTTTCCTTTTCCTTAAATTGCACTAATAAATAGGACCTAACCTCTAAAGTGGTTGTAACAGATAAATGAGATAACTTACATAAAGGGATCAAAACAATACCTGCCATGTAGTATGTGCTTAGTACACGGTAATGATTATTATTACCATCGTTCTATTATCATCATCCCAGTATGCTGACTCCACACAGTAGCCTCATAAAAAAACCCTGACCCCAGAATGCTTTGCAGTTATGAAGATTTGTACATGGTGAAGAGTATTAGAGAATACTATTTTGTGGACTTGATTAAGCATACTTTATATAACTCCAGGGAAAAATTAGGACCAAGTAAGTAAAAGTTAGAGGGCAACAGATGTTAGTCCAAAAGAATGAAGGCCTATCTCTTATGTTCAGAGACAGAAAGCAATTGACTAGATGACACTTAGGTCGTTCAAGCAAAGACAAGATGATTATCTGCCAGGGATACTGTAGACCTGTTGTCCAAATTCATAGCCATGAGGTATGTGTGAGTATTTAAATTTTTTACTTAAAATTAAATGAAATTTGGGGCACCTGGGTGGCTCAGTGGTTGAGCATCTACTTTTGGCCCAGGTCATGATCCTGGGGTCCTGGGATAAAGTCCCACATTGGGCTCCCTTCATGGAGCCTGCTTCCCCCTCTGCCTATGTCTCTGCCTCTGTGTGTGTGTGTCTCTCATGAATAAATAAAAAAATCTTTTTTAAAAAAATTAAATGAAATTTAAGAAACAGCTCCAGTATCACACTATCCGCATTTCAAGGGCTAATAACTAAGGCCACAAGGGGCCAATGGCTCTCTTATTGGATAGCACAGCCTTAGAACATTTCCATCATCACAGAGAGTTCTGGTGAGCAGTATATTGTAGAGAGAGATCTTGCACTGGAGTTCTGAATCTGATTACTTGGAAAAGGTTAATTCAGGAAGCATGGAACACATATAAGAAAAGAACTGAGATACTGAATAGTATAAAGCTTACTTACCCAAGGACTCCTGGATTTCAGACTCATGCATAGCCCCAGGCAAACCACCATTCCTGAGCCTCAGTTTCCCTAGCTCTATAATTAAAACTTGCCTCAGAGGGTGATTATTAGTAGATATAGATAAAATTCAGGCTTAGCACCTGGCAAAAAGCAGAATGACATACATATGCTTGGGTTCTTTTTATTATTATTATTGGAGTTCAATTTGCCAACATATAGCATAACACCCAGTGCTCATCCCATCAAGTGCTCCCCTCAGTGCCTGTCACCCATTCACCCCTACCGCCCACCCCCCTCCCTTTCCACCACCCCTTGTTCATTTCCCAGAGTTAGGAGTCTCTCATGCTCTGTCTCCCTTTTTGATATTTTTCCCACTCAATTTTTCTCCTTTCCCCTTTATTCCCTTTAACTATTTTTTATATTCCCCAAATGAATGAGACCATATAATCATATGCTTAGGTTCTTAAGCTGAAGGGAAGGGCTCATGTAAAGCCAGCAATCTCAATGATAGCAAAGCATCTACTTTGTGTCAGCCTCCCCCCAAAAAAACCAATAGCACAGAATCATGTACCAGGCTTCAAGTCAGACACCTTGCATATAATACCTCATTTAATTCCCACCATCATCCTGGGAGGTAAGTACTCATACTATCGTCATATTGAGGAATCTGAAGTTTAGAGAGATTATGTGATCTGCCCATGGTAGTAAAGGGGGTGGATACAGAATTCAAATGCAGAGTCTTGTGACTCAGAATAATTCTAATTTATAGTGATTAATATATATAATATATATTATTATATTTGACAGTACTGTGCCAAGAACATGAATGCATCATCTCATTTAATTCCAATAGCTATTTTATAGGTGAAAAGTTTTTGAAGAATTAAATGCCTTGTTTTTAACAATTCACCCAAAGGAATGAACACAGCCTATTTGGACTCAAGTGTCTCTAATTTTAGATGTTTGTTGTGCTCCCAGCCTAGCCTCCTCCTTTATAAGACAGATGAGCAGAATCTTTAAGGGCAATGTCACTGTGGCCTTGCCCATGCAAAGAAAGATACCAAATATTTCTGTCCCATTCCCAATGATACTATAATCCCTCAATAGACAAGAATTTTATCTGTAACATTTGTTTCTTCTATGTCTCTCAGAACTGAACAGAACACACAAGGATTAAATAAGTATTTGTCCAATTACATGGAGCTAAATCTTCTAAAAGGACAAGATTGACCAAGAAATGATTCTTATTTAGCAACTTACTTCAATGGAAACTTGTCCATTTTCATGAAACAAAACATATGCTCATTATGTATATATTTGTTATCTCTCAAATGATGGATAGATGGCTGTTGTCATGGTGAAAAGACCTTCTTTTCTCAGAAAGGTAACTAGGACCATACGGGAGGCAAAAAGCATTTGGCTGATCTAGGACTCACCAGTAATTTGTTTTGTTTTGTTTTATTGTTGTTGAATTCTTAAAATGCTATGATGGCATTTATTTTTTAAGACAGTTTTCACCTCTTCTATTTTAAGAGATCTCCCCACTCTTGTCAGTTTCTCTGCAAGTTTCTCTGCTAGGCCAGCCATGGAGAAAAGGCCAGTGAAATAACCAGTTAAACAAGTGTTCCTGAGACTGAGGCAGAGGGAGAAAGCAGCTGTTGGCAATTGCATAGTTTCCTAGCTTTCTGAATCTCCATTGTGCAAAAGGAAGCTTGAGGGTAGAATGACCAGGCAGTTTTATGTCCCTGTGGGAGATGTCAATGATCCTTGAGTTTGTGGATTTCCAATTATATTTGGTCTGGTTCCCAAGAAATTATGAGGCAGATGTTCCACTTTAGATTTTTGAATCTTGGACATTGGAGACAGGGCTATTCTTTGAGAGATGATGGAATGATTTCAAATTATGAATGTCTTCAAAGTTTATGTGCAAGTGCTTAGATTTACTTTACATGTTGCTTTTTGTGCTTCGTTGCTGTTTTTACAAAAGTATTACGGATTTATTAAGGAGACGGTCTTATCAGCAGGTTGTTTTGGCGATATTTTCAGGGAGCCAGCATTCAGCAAAGTTGTTTATTCTTATCATGGTAATAAAGCTGGAAGTTAAAGATATGTATCCAGTCCTATTCCCAGTATTATTTTTTTTTTTTTTTTTTTTTTTTAAGATTTTATTTATTTATTTATTCATGATAATCACAGAGAGAGAGAGAGAGAGGCAGCAACACAGGCAGAGGGAGAAGCAGGCTCCATGTACCGGGAGCCCGACGTGGGATTCGATCCCGGGTCTCCAGGATCACGCCCTGGGCCAAAGGCAGGCGCCAAACCGCTGCGCCACCCAGGGATCCCTATTCCCAGTATTATTATTAACAGGTGTCTTTTCAGACATTTTTCTCTTTTTTTTAAGATTTTATTTATTTATTCATGAGAGACACAGAGAGAGGCAGAGACATAGGCACAGGGAGAAGCAGGCTCCCCATGGGGAACACGATGTGGGACTCGATCCCAGTACCCCAGGATCATGCTCTGAGCCGAAGGCAGATGCTCAACCACTGAGCCACCCAGATATTCTGATGTTTTTCTATACTTATATGAGCTCTCTATATACATAATTTTGCGTTGCTTTTACCAAAAAAAAAAAAAAAAAATGGAACCTTTCTACTTCTATATCTTAATTGTCCTTACTTTTATGTCCCAGATACTGTTCCATGTTTTCTTAGTGAGTTAATAATAATATTCATAATTAAATTGCCAAGAACAGCCAATAATTATAAAGGACGTGCTATATATCAGATTCTGTACTAATATATTTACATTTACCATCTCGTTAACATTTCAATTAACCTGCGGCATTATCCCAGTTTTAGCATTACTTCCATTTTATGAGAAGGGAACCTGGAACTTAGAGAGGTCCAGTAACTAGCTCAAGGATACAGAGCTGGTGACTGATGGACCCTCTCAAACACAATGAAAATAGGGCTCACTTCCTAAATGGTTGAATATTATTCCATCATATGGTTGTCTCATTACTCCATCACAACTTCAACTCACCCAATTCCTGTTGAGATTGCTCTCATTCCCACCCCACACCTTTAGATAATCCTCTGTCCCTATCACTGCACTCCCCACAGCCCTCAGCTACAGTGAATGCTGATGAATGAATGCACACTGTCCCTCTTTGTATAGCCTTCAAATATAAAGCCCCTCTGGCATATATTAGTGATACTGTTAGGGTTTCTCCATATAGTTGTAGAAAACTCCATAGCATTATGGAGAAGACAATAATCCTCGCACAACTTATTATTTTAACTTCTTGACCCCCATTGAGTGATCTGAATTGATTTTCTATTTCAAACCTAAACCTATCTTTAGTCCTGCCTACAGCAGAAGCTACTTTAATAGGGGCACCTGGATGGTACAGTCAGTTGGGTGTCTGACTTTTGATTTCAGATTGGGTCATGATCTCGGGGTTGTGAGATGGAGCCCTGTATCAGGCTCTGTGCTGGGCACAGAATCTGCTTGAGGTTCTCTCTTACCCTCTGCCCCTCCCCCTGATTTCTCTCTAAATAAATACATGCATAAATAAAATCTTTATTTGGCAAATCAATCAATCAGGTTGGCAGCTAAACTTTGTGCCCAATGCACAATTTCCCTACTCTTGAACCAGATACACATCAATTATAAGACTCTTCTCCAGGAGATACCTCCTTTTTTATTGTTCATACATGATGCATGCATAAAATTCTTCTTACATGTTCTGTGGCAGAAGGCAAATCTTTTTGGAATCATGTTTTTCAGAAATTGCCAAACAGATTCCAGGAATTCTTGGATTAGCCACCATAGTAAACAGAATAGTGGTCCCCCCCAAATTTCTACCTCCTAATCCCTGGAACCTGTGAATATGTTGCCTTAAATGAGAAAGGGAGACTAAGGTTGCAGATAGAATTAAGGTTGCTATTCTGCTGACTTTATGGAGATTGTCCTGGATTACCTAGGGGGCCCAATGTAATCACAGAAGTCCTTAAAAATGGAAAGGGCAGGTAGAAAAGAAGACTGAAGTGGTAAGATGTGACATGGACTCAATCTGACATTGTTGATTTTGACATCAGAAGAAGGGAGCTATGTGGCTTGAGAAGCTGCAAAAGACAAGGACATGGATTCTCCCCTAGAGGTTCCAGGAAGTAACACAGCCCAGCCAGCTCCTTGATTTTAGCCCAGAGGGACCCATGTTGTACTTCTGAATGATAGAATGTAAGATAAGAAATTTGTGTAGTTTTAACCCTGCACATTTGTGGTAATTTGCTACCACAGTAATAGGAAAGACATACAGCCCCTAAATACCCTTTCATAGATTACCAAATCATGGCTGGAGCTGCATTTTATTTCATTGTCAGGAGCTGCATTTTATTTCATTGTCAAAGTAGAGGGTTTTTTTCCATCAAAGGAACCACCTATTTTAATAATGAGCCATTTTGTAGATTCTGTTAATGGGGATCTTGATATAATACACATTAACAAAACATGGATAAACATGGAGAAAATTCAAGTCTTCACTCCCTTATAAAGTTTTACATCAAGAAGGCTCATGGGTTTATCATTCCTGTTGGTAGTTGTATATGTTTTTGGACCCCAATTTATATTTATCAGAATTCAGTCCATGCCCCCATAGTATTTACAGCCATGCAATATTGGTAAAGATTTCACCCCTTCTTGAACAATATGATTAAATAACCAACTTCAGTGGCTCTTCCATTCCATGCCCCCTTATGCTAAATGACATGGTGATTTGGCAGAGACTATTTATTCATCACATCCTCTTGGAGGCGTACAACATCCAGAGGATTCTGACTGCACCACTAATAGCAGCTGTTTTGAGCAACTGCTTTAACAAATGCAAAGCATTTATGGTTAACAATTTAAATGCTTAGGAGAGCATAGGTGCTTATTCTCTGTGCAAGGTTGTTTGCCTAGTTATGGCCGTAATATGTGACATGATATACATCATGGGGTCCCAGCACTGTTGTTGGCATAACTAATTCAAGTTTTTCTCCCAGAGCAGGATGCCAACTCCACTTGTCACCCAACACACATTTACAAACAAAAAGGCCGTGGGTGGATGGAAAAGGGCAAAATTCACATTATTAGTTACTCAGCAGCTATGTCACTTAGTGTAGATTTTTCAGATCACAAATGTTCACTCAGCAGTCTGAAAATTTCAAATCAGTATCACTAATATTGTCATAGTTAGTCATTTAAAATACTGCCTGTATATATAAGTATGACATATGCTACTATTTAAATTCACAGCTTGGTCTCATATGAAGACACAACAATGCTAAAATCACTGACTCATATGGAAATGCTTACATTTTATGCTAAAACAGAAGTCACTGTACTATACATTAGCATGTTGACAACATATTGCAGCCATGAAAAAGACTTTATAATACTCTAATGAAAACTAAAATTTATTAATATCAGTTATTATTCATTGAACATTAGAGCTGGCGAGAGTCTTTTAAATCAATAAGCTTAATGTTCACAAGAAATAATGTTTCCAGTCTTTTCTGTTATGATGATGGATAAAAGTTTGGTACAGTTTTATGCTAAAGAAGTAATTTTTAAAAAGAGAAGTAATTAGATAAGATACAATTGTGTTGAAAACTCAATTACCAATATCTGAAGAATGACCTCGTGTTAGTCTTCTTCAAGAATTTGAGTAATTGTAGGTGGGTAGTCCATCTCCACTAGCTGCCTCCAATAAGTGTTGAGCAAAACAATAAATAGGTTAAATTGTAGCACATCTGTCTTGGGCAAGACCTAAGAAAGATTCAACATGTCTGAACAGGCACTATCTGTAACCTTTAATGTTGGGTGATTTTGTATTTTACTTCATTTATTTGTGATGCAAAAAAAAAAAAAAAATCTGTGAGGTATGTATTATTATTCTGTTTTACACACGAAACTTGGTTTCCCAGAAGGTTACAGACTTACCTGAGTTACAAAGTTGACGAGGAGAGATGGATAATCCCAAATCAATTTGGATTAAATATTATGAAGTAGCTAGTATTACCCTACTGAGAAAACCAATCCTCAGAGAAGCTGAGTGACTTTTCAAAGGTCTCATAGCTAGAACATGGAAGTGTGGCATACTCTTGACTTCTAAGCTATATTTATATTGTCCTACCCACAGTAAGGTGAATAAATCTTATGTCTTCTAAACATTTCCTGAGAAATAATAATTAGAAGGAAACATAAAAAAGAAAAATGTTGTAATTTTAGAAATGCCTGATTTTCTTTAGAAGATCTATCCTGGTTCTTTTTTTTTTTTTTAAGATTTTATTTATTTATTTTAGAGAATGTGCATGCATATGTGAGAGGTGAAGGGAGTGGGGAGCAGAGGCAGAAGGAGACAAGGGGAAAGTATCTCAAACAGATTTTGTGCTGAGTGAGAGCTCATTGTAGGATTCTATCTCATGACCCTGAGATCATGACCTGAAAGAAACCAAGAGTTGGACACTTAACTGACTGACCCACCCAGGCGCCCTTACCTTGGTTCTTTTTAGCATTCACTCATTTTATTGCCTGGAACAGCCAATGAAATTCTCCAGTGCATCCCAAAAGAAAGCCAATAGTTATAATTTTTTTTTAATATGGGTACCCAAATGAAGGCATTACTGTATTTTTTAAGGTACAAAAATGCCAACATAAGGTTTTTACCTATTTCCTCCACTCCACAGAGTCTTGGGGATGGAATGGCCTCTGTCTTATTCAACATGCCATGAAAACTGCCTCCAGCTGATGGATTTAGGGTGCTCAAAAGCATGACTTACCAGAAGTTAGGAGTCCTGGAAATGAAGATTACACCGCACGCTTGAAAAAATTGCTCATAGGAACAAGCTGAGAATTATACCTAAAGGGGATGGGAGGGGTAACAACAGAAAGTGAAATGAGAAATGTAACTGGAGGTCTCGTTACCATTTCTTACCTCAGCTTTAGGTAAGTTAGCTGTTAAGACAGAAGGACCTGGCAATAAGCATATCCTAATAGTGTTTGTTTAAAATATGGATTCCTGGATTCCAACCCAGAGTTGCTGAGTTTGGATATCCCAGGGAGTGGCTAGGTAATCTTGCTACTTCACAAGCACTATGAGTGGATCCTAACAAATTTAGGAAACAATGATTCATGGCAATTGATACCCATCTCATGGCCTAGATAATGTGTGTGAGTCACGAGTCAGAAGGCCCATCTCTAAACGTGAAGAAAATACAAAATGGTAAGAGCACCTAAACGGGATTTGGGCAAAGAGGTCAAAGATAATTAAGAGAAGGATGAATGTTAAGGGACGCCTATTTCTAGAAAAAATATATTTATCTTATAAACTTACAGGCATATAACATTATAACATCTAAGCAGGTTTCCCTAGAAACCTAGACATATACCTAAGAATATCATCATAAGACCACACATTCTTCAATTCTGTTTTGCCATTGTGAATTTGGGGTGAACTCAACTGAAATAATAACAAAAATAGCTAACCCTGACATATTGCTTACTATGTGCAAGGTGCTATTCTAAAGACCTCCTCCTACATGATAATTTTCATGTTAACTTTTGAATCTTTGCAACAACCCTCTTCTCATTTATTAGATGAAGAAACTGAATCACAGATAATTTAAGGAACTTATTAAACTTCACACAGAAAGAGCCAGGCAGGGATTTGAACCCAGATTTCTAGCTGTGGAGAGTCTGCTACAGAAAACTTTTTGGGGGTGGGGTGGGGTGGGGTACATGACAACCATCTTGTCTATAAAGAAACTTGTGCCCTTGATCTTGATCATAAAGCTGAAAGACATTTTTGTTGAGCCATAGGGTAGAAGAGTAATGATTATTATACTTGTTTTTGGTGTAGCAACTAATATATACTAGGCAGGTGCTGCGCTTAGTTGTTCATATGCACCATCTTATGAATGGCCCAATGGAGTAAGTATGCTTTGATCCTTTTTGCAGATAGAGAAACTGAATTTCTTTCCTGAGATCCTCAGTAACTGGTAAAATTACACAGACAGTGAATGATAAAGTTTTTAACGTAGGTCTCTCTGACTAGAAAGCCCATTTTCTGGGCACTGTATTGCTGTTTCTTGTTGAATCAATATTGGTACTCACATGAGTTCAGACCCAAGAGTTATACGTGATTTCTAACACAAGGATTGTGTCTACTAAAGTCACTTGAAAGTATTTGTGGAACTTCCAAATTATAGAGGAAGGCAAGCAATTTGGATGCTCCAAAGATGGAATGAATGTAGGAAACATTTTGGCCAAGGGAGAGGTGCAGAGGGGCAAGAGGGAACACGGATGCAGAATGTAATGTCAAGGATGTGAATTATCATGTAGGACATTTCCAGTAAAGATGGGTAAGTATCCTTTCCCATCTCCCTCGTGAGGTAGTAGCTGAACCAGGGAACTACTGCAGGATGAGTGAGTATAATGGTTTGAATCCTGACTTCCAAAAAGGGCAAGAGGCACTGACATTGCTATGAACACAGAAGCTCAGAGACTTCTTTTAACCTCCTTATGGGGAGCCCCTGTTTTCAAATCATTACATAATGTAATGTTGATTGTTCTTAAGTGGAAAGATTTAAAATGGAGAAATGTAAGGACAAATGTAAATTGGGCAGAAATGTAAGGACACAGGAAGTAGTGTAATATAATGAATACAAATGTGTTTAATACCTTCCTTATAGCAAGGCAGTAGGGACAGAGTTTCAAAGTTTTTAGGCAAGATAGTGCAAACTCAACCTTGGGTTTCAGACAAGTTCCTTAACATCTCTAAGCCTAGATTTTCTCTTTTATAAATTGAGAAGAAGATGAGTACTTATCTAGGATTGTGGGGATTAGATGAAATAATTAATATGAACTGCTTAACATAGTGCCTAATGAATAGTATATGCTCAATAAATAGGACCTGTTATTATTAGAAGCAAGATACAGAATGAAAAACCAGGAGACCTACCTATGCCTCTAAAGCCAGATCATATTCAAAGATGTTTATAATCTGACCTCTCTCGTCAAACTATACCCTGGACATTGACCATTACTCATTCAAAGCATTCAGAATTTACAGTTTCCATTTCTTCTAAATTAATCTTAGTTTCCTTACCTCTTAAACAAGGATAATGATACGGGTAATTTACCTCCCCAGGTTACTTTAAGTGCTGAATGAAGTTCAATGTTAAAGTGCTTCAGGCAATGCCAATGCATAAATGGTCAGGTTGTCTATTTTTTAAGTCACATCTGAAGCTTTAAGAGAGACGTTTCTGGCACAGAAGTCTCCCAGAGTCTAATGTCCTCTCCTTCCCCCTTCAGAAGTTATAATTCTTGTAAACATCCTGTGCCACTCTTGAGCAGCAGCCCCTTGGATTTAAGTTGATACTGTTGTCTTAGAAAGTATGCAAGATCTCTTTGGGTTTTAATAATGTTGTAATGGTGGGATAAAACAGAGCATAAGGATACAAAAATTAGATCAAATGACCCCCTAACCCTCTGGTCTAGTAGCAACTAGGTCACAAGCCATGATTTTTCCCCATCAGATGGTAAAGGATAAACAAGTCAAGAACACTGCAAGTCACCTGTAAGGGAGGAGCCAAGGATGGAATAGCTGGGTTCTCCAGGTGATGCCCCTAAAAATCTGAAGAAACTCAGGCTAGGATTCCTTGGTCTGCTGTCTCAGACACACATTAGCATCACCTGAGAAGCTTCTTTAAAAATCACTGTAGCCCAGCCATACCCCAGAGAAAATATAAGGCTCCCTGCTGTGGGAAGCATGCATTTGTTTCTTTGTTTGTTTTAAAGCTCTCCAAGCAATTCCAATGTTAAGGGTAGGTTATGAAATGAGGTATAAAGTTCTAATAAGGCAGATTCTAGAATAGCGACAGAAAAAGGGCAACTGCCTAGATGAAGGGAGTGGCTCTATTGTCTGCAAAACTAATGTTCAACATTAATGGCTCACTTAGCTGCTGCCTGTTCCTGGTGGCGAAGCAAATTAATTCAAATCCAAACAGTTTATTTATATGAACACAGTCCCATACATTTATTTGAATCCCAAGTGATAGTCCAAAAGCTAATTACAATGAAAAATACACCATCCTATGTATAAATATACATGCAATTTTGCCAGTTAGCTGCCTGGATTTTCATTTTGTTCACATTTCCAAGTGAAAAAGCTAGGAATTCCACTCACCCCTCTCCTCTCTCCATTCCCTTCCCCCACCCTCCTGTCTTCCCCTCCCCCCACTCAAGTACCAGATAACCTGGTGGCCTTTGAAAAATGTGCCTAACCTCACTATTTTCTCTTATAATCTCTTAAAATAAATTTATTGATGAAACAAACCTAATAGATTAACATTAGTTTAATATAGGTTTTCTCGGCAATCCAACCTTCTGTCTTGAATTTTGTAAACAAGAATAGCACTGAGCATCATAGAATTTGGTTCAAGAAGAATAGCTGTTTCCCAGGTCCCAATGAGAGATAATGTGGGAAGCCACAAGTACCAGTGACTTCATTACGATACCATAAAATTATTTCTGATGGACCATAGGGCCCTGACATCTCTCTGTCCCAGTAAGGTAACACAATCAAAAGAAAGAAAACCCCATTATACAGAACATTGACAGAAGTGTCTCATAAAGACAGCTGGCTTGTCAATCTGACAAGTAACTTATGAGATTTTTAGTGTTCTCTGTGATGAAAAATTGAGATTCTAAATTGTTTCTTCTATTCCCTCCTTCAGTTCCTCAGCAACATTTTTAGGTTTCCTTCTTTGACCAGGTCAAAGAGAGAAAGGTAACACAAACCCTTCTCATCTGTGCCACCATTGTCTCCCCCTACAATCCCTTCGCCTGGACCCAAGGGAAATTGGGGACTACAGATCCTTGAAATCGGCTACAATTTAGGAGCAGTACCTCACCACACATGAATGCATTCTGAATTCCTGGTTTATGCCTATTCTCTCTTGCTCTTCTCCTTTATTTCCTCTGTGAGTAACTTCATATTAGGACCAGGACAAATGTGTGGTGGAGAGTTAAGAAATCATTTAAAGAAAACATTGAATGAAAATAAAGCTTACTGTGTAGGAGTTACTATATATATATATATATATATATATATATAGTGTAACTATAGCTATTTTACTACTTGGTATAAACTTCTGATATTATCAGAATATATAGCATGTGTTTGGTTATGGCAGAGGCTTCTCCAAAACAGTTTTTGTAGCTCCAATACTGTCTAATCAAGAGGAAAACATTCTGGGCCATCAGTCTAGTGTGTGTATGTGCATACAACCTATACACGCAACATACCCCCCAAACAAAACTAGAACTGAAGAATCTAATATGTAAATTGTTTAGTAATGGAAGGCTGTTAAAGCAGCAACCACTGTACCAGTTGAGATGAACTTTGGACAAATCCTTGAATCAGAATATCTTTTATCATGAATGTGAAAAAAGAGGTGATGCATTGGCTTGCGTTACATGTCAATACATTAATGGTGAAGTTCAATGAAATTGGAAGAGAAATAAAGTGCATTTTTAAATTTTGTATTCTTTGCAAAGAAATCATGCCTGTAGTGAAGGTATATGTATTTAAACAAGTAATTTAAATCAGCGGAACCTTTATGAGAGCCAAATACAAAACTAGTTCTGTCGACCACTTTACCCAATTGGTTATGAGGCATCAGCAGTCCCAGTTCAAAGACAATATTGTCCGATCTGGTTTCTGAGTGATTTTTCTTCCTTTGCCGATTCTATTTTTATAGTGCTTGTTCCATTTAAATCCTCAATTTCTTAGGGATTTGCCATCACTCACTCTCACATTGTTTTCAATCTCAATATAAATTGGCTCTGCCTCTTGCATTGTTCCTACAAATATTCTTCTTGTTAAACAAGAGCTTCTCTTTCTAGGATTCTTATTAAGAACAAACCCATGTCCTTCTCAAAATATTTGCAAGTGCTATACCTTCAAAAGACAGGAGAAATCCTCCCTTAAGACCATACAAAAGAAAATAAGACCACCCATAGGCTTTTAAAACACACAAGAGATTTAATGGTTGAATAAATATTTGTTTTAAGTTGCAGAACATTCATGGAAAAGAAGAAAAAAGTTTTGTAGCCTGAATTTAACCAAAGTGAAAGAAAGAGGTGAGCTTTAATTGCAAAAAATCTAAATGACTTGTTGACTACTCAAGGAAATAGGTGTTACAAATGTGATAGTAATTTTCTTTAAGTGTGTGGGGGAAGGAAAGTGATGTCAGAAACCTTATAGGGAGGACGCCTGGGAGGCTCAGTGGTTCAGCTCAGTGGTCTGCCTTCAGCCCAGGGCATGATCCCAGGATCCCTGGATGGAGTCCCACATTGGGCTCCCCACAGGGAGCCTGCTTCTCCCTCTGCCTATGTCTCTGCCTCCCTTTCTCTCTGTGTCTTTCATAAATGAATAAATAAAACCTTAAAAAAAGATAACCTGATAGGGATTAGAAGTTGTCTTCATGAAACCATGTGGAAGAGCCACAGAAAAACTCTTAGGAAATTGGAGAGTAGCTGATATCCTTGCTACACCTCCTTCTTTTTTGTTTGTTTTTGTTTTTTAATTGTCTGGACTCCATAACCACTTGGTAATTTGTGGAGTGTGAGGGAGAAGGCTGAGAGCAGTCAGAAGTGATGCTCACAAAAAAAAAAAAAAAAGAAAAAAAAGAAGTGATGCTCACACATTTCCCCTTACTTAGCATGTTAAGACACCTGCCAGTCAGTTCCAATTTCTAGCCAATGAATGAACAAACAGGGTAGCCTGGTCCAGTGGAGGGAGACCAAAAAAAATCTATCAACTTAATTGACTGTCACCATGTGATTGAATCTTCTGGTTTCAAGAAAGTATTTGGGGGTATAGACTTTCTAGCACACTGATTTTTTTCCTCCCCTCTCCCACTCCTTAGTTATTTTTCTCCTTTATTTTTTTTTAAATTTTTTAAAAATTTATTTATGATAGTCACAGAGAGAGAGAGAGGCAGAGACATAGGCAGAGGGAGAAGCAGGCTCCATGCACCGGGAGCCCAACGTGGGATTTGACCCTGGGTCTCCAGAATCGTGCCCTGGGCCAAAGGCAGGCACTAAACCGCTGCACCACCCAGGGATCCCTATTTTTTTCCTTTAACTATAACGGTAAACTAGTATAATCATCTAGAAATCAGTGAAGAAAAGGCATGAACAGGTCAAGCAAGCCAGAAATATTTTATATGACTTTTTGACTCTTCTGTTAAGGGAAGAGCATAATTTTTTTCATCTCCTCATCAGATACCTCTCTGGGCCTTTGTTTCTTCATCACTAAACTACAGATAATAATTATTTCTCAAGGGTTTTATGAAGCTAAAATGCTTGCAGTCACCTAATGCAGGTGTTGCAACTTCAACTGCATACAGGATGTAGAATATTTAAAAGTAATCCAAATGTCCAATTTGGAGACAGAGGGAGTGGTGGGGAGTATGGCAAATAGATGAGCACATGACACTTTTAATTGAAATGGGGGTTACTGGTCAGCCTGAGCACCAGATAATTATTCCCATGGCAGCACAGAAGCCCAATGTTGTCAAACAATCTGCTACTATGCAGAGACTGGAAACCTGGATTCTTACATGAAATCTGATGGTGACTCATTCAAGCATTTGAAAAACTTGAGGTAGGCCAACACTTAATGGGGAATGCTTTGTAGGCTGTTGGAGACCTGCAGTCTAACACATAGGAGGTATTTAATCGTTATGTTTCATACTTTTATCTAAATTATAGGATAAATATTTCAGTTATTTAAGATGTCCCCATAGGTTGAAAGAAGTGATCAAAGAAACACAGAAATTAGGTATCATTTGTTTGTTTTTGCAATACAACAGTAACGGTGCTGATAGTTTTGTGGTCTGGCCAACCCCAGAAGAGCAGAACTTTGCACTATTTGGAGCTCATCTAGAGCCTCTTAGAACACAAAAGTTTGTTATCATCTAAGATGTACTTGCAGGTAAAGAGTAAGACTGCTAGGAGGCTAATCCAGACCCTAATGGAGAAGGCTCAGTTCCAGACACTAACAGCATGGAAGCCCAAACTCTGAGTTCATGACCACTTTGCTGAAGACAGCAGGTGGCTTTGGATGTGGAATTCCCCCCACCCCCCAATCTTTGGTGCTGCTGTGGGTGTGTCCTTGAATGACATTTTTTTCTAAATGCGAAGCATGTGACACATACAAATACACATTATGGACCTGGCAGGTGATATGAAAATGCGGGGTAAAGGAATTTCAGGGTGTAATACAGCACAGCCTATTGTCATACAGAGGAAAATGAAAGCTAAACTGGAAAAATACAATTTGGAGAAGGAACCACCAACATCTGATTCAGCAAAGGTTGAATTAATACAATGAAATAGCACAGCCAATCAGATGGGGGGGGAAATCCAGCACTGGAGAAATCAGTGAATAGAAAAAAAAACAGAACTAAAAGATACAAAGGAATAGCCTCAGCAAGAAAGTAAACCCAGGGCTTTGTCGGAAAATACGGAAGTTATTTGCAAAACTGTCGAGGGTTATAAAGGAAGCCAATGTGCAAGACCCCTGATCTGTCTGCAGGCAAATCTCACACTGGAGATGGAAATGGATTTATGTGGCTTCACTCACTCTCAGTGAGGGGGAAAAATTGGCCCCTCCATATGTAAAGTGCAGAGTTACTATAACCTTGTAGTTTTTTTTTTTTTTTTTTTTTTTTTTTTTTTTTTTTATTTATTTATGACAGTCACACACAGAGAGAGAGAGAGAGGCAGAGACACAGGCAGAGGGAGAAGCAGGCTCCATGCACCGGGAGCCCGACGTGGGATTCGATCCCGGGTCTCCAGGATCGCGCCCTGGGCCAAAGGCAGGCGCCAAACCGCTGCGCCACCCAGGGATCCCCTAACCTTGTAGTTTTAAATTGCAAGTTTCCACTACCATTTATGGAGTACTAGGATGCTGGTTATGAAGAAGGTACAGATCATGGCCTTGCAAATTGCCGCCACCAGAAAATTGCGCAAATGGCCAACCCCTCTTACAGGTGGTTGAAGAATGAGCATGAGGGGGGAAAAGCATGTCTATGGACATTGCATTTAAAATGATGGCAAATAGTGACCACTGCAGGACTGGTTAGGGTAGCTCACCCTCAATGGGGTCTCCACATACCAAGAAGTTTGTTTAATGTCTCTAATGCTCTCTCAATTTAAGCCCTATAAAGACATGGCCATCACTTTCTTCACTGACTGGGGCAGTGGTCCCCCTTAACATGGTGTCTGGAACAGAGTAGCGTCAGAAAAAAATACTTGTAGAATGAATGAATAAGTATAATAGAGTAAAAAAAATGAATTCAGTAGTTCGAGCTGGTAACTACTATGTGATGAATCATTACCGTGTACCTGACTTTTACAGTGTTAGTGGTTAGGATTCTGTAAGGGCAGGAGATAGTCTGGTTTTCATTTCACAGATGAGAAAACTGAGATTGACAAAGAGAGAGTAACTGAATTAAAGTCATGTGACTGCTAAGTGGCAGAAGCAAGATTTGAACCTGTAGCCAGTTCATTCTCAAAGCAAACTCCTTTCTCTGTAAGCCTTCTGTTAGTTTGATACAGATAGGCTTAGGGGAAGTGTTCCAGCTACACAAGGAAATAGAAGACTTAAATCCAGGTTATCTCCTCTAACCCGGCTGCTCTTTCTATTATAACGCAGTACCTGTACCTGCTTTGTTTTCCTCAGCGAAGCCAACAATACGTCTTGAGTGTGTTTTGCTCAGCAGCCACCAGCACACTCTGGTTGTGTAATAAATGTTGATGTCAGAGCTACCATAAGAGACAGAAGTCTTTTCATTTCACATCAAGACGCGAGTCACCATCTGGAAGACCAGATATGCCAATCTTAATTTCAGGCCAGATTTTTAAATCTAACTCCAGTGTGAGGGAAATGCTTATCAGCATTCAAACTGAAAACTTGGGTCATTCTGCCTAGCAAACATTCATTTTGTTAGGACCCTTTTTCATAAGTAAAAGCAAATGGATTCTGCAAACAGCTAGAGCCCATTTCTGTATTAGTTCAGACTCTTGTCTGACAGGAATAGAAACCCACTTGAGCAAGAATAAAACACGGGGAAGGAAATTTATTATAAGGATATACAGTGTCTCCTCAAACCTGAAGGCAGGAATGCATCTAAGATGCAGAAATAGACCAAAGTCAAGGCCTTTCTGTGTCTCTCTATTCTGTAAACTAGCTCTTTCTGCTTCTCCCACCAATCAACTGAAACTAGGGAGACACAAGCTCTATTTTATGAATATGGTTGTATTCACTGTAAGTATATGGATAGAACAGAGCAGTAAGGGGCTGGTCTCTATAAAAAAAGAAGGGCTTTGTTCTTAGCAAACCAGTAACTTTTAATTGTCCTCCATACTATTATCTCTATATACATATAAAAAGAAAAATGTCCCTACTGTGTACAATCTCCTACAGAGTAGAATTTGGACTGAGAGTGTACTGATGGTAAAGGTTTTAATAGATTAGTATTACTTTTGATAAATTGGCTCTTTGAGTACTCTAGAATTCAGTATGCCTTGATGTGTAAAATGACTACTGAAAGCTCCACAAGCATTCTGTATTCTATAACCACACCCTGACTATTTCTAAAGATCACCACGACATGCCAGCATCATGTTAAACATTCACCTTATGATTTGTACTGATGAAAGTCATTTACTTCCAGGTCTCCTAGTTGTTAAGTCACTTATTATGCTTCCTTGTGAGATTAATGTCTCCATCCCTGCTAGGAACTCCAGCTTAGCCTTTTCATATTATCTCAACGATCTCAGGAGCTCTGTCTCTATACATTCTTTATGGATTACATTACTTTCAACGCCTCTTATCTCCCTGCCTGCAAAATCGTCCTCCAGTGGAAAAGTAAAAGAAAAGCATTATCTCCAACCACCTTTCTGTCTTGGCGATGGCATCATAGACTCTCCATAGGCTAATCACATTTCAAAATGATTGTATTTGGGGATGAGTTTATCTGGTGCTGATCTTATCAAACCCAAATCTTTGTAGAAGAAGGTCCTCTTTTGACATGACTGTACCAGACTTTTTTTCAGGGCTCCTACCTGAATGCTGATCCTCTTACACATAAATAGCCCTCTGGTCTCCTGTTTTTCAATCTGTTTGCTGATCAGCCATTGTCATCAAAGGCGAAAGCGTCCCTTTTTTTTCCAAATAGGCTTGGTTTCTATTGTGCATCCTACTCCAGACAGTGATGTTATCATTTGAAAATGTCTATCAGGACTTTCTATTTACCCAGCAAATAACTTCTAAACCTGTATCGATTAAAATATAGCTCATTAAAATCAAAGGATGTGGCTTATCTACATAAGGTATAATTGAAATTAACTCAGTGAGTATGTATTGCATATGATATGTACAACTCACTTGAGCAAAAGGAATGGAGATGAATCAAATGCCATCCCTGACCTTAAGTTAATTATGGTCTATACATTCTGTATATAAATAAGCCCAATCAACTCTCACATCTGGGAAAAGTCGATATCAGATTAATTAATAGATGATTTCCAAGGACCACTATGAATCATTTTTCCCTGTGTAACTCAATTCAATAAAACAGATATAAGGACTGCTCCTTCATTTTTAACATTCTTAGCTAACAGTAGTGAATTTTTTTGAGTGTTCTCTATATATCAGGCCCTGTACTAAGTAGTTTACATACACAAGTGATTCATATATGTGGCCAAGTTTGAGACCCTTAATGTAGCCCACTATATATATATACACCAGATTATTCCAGTATATACTTGAGGATAAGCCTTTGTGTTTAGCTCCATCCCAGTCCAAAATTAATGAGAATCTCCAAACAAGCAGCCCAGGCAACTCTATATTTTTAAAGACCACTAGATACGTTCACCAGTGAGAGTTCGAGTACCAGTATCTTTTTTTAAAAGATTTATTTATTTTAGAGAGAGAGAGCTCATACACATATGTGGGGGGTAGAAAGAGAGAGAGAAATCATGCGCATGCAGGGGGAAGGGAGGGAGAATCTTAAACAGACTCCACACTGAGCATGGAGCCCCAAAAGGGGCTTAATCTCACAACTCTGAGATCAGGACCTGATCTAAGTTGTATGCTTAATCAGCTGCACCACTCAGGCACCTCGAGTACCAGTATCTTAATTAGTTGATATTTCCCATTGACCTTTCACTGCATTTCAAATTTTATCTTTTGTTTGTCTTCTGGTCTTAAGCAGGATATAGACCTTTGAGCCCCAAGTCATCAGTCTCCATCAATTGTGTGACAGTACTGAGCTGAAAAAGGACATTTCAGTATAGAGTTTAATTGCCTCAGTATTTTACCTTGGAATCTAATATCTTGGGGTTATATCATGGCACTAGAATTTACTAACTAGGTGAGCTTGGGCAAGATAACCTCTATGAACCTCAACTTTCTCATCGATGCTAATGAGAGAGCCTACCTTACTGGACTAAATGAGATAATGCATACTTCTGATGTGTTACAAAGAACCAGGAAAGAACTGCCTTTCCCATTGTCTCCTGTAGAAGGGAAAATCCTTGGCTTGTTATTTTTAAAACATTTCCAGTGACTGTTCCTTAGGATAAATCCTGGTCAAAGAGTAAAGTTCTTGATATATCAAGTTATTATGTGTTTTTATTTATTTTTTGGATTTTTAAAAGATTTTATTTATCTATTTGAGAGAGAGATTGAGAGAGAAAGAGAGCACGAGAGAGCGCACTTGAGCGGGAGGAGAAGCAGAGGGAAAGGGACAAGCAGATTCCACACTGAGCCCAACTCAGGACTGCACATGGGCTCAATCCCAGGACCCAGAGCTTATGTCTGACCTGAGCTGAGATCAAGAGTCTGGTGCTCAACCAAATCAGCCATCTAGATGTCCCAAGTTATTATGTATTTTTAAATGAATTCTTGACTATGATATGTAGATTTGTAAGTGGGTACACTCCATAATAAATCGTTCTTAATTAAAAAAAAATCATTCTTAAGGTTCTCTTTGACCTAAATAATTTAGATCAGCCCTATCCATCTTCATCAGTTATCAGCATTAGTTCATTTTCCTTCCAATAATTTAATAGCATTGATTTACCTGCAACTCATAGGAAGAACATGTCTCCAAGGAAACTACATAGTGATGGTAAAAATCAAAGATAAAGCCAATTGAAATTCCTCTAAATTCATGACCTGCCCAATCTAGATCATAATTATGGTTGATGTATTTCCTCAAAATTCAAATATATTAGTTTTGTTTGAACTTTAGTTATAGAATGGCTTACACCTCGTATATATAGTTGAATTCTAACAGGAGTGAGTAGGTAATAGTACCGTAATGAGTGGCTAAGAGGACAGACTCAAAGACCTAAGGACCTGGATTTGAATCCTAACTTTTCAGCTTATTAGCTAAGTAACTTTGATTGGGTTATTTAACATCTCTGGGCCTATATAATTTTGTCAAAATGGACATAATAGTTTCTACGTTATGACAACTTGAGCAAGTTAATACATGTGACGCACTTAGCACAATGTGTAACATATTTTAAACAATTTCAAATACTTGGTATCATTAAGTTTATTTATAATATTGAGATTAAGCATATCCATAAACCATTGCAAATTCCAGCCTACAAATCGACTTGAGCTCCCCTGGTTTTGTAGATAAAGTTCTCTCAGAACACAGTCATATTCATTTACATATTGCCAGGCTGCTTTTGTGCTACCGTGACAGTCTGAGTGGTGGTGAGAGAGACTGCTTGGCCCCTGAGTCCTAAAATATTTACTGTCTGACCCTTGACAGAAGAAGGTTGCTGATCTCTGCGATAAACAAGGCACTGTACTAAATTTAATCCCCATAGCATGAAAAATATTTTCTTCCAGTAACACTAGGTAGGTACTATTATTATTCTATTTTGCCTAAGGAGAAGCAAAAATTCAGAGTTAGTATGTAAACTGCCTACAGTCACACAACTAGTAAATGGTAAAGATGATATAACTTGAACCACTTTTTTCTGTGACTTGCAATTTGCATTTCTGACCATATTTCTCAGATCAAGGTAGGCCATTCTTTGATGATAAACAGTGCTGTGGTGGCTACTATTCTTTTACTCTGTCTCTAATGTCATACATGGATGGTGTATATTTGAAAAGTCCATGTTCAAGCCAGTCAGTTGCATTTCACCTGCATGGAGAACTCATGCAGGATCATATGCACTTGATCTAGGTAGACAAGCCTGAACAAAGCCAGCCTGGTGACAGGTATGTCTCCCTACCCTCACCTTTGTTGAAGACAATCCTCCCCTTTTGGGAGAGGACGCTTTGCCTTCCCCAACAGAGTTGCCTCCACAGGCCAGCTGTGTAGCTGACGAATTAATGTTACAGACAGTGCCTTTCTTTCTTCTATTAGCCTCTCGTATATCTTCTCTGTAACCAATAGGTGTGGAGCCAATGGAAATGCTGGGTGTCTGAAGCTTTGCCTGCTAGAAGCTTATTTTGTTTAAGAAGGTACCATTTTTCTTTCATTCATTTTTGAAATATATTATATGCATAAGAATTAGGTCCTCGGAAAAATTTCCCAGGAGATCAATTTGCAGGAACCTTTAGTTTAGAAAGAAAGATCATTCTCTAGTGTGTATGTTGGTTTGATATGGAAATACATACACTTGCCCTACATCTAGATTACTAGCATGCTTAGAATTTTCTTTGTAAATTCAGAAGTTAAATCTATACACCCTGTGCCTTAATGTTCCTTTTTTGGTGCCTGCATATAGATACTTTCCTAAGGGCGAAGCCCTTAAGCCAAAGAAGACTGTGATGGAATGAATCTTAAATCTAAACCTTCAAAAAGCTGTCTTTCTTGTTGGCTGAAGGCAGGATTAAGAATTCTGGTGGCTGTAAATCCAGACATTGTACTTCCAGTGATAATTAGTTTCTTACAGATTTAATATCTTCTGTGCAAGACTCCACATGGAAGTCTGTAGTTCACTTTGTGATGGGCATCTATTCCAAAATATTAAGGAAGACTTTGTTAGATTGTCAAGTGATTTTTTTTTTTTTTTTGGAATTTTCCAGTTACATAGAAACATCTTCTTAGGATCATTTATTAAATAAAAATTAGGTTGGAAGAGCCTAATTTGTACTTAGTTCTGATTTTTTACATTAAATAGTCACATCCAGATAACTTTTATGTTTGGTAATTTGTGCTAGTATACCATGGAAATTTTATGTTTCAGTGAAGAGTCCTGGTATGATTTTACCTTGTGTTCAATCTTCAATAAACATTTACTTAGAAATAACTCTGCGCCTGACGCTATACTGATGCTGGACAAACAAAATAATAAGGGTGTATTAGGTCAATCTATTTTCTCAGATTTTCTATTTCTTTTGTGAGTCTTCTTTCTTCTCTCACCCAGGACGTCATTTCTCTGCCATATAGTTAAGGATCCCCATACAAGGTCATCAGTAGTACATGCTGCTTCCAACAGTGACATGAAAATTTTCTCTCTTTCATTCTCTCTCTTTCTCTCTCTCTCTTAAGCAGAGTAACTCATGGTTGCTTTCTGTGACCACAGCCTTGGGAGGTTATTTCTAATATGCACTTCAGTCAGCTCTATGTTTTCATACAAAACAATAATTGTATTCCTTTTGGTATCTAAATCCTTTCTGACCATATCATTAAAAATAATTCTTGAGATTCAAGGTAACATTTCCCTATCCCACTATAGGAATTTGTGTTATTTTGTAAAAGAATATTAATCATTTGTCACATAATAAGCATACTTGATATAGTTTGAAGAGGCATATTCAGTATTTCAGTATGTTATTATTTTTAACTTTACATTACCTAAAGTTAGGGCAAAAGGAATATTGACTGGAAGAGATATGGTATGGGGAAGGCGGGAGATTCTTAGAAGGGGCTTAGAGGAGGATATGCCACCATAAATACATATTACAATCACATTTAAATCTTAGCTTTGTAAAGAGGTAGTATGGATTTAAAGAAAAAAATGGTTGGAATCACTAAACTAGGTACTGGACTTTTATTAATAAAATCCAAAAACACATTAGTAATTTTAGTAGCCATATCACACAGAGGCCTCATTCTAAATTCACCATCAATTTAAACCTCTCTTTCTTTTTGAAACCACTGCTGTTGCTAAACCTCTTTTCCATCTATATTTATGGACTTCTTTCTTATATGTCATACCTAAAGTTTATTACTTCCTTCTTCTGTATTCAGCTCATTATCTCACCTATGAATTTCTTTTTGGATCTTCCCACCAGTATCTTAATTTGCTCCCCTTAATAAGTCCCCATCACCTTCAGATTTAGATAGCATGCCACCTAGATCTTCATTGTACCATATTGCTCTGGACCCCTTGGGTCCCGTATTCCAACACTATGAAACTGGCAAACAACTCCACTAGACCAAGTCTATCTTAATAAAGACATGCTCCTTTTCAAAAAGTTTATGGCCATTTGATTTTTTTGAAAAAATATAAACTTAAGCAGCAAAAAGAAGCCTTCTGAATGGGCTTTCTAAAGCTTAATAATTAGCCAACAATTCTATCACAATGGGATATAGATCTCCATGTGATTAGCCACTGATGCTCTAGCTTTGCTTCAAAAATCTGTTTTGTAGAAAATTAGGTTGTAATTGTTTGCATTGTTAAGTGATATTTATCTGGGAAACCAGCCCAAGAGAATCATTGTACATCGGTGGTTTGGTAAAGGGCTTTTTATTATGTGAGTTAATAAGCCATAATACAAGTCACTTTATTCGTACTTTTTGCATGACCTTTTTCTACAAGGAAAATAAGAAAACTATTCCTGACCATGGACCAAAAGGTTCAAGTAACTTTTTAATTAAAAATAAAATTGTTGGGGTACTTGGCTGGCTCAGTGGTTGAGCTTCTGCCTTTGGCTCAGGTCCTAATCCTGGGGTCTGGGATTGAGTCCCACATCGGGCCCCCTGTGGGCAGCCTGCTTCTCCCTCTAAAGGCCTATGTCTCTGCCTCTCTCTCTCTCTGTGTCTCTCATGAATAAATAAATAGATAAAATCTTTAATAAATAAATAAAATTGTCTATTCTCCCAACTAACACCTCATCTGTGTGGATAAGGACTATTCTGTATTTTCAAAGTTCATGATCATAATTAATGCAAGGGAGGAGACAGTTTCCTTTCTTCCCTTTCTGGGTATTTTTGTCTAATCTATTAATTAACTTACATAATTAACAGAGAAAAACAAGTTGAATTCTGTTTCTATAGGAGCCCCACAAAGATGGGAGAGACAGGCAATGGAGGCTTGCATGCATCCTGAGCTAAGGAGAAGGGGATAGGAGTCTGGGGCTGTAAGGAGAAGAAGATACTTCACAGGAAGATGAGAAGAGCAGATGTTTGGTAAAAAAAAAAAAAAATGCTTGTCTAAAGTATCAGCTCAAAATAATCCACATGCCAAAGTGGCACATTTTGGCAAGGCTCATTATGAACCCCTTCAGTAGCCATCCTTGAAAATATACCTGAACAATCTCTCCTTGATGATCAAGGAGATCTTATGCATAGTTGTAAGGCTGTGATATGCTTTGCCTTGACTTTTCAATTATTCTTTCTAAACCTAACTATAGTAGATATTTGACTGGGCTTTCTAAGCTCATGTTTGTTTGGTTTTTTTTGGTGGTATTTGTTTGTTTGTTTTAACCAGCAAAAACATATAGAAAGCTTTCATCAGCTTGGCCTCTTTGTAACCAACAATATTTTATTCATTTTTATATCATCTTCAATAACTACCATATTTTTTCTATCATGAATAAGACTGCACTGAGTATCTTTGTGCATAGAACTTTGTAAACTTTTGCAAAGATACTGGTAGAAAAGACTTCTAGAATTGGTATCACTAGGTCAAAAGGTATGTTCATTTAAATAGTGATAAATACCACCAAATTCTTTTCTTTAAAAACAAAGTATCTGTTGATATTTCCTTTTTTTTCTGTTGATATTTCCTAATTGCTTTTCAGGAGTGTCTGTTTCTACATGCCCTCATCACTTTGGATATCTGTCATCATCATTTTTACCAGACTTCTTAGGAAAAACTATTTCTAGATTAACTAGTTTTCTTGTTTTAAGAGAAAGCCTTTGTTTTGTTAATTTATTTCTTTGTTTACTTTAGAGTGAAAAATCTTACTGAGATGAGGATTTTAAAGTGGGAAAGTCAAAGTTCCAGAGTTTGCTTCTCTCTTTTTTAAAGATTTTATTTATTTATTTATTTATTTATTTATTTATTTATTTATTTATTATTTATGAGAGAGCACATATGTGCATGAATAGAGGGGAGGGGTAGACAGAGAGGGAGAAACAGACTCCAAGCTCAGCATAGATCCTGACATGGAAATCCAGGACCCTGAGATCATGACCTGACCTGAAGTCAGATGCTTAACCAAAAGAATCACCCAGGTGCCCTCAGTGTTTGATTCTTTTTAAATAATTTTTAAAATAGAAATGTACATTGAGAAAAGCACACAAATCATGAGTGAATAGCTCAATGAGTTTTCCTTACCTGAACTCATCCATGATACTACAGTATACATCAAGGAAGAGAACATTACGAGCCATCAAGAAGTATCCCTAGAGACTGCTTCTACTCACTGCTCCCTCTCCCAAGGTAACCACTCCTCTGACTTCTAACACCACAGGTTATTCTGGCCTAAAACATGTAAATAAAAAAACTTTCATTTAAATTCATGCATATACCATATCCTCTTTGATGTCTGGCTACCTTTATTGACCATTGCATGCAGTATAGATGGCTCCTTCTCATTGCCATGTGGTATTCCACAGCAGAATCACACCACAGTCTGGTTCTGCTGTTGATGTACATCTGAATTCTTGCCAGTTTGGGGCTATTAAGAATAAAGCTGCTTTGAGCATTCTTGGATGTTTCTTGAATGAATGCACTCATTATGCTTGCGTATATAGCTAGAAGAAGGGTGACAATGTTCATACAAGTTTAAACATCCTTTTAAAACACAGCTTCAACCATGTCATTGTGCTCCATGTCCCTAAGACCAACTGAGAACTTTTAAAATGGATTTTTAAAAATTTTACACCAGGTTATCTTCTGACCATTTCCCTTATCCTCCTCTCTAAAGCACCTTCCCCCAAGGTGACCTCAGGAATCTTCAGCCATGCCAACTGCATGCCATTTTGCTTACCTTTTTGTTTTTGTTTCTTATTTATTTATTTATTTATTTATTTATTTATTTATTTATTTATTTATTTATGATAGGCACACAGTGAGAGAGAGAGAGGCAGAGACACAGGCAGAGGGAGAAGCAGGCTCCATGCACTGGGAGCCTGACGTGGGATTCGATCCCGGATCTCCAGGATCGTGCCCTAGGCCAAAGGCAGGCGCCAAACCGCTGCGCCACCCAGGGATCCCTTGCTTACCTTTTTGAATGATACACCTGGAAATTTTTCAGCTCTCCTTTGCACTGTTGGCCAAGAATATCTTGCATATCTTTCAGGTCTTAAGACATTTAGAAACCTTCCCCTTCCCACCAAATTTGGTGGGTTTTCCCACCAAAACCTTCTTCTTTCAGGTGTTTATCATAATCATAGCATTTATATCTCTGTGTTGATTTTTTTTGTCTGTCTTTCCCACTGAACTGTAAATACATTGAGGATATTTACGTTGCTGTATACTCCTGCCTAGCAGGATGGTGGCAAACTGTAGGTAGTCATCAAAATATTTGTTGAATGAACTAATGATTGTGTAAAGGAACCAGTGAAAGTAACTCAGATGCCTCAGCACCTGAAACTGCTGGCTAAAATCAGGACCCTGAAATCTTAATCCTTCTACTTGAATTTCTAGAAACTCTTCCATACATGTCTTTTCTGTACTTACTCTCCACTCCATCATGGCTTACTTCCCAAACATACACTGCACAAAATAAGTGCTAACAATTTTAGACCATAGAACAATAACTTTGCATCACTTCACTACCACAAATATCTGTACATGGAAAACTGGGTGAGAGGCTCCATTCCTAACCTTACTAACTGCCCTGGAGTAAGTCTTCCTGAGTTTCAGTTTTCCTATTTACAAAATGGGTAATCATAGAAACTAATTCTTAAGTGTATTGTAGGATCAAAAACAAAACAAAACAAAACCGAAAAAAACCCTAAAGTCTGGAAGGTAAGCCACTGTGATCTACCAGTGTTCATGGTCACTATTACTCTTACAACTTCAGGCACACTCTCAGAGATGAAGAGTGGGACAGATCAGCCTCTCTTCACTTAGCAGCAAAAATGTTAATTTCTCTCTGTCCCTCACTCCACTTATCAGATGCCTAAGAAAAGAGTTGGAGTTTAAAGTCAGCTGCAACAGGGATTGGCAAACCTTTTCTCTAAAAGGCAAGAGAGAAATAGTTTATACTTTGTGGGCCAGAGGGCAAAATTGAGGGTTTTATGCAGATACTTAAATGGTTGAGAGAAAATAAAGTTCCACAAAATTTTTTATTGCCGAAATTAAGATAAAATGATAACAGAGTGAAATGGATTTTTCTCTCTCATCTTCCAAGACCTAGAGCCCGAGCACCCTTCCTCATGCTTTGAACTTCCTAGATGCAGCTTCCTGTGCTTGAAAAGGGGAGAGTGAACGAGTAACAGTTTACATGGTGCTAATGCTCACTCTTCTTCTTAGATTTGCCCGGAGTGAGTGGACAGAGCTGGGAGTCCTGCATTTCCTTTTCTCTACTTCCTCTTAAATCTTCTTGCCTCCTACACTGTAGGCATCTCTCCAGTCTGATGAAGGAGTTAATGATTTTTTCTAAGGTCAATTTGACCCAATGTGATTTCTGACTATTACTCTTTATGGTTTTTAAAAACCTTTAACAACCATATCCTTTAACAGATATGGAAACTGAAGGTGGGAGTGATTGAACAAGAATTCCACAGTCAAATACCAGAGCTAGGAATAAAACTGCACCCTGAGTGATCTGAATCTGTTCTCTTGGCTGCTGAGTTGTTTTGTTTTGCTTTGTTTGTTTGTTTGTTTATTGATTGATTGCATGCAAGCAGTGGGAGGAGCAGGGGAAGAGAGGGAGAGAATCCCAAGTAGACTCCACACTGAGTGCAGAGCCTGACATGAGGCTCCATCTCACAACCCTGAGATCATGACCTGAACTGAAATCAAGAGTCAGAGACTCAACCACCTGAGCCACCCAGGCAGCCCCTGGCTACCCCCTTGCTTCTCTAAGCTTTCAAAAATGATGTGCTGAAAGAAAAGAAAAAAATTGGTGGGTTCAGGGTGAGAAATTAGAAGGTGAAGGACAGGATGGAAACCATTCTAAATGGACACAAATGTCTAAACAAAACTATAGAGAAAAAGAGGAGGAGGGCATTCTCTCTGTAAGGCTCTTCCCACAGACTTTGTAGGTTCACAAGTATCATCCGGAAATCGCTTTCTTCCAAATGTCTCCATACATTATTGACTCTATCAGAAACTTGGTATGAGCCAACTAGGCCTTCCCAGTAGCTGCAATCCCCATGTTGACCCCATTAAACTGAATATAATTTGCTATGAAGAAGAAAACTTTAGCCTTAGGTTGAAATTTATGTACTTTTTGGCCAGCTTTTCCCTAATGTTATTTCATTATAATCATTAACTCACATAACTGTTTTTTAGAAGGAACTTGAAACTTTAGTAACCATATTCTGCTTTTTCAAATTATCACTCATAAAATCTTTGCTGAAAAACTGACACCTAACCAAAGAAGAATGGTCATTTTTTACAGGCTTCTCACTGTATTCTTTATGTATGACTTACCTAAAAGAATGGTTTATTATTTTAAAGACTGCATTATTTTACATTAGGTGGGAAAATGTCTCTCTCATGTCTATATAACTTAAAAGTATAAATTAATCTATTTCTACATACTGCTTCTACATTGCTCAAATGACAGTCAATAGTTTGGCCATAAAAGTGGCCATAAGTGTTATTGGCCAAAAGTGTTAGGTTCACTTTGCATTTCTTTAGATTAAGTTTTTATTCATATCACCCAGCATAATTAAAACAGTGGAAGTGCTGATGACTATGGTGTTGTACAGTTGGAGTCAGGCTGTACTGAGCACTTCATATTTATTACTCCATTTATTCCTCACAGTTACCTTATGAAGAAGGTGTTCTTATAACCCCATTTTACAAAGCTCAGAGTGATTAAGAAATGGATATGTTTTATATGATGTATAAGCAGCAGAATTGGGATTTGAACCCATGCTTGGCAGTTACTGAGCCCAGGACATTTTGCTGTAGTATTTTGCCAATCATTTCATGGCTCTGCTATTTGGGATTTCCTAAGGACAGAGCCTTAACCATCCAGTTGACTATGAGTCAGTTCAATTGATTGTTGAACTATCAGTTGAGTTATTTGGACTCCACCTACAGTAGAAGTTACAGAAAATCAGTATCAAATTGATTCTTGGGGCACCTGGGTGGCTCAGTTGGGTAAGCATCTGTCTGGCTCAAGTCATGATCTCAAGCTCCTGGAATGGAGCCTACATTGGGCTCTCAGCTCCAGAGGGCTGGTTCCCAAAAGGACTGAATGCCTGATTAGAGGGTTGGGACTTTCAGCCTTATGCCTTTACTTCTGGGGGAAGAGGGACTGGAGGTAGAGTTAATCACCAATGGCTAATGACTTAGTCAGTCACATGTATATAATGAAAATTACACATAAACCCCTAAATGGCAGGGTTTGGAGAACTGGGCTGCTGAACACATCAAGATTCTGGGCAAATGGGTGAAAGATCCACCCAAGACACTCCACCCCTCTCCCATACCTTCTCCTATGCATCTCTTCCATTGAGCTATTCTTGAGTTGTACCCTTTATAATAAGTCAGTAAATGTAAGTAAACTGCTTTCTTGAGTTCTGTGAGCCATTCTTGCAAATTATTGAACATGACACAGGGTCTTAGGAATCTCTGAATTTACCACCAAGTCAGACAGAGGTGCAGGTGATTTGGGCACCGCATTTGTGACTGATGCCTGAGGTGAGTTCATTCTTGTGGGACTGAGCCCTTCAATCTGTGGATCTGTGCAAACTCCAAGTGGTTACTGTCAGAGCTTCATTGAATTGTTGGATATCAGTTTCTGTTGGAGAGTTGGAGACATGGCATGAGAAAGAAACCATAGAATCCCCAATGGCCTTAGCACATACAATAAAAGGAAGAGGGTATATTGGCACATGTAAAAAGTTCAGATTCAACACTGGCCACTCAAATGTGTCATGAGAGCTGGCTCCCTTGCTATCACTTCTCTCTACTTTTCTCCCTGTTGACTCGGTCTCACCCTGAATCCCCCCAAAGGTCAGCTCACATCTTCAGGCCCAGCATAAAGAATTCTGCTTTGCACCCAGTACTTCCACACAGCCCTCAGGTTTAGTCTGGCTGAACCAACTTGGATCACAGGTTCACCCTCAAACCAATCTTTGTGGCTGGGATGGACTATGCCATTTGGCCTATGCTGGGTCACAGTCCCACCTTTCGAGGCTTTGTTCACCTGTACTGCATGAACTGAAACTAAGGTGGGGTGGTCACTCCCCAAAGGATTTAATGCTGTTAATTGGCAGAAAGGGAAGTGAGTCATAGGCAAGCAAGAACAGAGGGTTTCAGCTACAGAAAGTGATAGTCACCATTATCCCCATTTTGCAGATAAGTAAATTAAGGTTTAGGAAGTTCAGAGTGACATATCAATTTGCCTGTTAATAAAACATAAAGTTAGTGTTCCAGCCAAGAATTCTCAGGGTAGTCACAAAACCACAGTGCATTTCTAGAAACTAAGTCTCTATAAGTAACAATTTTCAAGAGGAGTTTGTTGCTTCTGCTTATTATTCCAACTCTGATAAGAAACCAGGAAAAATTATCCTGGTCATTTGACATCCTTTTATCCAATCCTCACAACTTAAAATAGAACAAAGAGATATAGTTAGATAGTAAAGTAAAATTACTAAAATTCTTTTTAAAGCTAGCGATAGCCTCCCTAATGTAATATTAACAATATTCTATATAGAGATAACCATGGTGTGACATCATGTCACCCTTGCCACATAACGTAGCCTAATTACAAGAGTAACATCCTATCAGATTTGCTGTATTCTGTTTTAAAGTCTGTAATTTAAAAGTTCCACCCTCATTGGGGTGTATGGGTGGCTCAGTCCATTAAATGTCAGCTCTTGATTTCTGCTCAGGTCATGATCTCGAGGTCCTGGGATCAAGCCCCATGTGAAGTTCTGTACCCAGTGGGGAGTCTGCTTGAGTATTCTCTCTCTCTTCATCTGTCCCTTGCTCTGCTTGATATCTTTCTCTCTCTCTCTCTTTCTCAAATAAATAAATAAGTCTTTTTAAAAATTTAAAAGTTTCACCCTCACTGAACAGGAAGAGAATCTACAGGGCATGAACACAGCCACTCTGGAATCTGTCACTGACTCCATCATTAGGTAGATCTTCATTCAACTTGTCCTACCAAAAATACGTTTCCCATCACTGCAAAAACAAGTCATCCTTGTAGCACCAACAACCTGTATCAAATAGTTCTACTCCACCAAGACTTACCTAGCTCATTAGGACGAAGGTAGTATTTCCTGGTTCCTTAGAAACATCCAGTAATGATCCATACACTTTCATGACATTTATTACTTTCCATTTTGAAATACCGATTATTTTCTATGTCTAAACTCTTCAACTAGATCTCTGAAGCCAAGGACTATTACTTCCTTTCATTATTTACACATCTTACAAATAGTTATTCAAATCCTAACTTATACCAGTGTATTAGAACTATATTGTGTGTCAGGTAACAGAAAACCCCAACTGATGGGTGGATTAAACAGATTGGCAGGTGGTTTATTTTTTCTTATGCAACAAATTATTTGAAAGTAGAGCTTTTTTTTTTTTTTTTTTAAAGTAGAGTTTTGGTGACATTGGTTTGGTTTTATGTTGTTGTTTTAGCCTTCCTTTCTCACTGGCACATGATGGCTACTGTAATATCAGCCCACAAGCCTGCATTTCAGAGAGGAAGAAGTAGAAGATGGTAAATAGGGAGGGGTAGTTGATATGTTAGGAAAACCAGGTTTCCTAGATAGCCTCACTAGACTTTAATTTGTAACCCATTGATAACAACTATGTCATGTTCCCACCCATAAATAAAAGGAGAACAGAAAAATATTTTTGAATGTGTAGTCATTTGGCCACTCTGATCAAAATACTTGTTCTAGTTCTATGAAAAAGAAGTACTGAGTTGGCGATGTGGTTTTCCAGTTAGGCATTATGCTGGGCATTCAGGACACCATGATCAATGAAAACATTTTTGGCCCCTTTTCATACAGTTTTTTACTAATTAGAGGACACAGTCATGAAAAGTATTTGTTGAACACATGTAAAATTCAGTTGTAAATGTGCTGAAGTGAAAAAGGTCACAGTGCTGTGAATGTTAGGAATGGAAGGGAAGAGATATGAGTCACCTAATTAGGGAAGTTAGGAAGGCTTCCCTGAGGAAGTGGCACTTCAGGTGGTTCAGTTTTAGCACCTAACAGAGAGTCCTCCATATATAAGTTCATAGAAAAGAAGAAAAGATGATTGCTGACAATCTTTTGATGCCTATATTGTAACAGTATTTCATGAATCTGTTTATTGCAAGTAGCAGAAAATCTAAGTTAAACTCAATTTTTTTTATTAAAAAAAGGCATATACTGACTAAAGTTCGGCTTCACCTTCAGGCACAGTTGCATCAAATATCACCACCAATGGTGTCAGGAACACTGCAGTTTTCCACTTGGCTTCCCTCTGTGTTGGCTCCATTCATTTGAGGCCTTTCTATAATGATACTAGTGGCAAGCTCCTGATTTATATTGTTTTATCAGAAACTGCTGTAGAAAAAAAAAATTACTTTCCAAGAATAAATGTTTTGCATTTGGCTCTCATTGTATATGGCTTAGGCCAGGTACCAGCCCTTATAGCAATCCTTCAGTCTCTAGAGAACACATGATACACGTTGCCTAAATCTCGTGCCTTCTCCTGAAGTGGAGATAGAACCAGCATCCCCAAAACTCCATGATCTGGCAATGGGGAAGAAGACCATTGACTTCTCATGGAAAACCAGGAAACATTCACCAGTAGAGGTGGGAATGTTTGCTGGGCAGGCAGAAAGAACAGGGCCCTACCACAGAGGAGAAATGACTTATGGCTTTAATGACTGCCTCAGCTGTCAAAAATAGTAGTAGTAACACTAAGAAAAACACTTATTTTCTAAATGTTAATTATAACTACTCATACAAACTCGTTCTACACTGCTGACATGTGGAAACCTGCTTTACCCAACCCAGAAGCCAAAGCTCGCTCACTCTGTGGTTTGAAATCTCTTAAGAATGAAATTCCCAGAGAGTGGGTGTTTAGTAGGAGTAACACCCTTCCTTCAGCCCTCAGGTCTATACTGCATGCCCCACTGCTCATGCGTTCATACCTCCCTTAGTGCACTAACCTGCTTAGAGAAGGTACGCTAAGTGAAGCTTGTTTCAAGTGCAGATGGTCCCAAGTAGGTTAACGTGTGCCCAGTGGCCAGACTAAGTGGTCTTCGGATGGCCTTAGACTTCTGATCACATCCACACAGCCAGGGACAAAATGAAACCTTGTTTATCATCTTGATAAACAGTCCCTTTCAGTGCCTCTGGACGCTGTATGTAACTTGGTAGAGTCAAATACTATTAAATTGTCATCACTGTCAAAAAGAGAAGTAGTAAGTTTTTCTACCTGAATCATAGTTAATGACTTCTACAATGTGTAACACAAATCAGAGTTTCTGTTTGTCTTCTTTGCCCCTAAATGTGTGTTTTCTGCTCTCTCTGGCTGTGAATGTGAGACACAATCTCATGATATAAATAAATATATCCTTGTATTATTACCTCTCAGCTAACCCAATAAAATATAAAGATGACAGGGCTCAGATTCTTGGCTCAGATGAGGTTTATGCATGGAGGAGGCTTAAGCAGCTATATCTCGTCCTAGTTCTCCAAGGAAGGCACAGATTTGAAAGACTGTATTTCACAGATGAAAGCCTTAGAGATACTGCCATCCTCGTTACTATTAAACATATTTATGGAAGTTATTTAAACACTTTTATGGGGGCAAAATCTTCTTTTACTTTAATCATCTGGAAGAATAATTTATTAGGTAGATTAGGCTAGCAAACAGATTGACCAACAAATCACCCTCAAATCTTGTTGGCTTAAGACAATTTTATTTCTTGAACGGGCAACATGCCTATTGTGGCTTAACAGTGGAGCTGTGTTTCCCGAAGTCCCTCACAATTAGAATTGCTGGAGCAGCCACCATCTAAAACAAGGGAATATGGGTGGACAAACTGTGGTCCAGAGGTCCTATCTGGCCCACCATCTATTTGTACCACCAATGAGCTAAGAATGGCCTTTACCTTTTTAAATGCCTTTTAAAAACCCTAAAAGAATATTTTGGGACACATAATAATGACCTGAAACTCAAGTTTCAGTTTCTATAAGTGAAATTTTATTAGCAGACAGCCACACTCACTTGTCTAAGTATTGTTCATGGCTACTTTTGGAATAAAATTGCAGAGTTTGGTAGTTAACCACAGGGACCAGATGGCCCATAAAGCCAAAAATATTTACTATCCGAACCTTTTTAGGGAAAGTTTGCCAACCCCTCTCTAAAATATTTCTGGGTTGTCACACCAGCAGGAAGAGAGCCTGGGAGAACCTAGCATAGAGAATTAAAAACTCCACATGGAAGTGATAAGTCACTTCAGGAACACAGAAATAGTCGCACGGCCCCACCTCCCACAACGGGACCAAGAATACCAGTAAGCCCAGGAAGAAGAGAGCCAGAGACAGTCAATTAGCAGTTCTGATGGGTGCCACGGCTAAAACTAATAATAGCAAGAATATTAATAGCAGGAAATTGCATTATTCTTATACTTCAGGCACTGTTCTAAGTGCTTTGCCAGTGTTCTCTCATAGAGCCTCACAAGCTCATCCTGACTGTACTATTACCTTCCCCATTTTACAGGTGATAAAACTAAGAATGAAAAGCTTAAATGATTTTCCTGAGGTAAATACAGCTAATAAAGAGAGAAAGGCGGTATTACAGCTCAGTCAACAGAGCTCCAAAATCCAACCTGAACTTTGTACTCTTAACCATGGTACCACACGTGAACCCTCTGGGACTCACAGAAATCCCACCTCTTGCTACTCTAGAGACCACTTCCTGACAAAACCCTTAATTATAAAAATTGGTAGATGCAAAATGCTAATTTTAATGTTTGTAGAACAGATTTCCATAATGCTTAACAGTTCAATTAGGAATTTGGGAGTAATTAGCTCGCGGATGGATATGGATGTTCATGTGGTTTGCCTGCAGATACCGAAGGAAGAGCCTGCAATTTAAGATCAGTTCCTGACTCAGCAGGACGACCTACTGGTGGGCATCAGACCCTAAAGTGAGAATGCTTCTTTCAAAGGAGAGTATTTTATGGCCACTTTTTTCCTTGATTATCTCAAAGTGTATCTTAGTCTTCTTGTCTTTGTTTCTCAGCCAAGTCAGAAATGTTGTTCCAAGGGCATTTTCGTTGTTGTTGTTTAGCTTGAGGAAAAAATGTCAAAGAACAGTTATGGTTTAGAGGTGATGGATTTGGAGTCATCACATTGCCTGCTTTATTCGGTTGGCTGTACTTTTATGTTTTCCTAACGGAGGAATTATTTTGTTTTCCTAATAGTGTTATGTTTCTATTAACATCCATTATACTCACCTGCAAAGGATAATAGGAGAATCTCATTTTAAGAGAATAAAACAAGTTTATAATTGTTATTGGACTTCCATCCCAGAGAGTATTTCTGCTTGTACGCCATTAAATAAATGCTGTAAAGAAACAGAGAAAAATGAGTAAAGACATAGGAGCAGATAGGCAGGGATTTAATAAAGAGAGCACATTAGACCCACCATTGCATGAATGGTCCAGACCTTTGACAGGAGGTCCTGGAGACTGAAAGGTAAATTCTTCCATCTTTCAGCCTTTCACAATTCTATCTTTCTATCAAAATCCGTGCGAGTGGGGCAGTCCTGGTGACTCAGCGGTTTAGCGCCTGCCTTTGGCTCAGGGCCTGATCCTGGAGACCCAAGATCGAGTCCCAGTCGGGCTCCCTGCATGAAGCCTGCTTCTCCCCCTGCCTGTGTCTCTGCCTCTCTCTCTCTAACACACTCTCTCTCTATCTCTCAAGAATAAATAAAAAAATAAAATATTTTTTAAAAAAGAAAATAAATCATGCTAGAAGTTGTCTTTATTTTTTTAAAAAAACTTTTAAAAAAATATTTTATTTATTTGTCCATGAGAGGCACAGAGAGGCAGAAACATAAGCAGAGGAAGAAGCCGGTTCCCCATGGTGGGCATGGTGCGGGACTTAATCCCAAGACTCTGGGATCATGCCCTGAGCCAAAGGCAGATCAACCAGTAAGCCACCCAGGCATCCCTAGTATCATCTTTAAAATGGGGTTTAATTTTTTATGTTAATCATAAGAAAGTTAGCTTTTATTTATAGTATGCCTACTGTGTGCTATTTGGTGTATTAACACACAATTTTCTAATTCTCCTAAAATCTTGTAGAGTTGGGCATTTTCCTTATGAGGGACCAGAGTTTATAAATTACAACTTGTTCTAGTCACCCAACCAGTAACCCAAATTAAGTTATGTGAAATATAATTTCAAAATTATCATATTCAACCTTTAAGGTCAGTGTTTCATGTAATTTTAGGGAAATTACCATAGCCAGAGAAATTGCTGATGTAAAATAGGATTGCCTGCCTCTTTGATAAAAATTGTTTTTGTATCATTCGCAGCCTGGAAGGCTTGCAGTGGAGAAGGAAATCCTGATAACTTATCACCCAGCTGGACCAGTGATTTTGGTTTAGGCAAAAAGTTGGGGGAGATCCAAGTGGGATTTAGGTGAAGAACTTTGTACATTAGAGGGGGAAAATGGACGTAGCTATTCCTCTAAAAGCTTCATTTCATTCTAACCCTTGCCTTCATCAAAATAGTAGAATACTATACTATACTTCATTTCATTCTAACCCTTGCCTTCATCAAAATAGTAGAATACAACGTATTTATTCCAGATCATTTGATATCCAAACCATCACTTGGGTTATCCTCCCTAATGCTATCCGAGTCATCCTTGTTGGAAAAGAGTCAAAGTTCTATAGTATTTAAAGAATACTAAAGAATCAAAGGTGTTCTTATGAGCTTATTGGTGTTATCTTTGGGGAAAATTTATTTGCATGTTGTTAGAGCAGTTTTTAAAAGTGATTTCTACAGTAGAGTTTCAGCGTATCCAATGTGTAAGCCATTTTCTTCCTTAAAAAAAAAAAAAAAGAAGTCTGGGGACAGGTGATATGTTTATTGTGGTAATATGTTACTTTTAGCAATCTTGTTCTAGGGGAATGGGGGCTTAAATGTTTCCAGTCATTGGCCTGGACTGAGAGTAGGGATATAGGTGTGAGGAATGGTCCATGTTAGTGAAATGAGGGAAAAATGGAAAGGATCATTTTTTCTCCATAATAATTCTAATTCCAAAAGTATTACTAACAGCAGAATGCCTTTCAGAGCTTACACTGAACGAGATATTATTAAAACTGCCTATACTTACTTAATTCTTATACTCTTTTCATCCTCTAAACAACTGAAATTAATGCTATTTTATTATCCACATTTTATAGATGAGAACCTTGAGGCACAGCATGAAAAATGATCAGAAGCAACAGATCCAGAACTTGAATCTTGGCAGCCTAACTCTAGAATCTGTGATCTTATTCATTATGCTATATTGCCTCAAACAGGGATGCCCAGCCCAGAATTTGTTCTTTTTTCCTACATTCATCTGTCTTCTACATACCCCAGAGCCCTAGGAAGGAGGAGATGGTAATTTGTTTAATCTGAAGCATAAACAATTCAAGCAGCCATTTTGTCCTCCTTGACCAAAACATGCTTAAGGATCCATTAGTGTCTCTCTTGTCAGTGATTTACAGACCGAGACGCTTGGAGCTTCCTTCCAGTCTACTGGGTCAATAAAGCATTTTTAACAGTCTTAAATATGCATTTCTGACATCTACTACAATACATTCCAAAAGAACTATTTATAAGGCCTTGATCAAGACATCCTATGGGAGTGAATTAAAAAAACAACAACAACAACAACTGTACTTTGTCTTAGACATAACAGCTTTTAAAGAAAGGGACCATTTGCCCTGAAGTGAATATGGAAGGATCCAAATAATGATGTCAGTCTTAACATTCCTTGATTACGTTTTATTCATTTCCTTTAAAGTTGCCCTCAACTATAAGCAGATATATCCTGGCTTAACTATTAATAAGGACTGAAGTTTCCCTATGATTACTCTTAATTGCTATTTCATGTTCTAGTCATTTCACACAAAATAAAAAACTTGCCTTTGTACATTTTGGCTCTACCCCAAACCAAAGTTCCAAGACAATTTTTCTAGAAGGTGTATTAGAAGGTCACTTTTTGGCAAAAGCTACATCTATCTTTCAAGTTCGTTTTCTTAAAAGAGCACATATGAATATTTGAATAGGAAAAGTTCCCCCAAAGAGGACTATTTTATTTTCCATCTTTCTTCTTTTCCCTTCTTTTATTTCCTCTTTGTTAACTCGTCTTTCTCCCCCTCACTTCTTTCTTTACTTCTTTCTTCCTCTGATTCCTTCCTTCCTTCTTTCCTTCCTTTGATCATTCAGTCATTTAGCAAATGTGTCAATTCCTACCCTTATGCCAGGCACTAGGGATAAAGAAATAAACAAGATGTGGTCCCTGCTATCAGAAAGTGTCCAGCCCAACAGGATAGACAAACATTGCTATTGGGAGATGCACTGCAAAAGAGAGGTTTGGCTTGCAAAGAGATCATACCATGGGAATCCAAAGCTAGTCTTTGGGAAAGGTTCATTCAACAAATATTTACAGACCAAACATAAATCAGATTCAAAGCTGAGCACTAGGAATAGAGTGATAATAAAAAGAAAAATTACTGCCTTTACCCTTTACAGGAAAAGCAAGACATTATTTGAAAATGTCAAAATAATACATTGTGAATATTATTGTGGGAGAATGTGAGATTGTGGAATCACATAGCAGGGGAATCTAACTGCCAGTATAGTTCAAGGACACCTAAGGAAGACCTGAATGATGAGTACAGGGATCAAAAATAAATAAATAAAATAAAAATAAAGTATAGGGTTTAGACTTCTATCCTCTCCCTTTTTATTTTTAAGATTATTCTCTTCTATTCCAACTTTATACTCTCCCCTAGCATTTCCTTTCCCAGAAAACCTGGTGTTGTGATAATTTTGAATTGCTTGGCTATGCTTCAGCATTGACATGAAGCCATCAACACGAAACTATATGACTGAATGTCAAATTCCTTGGCAGACAAAAAGGATCGGACATTAGCAGTTTCCCATAAGTGCCCATTCTTAAATGGCTGACCCAGTTTGTAGCCCAGAGCAATCCAGTGGCTTGGTATGAGCTCTATTAGATGACCATTTGGGGAGCAAGCAGGGTTTTTATGATGCCAACCTTCAAGTTTTTAGCCATCTGCTTGCCAGTCATTTCTAACCTCATCATCTCTTTCTATCTTGACATATAATTGTCATCAATGGGGACTCTTTTTAAGAGAAACATTACCCTTAGCAATTCATCTCTGTGTTTCCTCACTTGTGCAGGGCAAGACAGTGATGTATTGAGCTGAGAAGGAGGGATCATTGCTTGGAGCATATTGGGCTTGGCTTTTTTTTTTTTTTTTTTTTTTTTACTACTCCAGCTCAGAGAGAGTTGCTGCTGCCAGAAATAATCTTGAAATGCTGTCTTTCCCCCCTTTTTGGATATTAGAAACTTTCTCTTCCTGTTAAAAATAGGTTTTGATAATGTGCTCAGAGGTCTGACAAACGCAAGAGAAAAAGCAGGAAAGAAAGTAGAGAGCTGTTCCATGAAGGTTCCCTGCAGGGGACTTTGCTGTTGCCACTAGGGTGAACATAGACAAAAGGGAGTGAGAAGCAAGGCCACCATCTAGAAAATTTATGGTAGAGGGGGACTGAGAAATTGATGTTCATCTAACATATATAACATTTTTTTTTTTTATGATAGCCACAGAGAGAGAGAGAGAGAGAGAGGCAGAGACACAGGCAGAGGGAGAAGCAGGCTCCATGCACCGGGAGCCCGATGTGGGATTCGATCCCGGGTCTCCAGGATCGCGCCCTGGGCCAAAGGCAGGCGCCAAACCACTGCGCCACCCAGGGATCCCACATTTTTAGACTGACCTATGTTAGTTGGGTAATTACTGCATTTACCTTCTACTCTAAAAGAACAATGAGACCTCTTATAAAATGAGATTTAGGATATGAGTCTAATTTCTTATATTTTACCTCAGATGTTTCCCATAGACAAAGTCAAATAATGATATGAGCAATAATCTGGAAAATCTGAGTAGTACAGACAACATTTATACTGGCCTGTTCTTTATGCCACACTCTTCACCTTTAGCTAATAGGTCACCTCACCATATTACTTGCCTTACTTACTACAGATGCTGGGTGAAGTCCAGAAAAGAAGCTATTTTCCAGATAATCCATAAGCAAAAAAAGGGAAGCTCAATTTTCTCAGCACTTAAATGACTGCTTTGAGAGGCCATAGCTCATCTTGAAATCATTTTGACTTGGATTGAGATAAAATTTAGGACTGGATTGGTACTGGCGCCAAAGCAAAGTCTGAAAGACATTTACATGACAAATATTATCATTATGCTTTTGCAATAACCTTGGCAGTTAGGTTTGAAAGGACAGTTCACTAGGTAATATTTAAAATGCAGATAAAAAAATTTGAAGGAACAATTTTCTAGTTTCTAGGAATGGTTATGACAAAACTTACCCTTCCCTTTCATCAGCAGGACAAAGCTGGGGAATGTTTTAGTTTTCAGTCCCCTTTTTCAAGCAACCAGCTAACAAAGACAATAGATAATTAGGACTATAGTTCCAGAACATCTTGAAAAATTCTCTCCCTGTTGTTATAAGAGAACTGAGCTATTTCCTGTCAATGACCTAATATTTTTATTTCATCAGTACAAGTCAGGGACCAGATTAACTTGCTCTGGTTGTCTATGGCTAGGTCAGTCACAAATATAAACTTTTGGATTCAGATTTGGTCCAATCAGGCATTCTAAATTTTAGGGTCCTCTGGGTTCCAGGACCTACTTGCATATTCCACATTGACATACCTAAGCAGTTGGTATAAAATGAAGCTGTAGCTGAACCTGTCAAGACCAAATGAGGTTGTTATTTAGAGCAACGTTTCTCTGGCTTCCTGTGTGCAAATCCATGAGCCCATGGAAGACCTGGTCTGGGGTCACTGACTTTACACACACAGTATGAATGAAAATGGAGTACTTGTCAATTTCCAGTCACTGAGTTATCCTCCCTTTTTCAGAGAAATTTCAACATATATGCCAGGATGGGACTGGGGAAAGAGCACTGTGTATGGGATCAGAAGATCTGGCCTCTGGTCCACATGCTGCCAGAGAATAGGTACCTGGGTTCTTAACACATAGGCTAGCTTTTTACTAATCTCGATCTCAGTTCCCTTCCCTGTAAAATGGGAATAATCATAACTTCATTGGGCTTTAGTAGCCATAAAATGAATTAAAAGTTTATAATGTATCTATCATGGTGCCAGGAACATAGTAAGTAGTCAAGAAATGACTAACTCCTGTATTACTAGAGTTATTACCACTAGTAATATAGCTGTGTCACTTGCTAAACCCTTATCAAATACTAATAATATTATGCCAGACGGTGTTTAATAAATAAACAATATCTGTCCTTGAGGAGGTTATATTGGGGGGAGAGGGCACATAAAAACAATAAGATAATAAATAAATTACATGTAGTAATTGAAAATTACAAATATTCGGGATCCCTGGGTGGCGCAGCAGTTTGGCGCCTGCCTTTGGCCCAGGGCGCGATCCTGAAGACCCGGGATCGAATCCCACATCGGGCTCCCAGTGCATGGAGCCTGCTTCTCCCTCTACCTGTGTCTCTGCCTCTCTCTCTCTCTCTCTGTGTGTGACTATCATAAATAAATAAAAATTTTAAAAAAATAAAATAAAATTACAAATATTCTGCAGGTGACACAGGCAAGGACATGGAGCAAAATAAGGGAGATCATTAAAGCTTTCTAAGAGAATTATGATTTAAATAGGGTAGTCAGGTGAGGCTGAAAAAAATGATATCTGGGGCAAAGATGTAGAGGAAGCGAGGGAGGGAGCCAGAGATTTGCCATATTCCATGTAGGGCATACTTTAACTTGTCAAGAAGGCCAGAGAAGCCTCATATTTAGAGCAACCTTCTGGTTTTAGAGTAACCCTCAAGAGGGACCACACCTGCCATGTTCAGGAAATAGCTTAGAAGGAGACCAGTGTCCCTAGAGCAGAGCAATGGAAGGAAAGGTGGTAGCAAATGGGGTCAGAATGTAATTGGGGGAAGAAGTGTGAGTTGGATATTTAACTCTGATAATCTTTGTAGTAAAGTGTTGACTTCCTTTTGGAAGTTCTTCATCAATAAAGAATGACTACTTGTGGCAAGATGCACAAAAGCAAAGCTCTGGAGTCCAGCAGACTAATTCACACTTGTGTAATTTGGGGAATGTTATTCAATCTCTCTGAATCTCAGCTTTTCATCTGTAAAGTGGGGACAAAAGCCTTTACAGTTGCTGAGAGGTTTATAAATAATGTAGGTAAAGTGCCATGTACTGTGCCCAGCATCCAATCGAAGTTCAGTAAATGTCAGTGAGCACTGAGCTGACACAGAGCAGTTGCTTTGGCTCATCTACAAGGATGCTAGGAGAGAATGGCTTTGGGCCTCCAGTGGCCACCTCATTGTCCACATTATTTAACTCAGAGCAATAATTTGGATGACCGGCACATCTGTCATTGATGTAACTGTAAATCAAATGAGACTCAAGATGTATCCTAGAAGATTTTCTATAGCTTGTGCCATTTTCACTCATAAAGTTGCTCTAGTCTTGTATTAAAGCCAAGTGGTAACTTTAGAATTGGTGGTATTTTCATGAAGTATAAAACCAGCAATTAACTGAATTGACTAAGGGTAGTCGGAGATGACAATTTTAAGTTAAAGCAACCTGATTGCCAGTATCTGGGTTGAGGAGAATAATGTGATTAGCCTTATTATTTCACTAACTCTAATCCCAATAAAGGCAACAATGTAATACTCTTCCCATGATCCAAGGTCAGGCCCCTTACTTCCTGCTCATAATTTTGCGTTGTTTCTTCTGATTTTCCACCTTGCACTTCTCCAACCCCTCCCTAACAGAGTGGCCAGGGTGTTCACTTCTGAATCATATCTAGTTCCTGTCAGTTCTTGGCTTCAAAATCCCTATTAGTGCCTTACTGAAACAGAATCACACTGAGTACTCTTTCTGGAGAAGGAAGCTTTCTCCAGTTGAATCCCATTTCAGGTCTTTAGTTCCATCTACTAGAGCATATTTTTTTTTTTGAGCATATTTTTTTAAATGCCCTGACCAGCTTCTTAGAGAAATCTGGTTCTAGGACTGGGGTAGGAAATATTCAGGATGAGCCTGGGGCATCTTGTAGAGTAAGAAAGGAAGGAAGTGCTCAAAAAAGGTGAGGAGGGGGCAGTGCAGGGGGACAGGACACAGAAACCAACTGAAAGAGCTCACAGTGGCCAGGGCTAGACCATTCTAAGCAACAAAATAAATAATGTAGTATTGGATTATAACCCAATGTGTGAAATAAACATCTGTGCATCCATACTGATATAAATGATAGAAGGTGGATGGGAGGGAGGAGACACATCTGTCATGCAGACGAATTCCCAGTAATTTTAGTAGATGTTATAACCTCAGAGAGGTGAAGCATAACTGTCTACTCCCTAAGTGTAGGCTGCACATAGTGACTTTGTCACACAGTAACAAAGAGGACCATAGAGAAAAACATGGAGGAGAGTGATGTTACAGTGGGGTGATCTGACGAGCAGTACCTTAGCCAAGTGATCAAGGTCAACTTCAATAGTGGCAAGTCACTATTAGTGTGTACTGATATGATATGATGTGATGAAAATGGCACTTTACCTCTGTAGTCTTCCTCTAGAAATACATAACCTCAGTCTAATCATAAGAAAAGCATCAGATAAATCCCTCTTGAGGAACATTTTACAAAATAACCTGAGCAACGCTTCTCAAAGGTCATCAAAAAGGAAAAAATGTCTGAGAAACTATCATAACCAAGAGAAGCATAAAGAGATAAAACAACTAAGTGTAATATGGGATCCTGGATGGTACCCAGGAACACAAAAAGACATTAGGTACAAACTAAGAAGATCTGAATATAGCATAGACTTTAATTAATAATAATGCATATTGTAACAAACCTAGCATACTCATACAAGATGTTAATATTAGCTGAATAAAAATAGGAAATAATAGGGTGTGGCATGTGGGAACTCACAGTACTATCCTCACAAATTTTCTATAAACCTAAGACTATTCTATAATTAATTACAAAGTTGTGTTTTAAAAAATACCCCAATCTTTCACGTTAGTGAAATGGTTTTCCTGCATCATGACCTGTTGAAGTTCTACCTTTCAACTCACAACTTAAGAAGCTTTTTGAGTTCCTCAGAAACAAATGGGTGTCCCCTTCGACCTATGTCTACAGAACTTGGTACTTGCCTTATGGTGTTCATTTTAAGTTAATTTACTTATTTCTTCATTCATTTAACTAACAATTATAGTGTGCCTACAGCAGTTGTTGACAATAAGGCTAACGTTGACCCTGACCAAGCTTTCAACTTGCTTGTGGTCATAGACTTGTAGAAATAGTTGTGTAAGGATATGTGTGGAGTGCCAAGAAAACCAGCAGTGGTAAAAGTGAGGAGATGTTCTCAAAGGAACTGATCTTTGCATTGAGTTCAAAGAAGACTTAATGGAGTGAATGCATTTGAGTTGTGGGTGGGGGGGTGGAAGGATGGGAAGTAGGAAGGAATATTCTAGGACAAACCATATATGCACAGTTACTGAGGCAGAAAGGAGGGTGACATTCCCAAGGAAATATATCAACATGCTCAGATACGATCATAGGTAGCACATGCGGACTCTCCAGTATGTGTCAGGCTCAGTGCTAACCCCTATACATGTGTTGTCTTGGTTTTAACTCCTGTGAAGCAGGTGTTAATATTGTTCCCATTTTACAGATGAGGAAACTAAAGTCCTCAGTAAGTGGCAGAGCTGAGATTCAGGGTAAAACAGGCTGGCTAGAAAGCCCAAGCTCTCCTCTCCCACTGAGGGGAGGCCGAATTAGTCCACCTTGAAGCAGAGACTCTTGTGTTTCTTTCCCACTAAACTGGGATGTCTCAGGATAAGATGGAGCTGGGTCTTAGGTCTTTCCTGTCTCCTCTCTTCCTTTTCCTCCTCACCTTTTTCCCAGTGTTTCCTAAGGGCCTACCATGTATGGACTGAACACATGTCCCTAACAATTTATAACATAGTAACTTATATATAATGGTTGCTTGACAAATGCTTGCTGAATTTATGCCAACTCAGTCCTAAATGTTCTGGATCCATTCTTGTCAAATAAAATACATTCTTCCTGAACATAAAACTTGATATTGGGAAAGTTAATTCCTGGTTTCTAGTCACTTGGAGTATCTTTTTGTCCCTGCAGAACTGTCCTACAACCTGGCAAGAGCCACCTGAATGCTCACCAACATTCGACAGATCCAGCAGTGCACCTGTTAAGAACTAGTGGAGAGTGACATACATTAGGTTGCCAATAAATGTTGAATGCATGGCTGACCTGTAACAATTAAGTGAAGCCATATGCCTAGCTCTGTAATTTGAGATGCCATTTAAAGCACATACCGATTTTCTCCAGCAATTCCTTCTATCATTTTTGGATGAGATCTGGATTTGGGAAATGACTCCCGATTTAGAGTTTTTTATTCAGCCTCCTTGAGAGTGGGCAGGCAGTGGGAGGGAGAGCTAATTTTTGGGCAGTTTTCCTGCCACTGTAGGTCCTGTATCGCTGGAGTGTCAGTTGCTTGCTATTAGTAGGAGGGAGCTCAGAGAAGTCTAAATGGAAAGATAACACAGGAATGAGCTCCCAAAATATAACGCATTTAAATCAGGTAGGCTCTTTATTTTGCGTTAGCTCCAAGCATGGCATCGCTTCACTGCTTCTCAGTATATACAACCTAGAATCATCGCCTCTTGAGGGCTATTCATTGGTGTTCTTTGTTGCATTTGAAACATAGCGCTGTAACACCTGTCTTCTCCAGGACTGTGCAACCCTAGCATAGAGTCTTGTATACATGTGTAAATAGATGTTACACAGAGTGGGTGGGAGAGAATCCCACAGTAATTATACTTCTCAGAAACTATTTCTATAATTTCTCTCCCTTTCCCCAACCCCTCCACACATACCCCCACAGGGCTTAATGGCCACTGAATTATTTCTAATCAGCGTCCCTCTTCTTTCCCTCTTGCCAGAAGGAGGGACATGTGAAGTGATAGCCGCGCACAGATGTTGTAATAAGAATCGCATTGAGGAGCGGTCACAAACAGTAAAGTGTTCCTGTCTACCTGGAAAAGTGGCTGGAACGACAAGAAACAGACCTTCCTGTGTCGATGGTAAGTAGCTGGTTTTACATCCCTCTTTAGGTGTTTATCTAGTTGTTTGCTGTCTGTGATAGATTTCATTGTTTGTTTGTGTCACCTATAAATGGTTTAGAATAATGAACAAAGTACATCCAGAGCGCTAGAAGGTTGTACAAATGCCAGTCCTCAGCATAGTTAGAAATCTTGTTTCTCTGGTTTTGTAACATACACATAACTTATCTTAATGTTTTTCTAGAGAAGAGTAAGGTAAAAGAGCTTTCCAAGTTGAGAAATTTGAGGGTCCAGCTCATTTGGGAAGTGATTTTGGATTGAGGTTTTATATAATGATGATGGAAATAGTGGTACTAAGGATAACAATACCTAACATTTATTCAGTTCATATTTAATGAGCATTTACTCTATGGCGGGCACTGCTCTGGATGCTTCATATACATTTGTAAGTTAACAGAGGCACTCTCAATGTCCAGTGCCAAGCACTGTCCTAAACACTTTTCATGCATTATTTTTTTTTACTCCTCCCAACGATCTGATAACAGTTACCTATTACTTTGTAATGAATTACCCCCAACAACCATGCAGCTTGAAACAGCGAACATTACCTCATCGCTTCTGTGGGTCAGGAATTCCACTTAGCTGAGTGTGTCTGGCTCCAGGTCTCTCATGCAGTGGCAGTCAAGATCTAAGGGCTTGACTGGTGCTGGAGGATGGTTTCAAGATGGCTCACTCACGTGGCTATTGGCAGGTGGACTCAATTCCTTGCTGTGGAGACATCTCCATAGTTGTTCTGTGTCCTCACAGTGTGACATCTGGCTTCCCTCAGAGTGAATAATCCAAGAGAACAACATAAAAGCCACAGTGACCTTCTTTTTTATAATCTAGCCTCAGAAGTTACAATTCACTGTTTCCACAATATCCTGTTGGTTATTTAAGTCATCCCCATTCAGTATGGGAGTGAGCTAGAAGGTCTTTCAGGCCAGAGGACAGGGATCATTGAGGCAGATACACTTTTCCTCCCATTTTAAATATGAAGAAACTGCAGCTTAGAAGGGTTATGGAATTGGTCTCATGACTGACAAGTTGTAGCTTGGCTGGCTCTTAAGCCCACAGTAACTGACTAGAATACCAAGTCTTGACCACCATCTTTAAAACAACCTTATGGGCAGCCCATGTGGCTCAGTGGTTTAGCGCCGCCTTCAGCCCAGGGCGTGATCCTGGAGATCCGGGATCGAGTCCCACGTCAGGCTCCCTGCATGGAGCCTGCTTCTCCCTCTGCTTGTGTCTCTGCCTCTCTCTATGCGTCTCTCATGAATAAATAAATAAAATCTTTAAATAAATAAATAAATAAATAAATAAATAAATAAAACAACTTTATATGTTCAAATAGTGAATCCAAGTTTCAAAAGGACCAATATCCCTCCCCATCTTTATCGTTCATAATTTTAGAGCCAGGTATGAGATGATGTTCAAATTCTTCAGTAAGAAGATCAAGACTCTGTTTTTAAGTAAGGAAATCAGTACTCAAGTGAATCACTTGCTCAGAGTCACACAGTAGCAAGTAGAACCTGAATCTCGTGGCTTAGAGTCCGTCATTCTACCTCTAGAAACAGATGGAGCAGTACATCTTCTAGATTGGCTTGTGTTACATATTTTCATTAGGAAGTATGGTGGTTAGAAAGAGAAACACAGTCAAGCTAGACCAAGTAAAAAATTTTTTAAGAAAATAGAAGAATCCTGGGAAGTCCAGTTACCAGAAACCTCAGGAGATTCATTAATTCTTTCAGCAGCATCCATCATATTTTCTTTGTTCGTGGGACACACTATATCTGATCTCTGTTGCCCTCATTCTCCTTCATGTGGACTGGCTCCCTCTTCTAAGATTTTAGTTTTTGAATCCCCATAACTTAGTGGCAGGTGAGAAGCTTTTATTTCTGTGATGTCAACTCTGATCTGATATGGCATCACAATATAGCCCAAATATATTTGACTCACTTTCTGTATTTTAAATGTATTCTCCAAAAAGACCAAATATAACTGGCCCAGCTTAAGTCACAGTTAACCTTTGCCCAAACAACCATAGCCAGAGAACTGTACATGTAGCTTGTACAGCAGCCCCTGTGTACCATGTCAGGTCAAGTTTTCTTTTTTTTTTTTTTTTCTTAAAGAACGTGAAAAGGCCAAATTTGGGGATATACTATGACCAGTAAATTCTCAACTAACACATTTCAGGGGTCATTTGGCACTATCTCAAGATATTTTTAGTCTAGACGTCTCTTGCAATTAGGGGGATGTTTTTTTTTTTTTTTTTTTTTTTAGGGGGATGTTATTCACACCTGGTGGGTAGAAGCCAGGGATGCTGCTAAATATCCTATAATGCACAAGACAACACCCACAACAAAGTATTATCCAACACCAAATATCAATAAAGCTGAGGTTGCAAACTTGCACTATGATTATTTCTTTTGTTCTAGATCACAGTCAACATGGTAAGACACCTCCAATACAGGAAAGGCAAGCAGTTAGACTAGAAATGCCACTTCGTTCACTTGCAAGAAGAAACTCCTGGCCTTTGAAGCCAATAAACATTATGAAACCATGATAGTTTCTCAAGTTGTCTGCCAAAGAAAGCATTGAGACTGTTAATTATGAATCTCCATTTTGTTTCCAGTTCATTTTTATCTCTAATGATCTAGAAATAGAACTGCCTTCAGGATTTGGATGTAAGACACGAAGTTTATGCTGGCAGAGGGGGGAAATGGCATTTGGCCCTAAGTTTCTATGAGAAGTCAAGCCACATAATGGTAATATTCTATCTCTCAGAACAAGCTTGTTTGACTTTGGAAACTGTGAATCCTTTAGTGCAGTAGATTCAATCAACAGGGCTCTGGGTCCCTATCTTCCAAACAAAAGTGAATAAATTATAGAGTATTCTACAGTGTCATGTTGATGGTTTATAGATTCTATAGCATTCCACTCTTCCGAAATCCTTGAATCCATTGGTATGCGTGAGAAAAGTCTGTATGTTGCTATGATCAAAATTGTTTTTATGCCCCAAATCTCTACATGCAAATGAAAAATGAAGCATAGATATAAATTAATAATTCCAGTGTAGTTATCAAGATCACAAACTGTGCAATTAGACAGACATGAACAGAACTCGGCTATACCAGTTACTAATAGAATTACCTTGGGCAAGTCACATATGCTTTTTAATTTGTTCCTTGGCTGTGAAATGGAGATGATAATTATTTCTACTTGTGGTGGGGATTAAGGAAGTCATGTGTACAGTGTGTTTTGTGTAATATCTCTTTAAGTAAGTGAGTACCATTCAGTATTCACTAAATGTTGATGTGTATTTCCTATCCTACTAGTAAGTGTGGGGGTAATGCTTAGAAAGACACATTGTGGGCAGCCCAGGTGGCTCAGCGGTTTAGCGCCGCCTTCAGCCCAGGGCATGATCCTGGAGACCTGGGATCTAGTCCCATGTTGGGCTCCCTGCATGGAGCCTGCTTCTCCCTCTGCCTGTGTCTCTGCCCCACCCTCTCTCTCTCTCTCTCTCTCTAATGAATAAATAAATTTTAAAAATCTTTAAAAAACAGAAATACACATTGTTTTACAAAGTTTTTTTGCATTTTAATTTAACACAGTGACATTTTACCCACCATCTTTTCCCGGAACTGCTTCTAACTAATTATCCTGGATGTCACTAATGCTGGTAAATCATCCTCAGGAATGCATGTTTCTTAGAAGAGTTTTGAAAACTACAGAAATAATTTATACATTAAAATTGCACATGATATTATTGCTTAGAGATTATCATTACTTTGTAAGAAAACATGTACACGTCCATTTAGGCTTAACCCATCATTAAAAAGAAATTCACATGGTAGGTATTTTATTGAACTAAAATGTTATAACACAGTTTTATCAACAACTTGTTTCACTTAACATATGGTAAACATTCCCCAAATTAAAACATATTCTTCAAAAACATTTTTGTTGATAGCTATATAGGTTTTCAGGTGTGGATACATTTCCATTTATCTAACCATTTCCTCCACTTGAGCACATATACAATGTTTTGCACATTTCCCTTTCGAAGCCTAAAAATGGATAGAAGCCGGTTTCTCTCCGTGATAGCAGTTGACAGTCCATGCACCATATTTGTCCTGAATATATTCTGTTGTGCGTAGTGCATTTCCCATGTAAAGTGCTCCAACTGCTGTTACTGACCTGCCTCTGAAATTACAGTTCACTTGCCTTCCATGGTGTTTTAAAACCCGGAGAACAGCCATGATTTTAAAATAAGCATATATTCTATCATTTTAAGATTCAAAATCAGAGACCAGATGATTTAAAATGGGACATCCATTTTGCAGTATAATCTTAGCAACTTATGCAAAAGTAGAACACAGGATATTGGGAAACATTTTTAAAGAATGGGCTTTGAGTTTAAAAAGGATATTCTGGGCAGCCCTGGTGGCTCAATGGTTTAGCACCTCCTGCAGCCCAGGGCGTGATCCTGGAGACCCTGGATTGAGTCCCATGTCGGGCTCTCTGCATGGATGGAGCCTGCTTCTCCCTCTGCCTGTGTCTCTGCCTCTCTCTCTCTCTCTGTGTGTGTGTGTCTCTATGAATAAATAAATAAAATCTTAAAAAATAAATAAATAAAAATGATATTCTATTGCCTAATAAGTGAAAATACCAGTCAATAGCTTAAATTTTGCACGTTATTTATACATATTTTGAAAAGTGTTATACCCTTGCACTTGTGCCTAGTACTTTTCTGACCAGATATTAAGTCATTACATTGATGTTTTGTTAAATATTCTCTAACCCAAAAGGAGGGCATCTTCCTTACTATCTTTGTTAACAATAATCAAAATGATGGCCAAAATCTTCTTGAAGGCTTACCCTGTAACCATTATTTGAAGTCTGTACATTCATTTAATTTGAACCCCAACTCTCAAAAGTGTCTATTATTCCATTTTGCCAGCCAGAAAATTGAGGCACGGAAATGTTGTGACTTGCACAAAAACATGAAGCCAGTAGCGGTCATGGCCACTGAGTAATCAGAAGCATTTCTATAAATAATGGTTTCTGTTATACTGAATAACTGAAGCATCATTGTTTAAGTCTTGAGGCGATAAAACAACTGGTTTATGGAGAAATTTTCATGCAGTTTTCTCTATTTAGGATTCTATTCTCATTTAATTTATGTCTATTTGTAACTTAGGCAAATATGTGAAAAGCATCATTATAAGTACTGGTTTGTAGAGAAGATCTTTTAATTCTCTGTGGATTTTAGCACCAATCTAATTAAGAAAAGTCTACATGATAAGTTCATAGGCCTTTCCTTTTCATTCAGTGTAAATTCTGATCATTTCTCTGACTGATTGCTACAAACATTACCTGGTGTTCTCGTCTTTTTATACTGGATACCAGCCAAAAGTGAATAGCTTACATCACAGAATTTTTTAACTTTCACAGCTATGGAAATCCCACATTTTTTGTTCATCATTAGGATTAGCATATAGTTGTGTTAATACAATGAAAACATCATCATACTCCTGCCTATTTCTGTGAAGACAAAAACCCATGGCATAAGAAAATGTTTTGCTCTTGATTCATCATACATAGCCTATGATGTAAGAGTGAGCAAGCAAGATACATAAGGACTCAGACCCAGAAAAAGAGACAGACTTACAGGGAAGGAGACAGTGAGGTAGGACATACAAAGAGGGGATCCCTGGGTGGCTCAGCGGTTTAGTGCCTACCTTTGGCCCAGGGCATGATCCTGGAGTCCTGTGATCGAGTCCCGTGTCAGGCTTCTGGCATGGAGCCTGCTTCTCCCTCTGCCTGTGTCTCTGCCTCTGTCTCTCTGTCTATCATGAATAAATAAATAAAATCTTAAAAAAAAAAAGAGGGACAAAGAAAAGAGAGGTCATAGAAAAGAGTGATCAAAGGGAGATGAGAGACAATGAATGCTTAAAAGGTATATTAAAACATCTCTCTATAAAATGGCTTCATTCATTTTTTTCCCCAAACAATCATTCGTATTCACCCCCATAGTTTATAACTAATTTAAACAAAATAAGATTTCTTTGGTAGATTGAGACTTTGAATTTTTTTTCAAGTTGCATTATATGAGATTCCAGAACCAGAATATCTCTAAGAATTGGTTCTGGAGATTGCTCCTTTGGAAAATCCATGATAAAATTTTCTTGACCACATACCATCATATTCCCTAGAGACAGCCACAGTGGAGAAAAATGTCTGAACTGAAGGAAATTTGAAATCCAGCAATAGTTTTCTATAGAGTAGTATGAGATATATGTGAGAAATACTGTATATAATAGCCCCTCCTTAGCCATCCAAAATATGATAGCATATTAAAGGCTCTAAGAAGTTCTGCACATGAAAAACTTGTTGCACTTTGACCCATCACGTCCCAGACTACTTGGACCAGAGAACCTTTTTCTCTGTAACACTTATTTGTGCCCTGTAGACCCAATGTTCCATGAAATGGACTCTGGGCCATGCTGGAATAGACTATCTAGACTGTGTTTTCTTTTTTGTTTCCAGGAATGCATTTGAGGTCTTTTGAGACTGGCTGATAATTCCTATGCCAATAGCTCAGTGTTTTTCCTAAGACGGGCTAACCAAACATTGCACAACGGGTCTTGGTAGTAATGTGATTTATAATATCTCTGTGACATGTCAGGCTCAACTACAGTTTGGAAATCATCTAGGGACCTTCCAGAGCAAACATTGTATGAAAAAGCTTAAGCCCTTATTTTTATTCACAAATATTAAACGTTTTAGAGGACAGGGAAGATGACCTATTTTGGTTTCACCATTTGTTACTTGTCGTCCATACACAAGGAAATATCAAAATAATGAATTGCTGTGGTGGATCAGGGATACACGACCCAGCAGCAGTCCATGGTCCCTTCATTACCATCTCTGTTTGAAGCCTGCCTTGTTCTTTCAAGGCAGACTCCAGCTTGTTTAATAGACGAGATGGTGAGCCCAGTTGACTTGATCAGGAGGCATTTCTGGAGGGAGATTCTGTTCTTGAAGAGGGTCTACTTGAGCATCATTAGTAAAATTGTGGTACATTCAGGGATAATTTCTGAAGTATATGAATGTTCTTTTGCTCTCTTACTGGGCACCTGATCCTGCCCAGGTATGTGAGAGATCCAAGTCTCCATTAGCAAGGAGAAAGGAGAGGAAGGATGTAAAAGCACTGACAAAGCTTTTTGTACCATCTAATAAAAGGTCTGTCTCTGTGTTTCTTCCTTTGCATAATAAAGAGAACAGGAATTCAGTCTTCAGATAGTCCCATACTTTTGAAACTAGGAGTGTATGTCTTTTTTTTTTTTTTAAAGCAGCAGTTGCAGCAGTTGCCAACTCATAGCCCACCGGCAGAAAGTACCTTCAGACCTATTCCATAGGTTGGTAGAGTCATGAAAAAAATTGACTGTGTGCCTTTGGGTGGGATATTCCAGTTTGTACAGGCCTCGTCCCTTTCTATTACACACCCGGCTCTGGCCCATTCATGTGACCTGTCTGATCCTTAAAGTTCAAGGAACCCCTGCTCCTGCTCAGTCATTTTCCTATTATGCTCAAGTTAAAAAAAAAAAAAAAAAAAAAAAAAAAAAAAAAAAACTTTCTGGAAAAAACCTTACTCTTTGGTATAATATACATAACCTGACATAAATAGAAATGTGTGTACCCCAAAACAGCAAGAAAGGAAAATAAGAGTGATTCTTCTCCCCCCTTTCCCACTGATTTTTTCACATCTTCAACGCCAGAAGCAACCACTGTCATCAGATTTATGTGAATCCTTATAGAAAATATCCATGGGATGCCTGGGTGGCTCAGTGGTTGAGTGTCTGCCTTCAGCTCAGGTCATGATCCCAGGGTCCTGATCGAGTCCTGAATCAGGCTTCCCACAGGGAGCCTGCTTCTCCCTCTACCTATATCTCTGCCTCTCTCTCTGTGTCTCTCATGAATAAATAAAATCTTTGGGGGAAAAAGTCCATGCACATGCAAGATACACTCATATACAACCTGATAAAATGGTGTTATATAATTTAATGTTTTTTTTTAGCATAAGAAAATGGCTGGTAACATGGAAAAAATGTTCAACACCACTCAATTGAAGAAATGTAAATTAAACACTGAAATGTAATGTTTCATCAATCAAATAGGCAGAGATAAAAAGTTTGGTAATAACCAATATTAAGGAAGAAAGAGAAAAATTACATATAAATCATACTCAGTGATAAACGACTTACAAACTCAATTAGTTAGCCACTTTTCTTTATTTATTCACCAAAAGAGAAGAAGATAAATAGGAAATTTTGGAATGAGACTGAATGTTTGGGGAACATAATACAAATTGCATGCATTATAACTGCACACAGTGACTTTATTTAGCAACAATTCTTGTATACATAATGCCCTCCATTTCTTCAATAGGATCGGGTTCGTGCATCAGGATATCATGTAAGAAATCTTTTGAGGATCTTGATCTCATTTCTGTGGGAAAACTATATGTGAAAGTATATTTAGTGCATATACTTGGGCATAAATACCATAATTCCCATTTTAAAGTCCATTAATGTAGTGACTTGGGAGGTACAAAATTCTCTGCACAAATATTTGTAGCGGTGTGCATGTCATATGTGTGTGTGATCATGGTACAACACACCTCGAATTCCTGTCCGTTACCTAGTTGGACTGTACTTAGTTACAGAGAATTCCAAATTCATCAAGAAAATTTCCCAAATAGTTCCAAAGCCATTGTTTTCCATTATTTCCAAAAAGGCTTCGGTGTTTTCAAATACCTGTTCTTGTCTGATATGAGAGCACTTTTAATCAATTCTTATTTTTTTCAGAAAGTGGAAAAATGTTGTTCTAAATCTAAGGAGTCAGCTCCTCATCCCCCTAGCTGGGCTTCAGCCTAGATAAGGCAAGATTTCAGGGTCCTGTGTTATTAATGCGCTGTCCATATGAATAACGAGCAAGCGTTGTGAATTATTTCACACTTCTAGGAAAATCTATAGCCCTGTCCTTCTGCAACAGCACTGGAAGCTGCTGAGGATATTGGTACATTTCTTTGTGGAAGGTTCTGATAACTTCATCTAAGGATGTGGTAAAACTTATGTCTCCTTCTGAAGCCTGTGTAAAAATTTATACAGATGAATAATATTTTGAAAAATTAATGATGTATTCCTCAGTCCACCCAAGCTACTGGAATTTTTGAGGACCTACCCCCAACCCAAACAACAAAGCATAAAACACACACAAACCAGAGAATAGATGCCCAGATATTTGGTGTTTAAGTTCAAAGCCATTCCAAAGACTCAAATATATAATAGAAAAGTTCATTTATTCCTGCCCCCAAAGTAAAATGATGAGTCACCTTAGGGAGGGAGAAAGGAAGGAACACTTGGGTAAGAAAAATGTGGTCCACTGGAGGAGCAAAAGATATCTGTCACTCACTACCACCAGGACATATGTCACCACCTACAGATCTACCTATCCAACCACCAGCCAAGAGAGCGCTGTACATGATAGCTCAACACATCCACAAACAGCAGCTAACATATTGCACTCTGAATGTCCAGCAGAGTCATAACCACCAATGTCCTAAGTCCTCCTTAGGCCTTCATGCTACATAGGTGACCTCCAGGATGCTTATGAATTCCAGGAAGTGAGAGGAGAGACTTGGGCTCCTTAATGGGTGGACTAGACAAAAGAAGGAAATTTTATGCACCAACTACATAAGACTAGATTTCTAACTGAGCTAGGACATTGGTGCAACACTCTCACCTTCCTCAACCTACCTATTTCACTTTTAATCCTTGATATTATTTGGTACTTTCATTATTGCACCCTTTATTTATTTATTTTAATGTTTTTAAAAGTAATCTCTATACCCAACATGGGGATCAAACTCACAATCCAGAGATTGAGAGTTCCATGCTCTACCAACCAAGCCAGCCAGGTGCCCCTCATTATTACATCACTTAAAGAATTCAATGGACTCACATTCAATACCAGCTAATATTACTTAGGGCTGTAAAATGATTGCATGGTTTACCAGGCATGCATTGAAAGGAAGGTCCCATTTCTTCAAATTTAGAATGGCCTGTATGTGCCTGCTCAGAAGTTATCATTCATCATCTCCTTTGGTGCTTACACATCAATTTTGCTTCGTGCTGGGCATCTGTTCTCATCCATAGGGGCTCCAGGGAAAAGTGAAGTTATTGTGAGAGTAGACAGGAATCCAGGAGCAGAGATTGCCAGGCCATGCGTGTTTATCATAGCTGTGTCTCACAGATGATGTCCCCTTTCCTCTTGGGCCCTCTCTGGATATCGGCCTCATTCTCTTTCCTCTGGTCATTAGGGAGGTTCAGTCTGTCAGTGTAAGCTAGGAATGGTCTTGTCAGCTATATGGAACATTAGTTGGAGTACTAGTTTAAAACTGCTAATTGCACCAGCTTAAAAGTATTGAGTTCTTTCTCTATGCCAGACCTTGTGTACTGACAGGCATGTCTCACTTTATTGCACTCCACAGTAACTGTGTTTCTTACAAATTGAAGGTTTGTGGCAACCCTGCCTTGAGCAAGTCTATCAGTAACATTTCTCCCATAGCATTTGATCACTTTATGTCTCTGTGTCATGTTTTAGTAATTTTTGCAGAATTTCAATCTTTTTCATTATTGTTCATATTTGACATGGTGCTCTGGGACCAGTGATCTTAGATGTTACTATTGTAATTTTTGGGGGGCAGCATGAACCATGCTCCTCTAAGATGGTGAACTTAATCTATAAACGTGTGTGTTTTGACTGTTTTACAGACCAATTCCATTCCCCTAATCCTCTCCCTCTTCTTAGACCTCCCTATACCCTGAAACACAACAATATTGAAATTAGACCAATTAATGACCCCTAAATAAGTGAAAGGAAAACTTCATATACCTCTCACTTTAAATCAAAAGATAGAAATGATTAAGCTTAGTGAGGAACACATGTCAAAAGCCAGGATAGGCAGAAAGCTAGGCCTCTTTCATGAAATTGTTAGCCAAGTTGTGAATGCAAAGGAAAAGGTCTTGAAGGAAATTAAAGGTGCTATTCCAGTGAACATATGAATGATAATAAAGGGAAACAGCCTTATTGCTGACCTGGAGAAAGTTTCAGTGGCCTGGGTAAAAGATCAAACCAGCTCTAACATTCCCTTAAGCCAAAGTCTAATCTAGAGCCAGGCCTTAACTCTTCAATTCTATGAAGGCTGAGAGAGATATGGGGAAGCCACAGAAGAATAATTTGAAGCTAATGGAGGCTGGTTCATGACAGTTAATGAAATAAGCCACCTCCATAATGTAAAAATTCAAGGTGGAGCAGGAAGTGCTAATGTAAAAGCTGCAGCAAGTTATCCAGAAGTTCTAGCTAGGATAATGAAGGTGGCTACACTAAACAACAGATTTTCAATGAAGATGAAACAGCCTTCTAGTAAAAGAAGATGCTATCTAGGGCTGTCATAGCTAGAGAGAGAAGTCAATACCTGCTTTCAATACTTCAAAAGACAGGCTGATGGTCTTGTTAGGAGCTAATGTAGCTGGTGACTTCAATTTGAAGCCAATGCTCATTTACCATTTTGAAAATCCTAGGGCCTTTAACAATTATGATAAATCTCCCTACAATCCAGTAATTCTAAACTGGGTATTTACCCAAAGAATACAAAAACACTGATTCAAAAAGATAAATGCACCCCAATGTTTATTGTAGCATTTACAATCAGCCAAAGTATGGAAGTAGCTCAAATGTCCGTTTATAGGTGAATGGATAAAGAAGGTGTGTGTGTGTGTGAGTGTGTGTGTGTGAGTGTGTGAGATATGGAATATTATTCAGCCATAAAAAAGAATAAAATCTTGCTATTTGCAACGACATGAATAGAGCTAGAGAGATTAATGTTAAGTGAAATAAATAAGTCGGAGAAAGACAAAATACCATTTGATTTCACTCATATGTAAAACATAAGAAACAAAACAAAGGGGAAGAAAAAGAGATAAAACAAGAAACAAACTCTGAAACTGTAGAGAACAAACTGATGGTTATCAGAAGGGAGGTGGGTCAGGGGATGGGTGACATAGGTGAAAGAGATGAAGGTACGCTTACCATGATGAGCACTGAGTAATGTATAGAATTGCTAAGTCAATATATTGTATGCCTGCAACTAACATGACACTGTATGTTAACTGTACTGGAATTAAAATAAAAAAACTTTTAAAAAACTATGCTAAATCTACTCTCTGCTCTAGAAATAGAACAACAGAGCTTGGATGTTAGCACATCTGTTTACCACCTAGTTTGTTGAATTTCTTAAGCTCACTGTTGAGACCTGCTCTTCATAATAAAATATTTTTTTCAATATACAGCTCACTGTCATTGCTTCTGATCATCCGAGCTCTGATGGAAGTGTAGAATGAGATTAATGTTGGTTTTGTACCTGCTAACACAATATCCATTCTGCAGCCCATGGGTCAAGGAGTAATTTTGACTTCGCAATCTTGTTTAAGAAATATATGGCTGTGGCTGCCATAGGTAGTGATTCCTCAGATAGATCTGGGCAAAGTAAACTGAAAACCTTCTGGAAATGATTTAGCACTTAAAATGCCAATAAGAGCAGTTGTGGGGCACTTAGGTGGCTTAGTGGTTGAGTGTCTGCCAGTTGGCTCAGGGCATGATCCCGGGGTCCTGGGACTGAGTCCTGCATCGGGCTCCCTGCAGGGAGCCTGCTTCTCCCTCTGCCTATGTCTCGGCCTCAATCTCTCTCTGTGTCTCTCATGAATAAATAAATAAAATCTTTAAAAAAGAACATTTGTGATTCATGGGAAGAGGTCATAATACCAACATTAACAGGACTTTGGAAAAGTTTGATTCCAATCTTCATGGAAGACTTTGAGGGGTTCAAGGCTTCATAAGAAAGTAATTATAGATGTGGTAGAAATAGTAAGAAAGGGCAGCCCTGGTGGCTCAGCGGTTTAGCGCCACCTTCAGTGAAGGGCGTGATCCTGGAGGCCCTGGATTGAGTCCCACGTTGGGCTCCCTGCATGGAACCTTGGAGCCTGCTTCTCCCTCTCTCTCTCTCTCTCTCTCTCTCTCTCTCTCTCTGTCTCATGAATAAATAAATAAAATCTAAAAAAAAAAAAAAAAAAAGAAATAGTAAGAAAGCTAGAATTAGAAGGAGAGCCCTAAGGTGGGACTGAATTCCTACAATCCCATGAGAACACTTGAATAGATGAGGAGTTGCTTCTTATGGATGAGAAAAAAGAAAGAAAGAAAGAAGAAAGAAAGAAAGAAAGAAAGAAAGAAAGAAAGAAAGAAAGAAAGAAAGAAAGAAGAAAGAAAGAAAGAAAGAAAGAAAGAAAGAAAGAAAGAAAGAAAGAAAGAAAGAAAGAAAGAAAGAAAGAAAGAAAATAGGCCTCTTGAGGTGGAATCTACTCCTGGTGAAGATGCTGTGAAAACTGTTGACACGTTGCAAAGGATTTAAAATATTACCTAAACTTAGAGGCAGATTTTGAGAGAATAGAGTCTAATTTTGAAAAAAGTTCTACTGTCATCAAATAGCATCACATGCTATGGAGAAATCTTTTGTGAAAGGAAGAGTCAATCCATGCAGCAAATTTCTTGTCATTTTATTTGGAGAAATTGATACAATCACCCAGTCTTCAGCCCTCAGCCATCAACATGGAGCCAAGACCTCCACTCACAACAAAATTACAACTCATGGAAACTCTGGTGATGGCTAGCTTTTCTTTAGCAATAAAGTATTTTTTAAATTAAGGCATGCACATTGTTTTTAGACAAAATGCTATTCCACATTTAATAGACTACAGTATAATATAAACTTAACTTTTATATACACTGGGAAACCAAAAAAATTATTTGACCTGCCTTATTGCAATATTTGTTTTATTGTGGTGGTCTGGAACTGCACCTGCAATATTTCTGAAATATGCCTGTATAAATTCATGTAACTCTTACAACAGCTGCCTTATGAGCTAGTTGCTATTATAATCCTCAGTTTATTGAGAAGACACCTGATGCCTTAAAGAAGTTAAATCATTTCTTCCAAGACATGTTAACAGGAGATCTGGGACCCCAAATGAGGAAGTGCTAGAAATGACAGATAGAAGATCTACTACTGAGAAGCATGGGGAGCAAAGGTTCAGAGTACCTGCTTACTTCTGTATTCCCTTCCTCAGAGAATGACCCCCCCATTCGGGCATGCTAGGTGCTGACTTAAGCAACCCCTCCAGCACATATGTCAATATTTTTCACATCCCATGTATCTCAGATCCTTCCATCTCTCACCATTCCCTAATTTCATAACTGCCATAATTGAGACTCTTACATCGACCATAACTGTGTCCCCTGAACACCCATACCCTGTGTTGTCCAACGCTGACTTTGTTATCCAATTTGAACTACCAACTCCACAGGTCCTCCCTTAAACCACCACACCCAAAATTAATATATAGCTTCCTCTGCATCCCTGAAGCATCCTGTAAACAACATTTACTGTAACTTACCATATTGTACTATATGCTTTTGTTGACTTGTGACCTTCTCTGGTAGAGAGACTCATGCATTCACTCAATAATTAGTTTTAGAACATTGAATGCCAAACACTTGGTCATATAATGATGAACAAAGCCCTTGTTCTTATGGAGCCTACAGTCCAGCAGGAGAACATACCTCAATCTAATCGTACGTAAAGATGTTCAAGTAGAAACTGCATGTTCAGAAGGAAATGAATTCAGTCTTTGGAGAGGATATTATAACAAAGAATGTAAAGGAGACCAGGAAGCTGAGACTTCTGTGAAGAAGTGACAGGAATTTGGAGATGTGAGGTATGACTCAAGTTAGCTGGGTGAAGAGCTTTCCAGGCAGAGAGCCAGCATGGGCAAAAGGCTTGGGTTTTGATCAAGAACTTCAGAGAAAGCCATTGTGGCTGAAACCCAAAGAACAATAAGATCATATGCGAGAGGAGGCAGAAAAGATAGATGAGGCTAAGCAGTAGTGTTAAAATTGAGCTGTGCATCTCCAGTTCCTAATATAGTTCTTTTTTGTTTAATTTGAGTGCAGTTGACACACACTGTTACATTAGTTTCAGGTATACAATGTAGTGATTCAACAAGTTTATGCATTATCCTAATAGAGTTCTTAAAACTGATATGTACTAATCAAATTCTCAGAGAAGGCAGCGATGCAGTGACTATTGTGGGAAATTGGATGGTAAGTCAACCTGGAATTTTGTGCATGAGGAGATGGCACCGAGAGGCCTCTACTGAGATAGAAAAAAAAAAGAAACCCTCCTGCAGTGTCTGACATCAGATTGCAAAACCTCGATACTCACACTTCAAACAATAGCAAAGCAAAGCAAATCAAATAGCCTTTTTGATATTGCCGCCTTCCTCACATGCTGACAGTGTCGCTCTCACCTGAATGTCTGACACTCTCTCTGTTCCCAACCACTCACACTGCTGAAAGAATCCTCATAATCACCACCAAATCGAGTCACTGCTTTTCAATTCTATTGTCTGACAGGAGATAACATTTTAACTAGTCGGTTCTTTATACCAGGAGGGGCATTAGGGCAAAGGGTTTATTATTTGGAACATATTTAAACATGGTGGCTAACTATAGACTGATGTCAGTTTATTTTCTTCCTGACTAACTTGTATCTTCTTTGACTCCATTTCTGAATTGAAAATGCTATATTCTATGTAGGAAAAAAAAAAAAAAAAAAAAAAAGGCTCTGAAATACCTGCACCAAAAGAGGCCTGACCACACTCCGGTCCTGAAATTTGGGATAGTGTGAAAAATGTAAATGAGCTTGCAGGCATTAATGAATCTATTTTGTGAAGAACATTATGGAGAAATGGCTGTTTCTCATGTGACCAAGTTCTGCTCCCTTCAAAAGAGCCAAGCTTATGCTTTTGAGAAACAATGTAATAAAGCCACATGTACACTATAAAAATTCTTTACTGTACTTAACAGCCCTTGTAGAAAAATTGTAATAATAACTATGCAAGTTGAAAGTTGTTGGGGCACCTGGGTGGCTCAATGTTTGAGCATCTGCCTTTGGCTCAGTTGGTGATCCTGGGGTCCTGGAATGAAGTCCTGCAACCTCTCCCACAGAGAGCCTGCTTCTCCCTCTGCTTATGTCTCTGTCTCTGTGTGTGTGTGTGTCTCTCATGAATAAATAAATAAATTTTTTTTTTAAAGCGTGCAATGTCAAAAAGTTGTTGAGAATATCAAATGAGATAATTCACAGAAATAACAAATTTGTAATACGTTGTCCAGGCATTTCATGAGTCCTCAGTGATATTAACTTTAATAAATTTATAATTTAAAGAAAAAGGTTTATTTAATCATTATTTATTTTAGAGAGAGAGAGAGAGAGCACACAGAGGGAGAAAGAGAAGCAGACTCTCCACTGAGCCAGAAGCCCGATGTGGCGCTCGATCCCAGGATTCAGGAATCATGACCCAAGCCAAAGGCTGATGCTAAACCAACTAAACCACCCAAGTGCTCCATTCATGATTATTTTAAGAACACAATATTAAATTTAGATTTTCATGTATGAGTGTGTATCTAGATTTTGAGATAAAAGCTGAGTCAGAACTACAGTTTTGATTGAAATACCAATAGTTATTGTTTGATTACCTCCTTATTTGATTACCTCCAACTATAAAACAAGGCTTTTGAGCTTCTAAAAAATGTGAAAAGCAGGTCAGATAATGATATAGAAGTCTGTCTCCAGAGGAACATATAGAGAAGGTTGAATGTGATGCTTGTTTTCCATTCAGAAAGGAAGATACTGAGAAATCCTCTTCTAATCCCAGTCCAAGTAAGAGAAAAACATCATTTTCCAAGTTCCTGCTGGTACACATAAGCATCTCTGACATAAAGGGTCTCAATATGCATGATCAGTTTTGGAAAGGAGCAAGAAGTATGCATTCCCTCAAAGACAAGGCTCCTTAGAAGTAGATGGACTTAAACATGGCCTTTCGTCTTTTCTCAGTATTCACAGGAGAGCTGCCTTTTCTCTTCTCACTATAGACACCCTCTCTAGGCGACTTCATTCATTCACTCTCATGGCTTCAAAGAATTAGATAGTTGCTATCTAACCTAATCCATTCTTCCAAACTCCAGGCCCTTTGTTAAGGCAATTATTAGACATTACCATTTGAATTTCTCAAAGACACCCAAATTCAATATGCTCAAAATGGAACACACATTTCTACCAGCCTAGTAACACAAGCATAATCCCTACATCAGTGAACAGCACCTGCATTGAAATGGACTGAATGTTTACATCCCCCCCAAATTCATATGTTGAAATTTTAAGCCCCAACCTATGGAATGAGAGAACATATTTGCAAATGACATATCAGATAAAGGGCTAGTATCCAAGATCTATAAAGAACTTATCAAACTCAACATCCAAAAAACAAATAATCCAGTCAAGAAATGGGCAGGAGACATGAACAGACATTTCTCCAGAGAAGGCATACAAATTGCCAACAGACACATGAAAAAAAATGCTCCACATCACTTGGCATCAGAGAAATACAAATCAAAAATACAATGGGATACCACCTTATACTGGTCAGAATGGCTAAAATTAACAAGGCAGGAAACAACAAATGTTGGTGAGGTTGTGGAGAAAGAGGAACTCTCTTATACTTTTGGTGGGAATGCAAGCTGGTGCAGCCACTCTGGAAAACAGTGTGGAGGTTCTTCAAGAAGTTAAAAATAGGGCTACCCTAATTTTAGTGCAATTGCACTAATGGGGTATTTACCCCAAAGATACACATATAGTGATCCAAAGGGGCACCTGAACCACAATGCTTATAACAGCAATGTCCACGATAGCCAAACTATGAAAAGAGCCAAGATGTCAATCAACAGATGAATGGATAAAGAAGATGTCATATATACATATAATGGAATATTACTTAGCCATCAGAAAGGATGAAATCTCACCATTTACATCAGCATGGGTGGAACTGGAGGGTATTATGCTGAGTGAAATAAGTCAATTGGAGAAAGACAATTCTCATATGGTTTCCCTCATATGAAGAATATATGAAACAGCACAGGGAAAGGGAGGGGAAATGGAATGGGAAGAAATCAGAGAGGGAGGCAAACAATGAGAGACTCTTAACTATGGGAAAGAAACTCAGAGTTGCTGGACAGGAGGTAGGTGGGGGGACGGGGTGACCGGGTGATAGACATTAAGGAGGGCATGCAATGTGACGAGCACTGGGTATTATATGCAATTGATGAATTACTGAACTCTGTAACACTAATGATGTACCATATATATTGACTAATTGAATTTAAATGTAAAAAAAAAAAAAGAATTTATAAGCCACAAGGTGATGGTACTAGGAGGTAGGGCTTTGGGGATGTAATTAGGTCATAAGGGTAGAGGCTTCACAGTGGGATTAATGTCCTTATAAAAGAGGCCCCAGAGACACCCTCAACTCCATCTACCATGTAAGGATACAAGTTGACCATCTGCAACCTGGAAGAGAACCTTCACCAGAACATGACCATGCTGGCACCCTGATCTTAGACTTCTGGCCTCCAGAACTGTGAGAAATCAATTTCTGGTTATAAGTTATCCAGTATATGGTATTTTATTATAGCAGCCTGTAAGAAGTAGGATATACATCTGCTGCTTAATCAAGCCAGCCTCTTGGGAAACATGTTTGCCTTTCCTTACTTCCTCACGGCCCATTTCCATTCCACCCGACTTCCTTGACTCTACTGCCTAAACATCTCTCCATTATTTTCTCTTTTTTCCATCTGGACTTCTTTTTTTAAAAGGTTGTGTTTATTTATTCATGAGACACACACACACACACACACAGAGAGAGAGAGAGAGAGAGAGAGAGAGAGAGAGGCAGAGACATAGGCAGAAAGAGAAGCAGGCTCCATGCAGGGAGCCCAATGTTGGACTTGGTCCCCGGACTCCAGGATCAAGCCCTGGGTGGAAGGCAGGCACTCAACCCCTGAGCCACCCAGGAGTCCCTCCATCCACACTTCTAACAAACAAGCTCAAGCCATTGTCCTCCCTTGCCCTGGTTACTGAAAGGTATTCTTTCTTATTGCCTGAAGGCTCTATTATGTATGGCCTTCAGTAACTAATATAATTCCTCCTGATGCATGCTACCAATGAGTTCTATTCTTCACCTTTTGTAACAGAATTCCCACTTTAAATTACATTTCAAGGGACGCCTGGGTGGCTCAGAGGTTGAGTGTCTGCCTTCGACTTGGGTGTGATTCTGGGGTCTGGGATTGAGTCCAATATCGGGCTCCTGAGGAGAGCCTGCTTCTCCCTCTACCTGTATCTGCCTCTCTCTCTCTCTTTCTCTCTCTCTCTCTTTCTCTCTCTCTCTGTCTCTCATGAATAAATAAATAAAATCTTTTAAAAACTTATATTTCAATATATCTTCACTGCTATCCAATAGACACTACAAGAAGGTCTTGTTCAAGTTCTACTGCAGTGCCTAGCACAATGCCTGGAGTGGATACTCAAATAATTTGTGCCTTTTGCTCCCAGGTATAGTGGGGTCAGACATATTTGTGTTCCAATCCCAGCTCTGCTACTATTCTAAACCTCAGTTTCCACATTCCTGAAAACAGGAATTATAGGAAGACAACTTCATGATGTGATCATGAGGATGAATATAGGAAATGCATGTACAGCACTGAACAGAGAACTAGTTCTCAATAGTTATTGGTTCTAAGAATCAAGAAGATTGGTATAGATTAAAGATCCCCCCCCCCACCTCTGCTGGACCATCTGTGGGGTTTTCTACTGTTGATATGGAGAAATAAAGCCAACACAGTGGCTTTCAAACTTATTCTTGAATATGTATAGTTTATACATAACAGGACATTCTTCTGGCCTCCATATTCTACAAATTCAACTGAAGTATTATACTCCTTTAATTTTTCTCCATGGTGAAAGCAGAGGAAAGATGAATCCTTGTACTTTGTGTGGGTGGGGGCAATCAAAAGTCAGGTAGTTTTTAACTTCATGGAAGAGATAATCACTATCAACAAAACTAAATTGACAACTAGTTCTTTTAAATGTTTACTCAACCCGAAATAAACTTGAGTTTGTGTGCTCTGTTACTATTACATTGCCTGTGTTGTGTGCTGTGTTGACTTGGGATGCTTTGCACTGTTTGCTTTTGCAGCAATTAAAGGACTATGTTCTGTGGAAAGTTAGAACCCCATCCCTTGCTTCTGTACTTCTGTCTAAATGCTGCCTCTTTTAGCTATGCACTTGTTCTAAGCAACACTCCTCAGAAGACGGTGTAAATATTCTCTGCTACTTATAAGGGCTTGTGTATAAACAGATTCATCCATAGAGACTCATCAGATTCTGCATTTACAATGATTGTTTTAAAGTCAATTAAAGAGCTTGACATTACTTACCCCTTTCCTTGTGTTTATATGATGAGAACTTTTCAATCCATTTTAATGCAAACAAAAAAGACCTCAAGCAGAAATATATTCCATCTTTGACTCCCCCTATGTTCCAGTGGAGACAAAACATATATAAGGATTAAGTTTACACAGAACTTTTGATCAAAGGTAGAATTATTCTGTATTCAATGATTATTCAGACAGGTAAACTCTACAAATGACCTTGCAGCCTCCTGGCTGACTGACTGACACACAGAATTTTGGTATATCTTTTAGATTTAACACAATTTGTCTAAAACCTGTCATTTTTGATGATTTCATCTTGTAGGATCAGTAGAATTCAAGAGAAAAGTGTTTAATACTACCTCCTGTGTAAACCAAAAATGATACATAAAATGGCCCAAGAAAATGCCCAAATTGGAAAACTCATTCCACAAAAACCGACTCATCCTCTCTGATCTTAAGCATAAGAGGTAGAATAACTGAGAGGACATGGACCCTGCTTTAATGACTGTGAGATCCAGGGGAGACAAGAGTAAAGAGGCGATTTCAAAATTGTGTGATTTGTGCTGTGATGGGGATTAGCCCAGCATACCCTGAGAGCAGAGGTGAGCGTGTTAATCCATGGTGGGAGGGCTCTGGATAGTTTCCCAGCAAAACTGACATTCACCCTGAGACCCTGATTATCTAGGTATGATGATGTGAAAGAATGCTTAGGTAGAAAGAACTGCACATGCACAAGTCTGGAGTCAAGAAAGGGATCTGATGAATCCAAGGACCTGAAAGCAGTTTGGTGTGCTTGGGGAGAGAAGAACATAGGACAGGTATGAAAAGATGTGAGACCAGACTGGTCACCAGGGTGAGCTCATGCAGCACCCTGGTAGCCATACTGAAGTGTTGGAACTCCATCCCAAACAAAGTCAGGCACTGAAGGATTTTGTGCCCATAAATAACATGGCTAGATTTATCCTAGAGTGTATCATTAGGTAGCAAAGGAACTAAAGAAGTTGTTTCTACTATAATTTCTCTTCATAGGACTTGGGCTCATATTTCTAACTGATAGAATAAACCCAAGAAAGGAATGCCAGAAAGGATGCAGGTCAATTCTGATATTTGGGTCAAAGTTCAGTCAGCAAAGGTGCATCACAATTTTGCTGGCAAAAACTCAGAGTGGAGATTATGCAAGTGGAAGTGACTTGCAGAGGAAATCCTAGCATTCAATTAGACATATGGCTGGAAAGCCCTGCATTGTGCATATTGAGAAGGTCCAAGGTGGGATTCCAACATTCTTCAGGAAAACTTTTGGTGTGCATCAGGACCTCTATGGCAAGGTGAGAGTTGATTCCACTGTGGGAGAAAAAGTGAAAAGGACTGAGATTATGCTATCTTAACTATGTAAGGGATACCCCATACTAGGAAGGTTGAAGAATACTATGCATTGCAACTTCGCTGCACATTAGAATCACCTACACAGGTTCTTAAAAATACCAATGTCTTGACCACACCCTTAGTCATTTCTTTTAATTGGGCTGGGGGTGGGGTGAGGGTGGGGGGCACTGGGCATTTGTATTTTCTTAAAGCTCCACAAGGGATACTAAATCGCAACCAAGTTCAAGAACCAAAGGTGTAGTGGCCAAGAGCATGGGCTGGAGAATAAGGTAGTGTGAGTTAGAATTCCAGCTCTTTTTGGAAATGGAATTATTTTTGCACTTTCAATTTTTCATTTATTAGCTTTCTATAATGCACTAAAGGTGGCTTATGTAGATATAACTAGCAGGGAAAGAAAAAAAAAAAGAACATTAACATGAAAGAAATTTAGCTCTTCCTCCTCTGCTGTTTCCTTATCTGTAAAATGGAAAAATAATAGTGTCTACCTGATAGGATCAGTGCAAGGATTAAATGAATTAACAGGTAAGGTGATCTACAAATACCTGGCAGTTAAGTGCTCGATGAATGTGACCTACTGTTCTTCACCCAGATGCAGTTAATAGGAGAAACAGGGACAGAGAGACAAAAATCACAAGGCATGTTCCAAGGTCACCAATTAGTTTGGCTGGTGCCTTGGGGAGTAATAGGAAAAAACATTTAGAAAGGCAAGTTGGGGCCAAATTGCTTTCTTGAGTTCCAGGCTAATGTTCACATTTGAGCAAGTGTTCATTAATTGATCATCTAATAACGTGGTCCCCAAATGTGAGGCAAGCAGGTGTATATTGTACAAAATAGAATTAATTAAAGGTTGCTCAGAGTCCATTCCAAAACTTGGGCTCTGATGTGAGTTTAACACAAATGTGGAACCAACAGATGTCTCTGTGAAACGCTGAGATTAAATCAGCATAGAGCTTCAAAAATGAGCAACAAATTACTGGGTATTAATAATCCCTGGTGCTCAGGGAGACAGATGCTCATTTTTGTGACACCTTGGCTCTCATTCACAGATAGAGCCAACTCCACTTCTGTTGTCCAGATTCAGCCCACTTTATTAGGAACCTCTAAATGGTGCTGAAAATGGTTTCTGTTCTTTTCACTTTTCATTTATAAATATTCTGAAAAGATTAAAGGTAACTTACGGGGATGCAGCCAACACAGTATGGGAAGATAAAATGTAATGTACACATGAAAGGAGTTAGGATCCAGGGAAAGCAAGTGTAGGAGACTTGAAAGGAGGCCAAGAGGATAGTGAACACATGGAGAGAAGGTCATAGGGACCTATAAATATGCCAGCAGTGGGCTACTAATTGGCCTTAAGCCTTCTAAGCCTTGTAGGCAATGCAAAGAGGGAAATGAGATTGGTTACAAGATTGCAGAGGCTCCCAGCTTGCTCCAGGCAATTACTTAGGGGAGGAAGAGCTATCCCTGACACAACAACAGAGAGAAGCATCTCTAGGTTTAAATAAAGAGGGTACCATATAAAATAATAGTATATACTGCATACCCCAACACCCCAATAGAGTCTGTGCCACATAGTGGCTGCTAATACATATTTAGTGAGTGAATGGAAGAAAGAAGAAAGGATGAGAGAGGCGTGTACTATATATCCCAAAATTCATGGAATGCTTTGCCAACATTCCTGAGTGTGGGCTGATGGCCTCCCACAATTCAATAAAAGTAGTTCTAGTGGTTGTGTAATGCACAGTGACCCGGATCAGGCCTCAGTACTCAGCTAGCCTGATTTTAGTACCCAGCACAGAGAACAGATTAACTATCCCACAGGCAAACTCTTCTAATGACTACTCTCCACCAGGCATCTCATAACAATTGAGGGGCAGAAATGTCATGTTATACTCCTGTGCGACTCCAGCTGCTTGATTCAGTGGCTTAACGTGACAGAAATTTACTTCTCACCCACATGAAAACTGTTTTCATGGATACCTGAATGGCAGGTAGCTCTCCTCCATGTGGTGATACAGGAAACCTTGAGTCTTCCTTGTAGCTCTATCATGTATGGCTACTGGAAGCATCAAGTGACGGACAGTAGAGAAGGCCCACCTACTTCTTATCCCCTTGGCCCAGAGATGGGGCCCATCATCTCAATCATCTCTACTCACATTGTGAGTGCTCCCACTTTGTTGTAAAGAACCTGAAAAATAGAGTTTCTAGCCAGGCAAAGCAACCTCTTCTTGGTCACGTCTTTCCTCCATGAAAGAAGAACATGGAGCTCTGGAACGCAGCTAAGTGTCTCCTCCATAATACCTATCTCCAGCCACCAAATATCTCCCCATACACAGAATACACCCTTCCCCTCATCGGAAGAGTTAGCCCAAAGTCCAGAGTCTCCAGGTTATGAGTGGTTTCTTCAGGTCTGGAGGAGACTAGTCATTGTCTGGCCTCCTAGAAACCATAACATGCCACCCCACCCCACATACCAAATATATAGGTGTTGAAGCAGGGATAGAAACAATGAAAAACTCCCTTTCAGAGGAGGAAAGAGCAGGCACCATTTCCTAACAATCTGAAATCCTGCCCTACAGGTATTGTAAGGACACCTGTTCTGGCAGTGTGTGAAGTACACCCTGGTCCTTCCATGGCCCTGCTCTGCCCCAGGTTTTCCTTGTCCATTATCCTCCATGGCCTCATCTGAATGAAGTGCCAGGCAGTGCTTCCTCCTTGGGGCTCCACAGCATTCACAGCATACGTCTTATTCATAGTCATTTGGGAACCCAAGGGTTGTTTCAAGATCAGATGGCTAAATACTTTAAGTCTTAGCTTCTTTTTAGGGTAACATAGTTCTTTCAAATATTCAAAAGGCTACTGACCTATTTTCCCCCATAACCTCTAGCTACCAGTAATCATTTCCAGTGTTCTTTTCTTTTCTTTTCTTTTCTTTCTTTCTTTCTTTCTTTCTTTCTTTCTTTCTTTCTTTCTTTCTTTCTTTCTTTCTTTTCTCTTCCTTCTTCTTTTTTTTTTTTTTTTTTTAGAGAGACAGAGAGAGAGAGTATACAAGTTGTAGGGATGGGGAGGGAGCAGGAGAGAGAGAATCTCAAGCAGACTCCATGCTGAGTGGGGAACTCTGCACATAGCTCAATCTCACGACCCTGTCACCATGACCTGAGCTAAAAGCAAGAGTCAGACATGGAGTCACTCTGAGCCACTCAGGTGTCCCTCAAGTCTGTTTTATGTCTTTGCTCTCTCACCCTTGTGTGATGCATTATTTCCACCAGAAATGGCCACAAGACCCTTTCTAAATGAAGGGAATCTGGGAAATACAGTCCTTGTTTGGGCTTTCCAGTCATGTTGTGACACCATGGCAAGATACAATTCCTCAGTGAAGAGATGACCATTGAACTGTATCTCCCTAAGAATATTTGCAGGAATATGAGTACTCTGTATGTGAAATGTAAATTGATGCTGCCGCTAGTTCTTCTTTAAGATGAATTTGTGTTCATGTCCCACCTTTACCATTTATAATCCTTATAATCTCAAACATTACTTTACTACTTTTGAGTCTCCTGTTTCATTATCTATAAAGAACAAGGTTGTTATTGAAAAATAAATTTATCTAATCTTACCAATAACCTCCCAATAATTTAAAATGTGTAATAAAAAGGGACTCCTAGGGGGCTCAGTGGTTGAGCGTCTGCCTTCCACTCAGGACATGATCCCAGCATCCTGGGATCAAGTCCCACATCAGGCTCCCCACAGAGAGCCTGCTTCTCCCCCTGCCTATGTCTCTGCCTCTCTCTGTGTGTCTCTCATGAATAAATAAATAAAATCTTTAAAAAATAAAATAAAAGTGTGTAAAAGTTATCTTGATAATTATAGTTATTATCTTTGTTTTAGTTTTTGTCATAATACAATGGTAATTAGACAAGATTTGGACATACTGATATTTATATCCTTAAAGCATTTCATACTATATATATATATATTTTTTTTTTACTTGGAGCATTTAATTTCCTTTACTATAAAACTTGCTGATTTACAATACTCCTGCTTACCAAATTATGTATAGTACATTGTCTATTTCTGCCATCTTTAATTTTGCATTTTGGGTAAATGATATCAACCACTTCAGTCCGGTTGGAAGAAAGTCTTCTGATTGCACCAAACAGTGCATAATTTGATCCCAGTTTGCATGGTGGTTGGATGTGCACCTTTGTAGAATTTAGCACTGAAGGATTATCTGCTTTACAAGATTATTGTTTTAATCAGTCAGCAAATGAACAAATGATCTATGCAGTGAAGTATGGGCAAACTAATTTTCTCAGAGGAATTCTCCAAGGATAATTTATATTGAACAAATATATAAATACTGATGCAGTTCCAAACATTAAAATTAGCATTCAGCATAAAAATTTCTTGAAATGAGTTCTAGCTGTTAACTGGGTAGGAGGGAATTCTATCTGGATCAGACATATGGTCCCTTAGGCTAAAGTGGTGGTTCTCATGCATCAGAATTACCTAGAGGGCTTTTTAAAAGACAGATTTTTGGACCTCATCTTCAATATTTCTGAATCTGTACATCTAGACTCAGAAATGTGCATTTCTAAAAAATCTTGAAGTGATGTTGCTGCTCTGACTCTTGAGATCTCACTCTGGGACCCACTAGCCCAAAGCAGAGCTCAGCAAACTACATCTTGCACCTTCAATCTGACCTACCATCTGTTTTTGTAAATAAAGTTTTATTGGAACACAGCCATGATCACTTGTTTCCTCATTGTCTGTGGCTGCTTTCACACTACAAGGGAAGAGATGAATAGTGGTAAAGAGACCATATGGCATGCAGAGCAAAAAAAAAATTAATATCTGATCCTTTATGTAAGAATTCACTAACTCCTGGCTGAAGAATAGGTAAGTGTACCTATTATACATGGTGTATCTCTTATACATGGTGAGTGTATAAGAGAATGGCCCCTTCCCTTCCATCTGTACCTCATGTAAGTTCCCTTTATTGCCTTGGAGTTCAGGATTAGTCTGTGCTCACCAAAAGCACAGTCAGTTATAAAGACAAATCATTTATATATGCTTGTCATTAAAGAGTGAAAATTAAAAGGAATTGAATTACACACTTCAGTACCCAATTTCTGCCAGATGGATAGAAGACTTACATCTAAAAGGTATCACAAAGTCAACTTTCATCTTAAACCCTTCACTCTTAGAAAAGACACAGTGGAAGCTTAATCTTTTGAGATGGCAAAGGGGCTCAATGAGTGTGATGAATGGTTCACTGCCGTGTCCATTTAATTTGACATCTGGGCCCAAGGCATAAGTAGTGAAACAAGGTGTCTGTTGGACAGAAGTACATCATCTCAATGTTATTGCCACTAGATGAGGTCTTCAGTGGAGTAGTCAGAAGGGAAGGTTTGTGTCATTTTGCCGACCCCTTGGATCTGATCACTGTGCTTTACTTAGGGCCATCATTTATCTGTCTGTTGCATTTTTTAGTTTATTCAACAGTAAAGGGTAAGCTGTCAGATTCTCTTGGGGGGTACTTGGTAATTTCTAGCCATTTGGATAAGAAACTTTAAGAGGATTTATATGATATTGGCATGACATCGTATACATAAACAGTGAGGTCAAAAAAAAAAAAAAAGAAACTTGCATTTGTGGAGTCTCCCTAACTATGTCATGTAGTATTCTTATATTGATGCTTATAAGCTCCAAGACACCTCATGGCAGCCTCATGATATTCATGGTAACATTATTCTATCCTATAGATGAAAAACAGCCTTCAGGGACAAAAAGGACTTTCTCAAGTTTACTAGTGAACGCCATAGTCAGGGTTTGTGGACTAACAACCAAATTGTTGCTATTTCACTCTGCCCACCGTAAATTCCCTCCCTTAACTTTTCTGAATGTGATAATCACATTCATCCATAAGCCTCATTTACTTTGGCTTCACCTGTTCCACTAGCAAGTCTCTGGTCTACTCTATAGAAAACACTCTTGCATCAAATTCCTGCAGCCATAGCTTCCAAACTCTCTAGCTTCTGGTCTGATTGTGGGCAAGTAAAAAGAGTTCATTCCAAAGACACAGCCAATATGTAGATAAATGTAGCTGATAGTTGAAAATTTTTTAAGTATATGTTTTTCATACAGTAGTATAACTCAAAAACCTGGGGAAATATGCCCAGGCCCATAAACTGAATAATTCCATGGCTGGCAATTTCCACTTCTTGAGTCACTTCCAATTAATTGTTAGTGGCTACTGCAGTGCTATATTGAGAAGAATTTTGAGACTGTGTTCTGCTATAGAAGGAAAGACTATTATAAATAGTAATCATAAGAATTAGCACATATTGCATGACTTGCCAGATACAGAACTGAACACTTTAAAAATATTAACTTGGTTACTCCCACAACAATCCTATAAAATTGGTACACATGAAGGAACAAAAGCACCAAGGTTAATGATTTACGTAATTCATGTTCAGTGTTATTAAGTAGCAGAGTCCAGATATGAGCCCAAGAAGGCTATCAGAGTCTGTGAATGGTGTGATCATTTCTGCTAGAGAGAGCAGGAGTGTATAAAACAGACCTCGCATCCTAAGGTACTCTCCTAGTGAGGGACAACATAAGAAGATAGTCTCAGAGCTTTTTAATCTGTTTTGTGCCATGGAGATTTTAAGAGTCTTGTAAGATCCACAGACCCCTTCTCAAAGTAATGCTTTAAATGCATAACAAAAAAACGCATGAGATAACTAAGAAAGTCAAATATACTGAAATCTACTTGTTAAAATATTTTTAGAAGTGAATTTGTGAAAGAATAATACATATGCTCCTTTATTAATGCAGTAAATAACAAGATCCACCCGTGAGTCTAATAGCCGCTGTAGTTTGAAATAATGAAGGACATAAACAATATTTCAAATAATCTGCAACAACTGTACTGTAATATGAAAATCTTGGTGGTTTCCATTTGTGACAAAGTCTCAGGTCCTTCTGATTCTAGTGTGGTTTGTTACCTTCTTCCATAATTGAAGGAGATGCTAAGTTTCAGTTAAAGGTTAATGAAAGTAAGGATGTCATTTTTATTCTGCTGAAGGTCACAGACCCTCTTATTTCCATATACTGAAACCTGGAACTACATTAAGACTAGTTCTGATGTTGTAAAGGGAAAACTGGATATGAGAGGCCAAAGAAGTAGAATTTAATAACTTCTTTGAGTTTCCAAGATCTATAAAGAACTTATTAAACTCAACACCAAAGAAACAAACAATCCAATCATGAAATGGGCAAAAGACATGAACAGAAATCTCACAGAGGAAGACATAGACATGGCCAACATGCATATGAGAAAATGCTCTGCATCACTTGCCATCAGGGAAATACAAATGAAAACTACAATGAGATACCACCTCACACCAGTGAGAATGGGGAAAATTAACAAGGCAGGAAACAACAAATGTTGGAGAGGATGCGGAGAAAAGGGAACCCTCTTACACTGTTGGTGGGAATGTGAACTGGTGCAGCCACTCTGGAAAACTGTGTGGAGGTTCCTCAAACAGTTAAAAATATACCTGCCCTACGACCCAGCAATTGCACTGTTGGGGATTTACCCCAAAGATACAAATGCAATGAAACGCCGGGACACCTGCACCCCGATGTTTATAGCAGCAATGGCCACGATAGCCAAACTGTGGAAGGAGCCTCGGTGTCCAACGAAAGATGAATGGATAAAGAAGATGTGGTTTATGTATACAATGGAATATTACTCAGCTATTAGAAATGACAAATACCCACCATTTGCTTCAACGTGGATGGAACTGGAGGGTATTATGCTGAGTGAAGTAAGTCAGTCAGAGAAGGACAAACATTATATGTTCTCATTCATTTGGGGAATATAAATAATAGTGAAAGGGAAAATAAGGGAAGGGAGAAGAAACGTGTGGGAAATATCAGAAAGGGAGACAGAACATAAAGACTGCTAACTCTGGGAAACGAACTAAGGGTGGTAGAAGGGGAGGAGGGCGGGGGGTGGGAGTGAATGGGTGACGGGCACTGGGTGTTATTCTGTATGTTAGTAAATTGAACACCAATAAAAAAATAAATTTAAAAAAAAAAAAAAAAAAAAAAAATAACTTCTTTGTAATTATATAACCTGAATAAGTCTCCCAACCTCTCTGAATTTCATTTTCTGACTGAAAAATGGGAATAAACCTCTATCATACAAATGATGTAAAGAAAAAACAGTAACTTGGTTGGAAATGACTCTGTAAGGTGGGAAGGCCTCTACTAGTAAATTCTGAGAGATCCTGATTATTCTTTGGGCAGCCACTGCCAGGGTAGTATAAGAATTTGAGATGTCCATTACTCAGCTTTTATTCATACTGGGAAAAAGAAACAAACAAACAAACAAACAAATAAATAACCTTTATTGACTGCCTCCTGTGTGTCCACACTAGGATAGGGCTCATGCTGCTAGGGTATGAACATGAATGAGACAGGCACCTTCCTTCAAGAAGATTGGAATATATGGGAAAGACAGTCACATCTCCACAAAACAGTGAGGGAAGTGCAGTGAGAGTGTGGTGCAGGGAGAAGAGCCAGGGAAGACCCTACCACTGCGGGCAATGATGACCAAGACTTAAGGATTGACTAGAAGTTGAATAGAAAGAGGTATTGGTGTCACAGCTCGAGGGGGCAGCATAACAGGTAGTACAGAATAAAATAAGAGCTTGTGAATGCAGGAAATGAGACTCATTTCACCACCTCCAGAGCATGAAGAATTAGAGAGGAGGGAGCTTTTGGATAGATAAGAGGCAAGAAGGAGGGACCAGAACATGGACGCTCTTACCTGCTGTGCTAAGGCTCTTGGAGAGTATTCTGTAGGAGATGGGAGACTCTAATGTCTTCTGAGTAAGTGATTTACATGATCTAATTAATGTTTTAGAATGAGATTGCAAATCCATGACCCTCTGGAGAAATCTAGCCAACATACTTGTTTGGCCAGTATATTGAATTTTAAAAATTCTTCCTATATTTAAAAATCAGGAGACTACCCTGCCTCCAAAAAATTAAAAGATACAGTATTTCTGAGTTCATAGTGTGCATGGTATTTATTGGCCACAGCTGACTAGCAACTGTCCCATCTAGATTGGACAGGGCTTCTTCAGGTGGCCTTGATTCCACCACTCTGTTTTTTTAAGGAGCTAACACTGACCCCAAATAAGTGAGGTCATTTATCATCAGGAGCATAGCATTTTTTCCTATAGTAAAGAAGTATTTCTCTGTACCCATGTCTCTGTTGAAAGGGAAAAAGTAAAAGACCAAGAGGACCACATGTTTCAAGAAAAATGAGAAAAACTATATTTTCTTTCTTATTCTAGCATGCTTTCCACTTTCACAATACCTGCCCAAGCTTGACATTTGAATTTGCAGCCTCTCTTACTAGAGACGGCATGGATTGATGGATTCCTGGGAGATGGATTTCATGGAGCAAACTGGAGGCAGGGAGAACAGTTGGGAGGTTTCCATGATGGGGATGGCAGGATGAGTGAGAGTTAAAACTATGGTGCTGAGGTTGGAAAAGAGGGGTGGAATCATGCAATCCATAGGTGATATAATCACAGGGTTCACAATTATTGACTTGGAGGCTAAGAGAGGAGAAGAGTGATTTCTCTTATTTCTACCTTGTATATGGAGGCTGGTTGTGGTTCAGTCAACTTAGGGAATAAGAAAGAAAAAGACTGATGTAGGGGGAGGATGAGATCAGCTTGGAACATCTTGAGTTGGAGGTAAAGTTGGGACACACAGCAGCAATGTTGAGCAGAAAGTTGGATATGTGAGCATGAAATCAGCAGAGAGATCTGGGTGAAAAGTTTGATTTAACTAGTCAGCAGCAGATGGTTGGTAGGTGAAGCCATGAGAGTAAATTCCATCACTCAGGGAAAGCCTGAGGTTCAAGAATGGCTCACGGGCAGATGCCCAGGGAACAGAATATTTAAGGAACATATCCCACAAAATCAACCTAAGGGGAAACAAATAAGACAAAACACAACCAGACAAGAATAAAAAGAATCGAGACATAAGGGTATTATGGAGGCCAAAGGGATAGATTTTTGTTTGTTTATTGTTTGTTTTTTGTTTTTTTAGAGAGAAGGAGTCCAGAGGGAGAGAATCTTAAGCAGGCTCCACATCCAGAGCAGAGGCAAACATGGACCTCGGTCTGACAACCCTGAGATTTTGACCTAAGCCAAAATCAGGAGTCAGACACTGAACCAATTGAGCCACCCAGGCACCCAAAAGGAATAGATTTTTAAGAAGTGTCAAATGCAATACGAAGTGAAGAGAGGATGGCCCATTCATTGTGGAAATTTGGAGTTCATTGTCCATCTTAGTGAAAGCAACGTCAGTGAAATTGTAAGGACAATACCAGCTAACAATAATAATTACATAGTACTTAATACACTGTAGGCAGAGTCCTAAGTGCTTTAATTTTAACTTATTCAAAACAATAATCTTATAGGGTACTGTGGTTTTCCCAATGTTCCAGTGAGGAAAATGAGGGACCGAGAGGTCACAAAATTTTCACAAGATAACACAGCAAGTAACAGATAGAGGCCAAGTTTCAAACTCTGGTAGTATAGCTCCAGAGTCTAGGCTCTTGATTTTATTACTATTAGGCTCTTTTTTTCACACTGCAATGGGTAATGAATAGAGTGACCCAGTTTATGCCTATTGTCGCAACATCCTGTCCAAAAAGAAGTGCTCTCTAGATAGAGATGATATCTGATCACCCCAATCATGCAGTGAATAAGCTGCCAGAAATACTGTAGGCCTAGACATCTCTTTGAACCACAGTGTGTGTTACAGTTCATATAAGCTCTTAAGAAATATTTGTTAAATGAAGGTATGAGAAATGTTGAATGTGAGTGGTAAAGGGAAATTATTACCAAGAATGGTAAAAACTCAAACATGTTAATAAGATTTAAAGGGATTTGTCAATAGAGGACAAAGTTGTAGGAATACAGTATGACTGATCCTCCAGTCATGTCTCAAAAGCAGCAGAAAGAGATGGTGTTGGGATCCCTGGGTGGCGCAGCGGTTTGGCGCCTGCCTTTGGCCCAGGGCGCAAACCTGGAGACCCGGGATCGAATCCCACATCGGGCTCCCGGTGCATGGAGCCTGCTTCTCCCTCTGCCTGTGTCTCTGCCTCTCTCTCTTTCTCTCTCTGTGACTATCATAAATAAATAAAAATTAAAAAAAAATTTTAAAAAGAAAGAGATGGTGTTAAAGGTACTTCTATGGGCAGCCCTGGTGGCTCAGCAGTTTGGTGCCACCTTCAGTCCAGGGCGTGATCTGGAGACCCGGGATCAAGTCTCACGTCGGGCTCCCTGCATGGAGCCTGCTTCTCCCTCTGCCTGTGTCTCTGCCTCTGTGTGTGTGTGTGTGTCTCTCTCATGAATTAATAAATAAAATCTTTAAAATAAAAAAAAATAAGGTACTCCTACATCACAAAGAAAATAAAGGCTATTACTATCATTTCTCTCTCTCCATCTGTATATTCATCTGTAAATTCGGCACGTTTATTGACTCCTAATAATGTTCTAAGCACAGAGAGGTTGACCTTGTTTTATTGCTTATTTTGTTTTTTGAGTATAGTTGACAATGTTACATTAATTTCAGGTAAACAGCAATTTCACAATTAAGTTATACATTATGCTTCTTTCACCACAAGTTAGCTGCCATCTACTACCATACAATGCTATTATAATACCATCGACTAAATTCTTTATGCTGTGCCTTTTATTCTTGTGACTCATTCGTTGAATTACTGGAAGCCTTAACCCATTTTGCCCAATCCCCCATGCCCCTTCTTTCTGGCAACCATCAGTTTGTTCTCTGTATTTATGTCTGATTCTGCTTTTCCTTTATTCATTGGATTTTTTTTTCAGATTCCACATATGAGTGAAAGCATAGAGTATTTGTCTTTTTCACTCTGCCTTACTTAGCATTATACCCTTTAGGTCCATCCATGTTGTCACAAATGGCACAATCTCATCTTTTTTATCATTACATAATATTCCACTGTGTGTGTATCTATATAGAATATATGTATATATGTGTGTATCTACGTATGTAGATAGTTGTATATTTTTATGAAATGTATATGTATCTATAAGAAATGTGTGTATATACACACACATACACATACATCACATCTTCCTTATCCATTCATCTATTCATGGCATGTAGGTAGCTTTCATATCTTGACTATTATAAATAATGTTGCAATCAATATAGGGGTTCATATGTTTTTTTGAAATAGTGTTTTTATTTTCTTTGGGTAAATACCCAGTAGCAGAATTATTGGATCATATGGTATTTCTATTTTTAATATTTTGAGAGGCCACATACTGTTTTCCACCATGACTATACATAGCAACATTTTTCTAAATATGTCTTGTAAGGCAAGGAAAACAAAAACAAAAATAAACTGTTTGGACTATATCAAAATAAAAAAGCATTTGCATGGAGAAGGAAACCATCAACAAAGCAAAAAGGCAATATATTGGATGGGAGAAGATACTTGCACATGATATACCTGATAAGGGGTTAATATCCAAAATATATAAAGAACTTACACAGCACCAAAAAACCAATCTGATTTAAAAACAGACAGAGGCTTGAATAGACTTTTTTTTTTTTTTACAAAGTAAACAGGAAGATTGACCACACACACACACACACACACACACACAAAGAGAGTAAAATTCAGCCTCTAAGATGGGGGAAATAGAGGTGCAGATGTAAACAGATGTAAAATGAATAAAGACACAGGACGGAAAGTTGAGAAAGACCAAAGTGATGAATTAGACTTGCTCTCTGAGGCAAGGTCAGAGCCATTTGCTAAGAGAGAGTTGTGCAAGCTGGAGGAGAGGGGTGGAGGTTTAAAACAGTCAATAACCATGAGGCAGACGGTCAGCTGGTAACAAAAGGATTAAAGGGCAGTTCTGATGGCCTGACTGAGGTTGGAGACCAACCGTTGTATGGGGAGAAGACACATTTAGTGCTGTGTCTGCATCAAAGTTTTTCTGGACCCGTATGATGGAGGCATGCAACTGTGAAGGAATCCAGATGGCTTATAAGAAAGTGGTGCAGATAATCACCCAGAAAGGAGCATCAGAGGGAAGGGATGATGGGCTGGGAGAAAATAAAAGGACCAAGTGTGTGAGCGCCTTGATGTTGGGGAAGAGTATGGATGGTGGGAGGAAGAGCCTGAGAAAGCGTAAAGGACAACAGGGTGTGGTCAGAGAATCAGAGTTTAACCTTGAGGAGCCAAGTACTCTCTTTTATACCTTACTTTTCATCGGAGTGTAGCTGCTGCTATCAGCCACTTACTTAGTCACTAAACACAGAACTTGTATTCCGCTCCAAAGCAGAGATTTTACTCTCAAGATAATGCCCCACCTTATGTGTTAATCAGCCTTGTGAGTTTATTGTGTCCTGTACCAAAATGAAGACTTGGGATTGGTGTGCCCCAGTCAGAGAGGATGTTGTTGTCTTCCATCAGGGAGACATTCGTGGGCATGTGTGAAATTGATTGTAAATCACTTGTGCTGTTTTCTACATATTGAACATGCCCATTTAACATATTTAATGTGTTTCTGACATTTACAAAGTGTCTAGCGAGCTTTGGACCATCATTATTTAAAGCATTTTACTGAAAGTACCCCTGAGTAGTTCCTAAACACTACATTCTTTTTCAATCGATTCTGAATATCCCTGAAGAGGGAATTGTAAATGTTGAATACTGTAGTTGTCAATCACGGGCTCATCTACTCTCCTCTTTGAATGATAATGTAAATTCATTTGAAACACTATGTGTAGCTAGATACTCATTTTTCCCCCTCACTGCTATTGGCATTGCTTTATTTCACTAAGATTGAAAAACCGGATTAATCTCTAGAGACATAAGCGCTCGCTAACCTTGAGTTACTCGCTCAAGATTTTCGAATTCTTTTTAAGAAGGATGGGGTTTGAGTGGGTCAGAGGTGGTGCCCAAAACCCTCTGTCTTGACAAGAAAGCCATTGCAGACTCCTCTCACCCTCATGTAACTTGTGCTGGGGAGTGACAGGTCTTATATTAGGATGTGAAAATGTCTCCAATCAGAAAATACAGCATGTTTCAAAAATGACAGAAATAGCGCATGTTATAAATGCAACTCTTCTTCAAGCCACTTTTCACTCCCATTCTGATAAAAATGCAAGCTGTGGTCCTGTCCTCAGTGGCTGGTGCATGCTAGGTGCCCCAAATGAGAGGATGAGGAGTAGGCTAAACCAGCAGGTGAGTGCATGTATGGAGCGGCAACAGGCACTGTCCCTGCAGAACACAAGTACAAATCTCTTTGTCTTCAATTATATTTTGATACATTCTCTGCACAGAATATCAATGCTATCTAATGAGAAAATGTGCAGCTAGGCCATTTGGCAATGGGCAACAGATTTTGTGTAAGCATCTGGCATAGGAATAATTTGACAAACAGCAATATGCCAAAATTGTGTTAGATAATTTTTAAGGAACTATTTGTCAAGCCGAATACTCATTATTCCTGGGATGTTATTCATCAACCCCATGATTTAAATGACAATTAGATACAAGTCTTTCATTGTAGGCGAGGCATTCACATTCCCTATAATCTCCTACATACTTACTCTTTATCGATAAAGATGCAGCAACTTCTGTGGCTTCTCACCTTGGCACTCTGCTGGAAATCTGAACTTAACTTTTGGGCACATCTGAGTAAATAAAGCTTAAGGAGAAAGACTGAAATGAAAAATTAATTCTTTGCACACCCTCTGGAAGTAGAAGCAGGTTAACAGATGTTTGTTATCAATGGGGCACCTAGGGCAATTTGTAAATTTATAGCAGTTCCTGCAATTGTGTTGTTACAGGAGCCTGAGCATTCTGCAGCTTCATATATGAGCTCTACCATATTCGACCCAATTGCAAAACTATGTGGCAGCTTTTCTAGGCTTCCAGCATTTTCTTTATAAGAAATAGGGTCACCATATGTATTTCATCTCTTAAATGTTCTCTGCTTTAAACCTTTGTGTGCTTCATCCACTCTGTTGCTTCTACTGAACTTGATTCTATGTGCCCCTAGTGGAACCCCTTGGTCCCTCCTTATTTCCCCAGTCTGTCATCCCCAGGTTGGTCCTGGTGTTCTTTCTCCCCAGTGTTAGATCTCAGTGTCAGGTATTTCGAGCAGCCTTGCACCAGAACTGTGAACTTGGCAGCCTATAGCTGCATTCCCTCACTGATCCTATTTGATACAGCCCTTGGCTTTGGTTTGGTGGAGGAGCCCATTACCTTCAAGCCCATTCCTAAACTTCTGAGAGGTATTAGAAGCCTTGGGCTGTTTGAACATTACAAAAAACCATTCCATCCATCCACACCTGAGCTCTCAGTGGCAATTCTTTGTGACTGTTGTGGCTAATCCCTAACAGCTGTTGGTTCAGGCTTTTTTTTTTTTTTTCTTCTTCCCTGATCCCCCCACACCCACCCCTGTCCTACAACTCTTCAGGTTGCATAACAGTTAGTGAGAATGTCTACTTAAAATGCTATCTCCCTAACACCACCCCCAGAGATTGTGATTCAGTAGATGGGGGTGGGGATCCAAAAATCTGCATTTTTAGCAAGCCTCCTGGGTCATTCTGATGAAGTTTTCCTGTGAATCATGCTGACCATATCATCTTGGGTAAAGCAATGAATCCATGAAACATTTTAATCTCTGGTTTTATTGTAAGAATTAGTATGTAGATATTTGATAATCCATGGTTACAGCTTTGGTTTTCACCAGGATCACTTGTTCACTGTTCTATCACTTCCAGGAGGACCTCAGGAAAGGTTAAATGGTCTACCCAAAGACATTGACTCAATTCAATACTGGGACATAGGGTTTTCATTCTAAGTTTATCATTCACCCCAGTCTTCCAAAAAGGCTCTATAGGTTCTCAACAGGGAGTAAATCACATAATGGTAACTACCATTGACATCCCCAGATACCTTATGTGAAAATACTCCACACGTAGGTCACTAAGAGTTGCTTTGATGAGAATCTTACATGGTTGGAATAGATATTTTTGGAGAGGTTCTATTTTTTAAAAAGTGTATCACTACTTCTATAGGAAAGGGCAAATCATGTTATATTTAGTAGTATCTTAGATACTTTCCCTGGAACATAGATTCTAAGACAGATTTGCTTGCAAAAGGTATACTGAGTAAGGGCCTCAGCATCTGCACCTGTGGGAAGGGTAACAGGGATGACAGAGGCAGGAGCTGGGCTGTGATCCAGTCACAGATCTCCAGCCATCCCATCGGGATAACTCTTCAGAATTTTGTCCCTTAGGCAGGGAAGTAGACCTTTCTCTCCCAACATCATTGAATGCAGGCTAACCCCTGGGAGATCATATGACTTTGGTCAAGGAGGCTCTCTTCGGCTGAGGGCAGTTCTCAGTGAGCCATCAGCTACCTCAGGAGTTGGGAGAATGAGCATCTTGATCCAAAATGGGGATCCTCTGCAAGTAATAAATTCCTAATCTTTAAGATAATAAGCTTCAGTAGCATTTAAAAAGAAAAATAATAGACAAGTTTTAGAATACTAAGGACACCTAATGCTGTTTAAAAATCCATATACTTTGATCTTGAATTCAGAATCTGTATCTTAGAAATAAATTCTTTAAAGCAGGGACTAATTTCAGACATGGTTTTTTGTCCTCTTTCTTTTAATGCACTAGGAGAAGTAAGCAATGATTCAGAGTTGAATGTTCATTTTTGCAAAATACAAGTTCTGAGAATTGAATAAATATAACTAAATCCTGGTTCTGAGGACAAAATAAATGGAACTAATACTAGTTTTATGGGAGCTAAATGAAAGTGTTTGCAGTTGATAGAAGGTATTATCTCATCTTTGAAATGAGTGATAAGATCAATACAAAGAAATCTCATTGCTGCTTTTTCCCTAATTCCCTATTTGCCCATATAAAACTTTCATTTTAAGATGCCCCAGTCAAATGTCCATGAAGTAATATCATCCCCAGTGAAATAAAAGAAAACGATAAATAAAGGTAAACTTCTCATGTGTAATCCAAGATTCCTGAAGCTTTGGGAAACAGAGTGAGGCTATGTTGCGATTATTGTCTCTAACATGGAGCTATATTATCAATATTAATTTGTTCACATTCACACAATACTTAATCACTGTTTTGTGGTAAACAAATGCACGTAAGGCCCTTTACTGGGGCTAGAGAGAAGACTAATTACTCCCTCATCTCTGAAACAATGACTTTAGGGTCTCTCCCCCAGTCTCCAAGTGGGTTTGAAAACAACCTTTTTAGATATCAGAAGGAAAGGGGGAATTAAGCTGTTTTTTGTTGTTGTTATTATTGTTTGTTTTGTTATTTTAGTGCTTCTTTCTACAATAGTGTATTTATTTATTTTTATTGGAGTTCGATTTGCCAACGTATAGCATATCACCCAATACTCATCCCGTCAAGTGCCCCCCTCAGTGCCCATCACCCAGTCACCCCAACCCCCTGCCCACCTCCCTTTCCACCACCCCTTATTCATTTCCCAGAGTTAGGAGTCTCTCATGTCCTGTCACCCTCAATGATATTTCCCACTCATTTTCTCTCCTTTCCCCTTTAATCCCTTTCACTATTTTTTATATTCCCCATATGAGTGAAACCATATAATGCTTGTCCTTCTCCGATTGACTTATTTCACTCAGCATAATACCCTCCAGTTCCATCCACATCGAAGCAAATGGTGGGTATTTGTCATTTCTAATGGCTGAGTAACATTCCATTGTATACATAAACCACATCTTCTTTATCCACTCATCTTTCGATGGACACCTAGGCTCCTTCCACAGTTTGGCTATTGTGGACATTGCTGCTAGAAACATTGGGGTGCAGGTGTCCCGGCGTTTCACTGCATCTGTATCTTTGGGGTAAATCCCCAGTAGTGCAATTCTACAGCAAAAATTTAGCTGGAAAGTGGTTAGGGTGGTATTAGTTAAAATGAAAAAGGGAAGAAACAAAGTGTATGTTTTCAAATGTCAGAATTCCAAATTTGGAAGGAGATTTTAGCTCATTCTGCCCATCCCAGCCCATCTGATGCATCAAGTTTTTCTCTTCTTACATCGTGGAAGGAATCCATGGAAGGATGATTTTATTTTCCCACTCACCACTCACTTGTTGCAGTCTGGTTCCTCCACGAATAAAGGATTTTTATTTTTCAATACCATGACTTAGATCCAGGGAAGAGACAGACTTTTAGCATAACAAGGTGCAGGGTAGATGCCAGCATGAACATAACCATCCAGTAAAAGAAGGTGAGCTATATTTTTAGATACTGCATTCAGAAGCAAGGTCTCTGTGAGAGTATCTTTCTCTTCTCTACATTCTAGGATCAAAGCATCCCTTGCCCCTTCCCAGAAGTGGGGCTTAAAAACACAGAGAATGAATACACACCCACGTAGATGCCGGGGAAAGAAGAGGCAGGACTTTGTGTGGCTTGCTAACACATAGGTTGCTGAATCCCACTGCCAGAGTTTCTGATTCTGTAGAGCTGGGCCAGGGCCTGAGAAATTCTATTTCTAACAAGTCTCCAGGCGATGCTGATGCTGCTGGTCTGAGGACCACACCCTGAACAGCACTATACTAAAAACTTAAAGATATATACTTTAAAATGTTTTTTTAAAAAGGAAGATACCTTAAAGTGAAATCATTCCCCTAAACCCAAGAGGTAAAACATAAAAGGATCTGCCCTCAGAGCCCAAGACAGAATACAAATAAACTGGCCAGGGTATCCTGAAGGGGTCCACACCAATTACACCTCACATGTATATGCATGTACAGATTTTTAGCTAGTTGGAACTGGCTACATGACCCAGTTATTTTTTCCTAGCAGCATCTAATCTGCTCTTGGCTTCCCTGGCTATTCTCACTGAGTCCTGGATCCTGGTAGGAGTACCAGCCTGAAGAGGGATGGAAGCCTTGATCCATACACCTCCCCTACTTTATTTCCATACTCCTTCCATAACAATGGTCTCTGTGGTTTTTGTGGATAGTCCAGTGTGAGTGCACAAGCTTGCCACAACATATCATCATCATGTCATTGAGAATGAAAACCTATCTCATGTATTATGTTCATCTATTCTCAAGCAGAATACAGTTACTCTTGAGGTCTCATTTGCCTTTCTTCCACTGGAATCATGGGTAATTTTAGCAGTGCTGTCCTGGGACTCAGGGCAGGACAGTAGATGCATCCTTCTCTACCGGTTTTGGTTACTCCTCCCATGGCAGAGTTCTGGGGGCACTTTTGGTTATAATACACAATGGGTTAATAACTTTGGAGAAAAGAACTAGTGACTCCTAGAGCCGTTTTCTGGGTTGCCACAAGGATCCATGATAGCAAAAGAAATCATACTATGAAGAAGTAAGAAAGTCAGTGGTTGTGAGGCATTGATAGGATATATTTTAGCCGTTAAAGATACACATTTGAAGTCTTTGGGAAAATTCTCATTACAATGGTAGATAAAGAGGAACTTAGCAAAATAGAAGATATTTTTCTTTATATTTTTGTGTATTTTGAAGTATTCATGAATGCATACATGTATATATATATATACAAAAAAATGTTTAATAAAATATAATTTAAAAAGAAATAATAGTTGGGTTAACCTGATAGATAAAAGATCACTGATATGTCTTGTGGAAAGTAAGATATTCTAGTTATCTGTATCTTATTTTCACTAGTTTATCTTAAATTGTATCATGAGGCAAGTCCATTGTTATAGAGTGACTGTTTAAGCTTTGGGCTCATCCAATATGCTAATATCTTATGATAAATGGAATAATCTCCTTTGAAAGTAACCATTCATTTTTTTCAGACTTAATCATGACATATGCCCAGAACTTCTTTCCATTTTCCGACAAGCAAATTAAAATTCCATCACACACACACACACACACACACACACACACACACAAAGAGGCTCTTATTGGTAGAGAAAAATTTACCTTTTGTTATGGGTGTGGCTTATATTCCATTTCCAGAGCTCCAAAATTGACAAGCACTAAGGTAAACAAAACAACTCAGAAGGTTTGTTATTTTCAATTTCAGCAGCCTCTATAAAAATATGGATTAAACTGTTGTAAGCAACTGTTGTCACTCTCTCACTTCTTTGTATGGTACCTGCTTCTAACTTCTTTGGTTTCTTGTGATTACTATAATTTTGGCTGAAAAGGCATCAAAGAGTTTTCTAGCACATGGAGGAGGGCATAGATTTCCATCCAGAGTGACACATTGATTGAGTCAGCCAGTAAATTAACAGCATCAGAGCACCATTAGATTTTAAACTTAATTGGCTTCTTCTCTTAATTTCTATGCATATAATCAATAGATGCCAGAAAAAGTTAAAGGAGTTATTCAGCAAGCATCTATTTCCTGGAGCATAATGGAAACACCAGTTTCATTTCAAGTTAATACAAACAACTTGTATTTCAAATGCAGTCAAAGATTTTTATCAAAAGGTTTCATTTTAGTTTGTTTTTTTTTTTATTAGCCCTCTTTCTTGACAAGCAAATGGGAGTTTTAGTTGTGTAATCAGTTTAGCTTTTTCCCCTGGATCTCCCCCCAAGTACCCCTGCCTGCTTAATTGTCTCACTTATTGTCTTTATATTTGTCACTTGTAAACTCTCTTTCTATTCCAACATTGAATGTGTATCCTGTGTTCCAGATTTATACAGAAAAGAACACCTCAATACACAATGCTAAGCATGTCTTCATATCCAAGAACAAGCTCTGCCATTTGATGTTGAAAGTCATATTGGGCCGGGTTAAAATCTGATGACATGTTTTTTGGTGAGATTGGCATTTAGTTTATTTTCCTTGAGCTATTTCTGCTGAATTATGAACCATAGCTTAACGGCAATTTCATAGCCTCTGGAATAGCCCCGATGAATAAAATACATATGTTACTGTGTACACACACACACACACACACAAACACACACACACACTGGGTTTAAGACAAGTTCAATGAGCTACATGGATTAAAAGTGATGCTATTTATTAAGTGAGTGGATAGTCTTATGCTTTCCATTCATTTCATAAATAACAACTAAGCTTTGCCTTGCCCTTCATAGATTTGAGTCAGTACTCCCTTGATAAGGTAGGATGTTATTTCACTTTTATAGGCAAAGGAAACTTGATTTCATGACATTTCTATTAGCCAGGTGGGGATGATCTCAAATACAACTACCATCACCCAACTTTTTGTTCATTTGTTGAACACCCACCATGTACCAGGTTGTGGTCTATGTAGGTAAACAAAATGGATAACAATCTGGCTCACATTCACCTTGCAGTCTAGTGGGAGTAAAACAGTAAATAAAAATGGAAAATATATAAATGTATTAATGAGATAATTTCTGATTGGGAAAATACTAAGATGAAATCAAAAGCAAGTAAAGGTACAGAAAGTTGAAGGGGAGGGAGTTCTTTTCCACTGAATGGCCAGAGAAAGTCTCTCAGGGGAGTACATTTGAAGTGAGACCTGAATGAACAAGAAGGAGCCAGTCAAGTAAAGTCTCATGGGGAACCATGACAGTGGCTTCATAACCTCCAGGATAAGAATGAGTTTATAACATTTGGAGAGTACTCCAAAGACTCTTCTGACTGAACACTGGGAGGAGAGAGTGACATGAGATGTTGGACTGTGAAAAGCAGGATCACACAGCATAGGACCTTGTAGGACACAGTCAGAGGTGTGGATGTTTTCATCCCCGAAGTGGGAAGTTTTGGTGAGTTTTAAGCAAGGGCAGTAACATATTCTTTGTTTTAAAAAACAAACAAACAAACAATGTTGCCAGCACCTGCTGTCCTACTGTTTAAGAATAAGTTGAGTTGGGGATCCCTGGGTGGCTCAGCGGTTCGGCGCCTGCCTTTGGCCCAGGGTGTGATCCTGGAGTCCTGAGATCAAGTCCTGCATCGGACTCCTGGCATGGAACCTGCTTCTCCCTCTGCCTGTGTCTCTGCCAATCTCTCTCTCTCTCTCTCTCATGAACAAATAAATAAAATCTTTAAAAAAAATAAGTTGAGTTGAAAGTAGAGGGATGGATGAAGGGTAGAGCAGTGATGACATATCCTTTCTCTCTACCTCCTCAGGTTGTAGTTCTGTATATTTAGAATAAATATGGAGCTACGTGACTTGCTAAATATAAAAGTAAAGGACAAACTAGACAGATCCTTTAACTGCTGACGCAGGCACTGTTTTTACCCTTCTTCCTTAATCTATAGAATCCTGATTTGGGGCAGCAATCTGCTCAGGGAAGGGCAATTCATCCCCCAGTCCCAGGAGATGAGTTATGATGTCCTAAGCCATATGTAGTAATCCCAGAACCCTTTTGCTAATGATTGGTTTAAAGAAGGGCATGTGGGCTTATTCTAGAAAATGGATGAGAAGATTTTTTGTGGGGTGGGGTGGGACAGGAGAGAACTAGAGATCTTCTCAAACTTCTGTAAGTATTATTGCTTCCTGATACAAATAGAGATAATGGGAAGCCCCTGCCTCTTTATGTCTTAAGTACTGTTAGGGTTAACTGACATTATACTATGTAGAGACCAAATCTAACATGCAGAGGATCACAAATCAGAAAGAGCCTCAGAACTGTATAGAGCATCAGAACTGTAGGACCATCCATGTCTAGTTACTTCTTGTTGTCTTTTATGCTTAAACTACTTTTGAGCTGGGTGTTCTATTTATAGCCAAATGCATTCTAGTTGACACACTTGTGTATAAATTTGCCAAGTCCTTCCCAGTTCTTCATAATTGACATAATTAAAATCAGGAATGAAGCCCAAAATAGCAATGATTTAAACAATATAGCAGTCCATTCTCGGTTAAAGTCTAGATGTAGGTATTCCAGGGCTAGAATGGGTCTTTAATCTTGTTTTGTTACCATTGGTGAACTCATTACAAAGTTACCTTGTAGGACAAGTACATGCTCCAACTCCAGCTCTTAAGTCCATTTTCTACCAGAAGAAAAGAGAAAAAAGAGAAGGGTAAGGCTTTTCCTTTTAAGGATAATCATTTTCACCTCCATCACATTGCCTTTCGTCCCATGAATACTCCTAACTGTAAAGGAGGCTGGAAAATCTCTTTTGGCTTAAGAAGGTCTGAATCTAGTTAAGACTTGGAGAACCAGTTGCCAAAGGAAGAAGATAACATATGGAGGAAGGCAGAGACTACATGCAGTCTCTCTGCTACAGACAGCTGTATCTAAAGACGAGAAGTTATAACTGTATTGAGAACTGATCATATCGTGTATTCCTATCATCATAGCTACCATTTATTGAGTATGTCGAGCTCTGCATTTGAACTAGTTGCCAAATATTCCACTTTTTGCTCTATGTCTGGTCACATGGTAGAGTCACACACTACCTGGTACTCTAGAGATTGGGAAAGGCATGAGTGTAGTCACATACTTCACTTCTCAACAAAGCATTACCTACTGATGCAAAACTACACAGAATTTCTCCTTCGCCACAGTAGTTGGCCATGTCTCAGAGAGTGGCTGCTCTGTTGGTCTAATTCCCACACTATGAGAAACAATGAGATAGAGCAGACACATTAGCCAACCTGCAGTGGGGACACATAGATGGGAAAATAAGCCTTTGTTTTAAGCCCTGAGACTTGGATATTATTTTCATGGTGTAACCCAGGAATCTTGACTGACATATGTGTGTTCTCTTCAATTATAAGATCCCGGAAATGTAAGCATTACCCTTTCTCTTTTTCATATGCCCAGAGAAGGTCGATAACATACCAATCTCGAAACACTGGATCTTGCTTAGGTATAACTTGAGTCTTTCTCGTTCTTCATGCTCCATTACAAATGTTAAAATGTTCATCCTAATGATAAATACTGTTGGACAAACTATGTTTATATTTTTCAAGGCTGTCTGGACCCTCACAGTCCTTGATTTGACTAGTTTCACTAGCTCACTGACCACTGAACAGTCATACTAAGAATGTGTTTAAGAGTAGGCAAATAGGCCAAAAATTAAAGAGGTTCATAAACCTTATATATAATATAGTAAAGATTTAATAAATAGTCTCTGTCTTTTGAAAAGTAAAGATAACTATATACCTTACTGCAATGTCAAGAAAGGATTAAATAGTGCCTCTTAAATGCTTCTAAATTTTCTTCCAGTGCCACAGGACATTTCCACTTTTTGATACCCTAACATATAAATAAGTCAAGGAGTATTAAAACAGGGTTTCAAAAATTATAAAACATTTGAAGATTTGTATTTAAGAAGTTTTAGCTTTTAATGCAAGATGAAAGAAAAATAATATAATTGTGTTATTCACACCTTAATAATAGGAAATATAAAAATTATTAATTCGTGGTACCTAAACCAGGGAGATAATGATTTAGAAATGGCATAAAAGTTTAACTATATATGACAGATACATTTTTCTTCAGTCCTACATTGTGCCTCTGTGACTATGTATAAAAAACCTCTCTGGAGATATTTTCATAAGTCTAAATTGGGGTTCTTTGTATTTATAAGACATGAGCCAAAAATCCACCCCCAGTCCCTCAATGACAAGCTTTGCTTCCTGTATTTTGCATTTCCAAGGCTGAGCACCTCTGCTGCTAGATTGTGCCAAGACAGGAAGAAGGAGACGAAACTCAAATCAGTCACATTGACCACTTGTTATCCATTCCTGTCAAGGATTTGGCCCAAGAGGGCACTGAAACTATTGGATAAAATGAAGTTTTTAGATTATCAGTGGATTTCAATTACAGTATTTGTACTCTCCGAGACCCCTATTACCATCAATAGTTGAGAGTTGGCAATATTGTTGAGATTTATGATGCTTCTTCACTGGTTAGCTACATCCAGTGTGGAGCTCACATTAGCGCTTTTCCATTATCTTCAAATCTGGTTTCTAAGAAAGACATATGCTTGCTGCCTGCATGACTTTAAAAACTGCCAACTCATCAATAGCTATATCATTTTTAGTAAGAAATGAATTCCACAGTGTCAAATTATTTCTTGTCAAAGTGGTTGATCCACTGGAAAGTCATAGGAGGAAAAAAAAAAAAGAGGGAGAGATAAGATGAGCAATGTGCCACGATGGCTCAAGTTGAAGTTCTTTTCCAATCAGGTGTTTAGAGCAGAGCTGGAAAAGGCTTAAAAAGTTGGAGAGAAGAATGCATATAGAATATTTTGTTTTAGTTTTATTGGATGTTTAAAGAAAGAATTTGACAAAAACAGGAGACTTAATTACTCTTTAAATGGAAAAGATGCATGTTAACAATGGAAAACCATAATTCATTCATCATTTCTTGCTAGCTTTCAAGACTGGTTCTCTTATTTTCTCTTTTGAAAAGTCAGAGAGAAGTTCAGTCAGACATTGGGAACTTCACTGGTTGTCTTCCAGAGGCATTTTCACTTTCCTTCTGGGCCAGATGTTAAATAACTTGGACTCAAATTCTGGTTCTGATACTTATTAGTTGCATACTTTGGACCATTGACTTGCAATTGTGTAAGTTTCAGTTTTCTTACCTGGGAAATAGAACTAATAACATCACCTGTAAATAACAATAGCATTTATGGGATTGAACTTTAAAAATATGTATAAAGTTCTTGTGATAATGGAACTTACTGTTCAATACCTTGACTATGGTGGTTGACACATGAGCCTGTAACATGTGTTGAAGTTGTTTAGAACTACACACAAACACACACACACACACACACACACACAAGTGAAACTGGGAAATTCTGAATATGTTCAGTAGATTGTATCAATAGCCATATCCTGGTTGTGATACTGTACCACAGTTTGGTGAAATGTTACTATCAGAGGAAACCAGTAATGGGATCTCTGTATATTATTTTTTATAACTGCATGTGACTCTACAGTTACCTCAATTTAGAAATAATAAAATGCATATAAAGCAATTAGCTCAATGCCTGGGACATCCTAAGTCCCCAATGAATAATAGCTACTTTTAAGCTAAGTACCCATTTATCTAATAAATTACTTTGACTAATAACATTGGCTTCTTGTATGGAACACAATGTGAAAAATGAGGAATGGTGTATCAGTCAAGCTTTCAACAGAAAAATAAAAGCCACTCTAGAGATTTTGAAGCCACTCTAGATGTTTAATGCAGGAGCTACAGGCTTAAACAACGAATAAGAGGGATAAGGTAGGAGTAGTAAAGAAATGGCTGGGAGACCACTTTGAAGAAATCTCAAAGTAATCACAAACAAGACAGAACCAATGAGTCCAGCTGCTTTTGAGACCAATATTTTTTATTTTCAGGAGATCCCACAGACAATAAAGTAAGCCACTGTCCATTATGTCAGCTACCTGAGAATCCTCAGTAGCCCTGAAAAACTGTTGATCTGAACTGGCTAAAACTTCCATCAGAGAACAATGTTTTTTATTTCTTGTCTACCTTCCAAAACTCACTCAAAAGCCTCCCATTGAATGTATCTAGCCAGAAAACATATGAGGAATGGAATTCTAATTCTCAGCTTCTTCCCTGTGACAAAAAGGGAATAGAGAAGGGGATGATGAAGGTTAATGATGATGATCATGATGCTCATGGTGATGATGATTGTAATGATTGTGAGTCTATGACAGACAATCCAGGACAGATAGAAAAAGAATTTTCCGTCTTCTCTGAATGTATAAATTGCAAAATGGATTTTTTCCTTAACTTTCTCATCTGTTTTCATGTTTAACATATATCACCAGACACAAAAGATCTAGTGGTCTTATTTGTGGGTGACATTATTTCGACCATGAAACTTGCCAGGTAGCAATAGGCTCACCTATTTGGTTTGCCTCCTTCTCAACTATAATTGACCAAAGGTAGAATAATTACTTGAGATAAAGACCCTCATGCCTGCAGTCTGTCTGCTGTGATAGGCTACATGAGAAAGTAGCCCCAGGCAAAGAAAACATTAGTCTAAGACTTGGCCACTGACTTCCAGTTTCCTACAAGCACAGAAAAGACTCTACAGAGACCTTCCAGACTTTAAGGTAGCATAGTCCTTCCCTGACCCCAGTCACTCTATCAGATAGGTCATAATGTTGTTGTTTATCTTCCTTGAATTTATCATAATCTGTGATCATTACATTACTCATGTGCTTGTTTATTTTTTATCTCCTCTCCATTAGTATGTAAACTCCACAAGGGCTATAACCTTTTCTAATTTGTTCTGCTTTAAATCACCAGTGAATAAGAGCACTAAAAATGGAACGTGGGAGATATTTCTTGAATGAAGAAAGGCTTCATGGAGAAGGTCATCAAGGGCAAAGTAGATTAGCTTACCAGTTAGTATGATATGGTGCATTTGCATCTAAATAAGTAAAATGCTAAGCTCTCATTGTAAGTCTTGACTACAATTTAGATGCCAAATCATTTCCTAGGCACATTTGATAGATGTTTTCTAATATAATGCTATTATTGTTCCCATATATAGATAGCAAAACAAAGCGTAGAGAGATTAAGTAACTAAACTAAGGTTGCTAAAATTATTCAAAACATAAGTCTGCATGTTTCTAGAACTTGTATTTTCACCACTGTTCCAGGCTAAATAAAATCTAAAAAAAAAAAAAAAAAAGAAAAAGAAAGAAAGAAAGAAAGAAAGAAGAAAGAAAGAAAGAAAGAAAGAAAGAAAGAAAGAAAGAAAGAAAGAAAGAAAGAAAGGAAAGAAATGTCTACTCATCCACATGAGAATCTGAGGCTTTACCTTAAGGTTGATTTGCCATTACTCAGAACCGTGATGAGTTGGCTGGAGCAAGCCAGAGCTACCTAGCTATCAGAATTTATCTATATCCAGAAGCTTTAGAACTTGTTTGATAAAAGGCACCAGAGTCAAGCTCAGTAAGGTATGGACTCACCAGGCAGCCCTTGGTCTCTAGTGATCAAATAGTTAAATGCAGCTTTCAGAGCATGGTTGTCAAGAGAACCAAGTTTACATAGATGTATCATGGGCTTGGCATCTTGGCTTCAGAAATCCTTGAAAATTATTTCCCTAACTATATCCCCAATCATTTCTGTCACTCTTCCACAGAAAGAAAATTCAGACAGGGGTCATAAATAGAAAGGCATAAAAGAGATTAAGACAAAGGGACCCAAATAAATCATCACTAGGATATGGTCTCTAGCAGAGGGGGAAAAAAATAGTATAAGAAGGAGAAGTGATGAAAGTGGCAAAGATAACTTTGATTCCTGGGACAAAGTTCTTGCCTATCACATTACAGTAGCTTTGTTTCTTCACTATGACTATATTTTTCCTCTTGAATATTAGAAATGTGGAGAATCTCTCATAGCTGAGATGAGATCTGTTGAACCGATTAGCTAAGGTCCTACTTCCTTACCAAAGAAGCTCTGTTCCTTTGAGTTTACCATCGATGTTAAAATCGAAAACCCATCTTGCTCAAGGTCAGATGTGAAAAGGTACTGTCCCCAACTTGTAGAGAAACTTTTTAAATGTTGGCTTCTCATTTTGAAGAGCTTGACCTTCAGCTGTTAAGTCTGAGATAGCCACAGTCTTCAGAAACTGGCAGCCATTTGACACACTGAGAAAGTGGTTGGAACCTGTCTTATCTTGCACAAAGGCTACGAAAGAGAAGCATGGAACTCCCAACTGATCTTTAAAAATACAGGTACCAGGCACTGAAGAATTTGAGATGACATACAATCTGGAGAATTCGGGTTTAATCATTTAAATTTACAGTATTCTCCATTCACTGCAGATTTGAAAATACAGAGTTAGAATGAATATTTCACATGATTAAGAAAACTCGATATAGCATTTTTCCAAATTGGCTTAAGCTGGCTTTATAGCTAGACACCTGTTGATTATTCAATAGTTGAGGCTACAATACATGGTGTCATCTAGGATCTCACCTAAATTAACCTCAAGTGGATTATCTTCTAATATCCGTCTTTTCAAATTCATAGGCATTTTTCCCAGGGCCAAATATTTTAAAAAGAAGATATCAAACACAATAACCTGAAAAAAGTGACACCAATGTTATAGTTATTAGAATTTTTAATATTGGTGATATAGTGAAATAAGTGAATTCTATCACAATAGCATTGTTTTTGCTGTTGTTGCCTTTTTGTTATATAACAAAGATACTGAAAAGCTGCCGGAATATATACTAAGTTGAACATACCCATGAATCTAACATGAGATGAAGGAACAGAACATTCAGCATTCCAGAAGCCACCTTCTGTTTCCTTTTACCTCCTACTTTCCCTCACAGATATTAACTATTCACAGATATTAACTATTCTGATTTCTAACACCATATATTGGTTTTAACTTTTTTTGAATGAATGGAAAAGTTTGAACTTTTTTTTAAAGAAAATTATATACTATTTCCTCTTTTATGTCTGCTTTTTAAACTGAATTTGTGGGTGAAATTAATCCATATCCTTGTGTACAGTAATTGCTTCTTTTTTCTCATTGCTATATAGTATTTCACAGAATGAACATACCATACTTTATTGATTTATTCTACTTTTGATGTGTATTTAGGTAGCTTCCAGTTTGGGACTATTTCCAATAGTACATTTATAGACATTCATATACACCTTTTTTTGGCAAACACATGTGACTATCTCTGTTGGATATAAACCTAAGAGTAGAATTTCTGAGTAAAAGAATATACACGTTTTCAGCTTTAGAAGATGCTATCAGATGATTTTCCAAAAATGTTGTACCAACTTAGACTCTTACCAACAGTATATGAGAGTTCAAATTGTTCCACGTGTTTGCTAACAATTGGTATTATCAAGTTTTGGGGGAAAGGGGAGTTAAATCATATTGTTTATGTATCTCACTTCATTTTAATTCGAGTTTTAGAATTTAGCTTAGAATGAGGAGTATGGACCATCAGTAACATGGAAACAGTTCTACTAATGGCTTGGGGATCATTCATCTATTCACAGGAGACTTGGATCTTGTGTTTTATTCATCAGAAAAGGGGGGCAATTTTTAAATCACAGAACTTCAGAGGTAGGAGGAATCTTAGGGATCAAGACTGAGGATGGTCCTTGGAGGTATGAACAGACATATTCCCTGTGACTTTGAATTCTCACAGGTTACAACAGCAGTATTTGTTGTCCTATTAGGTACTTCTAACTTTGCTGCTTTTTTTGTTTAACAAATCAGAACATGGTATGACAAGCTGTCAGAAGAACTGAGGAGAATTCTCAGTGATGCTTATCCTGTGCTCGGGACACTTGTGTATATAAGTGGTCTGCTCATGCTCCTCAGTGAGAAAGTCGATGGGTTCTTCCTAAATGAGAGATCAGCAAGGCTTTCAGAGATCCATTTGAAAAAACAACATCTAGTGACTTCTATGACAGAGAAGTAAGAATTATTTTCAGTAAGACTTAGAGTCTAAGAGACATGAAACTCTTTTTCAATGAATATTTATCTACCTCTCATAAGAAGCTAAGAGCTGAAAGAATCATTCTTCCCTCAAATTCTGGAATCATATCTTTGCCATGGTAGTTTATAAGCTATGAGAAATGATGAATAAATATGTTTATGTAGATTGAACCCATCAATTCTAAGATATTATTTCAAATGGTCCTCAACTTCTGTTCCACTTTGAAGCAACCAGCACTTTTTTTTCATTTACATAAGGACAACCTGAGCTCTAACATGTAACTGCACAGTGATTAAAAAGTTTTATTTAAATTAGTGAATATTTTCCTGAAAAATGCATAAAAGTGTCATGTATGCAAATACCCAGCTCTGTAGTTCTATATTATAAGAGAAAAAGAAAATTCTAAAAACGAAATTAATATTATGAAACATTTAAAAACATTTTCTCAGAGCAGTCACCTATGCATTAATATGTGGTATATGAATGTATATATGTATATAAACATATTTAAGAATATATATTGCTATATGCTAAAAATGAGAGTTCCCTACACACATATACTCTTGTGTACTGATACATATGGATATGAATACATGTTTATATTCCTTATAAAAATGGTAACTCTAAGCACTATGTTATATCTTTTTCTCACTTCTTAGATTTTACAGTTTTTCAATGTCTTCAATGAGAGTTCTACAAGGCTTTTAGGAACCAGTGTCAGTACATTTCTCTTATTTGGGAAATGGCTACATAAGATACCAATACAGGCATATTCCATAATTCAGCTGAACACTCTCTTCTTAATGGACCTTTTGGTTCTTTGCTGCTTTTTTCCCTTTAATACAATGCTGGAATGAACAGCCATATTTAGTATCTTTATTTAACATGAGATCATATTTGTAGAATAGATTCTGAAAAATCTACATGAGTGGTTACATAAATTCTGAAAATAATTCCAGGCAATTTTCACATGCTTGTCTCTGCAGGTAAGCATGATAAGAATTCCACCCAAATAATAGAAACCAAGAGCAGAGGAGGCATTGTCATGAGCAGAAGGAGTAAAGGATGCTTCATAGGCCAACAGCCACAACAACAAACAGCATATGCATCTGCACATGCTTATATTGACATTCACACACAGGCACATACACAAACTCATAGACACATATCTCCACTTTAGAGAGGAGATAACAAATTATCATTTGCCCCATTTTCTGCAGTGACATAGCTAACATGGTGTGAAACAAGCCTTTCACTTCTTTGGTCTTAGATTATCTCAAAATTATATCAGAATAAGATACATGGCTTTCAAAGTGTGTTTGGATGCATCAGCATCATCTGGAAAGTTGTTAGAAATGTAAATTCTCAGGGTCTGCTCAGAACCAACTGAGTCAACTCTGGAGGTGGGCCCACTAACCTGTTTTAACAAAATCCTCTAGGTCATTCTGAAGTACACTGAGGTTTCAGAACCAGTGACCTCATATGTTCTATGAAACTTTCAGATTCTCATGACTCTATGTATCTCATTCCTTCCTGTTAGATTGTGAGCTTTTTGAGAGCAAGTAGTCCAGTAATCCAACTATTGGTCAGTAATTGCTGATTCTCTTAACAAATACTGAGGGCATGTTTTTATAAGAATATCTTGTACACTTGGCCACCTTATCAATAATCATCTTTTGAACCTAAATGGCTGAATTCTAATATCTCTTTGATTACTAGATTTGATTTTTACTCTCAGGTCCTGTAACAACAGAGCCATGAGCTCTTTATTCAACTCAGGAGCATTATCTGAATTCTGACTTTATTGGGTGCTGTCAGAGAAATCTGAAACATTACTGTAATGATAGACCTTTGAGAGTCTATAGACAGTGGATGTTTTAACGTATTAGTTTTCTGAAGAATTTTACAATAAATGAGTGATGGCTTGCTCAAATTATTAAAACTAAAATAAACCCTCTATCCCAAAGTCACTTGTTTGGGGACATAAAAGAGTTTTAAAAGAATTGGGTAACTTCATATACCACTTACTCTACCAGTAATGCAACCTTTAGAGGTAGGTATTATTCAGATCTAGATTCTGTTTTAACTTGCTGCTTAACTTGGACAGCTTACTTAACATTGCTGAAACTCTTCCTTTAGCCCTCAAAATAGAATATCACTTACCTTTAGGGGTGTTGAGAGGCTGCAACTTGTTAATTTCTATAAAGTAGATAGCACAGTGTTTTTAAACACATAAGCAAGTATCAATAAACAGTATCATTTTAAATTGGCCTAAGTTTCGGATCAGTAATTTAGAAATTTGTTTTTAGATGAGTGATTCAGAGAAGGGGGGAAGAATTTCTAGACATGAAGTTCCTTTATCTCTTTCCCTACTGCCATGGTCCACCCCTCCTGTCATCCCTCTTCATTTCACTCCAGAACACAGTAAGGGCTTTCTGTTTCCATGCAATGTTTCCAAATTTACTCTACAAGTCACTACCAGAGTAATCCCCCTAAAATACAACCTTTGTATACATATGCCTTACTCAAGAAAACAGTGAATAGAGCACATATTCATGAACATTTGTTCAGCACGTGTTGGCTCCTCCTGTATGCCAAACACTGTATTTGGATACTGTGCATACAAAGAGCAGGGTCCTGTTTCAATAAGCTGGAAGCCTCTGCAGAAGAGAGGCCAGTTAACCACTTATTACTATATGGTGTGAACACTGCTGATACAGAAGAAAGCCCTGGATCATGGAAGACCAGAATAGGTATAAGACGCAGCAGGAACAGTGGTGAAAGGATCAGTGAGGACTCGCAAAAGAAGATGTTGGCATTTTCACCAAGACATAAAGGACTGGACAGCAGACATCCATGATTTCTATCACAGTTCTCATTTTTTTACTCTCCTGGTAATATGTCTTGATTTTCTTCAGAAGATCACATTCCCTGCTTTCTATCTTCTGGTAGAACTGTCTGCAGACCTCAGTCAGTAGGCTGACAATTAACCTAGTTCTGAGCCAATTACAACAACACATTCTTTAGCCAATGTGAACATTTTAGGCATGAACATATGGCCCAAGTAGAACCAATTTGGTAACAGTCTCCCTTGGACCTCTGGAACCTTGCAGTTTGGGGAGCTCTTGGAAGCCTTCTTGTAATCTACATGGAAAACCCACCTGTAACTACAGCCAAAACAGAGAAGGAAGAACAGAACAATGAAGAAAAAGGAACCAGATCCTTGAACATCATTTAAACCCCTGGATCTGGTGGTGACTAAAGTTAATTCTATTCCAGATTATTTAGTTAATGGAATCACTGAAATCAACTTCTTTCTTAAACTAGGTGTCTCCTGCAACCAAGATAGGGTTTTGCCAGATGTAGGGAAGAAAGATATTTCCAGTCAAGGAAACAAGTACAAAAATATACCCCCAAGAGAAGGTGGTGGGAGCAGTCCTCTGCATGTAGTCTTGCTTGGCTGCAGCATAGAATAGGACAGAGGAAGTGACTTGAGAAGATACTGGTGAGACAGATAAGGTCCAACTCATAAAAGATCTTGCATAACTTTTGAAAAATTATGTAAGAGGTTGACAAACATTTTTATAAAAACCAGATAGTAAATATTTTCTTTGTGGACCAAGAGGCCACCTATGGTCTCTTTCACAAATATTCAGCTCCACACTTGCAGCATGGAAGCAGCCAATAAACAATATGTAAACAAATTACCATGGCTGTGTTTGTGGGCTATACAAAATGGGAGGCATAGAGAGGCATGGCAGGAAGGTTGATCTGTTGGCCTTGGTTTACCGACACCTGATGTATATAATGCTTCATGGGTACAAACGCATTCAAGAATTGTCCGTTGATCTACTCAATGAATATTTATTGAGCACCTGTTATACAACAGGCTCTGTTGAACCTCTATTTGTAAAGCTACATTTAGTGCACACCCTACCCTGTTTTTGTCCCAGTTGATGTGAGTCAGGATATGGTGGGGAAAGAAAACAGAAAACAAATGACCAACAAGATAATTTGAGAGATAATGGTTTGGAAAATATCTCTCTGAAGAAATAAAAAAATAAAAAAATAAAAGAACGATTCTTTGGGGCTGAGACAAGTGAATGCCCAGGAGAGAAGCCTTCAAAGAAGAAACAACAGCAAGAGTGAAGACTTTAAGGGATGAATGTCCTTCACATATTTTAAAAACACCCAAAAGATCAGTGTGCCTGGAACCTAAAGTTTATAGAGGAGCACAAGAAGAGGTCAGAGGGCTGGTCCCCTAGGGCTTTATAGATCCTGGTATAAAGCTTGGATTTTATGTCACGGGAAATCATTAAAGGATTTTAAAGGACCACAATCTGATATTTTATGATAGTGCTGTTCAGTAGAAATATGTAAATCACACATGTCATTTTAAATTGTCTAGTAGCTACAGCAAAAAAAAATGTAGAACAAAACAGGTGAAATTAACTTCAGTAATATTTTCTCTTTAATCCAAATGCATCCAGGATATTATAACTTTAAATGTAACCAATATTAAGAATATTAATGAGATATTTTAATTCTTTTTTCTTTGTATTAAATCTCTGAAATGTAGAATATATTTCACATTTAGAGTGCATCTCAATCAGAAGTAGCCACATTTCTAGGGTTTGATAGCCACTTATGTTTTATGGCTGCCATATTGGATATTGTTGTTCTAGAGCTCACTCTGCTGTGTAGGGAATGGATTCTCCAGAGTAAGAATGGAAGCTAGGGGACAAGCTAAGAGGCCACAGCAGTGTTCTAGGTAAGAGTAGCAGAAAGAGATTAATTTAGAATGTGTTATGGAGATAAGACCCAATGAATTGGATTTGAGCAGAGATGTGAAGAGATGAATCAAAGAGGATTTCTATGGGTGGGCATAAACAACTAGGTTGTTGGTTCCATTTTCTGAGTAAACAAAGCCTAGGAGAGAACTAACCTAGGCAGAAGCAGAATGAGAAATTGGGTTTAGATATATTAAGTTCAAGATGCCTATTAGGCATCCAGGAAAGCAGTTAAACAGCATGTTTCTGTCCCAAGGATCCATCATTAATCTTATAGGCAGAGGTATTTTCTCATATTTCAAATTCTTTGGAAAAGCAAGTTTTAATCTACATATGCTTGGCCCACATTCTCCCCTTTTTCCTTTTCCTCCTCCTATTTCTGAAGAGATTGATTTCACTTTGCATGAGATGCTACAGTATTTTCCATTTAAATAGAAACCTCAAATAAATTGGATTTAAAATTTTCTCAGGGAAAAAAGAAACAATTTGCTTGCTGGGGTTTAATTTCAAGGCAAAAATCAAAACCAGGGATATTTTAACCTATATCTTGATTACCTTCTATGGTGGCTCATGCTCTTGCAAAGGTAGAGGGATTATTGGAATTTCAAAGAGGTGGATGTGGCTGTATCTACACAGGTGAAGAAGCCGTGAAAGGGCTCCAGTCCCCAGCCCTCAAGCCTTTAGGGCTTCTAATCCACCCAGAACAAATGACTGTCTTTTCTCTTCTTAACGATTTCCGCAGCTACAGGCTACCAAATCTCTCCAGTAGTCAGTGCCAATACTTTATCATCCACAAGCCAGCTGGGAGGAAAAGGGGAACGCTGTCAACTCGCCAGCCAGCTGGCTTTACCAGATGTTTAACTGATTCCAGCCAGTTGTTTTTGAAGTAACCACTTGTTTGAATTAAGTTGCTCTACCCCAAACCACACTACACAGAGAAGAGTGGCCTAAATAAATCTGAATGTTTTTCTACTTTGCCACTGGCTTCCTTAGAGAATTGGGAAAAGTCAATCCTTTTTCCCCCCTACTGACAAAGTCAAGATTTAGATAAGACTGGTGCACCTGATAGAAATTTGCTGAACCACTCTTCGTACAATATTGAAACCCAATGTATCCTAAACATATTTATGGGGACCCTCTAATATATTTTCACTCTTCTCCTTTTCTTGGCACTCCAATAAATACATAAATTATAGTCGTCGTGACAGGCTTGGTGTCTACCTAATAAAGAATTTTATTCAATGTACATTTATTTATTCAGATGATGCAGTCCCCTCCCTGGCCACTTGCCCAAGGGCAGTTCACCACTGGTTAGCACATTGAACTAAGATTTTTAGGGAATTTTCATGCTGAAATTAGCATTTTGCTACAGTAAAGAGTTACTGTAAGCTTGCAATCACTGACTTCACTCCAGGCACTACTTGAAAAAGTTTAACCTGTAATCTCATCAAATTGGGTAATGTGAAAGCCCTTCCTTCATCACTATGTTATTAAAACGGATTTCAGCTGCCTAACAACTAGTTGCTAAATAAGAAAATAGAAACTAGTATTTGGGAGATTGTTGCTTTGTTTTGTCTACATCAGAACTAAGGTATTGGGAAGACTGACCAGGTAGGTGATTGTTTTGTTTTGCCTCCAAACTCGTTTTTCAAATTTTAGATTTACAAGCTATCAGGCAGGGCATACAATTTCCAGTTCATTATGGGTCTGGCCACTCCCTGTGATCTGAAACATGACACTGTTCACAAATTCAGGCCATTTGCCCACCCCTTGGAGCATTTCCTTTTGCAGTTCCAAATCTACACTGTGCTTTTGCTATAAGCAGATCCAGGGCTTTGAAATCAGACATGGATTCAAATATCACTCTTGCTATTTACTAGATCAGCAATTTGCAAAAAGTGTCTTAATCTTTCCAGGTCTCAGTTTTCATCTATACAATGAACATAACAGCTCATCCTTTTAGTAGGGTAGTAGTGCGGTAGTTAGTGTAAGAGATGATGCGTTATACTCACCCACAACATAGCAAAGCATTCAGCAATGGTGACCTCTCAAATCTGTGACAAGAACCTTTGTTTGATGTTGTCAGCGTAGCAATCATCCTTATAAAAAAGCAATGGTTATGTTAATTACCCAGATGTCTTGATAGCTAGGCATTTGGACAACTGAGTTACCTATTTCTCATCTGTCTGCTTGGCATCTCATCATCAGAACCTGTGCTTACACTGCTTTTCAGAGGCACTCTGGCATCACCCTGTGGGTTGTTGATGTGCTTATTTTTGAAACCATTTAACACTAAATGTGAGTTTATTGTGATCCTTTATTTCCAGTAAATTTTGACAATAAGCCAAGGACAAAATGAAATAAAATACAATAAATTATAGCCCTTTGGGATCAATTAACCCAAGCAAGGTCATTCTTAAAGTTAGGAAAAGATGAAAATGTTATGAGGGGTCAGAAAATGTTTGAAAACTTCAGAATTTAATTGCAAATAAGATAGAATGTCAATTGCCCAGAAATGTGACCTAAATCCAAAATATTATAATATCAGGAAAGGTTTGAGGAAATTGGGTGGTACTTTACAGCAAAGTTCAGGTGGTTCTAATTACAGTCAGAAACCAGCAACATTTTGTTAAGCATCATATGAATTTCTTTCATTGTTTGAAATCTCTTGGTTTGACAAAAGAAAAAATAACCATGTTTGCGTTTTAATTTTTCACAGCCAGTTAATTATGCTTTGTTAGATGAGCCACAAATTGTGGCATATTTGTGAAGGTGGAAGTGTACATTTATCACTATAAGTGTTGAAACTTCTGTCAGGGTAAAACTGTTCTCTCTACCAAAAAGGGTAATGTAATATATTATAAATTAATCTCATTAAAACATTTAGATGTTGTGGATGTTTCTTTTTCTCTTCATTGGCTTGTATTTGAGAATTTCCATAGAAAGGAAAATGTGCTTTAACATTCAGAAGTGTGAGGAAGCAGTACAGATGTCCTCTTTGTGGAACCCGCCCTCCCCCCAGTGATAATCAGTGACCAGTAGTGATGGATATGAGCATATTTCAGCACATACCAGTATTATAGATGGAAGCCATTATTTGTGGCTTTTAAACATAAAAACTTTAGAACCCATCCAGCCCCAAATCCAAGTACTATAGTTACTCTTGAGCAAATTCCTTGAATTCCCTGAGCCTCATTTTTTTCCATCTGTATAATGGCAATAAAATACCTCCATCAAAGGGTTTTGTAAAGATTAAATGAGATGTTCTTCATTCATTCATTCATTCATAAACACTTTGGTTATTTCCATTATATCTTCGTTATTGCTGCAATGAACGTAAAAGGGCAGATACCTTCTTAATATCCTGTTTTCATTTCCTTTGGATATATTCCCAGAAGTAGAATTGCTGGTTTATATGGTAACTTTATTTTTATTTTCTTGAGGAAACTTCATAGTGTTTTTCATAGTCACTGTACCAACTTGGGCTCTATACTACCAACCGTGCACAGAGGTTCCCTTTTCTCCACATCTGCACCCACTGTTGTTATGTTTTTGTCTTTTTGATAATAGCCATTCTAACGGGTGTAAGGTGATGTTTCATTGTGGTTTAGATTTTCATTTTCCTGATGATGAGTGATAGTGAGCATCTTTTCATGTGTCTGTTGGCCATCTGGATGTCTTTTTTGGAAAAATGTCTATTCAGTTCCTCTGCCCATTTCTTAAATCAGAATATTATTCAGCCATGAGAAAGGAGGAAATTCTGTCATTTGCCCTCAAGGGCATTATGCTAAATGAGATAAGTTAGAGTAAGACAAACATTGTATGATTTCATTTAAATGTGGATCTTAAAAAGCTGAATTCACAGAAACAGAAAATAGAAAGGTAGTTACCAGGGACTAGAAGGTGGAGGAAATGGGAAGATGTTGGTCAGTGGGTACAAACTTGCAGTTAGAAGATAAATAAGTTCTGAGGATCTAATGTACCACATCGTGATTATGGTTAATAATACTGGATTGTATATTTGAAAGCTACTAAGAGATTTCTCATCACAAAAAATAAATGAATGAAAATAATGAAATAAGTGATGTGATGGAGGTACTAACTAACCCTATGGTAGAGACCAAATTACAATACATAAAGATATTAATTCAGCACATTGTACACTTTAAACTTACATAATATTCATGTCAATTATGGTTCAATAAAAAAGATTAAATGAGAAGGTACATATAAGATAATTAGCATGATACCTACAATATGGTAATGCTCAGTATGTGCCATTTGTTGTCTCACTGTTATTAGTGGTGGCATCAGAGCTGTTGCTATTTATTGATTGTCTTTCTTTGCCTTATTTTCTTCATCTCTAAAATGGGATCACATACCTTGTGGCATCACTGTGAAGATTAAGTGAAATCATGGCTCTGTTCCAATTAACACCACCAACAGAACTAACATATATTGTGCACTTAGGGATTTGACAGATGCAGAACATGATCCTTTACTTTCATAATGTCATGTAAGTCTCATACCTTTCATATTATTACCCCCATTTGGAAGATAAGGAAACTGAAATTTAAAAAGATTGAGCTAACTTCACAAGTCACATCACTAGCAGAAAGGTTGAGATTTTGACTCCCACATATCCAGCTTCAAAATCTTTTCTTTTCAACATTTTATCATAATACCAGAATTTACAAACTCAAATTGCTTTGAACCTAGGAAGGTAAATGGAATGAATGAAGTAAGCTGAGAGGAGACTATGCTACTAGGGAAGAGCCTGGCTCATGTAAATGGGTAACCAACACTCATTATTACGAATGATTGAGAATCCATTGCCTATCAGGTCTGTGATCCATCAGGAAAAGTCTGAAACCTGGATCTTGATATGAAATCTCCTAATTATTAAATGGTTAGAGATAATTCAATTTATTTTTAAACATATATATACACATATATATACACATATATGCATATATATATATATATATATATACACATATATACACACACATCTGTAAGCCAAGTTCAATTTGCAATGCTAACTCTTTATTATTCCCTAGAACAGTGGGTTTCAAAGTATAATCCATAGACCTCTGATGGTACCTAAGACACCTTTCAGGAGGCTGCATGTTCAAAAGTATTTTCACAATAATAACCAAACATTTTTCTTTCCATTATGCTGACATTTGCATTGATGATGCAAAGGCAATGGTACGTAAAACTATTATTGCCTTACTATGAATTAAGGCAGTTTCACCAAAATGTACCAGTTTTATTCACTGCCACACACTAACAGATAAAATCTCGATTTTATCTAAGAATGTCACTAATACAGCAGGAAAATTTATTCATTTATTTCATCCAAACCTTTGAACATACATTATTTTCATAGTCCATGTAACAAAATGGCAAACTCACGTGAAAGCCTTTCCTGTAAGAGAAGGGTTTATGTAATAATTGATCAAATGGTAGTCTGAACTAGCCACCATTTTTATGGAGCATCATTTTTATTTAAACAAAAAGTTGATCAACTATGTTCATTCAGAATTGGTATTTGGCACACATTTTCTTAAAAAAAAATGAGCCTGTCACTTCCAAAGTAAAACAATTGATAATATTTGTTTCTAGTGATAAAACTTAAGCTTTCAAGTGAAAAATTAAATTTTGGAAAACTTTAACTTGATGGATTCCCCAATACTTAAAGACTTTCTGATGTGATTGGGAGTTATCTTAACAAATACAATTTTTTTTTATATAGTATAATGACATATGTCAACATTTGGAAGGTTTATTTAACTCAGTGAACCAATATTTTCCAGTGAACAATTCATGATATTACAGAATCTTGCTTGGAGATAAGATCATTCAAAGTGAAGGATAGATCAATGAATTCTTCTGTAATTGAAAATGAAAAGTTCATACTTACCTGGCAGGGGAGATACCATGATCACGAAAATGAAAAGTTCATTGATATGGCTTCAGAGCTACAGTGATGTTAAACTTAAGAAATGACTACCTTTTAGTTTTGAGTATCAAAATATCTACAATTACCAAAAGAGGGTCTGATGATTCTATAATATCATCATATAATATAATCCCCTTTCCTACCATATACCAATGAAAGGCTGGATTTTTTCATATACTTCAAGAGAAAACATATAGCAAGAGATTGAAAACAGAAACAAATATGAAGTTCCAACTTCCTTCTATTAATCCAGACATTAAAGAGATTTACAAACTGTATAATAAGTGACACTTCTTAATTATTTTGTGTTGCAAAATATAGTTATTTTCTGTTAAACTGTGCTACTTATGTTAGAGTGAAGTCTTTTATTGTTAGGTTTAAATGAGTTAATTTTTTTCAATTTCTCAGTTTAATTTCTAATTCTGTAAGTATCAATAGATATCAACAGATAAAATTATTTGATATTCTCAACCATTTTTAAGGGTATAAAAGGATCCTGGGACTAATAAGTATGTTAACCACTGCTCTGGAATAGTACTACTCAAAGTGTTGTTTATGAATGAGTTATGTTAGCATCACCTAGGAAATTGTTTAAAAATGCATTTTATTGGGCTGCATCCTAGACCTACCAAATCAGGATCTCTGAATGTGGATACTAGGAATCTGAATTTCAACAAGACTTCCAGATGATTATAAAGTTCACTAAAGATAAAGCATTGTTCTATATCAAACTGTGTTCATCCTCCACCTCATTAGAAAAGAAAAGAAAGAAAAAAAGAAAAGAGAAGAAAAGAAAGGAAGGAAGGAAGGAAGGAAGAAAGAAAGAAAGAAAGAAAGAAAGAAAGAAAGAAAGAAAGAAAGAAAGAAGAAAGAAAGAAAGAAAGAAAGAAAGAAAGAAAGAAAGAAGATAGATAGATAGATAGATAGATAGATAGATAGATAGATAGATAGATAGAAATTAAGAGCATACCCTCAGGTTATGCATAATTATTTATTAGTCTGTATATAATAAGCACCTCTGTGCTAATATACTGTGAACACTAGACAAAAAACTGAAACATGCAAACACACACACACACACACATATACAAATGCTATTAGAGGATGAGATGTTTTCTATTCTATATTTTGCACCCATAGAGACTGGTCCACATGAGTCCCCAGTTATAATTGTGTTGCTCTAGAAAAAGGCTAAAGGCTTTGTAAAAACTCACTTTGCTCCTGTGATTGAGCCTTGATAAATTAAGAACCATTGTCTCTTTCTGGCCCTATTCTATTTCAAACAATGGCCATTTCTGCATCAAGCCTTTTCCAGAACACTCAATGCAGGTTTCTATGTCACTAGACTTTCTTTTGTGAAAGTTAAGGCAGCAAAGCCTGGGAAAACCAGACTATATAGAGAATTTCTGAGTGAGTTGCTTCTCTGAGTCTGTATGGCCTCTTCTCTCCTTTAGTTCATCTGATCTTTCCATGAATGAAAGAAGAAACCAATGAATGAATCAGAAAAGAGTATTTGTTTAAGTTCTCTGTTGTTTCACTGTGGACTTTCATTCTTGACTTTTTTTGTGGATGACTTTTTAATTGTGATGCTTCAAGATAAGTGACTTTGGAATTTGAACCATAGTTTCATCAGGATTGTTTCCTTATTTATTTTGTAGAAAACACAGAAGATCAGAGAGGAAAGGCAACATTTTGGGGTTTTGGTTGTTGTTAGAGGGAAAGCCTTAAAATAACACTATTGTGAGAATGTATTTCCACCTTCAAGCTCTGTGTGAACTCAACCTTAAAAAAGGAAAAGCTCTTGATTCAACATGTAAAAGGTGTCATTTTAATATTAGCCTATTCAGGATGAGCTGGGATAGTTTTTGAACATAGATTTCTTGGTTTTATCCCAGACCCACTCAAAATAATTTCTAAAGAAGACTGAGAATTTGTTCTTTGGGTTTTGTTTTTGTTTTTGTTTTTGACAAATATATCAGGTAATCGGGCAAGTTTGGATACTGAGTGATTGAAAAGCTTGAAGACAGATTTAAGGATAATGAACCATATTGCTAATTGCATATTGTAAAGCATGATACTTTCCTAAACTGAGTGACATTCTCTGGGGGTATCATGCACAGGGGGATGAGACAATATCTGAAATTTATGTTGAGACTTTTCCCAAAAGCACCCAATCAAGTTAAGTATGGTGTCATGGTTTAGAGCTCCCATTTGGGAATCTGATGAACCAAGATTCCATTTCAATCTCTTATTTCACTTGCCATGTAAGTATTTGTGGGTTTAGCCTCTCTAAGATTGAGTTTCCTGAAAATTAGGATTATTATAAACCTTTTAGGATTTGTGGTAAGAATTCACTCTAACACCACATCTACTATAAATTTCAGACCTATAACTTACTGCCTTGGTGATCAAGACGTTGATCTTGATAATTTTCAGTTCCCTCCTCTGTGAAACAGAGACAGTAGGAAGAATTACCTGAGTCCTGGTCTGCTAGTTGATGACCAGTATCCATTCTCTTCTTCATTCATAGAAGTCACATTTTATGCTAAGTATCAAATTTCACAACTAGAAAATATATATCCCAACCTCCCTCATAGACAAATGTGGCCTTTGCAATGTAAGTTCTATGTCTTAGAAAAGTCTTCCAGAGAACCTTTCTCCCTTCCACCATTTGCTGCCAGAAAACAGATGTGAAGGCACCAGTGGTCATCTTGGATCATGCAATGATCTTGAAAATAGGAGTTATTCCCAATGAATGAATTCCTACCTTTCTAGTCATTTTCCTTACAAGAAGCCTAAACTTTTTAAGTCCTATTGCAACCACATTAGCACTTTAAGGCCATCCCTAATTGATCCTTTGCCTCATAGGGTCACTGTAAGGATTAAAATTAGATAGAGCACATGAAACACTTTAACCAGTGCCTGGCACATAGAATATGCTTTTTTTTAATGATAATTTTTATTTAAACTGGGCTTGGAATCCATAGGACTTTCCAAAAGGATCATGCTGATTTTCCTCTTGACTGTGGACAATGGGGTTTTCAATGAGGTTAAGTGATAGCCAGTGTGAAAAACAAAGGAACACAGCAGAAACTCCATTAACTGACCTCTAACCAGCACACTGGTGAACTCATACTCTCCATTCTCTCTGTAAAAATCCCATTGGAGGCCAACAACAGATTTTTGGATAGATGGTAGGCTACTATTTCATTTGAATACTATGGTCTCACCACTTAGTAAGATTCAGTGTTTCCGAAACTTGTTCATGCATATAGTATTTTCTATTGAAATGTGTAACTCAATTAAATATTATATAAAACTAATGAAATATGAGATGGAAAAGAAGAGTTAAATGCCTTAAAAAGTTTAAATAAAAAAGTAAAATTACGCTTCACAGGTGGGAAAAATCACCTAAAAAGTATTCTTGGGAAATATTCTGTGCTCTGCGTTAAGTTCTCACTTTAAATAAAACAAAACCTGATATTAAAGATGATGCAGGGCAGCCCTGATGGCCCAGTGGTTTAGCATTGCCTTCAGCCCAGGGCATGATCCTGGAAACCCAGGATCGAGTCCCACATTGGGCTCCCTGCATGGAGCCTGTTTCTCCCTCTCCCTGCGTCTCTGCTTCTGTGTGTGTGTGTGTGTGTGTGTGTGTGTGTGTGTGTGATGAATAAATAAATGAAATCTTTAAAAAAAATAAAGATGATGCATAATAAATATAGTTTATGCAAGGGTAACTACTTAGAACTTCAAAATCTAGACTCTAAGAAAACTCCTTGGCCTTAAATTTTTAAATTGGCAAATAAGTATACATTTAACCATTTTTAATTACACTGAAATGTATATAAAGTATATGTATCAACTTGTCATTTATTGTTGGAGGTTTCTTGTTCATTTATTTTTTTAACTGAAATTTTCCACTAATTTACAAACTACCATTCTCCATGATTTTGGATTAGGGGGCACATTTTCCCATCTACAGTCTACACTGCTGCAGGCATAGCCTGAGGACAAATATCTAAAGCAACTCAGGGTTGATTGTGAAGGAACAGAAAGATACATGCTCCCCTGGCTCCCATGTGGATCAAGAAAGAAAAGAAACCGAGGAAGGAATTTACATCAAAGTAAGTTAGGCAACTCCAAACTTCCCTCACAGGCTTAAAGGGAAAAGTGATCTCTATGGACAGTGATTTAAGAGGCATTCTTTGAAGTGCTCCTGTTTGTTCTGTAGGATTTTCCCACTTGCCTCTTGAAATAGAATGATAGTGAAACTTCTTTCCTCAAGCAAAAAAAAAAAAAAAATTTTAAAAACTAAAAAAAATAAAGACAAACAGCAGATCTTCTCAAATCAGATATCACTGTGTCTGTGTTTTGTCTAAAAGACACTTGAAGTTGTTCTCCTGTGAGAATTGGGATGAATATATATAGCAAGGCCTAGCTTCTTAGTCCACATGTTCAAGGTTAAGAGTACCAGGTATGAATAAATTAAGAGAAAAGATAGCATGTTAAGATAGATAGTTTCCAAGATGGCCTCCATCAGTTTCTTCTCTGTGTGTGCATATTTGCTTCTCTCCATGTTGAGTGAGTCTAATCTCTTTTCCCTTCAACCCTGGGTATTCTTAGTTTGCTTGACCAATAGAATGTGAGAAGTCAGGTTTGGAAATTCCAGGTCCTTGAAGTTTTGCAACTTCCCCTGGTATCATGAAATGCCCCTCCTGGGATGATCCTATCAAAATTCAGCTTTAGGGCTGTGAAACACCCAAGGCTCATGGAGTGCTCCTCCAGTTAACAGTCTCAAAAAGCTCCTAGCCATCAGCAGCCTCAGTTGTTGGTCCCACAAGTATGCCATCTTGGATATTCAAACCAATCAAAATTGTAGATGACTAAAGACCCCAGTTGATAACTGATTGCAACTTCATGAAGGATCCCAAACAAGAACTTCACATCTGAGCCCATTCAACCCACAAAGTTGAGATCGCATATTGCTGTTTTCAGCTACTAAATTTTAAGCAATAGATAAATGTAAGAGATGTTGTCAAGCACAGTGGTCGAGAGCAATGCATTCTGAGTGCTAGGACTGGGTTGATCTGTATCCTGACTTTGCCCTTATTATCTATATAAATTTAGAGAATTATTTATTACTTCTGTGACTCAATTTCTTCATCTCTGTGGTATGGGTAGTAATATTACCTATCTCATGCGGTGGTCCTGAAGTCCACATATGATTATGCTGCATATTAAGAACATGGCATAGAGTAACGCACAGACATCATCATCATTATCATCATAATTATCTTTACTGTTACCAACATCAACACTATCACAACTCTTAATATTATTGTTGTTTCTCACCAGCTTTTGGGAGGAAAGAGAGAGAGATTTCCAACTTGGTATTCATGAAAAACCCAATGGAAGACCAAAACCAAAATGGCCACTTTGTACAGTGCCTTTTACATAATAAATACTTGGCATATATTAGCTATTATTATAATGCCTCTTTTTTTTCTGATTGTAAGTGTTCTTAAGTAAACTATTATCTATCAGCTACTCAAACTTTCAAGCTATGTCTTAGACCCTTTGTCTCCAAGGTAGTGGTTCCAAGAAGTAACAATATTTTAATGATTTAACATATGTCCTTTAATTCATTCAACAACTATTTATGGAGTGTCACAATATCACAGACCTTATGATGGGTACAGGCAGTTTGGCAAGGAAGACAGACAGATATTAAACAAGTTATTATAAGGGTATAATGAGAGTTTAAAAAGAAAGGCAAGATAAGGCAATGCTTGCATAAATTAGAGGGATCAAATGTGATCTGGGATTAGGAGGTATCAAAAAAGTCCTTTCTGAACAAGATGACACCAGAAAGGATGAGTGGAGATGCATGAGCAAGTCTAAGTGACACTGTTGGGTGGGTGGAAGTGTGAGGTGGTAGTATGTCCAGCAGAAGGACCAGCCTGAGCAAGTGTCCTGAGCTAGGAAAGAGCACAGTTCCCCCCAGAAATAGAAGACAGAGTGTGGCTGGATATAGTGAAAGCTTGAGAGGAGCCTGGAAAAAAGACAGGCCACTCACTAATTCACACTCAGATGAGGATTTTGACTTTTTTTCCTAGAAGTAAGTGGAATTGTAGTGAAGGTTTTAAAAAGGGAAATGATAGAATCAGTTTGGTGTGTTTGTTTGTTTGTTTGTTTGTTTGTTTAGATAGCTGCAACTGCTGCGTATGGAAAGGATGGGAGGGGTATGTGTGTTAGAGAAAATAACTAGCCCAGGAGGTTTGGACTATGGAGGAGTGGCTTGGATGTAAAGAAATACTCTGTAGTCATCTGCCATTAGATAATTATCCCCAGCTGGTGGTGAACGAATTGCATTTTTCCAAAGGATCCACTTAGGTCTGATGATACTTTAAGAAACATCACCTATTAGTGACTATGATTACTAATTTCTTGCTTGGCACTTAAGTATGTTCTTCACCAACCATGGCTTAAAATGTAGCTCTAGGTATTGTGAAATACTTCAGAGATTCTGAATCAGAGTTTAAATCCTGGCTCAACACTTCCTGGTTGTTGTATAACCTTGGGAAAAAAAAAAATCACTTCTCTGTGCCTCTTTTTCTCATTTGTAAAATGGGGATGAGAGTACTGTCTACTTCACGGGATTATAGTGAAGATTGGAACTAGGGAAAGTATTCATGATAGCACCTGGAATGAAAGAGTCCTTATGAAGAATAATAATTATTATTTTATAGTCATCCATTCCACACTTACATACTGAACTAGGCACTGGGATTCAAAGACAAATTAGCTAATGTCTCCAAACTCATAAATCTTATAATCTGCAAGTGTTGGTTTATAAATCACATGGGTAGATGGGTGTTGTGAGCCAACAACAGTGCTGCATCCGTGCGAAATAAGAATACCAAATTAGAAAAGCACATTGTGGCTAGGTGGGACCAAGTAGCTGCATCTCCCTGTAGCAGAGTTTATTATTTTAAGAAAATGGGCCAAGGTGACCCCTGATTGAAAATGTGGTACTTAAAAGCCCAAGATGTCACTAGAAATGCAAGACAGCTTGAAGATGCAAAGATCGTTTTCTTTTGAAAGCTGATTCAACTGGAGGATTTTTAAAAGCCTATTTTGGATCATAAAAATGTCTCCAGAAGTTTTTTGGTGGCATTTTTTTTTTTTTTTTCTGAGAGAGAACTATTTTAGTGGCCACCATGTAGAAGGAGACATTTGAAGTAGAGCCTATGTCTGGAGGATCGGCTGCCAGGGTGATTGACTTTGAAACGGTCTTCAGGGACTTTCATGGATACAGGAGATATTTTTTAACACTTACTTGGAAATAGAGCCTTGAAAGCCTGTCTTCAGCAAACGGGATTTTTGACATGTATTGGCTAGGGCCTAGAAGTAAATTTTCCCTCTCCTACTTTTGCAACAGACTTTTCCCCTTATCCTGATAGAAGTCAAAATAGTCAACTTCTTGTCATTAAAATGGAACTGTAGAAGCTATTGAACAGATACATTATCTCTCAACTCTCATAAAGCAGTCTGGGTATTAAAATACCTTTTGAGATCCATGCAGAATTTTTATTTATACTAAGCAACTCATTTTATTTGTCAGGGCCAAACTGATAGGAATAACAATTATCTGAGGCAGTATTTTCCATGAAAACTCTTTATATGTTAATTCAAAAAAACCCTACTGTTTATTGAAGCATTCAGATGATTTTAAATATGTTTTGGCAATAACATGACTTAACTGAAACTTGAATTCTTAGGAGGGAGGCTATTTTTGCTTTTTGTTTTTGTTTATTGTTTGAAAGTTCTTTTTTTCTTAGAATACACTACAAACTAAATTCTTGGATTCATATATTAAATTTAGAACATAAATACTTTTAATTTACCATAAAAAATGTCAGTGTGGTAGTAATACACTTTAAAGTTTTCATAGAACTAAAGTAGTATTTGGTAAAACCCCATTATTTTCATAGTTGGAGAAATGAATATATGAATAAGGGACGTGATTATGTCACAGTTAGTTAATGGAAGTGAAAGATTAGAAAATTTATATTTGTCGGGATTCTTTTGGTGACAAGTGACAGAAAGCCTCATTTTAACTGGCTTTGTTTCTTTGAAGAAGCAGAAGGGATTTTCTGGCTCACATACAAGTAAAGTCATGTGGTAAAAATCACTAGCTGGGAGGAACAGACAAAACACAAGGACACAGTAACAAGTAAACTTCAAGTTTCAACAAGGTATAGTCTCAAATGATGTCATCATGCTTGATTTCTATCCACCTCTTGGTTGTGTCTTCCAGTGTGTTGCCTTCTTTCCTAGGCTCTTTGGGGTGACCCCAGAGAGCTCCACCCTCACATTTTTCCGGGTTTAAGTGTCAAGGGGGAAATGAGTCTCTTCATAAAAATCTTGAGATCAGCGTGGTTTGAGCTGATGAATTTGGCTTAAGTCATGTTGTGTTCTAAGGCAGTGCTTCTCAAACTTTCCATCATGAAGGACTTTTTAATTTTTTTTAAATCCAATCTGTCATGGTTCAATAATTTTGTGAAATACAATTAAAAATGAATTAACATAAAAACTAAAGCAAAAAATAGACATATAGACCACAAGCCCAAATTATTATTAGATTTCACAGACATAAGATCATTCTGTTAAATTGGTATAAAATTTTCTAAACACTTACTCTTATTCTTGTACTTACCTTGTTGCAGACCCATGACAAGTGCTCTAAGCCAGGGGTCAGGAAACTATAATCCACATACCAAGTCTGTTCCTCTTCCAGTTGTTAATAAAGTTTTATTAGAACGTAGCCATGCCCATTTGTTTATATATTGTCTAGGTTGCTTTCGTCATTTAATAACAGAGTTCAGTAGTTGGACAGAGACTATTGCCTACAAAGACAAAGTATTTACTATCTTGCCCTTTACAGGATAAAGTTTGCCAGTTCCTTTTTTTTTTTTTATGATAGTCACAGAGAGAGAGAGAGAGAGAGGCAGAGACACAGGCAGAGGGAGAAGCAGGCTCCATGCACCGGGAGCCCGACGTGGGATTCGATCTCGGGTCTCCAGGATCGCGCCCTGGGCCAAAGGCAGGCGCTAAACTGCTGTGCCACCCAGGGATCCCAAATTTGCCAGTTCCTACAGCAAACACTCACTGTGACCAAAATACCATGGTTTATGATTGGACAAGAAAAAGTAACATGCTCAACTCATGAAGCACACACATGGACAATAGGAATGGGATGGTTCTCCAAAGAAAATTGAAATTGAAATTCAGCTACCAAAAGAAAGAGAAAATTATCTGTGGAAGCTAAGGACCTTCAAGTACAGAATTTAGCTCTTTCAACTTTTCATTTCCTCTTTCCTTGATCCTACTTAAAATGGAATTACTATATAAAATGAATGCAAAATCAAAATATGCCTTAGGTGAAGTCAGACCATAACCAGGACTGGATAGAATTTGTCATCTCAAATCCTTTGAGGAATGAACAGGAATAAAATATGCAAAGGAATAAATAAATAATTTTAAAATGGTACTATAATAAGAGAATTGATCATACCAACCATGATAGTTTATAAAATGATCATACTTATAAAATACCTATTTAACTCTAATTTCCAGAAATGGAAATAATAACAATTTGGAGATTATATTTATTTGGAAAATATTTAATAAGTATATACCACAAATATCTAAACACTGTGCTAGAGATTGATCTTTTCAAGTGACTTGCAGGGAGGAACAAATATAGTCAGTGGGTAATTAAATAAAATAACTTAAGGTTTTACCTAAGCTATCATTTGACCTTATCAAAAGGAGCGGAGATAGAAATCAATAACGGTGAATCTCCTTTGGCAAGGAAGACATCTATGAGAAAGTAGCACTGAAGCAAAGTTCCACAAATGAGGAACAACCAGCTAAAAGAAATAAATGTACAAACATTCCCAGCTAAGGGAAAAGCAGGTGCCAACTGCAGCAGGGAAGTCTTGATCTCTTGTAGGAAGAAAGTGTGGTTGACATGGAACAAGCAAGAATAAAAATAGTCCAAAAACTTTTGGAAAGTTAGAGACTAAGTCATTCAGGCAGGGCCTTAGTACATAGAAATTCTCTACTGAGTAATAAAGTGAAAGATATTGAAGGGTAGTAAGCAGGTGGATGGCATGGTTTGATTTATTTTTTTTAATATCACTTTTGCTGATATATATTGAATGAGTAATAATAATGATGATGATAGTTGACTCACATTAAGGGCAATGTTCTAAGCAATTAAATATGTTAAGTTACTTAATCCTTACAGCAAGCCTGTTATTAATTTCATTTTACGGAGAATGATGATAATTACTTTTTTTACTGTCTGGTAGGAAAAATAAATTTGAGTCTCCTTGTGCTTTAAAATATACAGAAACAAAGACTGTCATCAAGTACTAAATACCTGGGCTACAGTGCCTAAACATACGGATTTGTGATAATTAGTCCTAATCATTTCAGACAATTGATGGATTACCAACCATTGAGTAGCTGGATAGAAACTGAACATATTCCTGGAAACACAGATGAATATAGACTGTCAGACTAATAATCATAGACAAGTAGATATAATCTCTACCACTACCAATACATGGAAGACAATGGAAAATTATATTTACTTCAGAGAGGACCCAGTTTCCTTTGCCTGCATGCTTCTCCTTCCCTGACTTTGACACTTGTACTTGCATTTGCCTTATTCACCTTCATCCTTGCAAACCAAACAGCTCCTTCTCAGTGCTGTCAGAAACAGAACATGAAGAAATCTATAGTGTTGTTAGAACCAGTCTTGACGAGAGCAAAAGACTGAAAATCAAGCCTTAAAATCATTCTAAGACCCAAAAGAATTGAAGATTTATATTCAAACCCAATCACTTATAAATGTTAATAGTAGCAAATTCATATTAGTCAAGTCAAAATAATCAGATGTCCAATGATGGATGAGTAAGTAAAAGAAATGTGATATACCTATATGGTGGAATATTATTCAGCCATTAAAAAGGAATGAAGTGCTAATCCATCCTACAACATAGATGAACTTTGAAAACATTATACTACATGAAAGAGCCAGATATAAAAGGCCACATATTGTATTGTCCATTTGTATGAAATGTCTGGAATAGGCAAATCCTTAGAAACAGAAAACATTCTTGTGGTTGCCAGGGGCTGTGGAGAGAAGGGAATGAGGAGTGATGCTTAGTGGGCATAAGGTTTCCTTTTAGGGTCATAAAATGTTTTGGAACTGGATAGTGGTTATGGTTATACATTGTGAATGCACTAAAATCTGCTGAACTCTACTCTTTACAATGGTTAAAATGATGTGGTTTATTTATGTGAATTTTGGCTCAGTCACTTTTTAAAAACTATTCCAAAAATCATTCCTGATAGGAAAGCCTTTCTGGCAAAAATCAAGTATTTGTGCATTTCCCCAGAACGAGGCCTCGTTTTCTGATAACACATATTTTGGAAAGGAAGCCACGGAAACAGCCCTGATGAATTTATCTCTGTGTTTGAATTAAGTGCTCACTGCTGACAGAACAATAAATAGTTCATGGTGATGATGATCCATGGCCATGGCAATCATCATCATTATACCATCATCATCATATAATCTGGATAAATTTGGTAATAACAGGAGAATATTTAATCCCGTGTATAGAAAACTCATTTTTTGTGCATACTTGACTTTTTTTTTAAATAAAAGGAGATATATTTAAAGTATAAACTCAAGATGAAGGGACAAGGGAAAGATAAACACGTTAGTCTCACTTGTATACAACGAAAGAAAAAGAAAAAAGTAGATCTTTCTAGCTGTGGAGTTTGTACATTCCCTTAGTCTACCATAGGCATTTTACTGTAAGGATCTATCCTATACAGCCAAGCTTCTCTTGCCCAACTCACCAAGTGGAGCTAGAGGGAAACTGCTTTGCAGGCCTCTGTTTTGATAACCAGCAGACTCCTTTGCTGCCATCCTAACCTGAGTTGCTCTAAGCACAAACGGTTCTCAGAGCAGAGAGTATAGATTTTCCTGCCACCACCCTGTGAGGGACCTCCTGTGACTCAGGTTGTGTTCCTAGAACATCTTAACTATGACTAAACTAGGATCCAAGAATGCCAGCCATGTGGTTCCTCTGGTTTCTGCCACTGGGTCTTTGAGCTGACTTGATTAGTTTCACCTGAGCCATAGAAGAGCACAATCCCCAAAGTCCTGTAGCAATCCCGGCCATGTCAACATATTCCAACTGTCCTCACATCTGACTCCATCTCTTTAAAAGAAAAAAGAAATCCTCTATTAAATCTATGTTGTGGTTATCAATCCTTTTCTTTTCCCTCTACTATAAATTTACCACCCAACCTCTTAACATTTGAGGTAATGAGCTATAAAATGTTCCCCATCTGCATTAATAAAAATATCAATGACCATAAAATCTCTCCAATGATAGAAAAGCCAAAGGACAGTAGTTTCACCCTTGTGCTGTGGTACACAGCTCTACCACAGTCCTTTCAAGGAATTTATATATGGTCAAGAAATAGATATTATTCCTGCTGAAATGGAGGTAATCTGATCAAAAGCAAAGGTTATGAGAAAAGACCCAGATTATAAAATTTGTGGATTCTGTGGAATGATAAGAACAGAGTAATACATCTTGCTGCAAGTAAAAGTAAGAAGTTCCGAATTCTGTTAAGCCAGACACCAAAGGCCAAGCATGTTTACTGAAACATGGGAGGACACCTGCCCAGCAGAGTCATAGCAGCAAATGCTTCTACTCAAAAGTGAAGGCTTTGGAGGGTGCCCTGGTACATAACAAGATAACTGCAGAGGCAGAACCAGTTTAATCCCTTCCTGGGTTTAACCACTGTGTTTAAGAGTGTTTAGCTCACACAACAAGCTAAGAACCACAATACAGGGTATAGTCATACAGATGCAAGCTGTATTCTTCCAATGTCTGCTTTTGTCTTTTAACAGGTTTTCTCACACTCATGACATTGGGAAAACCTTATAATCATGTTGATAATCTTATAATCACACTATTCAAGTTTAAGGTACTCATTATAAATCCTCTGCCACTTTATATTATTTTTCTATTTCTGCATAACAAATTACAGATCTAGCAACTAAACACACATATATTAACTCAGAGTTTTTGTATGTTGGAAGTTTAGGCATGGTTTAGCTGGGTCATCTGTTCAGTGTGTGCCAGATTACAATTAAAATCTGCTGGTCCTGTGTTCTCATCCAGAGGCTCTGGTTTGTTTTTGTTTTGTTTTCATTTTATTTATTTATTCATGAGAGGCACGAAGAGAGAGTCAGAGACACAGGCAGAGTGTCCCTGAGGGAAGCCCAATGTGGGACTGCAGGATCATGATCTGAGCCAAAGGCAGATGCTCAAACACTGACCCACCCATGTGCACTCATCTGGAGGCTCAATTGGAGAAGAATCCAGTTTCAAGCTTATTAAGTTATTTCCTTGCAACTGTCTGATTGAGAGACCTAGCTTATTATTGGATGACAGATGGAAGTCATTTTCAGGTGCTAGAAGCTGCTTATCATGCCCTATCACATGGTCCTCTCCATTGGCATTCACACATGATGGCTTCTTCAAGGCCAGTAAAAGTATCTCCCTCTGGTCTACCAAGTTAGAGTTTTATGTAATGAAACATAATCATGGGAATGGCAATCCCATCCCTTTTTGTCATATTCTAGATTTTAAAACCAAGTTACACTTCTTTCTCACATACAAGCAGAAAAGATTGCACAAGGGCATGAATAATTAGCAGTCACCTTATGGTATGCCCCCTATACACCATATATATGAAAAATCTGCCTTATCAATTTATACTCCAGGGTAGTTTCCAGTATCTGAGAGCTGGTATAAACTTTATACAGGCATAATAAGGGCAATATTGAGCTCCATTGCTCTGTGTTTGGTCATGGTCTGATTGGTTCACTGATGCCCATTAATTCAGTGTGAAATAACTGTCCTTGCATTGACACAATGTTTTAAAATTTAAAATATTTGTCATGGAAGTTAATTTTTCAGGTTGCTCTAATTTAATACCTCATGGTGACCATTTCAGTGAGTTTGACAGATGAAATATTCCTGAAAAATGTCTTTCATTCTGGAATGATTGAAATTTACTCTTTCATTTCATTTGAATCATTCCCAAAAGCAGCCATCTTGCAAAAAAATCAGAAGCATGTGTTCCTATGACATTAAAGTATCCTACATTGTTTTTTTTCTGGGCTAGAAGGGTATTTATAATGGCCACATGCAAGGCCTGTGTTCCAGGAGGGGTTTTGTATATTTGAAGTTCTAGCCCACACACAGCAAATCCACAGCTTTCATGCTTCCATTCTGTCACTCATGGGAGACACTGATAATCGATCAAAGAACTCTTTCTCCTCAAGTCTAGACCCTGCTTTAGAATCTTAAACATTGTACCCTAGGCTGCCACTATCAATAACTGGATTGGAACAGGTTAAAATCTATTGGCCATCCTTGGTCTGGATAGCCACCTGACTTACCTTACCATAGAGCCACATTTGGGCCCCCAAAATGAGTTAAAGATGAGATAATCTGTTTAAAAGCAAGTACCAACCATAGACTTATGAAAAACAATGATGTTATGGGGTGGGGGAAGAGATACCTGTTCTTGGCACTAAATAGAAAGGAGGTGTTGTTGAAATATTATTTATATGGAAAAAATGAGATACGTCAGTATGCTTTGCAAATTATAATCTATAATTACTAGGTAGTCAGATCATAGCAAACAAGTTCAGTTCAAACTAGTGGCTAGAATTCTTTAGCTCTTCTGCCCTTCAATATACCCTCTATACTTAAAATTCAGTTGAGCTGTACTGAGAAATCCAACATCCATAAGAAACATAGCTGCCCTACTAAATGACTATGGGGCTTACAAGGTTTTTAAATTCAACATAAATGTATGAAAGGTAACAGCATACATTTTCCATAAGAAAACGCTGTCCAGAAGAATTGTGATATGGTAAAGATACCTGTAGATCAAATACCACACTCTTAGTATATCTTACTATGTGACCTTCATAGGAACCTCTTAACTCCCTGAACCCATTTATCCCTATGAAAAATGGCAAAAATACTCAGACTGGGCAGCTTAAAAGCAACAACAAAAATTTCTCACTGTTCTGCAGGCTGGAAGTCCAAGAAGAAGGTTTATATTTCTGATAACATCTCTCTTCTTGACTTGTGGATGGTTGCCTTCTCATTATGTCTTCACATGGTCTTTTTTTTTTTTTTTTTTGCCATGTGAACAAGGAAGTAGAGGGTGGAGCAGAGAGTGAGCTCTCTGGTGTCACTTTTTTTTATAGACATTTATTTATTGGGGGGGGGAGGGGCAAAGAGAGAAGGAGAAAGAGAATTCCAAGCAGACTCCTTGCTCATCGTGGAGCCTGATGTGGAGCTTGATGCAGGACTTGATCCCAGGACCCTGAGATCATAACCTGAGCCAAAATCAAGAGTCAGATGCTCAACCAACTGAGCCACCCAGGCACCCTTGGTGTCACTTCTTATAAAGACATTAATCCTATCATATCAGGGCACCATCCTTATGACCTCATTTAGCCTTACTTCAAACAGCCACATCAGGGCTCCCACTAATAAATTTGGGATTACACCAATACTCAGCATAAAACAACATGAAAAAATCTGAATTGTCCAGAAAGACATCTTGGATTTGCTTTTATATTTTTAAATAGCATTTCATGAGCTTTCACTAGGTGTCTACCTCTTCACTATCTCAGTTAATCTTCATAGCAACCCTATGTGGTAGGTACAGCCATTATCTTCACTTTTGAAACGCTTCAAAAAGTCAAGAATCTGGTCCAGTGATACATGACTAATGAGAGTACCATTCATTCAAGAATATTTTTGTTCTTTTGTGCCAGGAACAATCCTAAACACCTGAGATGCACACATGAATGAAACAGAAAAAGATCTCTGCCTTTGTAAAGTTTGCATTACAGTGGTGGGAATTAGACAAAAAAGAGGGAAAAAAAGGAAAAAGAAGACAAAAGGAAAGAAAGAAAGAAAGAAAGAAAGAAAGAAAGAAAGAAAGAAAGAAAGAAAGAAGAAAGAAAGAAAGAAAGAAAGAAAGAAAGAAAGAAAGAAAAAGAAAGAAAGAAAGAAGAAAGAAAAGCAGTAATTATTAAAATAAGAAATTATATGTTCATGAAAAAACAGGCTAGCTGATATGGGATCCAGAGTGCTGGGGGAAAGGGAGGTATTTAATAACATTAAATATAATGGTACAGATAGAGCTCACAGAGCAAGTTAGAGTTGAGCAAGCACTAGAAGGAGCTGTCAGAGTTGCCCAAGCAAAGCCATGGGATGGGGATGAGAGGCAGCAGAAAGAGCAAGAGCAGAGGTAGGAAGGCAGGAGCATGGTAGGTGTGTCTGAGTATCAGCACTGAGGTCAAGAATCAAACAGCACTCTGTCTACCCTCCGAATCACTGTCATAGAGGCCTCTAGGTATTAATGTGTCCCTATAAATCTCTACGTACAAAAAAGAACTACTATTTATTGAATATCTCTCTCTCTCTCTCTCTCTCTCTCTCTCTCTCTCTATATATATATATATATATATATATATATATATATATTCTTCTGTATAACTGTCACAAACAAATTACCAAAGGAATCTGGGGAAAATCTGTATTGTATGGTCTGCCGGGAAAAGAAAGAACACAAGTTAATATAAGTGGCCTTGCTAGAGTTCATTTCATGTTCATTGTACCCTTCACAAAGTAGAGAGAAAGACACTTGTACATTTAACTGAAGGACACTGGGCAGATTTCCTTCAAGATCCTATGCAGGTTTATCTGGCAACCCTGTCTCTTGAATTCCACATACCATTCTTCCTCTAAGTAAAGCAATTATCAAGACAAAATGAATATATTCTCAGTTTTATATGAACAAAAAAGGATTCAGAGAATTAACTGAATTTCAATTTAAATCATGTAAAATTTAGATATGCTTGTGGGCAAGGAGTAATAGAGATCATGAAAACTGGGAGACTTTAAGAAAACAATTTTAATACTAATTGTTTTTAAAACCCAAAGCCCCTTGAAAGGATAACACTGCATCTAGTCATTTTCAGCCATTAACCACGTCCAAGTAATTTATTGGTTCAATCCTTTTCAGAGAATGACAGACTAGTAACAAGAAAAAGCAAAGGAAGTTTCCCAGGATATGAACACTGCCAAGGAGGCAGACAATAGAAGATAAACTGGAGGGAAATAAGATCTTAAAGGGAGAATAAAATAAGGCTGAAGGGAATTGGACCATTTTACCAGGGCACCTAGCTTCACAGGGCTGTTACAACTCATTTATGCCCTTTCTGGACTTAAGGGGGAAAGACCCATATTATATGTAACTTCAAGTCCCCATTATCTAGGATCAAGTCCAAATGCCATTATCAGGCCTTAGAAGATTTGTAATCCTCTCCCCATCTTTTAATTTCATGTTTCCTATCATGTTCAGGCATTTGCAAGATTTGATCCCTCTGCCCCCAGTGCTCTTTCCTTCCCTACTTTGCATCACTGTCTCCTAACAAAAATCTTCTTTAATTACCGCCTCAGGCTGAGTCTGACCTGACCTGAGTCTCTCACCTGTACTGCCTTAGTATCCACTGCTTGCTCTACAATAGGGCTCATTACACTAAACCATAATCTCCTGCTAACTTGATTGTCACCTCTACTACATTCTGAGCAACAAGGGAAGAGAACAGTGCTTTGGCCACCTCTGTCTCCTCAGTGCTTAGCATTTTGCCCAGTACTAGTAGACTACCACCTGCTCAAAGGATCGCCTACCCTGCCTTGCCCCCCACACGCTCATATACAAGATACACACATATATCACTCTCTTTGATATTTTCCCTTCCACTCAAGGATTCCCAAGTGAAAGCTGACATCCAGTCTTACCACCTTGAGCTACAGGCAGCACAGTTTAACCCTCCTGTCTTCTGAAGAATAACTGGCTTACTTCTTAACCCAGAGAGCCACCCCTGGTTGACTGGTCCAACATCACATTTCCTTGTTATATACATCTCAGGGCAAAAGCCCTCAGCTCTCTATGCCCCAACTGTCCATAAGATATCCGATTTTATATTATGTCTAAAATTTAGATTTTTGTACTTCTTAGAGTAAGGAAATGGAGACCTAACAAAAGTTGAGTAAGTCAAACAAGGTGATGCAGCTCATTAATGACAGAGTAAAGGTGTACACTAGGGAATTCTGACTCCCAAGGCAATGTTCCTTCCACTGTATCATTTTGCATAAATAGAGAAAAAAATGAATAAAACAAAAATAAAAATGCAGGAAAGTGACAGATTTATTGGGTTCTACAAAAGAGTAAAAGGCAGTAATAGGTAAGTTATCACTCTTCTTTGCCTGTCGGGTAAATATTAGGTACAAATTTGCTCCCTAATGTAAATCAGCTCATTAGGATACTTAAGATTTCATACCTTTTGATTTTAAATATGGACTTGCTTATTCAGAAGAACAAGAAGAAGGTCAAGTATCTATTGTATTGATTTTCCAGAGCACATATTAAGAAGATCCAGATGCAAATGCATCTCTCCACTGTGTTAGCTATTTCCTGAAAAGGGGGGAAAAAAACCTCATTAGATCATCCGTAATCATATTTCACTTGCTTTGCACATTCAAGATTACAGCCATTACAGTTTTTTAAATAAACATATAGTATAAATATCTGGCTAGCAATAAATATGGAAATCAGGCTCTGCCTCTTGCTACGATGAATTTAAACATGAAGGAATAGGTATGAAAACAAATGTGAAAATAATACTATTAGCAAATGCAGTTGCCATAAATGTTATTAACATAATTATCTTTGTAGCTTCAGTAGGTTGCTAATCACATATTTCTACTGGCAGACAGGTTGAAATAACTTATTCCTTCTAGAACTTAGGAATATACTTAAAGGTAACCATTGTTCTTATATCAAAACAATACAACCTGAATTAACTGAATAGAGGAAATGGGTGTGAAATGGATAAATTTCATGAGTTTTTCATGCTACAAAATGATTCTGAAGAATCCTTTACTTACTCTAAGAAAGTAAATCTTAGTATCAAAGGCTATTTAGTAAAAAGAAATACATACTTTCAAATTTTAAAAGAATACTAATAGTTAAATTCAGATTAATATTCACCAAACTTATAACCGCTTAACCTTTTCCTGGTAGTCTTAGTTGCCATAGATAATTTGTTGAAATTACTTGTCTTTACTATGATTCTCAATATAGTTTACTTATTCAAATTAAAACCAAATATAGAATTATAGTAGACAACAATAAATATATAAATGATTTCCAATATTTGACTGAGCACTTGTTATATACCAGGAATATTTCCAAGGGATATAAGTGATGATGGTGTCTATCATCATCATCATTAATAACACATATATTGATCCCTTATAGATGGCATGCCCTCTTCTAAGTTCTTTCTATATTAACTGTTTAATACATAATCATCCCAACAATGCTACCAGAAGGGAACACTCTCTGGGAGTGACCTCTGGTAATGTATATAATAAAAAATAATAATGTGTAATAAAATGATTATTGTCTTAAACTGCTTAGTTTTGGGGTTATTACACAGCCATGAAAAAGGAGAACAATCTCTTTGGCCATGATGATTGGTTCAGAGATGAGCTTGTGTCCTGAGTCAACCAATGGCATTCAGTGGCTTAAGACAATAATCATTTTATCACAATTTATTATTTTATTGGTCAGTAATTTGTGTAAATGTCCACAGGGTGATTCTTCTGTCCCATGTGACATTATCAGAGATCACTCCATGGTGTTCACTTGGTAACTGGGCTGGGCTCGTCTGGAAGGTAAAAAATGGCTCATTTACCCAGGCTTCAAGTGGCTGGCTGGAAGGACTTAGCTGACATTAGCAATGTGCTATCTATATCCTTTTCTGCATGGTAGTCTCAGAGTAGTTGATCTTCTAGCAAGATGGGTCAGCATTCCCAGAGAGAGGATTTTAAGAAGCCTGGGTGGAAGCTACAAGGCTTTTCGTGACCTCTTTATGAAATCCTAGAACACTACTTCTGCTATTTTCTGTTGCTCAAGCAAGTTACTAGGGCCAAGCCAGTATCAGCAGAAGGGAAATGATAGTTCACTTTCCAGTGAGAAGAGCAACTGATTTTTTTGCAGCAGTCATTCATCTACATAGATCTGGAGTGATCTGCTTAGACAAGCCTGGTCATATGGTTGCTCTCTTTCTAAAGGTTAGAGTCAGCTCCATCCAAAGCATCTGACTGACAGTTTGAGAAGAGTAGTTCCCCAAAGGAAAAATAGGGTATTATGGCCAGGAAACAAGAAAGCAGATGCTAGGTATATAGAAAGAACACACTATGTTACAAACTGATGTTGGCATCACCAAATCTGTGATTTAAATAGCATTGTGGAATAAAAAAATATGCCAAAATTTAAAAAAATACATCAGTCTCATAAAAGTTTGAGTTATATCCTAACTCAGCCATTAATTAGCTTGGGCTAATTACTTAAAATCTGAACCTTCCTGATCTATAAAATGTGGAGAATAATAACCCATCCCAGGGTTGCCATTAGCATTAGGGGAGTACTTTATATAAAGTATTTGAGGTTTGTTCAGATATATTTTCCCTTCTTTTTCTTCCCTGATGAAACCTCTTACACTGTAGCCATGAGCTCCTCTTGAAATTAATACCCACTTTGAGAGTGGCATAGAATGTAGTAGCCTATGGAGTTCGGAATGTGCAGAAACCAAGCATTGTTTACAAGCTGCTCTGGCCATCAGTTCACCAAATCCAATTCACATTGTTCACTTTGATCAATACAAGCAGATACAGTTTGGTCTCTGTTCATGTGAGTGAGTGCCTCTATTCATCTTTTTCCTGTTTTATCTTCAAAATTCATTTCTCTCACAATCCTAAGCATTCAAGGCCATTGGTCTTGTAAGGAATGTTGGAGGTTGCTCAACCAATCTTAATAATGAAATTTGGGACTGAATTTACCTTTTCTCTTTTATTGGTCATCACTGATAAAACTTGATTGCTTAACATTTTTTCCAGACATTCAGGTCTTGGAAACTGTCTTCCAAATCCAGTGATTAAATGTGTCTTAAAATACCAGACCGATGACTTTTCAGTCTGGTGCTTTTCATCATGAAGACACAGCTGAAACTGAACTGTCCTTCAAGAAATGTTAGCCTTGATTTATACATTATTTTGTAGTGCAAACATCAGCTGAAAATCTTAAGCTACTTATGTTGCAGATTTTTTTCATATTTTATGGTTTCATTTACTTATCTCTTCAATTAATGTGTCTAATTCTTGTATTTGATCTCAATTAAAAGTGGTCTTAGATTCAAAGCAAACAGGATATTGTGTGACATCTAAGGTTAGAACTAGTTCTTATTACCTCCTGCTATTATATGAGGCAAAAAAAAAAAAAGATCAAGAGAGAGAGAGAGAGATTGTTTTATTGTGTTTGTCTGACATCTTTAAAGTGAAGATCTCAGTTTGGTACTATCCTGTCTTTAACACCACTCTAAAATTTACTTATCACCAAATTTTTAAAACAAACTGAGAATTTCACCTTAAGACAGCAGTATCCAACTAGATTTGGTAAACTTACTTTGTTTTGTTTTATTTAGACCTCACAGCAAATACCAGTTTTCCATTTATAACAAGGAAATAATAATGTTCCCTTTTTATATAAATCTGTTTAAGTAAAAGAAAATATTCCTAGAAGTGACACACTGTGACTTAAAACTCAGGCAAAGCTCTTTACTTGGCTCATGGCCTCATATAGTTACTTTTGCCCTGGCTCCTGTTTATAAACCAAGGATACCAGCTTGTCTTGCAGCCTGGGTGCAGGGAAAGCTGTGCAAGCCTGTAGTCAAGTGGTCTGCAGGAGAGAGACAAATGCTGAACAAGCATCCTGCAGGCTACCTCTGATGGAGATCTGAACAGAAGGGAATATTCAGTGAGGCCAGACTGCTTGCTTCTATCAAATGAATCAATTCATCCCCAGAACCATCTACTAAATTGTATTTTCCAAATGCAGAAAAAGGGCCCAGGAGGGGAAATCCATCTGATGGAGATATAGTATCACCTGAAATGAGAGAGCTGGTGCTAGATCCAAAGTGATTGTTTCCATTATCCTTGTGGCATCTTTGATTTGTCACATCAATTGCATTTGTGTAAGGCTTAGTTAATTAAGAAGACTGTGATCAAATTTCACAATACCTAAAATACCAGCCTCACCTGTCCTCATTCACAAACATGCACTTGTGCTCTAGAAATGCTGAATCGCCAATAGTTCTGGGAATATAGCATTCTAGCTCATACCTCTGGGTTGTGCACAGTGTGACCTGCACTGAGATTACTCATCTCCACTTTGCTTACTTTGCAAATTACTGTTCATCCTTCAGCACTTATCTCTGGTATCACTTTCCTGACCTCTAACCAGCTCTGAAGAAAGTTGCTTTGGCTAATTCATGCTTCTGCCTCTTACTGTGTGAGCATGGACAAGTTATGTAACCTTCCTTTGCTTTGACTTCTTCCTCCCTATAATGGGCTAATAATGGTGCTCACTTTTCAGAATTGTTATAAGGATTAAATTATAGAATCAATACAATTCAATGAGCTCACTGCCTGGCCTACAGTAAGTGTTCAATAGGTGTTTTGATTTCAAAGCATTATTTATTTTATCACTGCATTGACCACATTGATTGATTACATTTTATTAAACTGAGAGCTCCTTAGGCTTAGGTTATGGGCTGAAATTTATTCAGTTCGTCCTTATCCCCAATATAGTACAGAAATGCAGTACATTTGCGTTTAATTGAACTACATCTGGAGGAGGTCAGCTGATGCTGTTTTGCAAAATAATAATTAAAAGCTAAAGTTTGTATCAGGCATTAAACTGAGGCTTTATGTGTATTAATCTCTTTAATTCTACAATCTTTTAAGCTAGGTCCTATTACTATCTCTAGTTTAGAGATTAAAAACTGAGGCAGAAAGAAGTTCATGCTTTTCCTAAGATCATACAGTAGAGTTAGGATTTAAAGCAAGGGAGTCAGACTCCAAAGATTTCTCTTTTAACTGCACTTTAATGATTTGCTACTCAGAAAATTTACATAATAGATATTAGTCTACATGCGTATGTGTAATATATTGTTGTTAATTTATTTCAAATGATAAACTTTTCAGTATAAGTCATAATATCACCACCAGTTGCATTAGCCCACGTACTAATTATATGAATCTGGTTCGTGCCATTTGTCAGTTACAAAAGCACCAAACTGACTTGAGCAAAACAAGGAATTTCAGCGGTTTGCTACTGAAAAGTCCAAATACCAAATTAGGCATATCTGGACTCAGACCATCAAGTAGTACTCAAGACTGTCTCTTGGTCACCATCTTTGGCTATTATTTCCTATGTGTTGTTGTCTTTTTTCTTTTTTTTTTTTTAATTTTTATTTATTTATGATAGTCACAGAGAGAGAGAGAGAGAGAGAGAGGCAGAGACACAGGCCGAGGGAGAAGCAGGCTCCATGCACCGGGAGCCTGATGTGGGATTCGATCCCGGGTCTCCAGGATCGCGCCCTGGGCCAAAGGCAGGCGCCAAACCGCTGCGCCACCCAGGGATCCCCTGTTGTCTTTTTTCTTAAACAGAACCACTTTATGTGGGAGTCCTGAACACTTCAGATTTATGATTTACCAGTGTAGCGAGCTCATGACAAAAAATACCTTTAAGAGCCAAAGCCTCACAACTGAGTTATTGGGTAGTTTCATTCACATCTGAACCAATCATAGGGCACAGGGGGAGGAATATGCCAAGACATGTGACTAGGTCCCATGATCACATGAATTGAGAGAATGTGAGAAGCTTGTTTCCCCAAAGGTAAACTCAATTGGTAAATTTAGGGGGGGAAATGAAATTATTTATGGAGAGGCCAAAATAACATACAAGAACAATATTAGTTTCAGATTCATTTTTATTTTCCATGAGACCTGCTTCTTGAGTCTTTATAGGACAACAGTTTTAGCAGTGAGTATAAATCAAACTAAATTTAATTTTTTAATTCTAATTTCTGAATATCAGTAATTTTTCTTCAACTACCAAATAGTATGAGTTGACACATGTCTACATTTTTCAAGCTGCTTAGGTTCTTGATCTAAATTACAATCTAGAAAGGGGCTAATGAGAAGATTACTGATGATGGCCTTTCAGTTTTCTATCAACTACATTCTATAGCATGATGCATCTCAGAATTAATTGATATTAGGATGTGTGTGTATTATGCATTTACATACTTTGTGTACTTTACCTTTCTGAATCTAAGAGGAACATTATTCAAGAAAGCTTGCATAGTGAGACTCATAATTGAAAAGAAGTAGTTTGGGTATATTCCTTCCCATAGAAGGAGGCTCTTGCAACCTAACAAAAATCTATGATATGAAGCAGTATGCCTTTACTGAGAATTTCATGTGAAGCCATTGTTGCACTGGTGATTGTTTTTTCCTTGAGAAAAGTTGTCATCTCAGAAAGTGAAATGAAAATGGTTTTTGAGCTTGGCACTTGGGCTAGATCCAACTTAAAAAACTCAGAACATAAAAAAAAAAAAATTTCTTTAGACCTATCTTCTCCTCAAATCATATCAATTCAAAAATATTTTCAGGCTCTGTCCCCATGGCTCAGACTCAGGTAGAGATAGATTTAAGTTTGCTGCAGATAAGACGGAAAGTGATTTCAAACCAACAAATAAATAAATATTAGAAGTTTTTTAGGTGCTATTTTCCCCCTTTTTCTGATGGCTGATTTTTAGCCCTCTCCCGGTTCCTTTCTTGTGCTACAGCAAGCTTCAGAAAAAAACTCCACGATGAAAGCAATTTCTAAATGCTCTCTTCTTCTTGCCCAAATAGTGGCAGAGACATCTAAATGAATCTCAATAGTTTAGTAAAATTGAATATAGCTTCTCTGGACCATCATAGTTAGTATTACTCTATTGTGAGTGTATCTGGATTGTAATTAAGAAAACTCAACATTGCCACAGACACTGAAGTGCTCTGGGAAAATGCCTAATTTACATAAAGCTATGCCAGCTCTCTATCTTCTGCATCTGGTGCATTGTGAAGGATGATGTGATTGTACAGACAAAATAGGGAAATACATAATGAGGACAGAGAACCACTCTCAGGATTGTCTATAGGTCAATTGAATATCTGAATTTTAATGCCAAAAAATCATTCAGCTGTTGTAAATATCTAGTACTATATGGATAGAAATGTCAGTGATCTGGCATTGGTGCAAAGAAACTACCACATTTATCCATCCATCCATCCATCCATCCATCCATCCATCCATTTACCCATCCATCCATTTGATTCATTCATTCAGTTAGTCCACAAATATTTATTGAGTACCTTCAGTGTTACTTAGGTTTATGTTAGGAAGCAAGTAACAGATACCCAATTGGAATAGCTTGAATAATGCACATGAATTTTTCTTGTATAACAAGAAATCCAGAGGCATTGGTTGGTGATATTGGTTCTTTGGTGGCATAAGTGCCAGCATTGCAGCAGTTTTCCTGATATGATAGACACTGAAGTTGCAACTGCCAGGAAGTGAGAGGATTGAGGACAGCCAGCAGTGATTTTGTGGAGCTGGAGTCAAGAATGACCTGATGGTCAGCAGAGTAATTAATCCTGGAATGGTTGCTCTCTACTCCATGTGACCTTTCATCATTTTCAACAGCCCCAAGCACAAGTACTTTCAAGCCTCTTCATTTGTCATATTGGCTAATCTTTAACTGGCCAAACAAATTAAATGACCAAACTCTGATAGAAGGGCTGGGGACTAACCATAAGAGACTCTTAACTCTAGGAAACAAACTGAGTTCACCAGAAGAGAGGCGGGTGGGGGATAAGGTAACTCAATGATGGGCTTTATGGAGGGCACTTGATGTGGTAAGCCCTGGGTGTTATATGTGATTGATGAATCACTAAACTCTATCTCTGAAACCAATAATACACTACATGTTAATTAAATGAATTTAAATTTAAGAAAAAAAGAAGGGTTGGGGAAATAGATACCACTTCTTTAAAAAAAAAACTTTTATTCAAATTCCAGTTACTTAACATATAGTGTTATATCAGTTTCGTGTGTACAATATAGTGATTGAACACTTCCATACCCAGTGCTCATCGTGATGAGTGCACTCCTTAATCTCCACCATCTAGTTCACCCATCCCTCCACCCTTGATGGGAGGAGAGGAAATGTCACATTGCAAAGGACTGCACAACGAGAGAGAGTAAGATTCTTTGGCCATTTCTACAGTCAGAAAAGGGGATATTAGTATCACTTGACATAAAGAGATGATCAATACAAAAATTAAAAATGAGCCAGCATCACTACATCAAGATCGCTATTACAGTAAGATTTTCAAACCACGACAACCAATACAACCATCCCTACCCCCTTCCCAGATTCTCAGCCCTCAGACCGAACTTTGGGTTTACATTACATCCTACTTCCAATTTAACTAAACTTAAAGCTTTTCAAGTCAGAAGAGGAGGGGACATGTGGCTCAAGGCAGTACAACTATAAGGCTGAACTTTTTGCACATGGCTGCATCTGAAACATTGCTGTATTTATATTACTGGTTTCCTTTGATTTTATAGCTTTCTGGATGCTATCACTGACATGAATAAAATAAATTGTGAAGTGACAGTATTGTGAGTTTCTTTCCCCATGTATGTTGGCAGTTTCTAAAAGCTTATTCTAAAAGTTTAAATAAAGTATCTGATTTTTAAAATCGAAATATAATTGACATACAACACCTTATTAGACTCAGGTGTACATCATAGTGATTCAATATTGTTATACATTGTAAAATGATCCCCATAATTAAGTTTAGTTACCATCTGTCACCATACAAAATTGTGACAGTATTACTGACTACATTTCATATGCTGTACATTACATCTCCATGACTTATTTATTCTATAACTAGAAGTTTATACCGCTTAATTCCCTCATTTTGCACTGCCCCCCGCTCTTCTCCTCTCTGGTAATGAGCAGTGTGTTTCCTGTTTCTAGGAGTCTGTTTCTGTTTTGTGGTGTTGGTTGATTCATTCTTTTTTTTAGATTTTAGATGTAAGTGATATCATATAGTGTTTGTCTTTCTCTATCTGACTTATTTCCCTTAGCATAATACCCTCTCTGTCCATCCATGTAATTGTCAATGGCAAGATTTCATTCTTCTTTATGACTAATATTCCATAGTATATATACCACATCTTCTTTGTTCATTTAACTATCAATGCACATGTAGGTTGCTTTTATATCTTGGCTATTGTAAACCGGTGCAATGAACATGGGGGAGCATATCTCTGTTCAGACTGGTGTATTGTTCTTTTTCTTTTTAAATAAACACCCAGAAGTAGGACTGTGGAATCATATGGTAGTTCTAACTTTTAATTTTTTGAGGAATCTCTGTACTGTTTTTCATAATGGCTACACCAATTTACATTCTCACCAACAGTATCCTAGGGTACTTTTTCTCCACATCCTTGCCAATACTTGTTATTTCTTATCTTTTGAGACTGGTCATTCTTACTGATGTAAGGTGATATCTTACTGTGGTTTTGATTTGCCTTTCCTTGATGGTTAATGATGTTGAGCTTCTTTCCATGTGCCTGTGGGCTTTTGAAGTCTTCTTTGGAAAAATGTCTCTTCAGGCCCTCTGCCTATTTTTTGTTTTGTATGTGTGTGTGCGTCGGGGGGTGGGTGGTTATAGTAGGTTGTGCACATTCTTTATGAGTTTTGGGTATTAACTCCTATTGGGTGTATAATTTGCAAATATCTTTTCCCATTCAGTAGATTACCTTTTGGTTTTGCTGATGGTTTTCCTTGCCATGCGAAAACAGTTTAGTGTAATCCCATTTGTTTATTTTAATTTGTGTTGCCTTTGCCTGAGGAGACTGGTCCAAAAAAAATATTGCTCAGAATCTTGTCAAAGGATTTACTGCCTGTTATTTTCCAGGATGTTTGTAGTTTTAGGTCTTAATTCAAGGCTTTAAATCCTTTTAAATTATTTTTAAAAGATTTTATTTATTCATTCCTGAGAGACACACACACACAGAGAGAAGCAGAGACATAGGCAGAGGGAGAAGCAGGCTCCATGCAGGGAGACCAACATGAGACTCTAACCTGGGATCCCGGGATCATGCCCTGAGCCAAAGGCAGACGCTCAACCACTGAGCCACCCAGGAGTCCCCCTTTTAAATCATTTTTATGTGTGGTATAAGATAGTGGTCCAGTTTCATTCTTTTTCATGTAGCTGTCCAGTTTTTTTCAACATCAGTTGTTGAAGAGACTGCCTTTTCCCCATTATATATTCTTTCCTCCTTGGCCATAGATGAATTGACCATGTATTTGTGAGTTTCTGTAAGGGTTCTCTATTCTATTGACCTATGTATCTACTTGCATGCTAGTACCATACTGTTTTGATTACTATTACTTCATAGTGTAGTTTGAAATCAGGGTGCATGATGCCTCCAGCTGTATTCTTCTTTTTAAAGATGACTTTGGCTATTCTGGGCTTTTTGTGGTTCCATAGAAATTTTAGGATTCTTTGTTCTAGTTCTATGAAAATAATGCCATTGGTATTTTTTATGGGAATAGCATTAAGTCTGTAGAATGCTTTGGTTAGTGTGGACCTTTTAACAATATTAATTCTTCCCATCTGTGACCATGGTAGTATTCTTTGCCAGGTAGTATCTCAATTCTAAGCTTTTCCCTTTCAGCTCTTTAAATATACCATGCCAGTCTCTTCTGGTCTGCAAATTTCTGCTGAAAACTCAGCTAATGGTCTTGTAGAGTTTCCCTTTTATGTGACTATTCATTTTTCTCTTGTTGTATTTAAGATTCTTTCTTTATCTTTAGCTATGTCATTTTTATTATAATGTGTCATGGTATGGATCTACTTGGGTTTTCTTGTTTGGAACTCTGTACTTCTTGAAGCTGGATGTCTGTTTCCTTCCCCAGGTTAGAGAAATTTCAATGAACATTTCTTCAAATAAGTTTTCTACCCCCTTTCTCTTTTTCTTTTCATCCGGGATCTCTATAACGTGGATATTAATTTTATAAACTCTTTTTTTCTTTTTGCTGTTCTGATTGGACAGTTTTCATTGCCCTGTTTTCCAGATTGCTGACCCATTCTTCTCTGCCGTCTAATCTGCTGTTGATTCTCTGTGGTATATTTTTTTTATTTCAGTTATTGTATTCTTCAACTCTGACAGACTCCATAATATTTTTTAACTCTTTCTTGAAGTTCTCACTGCATCACCCCCATTCTTTGGTGAGTTCAGTGAGCATCTCTATGACCATTACTTTGAACTCTCTATCAGGTAAATTTTTACCTCTGCTTAATTACGGTTTTCTTCTGTAGTTCTATCTTGTCCTTTCATTTAAAACATAGTTCTCTGTCTCATCATTTTGTTTGACTTGTATCTGTTCCTATGAATTAGGTGGAACAACTATCTCCCTATCTTGAAGGAGTCGCCTTGTGTAGGAACCTCCCCAGTGTTGACTTAATGTGCTGGCAGCTTTGACAGACCTGCTGGAGCAAGAGCAGGTATAGGCCAGGGAAGTTCCAAGGTGTACCACACCAGGGCCATCCTGGTAGGACAGCTGAAGTTGATGTAGTCATGGACCAGGGCGTGTTATAACAGAGCCACTTTGGTGGGACATTTGGAGCCAGAACAGGTGTGGGTCAGGGGATTCCTGAAACTGGCCATATCAGTGCCACCTTGCTGGAATGGCTGGAGCTGGAGTGAGCTGATGGCTTAGGGCTCTTTGGGTTGCCCTAGAAGCCTGGCTAGGGTGCCAGGATTCCTGTTATCAAGGTTGAGGGTGAGTACAGGGAATGGAGCTTGCTAGTGCCTCCCCCTCCTGAGAAAGTTTTAGCAGTTCCTCACCTTTTAGTAATCTAAGCTTAGTAAATGTATTTCCTTCACTTATAGTCTAGTCGCCCTTTAAGATACTGTTTTTTTTTTTTTTTCCACTGTATCCCAGGACAGGCAAGCCAGTGAACTGGCCCCTCAGTGATGTACTTTCCTACTAGAGATCATCACACTGGAGATGGGATTCCCATCATTTACATCTTTCTGTCTACCCTACTCTTCTTTTTTTATATATATAAAATTTTATTTATTTATTTATTCATGAGAGACAGAGAGAGACAGAGAGAGAGAGAGGCAGAGACACAGGCAGAGGGAGAAGCAGGCTCCATGCAGGGAGCCCAATGTGGGACTCCATCCCGGTCTCTAGGATCACACCCCGGGCTGATGGCGGCGCTAAACCGCTAAGCCACCGGGGCTGCCCTACCCTACTCTTCTTTATGTTGTCCCCCTATCATTTGTTGTGTAGAAACTCCTCCTAATTGTTCTATGTGTATGTATAGAGTTGGTGTACCCATGGGAAGAGGTGAGTTCAGGGTCTTCCTACATTGCTACCTTGAACATAATTTCTAAATGTTCCATACTATTGAAAGTAAATATTTAGAAATGAGGACTTTATAACATTTCTTCAACTTTAAAATTCATGTGAAAGCTCTGGCATGTTTTTATGTAACTCAGACTGCCTATATTAAGTGATGCTAAGCATAGAGCAAATAGTCTATAAATATTTTCTGATAAGGGAAGCTAAACCCTTCCAAACCATTCAGGCATTTCCACAAAAATAGCCATGCTAGTTGTGTGGTATTCTGTAGGGGAAAATAAAGCAGTTGATTATTATTTTCCACTTCTCAGGGGGCTGGTGAAAGAATGCATATGCTAAAGAGGTTTTGGGCAGTTCTTCCAAATTACAGAAATAGCCAGTTATCAAATTATTTTGCCATTTCAAACACATACGCAAGAATCAGATTAGATCCAAGAGTGTTCTATGATCAAAGTTTACACATTTCATCCTTACATGAAAATCAGGTTATTTTTTCTGAAGTTAAATTAATTATAATAAACCTGAAGGTATCAAAGTCTCCCACAGAGACTATCTGAGCATAATCGCATTAGAGCATAATGTTCTCTTATTTTATCATACATCTATGAGACAGGCATATAAAGCATTGAGAGCCACAGGCTTTTCGTCCAGGACTCACCCCTCCCAAGATTTCCATGCTCTCAGTTGTAATTTACTCAACCACCATGACATCCTAATAAAATAAGAGAAACAGTGTGTCTTGTTCAATTCCCCAGGATTTGGCTTCTGAGGCAATAGGTGAGTTCAGGGATAGAGACACCTCTCTTTTGCTTGCTATCAATTTTATAGATCTGAAGAAGCCTAAGAGGTTTTATGTGCCCTGTTCTTTCTCTCTTGTCTAAAGTCTCCATCAGTGCCAAGAGCATCTCACTGGGAGTTTGAACTTTCCTTTAATCTAATCCATTTAGAAAATGACTCACAATTTATTGAATAAAGTAGAGAAAATTGATACCTTTTCATTAGGCTGACAAAGTCTTTTTCACTGTTGGCATCTGAAATGTGTTTTCTATTTAAATTTTATTTATATCAATCTTCTCTAGTGGGAGCAAGATTAAAATGAAAGATCATACAATCAGTGTACAACTTTCACATTACTGCCAAGATTGTAAGCCCTCGTTTTGCAAAGGAACTTGATGCCAAGAATTTTCTGGGAATAATTTAATATTTGGGATTAGCTGTAAAGTGGAATCAACCAAAAGTGATATTTTAATGTATCAATAACAGTAAAAGTTATTAGTTAACATATGAAAGGAAGAAAATTTACACTACTGACGTTATTTGGTAATGGTAAATCTGTAGCAATTTTAGCAAAATTTTAGCAAAAACTGTATTATAGAATGTAATAATAACCTCACAAAGTACTTTTTCAAATTGGGAGAATACTTGTATATAAATATATTCCTCCAGTGAGCCATTTCTAAACTGTAAGAACACAGAGAGCTAGCACTCAAAAGATATATATGTGCACGTGGCTTAAAAGTTTCTTATAAAGGGTGCCTGAGTTGTGCAGTAGGTTTAACGTCCAACTCTTGATTTCAGCTCAGGTCATGATGTCAGGGTCATGAGATTGAGCCCCACAACAGGCTCCATGCTCAGCATGGAGTCTCCATGAGATACTCTCTCCCTCTCCCTTTGTCACCCCCACCCCCACTTCTCTCTCTCTCTTTCTCTTTCTCTCAAATAAAGGAACAAATCCTTATTTTTCAAAGTGCCTATAAATATCTTTTTAAATCTGATTTTCCCTTTGATTTAAAATATAGAGACATTTTGGAGATTTTCTCTACGCCCACATCCAGGTAACAGTCCCTCCATTCTGTTTCCATAAATGTAAATGGATCAAATAGAAGGGACAACCACCAGGAAGCCAAATTTCAAAGGGACAAACATAAAAGCACATTTAATTCTGAAATAGCAAGATTCTCCATTCTCCATGCTGAGTATGCTAAACTTACAATGTATGTGTGTAGTAAGTACATTCCATTCAGCAAGGACTTCCAAGAAGTATCAATTTACACTAAGGAATGTAATATTCTTTTTGTCCTCATTTTCGTTTTGGCTTAGAGCCTTTGTTCTGTCTGACCTCATGATTCTCTCCTCAGGTGTTACAACCCTCTGGGTTAGATTTCCTTGAGGAGGAATTATTCACAAGGAAATTGAGGTTTTGCTGCTGCTGCTGTTGTTGTTGTTGTTGTTGTTGTTGTTGATGTTTTACTATGTCAGGTCTACTCCACAGATAGTCGCCATGGACTATGAAGACTGACGGTTCACTAGGTTTACTAGCTGGCTAAGAACATGTTTCTGCACCCCCAAAAGACAAACAAAATCCATGCTCTACTAAAATCATTAAGAATTCTAACCAGGGGGATCCCTGGGTGGCGCAGCGGTTTAGGCGCCTGCCTTTGGCCCAGGGCGCGATCCTGGAGACCCGGGGATCGAATCCCACGTCAGGGCTCCCGGTGCATGGAGCCTGCTTCTCCCTCTGCCTGTGTCTCTGCCTCTCTCTCTCTCTCTCTGTGGCTATCATAAATAAATTAAAAAAAAAAATTAAAAAAAAGAATTCTAACCAGGGTTTTTGAAGCTGTGCAGAGAAATGAGTATGTCTGGTGAGAAATAGCATTATTACAGTTTCTTGACAGTTTATATATCACAAATGCTAAACATTTTTTTAACCTTTTGACTCAAAAATACCACTTATTGGAATTTACCCTGAGGAAATAATTAAATACTTACTTTTTGCAAAGGCATATGTGCAAAGGTGTTAATATAAGCATCCTTACTCATAGCAAACGACTAGCAACAAAAAAGACAAATTTCCAATCATTAGGGGGCTGGTTAAATAAGATGTACCCTAAAAAGGCATATTGTTTATACCTTAATATAATAATGCATTTCTTATATTTATAGACATGGAAAAATATTTATGATTCCATGGTTAGATTTTAAAGAAGAGTAACAGACGAATATGTGTGGAATGATCTTACTTTTAGAAAAAAAAATTGTATATGTTGGTGTATACATTTTTTCAACTGTTTAAAAAAATGTATATTGATGACCTGACAGCACCATTCCTTCCACTTGGGAATATAAATCCAATCTTTATGGAACTTATAGTCTAATGGGAGGAAAGGACAAACATCCAGAAAACTACAAATGTGCGAATTCAGGGAATAACACATACTATAAGGAAAATAAAGCAGGCTATAAAAAGGAAAGTGTTAGGGTCAGGTGGGCGTGGATTATTTTAGATAAATTATCAAGAGAGGCCACTCTAAGACAAAACAGAACAAAACAGGTGAATTGAGGCTCAGTCGATGTCAATTCTGGGCAAACATGCCCTGGACAGAGAGTGAGCCAAATCGGAAAAAAGACTTGTAAGTTTGCAGAAGAGTTAGAAAGGTAGAGAGATTGATCCAAAATGGAAGGTGGAGGTGGGGCTGATAGAAAAACATGGATGGAGAAATGGGAAGAGCCAAGTGATAAGAACCATTGAAGGCTATAGTAAGGAGTACAGAATTTATTCTGTGTGCTGGAACCATTGGAGAGTTTTAAGCAAAGGAATGATATGAAATTACTTACATTTTGAAAGATCACTCTGGACCCTGTGTTAAGAATAATCAGAGATAAAGTCTGGAAAACACATAACCAAATGTAGCAGCTTATTTCTTCTTAATGTCATTATTTTTTTTAAGATTTTCTCTCTGTGACTATCATAAATAAATAAAAATTAAAAAAAAAAAAAAGAAAAAAAAAGATTTTATTTATTTATTTGAGAGAGTGAGTGGGAGAGAGAGAGAAAGAGAGTATGAACTGAAGGAGAGGCAGAGGAAGAGAGAGAGAAGCAGGCTCCCCTGAACAGGGAGCCCGATGTGGGGCTTGATCCCAGAATTTGGGGATCATGACCCGGAGTTGAAGGCAGACACTTAACTGACTGAGCCGCCCAGATGCCCCCTGCTTAATGTCACTGTGTTTACTTTCCTTTTGCTAATTACCTGTATGCTTTGAATTTTAGAGAAGAATATATATTACTTTTAAAATAAAAAACAAATGTTTCTATGGATGGCAAAAATAACATCATAAGGCATGTGTTTGGACAAAATTACAAATCACACTCTACCATAAACTTCAGGGTTGCTCTTAGGTGTTTTATTTTTTTTTTAAGATTATTTTATTATTTATTCATGAGAGACACAGAGAGAAAGAGAGAGAGGCAGAGACACAGGCAGAGGGAAAAGCAGGCCCCATGTAGGGAGCCTGAAACGGGACTCGATCCCGGGTCTCCAGGATCACACCCTGGTCTGAAGGCAGGTGCTAAACTGCTGAGCCTGCCCAACTCTTAAGTGTTTTAAACATAGAATGTTAAAATGAAAATATGGAATGTTCAGTAGAAAATTATTTAATAACCATTATTTTTTGTGTTTCTTCCTAAACATATATTTAAAATTACATACGCAAATGAAAAACTATAGCTGAATTTAATTCTAAAATAAAAGCACTGATTTAGTGAAAGCAAGACTAACATGCAGTGTTTATAAATGGGCACAGGGACAGAGTTATCATGGACTGAGAGTACAGGATAAGCCAGGGACTCCAGCTTTGGTGTAGAACACACAAAGAGGAATATTAGTATTGGCAGGAATAGGGAGCACTCCCTTGAGTTGACAAAAAGTCTGAATATTCCCTGTCACCAGAGCAGACAGCTTTTTTCAAAGCAGTAGACACTGTAACCCTGCATTCTGATAAGAAAGCTTGGAACAGCCTATGACAAGCAAAAGATTTGTTTTGTGTTTTAACTTAAAGCTCATGTGAAGTTAGACTCTACCGCATAATATGTATACTTATTTGCTTTACTATGAAAACAATTTTGTTGGTTAAGTAGTTATTAAATTACCTCAGCTATGAAGACTTTTTTAGTTTTTGAGTGTAGGTGACTCACAATGTTGCATTAGTTCTAAGTGTACAACATAGTGATTCAACTTGTACATACTTTATGCTATACTCACCACAAGTGTGGCTGCCACCTGTCCTCATACACTGCTATTACAATATCATTGACTGTATTCCCTATGTGTCTTTTATTCCCATAACATTCATTCCATAACTGGAAGCCTGTGTCTCCCACACTTCGCTTCACCCATTTTTGCCCATCTCCCACCTCTTTTCTCTTTGGCAACCATCAGTTTGTTTTCTGTATTTATAGGTCTGCTTTTGCCTTCTTTGTTCTTTTTTTTTTATTCATTTGTTTTGTTTTTTAGATGCCACATATGAGTGGAATCAAGTGGTATTTGTGTTTCATAGTCTGGTTTATTTCACTTAGCTGAATACCCTCTAGGTCCATCCATGTTGTTGCAAATGTCAAGATCTTACTCTTTTGTGGCTGTATTATAATTATATCCTGTATTTGTGTGTGTGTGTGTGTGTGTGTGTGTGTGTGTGTGTGTGTATATACCACATCTTTTTTTTAAAGATTTTATTCATTTATTCATGAGAGACACGGAGAGAGAGGCAGAGACATAGGCAGAGGGAGAAGCAGGCTTACTGCTGGGAGCCCAATACGGGACTCAATCCCAGGATCCCTGGATCACAAACTGAACCAAAGGCAGATGCTCAAACACTGAGCCACCCAGGTGCCCCCATACCACATATTCTTTATTTATTCATCTATTGATGGACACTTGAGTTGCCCCTATATCTTGGCCATTGTAAATAATGATGCCACCAACAAAATGAAAAGGCAACCTATTAAATGAGAGAAGATATTTGCAAATGATATATCTCATAAAGGGTTAATATCCAAGATGTATTAAAAATGTATACAACTCAACATCAAAAAAAATCTAATTAAAAAATGTGCAGAGCAGTGAGGGTGACAGAACATGAGAAACACCTAACTCTGGGAAACGAACAAGGGATAGTGGAAAGGGAGGTGGGCAGGGGGTTGGGGTGACTAGGTGACAAGCACTGAGGGGGGCACTTGACGGGATGAGCACTGGGTGATATGCTATATGTTGGCAAATTGAACTCCAATTTAAAAAAAGCTCAAAAAATAAAAAAATAAATTTAAAATATGTGCAGAGGATCTAAATAGACATTTTTCCAAAAAAGATATAACTATGGCCAACAGACACATGAAAAGATCCTCAACATCACTCATTATCAAGGAAATGCAAATCAAAACCAAAATAAGATATCACCTCATACCTGTCAGAATGGTTTAAACACAACACACACACACACACACACACACTCAAGAAATAACAAGTGTTGATGAGAATGTGGAGAAAAACAAACCATCATGCGTTATTGGTGGGAATATAAATTGGTACAGCCGCTGTGGCAAATATAGAGGTTCCTCAAAAAATTAAAAATAGAAATACCATATGTTCCAATAATTCTACTATTGGGTATCTTCCCCCCCCCAAAAAAATGAAAACATTAATTTGAAAAGGTATAAGTGGGGATCCCTGGGTGGCTCAGTGGTTTAGCACCTGCCTTTGGCGTGATCCTGCAGTCCCAGGATCGAGTCCCGCATTGGGCTCCCTGCATAGAGCCTGCTTCTCCCTTTGCCTATGTCTCTGCCCCCCCCCCCCTCTGTGTGTGTCTCTCATGAATAAATAAAAATAAAATCTTAAAAAAAAAAGGTATAAGCACTCCTATGTTTAATGAGGGCTCTTCTTGCTGCCATCACCCTGACAATCCAAATCAGATCCACTCATTTGTTTCCCTAGTATCTGGCTCATAATTTATCTGTATATATTATCACATCATTACACTTAGTGTACACCTCCCACAATAGACTATAAGCCACTTCATGGTAGAAACCATGTCTGTTTTATATTTATTTAGGTCATTAACAGCAGTTAATGAATATCTTTGAATAAATAAAAGATAACTTTTGTCTTCAAATACCTTCAAGGGAGATAAATTCCCCCAGTTTGAAAGCACTGGAATAGAATTTGTAGAAGGAAAGCAATACTAAGCAATCACATCATTAGTTTCACTTTTGTCTCTGAGATATATTGTAGGTTCTACAAATAAATACAGTCTAGTTAGCAAAAACTGAATATATGCATCCCACAATTAGTATAAACTTCCATTAACGATAGGCATTAACTCTCTATGAAAGTAATTGGTTGGATGCATACATAGCTGGCTAGAGGACACATGGACAAAGAAGAGAATAATTGCCACGCGTTGAGTATAAAATTTATTATGTATTACACTAAGATGTTGAGCTCATCTGAAATTTAGTATAACCAGTTGTGATTTTTATTGACTGCCTTTATAACTCAAGAATCTGAAACTTGACATAAACAACTTTCTGAAGCCATTCTACCAGTGAGTGGTAGACTTAAAGATTCAAACCCAGGTCCCTCTATCCCATATCAAAGAGCTTAGAGTCATAACCATTACTTAATGCCTCTATACACTGGACCCTATCCTTAAATGATAGTTCACAGGAAAGATGGAATTTGGAATGACTGCAGGCCACAGTATTCTATGCCTTTAAGTTTCTGTTTACTTTGATAAAGACAATAACACAGAGGGAGTCATGGCAGGTCTTTTGAAGGAAAGCATTGTAACAACTGTTCCAACAACCTGTGCATAAAGGAAGGCAGGAGCTGTCCCAGCTATGTCCCCAATTCTCCTGGAGTTCCAGCCATTGCCTAAACTGCATGACAGTTTGCACAAAAATGAGCCTGGAAATTTGTCTTGATTGATGTACTCATAACCTACTTCTGGGAACATGAATGAAATCATATGTCCCACCATTTAATTTATGCTTAAACTCTCATAAGTCATAGAAACAAGCTGAGACTTTGGCATAATATTGAAGAACAATGGTTCACTCTCTCACTTTGTGAAGAATTGCCTTTTCTGTTTTGGAGTGATTTTATTCTTTGGAGTAATAAAAGTGATGATGCCAATGATAATAATAGCTAATATTCATTGAACATTTATTGAATGCCAGACACTCTGCTAAGTGCTCTGAATGCACTTTCTCATGAAATCCTCCCAATCCTTTGATATAAACACTATTCTTTTTTTCTTTTTCTCTGTTTTTTTTTCCTATTCATTCATTCATAAACTATAAACCTGTCTTGAGTTAGTCTGTGCCATTTGAGGATAAATGCAGCAGGATCCCTGCCCTCCAGGAGCACACTGCCTGGTGAATAGGCAGTCTTATGAGCTAATAATTTGAGTCCAGTGTGGTTAGGGTTACAGTTGATGTAGTTGAGTTATTGACCATATGGTTTCCTCAGTTGTTCCTAACATCACTTTCAGCTCTGCCCTTCTTCACAATTCTGGAGTAGGCATCCAAAATCAAGACCTATCCCTTCTGTGTGAATGTAGCTGTGCTTATGTGGCATTTCAGCTGTTTGTTTCTTCTTTCTTCCGTCTTGTACATCCCTGCCAAATCCATCTTCCCCAACCACCTTGTTAATCACATCTTCCCTTTGCACACAGAATCTAGAATATTCAGTGCCTTATCATTCCTTTAAGGGGAGAAGAAAAAAAGCCTGAGCTTCATGCTTTCAAGAACTTCCACAATCTTATCAAGATTTCCTCTTCCCACTCTCCAGTGGGAGCCTGCTCTTCCAGCACAATAATGTACTACCAAGGAAGCACTTTGTTTATTTATACCCCCTTACCATAATGTATGCCAAAATGCCAAAATAGTGCTGATATTAAGAAAGTCTGAGCTACATTAGGGCAGGGACTGTGTCATGTTCATTATTTTATCCATCTTACTAAATCAGGTAGTCCTTTGACTACAGAAAGTGCTCAAAGAACGTTTACTGAGTTGAAACCCAAATATTATCCATTGAAATGATAAACAAGGACTGCACTTCTTCAACAAGATAATTTGTATTTGCTGTATTTATTAAGCCCCTTGCTTAGCAGTACCTAAGTTCTGTTTACATGGAAAAATGCCTCAATAATAACAACAACTAATAGGACTTCTGGTCTATTTAAGGTTTATCATTGAAAGATGGGTTGATTCTCCTTTGACAGTCTCCCTTTTGCTCTGTAGCAACATGACCTGGTATAAGGGTGAAATCAAAACTCATGATTAAAGTAGTTTTAGTGATTTTAAGAACCTCTCAAAGAACGGTGAACATTCTTGAAGAAGTTGAAGATCAGATATTTTCCTGAATATGGCACATTCATAGAGAGAATTCTCTGCCTATGTCTCTGTCTCTGTCTCTCTCTGTCTCTCATGAATAAATAAAAATAAAATCTTTAAAAAAAGGTATAAGCACACCTATGTTTAATGAGGGCTCTTCCTGCTGCCATCACCCTGACAATCCAAATCAGATCCACTGATCTGAACCCCAGGGTTAAAAGGGAGACTCTTTCATAATCACCACATATAAGAAAGAGTTAGGTTTTACAGCTGATATTTAATTAACTCAGTTATTCTAGGGGATAAAAAGTTGTCATAGAATTTAGGCATCTACCTCACAAGTTTCTTGTGGCTTCAAAAATTGTTCACTACTGGGGTTTTCTACTAAAATGTTAGAAGTAGTAAAATCAAGCAATATCTATATAGCCCTTCAGTCTAGGAAGAAACAAGCGTCATGTTAACTGGCTCTTACCCACAATATTTTTTTAAGTTAACTTAATTTTGTAAGAAACTGGATGCTTTGTGTTTTCAAGTGTTTTGTGTTTACATGAAATTTATTTTCAACAATAATACATGAGAGAGAATTGATTCATTCACTCAGCAGTCAGTAAATGCTTTTTGAGAGTTCTGTGAATCCTGAACACAAAACTAGAATGAGTTAGGACTATTATGATGCAAACCAAGGATTCTATCATGAAGCAGGTCTGTATTTTAGTGTTAATATCCCTATGCTTCCTACCTAGGTAAGCTTGGCAAAGTGATTTAACCCCTCTGGCCTTCGGTATTTTCATCCATATAATTGGTTTAAAGTAATACCCACCTTTAGGATTGCTATGAAGATTAAGATAATACTTTTAAAGTTTCTGTCTAACACAGACACAGAGGAGGCCATCAAAAGCTTCCATTATCATTTTTATTACTACACTGACCATTATAATTCAAGATATTTAGAATTATGTGTGTTTACATTTTTCTTATTATAAGTATCTCTGTAAGAAAAATTATAAAAGCAGTTAAGTAGCATTCATATTAGCTCACTGTATTAAATCTAATTAATCATTCCTCCTGCAATAATCTGAAGGTTTTAGGTAGCTTCCTCTAATGGGAGAAGAGGGAGCAATTTATAAATCCTCTCTGTGATTTTCTTAAAGTTATTGCAGGAAATATGAGTATATGAAAAAATTAGGAAACAAGACTGTAGCTTGACCTAGGACATGAAGTGTTATATATTAAAATAACCCATGTAATGCATAAATCAGAAGCAAAATCAGTCTAATAGCATCTTTAGAAAAGCAACACCAGAAGAATGTACTAGATTCTAATAAATCAGAGGGTAATATCGAAGCATCAAACTCTGTTTAGAAGAAGCAAGTGAAATATGAATTTTTAGAGATTACAGGCCAGTCTGGGGGACTTTTCTATTCTTAGAAAGCCTTTTGTTTTTCCTTGTGAGCCAGTGGACTTTTACTACCTGGAATTAAAGGTGATCTGTGGGTTTTGAGATGCCTTCTTTTTCGTATTGTCTACATTCTCATTTAGAAGATATGAACGCCTAAGAGAAAGAGAAACTGCTTTGTTACCTCGCAACAAAGTAGGTCAGCTCTGAGAGGGCAGAGAGCAGCCTAAAGAAGAAGGAACAGGGTCCTTCCGAAGGAAGTAAAGATGCTAAAGCTGACCTTACTGGCAGTTGTTCATTATTTGTGTGCTTCTGGGAAAAAAAAAAGTCACAAACGCTAAATGGAAGACTTTTGGGAAAGGCAGTTTCCCCTCAGAGCTAAGATCAGAGGGTTTCCATTTGTGGTGTCGATTCAGGGCAGCAATAGTGAGATATTAGGAGGGATTTTAGGGGACAAGTGTGGGAAATGCCACCAGCCTTTTGCTGACTGAGTACTAGCCGAAAGGAAGCTTCAGATTGTAGGCTCTCAATAAACGCTGCCAAGTCCTGACTTTTATCTCATGTTACCGGAAACCTTGCAATTTATTTTTGTTCCCTTTTGACACTACATGTGTCTTTGCTGCCAAAATACACGCGTCTCTTATTTACTGTTGTCACTTGTTAATTCACACAAATGAGGTCTCTTTTACCTGTGAATGGAATCTTGCCCTATTCCACATCCTTGTACAGAGCCCTGCCACTGAAAGGGAAGACATTCTTGGGGCACCTGGGTGGCTCAGTCAGTTAAGCGTCAGACTTTTGGTTTAGGCTCAGATCATGGTCTCATAGGTTATGAGATCAAGCTCCGCATCAGGTTCCACGCTCAGCAGGGTCTGCTTGAGATTCTCTCCCACTGTCCCTCCCCCCATTTGCACTTGCTCTAGCTCTCTCTCTCTCTCTCTCAAATAAATAAATAAATCCTAAAAAGAAAAAAAAAACACTCTTAGCTCTCATAGTCATTTTGTACCCTACAGAGGATTTGCGTCTTCTGTTACTACTCCCTGTTTTGCCAAAATATCACATTATCTTGCATACGGATAGGCTATTTACAAGATTTTACTTCCTATACTTGTGTGCTATATTCCAATGAAGATACATTTTATGTCGTTCAGTCTGGTCCACACATAAGGTATGAATCAAACAGAGGCAAAATTACCCTTGAAAAATTCCTTAAATTGGCTGAATAATAGAGTAGACATGATTTTACATATAAAATCAAATCTTTGCGATTCATACACTGGATTCCAAAGGAGGGAAAGTCCAAAGTAAGGGTAGTATAGAAAGAGGAAATCTTGAATGCAGGCAGATGGCTGGATGTTTAAACCATTCTGCTTTTAAGTTAGTAAGCTAATCCTTTTATGAAATGCCTAATTCCTGATGAGTGGAGAATTTCAATGTGCTCCTGCTTCATTGGTGGGGGGCAGTATTAATCCATTTCATTTTAATATGAATCTTCTCTGATGTTAACAGATATCATCTGACCTCTTTGTCATTGTGAAGAGGAAGCATTATGATGGGAATTCTTCTTTGGGAGGTGAAGAGCTGGTAATTATCAATAGAACTAAGGTTCCAGTCCAGTATGAAAATAGCCAATTGAAAAGTGCTGTAAAGAAACACTGGTAGACATTTTGAGAATTTTGGATGGCAGAAATAATTCTTCACTCATTAAGGAATTAAAGAATATGTGGAGCTTCTTGATTTGTGCAGAAAGTGCGTCCAGTCATTTTGTTTATAAAATCTTAATATCAAAACAAAACCCAAAACAAATGTGTGCTATAAACACATCCACTAAATTCACTGCCAGCTTCCTATTGTGCTCATCTTTGATATTACCCTGAAAAGTAGGGCTTTTTTTTTTTATCAGAGGCTTAACTTTCAAAAGTTTCACCCACATCATATAAACATCATATAAACATCAAAAGGAAACCCAACCCATATCACATACCTTTGATTGTAAACAGATACTTTTATTTATTATTACTCATGGTTTTTATTTTACAGGTTTTGTTTATACATTCAGTCACTTTGGTTTTCTTCTCAAAGCACTATAGTGGGGGATAAACCCTAATGCTGGGTACATAAACTGGTTTGTCTGAAGGAATAGCTCTGTCATTCTGAAAAGCAGTTAACACTTTTGTCTCCTTCACTGAAAAGAAATAGTACAGGTCATGGGTTTGTGAAAACTAACACAAAAGTTCCCCCAAAAAGTATGTCTCCCCACTCCATATGTTTTCATCCTTTATCATATGAGGAGATTTTTGACAAAATGTTACTTGATCAAAACAGTCTGCATAAAATTTTATTTGTGATGTAAAACTGGTACATGAAAATATTACTCTTCTTCATAGAGAATTCTTAGCCAGTCATAGAAAGTTAAAGAGAAGCTAGCGGGCTTCGGAGAAAATTGACACTTCGGGAGGGTCACAGCCCCCATGCCCAAGTTGCTTGGATGAATGCAAACAAATTTGTTTCCTGTTTTCATGCAGCTTCCATAGTGATTGGTAAATGGTGGTGTGAGATGGAGCCTTGTCTAGAAGGAGAAGAATGTAAGACACTACCCGATAATTCCGGATGGATGTGCGCTACGGGCAATAAAATTAAGACCACAAGAGTAAGTTTATTACTTTCAAATGTCTCATGCACGTGACCAACTGTACTGTTTGCCTTTGTGTTCTACAAACAGCCCCCAGAGAAACTTTGAACAGGAGATAAGAAAGCCTTTTTCCTGACAGAAAACATTCTTAACCACTCATATCCATGTCCATCCATCAACAAGAAGTTAGAGATTGAACTTGACTTTTCCATACTGGCCAGTTCATCGTTTCTGTGACTGGCTCATAAATAAAGCTAGGTTGCCATGGCCAAAGGGAAGAGGAACAGTAATTATTCAAATAATTCCAGCCAACAACAATGGCTTTCAAAATAGATTATAAAATAAGGGTCTTGCCTAATTCATCCACATGGTTTTCTGAAAAGGACTGTATTTAATACAAATAATTTAAAGAATTATTTGATGATCTTTTAAAGAAGTGAAAGGTTTTGGTGATGTGGATTGTCGTTCCTTGGTTTCTGTGGTAAAATAATGAGTTATCTTCAAAATATATAACAACCTGCATATTGAGGCCATCCAACCCATCAGAATTGATGTTGAAATACTGCAACAGGTTGGAGAGGACTGGCTAGGCCACCATTGACCTAGTAGATACTAAACAATAGGAAAGTGTAGAAGTTCTAAAGGGGGCATGGTGGAAGGGTTGCTCAGAGCACTCAAGACAGTATTTATTCAAATATACTATAAAACTATGTCAATATTTGAACAACTAGTATGGTTACACATATGTATATCATGCAACTGTGAGCCCTATTATGCATGTTTGTATTTTAGTGCATTGACTGTTGTTGAAAGCTAGCTCGACCAGTTATAAATTCCAACATGTTGAACTTGTAGCCTTCCACAAGGGTGACTCAAATTTAAAAGAGCATCTCTGATTCCCACCCCTGTATGAGTCTTAAGATGATCTTTCTTCTCAGCATTATCTTCTTTAGTAATAAAATTGGTACTTGCAGCCTTGTGATGCAGAAAACATGATACCTTATAAAAACATATTTCATATATAAATAAGTGGAGACTCTTTGTATATCAAATTTAGTTGCCCACATTGACCACAATAAGGTCAATTGACCTTATTGACCACAATAAGTGGTAAATGGCTCTACCTCCTTGGCTCAAGGCCAGGAGAGGTTCCTCAACATCTTAGCTTGTTAACATGAATTTTCATGCACCTGAGATGCTCAGCATGATTGTCATATTTCAATTCAAAGAAACACCCTCAGAAGATATTATTCAATAATGAACCCAGCTCATGCCATTTACCTCCAGAAACCATCGTCATTAACTGATGGTGAGTGGATTTCATGTTTCCCTTTGCTTATATTTTGTCTGAAATTAATTTTAACAAGCAATACTGAAGATGCCCTCACAAGTCAGTTTTAAGCTACTCTGAATCATAGGCTAGTATGATTGAAATTCAATCACCCTTATTTCAAGCAGGTTGCTGATATACTTTCTGCCAAATCTCCATTTCCTCTTCCAAATGATAACTGATCTCCCTTATTGAATGTAAGTCCTGCTCTTATGGTTCCTCCAGACCTGAAACTCAGTAAAGAACAATAACACAAGTCAAATTATTTCAGGATTTGAATATCTGAAATTCCAAGGGTACCAACTGGGAAACTCTTTGGAAGACAGAATGTAAATAAACAAAACACAGAAAATGTTAATGCTATTTTTTATGACTGTGTAACTTCCTTTGATTTGGTCTCTATAGAGTATATTTTAAAACATGTTGTAAATACTTCCTAGACATTTTCTGTCCTCGCGGAAGTACAGCACAGATCTGATCACAGTAATAGAGGTTGGAACACACTGAGTTTGCTACTGTCCTGGGTGGGCTGAATTCAACAAGACAGTTGAGTATACAAGAGAAATAAATCGCCCATGCGGTTGGTTTGAAAGCAGAGGATGTACCTGTTCTGATGTGTGTATCCATTTCAAGGGCGGAAATAAGAGATTGCTCTACAGCTATGTGAGCAACACATCACTCAACTAATAAATCTCAACTCTGTCTTTAGAGAAGAAAAAAGGAAACACTAAAAAAGCTGCACGTTTTACACCTTGAGAAGACTCAGACACTACTACTGACTTACATTTTCTCCTCACTTTCTTACAAAGAAATTCACAGTGAAACACACACTTAAGTGAGAGCTAAGTCCCACTGATACATACAGGAGCTTCCATTCTGTATAAATGGCATGCTAATATCAATCCTTATGTAATATCCTCCAAAATAGGTTTTATATTAATTTTTCTAGTATGCTCTATGTGTTTTTCCCTATCAGAGTATAAATACGTCTACATACTTCAAATATTGCCTCTGGCAGTTTAACTTTTAACACAGTTTAATAGACAGATGTACTTTAATTTTGAGTTATAGGTTTTCATTGTTCTGTTCTTATCTAGGAGGTAATCCTTAAGGTAAAAAGTTCGAGTTCTTAAGGAAAAGGAAAAATAAAGAAAATCATCTCTTTGGTTTTCATGTATAAGACTGATTTATGAAGAGTGCTCTCAGAAAAAAAAAAACAACAACATAAAAGAAAAAAAATACTTAGATTGTTAGTGACAACTGAGAGTTTCCTTCATCCTGCTAATTTTTTAAAGTGACTCTAATATGAAGAGATTTTCAAAATAGTCTTGAGGTATCATTTTTCCTTATATAGGTTTTTTTCCCCAAAACCTTGCTATTATGCATTACTTCCTAAATAATCATCCCGAGTCAAAATTCTCAGCAGTCTGTGAAATGTAGATAAACAAAAGATATTTCAAAGTGTGATCTAATTCAAAGTTTCATGATGCTCATTTTTTAAGAAGGGTAGAGAATAGAAATTCATTGCTTCATTTAAAGGACCAGACACCACAGAATGGGAACGAGTCAGGGTAACAGGCCAGTCTGAAAGAAAACCTTGGGAAAATTAGATCTAGGTGACAATATGACCTACAGAAGGAAGGAGAAAAGATAAGTAGAATCAGGCACAGGCTTCCCTTTCAGAAGATTAGAGAAAATAAATCTTAGGAAAAGAGAAAGCTTCCTGTATGTCATTTTACAGAGAAAAAAATAGTCACCCTTGAGAAATTTTCCAAACCCAGCATGGGGAACAAGAAAGCTGGTGATAGAAATCCTCCTGGGAGAAGCCTGGCACATTTGGGTGAAGTCTCATGGCTAAACTTTAACCCTATTCCTGCTTGACCATTGCTTCAGTTATTCCATTAAACTACTGTCTTGGCAGTCTGTGGCAAGACTCACCAATCCAGATTTCGACAGGAAAACTTTTCCTATGGTTTTAGAAACCTATTGGTTTATTTCTTTTCTTTAAACTTATTTATCCAAAATATAAGTTTGGAAGTTGGGGATGGTATTGGGAAATTGGCTCTGTAGACTCTGGATTTGCCAATCTCCATAATCAGGTAAGCTAACTCCCTATAGTAAATATTACACTTAATATATACGAAATACTAATGTATAATATGGCATAATATGTATTTGAAAAAAAGAAAGTTGGGGACACTATATCCAAAGCATTTGGGAATACTCTTTGTATTCAGGAATGATGCCTTAATTTAGAAAGACAGACCTCTCCCTGGAGAAAATACGTGTTTGACAGTACTGTAATAATTCACATGTAAAAAGTGAACATTCATTGTTTGGGAACATAATGAGGAAGGGAATAAAGTGAGGAGAAAACCAAAGTCAATTGGAAGGAAAAATCAGCAGGTTAAAATAGTAGAACGTTATCTGGTATAATACCTGGGGACATATGAAGCAACTTTGGATCTCCTTCAACTCAATATGTTAGTGTCTTTTGGACTAACGAGAAAATGAACAGTTAGATTTATACAACATAGAGTCAAGTTCCCTTCCCTAAAAGGGCAAATTAGCAAGCTTTAGACTGCACACCTAACTAAAATGGCTATCTTGTCAAGTTGATATTTCATGCAAATCCACTATGGTCATTTGTCCACACCCTCTGGGGCCCATCCTCCTAATGGTGACTCTGAACTTGCATATCTCCATCCATCTCATGGATGATGACTGATTCTCATCAGTCAATGTTTTTTATATTGTGAGGGGTAAAGTACTAGCTTTGACATATCCCAACTTTATCACTCAGCATTCCACCAGGTCTGAAGTGTTACAAAAGCCTTTACAATCCTGATTTCCAGACTACTTTGCATGAACTACCTTTTAGAGAGAAGAGTAGGAAGATGGAGCCAGGTTAGTGGGTGCAGGGGAGATGGATTTGGAAGTTGCAGGAGGAAAATAAATCAATTTATGCTGTCACAATTGCCCTTGGGTTAGAGTGAACTCATTCATTTCTTTAACCCATAAATATATTTAAGCCTCTTCCATTTAAAGTTAGGGTATTAAAGTTTGGTGGATGTGATAGTAAACAGGACTGAACTCCTGTTCTTCCATGAAGGATAGGGCCTAAGGTTGGGGATGTGAAGGGGTGAGAATGGCAAGTCAATAGAGACGAAAGAAAGGCAGTTACAATTCAGTTTTGTGAATGTCACTTTCCCCTCCTTTTGGTGAGAAGACAATGGAAACAGGAGGTGACAAACACTACTGGAATGTAGAAAACCAAAGTTTGGAAGAATCTGTTAATTTATATGGAGATGATAAAAAAAATAAATGTGTGAAGATTTCTCACACATGCTGCCCCTGGCACAACCAACTTTTGAAATCAAACTTTTACTACTGTTCCTACCCAACCTTGAAAACTTTTCATGGACTCCACCCCTGGACTCAGGACACTCAATTCCTGAGACTATATATGATGAAGAAAAATACCTAAGTCCTAGAACTCTAAAGTAGAACCTTCAACTCTATTACAATCATCATTTCTGCCCCAAACCGGTGACTCTCCTTTTTAACATTAGAGTCTTTGGGACCATATTCAAATATATTAAATGGCATCAATAATGGTGGGAGCATGCTCTTGGTTGCCCTTGAGTACTGTGTCATTGAGAGGAAGAGTTCCTCACCCAGAAAAGGTCTCCTATGTTCCTAAGAAAATGAGTTCTAACCTTGGCAGTGACTTTACCTTATGCCACCCCTCTACATGTTACAGCAGGCCAACTTGACAAGGTCACAGAATGACCCACCCAGTTCAAATTCAAATCAAACAGACACAGGACTAACTACATAATCTAAAGAGCCCAGTGCAAAAAATGAAAACAGAGGCCTCTTGTTCAAAAATCAGTAATAATTTCAAGACTGCAATAGCGGGTTATTAAGTGAAGTGTAGGGCCCTTCTCAGCACAGGGCTCTGTGTAACTGCATAGGTCACATACCCATGAAGCCAGCCATGGTTATTCGTTGCTCCAAGAGTCTATCTCCTCAGCTGTGGCAAAATAAATGTAAGGAATTGATAAAAATATGATGGCCTGTCAGTGTGCCCTTTGATCATCATTTGAGAACTACGGCTCTAGACTAACATTTTTGGCTAAAGATCACTTGAAAGAAGCAACATACTAAAAATTCAAGATGTCTTCGTTTTCTGCCTATTCACCTTTCTTTGTGCCTTCATTTTGTTCTTTCTCCCTGAAATTTCTTTCTTTCTTTGGTTTCAGATTCACCCAAGAACCTAATGGAGCATTTGTTATAGTAGCAAAGGAAAACCACCTCTGCGGAAAATACATTTTAAGAATTTAAAACATCTTACACATTACAAGCCAAATGGATTTCTTATTTGCACTTTGACTGGTTACCAGATAATCACAGTGCTTTTACTGTGTGTCACGAAGTACCCGATAGTGAGAAGACCTGTGCTTTTGGCAACACCATGGAAAGTGGATTTAAAAAATAGGGTTTTCTCAACGAAAATTTTTGGGATTATGAAGAATGATCAACTATCTTCTAATTTGGATCTATAGTTACTTTGTACCATTTTAAATATATGTATATATATAATATTTTGAAATATTATATATTCTCTTCAAGAAATGAACAATACCACAGTTTGAGGCGGCTGGTGTACCTCTTTGAGTTTGGATGTTTTGTTTTGTTTTGTCGCGATTTCCTTTTTTTATTGGCAAGGAAGAAGACATGTGCCCTTTTGAAATTTCAACATGGCACTCACACTGGAAGGTCAGCTACAGGTGGACTCCTGGAATCTGAGGCATCATAACAATACTGAATCAAGAGCTTCCTTCTGTTACTACTAGATGGCCCAAGGAAGAACATCGTCCTGTTTTATTGCTTTCTACCCTGTGCAATATTAGCATGCAAGCCTGGCTTACATAACCATACTTTATATTCAATTGATATATAATAACCATTCTAACCTCTTCCAGGAAAGTATTTTTAGAACTACTAGCTTTTCCACAGATAAGACAATGAGGATTCTTGAGGGAGCTACTCCACCATGCTATTAAGACTCTGGCAAAATTATGGTATAATATGGATCCCTGTATTAATAAGTTCTGTAAATACAATGTCTTAAGGCTTTGTATAGCTGTCCTAGACTGCAGAAATGTCCTCTGATTAAATCCAAAGTCTGGCATCATTAAGTACATAGTGCTGTAGCAACAAGTCTTATCATGGCACCTCTTTCTATGTTTGATTTGCTTTTTCCAAGAGTATTCAGATCTCTTCTGGTGAGACAGGAAGACCATTAAAGCAGTTAGGTTTCAGAATGATCTATGTGACCAAATGCTAGACAGCCCTATTAAAGTGGTAAACAACTTCTTTCTAAACCTACTTGTCCTATTTATTTGCCATTTATTTTTTGAGTTAGTTTTATCCAAATCCAGAGAACACTTAGAGATTTGTAGTCAGCCAGAATTTTTTCCATGAGGTCTTTGCTGCCATCACAACCAATATTTCTAATCATAGTATTTTGAAAATCAGAGATTCATTTCTATAACTCCTGTGTTCTTAGCCTTCAAGATGAAATGTCAAATCCCATTATTGGGCTTCTGTACTGGTCATTTGGATGATACACATGGGGCTCACTTCCCCCCCCAAAAAAGAGATTTTTATCCATCTTCTCTTTTTAAAATTTATTCTGATGATGATTATAGAAAGGAAGTATCTCTTTATTATCTACCTGGGGTAGTATAATAGTACTATAAATTCCTGTTACCTAACCTGTCATATTGCAAGTATATCTATTTTTTCTCCAAAGCTTTCTCTCTGGAATATATGTTGTTAGGGCCTCTTATTAGATCACCAGCACAATTGGTCCCCTAGTGTGGATTTTTAAAGTTAAACCTCAGGTAAAATCCAGAGGTTCCTTCATGTCTACCAACATAGCTCGAAGTCTGATTGAATATGTAAATAGTCTAATCAGATAGATTGATTCTGTACCTTGAACGCCTATAAAAGCATCCAGAAACGGACATGGAATCCTAATTGCAAAATCTAGGCTTTCCAAATACTTTCACAAATATTTGCCAGTAGATAACCATAAAATTCATACAAACAAATCAGAATCTCTTGAATTTATGGTCCATATTCATGTACTAAGTAATATATTAGCAATTGACTTTCACCTGTAAACTTCAGAGTAAAACCTGAGGTCATAAATGCAAAGAATTATCTGGAACACTACTTCCCAAAACGGGGAGGAAAAAAAAAAAAACCTCCGTAATCAAATATATCGAGGAAAAGATTTTAAATAAAATAAAAAAGAAGTATTTACTGAGAAAATTTTCAGAGCCTTTAATACACCAAAAGTGATGTATGTCTTCAAGAAAGACTAAAGCATGGGTTGCCAAGTAAAGAGCTTCCAGAATTCAGACATGTACGATGGTTACTTGACTCATGGATGGTACATCCTTGGCTAATGAAAAGCTACAAGGAATTATTTCTGTGAGATATATTCACTGCCCTGTCACATCTTTGATTTTTTTCAACAGAACCAGAAATCTGAATTTTTATATAAAATCTCCTAACACTTTTAAATAATATTAACTAATATGAGATGTTTGCCATTAAAAACTCTACAAGCATTATTATTGCTTTCCCTTGGAAAGACGTAGAACAGAGAAAGGAGGGAAAAGACCACATCAGAATCAGGCAACTATCCAATAAAACTGCAAATATTTGTAAATGTCATCAAATTCAATTTGGATTTATCATGCTCTTTCTACAAATATGTGAACCATCAAGTTGTATTTAAACTGGACCCACCCCAGTTAGGGGGACTCGGTAGCTACCCCATGCCTACATCTATTTGTTGTTTAAAAATTTTTATCATGTATTGCTGGTAATAAAGAGCTCAGTGTGGTATAACTAATAATGATTTTGAGCTTGTACATCAAGTATGGTAAATAATGTTGTAGCATAACTAGAGCAAATGGAAAGGGTTTCATCCAGAACCTGTCTCTTGGTAAGAAGGAAAACAGGACTCATTTTGTAAGACAGATTTTTGAGTTAGGTAAAGCTTATTTGTTGGCTTTTTTTTTTTCTTTTTTGCGTGATTAGATTTATCTGTTAATGGATTTGGCAAGCACAGTGAGAAGTTTTACTACTAGGCTTTTTTCCATTATGAAATGATGAAGAATGTTTTCACCAACACACAATTCAACATCTTTTTCTGCTTAAATCCAATGTAACTTTCACAAAGCAATACAGTGATTTTATAGTGCAGTATATTATGCCACCTTGCCATTGTCACTGATATAAGTTATGAAGGATATAAAAATTGTTTATATGAGGAGATCCACACATTCCTCACCTACATAGGATTTGCACTCCGTCCTGGAAGGTTAAATGACATGTCATAATATGAGTTTTTCTTTTAATTAAGTTTGACACTTCCATTTCAAAATCTACTAAGGTTTGCCTGACAAAGAAGTGTACCATTTCCCTTTTCATGAACTGTCTGTTTTCCAAATAAAAGATTTAGTGGCTAGTAAATTTCAGGTCTCAAGCCACCTCCATCCAGTGTATAAATATAAGAGAGCAAGATATAAGACGTACTAAGGAAAATGAGGACTCTGGTCTAGTGACAGCAGTGAGAGAATCAGATGTCCTAGTGCCCATGAGCATCATACAAAGTGATAAAATAGAATCATGTTCACACTTCAAAGTAAATTAAAAAGAAAGGCATTAACTACACACACACACACACACACACACATACATACACACATGCACACCTCCTGTTAAAGATTTAAAACTTTTAGGTTGAATAGGTGGGGTTTTTTCCTTGTAGAGATCTTAGGGGCATATCAGTGGATGTTGTGGCATGCTCTTATGTCATTGGTCTGCAAATGGCTCTTATTTATTTATTTATTTATTTATTTATTTATTTATTTATTTCACTTTTAACAAAGTGTTAAGCTCTCATGTATTTGTTTTGGCAGCTAGTTGCGTTATTTTAAATAATAATAATAACCAATCATCAAATATGAAAACCAGGACCCCAGCTATAACTGACTGCATGTATAGACCAGATAGTATATATCCAGCCCTAACTCCCACCTGTTCAGAAAAGCTGTAATGCAAGATTAGACTCACATCTGGCATGTGCTGAGGAAAATCTGAGGCCAGACTTGCCTTAAGACAGTGGTTGTCAACCATTTAGCCATGGTACATGGACATGTGCCCATACATCATGGAGTGAGCAGAAGTGGCTTCTTACTATTAATAAAGTCTGCAAATACATCTTAAAGGGAATTATAATTGGCTCAAGGGTAGTTCTCAAACAAGTCCTAAGAGGCCTATGTGCCAATAGGAACTTGGCAGGTAGCACAAGTTAGTTAACCAGGATCACTTGTTAAAGCCTAAGCATATAGTGGTGAGGCTGGAAACCTACAAGACGAGGTTCCAGGAGCCAGCATTTGGTCACAGACTACTGTTGTCCTGTAGCATTAGGGAGCCAGGGTGGCCCAGTTCTTCTGTTTTGTTTGTTGTTGTTCTTGTTATTGTTGTTTTGAGAAAATCCAGAAACTCAGAGGCTTATATGAATTCTCCAAATTTTAGATATTTATAACCCATTGAATTTGCATTAAAATGAAAGGGCTAAAGACTCTGTTCTGTCCTATGAAATACCAATTTACACGTCTGGTGTAAATTACATTATTCTCATGCATTTGCATGTGCATATCCTCCAGTGGTAGAAAAAGCAATGGAGATAGAGCTTGTTTGAAATTCATTGCATTTAACCTGCAGACTGTCTTACTTTCCACTGAGAATACCGTGGGTACAGCAATAGACCTCAAGTGTCCTCAACTGGGGGCATGTCACAGTTGCAAAAAGGGGTCAACCACTACTAGAATGGAGTTAATTGATTGAACTTCTGTAAATTCCAACTTCTTGGTCACAAGCTGGTATGGAAGCAAAATTTAGGGACTGAAAGGAGGCAGCGTAGGGTCAGCAGATCCCACCATTTGGTGCTAAGAGATATAAGAAGTGTATACTTTTAGTATGAAGAATGTTATGAACTGGCTGCCCTATCACAATGGCCTCTTCTCTCTGCTTCCATGTTCCACACACACCTTCCCACACATGCGGATTCTTGATTTCTTTGTCTTCTGATCTGGGTTCTCCTCCAGATTTAGAACTTCTCAAGGTTTCTCACCCCTTCCCCCACTGTCCATTTACTTGCCCATTGACACATTTCTTCTTCTCTCTTTCACATTTCAGGACGATAAAGCACTGAAAGCATTGAAAAGAGCCCTAAAATTGTAAGCCAGAACCACCCCCCCCATTTTCTCCACTTATAACCTAGAAAAGCCTGTACCCTCTCTATCTGAATTTTAATGTCTATAAAATAGAGATTATACACAAAGTTTAAAGGTTATGGGAGGACTAGGGAAATAGAGAAAGTGGAAATGTTTTAGAAATAGGAAGCAGCAGGTAAGCTATGGTTATTATACTCTTCTCAGATTCCTATGATTGTGTGTCACCTAGATGCTAGCCCCACTCAAGGCAAACAAAAAGACAAAGGTAACTAACAACCAAAGTATGATTTCATACTCTCTTTCTAGAAAACTCAAGGACTAGACTGATCTTGTTCAACTTTGTAGGATTTACCATTACCACTGTTAATGTTTTTAAGCCACTGGAAAATATCAATATAACTTACATTCAAGCATTGTCATTGGCACAAGCAAGCAATTGTATGTCGGGGAAGGCACCTTGCTGGTGTCCAGAATGTTCATTCAGAACTTGAATTGCTAATGACCTGAGCCATCTGCTGTGTAAGACAATTTTCAGCAACTACACACAGTGCCATTACCTGGCTATTTTTTCCCCACATCTGGCCTCTTGTCATTCAGGCTATAGTCTTAGCAGATTCACATACGACCCTTGTTACTGCAGAAGGATGACCTTTCCTTGTCTACTCGTATAGCTACCACACTAGTAAAAACTGCTCTCATTCATTCATTCACTCGTTCATTCAATTACCAAGTATCTGTTGAGTAGTTACGATGTGTCAGGCATAGTACTAGGTACTGGAAATAACTTCAGATGTTACATTATTCTAAGGGAAACAGACAAAAATAGTGAACAAATAATCATAAATCATAATAAAAGAAATGCAAAAGAAGCCAAGAAAGTAAATAATGGGAGGGAAACATGAGCTTGCCAAAGGATAAGCAGTGTCTCTTGGTGGGTGGAATTTAGTCTAAGAACTAAAGGGTAGCAGGAAACAGCTACACAGAGAGCCAAATGGGGAGTGAGCATGAGTAGGGTGGATGTTGCAGGTAGACAGATTAATGTATGCCAAGACCTTAGCCAACAGAGACTTCTATTTGTTTGCAAGACTGAGGGAAAGTCTCTTTTAGTTTGCTGTCAAAGCTGAGTAGTTCAAGCAGTGGCATGAATTTGAGGAAATAAACTTAGAATCAGATCATGGGGGTACACAAAGAGTTTGAGTTTTATCCTAAACTGTGGCAGGAAGAGATGGAAAAGGTTTTTAAGCAAGGAATGACACAATCTAACTTATACTTACACCAGACACTATTGCTGTCCATCCATATCCTCTCCTTGGTCCTATACATGAGCAGGGCAGACCAGATATCTCAGGGAATTAGAAGAGCAACCATCAACCACTGGCATATGGAACCTAATGTAAAAATTTCCCAGCTTTCTCATTCCTAAGTGGGACAACTCTGAGGCATGTTCTGTATCATGGTTTCCAGTAGAACTTTAAACAGTGTGCAAATGTTCTTCATTTGCAGGCAGAAGAAAGCAGTTTTGATGGTCAGAAACAGTTGAAGGACATGCCGTTTAGATTTGTGAGAGAATAAGCAGATCAAGAATGAAAAGCTGTATTTAAATATTGGAAGTTCTGTCATTTAGGGAAGGGATTAAATTAGTTTCTAAAGAGTGTTCCTAAAGAGAATTTATGTTTTTAAAGATTTTATGTATTTATTTGAGAGTGAAAGTGCACACAAATAGGGGGGAGGGTAGGGACAAGCAGACTCCTTGCCCAGGGGCACACGATTCCGGGACCCTGTGATCATGACCTGAGCTGAACTCAGATACTTAACCAACTGAGCCACCCAGGTGCCCAGAGTGTGTGGAATTTATAACTACATATATTTCAGTTAAAATAAGAACAATTGGGATCCCTGGGTGGCGCAGCGGTTTGGCGCCTGCCTTTGGCCCAGGGCAGGATCTTGGAGACCCAAGATCGAATCCCACATTGGGCTCCCGGTGCATGGAGCCTGCTTCTCCCTCTGCCTATGTCTCTGCCTCTCTCTCTCTCTCTATCATAAATAAATTTAAAAAAAAATTAAAAAAAAAAAATAAGAACAATTTACCCAATAGATCTTTCACAGTAGGTAGTGATTTTCTTGTTGTGAAGGGTGTTCAAACAGATGAGAACACTTAGGAGTTCTATAGGAGGATTTATGCTAAAACAATCTTGTACTTCTCAGAATTTGTGATGATCTGAGTCTGATTTCTTATCAGGAGAGTAGAAATAGAATTCGAATTTTTAATATTAGATTCTTATGATGCAAGAATTCATAAATTCTCAACACCAACTCTGCCTGTGTACAGATTACTTGGTTTGGATGTCCAGGTGTCCTTTAACTGCCCCTGAAGTATTGCTCACCAGCAAAAACAGGTCCTCCTTTCCAGTTTCAGGGACATCTGTTTCTTCAAAGCAAGTTGGTCGACAAGCAAATCCACTCCATCGCTAACCTGCCAGTTACAACAATAATGAGGTGACGATGGAAGTGACTTGGAGTCATAGGAATTTTCTAAGAAACCAGCATCCCTTTGTTAAGGAGCTGTGCCAAAAGTTCATTCAGGTATAACCTCAACCGAGAGGATGAACCAGTCAGAAGTTTGATAGCAGGGAAGCAGACCAAAAACAAATCAGTCAAAACCAAAATATTCCAAGGCAGGAATAGGTTCAAATATGTAAAACAAAGCAAGTCATTCAATATTTTAGCCAGAGATGTCTCCACCACCTTTACAATGGTTTATCAGATTATAGTTTATCATCTCATTAGATATGAGATTTTTAGAAGCAATTAATATGTATGAGTAGTGGGATATTCAATAAATGAAAATTCATCTGGACAAAAATCTCTCAACTCTTATTTTACTTTCCCATTTCAACATGATGCTTATGATCTCAGTGCTCTTTCTGAGATTGCCTAAATAAAAGACCCATCAGATATTCCTTTGCTCTGGGAGAAAGTTGTGTTTTGGGAGAAAATTGTTAAATGGGAACAGTCAGTGCTAACTCAAGAGGTGCCACATCCATGTCAATTAATTTTTCCTTCTAGTACATTTACCCAGAGTCCAAGAACAAAATGTTCCAAATACTCCAAGTGCTGAACAATGCTCCATGCATGCAAATGTCATCAAATAAATGTGGGGCCTATGTCAGAGGGGCATCACCCTACAAAATATTCTCTTTATAATCCTATCCTAATACAGTGATTGTCAACTCCAAAAGGTCCAATGCCCCCTTCAGACATCATCTAAGCCTCCTGAAATGAAATCCATGGATAATATAACTTCCCTATACATGTAACTCCAAAAAGTTAATGTAATTCACAGGTATAATATAAAAGAGAAATGCAAGAAAATTGACTTATAATAAAATATTTATTTTAATCTGTAAGTACTCTGGCACAAACTGTCAGAAGACATAATGAAATAAGGATTGGAGCACAGGTATGAAGACTAAGTTTAGATTTAAAGTATTAGATACTGTCTAATATTTTAAAGGAAGTATTCAGATACTGTCGACGTATTAGATTTTAAATTATAGACAAAGTGAAAATGTATGTGTACAAATATTTTAAAATACAGACGAAGTAACAGAAAAGGTGTGTTTACATAAAGCCAAGAATGCAACATCTATAAATAAAAACTGAAACAAATAGGTTTATTGCTGACTCGAATCCACAATCCGTGTTCCTATTGCTAATGTGATTCTTCTAAAAGAATGATTAATTATTGGTCAAACCAGGACAATCTTTCCCCATGTACATGTTAGTTACATTCCTGAGTAATTTTAGTATATATCAAAATCATGCCCACACAAACGTCCATCAATTGATGAATGGATTAGACAAAATGTGATTCATCCATACAATGGAATATCATTGAACCATAAAAAGGAATGCCATACTGATCCATGCTCCAACATGGATGAACTTCAAAAACACTGTGCTGAGTGAACGAAACCAGACACCAAAAATCACATATTGTATGATTCTGCTTATACGAAATGTCCAGAATAGACCAGTGTCTCGGGACAGAAAGGAGATTGGCTGTTTTCCAGGGGCAAATAGGGAGGTTCATTGGTTGTTTGGAACTGATAAAAATTGTCTGGAATTAGTGGCAATTTAAAATCTTTTTCTTTTCTTTTTCTTTTTTCTTTTTTTTCTTTTTTTTTTTTTTTTGTCCATTTCTGTTTTTCTTTTTAAGGTGTAGTGGACACAGAGTGTTACATTAGTTGTAGTTGTACAGTATAGTGATTCAATATCTCCATACATTATGCTTCATTCATTCACCCTAAGTGTAGCTGCCATTTAGATATACAACCTTTTGACTATACTCAAAGCCATTTGACCATACACTGCTTTAAAAGGATGAATTTTAGGGCTTTGGTGACTCAATTGGTTAACCATCTGCCTTTGGCTCAGGTCATGATCCTGGGGTCCTTGGGAATGAGCCCTGCATTGGGCCCCCTGCTCTTCCAGAAGCCTGCTTCTCCCTCTGCCACGTCCCCTGCTTGTGTTTTCTCACTCTTTCCTCTCTCTCTCTGTCAAATGTGTTAATTAATTAATTTTAAAAAATCTTTAAAGAGGTGAATTTTATAGAATGTTAATTATGCCTCAGTTTTCCAAAAGTGCAAAAATTTCTCCTTTTGAGTCTGAGTTCACTTCAGGCTCAGATCATCACAGTTTTCACTTACATGAATGTTCACCGCAACATTAATAATTCTTTGGAACAATAATTCTGCCTTGAGCAGAAATATCTCATGCATTTCAACATATAGCATCTCTCCTTGCTCACCACATAGTAGAAGCAGCCCACAACCCCTGTAACAACCAAGAAATCACTGCACACATCTCCACATGGCCCAGGAGGGTAAGGTATTGCTCTTGTTGAGAACGACAGTTGAAATAGCATGTAAAAATAATTAAGATGCATAAATACTTGGCATCACACTTTGCTGGATTTCCATCTGACAGCCAGCACTTACCGCCACTTAGAGACCACTTCAAGGCCTGTTCTAGCCGTATCTGTTGGTCCTTTCACTTGCCTCTCCCTCCTACTCCACCCAACTTTTGAGACAGCAGTGCAGAATATATTCCTATCCAGTGACCCCTGAAATATCTGTGGGTTTCGGGTTGGATTTTTTCCTAAATACAAGTTATTCAGGTGTGTGTTATTTCTCAGAATTATGCAGTGTCTCTTAAGATTCAGTAACGATACGTTTCTCAGAAGGAGTTTAACAACTTTATAGTTCAGTGGTGCTTTGAGGTAGAGGGTGAAAAGCAAAAAAAATAAAAATAAAAATAAAAAAACAGCTTCCGAGGTATCAAGGTATTTAGGAGTTTTTTCATGTTTCTCAAAGTTTTCTTTATTCTTGCTTACTTTTCTCCATTTAACAGCAGTTAAGAGGGCCTCGAGGCCTGGGAAAGGCTTCAAATGTGCAACTGAGTAGCTGACTGCTTGCAGGGATGAAGCGGTACCGTGGGCCGCTGGCATCACAACAAGCAGCCAAGAATCTTTTCAGTTGTTCTGTTCATAAACTGTTTTTCTTTTCATGGTCCCTTCCAAGTGCTGAAGGCTTAAAACCAGGATCTAAGTCAGTAATTCCTAAACCAAGTTTTGGAACACGCAAGGATATCTCTGATGGTTTTGAGGAGAGTCAAAAACTCTCAAAAGACTTTATTTTTTATTTACAGTCTTTTTCAAAATAAGATATGCCCCCAGAGTAACATAGAAAAGGTGGGCAAATGCAACCCATACTGTCTCAAAAATAGTATCCCGGTCGGCTGGTCCCTGGCCAGTATCACCGTGAGCGTGCTTTCTGCAGACTCCCATGAACCATTGCGTCATGTGGGTTGGAATTTTGATGAAATAATTATTCAGCTCGAACATTGACTATAGTCCCAAAGTGAGGGGAAATGAAGGCATTTTATTCAAAAATGTCATTCTCTTCCTAAATGCCATAGTGGATTTTTCAATCCCAGAGTAGGATGTAGAGACATATCTTGTATTTTTTTAGGATCATTCCTTTTGGCCTCCTAACATAAACTCTGCAAATTCTACAACTGGAAATAAAAACTCTTTTTGTCAAATATTTTATCTGAAGGTAAAATTAGTGATCTCTTTGAATAAAGTGAAATCTATCTTTATCCTCAGCATTTCACATTTATTCAAGATTATCTCTAAAAATCATAATAGATTTGGGTCAGATTAACCATATTATTAGAAAAACTCAAGACAGGCTAGAAGTCTTAGAGATCACCTTCCAATTAGCAAGGAAATAGTGGTCATTATGTTGGTTTTATAACATCTGAGATATTTCAAAGATTTCAGTAGCATTTGAGACGTGTGTGAATGTAAGACTTGGATTGTACAGAGGGGGCTTTGAAGTTCTATGGATTTCGGAGTTGGCAACTCAGAAATCTAATTTAAGCATTAGATAGATAAGTGAGTCTTTGAGGCCCTTTCCCTACCCTCTCTGCTTTGAGAATTGCCAGTTCTAAAGCCAACATGCCTGAACATGTATGAAGATGTGAAGGTCCATTACTTGTTCCATCCTGGAACTATTGTTTTTTTCTTTTTTAACTGTGTATTATAGAAAATTTCAAGTATAAACAAAAGTATATAGAATAGTATATTGAAAATTTGTTTACCAATAACCTAGCTTTAACAAATACTACTATGTAGTCCATCTTTTTTTAATCACATGCCCACCAACACCCCCACCTCAGATTATTTTGAAGCAACTCATATCACCTCAACTATAAATACATCAGACTATAAAAGATAAGGCATCTTTTAAAAAGCATAATCACAATATGCTTTATATCAAATATCAAAACTAATAACAATTAACAATGAATCATTAATAGCACCAAATACCAAATCAGTGCTCTCTGTGCTCTTGTCTTATAATTTTCAGTAAATTTCTTGAGTCAAGATCCAAATATGGCTGCAAATTCCATAACTAACAGATTAATATATTTCCTAAGTCTTGCAGGTTTCCCTTTGTCTTGCTTTTTTTACTTAAAAAAAAAGAAATTTGAAACAGTGGATTGCCTCTATCATGTAGAATTTTCCCAAAGTCTTTACTTTATGGATTACATCTTCATAGGCTGTTTATTTTTTTGTATATTTTCATTGGAGTTTGATTTGCCAACATATAGCATAACACCCAGTGCTCATCCTGTCAAGTGCCCCCTTCAGTGTCCATCACCCAGTTACCCCATCCCCCACCCACCTCCCCTTCCACTATCCCTGGTTTGTTTCCCAGAGTTAGGAGTCTCTCATGTTCTGTCTCCCTCTCTGATATTTCCCATTCATTTTCTCTCCTTTCCCCTTTATTCCCTTTCACTATTTTTTATATTCCCCAAATGAATGAGACCATATGTTTGTCCTTCTCCAATTGACTTACTTCACTCAGCATAATACCCTCCAGTTCCATCAATGTCAAAGCAAATGGTGGGTATTTATCATTTCTGATGGCTGAGTAATATTCATATATATATATATATATATATATATATATATATATATATATATACCACAGCTTCTTTATCCATTCATCTGTTGATGGACACCAAGGCTCCTTCCACAGTTTGGCTATTGTGGACATTGCTGCTAGAAACATTGGGTGCAGGTGTCCTGCTGTTTCACTGCATCTGCATCTTTGGGGTAAAATCTCCAGTAGTGCAATAGCTAGGTCGTAGGACAGTTCTATTTTTAACTCTTTGAGGAACCTACACACAGTTTTCCAGAATGGCTGCACCAGTTCACATTGCCACCAACAGTGCAAGAGGCTTCCCCTTTCTCCACATCCTCTCCAACATTTGTTGTTTCCCGTCATGTTAATTTTCCCCATTCTCACTGGTGTGAGGTGGTGTCTCATTGTGGTTTTGATCTATAGTTTCCTGATGGCAAGTAAATGACCATGTCCCTTGAATTTCCTATAAGTTAGTAATTAGATCAAGAGGCTGGATCAGGTTCACATTGTATTTTTATATTCTTTCTTTGCTCAGGTAAGACATCTTCAGTAAGAGGCACATAATGTCTGGTCGCCTCTTTTTGTGATGTCATTGATCATCAGTGATTGATTTCCAGTTGTTGATGATCACCATTCATTAATTTCTTAACAGTTAAAAATAGTGATATTTTTAAGTCTATCATTCCTTCTTTATTAACTGGAATACTTGTCCTAAAAGGAATTTTTTTTCTCAGCATAATCTAGAGGTACAGAATTTATAAGAAGGCATGATAAATGGTTGATTCTCTTTGTCAGCTTTCAAAATATTGAGATGTTTTACCAGTGCATTTTTTTGGTATCATTATGACTTTCTGGAAGTCAATATATTTGCTATGTTTTAATTCTTTGCATGCATTATCCTTAGTGAAGCTCAAAGTGCCCCTCTTCTGCCATCTGAAACTTACTGATGTCTTTTCAGGGACTTAAAAAGGCAAACCAGAAAGGAATTTTAGTAGGAATTCCAAGGGCTTCCTAAGCAGCAGATTAGGAGCTCCTTCTCTTTGTAGAGTGCTTTACAAAGTATAGAGTGCTTTACACTCTTTCTCTCATTTGGACTCATCCACAGTCATAGTAATGTTGGGGGTGGTATCTCAGATAGTACCTGGGGTAACTATGTTGAATAGTAGGGGTCACACAGCCCAGATAATTGAAGCAGCTCTGCCAGGTCACCAGGGCTTCTTGATCGTAGAGCTATGATGAGATATCAGATGTTCTGATTTCAGGGCTCTTAACATATATATTAATAAAGTTAACCGCATTATCCTTATTAGGATTAATCCTGTCACAGTCTTAAGAACAATCTTAGACAACTTCTAAGATACTTAAAGATGCAAACGTGTGATTAAACCAACAGTTACCCTTTCCCACAGAACATTTTCATGCTATGGGCCAACATGGTGGATGATAGCATATTTTCTTGATGAGAATCACAATCCATGAGATCCATCAGAAAGTTCATATCCCAGGATGAAGGAAGATTGAGAAAGTGTTGCCAAGTAAGCATTTTGTAGAGAATGGATCTTATTTTAACAAGTCCTTCTTAGTCAAGCATGGGTAGGGAGAATCTAGAGTTAAAAAGAGGAAACAAACAAACAAAAAGAATTTCAGGTTGGACTAGCTTTTCCTGGGAAAGGATAAAACCCTGTGATAGGTATCTTACTACTGTGCATTGTGCTCTAACCCAGTAAACTGGATCGCTTTCCTGCATTTCCTGCCAATTGGAGACCTAACTAACATAAGCATAGTATCTTAAACATGTTTCAAGTAGATTAGCTGCAATCATGGTGTTTGAAATGGTCTAATGATCCCCAACCATTAGTGTTTTCCTCCATCATAGGTTGGAAGTAAATGGAAATTTGCTGAAAAGTCAGGCAATGATTTTGTTCTCCTAGACAATAAGATGAAATACAATTTTCTTAATGACTCTTTAAACAGTTGACTGGGAAAGAAAAAAGTGACCATGACTCAAATTAATTTGAAGGCAAGTCTTTCAGTGAAAGAACAACCATAGATGTTAGTAACGTCTCTCCATGTTTGTTCTCTGTTACTCAAACTGCTGTGTTCTAAATAGATAGGCAGGGCCTTCCAGGTTGTTTAGTGGGCTACGTGGAAGTAAGTAGATGCCATAATAATATGAAAACTCTGAATGAAAAGTGAAAAGTAAAATCAGTCTGGTTTTAAAAGATGTCTATGTATGTAAGTTTCTTATGCCAAATAGCTAAATCATGGGTTGGCATGCTTCTTTTTTCTGTAGAGGGTTAGAAAGTAATTGTTTTAGACTTTGCAGGCAACTACTGAACTCTCTCTTCACCACTTGAAAGAAAGTATAGACAACACATAAACAAATTAACAGGGCTGTATTCTGATATATTTTATTTACAAAATTATTCACAAGAGTAAGCAGCAGACTAGATTTGGTGTATGAGCCATAGTTTCATACCTCTGATATAGATGGGGAAAGAATATTTTGTTTTCTTTTTATTTATTTATTTTTTTATTATTAATTTATGAGAGACACAGAGAGAGAGAGAGCCAGACACAGGCAGAGGGAGAAGCAGGCTCCATGCAGGGAGCCTGACATGGGACTCGATCCTGGGTCTCCAGGATCACATCCTGGGCTGAAGACGGCGCTAAACCGCTGAGCCACCTGGGCTGCCCAATATTTTGTTTTCATGTGAGATTTTAACACTTAGTAGCAGATGTGAGAACAAAGGTATAGATTATGGAATATTTTTCTAGAACACTAGCTCCAGTAGGAGATCACAGCTCAAATGTCTGCAGAGTGAAAACTTTCAGTTACATGAGAGGTATACATGTGTTCAAGATGTTTGGAAGTGGTGAGATTATATAGTTTGGCAGGAAGAGCCTGTTACCCTCTACCCCCACCCCCTGGTACTCAGCCATACCTGACCGTCTCCATGTGGAAATGCCCAGTGTCTCTATCTCCTCTAATGATTTGGTGAAATCTCCCTGTTTTAAAGTGTTGGAAAATAATAGAAAAATCTTAAGACAATGCATGGGAAAACAAAAACAAATCTCAGGGTGTCCAGAAAAGTACCCATCAGATATGTAGTAGGTTCTCAGTAAATATATGTTAGAAGGGAAGAGGTAAGGTAGTGAGGGAAAGAAAGAAGAATAGAGGCAGAGAAGTAGAGAGAAAACAAGAAAAGGTAAAAGTTGGAAAAATATAAAAAAGAACCATGTGACCAAAACAATTCCTTAAACCACCAATTTTCAAATTCCAAGCAAAAGGCTATGTCCATTCAATCATATTTGGCACCAGCACTGCTCTGATGACAAGGTATGTACTAGAAGACAGGAGATGTTCTATATTTATGTAGCCAAAATGATATGTGCTGTTTTCAACCTAGCAGAAATGAAACAAAGTGAAAACCAAGACCCTGGAGAAAGAAATCCTGATTTTCATTCAAGCCCCCCATTGTGGAAGGCAGGCAACACTCCTCTCCAGCTTCAGTGCCATAGCAGTGTTCCCTCCCTCGATGCATATGAAATAATCTGGGAGTTTTATAAGAATGCTGGTGCACACTCTCAGAACCCAGAGATTCTGACTTAATGGGTCCAGTGTGAAGCCTAAGGTCTTGATGGTTTTTATTTTTTAATCCTCTCCATGCTATTCTAGAGCACAGCCAGGCTGAGGAACCACTAGTCTTGACATTAAGGATATTCTGTAGTATTAGGATGACATTTAAGTCTACAAAGAGTGGACAGTGAAGAATTGCTTCAGATGACCATTGAGTGATGTCTCCAATAAGGGATACATGGTGCATTGAGTCATCCAGCAAGTTGAACAGTTAACATGATTACCTCTCCCATCCTTCCAAAAGTACCACTTGACTTGTGTCTTAGATCAGTGGTGGCAAACTTAGTTCACTATCTGCTTTTGTATATAGCCTGTGAACTAAGAATGATTTTTACATAGTTAAATAGTTGAAGAGAATTTTAAAGAAGAATATTAATGATATATCAAAATGATAAGAAATTCAAATTTGAGTACCTATAAATAAAGTTTTATTGGAACCTACCCATGCCTGTTGGTTCATATATAGCTTATGGTTGCTTTTACCCTACTATGGCAGAGTTAAATACTTGCAAAGGGACTGTGTGGCCTACAAAGCCCAAAATATTTACTGTCTCACCCTTTACAGAAAACCTTTGCTAACCCATGTCTTAGAGGTATAGACCCTTTTATTTGCAAAGAGTAATAAATATAACAAGCAATCTCAAAGTGTCAATGGGTTAACCCAACAAATGTTTATTTCTTCCTTGTGTCACAGGCTCCTTCAATGGGGTACTGAGATTCTTAACCTTTTTGTTCCCCGGACCCTTTGGGAAGTCTGGTGAAGTCTGTTAATCCTTTCTCAGGATCATAGTTTTCAAATGCATAAAATAAAATATGTAGGATTTAAAGAAAATTATATTGAAATTCAGTAATCAAAATATTCTTCAATGTGATATAGTAATATATATGCCTCTTTTTTTTTTAATTTTTATTTTTATTTATGATAGTCACACAGAGAGAGAGAGAGAGGCAGAGACACAGGCAGAGGGAGAAGCAGGCTCCATGCACCGGGAGCCCGATGTGGGATTCGATCCTGGGTCTCCAGGATCGCGCCCTGGGCCAAAGGCAGGCGCCAAACCGCTGCGCCACCCAGGGATCCCTATATATGCCTCTTTATTAAAGCATTCAATAAATAAATCTAGTAACAGGTTTAATAACTATCACAATTTTAAAGCAGTGTTAAGAGTAAAATATTTTGAAATATGTGCAGTTGTAGTAAATACAAAATATCTGGGATTTCCTTAGGTGAATAAAGTCATAGGAAGGTCTTCAACCACTGTAATTATTTGCCTACATTCATAATAGAAGAAAACGCTACATTTAAGTGAAATAGAGTTACAATGCTTTTCTAATCAAGCAGTTTCATGAAACTAGAGATAGTGTTTTTCTTTTTCTTTTTTTTAAGATTTTATTTATTCATACATGAGAGACACACAGAGAGAGAGAGAGAGAGAGAGAGAGAGAGGCAGAAACACAGGCAGAGGGAGAAGCAGGCTCCATGCAGAGAGCCCGATGCAGTACTCAATCCTGGAACTCCAAGACCACATCCCGGGAGAAGGCAGGCGCTAAACCGCTGAGCCACCCAGGGATCTCCAAGATACAGTGTTTTTCTAACCAAGCTCATGGACTCTGAATTTATCCATAGGTCACAGTTCATGGACTCAAGGCTAAAAATGCCTGAAAGTCTCTGTCACTTCTGGGCCCATTGAAAATTCCATTTGAGCCTCCACTTCCCATCAGCAGACAGGGAAGGGAGCAAGCACAGAGGACCATGCTGGAGTTGTTATGGGACAGGTGGATGTAGTATTAAATACAGTAGCCCAGGATCCATTAAGTAGAAACCCAGTTTATGGCCCCACCTACCTGCAAGGGAAGCTGGGAAATGTAATCCAGCTATGTGCCCAGGAAGGAGAGGAGACCCACCTGTGAACCCCCAGCTGTTCTTCACCACAGCCTCCTCTCCAGACCCCTTCACAGAATACCTGGAAGCTACATTGCTCTGCTTTAGCTGCCATAACAAAGCACCACAGACTAAGTGGTCTAAATAAGAGAAATGTACTTTCTTATAGCTCTGGTGGCTAGAAGTCTAAGATCAAGCTGCTACCAATTTGATTCCTGGTGAGAGCCCACCTCATAGCTAGTAGATGGCCACCTTCTGACTGTATTCTCACACGGTAAAGAGAGAGAGTGCGCTGTCTGGTGTCTTTTCTTATAAGGATGCTAATCCCATGGGATCAGGGCCCAACTCTTTATAACCTTATATAAACTTAATTATTCCTTATAAGTGTTGTCTGCAAATGTAGTCACACTGGGAGGGTAGTCCTTTAACAAATGAATTTGGGGAGAACACGTTTCAATCCATAGCAGAAGCCATGTGTAGAGTTCTTCTCTAAGACTTGGAAAGAGGAGGATTTTTTTTCAGAGCCTTCCTGGTTGCTTGATCTTAATACGGTAAACAGCTCCACATTTTTCCATTTTCATGTTTTATCCCAAAGCAACAGAGCATTACATTAATTGACTTGTCTTATTAATTCAATAAGCCGCTTCTAGGATGAAATGCTTAGCTATGCTTGTTTGTTTCGGGTCCTTTTTGGTAGTTGGGAGAAAGCTTCAAGGCTCAAATCATTCTGCTGTTCTTCGCAGTCACTGAAAATTTTTATGCACTGGTGAAGATTTGCCGCATTTGGAATTACTACAAACCACTAGTTTCTCATTATATTATAATTTAATTCACACTTTTTAGGATGATAAGAAAATATTAGGTAGTTCACATATTGTAGTAGGATATTTGCTCACAGACAGCTAATACTGTATTTTAGTGTTTATTTTAAATGGCATTCAGTGCAGTAAATTTGATAGCATCAGTTATAGCTGAAGGAAACTCTTGTATGACAGTGGTAACTCTAAGCCTGAAACAGTGAAATGTTGACTTCAGTCAAATATTTTTTTGAACATAAAATTAGGCAATCAACTGTGTAGTGAAAACTTCCTACAAACAAAGGGGGGGGGGACTAGATACTTGATTATCAAATCCACCTTAAACTAACATAATGTTATATGTCAATTGTCTCTAAATATTTAAGAGACAGAAAGCTTACAGGATTAAAATCAATCTCGATAGTGACTTTTAAAGGACTCCCAGATTTACACTGTTGGTTTTCTTTTTCCCAAAATCCTTTGATATGGCACCAGCATGGTACAGATGGGTGCCTAATGTTTGTTTTTAATGACATTTATGTTGATAATGATAAATATGCTAGTTTGTGAAACCACATGGGATAGGTACTAAAGTATGGTGAGATGTTTTAAACAATTGTGAGCAAATTAGACACTAATCTCAAGGGCAATTTGAAATTTCCATTATTATTATAAAAGTAGCATTTTAAAGCAAAAGACAGTCTCCTTTCTCCACAAGGACACAGACATGCAAGTTTTATTTGGCTTCTTTGCAAAGAGGCCATTGAACAATAGGTTTTTGCAAAAATCCAAGAAGGTTTAAAGTGTTTATTCTAAAAAACTGTTTGATATGTTGAGCCTGCAAAGCATCTCATACCTAGACAAGTGGGTTTAATATGAATAAATATTCGTGGCCCAATGCCCACTTAAGCCTGGAATAAAATGTGAAATAACTAAATATTATTTTAAGCTTTCCTCTCGTGTATTGTAGCAGAACCTGATACAAATTAAAGATTATTGCATTAGGTAAAGGGGTTTTTATTGCAAAGAATTGACTTTTTAACAGGTTTTCCTGTACTAATATTATGAAATTGATAATGATGGCAAATATAAAATTAGTAGCTATGTGATTTTTCTTAGGACATGCTCTGTTAGCCCTAGGAAATCACAAGCAACTTCCTTGCTTCCATGCAAACAATAGCAAAAGGACTGGAAGCACATGAATCCATGCATTCGTTCATTTGAATATTTAGTTATTCATTCATTTAAAATTCATTCAGTTATTCATTTGAATATTTAGTTATTCATTCATTTAAAATTCATTCAGTTATTCAGCAGATAATCTTGAACACCTACTATGCGCCAAGCTTTTTCCCATTCATTTATTTTATCACACATTATTTTTTTGCCCATACATTTCAGGAATATGTTTCCTGAAAACAAAAAATTCAAACAATAGAAAGTATATAAAGGAAAAAAACTCCTAAAATCTCACTTCACTCTTCTCAATGCCAGTGCCTACACCATAACTAACCAAGCTCTAGATTAAGAGTCAACAGCCAGTGAGCCCACAGGCTAGATTTTATTTTTGTACATTCAATGAGCTAAGAATCTTTTTACATTTTGAAAGGGTTATTTAAAAATAAAAACATGAATAATATGCAGCAGCAACTGTTATAGATCCTGCAAAGCCTAAAATGTTTCCAGTCTGGTCTTTTACAGAAAAAAAAGTTTCACTACTGGCATAGACTTCAGACACTTTCCTAGGTATGCATCTATGTTTGTACATACATAAACACACAAATAGAGAAATCTGTAGTTTTGTGTATTTTTACTTTTTCATTGCTCTATAACTTGATTTTTTACTAAATAGTATATCTTGAAAATTGTTCTATGTCAATATATTTACCTCAACTTTTTTTTATAACTCCTAACAGCATTTCATACATGTTGTATGTTCCCTGCCTCTATAAAGACATTGCCTCTCTTCAATTAGGAGCAACCCTTCTCTGAAAAATCTCCCCCACACATCCTCACTTTAGCCTTCAATCATATGTCCCCATCTTCCATTTTAAATATCCATCCACTCATCTATTTATTCTACAAATCTTTTTTCTTCTTTTTTTAAAATTTAAATTCAATTAGCCAACATAGAGTACATCATTAATTTCAGATGTAATGTTCAATAATTTATCAGTTGCGTATAATACCCAGTGCTCATCATACCCATGCCCTCCTTAATGCCCATCACCCAAGTACCCCATCCTCCCACCCAAGTCCCCTCTAGCAACCCTACAGCATGTATTGGGTACTTGTCCAGTCCCTGATGATTCAGTAGTGAAATAAACAGACCAAACTTCCTGCCTCATAGAGCTTGCATTCTACAAGAAGGTATGGAGCCAATTAGTAAAATATAATATGAAACAAGGAAGGACAATATGAAATGAGGCTTGAAATTGGGCTTGAAATTGAAATTAGAGGTCGTAGATGGCCTCAGTGAGAAAGTGATTCTTGAGAACAAACCCTTAGGAAATAAGGGTGCTAGCCATGAGAATATCTGAAAGGAAGCATTATGGACAGAAGGAGCAGCAAGTGGAAAGGCCCTGAGGTGGGCACATACCTGGTGAATCTGAGAAAGCTCAAAAATGTCAGGAAGATCAGTATGGCAGAAGCAAAGTGAATGAGGAAGAGAGTGGTGGGAATGAGATCAGAAAGGTAAGGAGGACCTGCATTATGTAGGAACCTATGGGCTACAATGAGAAAGGTAAGGAGGACCTACATTACGTAGGAACCTATGGGCTACAATGTAGAACCAATGGTTCTACAATGTACAACCTATGGGCTACAAAAGCCAAAATGAGAATTTTGGCTTTTAATCTAAGTGAGATGGGAGCCATGGTAGGATATTGAGCACAAGAGTGATGTGCTCTAATTTTCTTTTAATAAAATAATTCTGGTTGCTGCTTTGAAAACAGATTATAGAGGCAGAAGTACAAAACTAGAACCAGTGAGACCAGTTAGGAGACTTTGATCATAATCTAGGTGAGATATGATAGCAGCCCAGAGTAGGGGGTGGAACTGTGGATGTGTTATGGAGTGAATGTTTGTGTCCTCCCAAAGTCATATGTTGAAATCTTAACCCCCAATGCAATGTTATTTGGCAGTAGGGCCTTTGGGAGATAATTAGAGTTAAATGAGATCAGGAGGGTGAGGGGCTTATGATGGGATAATGTCCATGTAGAAAGAGAAGGAGATTCAGGATCTTTCTCTGCTCTCCACCATCAGAGATTCAATGAAAAGATGGCCATATGAAAATTAGAAAAAGGATCTTCCTCAAGCATCAGATCTTCTGGCACCTTGATCTTGGACTTCCCAGCCTCCAGAACTGTGAGAAATACATGTTTGTTGTTTAAGATCCCTAGTCTATGACGAGTTGTTATAGCAGCCCGAACTAATTAAGACAGAGTAGTAAGAAATGGATGGTATAGAAAGCCAGAGGAAGGGAAAACCAATTTTGAGACTCCAGTATATTGATCAATAGGTAACAACCCCTCATTCCAAAAATGATGACACTGCATTACAGGATAGATCTTCAGACCTCAGGGAAAGGCCAGAGTCAGCCTAGAAAATATATCTTAACTTCTGGGATCATGTCTTATATGGGCTAAACACCCTTAAGGGAAGGGTTTATTAGTTATTTTAAGATCAAGGCCATGTTTTCACTGTCACCTTAGGAGGTTAGTTGGTGGCCATTTGTGAAACCAGTCAAACTGAGAGAAGGAAGCAATGTTTCTCTTTGCAACTATTCTAAGAGAGAATGTAATAACATGTGCAATTTATTTAAAACAAAAATATAAAAAGAGTCTGACTATAAACCAAAGCACAAGGAAGTTCCCAGAAAGTAGGTAGATGAGAGCAGAGCTAAGGAAACAACCAACCGTGATCCCACAGGCTCTTAGCTACCTTCCAGGGGTCAGTTTTCAGCAGACGGAGATGCTCTGCTGGTCACTCAATCTTCTCTTCTTAGGGGCTTGACTATCTCAAGCTCTCAGTGGAGGCAACACACCAGAATTCCTCTGTTTCTCCAACTGAAGGAGTGTTGCCTTTCTCTTTCTCCTTACGAATCCCAATAAGTTGAGGTGAGTTCTACTGAGTTGAAATACTTTCTCAGAAATGTAGGCTCAGGGGCATGTTCCAAGTCAAGAGTCTCAAGATCACTGTGTGGGGGGAATCTAAAATCCAGAAGTTTCTATGATTTTGTTAGGACTTTATCTACTTCTTAAAAAATAATAATCCTTGGATATGGAAATTGAGTTTAATGTATGCTGATGTATATAAGACCATTTCCCCCTTAATGTGAAGCTCAATTAAATTGGAAAGTATCAGGAAAATTAATTAATTTCTGTTTCCAAGGGAGAAGCCCATAATATGTTTCAACCTCTGGAAGAAAAGAAATCTAATAATAATATTAAATACAGCCACACTACTAACACCATTATATTGATTGAATTCTTTTGGTTACAAATAACAGAAACATAGGGTGCCTGGGTGGCTCACTGGGTTGTCTGACTTTGGTTCAGGTCATGATCTCAGGATCCTGAGATCATGCCCCATGTCAAGCTGCATGTTGAGCTCCATGCTCAGCATGGAGTCTGCTTGTCCCCTTCCCTCTGCCCCTCCCCTCTGCTTGTGCTTTCTCTCTCTCCCTCTCAAATAAATAAATAAAAATCTTTAAAAAATAAATAAAACAAATGGCAAAAAGACCCAAACTAGCCAAAAAGAGAATATATTGGCTCATCGAGGTGTGAAATTCAGGAGTGGAGTCAAGCATAGATGATATTGACATGCCAGGCATAGCAAATTCCAGGGGCTCAGATATGTCTGGCTGCCTTTCTTCTCCCATATCTAATTTCACTTCCAGTAATGCATTGGCCTCATTTTCATTCTCCTGTCATGCAATTGGATAGATGACAGCCAGCAGTCCCATGTATAGGCAGTCTTTCTTATGATTTATTATCTAAGCAAAGGGGATGCATCATCTTCAGATTTCCAGCAGAGATGTCCAAGGAGGACTATGATTGGCCTCCTTAAGTTGAGTATCCATCCTCGCATTAGTTATGCAGCCAGAAGAAGGGAGTACATTGCCCAAGAGTGAATTACATGAGCATCTGTAGGCTCAGGGAACAGGGGCAGCCATACACAAAGTCATATAGATGGTAGGAGAAATTATTCCCCAAAGAAAGTGGAGTAGAGAGGACAAAGATATATGTGTCCACTAAAAATGTATTTTCTACAGAAACATATATTCTGTATATTCTAATATTCTAACTGAAACATACTTTCTGATTACCTATATTAAAATAACCACATTTGAACAAAGATAATGGATGCATACATTTTATGCAGAAATATCACTTTTTCAAGCTAACGAATTTTAACTTTTTATTGAAGTGTAACATATATACATATATATAGAAAAGTAAGCCTTTTGTGAGTGTCCAGCTTAATGAATTATATGGGAGTATTTCATTTCTTCTCATAAGGTTGAGGAGTGTTTCCCATGTTCAAAAACAGCTGTACAGTTTAGTCTAAGGAATGAATAGTATGATAGAAATGTGCTGGGGAAATATTCAAGAAGGTAGGGCTGAGAGGAGACAGGGATGAGGACTGCCAACTGTTGAAGGCAAGCAGGCTCTGTAACTTATGCAGCATGTCTTCCCCCCAGCTGGGTCTGACTTTGGGTCTAACTCATGCACAATAGTAAAATCTTTGTCACCAAGTATTTATTAGGATGAACTATTGGCTCAAGAAGAGATAAGAGAGACTCATTACGTCTTTTCATAAGATATCACTGCCTGATTCTCTACAGGTAGAGGAAGATGCCACCAAGGAGCTATGTATCTGTCCTGGTGTGATATGCAGGTCATCAGATGACTTCATCCAGCACTGTTATTACACTAGGGACTTATGATTCCTTTCTAATTGTTAGACTAAGATTAATTTTTCCCCACAGTGTTGTAGATGTCTCACATTTGCCTTCTTTTTATTTTTTAAATTTTTAAAAGATTTTATTTATTTATTTGAGAGAGAGAGAGAGAGTGCACATAAGAGAGGGAGAGGGAGAAGCAGCCTCTGCTGAGCAGGGAGCCCGATGCAGGGCTCAATCCCAGGACCCCAAGAGCATAACCTGAGAGAAAGGCAGACGCTTAACTGACTGAGCCACCCAGGCACCCCTACTTGTGCCCTTTTTTATCTACTTTCACTGTTTTTTCCTCCAGGCTAACTTATATGCATGACATCACAGGTTTCCATATTTCCTGGCTGTCATTTTGGTTCAACCAACCGAGAACACAAGCAGGGAATTGGAAGGAGGGAAGAAAACTGAAGTCAAGGATTCATCCCCAGATCCCGCCCTGCAGGGTTGCATGGGATATAATGGACGAAATGTCACCTGTTTGCGAACCCGAACTAGATAAGCTACAACATCCTCTCTCTTAAAACCGTATTTTTCCTTTCACTTTTTCTTTTCCCATTTCTCCTTTTTCAATTTACCTTACTTGTTTCAGTATAGGAACCACAAGTTTCCTTTGCCTTTGAAGCTACTCTTCAATTTCTTTCAGACTTAAGTTTGCAATCTCAGATTCTCAATAGATGATATTGACATGCCAGGCATAGCAAGAATAGATTCCATACTGTTCTTTCTGGATCTCACTAGCTGGGGTTTGGGAGTATTCTGTGTTTAAGGCTATCTGACTCAAGTAGGGCAAGTTCTCCCTTATAAGGCCTCACAAAGGACATATCATATGACTCCTATAACCTGAGTTCCTTCCATCCATTTCCTTCTCACCCATTCCACATAAGGAAAGATACCAAGATGCTACCACAGCATCTTCTGCACCCAGAAAGGCAGATACTGTCTCTGATACACTTTTAGAAAGCAAAAGCGGATTATATTTATTTCCCCTACCAAGACAAACAGCAGTCTCTGTCACCAGCAACAATTACTCTAGGGTTCATTTCTACACAATGAATTTCATCAGCTATATTTCGAGAGTGGCAGTATCAGCAGGGCTTCACTGAATCATCAATGGCTGTTATTTCATCTACTGAACACAGAGAAGGGCATAAATCCACAGCCATAAAGACGTTCAGTGGTTAAACAGTTTCTAGCATATAGGAGTGCTAGATTGAAGAATGAGCTTGTTGAGAAACTATTATATTGGAAACTGGCTCTCGTATGGATCACAGAAGAATGAGATTGGATAGAGAGATTGGGCCTTCATGGGCCCTAAGTTAGTTTGTAAGGATCCGAGGACTTCATCAAATGATGGCTTCCCTTATGAGATGGCCCCAGAGAGGTAGAAGTGAAAAACTACACAGCAGGTAAAACAATAACCTTTGGTGTCTTAGTAGCTTGGACTGGAATCCTCTTTGTCTACCTTACGCCTTGGGTAAACTTGGGCAAGTCACTTAACTTTCTAAGTATACACGTTTCTTTCTGTATATTGAGGTTAATGATGTGCCAAGTTGTAGGTTTGTTGGGCTCATTAAATTAGAAAACCTCTGGAAAGTAATTAGCATAGTGCCTGGCATAAAGTAAGTACTCAAGAAATTGCATTTTAATGATGAAGATGATGATGACAATGACAGTAATAATCATCATTATTGGTAAGACTGCAGGGCATTTTACATTATTTCTCTCAAACAAATCTTCTCTATTAATATTATATACATATATATAATATTTATTTATTTAGTTAGTTAGTTAGTTATTCATTTACTGTGCCAATGAAAGAGCTACCTTTCTAAATACCCAAGCTCTTCATGACCCTCCCCCTCTTAAAGAGCACTCCTAGTCAACCAGGCAAAGCTGAAACTCTCTAAGGTATCATGCAAGGCATTCACAATCTGTTTCTCTCATACCCCTTCCACCTCGTATCTGGCTTCTTCACACTTTTCATGTTTTACTGCAGCCATAACAAGCTTTCGCTATATCCCAACTGCTCATGATGCGATAGCTTGCATATTCTCTTCCCATTGCCTGTAATGTTTTTATGGAGGTCTTAAGGCTTTAATCAAGGATCTCCCTGCTCATATTTGTTCAGTGCATCTTGCATACCCAGCACCATGATGGTCAACATCCTATGATGTGGTATCATTATCAGGCATAAGAAGGAATATGGGGAGCAAAGCGGAGCTCGACAAAGTGACACCATTTCAAGGATGTATGTCCATCAGCGAAGTGACACCCATCCAAGGAAGGATACATATCTTGGAGATGGAAGAGTGAGAATTCAAATCAGGACATTCTGACTCCAAAGTAACTGTATCAGTCTTCTATTACTGCTGTAACAGATCAACAAAAATTATTATCATATATTTATAGAGGTCAGAGGTTTAAAATGAGTTTTACTGGGTTAAAATTAAGTTGTCAGCAAGCTACAGATGAGATGGAAGCTCTAGAAGAGAATCTGCTTCCTTGACATTTTCAGCGTCTAGAGGCTGCCTGCATTCCTTGGTTCATGGCCCCCTCTTCTATCTTCCGAGCCAACAATGTCTGTACCTTGAAATCACTCTTTATCTCTGTCTCCTTGTCTCTTTCTCTGTCTGTCTCTCTCTCTCTCCCTTTTCTCCTTCCCTCCCTCCTTCTTTCTCTCTCTCTCTTCCCCTCTCTTTGGGGAACTCTGCTTCCCCATTCACATCTCCTCTAACTTTTATCTTCTTGTCTTTCTCTTAAAAGGACTCTTGTTATTCCTTTGGGCTCACCAGGATAATCTCTCCATCTCCGTTCTTAACCTATCACATCCTCAAAGTCCTCCCTGCCATGTAAGGAAACATGGTCACAGTTTCTGGTCATTAGAAATAGGTATCTTTGTGAAGGCTACCATAGTAGTACTCTTAATTTCTATATTATCTAGTCAACCTTTCTGAAAAGTTGCTCTCTTTAACTTTTCCATGAACATTTCCATGGATCAGAAGCTACTCCTTTCTTGGGTTCCCACAGCTTTCTATCCGTACTTCTCATTTTGTTGTTATCATATTGCATTAAAATTAGCTCTTTACCTTTCTGGCTTCCTTAGTTGAATGAGAGCTTCTCAAGAGCTTTATGTACCCAGAATGTAGCCCAGAATCATGAATATTTCAGGCCTTTACTAAAAGTTGGTGGATGGATGAAGGGTGAAATTTTTGATAATCATTAATGTCCCTATTCATAGATAATGGCATCCATGGCCATTTTAAACAAACACATTAATTAATATGACTAAAAGGATGTATCCAAGGTTTATATATACCAAAAGTGAACACTATTCTGGGAGAGTTGAGGATGCCTTCAGTTCATAGAACCTCTTCCTCTTGATGCTTGATTTCTTTAGCCATGTAGCACTAGAGTGCTACCTACCTGTTAAATGCCAGGCCCAGGGATATGAAGGTAACTTACATTCTTGCCATTGTGGAACTAACAGTCTTAAAGGCAGACATATATGAACCCAACAGTGGATCGATGCTGATAGGTGTTCTTCTCACATATGAATGAGTCATTTGCCAGATCTTACTGGACCGTTTGCAAGGCCATGTTTCCATAAAAGACTGTTTGCAAAGCCATGTTTCCATAAAAAATAGAAATATGGGTGTTAACATCGCTGAAGAGGTAGTATCATGTAAGAGTTAAGGACACTGGTTAAAAAGCCAGAGACTTGGGATTAAGCCTTATCTTTGCTGCATAGTGGTCATGTGATCTTATTTAAATGATCTCATTTATTTTTTTCAAACTTCTACCCCCTTATCCAAAGCAAATGAAATCAGTATCTCAAGGAGATATGAACATGCACTCCCATGCTCATGTGAGCATTATTCACAATAGCTAAGATACGGAAACAACATAAATGTTCATCACCAGATGAATGGATAAAAAATATGAGATATATAAACATATGTAACCACATTGGAACATTATTCAACCTTACAAAAGGAGGAAATTCTGGTATTGTAACAACATGGATGCACCTGGAAAACATCATGCTAAGTGAAATAAGTCAGGCACAGAAAGACAAATATTCTCACTTATATGTGAAATCTAAAACAGTCAAACTCAGAAATAGAGAGAAATGGTGTTTCCCAGGAACTGGGAGAAGAAATGAGGACACATTGGTTAAGAGAACAAAGTTTCATTTACACAGAATGAATAAATTCTGGAGATTTAATACACAGCATTGTGACTATAGTTAACAATACTATATTGTATACTTGTAATTTGCTGAAAGAGAGGATCTTATGTGCTGTCGCTGGAAAGAAAGAAAGGAAAGAAGGAAAGAAAGAAAAGAAAGAAAAGAAAAGAAAAAAAAGAAAAAAGACAGGGAGAAGAAGGAAAGAGAAAGAAATAAAGGGAAAGAGAGAGAGGGAGAAACAGGAGAGGGGGAAAAAAAGAAAATCCAAGAGATAGGTGTGTTAATTAGCTAGATTGTGGTGATTGTTTCACAATATATACATACATCAAAACATCAAGTTGTACACCCTAAATATATATAATTTTTTGTCAATTATATCTTGTTACAGCTGGAAAAGAAAGAAAATTTCCATTTTGTAAACAAGCACTAATTATTTCTATGATGGAGAGGAAAACAAAAATCATATTAATATAGATTATTTTGGTCTGCATTGTATCTATGAATAATCTGTTTAACTACTTATTAAGCTACAAATATATTTTTATAAATCTAGTTAACATTTACATATTTTATTAAGCACAATAAATGCCAGAGAAAATTGAATTTTAAAAAAGTCATCCCCCTAAAAATGGGGATTATGAGCCACCTATTTCATAGGGATTTTTGAGAATTAGATGAGCTTTATGAAGAGCTTTGCTTAAGGTCTAGCATATTCTTTGCTTCCAAGAAAGGCTAACTTTAATTATCACTTTGAATAATCCTTTATCTTTTTTTGAATGTCAAAAACAACCTATTATTCAGTGTAGCAAAATAAAAGTGTTAATTGAAGTCCTACTTACTACTTCCCAGTGTAGCAGCTGACCATCTATTCCTCAATGAATGAACACCACTTGCAGAGGACAATCCACTGCTGAGAACAAAGATGACATCCTTAGCCCCCAAATGGAAGAGTGAGCAGGAAAATATGTTTTCTTCTTGTCCCCAGATTCTAAGCTGTAGCTGGAGTAAGGGATTTGAATGAGAAGAGAGAAGACATGTTGCAGGAGCCATTTACTCTGTCTCTTTTTCCTGGAATCAACCCCAGGTGATGGATAAAGGAAACCACCTCACAACAGATTTTAATTTGAAGATCTAGGAATAGAAAGGATTGGCACCCTGCCAATTTATTCTCAAACTGTAGTCATAGTAGTCTCAAAGAGTTGAAAATAAGGTGTTATGGAAAAGAGTAATTCTTTATTCCCTATGGATCCTGAAAAGATAAAGGATAACACTCAGATCTATAGAAGAGATCTGAAGGACTCAGGTTGGTCCAAAAAATCTGAATGAAATTGGGAGCAAGAACATGAAGGATGAGGAATAACCTAAAGGCCTCAAGATCAAAGTTAAAGCAAAATTTTAATCATCTCAACGGACAGAGTAGTAGGGGCCAATGACCCTACGTCATGAAGGGTAAAGTGCTCCATATTGGATAACACACTCAAGACTCAGTCAAGACAAGTTGTACAGTTATTAAAAAATCCGTATCCCACTCCAAAATATTTCCCTGCATGAAGTTAGAATAAGACCAAAATCTATACTTATCTCCCCAGTGGCATCTTGCAGCAGTTGTCTTAACCCTGGAGCATTTAAAATCAGAAATGAATTAGGAGGAAGAAGCAAACCTCAAGATGATTGTGTGAGATCTTCTGAATGAGCCTGAGTTTTAACCTAGAAGTAACAAGTAAAAATCTCGGGACTGGGCTGAGACATTCTTAGAAAAGATAGGTTAATTTTCCTTTCTAAGGGATTCTTGAGTCATAAAATCAAAAGTTTCCATAGAAATAAAGTTAATTTTTACACACCTGAGACTGTCACCTTAGGCTCATAACCCACCAACATTTGCCTTTCAATAACTCATTCATTTAGGCTGAATCTGGGGAATGTCACTGAATTAATCATACTCGTGACAACTGTGTTTAGAAGAGCTCAGGTTGTATTATATATTAAGTGTATTCCATTAGCAGTACCATGGGCATGGAACTACTGACAAGATTTGCTGGAGGATTGTGTGATTTAATACCAAATTCTTGCTTAAGGAAGTATGACAAGTTGAATCTCTAAGTTAATCACCATTTGTTCAGGTGCTCCTCCTTACATGGAGGTCTCTGTGAAAGAACAGAAAAGAACCACAAGGGTTGAAAATAATATTTCTTCACATGCTATCTTGAAACCTAAGAGACAACATCTTGAAGTCCAAGTGGTTACTGTGTAGCACTATGTGAGCCAATGAGTGGCTGAAAGGGTTGGCAAATTCTTTTCTGCAAAGGTCATGCCTTAGTTAGCTTGGGCTGCTATAACAAAATGCCATAGACTGGTGGCTTGTAAACAACAGAGATTTATTTGTCACAGTTTTTGAGGCAGAAAGTCTAAGATTAGGGTGCCAGCATGGTGGAATGAGGGCTCTCTTCAAGGTGACAGATACATTCTTCTATACTCTGGAGCTCTCCGGGGCCTCTTTTTTAAGGGAATTAAGACTTCAACATATGAGTTTTGAGGAAACACAAACATTAAAACCATAGCAGGCCAGATAGCACGTGTTTTAGGCTTTGCGCGCCCATAAGATCTCTGTTGCAACTACTCAGCCCCACTGTCACAACATGAAATCAGCCATAGGAAATACATAAGTAGAGGAGTATAGCCAGGTTTAAATAAGACTTTATCTGTATACCACAGTGAGCAGCTGGATTTAGCCCAACCTCTAATCTAGCACCAAAGAAAGTTGATCTGGCTACCTGGGGCCTCAAATGTGAACATACTAATGGCCTGTTGTATATAGCAAACAGAAATAATAGTGATGATGGTTGATTTTATTTTCTCAGTTACTTAGGATTTATTTCCCTTGGTGTCATTTGGGAACCACCCTCACCCCTATCCTCCATCCACATGCATTTGCTTTGGCTGGGTTTTGGGCTCCATGAGGAGAGAGCATGATCCAAATCTAACCAATGAGGATACCAATCCTCCAAGCCACAGGGACTGATGCAAATTGTCTAGTCAGGACAAGGTTTGTGATATGTTCAACCAGAAGGAATCCCCCAGAAGTAGATCTAAAGATAAAGATCTGTGTGTAAATGGTTTATCTGAGAAGTGATCTCAGGGAATATTGGTTGATGTTATCAAGCAACTTACAATGGAGGGGAACTGGACCTACCTCGTGATGGACAGAGTCAGTGTAGAACAGGAACCTTCATATGAGCCACCAGAGGGGTACACATCAATCCCTGTTAGTCGCTGGTAGAGGGCTCTTCCTTGATGTGTTCATCCCTGTTACACCTGGCCTGTCCTGTGCACCGGCAGAGTGGATGTTTCAGTCACAAAAGGATATGTCACGCAAAGAGGTACAAATGTTAGAATTTGGAAGTCAGTTCTGGTGGTCTGAAACAAGACCTGAGGACAGGACACCTAGAGCTTTTGCTACTGCAGAATTGGGTTAGTCTCCCTATTAGGGTTCTGGAGAAAGCGGGGGCTTCTTTGACTCAGTATGAGCCTGAATCATACTGTGCCTGAAATCACACCATAGATATTTTAGTTATGTGAGCCAATAAATTTCCTTTTTGCTCAAACCAGTTTGAGTCAAGTTTCTTACCATGTGAATCAACAAGGACTAAATAAAGCATGTGGGAAGTTGGATTTTATTTTCTACTGATACTGATTCATCACAAAATCTGAAAAATATTTTGAGGTATATAGAATTCTAAAAATATGATAGACATAGATATATAGACATAAATCCTATACTATAAATCCTCTATTATAGATCGCATATATCATATGATATCATCTATATCTGTGTCTCTACCTATATGCAGTGGTGTGGTAGTGCAGTCAGGAAAGAGGTACATAAATATGTTGGTTTTTAAATAGTACACAAAAGGTTAAATAAAAACATAATGAGGGTTCTCAGAGAAAGGTCACCAGATCCTCACAACCCTTCCATCCACCCACAACATGTAAGCCTAGGAATATCTGCTTCCATGAAGAGAAGCTAATGTGCAAATTGCCCCACAGACTCTTAGGAGTTATATAATAAGAGACAAATGTCTATTCCTCATAATAACTTACTTTTGTGCAGAGGTTTATCTCTCTTTTTCATTTTTTTTCCACCCTTATTTACTAAATGGAATTAAAGGATTAGAATTGAGATGGTCTGGACAAATAGAAGAGGATAAGAAGATAACAAGGCCAGGAAAATCAAATGTAGTCTTTTCTGGGAAAGTCAGAGAGTCAAGGGAGTAAGCAAAGGACAACACATGCTTATGAGTGCATAAGAATGGTCAGAAAAAAGATTAAAAGAAATTATTTGTAATGCCTAATGCATACACTCACCATTTTAGTGTGTGTTCTCGAAGGAAATAGAATATTATGTATTTTTTTAGATTGCTATTTCATTCAACGTGATTTTGGGCCAATCCACACTTACACAAGCTAAATCAGTGTGTGAGACCCTATTGAATCTGTGACCCACGTGGTCAGTCTCTGGTATCTTTTTCAGGAGGCACAGTTCAACAGCCCAGAAATGAATTAAGATGGATTCTATTCGTTTATTTACCATTTCTGTGGGATATATTCCATGCTAGCCACTATTCATGCCACTAGTGATTCAACAGTTAACAAACTAAGCAAAAAGAATACTCTCATTGATTTTACAGTGAGTGGAGAAAAACAGATGATAACCAAAATAAAATGTATAATGGGTTAGATGATGATAAGTGATATGCAGAAAACACAAGAGGACTGGGAGCATTGGGAGGGGAAGGCCACTTTGCAATAACGACTTCTGTCTAAAAGTGTGAAGGAGGTAAGGGGATAGGCAGTTGTCTGAGAGAAGAGAGCAGCAAGTGCAAAGGCCCTGAGGTGGAAGTGTACTGGGCCTTTCATAGAACTATAAGGAGGCCAGTATGAGACTACAGCAAGGGTCAGCCAGCTTTTTCTGTGAAGGACAATATAGTAAAAGATTTCACCATACTGTGTCCATAACAACTGCTCAGCTCTGCCATTGTGGTATGAAAGCTGCTACAGACCACAGGCCATAGTTTGCTGATCCCTGGTCTAAAAGAATGAGCAGGTATAGTGATATCTGAATGAGTAGGGTCTTATACATCATTGCAACAAGTTTGGATTTTACTTTATATATTAGTCAGGGTTTCCCCAGAGAAACAGAACCAATAGGGTGTGTGTGTGTGTGTGTGTATTTGGGGAAGGCAGAGGGGGAGAGAGAGAGACTATAAGGAATTGGCTCATAAGATTATAGAGACTGACAAGTACTGAGATGTGCAGTTGCCAAGCAAGAGACCCAGAAGAGTTGATGGTATAGTCCATTCTGAAGACCAGCAGACCCAAAACTCCAGGAAAAGCCAATATTTCAGTTTGAGTTTGGAGGCAAGGGAAAAACAGGAGGTCTCATTCGATTTGAAGGTAATCAGGTGGGAAGCATTCCCTCCTATTGAGGAGGATCAGCCCTTTTGGTCAATTCTGCTTTTCAACTGATTAGATGAGCCCCCTCCCCCCACTAGGAAAGGAGATCTGCTTTACCCAGTCTATAAATTTAAGCATTAAACCCATCCACAAATACCTTCACAGAAACACTCAGAATTATGTTTGACCAGATATCTTGGTACCCTGTGGCCCAGTCAAGTTGACACATAGAATTAACCATCACTACCACATTTAATATGGAATAAAGAGCTACAGAAGGATTTGGAGCAGTGATATGGTATGACCTGATTACACCTTAGCTATATCACTCTAGCTGGTGTGCTGGGCAGACATAGGGCGACCAACTATTTCAATATTCTAGGCAAGAGATAATAGTGGTTTGAACAAGGTGGTATCAGTGTAGGTGGTGAGAAATAATCAGATTAGTTTTTGACAGTGGCACTGAATTTTCTGATCATGCAATATTAGTGAGGGAGAAAGACTACAGAAGGGGGGACTCTAAGACTTTGCCCTGAGCAATTTAAAGGATCAAATGGTCCCCAATTGAGATAAGAAAGATGATAAGAAAAGCTGGTTTGGGGAAAAGATTAAGAATTCAGTTCTAAACAGGTGATGTTTAAATGCTTATTAGGTATGCAAGTGACAAAGTAGATGCAATGGTCTGAATGTATGTCCCACCTGCTCCCACCCCTACCAAACTCATGTGTTGAAATTCGAATCCCAAATTTGATGGTATTAGGAGGTAGGATTTCTAGGAGGTGCTTAGGTCATAAGGGTGGAGTCCTCATGAATGGGATTAGTGCCTTATAAGAGACCCACAGAGACCACTACTTCTGCCATGTGAGGATTCAGCAAGAAAACACCAGCTATGAACCAGGAAGAGGTATCTTAGGAGAAAGTGACCATGCTGGCACCTTGATCTTGGACTTCTAGCCTCAAGAACTATAAGAACTATTGCTTTCATGAGAAACCTGGTCTGTAGTATCTTGTTAGAGCAGTCTGAATGAATGAAGACACTAGGGTAGGCAATTGTATGTACTTGTCAGGTCAAAGGGAAAACAATTCCATCCTTGCCTGAATTCATGAGATAATTTGAAAGATCCAATTCAAAAGTTTCAACATTTACTCTATCCCCTTTCCTCTTCTCTTTACGTGCTTGAAACTCTTTGGAGCTCTCATTTGCCCACTGTCTGCCCCCGAACTGCCCTGTACATGCTCAGCCTCCCCTCTTCTCCATGGCCTCACTGTGCAGATTTACTGATCTCTCACCAGGTCTTACTCCACCAGTGCCCCTCTGGGTCTGCCTTTCTCAGCCCTTTATCAGATCTGCATCCTCAGGTCTCCTGGCTGGGGAAAGGCAAGGAATGGATTACAAAGTGGGTGGAGAAAGAGAGTCTTTGGGTTGGAAATTATCCATCCTTTTTGGAGTCTATGAAAATAAAGTCTATGGACATCCTATGGTAAATAATAGCAATAACGATTATGTATGTATGTATGTATGTATGTATATATTATCGGCCATAAGCGACTAATTTTCATTATTTCAATGCTAATTTAATAGAATCATAGAATTTTAGAATTTTATCAGATCTGGAAGTTCAAAGATCATTTTGTCCCATCCTATCTTTTATAAAAGAAGGAACCAAGATCAATAGCAGTGAACTAATTTGTCTGAGCTTCACTTTTTCTCAGAAAGCTATTCCTCTATTAATCACCATATCAGTATAGTGTGTATCTGGAGATATGTATAATTAGCATAATTTATGGAACATCTGTAACATGTAGCTTTATGGAAAAGCATTATGAGAAGGTCTTTATATTCACCATTTCATTGAATCTTCACAACTCTATGAAGTAGTTAAATGAGCCTAGTTTTACAAATGAGTATCCACAAGGCTCAAAGAGGTTCAATGACTGGCTCTTCACCCAGCTAGGCAGTGATGGAGTTAGGGCTAGAAACTTATCTGAGTTCTGGGCCTTTCTGTGCACAGAGCTACCTTTCAAACATGAATCATTGCATGTGTTGGGGTGAGGGTGAGGGGTAAGGATGTTCCACAGTAAATGGTTATTTGTTCTCTCTCATTCTGTTTCAATCTGCTAAGGACACATTTGGGTGTCCCAGAGATTGACCTGGCTTGCTTCATAAGCTTGACTTTCTCTGAATGACCCAGCTTTGTCTTCCCGCACAGTGTTGTTCTTTGACTGGTTTGTTTGCAAGAATTTGTATGTCCTATAAGTGGGAATGGTAGTAAGAAGAAGGAACTATCTTGTTCTTTTTTTTTTTTTTTTTTTTTTGGAACTATCCTGTTCTAAAGAGAGAGAGGAAGAGTGTGCATAAGAGAGAATATACAACCCCTATGCTCCAGTATTAAAAATATAAAAATCAATTACAAACATGAGTTTGAGGTGAACAAGTATGTGACCAAGTATTAGGAACTTGTGACAACCAAACATAAGGCAGTAATTGTTGCCCACACCAAACTAACTGTACTTAAATCAACAGAAGGCACAAACAAGCCACGGGTCTGCTCCTACCATGTACATGTACTGTGCTATATTTTCCAGCCATATAATTTCTTCCAGGGTGAATTCTAAATCCCCCAATAGCAGAGGCTAGAAAATTCTTCTACTTACTAAGGAGAATTTGCTAGTAGGGAAGAAGGAAAAGTAATGGAGCTTTCTCCAAGGACACAAACTTTTATTTTTAATTTAGCAGATGCTAAATTCATGTTTTCACTTATTACTCCTTCTGTTTTGTGTGCTCTACTTTAAAAATTCTTCCTCCTTTTGTCAAATATATCTCATTCTTCAAGGCAAGCATAAAGGCAAGGAAAATTTGGACAAATACAAAAGGACTCTGAATCAGCCTGATGTTTTAATTCTTATTGGAACAGTGTATGGCATCCACAGATCCTGTCCCTACCTTTCCTATATTTTCCCTCAGAAGGTTTGGATAAAGGGAAGGCAGTAATTGTCAAGGAAACACAATTTTACTTCTGGAAACATCGACCAGGGTTTCTCAGCTTTGACACTCATGCCATTTTCAACCAGATAATTCTTTGTTGTGGAGTTTGTCCTGTGTATTGCAAGATGTTTAGCAGCATCTCTGGCCTCTGCATAGTACATACCAGTAGCACCCTCCCTCCAAGTGTTTCTGAAGACTGATTCCGTGGCTGGGGGAAGGATATATAAGATGAGTCTAGTGTGTTTTGTAGTACCAGGATAAAAGGGAAGTTATCAAAACATACACATACAAAATTAGTGGCAGGGGTATGTCAAAGGGACACAGTAACCAAACAAAGAGCTCTGGACAGCCAAAGCTGAAACAATGTGAGCAACAGAATAAAGTAACACTGGGTTATTGCTCAAACTACAAAATATGTATTCATGAGTTTGTATTGGTATAAATAAATTATTGAACAATTAAATAAATGAGGATAATAAAGTCTCCTCTGCAGAAGAATTAGAAGTAATTATATAGATACTCAGCCTCCAAGGAGGTGGTATGTAGCTCCACACTCATTAAGTAGTGACTTCGTTTTGAAGATTACAGTATGGAAAGGGTGATTTAAAAAGCAGCTTTATAGGAAAGAAACCTGACAAACACTACTCAGCCAGGTGAACATCAATAGTGATAAGTCATGTTGACACTACATACCCTTGACATGATGAAAATCACCCTTTACTTCGTGTTCTTCCTTCCAAAACCTATAACCCTGCTCTAATCATGAGACAGGCACAGACTCATCCAAACAGAAGGATGTTCTACAAAATATCTAACCAGCACTCCTCAAAATTGTCAAGGTCATCAAAAACAAGGAAAGTCCAAGAAAATGTCACAGCCAAGAGGAGCCCAAGGAGTCAGATGACTAAACATAGTATAGTATCCTGGATGGGACCCTGGACCAGGAAAGGGGCATCAGATAAAAGCACATGAAATCTGAATAAGTTATAGATTTTATTTGATAGTGACGCATTGATATTGGTTATTAATTACTACAAATGTACCATATATGTTATTAGCATGAGAGATGTTTTTAATAGGAAAAGCTGGATGTGAGGTATGTGGAAACTCTCTTGGTACTTTCAAATCTTTTCTGTAAACCTAAAACTATTGTAAAATAAAGAGCTAATCTAAAACAGTGTCTCCTGATCTTGGCAAATATCCCCTTGGATGCAAAATCACCTTCAATGGAGAACCATTGCTATAGAGTACCTGGGTTCAGGTCCCACCTCTACTACCTTCTAGCTGTGTGGCCTGGGGAAAAATCCTTAGCATCTCTGAGTGTCTAGAAAATGAGGATTATCATAGTACTCACCTCAGAAGATTGATAGGAGGATCAAGTGCAGTAATGTAACATGCAGACTGACACTTAATAAATACTTGATAAATGTCTGCAATCATAACGCTAAGGACAATCATTATTATCAATTCACCTTGTGTGAGTGATGCACTACTAACATGTTCCTATTTGTTTCTAGCCTATCAGCCTCCAGGAAAAAAAAAATGAGTTTGAGGGTAATTTGGGTTTAGACAAATCTCCTTTCTTGCCTTGAGGAACAGAATGTGCCTTTTGGAAAATGACAGACTTCCTTGAACCTGCAGGCTTTCTCAGGAAAGGCCCAAACGATGATGGACAGCAGCATTTCCTGCCCTAATACTGAGGCAGCCCACGCAGCCTGCATGAGATTTACTTTGGTTAGACTCATTTATTGAATCCCAGGGTGAGAAACGCAGCATGATGGCAGGAAGATGAAGCCGTCTGTCTGGCTGGAGACCAAGGGTAGGAGAAGTGAGAAGAGAAGGCAACACTGCATAAGGAGCCAGCCCCAGATTCTGGATCTGTTTAGGTGAATTATCCCTGTGGAATGTTTCCAAACTATCCTTTGATTGCTCAATACTGGGGATTTTTAAGTCATCTAAGCCTTACTTTGCATGTCCTGGCCTCAAAACTAGTTAGATGTCATGACTTCAGCTATTAGGGAGCTTAAGGCTAAAGCAAAGAGGAGAAATACATACAACTATACTTTTGATAGGACACCCGTGGAAGGAGACCGAAGGCTACCATTCCAGCCCCTTGTCACTGGAGCTAAAACGGGAAGTTCAGCATTGGACAGCCATGCAGCTTTCTATATACATGTTGATGAAGAAAAGTATAAACCTTAAAGTCAGATTAACTTGTATTCAAATTTCTCCAGCACCACTTTCCAGATGGGTGACTGTGGGCCAGGCTACTCTACCTCCGTAAGCCTCCATTTCTTCCTCTATAATATGGGGATAAATGGGAGGCATAAATGGGAGGATTTTTATAAAAGAAAATCAAAAGGTCCAGATGGTAACAATGGTCATAGAAAAGATGAAAATCCTGGATGGACTGATCCTAGAGAATGATACTTCCCTGGAGTTCAGGGACACAGGGATGACATACTGTACTGCCTAAGAGATTCTTAGTTCTCTCTAGCCTGGGACTAGTTAGACTCATATGCCCTTTGAAATGAGGTCAAGAAATATTGATGTCATAGAATGGAATCTGTTCTATCACTGAACCCCTGTGCTCAGTTAACAAAGAATAATATTTGAAAGGCCAAGATATGGAAATAGTTCAGTCCAAGTGGTCTTTATAGGGAAGATATGCTGGGGATGAGTAGCTCCAAAAGGGACAATATGTAGGTCTTTGGAGGATCAGCTATGTACTGTTGGATTAACTAATATCCAGTTTCTTGGAACATGACCCTTCTCTTGGACCTTGACCTTTGAGATCCTGATTTGAGCCCATTTTCCAGGATTTGGTTTCATTCATTCAGAAATAACTAAAAAGGGCCTGCTGTGTGCCTAGGCACTGGGAATATAGTCCTGAAAACAAGCATGGCATCACCTGGCATTGTAAAGACAGGAAGTAAACAATAAATAAACAAATAAATAAACAAACAAATAAACAAGTGAATAATTAAGACAGCCTCCATCATGAGTTCTACAAAGGAAAGAAATCAGGATCAGGGAATAAGAAGTGACAAAATTTGAGGTAAACTCCAACCAGGGTTGAGGAAAGCCATCTCTGAGGAGATGATACTGGAGATGAGCTCTAAAAGAAAAGAATGAGCCAAATGCATAAAAATTTGTAGAATTATTCAGGCAGAGTTGGTAGCCCAAACTAAGGGTACTCTTCAAGGCTTCTTGCTATTGATCACGTGTGTCTTACCCAGATCCAATAACCTAATCTCTTCCCACTTAGGAAAGTATCTTAGACTCCTCTCGTGAGTGCCATTTGTTTACTTCTTTCAGTCCCTTGTGCATCTAATTACTTATTAAGCGCCTACTACTTGCCAGACACTAGGAATAACTAATGAATGCAGCAGACATAATCTCCATCCTTATGGAAATTGAGTGTACAGATATAATCCTTAAAGTATTTCAGTGCCCAACTCACCAGAGAGTAGTACTAGTTCAGAAGAATCCTTCAGAACCCCTACCTCAGAAATAGCTTATCTCATCAGGGAGTCAGCCTATTGCTGGTAAACCTCAAAACCTGATAGCAAATGGATTGGGGAACACTGGTCTTTAGAGCAGAAAAGAACTTGGCTGTGAATCCTAGGGCTGCCACTAACTAGCTGCGGGACCTTGGCAAAAGCACTCCACCTCCCTTAACCTTAATTTTCTCTCTAAAATAACATCACTTTGTGAAACTCGGCAGTAATATCTAGCACATAGTAGACTCTTCATAAATGAGTAAGGTGTTCTTTTGACCCATTTTTTGTTGTCTTTTTGAGTATGTGAGCTGTAGTTGTTTTCCTGAAGAGTAAAACTATGTAATCGTATAAAGAGAATAAATATCATATTCCCTTACAGCCCAAAGGAGTATTTTGCCCAAAGTTACCCATTCCATTTTCTAGACTAACACATTCATTCTCAACTGAGCTTACATAAGCATCCCCTTCCTTGACACCTGGATTCTCCAGTTGCCTATACAATAATGTTAGTTAAATACTTATCGATTATTTGCTTGGATGGCGTGTAGAAAAAGGTTATTCTTTTCACACTGTAGACAGGGACTATTCTACATGTAGACATGTAGAATCCATGCAAATATCCTGAAAACATAAATACCAGATCTTCTCCTTTGGCAGTAACCAGCTCACATAGGAAAATGGAATTGATCAGTGTTGAATTATGCCAAACTGACTGTTCTCTACCAAATATAGAAACTAGCAGCTACTGCATAATATTACCCCATCAAATTACTGCTCAAAGTAGTTTAGCTCTAATTATGAAAAACAACAACAACAACAAAAACAAAAACAGATGTTCCCATCTCTCACACATCCTGCATCTGCCAAGGCTCTCAAAGAGCTAGTCAAGGGAGACCCTTGGGTGAAAATGAGCAGCCATTGGGTTTCACAGTCACCTCCTGGAATCAGGATCAGTGGTGGAAATAGAGAGGTGTTGTGTGAAGGTCAGTTTCTAGCTACGTCATGCCGCAGCCCATAACTGGCAGCAGGAGCAACTGCTGATTTGTACCGAGGCCCCAGGAGTTACTCAGCTGTATTAAACTATTAGGGAGAAGAATGAAAATCGAAATAGATCGCATCCATTTGACATGGGCTGCTCAAAATGCGTTCACTGGGAGTGTTAAATTCAATATAGATGACAAGGTCGGATGAGATCCACTGCCTTATTCCAAGCAGATTAACGTTCAAGTGCTCACCACAGGATATTACTGCACACTTCATTAGATTATACTTCTAACCTGAAACAATAACTGTTAAATTCCAAACTATATCTGAGTCTTGCCGATCAGGCCTCAGAGATACCTTAACCTTGGGAAGGGTAGCTGAATGGGAATTGATTTGTCACCTTCTAAAACTTGCTATAGCTAAGAGTTCACAAATTGACACTCAGACGACATACTCTGAATTTCTGCAGTGCTTTAAACTTAGCTAGAGACTTGTACTGTTCAGTGCCCGGCCAAAATTGCTGCAGCCCTTTACAATATCACATTGGAATCTCACTCACAAATAGGACACTGCCCTCGCTCCAGAAGGTGGTTTACGTTAAAATTATGTCTGCTTTGTGACCCTGAGGCCAAATTTGTCATCAGCTAACTTTGGCCAAAATTCATTTTTACCTGGACCGTTTTGAGGTCGTAAAGTTTTACCTAACCAGTGAGACCGTAACCACAAATTTTCAACCCTTCCAATTCTGTGTTTCACCTTCACCTTTTTGTTGCCTTGTTCTTATAGGCTGGGGGGTTATGGCCCTTGATCAATCTTGTGCTTTCTTTAAGTGACAACATTTTACCCAGACATTATTTTTCACCTCCCTAATTCTACAAGGTATTATATGTCTTCCAGACAAGGGAAATGTTTTCATGATTGCAAGCAGCACTCAGTCTTTGCTTCAGAGAATGAATTCATGCATTCACTTAATAACATTAGCTGAGTAACTGCTGCTTTCAGGCATTAATTTAGGGCCTAAGGCTATGTTGATGATACTGAGGGGATCTTTGGAGCTCACATACTACTGGGAATGAGAGACAATAAGTAAGTAAACAAAATAACTAATTTCAGATCATGATTTAAACAGAAAGGTCAAAATAGAGCATCTGAGTAGACAGGATGACCACTGACTGACTGGCTTTCTAAGAGGTGGCATTTGTGCAGAGATCTAAAAAGATTTGGGGGAAGAATATTCCAGACAGATGAAACAGTAAAGCCAGGGCCCTGGACACAGGAACAAGTCTGGTTAATTAGAACAGCAGGAAGAAGCCCAGTGCAAAAGAGATGAGGGCCCATAGGTGGGCAGGGGCCAGATGATGTGGGACCTCCCTGACCTGGGTCATGAGTTTGGGTTTTATTCTCTGAGTGTTGAAGAACCATCATAGGATTTTAATAAGAGAAACATATGATCACATTTAACCTTTATATGATTAAATTTGAGCTTATCTGTAGTGAATCAATCTACGGTTTTTTGCTTAGTAATAATAGCTTACCAATAGGTTTTGGTAGGGGCACCTGGGTGGCTTATTTGGTTAAGCATCTGTCTCTTGATCTTGGCTCAGGTCATGGTTTTAGTGTTGTGAAATCAAGCCCCAAGCTGGGCTCTGCTCTCAATGCCAGAGTCTGCTGGGATTCCCCTCCTCTCTCCCTCTGCCCCTCCCCCCATCTGAATGAATGAATGAATAAATAAATAAATAAATAAATGATTTTAAAAAGTGGAATAGGTTTTGGTAATTAGATAGTTCTGAGTTCAAATCCCACTTCTACCATTTACTACCTCATCATGGATAAGTTATTAAATTTCTCACATTAAAGCCTTAAAGGCAAAATAGGTATAATAATAGCTTCCTTCTTGCATAAGATCATATACACGTATAATACATAGAAAATCTGGCAAAGGTCACTTTTTTGTTGACTAATTTATTCATTTGTTTGTCTAGTCAACCAATATGCATGTAATCAATGGTATTCTCCTTCAAAGCCCTGCAATTTTTTTTACCAGCTACATTTTATTATTTATTAATTTTAGAGCATTTGATTCCCCATCATCACTCTCTCTTTTTTTTTAAGATTTTATTTATTCATGAGAGACATACAGAGAAAGGCAGAAACATAGGCAAAGGGAGAAGGAGACTCCCTGTGGGGAACCCGATTTGGGACTCTATCCCAGAACCCCAGGATCATGACCTGAGCCAAAGGCAGATGCTCAACCACTGAGCTACCCAAGTGCCCCTCCAATTACACATCTATTAGGCTATCTGAAGTTGTCCCATAGCTCACTATGCTATTCTTCTTCTAAAAAAAAAAAAAAAAAAATTCTCTTTTTCTCATGGGTTTCATTTTGAATAGTTTCTATTGTTGCATTTTCAAGTGCACTTTTTAATGTGCAGAAGTTCCAAACTGGCCATTCCTCAGATATTGTTGTGCTTCCTCAAATCCCAAAGCCCTACTGAGAACTTAGAACATGAGGTCCCAGATTCCCATTCACTGGGTAGATATTGAGCTTCTCTCACTACAGCGTTTAAAAGATAAGGCTTCCTAGTGGTAAATTCATGATTTTCTATATATAACAGAAATTCTGGCCACACATGAAAGCATTTAAGAGACTGAAAACAACAATAAATCAGTCTATAATAATTATAGTCCAATTCTGTTACAACGGGATGCTGCTATGGGTGCTGATGAAAATAACCATTGCTTTATCCTCTGTTGATAGTCCTTCAATGTAGACTGTTTGAGAAGAACAATGTACTTCCCTAAGTTCCCCTTATATACCCACAAGGCAGAGTTCTTGAATATTCCAAGAAACCCAAGACTCTTTCTTCATGCCGACTTAATAGCATGATTTGCCTCTTTTTTTGGTCTCTTCTTTCTTTCTTTTTTTTTTTTTAAAGATTCTGTATTCATGAGAGACACAAGAAGAGGGAGAAGCAGGCTCTCCATAAGGAGCCCAATGTGGGACTTGATCCCAGACCCCAGGATCGTGCCCTGAGCCAAAGACAGACACTCAGCCACTGAGCCACCTAGGCGCCCCTATTTGGCTCTTAAAGTTGGCTTTTCTGGACTCTACAAGGCTTCCAAAGTCTCACTCAGCACAACTTAGTATCTGACAGAAATTATAATAGTATGTACCCTCAGTTGAAACATAAAATTAATTGGACACAGTGCTCAAAATTAGAAGACAAACATGCAAAGGATTAATGGCACACTAGTAATGTGATATTCTTTTTTGAGAATCGCTAAAATAAGGATTGTCACTGGACTCCTGATTTTTATTTGAAACAGCAATAACCGCTCCTGGGATAATATCACACAGACCGTGATATTGTCAGTACACAAAACTCCCTGCTTAGCATTTGATCAAAATTTTGCAAAGTCAAATAAAGCTCCGTGATTTCCTGAAAGCTGTCCGTGTCCTAAGCCATTGTATCTAGTCAAGTTTGTGAGTTATGAAAAGATTTCTCAGAATGATACTTCTTACAAATTCAGACTAATGAACACATTTCAAGGTCCTCGTGCCCAGAGCAGGACAAATAAAGTATGAGGTTGAGAGGCCCTATGAACAGTGCTTCCAGACACCACTTTGTTCTTCCAATGAAAACCCTGACAGTATGTTCAGCAAATGTTTCCTGAAGTGACCACGAAACCAGCGTGTAAGATAACAAGGTGGTGCAGAAATGAGGAACTGCTGGTTTTTAGCAGTCACCTTGATCAGAGCTCTCATATTGTGATATCCATTTTTGTTCTGTCGTCAGACGATGTCACTTAAAAGTGCCATTAAAGTATTTCTTCCCTTTCCCTTTCCAGTCATCTCGAGAAGAATTTAATATAACATGTTTCAAGACATCCTTCTTTGTCCATCTGTAGGATGTGCTTCCTGAGAGTTGTTTTCATATAAGGAACAAGGAAAGCATTTATTGAGATATTATTATAACAAGTACTTCATCTGCATTGTCTTATATTTCTCCTCAATAGTCCTATGAAGTAGGTACCATTATTTGATCTGTTTTATCAACAAAGAAACTAAAACTGGTAGAGGTTAAGTAACTTGTCTCGAGTTATTACTGCTATATTTTGGAGCTAGAAAGTAGATCACAGAAACCAAGGACTGGGTTTTTCTATAGTTTCACTGATGAAGCTTTATTCCATAGTCACTGGTGTGCCATATACTAGCACTGGGGAAATCAATCATGGCCATCAGAGCCTGGATCTGGCAACAAAAATAAAACCTAATAGAAAAAATCAAGTCTCTGCCTTGGGAAAGGAGGGCTTACATAGCAGGTTGAAGGAGAACTTAACTCACCAAGCAAGGTTTTGTCCTTTTAGCCTCCAAAAGCCCTCCTTCCATGGTGTAGGTGGACTTCTTCACCTGGGGTAGCATTAATTACTGATTGCAAATCATGTGACCTGTTTTGATAATAGGCAGTTAATGATGATATAAGCATACACTTGAACTATCCTTTCAAGGTTGAAAAGAGTATGCTTTAAATAGTTCCTGGCCTTTCTGCCTGGACTACAGAACAAACTGAGCCCAACCCCCAGCCTAGAGCCAGGTCCAGCTGACCCACAGCAGGAGGCAGAGCTGCCCAGATGAACACAGCCTGGAGCCTGAAGCACTGACCCAGGTGCCTGGGGAATATGTAATTGTTATTTTTAATTACTGAGCTTGGGAGTAATTTTTTACGTGACATGATTGTGGTCATAGCTGACTGATAAAACATCACAAACATAAAGTAGGGGGTCTTTTTCAGTTTCCATGCAAATTCTTTGGCAGCCTGTCAGTATTCTCCTTCCGAACTTGTTGGGCTACTTAACCACGGTGCAACCAGTTCTTCTACTTGCATCAAGTTCCAAGTTCTGTGCTGTTAAGCCCAGTGATTCATGGTATGGATCCATCATTCAGTTCAAAGGGAACAGCAAAGCATTTTAGTCATGGCCTTAAGGGAGAAATTGTGACTGATCAAAACAAATCCTGAAAAGGTTACAGATTATCCCCAAAGTTCAGGCCCGTGATTTGTGTACACATTTCCAAATTATATGCCCATCAGAGTTTGAGAAGCCTGGAAGGAAGAAACAAAAGAGAAGTCTCTATGTAGATACCTGGACATTTAAACATTTCAGCATTTGACATAATGAGAAAATCGTTAGCAATAAATGAGGTATGTGGGAAAACTATAAAATGTCCCTTCTTGCTCAGAGTTGATGCCACTTTCCCACTAAGACTCCCCAATATTAACCTGTTTGAGGAGATGATAGAGTAGAATCTGGATGTGAGAGACAGGTAGGTCTGGGAAACTGTGAAGTGTATTTTCAGTTTGTAGATTAAATGCTCCAACTGCAGCATAATTTCTATTTTACCTGATAAACTCATAGAAATGTCAAAATAATAAAAGAATTCTCTTTCCTATCCCCTATGCCCCTGTAGGGTCTTCAAGTAGTGCTCCATCTCCAGTACTGCACAGGAGCTAGGAATGTAGATACCCTAAAAGGATACTTTGAGAGTCTTAAACTTCATCTCAACCTACAGAAGAACAATACCTAGAAATCCTATCCTCAAGTCTATGGACTGACTATCAAAAAAATTAATCAATAAATAAAATAAACTGCTCCCTAGCAAACATCTGGCAAATTTGAAGGGGGGCCCAATGTGACTTGATGTCATCACAAAATGATGCCTTTACCTTCTGCAGCAGAGGGACGGTGCAGTGAATTTCTCATAATGCTACACTTATTCCATTTAAAGAGAATTTTACTGAGGTTCTATCCTTCCTACATTTTTGGCATCTGATTGTCTTTCTTCAATAGAAGGCTGGTAAGGACAGATGGGTAGTGTGTGCACCTATATATGTGCTCTGTGTGCAAATGTGATGGATTTCTTTATGACCTACTCAGACGTGTATGAAGTTGTGTCAAAAATGTATCTTGATCATTTATTTGTTTGTTTGAGAAATTGAAGCACCTTGTAAGCTTTGACTTAGATGATTAAATGGTGTGGGCAAGTCATTTAGCCAATAAAACTCAAAAGAACTTTCCAATGGAAGCCACTATCCCCAGAAATATCCAGAATGTACTAGGGGGGAAAAATCTTCCAAAGGAAATGATCATTCTTTTCACTTGCAACCCTTCATCTACTTTATCGTATCTGAACCTTTCCAAAAGCTGGGAGAAAGGGAGGCAGAGGCTATTACAGCTTTCCAGCTGAAGGAATTGAGTCTCAGAGTGGTTACCTCCTACCTCGGTCCCAGAATTAGAACTTGAAATCAGACTTCTGTCCAAGCAAATGCTTTCTACTTGAGTGTACTCATATCTACTCTAGCAAACCGCTGGGGTCAACATTTTTATTGGCCAGAAGATGTTGCCTTCACGGTGTGAGTTTCTCCTACCTCAAATCACATTTTTGTCTGGGATGCAATTAATAAGGATTCTATTTTTAATTTTGGAATATACCCATTTCTGCCTGCCATCATTCTTCCTCTCTTCCAAAGTGCAGCTCAGAAGTCACCTCCTCTATGAGGTCTTTTGAGAGTCTATCACTTCCACCCAACTAGATATACTTTACCTCTGCTTTCATGCCCTGTTGGGTTTTGTGTTTCGCCTTTGGACATATATGCACCTGCTACTTGTTTGCAAACATCACCAGGATGCCCTTTACCTTTTGTACCACACCTCTTTCCTTTTGCCAACATCTCACAATTCAGATTATTGTCAGCTTTAAACGGGGGTGTGGGGGCTGAGGCATCAAAGTTCTCATCTTAGCGGAAAGGAATCACTCTGTTAGCCCTGAGCCAACTCCATCTCCCTCATATAAGCCCTGGGAATCAGGAGAGCCAGAAAGAAAAGACCACCATTCAAAATTCCCTAAGACCCTCTCTGGTAATCCATAGCATGACAAAATGTACAGACCCTGGTCTGCAGACCGTGGAATGGAACTGGCTTTGAATCTCAGCTCTGCATCACTCAAATTAGGTAACTTTGGGTAAATCACTTAATCTCTTTGCCTCCATTTTCCCATGTGTGAAAATCTCACATAGTTTTTGTAAGGAATAAACAAGTCAGTGTATATGATGGACCTGGTATGCTATCTGACACGTAGTAGGGATTCAATAAAACAGTAGTTTGTGTTGCTTCTCTTTTTTGCTGCAGTTCTTACTAGTAAGATAGCTAACCCCTATTACCTCTGAGGAAACATTAGCTCTTATATCTCACGCCCTTTATCCCCACAGCCATCCCTGCCTTCTCCCCTTCCCAGCTCACTCAAGGAGGCTACCAGCAGGCTTCACGGTGTCATGTATCACTAGTGAATGTTGGAATCAGCATGTTAATTTACACTTGCCTTTGTTCCAGCCTTCCCACCGGTCTGCCTTCTAGATGGATGAACTGGAACAGAAATAAGGAGGCAATGTTTTTTCTTTACAACACATACCAAAGGGAATTTTTTTAGTCTTTTGTGAACATTGAACTCTACTTCAAACTCAACGTGAGTCTCAATGAGAGAAATCATTCATGGGAAAGATGGGGAGGCTCCTGCACATCAAAGCCAAACCAAACTACAGCTGGTGCCCCTACAACTCTTTCCAGAATGAGAAAGCAGCAGTAGACAAACTGAAGTGGTGGGAGATGGAGTGGGGACCAGGGGTGACAAACACCCTGGCATTTAAATGACATCGAGAGGTTGAAACCAAAGAAATTCCAACCTAAGACAAAAATTCTGGAGCAGAGGTAACTTTTCACACTTTAAACTCCTTGTCATTCTCATATGAAACCTGCAAGCCCATATTAAGAGACAGTCGCCTGGAAATTGGAAGTGCTAGCGATGATGAATAAAGTTACCTTACAGAGAAGTCTTTGAGCCAAAGCTGGCTTTTCCCCCCCGTTTAGTTTATCTTGTAGGCGTGTTAAGAATGGATTGCTGGCTCTTAAATGTAGCTTATTATTTGGCTGGTTATGCAGAGTTGCTATTTTGGACTGCCTCTGAGTTTCTGGCTTTCTGATGAGAAATTTAATAGCTCATTAAATGCATACCTACTCATTTCTCCCAGCCTTACTTTCTGCTGTTTTAATGTGCACTGAAGAGTTTGGAGATGTACCCTCAATTTAACAAATAATGCTAGATAAAGATCATGCTCCACCAACCACAGCAAAGGGTTTTTAAAAAAAGAAAACACAAATTGAGTTCATAATAAGTATATGAACTATTATTGAAACAGTGCCAAATAGTTTCCAAACCTCTTTTATATGCCTGATCTCATTTAATTTTTACAAGGTAGAAAGTATTCATCATCCACTGAAAAATGGCTTTTTAGTTTCTACCAAAGTGCCAGGCATTGTGTTAAAATGTTGGGTTGAAATTTAAAGTTGCATCATTTATCTCTTCATTTCAGATGAGGAATCTGGCTTTGGGAATATCAAGTGACATTGCCAAGGTCACAAGTTAATGAGCAGAAGTATTAGGTCCTCTGATTCCAAATCCCATGTTGATTTTCACAGAAGAAACTTATAGCTGAGGGGGCCTTGGAGATTATACAATTCAATCTTTTTACTTTGTACATGAGGAAAGTAAGTGTTCTTCCCAAGGTTACAATTTACAAATAGTTGAATGGGAATGAGAACTCGTGTCCCCCAATGCCTAAGACATTGCTCTTATGCAAAAGGGTAATTTAAGATTTACTGTGAATTTTTAGGTCATTTCTAAAACCCTTGCTCTTCACTGAAGTATATTATCAAAATTCTTTCTCCAATTCACACCCCCTCAAAGGGCCTAATCTTAGAATAGAGAGGAAGGCAAGGGAATAAATGATAATTAATAGTAATGATAAACATTTATAGGAAGTACTTTCTTATTATATACCAATGTAGATGTTAATAACTAACGGATTTGATCCACCCAAGGGTATAAGTAGTTAAAGGACCTCCGTGCAAAGAATTATTCACAAGGTTGTTATAAAGTGCCTGGCACACTGAAGCTTAATTGACATTTTAGGAAGAGAAGGAGGGAAGGAAGGAAGGAAGGAAGGAAGGAAGGAAGGAAGGAAGGAAGGAAGGAAGGAAGGAAGGAAGGAAGGAAGGAAGGAGAGACAGAGGGAGGGAGAGATGGAGGGAGGGAGGGAAAGAAGGAAAGACAGAGGGAGGAAGGAGGAAGGGGAGAAGCTAGGAATTTTTTTTCTGTTTCACTAAGTTCTTTTCCCCCAGTGCTCAGCATATAAGAGATACTTAGTAAATAATTATCAAATGAGGGATGCCTGGGAGCTCAATGGTGCTCAATGGTTGAGCATCTGCCTTTAGCTCAGGGTATGATCTTGGGGTCCTGGGATCGAGTCCCACATCAGGCTCCTCACAGGAAGCCTGCTTCTCCCTCTGCCTATGTCTCTGCCTCCCTCTCTGTGTCTCTCATGAATAAATAAATAAAATCTTTAATAATAAATAAATAAATAAATAAATAAATAAATAAATAAGCAAACATCAAATGAATGAATGAAATATTGTGACCAAACTTGTATCCAAGTTGACTTGAGGTACTTGAGTCAATGTTGAAGCTTCTTGAAGAAGGTGATGAGCATGACCCAGTTGGCAACTCCCTCTGGTCCCTCAGCATTGCCTTTTGCCTCTCCTCTCTATGGGCAGAGTCAGCTGGAATCCAAAGTACAGATTGGATTCTGAGGTGTCCCAGTGCATATAGAAGAAAATGTGGACTACGTAAAAGGTCCTACAGGTGCTGTAACATGAGCCTCCTCTGCTTATTTGTCCTGCAGTAACAGATGTTACTCTCCCCTTCTCCCTCATAGCCATCCGGCCACACAGGCCTGCTTTTAGTTCTGGAATGCACCAGTTCATTCCTGCCTCCAAGCTTCAGGGCCTCAGGACACACCTTTCTTTCTTCCTGGATGGGTCTTGCTATCTCCACCTAGCAGATAACTCCTCATCCTTCAGTCTCTGGAGAAATGAGCAGAGCAACTCACTTTCCTCAGAACAGTTCTCTGATTCTGTGCTCACCCAGGTCCCTCTTTTCTCTTCTTTAAGGCCCATGTACCCTTCATGACACATATCAATTTGCCATCACACATTTACTTGTGATTGGCTATTTAATAAGCTCCACTGACTGAGAGACTGTACGTATTCTTTTCACCACAATGTCCTGGCACATGGTAGCAGCCCAATAAATATCTATCAGATGTATACATTAATGGCCTACTAAATCCTTTAAAATCTCATACTGTTAATGTGTTCTCTTAGCCTGCATTCAGATCTCTGAAGAGCAGGCACTTGTCTTATTTATCTTTGTTTCTCCCACAGTACCTCACACGGTCCCTGACACAAAGCAAATGTTCAGTAATGTTTATAGAAGAACCATCCCATAAAGGAATAGAATTCAGTATTATTACTGATACTCATGAACAGCTATTCTACAGAGGCTGCTAACATCCTTGATCCAATGAGAATAATTCTCCGTCTCCCTGCCTGCCTCGTTAAGCAGGCTAATGTGCCTCTGTAGCTTTGCTGAGTCTTCATTTATGTGTAAAGCTGTGTTTGTGAATGTTATTTTAATTCAGGTGTCATTAGTTTAGAAAAGCTCTAACTAGCCCCTGAGCAGGAGTCTCCAAAAATATCAGCAATCTAACTGATGACAGCTTCCATGGAGACTAGATGTCTTAAGAAACTTGAACATAAATTGAGGCAAAAGGATACAAGTGGCAATGACATTCTTCTGGCCACCAGCCATCATCCTCTGGATAGCAAATACTTTAACTATTACAGTTTTAAATCTAGACTTTTCAATGGGATAGTGGAATACAGGAATAATGGTGATATCCTGGAGATTATCAGCATAGTATTTGTACCAGGAGACCCTACCTGCCTTCGCAATCACCCCTCCACATAAAGAGTTTAAGGGAATTGCACCTACAAGGGACAGAAGGAGGAAAAAGCAAAATACTGAATGACTGTTACGTGGATCTGTACCTGCTACCCAACCCTTGGCAACCCCCTGGCAAGCTGAGCTGGAGTATAGGGATATCCTTATGTGTGGCCTGCAAACAAGCAACATCTGCATCACTGGAAAATCTGTTAGAAATGCAGAATCTCTGTCCTCCCCCCAAAATTACTGAACCAGAATCAGAATTTTAGCAAGTTCCCTCCAATGACTGTGTGCACCTTTATCTCAGAAGTAAGCTAGAGAAGAGAGAAAAGCAGAGAAAGAGAGCTACATCCAACTGCTGTGTCTAATGTGTTTGCATATGCCACCAGCTCCTGTCTAGCCAACATCCCTTCGAAAGACACAATTAGGTTGGCAAAACTTGAAATTTGTTCTTCCAGTGTGGTATATCATGTGTCATGAGAGTCAAATCCTGACTCAGGACTGACTCAGAGAGACTAGCTTTCGCAAGGCTTTTATGAACTTCCAAATGACAACCAGTAAGAAACTTGCTCCCACTAATTCCTTCAGACAAAGGCCATAAAGGCCCACGTCCCTGAGACAGAATGGGGAGAAGGTAGAGGTGGGAGAAAGCTTGTCACTTAATATTTCAAAGATATGAAAATAAACTCCTTAGAACCCAATAATAGAACTGTAAAAATATAAATCCCTAGGCAGGAAAACTTACTTTTACTTGCCTTTCACACCTATACCCTTGCTTACACTGGGCTGTAACTGGTTCTCAGAACTGAAAGTAGGAGTGAGGAAGAAAATTACACTAACTTATTGGGAGGGAAAGAAAGACAAAAAAAACCTCATTATGCCTTTGTCTGACTATCCACAGGGATCTAGTTTTGTAGATGCGAGACAGACATTAGGGGTAGAATTTTAGATATAAAATGTGCTTTAGTTCATTCAATATCTATTTAATACTGAACTTTCTTAAGAGTTTTGATTCTATCCCTAAATTCCATATGTATAACCTCTTAACTTGCAGTGACTCTATCCACTAGTAAAGTTTTCCTAAAGTACCCTAGAATCTGACCAATAAAATTAGTATTCCCTTTTCTTGGTAGAGGCAACAAAAAAGATGATAAAGAGAGCTAATAAGCTCTGGATGCCATGCCAGGGTATCATCATAAAGGCAGGCTTAAAGGGGAAAATGAGTTCCAAAGGGCATTGCATAGGTGTGTGTGTGTGTGTGTGTGTGTGTGTGTGTGTGTGTGTGTAAAAGAAGAATTACACAAGAGACTGAGGCATGGAGAAGTATCTATCAATTTCAGACACTGGAGAATTCCTTCTGAGTCTTTGTCACACAGTTAAATCTGCCCTAAGCAGAGAGGAAGATAGTGTCTTCTAAATATATTTTCATACAGTAGTACATATATATCACTTTTCCAATGTGTTTTCTTCACTCCCATCTGAATGAGGAGCTGTCCCAAAGGATGCTTGCACTTAGATACATAAATTCCCATTATCCTGATTAGCATGGTTTTACCTTCTCTTAAAATTTTCAAGAGGGGTCTTAAGTGCTGACTTGGAACCTTGAGGGGCAGTAACCACATTAAACATGAAGTTGTTTTTCCTCTCAATTAACCAGTGAGACATTTAAACCCTAAAAAAGAAACTTTGTAACTTTTAATCTCATAGTATTGCTAATACATAGGTGACATATGAAATAAGAAAATAGCTTATTTAAAAGAAATATGATTAGTAATAGATTTAAATTTCCTCTACCTACACATTCCTCATCACCTAATGGCCTAGCTGCTCAGTCCATATGGGGTCAAGATTGCCTTAACAAGAGCTGTGGGCCTTTGTGACTTAGAAAAAATACAATAATTCTTAAATAGTGATCAGCCAAAATATTTTCTTATTAGGTTGCTAGAATCTCCCTCCAAAGTAGGCATAGAAAACATGATTAATTTTGCTTGCAAATGAAAAGATTGAGTTTAGTGAGATTAAGTGATCGCCCAAAGTCGCATATCTGAGATTATAACCCAGATCCCCTGACTCTTACACCTGTGTTATTTTCCTTCTACAAAATTGCCTCATCTGCTTCTAGTAGAAGAGCATTTCTCTGAATTCCCTATCATGTGTTGATGTGAGCCATGACAACCAAAACATTGCTTAATGTGTGAGGCGTTTTGCAATGGATAAAAAATTCCAGCTTATCTTCCACATTTTACCTGTACCTCCTTAATAACAAGTGGGAGAGTTTTTAGAAGGGCATGCATAGATGTCAAAAGGGACCATTGGCAGCCAGATTTTCAGGAGGCCTGGCTGCTCTTCAGGATACTAATCTGTGATGCTTGGTGATGTCTGCAAAAGGAGCTCTGACTTACATTTCTTACAGAATATGGAGCTATAATCTATTTTCATTTCATCTATTCATTTTATAAATATGTTCTGAGTGTCAACTATGCATCATAGCAATAAATCAGGAACAACCTGGCTCCCAATGGGCTATATAAAGAGGCAAGTACCTAAGTTCCAAAGATGGAGGCTCCAAAGAAAGGAGGCATCTTATGTAGGTTTTGGAAAATATGTGGCATTTATATTGAAGTTCAAAGCATCCTGTGTGAAAGAACAATGTTCATGTAAAGACATGGAGATGAGAAATCTTGTATGGGATCATGTTAGGCTGAAGAATTAAATTAAATAAGATACAAAGTCAAAAATGTGGGTAAAAGCTGAATTTATCCAAAGCCCTTTTGAAACTTTGAGCTTTCTAAGAATGCCATTTGGAGAATCTAGTTTTATACCGAGCTATTTCCTACGTAATATTTTACTTCTTTGAAGTGCTGTCAGTCCAATCCTCTCATGCTTCTGGTGAAATAGTGGGGTATACACCTCACACCTGTCAGAATGGCTAAAATTAACAACACAGGAAACTACATATGTTGGAAAAGATGTGTAAAAAGGGGAACCCTCTTGCACTGTTGAGGGGGAAGCAAACTGTTGCAACCACTCTAGAGAACAGTAAAAAGTTAAAAATAGGCTATGCTACAATCCAGCAATTGCACTAGTACCCAAAGGAGACAAAAATACAGATTTGAAGGGGCACATGCACCTCAATGTTTATAGCAGCATTATCAACAATAACAAAACTATGGAAAGAGCCCAAATGTCCATTGACTGATGAATGGGTAAGGAAGATGTGATATATGTACGCAATGCAATATTATTCAGCCATCAAAAAGAATGAAATATTGCTATTTGCAATGACATAGAGGGAACTAGAGATTATTAGGCTAAGCGAAAGAAGTCAGTCAGAGAAAGACAAATGGCATATGATTTCACTGATATGTGGAATATAAGAAACAAACCATAAGAGACTCTTAAAAATAGAGAATAAGGGGTGATGGAGGGAGGTGGGTGGGGGATGGGCTAGATGGATGATGGGTTTTAAGAAGAGCACTTGATATGATGAGCACTGGATGTTATATATAAGTGATGAATCACTAAATCCTACTCCTGAAACCAATGTTGCACTGTACATTAACTAACTAGAATTTAGATACAAATCTGAAAGAAAGAAATGAAAGAAATAATGAGGTATAGTGATGAGGACTTGGGAAGAGAAAGACCCAGCTTCATATCATGACTGCTGCTTCTAACTCTTTGACTTTAGACAAGTCACCTAACTTCATTAGAAGAAGAAAGAAGAAAGCAGAAGGAGAAGGAGGAGAAGGAGAAGAAAGGGGGAGGGGAGGGAGAAAGAAGGGAAGGAGAGGAGATTATATTATTTAGTCAAGTTGTAGTAACTTTCTGGTGCTTAACAAAAATCAGGATGATATTACCAGCTTAATAAGATTGATTAATTATTTAATACTAACTATTAATAGTTAATATTAATTAGTTAATAAGATTGATAAGATGGCTAATGGGCGTTGCCTATACACTGCCAACATTCAAGGTATTCACTTCCCTGGATTCCAGAGCAACCTCTATCTATGCCCTAGGATCTGATAGATCCATAGTACAGCCTTATTCATTTTTACACCATCATTTGGATTATTTAAAAAGTAGGTTGGAGTGTATTTGAGTTCTCTTTAGCCTACTCATTTGATTTATCAGATTTGAACATTCTTTAATCCCAGTATTCAAGAAAGCCTACTCAAGAGATGTGTACACTTATGTATAGCAGGATAAGCTAAAGTTGAAATGGGTATCTCAATTCCCTCCTTGCTTCTCCTACCCTGGCCCCAAGATAGAACACACTCAAGTAAACAAAGTCTGGGGTTCCTTCACCTAGGAATTGGTTTGGCTTATGAAAAATGCTGTGTTAATGATACTTTCTGAACCGTTGACTTGGGCCCCCCTTGTCTCCACCCAGGCAAAGCCAGAGAGGTAGCATTGGTTTTTAGAGCCCCACCCTAATGGATGGTTATAATGGCAAAGATGCAGCCACAATCTTTTTCAGAGCTCACAACTTTTAGGGTGCTCTTCTCTATTTCTTTGCATCAGAAAAAAAAGACAGCTTTACACAAGTCCCTCCCCCAAGGCAATTTATCAGGTTCTTTTTTTTTTTTTTTTAATTTATCAGGTTCTGAGGGGCTTATCTCTTCCTGGATTTCTTCCTCCTAAGACTCAGGCAGCAGACAAGGAAAATACTAATGCATCAACTATTTTAGTTTATTTAGGGAGACACATTTAATAAATGACAACACTCATCTGGCTGTTTCCTGTTGACCAGAACAAAGCTGTAGACTGATTTGTAATACTAAACTGAAGCATACTTGCTGCCACAACATGGCACATTAGCACTAAGTTGGCTTATTATTCCAGCTGTCAAGGTTAGATAATCACAAACAACTTGAAGAATCACCTCCTACACGCCTTCCACCTGTTTGAAGACTAGCATTCCTTTCAACTGAGTTCTGCAAAGACAGTTGTGGTCCTAAGCTAGGGCAACAACATTCATTGCCAAGGTATATTTCTTTGGTCTTGGAATCACCCACTGTGCAGCACAAACTGCCACTCTGTCACTCATTTAACAAATTATTTGTGACTACTCTGTGCCAAGCACAATTTTAGGATATTGCAATAGACAAAAAATATATTAAAAATCTCTTCATTTGGGAGAGTTTATAGCCTCGCTAGAGGAAGAAATAAATATATCAGTATCCACTGTTATGTTGAGTTAAGAACAAAGAAAAAATTAAATGAGTAGGGCAGGAAGTGTCGAGGAGTAAGGCTCGGAGTTGCAGTTATATATGTGGTGGTCATAGATGGCCCGGTGGAGAGGGAAACATTTGAATAATGACTTCAAGGAAGTAGGGAGGTAAGACATGCAGATATCCAGGAAAGAACAACACAGGTAGAACAGTTGGGAAATGCAAAACTCCTGAAGTAGAAGTGTGCTGGTGGAGTTCAAAAAACAGGGGGAGGAGTGTCTTGCTGAGGAAGAATGAGTGAATTGCAGAGAATGAGAAGGCAGATGAGGGTAGACTGGGCATTCAGGGTCAGACCATGCAAGGCTTCAAAAGTCATCAAGGGGACTTTGAGGTTATTCCTGGGTGAGACAGAAGCCACTGAAAGGTTTTGAGCAAAGGAGTAACACAATGGGTGTTATATTTTATGAAGTTCAGTCTGGTTCCTGCGTGTTCATTTAACAAATACTTAGTGAGCATATGCTTAGTATCAGGCTTGGAGCCAGGTATTGGGGACACAAGACTGAGCCAAATTTGGTCCCTTCTTTTAATTCACAGACTCTGCAGCAGCTATTTATACAGGTTGCTATGAAAATGAATAAATGTCTTATTTAATTCTGTTCATGGGCAAGGACCATAGGTTGTAAGTGAGGCTGTAATTTTATTCCACTGCTGAGTACCTCCCCCATTCTGATATATTGCCTTCTGTTTGCTTGGTGGCAAACACATTTTTCACCGTCTCATCCATTACTTTTTTTAATCTGACTAATAACTCCTTTCTTAAAGCTGACCAAAGACTGGTATATATCCTGCAAAAGTATGCTGTAGTAAGATCCATTTCATCAGATTTCAAAAAGCTAGTTTCCTTCTGTAAGGAAAAATGCAAATTACCCAAAGGAGCCTTATCACTATTTGCAACTGTGGGTTGCATTCTTGAGAGGTAAGCAAGTAAGAAATGCTGAAATAATTTCCTCTCCCCACTCTCCATATCGGCATTTATATCATTATATGTAAGTCCCAACACAGAGTGAATATTTCCAGTACAACATGGGGGTAAACTATCTGGTACAAGAACCACGTACCAGCTTCTCTAATGACTTCCATGTCACAAAGTCACTTCTAACTATTGCTTACTCTTGCTGTGTCTCTGACATAGCTTAAAAATTCTCATTAACCAGGAGAGAAATAAATGAGTATATGCTTCACACCTGGTGTATTAGTTAGCTTTTGCCACATTACAAGCTACCAAAATGTCTCAGTGGCACACAGTAATCAGCAATTATTCAAATTTTGGTGAATTAGCTGGTATGCTCTACTTCAGGCAGTGGGTTGGGTTTAATTCTGTCAAGGGCCAGACTGAAGAACTAAGGCATGTTCTACTGTAGACATCAGAAGTTCCCAGAGTGTATTTAGTTGAATGGTGGCCTCCAAAATGACATGTCCATGTCTTAACCCCATGAACCTATGAATGTGAACTTACTCGAAAAAGGGGTCTTTGCTGATATAATTAAGGTACTCAAGATAAGTTCATGATTCATAATCCTGGTGGACCTTCAATCCAAAAACCAAACATCCTTATAAGAGACAGAAGAGGAGAAGACACAGACATAGAGGAGAAGGCAATGTGAAGATGTGAGAGTAGAGTTTATTTTTGTGCATGGTATAAGAAAATGGTCTGGTTCCATTCTTCTTATACCATACACAAAAATAAACTCAAAATGGATGAAAGATCTAAATGTGAGACAGGAATCCATCAAAATCCTAGAGGAGAACACAGCCAGAAACCTCTTTGACCTCAGCCACAGCAACTTCTTGCTAGACATGTCTCCAAAGGCAAGAGAAACAAAAGCAAAAATGAACTATTGGGACCTCATCAAAATAAAAAGTTTCTGCACAACAAAAGAAATAATCAACAAAACTAAGAGGCAACCTACAGAATGGGAGGAGATATTTGCAAATGTCTTATCAGATAAAAGGCTGGTATCCAACATCCATAAAGAACTTATCAAATTCAGCCCCCAAAAGCAAAAACTTCAGTTAAGAATTGTGCAGAAGACATAAGCAGATATTTCCCCAAAGAAGACATATAAATGGCCAACAGGCACCTGAAAAAATATTCAACATCACTCCACATCAGGGAAATACAAATCAAAACCACCTCAGGTAGATGAGAATGGCTATAATTAATAACTCAGGAAAAAAGAGATGTTGGCAAGGATATAAGGGGAACCCTCTATGTTATTGGTGGGAACGCAAACTGGCACAGCCACTCTGGAAAACAGTACAGAGTTTTCTCAAAAAGTTAAAAAGGGAGCTACTCTACATGTGACCTAGCAATTGCACTACTATATATTTACCCCAAAGATACAAATATTGTGATCCTAAGGGGCCCATGCTCCCCTATGTTTATAATGTCCACAATAGCCTAACTACGGAAAGAGCCCAGATGTCCATTGAGTGATGGAAGAAGATGTGGTACATATACATGAGAGAATATTACTCAGCCATCAAAAAGAATGAAATCTTGCCATTTGCAACATGGATGAACTAGAGAATATTATGCTAAGCAAAGTCAGTCAGAGAATGACAAATACCATATAATTTCACTCATATGTGAGATTTAAGAAACAAAGCAGATGAACATAGAGGAAGGAAAGGAAAAATAAAATAAGCTGAAAATTGGGAGGGAGGCAAACCATAAGAGATTCTTACCTCTAGGAAACAAACTGATAGTTGCTGGGGGGGAGGTGGCTGGGGGGATGGGCTAATTGGGTGATGGGCATTAAGGAGGGCTCTTGATATAATGAGCACTGAGTATTATATGCAACTGATGAATCCTACCCCTGAAACTAATAATACACTCTATGGTAACTAAATTGAATTTAAATATTTTTTTAAAAAAAGAGAGAGAGAGAGTGGAGTGATGCAAGCACAAATTAAGAAGTGCCTAGGGCTGGAAGAGGCAAGGAAGGATTTTCCCTTAGCATCTTGAGAGAGACTATAGCCATGCTAACCCCTTGATTGCAGACTTCTGGCCTCCAGAACAGTGGGGAAATTTTTTTATTTTAAGCCACTCAGTTTGCGGTAATTTGTTACAGCAACCACAAAAAACTAAGCCATAGAGCAATGAGTATAAACATACAGAATCTTATGGGGTAGGCTTGGAATTCATATACCATCATATCTACTCACTTTCCATTAGCCAAAGCAAGTCACCATACCAAATCCAAAATTAACAGGGCTGGGAAGTATACTGCTCCCATGGAGTTCAGGGAGGAGTGAAAGCAACTGATTTTCTTTCTGAATAATAACCTGATTTGCTGTACTTTGTCTGGTTTCTTTGGTAGTGTTTGCACACTAGATCTTCCTTCTAATTCTAGGATTCTGGAAGAGAACTGAGAACTTACCTCCAGACTTCTGAACAGACTAAAAGGTATTCCAGGATAAAGAAAACTATGAATGAATCATAGAAAATGCAGTGAATATGAACTAGGTCCTCAAGGAGGAGATGGTAAAGATCTCTCAGCCTCAACTAGCCCCAATCACCACTACACAGATTTCCAACACTCTAGATAACAAAAGACCCTCCATACAAATGCATCCTTTAGTAGTTACCAATAGAGTTTTCCCTAAAGCATTATGCTCTCTGATCCTGGGGGGGTGGGATATACTGAAAGGCCTTCTTTTTAACTTCTTTCCTTTTGATACATCTTTTTTAGAGTGGGCCTTGGACCACATGTATCAAAATTCCTTAGTGTGCTAATGACAAATGCATATCCTTGGGTCTCACCGCTCAGCCACTGAATCAGAATCTAGGGCATTTTGATGCATGTTGCAGAGAATTTTGATTCACAGTAAAATGTAAGCACTACTGTTTCTTCTCCCACTCTTGTACTAAATTGTATCCATTACTACCACCTATTAACAGCCGTGAGTGGTCCTCTACCCTCAGGGGGTACGGGAGCAACATCCTAAGCCTACATGGTAGAAATGTCTTCGAACTGTAGTATTTTCTCTCTGAAGTTCATGAAAATTTAGTCTTCTGTACTCCAATATATTTGACCCAATGAACACAAATATTTTCCTCTAGTCTTTTAGATAAATTGACAGTCATATGCTATGAAGAACAGGCAGCTTTTGTGCATCCCTTCCCATGCCATTTCTTGCTGTCCTTCTGTGGCTTCACCTTGATGCTGAACCCCTCTGATGGTTGTGAGGGGAAAAGTGGGGAGAGTTTCATGATGCTCTCTTTTCTAGGGAAATCTAGATGTGTGCATGCCAAAAGTATGTGGTGTTTACAACCCCCTGTGAACCCTTTTTCATGCTCCCAGGTGAAGAAGACTTGATCTAAATCCTAAGCAGAGTAGATAGATGGTTCATTTCTATACAACAAAAATGGCAACAACTAACCTTTCTCTGAACACTGGCCTCACCTGAAAAGGCAGTGGGATAAACTTATCTGCCTGATCTCATTTTACTCTTGAACTTCCCTGGGAATTAAGGAATGTTATCCCCCTTTTACAGCTGAGGAACAAGGATTTTGGAGAGGTTATATTGCGCACCCCAGTTCATGAATTTTAGGCCTTTTTCTCCCAGACCACATGCTTATTTTGCTTGGACTTTCCAGAATTCCCTTTGCTGAGGACCAAGGTAAAATAACCTGGCCTTTTGTCAACCATGAAGACCACCTGAATTATCCCCCTAACAGGGGGAGACTCTGGAGAAATAGGGAGACTCTTTGGCTTGGCCCTTGGGCATCCCATTGCTTTGTCTCACCTGCACAATACCTACCTGTTCATTTTCCTTACATTATTTACCTGTCTGTTGTTTTGACACAAACTTGAGCATGTGGGGGAGAAACCAGTACATAATATGTTAGGGATAATCAAACAATGAGAAAAGAGAGTGGCGGGGTTGAGGATGCTTTAATGAAGTAGTTAGGGAAAGGTGTTGTGTGTGTGTGTGTGTGTGTGTGTGTGTGTGTGTGTGTGTTATGAAGACATATATTTGCACAGAATCCTGAAGAAGTAAGGAGGGAGCCATGAGGATAAGGATAAGGTTTCCAGCCAGAGGGATGAGTAAGTGCAAAAGAAGAGCAAAGCCAGGGTGGAGATCTCAAGTGGAGTGATTAGTGAGGGCAAGAGACAGAGCAGATGGGACCTGAGTAGATGGAGAAGGTGGTGGGTAGGTCACATCAGGTTCTATATAGACCATGGCAGGAATTCTAGATTTCACCCTGTATTGGGAATCCATTGGAGGGAAAAGAAGGTCAGAGACATGATAGTGCTAACCTCTGGCAGGAGTTAGTGAGATTGCAACATTGAGAATAAACTACAAATGAAAACAGGAAAGCCAGTAAGAATGAGGGTATACACTTTCTGTGGCCCTTCAGCATCTCACCCCTTCTCAGAAAAAAGAATTTTCAAATTTTTGTAAAATACATAGGATTACAAAAGAAATTGTTCTACAAAATAAAGTCAGCAAAATATTAAAGGAAAACTGTCACTGAGGAATATATATGTCTCTTTATTAAGACATTAAATAATGGAATCTGGTGATGAATCTACCATTATCTCAAAGATATGATAATACAAAGCTTATTTCAAGATTTTTTCAACATCTGTAACATGAAAATTCCTATGATTTTTATTCCTGACAAGTCACAGATTCTACCTATAGCAACTGTGATTTCTACATGTAGACATAATTGAAGGAAATGCTCAATGTCACTTAGAGGTGAATGAAAATGAGGCTTTTTTTTTCCATCGTAGTTCAGGGACAGTCACCCCCCCCCTGCCCCCCCACCGCCAAACTGTGCATGAACTCAGGTTAAGAATCAAGGCTTTACAATGCTTTTGCATTATTCCAAATAGGAGATGATGTTGGCTTAAATTATAGTAAACTTGATGGGATTGATGGGAGGGAGGGTGGGAACATTCATTCTAATATGTAGTGACTATTTTTTTTAACCAAACAACCAGGGCATGGCCTGTCTGTGCAAATCCTTTTCATTCTTATTATTCATTGAATATCTGTGGCTTTAAGGTCATGAACATGACCTGCATTGGAGTAACGTCTGATTCTTCTCTCATTATCATCACATCTCATCACATCTCATTTAAAACTGCTTACAACAGTTTTAAACTGATTGGAAACAAGATTTAGATCTTTAAAAAACTTGCTTGCTCTTCCTATAGAATGGGAGTAGTACAGTGCATTCTCAGTGGATACCGGTGCATAGCGAGCAAAGATTAAATATGTTTTGGCCAAGCCAGGTTCAGCAGCAAAGAGGGCTCTAACAGCGCTGCAGTTGATTAGTGATGTCTGTCATGACCATGAATGCCACATTTCCTCCATCCTAATGACAGGCAGTGTAAGATGTTAGGAAATTCTGCCTTGAGAGAACGTAAGGGGTAGGTCTAATTGTGACAGGGGGACAATGATAACCATAAATCTGGAATGGATAGTGTGAATTTGCCCAGTATTTTATTTGTATATTTACCATACCTTAAATCTTATATAAAAACATATTGTATCATTTTCCTTGATAATAAACCACCTTGGTTTTATTTTGAGAAAGATGCATGCTTATTCCAACCCCCTTAGCTCAACAGTTGGTGTGCATCGGGGTTTAAATGTGACTGAGGAGCAGGTAATTTTCCCTGCTATCTACTGAGCCATTGGTGATTTTTGTTATAAAGTATCATTCTCTCCACCAAGTCTCCACTTACTACAATTTAAAATGGGCAAGTGATCCATAGTCAGGGAGAAAAAAAGACCAAGATCTATTGGAAAGGCTGGCAGAGCTCTAACAATAGCATTTCTACCAAACGTCAGTACTGTAGTTTATAAATAATTCATTGATCAAATGGCTTTGAATAGTTCTATCAAACTCCAGTAGAAGAGATGGCAAATTATTCGTCAAAACAATAATTTGTTTTCACCCATGAAAAATAGTATGCATTAATACCATGGCAAACACGAATTGAAACTCTAGCTAGGAATCTGTTAGAAGAGTTTTGTAGATCAAAATCTGTGCCATCCTTTATGAAGTTACTACCCCTGCATGGAGTCACTGTTCTTGTTAATTTTATTAATTTGTAGGTTTGGCATGCAGCTCAGAAATAGTTCTGAAATTCTTCATCAGTCTCAATGAAATGTTTTTGCAAAATCCTAGCAAAACCATAGTTTAATCAGAGTGCATAGAAAGTCAACTATCAACTCTATGAGCAGTTCTATTATCATAGTTGGTTGGTTGGTTTGGTGTGTGTATCTGTTTTCTCATCTGACTGCTCAAGAAATGAAAATATAATTACAAGTAAAGTAGATAGATAGATAGATAGATAGATAGATAGATAGATAGATAGATAGAATAATAGATTAGATAGAATAATAGAATAATAGATGCTGGACAGAGAAGTGATAAATCTTGGAGGTAGAAAATGTTCTATATATTCTTTAAAAACTATCCTTAAAAAGACAGAGCATGTGAAATATCTCAAAAATTCATTTTAGTGAATATATTGATCTCACTTTCTAAACAAGCATAATGAGTAAAGTTAAAGCAAAGTCCTAGAAAGTCAGACGAGCAAAAATGGTTTCCTGTCAGTCATACCCAAACATCCACACAGATAGACACCCAATCAGTGTGAGTACTTTATATTGGTATCACTGCAGGGTGTCAATTTAGCATGATGACCATAGATTAAAAAGAGGCTGAAAAGTAACTGTAACTAAAGAGTCAATACTTTCTCTCCTAAGCATTTGCCCTTACATAACTCTATTACAATTTCAAGTCCATTTCCTTTGAGCAACCTGTGTGAGTAATGAGACCCCTATTTCCTAGAATTGTAATCATGTTGGAGGCACCACCATATTATACCTGGACCATGGGATTTGAATGAAAAAGATCCAGGCTATAATCTGGGTTAGCTGTTGTGTAATTTCAAATGAGTCATTCTACCATCCTAAAAATGAGGTGACAGGAATGGAGAATTTACTGGATGCGTTTCAGCTCTGAGCACAGGGAGATACACAGAGGTTAAGAGCATAAGTTCTGGGGATCCCTGGGTGGCTCAGTGGCTTAGCACTTGCCTTCAGCCCAGAGTGTGATTCTGGAGTCCCGGGATCGAGTCCCGCGTCAGGCTACCTGCATGGGCCCTGCTTCTCCCTCTGCCTGCGTCTCTACCTCTCTCTCTCTCTTTGTGTCTCTCATGAATAAAGAAATAAAATCTTAAAAAAAAAAAAAAAAAAAGAGCATAAGTTCTAGCAGTTAGGCCAAACCTCCCTCGCACTTAAATACCTTTGTCTCTGAAGCTTCTTAACTTCTCTAAGTCTCACTTGTCTTATCTAGAAAATGGACTTAATAACATTCACTTCAAAAGGAGATAGTTTAAAAAAAAATAAAAATAAAAAATAAAAAAAAATAAAAAAAAAATAATAAAAAAAAAGGAGATAGTTTAGAGGAAGCACCCCGAAACATACAGTCAATAAACAACAGCTGTTTTCTTTGGGCTGTTTTATAATAAGGCCTGGGGTTAATTTTTTTTTTTTTTTTAAGCCAAAAGATGCTGTGGGAGAGAAATAAGGAGTCTGGGGAGGTCATGGAATATAGTTAAGACATATTACCAAGTAATGTTACTCTTTAGGTTTTTAGCAATAGCAGGCAGAGTGAAGTTGGGGATAGAGCAAACAGTAACATCTCTTTTGATAACGGGCTTTAAAAAGTAGAGAATGGCATAGAAGTTCTTTATTTGTGGAACTTTTTGAAAATAAAACTTATTATTCGGGAACATGTCTACTCTCTGTTTTGTTTCTCAATTCTTTATTCATCTGTGTCTGAGGTTTTGACAAATTGTGATGTGGCAGGATGAGGGGGGCAGAAATATCCATAAATTTCTTTGGAACACCAGCATGCTAAGTGTGGGCTTCGGGGACCTGTCCCTACAGGCATTCTCATTATTATTTCTTGACTCTAGAAGACAACAGGAATGTCCAGGATGGGGAAACCAACCTCAGAAGTGAAGAGGACAGGCCAAGTTTTCTAAAAGCAGATTATAGAATATGAAATTGGTTTCTTGGGTCCATGTGTTGTGGAATTCTTAAGTCTGTGCCTTGAATTAAGGGCCTGTCCCTTGTTCTATGAAGTGCTTGTGTTTTCAAGAGGAGCTCTATGTAGAAAATTGAATAGAGGTGAAACAGGAATGCAGGATTTTTGCAAGATGTGTTGCTTTGAAGAAAAGTCATTTTGTTTGGGCCCGTGAGGAATTTACTTCAGTATATAGATTAAGGTTTACTTTAACCACTGTGACAGACTTATCTATCTGGTTTTTATGTAATCTTAAATAACATATGTGCCTGAATATAAGGCAAGGTGTTTTCCTCAAAATTCATCATTCAGAAAATAGGGAATCACCTTACACCCAAGCCTTTACAACGTTTCTAATTCTTTTCCACAACTAAGTAGAGTTTGGAAAAAAATCCTCACCTGAAAGTCCCTCAATCCATTCTAGTTTAAGATATTCTTACAGAGACTCCTGTGCCGAATTAACTTCTTACATTTAGCTTCTGCTTGTCTTTATACACAGATTATTTCTGGAGGTATTACCCTCATAATTCCAAAACTTCATTGTTGTAAATGTTCCTTTTAAAAATCTCTTTAAAATAAAAAAGTAGGGGTGCCTGGGTGGCTCAGTCAGTTAAGTACCTGCTGGGGTAGAACCCTGAGCCCTGCATAGGGCTCCTCACTCAGCGGGGATCCTGCTTCTCCCTCCTCACCCTCTGCCCTTTCCCACTCCCTCATGTTCTCACTCTTTCACACATGCTCTCTGTCTCTCACTCTCAAATAAATAAATAAAATATTTTAAAAATAAGTAAAATAAAATAAAGTACATCGTGATGTAGGGAGATCACCATTGTAATCATTATAGAATGAGTAGGGAAAACAATGCCCTGATGTTACGCAAAGCATACTTACAGCTTGGGACAAAATGTCAACAATTAGCAAAATACCTGCATTCACAATGGTTGTTTGAATGCAGGTGCTTCAAAACTTGTTTAAAACTGCTTGTTTAAAACTCAGAGGTGATCTGCTCTAGAAAATGGTTAGGTAACCCAATGTGGTTCTAGTGATGATAGAGACTCCCAGTCAGAGATACAGACCTCCAATAGTCAGTGCCTTCATGGTTTGCTCAGCTGCACAGAGCTCCCCCATCCCAGAGTCCACCGTTCTGAGAGAAGCCCACATTCAGTGATTGGTGAAGTGGGAGTATAAATACCTGGTCTAACCAGGGACAACCCTAATGGGTCATAAGTATTCCAGAACTCTCCATGGGGTAAGCCAAGGCTTTGTTGAGTCTGCCTCGCAACAAAACTTCTTTCTTTTCTCAATCTTGCTACTCACCCCCTCTCCACCTTCCCATCGCAGAGGTTGATCCCTACTACATATCTGCTCACCAAATTCCATCTCAACATTTTCTTCCAGAGATCCCAACCTGAATGCCTGAGGGCAGAAAAGGAAGAAAATTAGGGATTCTGTTTTAAACAGGGTGTGTGCAAGTTATCTATTAGACGCCTCAGAGAAGATGTCAGGGAAGCCATTCTGTATATGATCCTAGAGCTCAGAGGGAATGTCAGGGATGGAGATGCAAACTTGGGAGACAACCACTCATAGACAATATTTAAAGCCATGGGATTAAATGAGAACCCTGCTGAGCAGGCTTAAATGGAGAAGAGATCCAAGGACTGGGTCCTAACACTTAGAGGTCAGAAAGAAGAGAATCCAACAAAAAAAGATTGAAAAGAAGGAGGCAGTGAGATAGAAGAAACCCCAGGTGAGTTTGGTACTCTGGAAACCCAACAAAGAAAGGGTTTTTAAAAAGAAGTGATTAGCCATGTCAGTTGTGCTGAGAGACTGAGTAAGATGAGGACAGCGAGGTAACTGTTCGATTTGGCAACACAGCGTCATTGCCAATTCAACAAGAATGATTCAGTGGAGTGTTCCAGATAAAGAGCCTGATTGGGGTGTTTTCAAGACAGATTGAGTGTAAAGCGGTAGACAAGAGGAGTATGAAGAATTCTTAGCTTTGCTATGAAGGAGAAGGGAAGAAATGTGGTAGTGGCTGGAGGGAGAAATAGGGCTGGGGAAAGGAGGGAAATAACGCCAGTATGGCTATAAACCGATTGATTTGATCCTATAGAGAGAGAGTGAACAAATAATGACACAAAAGAGAAGGAGGAAGATTGAAGTTGAAAGTCTCAGAGTGGGGAAGAAGGAATGGCATTCAGCACATGGTGGCAGGACCAGAAGAGATGGATTATGCCATGTATCAGGAGCAAAAGAAAAGAAAAGAGTACAGATGAGGGTGGGTGGTAGACTAGGTGATGGAAACATGGGAAAATGATTTTCTGGTGGATCCTGTATTTCCAATGAAATAAGAAGGAAGGCTGTTATCTGACGGTGGGAAAACCTATCTGGACACCAATAGCATGATCTACACCTTCGTGGTCATCCCTCAACTTCACTCCTCTCTCAGTGTGTGCACTTTGAAATGCCTGTGACTGGCCACTTCTCATTCCAATAGCCACATCCTGCTGGTTCTGTGTCTGGGCCTCCTTGGTTCCTTTTCTGTTGTTCTTTTTTTTTTTTTTTTTTTTAATGAACTCACCCTCTTGGCAACGTGATGTGACTCACAAGTCACACCTGAGTCAGTTTCCCTTCAATTCTTACAGCCCCTTCATTGATTTGGCTCCTTCTTCCACTGGCCGGCGTGGGTTTTCTCTTTTGCTTTTGTCAGGCTGTATTTGTCACTAACCAAGGTGTGCCTCCCTGTCCAAATCTCAAATCCTGTGGAAGAAAAAGAAGAAGTTGATTCCAAATGGGAATATTTAGATATAAAAATAATTTGTTCAGCTCTTTGAAAATGTCTGCACCACTGGAAGCCCTGGATATTCACTTCAGTTAGCTTCTCAGAGATTTTAAACTCCCTGGATCCTGAGAGAATCTCAGCACTGGAACAGGCCCGTGGTCATTGTGCATTGGGCCTTCCTCCCGCGAATCCTCTGCATCAAAAAATAAGGGAAAGGAGGGAAACTGAGTGGGGAAAAATTAGAGAGGAAGACAAATTATGAGAGACTCCTAACTCTGGAAAACAAACGAAGGGTTGCAGGAGGGGAGGTGGGTGGGAGTTGGGGTAACTGGGTGTCAGGCACTGAGAAGGGCACTGGAGGGGATGAGCCCTGGGTGTTATACCGTATGTTGGCAAATTGAGTTTAAATAAATTAAAAAAAAAAAAAAAAAAAAAAAGGAACGTGCTGTCATCATGGAGACCTTAGAGATCCCTGTTGCTCCTACATGCTGGGGAGAACCCAGGCTGGAGACTCCGACTTCCAGGCTTTGAATCTTGGCTCTACCCCTTCTTCACCAGTTATGTAAGGTCATGTTAGCATTCTGTGCCTCCCTTCCATCATCTCTAAAATGGAAAGACCAACAGTTCCCAATTTCATAGAGTTGTTGTGTCAATCGAATACATTAATGTGCCTAACATTTTTGATACCTCTGCCGGGCAGTGTTTAGTCAATAGGAGCTGCTGATTTTATGTCAAAGCCCTGAGAAATGTTATAGAGATTAAATCTTCAGCTTTGTTTGACTTTCTTCTTGTTAAACTTATTTTGCCACAAAAACCTTTTTTCAACCTAATGAACCTATTAATATGTTTTCCCACAGAATTCACTACTGGTGAGGGTATTCATCTGCTAGAGCTGTGGTAACAAAAGCACAAACTGGGTATGAAAAAAACTCAGATATTTGCACTCTTATTGTTCTGGAAGCCAGAAGTCCAAAATCTGGGTGTCAGCAGGACTATCTCTCTCTCTGAAGGCAGTGGATAAAGAGTTCCCCTTGTCTCTTCCAGTCCTCTAGAGGCTGCCAGTGATCCTTCATGCCCTTTGACCAGTGGACACATGATTTATCTCTGTCTCATTCTTCACATAGCTTCTTTCTGTGGCTTCCCTGGTCTTCAGCTGGCTCTCTCTTTGTAAGGACACCAAGTCATTGCATTTCAAGCTCACCCTAATCTAGTATGACTTCATCTGAACTCGACTACACCCTTTGCAAAGATCATTTCCAAATAAGGTCATATTCATTGGCACCTGGGGCTAGGACTTGAGCATATCATTTCAAGAAACTCAATTCAACCCACAACAGCATATAGGAGACTAACACGTCCAACTATACTTTTCTGGCCCAAATCATCTCCCATCCGTAAACAGTGATATAGCTCAGTATTGTTTAATGTCTAGCCCGGTGATTGATCCCTTTCATGAACTGTCTGACTAGGTCTGGGACACAGTAAATATAGAAATAGAGAGTAAGTTTCAGATGCTTCTCCAGCAATTTTACATCACTGTGACATTCGAGCATGTGCTCACTGAACTTAGCATTTGTTTTGTTTTGTTTTGTTTTGTTTTGTTTTTAAAGGAAATAGGCCAGTTTGAATGCTGTCTAACTTGTCTGGTAAGTCACACATGGCATGAGCTATATATTGGTCATACCATGGCCTGGAAGGTTTTAAAAATGTTGCTCACTACAAGTCCTTTGATATCCACTGATGTGGCTAACAGGCTGTGAATGGTCATGAAAGAAAAACAAGATTTCACTTTTCCACAGTTATTTACGCAAACCTCATTCACCGTCCCAACCCTTGGGTCCTAAACAAAAGATTGTTATTATTTCTGCCAACTTATTGTTCTAGCTAATTCAAAAATCTCCCTTTTCCTTTAGAGAACACAATCTAAAATAAACATTCTGGAATGCCTTCCAGGGGACAGAGTTTGTTCATTGTTTGCAAATAATTTTGCAATTCTATAGACATGGGCTGCTTTGTTTCAAGACATAAACCATATCAATTAGGAGCATTTTAAATGCCTTTGGTGACATAAAAGAAGTTGTTCTTCTAAAAGTGAAATATGAAGTTCATTATGGTTCTTTGTTATTTCTGCCTACTGAATACATTTGCTATTGAGGATGCTTTGTGTTTTTCGGCACTTCCAACTTCACCTTCCAAATATTTGTGTATTATAGCAAAGATATTAACTGCAAAAAAAAATATTTTAGAAAACTGCTTTTTACATAGGAAAACATACTATTTAGATAATAATGAGTTATTAATCTGAGGGAGAAAAGGAACAGCATCAAATTCTAACCCTAGCTTGCTTTTGAAAGAAATGATTGTATATTAGAATCAAGTTTGGATTACAATTTTTGTTTGCTTTGTTTTCTTTATTTCTGGTTTGGCTTTTTAACAAAAAGTGTTTTCACTAAACATGGGCTACAAATAAATATATAAATCCAACTGTACAAAATGACATATCATAAAAGATATTATTATTCTACTCTATACCCCTAGTCCCCTAACTCCCACTCCAGAGGCAATCTCTGTTAGGAGTTTGTTAGGGGTCCTCTAAAAGAATCTCTAGGCACATATGTGTGTGTGAGTACAGGTATTATGTATGTCCATAAAAATCAAAACAAATGGCAGCATACTGTGCCTACCTTTCATTCCCTACTCAGATATAGTTTCATACCATATGGTGGAACACTTCTAAGATGACCCCAGTGATCCCTTCCTCTGATACAGTCCTCTCCCATATTCAATAGGGCTGACATGTGCAAATAAGATACTGCAGAAAGAATGAAGCATGATTTGCAAAACTAGGTCATGAAAAGCGTTGTGGTTTCCTCCTTGTTCGTTCTTGGATCACTCACCCTAGAGGAAGCCAAGGGCACTCAAGAAGCTCTTTGGGGAGTCAAGGAACCAAGGCATCCTGCCAAAACAATGTAAGTCACTTTGGAAGTGAATCTTCCAGTCTAAGTAAGGCTTTCTTTCAACATCCTATCTCCAACTTCATGAGAGACTGAGAACGATCAAGATAACCGGTTCCAAAATTCCTGACCAACAGATACTGTGAGATAATAAACACTTGTTTCTTTAAGCCACTCAATTTGAGGATAATATATACCATCATATGTCATTTTTCCTAGTTACTGCAAAGTCTAATAAAGAAACAACAATCCTAAAATACATTGACTTAAATAAGCATAAGACCATTTCCTTTCCATAAAGTAGTTTGGAGATGTCAGGCTCAGGCTGATAGGGAAGTTCTGCTCAACGTAGTCTTTCAGGAACCCAGTTTCCTCCTATCTTGTTGTTCTGTTATTCCTTAGGGTACTTTCATCATCTATAAGATCAAAGCCATATTTCTATCCTGTCTATATTCCACCTTGCAGAAAGGAGAAAACAAGAAAAAGCAAATTTCCCGTAAAGAAATAAAATGAGAGCTGCATCCATCTCATCTGGGGACCTCTTAATTACATGGCTGCCTCTAACTGCAGGGGAATCTGGGAAATTATTTCTCTATGAGACCAGCCACAGAGCCAGGAAAAAGCAGGAAATGGATGCTAGGAGGACCACCATTCTTTTCCAGCTTGGCAATATTCCTTTGTTTAATGTATTTACTTTTATTCAGTTAATCACTAAATGATGGCCACTAGACTTGGGGTCACTCAAGCCAGTGTAGCAGGTTACTCTGAGAATCAGCGGAAGGAAAGTCAACCTTGCACTACAGCAGTGGGAACCCTCCACAAAGGGCTTGGGTAGGGCACATTGTGAATGCTTGTGGTCCTGGACATGAGAGAGGCATGACCCATACTTGAGCGTAAAAATGAGATCCCATGCCAGGAATGTAGAGTGAAAAAGACAAAGGAACAAGTGTCACATTCATTCTTTAATGAATGTCCTTTTCACCCCAAATTTGTAAATTTGTAAACTCCAGAACCTGTCTATCTACAATCATGGTTCTCAAAGTGTGGCCCTTGGAAAACACCATCAGCACCACCTATGAACTTAGAAATATACATTCTTAGGCCCCACCCCAGACCTACAATCAGGGACTCTAGGGATGTAGGCTAGCCACCTGTGTTTTAACAAATGATCCAGGGGGATTTGCTGCTTACTAATATTTGAGAATCTAAGACCAGAAGCAGCATATGTCACTTACTAGCTACATGACTTTAGGCAAATAACCTAACCTCTTAGACTTAATTTCTCCATATGGGAAATGGTGTTAGGAATAGTATTTATATGGTTATGATGAACACACTGAAATAGCTAAAACATGTAAAGTGCCTTTAAAGAAGCACTCAAAAATATACTAAATATTACTGTGGTTATTGTTATCTTTATTTTACTGACTTGTAATTTTACTAGTTTGTGGTCCAATATGAGGTCATGACTTTTAATTTGTGAATATAATGACTCAATCATAAGACTTCCTACTGAGAGAATTTTTTTCCCTCCCTGTGGCTATTCTCTTCCACAATCCTTTTAAGGTCCAAAGAATACTTTCTAAGATCTGGTGGTCACTGACCCTGGCAGCAGCAAAACAGATGGACTGAACACTTTATGTACAGAAATGAATGAAAAATAAGATTTTAAGTCCAGCCAAAATGGCCAAATACTTTGAGCTCTCATTTTTATCAAGCAATATGTTAGGGGCTGGGGAATTAGGGACAGTGTCAAGACTTCCAAGTACTTCTAGGTCAGCCTAGGTTAGCCTGAGACACCTAAAGCCTGGGTGAAGTAATGGACAGGAACCTGACCCTCTATAAGAAGCCATATGTATATGGCTTTCCTCACCTGAGCTGTCGCTACCCAGGCCCCCTTCCAAGTGGCTAACCTCAGGTATAATGAACAAAGACAGACTACAATTCTTTCCTTTACCAAAACATTGTTGAAAGTGGAGCATTCTTCCTCATTGGTTAGACAGTGGATTAGATGTCTGTGGAGCCCCCCAAGCTACATAGTAAAGATGCTTATTGCCTAAATAATTACCAAGGATTGAGAAATGAGTTGTCTTGAGACCCCAGTCATCATCAGGGCTGATGGTGATTTGAGATTTTTTTTTTTTTTTGCAGGCTTAAAAATTGGTCACACTGTCAGTTTTTAGGGTCTCTATTTTTTATTCCAATATAATATTGTAATAGTTTTAGGTGTACAACAGAATGAGTTGATACATGGGTATCACATGTATCACAATATGCATGTGTATATTGTGAAATCTAAGTATAATTAACATCTACCATCACATAGTTTTGATTTTTTTTTATTTCTTGTGATAAGAACTTTCAAGATCTCTCTCAGTAACTTTCATATGTACAATATAGTATTACTAGCAGTCACCACGTTGTGCGTTACATCCCCCAGACTTACTTACCTTACAACTGGAAGTTGGGATCTTTTGACCATAAGATCTCTTTCTTAGTGCTAGGAAGCCATGAAAGCAGAAAGAGATAACATTAATCCTGAACACCTAATACCTACTTAGTAAGAGACAATGGAGCAAAACCCCACATGAGCACAGCTAAGGATTCTGAGGAGTCAGGCTGTCTCCTGAAGAAATTCAGAATAGGAATGGCAAGAGCTAGCACTGACCTCAGCGCTGACTCCATCAAGGGATCGCATCTGATCATAAAATTGTGGGAATATGTTGCTTATCTCCCCAGTATCTACCTCCACTCCAACTCACGAAAATTTAGGTCTTTGATTTTTCTTTGGGGGATTTATCCATCAGTCATTCTCAGCCATGTGTTTCAATTGGGGTTCACCTGACACTTCTTTCCAGGGTCTCTGATTGGCCTAAATCAACCCCAGTCCTCAAGGGATTGGCTGTTCAGGATGAGCACCTGAACAGATGACAGCCCATAAGATACATGGAACATTTTGGACAAAGAGATGGTGTCTCCAGGAAAGAGGCACTCTTGCTCTCTCACCCCTATAAAGTGAGGTATGAAGAAAGAGAATCGAGCACTGCTATAGAAACACTGCTGCATTATTTACAGCGAGGAATTGCTAAAGGCAAATGCAGAGACTAAGATAAAGGAAATCCTGCAGGTGACAGAAGAGAGGAGAGCGGTTGGGTGTTGATGATATTGTGTGAACCTGTGAATGAGCGTCCTGTGAAATATACTACTGTCTCTAGATCAGTGGTTTCCCCTGTGTGATCCCTGGACCAGCAGAGTCAGCATTAGCTTGGAACTTAGCAATACAAACTGCCTGGGTGGCCCTGGGTAGCTCCATCGGTTGCACGACCTACTCTTGGTTTCCACTCAGGTCATGATCTCAGGGTGCTGGGGCCCAGGTCAGGCTCAGAGCTCAGCAGGGGGCAGGGGGAGGGGAGAGTCGGCTGGGTTTATCTCCCCCTCTCCCTCTGCCCCTCCCTGCATGCACGTGCATACAAGCCCTCTCAAATAAATAAATAAATCTTTAGTGGGGGAAGAAAAAGAAATGCTGACTGCTGTGTTCCCAGTGCAGACTTCCTGAATCGGAATTCTGTGTATGGAGCCCTACAATTCACATTTTCATAAGTCCTCTGGGTGTTTCCATGAACACTAAAGTTTGAGAAGCAATGCTGTTGAGTGATCCAGAAAGCTGATAGAAAATCAGCCAGTGTCCACAAGTACAATTATGCTAGAGTTGTCAACACCACAAGTGAGTCCTTCTTAATAAAGTCTCTATAAATTTGGCTTTTTTCATCCCAGCTTTAATCGTTTTGTTTTAACAGTGGAAAATCACAAGCTGCCTTAATTGGAATCCTTCCTTACCTTTTTGAAACATTGAAGTTACATGATATTTGTTCTTCAGGTTATCTTTCCAAAGGACAAAGAGACTCACCAAGGATGTTTTGTATACAAACTCCTCATTGTAAGGATGAGAAAACAACGTGCAAAACAATGCACAATCCTCATACTTCCTGCTAACTAAAATTCTTCTGATCTGGTTCTTTCTACCATTTTTAGGGACTTATGTGGCTGAGTAACTAGACTAGTAGGTGATGGAGTCAGCCCAACCTGGCTTTGAATTTTGACTCTGCCACATGAGAAAATTCAAGCTTTTGTGTCTAAGTTTCCTCACCTGTGAAATGGTAAAAAAAAAAAAAAAAAAAGTTCTACTTGCTTCAGGTGGCTGGTATGAGGATTCAGTGAGAATTAGTATGGGGAGGGCCAAGCCCTTGATCAACGCTCACTAAATGGTGGCCGCTAAGAATAATATTGTCAAATCCATCATTGCTACTGCACTGTAAAATGCAGCGGCTATATGCACAGCAGATTGCCCTGAGCCAAGGAGGGTTATCTCAGAGAAGCAGCATCTCTGTTTTGCACTGAGTAATCCAACCCACTGATTTCCCAGAACCCTCTGAATTCTCTCAGCCAATCGCCCTAACAGAATAGGCTCCGGTCAGCATTATAATGTCATCTCCCCCTTCAGCTTCATATCAGAAGCAGTGTTCCTAAACCACATCCCCTGGAAGACCTTCTTTCTTCATAAAGGAGCAAGGCAGCTGCTGATTAGAAGTTGTTTCAATTGCCATCAAAACAATTAAAAGGTTTATTTATTCTTGCTAAAGAGCCAGTCTGCTTGAATCAGAGACTAAGATAAAGGAAATTCTCACATGCTGTCATGGGTGTCTCACATGCTGTCATGGGTGCTGAATTCATGGCCGTTCCACACTGAGGGAGCCAGTTTATTAACGATTTTGACTTCCTACCTTCTCTAGGCCATCCAGATGGTGTGCTGCCCTGGAAGGGAGGGGAAACCACACTAAGCCCGGTAATATTTTTATAGTCTCATTTATCTTGCCTAGATCTAGATAATTTAACTGGCCTTTCAGCATGGCCATGACTTTAATGACATACAAGGGGCATTTTGGTGACAGATTCTAGATGGAGCAGAGTCTTACAGCCAAACAAATAAAATGGAGCTTTGTTTAATAACTGCTGAGTTCAAATCCCAGCTTTACCACTTAATGTCTCTGTGGCTTTAAGGAAGATTTTTAGCCATTTGGTACCTCAGTTTGGCTGTCTTTGAAATGGGCATAATAGAAATTAGGACAATGATTAAGTAAGTTATTGTTTATAAAAATCCTTCTGTAAGTAAAAATAAATAATAATGAATAATATTTGCCTTTTACTAAGAACTTAAGATATGCCAGACTTTATAAGTACTTTATATCTAATATCTAAATTTATCCCAACCATAAATCAATGAAATATAATAGTATGATGGTAATAATAAATCATAAATAATAATAGTAATGACAACAAAAATAGTGTATGCATTAGACACTATAGTACCCTGTCTAATCTCACCAAACTTTTCTCTTTTAAAAAAAAAGATTTTTTAAAAAGATTTTATTTATTTATTTATGAGAGACACAGAGACACAGGCAGAGGGAGAAGCAAGCTCCATGCAGGAAGCCCGACATGGGACTCGATCTTGGGTCTCCAGGATCAGGTCCTGGGCTGAAGGTGGTGCTACACCACTAGGCCACCCAGGCTGTCCTCACCAAACCTTTCTAACGAGGTTCTATTATAGTCTCTATTCTGCAGATGGGTAAACTGAAACACAGAAAGGTAAGTATCTTTCCCAAAGCCATATAACTAGTAAGTAGCAGAGTTGGAATTGAAATTACATCCACCCTGACTCCACATCCCAAGCTCTCAATGGCTCACCAATTCAAAACCACAAAAATATTGCATCATATAATGAAGATGTCAATGTTCAAATTTTCTAGAAGCGTGGGATAGATAAAAAATGTCAATACCATTTTTTTCTCCAGGCAAAATATACCAAATAGGAGATGGATGAATGGAATGGAGAGTTGTAAAAGTTCCCAGTTGGCTGTGTGGCCAGCCCTGTGTGCTCCATGAAAATGAGGGATTGTTTCCAAAGTGAGAAATGACTCCATTAGTAACTGGTTTTAAAAAGTGTAAAGTCAGCACCTTCTAGAACGCACGTGCGCGTCATTTTATATAATGTTTTATATATAATGTTTTATATATAAACATTTTATATAATGTTTACTGTCATTTTATATAATGTTTTATATAAAACGCACGTGCGCGCGCACACACACACAGACACACACTTCTGAAGATACTCAGTTGTGTAATAAAAAAAAAAAAGTGCAGGCTTTTATAGCATCCAATTATGTGACAAGTGAGTTACATTTAAAGATATTGAAAAAATGTGAACTTAGAGAATGTGGGCAATTGTAACTGGTCTGCATATTAAGTTCTTCCCAAGCCCATGAGGGAAGTCAAGGAGCCATAAAGGATGAATGTGCAACCTGACTTCAACTTGGTAAGACTGCATGTAAGCAGTGGGTCCAGGGACCAGAGACAGAAAAGGAGAGTGAGGAGGGTAGCCAGCACTCATGTGTAAGGTCCTTCCAGCATTTTTGTGGTCCTTCCTACAGTGTTTTAGTTGGAACCCTCATTTGCCCAATTTTACAAATGAAGAAACCAAAACTGAGACATAGTAAGTGACTTGCACAGAGTCCTACTGCCTGGTAAGGGACCAAACTGGGGTCATACTGATGTCTGTGTACTTGAGAGCTAGTGCTTTTGACCATGTCATTTTGCCTTTCTAAAAAGAGACCCTAAGAGAAATTCTAGGATCTGAATGCTTAGTTATGGGAGGAAATGACTTGATTTTCTTTGCACAGTGTCACTTTTATTTAGAGATTTTTTTTTAGAGGTAGAGACAAATTAAAGCCTTGCTATCATAGAAATACCTTTGATAACACAGCCTAATGAGAAAGATTGGGATACATTCCTTTTGAGTCCTAAGTTCAAGAGCAGCATTTGTGTATTTATCTTTATATCTTAGCATTCTATGCCAAGCTAGTGTTAGAGTACATGCTCCATAGATGTTTACTAGGTTGGCTTGAATTTTGTTCTTCTAGTTCCCAAACCCTTTAAGTGGAGCCAAAAATGTTTTAAGTTCCTTGAACCCTGGAAGGATATTTTGCATTTCCCCAGTTCCATTTTTGCCCTCTAAAGCACGTGCTAAGTATATAGGTGCAGTTAATACAGACCCCATGGGGAATTCTGTTATGGCGAGTTTCAAGTTCAGAATCTGCGTTTTGGGAGACCGGGATGACTGAGTTGAATATTGACTCTCACCTGGATCAAAATAGTAGCTGTATTCTTGGAAATTTGGATTGAGCAAGACTGAGAGAATTAAAAATTCTCTAGAGATTAAAATTTTAAAAAGGAGACTCTGTTTACTGCAAATCTCTATATGGAAAGAGGAAATGATGGAAGACCAAAAGAATGGTTCAACTCTCCCACCTTCTTGAAATTAGAATTATTGTATTCAACCTTAGGTGGATTAGCTTCATAGCTTGAGCAAGTGGCCAGAAACTTTTTAAAGAGAATTGTCTTTTTAGGGGGTGTCTGGGTGGCTCAGTCAGTTACGTCACTCGACCTCAGTTCAGGTCTTGATCTCAGGGTTGTGAGTTCAAGACTTGCATTGAGCTCAAAAAAAAAAAAAGAATTGTCTTTTTTTGTGTGTGTGGTTAGGGATGTTGTTGTTTTGAATTGTTTGTCTAGAACTGCTTTTTAATTTTCCTATAGTCTCAGGAATCTAATAATGTACAGGAGCTTAAGGCAGAGATGTCTCAGAAATCAGGGGTCATCTACAGATTCTTATAGTAGAGGAAGGGGACCATGATAGGCAAAATAATGGCTCTGCAAAGATACCCATATTCTAATCCCCCCAAACCTGTGAATATGCTACCTTTATATCGCAAAGGGGGCTTTGAGGATGTGGTTAAGGCTCTTGAGATGGAAACATTTTTCTGGATTATTCGGTGACCTCAATGTAATCACAAGGATCCTTCCAAGATGGAGACAGGGTATTTTAGGGAGTCAGAGGAGATGTGGTGTTGGAGCAGGGGGTCAGAGTGATAAGATGGCTTGCCTTGAAGATGGAGAGAGCCACAAACCAAGGAATGTGGGCATCCTCTAGAAGTTGAGACAGGCAAGGAACTAATTCTCCCCTAGAGCCTTCAGAAGGGACATACTGAGACTGCTGGCCTCCATAATGTGTAACAAAACACATTTGTATTGTTCAAGGCATCTCACTTGTGGTCTTTTGTTACATTAGCCAATGGACACTAATATAAGGATTAAGTTCCTTATCAGCAGCATCTGCAAAAAAGAAAGATGTTTCCTCTTTGAGCTTAAAAAAATATTCTATCTAATAAGAAATCCAAGTATTATCTTTAGCTACATGAATATTGAATAAAATAAAATAAAATAAAATAAAATAAAATAAAATAAAATAAAATCCAAGGCTGGATAATCCCTTGTTGTGGGGAATGTCCTAAGTATTATAGGATGCTTAGCAACATCCCTAGCTTCTACCTGTGAGTTGCCAATAGTACCTCTTCTCAATTGTGACCATAAAAAAATGTCTCCGTATGTTACCAAATGTCTGCTGGGGTGGGGGTGGGGGAGTAGGTGGCAGAAAGAGTGGCAAAATTGGCCACAGGCTGAGAACCACTGTTGTAGCTTAATCATATGCTCTTTGACTATAAAATTGCTGATGACAGTGAGCAAACCGTCTTTCTCCCATGATCCTAGTTCATAAATTAGCCAAACCCTGAGACACACAAAATATGCTTTAGTCAGAGTCATTTTGCTGCTCAATTACAAGGCAAGAAATCCTTGCCTCTGGACTAGATGGAATAATCTCATGGCTTGTACCAAGAGATCAGACAGGATTTATTTGTGGATAAAACTCAGCTGATAACCCAAGGCAAGTTATTAATCTACTCAGCCCAGCCAGCTAACACCTTAAGGCTGTTATTCTCAGTAGGTGCCAAATAAACTGTTTTATCAAAATGAATGGGGTGATATGGTGCCCCTCCTTTTTATTTGGGAAAGCTAATTGGGAATCCAACTCATAACTATCACTGGTTCAAAAATCCCAAGACATATTGGGATGAAATACGGTAAAGCCTGAGTGAAAGAGTAAAAGTGATTCCTTCAGCTCTAAGATGTGGGCATTATTGAACATAGAAGCAAAAGTGACCTCTACAAAGCCAGTTCTCCCTTCTCTGAGTTAAGATGCCTGCCGAAGGATGCCTGGTATCAGATGAAGGAGAGAGAGAGAAAGAGAGACTCCAGCTCATTTTCCAAAAGAAATTTTTATTGCGGTATAGATAGGTTTAGCAGAGAGATACAGCAGGCAGTCAGAACTGGGAAAAGAAATACCAGAATAAATGACTATGAGTTAAGTTCAGCTGTGATGGAAGGTAGGATGATGTTACAGACTGAATATTTGTGCCCCCCCCCCCACCAAATTCATATGTTGAAGCCCTAACCCCCAGTGTGATGGTTTTTAGAGATGAGGACTTTGGGAGGTAATTAAGCTCAGATGGAATCATGAGAGCAGGGCACCATGATGGGATTAGTGTCTTTATGAGAAGAACAGAGCAGAGCTTTCTCTCTCACTTTCTCTCTCTCTCTCCAAATGCAAGGACACAGCAATGAGGTGACTATCTGTAAGCTAAGAAGAAAGCCCTTACCAAGAACCCTGTCACACTGATCTTGAACTTCTCAGACTCCAGACTATGAGAAATAAATGTCTATTGTGTAAGCCACCCAGTCTAGAGTATCTTGTTACAGCACTGTGAGTACTAAGATAGACAAGCAGCCAACCATAGAAATTTCATCAAGAGCTAGAAAAATAGGGGATCCCTGGGTGGCGCAGCGGTTTGGCACCTGCCTTTGGCCCAGGGCGTGATCCTGGAGACCCAGGATCGAATCCCACGTCGGGCTCCCGGTGCATGGAGCCTGTTTCTCCCTCTGCCTATGTCTCTGCCTCTCTCTCTCTCTCTCTCTCTCTCTCTGTGTGTGTGTGTGTGTGTGTGACTATCATAAATTAAAAAAATAATAAATTAAATTAAAAAAATTAAAAAGGGCTAGAAAAATAACAACACATTGAGGCTCTGGGAGTGATCCCCATCATCAAAAGTGACCCCCATCAATAAGACCTCTGGCTTATTAGTTTTCTGAATTATGTAAACATAAAAATAATGTTCTAGGTTGAAAACAAGAGCTAGATTCTCACTAGCTGTATGATTGTGGACAGGCTCCTTTGTTGCTTTACTTTTTTGGTTTCCATATTAAAGTGCAGCTAATAAAACCCACCTTGAAAGAGCACCATAAGAAGAGAATTAAATCATATATATGGCAGTGCTCAGTATATGGCAGGCACTCGGTAAAGGTAAGTGGGCTCCCCTCCCATCTAGGCTCATCCCAGTCAATTTAAAACAGGTCAAACCTAACTGAAACAGGGTTAACTAGCCTGTGTGAATGAAGGTATGTGAGCATTTATGCCTGGTCTGGATAATCAGCAACCTTTGTGTAGTTAGGGGTGAAGGGCAGTCCTTGTAGGGCTTTCCTTAGGGGAGATATCCGCAAATGCTGGTTTTATGAACCCATTTTCCAGCCTCCATTCTTCTGGCAATTGCACCCTGGTTCTCTTTGGGAAGTCACCTTTTTCTCACTCTTTATCTATGGGTTTTAGTGGGAGCTGACAATACCCTCTCCCATACACACACACACATACACCTGACTCCAGAAAGGAACACTTCTTTGGTCTGGTCAGGGGGCTTCATTACCCACACCAGATCAGAGTGAACCAATCTCAGGAATACTCTTTGAATGATGAGGGGTGGGGAGGGGAGAACTATTAAGGAGGATGATGTCTTTCTGCTGGAATTTTTGGATTTCTCCTGGCTTTAAGTATAGTATAAGCATGGAGCTATCAGGGGCCACATGCTGAGAAGGCCTGTGTGAAACTAAAAAACCAAAACAGAAGAAAGCAGAGCTGAAAGATGGGGAGAGATTGATCACAATGGTCCCCTGGATCTAGCTGTTCCTGAAGCTCTTGGTTCCCTTGACTTCCCAGGGATTTGAGCCAATTGAGAATTTGGTATCCCTACAGAGAAACTCCTGATAAATATGCTCTCCCACAAGGATTTCATCTTGGGGTGAAATTACCCATGTTCATGAGTTAGCTTTCTCAGCCAGAGAGTCTAGCTGCAGTTCAAATGCTCTTGAGACCACCCCAGGACTAATTGGTCGGGAATACGAACTGATAGCCAAGCTGCCAGCACCACTTCCATATGCTTAGCAGGCTGACCCCAGCCAGAGTCGGAACATTTGATGCTAGTTATGGAGACACTTCAATGTCTGTCTATACCGCCCCAATCCTCTGGAGACTATGAAAGCTAAGCCATTCATCTCTGAGAGACCTGGAGAATTCTCCTTATAACCCTCGCTGAGAAGGGATGCAGGGCTAACATAGTTTGACCCAGCAACAAATGTTCCAACTGTGACTTGCTGCCCAAAGTCCCCCAAACATGAACCATTTAGGAGCTACTTTTCTTTCTACCCCAACCCTGTTCTCTTCCAGCTGGCACTTGTCCTAAAATAGCATTTGCGAGGTTTTTCTCATCAGGAAGGTAAAAGAGACAGATAACAATAGGTAAGTAAAGAAAGCAAGGGAATCTGAAACACAGAAAGTGTAAGGTTCGAGTGATGGGCTGTCAGGATGTGCGGTAAGTAAGGCAACATAGCATTTAGAAAGGAGAGTCGCTAACGAGAGGGTTCATCTTATTTGCAAATTTTTCCTGATGTGAAAAATATAACTTTTTCTTGCTACTGCACTGCCAAACAAACCTTGAAAAACATATCCAGAGGAATAATGAATCACTTGGATGCTGACCCAGCCCATGACCTTAAGATGAGTCCAGATATTTAGGAACTGGCAATATTTGGGAACGTGAGTGACATACCCACGCAGCCTTTTTGTATCTGCAATCAGTGTCTCCCTTTTCGTGAGCAGATATCCTTCTCCAAATTGCCTTGGGTGACTCCTCCTGTGCCGTTCTGGCAATGTTCCTTCCTTCGGTATAAAATTTGTTAACGTCTGTACATTTCAAGTCAAAAATGTGTACCAAACCGGTGACTATCATCTGAAAAGGTGAAGACTACAAGAAGGAGAGAATTTTAAGATGGGTAAGAACAAGATGCCTCAATAATTCTCTGCTTACGTAACTCCAGCGACATTATTACTCTCACTTCTGTAGCAGCAGAAATGCAAAGAGCTTGAGATGCCACTTTTGAAATCACATTATAAAGTGGTCTTGATCATTAAATACTCTCTTTTCTCTTAATACTTACTAGCCTTAAAATCACTATCCTGGTGAGGAATCTGTCCCGTGTCTGGAAACTAGATGGCAGGTACTAAGTGCACTGGATCTTGCTCTTGCTCTAGATCCCTCTGCTTTTTCTAGGGCTTCCTCCAAAGGCTTCAAAGCTAAGTCTCTTCCTTCCGGCAAGCTAAATGGAAATTGAGGCCTCCATCAGCCTATTCCTCTTAAAATGTACACGTCCCATGTTCCAGAAAACAAAGTTCTTCAAAAACAGATTAGACTACTTCTGCGTCTCATTTCCGAATCCCAAGAGGATATATGATGGCCTAAACTGGGCCAGATGTCCACCTTTGGCCCAGTCACCTCATCCAGAGAGGTGACACCATGAAATGCAAACATCATCATGAATAACCACAGGGGTTTTTTTGGGAAGTAAGTGAGAATCACAGATGGTAGCTTTTAAAAAAAAACTTTGTCTGTCATTCCAAATTCAAGCCAGAGCCCCCACCACCCCCTTCCTTTCTCTGCTAGGCTTCTTTGCCATCATTAGCTAATTACAGCTGTGGAACCGGCCTCCAAAATCCTAGCCTGGAGAAAGCTTCTTGCCCTTTAAGTGGAGCTCAGCCAACAGTTGCTTTCTCCAATGCAAATTTCCTACAAACAGGCCCTGAAACTTAAAAGGAATCTTTAAACCCCATTAAATAACACAGTTCCTTAGCCGGAATATCTCCTGGGAAGGGATGTCTTCTATTCAAATGCCATGTTATGACAAGCATGACAGACTTGATGGGGATCTGTTCTGACTCATGACATTGCTTAAATTAGGTTATGTTGAATATGTGTAGGCATTCTAAGAAAAGCTCCTTGGGGCCCCAGCCCTATTATTTTTGTTAATAGCTCTGAATTATGACGGTCTTTTCCTAGGGACGATAAACCCTGTTTCCACACTAGGTACATCATGGGATGTATGTAATACATGAAGACTTAGCAGCAAAGCCACATGGCCTGCACACTTTAAAATACTAATTTACTGTTGTATTTCTTCTCCTCTCTCTTGTCTTCCATGAGGCCAGAGCTGGCTTGCTGTACTCCTTGAACTTTAATTCCTCACAAATGCTACCAGGCCTTCTCCTGGTTCCAATTTAAACTTCATCCCAGAGAGGAGTCCCACGATCTTCTAATCCCGACCTTATGCCTCAAACTTGATTTACGGTTCACACTTGGAGGGCTGGGGGTGGTGTCAAAGCTCACCTTGTAGGTAACTATTGTTGGTAATTATCAAAGTTGTACCAAATTGGCTCCTCAGTCTGATTTACTGCAACTTATCATTTTTTAGCTATAAGGCAAATCCACCTTCTTAATTTTATATTCAAGGCAATTTGAGGCAGGACCTAATTGGTTATAAGTCATTAGTAACTTGCTTTCTCTCTGTTTCTTGGTTCTGCTTTCCCAGCAGGCAGCCTTGCAAAGATACCTGGAAGCTGCAGTATCCCATATTCCTAGCTTCAAGCCAGCAGAAGGCAAGATCCAATTTTCCAATAAATCCAACGAAAATCCGAGACTTTCTATTGGCTTCGTTTCAGTCGCTGTGGTCGAGAGATCAAATGCTCCGAATAGCCAAGCCTAGTTCATGGGTCGGCCCTGGGAACCAGAGGGTGAGCTCAACCCTACTTGAACTATGGAGATTGATATAAAAGTCGAGGGGGTTCTCTAAGGGAAAATCAAGATGCTGGGGAGTGTATGCAAGGTAACATAAACTGCTTATCTGCAATCAGCATTTGTCATCTTGAGCTGCCATGCAAAATACCACAGACCAGGTGCCTGAAACAACAGATACTTACTTTTATGTTCTCCTAGTTCTAGAGGCTGGAAGGCCAAGATCAAAGTGCTGGCATGGTTGGTTTCTGATAGTCCTCTCCTCCTGGCTGGCAAAAGGCCACTTTCTCCCTATGTCCACACAAGGCCTTTCCTTGGGCTTCACACACTTTTGGTGTCTCTTCCTCTTTGTGTAAGGGCACCAGCCCTATGGGATTAGAGCCCCACCCTTCCAACCTCATTTAGCCTGAATTACCCGGACAGCCCCATCTGCAAATGCAACCACATTAAAAGTTAGGATATTAACATATGATATTTGAGGGGGACACAATTCAGTCCCTAACATGATCCAAATAGAATGAATAAGTGAGACCATTAAGATCATATACTTAAAAGCAGGCTGAGACTGGAAGGCAGGATAACTACTCCTAAAGCAATGTTCCCTTTGCCTGATTGCCTTTTGGTCTCTCTGTAAATCTCTGCCAAGCTTCTTATTTAGAGCCAGGGATCAGAAACTGTGCAAGTGAACAGACCAGGATATGAAACTAGCTTAGTCCAAGATTAACCTCACCACCATTACCTTTTTGGCTCAGATAATTATTGATTGTTGAGAGCCTTCTTGTACATTGCAGGATGTCTAGCAGGATCCCTGGCCTCTATCCACTAGATACAAGTAGTGTTCCTTCTCCCTCCCCCTCAGTATGGACACATAAAAATGTATCTAGACATTGTCCAATGGGAAGCACAACCACTCCTGGTTCAGAATCATGGACCTAATCAAGCCACTTGAGTGACCACCTCTCCCTGATTTACTAACAAAGGACCATTCAGAATTCTCTAAGTCTAGCTTCTTGACCTGAGAAAATGATCAAAACATCCTCTTCTCTGTTGGGCTGGGGGGTGAAGGAGACAGCACAACATCTCCAGCACTGGGCATTATTTTGAGAAATGCATTCGGGATAAACCAAGGAATTCACTGAGTCTTGGCAGCCTAAGAAATGCTGGAGAGGCAAACCCTAGCAGTTGGAATGGGAGGTGGGAGGCACCTGAGAAAAATGTCTGGCTGTGCTCCTTGTGTAAATTTGATATCGGCCTTGGGCTAGTTCTAAATCCTCTGGTAAATCAGGTTTCCTTCTTTCCTTCACCCTACCAAGGGGTTTTGAGGGGGCAGGGAGCACAGTGGAAACTGTGAGAATGTATTTAAAAGCCCTGAACCTTTTTGGAGAATAGCTGCTATAAATCACCATAGTGTTCTAGCATTCATTCCAGCAGGGTTGGGGAAATGTGTCTTTTAAAGTGAGGATGCTTGTAATCTAGTGGTCAATATGCGTTGAATAATAGATAGGTGACTATCCTTTCAGCAAGTAAAATTAGACAGAAATGCATTTTTCCCAAGTTAAAATTTTCAGAAGAGAACCGAGCCAGCAGCTCCTCACCATCCTTGCATAAACAAAGGCCCAACAGGATCAATTAAGCTCATTTGTTGACTCATCCTATTAAAATGCCTCCAGGCCTCGAGGAAAAGATGAGCCCAAAATGCACTGTACTCAAAGAGAAAATTGACGGATGAAAATAGATCAGCAAACCAAACTGGGTCTGGGAAGCAAGACTGGAGATTGAAAAGGCTTAATTTGAAAATCATATAAAACTTAGGCTAAGGGGAACTATCTTTCTCTGTGTTCGCTTACATGCTTGAAAAAAGGGGGAGGGCTTTTGTTACCTCACACCTTATAATGTATGTGTTCAAATAAGCATTGTTTCCTTCCCTATAGTTGACTTTGAAGCTTCGTATTTTTTCCAGTGATGTTCACATGAGCTGCCATCACAACCTATAGGGCATCCTTTTGCACCTGCCATATTAGTCCATTTCCTGGAGGGATTTGACTTTTGTGAGAAGCTACCAGTTGTTCAGAATCAAAGCTAACAAATAACATGACTGATCAGATAGGAGATTTGGATTTTTAAAGAGAAGAGGTCTGAGTTCCTAATACAGTATGTAAATTAAGTCTACAGACAATTTGCATGCAAAGTGGAGATGAGATAGAAAATCGTCACTAGAATATAATTGTAGCCTCCTACATCTAGATTTTCCCTCATTAGAAATAGCATTATATCTTTTCTTCTGCCTATTATTTCAAATTTATACAGACAAAAATAAAGATCAAGTTTAATCTGCTGCCAAGAAGTACTGGTGATTTATATTTTTGTGTATGTATATTTTTAACTTTCCTTGTTCATATAGAGCTTGAGATGAGGAATTATCTTTTGTAAATGGGATTATGATGATAATTTATCCTGTCACTTACATGAAATGTGTATCATTCTGTGTCATATGTAGAATTAGGCGTCATTTTTAATGGCTTCACAGCATTGTGCTGTAGGGAGATCTCGTAATTTGTGTGGCCAGACCCCTCCTGATGGGCGTGTAAGTGGTATCCAATTTTTTGGTATTATAAACAGCACTACTAGGAACATTACTGCCATTGGCGACTCTGTTATTTACAAACAGGCCTGAACTTGTTCTTCCTACTCTCAAATCCTCTCTCAGGTTTTCTTCTTGGAGGAATGTGTTTTTAAAGGATGTCTAAGGACGCCTGGGTGGCTCAGTAGTTGAGTGTCTGCCTTCAGCTCAGATCGTGATCCCCAGGTCCTGGGATTGAGAACCACATTGCGCTCCCCACGGAGAGCCTGCTTCTCCCTCTGCCTATGTCTCTGCCTCTCTCTCTGTGTCTCTCATGAATAAATAAATAAAATCTGGGAATCCCTGGGTGGCTCAGCGGTTTAGCGTCTGCCTTTGGTCCAGGGTGTGATCCTGGAGACCCGGGATCGAGTCCCACGTTGGGCTCCCTGCATGGAGCCTGCTTCTCCCTCTGCCTGTGTCTCTGCCTTTCTCTCTCAGTCTGTGTCTCTCATGAATAAATAAATAAAATATTAAAAAAAATAAATTAAAAAAAAATAATAAATAAATAAAATCTTTAAAAAAAAATGAATGTCTAACTTTTGGGGTTTCCATAGTCATCATTTTTTGGACTTCAAAGTTCAAATAAAAATGGCTTGATGGCCAGCCTTGGTGTGGACATGGGGGAGGGCCGGGCCAGGTGATTCTGATCTCAACATTGTCATGTTGGCCAGGAGAGGACAAATTCACTTAACACCTGTTGGCTTGAGTCACAGCTCTAGCCAGCTGTCCCAATGGGGGGGCGGGGACACATTTGAACATTCAGTCCCATGTCACTGTGTGGTGCCATGCTGCTCTGGGCTTACATAATACAGTGATAGAGTAAGTCTGAGAAGAAATGGAGGAAACTGCTTATACATTATCCATCTATTCTCGCAGGCATTCCATAAACAAGGTGGCCCAGTTCTAGGAAGGTGGAGCCATCTGGCTGGGGTGTGTGGCCTCAGTGAACTGGAGGCAAGGACTCATAGCTTGACTGGTTTCCCTGGAGCCCTTATCATTAGATAAGCCTTTAGTGAACACAGGAGATAAACTCGAAGCCTCGATTTGGGAAATGGAGTTAAATACCTACCTCATAGGATGGTTTGAAATTTATGGAATATGGGGAGTTGTCAATACAGTTATTTTCTGGCAGGGGTGGAGGAGTGGTAGTGGCAGTAGCACTCATGGTTGTCATCACAGCTGTTCCCAGCGCAGACATGCAGTAGGAATCATGTTTGCCATGATTGTGGTAGCAGCAGCTGTCAAGCAGAAGTTTGTAGTACTGGTAGTAATTCTTGTAGTAAAGGTGTGTGCGGCCTTGTGGTCTGTGTCTGTTGTCAGTGTTGTTGTTATAGCTGCTGTCATGGAGAAGTCTGAGCAGCATTCGGGCTGGATTTCTCTATTATTTCTTTCATTTTAGCTGTCTCACTAAAGTTCCCAATTCATGATTTTGAACCCCAAGTGAAACACACCTGAGATATGTATCCACGTGTGCTTTCTATAAAGCTATTAATCCTCACTTTTTCCTTTGATGGAGGAGAGCACAAAGTCTCACCTGCTTGCACTTCAAATTGTACCTGTCAGTTGCCCGAGGGAAACTCAAAAGTTTGGTTGAAGCTATACGAGTGGCCATGTGTTAAAAGAATAAAGTGAAAATGATGTTTATGACACTAATCTTTTATATTTCATTTTTCTTTTTGCTTTCTTATGACAAAATGAATTCCTTTTACAAAGTGTGTATGGCTTTAAATTTTTAAAGGTCAAAGGGAATAGAAAAAAGTGTCCATATATAGGCAATCGATTATAATTCTCATGAATATAACAAGTGGATCACACCCAAGGTTACATTTTCAAGTCTTGTATATGGATTTATTCATTGACTCCCCACTGACTTAATAGGAATCACATTGATAAATTACAACACATAACATTGTTCTTTAAGTTAAGGGACTGACATTCAGTAGAGATGCTCAAAATCAAATTAATTTTTTTTCTTATGACCATATTCAACCATTCTGAAGGAGAAAGTAATTATCTAATCTTCAATCAAGGCACATATAACCATCATGCAACCCTTTCATTTGGAACTTCCTCCAATTCATCTGCAGGGATTTACCATCCCAAGTCGTTTTAAGCAATAGCACCAAGGTTTGTTCAGTGCATATTGTGTGCCACACAGTGTGCTAGGGCTTTCCCCTTATACTGTTGCCTCAGCCTAGGACAGCAGCTTTAGCTGGACATGGTTTGGCCCCCATGAGATAAACGTCTGGTGATATTTGGGGCTATCACAACTGGCGGGAGAGCTACTGGCATCTAGTAGGTACGGGTCAGGGATGTTCCTAAACATCCTACCATGCTCTGGACAGTGCCTGTGACAAAGAATTACTTGGCTCCAAATGTCAACACTGGGACTGGGAAACTCAGGATTAGTATTCCTTTTCATCCAACAGTTCACTCCTTTACTCATTCATCAAATGTCTATTGAGTAGCTCTGTACTAGCTGCTGAAGATATCCAGAAAAGTGACCTACAATCTTCCCAACAAGACATTTGGAGTTTATGCACTGATTTTCAAAAGGTAGCTCAAACATCGTCTGCGTTGTAAATACCTGGATTGACTTCCAAAATGCAGGGTTCTTGGGACCACACTGCAGATCCTGCTCTTTTAGGATAAGATGCAAGAAATTGTACTCATTTCTATCCTCATTTTAAAATTTAAAAGCTTCAGCTATTAAAAATGTAACACATGGGGATGGCTGGGTAGTCCAGTGGTTGAGCATCTGCCTTCGGCTCAGGGTGTGATCCCAGGTCCTGGGATCGAGTTCTGCATCAGGCTCCCTTCATGGAGCCTGGTCTCCCTCTGCCTGTGTCTCTGCCTCTCCCTCTGTGTGTGTCTCTCATGAATAAATAAAATATTTTTTAAAAATGTAATGCATGTATTGCATGCCTATAAACATTTTTACTGGTACAATGAAATGTAAACAATGATATGGCACATTTAAAAATTTAAAAATAAACAAAATACACAAGATAAATCTAATTTACTTTCATCCCACCAAGCTTCCTAGGTGTTAAATTATTTAACACCCACAACAACCCTTTTGAGTAAATGTTTCTCATATTAATACCAATTTCAGATAAGCAGCACCGAGATCCACTTATCGAAGGAACTGACATCCGGTAAGCTGAGAAATTTGAGCATAGTCACTTGGCTGGGACGTGGCAAAGCCAGGATTCAAACCCCTAGGGACTAGAATAATCACACTTCACAGCATAAATTTGTCCCACCAGAGTCCCCTGTCTCCTCCCTTTTCTCTTAATCCACCTGCCAGCAGCATCCCATCCACAGACCCCTCGCTAGCCCTGTGCCAGGTACCCAAGAAGAACAACCCAAAGTCAGGATCTTTATCTGAATAATAGATTTCTAATCCAGTTGTAAGTGTAGACAAATTAATACCTCTAAATGTTTGTAAGAGGAGAAATTGTTGTTACATATCATTTTTGACTATCTTCTTAAGAGGGTTTAACCCAAGGAGAGGCTCAGAGCCACTTCTGAATGTGAGAAGGCACAGACGCAGCTGAGAAAGTGCCCAGAACTGTACATGATTCTCATACTCACAAAGTTTGAAACTCACTTTTCCTGGACGAGAGAGGATCATGCAACCAAGTAAATTGCGGTGTAACCAGCCAAATGTTAAAATAGGTGGATAAGTAAAATGCCTATCTAAATTCTATTTAGCTTTCAAAGCTCAATTTCTTTCACTCTATAAAACACCTTTGGTTGCCCCAGAATGTAATGATCTTCTAAAATTTTCATAAAATACAACTGTTCTCTAATTGTTTCTGAGTATAAGGGTTTTGTTTTGTTTTTGCATCAGATAAAATCCTTTTGAGGATCATGGTTTTATATTTCCCAGAGTAACTATACTAGTCTACTGACTAGTCAACCAGTAATTGTGGGCCAGTTGACTATTGAATAGAGTAAGTTTTCTGCTTTTGTCAAGGTACAAGGTGGAAGAAATGAAGATAGAATTTTAAAAATTTATATATTTTCTAAACACCAGAATAAATGGTAGATTGGTGTCTATCTAAAACATGAGTCCACTTTGCCCAATCCCCTCAAGGCGATTAACCCGATTCTAGTACTTACATTCTTTTTTTTTTTTTAAGATTTTATTTTTAAGTAATCTCTACACCCAATGTGGGGGTTGAACTCACAACCCTGAGGTCAAGAGTCACATGCTCCACTGACTGAGCCAGCCAGCACCCAACAAGTCCCTTTATTAGGGTGGATTTTTCTTCTTTTGAGGGTTTTCCAACACAAAAATAGAACCAATCACCAGTTCTTCAGTGGAAGATTTATTACCACCTGTCAATCTTATCTTCACCTGTCATAGTGAAGATCCCAGCTGCTCAGAGCTCCTTCTCTGTCACCGTCATCTTCAGTCCAATAGTGAACATTCCTGAACTGCCCCTGAGAAGCAGGGGCACCTGCCTACAGGGGATACATTCCTGCCTGTGCCTGTCCCAGTAACTGCAATCTGTTTCATAGCATAAGTCAAGTTTGGAGAATTAATTTTGGTCTTCAAAATGGCTCCTTAGCTGGCAGGGATACCTTTCCCCCAACCTGCTCCGATGGGTTGGTCTGGAAGCTGGCAATGCACCGTCTTCATCACTCAACTTTTAAGCAACGTTAACTGCAAGGAGAGCATGAGAGATTGGCAGCAGCTGAACCTGACTGCAGCCCTTGCAAGCTTGGCCCACATGACAATCAATAAAGATCCTAAGGAGGTGCCCTGAGTTTGAAGTCAAGGAACAGAAACATACCCAAGTACTGAAACCTCGCTCCAAATTACCACATATCGTACTAGTTACAGGTCCACTTATTAGGGCATAAGTCAGGGTGAACACTCACTCCACGGTGCGACTTCAGAACAGCAATGCCAAAGCTCATGCTTGGATATGTGCATGGGTGTGACAGTAACAATCTAAAGCCTGTGGCACATGGCAGATAGTGAGGATGTCCAAATGATCTACCATCCTACAGAAAAATGCCGAGAAAATAGCTCGTGTTAAGAGAGACCCAGGCAGGTCCTCCTGGCCCCTACCTGTCTGGTTAGAGCTTTGACACAGAAGGAAAACAACAACAACAACAAGAACAACAACAACTGAGCTGTTGGGAGTTGCCAGGGTGATCTGCGCAGATCAATGTCACCTTGATCAATTTCATGTCTCATACAAAGGCTTCAAAAGACAGGCACTGATTCTGTTATCTGATCCATACAGGGGCATACTCCACTCGGTGCAGCCCTAGAATAAATTTGAGAAGGTAAAATATAAATACCGGTGACATCAGAAGAGAATATGTGGGGCACCTGGGTGGCTCAGTGGTTGAGCGGTTGCCTTTGGCTCAGGTCGTGATCCTGAGGTCTTGGGATCGAGCCTCAAATGGGGCTCCCTGCATGGAGCCTGCTTCTCTCTCTGCTGATGTCTCTGCCTCTCTCTGTCTCTCATGAATAAATAAATAACTCTTTTTAAAAAAAGAGAGGATATGTACATCACATGAAAAAAAAAAGTGTTTTGTGACTAGGTATGGTGACAGACATTAACTAGACTTCCTGTGGTGATCATTTGCAATGTATGCAAATACCGAACCACTGTGTTGCATACATGACACTAATATAATGCTCTATGTCAATTACACCTCAATTTAATTTATTCATGAGAGACACAGAGAGGCAGAGACACAAGCAGGCTCCATGCCAGGAGCCCGACGTGGGTCTCCATCCCAGGTCTCCAGGATCAGGCCCTGGGCTGAAGGTGGCACTAAACCGCTAGGCCACCGGGGCTGCTCAATTACACCTCAATTTAAAAAAGAGGACATGTAACGTATCATTTTGGAATAATAGAATATTTTACAATGTTTTAGTTTCCTACCTACTGCACAAGCAACCCTAATTGTCTCTCAGACTCTATTAGAACAACTTCTTTCACCACCATCAACCAATACCCCCACTCCCAGCGCAAGTGCAGTACACATGTACATGATTTGAGCCCAAAGGATACACATTCATTGCAAATTAAACAATTGTGGGTGTGGTACATATGCAAATAAGAATCCAACCAGTTACCAATTTCCATTTTATGAACTGCCTACTGCTACAGTTCTCAGAACTGATGAGATGTTCGGTCACTAATACACTTTTTCCTCATGGTAATGAGGTAAAAAATGGGATGTGATACAAAAGGTAAGCATTTATTACAAATTTTTTTCCCAGAGTTTGGTCAAGTTTTAAAATGTTTTATCAAAAGACTGACATGGTCTGGGATTTGGAAAAGGGCAGATAATTTTTTCCACAGTAAATATTTCCCTTGCTTGGCCACCATAGCACCCAAACACCAACACTGTCATCAGGATGTGGCTGGTGAATCCAGAAGGAATGACAAACAGAAATTAACTCCACTCGGGATCTTGTTATTGATAGTGAGCCATGAAATCAGATGCATGAGTGGTGTTAAGAGTAATTCTTTAGAAGGCTAACATAAATGTTAACTCCCAGTTCATAAGTCGGGAGAGGGCATGATGCATGACTCATCAGGCAAAGCCACCAGAGAGAAATCAACTTGGACTTTGTCTAGACGTGGTCCCAATGTAGAGGCTTTGCTAAACATGAGACAATACTTTTTTTAAAAAAGTCCTTTAAGGCAAACTTGGGGCTCTGTTGACAAATGCTTATTTCAATTTCCCAAGCACTGCCCAGATGTCAATGTTGCTATATTGGGTAAAACCTTGCTCGAAACTGTCAGGCAGGCATAAATATCTTGAGGTTCCTTCTTGGCTGGTGAGGGCTCAAGCTGACATAACCCAGCCACAGGAGAAGGGCTTCAGAGTGGCTCCTGGTCTTCCAAGGCAACAAGGAGAATTGAGCTATTTCTCCCAAGCTTAGAAAGTACAATTCCCTCCCTTCGTCTTTAACTTCCTGATGTTTCTCACTTTTACCACTTTTTTTTATTTACTGTTTATACCCAAAAGGTTCCAAGCAATCACTGAATAACTGTCACACAAGAGGAAAGGAAGCCATGCAAATTACCATCCAGGGACAAAATATAAAAATGTGAAAAATGTGAAAAACTTTTGTACAGATGGAATATTACTTTTCATGCATTGAGATGTCAAGCAAATCAGGATTGAGTGAAAGGAAATGTCTTTGAAATAACAGTATTCTCACCTCCTATATTTCAAGCTAATTATCTTTGAGGTAAAAACCTGAAAAGACTTAATCTGCCTTTGAAGGTCAGCCCCATCAAATTAGTCAGAATATATATGTAGCTTTTTGCTGATGGAACTAGGATCCAGCAATAATTGAAAAATTAATAGCAACTGCCTTTGAAATAATTTACTTTTTGACAAACTTCACCATTTACTGATTCCTGAGGGGCTTAGAATTGCTCTAACTCTCTAAGGAACCAGCTTGCGTGCCACCAAATGAGTCACCTCAATTCAAGATCAGGAAAGGAAAATGGATACTTGATCTTAATTGAGTCATTTTTAGGTAAAATGTGTAATGTATGTGAAATGTCTTACATATATAGGTAATTATTCAGGCATTAAATGGTGGTGGCTAAAAGTTGAGCTCTGGAAGGAGTTAGACCTGAAATATACTAGAAGCTCTGTGCTTCTGTTTATTATTTGAGCAAGTTTCTGATCCCTGTCAATCTGTTCCCTGATCAGTAAAATGAGAATAATAAAACCTTTCTTCTGGAGTCGTTGTAGGTAGCAATTAAGTGCCTGGCAAAGAAGAAGCAGGCTTTGATTACTAGCATTCTCTTAGTTCCAGAATATTCTCCTTCTGATAAAGGAATTACTGAACACTTTCAGACTGTGTAAGGCATAATATATATCTGTTTAGTCTATATGTACCTATAAAATTAGGAGTTGTGCCCCTCTGCAGATGAGAACAATTAAAAGCAAGACTACCCATGGTCTCACCATGATTGTGTGGTCAAATCAGGATTTGAACGATAGAGTTGTTGAACACTGAACCGCTGGGCTCTCATCCAGTATCATGCACTGATGTGTGCTCAGTGGCTTATTTAGGAGTGTCTGGAAATCAGGCAGTGACACGGATAGAGAAAACCAGGGCCCCGGGGAGGCTCCTTACCTTTCACAGGACCTCCCAGTGACCGCTTGGAAGCTGAGGCCAACCATGGGATTCCTGCCTGTGGGGTTCCCAGACCTCCTCTGCCCGGTCTTAGAGCTTGCAGTACCCGTAGTGCAGGATTTTTCAAATGCTCATTCTCATATATGTAAGCCTACTCAACCACTTGTCATTCCTATAATCAGGAATCATTTTTACCCTTTAAAAGTAGAAGCCATGCTTTTCTTTCTCTTTTTTTTTTTTTTTTTGAAGCCATGCTTTTCTAAGAGATGCTCTTTCCTATATGAACTCACCATAACGGCTCTCTATATTTTTAAAAAATATCTGTCAGAAGTTTGCATCTATGGAAACTGAAATTGCTTCCCTTCAAAGAGCTGTCTCCTTGAAAAACACTAGAATTTGAGAGGGATTATCTCAAAAACCATCTCTGGATCTTCTATCTAGCCATTTCAGAAACACCTGCTCTTTGGTCTCAAAAGTCTAAGAAAGCAAGCCTCATCCAGAGGTCCTCTTTATTTATTGCTGTTTTAAATGTATCTTTCTCTGTCAATATACTTCATGGGTATACGCAAGACACAGTTTTTATGTGGGTTGACCTGGGAAGAAAAGACAGTGTTGGCTAACCAAATCTCCCTATCCTGTCTTCTACTTCTTTTTTCTTGGTGGACACTTCACTGACTGAACCATGACTGACTAAATGTTTAAGATCATTTCCATCATTTGTGATCAGCAAAAATCCCTGTATTCTCAATGCACTTAATCTGCTGGAAAAACAATACTACACAAAACATATCTATTTTAATTACCAGCAGAAGAGAAACATGAATTATCTATTTGGCTAGATTGAATCTGTTGTGTAGTAACAGGTGTTTAGAAAACTTCTAGAAAATAACATTTTCTTAAGGCAAAATGTGAACTCTTTATTCCACCCCACCTCCTGACTAATGATTATTTTTAACATAAAAAAATCAACTTGTTATGAATTTTTCAATATTGAAAAAAAATATCTGGTCTATAGTAGATGAGTCCTTATACTTATTTTATATCTTCTCTGTACCCACTGCTCAGTTTTAATGATATATCTTAAACCTTAGGCTGGATTGATTTTTAAAACACTATAAGTCTTTCAAGATTTATTTTTAATTTTCCATTGTTTTGTGATCCCATTCACAATTGTCATGTAGAATTCCTCTTTTATTTCAGTGCTAATTGCTCTTGTACTATAATTCATTTTAAACCATTACATCTATATGTAAGTTTTACATATATATCTAAATTTAAATGTGTATACATATATAAAATTTATGTGCACATATACATGTAATTGTTTTGAGGAAGAATATACGTGTAGGATACTTTCTGAGCCATTAAATGTTTAAGAACTGCTTATTGCTGTCTTCAGAGATGAGAACTTGTTTAGCCAGAAGTAATTTTCTTGAATTAAATGTTTTTCTCAAATGTTGTACATGATTTGTTTATTTTCTTGGTTTAGTATTACAGTTCCTACATACAGCTGGAATTCTGTTCCTTTGTAAGTGACATTTTCCCTGGTTATTGATGAGATGCTTTCTATGTTCATAAAATTCAGAAGATGTCACCAGATAAGCCTAGGCATTTAGCTCTTTTCATTAATTTTTCTTCAGACTTTTCTTAAGGACAGAAGAATTGACCATTCTGTACCTTTCTTTCCTACTCATTCTGTTCCAACAATTCTGTTGTCTTTCCTTATATGTATTTCTTTGTGTTTCTACCCTTTCCTCCTTTACTTTTTACCTGTTTGTTTTGCCTGCATTCTAGATGTAATTAAGAAGGCTGTTGTGTACTGCAATAATTGATTTCCTGGCTACTTTATCATCTATTTGCTGTCTTCCTTACAGCTTAGCACATTTTTTGTATAAAATAATTTTTATAAATGCTACATATTTCATTCAGGAATAATCCAAAAAGACAAGAAAAAAAAAATGAAAACACTGAACACAATGCACAGAGATAATTGTTATTGTTGCTATTAATTTTCCCAACTCCAAATATTTCTTATACTTGAGGAATGTTCCTTTTCAGACTTTGTGTACGTATATAGCCACATGTGAAACATTCATCTTGTTTCATAAGTGTGCCCATACTACTTGTTACCTGCCTTTTTTAACTCAACAGAGGGAGGAAAGAAAACTGCCTTGTAATGCATACAAACTTAATTCATCCTTATTGATAGCTTCATATTGATCTAATTATATGAATGTTCCATAATTTGATTATCCATTATGAATTGATATTTACCAGTTTGATATGTTTTTACTATTATTCACAGTGTTACAGTATATATAATTTTACATATCTTTACAGAGTTACATACTTTATCCTTAAGATAAACTTGTAGAGATGAAATTTCTAAATCAACTCCACATTTAGAATCTTGCTATCCTTGTCATCATGATCTCAAAGGGTGTAACAATTTAAATACCCACCAGACTACCAGTTTGTGAGAGATCGCATCTCTTCTCCATTCCTGAGCATTATTGCCAGCCCAAGTCCTTTTCCATCTGATAAGAAAGACACATTTAGCTCTTAATTTGCATTTCTTTCATTATTGGTAAGTTTAAATATGTTTCTATGGGTTACTGTTTGTATTTCTTTTTTATAATTTTTGGTCTCCTTCCTTTGTGCATTTTGTTATTAGGAGGCTGTTCTTTACCTTGATTATTTAGTTTTTCATGGTTAAAAATATTAATAAATAGTAATAATATATTGCAAAAAGTTTCTCTAGGTCCCTGTTTCTCTTTTAATTTTATGTTCATTATGCCATTTCCTATGTTGGAAATTTTTAATTAACATATACTACAACTAAAACTCCTTTCCTTAAAATTTCTGGGTTTATTTCTCCCCCAGGAAGGGTCTTCCATTACCAACACTACAAACATATTTTCTTGTATTTTCTCCTAGAAATTATTTAATCTTTAATTTTTTTTACTCAGATGTAATTAATGTTTTTCTTTTTGACTTAAGGCAAAATAGATTTATTAATCATAAAGCTCTATGGGTGAAAAATTGACAAGAGGCTAAACACAAAACATCAGGCTAGAATCAAGTTGTTGGCAGGGCTCTATGGGATAACCTATTTTCTTGCTCATTCAGGTTGATGGCAGAGTTCATTTCCTTGCAATTGTAGGATTGAAGTCCCCGTTTCTTTGCTCAGGATCATTCTTTGCCTCTAGAGTCTACCCATATGCCTTGGTGAGAACCTACTGTTTCTGTCTTCAAAGCCAAGCTATGGTAGGTCAGTTCTCTCTTACACTTCAATCTCCTCCCTATTCTTCCATGGTATGGTTAACTTAGATTTTATTTTCCCCCAATAGCTCTTCTAAATTTGAAACATCACATCTCTCATATACTAAATTATCAAATATATGTGGCTCTCCTAAATAATTTCTTCTGTTTTATTACAGCTCTTTTATTTACTTGTTACATAACAGGCTCACTTATGTTTTAAAAAATTATGTCCAGCCATTCTAACATTGTGCTACTTAAAGTTTAGCATGTTATTTAGTTTCACAGAATGATGTAACCTTCCACATGATCCCTTTCTGTCACCTCATAAACAACATCTCTTACTTTTCTTCCACTTATGTGCTCATTCCTCTCCAGGCTGACCCCTGCTCTCCCTCATGTTCCTTAGTCTCATTCATGCCTTAAAGCCTTGGCACTAAGTGATATTCCCCCACATTCACCCCTCCAGACGTTCCTTCCATCAGATATCACCATGGCTCCCTCCCTAACCTGCTCCAGATTTTTGCTTAAATGTGCCTCTTCAAAAATGTCACTCCCTGGAGTGCCTGGTTAGCTTAGTCTGTTAAGTGTCTGCCTTCAGCTTGGGTCATGATCCCAGAGTCCTGGGATTGAGGCCCACAGCAGGCTCCCGGTTCAGTGGGAGGGCCTGCTTCTCCCTCTCCCCCCTCCACTCATGCTCTCTCTTGCTATCTCTCTCTCTCTCTCTCTCTCTCACTCTCAGATAAATAAATGAATTATTTTATTTTATTTATTTTATTTTTTTCTAATAAAAGAATCTTTAAAAAAAACATTTTTTAAAAAGGTCACAAAAAAAGAAGGTCACATCTAACCCCCTATTTAAAATTGGAACCCACCACTCCCCTGCCTGCTCCTAAATTATTGATCTCTCTTCCCTTGCTATATTCATTGCCTACTATTAAACATTACTCACTAGGTTTTTTTGTGACTGATCTTGCCTGACTAGAGTGTAATCTCCACAAAGGCAGGAACCTTTGCCTGTTTTATTCTTTTATGAATCCAAGCACTTAAAAGGGCTGGAGTAATCATTTGATGAATGAGTAATTGCATGAAAAAAAATTTTCTAGTTCAAAAATGTTCTTTCGTGATTTTATTGGAGACTAAGTATTCTTACGATGGTCAACATTTCATCCAGGGAAACTAGATATATTTCTCATGATGACTGACTTCTTGACATTCTTCAGTGATTTTCAGTAGTTGCTTCTTTATTTAGGCCTCCTGAAAAATGCAGCCAACTTTTGTTCCTAACAGTGACTCACAGTAGCTGTGTTTCCCTTCAATGGGGCCTATTATAATTGTCCAGGGTGCATCATTTGTTTTGAAGAATGATGTTGTTGGTGAGTCTTCTTATGTCAATTTTTGTAAAGAAGAACACTTCTAATTTTTTAAATATATTTATCTTATTTCCAACCACACATTCAAATCTGTGTTTGTTCTAATAATTTTTCAGTTGATTATCTTGTATTTTAGAATAGAAAAAAATATTGCATAAAAATCATCTTCTTTATTAGAATATTTATCCCTTTTTTTCTGCCTTATGCATTGACAAAGATCTCCAATATAACTGAATAGCAGGCATCAGCAAGCTTTTTCCTGACTTGAATGACTGTACTTCTTGTGTTTCCCTATAAAATATGATTGCTTTCTGATATTCATGCTCATGAAAGTGATTTTATTTATTTTACTAGGACTGCTGTTTACAGTGTTGTATGTCAAATTTCATCAAATATTATTTTTCTCCTTTAGCTCAAATGTCAGCAAAATCCACCGCTTGTTTTTATAAATAGTTTTACTGGAACACAGCTACACCCATTCATTTATATATTATCAGTGGATGCTTTTGTGCGACATTGGCAGAGTACTTAGAGACTAATTTTCCCCACAAAACCTAGAAGATCTGCTGGTCTTACATAGAACACAATTTCTGTCTTATGTTTTAGCCTACTCATACATATATTAGAATAATAAAATTAGCAATGTTTAGCTGTTCTTACTTAATCCAAATGCAAGAGTTTCATAGTGTTAATTCTTTGAATACTTTGCTAAATTCACTTGGTAATATTTTCTTTAGGATTTTAAATCTTTAAGAGGTTGGTTAATCAGTTCTTGGTACTATTGTCTGTCAGCTTTTGGAATTGGTATTATATTACTCCCGTAAAAATAAAGTGGGAAGGTTTTCGCCTGTAATCAGCTTGGGCTACTCTCTGCCATAACAAATTACCACAGCCTGGATGGCTAAAACAACAGAAATTTCTTTCTTTTTTTTTTCATTCTTTCACCTGCCCATGCTGCCCCCAGAAATTTATTTCTTAAGGTTCTGAAGGCCAAGGTCAATGTGTAGGCTAATTGGGTTTCTGGGAAGTCTCTTCCCACCTTGGAGATGGCCATCTTCTTGCTGTGTATTCATATGGCTGAGAGAGAGAACAAAAAAGTGCTCTGGTGTCTGAAGCCATCAATTCTATCAGATTAAGGCATTACTGACCTCATTTAACACTATTTACCTGCTAAATGCCTTATCTCCAAATAATGTCACTTTGGAGATTAGGGCTTCAGTTTAAGAATTTGAGAGGTGACGGGCACTGGGTGTTATTCTGTATGTTAGTAAATTGAACACCAATAAAAAAAAAATAAATGTGAAAAAAAAAAAAAAAGAATTTGAGAGGGGGTTATACTTCAGCTTGTAACACCATGTTTCTCGGTGTTCCGAAAAGTATTAAATAATTTTATAGATTCATCAACAAATTTTTCTCTTCTGCTTTTTTTTTTTTTGAAAGACAGATCTTTTGTACCCTTTTCAATTTAATTTATGGATATGCTGATTTGTAATTCATTTTGTTAAGTATTTCTTTAGTCAACCATTTAACCTAGATTTTTTTTTTTTTATGACCCCTAACCTAGGTTTCTAAATGGACATACTTTACACAGAATTGTTTTGTTGTTTAAAAATTTCTTCCAGGGATCCCTGGGTGGCGCAGCGGTTTGGCGCCTGCCTTTGGCCCAGGGCGCGATCCTGGAGACCCCGGGATCGAATCCCACGTCGGGCTCCCGGTGCATGGAGCCTGCTTCTCCCTCTGCCTGTGTCTCTGCCTCTCTCTCTCTCTCTCTCTCTCTGTGACTATCATAAATAAATAAAAATTTAAAAAAATAAAAATAAAAATAAATAAAAATTTCTTCCAAATGTGGCTGTTGGCTGTTTCTAATTACAAAATTGTCCTTTCTTTCTTTCTTTCTTTCTTTCTTTCTTTCTTTCTTTCTTTCTTTCTTTTCTTTCTTTTTTCTTTCCTTCTTTCTTTCTTTTTTTAATTCGAACCAGTGAAAAACTGATCTATAAGGAGGGCACTTGATGGGATGAGCACTGAGTGTTATACTATATGTTGACAAATTGAATTTAAATAAAATATTTTTTAAAAGAAAAAGGAAAACTGATCTATTTTATTTGTCTTTTTACATATCTAGCTCTTAGAAATATCTCTTCTTTCTTTCAAATTAATTTCTGCTTTAATTTTACTCTTTCGAATTTCTCTTTGGTTATTTTATTCTTTTTATATTTTGTACTAACTTTATTTAATGCTGCTTATTTTTTTTTCTTCTCAGTGGAACTACAGACGAGTGGGCATTTTTTCTTATTTTGAGTTTTTCTTATTTGCTGCATCCCCTACACTTTAATAAATACAATACTTTCCAAAAGTCTATAATTTCACTGTTGGTTTCCTCTTTCACCTAAAAAGCATTAGAAGGTTGAGTTTCCAATTCATTAAATTTTTACTATGTTACACTTATATGTGCCTTGTAGTGCTTCTACCTTAGGAACACTTTTGAGATTTTTTTGCTGACATTTTTATTCTAGTACACCTCCTTTTTTCTAGGCAGTCTTAAGATGCAGGTCCATACAGACCACCAGGACGGTGAGTTTTCCCATCCCAGAGTCCAAGTATCTTCTTATAGTGATGGCCATTAGTAGAATCGTGAAAGAATGGCTTTATAGCTGCTTAATTTTTTGTCTCTGGCAGTGGCTGAACCAGTGAGGGAAATAGGTATATGAAATACCTAGAAATGTTTGGACATGTGGTCTCAATAGAATTTGTCTATAAATTCAAATTATTCCTTTGTATGCAGTCCTCAGGCCTCCCCAAATCAGTCCAAGGTGTGGCATTACATGGATTCCTCTACCTTCAATTACTGGCACAACAACTGCTGGAAATAATCTGATTTATGCTGATTTTTAGTTCTTTTCTAGCTAACTTACCTATGACTTTTCTTTTTAATGTATCCCTATCATTAAGTACTGGCCCTATCAAATATAATAGAATGAAATATCCAGTCTTTATGGAAACTCTTTCTCTATTTGGTCAGGTTGCAGCTGTGGGCCTGACTTCTCTCTTTATCCCATTATTAAATACATATGGCATCTCTCTTGGCATTATACCCATTTTCTCTCCTCCATGACCTCTCATCTTTTTGGAATATGTCATTAATTTCAAATGAAGCTTTTATTTTGGAAATACTTCTAGATCCACATGCAGTCATAAAAAGTCATACATGGTCTCTGTATACTTTACCGTCTCCCTCAATGGTAACATCTTAAGTCATTTTTTTCTACTAAAAATTGGCCTTCTCCCAAAAGAGCAATAAATTGACACTTTTGATCAACATTCACACATAATACCCTTCATCTTTTATACATTTTGCAAATTTTATATCTCCTTTTCTAAAAATCTGTATATCCTTTACATCATTAGCTATTTTCTCTCAAAACTAATAAAATTTTAATTAAAATTTTCATTGAGATAATTGTAGATGCACACGCAGATATAAGAATTAATAGAGAGGGATCCCTGGGTGGTGCAGCGGTTTAGCGCCTGCCTTTGGCCCAGGGCTCGATCCTGGAGACCCGGGATCGAATCCCACGTCGGGCTCCCGGTGCATGGAGCCTGCTTCTCCCTCTGCCTATGTCTCTGCCTCTCTCTCTCTCTCTCTGTGACTATCATAAATAAATAAAAAAAGAATAAATAGAGAGATCTCATGTACCCTTTAGTCAGTTTCTCCCAATGGTAACATTTGGCAAAACTATAGTATAATTTCACAACCAGAATATTAACAATGATACAGTCTACGACATTTATTCAGATTTCCTTACTTTGACTTGTATTTGTGTGTGTGTGTGTGTGTGTGTGTGTGTGTGCGTGTTTAGTTCTATACAAATGAATCAAATGTATAGGTTTGCATGTCCACCACCATGGTCAAAATAACAGTTCAAACATTTGGAGGTTCAGCCAGGTTACCCTTTTATTGACAACAACCATCTGTCTCCCACTTCCAGTAACCCTTACAAGAGGAAACCTTGATTCTATTCTCCAACTCTAAAATTTTGACATTAAAATATATCACATTAATATAATTATATAATATTTGACATTTTGCAATTGGCTTTATTTTTTTGCTCAGTATAATTCAATCCAATTGTGGTGGGTATCACTAATTTGTCCCTTTTTGTTGTTGAGTAGTATTCTATGGTGTTTCTGTGCCACGCTTTGTTTAACCATTCTCTTGGTGAAGTTCATCTGAGCTGATCCTAGTTGGAGCTATTGTGAAAAAATTTATAAACACTAATGTACAGATTTTTGTATGAACCTACATTCAAGAGAAATCTGGTATAAATTTTCAAGAGTGCAGTTATTGAATTGTGTAGGAATTGCATGTGGGGTTTTACTCTAAAAACCACATAAATGTTTCCTAAAGTGGCTATACCACTTTACATTCTCATCAGCATGTATGAGTGATCCAGTTTCTCTGCATCCTCACTGACATTTAGTATAATCCCCATTTTTTATTTTATCCATTCTGATAGGCAATAGTAATAGCTTTAATGTGGTTTTAATTTACATTTCCTCAGTGGCCAGTGATGTTGAACATCTTTTCATGTGCTTATATTTGCTGTCTGTATATCTTCTTTAGGGAAATGTCTCTATATTTTTTGCCCATTTTCTAATAAATATGTTCATTTTTCATTGTTGAATTTTGAGAAAAAATTTTAATATGTTCTAAGGTCTAGGCCTTTGTTATATGTATGGTTTACAAATACTCTCTCCCAGTGTATATGTTGTCGTTTTGTCCTTTTCACATGGTCTTTTTGACTTTTGATGAAGTAAGTCCAATTTATTTTTCCTCTTATAAACTGTTTTTGATGTCAAGTCAAAGAATTCTTCGTGTAGCTCTATATTGCAAATATTTTTCTCCTGTGGCTTTTTTAGTCTTGTAGTCCTACATTTACATATAAGTCTTGAGTCCATCTTGAGTTAATTTTTGTATAAAACATAAAATTTAAATTGAAGTTCATCCATTTTTTAATGGATGCCCAGTTACTCCAGCTAACTGGAGTATTTGTTAGCTAACATTCCTCCTCAGAATAACTTTTAAACTTATGTTGAAAACCAGTTATACTTATAGGGGGCTATCGGGAGATTCTTTTTTTATTCCATTGATCTATGTGTTTAGCCCTCTGTGAAACCATACAGTTTTCATTACTGTCACCTTATAGTGGGCTTTAATATCAGAATGATTCCTCCTACTTTATTCTTCTTTTTAAACAATGTTTTAAAATTCTAGTTTCTTTATCTTTCTCTACAAATTTCAGAATGGTGTTGTCTGTGTCTACAAAAAACCTTTCTGGGATTTTGACTCGAAATTACATTAAATTTATAGATCAGTTGAGGATAGGTGATATTGTTAATGTTGAGCTCCCAGTCCATTATGGTATGTGTCTCTGCATTTATTTAGATCTTTATTTCATCAATATTTTGTCCATGTTTAGTTAGATTTATAGCTAAGTATATCTTCTTTCTTTACTTTTGTTTCTTTTTTGTAATTGTTAATGGTATTGCGTTATTAATTTCACTTTCTGCATATTTACTTTCAGTATTGAAAAATGCAACTGATTTGTGTATGTTGATCTTCTATACCTTAGCCATGCTAAATCAATGGCTATTAGTTATAGCACTGGTATTTTGTCGTTGGACATTACTTGGTTTTCTACATAGATAATCATGTCATCAGCAACAAGAATAATTTTATATGTCCCTTTCCTATATATATGTCTTTCCAGTACTATGTTAAATGACTGGTGATAGCAGAAAACCTTGCTTTTCTCCTGATATTAGAAAGACAAAGTGACAGAATTAAGTATGAAACTATTTGTAAAAATTTTGTAATTTTTTTGTGGATGTGCTTTATAAATTAAAGCAAATCTTTTCTATACTTAACCTGCTGAGAGTTATCACAATGGCTGTTGGGTTTTGTTAAATGTTGCTTCTGTAACCAATTGATATGATTATATAAATTTTCTTCTTTAGCTTGTTGATATGGTAGGTTACATTGATTTTTTCAAGTCTTAAACAATTCTTGATTTGAAATCTTTCCTCATTTCTTGTGTATGTACTTGGTGCTACAAATTTCCCTCTCAGCACTGCTTTAGTTGTATCCCACATATTTTGATAGGTTGTATTTCTATATTACTTCAGTTCTATGTTGAGACTTCCTCTTTCACCCACACATTATATAGAAGTATATTGATTGCTTTCCACATATTTAGAGGTCTTACTGTTGTCTTTTTATTAATGATTTTCTGGTATGGTCCCATAATGGACAGAGAGCACACTCTATATGATTTCAACTTTTTCAGAATTGTAGAGGTTTGTTTATGGGTCAAGAAAAAGTGTATCTTGGTGAATGCACCATGGCATTTGAAAAAATATATGTTCTGCTGATGTTGGATGTTCTATGTCATTAGATCATGTTGCTTGATTATGTTGTTTGATCTTCTATATACTTGGGGAGAGGAGAGTGTTGAAGTGTTCGACTATAATATGAATTTGTCTTTCTCCCCTTCAGCGCTATCAGTTTTTATTTCAGGTATTTTGAGGCATTATTGTCTGGTGTTAAACACATAGGATCATTCTATCATCCTGATGGATTAATCCTTTTATCATTTCACAATATCCTGTTTGTCTCTAGTAATTTTCTTTGTTCTAATGTCTACAACTATCAGATATTAATATAGCCACAAGTACTCTTTGTGAAAGCTTGCATGTTATATATTTTTCTATCCCTTTATTTTCAACCTATGTCATTTAATTTGAAGTGAGTTTCTTATTAATAACATATAGTTGAATGATGTAGTTTTAAAATGTGCTCTGCCCTTTTCTGTCTTTTCATTGTTCTACTTAGACCATTTATATTTAAGGTAATAATTGATATACTAGTACTTAAGTCTGCCATTCTATTGTTTCATATTTGTCTCCTCTGACTTTCATTCCTCTGTTTGTCCTTTCTTGCCTTCCTCTGGGTGATGTGGACATTTTTTTTTTTTTTTTTTTAGAATTTCATCTTACTTCATTTATGGTGCTTCTGAGTATATCTCTATGTGTTTTTTGTAGCGGTTGAGTATTATAATTTCCTTATGTGAGCTATCAAAGTCTACTCGTATGAACATTTTACCACTTCAAGTGAATTCCATTTATGTCCCTTTACCTTCCCATTTTTAATCATCATTGTTGTATCAGATGGCATTATACTTTTGTTTCAATCTTCAAATTTGATTTATACAACTAGTTAGAAAAAGAGCATGTATTATATGTACCTTTATTTCTGCTTTTCCCATTGTTACTGTTCCTTTCTCATTTTGTAATATTCTTCATTTTAAAATTTTATTTTTAAAGAACTTCTTTAGCCAATCTTTCAAGTTACTTATTATAGTGGAATCTTCTTTGCCTGCAGGGAGATAATGCTTCCCAAGCTGAATGTTTGTGGTGGCTAAATTCCTCTTGCCAGCCTGCCTGGATCTCTTGACAGAGAAAGGAAATCTCCAGACCATTGGGAAAGAAAAGAAATTTTCTTGGCCACTTGTTGATGGGATCCCAATTGTTCCACCTTACCGACAGTACTGGAATCTCCCAATGTTGTCAGAGAGATTTCCTTTTCAACCAGGAGACAGTGAGCCTACCTAGCTACCTTCTGTTGCTAGGTTGGTTGTCACACAAAGATTTTAGTCTTTCCAATGCCTCAATGCACCCATTTAAGCATACACTCTGATGAGATGTGACAACTGCATAACCCATATAACCACCAAGACAATCAAGATAAAAGCTATTTCCTTTACCTCAAAATGTTTGTGTAGTCAATCAACCCCACCACCTCAAGCAAACATTTATATTTTCTGTCACCATTAAAATTACCTCCTCAAAAACTTTCCATACAAAAAATGTTTGTCTAAATCAAGTGTTGGCAAAAATACAGAGCAATTAGAATTCTGAAATATTTCTGATAGAAAGGCAAAACGATAAAATCATTTTGTAAAATGGTAGCAGTATCTTATAAAGATAAATATACACTATATGAAGAGGCAATTCCATTTCTAGTATTTTACCCAAGAAAAATGTAGACCTGTGGTCACATAAATGCTCATTCATAAATATTCATAAAATTTTTATTCATTATTCTCCCCAAACTTTGATATAACCCCATGTCTAATGGCAGAAAAATGGATCAAAGATAGAGGGATGGATGGATGGATAAGAAACAGATACATAGTGGAATATTGCTCAGCAACAAAATGGTACAAAATATCAATGCATGGATACCACATGGAGGAGTAAGATTGCCACATTACCACATTGCTCTGAGTAAAATAATCTAGACTCAAACAAGTATATTTTGATTGAGGTTGACTGGATCTACTGATTTATTCGAGAATTTATATCTTAAAGTTCTAAGTCTGATAACTCAGGAACATGCTATGTCTTTCTGATTATCTAGGTCTTCTATAATTTCTCCCAAGAATGTTTATTGTTTTCAGTGTAGGGGTCTTCTGCAAATTTTAATAAACATATCTCCATGTATTTCATGATTTTTCAGTGCTACAGTAAGTGGTATTTTTAAATTTTATGTTAAAGTATTTCTAGCTACTAAGTTAAAATACAATTTATTTATGTACATTAACCTTGGATCTGGATCTTGTGCACTTGTTCAATTTACTTACTAGTTATAATAGCTTTTATTTAGATTCCTTAAGATTTACTATATACTCAATCATGTAATCTGCCCATATCATATATTAACTTGTTTTTTTAAAAAGATTTAACTGTTTTAGAGTGTGCACACAAGCAGGGAGGGCGGGGGGGCAGGGAGCAGAGGGAGAGCCAAGCAGACTCCCCACTGAGCAGAGTCCAATGCAGAGCTGGATCCCAGGACCCAGAGATCATGACCTGAGCAGAAATCAAGAGTCTAGTGCTTAACCAACTGAGCCACCCAAGTGCTCATTAACTTTTTTTTTAATCTATCGCCTTTATCCTATTTTCTAGCTTTATTAAACTGTAAGAACTCCAGTACAATGTTTAATAAAGTGTTGAGAGGAGACATCTTTTTTCTGTTTGCAAAGGAGTGGAATTGCCAGATCATATGGTAATCCTATGGTAATAGAATAGAATGTTTAACTTTTCTCAGAACCACCAAACTATTTTCTACAGCAACCACACAATTTTAAATTCCTACCAGCAATGCACAAATATTTCAATTTCTCAACTTCCTTACTCACATTTTTCCAATTATTTTGTAAAGATTTTATTTATTTATTCATGAGAGACACAGAGAGAGAGGCAGAGACACAGGCAGAGGGAGAAGCAGACTCCTCACAGGGAGCCCGATGCAGGACTTGATCCGGAGACCCCAGGATCACACCCTGAGCTAAAGGCAGATACTCAACCATTGAGCCATCAAGCATCCCTTTTATTTCCAATTTTTAAATAATAGCCTTCCTAATGGATATGAAGCAGTATTTCACTGAGGTTTTGATTTATAATTCTTTAACAATTAATGATTAATGATATTGAACATATTTTCATTTGCATATTGGCCATTTGCATACTTTCTTTGGAGATCTGACCCACTGAAGTCCTTTGTCCAGATTAGAATTGGGTTATTTGGTTTTTTGTTGTTGAGTTATAGGAGTTCTTTATCATTCCCCAATAGTGACCTTTGATATACAGAAATGATTAATTTTGATGAAGTCCAATTTATCTATTCTTTTATTGATATTTCTTTTATCTGTTTGTACTTTTGGTTTCATATCCAAAAAATCAGTGCCAAATACCAAATCATCAAGACTTTTCACTGCATATTCTTCTAAGAATTTCATAGCTTTAGTTATTATCTATGTTTAGGTCTTTGATCCATTTTTACTTAACTTTTGTATATGGTGTAAGATGAAGGTCCAACTTCACTCTTTTGCATGTGAATATCTAGTTTTCGAACACAACATTTGTTGAAAAGACTGTCCTCTTCCATTGAATGATGTTGGCATCCTTGTCAAAATTCAATTGACTATATATGTGAGGATTTATTTATGGGTTCTCTACTCTTTTCCATTTGTCTCTCTCTGTCCTTATGCCAGTACCAGACTATTTTAAGTATAACTTTGTAGTAAGTTTTTGAAATCAGAGAGTGAAAGGCTTCTACCTGTTCCTTTTAAGATTACTTTGGGTACTTAGAATCTCTTGTGATTCGACAGGAATTTCAGTATGAGTTTTTCTTTTCTTGCAAAAATGAAGACAAAAAAGCTCTATTGTGATTTTGACAAGGATTGCATTGTATTGGTAGATAGTTTGGGGTAAATTTTAGCAATACTACATCTTCAAAGCTGTGAATGTGGGATGTCTTTCCTTTTTTAAGATCTTATTTATTAATTACTTAGAGAGAGAGAGAGAGCAGGGAGAGGGGCAGAGGGAGAGGGAGAGGGAGTGAAAGAATTTTAAGCAGACCCTGCACTGAGTGCAGAGCCTGACGTGGGACTCGACTGCACACTGCTGAGATCATGACCTGAACCAAAATCAAGAGTTAGACACCTAACTGACTGAGCTACCCAGGTATACCATGATGTCTTTTCATTTATTGATGTCTTCTATAATTTTTTCAGTAATGTTTTATACTTTTTTGAAAAGATTTTTATTTATTCATGAAAGACATGGAGAGAGGCAGAGACATAGGCAGAGGGAGAAGCAGGCTCCCTGCAAGGAGCCCAATGTGGGACTCAATACTGGGACCGTGGGATCATGCCCTGAGCTGAAGGCAGATGCTCAACTGCTGAGCCACCCAGGGGTCCCTGATTTATACTTTTCAGTGCACATGCTTTTTCATCCTCTTGGTTACATATATTTCTAATTATGTTATTTTATTGATATTGTAAAGGAATTGTTAATATCCTATTTGGACTGGTTTTGCTAGTATATATAAATAAAGATTTTGTGTGTTCACTATATCTTACAAATGTACTAGATTTATTTGTTAGTCTATCTAGCAGGCTTTGTTGTGGATTCCTTAAAGTCTTCTCTTTTTTAAAATTATATCATCTGAAAGCAGAAATTATTTTTTTCCTTTCTAATTTGGATAACTTTTCTTTTCATGCCTAATTATTCTGGCTAGAACTTCATGCACTATACTACGTAAAAATAACAAAATCCAGCATCCTTCTTCAACTTGGAGAGAAAGCTGTGACATTTTATATTAACAGAAATGCCAATCCCAAGTAGTTTCTCTACTTAGTTTTGGCTTTGTTAAGTTTTTATTTAAATTCCAGTTAGTGGAACACTTAGGTGGCTCAATGGTTGAGCTTCTGCCTTTGGCTCAGGGCAGGATCCCGGGGTCCTGGGATCGAGTGCCAAATTGGGCTTCCACAGGGAGCCTGCTTCTCCCTCTGCTTATGTCTCTGCCTCTCTCTCTCTCTCTCTCTTTTTCTCTCTCTCTCTTTCCGTTTCTCATGAATAAATAAAATCTTTTAAAAATATATAAATTCCATTTAGTTGACATACAATGTAATGTTAGTTTCAGGTGTACAATATAATGATTCAATACTTCCCTACAACACCCTGCGCTCATCACACCAAGTGCACTCCTTAATCCCCATCATTTATTTTACCCATCCCCCACCCACTCCCCTGAATCAGTTTGTTCTCCATAGTTAAGTGTCTGTTTCTCGGTTTGCCTCCCTCTCTGTTTTTTCCCCTTGGCTCATTTTTTTAAAATTCCACATATGAATGAAATCATATGGTATTTGTCTTTCTCTGACTTATTTCACTTAGTATGATATTCTCTAGCTCCATCCCTGTTGTTGCAAATGGCAAGTTTTGATTACTTTTTATGGCTGAGTAATATTCCATTATACACACGCACACACACACACACATACACACACACCACGTCTTCTTTATCTATTCATCAGTCAATGGATACTTAGGCTGTTTCTACAACTTGGCTATTGTATAGAATGCTGCTATAAACATCAGGGTATACGTATCCCTTTAAATTAGTATTTTTGTACCCTTTAGGTAAATACTTAATAGTGTAATTGCTGGATTATAGGGTAGTTCTATTTTTAACTTTTTGAGGAAGCTCCATACTGTTTTCCATAGTGGCTGCACCAGCTTGCATTCCCATCAACAGTGCAAGAGGATTCCCCCTTCTCCACATCCTCTCCAACACCTGTTGCTTCTTGTGTGAGGTGATATCTCATCATAGTTTTGATTTGTCTTTCCCTGATAGTGAGTGATATTGAGCATCTTTTCACATGTCTGATACCCATCTATATCTTCTTTGGAAAAATGTCCATTCATGTCTTCTGCACAATAATGATTGGATTTTCATTTTGGGGTGTTGAGTTTCAGAAGTTCTTTATATACTTTGGATACTAACCCTTTATCAGATATGTCATTTGCAAATACCCATTCTGTGGGTTGCCTTTTATTCGGTCAATTGTTTCTTTTACTGGGCACAAGCTCTTCATTTTGATTAAATCCCAATAATTTAGTTTTGCTTTTGTTTCCCTTGCTTCTGAAGACATACCTGGAAAGAAGTTACGATGGCCAGTGTTAAAGAAGCTATTGCCTGTGCTCTTCTCTAGGATCTTCATGGTTTCATGTCTCACATGTAGGTCTTTAATCCATATTGAATTTATTTTTGTGTATGGGGTAAGAGAGTGGTCCAGTTTTATTCTTTTGCATGTTGCTGTCCAGTTTTCCCACCACCATTTGTTGAAAAAACTGTCTTTTTTCTATTGGATAGTCTTACTAGCCATCTAGCTGTGGGTTCATTTCTGAGTTTTCTGTTTTATTGATCTATGCGTCTGTTTTTGTGTAAGTACCATAATGTTTTGATCACTACAGATTTCTAATAGCACTTAAAGTCTGGAATTGTGATGCCTCTGGCTTTGCTTTTCTTTTTCAAGGTTGCTCTATTTAGGGTCTTTTGTGGTCCCATACAAATTTTGGGATTGTTTGCTCTAGCTCTGTGAGAAATGCTGTTGGTATTTTAATAGGAATTACATTAAATGGGTAGCTTGCTTTGGATAGTATACATTTATCAATACTTGTTCTTCTAATCCATGAGCATGGAATGGCTTTCCATTTCTTTGTGTCATCTTTAATTTCTTTTGTCAGTGTTTTATAGTTTTCAAAATACAAATCTTTTTTTTACCTTCCTATTCTTTTTTTTAAAAAAATTCAAGTTTTTTAACATAGTGTAGTATTTGATTCAGGAGTATAATTTAGTGATTCATCACTTACACATAATACCCAGTACTCATCCCAAGTGCCCTCCTTAATTCCCATCACTCACCTAGTCCATCACCCCATCCACCTCCCCTCCAGCAACTAGTGAAATAAATCAGCCAGAGAAAGACAAACATCATATGATTTCACTCATATATGGAATTTAAGAAACAAAACAGATGAATATAGTGGAGGGGAAGGAAAAATAAAGAGAAAAAGAGAAAGAGAGGTAAACCATGAGACTTAAATATAGAGAACAAACAGAATGCAGGTCTTTTTACCTCTTTGGTTAGGTTTATTCCTGGATATCTTATTGTTTTTTGGTGCAATTGTAAATGGGATTGATTCCTTAATTTCTTTTTCTGCTGCTTCGTTATTGGTGTATAGAAATGCAAAAAAATTCTGTTTGTTCATTTTGTATTGTGTGGCTTTAGTGAATCTGTGTATCACTTCTAGCAGTTTTTTGGTGTTTGGGGGGTTTTCTACATATAGTATCACATCATCTGCAAATAGTGTAAGTTTGACTTCCTTACCAATTTGCATGTTTTTTATTTGCTTTTTGTTGTCTGACTGCTGTGGCTAGAGCAGTGGTGAGAGTGGACATCCCTATTTTGTTACTAGCCACAGAGAAAAAGTTTTCCATTTTTCCCCATTGAGGATGATATTAGCTATGGATTTTTTCATATATGGCCTTTATTATGTTGAGATATGTTACTGTGGAGGGTGATTGTCTCAAAGGCATCTGTGGCTCTTTCTTTTTCATATTCCATTGGAATCTTGATTATTGTTTTATTTTCAGGACACTTACATTAATTTACTCTTCCACATGTCATATTCTCATTTTACTCCTTTTTATAATATTTGTATTTCCTGAGAGACTGTAAGTGAAGACTATAATTGCTTCCTTGATTCTAAACTTAACAAATCTTTTTTTTATGTCTTATTTTTAATTATAGTTGACATATATTAGCTTAAGGTATAGAGCACCTTGATATATGCATTATGCATTATATGCATATGCAATATATGCATTATGAAATGCTCAGCATGGTAAGCGTAGTTCGTGTCATCAAACAATGTTATTAAGATCTTACTGACTATATTCCCTTTGCTGTACTTTTCATTGCCATGACTTATTATTTTATAACTGGACGCTTGTACCTCTTAATCACCTTCATCAATTTCACCTATTGCTGCTGCCACCCTCACCCCACAAATACTAGTTTGTTCTCTGTTTTTATGAGTTTGTTTCTGGATTTTTTTTATTTGTTTAATTGCTTTGGTTTTTAGATTCTACAGATAAATAAAATCACATGTTGTCTTTCTCTGTCAGACTTATTTTACTTAGCATAATACCCTGTAATCCATCCATGTTGTCACAAATAGAAAGATTTAATTCCTTTTAATGGCTGAGTAGTATTCTATTGCACATCAATGGATGTTTTGATTGTTTCCCTATCTTGGCTATAGTGAATAATGCTGTGGTAAACATAAAAGTACATACATCACTGTTCTCATTTTTCTCAGGTAAATATCCAGAAGTGGAATTGCTGGGTTGTATGGTATTTCTAATTACACTTTTTGAGCAACCTCCATACTGTTTGCTATGTAGTGCACATTTTACATTCCCATCAATAGTACGTGAGGGTTTTCTTTTTTGCTCTGCGTCCTCACCAACACTTGTTATTTCTTGTCTTTTTTATAATAGCCATTCTGACTGATGTGAGGTGATATTTCATCATGGTTTTCACCTGCATTTCCCTGATAATTAGTGATGTTGAGCTTTTCATGTGCCTGTTGGCTATATGTAGGTCTTCTTTGAAAAAATGTCTATTCAGATCCTCTGCCCATTTTTAATTGGATTATTTGCTTTGATGTTCTACCCCTTAATTATATATTTTGGGCATTAACCCCTATCAGATAGATCATTTGCAAATATCTTCTCCAATTCAGTAGGTGGCCTTTTCTGTGGCCTTTTGATGGTTTCCTTTACTGTGCAAAAGCTTTTTACTTTGATGTAGTCCCACATGTTTGGGTTTGTTTTTTTTTTTCGTTTGTTTGTTTCCCTTGTGTGGGAAAACATAATGACAAAAATGTTGCTAAGGGTGATGTCTAAGACTTTACTGCCTATGTATTCCTATAGGAGTTATGTGGTTTCAGGTATCACATTTCATCTTGAATCCATTTTATTTGTGCGTGTGGTATAAGAAAGTGGTCCAGCTTCGTTCTTTTACGTGTAGCTACCCAGTTTTCCCAGCATCACTTTTTGAGAAGACTGTCTTTTGCCCATTATATATTCTTGTCTTCTTTGTCATAGATCCATTGGCCTATATACATACGGATTTACTTCTGAACTTTTTATTTTGTTCCATTGACTTACATGCCTATTTTTGTGCCAGTACTATACTGTTTTGATTACTGTAGCTTTCTAGTATGATTTGAAAGCTGGGATTGTAATAGTACCCAGTGTTGTTCTTTTTTCTCCCAAATGTTTCTGTTATTTGAGGTCTTGTGAAATTCCATACAAATTTTAGGACTATTTGTTATGATTCTGTGAAAAATCCTATTGATGTTTTGATAGGGGTTGCATTGAATGTATAAATTGCTGGGGTACCTGGATAGCTCAGTTGGTTCAGCATCCAACTCTTGATTTCAGCTCAGGTCATGATCTCATGGTTGTGGAATCAAGCCCCGGGCCAGGTTCCACACTTAGCACAGAGTCTGCGTGAGTTTCTCTCCCTCTGCCACTCCCCACCTCATGTTCATTCTATCTTGCTCAAATAAATAAATCTTTAAAAAAAAGAATATGTAGATTGCATTGGGTAGTACAAATATTTTAATATTAATTCATTCTATCTATGAGCATGATGTATCTTTCCAGTAATTTGTGTCATCTTCAATTTCTTTCAACAATATTTTAAGGTTTTCAGAGTACAGATCTTTCACCTTCTAGGTTAAATGTATTCCTAGGTATTTTATTCTTTTTGATATAGTTGTAAATGGAATTGTCCTGTTAATATCTTTCTGTTGCTACTTCATTATTGTGTATAGAAACACAACAGATTTCTGTATATTGAATTTGTATCCTGCAACTTTTACTACATTTTTGGTTCAAATAGGTTTAGTTGGAGTTCTTAATGTTTTCTATATATGTAGTATCATGTCACCAGCAAATAGTGATAGTTTTATCTATTCCTTACCATTTTGAATGCTCTTTCTTTCTTTCTTTCTTTCTTTCTTTCTTTCTTTCTTTTTCTTCCTTATTTTTCTTATCACTATATTGCTAGGACTTCCAGTGCTATATTGAATAATATATGTGAGAGTAGACATCCTTGTTTCGTTCCTAGTCTTGGGAGGAAAGCTTTTAGCTTTTCACCATTGAGTATGATATTTGTTTGTCATACATGGCCTTTATTATGTTGAGGTATGTTCTCTCTCTACCTATTTGTTCAGAGTTTTCTTCATAAATGGATGTTGAATTTTGTCAAATGCTTTCTATGAAACGTTTGAGATGATCATATGATTTTTTTTGAGAGTGCACATAACCCTTTGGTGGGAGAGGGGCACAAGGAGAGGGAGAGAGAGCATCTCAAGCAAGCTCCACACCCAGCACAGAGTCCCACACAGGGCTCAATGTCACCAACTCTGAGATCATGACCTGGGCCAAAATCAGAAGTTGGACACTTACACGACTGAGCCACCCAGTTAGCCCAAGATGATCACATGATATTTAGCTTTCATTTTATTAATGTGATGTGTCATGTTGATTGATGTGCATATTTTGAAACTTTTATCCCTGGAATAAATGTCACTTATTGTGGTGAATGATACTTTTCGTGTATTTTAAAATTCAGCTTGCTGATATTTTGTTGAGAAATTTTTATCTTTGTTCATCATGGATATTGGTCCATAATACTACAAAAGTATCTGTCTGATTTTAATGTCAGGATGATGCTGGCCTCAGAAAGTGAACTGGGAAGCATTCCTTTCTTTTGTATTTTTAGGGATAGTTTGAAAAAGTATTAACTCTTCTTTATATGTTTGGTAGACTTCACCTGCGAAGCCATCTACTCCTGGATTTTGTTTGTTGAGTTCTTTGATTACAGGTTTAACTTTGTTATTAGTAATCAATCTGTTTAGATTTTCTGTTTCTGCATGATGTTAGCTCTGGAAGATTTTATGTTTCTAGGAATGTATCCATTTCTTTACAATTTTCCTTTTTGTTGGCATGGAATTTTTCATAGCAGTCTCTTATAATCCATGGCAATGGAAATATTAGAAACTAATTAGAAATTTTCTAATATTAGAAATATTAGAAAAGAAAATATTAGAAAAATCTCCTGCCAACGTTTCTTCTTGCACATAGATGAGGTGACCAACTATGTTTCATAGGAATGATACAATTAAGCCTTCACTGCCCAGTATGGTAGTCACTAGCCACATGTGATTATGAGCACTTGAAATGTGGACAGACTTTTTTGAGATGTGCTCTAATTGGAATGTATATTCCAGATTGAGAAGATTCATTATGAAAAAAAAGGAAAATACCTCATTTATCATTTTTATGTTGATTGCACGTTTGAAATCATATTTTGGTTATATTGTGTTAGATAAAATAAAAGTTAAAATATACCTCACCTAGTTTTAAAAAATCATTTAGTAAATATGGCTCCTAGCACATTTAAAAAGCACTCATGTGATTCATATTTGAGTCTCCTATTTCCTTTGGACAGAGCTGATATGGCTTGATTTCCGTTATTTTTTTCATTTAACTTTGTAGCACAGGCACTTTCACATGCCATAAAGAATTCTTCAAGATTATCATGTTTAATATCATTCAATATTTTATCATTTGAATAGTCTGCTTTATACCATAAAAAACTTTTTTTTCCTTCTTGTGATGCTCAGTTTTCTTGCTGTGGCATTTCAATTCTGCTCTTCTGTTATTTAGCAAACATGTGGTGACTACCAGTTCCCTATTTGTTCCTTGCTTCATTTACTCAATCTTTTTCTTCCTATTTCCTTCTTGTATGGATTTACTAAATACCATTTGGGTCCCTGATAAGCAGCATAATGGAATTAAGACTCATCACCTCTGGGCCAGACTGCACAGGGTCAAATTCTAGCCCTGCCACTTAGTAGCAGATTACTTTAGGCAAGTTACTTCTCTGACATGAGATTTCTCAATTATAACATGAAGTTTATAGCTGTATTAACCTCATATGTTGTTTTGAGGATACTAATACTATAAACCATTTTGGTTTTGTTGGGTTTGGTTTTTTTAAGATTTTATTCATTTGAGAGAAAGAGAGTGAGAGAGAGCACAAGCAGGGGAGGGTCAGATGGAGAGGGAGAGGCCAAGTCCCCCCTGAACAGGGAGCCAGATGCAGGGCTCAATCCCAGGACCCTGGGATAATGAAAGCCAAGGACAGACAGATGCCTAACCTACTGAGCCACCCAGGTGCCCCACTATAAACCATTTTGAACAATGTCTCACACATTTTAAGTACCATGTAAGTATAAGTCATCAATGTCTGCCACCTAAGAGTCCAGAAGAGAAGACAGGCACTAGACAAGTTAGTGTAATTATGCTAAGCATTAGGAAAGGACAATCTCTGAGAGAGAAATCAATAAATAAGATGTGTTCATTGCCCTCAAGTAGTTCACAGTCTGTTAGGGGAGAGAGGCATTCAAATAAATAATCCTAATACCATTAGCTAAATGATAATAGGAGTTATGTTGTTCAAAATGCTTCAGCACAAAGTAAGAATGGACAGACTGATGCTAGTGGTTTATAGAGGCAGTATTCTCTGAGCTCAATCTGGAGGGGTGACTTCTTTTTAATTCCCGTCATTTGACCACGTATATGAATTCACAGATGATATTAACTTCAGCTGGTAAAATAAAACACCTTACATTTTCACAAGTTCAGTAGCGGTTGATTGGAACTCCCTCGCTGCATTTTGGGAAGAAAGCAAGCTCCCAGAGTATTTTCAGTTAATCATAGTTGGAATGGAGGCATGGGGAAATACTTCAGCAAGAAAGGGATTAGCTTTCATAATAGAAGTGGAAACTGAGTACCAGTTTAACACAGGAATTAATTTCTTCTATTGCAGATGCCTAATTATCAAGCAAAAATACTAAATACAGTAAGAATGAAACAGTCCACAATTTTATCAAATGAACTAGAAAGCCTTTCCTCACAATGAAAAAAAAAATGACTTCATCTGTGAGCACAAGGGAACTGTTGACAGAGAATAAATTTAACTTGGATGGGAAACGCCCTTGCTTTTAGGATAGGAAGAAACAGTGTGACCAGTCAGTTTGATAGAATTACTATTTAGTTGGTTAAATTATCCAGTGTAAACATAATGTTGAGGTGACTCTGTGTTTCTAATTCTCGTTTTCTCTACTGATACGAACGACAGTTCAAGCACTGGATTTGTTAAGTTTTATTAGGTGAAAGCAGTTTGACTAAATGCTTGTCTTTGTCCTAGAAAAAAATATATCTAGAAAGCTTCCTTAAAGTCATTTGCCCTTTTTTGTCCTGTTTCCATACCAAGACCATCTAATAAGTTAATTAGTGGTAGCTGAGTCTACAGATAGAAGGAATAGAAACAAATAGAAGGAATGCCTAGTAATAAAAGTCATAAAAATTTGATTGAAAGTTTGTGTATCTTTAACATTGTTTTGTCAAAAAAATAAAAATTAATAAAAATTAAAAAAAACATTGTTCTGTCATTCAATTAATGCTGATGAGGATTTCATTTACTTTTCTCCACCTTGTCATTGGAAACTCAAGATGCTTGCAAATCCAGATTAATGACCACAGCATTTAGATACACCTGTTCAGAAATCTATTTGCGTTAGTGTGTTTTGACAGGTGGAATGTATTGTGTTTAACTCACTGTACATGTTTCTCTTTTCTTTTCAATTTACAACATTCCCAAAAAGGATGCAGTAAGGGATATGTTTATTCTATAATGTTTTGTGTTTCCATTTCTTTGTCTACTCATTTTCCAATTTAGTTATAGTGCCAGCTTTGCCATGATTTGTAGTTATAACTTCTTGGTGTTTGGATATATATTTCTATCTGCATGAATATGCTCTGATTAATGTAGGCTGATATGTTTCAAAATTAAAATTCCATGTTCCTTGCCAGTATTTAATACACTAAAGACATTTTTAATACAATGGCTGCTTGGGACAGATACAACTTTCCTTCAAGACAATGCTGAGTGATAAAATACAAGGTACACGTATATAATTTGTCAAACTATATCACCAGTAAATCCTGTGGGTATATGATGTCTCTCTCACCCTCGGGAAACTGAAAGAGAAAGGTCTGGTCATTCTCAACAGTGGGGGATTTTATCTTAGGGGACATTTAGCAATACCTGGAGACACTTGTACCACAACTGAGGAGTGTGCACTACTGGAATCCAGTGGGCAGAGAGGCCAAGAATGCCACTCAGCATTCTACAATGCACAAGACAGTCCTGCTCTAACAAAGAATCATTTGGCTCAAACTGAAAAAGCCAAGGATGAGAAACCCTGGGGTAGTCTGAAGGATGTAAATCCCTTTGGTATCCTTTAAGTGTGGACATCCATATTCTGCTAGTGGGTAGCCCTTTTTGCTGCTACCCACATGACATCTCACTTATTTGATGAGTGCATACCTCTCTGGCTTGCCCTGAGAAATTGTACATGGGCTGAGCTGATCCCATGTACACCTTCACTGGTATATGTACATACGTGTGTGTATACGTACACACTCACTTTATGAACCCCAATATAAAGCCTGTCTCTTGTACCTACGTCTCAGCAGCCTGGAAGTTGCCATAATCCTGCCTTGCTGATAGCATGCTCCTGCCGTGGTTGGTTCATTGTAGCTGTTTAGTGAACCCATTGAGAGGAGCAATGGGGAAAAGGACAAGTTAAATGGCACCACTGTGAGTAGGCACTTGCTTTCCAACCTAGCTGTGATTCTTGGCAAGCTTAAGCTCTGTGTGCCCTGGCTTTGAACACCCTTTTCAATGTGGTTCCTGTGGAGATGAGGAGATGTACATTCTCTTTCAAGAGATGCTTTTTCTGGCCTGCCATTCCCAATGGCTTGCAGGACAGAGAAAATACTTTATTTTACAGATTCAGGAATTCGGTGTTGCAGAGACTAATCCCACAGACTGTGGAGGATATGTCTTCCTCTCCACGTATAGCATATGTATATTTTCCTTTGAAAAGCACCAGGGGAGCTGGTGAGGTGTTACAGTCTGGCTGTTTAGAAAGAAAAAAAGGCAGTAGAAAGGAAGAGCTGTCATGTGGCTGTCTATACTCATTCAAACACCTTAATTTCTGCTCCCAGGTGTCAATCAGTCAACATATAATTACCAAGTATTTACAGCATGCAAGGCATTCAGTGCAACTGTTAATAGAAGAGAGGGGAAAAAACACCCTTCAAGTTATCTGAATTCCCCCAAAAAGGGTGGGGGAGAGAGGGGCATTCGGTGAAATGATGGCAGACAAGAGTGAACTCAAGGAAGGACAGGATTCATAACCAATTAAGTTAATGATACAGATGCAAACGGTCACACGAGGGGCAGTGATACATGAGAATCTTGCCTCCTCTTCCCCCACTGTGGTGCTTGAGGCAGACATAACATGAACTGTACCACTCTTTGCCGCTGTAGCCCGACAGAGCCTCAGAAATCTTTTCAACATAACAACGCAAGTGGTCATAACCACTCATGGGAAATGGACTCTATTTGCCATGCTGAGACTATGAATTTGAAGAAGTCACAGTGGTTTGGATAGAACAGACTAATGGAGAGATGCGATTTTGATAGTGAGAAGGATATTTCTGGTCCAGCCCTGACACCAATAAAATCATCGTGACAGGAAAGCATTTGGAGAAGATTTCCAAAACATGTGAGCAGGAATCTGGGGCCTCATTAAAATAAGTAGAACAGTCAGAGAAGCTGCTGGTTTGGGAAAAAGAGAGAAGAATGTCATCTTAGAATTATGTGCCTCTACATCTTATCCTCCACCTTCTGGAAGTCTCCTTCACTCCATCTTCTCACTTCTTCCGTCTTTCCTTTCCTTGCATTTTTCTTACCATCTCCTGACATCACCCATCCTGAATACTGCAAATAATGAAAATAGGACTATATGAATAAAGGCAGAGGCCTCTCCTTGGCTTCCTGAAATAGTTTTGTAATTTATTACCAGTTTCAGCTTCTGCAAATGTAATTTTTTATTAGCTTGAGTGATTTCATGTCTCAGTTCATTGATAATAATTATAATGATGGTAAATATTCATAGCTACCATTTAGTGGGTGCATCCCATGTGCTGGATATACATGCATAATTTTCTTTCTTCTTCAGAACGACTCTTGGAGGATAGACAGTATTAACATCCTTCTTTTACAAAAGAGACTTAGTTATGTAACTTGCCCAAAACAGCCCAACTTGGAGAAACTACAGAGCTGCTTGGCTCTGAAGCAAACTATTCAGAGTCCATGCTATTAATAATAATGCTATTCACACTAGTAAAGAAAGGTTATTAAAATAAATGATTTGTTGGGATGAAAAATACAGATTTATTTAGGGAACAGTGAGAAATTGAAGTCTTTTGTGTATGTATATGGGAATATATGGAATAATGTGTAAGAGTGTGTGTGTGTGTGTGTGTGTGTGTGTGTGTGTTGTTCTTCATGTCGCCCTCGGAGTTCTAAAAGGGGGGAAAAAAGCCATAAATCTGCTAGATGAAGGAAACACTCGGGTATCCCTGTCTGGATCAGTGTGGGAAACACATAACTGACAATTAGGAGATAAACAAACATCCAGGGAGATGTGAGTTTGTTTAGCTTCAGAGGCCATTATTTGTTCAGGTACATTATGGTTTCTGAAAAGCTCTGTTCCAGACATGATCCTGGCCACCTATCCTTTCTCTTCCAAAGGCTTTGAAAGACACAGTATTCATCTGTTCTCATATCATAGTTGTGGCTCATTAAATACCTCCTGCAGAAGACATACACATACCTCTGTTTCCCTCTGTGCAAGAATGAACGTGCAGATAAGGAAAAGTCATTCGACACCTTCCCCAGCAATCATGGAGTTGTTAGCAGATATTGCTTGTCAAGCTTCGCTCAGTCACTGCTAGCACATACTCTGTCACAGTTTGAATGGCTCTGGGAGCCCTTCTGATGTCTGGAAGTAGAACACTCGTACTGTCGGGTGGGAAGGGGGGGGTACTCTGTCAACAGGACAGCTACATTACCAAGTCTAATTACACACTTTTTTTTTAAAGGAAAATGTCCACATAACATGTTGGAAATAGAAGTCAAAGAATAACAGGAAAGAGAGGCTTTTAATTAAATAATGTCAGTTACCTTTTACCATCAGCTCATAGTTTAATTCAAGCACTCTTGTTGTGAGAACAGTGGGCCAAGAATCCTTCTTCTGGAGTCCTGGGGAATACAATCATTCTTGTCCAGCTCTGGCCAGATTCTGTTTGGGGGCCATTCCCATTGCTTTAATTAGGGGAAAATTCTGATGTTGTAAATTCATAGTGTGTCACTCTTAATTTCTCTACAATCCATCACACTCTGTGCCTGTGTGTGGCAGCCCTTTTTAATAAAGGATTTTGCAGAGCACCTGCTGTGGCAAAAACATTTTATCATCTTTGCTAGCTCCAGGAGTTCTAGCATTATGTCATGTTTGACTCTAAAAAAAAATATTATTATAAACCCTGGAATTAGAAACCCAACAATGGAGCTCGCTGATTGCAATTGCCCGTGAAGCTATCACATTTTGAAGAATAAAATTTGGTAAGTTTTCATTTTAATCAAAAACTATAACAGGACCAGGGGTGCTTGTCTGAAACGAATAATTTCCACATTTCTGGATGCTATCAGATAATGGCTCTCTCATCCATGAATTAATTATAAAGCTAGCAATACTCTAAGAATATCAGATTGTATCCCCATACTTTCTTTTAATGATAACTTTATGTTTCATCAACTCAGAGCTTAAGGGATGGAAGTGAAGAGCATTCAAGAGCCAATTTTTAAAACATCTCTCTAGCTGTAGCACCTGGGAAGATCATCAAGGGCTTGCTCTGTCCCCCAGCATCATCCTAGTGTAATTGGCTCATTGAAGAGTCTCAAACTATTAGGGTAACTTTTGGGGAAAAACTTTTTCCTAATAATAGCCTTCAAGAAGCAAACATAAAATCACCCCCACTCTTGCCCAGCTGAATACCATCCCTAGCATTTCAGCCCAATTCCACAATTTTTAGGTGGTTTTGTTGTTGTTGTTTTGTTTTGTTTTGTTTTTCCTTACTCCAATGGTCTCTTTAGGATTTGTACTAAGATTCAATCCTGGTTGTTCTTAAATGTTGTTCTGGTCTGTTTTTCCCTTTTGCCCCATTGTGTCCAGTCCTGAATCTCACCAACATTAAGAAAGAATCTCCTGTCTCTAACTTCTCCTCAACCCATGAGGGGAGCAGTTCAGTCACTAAGAAGCTTTAAACTTCTTAGTTTCCTGGAAGACTGTTAACTCTAAGGAGAGTAAGTACCTCTCACCACTCACCCAGTGAGAGAAGTAGAGGCAGTAGCTCTTCCTACTGTCCTTCTCTTACTAATGTAGTGGCAAGGCTGAGTGGGGGAGGATGGGCTAGTTATTCTGCAATGGTGCCCTTAAGAAAGTGCAACATGGAGGTAGCTGCCCCCTTCACTCTAGCTTTAGAACATAGTATATTTCCAGACTTTTCTTTAGCTGTCGGCCGTAGCCACAATTCTGTAACCACAAGGATGTCCTCCTGGGTCCCAGTCATCCAAGTTCTCTTTACATATGTTCTCCTCAGCAAATTAATAATAATTTTCTGAGGTAGATTTGTTATCTCCATTTGAAGGATGTGGTGGTTTGCAAAGGTAGCAAACTATAGTGTCTATGCCATAGCGGTTAAATGGGCAATGCAGTATCAGTCATGGGTTCAAGTTATAGGTTCTGTACATTCAAATTCTTCAGTAGATCTGGAGGTCAAATGCAAGTTTGAGATCTACTACTGACCCCTTCTCATTTTCTATGTACTAGTTCTTAGTCTTCACTTCTACTCTCCGGGTCTCTCCCTTATCTGAATCTTTATTGCATAAATCATATTACTCCCCAAAATCTTATTACTTCTCAGATTCAAGCCCTTGCTTATGCTGTTCATGGCCCTTAAAAGTTCTTCCCCCTTCTTTATCCAATTCCCTCAGATGAAATTCAATCCTTAAGTTATTTGGGAAAGACTTAATGGTGACTTATATTAGTGACGATAGGTTGGGTTTTGCTGTGGAAACAAACAAACCTGAAATATAAGGTACTAATAACACAGGTTATTTCATACTCATATAAGATGTGTATTATAGGTGGCTGAAGGCTGGGCTTCAGAGTTCCTTCACTTAGAAGCACAGAGTGTCCAGCATCTATAGCAGCTCTGTCTAGTAAATCTTTATGTGATGAAGGAAATGGTCAGCATCTACACTGCCAAAACTGGTACCCACTAGTCACAGGTTGCAATTGAATATTTGAAATGTGGTTACTCTGACCAAGGAACTAAAGTTTTGCTTATATTTAATTTTAATTAATTTAAATTTCAATAGCCACATTTGGCCACTGGCTGCTATAGTATCCAGGTCCAGAACATCATGTGTTGCTAGGCGAGAGAGAAACATGGATACTTAAACACTGGTCCTTCAAATCTTCTCCCCAGAAGTAATGATCATCAAGCCACCTTGCATTTAATCAGCTACAGTAAGTCCTATGTTCATTTTCAGCTTCCAGAGGCTCCATTCCATCTTGTCCTTGTTGGAAGACAGAAAAAATTATCACTAAGCAACAGTAATGAATTGTATACCACTGCTGTTTAGCATTCTGGATATTCAGTGCAGAATGAAATAAATATGTGCCTTGCCCTCATAGAGCTTAGAATCTAATGAGGGGGGAGGATGGAGATGATCATTAAAAACACATTGTTACATCCCTTGGGACAAAACAACTGCTTGTAAATAAAAACTTGTAATTTATATAGGGAAGGATGACGGTCATCTGTGAACAAGTGACCTGAATGATGAATATGAAGTGGTTCAAAGCATGGTAAAGAGTATTTGAGACAAAAAACATGGGTGAAGTCTCTGGATTTGGAAAGTGCTTGGTGATACCTTCTCAGAAGGCTTGTGAGGTCAGATGCCTGAGTGGTTCAGCAGTTGAGCATCTGCCTTCACCTCAGGTAGTGATCCCAGGGTAGAGTATTGAGTCCCACATCAGGCTCCCTGCAGGGAGCCTGCTTCTCCCTCTGCCTATGTTTCTGCCTCTCTGTCTCTCATGAATAAATAAAAAAAAATCTAAAGAAGGCTTGTGAGGTTAGAGTGAAGGCCTAGGGCGATAAATGGCACAGGGATGTAGACAGAGGCAGGGCCATGTCCTACAGTGTTGTACACTGAGGTGGTTCAGAGTAGACCCTGGTAAGGAGGAATGACAGAATTTTCTGCAAGGAGAGACATGATCTGCTAAATAGTTTTGAAAGGTCATTCAAGCTGCTCTTTGGACAGTGCATTTAGAAAGAGACAGGAGAAAAGTGGGGAATACCCCCTGTATTGGTTAATTCTATACAATCTGACTGGGCTAAAGGATGTCCAGAGAGCAGATAAAACATTATTTCTGGGTGTGTGTAGGATAGATTAATGCTTGAGTCAGTAGAATGAAGAAAGTGCCCTTACCACTATGGGTGGGTGTCATCTAATCTGTTAAGGACCTGAACAGAACCAAAAAGTGGAGGAAGGGCAGATTGCTTTCTATTTGAGCTGAGACCTCCACCTTTTCCTACCCTTGAGACATCAAGTGTGGCCTTTGGACCTTCAGACACAGACTAAATATCACCACTGGTTTTCTGGTTCTCCAGCTTGCAGACAACAGATCATGGGACTTTCTCTATTGAGAACCCTGACTAACCCATCCCTCTGTGAGAAAGAATTATATATTAGTAATCTGTTGTTATGCAGCAAAAAAGATGCACACATAGGGCTTTAAACAACATTCATTTATGATCTCACTTTTAGTGAGTCAGGAGTCCCTGCATGGCTTAACAGAGTCTTCTGCTCAAGGTCTCACCAGACTGTAATCCAGGTGTTGGCCAAATTGTATTTTCTAGAACTCAGAATCCTCTACCAACCTCACATGGTTGTTTGAAGAATTCAGTTCTAATTGTAGGACTAAGGTCCCTATTTTCTAAATAGGTGCCAGCTGGAGGTCATTCTAAATGGCTGCTGTCCTTGCTATGTGGTTCTCCTACAAAGTGCCACCTTATTCCTTCAACATGAGCATAAGAAGGAATCTCTTCAAAACAATCCACTGTTTTGCCTAATTAAGTCAGGCCCACCCAGGATAACCTCCCTTTTGATTAACTCAAAACCCATAGAATTTGAGTCTTAATTACATCTGCAAAATCCCTTTACCTTTGACATATAATGTAATCACAGGAGTAATATCCTGTCATATTCATAGGCTCTGTTCATACACAAAGGGAGGAGATTACACAGGGTGTGTATACCAGAGGGAAGAAATCTCTGGTTGGGGGTGAGGGGGTGCCATCTTAAAATTCAGCCTACCACAACTTGTGGTTGTCCAGACTCACATAGCATTTAACTTTCCAGAACCTCCCACAACAGTTGACTGCACTTAAAGGGAAATGGGCAAGAAGTAGGCAGTTATTTCCCCCCACCCAAAGAACCAGTTCATTTATGTGGGTCACAAGAAACCACTGACTATCATTTAGGGGCAACTTAATTTGATCACCAATTCAGCTCTGACAGCCTAATTTGGCCTGCCCAGATTCACAAGAGACCGGTCAGTAAACCAGAAAGACATTGGTATCATGTAGCACAATTGTGTAGCTGCCAAGCAAACCAGAACAGTTGTGTTGTCTGAAGAACGTGCAGAAAGTATTTAAGAGAGTTTTGGAATCAGAGAAGATTCAATATGGTCAAGTTGTTCAACTTCTCTTAGACTTAGTTTCTTCACCTTTAAAATGGGGTTCATTTTAATTATTATATAGCATCATTTGTGAAGAATAAATGAGATAACGTGTCAAACCTTAACACTGGACCTGGCACCAGAGAAGCTTGCAACCGCCAGTGGCTGCTATTATCCTCTTATCCTCGTCACCAGACACAGCCAAAGCCAGATAAGTACTTGTTGCTGTAATGCAGTTGAAGGCTGGCAGCTTGGGAAGTTATCCAGGTTTCATCCCAGGAGAGGTACCAGAGCTGAAGTGAACAGGCTCACTGGTCTGTCACTAAGCCACTGTGGGCCATCATTTCCAAGTCTGTTAAACCAAGATAACTTCCCCTCTGTCTCCTCTCACTGATGAAGTTTGTGGCAGCAATTCAAGGCTCTCGGGAAAAAAAATGTGCTATGGGATAATCATATGGTGATAAATACCTTGCATCATGTCTGTTGTTCCCTCCCAGAGCATAAAGGTATTCTTGCAGTCTGACTAACGTGTCTTGGTAACAGAACCTCCTTGAGCAATCTATCATTCCATTACTTTATGGCTGGGATTTGATTATTTATTCATTTGGACTCTGCTACAGACTGCTTCATGCTGCTGAGCAGCAAGTAATCAATTAGCACTCAATTTTCCTGTTGTCACACCTGTATGTTGGAATGGGCACAGTTTCCCTGCCCTGCACCTCTGAACCTCAGGAGTATTCTTGGAATCTTGAAGTCTCAATACTTGCCAAATATTTTCTAACACAGAATTTCGTATGTTCTCAGCTAAATATGACACACCTTGGTTTGCTTTTTTGTAATTGATTTGCAGGGATTTACTCTGAACACAGATGCAACTCATTCAAATCCATGCATGAGGATGTTTTGGTTTAGGATGCGATTATTATGTTGTCTCAGATTGATAATGTGTCAAATGTCAATATTCAAGTTTCTGCTAATGTAGACATGGGCTAGTAGAAAAGCAAAACAAAACACTGGAATGTGTTTTCATATCCATCTTTCAGAACTGAAGACATTAAAGAAGAAAGAATTGTTTCTTGCAAATAAACTCATTACAGGTTGGTCGATTAGAATCTCACGATATGAGTAAAGTGCATGAAATCAAATTATTGCCTGGGATTATGCAGAAAAAATAGCCCAAAAGTGCACAGAAAGTAATATTGATAAAAATATCCTGTTTAATAAATCACACTGCCGAAAAACAACCATCTAGGCCAGAGGTTAGTAAACATGGTCCAGCCCACTGTTTTTGTATATAAAGTTCCACTGAAATATAGTCACACTCACTTGCTTTCATATTTTCTGCAGCTGTTTTCTCAATTCAAATGCAGAACTGAATAGTTTTTTTTTTTTTTTTAAGATTATGTTTGTTTATTCATGAGAGACACAGAGAGAGAGAGGCAGAGACACAGGCAGAGGGAGAAGCAGGCTCCATGCAGGGAGCCTGATGTGGTGGGACTCAATCCCAGGACTCCAGTATCACGCCCCAGGCCAAAGGCAGATGCTTAACCTCTGAGCCACCCAGGCGTCCCCAGAATTGAGTAGTTGTAACAAAGACCATGTGTCCTCCAGAAACCTAAGACAGTATTTGGCCATTTACTGGCCAAATTTTCTGGACCTTAATCTAGAACATTAGTTATTCAATTGCTTTGTTAAATATAATTTTATACAAAATACATTTAGAATATTGCTTCATATTTAAATTGCAAAAGTCAATTAAGATAAAAAGTGGGTCAACAGGAGACCGGTGCACCTAACAAAAGAGTCCCAAAATATGTGAAGCCAAAACTAAAGGAATAAATAGATCATTAAATGATAATAGCTGGAGACTTACATATCCTATTTTCACTAATGGATAAAACAAATGAACAAGGAAATAGAAGACTGAAACAACACTATGCACCAACTAAACTATAGACATCTATAGAACACTTTACCCAACAACAGTAGAATATACTAGGAGTGTACATGAAAACACCTATATAAATTATATGTTAGGCAATAAAACAAATCTTGAAAATGTTAAAAGAATTGAAATTAATATAAACCATGTTCCCTAACCACAATGGAATTAAATTATAAATTACTAGCAGAAAGAAATTTGGGGAATAAATATGTGGATATTAAACAGCATACTTCTGAATAACCAAGTGGTCAAAGATGAAATCACAAGGGAAATTAGAAAGTAGTTTGAGATGAATAAAAATGAAAATAGAGCATACAAAAACTTACAGGGCATAGCTAACACAGTCCCCAGGGGAAAACTTATAGCTGTAAACACCTATATTTTTAAAAAGATCTCAAATTAGTAAGCTAACCTTACACCTTAAAGAAAATAAAATGAACTAATACCACTACAAACGAGGGAAGGAAATAATAATGATGAGAGTCAAGGGACACCTGGGTGGCTCAGCAGTTGAGCATCTGCTTTCAGCTCAGGGTGTGACCCCAGGGTCCAGGGAACGAGTCTGGCATCAGGCTCCCCGCAGAGAGCCTGCTTCTCCTTGCCTATGTCTCTGCCTCTCTCTCTCTCTCCCTCTCTATCTCTCTCTCTCATGAATAAAGAAATAAAATTGTTTTTTTTAAAAAAAGATGAGAGTCAAAATAAATGAAATAGAGAGTAGGAAAAAAAACATAGAGGAAGTCAAAACTAAAAGTTCACTCTTCAAACACTTTTCCAAAGAAGACATCCAGATGGTTAACAGACACACAAAAAGATACTCAACATCACTCATCAGGGAAATATAAATCAAAACCATGATGAGATATCACCTCACACCTGTCAGAATGGCTAAAAATAACAAGAAACAACAAGTGATGGCAAGGATGCAGAGAAAGGGGAACCCTCTTGCACTGTTGGTGGGAATGCAAACTGATGCAGCAACTCTGGAGAGCAGTATGGAAGTTCCTCAAAAGGTTAAAAATAGAACTGCCCTATGATCTAGGAATTGCACTATTAGGTATTTACCCAAAGGATACAAAAATACAGATTTGAAGGGATACATGTACCTGATCTTTATAGCAGCATTGTCAACAACAGCCAGACTATTGAGAGTCCCCAATGTCCATCGACTGATAAATGGACAAAGAAGATGTGGTGTATATACACAGAGAGAGAATGTAATATTACTCAGGTATCAAAACAAAAAACTTGGCATTTGGAATGACATGGATGGAGTTAGAGCATATTATGCTAAACGAAATAGGTAAGTTAGAGAAAGACAAATACCATATGATCTCAGAGGTGAAATTTAAGGAACAAAACAGATGAACATATGGGAAAGAAGAAAAAAAAGGGGGGAGAGAGAAACAAGCCCTAAGAAACTCTTAACAATAGAGAACAAACTGAGAGTTGACGGAGGGATAGTAGGTGGGGAATGGGCTAGATGAGTGATGGGTATTAAGGACGGCATTTGTTATGATGAGCGCTGTGTGTTGGTTGTAAGTGAAGGATCACTGATTCTACTCCAGAAACCAATAGTGCACTGTATGTTAACTACTTAACATTTAAATTTTTTTTTAAAGTTGATTCTTTGGACAGTCAGCAAAGTTGACAAATCTTTAAACTGACCAAGAACCAAAAACACTAAAATTATTAAAATTATGAATAAAAGAAGGAACATTACATGAACTTGAAATAAATAAAAAGAATTTTAACAGAATGCTATGAACATTATATGTCAACATATTAGCTAACCTACATTAAATAGAAAAATTCCTAGATAGAAACATACTAGTGGAACTAATTCAAAAAGAAATAGAATATAGACCTCATTAGGCCTATAAGTAAAGTGATTTAGTGTTCAGAAAAACATTACACAGTAAAAAGCCAACTTGCAAATAGCTTGAAAATACTATTAAATGGCAAATACTATGAAATGATTAAAGAATAATTAATACTAAAACATCTCAAATTCCTCCCAGAAAGAAGAAAGGAAGGAATTCTTCCCAATTCATTCTATCAGGTCAGAATTATCTTGATACCAAAATTGAACAAAAATATCACAGGAAATTGAAACTATAGATCAAAATCTTTAAGAATATTGATGGAAAAAAACTTCATACAACTTTAGCCAACCTAATCCAGCAATATGCAAAAACAGTTACATACCATAGCCCAGAAAGAGTCACTCCAGGAATGCAAGGTTGGTTTTAGCATACAAGAATCAATATAATTCACCACATTATAAAATGATGGACAAAAACACATGATCAGATATCTAACTCTAGAGAAATCACTCGATATAGCCCAACATCAATTCAATATTTAAAAAATAATAATATGCCAGAAATAGAAGGAAACTGCCTCAATCTGTTTTAAGGGTACATATGAAAAATCCACAGCTGGCATCATACTCAATGCTGAAACCATGAAAGATTTTCCCCTGAGACCAGGAACAAGATATACATGGCCACTCCTGCCACTTCTATTCAACAATGTCCTGGAAATTTTAGCCAGAGTAATTAGGCAAGAAAATAAAAAGTGTCCAGACTGAAAAAAATGAAGTAAAATTATCTCTATTGGCAGGTAACATGATCTTGTATAATGAAAATTCTAAGATATCCATCAAAAATGTATTATAGCTAATAGTTAATGAATAAACAGGAATAAATGTAACAACAGAAGTGTAAGAATTATAGCTAATAGTTAATGAATAAATAAGAATAAATGTAACAACAGAAGTGTAAGATTTTTACACTGAAAACTGCACAAAAGCATTGAAAAAAATTCAAAAATACCTAAATAGGTGAAAAGTTCTCCTATGATCATGGATTAGAAGACTTAATATTGTTAACACATATTAATGCCCTGCAAATTGATATACTGATCTTGTGCATTCTCTATCAAAATTCCAGCAGACTGTTTTAAAGAAATCTACAGGCTGACCCTAAAACTCAAAAGTAAATAGGAAAGACCCACAATAATCAAAACAATCTTGAAAAAGAACAAAATTGAAAAGCTCACATTTGCAAATTTCAAAACTTAGTATAAAACTACAGTAACCAAGATATTTGTGGTACTGCATAAGGACAGATATATAGATGGATGAAATGGAACTGAAGAACCAGGAAAAAAAAAAAACATATATTGATGGTCAACTAATTTTCAGTAAGTGGGACAAGGCAATTCAGTTGGGAAATCTTTTCAAAAACTACTGATGAGACAATTGCATATCTACAAGCAAAAACAATGAAGTTGGACCCCTACTGTGATGGGCTGAATTATGATTCCCAAAAGTATCAGTTTCAGGTCTCTGGAATCTGCCAGTGTTACTTTATTTGGAAAAAGGATCTGCAAATGTGATTAAATTTAATAATTTTGAGATGTGGAGATTATTCCAGATTATCAAGTTGGGCCCAAAATGCAATTAGAAGTATCCTTTATAAGGGGTAGGCAGAAAGAGACTTGATACAGTCAGAAGAATAGAAAGCATGATATCACAAAGGTGGAGATTGTACTGATGTGGTCTTGAGCCAAGGAGTGTCAGCAGCATTATAGAAACTGGAAGAGATAAGAAATTGATTTTCCCTTTGTCCATCCAAAGGGAACACAACCCTGCTGACATGTTGCTTGTGGCACAGAGAAACTAATTTCAGACATCTGGTTTTAAAAACTGAGAATGAATTTCTGTTGCTTTAAGTCACTAAGTTTGTGCTGTTTTTACAAAATCCATTTGAAACTAATAGGCCTACTTTACATCACAGATTAAAATTAGCTCAGAATGGATCAAAGACTAAAATGGAAGAATCCAAATTATTTATTAACACTTAAAAGAAAATACAGCTGTAAATTTTGGTGACCTTTGATTAGATAGTGGTTTCTTTTTTTTTTTTTTTAATTTTTTTATTTATTTATGATAGTCACACAGAGAGAAAGAGAGGCAGAGACACAGGCAGAGGGAGAAGCAGGCTCCATGCACCGGGAGCCTGATGTGGGATTCGATCCCGGGTCTCCAGGATCGTGCCCTGGGCCAAAGGCAGGCGCCAAACCGCTGCGCCACCCAGGGATCCCAGATAGTGGTTTCTTAGGTAAGATATCTAAAGGACAAGGAACAAAAGAAAAAATAAGCTTGATCAAAATTTAAAATTTTGTGCATCAAATGATACTGTCAAGAGTACATAAAGGCAACCTACAAAATGGAGGAATATATTTGCAAATCATTCATCTGGTTAGGATCCAATATCCAGAATATATAAAGAACTCCTACATTTCAACAATACAAGGCATTCAAATTCTAAAATGGGCAAAGAATTTGGATAGATGCATCTCCAAAGAAAATATACAAAACTCCAATAAGTGCATGATAAAGTAATCACAACATGAGTCAATAGAGAAGTGAAAATCAATAGAGAGATGAAAATAAAATCAGTAGGTGATAACATTTTATACTCATTAGGGTGACTGTAGTTTGTTTTAAATGGAAAAAATGAGAATGTAGAGAAATTGGAACTTAGGAAAACACTTGGGCACTGTCTCAAAAAGTTAAAAATAGAGTTACTATATGACCCAGCACTTCTACTATTAGATCTATATCAAAGGGAATTATAAACATACTTCCACACAAAAACTCATAAACTAATGTTGGTAGCAGCATTACTCCCAGGAGTTAAAAAAGTAGGAACAATCCAAATGCCCATGCACTGCTGACTTAATAAATATTCTATTGTATAGATATACCAGATTTTATCAGTCAGCCATAAAAAGAAGGAAATGTTGATATATGCCTCAACATGGATGAACCTAAAAATTATGCTGAGTTAGAGAACCCAGACACAAAGGAACACATATTGTATGATTCCATATATATGAAATATTCAAATAAGCAAATATATAGAGACAATAGATGAGTGAGGGGCTTTGGGCAAGGGACAAAGGAATGTGGAGTGACTATTGATGGGTATGGGATTTCATTCGTTCTGTGGTGACAAAATTGTTTTGAAATTGGATAGTGGCTATAAAACTTTTTTAATATACTAAAAACCCACTGAATGGTGCACTTGAAAAGATGAATTTTGTGGGATGCAAATTATATCTCTGTAGGAAGGAAAGCAAAACAAAGAGGTGCAATTGGTTGTTTATCACTGGACCCAATGCATCACTATACATTTATGTCCAAGACAGAATATTCACTAAAATGTGCCCTCTTTTCCTCTTTCCCCTAAATATTTTTCTCTTGGCTAACCACCAGGTTAAAATCCTTTAGGAAACTTCCGCTTCTGGGAAGATGGAATACATGTAACTTTCCTTATTTCTCCCACTAAGTACAAACAAAAGCTCTGGACAAATATAACAGACATCTAAAAGGTAGAAACAAGAAGGCAGACTAGCAAGGAAGCCTGGAATCCAATGAACATGATAGTGAATTCCTTGGGTTTTCTTTCTGCCTCATTTCTGTCTCTGACTGGGTGCTGAAGACAAAAAAATAACCTGGAAAGTCAGTGTGCATAGACAAGAAAATCTCAACATTCACATTGTTTTACTAGAGAAGTATACCTCATGTTTAAAGCAGAATTAGCACCAACTCTAAAAAATGTATCCCAGAAAACAGAAGAAGAGGGAGCATTTTCCAAAATTCATTCTGTATGGCTAGTGTTACTCTAATATCAAACCAGACAAAGGCAGTACAACAAAGGAAAACTATACACCAATATCCCTCATGAATATAAGTACAGAAATCACTAACAAAATATTTTTAAATAGAACTGAGTAATAAGTGAAAAGAAATATACACCATGGCCAAGGGAGGTTTATTCCAAGGATGCAAGGTTGTTGTATTAAAATATCAATCGACATAATTCACTATATTACAAGTTAAAGAAGAAACAGGATACAATCATATCATTTGATGCACAAAAAGTATTTGACAACATTCAACACCTATTTGTGATTAAAAATTATAAGAAAAAAAGAAATAGAGGTGAACCTCAAATTGACAAAGAGTACCTACAAAAAACTTGGAGCTCACATTTTACTTTATGGTAAAAGACTAAATTCTTGCCCCCTAAAATCAAGTACAAGCAAGGATGACTGCTCTTACCACTCTTATTCAACATGGTACTGGAAGTTTTAGCTAGTACCATAAGGAAAGAAAAGAAATGGCACATGTATCTGAAAGGAAGAAATAAAACTGACTCTTTCCATGGATAGCATGAGGTTCTGTACAAAAAATCCCAAAGGATATATAAAAATAAAATAAAACCTCTTAGAACTTTGAACTTATAAGTGAGTTCAATAAGATCTTATGATACATGATCAACATTCAAAAATCAATTGTATTTCTATGTGGCAACAATGAACACATGGAAAACTAAATTTAAAATAATAAAAAAATTAATTTAAAAATAAAATATTATTTACAATTACTCCAAAAATATGAAATACTTAGTTGCAACTCTATCAAAATCTATATAGGGCTTGTATGCTGAAATTACACAATGTCAATGGAAAAAAAAAAAAGAACATCTAAAAAAGTGAAGAGATATTCAAAGATATTCCATGTTCATGGATTGAAAGTCTCCAATTAATAAAAACCAATTCTCCTAAAATTAGTAAAGAGGTTGAATGCAATCATATTTTTGTACATAGGCAAGACTACTCTAAAATTTATATGGAAAAAGAGTGGAACTGGAATACCTAAAAATAATTCTGAAAAATAAGACTAAGATCACAGGAATCACTCTATCAATTTTAGGATTTATTATCTACTAGTATATATGGTGGAGGGAGAGACACATAGATAAATGGAACAAGAGAATCTAGAAAGAACTCATACAAGTATGGCCAACTGATTTTTGACAATAGTGCAAGAGCAGTTCAGTGGAGGAAGAGTAGTCTTTTCAACAAATAGTGCCAGAGCAATTGGACAATCACCAGGGAAAGAAAAAAATATGAACCCTGACCTAAACCTCACTCTGTAGAAAAAATAATTCAAATGGATCATAGATTTAACTGTAAAATGTAAAACTATAAAACTTACCAAAGACAACATCAGAGTAAATCTTTAGGACCAACAGCTTAATGAAAGTCGTTAGGATGCACAAGAAAGTGATCATTAAAAAACAAACTGGTAAGTTGGACCTCATTATAATTGAAAATGTTTACTCTTGGGATCCCTGGGTGGCGCAGCAGTTTGGCGCCTGCCTTTGGCCCAGGGCGCGATCCTGGAGACCCGGGATCGAATCCCACATCAGGCTCCCGGTGCATGGAGCCTGCTTCTCCCTCTGCCTGTGTCTCTGCCTCTCTTTCTCTCTCTGTGACTATCATAAATAAATAAATTTTAAAAAAATTAAAAAAAAATGTTTACTCTTAAAAAAACAGTTAAAAACAGCCTAGCTACAGACTGGGAGAAAATATTTACAAACCACATATCCGACAAAGGGTTCACACCAAGAATATATAAGAAACTCTGAAGACTCGTGGTTAAAAATACATACATGAGGCAGAGGCAAGATGGCAGAAGAGTAGGTGTCCTTGTTTCATCTGGTCCACTTAATTTAGCTAGATAACTATCAAACCATCCTGAACACCGATGATTTCAACCTGAAATGTAAGGAAAGAATGGCTAGAGCTCTACAAATGGAAAAGTAACCACTTCTTGCAAGTTTGGAGGGTGGAGAAGAGAAATGGAGGGGAAATTTTAGAAGATAAATGGCTGAGGGAGCAGGCCTTTGTAAGCTGGCTCTGGGAAAATGATACAGCCCTGGCGTTCAAAATCAGAACCTGTAGAAATCTGCTCCTGTGAGAGACCTCCCTGCCTGAAAGGTGCTCATGGTGAAGTGAGTCAAAATCATGGGTGGGACAGTGAGGTCTCAATATTACTGGAGGCACAGAATATTGCCTGAGCCAGCAGAGTTCCCAAGCATTGCAGCGGGGAAATGGGTTTAGGTTAGTGAGCCCAGGAGGAGGCTCTCAGCTTATTTTGACATAAATGTGAACCTCAGTCAATTAGGTGACTCCTTACCATGCTGGGTCTCTGCAAAGGACTGGAACACAACAATCCTCCACCTTCAACTAGGAGAGATGGAGTGAGTGTGCACTTGACTGGGCAAACAATCTCTGTGCCAAGGCTCTGCAATGGACAGAAATGGGGTAACCCTCCACTTCCTCTGGGAAGGGTGGAGTGGGTGCACGCAGGAGCAGGTGAAAGCTGCTCTGCAAATTGCACGAATCAGTGTCCCCCACTCCACCTCCCCCCCAGGGAAGAGCTAAGTGGGCAGGGACCATAGAAGCCTGCAGAGTTTGGCACACACTACAATCTCTCAGCTCTGGGGCTGGAGATCAAGCTGACCATTTTTATTTTCACCCTCTAAAGAGGTGCAGAAAGCCTCATACAGCAACGCTTACACTGAGCCTGACCCCCTGGAAAGGGGTGATACAACTCCACCCAGGCACAGACACCCGAGAATCAGTACAGTAGGGCCCTCCCCCAGAAGACCAGCTGGGAGAACAGGTGGACAGCAAGTTTACTGACCAAACAGGACTGGAAAACTCTAGGACTAGGGGAAAATAATATATAGAACTCAAGGTTTTTTTCTTACCATTTGTTTATCTTTCAGTTTAAAATTTTCCAATTTTTTTCCCATTTCAACTAGATTCTTATTTTATCAACTCTTTAAGTCTTTTTTTAAACTTTCATATTTTACAATTACATTGTTATAGATATATTCTTCATTTTTGGCTTCCTTTCACTGTATTCAATCTTACTTTTGTATATATATATAAGTTTTGCTTTCTTTATAATTTTGGAACTTGGAATTTCCTAACACAGAGACCAAAATACATTAAGGACCAAGTGAATCACCCTGTTTTGTCCACTTTGTAAGATTATAATCTCTTACCCTCTACCCTCTCCACTTTTCCCCCCTCCACCTCGCTCTCTCTTTTTGCTTTTCTTTTTCTTTGTCCTTTTTCTTTCATTTTCTGGCTCCTGACCTCTTTGGATTTTTCTAGTGTGTATTCTGCTTGAGTTACGGTTATTTTTGACTCTACTCACTCATACATTCTTCACTGGACAAAATGACTAAAAGGAGAAATTCACAACAAAAGAAAAGAACTAGAGGTAATATTCTCTACCACAGATCTAATGGATATGGATTTAAGTAAAATGTTGGGGATGGAATGCAGAATAACACTTATAAAGTTACTAGGTGGGCCTGAAGAAAGCATAAAAGACTCTAGAGAATCTCTTAGTGCAGAAACAAGATCTAATCGGGCTGAAATTAAAAATACTCTGAGATGCAGTCTAAAGTGGATGCTCTAACAGCTAGGGTAAATGAGGCAGAAGAGAGCATAAGTGACATAGAAGACAAATTGATGGAAAGGAAAGAACCTAAGAAAAAGAGAGAGAAACAACTAATAGCCCATGAGGAGAGGCTCAGAGAGATAAATGATGGTCTGGAAAAAAAAAAAAAAAGAATTATTGGAATTCTTGAGAGTGTGTAAAGAGAGGTGGGGGTGGGGCAGAAGGTATATTTGAGCAAATCATAGCTGAGAACTTTCCTAATCTGGAGAAAGAAACAGGCATTCATATCCAAGAGGTAGAGAGAACCCCTCTGAATGTTAATAAAAATAGATTAACACCCCAACATATAATAATGAACCCTGCAAATTTTAGAGATAAAAAGAAAATCCTGAAAGCAGCTCAAGACAAGAGATTCCTAACATTCAGAGGGAGAAATTTTAGATTAACAGCAGACCTCTCCACAAAGACCTGGCAGGCCAAAAGGGGCTGGCATGATATATTCGGGATACTAACTGAGAAAAACATGCAGCCAAGAATACTTTATCCAGCAAGGCTGTCATTCAGAATGGAAGGAGAGATAAAGGGCTTCCAGGACAGAGAGAAACTGAAAGAATATGTGAATACCAAGCCAGCCCTGAAAGAAATATTAAGGAGGATCCCGTAAGTGAAAAGGGAGCTCAAAGAAACAGACAGTCTGGAGAAACAGGGACTGTATAAGCAATACAATGGCACAGAATTCATATCTTTCAAAAGTTACTCTGAACGTGAATGGGCTAAATCTCCAGTCAAAAGACACAGGGTATCAGACTAGATAAAAAAGCAAGACACATCCATATGTTGCCTACAAGAGACTCATTTTTTAAACCTAAAGACACCTTCAGACTGAAAGTGAAGGGGTGGAGAACAATTTACCATGAAAATGGACCTCAAAAGAAAGCTGGAGTAACAATCTTCATATCAGATAAATTAGATTTTAAACCAAAGATGGTAGTAAGAGATAAAAAGAGACACTGTATTATACTTAAAAAGTCTATCCAACAAGAAGATCTAACAATTATAAATATTTATGCTCCTAATTTGGGAGCAGCCAAGTATATCAACCAATTAATTACCAAAGTAAAGAAACACCTAGGTATTAGTACATTAATAATAGACTTCAACACCACACTCACAGTAATGGTCAGATCATCTAAGCAGATCAACAAAGAAATAAGGGCTTTGAATGACACATTGGACCAGGTGGATTTAATGGACATATACAGAACATTCCATCCAAATTCAATAGAATACACATTCTTCTCAATTGCACATAGAACTTTCTTCAGAATAGACTACATAGTAGGTCACAAATCAGGTCTCAACCAACATCAAAAGATTGGGATTATTCCCTGCATATTTTCAGGCCATGCTTTGAAACTTATACTCAATCACAAGAAGAAATTTGGAATGAACTTAAACACTTGGAGGCTACAGAGTGTCCAGCTAAAGAAGTCCTAGCCTCAGCAATCAATGAAAAGAAATAAAAGACATTCAAATTGGCAAGGAAGTCAAACTCTCACTCTTTGCAGATGACATGATACTATATATGGAAAACCCAAAAGACTCTTCCCCAAAATTGCCAAATTCATGTATATGTGTTCTAGCAATGTGGCAGGATATGAAATCAATGCAAAGAAATCAGTTGCATTTCTATACACTAAGAATCAGACTGAAGAAAGAGAAGTTAGGGAATCAATCCCATTACAATTGCAACAAAAACCATGAGATACCTAGAAATAAAACTAACCAAAGAAATAAAGGTCCTATACTCTAAAAACTACAAAACATTTATGAAAGAAATTGAAGAAGATACAAAGAGACAGGGAAAATAATCTGGCATTTTCTAAAAAGAAAGAAGGCAGGAAGGCAAGAGAAAGAAAAGAAAGGAAAGAGAAAGAAAAAGAAGAAAGAAAGAAAGAAAGAAAGAAAGAAAGAGAGAAAGAGAGAAAGAGAGAAAGAGAGAAAGAGAGAAAGAGATGAAGAAGAAAGAAAGAAAGAAAGAAAGAAAGAAAGAAAGAAAGAAAGAAAGAAGAAAGAAAGAAAAAAAGAAAGAAAGAAAGAAAAGAAAGAAAGAAAGAAAGAAAGAAAGAAAGAAAGAAAGAAGAAAGAAAGAAGGAAGGAAGGAAGAAAGAAGAAAGAGAGAAAGAGAGAAAGAAGAAAGAAATAAAGAAAGAAGAAAGAAAGAAAGAAAGAAAGAAAGAAAGAAAGAAAGAAAGAAAGAAAGAAAGAAAAAGAAAAAAGAATGCAAGCAAGCACATAAGTTTATCATAAGACCCAGCAATTGCGTTCCTGGGCATTTGTCACAGAGAAATGAAAACCTAACATTCACACAAAAAACTCGTATATAATCATTCATAGCAACTTTATTTATAATAGTCAAAAGCCGAAAACAATCAAAATATGCTCTAGTAGGTAAATAGCTAAATAAATTGTGGTCCATTCATATCGCAGAATACCACTCACCAATAAAATATGAACAAGGTATTGACACAACCAACCTGGATGGATTTCAAGGGCATTGAGCTGCCTTTTTATAGAGATGGAACGACTAGTGGTTGTCAAAGGTTAGGAATGGAGAGTAACAGAGGTGGTGGTGCAACTTAAAAGTTTTGGGTAATACGAAGGAGATCTTTGTGGTAATGGAATAATTTTATATCTGAAACTGCATACACACATTGTACCAGTGTCGAATTCCTGGTTTTGATACCGGGCTAGAATTATGTAAGATGGAACCAGTGGGTGATCTAGGTGAAAAAGACATGAGACCCATCTCTCTGGATTGTCCCTGAGAGTCCTATAATTATTTCTAACTAAAAACCTAGAAAGCAAATCTGAAGAGAACCACTCACACTGGTGGGCCTAGATTTTCAGCTTGCCATTTTGCTAACAACTCTGACTGTTATTCAAAGAGTCAAGTTTCCGGAGAATGATCTGCCTAGCTTTCAAAGCATCTTAGATTCTAATGGGCAAATTAACTACATGTCTCCGCCAGTACCTTGGGACTGCCTGGACAACTAAATTTCAGATAGAATTGAAGGATGAAAACTGCAGGAGAACTGAAGTTGATGTGCTTTAGTAACTTAACCTCCCATTAGATGAGCTCTGATTTATTCTGAGCGATTGAATCAATGTATGTCGTGAATATATCTGATGTATAAAGGCATTTCTAGCAATTGATCTATACCACACTACGACTCTTCCAATGATCGGGGGGGAAAAGTAAGCTTTTTTGTTGTTATTTCTTGATTTTTCCTCTTTTTAAACTGTGAACCAAAGAGTTCCTATTGCTTTTACATGTTCAGTGAAAAACTAAAGCAGGGCTCAAACATTACACATGATCAAAGGTTTAATTATGTCATTAGGCACTTTTACCAACAAAGGCTTTACTTTGATTCAATAAATCAACATCCACTATGGTCCCTCCATGGGGATGCTATAAAATAAAGCTTGATTTTATAATTTGTCTTTCTGCTATCTACATTTTATTCCAAATGCAGTCATTAGCACTGATTTGATATTGCACATGACAACACAATACTTACTATGTTTCTGACAAGGAGAACTTTTTAGACAGAAACTTAAGATAAAGGGAATTCTCCTTTGTTAGAGAAAGATTGTGACAAAGTAGAATGAGGATACTTATTTAAAAATAAACGTGGCTTCAAGTCTCCCCTGGAGATCAAATGAAAATATGCTTCTTTTTCTCTCAGGCCTTAATTTTGTCACTGTTTTTATGGACTAAGCAGTAGCCAAGCTTTAAGGGATACCCTTCTCTAACCTGAAGAACTCTTGGACTGGCCAAGGAAATCTTGTGTTTTTGCAGTCAGAACAGAAGGCAATTGGTTATCACATGCAAAGCTGTAGAACCAGAAGAGATTTCCTCCCAGGTCCTGCCCACTCCTCCTGTGAGCCATGAAAACAACCTCTTCCTACCTAATAGCATCCTGTGGGCTCCTGTTTTCTGCTGAGACAGCGTCTTGGCAATTGGGATGATGTTCCATTAAACTCCAAGACACGTACTTCTGTATTTTACCAGTCTTGCTGACTATACTTCACGTAATGTCTTTTTGACTAAAATCAATTAGTGTCTTATCAAATTTTTAGTTAAGTAATTCTCACCTAAATTTATTTACTTTCTAAGAACTCAAATTCCCAGTTCTGGATAGTATATATAATTACAAAATTAAGTATAACATTAGGCTCCAAATCTCTTTCCTTTTTTGATTTTTTAATATCACCACTCCAATACAGCTTTATTTTTACATTGCCTCCTCTGGGGGTTTTGAAGCCTCTGAAAGCCACGAGAATGACTTGGAGTTTCTGACATTACTATTTCCTAACACAGGAAATTACAGTCTTCTGAAAAAAGCCAGGTAGGAACATGACAAGCTCTGATAACATCTATGAGTATTCAGGATGGCTTTTCTTTTTTTTCTAAGACTCACTCTGTTCCTCTGGAAGATACTAGTGAGGGACCATGCTATGCCTCCCTCATAGTTGGTTTTCATTAACATCAGTTCCTTTTCTTTTTCTAGCAATTTCTGTACATTGAAGCCAAAGATTTCTTCATCAAAGACTTGCATCAAAACTTAGAATGTGGGTGATCGGACAGAAAGACAATAGATGAATTCTGATGGCTACACAACACTCTTTTGGAAAGATTCCAATACCTGGTATCTCTGAGTTGGTGGGACTTATATGAGAGATCAAGTTGAAAGAGTGGTCACCTCAGAGAGTTTTGACACTTAAACAGAGTGTCATTTTTAGCTATCTAGATTGTCTTCCCTGCCCTGAAATAATAATTTGATTTAAGTTAGAGCAACCAGGTTAGCCAAGGGAATATCAAAGGGAGCCGAGCTGGAGATTAAACATGTTAGTGAATCTGTCTCAAAAAAGGACATTGTGAAAGAAGGAGTTAAAACCACAGATTGTCTTGCTTCTTAATATGTTATGTATGATATACACGTGTTTATTTTCATTGAATGAGTTTATACTAGAAATAAGTCAATACTATTTGGATGGTTCAAATATAATTCATTGCTTAGAGATACAATAGTATATTTAGCCACCCCTCCTTAAAATTATGTTTTATTTTGAAACATTTTAAGACCCACAAGGACTTAAAAAATTAGTAGAGTTTATGTGTACCTTTTTCACAATGTTGAAACCAGAAAATCGATGGTGGTACAATCAGTCCTCATTATTCATGGGTTCTGTATTTGTGAATTTGTCTACTTGCTAAAATTTATTTGTAAATTTCAAACCCAAAATCAATATTCAGAGACTGTTCACAGTCATTTGGGCATGTGCTTACAGAGAGCAGTAAAAAAATTGGGTCATCCAGTATAAATGTTCACAGCTGAGGTCAAATATAGTGATACTTTGCCTTTTCAGCTCCTATAGAGTAAATAAGAGTCCTTTATTCAGTCTACTTAACACCGCACTTTCTTGCATTTTTCAGCTTCTTGTTGGCTACTACACTGAGATGGACTCCAAGCATACTGCCGAAGTGCTGGCTAGTGCTTCTAAGCACAAGAAGGCTGTGATTTACACAGGAGAAAATACATATGCTAAGTAAGCTTTGTTACAGCATGAGTTATAGGGCTTTTGGACAAGAGTTCAATGTTCATCAAAATTATTATTGAAATAAGGTGAAAAAAAAGAAATAAGGTGTCTTTATTTTTAACGATTTTACTTTGTTTATTGGGCATGAGTAGGGAAAAGCAGAGGGAGAGGAAGAGAGAAAATCCCAAGCAGACTCCAGCGCTAAGTGTAGAGCCCAACATGGGGTTCAGTCTCACAACCCTGAGATCATGACCTAAGCCAAAATCAGGAGTCTGATGCTTGACCAGCTGAGTCACCCATGCACCTCTAAACAAGGTGTCTTTAAACAGAAATATATATAAAATAAGGTACTGTATTGATTGGTTGATTGATTGGTTGATGAAAATGCAACCAGAAGCCCACAGGAACATAGACTTATGTATCCTATAGGAATAATGATTTACTACTCATTAATAGTGTTCATGGTGACTTTATCAATAATAATTACCATGAATAAAAATAATCATCTGTTCAATGCTGGTGAGTATGTAGCGTAACTAGATCTCTTACAGAATGCTGGTTGGAATGTCACAATTTTGAAAAAGTTTAGCAACCTTTCTTACAAAGTGAAACATACACTTACCATACAACCCAATAATAGTAATTTGGGGTTGGGTATTTATCACAGAAAAATGAAAACTTAAGTTTATACATGTACCTTTGAATCTGTAGGCTTATGTCTTTTGCCAAATTTGGGAGGTTATCAGACATTTTCTTGAACACAATATTCGTTCTTCTCTCCTTATGACACTCTGAGGAGATGAATATTAAATCTCTTGTTCTTTTATCGCAGGTCCCTGAGGCTGATTTTATTTTATTTCAAGCGGTTTCCTCTCTGTGGCTCAGATTAGATAATTTTTATTGGTCTATCTTCAAGTTTACTGATTTTTTTCCTATCTCATTTTTGCTATGAAACCCATCCATTGAAGGTCTTTTTAAAATTTCACTTACTATCCTTTTCAGTTCTAAAATTTCAATTTAGTTCTTTATGTCTTCTATTTCATTGTTGAGATAGTCTATTTTTGAATTCGTTCCAAGAGTCTCATAATTGCCTATTGGACCATTTTTATGACAGCTGCTTAAAAATCCTTGTCTGAAATTTGCAGCAGCAAAGATATTTTATTTAAGATTTTCCTGTTATTGATGAGTAATTTGGGACTGTATCCTGAACATTTGAATATTATATTATTAAACTCTGGGTCCCATTTAAATCATCTATTTTGACAGATAGTCAACCTATTAGGTTCTAAATGTATATATGCCCTGGGTCACTCTCATAGGTTGTAGCTGAAATGTCAATTTAGTTTACAAAGCCTCTGCAGTGCTATTTTCTTCCACCTTACTTGTGTGCTGATGACAGGATTCAACACTGTAGCATTCTCAGTTTGGGATGGGGAGAGGGAGATATGTGATATGCCTCATTATCTCAGAGTGGGGCCCAAAGACCAGGTTTTATGCTCTCACACATCTGAGGGAAAAGGAGGGGTTACCTTGTTCTTGCAGAAGACATGGAATCAAAATTCTGCCATAGGCTACCCAGGGCAGGGATGCTTGCTCATTACTGTTGTGGTTGGGGTGGGGGATAGAAGTCACTGTTCTGCACACAAGGGAAGGGCACTGTCTCATTACCTTGTATGGGAAACATAGGATTTGGAGCTCTTCCCATAGCCTCCTGAGGAAGGGATGTTGCTTTGTTATTATAGGGGATATGAAAGACCTCTGCCCACAGGCTACAAAGGAGATGGACACACCTTCTTGACCTGCAGGAGGGCAGTCCTTCCCTCTTATGCAAGTTGGTCCATAGGCCCTACAGAGCAGAGACAGACTCAACACTGTGGAAGAGAGGGATAAAGGACAGGGTACACCTCCTGCTACACTACCTCTTGGGATAGGGGATGGCTGTAGATGGTTTTCATAGTATTCACTCAAGACAGGCAGATATTATTAAAGATTTCTGCTTTGGGGAATTGCTGTCTTCCCACATTTGCACCCAAGAAGGTAGGTTTTTAGGAGGGTTGTTTTTGTCTGCACTCTTGGACATTTTTGGGCTGTGAGCTCCTTGGTGCCTCACCCAGGATACATAAGACACAAAGAAAGAAGGAAGGGAAACAGGGAGCAATGGAGGGAAAAGGAAAAGAAAGGAAGAAGGGAAGGAAAGGAAGAAAAGAAACCCAGGACTGCACTGCTAGGTTATTAACTTTGAGTCCCAAGGTCCTTAGTAAGTCTGCCTCTCCTCCCTCTGAGTCTTCTGCTAGGTGATTTACATGTTTTGTAATTAGCAGAATAAGTAAAATGGAATGCATCTTGCCCAGAACCAAAAATATAGTCCCTTTGATGGTTATATAGGATTTCTGATTTTTGCTGTTATGAACAGTTCTGTGGTTTGTATTCTTGCTCATGCCATTTTGTCTTTTAATTCCTTAAATTCCCTTAAGTTGAAATCTTGGGCCAGGAAATATTAGTGTGAAGGTTCTTGAGATGCCGTATGTACAGTATATCACTGCACCTTGCAACTCTTGTTAAGTGTTCTCTTTCTTTTTAATATTGATCAAACTGATACATGAAACACTATTTAGTCTCCACTATTCATTAAAAACTGCAAACCATTATCATTTTTGTATTTCTTCTTTTGTGAATTACATACCGTTTATTAACTTTACTATTGAGGTGTTCATATTTTGCTTACTGATTTGTAAAAGCTTTGTATACATGGCTGCTAATATTTTGTCAGCTGTCCAAACTATAAATTGGATTCCCAGTCTGATCTTTTAGTTTGTTTTATGTGGTTTTGCCCTGTGCAAGGTTTTGCCTTTTATGTAGACAAATCTATCAATTTTTACAAATATTTTCCTATTGGGTAGTAGTAGGCTATCCCCTGAGCCTGAACAAACTTCTTCCCCATTTCCCACCCTTTTTGCATTTGAGATATCAGGAGGGAAAAAGAGAAATGAATCTACCTCTCTTTAAACCACCAGAAGAATGGTGTAAGAAATGAGGAAGACTTTTGACACTACTTTTTTGTCTCATCAGAGATAAAATAAGAGCCTTCCAAAGACACATTCAAATCTCTTTCCACTTTACTCTCACTGACCACAGCCCAAATGCCTACATCACCAAATCAGAGCCATCTGCGCTGATTTTCCCACAGGCAGATTCCCTTTCCCTTGAGAATGTCACAGCATCTTTCAGCAATCCCCTTCCCTAGTCACACTCTTTGTGCTCTACTAGTGAATCAGGGATGACAGTGATTGAACTAGCATATGGCAGCATCAAATACCAATTGTTCTGATTTTGACAGTTTCAAGAGTTGTCACTAACTTTTTCTCAGGCTGAGACTTAGTGGTTTTACTCCAGTGTCTTTATTGTGGCATTAAGAACCAGTTTCAGTCCTCTGTGAGATATAGAGCACTCATAAATATTTAAATATTCCAAAGTATTGTCCCGATTTCTAGTTCAACCCATGCCCCCACTGAGCTGACCTAAGCATTCTGCTCTATTGATTTGTATGTGAGGGAGCGTTTGAGAGAAAAATGATGAATTATTTTTTATGTTTTCTTTTCAGTTGTTGCAATGCTAAAATTGCAAGGACATGATTTTATTTCCTATGATATCTGTAAATGGTCTATAAAACACTGAATGTTGAGCTTAATATATGTAACAAAGCAAAGGTGAAGATACAATTCAAAAAGAGGGCAGAAAGTTCAGAGACCTTAGCTGAACTACCGAGAGTAGGATTTCGAATTTGGAAGTAGACGACCAAAGTTCATTTGCTGGCTTCCATTCCTTGATCGTTAATTACAGTTATTTAATTAATAATTCAGTGTCCTGAACTATTTTGATAAGTCCTCATTAAGAGGATCAAAGCTGATAATTAAAGGATGGGTCAGAGACCCTATCCACAGAGAGCAAAGGCCCAAATGAGAAACATGAAAGAAGTATCATTTCACATTCCCAACATGTGAGCAGGCTATGAATATTGATGGCACCAAATAGGAGAGAAAGGGACTAAAGTATGGGCTTGCAGAGCTCTGCTTTGTTCACAGTCCAAAATCAATACGACAAAGACTGCCCAACATGCTTCGGTAACTGTTCATCAATTATTTACAGGGCTCTTTTGTTCAAAGTTTCTGTTTACAAGATTACTTGAAGATGAAGTTGAAAGAATGGTGTTTGTGTGTATGGGTGGCATTGGTCATCTTAGGTTGCAGATTCAAATCAAGGTACCTGTGTACTACATCCTTCTGTCCAGTGCTGCTTCAACTCCTACCAGATTGGCATTACAGGTCCAAGACATTTACCTGTCCATGAAGAAAGCACAAGCATTTTCAATTTCCTACCTAACTGATGGCCAAGGTCAAGGGAAAGCAATGCTCCTCGAGTTGTTTTCCTTTGTCCATGTTATGCTTTCTCAAGGTTCCCACTGACTCAGAAAGAAGGAGAAAACACTTTTAGATCTATCCTTATATGGTCCTAATTTTCTGTCAATTGTGTCTGCTTAAACTTTATGCCACATTTTGAGGTGAGGGCCTGCTGTTTGATTCTCTTTGTACGAAGTCATGCTTGGACTACAAGTTACTCATAAAGGAGGAACAACTTCATCAAGAGTTTATTATTTGCTAATCAACATGCTGAGCATTTTGGGGGACAAAATTCTTTTTAAAATCTCCTGTGAGATGTATTTATTATTATTATAACCATTGTTTAGATAAAGAAATTGAGGCATACATAGTAGAAAGCTGTGACACTAAGTAGCAGAGCTGATAATCAAACTTTGCTCCTGAACCCTTTGCCACTATCTTATACTGTTGCAATGAACCTGAACCCCTAAGAAACATCTTGTTCTTCCCTTGTGTGGGTCAAGAATTAGCAAATTTTATTGGAAAGGTCCAAAGAGCAAACTCTTTTGGCTTTGTGGATAATGTGGGCTCTGTCGCAACCAATCGACTCGCCGTTGTAGGGCAGAAGCAGCCAGAGATGATATATATAAACAAATGCCCAGGCTCTGTTCCAGTAAATTTTTATTTATAAACACAACCAGGCTGATTTCACCTACAGGCTACAGTTTGCCAACCACTACTGTAGAAGCGGACAAAGCTTTGGGCACAACTCTTAAAAACGCTTTGCCTACTTCAGAGACACCCTAAATGGTAAACTTAGTTAGCGCTGGATTCATCGTTGGTCATTAAATCCTAGATAGCCCATGACAAAGAATTATGTGCAGAAATTTCTTCTAGTCCTGGAAATTTTATCTGTGAATTAGGCACTTTGGTGAGGTTGTTTCCATTGATGCTTTCAGGAGTCAATACCCAACCTGTGCACCAATAAATTTTTTCCAAAAATTCCATAGTATGGGCAAAAATTCAAGGGAGGAAGCAGGCCAAATAGTCAAAGGGTTGAACTAGGTAGGGAGTACACACCAGTCAAAGGGGCCACTGTCTCCTTTCCATCCAACAGTCTTGACTTGGAAGAATGGGAGCTCAGTGTTACTGCAACATCTGCAGAAAAAAATCTTGGGAAGCCATGTAACATGCTGGGGCTGCATCTGCCTGCATGCAACCTCTGACTAAAGGTTACATGAGGATGGCTGGTGTTGGGGCGCCTGCGTGGCTCAGTGGTTGAGTGTCTGCCTTCGGCTCAGGGCATGATCCCAGGATCCTGGGATCAAGTCCCACATTGGGCTCCCCGCAGGGAGCCTGCTTCACCCTCTGCCTATGTCTTGGCCTCTCTGTCTCTGGAATAAATAAATTAAATAAGAAGAAGGAGGAGGGGGAGGGGGAGGAGAGGAAGAAGAAGGCGGCTGCTGTTCTGCCAGTGTACACAGTGGGATGTAGAATCTTGGAGTTGCCTATAGCCTAGTTCAACCGCAGAGTACTAGTTAGTGGTTTTCAATTTTTGTTCTGTATCACCTCAGTCCCATACGCTCCCTTAAATAAAAGAGATTACTCTTTTAAACTCAAGTAGAAATTCAATAGAGAATATTTTACTTTATTTTAATCTTTTTAATTGAGGTATAATTGACATACAATATCCTATTTGTTTCAGGTGGGCACCAAAATAATTCAATATTTTTAGACATTGCAAAATGATCCTTACAAGAAGCCTAATTACCATTTCTTATCATACAGTTATTATAATCTTACTGACATTACTTCCCATAACTTACTTTATAACTGGAAGCTTGTACTACTTAATCTCCTTTACCTATTTTGCCAACCCCTCAATCTCTCCACCCCTCTGATAATGAACAGCTTACTTCCTATATCTGTTGAGTCTGTTTTATTTGTTCATTTGTTTTGTGTTTTAGATTCCACATATAAATGAAATCATATGATATTGTCTGACTTATTTCACTTAGGCTAATACCATCTAGGTTAATCCATGTTGTCACAAATGGCAAGATTTCATATTTTCTAATGGCTGAGTAATGTTCCACTGTATATTACATACCACATCTTCTTTATCCATTCTTCTATCAGTGGACAGTTAGGTTGCTCCCATATCTTGGCTTTTGTCAATAATGCTGCAATGAACAATGAGGTGCATATATCTCTTCAGATTGTTTTCATTTTCTTTGAATGAATAACCAGAAGTGGAATTACTGGAATACACGGTAGTTCTGTTTTTAATTTTTTGAGAAACTGCCATCATGTTTTCCAGAGTGGCTGCACCACTTCACATTCCCACCAACAGTGCACAAGGGTCCCCTTTTTTTCCACATCTTCACCACCACTTGCTACTTTTTGTCTTTTTGATAATAGCCATTCTGACAGATCTGAGGTGATATCTCCTTATGGTTTTCATTTGCATTTCCCTGATGATTATTCAGGTTGAACTTCTCTTGTGCCTGTTGGCTCTCTGCATGTCATCTTTGGGAAAATGTATATTCAGGTCCTCTACTCATTTTTTAATTGGATTATTTGCATTTCTGCTATTAAGTTGTCTGAATTCCTTATCTCGTATGGATATTAACTCTTTAACAGATGTGTGGATTGCAAATTTTTTCTCTCATCCTTCATTTGGTGATGGCTGCTTTTGCTCTGCAAAAGCTTTTTAGTTTGATGATTTTTATATATTTTAGTTTTTGTTACCCTTGCCTGAAGAGACTGGTCCAAAAAAATATTCGTAAAACTGATGTCAAATAACTTACTGCTTATGTTTTCTTCTAGGACTTTCATGGTTTCAGGTCTTATATTAAAGTCTTTAATTCACTTTGAATTTATTTTTGTATATGGTATACAATAGTAGTCTACTTTCATTCTTTTGCATGTAGCTATCCTATTTTCCCAGCACCATCTATTGAAGAGAATGTCTTTTTCCTGTTGTATATTTTGCCTCCTTGTCATTATTGATCATGTATGTATGAAGTCTTTTGATGGGAAGAGGGAGACTATTCTACTCCATTGATCTAGGTGTCTGTTTTTATGTCAATACCATACTGTTTTGATTTCTATAGCTTGTAGTACAGTTTGAAATCAGGGAGCATGGGGCAGCCCGGGTGGCTCAGTGGTTTAGTGCCACCTTCAGCCCAGTGTGTGATCCTGGAGACCTGGGATCAAGTCCCATGTCAGGCTCCCTGCATGGAGCCTGCTTCTCCCTCTGCCTGTGTCTCTGTCCCTCTCTCTATTGCTCTGGGTCTCTCATGAATAAATAAATAAAAATCTTAAAAAAAAACAAACACACACACTTTTTTAAGAAATCAGGGAGCATGAAACCTACAGCTTACTTCTTTCTCAAAATCATTTTGCTGTGCTACTAGGGTTCTTAGTGGTTCCATACAAATTTTAGGATTCTTTGTTCTAATTCCATGAAAAATGTCATTGGTACTTTGGCAGGGGCTGCATTGGGTAGTAAGGACATTTAATAACACTAATTCTTCCAATCCATGAGCACAGATTATCATTCCATTTATTTCTGTCATCTTCAATTTATTTTAACTCCGTCAGAGTTCTCAGAGTAGTTTCTGAACCTCCTTGGTTAAATTTATTTCACTTCTTTGGTTAAATTTATTCCTAGGTATTTTATTCTTTGTGATCCAATTGTAAATGGTATTGTTTTTATAAACTTCATGTTTCATTATTAGCATATAAAAACACAATCCATTTCTGTATTTTGTATATTATGACTTTACTAAATTCATTTCCTCTAATAGTTTTTAGGTGAAGTCTTTAAGGTTTTCTTTCTTCTTTTTTTTTTAAATGTATTTATTCATGAGAGACACAGGGGGAGAGAGGTAGAGATATAGGCAGAAGGAGAAGCAAGCTCCCCGTGGGGAGTCTGATGCAGGACTCAATTCCAGGATCCCAGGATCATGACCTGAGCCAAAAGCAGACACTCAACCACTGAGCCACCCAGGTGTCCCAAGGGTTTTCTGTATATAGTTTCATGTCATCTGCAAATAGTGAGTTTTACTATCTTTCTGATTTGATTGCCTTTTTTTCTTATCTAATTTCTTCTTTAAAAAAGGATTTTATTTATTTATTCATGAGAGACAGAGAGAGAGAGAGAGGCAGAGATATAGGCAGTGAGAGAAGCAGGCTCCATGCAGGGAGGCCAATGTGGGACTTGATTCTGGGACTCCAGGATCACGCCCTGGGGCAAAGGCAGACGCTGTACTGCTGAGCTACCCAGGCATCCCTCTTATCTAATTTCTATGGCCAAAACTTCTAATACTATGTTGAGTAAAAACAGCAAGAGTGAGCATCCTTATTCCTGATCCTAGAGGGAAAGCTTCAGCTTTTCACCATTGAGTATGATGTTAGCTATCAATTTGTCATATATGGCCTTTATTATTGAGCTAAGGGCTTTCCTTACCTGCTTTGTTGAATTTCATTCAATGCGTTTTGATTCTGAGATGATCATTTGATTTGTATCCTTTGTTTTATTAACATGGTGTATCATGTTAACTGATTTGCAGATATTGAAGCATCTTTGCATCCCTGAAATAAATCCCACTTGATGGTGATGTATGATCCTTTCAACGTATTTTGAATTGAGTTTGCTAATATTTTGTTGAGGATTTTTCCATCCATGTTCATCAGGGATATTGACCTATAGCTTTCTTTTTTTGTAATGTTATTGTGTGATTTCGGTATAACATTGGCCTCATAAAATGAGTTTGGAAACAATCTTTCCTCTCAGATTTTTTGAATAATTTAAGGACAAATATTAAGTCTTCTTAAATTCAACTGTGAAGATGTCTGGTACTGGATTTTTCATTTGGGGGAGTTTTTAAATTACTGATCAGATTTCATTACTTCTACTCAGTCTGTTCAGATTTTTTATTTCTTCATGATTCAGTCTTGAAAGGTTGTGTGTTTCAAGGAATTTATTTCTTCTAGGTCTTCCAATTTATTGGCAAATAATTGTAGTAATCTCTTAACATCCTTTGGATCTGTGGTGTTAGTTGTAACTTCTCTTTAATTTTGGATTTATTTTGGCCCTCAATCTTTTTTTTCTTGATTAGTCTGGCTATTGGTTTACTGATTCTGTTTATCTTTTCAAAAGAACATGTTTGATCTGATTCTTTTTTTCTTTTTTTTTTATCTCTCTTATTTTCATTTTGATAACTATTATTTCCTTATACTAACTTTGGTCTTTGTTTACTCTTTTTCTAGTTGTTTTAGGTATACAGTTTGTTTTTTTGAGATATTCCTTGTTTCTTGAGGTACTCCCATATGACTAAAATTTCCCTTTTAGAATTGCTTTTGCTGTATCCTTTGGAGTTGGGAAAGCTGTATTTCCATTTTCATTGGTGTTAAGGTATTTTTTAAAAATTTCGTCTGATTTCTTCATTGACCCATTGGTTGTTCAGTAATATGTTGCTTAGTGTCCGTGTGTTTGTAGGGTTTTCCCCCATTTTTTTTCTTGTAATTGATTTCTAGTTTCATATGATGGTGATCAGAAAAGATTATCTTAATCTTAAATTCATTGAGAGTTGTTTTTTGGTGTAACATGTGATCTGTCCTGGAGAATGTCCCATGTACACTTGAGTAGAATGTGTCTTCTGCTGTCTGGGGATGGAATGTTCTGTATTTATCTATTAAGTCTATCTGATCCAATGCATCATTGAAGGCCAATATTTCCTTCTTAATTCTGTCTAGATGATCTATCCATTGATGTAAGTGGGGTATTCAAGTCTCCTACTATTACTGTATTACTGTTTCTCCCTTTCTGTCGGTTAACATTTGCTTTTTATGTTTAGGTATTCCTATCATGGATGCATCAACTATACAAATGTTATCTCTCTTCTTGGATTGCCTCCTTTATCATTATGTAATGCCCTTCTTTGTCTTTTGTTAGTTTTTTCCTAAAGTCTCTTTTGTCTGATAGAAATACTGCTATATTGGCTTTCTTTCCATTTGCCTTTGCATGGAATCCCTTTTCCCATCTCTTCGAGACTGTGGATGTTTTTAGATCTGAAGGGAGTAGGAAGCATATATATATGCATATATACTATATATATTATAGTATTATATAATATTTAAATATTTCTAGTTGTTATATATTTATATTAGTTGTTATATTTATATTATATATATTTTTTATTAAATATTATATATACAACATTTTTATACATTTTGCCACTTCATACCTTCTAATTGGAGCATTTAGTCTATTTACATTTAAAGTAGTTATTAAAAGGTATATTCTTATTGCCATGTTGTTCATTGTTTTCTGATCGTTTTTGTAGTTCTTCTTTTCTTCATTCAGTCTCTTCTGTTGGGGTTTGATTTTTTTAAGATTTTATTATTTATTCATGAAAGACACACAGAAAGAGGCAGATACACAGGCAGAGGGAGAAGCAGCCTCCCTGCAGGGAGTCTGATGCAGGACTCAATCCCAGGAGCCCAGGATCACGACCTGAGTCAAAGGCAGACGCTCAACCACTGAGCCACCTAGATGCCCGTGTTAAGATCTTAATTTTTGCCATTTTATTATAACATGTATTGGTTTGGATCTCTTTGGATTCTCCTTGTGATTGTGTTTTCTGGACCCACATGTCTGTTTCCTTCCCCAGGTTAGCCCCTTTATCTCTTTCTACTTCTGCTGGGATCCATATGATGCAAATGTAAATATGCCCGATGTTGTCCTAGATAGTCTCTTAAACAATTCTCACTTTTTTATTATTTTTTCTTTTTTGGCTTCTGGCTGGGTTATTTCCACTATTCTCTCTACCAGATTACCAACCTGTTCCATGCCATCTAATCTGTGGTTGATTCCCTCTGGGGTGTTTTTCAGTTCAGTTATATTGTGACTTCTGTTTGGTACTTTCTTATATTTTCTAGCTCTTTGTTGAAGTTTTTACTTTATTATTCCAATCTTCTCTGGAGTAGTATGTTGTATGAGCATCTTTATGGCAATCAGTTTGAACTCCTTATCAGGTAAATTACTTATTAGTTTCATTAGGTATTTGGTGGTGGTGGGGTAGTATCTTGTTCTTTTGTTCATAACATATCCTTTGGTCTCATTATTTTTTCTTTTTTTCTTTTTCTTTCTTTTTTTTTTTTTTTTTTTTTTTTTACTTTCTTTGTTGGGACACCTACCTCTCTCAATCTTGAGTCACTTTGCATTGAAGCATCCTCTTTGTAGATTACATGTGCCTGGTGGCTTTGGCTGGCCAGCTGGAGCTGAAACAGGTGCAGCCTTGAGGGTTCTGAGGTGTACTGCACTAGGGTCACCCTAGCAAAATAGCTAGATCTGGAGTAGAAATTGACCACAAGGTCACAGGATGCTGTGAACCAGATCAGCTTTTGGTAGGACAGTTGGAACTGGAGTATTCATGGACTGAGTTTCTCAGAGCATATCTCCTACAAGGCTGCCCTGCAGGGATAGCTAGAACTGAAGTGAAAGTGTGCACTCTTTACTTGCCAACCTGGAAGGATGGCTGGAGTGGTGCGGGCCTAACAGGGTCCTGAGGTGCAATGTGCTAGGGCTGTCCTGGCAGGATGACTGGGTTGGGCATAGTCCAAGGGAGACCTGAGGTCACCTTGGTGGAATGGCTGGAGCTGATATAGGTTTAGGGCATGGCGCTTGCTGAGGTGGCCCTAGCAGGCTGGCTAGAGTGCCTGGACTCTGTTCCCACCTGCACTATTAAGGTAGAGGGTTAGATAAACAGTGGTACCTGGTAGCACCTCAGACCCCAGAGAGAGTTCAAAGAGTTCCCACACTCTTTGGCAGATGCTCTACAGTTAGTAGATGGCTTTCCTTCACTTACACTGTAGTTGCTTTTTAAATGGCTATCTCTTTGCTGTGCCGTAGAGCAGGCAAGTATTTATATAGGCCCCTCAGTGATATCCCTTCCTAGTTCAGATCATCACATCAGGGCTGGAGTTCGCATTGTTACCCTGTCTCCCTTTGTCCTTGTCCTTTTCTATCATCAGTTGTGACCAAACCATTCAATCAGCACTCCGTTCTTCTTCAGAAGGAATGACTCTATACTGATTTGTAGGTTCAGTGTGTCTCTGAGAAGAGGTGAGTTCTGGGACTTCTTAGGCTGAAGGGACTATATCCTTTGCCCAATTTTAAAAAGTCAGCAGTCAGATTTTTCATCAGTATATTGGCACATTATAAGATTGTGGCAGAAAGTGCAAGTGCTGGACCCTGATAAAGTAGGTCAGATGCTAGCCAGATTCTAAGGCTAGCCTATCTCCCTGCCACCCGAAGACACAGGATTAGTATATGTTATCTGAAGAGCTCTCAAGGAAAAGTAATTCTACAGTTTATCTTTTCTTTTTTCATGATTCCTCATCATACAATTTCTAGTAGTAACTAACTGTGTAAGTTTGGGCAAGTTTAATTTTACTGTGTCCTAAATCCTATCGATCCTATAAAATGGGAATATTCATAAAAACCTGACAGGTTGAAAAGAAAAATGGATTTTTGTGTATAAGGGTAGATTATTTGGGGGTCTTGAGAAGGTTCATTACCTGTTTGCTGAATTTAGCATATGAATAGAGTTCCATATGTTTAAATCAACAAATCTGGATGTGAGATAAAGCTAAAAGATCTAGGAGGTTGCTGGGTTTCTTTGGAGAGGCCCAGGCTAAGTCCACAACCCTTGCTAGGCAGTATCAGGTTTCAAGATATAAGAATTGACAGTCTCTTGGTGTTGATCACAAGTGCCACAATTAGAGGGCTTAATGCTGACATGACTAATGTCCTCACAACTCTCTTGGTATCTTTGCTTTAAATTCTGGAATGCAGGGATCCCTGGGTGGCGCAGCGGTTTGGCGCCTGCCTTTGGCCCAGGGCGCGATCCTGGAGACCCGGGATCGAATCCCACGTCGGGCTCCCGGTGCATGGAGCCTGCTTCTCCCTCTGCCTGTGTCTCTGCCTCTCTCTCTCTCTCTGTGACTATCATAAATAAATAAATAAAATTAAAAAAAAAGAAGGATCATAGTTGCAAACATGAGAATAAGTTAATTAAAAAAAAAAAATTCTGGAATGCATAGAAAGCTATCTTATCTACTTCCCTACAGGAAAGGTATAGGAATGATAACATTAAAATGCTTCTGCAAGCAAGCTCCATTTTAGGACTAACTTTTGAAGTTGATAAAAAGTATACTTTGAAGCAATAATGGATGAAATGGCAGTTGTGATACCCACTATTTTCCCTAATGGACCACTTATTCCCCCAAAAGTAGTTTATACCCTAGAAATGTACTTCAAGGTGAAGCAGTGTCATTTTAACTTGAGCTTATTTGGTGTACTAGATCAGATGTGTAGGCAAAAGACTGAGACACTCTTTCATGTACCATAAAATTGATTTTTTTAACTCTCTGACAATAGAGAGTCCTATAGTAAAGGTGGCATCATGCATGGCCCTAAATTAAATCCCCCTAGATTTTAAATTATCTTTAATGCTATATATTTAGGTCTTAAGTTTGCCATATAGTTCACATGCCCAAAATTAAATGTAATTTTTAAGTTATTTTACACATTTGCATTTAAAATTTCCAAGCCTGGGGTATTAACATGAAGTTTAAAAGCAATAAAATAATCACAAAAACTTATGTACCATCAGCAGAATGAATTTTTTACTTACTAATAGGACAGTAATAATTCTGGTAAGCATCCCATCAAATTCAAACAAAGCCAACAAATGGGTGTCACCTATTTCCATTCCTTTTGCAAAACTAAAATCAAGTAGATGTGATTGTTACTGCTATAAAGGTCATAGTAATATTTTCCCCCCTCCCAATAATTGTGAAAGGACAGGGATAATTAACAGTGCAGAAAAGATGTTTTTGGCATTTCTTAATATATAAAATCTATCCCATATTACAGTAGTATGTGTTTTAATGACATTATGCATTTAATATCTGGGTCAGTCACTTTTCATCTGTAATATATTTCTGCATGACAGCATCTGAGACTATATGGACACACATCTGCTGCAAAATCATTAAACCAAGAAAAAAAATGATTCAGATTTTACTTACATTTAAAGAAATGACTAACAAATGAGAAAAGAGCTAAGAATAAATCATTTACACCCTAAAAATACAACATTTCTAAGAGTTAACAAAATATTTTAATATAATTGACATAAACTGGGTCTCAGAAATTACCCTTGATCTAAACAGAGACTGTTTTATATTTTAAATGATTTACCTTTATAACTACACCTAAGCCATAAAAATCCCAACAGGTTTTATTTCTTTTGTGAATATGTCATGATCAAGCTTTGGTTTATAAAATATTGGAGTTGAGATAGACTTCCTTAGCACTCCATAAAAAGGTGCAAAGAAGTTAAAATGTTATTTTATTTCTGCTAACCTGACGATAGAACATTAATAGAACATTAAAATGCAAACATTTAAATCCTCTAAAGCAAAAAATACAAATACACACACAGTAACCCCAGTAAGTCTATTCATCAATATTTATAAAATAAATTTTCTTCACCAGTTAGAGTTCATTAATCTACATCTGCAAATAAGTTTTGCCAAAATGTTTTGGTGCTGAGACCCCCCCCCTTCAAACCACTTCAATGCAAGGTCTAAAGGAAAAGCTCAAAAGAGGAACAGAATAAGGACCTTGTGAACCTGTCCACATTCCTTTGTGAAGGCAGAAAGACATGGAAGACCGGAGTGGAGATCCATTTTGAAGTCTCTGCTTTGTTCCTCCAGGGTTTCTTGGAGGTATGGTCCTTGGGATCCAGATCAGATGTGAACTGTTGGCAGCCCGTGGCTATAATTCAATGTAATAAAATCATGAAGCGGAGAGGGCTGAGACAGTTAAGTAAATGACACTCCTTAACTCACACATAGGCAAATGTGATGTTGCTGAAATCCAAGACGATTTCCCACAAACCAGCCAGGACAGTAATCCAAAATAAGAGACCTCTGCATCCTGGCGCTCCTCCAGGATCAAGCACAACTCTTTTTGCTACCGTGTTACCTAAAACAAATTAAATAAGTGACCGGTCAGTATCTCATCACCACCAAAGACATTTCTTTCTGCTACTGGATTCAGAAGTCCCTGCCTGTGTCATTTGTGCAACATTTAGCAGTTTGTAACCAACCTCACCTAATCACTGTTCAAATCAAATCCTTCTTCACAGTTCTTGCTTCCAGGTTGCAAAGAAAACATGCACAAAGGCTTCCACAACATGGTATTATGTACCTCAACTTGGTATTTTGTAGAGTTATAAAGAGCCCATCGGATTAGGTATATTTGTTGCCCATAGTTAATGCATGCATGCTGAGCATGCTTTCTGGAAGGCATTAAATTTTTTTCAAAAGAATGCTAATTTAGATGAGTGTATGTCAAGAGAGAAAATGTAGAAAATGTTAGCTTTGTTACTTTTTAATGCAGTTGACTTTTATTTTATTTTAGGGTGTCTGGTGGCTTGGTTGGTTGAGCGTCTGACTCTTGATTTCAGCTCAGGTTGTGATCCCAGGGTCAATAGATTGAGCCCCATGTCAGGCTCTTCACTCACCGAAATCTGCTTGAGATTCTCTTTCCTGCTCCCTATGCCCCTACCCCAACTCACTTGCATGCAAATGCATGCTCTCTCTCTCTCTCAAATAAATAAATCTTTTTGAAAATTTCAAAAATCAAAAATAGGTTCTTTTAGAAAACTGCCATAATTACTAAAAACAGATATTAAGAAGTTTACTGTTGTTTTCTCTATTTTATATACTTAAAATAAAGTAGCAGTTTCTTTAGTTTTATTTGGTCATGTAGGGTGTAAGGTATTTTATAGGTTAGATAATCTGTATACACTCTAGAGGGGGAAAAAAATCCAAAGCTTAAGACTTTAACATATCTACAACATAAAAATACTTGATGACATAGTCATCACTGCTGGCCTTAAGACCCAATCAAGTATTTATTCAAACCTCAGATTTGCTATTAATTGACATATAGACTTTTTTTTAAAGATCTTTTTTTTATTTATTCATTCATGAAAGACACAGATTGAGAGAGACAGACAGACAGACAGACACAGAGACAGAAACACAGGCAGAGGGAGAAGCAGGCTCCATGCTGGGAGCCTGATGCAGGACTTGATCCCGGGACTCCAGGATCACGCCCTGAGCTGAAGGCAGGCACTAAACTGCTGAGCCACCCAGGGATCCCCGACATATAGCCTTTATTTTATATATTCTACAATATAGTTGGTTGCTCTTCTGTTTGTACTGGGAATGCTATAGCAAACACAACAAAAACCCTGTTCTCATGAGGTTTATAGAACAAGTAAACTAGCCCTATTCTAGGTCAAGGACCAGATATGTTCAGCTTTGCAGGCCATACAGTCACTGCCACACTACTTAACTCAACCTTTTTAACATAAGAGGGGCATAAATAATACAGCATGTAAACTAATGGGCATTGTTTCATTCCAATAAAACTCTGGTGTAGATACTGAAATTGGGGTTTCATGTAATTTTCATGTTATGAAACTTTTTTTTTCTTTTTGAATGTTTAAAATGGATAGCCCATTTTTAGCTCACAGATCACAAAATACAGGCCAAGGGTTGGATTTGGCTTGCAAGCCACAGCTTGGGGACTCCTATTGTAGAAGAAAGAGTTGGACCAACAGGAAAAGAAACATGCCAGAAGTGATAGGTGGTATGGAAAAAAATATATGAGGGCCAGAAGGATAGAACTCAACTGATTTCTAGAGGATCATCAGATGAGGAGATGCTTAAAGGATGCAAGGGAACCCTGACTACTTGGAAGAACAACTTTGGCCTTTTCCCACCTGAAACACAAAGATGAGACCAGGGATGCATTCCAGACTGTCAACCTAACAGGATTATTTTGGTAGAAGTGATAAAGGTGTTGTCAAAAGGACTTGTGAGAAACAGGACAAAGGACATGAGAGGATGAGGATTCAAACTCTTGATCTTAAATACCCAGATGATAGAGTTGGTAATTTTCTAAGCTGGGGAGGACTATCACTGCCTCAGCTTCTTCAGCCGCTAAGTATTAAATTAACACCTGCCCCCCTCAGTTGGGTAAGGAGTACGTGACATGTGATGGCATGGTCCAGGGCTTGCCATGTGGTTAACACTCAGGAGAGGGTGGCTCTTTTCCCACTCGCTCTTTCTGGGTCTATCATGCATCCACAGTGTTCAGAGCCAAGTACCAACCTGTAAAAAGGATGTCATTGTCAATAGCATTTTATTTAAGGCAGCTTACTTCGCATGCCCAGCTCATTTTGGACTTAATCTATATTAAAGTTGAATAATAAGATTCTTTAGGATTTGTTTTACTGCCAAGTTTTCATTTTGCTAATTGTATATGGAAGGGTCAATGTCACTTTGGAATTTGGTGGACACAGGTTGCTAACCTGCCAATACTAGCTCCACTCTCACATGACAGGGTACTCTGAGTATTTCAAGCTCTGGCTCTAGGGATTAGGAAAGACAAGACTTCTGGGTAAAGGATACATCTCAGGTGGACCTTAAAAGATAACTAGAATTTTTAAAAAGGGAACAGATGAAGAAGGCAGCAGTAGGATATGGAAATACATGGTCTACTGGGTGAATCACACTGATGGCTCATCTCCAGGTGCTTATACTCTGTTACCCTTGAGAATCGACTGGTGGTCTCTCACCAAGGAGAAACCTGGACAGGGAAATTACCCTGGAAACACAGAGAACAGTATAAATACAAGAACAGAGCAGATGCAGAACCTGGTTAAACAAGAATCAACATAAGAACAACTTTTTGAGAATGGTTTGCTAAGCCCCACCCCAGTCTTACTATACCAGAATATCCTAGGGGTAGTGCTCAAAACAGTGGGTACCAGTTCCCATGATAAGTTTCCTGTGGCCACTGTTACCATTACTAGTAATATTGGGGCAAAAGAGAATGAGGATGATCCATAGGGGTAGCCTAAGAAACAGAGGGAAAGTTACCAGTTAGGGGGTATTCTTACCAGTTAGGGGGTGATCTAAGGCAGATACCATAAGGACTGGGTCATCTTAGATCTTGAAGGTGAGGTGTGTTGCAAGAAAACCTGTTGTTTAACTCCTATCTCTATTTTCTAATATGAAATATTGGGAACATGTAGATATTAAATGGAAACTTTGAGGAACCACATGAAAAGAATCAAGTAGAATTCTTACAAAAAGTTATTTAAATAAAAATTCTCTAAAGCAGATTTTTTCAGCTTCAACATTATTTACATTTGGATCCAGACAATTCTTTGCTAAGAGGGGGCCCTCCTGTGCATTTTAAGATTTTTAGCAGCGTGTCTGGCCTCTACCCCAAGATGCTTGTATAACTCCCCACCGTCCCCACCCTGTGGCAACTAAAAATGTCCCCTTGATGGGAACATTACCCACTGAGAACTATTGCTCTAAAGACCTAGCTCTTCACCCTTAGATGTTGGAAAAATAACTTCTTGAAATTCAATATGATTTACTTCCACTTCTGAAAAAAAAAAAAAGCAGCCCCAGCCAATGGTTCACTTTGGTCCTAAACAACACTGTACAGTTGTGAGGAGCTTTAATATGAACTACTCAAATGTAAAGGAAAACTGAGCCAGGATGACAGAGAGTTCTAATTCTCCATGACAACTAGTAGCTGAATACTCTCTGGGGACACTAAAAACTGTAGAGGCAGACTAAACTTATGGCCACCTTTTCAAAACTGGAAAAGACAGGAGGACTGGCTAGGAAACGGTCTCCCCTCATTGTCATATCTTCATCTAAGTCTGTTAATATCTCGACTGCTCACTCTTTTCATATTTGCATTTAAATGGAAAATAAAATTCTGACATAGGTGGCTTACTGCAGGATTATCTTCTTTTTTTCAGCTTTTCCATGTTTTCATGTTGCTGGCAATGAACTGTTTAAGGAAAATGAAAATTCTTTTGTAATATAGTTAATAACCCATCTAGGGCTGCAATGGTTTTACCTCTGTAGGACCTCTGTTGCATTTGTGGTATAAGGTTGGTGTCTATTTTAAGAAAAAGACACAGCTTCTTAGGGTTCTAAGCTCTTCCCAGAAGCCAGTCACACCTCCACAAATGAATTTATTCTATGTTCATAAGATCTATAAAAGACATAAAATGTTTTATGCAGTTCAAGTCACAATGACTTGGATTAATAAAGGAAGCAGTTTTACTACTTCGAGATTATTCTCAAGTGGCCTATCACTAAAAAAAAAAAAAAAAAAAGGAAAAAGAAAAAGAAAAAAAAGCAGCTAAGTATCATTATGGCTTAGGGAACTGTATTGTGGTTCTACAACTTTTAGAAGTGCCAAATGAAATGTCACTACCGTTGAGGATTTAGCTAGAGCAAACTTATATTCCCAGCACACAGAGCCGAAATGCCCCTAAAGGTTTGCTTCCTGCAAATGCTCTTCGTTACTGCACATAAATAGAGAGGGAGCTGCTCCAGCAAGAGACTACTTAGACACATTCTTTTCCGGAACACAGTTGGCTTGTGTTCATGGTCTTGTTTTATATTTATATCTAACAATCAATACAAGTATAATCTTCCAAATGTTATTTCTTAGTCTACAAGAAATTGGATAAAAGGAAATTTTTATCATTGATGGATGTAGGACCCCAGTTCATTGGCAGCTCCAAGATTTTTATTCAGGAAGGAGATAGGGGGATAAAAGGCTGAAAGGGGCCAATAGGGAAAGGAGAGTAGAATTACTTTAAAGCAGAGTTTGCTTAGCAAGCACACTTGGGTTTACACAGATTGGAAGTTAATTTGGAGTAGCTTAGAAGCAGAGCTGATAGAAATGATGGTAGTGTTAACCTCCTTCCTCCATGAACAAAGGAGGAACTCCACAAGCTTCCAGTGCTCTGGGTATAAAAGCATACAGTAGGCACACCTTAGAGATTCTGGAGGTTTGGGTCCAGACCTCCCTGGTAAAGCAAGTAATGCCATAAAGCAAATATCACAATAAAATGAATATCACAATAAAGCATGCCAAATTAATTCTTCGTTTCCCAGTACATATAATAGTAATGTTTACACTGTACTGTAGTCTGTTAAATGTTCAATAGCATTTTGTCTAGAAAACAAAACAAAAAAACCAATGTATGTGTCCTTATTTAAAAATACTTTATCTTAAAAAATACCTTGTTTAAAAAAAAAAGCTAACCATCACCTGAGCTTCCAGCCCGTCATCATCTTTTTCCTGGTAGAGGGTCTTGCCTCGATGTTGACAGCTGCTGACTGATCAGGATGGCAGTTGCTGCAGGCTGGGGTGGCTGTGGCAATTTCTTTTAACAAGACCATCTAGCCTGCCAAACTGACTGACTCTTGCTTTCATGAACAATTTCTCTCTAGCATGCCACGCTGTTGATAGCATTTTACTCACAGAACTTCTTTCAAAGTGGGAGGCAATCCTCTCCAATCCTGCTGCTGCTTATCAACCAGGTTGATGGAATATTCTAAATCATTGGTTGTCATGTCAATGATCTTCATAGCATCTGCAACCTAGAGTAAATGCCATCTCAAGAAACCACTTTCTCTGCTCATGCATGAGAAGCACCTCCTCCTCTATTATGGTTTCGCATGTGAGTGTAGACATTCAGTGCCATATTCAGGTTCCGCTTCTAATTCTAGTTCTGTTATTTCCACCACATCTCCAGTTACTTCCTTCACTAAAGCCTTGAACCCCTCAGAGTTATCCTTAAGTATTGAAAACAACTTCTTCCAAACTCCTATTAGCTTTGACCTCTTCCCATTGTTCTTAATGGCATCTAGAATGCCCAGATCCATCACAGGGATCATTATCTCCATGACAGCTACTATAGCCTTACAAAATGCACTATTTAAATAATAAGAATTGAAAGTCAAAATGACATCCATTCTGCAGCCCATGGATCAAGGAATCATGTTAGCAGGCATAAAGACGTTAATCAACACTTGTCTCCATCAGAGCCCTTGGGTGACTAGGTGCATTGTCACTGGGTGGTGATATTTTGAAAGGACTCCCTTTACAAGCAGTAAGTCTCAACAGCAGGTCTTAAATATTCAGTAAACCAAGTTGTAATCAGATATATTGTCATCTAGGCTTTGTTTGTTGCATTTCTAGAGACAGAGTAGGTTTAGTCTAATTCTTAAGGACTCTAGGATTTCCGAATGAGCACTGTCTGCAGCCTAAGACCAACAGGTGCATGAGCCCCTACAAGAGTCAGCCTTTGAAGCTTTGATGCCAGGCACTGACTTCTCTCTACCTATGAAAGTCACGGAGGATGTCTTCTTCCAATAGAAGGCTGTTTTGTCTAAAATGAAAATCTGCTGTTTGGAGTAACCAACTTCTTTATCTTAGCTAGAACTTCTAGATAACCTGCTGCGGTTTCCATATCTGCACTTGCACTTTATGGACATAGCTTCTCTGTTAACCCCCATGAACCAACATCTGCTAGATTCAAACTTTTCTTTTGAGAAAAGAATTAGGGCCATGCGCAGGATCAGGTTCTAGTTTAAGGGAATGTTATGGCTGGACTGATCTTTTATCCAGATCACTAAAACTTTCTCCCTATGGGCTTTAATGCTGTCTCCCTTTCTTATCATTTGTGTGCTCACAGGAGTACTTTTTAAAATTTCCTTCATGGGCTCTTCCTTTGTATTCACAGCTTGGTTAATCGTTTGGTGCAAGAGGCCAGGATTTGGTCTACCTTGACTTTTGACAAGGCATCCTGACTAAGCTTAATCATTTCTAGCTTTTGACTTAAAGTGAGAAACGTGATTCTTCCTTTCCCTGGAACACTTAGAGGGCCAAGTAGGTTTATTAACTGGCCTAATTTCAATATTGTTGTTGTCTTGGGGAATAAGGAGGCCTAAGGAGAGGAAGAGAGGCAGGGGAACAGAACACATACATTTGCAGACTTTGCTCTCTTACAGGGCTGGCACACTAAAATTATAACAGTACCCCAAACATCACTGATAACCATTAACAAATAATTTAAAAGGTTTTAAATATTCCAAGAATTACCAAAATGTGACACAGAGACACTAAGTAAGCCAATGCAAATGATGCCAATAGACTTGATTGACTCAGGTTGCCACAAACCTTCAGGTTATTAAAAAAAAAAAATAGCCTGTACAAAGCACAATAAAATGAGATATTCTTCATCAGGTCATTAATCCTAGTCATCTTTATATTACTTACAAAAAGTTTACAACTAATGTGAAATAGTTTTGAGTTTGAAATTATGATTTCTAACTAGCTAAGGAATGAGCTGACTTACTCTACTACTGACAAATTTGAGGTCAGCTCAAATTTACATCTGCACTTTTTTATAAAATGTTCTCATTTGTTCTAAATGTAATGTTTTATTATATTATAATGACCTTGTTTATTACTTTCCATTTGAAAGTTACTGAGTCTATCAAAGTCACTGCAAACATGGTCCCTGACTTCACAGGCCTCTTCCCAGGGAGAAAGCTCTAGGATACGAAGCACCTCAGGACACCCTTCTGTGTAAAGCAGAAGCAGAGTAAATGCTCAGAGATACAGGAGACCTGAATCCACTCGGTGAAGGACTCCAAAGACAAAATGGCTCCAGAGGAAAGAAAGGAGGGAGGCCCATTCCATGAAGAACACCTTTCTTGGCAACCACTAAGGCACATGGGAAGAGGTACCAAGAGAAGGCTGAAACAGGGGGGAAAAAAAAAAGAATGAAGGGAGGTGACTTGCCTGGTTATTTATAAAGAGCCAGATAGGCAAAGCTAGTGGAGCAAGATGAACTTGGTTAGAAGATCTCCATTTCACAAAAGTGATTGTGGTCAGCGTGTGGAGAATGGCCTGAAGAGGGCCATGGTGAATGTGAGGCAGCCACTTAGTCCTCCAGGGGAGCCCCAGTGGGGATGGGACCCCTGGCATCAGGATGCTGACACATGGCTCAAGGAGGGAGTTGGGAAGGACAATCCCAAAACGCAGTAATAGACTGGACGTGGGGAGGTAAGGAAGAGAGATTTCTGGCTCAAGAACCGGAAGGACAGAGGTGTCCTTCTGAGCCCGGGAGACCTGGACAGAATCTCTGGGGGAGGCAACTCCTGACTTTGGACGACTCTGAATTTGGGACCCCAACTACTAAAACTCCTCACAGGAAGGGAGCATTCTCCTTCAGCGAATCCTCTGCGTGTGGCATCTGTCGACACGCTGGCCTGTCGACGCTGAGCCCTTTATTTGAAATTGGGCTCTCGAAGGAGCTGCGATGCATTCGGTGCCTGCCTAAAACCACAAGTGCATCCCCCCAGACCACGCTGCTCTGCAAAATCGGACATAACGGGTGCCACTTAGGATATGGGCTGTTCAAAGGGCCAGAGTAATAGCGTGGCACTGCCCGAGCAAGTTTACAGACAGAAAATAACGTCGTGGTGCCGGGATACAATGAAGAGGGAAACCCGCTTAGGTAATCATCTGTGGAGGCTGTAAGAGAGAATTGTGTTTGTCTATACTTGCCTTTGTAGTTTTGACTTTATTGCCACTGCTACAGGACCAACCTGAGTAATCTGGCAGCACCTTGCAATCCTCTCCTTCCAAGCAAGGATTCATGTGACACCACCATTTCTGAATCACGATGGAAGCTGTAAAACAAAGGCCAAATAATGTCTGTGATACCATTTCTTCCTCCAACTAGGGACAACATAAAGCTCATATACGGATCCATATATTGACTTCAAAGATTGTTAATGAGAACTATTTCACTGTAAGTGAATTTAAAGAATGCCTTCAGCCATACACTCTAGAAAACAGTAAGACGCCAAGCTTTGCAGCATGCCTGGGTACGACTTTGGCACTGCTACTTTTTTTTTTTTTTCCAATGACCTTCAACTAGTTATTTAACTCCTCTTGGCCTCAGTTTCTTTATCTGCAAAATGAGGATAAAAACAGAACCTCACCACAATTGTCAAGAGGATAAAACTAATCCAAATTAAAATCTTGGCTAACCAGGGGCCAATCACTAGGTTGTCAGAAAATGTTAGCTATTGGTGTGGTCATCATTTTGTAGGCTCCAATGGTGGATGCTGGCACTGCAAAGTTGTTATGTTTGATGCTCTTTGTTGCCAAGGGCACAGACTAAAAGTAGTAAACATTTCCATCACAGAGGTGTTCATCTCTCCAACCCATTCCAACCAAGTGGTGAGTAAACCCTTGAACTCACCAACTGGAAGCCAAATGAGGTGGCAGAGCGTGGCACTCCCTCACAGGCTCACATTTTAGACTCGTGATCTCACCTGTGAATTCCCTTTCCTCCTTACCCCATCATCTCTGCTGCCACCGGCCTATAAGATGAGGAAACAGAAAATTCTCTGGGTTTGGAGGCAGATGAAGAGAAGTTAAGGGAACTATCAACTTGGCTGGGTATTCCTACAAAGGACAAAAGGGACTGTGATTCATTGTTTATGGTGAGCCCAGCCAGTGGACTGGTACAGGTCAGAGATCTGAGGCTGCAGGTAGGGTATATGGATTAAGGGGGAAGGGTCATTGGGCCCTGTTTTTCTGGTGAAACAGCAGCACTTTGGTATAAAAAAAAAATATGCCAATGGATTTGACTCAAAATACCCTTGCCTGGGAAGTCTGAAACTCAATTTCAAGCAACTCTTGCGAATTCCTAATAGCTGTTTTCTTGAGGGTCAGGCACCCTGCTAAATGTATTTCCTGCATTTTATAGAGAAGAAAAAACTGAGGCCCTTTGACAGAGGCATTATTTCTAATTCTAGAGCCCCTTCATCTGCCATTAAATTAATCTCTCTCCCTCACACCAGAGATCTGTAGTAGAAACAACCAGAGGTAGAGAGGCAGTGACAAAAGTAGGAAACATAGCAAGTTCACATTACAAACTCTTCTATCAGGCATATGCAATACCGCATGATTAGGTCACCGGACCATTTCACTCTCAGCGGAAGTGGCTAGACATTGTGTCTATTCCACATGAAGACCACCATTTCTGATTCTGGCCAAATACTGTGCTACTACCCAATTACAGTCCCATCAAAACCACTAATATATAAATGAAGAATTGTGATCTAGAAGAACCGTAAGCTATTTAAATCAGAAGGTGCCAACACTGAGCAAGGAATATAGCTAAAGGGGTTATTTATTTTATCAGAGAGTGCCACTGAACTTTAGTGGATGGCTGGAGACAGTGCGGTGAAGTCTGAGAAAGCCATATTCTTTTCAGTCACAAATATTTTAAACAAATTCACCTTAAAACTGTATGGAGCTTTGTGATTTTTAAAGCCCTTTTACATACTGTTCCTCTTTCAATTATCCCAACCACCTTCAGAATCAGGAAGGGGTGGCAGATGGCCAGAAAGGAAAACAACTGTAAAAGAGAGTGAGTAAAATGAGGGAGGAGGTACTAGAATCTAGACTTCCTCCTCTGTCTCTACAAGTCTTTCTACTGTACCACAACTTATAATAATAGCTTAGATTAACATATGCTACTTAGAGTTTGACCAGATTCAAAGTTCTGACCAGTCATTCATTATCTTCTGAATACCTTAGGCTGATCCCAAGTAGATATAAAGACAAATAAGAGATGGTTCCCAGCCCTCGATTTAAAATTCCATCTGCAGGATTGCAAAAGTTATATAAATGTTGACAGAGCTTAGTTATATTTACACAGAGTTACAGCTGAATTTAAAATACTTTTTTTTTTTTTTTTATCTTTAAAATAGTTCTCTTAGGCAGATTCTCTGCCACTCAGCAGTGGGAACCTATGTACTCCTGACAGGGGCTGGGGCTACATGGAAGATTCTGCAGAAGCGCAGAGGACAAGTGATCTGTCGAAGTGTGAGTGCGTGGTGTGTTGGGACGGGGAGTGGCCTGCCTGGAAGCCGGAAGACCCATGTGGCTCAGTGAGGGGTCAGCAAAGCAGCACAAGACACCCTGCTGAGCAAGGTGATCTGAGAAGCAAGCTTCGGGGGCTCTCAAGGCCAACTCCAGATTAGACTTGATTCCCCAGGCAGCAGGGAGCCATGGAAAGCTTCTGCACAAGGGCGTACCATAAACCAGGGGAACCTGTGTGCCTAGGACAGCTGGTCTGGCAGGTGATAATAAACAGTTGGGGGCAGAAAAGCGTCTGAAAGAGACCCCTTGAAATATTAAGGTGAGAAATATGGGAATAGATTCCCTACAGAGGAAATAATCTGATTCATTCTATGTCAGCTTCTCAGTAGAGAAATGCAAGTCCTTACTGGCTTCATGGGGTCCCAAGATAATTCTGATGCCAAATATCGAAAAAGGAGCTTGAGGGGGAAAAAAAGATGGATTCAGGCATTTGTCACAGAAAACTATGCCAATTCTTAACTACAGAAAAATAAAATGTTTTCACAGTATTTTGTTTAAGGCTTTAAATTTATTTAAATAAAAGAAGAAAGCACGTATGATCAAGCTCTTGTGAAATTATCATTTTTCTTTCATTTAACTGGGAAATATGGAGTGATTCTTCTGAAGACAGATATTATAGGTTCCTTAAAAGTCACCTGCCCTGAAATGTAAAATATTTCTATTTGCCAAAAAAAATCATTTTTCATATCTAGTGAAGAATGACACTGGAAAGAAGGTCTCTCCAAGTGTTAGAAACTTACTTACTTAACAGCAAATGTTCTATCAGAAAAGAAAGTCTTAATGAGAGCCACCATAGTAGCCACAATAAAAGTTTCAAATTCCTTTATGCATTAAAGACTGACTAAGGACCTTGCAGCTAAGGTGAGAAGGTGAGAACCAATCGAGGGTTTCACCCACCAGTGCATAAGGTGATTAAATAGCCCCAGAGTTCAAGCTTCGAGTGCCTACTGAGCTAGGCTTTGAGCTGAGACAAAGGACCCAGAAGTAGGATTTTATAAAATAACTCTTGAGAACATCTGCCCACTTAACTGAGCCTTGTCTCCATAGGAAAATAAGTTTGTAGGAGGTATCTATTTTATCCTGTTACAAAATACCATAATATACATGAGATGAGAAAGTGTCTTGTCACTTCTATTTTTAAAATAAAAATTCTTTAGAAAGCCTCATGCCTTTCTGACTTGGGAAAATACAAAACATCCCTATCTTCAAGCTGCCAACCTGTAATGAATTTCTAGTTTTATGCAGAAAGGAAGGGAAAAAAAAAATAGTGAAGCTCTGGTTTTATGGTAGTGACTTGTGTTTTCTGTAATGTTGTTTTCTAGGTGAAAATGTAATGGGACCAATTAGCTATCTTGTTCCTGGTGCATTTTCTGTTCTCTCTGTTGTATAAAATAGATGGAGATTTTTTTTTCTATCCCTTGTCCCAATTAAATATTACTCCATGAAATAAAACACAATGTGTATTCATATAGCTATTTCTATAAACCCACTTTCGAGTAAGACTAACAAATAAACAGGCTCACTTCTTGGGAGCTGGTCTTTCATTTTTTGATTCAGTTTAGTTGCATTTACAGAGTTAAGGCTTTTCTAAAGAAAAGTGTATTTTTACACTGAAACTACAGACAGAAAGATGAAGAACACATCTTCCTAGAATATATACACTGTCTTAAAAATGGAAACAATCACAAAAAAATATGCTCTGAGATTTTAATATACTTTAGCTGTTTTGCTCTTAACGTTATTTCAAGATGCTCTTTGCAAATTAACAAATGGCTTAAAGTTAATAAACCTTTCTTTAATGTTAACTTTAAATATAGGCAGGGGAAAAGACCTGCTAATTTATATTTTGTGATTTCAAGAAAAGAAGCCATTCCACCCTGACCCAGGTAACATGGAAAAAAGCAGTCCCGAGAACATGATTTTTTGCTAAAGGATTCTTACTTGTTCACACACTTCACACATAACAAGATATTGTTATTTCCACAAAGTATACAGACTACTGAGTGAGCCTGTGGATAGATAGATCTAGGTTTGTCTTCTCCACAAAGTGTGAGCTCACAGAAATACAACCCTGCCAGGCCCTGACCTACCTGAAAGGCAGAGTTTCTTGACCTTAGCACATTAAAGGCTTGCTAATTCCTGATGGTAGGGGTATACACTGCACACTCTAACACAGTGACCAGCATTCCAGGCCTCTAGCCACTAAATGCCAGTAGCACCCTCTCCCCCAGTATAACAACCCGAAATGGCTCCAGACATCATCAAATGTTCCTCAGAGTAGCCAAAATCACCCCTGGGTAAGAAACATTGATCTATGGTCATGGAGATATACTCAGCTCAAAATGGGAGGCTGAGCTAGTTCAGCAGACCTCGTAATCCTTACTACAGAGTAAACACAATGCCAGCTCTATTCCTTATATGCCCTCCTGGAGCCTGCACTGTGGGCAATCCTACAAGTCAAAAATTTGCATATTCTCTCTCTGAATCTCGTTTTCTCTGGCTCAGTCTCACTACTCTCGCTCCCACACACAACTCCTGGCTACTCCAGGGCTCACCCAGAAGCCTATGCTGACAACCTACCTGACCTGTCAAATTCAGAGATCACATTTTTCCTTTTCAGCAATTGTAGGGTATTTGATAAGACCTTTGCTCACTTAATACCCTTTCTTACTGGCATATTCTCTTTCATCCACTCTCCCAGAATGCAGGAATTACATCCTCAAGTTTGAGCTGATGGAAAATTTCTAACAGTGAAGGCTCTGGAGGAGTCTCCAGCCTCATCTTCGACCACTTCAGATCCTGACCGAGACATTTCTAATTCCCACAGTTGCCCCCACTCATTCTCACACGCTTTACCCGACTCTACCACTTGGTTCCCTCCTGCCTGGTAAAACCAGACCCAATGGTTCTCATAGGATATCATCCCTGACCCCTTCTCTGCTCTCTCTTCCTGTACCTTCATTTCCTAGAGTTCTTTTTTGGAAAGTAGGACCTGAGGCTAATTAGCATCCTATTCCCCAGCATCTACGACATTCCAGGCACAATGCACTGAATTAAAACTCAATGAACCAACATATGCAAAAGGTGCCTGTCCTTTCATCTCCCCCAGTTCTTTGGTAAAGTAATCTTTCTGTCATTCACCCGACCGCCACAGGGAAAAGCTCAAAAAACCGCTTGCTCTTTTAAGTGGCACAGAGAACATACCCAATTATACAACTTTGTAAGGCTGCATCTTGAAGACAGACTCCCTACCTCATCACACAGCCTGTGAAACCACGTAAGTTGTCTGCAGTACGCACAGGAACCCTCAACCCTAACCAAGTGGCTTCCAACATCTCAGAAAACAAATTCAACCATCATCAAAAGAAAACAAATGGTTTCAAAAAGCAGCTGCCTCCCATTCCTCAGCCTTTATCAGCCTTTTTTAAACCCAATAGTTAGAAAGCAGTCACTCTAACGAAATAAATGAAGCCTTGTCGTATTACACATTTATCTCCTTTTATCATAAACCATTCAGCATTATCTCTGAAGAGTGGTATTTTGATAAATGTGTAGAATACAGTTCATGTCATTAAACAGCCTTGTATCTATACCAGTCGAAGATTCAAAAGGGAACATGGTTACCAGCTACACAGTTGTCTGTTTTAGGACCCTAGTAACCATGGCTTTAATCAAGTAAATCCCCGCCCCTCCTCCCAAATCTGAAATGTAGTATTGAAATGTGGCTGTACTCCACAAGAGGATTTTATAAGTTAATTACAACGAAAAACAAAACAAAAAAACAGCTGATTTTTCTCCCTTTTTAACTAATAAAAACTATGATTTTTATAGAAAAGCAATGAAAACACTAGATAAGCATCTCTGCTGTGGATTAGCAGAAATGCATAAGTATATGCCACTTTCTGTGCTAACATTAATTAGTGCCCTGCTCCAATGTCTTCTTGCCTTTGTTTTAATTTAAATGTAAATTTAAGTGAATTTTATATTTTAGATCCTCTCCACATTCTTATTGACAAATAAGATAACAGGAACATAGCAGGAGAGACTAGGTCTTTCCATAAGCCAACTAGCAGCATGATACTGCATAATTATTGTGGGATAAAGATTATTATGGGATAAAGCTAAAAAGCCCTAATGGAAACATTCAGATAAGGAATAGAAGATCAGGGGGATAGGAAAGCACACATCATAACTAGAGTCTAAACTACAACTTCCTAGACCTCCTCTGTGACTTCGGCCCAATAAACATTTATTGGACACCTACTGTTTGCCAGGCTAAGTGCAGGGGATACAATTATTAAGATACAATCACAATCCTATCCTTCAGAGTTTGGGTATTCTCTGGCTGCAAATGTAGTACTCATAAGTTACATATGTATAGGAAGCTGATCCTGCACTGTCCAACAGGGATGCTTAGTCACAGGTTCCCACTTCAATCTAAATGCATGCCAGTCACTCCTCCAATGCTCAATAGCCACGTGTTTAGTGGTTACCAATCATACTGGACATGTGTGCATCAACACATAGCTAAGAGATATACAGAAAGAATATGATCATCATCACGGAACCTTCCACTACACAGACTCGGCTCAGACACCAAATTATTGACCTCTATCACTTACTGATCCTGTAACACTGAGGAAATCATTTAGTTAGCCTATGAGTCTGTCTTGTCTCAGACATAACTGCAATGTCCTTCAGTAAAGGAATGGCTAAACAAATTATAGCCTATCCATACAATGGAATGGTGTGGAGCAATTAAAAATAAACAATAGGTCACTATGTACTGCACACGAAGATCTCCACAACCTAATATTGATAGGTTGGATTAAGAAATATTCAATGTGATACCATTTGGGTAAAACACATTCATACTGAAATGTGCCATATTTTCTGGAGACCTATCTTAAATACACAAATATACGAAAAAAAAAGTATTGACATTTTTGTAGTTATTTTGACAGTGGTGCACAAAGGGGATTTGGTCCATATAATAAATGTATACAAGAATTAAAAACAAGCTACAGGAGAGTAAGGTATTAATATCTTCTTTACTAAGAGAAAGATACTAAATATAATTGTCATGCCATCTCTATGCTTTCCAGATACCGAAAGAAGTGCTCTGAGATAAATGTGTAAGACTTTTTAGATCTAAAGATTTGATGCTGGATACAGTATGTCATAATTCATAAGTTCTTGAAGAAGTTTAAAATCTATAGAGCAAGGAAACACAGTTGTTACCACTAATTTGAAAACAATCTGTGATTACTGAATACGAATCGGTTCTCTACCATGCTCAAAGTCATTCATGCACCAGCCAATGCGAGGGAGGAAGGGAAGGTGGGGCATTAAGAGAAATGAGAGATCCAGTTCCCATCCTCAAGCAACCTGCAGACTAATGGGAAGGCACACACTCAAAAAGATCTTAAAACAGAATGGGATACATGCCATGACCTGGAAGTACAGGGAGATACAGGAGCATACAGCAGCTATGGAAGGAAAGTTGCAATCAAGTAGACAAAATGTGTGTTGTGGGGAAGAAGGCAATGATTCAGGCAAAGGACATAGGAGAAGTGCAGAGATAAAAGGGAACATAAAGGAGCCCCCTTGGACGTCGGGAGTGTAGCTGAAAGAGGAGGGAGACAGAGTCAGACTATGCAAAGTTTAATAAGCCATGGTAAAGAATTTGGATTTTATTTTAAAGACAGTGGGAAGTCACTGAAGTGTGGTTTTAAATACAAGAGTGTCATGATGAGTTCTGCTTTTGTAGAAGGCTGCAGGGTAGAAAATGAGAGACAGGAGTAGTAAGGTTGGCAAAATGTAACGTGAGCCCCTAGACAGCAGGTGGCCGTGGCACAGAGAATCTTGAGACAGACCAAGGAGGCAAAATAGGTACAGTTTGGATTCAGTTGATGGAGAAAATAAACATGCTGAACTGTCTCAGTGGGAAAGATAGGAACTTAGCAAATTTCTTTTAAATATCTTTTTTTTTCAAATGTTAAAGACGTTCATCTTCTTTTATAGATCCACAATCCTTTATCTGTTATACCCAAATCCCAAATGCTCAGAAAATGGACAGGAGTTCTATATGATGGGTGCAAAACCTGATTTGAATTAACATGAGCTTCTTCACCTTGCCCTATCTCGTTCTGCAAGAATATTCTACATATTTCACTGTAGGAATACTAGCATCTGTGACAATAGCATACAACTGGAAAAGACATTAGGTTTGTTAGGGAATAGATGCTGTACATACTAGGCTACCTTTAAAAAATCTGAATTCGGCAATGCATTCGGCCCCCAGGGTTTCTGTGAGGAACTGTAAATGGTAAGTTGGCCATATCCACTTTCCAGCTTTAACTAGTGACCATCCGACCATAAATTTGTGCCTGTGTTTGATTGGGGAGGCGGGATATGGGTCAGTCGATTATTATTCTTGATTGTGCAATTCTGGAGTTAAAAATGTATATGTGTATTTTAACGGCTGACCTTGAGACATGCATCAAATAAGACTGGGAGCATTCATTTTCAGGAGTTTTCATGCCACTGTAGAGAAACTGCTACAGGGCTTAACCTCATGTACCCGTTCTCCTGGGGATTGATAACTTATTTCTAACAAGGTGTGTGCTAGAAGAAGCCAAGGGCATCAAAAGAAATCCATCTCAGGCCTCTACCTACAACCCATCAACATTCATTCATTAAAAAAAAAAATCCTTTAGGCACAGTACTCAGCTTGGGGTTTTGGAGACCACAAATAAATGACATGTGATCCCCAAACTATTCTCAGGGAAATTGCTCCAAAGAAGATGTTTTATAAATGCTTGCTAAAATAGCAAATTAGATATAAAGAGAATATTAATCTGTAACCTTAAAAAAGGTCAAAAAAATAAGCAGCTAATCGCTTTTGAGCTGAGAGCTTGAAATCAGGGAGGAAAAGTATATCTAGGGAAGCAACTGCTTTGATGGATAAGTTTTGGAGAGACAGCCGGGGAAGAAAAAAAAAGAATCAAAAGCATATCTTCCTGATTGTCTAGTAATAGAACTCCCCATTGGGACCCCTTGAGAAATATCATTAATAACTTACCTTATTCACCAAGCAGTGCGCGGAGTTACAATGATGTTCGCTTTTGGAACAACACTAACCCAGAAGCAGCCTAGTTTTCTTTGAGTTGCAAAGACAGTAAAGCAAGGAGGTTCTTGGTAGTTTGAGGTACTTTTGCAATATTAAAGAAACTGACCAGAAAAAGTCTTACCTTCAACACAAGAAGGCTGAGCCCGAGTTGTGCCAGCAACCTGTCCTGGGAAGCAGGAGCACTTGACTGTTTGTGATCGCTCTTCTATGCGGTTCTTGTTACAGCACCTGTGCACAGCGACCACCTCACAGGTCCCTTGCTTGATTTGGTGGTGACCTGGGATAAAGGGGGAAAGAAACAGACCTAGTATTGTTAGGAAAAAATGAAGCTACCAAGTATGTGAACAATGCCATGACTATATCTTCCAGCTTCTTGTACCATGCCTAGGAATCTCTGTAACTTTTTGTTTAGATATAATTTTATACACACACACACACACACACATATGTATGTATGTATATAAAGATGTTAAGAATAGTGCAAAAAATTCCTGTGATCCTGTGTTAGACAGAAATTCAGCCTCCAGGACCTTTAACCCCTGGCATCACACCCACAGCTATGTTATGTGACTTATATGGCAAAAGAGATTTTGTGGATATAATTTAAATCACTAACTGGTTAATTTTAAGAAAAGGAAATTATCCTGGATTGTCCAGATCGAGCTAATGTGCTCCCGTGAGCTCTTAAAAGCAGAGAAATGGAACAGAAGGGAAAGTCAGATTGAAAACATGGTGGTGGGGGGGGGGGGGGCAGGCACCTGGGTGACTCAGTGGTTGAGCATCTGCCTTTGGCTCCGGTAGTGATCCCAGAGTCCCGGGATTGAGTCCTACATCAAGGAGCCTGCTTCTCCCTCTGCCTGTGTCCCTGCCTCTCTCTGGGTCTCTCATGAATAAATAAGTAAAATCTTAAAAGAAAACAAAACATGAGGGGAACTTGAAACACCCTGCTGGCTTAAAGATAGAGCAGTCAGAAGGCAAGGAAATGGGGACTTCAGTCCTACAACCACAAGAAACCAAGTTCAGCCAACAAAATGAATACAGGTTGAAGCAGATTCTTTCCCAGGCCCTCCGTAAAAGAATACAGGCCTGCTGACACCTTGATTTTAACCCAGAGGTCAGATGCTGAGCAGGGAATCCAGTCAAACTGTGTCAGACTTCTGACCTACAGAAAAAGCCACTATATTTGCAGTGATTTGTCACAGCAGCAATAACATCTTTTACCCAGATTCACTATTGTTAACATGTGACCCTATTTGTCTTGTCATTCACTCTCTTTCATGTATCTTTCTGAGCCATTCGAGAGTAACTTGCAGATATGATATCCCTTGACCCTTTGGTAACACTTCAGTGGGTATTTCCTAAGATCAAAAGCATTCTCCTACATAATTATCAAAATCAGGACATTTAACACTGATACAATGCTATTATATAAAGCTATTACATAATCTGCAGGTTTGCCAGTTGTCCTAATAATGTCCTTTATAGACATTATTCCCCTTTTTTCAGGATTCAACTCAAGGACCCACATTGTATTTCATTGTCACATTTCTTTAGCCTTCTTTAATCAGAAAGCATTTTTCAGCCTTTATCCTTCTTGACATTTTAAAAAAAATACATGCCATTTATTTTGTAGAATGTCTGTTAGTGGGTCCAACGGCCCTGGTCAAGTCTTCAAAGACTCCAACCCCAGCCAACTGCTGAACTGCAATCTGATAACCCTGAAGCAGGACCACCCAGCGAAGAAATTCCCAAATTTCTGATGCTGACAGACTGTGTGAAGTAATATATGTTGATGGTTTTAAGCTTCTAATAACGGTTTGGGCCAATTTGTTACACAGCAATAGATAACTAATAAACCAAATCTGGCTCTATCAGGATTGAAGAGACTTACCTCTGCTCTGATAAAAATTATGTAAACAAGATTGTGCAGGCAATGTTTAGAAATTATTAATAAAATACAATGTGGGGCACCTGTGTGGCTCGGTCAGTTAAACATCTGCCTTTGGCTCAGGTCAGGATCTCAAGGTCCCATAAAGTATTAGGATCCTGCTAGTAGGGAATCTGCTTCTCCCTCTCACTCTCCCTCTGTGCTCGCTCTCTCTCTCAAATCTTAATAAAATAAAATCTTAAATAAAATTCTCTCTCTTATCTTAATAAATCTTAAATAAATAAAAATAAAACACAACCTTTTGAAGCACCCATGAGCACCCTCAATTTCCACATACACTATTGACAAATAAATATCTCATCTACTCATTAAAACAGGTTTCCCCAAAGATTCCCAGGGGCTAATACTTTGCTTGGTTTCTGTTGTTTGTTGCATGTACTTCAAATCACAAAACCAGTTTAAAAAATCTGAATTATGGAATATTTTCATCGATAAATCGAGCCCTCCCACAAAACCACCTCTGTATTCTGAAAATTTTCTAGCCCTTTCTTTGCATACTGTATTAAAATGTGGGTGGGAGCAAGATTCAATTACTGGCAAGAACAAACAGTAAGGCAAAGTTTCATTTGTGAAAACACATAAAAGCATGGAACCAGTACCCAGAGAATCAAACCACCGTCATGAGAGAAAGTTTTCAATCTCCTAAAGAAGAAAGCATAAAGTGATTAAAACTATAACCCTTAATAAATGTACACAACCAGAGTGCTGATTTCCCACAGGTAGTTGCATACAGTTGTAAAAAATAAATAAAAATGAATTGTAATTACAATGTTGGGAACGTAATACAGGTATTTGGTGCTGAGTAAGCAGAACGACAAGGACTGGGAAGAGTTCAGCAGGAGACCATGTCTCTGGTTTACAGTTGTAGGTGAGCACCTTCAGGTCAAACGTCCCCTGAATGACTAGCCATGGAGGGGAGGGCCACAGTGAATTCATCCTCAGTCCTCCAAAAGCACCTTCCCCTCCCTGTTGGCCACTGTCACAGTTTGCCCAGTGGCCACAATGAAGGACCACAGGCTGGGCAGCTTAAACAGCAGATCAAGGTGCCAGCCAATTGAGTTCCTGGTGAGAGCTCTCTTCTTGGCCTGCAACAAACTGTCTTCTCTGTCATGACGTGGCAGAACAGAGTGCCCTGCTGTCTCCTCCTTTCTTTTTTTTCTCCAGAAAATTACTAGCTCTCCCAGATCAGGGTGCCACCCTTATGACCTCATTTCACCTTGACTTCTTCCTCACAGACTCAGTCTCCAAATATAGTCATATAGTCATACCTATGAATTGGGTGGGTGGGGGGACACACACATATTCAGTTGATATATCAGCCATGTACATTAATTAGGTTTTAAATGACCCTGGGGGGTCATGAAGGCAGCACTACACTTCATTAAGAAAATAAAAGAAATGCATTTTAGTAACTTAGAATAGTTGAGAAATGGTTGCGACATTCACCAATATTATAGTTGGCTTAGAATTTTGCTATTTAGATAACCATCCACAAATGCAAACAGATTTTCTTCCTCCTCAAATTTGTCTCTGAGTAATCAACCTGCAATGGTCTAGGATTTTATTCACTTATATAACACTGACTATAGGACCGCATTGATTTTTAAGATACATGCTTTTCTCATCTTTAAACATTTCAGGTCTCACAACTGATAGCATCTTATCATTGTAATTGGCAATGCTTTTCTTTCTGAGAAATACACAAAATAGCAGTGTATCTCATAGTTGATGGCATCTTAGATTTGATAAAACAGGGTAGGTTGCAGGCACTATTTTAAATCCTTTACAAATACTCTCCTATGTGATCTTTAAAAATGCTACAATGTAGGTACCATTTTTCTTCCTTTTGTACATTTAACAAAATGTACACACACTAATTTGCCCAAGGTCACACAACTAGAAACTAAAGAGGATAGATGCAAACCCAGGCAGTGTCTATATGGTCATAGAATGCAGAGAAAGGCAGTAGCCAATATCTCACTAACTGGAGCCAAATGGCATTCCCCACCCACCTCTCAGCAAATCACAAGACATGGCTAAGTTTCCCACAGAAAAACAACTTTCCTACATGATGACAGTGTGGAGGGGACTCCATACAGGCACTATTTCTAGTCATTTGTGGACTGTTGAGACTGGACTGTGGTCTTTGAATAACAATGTGCCTCATTTCTTTGTAATCTGTAGTTCCTGACCCAGGAGGTAAGTATTCAGAAACAAGTATTTCAAATTGCTCAAGGAATGATGGCGGAAGACAGGAATTGTGGGCTACTATACACAGAAATCACAAAATATATACTTGGCTTGAGCAGTTCATCATGTATTAGGGTTCTCCGAAGAGAAAGAACCAACACAAAGCAGATATATAAACATAAGGAGATTATAAGAAACTGGCACATGTGATTACGGAAGCTGAAAATTCCCAAGACTGAGTCAGCAAGATGGAGACTCAGGGAAGCCAAGAGTTCAGTTCCCGTCTGGTCCAAAGGCTTGAGACCCATGAGAGCGAATGTTGTCATACTAGTTCAAAGACTGGCAGGCGCAAGACTCAGCAAGAGTTGACATTTCAGTTTGCAAAGGCAGGAAAAGACTAATGTCCCAATCCAAAATCAGGATGAATACTCTCTTATTCAGGGCAAGGTCAGTCTTTTTGTTCTACTGAGGCCTTCAGCTAATTGGATGAGGCCTACTCACAGTAAGGAGGGCAATTTTCCCTACTCAATCTATTTTTTTTTTTACATAATCTACTCAATCTATTAATTCAAATGCTAAACTCATCCAAAACAACCTTAAAAAACCACACAATAATGTTTAATCAAATTGGGCGCCCCAAGACCCAGGCAAGTTGTTATATAAAATTAACCACCATAAACATCACAGAACTATATAGTTACCTGCTAGGTGGGGGAAAAAACGAAATCTTTTAAAAGAGACAAGAAATTAAAGGCTTTCATGGTAAACTTAGTTCTCTGGAAAGGTACAGGAGGGATCCTTGTTCAATAAGATTAGTACCAAAGAGTGGCCACTGCAAGTAAATTCAATTAAAACAAAGATACATCTCTTATTTCAATGTTCCCAGCAGGAAACATTTCGGTTGGGCATCCATCTTGAAAACTAAAGCTAAATACACAGAAGTATTGAGAGTGAGAGATTGTAGCTCAAACTTCTCATATGGGATTTACCTTACAGTTTCAAAGTGTGAATTGAGATAGTAAGACTAAGTTATCCCAAAGTAAAGCTGCTCTCTGAAGCAAAACTGGTCAAACAGAAAACAAAACACTATTCTCTTTATGCCGTCTCCTTATCTCTGTCAGCTGCTAGGCCATTTCCCTTCCAGTTTTGTCTGGGTAGGTAGAAGGGAGGATATTTACTTCTATTTATTTAACCAATAATTCGATACAGTGTACTATGTACAAGACACAGTTATCAGTGCTCTTGGAGACATGTAGGTGGGGAAACTTAAAATTGTTCTTTGATTCCCTTCTACACTTTTGACCATGCAATCAGGTTGCATTTTTTTTTTTTTTTCAAAAAATGGTGACTTAAAATATTGGCAAGACTATAAAAGGTAAGATACCTAGCTCCTCACTCACCTGAAGTTAATGTGGACATCATTAAACGCATGATGATAATTCACAAAACAATAATTTATTACTTTGGGATGGCTATAAAAGATGAATTAACTTTATCTAGAGAGTAAATTGTTTAAACACTTATCTTTTTTTTTTTTCAGATTAAATATATTTTTAAGAAAAGTTGCAAACAACAAAGGAAGTGCCCATTTGTCCCAGTGCAGGTCAGGGTCATTCCATTGTTAAAGAGATAAAATACAAAACCTCATTTGCAATAGGAGTTCTTCCATCGAAACTACTTGAAAGCTGATAGAGAGTCGGGGAGGCATCAGATTAGGGTGACTTCATGCTATTATTTCCCTTGGATCCTTTCCCTTTTGTTCAAATCCCTTCTCCCCTTCCTCCTCCTGTTCAGCTCAAGAATATACACCCTTAAAAGGAAGCCTCACACTCCAGTGATCTTCTTAGAAGGCATTTATTTTATTTGAGTGTGGTTTTTCTCTATGGCATTCTCAGCCTTTCTCTCTCTGACAGCACAACAGAGGCAAGAGAAAGCTGAAAATAATTCCCAAAATGAAAGCAGACAATTGGTAGTGCCTAGTCATTGCTTTTGGAAAACAGGCCTATTCCTGGTTATGGTTTTCTTATAATGCTCAACTTTCTCCCCCTATACCTGCCCCAAGTTGGCTTTCAGTCAAAAAGGGATAGGTCACAGTATAGATGTAAAACTATGGTAGCCATGGGACCCTCCAGCTGGACAATTCTGGTAACTAACTTACTTGTGGAAACAAATATCTCCTGGGCTCATACAATGTGCCAGGCCCTCTGCTGGAGTTGAGGACAGAGCAGTAAAGAAGAGAGATGGCAAAATAAATAAATAAATAAGTAAGAAGAGAGATGGCCTTTGGTATCAACAGGTAGAGACACCAAACAAAGTATCTCACAGTACTCCCAAAGAGGAAATGGCCTCCCTTACCTTCTGCTAACAAAAGAGGGAGCAACGGCCTTGGAGTCAGAACTGCTGAGCTAGCATGCCAACTTACAGACTTGGGAAATTCCACTGAGCCTCTCACTCTTTCTCATATATAAGTAGTTTATTATCTACCTCACATGATGGTTATGAATTTTAAAGTACTTAATGAACACAGTGAATGACTTGAAAAACCAAAGATGTTGAATAAATGACAGTTTTTTGTTGACATATTTATTCAATAAGTATTTGTTGAGTATTTACTCTGTACTGGCACATGGAAACAATGCTGAACAAAACAGGCCCCCAAAAATTCTCTTCCTCGGGGATTTTTCATATTTTAGTGAAGAAAGAAATACAAGGAAAGGTACAATTTAAAATAGGGAGGGCCGGGATCCCTGGGTGGTGCAGCAGTTTAGATCCTGGAGACCAGGGATCAAATCCCACGTCGGGCTCCCGGTGCATGGAGCCTGCTTCTCCCTCTGCCTATGTCTCTGCCTCTCTCTCTCTCTCTCTGTGACTATCATAAATAAATAAAAATTAAAAATAAAATAAAAATAAAATAAAATAGGGAGGGCCTAAGAAACTAGTAACATTTGAGTGAGAAATTAAAGCAGTAAGAAAATAAGTCCTGCAGGTATCAGAGGGAAAGAGGCCCTTATAGCTGGAGCTATGTGAGAGAAGGAAAAAATGAATAGATGATGCCAGAAAGATAATGGAGGGTAAATGGGCAGATTACAGAGGGCCTCATGGGTCACTGTTGGGGCTTGGGCTTTTACTCACAAGGGTATGGGAAGCCCTTAGAAATGATGAACTTAGAATGACCTCATCTGGCCTACATTTTTAAAAGACCTACTATGATCAGAACAGACCGAAGAAGAGCAAGGATGAAAGCAGGGACATAGCATCTGCCACAACATTCCAAATGTTGGGTTCTGGATTTACTTAGAAGGTAGAAGTGGCAGGTTTTGGTGATGGGTTAAATTTAGGATGTGAGAAGAAGAGAGGAGTCAATATTGACCCTAAACTTATTGACTTGAACACTGAAAAAGGTGGGGTTGTCCTTAAATAAATGAGAGGAAAACTAGGAGCTAGGTTGTTAAATTTTAGATGCCAATTAAATTTTAACTGGGAAAGGTCAAATAGGCAGTTAGACATTTGAGTCTGGAGTTCAGTTTTTTTTTTTTTTTTTTTTTTTTTTTTTTCAACTCAACTGCAAGTTTATTAGAAAGGCCATGATGAACCCTGAGTAACCAGCTGAGGAAGAAATGAAAAAGAGCCCCTGCCCCTCTTGGCCTGCCCCACAGGCCTCCTGTGAACTCTGTCCTGTAGCAGACTCCAGCACAAGTCAGCCAAAAAGTGCTTTCTGGATCTTCCTCCTGGGGCTTCCCAATCTCACTGCAGGGAACCCACAGCGGAGCCGGTGTAGATGCTGGTGCCTGAGCTGGAGGCTCTGGGGTCTTGGTCCTCTCTTCTGTCAGGAAGAGGTTTAGACACCCCCACCCCACCCCCAGCAGAACAGAATGGAAAAGGAGCTGACTGTGGATAGAGCAAGTTCTGCTAAACAGCCAAGGGCTCTGGAAGGTGGTGCTGGACTGCCTTGGAGGTATGTGCAGATGGCTACAGATGGCTGGTCGTGGGGTTCCCCAGGGTAGGATGCCAAAGCTCTATGGATTCTCAGCCACAGAGAGCCCTGGTGTGACTCAGTGCCCCTCCTGGGGCTGCACTGGCTCTTTCTGCTCCCAGAAAGGCAAATGGATCTTATAAAAATCCATGGCAGTTGACGCCAGTTTTTTCTTAAAAAAAGATGAGAGTTTGTAGTCTGGCTTTAAGGTGGACAGTTACTCACCACTGTAATATGGACTAGTATTTCAAGTCATGACACTGGATAAAATCCCCAAAAGAAGAATAGTAGCCAGACTATTAAAAAAAAAGGATCACTTACATGTTGAGTATGTAAGAAGAGATAAGGTAGCCAGTGGCCTAAAAAGAAGCAAAAATGAATGTGAGGGGGCAAAGGGCTGGGTTCAAGATGGTGCCATAGCAAGATCTGGAACCACATCCTCACAGACACAACAAATCTATATCTACATATGGAATAATTCCCTCTAAAAGGAACCTAAAAATTTAATGAAGAGAGCCTCCACAACAAAGGATAAAAGGACAGCAATGAGATAGGAAGAGGCAGAGACATGGACTCACCAGGAAAAAAAAAACATCCCAGCCTCAGTGAGTCACAACTGGGAAGGATTACAAAGGTATGAAACTTTTCCTTGAGAAGCACAGGATTCAAGCTTCACATTAGGCATCCCAACTCTTAGATCTTGCATAGGATAGACAAGCCCCCAAAATACCAGGCTCTGAAAATCGATGGGGATTATGTTCAGAAGAGCTATAAAACTACAAAATGGAAAAATTGTGTGAAGGAGCTCATGTGCAGAATCACTTGACCTAGAAACCAGCTCAAAAACACCAATATGAAAAGCCCTAGATAAAAGAGATCCATTTACTCATTTTAGAGCATCTGCTGGAGAGGCAGGAGACAGCAAGGACTGTCTACAGAAACTGAGACACTGGTGGGAGCCACTTTTGTGATCTCAGTCTATTTTTCCTAATATTGGCACTGAATGGGTGTCATTTTGGAATTCTCCCTCTAACTTGCTAGTACTAGTGGGTGTACCCACTGAAAGCCCCACCCACAAATGCAAAGAAGCAGTTGCTGATGTACCCCAACAATGAGCCAGGGGACAGACCCATCCACCCAACATAAGTGCACCCAAGTATTTACAGCAAATATCAACAGACATAGGGGAAAAAACTGACAATTATAGAATAATAGTAGGGCACTTGAGCACTCCACTTACATCAATACATAAATTATCCAGATTAAAAAATCAGTAAGGAAACATTAGCCTTAAATGACACATTAGACCAGGTGGAATAAATAGAACATTCCATCCAAAAGCAGCTGAATACACATTCTATTCAAGTGCAAATGGAACATTCTCCAGGATATATCACATGTTAGGCCACAAAACAAGTCTCAATAAATTCAAGAAAACTGCAACAATATCAAGCATCTTATTTGACCATAATGGTATGAAACTAGAAATTAATTACAAAAAGAAAACTGAACAATCAGTGGGTCATTGAACAAAAAGAAATAGGAAAAGAAGACCTAGAGACAAATGAAAACAAAAATATGACATACCAAAATCTTTGGGATGCAGCAAAAGTGGTTTCTAAGAAGGAAGTTCATAACAATGTAGGACTACCTCAAGAAATGGGAAAAATCTCAAATTAAAAAATCCAACTTTACACCTAAGGGACCTAGACAAAAACAAAACAAACAAACAAAAACAAGCAAAATCCAAAATTAGTAGAGGGATGGAAATACTAAAAATCAAAGTTAAAATAAATGAAATCTAGACTAAAAATATAATTTAAAAGATGAGTGATCCATTGACAAACATGCAGCCAAACTAAAAATAAAAAGGGCCTCAAAATCAGAAATGAAAGAGGCAAAGTTATAACTGAGACCACAGAAATAAAAAGTATCAAGAGAATACTATGAACAACTGCCTTCAAACTGGACAACCGAGAAGAAATGGATAAGTTTCAAAAAACACAGTCTTCCAAGATTGATTTAGGAAGAAACAGAAAATCTGAAAAGACCAATACACTAATAAGGAAATTGAAACACTAATCAAATACCTCCTAACAAACAAAAGACCAGGACCAGATGTCTTCACTGGTAAATTCTACCAAACACTCAAAGAAAAATACCTATTCTTCTCAAACTCTTCTAAAAACTAAAAGTGGGTAAAGCTTCTAAAAACATTCTATGAGGCCAGCACAATCCTGATACCAAAACCAAACAAGGATACCAAACACACACAAAAATTACAGGTCAACATTCTTAATGACTATAGATGCAAGAAACCTCAGCAAAGTACTAGCATACCCAATTCAACAATATATTAAAAGAATCATACACCACAATCAAGTGGGATTTAATCCAGTGATGCAAGGATGGTTCAACATCTGCAAATCAATCTATATATCACATTAATAAAATGAGAGATAAAAACTATATGATCTCAGAAGATACAGAAAAACATTTGATAAAATTCAACATCCATTTATGATAAAGTCTCAACCAAGTGAGTATAGAGGGAACATACATCAACATAATAAAGGTCATTTATAACAGCCCTACAGCTAATATCATATTCAGTGATGAAAAGACAAAAGCCTTTCATCTAAGATCTAGAAGACAAGGAAGACCACTTTTTCCATTTTTATTCAACACAGTATTTTAAGTCTTAGTCAAAGTGATTATGCAAGAAAAAGAAATTAAAGGCATCCAAATCAGAAAAAAAATAAAATAAAATAACAACTCACTATTTGCAAATGACATACTATATTTAGAAAACACCAAAAACCTACTGGAACTAATAAATGAATTCGCTGAATTTGCAGTATATAAAATCAATATACAAAAATTTGCACATTCCTATACACTAAAAGCAAACTAGCAGAAAGAAAAATTAAGAAAACAATACCATTTACAATTGTATCAAAAAGAATATAATACCTAGGAATAAATTTAACCAAGGAGCTGAAAAACATGTACACTGAAAACTTTAAGATGGTGATGAAAGAAATTGAAAACAATACAAATAAAAGGGAAAATATACTTTGCTCATGGACTGGAAAAATATTGTTAAAATGTCTGTTTTGCCCTAAGAAATCAGTTTAAATGCAATACTTAACCAAAACATCAATGGCTTTTCACAGAAGCAAAACAAATAATTCTAAAATGTATATGGAACTGCAAAAGGCCCCAAACAGCCAAACCAATTTGGCTGGAGAAAGAAAATTGGAGGTATCAGGCTCCCTGATTTTAAACTATACCACAAAACTATACTAATCAAAATAATATGGTACTGGCAATAGAAACAAATGGATCAATGGAAAATAACTAAGAACGTATAAACACATAAACATATATAAGGACAATCTATAAGAAGGAGCCAATAACATACAAGAGAGAAAAAAGTCTGTTCAATAAATGGTGTTGCAAAAACTGGCACATACAAAAAAAATGAAACTAGACTACTATTTATACCATACACAAAATTAATTTAGAATAGATTACACTTCAATGGAAAACCTGAAACCATAAAATTCCTCTAAGAAAAAATGGGAAGTAAGTTCCTTAAAAATCAATCTCAGGAGGGGATCCCTGGGTGGCGCAGCGGTTTGGCGCCTGCCTTTGGCCCAGGGCGCGATCCTGGAGACCCGGGATCGAATCCCACGTCGGGCTCCCGGTGCATGGAGCCTGTTTCTCTCTCTGCCTGTGTCTCTGCCTCTCTCTCTGTGTGTGACTATCATAAGTAAAAAATAAAAAATAAAAAAAAAATCAATCTCAGGAACATCTTTGTGACTCCAAAGGCAAGGGAAAAATAAACAAATGAGACTACATCAAATAAACAGCTTCTGCATAGCAAAGGAAACCATCATCAAATGATAAGGCAACCTAATGGAATGGGAAAAGATATTTGCAAACTACATATCTGATAAAATGCAAGTATGCAAAATACATAAAGAACTCCTACAGCTCAACAATTAAACACACACACACACTTAAAAAAATCAGCAGAGGATCTGAGTTTACATTTCTTCTAAGAAGACATGCAGATGGCAAACAGACACATGAAAAGATGTTAAATGTCATTAGGTAAATGCAAATTGAAACCAAAATAATGAAAGGGATTACAAGGGAAAGGAGGGGAACTGAGTGGGAAAAATTAGAGAGGGAGACAAACCATGAGAGACTCCTAACTCTGGGAAATAAACAAAGGGTTGTGCAAGGGGAGGTGCGCATGGGGTTGGGGTAACTAGATGACAGGCACGGAGGAGGGCACTTGATGGGATGAGCACTGGGTGTTATACTATATGCTGGCAAATTGAACTTCAATAAAAACAAATGAAAAAAAACTAATTAAGAAAAAATAAAAGCAAACAAAAAAACAAATTGAAACCAGAATGAGGTAACACCTCATAACTGTGAGAGTAGCTCTTAACAAAAAAAAAAATTCAGTGTGGAAGCCCTAAACTCTGAGTGACCATATTTGTAGATAAGGCATTTTCTCTTCTTTTAAGATTTTATTTATTTATTCATGAGAAACACAGACAGAGAGGCAGAGACATAGGCAGAGGGAGAAGCAGGCTCACTGTGGGGAGCCCAATGCAGGATTTGATCCCAGGGTCCTGGGATCACAACCTGAGCTGAAGGCAGACATTCAACTGCTGTGCTACCCAGGCATCCCTAGATAAGGCCTTTTCAAGGTAATTAAGGTTAAATGAAGTCTTAAGGGCAGGAACCTAATCTGGAAAGACTTTGGTGTCTTTGTAAGAAGAAGAACTACCAGACAGGTGCCCCCCTCTCCATCCAGGCACAGAGATAAGGCTATGTGATGTGACAGGGAAAAAGTAGCTATCTGCGCACCAGGAAGAAAGTTCTCACCAGAAAACAAATTTGCTGATAAGTGGATCTTGGACTTCTGGTTCCTAGAACTATGAGAAAATAAATTTCTGACGTTTAAGCCACCCAGGCTCCAGTATTTTGTAATAGTGGCCCGAGTCAACTTATTAATTCTAATTTTACAGAATGAGAAAAGGTGATGTGCTTCATTCCAAGGGGTATTACACCAACAACATGACTGGGCAAAACAAATCTTTCAGGATCACTCATGTTCCTGAAAATGTCTCTCTCCATGTGTGCATGTGTACAGGTGTGTGTCCCATAAAAATGGGGCACAGCTTTCTACAATTCATTCCAGAGCATTGGGAAATGTCAGATAAAAGACATGATCTTTGCCCTCAACTGCTGTTGGGGCTCTGGCCCCCATCTGCCTTAGTTTACAGCAACACAGATTACTACAACTCCAGACCGTATTGGAAAATGGTCTTGTTCTTAGGAAATACATGTAGTTTGCTGCTTACTTCAGAAAAAAAAAGGCAAGATAGGCAGATTTTTAATGGGGAATTCTAATATGATTGGATGTAACAGGTGGTAACTCTTGCAAGGGATATAAAGATGTTCAGTGTACTCTCCTTTCAACCTTTCTTTAGATTTTAAAGGTTTCCAAAGAAGAAGTTGGGGTTGGGGCATAGATGGAGGTAAACCAACATTACAAGAAATAACTAGAAAGCATTATAGAGATAAAGACCCCAGGTGCCTCTGTTTAAATAGCTACTCTTCCATTTCTCTATTCTGTGAGGCTTTCAACATGTGGCTTCACTTCCCTTTGCCTTTGTTTCCATATCTGCAAAATAACAAACTTTCAGAGTTTTGATGTGACCATAAAGGTCATATAGAGAGTGCCACATTGCTACTATTATTACTGCTATTATTATAAACTAAACAAGTATTAAACTGGGAAGATCTAGAAAGAAATATAAAAATTTGGATGCAATTCATTTTCTGAAAACTAGACTTCGCAGAATAAGGAAAAAATAAGTGCCTTCTAGGAGCAAAAAACCAGCATTGCAAGGCCCCTTACCCAACTGATATTCATTGAATTTGAGATATGAGATAGCAATCCTTGTTTTATTTTTTTCCATCCTGGCACATGAATCCCTTAATTTCCCCACAAATACTCATCCAGCACCTTCTTAAACCCTGAGTTCTCCCATTAGAAACCAGTTGGAGCCACCTTCAGGTATTCCCAATGATGTGAGTCATGATTCCAGGCCCTACTGCATAGGACTATACTGGACGCTCTAGTGTCTATTTCTTGGGCTTCTGGATTTACTACTGCCTAGTACTTTTACAGGTTTCAGACTCAGCAGGACCACTAGGGGACAGGAAATCAAATGAAGTGCCTCCCCGTGCCCAGTAGATTAGACCAAACACTTTTCTTCTGAAAGGGTAACGTAATTGCAGAGACGTAGAAGAGATTGCAAAAAGCCTCTCGAGTTAGAGGTAACAGATGAAGCAGAGAGCACACATTACACTTCACTTGGGTCTCTCCTCTGAGCCCCTGACAGCCTCTCCCTCTTACCTAGCATGGGTGTGTATGCACATGCACAGACATACACACACATACACACACACACACGTAGGGGGGAAGCTAAGTTAAGGTTGAAGGAAGGAAGGAAAGAAAGAGGAAGGGAGGACAAGTGAAATTGCTGTGTTCAAAGAACATGTTTAAAAAGCTATACATATAAAATAAAGTTAAAGGCAAATGAGAAAAAGATAAAAATGAAAGGACTCGTTTTAGTCCCTGCAAGTCCCTTTCAATTTCTGCATTTGTGATTTCAATAACATTTTGTACACAGGTGGATAGATTTCTTATTTGTTCAACTAAATTTGTGTGCAGAACCATCTCAGTAGACAAAAATAAGTCTATGCACATATAATGTAGAAATTGGTGATAAGCTTCTATTTGTACACATAACATATAAAATGTACATACGTATTTTTGACATTTTCCCTTAGGAAATTTTGTTCTATTTTTACTTCTAACTGAAATAGACTCCAGCAAGAAATTACATCGTGTTTTTATCATACCCTAAATAATATTTTAGGTGTTATTTAAACTCTCTTTTATAGACATTATTTTTGTTGACATATTATACATGCCATTAAATACCTAAGCCTAGAATTAAAGTAGAAAATTACCCTGACATGGCGCTATCAATCTGTTCTTAACAGCACTTAGCAGAACCAATTTTCAGGAGATGTCGTGAATTTCTTAATTCCAGTTAAAGATGGTGAAAGAACGCCTTTGTTGATCTCTCTTTCCTAGGACCCCACTAAAACTATAGTAAAGGAATACAAAAGACCCAAACTCACAAAAGCAAAGAAAGGAAAGTGGAGGTACCAGCAGCTAAGAGACATTTAATAGTCTTCTGGAAGATGGAAAGCAGGTGGATTAGCAGTGAGTGACAGACGGGCAGAAGTAGATATTGAGAGGATGAGACTGATTCATTTCCCAGGGCCTCAAAAAAGATCCTTCAAGGCATGGGCTGAAGCATCAGTATACTCAAAGTCCACTAGTCACTAAACCCTATCCATATTCAGATTCCACCATTCCCTAAGGAGGCACAACTGACCTTGGAACAACACAGGTTTGAACAGCCTGGGTCCACTTACACCTGGATTTTTTTTTTTTTTTTTTAATAAATACAGTACAGGGGCACCTGGGTGGCTCAGTGGTTGAGCATCTGCCTTTGGTTCAGGGTGTGATCCTGGGGCCCTGGGATCAAGTCCTCTATTGGGCTCCCTGTGGGGACCCCATGTCTCCCTCTGCCTATGTCTCTGCCTCTTTCTCTGTGTCTCTGATGAATAGATAAATAAAATCTTAAAAATAAATAAAGTACAGTAAATATGTTTTCTCTTTTGATTTTTTAACAAGATTTTTTTCTCTAGCTTCCTTTCTTCAAAGTATATGCTATATAATACAATGTAACATATAAAATATGTGTTAATTAGACTGTTTATGTTATCAGTAAGCTTCCAGTAAACAATAGGCTATTAGTAATTAAGTTTTTGTAGGAATCAAAAGTTATACACTGCACAGTGGTTGGTGCCCCTAACTCTTGCACAGTTCAAGAGGTAAGTGTACAAGATTTGGAGAAATTTTCTAATATGAAAAAGACTTAAAAAAGTGAAATAATAAAATGAGAGGGCAGAGAATTAATGCAAGGAACAAAGACCTAAGAGTACTAATAGTAGTTGTATGACCAAAAAAAAAAAAAAAAAGAGGAAGAGGAGGAGATGAATAGATGAATATTTACTATGTATCAGTATGTGTATATTTATGTGTGTGTGTATATATATGCCATTGTACATATTCCCTTATTAGTTTTTATATAAATATATATGAAATCCCATATTTATGGAGTATACATACACACATACACACTACTCATTAAATGTTTGACAAAAAGTAAAGTCACAAAGTCATCCATCAAATATTCAAAAAATAACCAAACAAAACAAAACCACATCTCAAATCCAGGTAATAGGATAATAAAAATAGTATGATAAAACGTTAGGAATAAGAAACACTCTTAAGAATTTTTAAATAGGGCAGCCTGGGTGGCTCAGTGGTTTAGTGCCACCTTCAGCCCAGGGCATGATCCTGGAGACCCAGGATCAAGTCCCATCTTGGGCTCCCTGCATGGACCCTGTTTCTCTCTCTGCCTGTGTCTCTGCCTCTCTCTCTCTCTGTGTCTCTCATGAATAAATAAATAAATATCTATTAAAAAAAGAATTTTTAAATAGCAAAATCAATAATTTTCCCAAAGAAAATTTCTCAGAAAATTCGAGAGAGAGAGAGAGAGAGAGAGAGAGAGTGAGTGAGAGATGGAAAGAATGAAACCATACAGGAAATACTTAGAGAAATAATCCAGTGGCCCCAAATCCTATCCTAGAGATAGAGGACAACAATAACAAAAAGCACAGTGAGAATATCACCTCCCCCAAAAAATGTGTTCAAGATCAGAAGAATGAATAACTTGAATCCAGTTAGTGCCTAGAAACACAGAATAAAGAGCAAACCAACACCATGACACACACTATCACAAAACAAACTTTTTAAGATAACAACAAAAACATACCTAAAAAAATGGTAAGAACTTTGAGAAGCTAGGATAGGAAACATTAACATGCAGAAAAGGAAATGAAACAATTTTATTAGACTTCTTAAAACCAGCACTGTATATGCTAAAAACCAAAGGAATCATGCTTTCAAAAATATAAAGGAAAATTTCTATATCAAACACAACTATCAATAAAGTGTGAAACAAAATGTATTCCAGACATCCCTTCAAACTTTAATTTTCACGAACCCAATTATTATTTAAGAATTTACAGGGGAAAAAAAAGAATTTACAAGGGGGTATGCTGTAACATAATAAAGGAATAAAGTTAGAAAGAGAGAGACATGGGAAAATAAATTCAATCCAACAGATTAGTTAAACAAACCCACAGGGTCAGTTTTTCAGCTAGCCAGAATGCAGAAGACCCCTAGAACAGGAGAGAATCTGATATGATGCATAAGCTAAAAACATTTATACATGTCAATAAACAAAACAGAAACAGTAAAACTGTCCAAGGAAAGCAATATAATCTTTACTTATAATAATAGAGGGTTAATAATAAGATCTAAAATTGATGGGACTCCTGGGTGGCTCAGCATTTGAGGTCGGTCTTTGGCTCAGGGCATGATCCTAGAGTTCCGGGATTGAGTCCCACATCAGGCTCCCTGCAAGGCACCTGCTTCTCTCTCCCTCTCCCTAGGTCTCTCATGAATAAATAAATAAAAAATCTTTTTAAAAAATATAAAATTGATGAATCAATAAATCACAGTATTGTTTAGAAATATGGTGTTAATAGAAAATCTAAGATACAAAAGAAAATAATTGCAGCTGGAGAGTAGAACTAGGGACATAAAGAGGGAAAGCAGTTGGGACTCAATAATATACCAATATATTAATTTGGTAAATTTAATCATATATTTTGAAATCCTAACCAGCCAAATGATTTCCAGAGCCATATCTCATAGCATCTGACATTTCTAGTTGTATCCTTATATGCATATATATATACATACACACACACACAACATATATACACACACACAGATGTATATACACATAAGAAGTGACTCCTTACAGTTGATAACTATGTCTAAATATCTGTCAGTTTGCTATTTTAAGTAAGTTTTTTTCCATGACACAGGTTATTTTCAAGTAAAAAATAAATCTATCTTTACGTGCAGCACTTTCAGATATCCTTAAGTCATCACAATATATACACAATAAATCCTTACTAGAACATTGGCTAAAAACTCTTCTTAAAACCTGCAAGACAGAAGTGGAAATCTCACTGAATGTTGGGCTTATGATATTTATTATTTTTTTCCTGAGCACCTTCTCTTAGACTATAAGCTTCAAGAAGGCAGAGAACACAACTCATTCATGATTGGATCTCCAAAGTTGCCAATAAATTCTTTTTTGTAGGAGTTAATCCTTTTAGTCTTCTTTTTCATATATAGCCCCCATTAATACCAGAAAACAGTTGCTACATTAAAGCTGTATGAATGGCCTATCAACCTGAGCCAGTAGAACCTTAATATCATGGAAACCCAAGAAATATTTCCCTTTAGGAGACTGTGCGTTTGTCCTCTTGGCTAGTCAGGAACTCAGACTCATTTAAGAAAAAGGTTCAAATATAATCCCATTCAAATGCCAAACTTTTTATATCCTGCATTTTCATTATTGTTAGTTTTTATTTTTTATTTTTTATTTTGTTTGCTTTTAATAAAACTCTTGAGATAAACACTATCAAAAATGGCTCCCTCCTAAAAACATGATGGCTTTAAAAATGATGCCCAAATAGGGGTAAAGATAGGGTTACTTGTGTGGGTTATGCAATTTAAATGCTGTAAGGATAGTGACATTTGTGGCCACCCAGGAAAAAGTTGGTGATAACATGTTTTGAAATACCAGAAAAAAACCTAGTACAATATACCACTGCTGATAATAGTGATCATCTCTGAAAAATGACACCAAGGAAGACGATATTTGGAATAAACAAGAATTGATTTTATAATTAAAGAAAATAAAACCACCTATGAAACTGGAAGTAAATAAAGCAGAAGCTCTCTTAAACAATGTTCTGAAACTGCAGTTTTCAAAGTAGGGTATGTGAACTTCTAGAAATACACAAAGACTTTTGAAGAGGTACACTCACACTGAAGATAATTTCCAAAGTATCCTCCATACTCTGTTTTTCTTACCTAAACATATAGGATATGCTATGATGGAAATACACATATGCTTGCTCTCCAGATCTAGCTCACCTTTTCTCACCAAATAAAAAATAACTTTTATACAATCCATATTTCACTCTGGTACTAGGAGCAAATATTTCTGGATTACCACCTAACAAAAGGAAACTTTGAAGTTTAAGTTCATTGAAGGCCCCCCGCCCCAATTTTCATCTCATTAAGAGATGAAATTCGAGTAAAATTTTACTAATGTGGAAGAATTATGGATGTTAACTTAAAAGCTTCACAAGTGTCTCAGCTCTACACTCTACTTTTCTAAAGGATCTGAAATTCAAGAGGGACAGAATGGGCAAGCTTTATGGAAACAAAACCATATGGAATTCAGAACATTAAATCCACGCTCAAAGAAATAACCTTTATACTAACATTGAATGATTGACAAATGAGTGCACATTTAAAGACACTAAGTTCAAATAAAAAATATTAAAGGCATATTTTATCTTTAAAAAAAAAAGTCCTTCTCTAATGGCTTTTTCAGTTAACCAGGTACATACCGCTCTCAGTCATCTAAAGAGATCATCTACTAAAACAAAAGCCACAGTTAACTTCAGCTCAGTCATTCCTACAAGAGCACATATTATCCCCTATTACAGGGAAGGATCTCCTGTAAGATCAGGTTTTCCGTTTCTACCCCAATAAGGTGTACTGCGATACTATCATGTAATTCTCACACTACGTGGAGTTAGTGCAGTTCAACAGATTAAGGGTTCATTCAATCCCCACGGACTCATGACTGCTCCCACTTCAGATGCCAAGTCATCCTGTACTTCTGATCAACTTGGCTACAAATTCAGAAGTTCCCACAATCCCATCAGCTTTGATCATTCACTAGGACAACTCACAGAACTCAAGGAAGCACTATGCTTGCCTTACCCATATAGGGTAAGGTCTGGAAGGGTCCTGGACACTGAGCTCCCATGACCTCTCCCCTTAAGTGCATGGCATCCTCCCAGCACATCATTGTGGTGTTCACCAATGTTAAGCTGAACCAAACTTGTGCCCAAAGATTTTACAGAAATATCATTACATAGTCATGATTGATTAAATCACGGGCCATGTCGACTGAAATCAGTCTTCCAACTCTCCTCTTCCACCCAGAGATCAGAAGGCTGCAAGTTCCCACCCTCCAATCACATGTAGGTCTTTCTGTGGCCATCCCCCATTCTGAAACTTTCTAGGGATCTACCTGGAGTGACCTCATTCGCATAACAAAAACAATCCTATTGCCTAGGAAATTTCAAGGTTTTTAAAGCTCTGTGTCAGGAAAACAGGCACAATGACCAAATATGTTCTTTACTTATTTCGCAATAGGTAAATTAAAATGGTGGAAGATTTCGTTAAATTTTTAATGTAATTTTGGGTTGAGAGAACACCAAGAATAGAGCAGCTTAAGCAGAGTTAAGAAGAACAAGGAAACTAAGAACAGTGATGAAAGAACACACAGCAAGCAAAGGAACTAGATCAAGGAGTAAACAACAGCCTAGGGACAGAACAAGGTGGTCAACAGGTTTGCCAAAAAAAAAAAAAAAAACAGTTTTCATATAGAAACAAAGTATGTGGAGGGAGAATCCCAACAGAGATGGACTCTGATTTTTCATCTAGGAGATGAATCAGAATGGTCACATTAGGTCTATGGGTAGGCACTGCGAAGTCTAGCAATAAACATGGGATCCTCTCACCACATTCCAGTCCTAGGACAGGTAGCAATACTTGGAAAGGAAGCCTCTAGAAGGAGGAGTTTACCCCTAGAAATACCTACTAAGCTCAATCAGTAACATAACACTGGGAATAATATATTATGCCAAAAATTTATAGCGTAGTGTTAATTCTACAGAATTCCTTCATTCTGCCACAAGGATTTGACAGATGGTGATTAACACATATTTCTGAAGATAATGCATTTGCTATTTATTATACATTATCTCATTTGAAATGGCTCTTGAACTAGAAGGAAGAAAAGATAAAACCATGACCACAGAGGCACTGCTTGTGAGAGGATAACTCTCTCCATGTTCTGCACTCTCAAGCATTAACATCAGAAACTAAACCAAGACAGTCTGATTAAATAGAATGCAAGTAAAGCTTAAGCATGCAACCTGAATCCTGCCTACTACCTATTGATAGTCGTACCTGAGGAGCAACAGGGAAAAGATTAATTAATCAGCAAATGGGATTTGGTCAACTCAAAAACTACTTGGAAAAAAAATATATGAATTAATATATAATGCTAAAAACCAATATATACCCCAGGTGTATTTAAATATAAATACAAAAAAATAAACATAGAGAAACATGTAAATGCACTAAGAGAAAACTTTTTTCAATTTTGTAGTAAGGAAGTCCTTTCTAATCAAACCATAAAACTCAGAGGCATAGGGAGAAAAATTATATATTTGACTATGTGAGAAAAAAATTCCTTGGCAAAAGCAATAAAAACTTTTTTTGAGCTCATCTGAGTCTCAAAGAATTCAAGTGAACTGAATTCAGGTGAACTGAATTCCAAAGGATGGCATGTCTCTTTGAGGATGTGAACTGTTTGACTTTTGTCAGAAAAAGGAAGAAAAACGTGGCCTGTTTTCAGAAAACAATGGAAATTTTAATCATTTCTTAAAGGACAAATGTGAGCTGGGAGCCCCAAGTCCAAAGAGAAGCTGCTCTCAATCTTATACAAGGTCTTCCATTGGGTGCTCTAGAGCAATACTGGGGAGAAGATAAAACAGAAAGAGGCTCTAGGCAGTACAGATATGAGATTTGTGACCAGCTGTCACAGGAGACTAACACATGACTCACTGTCCTAGAAACTTCTCACATACTGTGAAAAAGTTATATATAGCCCCAAAGGATGATGTCACAATCAAGGAAGTAAAAAACCTGAGTGACGTTGCCCACACTGCCACAAGACAAAAACCATTGGCCACTGGAGGAAAAACATGAAAACTTACTCAATCCTGGGATCTTATGATGATAAAAATCAGAGGTCTGCACCCACTGATGGTGGGGAGAGAGGAGATAGGTAGCAAACTTGCCCTCTCCCAACACAACTTCCCTCTATAGATACAAGGGAAAATTCAGCCACTATGGTGAATCCTACTCCAGTATGGAGGGAGGAGCACAAGAAAAAACATAGAAAAAGTCCTGCTCTTGAAGCTTAAGCATACAGGGCCTCCCTAAGACTGATGCTGGAGGAAGAGTCATCAACATCCCTGTTCCCATCACAAGACTTGCACTGAATAAAGAGCACTATCAGTCTACCACTGGGGAGAAGACAAAGCAGGAAGACCACCTTCACACAGGTCCAACACTAACCACAAGTTAGCAAAAGTCCATTGTTGACAGGATGGGAAGGCTCTGGGCCACTGAGGGTAATGAGAGCAAGAACAACATCAAAACAAATCCAGGGGTGCCTGGGTGGCTCTGTCAGTTAAGTATCTGCCTTCTACTCAGGTCACCATCCCAGGGTTCTGGGACAGAGCCTGCTTATCCCTCTTTCTGCTGCTTTTTGTCTCTCTCTCTCAAATAAATAAATATAATCTAAAAAAAAAAAGAAATCCAGCTTAACTACACACTAGATTGACTCAACTCATGGCCTCATGGAGAAAGAGATGAGCCTATTTTTTATCATAAATAATATTTATCTTTTTACTGCTCTATATACACTGTCTTGCATTAAATAACAAATTATGAGACACAAACAATAAATCAAGAAAAAAAATGACCTAGAAAACAACGAAGCCATACTTTTAAAGTATTGAATGAAAAACACCTGCTAACTCAGAAATTTATGTTCAAAAATGAAGGCAAAATACAAGGAAAATTAAAGTAGAATTCCAAAAATTATTCAAAATGGAAGGCATAGGAGGAGGAAGGAAAAAAGAGCAGTATGGGAGGGAGGTAAGTAGCCTCAAATCCAAGCATATAAATAATTATAGTAAATAAATAGTATTTAGTAATAATAGTAATAATACAGTCTATTAGTAATAGATGGTAGAATTTGGTTGAAAGGCAGAGATTGTCAAAATGGACAAAATAAAAACTTAGCCCAAATATATCCTAGCTAGAGGCTATATACTTTTTAAAACTGAAAGGGGGAAAATAAATGAATGGAAGAAAGATATACTATGCAAAGTAAGCATGAAGGCTAAAATAGCTATATTAGTAGATAGAATATATTTCAAAACAAATGCATTAACATGGGTAGAGATGAACATTTTATTAGAATAGAAAGTTCAGTTTAACAGAAAGATAAAATCATTACACTACATAAATAAAGACACATAAAGCAAAATGATGGGACTTAAAAGGAAAAATAAAAGAAAAACTCAAGATGTTGGCTAGGAAGATACTGAATTCATCTCCTATCAGGGACACAACGTATTTACAGCTTATTTACACCAGATACACCCTGTGGGCCAGCACCAGAAAGATAAGCCCTCAAAATGTTTGGCTTTGAAGATCAATGTGGAGTAAGATGGGGAAGATCAGAGAACTACGGGTAATGGGGATCTCAGCCTCAAAGGGCTCATGCACAAACCCATTCACCCTAATATCCAGGGCAAAAGTAACAGATTGAGAGTACCTAGACCACAGGCAATGGAGAATAACGTACTAATATTAAAGCAGCTATTAGAGAGGCAAGAACCTACAGAAACATCATCTAGCAGGGAAGTGCAGATAGACACCATTTTTGCAAAATCATCCTAACTTACTGGTTACAGATCTGATGGGTGCCATTTTGGGGCCCTTCCTCTAAACTGTTAGCACCATAGGAGTCCTCTCCTTACCACACACTGCCGACCACATGCAGCATCAGAGCTGCAAAAGGGCTGGGTGAGCATCCCAGGACTGCCCTACCCTTGCAATAGCCACAGTTGTGTCAGGCAAACACCTTGACTCTGCCTATAGCACAGAACTGGGAAGAGCAAGCACCCTGAGCCCCACCCCACTCAGCAGTAATCAAGCCAAACCAGGTCAGGCAAGTGCCCCAGTCTCACCCTCACCAGGCAATGAATAGGGACATAAATGGACCGGGAAATGCCTTGAGCCCTACTCATCCAGCTCTGACACTGAGCCACAACAGGGCCCTGAGCCCTGCCATCCCAGCACTGCATTTAACCAACAACTAGGCCCCAGCAAGTGCCCTGAGCATAGCCCATACCACAGAGAGATCAACTCCAAACCAGGAATGCTGAGCACCTTGAAATCTACCCTCCCTGTGCAGCAGCCAATCTCCATCAAGGCCAAAGAAGTGCCTGAAGTCCCACCAACCCCACCAGAAACCAAGCAGCAACCAGCAGAACAAGTGCCCCAAGTAATGACCTCCCCAAGCAGCAGAGGAGCCATAACCAGGCTACAGGAATGCCCCAGTGCTGCCCACCTCCACACAGAGATTGAGCCACAACCAGGACAGGAAAGCCACTCCAACCCAACTCCCCTGCTCAGTGGCCAAGCAGCAATCTGTTTGCAATCTAGTACCCAGCATCCTGCCTTCCCCACACAGAAGCCAAGGTCCAATCACAACACAGCCCACAGGAAAATGCCACGGACTGCTTGGCTCTGATGGAGATGGGAGACTGCACTTTTGGGCCATATGGAATACCTCCTACAGAAATAGACTTCTGCAAGGCTGAGGGAGGTACTTGTTTAGTTTAATACACATAGGTGAACATAGAGAGACAGGCAAAATGAGGAGACAGAGGAGTATGCTGTAAACCAAAGAACAAGGCATATCCCCGGAAAAAAAAGTAGTAAAATTCATTTAAAATAACTAATCAGTACAGAATACATAAAATAAAAAGTAGCAAAATGTGTCATCAAAAAATAAAGCTATGGACTGTGTTCAAATTTAAGTTATTATCAATTTAAAAGAGACTTTATATACATAAGATATTTTATGTGAGCTGAAGAGTAACCACAAAGAAAGAACTTTCAGTAAAGGCACAAAAGTAAAGGAGTGAAGAATCTAAACAAAATAATGAAGAAAGGAACAGAGAACTATAAAAATAACAAAAACAAAATAGCAGAAAGTACATACCTATTAATTATTACTTTAAATGTAAATGTACTAAATGCTCCAATCAAAAGACACAAGGTGGTTGAATGGATTAACAAAACAAAACAAAAAGCTTCTTCTATATGCTGCCTACAAGAGACTCACTTCAAACCTAAAGATGCTCACAGATTGAAATTGAAGGATGGGAAAAAGATGTATCATGCAAATAGAAATGAAAACTGGGGAAGAAAAAAGAAAACTGGGGAATAATATTTGTATCAGATAAAATGAACGCTGTTACAGCACGCTGTAACAAAAGACAAAGAAGGGTATTACAAAAATGATAGAGGTTCAACTTAACAAGAGGATATAACGTTTCCCACTATTTATATACCCAACATAGAAGCACCTAACTATTAAACCATATTTTAACAAAAATAGAGAAACACAATAATACAATATAGTATGAGATATTAATATACCACTTACATCAATGAATAGATCATTCAGACAGAAAATCAATATGGAAACACTACCTTTAAATAACACATCAGACTAGCTGAACTTAATAAGTACATACAGAATATTCCATCCCAAAAGAGCAGAATACACATTACTTTTAAGTGCACATGGATCATTCTCCAGGATTGATCACATGTTCAGCCATAAAACAAGTCTCAATAAATTCAAGAAGACTGAAATTTCCAAAGCATTTTTTTCTGCCTACAAAAGGATTAAACTAGAAATCAACTGCAGGAAATGAACAAAACTCACACACACAAAAAAACATGCAGTACTCTGAAAAGGTAAACAAAAATGACAAACCATTGGCCCACCTCATCAAGAAAAAGAGAAGAGGAACCCAAATAAACAAAAAAGGAGAAATTATAATCAGTGTGATCAGTACAAAGGGTCATAAGAGAATATTATGAACAATTAGTGTATACAGGAACAATTACTAGGCAACAAATTAGACAGCCTAGAAGAAATGGATTCCTTGAAACACATAACCTTACAAGACTGAATCAAAAGAAAAGAAAATCTTAACCGATTGCTAGAAATGAAATTAAATCAGTAAAAACAAACAAAAAAAACCATAAAAACAAAAAACCTCCCAATAAAGAAAAGTCCAGGGTCAAATGACCTCACAGGCGGTCTACAAAATATTTGAAGAAGACTTAACACCTATCCTTTCCAAGTTATTTCCCAAAATTGAAGAGGAAGGAGTAATTCCAAGCTCATTTTATGAGGCCAACATTGCCCTGATAACAAAAACAAAGTTGGTCTACAGGGAACATACCTCAACATAATAAAGGACACCTATGACAAACCCATAGCTAACATCACACTCAAGGTTGAAGAGCTGAAAGATTTTCTTCTAAGATCAGGAACAAAAAGTTGCCCACTCTCACCACTTATAGTCAATATAGCATTGGAAGTGCTAACCACATAAATAAGAGAGGCACCCAAATTACTAAAGAATCAGCAAAGTGGTCACTGTTAGCAGATGGCATAATACTACATATTGAAAAACATAAGTACTACACATACACACACACACACCACTATGAGAACTAGTAAATGAATTCAGTCAAGTTGCAGGATACAACATTCACACATGGAAATCTGTGATGTCTTTATATGCTAATAATAAAATAACAGAGATATTAAGAAAACAACCTCATTTACAATTGCAACAAAAATAATAAAATACCTAGAAATATATTTGAGGAGGTGAAAGACTGTTCTCTAAAAACTATTTCACTTTGGTGAAAGAAATTGAAGATAACACAAATAAATAGAAAAATATATTCTACTCTGGGATTGGAAAAAATAATATTGTTAAATGTCCATATTACCCAAAGCAACTTACAGATTCAATATAATCCTTATGAAAATACCAAAAGCATTTTTACAGAACTGGAACAAATAATCCTAAAATTTGTGTGGAACCACAAAAGACGCTAAACAGCCAGGCCAGTCCTGAGAAATAACAAAGCTGGAGGTATTGTGCTCCCTGATTTCAAACTATACTACGGTAATCAAAATAGTATTACACTGGCACAAAAACAGACACAAAAATCTATGGAACAGAATAGAGCACCCAGAAAAATATATATACTTATGTGATCAATCTATAACAAAGGAGGCAAGAGGAATCAATGGGAAAAGAAAAAAACAATTTCTTCAACAAATGGTGTTGGGAAAACTGGACAGCCACATGCAGAAGAATGAAATCGAACAATTTTCTTATACCATATGCAAAAATAAACTCAAAACGGTAAGAGACTTTAATGTAATACCTAAAACTATAGAACTCCTAGAAGAATACATAGGTATTCTTCTTGACATCAGCCTAAGTGGCTTTTTTTTTTTTTTTTTTTTTTTTAGTATTTCTCCTCTGGCAAAGGCACAAGCAAGAAGAAATAGGGCTGCATCAAACTACAAACTTTTTGTACAGTGAAGGAAACTATCAACGAAATAGGCATTTTGGAAAAGTAGAAGATAGTCACAAATAATATATCCAGTAAGAGGTTGATATCTAAAATATATCAAGAACACATACAATTCACTGACAAAAAACAACCGAATAAAAAGCAGGCAGAGCTTCCAAATAAACATTTTTTTCCAAAGAAGACCTATGGCTAGCCAAAAGGCACATGAATGACACTCAATATCATTAATGATCAGGGAAGTGCAAACCTAAATCATAATGAGATACCTTATACCTCTTGGAATGGCTTTTTTCAAGAAGACAAGAAGTAACAAGTGTTGGCAAGAATGTGAAGGCAAGGGAACCCTTGTGCATTGTTGGTAGGAATGCAAACTGGTGCGGTCCTTATGCAAAACAGTGTGAAGTTACCTCAAAAATGTAAAAATAGAACTGCCATATGATCTAGCAATTCTGAGTATTTATCCACAGAAATTAAAAATGCCTACTTAAACAGATATATGCACCTATGTTCACTGCAGTATTATTTACAACAGCCAAGATAAGGAAGAAACCTAAGTGTCCACTGAAAGATGAAGAAATTGTAGAATTTATATACAATAGATTATTACTCAGCCAGAAAAAAAAAAAAGAAAAAAACCTTGCCATTTGTAACAACACAGATGGACTTTTAAGGGGATTATAATTAGTGAAATAAGTCAGAGAGAAAAAGACAAATAACCTATAATTTTATATGTGGAATCTAAAGAGCAAAACAAAGAAACAACAAAACTCATAGATGATCGATACAGAGAATAGAGTGATGATTTGTGAGAGGAGAAGGAGGTTGGTGGTGGATAAAAAGGGAGGAGGAAAAAAAAAATTTTTTTAAAGGGAGGAGGAGGGTCGAGAGGTACAAACTTCCAGTCATAAAATGAATGGGTCATCAGGATGTAATGTACAGCATGGTGACTATGATTAGCAATGTTGTTTTGCACATTATGTAGCTTTATATGGTTTTGGGGAAAACTAAACTTATTGTGGTGATCATTGCAGTGTATATAAATATTGAATCATTCTGTTGTACACTAGAAACTATTATATGTCAATTATATCTCAATAAAATGAGGAAGGAGTCAGGATGAATCTTGACACCTTTGATTTATAGCAATGGATACTTAGATAATGTATAAGACACTAAAAGTGCAATCAAGAAAACAAAATTAAACTGGACTTCATCAGAATTAAAAGCTTCTGCTCAAAAGGTACTTTTTTTAAAGACTTTATTTATTTATTCATGATAGACATTGAGAGAAAGAGAGAGAGGCAGAGACACAGGCAGAGGGAGAAGCAGGCTCCATGCCGGGAGCCCGACGCGGGACTTGATCCCGGGACTCCAGGACAGCACCCTGGGCCAAAGGCAGGCGCTAAACCGCTGAGCCACCCAGGAATCCCCAAGATACTGTTTTTTAAAAAGAAGAAATTTTAAGACACAATCTAGGAAAAATAATTTGTAAAACTCACCTGATAAAGAACTTATATTCAGAATATAAACAATTCTTACAACTCAGTAAGAAAACAAATTAATGGATATATAGCTGCATCTCCAAAAACATTCAAGAACATCAACATGTAGTAGAGGAATGTAATAAGATGCCACTACATGCCTATTAAAATAATTATAATCATAAAATTGAAAAAAAAAAACAAATGCTGATGAGAATGCAAACAAACTGGAATTCTCATACATTGTTAGTGGAAACACAAAATGGTTATAACCACTTAGGAAAGTCAACTTCAGTTCATTACAAAGTTAACCATGCAACTACCATATAACACAGCAATACAATTCCCAAGGGAAATGAAAACTTATTTCCCCATAAAGACTTGTATGTGAGTGGTTAGAGCAGCTTTTTCCTTAATGGTCAGAAACTGGAAACATCCCAGTGTCGATCACTTGGTGAATAGGTAAGCAAATTGTGGTATATCCGTACAACTGAATACTACTCACTCCACAGTCAAAATGAAGAAATTACTGACACACACAACAATATGGGGGATTCTCGAATGCATTAAACTAACTGAAAGAAGTCAACACACTCCATCATTGCATTTATATGTCAATCCAGAAAACAGAGAAATTATAAGGAAAGAAATCAGATCAATGGTTGCCAGAGCTGGGTACTGAGGGAGAGGTGGAATGCAAACATACCCAAGGCAACTTTCAGGGGGTGATGGAAATTTTATCTTGATTGTGATCATTATACTTACTGTGTATATTTATCAAAACTAATCAAACTTATATACTTAAAAGAGGTAATTGTTCTTATTGAAATACAGTTGACATACATTATATTAGTTTCAGGTGTACAACATAGTGATTTGACAATTATATACATTACCAAATGATCACTATAGTAACTGTAGTTACAATCTGTCACCAAAGTTAATCACAATATTATTGATTATATTCCCTATGCTGTGCATTTCATCCCCATGAGTTTTTTATTTTATAACTGAAGTTCTAACCTCTTAATTCCCTATGCCTATTTTCACCATCCCCACACTCCCTCCCCCTCTGGCAGTCAACAGTTTCTTCCCTCTATTCATGAGTCTGTTTCTGGTTTTTATGTTTTCTTAGCTTCCACATACAAGTGAAATCATAAGGCATTTGTCTTTATCTGTGTGGCTTATTTCACTTAGCATAATAGCCTCTAAGTCCATTCCTGTTGCCATTAATGACAAGATTTCATTATTCTTTATGGCTGAGTAATATTCCATTATGTATATATATCACATCTTCTTTATTTATCTGTTGATGTACACTTAGGTTGCTTCTATATCTTGGCTATTATTAACATTGCTGCAATAAAGATAAAAGTGCATTTATGTTTTTGAATTAATATTCTGGTTTTCTTTGTGGAAATACCTGAAAGAAAAATTACTAGGTTACATAGTATTTCCATTTTTATTTTTTTTTAAATCACCATACTCCATTAAGGCAGTACTAATGTGTATTCCCATCAACAGTGCATGAAGATTACAAAAGGGATGATTTTGTATATGTAAGTTATGTCTTTAAAAACCTGATACTTTTTTATCTTTTAAGATTTTTTATTTATTCATGAGAGACACAGAGAGAGACAGAGACACAGGCAGAGGGAGAAGCAGGCTCCATGCAGGGAACCCAACGCAGGACTCGATCCCGGGACTCCAGGATCACGCTCTGGGCTGAAGGCAGGTGCCAAACCGCCAAGCCACCCAGGGACCCCCAAACCTGACACTTTTTTAAATGCAGGCTGAGTAACACAGTAACTGGTCCCAAAATCCAGTAATTATATCCCTAATAACAAATCAAAACAGAGGCAGGCAATGACAGAATCAGACAAACATAAACAAAAAAGTTCTGTCCAGTTTAGGAGCTTCAGTGCTGTGCCTTAAGTCCAAACAGGAGAGGCCCACCTACCATCTCCCAGGAGTGATCTTAAATAAACAAACAAACAAACAAAAAAAAAATCCTTACTAGCACTGAGGATTTTTCTTCTAAAAGAAAATGGAAAGGGGCCGCTGAAACAAAAAGTAGATGGATCTGTTTCAGAACTTCCCACCTGGTTTTCTGGTACCCTAGGTAGTTCCACAATTTGCAAGATAAAATAAACTTTGAAAAACAATTCTCTCTCTCCCTCACACAGAGAAAAAAAGTGAAAAGAACAGATACCAAATATAACCAAAGTGGTTGCACTAAATAACAAGACTATGGAGACTTTCGTTTTCCTTGTTTTGCTTTTCAGATTTTCCCATGTTCATTCTTTTTTTTTTTTTTTTTTGGCTGGGTACAGTATACTTTATTGATGGTACATGACAAGGTAGGGCTCCCTACCTCCCCTTCCTCGGGGTCTAGGATGTAAATTGGGGGTCAGGAGATTCTCAGTGTGTTGGGGGATTAAGTTGGGGCAGGGACTCCCCAGCAGCTGAGGGCCTCTCTCTTCCTCTTGTCCTTGCTGGGGTTGGTGGTCCAGGAGGCTCTTACTCCTTGGAGGCCATGTGGACCATGAGGTCCACCACCCGGTTGCTGTAGCCGCAGTCATTGTCATACCAGGAAATGAGCTTGACAAAGTGGTCATTGAGGGCAATGCCAGCCCCGGCGTCGAAGGTGGAAGAGTGGGTGTCACTCTTAAAGTCACAGGAGACAACCTGGTCCTCAGTGTAGCCCAGGATGCCCTTGAGGGGGCCCTCCGATGCCTGCTTCACTACCTTCTTGATGTCATCATATTTGACAGCTTTCTCCAGGCGGCAGGTCAGATCCACAACTGACACATTGGGGGTGGGGACACGGAAGGCCATGCCAGTGAGCTTCCCGTTCAGCTCAGGGATGACCTTGCCCACAGCCTTGGCAGCGCCAGTGGAAGCAGGGATGATGTTCTGGGCAGCCCCTTGGCCGTCACGCCACAGCTTCCCAGAGGGGCCATCCACAGTCTTCTGGGTGACAGTGATGGCATGGATGGTGGTCATGAGGCCCTCCACGATGCCGAACTGGTCATGGATAACTTTGGCTAGAGGAGCCAAGCAGTTGGTGGTGCAGGAGGCATTGCTGACAATCTTGAGGGAGTTGTCATACTTCTCGTGGTTCACACCCATCACAAACATGGGGGCATCAGCAGAAGGAGCAGAGATGATGACCCTCTGGGCCCCGCCCTTCAAGTGAGCCCCAGCCTTCTCCATGGTGGTGAAGACCCCAGTGGACTCCACAACATACTCAGTACCAGTATCACCCCATTTGATGTTGGTGGGATCTCGCTCCTGGAAGATGGAGATGGACTTCCCACTGATGACAAGTTTCCTGTTCTCAGCCTTGACTGTGCCATGGAATTTGCTGTGGGTAGAATCATACTGGAACATGTACACCATGTAGTTGAGATCAATGAAGGGGTCATTGATGGCGACAATATCCACTTTGCCAGAGTTAAAAGCGGCCCTGGTGACCAGGCTCCCAATGCAGCCAAATCCGTTCACTCCGACCTTCACCATGGTGTCTCGGGGATGCGGCTGGCCCTGCACCAGAAGATGCGGCTGTCTGTCGGACGGGGAGGAGCAGAGAGCCTCCCATGTTCATTCTTATAATGATCTTGTTTGCTCATGTAATAAGAATGGGTTTTTTTAATGAAAGAAAGGTCAGAACACAAATGATAATTTGGAAAAATATTTGCAATAGGACAGATGAATCTATGTTCTTCAATATGTAAAAAAAGTACTTAAAATCAGTAAGAAAAGATTATTAAGTATCCAAAAAATCACAAATAGACAAGAACTGGAAATAAAATACAAATTGCTTATAACCATATGAAAAGATGGTCAACCTCACTAGTAACTAAGGAAGTGCAAACGAAACCCACTTAGGCAATTAAAGAAGTTTTGTGATTTAAAACATTCGAGCAGTTGTGAGGTATGGCACAATCTTTTGTGTAAACTGTTATGCTGTGTCAATATTGTATCGGGGCACTTTTAGAAATATGCATCAAAATTTTGAATGCACACAGCCAATAACTCAGCAATTCTAATTCTAGGAATTCGTGTATTGGTCCAGGTACAGAAATATTTGTAATACATACACAGAATCCTGTATCAGGCTCTTCAGTACCAAAAAGTATAAACAAATTAAATGTCCATCAATAGGGGACTGGTTAAACAAACTATGTGAAGTCCATACAATGTAGGAGGGAGATCTGCAGGAACTTCTATCATACGTGTTCAATATCCACAATGAAATAAATAAAGTTTCAAAAAATAAAATAAAATAAAATAAAATAAAATAAAATAAAATAAAATAAAATAAATCAAGTTTCGAGACAGTATGGAGAGCATTCTCCTCCTGTGTTTAAAAAAAAATTTTTTTAAAGTACACACAAGTTTGAACATGCATGGAAAGGTACTAGAAGAAACACAAGAAAATGTGTTACAACACTAGGTAGAGAAGTTTTTGTATATCCTTTGAAGTGTTTCAAATTTTACCATGTACATGTATTAGCTTTTATAACCATTTAACCTTGACTAATAACGTACTGTACCTTGGTTTTCTACTTTGTAAAACAGTAATACGTGTCCAGCTCATCTCAGAAGGTAATTGTGAATACTAAATGAGAAAATACAGATGCATGAAAGTGATTTGTAACCGTTATAGAATGTCGCATAAACGGCATAAAAGTTATATATTATTGCTAATCATGATTTTTTTAGCAATAGGTAATCATTTTATGACCCAGGGTTTATATTAGATAGGTCTGAAGAAGATTTAATTATTTAAGGTGAAAAGATAAATGAGAAATAAATGCTAAGAACATAGCTATAAAATGTATTACTGAAAGAAGGATTTTGTATTGTTTTGTTTTTAAGGTCAGAGAGGAAAACTTAAAAGGGTCAAGGAAAACATACAAAAATCCACACAAAAGGCTTTTTAAAAAATTTCTGTGCTAGATAAAAATTTAATCTATAACATTTTTGAGGTCCTTAAAAATGAAGATAAAAACATCACATGAAGTTCCACAGGAGCCTCATAATTAAAGGAGAGTCAGTTGAGGCCAAGGTGATCCAAAGAGAAATATGTTCCCTCCATGCTGAGTGAATTTTAAACAGGTGTTTGCAGGTATCAATAAAGCTAATGTTAAGAGGAAATAGAAAAACAACGAGACCTCAGAGTATTCAGCAGAGACTGAAATTGCAACAAACTAACCCCCTACACTCACTATTAAAAGCTCATTAACTCCCAGCTGTTCATCCATTAGGCTGAGAAGAAGAAAAAGCGCATGCCCTAGCTGTCACATATTTATACCAGAGGTTTTCATCTCATAAAAAGGAGAGAGGGGGAAGATAAGGAGAAGATAACAATCATAATTATCTCACCAGGCTGTGGAGAAAGCTGTGGTAAGTACAATAAACCTCTCAGGCAATAAAGTCAGATGAATGTCCAACGTCTGCCATGTAAAGAAGAAAGAAGGGCAAGAAGGTAGATGCCCAGTGGCATCACAGTACTCGTCCTTGAGCCACTTACAAACCAGAACCCCGTGATTCACCCCAACAGGTCACATCTAATCTACACTACAAGCAGAAATACCTGCAAATAAAATATTTTTCACCAAGCTATTCACTATGGTACACAGTCCTTGACTACAACATTAAATTAAACAAAAGAGGGCATGGGAGTACAAATCAGATTTAAAGCAATTTGTGCACAGACTATTGTTTTACTTAAAGAGGAATGGAATGGAGCTGCTTGTTGTTAATAAAGCGTCTAGGTACATTCTCAAAATCTGGCAGACTGTAAAATGATTTCAGCACACAGGTGTTGTGTTTGGTTCAGGGATCCTAAAAGAATTTTAATTTCTCAGTTGTCAATATTTAAAAGTCAAGATATTTAACTCAGTGGTCTATCTCCAGCTTGCCTGACAAAATTGGAAGATTGCAATGCTAGGCCTGCAATGGCGTATTTCTATTAGAGACAAATCTTAGGTATTTGAGGGTTTTACTCCTGTTAGATCCCCAAAAGCATAAAAATTTAAAAATACAACTTTCTCTATATAAATTTCATACTATGGTGTAACAGATGGCTCTTCTTTCACGCCTCTCTTTCACTATGATCCCTATGATCCCTCTTCTTTCACAGCCTCCCTATGATCCCAGCCTCACCCATCTGGCCGAGTTCCTACATCCCTTAACCACTCTTCTCTCTCACTACCTGGCCACACTGGCATCCTTGCTCCTCCTCAAATATGCCAGTCACCTTCTGACTGAGGACACCTGCACTTGCTGTTTCCTCACCTGGAACATTCTTCCCCCAGAATTCATCACAGCTGTCTCCTTCACCTGATTCATGTCTTTACTCCCACATTCTCTTAGAGAAGTCATCCTTGACCACCCAATTTAAAAGTCCACCTCTGATCTCGACTTTAGTTCTCCCTGTAGAACTCATGAAATCTGCTATACTTTTTTTCAGATTTATTGCTTATTTATTGTCTTTTTCTCCCTTCAAGAGGGCAAATATTTTTTTCTTTTGTCTACTGCTCTATTATCAATTGTCTGATGAATAACAGTGCCTGGCACACAGTAGGCACTGGGAAAAAAAAGACATCAAATGAATTAACTTTCTCATCAGAAAACAAAATAAAAGCACATACACAACACATACCCATATACAATTATGAAACCATGATGACTTTATACCTTTAAAATGAGAGTAGAATTTATTGTAGGCCTAGAAAAAATGCTGAAGAATATTTATTCTTCATGCTGAAGAGAACTTCTATCAGAGAGAAATTTGGAACTTTATCAGTAAAGAACAACCGAAGTGGTGAATGACTAGATACATATAGTCTATTTTTCTCCTCTTTCATTTTAGAAAATTATGTATGACCGTTGAAAGCAAAAATTATCACATCATCTACTGGGGTTCTTAATGTACACATATTTAATACATTTGACAACTATAATATCAAGGAAGTAGGATAAAGAGATTTATATGCTTGTAAGGCTTCTATGTTTTGCTTGGTGTGTCCAAATATTAACTTTAAAGTAGACTAAAAAATTAGATATGTATTTCTTAAGCCCTAGATCAACCATTAAAAAATAATGCCAAGAAATATAACCAAACACCCAATAGATAACAAAGTGTTAAAATTTAGGCAAAGGAAGGCAAGAAAGGGGACAAAGGAGCAAAAAGCAATGGTGACATACCAAAAACAAAAAAAAAAGAAAATCCAAATAACTAAATGATAAACTTAAGTCCAAATATTACAAGACATTAAATGTAAATGACCTAAGCACACTAATTCAAAGACAGAGATTATCAGACTGAATAAGAGTATTTATAAATTTTAACAAAAAAAGAACCCTTCCTGTGTTGAGGGAAAAGACCATGCTAATTATAGTCAGGTCACTTGCATTACACAATCAATTCTCAGGTAGAAGTTCAGTGTCCCATTCAAATGGACAGGGGAATTCCCTGAATTAATAGTGCAAATGACCTAAAATTAGACATGAGTCCCGAAGTTATCACCACCAGGGAACAAACAAACAGCGCCATAATAATAAAGTAAAATGGCTGCAACCATTGTATCTGCAACTTGGGGCAAAATGGGGGAGATTAGAAGCCAGAAGCAGCAAAAAATTTAAAGGATCTCCCCCACCTTTTGTAGCAGCTTAGCATTAAGAAAGGAAAACAGCAAGACTCAGGAAACCTACTTTGACAAATTTTGGCAAATTTTGCCTCTGGCATCCATGCTCACTTCCAACAAGCACACTAATTTACTTTTGAAGTATTTTTGGTCACCCCCAATATGTGTAGTAGTTTAGCTGGAGGACAAGTCATTTAGCTGTGTAAGAGATGGAGACTCTTAACAGACACATGTAACTCAAAGAGGAAGGAACATGGCAAAACCAGATCAGTGTGGCTGGAAGCATCTTGGTCCACCCTAATGAACTGACTACACATAGCCCAACGGCTACTGGTCACACTGGTCTTGCTCTCTGTTCAATGCAAGTGTTGTAGGATGAACTGTAACCACCAAAAAGATATAATGAAGTCAGTACCAATGAATGTGATCTTATCTGGAGACAACATCTTTGCAAATGTAATCAAGTTAAGATGAAGTCTAATCTAAATGACCTGTGTCCTTGCAAGAAGAAGAAACCACCAAGTAAAAACACACACCCAGAGGCTGACAGTGGAGGTAGAGACTGCCCTATCAATATGTTGATTTTGGACTTCTAGCCTCCACACCTGTGAGAGAAAAAATTTCTGTTGTTGGAAGCCACCCAGCTCATGGTACTTTGTTAGGGCAGTCCCAGGAAACTAACACAGCAAAGGACAATATTTCTCTTTGGAATGTAAGATCACTTGAAGAAGGAATAGAAGAAAAGATAAAGTTTTGTTTCCATTAGAAGAACTGAACGCCCAAGAAAAAAACCATTCCCTGCCTCACACACCCTCTTTTTTTAAAAGATTTCATTTATTTATTCATGAGAGATTCACAGAGAGAGGCAGAGACCAGGCAGAGGGAGAAGCAGGCTCCCTGCCTCACACCCCTAACTGATGCAGGGATCTCAAGCTTAAAAGGCTACAGAATAAATAAGAAGCACAGCCATATAACCTAAATAGGGAAACAAATGAAAGCTCTGTCTTTGTGTAGCAGCAACTTCTTAGTTCTGGAAATACTAAACTTCTAGTAGAAACAAGAAATTAAGATTTTGATGTGTATATTTTTCAGATGGTGAAACACTGTGCAGGCTGAACACAACACCTAGTTGGGCCAAGCACAGCCCACAAGCTATCAATGTAAATCCCTTCTGTTATTAACACCCTGTACCCCAATGCAGAGATTGAGATTCTAACAAATGCTGGCAAAACTGGCAAAAAACTCATAGTACCTTCAATATATACAGCCTACAAGTGGATTTCACCAGTTGTCTGGATTTTCTGAAGTTATTAAACAATCTTAATTTTTCTTAGAAACATGCAACAATATCCATCTTTGCAAGCTCATTTCACCCATAGAATGAAATGCTGGACAGATACCACATTATTCAATAGTACTTACCAACGTTAAGAGGTCAATGGACAAAAAACCCTTAGCTCATCATTAGTGGAGGGAAATTATCAATTATCAATGTCATCTCAATTTTTTGGTTGAGAACATTAGCTATCATTACACACATGGACTCAACCACTGATAATCATTTTTTCCATCAATGAGTCAAGGGAATTTTTTTTGAGAGACAGAATTGAAATTTCAAAGTTGGTGCCACATATCCCAATTTCATGGTCTGGGACATGGCCTGTGGATCAACATTTTTAAGGCTCCCCTGGTGATCCTAGCATGTAGCAAAGTTTACAAACTTGGAGCGCCTGGGTGGCTCAGTAGGCTGAGGGTCTGCTTCTGGCTCAGGTCATGATCCCAGGTGCTAAGATCAAGTTCCACAATGGGTTCCCTGCTCCATGGGGAGTCTGCTTCTCCCTCTGGCCCTCATCCCTGCTCACGCTCTCTCTCTCTCTCAAATAAAATCTTTTCTAAAAAAAATGAAATAAAAAAAGTTTGCAAACTTGTACAACAGACAGTAGAATGAAGGACTTTTTCTAACACTTGGATAGTAGTTTTTATTTCAAATTCAAAATATAATGTACTTATATCCCAAAAATAATCCCTTCAAAGCTTTCAAATTTTCAGAAAAACAATCAGATTGATTTACACTATCTCTTGTCCTGTTTTAGTTGATGAAAATCTTCTAGGTTACTAGATTCATCTAAAGTTACCCATGTTATTTTGTAATTATTTTTCTTCACACAGCAATAATTTTCATCTTAAGTATTTTCAAATTAACTAGATTAAAAGAATACCACTTAACTATGCACAAAATGTGTTCTGATGATAGATAGAGCTTTGCTTCTTTTCCTAATGAAACTCAGACCTTTCATCTTAAATTCAAGCAGAATCTCAAACACTAAAATGAAATGAGTTTGATATTTTCCTATTTCTATTAAATTGATGGCCATCTACGCACAGGTAAAAAGCCTCCTCATTCTCTTCATTATCCCTGTACAGCTGCACTACTACTTCTGTGAGATCAATGGGTTATATTGTCTCTTAATAGTGGGATTACATTTTTCCTATATCTCTGCTGTTATTATTCTTGACTTCGTAAAGCATTTCAACTTTGGCAGGCAAATACAGGCAGTTAATCGCTCTGATTTCAGGGAAGGAGAAACCGACTTATCCAAATCCTACACTGGGAGATAGATCTTCGAATGAAATTGTCTGATTCAATTCAGAAAAAGAAGCCAGTCCACTGGCCTGACCCTAACATTTACTAAATAAAAAAAAGAAGGATGGACTATTGTTTTTAAATTCCACTAAGCAGACTGCCTAATTAAGGGAACAGAAAGCCAATAACCACACTTAGGTGATCATTGGTCTACTGAAAAACACTCTCTGTTTTAATTGCTTGCTTGTAATTCGTTTCAGGGTTTGGTTTTGCAGCAAACTATATCTGATAAGCAATCCTATTTGGTGGTTCACAGCTAGGCAGCCCAATTCGGAAATCCAACTGCCACTTCTGCAATAATTAGTCATAAAGCTAAATGGCAAAAATGGCATTTTAATTTTAAGCTTATATTTGAGCAAGAGAACATTAAAAACATTTAGCATAAACCAGTGCTCTCTCCTGTAACAGTTAGCTGAACTTCATGGAAAGGAACAATTACAATCTTTTGCAAAAGGAATGAGACTTTGAGCCAGTTCTTTTAAAAAGGAAGCTGCCATTTTTATTGCTGAGCTTGAGTTATGGATTTTAAAAATTGCATCACGCATGCAAGTTTAATTCACTCTGTAACGATGAATCAAATGCAGGCACATAAAGTGGGATTCCAAATCAGATAAAGTGAAATTCAGAAAACACCATCTCTTTACCTGCCGATCTATAAAATAACTCAAGATGTAGCCTTACTGTGTTTAATGGCGTAATCAAAAAATGTGTCAAGACACTGGAATTGCGAAGCTGCTTCACTTTACACCCTGTCCCCGATGACTCATTTAAAAGTGGGCAGGTTGTCAGAATCGATGGGACATAAACACCTTTCATTCCCTGAGGAGCTGCTAGGATCCTGACCTGTGCTACCCCCCCCCCCCCCCCGTTTTTTCAAACTCCTCTCTTTGGAATAGAAGGTTTTCTTAAAAATTCCAGTATCTTTTACCAAGCTTTCGTAGGCATAGGATGATTTATTTTGCATTGGTGAGAATATGTAACTCATATTAGAAGGAGTCATTTGTCCATGAATACAAGCTAAGGAAAGATGATTTCTACTACTTACCCCTTCCTGGAAAACTAATCATTAACAGGAGCTATTTGTTTTCAACCCTGGCTCTCTGCATTCTTTCCCTTAAAATTTTAAAAAGCCGTGGGTATATAGGATGGCTGAATTTTACTCATGTTAAATACATGCTTCATTATTACAAAGCAACCAAAAATGACTTTAAGGACTCTATCAATTAATGGAAAGTCACAGGGGCATCTCCGGTCTCAAGATGATTTTGTCTCCTTCTCCCCTAGTTGACCACAAGCGTGCTCTCCTACTTCGTTAACACTTCCAAATCACTTCTTTCCACTTTCCATGGCTCCCTTCTTTCCTCATGCTTCTTTCAAAATTCCACGGTATGTATTGATCTCAGTAGTGAATAGCATAGGCCTATCTGCAGATATCAGCACCAGCAACTGAAGGCCAAGAATATCTTTGTCAATCTTGGCAGGTGGAGGGGGCGAGATAAATACATATACTCCAAACTTCAGAAAGCACGAGGTAACCCCGTTAATGAATGTGACCCTGAAATTCTGATTCTCTTCATTATTTTTTTTAATTTTTTGATTCTCTTCATTATTAATCATCATCTACTGGGATGCCTGGATGGCTTAGTGGTTGAGCATTTGCCTTTGGCTCAGGTCATGATTCTGGGGTCCTAAGATCGGGTCCCACATCAAGCTCCCCCCAGGGAGCCTGCTTCTCCCTCTACCTATGTCTCGGCCTCTCTCTGTGTGTCTCTCGCAAATAAATAAAATCTTTAAAAAAAATCATCTACTTACCACCACTAAGGCAAAGAGTAGTAGAAATTGGCTCCCTCGAAATCAAAGAGGAAAAACAATACAGTTGAAATGCTGAATTAAATGCAGATACAGTTGAAAAGAACATATTCTTCCAAGTGTTATAAAGCCTAAACTAAGCCTTTGCTTTTGAATCATGTTTATGCTTCGCTAGCAAAATCACCATTAATTTTGAAACCTTAAATTTCTAGTGCTGTAATTGCTTCACTGGCATTTAAAAACATGCTTGGGTTTTTACAGCCATTTGGACAAAGCTACAGGTAACAGAGTAAGCACAAACCTACTTTTCTGGCAGAAAAAAAAGTATGTTTCTTTGAATGTGGAGGTTACTAAGGAATTATAGCAAGGAGCTGAAGGAAGTGAACTTACAGTGGAGGCTGGTTTTCTGATGTGCTTTTGCATCTCTTGTTTAGACAATAAAGACATATATGTCAGTCCATGAACTACAGAATAAATTCCAAAGGCTCCCTTTTTCAAAAAGTCGGTACTTGAAAACTACTGTGCCTCAGACGCTGTTCCAGCACCAGGGATATAGTTCTGAGCAACAAAGACATGGTCCCCCTTCCCCACAGAGCCTACAATCTTTCCTATGCCATTCACTCGATGAATCTGAGAGCAACAAGGGACATCACAACACTGTAAATCGTCAGTAGAATTACAAACCATTTTTACCTATGTGCATACACATTTCAAGGACTGAGGCCAAATAGTGAAGTCTCAACATAAGACTATCAAATGCATCATGGCAGAAGGAACCAGGATGTACAGATTTTATTTTTCAGGTGGAACTTTCTGAAACAGGGAAGTTTGGGGCCAAGTTTATTTGAAAGGAAATGAGCATGGAATACTATTCTATGTATAGCAAATTGGTGCTGTGACTTAGTCAAACTTAATCAGGTGGCAAAATTGACAAGAGAATAGTATTACTTAACTGGATGGGACAACAAATAAGTTGTCCAAGGTGTTAGGCAATAGTTTCTTGTACTTCTTGTACTTCGTGACCCTCTGTCTTACATTTATATTCTGGAGGGGAGATTGCAAGCACACACAAGTTAACTAATCATGCTTCCCTCTTCTCCCTCACCTCTCACACTCAGTAGTCACCCACAGTCCTGATAATACAATTTCCTAGCTACCTCCCAAATCCATCATGACTGCCACACAGCTGGCCACAGATTTCTCCCCTCCTTTTATCTATGTCCTTGTATTGTGACTTTGTAGCTTCTCTCAGCAAGAGGTGTTATCCGTTCTACCCCCTGAATCAAGGATGGACAACTATGACTTACTTTGACTAGTGGGACATTAGCAAACATTTGAGAGGCACTTTGTACATTGGGACTTGCTTCTTGCTGTTGTGTGAACAAGTCCAGCCACCCTCTCACTCAGCCAAACCAAACCAACCAATCTCAGACATGTAAATGGAACCATCTTGATCATCCAGCCCCTAGCTCACCTGCTAAATGACCAAAGACACACAAGCAAGCAAATGCAAAGCAAGCCCAATCAAACTCTGTTGAGCCTGGCACAAACCAACAGAACTACCAAGAATTTCAAGCTAAACAAATGGCTGTTGTTTTAAGTCATATGTTTGAAGCAGAAGCTTCTACATCAACTTACTCATCTCCTTCTTCTGCCATCATAATTTCTTACCTACAATATTATAACATTTTCCATTTTGCCCTCTCCAACCCACTATCCACAGTGCATCCAGAACATTCTTTCAAATTATATATATCAAAGTGTATTATGTGAAATATATGTATATATGTATTACATTATATATGTATTATATATGTGTTATATAAAAATATATATTATATATATATTATATAAAAAATATATGTATGTGGGGCACCTGTCTAGCTCAGTTGGGGGAACCTGTCACTCTTGATCTTGGGGTTATTAATTCAAGCCCCATATTGGTGTAGAGATTGCTTAAAAATAAAATCTTAAGGGGTCCCTGGGTGCACAGTGAGTTAAGCATCCAACTTTTGTTTTCGGCTCAGGTCATGTTCTCAGGGTGGTAAGATTGTGGCCCATATCAGGCTCCATGCTTAGCACAGACTCTGCTTGAGATTCTCTCTCCTCCTTCTGCCCTTCCCACTTGTGCACTCACACTCTCTTTCTCTCTCTCAAAAAAACAAACCTTTAAAAAAGGTAAAAGTTTTAAAAATCAAATAAAAATATATGTATATAAATATATATTTTATATGTATATGTATACATGCATAGATATACACATGTATATACATATACACACATACACAAATATAACATATGTATTTGATGAACAGACTCAGTGGTATGTTGCAAATGTTTAACAACCATCTCAGAAGCAAGAAGAGTGATTTGTGGCATTTCCAATTTCCATGGTATAAACAGTTCTCCAGGGTGGATTTTAAGCTACCAATGGTTTACCAACTTGCTTGCCAAAGTCTTACAAAGTGAACCATCAGCTTTCACAAGCCAGTATACAATGCAATCTAGTACAACACTCACTCTTCCCTCCTTAAAACTCTTAGTGGATAAAACCCAAAATCTCCAGATTAGTTTTTAGCTACCCAAACAGATTCGTGTATACCAGAAGTCACAAAATAGACACAGAAACACTTCAGCTAGAATTTTATTTTGCCCATACAATTAAATTTTAATCAATTGCCAAGTGTGAAATGAGAAACTCTTGAAGAATCAGATAATCTAGCATCCTGGACTGGAGCTCAGAGGACAAAGCCACTTGAAATGAGCTTGAATGTTTTGATTCACAATCCTGCCACATGTGTGGTACCTATCCTGGCTCACTTCTTTTTATTGGCCAACCTCCTAGACACAGAAGTTGAGACTCTGGTGTATAAAAGTTTCTGAGCATTGGGGCACCTGGGTGGCTCAGTCAGTTAAGCATTCAACTCTTGATTTTAGCTCAGGTCATGATCTCAGGGTTGTGAGATGGAGCCCTGCCTCGCGTTCCAAGCAGAGTGTGGAGCCTGCTTAAGAGTCTTTCTCTCAGGGTGACAAAACATGAGAGACTCCTAATTCTGGGAAACGAACAAGGAGTAGTGGAAGGGGAGGTGGGTAGGGGGACGGGGTGACTGTGTGATGGGCACTGAGGAGGCACTTGATGGGATGAGCACTGGGTGTTACACTGTATGCTGGCAAATCGAACTCCAATAAAAAAAAATATACAAAAATGAAAAATAAAATAAAGTAAAATATATTTCTAAAAAAAAGATTCTCCCTCTCTTTTTTTAAAAAAAGATTTTATTTATTTATTCATGAGAGACACAGATAAGAGAGGCAAAGACATAGGCAGAGGGAGAAGCAGACTCCCTGCAGAGAGCCCTATGGGGACTTGATCTAGGAACTCCGGGATCACACCCTGAGCCCAAGGCAGATGCTCAACTGCTGAGCCACCCAAACATCCCTCTCCCTCTCCCTCAACCCCTCCTCCTTAAAAAAAAAAAGTTTCTGAGCCTGTCTACTTCCTTCAATCTGTAATATTCCATTCAGCTTATTTTAAATTCTCCTCACTTGTATTGAGGTAATTTCAGGATTCATGTTAAATAACACCTCCTCGGGCAGCCCAGATGGCTCAGCGGGTTAACACCGCCTTCAGCCCAGGCATGACCCTGGGGACCCGGGATCGGACTCCCTGCATGAAGCCTGCTTCTCCCTCTGCCTGTGTCTCTGCCTCTCTCTCTCTCTCTGTCGCTCATGAATAAATAAATAAAATCTTCAAAAAAAAAAAAAAAAACACCTCCTCATGGAAGACCTCCCAAAGCCCCCAACTAAATGTTCCTGTTAAACTCTCCCATCACCTCTTTAGTGGTAACATTCATCATGCCTACAATTACCTGTGAAATGCCAGTCTCCCCCTCCATAGTATATGTCCCTCAGAGCAAATTATCAACATTTCTGTACTCAGCACACAGGGCCTGAAGACGAATATATGTTTGTTAAATGAAAGAACAGGATTCCATAAATAACCAGATAAATCAAAGATGATTCTGTGCTGAGATTCCTGCAGGAAGGACTCAGAAAAGAGGTTTAAAATGTTTAACTAGACGTTAAAGAATAGTCGTAGATACAAATAACAGAGGAGACAGAAAGCATTGTAGATGGGAACTGCTTCTACAGTTGTGAGCTTTGGACCACCCACCATGTGTTATCTCAATGCTAGTAACAGCCTGATTTTCCTTTAGTACAAGACCCTTCCTTTCCCATGCTCAGGTCTGTGGCTCAGGTAGGGTCCTACCTTCCAGCTCCGTGCACAAATCCTATGATCCAGATCTAAGATATCAATGCTTTGCATTTGCCTCTGGTCACAATAATTGGTTTGGTGATAAGGAGTTAATGACTCAATCCCACACAAGCAGGTTAGAGATAACTGGGTCTTACACCCAACTGAAGAGTTTATTGCTCTATCCCAGAACACTGAAACTCACAAGGGTACAAGGCTTGAGCTTCTGCTGTCATCCTGCCACCACACAAAACCAAAAAAATAAAATCCAGAGGAAAGCAGAGGCAAAAGATAGACAAACTGAATCCTGGAGCTACTGCTGGAAGGTCGATCAGGCTTTAATGAGAGCAAGCTCTGCCTTCACAAGAGTCACCATACTCTTTTTGGCTTGAGAAACATTAAATAAGTTACTGCCACTTGGAAAGAAATTTAGGTTAAAAAAAAAAAAAAAAAGACCTACAGGACCAATGTTATAAAATCTATAGACTCTAAATAAATCATGTGCTGGGGTTTATAGTCATTGATTAGCGGATGAAGTTAAAAAAAAAGAAAAAAAAATGGCCAAACTGTAAAGAAACAAAGAAAAAATAAAAAAAAAAACCTCTGATTATAGAGTTCATATACTTTACTACCTTCAAAAGGAAGAAAGGGTGCTATATAATATTTTTAAAAATCTATATACAGAATAAAATCATATAGCGCCTTTTTCAGAATAGCAAAACCAGTAGAATTAAGTCATATAAAATAAAACAGGATCAAAGAAAATAAAATATATAAATATCAGCAAAGTTATTGTAATCAAGTTTAAATAGGAGCTGAGCTTCCTGGTAATCAGGGTGAGAAAGGAAATTACCACCTGTTTTATTGCAGTCCTTGTTTGTTTTATTTTAAAAGGAAAATGCATCTTAAAGGTACTTTATGTTCTAGGCAACAGGGAACCATTGAAGGGTTTTTGAACAGAGACACGTTAGGAATACTCAGTAGACAGAATGAAACCAACTCTTCCCCTCCCTCGCTCCTTGCCCCCACCTCCACCCCCACAATAAATGTCTACAACCTAATTCTTACAACCTGCTAGGTATTACCTTACCTAGCAAAAGGACTCTGCAAATGTGAATAAGTATCTTTGTAAAGGGAAGAATAGTCTAGATTATTCTGGGGTGCTCGATAGAGTCACAGGATCATTCTGAGAGGGAGGCAGGAGGCTCAGAGTGAGAGAGAAGGCAGTGTGACAAGGGAAGAAAGAGGGAGAAGACACAAAGTAATGAGAGGCCATAGGCAAGGAATGAAAGCAGCCCTTACAAGCTGGAAAAGACACAGATTTGTCCCCCCACCCACCCCCCTGCCCCAGAGCCTCCAAAAAGAACCAGCCCTTCCAACACCTTGATTTTAACTTCTTACCTTCCGAACTGTAAAATGATAAAATTGTGTTGCTTTGAGCAATTAAGTTTGTGGTATAAAGCCAATTTTCTTTTTCATCACGCAAACTTTTCAAAACACAAGGAACCACAGAGTAAATCTCATGCAGCCCCGCAGTTCTGCTTATATGAAAAGATGGACCCATTTGGTGGCTAGGCAACCTGCCCAACCTCAGGAGTGACTTCCTGCCTCACTGTGCACGCTCACTTCCAACAGGTTCGCCCCACACTTGCTCCTCAGCTCTCCAGGGTCTGGCACCAGAATGGAGAGGCTGCTTTTGAAGAATTTCATTAAGGTGTGTTTGAAAGCTTGTCAAAACTTAAAGAGCAGAAGAAAATCAAGTTCTTCTGCCAGGTACCTTTTCCACACATTTAATGAGAACCAGAGCACATGAAATATGTGCTGGAATCATCATTAATGAGATGTAGAATTGAAAATAGGCTAAGGAGAAGGCAAAGTTATAAGATCAAAACTATGGGACATCAGCTTTGTCACCAGAGCCATGGGTATGTGGCAAGCATCCGAGGGGGAAGAGCACAGACATCTACCTTTTGACACCTGCAAAGCTAATTAGGCTTTCAAGTGTTGAATGGCACAGCTGCCTGGTATGGAAGAGACCACCGTTGATTTGTGTGCCCACTCTTTTAGGACTCTAGAGTTTCACAGTCCAGACCCATTCTGCATTTAAGTTCCCGAAAAGGTCACTCATCATGTCACGGTCTTTAATTTTATTTTTAGGCAAATAGTACATGAAAATGATATTTATTAAATCTCCTATCATGGGCATGTAGATTTCCAGTGAAACTCACACCTATGTCCCTCTTGGCCAAAGTATTAAGAATTCTTAATTGTTTTGCTGCTGCACCCCTATTTAATTGTCTTTATCTGATTGACCATCACCATGTAGCTATGAATGAGCCCTGGAATCCCTATGAATTTTGCTGCAGCCTTTTGGGGAATATACAGATCCAGGTTGGAAACCAATCCAATCTCTCTTCCGCTGATGGCTGTTCAGTGGCTTACATGAAAAATGTAATAAGAAGCTTCTTAATGTAAGAAGTTTCTTATTTCTTAAAGCCTCTCCATTCACAGCACAAGCTATGGTGGGGTTTTGCTTACTACAAGTATCTGCTGACAACATGAATGTGGCCCCAACGACATTTTTTTACCTATCTCATATTTATCACAGCAATCCAATTAGGCAAAGTCTTACTACCATAATCCAGATCAGAAGTTGGCAAACTTTTTCTCGGAAGACCAAACAGTAAATATTTAGGCTTTGAAGGCCAAGCAGCAAAATAAAGGCTATCACATCAATGCCTGAATAATCACTTAAATTGACCATTTAAGAATTTCAAGATGATTTTTAGCTCATGGGCCCTATGAAATGATGTAGTGGGCCAGATTTGGCCCAAAGGCCATAAATTGCCAACCTCTGATCCAGATAATTAAGAAAGCCTATTCACAGGTAGCAAGAAAATCCTGTAATATGAATTCTGAACTGTTCCTCTAGTCATTCAAATTATTCACACAAATTTAATGCAGTTTGCCCCCCAAGACTCCAGAAATCTATAGTGTCTATAGGTACAAGATGCAAAACAACCACTGGTTTCTTCAGGGTTTTTTTTGCAGGTAAATGCAATTAGAGAATATTCATAGACACATATATTCAAGAGGTTTTTCAAAATAACAGGGAGGAGAATACACTGTTTTCTTACCCTGTTGCAAAATGGTAATAGTGGTAGTAAGCGACGGAGAAAACCACTCTAATTGATATCACCAGTTAGCTAACTTTTATATGCAGTTTTTCCTTCTCTAATTGACATTTTATAAATGGTATCTGCTTTGTAAGTGTTCCATTTTGATTTATACCAATCTGTTGGCATTACACATGAACTAGAAGAAACTATGGAGCCTTCTGCTTCAAGTATCCTAATTTACATGCTAAATCAGAAGGTCAAAATGAATCTTTGTCATGTTTAGAGCCCTGTACATTGGCCCAGAAATAAAAGGCAGCCTGGTGATATTTTTTTCCTGGCAGGAAAAATAGTTCTTTTTTTAAAAAAGCAGCAAGCAATAACAATGTAAGTTTAGAACAACAAAATCTAGTGCATTAGAAAATAAATACTATGGAAAAAGCCTTGGTGCAATAAGTATGACTGTGTTTAAGTTGAAAATTGTTCTTCATTCTGATAGTAGTTGAGCAGCAGATGGCCTGAAGTTATCATAAATATGTAAGCTCTAGAAGTACTCTGCATTGAAAAGCAGCCAAAACACAGCAGTGTTGAACAACACAGAGCATAGAAAGAATCGTCTGACACATCCAGAAGAATGAGAATCCTTTTCCCGTAGAGTCAGATTTCTAAGCACAGCAGAACATTCAAGACATCAGCCAGCTTTTCCATGCAGCAGTGACCACGTGATAACCTCATTCTTAAGGGTTATGTGACAAGGAAGTTAGCCTTTCTTTCAATTAAATTACCACATTTTCACAATACAGAACTAGAGATAGAACTTCAAGTGCTTTCTTTGGCAACTTGCTGTCAAAATCCCAGCTTACTGTTAAGATGAAGAGCTGAACAATGCAATGCACAACTCTAATGGGATGGTTTGCTTTTAGCTTAAGTATAACTTTTCCCCTGCTTCTCTAGATACTGTGACTTTTTTCCTTGTTCCTACTACTTAACTGAATACCTGAGATGCTATCCAAAGAGATCTTCATTGAAAATTCTCTCCATTGCTGAATTACAAAGGTAGCTCATTTTCTGTCAACTGCAGCTATAGTCATAATATTCTGTAGTTACCAGGTTTCAATAAATAACTACATGTGAGATCCATCCATCTACTCGTTAATTCCTATTATTTACTGTGCTAGAGAACTGCAGATACAGAGATGAATGACCTCAAGAGAAAAATGCTCCTTTCCCTGTGTTTCTACAGAATTGATTTGAAACTGCTACCCTCTCTCCTCCAAATGGGGGAAGGAGAAATTCATTTGATAGGTGAATAGGTCCAACATCCTTAATCCCTAATGCTGTCCCAGGCGCAGTTGGTCTGTTCACAACTGCCATGTTGATGTGGCCTTCCTGCATTCAAGGGGTATGAGGAAGGCCAGGATCTGCCATATTGGCTTATGTGGATAACTAAGTTACTATTTGGCCATGGGTGAGTCCCAAGGAGGAGACTCATGGTGGGGAAGGAACTATCAACAAATCTATGTGGTCAGGAGGTCTGGGCCTCACTCTAATCCTGTTTTACCAGAGGTAGAGATGCTGTTTTGATGTTTCTCTGCCTCATCTGTTTGTTTTTCCTTAGAATCAGTAAGCGGGGGAAAAAAGGGATAGGACTCAAAAAAAGGGGGAAAAAAAGGATAGGACTCATTGTACCAACAGATAAGATTCCTGCTCTCAAGAAGCTCAGAGCCTTCAAGGGTCTTCACATTTTGTTTTTTTTTTTTTTTTCAAACATTATTTATACAATTAAACCATGAATAGAAAACATCTAACCCACTTTTTCAAGAAACCTAAATTCAATACAACTCTTTAAAGAAACTACTGATCCATATTTCAAAGGCACCTAAGAACGTGGTCTCTGGATAGGTCAATATATAAAGGGCATTACATATAAAATATATAATTATAAGAAAATAACTCACAACCAACCAATTGGGTACACAGTATCTTGAATTTAGGTGACTTTAAGCACATGGTAACATTTTGAACACTGCAGAAAAGCAGTGTGCCAATGACCTGGGCAGCATTTTATTTTATAGGTTATGCCCTGGCAATCAAGGGGCAGAGAAAAACACTTTCACTGAAGTCTGTGACATGGTATTTTCTTTCCACATAAAGAGAAAAATGGTTTTCCTCAAATTCACTAGCAGGTATAAGATACTCTTCTACTGGTTCCCATACTTGTCTGCTTTAAAAACTGTCAAAGGCATCAAACAAGAAAAATATTTTACTTCAAATAACAATTTTAAGGAAAAACAAAGAAGCCCCAGCCATTTAATTTGTTATTCTGTATTCTACAACTAAATCATATATTATATACTCTTTTATTATAAAAAGCTTACCACCCAAAACTTGGACAAGAGGATATAAGCCTTACATGCAGGATTCAGCCAAGAATGCACAAGACTGATGGCTGATACACTAATGTCATCAATAGTCATTCAATAGTTGTTTAAGGAATGCTCACAAGTGCCAGAAACTCATTTGGGAGCTGAGAATAGGAAAGTGAACAAAATCAAGTCCCTACACTCTGTGCTTCTACTTTAGTGATGGACAGGAAGAGCTGAGTGCATCAGACGTGTCAATCACAACACCTGCTTACTTGCTCTCTCAGCTCACATTCAATTCTCCACGATCTTGTGCCTCATTTCCTACAACTGACTGATCTAGAAGAGCTAATCCATAGGCTGGCTAGTGACGGAGATCTTTGGTCTGGCATTTAAAAAAAAACACCAAGTTGAACTGATCTTCTTCTACTCCTTGAACTTGCACTGAAGACTCGCAAGAGGTAAGGCAGTTAGCAATGGAAGCAGAAGCTGAGAGTTTACGATGGCTGTCGTTCTGTAAGGAAGACAGTGAGATCTTGTTAAAGCCAAATGCTAGCTGATGTTATAACACAGCAGAAACAGTGAGTGAGCAGAAGCAATGATGAAGAGCAACAATAATTCCCAACTCAGAGACAGATTGCCCATAGGTAGACACTTTGGAAATATATTGGGCATTTCAGGTTGTCTCGGAAATTCAGTGGACAATGATGCTTGATATCTCACAGTACTCTTGAAGTCCTCTATAGAGAAGAATTATCCTAAGATCTACGTGAGTTTTAATACCCTGCGGGACATTCATATAGGTGAAAATCTGTTGGTAACTATCAGGACTTAACGACTGACTCTATTTTGCATATAAAAGTGGACTGCACTAATATATAAAGCTAGGAAGGACTGTTCTGTTATGTTCAGAGCTTTACCAAGAGATGCTCACCATTTCAGGCAGACCTTCCACCTACATAGGACTGCTTTGTGTTAAGTTCTCTGACCTAACACATCTCTGCTGATTTGCATCCAAAGCTGTTGCATTCAGAGATTCTACATAAAGTATCTGATAACATAATGCCCTCTGGTGTTGTCATGCCTAAGAATTTACATATTGAACTATAGATCATTCTATTTCTTTTTGTTTCTCTTTTATAATAGAGTAAAACATTGTACTGGAGGGTTTTTCTTTAATTATGTGCATAAGTAGATGGGATTACTTGTGAATTTTGGCTTAAAACAGTAAAGGAGGTGCTGAAATATGTTTATTAGAAAAAAATAAAAGAAAACTGGATCTGACGGGGTTGAAACCAGACAGAATGGAGGAGGAGGAACATACAGGAGAAGGGGAGTATTCCAACACAGAACCACTCGCATCCATAAACAAGCCCCTGAAAATGGACCTATCAGTGACAGCTTCCAGCTGGTCCTGGGCCATCATCCCTCCCTCCTAGGTCAGACCATTGCAAACCCCTCTTGTTCCCTGTTCCACAATCCATATATCTATTCAGCTACCATGATAATCATCCTAAAATGATCATTACTAATGCCTTTGTCTTACTCAAAAGCCTTCCAAAGTCTCAAGTTACCTTAAAGTATTCACAATCTAGATCCAACCTGTTTTCCTAAAATAAATTTATTGCCTACCCAGGCCCTCTGAATGAGTCAGCCAAATCTAGACTTTTCCCTAAATAGGTCACAAGCTGTCCCAAATCCCATCTTTGTACCTTTGACTTCTGGTTTCCTTGTGGCAAAGCCCATTCTCACCTCTAACTCAAAACTCTTTATTTTTCCCTTATGGCTCAATACAAATTCCTTATACAGAAGTCCTAAGTAATCATTTCTCCCTCTAAAAACCTAAAGGGAGTCATTAAGTGAGACACAGCAGTCCATATAAGGTAGGTTATGCTGCAGTAGCAAATAGCCCCAAAGTCTCAGGGGCTTACAACAAGGGCTTACTTCTCACTTACGTCACATGTCCAATACAAATCAACAATGTTTCTGGCTCCATATCATTTTCATTCTAGGACACAAATTAAGAGAGCACCTTTATCTTGAACATTGTTGCTCATGACAGAAAGAGAACATGGGGATTCCTGATAACTCTTAAGCTTTTGCTCAGAAGGTACACGTGTCACTTCCACTCCAATTTCATTGACTAAAGCAAACCATATGACCAAACAAGATGTCAATGAGGCAGGGAGGGAAGGAACAACATATATTTTCAAATAAGACTAACATCTTTAATAAATGAATCCACTTGCCTAGCGAATACTTCCTCGTAATACCATCATACCTCTAGGGTACAGGTTTCATGGTCAGCAACAATCCACTTATTGGTATTTATTCTACAATGACGACAGCAGTGGATCTGAACATTTTAGAGTATAAGTCGAAACCCTGAAAGAACAGTTGGTCAGTATAAATCAGAACCAATAGTTTGGACTGCCAGTTAGTGAATTCAGTTTACCAAGGCAATTAAATTCTAGTACAACAAGATAAGTTGGACATGACTTTAAAGTGTACCAGAATGGTACAGGGATTGTAGTTATTGGTCTAGAAATAGGATTTGTTACCAATACATATGTGGCTGGGTGTTTTTTTTTTTTTTATTTTGCAGTTTTGAAATCCACAAATTTAAAAGAGTGAGATATGAAATATTACGATCTCACTACATGCTGAAAATTAGGAGCAACACAAACCCTTGCAAGTTAAGCAAAATGTGAAGAATGTCTCTTCAAAGTGGGTGAGCCACAGAAACTACAAACAGTTCATGCTGCACCACAGGAAGCTGCCAATTCAGCTTAGTATGTGGACACCCACTGACTTGGTTAGTATGGTACAAACCGAGTCCACAAATTGTGTCACTTGCTATCATGCTATTGTTTTAACATTCAATACTGATGAGTTACAATTATTTTTAATTCTATAGTGATGTCATCCATACATTCAATGATGCTGAAAACATGGCCAAAAATCGATCACTTTTGAATGACCACTAAAATATATACCACGCTGTTAATTTCAGTATAAACTCAGAGCTATTTGAGATAATATGGAAGAAATAAACATAGCCTCCGAGCAACAATCAGATATGACGGCTGTAGATTTATGAGCCGTGAAGTCAACCTTGTTTGATTTTTTTTCCCTAGGACAAAACAAGTCCTGGATGATGTGCATTATGCATTATGTGAGTTCTTCACGTATTGTGCCAACAATAAACCCTGCTGCCACCCTGAATTTTAAATCTTTCCGCAGAGTAAGGCCATGAGGGCACATTCCTGATAACTACACTTCACTCAGGTGTTTTGCCCATATACAACTTTTTATCCAAAGGAAAAATGAGAAAATATTGACACATTTAAACCATGATAAGTACCTAACAGCATTCTGTCTTCTATTTAAAGACACGGCTGTCAAATCCATCACTTAGAGAGATATTTGAGAGTGCTCCTTCAGTAAATCTGCGATGAAAACCTCTACTGGTATTAATTTTTGCAATCCTATTGAGCCTCATGTTAACAAAATAAAAACGTATTATGCTCGCTCTATTTATATGGCAGGTATGGAAAGCTTTGAAAAGCTACTTGTTTACCTGCGGCTGCCATAGCTGTCTTTCTAAATTACCCAGTGAAAACAAATACTGACTTCTGAAGAAAATGTAATCCCGAAGGTAAGTAGGATATAAAATATTAAATCAAGCCAATATCACAAACATCTGCATGCCCACTATGTGCAAAGCCATGCTCCAGAGTTAAGCCTAAAATTCTCACTCAATGAGCTATTTGATATGCTACCAAATAAGCAACTCTCTTCTGAACTCCAACTGAAGCTCATTTCTGTATACCCCTCAGTAACGACAGTTGGCGGAATTTACTGGACCTTCTGACTCCTTCTCAGTCAAGAAAATGCTGCTAGCTGCTGCTATTTACCTCTGAGAGGCAACTTCACTGAAATTCTTGTAACACTTTTCATTTCTGTTGTTGCTTTATGATGCTTTGCTAATATGGAATTAATTTCATACTCACCTCCCTAACCCTACTGTGAAACTATTTATTTGCCAGTTCTTCTCTCCTGCTAATAAGCTTGTTTTACAAATAACGTTTCAAGCCATGAGGCCCACATCAACTGGCAGGGTTTGCAAGACTGGCTTTGGCCTTTCCCAAATGAAGCAGAACAGTCATTTCCTTGTCCTCAGAGACCCTATCACTCTCGTTTAACCCCGGAGAATTTATAGAAAATGTTCACTGACTCTTAAGTGTTAAGATCTTGGGGTTTCACCACACTTTCTACTATTTTTTTCATAATGCCCGGCAGGGAGTCACACCTGAATTCACACCAAGGGGCCCACAGTCAAAACTGGTGGGGGACGGAGAGGAGTGAAAACAGGTTAAGGGAACGTGAATGAGGCAAAGAAGTTATTCCGCTAATCTCACACTGAATCTCACAGCAACTTCAATAATGAATATAGTCAATGGAATACAGCTGTGCCTACGATTTTTGTCACCAAAAGAAATCATGGATATTTTCATCTCAAATTTCAGCTGTACCAGATGCACTAAAATATCACTTACGTGCATTCCTGCTTCAAAATTACAGTAGTTATTAGGCCTGCCACAAGAGCTTTTTAAATGTGTTACTAAAGTTCAAATATCACCTTAACTCACATTTTTTTAAATATTGGATAACTGTATTTCAATATAATGAGTTTTCTTTGTTGTAGTACTAGTTTTATTTTATGAATTAAAAACATAATGGCTACCAAAAAAATAAAATAAAAAAAATAAAAACATAATGGGTTTCCTGGGGTGCCTGGCTGGTTCAGTCAGTAGAGCATGCAACTCTTGATCTTAGGGTCATGAGTTCAAGCCCCACACTGGGCTTAGAGCTTATTTTTAAAAAATAATAAAATCAGATTGGGAAAAATCAGATGGTAAAAAATCAGATGGTAAATGTTACATGTTTTAAAAAATGATAATGTTGTAGTACTAATTTTAATTAGTTAATTAAAAACAATTTATATGTAATACCCTACAAAAGGAATCCGTGACTCAGAGAAAGAACACTGGTGATGTGGTACAGGGACAATGCCCAGGACCAGGGAAGAAACTGAAGCCCAGAGAGGTTGCGTGGCTGCTCTAAGTTATTCAAAAAATAGTAACAATAGCAACAACACAGATCATTTTTTAATACCAACTGTATTGGTTTCCTATTATTGCTGCAGCAAACTACTTCACATTTGGTGGCTCAAAACAATACAAAACATTATTTTATTATTCTGCATGTCAGAAGTCCAAAATTGGTCTAATTGGATTACAATCAGCATTGACAGGGCCACATTCCTTCTGGAGGCTCCAGAGGGAACCCATTCCCTTATCTTTTCCAACTTTTTTTTTTTAAGATTTTATTTATTTATTCATGAGAGACACCAAGAGAGGCAGAGACATAGGCAGAGAAGCAGGCTCTATGCAGGGAGCCTGATGTGGAACTCCATCTCGGGACTCCAGGATCACTCCCGAAGGCAGGTGCTTAACCACTGAGCAACCCAGGCACCCCACCTTTTCCAACTTCTATGAGATGCTCGAGCTGCTTGGTGCATGGCCCATCTAGCTCCACAACCAGCATCCACATCACTCTACTTCTGTTATCATGTCTCCTTCTGCCCCTGACACTCCTATGTCCCCCCACCTTCACTCATAAGGACTTTGTGATTACCTGGGGCCCACTCGACTCATCCAAGACAATCTCTCTACCTCAAAATCCTTAATTTAATCACACCTGCCATGTCACCTCTTGCAAGGTAAAATAACACCCTCACAGCATCTAGGGATTCAAATGGGGATCTCTTTGGGAAACCTCATTCTGCCTACCATACTAACCCTGTTTCCAACTCTGCTTTACATGGCAAAATAATCCAATGATTTTAAAAATATCATCTTCAAAAAACAAAAAAAAATATCATCTTCAGCATATAAAGAGAGAGGCAAAACATAAGAGATGCTTAACAGTAGAGAACAAACTGAAGATTGCTAGAGGGGAGGTGGGCAGGGGATGGGCTAAATGCATGATGGGCATTTTAGGAGGGCATTTGTTGGGATAAGTACTGGGTGTTACATGTAAGTGATGAATCACTAAATTCTACTCCTGAAACCAATACTACACTATATATTATCTAACTTGAATTTAAATAAAAGCTTGGAAGAAAAGAAAAAAAAGAAAATATCTTCAGAATAGAATTTTGAGGTCTTAAGTTCAGAGTTCAAGGTCATACAGCCAGCAAGGGACAGAAATAGGATTTGGTCCTCTTAGCCACCAGACTCTAACAAGAGCTACTATGGGATGCCTACCATGTGTGAGCTGCTTTACATGTTCATTATTCGCCTCTCCTTTATCCTTCAGACTTGCTGTCCTATATTCTCTAGTCCCGCTCTCACTTTAATGCACTCTTCTGGGGCTTTGGGGAGCCTAGTGCCTTCACTGTCATGTCCCCAGGCAGTCCAGAATTCTATTTTTATTTATCCAGTATTAACCTTATCTTAATGGACACACTTCAGAGTAGGCAGAAGCAAAAAAGAGAGGCTCACTCAGTAGCTTCTTTATCCCTCCCTGTAACACTTCAGAATGAAAACCTAACTTTGAAGGGAAAGCCTTTCACTATCTGTGGGACCGTCTCCGGGATATCTCAGGTGCATTCAATGACCAGTTCTGCCCTTCTGTGGAAGGCTTTCTTCTGAACTCCACTGGGAACACAGTGAAGTGCCCATCCCTGCTCTCAAACAGTTTATCACCTAAGGGATAGAAGCAGGAGTATGCAGAAATCCATCATGTAAACCTGACCATTAGACAGGGAGGAACATCACCAGTGACCCAGGTTGGTGGTCAACATTGTGAAGAGGTTTTTTTTTTTTTTTAAGATTGTATTTATTTATTTATGAGAGAGAGAGAGAGAGGCAGAGACTCAGGCAGAGGGAGAAGCAGGCTCCACGCAGGGAGCCTGACATGGGACTCAATCCCGGGTCTCCAGGATCACGCCCTGGGCTGAAGGCAGATGCCAAACTGCCGAGTCACCCAGGCATCCCTGAAGAGGTTTTTATTAAGTAATCAAACCAGATGGACCTTCAGAACAGGCAGGGAGATCGGCAGAATGAAGAGGGTTTTGAAGGGTGAGAGAGCGCCACCAGGCAGAAACAGAATGCAGAAGCTAGAAACCGCGGCAGATGTCAGGGAAGCATTTTATTTGCGCTACAGAGAAAAATTGAGATAAGAATAGAACACAGCACCTGGAATCAGAGAGCCTACTTTTGAAGAGCCAGCTCTGCCACTCTCTGTGTAACCACAGTTACTTGATTATGCCAAGCTTTCTTATACTTAAAAAAAATGGGTAATACAAAGGTTAATCCTGAAGAGTGTTATGCAAAATAAATAAAATGATGTGAATGCACCTGCAAACGTGTTCATCTGCATCTCAGGAGACAATCACAGTAGAGAAGCATTACCCGGAAAGGAAGGGGATGAAGAGACATAAGGCAGATGATCCCCAATTCATGATGGTTCTACTTACAATTTTGTGTCTTGGAGATGATGCAACAGTAATACGCATTCAGAAGAAACCATATCGAATTACTGAATCTGGATCTTCTCCCAGGCTAGCAATATATGGTAGGATGCTCTCTCATGAGGCTGGCAAGTGGCAGCTACAGCTCCCAGTCAGCCATGCATTCATGAGGGCCAACAACCAATACACTTGCAACCATTCTATACCCATGCAGTCATTCTGTTTTTCACTTTCAGAACAGTGCTCAATAAATTACACGATATATTTGACAACTGTATTATAAAATAAGCTTGGTGTTACAAGCTTATTTGGCTTAACTGTAGGCTAATGTAAATGTTTTGAGCACATTTAAGGTAGGTAAGACTAAGCTATGATGTTCCGAAGGCTAGGTGTATTAAGTACATTTTTGGCTTATAATATTTTCAAATTATTATGGGTTTATCAGGATGTAACCCCACTGTAACTCAAAGATCTGTATAGTATTATCAACACTCTGAGGAGGCTCAAGAATGAAAACACATTTGTTCTGAAGATTCAATTCTTTTCTACTCAAACTTTTTTTACCTAGTAATGAGAACAACCAGATAAAAGATAAAATAGCAGGTCACATATTATTTCAGAAGATTTCCATTTTCAAGGATGTTACCTAGTGCTCCAAAGACTTGAGAATAACAAATTCAGCATATGTACACGGAAACAGAGTCTAGAATTTTCCATCACTGAAACCTAACTCTGAAATATACCAGCCAAGGTTCAGGAGCATGTCTGTCTAAGGAGCTTCAGTAAAACCATCAATGTAAAGATTATTTTGAGTATCTAAAGCATTCAGGTACTTGAAAACAGAAGTGAAAATAAGAAGTTTTCCTAAAAATAAATCTGTTAAGAATTAACAGTCTACAATTACGTTTGTTTATTTAAATTGTGTGTAAATATTTAATTTGGTTGGAGAAACTATTTTTCTTAATTCTTTTGTAAACTTTGAATAAAAGTTTCCCTTAACTGAGATCTACTCTTAAAACTTCATTAACAATTACAGAAATCAAACACTTTCACATCTATTGTTTAAAAAAATAAAATGAAATGAAAACCACTAACCAGCTCTTCTCTTTACAAAACACAGCAGAGGAATAAATGACCAGTTTTTTTTTGTTTTTTTTTAATGAGAGACAGAGAGAGAGAGAGAGAGGCAGAGACACAGGCAGAGGGAGAAGCAGGCTCCATGCAGGGAGCCTGATGTGGGACTCGATCCCGGGTCTCCAGGATCACACCCTGGGCCGAAGGCAGCGTCAAACCGCTGAGCCACTCGAGCTGCCCAAATGACTAGTATTTAATGCACACCGAGGCATTCCCATCCTGAGCCTTAAGGTCTTAGCTAAAGTGGCATCCTCAAGTCTGAGGTGCCTCATTTATAAAAAGATGATAAGAATATGAAGATTACTTGAAACAATTATTGTAAAGCTTCTAACACTCAGATGGGTTGCAGAAACATGTATTCCCCACTCCTTATACTTCATTAGAGTTAATGTTCATCCTGGCTTCTCTCCCCAAACTTCAAGAACCCCTCTTTAGAGGAGGAAGAAAGACCTACAAAATTGGCTGATTGGCAAGTTTACAGAGAACGAATCCGACATTCCAAGGTCCAACAGTGGTAAGATCCCTTTGAGAATCTGCTTACATGAATGGACATTAACATTCTGACCTGCTTGGGTCTGTGCAGTAAAGAACCCACCCCAACCTCCCCAACTGGCAAATAAGCCCATCTGATTTAAAAGTAAAAGATGAGCAAGTCCATTTTGCCATAAACCCAAGGCCACATTCTCTAATCCTGCCATTAACAGGAGTAACGTTGAAATTTTAATTCTCTACCGGTAAAATTCTAGTTTTAATTTATCACTTGGTTCTGAATTCAGACACACGGTATATAACGTTCTTTGTTGTGCTTATACAACCCCATTCTTATTTTTTTTTTTTTTTACAACCCCATTCTTAGGCTCGTAATACTAACTGCTATCACTACCAGCACCACCTCAATCCCCCTACCTGGGTTTCACCACCTTATATCCAGGTCCCTTCTTGATATCTTCACGTGAGTAACTAATAAGCATTTCGACTCAACATATCCCAAATCAACTCCTGATATCCACATCCACTCCACACACACTTGTTCTTCCTGTATACTTCCTCATCTCAGAAACAGCAACTTCTTCCTTTGGGCTGATCAAGCCAAAAAGTATTTGCATTATCCTCGATCCTTCTCTTTCTCTTTCAATCCACATTCCATCTGTCAGCCAAGTTGCACTGGCTCCATTTCACAACATTTTTAGAGTCTACTCAATTCTTGCCACATCTCCTGGTACCACCTTCACCCAAAGCATTCCTATTTCTTGCCAAGAATTATTTCAACAGCCTCCTTAGTGGCCTCCACGCTTCTGCTCACGCCCTCCTACATATCAACACATTACCAGAGTGATTCTTTTAAAGTGTAAGTCAGAAAATGTCTCCCCCTGCTCAAAACCTACCAAGATCTTGTACCTCAGGGTAGAAGCCAGTGTCTTCACCATGGCCTACAAAGCCCAATATGGTCCACACTCCCTGCCGTATTCACTCCACTTAACTCTGTTTACCACCTATTCCTTCCCCTCCTCCTTTGTGGCCTCTGTATTTGCTGTGCCCTCCACCTAGAACACTTGCTCCCAGACACCCTCAGGTCCTTATCTAAATGGCACCTCCCAGCAAAGCCTTTCCCGATGACTCTCTTTGAAACAGCTACCTTGCCCACACCCACTCGGCTCCCCCAGTCCCTCCACTCTGTTATTTTTCTCCTTAGAACTCATCACCATCTGATATTTACTTTTTCTGTTTGTTCATTGTGTATCTCCACTCTCTAGCATTAAAAGTTCCTGCAGGGCAAAGACTTTGTTTCCCCAGAAGGAGAACACTGATACACAGTCAATAACACCGAAATATTTGCTCAACAAACAAATGAATGAGGTAGAGGCACAGGATACAAATGTCTTTCTTCCTTGCTTCTAGAAGGCTTGATAATAATGAGTATCTTGAATGAATAAACCACAAAATTGCAAAGTTGCAATTTCCCCACCTAAGGTAAACTCGTCAACTTAGCTGCTCAAGTACAGCGTGAGGAGAACATTATGTGGGAAGCTTCACTACAAAGCCCCGATGTCGGGTGGCAGCCTTGCATAGGTACAAAGTTGGCTTGCAGGTGACATCATTAGGTCACTGGGGGCAGGAATGCTTAGAAACGATAGAGAGACCTTTATGTCTCAAGTCAGTCTCCCCATCGCTTCCACAGCTGCATGCCATTCCCCTCCCCTCCTCAGGATCAAAAGTCAGACTCTCAGCCACTCAGCAGCATCTTTACTTCATTAAATTCCATTCCAGGGCAGCCATATTACTTGTCTTCTTCATGTACCCCTCTTTAAAATGACTTGTGATTCTTCAAAAGCACCTGCAAAATTGCCCGGCCCTTTGCGTCAGGAGCACCCCATGCCAATACAATGCATTTTCTAATAATATGCAATATTGTTACAAAAAAGGGGGGGGGGGAAGGAAAGAAAAGAAACCACTCCAGCAGAATCTGCAAATTTCATTTTCAAAATCTTATTCAGGGTTCTAAAATGAGAAATTCCAGAGAAGAAAGAAAAGTGCATATTACCTTCTGTCAGGCCCCTTATCTTTTCTAATTGTTGGCATCAGAACAGAACACACTGTCGCTGTGTTCTGTAGGAACTTTCCATTACAAGAAGATAGGGCTTTTGTCTCAAATCTCTTGCCCCAGAAATAATCCTGATTCCTCCATCTGCAAGGATGTTTGTCAAAACACAATACTGAGAAGGAATTGAAGGCTCAAAATTCAAGGAGGGACAGATTTATTTAGGCCTCTGGGAATAATTTATGCCCCTGCAAATGGTACTTATCAAATGTAAATGAACTGCTGCATACAAAGTAGCCTGAGGACCAAGAATCTTGAGTACCAAGAAGCCTGTATGCAGAAACATCTGGTTTTGAAGACTTACACTGTATCATTGATTGAATTACTTTACCTTTAAAATCACCTTCTATAAAAACACTAATCTTAGAAGTGCCAAGTCATAAACTAACCATTCATTCAACAAATCTTTATTGAGTACCCCCTGTGTTCCAGGTTGCTCTGCCTGCCTATATGTTCCTCTTACAGGCAGCGAGGAGAGAGACCAGAATAAAAAAAATTCCTATCCTCACAGAGTTTACATTCTAGTAGTCCCTCATAAAGAAAAGTTATTTCCAATGCAAGACTGATTGCTGGCATAGAACCCACTTTATATAGCAGAAAAAAACACTGAGTTTGGAATCCAGAAGTCAGGGTTCAAGTCTTGACTGCCAACTGATTGCCCTGTATCATTGAGAAAGTTCCTTAATTAACTTTCTAGATCTTTAGTTTTGTGTATTTTACCAGGATACAAAGGATGAAAGAAAGAACCTAGCAAATTAACCATCATATGGAAGGTGCTGAATATTTCTACAAAGAACAGTGATAATAGAGGTGCCTGGGTGGCTCAATCAGTTAAAGCAACTGCCTTTGACTCAGGTCATGATCTTAGGGTCTTGGGATGGAGCCCAGAGTCAGGCTCCTTGCTCAGAGAGGAGTCTACTTCTCCCTTTCCTTCCACCCCTAGCTCTCACATGTGCGTGCGCTCCCTCACTCTCTCTTTCTCTCTCAAATAAAACAGTAATAATCGGTATGACTCTCTAACCCAGAACTAGAAAATTATGGCCCTCAAGCCAAATCCAACTGGCCACCTGTTTTTATAAACAAAGTTTTATTAGGACATAGACATACCCATTCATTTATATATAGTCTATGGCTGCTTTCATCCTACAACAGATATAAGTCACTGTAACAGAGGCTATTTAACCCGTAAAGCCTAATACTTTCACTCTCTGAGATACTTTCACCCTTTAGAGAAAAAAAAAATTGCCATTCCCATTATAATCCTGGTGTGATGCCAAATGATCCAAGAACAGGTACCAACAGCATCACCCAGCAGTAGATTTGAAGAGCAGAATCTAGGGGCCTTACTCCAGACCTGAATCAATCCATATTTTAGCAAAATCCCCAAGTGTGACTCATTTGACATGGAAGGCTGAGAAACAGTGCCATGGAGTGTGGCCAAGATGATAAACGCATTCTTGCTCTAAAACGATTGGGTAAATGTCAACTTTCCCTGTCCTACCAATACAGACAATAGATGAATTCAGAACAATGATTTTATACCTTCGTGAATCTCAGAATCACATATATAGCTTGTTAGAAATGTAAACTTTATAGGCCTCCCTCTAGTGATTCTGATTTAATGACTCCGAGGCAGGGTCAAACAACCCAAATTTTTTAAACTAATACCCTCTGAAGATGTTTAGACACAAATGATCCTGGAACATCACTTTGGGAACACTGAAGGGTATTTTATATCATGTAGAATTGGGGCAAAATTCAAAGAGCATCATTTGTGTCCATTGCTACTAACATTTTTCTTCTAAATACTGAAAATATTCCCAGAACATTGGTCAGCAGTAGTTGATTGCAAAGTAATGACTCCATACCTAGACATGGGTTAAACACTGTACGTCTGAGCTACGTAAACTACTTCAACACAATTATCATTTTCTGTGACAAGAATCCATTTTTATATCTTCATGACCTTATTCAAGGAACTTTACTGAACACCAGAGGTTGGTAAGGCATCATTCTAGGCAAACCAAGAGTCCAACACAGAGGGACCCACATAACATTCACCCATAGCACAAATACCAAGGGCCTGCTCCATTGCCAGGCACTGTTCTAGGTCAGAGGTCGCAGAAGTCTTCTCTAAAGGACCAGAGAGTAAATATTTTAGGCTTTGTGGGCCACATATTACTACTTCAGGAGTTTTTTAAACCCCTTTTTAACCCTTTAAAAATGTAAAAATCATTCTTGGTTCTCATGCAATACAAAAAACTAGCTATGGGCCAGATTTAGCCTGTGGGTTGTAGTTTGCAGATCCCTACTCTAGGTGATGGAGCTACAGTAGTGAATAAAAATAGATAAGAGCCCCTACCCTCTGGAAGACCATACTCTAAGCAAAAGGACATATACAGTAAACAAATAAATACATTAAAATGTAGATAGCAAGTAAGTTTTATGAAGAAAAGTAATAAGGGTATAAATAGTGACAGCAGAAGACTCTTAAACAGAGTGTGGCCAAGGAAAGTGATAATTAGGCAGAAATCTGTACAAAATAGGGAAATGAACACTCCTCTCGCAAGAACAGCAAGGCCTGTTCAAGTTAAATTATCATCACCAGTCCATCCATGTTGTTGCAAATGGCAAGATCTCATTGCTTTTTAAGACTGAGTAATATTCCACTGCATATTTATGCCACATCTTCTGTATCTCTTCATCTATCGGGGGCACCTGGGTTTCTTCCCTATCTTGGCTATTGTAAATAATGCTGTAATAAACAAGGGTGTATAGACAGTATAACACTAATTGAAGGAAGTCAGAGAAAGAAAAATATCATATGATTTCACCGTGTTGAATTTAAGAAACAAAGAAGAGACCAAAAAACAGACTCTTAGATACAGAGAACATGCTGGTGGTTGCCAAAGAGGAGGTGGGTGGGAGGATGGGGAAATAGACAAAGGAGATCCAGAATTCACTTCTCTTGCAGAGCATTGAGAAATGTATAGAATTGTTGAAATCACTATATTCTACACCTGAAACTAATATAACACCATAGGTTAATTTTACTGGAATTTTAAAAATAAAAATAAATAAAACACAGGTTTTAAGAAAAATTCTGTATATCCTCATGAGGAATAACATGAACAACCCCTGAGAGCATAGGAAAACAACGTCCACACAAACAGAAGTAACTCATAATAAAAAGGGCTTCAGGCCACAAATATTAATAGTCAAGATAGAAGTGAAAATTTTACTACCTGATGTACATGCAAATATTTCAAACAGGTCCTGGAAAAGTCAGCACCAACTCAAGCTTCATTAACACTCAGATGCAATTCACAACCTTTTCATATTGAGAAATGTTCCCCTGCCTCTTAAAAAATCATTTTAATTCCTTCTTTCCTTGACATATGGCCTACCACTCTCCTTTCCAACCTCATGTGAATCCATTAGAAGCATTAACTTTGAGATCCTCACTATAGTAGTTTGTTGCCACGGAGTGCCTGGTCTTTGGAGTTACAGTTAAGGGGGGAAATCTAAGGACATCAACTCTGTAAACTGGCTAGAAGTTGCAGAGGTCAGAGAGACCATCAGCTTCGATCACAGAGGTGCTGGGCTGCGATGTGAGGACAATGAGAGAGACTCTTGACGGGGCCACCATGAAAATGGCTGTGCCTACAGATTTATTATACTACAGGCAGAATGCCTGATAGAAAAACGGCTTTGTTAGACTCTCCAGTTCACCTCCTTTGGTTTTCAAGTAGAAACTGTGACAGGAAACTGTCTTGTCTCCAAAGAGATGCTTTGTTCCCTCAGATCAAAGTCTCAAGAAATGATAGAGACTGTGAGACAGAAGGACCCCATGGCAAAGACGGGCTGCATCAGTGGTCTGTAGCCAGAAATCATTCTCACCACTTGGTGGTTGGAGAAAGACCATTTGCAAGCCTAGGTAAATAGTCTCTCCCAGAAATGGTCAAGAGATAGAACACATGAAGCTTTTCAAAATAAAACTTTTATATTCTGTTTCCTTCAATACCCAAAAACAGGAGCTAAGAAGCTAGCTGATGACACTGACACATAACCCAATATGGTAATGGCCAAGAGGAAAAAAAAAAGCCCTAGCCCTTCTCCATGTGGAAAAATTCTAGTTCCACAGTTTAGCAGCAAACACTTCCTGCATGAGGAGCCTTTTCATGGTTTGCCTTTGGGAGCTGCCATGCCTGCCAAAGTCCTCACTTGGCTTACTGCCCCGACCATGCCTAGACTGATCACCAATTGCCATTCTTGCATTGGGTACTATTATTCCCTAAAACACTGAACCAAGTGAGGTCGCTTTCTAACCCTAGACTCACCCTGTCTCACTTTCCCCACCTCTGCTATCAAGACGATAATACTATGTTAAGTGCAAAAATCTAACACAAGGCTTCCGTTACAAATCCAAATAGAAGGTGATCTTAAAGAATAAAACACACACACAAACACCTTTAATTTGCATTCTGCAGTTCCACAATTGCCTGGCATTGTTCTTGCCTTTCTTCCCTGACAGCACAAGGCCACCAGCCCCTGAGCTAAATCATCAGGCGTGACTATCACCCTACACAATTCATGCACTGTCACCTCCAATTGATCTACTGGAGGGGTCTGAGAGGAACCAGGCTTCTCAAAAGGCCACCAGCTCCACGTTAGTAGATTTGAGCACAATAAGGTATGAAATCACTTGGTCATAGAATCCACATTAATTTCCCAGATATGTAACATGGGAATCACTGCTGCATGCAGTCCCTGCTTTGAACTTGTCCTCCAGAGATTAAGTGAAACACACGCGGAATTCACTCACCAAGTATTTTCAAGTCCCTACTTTGTGTCAAGAATTAATGCTAGGGATTTCTCTGGAAAAGTTAAATACTACTGCTGCTAATAGCTATCCCTTTTTATAACACTGTGTCCACTTTGTAGGCAATGAGGTATTTCATTTCCACATGTACACTAAAAGGTGGACATTGTTATAGGCCCCACTTTAAATTTTTTTTAAATTTTTTTTATTTATTTATGATAGTCACACACACAGAGAGAGAGAGAGGCAGAGACATAGGCAGAGGGAGAAGCAGGCTCCATGCACCGGGAGCCCAACGTGGGATTCGATCCCAGGTCTCCAGGATCGCGCCCTGGGCCAAAGGCAGGCGCCAAACCGCTGCACCACCCAGGGATCCCTATCGGCCCCACTTTATAGCTCTGGAAACTGAGACACACAAAATTAAGTAACAAATCTGAGTTGCCACAGCTATTCCATGGGAGAACCAAAATTTGAACACAGTAAGTCTGGCTCTAGCGCCTGTGCTGTTAACCACCATACAGCACTACCCTGCAACACCTGGGGATGCCTACCTTCTCTATATGCAAGTGGAACACACACAAAATTAACCTGCCTAGCATTTTCCAAGGTCCTTACCCTACAGAAGACTCCAAACCCAGACGTGGCATGAGAGAAAATGAATAAGACAGTATCCTCTCTCTGCTCTTCGTCATCTCTCAGCAAATAAAACTCATGGTCTCCACTTGTAGATTTTTGTCCTTTAGACATGAGATATAACCGGAGTTTCCTGTGACCTATGTGCCTATTCCTTAGGAAGCAGGTATTTTCAATCAATAAAGTAGAATATTTCATGGTCTTTTCATCCTGCTATTTGGCCTTTCCATGGACCATGGTTGGTCAACTCACCTTGGTGGGAATAGTCCCACAAACCAGGCTTAAAGGTAAAAAATGGGGAGGCCTGGTGCACCTGGGTGGCTCAACTGGTTGAACGTACAACTCTTGGTTTCAGCTTGGGTCATGATCTCATGGGTCGTGGGATCAAGCCCCATATAGGGCTCTATGGTCAATAGGGAGTCTGCTTGAAAATTCTCTCCCTCTGCCTCACCCCCTGCTTGCTCTCCCCTCTCCCCCTCAAATAAATCTTTAGAAACAAAAAAATGGGAGGCACCTGTGTGCCTTAGTCAGTTGAGCCTCCAACTCTTAGTTTTCGCTCAGGTTGTGGTCTCAGGGTTGTGAAATCAAGCCCCACATCATGCTCCACGTGTGGCTCTGTGCTCTGCACAGAGTCTGCTTGTCTTTCTCCCACAGCTCCTTCCCTACACTGGTGTGCTCTCTCTCTTCCTCTCTCTCTCTCAAATAAATAAAGAAAATCTTTTTTTAAAAAAAATGGGAAGGCTTATTTAACTGTACTACTTCCTCATCCTCTCAATGGTTCCCTGTACCCTTTTAACATCTCCCACATTCAGTGCCAACAGCTGGGGCAATAATTTATATTGCCACCTACAGAGGCAGTGAAACCAGCACTACACCACTCCCTGCCCTAAAGCAGAGGTTCTTCCTCCTGTACCACTTCCCCAGGCATGACTATCTTAGAGTGAGAACATGTGCACAGTTCATAGTGCATGGAGTGTGGCAGACTGTCTCCTTTCTATTTCATTAGCTCACCTAACAAAAAACAACTTGATCCCCTGGAACAGTTTGCCAAGGAAAATGTCAACTTTAAAAAAAGATACCGGGGATCCCTGGATGGCTCAGTGGCTTAGCGCCTGCCTTCGGCCCAGGGTGTGATCCTAGAGTACGAGGATCCAGTCCCACATCGAGATTCTGCATGGAGCCTGCTTCTCCCTCTGCCTGTGTGTCTCATGAATAAATAAAATCTTTGAAAAAAAAAAAAAACTGTTGAAACTGTGGAACTGATATATGTATAAATATAACGAAATAAAATTTTTTAATAAAAAATTTAAAAAGATACCTAGGAGTAAAAAAATAAGAACACTCCCCTAAAAATTGTCCCTTAAATGGATTCCTTACCTCTAGCACAAACTATCCTTCTAGGGAAAAGGAGCATTAAAAACCGATGATTATATTGCAATATAGTTTCTCCACTATTTATTTAGCAATTCTGGTAGGAGTTTCACTCAAAAATCCATATTTCCTTCTTCTCAGATTTCTTAAATTCTTATTGGTTAATCGATCGATCTAAGCTGTGATGGTTACTCATTGTGACATATTACTGATAGTCACAAATGCTTTGACACTCCTCTGAGGAAGAGTTGGAGTCTGTGTGCCCTCCCCTGGAAAATAAAAATAAATACTAGAATATTCACAAATTACACTGTGCCAATTTCTGGGCCCAGATCTCAAGAGATTGACAACTTCCACTCTCTGGCTTTTGGAGAGCTTGTTCTTGAGCCCTGAGCCAGAACTAAGAAGTACATGGAGAGACCTTGAAATTACATGCAAAAAGACACAGCTGAGCTCAAGCTTCCAGCTGCCTGCCCAAGTAGTGGAAATGTGAGTAAAGCTACCTTAAATCCTTTGGACTAGGGGCACTTGGGTGGCTCAGTGGTTGAGCATCTGCCTTGGGTTCAGGTTGTGATCCCAGGGTCCTGGGATCCAGTCCCACATCAGGCTCCCTGCGTGGAGGCAGCTTCTCCCTCTGTTTGGTGTCTCTGCCTCTCTCTCTTTCTCATGAACAAATAAATGAAATCTTTAAAAAAAAAAAAAAAAAAAACCTTTTGGGCTAGCCCAGATGTCATCTAAATACCACCTAGCAACCCAATCCACGTGAACAAATACACCCTAACCAACTGTGTCAGATTCCTGATCTATAATCATAACATAATAAAATTATGTTAAGTCATAATAAGTTAAGTCTTGGAGTCATGTCTTACAAGCATCAACTAAACCAGTCCTTCCTCAAAACCCCCAACTTTCATTCACATCATTTCACTCAACACCTTCCTCCCAAAGAATCCACTATTGAACAGCTTCTTCCCATCCCTCAGCAGGTTCATCTATTTGCATGCCTTCCCACTCATCAGTTTTTCTAGAGGGTGTCTGGCTTGCTGGTTGCCATTTCCCATGGGCACTGCAAAATTGCCTCCTTCGCTTTAAAAACCACCGGAATCTACACCCTCCTCTTCAAATGCCATCTGATCACTGAAGGCTTTTAAACCTTCAAATAAGTGTAGTACGCTTACACTAAATACCTAGGGGTAGGCTAGAAATTGGGTTATCTAATTTTAAAACTTACTTATGATCTAGTAGTTATGGAAGATCAAAGGTAGGGAAGACTACAGGGGAAAGCTACCTGGGAGAGATAAACAGGGCTGGACCCTGGGATGGTGACAGCAGAAACAGAGACAGCTTCAAGAGTAAGATTAAGTCCAAACTTATAGGACTGGGTTGAGCAAACTTCAGCATGCCTCATCTTAAAAATCCAGATTCCTATGAGAGACACCTAACTCTGGGAAATGAACAAGAGGTAGTGGAAAGGGAAGTGGTCAGGGGGTGGGGGTGACTGGGTGACAGGCACTGAGGGAGGGCACTTGACGAGATGAGCATTGGGTGATATGCTATATGTTGGTAAATTGAACTCCAATAGAAAATAATTAAAAAATAAAATACAATAAATAAAAATCCAAATCCCTAAGCTTAGACCAAGAGACTCTAACTCAGTACATCTGAGTGGGAGCCCGTGAATGTGTACTCCAATAGTTTCACAGGGATTCTGATGCAAGCGGCCAAGACCACTCTTCAAGAATTCCTACTTGAGGTCTTAGCACATGGTGAGTGAGAAACAGGAGAACAAATGATGAATCAGTACTGCCTCCTAAGTGTCAAGACTGCATAAGACCAAAAAAGAAACAGGGATATAAGGAAGGGCTCATTTATAAGGAGGTGACTGTTGTAAGCCAGGTAATAGCATCAGGAAGAACCAGGCATCCCACTAACTGCACAAGTGAGTTTAGGAGGATACATTGAACCCAATCCCTTCCTTCTCCTTTGGGGCTTCCATTCCCAGAGGATACTTGTATTTGGTCAGCTCTGAGCCACATGAAGGCTACTTCCATGCAATGGGCCCATGGTTGTCCAAGTCTGCCAGTGACAGGGTACAGAAGTCCATCTAATTTGAAGGAGAAGCAATAGCAACCCCTTTGGCTGCTGACCCAAAGGCACATTCTCCAGCCAGTTTTTCCAGTGCCCAAGGCAATGTGCTCATCTCTACTTGCCTGGCTGCCTCTATCTCTCAACCAGATCAGACCTAGAATAGGGAGCCTCCCAAAACTGCAATCACAAGTTTTGAGTTGAATGGGCCAAGCTTATGCTCAGCCTAAAAGTCAATATGCACCCATGATCCATTTCCTTCCAGATTCACTAAGCCTGAATCCTTAGTCATTGAAATTCTCTAACCAAGTTCCCAAACATTATCACACCACCCTCAGTGTAGCACTGTCATCTACAAAAAAAGAAAGTGAACTAACAAGACTGAGCCCTCAGTTCTTGTGAGCTCTGGGTGGAGGAAAAATAACCTCCCTCATCTCATATTCATGACGAGACTAGATAATCCTTTTGGATCTAAAAACTCTACATGTTTCCCCTATAGTGTTCTAAAATAATTCCTCCTTAATAAACTCTTCTCCCTTCAAAGGAAAACTGAGGGTTCTTAAACCAGATATGTGAAAGTTCAGTTGTGATTCACTTGAATCTTTCGCAAGAACACGGCAATAATGTACAAAGCAATGTGATTTCTAAGTAAATTGTACTTTAATTTGTAATGTCAAATAGATATAAAGTTGGAGCGTCAAAATGTTTACAGATCTTTTAGCCTTAATTATTATTATTATCTACTGCAGAACTAAAGGGAAAAAAATTTTCCCCTGCTAAATGTTCTAAAAATAAATTTTCAAGTGTTAATAGATATGAGTTATTTGTGAGTTTAAGATTTATTTAGGGTGGGATCCCTGGGTGGCTCAGTGGTTTAGTGCCTGCCTTCGGCCCAGGGCATGATCCTGGAGACCCGGGATCGAGTCCCACTCAGGCTCCCTGCATGGAGCCTGCTTCTCCCTCTGCCTATGTCTCTGCCTCTCTCTCTCTCTCTCTCTGTGTCTGTCATGAATAAATAAATAAAATCTTTAAAAAAAAAAAAAGATTTATTTAGGGCAGCCCGGTGGCTCAGTAGTTTAGCGCCGACCTCAGCCCAGGGCCTGATCCTGGAGACATGGGATCGAGTCCCACATCAGGCCCTATATGAAGCCTGCTTCTCCCTCTGGCTGTGTCTCTGCCTGTCTGTCTGTCTGTCTCTCTCTCTCCCTCATAAATAAATAAAATCTTTTAAAAAAAAAAAAAGGAGAAGCAATAGCAACCCCTTTGGCTGCTGACCCAAAGGCACATTCTCCATTCTCTCTTTTTAAAAAAAAGATTTATTTATTTATGGGGCTCCTGGGTGGCTCAGTTGGTTAAGTGTTTCCCTTCAGCTCAGGTCATGATCCCGGGGGTCCTGGATGGAGCCCCAAATCAGGTTCCTGGCTCAGCAGGGAGTCAGCTTCTCCCTCTTCTTCTGCACCTCCACCCACTTTGTGCTTTCTCACTCTCTTCTTTTTAAGATTGTATTTATTTGAGGGGGCGGAGAGGGAGATAGAGCACGTGTGTGGAAAGGGGCAGAAGGAGAGAATCCTCAGACTCCCCACTGAGCACAAAGCCTAATGTAGGGCTCAATCCCACAACCCTGAGATCATGACCTGAGCCAAAACCAAGAGTCAGATGTTTAACCAGCTGAGCCACACAGATAACCCCAGTTGTGTTTTTAATACAAGTGTGAATCTATAACATCTTCTTTCCCTTAACTTCAAGTTTATTTTAAGTAATATTTTAAATGCAAGATTTATCATTTATTATTAATTTTCCCTGGAATGCCCACCTTTCCTCCTGCCTACTAGAAAAAACTTGCTCTTAAAACCTGGGTAAGTCTCAGGTCTCCTGTAAGGTGAGGTTGGGCCACCACCCCTACCTTTCTGGGTAGCTCTCTTTGCTAATTCCTACCCTAATTTGTACAACATACTCAGCACTCGTCTATATTTTCCTTTAGTCTCTTACCATCTGTTTTCCATGATGTGGCCCTTTATTAGTTGTTCATTTCAACGCAATAAATATTTATTGAATGACTACTGTAGGCAAAGACAGTACAGCAAGGTGGTTAACGGATGGAAAAAGGGCCAAGTCCGAGGCATTCTGTTTATCGTCTACTTACTACCTGCATGACTTTGGCTAGCCACTCAACTCCTGTGCCTCACTTTCCCTATCTCTACAAATAGATTTAGTAGTAGTTTAATGTAACAGTGGGGCAGCCCAGGTGGCTCAGCGGTTTAGCGCCGCCTTCAGCCCAGGGCGTGATCCTGGAGACCCGGGATCGAGTCCCATGTCAGGCTCCCTGCATGGAGCCTGCTTCTCCCTCTGCCTGTGTCTCTGCCTCTCTCTCTGATGAATAAATAAATAAAATACTTAAAAAAAGAGCTGGTATTCAAAATATATTTTAAAAAATAAAAATAAAAATAATGTAACAGTGCCTGGAGCAGAGCAAGCCTCAATAAATGTTAGCTACCACTATTGCTAAGCATATTTCTGGGCTCAGAGAATATGGAAATAAATACAGTACAGTGACAGTTTCATATTTTAGAACTTATTCACTGATTTAATAAATATTTACTGAGCACCTAGTATGTACTAGGTGCTATTTGGGCAATAAAATTGTGAACACTCCTTCATTGAGAGAAAAAAACAATCAACGAAAAAATAAATAAAAATATACTAGGATGTCAGATAATTATGAGTTACATAAAGAATTACAAAGTAGGATAAAGGATAAGAGAGTAATATGGCAGGACAAGGGGCACCTGAAGAGGTAGCATTTAAGCCAAGTCCTCAATGAAATAGGAGACTGAACATGAAAGAAGGTTCAAGGCTGAGGGAATACAAGCCTGGGATGAAAGTCTTCTTAGAGGAGGCCAGCGTGGCTAGAACAAAGTGAGTAAGGAGGACAACAGGAAGAGATGAGATCAGGGATATAATCAGAGCCTGGGTGGGACAAGGCCTTGGGAGGTCATGGGAAGGACTACAGGCTTTATATTAAGGTCATGGAAAGCCACTAGAGGGTTACAAGGAGGGAAATGACATGGCTTGCTACATGGAGAATATACTAGAATCATATACATTTTCACTAATCATCAAAATGCTACACACTCACCAGTTGCTCTTGTGAGTTCTCCTTGGGCAGGCACCAAGTCCTATGATGCTTGGAATCTCACCCTACTTAATTTGGAGCAAGGAAAAGGTATGTGATTAAAGCCTTAGCGATTGAATGAATGATCTTGCTTCTCATTTGACTGAGTTAAAAAAAAAAAATCACCAAGTTCTTCTATCTTTCTTTTTTTTTTTTTGAGAGAGAGGGGAAAAGCACACGTGTACATGCAAGCAGTGGGGAGCAGGGGGCGATGTGGGGGAGGGGCAGAGGGGGAGAGAATCTCCAGCAGACTCTGCACTGAGCATGGAGCCCTATGCAGGGCTCAATCTCACTGCCCTGAGATCATGCCCTGAGCCAAAATCAAGAGTCCAATGCTCAACCAAGTGAGCCACCCAGGCGCCCCACCAAGTATCTTCTAATATTTTCTATTTGTGTGTGTGTGTGAGAGAGAGAGAGAGAGATAAAGAGAGAGAGAGAGAGGTTTTGGTTTGTGTGTTTCCTTTCCTAACCATCTTTCAAAGAAAAGTGAACAATAATTTTACCTCCATAGAAGTCTGCTTTCTAACAACCTCAAACATCTGGAACACAGCTATGAAAGAACACAAAACATCCTATGGAGCCCTGCAAGAATCAGCTATAACCTCGTAACACAAAATCTCTACATTTTACTTTGAACTATCTGAATACACACCAGATCACTCTTAAGTAACCTACAATCCTAACCTTTGGTCCCAAACCTGCAGCAGAATAAAAATTAGAAAAGGGATAGTGAAATTCTTAGGAGCCAGAATTCAAGGAGCTTTGTCTCTGAGGACAAAATTGGTTACGGGCACATGGGCAAAGACAACTGGAAGGTCTAAGGCAATTTTCTCTCTGAAGGTTTTTAAATAACCTTGCTGTATTATTTGTATGCTGTTTAGTCAAAAAATAGAATACAGGATCATTCTGAGAGTCCATGGATAATACTGCACAAAGGAATTGGCCACTAAGTTGCCTTACACAATGTCCCTCTCTGAAGAGAAATATGTCCCAAGCCCATCTAACTTGTCTGACTATTCCTACTAAGAACATTCTTCCAGAGTCTTATGGAAACTTCTCTTGACCTAGATTTTCAACCCACCAAGTAGCCTCTTGGGTTAACACACTTTCCAGGCTCCATATGTAGCAGTAACCTTCACATGATTTTTAAGTTAACTCCTAAAACTAATACTCAGGCAGGAATCCTGAGCTGGAAAACAGGTATTACGGTGCCACTTTTACTTCTAAGACTAACTGGTACTAGGAAATGCACTCAACCCAAGATATGGTTTTCAGCATTCACACAGATGAAGAAATAATTATACCTCAGGTCACTGAATGGGTCTGAGCCTCAGTGCAAATATGAGGGGATAACACACAGACCTCCAGGATCAGAGATAGGAAGTCAAACAGGACATGCATAAGGTAGATGATTTGGATCAGTGCCTGTTAATAATATAATAATTACTTCTATCAATTAAACTCATCATCATGTAAATAACATTCTTCTTGAATTAAACTTAAATTCCCAGAGCATTCTTATTATCATCTCCCGTGCACCTGTTCCATGTTCAAAGTGGGGCAATCAGATTCCCTGTCACAGTGGCATTCAGTGATTTCTTCCAATTCATGCAAACTGTCAAAATGTTGCCACACAGCCACTTCTGAAAACTCAAAGATACACTGGTGGCACAATTGCTAAATAATACAGCGCGTCTAAAAGACAGTCCCTCTTAATAAAGGAACACCACGGCCTGTCAATTTGCTAAGCATATCAAGCATACGCAGAGTGTTGCAAGGATGGAAGAAACAAAGCCTGTACCCTAAGGTATGGAACTAATTTGAAAAGAGGATAAACAGGAAATAATGTTAGATGTTAGTTAATGAGAACCCATGGATGTCAACCTTTAACCACCTAGATAATGCCCCTAATTGCCATCAAAATGATTGCAAATCACTGATATTAAAAATGGGTTTTACATACTATGATTGCTCTACTAATTCATCATTATCTAAAAATAAGTTATGTAGAAGTACATTGTGAAATACAAACATATACTTATTCACATATAAATATACACATATAATAGAGTGAAATGTTCTTAATTTTTCCTTGAGTTATTAGAGCTCCAAAGACAAAAACTACTCCAAAACAGCCCTTAGTTTTAGCACCAAACAGCTCTGGAAGCCAACATCATTGCTTTCAAAGGGGAGAGGGGTAGGAAAAAGCCGTATTATCCAAAGAAATACAATATTAAGCAATGACTCTTGTCAAGAGAGGATGTAAGGACTAGAGCACACCAATTCATCTCCATCTCATTCCATCACTAATTAAAATCTGATTTTTGCTTCTCCATCTGCTTATCAAACACCAAATACCACCACAAGACGCTGTCTCCAACAAGAGCAATCCTGCTTTTCCTCCCCTCTGTGGACTATCGGGCCCCGCTCACTTTATCAGTCAATGTGGCATTATCTCTAACTTCTCTCGTGGAGCAAAGAAGCCATCACATCCAGCCATCTGATGCCAGTATGAGGAACAATTTGAGATAATGCTCACTCATTTGAGATAATGCTTCATGGGAATGCTTGTCATCCTTTATACACGTGCCATCCCCCAAGTCTCAGTGCTTGGAAGGAAACCAAAAACAGGATAATGTCCATCAGTTTTCACAATGTCCTTTTTGTAGTTATGTTATAGTGAAGTTAATAATACTATAAACCTAGTGACCTGCCATTTTAAGGAATACATGTGTGAAGCAAAAATATGACTTTGTGCCTTCCTCAGTTGATAAATAAAAGCATAATTTCTCTTTTCCCCAATTACATTTTCTTTTTCAAACAACTTGTATATAAAAATATTTGATGGGTTAATACGAATGAGGCACTATTCTAAGTGGTATGGATGTGCCTGAGTGTGTCCATGTTTAATGAACACACATCAACACAGATGCAAATGGATCCCTCACAGCAACCTTACAAGGAAACACAGTTGCTGTTTCATTTAACTGAGGAATCTAGTGTTCAGAGAGGTTAAGTAATCTGCTTGAGGTCACACAACTTATCTGGAAGAAACCAAAAATTGTTTCCAGGCAGCAGTAATCTACAGCAAACTGTTACAAAGCAGGGGGAAAGAACTTAGTGTTGCCCCAAATCTGAATTTTTATGTCAAATCCTGTGATTTTCAAACCCAACCAAATTGAAAATACTCTTAAACATTATCTGTCTAGGGATGTCTGGGTGGCTCAGCAATTGAGCATCTGCCTTCAGCTCAGGCCATGATCCTGGAGTCTGGGATCAAGTCCCAGATGAGGCTCCCCCAGGGAGCCTACTTCTCCCTCTGCCTGTGTCTCTCTCTGTGTGTGTCTCTCATTAATACATTTTAAAAATCTTTTTAAATAAATAAATAAACATCATCTGGCCAAACACAACACGTATGTGGGCCTAATTTACCTGTGGGCCACCACTTTGGGACATTGACTTCAAACGATAATGTAATCAAATTTTGGTGGGGAAAAATATGTCAAATGATTGGCAATAAGTAATTGGTGATATTCACATGTCATTGCAAATATCTGTTCCATATTTGTTTGATTCGGAAAAACTTTAATCCCTTCCTCCTCCTGAGACACTTAGCCAAACCTATTTCTTAATTCATGTCTTCTTGCAGCAAAGTTTTCCTTTGGTCAGGTAGAAAATGACCTTGCTGGTTCTATTTATTATTTAACAGAACTCCGTCTCAAAATCCCTGTCATAATCCATAATAAAATAGAGAGAGCAGAACTTAATCGGCTGTAAATGTACAGTAGTTAGCATTCACCGCAAAATGCTAATAATATATCGAGAATGCCATTTCTCTTCCTGGCCTTTGGACCAAATTGGTTAATGGGCTGAGACTCGGGAAATAATGGAAATAATTTAGGCAGAGAACTTCCCAACCATGCACCAACCTTGAACTGCACTATATCCAAGCAGTGAAAGCAGCCCGAGACAGGAGCCTACCACGCAGGGTTGGCAATGAGCGCTCGCCAGTGTGGACCCTTGTAACTCTGACAAAAAGATAATCTAATATTTCAGTCCCAAGTGGCAAATGCCCACTTTTAAGATATTGCTAGCATCAGATTTTCTTAGAATACTGCATAATTAAAACTGAATGTCTAATATGCATGTAGAATGTCGAAATCCTATGGTATTAAGGAGTTTTCTGAAAGACTGTTGTAGTCCATGGAGGTCCTTAGCCCAATATGCTAATCACATATGCTAATCACTGGGCTGTGATCCTGAAACTAATGGAGTGAAGCGCAAAAACTATTTTTCCAAAATCCTGGCCTTCAAATTCCTCCCTTTTAAAGAAGACCTCATCTGCAGCTTCTGTGACTATAAAGGAGAATGACCAGTGTGGCCTCCCTCTGTTAGTAGTTTGTCGTGTTAGGTACGTACCCCCTCCCTCACAAGCCAGCAATTCCTCCCAGCCATCCACATATCCCAGGGAAATTGCTAAACAGGTCCATACGGAAAAACTTAAATGGATCGCCAATGCACTTCTGCTGTTTCTTGTTTTGATTTTGTTTTAAAGAGTGGAGAGCTCAAGAGCTAGAGCAACCCAAGTGTCCACTGCTAAGAGAATGGAGTCACCTGCAGCAGGTGTTCACCATGGAATGTTCAGCAGCAATTCCAACTTGGGTCTATTCATTATTCACTCTCAGGGACTAACTCAGGAAAATCTTTCCCTCTTATATCCTGAAGACCTGAGATGACAAGCCCTGGGAAATTTTATTTTATATGAGAAAATAGCCTATTATATTCAATATTCACTCAGTTTAAAAAAAAAAAAAGACATTGTGCCAGGTACCTTGTGAAACAAAAATAAGACACCTATGCTTATCCTTTTGGAACTCTTTGCCTTGGAAGAGAGACAGACACAAATCCTTTTCATCCTCAATGATAAAGGCCACAAAAGACGTGCACACCCACATAATGAAAGCACTTGAAGGTGTTAGCTCCACCAGAGGATGTCAGGAGGGAGGAGGACATGCTGCTCTAACTAACCATGGAGGGGCACGAGCCTACCTCACCTTGGCCCAGTTCTACACCCTCCATGAGAATGCTGTGGCCCTGGAAGTTTTCAAGCATTCCCTTATTTCTCTCTCTACACATGGGCAGAAAGAGACACTAGGATTCACCAGAAAAATCAACCCATCTGTGACCTGCCTGGCTCCTACCTGCTGGAACTACAGATTGAAAACACAAATGTGAGTGACAAAGACTCAACTTACTGGATACCCGACAGGGGCAGCGAAAAACCTCCACTCACGTCACCACAACTGGTCACATACAAGCTCCACGTGTCAAGAGTACAATACGATGCAGGAGCTTCCATTTTTGCCCACGACTGACCAACTTATCCTCTGTGGCCTTTCCCAGCTGGCCTGAAGGTTAGCTTATCTTTGTTGACACCGGACATCCTGCATGGCAGGGCAGCTTTCCACACAACCATCAAGTCCCTACCATGGAGGGAAACCATTCTCTGATGATGCCACTAGATGCCTGTGTTTGGAGCACCCCTTACCAAGACAGCAGACTTGTTACCAAGGGCAGGGTAGTGAAGATGTGGCTGTAAACATGGCAATTCTTTATCTCTTTTATGCCATGGTGAAGCCTACTAACTTCCTCTCAAATATTGTAAATGTGTAAGATAAAATTCATGGGATTGCAAAGGAAAATAGTTATATCGAAATGTGCTAAGTTCAGAACCCAAGCAATTTTAAAATACTATTTATGTGTGTGTAGACACATGTAGTTGTTAGTAAAAATAGGCATAGAGTAGCATATGCACCAGATGCCGGTCCTTACAGGGATGTATGTTTTTACCCTCATTAACCTGTTGACTAACATGTTCCTGAGGGTTTCCAAACTAGTACATATTACAGAATATTCAGATAGATTCTAACTCTATCCTTCAGGAAAGCCTGAGCTACAAATATATGCTAATTGTAATATGCGTCACTATTTCTCACCCATGCCACCTTCTGAACCATCAGCAACATAGACCAAGCAGGAAAAAGAACATTGTCAGGGGCCAGGGAGCAGAATCCAGGCATTTGTTCACCTTGGACCAGAGCCATCTGAACTGGCATCTCAGCAACACTAAAGCCCACTAACCACAACTGCTGATCCATTTAAGACATCATACCCTCAGTATACCTCAAAGCTTGAAAGAACCTTAGCAAAAGATGATTTAGCTGGGAGTTTTCAAGCTATAATGACTAAGAATACATTTTACTAGTAAGAATAAAGTTCACAGTCTTCCAATCAGCTAGTAGCTGCATTGTTGTACTCGGATTACAAAAATGCATACATGAGGAGCACCTGGGTGGCTCAGTTGGTTAAGCATCTACCTTTGGCTCAGGTCATGATCTCAGGGTCCTCAGAGACCTGCATTGGCTCCACACTCAGCAGGAAGTCTGCTTCTCCCTCTCCCTCTGCCCTTTTCCGCACTCATGCTCTCTCTCAAATAAATCTTTTTTAAAATGCATAGGTGATACGGCATTACTAGGAAGTCATTTTAAGATTACAGGCCGTGGGGGGCACTTGGCAGAATGAGCACTGGGTGTTATGCTATATGTTGGCAAATTGAACTCCAATAAAAAATTAAAAAAAAAAGAAAAGAAAAGAAAAGAAAAGAAAAGAAAAGAAAAGAAAAGAAAAGAAAAGAAAAAAGAAAGAAAAGAAATCGCTTCATCTGATTGTTACAGTTTGATTTAAAAAAAAAAAAAGATTTCTCCATCAAAATGCCATCACCACACACTTGAAAATGAGATATATACAGATGAGGGACACCTATCCAATTTGGTCAATTATTGCTACCAAGATGGATATAAAGACTCTTAAAAACCTCCCCCTCTACTAGGCAGCAGATCTACACATTGTCAATTTAAAAATTCATCTAAATTCTGTGTTTTACAGCTGTAGAAACCAAGGCCAAGAGATTCAACAATTTATCATAATAATTTTTCATGGTCTACACAACTAGTTAATTGTCTAAACCTGGAAGAAAGGCTGGTCGCCTGGCTTCCAAGTTGGCATCCTCAGTGTTCAGACTGCACAGATGTGATCTGCTTAAAACATTCTTATCTGAAAAGCTGTATTGTTTAAATTATTGCACACCATTATTTTAACTTTCTAATTCAGACTAATTGCTGTAGTAATATCAGTCTGGCTTATTAACATGCCTAAATCATTTAAAAGTAAATCTATGATATTATTATTTTCAAGTACTCTCAGCAACTTCACCTAGGTAACAAGAGGAGAATTTATAATTAGCAATATTTTTATTTTACCTACTAAAAATGCACTAAGCAGATCATATACAAAAATTAACTCGAAATGAATCACAGACCTTAACGTAAAGCCTAAAGCTAAAACATTTTCTAGAAAACCACCTCTGCGACCTTGGGTTAGAGGCAACTATTTCTAAGACATCAAAAGTACAATACATAAAAGAACGCATTGGAAACCGGGCTTCACCAAAACAGAAAACTTCTGCTCTTCAAAAGGCACCATGAAGAGACTGAGCAGACTGGGAGAAAATATCTGCAATTCATTTATTTGATGAAGGAACTGTATCAAGAATATATAAAGAACTCTCAAAATTCCACATTCAAAAAAAACCCAACTTTTGAAAAACGGGCAAATTATTGGAATACACACTTCACCACAGACGCCAGGAAAATGATGCGCAACATCCTTTGTCATTAGGGAAAGACAAATTAAAACCACCATATGAGATTACTACACACTTAATGAAAAGGCTAACATTAAAAATACAGCTCCAACCAAGGGCTAGCAAGAACGTAAGGGAACTGGGGCTCTCCCTCACTGCTGGTACGAGTGGGGGGTTGGTACAACCACTGTGGAAGACAGTTTGACAATTTCTTAAAATGTAAAACAGACATCTGTGACATGAACCAGCCATTCTGCTCCCTCGTAGTTCCTTAAAAGAAATAAAAGCCTATGTCTATTTTGTCCATTTGTATATAATGTTAACACCTCTATTTGAAATGGTCCAAAGTGCAAACAGCCCAAATGTCCATCAACAGGTAAATGGACAAACAGTGTGCGGCAGACAATTGAATTACTCAGCAATTTTTTAAATGAGCTAATGGGGCACCTGCATGGCTCAGTTGGTTAAGCATCTGCCTTCAGCTCAGGTCATGATCTCAGGGTCCTGGGATGGAGCCCCACATCGGGTTCCACGGTCAGCAGGGAGTCTGCTTAAGGATTCTCCCTCACTGTCTCCCCCTGCCCCTCTCCTCACTCATGCATGCTTTCTCTAAAACAAATAAGTAAATTTTTTTTAAAGATTTTATTTATTTATTTGTGAGAGACACACACAGAGAGAGAGAGAGAGAGAGGGAGAGACACAGGTAGAGGGAGAAGCAGGCTCCATGCAGGGAGCCCGATGCGGGACCCGATCCCGGGTCTCCAGGATCAGGCCCTGGGCTGAAGGTGGCGCTAAACCACCGAGCCACCCGGGCTGCCCAGTGAATTTTTAAAATATAAAAAACATCTAATAAAAAATGAGCTATCGACACATACAATACCATGGATGAATCACTAAAAAATTATGCACAAAGAAATCAAACAAAAAATACATACTGTAGGATTCCACTTCAACACAACTGTAGAAAATGCAAACTCCTCTATAAGGAGAAAAACATCAGCATTTAACCAGGGATGGTGGGGGGAGAGGTAAGAGGTTCTGTACTAAGAAGCACAAGCAAACTTTCAGGAGTGACGGGTATATTCATCATTTTGATCATGGAGACACTTTCATGGTGTACACACGTGTGTTAAAACTTATCAAATTGCACTCTTTTTTTTTTAACATTTTTATTTATTTATGATAGTCACAGAGAGATAGAGGCAGAGACATATGCACTCTTTTTAAATAAGTTCCATTCAGGGGATCCCTGGGTGGCTCAGCGGTTTAGCACGCCTGCCTTTGGCCCAGGGCGCAATCCTGGGGTCCCAGGATCGAGTCCCACGTCGGGCTCCTGGCATGGAGCCTGCTTCTCCCTCCTCCTGTGTCTCTGCCTCTCTCTCTCTCTATGTCTATCATAAATAAATAAATAAATCTTTAAAAAAAATAATAAGTTCCATTCACTGTATGTCAGGTACACCTCAATAAGGCTGCTAAAAATAAGTAAAATTAAAAGAAATACCTTAGGTTCTAAACAGAATACCAAAACTCTTTATATGAACTATTCCATTTAAACCTCACAATAACACTTTGAAATTTGGGAGGCTGTTATACCCATTTCCAGGAAAAAGAAAGTGAGGCTCACAGATATAAACATAAATAACTTTGTTATTTAGCAACTCCTATAGCTAGGACTTTACAGAGCAAAGGCCCAAGCATTTTGATTTCACGTTAAACAAATGCTTCCAAGCACTTGACAATTTTTTAAGGTAACAAACAGTTCCCAGGCGAAGATAGACAGAAAATAGATTTTTATCCCAAATATATTTATACTATTTATTTGCTTAGCAAATCTCTTTTCATAGACAGCACATGGGTAAATGTCAGCCCTATCATTTCAGGATCAGCACAAATTCTAAAATTAATAGGGTTCAAATTAAGGTTTCAGTGACTTAAGAGAAACAATCCAAGTCCTGACAAGAGTTGCAAGTTGCAAGTGAGGGTTACTGGAAAACAAACTCAACACCAGCACAACACAGGCTGGAAAAGTCAGGCTAATAACCTTCTGGTTCCCACCCAGAGAGATAAAACACCTGAATTTTTTTTCAGCGCACACACACACACACAGAGCAACTAAATTGCTGGTCTAGCCATTTTATGGATATTTCAAATTCCTAGGTGGTGCCCTAAAAGTACACTAACTAGAAAAATCATAAATGTTGATGGCTGCTCTCTCTTTACATATGGGTGTTATTTCCTAGCAGATAGGGACTGGCCAGCAACAGTCAAGCACGTGTAGTATCGCGTTTGAATCCACTGTCCTCTGCTGGTCCCCGCTCACTTGGAAGTCTTTAGGACGAGACCGCAGGACATTTGGAAAAGGGCATTGAAAAGAAAACCATGTTCACATCCCTGGCTCAAATCCACGCAAGTTTTCGAAGCTCCTTTTGAAAGAAGTGCCCTCTACCATCCCTTGCAAATGCTTTCCAAACTAGCAGGTCGGTGACTGGGTTGGGTTTGGCGGAAGAAGACACACACCTTAACTTTGTTCTCCTTCACCCATCACCAAGTTCAGGTTGTTCGAGTCTCCCACCCCCACACTTCAGGTATTTTTTTCTAGTCCTTTAGCAGCTGCCTATGCAAAATCAGTGAGGAGTCTCAGAAAAAAAAAAACCTGCTTCTCACCACACTGTGGATATTCTTTTTTTTTTTTTTCATTTCATGCTTATAATATATTTTTCCTGAAGCAAAGTTTTCTATTATTTTCCCTTCTTTTGGACCCCAGAACTCACACCAACAGGTCAGAAACAGGACCACACAACCCAGCTGGAGATGCCACTGCCTTCAGGCTCTCCTCACCCTGTTTATATTGGTGATAGTTCTCACCTGCTTTCAGACATGCCCTAAAACATAAGCACTAACAGCATATGGCATTAGAAGTGAAATAGTTTTTTGACTCTACATACACACACATAGCCTTGTCACCATCAACTAATCCTTCCTGGTGGCTTTCTGAACAGCCCTTCATAACATCATTTCCACTGTGCTACTCTGAGACCACCATGTGGGCTACAATATTTCAAGCATCCAAGCCACACCTAGAAAAACACAAAACCTCCTTTATCTTCCTGCCCCATCTCTACCGCTCCTTCTTACCTGTGATTTCATTTTCGCTATATGGGACAAAGGATTCTCATTTCCTTAGTTACCACTGACAGATGAGATACTGACCTGTAGCTTTTTGATCCCCAAATTGGAGGCTTTGTTTAAATGAGTTTAAGTATATGGCTTGAAAGAAGAAAGAGGAAACTTCTTCTCAAGAGTAAGGAGAATCCTTTTCCTAACTACCCAGAGAACTCTTCAAAGGTGGGTCTCTACCTCCTCTGCCTCAAAGACTCAGAAAGGAGCAGCAGGAAAGCCCCCTCTGTGAAGCAGGATGGCTCACAAGCTCATTTAAGGAGCTGAAATTCTTTACTCTCCGGTCAGTGAAACAACCCTTCTTTCCCTGGAAAAAGGATGTGAAGCTTGTTCATTTGTCAGGTATTTTGCAAAGCTGACCTTGCCAACGGCACTGGGACTTGAACTGAGAGCCCAGGAGATAAGAAGCCGAATATTAACACCTCGTGTAATCTGTTCCTTTCCCTTCTTATTAAACGCCAAGATTATGAAAAGCCCATGAAGATGGCACTGGAGGAAAATAATGTAGGGTACAAGAGAGGTCAATGGCATCTCTCACGCTAGAGGCTTTAGCATCCAGGAATGGCCATGCCAGTGCAAAAGGAGTATTTTCACGCTCTTTCCAAACAGTGTAGATGGACAGCGCCTCCATAGGGGGGAACAGACCTCCCCCAGCCCAGCTGTGGCCCGCCACCACTAACATAGAGACTCAACAGCCCCGGATCAAACTATAGCTTGATAATAGCTACAATCAAGTTTCTTTTTTTTCCTTCTGATTCAGTGGTTCTCATCTTTGGCCGCAGGCCTGGAGGCTCACCGGGCAGCTATTGAGTAATACCATTGCCTGGGCTCCACCTTGCAAGATTCAGAGGCAGCATAGCTGTGAAGAAGCCTGTGTTTTAGTGTGTAAAAGCTCCCCAGAGAGGCTTTAAGTAGGCATCATCATATAGATGCCATTTTCAATCACCACCAGAACAGAGGCTTTTTGACCATTTCACCATCCTTTTTCTTGTTTATAAAATAGAGGATATTCTTATGGAGTTGTCTACATAGAGATAAATCCATATGGTTAATAATAAAGTAGCCATTCACTGGGGGTGGAGCGGAGGAAAATGGGAACAATTATGGAAAGACCTGTATGAAAACTGTATCACTGGATTGCACTCAGGTGGGTAACTGCCCATTGTTGGTCAAAACACGCTGTCCAGGGAGTAACTTCAAGACTTACTGACTGGGGGTGCCTGGGTGGCTCGGTGGTTGAGCGCCTGCCTAAGGCTCAGGTCGTGATCCCGGGGTCCTGGGATCGAGTCCTGCATCAGGCTCCCCAAGAGGGGAGCCTGCTTCTCCCTCTGCCTGTGTCTCTGTCTCTCATAAATAAATAAAATCTTTAAAAAAAAAGACTTACTGGCTGGAGGAATCACTCACACACACATACTCCATTTCAAATTATTTCGACATTCTCTCTTCCTAAAAAGAACACTCTTACAAAGAGCAATCACACAGGCAGTGAGTAGGAAACAGAACAATCTTCCCCAGTCTTTATGACTTGAGGTTACACACCCTACTTACCTGGCATTTTCTCTAAATCTAGAAGTAGTCATTTACGGGGGAAAAAAAAGAACTAAATAAAACATAAAAATAAATTAACCGAAATAAAGGGAAATGAAACATTGTGCCCTATGACTGACCCATGAAAACGCAAATAACTTCTATTTCTCATCTTTCAGCAAGTACTCTTAAGACCCAATTTGTTAGCACGCGCTGTTTATTACAATAGCCTCCAGCCTCGTGAGGCCCTTGAGCACTTGAAATGTGGCTAGGGCCACAGGTAGAAATAATATTTTGGATTAATAAAATTAATTTCACCTTTTTCTTTTTTTTTTTTTTTCTTTTTATGTGGTTACAGAACATTGGAAATCACCTATGTGGCTCTCATATTTCTATCGGGCCACACTGCATTAGACCAGGCTTACTTTTTGCTATTGGACTCTTCTGAGCCTTGCCTGCCCCCTAGTGTCAGAACTCAGGCAATACAGGCAAATCATTTTTCATGTGCAGCTTCATTATTTGCAGTTTTCACCAATAATATATTGCGCTTGAGCCTCACCAGAAAGCTCCTGTAGTAGAAATTACATTCCCCACTCAACTGTTACCTTGCAAAGAACAGATTTCTTATGGAAAATTAGGGCTAGAATAGCCAAACCAATCAAAAGTATCTGCAGGGTTCCTATAAAATGACAGCCATATAGGGGCCAGAAACATGAGCCCAAACTCAGATGTAACAACTACTCTTCATGTAACCTAAGTTAAAAATAACACAAGGCACCTGCGGGGGCCAAGGGCTGGCCACTCCCCAAGATGGGCCACTTTCACATAAAGCTTATTTTGAGTTAAAAGCAACCAAGATGGGATCCCCGGGTGGCGCAGCGGTTTGGCGCCTGCCTTTGGCCCAGGGCGCAATCCTGGAGACCCAGGATCGAATCCCACGTCGGGCTCCCGGTGCATGGAGCCTGCTTCTCCCTCTGCCTATGTCTCTGCCTCTATCTCTCTCTCTCTCTGTGACTATCATAAATAAATAAAATTAAAAAAAAAAAAAAAGCAACCAAGACAGACAGGGCACCTGGGTGGCTCAGCAGTTGAGCATCTGCCTTTGGCTCAGTGTATGATCCCGGAGTCCCTTATCCGGCTCCTCGCAGGGAGCCTGCTCCTCCCTCTGCCTCTCTCTGTGGGTCTGTCATGAATAAATGGATAAAATTTTAAAAAACAAAAGAAAAAAGGCACCCAGGACCCAGCAGATTCAGGGAAAGCTCTTTACCTCCCCTGACAACTGTCTATAAAGAATCTTGATAGATCTGCTCCAGGAAGAGAGCTATCACCAGAGGTAACTATAATATATGAACTAAGTCTGGTACACAGGAAGATTAGCAAGACATGTTCCATGGAAGTCCTTTCTGACCCACTGTTCCTGAGTGGCCCAGCAAATGTCTGTTTACTAACCATTCACTGTTTCATTCTTCCTGAGGACTACATTCCTTTCCTTTGAAGACCCAGACCCCTACCCCCTTCTCCTAAGTTCACAAGGACATATAGACCTCATTTTGCCCGACTGTCTTCAGAATCTCCATGTCTATATGGATTCCCCGTACACAGCCCATTAAATTTGATTTTTCTCCTGTTCATCTGTCTCATGTCAGTTTAATTCTTAGTCCAGCTAGAAGGACTAAGAATTAAACTTAGGGGAGAGAGGACAGGATATTCTTGCTCCCTGAGACGCCAAAGCACACAATCACAACATTCACATTTTCATCATCATTCAAAATACTAGAAGACAGGAAATCTAAGTTGCCATAAATGTTAACAGTACAGATATCTATAAAATAGAATACATTCCAAAGGAGAAGGCAGGTTTCAATAAAGACAGCTTTCTTTGAGCATTCACTATGCAAACACAATGCTTAGCACTTTCCAGACATTAATACAGGCACACCTTTGAGATACATCCAGACTGCTGCAATAAAGTCCACATCACAATGAAGACAAATGGATTTTGTTTTCTAGTGCATATAAATTTATGTGTATAATATATTGCAGTCTATTAAGTGTGAATCCCTACGTCTAAAAAACAATCTACATACCATAATTTAAAAACACTCTATTACAAAAAAAGCTAACTATCATCCACGCTTTCAGCAAGGTCTAATCACCAATCAATGACAGATCACCATAACAAATGCAATAATGAGAAAGTTTGAAAGACTGCAAAAATTGGGCAGCCCGGGTGGCTCAGCAGTTTAGCGCCACCCCTCAGTCCAGGGCGTGATCCTGGAGACCCAGAATAGAATCCCATGTCGGGCTCCCTGCATGGAGCCTGCTTCTCCCTCTGCCTGTGTGTCTGCCTGTGTGTCTGCCTCTGTGTGTGTGTGTGTGTGTGTGTGTGTGTGTGTGATGAATAAATAAATAAAATCTTTTAAAAAAAAAGATTGCAGAAATTGCCAAAATGGGACACAAAGACACAAAGTGAACCAACACTATTGCAAAAACGGCACGGGTACACTTGCTTGACACAAGGCTGTCACAAACCTTCCGTTTGTTAAAAAACCCAATCCTAAAAAAAAATAAAAATAAATTAAAAAAAAAAAACCCAATCCTGTGAAGCAAGTAAGATGAAATACAACCAAATGGAGTATGCCTGTGATTGACCTCTACGAATCTAACAGGACTCTTTTTACCTTTTATTATCCCCACTTTACAGAACAAGAGACTGAGTCCCAAACTGGTTTGATAACCAGCCCAAGCACAAAAGGAGAACCAAGCAAATGTGAAGCTCTTGTAGCTCACTGTGCCTACCATATGCCATAAAAAATCCCTTGTATCCCTTGACCCACGCATTTCATGTCTTCCGCCAGCACCCCGCAAACTGTGACTGGCTAGCTCGTTAGCTGCCAGGTAGTGTGAAATCTCAGACCTGTCCCAATTCTTGTCAGCTGCTGGCATCTTTGGGTCACTCTGTCCCTAGCTTGCTGAAGCCTTATTTGTTAGAAATTCCTTTTCTCCTCCTTTCTCAGGGTTGAGCTGAAACGTCAGTCTTCATAAAGCAATGCTCTTCATTACCGTCTGCCTTTTAGAACAATGAAAAATGAGCCTTTTTCTCTGGTACATGATAAAGCTTCAACCTCTCAAGGCATTCATCTATCTCCCTTCACCTACCCAGAGCCCTCAACTGTTCTTCAAAGATGAAAGCTTCCAGACTCTCCTTCATTCTGCATGCCTCTAAATATATGAATAGCTACTCTTTATGGAGCGTTAACCCTGTGCTAATCCCCCTGCCTACTTTTTCTTAGTCACCCCAATAACCTCATCAGGTAAACAGGCATACCATTCCATTGTCACAGAGGAAGATGCAGGTTCAGAGAGGTTAAGTGGTCTTGACAAGGTCACACAGCCAGATGTGTGAAATCAGGCTTCTTTTTGACTCCAGAGCCCAAGCACTTGGCTCCCCTTTACTGCTTCATTTCCAGGTGTGCTCCAATTTTTCAGGACCTATAGTACACCTGAACAGAGCACACTGCATAGGAGGTTTTATGCCGAAACAGGTTATGTTAAATAGTAGCTAAGCACCACAACATTTGCTGCAATTTACACCCCCACCCAGGTCATGCTTCAAGCCTCCTGGGGAAACAGAACCACTGACAGGAACTTGCAAACCAGCAGCACCTTGAGCTCCCACCTCTCTGTTACAGCAGAAGAGGAGGGAGGGTTCTGTCTTCAACAGGGAAATGGTTATTTTTTTGAAGTGTCCAATTATTCCTAGGACTGAATCTCAGGGACGAAGGGTGCTTACTGTCCCAAAGTCATCAGGTCTACAATCAGATGAAAGTTTTGCAAAGTTCCCCGCAGGATTAATTCCGCAGGGTTCTCAAGTCTCTGAAACTGCCAGCATCTTTCCACCATGATAAGTTTGCTGCCCTCTTGTGGGCAAACGGTGGTGCTTACAGCAAAAGGGTGAAAAAAGGACAAATTGCTCGAGAAGAAATAAAAGTTAACTCCGGCTTCCTTTTCCTTTTTTTTTAAGATTGTATTTATTTATTTATTCATGAGAGACACAGAGGCAGAGACACAGGCAGAGGGAGAAGCAGGCTCCCTGCAGGGAGCCCGATGCGGCACTCGATCCCAGGACTCTGGGCGGAAGGCAAACCACTGAGCTACCCAGGGACCCCTGGCTTCCTTTTCATAGAAACTGACCTATCAATTGGCCCCCTCCTCACCTTTCCTATAGCCTGAGGCTACAAGAGTCCCCATGGTCTCATACTCAATCATTACCCCAAGTAGAGTTTTAAAAACACAGGTGGTCTTTTGTGTTTTCTAATTCCTTAAAAATATAGCTTCTGTACTCTTGCAGAAGTTTATTAAAGCCATTTGCCTTAAAGAAAGACTCCCACCACCTATCCTATGAAAATTAGGTGGGGGGACCCCTGGGTGGCTCAGTGGTTGAACACCTGCCTTTGGCTCAAATAGTGATCCCTGGTTCCTGGGATCAGGTCCCACATCGGGCTCCCCGCAGGGAGTCTGCTTCTCCCTCTGCCTCTGCACACCCCCTCCCCTTTAAAATCTTTAGAAAAAAAAAAAGAAAGAAAGAAAAAAAGAAAATTACATGGGGTTTTATTAGGTTTGGTTCCTAATGCTTGAACTAAAATGAAAACTTCAAGCCCCATCTAGTCTACCATCTTTCAACCTGGGGGGTGAATGCCACCTTCTTCCCCTTTATTCTAGGGAGCCCTTGTGAAATCTCTCCTTGTTTATAGGCAACCATCAACAAGCCACCCTCCTAATCTGAGCCATTAAAAGCAACCAATAAACTCCTACTTAGGGTTTCCTGGGGCCACAGTTCCTTTAATTGGCCAGCACAAACCACAAAGCCCTTGGGAGACATTGTCAGGAGCCCTTCTGGACAGTGATGCACAGGCTTTTGCAGTTAACCCTCTACAGCTTGCTCCTGGCTCTGGAGCTGCTTTGGACGCATGCAAAGTGAGTAACACCTGACTAGTTTCTCAGGGTCTCCGAGCAGAGAGCCTCTCCCACCTCCCCAGTGATGCTGACCCTGAGTTTTCCATCAGCTGAGCTCTCTACTGGGAAGAACACCACATGGTCACTGCAAAGATCACAGACTTTCTTCCCCTAAAGGTCATTAGTGAACATTTAGAGCAGTCCCCAACCCTCTCCCCCATCTCACACACACACCCTGATGGAATACAGAGCTGAGCTCACTAGAATGGGAGGGAGGCAGGAAAGGGGTGGTCAAAGCGCCCCAGTGTCCTCGATCTACAAAAAGCTTTTGCCAATCATCAAGTAAACTAAGCAATAAGAGCCAACAGAAAAGTGGATAAGGAATACAATAGCCCAAATAAAAACAAACAGTCCGCCAGCACATTAAGAGAGTCGTCAGTCAAAAAGAGACATAAGCCCATATAACTGACAAGTTTTCATTACTAGATCGGCAGAAAATCAAAACTTGGTGGCGCCCAGAGTTGATAAGGACGTAGGGAAACACTGTTACTGTTGGGGGGCAAGTATTAAAAAGTCCAAAAGTTCTGGAGGGCACGTTGGTGCTATTAAAACATGAATGTGCTGTGTCAGAAGCTGCAGGATACTCACCAAAATTCGGGTTCTCCTCGTCTCCCTGTGCCCGCAGCTAGTGTTTCCCAGTTGCCCTGCGGTAAGATGTGCCTGTGGGCCCAGGCTTTCACCAACAGTGTGCACGTGATGCAGCCCACAACTAGGCCGGCTCGTTAACATGTCCCAGGGGAGCCCTCCAGGCTCATTTCCCCTGCCAGCTGGCTGGAATGGAGGCCACTCTACGACAACCTTGGAAGCCACAGGTTGAAAATGACAGTACTTCCATCCACTGTAGGTCCCATAAAGACTGCTGTACAGGAGGATCATCCAGTGGACATTCACCACCCCCTACCTCTGGGACTCATGAGCAAGAAACACACCCCCACTTGTTGAGCTGTTTTGTGTTATTTGGACTATTGGTTATAGCAATTAGGTGACTCTCACTAATACATATATGTGCACCTTAACTCAAGATCTTGCTACTAGGAATTCACCTGAAGGCGGAACATACATATTGTATAAATATGCTAACAAGCTAAATGTCCACAAAAATTGGGAGTGATCAAATGATTTACGGCACATCCACGCCAGAGACGACTATGCAGTGTTACAGAGAGTGCTAGATCTGTAAGCACTCAAATGAAAGGATTCATAAACTCTATTGTTAAATGGGGAAAAAATCAAAACAGAAGGCATAGAGATATATAAGTGCATACACGCATGCTGGTATACACATTTTCTGGAAGGAGAGCTGTGATGATTAATTTTACGTGTCAGCTTGTCTGGGCCATCGGATGCCCAGATAGTTGATTAAACATTATTTCTGGGTGTGTCTGTAAAGGTGTTTCTGGAAGTGATTAGCATTTAAATTAGTGGACTGAGTGAAGCAGATGGCCCTCCCAAGGTGGCTGAGCCTCATCCAATCCCTTGAGTACTTAAAGGGAACGAAGAAAAGCTGGGAGAAAGCTCACTGTTGAGCTGGACATCAATCTTCTGGTTCTCAGCCCTTCAGACCTAGACTAGAGTACACATCAGCTCTCAGAACTTCAAACCACACCACTGGCTTTCCTGGGTCTGAGTTTTCAGCTTGCGGACTGCAGATCATGAGACTTCTCAGCCTACACAGTTGTGTGAGCCAATACTTCAATATAAATCTCTTTTTATATCACATATATACATGCACACGAGCATGCACGATAAGAAAATGGAAGAACAAAAAAAATAAATAAATAAAAATAAATAAATAAAAATAAAATAAAATGGAAGAACAGAGCCCCCTGCAGGGACTAACCAGTCCTGACTCCTTTGATGGTTGTTGAGACAAGGGGTGAGGATTTAAATCCCAAAAATGAAAGAAAGCGGGAGGAATCCCCCAAAAACCAAAGGACAGGTGCTGAGAATCCAAATAAAATCATCTAGGGGGCAGCCTGGGTGGCTCAGAGGTTTAGCGCCACCTTCAGCCCAGGGCCTGATCCTGGAGACCCGGGATCTAGTCCCACGTCGGGCTCCCTGCATGGGGCCTGCTTCTCCCTCTGCCTGTGTCTCTGCCTCTCTCTCTCTCTCTCTCTCTCTCTCTGTCTCATGAATAAATAAATAAATAATCTTTTTAAAAAATCATCTAGGAATTTGAAGGTTGAAAATTTCATTCCTGTAGCAGGATTTGCCAAGGCTTTGCTCTGACTTCTCGCTGTCCGGACTGCCGCTGATTCTTTGCTTATATAGAAGATATTGTCTGTATTTCTTGTGTATGTAATTCTAATCTTAATTTAGTTTTATCCCTCTGGCTGTACCTTTTCTAAATTCAAAGAAATGAGGATTGCCATGTGGATAAAAATTGAAGGTCCAGTTGTGCCTTCTGTTTCCTTCAACTTTTAATCACTTTTCAACATAATCTCTCACGCCGAGTTCCTGGAAGTCTGGAAATCTGCTCTTGATATCCTGCCCTGCTGAAATGCTCTGCGTTATTGCCACCCTGACTCTCAACTTCTACCCAAGAACCGAGATATGAATTAAACAGATAAGACTAATGACTTCAAACGCTCTATCCTTGAGAACAAGCTCATCAAAAGATACACAGTGCAATGACCAACTAGCTGTAGGCACTTCGCAGCAGCCAAATGGTATTGATTTTATGCTGATTCATTAAAATTTCAATTATTTTTCTCGTCTTCTCTGAACTCTCACTTGAGGAGGGAAAATTGAATCGTGAGAGGTTTTTTAAATCATCTTAAACCTAATATTATGTCTTTACCTTAAAATACCAGAATAACTGAGTGGAAGACACAACACACTCTATGTCTGAGGGTGAGGCTATCTGATAAACTCCATACATTAGGCTTGTGGGAGACAGAATTTATGATTTTGACATATACCTGGTTGAGGGTTTGAGATTTACTTTTTCACGAAGCAGTCAAAGCAAGCCTGGCATTGCCACACTTCAAATTACTGAAGCAATGACAGTGAATTAACTATTTGGCAGCAAGTCCACAAACAACTCTGAATGTCTCAGGAAAACACAATTTACTGGGGAGTTTCCATCCAAGTCTGTAGCACTTTAAATGTAGACATAACAAGGAAAGGGGGTGGGGTGGGGCAGAAACACACATACATAAGCACCTTCACACACAGATCCTTAAGTGATTATTTTCATCCTTTTTTTTTTTTTAGAAATAAGCAAAGTACAGACAAGGGTCTCATGAGAAATGGGTAGGATTCCCTAAAAGTTTAGACATATTTTATTTTAGGTCCCTTGCAAAAGCTACCATTCCTTTTTTTTTCCTTTTCTTCTTTATTTTTTTAAATCATTCACCAACTTTTCTCCACACATGTCGAAAAGGTCTTAGATGATCTGAAAGCTTCACTCTCGCCCTGGAAATGTTTAAGTTTACCAATAAAGATGTTCTACCTTCAAAGCTACGGGAGTAATACATACACAAGACAGTGCTACTGGTTTTCCAGGATTCTTGGAGAAAAATCACGCTAAGAAGGAAAATGTGCTCAGGAAAAGAAAAGGAGGGGAAAAAAAAAAAGCATGGAAAACATCTTTTAAAAATGCCTAGAACAACACTCGGCACCAAACCACGGAACTGCTTTGCTCTGCTGTGTTTCATGCTTCCTCTGATTATTTACACACCATCAAAAGCCCTTGTCAATTACCTGTGTCTAAAATGTGGACTCTGACGTTTGAAAGGGTTTTATTAATTGATCTCAGGGGCGCATAATGAGCTTAAAGGGCTTACCCGCGTGGCCCCGGGGGTGCTGGCTCGAGGCGGACATCAGCTTGCAGCACACCATGAGCACATAGGCCAGAAGGAGCCAGTGTGACAGCAACACTGACTTAGCAGAGACTCTCATCCTGGAGAGGAAGCAGGACACAAGTCAGTGAGGGCTCAGTGACGAAGGTTCTAGGGCAAACACACAAGCACGATCTGGGGGAAACTGGAAGAAATCAGTGAGAGATGCTCAGTGCTGGATTTCCCCCACACACACACACACACACCACCACCCCCAAGGAAAATGAAGGCAAATCAAACCGGATTCCCACTGTGCATTAACTCAATTTTCAATGAACAATTTTTATAATTACAAGTTTTCCAAGTTAGCAACATGCTTCGATGAGAAGTCTATTTATGAAGCCCCACTGTGTAGCTTGACTTGTCCTGATAGAACAAGGAGGTAACATACTATTTTATATCATGAAATTAGAAAGCTACACACTTAGAGTTGGATTCAAATAAAATATACATGGTGTCTGCATCTCAAAGAAATCACAGAAATTGTCACACTCAGCCCGAGAGTTTTCTCCTGGTTTCTCTGTGTATTAATAAATGATTATCAGTCTCAAAGTTTGGTGAGAATATGGGCAAGTACAGATGAATATAAAATAAGCTTAACTTCATATGGATGTCAACAGATGAATACATAAAGAAGATGTGGTATATATATATATATATATAATGGAATATTATTCAGCCATGAGAAAAAGGAAATACCGTCATTTGCAACAATTCAGAAGGACTTTGAGGGCATTATGCTAAGGGAAATATGAAGGAGAAAGACAAATACTGTTTGATCCCAATTATCTGTGGAATCTAAAAAGGACAAACTCAGAGAAACAGAGTAGAGTGTTACTTAGTAAAGGTTGGGAGGAGAGAAAAATGAGGAGAAATCGATCAAAAGGTACAAATTTTCAGTTATAATATAAGATTAATGTTTGGGGATCGAATGTACAGTGTGGTGATTATAGCTAATAACATTTTATCATATACTCGAATGTTGCTAAGAGTAGATCTTAAATGTTCTCACCACAAAAAAGAAATGGTACTTATGTGACAGGATGGAGGTGGTAGCCAATACAATGCTAGTCATCATTTTGCGATTCATATACATATCAAACCAGCACATGGCACACCTGAAACGTACACAATGTTTTGTGTCAATTATATCTCAATACGGCTAAGATAGATAAACTTAACTTCATACAGATGGACAGTAGCAAAACAGGTGCTCAAAGACAATTCAGCTCACAAATGTGGGTGTGTAGTCTACTATTCTCAAACCCAAAAGAAATTAAATAAAAATAAAATATCAAAAGTGCATTTTCAGGGCACCTGGGTGGCTCAGTCAGTTGAGTGTCCGACTCTTGTCAGTTCAGGTCATGATCTCAGGGTCAGGAAATGGAGCCCTGCATCACGCTTCATGCTAAGTGCAGAGTCAGCCTGAGATTCTCTCTCTCTCTCCCTCTGCCCCACTCTCTTTCTCTCTCTCTCTCTCTCAAAGAAATAAACATATAAAATCTTTTTTAAAAATGTATTCATTCTTTCCTCAATTTTCTTTTTATTTTAATTGAAGAATAGTTGACATCTCTACTAATTTCCTACTCTTTTTGACATTACAGGGAAATTATAACCTTATTAACTTTTGTTTGTTTTTTTTAATTAACTTTTTCAAGCAAAGTGGATCAGAGAACTTGGTATTTGAAATTTCAGTGATATTAGGTTCTACTTGACATATGTATCATGGTGTCTATTGTATATAATTCACCACATTGGAGCTAAGGAACCCCCTTCACATAAATATACATACATACATACATATACATGTCATGTATAAACACTTATGGTTGGACTCCCATTTTGCTCAGTAGAGACAACGCTCCTGAAGTTCTAGAAGGAAGGATCTAAGCAGCCCATGGCTGCCAGCAGCATCTCAACCAGAATCCTGAGTCTGTGCTTAAGGAAAAGCATAGTCTTGGGGACCTAGCACCCAAATCATACTAAATAGAACAGGTTCTACCTCCACCCTTCCCTCTTAGCCTCTCACAATTTAGTCAAACAGATCTTGTTGGAAAGGTATCATACAGTTCATGGATCTGAGACTCAGTCTGCCTTTGAAGCAGCCAGGGCAAGGCAAGGTTCTAAGATCACCTTTGAACAACTCCAAGTTAAAGGAGACACAAAGTGTTGGCTTCTTTTTGCCATTGGCCTTGGAAATCCTGAGCATTCCAAAGTGACACCGGGTCTCTCCACTTTAAAGGTCCTACACCTGCTCTAATTTCTCAAAACACCATCTTTTGTCTCCCCTACTTCATCTTGCATGCACAGAAGATAGAAACCCTAGGAGTGGTTCAAAAAGTGGCAAAGAAAATATGTGGGTCTATGTGAGCTTCTAGTATTATTATAGTTGACCCCTTAAAAGATGGGGAATTTCAGGCAAGGGGGCTCTTTGAAAGGTATGAATAATTCAAAGACGCTGTAAGGGGGGGGGGAAATAATTCTTCATTCCTAAAGGGGACTCTGAGCTGTGCATCATAGTGTCCATCAAACAGAGGATGGCAAAAAAAAAAAAAAAAAAAAAAAACAGAGGATGGCATATTCAATATGCATAATTTACTTTGTGAGGCTCTGGAGTCATCCTCAAGAGGAGAATCATCCCTTCGGGTATGAATGATTGTGCCATGCTCATTAAAATGTCATAGGAAGAGGTCTCATATAGGAAGCCCATCCCTGCCTGGGCCTGTTTTGCCCTCAGTTCCATTCTTTTCCTTTCCTCTAGGTCACTCCCATTGGCTGCATTTTCCTGAATCAACTGGGTTTAACCAAGAGGAGATGATAGGAAGAGCCTGGAGGATGGATGACAAAAAAAAAAATAGAGGTGTTTTTTCTCCCCACCTTCTCTGTCTTGGGCAGGATCTATGGAGCGACCATCTCTCCTCAATAGTGCCAGTTCCTGCCAGAAGACCCACTCTGGTTCTAGCTCCCACTGAGGGTCCCTTCCCCCAGGTGTGGGAAAACAGTACTTCTTCCCTTTGTGCTACCAGCTCTGGGGATGGTAGTAGCTTCCTACTGTTCCTTACCTGTGGGCTGCCTCCATGCCTTCTGCTTGACTTCTCTGACTCTCCCTTTACAACATATGTTCCCTGAATTCAATTCCCTCTGTCCTGCATTATCAGAATGATCTGTTTTCCTGGCTGGATCCCAACAAACCCCAAACCTGAAGTCTCAAGGGCAGCCATTCCATTCTGAATGGATAATCCCTGATCCATCTTCGTGCATGGACAATTCTATGTACCAGGATCCTGGGTGAAGCTTCCCATGCCTAGAGCAGATATTTGCTTCACAGTAGCTATTACTGCCTGGAGAAATGCTAGGGGACAAGTAGATAGCTATTCAGCAACCATTTTTTATTTTAGTCAATAATCCAGACCCCCAGCGAAATGACTTCTGACCTACGACATCTACCATAATACTTCAACATCAATTTCTTCCCCCCTTGAATGTTTTGTTCAAATGTAAAACAAAATTGGCTTATTTTTTAAAATCTCACCTATCACCCTACCGAATAGCCAAAACACTGCTTCTTTACAAATGGAAATGATTTCAAAAATGAGAACTAAAACTTGAAGAACTAGGATTTCCAAAATGCTCAAAAATTCAATATAAAAAGACACCTTTTATAAAGGATCATCAACTCTAGGAGTCTCCGTTTTGCTAAATTCTCACTGCTTCATAAAAAAAAATATCTCTAGGTGTCTGTTAAAATCATTTTACCTTGGTGACTTCATAAGATTTGGTTCCAGTCAAGCACAATTATTTCAGGATGGATTTCAGAGCAACTCCAAATTCCCATTTGTAGCGAGGGCCAAAAATGTCTGCAGTTCCAAAAAATTATCTTAGCTTGTGAAGACCTATTTAAGAAACAACAGGGATAGGAAGTCATTAGCATTTTAATATTGAAATGATACAGATTTCTAGTAGCAAAATAATGTTTTTTTATGATGAAACCTGCAGTTTTCAGGACGAGGTTGGCAACCAGATGCATCCACATTTGTAACGGGTCCTAATATATGAGGGGGAAAGGACAGAGAATCCAGGACTCATCGACTAGTCACAGATTAGTTAACAGAATACAGTTGTAAAGTAGAAGTTATCTCGGCAGCAAAGGCATTCCAGACTTGACAGAGGATCCCAAACCATTCATGATGCCAAATTTCATTCTCCCCATTTCATTAACAATGGGATGAAAACAGAAATTGGAGATGGCCCATTCCCAAGAGTTCTGCAACTTGCCCAAGCTCACAGAGCAGTGGAAAAGCCAGCATGAAGATCTGAATTAGCTTTGTGAGACATAAATCTGAAGATGTGGCTAAACAAATCTGTGAGGATCCTTTCTGAAAAATGTTAATGGGAGGAAGAGAAAAAACATCTTTGCAATAGAAAACATCACACCAAAATACCAAGAACGCTTGTTAATACCATAATTGAGATTCAACACACTCCTATAATGCACAGACCTAAAAGGACTTTTCAACTCAGCGAAAACATTTTTGCAGGAAGGATTCAGACATTTCCAATCAAAGACAACTCAAGGAAAAAAAAATGGACCACGAAATGACACCGTTTTTAACATTGCTAAGTTAAAGATAGCCTTCCCGGTGGTGGAGATGGGAGAAAAATAATGGTGTGCATCAGTAAATATTAAAATTGCAAATCTGAGATAAAAATGAGCCTTGCGACACAGCCTAGTTACTTTGGAATCCCATGGAATCCATTACAAATCTGCCTCAAAGCACAACTGAGATTTTTCTCTTCTTTCGTTCTCTTCCCCTGAAGATAACCACACAAGTTTGCCCAGAGAATTCTGTAGGTGACAGACTTGCAGACCCAGTCCCTTTGAGGTTAAAAAAAAGAGAGTAAGCCTTGAGTGAATAGCTCAACAAGAGGGAAGTGGCTTTGACTAACTGTACAAAATATAAGGAACGGGGTGGGGGGGGGGGGGGGGCCTTGGAAAATGTTCATCTCCCACCTCCTCCAACTTTATTAAGTATGTTTGTCCTGATGTCCACCCAAGGGCACAGTGTGACCTTCTGTTATTGGAAAGAAATACACAGTATAATTTTTCAGAATCTATCATAATGAACTTCCCACATATTGGAAACCAAAATGACCTTTCCTAGCTAATATTTATCTTGTTTTCTTCACACAAAAGGAACCACTGGGGACTCTTTTTTCAATTCATTAAAAAATGGATCCATCAGTGAAAAGAAATGTGATCTAATAGTTCGTACGCCAGACAAGGAGCCAGGAGTTTAATTTTAGGCTGAGCAGTAACTCATTCGGTCAGATTTTCCCAGGGTATACCCTAGGCATTGGCTTAAAAGGATTAACTCTTTCTTGTCACTTCTGAACTTGAGTGCATTCAAGACCATCCATAATTCTGTGCATGGCACCAAAAGCATTTGCTCCCAGTCATTTCATTTCTCTCTCTTTTGTTTCCCAGCCATACCACACTGATTTCTAGCCAGCCGCTTCCATACTCATTTGTCTTTAAAGAGTCTCAGAGCTTTTCAGGATAAAAGACACTGCCCATATCTAGACTGAAGAAAAAATTATTCCTGGGGGCAGCTGGGTGGCTTAGTCAGTTAAGCATCCGATTCCTGATTTCAGCTCAGGTTGTGATCTTGGGGTCAGGAGATCGAGCCCCACATTGGCTCCGTGCTGGGCATGGAGCCTGCTTGAAATTCTCTCTTTCCCCCTCCTTCCACCCCTACCACCAGCCCACTCCACCACCACCCCCCAAGTCTCTCTCAAACACACACTCAAACACACACACACACACACAAATGTTTTCATGTGTCCAGTCATTCTCAGAATGAATTTCAAAGACTCAGCATTTAGATGCTGGGCTACATTTTTCATCTTTCCCCTTACGTGTTGGTACTGTACAGACAGTCACTCTTTTCCAGCCAAAGAGCAGAATGCCTGTTTATGTTTCCTGGTACCAAGAAATTTTGAGGTTCCCAGCCAGAGCAGACCAGTCTTGTGATGTTTAATTTATTTCTGTTGTACGCAGGAAAGAATTCTGCATCCACTTGATATTTTTATCAAGGAAATAGTGAGGTTTTACCTTTCTTTTCTCTTGATCTATTTGCCCTCACCATTAGTAGGGTGAACTCCCTAAGGGGATTATTCTTTTGGAATATAATCATTTACTTGTTGCAGATAAGCACCCTTGGTATATCTATGTTGGTTTTGCTACACCCACCTCACCCCACACATGTCAATCTGTAGAGCATCAAGCTCCTCCTCATCTTTTCAGTCTCAAAATTTACAGGGAAGAAATATCACAGTTCCTTTTAGAATTGCAAGACACAACAACCCTAAAGCTAGATCTAATCAGGACGAAAAATCAGACTAACTCAAATTTCAGGGACATCCTAAGGCGTAATTGCTTTCGAAAGTGTCAAGGTCATGAAAGACCAAAAAAAAAAAAAAAAAAAAAAAATTCTGAGGAATGGTTTCAAATAAAGGAGAGACCATGGCAATGGAATTCAATTGTGATCATACACTGGATATCGGGACTAGAAAAAACACACACACACACACACCTCAGAATAAACTGCACATACACACATACATTCACACACATACACATATATGCATACACATACACAACTCTAAAGGACATTATTGGGACAGCAAAGAATTTCTAAATATAACCTGCAGATTAAACCCCAGTGTTGTTTTGGGGCGCCCAGGTGGTTAAGTGGTTGAGCGTCTGCCTTTGGTTCAGGTCGTGATCCCGGGGTCCTGGGATCGAACCTGTTTCTCCCTCTACCTATCCCTCTGCCTCTCTGTGTGTCTCTCATGAATATGTAAATAAAATATTTAAAAATCAATCAATCAAAGTGTTGTATCAACATTAAGTTTCCTGATTTTGATCATACTGTAGATAAGAGAATGTCCTATCACCAAAAAGTACACCCTAAAATATTTAAGAATAAGGAAGCAAATGGCTCCACCTTATTTTCAAATGATTATAAGGAAAAAAACAGACAAAGGAAGGAAGAGGAAAAGAAGGGAGGAAGAGAAGAATGAACGAATGAATTGAAAAACAAATGAGCATCATGTGAGTAACTAGTGCATCTGGGTAAAGGGTCTATGGGAATTCTTTGTCCTATCCTTTCCACTTTTCATGATGTCAGAAATTATGTCAAAATAGGACATTAAATAACTAATTAGAAGGCTTCAACTCATAAGATACACAAAAATGATTTAGAATTTATTATCAGTCCTAATTAATAAGGAGAGTTGATAATTGGAATGTTCTAGATAATCCGACTCTGTGAGCATCCACCCAAGCTTACTTGTTTTTATTTAAAAGGCACTCAGGCCCTGTGTTAAGCACATTAAAATATTAGTTCACTTGACAGTAGGATTTATTTATAACCTGATATACAGATGAGGATTTTAGGGCATAGAGAGAATAAATGACTTGCCCAAGGTCACCCAGCTAGCAAGCAACTATGCCAGGATTCAAATTCAAGCCATCTGGCATCAAGGCACCTACTGTTCCAGTTCCTGTAAAATTACTTCCAGAAAGTGTTAGTTCCTCTTCATGCTTTAGTAAATAGAATGAAAACAAATCTATCTTTCTTCAGGAATTCAAGACATTGATCAGCATCCTAAAGATGAAATCTCTGGATTTCATTTATGGAAAAATGTATACAGGCCATTGGACTGAATTTGCAAGCAGATCGGAACTTGGAGCCGAGGAGGTCTTCTATTAACCCCTAAATATATTTTGCTTCATCTCTGAAAAGCTGGTGAAAAACAGTGATTCAGAATTGCTTCAGGGATCTGATTTGCTGCAGATTTATTAAAGGCTTATGTCATTTTCCAAATTAAGACCAAACACGCAAGAATTCTAAAGTCCTTGAGTACTTAAGCTGCCATTTTTCAAACAGATGGGAAACAACCACACTTCTGATCAGAACTCTTCTAAAACATTTCAGAGAAAATCCACCAGAGCCAGAGCATAGCACACGAAGGCTAAATCACTTTTGTTGATTTCGATGAAGGGATTCAGCGTCAGAACAAAACAAAACAAAACAAAATGGATTTTTGCCCATGCATCCACTCAGACTCATTTCCTGACAAACTCCAATAGGAAAGCATTTCTGTGGCAATACAGCAAGGCAAGGTCCTCCCTTAATCACAAAGGAAATGGTCCGCATGCTACTAAACAGCATTGCCCTCTCCTGCCTGCCCACTGGCAGGGGACGGTTCCAGGTCCCACCCTGTGTCACCTCCAGAGTGGGTGCAGATGAATAGTTGGCTATTTCCAGCAGCCAATCTGACCTCCCAGGGTGGGATCTCCTGAGATGGCAAGGCGACTCCAGTTCTCAGCCCTCCAGGTACCAGGGTGCAAGTTGGAATAATTCTTCCAGCTATTGATAGACAAGGTGGCAGCCTTAAAAGTTTGGACATTGTGGTAAATCATTTTACCACACTAAATTCTACTCACTCAAGACAGAAGATGATATAAGTAAGAAACGTACCCTAAATGAGCAACCTGGACTTGGGGAGTTAAAAAATGGGGGAGGTGGTTATGAGTGGAAAACAGGTGAAAAGGTGATCCCATTCAGTGATGTCTTGTCTGAGAAACAATGGGCATTTGGATATAGAATTCCTATATAAAATAATTCATCATTTCTTCAGGCAGAAACGAGGAGAGATGTTTCCATTTCCAGTTGCTTAAGTAACAAAACCACATTGAATTGTCTTCTGGAAATTTTCAAACAGCTTCTCCACAAAAATATGTAAAACCACACGTAACCTCTCTCTTAACAAACTTATTCTGAAGCCAGTATTAATGAGCTTCTGTCATTTAAGAGTGTCTGATGAAGGTAAATGTATTTAATAGGTTATCGACGCTTATGTGAATATATTTCAAACAGTGATGCATGGCTGATGCCTCCACTGGGTTATCATTTATAGTTATCCCATGATGCATGGAATTACTTTGTAATTTAGGGCATGTTCACCATCATATGTTAAAGTGGGCACGTTTTTCTGCCAAAATGTGGTATACGCATGTCATAAATTGCTTTTTTATTGCTTGCTTAAAAATATCTATGGAGAACTTACTACTGAGCCATTTTACAACATATTAAAGCATGTTGTAAATGAGCCATTAAAGACAATAACTGTGTCTATTAAATATTAAAGAATTTTATAAATGGCATTTTAATTTCAAGTGTTACCAGTACCATCTCATCTAAATTAGGTGGTGGGGAGTTCTTTTAAAAAGGCTCTTCCAGTTGGAGATGATTTAAATAAATTAAATAGACATGCTGTGTTTTTATAAGGTTCGCACACTGTCATTTTAAGAACTGAGAAATTCCTTAAATCCACACAGCATCTTTATTTAATGGCTGTGACACAATCCTTTCTAGTGGAGTTATGGGCAAACAGTACATTTTGTTAATGAAGAAAACCTCTAGCCTTCCAGTGACCATGCAAAGTACAAAAGCAATCACCACTAAGTGATAATGGTTCATAGAGAGCCTATATACATAAAATAGAGAAAACAAACTGGCAAGTTCCATGAAATAAGATGCACTCACCAAATTCAGGGACACCCAGCAGGACTCCACAGCTCGTTGTCCAAGTGAAATCGCCCGAGTCTGGGGCTGAACAAATGTGAACGGTAATGGCAATTTAGCCATAAATCTCTCAAGGCCCAATTATCCTTACTGCAGAGGGTTTATTTCTTTTAATTAGCCCAGTTTTTAATTGGAAATTTTCCTCTCATTTCTCATTTTTCAAATAATCAAAACAGAGTGTCCAAGGATTATAACATAATAAATAACCACCATAAGAATATTTTGAAGGCTACCCACAAGTTGCCAAGCACTTGAATTTCTACCTAAAATGTTTTTATGTGATGTGATCTAACTTCTACATAAAAAAGATTCATAAAGTAAGTTGTACATAAATACCAGTAACAGTACTTGTACTACTTTAGTCATTATGATCTTGGCTGGGGCAGAGGGTTGGGGAATGGTGGGGCGGGGGGGGGGGGGGGGGGGGGGGGGGTCGGGGTCTATTCACTTACAACCAGAACCTAAACCTCTTGAGGGGAGGGTTGATATCTTATTTCTCTTCCACCCTAATCTCTAACATAATGTCCTGCACATCATGGATGTTCAGTATGCTGGGTTAAATAAATGGATAAATGTGAAGTTTTTCATTTCACTCCCAAATGAATGGTCACTTTATTTCTACGACCCTAAATTCCATAACTGTAAACTAATATAGTTCAACTGGAAGACGGCCAAGGTGCCTTCCAGCTATAATAACGACCCCCAGAGCATTTTAGGGAAAACACCGTTTGATTCAGCTATTGATAACATACAGCTCATGGACATATATACACAGCAAATTCAGCTGTGACAGCATTACATGGCAAAGCAACACCCACTGCAGACAATATTGGCCATTTTAATCTATTAGTGAGATAAATGCTTCTTAAGAGCTTAATCTAAACCTTTATTACATTGCAACCTGAAAATCATCTTTTGTTTGGCAACAGTGCCCTCCTGTGGCCAAAAAGGGAAGCCTTTTGACAGTGCTAACATTAATTGTTCTACCTTTTTGGTAGATAAGTACATTTTAATTTTTTAATAAAGCCATATTTAGAAACAGAACATAAGCTATCCTTAAATAAACATAAGCTATCAGATAATTTAGATAACCATAACATGCTCAATGACATCACAAAAAAAGTTAAAATATACCAACAGCTTCTAAATGAAATAGTAATTATTTATATGGAATACTACATATAGTAAACACAAGACCATATTGGGGTTTTGTATTTGTTGCATTCCTGTTACTTCCATAACACAAGTCAATGTTACAATCTATCAAAGGTCCCCGAGCTATTTAAAGAAGCTCAAAATACCCTGGCCTGTGTATACCAAAGCCTACAAGGTGCTGGCTTTATATCAAGATGTGCTGTGGGAAAATAGAGAAAGATTAATTCCTGTCCATCCAGAAGTGATGATCTAACTGGAAAAGACAAAATCCATAGGGCAACCAAGAGGGTATTTGGTATTGTCTTTCAGAATAATAAAAATAAAGACTAACAATATCATGAAAAGTAAGTTTAGGGAGGCTTCTGTAATCCAGGAAAACTTCCTGGAAGAGGCAACACCACACAGAGCAAAAGGAATAAAGCAATACTTGGAGAAAGGAGTAAAAAGGTGTTTGGAGATTTTTAAATCTATGGTTTTATTTGGTTTTTGCTTTTGATGGGGGAAGGTCTGCATACACGAGTGGGTTTGTTTTGCTTTGTTCTGATTTGAGATGGTGGAAGAGGTGGAAAGGACACTGAAGGAAACCATAAACTCGGGGAGAGGGGAAAAGGAGAGGAAGCATGTAACAGGGACAGACCACACGTGGAAGCCCTACGGAAGGGCTGGACAGTCTTCTCTGCTGTCTCCATGTTCATGGGTCACCTCTGCGTGATTCTTTCAACATATGTTTTTCGGTCAACTCTCCTGCAGCAGGCCCCAGGCTGGGCGCTGTGCACAGAGGATGGATAAGGTCCTGCGCATCCTGGAGCTTGCATTCCAGCATGAGGAGATGGACAGACAGGTAAACAAGCATGAATAAGGTTACTGTGAACTGAGATCAATGAAACCAAGGAAACAAAAGCAAAGAATATAACAGCGACTGATTTGAGATGGTGGAAAAGGTGGATGAGAAGCTACCTGGACCCGGAGGGGGTGCTCAGGGGTGGCCTGTTTGAGAAGAGGACTCTGACACAGGGTGAATGACACAATGTGGACTTCCAGGGGGGGCAGTGCATCCCAGGTAGAGAAACAGCATGGGCCTACAGGACCCCTCCCCCACCCCAACTAAGCCTGGGATAGTCAGGAGCAGAGAGGCAGGCAGAGCAGAGGGGTGGGGGGCAGGGTGTGAGCTAGGGGAGTGTGGGTTACGAGATGATGTCAGAGAGGTCCCAGGGGCAACCAAGGGGGAGCTTGCAAATCATAGCGTGGAGCTGGGATTTGATTCCACCTGTGAGGTGAGAGTTTTAAACAGGACAAAAATTGAAGATGGGTTTTCAAAAGTACCCTCCAGCTGCTGGGTGGGGAATGCACTCTGAGGGGCAGGTGTGGAGAAACTACTGCAGTGTCCCAGCAAGAAATGGTGATGGCTTGAAGCAAGATGGTGACAAAAGAGCCAAGGAAAAACTCATGTTCCAAAGACTAAATAACACTTGCATACAGCAGATTCCTAATACACATTTGTGAATGAAGAGTGAGTGCCCAAGCGAGTGAGTAAGCAAACTTCCCTTTTCCCTTCATTAATTCTCTCTAGAGCTGGTGTCTATCTTACCAGTGAGCACAACAAAATTACTAACTGCCTTATCTTTGCCCTCAAGAGAAAAAAAAAAAAAAAAACTAGCAAAACATTTTATCAACTCCTTGCTGGATGCACAATAAGGTCTCAACCTAGAAGTGTAAGAGCATGAATTTGGGCTTGAAACTAATTAACACTGTGTGGCAAGCACACTTCAATTTTATTTATTTTTTAAGATTTTCATTTATTTATTCATGAGAGACAGAGAGGGTTAGAGACTTTGGCATAAGGAGAAGCAGGCTCCCTGTGGGGAGCCCGATGTGGGACTCGATGCCAAGACCCCAGATCACAACTTGAGCCAAAGGCAGACGCTTAACCACTGAGCCACCCAGGCACCCTCACACTTCAAATTTTAAAAAAGAGAGACAGAATTAATTTGGCGAGCTATCTTTTTTTTAATTTAAATTCAATTAATTAATATATAATATATTACTGGTTTCAGAGGTGGAGGTCAGTGTTCATCCCTCTTCTGTAATACCCACTGCTCATTATCTTAAGAGTAGAGCACTCATGAGGTCAGACTGCTTTAGAAGATGTCCTCTTACTTACATTACTAGGTCACATTAGATACTCTGTGGAGGAAAACTACTGAACTAACTTGCAAGATCCAAGTCTCAGGTCATGATACCGAGAACACTAGTTTTTATGTTAAGGACAATGCACATCCTAGAGTCAATCATATTTCACTCTTCACTTAAGCTACTAGGAAGCTCAGAGCCAAATTTATAGTCTACCTTCAGTAAGTGAATAGAACCTTTCACCGTGTGTTTTATACACTAAATTTATACTTAGTCTGTTCTATTTTCTTTCATTTCCTTTATCTTTCATTTCCCTATTTTTAGAGGCTTTCTCAAATCTGTTCTGATGGGGACAGATACAAATACGTGAATATATAAACAAGACAACCTTACTTAATATTCTTAAACAGATCCAAAGTGCGATTGGCCTATCTCTTGGTCAATATCTCTTTTGTCTACCCATTCAACTCATTATACCAAAACTCCAAATTCCCACCTTGACACAGCTACCTAGGATAAAAGAATTATTCCCAAATAATAAAATGAAAAATGTTACCTACACTACACAACATGGGAATTAACAGGCAATGACTCACACTGGGATTCACAGAAGGGTTTCCTGGTAGATAACAAGGTGAGGTAATGGGTCAAAGGAGTGGTAGGGTTTGGTTTAGGAGAGGAACAAAGTCAGTTGCAGGCAATATAGGGGTAGCTGATTATATACTTGGGGGCTGAGGGTAAGGAAAAAGGAACTTTTCAAAAGAACTTTCACATGCTAAAGAGGACCTGCTAGATAGTGGAGGCCTTGCCATTGTTATCAAGTTAAGGCTGTTTTTCCCTCTAGCAAGTCATTAACATCAAGATAGTTGGGAGCTTCCTGGAGAATGGTTACACTCTGCTGCTTTAAGTATCTGTCAATGGGCTGCAGGTTATAAGGACGTTTAATTGTATCTACATTTCCTTCTGGAAGCTAGGTTATTGATAAAAAATGCTTTGTTCTTTTAATTATAAGACATTTGTAAACTGCGGGAGACTTGCATCTTGCAGGATTGTAATCTCTATAAATTAACTATTTGTTTTGCCTTCCCTTAGCTTTAGGGCAGCCAGGAGGGCCTAAGGAAGGTCACACACTTCACACCTGGGGGGGGATGGGACACGACACATTTTCGGGGTGTCAGTTTCTGTTTGGTCCTCACCTAGCCTTCTGTTCCCTCATCACCAGGGTTTGTGCAACACAGAAAGTCCCATTCAGAATGCCTCACAGTCCAAGGAGGGAGTTGGAGGAAAGATAGAGTCCTCTTAACAATGAACACTGTTGAGGAATACATCACATAAATTCCAGCCATAAAATAAAATAAAATAAAATAATAAAATAAAATAAAATAAAATAAAATAAAATAAAATAAATAAAATAAGTAAATTCCAGCCACATATCTACTCTTTCATGTGCAAACATTATGAAAAACCTATCAAATATTTCCAATAAAAACTTGTCATCTGAGTTGAGATGGGTTGTAAGTGCACAAAACACATCGGATCTGGAAGACTCAGTACAAAAGAAAGAACCATTTCATTAATAATTTTAAATATTAATTACACTTTGATAGGACAGGAGTTTAGATATGAGGGCTAAATAAAATATATTATGAAAGTGAAAAACAAAATTCAGGCCTATGGGAGTTACCACAAGTGTTATCCACAGATAATAATTCACTGTGAATTATTTTTTTTTCTTCATTTGAGAAGACCTTTTGCTGCTCACAGCAACTGTCTTAAACTCCTCCTATGATTTGATCTCATTGACTCAGATAAAGGCCTATGAGACCATTCCTCTTATTCAAGATTTAAACAAAACAAAACCCAACAAAACAAAAAACCCAGCTTATATTTATAATGCATTACAACCAAAAACTGACTTTTAAGAAATTTCTATGCCCAGGCCACATTTTCACACAAGAATTCACTAATCATGCTCCATTTGGGCATCAGGGAGACATTCTGACAGCAAGTATGCCCATATAAGGAAATATAAGGAAATCAAGGAGTCATGACCCCATAATTCCAACACACAAGAGACCACTCACTTGAGATTTCTAAAGCAGAAAAACACAGGAAACTAAGAAAGAATAACCTCTCTTTCTAGTCCTAAATTTATGCCCTCAAGGTAATAAATGCACTATTCATCCCCAAAAGGAAGAAATGCATGTAAAAACTAAGATAACCATAATCTGCTGCATAACATTAAAAAACACAAAATGTAGATTTATCTTTGCGACCGGACAGGACCTTTAATCTTTAATTAAAATAACAGATCACCTGAAAACCCATCAAGTGTAATCAATTCCAAAGCACCTTTGTACACAGGAGCCGGGAGGAGCTGAAACAATGAAATTCCAATACTTTCCAGTCCTTCATAGCCTTTCTGCCTCAGGGACTTGGCCCATGTGATTCCTCTGGTTCTGAGGCAAACACGCTGTCCTATCTTTCTCCACCTAGTTACTTCCTGCTCAATCTTCATCACCTCCTAAGGGAGGCACTTTCCTAATTACTAAGTAAAAATCTCCAAATTTTATTTAGCCTTTTCTTCTTGATTACGCAGAATTGCATTGTTATACAAAGTTCCACGAAGACCAGAATAGATGTCTTCTCTCAGCATTGCATCTCATCTCCAACACTTGGTGCTGGACCTGACATGTGCCAAGCATTCAACAAATATTGAATTAATAAATGAATTTGAAAACCTAACCGAAGTAGGATGTCCGATCCCCTTTCCCTAACAAATTTGAGTTTTCAATCACAGTATTTACTTTGTGGCAAATTGTTTACTACAGACACTTTCTTAAGTGTGGACCCATCTCAGAACTATGACTTTCCCTGAGAACATCCCAGCCTCCACCAAACCTCTCAAGAGAGGCAGGGCAGTATGGTTTGTTATGTGGTTTCAGCCATGGGTTGCTGAAAGTCAAGCCACACCAAGTGAAGTTTCTTCTTCCTGGAACTTAGATTTGAGACTGAGAGACAGCTCGTCTCTTAGTCATTTAGGAAAAAGCTATTGAAGGAGAGAGGCACAAATTTGGGAGTTGTAAGTTGCCCATCTTTCTGTCAGTACACAGAGGGGCACCAAAAAAAGCCAGTCTGCAGAGAGACAAATAGACACAGCTGTTCAAAGAGCAGAAATGAGACAGAAGAACATGAGCCAGGTCCCAGAAGATTGTTCTATTTTTAGGCTTTCCTTAGCCTAGCTTCAACCCTCCCCTTGTATTCCATAAGAACTCCTAAAAGTATTTTTAAAATAATAATTTTCATCTTTGGCCTAACTAGAGGGAGTTTTTAGTTGAATCCAAATAGAATTACCCCCATTTCATAGATGGGTAAACTGAAACCCCAGAACTTACCTTCCCGAGGTTACAAAGCTAATTGGTTCATACCCAAGCTGCCTGATACAAGAACAAGTCTATCTGCCCTGTCCAAATGGTAGCTCCTAGCCATGTGAGCCATTAAATTTGAATTAACTTACATGAAATAAAATTTTAATTGAGCTCATCAGTGGCACGAGGCACCTTTCAAGCACTCACCAGCTCCACGTGATGAATGGTATATTAAAGACACAGCTATAGAGAACATCTCCACCACTGCAGAAAGTTCTATTGGACAGCACTGGATCCATGAAGGGTCAGTCCCCTTCATTTGAAAAATCGAAAATTAACTGCAGAAACAGGAAATGGCATCTAGGAAGAAACAACCCACACAGGAAGAAAAAACTGACAAAAATCTATCCATAATATCCTCACTGGGGGGTACCTAGGTGATGCACTACTTTGAGTGTCTGACTCTTGGTTTCAGCTCAGATCATGACCTCAGAGTCCTGAGATCAAGCCCCACATAGGGCTCTGCACTTGGTGTGGAGTCTGCCTGCGATTCTCTCTCCTTCTCCGTCTGCCCCTGCTGTTCATGCTCGCTCTCTCACTCTCTTTCTCTCAAATAAATAAATCTTTTAAACAAGAAAATGAAAATAATTTTCTCAGAGGGAAGAGGGTCTGTAAGCAAGAAACAAGATCCAGGTGTTATTTAAAGCAGAAAAGAAGGGGCACTTGGCTGGCTCAGTTGGAAGAGCATGCAACTCGTGATCTCAGGGTTCTGAGTTCAAGCCCCACGTTGGATGCAGAGATTACTTAAATATTTTTTTTAAAAGAGAGAGAAAGAAGAGATATTCAGGGAACAAACAAAAACATAGGTAGAAGGAAGATGAGGAAATTTGCCAAAAAGTAAGACAAAAAGACAAATGGATGGGAGCTAAGAGAGAAACTAAGAATTAGAATGCCAAGCTAGGAATGCTAGAACCTGAATATTAAGAGTTCTGCTAAGAAAAAAGATAGAGAAAATGCAAAGGATGGAATCATCAAAGAAAAAATTTTTATTCCCAGAAATGAAGGATACAAGTTTTCTGATTGAAAGGGGTGAGTCCCTGGCACAATAGTTGAAAATAGATGCACACCAGAACACTGAAGACAAACAGAAGATCCTTAAAGGTTCCAGAAAGATAAAAACAAGTCAAATTGCAAAGGAATTCAGCTCCCAAAATATTTACTGCTCAAGCACACCTTCTTTTTTTTTTTTTAATTTATGATAGTCACAGAGAGAGAGAGAGAGAGAGAGGCAGAGACACAGGCAGAGGGAGAAGCAGACTCCATGCACCGGGAGCCCAACGTGGGACTCGATCCCAGGTCTCCAGGATCGCACCCTGGGCCAAAGGCAGGCGCCAAACCGCTGCGCCACCCAGGGATCCCTCAAGCACACCTTCTAAGAAAACAAGTGGAGAGAATGCTCACCAAAATAAAGAAATAAACTAAGAAAGTCTTCCCATGTGGGATGTCGGAGACATAATACTCAACACAGGTGTTCAGGAGAACGCAAGCTGTTTTAACAAAAAGACCCAAAAATTCATGGTCCAAACAAAATAAAATTTCATTCCCTACTTAAAAAAATAAAAATAAAAATAAAAAAATAAAAAAACAGAAAAGAAACCACAGAAGCCCACTTCAGCCAATACACTAAATACAAAAGACACTGGAACTTGGGCAGGTCTTGCCAACCCAACACTTGGGTTCCTGTTCCCACTGCATTCATGTCCATTCAACAGGCAATCATTGGACCGCTTTGAACCTCAAGTTCTTCATCTTGAAAATGGATTTTAAACTAGCTACCTGGGCTACTGTGAAGCTAAATGAAGCATAGTACAGAGAAAGGTTGTGTAAACTGCACCCTCTAATGTGATGACTTTCAGAACCCCTATAAGTGCCCTGCTATGTCCCTGAGGGTTTTCTTTGCACGAACTCAATTAATCCTCCCCAAATGTTTTGAGGTAGGTGCTGTCATTACCCCCATTTACAAAGGAGGAATTTGGATTCAGGGAAGTGATGCGACTTTGCCCAACATCAACCACCAAGTGGCCAAGCTGGGATACGGACCCAGGTCCAGAGTCTGCCCTCCTAACCACAGACAACACTGTCTTTCCAATATCTAGAAATGAGTGTTCACACCCTCTCTTTTCTGTACCCCTACCACCACTTTTTTCAGCCAAATACCTGTATCATTCACTTTGTGGCTACACGTTCTAGTTAAAACCTTGTCTTCAGTCTCTCTCTTCCAATATTTTCACACTGCGTGCATATTTATGTTTGTATATGGGTCTGAAACCTTATTGGACATGAAAACACTTGATGTTCAAACAAAAATCAGCCCTGTTCACGCCACAGTGGTATGCAAAGCAGTAATCAGCAAACGGATCCTGCCTGAGAAAACCTGACAAACCAAGTTAGTAAAATCACTTTCCAAAGTATTTTCAATCTAATAAGTAATTTCAGACATCATTGGTTCTCCCAATCAATGGCCATTTCTATAACAGATGAAAGGAACCAAAAAAAAAAAGGCAGACACAGGAATCCTGAGAGGTAACATCCCAGGGTCCTCACTCTGGTCATTAACATGGGTCTGACTTATAACAACAGCAGGTACCTCGCTGACAAAGCTTTCCTTCAACCAACATTTGCCAAGTATCTCCCATGAGACAGACACCGGAGCAAAGGGCCACCACCCGGCAAATAGGAGCTTTAGCACAGGACTCAAAGCAACCGCCAATCCTGAGAGTGGGGCTTCTGAGTAGAATTCAGGGATCCATCAACTGGGATGAAGGGAAAAAAAAATGACATCTTTCTTTTCACTAACCTCTATTTGAAACCCATCATTCCCTCAATGGTAAAAGTCAGCAACAAATGACAGGAGTATGTCACAGTTCCCAGGACTTGGTCATGAATAGAAACTAGGGTATTTTCAAGTCACATTACAGTTTGTGCCGTATACCTCAAAGTATGTATCCATGGCCACTCCATAATTATATAGTTCGTGGATCTGCCTGTAGAGCGTGTTGCTTATTGCATTAATCCAAAAGTCCAGGTTCTTTATCTCAAACTGACTTAATGTTGTGATCACCACACTACAGTACAGTTGGCTTCCTTTGTAATCCTGTGGATTTTGTTTTATGTGTTTGAAACCAGATTCTGAGCCAGGATCCACTGGCCTCACCAAACCTCCAAAAGGACCTATATGGCACAGAAGAGGTTAAAGGATCTACATCCCAGGAGTTGGCAAAACCAAGTGTAATATCACAGCTACCTTCTCCCTCTTTCCCCCTCCCACCCTACGTAAGCCAAACCTGCACCCATCAATTCAGCCAGTACTGACACAGAAAGTTGGAAGGAAAACTCACAGATGATGCACTGACATCTGTGTAAGGCATAAACCAGTCACAGAAGCACCAGGAAAGAGTTGCAGAATGATTTTTGCAAGGTTAAAAAAAAAAAAAAAAAAAAATTTGCTCTGTATAGAAAGCACCATCGTTTCAAGTGCTTCTTGCAACCACTATTTGTAATGTATTCCAACTTGCAAGTGTAGAAATGGCCTCATTATCCCTACAGAGGTCCTTCAGAAAGTCTATTTCAAAGCAAGCACATTTGAAAGTTAGCCTGCAATCTAAAAGCCAGCGCTATAAATACACATGGCCTGGGAAAGCAAGAGCGGGATGGATTCCATGATTGCATCTTCAAGGAAGAAACTGGCAGAGCTGGAGGCCAGCAGATTGCTCAGTGAACAGCTGTAAGAAGGGAGATGAAGTGTCAAAGATCCTTAGGGTAACAGGTGTCAGAAGTCCAAGGGCGAAGAGACCCTGCCATCCTGAAAGAAAGAAAATACACACACAGGCAAGCATTAAGTAGGAGGTTCCTAAAAGCTTTCCCGATGTATTATTGCAAGTGTCTTTGCAGGCTCTGACAAAAGGCAGGCAACAATGAAGTAAGTGATCAATATGAATGGAGTCTCAGGACGGGTTTGCCCCCAAGAAGAGCCCAGGACAAGGACACACAGGTGCATAATTGAGGTCGCTGCCAGATTCACAGGGCCTCCCCCCGAGAAGCACAGAGAATGGCTCTTGGGATCGCCCACAGAAGGACAGCAGATAGAAGCATTTATCCACTAGACTTCCATCGGAGAGCCTTACCCCCCACGTTTGCTTGGGCCACTTCCGCTGCACCAGAGGAGGCCCCGTGAGGACGGTAGAAAGATACCTGGCAAACACTAGGGACAGAACGGGAGCAGCTCGTGCTGCTCATAAGTGCTGGTACCTTGTGCTCCAGCCCTCAGCTGACCTCTGAACTTGCAAGGGATGGTCCTTTGCAGCTCCCGAGGGATATGTCATAAGACACCAGAAGTACCTTCTACTCAGGGCAAAGGAGGAATGTAGGCTTTTTCCTTCTAGAGCAGCTTTCCAGCGCTGAATTTTAAAATTCAGTCCCTCACCAAATATATCTGAGCCCCAACCACGCGATTAAGCGCTGCCTCCAGGTACAGGGACACACCTTGCAGGGGACAGGCGAGGTCTCTGCCTCGTATTCTGGGATCAGCCATCAGAAAAATGAGTACTTAACACTGATAAAACGAGATGACAGCAGAGAGTGACAAGGAAAGGGGAAAAGACAGGAGAATTCAGTAAAGGGCAGTGGGAAATTGTTGTTTTGAGTTGGAGCCTGAAAGATGAGAAGGAGCCAGCTGAGGGACATGTGGAGGAAGTGCTTTTAAACAGAAATAACAGCACATGCAAAGGCCCTGAGGTGCAGAGAAGCCAGCCAGAATGCTAGTGAGAACAGTCTCCCATCAGGTGGGCGGAAGGAAGCATTTATTACAAGCAGGGGTTCTCACTGGTCAGAGAGTGAGCGCACTGCGGAAATCCGTTTTCAGATGGGGGTGATTTCCGTACAGTATACACAGTCCTCTCTGCAGGCCAATTTCCAACCAAACCAAAGGATTTCCTTTCCCTTTCCCTTTCCCTTTTTTTTTTTTTTCTTTTCTCTCTCCACATTTTCATCCACAGATCACTGCACTTGGAAGTTTCACAGTGTTAATCAGGCTTGAACCCAAAGTAACAATCCCTAACTGCCACTAGTTCACTGCATTTCTGGAAAGGAGAAAACAAGAGTAAACCATAAAGTAATTTCACATGTGAGGAAGAGAAGATAATGAGCAGGTGGGAGCAGGTACCGGTGAAGAACATTCTGTGTACACAAGCAGGCCAGATAAGGGAGCGGGGATGCAGACTGAGGGCTCGTCAAAGGGTACAGCGTCCTTCCTCAAGAGGGCAAAGCTAGCTCGGCTTCTCGGCTCCTTTCTCATGTCCCGGGTGATGATACATTGATTGGCACAACAGAAAATCAGGTATCGATTTCATATATCCCTCCCTGGACATTAGAATTGAAAATCTTGCCAGCTGACTGCCCTCTAATTTCAATTATTTGGGGCCTCTTGGCCTTGAGAGTCTCTGTACGCAAATAATAATCACTGCTATTAGAAAGCTTTTATTTAGCACTAACTAGTGGCCAAATATGATGCTGAAAACTTGTTATGTGCATTAACTCATCTGAGTCCTGCAACAGTCTTCTGAGAAACAGACCTTCTCAGAGGAAATGCAAACACAACAAGGTTAATAATTTAGCCAAGGTCATAAAGCTGATCGGTAGGGAAGCTAGGATTTGAACCAGCAAGGGTCTGGCTCCAGAGTCCTTCTCTTAACACAAGCTCGAAGGGTTTTGTTACGTCGGTGTTAATCGCACAGTTGACTCCGTCGGGGACAGCGTTGTGAAGGTTGGAAGTCTTCCTGGAGAGAAGGCCCTGCATCTTGCACAGAACTCACTGCCATCTGAAAACCAGTTTCCACGGTGTGTTACATTCATCATGAAAGGGTCTCAATAAAGTGATTTTGGCCAAGAGAGAGAGGGGATAAAGGCATGGGAAAGAAGGTTTAGAAAAATGGATTCTCCAGTAATACCCAAAGTAGTCAAAGAAATTAATACTCATTGTCCAAACAGAAGGTAGAGGCAAAGATACACACCAACTGTCATTCTCAAGATAATAGCTTTCTACCTAGCTGGCTCCGGTAGTCATCTGCTTCGGAGAATGCCTCGATCCTCAAATGAAAAATCTTCCAGCTTCTGATATGAGTGTCAAGAAGGCAAAAGGCCGGAATGAGCTGAGCCCAGCAGAAAACGCACAGAACTACAAAGGGGCTATTTTTGTGACGTTCAGGGCAAGGAGAACAACAAGACATAGGTCTCCTGCTTGGCGAGGGTGGTGTGATGCTAACGGGTGACAGCAAGTGGAATTACTCAACCTCCAGTCTGTGTCTGTGTTCTGTCAAGAAGGATGAGATGCTTTCCATAAAGGGTAGAGGGGACACGAGTGAGAGGGAATCGCAATAGGAGTTGGGATTGTCAGTGTCTGGCCTTTCTAAATGAGTCCAAGGCTCCTGCCCCTGATGAATTAAACTCCACACTACCGATGGCATGAGGTGTGAGGTAGCAAAAAACATCACCAGCAAACTCTGAAAAATCTGGGAGAATAGATGTACCAGCAAATGGAAAGGAATGAGATTGTGCCAATCACAAATCAGTAAGCATGAGCCAACCTCACAAAAAAATACTTCAAATGCATTATTAACACGGGTGGCAGGGAGCAGCGATGATTCCTTGGAATCCGCGTGGATTCACTAAGAATAATCCATACCAGGCGATGCTCATTCCCTTTTTCCATACTCGGTGAAGTCGACGATCAAGAGACTGTTATGGTTTTAAAATCCAGAGTTCGGCAAGATATTCTGAGTCAGTTTTTCATAAAACTCCAATGCAAAAATATCAAGAAATAGAGGCCAGACATAATGAAAATAGGTAGGCTGAATCACCTATCGAAAGTCTTCCTCTCTGCTGATTAATTACGTTTATGTCAATTTAGAGTATACTCTCTAGCGGTATGCCTCTGGGCTCTATCCAGAGCCCCCGTGCTGTTCATCTTCCTATCAATAATTTGGATGCCAAATTATTGATAAGAAGAATACTGCTAGTATCTCACTCAAATTTGGGGATGATCTGAACCTAGAAAAAAAAAAACAATTTTGATACATCAAAAGCTATTTTTACTGTAGCTTTACCACTGGGTGGCTCAGTGATTGAGCATCTGTCTTTGGCTCAGGTCGTGATCCTGCATCCAAGAACCGAGTCCCACATTAGGCTCCCTACAGGGAGCCTACCTCTCCCTCTGCCTATGTCTCTGCCTCTCTCTGTGTGCCTCTCATGAATAAATAAATAAAATCTTTTTCTCAAAAAAAAAAAAAAAAAAGCTCAATTGAAAAAAAATTCCAGTAAGGTGACCAATCCACTGAAAGATAACACAATTAAATTCTCTGGAGGTAAATGCAAATTATGAAGTTTGGGTCCAAAACCCTAAGTAGACAGTAGAGGATGGAAAGAAACTGCTCTCACACAGCACATGGAGGAAAATTGCTCATAAATGCCTCCAAGGACTTTGAGTTTAAAATGAGGAATACAATATGGCTGCTAAAAATGTTATTCTGACCTTAGGTTTCATTAGCAAGAGTGTATTACTTAAAACTAGAGAAGGGAGAAGTCGGTTATACGGTGAATTAGACCAGAATGAAAGATTTTATATTATTCGGTTCAGTTTCAGATTCAGCCCTCCCCCATGGTACTTTCACCATGAAGAAACGTCCTCTATCTCCAATGCAATCGTCACCCCCACATATGGCTACTGGGTTCTTGCTATGTGGCTAGTATGACTGAGGAACTGAATTTTTAGTTTTATTTCATTCTAATCAATTTAAATTTATGTAGCTGCTTATGGCTCAAGGCTAGCATATTGGGCTACGTGGCTCCAGACTAAGCAATATGCCAAATGGTGGGAAAAAGCTGGGAGGAGAGCAAGCCTGGAAAAACAAAAAGTCTCAGGGGGACAAAATGACAACAGTATTTAATATCTGAAGTGCTATCTTGTGGGAAAAGGTTTAGAAATACTCTTTGGAGCCCACTGAGCAGAACTAGGACTTAGAGAAATTACAGTAAAATTTTCTTAAAAGTCATGGCTGTGTAGAAATATGGGTTTAATAATTATGACAATGTCAGTTCTATAAAGCGAGACCACAGCCCATCACCCAGCACAGGGCCTGGAACTGAGAAGACCCTCAGGAAATACTTCTATTTAATAAGTAAGTGAATCAGTCAATTAATGAAATAGGAAGCTGTCCACATGGAATGCAAATGCCTCCAGAGACCATGAATTCCCCCAGTCTGTCGGGAGTCCCGAAAGAGCTGGCTGACCATTCGGCCAGGGAGACAGTGGAAGCTCCATGCGTCTGCCAAAAGGCTGCTGGACCAGATGGCCTTCAAGGCCCTCCCTGATCTGCTTAGAGCCTCATGTCTGCCATCAGATGGGACTGGGTTCAAGTCCTGACACTCATTATTTGTGTGACTGTATATCGCTTGCTGCAGAGCAGATTAACTACAGACTTGATGACTTCACACCATACACATTTATGATCTCACCGTTCTGCAGACCATGGCTTAGCTGGGTGCAATGTTTGTGGTCTCATGAAGCTGCAGTCAAGGTGTCAGCCAGGGCCAGCTTCTCACCTGGAGGCTCAACGTGAGAAGACCCCACTTCCTCACTCCCATGGTTGGTGGCTAGTCAGTCCTTTATCCTTGCAGTTGGAGGCCAGAAAGCTTCAAGGCTTTTTGCCAGTGCTTACCTCCTAGAGGTCATCTGCATTTCCTTACCACATGGGGCTTCCCAAAATGCCCACTTACATCTCCCAAGCTATCAAAATGCTCTCCAGGGCAAGCCTGCGAGCAAGCAGAGTTTACATAATGCAACAATCACAGCTATGACATCCCATTGCCTTTACTGTATTCCATTGGTTAGAAGCAAGTCAGGTCCTGCCCAAGAAGGTGTGAACACTAGGAGGCTGGGATCATGCACGGCCATCCCAGTGTCTCACAGTGACCTTGCCAAGTCAGCTCACTCCAGGTTCTCCTCCATAGAAATGAGGCAGTAAGGCACCATGGAGTCATTATAGGCACACTTAATACACAAACTCACGTTAGCACGTAAGCAGTGTCAGGTTAGTCTCCATACAACAGTATTTAAACGTCACAACAACAACTCTCATAGGATAGATTTAGGTTAAAGAGGTTTAAGATTAAAAGAGAAGCAAGCCAACCCTTTAAGCCAGAGAAATACTTAAGAATTCTCAACCCATCACCCATCTAGAGAAGTTTCGTACTTATAAGCAGAATTCATTCAACATTCATTTATTCAACACATTTGAACGCCCAGACTTCTGCATTCCCTTTGTTCCTTCCTATGGACTAGATCAGCAATTCTCAAACTTCAGGAATAAGAACTCTTCCACAGGTTTATACTCAAAAATATTATATGGGATTTTTCAGGGAAGAATTCTGACTATATACAATTTTTCTTTTAGACACTTAATTCAGCACCAAACCCCATGTGCAGCCAGATTCCATTGTCCCAACTCATAGGCTTGTCATAACAAAACACCATTAAAAAGGTGACACAATGCTTGGTACTTAATTAAGTGTTTGATAAATATCAGCTCCTATCTCCTATTAAATTACTAAGCATGTAAAAAAGATCTGATGATAGATTTTTGCCTGGAATACTTGCTCATTTTAGATGTCACTTTCCCAAAAAGAGGGTCAAACTCTGTCTCTTTCCCTTCTGTGGAATTTACATTTCAATAACTGTAGCCCCAAAACATGTTAACGGACTGGTCACATTCTGAGCAGCTTGCTGCTGAAAGCAAAGACACTGTTGATGTTCCAGAAGAGAGCAATTATGTCAAGCCAATCGATAAAACGAACTGTAAAAATTAATCCTCCATAATCCATTTTTTTCCTATAGAAGACTGTGCGTGGTTATTTCTCCTCTCCCCCGTCTCTATCATCTCAGAAGACAAGGACAAAACATCAACAATTAAAAGGTGCTTTCCAATGAGAGCTAAATGTTATTTTCTAAAAGATTTACATCCCCCTGTTGGATGTGGATTAAGAGAGGAAAGAGAAAGGGAACACTAACAGAGATGTTAGGTGTTGGGCACTGTCCTCATGCTAGTTTACCTGTATCATATGTCCCTCCTAGCTAGTGAGTATGATTGACTCTACTTTACACATGGAGAAAACAGAAGCTATGAGAGACATTAAATTGTTTGCCCAAAGCCACATACACACATACATGCACATGCACGCACACACACACACACACACACACACACACACACACCCCAAGCTAGGCTCTCAGAAGAAGACCGCCTAATATAAAGCATCTCTACAGTATAGCACAATCCCCAAAGCTAATCAACAAATACTTGAAAGTATATGTGCTGGACACCACTGGCCACTGTATGGCTTATAAATAAGCCAGAGAACCAATAAACAGGAAAGACACAAAAATATAAGTTCACTTGTAATCTTGGGGTAGCAGGTAAGGGGAAAGGGAGGGAAGATTGGTTAATTTATATCAGCATGTCAGAAAAGGTTAAACAGAAAAATAAGATGCCACAAAGCCTCCTGGAAAGGGTATGTTCATGTTGTGATGTATGTGTCAGCAGGTGGGGCTGTCTTGGCTCAAAGCCCTTATTAGTAGTAATATGTTTCTTATCCATGCAGAGGGCTCTAGTGCCCAGATCATCAGCCCAAGTGGTGTGAAATCATTTCAATTCTCCGCACCTCACCTCCGAGGCACCACCCCTCCCCCTAAGCCCCCTTGGATCAATGTTTCATCCGCTACGTTCGAGCGAATCACTGATCCTTCTCCGTCATTCTTTGAGTCTAGGCTCACAGAATATTTCCCTCACCTTTATTCCATTATTTCCATTCTATTACTTTCCCCTTGTCTGTTTCCCACGTCCCAAGACATTAAAGGGAAGCCCACTCCTAAAGGGTATATGAGCAATTTCCTTTTCTATACCTGCCAGGGCCCCTTTAATCATGAGACATAAGGAAAGACCTGCAAACCAAAACCTCCCTTCCACTTTTACCAGTCCCATCGAAGCTGGGTCTTTTTATTTGCCTGCAGATAGTACATCAAAAGAGGGGGGGAGAGCGGGGGACTGCTTGATTAAAAGACTGTTGTAGCTCAAGGACACGACCAAAATGTTAGATGCCTGTAACTACTGGCCACTAATTAAATGCAAAACAGTAACATTAATGCAAAATGGGATGAGCAACACTATATCGGGCTTTTATTTTTTTTCTATACAGTGAACACCCCTGGTTTCTCCCACCCCCAACCCACTGCATTTTTGAGGCGTCAGGGACCAGATGAGCAAGTGAGCTGCATGCCATTAATCACTCTTACTCATCTGAGTGTGCCGCTGCATTCAGAAAGAATTAATATTATGGGTGTAGCTGGGCAGCTGGGGGCGCCTGGGTGGCTCAGTCAGTTAAGCATCCAGCTCTTGATCTCAGCTCAGGTCTTGATCTCAGGGTCTTGAGTCCAAGCCCCCCACACTGAAATAATAATAATAATAATAATAATAATAATAATAATAATAATAGGTATAGCTGAAAACCAGGAGGATCAAGGTGCTGCTGGCTTCGACTCAAGTGCTCCCTGATCCATGGCTGTTCTCTTAAGCCCCAAAAGATCAAACTCAGTTTTTCTTCTGTTATAGCTGGAAATTGGAAAGCCCCAAGAACGCACTCTCTGGAAAACCCCTAGAGATTAACAAAATGGAAAGAAAAGAGGCTGGGTTCTCTAATATTTTCCTCTGAGTGCATGTTAAACCACTTGTGGATCTCACTTTGGGGGTTCAAGGCATTTACCCAGGTTCCTAATGCAGGTGGCTGCTGGGAAAGGTGTGATTAAAGGCACTGGGGGAAGGAATCTTGCCCCAAAACACTTCTCCAGCCAGGTTATCCTGTTAGAGATCAACACTTGGGGTTACTAGGGAATTGTCTGTCTTAGAGAGAGGAATTAACTCGGAAGACTCTGAGCTCCTCAGTCTTTCACTGAAATGGTCGTAATGACACTCCTTTTGAAAAACACCAGCCAAAATAAATAACAAATACAGGGGCTGCCTGTATCTAGTGAAAACTTCCTGTGTGTCAAACACTGTGCTGTGCATGCATTTCCCATCCAACTCACACCTGATCTTTTCTCCTTTTTATAGATGAGGATACCGGAAAGGGTTAACATTATCTGCCCAGGATTGCACAGTCAGGACCGAAGCCAAGACTGAAATCCAGGTGAGTGACTCCGGAGCCCCATTTTCCGAAGGCTACCCAGTTTCACACCTAGTGGCCGGCCGGGCAGGGTTGCAAAAGAAAACTAACCATTGGGGAGCAGAACAGGGGGCACAGGGGAGGCAGGCAGCACAGCCAGCTGGAACAGCAAACAGCCCAGGAAGAGGAGGAGAGATGTGCTGGAAGGGACAGGGAAAGACTGCGGAAGACAAAGCTTGTTTTATTTAGCAGAATGGTTATGAGCAGAGCCTTTGAAGCCAGACCACCTGGGTTCAAATTCCAGCTCAAATCACGAGCTGCTAGCTAGTTCAATTTACAGTGCTGTTCCTTGCTGGCTCTCTCCTGGGCCTGAGGTCCTGCAGAAGGGTAACTATTCAGAGAGATCAATGTTCCTAATCAGATCAATGTTGGAAAGACATTCTCAGAGACAGAGAAAGGCAGAAAGGGAGAGTTGGAGAGAAATGCAAGCTCCAAGTAACTAGTTGCGTGGCTCTGGCAAGGGGCTACGTCACTGTTTTCTCCAGTTTCCTCACCTGCAGAATGAAGACAGTAGTCCTCCTCACCCCTCAATTAAAAGGGTTGATATATTTAAGGAGTTTGGAATAGTGTTTGGCACATGACAAGCACTGCTGGAGTGTTTTTTATGTTTTATTTTCATTATTTAACAATTCTGGCCAGAAACAGCCCTGGCTCAAACAGACTGAAAAAAACAAAGGTATGCAACAGAAATGAGTGTGTGTGTGTCCCCAAAACACATGAGAATGTTCACTGCAGCCAAAATGTGGGGAAAAAACAACATTTAACACCAGAATGGGTAAGTACAGAGGGGCTCATTCAGAAGGATGAAATACAGAAATGAAAAATTGTTACATTAATTAGCAGGCCGGGCGGCTCAGCGGTTTAGCGCTGCCTTCAGGCCAGAGCATGATCCTGAAGTCTCAGGATCGAGTCCCACATCTGGCTCCCTGCATGGAGCCTGCTTCTCCCTCTGCCTGTGTCTCTGCCTAAAATATTTACTATATGGCCATTTGAGAAAAGGATTGCTGATCTCAGCTTCAGTGGATAACTTCCATCTTTGCCACTGAGGCTGCCCTATGAAGTCACATACTCTTCTAATCCTTTTTCACTGAGGTGTTCTCTCTCTGTGTCTCTCATGAATAAGTAAATAAAATTTTTAAAAAATCAGGACAGAATACACACTGTCTGCTTCTACAGTTATGAAGCCGTAGAAGAGTGAAAGCCAAAGCAGATGGAGACTCGTGATCACCTTTGGGGGGTGGGTATGACAAGCAGGCATAAGGGACCCATCAAGTACTAGAAATTCTGCATTCTGAGTGGTGGTTTTGTGGGTGGGCTGCGTGTATGTGCATATTCACAAGGCTCTAATGGTTAATATTGGAGTACTTTAAGTTACACCTCAAGTTTTAAAAAATTAACGAAAGCCGCCAAGTCAGTAAGGTAGGTGTGATCTCATGAACAAAGTCATGTTTTTTTGTTTCAGTAATCAATAGTTTCAGAGATTATTTTAAGAAGTGATGCATTTAGCCTTTCATTAATCAGGACATCACGCTCATTATTTCACAAATATTACTGTTTAAGATGAGACTGAATATAAGTCTATTTCAATAGAACTATGGAAAAATTTGGGGAAGAAACCATGAAGGCAATGTGAAAATGAATAAAATTTAGAAGTTTAGAAATCATTAGATTTCTAAAGGGCAGCTATGAAGGGGAGTCAAATGGGTCTTTATTCTAGTGCAATAGTGGACAAACTCCACCCAAGGACTGAATCAACCTGCTTCTATACAACCTGTCAACTAAGAATGGTTTTCACATTTGTAAATAGGGGGGGAAGGGCAGGGGATTAAAAGGATATTTCTTGATATTGTAAAGATGATATAAAATTCAGATTTCCAAGTCCATAAATAGATTGGTATTGGATCATAGCCATCCTCATTTCATTTACATACTTTCTGGCTCTTTTCCCTCTACAACGGCAGAGCTGAGTAGTTGTAACAAAGACCATGTGACCACAAAGCCTAAAATATTTACTATATGGCCATTTGAGAAAAGGATTGCTGATCTCAGCTTCAGTGGATAACTTCCATCTTTGCCACTGAGGCTGCCCTATGAAGTCACATACTCTTCTAATCCTTTTTCACTGAGGTGTTCTCCAATAACCACCAGGATTAGCTCCTTGGCTCCAAATTCTGACTTTATAAAGCTCACAGGACACACCTGGATGGCTCAATTAAGTGTCTAACTCTTGATTTTGGCTCAGGTCATGATCTTAGGGTCCTGAGACTGAGCCCTGTGTTGGGCTGTGAGCTCAGCAGGGAGTCTGCTTGAGGATTTCTCTCCTTCTTGTTCTGCCCCTTCCCCCTTCCTTCTGTCTCCCTAAAAGAAAGAAAGAAATCTTAAAAAAAATAATAATAATAATAGAAAAATAAAGTCCATAGGACATGTGCAAGCTCTGAGTTCTGACCCAACAGCAACCAAAGCACAATCAGAAGATGCTTCCACAAAAGACAATGCAGTCACAAACCATCACAAGGGAACCTGATGGGTTTTTCTGAGCACATTGCAAAACTGTTTTCTTTGTAGTGTTTACTGTGCCCTCAGATTAGCTCTTCCTTGAAAACCAACCAACTTTAGAGTTCTCTTCCATTCTCCTGGCACTCGTGTATTTTTAAAGTATCAACATTTAGTGCTGTTGTTGGAAATGCACCAGCAGAAAATAATTGGGGTGCTAACTGGAGGATAAGAAAGCTTAACTGTAAAAAAAAAAAAAAAAAAAGAAAGAAAGCTTAACTGTCAAATGTTGTAGAAGATGAATTTTCCTACCTCTGCACTTTCAGTAGACTATCTCCTCCACATGGAATATCCTTCTTCCAGTCTTCATTGTCGCTGCCTTCCCTTACCAGACTGACCACTCCCTGAATACGAAAGCCATAATAGAACCAAGAATTGTACCATGCCCATCTTATGCAAAATGGGCCTTCGAGAAATATATGGAAGACGAAAGAAACCCAGAGAATGCTCTAATCCCCATTCAATAAATATGGTATTGATCAAGATATGCTGACTGTTCATTTCCTTAGATTTTAAGTGACTATTTCTCTGTCCACAAAAGCAGTAACTCTTTTTGACAGACAAGTCCAAAGCCCACTAGGATGCATGTGTACTTTTAGAAATAGGGTAAATACCTTACAGTTGTGAGAAATTGTTTCTTATAGAATGCTGCTCAGGAAAAAGTGTGAGGTTCCTTCTGGCTCTGTCTAATGTTAATCATTTATGATATACTGTGGTTCAGAGCTCAGCAATTGGAGTCATTTCAGGCAATAAATACACATTTTCTGTCAAAACACATCAAATGGGTAAGACTTCAATTTATTTGAGAATGAGTTGTAACTAACTTCAATATTGGCAATTTGGAGAATTCTCTAATGGCTTTTAATAGCCCTGGCAATTTTCTCTTCATATCTTGCCCCCAAACCACAGAATATCTCTGTTTAACCCTCCCCAGAAATGGCCCTCAGTATTTCTCTGTGTAGGAGGAGTCCCCACCACCCAAATCTGTGGTATCACATGCCTTTTCCCATTACTCAGGTTTTTCAGAACTAAAGCTATGTCTACACAAAACTTGAAAGAATCTTCTGGATTTATGAACCATAAATCCTTCTACCACATTACGAACTCATTAAGGAGTTGGTGCTAACCTTTCACCTGTATCATTTCACATCACTGCCTACAACAATGATGTAGAAAATAAAGATTTCAACACAAAATGACTTGCTCTTCTATGAAAATTAAGTCCAGTGGTCGACAGGCCAAGGCAGGTACCTTAGCACCACACAACCATCAAGGCCTCCCACTGCTTCTGTCTTCCTCTTCTGCCTTCTTCCTACCTGCCTATCATCCTCAAGGTCACCTCACAGACCAATATAGCTGCTGGAGCACCAACTATCACATCACATTCCAGGACTCAAGAGATCCACAAAGGGCTCCACTCTTGATTTTAGCAAGATTCTGCAGAATAGAAAACCCCCTGACTTTTCTACATGTATCTCACATGTCCACCTTAGCGCCAGAGAGGTTGTGAAACAGTCATGATTCTGTAGAGCATATGCCTGGTTAGAAATCAAAGTGTGAGGAAGGAAGAAGGAAAAATAAATGTTATGTATCTATTTCTAGATGCATAAAAAAAGTAGATATCATGTCAACTAACATCTCTTCCACAACCCTCTATTGTATATATACACTCTGTAGAAACGGATGATCAATAATTAAGTAAATGAAAGAAAGGCAAATTCTCCGATACCATCACCTCAGGAAACCTTGCAGAAGACTTGGTCAGTGTTGCATACTTCCTCATCGTGTTAATATAATAACAAGTTTCAGATGTGCCCTCAGATTAGCTCTTCCTCAACTGCACTTATTATGAGACTAAGGTATTGTACGGTTTGAATTTTCAGGTTTTGTCTTCTGTGAAATTTACTTATAAAATCATGTGTGTTTCTATCTCATCCAAACCCAAGAACAAGATCACAGCCTTCCTCCCCTGTGTGTCAATGTGGTAAGATGGAGAGCTCAGAGAAGTGATGGCATATACTGAGGATCAGATGGAAAGGTAGAAGCCCAGGCTCTGAATTCAACACCTCTGCGTTTTCACACCAGTGCCCAGCCTTATGGAAGATCACTACGGCTTGGCACAGGCAATGTGGCTTTTGGCAGAACTTCAGGAATAATGACAGTGTGCATTTATACACTAAGCTGCAGTTTTCAAAGCATTTCCACATAGTCAGCAATTGGAAACACCCACCAATGCTTTATAGGAGGCCAGATTGCTGTTGCTCTGAGTAGGTAAGGGATTTATGTACTTGGGGTAACATTCGAGATTTAAAGAATGAGAAGGAGCCAGCCAAAAAAGAAAAGGAGACAAGCAGGATGCACATTCCAAGGAAAAAAAAGGAACATCAAATAGAGAGTCACTGTAGAAAGAGAGTTTAGGCATTCTAGGAAATGAGAGATGGCCACGGTGGTTAGAGGAGAATAAGCAAGGGGAACAGATCATAGATGACATCAGAAAATCAAGACACTAGCAGCAACTGCCATCTTTTGGCCCTACTTCTACACAACTGCTACTTCTCCTACAACCAGATGCATTTTTTCTTTTTCTTATTTTTTTTCTCATAGGCTCCATGCCCAACGTGGGACTCAAACTCACGACTTTGTTCAAGAGCTGCATGTCCTACTGACTGAGCCAGCCAGGAGCCCCAACCACGTGCATTTTCCACATGGGAATCTTATCAATCTTCTGTCTTCACCCCCACTCAGTCCCCTCCACCTATCTTCCAAGAAAAGTCAGAGAAGGTATTTTTAACAGCAAGATATGCTATTAATTTTAAAATATATACAAAATTTCAGAATTATAAAACTCCATTTGCAAATTTGGAGAAACTCCAAATTCTCCACAAACTTCCTTTGACCAGTGCTTTCAAATTATATCCCAGTGTGGTTTTTTTTTTCCAAAGATGTACCTATGAATATACAGGGTCCTATTTCTTCTCTTTCTAGAGCAAACCTATAAAATACCCCTCTGTAACAATAGAATTCCAAACTCTTGCCAGCGTATTTACACCTAGTAGGCCCTCAATTTCACTGGCCCCTTTGGCCTATACCTTAGAAGGTCCAGTGTTTCCAAACAGTTAGAGAAGAAAAAAATTTTTTTAATATCATGGCATCCATCAACCAGCATTTTCAAGGGCAAGAGAACTGCAGCGCCCAAGGAGCTGTCTGAGGTGCTTGAGGTTAATGGCTGTATTTACATAGCCATCAATTCACTTTACAAAGAACTGCCCCAGTAGAACGATGGGGCTCCCATCAGGCAGCCTGGCCAGGTTAGACCAGACAGGAGTCTGAACGAGGGAAGGAAAACACCTGATAAATCTTAACGACTCCCTCCTGTTTTCAGTAAATTATTTATCTCTCTATTTTCAATTAAAGAGTCTTGGGTCTCTTGTCGAACAAAACAGACTAAATTTCTCTCTCTTGATGAGTCACTTACTAAAACATTTTGGGAGTCAAACAGTAAAATAGTAGCTGTATCTCCTACAGGGTTTACCTTCCACCTGCAGTGTCCAAAATGTCAGCCACAACACACAAGTGGCTATTTAAAGGTAAAGCTAAATTAGTTTAAATAAAATTTAATTGAATTTAAAAAAATTTTTAAATCAAGTAAAAAATAAAATTTAAAATGCAGTTCCTTGGTCACTACAGCCACATTTCAAGTTCTCTACAGTCCCATGTGGCTGGGTAGCTTCTGCTAGTGGACTACACAGACTTTAGAATGTTCTCCCTCATGGCATAAAGTTCTATTGGAACTTTTAAGAATGTTTATCTACAAAGTCCAAAGCCTAATCTGTTCTGGAGTTTATATATCTTAATTCCCGAGAAAATGTAAGAGGCTTTCTGCAGTCCCCACATTTTCCAGATGCATTCTTGTGTGTGTGTGTGTATATATATATATATATATATATATATATATATATATATATAATTTATTTATTCCTGGGAGACACAGAGAGAGAGAGAGAGAGAGAGGCAGAGACATAGGCAGAAGGAGAGGCAGGCTCCCCGTGGGGAGCTCAATGCGGGACTGGATCCCAGGACCAGTCGGCAGATGCTCAACCATTGACCCACCCAGGCGCCCCTTCCAGATGCATTCTTAAGCAACCTGATACTATAAAACACATCCTTCTGAGGAGGCTATTTCAGGTCTACTTAAAAAAAAAAAAAAAAAACTACAAATGGCTACAAAGTTACATGTTATTATTAGAGGACTTTAACTGGTAAACACTGCATCTCAGTGTGAGATTTAAATTTGTTCAAGAATATTCTCTAGAAAAGGGAATCCTCGCGGCACCTGTGGCTCAGTCAGTTAGGTGTCTGACTCTTGATTTCAGCTCAGGTCATGACCTCTGGGTCCTGGGATCAAGCCCACAGTGGCCCTAGCTCAGTGTGGAGTCTGTTCCTCTTCCTCCTCCTTCTCACCCCCATCCCCCACTCTTGCATGCATGGTCTTTCTCTTTCATAGATAGATAGATAGATACATACATAGATACATAGATACATAGATACATAGATGGATCGATCTTTTTTTAAAAAAAGGGTATCCTCATGGACTGTTGGTAGGAATGTAAATTGGTGCAACTACTATGGAAAACAGTACGGGCAAAATAGATGAAGTGGATTACGAAGTGTAAACTTCCGGGATCCCTGGGTGGTGCAGCGGTTTGGCGCCTGACTTTGGCCCAGGGCGCGATCCTGGAGACTCAGGATCGAATCCCATATCGGGCTCCCGGTGCATGGAGCCTGCTTCTCCCTCTGCCTATGTCTCTGCCTCTCTCTCTCTCTCTCTCTCTCTCTCTATCATAAATAAATAAATTAAAAATAAAAGAGGTGCAAACTTCCAATTACAAAACAAAAAATTGACAGGGATGAAAAGCACAGTATAGGAATACAGTCAATAAGACTGTAATAACTTTGTATTGAGGGCAGCCCAGGTGGCTCAGCGGTTAGCACCGCCTTCAGCCCAGGGCGTGATCCTGGAGTCCCAGGATGGAGTCCTGCATCAGGCTCCCTGCGTGGAGCCTGCTTCTCCCTCTGCCTGTGTCTCTGCCTCTCTCACTCTCTGGGTCTCTCATGAATAAATACATAAAATCTTTTTAAAAAATAATAATAACTTTGTATTAACAGATGCTAACTACACTTAATTTTATAATGTATATAACTCTTAAACCACTATGTTGTACACTCAAAACTAATATAATATCGTATGTCAACTATACGTTCAAAAAAAAAATTCTCACAATATTCTCTATAATAGAAAAAAAATGGACAAATCTGAATGCCCACCTGTTGGGAACAACTAAATCAAACGTAGTACATTCCTAATGAAAGTGAGACAGCTAAAGAAACAGACGAGAGCTATGTATGTATCGATATGGACTGATCTCCAAGACAAAGGTAAGCAAACAATTCAAATCATTGAACCAGATGTGTAGTAAATTACTATTTAAGTGAGAAAAGTCAGACGGTACTGCATATTTAGGAAACATACACAATTTAAATAACATAAATAGAAAAGTTCAATAGACTGTGATATTTCCACATGTTACCTTTAAATAAATGTAAAATGCCAGATCTGCTTCCTACTTCTGTTGGTCAGTGAGCACCGACAAATGAACTTCAAATGGTTAGAGAGTCTACTAGCACATCATCAAGGCCAATCTCGCCCCTCATGTTGGGATTTCTTTGAGATATAATGTATTTTCAATATGTGCAGAAAGATACCAGCCATACTCTTAATAGGATTTGGGGAGAGAGGTTTAGAAATGGGCTGGAGGGGTCATTAGGGGTGCTCTTTACTTGTAATCTTGCTGCAATTTTACTTTTATTTTTTTACAACTTGCATGTTACCAGTGGGGCTTCCACAAGGTCACTGGTTGCTGTGCTCCTCTATTATCTCTGCGGGCATCCCTGTCCATTTGATACAATAGGAGCTGTAGTAACACTGACCAGCCATTCCCCGCCAGCAGAGCATTCCATCCCATGCTCTGGGCTTTACAGTAAATAAAATGCCATACTTTTTTCTTTTTAAGTGCATATTTGTTCTAAAAAAAAAAAAAAAAAAAGATTAGGGCAAATTTGTTGTTTGGATCCTTCTGTTTTATCTTCCATGTAAACAGCTTCTGCAGTGCCCTAGTCCGCCACTCGGCCTGGAAGCCTCATCTTCTTACTGTCTGGAGTTGAGCACTGGACGGGGGGAAAGGGCAAAATGGCAAGCAGCCAGGGAGGAGAGCTATAGCATTTTGACAGTCGGGCATAGATGACCAGAGTGAAACCTGCCAAAGGGACAGCAGTGACTGATGGGTCCCGAGGAAATGTTAGCGCAAACCTAGTCATACGCAACACGCCGCAGCCTTCGAGAGAGCACCACAGCTCTGCAAACCAGCCACGTAATTAAAACACAGCTCTGGAGACAGAGGAGGTTAAGTGGCTCTGACCCAGCCCATCCACTCTTCTTGGTGGCTGCCAATCGTCACCTTCCTGCGGGCACCCACATATTTCTGTAAGTCGGCCTGTCTCTAAAAATTCTCACAAAACCGCAATTTTTTTAAAAAAATGAATGATGATTTAAAAACTCAAGTTCTTCGACATTTGTTTTTCATTCAGAAGAGACCTTGGTTTGCAAACTTCAAGTTCTTGTTAATAGCGCAAGACAAAGTAAAATCCACTGCAAGCTTTTCATTTAAGCAAACACAGATGATAATTTATTCCTCCAAGTGGTAAGAGAATGCAACAAGCCAGGCATCTGCGCAAAAAACTTCCCATACCCCCTCAAGTCCTATAACTCTATCTGCAACTCCATCTTCTGGTCCTAACTAAATCTCCAATTATTCCCAGAACGGATGAAATCTTAAATCCACATCAGCTTTTAACATCTGCTGAGTCTTAACTATACAGGAACCAAAACGAAATTCCTGTGTGTCACCTGCCGATAGGATTACAATTTAAATCAGACTCAGACTATAGGAAAATAGAAGCCACATTTTTTTTCCTGATCCATATAGACATCAGCCAGAAGGTGCTATGCTGGTTATGTGCTATGTATAGCAAAACTGCCTCGATATCCATTTAAACTATATGATTCTTATTCTAAAAGTCCTCAACTGCAGAAAATACACCTTACACTCTGTAATAAACTTACAGACATTACCAAAATCAGTTTCTCATATATAACACTGATCCAAAGAACATCTAATTTGTATTTTGGGCTCAGTAATTTAAATTGATCTTCAGGGGCACCTGGCTAGCTTAGTCGGTTAAGCGTCTGCCTTCAGCTCTCAGGTCATGATTTCAGGGTTCTGGGAGAGCCTTGCATCAGGCTCCTTGCTCAGCAGGGAGCCTGCTTCTCCCCCTCCCTCCCAGAAGCTCCTCTCCCTGCTTGTGCTTTCTCTCCCACTCTCTCAAATGAATATAATCTTTTACAAAAAAATAATTGATTTTCAGAATTATACAATTTAGACAAACTCAACCAGCATATTACAAAATGAGAAACTCACGACTTAATCAAAAAACAACCTCATTGTATGAAAATGTCCATATTACAATTTTTTTAACTGAAAGACGGAACTGTAAAAAGAAGTGTGAAGCACAGGCTTGGCAGCATCAGTGCTCAGGGGAAGTTTGTCAAAAATGTAGATTCCTAGGCTCTGTCCTAGACTTATAGAAACAGTAGCTCTGAGGGTGACCCCTGGGAATCTGTATTCCAACAAAATCCTCCAGAAAGTTCTTATGCACCAGTCTAAGTGAAAATATTAAGAACTGGAGAAGGGTGTGGCTCAGCGGTCTTCAGTCCAGGGTGTGATCCTGGAGTTCCAGGATCGAGTCCCACGCTGGGCTCCCTGCATGGAGCCTGCTCCAGTCTCTGCTTCTGTCTCTGCCTCTCTCTCTCTGTCTCTCATGAATAAATAAATAAAGTCTTAAAAAAAAAAAGAATTGGAGAAGAATGCACGATGATGGTAGTAATACAAACTGGTACAGCTACTATGGAAAACAGTCCTCAAAAAATTAAAAATATAAATACCATACAGTCCAGTAATTCCACAGCAGTATTTACCCAAAGAAAACAAAAGCACTAATTCAAATATATATAGGCACCCTTATGTTTTATGTTTATTGAAACATTATTTATAGTGGACAAGATATGAAACAACCCAACTGCCCATCAATAGATGAATAAAGAAGATGTGGCATGTACATACACACACACAGTAGAATATTACTCAGCCATAAAAAAGAATGAGACCTTGGGACGCCTGGGTTGCTCATTGGTCGAGCGTCTGCCCTTGGCTCAGGTTGTGATCCTGGGGCCCGCAGATCAGGTCCCACATCAGGCTCACCGTATCAGGCTCACCTGCTTCTACTTCTGCCTATGTCTCTGCGTCTCTCTCTGTGCGTGTCTCTCATGAATAAATAAATAAAATCTTAAAAAAAAAAATGAGACTTTGCCATTTGTGACAACATGGATGGACCTGGAGGGTGTTATGCTAAGTGAAGCAAATCATACAGAAAAAGACAAATACCATATGATTTCACTTATACGTGGAACCTGAAAAACAAACAAAGAAACAAACTACCCTAAAGCAGAAACAGATCCATAAATACAGAGAACAAACAAAATTGCGGGCAGGGGGGGTGGCACCTTGGGGATTGCGCAATGTGGGTGAAGGGGAATGGATGATACAGGCTTCCAGTTGTGTAGTGAGTAAGTTAGGAAGATAAAAGATACAGCATAGGGAATAGTGTCAATGCTACTTTAGTAGTGCTGTGTAGGAAGAGAGGGTAGCTACACTTGGGGTGAGCACAGCATCATGTGCAGGCTTGTCAAATCGCTGTGTTGCACGCCTGACACCAATGTAACATTGTCTGCCAGCTATACTTCAATAAAAGGAATTACAATTGGGATACGGGCATACCAAACAGAATTGATAACATGAAATAGATTTTTTTAAATCCAGACTGTTCAGAGGACAAAAGAAAATCTGCAATCAGCATAAACCCTATATTCATCTCTCCTCGTTACTCACTTCTAAGTAAATGAGGACTTTGAAACTTGTATATGGATGTAGTCAACTGCTTGTAAGTTCATGTCTATTTATGCTATGGTTCAGAAATATTTGCACATCAAACCAGAAACTGAGTTTACACTTGGGATCATGAGTCTTTTGTAAATGTGAAGGGAGTAAATTTGGAATCAAATGTCTTGAAGAAACAAGAGTTTTCTAGGACTGTTGCCAGTCCTTTTTCTCAGGGTGACCTTAACTTTCAGACTTGAGGAGTATTTTCTTTCTCTGATTAATACTTCCATAGGATGATTAGTGTACTTTGTTCGAGTATATGTATCAGGACAGGCTGACTTTTCCTCTGCGATCAGGAGCACCGGCGCTTGCTCCTCCACCCAGAGGGGGACCCAATACAGGCCAGTATCAACAGCCAAGCTTACTGGTCCTCTGCTTCCCCGGCTCGCCCACGAAGGACGTGGGGCTGATGTGTTCCAAACGCTGCAGTTTTCATTTTAAATAACACAGAATCCTTGCAAATGAACTACACACATCTGACTTAGGATTCCCAGGAGGACACCCTTAGCTACGGGCTTATTTCTAGGCCTTTAGAATCAAATTAGAATACCCCATCAGACACCTATTTGTGCAAACGTTAATTTCAAGTGTATTTAAATGCCTTGGCGTCTTGCTTTTGCTCATCACATCAAGCAGAGCCGCTTCCACTGTGTAATCACAATAATGAATAAACATGGGGTGCTTATAAAGGACTCGGGAACCACAAAACTGATCAATTGTTAATTCTATAAAGTGACTAAACGTGCCTTCTTTTGCGATAACTCCATTAAGCTGTGTTTTTGGAGGGAAAGATGCCCACGTCCTCTGCCTACCGTCTCTGTAAAATAGAAACACAATCATCATTCAGATCCTACCTAAAGCTTATCTTGATCTCTATTATTTCCTTGTACTGTCTACACCCACCACTACCCCCCACCTCCAACGAAAAGCAAACATTGGCATGGCATTCTAAAAACCATGAGCTGCATGGTTATTAATCGCCAGAGGATTTGAGGCAGCACTAAAATTAACAGCCAGAATAACCACAGTGTATATTTATTGGTCTCTTATTATTTTGATCAAATACCAATTTCACAATGATGGGGCCCACAGGAGCTCCACATCTCAATCAAATTCCTTAGTGTGGCGGGATGAGGACTTTCAGAGCTTTTCCTCACAATAAACACATTTGTTATTTATCTCTTATCCCCCACCACACCTGGGCTGTGCACATGAGGCATTCGGTTAATCTTTCTTAAACTGGAAGAATGAGCGATCAAGTAAGAGCTTTGGCTCTATCACACTGCCTGGGTTCAAACTGTGGCTCCTGCCACAAGCTACCTGTGGCCCCATCCAATGTCCTTCACTTTCCTGATGTACAGGAAGGAGATGATGACTCTCTTCACCTTATGGAACTTAGTAAGGGAGGATTAAATGATAGTGTGGTAAAACGATATAGCCTCTATGGAAAACAGTATGACAGGTTCTCAAAAAATTAAGAATGGAATTACCATATGATCCAGCAATTCCATTTCTGAGTACATACCCAAAAGAATTGAAAGCAGAGACTCAAAGAGGTATCTGTACACCCATGTGCATGGGAGCATTATTTGCTGTAGCCAAAAAGGTAGCAGCAACCCACGTGCTCCCAGCCTTAAAAGGGAACATTGCAACATGGATGAACCTTGAAGACACTATCCAAAGTGAAATAAGCCAGTCACAAAAGGAGAAATACTATATGATTCTCCTTCAATGAGGTACCTGGAGCAGTTAAATTCTTAGAGATAGAAAGAAGAATTCACTGCTAGGAGCTGAGAGGAGGGAGTAGAGGAGCTGCTGTTTAATGGGCACAGAGCTTCAGTTTTATAGGATGAACAGCGTTCTGAGGATGGACAGTGGTAATGGCTACACAACGATGTGAACACTTTTTTTTTTTAAAGATTTTATTTATTTATTCATGAGGGACACCGAGAGAGAGAGGCAGAGAGAGAAGCAGGTTCCACACAGGGAGCCCAATGTGGGACTCGATCCCAGGACCCCAGGATCACACTCTGGGCTGAAGGCAGGCACTAAACCTCTGAGCCACCCAGACGTCCCAACACTGTGAACACTTAAAGCCCCTGGATTACACACCTAAAAACGGACCTATAAATGGTTAAGTAGTGGGGTGCCTAGCTGGCTCAATCAGTAGAGTACATGACTCTTGATCTTGAGGTTGTGAGTTCAAGTCCCATGTTGTGCAGAGATGACTTAAAAATAAAATCTTAATAAAAAATTTTTAAAAATAAAAAAGGCTAATAAGGAGGTAAACTTATGTTATTTGTATTTAAGTGCAATTTTTTTAAGTGCAATGTTTTAAAACACTTAGTGGAGGGACGCCTGGGTGGCACAGTCAGTTGGGGAACCAATTCTTGGTTTTTGTTCACGTTGTGATCTCAGGGCCGTGAGATAGAGCCCCATGTCGGGCTCTGTGCTCAGTACAGAGCCTGCTTGAGACTTTCTCTCTCTCTCTCCCTCTGCCCCTCCCCCTACCACAATCTCTCTCTCTCTCTCACTTTCTCTATCAAATAAATAAATCTCTAAAAATAAAAAAATAGGGATCCCTGGGTGGCTCAGGGGTTTGGCGCCTGCCTTTGGCCCCGGGGCGGGATCCTGGAGACCCAGGATCGGGCTCCCTGCATGGAGCCTGCTTCTCCCTCTGCCTGTGTCTCTGCCTCTCTCTCTCTCTCTCTGTGTGACTATCATGAATAAATAAATAAAATCTTTAAAAAAATAAAAAATAAAAATAAAAAAATAAAACACTTAGCACAGTGATTCAATAAATGATAGCTATTATAGCTATTATAATTTTTTGAAAGGCCAAGAGCAAATATTTAACAAGCATTCCCTAATGTGAAAATGGCAAATACCTGCAGAAAACTTCAGTGAAAGAGACATTTGCTATCTAATGTCCAATTCCATTTAAATGCCTCCTTGCCCACTCCTGCCCACTCCAGCCCCCACTGGTAGTACAAGCCCTTACTGGGGATGTTTAAATGTTAACCAGTTCATTCCCCAAATCCCCTCAGCTGAGGTGAGTGAAAATTCAGCACACAGGGAGAACCAGACTGGTACCAGGGGACAGACTCCTAGCCATCGCCCAGCTTGCTTAATGGAACTCCATGCTCCTGAGCAGATCCAACGGTCTGCAAAGAGCAGAACAAAGTGTGAAGACACGAGTTTTATCCTGGGAGGACTGGACCCATGGTAACCAATTTTATGGCTCTTTTGATTTCTGTCCGTGGATGTGTGCATGTGTGTGTGCGCGTGTGTGTGTGTGTTGAGAAGGAATTAATCCAAAAATATAGATGAAGAAAGCTGTGTCTCGGATGTGAAGCCGGGTTGCATAATCAGTTCTGAAAGCAGAGAAAAGGTAACAGATGTTTACATTACAATCTGGCTGCTTCTGGAAGAGCTGCCAAATGATTTAAATAGTAACGGAGATTGCAGGCCCCAGTGAATTCTTGCCCCTTCTGACATATACAGAGAATTCACCCCAACTATGTATTTTGAGATGGCCTTAACTAAATGCCCCACTGTATAAAATACGTCTGGCTTTCAAACTACTTAAAATCTTAAACCGGACACCAACAATAAAAAAATGAACTGAAGGACGTATTCCAGCACTGACATTATGAAACTTGCTGTCTTTGGCAGAGGGGAATGCATTATAAAGAAACTCAAAATTGCTTTTTAAGTTCAGGTGTTTCATGGCCAGTAGGAAGATGCATTTTTAAAGAGAAAAAACATACAGCCATGAAAAAGAATGACCTAGAGCTCTTTCCACTGAACTATCATCCTTCCCAGAATGGCTCCACAGTGCATCCGAGTCTCATATATATGCAGGTAAATGGCCACCACTGAAGAGAAAGTCTTCACAATCAAGGGGATTTCATCTGACCCCATGGATGTCAGACTCCTTCCCCAGCCATGAGTACACCAAAGGGCTTCTCATGGCCCTTTGCCGAGTAAACAAAGCAGTACCGATTATATGATTGGTGACCCCATTTATCTAAAATGATTTGGTCTAACCATCTACATGAAGATAAAGGCAGAAGGGGGAAATTGGAAATATACGTATTGAAACACAGAAAGGTATTATCTCAATGGCAGAACTGGATTCATTTTTCACTTTCCTTTTCAAACCGTTTTACAGTGTTTTGAATTTTCTACCACATACCTGTATTATCTTTATAAATTAAATCAAAAAGAAAAGACATCTTCAAAACAGAAGCCTGGAGTGATGACAAGAATCTTAGCTTATACATTAGAGACCTCAGGCTCTCTGCCAGAAATAGGGAGCTGAGGACACTGGATAAGCCATTTCACTGGTCTGGGCCCCAAGTTGCTCTGGATCGGTGTTTCTCCACCTCCCCACTATTCATATTTCAGGCTCCGGGGTTCTTTGTTTTGGGGGCTGCCCTATGCCTTATTGGAAGTTTAGCAGCACCACTTGCCTCTACCCACTACAGACCTACCTAACTCCATCCCACGTTATAACAAGCAAAACTGTCTCCAGATGTTGGCAAAGGTCCCCTACAGAGCAAAACTGCCCCCAGTTGAGAACCACTACCCTAAGGTGGGCGGGGGGGATGGGGTGCCTAGATGATGGGCACTGAGGGGTGCACTTGACGGGATGAGCACTGGGTGTCATGCTATATGTTGGCAAATTGATCTCCAATAAAAAAATACACAAAAAAATAAAGAAAAAGAGAGAACCACTGCCCTAGATGGTCTTTAAATATCTTGCTTGCTGGAAACCTTCTTTGATTATTTTAGACACTGTGCCTCAAGTCTGAGTTTTAGGTCCAGTAATGCAGAGGGAAGCACCTATGGCATACCCAAGTCTCATCAGTATTTTCATTATTCATTAAGCAAAAGATGAAAGTCAATGAATAAAATAAACTGAATTTTCAGAGAAAACTTTGGGATATGTGACACAGATATGAAACAGAAAATTCAAGTAGATACAATCGTCATTTAAAAACTAATAATAACTGGCTTTGGACAGTTCCACCTTTAGTTAAGACAAATGAAATGCTGCAGATATGTTCAATTGCTTTCTAGTTTGAAATCAACTTACAGAAAAAAAAAAACACATAGTTTTTTTTTTGGCAATGCCACATTTTTATTTTAAAAAAAAAAGCCTAGTGTTTTCTCTTCATAAGAAATACAAGGAAATTTTTCTAAAAGAGGTATTTTATTCTTCTGCACTAACAATACTACAACCAATCTTATGAAAGACAAATTAGCCACATCTTTACTATCTATCTTTCTAAATATAGTGTCTTATTTTTATTTGCCATTTTATTAACAAGAACTCCCTAATATCTGACACTACCATACTTTTGAATTAAAATTATCTATGTTCATGCTAATGACTTGCTACTGTAAGATCCTGACATCTTTTGAATTAAAAAGAGTGACAAAAAAGGATTCAATACGGTTTTAGATTCATGACTCTTTGAAAATCAGTAGTTCACCCATATACAGAAAACCATTTATTAACCAGGATGTTTCATTAACATCAACATTCTACACCTGCCACACACTACGTGTTCAACAAATGCAGGGCACCATTATCATTACTTACAACCATACCAGAAAATAGAGGGTTTTTTTCCAAATTACCAGTTTGGTTTTACAGCAACTACAAAGTACAAAGTATGAAAGAGGAGGCTATCACACGATAAATTAATATTCTGAGCTCTCAAACCTTGTAACATGCCTCATCTTCATTTTAATATTTGTGTCTTTTCACGTGCTCAAATAGGTCCAAATTAAATTACCCTACCCCAATCCTCTTCCACTGCCACCACCCTTTATTTTTTTTAGAGATTTTATTTATTTATTCATGAGAGACAGAGAGAGAGACAGAGGCAGAGGGAGAAGCTGGCTCCCCATGGAGCAGGGAGTCTGATGCAGGACTCAACCCAGGACCCTGGGATTCTGACCTGAGCCAAAGGCAGACTTAACCAACTGAGACACCCAGGTGCCCGCCACCACCCCCCCTTTAAATGTTCCTTTCGTAACTGCAGATATTACGACAACTACTAGGTAGTGGCCCAAGCTAGCTGGTACATACAGGTGTCAAATCCCTGAGCTGGGTTCAACCAGCATAATGTTCTAACAAACTGATCCTTGATAGTGAAAGAGGTGGACGCAGTCCTCCTCTACAGGGACAGCTGAAATGAGGGGTCCTTCCACCATCCCAACACGACCTTGCAGGCCTTTATTGGAAAAGTCAGGAAAGGAGACTGGGCTAGAAGTTAGGATCCCCGTTCTCTTTACGCTGCAGAAGACTTAAGTCCTAACACCTTCTACCCTTGATCTTTTAGAATACTGAACTCTTGAGGTACTCTCCAGCTTTAAAATTCTGTGAGCCTTTGAGTCTTTCTTTAAACCAGATTATGCAATTAAATTTATGTTTAAAAAAACACACAGGAGCCCTTTTTCACAGACTTTAGGAAAGAAAGTGGATTAGCTTGAATTAGCAACTGTAAAACACGAAGAGTTACTTTTATTTTTCTAAAAGATATCAAAGCTCATTTTATCTTGTGAGAGGTGGGTTGCCAGAGATCATGAACTGAGTGGGGTATTATTACAAAGTGTAATTCAAGCCTATGTCTGTAAGGACTACTAGGAAGGACGTGAGCTTTTTTTGGTCATATTTTCAAAACAAATAGTTTATGAAGTGATTAATGTGGCCAAGATCAATTCACCAGTTTGTGGATGTCTCTTTCCCAATGCCTGTCCCTCACCTCAATCCTGTATCTCCCTAACAAATTAGGATTAAGAACACTGTATGATCTCCCAGTCATCCACAATTGGCTTCAAGACTTGAAGTCATTTTGCTAATTCTAGCAGATTTATTTATCCAACACCTGATGAAATGCACATATGTACACAAATGAATCCATCATCTAGATGCTCCATTTATATTGAGATTAAAAAAAAAAGTCAAAGGACTAGTCCATTTACTATGATGTCTATCCATATTTGTAAAGAAATAGAACCAAAATGTATAAGTTCCCTAAGAAGAGGAAGGCATAAGGGGGTAAACATACTTCTGCAAATTCTAAAGAGATCTATAAATTGCAATCAGAGAATTTATTAAACTAAGCTTCTTAGTATAGAAATCCCCAAAACTCTCCAACTGGGAAGCTAATTGAGAGTAAGAAAGAGCCAAAATGATTTCCCTCTTTCTCTCATTCATCACAGGCAATATAGAAACCCTTGCTCAATATGATAATGTGACTCTTGTCAATGCATGTTCAAATCAGATAGAGGATTGGCTGGTGATGATGTCATCCCCATGGGTTAATCCCCAGTGAATGCAGTTTTAATATCATATGCATCAACATGTCATTTACATAACAAAGTATTATATTAAGTGTAACAATAAATGAGCTGTGCAGATAAAAGCAGCTATTAGAGAAAGGCTATGTGCCACTGAAAAGGAGTTAGGGGGACAAAGACTTTTTTTTTAGACTAAATGGAACTAGGTCATCAAACAATACACATCTCTAAAAAAAGCAAAAAATGAATATTGAAATTCAAGTGACCTAGAACATTCTAGTACTAGAAATATGGAAATGTTGCCTCCAATGAAAAATATTCGGTAATTAAGTAGAGATATTTGTGAGGTTTTTGTGTGTGTTTGGGAGACAAGTTTAAAAAAAAATTAAAGTCCTTGAAAAATAAGTGAACTAGCAGCTCTTGCTTTTCTGGGAATAGCAACTTTCTTATCTTTAACAGGGAAAATTGGCCAAGTCAAATCGTGACTTAAAACCTTGTAATAAATTTTAAAGTGTCAAAGGTAGTTAAAATGGCACAGAGGGAAGGCAGAAAAGTCACACAAAGCAGAACAATGAGCAGAACTGACGGAGGAAACCTTGAAATACAGCTTTATGAGATTACTGGTCAAGAAATGTCCACACATATGAAGAAAGCTTTTTGCACAACTGAGCAATGCCAACTGGCGCGGTCAGTTTGGGAGGACGTTAAGTCATCATTAGTCACGATGATTCTGAAAAACCATTCTCTTGCTGCCTTATTAAGATCTGTATTTCCAATCCAAAGCAAGTGTTAGGCTTATGCACTAGATTTATGACTACAAACTTAGCAGAAGTGCTTGTCACTGTAAAACCCACAGCGAGCTGTTGAAGAATTTTTTAAGTCATACATCTGTTCAAGAATGACCAAGTGGAAAACACTGATTATATTGTGATTGGGCAAGTGTGGGTGTCTGGGTGTTGCAGGTGGAATTTTCGGGTTGGTGTGGATAATCCCTACATCAAGGATATTAGAGAAAGAAGCCGACTAAGGGCTTTGAACACGCCCATCCCCACACACCGGGATCGCCTGTCACATCACATCAACCTTGCTAGTCTTGGAGGGACGGCCATAGAAAAGTTAACTGGGAAAGAGTACAGGGATGCAGATGCTTCAGCAAGTGCTTCCCCAAGGGGGCTTAAATCCCGGTTGGGGTGCAGGGATGTGGACACCTGGGTACTTCCCAGCATGAACCTGCGCATGTACACCTTCCTGGGAGTTGAATCATAGCTTGGCTGAGGCTCTCAGCGGCAGCCGTGGAACCCCCAAAACGTTCAGTGATACCGATTCAGGAGAAAAACGCACCGGCGGCACCGCACCTGGCTCGGGCTGCCTCCCCAGGCGCGGGAGGGTATCAGTCCCTCTCCGCGTCCCATCCTTCCCAAGCCAGGAGTGGGGGGTTAAAGGTGCCCTCCCTTGCAGGAGCCGGTTGCCAAGGCAAATGAGGCACCAGAAGGTTTGAAAAAGAGGGGAAGAAGCGACGGAGACCCTCCGGCCTGGCGGGCAATCGCGAGGTGCTGCACTTCGAGACCCCCTGGAGTTTCCCACTTGGGCGGGAAGCTTAGCGCTTCGGCCGAAAGCTGTGCCCCGGGGGCGCGCAGCGTCCTTCCAGCGGGAGCCCCGCAGCCCGGACCCCAGGCGCAGGCTAAGCGGGCTCCCAGCGGGTCCCGGCTCAGACCCACGGGCTGAACCCCAGGCTGCGAAGCCACTGCTCACTCCGGGCCGGCGCGCCCCCTCCCCACAGCGATGCATCAAGCGGCCCCTCGCGCCTCCAAGGGGCACCCCGGGGATCTCTGAGAGGCAGACACAAACCCCAAAGTTGGCAGCCGCCCCAGCTGCACTTAGGAGCGCCGCTCCCAACTTCGGGGCGCAAGCCACCCACCGCAGCGGAGCGTCGGAATGAGGGGGGCTGCCCCGAGCCAAGTCGGGATCAGCCTGAGAGGCGGCTGCCGCGCCCTGGAGACAGCCTGAGCACTGGGGGGGGGGGTTCAGCCAAGCGCACCCCGTCTTCCCGCCCCCCTCCCTCCTCTGCCCTGCCAACCCTCCTTACCGGAGAGAGCCGCAGCGTCCGGGACTCGGAGCCGGCGCGCGCAGGTGCAGGCACGGACCTCCGCTCCGAAGCCGGAGGATGCTCACCGCGCCACCTCCCCGCGGGCGCCCCGGGAGTGGCCCATCGCCCCCCGCAGGCTCTCGGCGCGAGTTCCCAGGTCTCTCCGAAGCTGGCCGCAGCAGCGCAGGTAGGACTCCGGGCCCCGGGTCGGGCGCAGCCGGGCGCGCGCGGGGTGGCGAGCGGTGCGCGGTGGAGCCGGCGGGCGCTGGGGCGCTCGGGCGGGGAGGGGCCCGGAGGGGCCGGGAGGGGCCGGGAGGGGCCGGGCGCCCCGCGGGCCGCGCTGATTGGCCGGGCGCGCCTGCCCCTGCCCCGGAGCCCCGGAGGTCCACGTGGGCCGGCCCCCGGCCCCGCCCCGCGCCCCCGCTCGGCTCCCGGCGCCTCTCCCGAGCGCCCCGCCGTGGTCGCCGCCCGGCAGGTGCTGCGCAAAGGTACCCTCCCGGAACACCTGAGAGCCGCGGGAGCCCGGCGGAATTCAGAGCTCGGCTCCCAACCAGAAGCGACCCCCACGCAGGGCGTCCCCATCCGAGGGCCCCAAACAGTTTGCAAACAAGGCGTCCTTAGCCGCCCTGGGGCTTCACTAACCTGGCCCCTTACGTAACTTGCCTGCATGGGAGAGGAGGAGAATCCACGCGCAACGTCAACACCGGAATCCTTTCTTATTTTAAAAATTCTGGAAGTACAGCTCAGACTTGTTTGAGTCGCACTCTGTGCTAACCCTTCTCCAAGTGAAGTGACGCTAATCATCCGTGACGGTTTTTTTTTTTTTTAAGATTTTATTTATTGATGAGAGACACACACACTGAGAGAGGCGGAGACACAGGCAGACGGAGAAGCAGGCTCCACGCAGGGAGCCCGACGCAGGATTCGATCCCGGGTCTCCAGGGTCATGCCCTGGGCCGAAGGCTGACGCTGAACCGCTGAGCCACCCGGGCTGCCCTCATCTGTGACATATAAATAGTATTCATTTTACACGAGAATACTTCGTGTTGATGTCCATTCTATAGATAGGAAAACTGAGGCACAAAGAGGCTAATTTACTGAAGATCACAGCTCATCAGGGGCGACTGTGTGTAATTTGAACCCGGGAAGGCTGGTTGCAGAATCCACTTTCTTTGCTATTCGCAGTGTAGTCCAGAAGAGGCCCCCCTGGAGACTTTGTTAGAAATGCAGACTTTGAGACCCCACCCTGGAATCGGAAACTTCATTTGAACAAGATCCCCAGGTGGTTAGTTTATGCAAACAGTTTGAGGAGCGTTGCTCTACAGCACTATGCTGTTCCCTGTGGACGGTTTGCCTCACAAGCTTCTGATCCTTTTACTCTGCAGCGACATGAAATAATGCGTCATCCTGCCCCAGCTGCACTCCAAAGTATATTTGCCCTTCTCTGAGCCTGCTGCTGGAACGAAGGTATGGAAGCCTTTCTGTCTCTCTTCCCCATACCTTTATCCTCTGCACACACGTATCCCATACCATATTATCTTGTGTATCATGTAACACTTTCTATCCTTTGCTCTCTAATTATCAAAATTGGGGCTCTGAGCCAGACAACCGCTACCAACTAGTCCCCAGTCTTAGGCGGAATTCAAGCATCAGAGCAGGGGCTTGATCTTTGAGATGTCCCTTTGTGCTGAGATTCTGGGGAGAACAAGGACAGGAACAAGGAAAACCTGAAACTACAGGCCAGGAGATGTCAGACCTCTCTCCTGAGACCATTCATTCATTCATTCACTCGAAAAAATCGAGGGTCAGGCACTGAAAATAGGTGCTAGTATCTACAGAAGTAAACACAACAGAAAAAACTCCTGCTCCTATGGAGCTTACCCTCTAGTGAACAAAAACTGGCAATAACGTGACAAATAAGTAAAATACAGTTGAGGAGAAGGTGTGTTGTAGGGAGAAATTAAATGTGTAAAGGGATTAGTGCTGGGGTGGGGGTGATTTTAAATATAGTGGTCAGGCTAGTTGTCACCTGACCTTTGGAACAAAGACTTAGAAGAGTGGAGGGAGCAAGTCATTTAGAACTCCACATTCATTCATTCACCAAATATTTCTTGACTGGACACTTTGTATCAAGCATGGTCCTGCCACAGGTCTGAGTATTCACTTAAGCACTGCGGTTTTTCTAAATCCAGGTTTCCCTGGACTTATGGGGGTGTTGAGAGGGGCAGGGAGGGGAATGTAAGCAATTCTGTGGCTCTACCTAATACCATATTCTCCCATCCTGGGTGTTCAGTATTGTTAGGGGTTTAACTGTATCCTCCAAATTCATAAATTGATGTCTTAACCCCTAGTATCTTGGAATGTGACCTTATTTGGAGATGGGGTCTTTACAGAGGTAATCAGGTTAAAATAAGGTCTTTAGGGTGGGCTTCATTCTATGTAACTAGCATCCTTACAAAAAGAGGAAATTTGAAAACAAAGACATCGGGAGAACATCATGTGAAGATGAAGACAGAGATAGGGGTGATGCATCTGTAAGGCTAGGAACACCGAAGATTACAGACAGACCACCAGAAGGGGAGAGAGCCACCGAAGAGACTGTCTCTCAGCCCTCAGAAGGAACCGACCTTACCAACTTCTTGCTCTCAGATGTCTAACCTCTAGAACAGAGTACCGGATAAATTTCTGGTGTTAGGCCCCCTAATTAAAGCAGCCCTAGAAAACTAATAAAAGTATATGACTCTGAGGGAAGATGACATAGTTAAATCCCATCTATAATTTTCCAGTGTCTTTTGTGCAATGGCAAGAAGCCAAAGGGATCTGATGAATTGAGATTTACTAACCAAATCACCACAAGAGCAAATTATGATGGTTTTTTTCAAGAATTTATTTTTTTGAGAGAAAGCAAGAAAGAGCACAAAGGGGGTGGGGAGAGGGAGAAACAGGCTACCCCACTGAGCAGGAAGCACAATGCAGGGCTGGATCCTAGAACCCCAGGGTTATGACCCAAGCCGAAGGCAGATGCCCAACCAACTGAGCCATTCAGGTGCCCCAGCAAATTATGTTTTCTAAAAAGAAAAGCCAAATGAAGGGCACCTGGGTGACTCAGTCCATTAAAGTGACTAACTCTTGATTTCAACTTAGGTCATGATCTCAGGGTCATGAGATTGAGCCCCACATCAGCAAATTGCTCAGTTTGGAGTCTACTTGGGATTCTCTCTCGTTCACCCTCTCCCCCTCCCCACTCCGACTCACTCTCTAAGTAAATTAATTAAATTAAATTAAATTAAATTAAGCCAAATAAGCCCCAATTATTCCATTTCTTCATCATCTATTTATTGAATGCCTGCTATGCACCAGGCAATGGATTACTGTTAAAAACAAGGCAGATGTGGCCATTGCTTTCATGTGACCTGTGTGTCTTGTTACAGGAAGAATTGGACAGTGAGCAAATCAACAACTATATGAACAAGGTAATTTCAGACCAGAGTAAGGGCTTAAAAGAAAAGAAAGCAAGGCTAGAGGATTAAAAGAATGGGGGATGGGTTTAGATGGGTTTAATTTAGGTTGGCTGCCCAGGGAAGGTCCCCATGAGGTAGTGACATATGAGCCAAGACCTCAGTGACAGAAAGCCATCCAAGCAAAGAGCTGGTAAAAACTGTTGTAGGCAAAGAAAACAATCCCTCTTTAAAGAAAAAAAAAAAAAAATCCCTGCCATTCATTCCATAACACCCTTCCTTTCTGTCTTTAACATCCATTTTGCCTTTTGCATTCTTTGAGATAGTGCAAAATCAATTAATGTCTGCTTCATAAAAATGGGGTCCAATTATTTACCTTCTTACGTAAGAACCAGTAAAGGTTGTGCCAACAGGGTTTTGCATGCACACGCACACTCACAAAACACCCTCTGACTCGCCTCTGTGTTTGTAGATGGTGATACCACATGGCTTAGACATTGTGTTTATTTTCCTGATTTGTAGCATCTGTTGGGCACGTCCTGGTGATTAATCAATCCACTGATAGCTAACATTCTAACTCTATGAGGCCCGTTTGTAAAATCCTTATATGATCAAGCGAAGATTCGGTTTTAAAATTTGCACTTTGAACATAATTTTTACTTGGGAGACTCACAAGAATACTAACTACCATGAATGGGGGGCTTATGTGTGGCTCCTTATGCCAAGTGCTTCATGTGGGGTATTATCCTCACAATCCTGGGATGGAAGTTCTTGTATTTGTAACATCCATTTCACAGATGGGAAAACTGGAGCTGAAAAAAGGTAAAGTAGTATGCCTACAGTTGAAACTGCTATTTGATGCCAGACCGGGGCCTTGAGCCAGTCTCTTGAGCTTGGAGGCTCAGGCTGGGGCAGGCGAGCAGAAAGCAAAAAGCATTTGTATATCCCTTTGCATTTGTCTTTGAAATTTTCAAAGCACTGTTTTCTGACTTTTTTTTTTTTTATTTACCCCAGCCCTCTAGCTTTCAAGTTCACTTTTCTAGGCAGATATTTGCTTTGCTTCCCCTTACTTCAAACTGGGAACTGCAAGAACTTTGATAAATGAAATGACTGATGTATTTTTTTTGTTTTCAGCTTGTTTTTCCAGCATCCTCTGAGGAAATGTGAGTCAAGCTTCTGAGCTCACCCTGCCTTGTCAGACATCCGTATCTTGTACATTGACACTCCCCCAACACAAAGGGGGTCCCTCCCCTCACTCAAATACACCCCCTGCCAAACCAGATGCCCAGCACAATGTGCAAAGCCAGCTCTGGCCCTCTTTACGTGGATCCTAATAGGTCCTCCTGCCTGAGAATGAACATCTAAAAATGGCTTCAGTCGGTCTTTGTGAATCACTTTCTATTCTAGTGGCTTCCCTACAGTCTTGTTCAGGGGGAAAAAGCCCGGGAAACTTGCAATGGTGAAAAGATGTGAGATATCTCTCATCGGATCCCGGATTCCCTGCGCCTCACTTAGGAAGTGGGCAGCAGTTTTAGCTGTTAAATGACTTCCTGCCTGGGATGGCGTGGTCAGGCTTGCTTTAAACTTCTGGAACCCAGACAAGGCATCTGGCCGTTCGCTTTGGAAGGCTCAGGTGGGTTTCACTATCCTTTCCTTCACTGACCACAACCGCTTCAATAATTTATGCCTTGCAAAAGAACAGCACTTCAGGGCCAATTAGCATAAGAAGGATTTATGAAACCACGGTGGGAAGGCATTTTTAGAGATCACACAAAAGCTGTTGCACGGAGCAATGTGAGCTAGTTTGAAGCAGGACCAACCTCAGGTAGAATCATCAGAGAAACAATACCCCTTTGGTATTCTCTTTTTCTCTGTCCCCTCCACCCCTCCATCTCCCAATGTGGTCATATTGCCCCCAGCTACACAGAAGACTGCTGTTGTCATTCATTAATGTATGTTTTCATTGATTCTTTTATGAATTTATTTAAAATTTTTGACAGATTTTCGCATCTATGTTCATTGCAGTGTTATACACATAGCCAAAAGAGAGAAGCAACCCAAGTGTCCTTGAATGGATAAACAAAATGTGGTATACACATACAATATAGTATTATCTAGCCTTTAAAAGGGAGGATATTCTGATACATGCTCCTAGAAGGGTGAACACAGAAGACATTATGCTAAGTGGAATAAGCCAGTCAGAAAGGAGATCTAGTGTATAATCCCTCTTATAGGGGGTACCTAAAGTAGTCAAATTTGTACACACAGAAAGTAGAATGGTAGTTGCAGAGTAGATGGATTGGGGAGAATGGCAGTTTGTGTTTAATGGGTATAGAGTTTCAGTTTTGCTAGGTGAATAGGGGCCTGGAGATGGACAGTAGTGATGGTTGCACAACATGAATGTACTTAACGCCTCTGAACTGTACCCTTAAAAATGGTTAAGATGGTAAATCTTCTGTTATGTGTATTTTACCACAACCTAAAAATAGTTTAACTAACAAATTCTTCTAAATCAATCAAAAATTGGGGGGGGGGGGGATAAAAAATAAATTGAACAATCAATCAATCAAAAATGGCAAAATTGTAAAGCTTTAAAGATGAGGTGTAATTCAATTTGTATCAGAGTTAACCAAACTTAGACTAAACATATTTTCATGTAAACAAAAAAATATTTAAATTTCGTTTGTGCTAGACATGATACTAGGCACTTGAGATTCCGCTGTAAAAGGCATTCATAATCCCTGACCCCAAAGAACTTAACAGAAGCATACCATAATGACCTAGATGGAATCCTTATTCAGTTTACACTTTCTTCCTCCAACACATATTGACTCCCTACTATATGCCAGGCTCTCTACTTCTTACTAGGATACGCTGATCACAAGATAACCATAAAGCCACTCCTCTCAGGGCTGCCAGTCTAACAGGGGAGAAAGAAAGTAAGCAAGAAATTATTGTTTCTCTAACCCCTCTGCTCCATCAAAATTTACTGGTTCTCACCTCCTAGACTCTAACATAACCTTCTGCAGTCTACTACTGATGTCCAGAAATAAAGCTTCTAACTGTGATCTCTCCTGTATTTGTAACGTGTAAATGCAGTAACACAAGAAACAGTATATTAACCTAGAGTTGTTTTTTTTTTCCCAAAATGTGCTTTACATCTCACAGTTTTCTTACAAAACTATTTTGAGTGATACACAGAAGAATTATCTTAATAGATAATTTAATTTATTTAATTTATTGTGATGGATATTGGGGAGGGAAAAGCTAAATGAAAACACCAAACTTGTGACTTTATGGATACTGTTATTTAGAATGAGATTAAATTAAAAGGTAACACCAATTAAAGATAAACATGACAATAATAGTAATAATAATTTGGGCATATAGCAAAATTGAGGTGAGACCCAACAAAATCAGGAAGGAGGCTGAAATTTTTATTTATTTTATTTTTATTTTTTAAAAGATTTTATTTATTCATGAGAGATACACACAGAGAGGCAGGGACATAGGCAGAGGGAGAAGCAGAATCCATGCAGGGAACCTGATGTGGGACTCGATCCCAGGGCTCCGGGATCATGACCTGAGCCAAAGGCATATGCTCAACCACTGAGCCACCCAGGTGCCCAGGAAGGAGGCTGAAATTTTTAAACATAGGAGAGACTATTGGCAGAAATGCAGAAATGCTTGACCAATGATAAGCTGATAAGAATGCTATTCTGAGGAAACACAGAGTTTAGAGTCACATTTGTTATCCCACCATGGGTCTACCCTTGGCTCCACTATTGTTCTTTCCTTTCTAACTCTGCACTCTCAGGGGCAGCCTCCACATCGTGCTGAGTGATGACATGTACTAGGAATCTCTTCCTGCCCTGTTCATCAACTCAGCTTCCTTTGAAAAGACTCAGTCTAGATGAGGATGATGGCAAAGAGGGGAGTGTCATCAAGTATCTTTGGAACTTGGATTCCAAGGATGCTGAGCTTATATCATGCAAGTTAATAATATGGCAATCTTATGGTGAAAATATTAGTATTTCCAGTCCTTACCTGTCCTATTTACTCTTCTAGACTTCTAGAAGAAAGTTTTGGAGAAAGCAGAAATAAAAACACCGGTTTTATTCCAACTTTCTTTCCATTTGCTCTATTTTAATACAGACAACAAAATCCACATGCCATTCAACTTTTATTTTTGGACTTGAATATTTTGCCTCTACCTTGAAACAACATTATTTAGTCAAAGGTCATAAATGTTAAAGTAGGATTTAAGAGGCTTCACTTGGACGTCTGACATTTGAAATACTCTTGATCAGGGACTTATCCAGCAGGGAGGCCAAATCTATCAGTAGGCCTCAAATCCCATGGATTTCAAGCAAGTTGCAATACTAGACATTTTCCTGCCTGCCAAACATGCCCTTCTAAGAAAGCATCCTTGCCAGAATCCTTGATTGCAAGTGACAGAAACTCAACACAAATGGACAGAGGCAAAAAAGAGGCTGTTTACATAATTGAGATGCTCTAGAAATGTAACTAGATATTGGTATTTGAGGGAGGGCATGACTGTGTAAATATTTCTTCCTCATCTCTTGACTGTTCTTTTGTGTGGATTGGCTTCATTCTCCCTTACCAAGAGAAGGTAAGGCAGGAAAGATGTCCTTCAACAGCTCCAAGCCATATCCAGCAATATGACCCTAAATTGAACAGAAATGCTGGCTTCAAGTTAAAGTAGTCTAGGCCAGCTTGTTTTACAAGCCCATCCCCATGCCCAGGCAGGGTGTAGGAGGTGAATAGCAACGCCACTATAATCATACAGTTATGAATTCCTCCAAAAAGAACTAATGTCCATTCCGGGAGTCTGCCTTATGCAATGCCCTGATTGACCAACTCATATGACAATAGCTAATTAGATTAGTTTGGGCTCCTAAGCCTAGAACTATGCATCCATCCAATATTTCTGACTTGTGTGGTCTTGTTAGAAAAGTAGCATGAACCAATCACACTTTTCCCCCTGGAATTTGAAAAGGAGATTCCCCTCCCTAAAAAAATGGGAGCCCAAGAGACTGAGCCATTTATTTATTTATTTTATTTATTGACATGATAATTATGTGACAGATAATTATAGGCAATGTGCAACTGAAGTTACAAAGAAGCCAACCCACAGAACTAGAGACCAAAGAGAAACATTGACTCTGAGACCATAACACCTCTGAAAGAAAGGTTCAGGGAGTCCCTGACTCAGTTTCCTGGGAGTTCCAGTCTCTGGAAATTTTGTGATCTGAGTGGGGCATGGCTAACGCATTTGATGTTTTTATCCACATTATCTCCTTTCCTTATTGTAATAACTCCCTTAGAGAACCTTTATTCTCTCCACTTTACAGATGATAAACTGAGGTTCAGAGAGCCTATCTGATCTTTCTTAATGTGATTTTTCAAGCTACAAAGTCTATAAATAAAAAATGTGTTTCCACCTACTACGAGATGCCTCAGAACCTTGAGTAGTATAAAAATATCTGGGCTGGAAATGTAGATTTGGAAATCATCTATCTACTTGGACTCCTAGAGGTATTCACTAAAGCCACAAGAGAGAGTGGGGGCTACCAAGTGAAGGATCATAGGTAGGGAATAGCTGTGACAGCCTCACCTATTGGTGCTCGCTCTCAGCAAGGTTCCACACATTACATACTCTCTCAGCAAAAGGGGAAGTTGAGTTAGAATTTGTGAAGATAACAGTGATCATGCTTCTACATGCCACAAGATGAAAGAAACTTCAAATAGTTTGTTTTGTAGGACTTAGTAATTTTCCTGCCACGATTATGCTGCATATCCTCACATTGTACCCAGCCTGGAAAATTCAAGAGAATCTCCCTTTTACACATGAATTTCTAAATAAATCTTGCAAATTGGCACAGGCATATAGGGCCAGGCAGAAGAGAATGAGATAGAGAATATCAAGGAGTGGGTGTCAGGTTGAATACGGCGATCCCCAAGGCGACACTTCCACCCAGTCATGATAAACTAGGTTCCACACTGAGTTGGTTTTGCCCCTGGTGAATTCAGAACATTCCAACATTTTAATAAGATTTTTAAGAGGCACAAATAAAAAGTAAAGTATGATTCATCATGTCAGCACCTTATTTTGTAAAGATTATTAGCACACCACTGTCATAAATTTTAAGGAGTAAATACATGTGCTGAGATGATTTTTAAAATATTCCCTTGTACTTCCTTTTAGTCCATGACCCTACTTTCCATTCTCGCCTGTAACAAATTCAAGCAGCTAGACAGTATGCTTACAACCCTAGGGAAAAATGTACCAAAGCAAAACTCTGAGAACAAAGACACAAAGCCATGGCTTATGAGTTTCAAAATAGGCCGCTGAAACCCATGCTGGAGATAATAGTTTTGAAAGGGCTTCTGAGCCCCAGAAGCCAAGTTTTTGAATATCAAAAAGCCACAGCATATCTTGAACAATAGATTGGGAAAAAATAGCCTCCCCTCTAACTTTCAGACAAGGCAAGATTCCATAGGCTGGACGGAAGACAAGATCCAGTGAAAAGAAGAAAGTAAGAAGAGAGTGAGCTTTATCTACAGAGACCACCATGGACAGCTCTCCTTAGTTGTTGTGAGACCACCAACAGAAGTCTGACAAAGGATGGATGTGCACAGGGCTTCTCAAGCTGGGTGCTATTGATACTTTGGCCAGGTAATTCTTTGTTGGGGAGGCTACCCTGGGCATTGCAGAATGCTTAGCAGGATCCGTGGCCTCAACCTACTCCATGCCAGTAGTACCTCCAAGTTGTGACAGCCAAAATAACGTCAGACATTGCCAAATAGTCACGAGGGTGGAAGGTGGAGAGAAAATGACCAGGTTGAGGATCAATAACATGGGAGGAGAGAAAGACTGAAAGAGAGATTACACACACACATATCTTTCTTATAAAAAAGTTGTATGCTCTTTACACAGAAAACCTTAAGAACACACATCACCCTCCTACAAAAAAAAAGAAAATAATCCATACTCTACTCACTCAGAAATAATCATTGTTAGTTTTACCTACACACAACTTTTCCTATATATATTTTTTATTTCCACAAAACCAAAGAGTAGAGCCATGTAACCGCAGGTTATACTGTTTTGTTACCTGCAACTTTCCCACTTCACATCATGTTGTGAATTTTCTTTTTTTCTTTTTTTTTTAAGATTATTTATTTACTTATTCATGAGAGACACAGAGAGAGAAAGACAGAGACACAGGCAGAGGGAAAAGCAGGCTCCATGCAGGGAGCCAGACGTGGGACTCGATCCTGGGTCTCCAGGATCACACCCTGGGCTGAAGGCGGTGCTAAACCTCTGAGCCACTGGGGCTGCCCTGTTTTGGATTTTCATAGAGGTATGGCATTCCTTGAAATAGCCATAACATAATTTAATCAGCCAGTCCCCTATTGCAGGAAGTCTAGGTTACTCCCAATATCTCACCAGTATTAATAATACTCCGATGAATATCTTCATATATTCCTTTGATTGTTTTCTTAGCGTGAATTCCAAAGGAATGTTCTTAGAGAAAACGGGTATTTGGGAATTGTGTCTATAACATTTGCTATTTCATTAGTTTAAGTCATAGTTTGCTGATTTATAATATACCTTCTAAGGGCACCTGGGTGGCTCAGTCAGTTAAATATTTGCTTTTGGCTCAGGTCATGATCTCAGGGTCCTGAGATTGAGCCCCACATGGGGTTCCCTGCTCAGCGGAGAGCCTCCTTCTCCCTCTCCCTCTGACTGCTGCTCTCCCTGCTTGTTCTCTCTCTCTCTCTCTTTCTCTGTCAAATAAATAAATAAAATCTTTAAAACTAACAATAAAATAAAATATACCCTCTATTTCTCTAGTGTTTTTTACTTTCCCACTTTGTCAAGTATGTAGGGCAGCTATTAATTGTCCTTTTTTATCGATAAGAAAACAGGTGTTCCCAGAAGTTAAATGACCTGCCCATGGCAACACAATTATCTAGCAACAGAGGACTAAAACCCATCTTATCTGAGTCACCTGGGCTTTTGGCTGATAGTGCTCACACTGGTAGCATACATGCTGCCAAAATTGAAATAATTCAGAGAAGACGAGTATGTCCCATGCTCATGGTTGATGTGTGAATTTGTGGGCATGAGGATGTTAGGATAATTCTTGGTTATGAGTTATGTCTCTAAGTACTATTTTGTGAGTATTCCAGAGGCCCCAGAACATAGTTCAAGGCTATGAGACCTTGGATGAGTGAACCTACTGCTTCCCGTGCAAAATTCCACAACCAATCTCCTCTCCAAATGCTGACTTAGAGGGATAATATTTTAAAATGCTAATTCCAACATCTGCTTCCATCTTATCCCTGAAGCCAAATTAAGTTGGTACAGTCTGTTTTTACTTCCAGTTACACTCTAACACAGATTTATTACCAATTAATTTCTTATCGAGGAAAAACAACCCCATCATAAGTATTTTAGATAATGACATCTAAGTATTTTATATTGCTTCAAGTCTGAAAAGTTAGAATAGAGAGTGCATCCAATGTTCATTACCTCTTAATGTTTGCATTCTTTTTCATGTTTTGATTCACCAAGAAAAAATGAAAATGCTACCCTCTGCTTAGCCATTTTTTAGGTTTAATGAGATTAAATAAATTCTGAGGGGGAAAAGAGTACAGCTTAATAATGTTTTAAGTGGTTTGTAGAAGCATTCCCTCTACCATGGGCACAATTTTAAACCAAAGCCAACTTCTGCAGTACTGCTGAAAGCTAATGAATGCCTTAATAATATGCAGGGGAAAAAGCGATGAGTTGATTAGATACAGAAATATCCTAGACCTCTGAAATACAGTTAGGAAAACAACTCAATTGTACTCAGAGACAGAACTCATAACAAAGAATTATCCTAACATCCCATTTCACGATCCATTAATAATAAGTGATCTTCTTGGCAGCATACATTGAGGTAATTGACACTCACTGATTTGAGGGCTAGACTTCAAAGCTCCAGATAAACTTGAACCAATTTCACTTGGTTCTAATAATACCCAAAAAATGAGCCAATTTAGAACATCATATAACTTTTCTATTTCCTAGAACCCAGTTGATGCCAATCCCTCCTTCAGTTAACTGAAATTCTTTTGCAGGTTAGTACTTTTTCTTAATAAAGTATTTGACAGATTCATCTAGAAATTTTATTATACTTCTCCTGATTGTCTGCCTAACCTTTGGAGCCATTCTCTATGTGCACGTCTTTCTCTGTATATAAGAATATTACCTTCAAACATACTTGCTTTCTAATAGTTGAATATCCAATTGGGTAAATGTACGTTACATAGAACCGTTTCTTAGAATCTGCAAATTCTGAGATGGTTGTTTACTTAATCCTTGGGGCCCCGAGTGAAGGGATATGTTAGATGTAACACAGTTGGGTAAAGGAGGCAAATATTGAATAGCAGGAGACATCTGAACAAATATGCCACTAAAAGCTCTCAAAGAATGTGAAGAAGCAATAGACAGTAAAACAGAGCAACAATAAAAAGGAATACTTGTTACAATATGGATGAACTCTGAGAACATTATGCTTCATTTCATTATTAAATGAAATAATCCAGGCACAGAAGACTTCATACTGCATGATTACATTTATCTGAAATGTCCAGAATGAGCAAATCCATAAAGAGAGAAAGTAGACTAGTAGCCACAGGCTGCGGAGGAGGAAACAGGGATTGACTGCTAAATGGGTATAGGGTTTCTTTTGGGGAGATGAAAACGGTCTAATATGGTAGTGGTGCTGATTGCACAACTCTGTCAGTATACTAAAAACACTGAACTGTGCACTCTAAATAGGTTAATTTTATGGGATGTGAATTACATCTCAAAAAGGCTTTAAAAAATAGGCAGAGACAGATAGGAGTCAGAAGAAAGGAACCAGGAGCCTGAGGTACAGGAGGTTTAGTTACTAAGGGAAACATCTTTCGTCTTTGGTGTAAATTGACTGATGAAGTTTCTAGGCAACTTTGATATAACTAATTGAAAAAAATTTTTCTAAGAATTTATTTATTCATAAGAGACACAGAGAGAGAGGCAGAGACATAGGCAGAGGGAGAAGCAGACTCCTCACAGGGAGCCTGATGCAGGACTCCATCCCAGGACCCTGAGATCACGCCCTGAGCAGAAGGCAGACGCTCAACCACTGAGCCACCCAGGCGTCCCCCCCAAAATTTTTCAAGCAAGAGAAAATCAATACTGCATATGTGCTCACCTCAACCAAGTAGATTAGCAAACATTTCCCAAATACCCTCTACGTGCTAGCCACCTAAAATATAAAGAGATTGCTGCCCTCTTGGAGTCACAAGCTTTTAACTAGAAAATAAAATATCTTCTAAAGTAAAGGAAGAGAGTCCCAGCTGACTCAGTCAGTAGAGCATGTGACTCTTGATCTCAGAGTCGTAAGTTCGGGCCCCATGTTGGGTCTAGAGATTACTTAAAATCTTTAAAAATAAATAAACAAATAAAACAAGAAAGAGAGTGCAAATGTTTAGAATAATTCTTTTCAGGTATGGAATTACGAGATTTCTTTTTCCAGTGCTCTATAATATAATGACTTTTTATGACAGAGAGGGAAATGAATTTTTTTTTAAAAAAGGAAAGGGCATTGGAGAAAAATAGTGAATGCTGTAGAAAGCTCTGGAAGCACAGAGGAAGCAGGAGGAGTTGAGTGGCAGGGAGATCACAGGAACTTTAACAATCATTTGATATTAGCCCCAAGAGATGGGACTCTTGACCTTGTAAAGGTCTACGGATTTCTTCCATTCTTCATTCCTGAGTTGAAGGATATGGTAAAGGCTGAGTGCTTCAGCCACGCTGGAGTAAGCCTCCTGACTCACCAGCTCCCCACCTCGACCTCAGGCGCCCTCTGGGAGAACTGAAGCGCTGGAGCTCTGAGCCCAAGAAATGCTCCCCCACTACCTGCCCACCTCCACTCACCAGTAGGACCTGCCTTTTGTTCCAAAGAGGGCAGCACTATTGTCAACAGATAGGAATCATTAGGAAGGAATTTGCTTCTGGATGTGGGCCAGCAGGTGCCATTGCAGACTCTTCTGTAGTTGCCAAAGCATATAACACAATAAGACAGTTGCTCTCTGGGTTTGCGGCAGAAGTAAACACGGAGAGCTTTGCTATTAATGCACACACAGTGTGTGGCAACAGGTAGAGGAAAGTCTCTGTCCATTCAGTCACTCTGCGGGAGAGATGGTTGCCTGTTCAAAGCTGATGCATGCAGTTCATTTATTATTATGAACTGTGCTCATCGCCACAATTCTGACCCCATCATCCTTTGCCTTGCTCTTGCGGTTATGCGAGCCTTCTCTGAGCAACAAAAGACGATGGCAAAAACCACACCGGCTCAAAGCCATGGTCCATCCATCCTTGCACTTTGAGGGCAACAGGAGGAGGAAGCCTATTATAAGAAAAAGAGCATGGGCTTTGGGTTCAATTCTAGCTCAACAAACTCATCAGCTAATTGACTTTGGGAAAGTTATGCTAGCTTTCTGAGGCTCCTCTATCCTCCTCGATAAAGTGGGCATAACATTAGTACTGACTGCCCTCACAGGGTGGTTGTGAGGACTGTTCCAAATCAGATACACACAATCACCTGGGCTGTAAGTCCTGAACAAATTCGAGGTCATTTTCACCAGTTCCCTTAATGGAAGGCTCTCTAGAGCAGCATTCTTCAAAGTTTAGAAACATTATCTATGCATTCTTCCATCTTCCTCTTGATTGATTTATTTTTAAAGATTTTATTTATTTATTCATGAGAGACACAGAGAGAGAGGCAGAGACATAGGCAGAGGGAGAAGCAGGCTCCCTGCGGGGAGCCTGATGCGGGACTCAATCCCAGGACCCCAGATCATGACCTGAGCTAAAGGCAGATGCTCAACCTCTGAGCCACCCAGGTGCCCCTTCCCCTTGATTTATTTAGCTAATGAAGATATATTTGTGTATATACAAATACATACAATATACATAGGTGCATATACATACGTACGTATCTATAGAGCATCCACTTTATTGGAACTGTCCTGGTTGCAAGTGACAGAAATTCAATTTGGCTGTCTTAGAACACCCCCCAAAAATTAGGAAACATTTATTGATTCACATATATGAAAACTTCCGTGGCAGTTTTACTTTCGAGCACAGCTGCGTGCAGATATCCAAATAATACCATCCCAAATTCATCTCTCTTCATGTTGAAATCTCTGCTTTTCTGTATGTGGTATATTAACTAATATACATAAAGCACTTAGAATAGTGCTCATCTCACAATAAACACAACATACATTTTGCTACCATTATTTCATTTAATCCCCCCCATCCTATGAAACAGGTACTCTATTATCCTACTTTTACAGATAAAGAAACTGAGGCACAGAGAGGTTGTACAGCTATTCGATATATATCCCAGCTGGCCAGGCAGTCTGATTCAAAAGGCTTTCCTTGGCCACTTCTCTCGACTGTCTCCTCATTAGGCTTGAACAGGAGGTTGAGCCCTGATTGTGAAGGGATTTAGAAAACCTAAAAGCTAAAAGACAGACGCTTCCGAAATAAAGCAAAGGAGCATGAAAGGTTGGGTCACTTGTCACACGATGGAGTACTATCCTTCAGAATCTGTGTATTTTCTTCTGAAGCAGAAAATAAGTTCCTGGGGCCCCTGAGTGGCTCAGTCGGTTAAGTGTCCAACTCTTGGTTTCAACTCAGGTTTTGATCTCAGGATCTTGAGATCTAATCCTGGTTTTGGGCTCCTTGCTCAGTGCAGAGTCTGCTTAATTCCTCTCTTTCTCTTTCTCCCACCCCCCACTCACACACACTCTCTCAAATAAATAAATCTTTGGAAGAAAAAAAGAAACTTCCTCCTTCTATAATCCAGGCATAGATCCTATTAATCCTACACAGGGCAGGAGCTACACTCACCTAAAATATCTAGAGACATGCAATGGTTGGAGTATGATCCTAGCACTGATTATCCTTTGTTGACAACCCCACGTCCCATCCCCAACACATTTTCTGCTCCTGCCTGCCCTGTTCCCTGCTCCATGCCCTACAAAGCTGACCCACATGAACCGAACCTCTGAGCCCCTTTCCCTCTGGCTTCTAGTTGGGTTTGGCCACTGGTCACCCACCCTTGTGAATTCAGGCCCAAAGGTGGTGGTAATTCCCATGGTTGCTAGTCCCTGGGTGCTTCACCACCCCCTTGCTGATTTACCAAATCCAAACAACACCTTTACCAAGGGCCCCTGTGCTTCATTCTTTTTGGTTAAAATCTTTGAAATTGTCACCAGTCTATACATAGGTCTACATGGCATTTCTATTTTCATGAACGCCTTCCTCCACTAAAAAACTATTAAGAGAGGGACTGGGGATCCCTGGGTGGCTCAGCGGTTTAGCACCTGCCTGGGACTCCAGGATCGAGTCCTACATCAGGGCTCCCTGCATGGAGCCTGCTTCTCCCTCTGCCTGTGTCTCTGCCTCTCTCTCTCTCTCTCTCTGTGTCTCTCATGAATAAATAAATAAAATCTAAAAAAAAAAAACTATTAAGAGATATTTTGTGACTACTTTGGTAAAAAGATGAATGTAATCCCAGTTGGATTACATCTACTTTTCTCTTCTGATTTTAGAAGAAAGGAGAATATTTTCATGGGTTCCTAGAAGTGTCCTGGGCCCTAGGCACTGTGCCTGTTATGCATAATAGAGAAGTCAGGCCCGCTTGTCTCCTGCCAGGACTCTGACAGATGCTAACCCTTCTACCTACATACCTAACAGACAAAAAATAGAAGCTTCCAGGAAGGTGGGCTACTATCAACTGAAGATCATGATCCTGGGGTCAGATTTCCCAAAGAGCCTGTTTCCATTACAGTGGACCCAGCCTCCTTGTCCTTCAGCAGATCCTGTTTCCAAGTCACAGCGATGAAGCCAAGATAATAAAGGAAGAAAACTGGAGTATCTAGTGTTGAGTTAATGCCTAATTCCTTTACGACGCAACCACGTTCCAGAGGCTGATGGTGCAACAGTCACATACTTCATGAATAATCCTCACTTTCCCCATGTGACTATATCACTCCATAGCTGGAAAGGAGAGAACACTTTCTATCTGTTCTCGGGTCACAGTTTCACTCCAAGTATCAGAAAAGCAAGTTGGTGTTTTTTGTCTGGTTTTCAAATGAGAACCGAGAATGTTTTGACTAAAATACTGCCTTTAATTGGCAATCTGTTAACTATTGATGATCTTAAAGGTTATATTTGGGCTTCTCCTGGCTCAGCCAGCTCTCAGGGACCAGGCAGGAAGGAAGTGGACGATGTGAACCTGTGCTGGGGAAAAAGGCGAGGCAGCAAAAGTATTTTTAAATCGAAAACAAAGTTATTGATTTTCTTTTGGAGTTTCACGCCTCATGCCCCGCAACGTGGGACGGAAGGCTCTTCAGATTCCTTCTTTGCCTTTTTCAAATCTTCAGTTGTAATTTCAAGGTAATGCCAAATTTAAAGTGCTAAGCCCCTGGATCCCTTGATCCCCTTGGCCGGTCAATTCTTTGACGGACTGGAGGAGGAGGGAGGTCCCTAAAAGGACAGGAGAAGCTGAGAATCTACCCCTCAGCACCCTGAGTATCAACCATAAAACTAATGAACTGTGGCAACTGAATCGTCTAAGTTCATTCCAGATTATGTCTTCGTAAAGTTCATCTTTGTTTCCAATTATCATCCTGGAATCATAAATGTCGAATCTGAGGTACAGCTTCTCAGCTCTGAGTCTTGCTTGTATTCTTATCATTAAGCCCCCGATAGGGGATGGCCCTGTTTACAGGATACCTGGGGCAACGGATCCTCTCTGAAAAACAACAACAAAAACAACCTCTTTCATTCTTTAAGACATTAAATCTGAAAAGGTCTCTGAAAAAAATTGCCCCGATCCAGTGAATCTGAATTTTGACATGTTGATGAGGGCAGTGTTTGTTTTTAAGTATATCCCCCTTAACTATTCATAACCCAGTTATAAATCATGTTTATTCTACATCTTTTTTTTTTCTTCATCCTCTTATGACCATAAAACATTTACCCTGACAAGTTTATAAAGAATATTGAGGTTGATACTTGCTGGTCTTAGTGGAAATTAATCAAAATCCATCTGTTCCCTTCTCAGCCTGGACAATTTCATTACCACTAAACCAGGGATTATAGGATTCTTACATCTTCTTTTTTTCCAACACAGTTCAGTTGATTTAGAAACAATGATTAAAGCTGCTTACTTTAAGGAAGATTGTTTCCAATCTTCCCTTCTTGCAAGGCAGAGAAAGATGAAAGCATCTTGATCCTGAAATATTTATATCTAAGACTGGAAATCTGTATCGGAGGCATGATGAACGATTGCAACCAAAGATTTTTTATTTTAAAGTCATATTTCTTATCTCCACACTTCACTCTCCTCACATGCTGCAGGAAATAAGCACTAAATACATTCACTGCCCCCTATCCCAGGTAGATTTTCTATCTTTATTTAATTGTAAATCCAACGTGGCATAATAAAGAGACTCAAAGATAAAGATTACCTTTCTGACACTGACTATTTATAGGGATAAATATCAGTTATCCTTATGTGGCCTTAGAATGACTGCTTTCAAAGGAATGCAGAACACAAATTAGAGGGAATGAATTTAAGCCTCCCGCAAGGAGATACCTTGATCTGGGATTCAAGAAATCTAAAGAATTAGAAGTGATTACTAGAGAGTGATTCTGGCTTTAACCAGCCTTAGAGAGGTGCTATAATTAACTGTTCTTACTCTTAAAAAAAAAAAAAAAAGAAATCTGGTTTCCATACTTTTCCCCCTCTAATGCCCTTTAAACTGAGGTAAAAGTGCTCAGTTCTTAAGCATACTGTTTGGATAAGCTTTGACAAGTGCAATCTACTCATAGAACCATCACTCCAATCAAGATCTACAACATTCCATACTCTTAATTTCTTTTGGTGTGGCTGTTTTTAATAAAATGAAAATTATTATAGCCCTCTGCTACTAGGAATGAATACCCCTCTAAATTCTAAAAGGAATAAAATAAAACAGAAGACCTGTTAGCTGGGTTCCCTATGGAGCCAAATGCTGTTTGAAACCAGTCCATGGCAAGGGCCTTTTAACAACATCACAAAAAAAGGAGCTGATCTTGACCAGCAGGCAGAGGGGGATGGCGTCATGGCCCAAACATCAGATTAGAAGCACAATGATTCCCTGGGACTGGACGCTAAATCCTGGCAGACGACACAGCCTTTCATCTTCTGAAATGGATAAATTGAATGAAGCACGGCCAATTCTGGGCCAGACTGTTGGATGAGATTCTGGGTTGTTTTTTCTTTTCTTTTTTTTTTTTTTTTTTTTTTTTTTAAGATCCTAACTGTTCTACATAGACATTAAAATTTCAATTACAGCAGACTCAGAAACTGTCCTTCTATCCTTGACATTTCCTCCTTCCTTACCTGTTCCCATGTAGCAGGAAAACAGTTACCTACCTGTATTCCCAGCCTGTGGGACCCTGCACCTCAGGGGTGATTCCTTGTACAGCGAGAATCCTGCAGAATAAAAGGAGAATTGCAAACGTTCATCCTTGGAGATCTTGAAGGGAATATATACACAGCCTAAGGAGTGCAAAATGCTCTCCGTTTCATTCAGTAATTGCTGCTTAGGGACCTAAGAACAAAAGTAAAGGATGAATGGACTGTATAGTATAATAAAAAGAGCTCAGTTGTGGGGAGTTGTTTCTGTTGGTTTGTTTTTTAAACAAGGAGTTCGTACTGGCAAGTTTTATTGTCATCATATTTTGGTACCACGGAAGAGTAAAGAAATTCTGAGGTCAGTCTATCCAAGTTCAGATCCTGACTCTGCCATATATTTGATGTGTGACTTGAACAAACCATTTACCTCTCTGTACCTTCCGTCTTCACCTCTATAAAATGGGGACAGTGAAAAAACCCTGCTCAGGGTCAACCAACTTTTTCTAAAAACCAGATACTAAATACTTTAGACTTCATGGTCCAAGCATTGTTACAACTGTTCTGCTTTTGTTGTAGAATGAAAGCAGCCTAGGCACTATGTAAAATAGTGGGTGTGGCTATGTCCCAATAAAACTTTATTTATGGACACTGGGATTTGAATCACACATAATTTTTTAATAGGACTTTTTTTTGGTAAGTCTTTCCCTTTAAGGGGCTCAGTAGTTCAGAGGTTGAGTGTCTGCCTTTGGCTCAGAGTGTGATCCTAGGGTCCTGGGATCATGTCCCGCTTTGGGTTCTCCGTAGGGAGCCTGCTTCTCCCTCCGCCTCTCTCTCTCTGTCTCTCATAAATAAATAAAAATTTAAAAATCTTAAAAAAAAAAAAAAAGACTTTCTCTTTTAAAAGATTTTACTTTGGGGGCTGCTTGGGTGGCTCAGTCAGTTACGTATCTGCCTTCTGCTCAGGTCATGATCCCAGAGTCCTGGGATCCAGTCCCACATCAGCCTCCCTGCTCAGTGAGGATTCTGCTTCTTCCTCCGCTCCTCCCCACACTAGTGCTCTCTTTCTCTCTCTGGCTCTCACTATCAAACAAATAAGACTGAGCATGTGACTTTTTTAAGAACAATTTTACATTTTTTAGAGCAGTTTTACATTTGAAACAAAATTAAGAGGGAGGTACAGAGAGTTCCCATATACCTCTGCCCCCACACATGAATAGCCTCCTCCATTATCAACACTACTCACCAGAATATTTCTTTTAACCAAAGATGAACCTACATTAGCACATCATAATCATGCAGAGTCCATAATTTACCTTAAGGCTCACTCTTGGTAGTGTACATTCTATGGGTTTGGACAAATATATCATGATATATACCCATCGTTATAATATCATACTGAGTATCTTTACTGCCCTAAAAATCCTCTGTGCTCCACCTATTCATCTCCAACAATATGCAATGACTGATCTTTTTACTGTCTTCATAGTTTTACCTTTTCCAGAATGTCATATAGTTGGATTCATATAGTCCATGGCTTTTCGGCTTGGTTTCTTAGTACTATGTATTTAAGGTTTCTCTACGTCTTTTCGTGGCTTGATAGCTAATGATTTTAGCACCAAATAATATTTCATTGTCTAGATCTTCCACAGTTTGTTTATCTACTCACTTACTGAAGAACATCTTGGTTGCTTCCAAGTTTTGGCAATTAACCATAAAGCTGGTCTAAATATCTTTTTGCAGCTTTTTGTGCAGACATAGGTTTCTAAGTCCTTTGGGTAAATACCAAGTAGCACACTTGCTGGAACTTACGGTAAGAGTATGGCTAGTTTTGTAAGAAGCACCCCAGCTGTCTTCCAAAGTGCATTCTCCCCAGCAAAGTATGAGAGTTCTCTTGATCCACATCTTTGTCAGTATTTGGTGTTGTCAGTGTCCTAGATTTGGCCAATCTAACGTGTGTGGTAGGTCTCACTGCTGTCTTAATTTGCATTCTTCTGATGACCTCTGATGTGGAGCATCTTTTCATAGCTTTGTTTGCCATCTGTACATCTTTGGTGACCATTCTGTTAAGGCCATTGGCCCATTTTTTAAGTTCTTTGTATATGTTGGATAACAGTCCTTTATTAGATGTCTTTTGCTGAATCTCATATAATTTTCAGTTGTCAAGAAATATTTTTCTTCTTTTGATTTTATGTTTCAATTCTTAAAAACTATAAACGACATTTGTAGTTCACAGGCTGTACAAAAATAGGCAGTGGTCAAATTTGGCCCACAGGCCATAGTTGATAAACTAAATTAGCTCATGGTGTTAAGTATCAACATATGTAAGGCTTTTAGATCAGTGTTTGACACATCATAAGCACCACATCCATGTTACGAAGTATTCATAATATCTAGTAGAAGATAATGAATGCTGTTCTCTTCAGGGTTCTGGTATTAGTACTATTTCCCAGAAAGTTGACTTTATGGGCTTCTAGTTTTGAGAAAAAAAGATAGAGGTCCTCAGAGAGAAAATGATCTTAGTGTCTTCCTCCAATATCTAAAAAAGACATAGTGAACATTTACTCCAGATATGGATCCGACATACAGAGTGCACCATTGTATAGATCCCATCATTTGGGGAATGATTTTTTAAAGCCATTGCTGTCCATTTTTGCACATTAAATCCCACAAAGAGATTTATTTACAACATTAAATCATTTCCTTGCTGCCTGGCTACATTTTTAACTATTAAAATATTCATCACACACTCTAAGAACCTAATGCCAAGTGTTTTATGACCTTTTAAAGGATGACTTCTTTTAAAAAAAATCACCTCCAAATATGGACGTCAGCCTCCGAATGAGTCTCATGAAGAGCAGTCCATTGTCAAATATCAAAGGGGATAAACACGAGCTCATTGCCCCAGAAAACGCTACCAGGGATGAGCTAATTAAATAGAAATGTATGTGATGCATTAAAGCAGTTGGTTGGGGAGGTTCGGATGTCAAGTGGGGAGGAGTTTGGGGCAAAATTTGTTTGCTCTCTAGTATGAGAAACAAACTGAATTGTCTACAACAATGATGCCCAGCAGGGGCCAATCTGGGCCCCAGAGGAGACATCTGGCGATGGCCATAGGCATTTTTGGTTGTCACAACTGAGTTGAGGCCTGAGACTTGCTACTGGCATCTAGTGAGTAGAGGCCAGAGATGCTCCTAACTATTCTACAATGTACGGCACAGCCTGATACAACAAAGGATTATCTGTCCTTAAATGGTCAACAGTGTCAAGAATGAGAAAGCCTAGTATATAGGACCAAACCCTAACTAACCCCCCACCTAACAGCTGACTTTATCTTGCTTTTGCTTTGCATTGGACACTATAGGTGTGTGTATAAACTAAATATAAACACTGGAAAGCATCTCTTCCTATGTTTCTATTAAGGACACAATTCAGGGATCCCTGGGTGCCTCAGCAGTTTAGCACCTGCCTTCGGCCCAGGGCGTGATCCTGGAGTCCCCGGATCGAGTCCCATGTCGGGCTCCCTGCATGGAGCCTGCTTCTCCCTCTGCCTCTCTCTCTCTCTCTCTTTCTGTCTCTCATGAATGAATAAATAAAATCTTTAAAAAAAAAAAGGACACAATTTGATTTGAACTCTACATCCATCTACTTTTTCAAAAGCATCGTGATGGAAAAATTGCAAGATTGGTGTTCATTTAAATTACACAAATTAATTCAATTACCCTGAAGAAAACTGGTACCAGATCACCAGATTGCTGAGCAACTGATGCTAATTTGGTAATTCAATTTACTAAAGAGGTAATGTGACAAATGTTTAAAAGCTAGTCATCTGTAGCTAGCACCAAGCCATCCAAGGAAGTCAGTACCTGCTGTGTATCAATTTGGATCCAATTCTACTCCTTGTTCTCAACCAAAATGAATCTGTTCAATTTCTTCAAGTAAATAAGGCCCTTTTTAGAGCAACACATGGTGAAAGAAGAGGTAAAAATGAACTTCCATCTTTTTGTAAAGAATCAAAATACTAAATAAGCAGTGAGAACTGATAAAAAGCTTTCAAATCAATTTATGAAGAGTCAAAGTAATTCTGATTGATCTAATGTAACTTAAAATTGTAAGTACATTCATTTCATTAACATTTTATATTTAACACTCTTAAAACTTGTAATATCAGTTTAAAACTCTTTTATTTTAAAATGTTTCTTATATTTATTTATTTAAGTGTTCTGTACACCCAACATGGGGCTCGAACTCAAAACCCTGAGATCAAGAGCTGCATGCTCCTCTCACTGAGCCAGCCAGGTGCCCCTAAAACTTTTTTTTCTTTTACAATAAAATGATATTTAAACTGTATCTGTAGATTCTGTTTAAATTCATCTGTATTTATAGAGTGCTTTATAATTTGTGAAACGCATTCATATATATTATCTTTCTTGAGCTCTAAAATAACTCTGAAAAGAAGGAAGAGCGGATTTTCTCATGCTCAATTTACAGATGAAAATACAGGTTTTGGTCTAACATATAGGTCTCTGGCTTAAAAGAACACTCACCTGATGATATCATGTTTTACAAAGTTCTATTAGGAGGGAATACAGCAGAGACAACTGTTTCCGTTTTTTAGTGCTGAATAGATAACCCCAAAATGCAGTGACTTAAAACAACAAACATTTCACTGGATCTCACAATTTAGTGGGACAGGAATTCAGGCAGAGCTTAGCTGAGAACTTCTCCTCCCCATAATGTTGACTGAGATCATAGAAGTCACTCTGTGGTATTGAGCTGCTGGCTGGTTTGAAGCATCCAGAACTGTTTCACTCACAAGTGCCTTGGTGGGGGCCAGCTGGAAGGCTGGGCTCAGCTGGGTCCCTCTCCTCCATGCAATCTCAGAACCTCTCCCAGTGATCTCTCCAGCAGGATAGTCAGACTTCTTAGTGGCGGCCAAGAGCAAGTATTCTGAGAGTACCTAGCAGTGTGTGGGCCCAGATACCGGCGCAAGGTTACTTCCACCATAATCAATTGTTCAAAGCAGTCACAAAGACCACCTAGACTTACAATGTGAGGGGAGTACAAGGGAGTAATAAATCCCATCTCTAGAAGGGAAGAATTTAAAAAAAAAAAATCTGTGGCCATCTTTAATCTGCATAAGATCTTGAGAATCTCTTCCAACTTAAATGTTTAAAGATGGCTCAATGACTCTGACACCTTCCCTGATAGCAGGAGCTATTCTCCTCAAAGAAACTAATTCTAGAGACACCTGGATGATGCAGTTGCTTAAGCGATGAACTCTTGGTTTTGGCTCATGTTGTATCTCTAGGTCATGAGTTGGAGCCCCACTTCAGCCCTATGTGGGGCTTCATGCTCAGCGTGGAGTCTGCTTAAGACTCTCCCTCTCCTTCTGCCTCTCTTCCTGCTCACTCTCTCTCTCTCTCTCTCAAATAAATAAATAAATAAAATCTTTAGAAAAAAAAAGAAATTAATTCTATCAGGTATAACTGCAAACCTGAGAGGGCTGATATAAGAAGGGCTCATCTCCCATGTGTTCACCTGTAGTCTTTGTTGACTGGCCACTGTCTCATTCTATCCATTCCCAGGGCTTCAACCATCATTCTATGTCAGCAGCAACTATTTTCCTATGTTCCCAGATTCCTGCAACCACCAGGTACCTCTACATGGATACCTCCCAGTCACCTTGATCCTAGCACAAAATGGAACTTACCACCTTTCCTCTAAAGCCTGACTCTCTCCCTGCCTTCGTGTTGCTGTGATGTAGCCCTCTACTGCATCCTAAGCATTATCCTTGACTTCTCCTTCACCCTCACATTCTGCATTAAATTGATAATCAGGGCCTATAGAATCTAATTCCTAATATCCACCTGTATCACTCCATCCTCACTACCCACTATCCTTGTTCATGGACTTCTACACTCTTCTCCTACTTTCTCTGCCTCCTGCCCTGCTTCCACACAATCCAGATTGACATTTCTAAACTCCAGATATGATTATGTCACTTTCCATTGTATTGGGAGGCACACTGTTGAGAATAAAACCCAAATTCTTTAATGTGATCTACAAATTTTCTTCTTGTGTGATTTGATTTGAAGACATAAATGCCCTCCTGCCTCCACAGATTTCTTTCTCTGGCATTGCTAATAAAACATTTATATTATCCATTCCTTTCAGTCATGGCATCAGAAGTCTCTGTTAATTGTAAATAGATACTAGGAGGAATAGCCACAATTAACACCTTATCAGCTATGAACTTCTTTGCTGGTGTTCATTCATCAAAGTATCACTGTGACTACTTGATCTTCTGGGGCTGGGTCATAGGATAGATAAGTCTTGGGGGAAGAAAAGCAAGGGTTGTCTAAGTAGGTGCCTGGAGACATTTCTGATGCATAACAATTAAAATCTTTTACTGACTCCATAAAATATTCAAGGGTCTGGAGATATTCTGTACTGTGAAATTATCCTGCATGCCATTTTTATATTTAAAAAATTAGATAAAGATTGATATTAGTGAAGAAGAAGAAGAAGAAGAAGAAGAAGAAGAAGAAGAAGAAGAAGAAGAAGAAGAAGAAAGCAAGAAGGTGACCAATGAATGGAATGGTGGAGACAGACACTTCAGATCCAAATTTTCAAAATCATCTGGTGAATCAGTTAACTGTCCTCATTGGATAAGGTTACTCTAGCTGGAAACCAATCAACCCCCCCAAAAAAATAAATGCCAAGGGATGGCTTACATGCATTGGTCACATATGAATTTGTAGTATCAATCATTTCTGGAAACAACTCAAAAATTGTTTCCATATTTAGCTCAACTTCTGCATTGTAATACTATTTATTGACCTTTAATAGACTTTAACATTTTTGAACCTCAAGTTCTCTGTCTCCTCCTTGTCCATCTTCCACTGACATCCTGCTTCTCCAAGTTCCTATCCTGTTGCTGAGAAATGGACATTGGCAAGTGGCTGCCGCCACCAAAACACTCACAGTCTCACTCACCCATGTGCCTGGGCTCCTGGATATTTCTGCTGATGCTCCTTCTTCAAATATCAACTGCTTTACTCATTTTATTCGGACACACCTGTCACAATTCCTATCTTCTTCTTCCCCAGTAGCCTCTTAAGCCCCTATATCTAATCACTAAGCTCTCCAATGCGCCAATATATCATTTTCTTATAAAATCCAAATTTCAGTGATGATAATGGCAAGTGATTAGTTAACTTTTTTTTGTGTCATTTGGATGTTATCTTGAACTATCTCCTGTGTTCGCTTTGGCAGCACATGTACTAAGATTGAATTATCTCCTCAAATCCTCACAGTACCACTACAATACCTAAGTAGTGTTAGTATTTCTTCTACGGACCAGGAAACTGAGGCCCAGAGAAGTCAAGTAATTTTGCTAAGGTCATAGAATTAATCTATATTTTACAAAGATATTCACATAATGCTGAATCAAAAATTTAAATTGATTAGGATCAATCACTCAAAATCATTATTTATACACTACAATAATCTTGACTCAAATGATATGATGTCAAAATTTGCTTCAAAATAATCCAGAGGCAGGAGGAGGTGGGGTGTGGACGACACAAAAGTCTCCATGAATTGATTATTTTTATAAGTGGATTATGAGTGCACAGGTGTTCATTGTACTATTCATTCTATTTTTGTATATGTTTGAAACTTACCAAATAAAAAAGTGGGGTTTTTTAATGTCATCTTTTACAGGCAATTACAAATAGCCCAAGCCTCCTGAGCATCATCACAGCCTTTCAGTGTTTATGGATAATTATAAAATGTTCCATTATGCAGCCAGGCTTATAAATACCTAATGTGGGGATACAGGGTGAGCACTCCAGTTTTAGATACAAATGTCTCATCTTTGCCACACAAGTTTATTTTTTTCCTAGACCCTGGTAGTATGCACTGCATACTTGTCTTAATGGAAGAAACAATTACCTGGGCACTGTGTCCAACTGCATAGTGTTATCTTTTAATTAACCTGTGTAGCCTTTTTACTTAACCTAGTTTGAAAAGTGACAGCCACTTGGGCTGTCTAAATAATGTTCACTGCTGCACCTTTATTGGGTCTTTTCAATCAAAACAATAGTTTCCTGTGTATGGTCCAGCTCTGCAGACCTGATGATACTTTCTATTCTACTCCAGTCCTTGTCACAGACACCAATCCTGCAACCTGTCTTGCTAACCAGACTGATTAGAATTGTTTCAATATATGAAACACAGCTTGATCCAATATGTCCTCTTTTCTCGGTGTTTCTGTGCACAAGGTATTCTGAACTCTACTTTAAAACTCTTCTGACAACTTACAATGTCCAAGGTTGTGGGTATGTGGTGCGGCTGGATTCTCACATATCTTCCAAAGGGTTGGGTGGAAAGTACCACATTTCTGGATAAAAGTTTATCAGTATGTAATCAAATCTCTGCAAATGTGTATGCCCTGGAATCCAGTAGTGCCATATTGAGGAATTTATCCTAAGGAATTAATTGGACAGATGCACAAAGATGTGTATGTAAGGATTTTCAAGGCATGACATTATTTCTTTAACAATGCTAAGCAGAGGGATCCCTGGGTGGCGCAGCGGTTTGGCGCCTGCCTTTGGCCCAGGGCGCGATCCTGGAGACCCGGGATCGAATCCCACGTCGGGCTCCCGGTGCATGGAGCCTGCTTCTCCCTCTGCCTGTGTCTCTGCCTCTCTCTCTCTCTCTCTCTGTGACTATTCATAAATAAATAAAAATAAATAAAAAAAAATTAAAAAAAAAAAAAAACAATGCTAAGTAGATACAAAAAGTTTAACTATCCAACAGTATGAGATTGGCTTATGGAATTACCCACAAACATTGCAAATATGGTGTAAATATTTTTCTGGTAATGAGGAGGTACCATTAAGTCCTCATAGCAAATAGCAATAGTTACCCAGAAATATGCATAGTATGAATATATATAAGGCCTAGCAGGAAAAAAATTTTATCTATATACATATGTGCGTGTATGTAAAAATCTGTGTGTTTATGTTGGAGGGAGTGTTGAGGGTTTGTGCACAACCTATGTCTGGTTTGATAAATACTATGGTTTCCTTTGAGTGCTTTCTTTTCCCCTCTCTGTATTTCTCCAGTGAATGTCTTACCTACATAAGAGATTTTAGAAGAAACAGAAATAACCGACAAAACCTATCTTGTCTAAATGTGTTTCAAGCATTGAGATAAAAGGAAAATGGAAAAACCTGGGGAAGACGTAAAAAGAAAAAAAAACCTTTTGGGAGCATTGTTTCAATAAAGAAAAGCTTTTCCGTATTAATTATTGAATAGAAATGATGGAAAAGGTAAAGAGCAAAGGAGCAGAGAGAAGGTCAGAGTCCATCTGCAATTGGTAGCGATGTCCCAACTTGAAGCTGGGAGCTCTGAGCTGTGGCTCCCCAAACCAGTGAAATACTCTCTTTCCTGGAGTGCCAGAGCTTTCTGGAATTCCTTTCTTGTGCCAGGCATTATTCTCTGACCCTTACAGCCACCCTTCAAGCTATGTCTTCCTAGAGGGTGGCCCCGGGAGTTCAGTGCCTTGCCCGAGGTCAGAGCTGGAGCCTTGAGCTGAGGTTAGGGCTTGGATGTGTTCTTCACCACTAAGCTTCAGGAACTCTCCATTACCAGAAGAGGGGCGCTCAAAAATGAAGAGACAGACATTGTCTCTATAGTGTTAGAGACTAGGGTAGGACCTTAGTAATGTCTGGGGAGAATTCTCTGAAGAGGAATGGGGTCAAGCTGAGCTGTAAAGGCAGCAACTAGAGAGGACTCCTTTAGGAACCAGAAGTGAGCCTTTGTGACTGTAAATTATTCAGACTAGATGTTTACAATGAGCAGCTTAGCTTCAGGCCAATATTAACTTCCGTTCCTATTACTATCAGATTAATGGCATTTTGTTGCTTTTTCTAAATACGCTACAAATCAGGAACCCTATAATTCAGCAGTTAGTCATTAAAGTAGCAGCGAATCTGCAACTGTTATCTGAAGCTCATCTAGAAAATAACACAAAAATCCAGGATTGCGATTGTCTTTTTTTTTTTTTTTCGGTATGATAAACAGAGCATTAATAATACGTAACCGGGATAGTGTTTTTAAGTTGGAGAATGTCTAAATTGAAAAATTCATCAGACAACAAAAGAAATCAGGGCAAAGAGACAACAGAGGTAAATCTGCATTTTAAATGATGGATCCATAGAATACAGAGAAAATATAGTTGCAAAGATCAAGGTTAAACAAACTATAAGATATATAAGTATTGTGTATGTTAGTATGTTCACATGCAAAGATGAGATAGAGTTAAAAGGAATTTAGTATTATCTCACAAATTTCAAATAGGAAAGTACTAAAAAGTCCTATCTCCTATGGACTTCAGAGCCTATATATAAATACACACATATAGAAAACAGTCTTTATTTTTCATTGTTCCCCATGATCTCATGCCTTTAAATTCAGCTAATATCAAGCACTGTTTTATGGCTGATCAATAAAACACAGTTTACATCAAATGACCAGAGAGTTGTCAATTTTTAAAAATCCCAGCCTCTCATGTGAATTGCTAACTTCAAAGACATGCATTAAGATTATTAAGCAAGTAATGATTGATTTATTACATAACATTAAGAAATGTTTTCTTTGAAGCACAAATTAAAAGGTCACGGATGCCTAGATTTTTCTTCAGGTTGATAGTTAAAATGCAGAATAGATCATATTGCTGGCCGTGAAGGACACATGAAGGGGATTTGAAGTAACTCTCCTTTCCAGGCAATATTTTAATGAAATGCGTAATATTCTGCAGTGGATTAATGAGGCTGTTCTCCACTTTCAAACAATGGGTAGACAATTAAGACCCAATCCTGGGAACAAATTGGTGTTGCTGTTATTTTGTGATGGTATTTAAAATGACCATTGCTGTAGCAACAAGGCATTATTTAACAGAACAGAAAATAAGCATTTGCATCAAGCGATTCAGTGGAGATATTCAAGAGAGAAAAAAAAAGTATGTGGCAGCTGCTGTTCCTAGAAATAAAGCTGACATTTTAGGATGAAAGCAATTTGACCAGCTGAAACCTAAACATGCTTTGTGCCATGTTCAGAAGTCACCCAAAATGCATGCCAACATGCTACACACCCTCCATAAAGCCAGCGAGCTGTGCAATTTCTCACCCTGGTTTCAAACACTCGGAGAAGAGTTGGGTACAGATCTTTGAAGAGGATGGACTTCAGAATGAACAGAATTAATTAGCCACATGAGTATAAGAAAAATCATACTTGGAGTGTGGGAAAAGTAATCTACATATGGAGATAAACTGGGAAAAATTGATCTTCCAACTAGCCTCAAAGGCCAGTCCAAGACTGCTCTAAACACCCGTGTGTCCTAAATAATCAGGAAGCATATTGCTCAGCAAGCTTGCATCACAATACAAACAGAATAATAAATTATCTCCTATTTTCCCGGTGCATTGTAATGGAAAATAAGGATGAAATTTCAGTGTCGTTCTACAGGTGGCCAATGAGAATAAAGTATTTTTCCTGCTTGAGAGTCACATACAATCAGGGAACTTTTCTTACACTTTTGTGAATTGTAATCGTATCCTTATTGCAATATCTTCCCTGAGGAACACTCTTTTTAATTCTCCTCCTCAAAGCTCTGGTCTTTCCTCCCCAGATTGCAAAGTTGTTTTGCTTGCTATTTTAGATAACTTCTATAATTTAGTCCTGCCCCTCCCCCCCCTCCAAGAAGTCTATATGGCCAAATTGATGGGATGAAATGATAGGTTTAAAGGATAATTCATTATACTATCAAGATCTTGGCATGCCAATTGCTGAAAAGACTATTTTGAGCTGTCAGTTCTAAAGCACATATTTTTTCATTGACTGACATGCCAAGGGCTTGATGGAATAATGAATTGTTCCCATTGACATCACCATCTCACACAACCCTTGGGCTCCGTGCAGCATTTTTCAGGGTGATGAATAACGCTGCTGCTCTTTCCCTGGTGTGTAAAACTAGGAGGGTGAGGTCAGGTACAGGTACTTGCTGAAAAAGGGGTTGGGGCTAAGAATGGGGTGAGGGTCAGGGGTCCTATAAAGGTCCTCCATGACTGTGGGACATGTCACACACTTCACCACAAAGAATATAAATGAGGGCACATTTTGACACAATCGCAGTAAAACACCACCTTCCAACTGTTCTGCTTTCTTGCTTGGGAGGGGTGTGTTTTTTTTTTTTTTCTTTCTGTGACTCGGAAGCTATTTGCGGCTACTGCATTCAACTCAGAAACTCAACTCCTCTGACTCAGAGACACGAAAGGCAAAAAAGAATATGATTTCACTCAGAGGTGGAATCTGGAAAACAAAACAAATGAATAAACAAACAAAAAGCAGAGACCTGTCCATAAATACAGAGAACTCACAGTTGCCAGAGGGGAGGGGGCGGGGAAGGGGCAAAATGGGTGAAGGGAGGAGGGAGGCCCAGGCTTCCAGGCCCAGGCTTCCAGGGATGGAATGAATAAGTCAGGAGGATAAAGAGCAGGGCACAGGGACTCTAGTCAGTGATGTTGTAATAGCCTGGTCTGATGACAGATGGTAGCTACACCTGGAGCAAGCGTAGCGTAAGTATAGAGAGGTTGAATCACTATGTTGCACACCTGAAACTAATGTAACATTGCATCAACTATACTCAAATAAATTTTGTTTTAAAAAATAGAAGGCTCCAAAAAAAAAAAAAAAATAGAAGGCTCCCAGACAAAAGGCACGGAGAGGTTGTCCTTTAGGACGGGTTGTGTACATATTCCCAAGTTCATTCTGCCCCTAAGATACCCTCGGCCACCACTGCATCTCTAGGGTGCCTAGATCTACCCAGCAGACCTGCCAGGGGCTCCTGAGGGCCTGATGAACAAAATGCTGAATGCTGACCAAAGATCACCAACCACAGCAGCACTGATGGAGTTAGGCACTTGCCATTTGCGTAAAGAAATCACTTCCCTGTATTCTTTTTTTAAACAGGCTTGGACCTTCATTGAGACAAATCTCTAGCTTCCAGTCGGTGGTCTCCTCTACCACAGGCTCTGAGCAAGGAGCATCAATAAGAACACCTTATTGGGTGTTTCAAGCGCTCCCTCCTCCTCCACTGAACAGCAATCCATTTTATTTATTTTACCCCGACTGCACCCCTTCCCCAACAAGACAGCTTTAGGTCTCCCCCCTTCCTGGTAGTCATGTGCCTGCTAATACTGGAAAACCCTGAGCCACAGCAGGATTTCCTGAAGTCTCAGCGCATCCCTAAACACATCAGCAAGTGAATGACAACCTCCCCCCCCCCCCCCCCCCGTCCCTGTCCCCCCCCATGAAAAACTCAGGCATTCAGAAACCAGCCTTTAGGACGAGGCCCTCCTCTCAGGGCCCCATGAGGCCGCCTTCCAGAACTGAACTGTGGCTTTACATCTGTGCATGTATTTGCATATTTCCACGTGCCCCGTGCCGTGGTATCAGACCCTGCAGAGGAAGTGGGCGACCAGGGCCCAGGCCCCTCACTTCCAGCTGGACGTGCAGAGGCCCGAGGAGTGGGGCCAGGCTGGCGCTCGGTGGGAGCCAAGTTCGAGGCCCGCAGCCCCTGTGATGCCCAGGGACCTCTTTTGCCGTCTGGTTCCCCCCTGGCCTCCTCCCTGACACTGTCTCCCTGGATGGGCTGCGGCCCTCAGGGTCCTTGGCTGCTGTTCTGGGGCAATTCGGGTGCCAGGTGCACCCCACGAGGAATGCTCTGGTGCTCCCGGGCCATGGCCCCGGCTTCCTGTGCATTCTGTGTGGTCCCCCCCTCACCTGCCTCCTCCTCCTCCTCCTCCTCCTCCCCATCTCCCCGCTCTCTCCCTATTTGCCAGACGAGGCCCCACTGTGGGCCAGGCACCCTGCAATCTTACATTTCGCAGGGGGTCACCTTCCCGGCCTCCAATCCCCCTTCACCTGCAGCATTTCCCTGGGTTAGAACAAGGCCCTGCCCCAGAGGGCCCTAACCTCAGTGTCATTTAAATTGGCTCCCCTGTGTGCCTATCGGATTGACACCAGCCTGCCCTTCTCCTTCCCCCTTGCTTGCCCAGCACAGTGTCTTCCATGGAGAAATGCCGCCCCAGTAGCCTTGGGGTGGGTTCCCATTTGCAGATGGCAGGACGGAGGCTGAGACCCTCCGTGGGGTCCAGGAAGTCACATTGGGTAATATAAACGTTATCCACAGGCTCCCTTGGGTTCTCTTCCAAGAGATGGCCAGGGCCCATCTCCGAGTAAGTCCAAAACCTGTCTTACCCTGGCGGGTGAGCACTTGGAACAGGCTGCTTGCTCTTCTGCTCGCTAGTAACCAAGTAATCTTCACTCCCCTGTCCTCCAGATTTATTGCATGCACCAGTCGCCGCCACCATAAAACTCTTCTTTTCAATAGACCGCTGTTTGAATTGCAAAAGCAAGACTATCCAAGAACATATAATCCAGTAAAAAGTAAAATGATAGTATTACAAAGCGATTTCCGAAAGGCGATTTATTTGCCCAGAGATACCTGACAGGGAGAAGCAGCGGTGTCCATCTCCGCTGCGTGCCTTGCTTTGGGGATGGTGCTATGAGATGCTCCATCACCACATCTTGCTTTTATTTTACAAAAAAAAGCAAGATGTGGTGACATCCTTGTAAACCAGAAGAGGAAAAACTGGTCCCATTTCCACAAGGTGAACCATAAACACTTCTGAAAGCAACTTGCCTGCAAATTCTCTCTCCCTGAAGTTGCCTATAACCCCCTGCACTTTGGAAAAATGATATGTGTGGACAAAGACATTCCTCTAGAGGATTTACATTTTTCTATCAGCGTAGAATTGCTCCTACCATGCATCAGTCCCTCCTTGCTTTTCTTCCCATTTTCCACCTGCCTGGAGAGTTGAAAGTTGTGATATGTGCTTGTTTCCTTAGTTTTTCCTTGATTTAAGGCTCAGCCCAGTTTAGATATCCACCCAAAGCTGTAGATGCTTCAACAGAATTGTGTCCTTGCAATTCGCTTTCCAGATGATTTCTGGAACCTGCCCTGTCCCTGTTTGCCAAGGCCCCACCATGGGCCAGGCTGATTTGCTCAGCTAGTGATCCCTGGTCAAATCAACTGCGACCTGGTAGCACCATTGACTTAACTCAACTGCAAGGTGCAACTGACCAAAGCAACTTCATCCCCAAAGCACTGCCTGGTACCCTTTCTCCAGAAGGGAGCTGTGGCCACAGCAAATATTTACATGTGCCTGGAGAGGGATTGTTGCAACGCTGGTCTTCATGCTCCCTGAGAAAAAGATCTAGTGATCAAATAAATTTGAAGCAGTATTATATCTTCCTGTTTAGAGATTCACAAGGCACATTACTGTATCAAAAGTTTGGAGTAGCCCCACAATAAATAATTCTAGTTAATGTGGCTTGTGGCAACATTTTCCAAGAAGACTATTTTTTATGTAACATCTTATTGATACCCACTGCAACACATTTGGACAAGTGCTGGCCTAGACCTCATGAACTGTATAGTGCCACCAGCCTTTTTCACTGTCGCCTAAACTTGCAGCCCCCAAATCTGTGCATTGAAACCCCCTGGGGACATTTGACTGCATAGGGTCAGTTAACTGTACCTCCACAGATTCCAATATACTAGGTCTGGGGAAAGGCTTGGAGATCAGAATATAAAGTTTCCCTAGATGCTAGAGCTCTAAATAATAATAGTTTTATATGTCATAGTACAATAATCACATTTAATGAACTTATCCTATGGTGCCAGAGACTAAACAAGTGTGGCTGCATTTTTAAAATGTTATCCTTGGGCAGCCCGGGTGGCCCAGTGGTTTAGCACCTGCCTTCAGCCCAGGGCCTGATCCTGGAGACCCAGGATCTAGTCCCACGTCAGGCTCCCTGCATGGAGCCTGCTTCTCCCTCTGCCTGTGTCTCTGCCTCTCTCTCTCTCTGTCTCTCATGAATAAATAAATAAATAAAATCTTTAAAAATAAATAAATAAATAAATTAAAAATGTTATCCTTAAATCTACTCGGCTTGATAGATACGACTACCAATTCATAAGTAAGAAAATTGAAGTTCCATGTGGCTAGGCGACATGATCACGGAGCTTATGTGTTGCAAGGCTGAGAAGTCAGTGTCTCTGACTTCTATGTCTGAGTCCTTCAGTGCACACAACTTGCCTCTTTGAGGAACCCACCTTTCTAGGTCTGCTACTACTGCTTTTTTTACTGGTGGGCAGTCAACAGACCACTGTGGAATGAACAAATGCCATGAAGGACCTCCAAGGTCCCTCTCGGCAAAGCACCCCCCGAAACCTGCAACCCAAAGTTGCAAAAAATAAAGGATACTCAATACTTTGAGAATCGCCATTAAGTCACACCCACACCAAGACACGACTGTCGAGACTCTTTTCGTTTATGCTGAAAGCCCCGTGTAATCAATGTCCCACTAGCTTTCTAGGTGTAGCCTTCAAGGGACTCCTTTGCTTACAGTCTGGCTCTACTCAAATAACAGCAATTACATATATGATAACCCATAAAACCTATACAAGAAAGAAATTAGCCCCTGAAAAGAATTGACAAGCTAATGTGCTAGACCCTAAAATAGAGCTCATGTCCCAAGTACACTCCTGTGCACATCATTGAGAACACATTCCACTAACAGCTTCTGTCACTAGACATCATCTTCACGGGGCCAAATGCTTTTTGTACAAGATGATCGGGAGTTATCACACAGGATTCAGGTGTTGGCTGCAACTAAGAAATTTCACACTGACATGTGAAACTGCAGTGAAAATTTTCCCACTTCCCTCAATCAGGAATGGAGCAAAGATCCATCACTACGCAGAAGCAAGGTCTTAACTCCTGGCCCTCAGGTGTCTGGAATCTACAAAGAGACGGAGACAGGGGGCCTCAGGCCACAAAGAGGCCACTTTGGAAGGGCTTGACTGCCACCTCGTGGGCAAAGTGTGCATCGCCGTCCAAGGCGAGGCCCACGCAACCTGTGCACTGGTCTAAGCCTCTTCTTCTATGACAAGAATGCTTACGACATCTTCTGACATGCCCCAATAAGCTAAAGGAGAAGAAAGGTATTAGAGTGTCTGGCAATGGTCCTTGGTTGGGAATAGGTTATTTGAAACCTAAGGCAACCATACCTGAGTTGATTTGCTTAAATGCTCCTAGTTTCGAAAAAGCACGTATTTTCCAAATTCTCTCTCCATGGACTATGTTTTGAAGAAAACTATTTTGTAACCACAAGAAGGGGCCTAACTTCAGGAGTGTTTTCTCTATTCTCTATTTCCCAACTAATCTTTTTCTCTTCTTTTTCTTCCCTTCTCCTTCCTTTCCTCCCTCCCTCTCTTCCTTTCTTCATTACCTGCAAACTTTCTTGTTTAAATTCCTTCACAGGGGCAGCCCTGGTGGCTCAGCAGTTTAGCGCCGCCTTCAGCCCAGGGCCTGATCCTGGGGTCCCAGGATGGAGTCCCATGTGGGGCGCCTGGCAGGGAGCCTGCTTCTCCCTCTGCCTGTGTCTCTGCCTCTCTCTCTCTGTCTCTCATGAATAAATAAAATCTTTTTTAAAAATAAACTCCTTCACAGAGAAAGTCCTGTACCCAATCTGTTACTTCCTAGCCGTGTAGCTCTGAGTAAGTTGCTTAACCTCTTTGCTCTCTGTTTAAACATCTAAAGAATGGTTTTTCCATTTTTTAAAGCTTGAGTGGGGACCAACAAATAAAAGATCACATAAGGTCCACATAGCCTTTGACAATACGAAGTACCCTGTATACACCTCTCCATCCCAGAGTCTGTTTCCCAGAGAACACTTCAGGGATCCCTCTGTGGTCTGTTCAATAGCTAGAGTTCCCCTGTTTAATGTCAGATCATTACTCCTTCCTGCAATTCAACAATTCCCATTTTATCAGAACCAAAAGGCCAGAGTCTTGCCACCCGCACCCCTCCCAGATCCTGTCATCTCCTACTCCTCCATCCCTGGATCACTCCAGCTGTACTGAACTATAAAGTTCAAAATAAAAACTATAAAGTTCAAAATAAACTGAACTTTATATAAACTATAAAGTTCAAAAATTCCTTGCTTTTCCTCAAATATGTTAGGCATGCTCCTGCCTCAGGGCCTTGCATGTACTGTTTTATTTTCTTGGAATGTTCTTTGCCCAATTATCTGCCACTGTTTCCTCGGTTGCCTACTCCAAAACTTAACTCAAATGTTACATCATGGAGGAATTCCTTCAACCTCTGCTTAGGTGCACTTGACTCCACCTCACCCCAGGAATCCACATCCCTTGCTCCTGCTTTCATTGTCTCTATAGCATGTACCAGCACCTGGAACATAGTATATTTTACTTATTTATATTGTTTTGTGTCTGTCTCTTCCTCCAGAAAGCAAGCTCCATGAGGGCAAGAACATTTTTCTGTTCTTTTCACTGCTGTATTCCCAGATCCTGAAACAGTAGCTGGTACACAGTAGTTACTCGATATTTATGGAACAAGTGAGTAACACAATGGAAGACTATGGATGTGGAACCAGAAGGACTGTGACCTTTAAGGAAGTCCCTTAAACAGCATCTGATTTTTTTATATGAAAAAGGAGAATAATTTTTATGTCATTTATAAAAATTATACACTATTACATGTGAAAGCACCATATAATAAGCTGCTAAATAAATGCAAGGCATAATTTTTGCTGAAAATAAATTCATCAGTGAGCTACTCCATTTTTATCATCTATAGGGGCATCTGGGTGGCTCAGTGGTTGAGCATCTGCCTTCGGCTAAGGCTGTGATTCTGAGGTCCTGGGATCAAGTCCTGCATCAGGCCCCCCACAGGGAGCCTGCTTCTTCCTCTGCCTATGTCTCTGCCTCTTTGTGTCTCTCATGAATAAATAAAATCTTAACAATAAAATAAATCTACCAGATTGCCAAAAAGTATGTAACCATCAGACACACACACACACACACACACACACACACAAAAAAAAAAAAAAAACCTTAAAAATTGTTCTGGTATTCAAATAAAATATAAAAAGATTTATTCCAAAGCCATACCCAAAATGTACAAACAATGAAATGCATCTCAAGACTTAATAAAAAAAAACTCGTTACATTTAAATTTTATAACCATTTAAAGATCTTTTCCTCCCATATAAAAAGTCTGATAAAAGTTAATTCCAAAGTGTCAAATGTACTCTTGTTTATATAAAAAGCATTCTTTCTATAAATGCAAAATATTTAAATATAACAGGTGTATTATGAAATTGTCCTCAATTTCTGAAATTCTTCCTGTCTACAGAATTGCATTTCTACATACTTCTTAAGATGAGGTAAGAATATAGACATTAATAGTTTTTTCAGATACTTTCCTGGGATGTTTATACCTCTCTGACGAAAAGTGCAATGCTGCCTTTGCAATGCTTTTCAAGTGAAATCGTTTCCCAGTGGTTACTCACTACTTTGTACAAAGAGCAGCCATATCAGTCATTTAAAAATTCATATGTTGTAATTCTTTTTATGCAATTTTAACACCCAAATCAAAGCTATTACTACAGTGATTCACTACTTTCTTTACAGAGATTTTAATAAATATTCCTAAACTCTGAGGACTGTTCATAATCCTTTAAAGCAGGAGTCAGTGAACTTGTTCTGTAAAAGTCCAAAAAACAAATCGATCAGGTTTCTCCGGTTCCTTCTCTGTTGCACACACTCCCTCTCTCTTTCTCTTGCAATGCTAAAATGGTTTTTTTCTTTTTCAAATTCTCAGCTCTGCTAATCCTGTACTTGAAAAAACAGAAGTCATTCATCTCTAAATTAGATTTCTCAAGTGTTAATAAAATGTAAACTCCACATTTTGCAGCAAATGAAATCCATGGTTTCTGACCCCTGCATTGAAAGTTCATAAACAGTGAGAAATTAATCCTAAAGAGTCGGTCTGCATTTCAGATATCCTTTGTAATCAATGGCACTTTCTCATGGCTTCTTTTTCATTTTGAAATGGATAATTCACAGGTGTCTTTACTTTTTTTTTTTTTTTTCCGGTCTTTATTTTTGACAGGGGAAAACTCTCTTCATGTAGCTAATTTGAAGCCTGCAAACTCAAAGGGGAAACTCAAAGGGGAATACTTCCATGCTAAAAGAGGTAGATGCATATACACATAGGTGTATCCATGCACACTGGAAACGACCCTTTGGTACATCAGTTCAACATAAATGCTCTCCAGGACAAAGACGGAATGAGTGGAAACCAGCTAGAAGGTATCCAAAGAAGTCCTAACGGATGTTCTGATTTGCTTTTATCATATGTGGTTGCTACATTTTCGGAAAACACTATTTGCATATGAAATATGTTAGTATAAATTAATGCAGCAGCATGGTTTATACAGATTCTTGGTGCATATAACCTGGAGTTCTCTAAGCAGATACAGCAGAGAATTCTGTGGAAGTTAGTTTGGACTCTGAGAGGGTAAAACAGATGTTTATAATATTGTTTGATCTCTAACATGGAGTAGGCTACCTATAGCTTGGTACTGAGAATCATAACACTGTGTGCGTGTATGTGTTATATATTTTCCTTTCCTACCACATACACTGTTATGAACAGATTTTGGCAAATAAAAAAGCTTCTGTGAATTTACTCAAATATAACACAAACAAGTTGGAAGCCTCTAGAATTATAATCCCATGGTATCGTACAAAAGCATTTACAAATTCTAAAGCCAAGAAAGGTGAAAATTTTGGTATATCTAAGAAGCTCAAATGTACTAAGTGAGCCTATGCCTTATTTTTGAACTATAAAGAGTAGTTTTCAGTGCAAAAATAGTATCTTGATAAATAGTTATGACACAAAAATCATAGGGAACAGTTAAAGACTCTAAAACACTTCAGTACTATCCTGAAGGCATGTTTTGGCATAGAAAAGGTAATTTGGGGCTAGGAAATAACAAGTTGTTTTACTGATTTAACTGGGAGTCTGGGTGGTGGAATGTTTAAACAAATAGACTTTTGCAAACAGATTCAGCACATTTATAGCTCATCACGTTTTTTCTTAAATGGCCACTTTGGGTGTTGTAATACGTGGTCTGCAGCCTGAAGGACGAGGTACATGAATTCTTCTACATCAAAAGAGTAGTTGGTAAATTTCGGATGTTCCCCCAAAGTTGGGTGGTGGCCCTGAGAAAACAAACCAAAACATAAATATGTAAGTCACTGAGGCCATGGTTTTCAGGGGTTTCAGTAAAATAAAATCATTTTACTTTGGCAAAGGCAAGTGTCCCAATAAAACTTTATTCATAAAAACAGTGGTGGGCCAGATTTGGCCTACTGGTCTATAGTTTGCTGACCCCTCCTATATATATATATATTTTTTTTTTTTATTCATGATAGTCACACAGAGAGAGAGAGAGAGAGAGTCAGAGACACAGGCAGAGGGAGAAGCAGGCTCCATGCACCAGGAGCCCGATGTGGGACTCAATCCCGGGTCTCCAGGATCACGCCCTGGGCCAAAGGCAGGCGCCAAACCACTGCGCCACCCAGAGATCCCCCCTCCTATATATAATTTAATAGATCTTCCTAGGCCCAAATTTCCCAAAGTTGTCTTCTCAACATAAAGATATGGAGTGTTGAATTTCCCTTTTACCTCAACTTGCAAATATAAAATACAACTCATCGTTCCAGAGAAGAACAGTTTATCTTTGGAACGAAGTTTAGTGGTACTTTTTCACACTAATTAAATACTTTAAACCCATTAAAAGGCAAAATGAGGTGAAAAGGAAAACAAAAAAAGCAAAACAAGGTGAGTTTAGTCATTGAACTTTACCTTATCCTGAGGAAAGACTTTGTTCTGCCTTCGCCAAGTGATGTAGTGGACGCCTCTCAGCCTGGCCAGGTCCAAGTAACAGCGCTCATCTTCACAGTTGTACCTAAGGATGCAAGGTCACCCACACATGAGACTTGTGGCCAGGGGTTTGGCCAAACCAACACTTCTCTGGGAGATAACACATCTCTCAAGTGTGTTCCTATGAAAGGTTGCGTAACTACTACACGAGATAGATGGAGATTATTTTTTAAAGCTCCTCGTAACTAAGCTACCTTAACTTAAAAAAACCAAATGGGGGGATCCGTGGGTGGCGCAGCAGTTTGGCGCCTGCCTTTGGCCCAGGGCGTGATCCTGGAGACCCGGGATCGAGTCCCACGTCGGGCTCCCGGTGCATGGAGCCTGCTTCTCCCTCTGCCTGTGTCTCTGCCTCTCTCTCTCTCTGTCTCTATGAATAAATAAATAAAGTCTTAAAAAAAAAAAAAAAACCAAATGGGATCAAGGAATGGAGGGAAATGAAGTTTATCAATAGGGCTGACCGCCTGTGAACTTGATATTATCTCCTAATACGTAGTCTACACACATGGACACGGACTTGCGTGTAGAGGGGGAGGCACCACATCCAAGGGCACAAAGCTAGGGAAGTACAAATAGTTGAACCTAGGTCTGCTGAGCTCCAAGGCCTAAGGATTATCAATATATCTCTTTCCTTCCTCCCTCTCTCCCTTCCTTCCTTTGCCTCCCTCTGGGAGAAATGATGCACTGAGATAGAATCCATAATTATTTGGCTATTTCTCAAACATATGTGTATTTCAAATATTTTCGCAGAATGTTGGAAGTTCACAACTTTTTCTCTAAATCATTTCCCATTTATATACCTAGTGAAGTTGTTTTTAAAATGATACCAGAGGGACACCTGGGTGGCTCAGTGGTTGAGCATCTACTTTAGCTCAGGGCGTGATCCCTGGGTCCTGGGATCAAGTTCTGCATCAGGCTCTGCAACAGGGAGCCTGCTTCTCCCTCTGCTTATGTCTCTGCCTCTTTCTGTGTGTCTCTCATGAATAAATAAAATCTTTGAAAAAATAAAATAAAAATAAAATGATACCATAAAATCTAGGTGTTTAGACACAAAGAGAGAAATGAGGTAACAGTAACTGCTATTGGCACATCCAGAACTAAAGATGAGGCTTAGTGTCCAGTGCAGAAGTACCCAAGGGGGAGGAGGCCATGTCTCCACCACCCACCCAGTTCATGGAGCATACCAGAAAGATCGTGTTCACCTTTAAGCCTCAGTTTAGCTGTGGATGAAATTAGTGAGCTTAAGGCAAAGTGGCCAGCTTATGTTTTAGAGCTCTTTCTGAGACATATGGGTTCTTGAACTTTTTTTTTTTTTTTTTAAGATTTTATTTATTTACTTGAGAGAAAGAGCAAACATATGCGTGGGGTCGGGGAAGAGGCAGAGGGAGAAGCAGACTCCCTGCTGAGCAGGAAGCCCGATGTGGGACTTGATCCTAGGACTCTGGGATGATGACCTGAGCTGAAGGTAAACGCTTAACCAACTGAGTCACCCAGGTGCCCCAAACTCTCATTTTTTAATGTGGTAGAAAACACATCAAATTTACCATCTTGTTCATTTTTAAGTGCACAGTTCAGTAGTGTTACGTGTATTCACAGGTGCAGCCAATCTCCAGAAATTCCCCATCTTGCAAAACTGTAATTCTGTTCCACACAACATGAACTCTTCTTCTTCATTTTCATCCCCACACCAAGGGCCCCTGGCAACCACCACTCTACACACTATCTCTAGGAACCGGACTACTCTGGGCACCTCACACATGCAAAATCACACAGTGTTATGTCGTTTTGTGAGTGGCTTATTTCACTTAACATAATGTCCTCAGGGTTCATCCATGTTGTAGCATGTGACAGGATTCCCTTCCTTTATAAGGCTGAACAATGCAGAGGCATGCCCATATATTCCAAGCAAATATTCCATATTTTGCTTATCCGTTCATCTGCTGATGGACATTTGGGTGGCTTCCACATTGGCTATTGTGAACACTGCTGCCATGAACACAGGTCGGCAACATACAGGCTCCCTTTTACCATAATAATGACACAGAGGGCAGAGAGACAGTCACTGTCTGAGAGGCAAACAAGAACGAGCTCTGAGGACAGAAGTCACAGACTCACATCTCCCACATCATACTGAGATGGGGGGAAAGGGGTATTTGCTTGCTGTTTCCTTTCTAGAAGCTTATATGATGTGACTTTCCTGTAGTGATTAAATATTACGCCTTTTGAAGTTCTATGACAGTCTTGGCAGGCATTAAAAGCATCATTCGCCACCTTAAAACTGTCTCCAAACACTTACAGTTCAAATACGGCAGCCCAGTCTGGAAGAAAAAGTAAGTGGGTAAGACCAGCTCCATGCATTCCAATAAATATGTCCGTGTTGTGAGTGATCCTCAGCTGATCTAAAAACCCAAGTTCCCTGTGAGCATATAGAACAACAAAAGACAGATGGGGAGAAGAGAGAAACTGTTAAGATGACTTAGCTCATGACTCATGGTCAACAATATTTATACAAGTGCCGTTCCCAATTTAAATCATATTCCACTATGACTTTTTGCCAATTTAAAGCCTGTTCCAGTAATTAATAATTATTCAATAACTTAACATTATTTCTGAGTTAGCTCACTTTGTTTTAAACTTAAATGCAGGTATTTCATTTTTTTAAGATTTTATTTTTAAGTCATCTCCGTACAACGTGGGGCTTGAACGTGAGTTCAACAGTTGAGATCAACAGCTGCAAGCTCTACCCTGCCAGGTACCCCTAAATGCATTTATTTTAAAAGGAAACTTTTAGAGCTGTCTTAAATGAAAAGCCAGCAATACAGGACAAACAAAATTGTAAAAACAAATATAATCAAAGGAAAAAGAATCAAATCTAGGAAGATCCACAGCAAGGCAAAGCTCTGAACCTGAGGCCTGCTCTTTTTCTTTATGAAAAAAAAAAGGGAAATGAGCAGGCACTAGAGAGATGTTATAATATAGGGGTATCAAGATGAAGCCTAGTTCTTTAAGATAATAAAAGGATTTTTAAAAATAAAATAAATTCTCCTTGTGTGACTGGAGTTTATTCAATGCCATCTGGGTATACCTAAAATTAGCTCAGACACCACCAGGGCATTGTCCTGCCTTTGCAACAGACTAATCCACAATTTTATGCACATTAAGATTGTAAAAGTACCATCTAAATACAAGACCCTAAAAGACATGCAAACTCTGAACAGAAAATCAATGCCAAAAAAGTCCACTGAAATGGCTGACAAGAAACACCGGAGTAAGTATAACCCTCTGAATACATTGAATGGAATTAGATCTCCCAGTCCTGCTTACCCAAAGGGAAAAAAAAAAATGTCCAAGATTATTTTGGATTTAAGAAAAGAATGTGAATTCCCAGCTTCTCCCCTATTTTTTTTAAAGAGACTTTATTTATTTGAGAGAGACAGAGAGAGAGAGCACACAAACAGGAGGAAGAGCAGAGGGGGACGGAGAAGCAGACCCCATGCTGAGCACAAGGCCCAATGCTGGGCTCAATCTCATGGCCTGAGATCGTGACCTGAGCTGAAATCAAGAATCGGACACCTAACCGACTGAGTCACCCAGGCACCCCTCAGATCCCCCTCTTTAAGAGCTTCCTCTTGAAGTACAATGGAAACCCCACACCCCACACAGGGAAAGGAAGACAGGGGGCAGTATTACAGACGTCTCACACGAGGTACATGTGCCCTGGTTTCTCTAGGAATGCCAACTGATGCCAGGGGAAGGATGGGTACGTGCCCAGATAGATATAACCCTGGAGTCACCACCTGCGGACAACGTCTGAGGATAAGGAGGGAAGGCTCCATCTACTCTATCCCTCAGATTGGCAAGGTCTGAATTTATTGTCATTCCTCCTTCATCTAGGGAATCCTACATATCCTCAAAAACCAGTCAATGCCAGAGCCTTTGAGGTGCACCCCATCCCCAGATCTGTCAGCCTGACATCGGGCCTGCTTCTTCCTCCATGTCTTCCTGTGGCGATGATGGTAGCCACCACTGCACAGTGTAATTAGTAAGACAGGAATAGTTTTGCCACCCTTATAAAACTGGAGGGAGAGTGAGATGAGATAAAGCATACCAGTAAGTCTCAACAAATGGTAACCGTTCTCACGATTGCTGTTTATTTGTATTCAGGTCTCTCTGGTCCTCAAGACCAGAGCCATGCCGCCCTCCGTAACTAATTCCTACTTCAAAGCCTGTGACCAGCTCATGGCAGGTACATGATAAAGACTTATTGGATAAATGAGGGGATGCATGATGAGTAAGGTGCGAACTCCTCTGCTTACAGTTAAGTTCTTTTTTTTTTTTTTTTTTGAAGTAGGCTCGATACCCAATGTGGGGCTTGAACTCACAACCCTGAGATCTAGAGTCACATGCTCTGCCAACTGAGCCAGCTACACGGCCCTCCTACTGTTAAGTTCTAATCTGTCTATAATAGATACCCATATGCTGGTATATGTATACTATTTCTTTTTTTTTTCTTTTTCTTTTCTTTTCTTTTTTTTTACTTTTTCTTTTTTGACATAGAAACTGTTCACAGTGTTATATTTGGAGAACAAGACAATGACTGTGGGCGGGCAAGTGGAGGAAAGAAACTTTGTCTCCTTTCCTTTTGAGTTTTTTTCTAAACTGCTTGACTTTTTCAACCAGGAACAGGTATTATTTTACAGTGTTGTTGTTTTAATATCAACAGGGCTTACCTACACAAGAAATGTTAGGCATACTCAATCTTTTTAAGCCCTTTGCTTGTGTCAGAGTTTGAAAAGAAATACAGACACTTTGCAATATTTTTAGAAATCTCATATTACTCCATGACCCTCAAATTATTCCCATGTAACTAATTTTAAGCCAGGAGTTGAAACTCAGCAAACTAGCAGGATAAATGAGGCCAGGGTTATCTTTTTTTTTTTTTTTTTTCAAAATTCAGGATTAGTTGCCACCTTTTTTTTTTTAAAAGATTTATTTATTTATTATTGAGAGAGAGAGAAAGAGAGTATGACATGGGGGAGGGACAGAGGAAGAGGGGAGAGAGAATCTCAAGCAGACTCTGTGCTGAGCGTGGAGCCCAATGTGAGGCTTGATCTTAGGACCCTGAAATCATGACCTGAGCTGAAGCCAAGTCAGATGCTTTCCTGACTACACCACCCTGGCACCTCCCCACCTTAGGCCAAATTTTAAAAATTCAAAAATTTCTAATGAAAACGCAGATTAAAAAAAAGAAATATGGATTTATCACTTCTCTTGAACAATGAGGTGGTATACCAGAATACCAGACCCCACACAGGTGAAGAGCAACCACCCCTATGTGCCAAGGTCCTCACCTGTCAGGGCCCCCACCTGGTCCCTTCCCTCACTGATGCATCTGCTTGTCCGTCCCACCCCTCCCCGCCACACACACACACACACACCCGGGTCTATCAGTGTCAACAGCAACTATTTGAAAAAACCCTATTGATCCTCTATTAACTCATCCAAGCAAAAGACGACAGTGTCTGCCCAAGAGTGGGATGTTACTTACTTATATTTGTAATCGACAATCTGAACCTCAAGTGTAGATACCGTTTTCAGTGCGTTTACCAGCTAAGGGGAAAAAAAAAAAAAAACACAGAATTTCTTTTCCTTCCTTCTCTTTTATTTTCCTTTGAGTCTGAAAATTTCTTATTTTCATACAAAACATTTTTCAGAACTTACTTATCATTTAGGTCTACCATCTTAATCTTTAACTGAGTTCACATGCAGATTCCAACCTTCGGTCACACAACCTCCCTAAAACCCATTCCCCCCAACACCCCCTCTCTACACCAGGTTGTCACTCAGGCTGAAAGCAGACAATTCCTGCTCAGCACAGAGGCCACTAGGTGTTTGCTGCTATTACCACTACTTACTACTTATTCCCTCAAGTTTCTAACATAAATTTGCTAGGTACCTACCTTGTTCCAGACTTTACGTTAAGAGTTCTCTCCCTATCCATTATCTCACTTCAGACAACTACTTGTGCTCTCAACTTTATCCTCTGAAAACACTAAATTCTTGGCAGAAAAATGTTTTCAATAGTTCTACACAGAAAAAAAATTATTCTTTTAGCAAACAGCAACAAAGCAACAATTAACCTAGTATCAGAAATACAGCCATGGTTCTCTATGTCCATCACAATTAACCATCTTAACGCAACACTGTGGGTTGCTGCTATTCAGAAAATTTTGCTCCTTTATCCTGTTGCCCATTCTTGTACACTATAGGACTGCAACGGTAACAAAGTGTCACTTCAATTATGGGGGAAATGCCCAGTGCTTTGGGTGTTTGTCACTTAATCCTCACATGAGTCTCCCACCAAGTCAATATTATTATTACACCTATTATTTTTTAAGATTTAAAAATTTTAAATTATCTCTATGCCCAATGTGGGGCTCAAACTCACAACCCAGAGATCAAGTCATATGCTCCTCCAACTGAGCTAGCCTCAGGCATCCCCATATGTCTACTTTTTTTTTTTTTAACATTTAATTAATTTATTTATTTGAGAGAGAGAGAGAGAGAGAGTGAGCCCACATGTGAGTGGGGGTGGGGGAGGTGGGTGGAGAGAATCTCAAGCAGACTCTGAGCTGAGAGCAGGGAGCCCTACATGGGGCTCAAGCTCAAGATCTGAGATCATGACCTGAGCCGAAACTAAGAGTCGGATGCTTACCTGACTGAGCCTCTCAGGTGTACTCCACCCCTACCCCCGCATATGCTTATTTTTAATGATACAATGGAGGCTTAGAGATGTTAAGGAACTTTCCCAGGATCTTGTAGCTAGCAAAGGGCAGAGCCAAAATTAAATCTAGGTCATCTGACTCCAGAACCTGTGTTTTTAGTCAGTGCCCTAAACTCACCCATTTATAAAAAGCAATAGGCAGGGACTTCCATCCCCTCCCCTCCCCTGTTACAGACATATACACAGTCATAGAATGGAAGTTTCTCTCTCTAGACAGCCCCCAAACTCCCATGAAGATACTGCTTATGTCAAGGAGTTGAAGGAGCAAGGATAGGTTAGAATTCCGTTTTCCAGGAGTGAATTAATCCCAGTGCATGAGCCCTGGCCTTGTAATGAGATGGGCCCACATAAAAAGAATCTCTTGTTTCAGAGGGTCTCCGAGCAAACAGGCTCTTTTCTACAATTTTTAGTCACACTGTGGAAGTGGCCACAGCCCTCTGATGTGACTATCCAACCTTGAGGTTGGGCAGGATTGCAGGAAATGTCATTTTAATGAGAGCATCTGGGTTTTATTATTTATTCACGAAACAAGGTACAGTCGAAGGTGCTTTCTTCTCTGCTTGGTAGCTGCCTTTTCAAGTGATGCCAATGGGTGCTCTCTGGCTCAGAGTTCAGATCCAAATTGCCAAATCTCACCTGTGGGCAACATCGTTTGCACAATCTGTGTGACCAGATGCAAACACATCAGTGGCTGCATCACCTACTGGCACTACCCCTTTTTGCTGGACTGCTTTCCAGTGGTTTGATGCTGCTCCTTGGCCTTCTTGATGGACTGGGAACCAAGGTGGGTCAGCCTCCTCTCACATTTATTTGTGTTGGAGCAGTAGAGCTCTCTGGTTAAGAAGTAGGCTCAGCCCCTGACGACCCCGGCTCACCTCCCATTATTCTGCTTACTAGCTGGGTGACTTTAAGCAAGTTTTTAAACCTCTAAACCTCAGTGTTCTTGTCTAAAACAGAGTGTAATGATAAAATATACACCTCATGGGTTTGCTGGAAGCGTTGGAGAACATGCATGGGGAACATACAGCAATACGTTTGGCCCATAATTAGCACTCAATTTGTGATATCTCCACCAATATATACTATTGATATGCCTGTCCATGAGGCTTCCCATCCATCTACCTCAACACTGTATCACTTGATACATTTTTATTTTCAGGTCTTTAAAACATAGACACACACTGCTCATTTCTTCCACCCACAGCTTCCAATCAATGTCTCATTACACCATATGTTCATGTCCTCCATAATCCATATGGATCTCAAGACACTAATTACATAATTTTGATCAGCCTGTCAGGCATCCAAATTAATCTGTGTAAATCATTTTACCCATCCAAACCTGCACCCAGTCCCCTCCTACTGAGCTTTTCCCATCTTAGTTCCACTGACCTGCTCAAGCTAAAAGCCTGGGAGTTCACCTCTGATTCTCAATACCTTTCCTGACCTGACCTCACGTATACCTGCATATCCCCACAGGAAGTCTCCTAGACATGATCTCCGAGACAGATCTTGAATCCACTTACTCTGTTACCTCTGCTGTCACCGTCTTCATCTAAACTCTTACCGGGGCCACAGTGACAGCTCTAAGTGAATCCCCTGTTCCTACTCTTGCAGCCAAAGTAGTTTACAAATAAGTAAGCCAGTTCATGTCTCTGCCCATGCATTCATTTTCTACTAGCTGTTATGACAAATTTCCACAGATTCCACAGCTTACAAGAATGCAACTGACCCTTTCACTGTTCTACAGGACAGGAGTCCAACAGTGAGACAGACAGTTGTCTGCAGGGCTGTGCTTTCTGCTCCTTCTGGGGGCTCTAGGGGAGAATCAGTTTCCAGCTTCTAGAAGTCATTGCACTCCTTGACTTGGGGGTCCTTTCTCCATCCACAAAACCAGGAATGTGGCATCTTTCTGGCCCTGCTTCTATCCTCATGTCTTCCTCTTCCTCTTTCACTTTCGAGGAGGTGCTGAACTGAAATCCGGTCGGTGAGATGAATCCAGCTAAGCAAAGAGCTTTCCAGGCAGAGGCAAAAGATCTCTGGTGGAGACAGCTTATGCCCAATTTGTGAATCTATTGGGCCCTCCTGGGAAATCCAGGTTAATCTGTCCATTTTCAGGCCAGTTGATGGGCAACCTGAATTTCACCTGCAACTTTATCATCCTTATGCCTGGTAAACTAACCTAGTCACAGGTTCCAGGATTAGGGATTAGGACGTGGCCATCTTTTGGGGGCCCATGATTCTGCCTACCACACCCTGCTGAAAACTTCACAGTGGCTTCCCTCACACTGGAATCCAGCCCACCCATCCTCTCACCTAGGCCTATGAGGCTAAAAAGATATGGGACCTCCTCACACCCTGCCTGACTTCTCTGACCTCTGTGGGGTCATCTTCACCTCTTCCACTGTGCTACCTTCACACTGGTGACCTCTCCGTTCCTGGAGCACCTGAGGCTCTAGACACCATAGGCCATTTACTTCCCCCCCCGAGGCAGTCTCATTGGCTGGCTTCCTCTTGACTGGGTCTCTGCCCAACAGTACCTCTAAACACCTTACCTGACTGCTTCCCCCTCCCTCCTGTATCTCCTGCCCCAATAAATGTTGTTCTACTTCCTTTGTAGCACTGCCCACTACCTGAAATCACCTCACCTAGGGACTAGCTTACTTATTTCTTGTCTGTCATACCTTGAGAGCATAAGCTCTATGAGCACAGGGACCTTACCTATCCTGTTCCCTACTGTAGCTCCAGGGCCTAAAATATGGCCCAGGACATAGCAGGTGCTTAACACACTTCTGTGCAGTCAATCATACTATTGTGAGAACATCTTCCAGCCATGCTGTTTTAGGCAGGGGCCTTGCACGGTGATCTTATTTAAGTATAATGTGTGAGTTGATGCTATCAAAATGAATTTGAAAATCCGACAGGTGAATAGTTCCTAAGACACACAATCAGGAAAAAAATGGAGACTCTTCCAACTTAGCCTCTGGAGGCCACTGTATCACCACGTATCACTGTATCCACCAGCCCTCTCTAGAAATACTCTTGCATTTCTGCTGCTAGTTTGTCCAGAGGCAGAATGTTTGGCAATCTATGGCAGTAAAGGCAGGATTCAGAGAGCTTCTGTCTCTGTTTCCACTCTGAGTTGGGGGAGATGAATGTTTATGGTGATGTAAAGCTAGTTTGGGCAACTGGTGGTTTGCTGACTCCGAGTAGAAGTCCAATAAATGAACTGGGCATAGCCATCAAACTTTTCTAAAAGCTAATAATTTCAAATCAAGGCATTTAATGCAATGTATAAAAATATTAAATACATCAGTCACAGGAAGTTAAATTCAATATGATGATATTAAAAACACATACCAAAAACTAACCTCATTTTGGTTTAGGATTTTCCGGTATTCTGTGCTCCGTGCAAGTATGGTGACTCGGATTTTTCCGTCCTGTAGTCAAAAGGAAAAGGCAAAATCATGCTGTATATGCCTGCACAGATGAGTGAATGCTAGAACCTAAAATGTGATTCTCACAAGGGATGAAAGTCCATCAGGATACATTAAGGGAACTATTATGTTTTGAGCCTAATTCCTCCAGAGTTCTCTCAGGAAATAAAAATGCATCCACTTTAGCCACAGAAGACAAAACCTATTTACTACACTTGTTTGGTTGGCTGGGTGGAATTTTTGGCTGGGGTTTGTGGGTTGAGGAGGAGATTGAGGGGAGAACAAGGAGACGTGAGGAAAGACAGGGAAAGGGAAAAGGAGAAAAAAATAGCACAGATTTCCACTGTCCCTTAGTTTATTTGTCGTAGGTTGGTGATATCTGATTCGGATCACTTCAGGTGAGAAACTGTTAACCCAGAAAACACTGTCTTCAGATTCTTTTTCTGAAAAGGTGGCACTGATTTTTATTGAGGGTGAGAAGTCAGGCCTGCATCAGAACCCATAAGGGACTTCCTACCTTGGGTCCCTCCTGTGTGATGTTCAGTCTGTGTAGCACATGCTGGGAAAAAGCTCTGAATAATCCAGTGTTTTGACAGCCAGATATCTAACATGAAAACAACAGTTCATATTACAGTGAATAATTGTGCATTACTATTTAAGATGTTCTCAAGTTATATATACACGTTCTTTTAAAACCTATCAAGAACAGGGATGCCTGGATGGCTCAGTCAGTTAAGTGGCTGACTCTTGATTTTGTTTGAAGTCATGATGACACAGTCCGAGGATCGAGCCCCGAGTCCAGCTCCACGTTCAATGGGAGTCTGCTTGAGGATTTTCTCTCCCTTTTCCTTTGCCCCTCCCCACCAATTGTGTGCTCTCTCTTTTTCTGACTAAAATAAATAAATCTTAAAAAAAAAACTATCAAAAATAAATGTACAAATATGAATATGAACAACAGACATGCTTACCAAAGGGGTATTATAGAACAACCCGTATCGCATCCGGGGGAGTAAGGAAAAAACAGCTTCTTTAAAACATACCTAAGAATGAAGGTATTGTATGAGGTAAGAGGACCCAACTTCCACCACATCAAAATAGTACTTATAATTACAGAGAATAAATTTTAATTAATCTCTTTTTCGCATTGAAATATTTTCAAGAGCAAACTATTTCACTCAAGTGAAATTCATAATTTTGGAAAATCTAAAGGAAAAAAGTTTTTTTAACGCTACATGGTTAATAATTAAGAACGATTCAGTTATAAAAAAAGAAACTACCGAGTCACAAATCAATGGTAATAGCTAACAGAAACTCATATTAAATATTCATTTGATGAGTGAGTCATTTGTAATGATTGTTATTTACAGACATTTCAGGAAAGTTTCCAGTACCCTTTTGGAATCGTAAGTTTTCAAATGTATAACATCATAGTCAGTAAATGCTTTCCATGTGTCAGAGAACAGGTCACCATATCCATAGGAGCTCTGAAAGTGGAAACAAAATAGGTTAGGGCGACAAAAGGCTACAACGTGGCTTGTTAAAAGTGCAACAAAATATCTGAACCAGCTTGACAGTATTAAAAACTAATGATCCTAAACAAGCTCATAAAATTCATAGAAGAAAAACAGATTTTCATCTTAGGCCTGAACAAGTACCTAATTTGATGTAATGCCATCAGAAATAATCACCACGATTATAATCTTAGTGTGTTAAAAACATTTTGGTTTTCTACCCCATCCCTTTCTACACTCACGTCTCCGAATAGCAGTTAGTGTGGGGTTTTTTCCCCTGTGACTCTTCCAACCAAATCACAGACATACAGCATATACAGACACCAACCATCTGTACACACTTGGGTATTCATGGTGAGCAAAAATTATCAGGGTAAATGGGATATACTTTTGAAAAGAAATCTCAAAGTAAAAATATCCCTTGAAAGTTCTAACACTAAAATATGGAACATTATCCTATGAAATGATCTCTCTATTGACTAAAGAATAACATGTGATAATTCCTTATTAACATTAATAATAATTAGGAGCGCCTGGGTGGCTCAGTGTTGAGCATCTGCCTTTGGCTCAGGATGTGATCCCAGGATCCTGGGATCGAGTTCCACATCGGGCTCCCCACGGGGAGCCTGCTTTTCTCTCTGCCTATGTCTCTGCTTCTCTGTGTCTCTCATGAAAAAATAAATAAAATCTTTTAAAAATTATTATTATTAATAATAATAATAGTATCTTGCATATTTCCTATATCCCAAGCACTTAAAAATCATTAACACCCCACAAATTTAATGAGTTAGGTGATATCATTACCCCAGTTTTACAGATGAGGAAACTGAGAAATAAATTTAGGTAATTTGCATAAATGGTAGTGCTGGTGTGTTTGCAGAATTCAGATTAAATTCAGTCTGTTTGCTTCCAGACTCCAAGCTCTTAATCTCTGTATGGCAATTTGCCTCACAGCAGGAAGTAGTTCTTTCTAGTACATTTACTGAATGCATTTCATTTTTGAAAAGTAGAAATTAATTATGTGCTCCATCAGCTAAAGGAAAGAGATCAATTTATTTAAAAATGGTATAACTTAAATTGAAAACTTCAGTCAAAATAAATAAGAACTATGTATTGTGGGATGACATTCAAGGTCCACAGTGGGTTATACATTATGTTCATGTCTTTTTTATCATTATAGCATTCTTTTTTTCAGATTTTGAAATTTTTATGTTACACATATTAGAGTTATTTCAAAGTTATTGAGAACTGTTAGATGTAGTGATAAAATTTTTTTTTTCCTTCGATGTTTCTCCATTCCCATTCTAATAAAGGCCTTCTCAACACCATCAAAAATGAAATGTCCCTATTCTGGTTCAATAATAAATAAAGGGCAATTAAAAGAAGTGATTCTAGATGATTTCTTGAGATAAAATACCTCAGATAAAATAAGATACCTTTGAAAGGAAAAATTAATAATAAAATACAGCAATCCTGACTGATCCCTTTCCAGGGAAATCATGTATTATTCAGTAACCACCAGCTCCGGAAGCTTCTTATCTACACCCCTCAACTTCAAATTATCTGCCACAGGGGAAGGACGGACTTCTTTCTAGTCTCATGTTGAAGAATATTTGGATATTCTTAAAGATGTCATAAAACTTCCTCCTGTGTATGTCTCCAACTTAAACACGCATCTAACCTATGACTCAGAAATTCTCCTTCCAGGAATGCATCCTACAGAAATGCTGGGAAGAGGTCATAAAGACATATGTCTGTGGAAAGAATGTCACTGCATTTCCATAAATAGCACAAAAATGGAAACTAAGTATGATTGGGGTGAGGGCCTGGAGATCATACACATACCCTGGCACATATCAAATACCAGAACCTCCGTAACATCCACCAAATTGAACACCATGTAACCACTGAAAACAATTAAGAACCCTACATGTACCCACTTGGAAAGATGGCCCCTGATATAATATTAAGTTCACAAATATGAGAGCATATTTTCTGTAAGGATCTAATAGAAACATTCCCTGACACAAATTGTATTATATCCTTATATAAATCCTTACATAAACTTTGGATAAGCATGTATTTATATTTGCTAAAGTCTTGCAAAAGATTCATACATGGTAACTGTAGTTAGTTACCTTTGAGTGAAATGGGGAAGAAAAGAAGGTAAGGAGACCTTTTTCTTTTTCTTTCTTTCTTTTTTTTTCTTTTTTACATCCCCATGACTTACTTATTTTATAATTGGATATCTGTACTTCTTGATTCCCTTCATCCATCCTGTCCAACTTCCAACCTCCTCCTCTCTAGGGACAGGAGACTTGTCTTAACTTTACATACTTCTGTGTTGTTTGAACCCATTACAAACAGGTGTTATTTGCAAAATTAAAAATAATAATAATGAAGCTATACTACCACTCAGCACAAGGAAATGTGGAAAGCCTGCAGTAAGTTCCCTTTTATTCATTCTGCTGAGTGAGAGCAACCTTGCTGTGGCCAGAAATGCATCTGCAGGACTGTCCCTCTGTGCATCTCTGGGGGCTGGTGGCCTTGCCCAGCTCACCAAGGAAGCCATGTGCCTGAGGAGAGGCCAAAATGCTAAGACTGGAGAGGATGAGAGGGAAGGCCCACTATGTTTCCTTGAGAGGACTGTTTATAAAATGTCACTAAGATGTGGACAGTGACCACAGCCACCGCTTGTTCTTCTCCCAGGCACGCTGCTCAACCCTGGCTTGGAGGCTACAGCATTCACGGGGGGGAGGTTTGCATCACTATCTTCCTAGGGGCTGCAGTGTCACTTCATCCAAAGCCTTACCAGCAAGAGAAAAAAGTGAAGCCACACGACACCTTAATGCTGTCCTCATCCAACCTACCGTGTCCTGTGGGCCTCAATTCTGGAGCTACTTGGCAGACTTACTTGTCCCAAGAACCTGACTGAGCATCTAGTAAAGACCTCTGTGCCCAAGTACACAGGTTTGAAGGGTCTGCACAGAGAATACCAAAGGAGGGACGTAATAGCAGGGTGGCAACTGTGCGTGGCTAAATCTGGCCTGTCTGTGCCTGCCTAGCATGGTCAGACTGCCCTAACATCATGCACTCAGTTAACTGAGTAACCTGGGACTTCACGGTGGCTGGACGTGTGATCTATGCCCTCCCAGCAGGTGCAGAGAAGGGGAGGGTTGTATAAGTTGGCTCAGTTTAACTCAATCTGCTTGAGGAAGACATGGCAAAACATGCAACAAGAGATAAGGAAGCTTCTGGAAAAGTGTCTAAAAAGCTTTCCATCAACTTAATCTGATCTGCAGGGAACTAGAGGGAGGGGACAGAGCACAGTGGTTTCAGGGCACAGGACTGGGGCCTGGCTGCCTGACTTGGAGCCCTTACGGTATCCTCTCAGAACACCTGCCTGTGGCTCAGCCTCAGCTTCCTCAAATAAAAACCCTACTTCACAGAGCGCTGTAAGCATTAAATGAGATAACACCAGTTATCTCAACCATTCCGAGTTAATCATTCAGTGCTTCTGATAGCTAGTGATGGCAGCCTGGAAGCATTTCTACAGAGAGAGGAGGAGAAAGGAAATGCTGTGCCCTCTGCTCAAAAAACATTTTCAAGAATGGAAACTATGTTGGTAGCCACATTGGCCCATGAGAGGGAAATATAAATCCTTGCAAAGAAAAAAAATCAAAAGAGAACGTTAACAGGCCAAGAATTATTAACCAGTTCTCATGGGACTTTGGGTCCATGGAGCTGTGATAAAGAAAACCTTTCTATGCAGCTCTACTATGAGCCTCCTGTCTGCGAAAAAAAAGACACTGATGAAGCCATTTCCCCTTCTGCACAAGAAGGTGACCCTCAGATAACTGGCTCTCATTTCCTGTTCTCCGGAAATAAAGACGACACGTGTCAACTGTCTTTTTAGGTAAAACACTACTTGTGATTTGTTTATTTTAATATTTTATATATTTATCTGACACAGAGAGAGCACACATGGCAGGCAGAAGGAGAAGCAGGCTCCCAGCTGAGCAAGGAGCCCGATGTGGGACTCGATCCCAAGACCCGGGAATCATAACCTGAGCCAAAAGCAGATGCTTAACCAGCTGAACCACTGAGGTGCCCCACTACTTGTGATTTAAAAAGAGGCTTGATGGGTACGTTGCATCTGGACTGGGGAAAGGTACAATGACTTTTGGAACTTGCAATATGGTATGGGGATCCTGGGGCCTCGGCCAGTTTGGCTGGTGTGCAGGAGATATTGGTCCCTGTGGGGCATGAGATGCCGGTACCTGCCCCAGGTGGTTCCCAGCCCCTCACATCTGAGCTGTGCTCTTCAGAGGAAATGCCTGAAGCTGCCCTGCCAGCAAGCTGTGGTCCCCCTGCAAGAACGATAGGCCAAGCAACTTGTGAGTTGGTATGTCTAGCTGAACTTTAGATGATCTCTAGTGGCTGTTCCAACTTTACAGTTGAGGCAGCCTGCCACGTACATCATAAACCACTTGTTCTCCCTATCATTGTCATTGTCACAGTCAACATACAAAGTACATGTGCGGGATCCCTGGGTGGCGCAGCGGTTTGGCGCCTGCCTTTGGCCTGGGGCACGATCCTGGAGACCCAGGATCGAATCCCACGTCGGGCTCCCTGCATGGAGCCTGCTTCTCCCTCTACCTGTGTCTCTGCCTCTCTGTCTCTCTCTGTGTAACTATCATGAATAAATAAATAAAATCTTTAAAAAAAAAAAAAAAACAAAGTACATGTGCTATGTGCCAGCACTATGACTGGTTATAAACTCTACGGTTTGTCCTCAAGAAGACACTGATCTAGATACCAGAATTGTCCCATTTCACAATTGAGGAAATTGGGGCAACTTTAGGAGTTACCTTGGCAGGTGGAGCAGGATATGGGAAGAAGCAGGGAAAAGGGCAGCAAAGAAAAAAAAAAAGAGAACAGTCTGTGCTAAAAACAACTAAGCAAACAGCAGGTATAATTCAGGACATACATGTCTTTATGCTTATGCCTAAGACTCACCCTTGTTAGTGAGCTGATACACACAGCATTGTCACCGAGCAAGTAGCAAAGGGGAGCTCTACAATCAAGCAAAGGTGAATGGCAATTACAGGAAGCCACACTGTAAAACAGAGGCAAGCTCTCCCCATGGGGGTCAGGTGGGTGGTCAGAGAGGGTAAGCAAATGAAGCCTTCACACGTGTGTCTCAGAAGAACACTGAGCATAGGTCTCTGGACCTCTGCCTTCCCAAAGGGGAAAAGTAATCTTCCACTGTTTCATTCTAAAATTCAAAAAACAGGGGTGCCTCGGTGGTTCAGTTAAACATCTGCTTTTGGCTCAGGTCACCATCCCTGGTCCTGGGATCAAGCTCCGCATAACATGGGGCTCCCCGCTCAGCAGGGAGCTTGCTTCTCCTTCCCCTTCTGCCGCTCCCCCCACTTGTGCTCTCTCGCTCTCTCTCAAATAAATAAATACAAATCTTCTTAAAAATTCAAAGAACAAAGTTATATACAGGCAAAGGTACCTGCCTATAAGTATGCGGACATGTACATGCAGATATATGTTCACACCCATCTGCACATTTATGTAGATGTGTATATATTCCAATGCGGGTGTCATAGAAAATTCCATTTCACCACATCAGAGCTACACAGTTACTGAGCCAGGCAAAGAAAAAGCTGAAGCAGAGAGCGCATTCTTACTTACGGTGTCCCACATCACGATGTATACATCTGTGCTGAATGAATTATTAACGTGTTGCGTAATATAAAGATTGACAAAATCACAGAAGTGGTGATACATGTTAACGCCTAGTATTGGAAAAAAAAACTATATTAATTAACCCCAAAGAGCAAAGGATTCAACAATTTTTATTCTACCCCAGCTATTTACAGGGTGATAGACTTTAAGCTGAAAATAATTGGGAGAAAAAAATAAGAGTTTTTCCATACACAAAAGGATCTGTATTCAGGTAGTCCTCAATTAAGAGTATGTTCAAAAATTCACTGTAAAATTGGCTATTTAGAAATCAGGAATGCAGGGGGGCCTGGGTGGCTCAGTCACTTAAGCATCTGTCTTTGGCTTAAGAAATGATCCCAGGGTCCTGGCATGGAGTCCCTCATCGGGCTCTCTGCTCAGTGGGGAGTCTGCTTCTCTCTCCTTCTGCCCCCCCTTGCTTGTGGCTCTCCCTCTCTCTCTAATAAATAAAATCTTTAAAAAAATAAAAAGACCCGCAGCCCTGTATAACTTGAAGGTGTATACAGCATAATGACCTGACTTACAGACCTGCTTTTTCGCATATACACTAAGCAACAAGTGATCAGTAAATTACAACAACAACTAAAATAACAGAAGTTTATTTAGCTCAAAATGGAGAACTATAAGACCATGAATGCTGATTTTATTTTTTATGATCACTTATTTTTAAAAATCAATTAAGCAATATCTATTTATCATAGAAGTATTGACACTGATGGCCCTATTAACATTTTGGTATTTTTCATTCCTGTCTCTTGTTTTCCGTTTTTTCACCACTGTTTACAGCATTGCTTCTAAGGAAAATATTAGCCAAGTATCATTTAAAAGGGCTCAGTGTCTCATGTTCTAATTGAAAGAGCATGAACCTTGGAATCAGAAGCACCGGGCTGAATCCAGCTCAGCCATTCATGAGCAACATTCTCAGATGAGTTGGTAAAGTGCTTAAGCTTTAGCTTCTCTACCGGAAAGAGGCAATCCTTAACTTAGGTGCCAGCTTTGTTAGGAGACATCCAAAGATCATGTACTGCACCTAAAAGCACCCGGCCCCGTGCATGGCACACAGTGAAACCGTAATGAAGACGACCTGGATCCTGCTGGCTCAAACAGGGGCAAGGGGAGTGTGGGTGCAACTATTTCTAAGTTGGTAAGTCCGTCAGTCTAAAGAAACCAAACATGCACTCTTTCGACTTAAGTATGCAGGACCCAGCGTCCAACCTGGCAATATGTATATCTAAGTGGCATGAAATTTCAAGAACTGACAATGTGAAACATGTATTTGAAAGACAGAAAATAAATAAATAAATAAATAAATAAATAAATAAATAAATAAATAAGAAAGACAGAAAATGTTGACTGAATGAAAAACAGTGACTCTCAAAAGCAGAAATCACAACATATTCTGACTTCACTCCCACAGTGAGTAAGAATGTTCTACGCCTGAAAATAAGAGTAAAACATTCTCAGTTTCTGTAAGTCAGGTCATTATGCTGTATACACCTTCAAGTTATACAGGGCTGCAGGTCAATTACACCTCAGTGGAACAGAAAGAAAAAAGGGAAGAAAATTCTTTTAAACTGGTATCTCAGATGAATATTTGGAGACACTCCTTTAATCATTCAGAACCATTTGGCAAAGAGCATATTTTCAAATTCATGAGAAAAAGAAAGTTCTGTGACAACACATCCTTATTTCAGGGTGAGCACACTCTCTCATGTGTCATCCAGCAAGTTCGTAACGTGGACTGAGGAACGGAGCCCAGACTGGTGCTCAGTGGTACAAGGATTTTTCAAGGAGGGAGAAAATGCAGGTTCCGTGCTCAAGAAATGTGCCCCTAAATAAGTCTGTGTTCTGTTAAACCTCATTCTCTCATGGTTAAGAGTCAATGTGGAAAGGGAAACGGGATGAGGGTGTAAGTCAGAAGAAAAAAGCAGAATTTCGAATAAAGGAAAGAAACAGCCCAGGTCTACACTCACCTATTATTCCCATTTTACATACTTAGCTGCTTGAGTACCACAACCCATTTAACAACTCCCACGCATCTACCTCTTTTGCAGGCAGATCACAGCATTTGCTTGGCTCCTTTTTAATTTGCATATTTAAAAAATGAGTCAGGACCTTGAACACAGCATTCTTGCTCACTCTTAGTTCAAAAACCTCAACTTGTCTGATTTCTGAACCTAATACTTTGTTATATAAGAATTACAGTTTCAGGAGGCAGAGCACACTAAAGATATAATCAATAAATTATAGTAATTCTGAAACATTCGTGACAGAGAGCTCTCTGTATTTCACTGGAAGCCCAGCCTCTCGTGCATTTTGATGTAGTGTGGCAGTTATCTTCACCTCTCATAATGAGACACAGAATGTGGCCTGGCCCACATTTCCCCTCTCCAGGGCAACTGGTTCATAGAGTTAAAGCTGCACTTGCAAGCTGACAGTCAGAAGCTCTAAGTAGAAATGGGAAAATAATTCTAAATTTAACTTCTTTTTTATCCCCCCAAGTATATACTGCAGTACTGACTTCCAGAGGAATTTTAAGTTCACTTCAGTCAGGGAAACGGTTTTAGAAAGTTTGCCAGAAGAGCTCAGTGGGCATTCCTTTTCTACCCACAAGTATACACATAGTTTTTACTTTTAAATTTTTTCTAATGAAGCACAACACAAATCAAGTGATTAGAGAAATCAGATGGGGCAAATTTAGTTCCAGAAGGTGTCCATGTATCTTTTTCGTTCATCTTTTGATTCTGAGTGAGTCATGTGATACAAACGTGCAGGTTTCCTCTAAAATACCAAACGTATTATATAATGGGAAGTTCAAACCAGCTCACTTCTTCAGAGAAGAAAGCAAAACCCAAACCCGCTACTTATGTCCCACAGACTCCCAGAAAGTCACAGGAAATTACTACATACACATGTCAAAAAAGGAACAAAGCCTCATTCACCAATAAATAAGTAACAGACACATTTAACTTCTCACCTGCATCCAGTTTCATGAAGTAGGTTGGTTTTTCAATAACAACGTCACATTTAGCATCTTCTATAGGCCTGAAGTTGAGCTCAGTATAGCTCTGCAGCTCAGCAAACCTGGAATAATGAATTGGGAAATGGTTTCAAAGGGGTCCTCTTGAACATCAGACTGCAACACTGTAACTTAGGATCTGCTCATTATGGGGGTTTTCTTTCTAGTATATACTCTTATGAAGATGTGGAACTTCTCCAACATACTAATACTTATATAACTTGATACAAATTTTAATGCTGATATAAAGAACAAAAATAACTTCAAATTTCAGCCTCAGGTGCAAGATAAACTGGGAATTTTCTAGACAAGAAGAAATTTACACATTGAATTGGCTAAATAATCTACCAGTAAAGTGGGAAGATTCAAAAAGGCGTCCTGTGATCTTGTGATAGCCTTCTTGGATGCTGAGACAGATGGCATTCCAAAAATTATTGAGTGCCTCAGAAAGACAGCACACAGCTAAGCTTCCCAGAAGAAAGTAAAGTCTTTTTTCTCAGAAAATATCTTTGGATACCACATGGCACAGTTTTCTTCCTTATAAAAGAAGACAATCGCAAGCATGTGCCAAGAGATATTTAGAGTTAACCCAAAGATTGTTTGTAACCCTTCACCTTTGAGACCACAACTGATGTAAACTAATATCAAATAAATCCTTTTAAATATGAACCATGCTGAAATATTGTAGTGGCTTCAAAATATGTCCACAAATCCTTTGATACTTCTCCCTTTAAGAGGTAGAGATTAATGCCCTCCCCTTAAGTTCGGGCTGGACTTAGTGATTCACTTTTAAGGAAGAGAATATAGCAGAAATGATGGTATGTGATTTTTGAGATTTGGGTATACAAAGACCAAAGCCTCCATCCTAGGGCATGTGTTTGGTCTCTTGTAGGCACACTTGGGTCCTCTCTTTCAGGGAACTCAGCTGCCATGCTATGGGTAGCACTAAAAGAGAGGCCCACATGGCAAAAAGATGACACCTCTAGCCAACAGACAGAGACAAACTGAAACTTAGACCATGAGTGAGCCTAGAAGCAGAACCTCTAGGCCGAGTTGAGCCTAGAGATAGCTACAGCCCTTGTCAATAGCTGAACGTCAACCTCATGAGACATCATAGGCCAGAACCAGGCAGCTAAGCTGCCTTCAAATCCTGACCATCAGAAACTTCATGAACTCATAAAATGTGTTGTCTTAAGCTGTTAAATTTTGTAGTAATTTGTTATCAAACAGATAATAAATAAAAATATACCCTAGCTTATATTTTGGAGTAATTTGTTACATGGCAATAAATAACTAATATAAATACACCTTAGGGAACTTCTAACCTTTTGGAATCAGATACCGAAATGTACTAAGAATCAAAAGGCCCACTAGAATGGAGGACTTCTACTTCAAAACTCTATTAAGTGTTAAAAAGAAACAAAAGGCTCAAGATGGAGTCACTTGTGTTAAGTCCATGTCACCAAACCAAGGCTTAATGCCTACCCTAATTACAGTTTCAACCTTCTCTTCGAATGTATTCTTAATCAGTCTATAATTTTCAGCACTAATGAGGTCATCTGCCACACAGACCCTGTCTATCCCCCTATAGAAATGAGGTGATCTACCCCCTTCTGCCTAGAAAAACCTTCCATTTTATACAGCTCCTTGGAACTCCTCTCTTTTTGCTAGATGGGATGCTGCCCAATTCATGAATCGTTAAATAGAGCCAACTATATTTCAAAGTTACTCAGCTGAATTTTGATTTTTTTAAAGATTTTATTTATTCATGAAAGTCAGACAGAGAGAGAGAGAGAGAGAGAAGCAGAGACACAGGCAGAGGGTGAAGCAGGCTCCATGCAGGGAGCCCGATGTGGGACTCAATCCCAGGACTCCAGGGTCACACCCTGGACCAAAGGCAGGCGCTAAACCACTGAGCCACCCAGAGCTCCCCTGAATTTTGATTTTTAACATGAGTTAGGGAAGATACTGCATAGTGGAATACAAATGCCATAGAAACGTATAGTAGATTATTATCCTGAAGAATTTACTTATTAGCATGAATATTTGACCTCAAAAAATGAACATTACATAAGAGTATCCTATGTGACCTGTGATATTGTCATTTATAATATGGTATATACATATTTGGTATTCATTCCCATTCCCTCTACACAGAGTTCCAAAATCCTTGGAATTTCCAAGTGACAAAAGCCAGAACGGTGCTACCGAGGTACTTTCAGACCTCCCTAAGATTGGGTGCTGGCTTCTAGGAGAACAAAACATGGGATACAATAGGGTTGGAGCGTTCATTCATTCTTCCCCCACACCATAGGGGAATAAAGATGGGCTGGAATCAATTGCCAATATCCAACGACTTAATCAATCACTGGCCTATGTAATGAAGCCTCCATAAAAACTAGAAAGGATGGCACTTGGGTGGCTTAGTGGTTGAGTGGCTTCCTTTGGTTCAGGTCATGGTCCTGGGGTCCTGGGATCAAGTGCTGCATCAGGCTCACCCCGGGGAGACTGCTTCTCCCTCCACCTATGTCTCTGCTTCTCTCTGTCTCTTATGAATAAATAAGTAAAATCCTAAAAAAAAAAACCCAAAAGATAAAACAAAACAAGAAAAAGAAAAGGAGAAGGCTCAGAGGGCTTCTGGGTTGGGGAAGACATGGAGATACGGGGGAAATGGGGTGCCTGAAGAGGGCACGGAAGCTCTGCATCCCTTCCCCATACTTTGTTCTATGTATCTCTTCCATCTGGTTGGCTCTGAGCTGTATCCTTCTATATTAAACCAGTAGGCTAGTAAGTAAAATGTGTCTCAAAGTTATTTGAGCCATGCTTGCAAATTAATCTAACTCAATCTACATCCAATTGGTTGGAAGCACAGGTGACCACCTCGGCTTACAACTGGGGTCCAAATTCTGGGACTGAGCCCTTAACCTGTGGGATCTGATGCTGTCTCTGGGTAGATGGTGGCAAAACTGAGTTGAATTGTAGGACACTCAGCTGTTGGAGAATTGCTTGGTGGTATGTGGAAAACCTGACACACAGGTTGGAACTGAGTGCTCAGCTTCAAATAAAGGGGTAGCATGTTCTTTCTGATGACACAACAGTTCTGTATCCTAATTGTGGCAGGAGTTGCATGCACTTGGACATGTGATATAAATTTCACAGAATTATGTATCAAAAATAAAAAAATTTTAAAAGTGCATATAAACACTGGTCAAATTCCAATGTGTTTAGTTAATAATGCCGTACCAATGTCAGTTTCCTGGTTTTGATCATTGTGCTATGGTTACGTAAGATGTCATCATTAGAGGAAGCTGGGGGAAGGGTTACAACAGCAACTCCTTGTATTATTTTTAAACTTCTGTAAGTCTAAAATTATTTTAAAATAAAAAAGTTTTTTTTAAATATCCTAATTTCTTAATTTCTAGAGATAACAAGTCAGACCACAGAACTAGTTTACTATTAAAAATGTCGAAAAAAGAAAAGGAAAAAAAATGTTGAAAATCAAAATACGTCCCCCAATTTATATAAAGTTCAAAAAGCTGATCAGAGGTGTTGAAAGTCAAAGTAGGGTTTACAACTTTGAAGAGGAGCCTGGGGTTCCAGTGGAGCTAACGGGGGGCTTGATCTCAAGACCCTAAGATCATGACCCAAGCCAAAGGCAGATATTTAACCGAGTAACCAGGCACCCCTAAATGTGTATTTCTTTAAAAAATGTGTTCCTCAAACACATGTAAAATTATGAGGACTTAAGAAAAATTCATTTTTGATTTTTTTCTTTCATTAGTAATCAGTAAATCCTAGATCATACTTCCTAATATTTTATAAACATATATTTAATTCATATACAGCTGATAGATTCATTCTGTAGCCAAATTCTCCACAAAAGAAGTAACATTTTCCATTCAAAAATCCCTTTCAGGGGATCCCTGGGTGGCTCAGCAGTTTAGCGCCTGCCTTTGGCCCAGGGCACAATCCTGGAGTCCCGGGATTGAGTCCCGCGTCGGGCTCCCGGCATGGAGCCTGCTTCTCCCTCTGCCTGTGTCTCTGCCTCTCTCTTTCTCTCTACGTCTATCATGAATAAATCAATATAATCTTAAAAAAAAAAAAATCCCTTTCAAAGTCTGTAAGTGTCAGAAACAAAAGCAAATATTTTAGAAACATATTTATAAAAAAAAATAATCTTACCAAGACTGCAGAGGGCTTTTGCGCTGACCTTCAGACAGCAACGTCTGAGTGTCAAGTGTGCAGTGTCCTCCAATTTCGCCACTCTGGAAAAAATCTTCCTTAAATCTGGTGGATGACCAAAAATTAAGCTGAGTTTGAAAAATGTCATCACTACTTAAGCACATGGGATGGAACTAAGGTGGTTTACCAATTTCCAAAATCAGTGTGTCATTATAATTTTAACTCTATTATAATAGAACGTTTCAAGCATACATGAAAGTAGTAGAATGGTACAGAAACCCAATGGACCCAAACCCAAATTTGCAATGATCACCCTGTGGCCTGACTAGGTCTTCCATCCTCCACCCGTTCCCCAACCTCATTGCTATATTATCATGAAGCAAATCCAAGGCAATAACCCCGGACCTGGAAATATTTCAGAATTTCCATTAGGTTTAAACATCAACCACTTATGTACCTGTCATGGTTTCTCTTGATGTTTCTTAAATCAAGATAGAGATTGGCTGCTCTGCAGTACTGGAGATAACGGGAACACAGAAGGCTTGAGTCATGCTGAATTGAAGTAGAGAAAAAAGAGAAAAATAATGTCAGGTACCAATATTTTGAGGACACTCTCAGACTCACCAGACAAAGTAACAGCATGTACACTGTCAGGCTGAAACCACACAACGTGATGAGAATAGCATCTCTTTTTTTTAAATTTAATTTTATTTAAATTCAATTAGTTAACATATAATGTGTTATTACTTTCAGAGGTAGAGTTCAGTGATTCATAAGGAAGAATCACTTCTGAAAGGCAGCATCTGTGGATGGATTTTTTTTCCCCTCCCAGCAGACTCTGGTCAAGCCTAGTTTTGCCAGTGTGCATGCTCACTTTTAGATTACTACAAAGAATGCCCAAATGTTCTATTTATATCATCTCAAACTTTAAGGCTTTATGCGTGTTTTCAGTTTAGTCCTCTTTATAAAAAAAAAAAAAAAAAAAAAAAAAAAAAACTCTCAAAGCCATACTACCCTTGTAGCTATGCGAAAAAAGCCTTTTTCAAAGTCAAGCCAAATGAAACAGAGAATAATGCACACATAACAGACGCTAAAATGAAGGCTGGAAGGGCAGTCTGCCAATTTTAATATGAGGTGCTTTCTACAGACCATAAAACTTCTGGGAGTCCCTGTCTCAGCAGCAATAAGAGGGCGATGTTTTTTAAATCACTGATATAAAAGAGCTTAAGAGTCAACTACCAGAGCCTGTTTCTCTTTTTACCAGTCTGGCTTGTGCCAAAATAGGGACAGTTTCAAAAACTTTTATCTGCTCTGGATTTTATTTATAGATTTAAATGCCATTTTTTTTTTTTGTTTTGCCATAATTCCCAATGAATGCGAAGCCTTAACCTTAACCCACATGGGGTTCTGGAATCAGTAGTTGGTAAGGGATCATGCTGATTGCACAAAATATATCACAGTAGATCTTGGCCAGGAAAGATCCTACATATTGTCAGGGATGAGGTGTGTGAGGTGGGGTTGTGGCTTTCCCCTTGCCCCTTCCACAGGAACAGGTGGACTCTGGCCAGAGTACGCGACACACAAAAACCAATGTATGTTAAGGGCATCCTGCAGCAGTGCAGGTTAAAACCACCCCTCCCTCCTATGGGATTCATCCACTTGCCTACAACTGCTTCAGGTTTATTATATGATACCCCTAAAAGCTCTACAGAGGGATCCCCAAGGGGCTCAGTGGTTGAGCATCTATCTGCCTTTGGCTTAGGTCATGATCCCGGGGTCATGACTTCAGGCTCCCCGCAGGGAGCCTGCTTCTCCCTGTCTGTGTCTCTGCCTCTCTCTGTGTCTCTCATGAATAAATAAATAAAATTTTTAAAAAATTTTAAAGCACTACAGAGCATATATTTAGTTTCTTAATGAAAGTAGATTAAGAAACTTTTTTTTTAAATTTTCTAGACTGCCTCCAAGAGGCCAGAGCTCAAGAACCTTGACAGATAAGACACCTTTAATAGTAAGTGCTCACAACCCCACAGACCTTTGAAAACTAACTGAGCCCTTTGCTGGGAGCCGGGTCTCGCACTGAGCATTTTTATAAGCAGAATCTCATTTCCTCTCTAGCACAAGCTATGATATAGGCATAGCCTGAAAGAAAAGGAAATTGAAACATAGAAGGGTTGGGTACTCTAAGAATCAGGTTTTGAACCCTACAGCGCGGAGCCTGCTCTTGTCTCGACTACACAAAACTGACTCATGGAGCATGTTTGGCTTACCCACTGAGCGCAAGGTACTGCGGTTGGAAGCCTCACAGAAAAAGAACTGTATCTGATTTCGAGATGACAAGTCTACCTGTTTATTAGCTCTGTGGTTCTGGAGAAGTCGCTTGACCTCTCTGAGGACCTTGTTGTCCTCTGTGGCCAAGTGGCATCAGTAATACCTACCCTGTCTCTCTGCTATAAGGCCTGTGAAAATCAAGCTAGCTTACATACAGATAGACTTTTTGCAAACTGTAAAGTCCTAAACAAACAGAGCAGTATAGAGGGAGGGGGCGTATCATCTGTCCCGAACTACTTGTGAGGGAATTTGGAAAGATGCAATTTATCAGTTTACCTTCTTTAGCGTAATGTTGGGGGGTGGAATTCTAAACCTGGTAATATTTTAACTGCTTCAAAATATGACCATCCTATATGTGTGAAAGTGAGGACAAGGCTTCCAAATGAAATAGAACAACTTCTTTTAGAATGTTAAATAAAAGTCTAAGCCAATATATACAGGAATAAGGATCCCTCTCATGGAACCATTTATTTTGTTTTTACACAACAATCTAAACACTAGGAGCATTTGAAGATAAATACCCACCGGTTCCTCAGGCTGGCAGAGAACATGCAGCTCCTCCAGGCGCTCTCCTGCATATCCAAAGTCAGCTTGTTTCCAGAATATGTCCTGGGCTGATTCAAGGGTATCTGTCCTATTCACAGTCAAAAAGATTCCTTGATTTTTCTTTCTCTCTCCCTCTCTCTTTTTTTAACCTTTTCTGAGCCTTGAATTTCTTCCTAAAGGTTAAACTGCCAGAAGTCTGACATTAATTTTTTTTAACAGTCATAATCTCCCTATAACTCCCTTGCTACGTGAAGTTACCAAAATAAGTTATTCACAGACTTACTTCCTTACACTAAAAATACACAACAGAAATGTATGACATTAGGGTTATCTGGAACTGAAGAAAATGAGAGAAAATGAGCTACTAATTACTGTATTTTCTTTACTCCACTAATCTCACATGTATTGGAAATACTAATTACATTTCACACTCCCCTCCACAATCAAGAAGAAAGCATCAAGTTCTCTTTTTAGTGGTTGTTGAGGGGAAATACTTTCTGGTGATCCATATTGTTTTCTCTCTCTGGCAGAGGAAATAAGAGATATTCCTGTACAGGGTGGGAGAAGGGTGGGGAGGTAGGTCAACTTGAATTCATGACTGTGTAAGCAAATTAATATCTAAAGGAAATATTATCTAAAGCCAAAAGAGTCTAGCTACGAGGTGGGGCATCATCATATACTGCAAAGAAAGATGATGTAAAGGGGAGGATTCCGCCTAGAAGCTTACCATCCCATGTCGATGTAGGTGCAAACAGGGTAACCAAACCTGAATTCTGGTTTGCAGGATTTCTCATAACCCCAGCAGTATTTCAGATTCTCTAAGTGTTTCTAGAACATAAAACATGTACATTTAGACAGAAGGTCTCCCTTCTTCTGACCGTTAGAGATGATTCTTCAGATTTTTCCATGCAAAAAAACAAATCTTCATAGAACTTTCGCTCTTACATCTTCTAATACACATTCATGTAATTAAAAGGATTAGAATAAACCTTAAGAATAATAGTCTCAAAGATCTAACAACAATGATCCTTAATCATCACGCCTCTGCCACCAAGTCAGTGCCCCAACGAAAAGCACAGGCTTTCCCTACACTACCAAAGACCACTTGAATTGGAATTTCCCAAAGGAGCATAATGAAACTGCCTTTCTCAGTGAGCAAAGTGATTCTTAAATCAGTTCCTAAAAAAGTCACATAAAATGGAATTTCTATAATCAAAAGAATCACAGATAAATTAAATGGATCAGCTTGACTCATCAATAAAGATCAACAGAAAGGCCACAAGATGGGCTAGCTCTGCAGCCCTGAGGGGACACAACAGAGGCTGCTGGCCAGGGAACCTAAGCTGCTCTTCTGTAAGGCTCAGAAGCAACATTGGTCTGGTTCCCAGGTTTGCTTCTCCATATGCTTCCTGAGCCAGCACCATGGGAAAGGAAGTGTCTCACAAGGCCCAGCTTTGATCTCTGAGACCTCGTGAGACATCTTAATGGGCTCCAATTTGAGGCGTTTCCAACAACTCTAAAACAGAAGGAAGGCCATAGTAACAGTCATAATTATGTGGAGACAGAGGCGGAGGTGTTATTACCGAAATTAAATGCTAAGAGACCCTCTCAAGGCCAGTTGAGAGGAGAAAAAAAAAGAGGTGGGAAATTCTCTAGTTACTTTTAATTAGACATTCTTGTCTGGATAAAGTCTAATTCGCTTTGTTTACAGTGTATACAAATAGTATTGGGTGACTATTTCATTAGTGATTTAGATTTTAAATTTTATTCACGATTCAGATTTTAAATCTCATTCTTGTGAAGGGGTTGGAATATAATTTTAAGCAAAGTTTCGGCACTTACAAGCACTAGACGAAATGCAAACACGCAAACAAGGTCTTATAGCTACCTTACAGAATGATACCTTCAAGTTCAGGTGGTAAAGCAGAACCAACATCCTTTTAAAAATAAATAAGAGGAGAAAAACTAACACCTACCTTATAAGGACAATGTGAGTCTTTCTTACAGACCGTGGCAATATGCCTATTATTGTGCAAAAAGAAGGGAATGTGCTCCTCGGGCAAGCGGATACTGGCATAGTTAAACAGAGGTTCGCCTGGAATGCCATCGGCCTTGGGAGGAGCCTCATCTTGGCCACTCAGTGAAACATCGTGAAGCAATACTCCAAGGACAAGCAACTTTAACATAGCAACCTCCAAACCTAGAGATCAAACTAGAAAGGTTATTGTTAAGACTATCTTTTAAAAGTCAAAGGGGTCAAGGGGTCAGTATGAAGGCACAGAACCTTGCTACACCACGGAGTAAAGCTCCTTGGTTCAACACGTATTTATTGCGCACTGCTCTGCCCCAGGCACTGTTAGAAGCTATGTACACAGGAGGTGAACAAAACCAGGCCCCTGCTCTGATGGAACTTAAACCTTTTTCAAACTTTTTCAGTCAAGAGCCAGAGAGTGAATATTTTTGGTTCTGGAGGCCATACAATCTCAGTGGCAACTACTCAGTAGTACCTTTGCCATGAAAACAGCCACAGCCTATCCTAAAGAATGGAGGTGATTGTGTTCTAATAAGACTTTATTTATAAAAATGTGACGAAGGCCTGAATGTAACCCTACTTATTACTGATGCCAGAAATAAAGTAGGTAATATGATAGGCAATAAAACATGGTGGTTCAGTACATGAACTCTGAAGCTAGACCACCTGGGTTTGAATCTAGCTACAGTTTCCCAACTATATGATTTTGAGCTAGTTAACCTCTCTGTGCTTTAGCTTTTCTCTGTAAAATCGAAATAATAATAAACCTTTCTCATAGGGCTGTTGTGAAATAAATCTTGGTAAAACGCTTAGATGTACCTGGCACATTAAATGTTATATAAGTGTTTAGTGAGTAAATGTTTAAAACGACTTGGGATGATGGGGGAAAGAAGAAGTTGCTAAATACTATTTGAGCTGAGACCTGAGTGATGAGGAGCAGGGAAATCATGCCAGGGAGAAAGAAGAAAAGAAAGTACAATAGTTCTGAGCATATGTATATCTGCTGAATAAAAACTAATAATCATGGGGCACCTGGGTGGCTCAATTGGTTAAGCGTTTTACTCTTAAACTTAGCTTGGGTCTTGATCTCAGACTCATGAGTTCAAGCGCTGCACAGGCTCCACACTGGGCATGGAATCTACTTAAAAAAATAATAATAATCACAATCTTATACAGGTTCCTACTATGTGCCAGGTACTGTTCTAAGTACTGAGGATGCAGCAATGAATGTGCAGTCTAAAACTCCTTATCTTTGTGACGCTTACCTCCTAGGGGGTATAATAACGATCTATAATAACAGTAACTACAACTTAGAAAACTTAAGAGAGTGTGCCATTAACCTGTCCCCATCCTGCCTTAGCAATGTGAAAAGAGATAATAACCATTATGGACCTTATTGCACATCTAACTTACCTCATAAGGATTAAATCTCATGGACTAGAATTGTCCTATGTATCCTAGACAATAATTGTCCCATTCTTAGTTCATTTTAGTGGTATAATTTGCTCTATGACAAAAAAAAGAAAAAAAAAAGAAAAAAAAGGTGCCCTCCCCACTGAATGATAGGACCATATTACACATTAGCTAGTCCCCAGCAAGATCTGCAGTCACTGAGGCATGTTGGAAAAACCAGCTTTCAGAATCAGCCTTCAGTGACTATGGGTAATGAAGATGGGGCCTTTAGAAACAAACTGCTACTTTCAATCTAGCCTAAAGTCCCAAGGTCAAGGTTTCATAACAAAAGAGTGTGGATACTGAAAAGGAATCCTTTTCCCCTCTAGAGTGGTAAATATAGTTGTTTCTCTCATTCATGGCTCTAAAGAGTATATCGTTACCTGTTGTAAAGGTGACCTGAATTAAGACTTTTTAGTTAGGATTTTCACCCAACAGCGAGTTGACAGTAATTCTACAAAATGTTAAAATACGTATCAGGGCACCTGGGTGGCTCAGTGGTGAAGTGCTAAAGGTGTGATCCCGGGATGGAGTCCCACAGAGTGCTCCCCACAGGGAGCCTGCTTTTCAAGTCTCTGCCTCTCTGTGTCTCTCATGAATAAATAAATAAAATCTTTTAAAAAAATACATAGTAATAGTGCACTTATAATGGAAATAATTTGTCTTTAATTATCAGAAGCACACAGAAGCCGTTGTTATGCCTTAGGTATCTGAAATGTGTCAGATATGTAACATATTACCTTAAAAGGATGCTAAAGTAGACTTTATCATTCAGATGCTATTTTGGATTAAAGGAAATATTAAAGGAAGAAAAAAATCTAATGAGAAAACCTCTAAGCAGTAGGGCTAGCATTTAGTAAGACATTTTGTAAGCAAAAAGTCCTGGATCATCCTACCCTTTTTCCTTAATGAACATCATGCTGCTAAAAGCAAAGTGATAGGTACCACTCTCCACACTGTAACTTACACTAGATTCTGATGGTAAGCAGAAGGATATGGCCCACTTTATACAGGCATCAACTGGTACAGGCCAAAGGGACATTTTGCCGGTAAGACATTCCTGGAGACGGACAACTTTCCTGGTTCTCATCCTATGAATCCTACTCGCGGAATCCTACTGCTACTTGAGCCTTCCTATTTAACTACTCCAGCCTTACCATTCAACAGGCAGGCTGACCTATTTTTTTTTTTTTTTTGACTCATCCTTTCCAGTAATAAAGTCACTGCTGTGATGAAGTCCTGACCTTCAGTTCTGCAAGTCGGCTGTCCTTGACAGAGCTCCGGCTACAACTAAACCCACTGATCCATGTGGGAGGAGTAACAACATTTAAGTCACGCGAAAATCTCGGAAGTCTCAGATCAGAAGTCAGGCTTTTGCCAAGAGCACGTACCTACTTGCATGAGCTAGAAGGAGGTGGCTGCTGGAGCATGAACGCACAACCCCTGGGGGCCTGGCAGAAAGGCGGTCTCGGGAGCGGAGCGGTCCGTTTGCAAAGCCCCCCAGGGGTGGGTGAGCGAGTGCGCTCCTGCAGCAGACGGAGGCTTTCGGGATGCGCTACTTTCCTTCAGTAGAAAGCAACTGGCTCCTTCCTCTTCTGTATTCCTTGACCGGATTTCCTCAGGCCTTAAAAGGTGGAGGAGGGGGGGAAAAAAAAAAAAAGGAAGAATTAGAAGAGCCTGAAAGATGGTGAGAGATGAAAGCTCGAGGCTGACCGGGGCCGCGCGCTGTAACAGAGCTGGGGAGGTCTCAAGGAGGCGGCGGGGAGGTGAAAAGTTGAACCTACCCGGTGCCCCCCCTCCGCCCTCCCCCCTCCCGGGGGGGCCACGGGTCTCACGGTCGGTGGAGGCGGGGAGGGGGCGGGGAGAGCGGGCTGGGCCGCCCGGGACGCCGCGGGGAGGTCCGCAGCCACACGGCCGCGCTCGCGTCCTGCCCCCTCGCGGGCGCGGAGTCCCCGCTCGTCGCCCGCCGCCCGCCGCCCTGCACCGGCCCCCACCCTCACCCCCTGCACACACTCCCGGGCACCCGCCCCCCGGGGGGGTGGGGGTCCCGGGGAGCGGCTTCGCCAGGGCGGGCGCGCCGACCCCCGGAGCATCCTTCCCCGCGGCCGGAGGGCCCCCGGGAGCCCCGCGTGCGGCCGCCCCACCGCGCCCCGGGACGGGCGGCGGGGGAGGGGGTCCGCGGGCAGCCGAGCGCGTCCCACCTGCAGTCGGGGGCGCCGGGGCTGCGCAGGAGGAGGAGACGGCCGCCGCTCCAGAGCACCGAGTCGTCACAACCGGCGGCTGCGGCTCACCGGAAACCTCGGGCGCCCGAGCCGGGCCAGGGGGCGCCAGGGAGCCGCCGGCGCTCCGAGGCCGTCTGCGCGGGGAGGCGGGTCCGAACCCGCGGCAGCTGCGCTGGGCGCGCACGGCCCGGCGAGGAGGGCGCGGAGGGCGCGGAGGGCGCGGGTCCGCGCTGCACCGGGCCCTGGGGGCGGGCGGGGGCGCTCAGAGGGCCCGAGGACCCCTGACTCTGGCCCATCCTCATTCGGGCTGCGTGGCGCTGGCGCGGTGGTCACGGTTCGGCCCTCCCTGCCCTTCCAGGGTGGGGCGCGAACTCGGATGGCGGCGTCTTCGGGGGTGGCCCCTCGCTCGCCGTGCAGCGGTGCGCTCGGCCTCCCCGCGCTCCCCGGAAAACTCGCCAAGCGCGAATGCTGCTCTGCGGAGCTCTAGTTTTTGTTTTTGTTTTTTTTTAATTTTTATTTATTTATGATAGTCACACAGAGAGAGAGACAGAGAGAGGCAGAGACACGGGCAGAGGGAGAAGCAGGCTCCATGCACCGGGAGCCCGATGTGGGATTCGATCCCGGGTCTCCAGGATCACGCCCTGGGCCAAAGGCAGGCGCCAAACCGCTGCGCCACCCAGGGATCCCCTGTAGTTTTTATTGCTGTATTATTTTACGATTATTTAAATTCCCTTATAATGATATTATTTTATTTTTTTAAGATTTATTTATGATAATTTTATCATGACTGAACGCTGGCCTCCCACACGGTCCTTGGCTCTAGGATGCTCTCTACTCTGTGGAGCGTAGCAGCGTCGATCATTACGGGATTAACTTGAACTGGCTAAATTTAGGAAGGTTGATACCAGCAGAATAAACTTAAGCTCAGACACATAAAGTCACCTACTCTTAATATGATCATAAAGAAGCAACAGTTTGTTTCCAAGGGCTGAAGTGCTTTTTAAATATTTTTTGAGATGCTGTTGTAAGAAGTGTTACAAATGCCATTAGTAATCTGCTAAACAAGGAATGTTATCTGAATTTTTTCTTCAAATAACAACACCGCAAAAAACACATTTGACATGTGCCAGGCATAATTCTAAAGCACTTAAAGTATTAACTCATTTACTCTTTTTTTTTAAGATCTTATTTATTTATTCATGATAGAGAGAGAGAGAGGCAGAGGGAGAAGCAGGCTCCATGCAGGGAGCCCGACACGGGACTCGATCCTGGAACTCCAGGATCACACCCTGGGCCAAAGGCAGACGCTCAACCGCTGAGCCACCCAGGGAGCACCTCACTTACTCTTTAGGTAAAAGACTGTCTCTAAGGGAACTACTGCTCTATTATTTCATACTTTGTCCATCCCATACCAATAAGGGCAGTAATTTTAAAGTGCTTTCTCAGCTTATAGGTCACCATCCTCTTTTTTGTCATGTACAGGAAATATAGCTTTCCTGCTAGTTGGTTCAAGATGAATTGTAGTCATTTAAAATAAATTTTTGTCACTGACTGGTAATATATATTTGTACTCGTATGTATTTTGAATACATGAGAAAAGGTTCTAAAAAGAGGTTAGTCCATTAAATTGCAAGGACAAGCCAATTAAATTGTTGTGATATAAACGTGGTACTATTTTAAATGGCTACTTATTAAGTTGTGGTCATTCAGGCTCGGAGGACACATGATAGAGCTTTAAGAACATCAGCTCGAGTTCTAACATATTGCAGCAGCCATTTGCAACACAGGATTTCCACCCAAGATACCAATGTTAAAATTTAAAACTTTCTTCAAACTGACATTAAAATAAACTAAAATGTCCATTAATAGGAGGCTGATTGAGTAAACTTTGGTATATCCACACAACGAAGAACTATGCAGGTGTAAAAAAAGAACTGAGAAATCTTTATACACTTCAGGGTGTATTGTTGAGTGGGGAAAGGATGTGTAATATGCTATTACTTATGTAGGAAAGGGGATATATATATGTTATTTTACAAATAGATTAATATTTAAAATGATTACCTATGGGGGAAGAAGGGAATATGGATATCGGGGCAAAAAACTTCTCTGGATATACACTATATAGAAGTAGCTTTAGAAACATGTAAATACAGTATAAAACAAAATTTTTAAAAAGTAATCCTTAAAAATTGAAAGTAAAATGAAACAATTTACATGTTATCCAGCTGTGGCATATACTACAACAAAGGACCTATCCCAAGTGATTTTGAAACACAATTAGCACATCTGGTGGATGTACCCTCAGGACTAAAAGAATTTAAAAAATCACAAACTGTTCCCAGGAACCAAACTGTTAGTGGGAATACTGATTGGGATACACCAAATAGGAGTAATGAAGATGGTATCTTTGAAGCTGAATTTTTTGGCATGTGGTGTAGATATAAGCCTAACCTCATAAAAATACTACTTATGAATTTGGAGGTAATATAAATTAACATTTTATCATTAAGAACAGAGCTATCCTCCATCATCCATTGAAAAGACCTACAAAACAACCAACCCTGTAGCAAGAAGCACCTGTTGTACCCAGACTATGATCTGCAAACATTTCCCACTAAAAGGAACGTGAGTTCCATAGAAAAATGGATCATCTTAGATATGTACATCATCTTAGATGATGTACAAGAAGCAGCTAAAAAACCTTACATGAGGAGGCAGGGAGGCAATCAAAGATAATGAGGGCCTTATCAAAAGGACTCAGGAACCAGTCTGAAAAGCCACCTTCTGGCCAAAGATAGGATAATTTAAAGCATCAGTAAAGGGTAACTGTAATAGATTGAAGTACACATATAGTTAAATCTTATATTCAAAGAGGTCTGACCAATCAACCAAACACACAGACCAAAACCTCATTGTTCATGTCTGATGGCAAAAGGGAACCAACTCCTAATGTGAAAACTAGTAAAACAAAACCAAAAAACATGAAAACGGTAAATGCAAACAACTGAAGCATATTTTATCCCATTTTTCCTATATGAATCATGATGCAAGTAACTAAATAGTTGATGAGGTATTTTTTACAAAAATATTCCATACTTAAATTTGATAATGAAGTCTTATGTCTGAAATTTGCTTCAAAATAATGTGGATTGAGATGAAGCACAAGTGAACTATAAATGAAACAAAATGGGCCATGAACTGTTGAACACAGTTAAAGAGTATAGGTTAATGAGAGTATGGGGATTCATAATCTGTTCTCTTTGTACAAGTTTAAAATTTTATATAATCATAATTTTTGCAGTGCATTACAATCTTATTAAATGTGTTTTAAGCTTGCTGCACATATATTGACATTTGGATAGCTCACAGTGTCAGCAAAATGCTGAACAATCAGAATATAGCTTATTGGTTATCTGATATATCCAATTGCTTAAAATATAATTCAACAGTTCTGAAGTTTTAAGCAAATAGATTTTGACAAAAGTTGACCTTACGCTAGTTGATCTATACATTTATGGTTTCACAGGAAAGGAATAAGAGAAGCAGCACTGCAGTTAATGGTTCAGAGCATATTCTCTGGAGCCAAACTGCACAAATTAGAACCTCATCTTTGCCATTTACTTGCCATATGACCTTAAGCAACTAAACCTTCTTCATTTTAAAAATGGAGATGAGAATAGTATTGACTTTAAGAAGCTGATTTGAAGGTAAAGTGCAGGTACACAATCTCTTTTCCAAAATCCTTGGGGCCCTATGTGTTCCTGAATTTTTTTGTGTAGAAGAGAGTGTGCAGTTTACAACTTAACACACTCAGTGTGCCCTGGGTCAACACCCCATTATCCCATACAATATTTCTGCAGCAAAATGTATGCACTTCATTCCACTCACCGTGAGATAACCCTCTAAGTAACCCCACGTCAGGAAAGGTTAAGCTTTACCACCAAAGCAAGTTTGACAGCAAACTTACAAAAACACTTAACAGTTTTCAGAGCTTTTTTAGACTTCAGAACAGTGGATAAGGGATTATGATCCTGTTTAAGTGAATTATTTCCACAGTAACAAAGTACTGTGTTTCCTATAATCAGCATAACCACAGATTTTTTAACAATATGTATTTTTAAAAATTAAGATTTTAATTTCAAGAGACAAACGGGCGTGGCATTGTATAAAACTGAAAGGAACACCTCTATGTGTCCATCACTACCTCTAAAAGCAACAAGAGAGTTTGATGTTACACAAACAGCAAGAGCTCTTATTACCTCTTCCTTAGTATTATTTGAAGATTCTAAAATTGAATTTACCTTACTTAGTAGCAGGGCAAAATGGAGAATAAATTCTGGACAGCTCTAAAAGCAAATTCTCTGTACCCATCATTGTGGGTACCAAATTCTCTGTACCAAACCATTTTGTGGTTTTTGTTTTGAGAAGTATTTAGTATTAAGAAGAAAGAAACTATTTCCATTCTATCTTATTAAAGGATCTGGATTTGCTAAAGGTAAAATGGATATGTGTAAAGGCAAAGCTTACAAGTATTTTATTTATTTATTTATTTTTTTAAAATAAGGGTTAAGATTTTATTTATTTATTCATGAGAGACACACACGGCGGGGGAGGGGGGGGAGGCAGAGACACACAGGCAGAGGGAGAAGCAGGCCCCATGCAGGGAGCCTGATGTGGGGCTCCATCCTGGGTCTCCAGGATCACGGCTTCAGCGGCTGGGCTGAAGGTGGCGCTAAACCGCTGAGCCACCTGGGCTGCCCTTACAAGTACTTTTAAGGATCAAAGTTGTAAGAGTTCAATATTACAAGCAATATGAACTCAGAATAACTTATGAATAAAGGACAACTTATCTATTGTTATTATTTGAATACAGAACTGTTGTAAAACTTTTAGAAGAGTATCCTGAACACTGTTTAAGATTTTTAAAAAAGACACAAATCATCCTTACAATAATTTAATTGCGGTAAATTCTCAGGATTGTTTTCCAAAAACTTCATTAGAAAAACTATGCTTAATGCTGACAATATTCTTCATAATAACTCATAGAAAATTTGGACTTATCCTCATTTTAAAATATGAATTCTGAAGTTATACAAGTCCTATTACCTTCATAAAACAATATCACCTTCATTCATTGGTACTGGGCAGTCTAAATTATGGTAACAATGAAATACATTAATACTATTATAAAGATTTTAACCTTTATTCAAATCAGATCCATGCTTATTTACATTACCTTTCATTTAGAATTAAAATATTATATCAATCTGTAGTTGAAATCATACTTTTAGCCCTTTACAAAATATGAGGTTATACTGTAAAACTGAAAATAGGGAGATTAGAATTTTAAAGAAAAATTTTAAAATTATGATATACTAGAAGAAAAAAATATATATATACCAAATAGTAAAACAAGAAAAAATATCTAGACTTCTTCTCTTTTGTCATGTGGCTTTTTTCTAAATACTACAAATTGCATACTTTTAATAAGCATCTAAATAAAATGTTCAATTCAGAAATCAAATGCCAATTGAAGAATCACGAGAAAAAAATTTTCACTTAACTACAAAAACTCATGTTTCCCTAAGTCAGAAATTGTCCATATTTAGAATATCTTAAATCACGATATAGATACGTTCAATACATTCCCATATGCTAAACAGTATACAATTGAAACTTCTCAACAGAGTCAATGGAAAAAAAAAAAAGGAGTCGGTAGTCTCAATCAAGCTTCCCAAGAGCTGGAAAAACACCTGGTATGTGCTCAGTTGTCTCTATATTAACAATGCTCACACGTCTAACCTTATATTTTTGAAGTTCTGATTTTTAATATCTATTTTCAAGAGAAATATCTGATTGCAAACTATTCTCTTAACCATTAAATTTTAAACATTGTTTTACTAAAATATGGATAGAGAAGTTTTAATGACCAACAGCAAAATACAGCAACCAGTATGTCACTAGGTATTCCGCCTCTTAGTGGAGTTTTTCAAGATTCTCACTACACCTTCTCAACTTATAAATGTACCAAGAGATCTAAGTGTATAATAAAATCTGTGTGACTATTCATTATTAATTTTTGGATAATGAACATATGGTAATAATATATAGCCAGAGTCCTAAATAACTATTTACCATTTTTAAGTTCAATAAATTGAAAACACTTTTAAAATTTTAAGTTGAACTGATTTTATTAATGTTAATAAGAATTAAGAAAAGAAAATGTCTAACATTATGAAATTGAAAAGTATAGGAGTTTTATTTCCATCTTTTTTCCACAACTGAAGGTTTTATTTTCTAATATTTTAAAATAATAATTTCCTAATTCCTAAACTTCTAGTTTCAAACGCTTGACAATTTTGCAACTTCAGTTTCCTATATTTCCTAATTCTGTACATTTCTTATTGCTATCCGTCTCGTCATTCCTTGTCAGCCCAGTGAATATTTAAAAAAAAAAAATCCCCCCTCAAAAAAGTCCAAGCTGACAAAAAGTTATTACACTGCTTTTTACCACTAAAATATAGAAAATTAATTTTATGAATTTGGTTCACACTGAAAGAATATTTATTAGTGCTACAAATCAGAGATCCAATGACAGAAATACTGCCTGGAATACAAAAAGAACAAAAATGAGGTCACTTGAATTGCCCTGAAAAGCATTCCAAATTCTTCAACATGGCTTGCTTATAGCTATAACCCAAAGTTCTACTGTTTAAATTCAACTAAAAATTAAATGAGAGTTATTTGCAAGTAAAGGCAACTAAATGACTTTCAGTAATAAAATGTATCAAAATATTTCACAAATCTAAAACTGCGGCCTGGTTAACTTTTTTTAAACAAAATAACATTTGGAAGCACTTGGAAGAAAGCATAGCTATTTTTTAAAGCTATTCCACACTATTTTTGAGTGTAAAGTTTTGAGAAAAAATAAAATGATAAATTATACAGAATTGCAAAATGCCAAATTTAAATTAACTCCTATAGTTTCTGTATGTTGTTATGAATATTCTGTAATATCAAACATTGATTTTTTTAATGTGCCAAAAAATAAGGCTTTACAAAATGTGAACAATTAATTTTTAAGAGAAAATCATGTTATTACTTTATCACTTTTGATTCATCTTACAGGGTTAGTAAAACGATACCTCTTTAAAAGCACTTAAATGTCACTGATGTCATCACAAAATCATTTTAAGGAAAATTTTTCCACTATCTGATCGTGCCTATATAATTAACTAAATAGCTACAGCTTTCACCAGAGAGGTACCAAAATTTGTATACTTTATTGTAGAATGTGGGTGAAATAAATTCTCAGACCACAAAAATTTTAAAGTTTAAATCATTCACCCTTTAAGCTTCAGAGAGTGTCAGTGTGATTTCCACTTTAAAAGAAAAAATATTAGTTCAAAATTTAGTAACTGTGGGTTTAATAATTTTTTTACTAGAACATTTAATGTTCATTTTCATGAAGTAATAATTAGATATGTTGAAATGTGAAAGATTTCAAAGTTTCAATATGTTAATATCACTCTTTAAATGTCCTTAATATATACAAACACATATAAATTACAGATACAATTAATTATATATTTACAACGCAACATATGAACACCATCTCCTTCCCTACCATACTGATATGAGGAAAAGTAATCTCTGTGCTGTTCAAGACCAAAAAAAAAAGAAAAAAAAAAAAAAAGATGCTTTAAAAAATAAATCTTTAAAGAATAGTTTCAAAAATAAAGTTCAAATATTGCACAAAATAATTTAACTGCAAATATTACTATATACTATAAAACAATTTTTTTCAGTTTTTGAACTCTACAGTAAATTCCACTAATTCTATAAAAGAATTTATTGGGAGTCTACACTTAGATATTAAATGTTTACATTCAGTTTGATGGGAATGTAGTTTTCAGAAGTTAACTGAGTCTTTGTCTTAAAAGTTCATCTATTTGAGTCTTATACATATTTTTTACATCTTCAAGATCTAATCGAAGTTCTTCTGCCTCTTCTGCTTTCTCTCCATACATCTGCAGAATAGTGTTGTATCTTTGATCCAAATCCTACAAAAAAATATGTTCATAATTTTTAAAATAACTCTACAAAACACCTTTAATATATATTTATATTACAAATGAGTCACCAGTAAACATATTACAATCTAAAGAAAAGTACCTAGTCATCTCTTCTGAAAATTAAACTGCTATTCCGATCCGCTGGAATAAATAGCAAGTCGAGGAATTAAAAAAACAGAACAAAAACAAAAAACCCAAGCCAGATGGCTACCAATTTTATCATATCTCTCCACTACTCTACAATTCTCCCCATCTAAAGCTTAATCTGTCTTTTCTCCCATTAATTTAAACACATGTGATCAAATTTTACTCTCTTCGGTTCATCACGCTTTAAGTATTATCTGTCATTTAGCCCACCAAAAAAAGATAAAAGAAAATATATTTTCATATATGGCTTAACAGTGACTCCTAATACCAAATACGTAAATTGTGATGATACATAATAATGTCAATGAACAAAATACTCATAAGATTATGTAAAAGAGTAGTATTATAAATGAGCCCTGGTCAAATAAAACCTAATTATTTTCCTTTATTTTTATTTTTTATTTTTAAAGATTTTATTTATTAATTCATGAGAGACACACAGAGAGAGAGGCAGAGACATAGGCAGAGGGAGAAGCAAGCTTCATTCAAGGAGCCTGATGGGACTTGATCCTGGGACTCCAAGATCACAACCTGAGCCAAAGGTGGATGCTTTAACCACTCACCTAGGTGTCCCTCTTTTTTTTTTTTAAAGATTTTATCCATTCATTCATGAAAGACACACAGAGAGAAAGGCAGAGACACAGGCAGAGGGAGAAGCAGGCTCCAGGCAAGGAGCCGGATGTGGGACTCGACCCTGAGACCGCGGGATCACGCCCTGAGCCAGGGGCAGGTGCTCAACCGCTGAGCCACCCAGGCATCCCTAATTATTTTCCTATATTGGGACTGCACATGATTATGAAAAATACTTCATGTAATGTGACAAGTAAGAAGATTCTTAAAACTTCCTAACTGAACTATTTAATACCATTTTCAAAGAAATCATTAAAACTTACGTATTTTATGTAAAATAACAATATCAAATCTAATGTAACTGGATAAAAATATCTTGGATTCATTCTTTTTTTTTTTTAAGGATTTATTCATTTTACAGAAAGAAGCAGAGCGTGTACGTGCAAGCAAGCAGGGAGAGAGAGAAAATCCTGAAAAAGATGCCCTGCAGGGTGCATAGCCCAATGTGGGGCTCAATCCTGTACCCTGAGATTATGACCTGAGCCAAAATCAAGTGTCAGACACCTAACCAACTGAGCCACCTAGGGAATCCCTTGGACTCATCCTTAAATGAAGAGAAGAGTACTTACTCTTAGCTGAGTTCGAAGTTTGGGTATCTCCTTCACTTTCTCTTCAAGTTCATCATTTTGATTTGTTAATTTAACTAGCTCTTCAGCCATTATTGCACGTGTTTTTTCTAGGTTGCCAATTTCTAGCTGAGAAACATTACAGGGAAGTAATTTAAATAAAAATATATCTTGGTTATTAATACTTATACTAATATAAATATATTCAATGTTATTTTTGATAAAATAGTATGTCAACATATAGCCATGAGCTAACTCTTTAAGGAAATGGTGGCAAAAACAAGGGTTTCTGCTCTCCTCAGAGGTTACCAGGGCTTACTATGAAAGAAAAAGAACTAAAGAAAATCTAATCATCTGTTTGAAGTACGGAGCCCTATATTTTTCTCTAGAGAAACAGCATATATTTCAGTCATTCTAAATTAGTACATAAACTCAGAAAAATAAAACTATCCTTTAATGCAGCCCCAGCTGTGCAGGTCACATTGACAGAATCTATCATCACTACCAATGAAGTTTAATCTGGACCCTCAAGCACAGCACACTGGGCTACACAAACATAACTCATATGAAGTTTATTCTGATCTTGTTTATTTTCCAATTCAAAGACTTGGTCTTTAATAGAGTAGTATTTCCAACCAACTATAATAATATAATGAGAATAAAAGGAAAGATTTACACTTCTGTTTCAAGTTCAACAATGAAAATAGGTAAAGTGTTTTAACATCTCTCACATTAAGTTTTTAAAAAGTAAAGTAAGATGGGAGGGTGCCGCCTCCCTACTCAAGATGGTTTCTTTCATATACAGGATATTCTAGTTCTAATCTCTCTCCCTCCTTCCTCACAAGGGGGAGTGACCTAAGTGGTAACTCTTGAGAAAAATAAAATGACTGTGTTCAGATCAGCAAACTCTTTCTTTTTTAATGTTTGGGAAAGGTGCCTGCCAGGAGTTCTCTGCTCTTAGATGCTTACAAGTCTTAGATGGCAGCCTATAACACATGGGGAGGCCTACTCCAGCTCTGCATTTGCCATGACAGGGTGGGTAAGTCGCGCTAATTCTGACAGTCAGAGCCCGTGAGCAGGCTCATTTGGCTCTCATCTGGCTAATTTCTCAAACTAGTCTTATCAAAAAAACCACATATATCATTATATATGTATATATATATCACATACATCATTAATATATGTGATACATTTTAAACTTCACATGCCACTATTTCACTTTATTTTTCAATTTGCTCAGAATTGAGGTGGAGATGAAGGGTGCTACTTATTAGGCCCCAAAATTTCATTTACTTCTGTTGCACATTTAATTTTTCCAATACCTGTAAATGAGTAATTTCTCCTTCCCTTAGCTTTAGCTGAGACTGTAGATTTTCAATAATGCTGGATCCTGCTCCCATTCTCACAGCATCGTAAAGATTTCCATTTGTTGATACAGACATTGGTCCAAATGAGTGATCATGAGGTTCATCCTATATTAAACCATATACAGTTATACAGTTATAAGCTGAGTTCCACAATAAGGTTCAAACAAATGGTTCTGCTAATTCTTGCTTTAAAATGTCTGTAACTTTCTCAAAGGCACGAAATCATCTCTTATTTCTTCAGTGCAATTAGCACTCCTTCATGAATATTCAGATCAATTGCCTATCGAATGGCAAGGTGATAGATGATAGACAAAATGCTACCTGCTTATTTCCTTTATTATCGTTCAGTTTAACAACTAGGTACATATAAGAAATAAAATATCACCTGAGACAGAAAAGATGTTTGTAGCCCTGCCATATCAACTCCACTTATTGAACTCGAACGAGACATGGTAGGAGTGCTAGAAACAGAAAATGGCTTCCGTTCCTTAAGGAGTAAAACAAAAACAAAAACAAAAACAACGTTCAGGTCACATTAAAGACTAAAATGGTAAATAAAAAGCAAGAAACTTTTCTAGGATAAATGACAACAAAGATTCATTCTCATTTCCTCATATAAAATGTTACAGATAGAATTTCTGAAGTCTTATTAAAGGCACAAGAGTCATTTAAAATTGTAGACAGATGTGGTCAAATCATCTCAGGACTCATTTATATTACAACAATTTATTTTTAATGGAATGAAAATGTTTTTGTTCTAACAAATACTGAATTAATGTCTACATATTATTATATATTAATTAACCTATTACCAATTAAACCTAATTCTTCAGAATAAGATTACTAATAAGTTTTACAAACCATCAAGTTTCTGGCTTATCCATTTTATTTTTAATATATATTTTTAAAATTCCAAACAAATTCAAAAGGTAATTTCCATGTACATACAGGCAGTTTTAACAAATGATGCTACCAAGTATAATCCAATCCTTCACATACAGGAAACTAACTCACTTTAGAAAAATTACCTTCCTTAACCAGAAATAAAGTGAACATACCAGTTTTATCCCCAAGGTGCCTAGAGGCCAAATGAAGTGCATTAGTTTCAGTGAAACTAATTTCACAAAATTCATTAAAAAATGGCCGCAACAGATTCTAGAATTCAAGCCTTAGAATCACAGATCTCTTTGGATAAACTCAAATTACTTTGGACCCACTCTGACAGGATACTGATTACAATACTATAATTCATCACTCTATTGATTTTAAGCAGAAAAAATGGTATTTATAAGGTATACCTAGAATTATGTAACAATGGTTAATCAGAACAGCTATGAACTGGTTACACCAAAAACAAAACAAAACCCCAAATTCAGTACCTTTTCTTTTATTGCTTCTTGGGTGAAAACTGCTTTCTTCCTTTCCTGTTCAACTTTCAATTTCTCCATTTCTAACTGACTATTCAGTAGTGTCTAGTGGAGAGAGGTACAGTTAGATAATTTCTGTGATACTAAATCATCCTTCTAAGTCCATTCCAAAGTCAGGAACATAAAGTATATATTCCTATTTCTTTTACTACTAAAGACCAAGTTCAGAAAGAAGTCACAGTGCTCACTCCACCCTGGCATCTCATTAGGTGGCTACCATCCCCAACTGTTCTCTAGTGGAAGCCCGAAGAGGAGAGGTGAGCAAACACTGTTAAATACCTTTTCTTTCTTTGTCTCTTCAAGTGTTCTTACATATTCATCTTTCAGGTTTTCTAATTCGACCTGGTACCTATTAAGCCAGAAAGAATTAAACAAAACAAAGATGATAGTACACACTATTGAAAACTCACCACTTTATTAACTCTTTAATAGTCATTTCAACTATCAGCTTGATTTTCCAAATATACTTTCTAGATGACAGGGGTTTTACACTCAGAAGCCAAGCTACTACTTTTGTGTATTATATTATATTGCTGCTCTGAGCTAGGATTTCATTTAAAAAGAGATTTTCTAAAAAGAATTTTGAATACCACCATTCTCTAATAGGTTCAGATTCTGCAAAAGCTTGTTAGAGAGTTCTATGAAAATATTTGCAGAAGTTCAGGTATCATTTTTACTTGACCATTTTTTTTTTTTAACTAAAATTTCTAAGGAAGAACTTAGGGAGTAAAACCACACTAATCACAGCCTTAATACACTTTCAGATAGATGAACTTCATAGCCTGCAGTTCCAAAGAACCCAGACATTTATTTAGAAAGACTGGAACACTGCTAAGACCATTGTAAAATATAAAAAATAACTCCAATGAGTGGTCTCCAAACTATTTTATAGTTACAGATTCCTTTAAAAAAAACCTGATTAAAGTAATGAATCTTTTCCCTGGAAAATGCAAATACATACAGAACATGCCACACAATTTCACGAGCCTGTCTCAAGTTCAATGAATCCCAAACCATTCTGCTATACTATTCTATTACTAATGACTCTGAGTTTAAACACTACAACTTCTTTTTTTAAGTGCTTTAAGATGTCACAAAACCACCAAGAATAACACTCAAGAAACATGCTCACCTATTATTTTCATCCTCAAGTTTTCTTAGCTTATTTTTCTCTGATTCTAACTGGGCCTGAAATCTACTGTTTTCCTGTCTTAAGAGAGAATTCTGTGACTCCATGGAGGACATTTGAATTTTGTTGGCAAGGAGTTCTTCTGTAGCTGCACGTTCTCTTTCAACTGCTGCTGCTAACAAAGTCTGGGATTCACCTGATTGTAGGATAAAAAAGAAAAATCAAATATACTTAGGCCCAAAAGGCCAAAATATCAAATAAATTTTTACTTCAAACAGTTAATAATTCAAATAGCCTCACTGAAATCTGTAAGAACTTATTGACTGAGGCAGAACTGCTTATATAGACAAAAGAACAAATCTTAACTTATAACTGCTTTATTATTTTTTTCCTAAAATATTTTAATTTGAAAGTGGAGGCACATATTGAAAGTGGAGCAACTGGATATCTAAATGCAAAAACAAAAAAGAAAAAAACAAACCTAAAAACCCATCAAACTAAACTTACATTATATGAAAATTAATTCAAAATGGATCAAAAATTTAAGTGCAAAAAAACCCTTAAAACTTTTAGAAAAAAGTTTTCTAAAACTTTCACTCTTTGCCTGTCCCTAGATATCTCATTAGGTGACTACTATCCCCAACCATTCTCTAGTGGAAGTCCGAAGAGGCGAGGTGAGCAAACACTGTCCCTAGACAGGCAAAGAGTACTTAGGTTTGACACCACCAGCAGAACCATAAAAAGAAAAACTGATAAACTGGACTTCAAAATTTTAAACTTTTGCTTTTGTGAACAGGATAAAAAGACAAGCTACAGACTTGGGAGGAAAAAAATGCAAACCACATTACTTGGTGTCTAGAATATATAAAGAAGTCTCAAAACTTACCAGTGAAAATAGAATCCAATTAGAAAATGGACAAAAGACATGAAAAGGTGTGGTGCCTGGGTGGTTCAGCTGGTTAAGTGTCTGCCTTCGGCTCAGGTCATGATCCCCGGGTCCTGGGATCCAGCCCTGCTTGGGCTTCCCTGCTCAGTGGGGAGCCTGCTGCTCCCTCTCCCTCGGCCCCTCCTCCCTGCTCATGCTCTCTCTCTCTCTCTCTCTTAAATAAATAAATAAAATCTTAAAAAAAAAAAAACAGACATGGAAAGGTAATTTCACTGAAGAGGATATACAAATGGAAAATAAGCACATGAAATGATATGCGTCATTAGGGAAATTCAAATGAAAATCACAGTAAGATATCACTAAATGATATCTGGATGACTAGAAGAAAAAATAGGGACAACACAAAATTCTGACAAGGATGTGGAGAAATTAGATTACTGTCATACATATAGCCACTTTGGAAAAACAGTTTGGTGTTTTCCTAAAAAACTAAACATACAACTACCCAGACAACCCAGCAACTGCACACTTAAGGCATTTAGCCAGAGAAATAAAAACATGTCTACACTAAAACATGTACAAGAATGTTCACAGCTTTATCTGTACAGGAAAAGATCTAGAATGAGCCCAGATATCATTCATCAGGTAGATGGTTAAAGAAAATGTGGTATGCTCATAACACAGAAACACTCTGCAATGAAAGGACTAAATCACTGATATACACAGTAATTTAGATGAACCTCCAGGGAATCATGTTGTGAAGGAAAAAAGCCAATCCCAAATTGTCACATAGTATATAATTCTATTTATATAACATTTTGAAATTCCATAATTTTAGATAAGGGACAGATTGTGATTGCCAAGATTTGGGACACAAAAGGAGGGCCACTAGAATGGTAAAATGAGGTTCTAAAAGGACAACTTATCGGAACTGTTCAAAATCTTGAATGTAGAGATGGGTACATGAACCTACACATATAATAAAACCATGCCCAACGTAATACAGAGACACACACATATATAAATGAGTATCAGTAGAACTGAAGAAATCTGAATAAAATTAGTACATTATATCACTGTCAATATCCTGTTGTGATATTATACTATAATTTTGCAGTGTTAACATTTGGGGATATTAGATAAAGCATGCAAGGGACCACCTGTATTATTTTTTAAAACTGCATGTGAATCTATAATTATCTCAATAAAAAATTTCAGTTAAGAAAAGATTAGAGTCTGATATTTAATCACTAATTCTATTTTTTCTCTACCAAAGTAGACCTAACATTATCTCTATTTTTCACTTTATATTGTTACATGCTGTATTTGTGCTCCTATTAAAAGCAATATTTGGTATGTGTGTCCCATGGCTTTGCCTATATTCCAGCACAATACCACATATCACTGAGGGGATGTAGAGCCCAGTTTAAAAACAACAACAACAACAACAACAACAAAAAAAAAAAAAAAAAAAAAAAAAAACAGCTTCTGGTTTTCATTACTGCTAAAAGAAAAAACCAGCTTCTGGTTTTCATTTATTGCTAAAAGAAAATTCATTTCAGGTGTCATTTTCAGATGTCTCATGTTCATAGCAAATGGGTCTCAGTAACAAATGATAGACCCAAAACATATATCTATAAATTAAACAATACATGACATTTCATCTAGTTTAGTGATTTTTTTAAGTAGATGAATGTTTTCTAGACATAATCTCACATGGAAGTAAAAAAAAAAAAAAAGATCGAAAAGGAGGCACTACTTTCATTAAAGCAGCCTAAAGGGCTATATCAAGCACCTTAATTATACAGCTGCCCTCTCACCATGACAGCTAGTCCTAAGACATCTAAGGGATCCACCGAATATTGTTTGAAAACCACTCATTCTAGTTTACTCCTCATGATTTACAGGGATACCCTTTCAGGCCTGCTTTTATCACTGTACCATGGCGTCTCTCAAACTACAGTTAGTTTTAGCCATAGAAAGGGCACATGAAATTTTCATCAGTCAGCTTCTGGGATACACACACACACACACACACACAATTTATCTGTACTTGCATAAACATCTTAGAATAATTATTTTCTTAACAGCAGCACAGAAGGGCAACCTGGGACATTTCTATACAAAAGACTCTCAAGACTCCACAGAATCTGTCTAGTAAAGTCTGACTGGGATCCTCCTGAGACCTATCTCTGCTCGTGGAATTCTACCAAGGACCAGAACCATATCTGATCTCTACCTCCTACATTATTACAGACAAGCTAGAAAGAGGTCAGATGTAGCAACAGACAAGGAAAAAAATGAGAACAGCTGTCTGTAAAAATGATAAGATGACATGGAAGTATTTGGATAATATTTGACACACTGTGTAAGGGAAAACAAGTGGTCTGAAAAAGTCAATTAGAATATTAGAAAATAAAAGCAAGAAAGGAGAAGACGTAAAACTCTACAAGTTAGACATAAAGTGTAACTATCAGATCAAATGAATTTCAATTTCATACCATTCTACTTTTATAAATAAAAGGAAAGGGCTTCTACATTGAACATAAGAACTAAAGCAGTTACCAAGCCTATCAGAAAGATTCTTCTCTAACTTCTCCCACGATGACGTTTGGGACCCTAGAGTTGCTTGCAAGTTTTCTATCTGTCGAAGCAATGGTCTTGTCGTTGATGAAACACTTTGACTCAGCTCTTGGTTTCGATTTTCTGCTTCCTGGAGTCTCTAAATCATGAAATTCTTAAATCATTACCACTAATAACAATGAAAACTCTAAAAACACTAGCAAATAAACTTTATGAAAGAATTCTGGAAAATATTATTTTCCCAAGATAAAATTGTTTTGTAGTTACATTCTTTTCTAATTATTCAATCTGTAAGTTAGAGCTAGGATGCATAACAGTATCTAAGGGAGTGCTTCTTTTCTAACAAAAAGAAGTTTGATTATCTTCAGGTAAAAAAGACCATCATCCAAACCTCCCAGCAGTTGCCTCATCATCCATATATTTCTAAGTATTTAAAAAAACAGAAAGATCAACTGGAGTTGTACTTTGTCTCCTTTTCCCGTGCATGTTCACTGACTGAAAATTAACAGAATAGTGGAAAAACTGGCACCGAGGGCACTGAGGTGGCTCAGTTGGTTAAGCATCTGCCTTTGGTTCAGGTTATGATCTCAGGGTCCTGGGATTAAGTTCCACATCAGGCTCCCTGCTAAGCGGGGAGTCTGCTTCTCTCTCCCCCTCTGCCACTCCCTCTGCTTATGCCGTCTCTCATTGTCTCTCTCTCAAATAAATAAATAAAATCTTAAAAAAAAAAAAAACTGACACTGATTATCTGCCCCACAGTAATGAAAGACTGATAAACTAGCTATAACAAATGAAAAAACAATACTAACACAAAATAAATCTATCAGTATAAAATTATTTTCTATAAAACAAAATTAGGGCTTTTTGTGTTTATTTTTTAGGGTGTCCACTCCTGTTTTATTCATATAAGCCACAAAAATACAGCAAATGATAAAGTATGGTAGTAATCTCAATTCCATGAACATTATCCCCACTGAATCCTTTCTTTTATTTCTAGGAAAACACATCTTGGATTTGTGTTTAGGAAAACTGTGACAGTACCTGCTGGAGTTCACTAATCTCATGGCGTAAATAATCCTCTTTTCTGGCAGCCGCCTGTTCTGCACGTTGCAGTGCCAACCTAAGGTCTCCAACCTATATGAGGAGAACCAATACAATCACAAACAGTATCAAAACACTAATTATAGTTTCCTAACTACATACTGTGTTGTCAACACAATAGGTTTATGTATATTTACACTATCCAATGAGCTTTTACATGATTATCACACATACCATTTACCAAGTAATTCTAAACTGAACGTCTGTATACTTAATATATACTTAGAAAAGCATTGTTAGACCAAAAAAAAAAAAAAAGGCATAATAGGCACAGCCACTGCCATACAATATAGGAGAGACAATGCATCTATTAATGTTTGCAATGTAAGGCAGAATGAAATAGCTATAAAAGCTAACTGCTATACTCATACACAGCTGCAAATGTAAACTACAACAGTCTTTTTGTAGAACATTATGGCAACATGTTAAAGCAATCATAGAACTCTCACCTTTCACCTGGTTATCCTAGTCTCAAGAATTTACTTAACAGAAGCAGATCTAAACATAGAAAGATACTCCCTACACTATTAGCTGGACTAGCAAAACCAGACAAAACAGGAAATATTCTAAATATCCATTAGTAGTAATCTATTTTGTGAATTTTGAAAGAACATGAATATTCTCATTAAAAATTATGATGAGGGGACCCCGGGGTGGCTCGGTGGTTTAGTGCCTGCCTTTGGCCCAGGGCGTGATCCTGGAGACCCAAGATCAAGTCCCACATCGGGCTCCTGGCGTGGAGCCTGCTTCTCCCCTCTGCCTGTGCCTCTGCTTGTCTGTCTTTCCTAAATGAATTTTTTAAAAAATCTTTAAAAATTATGATTAATGTGGGGACGCCTGGCAGTCAGTTGAGCATCTGACTCCTGATTTCAGCTCTGGGTCGTGATCTCAGGCTCTTGAGATCAGCCCCCTGTTGAGAGTCTGCTTCTCTCCCTCTCCCTGTCTCTGCCCCTCCCCTCACTTGTGCGTGCACACTCTCTCATAAAATAAATAAATCTTTTTAAAAAATTATGGTGAATGTAAGGAATATGGAAAAATTTATAATTTAATCTTAAACAAAAAACTATTATATATATGTATATATATATATATATGATACCAATGATAAAAAAATACATATCAGAGATAAGGACAAGAAATTAATAACCAAAATTGACATTACTTATAGAGGTGATTTTTCTCTTTAAAGATTTTATTTGAGGGCAGCCCTGGTGGCTCAGCAGTTTAGCGCCACCTTCAGCCCAGGGCGGGATCCTGGAGACCGGGATGGAGTCCCATGTCAGGCTCCTGGCATGGAGCCTGCTTCTCCCTCTGCCTATGTCTCAGCCTCTCTCTCTCTATGTCTCTCATGCATAAATAAATAAAATCTTTAAAAAATAATAAAATAATGATTTTATTTGAGAGAGAGGACACACATAAGGAGGTTCCACATATGTGTGGAGGTAAGTGTATAGATTTACATTTTCTAGTATTTACAAATAAAAACACTGAAAAAAATAACCCAAACACTAGTAAAATGGTTACTTATAGGCAAAGAAAGAGGATAGGGAGGAGTTAAGTTGGAAGCAAATGTCTTAATATATTTATATAGCTTTCACTTTGGAATCATGTAAAAATGTTTTACATACTTGCATAAAATTAAATCAAAACTGCTTTGGGGTCAATGAGGGAAGAATAGTCTTTTCAACAAATGGTACTGGGACAGCTGGATATCCATGTGCAAAAAACCTAAATGTGAGAGTTAAGACTATAAAATTCTTCAAAGGAAACAAGTGAAAACCTGCATGACCTTGGGTTAAGCAATGGAGTCTTCAATATGACACTCAAAGTAGAGGCAACAAAAGAAAAAAATAGGTAAGTCAGACTTCAAAATTGTTAAAGGTCTACATCAAAGGACATTAAGAAAATGAAAGACAACCTATAAAATGGGAAAGAATATTTGCAAATACTACATCTGATAAGGATCTAATGTGCAGAATACATAAAGAATTCTAACAACTCACCAATTTTTAAAAATCCCAATTTAAAAATGGGCAAAGGATTTGAGTAATCAAATAAATTTCTCCAAAGAAGTTGCAGTAAGATATAAATGGCCAGGGGAGCCTGGGTGGCTCAATCCATTAGGTGTCTGATTCTTGATTTCAGCTATCTTAGAGTTGTGGGACTGAACCTCACATTGGGCTCCTCATTCATCAGGGAGTCTGTTGGAGATTCTTTCTCCCCTTCTCGTTCTGCCCCTCCCCCTCCTCAAATAAATAAATCTTTAAAAAAACAAAATAAAACAAAGATACATATGGCCAGTAAGCACATAAGAAGATGGTTAACATCGTTAGTCATTAAGAAAATGTAAACAAGTACATCACAATCAGGTACCATTTCACACCCACTAAAAGGGCTATAATGAGAAAAAAAAGAAGACAATAACAAACAAATACTGGCAGATGTAGACCATCATATATTGCATAAATTGCATATATTCCATAAAATGGTGCAATTGCTATGGGAAAGTCTGGCAGATCCTCAAAAAGTTATATATAGGGTTATTATACTGACCTGAAGGTATATGTCTAGAAGAATTTAAAATAAATGTTCATACAAAAACTTGTAAATGAATGTTTATAGCAGTATTAACCATAATAACCAAAAAGTGAAACTAATCCAAATATCTAACAACTGATGATTTTATAAGAAAAAGCCTGGGGATGCATGAGTGGCTCAGCAGCTGAGCATCTGCCTTCAGCTCAGGACATGATCCCAGGATCTGGGAGCTCCTTGTGGGGAGCCTGCTTCTCCCTCTGCCTATGTCTCTGCCCCTCTCTCTCTGTCTCTCATGAATAAATAAATAAAATCTTTAAAAATTAAAAAAAATTAGAAAAAAGAAAAAGCCTGACAAATTTCAGTTTTCCTCCTCTATCTGAACTACATGGACTCCCACAGATGTTAAGAATAAACTCAGGAGTTATATGGATTCTCCTAAAATTATAAGGAATGTTTAATATTTATCTGCATATGTTCGGTAACGCAGTCTTTGCTTTTCATAATATTCTTAAGTCTGAAAGTCACAAAAAATAAGAAATACAGTACAATATAAGCATTACTTTAACAGTTTAAAAAACACATAATTAAGATTGGCACAGTCCAGTACTCCTAGAAAAGCATCCAGTAAGATTAGAAATGTAACACAAGTAACACTTTATATTTTGATTCAAACTAACTAATGTATTCTTTAATTTGCAAAAGCACAACTCTTTTAAAGACTAATGTAACTCATAATCTGTTGCTTACTTGAATTGCTAATGTTTCTTGCTGCTGACGGGCTTCTTCTTGGGCCTTCTCTAGTGCTGCAGAAAGTTCTTCTTTAGCTTTCATTTCACGACTTAGAGCAGCTTCCTGTGCTTCACTATCCTTTGCAGCATTGGCTTTGTGGAGATCAGTAAGTTCTCTTAAAAAATTAGATAATTTCTATTTAAAATAGTTCATTACATTGCCAAATTAGTGAAGTTTACATGTAGATTTCCATAAGACTCATGCAATGAGGGAGAGTTTACCACATAATAAATACCAACTACAATAAGGACTCTTTTGTACTTGCTTTGACCAATTACATGTTCATATATAGCCAAGTTTATAAATATTGTTAGTGATTAGATAACAGAAAAAGTATTTCTTCAACATCCCATTCTGATAATTAATTTTAAATGGGTTGCATATCTGTTCATTTTCTTACTTGTATGCACTATCCAGAGCAGCCTGAATACTTCGGTTCTTTTCTTCAAGTTCATCCATGTCTACCTGAAGTCGGCCAAGATCCTTCTCTTGGCGTTCTACCACAGAATTTAGTTTTTTAATGTTTTCTCTATGCTGTTTCTCAACTTCTTCTTTGCCATCAAGAACCTATATTGTAAAAACAGACAAAAGTATTTTTCAATAAGTAATACTATAGTAAAGGTGTCTGGGTGACTCAGTAGGTTAAGCATCTGCCTTTGGTTCAGGTCATGATCCCGGGGTCCTGGGATCCAGCCCCACATGGGGCTCCCTGCTCAGTGGGGCATCTGCTTCTCCCTCTCTTGCTCCCCCTGCTTGTGTTCTCTCTGTCAGATAAATAAATAAAACCTTAAATAACAATACCATAGTAAATATTTGTATTCCAGGAATCTTAAGTGTTACAATAATGAAGAAAAACTTTAACACTCATTTATTAAATTGTTTGACAAATTCTTCCCACATGGTACACCTCAATAAATTATTCTAAATGTTTTACAAACTACAGCCAATTGTTCATATAGGAAGTAATAACGATTGATACATATATTTAGAGAATGGTTAACATTCACCTGTTTTAAATGTTGCAACTCTTCTTCTAGGTCTTTAACTCTTTTGTTCAGCTTTGCAATAATATTTTCATTTTCTTTGTCTTTAGCTCTTAATTTCTTAATAATGTTAGAATTATGCAGCTGCTGTTTTGAAAGTTTTTCTCCTGGCAATGGCAAAAAATAAATAAATAAATTCAAACAATGATTCCTTAAGAATCAGGATAGAATGTTTGATCTAACCAGTGACATAAAAATAATAGACTATTTTTAAAATCACACTATTGTAACCATGAATGCTAAATTGATTTGGGTAAGAAGTATCAATGAATGCTAAAATTACTAGATGAAGGATGGTAGGTAACAGGATACTTACACCTTAAAAAATCATTCCTACATATCACTTATGAATTATAAAGAGAAAAATGTGGTTTTACAAGGAGAAATCTGGCTGTCACTGCCTTAACTAAACATTCAGTATTGGCATCACCAATTGTGGCATATTAGGTATCTATTGATGTAATGGAGTGGTAGGTACACAGTGTCGCCAATGATAATTCTTACTAGAAATTTTATCTGAATCTAATCAAGAAGAAGGAGAATACGTAGGACAGGCCTGGACTCTAAGAAGTCTTCAATGTGACTAAAAGAGAGCTCTCCTAGATTGGTGGAAGACTAAAAGGACATAATGGTCAAATGCAATATAAGTTTTGACTAGATCTTGGGACAAGACAAATGACTAAGTATAAAAGTGATTTTTAGAGACAATGGAGATAAATGATGAAATATATGCCGGAGTACACTTCTGAATTAATACTGATTTTCTCAGGTATGATTATGATGCTGTGCTGGCAAAGCAAAATGTACTTGCTATTGGGAGATGGAGATTCATGAATTTAGGAGTGGACTGCAGATTCACTGCAGTATCTGTCAAAATCACAATGGCATATTTCACAAAAATTTCTTTAAAAATCCTAAAATTCATGTGGAACCACAGAAGACTTCAAACAGCCAAAGCAATCCTGAGCAAGAACACAACTGAAAATATCACATTTTGTAATTCCAAAACATGTTACAAAGCTACAGTAATCAAAACAGTATGGTACTGGCATAAAAACACGGACCAGAGGAACAGAACAGAGAGCCTAGAAAATCCACACAGAATTTAGAAATAAATTTACAACGAACTGATCTTCAACAAAGATGCCAAGAACACACAATGGGGAAAGGACAGTATGATCAATAAACAGTACTGGGAAAACTGGATAATCATAGGCAGAATGAAACTGGACCCTATGACACACCAAACACGAAAGTCAACTCAAAATAAAGACTTAACATACCTGAAACTAAAATTACTAGAAGAAAACACAGGGGGAAAAGCCTTCTGACACTGGTCTTGGCAATGATTTTTTGGGTATAATTCCAAAAGCATAAGCCACAAAAGCAAACACAGACAACTGGGATTGCATCACAGTAAAATGTACTGCACAGCAAAGGAAGTGATAAACAGACTGAAGAGACAATCTGCAGAATGGAGGAAAATATTTGCAAGCCTTACATCTGATATGGTGTTAATATCCAAAATATACAAAGAACTCATAAAACTCAATAGCAAAAAACAAATAAGCCAATTAAGAAATAAGCAAAAGACATGAATAGACTTTTCTCAAAAGGTGACATATGAATGGCCAACAAGTATATGAAAAGGTGCTCAACATCACTAATCATCACAGAACGGCAAGCCAAAACACCTCACACCTGTAAGGATATCTTTTATCAACACAACAAATGATAAGAATTAGCAAGGATGTGGAGAAAAAGGAACATTAGTATACTACTGGCAAGAATATAAATTGGTACAGACACTATGGAAAACAGCATGGAGACTGCTCAAAAAGTTAAAAATAGAGATACTATATGATGCAACAACTCTACTTCTAGGCATATATCCAAAGGAATTAAAATCAGTATCTCAGAGATATGTGCATTCTGCAGCATTATTCACAACAGCCAAGTTATGGAAATAACCTATCCATCAATGGATAAATGCCTAAAAAAAATGTTGTGTGCAGAGAAATACAAAGAATTATAAGATAATACTATGAAGATTATATGCTGACAAACTGGACAACCTAGCAAAAAAATGGATAAATTCCTAGAAACATAAAATTTCCCCGAATTGAATGAGAAAATAACAAGAAAATTTGAATAGGCCAGTTGCTAGTAACAATATTGAATTGGTAATCAAAAGACTCCTCCCTCAAAAGACCAGGACCAGATGGCTTCAGAGCTGAATTCTACCATTTAATAAAGAATTAATACCTATTCTTCTCAAACTGTTTCAAATAATAGAATGGAAAAAGAAATTTTTCAAATTTATTGTATGAGGCCAGCATTATCCTGATAAGAAAGCCAAAGACACACAAAACAAAACAAAACAATAGGTCAATATCCCTGGTGAACAAAGAAGTAAAAATCCCCAACAAAATATTAGCAAACTGAATTCAACAATATGTTAAAAGGATCATACCATATGATTTCACTTATATGTGGGATTTAAAACGCAAAACAAAAAAACAAAAACAAGCAAACAAAAAAACCCCTCAAAAACAGAAAAAAAAAAAAAAAATGGTGGTTGCCAAAGGGGAAGTGGGAGTGGGGGACTGAAATAGGTGAAGTGGATTAAGAGGTACGAACTTCCAGTTACAAAATAAATAAGTCAGTGAAAATAAATTAACAGTATAGTAAATATAGTCAATAATACAATAATGTTATATAGTGACAGATGGTGACTGTAATTATGGTGACCACTGAGTAATGTATAGAATTGCTGAATCACTATGTTGGACACCTGAAACTAATATAACACTGTATGTAGTTATACTTGAGTAAAATGTTGTATTTTATACACAAATGCTCAACTTGTTTTTGCTATCTAAAATTGTGAATATTTTCCCAATTCATTAAATATTCTAAGAAAGAAAAAAAAGTGGCTCTGTGTATATAAAATAATATTATTTAGCTTTGAAAATGAAGAAAATCCAGTCATTTGTGATAATGTGGCTGAAACTGGAGGCTGAAATACGCCAGACTCACACACTGCATGATCTTACTTATATGTGGAATATAAAAAAAAGTTTAACTCATAAAAGCAGAGAGTAAAATGCTGGTTACCAGGGATGGGAGAAATGTAAAGATACTAGTCAAAGGGTACCAAGTTTTAATTATGCAGGTGAATAAATTCTGCAGATCTAACGTATAGAATGGTGACTACTGTTAATAATACTATATCATACACTTGAAATTTGCTAACAGAATTGATCTTAAGAGTTCTCATATGAAAAGATATTAACTACAAGAGATGATTGATATGTTAATTAGCTTGACTGTGGTAATCATTTTACAATGTACACATGTATCAAAAATTACATGCAATTTTTATTAGTCAATTATACCTCAATAAAATGGGGAAAAAAGAATTTAGAAGAATTTTTTTTTCTTTCTTTTTTTTTCTTAAAGATTTTACTTATTTATTCATGAGAGACAGCGAGAGGCAGAGACATAGGCAGAGGGGAGGGGAGAAGCAAGCTCCATGCAGGAAGCCCGATGTGGGACTCGATCCCACAAGTGGGACTCAATCCGGGACTCCAGGACCACCACGCCCTGAGCCAAACGCTGCTGCTCAACTGCTAACCCACCCAGGTGTCCCTAGAAGTGGAATGTTCTTATCTGTCACCTACATTCAAATGGTTTGGCAAAAGGAAGTGTATGTGTGGGCAGAAAGATATGAAGTAGGTGTGCCTAGATGTTAATAATTAATGAAGCAAGATAATAATCAGCTACTCATTGTAATGTGCTTTCAGCTTTGAGTCTTTCAGATTTTCAGCTGTGAATTTAAAAATACTTTTGGGTGAGGCGTGCTTAGAGTGGCTCACTCTGTTGAGTATCTGTCTGCGGCTCAGGTCCTGATCTTAGAGTCCTGGGATCAAGCCCCATGGGGCTCCTGGCTCAGGGGGAAGTCTGCTTTTCCCTCTCCCTCTGCTCCTCCCCCATCACTTGTGTGCTCTCTTTCTGTCTCAAATAAATCAATAAAATCTTTTAAAAAAATACTTCTGGGGGATAGAGAAGCAATAAATAAATAATCCCATATGAAATCATTCTGTTTTCAGTATAAAGAAGTTCATTAAGCAAAAGAGAACATCAACCCACCTCCTACCTAAATTAATAAATACTCAAATAGTGACACCCGATATAAATACTTTAAGTATTTTTTTTTTAATTATGAAACCAGGGGCATCTGGATGGCTAGGTTGGTTGAGCGTCTGCCTCTGGCTCGGGTCATAATTCCAGGGTCCTGAGATGGAGCCCAGCATCTGACTCCCTGCTCAGTAGTGAGTCTGTTTCTCCCTCTCCTTCTGCCCCTCTGCCTGCTTGTGCTCACTTTCTCTAAATAAATAAAATCAAAGTAAAGTAAAATAAAATAAAAATGAAATGAAATAAAATAAAGAAACCATGCACACAGCCTTCCCCTCAGTCTCTTGTTGTAACACAGGCAGTTCACTACCTTAACATGTCTTGAGATAATGATTATCTCTTTTATTAACTCTCCCTTCATTCTTCTATTGCAGTGTAGGCCATGTTTTATAATTATCATTATCTGTATACTTACATTTCCCTCTCATTAGTTTGTAAGTTCCTAAAGGACAGGAATTATTGTATCAAACATAGTATCTGACACACCAACTGTTAAATATTAGCTGAATAAATGAAAAAGAAAAATAGGGTAAAACTCATTTTTCAAATACAATGACTGTTTCCAATTGTTTTCTAACACTGACTCTGGAAATTCTCTTAAGTTCAATGATTTAAGCACAGAAATGTTCATCTAAAAACTATTTGTAATATTAACATTTTAGAAATAAATGTACATTAGAAAAAGAATAAAATAAATTATGGTCTATGGCCATATAATGGACTTGAAAAGCCATTAATAATGCTAGCAAAGCATTTAATAGCATAGGGAAATGTAAAAGAATTATGAAAATGTAAAAGATTACAAATTAAATACGTAACCTTAATTATGCTTAACAATGTATTAAAAACGCATTAAAAAAGAACTAGAAGAAATTGATAGTTCCCTATAAAATGGGTTATGATCTATTTTTTCTTCCTCTGTCTCCTAAAACTTTAAAAATTTCTCCAAGTAGCAAGTGTAATTCTTACAACTAGAAAAAGTTTAAAAATTTAATCACCTTTTCCAAAACTACCTTCTTTCCTATGATAGTACATAAAGAAATTAACACAGTGTCTATTTATAACAATTTTTCTCATGAAGGGTATTTAATTTCTACAACCTTGCTAATTTTAAGTCTTTTCACAAAATGTTAAATAATTGAAAAATTAAAACAAGAGTATAACAAAAAGTTCACTATCAAACAACTAAACAATATGATGACACCACATAGTACCCAAGACAGATATTAAAATACTATATAAATTCCAGGATAATAGCCCTCAAATACCTTGCTTCATATGACAGCTCTAAAACCTGTTAAAAGCTCTTTTTATGGAAAAAAAAAAAAAAGCTCTTTTTATGAAACCACATTTATTTTTCAGCAAGTTATTCTTTTTACTCTAGGAAAAAGAAGGCTACATATAACACATCTCTGCTTCTATATATATTGCTCCCCATTCTTCCATATATTGTCACCTACCATTTCTGAGGTTTAAGCACAAACTTTTCTTGCTTCCAAGTGTTTTTTATTAAGAAGTAGCAGCTAATCAGGTGGCAAGAATTTTTCCCATTCTTACAGTATTTTTCATAGTTAACTAAATACTTTACGCACCTTCTTCCATTAGCCCTCGGATCTGCTCATCTTTCTCTTTCAAAAGGTCTGAAGTCTCACTGCTATTTAATCTAGTAGCAAGTTCTTCTTTTATACTTTTGATTTCCTAATTAAAAAAAAATGTGAATATCATAAGGAATTACTTTCATTCTGGGCATATTTTTCAATTTTTTCCATATCCAAAGAAGTCATCAATAATCAAATTCTCGATAAAGATCTGTAAGTTTTATTCTGTTAAACTAAGTTTATTATTACCTTGGTTAATTAAGTAAACAGTTTTCAAACAACACAGAAAACCAGAATTAACGTATAAACAAGTTTTAATATGGAAATGCAAATGAGGGGATCCCTGGGTGGCTCAGTGGTTTGGCGCCTGCCTTGGGCCCAGGGTATAGTCCTGGAGACCCAGGATCGAGTCCCACATCAGGCTCCCTGCATGGAGCCTGCTTTCCCTCTGCCTGTGTCTCTGCCTCTCTCTCGATCTGTGTCTCCCATGAATAAATAAATAAAATCTTTAAAAAAAAAAATGCAAATGCAAATGAGAATAAGTTAACTTTCAATACCTTCCTTGAGTATCTCTATACACATACTTTTTTCAGGTGAAGTATAATATTTGGAAGAACATATGTCTCTATTTTTCACTGTTTTTTTTTTTTCCTCATCTAAAACTTGTACTTGCTAGTGCATTGTGAAATAAGAGAAAACATAATAAGGTTCAACCTACTTTAATAAGGCAGAGATTCAGCACAAACATGTCAAGACAGTTTATCTTTCAAAACCACAATGGAGAAGTATGTATGGTGATGGGAAAAGTGTTGTATAATCATACTTAAAATTAGGTTTTAAGCAATGATCTGAAACCAAACAACGGCTAAAAACAACTAACATCAGGTATTTAAACCATGCATTATACCCATTATTTTATCCTCACAACAATCCTATGAGGGAGGTATTTTATTCAATTACACAAATAAGAAAACTAAGACGCTGAGAGACTGAATAAACTTTGAAGGTCAGAGAGCTATTAAGTGGTAGAGTTTAACTTGAAACCAGGTGTTTTTTCTTAATATTTTATTTATTTATTTGAGAGAGTGAGCGAGAGAGCGCAAATGGAGAGGAGCAGAGGGAGAGTTTTGGAAAAGCTGACTCTCCACTGAGCGGGGAGCTGGAAATAGGACTTGAGGACTAGGACGTAAGCCAAAGGCAGAGCCTTAACCAACTGAACCACCTAGGCACTGGAAACCAGGTTTGAGTCCACAAAGCCCATAAGCCCATTCTCTGAACCATTCACAATACTGCTGTGTATTTTCCAACTGTCAAAATTTGATTCATCCATCGAGGCCCAATAAGACTCTCCTGCCTTCCATGAAACTTTCCTTAATTCCCCCGGTCAGAATTCATCCTGTGATACCATTCCAAACTGCTTCTTCATTTTTATCTCTAATTTGTTTCATTCTACCTAGTACTATGTAAGTGTTGACATTATCTGTTTTCCATCACTAGAAAAGCAAACTCTTCGCTTAAGGGAATTCAATTCACCCTGAATTTCCTATAGATCCTAAGTAGGGGGATCATATATAGCAGTACACATAAAACGTGTTAAAACTTAGGGCCCAAGCTTTTCCCACCTATACTCAATGGTTTGGGTCTATCTTAGATCTACAATTCAAAGTACATTACAGAAAACAAGCATTATTTAAAATCTGATTTCTCAATTAGACTGGTCCAGATGGAATACAGTAGGGACAAGAAAAAGTAAGTTGGTTAGGTAGTCTCAAGTTATTGTCAAGTTATTGTATCTGACATGAGTTACCTAATTAAAGCAACCTAGGCAGAAGGAAGTATATGACTTACTTCTCTTCTGTAACAGTATACAAAGAAAAAATATAAACATTAACACTGTCAAGAAGGAAAGCAGCTTAGCTGAAAAGGGCTAATGATGAGAAATGTTATTACTAAGAGTTGGGATAGAAGAAATAATTACTAACCTTATCTGGTTACCAACTTTTGAAATAGCCAACTGCTATAAATGGTAAGAATTAAAACAGTGGCTCCCAAACAGGAGTGATTTTGTTCTTAAGAGGACATCTGGCAAAGTCTGCCAACATTTTCAATGATCACAACTTGGGGAAGGGAGTGATGGATATGCACTGGGAGATGCGGAGGTGAGGGTGACACTGGTGTCTTGTAGTTAGAGCCCTGGATGCTGGTAAACATCCTACAATGCACAGAACAGTCCCATACAACATAAAATTATCCAGCCCAAAATGTGAATAGTACTGCGGCTGAGAAATCCTGTATTAGAATAAATCAATACTGTGCCTCACAAGAGTCACTAACTCTTACAATCCCTTTATTTTAAAATTATTTTGACTTGAAGAAACACATAGATTTGAAGCAGTTAGTAACAAACGAGAGTAATGATACTTAAAAAAAAATTTATACAGTGCACTTAGGTTTATTTATTTTGATGAAATTATCATTTATGAAAATTATTCTAATGATCCTAGCTATATATACAAGGGACTTATAGATGAATTATACAAACACTGGTTTAGATTTGTTTAAAGTATCAAAAATCTGTAAGTCTAAAGGTATTAAGAAATCTATAATTTGTTAATATACTAGATGGTATCCTTTAATCTTCTTTTTTCCATACCAAAATATTATGAATGCATCCCTCAAAAAATCCACATCTGTATTGAATTTAATTAATATTATTTTTAACTTTCATTTACCTTTTTAGCAGCATCTCTCTCTTTGCAGGCTAGCTGAACTTTCTTTTCTGCTTCTGCAATTCTTTGAGTAAACTCATCTTTCAAGGAAGAAATGCTGCTGCTTTCTTCTTTTACTCTAAACATTTCACTAAATTAAAAACAACAGACAGAAATACTTGTTTACATATTCCTAGGGTAACAAGAGGAGTGCAGTTGTTTCCAAAAGGAAATAACATTTTCTTCAATATATACTTTACTAAAATTGGTTAGTTTTAAGCCTGTTAACTTTTAAAAGACAAATTATCTGCTTAATTTATTTTAAAACATCTCAGTGAAAACCCATTAGAAGTCAAAATGTCACCAATATTTGATGTGTAAAAATAAGAGAAAGGTAAACAAAATTTTTCAGTTTTCAATCTGTTAACATTTTACTAACCACCTCCTTACGGCAAATATTCAGTGTTTTTCTAATATCATAGTTTTCTTTAAATACAAGTTTTCAATCTCTAATAGTAAAAAGGAAAAAGGTTTTTTGTTTTGTTTTTCCACATACTTCTCTTCAGTGCCAAAGGTAATATAGTAAAGATAATTTGAGGAGAAATCTATAGTTGAGAATTGAAATATTATTCCATTTTCAACAACTGTACACAAGTTAAATTTTAAACATTTTAGTTTTAAAAACATTCTTAAATAATAACCAAGTATTTAGGCCTCTGCAAAACATAAAATTATGCACATCTGTAAAAATACTTACTCTTTCAGATTATCATAGGCTTCTTCTAGAAGTGCTTTTTCTTTACTAAGAGATAATAACTGAGCCTCCCTTTTATCCAGTTTTTCATTCAGAAATTCAACTCTCTGAATAAGGAGAATATACAAAAAGTCAAATATTTAACTGAAAAAAACATTTCTACATGCAGGTGATAAGTTGTAAAGATAATCTAATCACTATTATAAATAAAAGTGTTATCTCATAAAAGGAATTAAAACAATACTGAGAACACAGAGGATTCAGAACAACAAGAACTCATACATCGTTGGTAGGAGAGTATAAATTAGTGCAACCACATAGCTGGTAGGAGTATAAATTAGTAAACCACATTGGAAAACAATTAGTCAATATCTAACTGAAGATCTACACACTCTTTAATGTAGAAAATTCTTTTAGATATGCTTTAGAGAAAAGTCTTGCATAAATATACAAGAATATTTACAAGTTTGTTACAGCAAAAACCTAGGAAAGATGTGCACATCCACCAAAAGAGGAAGGGAAATAGAGAAAATAAAAAAAAGATCAAAGGGGGCTTTAAACCTCTAGTAATATTCTGTATCTTTGCTGGGTAGTGGATATAAAAGTGTTTTTCCATATTATTCTTTAATCCAAATATGTGTACCTTTTTTTTTTTTTTAGTATGATACTTTGCATTTAAAAAATAAAAGTAATTTTAGATAATCATTAGACATGTAACTTAAAAAAATCTCCAGAATATACCAGTATAAAGCTAAACGAAAAGGAATGGTTAGAATATCTTACTCCTTAGGTCTTGCGGAAGTAGTGATAAAGTTGTGTATGAGGGGAGGAATGATGATTTTATGCACTAAAAAAAATAGTCTTACCTGATTGAGGTCTAGATTAATTTAGAAATCACTTACCTTCGGAAAGTAGCTCAAAATTATTTTATTGATACTAAACAGTATTGGTTTCAGGAATTCAAACCACTATTATAGCTAGAGCATGGCATTTCATTTGTGAATAATATTAAACCTAAGTAACAGAATCTGGCACTTTTTTTTTGCATTAAATAATTCAATACATGGCACTTACAGGACATTTCTTCAAGACATCCTATATCTCAGAGGAGTCTATTAAAGATGCCAAATCCAACTCAATTTCTATATCTAAAAATCATAGGAAAAACCAAAACTGTGACTTATGTTAAAGAATTTACACCACTTTTCTTTTATAGGTATTAGGTAGAAGCAATTTGTTATTCCTAAGCAATACCATTCATTGTTCCTTGGACATTTCCCATTCTTATTCATGTAAGATAGCTATCAGGGAAACATCAAAATAACATAAAAGAGAAAACAAACAAGGAATTAATAATAACAGAAACACATCAATAATGAAAGACTACACTTAAGATTTGCTACAAATAATGTGAACATACGAAATTTTTTTTGATGTAAGAAAAACCATATATTTATATTCGTTTCAGCATCTTTACCTACAAAGGATTTGAAGATATACATTTGCATAAGACAATCCTTCGCAAAATGACAAACGAGCACAGCATACAAAAACCATAGGTGAAAAGACTCAACAGTACTGGCGCAAGATGGAGACTTTTTTATGCTTAGTTATACTGAAATAGCGATTTATGTTATCATAGTTGCCGCAGAGAAATTTCAAGTAATTTAGTATCAGTAATTGATCAGTTTTAAAATCCTTAATGCTACACCTGTGTCAAAATGCCTGTCTTAAAAACAAAACAAAACAAAAACAAAATGCCTGTCTTTTTTAGTCAGTAGCAATCATCATACAATACTGAATGTTAAAAATAAACAGTGATTAAAAACAATGATTTAATCTCTATAAGGCATATCCCCAAATCCCTTTCTGGTTTCTAGAGTTACCTTGCAAACATCTTCCTTCTCAGAATGCGCTTCTGGCTTACTTTCAGCAGCTTCATGCTGCTCAGCCACCTTGTCTAAGACAGTATGTCCTTCATTTATTGGTGTAGCAGAAACCAAAATATCAGGCTGTTCACAATTAACAGGCGTTGCACTTCGTCCACTTTCTTCCATTTCTGTATCCTCATTGGGTATAATTAAAGTTTCATTCACTACTTCTTCAGATTTTCCTTCAACTGATTCATTTATTTTAGTCTTTGGAGTCGAAGGATTAACTATAATAGGTACTAAAGGATATCCCTTGCCTGACAGTTCATCATCTGAATTGATTTCGCTTACACTACGGCTATCTAATGACTGTACACTAAACGAGTCTATTCTTTCAAAAGCATCAGATGAGCAGCAACTCTCGGTGAGTTTTTGGAAATCATCTAAACGATTATATTCAGGACAAGCAGATGCTGAGAGAAGCTGAAAAGATGTCTGCATCAAGTGGAGACTTGATTTTGAATCTGTAGTCTCTTGTCTCGAACTTGCTGAGCTCTCACTTATTACACTTTCATGATCTAAAACTTCAATGTCACTGGTGGTAGAAGTACCAGATGAGAAGGTACTGACGGGAGGAGAAGGTGTGTTACTCTGTCTGTCTTCATGTTTTTGTTCCTTAGGTTCCAAAACCATGTCCTTTGTTTCTGCCATAGACATATTAGATATATTTTCTCCAGTTGTTTTCACATTAATTACACTTTCAGACACTTTCAAACGTACAGTTGATACCTTCATATCAGATTCTTTATTAATTGTTTCTTCACACTTGCCCTCAGTTTTAGGTGACAGAGAATCGACTGCCAGAGTTTCCCCTGATACACACTGAGTAGAGTCTTTTACTTTTGACTCAGTTGTTTCAGATGTTCTTGACTGTCCAGTGTGCAAGGATTCCTGTAAAGTGCTTTTCACTTCTTCTTCTGGTCGTTGTGATTTAGCTGGTGGTTTTGATACCACTGGACTCTTCTGAATGGTCTGGACATCCGTAGAAGAGAGAAAGGCACTAAAGAAATTTTCAGATTCATCTACCACAGTTCTCCGAACTGGCTTTGTAATTGCTTTAGGAGAGGCTACCGGCTGACTCTGAGGTTCAGTATTTGACTTTAACCCCCAGGTTGAAGTATCCCATCCTCCACTGACAGGGGGACTTATTCCTTTAAGAGAAAATATCCATATGTGTTAAAAGAGAAAAAAATATATATATATACATTTTATGTTATTACAATCATTATAAGTCAATATAAAGAAAGTTAAAAAAAAAAAAAAAAAAGGAAACTTATGCTTTACGACTTACAATTTGGACCTGTTAAGCTCCCTGCTGACTGTATAATTAATTAGGTTATTGTTGAACTTCGGGTCTAAAGAGGAAAACTGGTATGGATCTGCCCAAAAGGAACTAGGAGCAAAGGTTAGGAGACCAAAATGGATCTGACCTACCAGAAGCAAGTATGTTATTCCCTCATATGACACATTAAGAGAGTACCAGTATACATTATATAACTCATGCTAAGTTTAAGACACACAGGATGCATCTCACAACAGACAGTACACTCACTCACAGGTCATATGTGGTCATAGCAAATTGACCCTACCTTCTATTCAGATAGTTTCATATTAATTTTATTCTTATAATATCAGTAATAAAACATGGTTATGAGTTGGACAAAGGGTAACATTCAAAAACTAAACCTAACATATTCATGACAAATGTCCTTTTCTAATTTTTATTTATTTATGATAGTCACAGAGAGAGAGAGAGGCGCAGAGACACAGGCAGAGGGAGAAGCAGGCTCCATGCACCGGGAGCCCGATGTGGGATTCGATCCCGGGTCTCCAGGATCGCACCCTGGGCCAAAGGCAGGCGCCAAACCGCTGCGCCACCCAGGGATCCCGACAAATGTCCTTTTCTAAAGATCAAAGTAAACTGATGGGAACAGTACCTTCTAGAGGACAAATTCATTTTTATCCACTTAATGACAAGTTCATTCTCCAAGTGCCACTCTCCCAACTCAGTCTACAAGGAAGTTTTGTGCCCCTCCTAAGTTCCAAATTTAGGGGGAATTTAGAAGGTCTTATGAATTCCAAGGGCACCTGCTGGCTCAGTTAATGGAGCGTGTACCTCTTAGTCTCAGGGTTGAGGGTTCAAGCCTCACTGTGGATAAACAGATTACTTAAAAATAAAATATAAAAAGAGTGTTTGGGAAGCTCAGTCAGTTAAGCTTCCAACTCTTGACCTCAATTCAGTTCTTGATCTCATGTCCTGAGTTCAAGATCTGCACGGAGCTCCATGCTGGGCGTGGAATCTACTTAAATAAATAAGTAAATAAACTAAAACCTTAAAAAGAAAAAAAGTCATATGAATTTCAAAGATGTGCATTTTTTAAGAAGTATTTTTTTATATAGATGGTAGCTTACACTAGGCCTTTTTAAAAATACTACAGAGAAAATAACTTTCTTCTGGATAAAAAAAGATGATTCAGTCACAGAAATACATGGTACTAAAAAACCCAATGATAAAAAAAATGGCATACTTACTAAAATACTTACAGCATTTCTTTTTAAAAAAATTCTTCCTTTTCTAAATTCAAAAGTGGCTGAGAAGAATTATCACAAATTCTACACAATTTGAAGTTGGTGGGGAGAGAACAAGCACTGAAAAGCTCCCCAAAACTATCACGCCCTATATTAAAGTCTACTCTGTAATATGATTTCATAAGTATGTACGATACTTTAATTGGGGGACACAGTTTTATACCCACTGGTCCAGTATACGAAAACAATGAAAAAAATGAGAAAACCGGGGATCCCTGGGTGGCTCAGCGGTTTAGCGCCTGCCTTCAGCCCAGGGCCTGATCCTGGAGACCCGGGATCGAGTCCCATCGGGCTCCCTGGATGGAGCCTGCTTCTCCCTCTGCCTGTGTCTCTGCTTCTCTCTCTCTCTCTCTCTCTCATGAATAAATAAATAAATAAATAAATAAATAAATAAATAAATAAATAAATCTTTTTTAAAAAATGAGAAAACCGTAAGTAAAGATGCAAAAGAACAAGCAAGATGAAGTATGCTAATTAGTTTAATTTAGCAGGTCATCTTAATGAAAGACAGAAGTCAAATCTGCCTCTTGCAGAAACTGAAGAATGTTTTCTATAAACCCCAGGGTCATCTGACATCCACTGGTCATCCTTGAGTAAGGCAAAATAAACATGGGTGAGCAACAAATACTCATAGCACTTCACTAAATGGATATTCTGGACAACCTATTTTGAAAAGTGAATCCTGATGTGGGACACAAAGGCGAAAAGAAAAATCATTACGTTTCTGTACTACTTGCATCCCACTGACAAGTCCTTAAAACAGGCAGAGTAACATTCCTTTTAGGAACTCAGCTACCTGGATGTTAATACTTTAAGGGCAAAGGCAATCTTAGCCTGACACCCCCCGCCTCCCCAGGATCCTGTAAGTTTACTCTAACATTTATAAATTCCTTTGGGACCTCCCTTTATCTCGGCTCCCCAAGATACATGTTGGCAATAACCCTCCCAAGCATATGACCCATGGATATACCTCTGAAGAGTCTCACAATTGAGTTTTTACTGAACAGTAATAAATGACCTTTTCCTAACTAGCTAGCCTCACGCGAAGTATAGAACGGGCCACTCCCCACGATCCCAGGGCAGCTCCTTCTGCCCATGGGTCCTGCCCCCGTGCTTTTTGCACCTTGAGAATTCTTTCCTGGCCGTGGGCTTCGAACCCTAACATCTTTTCCTACATCTACAGACGATTCAAGCCTCAGGTTTACACAGAATGAGTACCCTTACATCTAACATGTATATTCTGTTGCCTCTAAAGTTCAGAAATGCAGGGGGCATCTGGGGAAAAGCAAGTTGAGTGACTCCCCACCCCCACCCCCCACCCCCGACAAATGTCACCTTCTATCCCTGACACCCAAATGCTGGAGTGTTCCTTAGACCTAGAGCCAAAGCAGCTGAGGATCCCTGAAAGGCTCGGCTCAAGAGAGGTGACCAGGGGAGACGCAGCCCGTCGGAGAGTCCTGGTCCGACCCGCACGGGGGGTACCTCCCCCCCCCCCCCGCCCCGCCCGGCTGCGCGTCCTTTCCCGGCCGCGTCCTCCCGCTCTGGACAGGCGAACCCGAGGAGCTGTGTGGGCGCCGGGAAAGCCACGGAAAGGCACGTCCGGCTCCCCGCCAAGTGGTGGGGCCTGTTGCTCGCGTGCCGGGGCTTCACAGGCTGCCCCCGCCCCCCAGCTTCTGGAGGCTCGCGCCCCGAGCTACGTCGGCCGAGGGCGGGGAACAAGCCCGACAAATCAGCAGCGGGTTTTCCGCGGCCCCCGGGGCCCCGGGTTTCCCTCCGGAGCACAGCGAACCGCGGGCGGGCTGGGGAGGCGGCACTTGCCCGCAGCTCCGCCAGCGGGGAGGGCCCCGGCCGGCCTGCCTGCCTCGGCGGAGGAGACCCCCGCCCCGCCCCGCCCCGCCCCGCCCTCACCCGGCTCTCGGTAGGGGATGGTCTCGGCCCAGGCGCTCGGCTCCTCGTCCTGGATGTCCAGGACCCTGTCGATGGACTTCTGGGCCTGGGACAGGGCCTGCTTCGCGAAGCTGGAGAGCTGGGAGGCGTTGAACCAACTCATCTCCCGTCCTCAGCCGGCAGTGGCGGCGGCAGCACCGAGCGGGAAGGCCGAGGGCCAGGCCGACCGGCCTCAGGCCCGGGGAGGGGTGCGGCGGGACGGCCTCGCCCCCTCCTGCCCTCGGCGAGCCCTGTCAGCGGCTGGCCATGACCCCGGCCGTCTCCCCCGACCGAGCCCGGGAGGTTGCGCTCAGCCCTTCCCGCACAGCTGAGGGGGGAAGGCCCGGCCTGCGCATGCGCCGGCCTCGTCCACGTCCACAGCCACCAAATCCGGGAGCCCAGAGTTCCGTCAACGGACGGAAGAGCGGGCGGGACGTGACGTCACATCCGGGACCCGAGGATTGCCATTAGTTACGGAGAACGCGGAACTGCTGCTGGGGAGGCCGGTGCCAGGCGTAGCGCGCAAACATCCGGCCGCCGGGGCCGCGGTGGAGCCCTCCGGGAGGCTCCTTCCTAGAAACTAGCTCACGCACGGAGAGCTGACGCCTTGCCAGCAAGAGTTGCGAACGGAGGCAGTTTGGCCTCGCCTATTAGCGCTTTGTCTCAAATATTTAATCAGTCCGGTGTTAACGTGGCCTTCAGGAGGAACCCTGGGCTTGGGTTTGCCTCAAAATACCGGGCGTTGTATAAAAGGCCAGATCCAACCCGCCTGATGACGTAAGTAAAAAGGCGTCCTCCGCAGCGTGTGAAAAGTCGGAACTAGGGTACAGAATGGCACCTCTTGACGGTGCAGCGCCTCTCTCGGCCTCAGTCGAAACTAACCTGAGGAGACTCCACTGTTCCCGCGTTCGTGTGTTCGTGCACACTATTTACAGTACAGCTTTTCCTGCACTCACTCTTCAAACACTTCGCCAGATGAGAAATATCAGGCTGGTGACCTTCCGAATCTGGTCAGTAGCTATGGAATCTGGACTCCACAGCATTGCACGCAAAATTCTGTCAACATTTAAAGCTGGATTCTGTACAAAAATCCAGACTTCCACGTGCTTTTGGAACTATATGGATACGAACATGGCACAGATTGTTGAGGTCGTTGCCTCTTTGGGCAAATAATTTTCACCATTTGCCACAAACCCCACTAATCTTATTAAACCTCATTATACCTCCCTGCTGTGATAATTTACATTAACCTGCCTGCCTCCTACACTTCTGTATTTTACCTCAGTGTAAGCAACTATGCCATAAAGGAATTATTTTCCTATAAAACAAAATCAGGGGGATCCCTGGGTGGCTCAGCGGTTTGGCGCCTGCCTTTGGCCCAGGGCGCGATCCTGAAGTTCCTGGGATGGAGTCCCGCGGCGGGCTCCGGGCATGGAGCCTGCTTCTCCCTCTGCCTGTGTCTCTGCCTCTCTCTCTCTGTCTATCATGAATAAATAAATAAATAAAATCTTTAAATATTAAAAAAAATAAAATCAGATTTAAACTCTTAAGTTATAATCCGTCCAATAATTTCACCTAACCAGTAAAAATTTTCATGTTGAAACTCTTTAAACTTAGTATTATACACAAGTAGATTACCCTTGAAGTATTAAGCTGTTTCTTAAGCTTAAATAAATAGACTGAGGAGGAGGCTGGGAGCAGACTGAGATCAACAGATCCCTGTTCCAAGATCCTAATACACAGTTTTGGGTAAATGATACAAGCTTTCTAAAACCTTTGACTTTCGGATGGAGAGGCTATCACCTCACACGGTGACTTTGAGAGTTATTAGAGCACCTGTATAAAGGAGGTGTAAATGTTAGTTGCTTCATGTTCAAAAATTCAAACTGAATCTGTAATTTTGTAAATAAAGCAATTATTTTTCCTCATATGACTTTATAATGAAACATAAGTTTGGAGCAAAAAAGAATAATAAATAAAAATTTAACCCAGTGACACGTAATCACAAGGTTTCTGAATAGAAAACTGCCACCCAAGTCAAAAACTAAACATGTTCCCACAGAGATACTAAAACTCAACTTTTCAAAACTTACACTTAATTTTAAGGCTTATTTTTTTACAGGGGAAAAAAGGCACTTTAAGAGACCTTAATATAAGAAGATTCTATTTCATTATATTATTATGGTAAAGCAAATTCAATCAGGAGGTATTTATTATGGTAAAAGTATTAATTCAGGTACCACAAAAGTTTTGTATTAGTAATCCTACTACACATTTAAAAATTATTCCTGTATTACTATGCAACTATACTTATCCTTAATATACTTAAAAAAAATTTTCACTGAGAAAAGTAGACAATATATGATTTTATTAATAAATAGTGTGAAAGCATCAGTGATAACTGAACATTAAATTCTTTTAAACATTCAAGTCTTGGCTTTAATATTGTGCATATTGGCCTCTATGGCACTACAAGTAAACATGAAAATAGTTCCCATTTTCATGCACAGGTATTCAGCTATAACACCATTTACAAATTATTATGGACAAGGTAACCTTTGCAATAATTAATATTCATTTGGACAACTACAACTAAATGAATATTAAATCAAGCAAGAAATAGGCTATGTTTAAATACGCTCTAGATGTCAGGGTGTAATACTCAATGTTATTTAAAACTTAATTTTCCTTTTTTCTTTAAAGGGACATCTTTGAAAACTGAGGAATGCATTCTTTGACCAAAGGAACAAAATTCAGACGCAAAAGAGTGCTCGCCTCCTCCTTTGAAAGAAGCAATATATTTGCTCATTATCTTTCTCTCCAGGCATCATTTCCCATACTGTTAATGAAAATGTTTACAAGTACCAACCCTAAAATTCTGTCTTCAAGGGTAAGTTATAAATTTTAAAAAGAGTGGTTCATTATATAAAAAAAGTCAAAAGTCCAGCAACACTAATGCTAAAAATGACATTAAATTTCTTAGCATCCACATAATATAATATTTCCGTGAGTTTTCTATTATGTGCAGATTTATTTTCCTTAAGAAGTAAAATGAAGCTTGAATAGTACAGTCTGTGGTGTGGTGACATCAGCAACTGCCAGTTCTTGCCCATCAACGAGTCCCAGTTCTAAAACAGAGAAAAGTATAATTAACCCAAGCAAAAAAATCTCAACAAAATGCACAATGCACACAAACTGCACAGTTTTATGTCTAGATAAACATCAAAATCCAGTTCTCCTTAATCAAGGTAATATTAAGTTTGATTTCTTAGAGATTTTTAAACATTCTGCTAAAAGAGCAATTCTGTTATTGTTTCTCAAGACATAATTACAATGCTATCACCATTTAAAGGCATTAAAACGAACCTAGAATAAGCATTTTTTACTTTTACCAAGAGGAAAAAAGAAAAGAAGAAATTGATTAGTAAAATACTCATTTAAAATACCTTTCAATGTCTTGGAGAGATTTGGCCTTGTTCGTTCTTCAATAGAGGTTACTGACTAGAAAACAAAATTATTTTAATGTAAAGCACATAAAATGAATTTAAACTTGTAATATAATTTTGTGGGAAAAAAACATCCAAAAAACAAAAAACAACCAACACTGATTACCTGTAAGTAAAGTGTTCTATTTTTTCCCTCTAATGTGGCTGTGATGGCTGGAGATTTCATCTGCCTAAATATAATTATGAGCAGGGAAACAAACAAAATTAAAGATCACTTTTTAAAAAAACAATTCTAGTTTTTAAAGCTTTAAAATCACAAAAGTATTTCTACAACAAAACAAATGTCCGAAACACTTACAGAGAAGCACTATTGGTTAAATAATCCAAAACCTCCTGCAGTTTAGCGGATGGAGAGAACTGAATATTTTGAGGAAGCTGGCTACAAGCTGGGCAGTTTTCCTGCATATATAAAACATAACAGATCACAGAGGCATATGAACCAATAATACTTTATAATGATCAAATGAAAATCAACTTGTTTTGTAATTATGCATATTTCCTATGAACAAATTTTTATGCTCTAAAATCTCCTAAATTATTTTTCTACATAGTATTTATTTCGGGCTATACTGCAAAAGATACACAGTGAGTAGGGTTCTAAAAGTTAGAAAATACTTAGGATGTGGGCAATTTCATTCATATCTCTAACCAGTAATTAGTATGTAAAAATCTAAGTGTAAATGATGGAAAAAAGTTTTCATTACTATAATACTAACCTTTCTCTCTGCTTCAAATGTGTATGTGTACAGTCCATCTACGTCATTGAAAACCAAGTAATTATTAAGTGGAATATATGCACTGCAATGAAAAATGGTTCATCTTTATATAATTGAGCCAAGCAAAAGATCAATTTACATACACCTTAAAAAATGAAATCCATTATTACCTTGTAGCTATTTTAAAAACCTCAGTGGCACACACAGCTGAAGAGGGGAAGAAAATAAAGGTGCTTCAACTTGATGCAATTCAGACATTTAAAATTTCAAGTTTTTCAAAGTTACAAATCGGAACAGATAAACTGATAATAAAGAATATACTTTAAAAAAAAAAACTGAGAAAGTAACAAATTTTATATTTCTTTTGTATAACCCAAGTAACAGAGTTACATGCTTTCCTTCCTCTTCTTCAGATTAATGAGCAACCTGTTACATTGATTAAAGGGAAAGGCATTAAAATGTCCTCTACTGCAGAGCATTTTTATCTATGACATAATGTAAGACCAAATATACACAGATCCAACAGCTTATTCTTTTTTGGACAGCTTAATTACAACACCCAAGAAGATATCAGATTCTTGGAATGCCAGTTTTCTGAAACCAAGTAGCTGCAGGAATGTTAATTTAGATAGTGAATCAAAAACCAAAGGAAAGGGAAACCAAAGTTAAGTGGTGGCCATTTTTCCTTACCTGCAATGACTGCATTTGTGGAAGCTACTGCAGGAATGATACGTTTTACTACTCCTGAAAAAATATATTGATTAAAATATGGTCATTTCTTTTAAAAAATAGGTACCTTAGACAATCTGATTTTTTTTTGTTTTTTTTAGACAAAATGATTATTAAATATCATTTTCCACAACCTGATTTCTCAGGCTTTCAAGTCAGAAAACAGACTGAAATTTAACAATGAAATGATCTTCTTTCACATTCCCATCATTTTGATGTATTTTCAGAATCTTAAACAAAGTACAGTAGCAAAGAAAACTCTTCACTAAGCTTCAAATAAAGATGAGACAATATAATAATAGCTAACAGTTAGAATGTTTATTATGTTCCAGGCACTGTATAAAGATTAAAAAAGATAGGACAGAATTTTCATTACATCCTTGTTAGTCTCATTACTCTGATTTTAAAAATAAGGAAAATGAAATTGAGACAAATTAATATCCACAGTTATATATCTAGTAAGTGACAGAAGTGGCATATGAATCTACATATGCCCCAAAGTGCATAATCTTAACTGAAACAATATGCTATACTCCGTGAGGTGTGAATAAAGTATAGAGTAAGAACTAACTGTTCCTCATATAATAGTTCTAGCCATTTGATTCCTCCAAATTTTCAACAATCAGAAAGCCTGCCCTTGTCTCCTCATTTCACTCTATAACATGGTCTACACAAAGTATTAATATACTTCTTTATTTCTACTTCACTTCTTCCATATTAGTATTCACAGAATAGGAATGATGACAGCCTGACCTTACACCATTTTTTTTTAAAGTAAAACATAAATATTCCTTAACTATATTTGAGTTGTTCATTTTAGAAAACAAAAACTTCAGAAAAAAGTAGCCATGTTATCTTGGGGTGTGAGGGAGCACTTAAAGATATGTCCCCAAGGCTTCAGGTATAGGCAGGTTTCAAAAACTTCAGAAAAAAGCCAAATAATCTAAGAAGACATGAAAAGAAGACAGTGATAAAGTTTGGAAAGCTATTTTAAAATGTTAATTCTGACCATATGATTACATATCATTTCAGAGAAGGGGAAATTAGGAGGAGCTTAACTTCATGATGGTTAAACTGGAAGTTCTGCAGTGAACCACATAGAGCAAGATATACTGAAAGGAAGAAGAGGTAGTATAAGAGACATTGCCCAATAAAAGCCAAAAATGATAAAGAGTCCCCTTGTCCCCTACCCTTAAAAAAACTGGACTTCACTTTCAATTTTGCTTCTCTACTCCTTGTCAAGGCTCTCAATCATCAGGTTCAAAAGTACAAACCAATACTTGCTAAAAAGTATGAAAAGATAAGTGAGACTATATATTGAAATGACTTTATACTTCCTGATCAGGACCAACTGAGATCATTTAATTCAGTTACTACCTGTGCACTATATGTCCAACAATGTTCTAGGTGTTGTGCAGAGTGCCAGTTAAAAAAAAAAAATTTGCTCTTAATAAGCTTTCCTTCTGCTAAGGGAGATAACAAGCAAGTAAATAACAAAATTTCAAATACTGAAGAGTACTATGAAGAAAGTAAAACAAGGTATATGATAGAGTTGGCAATGATGGAGGCAGTCCATCAGGGTAGATAATCAGGGAAGACCTCCTCTGGGAGATGGTAATTTGAGCTGAAATCTAAAACCATAAGAAAGACCCAGCCATGTAATGACTTGGGGAAACAGTATTTCTGTAAATAGTAAAGGCAAAGGCCCCAGGGCAACAATGTATGAGACTATGCCTATGAAATAATCTTTGCATAGAAAAATGAGGCTACCATTATTTCTGAGAAATTATAAAAACATCAATAGTGAATGGCTCAGAAGTCATTTTCAGTTGAATGATCAAATAAACTGGTTAACTTCACACCTGAGCGATAAGCAGCCAGCCTTAATGGGATCCAAGGAAGAACATTCCTGGCTTAAGAATCAGGAATATTAAAGCTCCAAGGCAGGAATGAGTTTGGTGTGTTCAAGAACACAGCAGGTCAGAATAGGAGGAATACAGAAAGCAACACGGAGTGTGTAAGAACAGAATTTTTAAAAGACATCACTAGAACATCAGTAAATATGAGGAAATAATCACAGAAGAGAAACAGCACATTTTCAAAAAGAAGACAAAGTTTTATTTCTGGTGAAGTTAGTGATGAACTTGGGACAAAACTCTAGAAAGATGAATTGAGTACCTAGATTAGGAAGCAGTGATCATTAGATTAAGCATTATGATTGTTCACTGAGACAAGTCATGTTGGATTCTGGTATTGTAACTAGTAATTTGGCAACCCAGGGAAATGTGGAAGTAGTACATCTAGGCTTCAGGAGAGCAGTTGGAGAGGCACGTGGGTGGTTCAGTGGTTGAGCCTTTGACTCAGGTCGTGATCTGGGGGTTCTGGGATTGAGTCCCGCATCAGGCTCCCAATGGGAAGCCCACTTCTGCCTGTGTATATCTCTGCTTCTCTATGTGTCTCATGAATAAATAAACAAAAGTCTTAAGAAAAAAAAAAAAGAGCAGTTGGAAAGGTCTTTTCTGACCTCCTTGTGAACAAGACAAAAAAAGAAGAAGTGCTCTAGAAGGCCTGGTAGGGAGAATGAGATAAACGGAAAAGGGTGACCAGAAGAAGTAGGATTCAAATGTCTGTTATCAGCCAGTTCAGTCTTATTAAAATTTTTAACTAATTATTTGGAAAAGAAATAAAAGGATATAAAGAAAGAAAACGGCAGGTTTAAAAATAAACTTGTAAAGACCTATACTTGAATATAAAAAAACAAAACTACCACCCTAAAAAACTGCCAAACATTTTATTGGGAAAATAGGGCTTAGCAACTGCATATTAAGAAAACTTCCAGATTTTAGTGGACAGTGACCTTAAAGAATCAGAAGTATAGCATCAACATAATCAACAAGCAAAAAATCCTGCTCTCCTCTAAGACTGCATCAATTATTAGAAGTCTATTGTAAAATCAATCCTAGCATGCTGAATTCTAGCTTAGATAAGAAAAATATGAATAACTGAAAAATAGTTAGAAAAATAAAAAAAGAAAATCAAACAGGATGGGAACTTAATGTCAGCCAAGATGTAAAAGGGTTAAAGGAACTAGAAAGGTTGATGACAGTGATTTGGAGGGAATGTGATTACTGTTCTGTATATGCTGGTTTTGTTTGTTTTTATTTTTAAGATTTTATTTATTCATTAGAGACACAGAGAGAGGGGCAAAGACACAGACAGAGGGAGAAGCAGGCTCCATGAAGGGAGCACGATGCAGGACTCGATCCCGGGACTCCAGGATCATGCCCTGAGCCAAAGGCAGACAGATGCTCAACTGCTGAGCCACCCAGGCATCCCCTGTTCTATATATATTAAAGGCTATTACTTAAAAGGGAATTTGATTTATTTATGGTGTACCCTGGGACAATTCTCAGACCAAACTGAAGATGGAGACTTCTGTTCAATATACAAAATAAACTGTCTTAACAGTCTTATCCAAATGTGAAATAGATCGCCTTAGGAGGTGACACCTTCCTCTTAGTGAAAGATAAAATGAGTGGTTCAACTTAGATGATTTAGGGCCTCTTCCAATTCTAGTAAGATTCAGTGACTTTTATTAAATTCCTTCTAGCTCGGGTTCCTGAGTGCCTCAGTAGTTAAGCGTCTGACTCTTGGTTTTGCTCAGATTATGATCTCAGGATTGTGAGACTGAGCCCCACATTGGGCTCAGCACAGAGTCTGCTTGAGACCCTTTCCCACTCTACTCCTTGCACATGCTTTCTCTCTCTCAAATAAATGAATAAATAAAATCTTAAAAAAAAAAATTCCTCCTAGCTAAGAAGTAATATGAATTCTGTCAAACCCTGTTTCCTCCAACCAAATTTAGGAACACCTGGAAACTATCATTTCCTTACCTTGACTGAACCTCGAATGGCTGGTACTATCTGAAATCACTTATCCATTATTTCCTTCAGAGTTCCCAACCCCTGAAATGGGATTATCCCAAGGTTGTAATTCATGACAATTCACTAATTTACCTTGAGTGAGTCTATAGGTAACACCTCTAATATTATATTGTGATGCTCTCTCAAGAGACTTTTGGAAAATCCACTGAATATGATCAGGATCATCTCCATCTAATGGAACTCCTTCTGTTAGAAAAAACAAAGAGAATAGGACAGAAACATGTAAACTTAAATCAGCTTGTCTTTTAATACAATTATATAAATGAATAATATAAATATTCATCTCACATAATTCCAGATTATGAAATTCAGTTTATTACCTCCAAAAGGCTGCTCCTTAGGCCACTGCAGTATCCTTACATACTCAATACAGTGTTCTGGTAGCCTGGGCATAGATGCAATGGTGCACATGGGAAAATTAACCTAAAACCATAGTTTGCCTTTTTAGTGGATTTTACACAATGAATTATTTTAAAATGCAACTTCTAGTTAAGACTTTGTAAATGTAGGTAGTAGGTTATAATTCATTTTAGCTTTCCACTTATAAAAACAAAACATTTTATACCACTAATAATGTTTCTAAAATTAAAAAGAGCATCTGAGTCACTTGACTTACATTCATATAGGAATGTAGGTTTGCCCTATATTTAAGGTTATAATTCATTTTAGCTTTCCACTTATAAAAACAAAACATTTTATACCACTAATAATGTTTCTAAAATTAAAAAGAGCATCTGAGTCACTTGACTTACATTCATATAGGAATGTAGGTTTGCCCTATATTTACAGGGTATATAAATTTAAGCTTTGTTAGATCATGAGATGTTTGAATAAGTTCTCAAATATGAGCATTTTATTATGTTTATATGATGTTTATAGCTGAAGGTATAAAATCAAAGCAAAAGCAAATTCACAGAGTTAAATCAATTCCAAGTAAATACTAAAAGAAATATTTTTATTTATGAATCAATATTCTAACTATTCCTTAAACTGGGTATGTAGCTTAAAGGGCCCCATCTTTGGAAGGATCATTCTCATGCCTAGTATCTTTATCTCCCTGAAACGTTCACAGGCAAAAACCAAAGAAAACAGATTATAACTAAATCCCAACATATAACTTTTTAATTGCTCCCTTGATCCCGTCTCTCCAAATGAAAAAATTAATACAAATGAATTGAGAACAGAATATCAGTACCACAATCTTCAGTTCCTATCTTTCCATAAACAGAGCAGAATTTCATATTTTATCTTTCTTCTTAGAATGATTTTTAAAAAACTGTTTACCCTTCATTAAAAATCCTAAATATTGGGATGCCTGGGTGGCTCAGCGGTTTAGCGACTGCCTTCGGCTCAGGGTGTGATCCTGGAGACCCGGGTTCAAGTCTCGCATCGGGCTCCCTGCATGGAGCCTGCTTCTCCCTCTGCCTATGCCTCTGCCTCTCTCTCTCTGTGTCTTTCATGAATGAATAAATAAAGTTAAATAAAATAAAAAAATTTTTAAATCCTAAATGTTGACTAGACTTAATAATTAATCCTAACTCTGCCCCAAGAGACTATAAAATAAATACAGGTGCTTTTCTGATTACCTGTGGAGGATACAGTTCTAGTGTGCATTCAATACAGGCAGTCATTCCAGGCAGAATCACCCGGGCATTTCCTTTAAAGCCTTCTGTCCCCCCATCTATCAAAGGGACAATGGAGCTTGGATCTAATACACCATCTTCATAATTTAGAAGAGATATCTAGGAGAATTATTTAAGGTAGGAGAGGGGAGTAAGAATTCAAAAAAAAAAAAAAAAGAACATGCTGTCAAGTAATTCCATAAATCAATCGCAATACTGAGTACTAGATTATCAAATCATGGGATTAGGATACTAGCAATTTATATTCTCACCTGAAAATTAATAACTGGCAATAAACAATGATAAACCTCTACTTAGTTGAAAATTAAACTCTGATTTGTCAAAAACATGACATGGTACTCTAATTTTTGGTATGTTAAGAGCATCAGCAAGAATTTCAAAGAAACATAACAACACTAAAATTTTTACCAGCATGCCATTTATCCATCTTCTGGCTATGATAGAGTCCAGTCCACACACAATTATATGAAATTCTACGGAAGAAAAAGCTAGTTTTTAAAAATGCCATTGCACAAAATAATTCACATTTTAGGAAACAAACAAAAAAAACCCCACCTTTTATTATAACACACAGCTCCTCATGCTTGAGTAACCTTACTCAAGACAACATATAAAAATTCAGCTAATGATATAGCTAAGAATTAAAACAGTGGCATGCTCTGCTCAGTCAACCTTACTGAAAAGCAAACACCAAGAGCTGATAACAAATGAAGAAATACCCTTCAAATAGCTAGCAGCTAAAATATAGTAAGAATTTAGTGAGAAGTGAATTTAAAGTAGACAACTTACGTCGATAGAAAGTATCATTAAAATCCTGAATCTTGTTGAAATGTCTGCTTATAAGTAAAGGAATTTAGCTGCTAAGTTTTTAATTTATAAAGTGAATTTAACAATGTCAGAAGGAACAAATTAAAAATGTACATAACAAGAAATGAAGTCATCAATGTTCAAAGCAGTGGAAATCAGGGAATGTGACAAAATGAATACAACCCTAATTTGTCACAAAACCTCTTTTTTAAATACTTCTTGCCTATTTAGAGTAGTTTCTCTCATCCCTGAACCCTGATATTATGTCTTTGTTATACTCTCTACTCTGCTTCAGTTTTTATATAAAACCATACATCCTGGGAAGCAGACTGTGTGTCCTCAAACATTAGCATCAAGCACAGAGGCAATAATGCATTTTAGTGAAGGAAACAAGCATATTACAGTTCCCATTTGGGAAGAGGACTGCAAGACTCAGAATACGAATTAACACTTTGAACACCTTAAATTTATACAAGGTTATATATCAAATATTTTCAATTAAAAATAAGAGTTACTGCTGCAAAGCTAATAAAAACAAAAAAAAAACACATGTTCCCAATAGCTTTTTCGGGTACAAATATGATTGGTTATTTTGGAGGTGAGGGGAGGTAGGAGTTCTTTTTTCCTCTCTGTTTTCCAAGTCTCTCTTTTTACTTTACCAAACCTAATCAGCAGTCTTTCCCTGCCTGAAGGCTGCAAAGAAAACTCCATTCAAAAATAGCTGTGAGTGTAAATCAATCACAGAACTTAATATTTTAACAGCACATGTGTACAAAAAAATTTTTAATTTTTCCAATGGAGCAATTTTCTGTTTAATTATATACTTCTCTAAAATTATAATAAATAGTCCAGTATACATTTTTTAAAAACCAAAATGGAGAAAAGAGGGACAATATAAAATACTCTTGTCCTAGATTTTTTATTCTGGTCTACAAACAAAACTATAATAAATTCAATTCTCGCCCTCAACCATTCAGGCCTCTTTTCCTTTTTAAAGGAAAGCAAGAGGCATAAGCTGCAGCTAGAACAGGTAGATCAAGAGAACCAGAGCAAACAGGGGAATAGCAATAGGGGAACCCAGGAGCCATACCAAGAAATCCTATGTCCTAGATTTCTATAAAATACCCAAAGTCCACAGACCTAACTTTTAAAATATGCACATTCTTCTTTATCTTTCTTCCAATAGGCCTGTATTTGCCTTTTTAAACTTTTTATTTTGAAATAATATAGACCTACAGAAAGTTGCAAAGCTAGTAGAAAGTGGTTCCATGTGTATTTCATCCAGTCTCTCCCAATGGTTACATATCACAGGACTATAAAATCAAAATCACAAATACAACATTGATAAAATAAGTATGTATAGTTCCGTGATTTATTTTTTTTTTTACGATTTTATTTATTTATTCATGAGAGACAGAGAGAAAGGAAGAGACATAGGCAGAGGGAGTAGTAGGCTCCCTGCAGGAACTCGATGCGGGACTCAATCCCCAGACCTGGGAACACACCGACTGAAGGGCAGATGCTCAATCCCCTGAGCCACCCAGGCGTCCCGTAGTTCTGTGATTTAAACACTTGTGTAGGGGCACCTGGATGGCTCAGCAGCTGAGCATTTGCCTTTGGCTCAGGTCACCATCCCAGGGTCCTGGGATCAAGTACCACATTGGGCTCCTCACAGGGAGCCCGCTTCTCCCTCTGCCTATGTCTCTGCCTCCTCTATGTCTCTCATGAATAAATAAAATCTTAAAATAAATAAATAAACACGTGTAGATTTTTGTAACCACCATAAAGTTACGCAACTTTCCATCACAGCAAAGCTCTTCCTCCTGCTACCCCTTTATTCACACCTCTCTGGCCCACAATGCCTAATCCCTGGCAATCATTAATTTGTTCTCTCTTTATAATTTCCTCATTTGAAGAATGTTACATAAATGGAAACATACAACATATGACCTTTTGAGACTATCATTTTTCATTAAGCATGTCTTTGATATCTCCCCAACTTGCTGCATGTTTAGTTAATTCCTTTTTATTGCTCAGCATTACTCCACAGTATGGCTGTACTACAGCTTAATAATTCACCTATTGACAGATGTTTGGGTTGTTCCCAGTTTTTGGTTAATGCAAATAAAGACACTATGAACATTCAAGAACAAGTTTTACACAGACCTAAGTATCTGTTTCTCTGGGGTAACCCCCAGGAATGAAATTACTGAATTGTATGGAAAAGTGTATATTCAGGTTTTTATAAAACAGCCTATTTTCCAGATGGCTATACACCATTTTGCATTTCCCACCAGCAATGTAGGAGTGATCTAGTTGTTCTGTAGCTTTACCAGCATTGGAGGTTACTATTACTTTAGCTGTTAGAAGTATGTAGTAATATTTCATTGTGGTTGTAATTTAGATTTCTCTTATAGCTAGTGACGATGAACACCTTCTCAGGTGCTTTTTGCTATCTTCTTTAGTGAAATGTCCTTTCACATTTTCAGTACATTTCCTAATTGCATTGTTTTTTCATTGCTGAATTTTGTGAATTCTTTATTTATTCTGGATGAATCCTCTGTCAGATACCTACTTCATAATTATACCCCATTCTAATCATTGTATCTCATTCTCTTAACAGGGCCCTTCACAAAACAAAGTTTTTAATTTTGATAGAGTTCAATTCATCAATTTTTTTCTTGTATGGATCACACTTTTTTGATGTAGTCTAAGGACTCTTCACCAAGCCATATATCACAAAGATTTTCTCCTACACTGTCATCTAAAGTTTTACTGTTTTACATTTTATATTAAACCTACAATGCATTTTAAGTTAATTTTTGCAATTTTGAGGTTTGAGTTGGGATTCATATTTTTGCCTCCAGTGGCTCCACCACAATTTGTTGAAGAAATTATCCTTTCTTCCATTGAACTGTTTTTGCCATTTCGTCAAACATCAATATTTGCCTGCAGCTATTTCTGGTTTCTTTGTTCTACTGATGTGTCTCTCTGCTAACACCACATGGTCCTGATATTGTAGCTATAGTAAGTCTTGAAATTATACAGCGATTCCTCCCACTTTATTCTTTATCAGATTTGTTTTAGATATTCCTTCACCTTTCCATAAATTTTAGGACAATTTTGTATCAACAAAAAGTTCTGCAGGGATTTTAATAGAAATTGTATTAAACTTGTATACAAATCTAGGGAGACATGACATCCTTACTATGTCAAATCGCCCAATTCTTGAACAGAGCATCTTTACATTTATTTAGACCTTCTTTGATTTCCTTCATCAGTACTTTGTAGTATTCAGCATACAGGTCTTATACTTATTTTATAGATTAACAGTTAAGTATTCCCCCGCCCTTTTTTTGAGTGATTGTAAATGGCACTCATTTTATTTTAAATTTCACTTTCGGGATCCCTGGGTGGCGCAGCGGTTTAGCGCCTGCCTTTGGCCTAGGGCGTGATCCTGGAGACCCGGGATCGAGTTCCACATCAGGCTCCCGGTGCATGGAGCCTGCTTCTCCCTCTGCCTGTGTCTCTGCCTCTCTCTCTCTCTCTCTATGTGACTATCATAAATAAAGAATAATTAAAAATTTTTAAAAATAAAAAGTAAATTTCACTTTCCACATTTTCACTCCAAGTACACAAATACAATTGAATTTTCTATGTTTATTTTGAATCCTGTGGCATTTCCCAAATAGCAAATCTCACTTTCTGAATTTCTATAAAACACTGAAAGTTATCCAGATCTGAAGAACACTCCTTTTTTAAAACACATTTTTTTGAAAAATAAATTTACTCTGACACATTTTCCACTTGGTTAATATATGTTGACTGTCTATTCAGTCTGCAACTGTAAGGAGACACAGATTAACTACAGCCAGATAAGGAATTTACAGTCTAACAGAAGAGCTATGCAATCAAACTGAAAGTAAGGGCAATAATGCAAAATAACTGCACTGGCCGTAAATGCTTAATTTAAAAATTGGGCAAAAAAATATTTATATAACCTTAAAAAAAAAAAAAAAGGACTGGAAGGAATATAAAGCAAAATGTCATCAGTAGAAACCTCAGTAATAAGCTTACTGCTGATTTTTTTTTTTTTTTTTTGCTTATCTGTATTTTCTATGTTAAATACTTCTTTTATAATAAAACACAAAGCTTTAGAAAGTTAAGTAACTTTTTTGTCAAAAGGATACGGAACTACATTGCAATTAGGAACTCTGTCATTTAGAAATTCTGCAGCAACTTCAGCCTTAGGTCTTCCAACATCTTTAGGCCTATGGGAAAAATTATATTTAAATTATCATTCATGATATAAATCTAGATGATCTATATAATTTACTTTCAAACATAAAAAATATCCACAGTGAGCTTATTTAGAGGATATTTAGAAGGAATACTTTTATCTAAATGTTGATGAGTAATTAGTAATTCAACATCAAATGTCAACATTTGCTGATGTTCTAAATTAAGTATTTACAAGTACTGACAAGTATTTCTTAAATGAAAATATAAATGGTGCTTCCCCCTCCCCCCAATGGAAAGCATAATGATGGCATGTTTCCTGGCCACTTCTCATTGTGGCATTTCCCAATGTAAAAAATTATCCCACACCCAAAGCCTTCCAAATCTACCCTGAACCCTAGAACCTCAAGGTGTTACCATGGAGGTTTTGGCTGAAATATACACACGATTCATTCTAGGGATATAAGAGCCTTCGTTTATCTCTTCTTCCCACATGTGCAGATTAAATAGTAAATTTTATGTCCCAAACAAAGCCATAAGCATGTTTCTGAAGAAAAAATAATCCTGAAGGCATTATCTAAAATTGCAAATGTTGCCAACATTCTAAAGAAACTAAAAACAGAAGGCCTCAAAAGATCACTCCTAGATAAGAACCACAGCTATAGACAGAAGAGGACACAAAGAATTCTCTCTTCTAATCTCAGTACAAATGGTATTTTCTTTCATAGTATTTCCTCATCCTCCTCACAGAAGTAAATCATTCCCTCACACATACATAGTGCTTCATTACTACTTTTTCACAACATATTTTTCATTAGATACAGAGATCTGTTATACCCCCTAGACTGAACACCTGGAATAAAGTGACCATATTCTTATCTCTTTGTATTCCTTCATATATAAGCATAGAATACTTTAAAAATAAATGAAAACATTTTTAAAAATCAATGTCCCTAATAAAAATTATTTTTACTTAAAATTGGAATTTTAAAGAAAAATCATTTAACAGGTCATTTTTCTTCTAGCCAATGAAGCAGTCTGCTTCTCTTGATTGAAAACTTCTGTTAAGAGTTTTATTCTTTGTCCTATAACTAGGCTCTAGTTATAAATCGAGGAACCTGATTTCAGTACTGCATTCAACTACACCGGACAGAGCTCTTTTGGTAAAGCGGATAAAGGAAACTTTCAAGATTCTTTAATGTTGTGAATTGTATGTGTTCCTACAGTAGATCCCAGATAAAAAATTCCTGGACGGTTTCTGTGGAAACTGCTAATTTGCCTTTCCAGAATTAGGGGATCAGATTGTTCCACCTAAAAACTACACTTTGAACAAAAAGGACTTTTACAAATATCATCTTTGCAAAACACCTTGGCCTAATTGCTTAATCTTGAAAACAAGTACCTACCCTAAGGGCTACTCTGAGATTATAGGAAATACAGATAAAGACTTTAGAAAGTATTTACTGCAACCTAAGCACTCAACAAATGTTAACTATCATTGTGATTTTCAATCATTATTTTAGCTACAAACTAAAGGGCATGCCCTATTATCAATAACCAACCAATTCAGGGATCCCTGGGTGGCACAGCGGTTTAGCGCCTGCCTTTGGCCCAGGGCGCGATCCTGGAGACCCGGGATCGAATCCCATGTCAGGCTCCCGGTGCATGGAGCTTGCTTCTCCCTCTGCCTATGTCTCTGCCTCTCTTTCTCTCTCTGTGTGACTATCATAAAAAAAAAAAAAAATTAAAAAAAAAAAAAATAACCAACCAATTCAGTGTTATCTTTGTTAGAGCATTCATATACTAAAAATGTGTCAGGATCCACAGTTTTCTGTAGAGAAGGGTAATTTCAAAGGTTCAAAAAATAAATAAACAAAAAGATAAAGCCTAAACATTAAACAGAGTTTACATTGCAATTACAACACTTCCTTAACTTGACTTTGTTTAAACCATTCTTCAACCTCTTTAATATCTTCCAGAAAAAAAGGTTTCATGCCTATCCAAAAATTTAAATTTACTTCCTCTGTTAACCTAACCTTATACTGCATACCTACGAGCACTTTCTGCCAATAATCTAATCACTAGAAAGAAAAATAAAAAGTCCTTATCTCTCCATTCCTGTAATTCTTTGACATTTATATCCGAGCTAGTCAAATCTTTACACGCTACATACTAAAATTCACTAATGAACCTCTCCTCAGGTCTGCATACATGGCCTACTTCCAGTTTTTTTTTTTTTTTTTTTTTTTTTTTTTTTTTTTGGGACCTACTTCCAGTTTTTAAAGTCATTTCTAGCAATCCATTCCTAGATGCTTTCTGTATTTCATGTTTGTTTAAGGTAATTTTCCCTTTGGGGATGCCTGGGTACCTCATTGGTTAAGTGTCTGCCTTCAGCTCAGGGTGTGATTCTGGAGACCCAGGATCAAATCCTGCATCGGGCTCCCTGCATAGAGCCTGCTTCTCCTCTCTCTACCTGTCTCTCTCTCTCTCTCTCTCTCTCTGTCTCTTGTAAATAAATAAAATCCTTTTTAAAAAAGGTAATTATCCCTTTGTTCCATTTCAACCGCTCCTGGATTTTCTCTCCTTAATTGTTCATTTTCTTTATCTTCATAGAAGAAACTTCAAACTCTGTCACAACTTCATTCCCCCAGAGATACCATACAATTCTTGGCTCATAAGTCCCCACCAATGTATCTCACTAGTGCCTAATAGTCTAGCTACTATTCTCTTATGAAATTAACAGGAGGAAAAGAGCCCTGTTCTATGTCTTCAGAGCACAATCACCCCCAAATCACATAAACCATTTGGAAATCTCTTTAAAAAAAAATCACGAATTTGTTTATAAAACTAGTTTCACCAGGGTGTCCAAAATTTTCTTGCAAAATTTTACCTAAAAAGGGAGTGGTGATTATTTAAAAAATAAAATTAGTTAGCCCTCTCATAGTTTTTACAAATTATGAAACTACAGTGTACTCAAGTTCAAGTAATTATCAGAATTTTAAACTAAGATCTTAAAACTTACCTAAATAAAAACTGCCTATTTAGATTGGAAACATCTATAGTGTCCATGTCTATAACATGAATCTGTCTAAAACCAGACAAGGCCTGTGGGAATAAAAAAAAACAATTAAGCAGAAGTTTCCACACATTTGAAATGTTAAGACTTGTTTTCAAGGTAGTCCTAAACTTATAAATGCTCAATAATAAATTCCACATAATTGTATTCAATGGTTAAAAAGTCTTACAAGGTATATAAAATTCAAGGTTCTTGTAAAGGTCAAAAATCTGTAACTACTTAAATAGTCTATAACCAAAAGAAAACAACTCAAAATTTCTACAGTTTTATCATCCCGTAAACACATTTGTAAAGTTTGTTGCTTTGCTGCTGCCGCCAGATATTTTAATTTTACAAGTCTTACTAATTAACTGAATTTGCTATTCTTTTTCAGAATATTGTTAAAAAGCAATTCCTATAAGCTTTATCTTAGTTTAAGTAACATTAAGTATATCACAATTCAGAAATAACTATTAGATGGTGTATATTATCAACACACATATGTACATAGCACATGTAAAAGGAATATACTAAAAGTATTGAGTCAATAACAAGCAGTCAAAAAAGCTAGGAAAAAGCAACAAACTTGCTTCTGAGCAGTACAACCACTCTTCAAATTTACCAGCAGAAGCAAAAGATTGGAAAAAAACAAGTCTCAATAATTAATCATACTTTTCTGGTCTTGGTCAGTTAAATAGTCAAATTAAATTAGTTGTCAATAATTTCCCTACTTTTCGGCCCCTCCTTATAGCAACAGAACCTTGAGTTGTCCATACTTGCTTTCTCATAGTCCTGTCTCGCACTAAATAAGCTTTCCCTCCCACCACTCCATGGAAAACTGCACTCGTCAAGGTCACCAGAGATTTGTATGTTACTACTTCCAATGACAATTTTCGGTCTCTCTGATCGTACCTCCCTGAAGCATCTGGCAGAAAATGGATCAATTCCTCCTCTTTAAAATACATTCTTCAGGGATCCCTGGGTGGCTCAGCGGTTTAGCGCCTGCCTTTGGCCCAGGGCGTGATCTTGGAGTCCTGGCATCGAGTCCCACATATGGCTCCCTGCATGGAGCCTGCTTCTCCCTCTGCCTGTGTCTCTGCTTCTCTCTCTGTGTGTCTCTCATGAATAAATAAAATCTTTAAAAAAATAAATAAATACATTCTTCACTTGGTCACTACACTCATGAGAAATCTAAATATTAAAAACTGGCCTTAGGAGTTAGGAGTTTTCCTCCTACTTTACTGTAGGAGTTTTCCTCCTACTTGCCAGAATTTGGAGTGCCTTTGTGCTCAGTTCTGGTTAGTGCGTGTGACCTCAAGTAAGATAGTGACATCTAACAGGTATCTCAAACTTCAGTTTCCAAAACCAAACTCAACCATCCGTGCTCACCACCACTAAATCTCTTCTTTTCCCAGTGTCTCCCACTTCGATGAATGCTAACCCCATCATTCCAGTTGCTCAGGGGAAAAACGTTGTTGGGTCATCCTTGGCTCCTCTCTTTCTCTCATGCCCAACAACTAATCCACTAGCAAATCCTGTTGACTCCAACCTCAAAACCTATCCCTCATCTGACTGCCTCTCACCACCTTCAATGCCACCATCTTGCTTCAAGTCATTGCCACCTCTTGGCCCAGGTGACTGCAACAACCTTCTGACCAGCCTCTCTGCTTCCTGCTCTCTTCTTGAGTCTTTTCTCTGTACATCAGGCACAGTGAACCAGGTTAAATGTCAGATCAAATCAACTCACATGCTTAAATCTCTCCAATGACTTCCTGACTCGGAGTAAAAGGTAAAGTCCTTACAGTAGCCTCTAAAGCCCTTTGCAATATTCACTGAGTCCTTCCATCTCCTATCACCTCTCGATATCCTGTGGGAAACTGATCCACTTCTGTTTTAGCTATAAAAATGACCTCCTTGCTGTCCTAGAACAGAAAAGTCATGCTCCCACTTCACATATTTTGCACCTGATGTACCCTCTGCCTAGAATATTCTTACTCACCTCTCTGCTCAAATAGCATCTTTTTTCCCACCAGGCTATGTATCTTCCATTCTTCCTTTCCCCATAGCATTTAATACTGTCTGACATACCATGTATTTTACTTGTCCTTTTCCTTTTGTAAGCCCCACAAACAGAAACACCTGTCAGTATATTTCAATGCTGTGTCTTTAGCTTTCAAAATGGTGCCTGGTATATAGGGAGAAGAGGTTTTATAACTATTTGCTCAGTCAATATTAATGTCATATTCTTTTTTTAGAATAAACTTTGGTGGCGCTTGGGTGGCTCAGTCAGTCAAGCATCTGCCTTCAGCTCAGGTCATGATCCTGGAGTCCCAGGATAGAGTGCCATGTCAGGCTTCATGCTCATGGGGTAGTCTGCTTGTCCCTCTCCCTCTGCCCCTCTGCTGTGTTTCAATCTCTCTCTCTCTCTCTCTCTCTCTAAAATAAAAAAAAATAGGGCAGCCCTGGTGGTGCAGCGGTTTAGTGCTGCCTGCAGCCCAGGGTGTGATCCTGGGGACCCTGGATCGAGTCCCACATCAGGCTCTCTGCATGGAGCCTGCTTCTCCCTCTGCCTGTGTCTCTGCCTCTCTCTCTGTGTCTCTATGAATAAATAAATAAAATCTTAAAAAAATAATAATAATAAAATAAAATAAAATAAATAAAATAAAATAAAATAATAAAAAATCTTAAAAAAAAATGAGCCTTTGGAGGACTTATAGTAAATTTTAAAAACCATGTATGTCTCTTATGTATTTATGTCTGAAATAAATTAACAAGTGGTAATAGAAAAGCTTTAGTTTTCTTTTAAGACATTACAATGCAATAAATAACAAAGCCATTCCTAAAGTTGCATGATGACTATTTCTCAGATCTAATCTCCAATTAATTTACATTTAAAATTACTATAAATCACATTTGCAGGTAACAGCTTCATAACAGAAAAGGTTAAGCATTAGGGGATTTTTACATAGAATGCCTACCAAAATCACTACCCATCCTCTATAAATCTTTCCCTTCTAGAACTCTTTGATACTATGTTTTTATGTTTGACAAAGTACTGTCATTCTGGCACCCCATCACATAGTATATCATACATAATGCTATTTATTTTGTGTAATACTTGTCTCTCCAATGAAATTTCAAATTCATTAAGGACATAGACCAAGATGTCCTATAATCCCTTCAGAACTGAACACATCAGTAAGTACCAAGAAGCACATTAAGTTTCTGCAATTTCACTAGGAGTGACATTAGTGTTTTCTAAGCAAAATGAATGTAGCTGTTTACATTCGAAATATAGCCCCTAGGTCAACTTTTTAGGTTCCTCATCTAAGTATGTGACCTGATTCATTGCCTAAGGTTTGCTCTAGGATTTCCAACTTTCTACATACCAATGAGAAGGCTGACATACTAACACCTTTAAAACAATTCCTCTCCTATCCATTTCATATTAAATAAACCCATAAACCCTTATAAAAAGCTATTTGTAGGGACGCCTGGGTACCTCAGCTGTTGAGCGTGCCTTTGGCTTAGGGTGTGATCCCAGAGTCAGGGATCAAGTCCCACATTGGTCTCCCTGCAGGGAGCCTGCTTCTCCCTCTGCCTGTGTCTCTGCCTCTCTCTCCCTGTGTCTCTCATGAATAAATAAAATCTTAAAAAAAAAAAAAAAGCTATTTGTGGTTATGAGAAGTCAGTGAAACTATTAAGTCACATATTGATTTCAAACCAGTAAACAGAAACAGCTTCTCTAAAGAGTACCCCCTCTTAAGATGATATTTAGCTAAAAAAAAAAAGACCCCCCAAAAAAGAAAAGTTTAGCTATCCCAAATTTTATGTTTCATTAAGTCATGTAATGACCTAATGGTTCAGTAAAAAAGAACACTTGACTAAGAATTAATGACCTGGATTAGGTTCCAGGCACATGACTATACAGAAAACTTTAGGCAATCATTTAACATCTCTAAACCTCAGTATCTCCCTCTATATAAAATGAGACAATACCCTATCCACTTCTTCTGTTTGAGAAACAGAAGAAATAATTCTTTGAAATGACATGTTAAAATATGAATGACCAGTTTTGTTATTTATGTCACTGAAATTAATGACTGCTGTGCAAGAGGAAGCACAAAAAAGATCAGAAGAAAACAGAAGAATTTTCTATCAATGACTTTATAGTTGAGGACTTTAGAGTATAAAAAGTTCCACAGTTATATGATTATTTTAATTACTATCTTGAATTTGACCTGCTAGATTTATCAAACAATGGCTCACAGGAAAAAAGGTTAACAATCATCACAAAGAAATTTCCTAGTAATAGAAAAGAAAAAGAAAAAGGTTTAATTATCACAAGGAGGAAAAACAATACATTGTATACACACACACACACACATATATATTACCAGATTTTTCAGGAGCTCACATCCTAAGCCGCCAGCTCCAATGACTAGAACTTTACATGTATCTAACAAAAATTGGAGAGACTGTAAAGAATGAAAAGGCATATTAAAATCTGCTTGATAATAACTATAAGTACTACCAATAAAGGCGTAGGCCATAAAACAGTTTCTGATGTTTCCATGAAAAATGCAATTGAGGATAAAGAGCAGACTTTGTATTTAATATATTATTTTAAATTTATAAACAAGGTAGAACCAGGAATTCTGTAATCTAATGATTTCAGAGGGTTCCAATTTTAAGGTTTTTAAATTGACTTTTTATGAAATTAAAAGGTTATTTCTAACAAGAAAAACTACATACCTAGTTAATTAAGATTTATCTTTTTTCTAAACTTGGAAAGTAAGTTTTGGAAAGCATCAAATTTATTTACTTCGATTTTCTAAAAAGAGAAAACTGTAAAATCCTTAAGAACAGAGGCTCAAGCATTGCACAAGGTGTTTAAAAGTCTTAAAAATGTAAGAATAATAATTGTTGCTTTTCAACACAGTGAATGAAATTTACAAAACAAAAGAGGATAGGAAGAAAAAAACCCAGGTAAGTCTCTTAGAAAATTGTACATCAGTAGAAATATAATTTAAAACAATAATTTAACAGCAGTATCTTAAAGTATCAGGACAAAAAAAAAAAGAATTCAGAAGCACAAAAAAAATATGGTGAAAAAAAAATATGGTGGCGTATCCAAAGAAACACAAATACTTTCGATTCTGTCCAAGATTAAACGAGAGAAAAGTTATACTGAATGAATGAAAGAATGAAACCCAAAGTCTGTACCTTAATTTTAGGAGTAGCATAATACCGCTATTTCAAAACACTATCTTTATAAACACAAAAGACATAAAAATTTACTATAAAGAATGTATTTTCTACCTTGCAGTAAAAACCAAATTGCATCTAATTGAACATTTGCCTTATGTCAAACACTACCAGTCCAAAATTCTATTCCTCTATTATATAGCAGTTACATAATTTTTAACATGCAATTAATTATTTTCAATTCTAGGAAAATATGCTCATTTCAACTAAATTTCAAAATTTAAGCAAGCACATCTATATTTCTATCAAATTTAATTTCTCATAGTAGGGCTAAAAAGGGGAATGTATCTCAAGTCATTTTAAACTGTAATTTTGTGAAGTATAACTTAGAATCTTAAATGAGATTATGAAGTTATTTTACTGTTGAGAATTTTCAACATACTATATGAGAAATGTGAAAATAAGGACTCAAATATCTGTCATTCAAATAAAATCAGTTGCAAATATTCAATTTAGTATTTCAAAGTAACTTAGACAATTGTTACTAGTTTTATTAAAGAGCAAACTAAAAAGAAAGCATTTTATTATTTTTGAAACATAAAACTATTAGAGGAGTTATTTAAAAATAAATGTTTCTCACTTCAGTGCTCGGTTCGAAATCAGGGTGTGTGAAGGGTCCAGATCGCTCGAGGAACTTCTTTACATGGTTCCAGCGACCTTCCCAGTCTCCAGTGTCCCCACACCCACCATCAACAGCCATTCTGCACAGAACACAGTAAATTCAGCTGCAAAGATCAGTAGGAAAAAGCCACACCTACAACTATTATGGTTTCCCCAAATGAAAAAGTAACCACACCAGACCTGCTCAAATAAAAAGGGAAATATCAATGTGGTTATCCTTATGCTTTTAACTTTTCTCTTGGTTATTATTTAATTTATTTAAAGTTAAGAACTGCACGTGTTTGATGAAATAAATCAGTCTACATGTTTCTGGGATCCTAAAGCACCCCAAGATCAAACTTGGGATATAATTGGTCAATTGGTGAGAAATGGGCTTTTCTACATTTGTAATTTATAAAAGATCACCGTAAACTTCCTCAGTTTGTTCCATCAATACACTTATATCAGGAAAAGAAAAGAAAAAAAAAAAAAAAAAAAAAAAACCTCCACTTTCAGAATTGTGATGCTTCAAATCTAACTCATGTGTCCTTTCCAAGTTTGAAAGATGTGACTTATTTTTGATGAGAGAGCCTTTATCCATTTTTCCCTGAAAAAATGGTCCCATTTTTCAAAAAAGAATGTATTAACACTATGAGGTACTGTTTCCACTCAACACAAAAAAAGTCTGGGGTTACAATTAGTCTACAGATAGGGATTACCATCTAAAAACTTTTTAGAATAAGGAGGGACTCTTCTAACAAAGTACAAAAATGTATTTTCTAACAAATTGTATTTTCTACTCTAGGCAAGATTTATGTTTGGTTGTAATTATCTTTAATTTTCAAATTTCCTGTAATCCCAGTTTCTACCTCTAAATGTTATCTGTAATATCCAATTCTTACAGAAGGGACAAATAAGTACACTGCCTAACAATAAAGACCATAGCATTTCATGTCAGGCTGGGTCCGGCTCCACAACATTGTGACCTTGACCAGACTTCCTAACAGCTATAAACCTTATTTATAGGTTGTTGGTAGCTACTTGGTAAGGTCAGGACAAGGATAAAGAGATAATCCACATTGAGGCCGTAGTATAATACCGGGCATATAGTCTGCATTCGAACCTTTACTGTCATTTTAAGCAAAAGTGGGAAGGAAATGAAAGGTGGGAAGGAATGTGAAGTTAAGCTCGTCATTCCAATCCTTTTGCAACTGAAATCAAACTTTTTGAGGAAGCTACGTAAAGACTTTAAAGCACTGCTACTGGGAACTGGCACAGAAATTAGTAACTCACCACACCCACTGCAAGAGTACCTGCTTCCCCTCCCATGTAGGGAGACGAAAAATTATGTGGCGTGGGCCAGGTTGGAAAACACTGTCTCACCAGCACAAAACTGAGCATCTGATTAAAAAAAAAAAAAAAAATAGGGTGTGTAATAAATGGAGAAAATAAGCTCTTTGGAGTCAACATTCTTAAGGTAAGAGCCAATTATTTTGCAAGAAAATGATTGAAGTGCTTAGTACAATACCTCACACATAAAGTTCTCATAAAAAGTTTGCAATTAATACTACTGTCTCAGTGTTTACGAAAGGCCAAAAAAAACGTCCTAGTGTCCGTTGCACGTGTTTTAAGACCGCCTTTTCACAAGGTCACGGCTATGGCAATTTGGGGTGGAGGAGGGGGTGGGGCGCAAGGGTCCTTCCGCAAGCCTCTGGGTCAAGGAGCACCCGGCCGGCCGGTGCAGGGCCTGCTGCGGTGGACCCCGGCCCGGCGCCCGCCCGAGAGGGACGAGGAGCGGCCCGCCGGGCCCCTGGGGCTCCGGGATGGGGGTCAGGGGATGAGGCCGCGCGGCCTGCGCTCCGGGTGCCCCCCTCCCAGCCCCCCGGGCCCGCTGCGGCTGGTCCCCTAGGCCTGGGGTGGGGGGAGGCGGGGGTCCCCGGAGAGGGCCCCGGCCTCCCGGCAGCACTAACTTCTCAGCCAGCAGCTCCTCTATTCTCCTTCTTTTCTTCTCCCTAAAAGAAAGAGAGAATAAAAGAAGGGTCAGCATCACGCTACACATTGGGCGCCGCGAGGGGATGGGGGGCGAGGGGACGGGGCGGGGGGTGGGGGGGGACCCCGGGTGGCGGCGGCGACCGCCCAGCGCCGCGCTCTCTCACAGCCCAGCCCGGCCCCGCACGCCTGCAGAGCCCGAGTACTTACGGCTCCTCGCCATCCGCCATATTGTTCTCCGCCTCTTCCCAGGTGCCTCCACGGCGGGCGGGGCGGAGGGGCGGGGCCGGCTGGGAGGGCCGGAAAGGGGCGGGGCTGGGGGAGGGGAGGGCGGGGCTGGGGAGGGGAGGGCGGGGCTGGGGAGGGGAGGGCGGGGCTGGGGAGGGGAGGGCGGGGCTAGAGGGAGGGGCGGGGCTAGAGGGAGGGGCGGGGCTGACGGCGCCGAGGCTCCCATGGGCTTCAAAGTCTCTTCTCCTAATTATAATCCTGATTAACTCTGCATAATTACATAAATCTTATCCCGTGTATAATGTTACATTGCGTGAAAATGCACGCATAATACATTATACGTTTATATATATACTGCGTGCTGATTTACGTGCTAATAAATAATGATAAAAAATGGTATATTCTATGAAAAAACTTGGAGGAGCCACCCTCATACCGCAGAGCATCTCTCTGAAGGCAAAGCATGGGAGTAATTTTCACCCTTAACTTTTCAGGAAACACTTTTGCTTAAGAGTATGCACCTTAAGAATAAAATCTAAATCAGTTTATAGTGGTGGGGTGGAGATTATTATTATTTTCTTCCCTTGTGAGTATCAGTGGTAGTCTTTTAATGTCATATCATTCTGTCAGACAAGTTCAACAGAAATGAAACTGAATTTCAAAAAGCCACTTTTTTTTTTTTCTGGGGAAAAATGTATATCTAGACAAAAGTATGAAGGGAAAAAAAGCATAAAAATTAAAGAATTATTTTGGAACACCTATAATCTTACTACCTGAAGATAAATGATAAACCTTGGACTATTTTCTTCCATGGTAAGACATGGATAGATAGATAGATAGATAGATAGATAGATAGACAGACAGACAGATAGATGTAAGTGTAGGTGGGTGAGGGTGTCTGGATGACTGGTACAAAGGATATACATACAGATTCATATATCCTTTCTTGTAGCCAGAAAAAAATATGAGATCTAGAATCAGAGTCAGCAAGAACAGTTAAGTTCTTAACTCTCCACTAATGAACAATGCTTGGGCACTGCTGGGTCTTCATTTGCAAAATATTTGCCTTGGAAGACTGAGAATTGAATGAAATAGGGTGGTTCTCAAAATATAATCCCTGATCAGCCATATTATTAGAATCACTTAGGAAGTTGCTGCAGACAAAAGTTTTCAGGCCCCATTCCCAACCTTCTACAAAGCCCTGGATGATTCTGTGCAAAATAAAGCTTGAGAACCACTGACATGGAGTACATAAAACCCAATGGGTACTCAGTAAATGTAGCTGCTGTTAATAAATTATGATATTGTCTCCTCTTTGTCCTTTATCATCACCCAGTCAGGTTCAGTTCAATAGCAGTCACTGAGCTGAAAGTCAGTGCCAGGCAGTAAATGAGAGAAGACAGAGTTCACAGTCACAGTCCGTAGCAGGAGATACCAGCCACTTTCTCAGGTCACATGTCTCAACATCGACCCAGAAACCTTTTTTTTTTTTTTCCCCAGACTACTCTGCAGACAGAAACCACTGAGATTAAGCCCCTGCTTTTAAAAACAGGCTCATGTGGGCAGGGCCCCAGCAATGCTACCTTCAGGAGACTTTGATTAGTGGCCACAAGCAGTACCACAGTTCCTTCAGAAGATAAAAACCTTAGAGATCCTCTAGTCTAAACCTACCCATTTCACAGGGAGGAACCCGAGACCCCGGGAAACAGGTGCTGATGGACGATGAAGAGGCCTGCAAAGGCATCTAGCCCTTCAGCTTTGTGCTTTGTGCTTTGGGACTAACACCCAGAGGCCTGTGGTGGTGTTTTGGTAAATGACACCAGTCACTCCCACTGGCTCAGACTGACCAATTAGAAATAGCTATCTCCTCTTGCCAGCATGGAAAGTTAACAGACATGCAACAGATTTATTTCATTTCAGATGGAATATATCATAAACTATTAGACTATCCACTATGGTTTGTATACAGACAGATAAATATTTAGGGTGGGGCTATCTAGAAGCACAAGTGTGGATATAAGAACTGCAGGAAGGCCTCTACATTGAATCTGACTCCCTGAATGAATAGTGACAAAGTGCTGCTAATAGCATTTTGAAGGGTACTTGAAATCAAGGAAGGGTTTCAGATGTGTCCATTTTTATTTAAAATTATTTTGACAAAGATAGAAATGTGTAGTGGAAAAAAATAAAATTAAAAAAATGTGTAGTGGGAAAAAAAAAAGTCTCATATGCAGCCAGAGAAAGAAGCATAGTTAATATTTCGTGAGAAAGGGAGAAGGAAATCATGTTAAATACAGTTATTCTGGCTTTTTTCATTTCTTTATTTTTAAACTTCTTTGGAGGCTTAAACAAATGAATTCACTCTTTTTTTTTTTTAAGTAGACTCCGTGCCAAATGTGGGGCTTGAACTAAAGACTCTGAGATTAAGAGTCACATGCTCTACCAACTGAGCCAGCCAGCTTCCTCTAAACAAATAAGTAAAAATACACAGACCAAATGTTTACTGGATATCAATTGCCTATGATCAATGAGGAATCATATTATTACTAACAGATAACTGACAGCTTATAGTCACGCAGTCCTGAGTAATTGCAAGGTTCTTGGTCACAGCTCCTAATGCTCACTGATGTCTCCAACAGGTGTGGGGTCCTACTGGTGCTGGTTTGCTGGTCATGACCAATATCATTTTCTCAGCTTGCCCACAGTGCTGCTTCTTGAAATTCTTAAGCCCCAGGGAACTCTTCCACACCCTCTAACTTCCTGTAACTGAGCTCTAGGGTCTGGCACATCTCTACCTAGCACTCCTCTTACTGTAATATATTTAAGTTAGTGTTTCCACTGCATTGCAAAATCCTTGAAGGCAGGGAAAGGCTGCACTCTTCTGTTGTTTTGTTTGTTTTGTTTTGTTTTATCCCCCACAGGGCTTTCATATAGCCTTGATGGAACTCAAAATATCTGTTGGGATCATACTGAAATTTTCAGCCTCTTTGTTCCTTATCAAGTCTACTCAGATACAACCACAACAGTAAAATTGCAACAACATAGAGAGAAGTCAGTGGGTGCTCATTATAAAGCACAGAAAACAAATTAGGTTAAAGCACAATTATTAATACCATACAGACGAATCATGGCCTGTACTATTATTAATAACTGTAGCAATAATATCTAACTGTAAGCAATCGCTCTACACTATTGGTCACTGCAGATCATTCTTGGCTTTCTAATGTGAACAACATTGCAGCTCAAGGCTGATGTAGACTAGAGTTCCCATTGCATCAGAATAGCACAGTAGTTCAATAATTTTGTCCCGAGAAGACAGAGATGCAGAACAAAAAAGAAGTGAACGAACAAGTCAGCCTTTCCATTCTCCACGTCCTTTCTTTCCCATTTTGCCAATCTGATTTCACTCAAAGTGACTCATGGTGCAACAGAAAACATGAAAATTGCCTTCAGATGTGCAGAGGTTAGTAACTACTTAGTTTTCAAAACCAGCTCATCTTCCAGTAACACTATAGTTGCCTTCCATTCCATTTCACTTAGCTCGGCATCTGAACAGCTGCAAAAAAAAAAAAAAAAAAAAAAAAAAGGCCTTTAAGTCCGGAGCACATTAGGTTGGACACTCAAAAGGGGGGTATTTTAAAGGAGGCTGTGTGTATTCCGACTGCCAGGGAAGGCATTGCCATCTCGCTTCACACTAGGGATTTCTGCTGGTCTCTTTCTGTCTTTTCATCTCAATTTTGCACTTTGCCCCTTGCTCTGTCGCGAGGCCACACTTTTCCTGTAACCAACCTCTTAGAGCCAATCAAGAAGTCAAGGAGAGGAAAAAGAAAAAAAAAGAGAGAGAAAGAGAGAGAGAGAGAAAGAAGAAGAAAAAGAAAAAAACGCCCGCCCGCTCCCAATTTCCTTCGCTCAGCTGCTCACCAACCGCAGAGCCGACGGAGCCCGAGCCGCTGTCACTTCTAACCCAGCTCAGCTGATCGGTTGCCGCCGCCGCCGCCGCCGGATTCCAGAGGGGGTCAGAAGCAGAAGCCGAGCGCAGAGACGAGAGACATGGACGTGAATTTCGCCCCGCTCCGCGCCTGGGAAGATTTCTTCCCCGGCTCTGACCGCTTTGCCCGGCCGGACTTCAGGGACATTTCCAAATGGAACAACCGCGTCGTGAGCAACCTGCTCTATTATCAGACCAACTACCTGGTGGTAGCTGCCATGATGATTTCCGTTGTGGGGTAAGTGGGGTTACCCCCCCTCCCGGGGCACCCATCGGGGGCGAGGCCGTGGGGCTCGGGGCGGACGGCACCCCGGCCTCTGCAAGCGCTCCCCAGCGGCCTCCGCCCTGGCAAGTGCAAGCGGTCAGGCCGGTGGAAACTTGTCGGGGCGAGGCCGTAGCAATCGGGGCGCAGGGTGGGGGGTGCAGGGTGGGGGCTGCGGGGTGGGGGGCGGGGGTCCGGGGCGGGGGGAGGTCTCTGCTACCTCCCCGTGCCTCGGGCGGAGTCGTGTGGGGACTCCCAGGGGTGAGGCGATTTTGCCAGCTTCGGACAAGCAATGCAAAAGATTTTTTTTTTTAATTAATTTATTTTTAATTAATTAAAAATTTTTTAAATTGTGCCCTGATGGTTGTAGATATTTGCAGCGCCCCAGTCTTTTAAAAATAAGAGCGGGATCCCCGGGTGGCTCAGCGGTGTAGCACCTGCCTTGGGCCCAGGGCGTGCGACCCTGGAGACCCGGGATCGAGTCCCACGTCGGGCTCCCTGCATGGAGCCTGCTTCTCCCTCTGCCTAAATCTCTGCCCCTCTCTCTCTCTCTCTCTGTGTGTCTCTCGTGAATATATAAATAAAAAATGCTAAAAATAAATAAAAATAAATAAAAAATAAAAATAAGAGAGAAGTGGTGTAACCCTATCCCCCAGCTGGCTGGCGGGAACAGGCACCGCCCTGGGAGACTTGGGTGACCTGGGTGTGGATTCGAAATCTGCATTCTTGGGGGTATTAGTGTTAAAAGGGCACCTAAGAAGCCTGGTGCCTGCTGCAGCGTATGAGGAAGAGGAGCTCAGGGAGCAAGGGGGTGGGTGCTTCCTGGAGGCGCACCTCCTGCCCTGACTCTGAGGATGACTCGCGCCTTCTCTTGCTTTTCTCCTCCAGGAGTTGTCAGGCGTGGCCGCTTTTGTCCCCTTCACTTCCTAGCCCGTGGTCTCAGCCTGTTATTAAAGGCCTTCTCAATACCAGATCTTAAAATCAAAAGGGTTCTGTGTCATATAAGATTCCACCCGCTTCTGGTGCACACGACACCTGCTTTACTAGAAACCACCTCTTCTTGTAGTGTACCCTTTAAGAAATGCTTCTCCCGCTTTTACAGGTTGGCAATATTCTAGATCTTGCTGATTCTGTGCATCTTTGAAGAAAAAGCCAACCTCACACTTTACAAGGGAACTCGCTTGCCATTACCGAGGGAAAGTACACGCTGGCCTGGGGCAAAGAGATATCCAAACTTGGAGGGTGTGGGAAAGGCCAAAAAGGGTGGTTTCTTTCTTTCTTCTTTCTTCTTCTTTTTTTAATGTCTGGAATACTCAGACTTTTTTTTTTTTTTAAGATTTTATTTATTTATTTATGAGACACCCACAGAGACAGACAGAGACACAGGCAGAGGAAGAAGCAGGCTCCACGTAAGACCTGATCCCGGGTCTCCGGGATCACGCACTGGGCCAAAGGCAGGCACTAAACCGCTGAACCACCCCGGCTGGCTGCCGGGTGGTTTCTTAGGTTGGTTTGCCGATCTTTGGCTTACTTACTATTGAGTCACTTCTCTGTGCCAGACACAAAACACACCAAGATCAGTCAGACCGGAATTCTAGCCCAACGGCATGTGGCAATTGTTGAGAAGCTATAGGACCAAGAACACAGCACAGAAGGGAGAGTTCACAATTTCTAGATGTTGTTCAGAGTAGTTGCTGCCCTGCAGAAGAGAACGCTCATTTGTGGGCTGCAGTAGACAGTTGCACCGATCCTCATCCTGTGTTGCTTAAGGAATCACAAACGCTGAGAATGACTTGGTGTGTGGAGGGCACAGGCTCTGAGCTGACTGAATTGGCGTGGCAGCCAAGTTAAAATTAGTTGGGGTAGGACAGGCCTGAGGTCTGAGGCAGCGGCCTCCTGAGAACCTTTCCTCTAACCTTATGCTTGACGCTCCTTTCCCAGGACACTAAGAATTATCTTTAAAACATAGTAGTTTATGGGATTGCATCTCTTAGTTTGCTTTCTTTTTCTTTTCTCCCTCTTGGTAAAGAAGCAAGTCAGACTTTTATCTGGTGATCTAGATATGAGGCTTTTTTTTTTTAAGTAATCCTCAAAATTTAGATGTCGGACAAGGTGTGACACAGACCAGTCAAATGTTTGGAAAAAACAATTGCTTTTCAAAGAGATGTACTGCCCAGACCAGACGCATAGGCTTGGGCAGTCTTGCTGCTTTGATGGAATCCATTTTTCACTGTGAAGGTCAGGGTCCAGCCCCCTAACTAAATATAGCTCCCTCATTATGGGGCCTTAGACTCCTAACTCAGGCAGTTTAGGAGTGTTGTCCCTTCCCTGTCTCCTTTTCAAATTAGAAATGTTGATAGGGAGTGAAATTTTTGAAGGTAAAAGTAAAAAATAGCCATCTTTGTTTTTTATTATTCTTATTTTTTTATTATTCTTGTTTTTAAAAAACTTATAAAAGATACAGGCCAGAAGTAAATTGTTTTGAAACTTATATGTGTGTAAAATATGAGATTTCCTTCATACCCCAGGAAAAATTTGGTGTATGACCTTTGACTGTTTTCTCTGCATCCACAAACACATAGTAATTTTTCTACAAACGACTTTTTTCTTTCTTTATAATCTAGTAATAATAAAAGCAAACAGTTATTGAGTATTGAATGCTCTGTGTACCAGGTATTTGCTAAGTAATTTACCTGCATTATCTCATGTGACCCCGTGAGATGAGATGATATTATTATTACTGTTATTATTCCTGAGGCTCAGAGTATAAAGGACTTGCTCAAAGTCACAGGCCCAGTTATGTGTTCTGAACTAATGTGCCTCTCTTTTTTTTTTTTTTTTTTTTTAAGATTTTTTAATTTATTTGAGAGAGAAAAAGAACACAAGTTGGTGGGGAAGGGGAGAGGGAGACAGAGAAGCAGGCTCCCTTCCCTTCTGAACAGGGAGCCCAACACCAGGGCTCCCTCCCAGGACCCTGGGATCACCACCTGAAGCCGAAGGTAGATGCTTAACTGACTGAGCCACCCAGGAGCCCCAATGTGCTATCTTCTTATGAGTCATGAAGTTTAGAATTATAGTCTCTGAAAGCTGGAAGAAACTAAATATCTTCAGGGTCAGAGAGCTTAGTTGACTCTGGAACATTTCTCATTCTAAAGAGAACTCTCCTCTAGGTGATGTCAGTCTAGGTGGGTCAGAGGCATGTTAGAGGCTGTTTATCTGGATCTTCCACAGCATCTGATAGTTTCCCATATCTTGGTAGAGAGTGTGTGAAAACATGGCATGGGGGTTTACTGTAGAACGGATCATGTTCAAAGTGTGTTCTTCAGTGGTTCCATCCCTTAGTAGTGAGGAGGGTACTCCAGGGCATTGTTGGAGGACTCTAGCTTCAACTGGGAATTCTCCTATGTTGAAAACTGGCTTGGGTCAGGATGGAGAGAGCCTGCCCTTCTAGATCACAGGAAGGAAGAGAGAAAACCAAGTAGATATCATCTAGCTCCAAAAACAACAGAAAGGGCTGCCTTTACCAAGATGCAAATTAAGTGGGATTAAGGTAGAGAGAAATCTGTATGTGAGCTCCTGATGGGCAGGGTTTTGTAATCCATGGTCAGAAAATTGGTCTTCATCCTAAAAGCATGGATTACTAGGCATGTGACTTCCACTCAGTAGGTCTACTCTGCCTCTTAGATTAATTCTGAGTAAGTCTCTTGGCTAACAGCCCTTGTTAAAGATAATAGTCATATCTTCTGGCTCTTCAAATAGTATAAAGTAGTGGTTCAGAGTTCAGTAAATTTTAAATCCCAACTGCCAGTCATTAGCTGTGTGACCTTGGACTTCAGCTACACCTGTGCCTCAGCCTCCTCATCTATAAATGAGACTAAATATAGTGCCTGCCTCATATGGTTTCTGTGAGGATTACCCAAATTACTATAGGCAAAGTTCTTAGAATAGTGTCTAGCTCCTAGTTTTGGCTCCACTTATGTTACTTATTATTATTACTTTTATCATTGTTGGTGCGAGAAACATAGACAGCATTTTTAATCCCAATACCTCCATCCTCCCAAGCTCCAGTTGCCAACATACTTACTCTTGCTTCTCCTTCAAGACTCAGCTTTGGTACCATCTCTTTGAGGAAACATTTTCCCTTTGTCCCTCATTCCCTTGTGTTAATTGGGCCACACACCTGTGCCTGTATCTTTCCTGGTAGTTACCTCACAGGCTTTTAAATTGTCTGTTTACTTGTCTCCACTCTGGGCTATATAAATTCCTTGAGGCTAGAGGCTGTGGGTTTTGCTCACAGGCTTTTAAATTGTCTGTTTACTTGTCTCCACTCTGGGCTATATAAATTCTTTTTCTTGTTGTGGTTATCATTACTTTTATTCACTGTATCCCTGAGGCCTACTATATAGCAGATGCTTAGTTGGTGAATGCAGAGTAAATAATTGAACAGAAGGCCTCAACATAATCACAGGGGCAACTTTTAACCTACCTAACAGAACAAATTATTTTGAAGCACATAGCAGCACACCAGTACACAGCAATAGCATGCTCCTAAAGTGATTCTAACTGGGTCATTGCTGATAGCCCTTGCTACACATTGATTCGGATTATTACAGCATAAAATTTCAGTATAGAAAAGGTTATGATTTAAACTCCTTGCTAATTCATATTGTCCTTGTAGAATTTTGATGAAATCCTCTCTTGCCAGCTTCCTCAATGTCAGCACTATGGACAATCAGACTCATATAATTCTTTGTGGTACAGGGCTGTCCTTTGTATTGTAGGATATTTAGCAACATCCCCACTCTCTACCCTCTGAATGCCAGTAGTACCCAGGCCATGCAAAAAATGCCTTCAGACATTGCCATATGTCCCTGAGGGATCAAAATAACCCCTGGTTGAGAACCATAGCTTAGTTTCCAAGAAAATCATGATAATTTAGTGATCACCTTTACTAAATTCACGTTGGTTTATAGCAAGTTACAAGAACAGAGTTCTTGGCAGTTACTTAGCAAAAACAGTTTGATTTTTAGCTCCTGGCTTCTGACTTTTCAAACTTAAGAATGGAGCAGATTTGAAGCTTACAGCGTTTTGATTACTACCCTTGATTTATTTTATTTATTTTTTTTTAAATTTATTTATTTATGATAGTCACAGAGAGAGAGAGAGAGAGAGGCAGAGACACAGGCAGAGGGAGAAGCAGGCTCCATGCACCGGGAGCCCGATGTGGGATTCGATCCTGGGTCTCCAGGATCGCGCCCTAGGCCAAAGGCAGGCGCCAAACCGCTGCGCCACCTAGGGATCCACTACCCTTGATTTATTAAATGTATTATGCTATCATTCTTTTATTAGTCGCCTGGAAGCCTCTACTGATTCCACAAACTCATTTTCTGTTGTGTGATAGCATTCTGGCAGTTGCTTTTATTCGTTTTTGCTCTAAAGTTCACTCACTCTGGAGTTCCACTATCATAAAATCGGAGTTATGTCACTTAATGTAAAGTGCCTTAAGGCCCAAGGAGTAATAATATTTAAACAGCAGCTGCTGTTATTATGTTAAATCCTAGGTTACAGGTATATTTGGAATTCTGACAGCTGTGCATTCTCTTAAAAGTATTAGATGATGGATATATTTTAATGCTTTTGTCATAATTCCAACTTGTATTTCTTATAAACACTCGTGTTTCACTTAAAGACTTCAGTTCCTTCTTGAGATTCAGGCATCACTTCAGAAGAGATTGAGTGAATTAAAAGGGATAGCACGAATAACAAGTTGGGAAGTGTATGTTTTGCTGAAAGTGTTTTGCATATTTTAAATCAAGAAAAATGTCTACAATTGAAGAATAGATGACTTACCTCCTCCATCCTTGACACAGTACATCTTGGCACTAGATATTCTTTTTTTTTTTTTTCTTTAAGTAATCTGTACCCTCAACATGGGGCTTGAACTCACAACCCCAAGATCAAGAGTCACACTCTCCACTGACTGAGCCAGCCAAGCACCTCTAGGTATTCTTTTTATATCATGCACAGCAATAGAAGTTCCTGCCTCTATTTTCAAAGTGAGAAGCAGAGGCAACACCTAATAGCACTTGGAGTTTAAGTGCTCAGCATGTGATACATTCTGGTTGTAGACAGGAATTTCTGTGCTTAATAGAATGCCAAAAGATTTGAGCTGGAGAAATCTAAAGTGTGGGCCATGGAGCAGCAGCATCTTTCACCCTGAGAGCTTGTTGGAAATGCAGAATTCCAGGCCCCCATCCAGACCTACTGAATCAGAGTCCGCTTTCTGACAAGACTCCCAGATGATTCATAGGCACATTAAAATTTAAGAAACGCTAGTCTGGTCTGGTTCAAAAGAAACACTGAGAAAATTTAAATAAATGTATTCATATGCCCAGGTGTCAGCTTCAGCAATTCTAAATATATACTTCTTGGATGAGTCCAGGATCTTAACTTCCCAAGTGATTCTGATATATACTCCCAAGTTGAAATTGAGAAGCACTGATCCCATCAAACTCTCAGTTTCACAATTGTCAAAACCTAATAAGGACCAAAAACTGCTAATAAATAGTAGCCTCTTTTATTAATGTGCACTAAAATACCTTTTCTGTTAAGTCATATTGCAAATATTTTGAAGCTCCTAATTAACCAAATTCAGCTCAATTGCCGAGTCTCACACATTTGTATTATTTGCCTTTCTTGTTCTCACAAATTCCTCCCTGCCATCAGGATTCTCGTTTTCTGGCATGGCATCAAAAAGCACCAGCCACATGCAGAATTTGCAAACATATAAATGTGTCCAGTGCATCTCTCACTAAAAGGCTCATTTATTTTCATATGTGTATGGTCCAGCCTCCCCTTTAAGCCAGCATAGTATAGCTGCTGAATGAGCCCATGTATTCTTAAAGTGTCTCTCCACCATGTGGCCTGTGGAGGCGTTACCAGAGGATGGAAACTCCAGCTGCCACTTTATGCTTCTAGTTGCTTGAAATGACAAGGGGTTTTGGAAGGCTGGTACTTCTGTTTGAAAAGAGCATTACTTTAGCCTTTTCAAAATGAGTGTGGTCCCATAATATGTCTGAGGCCTGTGGCTGCCAGTGTCTAATATTGAAAAATAGTCAATAAAAACAAAAATTGTTTTTTACCTTTTAATGCTGCAAAGATGAAAAACCCAAGTTTCTAGTTGGAAGAAAAGGATAAGAGAGGAAGAAAAGGATAAGAGAGCCCTGGGATGCTCTGGATCGGAATGTATTGAAACATTTGCAGATGAAATTAATTGCAGTTCTTTTATGCCAAAACCTAGTGGAAAGGTTTTTAAGATCAACCAGCTTCCACACCACTGCTACAATATTACTCTTCTTTTTCTTGCTTCATTCACTCCACAAAGATTATGAAGCATTTACCAATTTCTCAGGTACCATGCTAGGAGATAGAGTAGAGAATAAGACACTGTGATTCTTGGGATCCCTGGGTGGCGCAGCGGTTTAGCACCTGCCTTTGGCCCAGGGCCCGATCCTGGAGACCCGGGATCGAATCCCACATTGGGCTCCCAGTGCATGGAGCCTGCTTCTTCCCTCTGCCTATGTCTCTGCCTCTCTCTGTGTGTGACTATCATAAAAAAAAAAAAAAAAAAAAAAAAGACACTGTGATTCCTACATTCATCATGTTTAGCGTCTAGAGGGGCAGCAAGATGAAACTATAGACATAATAATTTTTTTTTTGGACATAATAATTTTTATACCAAGTGTACAGAGATAGACATCTACATAAACACATTCTTTACAAACTGACTTACCTTCTTTTCCCTGTACATTATGATTCCAAATTTTAAAACTCAGGTGTTGAAAATGGGAGAGGCATTGAGTATGTGGACAGGGGAAAGGATAAATCCTCATTTCCTTCCCATTCTCCCCTGCAGCTCAGACATCTTTGACTCAGCTGAAGCAGTATTTACTGAGTACCTGCTGTGTGCCAGACACTGTGTAGGCACTGAGGGTACAAACAGGAATACAACCTCACCCTGCCTTCCCAGTCCTCCCAGAATTAATCCCTTCCTGTCCTCCTATACCTCTATCTGCACTTGAGGCAGGGCATGTGCAATCCTGGCATATATCTTTCCCTGATGGGTCATGTGCTTCTTCTGAGGTAAGAACTTTAAGAAGGTGTTGACAGCTCAATAAAAATGTAATCTCAAAATTCTTCATCTAATAAGGGTTGCCTTCCATGAAATCCTTGGACATCATTTATGCAACCTTATTCTTGACTTCTCCCCACATATTTAAAATATTTCCTGCCACCATCAGCCTGGGGATGGTAATTTCTGTCTCCTTTTCCTACATTAGGATTTATAATGATTCTGGATAAGTGTGCAGGTGAGCATATTTTGGATTCCTGGGCCCTTTCTTAGAAGGCAAAGCTCTCAATCTACTTAGTAGGGGTTGAGAGCTCTGCATAAGAAATCCAATTCTAAAAAGATGAACTTGACCTTAATACCAAATTGTGAAGCACTATTGGAAATTTCTTATTCTTTTCCTTCTGGACAATTGAATTCTATCCTTTATCACTCAGCTTCAGAATACATACCCAAAGGGCTTGGCTTCTTGTTTCAGAGAACACTTTCATGCCTGTAATCTGAGCCAGAAGCTGCAGCCTGCCTCTCATTCTGCCAGGATTTACCAGAGACAGGAAGGATTTCCCAGCCTGCCCTTCCATTGAGCCAGTCAGTAATGAAGACTCCACTCAGAAGGCAGAAAGTCCAGCTCAAATAGAAAACCGAGGCTTTGGTTCCTGCTTCTATTAATCTGCTTCAGTATGCCATCACTGTGGCTTCTCCCTGTCTCAGAAACAGAAGGAATGCAGGAATTGGGTGTTCGTGGGAGGTAAATAGGCAGGAGCCTCCTTGTAAAAAGGAAGATTATGTATCACCAGGCCCATTTGCATCTGCCCATCCCCAGCCTTCTCAGTGCTGTAAGAACTTGCCATGTGAAAACAATGGAATTTACTCTACTGGAAGGATTCAGAAAGAACAGTTTGTAAAGAAAGATCTTTCCACCTCAGTTTCAAAACATTATTTGTGAGAGTAACCATCAGTTCCTAATTGTTGAAAGCAATGATAAGTGTACACGAGGGTTCATTATACTATTCTCTCTAGCATCGTATTCGAAATTTGCTTTATATAAAGTTTAAAAAGGAATAATTGCAAACCAGTCAAATCCTTGTACACTGTTACTTGAAGCTCCGTCGCTGTGGGAAGTCTAAGATATATGGCTTCTAAACCAGGCCCGACTCACTGTTTATTAAGAATAAAATAAGTAGGCAGCCCAGGTGGCTCAGTGGTTTAGCGCCGCCTTCAGCCCAGGGCCTGATACTGGAGACCCAGGATCGAGTCCCTGTCAGGCTCTCTGCATGGAGCCTGCTTCTCCCTCTGCCTGTGTCTCTGCTTCTCTCTCTCTCTCTCTCTGTGTCTCTCATGAATAAATGAATAAAATCTTAAAAAAAAAAAGAATAAAATAAGCAATTTGCTTAATAAACACAAAAGAAAACTGGAGGTTCATAAGGTATGTCTTATTGTGAATATTTTAAACATGCCAACTGCTGCCAAGACAGTGGATCATTTGAGTGTTTAGTTTCATGGTGCCAAGTTCACAGGATGCAGCAGATATACAGTACCAACAAGAATGCAGTAAATACTGGGTCTCCTTCACTCAAATGGTTAAGAACATCTCAATGTTAGGTTAGTATGCCCTTTTCATGACAAAAGAGGCAGGCTCCCATCCCACCTCAACTGCTCCAAAGTCTCCTTACCTGGTGATTATTAGGCCAAGGTTACCTTAATCGTGTTGACTCAAAGTTGCTTTGTACATTTACATTTATACTTTCCAGTCAGAAATATTACCTGCCAGGATGGAAGCCATGTTGGGAAACCAGTATAACCATGGAAGGCTGCTGGGGCTATCTGAGGAATCAATGAGCAAGAGGGGCCTAAATAGGTCTGCAGGATTATGAGTCTCCTTCTGTGCTACCCTCCTCCCCCTCCTGATCCTCAGCACACACTAGCAGCAAGACTTACAGAGATCCTCCTGCCAGCAAGTTAAAGGGCCTTTTCATTCCATCTGACAATGTCACCGTCATTATACCTCACATCTGCATGGATATTCATATGATATTTCCTACTTTTCTTTTTCCTCTGTTCGTTTCATCGTAACTCTGTGAAGGTACGAATTCAGGGACTATTTCTCCAGTAATATTTAGTGTACAATGAGAATAATAGTGATTTGTCCAAAATAAATCTCCTGTCCCTCCTTTCGTGGCCATGGAAAGTTGCTGAGCTTCCTTTAAATAACATGAAAATGTGCTAGATCCTTACCTACCTTTTTTCTTTCTTTCAGCATACACGTATTGAATATCTACTGTGTGCCAGGCTCTGCACTAGGTGCTGTGGAGAAAATGTTACAGTCCCTGCCCTCATAGAACTCAGTCACCAGTGGGAAACAGACGTGCATCCAATCCTCATTCCAGTAAATGTATAAGCACCACTGTGATGAGGCTAGGAAGGAGAGGCATATGGTGCTATGACGTCGTCAGAGAGACAGGGATGAGCTGATTAGGCTGTGTTTTGAAGGAAGTAGGAGTGAATCAGGCAGAGAATGGCTTGTGCACAGGCCTGTGGAGGCCAGAGACAGGGTGAGGTCTAGAGGTAAATCAAAACCCCAGGGGCTGGAGCAGGTGTATGAGAAGACCGCAGGCAGGGCTGCTGCTAGCCCTCAGGCTCCCTCAGACTGATTGCTGAAAGCACCCCTTACTGCTAGCAGATGCAGCCTAAGCCAAATTGTTTGGTGAGTCAAAAGTGGCCTGGATTGTAGCCTCCCCATTTACTACCCTAGCCAGGCTTCCTTGTGCCAGGTACAAATTACACAACTGGATGCAGTGGCCCTGGCTATACCGACAGGGAGGGGCCAGACCCTGTGGGGCCTTGGAACATGTGTAACAAATTGTGTTTTTATTCTAAGACCAAGGAGAAGCAAGAAAATGAATGGGTGGATTCATATTTGCAATGACCCCTCTGGCTGTTTAAGGACCACAGAAAAACATCACCAATTTAGAGAAATCCACTGTGAGTAAATTGTTCCCCCCACCCCCCCTGCTTTTTTGGTGAGTCAGGCTTCCTCAGGAACCAAACTACAAAAATAGCTTTTTGGGTTAGAAAGTTGGGACTCGGGGCAGAGCGGCTTCTACTGCTCCAGAAGTATTTTGCTCCCTTTCTGGTTCTTGATGCCTTTGCAGTGAGCCCAGAGTTACCAACTGTGCACCCGTCTTGATCTGACCATCTCTGTTTTGGTAAACTTAGCACCGACTCTAAAGTTGGGTTTGGGACATATTTACTAACCAGTCTGTTCCCTAGCTTGCTTATATGTAGAGTGAGATGTGTTTTTAAAGATCTATCTTAGCCCTAAAATTCCATTTTCAGCCGAGTTTGTTTGTTTGTTCACTCTTCAAGAACTTGTGCTGAAACTGTAGCTCTAGCTAGCTGAATCATGTTGGCGCATTCAGGACATGTGTCCACACCTGCTGATGGCCACCTTCCTTCAGAGAGAAACGGGAATGCTGAGGGATTTCCCAGAATGCCCCTTCGCTGCTGATCCCAACTGGAAGGATACTGAGAATGGGTGGGTGTGGGGGAGGGGGAGGCAGATTCCTGAAGCTGCTTAACAACACACAAGGGGTTACATTATGAATTGCTGTCACGGTTGCATCAGCTGGTACCCTTTTCTCTCCCCTAGACCCCCTTTGAATATGTCTCCTCACTTCTCCAGGCTGTCAGTTTATTCATCTGTGTAATGGGACTGAATCTTTGAATGCTCTGCTACAGGATTCTGTGATGGGATTGTAAACCTTTTTCCAACCATCAATATTTCCAGTAGAATTTTTAACCATTGCAGTGATTTATTTATTTACTCAGTTACTTTCTATGGAATAGGATGTATATGCATGTAGGTATATATTTTTATCTCACAAGAGAAAAACATTGAATGCTTTTGGCTTGTTAAACTAGGTCCTATTTCCATCAAGGATGGAAAGCCACATTTTTTCCCTCTGTCCTCTCTCCCCTCTCTGTCCTCCTCCCTTCCCTTTATCTTCCTGCCTCCCTTCCTTATACACTTCCTCATGGGGGGGGGGTGCGGGGGGAGTATACCAGTAAATGAAACTCTACCCCCCAGAGCCCAGTGGCAATCGTCTCCTTGGAAGCTGGGGCCACATATTTGTGGGAGTTTTTACCTAAGGTTTCCTGGGCTCTCTTGAGACTGGAGTGACAAGAGCCCAGCTGTTGACTTTTAAAAAGCTTCCCTCCCTCTCAGATGAGAACTGCCTCCCAAGTCCCTGCACTCCCTGGAAAATGAAACTCTAGAGGGTGGTGTATGTGTTTTATTTTCCTCCAAGTGCAAGTAGGTGCCAAGGCATTGGAGTGGTACAGATTTTACTCTTTTGTTAGAATGGAATGGCACTTAAGAAGAATAAAGGAAGAAAGACCGTTTCTGCTCCGGGTAACTTTGTTCATTTTTTCCAGCTTGGAAACTTGGTTACTTTCTAATTATAGATTGTGGCTGGGTGTGTTGTAAGCTAAAACCAGTTCTATAGGGCTCTGTGCTCTGTTCATTTTGCTCTTGACCATGAGCAACAGGAACAGGTGAAAAGCAAATTTGGAATTGCTTGAGTCAGGCCTGGATTTTTTGTTGTTCTTTGTCCTGGGCTTTATTTAGACATTCAACATAGATGCCTACTTTGCTTGTCCCAAGGAAAATGACAAAGCTTGGCATACTTTTATTATATGCTTCACCTCATAAATTATTTTAATAGGTATTCTACAAAGAACTGAGTAGGGTACCTTTGCTACTTTGCTTCCAACCAGCCGTCTTTTATTTGCAGCTTTATGCAAAGCAGTTTTGTTAACCTTGAACCCTCCACTCTAGTTTTTTGAGTTAATGTTGATCTTTGCTTTTCTTGACAGCTCAAAAATATTTGGGTTAAACTAATAAACAAATGGGAATAAACTACCCATGATGCTACTACTACCCAACATAAACACTCTAGTCTTTCAGTATAATTTCTTTCGGGATTTTCTGGGTGCTAGGAATGAGATTTATTAATCAGTGACAGTTTCTGGGCCTCTCCACCCAGTTTCCTTACCACCTGCTAAAAAAGATTTTGTTTTTGCCCTATCCAGTTCTTCCATTCTCCAGGCCTATAATTGTCTTTCCCAGATCTGGGCAGAAGGACGGCATAACCCAGATCAAATTTTTTTTATTTATTTATTTATTTATTTATTTATTTATTTATTTATTTATTTATAGAATTTATTCCTTGAGACACACAGAGAGAGATGCAGGCAGAGGGAGAAGCAGACTCCACTCAGGGAACCCGATGTGGGACTCGATCCTGGGTCTCCAGGATCACGCCCTGGACTGAAGGCATTGCTAAACTGCTGAGCTACCGGGGCTGCCCCAGATCAAATTTTAAAACAGAAAAAGTACAGAGTGACTCTGGACCCAGATGATAAAGAACTGATGAAGGACACACAGAATAGTTCAACTGCTGGATGCTGGGAAAGCTTGGGGGAGTGGGGTGGTGCACCTGGCCACAAGAGGATCTGGAGAATCAGTAGGGAACCAAGGTTTGTGTGGAAGAAAGAACAGCTTCGCTGTGGCATATGAATTGCAATCGCGTTAATGTTATTGGAGAGATGACGGAAATAAAGGTGGGCTGTTGTAGCTGGCCTGTGCCAAGCCTGGGTCGTAGACTAGGAACCAGTTACTTTTATATTTTCTTTTCTTAGATGTTCATTTTATTTCTGATTACAAAATAACATACTAATTGTAAAAATCTTGACTTCTAAGCTACATAACATATATAAATCTAACAGAGAGAATGTATTATGATTTCTTTTACCCACTCAGTAGATTACTAATGTCTTCCCATATTATTATTTTAAAATTGCTGCACCACCTCTAGTAAATTGGTGGCCATATACGTTATTTCTAAAATATTTTAATCATAAATACCACTCGTGAATATTGTTACAACCCAATCTTTGCATTTTGTATTTATTTCCTTAGATTTTATTCTGAGGAAGAGATTTATTGCCTAGAAGGGGATGAATATTTGCAAGAGTTTTGAATGAAATAAGCAACTTACTATTATAGGGCTTAACTTTAAGTTACGTAGTACTAAGCACTGCACTGCTTTTGCCACTGTTTAATTCCATGCATTTTAATAGAAATGTTTAATTTTTCCAAAGTAGTTTCACATTGATTATGTCCCTGATTTGCCCATTAAGGTATGCAATACTTCTTAGTCTTATTTGAAACTATTTCAGATAGCTTTTGTGTTTCAGAAGGCAGAATCAGAGCTACAATGTAAAAGGATTATTTAAAAAAGAATCTTAGTTATCCCAAATATGAATTCTACTCTAAGTCTGAATCCTTCATCTGTTCTATTTCAGAAAAAGTAAGTTCTTGGCATCACCTCCCATTCCCGTCCCCACCCCCCTTTCTAAATCGGTCACATTGATATTCAGAGCGTGATAAAAACACACTGACCCTCATTGTCCTTCCTGAGTAAATACTCATTAAGCCTGTTGTGAGGGTTAAAAAGTTAGTAACTCATGTACAAATGTCATATTAAGGGTTCTGTGTGCATAGTTGGTTGGGGTGGCAGTGGGGGCTACCACACCCAGTTATTCTCACTAATGAAACACTGGGTCTAACTTTCCTCTTTAGTATCTACAGTAGTGTAAACTTTGGCTCATGTAACAATGAAGTCATAGGCTCTGTGCTTGGAGATCTCAGTTGATAACCCATCTCCTAATGACACTCTCGGCCCTTTTAAAGAATTAGAATGGATTTTCTGTGCCTGGAGTCATAAACTCAAATACCTCCATGGGCCAGACGGGTGATGTAAGAGAACAATGCAGGGCAGCTATTAGAGAAGCAGTGATGAATGGTGGCTCACTGAGGGCCTCTGTGTCAGAAATGCAGTAGATGGTGGTAGGGATGGGGGCTAATTGGAGAATATTTGTTCTATCTGAAAGAGAAGGTGCTCCAGCCAGTTGTTGACATGTGGTAAAGTGGATCTACTCTTAGATTTTTCTCATTTACAGGAAAAGCTAGAAATCCCAAGTTGTGTGGATTTTTTTAAAAACACGTCAGGGGGATCCCTGGGTGGCGCAGTGGTTTGGCGCCTGCCTTTGGCCCAGGGCGCGATCCTGGAGACCCAGGATCGAGTCCCACGTCGGGCTCCCGGTGCATGGAGCCTGCTTCTCCCTCTGCCTATGTCTCTGCCTCTCTCTCTCTCTCTCTCTGTGACGATCATAAATAAATAAATAAAAATTTTTAAAAAAATTAAAAAAAAAAAAACACGTCAGGGTTCAAATAAAAGTTTTTTTTAAACAGTGTGCGATCCAAACACAAATGTGATAGTAGACTGGACCTGACCCTTGGAGGCCATCATGTACATCTGTCATGGCAGCTCCTATGAGAATTTAAATAAACCTGAAGAGCTTGGAAAATACGTGAGCACTGTCCTGGGTGTGTACTAGAGCCCAGGATGTAATGAAACAATCCCTCCAAAAGAGGTGGTCTCTCTTAAATTTTAAAAGCCTCTTAGCTCTTTGCTGCATTTACGGTGAGAATGAAGACCATTCTCAGCAGTCGGACTATTGATTTCCAGCAAATGTCAGCATCACTCTGCAGGGACACACAGGTATTGTGAAAGGCCCCACAAGATCCTGGGGGGAGACTTCAGTCACATTAGCATGGAACTCACTCTCCTTGGAGGGAGAAAGCAGCAGCTAGGGGCTAACAAACTGGGGGAAAGAGACAGAGACAGGCCACTGCTCATACTATCTGGAGTCATGTACAGAACGTGACCAAGGGCATTACACTGGGCTTCCATGACAAGCCGAGTTCTGCATATGCTCTCTTCCCCAGCAACGTTGTTATCCAGGAGAATGGCGCTCTTGTTGAAATCCAAAATTTCGTGGGTGAAAAATACATTCGCAGGGTTCAGAGGAGGCCAGGCCTTGCTTATTTGGCATCTCAAGCCCAGGAGAATAAGTTAATTCTTGAAGGAAACGACATTGAACATGTATCAAATTCAGCTGCTCTGGTTCAGCAACCACAGCAGTTGAAAACAAAGATATAAAAAAAAAGTGGTGGATGGTACCTGTGTTTCTGGAAAAGGAACCATTCAGCTAGGTGACAAACAAGATCGAAGCTACAGAAACAGCAAGATGCTCATTTGTGGTATGTTTTAAAATGCAATAAAAGCCACGTATGGATTGGGGGGGGGGGATGTCTTTGAAAATTGTGGGTCTCTAATAAGATGGACCGGTTTGGGGATGTCAGACTTCCCAACTGTCAGTCTTGGCTCCACCATTTTCTCACCTCCATGCCTCAGTTTCTTCATTTGAGAAATGAATAAAGAGTATCTACTTCATCACGTTATAAGGATTAAATGAGACAATTTAGGTAAAATGCTGAGTAAGTACTCAACTTACTGATTAATGATTTGACTCCTCACCTTCCTCATCTTCACCTCCTGCTGCTACCACTTCTGACCTAGTCTCCCTCTTTTCTTCATATTCCAGGTTCCTGAGCCCCTTCAACATGATCCTTGGAGGCATTGTTGTGGTGCTCGTGTTCACGGGGTTTGTGTGGGCAGCCCACAACAAAGACATTCTCCGGCGGATGAAGAAGCAGTATCCCACAACATTTGTCATGGTGGTCATGTTGGCTAGCTACTTCCTCATATCCATGTTTGGGGGAGTCATGGTCTTTGTGTTTGGCATCACTTTTCCTTTGTTGCGTAAGTGAACCTCAGTCTTCTTTTCTTATGCCATAAAAAACCCCAATCCCTCCATCCACCAAATAGGAACGATTGTTCATTGAAAATTACCTAACCTGTTCTTTATGTGTGTCAGCATGTCTGCAAAATTATCAGAATTTTCTGCGACAGCAGATCAAGGTGTGATGGCTCACTAATTCCACAGATAAATATTGAGTGCCTGCTCTGTGACCGACACTCTTCTGGGGACAGAACAATGCACAAAGAAATACACATCCCAAGTCCCATGGCAAGAAATTTGTACAGCCTATGTCAGTCTCCAGATTTGTCTAATATTCTAGTCTCTCAGTCTTAAAGTGCTATTCATACTGTCGTGACACAAGAATGAATGTGTTTCATTTAGAAGTAAACTATTTACTCTCTGCTTACTCAGTAGATCATGTTTAGTATCAAAGTTCCCTAAGAATAATTGGCCCACAGTGTAGCTACCAAGTATTCAGATTTTGGTGGAAAGAACTAGGTAGCTTCTAAATTGTACATGCATCAGTTATTGTGCAAACACTTGAAACCTGAGATAGAGAATAGATAGAATTCCAATCTCATCAGCAGAAATCCAATTAAAGTTCTACTCTATTAAGTGATGGGAAGATCCTTTTTAACTTTTTTTTAAAAGATTTTATTTATTTATTTATTCATGACAGGAAGAGAGAGAGAGAGAGAGAGAGAGGCAGAGGGAGAAGCAGGCTCCATGCAGGAAGCCTGACGTGGTGGTCTCCAGGATCATGCCCTGGGCTGAAGGTGGTGCTAAACTGCTGGGCTACTGGGGCTGCCCCTTTGTAGCTTTTAATAGCAATTCATATGCACATTTATTTCATTAAATAAAATCAGTTGTTTGTTTGGGGTTATGTTAGATTATGCCCAGAATATTTATGGATGAATCCCACACCTTATTGAGCAAAATATTTTTGTTTTTAAATATTTATTTATTTATTTATTTATTTATTTATAGATTTTATTTATTCACGAGAGACACAGAAAAAGAGGCAGAGACACAGGCAGAGGGAGGAGAAGCAGGCTCCATGCAAGGAGCCTGATGAGGGACTCGATCCCAGGAATCCGGGATCACGCCCTGAGCCAAAGGCAGACGCTCAAAGCTGAGCCACCCAGGGATCCCAAATATTTATTTATTTGTTTAAATAATCTCTATATCCAATGTGGAGCTTGAATTAATGACCGCAAGATCAAGAGTCGCTGCCCTTCTGGCTGAGCCAGCCAGGCATCCTTAATTGGACAAAATACTTGATTCAGCAAATTCAGACTTTTTGAAATATTCCTTAAGTTTTCCTATGTGCTAGAGGCTTAGTATTTCAAAGATCCTGCTTTGACACACAGCTTGTTAACTTCAATACCTTTTCACATCAGGGCCTGAGACAGGCCAGTCTAATGAAATATATCATAGGTAGAGAGTCAAGTACCCAGATTTCTATTTCTACACCTGCTGAAAACCAGCCATGTGATTTGGACCAGATATCCTGTATGGGCTGCAGTTCACTCATCTATAAAATAAGGAAAATAGGATTAGTAACTCCTAGACCTTGATGATTATCAGAATCATACATGACACTTAAAAAATATATATATATGGATTGCCCAGCCCTAATAACCCTTAGAGATCTTGATTCTGTGAGTTGACAGTGGGGCTGCCAAAACCTGTATTTTTAGAAAGTGCCTCAAATGTTCCCAATGGCCGTCTGGGTTGGGAGCCTCCAGATACAATGCACATCAGTGTTTCTCAAAATGATCATCTAAGATCACATAAATGAGAATCATCTAGAGTGAATATTGGCTTTTTACATTGTAGAGCCCTACCACAGTTTTACTGGTCTGAATTTTGGATGATGGAGACCTGAAATTCTTTTTAACAGCCCCTCTAGGTGACTTATATGTATGTGCATAGGAGTTTGAAAATCACTGATGTAGATCTCTTGCTGTGCCTGTTTAAAATACAAATCCCCAGGCCCATCTCTTTATGGTTTTGGTTCAGGAGGTCCAGGAGAGGGACCAGGGAATGTTTCTTAATAAGCAAACGTAATTCTAAATGATGAAGCAAATTTGAGGAACCTTAGGGTCCCTGAGAGCTATAAAACCTTTAGTTTTTATCTATACACCTATATCCAGCACTTTGGAGGCATGTCCTAGGTGGACTTCACCCGTGTGCTTCCTGCTGAGAAGCAAATGCAGATAATCCATGAAATGATTGTGAGTTCCTTTCTGGAAAACGCTGTGAGTCGTTTTTTATGTAAATTGGAATCCTGTTGATTCACTTTGGATTCCAAGGCATTTAAGTAGCAGCCAAAAGGTAACAACATCAACCTGAGAGAGAGAGAATGTGGTTGCCAGATTAAGGTCCTTCCTGCTATATAGGTTTTCCTTCACACACAAAGAAAACATAATATATGACTTAACGAAGAGCTTTGGATCAAGTCCAAGGATCCATTTGAGAACTTGGATCAATTAGAGAACCAGATTAGTCTATAGCTAACTGAGGCGAGGTTTCCCCAAAGTGTGAAGACAGGAGCGTTTAGGTTGCTGTGGAAAAGAACTGTTACTTTCACACTAACCACGTTTCACTTCCCCACAGTGATGTTCATCCACGCGTCGTTGAGACTTCGGAATCTCAAGAACAAACTGGAGAATAAAATGGAGGGGATAGGTTTGAAGAGGACACCGATGGGCATTGTCCTAGATGCCCTAGAACAGCAGGAAGAAACTGTCAGCAAATTCGCTGACTATATCAGCAAAGTGAAGGAATAAATACAGCTGACCTGCTGAGAGGACTGCAGCAGACATCAGGTTGCAGTCTGCCCTTATCCAGACCTACTTCCCTTATGTGTTCTTGAAATAGGAGGTGCCTGTACCATCCACCTATCTATGGCAGCATGCATGTGTAGGTCCAACTGTTAACATCTCCGATGTTCCAGAGAGAAGCCCTCAGAAACTGCAAGAAACTACCCTCCTCTTATGCCTGAAGTTTCAAGTGTGTTTATGCAAACTGATAAGAAGTGGATCACACTTATTTCTTTAGAGAAATAAATGAGAAAGAATTTTGCATTGTACAGCAACAGTACTGTTAACTTGTAGGAAAAAACTAATTGTAAAGTATCAAGGCAATATGAGTAAATGAAAAAAAAAACCTGTTAAAGTAGATGTCATGCATTAGCCTGTTTTAATCCCCCCAAGCCCCCAGCATCCTCCAAAAATATTTCCTGGGACCCTAATATGTGCGGTCTAAACTATTTCAGTTTTTATTATTATTCTTTCAAAATCGAAGACGATCTGTCTCACTTTGCTGCCTGTTGGACATGCAGTGGAAACTGGATAAACCGGTTTTTATTTTGTTTACAAGTATAAAGATAGCTGTTGAGAAGAATATTTTGTCAAATTTTGGTAAAATTTTGAAATGCTAGTAATGCCTTTTCACTAGCAGGTATTTGTTGCAACCTAAATATCATCCTTTACGGAGGTTATAGCTACATGCCCTATATTATTCTTGACGGTCTTGTTTAAAAAAAAGCAACAACAAAAAAATAAAATATGAGTTCTGTTTATATTGCTTATTTTTTTTTGTTATGACAGAAAGGTGTCCAAGATAATTATGTTTCCTATATTGTTTTTCACTGTTTAGTTTTTAACTGGAACATTTAGAAAGAAGAAAATCAATGTACATTGTATTGATTCCTTAGGGGCACAAAAAGAACAATAATGGCTGATTGTTTGAAACCTGAATGGCACCTGCAGATGACCAAGCAAAAAGACTTATGAAAATGCGAGTCATCAATGGCTTCTGCACTTCATAAAACTTTTAGATAGCAGTTGTTACAACCGTATGTTTTTATAGATAGGCATTAGAATCAAGATAGCATGAGTTTATATATCCTGTTACTTTCTTCCTTTTATTTCTCATGTATTTAGAAATAGATCATACAAAAATGTTTTGCTTGCCAATTGAGTGATTTCATAGCTGAACAGAAAACATTTGGGTTTCCCTAACACTGAATTATGAAGACAACTGGAGCAGTACTTACTGAAGAGACTGTGTGTGTCCTAAAAGAAGCAGCAACAGCATATGCTGCTCCTGGTTTTTCTTGCATTTTCATTTTTCAGCCAACCTGCAGCCTCCATCTCTAGCACAGTGATATAGCCATGACTTGATAGACATGGTCTAGAGTTTGTACCCTTACCCAAATATGGAGAATAAAATTTATCGAAGATTTTTATTTGTGAGGCTTTGTTTAATGCACATCTGTTGCTAAATATCTGGGATACTTGGTGACAGCTCTGTAAACGATAAGGACGTGAGGACATGCTAAACGGCAAAAGCCACTCAGCTTGTGTTTCAAATACTGTAGTCTCTGCCTACCCCCACCCCCCATCAGTGCTTTTGCTTTCCATGGTTTCGGTTACCTGCAGTCAGCCTTGGTCCAGAAGCAGATGATCCTTCTGACACATCGTCAGGAGATCAACAGTAGACAAATACTATGTCACAATGCCTACGTCATTCCCCTCACTTCATCTCTATAGGAGGCATTTTCTCATCTCACATCATCACAGAAGAAGGGGGAGTACATGCAATAAGATAATTTTGAGAGACCACATTCACATAACTTTTATCACAACTTTTATCATATTATTATTGTTCTAACTTGTTAGTTTTTGTTGTTAATCTCTGTGCCAGATTTATAAATTAATCTTTGTTGAGGCATGTACAGGAAAAAAACTATGTATGGGGGTTCAGTACTATGTGGTTTCAGGCATCCACTGGGGTCCTTGAACATATGCCAACTGGATGGGGGGAGGACTACAATACGGTTTAATAAAACTCTAATACTTTATTAATTTCCAGCCAGAATAAAATTGAATTCCAATGGGTCCCTTTTTTAAACCTGACATAATTGAGCCCCTTCTATTTTTCTTTTCTTTTTTTTTTTTTTTTAAGGTTTTATTTATTCATGAGAGACACAGAGAGAGAGGTAGAGACATAGGCAGAGGGAGAAGCAGACTCCCTGTGGGGAGCCTGATGTGGGACTCCATCCCAGGACCCCGGGATCATGCCCTGAGCAGAAGGCAGATGCTCAACCGCTGAGCCACCCAGGCGCCGCCCCCCTTCTATTTTCCTACATGAATTCTGTAGACTGAGTGCAATCTATTTGGAAAAAGTGACAACTTACATTAAAAAATATACTCATAATTACTAATGGTGGTGGTCAATTCTGGGAGGATAATAATATAAAAATGTAGCATGTAAGTGTTGTAAATTACTCCATTTTAAAACAAATTAGGGATCCCTGGGTGGCTCAGCAGTTTGGCGCCTGCCTTTGGCCCAGGGCGTGATCCTGGAGTCCCAGGATGGGTCCCGCATCGGGCTCCCAGCATGGAGCCTGCTTCTCTCTCTGCCTTTAGTGTGCACTAAATTATCCTTAAAAAATGGAAACACCATATTTCTTTCCCATAACTTGTCTTTCTAAATAATGTATTTTTAAACTTTCCCCCCATTTAGTCTATTCCTGTTTTGCTTGTTATCACCTATGATTATGGAAAAGGAGAAAGAAAGCAGGTGCCAACTATTCACTCAGGTAAAGAAGACAGAAAAGGCACCAATGTGTGATTTCCTGATTTCTGATGTTCATGCCATGTCTATGCAAAATTTCAGATTCTATGCATCTAGTGACTACAATCAATACTTAAGGACTCTAGGAACTTGGAAAGAGGAAAGACCACTAGGATTGGAGTTGTCTGGACGATTTTTATGGAGGATTGGGACCTAACCCTGGCTTTAAAGATAGAATAGGACTTTGGTAACAGAGAGTAGGAGGGTAGTGTTTTGGAAGGTATTCTATAGAAGAGCCAACCAGATCAAGGCACAGGGTATGGATGAGGATGTCTTATCAAGAAGAGTATAAAGAATCTGTGGCCAATCAGACTGCATTACTAAGTTGGGAAGGGACAATGGAAGGCCTTGAATAATACAATAAGGAATTTAAGTTTAATCCTATAGTAAGTTTCCATTAGAAGATTTTTGAAGAGGGAATCCCTGGGTGGCTCAGCGGTTTAGTGTCTGCCTTTGGCCCAGGGCGCAATCCTGGAGTCCCGGGATCGAGTCCCACATCGGGCTCCCGGCATGGAGCCTGCTTCTCCCTCTGCCTGTGTCTCTGCCTCTCTCTCTCTATGTCTATCATGAATAAATAAATAAATAAATAAATAAATCTTAAAAAAAAAAAGATTTTTGAGGAGACTAGCAATATCAAAATTAGAGTCACAAACTAAACTTAGTTAGCTAAAACCAGAAACTTGTCATTGACTATCTTATTTATACAAAAAAGTTTTGTTCCTCTCTATATAGAAACTGGGAAGTATATGTGTATATATATATATATACATGGATTTGTTTATCCCATTTTTTTTCCCTGGAAATACTGTTTTCTCCGAGTCCTATGCCTTCTGACTCTGCTTCTCATGGATACATACCCTTTTCCAAAGCACGACGCACCGGGGGACTGCCAGGAAAGCAAGCTATTAGGGTCGAGAAACTACAAATCCCAACTGACTCTCCAGAGAAGAGCCAGTGAACAGTTCTTCCATTCCAGAGTATCCATGAGACCTGGAGCTCACTTCACCCCTCACATTTCCATAGAGTGGAACAACGATTTGTTTCCGATACTGTGCCATGAATTACAGCTGGAGACGGAGGGAGAAATACTTAACACTTCTATAGTATTTATTATTATCGACCAGAAGAAAGCAATAGTAAAACAAATGTTTGTGAAAAAAATTTTTTTTAACTTCTGCTGCTGGAAGCATGACTAAATATTGTAATTACTCAAACTGATTGGAAGTAGAAAATGTCCCAGAATAGTAATTCTTTTTCTTTTTCTCTCCTTCCCCATTCCTTGTCAGCTCCACCCCCCCCCCCCTTTTTTTTTTTTGCCTCTGCCTTGACAAAATGCTTCTATCAGATGCCAGCCTTGTTCCTGGTTCCACCACCTGGCTCCGGAAGTATGTTGCTGAAACTGTCCAAGCTCTGACCCGAGTCATTATCTCAATTCCTTGTTCTTCTAGATTATTCTGTTGCCATTTATGCCAGTTCTTTTGGCAGTTGCACCTGTGGAATGAAGTTGTTAAAGGGAAAAAAAATTAATACTGGAAATTCAAGAGTTTGGCAGCAAAACTGACAAAACTTACATGCCTCAGAAGTTGCAGAATGGATGAGAAATTTGGGTCAGGGAGCCTCCCAAAGCATAGTAAAACAACAATAACAACCACATCCACCATTCCTTGGGCATTTAGTGATGCCAGGGACTGATCTAAGGGCTTCAAGCACATGATGAAGCATATTGTAAAAACAAAAGAGCAGATGCTGGAGTCTGCCCGGTTCAAATCCTAGTACTGGTATTTCTAGCTGTGTGGTGCCCGGCATCAATTTTCTTAACTGTAAAATGACAGTAACTGTGTATCTAATGGACAAGGCTATTTTAAGGATTAAGTGATGTAAAACAAGTTAGTAAGCAACATCAATGCTTTCGAAACATTTTCTCGTTTTATCCTACAATAACCTTGTAAAGAGGGGACAGGTTCACAGGGGAGAAGCTATTTTCCCCACACCTAATCAATGCCAGATCAGGATTTGAACCCAGATCTGCCTGACTTCCATACCCAAGCCTTACCCACAAAAAAATACCACCACAAGAATATAAACTATATTTTCTTTTATAAACTGGTCTTTCCTTTTTGAAGCACATTCCTAATTTGAAGCTCAATGAAATTTTAAAAACAAAATATTATTTGGAGAAGCCCCAAGGGCACAAAAAATTTTAAAAGAGTAGCTTAAGCCTGACTGCAAATCAGCTCAGCTTTGTTTCATAGGAACAACTTAAAGATAAGGTAAGTTCTTAAACAGTTTCAAGTGGTGTTACATCTAGGAGGGACTTATCCATCAGGCAGGAACTTTCCGGAGGACACTGAAGAAGTGCAGAGGACGCTCAGAGTTTGTATAATAATGACTAAGAATCTTTCTCCTACTGTTCCCCAAATCCACCTGCCAATGTGATGAGCCATTTTGGCCATCTGCTACAGCCCCTCCTGCAGCCAGTTATCTTTGGCTGGAAAGATTTCCCAATATCCTGCCCAACAGGGAGGCTTCTGATAAGTTGCTGCTGCCTGCCCAGCCTTCAGACCAAGGGCTTCTCCATGTGCTTCTGGCCCTCTCCCTCCTAGTGCCAGACTTCTTTCAGGATGGGAGGGTTGTGACTGCACCTTCGTAGGGCTCAACCTTGGAGAACACCCAACAGTGAGGAACACTAGTGAGCCAAAAATACAATGCCAGGTATTTAAAATAATTACAGTGCTGCAACAAATAATTAAAACAATGTATCCTTGTTATTGTTGAATGGGGAAAAAAAGTATTTCATGTAATGCTCTTCTGGATATATGTTTATATGCATGGGAGGGTTCCAAATGAATAAAAATATTTTAAAAAACAAAATGTGGCACAGACCCAACATAGTAAACCCAGATACATATTGACACATTTAAAATATGACCAAGCTGGCAATTCATATCACTGTGAAAAAGACTGAGTTAGCTATCATTGGTCAGCTGTTTTGAAAAGAAGTTACAAAGTGGGCCTCTTGCTCCCTACTTACTGCTAAAACTTAACCCTTTAATTCATCTGTAATAAGGAATATTTATTAAAAAAAAACAAACTATAAAAATAGCAATAAAATAAAATAAAATAAAATAAAATATGGGCAAATACCTTAGTAATCTTAAGAAGCCATCTTCAAGCAGAACACAAAAGACAGAAACAATAAAGGAAAAGATAGCTAGTTTCAATGTTATAAATATGTAAAACTTACAAACATGAGAATCAGCTTGTAGTATTGTTAGGGGGCCACTTTCCCCCTCACTTGTTGGTTAAAATTAGTTTAAGAAAAGTATGTGTGGGGGCACCTGGGTGGCTCAGTGGTTGAGCATCTACCTGCAGCTCAGATTGTGATCCTGGGGTCCTGGGATTGAGTCCTGAATTGGGCTCCCTGGATGGAGTCTGCTTCTCTCTCTGCCTATGTCTCTGCCTCTCTGAGTCTCTCATGAATAAGTAAATTTTTTTTTTAAGTATTTGTGGATAGCATTACATAGGGCACATACACATATACACTCACAGAGATGGGGGCAGGAAGAGAGGATCCATCTCAGCAGGGGTTATTTAATTTGGCATATTAAGTTGAATTCTTGCTCTCAGTCAAAACCTTGGGTGTCCAGGAAGAGATGAGGAAGGTCTACTTTGAGGAATTCAGAATCTACTTGGAGACCTACACTGTACCCATATGGGTGCTCAGCCTAAGGCAGAATGTGGGAGATGCTATAAGAGAGGTATAGATGAAGGTTTGTGGAAATATAAAGGGAGTGTATTCACTATTGATGATTTGTTTGATTTCTTTTGCTGGAAGAAGTCCTATTTGAGCCAAGCCTGTATGGGTAGATTTCAACAGATAGAATTAAAGGTCATTTGAGCAAAGGGTATTGAGGTAAGAAAAGAAGGTCCTTTGGGGGAAATATGAGGGGATGTGGTTTGTCGTAGGTGTCACAGAGTTGTGGTTGTCAGTGTGGTGTCCTAATATGCAGCACCAGCATCACCAAGGAACTTGAGAGAAACGCAAATTCTCAGGCACCATCCAAAACCTATTGAATCAGGAACTCTAGAGATGGGCTCAGGAATCTGGACTTAGCCTTCCAGGTGATTTTGATGCATGCTAAAAGTTAAGAATCATAATCACACACTTCAGAAAAGTTGTACACCATAAGTCCTTTTTCCCTCTAAGTATTAGGAAAAGACAGTTCCTACACTATGTGATTCTGGTCAACACATGTTCTTTCAAGAGGAGTTTGAAATGTTACATAACTCTTTCTTATGGAGACTTCCTTTATAAGGAGAAAAAAAAATAGAGCAGGAGAAAGTTGTTGAAGACAATTCATGAGAGAGGAGAGACAGCACCAAAATAGGTAACCAGAAATACGAGTAGATGTAAACTCAAGAGGTTGGCTGGGGGACAGATTGAATGAAGGTGCAAACAAAACCTCAGTGATCGAAGGGGAGAGAGACATCTGGGGAGTGTCCTAGATTATGTGACAATTGAAAAGAAGGAGTAGATAAGATGGGAAAGAGGGGGAAATTGCAAAAGGATAGAATCCAGAAATCCTAAGGAAGGAGATCTTGTCAATGAGGCAAAGAAGAAATGGCCAGAGATGGAGATGAAGACTCGAGAGTCTATAATGTCCCAAATCATAATTATAACTCCCAATATGTCATGGAGTCTTTTGGCTAAGGCTGCTTTTGATATTATTAAACAGAAGTCTTTCCAAAAGAGAAATTTAGCTGTGTTTTTAGGCAGCTGGGTGGAAGCGATCCCAAATATACACAGGTGAGCCCAAAGTGGAATTGAGTGAATGTTAAAATACCTTTTTTAATTGGCACTGAAGCTTGTGTGTGATATAAATGCATTTCGCCTGGGTGAATGAAATCATGGAGAAGTACAAAGCCCCATCTGGGATGTTAGGCAGTGACTGGTCCACCAAATTTTTCAAGATGAAAGGAAATCACACATTTGCCAGGGAGAGATAAGCTTGTATAGGCCTAACGTCTTTGTTTTGGGCTGGTCTCATACTGACTCAGTTATTAACTTAGAGGGGAATGAATTTGTGATTATTTAATGAATTCACTTTGTTAGGCGAGACAGTTTAAAAGCAGAGCTAAAAATACAAAATACTAAACAAAACTAAAATTCTGGGCAGCCTGGGTAGCTCAGTGGTTTAGTGCCATCTTTGGCTCAGGGTGTGATCCTGGAGACCCGGGATCGAGTCCCACGTCGGGCTCCCTGCATGGAGCCGGCTTCTCCCTCTGCCTGTGTCTATGCCTGTGTGTGTGTGTAATGTGTGTGTGTGTGTGTGTGTGTGTGTGTCTCATGAATAAATAAATAAAATCTTAAAAAAAAAACCCTAAGAATTCTACAGGAGCCAAATAAATAGTGCAAATGAGTGATACAGGCCAGGTATGAGGCAGTAGGGCATGGTGAAGACTGGGAGAAACTGGAGAGTCAATTACCTATCTCAAGGGAGAAGCCAATGCCAGATTCAGCTCATTAGTGCCATGCAAATGCAAGCCCAATGTGGCCAGATCTGATGTTTCAAATGGTGCCAGATATGTTATGATGTGATATTTTAAATTTTGTACAATATTCCAGCCAAACACTACAGGCCTGCAGATTTGGCGGATAGCCTGCCAGTTCTCCATACCTGGCCCACAGAATACATCTCTCTTAAACTGATTAAATGGGCAGCTTCATAGAAGAGGTAGCATTTAAGCCAAGCAAGTGTATAGATTTTTCCTTTATTCTTTGCTATCAACTTCATTTCAAGGATCTCAGGCCAGAAGCATGGCATGGGGTGAGAATAGGTATTGAAATGAAAAAATACAATTAAAAAATATAAATGGACTACTGGATAAGATATGCTCTAGGAAATGCAAAAATACTATTTCCAAGTCCGTAAGAGGAAAATAGAAAACTTAAAAAGGAAAACAAGACTAGCTAAGACTAAATAATGTGTAGGTATATTCTGGACATTCAAGACTCCAGTTAGGAGCATCAGTTTAAAAGAAAATCACAACATTTCAAAATTATGCTTTAAGTTTAACATCTTACTTGAAAACCCAGGAGTTTAGAGGGCATCTTTGTCCACCAATGAAGGAGGGAGTTAAAAACCCTAAAAACCTTTAGTTTCACTTTTCCAAAGTGAATGCTGTAATATGTCATTTGGCTAAAAATATCCCTTTCTGCTGAGATTTTGCGATATCACCACCAATGGCATTTTTAATATTTCACTCAGCCTAAGAGGCACATTTTGTGACATTTCCAAGGCCCCCAAATCAGAAAACATCTTACAATCCATGGTGTTTTACAGTAGTTGACTACAGATTTAAACACGAGCACACCATGGCCTTCTACAATATCTGTGCTACCATTAACTACACACATGGATCGGATGTATTGCCATTTTTTTTTTTAAGGTTTTATTTATTCAGAGAGAGAGAGAGAGGCAGAGTCACAGGCAGAGGGAGAAGCAGGCTCCATGCAGGGAGCCCAATGTGGGACTCGATTCCAGGTCTCCAGGATCACACCCCGGGCTGCAGGCGGCGCTAAACCACTGCACTACTGGGGCTGCCCGATGTATTGCCATTTAAAGTAGCTTTTTCAAGAATGACAAATTTGACACAATGTGATGGGTATATAACGATCCTTTGTACTATTTTAAACCTCTGTGAGTTTATTTATTTATTTTTTCTCTGTGAGTTTAAAATGATTTCAAAAAGACTCTTTTAAAAAGATCACACTATGATTCAGCATGAAAGCAAAAATTTATTGTTGTATGTAGCAAGGCACAAAATTTGATCAGTGAGAAGCAGAGGGACATTAGTGGAGTGAATTTTTGTCAGTGAGATGATGAATTTTCACCTTTTGTAGAGCATCTTACAGGACTACGTGGATGAAGTTGTGTGACATTCTGTATCTTAAGTACATGCAAAGAGATGCCTCCTACAGGCCAAGCCAGGCAGTTAAAGCAGGAGAAATAGCCAATCCTTTGGAACAGATGAAAAACATTTCAAAGTAGAGGCTGATGTGCAAGACCATCATTCAAAAATCATGTCAGAGTTTACTCTGAAGCGTGTTTCTTTCTTAGTGGACATTAAACACAAACAAAACACAGCTTAAAATTGATAGCAGTTTTTAGAACTGATTGAAAATAGAAAATGTAGTAGTTAGCCAGGGATTGCGCTTTTGTAGTTATCCTCACGAATTTACTTTAATGTCTTTTGTTCTAGAATCTGGACTCAAAGGTGAAGTATTCTCAGTTGACTAAAAGACAGTGTCCTGACTGGAAACTATAAAACCAAGACTGTAAGTTCCATGAGGTCAAGACTGTGCCTGTCTTATTCATTGCTGTCTGTCTGACCTCTGAAAGGACCTGACACGCAGGCGCACTACGTAAATATGTGTTGCATTAATGAATAAATGAATGGGTAGAATGAAACAGACTCCAGGGTAAGCAGGCTTGCTCAGTAGAACGCTCCCTTGGAAGGCAGGGGTCAGATTAACATCTGAACTTCATTCTCTCTTCTATTCTGAATCCGCAGGCCACCTCTAACGTAGAGTTTAAAAAGACTTCTCTTGGGGCACCTGGGTCGCTCAGTAGGTTAAGTGGCTGACTCTTGATCTCAACTCAAGTCAGGATCTCAGGGTTGTAAGAGAGAGCCCAGTGTTGGGCTTCATGTTGAACATGGAACCTGTTAAAGATTCTCTCTCTCTCCCTCTTCCTCTGCCCCTCCTCCCCCTGTGCTCTCTCTCTCTCTAAAAAATAAATAAAAAGAAAAAAGAAAAAGGCTTTTCTTCACTCTTTTCAGACTGTTATCTTTTCTGATGGTACAGCCTGCCAGGCAGCTTGGATATGCTTTACAAATGACTGGTTACACGGTGACAGGGCTAGTTTCTCTCAAATCAACACCCCAATCCACTCCCCTACAGGGTCTGGCTGCCTGGAGAAGAGCAGGTGCAGAAAGTCTTGATGTAGTACCCAAGGGCAGGCAAAGAACTCTTGCCTGACCTCAGAGGACCTTTACTGTTCTCACCCTGGCTTCTACCCTAGGAAGCATCAGAATCCCTCTATGACACAGTAGAAAGTCATCTTTGATTTAGAAGAATGGAATGTTGTCAATTCTGCATTCCTAGGAGATGGGAGTAAGGGACATACATCTGTATAACACATCTTGAAAAAGTTGTGACTCTCTATGATGAAATAATACATGGACTATTTCAGCTGAATTATACACTAGATTTTAAAATAATACAGTTAATTTTCAACTCCCTGTGACCTTTGGACATACACCTTTCAGATACCATAAATACTATCATAGTAATGACAAATAAATGATTTCTTCAACTTATCCTGCAAGGAATAAGATATTTTTATGTATTAGCAGCAGTTAATTGGGAATGACTGTAAATATTAAAAACTGAAATAACAGTCAAAACTCTGGGACACCTATGTCGCTCAGATGGTTAAGTATCTGCCTTCGGCCCAGGTCATGATCTCCAGTTTCTGGGATTGAGTCCCACATTAGGCTCCCAGCTCAGCAGGGAGTCTGCTTCTCCCTCTCCCCTTGCCTCTGCCTCTCTCCCTGCTTGTGCTCTCTCTCTCAAATGGATAAATAATATTTTTAAAAGAATAGTAAAAACTCCATTAATTCACGGAGATGCTAACCTGAAGTTTACCATTTGTCTGGCCGCCTAAAAAGTAAAGGTAAATGCAATTGCAGGTAGTTTTTCTTCATCTATTAAAAAAGAGCCAACTATTTTTAAACTTTCTGGAAGCACTCAGCTATTTACGAATGACAGGCCTAACTTAGGCTTTGTTCTTGCTTATTTCTGCAGCAGGTTCCTAGAGATCTCTGGTCAGTTCTGCAACTGAGGTGAATAAAAGCTTGACCCTGGACTTGGAGCCGAAGTTCAATGTCAACTCTACCACTTTCTAGCTCTATCTCCTATACATGTTATCGAGTTTCTCTAAACTTCAGTTTCTCTTTTATACAATGGGGAGAATAATAATACCTAATACCTACCTCATAGGGTTGTTAAGATGATGAGTTAATTCATATAATGCAACTGACCTGTGGTAAGTGCTTAATAAACATTAGCTGTTAATATTATTGTTTCAAAGTTGTCTAGATGTATGTATGTATGTCTTTGGGGATAACTAGTAATTTACGTCCCCTGGTAATACTGATGGCCTTCCTCCAGTTGGTCACCATTACTGAGAATCTCCTTGTGTTAAAACAAGCAGGGGCTAGAGGTGGGACACACCGACCTGAGCTTGTTCACCATTTCTCCTTCCCTCTACTTACGGGTTTAAGATAGGCAACGTTGCTGTGACGAATGTCATTCAAGAGCTGATCTCTGGGAGTGATTTCCACCAATGGGGGTGGCCTATTTCTCGGCACTGGTTTGAGCGTTCTGATGACATCCTTGAGGTTGGTTTTCTCAGGTGGTTCTCTGGCCTCCGGCATCCGGGATTTGCGCTGGATCCTCTTCAGCTTCACCACTCGGAAGGAGTCAGGGTCCGTCCTGTACTTCGGAGGCTGGGATGGCTTCTTCATCATTTCATTCTGTCGACTGAAGGGGGCCACTTGGGGGTTGGGAGGCTGAGGAGGAGGCTGGAGGAACTCTTGCATCCTGGAATCAGGCATGGGTCCTCCCAACCTCTCCCACATTCCCGGTGGCAGCCCCAACCCATTCTCCAACATGGCTATCAACTTCCTCTGCTCTTTGAGTTGTTGCTGCTTTTGTTCCTCTTGCCTTTTCTGCCTTTGCTTATCCTGATTCCTGGTGAGCAGATTGGTTACCACCATCCTGGGACCTGGGAGCTCAAAATGGTAGCCCATCTTCAGGAGAGTGGTGTTTGCCTTCAACAGCCTGGATATTTCCATTTCAGCGTGATGGCCCAGCATGTGTCTTTGATTGTGAAACCGAAGCTCGGTGAGTGTCTCGTTGAACTGGAGACACCTCATGATGGCCACAATTCCTTTGCCTGTGATGAAATTGGACTCGATGTTGAGAGTGGTAATGCTCCTATTTTCCCGCAACATGTTAGCCAAGGCAAAGGCAACGTTCTCGTCGGCGCCCACGTTCGCTAAACTGAAGGTTTTGATGTGTTTGTTTTTCTTCATCGCATTGACAAAGTCCAGCAACATCTCCTTAGGGATGTTTTCAATGTTGTTCAGGTTGAGCTCCTTCATGTCAGGGTCATTCTGTCTAACGCGCCTCAAGCTCCCATCCAGATCTGTTTGGTTTCCCGAAGGCCTTGCACTCACCTTTAGAAAACTGGTATCTAGAGCTAACTTCTTAGGATCTAATTTTGATATTTTTTTCTCACTTTTTTCTTGGGCCTCTGGTCTGTCATTCTGTTCTCCAAATGCTTTCTTCACTACTTGTGGGCTGCTGCTCTCACCATTTCTGATCTGCTCCCTTGCCTCACCTTGCACTCCTCTTTGTGGCTTTTCAACACTCTCTTCACTGTCAGCCTCTTCTTCCTCATCTTCATCCTCATCATCCTCATCTTCCTCATCATCATCCTCATCATCCTCGTCCCCTTCATCTTCTTCAGCATCAGCATCATCGGTTTCTTGGACATCATTGCTGCCTTTTGATTCCCTTTTATTTGCAGTGATTTCATTGTTAAGCTTTTCTTTTAAATACTGGGACACATTTTTATTACCTCTGCCTACTTCTTCATGCTGCCCTGGAGTGTCCACCTAAAAGAGAGGTTTTTGAGGGTTAGAACACATGGCAATGCAGAAATACGAGGCAGAGCAGTAGCTACTGGAAATAAGAAATGTGTTAGGAAATGAAAAAAGCAAGCACATGAATGGTGTGTCTAGTATTCCGTTTGCGTGCATACACATGGATAAAAACACATATACAACATATAAAAGTTTATAAATGTATAGGGAAAAAAATTCTGTTGCATTGTTTACCAAATTAGTAGTTCTCTCTTAGAACGAGAGGGAACCATTAAGGTAACTGGGAAGAGAGCAGCACCCAGATGGCTCAGTTGGTGAAGCATGTGACTCCTGATGTCAGGGTTGAGTTCAAGCCCTACATTTTGTGTAGAGATTACTTTAAAAACAAAATCTTAAAAACAAAAACAAAAACACAAAAAACAACTGGGGAGGAGACACATTTAGGGGATTTTCAGTTTTCACATTATAGAATTCTAAAGTGTTTGAGTGTTTTTTTTTTAATAAAATACACATATTAGTTTTATAAGCAAATATAATCTAAAGAAAGATGAACTTTTATAGCTATACTATAGATACGTACAAACACATTGACATAATGTGTATGTCAACTTTCCCTGAAAACATAAACATATTGTGGGAAAAATGAGAACACTTTGATATTCTGAAATAGACCAAAGACCTAGACTTGGAATTTTTTTTTTTTTTTTTTTTGTCTCCTTAGCTCTAGGACAACTGCCCCCGGGCTACTCCAAGGACAGGATCACTAGTCCAGTTTCTTTTGAAACAAAGTATCTAGGGGGCAGAGCCAGCCACAAAAGAGGGCAGGATTATACAAATCCTTGGAAACAACTGCTTAGTCTAGAAAGGAAATTGGCAGTGTGTAATGAATAACATTTTATTAGATTCTTACCCATCAATTAGTGTGCTTTCCTATATACCTCTCGTGTAACTAACTCCTAAGTGTCATTTCAAAAGCTGGTGTAGCATTTTCAAGCAAGAACTTGATCTTCTTGCTCACAACATATTGTAGTTTGGAAGTGACCCTTGGTAACAGTCATCCTTACCACCTTAAAGCCTTCACCACTGCATTTCTCATCGGTCCCAGCAGGGGGAGCCAATCATCAAGCTGTTTAAATTATACCAAGGGAAGAAAACGTGTTCAAAGTACCCAATTTTCTTTTTCTGAAATTTGCATTCATAAAGAATTGATTTTACTCCAATTGCATAATACAGTCACTCCAAATATCGGCAGATTTTGCCTAAAACTCTAACCTGACCAAGCTAGCAATTTCTTTTCTTTAGTTTAGTAAATGTTTAAACACTTCTGACCACGAAACCATGGTTTATATATATAAGTCTTCTTACTTACAGCCCATGTGATAGCAATGTGACAAGATATATCTGTATCAACAGGTATAACTAAAAGTGGCTTTACCTGCAGGATCTTTCCCTTCCTTTTGCTGTGTCATTTTTAAGTGGAACATTAATAAAAGTATGGTGATATACAATAGGTTCATAGATTCAACTACAATTCTAGTTTTCATAGAAAAATATATTTAAGAAAGAACTGTCTTTACAACTCTATTTAATAGCTATCAATTCCTAAATTCATTACCAATATCCAATAAACTGCATTAATATGGAATTTGGTTATTTAACTTGGTTTAACTGCAGGTTGGCTGGTGGGACTTCAGAAAGACTGTGATGCCCTTGCAATGGTATGTGAAATACTGCATATGAATGTATATACAGAAGAAGGGGTACAGAGCTTTCATCAGCTTCTTAAAGTAGCCTGTGTGCCAAAAAAAAAAAGGAGTTAAAGACAAATGCTGATGGGTTACGAGTTAATTCATTAAGTATCATGTCTGTAGAATACAGGCTTTCCTACACAGTGAACCCTACAGCCTTTCTTTTAAAAAGAAGACATTTACACAGAAATTACTGCTTTTCCTTCCCAATTATACCATATAAGTGTTTCAGGAATTTCCAATCTGGCATAAGATTAAACGTTATGATTTAATCTAGCAGTGGCAACAAAACAAGACCAAACATGAAGTCTTGAGAGATGACAGTTGCCACATGCACACCTGTCGCTCAGGCCCAGGCAGCCGTTCCTCTGTTGTACACAAATCCTTGATTACCTGGGACGGCACAAAGGTGACAGGGACACGTTCGTCTTCCAGCATGCGTCTGGATGCCTTTTGCCAATACATATAATCCATAAGAGATTTATGGTCAAAGTTTCCCGTGGGTGGCTTGTCGGTCTGATCCTTCTGAATCATTCCCGTGGGAAGCCTGGGGTCAGGGGCCATGACCTCCATTTCCGACTGCAGTTTTTTCAGCTCTTCGGGGGACAAGTTGGCCAAGATTTCATCTTCATCAATCTCCTCATCAAAGAGTTCTTCTTGATCGGAATTCCTGCTATGTTCTGACATGGTTTTTTCCTCTATGCTTTTCTCTGTTACTAGAAAAGAAGAAATAATCGAAGACTCTCAAAAGAACAAAAATCTCTCAAGGAGTTCCCCCAGCCAACAAGCATTCCAGGTTAACACTACTTTAAGAGATTTCCCCCCAAGAATCCCAGTGGTGTGCGCGGCCCAGCTAGGGGTGACTGCAGCTAAGCTCACGCCGCGTCTATATTAAGTAGGGCTTGGCTGGATAGGGTCAATTTATGGAACCACTGTGCTGCTCTCATTTTGGCAACTTGAGTCAGCTGCGCAAATCCATCTGACATTTCAGGGCAGCTGCTGAGGTTCGCCAGTGAGTAACAAGTCTAGGGAATCTCTACAGGAATAAAATTAGTGCTCTTCCTCTATACTGTCATGCCCCAATTCATGCAGCCCATACACATCAACCCCAACACTACAGGGGAGGCCACTTTTTTTTTATTTAGATGACCGAAGCAACTTACAAGATTTTGGAAGGAAGATCCCACCAGCGACTTGAGTTCTACTGAAGTGAAAATTCTACTTGAAGGTGGAACTCGAGCTCTCAGGGCTTCCCTCTTTACTACAGAGTGACTCTGAAAGCAAACCTGCACACAGCAGAGCAGAGGTCTGGCTATGTTACTCATTCCCTGCGTAAGCTGAACCTTTGCAAGATGATGTCCTTATTTGCATCTAGATCCTGTGATCTAACAGATGGGGACAACCAGCACTTGGATTGCCACGATAAGTGAGGAGTTTCATATTTTAAACAATTTGCTTTTCTTACTAAGTATCCATGAAGCTGGAATAAATTAAACTGGATCGCAAATGAAATGCAAAACAACCCCAAACTTTGTTACTGTATACCCTTTCATAATTGCCAACTTTGGGATTTTATGAATATAATGCTTAGTCAAGCATTTAATGCTTATTTCAATGCTTAGTCAATGCTTATCTATACATTTATTGTACAAAAGTTAAGATAACACAGGGAAGTATAAAGAAAATAAAAATTTACCCTATGTCACCACTATGAGCTACCACTATTAACATTTTGATTTATCATTCCAATCCATTCTTCTGGGCATATGAACTAAATAATCTTTTGTCATCTGTTGTTTGTTGTTGTTGTTGTTGTTGTTGTTGTTGTTTTGACTTACAAAATCAGGATTTTTCCATAGCATTTTTTTTCTGCTACTACGTTATTTTTCATAGCTCTCTGTTAAGACTTTTTGGATATATCATGATTTTCCAATCCCCAGTTGTTGAATATTTGGGCTATTTTCAATTCTCACAAGCACATGGAGTTAATAAACATTCCCTGTAGCTAAATAATTATACACATGTAAGGTTATTTCCTTAGGAAAAGGTGAACACATTCTAAGAAATGAAATTGCTAGGTCCAAGAATATGAAGAAATGGAAGGCTTTTGGGACTCCTGGGTGGCTCAGTGGTTGAGCACCTGTCTTTACCTCCGGTTGTGATCCCGAGGTCCTGCGATTGAGTCCTGCCTCGGGCTCTCTGCAGGGAGCCTGCTTCTCCCTCTGCCTATGTCTCTGCCTCTCTGTGTCTCTCATGAATAAATAACATCTTTAAAAAAATTTTTTTTTAAAGTAAAGAACATGTGCACAGTGGCAACACACTGTTGGCCTCTTGCCTGTCAAGTCTTCCTACTGTCCCTGTAAAAGGGATGATGCACTTGGCTTCAGTGGGCAGGGAGGTAGACCTCTTTGAAGATAACTCTTTGCAAAGTATCATTTCATAGACGTAGTTTGACAATGGTCTAAAGAGACTTGACCAAGAAGAGTTTTGGATTCAAGGAGATTTGGGAATGTGAAATTCTGCTTTTGCCTTTTAGAGATTTGTATGGCACCTAATTTTTAAACACTGAGAATCACACACACACAAAACCAATTTGTTGAGCCCAATATTCCCCAACCTCATTTAATTCATGCTCCTCCTAGAATTATTTGTTAATATCCTGGGCAATTAACTTTCCAGAATTCATATTTTGGGGAATACTGGTCTAAATAGGAAAGAGAAAGATCTGGCATCAGTCTGACGGATTCACATTCCAGCTGAATTTTTTTGGTGGCTATGGGCTACGGGAATTACCTTTTATATGATATATAAAAGGGATCTGAGAGGGCACCTAGATGGCTCAGTGGTTGAGCGTCTGCCTTTGACTCAGGCCATGATCCCGGGGTCCTGGGATCGAGTCCCACATCAGGCTCCCTACAGAGAACCTGCTTCTCCTTCTGCCTGTGTCTCTGCTTCTCTCTGTGTCTCTCATGTATGGATATATAAAATCTTTTTTTAAGGGATCTGAGAATAATAGTTACCATATGCAATTATTGAGAACTACATGAGGTGGTATATGGATATACAAATTAAGCAGGACCATGCATGGTAAAGAGCAAGCCCTCAATAAGTGTTAAATATTACTAGTCTCATCTTTCGTGGACAACCAAAGAAACATTTCAAGAAAAACAAAGGCAAGTAATACATTTTATAAACCACTTCCGCGAGAGAAACTATTATATTAATGTCAATAAACAAAAGAGCTTGAAAAAATCTCATTGCTTTTACAGAAAGCAAGAGGCTATTAGATGGGATTGTGAGTAAGGAAAATAGAAAACCACCATTTGCATATTATTATACAGCTCTCCCAAGAAAACGATCTGAATTGTGGCTGGTAAGCTTTCAGATTGAAATTCTCTTCTGGTGACCAAACGTTTTTGATGATCAAAAGCAGATTTAGGAACTGTTTGTAAGGGGTGCTCTTTCAGCTAACTTCCATCTTGCTGAATGAGTCCAGGAAGTGAGTACATCTCTCCCAGCTGCTTCCACTGTGCATTTTACTCATACGCTGACAGAGAGGGTTTTGCTGGTGTAATTAGCCTCGTTTGACACACAGATGATTTAGCTGCGCTTTCTGTTAATGATGCTGTGCAGCTGCCACCTCAGCAGCTTCTTGCATCAGAATCCAACCACCCTACCGAAAGGAAGCAGCTAGCTGTAGGACAGCTGGGCTCTATAGCCCCATGGGGCACCACGGGTCAGATCCTCTGGCAGAGGTGACCGAGGGCATTGATGATGCCCCAGAGCCCACCCAGGAGCTACTGAGTCAGACATCTCGGGTTTGGGTTCAGGAATCCATAACTTTTGAAAACTCTCCAGGTGGTTCTGGTATGTAAATAAGCATGGGGCTCACAGAACTATGGCAAGACACCCATTTTACAGATCAGGGTCAGATAGCTTAAGGAACTGCATTTGATGAAGGTTACAACATTCTACCCCCAAATTCAGCACCTTGGGATATGGACTATTTTAAGCTGAAGGTGTTTCAGAAAAGGCAGGTGCAGGAAGGACTCTCCAACCTCCCCCTCCCTGGGCTCAAGCAGCTCCCAAGTCCCTTACTGGAGAGGTGCCCTCCCCTTTAGGCAGAGCAAAGGAGAACCCTTAACTCAGAAGACAGGACTCCAAGAGGAATCCAAATTGACAAGCCTTGCTACATTTCCCCCACTTTACTACCTTTAGCTCATTGCCTTTTGTCCTGTCACATGTTTTTCCATGATTTTCTACTCTTTGTTAAAACTTAGCATAAAATCACTTAGGTTTAACGTTTCTTGGGGTATTCATTTCCATATGAAGCCTCCTGTGTCCGGTAAAACTTCTATTTAGTACATTTGTATGCTTTTCTTTTGTTAATCTGTCTTCCATCAATTCAATCTACAGGGTCTTAGCTGGAGAACCCAGAAGGTAGTAAGAAAATACTTTTTTCCTCACCTACACTAGGCACGTCAGCTCTGCACTTGAGCACTTGAACTACTTCATCTGCGAAAGTGGGATGGTAATTATGCCTACTTAAGGATTTTCCAAAAACCTAAAGGACACACTCCATGATAAACATTTAACATCAGTTATCATATTTTCACAAATAAATTATATCAATTTTTTTCTGCCTAGAAAATGCCTGATCCCTAACAAATATTATTCAAGACAGAAATAAATGGCTGTTCCGTTTTATTCTTTGCAAACAGCACACAGAATACATGTAAAAGAAATACGGAAATCTTAATACCTTTATGAAAAGTCCTGATGCTAAAAGAAAGCACTTCTTCCTTTGATCCACTTATTTTTTCACCCCATTTTCTCTCAGGATGGGGAAAACTATGGATAAGCCACATCCTCCTTCAGCCCCAAGCACTGGCTGTAAATGAACACGACTTCTATAAATGGTTTCCAAATGTTACTAAATAAATCAGTTCTGTCTTGTTTGTGGCACCCTATTCTCTTATGCAATTTCATCTGGATCACCAACATTGTGCTCACTGGCTGCAAATTGCCGGAAGATTCTGTGTGTGCAAAATAAATGCCTGTCTGTCTCCTCAAATTTCCCTGACCCATGGTTGCATTGCCTCAGGATGGACTCTTAAATTCAGGAGGCAAGTGCTTCTCTACAGCCAAAATACCCAGCCTCTCTTGCTTTTACCAGACCTCAGTGGCTTGAATTATGAGGGTATTTACTATTGTATCTTAATTGTTTTATAAGCCAACTCAACATTGTGAAATTAAATTCATTTGATCTTGGTTTAATTTCAAGGATGAATTCATTCTCTGTACTTCTGAAGGGCATGAGGATGTTACTGTCCTACTACTAATACTGCTACTACACTGAGTATCACCTTTACTGCTATGACCACCAGCACTGCTACTTACTACTGCTACTACTAGTGTTGCTACAATGTTTATTACTGTTGCTACTACTATTGCTATTAATATGACAGCTGGCAGTTACTACTACTGCTATTAACTCTATAGCCACTTGGGGCACGACTGGATTTCAACTCAGGTCATGATCTCAGGGTCATTAGACTGAGCCCCAAATTGAGCCAGTGTTGGGCAGTCTGCTTGAGATCCTCTCTCTCTGCCCCTCCCCTTGCTCTCTCTCTTTCTCAAATAAATAAATAAAATCTTTTAAAAAATTGTAGAGTCACACCACTAATATTTTTTGAGCCCTTAACATCACTAAGTCTGGGAGAAGTGCTTTATAGCTGATATGCCAATCTCTATACACAATGCTCTTAGAAGACGGATACTTTTATAAACTCATTTTACAAATAGGCATAGGCATTTGAGCTAAGGACTAATTGCCTCTAAAGTCAGGGCTCTCAAATGGTGTCCTGTTACTTCCTTCCAGTCCAGCAGGAAGGGCATCTCAAGTCCTTAGCGGACTTCAATTAGCACAGAAAGCAATTGCTCTGCTTGTTGGTACAAATAAAAAAATGGTGAACACCGGTAGACCATAACTCATATAATTGTCCATAGCAGTAGTATCATCATCAAACGTGTATTCAGAATGTTGACTTTGTGAGGATTCCTGGATCAAATTGGTCTGGAGATGGCTGGAGAGCTAGAGAGATTTCTTTGTGCCAAAGTTGAGAACATCCCAATGGGAACGGTGAATTTCTTTTTTCTTAGTTAGTATACTAGCATTTTAGTGAAAAGGAAAGCACCCAAGTGATTTGAGGAAACACAAGAATAATCCAATCTTAAATCACAGATCAGTGAGGTTGAGCCTCCTAGATTTTTGGTAAACGTTAAGGATAATTGTGAACATCTAAATTGAGAAAATAGTCCTTTTTTAAACTGAAGACCACAAAAACCTTTTGTTTTTGTAATGTTCCTGGGGCACCCGAGTGGCTCAGTCTGTTAAGCGACCAACTCTTGGTTTCAGCTCAGGTCATGATCTCAGGATCGTGAGATCGAGCCCCATGGTGGGCCCCATGCTCAGTACAGAGTTGGCTTGAGATCCTTCCTCTTCCTCTGCCCCTCCCCACATTCCCACATAAGCTAAGTAAATAAATAAAATCTTAAAAAAAAAAAAAAGCTGGAAAGAAATACACTAAAATGTTACAAGTTCAAGTGGAGGCCTTACTGATGCTTTTATTTTGTTTCATTTTTTGGGTCCAGCCTTCTCTACATTTCCAGAATAACAAAGACATGCTGCTTTTACATTTTAAAACACAGAAAATAACTGCAGATAATCTTTAAGTTAATTTCAGAATAATTGCCTTAATCTTCTACTTTGGGCTATGAATATTCTGCTAAAACAGGTAGAAAATGAACGCAGGTCTGATCAGACACGCAGAACAAAATACTTTAACCCTTAAATCATCAGCATCTTTTAAAACAACCCATCCATATTTTTCTCTGGCATTTGTAAATGCAGCAGGCAACGTCAGGATTTTCTTTTTGGATACCTCATTACTCTGATGTTCCCCAATTACTTTGATACAAATTCACATTCTCGAAGGCAGAGATATTTTAAAGACTTAAAAACTGAGAGCAAGCCTAAGATTTCCTGATGACTGTCTACAACACACTTTGCCATAAGGAGATTTTCTTCAATCAAGCTGAGATTTGCACTCTTTCAAAACAAAGGGTGATCATACAACATTGTGACTATACTTAATGCCACTGAACTGTATACTTAAAATTGGCTAATCTGGTAAATTTTATGTTATGTACAATTTACCACAATAACAAAACAAAGGGTAGTGAAATTCAGAAAAACATAGTGATATAGGAAACATATTTTATTTTGAAAGATCCTTACAACTTTCAATACCTAAAGGTGTGTTCACAGAAGTGCCCGGGTGGCTCAGTTGGTTGAGCCTCTGCCTTCAGCTCAGGTTATGATTTAGGTGTCCTGGGATTGAGTCCCATAGCAAGCTCCCTGCTCAGCGGAGAGTCTGCTTCTCCCTCTCTCCCTTCCTTCCACCCATGCTATCTCTCTCAAATAAAATCTTAAAAAAAAAATAAATAAATCTTTAAAAAAATAAGTGTGTTTACTGTGACCTGTAAACAACCTAAATACCCAACAGTGAGGGACTAATCAAATTATATCCTATTCCTACAATCTAATACCACAAAACTAGTCTAAAACTAGTATGCTAATTAAGAAAGGGGTGCCTGGGTGGTTCAGTCGGTTAAGCATCTGCCGTTGGCTCAGGTCATGATCTTGTCCTGGGATTGAGCTTCCCTTCTGCCCCTTCACCCTGCTTGAGCTCTCTCTCAATCTCTCTCTATATGTATCAAATAAATAAATAAAATCTTTAAAAAAGTTAAAAATTAAAAAAATTGACAGTTGTTTTATGATGGAATCTTATCTATATGGAGTGAAAAATGCCTATTATTTGATGGCATAATTTGTTAAATTAAAAAACTTATAAATGTAATCCACCTATATTTATTTTATATATAAACGGAAAAAGTCTAGTAGGATCTATATCAAATGAAACAGGGACCCTTGTTTTCTTCTTTAAACATTTCCAAATTATTTGAATGTTTTGCAAGTGTATATGCACTTTTATGATTAGAAAAAACACTAAACCATATTTCATTTTATTTATTTATTTTTAATGTTTAAAAAATATTTTATTTATTCATGGGAGACACAGAGAGAGAGAGGCAGAGACACAGGCAGAGGGAGAAACAGGCTCCATGCAGGGAGCCCGATGCAGGACTTGATCCCAGGTTTCAGGATCACATCCTGGGCTGAAGGCAGCACTAAACCGCTGAGCCACCGGGCTGCCCTAAACCATATTTTAAGTGTGTATAGGTAATCTCCTTATTGGGGTCATTTTTTATCATTAAAATGTAGGCCATTCTGTATTGACATTATAAGGAGGGGTTAGCATCTCCCCTGTTTTACTATGTTTAAGTGAAAATTTAAGAATGGGTTATACCTGAAACTAAAATAATATTGTAGATTAATTATACTTAAATAAAAAATAAAATGAAAAAAAGAATGGGGATACTTTTTCTAAGGGAAAGACAAAACGTAAGGAGATAAATATGTGAGGGGGGGGAACCCAGCAAAATCAGTATTTTGAACATATGTTTACTGTAGATTACATTCATCTATAGATTTTGATAGAGTTTTAAAATAATCCTATTTAAGATGTTCAGAGAAATAAAATATAATTTGTCTTTCAACATAATTAGAAATTATCAAATAAGAAAATGAAAAAAATTAAAATCTTGGAAATCAATAATGTAGTTATGAGAATAAGCCATAAAATTAATAGGATAAACTCCAGTTGGACACAGAGTGCATTTCTGAAAGGGAACATAGAACTGTGATGTTCAGAATATGCCATGATTCTAGGGCTCCTATACATGCTTACCAGAAATTCCAGAATGAGAGTTGGGGAGAACAACGAAGAAGCAGAATGTGAAGAGAAATTACTGCTAATTTTCCAGAACTGAAGCAAGATTTAGTTCCTCTAAGTGGAAGTGTTTTCTGAATACTGAGCAAGATAGGTTTTGAAGCATTTAAAACCATTTGCAATTTTAAAACATTTGCACTTGGCCATACTTAGACAACTTGTAGTAAAACTAAAGGAGTCCAAGGGCACCACAGTCTTGTATTGGGGTGCCTGGGTGGCTCAGTGGTTGAGCGTCTGCCTTTGGCTCAGGTCATGATCCCAGGGTCGTGAGATCAAGTCCCACATCGGGCTCCCCGCAGGGATCCTGCTTTTCCCTCTGCCTGTGTCTCTGCCTCTCTCTGTGTGTCTCTCATAAATAAATAAATAAAATCTTTAAAAACAACAAGAACAACAACAAAAAACTAAAGGAGTCCAGAGAAACTACCAGGGACAAAAGACATTATCTGCAGAATAACAGAAACTCAGAGTGGCAGCAGACATCTCATTCATAGTAATGGGTGTAAACAGTCAATAGAGCAATATCAAAATATGCACTGGCAAGAGGAGCACCAAATTCAGGGAAGTGGCTCTCTCTGGGCAGAGAGAGAGAGAGGAGTGAAAGGAATGGGTAACCTAGGACCTCAACACTAATGATGATATTTGACTCACTCAAAAAATATTTGAAGCACTGTTGATGGGCATGTGAAATGCCATACTGTTTTCCAGGCATTCTGGAAAAACAGTATGGCAGTTTCCTAAAACATTAAAACTCTTAGATATATATCCAGAAGAATTGAAAGCAGTTTATGACAGCAGATTCACAATAGCTGAGAGGTGGCTCTTGAGCCAACCACACTGTCCATCAACAGATCAATGGATAAGCAAAATGTGGTATTTACACCTAATGGAAAATTATTCAGCCATAAGGCATAAGGAGATACTGTCACATACTGCAACATGGATAAAACTTCAGGACATTGTGCTAAGTGAAAAAAGCCAATCACAAAAAACCCAAATACTGATGCTGTCTGATTCCACTTTTATGAGACATCTACAGTAGTCATATTTATAGAGTCAGAAGTAAAATGGTCATTACCAGAAACTGGGGAAGCAGGAAATGGGGAGCTATTCGGTGGACACGGAGTTCCAGTTTTGTAAGGTGAGAAATTCTGGAGATGATTGCACAAGAGTGCTAATATACTTAACACTGTTGAATTACATACTTTGAATATGATAAAAAATGATTGAGATCATAAGTTTTATATTACAGGTTTATTAGTACAGTTTTTTTTTTTTATATATTTTTTTTTATTAGTACAGTTTAAAAATATCTGAAAACATCTTGAATGAAAAACATTTAAAGCAAATAATTAGATGATCAAGATGTGCCCACTAATATTTATTTACTGATATTTGCAAATGATACATCTGATCATTGCAAATGATATAGTATCCAAAATATATAAAGAACTGATAAAATTCAACACCCCAGAAAACAAATAATTCAATTAAAAGGTGGGCAGATGACATGAATAGATATTTTTCCATAGATGGCCAACACACATATGAAAAGATGTTCAACATCACTGATCATCTAGGAAATGCAAGTCAAAACTACAATGAGATGTCACCTCACACCTGTCAGAGTGGCTAAAATCAACAACACAAGAAATAATAGGTGTTGGCAAGGATATGGGGAAGGGAAACCCTTTTGCACTATTGGTGGGAATGCAAACTGGTACAGCCACTCTGGAAAACAATATGCAGTTTCCTCAAAAAGTTAAAAATAGAACTACCCTATGATCCAGCAATTGCACTACTAGGTATTTACCAAAAGAATACAAAAATACTAATTCAAAGGGATACATGCACCCCAATGTTTATAATATCATCGTTTATAATAGCCAAATTATGGAAACAGCCCAAATGTCCATCAAATGATGAATGGAAAAAGAAGATGTGTATATATATATATATATATATATATATATATATATATATATATAATGGAATATTACTTAGCCATAAAAAAGAATGAAATCTTGCCACTTGCAGTGAAAATTGTCACTTGTCAATAGAACTAGAGAGTATTATACTAAGTAAAATAAGTTAGAGGAAGACAAATACCATGTGATTTCATTCACAGGTGGAATTTAAGAAACAAACAAATGAGCAAAGATAAACAGAAGAGAAAGAGAGGCAAACCAAGAAACAGATTCTTAAGTATAGAGAAAAAACTAATGGTTACCAGAGGGGACGTAGGTGGAGAGGGATGGGGGAAATAGGTGATGGGGATTAAGGAGGGCAATTGTGATGAACACTGGGTGTGGTGTGGAAGTGTGCAATCACTATATTGTACACCTGAAACTAATATACACTGTATGTTAATATTATATGTTAACTGGAATTATAACAATATTATATGTTAACTGGAATTTAAATAAAACTTAAAAAATGAAGTTCAGGGCAGCTCTGGTGGCGCAGCGGTTTAGCGCCGCCTGCAGCCCAGGGCATGATCCTGGAGACCCGGGATCGAGTCCCACGTCGGGCTCCCTGCATGGAGCCTGCTTCTCCCCCTGCCTGTGTCTCTGCCTCTCTCTCTCTCTCTCTCTCTCTCTCTCTCTCTCTCAGTCTGTGTCTCTGTGAATGGATAAATAAAATCTTTTTAAAAAAATGAATGAAGTTCAGTTGGCATCTCAAATAAACATATCCAATACAGGAAAAAATATGATCCTATTCATTTTTTTCTGAACTATCTTACAAAATAAAAAGCCACTTTCTTAAAAAAGTTGAGGGTATTATGTCTACCAACAGAAGAATGGGTAAACAAATTGTAGTGTAGGGAAGACCACATAACAATAAAAATGAACTGCCGATATACACAGCAGATTGACCAAATTGCAAGAGCCTTAGGTGAGTGAAAGAAGCCAGACACCAAAGAATACATGAGTTAGATTCCACTTGTAAAAAGATCAAAAACAAGTAAAGCAAAACCTTGGAGATAGCAATCATAAGAGCCGTGGCTGATGAAGAGTGGGGATTGACTGGAAAGCTGGCACTAGGGGAACTTGTGGGGAAACAGCTCTATCTTGATTGGAGTGTTGGTTACATGAGGGAATCCATTTGTCACCATCATCTATTTGTACATCTAAGATCTAGGCATTTTACTTAATGCTTATTTCACCTCAATATAGAAATAAAAATTTAAACAAAAGATGGGGCTAAAAAAAAATAGGTCATGCACATGTGGCAAAAAAGAACCACAATATTGGTGGCACCAAATGCCTGAGGATATGAGGTAAAGGGCACTTCAGTTGATTGAAATGCAAGGAGAAATTTAGATATCACAGTTCAGTTACTCAAGAAGCACTCATGACATTGGAGAAAAGGCCAGAGCTTCAAGAAACTGTAGAAGCATAACCTGAAACCACATTCAGTGTCTCAAGAATTTTATCAAATCTTACTAAGTACAAACAAGCCTCCTCTTTGGTGTCTTTCCAAAGAACTAAAAAATATGGTTAGCGGAAATAAGTTAATTTTTTTCTTTACATTCACTTGATTTTAATTATATAAATCATACAAATTTATTATAGCAAAAAATGGAACTATAGATCAGCGGAAATTAAAAAATGAAATGACTAGTTAACAGATAACAGCTCAACATGTGGTATGTGTGTGTGTTTGAAATGCTGTAATGCTTCTTTTAAGATTAAGATCTTTTTGGTCATTAGGTGAGATTCTGCAAATCTCACTTTGCAAAAACCTGTAGCTGTCTATTGAGGAGGATCCAACAGATCAAGTAATTTATCATATTTGTCCCTGTAACTCACTGTGTGATCTTAAAATGTTTTCCTCAGTTTCTCTCTTTTAAAAGATGAGTCTAGGGACAACTGGGTGGCTCAGGGGTTAAGCATCTGCCTTCAGCCCAGGGCGTGATCCTGGAGATCCGGGATCGAGTCCCACATCAGGCTCCTTGCATGGAGTCTGCTTCTGCCTGTGTCTCTGCCTCTCTCTCTTTCTCTCTCTCTCTCTCTCTGCCTCTCATGAATAAATAAATAAAATCTTAAATAAATTAAAAAAAATAAAAGATGGGTCTAGGGAAGCCTGGGTGGTTCAGTAGTTGAGCATCTGCTTTCGGCTTGGGTCGTGATTCCAGGATCCTGGGATTGAGTCCCACATTGGGCTCCCCACAGGAAGCCTGATTCTCCCTCTGCCTATGTCTCTGCCTTTCTCTGTGTGTCTCTCATGAATAAATAAATAAAATCTTTAAAGAAATAAAGATAGATCTATTGTCATCTAAAAGAAATTAAGTTTGTCTTTCCAATGTTACCATTAATGACTTGGAATGTATGCTATTCTTTTAAGGTAGTAGTATTTTCCATGATTTCTTCTTGCAAATATAAAAGTGCCATTACCTACACTTGTGTATGGAGTATGACTACAAATGGCTATGAAACATGATTTTAAAAAGGAACACACTTGAGTTTACAAATCCAAATGAGCATTTTCCTATGGGTAGTCTTTTTGGTAGGATGTATACTTATTTAAATGGTTCTGCCATTGATTAAAGCACCTCTGCAGCATCTCTTTGAGAGCAACCATTAGCCTATGGTAGCCTTTGTTAAATATTCTCAATTGACTATTTTCTATTAGAATACAAGCAATGTAGGGGCACCCGGGTGGCTAAGTTAGTTAAGCATATGACTCTTGATTTTGACTTAGGTCATGGTCTCAGGGTCTGGGATGGAGCCCCACATTGGGCTCCATGCTCAACAGGGAGTCTGTTTGAGATTCTCTCTCTCCCTCTGCCTCTGCCCCTCTCTTACCCCCTGCTCTTGCTCTCTCCAAAATACATAGATAAATCTTAAAAAAAAAAAAAAAAAGGACACAAGCCCTGTAAAATCAGGGACTGTGTCTATCTCCTCTGTTTTGTTGTCCCCACTGCCTAGAAGACATAAACAGGGCCTCAAAACTGATGTGTTGAACGAATGGGTAACAAATTTCCACTGACTGGGGGTCATTTGATTGCTGAAATAATTTATAGTCTCCTAAGATGACTCTTTGCCTCCTCCTCTCTCTTTTTCCAGGGTGGTTGGAGGTCAATGAGTAAGGTTACAAGTGATAGGAAGTGGGTCTGGGGAGGTAGGCAGGGGTCAGATAGCATCTAGATGGTGAGGGGTTCACATGTTATTCTCAACGCAATTGGAAGCCACTGCAAGAAAATTGCAAAGGAATAAGATGATTTGTGTCTTTAAAAGTTTCCTCTGAATACACAAGGGGAGTAGATTTCATCGGGGGCAAAAGTAGAAGTGAGGGGATGCTGAAGAAGCTGCTGTAGAAATCCAGAAGGGACAAGATGGCAGTGTGAGCCAGAGAGGTCCTGCTGTCGGTGGTGATAAGTGCATTGTTTCTGAATGTATGTTGGTAGTAGAACAGACAGGGTTGTAGGCATCCAGTGAGCAGGAATAAGCAGCAGTGTCTTTCACATGCCTTATGGAGATGAATACATCCCTACTATCCATTCAGCCTTCAGATTTCTCAGTTTAAGATGAAAATTCCAGAGAATGGGCACGTGATTATCTTAGCTTTGATGCCCTAGGGAGGGTAGGGCACCTTGACTTGGCAGTCCACAAATATTCCTATCCAGTAAGGAAAAGGATGGTGTCCCAAGAATTGCTGCAGTGCTATTATTTGAAGAAATAGGAATAGTCACTGGATTAGCAAAAATACAATAGATATCCCCTACATGTTGTGCTAACTTTATAACCACATTGATTCTTTACTGAAAAAAGTCATAGCATATTATTGAACACGTTAATGCTAGTTAATAAAGGAAGTATTACTGTAAGACACAAGTAAAACAGCACTGTAAAAGAATTATGATATTGATCCCTAATGCTTTGTCCCACACAGACGCTGCTTCCAAAATCAAGTTTAAATTGGCAAGATTTTGGGCAGCCCGGGTGGCTCAGCAGTTTAGTGCCTGCCTTTGGCCCATGGCCTGATCCTGGAGACCCGGGATTGAGTCCCACGTCAGGCTCCGTGCATGGAGCCTGCTTCTCCCTCTGCCTGTGTCTCCACCTCTCTCTCTCTCTCTCTCTGTGTCTCTCATAAATAAATAAAATGTTTTTTAAAAAATAAATTGGCAAGATTTTGCTGATTTTTTTAAAATTTTGAGTGACTTCTGTTGCATTTAAAAGAATTCTACTAGGCTTTCCAGAAGTCAGATGAAAACTCCAGGTTCAGTGATAAAATCATGTTTTCTTTACAGCACACCAGGAGCTCCTTCTCCACCTCATTCATTTTCTTCACTACTCACATGGCCAGCATAATACGTGGCGCTTTGTATTATGCCAGCTAACACAAAATAGAGACAGCTGTAAAGTAGTAGAAAAACCACTTCAGGGCAGCCCGGGTGGCTCAGCGATTCAGCGCCGCCTTCAGCCCAGGGCGTGATCCTGGAGACCCAGGATCGAGTCCCACATCAGGCTTCCTGCGTGTAGCCTGCTTTTCCCTTTGCCTACGTCTCTGCCTCTCTCTCTCTCTCTGTGTATTCTCATGAATAATAAATAAATAACATCTTTAAAAAAAAAAAAGAAAAACCACTTCATTGGGCAGCAGAAGGCCGGAGCCTGTCTCTGACAAGCTATTTCCCACGGGCAAATCCCTGACCTTCTCCAAGTAAAGTTTCTTTATCTGTGAAATGTTATCAAATGTGTACAACTAACAGGTAGCAGGTGGAATTGACCTAGAATGTCTGTGAAGGCATTTAGAAAACTGTGAAGAACTATACAAATGGGAATTAATGCACACTATTTCAAAATCAGGAATCCTGGTGTCTTTGTATATCCTATCAAGTTCTCTGTCTCATTTGCCCTTGTTTGTCCATTTGACGTGTAATATCTTCTTTGCCCTATTTTCTAGCTGCCCCCAATCTAAAATTCAAGAACAAACAAACCAACAAAACACCAAACAAAACCAGCTTAAATATCACCTCTTCCAAGAGCCTGATCTGTTCTTCCTGTCTGTGTAGGACTCATCCTCTTCGGATCCTCAGCCACATGTGTTACCTCTCCTAGAACACATATCACACTGTACTGTTTCAGGGATGCAAGGCTCTCTGTTCTTAATTCCACTTCCCTGTGCATTAATTCTTCCATTTCATGACTTTGTCTTCCTCTCATGTTAGTTGTCTCATCTGTTTGGTGTTTTGTGTGTGTGGGTGCCCTCATCTTTATCTTTGAGATACCCTGTTACCTCTCATGAATGCTAGTCTCTGCCATTGCAGCCTGACTACACTGATTATGAGTAAGGGCTGGGCATGCTGCTGGACAGGATATGCCAGTAGTTAGTTCTCCAAATGGTAATGTTTTCAACTAACATATTTTCACCCTTTCTTTACCACGTACAAGGGAGGAGAAATGACATTCTCCTATTAGATAAAAATATAACAGATAAAAGATAACTATTAATAAAATGATATAAAATTTACTTGGTTAATGTAACAATTTTGTATAGTGATAGAGGGTAACTAGACCTCTCAAGGTGATCATTTCATGTTGTTTAAAAATATCAAATCACTACGTTGTACCCATGAAACCAATATAATATGGCATGCCAATTATAATTCAATTTATTATTTTTTTCAATTTATTTTTCTAAAGATTTTATTTATTTATTCATGAGAGACATAGAGAGAGAGAGATAGAGGCAGAGACACAGGCAGAGGGAGAAGCAGGTTCCAGGCAGGGAGCCCAATGTGGGACTCGATCCCAGGTCTCCAGGATCAGGCCCTGGCCTGAAGGCAGCGCTAAACCGCTGAGCCACCCAGGCTGCCCCTATAATTCAATTTAAAAAGGAAAAAATAATCAAGTTTGGTTATTCTTTGCACTCTTTATAACAAAAGATATGCCAATGGCCCATGTATCAGAAAGCTTTGGTAAATGCTCTTAAGTCTTCTCATGGTTAGTACACCCAAAAAGCTACCAAGTATTCTGGTTGAGTGAATGAATGAGCCATGTAGGTAGTTGGGGAGAAAAGGAAGAGATGTGTGGTACTTATCAAAAGTGCTTATCAAAAACAACTTGTAAATTTACAAGGTCAATGGATACACAAAGAAAGCCACAACTCATATGTCCCTTTCTGCCTTGCCATTTGGATCGGGCCTTTCCTTCAGAGTCTCTGGTGTGCAACAAAGCTTACACAAGGGAATTTTGCCTCCCACACTATCAGGACACAGATATCATCACCTTGCAATTGTATGCAGCCTGGAGAGCAATAAGAGTGTCAGCTTGCAAAGCGAGACTGTTGGAGGTTGTGTGACAACTTTTAAAACACTTGAACCAAAAATAACATATCATAGTCCAAAATAGCCAACTATACTGTACCTGGTCTTCAAGTTGTAACTGAAAGTCACAATCGATTCTCCGTGTGAGCTCTTATTATTCTAGATAAAAGCGTGGAATTAGAGGTGAGTGTGTCATTGTTTCTCCAGTTTTTAAGGCACAGCCAATATGCAGACTTATTTCAGAGCTTTCTGGTTTCACTGGTTCATATTACATTGCTCAGTAAACCACTTCACTGGGCCATGAAATCTTGTTAGCAATACAGTTTTTACTATCTTCAGAATTCAATGTTTGAAAACACATGTTTTCTTCCAAGAGTTCGGAAATGCAACCCATCCACGAAGGAGAAACAACCACAAAAATATTAGGAGAATTAGAACGACATGGATTTGTGGTCTCCCCACCATCACCATTGTTTTTATTCACAGTGAGGTTGTCTCACTAATCCTACAGCCCACAGGGTTCCTTATGTACTTCCCATACTTCCTGGGGTCTATTTTTAAATTAATGATAGTGTCCCATGCTAAATGCTTTAAAACAAATTTCACATGATTGGCTTCAATTTTTCCCCTGATAAACAACACAATGATTGATTTAACCACTGCTCACTGTCCTTGGTTGCCAGGCATTCCCTGACTTTGCCCAGCAAATGTTTCCATGTAACACAAACTAGCATCACTTTAGAAAATACTTGTAGGTATGATGGAGGCTTCTAAAATTGAAAAAAATATTTGTCTGCCTCTGCCCAACTGCAATCCACTGAAATGCAATCTGGGGATTATAGAGGGTCAGATGGTGCCTTTACAATAACAACCACCCAGCAACTAGAGGAATAGAAGTACAAGGTTCTGGGACATAGGCAAGGCTATGAGGACATGGTATTTGAATGTTTAATGTTAATGTTGGCATTAATTTGGGGGGAACAACCATCCTGCTGCAGTTTTCACTAAAATAATTTTGAGGCTTTTTATATGTCAGGGCATGTATAATTTCTATTAACATGATTTTTCCTTTTTTCAAAATAAATGTTTCAAGCAGAAGAGAAATAATATTCTCAAGTTTCATGAAAAAATAAGACTAAAGTAATCACCAGCATTTTTTGATCTAAAGTAAATTTATTTCTTGTATTTTTCCAAATAGATTTTTCACCTTTCTTGGCATCAGACTATATTTTAAAAGCTTAAACACCTCGTGAGACCTCAATTATGTGTACATAATATGCTCGTTAATCAGTTACTTAAATTACAAGTTTAATTAGCGCAAAGTTAGTTTAGTAAACAGTGAAACTCCCCAACTGCTACCGAGACATCTGGATAGCCTGCCAAGGCCATGTCAGGGCATGACCCAGCAGAAAATGACAACTACTACCACTGGCTGAGGCTTATATTACAGATCAGGATGACGAATACATGGCACTTGTATTGCCACTCCCCTGTCGTGTCCAGGGTGGACATTGCTAACTGATCATGACACAGTCTCCAAGCCCAGAAGCAACCTCGGAGACCTTCACAGCCCCACACCAGGCGGCCACTATCAATCAGCTTCATATGTGAGATGAAATTGCTATTCAGCCCCTAATTAAAACCATTTATTGAGCAAGATAGCTGAATAAGGTGTCCCTTATTTGTGTCCCCACTTGAACAGGAATATTTTGTCATCCATCCATGAATGAAAATGTTTTTGTAGAAACTTTGGGATCCAGGTAAGAGATCCTGAGCTCCCCCAAACACGCATGCGCATACACCAAAGCAAGTTCCCATCTGGCTGACTCTCAGACCATGCTCTCAGCTAGAGACTCAGAAATAGCTCCATAACCCTGAGAACTTAGCCACAATCCCATTTGGCTGTTGTTGGCTGCCACCATATGCCAAGGGACCCAGAAGAATTAATGCCCACCTGTATATCAAATAATAGGCATACAAACCTTGGTCCCAAGTGTGGACTCTGAAATAAGCCATGAACTGGCTCTATCCTTTTTCAGCCCCTGGAGGGCTGGGAGCCCCTGGAGGTAAGCCTACCAAACTCACTTAGACTGTAGATTCTGAAAAGGCCCTGAAAGTGGGCTCCAGCCTGTCCCACCTGTCTCATTTGTCCCAGCCACAGTCCATAAGCAGGCCTGCTGGCACAGGGACCCAGCAGGAGACGCTCCTTTCTGTGCCACTAGAGGTCTTGAAAGGGCCCTCCACTTGGCTCCAGCCTCCTCACAGCCACAGTTTGCCAACAAAGTGAATTATAAGAGGGGCACCTGAGTGGTTCAGTCGATTAAGTATCTGACTCTTGATCTCAGCTCAGGTCTTGATCTCTCAGATCATCCAGTATGGAACCTATTTAAAAAAAAAAAAGAATTATAAACAAAGACAGGTGACAAATGAGGTGACTATAGTGATAAAGGCATTGATTGATTAAGAGGATATAACAATTGCAAATTGGAGCACCTAAGTATTTAAAGCAAATATTAAGAGAAATGAAGGAAGAGGGGGTGCCTGGGTGGCTCAATCAGTTAAGCGTCTGCCTTTGGCTTCAGTCATGATCCCAGGGTCCTGGGGTTGAGCCCTGTATTAGGTTCTCTGCTCTGCAGGGAGCCTGTTTCTCCCTCTCTCTGCCACTCTCCTTGCTTGTGCTTGTACTCTGTCAAATGAATAAATAAAATCTTTTTTAAAAATGAAGGGAAAAATAGACAGCAATACAATGATAGCAGAGGATTTCAATGCCCCACTTTCAATATTGGAAAGATCATCCAAAGAGTAAATTAATAAGGAAATGGCAAACTTCAGGAACACTATATACCAAATGGATCAAATAGACATGTATAGAACATGCAACAACACCAGAATACATATTTTTCTCAAGTACCCATGGAACATTCTACAGGACATATCATATGTTGGGTTGCAAAGCAAGTCTTAACAAATTTAAGAAAATTGAAATCATATCAAATATCTTTTCTGACCACAATGGTGTGAAATCAGAAATTAGTAACACAAGGGAAAACTGAAAAATTCACAGATACATATAAATTACACAACACAATCCAGAATAACCAATGGGTAGAAAGAGAAATCAAAGAGAAATCAGAAATTATCTTGAGACAAATGAAAATGAAAACACGGGATGGAGCGCCTGGCTGGTTCAGTCAGAAGAGCATGTGACACCTGATCTCAAGGTCATAAGTTCAAGCCCCATGATGGGTGTAAAGCTTACCTGAAGGAAGGAAAAGAGAAAAAAAGAAAAAAGAAAAGCACAATATATAAAAACTTATGGGATGCAGCAAAATCAGTCCTAAGAGGAAAATTGATAACAATAAATGTCCACATTAAGGAAAAGGGAAGCCGTCAAACAACTTTACATCTCATCCAATTAGAAAAAGAACACACTAAGCCCAAAGTTTGCAGAAGGATGGAAATTATAAAGATTAGAGCAGAAATAAATGAAATAGAGACTAGAAAGACAAAAAAAAAAAAAAAAAGAAACTAAGAATTCGATTTTTTTGAAAGGTAAACAATGTTGACAAATCTTTAGTAAGACTAACCACGAAAAAAAAAGACGACTCAAATAAATGAAATTATAAATAAAAAAGGAAAGGTAACAATTGATACCACAGAAATACAAAGTATCCTAAGAGACTATTATGAATAATTATAAGCCAAAAAATTGGATAACACTCCAGAAATGGATACATCCCTAGAAGCAAACAAACTGCCAAGACTGAATCATGAAGAAATAGAAAATCTGAACAGATCAAAAAGGACTAGAGATATTGAAGCAGTAATCAAAAACTTCCAAACAAAGAAAAGTCCAAGATCAGAAGTTTCCAGTGGTGAATTCCACCAAATATTTTAGGTATTATAATCCTTCTCAAACTCTCTCAAAAAATAAAAATAAATAAAAAAAACAAAGGAAAAGAAGGAACTCCCAAACTTATTCTGTGAGGCCTGTGTTACCCTGATACCAAAATCAAATAAGGGCACTGTAAGAAGATTATAGGACACTGAATCACTATGTTGCATACCTGAAACTAATGTATAGTGTGTCAACTATACTCAAATTTTAAAAAATTAAAAAAAAAAAAAACTATGGGCCAGTATCCCTGAAGAATATGGATGCCAAAATTCTCAACCAAATTTTAGCAAACTTAATTTAAAAGCACATTAAAAGGATTAAATGGGATTTACATGATTAAATGGGATTACCCCTAGGATGCAAGAATGGTTCATCATACACAAATTGATAAATGTGGTATATCATATTAATAGAACGAAGGATAAAAATCCTATGATCTTTTCAATTGATGCAGAAAATGGGCCAAAATTCAACACCCTTTCACAATAAAAGCTCTCAACAAATTGCACAAAGAAGGATCAACATAATAAAGGCTCAACATAATAAAGGCTATATCTATAACAAACCACAGCTTACTCAGTGGTGAAAAGCTCAAAGCTTTTCCTCTAAAATCAGTAACAAGACAAGGGTGCCTACTCTCACCACTCCTCTTCAACATAGTATTGAAAAGCCTAGCCAGAAAAAAAAAATTACAAAAACAGAAAGTCCTAGCCAGAACAGTTAGGCAAGAAAAAGAAATGAAAGGCATATAAATTGAAAAAGAAGTAAAATTATCTGACTGCAGATGGTCTAATCTTATATATAGAAAATCCTAAAAATTCCATCAAAATAGTCACATAAAATTAACATATATAAATCAGTTATGTTTCTATACACAAACAACGAAATAGCTGAAAAAAAGAAAATCTCATTTATGTACAGCATATAAAACAATAAAATTCTTAGAAATAAACTTAACCAAGGAAGTGAAAAATCTAGTCACTGATAGCTGTAATGCACTGACAAAAAAAATTGAAAAACATAAATAGAAAGATACCTCTTGTCTGTGGATCAGAAAAATACTGTTAAAATGTTCATACCATCCAAAGCTATTGATAGGTTCAATGCAATCCCTATCAAAATCCCAAAGACATTTTTTACAGATACAGAAAAAGATAATCCTGAAATTCATATGGAACTCTAGGAGACCTTGAATAGGCAAAGCCATCTTGAGAAAGAAAAAAGCTAGAGTTAACATAATTCTTAATTTCAAACTATATAGAATAGTAATCGAAACAGTTTTTACTGGCATAAAAATAAACACATAGGAGGATGCCTGGGTGGCTCAGCTGGTTAAGTGACCAACTCTTGATTTCAGCTCAGTTCATAGTCTCAGGACTGTGAGATCGTGCCCTGCACTGGGTTCCGCTCAGTGCAGAGTCTTCTTGAGATTCTCTCTCTCCCTCTGTCCCTCCCCTATTCATGTTCTCTCTCTAAATGATTAAATGAAAAATCTTTAAAACACACACATAGACAAATCAGTATGTTACTGGCATGAAAATAAACACATAAACCAATGGAACAGAATTGACAGTCCAGAAAAAAAAAACCCCATCCACATATGGTCAACTAATACTTGGAGATTAATGTTCAATGGGGGAAAAGATAGTCTCCTCAATAAATGGTGCAGGGAAAAATAGATATTCCCAAGAAAAGAATTAAAGTGGACTCCAATCTTACACCATTAAAAAAAAAATTAACTTGAAATGGATTGAAGAGAGTTAAATGTAAGTCCTGAAACTGTAAAGGTTCTAGAAGAAAACACAAAGGGGAAGCTCCTTGACATATGGTCTTGGTATCAATTTTTTGGATATGACACTAAAAGTATAAGTAACAAAAGTAAAAACAAAGAAGTAGGACTATGTCAAACTAAAAAGCCCCTACACAACAAAAGTAGTAACAAACAAAATAGAGAGACAAACTACAAAGTGGGAGAAAACATTTCCAACCTCTTACCAGGTAAAAGGTTGATATCCAAAATATGTAAGGAACACATACAACTCATTAGAAAGAAAACCACAAATAATCCAATAAAAAATGTGTGAAAGACCTAAATAAGCATTTTCCCAAAGAAGACATACATATGGCCAATAGGTACATGAAAAGATACTCGACATCACTGATTACCAGGGAAATGCAAATCAAAACCTCCTGTTAGGATGGCTATTACAAAAAAGTCAAGAGATAAAAAATACTGGCAAGAATGTGGTAAAAAGGAACCCCTGTGCACTGTTGATGGGAATGTAAACATTCCCATAAACATATGCAGAACAATATGGAGGTTCTTCAAAAAATTAAAAATAGGGGACAACTTGCTGGCTCAGTCGTTGGAGTGTGCAACTCTTCATCTCGGAGTTGTAGGTTTGAACCCCATATTGATTATAGAGGTCACTTAAAATCTTTAAAAATATATTAAAATTAGAACTACTATATGATTCAGCCACCGAGCTTCTGGGTATATATCTAAAAGAATTTTAAGTATTTAAACCAGGACCTCAAAGAGATATTGTTACTCTCTGCATCATTATTTGCAATAGCCAAAACATGGAAACAACCTAAGTGACTCATTATGGATGAATAGACAAAGAAAATATGGTATATACATACAATGGAATATTATTCAGCCATAAAAAGAAGGAAATCCTGCCATTTGTGACAATATAGATGGACTTTGAGGACATTATGTTGTAAAGTCAAAGAAAGACAAATACCGTATGATCTCACTTATTTTTGAAACAAAGAAACAAGAGACAAACTCATAGAAACAGAGAGCAGGATGGTGGTTTCCAGGGGCAGGAGAAACAGGGAGATGTTGATCAAAGGGTACAAAATTCCAGTGATAAGATAAATAAATTCTGGGAATTGAACGTATAGCATGGTGACTATAGCTAACAGTACTGTATCATACACCTGAAAACTACTGACAGTAGATCTTAAATGTTCTCCCTTGAACCAAAAAAAAAAAAAAAAAAAGATAATTATGTGAAGTGACGGATGTCTTAACTAACCTTATTGTGGCAATTGTCTCACAATATCTATGTGTATTAAATTATCACACTGTACACCTTCAATTTATAAAATGTCACATTTCAATTATATTCCAATAAAGCTTAAAAAAACTCCATTTCTGCAAAAGTTAGATTTTGTTCCTTGCCAACTTCTGTTAGGAATTTGAGGTACTATTTACTCATTTTCCCTTTCAATGTTCTGATCCATGGAGTATATACCTATCAACTTCAAAAAGAAAAGTACAAGATTGTACAGTGCTTGCTAAGAGTACCACACTCTAAAGCAAAGCCCTGGACCTAGCTCAGGTTCAAGGATGAAGTGAAACTCCTTCTTTTTCTCTCACAGAATTTTGGGACCTGCATATTTGGGACCTATCTAAAGTGTGAGGGTGTAGGAAAGAGGGGAAGAGGAGTGTCAAAGAGAAGAAAAGAAAGAAGAGAGCAGATCAAGCTCTGAGGGGCCCTGAATATACCAAAGACATTTTTATTTTTAGTAAATGGGACATGCTTTTATTTATTTTTATTTTTTTATTTTTAAGTATTTTTAATTTATTTATTCATGAGAGACAGAGAGAGAAAGAGAGAGAGGGGCAGAGGGAGAGGGAGAAGCAGGCTCCATGCAGGGAGCCTGACGTGGGACTCGATCCCGGGTCTCCAGGATCACGCCCTGGGCCGAAGGCAGGTGCTAAACCACTGAGCCACCGGGGCTGCCCTGGGACATGGTTTTACAAGAAAAATCTGTCATTTACCTAAAATTAAAATCCAACTGAACATCCTATATTTTTATTTGCCAGATCTAACAATCCTAACTTGGACACATTGCAGCCCAGACAAAACTGTGGGTTTTAGTATAGAAGAAGGGCAACACAAATATTGAACATGGGAGGAGCTGCATCTGCCACAGATAAGTATTATCATTATGTTCGTTTTACAGATCAGAAGCTGAGGCTTAGAGAAAGGAAGGAATAAAGTTAAATACCCAGTGAGTGCCAAAGCTGGATTTGATTCCAGTGTCTGCGAACCCAGTTTCATTTAGCCATCACATTATTGGCTTCTGTGACTTAAGAAGCTTCGGAAACAAGAGAGAGGTCAGGTTAAGAGCTGTTGAACAGTGATCACCCCACCAGTGAAATGTGGCCCAATGGAGGTAACACTGTCACCAATCAGATTAGCAACTCCTCCTCTTAGAGCAGTGCTTCTCTAGGAGGGATTGTGTCTCTGCAAAGGACATTTGGCAATGTTTAGAGACATTTTTGGTGGCTACACTGGGGAGGAGATGCTACTGGCTTCTAGAGTGTAGAAGAGAGCAATATTGCTGAATGTTCTATATTGTACAGGACAGCCCCTGCACCCCTGCAACAGAAGTATCTGGCCCAAGAAGTCAACAGTGCAAGGGCTAGCAAATTCTGTTCTAGAAGAAAGGGGGAGTAGAGAAGTGTGAGAACACCTGCTAACACATGCCCCCTAAATACACAGAAGGAATTTGGACTAAGACCCCAGTGTGAGAGACATCCCCTAACATCTGGGTCTTAGAGTAGAACCAATAACATGCTGTTTTTCTTCCTAGATTTGCACATTTAACTTCTTCTACAACACAGAGTAAAAGTGAAGAACATGCCAGGAGAAGATGTCCTATAACCAGAGAGAACAGGGTCCTACAAAGGAATTTTAGAATTTAGAGATTAGGAGAACCATTATTGGCACCATTACAGAACAATTTGTTTAAAACAAATTGCAGTATGTACCCAAGCAATTTAACATCATTTGATTCTTTACTTAAGCCAAGTATAAGTAGAAATAAATCTGCTACTTAAAATCATATTAATAAAACCAAATACTCTATTTAGGTTCTTTGTTTTTTGTGTTATTTTAAAAAATTTACTGATTCATTTGAAAGAGAGAGAGCACAGGAGACAGAGTGTAGGTTGGGGGAGAGGCAGATTCCCCTGTTAGCAGGGAGCCTGATTCAGGCTTGGATCCCTACACTGTGGGATAATGACCTGAGCTGAAGGCAGGTGCTTAATTGACTGAGCCACCCATGAGCCCCTGCTTTTTGTTTTTTTAAAAACATATTTTATTTATTTATTTGAGAGAGAGAGAGAGAGCATGAGCAGTGGGGAGGGTCAGTGGAAGGACAAGCAGACTCCTCCCTGAGTGTGCAACGGGAATGTCACTTGGGCCTCAAAGGAGGGCTTGGGCTTCATGAGAGGCTCCATCCCAGGACCCCAAAATCATGACCTGAGCCAAAGTGAGATGCTTAACTGATTGAGCCACCCAGGAGTCCCTCTATTTAGGTTCTTTGGATCCCCTGTACTATTGCTGTCTTCTATACAGGGACTAAATAGAGAGGATTAGGGTGCACACAAATTTGATCTCCCCAGACTGGCTTTTTGATTTAAGTACAGCCTATGTCAAGGAATGGTTACTGATGTGTTGATTCATAAATTGCTCTACATCAATATATGTACCCTTTTCAGGATTATCTTCAAAGAAGGCTTACAGTTGCCTTATTTTTAAAAAAAAATTTTTTTTTAAATTTATTTATGATAGTCACACAGAGAGAGAGAGAGAGAGAGAGGGGCAGAGACACAGGCAGAGGGAGAAGCAGGCTCCATGCACCGGGAGCCCGACATGGGATTCGATCCTGGATCTCCAGGATCACGCCCTGGGCCAAAGGCAGGCGCCAAACTGCTGCGCCACCCAGGGATCCCTACAGTTGCCTTATTGATGTAGCTAATGGATACTGAGAGTAGAGAGTGGATTTGGACTACTTTTCTACTTGTTAAAAATATATAGTCGATCAGAATCTAGGCAGTGTGAGTTTGGAACTACTTTCTTTCTCTTTTAGGGTTTATCTGATAACCTAGCTAGTCCTATAGCATGGTAACTTTTGATACTGCCCTAACAGAGACACCAGGCTAAGAAGGTCTATATCCCTTGAGATTCTTGGTAGATTTCCAGCCCAAATCTTCTTGCTCTATTGAGATCTTGCCAGATCTACAGTATCTATCAAGCCAACAGCCTTTGAAGGCTAGATCAGACCTTCATTGTTAGTCTAGCATTATTTATGCATCAGATCTACACATTACTGTTTGATTATGGAAGTGCTTATGCTAGCCGGAGCCAGAATTTTAAACTTTATTAAAGACATGAGTGAAATAAGTCAATTGGAGAAAGACAATTATCATGTGGTTTCATTCATATGTGAAATATAAGAAATAGTGAAAGGGACCATAAGGGAAGGGGGAAACTGAGTGGGGAAAAATTAGAGAGGAAGACAAACCATGAGAGACTTCTAAGTCTGGGAAACAAAGTTTTGCAGGAGAGGTGAGTGGGGGGATGGGGTAACTGGGTGATGGGCATTAAGGCACATGAGATGAGCATTGGGTGTTACGCTATATGTTGGCAAATTGAATTTAAATAAAATTTATAAAACAAACTTATTAAAGACTTGAATTCCAAGAGTCTTTCCCAAATGGAATTCTAGCCAGAGGGTATTGGTTTCTCAAGTAACCAAAGGGGATGGTTATAGAGAGAGCTCATTTCTAAAGTGGTCCAATGGCATTAATCCCAGGGAGGTTGGGCATGTAACCTAGTAAAGCATCAGCTTGTTTATCTGTAAAATAGGGGTAATGGTAGTACTCACCTCGAGGGTGTATTGGATTGAGAATTGAACCTATTTGATAAGAGTGTAACTATTGTTAGGTCTTATTATTATTTCTACTAACAAGATCCATGTGGGAAAGTGACTCCACTTTTTTTTTTTTCCTTCCCACCATGCCACCTGACCTCCAAATAATAGGAGTCAAAATTTTTTCATTTATTTACATGCAATCTCAGGGAGGGCTCAGATGGGCCATACACATTGGCCTTTCCCTATATCCCAAGTTTAAGTTATTTAATTTCTTGGACACTCCTCACCCCAACCCTGAGACTTCAAAAAAGAAGGGAAAAATCCATGGGCCAAGTAAGTTGTGCATGCTATTCCCTTGTTGTAAGGTATTCTTTTCTTCAGATTTTTAGAATATCATGATGATTTTAATCTGCCATACTTGGATTCCAGCATGACAAAGCACCCATTATAGTTAGGATGCTTCTGTAGATACAATTCTTGGACAAGAACCCATTAACTGGCGGATGTCCTGCAATGATAATACCAAACTGTATGCTGCTGACTCTGTTCTAGGATGGCTACTCCCAGTAGTATTGCCTGATGTCGATTATTACAAAGGCGATATGCCTCCTTTAAAACAAATTAACAAGATAACAACAATCCTGTGCATGTGCACATGCACACCCACACAGAGTCAGAGGACACTTCCTCCAGGAAGCTTTTCTTGACTCCACCCTACCCCTCATTATGTTGGTTGCCCACACCCAGTTTCCTAGGGGTCCCTGATCATATCACATTGTACTATATTACAATTATGTATGAACTTGACTGACGCCCTGGTTAGACTGCAAACTTCCAGGGGATGGAGCCCATGTCTGAGACTCTGGTATTTCTATTGCCTGGCACATTATAGGTAGTAATTTGATAAATTAATACTTCATAAGTAATTAATTTAATAAATACACAAAGAGCACATGAAAAACCAAGGAAATGAGAATGCACACAGAGTGTGTTTGGTACTGGAGAGAATGAGGAGAGTTTTGAATGGAGTGGATGGTGGTCCTTGGATTTACTAAGCAGTAAGGCTAGCTAGAAGAATATGGGACCTTAGGTATGCAGACCTCATGATGTGGACAGTAGCAACCATTTTTCCCCATTTCTTTTACTATTTAAAATATATATTACATAAAATTTGCATTAAGTACATACAATTCAGCGGCATTAATTGCATTTACCACCACGTGTTTCCAAAACTTTTCATCAACCCAAATAGACACTCTGTAACCATTAAGCAAGAAGTCCTCATTCCCCTCTTCCTGCAACCCCTGGTAATCTCTCATCTACTACCTGTCCCTGTGAAGTTGCTAATTCTAGGCATTTCCGATAAGTGGAATCATACAGTATTTGTCTTTTTGTGTCTGGCTTATTTTACTTAGCAAAATATGCTCCAGGTTTATTCACATTGTAGCATGAGGACCATTTTTAAGCAGAAGAGTGGATGACAGACAGCAGTACATTGTGAAGATGGTGTTAATAGGTGCCTATTAGGGAGGTGCGGGCTTGTTTGTTATCGTGCAGAGGCCTTAATACTTTTAAGTGGCTAGAAAAGGAAACCTTTCACGAGTGAGCCATCAAATCTTGATCACTATAGAGAATTTGTATTTGCTAGGAGTGAGGGCACACACAATTTACAGTGAAACCTGTCAGACAAGGCCACCTGTTCTGATGGCGTGGACAGTGTGGAATACAACAGGGGGAAAGGACAGGAGTAGTGGACATCCTCTAGGAAAGCAAGCAAAGGCTGTGTTAACGGTGGATGCTCTGGAAGGCAAGCACCACTGAGCCACAGGAGTGGTCACAGGGTTATTATTGCTGGCCTGTTTACTATCTAGAATAGCCTTTAAGACTTCCTAGTGGCTGCCCAGAAGGCTAGAATTGGGGAGTGTGCAATGTCTACAAAGATGTGTGATCTGACATACTGAGAGTCATAACAGGATTCCATTTAATGTGTGAAAAATCAACTCTACACACCAGAGAGAGAGCAGGGAAAACATTTAAATTGTGTAAGTGATTCTGATTGCCATTTCACTCAACGAACTTATGCCCCAGAATGGACGTGAGCTGGGAAATACGCCTCTATTTTATCAGTTTCCATAGAATAATCTTCCTGTTGTGATTGTGAGTTTGGGATTTACTTTTTTTTTTTTTTTTTTTTTGAGAAAGAGATTGAGAGTGTGTGCATGCGCATGGGTGAGTGCAGGACAGGGCTGGGCTGTGGAGAGAGAGAGAATCTTAAGTAGGCTCCACACCTAGCACAGAGCTCAATGTGGGGCTGGATCTCACAACCCTAAGATCATGAAATAGAGCCAGAAACTTAACAGACTGAGCCATCCAGGCACCTTGGTCTGGGGTTTAAAAATAAGTACTTTCATACAATGTAATCATGAAAGAGAAGCTACTACTTCCTCTGTAATTCAAGTGAAGAAGTATCAGTGTGTTCCCAAATCAGCTGTGTTGGCTTTACTGCAGGATGGTGTATTGCTTTTTAATGTGGGACATCTCTACTACATTTTCTAGCATGTTGTGACCAGACACAGTTTCTACCTTATGGGTTGATTTTAGAACCTAACCTCTCTTCCACTTCTAGATTTGTCTTCATTATAGGATATGGTGGAAAAACTCTAAGTGAATATAGTCTGCAATGCTGTTGAGATTTGGGGGTTGCAAGTAGCAGGAATGAACTAGAGCTAGCTCCGGCTTAAAAAACAGATAAGGCATCAGTTGAGAGTATTTTTATAAACATCTGCATTTGTATATGTAGGTATGAACATGCAAAGGTCACAAAAATGCCTAAGAAAGTAATAAACTTCCCTTAAGCGTGTCTCAGGCTGTTATATGCACCTTATGAAAAATGCATTCTTATTCAGTAGGTCTGGGCTGGAGCCCGAAATCCTGTATCAAGTAACAAGCTCCCAGGTGAGGCTCATGCTGCTGGTCCTCTGACAGCTATTTTAGGAGAAAGATTCAAATGTCAAATTTTGACACCATCCAGTCTCTGATGTTTGCACTTCCCAATTTCAAATTCCTATGATGGGGTGTGATTGCCCTAGCTGTGTCAAGCACACACCCCTGGATTCATCAACTGCATGTTAGGAGGCCAGGTCACGAAATAGCAAAATCACCACCATCACGAGCAGACAATGAGCGTTTACTCTCAGCCTGTCAATGCACTATTCATTTTATACGTATCATCTTTTTTTAAAAAAGATTTTTTTATTTATTTGACAGAGAAAGCACAGAGGAATGGGAGAGGGAGAAGCAGGCTTCCCGTTGAGCAAGGAGCCCAATGTGGGGCTTGATCCCAGGACCCTGGGATCATGACCTGAGCTGAAGGCAGACACTTAACGGACTAAGCCACCCAGGAGCCCTGTACATATCATCGTTAATCTGCACATCAACCCTTGGAAGGGAGGAGAGAAGAGAGATTCTTAGAGAAGCCCAATGACTTTTTCAAGGTCATAGGGCTAGCAGGTGTCTGAGCTGGGTCTTGTAGTCACACTGCCTAAGTAAAGCCCCTGTGCTTTATCAACTTTAAGGTTTAGCAGAAGAGGGGCATGTGGGTGGCTCAGTCGGTTAAGGGGCTGCTTTCCGCTCCGTTCCTGATCCCAGAGTCCTGGGATCGAGCCCCTTGCCAGGCTCCCCACTCAGGGGAGGAGTTTCCTTCTTCCTCTCTCCCCTGCTCCTGCTCTCTCTCAAATAAATAAATAAAATCCCCCAAAAGAAAAAAAGAATTAGCAGAGAAGCTGGGAACTCTTGTGTTAATGGGGCAGGTAGAAATCTGTTCTCAACTGTCAATATCCTGATTTCGTTGAATTATCTTTACTTCAAGATCGTTATTCAGGGCAATTTTGAAAGAGAATTCCTCCCAAACCCTTCTCTCAAAAATCTGCTGAGTAGAGATTGTTAAAACACCTAGAGCCCGTCAGTGTTTAATTTTGTCTTATTTGCATCTCAAAAGCACATCCTTCAGATTCAGGTGATTTTTCTTCTTCATTTTTTAAAAAAGATTTTATTAATTTATTCATGAGAGACACACAGAGAGAAGCAGAGACAGAGGCAGAGGGAGAAGCAGGCTCCCTGTGGGTAGCCTAATGTGGGACTTGATCTCAGGACCCGTGTCTACAAGCGACAAAACACCAAGATTGATGCAACTTCCAGATGCCAGTGAGAGGCATGAAACAGATCCTCCTCACAGCCTCCGCAGGAACCAACTCTGCCACCACCCTGTCTTGGACTCTAGAAATGGGATGCAATACGTTTCTGTTGTTTAAATCACACAGTTTGTGTTCTTTGTTTATGCAGCCTTAGGAAACTAATCCGGTGTGTATACACCAAGCAATTCCACAAGCACTTGCTAGACAAAAAATTGGCTTTAGATTCTGAATGGAACTCATATTTAAGAAAGACATGTTCCCTGATCTCTAAGAGCTCACAGACTAAACAGGATGGAGGGGGAATCCCTGGGTGGCTCAGCGGTTTGGCGCCTGCCTTAGGCCCAGGGCCTGATCCTGGAGTCCCGGGATCGAGTCCTACGTCGGGCTCCCTGCATGGAGCCTGCTTCTCCCTCTGCCTGTGTCTCCCTCACTCTCTCCCTCTCATGAATAAATAAATAAAATCTTTAAAAAAATAAAATAAAGGGGATGGAGGGTAAGCACACACACACACACACACACACACACACCAGTATCTGGGAGGGATCTAGGAGTGATCTGGAAAATATAGGAAGGCTCTAAGAAATTTTCACTGGCTAGGTAGGGTGTGAATTAGAAACTAAAATGGTTGTTCAATCCATTGACAGGTTTTAATGATTCACTCTTCTATAATTAAAAACCTAATAATTCAAATAGCGTTTAAAGTTCAGGTTAGCCTTGAAATATTTCTCTCCTTCTTCATCTGCATGCAATAACATTATTAGAAGAAATAGTTTCTGACAATAGATTCCATTTACTGAGCTCTAAGGGGCTGATGGTTCAGCTCCAGGTGGGCAACAGGATTACCAGGTTTTTTTTTTTTTTAAAGAACAAATTTCATTCGTTCTCAATCATCTTCGTTGCACTGTGAACAGAAGCAAATCATTAGGGTTCAGAATATTATTCTGCAAAGGAAATAATTTATGTTGCCTGGAGCCAGCGATCTGAAAATAACAACATTTGCAGGACACGCAGTGCAAAATGCCTAAAGCATTTTCTTTATTTTATTTCAACTCAGGCTTGTAATTTCTTATCCTAGAACATCTCAGTAAAGACCAAAAGGAGGGCTTTGTAAGGTCAGATAAGGCTCAAACTTGTCCCTTTGCCTTTAAGCAAGATACTAAGCCAGTTTTCTATTTTATTTGGGGGGTAGAGCTTGTAACTCTATCAAAGCCGTTTACCATTCCTGATCTGTGCTCAGTACAGAAATGGCAGGATTAATCCAGCAGATTTATTCCTTTTTGAAATTGTGAGCTCTATTTATTAAAATGTCTGGTCTCCTTGGTGATAGGGTGAAGAGGAGGGCTGCCAGATAAAATAAAGGATATGCATGGGATATACACATACTAAAAATCATTTGTGGTCTATCTCAACTTCAAATATAACTGGGCACCCTTTTATTTGCTAAATCTGGCAACTCTAAACTAGTGCAAGTGAAATGACACTGTGGGGCAGAGAATCTTGAGCCTGTATCACTTCATGAATGGAAAAGTATGGACAAGATAGAAAGGGGGCAGGAGTGAGCTTTGGAATCATTCAAATCTGGGGAGATTGCTGGCTCTATAGTTGATTATGTGGCTCTGGGCAGTGTGTCTGAGCAGTTTCTCTGGATTTCAATTTCCTTATCTGTAAAATGGGTATATAGAACACTTGCCTCCTCTGCTTGTTAGGTTTAAGTCCTAGTACAGTGCAGTGTAATGCTGAGCCATAACGGAGCCAGAGGAAAAAGGAATAACCAGTAATACTGATCTTGCCCTTTATTTAAAATTTTAAGGTTTTGTTCATCATGGATTTTCTCAGCCTAAGTTTTGATTTTTAAAAAAGACTGCATTAAAATATTATTTATTAAAAAAATAAAATAAAATATTATTTATTTATTTTACTCATTTTTTAAAAAAAATAATATTATTTATCTAGGGGTTTTCTGATGCGCCTTTACATCATTTTGCACCTGAGCAAGAAGCTCAATCACGTCACTCGAGTCCTGGCCCTGGCATTCAATGAGTCTTAAATATTGATATTTACCCTTTTCATTGTATTAACACTTAAATTTAATAATAACATTAAATATTATGAATAACAACTCTCTTACATTACACTGCCTTGTAGGGTCACATTAAAAGCAGTAATGGCAAGAAACACTTATAAGAACTTTCTGTATCCCTGGCAGGGTGCTAACTTCCTTAAGTGCACAGTTTCATTGAATTCTTACAAAACTGTGAGATTCCTAAAGTCACTATTTTCTATTTTATAGAAAAGTGAAGTTTTCAAAAATTCAAACAATTTCCCCAAGAAGATACAGCTAACAAATCAAGGTGTCAGATACTCAAAATTGTTTTTTTTTCCCCTGAAGGGTTACTGAAACATGTTTGCACACATAGGATTTTTTCTTTTTTTAATTTATTGTATTTTTTATTATTTTTTATTTTTTAATTTTTTTGTACACACAGCACTTTAATTCAGTTATCACCAGGCGGCCCACCAGAAACCTCCTGCCTGTGATAATCTAGACAGGCCTCTAGGTGTCCTCGTCGACCAATTTTGTAAGAGCCAGAATTCTAGGCCAGAGGAAAAGTCTGTTTTAGGAAAGGTTTTTCTCGGGCGTGCTCTTCAGAAGAACTTCGCACATTCTGTGCATGTTTTCAGACAAAACCGGGCCTGATCTCGATGGTTCCTGATCTGAAGAAAGACTCTGGCTTCAGGAGGGCAAACCTCTTAATGGACCCAGGTGTGACACTTTTCTAGAAAACCAACTACAAGAGCTTCTGAAGTATCCATTCATTACTGTCCCTCCTGACAATGGGTAGTGGACTGGCAAATGGCATTGCCAAGTGTCCCGTATCTATGGTGCATGTTCTTTTTTTTTTTTAAGATTTTATTTATTTATTTCTGAGAATACACCGAGAGGAGAGAGAGAAGCAGAGACACAGGCAGAGGGAGAAGCAGGCGCCATGCAAGGAGCCTGACTTGGGACTCGATCCTGGGTCTCCAGGATCAGGCCCTGAGCCGAAGGCGGCGCTAAGCCACTTGAGCCACCCGGGGGTGCCCTATGGTGCATGTTCTGAATTTAATGATTTTGTTTGGTGTTCCTTGGTGATTTTTTTCCAGAGTGCCCTAAATGTCCTTATCTTACTTTTTTCTTTTCTTCTCTTTTAGTAATGGCAAAAATTTGGCAGTTAGAGCTATTTTTAAATTTTAACCTAGCATCATAGGGGCACCTGGGTGGCTCAGTAAGTTGAGCATCTGCCTTTGGCTCAGGTTATGATCCTGGAGTCCTGGAACCGAGCTGGGTTGGGCTCCTGCTCAGCGGAAAGTTGGCTTCTCCCTCTGCCCCTCCCCTTACTCGTGCTCTCTCGCTTGCTCGCTCACTCATACTCTTTCTCTCAAATAAATAAAATCTTTAAAAAATAAATAAATTTAACCTAGCCTCTTGATTTTCATTTGCTGAATCTGGCCACTGGGCTGGCTCCTTTGCATTCTTCTGCACACAAAAAGGCAGGTGCAGTCCTTGAGTCAGCAGCAGGGCCAAGCCCAGGGGGAAGCAAGTCAGGCAGCTGGACACCCAGGTTAAGTAGGCAATCGGTCCCAGGCTCTTGCAAGTTCTCTAGACCTTGCAGGAGAGCTGAAAAGTCTGGAAAACACCTTACTTGGCTTGACTGCGTGCATTAAACCTTGGTGCATCTTCCATCTCCAAACTCCAGAGTGACACAGATCCATACTTTACTTTGTAAAGCAGAATTTGCATTTGCACAAATTATGCATTTGTGAATTGCAATCCAGGCCTGAGTATCTTCTAGATATATTACTTGGGCCAAGCACTTAACCTCCCCGAGCTTTTGTTTGGGATTAATAATTACAAACTTGAGGTAAAGATTAAAAAAGGAAAAAATATTCCAATATTCCACTATGCTCATGACAGGGCCAGAAATATAATCAGCTCTTGACAATGATTAGTAATTTCAAGAGTGTTGTCTGGGCAGCCCGGGTGGCTCAGCGGTTCAGCAAGCACTGCCTTCAGCCCAGGGTATGATCCTGGAGACCTGGGATCGAGTCCCACATTGGACTCCCCACAGGGAGCTTGCTTCTCCCTCTGCCTGTGTCTCTGCCTCTCTCTCTGTGTCTCTCATGAATAAAAAAATAAAATTTTAAAAAAAGTGTTGTCATTTCAGTGACAAAACTAAGGCGGTGCCAATCCTCAGAACCCCAACTTTCTACATCTCATTTAATATCCAACCATCATTTTTCACCTTTTTTTCCCCCAGGAAATAACTGATCTCATGAAGCACCTGCTAGAGACTAGCTGTGCCTCGTTGTTACATGCATTATCTTGTTCGGCCCACAAACCCCCTTGTGTGATGGGTGATAGTGGGGAGACTGGGACCTTGGGAGGTTAGAAAGCTTACCCTAGTTCATCCAATGAACAAGTGCTAAGGCGGGGATTGATTTCAAGCCCGGCAGCCTGTCTCCAGGTCTGCCTGACTTCAAAGCCCACTCATTTAACCACTGCTTTATAAAGATGGTGATGTCTATGCAGACACCCACTATCTTCTGATAATTGAAGGGCTGAGGAGACTGTCCTTCCCAGTCTTGGGTTGCTAGTTTGCCTGATGAGATCTTTCGCACTCCGGCTTCCCAATCTTTGATCTCCTTAGGGAGCTTTCAATTTCTTTTGAAAATGAGGAGAGGACAACATAGAGTGATTTTCCAGGGAATGTGAAGTGTTGCTTTGCAAGTGAGCAGGGGCGGGAGGCTGTGATGCTAGTTTAGTTCACTATTCACGACCCACCTTCAAGGACATTCCCCAAATGCCTTTGCTCTTTCCTCCACCCTTTTTGCAAAGATAATTCTCCCCCAGCTGGCCCTTCATCAGGAACATCTCCAAGCAACACCACCACAATCAGAAGTGTCTGAAGTGTGTATCTTGAAAATCCACACACTACAGCCTGCTGGATTGTCTTTTTCCCCATTTTCACCTTGCTGATCAGATTTCCAACCGGCCAATTGACTTCCTTCCTTCTTTCTCCCAGGGCAGCTCTTTTGTTTGCTCCTTCTTTTCTCTTTTCATTTTCTTTGGCTTTCGTTCAAGAGAGATGCTTGGTGAACAACTGCTTTTCTATAATGTCGTGGTCAATAAAGAGCATGAGGTTTGGAGTCAGACAAACATAATTTTGAATTTTAGCTTTACAACTTGCTGTGTGGTCATGTACTGAGGCTGTGGTAATCCTTCGGAGCATCTCTCTCTATCCTTTCTCAGGCTAAGATCACCTTTGTCACACAGTTGTAGGAAGGATTAAATCAAATGAGAGCACTTAGCCCATTGTTGAGACTATAGTTAGAACTCAAAAATGGAAACTTTTTTTTTTTTTTTTTTAAAGATTTTATTTAGGGCAGCCCGGGTGGCTCAGGGGTTTAGCACCACCTTCAGCCCAGGGGCGTGATCCTGGAGATCCGGGATCCATATCGGGCTCCCTGCATGGAGCCTGCTTCTCCCTCTGCCTGTGTCTGCCTCTCTCTCTCTCTGCATCTCTCTGTGTCTCTCATGGATAAATAAATAAAATCTTTAAAAAAAAAGATTTTATTTATTTATTTGAGAGAAAGAGAGAGAGAGAGAGAGCAGGCGTGAGTAGGGGGAGGGGCAGAGAGAGAGGGACAAGCAGACTCCACACTGAGCAAGGAGCCCAGCATGGGGCTCATTCCCAGGACCCTGAGATCATGATCTTAGCCAAAACCAAGAGTCAGACCCTTAACCGACTGAGCCACCCAGGCACCCAGCCAGGTAGCTTTCTTTCTGATTACCTGTATTTCTTCAATCTCAGAATAATATGTCTTCCTATCTTTTAGTTTCTGAAACTGGCTAAACTCCATTAGCTTTAGGGCTTTGGTGAATGCCACGGTAACATTCTCTCTCTCTCTCTCCTTTTTTTTTTTTTTTTTTTTTTGAGGCGGGGAAGGGCAGAGGGAGAGAGAGAGAGAGAGAGAAAGAAGGAGAATCATAATCAGGTTCCATGCCCAGTGCAGATTCCATGTGGGGCTTGATCTCAGGACCCTGAGATCATGACCTAAGCCTAAATCAAGAGTCGGACCTGATCTGATTGAGCTACCCATTGCCCCCTTTGTGACCTTCTCTTAACCCCGGGAGAGCTTCTTTTCCTTCTTGATTAACTGAATTTTCTTTTACCAACCCCCAAGCCTGGGCACAGCCCCAAAAGGCCCCATTGTGTCCCACCAACCTAGGGTATTATCTACATCCTTTCTTTTTTCTCACAACACTTGGCTTTCATAAGACTAATGATGATTCTAAGTTATTCACATTAGTCACTTCTGTTTTTCCCTCATTGATTGGATGGGCAGCTACAGGAAAACATTCTATCCTCACTGCCTGGAACAGAGACTGACTCATAGTTGGTGTTCTCGTATTTGTTGGATGTGTGCCTTTTCAAATCACATACAACCTCTCCCCCATCCTCAGGAAACAATCATCTCCTTTACTTTCCCCCTTCCTTCCCTTCAAAATTGAGGAATCTCTGCTTTAAACACTGGAATGCAGTACCCATAGAAGTAGATTTAACACATTTTCCCAGGTAAGTTGAAAAGGGTTTCTCCGTGGGGTCACTTTAGGCAGTTTGGATAGAACAACTATTTGTTGTGTGGGACCATCCCTTGCCTTGTAGCTATTTACAGTCCCTGGTCCCTAAATGCCAGTAGTATTTCCAAATCACTGGGGGATTCTAATATACAGCAACACATTTCCAAATGCCCCATAACAGGTGGTATAACTCTGGTTGAAAATCATGGAACTTTTAAAACCTGGGACACTCCTTAAGTGTAACAAGCATTTAAGATGATATAATTATCCAAAAACTCGGCAGTTAGATCCACTCCCACCCCCATTTCCTTCGGTCCTGATACACCATGCTTGTCAAGACTGCTAATAAATGCAAAAGAAAAGAGAGAAAACATGTTTGTGTGTATGTTAACATTAAGAACCAGCTAAGCAGGGGAAGAGAGGGAAAAATAAAACAATACAAAATCAGAGAGGGAGACACAGGAAACAGGGTGGCTAGAGGGGAGATGGGTGGGGGATGTGCTAACTGGGTGATGGGCATTAAGGAGGACACGTGATGGAATGAGCACTGGATGTTATATAAGGCTGATGAATCACTGAACTTTAGCTCTGAAACTAATAATTATATGGTAACTAATTGAATTTAAATTAAAAAATCAAAAAAAGAAAAAAAAAGTCTAATTTACAAATGAAGTACTGGAAAAAAAAAAAAGAATCAGCTAAGTATTGCCAAAACAAATCTTGGTGCATATTTCCTATTTTCTTTTGTAGGGGAGATAGTGAAGCATCAAAAGTAGAAGAGGGGATCCCTGGGTGGAGCAGCGGTTTAGCGCCTGCCTTTGGCCCAGGGCATGATCCTGGAGACCTGGGATCGAATCCCACATTGGGCTCCCGGTGCGTGGAGCCTGCTTCTCCCTCTGCCTATGTCTCTGCCTCTCTCTCTCTCTCTCTCTCTCTCTGTGACTATCATAAATAAATAAAAAAATTAAAAAAAAAAAGTAGAAGAGGTTGGAAATATTAGAAGGATTTTTTGGCACTGGGCTCAAATTCTATCTAATAGGAGGTAACTCCCAGGTTCATTCTTTCCAAAGAGACTCAAGAGTGAAAGTCCACAGGCACATACATCTGATAGACGTCAATTCTGAGAGGACTCCTCAGGGTCATGATAGAAGAGCATATAGCTTCACATTATCATACCGCCCTGAACCATCAGAAATGGAGTAAGATCGATAGGTATTTTCAGTGCTATTGATCAATATTTAGCTCATTACAGTTATCTCTGATTGTAACAAGTATATTCACCGGTGTAAGACATTTTATTGATTTGAAAAGAATTTAACAAATGTACTTGGCCCACTGATGAGCTCACATAGCAATAAATAATGCAGGCTGCCTACCAGGCTGCAAGGTTAGATAGTAAACAGAGAAGGGTTATCTTCACCTATATTCAGACTGACGGCTGCCTCTGCCTTTTTTGCCTCTTTTTGCCAAAAAAGCAAGAACAGCTGAGCTTAGCATGTATTCACTCAATTTTCATATATATTTTATGTGAATATTTTACATAAATTTTATGTGTTTATTTTAAATACATACACACATATATTTTATAAATTTATTTATTTGTGAGAGAGAGCCAGTGAAGGGGGAGTGGTAGAGGGAGAGAGAGTCCCAAGCAGACCCCACACTAAGCAGGGAGCCTGACGTGGGGTCCCATTCCAGGACCCTAAGATCATGACCTGAGCTGAAACCAAGAGTCAGTCACTTAACTGACTGAACCACCCAGGCGCCCCTAGTAAATTTTTTAAAAATCTTGTTCGCCATCCTGACTGTAGAGAAATTGTTCTTGGAACAAGGCTGCAGTAGTGTAGGACTTGGTGTTGGACAAATCAAAGTCTATTTCCTGCTTTTCTCTCACAAGCTGCTTGACTTTTGACAAATTACCTGACCTTCCCAATTCTCAGATTCAGTAACGTGGAGATAATATCAAGTCCCTGGGCTGCTGTAGAGGTTAAAGTAGCACGTATACATACGGCACTTCAGCACGCCAGCCCGGCACACACTGAACTCAAATTCTAGGAATGCCAACTCATTTTTGCAGCAGGACATGCTTTTCTTTTTTGCTGTTCCAGGGGTGGCACAAGGATGGGGGTAGAGAGAAGGCAGAGAAGTCCTATGAGGATCCAGAGGAGGGGATTGGACTTGGGTGGGAAACATGAGGAATAGGAGAGATAATGGGGCTTGAGTCAGAAGTTAGAGCAGAAAGATGAGTTAAGTTTTACATCACATTCTGGGCTCTGTGTATGCGTTACAAGGCTTTTCTCTTTGGAAATGAATTACATCTCCATGCCTTATGGGGTAACAGGGGACCAGGAGTGACTTGCCTTATCACCATGCATGGATAGGAACCTCCTGTGACAGAAGTCCAAGTTAGTGGTGCTCAAAGGGTAGTCCAGATGCTCCTATGATGGCGAACAATGAGTCATGCAGAGAATCAATATATTGTACACCCTAAACTAACAACACTGTATGTTAACTATACTTCAAAGAAAAACATGGGGAGTTAAGAGACTGTTACTGGAAAGTAAATCGGGGTAAGTACAGAAAGTGAGAGTGTGTTTAGAATCTGTGATTGCAACTTTCGATCTGTGATTGCTTGTAGCAGTTTGTGCCCAACGAATCTTAATAATGAGCAGAAATGTCTATTTCTGTATTTATTTGTTTTTTTCCACTTCTCTACAAATTCATTTTTTAAATTACCTTGTTTTGCTTAGTAATCCATTTTTATTTCTCTTCACAAAACTAGAGGTTGAAATAGTTGAAAATTTAAAAAATTTGTCTTTCACCACCGGTCCTTTGAAAAGAACGACTCTGGAAAATAACCCAAACTTTTCTACCGTCCTGAAGAAAGTCATTATTCCACTTCTGAATGCTCTGAAGGACTAGTATTTGAGGAAACTCTTTACTCTGAACCTTTGTTCCTAAGAACAGGCCAAACTAATAGTTTGAAACAGTTCTGGAATCTTTATTGCTTGTAACATTAAGCTTTTAGGAGTACAAGAAAGAATTCTGTAGAATTTTCTCAAATATAGAAAAAATATGAACAGCAAGGAAGGTGAGGCAATTTAAAAAATCCACCTTGTAAAATAGACATTTTTATGAGGTAGATCAATATATATTGATACAGAGAGGCCCAAGATATGTAAAAAAAAACCCCTAGGTGTAAACTACTTGTAATATGATGCTGAATTAAAAAAAAAATTACTGTGTGCATAGAAGAAAATGTGAACTAATAGAAAATAAATGAATAAATCTTACATCTGCTTACATTATGCTCCCAGGGCACAGTTATGTTCTTATGTTATCTATTTGTTTTATGTTTGAATTTGAATTTTGTTTGAATTTAAAATTTTTATCAGGAAGATATGACATCTTACAGTAGGAAACAGATCAATGGGTTATGTTGAACAATTTGCCCCTGTCACGTTTTGGTTATTAATAAACATACCAAAAATGTGGTTGAAAGCAGTTTTCCTAAAAAGATATGGGGAAAAAATTATACAGCAGGCACTGTGCTTCCATTTCTGTACCTTCTTAAACCATTTGGGAGCCAGGTTCCATATCTTCTCTCAAGGTGCACTTGTCATTCTGAGCATTACCTTTCTTGAACAGGAGAAGGTTATTTCCATCTAAGACACTTGCACGGAAATATTAAGTTCTTCCTATATTTCATTTCCCATTCCCTTCTCCCCATTGGGCAGGATAAAGAGATGTCAGATGAAACATTCTCTTGAATTTAAAAGACCTGTTTGCCAGTCTGCAAAACTAGGATGAATGACTCGTTACAAATAAACAACATTCGCAAGATTAGGAAGCCTAAAAATTCACATCTGTCATCCTCCATGAGGCAATAAACTACCGTATTTCATCAGTTCTAAGACAACTTTATTGTAAGACACAGCATTATTTTATGCAGCACTAAGAAAGAAAAAAAAAACACTGCCAATTCATTTAGAGCATGCCATCAATCAAAAGATGCATCCCGATTTCAAAGATGTAAATATGAAAAAAAATGTGCATCTTGGCATCTGTAAACTATGGTAATACTATGACTAAAAACCTGCAATCTTGTCCGACATGATCACTTGAAGTAGAGCACTTTTAACAGCTTCGTATGAACCCTGAATGTAATGGAAGAACACGTAAACATTTTCAGTAGCACACCTTCGGTTTATTGACCTATGTAAAAAAATAATAGGTCTTAAAAAGTCAGAACAGTAAAAGAATATGCAAAAGGGTATTTCTGTTTCTAGAAGGCTATACAAATATGCAAAAAGGAATAAGTTACTTTTTTTGCATGTCTTCTTTTTTGTTCCAAATTTTCCCTCAAACTTCATATTTAATGATACAAATGACTAAGGACCAGTTTAACAAATCATCTTTATGCATATATTACATGCTTTGGAATATAGATAGAAAATGTTCCAAAAAAGTTGTTCAGAAACTTCTCTATTCACAATATGAACACGAAACCTGTATAAAAGGGAGGGGGGAGGGAGCACCTTTTATGGAATATTGAAGCAGAGTGAAGATGACACAAAACAATCTGGAATATGGAAATATTTGTTTGTTTTTTTAAAAAAAAAACACTATAATAAACCATAGCTAATTAGTTCTTCCAAGTAAAGTATGAGGTAGTTTTAGCCTCATAATTAAATCTACTGCAGCTTGGAGTTTTTTTGCTTTCGTCTCTTTAATGACTAATCTTGTTTTTGTCATTTGGTGACTTAGAACCCCCTGTGGAATCTGGACAATTTGCTTCCTTTTCTAATGTTCACCATTTTAAGGCACGCAATTCATCTAAAATGATGTGGCTTTTGTTTTTTCATTTCATTTTGTTTTGGGTTCTTTCTGTATTACCTTAAAATACTTTTTCAAACTCTCAATTATAAAAACTTTCCATATCAGGTCTGCCATTTCAAACGGCAGCCAAATTGGAGAGTTACCAGCCCGAATAATAACCCATCAGGCCACTGGTGTACAAAGGAAAAAGGAGCCCAGTAATATTGTACCTTAGAAAATTCTCCAAGCAGAGTTTGTCAATTATTCAGTGGGCTGCTTCATGTTCCCCAATCTGCTACCATAAAGTTATATTACAGGATGCTACGGCACTAAGTCTTTCCAGAACCCATTTTACGGTGCTTATGAAAACCATCACTCTTTATAATCTGCTAAAATCCTTTACACTCATCCAGAACTTCATGAAAATCCAGCCTCTCTTCAAGTAATTTTCCAATACTGTCTCAATTGTCCACGGCCACGTAGAAATAGCATGTTATTCTTCGCTGGCTCACAAATTCAAACTTTCTGAAGGTGAACAATGTCTAAGGAGCTCCTGGTTTCCCTTTTCTCTTCATTCCGAATTGTGCTCTGAAATTTCCTGTCCTTCCTCCCTACTGGAGACCCTGAACGCACTTGTCACAGTTTTGTGGTTTGCCTTCAAAACTTTTAGTCCCTTAAAAAAAGTGCTTGCTGTTGATACAGGCTGAGTCCTTTCTCGGCCACGGTTCTACCTTGCTCTGTTGGGTTAGTGCCCGGAGTTTGAAAGGCAAGTCGTTCAGGGACTCTGCACAGCCTCAGCGTGTGATTCACTTCCAGGGCAACTGAGTCCTCTCTTCGACCTTCGATGCCTTTAGCTTTCTACAGCCGAACAGCTTTCTGGGAAGACGAGCACATTCTGCAAGGCACACTAGTGTGAGAACGCAGTGCTTGGTCGAGAGATCCAACTGCAGTTCAGACTAATGTTCCAGGCTTTGAATCTTCATGCCAAAAGAGCCTCTGCTCCCTGCTCTCCAGGCTTTCTTCCAACCGGCTTCCATCTGTACTGTCCAGTTGACTGATCTCTGTGTACTGTCTATTAAAGGAAACCAGAGAAGTTATTATTTGTGGTCATTTTTACTACCGGAGTACAAAGATTACTCAAAGAATTGGTAGAAAGCACTGTCAAGTCAAAGGATAATGGTGTGTGTGTGTTCTTTCATTGTCCTGCTGGCGCACTGTCAAAAAGGTCCATGCAAGGTGCCCTGGATTCTCTAGAGAGACAGTCCTTTGTCTCACTCACATTTATCATTGATCAGGACCCAGACTGTGGTTAGTTACATGTTAACTTGAAGGTTTTTTTATGTCTGGAAGAAATACAAATAACTTCTCTCTAGTATAAAAAGATCATGGTTATAGCTTTATTGCCCCATAGGCCATTAACTGGTTTTTAAATTTAATTTAGTAATCTCATGCCAGCATTTTATCTTTCAGTGTGTTGAATTTCGTCTTTTGAATTCTCTTGGAAGCAGCTTTACCATTCTGTTAGTTCTCTCATTGATGAGTTAAATAAGGCTTTGACACAGGCCTATTTTCTCTTTGGGTGGGAGTCATATTTTGAACTTAAAAAAAAAGTCTACTTTTGACAGCCGCATTTTAAGTATTCTTCAAATTAAGGGAATATACTAGATGCTTTCCTAAGGGACAAAGGAATATAGTTAGAGGAAGGCAGGGGCACTCAGGGACACATGTTACATCCCTGGGGTATATGGGTTGATTGTAAATTGGAAACAACACCACATACAACAATCATAGGCATATTTGGAGGGGAGAGCCAGAGGAAAGCATTCTATTACACAAGCCATTCTAAGAAGCAAAACCTCGTTCCTGCGAGAGTCATTTAGAATAGGTTAGATAGTTAGTAGGTTTCTTTTTATTTCAAATTTCTTTAGTAAAGATGATTAAAAAGTCACTGGAAGGAGAGCTTTGGAAATAAATAGTATACAAAACCAGGTATTTAGTGTTTTCATCTAATATAAACACAAAATCAGATTTCCATAGCTTCACACATCAGCCAGAGCAAGCAAAGTTGCTGCTACTACACAAGATGCAACACCCAGATCTGAAGGGCTATACTTACTACCGCTGGCTACACTTAGCAAAAGAGCACTTAAAACTGATCTCATTTCTGGAGATGCAACCATTCTCTGGGACAGAAGCCCTCGGTTTTGCCTAGTGTAGGTCGAGTTAGATGGGGAAGAGGATGGGAAACGGAAAACAGGAAACGAAAAAAAAAATTACTTGAAAAAAGTTTGCATCGCAGAGCCAAGAATCTGAGCATATTATATACCAAGCAGCATAAGAGACTTTGGCATTTATAATTTTAGAAAGTTTATGCCACTGACGATTATACCGCACCACACTTGGAAACAAATTTTTATTGGTAAAAACGTGCAGGTTTCTGTAAATGTTAAGAGCCAGACCCTCTGGGGAAAAGGGTCTTGAAATAATGGGGACTTCATTTGTTTAAAAAAAATACTCAAATCTTTAACTTCAGGGCAGATCTAAAATTTTTCTTTCTTTCTTTTTTTTTTTTTTTTTTTTATTTATCTATTCATGAGAGACACACAGAGAGAGAGGCAGAGACACAGGCAGAGGGAGAAACAGCTCCATGTAGGGAGCCCTATGTGGGACTTGATCCTAGGACTCCAGGATCACGACCTGGGCCAAAGGCAGGTGCTAAACCTCTGAGCCACCCAGGGATCCCTAAAATTTTTCTTTTTATCTTTATCTTGAAACCTAATCTCTCTCTTATTTTGAAAATTATGTTTCCATCAAAAATAACACAATTTCATAGCAAATTTCTAAAACTTGATGGATGGCTGTTATTATACTTGCTTTGTTAGTAGGTCAAGTTAAATTGATCACTCTGAGGTATAATAAAAGAAAAAAATCCTTAATAGACTAATAGATGGGAATAAGCACACCCGTACCTTGCTGGGAGGGTCAATTGGCAAATCTTTCTGGAAAGCAAGGGCTTAAAAAAATACACTTTTCAATTTAATCCATTAATTCTACTTATTGGAATGTAACCTAAGGCAATAATCTGGAATTCAGACAAACGTTTTGCACAAAGAGGTCAACAGCAGCATTACAATAAAAAAGGAGAAAATCTAAAAACCATTCAAATTCAAAATAATGGGAACTGTTGAATAAAGTATGGTATATTTATTGAGTGGAATATCATGTTGATCACATAAAATAAGGCTTAAGGTATTTTTAAAAATATGGGAGCATGTCTAGTGTTGCAATATTAAGTAAAAAAAAAAAAAAAAACTGGGATGCAAAAGTTCCTAGACAATGAAAGATGTAAAATTGCACATAAGGTTATCATTACAACCAGGTTAAAAATGGATTTGGGAAAATGGGGGGATGTGTCAAAATGCTAATAGCTTCCATCCCTAGGTGGTGGGATTATGGGTAAATGATTTCCTACTTATTTATCCCTTTATCATTTTCCTAATTTTCCACAATGAGCTCATATTATGTGCATGTGAGCATACACAATAGGGATCTTTAAATAGTTTCTAATTTCCTGTGGATTATCCCCCTCTGACATCAGACTCCATGTCAAGCCGTCTTGGGCTGGCTGAAATAGATAGGCACACTCGGTAAAAACAGATTTTCTTTAAAAATGTTTAGTACTTCCTGAGTCCAGTGAAAGTGGTGTCAAGGATCTTCAAACTGTCTTACGTGCTGGGCTTCTTCTATCATTTCTAACGCAGTCAACGAAAAAGAAAGTAAAGGTATACAAACTGGAAAACTATTTGCAAGTGAATTCTACAAAATGATGAGACCCGAATTGAAAAAGTGCAGCTCTAGTTTTGGGCCAAAGGCACTTTTGTTCTAGCTCCTAACTCATTTGCAAGCATTATTTACAGAAATCCAAGCTATTTGAAATCCCCTGAGGTATATTTTTGCTTAAATTCTATTTTGAGCACACCCTTTGTTGAGCTGAGACAATTGGCCTAATAGTTCAAGCCAAGAAAAACTCTTCTTGCACAGGGAGAAGAAAAATAAGACTTTGGGGGTTGACTACCTCCAATTCGCTTGTTACAGAGTACTTTATTAGGAAATTACAATTTCACTCATATGTGGAACTTAAGAAACAAAGTGGATAAACATAGGGGAAGGGAAAAAGAGAGAGAGAGAGAAATGCAAACCATAAGAAATTCTTAATTGTAGAGAACAAACTGAGGAATGATGGAGGAAGGTGGGGGGGATGGGCTAGTAGGTGATGGGGATTTAGGAGGGTACTTGTGAAGAGCACTGGGTGTTGTATATAAGTGATGGATCACTGGTTTCTACTCCTGAAACCAATCTTACTGTATACACTGAACACTAACTAGAATTGAGATAAAAAATTGAAGTAAAAAAGAAAAGAAATTAACCTCTCAAATTCATCAGGATAGACACTTTTATAAGTTATGGTCTGTGGCAGTCTCCCTATGGCCAAAGCGAGTTGACCTAGAGCAAAATTAAATAAAAACAAACAGAAAATGTTCTATTTCTTAGCACGATGGGTGTGAATTATATTCTGTGCAAAGTGATAGGGAGAAATGACCTCTTCAAACTTAATTCCTCCTACATATACAAACAAGTGAAAAATGTGAAATGTGGAGTTAGCAATCTTTTTTTAAAATCGCATTTTAACAAATTGTTCTTACGTATTTCCTCCAAATGTTTACAGAGGACCACGATTACAAACAGGACAGCTGGCTGTGTCTGTAGCTTCTTAGTGAACACAGGGTCAGACACAAAAAGGCAGCAAATGTTTGAAATCAAGCCCACCAACTGTTTATGAGGAATTTTGGTGCGAACAGCCTTTTCTGGAGTAGAGATATTTTTCCTCCAAGGTTCCAGAAGAGTCTTAAATGGATATATCAGCAATACAGTTTAGAGTACTGCAATTAAAAAACCCTTCAGGTACAGAATTTAATGTACAGAAGACAAGGAACAGAATCAAGTTGGAACAATCTAGATTAAGAGTCAAGAAACCTTTTCTTAAAAGGCCAGATATTTTTGGCTTTGTTGGCCACTCAGGCTCTGTCACTAACTCCACTCTGCCTCACAGTGCAAAAACAGCCAGAGGTAGTATGTACATGAATGAATGCGGCCGTTTTCCAATAAAACTTTATTTACAAAAACCAGTGGCAGCTGGTTTTGGCCTGTAGGCTATATATAGTCTGATGATCCTTGGGCATTATAAAGTAAAACAGAATTCCTCAATTCTTCTGACCAGGAACAGGTTACCAGAATTTTGGAGCATTGGTTTCTCACCTGCCTGGGGAGGGCAAAGGATTATAGATGTTGCCATAGCAGCTGGTGTAGGAAGAATGTGCCGGGGTCTCGTATTCAGATAGCCCTATAGCTATCTGGGTCCTCCAGTTCCCAGAAGCATTTGTAGAAGATACTAGAAATAAAAATGGAAAGAGACAAAATTAGTGGGACTATTCAAAATGAAGACTGTTCAGGCCATTTAGATATATATTATAATCATCTACGTGCAGAGATCAAGAGCCAATGTTTATAATCAACAGAGTTCCTATTTCAATTTAGTCACTTATTGGCCGTGTCTCTAGGCAAATAGTTTATTCTCTTTAAGTCCCGGTTTCTTCACCTGTACAGTGGGGGTAATCATGCAAATATATCCTGTATAGGGATGATACCATGATTAAATCAAGTTATATGTGAGAATGTTTAGCACTGTGCCTGGTATAGAATATGTACCCCCCCAAAAATGAGAATTAATGATATTATTAATGAGAATAAAGTTAATTGAAAGGCATGCTATGGGACGCCTGGGTGGCTCAGCGGTTGGGTGGCTGCCTTTGGCTCAGGTCGTGATCCCAGGATCTGGGATTGAGTCCCGCATCTGGCTCCTGTGAAGAGCCTGCTTCTCCCTCTGCCTATGTCTCTGCCTCTCTCTCTCTCTCTCTCTGTCTCTCATGAATAAATAAATAAATCTTAAAAAAAAAAAAAAAAGAAACACATGCTATAAGAAATAACCTCAAAGACAAGGAGGAAAAAAATTCTTCTACATGGAGAGGATCTCTCCATTCTCGCTATGGTGGCTGGATAGATAAGGCTTTATTTGTAAAGATAAGATGACCAGTTTGAGTTTCCTGGAGGCTTTTGGAGGAAAAGCACTCCACAAGTTGATCTGTTGGGACATGACTTGTTCCTTGACCCAAGGCAATACCAGCTTTTAGCAGGATCAATGCATACTTTTCACCTTAAACAAAAGTGTGCAGGTGAAGGTGTAGGGAGAGTAATTAGGACAGAAGGACATTAGTTCTACTGAACTGGAACAAGACAAGGGTATGATCTGGAGCAAAGCCCAGTGAATGTCTCACTCCAGGGCGTTGCTGTCCTCTCTAAAACCAGTCTTGCTTCATGCCAAGGATATGCAAGGTGACCACCATGTCAAGCTGATGGTCCAACACCAGCACCGCTCATGGAGCCTCCCAGCTCTGCTCCATTTCCTGCTCCTGGCAGCCACCTTCCTCCTCTTCTTTCTCAGACCCACAAAGCCCTTGTGACCAGCGTACTACAGATGCAAAACTCATCCGTAGCCCTGGATGCTGTGAGGTTTTGACTCAAAGGTGTAATCCTCTCCCTTTGAGTTTCCAAGAACGTTTCATAACTCCGAGTCAGGGGGCTATGAGGCTTGGTGGTTGTGGTCAGAGCTGGGAGAGAATTCCCACTTGAGCACTTACCAGGTTTGGGGCTTTGGGCAGGGTCATTTCAACTCTCTAAACCAGAATTGCCTCCACAGCAAGATGGGGATAATAAGAACATACGTGACAACAGCACTCACTATATAGAACTGTTGTGTGCATTAAATGGGAGAGTGAGCATGACGCACTGAGCATGTGGTGTGGCCCAGGGTAAGCTGCCAGGAGATGGTGGCTGTCATTATTACTAAAACTGAGTCATTGGGGTGCCTGGGTGGCTCAGTGGTTGAGCATCTGCCTTCAGCTCAGGTCGTGATCCTGGGGTCCTGGGATCGAGTCCCACATAGGGCTCCCTGCAGGGAGCCTGCTTCTCTCTCTGCCTATGTCTCTGCCTCTCTCTCTGTGTCTCTCATGAATAAATAAATAAAATCTTTAAAAATAAATAAATAAAACTGAGTCACCAAGAGAGTCTTTAGATGGCTGGAAGGGACTACAAAACCTGACTACTTTGGCATATAACAGGAAACTTTCCATGATGCATGCCTGTTGTAATATATTTCTTGTAGCTATAAAATGTAGACAGGAATGAGGAAGATTCCAAAAGGGAATTTTCTTGAGGAACTCTAATTCCAACCCTTTAGTTCTTTAAAATGTAATGCTTTTTGGTCTGTGGGGCCAAATCCTACAGCTCCCAGGCAGGCTCCTACCTGTAAGCATTAACTCCATTCTTAACTTTGCTCCAGACACTGAGCCACCCTCCAGTAATGCCATGGTTTCTGAGGTACACCTGCTGCTCTCCAGCCTCACTGTTTAAAAAGGCAGGTGCTTTGATGACCATCCATCCATATGCATCTCAGCCCTCCTTGTTTGGTTCTTTCTTTCTAATGTTCTCCCCATGTTTTTCTGAGAGATTTTTGTGCAACTCCCTGAACCTTAGGGGAAGGAAGGCATTCTTTAGATCTGAGCCATAAATAACAAGGAATAATGACAGGAGCCTTTTTGTATGTTCGGTGTGGTAATAAATGGGAAAGCCCTAGCGGAAGTCCAAAGTCCTACACAGAGAGAAGAGACCTTAAACCCAAACAGAAATCTCCATGGAAATGCCTCTGGTCAACAAGCTTAGGAAACTTTTAAAGGCACAGTTTTCACAGACTACTGTGGAGTGATTCAGGAACCCGGTGCTATATCTTACTAAGGGGTTATTCTGAGAGAGGGGGCAAGAACATGTGACCTCAGGTTGCCACACAGTTCAAGAACACATTCAGTTCCAAGCTCTAAAATTGCTGAATTTGTATACATTCCTCTAGACTGAGCTCTTCAAGGCCAGAAGCTGGTTAACACTAGCTCCTCAGCACCCAGGATATGCCTGCTTGCTTGCTGAATAAATGCAACCAGAGGCAGATACTCCTCTTTCCCTTTACTTCTCTACTTAGAGTAGGTCACACAGCTAGGGGCAGGCAGTAAGTCCTCCATGGATTTTAGTGGACTGAGGGGCAAAAGTCACTGCATGAGGCAACATGTCTAGCCAAAATTATCTTTGAAAATCCCGGAAATCAACCCTAAGGTGAAGTATATATGATTACTGAGTTGAGTCAAGGCATGCGAAGCACTTAGAACAGTGCCAGGAACAGGGCTTACTAAATACTACCTCCTAAAAGAACTATTAGGAGCCTCCCATTGCTACCTGCACATTCAAAACAAATTGCCTTTAGACGATCAAGTTCCTGGTGGTGAACAGGGTGTATTAGGATGTTAGGATGTATAATCCTAATGTTTTCCGCTTGCCTGGCGGATTTATTCTATTTTTTTAATACATCAAACATCAGTGACTCAAACACTTTTATGAAATGTGGAGAACACACAATATTTGAAAGCCCCTCATACAGGGCAGCATACAGTAGGTACTCCATGAATGTTTGTTTGATTTGAATCTACAACTTGCTCCACTGGACTCCTGTAAACTGTGTTCTTTGGAAAGCTGAAAAGAAAGAGCTGATTTTAAGTTGGAAATTCTTACTGTGTAGGCCCTACTGAATGGCTACTAGTGTCATGACTTTGGGTACTAGTCCCATAATCCCTGAGGGGAGTGGTTGGGGGGGAAGGTGGGCTGGGGGACATGAGGTAAATTTGATCTGAGAATCAGGTGCTTTCGCAGTATTCTTACCTGAAGAGTAGGAGGATGTTCGACTGCTGGGAGAGCAGGGTACTTGCAGCCCAGCAAACCCCAGGCATCTCTGCGATCCCCTGTCTGAGTCAAAGCTAGTCTGTGGGCTGTGCCCCTGATCCTTTTGCCCAGAGGCCCGCTGGTACCAGCCACGCAGGTGCTCCGCAACTAAGGCCTTGTGGATGTTTTTGGTGATGTGCTCCGACTTGGCAGCAGCCTTCCGGGGCAGCCGGAGAGTTGCATATGGGTTATGGGGCACCCGGTCGACCTCATCTTCATGAAAGGACCTGCTATAGTCCCTTTGGCGCTCGTATCCATAGTGTGCTGAGGCCCGATAGGAAGGATTGACACTGTACTGTCCCTCAGTGTCGTTCTCATAGACGTAGCCGCCACTGTAATACAGATCACACTCTGCATAGGGCGTGTATCCAGCAATATAGTAACTAGAAGAAGGTTGCTCCTGACTCTTTGTGTAGACGCCATTCCTCATACTATCCTTTTGTGCTAGGTTGGGCATGCTTCCTGAATTTGAAGTCGAAACGTTCTGTTTCTTGGACCTTCTCCGGCCCCTGGCACGAGTGTCCAGAGTCTGGGTGGTGTAATAGGGGCCGGCAACGGGCGTCACGCAGTAATACTCTGTGCTTGATTGGCTGGTGTAGGAAGACCCGTCATCCAGGATTTCTGTACTACTGCTTCTTTGGGATTTGGAGAGGGAGAAAAATGGCTTATCATTGTCCATCTCAGACAGCAGGTGGGACTGAGACTCAAGGCTTCCACTCCGCTGGCGGCAGTGTTGGGCTGAAGATTCGGGTCTGTGGGAGGAGCAAGGCAAATTTGTAACGGAGGAAGAAGAAAAGAAAGACCAAAATTTTACAAATGAAGGATTTAATCACCCTTGGCCTGCCATAAAACTCAAGGTATCCAAAGCTGACTGTACAAGAGAATCCATTTTTCACATAATCTCTTGGTTCCCATACCGGTTTCACTGTCACGGGCCAAACGAGAAAAGAACCAGGTTCTAACAACTGTGCAATCCATAGCCTTACTCGAGAGTAGGGAAAATACACTGATGATGCACAAGTTGCATCAAAGCCTTCAAAAAAAAAAAAAAAAAAAAAAAGCCCAACTCATCTTTGGAGGTTCCTCTCTCCCAACAGGAGAGCAGGAGAGCAGGAGACAGACTAGGTGATGGCAGCATCACATGCAGGAGAGCCTGGCTCTGACCCCCGATATACTCGGGTTGAGTCATGGCTCTGCCGTCCCCCAGCTATGCAAGCTTGGGTAAGACATTTAACTTCAGTCTTGCTTCCTCCTCTGTAAGGTGAGGAGGTAAAACAGGATCTGGGATCTACAGTTAGGCTCGTTGTGCAGACTGAATCATATCAGGTATAAAAAAAGAGCTAGCAAAACCCTCCCCAAACACTTCAAAATGTTGCTAGTGTCATTATCTTCACCCTCACCACCAAATAACAAATGGTGATGTCTGGTTGGGAAAATTAAGGCACACAACCCCAAAAATCTCATATCTACCCAGCAAAGTATATTTTTAGGCATGTTTTCATTGCCAATGCAGTTGAACCATTAAGTAGAAAACACAGATTCGTAACGTAGTCCTGTTGGGTAAGGACCCTTAAAATGATTAAAACACACAACAAAGTAGAGTGAAACCTTGAAGCAAAAATCAACAGAGTTGAAGTAACTGGAAGGAAGCGCTCTTACTCCAAATGGCTGCTGCTGTAGGCGTTGCGGGTAAGAACTGGAGTGGTGGGCATGCTCCGTCCGCCCTGGGGCCGCCGATCCAGGGTTTTGTAAGGGCTGCTATGTGTCGACAGCATTTCCCTGTGAGGGTAAAAAGAAGAATTTAGGAGGTGATGAGCCTCCCAGCATCTCTGGCAAACTTGTCATAAGCTGATTTGAAACTTACTGGAAACCAAAGGAAAAGACATAGGAGAAAACTGGGAAGGGTGTCTTTGTGGTTAAGTATCCTCATATGACCTACATGAGTTTTAGGGGAAACACAAGTGATCTTGCTGAATCATAAATATGAAGGAAAAATTTTTAAAAAAAATTAAAAAGAGTATACTGAATAAAAGAGATTAAAAGCAACTAGAGCAGAGTTGGTAAAGCCTTTTTCTATAGAGTTTAATAGTAAATATTTTTGGCTTTGCCGGCCAGATGGCCCTATCTTGACTGCTCTACTCTATCCCTAAAGTACAAAAGCAGTGTAGACAACATGTAAGTGAATGGGGGTGGCTGTGTACCAATAAAGCTTGACTGTGGCTATGAAAGTAAAATATCATATAATTTTTCACATCACAAAATATTATTGCTTCTGATTTCACCTCCAACTATTTAAAAACATAAAACCCATTCTTAGCTCATGGGCCATAGGAAAATAAGTTGCACAATGGATTTGGCCAGTGGGCTACTGTTTGCAGGCCTGTGAGTTCTGCAAATCACTTTGTTGGCTACCCAGCACTTACCCAGTGAGTGAGAACACAGTTTGAAGTTAATTTTTTAATTAAATGTGATTCTGATTACATTTTTACTTATTACAGAAGCATGTCAAGTCCCCTGCAGAAAATTTCAGAAGTGCAGATAAAAAAGAAAAAATTTAAAGTCTATAATCTGAAACTTCAGATACAAGCGGTCAACACTGAGTATTTTCAGATGTTTTTACTAAGCATATTTACTTAAAAGCATTTATAGTTTTTAACAACAAAAGAATAAGATCTTACCCTATATTCTCTTTCAAAACTCATATTTAAAAAACTATACCTAATGTTTTGTGTTGGTTAATACTCATCTACAATGTTATTTTAATGACAGCATAGCATTTCATTATAAGGACTTATGATTTATTTAAGCAATCCACTAGTTGAGCATTTGGGTTATTTTCATTTTGTCACTATTGTAAACAATGCTATGATGAGCATCCTGTAGTTAATTAATTCAATAGGAAAAAGTCCTCTAAGTGAAATTGTTGGATCAAAGAGCAAACCCATCTTTAGCTATTAAGGAAGTAGGTATAATAATTTTTAAGATAATGATTTCCAGTTATAATTTTTCCTTCTGCTGCAATAGTTTTATTTTCTCAAATATAATAAATATACTTGTCCAGGGCTGTCCAATGATGGAAATGTGCTATATCTGTGCCAATATTACAGCCATTAGCCCACATGTGCCCATTAGCACTTGAAATGTGGCTAACATGATTGAGGAAATGAATTTTTAATTTTATTTACTTTTAATTGACCTGGCTGGCACAGCTCTGGACACTTGGATTGGTATTGTTTAAGGCAACAGTTCTAAATCCTAATCTAACAACTGAAGCTGATATGTAATAAAAGTTGTCATTGGTCTTTGACAAACGAGGAATATAACAAAGTGCTAGTTGTATTTTTTGTAGGTGAAGAATTATTTAATCTAAATAATCTTCCTTTATTTTAAGGCTAATTTTGATCTTTGCTGAGATGAAATATGACATATTGGTAAAAATCACAATATAGGCTTTGGAGTCTGGCTATGTAGGTTCAAATCCCGATTCTAACATTTATATGAACCTAACAGGTTATTCAAGCTTTCTGGCCCTCAGTGTACTTATCTGTAAATGGTAACGACAGTTGTAGTTATCAGACTCCTAGGATTGTGGTACAGATTAAATTTGTCAATACATATTAAAGCACTTTGAATAGCGTCTGACATATAATTAGCATTCAATAAATGTTAACTTCATTTTATTATTATGACAAGGACTGTATTTTTCATATTTACATGTCATTTTTTTCATGAAATCACGGTATTGTTTATTTGAGCATTCTGATTACAAAGAGCAAACATTTGGCAATCCTATCTTGGGTCCTTTTTTTTTTTTTTAAGTAGTATTGATCCATGCAGCCAAATTCTGAGAATCACTGGTCTGTCATCTTTTTAAGATCTGGTGTTATTGCTTGGATAACATTTACCTGAGACATTTGAGAAAAAAAGTCATATTATCTATTTTACAGATTGAAACTGAGTTGAAGTCTCATTTGAAAGATCAGAAGTCATTTCTGTCACTTGCACTGACAGAGTTGTTTTAAGAACAGTTTTCTGAGAGCATGGGTTATGAAATTGAACTTTGGGCATCATATCCAAATCCAGATTATAAATAATGCTCCTAGAACCTAACATAAATCCAACAGACTTTAAAATATAGGAAGCTGCTGAATGCTTTGAAAAGATCTCTTAGGAACACTTGCACTTGTCATCAACTACAAATAACAAGGGTTAGTTTCTATGCTTCGGTTTTACAAGATAACTCCTTCTGAAAGGAAAAATAGGATAATGCCCCCAAAAGTCAACCATTTTGGAGGAAAGATCTCATGGCTGGGAGGCATCTGCCTTATTGATGATGTGACTTCTCACCTGGACTGCCTGGTATCCACAAACTGTTCATTGACGGATGACTTTCTGAAATGGATTCGTTCAATACCGAGAGACTTAGGGGGAAGAATTCTTGGAGAATGAGGTACTGAACTTGGTCGCTGCCCAGCAAGAGTGAAGGTGTCATTGGCTATAAAAAGTAAATGAATGAATGAATAAGTAGGTAGGTAAATAAATAAGTTAACAAATACTCTGCCAGCACTCCAAAAAACAAATCAAAAGAGCTGGTGAACAAAGTGCTTTACCAGAGATGATATTTTTAGAGGTATATTATTTTCAAGAAATTTATTTTTATGTTTTATAGACTTAGAAAACACAAATTACTGGATACAGTTGACCCTTGAACAACACAGGTTTGAACTGTGTGGGTCCACTTATATACGAATTTTTAAAAATATAAATATAGTACACTAAATGCATTTTCTCCTCATGATTTTTTTAAAAGACTTTATTTATTTTTTATTTGAGAGAGAGAGACCACATAAGGGGGGGCATGAGAGGGGAAGAGGGAGAGGTAGAAGCAGACTGTCTGCTGAGCAGGGAGCTCTGTGTGGGGCTGGATCCCAGGACCCTGGGATCATGACCTGAGCCAAAGGCAGACACTTAACTGATTGAGCCACTTAGGCACCCCTTCCTTATGATTTTCTAATAACATTTTCTTTTCTATAGCTTACTTGACAGTAAGAATACAGTATATAATACATTTAACATGCAAATATGTATTAATTGATTATTTAAGTTAAAGCTTCTGCCAGTAGTATGCTATTAGTAGTTTAGTTCTGGGGGAATCAAAAGTTATACTCAGATTTGACTCTGGGAGATGTGGCTACCCCTAACTCCCACATTGTTTAAGGATGTGGGGCCTGAGCCAATTTTTTCCAGTTTAGTAGGTACCACTCTGAGCAAATAAGCTATAAATCACTCAGGTGGAATGGGTGCTACTATAGGTTTTCTAGAGTCACATTAAAAGAAAAGCCCCAGTGTGTAAAAGGCCAAAAGGAAGCTGGCCTGTAAAGTTGGCATGGATCACTTTTGTTCACCTTTCAAGTTGTCAGGCCTCTTTAGGTGACCAGACACTCATCTTGTCACTGAACATGATATAACTGATTTATGCTCAGTCATTAGAGACTTGTTATGTCTCCTGCTGACATTTGCATTTTCAAAGAGGAAAGGTAAGCATGACCCAACTTCAGCTCAAAGGAAGAATTTTGGAATGGTGGAATTTCATGTACCATAAAACATGGGGTGGGGTGGGGATGAGGGAGATAAAGCAGTATGGGTTAGAGGCTTCCCGGAATTCCTTAAATCATATTAGACAGATAGCTACTCTTCTGCTTAAGGACAAGGGATTACAAGGAAGTACTCTACCACGCAATATGAAATCCATTCCATCATGAAATGTGTTGAACAAACAAAGGCCATCACAACAGATAAGGTCTTCCTCTATGAAACCATTACAATGACATGTAACCCAATTTCTTCCTGAGGAAAACAAACCCCTAGCCATCCAGGGATAATCAAAGTCTACACTGTGTTTCCTGGTTTGAGATTAGACTCCAAATATGTAAGATATCACCACTGGGAAAAGCTGAGTGAAAAACTTGTATTATTTATGCAACTCCCTGTGAATGTGTAATTACTTCAAGATAAAATGTTAAAAAAATCCTCCAGAGGGGCGCCTGGCTGGCTCAGTCAGGAGAGTATGCAACTGTTGATCTTAGGATCATGAGTTCAAGCCCCACATTGAGTGTGGAGCTTACTTAAAACTAAAAAATAAATAAGTAAGTAAAAAAAATGCCATTAAAAAAATTCTACAGAGCCTCACAAACCCTTACTGAGAGGCTGCTCAGTCATGTAATAGTATTCTGATTTCCTGAGGTCACGTGATTTGTATGGCGCTATATTTGATGATGAATTAACTTGGATGGAAGTTAATCATAATCCCCTTTCCCCAACCATTCTGCATAAGGGTAAGTTAGTTCATTCTACTTTTCCCAAAAGAATAACACATAGGCATTACTTAAGGAAATTGTCTTAATATTTCAGAATATATAACATTTTGAAATGAAAAAGAAGAGCTACTTACAATCATCATAGGTGGTAGTGTCAGACAAGGAGCTGCTCTCTGAGGGGATTATGTCTTCTGTGAATAAAAATACGTGCCTTTAGAATAATGGGACATTTATACACCTACGGTGAGTTTAATACAGCAATTCTCAATGGAGTGCATCTTTATTTTTATTTAGTAAGTATTAACTAATTACAGTGCATTAAGAATTATTAATGATTGTAACAATGGAATCATTTACTAGTAAAGATATAAACAAATAAACAAATAAAATCTTTTAAAAATGGAAGAGATTTCAAGGAAATTTTTGTTTTCAACTAGTTTTCAATCTAGCTTCTACATAGGATGAAAACTTTACCTTATACATTGAGGGCGCACAACCAATAAGCAGGAAAGAAAAATCATGCCACTCATGTCATAAATGCTAAATGTTAAAATACACTTGAACCCTCATTTGAAAATCTACTGTTAGTTTAAGTTATTTTTTGGCCCCTCCCTGAAGAAAAGGGTCTTTCTTAATAGGTGAACACTTTGTGGTGGACGAGCTTTTCAATTAGACCTGGGTTTCTCACATGGTACTACTGACGTTTTGGATTGGATAATTCTTCACTGGGGAGAGCCGTCCTTTGAATTGTAGGATCTCCAGCCTCCACCTAACAGCAGCACTGCCATGCTCAGTTTTGACAACCAAAAATGTCTGTAGATGTTGCCAAATGTTCCCTGGGGTGCAAAATTGCTCCTGGTTGAGAACCACTGAATTAGACAGACCTGGATTCATATCTTGGTTCTGTCACTTACTAGCTGTAAGATCTTGGGCAAATGACTTAACCCCTCTTAGCATCACTTGGCTCAACTACAATGGGAATAAGAGTAGTACGTAGTATGCAGTGCTAAGGTGAGCAGTAATTAAAATAATGAATGTAAAGCTCTTAGCCCAGTTCCTTGTACAGGACAAATGCTCAATAAAAATTAGCTATACTTATTGCTTTCATTACCTAGACACAGCATTCTGTTGGTTGGAAATACCCATAATATTCCTAAGTATTACTGTTGCCCATCAAATGTTAAAAAATGTATTTAGTAATAGGAGTCATCTCAGATGTGTTGATTTACCTTCAATCATTCCATACACAGGGTCAAGTCCTGGCAAGGTTATAGGCAAATATAGCACCTTAGTGTAGGTTTCAATGCCATCATGAAGGAAATCTCTCCCATCTGATCTCAAATGTTAATCTCCATCAGAGCTGGGCAGACTATCTCTTAATTGGACACACAGTAGAGTTTGAAGGCAAGGTGCCAGTGTAGTCAGCTGTCAGGCACACTTAAAAAAAATCTACCCAATATATGCTCAACCATTGGCACCATCTGCTGCCCAAATGTCACTCATTGTAAGGGAGATCGCTCAAATCTTGCAGTTTGGGGATGAATGGGCCACAACAAATGGTTATGAAAGTTAAGTACACTGCTAATCACCCATTTCTGCAGGTCCAGAATGTAACCACCTCCAAGGCCAACTGGATTTCTCATTCGGAGTCAAAGCCATCCTAAATTCTCCAGCTGTAGCTGATGAACACTTGTGTGTTGATGTCTGTGCATTCACTTTCCAAAAGCCATATCTCTGCTATATAAACCATACCGCCCTAAATCCGAGTAGACTCTAAACCTAGTCACCACATTTTATCCAATCTGACATATATAATTGTTTTATGTCTCAATGAAAAAAGAAAAAGTATTGCCAATTGTAACTGTAATACACCATCTAGTTTAAGAATTATTCAAATTTCACAGATGTTTAAATGTGAAAAAAAAAACAGTCTTGGAATCAAAGAAATATAATCATATTTCAACCAATGATGAAAGCTGAAAACCATGCTGATAAAGTAAGGCCAACTGGACTTGAAATCTACCTAAATGAGATTTTCAGTGTACTTTTTCCTGAATATGAAAGTCTTAGGTATATAATGTTGAGAATTTTAAAAATATAGAGAAGTATTAAAAGAAAAATAGGTTACTTGAAATTCCACAATTGCGTTTTGAAATATTTCCCAACCAGTTGTTGTATGTGGATATTTATATGATGTCAGGATTATGTCGTGGTTACAACATAATGTCCTGCTTTGTTCATTTCATATTCTATCACAAACATTTGTCCACAGCTTTAAATAGCCTCCACAAATGACAGGAATTGTGAGAGCTCTTTTCACAAATGTTAGGTAGGTCCTTAAAAAAATGTACGGTCCCTGCATTAAAAACCTTTGAGGAGTGACTGGGTAGGCCCAGCTCCCATACTACCCTGTGCTGTCAACTATGTTTCTTGTGATGATATCAAGCCAGTTAAAGGTGGATTTGTCTTATCATGAATTAATATTGCTACGAATGCTCTTTCATCCTAAAAATGAAGGCAAAGCAATAGTATAGTGTAAAAATAATGAGAATGTCACTGAAAACCAAATTTACACACTTGCAAGACTGACATTCCAAATCATTTTTCCCCTAAGGAACTTACTTTTAAATCTGTTCTTTCTTTTATCTCTCACCAAATGAACTGATTTGGAAATGCTACATATCATCAAGAAAATTGACTGTGTTACTTGAAAAACCTTACTTATTACGAACCTGGTAAAATAACTGTTGCTTTCTGGCTGGGTTTCTTTCCACATCTGATTCGGTATTCATTTATCGAGTTTTCAATCTCCTGAAGCTTTTTCACTGCATCCGTGTAATCTTGCTTTCGTTTTTTCTTCACGGTTTTACAAAGGTCTGGCTCATTGGCAAGCTTCTTTGCAGCTTCAACCAGCTTTTGCTGTATTAGGAAATTGCTCTCCAGTTCTTGCAAAGCAGGATCCTGCATTTATACAATGATACTGTTTCTTGTACATTCTCAAATCAGATGCTCTTTGAGAATAAAACCTTCTTAAGTTTACTGCATAGATATCTTCAAACACTTTTCTAGAAAATAAGACCTCTCTCATCCATTTATTTAAACTTTCTCACTAATCCAACTTTTTTCCTTTTAAAGAAGGCAATGGCCTTTCATTCATGTAGTTGGTTAGGTGAAGATTATATCTTTCAAGGAGAGATTCTTAACCCCAAATTCATAGACACAGAAGGTTATATTCACATACATAGCTTTAGTGACAAATACACTTGGGTTTGATTTCTCTTTCTGGTGGTTTCTGCTTCATGACCCTGGAAACACTGTTTAATTTTTTAATGCTGCAGGTTTTTTTCATTTTGCATCTCCATTTCAAATGGAGAGAGAACATCTACCTTGGAAAAATATGGCAAAGATTAAATGAGATAATATATGTCATTGCTTAGCTCAGGACTGGGTATACTCAATAAATTTCAAAGCTCAGGGGTGCCTGTATGGCTCAATCAGTTGAGGTACGACTCTTGATTTAGGCTCAGGTCATGGTCTCAGGGTTGTGGGATCAAGCCCTGTGTCTGGCTCCATGCTCAGTGGGGAGTCTGCTTGAGATTCTCTCCCTCTCTTTCTGCCCCCACTCCAGAGTGTGTGCTCTCTCTCTAAAATAAATAAACAAATCTTTAAAAAAAATGTGAACCTCACTCTATTATGGATGGAAATTGCTATGGTTTTCTACAGCCAAGATGGATAAATTCGGGCAATAAACATGACTAGGGCCCTACTATGTGATGACAGGCAAATGACAAAGTACACTCTATATTAGGACTTTATTATACCTGAATGCTGCACATGTATTATATCATTTACTACTTGTGTCCCCTAGCAGGAAAAATGAGGATTATCTTCATGGATAGGGGAACTGGGACCGAGAAATGACCCATCAGAAAGGGCAATCTTATTTGTCAAAGCTTCTTTGTTTTACGTGGAAGTGTCTAATACTGGAGTTAATTCTTATGGTAATGTTTCTCAATTTACAAACATTTGGGATTTGTTTAATGCTCTCTATATTTGGAGGAGTAAAGTAGTGAGAAATAACTCAACTGTAATTGGGCTGTGCCTGGAAGAAAGAATTGTTTGGACTATTATAGCACTCTTAAGTGGTGAGATAGAAATGTACAACAGGACTCAAAAACCAAAGGGACAAGTCAGCCACATTCAGCTGACAGCTTTTCTGTCCTGTTAATCGAAATGCTGGTGCTCATACCTCTTCACTGGGCAGTAGGTTGTCATCCAGTTTGAATGCGGTGCCTACACGCCTTCTGACCTGAGGCGGTTTCTCACCTACGTTCAGCGGATATTCCTTTGGCATTTTGCCTGTGAGCTCCTGTAAAACAGGACAGAATCAAGAAGGGGGATAACTGACACTGGCAGAGGTTGTCAAACACAATTTGAAGAGTCCCCAAAAGCAGAAGACACTCACAGCCTCCCGCAAACAGATCTTCTTAAGCTCCTCGACTTTTTTCAGGAGTTTTTCTTGCAAGAGCTTTTCCTTCTTCTTGAGCTCTAGGATTTTCTCTCTCTTTTGCTCCTCACTAACTTCTGAGTCTTGAGAACCTAAAGGGATTGGACGGGAGGGTAGGGAAGGTTTATACAATGCATGTTTCCTTCCTTTTTAAAGGACAAAGGATTTCTAAACCAAATCTGCTATTAAATAATAATTTATTTTTCTCCTTGTTTCTGAACATAATAAAAGGAAACTGGAGAACATTTTCTCATGCTTCTGGGCATCCAACAGAGCCTGGTAATTATATATACCTTCTGTATTTTGACTCAGTCATTTTAGAAGCAATGATAAAATGCTTAATGAAGGATTTCATTTTTCTGAGCAGGAGAGAAGGTAAGATGTTTCTTGCGATGGTTATTTAGAATGTCCTTGTAGAAAGCAAGGAAGCAAGGCAAAAGGAATGTTCTGTGCCTCAGATTAAGTTGACAATAGGACTTAGATGGGAAAATTCATTTGAGTTAAGTTACATATACTTGGTGATAAAGAGATTCCAGAATTTCTATAGAGGAAGGGTTTGGGGCAGTAATCACACGGGGAGGTAAGGTTGGGGTGAGGTTTGAAGCTTGTAATCATGTTTAACTATATATTAAATAGGGAATTAGACAACTGTCTGAATCAAAAACTAAATATTGGGAGAAGAAATTGATGGAATAGATGGGGAGAAAGTGTCCTTTCAAGTTACCCTGAGGAGTTTTACTGTCTTTGTACTATTGTTTATACAAACTATTTATAATTTAACTTTCTTTTTACCTTTTAAAATATTGGTTTTTGTTACATGCTGCTGGTTTTGATAGGCTTATTTATTCCCAAATTAATGGGCTTAAATGTATTTAAAAGTGGTTAATGACCCCCCAAAAAGTAGGTTAGGACAAAAAAGAAGTGAAATAAAGATCACTTGTACGTCCCAAAACGTTACCTGAAGAGATTAAACTGCCATTGCTTGCCATGATGAACTGACTTTTTGCCTCCAGTGTCACCATTTTGGAGACCCTTGGTGTTCCTGTCTCAGTCAAATCCATTGCGATGTCATCTAAACTCCTGGCTGAAGGAATTTTTGCCTAAGAGGTACGACAGCGAAACAGAATTCACTCAACTACACCTATTTCAAATTAATAAAGCAATTAAGTTACTATGGAGTAAGTCTGTCAACACGGAGGACAAGTTAGAATTTTTACATGCTCAAGTGACACTTCAGAAGGAAATAAAGTAAGACTTAAGTTTTCTATGGAAAATGTTTAAATACGCATGAATCTCCCTCCTGGTATAGTTCAACTATTAACTTCAAAATGTCACCTGTGAATATGTACACACATGCCAAAAAGTTGGCATGTCTTATAACTTTTAAATCAGGTTATATTATACTGCTCCCCTTTTAAGAGTAAGAAAAATTAAAACAGCAGTCGGAAAGTTTAAAAACCCAAAACTCAAAGAACAAAACCCATATGCTTGTATCTTTTCTGAGAAAATTTAACTTCTGAACAGAAAGCAAATGAGGGAGGGAAGTCTGTTCCTATAGAAGTGCTCTTGTTACTTACTTTGCTTTGCTTCCGGTCCAAGTAAAACTGATGCTGACTAATTGCCATTACCCAGATGGACTTGATGAGAGAAGGGTTTGCATACCACGTTTGCACAAAGAGGCCACTTTGCCCAAAGGTTCTTCTTGACACAGAAATCCTGAAAGATTAAGGAAAGCTTTTGATGTATTCATCTCTAGTCCCAGCACAACACACAACATATCCAGTGAGGACTGTTATCACGAAGTATCTTCCTAATTGTTTCTCTGCTGCCACGCTCTGATGCCGACAGGGGCCAAGCTTCTTATTTTCTCCTTTTTTTTTTTTTTTTAGATTTTATTTATTTACTCATGAGAGACACAGAGATGGAGGCAGAGACATAGGCAGAGGGAGAAGCAGGCTCCCTGTAGGCAGCCTGATGGAGGACTCGATCCCAGGACCTCGGGATCATGACCTGAGCCAAAGGCAGATGCTCGACCACTGAGCCACCCAGGTGCCCCTCATCTCCTCCTTTTATGAAAAAACCAGTTGCACCTGGATAATCTCTTTTTTTTTGTAAAACTAGCATGTTCTAAAAAGGCACCCACATAAAAGCGATAAGAGCTCCTCAAATTAGGGGTGGTAGTAAAAACATTTACTCAAAAACCACAGGACATGTGACCATCACAATAGATCTGGAATCAATGTGATAATATTTCAAAGAGAAAACAACCAAAAGGGCAGGATCACCACCTTCCTGAAGGTAAAAGAGCATCTCAGATCTAGGTAGACTTGTGCAGCTCTGACAGTATCAGAGGATGAACATGATAGTGTCTACAGATAATGCAAGTCTGAAGGCAGTCCAGTGTACTTCTTATGCACCAGATAAAAAGAGGGGAGCAGGTCAGAAGAAGAGAGGGTAAATGGAGAAGGAAGTGGGGGCGAGCAGGCAGACGCTGTGGGGAAGGAAGGAGAAGAGTACGAATGTTCTTTGTAGGAATTTGGCTTATCTCTTGGCCATCTCTTTGTTACAGCTGTTTCCCTCATCCCTCTGATCTCCAAACATCCATAAATGTACCTGAAAGGCAAACACTGAGGACTGATAATGAATTCCTCTGAATAGCTCGGAGAGCCTACAATCCTGACTTCAGTCCGTGTTGATAACATGGCAACTGTTGTTTTAAAAGTGACCAGGGGGGCGCCTGGGTGGCTCAGTCAGCTAAGCATCTGCCTTCAGCTCAGGTCATGATCCTCAAGGGTGGGAGCCCCACATTGGGCTCCCTGCGGAGTGGGGAGTCTGCTTCTCCCTCTCCCCCTGCCCCACCCCCCCAACTCATGCACTTCTTTCTCTCTCAAATAAATAAAATCTTAAAAAAAAAAAATAATGTGACCAGGAATACCAAATTAAAATATGAGCAAAGGATTTGAACAGATATTTCTCTAGAGAAAATATGCAAGTGGCCAAGGAGCACATGAAAAGATGCTTAGCCATCATTAGTCATGAGGGAAATGCAAGTCAAAACCAAAAATGGGCTATCGTGTACACCAGGATGGCTATTTAAAAAGCAACCAAAACACAACTAAAAATAACAAGTGTTAGGAAAGAGGTGGAGAAAATGGAACCAAACACATTGCTCGTGGGAATGCAAAATGGTGGAGCTAAGGGGAAAAACTGTGACAGTACCTCAAAAGGTTAAAGCGTTAACATTGGACCTGGCAATTCTCCTCCCAGGTACATCCAGGAGAAATGAAAATGTGTCTGCACAAAGACTCGCACATGAATGTTCCTAGCAGCAATGTTATGCGGATAGTCTCCAGGACCATACACAGAAAAGGCCGTTATCCTCACCTCCGTGGATCGTGAACTTCAACAGCGAATTTTTTCTCACGGAAGTATAAGTTCTCCAGCTGTTTCCATTGGAATAACTAAGAAATTAAGAAAACAGAAAAGACGCACAGCTTTAATCAATGCTAATTTTTGTGAAATCTAGAACTCTGCTCAATCATCAAATAATCAAGAAGGTATACTCTGAAGCAAAGCACGAATATGTGATGCAGTCTTTTTATGAATCGACAACCTGAAACCATTCCATTCCTTTCTCTGACAGTAACCTTCACCTCACTAGTAACTCTTCCCTGAACGATAAAACCAGGCAAGTGTGGGGAACATGCACACTATTTTTCCTCTGACTCAACTAAATAAATAGTGAGGAAATCCTCACAGATTCCAGTAAGCACATGCTTTCTGATCAAAGATGTTGACTTCACATTTAAGTGGAAAGATATTCAAAGGGATGTTTCAGTAGAACCACAGATGAAATTTCAAAAGAATGCAAAGTGAAAGTAAAATGGAACCCCAAGCAGGAGTGATTCTCTGTGATGCCAGTTTCCCGCCTACAGGAGTTTCCTGAAACGCGACAGAACCCAAGCGCCAGGAGTTGGAGCAGAGGTGGGGGTGCAGGTAAATGTAGGGTTGCCCTCTTGGTTTCTGAGCTAGGGCCTCCCGTTTTTGTAAATAGAGCCTCCTTCTCTATTCCTGCGGCTGACATTCTAATGCTGCACTCGGTGTCATTTGCCGATGGGTTGGGAGAAAGGGAACTTATAAGCAACATTTGAAAATCAAAGAATTTGTGAAAGGTGCCCCATTCATGAGAAGGAGTGCCCTGCTGTATTTTCTGGGCTCACTCCCAGCCCCCTTGCACCGGCCTGAGCCTCAGCTTTTCCTCTCAACTTGGACTTTCCCAGTGCAACCTGTCCCACTACTGATGATTATTAGACTTTGGCTGGAGTTTGAAATTATGCTCAGAGAATCTTAGGGGAGGATTTTGCCTAACTGCAAAGCACCAGCAGCAGAACCATCTCCTAAAGCACAGGCACCAAGACTTTTCACGACCACGGGAACCTCATGTAAAGGAACAGCATGAACTTCAAGTTCCTATGCACACGTCACTAGGAGACAAAAGCATTCAGGCTGGACCCCCAATCCCAAACACAGTAAGAGAACACGCAGCCAGTGCAGCTACAACGATCACCCGGTTGGAGAGAGTTATTAGTGAGGCTGAAAGCTACATACCCATTTCCTAAAATGTCCGAAGGCTGGACGTTTTCATTTCTTTTAATCCAGGAGTTCCAAAAGTGGGACAGAAATGTGAGGGAAAACCCCAAGGTTGGCTCTACCTCCCTGCTCCCAGACAGTAGCTCCGGTGAGTTCTGAGCGGAGTTTCATGAGACATCTAGGTGTAACTCAATTTCACAAACAGAGCCTCCCACGGCTGACACGCTACTGACATCAGCAACTCCAGCGAGTGACACCTCCCCAGTTCCACTCCTTCCTCTGATCGGGGACATAGAGGGCAAAGTGCTCACTGGCCGATCTTCCCAGAAGGGAGACACATTCTTTTAACTGGGGTGTAGCGTGGATCCCGATGATACCTCCTGGGGAGTAAGCTGCTTTGAATCCAGGCACAAATTTCTCGGGAGGCTGTCTCAGGGAGATATTTCCACTCCGGGTTTACTCACCCTGGGCATGAACAGGTTCTACAGGAAGAGCCACAATGCAGCTCAGCTGTGTTTTTCTTTGCGTCCATTCCCACACACATAAAAACCAGGGCTGGACTTGAAACATGATCTCTGAAAGCCACCACCTCCCCCTCTTATCACTTACAAATGTGAAATACTAGCGCTTTTGCCTCCATTCAGCGAGTCCCTGCATTGAGAACAAACATGCTCCCTGCAAGCGAAAACCCTACTTAAAGGGTGAAGGGCTTCAGTTGATTTAAAGAATTTGAAATAATTAGATAGCAACTGGTTTGCATAAGAAGTTAATGATATGAGACCGAGTCTTCAAGTCTAAAAGGCAAAAAGCCGTTTCTCTACCTGCAATCTTAAAAGTTTATGGAAAATGTGATTTCATATGTGTGCCTATAATAGCATAAGTGAACTGGAATGACACAGACTTACTTCGTGGTGGCCGTTGCCACTAGAGTGGGGATGGGAGAGTGTACCAGGGGTTTGCATTCCTGTTGTATCAACTGTCTTTTTTGGGGGGTGGGGGTAAGTTGCTTAATTTTTCTGAGTCTCAGTTTTCTCATCTGTAAAAAAGGAGCAATGCCTGCTTCCGAGGGTTTTGGGAAGGGTTCAGTGAGGTTACGTTTGTGAAGCACCTAGCCCAGTGTCTGAATTAGAATAAACATTCAGTAAGTGATAAAGCTAGTTGTAACTGTTATGAAGGCCTCTCAGTCCAATTCCCTAATTTTATCATGTCTTTGTGAGGATGGAAGACAGTCACATAATAGCAGAAACAGAAGAAGAAACAGCTGCCTGGATCCCACATCTGTCTTTCCACTGATGAGACCCAGAAACTTGAGTTTTTCTGTTGACACATCAGGTTTCTGATTCTATGAGTTTCAGCTTCTGTAAAAACTGCTGTATTTCTGTTGATTTCATCGGTGGTTTCCTGATACACCCTCTGGCTAGGAAATCTGTTCACTGTTCCTGTATCGTGGAGGTCACAGAGGAGGAGGGAGGGGCGGGTCAAGGGCACGCCCACAGAAAGACGCAGGGCAGCAAGCTCCCTCCTGCCTGGGGTACCCAGAAAAGGAACGTGCCCTGGCATGTGCAAAAATGCTGAGGAGTATGCACCTGCCACAGGCAAGGGGAGACCTCCCAGGGGAAAAAGAGAATAAGGGAAAGCCTTGGACAGAAAGAATCAAACTGCCTTTTGAATCTTAACAATTCAAAATTAGATGTCACCCAAAAGTATAACACCAGGCAAGGATGGGAAAAGCATGATCAGAAGCTCTTTTTTTTTTTTTTTAATAGCACTGTAATATAGGTTAATCATTTAACTGCAAGTTCACCTGGAAATGACTAAATTTGGGATAGTCTCCGCTGTAGTGTATGACTGTACATCAAACAATGACTCATATTGGGTGATCCCCTGTTGTAACTTGAAGCAAAACCAAATCACTATATTACTGATCTATTTCTTTTTCCATTTTTTAAAAAAGTTATACTTGATGAATATACTGTTAGTATGCATGATTAAGCTGGGGATATGTTTTGCCTTCTGGAGTCCCACAAAGACAGAATTCTGCAGGCTTGTGGGCTTTTAGAAAGCCAAACTGACCATCTTCTATCCAGCCATCCTTCTATCCACCAAATGCTTATGTGCCTGAAAGTCTGCCCAACAACCCTACGGGGAGTTACTACTTAGAGCCTCATTTTGTAAGACAGACAACTGAGGCTCAGAGAGATTTACATAAATTGTCCAAGGTCACAAACCTAAATGGGAGGAGATCTGTTAGTCACATTCAGGCATAACCAGGCTCCCAAAACCCCAGTGCCTAAGCAAAACACACCATCCTGCCTCTACTATCTGGGAAGAGGACTCACTGGACATTGGTTATGTTAACAAAAACGGAGTAATTCTCAGATCAACCTCATGGGGAAAAAAAATAACCCAGAATTATGACAGCCATTGGCAGAAGAGGGCTCAGGGACCCTCAAATGTCACTCACACTAGTGGTTCTCAACCAGTGATGATTTCCTCCGTACTCTCATCCACAACCCTTGGGCCATTTGGTGATATCTGGAGACATTTGTGGGTATCACACTGCAGGGATGGGTGCTACAAGCATCTGCTGGGTAGAAGCCAGGGACACTGCTGAATATCATGCCATACTCAGGACAAAATTATCTGGCTCCAAATGTCAACAGTGCAGAGACTGACAAAGCCTGACTCAGAGGATAATTTTTGGTGATACACCTATGCTTTGATAGGTAGAGTGTGTTGATGTAGAAGATGAAATGTTTCCTCTAAAATAACGAACACTGGGGTCCTATTTTTCTCAGTTAGGTAACCCCTTTAGGAAGAAATGGCTGTTCAGATTTTCTAAATGCAACTGTTATCCACTAGAGGCCATGCTAATAGTGTCAGGTGTGCTGAACAAAAATTTTATAACATACCCAAATGGGACACACCCAGGTAGCAAAAATTACATTTTGAGGTGTGATAGCATAACCTTCCAACAAGGAGTACAATATTCTGAGTATTTTAGAAAAAGTTTAGATAAAGAAGCTTTGGGCATCAGGAATGCCTAGTATAAAATTCTGATTGTCCAACAGGATTGCAATCTCCCCAGATTCCTGTGGCCGAATCTCTAACCTCCCAGGGCTGACCTAATGACTTCCCATCAATATGGGCAATAGAGTGCTCACCCAATGTGTATGAGGTAACCCCACTGCTCAGGGGCACCTGCATGGCCCTTTTGGACATTACAACTGGCGTCTTTTCTCATAGCTTGGTAACTAAGCCCAGTTATTAAATATTTCAATAAAACCCTAACTTTGGATATAATTCTGTCTTTCCAGATGGGTGGTCAGATCCTTAAGGACAGGGACTTGGTTTTTTTCCTTAAACAGAATAAAGAATTTAAAGTACTAGCTCAGGGTCCTTGTAAACAGCATGGGCTCAATACATTTTTTTGTTGTTGCTGTTAAAATAACCCCCAAACTGGGTACACTGTACTCTCTACTCTCTTGTTCGAAATTTATTCCCTAAGGATGAGTGCATTAAAACCAAACCAATCTTTAGTCGTAAGTACAAAGCAAAGAACCTTTTACTGTTTTTTTTTTTTTTTTTGCACCTTCCTAGAACATTTTTTTCACAATGCAAAAACCAATTTATTAGTTGGTTTTCTCAGCATTTGGATGAGTCAATCCTTTAAAAGCGCTATCTTTCATTTCTCTGTGCCAACAATTCAGCCATTTGGTAAATGCCTAGAAATAAAAACTAACAGATTAAATAATGAAATTGAATGGTTTTGCCTGTACAGCAGCCACTTCCTCTTCTTCAAACATCATCTTCTGTTTCTATAGAGAAAACCCTCAGCCTTTAAGCTCTAGCTACAATGATCCCCTCTCAGTTTTATGATGAGCCTACCTCCGTCCCATCAGCATACGCTCTTCTCCGACGAGAAGGTGCCAACCCATTCTGCATGGCCAGATTCCTTCTCACCCTTCAGGATCCAGCTTAAATGTCACCTTTCTCAATGGCCTTCCATGAACCCACTGAGTGTTCCACACTCATCACATTATTGCTCCTCCATTTTGTTTCCATCAGAAGCTATTCAAAATTTGTCATCATGTTTTATTTCTCTGCTCACTCATTAGTTTCTCACTAACCATCCCCCTGAAAGACTTCAGAGGAAATAAACACAATGTGGCAGAAACTACTTATCACCCTCAGGATCTTTTTTCCCTCCTTCTTTTAGTAACAGAACACTCTGAGTTATGGCTTTGCCCATGGCCACCCACCTAAAGACTACCCTTCCCAGCCTCCCTTGCAATTAGATTTTATGACTAATCAGGCTGTTTGCCTTGAATTCTTTCCATCTGCTTGCCAGTTGTGAAATGGAAATGGAGACTCACCAATGCCCAACCGATTCTTTGAGAGCTCCCTATCTTAGAAGAACTGCTTAAAATCCTGTGATTAGCTTACAGGAAGGGAAGAAAAACAAATCTATGGTGTTCTATAGATTAGAATAAGATGTGAAGGAAAAAAAAGTATCTACTCGGTAAAAGAATTCACTAACCCACTGGATCCTCACAATGATCTTTGAGGTAGATAAGGCAGACAGAATTGTTGGAATTTGAAAGTTGAGGAAATAAAGACCCAGAAACACTGAGTGACAGCTCCAGGTCAGCCAACCGGTAAGTAGGAGTGCAGGACTGGTTCTTATTTCAAACCCATGCTGTAGGATTTGAGCTCTCCTCCCAGCGACTCTGCAGAAGGCTTTAACAATCAGATTGATTATTGGTGTGGCTGGAGCTTAATTATACACTTTACAAACAGGATGGACCGGTCTCTAGTTGACATTCTGTAACTCCATTCTTTTGTTTCACACCATACTTTATTATGTACTGACGTAGAAAGTGTGACTGGACAGCAAATGTTCCTTCTTCTCCTGCAGCTAAGTGCATCCAGAATTTAAGCAGTGTTAGAAGGAGCATCCCTATCCAGCTCCCTGGTAATGTGGCAGCAGGGGGGAAAAACTGGAGTGGTGAGAAATGTCAAGATGGCTGGCTTAGAAAAGTAAGCAAGCAGCTGAGTTTAAATGAAATGGACCCCTTATTTTTAGGACAAAGAAACAGGAAGACTTTTGTCCTTGTGACTTAATTCATTTGGCTCTAGGCATTTGGGAATTCCAAGAAAAATCAGTTAACAGAAGTTAAGAACCCTTTCCCCACCCTGAAATGCCCCCGGGTGATGATGCAAATCACAAGACTTTGTTAGCAGTTATAATGCACAAAGATACTAATCTTGAAAGATATTTTATCCCACTAAGGTCTGAGGATGACATTTTGGCTGGCATGCCTTTTTTATTTTTATTTTTATTTATTTATTTATTTTTTTGGCATGCCTTTTTTATTTCGCTCATCTGACAGAGTCTGGTTTTCCCAGGTCAAATAATTTGCTGGGGGGGAGGTACAAATCAGTCATGACATATATCAATACTTCACTTAGCCAATGACCCACCCTACCTCTTTGTGAAGAAATGTCATTTTTCCTTGAAATACTGAACAAACAACAAAAACCTATTAGGAACACAAGCTTGCTTTTTTTTTTTAATGTAAAATTTCACTGTTTTTAAGTTCCATTGTCCTACAATTTGAAATTAAGTTGAGTTCTGGTATGTTTTCACATTCCATAAGAGTTTGCAATGACACATTTTATGCATAAAGGGAGAATTAAAAAGAAAAAAAACCTTCCTGTGATCTCAATTTTTAATACTCTGAATTTTTGTGGTTTGTTACTCAGAATTTTAAATTTCTTTTAATTTGCATCATGCCTTAGGGCATCATGGTTAATAAACTGGCACAGAGTGCTTATAAGAGTCTATGAAAACATGATATCTGAGTGTCAACTCTTAGACTGCTAAGGCTACGAGTCTAGCAATGTTGGGCTCTTCTCTAACCCTGAGGATTTCTCATACCTTTTTAAATTGTCTTTATCTGTCACTACCAATGAACAACAACCAGTTGCGGAGTGATAACTGTGTAACAGGCACGGTGGTGAATATAATCTCATGTAATTCTTGCAAATACCCTGCGCCATTGGTGGCATTACCATGGTGCAGATAAATAAACTGAGTTTAAAGAGAGATGAAACAACATGCCCAAGGTCACACAGCAAATGGACACCAAGGACAGGCTTTGGGTTGCTTCCCGAATTCTTGCTCTCCATCATTATACTACATAGCCTGGAAACAACTCGGCAAAAGCCTTATGGCCAAAATACACGAAGAGCACTTGCTGGATGCTATGGCAGGTACAACCAACACAGTTCCTCACATTCATAGGCTCCAACTAATAGACAGTACATGGAAAGGACCGAAAGCTCCAACTTGTGGGTCTCGGACCAACCTTTTTTCAAAATAGCCTTTGGTATTAGTCTCTCTTATTATTGGCAAATCTTCCTCTTCTGGCCTGTTTTTAAGCCACATAATTATAACCCAGTAAGCAGTTCAAGAGGCTCAGCATCTCCAAGGCCTCCCATTCCAGCCTTTGTTTCAGAGTTTGCCAATCTGACCTTCAATCCTGCTCGGCCACTGGTAACTTGTTGAGTACATAAACCATGCAAACAGCTGAAGCATGATTCTCCTTTTTACAAGTTAATGCTCACAGCCCTTTAAATTATGGCTTCTTTCATTTGTACCAACTGGGCCAGGGCAGTGACTTGTAGAACATCCTCCCTCCAATTAAACCCGTAGGTTGTTTGGCCATGGAAAAATAAACAATGGAAGCAAAATCCATTGTTGTATTTTAAAGAAGGAGGAGGAAGTAAACAGTGGTACAGCGTGAACACCTGCAAAAATAAGCAAGAAAGAGAAGACAAGGCAGGGATAACACAAGATGGCCTGTTTTATGGTCCTATTTGAATTGAATAAGGCACGTCTTGAAAATGAAAGGGAAAACTCTGTCAATCAAAAAAAAGAGTGTCTTCTGATCCTTGTCTAAACTCTGGGATGAACAAGCAAGCCTGATTGTGATCAGTGTCAAACAATATTGACCAATTCCTATGAAACTGTGAATGTAAAGAAAGGGCTGTGAGTCATGAGCAATGGCGAGGAAATTAGTTGCAGTATATACTGCGCAGATTCTGATTCACCATTATTTTGGGAGAAAGCCTGGTCGTTTTTAGCAAGTACATTTATATTCTGCAGGATTCTCAATTTCATGAAGCCATGATAGCTAAGAGATGACTTGTGAGTCGATTTAAGTTATTACATGCGAGATTCAGCAAAACCAGTGAGACTCCTAAATGTTATTTCTTAAAGTAAAATGTGGGGGAGAAATAAATTACCAAAAATATTAATATAAGTTGAGGTCTACCTCAAGAAAACATGATAAGCAGCAATTTTGTTTTATTAAATAGATAAACTAGAGAATAGTTATATGCCTTGACTGGGATTCATTATGTTCCTTCCCCCTGCCATGGACCCCCATTATGGTTAACAACCATAATGTCATCTAAGCGAATCAGTTAAATGAATTCTGTGTTTCCACATAATGGATACTGGGCAGCTAGAGTGAAAAGAGATGTGTTTATAAAGTAATCTGGAGAAATAGGATATGGTATGATATAGTGCACACAGAAAGATTTCTCTCTCTGAAAAGCCTAGGATAGACACTGACAAAGATTCAATGAACCAGTATCATTCTCTTGACAGTGATTATCGAGGGGAAGGGATGGGGATTGCATAAGGACTTCCTGCCCTAACTGATATGTTTCTGTTTCTTTGTTTTTACATTGGCTATGTATAACTTTTGGTTAAAAAAAAACTATAAAGAAAAAGGATTTTGAAAAAAAATTGTATGCCCATCATTTCTAACATTATTTACTAGAAATTAGGCAAATTTTCAAGTATGAACAACATTATTCATATTCCTCCTGGAAATTAAGTAAGTAGACCTTACTTCAAATGATTTTGGTCACAGGGCTTAGAAAGACACAATATTATTATATGATTACTACATGTGGTCTTACTGTCTCACACACAGATGGATATTAGTTGTGAAATGATGTTTCATCATTCTTAATAATAATTTCCAGGGGAATCTGGTGCCTTAGCTGGGTAAACATCTGCCTTTGGCTTAGGTCATGGTCCAGAGGTCCCTGGTTTGAGCTCTGCATGGGGCTCCCTGCTCAGTGGAGAGCCTGCTTCTCCCTCTCCCTTGGCTCCTCCCCCCACTTGTGCTCTCTCTCACTTTCTCGTTCACTCTGTCTCAAATAAATAAATAAATAAAATCTTAAAAAGAAATAATTTCCAATAAGAAGCCTCAATGCCCAGCTAGCCTGCCTCTAGGACGATAGGATTGCCATTGGAAGAGGGCGAGCGCTGGGCCACCCCTTTGTGTTGCCTGTGTCAGCTTCACAATCATAAAATGAGGAGAAAAGATGAACTTAATTATTTTAACTCAAAGAAAGATTGTGAGCATTGATAGAAGCTGGGAAAAACACACAGAAGATGAAGAACACTGTGGTATGATTACAAGGGCCACTTTATGATGAATATGGCTATTTTTCTAATAGACATTAAAGCATAAGACAGATGGAAATGATAGGAGTTATTCAAGGCTGCGATGTCGGGGTGTGATAACACATGGTCTGCTATTATAGGTCATTGTTTCACTGCCATGACTCCCGGCGATGGCAGCAGAGCACAGGGAGGGTGGCAAAAACCAACCAGGGCAGCCTGCATAAGCCATTGTGTCATTATAAGACACAGCAGGCCAGTGCAAGCGGGTGGCTATGTGGACTCATCCATTCTCATATGGGTGAAAATGTATTATATGTCTGTGTTTGGATCAAGAGAAAGAGCTTCACAGCCAAAGTTCAAATTGAAAATAACGTAATTTATTAGCTCTGGAAAACCCAAACCTGATAGAGTGTGACCTTTAACAAACAGCCCATAACTTATTCTTCTCTTGAAAAAGCAGACATGTTTAGTGTGGAAAATTGTGAACCAAAGATAAGTGAAAACAGCAGCAATAGTAAAAAGGTCAGTCATAACTGTATTACTGAGCCGGAACAGGCACCAAAGATCCTGGTTTATGTCTTCACAATTCATCCACCTGTGTATCCATCCAGTGTCAGTAAGCATATGTTTGCAAATGTATGTACGTATATATGCAATTTATATATAAATATATTTTAACATTATACATAATTATGTATATAAATAAATATTTCATGCCTATATAACATATATAAAATTTGGAAAACAAATGTCATCATCTTTTTCATATGATGTTAAAATAGAAATATAATTGTATGCATTTATTTTATTTTTTATTTTTTAAAAATATTGTTATTTATTTATTTGACACAGAGAGAGAGAGAGAGAGAGAGAGAGAGAGCGCACAAGTAGGCAGAGCAGCAGGGAGAGGGAGAGAGAGAAGCAGGGGCTCCACTGAGCAGAGAGCGCAACATGGGGCTGGATCCCAGGACCCTGGGATCATGACCTGAGGTGAAGGCAGACACTTAACTGACTGAGCCACCCAGGTGCCCCAAATTGTATGCATCTATAAATGAAGTTAGGATCCACATCCTTAGAGTTAAATCTTTGTGCAAAACTTTATTTCCTTAGAATAAATGATCAGATGTGGAATTGCTGTGTAAAGGGTACATAAATTATTTGTAAAAAGTATTTTTCACTTGACCTGAGCCTTCTCCGAACCTATGGCTTCACCAGTCAAAGTTACTTGTCTGAGACTATTTGGTGCCCATTAAAGTAATGTTGCCAAATCCAGAATACCTCAAGTTCTCCAAAATGTCTAAAATGATTCACACTTACTTTCCGAGGTTTTACTTTATCTTGCAAATCATACTGGCCGATTCCTTTATAGCTGATTCCAAGCCACCAAGGAAGTCCTTGTTTATCCTGGAAGACAGAAAGCATGAGAACCAAGTCCTAACTGTTTAACAAATATCAGCAAGTGAAAATAAAGCTATCTTGGTAAACAAAACATTACTTAAAAACCTAACTTGTTATTAAAATGCCTTCAAATAAGATCTGAAAGTTAAAAAACAGACCAATACCATTAATGCCATAAAAAAGAATGAACCATTACTGCCTTTTTTTTTTTTTTTTAACCATTACTGTCTTGACTAAACAGTTGGAGAGAAGAAGTAAAAAGTAAAATTAATCCCCAGTATAAAGCCAGTTATCCATTGGGGGAAAAAAAAAGAAAGAAAGAAGAAAAAAACTCTCTATTCTTTTGATTAATAACCAGCTATAATAGAGAAGTTTCCAAAGAATTACAAAGATGAGAAAAGTGACTCCAAATCTGAGGTTTATAATCCATTTAACAATGAACATGGGAATACTGAAAAGCTCTTTTAGAGAACTGTATGATTCAATGGCAGGATGTTTGAATCATCACTTTGAGGTACATATTTAGGCTTAAACATATGCAAATAAACTAAGAATCATGAAAAGCTAAAGTTGAATTGGTACATACTTTCAATACAAGGTGTCCTTATTATGTAAGTATTTATTATTTAGCCCCCCCATTCTGAATTGTAAATACTATCATAACTTGAAAAGTCACTCCAGATTAATCAATGGTAACATTATTCCTTTCAAACAAGACTCCCTTCTTTTTTTTTTTTTTTTTTTTCAAGACTCCCTTCTTAATGGTGCTTTATCCTTTACTATCTCAAAATATTTCTTAATCAATCTCTCTCTGCTTGAAAATACTTCACAAATATGGAGCATACCAATTGAAAATTGGTATTGTAAATCCTGCAAAAATTTGAGAATTTTATGAAGCTCTTAAAATGACAGTGGCAAGTGTATGATTCTCATATAAAGGCACTGTCAAGTGAGTACTTCATAGCATTAGACAGGTGAACAATTGGGGAAGAGAAATAGCAGCAAAAACAAGTAAAAGGAACAGATGTACCAAAAGAGAGTAATTTGTGTATGTTAGGATTAATAGCTGTTTTGGGAAAACATCTGAATGTAACAAGTATTTTTCAAAAATAACAAACTTGCTAATTTGCTACAAATAACAAGATATAATCAGGCCTTTATTTTTTTTTAAGAAAATCAATCATATTTTAAATGTTGAAAATTATAGAGACAATTTGCATACATATAATATTAATTTATGTAATTTCAGAAGTTGCTGCCACTCACTAACTCATAAACTAAGATGGGCATTATGAAAGTTTTGTTATGCAAAAGTATTTACCTTTACAGCATAATAATGGACTCCATACGTGGGTAGAGCTTCTACTATTTTCATATACCTATGAAAAATGAATATATATTACAATCTCTTAATAAATTAGAGGACCGTTTTGGGAAAAGTGAGGTATAGAAACATAATTTGTGGGGTACCTGGGTAGTTCAGTTAAGTGCCTGATTCTTGATTTCAGCTTAGGTCATGATCTCAGGATCCTGAGATCCAGCCTGTATAGGGCTCTGTGCTCAGCAGGGAGTCTCTGCCTAAGATTCTCTCTCCCTCTCCCTTTGCCCTTCCACCCCACTCATGCACTCTTTCTCTCAAATAAATAAATAAGTCTTAAAAAAAAAAAGAAAAAGAAGAGAAATGCAATTTGTATCTACTTTTCTCATTACTACATGGCTAATGTCTTTGACTAGAGTAGAAATAGAATACTCCATTCTTACCCAAATGTTAGGAAGTTGCTAACAAAACTTCAATTTCAGAAAGCTACAAGAAACGTCTTTTTCTACACATTAAGATTTCTATGGCTTAAAAACATACTGTACTGTATCATCAACCCAAATTAGAAGTATTTTTTTTTAAACTAAATACTTAATGATACAAAGCAATGAGAATCAACTTTGGGTCATGCTCATAACAAGTAAAAAATCAAGCAATTGTGGAGCGTCTGGCTGGCTCAGTCAGTAGAGCACATAGTTCTTGATCTTGAGTTGTGAGCTGGAACTCCATGTTGGGTGTAGAAATTACATATATACATATGTACATAAATAGTTAAAAAAAATAAAGTGGTTCCATTACTGATTGTGGTAAATTCTTTGAAACGTATACTTAACTCTTAAGTCTAAATTCTAAGAAACAGGTACCAAAAAAGGATGAATTTTATTTATATCAATCTCATTTTAAAATATATGCCCCTCAAAATAAAAATTAAGACAATGATTTCTCCATCTACTCCATTTACTAATTCTAAGTCAACAAGTATTTATTGTGTATTTCTAAGGTTTTATGGTGTGAAATAGTGTATAACTTCCCCTCTGCTCACAAAGAATTGAGATTCCTCTCTAGCATGAGTGAACTTTTTAATGACATTTTGAATATCAGTTGCTCTGGGGTTTGTAATCAATAATTTGATGCTTTTTAAAAAAGCAAATGACCTATATGTAGATGAATATAAGAGGTTAGGTAAATGTCCCAACAGCAAGCAGCAAGTACCCTGCACCACCAAGGTTCTAACAAAGTGAGTTGGATTCCCTAGTCTAGAGTCTTAACCACCAAGTTAGTCTCTTATTTGGAACCACAACAGTAATAATCAAGGGAAGTAAAAGGCCTCTGCATCTAAACAAGGATACTTCATAACATGCTCATTAGCCTTACCTAACATCCTTCAGGGATGTTACCACCCACTACCCTCCCAAAAAATAGTCAGTTAAAATGTCAAGGATTTAACTTCAGAATTGCCCATTTTTTATTTCTGCCTTAAAGACCACAGAAGGTGTGTTGTGATAAAAAGGAGATTAGTGCAAGATGTAGAGGTGTGAGGGAAATCTATACACTAACCAGGGGAAAGGCCATGTCTAAGTCCTTATTTCAGTTCTCACATGCTTTAAGCTATACTCAGCAGGTATTTAAGAACATCTTTGGCTGTAAGAGTCATTCTACAATTACTAAAGCAATGATGCTATATTAATTTTTATAATTTTAAAATTACAAAATTATAAATGTAGTTCTTATAATTTTAAAAATTTAATGTAGCTTGTGAACTACTGTTAATAAATAGAAGGTGGGGGGCCTCGGTGGCTCAGTTGGTTAAGCCTGTGACGCTTGGTTTCAGCTCAGGACATGATTTCAGGGCCCTGGGATTGAGTCCCACAACAGGGCTCCTCGCTAATTTTAATAAATCTTAAAAAAATATATAAATAAATGGATGGTAACTCTGTAAGTCTAAAATGCAGAAATATATCGCTCTGGTCTGTTCTTGGCAGCAAGAAGACACAGATTATTTAACACCAACACTGTATGCTCCACTCAAAGTAGAGGCACAAACCAGGCAACCAAAGATGACCTCCAGATAGGTTTTGTTTGGCTTGCATTGTAACAACATTTTCTTAAAATTACTTTGCAGTGCTTAAAATTGGATTTTAAAAATCAGAATTTCCAGCTTTTCTTAGAAAATATCAGATCTTACAGCTTTAGGCTTGATTTCTGAAGCAGAATCACCTTGCCTCTACCCAGGGCAATAGATCTCCAGTTTACCTCAGTCCCCATCATTCCCTATTGCCCTATACCTGGCCTAGATTTCTCAGTTTTGCAACCTGCCTAGCACTGGCAGGTATCTGAATTGATGACATCAACTATGGAATGACCCAAGGCATTTTATAATTCATAGCAAGGCAATTCTAACCAAATGAGAGATGATATATACACAAACCACACAACAGAAGACATTAAAATTCTATGTAAGCAAAAGAAAAGACAGATACTTACTGAACCACAGCTTGACCTCGAGTCAGACCTTTGATTTTCAAATAATGCTCAATTACCCTGTCCTCACTGTAAAACAAGGAAATGAGAAATATGGCAGTGTACAATTAAATGAGGTACAGACTCAATTTCAAGATGCTCAGGTGGCTTGTTGAGAAACTTGAGAAAAAAGGCCTTTACCAACTTGTTTGAAAGACAGAAGCTTGGCCGACTTTCTTTTCTGTAGGACATGGATTCCTGAACCTCAGATATTTGACTCCCTCATCATGATTTGCTATTTGTATTTTATATGATATATGACATATATTGATATTTTTAAAAGATTTATTGGAAATGGAGAAATAATATCAGTTTGTCAAATGAAAAACAAGTATTTTGTTTTCTGTAACTGAATGAGATATAATAGGTGCTAAATAGTGTTATCAAATGTTAATTAGTGAGCCTTGCTAGAGAAATTAAAAGGCTTAAAAAAAGAGATCAGCAAGTGTTCGGTATTAAAGACATTTTCCTTAAACTATCCACAAGTCTGAGTCTGGTGTATAATCCAAAATGCTGTTCTTTTGTCACTCGCTACCTGGGGACACACTGCTTTCGGAGAAAACCCTTCATACTGGCCCAGCATAAAACTTGTTAACTGGAGGGGCACCTGGCTGGCTCAGTTGGTAGAACATGCGATGCTTGATTTTGGGCTTGTGAGTTAGAGCCCCAAGTTTGGGGTAGAGATTCCTCAGTAAAAAGTTAAAAGAACTTGTTGACTAGAAAGGCAACTCACTCAGCGACTGTACCCTACTTTCAGACAGCTGTTGTATCTCAAGTATAACCCAGAAGGGTAAATGTTTTTATCTCTACACAACCAGTAATCAGTGGTAAATGGTCTTTGTTTGTTTTTTCTTAAGAAACTATCACTTAGCAATAATTTGTTTAGAAGATTCCAGACTCAGGAAGAAATGCAGTCTCAGGACTCACTTTCACTCTTTCTGCACATTTCATCTTCCCTATAAAACTATTCATGTTGGATATTTACTTTGTAATCTGTTTTTCAGTGGAAAGGAAAACTACCTTCAGGATTCAGAGCCATAAATCAAGGAAGCTATGTAACTAAGTCAAAGGGAGAAAAATACTTTTCTAGGAAAAATACTGTATGGAAAATGGGTACTATGGATTCATTAAAATATAAACAAATAGAATGACTTAAAATATACAACAATTTTTGGCTATGGAAGAAACCAATGATCAGTCAGGTCATTTCTGGCCATTAACAAAACCTCTATCCAAGGAAGTCTGTATTTTATAGCATGTATACTGCACTCCACTAGATTAAAGCCACATTCCACAGTGGCAGTACATGTATTGAGCATTATGTTCACTTAAAAGCACACTCTAGGGATCCCTGGGTGGCGCAGCGGTTTGATGCCTGCCTTTGGCCCAGGGCACAATCCTGGAGACCCGGGATCGAATCCAACGTCAGGCTTCCAGTGCATGGAGCCTGCTTCTCCCTCTGCCTGTGTCTCTGCTTCTCTCTCTCTCTCTCTCTCTGTGTGTGTGTGTGACTATCATAAATAAATAAATAAAATAAAATGTGCTGTTTAAAAAAATAATAATTAAAAAAAAAAAGCACACTCTACAGACCTTTTACGTATGTGAATGAGAAGGCACGCAGCCACTCTTCACAAATGACTATAGTCTTAGTACGATGATCTCCAGTAAGCTTTGACAAGACCCTTTCATGGAAAGGTCCAAGGTCTACTCACAGTCACTCTGATGCATGTGATGGGCAATTTAATATTATCTTCACTTATATTTCTTTTAATTTCTTGAAAAGCATGCACTTCTCAATGGAGGCTATGATAACAGGGTTATCTGTTGTCTTGCTTTGGCTTACCAGTAAGCAAGGGATGGATGCTCCTGGAGCGTTTTGGTTGGAAAGGCTGGTAGAGTCTTTAAATCTTTTCTGGCATTTTCATCACTGAAAAGAAGAGTAATACAGTAATGTCAGCCACCATTACCTAAAATATCATGCAAGCCAATCACAAGAGGAAATCTGATAAATAACTACAGTACACTGGGCTCTATCAAAATGTTGTCAGGACACACATATGGCTATGGATTCAATTAGAGATAGCTGCCAACTGAACCCCTCGAAGTCATTTGATATTTTGAAGTTTTTAGAAATATTTACATAATTAAAATAACAGTATTCAGTTACCATAATCCCATTTTCCTTACCCTCCTGCTAAACTTGCAGCCATTTTCATCGGATATTTCCTATGTGTATATATATTCTATTACATAATTATGGATACTCCATTTTCACACAGCATTCTTCAAATTTTGTTATAAACCTTCTCTATGCTCCTTTAGCATCCTCATAATGACCTTTAGCAGCTATATAATATTGTTGGAATATTGGTTATCATAAAACCACTTGTAGTATCACCAATTTTTCATAATAGATATCAATTCAATAAAAAAGTTTATAAAGGGGTGCCTGGGTGGCTCAGTTGGTTAAGCCTCTGCCTTCAGCTCAGGTCATGATCCCAGGGTCCTAAGATTAAGCCCCATGTGAGGCTCCCTGCTCAGCCAAGAGTCTGCTTCTTTCTCTCCCTCCGCCTCTCCCTGCTGCTTGTGTGCATGCACATTCTCTCTCTTAAAAAAATAAGATATTTTTTAAAAAAAAGATTTTATTTATTTATTCATGAGAGACACAGAGAGGCATAGGGAGAGGGAGAAGCAGGCTCCCCACAGGGAACCTGATGCGGGACTTGATCCCAGATCCCAGAATCACGCCCTGAGCCCAAGGCAGATGCTCAGCTGCTGAGCCACCCAGGCATCCCAAAAATAAAATCTTTTTTAAAAAGTGTATATACATAGACCTTTCTATGACTTCTTTCTTATTTCCTTACTACTCTCTGAAATAAAACAGATCAATTTGGCCATCTGTAAAAATCACTTGAATAGAAGATGTCTGAAAACATGTTTCTAATGAAACCCAAGTTATTGTTCAAATAGCATTAAGTAAACTAAAAATGTACCTTGTGTAAGGTTGGCTATTATCACATTATAAAATGGTAAAATCCTAGTTATCAAAAGAGAACGGTATGGGGGCTCCTGGCTGGCTCAGTCAGTAGAATATATGACTCTTGATCTTGGGATTGTGAGTTTGATCCCCACATTGGGTGTATAGAGGTTACTTAAGGAAAATTTTAAAAAGAAAAGAGAGGGGTGTAACAGAACTTAACAGAAGGAAGAACAGGTAATATGACCCAGTCACAGCTTCCTACATAGTATGAGAGAAAATAGTCTCAAAAACTGCCCCCAGTATTTAAGGAGGTAGTCTATGAGAAAACAGACATGACTTTCTGGTCCATTAGAGCCTAGGATAAGTATATAAAGAGCTACTCAAAATCCTGACCAAACCGGTGTCCATCAAACTTTCTATTGCTTCATATCTTTACCTGACCTATCCTTTGTTGAGTGTCAGGCACCATGCGACATACTTTATTTTTTAAAGATTTATTTATTTATTTGGGAGAGAGAGAGAGCATGGGGCAGAGGGAGGGACAGAGAGAAAGGGAAAGAGAGAATCTCAAGCAGACTCCATGCTGAGCATGAAGCCTGACTTGAGGCTCCATCTCATGACCCTGAGATCATGACCTGAGCTGAAATCAAGAGTTGGACACTTAACCAACTGAGCCACTCAGGAGCCCCCATGCAACACACTTTTTAGGTATTATTTACCTGATATAAGTCTCATCACAACTCTTTCCATGTGGAAGGTACTATTATTACATATGCTTTATAGGCAAGAGAGGTTTCCAGAGGCTAAGACACTTGCTCAAAGTCTCACAGCCACTATGTAGTGAAGCTAAAAGGCAAACCCAGTCTGCTTGGCTTTAAAGGATAAGACCATAACCTGATTCCCAACAGACTCTCAGAGCAATGTCCCAAAGAGCCAACATGCACATTCTCATCTTTGGCAAGGCAGAGCTCCCCTTCATCCTTACCTGCTAGTTACAAATGAAAACACTGCACCAATTAGTTTCAAGAGCCGTCATTTATGCATTTTCACATTAGCTTTCCTGGGGTTTACCCCAGTGTTCACATTGAAAGAGATGAACCCTCCAACTGCAGAACCAAACACTCAATCTAAGGTGAATATCCTCCCAAAACATTCATTCAGCACTCACAGATCAATTGTTACAGATTAATCTGGGAAACCAAGCATGGCCTGTAGACAGGTTTTATCTGACCCACATCGTATTGCGTGTATTAGAAGCTGCTCACTCCTGTCACCAGATCAGGGTTGGTGTAAGTGGTTCTCCTTTAACATTTACAGCGGTTTATTTAGTATTTGGTTTTACCATCATGTTTCCTGACCATGCTACAGGGCAACCAAGTGAACCCACTGAGCAAACTGTACATATACTTATGGTCTTTCAGTAAGAACAGAGAGAGTTGAGTGTCACCTAGCTTAGAGACACTATGATTTGTACCTGTCAACATTATATTTCAGAATGAAGGTTGTGGCCCTTTCTAAAGGGGAAAGACCCAGCTTTAAAAATTACTACAGGAAATAAAAAGTCACTTGGCTCATGTTCTTACATAAGGATAAATCTCTCTATTCATTTGAAATCTAAGCAGTATGGCTTAACCACATTGACAATCTTGGAAAACAGGTTTGGGCTTCCTGAAAACCAAAATACACCACAATCCAATTTATTCATATTAAAGGTCATCTGTCAACTCCCAGTAATGATATTTATTTTTCTTAAATAATTTCTTTCATGCTCTGTCCTTCAAATCTCATTTCCTTTTCAAAGATGTTGGCTTGTGAGTTTTTTATGAAGGGCAAATACATGTACATATTCTAAAATGAGAGGCTAAGGACAACACCTTTTGTTATTAATCATCACCACCAATTACATATGGATTGTCATCTTCTGGGTCCATGTGAACTATAGGCTATGTTCCAAGAACTCAGCCCAGCACTCAGTTACCTCTTTGGATTGTAGTTAATTTTGTGGTGTTCTTTTAGCAAGTATGTATTAGTATATACTGCACACCTAGTATGTAAAAAAGAGAGAGGGAAGGGAGAGAAGTAAGAGAGGGATTTTATCTACCACTCTATTCAATAAACTTGTGGCTGAGAATAAATGGGAAGTTATTACGGCCCTTTAAGAAGGTTTTAGGTCCTGTGACCTCAAAGCACCAGCATCTCACAACACTGAAATTTTTCTAGCATTTAAGCATTCGATACATGTTTGCTAAACCCCAGCAACTTACATGTAGTGCCTCACTAAAGAAACAGCTATGAAAAAAAAAAAAAAAAGAAACAGCTATGTGTTTCAGCAGAAGAAAAAATACTCCCTGTGCGGAATTTATTGAAAAATAAACCCTGGTCTTTGATATGTCATCTTTTCAAGGAATTTCTTTTCTTTTCTTTTCTTTTCTTTTTTTTTTAAGATTTATTAATTTATCTTAGCGAAGTGGGGAGGGGCAGAGGCAGAGGGAGAAAGTATTTCACTCAGATTCCCTGTGAGCTCAGAGCCTGACATGGGGCTCAATCCCAGGACCCTGAGATCATGATCTGAGCTGAAATCAACAGCTGGCCACCCACCCACTGAGCCACCCAGGCACCCTTCAAAGAACTGTCAAGAGTAATTTTAACTATACAATGTTCCCCCCTTATCCAGGGAGATATGTTCCCAGACCCCCAGTGGATATCTGAAACCATAGATAGTACCAAATCCTATACACTATGTTTTTTTCCTATATAAAAATACCCATGATAAAATTTAATTTGTAAATTAGGCATAATAAGAGACTAAAAGCAATAATAATAAAATAGAACAAATAAAAAATGCACTGTAATAAAGGTTATGTAAAATTTTAAAATATTGCCTCCACCAAGAAACAAACAAAACAAAAATAAAAACGGAAACACTATGCAAGCCATATAAAACATACCGGAGACCATCACTATCACTTTGCAATTTGTGATATAAGCTATTAGTACAGAATGGATAGGGAGATGCCTTCTGAGCTCCTCAATTTGGTTTCCAGTTTTAAAAAAATGTATTAACAGAGCAAATTATCACTAGAGCAACAATAAAAGAGATACATAAGTGATTCTGACAAACGTAGAATCTGGACCATCCCAAGTGATTATACTCTCAGGAAAGAACAAAGCCTTATTTCTTTGTATTAGTAAAGGTTCCTGTTGTCCTTTCACATTTAGTCATTTGTGCTGTTGCAAAAATGTCTTTTCTTTGTGAATATAACATCACTTTCCCGTAAAACCCCATTTAATAGTCCATTTCTAACAAGCCACCACAGATATTGAGATAATTGAGCTGTGGACATTAGCTATAAACATTAAAAGAGAGAGTCCCAGAAAGACCCGAAGATGGCTGAGACAGGCAACCTAGCAGAAAAATGGGTTAAACTTTTCAATAAACAGTGCACAGAAGTAGAAATCTGATGACTGACAGAATCAAGTGTTCAGCTTCACAAGGACTCAGGGAAACACAAATTAAACCCTCAGGGAACCACCACTACGTATCAGACTGCCAAACTTAAAACTCTGACAATACCTAGTCTACTTTAGGATGTAGGGCAGCAGATACTCCCATCCATTGCTAGGGGGAATGTTAATTGGTATGATCATTTTGGAAATTTGCATACCCTATACACAGAAATCCTATCTTAGGTATGTCCCTAGAGACATTTACACAAAAGAATAAGTTTTATAGCAGCATTGTTCACAAGAAACAAATAAGACAGGGTTGGAATGGGGGGCGGGTACAATTAAATGGTTTGATGTGTATTAAGGAGGGCATTTTTTTAAAAAAGATTATTTATTTGAGACAGAGAGAGAGAGAGAAACAAGCAGAGAGAGAAGCAGGCTCCATGCAGGGAGCCTGACGTGGGACTCGATCCCGGGTCTCCAGGATCACGCCCCGGGCGGAAGGCAGCGCTAAACCGCTAGGCCACTGGGGCTGCCCTAAGGAGGGCACTTGTGATGAGCATTGGGTATTATATGTAAGTGATGAATCACTAAATTTTCCTCCTAAAATCAATATTACGTTATATGTTAACTGGGATCCCTGGGTGGCGCAGCGGTTTGGCGCCTGCCTTTGGCCCAGGGCGCGATCCTAGAGACCTGGGATCGAATCCCACATCGGGCTCCTGGTGCATGGAGCCTGCTTCTCCCTCTGCCTCTCTCTCTCTCTGTGACTATCATAAAAAATTAAAAAAAAAAAGATATATATATGTTAACCAACTAGAATTTAAATAAAAATTTGAAACAAATAAAGCCCAAGACAAATAAAGGATACAACCCAAATATCTCCTAACAATAGGAATGATAGAATTGCAGTGTATTCAAACAATGGAATATCACACAGCAAAGAAAATACACTATAGCTTCACACAATATGATGAAATTCGCAAATAGTAAGCAAAGAAGCAAGACCCAAAATAATGTATACCTCACAATCTTATGTTCCTTTTTTTTTTTTTCAATCTTATGTTCTAAAATAAGCAAAATAGGGGCACCCGGGTGGCTCAGTAGGTTTAGTGTCTGCCTTTGGCTTGGCTCATGATCTCTGGGTCCTGGGATTAAGCCCCACACTGGGTTCCCTGCTCAGTGAGGAGTCTGCTTCCCTTATGCCCCTCCTCCCCGTTTGGGGTGCTCTCTCTCTCAAATAAATAAAATCTTAAAAAATAAAATAAGCAAAATGAAACTAGAGATTCATATTTAGGTGATAAAAGTAGAAAGCAAAACAAGGAAATATAGTACCATAGAGTCAGAGTACCTTCGGGGAAAGAGGATTTTACTGAAGGGGGGGAAGAGCACAGTCCACAGCAGGGTGGGGTGGGGTCCTGCCTGGCGACATTCCTCCGTGGGTGTAGGTATGTAGCTGTGCATTCTCTGATTTGTTCTTTAAACCAAACATATATGTTTTATGCATTCTTCTGTGTGATATACTCCCCATCAGAAATGAAATCAAATGTGGCTAGTGGGTGGAAGTAAGGTGTGTAGAGGAAGGCTGCTCATTGCGCTCTAGAGGGGAAGAGCTGCATCTCTAAAGCAAGAGGTTATAACTTACTAACCAAAAAGTGAACGCACGACGGTGTTACAAACACTGGTGCATTATTCTAAGGTTAATCCTGATCATTTTCAGAGTTTAGGACCAAGGATTTCACGTCTGAGTGGATTGACAGTAGATGAGTGCTTCTTTGTTCACCCTCTGAAGAACTTAGCCCCGGAATTTGCAGGGGAGCCTGAGGCCACGAGGATCCCCTGAGCTTGCAGAGGCAGCCAGGTCTGGCTTCAGCACAGATGGGCCCCTCCCAGCCAGCAGGCAGGCAGGCAGGCAGACAGGCAGACAGACAGGCAGACAGCGCAGGGCAGGAGGCTGGGTGTATATGAATCAGGAGCAACCTCAGAATCCAGAGGGAGGTGAGCAGTCCTGGATGGAGACGTCTCTGCCTTTCCCCAGCACTAAATGCACTCACCCTGATGCATTTAGTGCTGACCCTAATGGCAATGGAAGTGTTATTTTAAAGATGCACTTGACCAGAATCGCCAAGAGGGGCAGATTTCTCCAGCTTCTGGCTAGAGTGAATACCCATAAATCTACAAGACTTGCTACATCTTGGTAACTAAATCAGGAACTAACTTTTCTTCATCTCTCAGCAGGAAATCATCTGTCACATTGAAGAACATGCTTGTGCTTCACCTGATGATCTGGGGAGAACCCCTCCATTAGGTATTCCAGATTCCTATTCTGACAGCTTTTTAAAAGGATGCAACCCATGACCCACCATTTTGCCCTGCAACTACTTTCCAGGCGATGATTCCCTCTGGCATTCTCAGGCCCCCTTTTTTGGGCTGTTGTTTTTCTTCACTGACCTCAGAAGCCCTGGAGGAATGTGCCAACCTCACTCATTTTTGAGAAAGCCACATGGTTGGCAAAACGGAGGCCACCCTTTGTGTGTGCGGGAGCACTTGTGTGGAAACAGCCACCCCCAGCAAATGTGTGCACCTGTTTGTGGCTAATTGGGAACATGCTCACAGTGACAACCAGCCACCTGCCATTCTGAGGCTGGAGCACAGGCAATTAGCAAACTGTGGGTGCCAGTGCTTCCCAGAGCAGACCAATCACTGAGGTCCCTTGATGATGGTAGCTGCGTATGCCTGGTGTGGGGGCATCCCTAGGTTTCTAGGACACTTTGAAAAAAAAGCCCAACCCCCAAACTTCCCTTTTCTTTTCGAGGCTAAAGCTCTTTCTTACCTGAAATCCAAAGCAAAAGTGCCTAAAAGGCACATGTTAAAAGTAATGACCCAATAGAAATGTTTGTGGAAACCTTATTACACAAAGAAATAAACTAAGCTATTTAAAAAGTAACTTAGGACTGCTGGGGTCTTTTTACCCATATATAACTCAGAACCCATTTTCTTTCTTTTTTTTTCTTTAAGATTTTATTTATTTAATCATGAGAGACACAGAAAGAGAGACAGAGAGGCAGAGGCACAGTCAGAGGGAGAAGCAGGCTCCATGCAGGGAGCCTGACATGGGACTTGATCCCGGGTCTCCAGGATCATGCCCTGGACTGAAGGCGGCGCTAAACCGCTGAGCCACTGGGGCTGCCCAAAACCCATTTTCATAAAAATGTATACACAGGGAAGCCTGGCTGGTTTAGTTGGCAGAGCATGTGACTCTTGATCTTGAGGTCTTGAGCCCCATATTGGGCATAGAAATTACTTAAAAAAATACATACATACATACATACTTATTGAGTAGGTACAATATATTGCTTAAAAATATATATGTAAATGTAAAAATGCTATAGTTAATGCCTGTTTGAACACTCAAGATAAAGTCTACCATAGCCCAAATATAATCAGAAATTAAATAAAGGGGAGAAAAAAGAAATTAAATAAAAGGGTATGAAAAGGGACATCGGGGGACTTGGGCAAGTTGTCAGCGCTGGGAGCTCTATCTAATGCTGTGCTCCATGCAAACTAAAGATTTGCAGTTATTAGGAATTGTGCTAATTAGAAACATTTGCCAGTCTCCTGGCATGGCCCTGTAGAGAGACCCTGGTGATAAGCCACTTCCTTATCTAAGTTTGCTAGAAAAATCCACTCCACTGAAGGACTGGGACATGGTAATGATCATACTAGTTTACAGAAAGTATATTTAATGTCTGTTAAATGGTGCAGGTGCCAACTCACCTACTAAAACATTCGTGTTGGATCCAGTATTTAAGGATGACAGCTTGCTTCACCATGTCATTATTAAAAGGATCTTGCTTACTGTATATAAAGATGAATTTCCTTGACCAATCTACTGATGGCTTAACACTCCATGATTACCAGTTTACTCAGAGTGGTTTTTTCACTGGCTGGAAATCAAATCACCCTGTTTTTTCACTGGCTGGCTTCAAATCACCCTGTTTCAATTTTTAAAAAATCACATTTTCTCTCAGTTATCTGGGAACTTGGGTTTCCATGATTAGAGTCTAGTTTATTAGCTCCTTGACTTAATAACCAGAGAGTTGTAACCATAAATTTCTTTCTACTAATTCCTAGATGAGGAGATAGGAAAGGTGACAAGCGTAAAATTATCACATCACAGTCCCCTGCCCTGCAGAATCAGAATTATCTCAGAACTTGTTAGAAATGCAAATTCGTGGGGCCTACCCAGGACCTACTGAATCAGAAAAGGGCTCAAAGGGGGACCCAGGAATCTGTCTCACAAACGACTTTGAGAAGCACTGCAATGTAATAATAGAATACACACATCATGCAAAACCAGGAGATTTCCAAAAAAGAGGCAGTAATCAACCATTTAAAATTGAAAAGAAGGTCCAGGAGGCTGAGGACAGTCTAGGGGGTTAGTTTCAGGAAACCCTAGGGGACTGACCCAACACTGATGCCAAGTGAACCTGTCATTCCGCCCCCCAAAAGGAATGCTTCCAGTAACAGCATTATTAGGTGGCAGAGCTTGGGAGAAAGCCTCTCTCTATAGGTGTACTATGCTATTATCACCAGCTCCCCCATTTCACAGATGGGAAAACTGAAATTTAAGAGAGATTAATTTAAACTCACACAGTAAGAAAGTAGCAGATGTGACTCCAAACCTGTGCTTTACCCACTTTGCCTAACTCCTCCAGATTCCGACAAGCGGGGGAAGGGGAGAAAGAGGAGAAAGAGGAGACTCAGCTTAATTTGGGGCTTCAGAAGTTATAAACATGGTGGCCATGGACTGGTTCTATGACAGTAGTAGTTGCTTGGGTGAGGACAGGTAGCTTTTTAAAACTAGATTAATCTGGATTTGCCAAAAACTGAATTAAACCGCATCTGAGATCTGAACACAGATTAACAAAACTGAGTATCTGCCACCACTCCGTGTTTCTTGAGCCAAACCAAAGCAACTATAGTCCATGCTTGTCCCCTAATAGAAAAGATCGAATTTTGTTAAAAAGTATATTTTTTTAAGAGCTAAAAAATCAGACCTCGTTTTCAGCAGCATTTTAAACCAGGGCATCCAAACTCACCTGAACCTCACTTCAGGTGAGAAGCCTGACATCTCAACAAGGCTCCCTCACTCCCACAAAATATTCCTGATACCCCCCTTTTTTTATACTGACTTAATATTTCTTAGGAAGCTCCCCGCTCCTGCCGGGTAATCTGTGTTGCAGGAGCCCCAGTCCTGGAAGGAGATGGAGGGAGTAGGACACGTGCTGTCACTTTCATTGTCAATTGTATGCAAGGGCAGAAAGCTAGAGCTCCAGGTCCCTCAATGTCTAACCCCCAGACGGAGGTGATTTCCTAGAAGCTAAGATGAAGTGCCCTCCTTGCCCCCCACCCCTCCAGCGGGTTGGGCGAGCTGAATTCCTCTGGTCCACACCCGGAGGTCCCTGGAAGGGGACCCGGCCCACCGCGGCCAGGAGACTTACCAAAGGCTCCGCAGTGAGGTGGCGCTTGGTCTAGAACAGCTGCAGCTGGTTGGCTGGTTCCCCGGGCTCCGGGTCGGAGCCTCAGAAGGGGAAGAAGAGGAGGAGGAGCAGGAGGGAGCTGGAAGGCTGGAGTGGAAGTGGGGAGGAGCCGGCAAAGCCGGGCTGGCTGGGCCGGACCTCCAGGACTCCCCTCCCATGTCACATTCTTGGAGTTTCTTCCCCGCCCCATTCAAACATTTCTCCATCACACCTCCAGCCAGGTCACTGGAAGCATTACCTAAGCCATCTTCCTGGCCTCCCGCAGAAGCTCTGGAGCCCCCACTGCTTCCAGGAAAGGGGTGCCCCCCCTTCATCTTCAGCTCTTTCATTTGGGTTCAGGTGTGAACATACATTTCCTGGCAGTCCCTGATCTCCAGCTCCCTCGGACCCCTCAGTTCCTTAGCAGAATAAAACAAACCGGCTTTAAAGGGGACTGTCTTGGGTGTATGCTGTGTGGCAGACAGCATACCTCTAGGAACTCACTTAATCTCCATAGCAAACCTACACGTAGGCACTATTTCCAATTTACAGATAAGGGAACTGAGGTTTAGAAAAGTCACCTCGCTGCGCCCTGTCTCCCAGAGTTTGTAGATGGGCAGCCAGGACTTGGATGCAAAGCTTCCACTTAGAAACAAATCAACAGACCAACCAACCAGCTAGTCAGCCCTTCTCCGATGTGCAGTAAGAAGGTTTGGAATGAGAACTGAATTCAGTCCCAAGTTTCCGTCTTGGTAGGATTTTTGTGGCCCTAGATAAACTAACCTTTGTGAGCCTTGACTTCCTCATTATAAAACTAGGGAGAGTGACCTGTCTTATAGGGTTCTTAGGAAGACGGCAAAGCATACTGTGAAGGCACCTGCCTACATTGAGTAAATGTGTTCTTTCTTTTCTAACAGCAGCACGTGAAACCAAAGAGCTTGCCAAACCCTTTATTGCCCCCACTCTCAGACCAGGCTGGGGATGGATGATTACCACCAAGAAGAATCCTCAGTGGGTCATCCAGGTTAGAGTAGCCAGATTAAATATCCAGGACACACCTATACTAAAAAAAATCATTCACTGTTGAATCACTATATAGTGCACCTGAAACTAATATAACACTGTGTGTTAAGCACAGGAATTAAAAAAAAATTCATTATTTATCTGAAATTCACATTTAAGTGGGTATCCTGTACTTTCATTTGCTAAATCTGCCAAGGGTTGGTAATAAATGACACAGGGAAAGAACTCTAAAGCACTGGGCCAAGTCCAAAACTGTAAGCAGTTTTAGGATTGGTTCAACAGAACCCACTGTAACTGGTTCAAGTTCAGCCTTGAATCTTGCTCCTCCAACATCATGACCAGTCCATGGAATCTGTCTTGCCCCTTCCTTATCTCAGCACTGTACCAAAGATGCAAAGAATCTGCTTGTGTTCTTGGTGGGAAACACAGTGTTCTCTCAGCTTGGATTCTTTTGCCATTGTTTCTGTCCGTGGCCTGACTTATAACAGAGGACAAATTACTCTGTCCATCTGCACGCTTGATAGTGATCAACTGTCCACCTATTTTTTAAGCCTAAAGAATTTCTAGTAATAATGAAAATGTGATGAGAGGTTTTTCTAAACATTAGCCAGCTTGCTGAAGATTCTGATCTTGTGTACTTGGAATCTCCGACTCTTTCAGAAGAAGGGAAATTTCTAAGAATGACAAGCTGAGAAGCAAGTTGACATGAAATTTTGTAAAAATATTTTACAAATTCATAAGGACAGAAAGTAAAATGGTGGTTGCCCGGAGCTGGGGCAGGGGTGAGGGGGAGTGTTTAACAGGCACAGCATTTCGGTTTTGCAAAATGAAGAGTTCTGGAGATTGGTTGTGTAACAATAAGAATATATTTAACACTTCTGAATTACGTATCTAAAAATGGTTAAAGTGGTGAATTTTATGTATTTTTTGCTCTAACTTAAAAAATGATCTTGAGTTAGAAAAAAAAAGGGCAAATAGAAGAAAAATTTTTATAGATTGTGTTTTCCTATAGAAGAATGAAAAGTTAAAGAAATCTGTTCCTCTCCTGGGACATTGCCTACTAGATAAGTGAAAATTATTTATGGCCAACTTGAAGCCCCAAAGCTGTATCCCTTCTTCCTGCATGTGTGACTCAGTGTGTCCTTCCTGGTCACACAAAAACTGGATTAACCACATCAGCCATTTGAACACAAATGATAAAACTGAATATGTGCTATATTGTAACTTAGTGTTTCTTGAACCAAACCGAAAGGCACTGAAACACGAGGGATCCTGGAGGTCTTTTATTTTTGTTTGCTTGCATCAAATCTTTAAATTGTGAAACGCAAAGTGTTCTGAAATGCAAAATACTTAAAAGCCATGAAACGCAGAGGCCTGGATTCCTAGCCTGCTTCTGCCCTTAACTGGTGGATCCAGGCCTTCCCTTTCTTTAAAATAGAGTGGAGCCCCTTCACGTGGTTATTTTATTTATTTATTATTTATTTATTTATTTATTTATTTATTTATTTATTTATTTATTTATTTTTCACAGGGTTATTTTAAAGTCCACACAAGACTATACCAGCATTTAAAAACAGATTAAAAACAAATGAAGTCCAAACAAGAGAATAGTCTGAGCATGAGTTCTGTGAACTGCTAAGAACTATCAAAAAAAATAAAAGTATTTGCTTCTATTCAAACACAGGCAATACCTTTCTTTTCTAAAAGCTGGAGCAAAGCAGCTTTTACAGTTTGAAATACTTATAACGTGCTAGGCACTCAACTGAGCATGTAAACAGAATCCACCCAAGAATCCTCTTCTACAAACAGGATTACTACCTCCACTTTATGGATGGAAAAACTGAGAAATAAAGAGGTGCAACTTGTAGAAGCCCACACAGCTGCTCAGGATGGAGCTGGTACAGGGACCCAGCATGACTCCAGGGCCTGAGCTATGTAGAGGACATGACATTGTTGCCATAAACAAGCTATGCAGAGTCATCTGCCCTGTGATCCAGGAGTACCCCATGATGGTCTAAGTGCATTTCATTATCAGCCCTGTGCAGCAGATCCCACTAAACATCCTCTAACTTCACTTTTGAGGAATTATCCAAAGAAAAGGCAGAGTGGATATTCAGAGAAGGAGGGTTCAGATCCATATTCCATATGTGGAAGATGTGGGACCTTGGTTGCCAGTCTCAGTCCCCACATCTGCAAAATGAGCATCTCAATTTGAGGCAAAACGATATAAAGAATGTAAGGGTGCCCGGAAGCTAGCAGAGAATGGTAAAAGTAGTGTGCATAATGGTGAAGTGAGAGCATGAGCTCTGCTGTCAGATGGCCTGGACTCAAATCCCAGCTCCACAGCTTACCAGCTATGTGACTTGGGCAAGTCACTCAATTTTTCTGGGCCTCAGTTTCCTCAGCTGTAAAATGGGGAAATAATCATACCTCACTCTTGGAATTGATACAAGGACTAAGGTTATGAAAATTTGGGAAGCTTTTAGAAATGAGTATTCCAGGCACCAGGCGCTGCTCTAATCCCTTTACATGCATTATCTCTGTACATTTTCACAGAAGCCCTATGAGGTAGAGGTCATGTTACTCATGCAAAATGGAATCAGAAAGGGCTAAGACATTCCAGACATCCACCAAAAAGCTGGCTTGTAGAATTCCATGTGGTTTCACCCTCCTCAGTGGAGCACTTGTTCAGACACCTCTTCTTTTAACAGTTCACTCAACACCCAGGTCTTCTCTGTGCCTTACAATTTTCAACAGCCAGAACAATCAGCATAATTTGCAAGGCCCAGTGACAAATGAAAATGTGGGGCCCTTGGTCAAAAAATCATTAGCAATTTCAAAATGGTGACAGAAGAGCATCAACCAAGCATGGGGCCCTTCTGAGCACAGGGCCCCTTGTGATTGCACGGGTCACACACTCTTTCCCTGGTAGGTTTCCATTGTCTTAATTACTTCCTTTCTGCCTGCCCAGCCTTGGGTGCCTGTGCCCAAACTAAATGAGTCCACTGACAAAGGCCCACAGGCCTTGGGCACCAGCGGGTTCTGGCCAGGGCCCCCCACGTGCTGTGTGGAGTCATGAGCTCCCTGCTCTGGGTGGCAGGGAAAAGCTTAAGTCTTGGTTTGGGAAGTTTCCGTTGGGCAAAGCGGGTAATATTCCACAAGTCTTCCATTCATGTTAAACGAGGATGCAGTGCAGGACATGTGTAAGTCACTGTGTTAAGCTTTTTTAAAAATACAAAATAACCTCTAAAAAAATTCTGACAAAAGCACTTTTTTGATGTCAATGAACGAAAACACAGTGCCAGGCCAAGAAGGAAAACTGTAAACATTTCTCCGCCCACCATCCTGAGACAATTGTAAGTCATGACAACCATAATAATAGCTTAATTTTTTCTTACCTACCTGAAACAAGGCAGTGCACAAAACGCTGTAATACCGTACTGCAGAGATGAAAGTTACTAAGAGAGATCCTAAATGTCCTCATCTCAAGAGCAAAGAAAGCTCATAACTACATATGGTGACGGGTGTTAACAAGACTCATTGTGGTGATCACTGCACGCTCCATAAAATTATCTGACCGTTATGGTGATTGCTGCAACTGAAACTAATGTTACATGTCAATCATACCTCAAAAAAATGTTTTTAAGAGAACTGCAATTATCCTTATACAGATAAGGAAACTGAGTTTTAGAGACATTTGCTAACTTAGCTAAGATTGTTCACCAGTAAGAAGTGGAATCTGGAACTAATCGGAGCTCTGCTGAACTTCAGAATCCACTCTCTTATGGTGTCTCACTTACGGTGGAAAAGTATGTGGCCATACAGAAAAAAAAAAAATAGAACTTCCAATAATATTTATTTGTTTCCGTTTCTTTGAACGCATTACTCTCATTCCTTTCCACATGTTATTCTTTTGTAAATATTTTATTCTTTTTTTAAGTTATTTATTTATTTAAGAGAGAGCACATGCATGAATAGGGGGAGGGGCAGAAGGAGAAAAAGAGGAAGAATCTCTCAAGCTGACTCTGTTGAGCTCGGAGAGCCCAGATCAGGGCTAGATCCCTGACCCTGATATTGTGAACTGAGTGGAAACCAAGAGCTGGACACTCAATAGACTGAGCTACTCAGGGGCCCTTTAAATATTTTATTCTGAACAGGATGCTGGTATGGTTGTACATGTATATAACTGATACAAATAAATAAATAAAACACATATATTGGAAATGAAAGTGCTGTATGAGCAAAAGAATTTTTTTTTAAATTTATTTATTTATTTATGATAGTCACACAGAGAGAGAGAGAGAGAGTGCACCGGGAGCCCGATGTGGGACTCGATCCCGGGTCTCCAGGATCGCGCCCTGGGTCAAAGGCAGGCGCCAAACCGCTGCGTCACCCAGGGATCCCCTGAGCAAAAGAATTCAAAGGACACTGCACTCTGCCATAACTTACATACCAGTTTGCATGCATGTATCATGTGTTTGAATATACTGGTACATATGTTTTTTAAAAAAATGGATAATATATCTATTTGTATTTTTTTCAACTTTGTATATTGTAAGCATCTTTCCATGTCAATAAACATTCATCCACAACAATATTTTTAAAATGAATACTAGATTCTTTAAGCATTAATTTTGATAGGTAAGATTTGATGATTTAGAATAAGAATCTGAGGTCTGGGGCATCTGGGTGGCTCAGCGGTTTAGTGCCACCTTCGTCCCAGGGCCTGATCCTAGAGACCCGGGATCGAGTTGCACGTCGGGCTCCCGGCACGGAGCCTGCTTCTCCCTCTGCCTGCCTGTGTCTCTGCCTCTCTCTCTGTGTCTCTCATTAATAAATAAATAAAATCTTAAAAAAAAATACTTAAAAAAAAAAGAATCTGAGATCCGTCTTACATTCCTAGGTCTTCACCCCACCCTATCCCAATGAATGGTGGGATATAATTAAGTACCTAGAAGCCAGGGATTCTTCTTAATAAATGCATCTCTTTTCCCAGAAAAATTGAAATCAGGGTCTCAAAGAGAGATCTGCCTACCCATATTAATAGCAGCATTACTCTTAAGAACAAAAAAGAGGAAGTAACCAAAGTATCCATCCATGGATGAGCAGATAAACAAAATGTAGTCTATACATACAAAGGAATATTATTGTACCTTAAAATAAAAGAAAGTCTGACGCATGGTACAACACAGATGAACAATGAGGACATTATGCTAAGTAAAATCAGCCAGTCGCAAAAGGACAAATATCTCGTGATTTCACTTATATGAGATGTCCAAAATAGGCAACTTTACAGATAGGAAGCGGGATGGTGGTTGCCAGAGGCCGGGGGACTGGCAGAGATATGTTAGTGCTCAATGGGTATGGAGCTTCAGTTTTGCAAGATGAAAAGCTTTGGAGGTGGATGGTGGTGATGGTTGCACAACAGTGTGAACATGTTAAGTAGAACTAAACTACACATTTAATAATTGCTAAGATGGTAAGGGAGAAAAAACCCAACAAAACCCATGTCTCACTATAATAGATAGGACTCAGTGGAAAGTGGAAACCAACTCCCAAGGACTATGACATCTCCACTCTGTACCAGGCACCCTGAAAGGGTTAAGGTTAAGGGTTACCTTATCTCATTTTATTCCTCAAAACAAACCTCTTAAAGAAAAGGGACCTTCGGTTTAGATGTCTTAAAACAAGCTGAAGGTCAAGCAACTGGCAGATTAGGAGGGCTTGTCTCAAACTCACACCACCCTCTCTGAATTCAGAGCCCATGCCTTTCACCAGTGCCTCTGAAAAGGAGACTGGAAATGCAGTCTTGCCTCCATCATGGCTCTTATTTGGTTAAGTGCCTCCCACACTATAGGTATTTAATCTACACAAAGGAACAAGGGTTGAACAATGAGAAAAAGGTAAGGCATCTAAGGGCACTGATGATCATTTCCTGCCTTCTCACTCTTCAACTATCTTCTCAAGTGACTAATATTAGACTCTGGGCCACTGTACTGATAACACCACTTACCAAGGTAGAGTCCACTGCCTGCTGTCCCTCACTGCCTTCTAGCAGGGACAGCAGGGATCCACACAGGCCTGCTTACACAGGTGTAAGTTAAAATGGCAAATCTGAGATAGGTGGGGTACACAGATTGCCAGTCTGGGCTTGCCTACCTGAATTGTCATGGATATGTTGTCACTCCTTAGTTCATCAGCTATAAAACGAGGGTTCAAATGCATGATTCAGACTAGCTCTAACAGTCTATGCTTAGAACAGATGAAAAAGTGCCCATTGTTATGGATGGATGATTTTTTTTCCAAACTCAGAGCTCTTCAGAAAAATCAAGTGCAGAACCTGATGAATGTTTACCCTGCCTAGGAGTTAATGGAATTAAAATCTAGGGGAGTAATGAATCTGGCAGGGATTACAAAGAACAGATTTCCCCAAACTGCTTATCTTTTAAAAAGGCATTTGAGGGCAGCCCCGGTGGTGCAGCGGTTTAGTGCCGCCTGCGGCCCAGGGTGTGATCCTGGAGACCTGGGATCGAGTCCCACATCAGGCTCCTTGCATGGAGCCTGCTTCTCCCTCTGCCTGTGTCTCTGCCTCTCTCTCTCTCTCTCTCTCTGTTTCTCATGAATAAATAAATTAATAAATCTTAGGAAAAAAACAAAAAGGCATTTGAACACTCAGCTTTCAGCGAATAAATAAACCCACACTTTACAAAGTGAAGTCCAGAGGACATTGTCAGGCAAGAAGCTCACACATCAGGAACAAACAAGTGTAGGAAATATTGTTTCCATGTCTTCTTCTAAGAGGTTCGTAAGGTACATGACAGATTGGAAACCTACTGAGAAGAACTTGAATTTTGTTGAACTCTTAACCAGGTATTTCCCCACACTTAATTGTCCACGGTTCCCTCTGTGTTGTTAACCTTGTTTTTTTATTCAGCATTACTCTTGACATCGGGCCAAGTCATTGGGAAATGTTAAGCCATAATATGGTAATATCAATATAATGCCACACAAGTTTCTTAATCTCGCCTCTAGTGCAGAGATAATATTATATCAAGTTCATAAGGTGACAATGATGATCAATGAATTAAATGTTTGTAAAATACGTAAAAACCACCCTAATGCTTAGACGTTTTTACCAATCATTAAAAATAAAGTATTAATGCACTGAACGGATATACAAAAAAAACTTGTTTCTATCTTTAGGTCAAAGCTTAAAATAGAATCATGTCACAAGGAGAGAGAAAAGCCGCTTCTTAAGCTTTTCTTCACAAAGGCCTTTTGCTGATTCATTAAAGCCCTTGCTTGAAGAAACGTTCAGTTTCTGTCCAGTCCTCTTTATTCAGCTAGCAAGAAAGGTAATGATTCTTACAATTTGTGCTAGAATATGAAATAGGAGACTCCTGACAACAGTAAAGAGCTTGAGGCTTGGAGTCCTGATTCTGCCACTTTCTAGCTATGTGACTTTTTAAAAAAATGTATTTATTTGTTCATTTATTTGAGAGAGAGCGGAAGAGCACTAAAGTGAGGTGAGCAGGAGAGGGAGAAGCAGACTCCCTGCTAAGCAGGGAGCCCAACGTGGGACTCAGTCCCGGGATCATGACCTGTGCCAAAGGCAGACGCCCAACTGACTGAGCCACCCAGGTGCCCCTAGCTATGTGACTTAGACAGTAGGCCACTTGTTCACCCTGAAACTCAGTTTCCCTATCTGTAAGATGGGGATACTAATAGCGCCTATTGTCACAGGGTTGATGCGACAGTGATGCATTTCAGGAACAATAACACTACCATGGAATAGTTCCTGAGACCCAGAAACTGGGCTCCAGAGAGGTTAGTTAGCCAGAGTTATACAGCAAGCATCTGGGCCTGGATTTGAACCCAAGCAGTTACGTTTTAGAGCTCCTGTCTTCGCTACTGCCTCCCCATTGAGGTAAGGACTCCACGTAGCACCAAGCCCATGGGAGCTGCTATTTTTATAACTGTAACTGATTTTACAGGCTCTGGAAATGGAAGGACATTTTAGAGCTTTAAGTACTCTAGAGATGTAAGAATGAGGTGGGAAAGTCTTTAAAGTCTTTGATTCTCCCCTCCCCCCTACTCCCTTCATTAACTACTCCTAGGGCAGCCACACAAGGTCCTTTCCCATGGGAAATGACTGCATTTTGTAGCACAGCTGTAAGTTGTGAATTATTCCTTCCCATTTGAAGCTGGGTGACAATATGTGTTCATTCTGACCCAGCACAGAATTGTAAATTGTCACTCGCTTTTTCTTAGAAGCAGAAGTGCCCTAATCACATGGTTATTTGGTAACTTCCACCTTTCAGGATCTTAAGAAAAATGAAAAAAAAAAAAAAAAAACAGCTTTGCTTTTACAAACTCATTTGCACTGGCTGGCTCGGTGATAAAGCCTTCCTTCCTCGCCGTGTCAGCTTTCAGGAATTCTCCGCGTTGTCTGTGTTGTGTAACCCAAGCAGCTTGTTATCTTTGCAGCTAAAAGGCTGACTTGGAAATTCAGACTGTCAACTATTTAAAGAGAATGAAAGTCCCCACTCTACTATTATAATTAACTTCCAGAGAGCAAGGTTTCCTACTGGTTATGATAATGTTCACTTAAAATACTCTTAAGGAAACATGGCAGGAAGCTAAATAAGAAGGGGAGGATTGTTGTTTTTAAAGCATTCCAGGAAGAAGAGTTTGAGCAAAGCCGCAAAGGGAAAATGCTACAGGTACCTGGAGAAATGAAGAGAGGCCTGAACAGATATTAAGACGTATAAACAGTAAAGTATGGGAAATTAAAATACACAGTACAGATTAAGTAGTGCTGTGATGCCAGGTAGGGTGTTGGAAGGTGGGCATTTGGGCAATGAGAAACTGTAAAGAGATTCTTGCAGGTGAACAACACCAATCACATTTATGTCTTGGGAAGATAGATAACTAGGGTTCTGTGCAGGTGGCTGTGGGTGATGGCATCAGAAAAGATCTGGAAGCTTACTGGTTGTGTGACATTGTTTCGGACCTGATTTTTCATCTAGTAATTTGTTAAATGGCAGTGATAACATTTGTGGTGGGGATTGAGTGGAATCACGCATGGACTTGGAAAATAATGTTGAAGGCATTCACACAGACTATACACACTCAGAGCTAGTCGGCTTGTGTGGAGGAGAATGAGGACTGAGAGAGCAAGCCTACTGATAAAGAGAAGGAAACAAGGAAGTTGACCCATGGATGGAGGAGACGGGTGGGAGGGAGAAGGGGAAATCCTCAGAGGTGATTCAAGAGAAAAAAAGGTGATGTCATGCAAGGGGAGACAGGGAAGAGGAGTTGCTCTGAGGGCTGGGATGCTGGTGGGTTCAGCTTTGGAAATGCTAAATTTGAGAAAAAGGGAGATATTCACAAGGAGTGGGTGGACCAGAACAGCCATAAGAAGTAGCTGTTGGGGTGCCTGGGTGACTTAGTTAAGCATCTGCCTTAGGCTCAGATAATGATCCCAGGGCCCTGGGATCAAGCCCCATGTCAGGCTCCTTGCTCAGTGGGGAGTCTGCTTCTCCCTCTCCTGTTCCCCCTGCTTGCGGGCTCTCTCTCTGTCAAATAAATAAATAAATAAATAAATAAATAAATAAATTCTTAAAAAAAAAGAATTACGTGTTAGTCACTGTTTTAATTGAGAGAGCCACATTGCTCTGGTCTTGGAAGGTACTCGGGGACATTTTTTTAAGGTTAAAATGTTTAAACCTCACTGAGTAAACTCAGTGAAGTTCTAAAAGCCAAGAGCTGCGGCCACCAACATGCAAACCAACAGAAAAGCAGGATTTGTAATGGCCACTGTGGTAATTCTTGATAGAAAGCCAAGTTCCCTGGAAGGAGATGCCCTAGCCTATGTTTCTCGGCATCCTCAGTGCCTAGACTGGGGCTGACACATTTTAGGCATTTAGTAAATGTTACTGGATAAAGCTACAAAGTTTGTATAGGTTTAATGTGGTGGTATCAAGAATGTGTAAGCTCCATTTCAGCACTTTGTACTTTGCCTTTTTAAGGAACTTCCCTCTGCTTGTTTCCACCTGAGAAACATCAGGTCAGAAAATAAACACAGATAACCACAATCCCAATGGCACCAAGATGTTCATCACAGAATTATTTATATACCAGCCAAAAAAAGGGTAAACAATTCATATTTGAAATAATGGGGATGGTGGTAGCGGTAAATCATTCCATTAGTAGGATGAAATAATACGGGCATCTGAGTGACTCAGTCAGTTAAGCGTCTGCCTTCAGCTCAGCTCATGATCTCAGAGTCTTAAGATCAAGTCCCACATTGGACTCCCTGCTCAGTGGAGAGCATGCTTCTCCCTCTGCCTATGCTTCTCCTCTGCCCTCCAGCTCATGCTCTCTCTCTCTTTTAGATAAATATATATATATATATATATATTTTTTTTAAATATGATGAATACTAAAGTGGGGACTGTAGGTACTGTTCTACGCACTTTGCAATTAATTCATTTAATGTTCATAGCAATATTATGGGTGTATACTATTAACATAAGTTCCATTCTACAGATGAGGAAGTGGAGGGCTTGGACAGTTTAAATAATCTGTTCAGAATTATTGAACAGGTAAATAAGTGGCAGACCAGGGATCTGAGCAAGACTGACTGATTCTAGTGTCTTTGTTCTAACCAATATACAATGTTGCCTCACGGTACTTTATTTTGCTGGATTTTTCTTTTCTTTTTTTTTTTTTAAAGATTTTATTTATTTGTTCATGAGAGACAGAGAGAGAGAGAGAGAGAGAGAGAGAGCGCAGAGACTCAGGCAGAGGGAGAAGCAGGCTCCATGCAGGGAGCTCAATGTGGGACACTATCCCAGGACTCCAGGATCACTCCCTGGGCCAAAGGCAGGGGCTAAACCACTGAGCCATCCAGGTATCCCATTTCGCTGGATTTTTCTAAAACTAGTTTTGTAATAAAATTTTGGAGGAAAAATATATTCTCCCCATTTGTAGGAGGAAGTGATCACATCACAGGGAGGGCGTAGGTGGTAGCAAGGAATCAAAATTCTGCTTCATCATAAACCCAATGGCAAAAGTTCACAGTTCCTTATTCTTTCCTTCACCCTCCTCCGCGATAACAAACATTCACTGGCAAAACAATCCGTATCATATCACATCATACATCTCCTCAAAACTATCTTGCCAAGTTGCTATTTTCATGAATCCCAATTTACAGACAAGGAAGCTGAGGTCCAGAAAGGGCAATGCTCACTTAGGGTCACACTGCTTGTTTCCTGATGCCCAGTCTCACATTGCTTCTATGACTCAGGGTGGTTTAGACAATTTCAAAACAGTGTCCTCCATCTAGTTAGACTACTAATCACTCAGGAAACCACCAGGCACAAGGCAAAGTTAAAGAAGAGGATTGGTTTGGGCTTGGCTAGACTAATTTGCCAAGTTTGAAGTCTTAGGGCTAAAAGGTCTGGACTACGCAAGGACCGTCTATTCTGAGCCTTTGGTCATTGGCAAGAGATCTTCCCTAAGGAAGCTTTGTGATATCAATGTTTCCTTTATACACTATTCAACTTCTTCGGACCACCTTACTCCCAAAAGTCTTTTCAGAGGCTGCCAAGAGACAGGAGAGGATGATGATAATGAGGAGGGCAATAATGATACTAGAATAATTGATAATAATAGCCAAAGTGTACAGAGAGCTTGCTACAAGTGCCAGAAACTGCCCTGGGCAATGTTTACATACATTTGATCTCCCAATCTACACCCATTAATCTAGGGGTAAGGGCCATTATCCTAATGAGCAAATGAGGTTTCCAGAGTGTCCATCACATGGCTGGTGGGGAGAAAATGGGGAGGAAGGGTTAGCAGTTCACAGACTGCAGAGGGTCAGGTTGGGCCTGAAAGCCCTCGTTTATAAATCAACTTCAGACACCACCCTCCATGATGACATTCCTTGCATATCTGATCTTCCTAGGAAATAGGGCTCCTCCAGGAAAGCCAAGAGCGGAGAACACACCAGCATGATGTCAAGGATCTAGAAACTACTGTATCTTCCTTTTATCCCAACACTTTCTTTTAATTAAAAAAAGATGGTGTTTATAGATTTTCCTGATTCCTTCAAAGCATATTTCCTAACTTAAATGCACATTTTTAAAAAATAGCATGGCACAAGAACAAAGCTAATGAATGATGCTCACGAGGTGGATTGTGGTGTGCGAAGTGGACTCTGCAGTCATTTTACCAAACTGAACAGGCAGGTGAGAGGATCTGGAGTTTCTGAGGTGAAGTAGTGAGCCCTGACTGGACGTTTGCAAGCTTGGAAGGCATTATTCGCTTATCAGTCTGTTAAGGGGCATACTATTCAAGACCTTGGCTGGGAATGAGTACTAGGTCGTCTGTAAATAATCTACGGGTAAAGTTTACCAGGAGTGGAACATTAACATGGTCGAGGTGAGGCCTGCAATGGGTCATTGGCCTGTGGGCTGCTTCTAATTGGGGGCCTTGCCTCCACCTTGAACCGTTTCGATTCCTCCAACTACAACTGCTGCATTAAAAGGGCAGAAAGGTGCAGGTAGAGCATGAATTCAAATATAAACATTCTGATGAGGTGGCCAGTTAGGCAGTTAGAACCAGTAAGTGTCCCAGTGGCAACAATACAACTGTTAGGTCAAGTGTCTGAAGAGGGAGGCCCCTTTAGGGCAGCTGCAAAAAGAAAGCCCCTATTAATCCCTTAACTAAGCAGCTGATGGAGTTTATCTTTTTGTGCATATGTTATAACTCTTCCAACGCAGGATTGTTTATAAATTTTAAAAAGTCAGCACGGCTACCAAAGCTTTTTAGAGATTTCTTCATCTTGCTAACAGATAACAGAGCCTTGGAGGGCTTCTGTTTACAATTCACTGTCACTCTGGCTTGAAAAATTCTAAGAAAGCGTCCTTGCTGGATTCATTCATAAAAAGAATGGGTCCCTATTTGAAGAGGGAAGAGATCTCAGTCTCCCGCCTTGAGATCTACTTTCTTTTGAGTTTGCATCCATTGTTATTTAAAGCAACGGCATTCAGCTAGGGCTCAGCTTGGATTATTTTGCATAGTAATATCAGAAAAGGAACCATTACCTGCTATAATCCCCTTTGGCTTCCTGAAATAAAAAAAGAAAGATAGATGATCAATATGTATTTATGTTAATTAAGTGAATGAATTTCATTCTTGGTCACGTTTCCCTCTTAAAGTGCCTGAGTTTTGTTTGGAAGAATGTCCACTGAGGAACACTTTCTCTAGGGCCCCGGAGAAGAATGTGGCATTGGTGAGAACACATTAGTACCCACGAAATACTTCTTAACAGAGGAGACAAATATATCTGAAAAAGCAGAGATGATTATGTCTTCCTTTAGGTCTCTATGATTATGTGATAAATGCTTGTCTATTCGAGCAGCACTTTTTAGTCCGGACACAGACCTTTTAAACCAGACAGAGGTAAATCAACGCATGCCACTTGTTTTCTCTTTTTAAATAAGCACAGAACACACTTGGTTTTGCAGCTACTAGCATCTTTAAGAATTAAGGGGCTCTTGCACTTGACTTCAAGAAAATGTATACAAAAGTTACTTAACTTAAATGAAAATTACAGCCGCTGTAACAACTGCTGCTTCCCAAATCCAACTATTCGAGAGCTCCTTTCCTGAAGTACGGTCTAAATTCTTTTCCCCCAGAGGAGTCTAAATTTCATTTTCCTTTGCGACCTATAATATCACACTGTAACTCATGCAAGTTACGCTAAAGCAGAAAACCACGGCTCACGTTTTTCCTTGGCAAACAACCAGCTGGCTTAAAAATCTATCAGCCACTGGCTCATGAGAAAGTTTCAGAGTTGCAGGCAGCTCACAAAAACCGACAAACAAAAAAGGCGCAGGCAAGAAGCAGTTGGTTGATTCTTACCTGTAACACAAGCGCTGCTAACTTGAAGATGGTTTCGCTGTCGGCTTCGATTTGCCCCTGTCGGGGGGAAAGAAAAGCATCACTGAACACAGGCTGCCCTAGGTTGTAGCAAATGGCTGTGGAGTTGGGGAAGCTGTCACAGCTTGGCACCTCCAGTTTACAATCAAACGCAGATCATACCATTACAGGGGAAAGGAAGGGGGGGCGTGGAGGGGCGCATCCAGGGTTCAGGGAAAGCCACAGTGTGTGTGTGTGTGTGTGTGTGTGTGTGTGTGTGTGTGTGTGCCCGCGGGTGTACTTCAATTAGCAGGGGGGGATTTTGTTCAGAGAGCAGTATTCTGGAAGAAACACAAATGACTTGGAGGCTGAAAATTCAGACAGCTTCTCAAGTGAATCATTTTCATCCCGACAGGTTCATTTTTAAGCTCTGAAGATGTACTTAGATTTGTTTATTGGGTGTTTTCCTGAGATTTTTTTTTTTTTTCTGTGTCACCACATGGTTTTGTTTTGTTTTGTTTTGGTATTCACACAATGCAACTATTATTAAAAATATAAATTCACTTCTGCATCAATGATACATTGTTGAATTAATATTTATACAATTAGTGATAAAATGTAAAGCCTTAGGAATCAGTTATAGTAGATACTTAGAGAAGACCAAAATTCTGTTCCTTTTTACTGAAGTTTGGTGAACTCTGATTTACATTTTACCCATTATTTTATTTTTTCATCCTTTAAGATCCCCCCACCCCCCAAATAGGAATTCTGGGCTTTGGAAAACAGGAATGCTTTTTCAGTAGCCTGTAAAGATGCATAAGTATGTGGGGAGGGAGTATTGCCTCTAGCAATAATACTCACACATGCCCTCATTTATTTTGTCAAGTATGATCATATATGTTAATGCCATTGCCACATCATGTAATATAGTACAACAGTGAGTCAATGAGTGTATAGAGGGTTCTTTATTTTTCAAAAATTTGTAAAAAAAATTTGGTGATATGCTGCCTTGTAAGCATTAACACACACGAAAACAATTCCATATAACCTTGCCTACGTGTTGTATAATTAGTACTTGAGGGGATCCCTGGGTGGCACAGCGGTTTAGCACCTGCCTTTGGCCCAGGGCGCAATCCTGGAGACCTGGGATCGAATCCTGTGTCGGGCTCCTGGTGCATGGAGCCTGCTTCTCCCTCTGCCTGTGTCTCTGCCTCTCTCTCTCTCTCTCTGTGTGACTATCATAAATAAATAAAAATTAAAAAAAAATTAGTACTTGAAAGCACAGAGTGTTTGAGACCATGGAACTCATGAGCCTAGAAATTGCACTGAATTCTTTATTTCTCCCTTCTACCTGTTGAATTCAGGCTAAAGAGTTTTTCTAGTTACACCAAGTGTATCAATGGTAAGTATGAAGTAGTTTTTAAGTAAATGCACACGAGGTAGGTTGACAGAGGCAGTTTACCTCACTGAGGATTTCTGAAAGTATTATACTTTTCTCTCACCTTTCCAAGTGATTTGGCAAGGGTTCTCAAAAACAAACCAAAATGCACTAATAACAATAATTCCTCTAAAAGCCATAAAATAAAATAAACAAACCAAAAAACCCAAGGGCATTACAATGTCAGCTGTGATCACTATCTGCATTTCCCTTATATTACAAAATGAAAACAAAGGAATTTCATCCTGTGACAATCAAAGTTTCCCTTCTGAAACCCAAGGCAACGGGTCTGCTCCAGTTTTTTGCTTTAAAAGCTGACAGGCCCAGAGCTTGGAATTCCAAGCTTGCTTCTAATCTCTAGAAACAGATTATAAAATCAAAGAGAAGCCAGGTTGATTTTAAGAATCAATTGGCCTCTGTCTTTCAGGCAAGAGACAGTGGTTTCCTAATTTGGTGAAAAATATTGAAGCAGTTAATCCGGCAGGTGAGATGGGTGTTAATCAAGGCTAAATTTTACAAAGGTTAAATTTTTATGCTCAAAGGAAAAAAACAAACAAACAAAAAATCATGCAGAGGGAGGCAGGAAACAGGGAGGAACACTCAAAAACATCTTTGAGTTTGAAATTATGTCCAAACTTAAAGTCCAGTTTGTCTAAAAATCTTACAAAAGAGGAAAAAAATGGATTGCCTTGGATATTAAAATAACTACAGAGAAATTAAATATATTGAAAATGACTGCCAACTCTTCTGGCCCCCCTATGACCCCCTTTGCCTCATCAGAACCTGAGGTGAGTCATCCAAACAATAATTTTGAGACACCAACTTTGCAATTTAGCAAATGGAAATCCAGTAGATAAAAAGGCCTCAGACAGAAACTCTTAAGAACGTTGCCAAATAATTCTCTACCTTAGAAGGGTCATTAAATATTAAAAATGCTGAAATGAGGAGCTGAAGCATGAAAAATGCCAGGCTCAGACAGCTCCATAGGGTGGGGAGGCAAATCTACAACCCACCTATGGGTTTTTTTTTCACCTGTGCAAGTTGCCCCAAAGCAATACTGGTGGAGGAGGGTGATGGTGGGGTGGTGGGGTGGTGGGGTGGTGGGGTGGAGGGGTGGGGCTGACCGAACTCTTGTTCCATGGAGACAAGAGAATGCATGGTTTGGCCAAGTCTTACATTCTTTTATATACCTCAGCCCCTACCTCACCTTCCTCTTAACCTCTGTTCTGGAAATCCAAGGCAACATATTTTGAATTCTAATACTGATTGCCAAGGTTACTTGACTTGCACACGAAGCTCACCAAACAAAGGATCAAGCAAAAATAATACTATTTGCCTGGTTCTCAGCAATTTCGTATGGTGAAATTTAATTAAGACATATACAGAACTCCAGAATTTCATGCCCAAAGTGAAAAAGTTCTTTAGAAATTGCTGTCTATCCTAGGATGGAAGATTTCTTTTACTTATTACCATGGCAACAGAGGTAACCTTATAGGTACCGGGCAAGCTAACACTTGAGAGAAGGATCTAGTCAGAGAGGGAGGTAACAGGATCCTTCATGGGTTTCCATGACGGTCAGGGATAAACAAAGGGAGCAGAGAAGTGAGTCGGATGATGTGGCCCAATGCACAAGGGTGATATGAAACAGTATCAAGTCAAGTATCAAGGTGCTCTAGCCTCATGGCTAATTTAGCTTCTTTATAGATTCAGTCCCTAGGTCACTAGGTTCAGGCTCTGTGTCAGACATCTTATTTTTGCCCTTGGCTTGTTAGCTCAGTTGACCAAGACATCTTGCTAATGAGGTACACTCTAGGTTTTGAGTCATAAGTAGAAGAGAATAAAAGAAAGTTTTAGAGTTTGAAAGGGAATTTAGTGGGGCAGCCTGGGTGACTCAGCGGTTTAGCGCCGCCTTCAGCCCAGGGTATGATCCTGGAGACCTGGGATCAAGTCCCACGTCAGGCTCCCTGCATAGAGCCTGCTTCTCCCTCTGCCTGTGTCTCTGCCTCTCTCCGTGTCTCTCATGAATAAATAAATAAAATCTTTTTTTAAAAAAAGAAAGGGAATTTAGTGAAAATACGGCTCCTATTATTTTAAAGATGATGGCATCAAGAATTGGGGACATGAAGTGTACTACCCAATTCCACAGCGGACTGTGACTTGGTGCTTCTTGTCCAGTGCTCTTTCCATTCCACTGTGTACTAGTTAGTTTTCTGGCTCCAGTGTAAATCTCTCACCAGGAATCTTCCAAAAGTATGCTCTTGATAAAAGCTAGAATCGGATAAGACTGAAAAATGACTCCAAATGCCACCTTTCCTGTTGACGGGATGGGTAAGTTATTATCACACATAAACACTTAGAATGGAAAAATTATTTTTTAAAAAAGATCTTATTTATTTATTCATGAGAGGCACAGAGAGAGAGAGAGAGAGAGATTGAGGCAGAGACACAGGCAGAGGGAGAAGCAGACTCCATGCAGGGAGCCTGATGTGGGACTCTATCCCGGGTCTCCAGGATCACGCCCTGGGCCGAAAGCGGCACTAAACCACTGAGCCACCCAGGCGTCCCAGGGGAAAATTATTTCTGAAGATCCATCTGCTTTTTCTGTATTGATGTAGTACTTCTTGGAAACTCATTCTGCACAACAATGGACATGAATTACTTGCTCACAAACACTTAGGATTGGAACTACCTGACAAACTGTTGGGGGAAGTTGATTTGTTTCCAAGTGTATAACTAATTATCTAGCTATTCTAGGGTTAAGTCTATTAAAAACGGTAGCTTATAGAAAACCAACAAATAAATGTATAAGACATGAGAGGAAGAGAAAATTATCATTTATAATTATCATAGTACTAATTATCCAGGTAATAGTTTTCAATAAATAAAATCTATTGTGTGAGAGCTTGGTGAGAAACGGGACAGGGTATTTATATAATTACGAAGTATCTCTTTATAGAGGAAGTTTAATGATAAGGGGGAAGTGGTAATTTTTCAACAGAGAAATCTGACATACAATCTTTTTTTTTTTTTAAAGATTTATTTATTTATTTGAGAGAGAAAAAGAGAGCATGCATAGAGTGGGGAGGGCAGAGGGAGAAAGAAACCCAAGAGGACTCTGCACCAAGCACTGAGCCCAATATGAGGGTCCCATGACCCTGAGATCATGACCTAAGCCAAAACCAAGAGTCTGTCACCCAAATGACTGCACCATCCAGGTGCCCCTTACAGATACAATCTTAATCAAGTGATGAGATATCACCAATAACTGGACAGACCAGCATCATGTGCCTCCTCAGAGTATTCACTGAGGAGGACACAACTTCACTCATCTACATGGCTGTGTTGGTAAATGTAAATGTTTCACAATCAAAATGCCGGGGGCGGGGGGTGGGGGGAGGATGATCCCTCGTTTGTAGCATTTGTTGATATTCATGGTCCACATACTCTCCCTACAGCTGATTTCAAACTATCAATATGACATCACAGAACATGCTGCTGGGAAGAGATGTGAGAACTGGCTCTCACCACTGGTACTAGCTGGCTCCAGCACACCACTGGGTAGTATTCCTGCCAAAAATACATCCTTAGATCTAATCATGAGGAAGCATGAGGCAAACCGAAATGGGGGGACATTCTATAAAATATCTGGCCCATACTTTTCAAAAATGTTGACAGGATGAATGCCAAAGAAAGGCTGAAGAACTGTTTCTAAGGAAAGGAGATTAAGCAGTCATAACAACTAAATGTAGTGTGTCATCCTGTGTCAAGAGGAAAAGTTGTTGTAAACGGCATTAATGGGACAACTAGACAGTACATTATGCAACAGTAGAGGTTCAATGTTAAATGTTCTAAATGTGATCATTGTAATATGGTTATAAGGGATAACTTTGATCTTAGGAGATATCCGATCAATTATTTAAGGATAAACAGTGTAACTTTATTCTTAAATCATTCAGAAAAAAATTACACATACGCAGGCAGGGGGGAGGGAGTGCAAATGTGATAAAATGTTGACTGATAATTTGGTCTGATGGAGACCTACTGCCACTTTTTGTGCCATTCTTAAAACTCTTCCATAAGTTTGAAATAATTTCAAAATAAAAAGTCTGGAAAAAGTTGACACATTTTCCCAGAGTGCTGGATATCTGTTTGTCTTGGCTGCTTAGTACCTGTCCTTTTACTCAGTAGAATATCCCACTCTTTTCAGAACTGCTTCTTTCCCTACTGGCCTGTGTGCAAACACAATCATCATGCCGTGGACAAGTGATGGAAGCTGGTCCAAAGACACTCCCAGGGATTTTCCAAATTAGAACTAAGAGAAGAAAGCTCTCTCTCTTGCTGTGTCTCGGGGCAAAGTTGGGAAGATGTGAACCATAGAGAATCACTGCCCACAGACGGAGAGAAAGGGACTTCCCGACATTGGTAGTCAACTGCATCCATTGCTCAGCCAGGCCAGACTTCAAAGTCTGGTTAAAACTAAAAAATTGGCAAGAACAGTGACTTAGATGCTGCTTGGATGCTCTCATTTTGGCTTACCACTAAGCCAGCAAACAAAGAGTGTAAAGAACAGAATGTGATAAGCACACAAATGAGGGAATGGATGTAGCTCTCCGGAGACTCAATTCCTCCTATGGACCCGTCTACATGGAGGAGGAATCTGCCAAATCAGAGAATTCCAGAGATATGGACTCACTAGTTTCATACAATTAGTATGGTGGGGGTTGGGGGGGCATCAACACTCAAAGACCTACCCATTATCTTACAAGGCAGTTCTTGCTAGCATACTTCCCCGTGCTAGTCCTGTCTTCTAGGGATTATTGTGCCATAATTACCACATCTGCACACCCCCCCCCCCATTCCCCTTGTATAAATGGACCAATACTTCGTCCTTTTTTGTCCAAGCTAGTTGCGACAGGTAATGTTTCTGCAGGATGTGGTCTCGATGATATATATTTTTCATTTGTCCTTCTGGACCAGAGTTTTGCCACCTTGGCATAGTTGACATTTTCGGTTAGATAACTGCTTTTTGTGTGGGCTGCCCTGTGCATTGCAGAGTGCTAAGCAGCACCCCTAGCCTCTATCTGTTGATTCTAGCCCCAGCTTCCCCGCCACCTCCCCATTGTGACAACCAAAAATGTCTCCAAACATTTCTAAATGTCTTCTGGGTGGCAAAGTTTCCCCAGTTGAGAACCACTGACCTAGATTCTCAGTTTTATTCCTGTAAGCTAAAAGCATCAAAAACTTAACAAAACTGAACCATAAGGCCTGTCCCAAGGTACAACTGCTTTTGTGTAACAATGTTTTGGCATCACTCCACTGGCTTCTATTGAGAAACTATATAGGAAGCAACCCTCAGAACCTCATTATCTTAATAACTCTAGGTGTGTTGTTGAGGACATAGTTAATGACTTCATGTGATAGGCCTTCATATGGACCCCTGGGAGAAGTTTCTGATTTTTAAGACCAGTAGTGACTATGCTCCTCAGAGCAGCTGCTTTGTTTTTACATTAATGACCACTGTGAATTATGCAAGTGATCATAACTCCCTCTTTGCTGTGGTTCTTAAGAGAAGTTGAATTTCATATTTGTGAGTTCAATGCTTTATACTAGCCATGCTACATGTTTGAAACCAACCTTAACCTTGGCAGCATCTAATTATTTCTACTTTTATTTTCTCACAAGTAACTCTGATTTTGCCACTCATCATATTTTAAAGTGCTTTTTTTTTCTTTTTTATTGAGGTATATACAGTGATATGCACAAATCTTAGTGCACAGGTTGGTGAATTTTGGCATGTGTATACACTTATGCAACCAACCACCACCCAGATAAAGATATCAAACATTCTTACTACTTTTTCCATCTTAGGGAAATGTATGTATTATAGGCCTCATCAAATAAATATTATTTTTGCTAATTAAAAAGGTATCAAATAATACTGCAAAATTGTTGCAAATTGCAATTCTTTGATTACTAATCCATTTGAGTCTCTCCCTTGCAATTGCATATTATTTGCTATTGCCTATGTGTGAAATGACCCTTTGTTCACTTATCTGTTTGAGAACTTACGTTCTGTTTGAGCTACCAATGTTAGTTAACCCTTTGTGTTGTCTACTGGTTATAAACTGTATCCTTCAATCTATTCTCCTTCCCCTGGCCTATGAAATCAGATGGCCCTGGGGCCCATCTCCCTCACTGGAAGAATCTTTGGGGTACTGAGCAAGCTATTTTTCTGAAACTTAGTTCTTCATCTGCAAAATGGGGAATGATAATATTGAATTTAGTGGGTTGTTCACAGTATTAATGAAGGACAAATATAAAGCATTTATCATAAAGCTTAGGCTCAAAGATTCTTTCAGTGTTATTTTCTCTGCACTCTGCACTATGTTGCTTCTTACACTGTGACATATTAGTGTATCTATAATAATCTATTTGATCTGGGACACTGTTCAATTTTTGTGCTGTTCTGTAACATTCTGTCAATATTACATGATAATATATCTCAATATCTAAGTGCTTTAATTTTCCATAATAATCTTTAACATTCTCTTTCACATATTTAAAAAAATTTAAATAATCTTGTCAAGTTTAAAAAATATACATATGTAATAATTTGCCTTCCTCCTTGGAGCCATATATGTCTATTGAAATGTTTTTTTTTTTTTTTTTTGAAATGGCTTTATAAGAACAAAAAAAGAAATGGCTTTATAATGACCATAAAGTTTTATGATATACTATAAAGATCACACACATCCAACATTAGGGTTAATACTCAGTATTTTATGTTTTCCTTTATAAATGATCCACCATTTTCATTATATTACCTGGTTAGCATTATGTAGGATTATTATTTTTGGTGTATTTGACTACCATTAAATTTCTTCACCAGAGCCTATGATGCTAATAAGTCTTAGCTCCTTTATTTCCATTTTGTAGGCACATAGTGAAATCATTTTCAAATATTTTGGTGTGCTTCTTTGCAATGTACTCGGTATATCTTTTTTTTTTTTAATTTTTATTTATTTATGATAGTCACACAGAGAGAGAGAGAGAGGCAGAGACACAGGCAGAGGGAGAAGCAGGCTCCAAGCACCGGGAGCCCGACGTGGGATTCGATCCTGGATCTCCAGGATCGCGTCCTGGGCCAAAGGCAGGCACCAAACCGCTGCGCCACCCAGAGATCCCATACTCGGTATATCTGATTGTACTGCATGAAGTAGACATTTTACTTAACACATCAAAACTACATTCTTCTCATACACTGCTGGTGGAATATAACTTAGTTCTGGATGAACTTTTTGGTGAGGTCTACCAAATTCTCTCTCTCTCTTTTTTTAATTTAAATATTTTATTTATTCATTCATGAGAGACAGAGAGAGAGAGAGAGACAGAGAAACAGGCAGAGGGAGATGCAGGCTCCATGCAGGGAGCCTGATGTGGGACTCGATCCCGGGACTCCAGGATCACATCCTGGGCCAAAGGCAGGCGCTCAACCGCTGCACCACCCAGGGATCCCGAAGTCTACCGAATCTTAACACACACACACACAATGGCCCAGCAATTCTGCTCCTAGATGAATACCTAACATACATGTTTACATTTGTCCACTAAACGATGGACACTAGGATCTTCTTGGCAGTGGTGTTTGTAATAACTAAATACTGCAAACTACCCAAATGCCCGTTAGTGAGCAAATGAATTGTGGTATATTCATACTATGTGCTACAGTTCAGTAGTGAAAGTGAACAAGCTAGCCTAAACTACATACGGTATGAATGAATCTCAAAAACATAATTTGAGCAAAATAGGCTAAACATTAAAGAGCCTTTGTTGTATGGCTCCAGTTATATGAAATATAAAGTTAGCCAAAACTAATAAATGCTATTAAAAGTCATGGAGTGGGGAGGGCATTAATGACTGGAAGAGAACATGTGTAGGGTTTCTCAGGTGGTAATATTCTGTTTACTTGTTATCGATGCTAGTTGCACAGATGTGCTCAATTTGTGAAGGTTTGTTGCTGCACATTTACATTACATGCACTTTTCTATGTGTATATTATACTTCAATTTACAGCTAAATAGCAAACAAACAACTCCTGATCTTTCCTGAGGCCTTTCTCATCGTACTTAGTGGCAGTTCCATCTACAGTTGCTTAGGTCCAAAATCTCATGGCACCTTCGAACATGGAGTTGAGTGGTGAGTACCTTGTACAATTGTACTTGGTGATCCTATTTGCACCTTCTAATACATTACACAACTTATCTACTTTCTTTGTTTTTTATTTTCCCACCCACTATCACACCTGTCTCACAGACAAGATCCTTAAGGGCATGGGTTTTTATCTAGCTATAGCTCCAAGACCTAGAACACTGCTGAACACAGAGCAGGTGCTCAATAATATTTGTAGAACAACTATAAGAGTAGTGAGGTAAAAAGTTGATGGAAGTATTTTTATTTTTCTTTTAAAAAATTTTTATTTATTTATTTGAAAGAGAGAGAGAGTGTGTGTGCATGAGCAGGGGGAGGGGCAGAGGGAGAGGAAGGAGCAGATTCCCCGCTGAGCAGGGAGCCTTAGAACAAGGGGCTCTATCTCAGGACCCTTGAGCTGAAGGCAGATGCTTAACCGACTGAGCCACCCGGGGGGCCTTTATCTTTCTTTTTAAAAAAGGGAATGTTCCTTGTATTTCTTGATTCCTATACAGCTGATTTGCCTTGATTTTCAACTCAGAAGGAATTTCTGAACTGGGAGAACACAGCCCAGGCCTCACCAGCTATGAGAACTGTACGCTAAGTACTAGGTTGTCAAGGACTAGATATGCAAACTTAATGCACCAAACACAAATTGGTGTTAGATGTCAGAAAGTCTTTTGCTCCTCTGTCTTCACTTCCTAAGAACACAAAAGGAAAACCATAATACCTGTCTCACATGTTTCATGGAGTTTGAGGACAAAAAGAAAAACAAGACATAAAAAAGCTTTGAAAAAGGAAAAAGCAGGGATGCCTGAGTGGTTCGGCGGTTGAGCATCTGCCTTCTGCCCAGGGTGTGATTCTGGAGTCTCCGGATCGAGTCCCACATTGGGCTTCCTGCAAGGAGCCTGCTTCTCCCTCTGCCTGTGTCTCTGCCTCTGTGTGTCTCTTATGAATAAGTAAATAAAAATCTTAAAAAAAAAAGAAAGAAAAGGGAAAAAGCATTACCAGGAAAGCCAACAAGTACAGGTGTTTCTGTGGGCGTGTATCACAGTTTCAAAGACATAAGTCTTATGACCAAAGCATCTGGGCAGACCGCTTCTCAGAAACTTGATCACAAGGAAGATAGGAGCAAAGAGAAAGCGAGAGTAAGTTCGGCAGCCTGTGAATTAGTGTTCATTTGTGGGAGGATAATCAAAGGAATATACGGATATGGAAATGAGAAAGAAGGGAAACTAGGCAGGCACTTTCCCAAGGACCAGCCCAGGTATGGTTCGTGCAGTGCCTTTTATTTTTAGTTGGACAACTAAATAAATGAAAATCCAACTAAAATAAATGAAATAAATGATGTTAAATGAAAATTAGGTGTGGTTATAGATTAATGAATTAATCTATACTTTTTTTTTCCTTTGGGATGAAGTTCCAACTAGTTTAAATAGAAATCGGATCTTGATTTCCAAACATCGCTCTCCACGGAAAGGAAAAATGGCTGATTCCAAGGCCATAGCGATAGCATTTTGCTCAACAAAAGAAACGGCAGAATGGATGATAATACACTGAATAAAAAGGAATCCATGAGTCTGTGCTGATATTGAAAAATATCATTAAAAGCTGGAGATGGAAGAGAGGAAAAATTATTCTTTACAGATGAATGCTGACTAGGAAATGTCAAAGTGTCAGCTCCATACAAGTTACAAAGGGGAAGGGGAAGAGAAAACTGCAGATACTACCTTAGTCAGAAACAACTGGGGCACTTGGGTGGGTAGTTGGTTAGACATCTGACTCTTGGTTTGGGCTCAGGTCCTGATCTCAGGGTCGTGGGACTGACCCCCAGCGGTGTCTGCTTGGGATTCTCTCGCTCCCTCTGCCCCTCCCACTCATGCTCTCTTTCTCTCTCTCAAATAAATAAATAAATCATTTAAATACAAAAACCCCCCAAAGTATACTGTTGTCAGCCTCCTTGCAAGATACACCAAGAACACACATCACTCGTGTGGTATTCCTGCCACAAGAAAATTATGTTAGATTCATGGCCCCCAAACTTTGGTGTGTAGCAGAACTGCCTGGAGAGCTAAGGAAGAGTACAGAGACCCAGGCTCACTGAAGTAAGATAGGATAGAATAGGAGACGTTGTGGGTCTCCGTATTTTTACCAAGTTCCTAGAGGGTTCTGACATCCAACATCATGCATGTTTCGAACCACTGAATTAGACAAATTTCTGTATCACAGATGGAGAGACATTCTGCAAGGCATTTGGCTTGATATTCTTCAAAAGTGCCAGTGTGGGGTGCCTGGGTGGTTCAGTGGGTTAAACTTCTGCCTTCTGCTCAGGTCATGATCTCGGGGTTCTGGGCTGGAGCCCCATCTCAGGCTCCTGGCTCAGTGGGGAGTCTGTTTCTCCCTCTGCCCCTCACCCCACTTGTGCTATCTCTCTCAAATAAATAAGTAAAATCTTTAAAAAAAAAAAAAGTGCCAGTGTAAGAAAAACAGAAGAAAGACTGGCCACCTGTTTCCAATTGTGGAGACTATGGAAGCATAACAACTAACTGCAATGTGTGATCCTAGATTGGACTTTGGATCAGAACAGGAAAAAAACCCAAAAGCTATACAGAATCTGAGACAATTAGAAAAAAAAATTGAATAGGAGCTGGAGTTTGGATAGACACAACTTGTGAAATACAGTATGCATTGCACAAAACTCCAAACTCTACACAGGCAGAGATCTGGTTGGTTGGTTGGTTGTATACCCAGCATCTGTATAGTGACTACCACATAGTGGACAACCAAAAAATATTTTTAATGAATTAATCTATACTTAAGAAAAAAAAAAAAAAACCTAAACCTTTTGATGGTACTGTTCTACCAGATAACGCTACAAAAAATATCAGGACTCTGGGTCTTCCTCCTCCTAATTCTCATTTTTATTCCATCCCTCCCATCCCTATTCTGAGATCCTGAGGCTCTGTTTTATTCTTATTAAGCCCAGAAAGAATGAGTTTGTCACGTGGAAAGTATAAGAGATTCTGGCTCCACCATTCTGCAATATCTGAATCCTTTTTATAAAGTCTTGAACCAACATAGTTTCAAAGCAAGGTAGTGAATGTTTATGAGACTGCCCTGAAAATTAGGTGTGGTGATCTACAACCAAATTGTTAGGTGATGCAAGAAAGGCAGGGAGCTTCAGTAGGTCACACTCTGCTAATAAGCATGGAGGTTCCAAGGCACCCACATCTGATAAATATGAGGGGAGACAAACTGGAAAACAGATGAATAGCCATCATTAAGTAAACACTTAAAACCAAGCTCTCGACTTCTGTACTTACCCTTATGCGTTATAAGATGACATACACAGCAGACCTTAATTACAACATTCTAATTGCTTAAATGCACCCTGGCACCAATTTATGATTACAATTTGAATTTGTAGTAGTGGAGTATTCAGCTGAAAAACTAGTCATATTTTTAAAAAACAGTGCAAAGTGCTTACAAGGTAATGAGGGATCACTAGAGAGAGAAAAAGATGAATAAGGGGAAAGTTATGATCATGACGTTAAAATTAAGTCCTTGAATAAAGAAGCTCTGCTAAAGTTAGTATGCTATATAGACTTTTTTTTTTCATGAGTCAATATGCAATGATACTTTTATTTTCAGTACTATCGTTCATCCATCTGATTGGATTACTTGTTTTTTTATTATTTATTATTATTTTTTCCAATAGGTTATACCATGCTTAAAATATCTTCACCAACATTCTCCTTTTATACCATAATTGTGGGTTTTTTTTTTAAGATTTATTTATTCATTCATGATAGAGAGAGAGAAGCAGAGACACAGGCAGAGGGAGAAGCAGGCTCCATGCCGGGAGCCCGACGCAGGACTCGATCCCGGGACTCCAGGATCGTGCCCTGGGCCAAAGGCAGGCGTGAAACCGCTGAGCCACCCAGGGATCCCTATAATTGTGGTTTTTTTAATGCTCAAGTACTTTTTATAAATGAGAACATCTTGTGACAGAATTTTGGAATAATATTGTCTATAACAACAACAAAAACAAGAAACACTGAAGTGCTAATTATCTGCTCCAAGAGATTGACAAATATTAATTCACTGAGTCTTCAGGACAGCCCTGTGAGGAGGTAATGTGGGGAGATGGAACCTTAGGAAGATAATGAGATTGTTGCTCAAGGCCACCCAAACTGTGAGTGGTGGAGCCAGGATTCACAGTGAAGCAGTTGGGACCCCCTGTCCTCAGTGGCCCCCACTTCCCCATGTCAAGCATTGGGTCATACTTTGGACAGTCTCTCCAAGGAGCGAACAGTCTTGGTTAGTGGCCAGCACTCATGAACTACGGTGTTTAGCTGAGAAGTCAATCACAGTCTTCCAGTATACTTTACATGTGTAACTATTGTGGCCAATTCAACAGGTCTAACTGAAATGGGTATCTTAGCCTGTTTCCTAATGAAGCCACATTGCAAGACATCATAGGCCTACTTAATTATGAAATGGAAATCTTCTGTTCAATTTCTTCTGTTTGAAATATCTAAAAATAGCCCTTCAAATCTCCTCCTGAGGCCTCCTGAGCATGTGTCACACTGCCGAAAGGCAAAATACATCTGGCTCTAGGACAGGTAAAAAAAAAAAAAAGATGACAGATAGATGATAGGCAGGTAAAAATATGGCAATAGAGAGAGATCTGGTATGGGTAAATTTGTTTTGGGAAGTTTCTTTGCCATATCCCTTTTGAAATCCAAGATGTGTCTTCAAGGATGTCAAGCTAAGCTTTTTCAAAAGCAGGAAACATATAAAAGAGTTTGATTTCTAGAATAAATTGGGAAAACATCTTACAGAGTTTTTTCATTCATTCCTACATTTAAGATACTGTTATTTTCAGCTAAATGGACCATCAACCTCCTCTTGCTTCTGTCCAAGCATTTATCATACTTTTTGCGACTATTTTGAGCCACATTTAGCTATAATGCTCTTCTTATGGCTCATTTCTGAGATGATGTTTTACCAAAAGTATAAATACTGAGTTTAAATGTTTTAAGACAATTCCTGCTAAATGGCATTACTATGAAATACAGGCTTTTTAATTGCATTTTTAGTAGTTCTTCTCAATGTATTCAACAAATATTTGAGTGCCTACTTGTGCTGGCGATTTATCAGTGAACAAAAAATTCATTCTTAGTAAATTTACCCTGGCTAGTGCCACCTGGAAGGCATTTTACTTGTTATTTACTCTGTGATGAGGTTCTTTTATTTCTGTGGGCTTTTATTTCAATGCTTTCAACTGAGGACCAAACATCTTCCCCTCTACCATCTAAGGGAGGTGATAAAGGCAAATGATATAGCACATATGGCAAGTCCCTGAGTATTCAAACTGGCATGTGTTATAAGCTATTATTATGAAAACTTTGATTCTCACAAATGCACAAGGTAGCATATATCCGAATGTTCATGGTTTAAGATACACATAATTTCAATGTTAGGAAAACAGAGGGAAAACCACATGAAACAGAAAAAGGTGAAATATTTATTATAAAGCTTGCAATAGCCCTTTAAAATATGATATTAGATTTCTTTGTTCCTTGCGGACTGGCCAGCCTTCAAACCAACTCTGATGTTTAGTTTAGTGACTTCACTTGGTAAATACTAATGGCTGGTTATTATGAGGAGGCACGCTTGCCTCTGTGTAGACAGAACTTAGAGCCTGCAAAATTCAATTTCTGTTACTGATCCTTTAAATTATTTCAGCATCTTGAAAAGAGCTTGAGGATTAAAACACACACATATGCACGCATGTGTATACACACACACACACGCACGCACACACATATTCACTTTTCAAGTCCCAAATGCTAAAACTGCAAGGTTAGCAGGTGTACTGAATATAGTTTAGTTCTCGATGACTACTCAAATTGTTTGGTGAACTATATGCAGTAATTCTGGGGCAAGAACCATTAATGTGATGGTGACGTATTGCCTTGGTTATACAGGAGTATGCTTTATGTTCTGTTAGGTTACATGGAACTGAGACCATTGGTTTCTCTTAGGACATTAGAAATAAGGATAGTAAAAGACCTTTCCATGAATGTGTACTTAAAGGAAACATCTCTTTGCCATGAATGGGCAGCTAGAATAGTACTGAATTGTCAAAATACCTTTCTAGGTTGTAGGGAATGTTTCCCTCTCAAGAAACAGTCATGTATTGATTATTCAGGGGCTCATGTATTAACTTTGGGAAGGATTCATTTCTCCAGTGTTTCTCCCATCCCTGCTTTTTTGCTGCTTCTATGGTGACTTTGGCTCTAGTAAGAAGGAAAAAGAAAAGTCAGTGATATCCAGGGTAGTATGGATACTACCTATCCAGTTAGGATTCACTGGATTCCCTCTGCATATACTCTTAATGCTCCTCTGTCCCAGAGGCGATCAAAAGTTGGTGACTTATTTCCTTGGAATTCCAAGAGAAGATGTTTGAATTGAAGAGCAGAGATGTGTGTCTACCTAGCCTTGTAGCTGATTTTACAGCGATTCTCCTGAATGTTTCCATAAGGTACTTAGAGTGAACATAGCAACAAAGGTTACCATACATATGCTGAGATACCAGTGCTTTAAAAATCCCATCACACGATGTCCAAATTGTATTCCAATAAGTTCACTATATTAAATTTCAAGGTTACGAGTACTCTGGAAAATTGAATTTAGGAGCAGTAACTCCACCTTAAGTAGTGAAAACAAAGTAAGATTGAAAGCTGAAAAAGTCTAATTTTATGGTTGTTACTCAGAACTGATTTTCAATTTAACTTGATCTTTTTACAAGGCCGTTTTGAAAAATTGATCAATGTAGTTGTTAGTGTAAACCCCCATTTACTTTGCTCACTTGACCAATATTTACAGAGGGCCTCTAGCGTAGGCCAGGCTCTGTGCCAGGGGTAAGGCCATAAACATGAATAAGAGCTGACCTGGTCCCAAGGAGTTAGGTTGTGGGTGGCAGATATATGAACCAACAATTCAACACAATGGGAGGAGAGTTAGGAGACACATTTAAAGGGTGTTCTGGAGGCTGGAAGAACTGACCCCCTTGTAGGACACTGGTGATGGTGTATAAGGGGAAAAAAAGCCTTGCTTAATGGGCAGGTACTGGAGCTGAGTTCTGAAGGATGAGTGGAATATTTGTCAGAGGGAAAGGAAAGGAGAAAGGCAGTCAGTAGGGAAATGAGAACATAAAAGAGAAAAAGACATTCAGCAGGCTAAGCATATAAAAAAAAGGCACAGAAGCTTGGCAAAGGCCGGGATAGTCAGGAAGCAAGGAGTTATTTCAGTTTGACCACAGGGGGAGTGTGGGAAGAGGCTCCAGTAATAAGCCAGGGCTTGCAGGTCCTTATAAGGTGCTGATATGGAACAGCAGTAGTAAGTAATAAAAGCAAAAATATTAACAGCAAAACAGTGTGCCGGACACTGTTCTATACACTTTGCATAGATTAACCTATCCACTGAGGCAGGTACTATTACTGCCCCCACATTAAGTTGATAAAACTGAGGCTTAAAAAATGCAAGTACTATGCCCAGGTGAGAGCCAAGGCCATGAGCCAAAGGTGCCTGGTAGCAGCAGTGGGGGCTGCTAAGTGTTTTTTTTTTATTTTTAAAGATTTTATTTATTTATTCATGGTAGACAGAGAGAGAGAGAGAGAGAGAGAGAGAGGCAGACAAGGCAGAGACAAGGCAGAGGGAGAAGCAGGCTCCATGCAGGGAGCCCAATGCAGGACTCGATCCCAAGACTCCAGGATCACATCCTGGGCCAAAGGCAGGCACTAAACTGCTGAGCCACCCAGGGATCCCCTGGGGAAGTGCTAAGTCTTGTCGATTTCACTTTCTAAAATGCCTCAACCCTGCCATCCAATTGTTCATTCTTTAATCATTCACCCGCTCACTTATTTGTCCATTTAACAACCTTTTATGTAAGATAGAGGTTCTAGAGATTCCGATATAAAGAAAACCTGGCCACTATCCCTGATGTGTGAATTTATATTTAATGAAATAAAAATGTGTAATAACAAAATATCTCTGGACTCCTTCCCCATGCTGCACACTTACTCTCCAAACATAAGAACATGAAGAAAATAGGAAGAAAAGTGGACCGGATAAGGTTAAAGCAGCCTAAACATACATAAAATGTTGAAAGTCTAAAAAATGTAAAATATAGGCAGCTAGTGATCTCAACCAAGGAAAATCTATGCTCAAAAGAAAGAAATATTGCAAAACAATACAATGAATGGTCCAGGGTTGGGCATATGAATCAATTGTTTTTTTTTTTGTATTTTTCTGCATTTTCTAAATTTTCTACAACAGGCAAGTATTATATTTACAATTGGAAGAAAACCCATTCTGGCAGTTGTCTTTAAGAGTAGAGCTTTTGCATTTCTAGATAAAGCAATTAGGAATTTTCAACTTCCATTAGATTTGCCCAGTGAAAAGATGACTGAGTGTTTTTCTAATGGAGGGAAAGCGATGAGCAAAATATTTTTATTCTCTTCACACAGCTTTAAAGAGGTAAAGTTCAGTGAATACACTGATTGCTTTTATCTTTATTTTTGTGATTTAAAATAATTTGAGCATCTTGTTAAAAACATTATAAAAGCATTACTTAGGAAGCAAAAGTTCCATAATCTCAGAGATAATAGAAATTTAGGCTATGACATATTTTTTCCATTTTCTCCTATGAGTTCATTTTATATACATAAAAGTAAATAATAAAGTTAACAATCACAGTATATTTATGGTTCTATAACTTGATTCTTTTTAAACGTGACAATGTAGTTTGGGCACATTTCCATGTCAGTCCAGCAGGGCTATTCTACTCTATTTTTTCTCTAATATTTTATTTATTTATTCATGAGAGACACAGAGAGACAGAGAGGCAGAGACACAGGCAGAGGGAGAAGCAGGCTCCATGCAGGGAGCTCGAAGTGAGACTCGATCCCAGGACTCCAGGATCACAACCTGACCTGAAGGTAGATGCTCAACCACTGAGCTACCCAGGTACCCAGGCTATTCTACTCTTGATGGCCACACAGTATCCTATCACATGAATGATTTGTCCTTTATTTAACTAATCCCTGTTAATTTAGGCAGTTTCCAGTTTCCTACTACTAGAAACAATTATTTAAGATCTTTTTGTATTTATCTTTTCATATTTCAGTAACATCTTCCATGGGATAATTCCTAAAGTTGGTGGACAGCTGGGTGAAAAGATATGTTCTTACTTTTAATGGACATGGCTAGACTGCCTTCAAAAACCACATGGGCTATTAAGAGAGCTCTGGCGCCTCCAGATTCACACACTTAAATGCTAACGGCATTAAGATTCTAAGACCATTATGCAATATGCTCTATCACTCTAAGTGGGTTAAGAATGTGTTTTAGGGATGCTAAGCTGAGGCTCTTGTCAAGTCTGCTAATGAAAGGGCACATCTAATAAGGTCTCAGTCAAGAAATGGGGTAAGAGGGAGGATAAGAATAAACATGACTGGATAGTCTTGCAATAACTAATTTTTAATAGGATTACTAATGGTTGGCTCTTTTGTGTTTCTACATTTATTCGAGGTACAAAGAGATGAGAGCTTTTTAGAAAAGAAAAAGTTGCACTGTGAAATCTGTTCAAGGCATTACTGAGCCAATTCCTGTTCCTTTTTGGTATGGTATCTACTCCTGCTCAGCCTGGAGAAGAGGAAGTATTAACTGGCTTACTACCCAAGTCAACATTTCTTGACTGACTCCAGAGATGTTTTGTTTAAAGAATCAGAATAGACCAGGATAAAATCTGGATTTTATCCTGTGGTCAGATCTAACGTAGGCTAATCCCGGGAAGCTTACAGTTGTCACTTTCTGCTTTATTACTTAATGGTATAGTATATATCCACAATGGCATTTTCACAAGTGTGGTCAGCAGTCCATTCATAAATATTGCTTGAAAGAAAAATTTCATAGGCAAGTAAGTTTGGACAATATTGGGTTAAACAAAATCACAAGTTTATGTATTGAAGAACTTCTTGAAGTCTTGAACATGTTTGAAGAATGTGGTGAATTTCCACTGAAGTGGTCTAATATTCAAAGTTTCTTAAACTCTTTTTGGTAAGAAAATAGCTTATGATCATGAGATAGATTCTTGAGCTGTAGATTTCTTTCCTTTTTTTTTAAGATTCATTTATATATTTGAGGGAGAGAGAATATGTGTGTGGGGAGAGGCAGAGAGAGTCTTAAGCAGACTCTATGTTGAGCACGGAGCCGAATACAGGGCTTGATTTCACCACTGAGCTCACCACCTGAGCTGAAACCAAGAGTCCGATGTTTAACTGATGGTACCACCCAGGCACTGGGAGCTGTAGATTTCAAGTACAGTATTTGTGTGTGTGTGCATGAGATTACAAACTTCTGATTCTCTTTGTGAGATTTCTTGAGTTGCAGAGTTAGGAAAATGTCTCACATTGCTTTTTATATTATTATGAATGAGTAATAAGATGCATCAAGGAATTCTGGGTATGTTCAGTCTTACCATAGTTCCTGGCATCTTTCAGAAATATTATGTCCTAGAAAGTATCATCATATATATTGCCTTTAAAGTAAACCAACACACATCTACACACAAATGTACAGATGAAAGGATCCTTTAGGACAGGCCATGGGAAGGTTCTAGTGCTAGAATACTGATAATGCAGCACTCATCAGAAATGCTGGCCCTTGAAGCATGTGGGTGGCTCAGTCGGTTAAGCATCTACCTTTGGTTCAGTTCATGATCTCAGGGTCATGGATGGGTTGGAGCCCCGTGTCAGGCTCCCTGCTCAGCGAGAAGGCTGCTTCTCCTTCTCCCTCTGTGTTCTCAATCTCTCTCAAACAAATAAAATCTTAACAAACAGAAAGAAAGAAAGAAAGAAAGAAAGAAAGAAAGAAAGAAAGAAAGAAAGAAAGAAGAAAATAAAAAATAAAAAAATAAAAAATAAAATACTGGCCCTTAATAGGAATGCAATAAATTTTTACTGACTAAATGAATGAAGGAAGGAATGAAAGGCAAATACTATGGTTTCTGGAGCTAGGCTGCCTAGTGATTACTCCGCTGCTAATGAGCAATTTAATTATGGGCAAATTATTTAACTTACTTATGTTTCCATATCCTCATTTGTCAAAGCAATAAATAACAGTATCAGTTGTTGAGAAGATTAAATGCACTCCTAAATGAAAAAAATCAATGCCTGCTGCTTGGGGAACTCTCAGGGAAGTCGAGCTGCCATCCTTGTCCTCACCCCAGTGCATGATCTCCACTGCAGAGCACCTCCTCAATCCCACTTGCTTTGCCTTTTCCTGCCTTTCCTTCGTCATAAAAATTTTACACATAGCAAGAGACAAGGTGGCCAATACTCTTAATTTTCTAAGCAGGTCTTCAAATCACTGATTTTAAAAAAGGGGTCCTGGTGATAAATGTGGATTGATTATACGAAAGTCAGATGTGGTCCAAAAGGCCACACACATCTACAGTCCCGTTTCTTGCACTGAGGCTTCTACTAGCAGGCCACAGGCTGCCCAAGGTGGACCACTGCCCACACATTGAGCGCCAGGCTTCCCCAGTATCAGTTTCGGCATTTCCACATCATCGCCACCTGGCACAGGTGCTTGTTTTTGCAAAGGCAAGGTGTGCCCCTCTGCATTCTCACCAAGGAAGCCAAACAGGTTCAAGAGCCCTCACCTGATGGACAACTCAGACAACAGCACTCTCCAGGGGAACACTTGACCCACATGGGGGCTGTTTGTCACTTTCTGGTAGGTTCTGTTCCTACATGAGTGCTCAGGTGCTTCAGAAAGGATAAGGGTGGGCAGCCTGGGTGGCCCAGCGGTTTAGTGCCGCCTTCAGCCCAGGGCGTGATCCTGGGGACCTGGATCAAGTCCCACGTCAGGCTCCCTGCATGGAGCCTGCTTCTCCCTCTGCCAGTGTTTCTGCTTGTCTCTCTGTGTGTCATGAATAAATAAAATCTTAAAAAAAAAAAAAAAAAAGAAAGGATAAGGGTGTTTTGTCCCCCAGCCCAACTTGTGGAAGCCACTTGGCTCCTGGTATCTGGAGGTGCCTATACCACCATGGGCTAAGAGCATTAGCATGTACAACACAGTTTGGAATAAGAGAAAGGAGCTTCAACTTCAGATGACACTGATACGCCTCCGCCATGGGGAGAGGATAGACAACCCTCACCCATCCAGCAGCAGTAATATGTAGTTGTTAAAGTCCTAGATTCTGGCATCACACTGTTTGGGATGAATGTTAGCTCCTCTACTTATTAGCTATGTGACCCTCTGTAGGTTAGTTTACCTCTCTACCTCAGTAGTCCCACCTGTAAAATGGGGGCAATAATAAAGGTCTGGAGTGAGAACTAAATGAATGAATATACACGGTAAGCACCTAGAAAATTATATGTATTCAATACTTATTATGGGCGGTGACCTGCCCCCCCTGTAACAATAGCCCCCAACCTCTAAGTTATGGAGGACACTTTTATTTCCCTGGAGCCATGATCAAACAAAAGCTAAGACAAACGAGAGGGGCTTTAATGGACCATAATGTCTTGTTGGGATAATTTTCCTAGGATACTTTTCCCACCTACTCACTCTGTGATGTTAAGCAAATGACTAAACCTGCCTGTACCTCTGCTCTTTTATTTTATTTATTTATTTTTGCTCTTTTATTTCCAAAGATTTTATTTATTTATTTGACAGAGAGAGAGACAGACAGACAGACAGAGAGAAAGCACACAAACAGGGGGAAGGGTAGAGGCAGAGGCAGAAGCAGATCACCCTTGAACAGGGAGCCCGACTTGGGGCTCTATCTCAGGACCCTGGGATCATGACCTGAGCCGAAGGCAGACACTTAGTCGACTGAGCACTGAGGTGCCCCTATTCTTTTATTTCTAAAAGAAGATCACACATTTTCTTCTTCGTGGGCTATAGTGAGAATCAAATGCAGGGAAATGTGTACCACTTAGCCTAGTACTGGCACACACACACAAATGTGCAGAAAAGGCTCTGCAGATGTTTCTTTCACTCCTATAGTCTCAGAGCAGGAAAACAATTTCATACCTTCCTCTCCTCTCTTATTCTTAAGGTGAAATGGCTTTTCTGCTTTAACTGCTAGGAAAAAAGAGGAGAAATGAAACAGTGGTCTCTGGACCTTGATTCGTATGTTTCAAAGCCAGGTTCAACTCATATTTAAATATTCTGCATTGCTTAACACACAGAAAACCCAGCAGTTCTTCAACTAAAGTGCTCAGGAAAATCACCAAAGAACCTTGGTGAAAAGGTTGATTTCCATCTCTCTTTTCAATTCTGATTCCGTGGTCTGGAGAGGGGCAAAAAGGCAAGAGCTTGTTCATTAAAATGCTCATTAAAAATGAGCATTTGTTGTAAATCTGATAAAAGTAGTCAAAGGTCAGTCACACAATAAAAAATGCTGCCCAGATCATTTTAGAATGGAAAAAAAATGGCTCAGCAACGCAAGGAAAAAAATCACAAACTCCTCAGAGCATTTCCAGTTACAAACAGCCTCAAACGGTGCTGGCAGGGAGCAGGACACAAGAAGTAACTGCTAAATAAATATTCTCTTATGTACTTAGTTCTAGCCATGGTTGACTTTGGCCTATATACCAATGGCTTCATAATTGAAGTCTACCAGAACTAGTTTTCTGTAAGATTAATATTGGTATTTAATTGATACTAAAATAAAGAGAGCAAAGTCCAATAGGTTTTAACTTTTTAAAATAAAATATTAGATTATACATTAAATTTTCTCCCTTATGGAATCATTTTTACTCATTTTTTGCTGAAAATTATCATTAGAGTTACCATAGCACTGCTAAGTGATATTCAGTAATACTTGGAAAATGAAATTTTTTAGCATTTTGGATGTTTAATTTCTCAGTAAGTTTTATAAACATTTCATAGTTAATGCTAGTCAAATGATACAACAGACAGCTGTTTGTTTATCTCTTGACTTCTTGGGATTCAAGCTTTCATCATCGACAACATCCATTCATTTATTGACTTAGTCTACAACAATTCATTGAATGCCCAATCATTACCACACTGTGTACCTGGGGTTTTGCTTTGAAATAAAAATGAAAAATTTCTGTCCTTTTTTTCAGAATCTCCCAGGATATCCAAACTCAAAAGTGAGGCCCAATATTTCTTTCAACACAAAGCTACCAATGGCTTCTTCACTATACAATATGGACAATGATATTTACAAAACGACTGGGAACCACCCAGTGCTTCAAATGACATACTCACAGAGGTGATTTTTTTAATAAAGATTTTATTTATTTATTTATTTATTTATTTATTTATTTATTCATTCATTCATTCATTCATTCATTAATTCATTTATTCATGACAGAGAGAGAGGCAGAGACACAGGCAGAGGGAGAGGGAGAGAAGCAGGCTCCATGCAGGGAGCCCGACATGGAACTCGATCCCCAGTCTCCAGGATCACACCCTGGGCCCAAGGCGGTGCCAAACTGCTGGGCCACCAGGGCTGCCCCAGAGGTGATTTTTTAAAATATAAATCCACATTTACATAGCTATGCAGAGCTTCAGTGACCGTATGAAACTTTATCACAAGTCCTATTTCTTACTAACCAAGCATGCAAAGAGATACTGTGGCTTTGTCAGTATTTACAAATAAGAGCTCCCTTTTCCTTGCCGGTATGTTTCTGTCCTCAGTGGAAGGAAGGAGCCGGCAGACGGGGACAACTGTTTGGTGGGGAGAAAGAAGTGTGGGTAGTTGATAATTAGAGGTGCTGGACATATCACTGGTGGGAAGAATGTCCTCGGCATGATATGGAAGGAAGCCCCGTTCACTCTCATATCCAGCGTTGAGCCCTGAATTAACAGCAGCTATCATCACAGCAGTGACTGACTTGTGCCAATCAGTAACCCACCTACGTGTGTTCTATAGACGAGACTATGTTCTCATAAAACTTATTTACTCCTGTGTCTGTGATTCAGATGATATTTCTTATGTGCGATGTTCTTAAATTATATGTCTTAAGAAATTACTTGAAAGCTGCTTTACCACACGGCTACTTGATCCTGTTATCTTATCATTTCCCAGATACTATAACATCTCTTGGGATTGTTACTAGCCATCTGCGTACTGCTTAGACAGAAAATATTCAACTCTAAATTCTTACAACTGAATTTTAAAAAATTATTGAAATAATATTCTTAGGTCATAGTGCCTAACTCCTATATTTTTGTAAAAGTTCTGAATTCTTTGACAAGTCATGAAACACTCCTACTTAGAGAAGATATCTCAAAAACTGACATTCATAAGATGGAGTAGAAGTTAAAAGAACTCTACTTTTCAGTACTTCCTCAAGACCAACAGAATTTAGCCTACAAAGCTACTAGAGAAATATGAGTTAAAATTTGCATTTTATCTTTCTTTACATAACAACCGAGCAAAGAAACAATCAAGGAAACTGTTTCATTGGACCATGGCCAGCTAGGTAGTAGAAAATATAACAAAGGGTAATTGTATTTCTCCACATAGGAGATGACCAACGGTGGTTTATGAAATATTTTCTCCTGACTCAGTAAATGCTACATTTGCTATATAGGTATCTACTTATCAGTCAACTCTTGGAGTTCTTAAGGAAGCTTAAGTCTCAATAAAGAGAGGCTATAATAAAGTCTTTGGTGCTGAAGAATTTCACTTTTCCCATAGAATTAACCAAAAACTCTGATTTGAATACTTCTGCTTCTAGCCAAGATGGATTAACAGGGACTGGATTTACCTTCTCATCTGAAAAAAACCTGAGAAATGAGCCAATCAATATGAAACAAAGTTTTCAAAACACTGAATAAAAAAAAATACTGAATAAAAGGCAACAAAGGCAACAAAGGGCAGTAAACCCTATGACTGTACCTCCTTACTGCCATGAGAATGTTTCTAGGTTGTGAAGGTGTTACACAGATGAAGCACATTGGACTTTCTGAGTTGAGGAGACATAGCTGAGAGGCTGGGGAGACCAAAATGGATAGAGTTTTCAGAACAGAGTGCCAGAGAAAGGAGAGCTGCACAGAGAGAATCCTGAGATATGTAAAATACTGATTATTGCATGCATGGAAGGAGACTGCCCAAGCCTGGGGAAAGAACTATCCAAGAAGATGAAAGGAAAGAGTACCTGGTCTTCACACAGAGCTGGTTCTCACAGAAATAACTCATAATTCATGAGGCATTGAGTAGAGTACTTAGGGAGGTCTTGCCTCAGTAACAGGGAATAATTTGTTCTAGAGTGAGCACTGCACTAGGCCAGCCTAACAAATAATAAAACTAAGACTTAAGAAAAGTCAAAATGCATCTAAGTAATTAAATTTTATTCCAAAACAAGTGTCAAGAATATTTATAGGAATATAAAAATATACAGCAGGCAAAAAAGTTAAATTAAACAATGTTCAGCATTTATTCAAATATTATCAGGCATGCAAAACAGACAGGAAAACATGACCTATAATAAGGAGAAAAATGAATCAGTTAACACCTATCAGAACTGACATAGATATTAGAATAAGTAGAGAAAGGCTTTGAAAAAATTGTTGTAACTGTTTGAATTGTATGTTCAAAAAATTAAGTAGCCACATACAAGATATAAAAAAGATCCAAATCAAACTTGTAAAGATAAAATATCAATAGACTCGATGAGACCAATGGCAGATTAGATTGCAAAAGAAAAGATATAAATTGAATACAGAGTAATAGAAACTATCCAAAATAAAGCATACACACAAAAGTAACTAAATAAGAGCATCATTGGGCTGTGGGATAATTTGAGATTGCTCAGTATATGTGTAATTAGAGTTTGGAAAGGAGGCATGGGTGGGAACAGGAAAAAATATTTGAAGAAAAAATGGCTGAGCTATTTCCAAAATTGATGAAAACTAAAAGCTCACAAACTCAAGATGCTCAATAAACACCAAAAACAAGAACCATGAAGAAAAACTATACCATAATACCTCATAATAAAAAGGGCTGATAAAAAGAAAATCTTAAAAAGCAGACAGAAGTATCAAATGTTTATACAAAACCAACAATGTCATGTGCATCTATAACATATCAAAAAGTGAAATGTATGGAACTGATAGCATAAAGGCTGATGGGGGGGGAGAGGTAAATATATTATTGTAAGATTCTTGTGTTACATGTGAAATTATCTTATGTCACTTGAAGGTAGATGTAATAAGTTAAAGATGTATGCTTTATGGGTGCCTGGGTGACTCAGTCAGTTAAGCTTCAGACTCTTGATTTCAGCTCAGGTCATGATTTCAGGGTCGTGGGACCAAGCACCTTGTTGGGCTCTGCCCTCAGCAAGGAGTCTGCTCGAGATTCTTTCTTCCCCTCTGCCTTTGCCCTTCCCCCCCCCGACTCACTTTCTCTCTCAAATAATAAATAAATAAATCTTTAAAAAAAAGATGTATACTATAAACCCTAAAGCAACAATGAAAATAACAAAACAGAGAGTTATAGCAAATAATCCAACAAAAGGGTAAAATGGAATCATACAATACACAATAAACCCAAAAGCAGGCAGGGAAAGGAAAAAAATAACAGATGGGACAAACAGAAAACAAATAGGAAGATGACAGACTTAAACTTAACCATGTCAAAAATCATACTACATGTAAATAGTATATATAACCAGTTAAGATACAGAGATCGCCAAAATGCATTAAAAAATCAAGATGACAACATAGTGTTGTCTACAAAAAATGCACTTCAAATATACAGATACAAGTAGTTTAAAAGGATGAGAAAAGATTTACCATGATAACACAAATAATAGAAGAAACCCGAAGTGATTACATTAATATCAAACAAAGCAGACTTCAGAAAAGAGAATATTACCAGGATAAAGAGGATCATTTTATAATGATAATCAAGAGGGCATAGCAATTTTAAATGTTTATGCCCTAATAACAGAACTTTGAAATGCATGAAACAAAACTGATATGTTAATTAGGTGAACTTGCAAAAAGAAACAGAAACATCCATAGTAATAGCCACAGATTTCAATACTCCTCTGTCAATAACTGATATAAGAAGTAGAGAGACAATCAGCAAAATACAGTAGACTTCAACAACATTACCAACCAAGTCAACCTAATTAAAACTATGGTATATTCTGGGTCATGAAACAAGTCTCAATAAATTAAAAAGGATTTAATTCATACAAAGTGTGTTCTCTGACTACAGTGGGATGTCTGCTTTTCTCTCTCTCTCCCCCCCAAACCCTGCTTTGCTCTCTCTCTCTCTCTAAGAAATAAATAAAATCTTTAAAAAAAATGGCTAAGATGGAATGCCTGGGTGGCTCAGTAGTTGAGCATCTGCCTTTGGCTCAGGTCCTGATCCCGGGGTCCTGGGATCGAGTCCCACAACTGGCTCCCCATAGGAAGCATGTTTCTCCCTCTGCCTGTGTTTCTGCCTCTCTCTGTGTTATCTCTCATGAATAAATATTTTTTCTAAAGATTTTATTTATTTGTGAGAGACACACACACAGAGAGGCAGAGACACAGGCAGAGGGAGAAACAGGCTCCATGCAAGGAGCCTGACGCAGGACCTGATCCCGGGCCCCCAGGATCAAGCCCTGGGCTGAAGGCGGCACTAAGCCACTGAGCCATCCGGGCTGCCCTCTCATGAATAAATAAATAAAATCTTTAAAACAAAGCAGAAATCTTGATTCCTTCTAAAAAAAATGGCTAAGATATTTCCAAACTGATTAAACTATAAGCTCAAAGTCCAAGATCCTCAATAAACATTAATCACAAGAACCATAAAGAAAGTTAAACTAATATACCTCATAATCAAAAGCAATGATAAAATTCACAGAACACTCTACCCAGTGACAGCAGAATACACATTCTTCTCAAGTGTACACGGATCATTTGTCAAGATGGGACATATTCTGGGTCATAAAACAAGTCTCAATAAATTTAAAAAGATTTAACTCCTCTGACCACAGTGGGGTTATATTAGAAATAAATAACAGAAAGATCTCTAAAAATCCCCAAATATTTGGAAACCAAACTGCACTATTCTAAAGGACAATCACTGAATTGATTCACTGAAGATATATAAAAGAGGAATTTGGAAATATTTTGAAGTAAATAAAAATGAAAACACAACATATCAGAATTTGTGGGATACTACAACATATCAGAATTTGTGGGATACTATAACAAATAGATAACAATTTCTTAGGGAGAAACTGTATATACTAAATGCCTGTATTTGAAAAGAGCATCCTTAAACAGTGATCTTAGTTTCTATCTTAAGGAACTAGAATAAGAAGAACCAATGAAACCCAAAGAAAAGGGAAAAAAGTAAATAATAAAGATAAAAGATAAAGATAATAAAGATCATAGCAGAAGTCAGTGAAGTAGAAACCAGAAAAACAACAAAGTCACTGAAACCAAAAACTGGTTCTTTAGAAGCTCAAGAGTGATCAACTTCTAAGCAGACTGATTAGAAAAAAAAGAGAAAGCCACCAAATATTAATATCAGGATCAAAAGAGGTAACAGCTCTATAGACTACATTAGGAGGGTGGTGAGGAAATATTTTAAACAACTACATCTATAAATTTGACAACTAATAAAAAAGCAGGCAGACTAGAAAGGAAGTAAAACTATCTTTATTAGTGGATGCCACGAACACCCATAAAAAAAACCTGATGGAATCTACAAAAAAAGCTACCAAAAATGATAAGTGAGTTTAGGAATGTTGCAGGATTCAAGAGCAATATACAAAAATCAATCGTATTACTATATACTAGAATTAAACGCTCAGAAATTGAAATAAAGATTCCATTCATAAAGATGCCATTTACAATTGTATCAAATAATATAAATATGGAAGAGTTAGGGACAAATCTGACAAAAGACCTGTATGCTAAAATCTATAAACTGCTGAGAAAAACAAAAACGAAAACAAAAACAAAAACAAAAAAACACCGCTGAGAGAAATTAAAGATGACCGAAGTAAATGGAGATGTATACCCTGTGTCATGGGTCTGCCAACTCCGTATTGCTAGGTTGTCAATTCTACATTGGCCTATAGAATCAGTGCAATCCTAATGAAAATCTCATCAGGTTTTTTTTGTTGTTGTTGTTGCTCTGTTTCTTTTTTTTTAATTGATAAGTTGATTCTAAAATTTATATGGAAATGCAAAAAACAAAATAATTACAAAACGTTGAAAAAGAAAAATGCTACAGTTTGTTCTGATTTCAAGACACATTCTAAAGCTATAGTAATCAAAACAGTATGTTATTGACAAAAAAGGTTGACAAATAGATCAATGAAACAAAATACAGGGTCCAGAAATAAACTCATGCATATATGGACAACTGATTTTTGAAAACCACTTTGGAAAACAGTGTAACAGTACCTTAAAAAGTTAAGCTACCATAAGATCTGGCCATTCTGCTCCTACGTATTTACCCAAGAAAAAAGAGAGTATGTGTATATGCAATGACTTGTACATGAATGTTCATTGTGTTTTTACTTGTAAAAGTCCGCAAATTGGCACAACCCAAATGTCCGTTAACAAGTGAATGGATCATTTTGTAACATACATGTGTATCAGATCATCCTATTATACTCCTTAAATTTACAGAGTGTAATATGTTAATTGTATCTCAGTAAAGCTAGGAAAAAAACCCACGGGAGAATTGAAAAACAATTTAAGGTACATCCATACAATGGAATATTTCAGCAATAAAAAGGAATGGGCCATTGATACACATAACAACACAGATGAATCTCAAAATAATCATACTCATTGAAAGAAGACAAAATGATGGGGCTCTTGAGTGGCTCAGTTGGTTAAGCATCTGCCTTCAGCTCAGGTCATGATTTCAGGGGTCCTGGGATTGAACCCCGCATCGGGCTCCCTACTTATGAGGGAGTCTGTTTTCCCTCTCCCGTTGCCCCTTCCCCCACCACTTGCTCTCTCTCTCTCTCTCTCTCAAATAAATAAATAAAATCTTAAAAAAAAAAAAAAGAAAGAAGACACATTATCTATTGTATGATTCCATCTATATACAACTCTAGAAAATGTGAATTGCTCCTTTGTGAGAAAAAGCAGATGTGTAGTTGCTGGGCATATTCACTACCTTGATTTTGGCGATCATTTCATGGGTACCTTGATTTTGGTGATCATTTCATGGCTAAGATATGTTAAAACTTATAAGACTGTACACTTCAAATATGTATAGTCACTTATTTCTCAATATAGTTGTTTTTTAAAAAATCCAACAAAAACTCTGCTCCGTCTGAGTCTTCTATCAATTAAAACTGTGGGTGTGTGCAGTAAGCCACCCTTAACATTTTGGGGGCCTAGGGGAAATGTACCCGTGTAGGCTCCCTAACCCATATAGAGCCTGTCCCCTTGTCTTTCTAGGCCAGGCACCCTGGTCACCTCTCAGATTTAGGGTGATGTATCTGGACAGCAAGGGACCCCATTGGCCTTGGAAGTGGGCATGGGCTCTGCGATCCTGAATGCTGAGACTGTAACCTAGAATGGAGAAGTTTGGTCTAGATGTGCATATATGGGTTCACAGACTCCCTGTTCTGGCCAAGGGTGTGGTTTGAGGAGGTCAGAGTGGGGGCCTTGAAAGCAATCATTGTCTGCAAGGAGGTAAGATCAAAATTGAGAATGCTTTATTGCAATTTGACATCCAGGCATGGGATCATTTTTCTGGCAATTCATGTTAACTGAATTTTACAAAAGCAATGTGTCCTTCATAGATTGGATACAAATAAAAAACAATAAAACAAAAAACTAGTCCCTCACCACAGATAACTGAGACATGGCTTTAAAACACATGGCTCCGAGCAGAGACCCCTAAATAAGATTGGTTTTGAATTATGGAAATCTTATTTAATAGAGTATGCAAAATTTCCAGCATGACTTTTCTGAGGTTTCAATCACAATCTGATGGATCCATCTTTGTGTATTTCTGGATTATTCTGTGTGGAGTATTAGGGGCATTTAAGGTAGTGGTAATTGTCTCTGAGCATGAGTCCCCTGCAGATGGCTGTCTTTCACAGTCAGAATTTGAGAAGAGCTGCCTTTTGTGTAAATTTTAATTTTTTTTTTAATGGCAGGGTAGGAAATATCAGTAGAAAAGATTATGGCTATTTTCTTTGAACACGAAAATATAGGCAACACCATTTCTCTATTCTGGAATCATTCACTGAACATAACAAGTGGGGTACATTACCTTGTGTACGCAGGACTTTGCATTCAGGAAAAACAGCTCCACGGTGGTTTTATCCTTTAAAAACGATATGCTCTCAATGTAAAACCTGAAAAATAATACAGAAGTTTGTTTCTTCAGATTTCTTTCCCTCACTCAGCATGATGTCATGTCCTCATCTAGCGTCCCCAAAAGCAGAGGGGATTTTGAGGAACTAGGAAATGGTTGTGCTTTTTTTGCCTTTTATAACAAATAGATAACACATAGGTATGGCTACAGGTATGTACATATATGTGCCTATGGACATAGGCGTATATGCGGATAAAATCTCTTAACAGACAGTATTTGTGTGTTGGATGGTGAATTCAACAGAAATCCAAAATGGTACCCAACTGCAAACCCAGCTTTATCTGTGTTGATCATTCTTTGACACATGTTCTGGGAGCTCGTTATACCTCGGACAGCTTCAAAACAAAGCCCAGGTGAGCTTTGAGGGTTGAAAGTAGAAGTCGCCTGAGTAAGAACTACATAATGGAACCCTGAGGTCTGCTCTGGTTTTCCAAGTTGAAGTGGGTTGTGAGGTCCCCAAGCCCACCTTGCCCCCCTCTACCAGGCAAATTTCAATCGCACACTGCTCCTTCCCTGGCATCCTTCCAAGCCAGGATTTTCTCTTGGCTGGAAGCCAAGCCCTTAGGAGCACTTAACCTTGGACTTTTTTTCATGTAAATCAGAGTATTTGAGGCCTCCCTCCACTTCCTTTTCTGGGCTTTTGCTCTTTCTGTTTGTGAGGCCACCGATGGCAGGTTCCTGCTCTAAGGAGAGTTCTGACAGCCCCATGTAAGGAGTGGAGGAGAGTCCTTCACAACTGTCTGTTTTTGAACCCCTGTAATGATGAGGCTGGCCTGTGAATGCTGGGCTCTGGGTGGGTGAGTGGGCCAGCCCACGCACAGAAGTTTTTCTTAAGTGTTAGAGCCTTCCTTGATGAATAATGCATGAAGAGACCTAATGCCCCAAGACAGCACACAGCTCAGCTCAGGTCCTGGAAGAGAAACCTGCTCTCTGATTGGTGAGAGTTAAGATCAACCAGGGCTCATGTGGCTGGGGAGCCTGACCTTAGCTCTGCACCATTATGACAGGCGTTGGGCGTTTGTTCTCCCTTCCCCCCCAACGACGACAGAAAGTTGGATAAATAAAAGAAACTGAAAAGGGCTGCGGATAATTTTATCACAGAGATGGCAAAGCCATTTGAAGAATTCCACCTCTAATGTTGAATCATCAAGGGGAGTTCCAGAAAGAGATGGAGTCCTCTATATATTTCCTTACAAGGGTTTATTTCAGAAGTGAGATTCATGAAGATCGATGATGATGATGATCTACTTTATGACAAAGGAAAGTAAAGGACTCACACAGGGAGGGAAATGTGGGGCTGGCAGGGAACAGGCTCTAGAATCAGAAAGATGGAGATAGGGAGTCCCCTCCTCCATCACTTATTAGCTGTGTGGCCTTGGGCAAGTTCATCGGCTTTGTGCCTCTTCTTTTTTTTTTTTTTAATTTATTTATGATAGTCACAGAGAGAGAGAGAGAGAGAGGCAGAGACACAGGCAGAGGGAGAAGCAGGCTCCATGCACCGGGAGCCCGACGTGGGACTCGATCCTGGGTCTCCAGGATCGCGCCCTGGGCCAAAGGCAGGCGTCAAACCGCTGCGCCACCCAGGGATCCCTGTGCCTCTTCTAAAATGAGTGTCGGGATCCCTGGGTGGCGCAGCGGTTTAACGCCTGCCTTTGGCCCAGGGCACGATCCTGGAGACCCGGGATCGAATCCCACGTCAGGCTCCCGGTGCATGGAGCCTGCTTCTCCCTCTGCCTGTGTCTCTGCCTCTCTCTCTCTCTCTGTGTGACTATCATAAATAAATGAAAAAAAAAATTAAAAAAAAAATAAAAAAAATAAAATGAGTGTCATGACTGCACTTATCTCAAGGTTTGGGGGGATTGTGAAAGGACGAAAGGAGATAATATGTGGAAAGCACTCACTAAATATTAAGCTGTTAATAAAAACCCATTCTCTGGAATGTAATGCTGTGTGGCCCAGGGGAAGCAGCTACAGCTTGTGTCTCAGATCCCAACCCTCCAGCAGCAGTGGCAGCTGGCCCAGGGGCGTCCTTGCTTTGTGGTCCTCAGTGCAGTGACTCGTTGGCTTCTGCCCTGCCAGCTCCTACTGCTGGCTTGCCCTTCTTCTTCCGACTGGTGGCTTCTGTTTAGGGCCTCCATCTGCCTCGACTGTGTCTCACTCCCTCCGAGGGGTCATACGTGCTTTGTCCACTCCTTAGCTCATATAAGGAGTCTCTCTGGGTTGAGCACTCTTCCTTCCAGGCCAGCTAACTCAATGGCTGCATCCTGAAGGACCTTCTAGTTAACTAGGTGGTGGTGGTGGCATTTGCCTGCTTTCTTTGCTTCTACAAGTGCTTTTATCCCTGTCAACTGAGGTAACAGGAGCAGGTTTCTGGCTGGCAGCCTGAAAAGAGCAGCAATAGTCTGCCAGCTACAATCTCCTGAGCTCCTGCTTATGGTTAGCCAGGCGCTGAGTGCTTTTCATGCAGTCTCATTTCGTTCTCAACAATCATTTCATTTAATCTTCAGCATAACCAGATGCCACAGGTAGTGAATTATGAACCCATTTAACAGATGAGGAAATAGAGAGATGGAGATGTCAAGTCATCTTCTCCAAGCCATACAGGTAGGAAGTGGTTGGAACCATGATTCAAACTAAGGCCTCAAAGTTCATATTCCAAACCAAAGCGATAGAATGCTTTCCTATAATAATGATCGCGATGAAATGTAACATGCACACAATGCCATGTGGCCAAGAGGGAGGGGTGCAATGAGCTCAGCTTATGAAACAAGAGGGAGAAGGCTGCCAAGCTGGAATCCGTAGCACTGAGTGTCACAGGACACGAAATGTCTGTCCCCTTGGACAATTGAGCTGAGTTTTAAAGAATGCATGAGTTCACCAGGTAGAGAAGGAAGGAAAGCTATTCTAGGGAGAGGGCATATTAGCCAGACCAGTCCTCTTGCTAATCCTCGAGAATTTCAGAAACCGACATGCGGGGAGCTGGGTGGCTCGGCACCAAATCAGCCTGTGGCTTGTCCAACTCTGAACAGGTAGCTTTGTATCAGAAACTGGGCTCACCTTGTTTCTGAAGCCCAAGACCCTGACTATACCTTAGTTCCAGTAAACAGGTCCCTATCTTGTTTCCCACTACTTTCTGGCGACCTGCCCTGTTGCCTTCTCCCTTTCTTCCTAGGCATCTGATTACCTGCTCTCTCAATGCAGAATCCTATCTCTCCCTCAAGGGGACCATTGTAATGACTTCATATTTATGGAGTGTATGAAAAGTGCATATCATCCTTTGGGAGAATGGCTCCCCAGGCGCACACCTATCAACATGTATCACGAAGTGAAAGCAAAATCTAGGGCTTCTTGTGAAATAAAATGAACTCTCTCAGACTCCTAAAATAAAGACCTTTTGTTTCAGCCCCTTCTTGGCACAAGGATACTGTTTCCTTTCTGCACACTTACTGTGAATGATTTCACCAAGATTTTGTGAAGTTGAAGCCCACGGCTCAGTTTTCACCCTTGAAATGAGTTCAGGCTCTTTGACTAGGTAGGTATATGTTTCAGAGACAAACCTCCTACATCTTCATCAGTGCAACTTCTTGAGGAGAGAATTTGCTCCGAGAGGTTTCATCTCTAATCCGTGTGCTCTTCCCATTAGCTGTCTTTGTCCTTTCTTGATGGGACAGGTGTTCACCTAACCATTTAGCGACGCTAACAAAACATGACACTTGAGTCATGTGACAAAGATGGCTTGGGGAGGAGGTAGGCATGTTGGCCTGATGACAATGTGTGTGTGTCAAAAAGCTGAACCTGGGAGTTGTTTGGAATGGGCCGTCCTTCGACACTCACTTACATGTAGGTGACCGACATTTTCTTCTTGGGGCATTTACTCATTGTCATCAAAGATCAACACCATGAAGTTGGGGAGAGACTAGTTTGAGTCTTGTCCTGGGGCCCTGAGCTGACTGTTGGGCCTCTCAGTGCTCCCCCTCTTCATCTGCCCCACATCCCAGATAGGCAAGATATTTTAAATGTGTTCAGCATAGTGCATGGGTGGCATGTCGTTTAGCAGCCAATGAGTGGTGGGTGTTATTACTATGTTCTTCTTCTTCTTCTTCTCCTACTGGTGAGACATAAATAATAAAAGGCTTAAAAAAATTAAAAAAAAAAAAAAAAAAAAAAAAAAAAAAAAAAAAAGGGATCCCTGGGTGGCGCAGCGGTTTGGCGCCTGCCTTTGGCCCAGGGCGCGATCCTGGAGACCCAGGATCGAATCCCACGTCAGGCTCCCGGTGCATGGAGCCTGCTTCTCCCTCCTCCTGTGTCTCTGCCTCTTTCTCTCTCTCTATGTCTATCATGAATAAATAAATAAATCTTTAAAAAAAAAAAAAAAAAAAAAAAAAAAAAAATAATAAAAGGCAATGACCGAACTGCAAAGCTTTTGAAAACTTTAGCAGGTGTCTTTCCTAAGTTCTTTCAAGGACACAAAATGCTCTGCAAGTGTCCATTTTGGCCCAGAATGGGAAAATGCTGTGAAACAAAAACCCTTCTGACCAGTTACAACTTGTTCTTTGCAACTGAGCACATTTCATTTTCCAGGCCTTTCTTATGTCTCAGTGATATCCTCAAAGACGGTGACTCAAGCAAGAATCGCTCCTTGCCTTTGCATTGCGAACAATGCTGAGCTTGTGACTGGCAGCCAGTGAGGGCCTCCTTCTGGGTGTTGGTCAGTCATTGTGGGTAATTTCTGGCACTCACTGTAGCTGCGGGCTCAGGGAGATTCCTATCAGATCCCAATCCCCATTCTGAGCAGGGAGATCTCTGCTTATTGCTTGTAATGACCCTGCAACATCATAGTCTCACGTTAAAATGCACGCTGAAGACGGCTGTGTAATTGAAGTGTACTGCACTTTCTCCAAGCTATTATGCAGGGCTTGTGGGAATCCCAGATGCTCCTTTCATCTCTGGGAGTGGTGCAGTCTGGGAGAACTCACCAAGGAACGCACTATTTACTTCCACAATGTGCTCCCTTGCCAGAAAGACGCTCCCTCACTTCGGAATTTCCAGGCATCTCCAGGAGAATGGGTGAGGGCCCTCCAGGTAAGCCTGTAGGAACCTGCCCTGCTGCTCCACTGCCATGGTGCTGCTCTTTCTGAGTTCCCCAGGGAAGGGTTGGAGGCCCAGGAGGGTAAGGGCCTTCCTTTGACCTGTCCAAAAGGGGAGGAAGTCTTCTGCCCCAGGCAACAAGAAGTATCCAAGTGTTGATTCTTCCCATTGCAATTGCAAAAGAGCCTGCTCTTGTCCTCCATGAGCAAAGTAGGGACACGGGTTTTGAGGAGGAGGCAAGAGGGGGAAGAAAGGTGGGGTGGGGATGGTTAGGCACCACGAATGACAGAGACAGATGATGAGATCTTCCACCCAGGGCAAAAGTGAACGGGTCTGATTGAAGCCAGACAGTCCCAAACCTTCCACATTTGAAGACCATATATCACGTTATGGAGTTTTTTTTTTTCCTTCCACATTCGAAGACCATATATTACATTATGGAATTTTTTTCCCATTCAACATGTGATTAAGGCAGACTCTGTCATTTATATCACAAAGATTGTTAACATTTACATTATACATCTTTATAGGCCGAATCCTCCAACAACAAGGTCCATTTTACGTGAGGAAAATAGGCCCACAGAGGGTGCCAAAAACCACAGAGCTAATAAATGGAAGAGCTGGGATTCGAACCGAGGAGCGATGCTATGTACTGGTTTTCAGTGGGCGGAGTGTGACACATTTGACAATGTTGAAGATGGTTTTTGATCACCCCAGCTTGGAGGGTGTACTGGCATCTGGGCAGCCAAAGCTTGGGGTTCTGCAACTACACCCCAGCATAGCTTCTCATGATGAAAAATTATCTGCTCCAAATGTCAGTAGTGCCACTATTAAAAAACTGTGCTAAATGCCAAGCTTTAACTTCTGCACCCTACAGTTTTTTGCACTCATCACATTACTCATTCTTTGCTTCTACCCTTTAGATGTCACTCCAAGGACAGATTACGGAGGAGAGTGAACCGGTTCCCACAAACAATGTCTGATATTTGATCAGAAAGCACACTAAGAAATATAATCCTGTAAGAAACTGGAATCAGGATTGACCACGAGTTTTAAAGGATTCTGTGTCTTTCCAGAGCTTTCATATGAATTAGGATGTTGGATGCTCCCATATGGAGGCCTCTAGCCAAGGGCCTGGAAGTTCAAGAATGGGTTATGCCACTTAGGAGGTCACAGTCAACATTAAGGCAACCAACGGTCACATTCTCTAGGTTCTGGAATATCACCCACTCAGATAGGAGTGTGGTGGGTGGCCCAGAGCTCCAGCTGACCTCACATATCTGCCTCAAAGAGCCTCTGCCCAAGGTAGGAGGAATCAGTTATTCCTCTGGGCTTCTGATCACATTCCTCCTCGAAGAGATAAACTTTCTGGTCCTCTACTTATTGTGTAAGTTACCTACTCTTTGATAATTTTAAAATAACTCATAGTTAGCCACTCACAAACATTCTAACTTCTCTCTCTTTTTTTAATCAATCCTTGCATTTAAAAAAAATGCTTAAGTACTGTGTTCATTGTAGGAAAATATATGTAGAGAGATTAACAAAAAGACAAAAACAAATCATTCCCGGAATCATCCTACCCAGAGATTTAACTACTGTTAACTTTTAAACTTTTTCCCTACTCATGTGTTTTACATAAGTGCAGTCATCTTGCACATGTTGTTTTGTGGTCTGCTTGAATACTGGGGGCATCTTTCTGCATTAACAAATCTCTTTTTTCACCAGTCTTTGTTTGTTTTTACCTGTTGTGTTGTATTCCATATATTTGGCTTTCTTAAAAAAAAAAAAAATCAGGTGGAATGATGGGGATCCACAGATTACAGTCATGATACTTCCTTAACTCTTTTTAAAGGCTGAGTGTTCCAGGACCAGGCCAGAGGGTGCTGAAAGCACTTTCAAAGTTCATCAAAGGCTCCATGTTTGCAGCAACTTTGGCAGAAAGGTAGCAGTTTCCTTCCACCCTCCATATTTCTATAGAACTCTCCAAGTAATGCAGGGAGTCCTCAGCCCTGAGTGTCACAGACAATGCTTTAGGGGGACCTCTGAGTGGTCCCTTACCTAGGGACCACTAGGTCTCGGGCATAGCAGAGGGGATCTGGAAAAAGGGGTAGGAAAAGGGGCAGGAGAGGGAAGACCAGAATGGATGGGGGAGTGGGAAGCAAAAAGTAGTTAGAAGAATAAGGGAGTAAAAGACCCCGAGAATGCTGCTTTGTGTGGAGCTGGGTGGTACCAGCCTGAGCCACCTCCGCCTGCCCTCCCCCGAGGGAATGGGAGCTTTTCCAATGAGGTCACGCCAAGGCCCTGCTCTCTGATTTAAATGCTTGCGTGTTCACTCACTATCAAGCTTTTCCAATGCTCACATCTGGGCTGCATTACCAAAGAGGCCCATGTGTTTGCAGAAGATAATTTACAGCAGCAAATAACAACCCCCCCGGGCCTGGAGAAGTCCCCCAGCAACCTGGGGGAGTTTGGACTCACATGGAAATGGAGAATTGGTTCAATGAATTATGGTGCTTAAATAAATTATGGGGCATCTATCCACTCAGGTGTCACAAGCATATTTAGCATGTATCACTGAGCTTTTGTAACTGAAGAAAAGACAAAGGTTTAATCCTGAAGTTCATAAAGGGAACACTAAGTGCCCTTCACCTTTAGTGTTTTCTTTCTTCCATGCAGAAGTGGTGTGTGTTTCTGAGCTGCTCCCTGCACCCTGGGAGGAATTAACCAAGAGAAAGTCATCCCCCCACCCAGATCTGCACCCCGGTGTTTAGCTCAGGACTCCGTGAGACAATGGGCATCAAATATTTAGCCCAGTGCCTGCCACAGGGTTAATGTACATATCAGTAGAGAGAAAACCTGAAAGCAAAACTATATGGTTTTTTACTTTTTCATAAACACTACAACTTGAAAAAAATTGATATTTTCTTATATTTTTATAGCATTTTGCAAGATCACCTTCTATCCCGATGTCTGTTTATTTGTCACAACCAACTTCAACAAGACTGCATTTACCATCTCTAGTGCATTGTATCAGACTCCGGGCGCCAGGAATGTGGGGGATTTGGGGTTTGGAAGGGTATGATTGTATAGTTTGAAAAATTCCTAGGATGATTCAGATATGCACCCCCTCTCCCTGTGAGGAAACACTGAAATGCAATGTACTAAAAGAAAAAAATCTAATCTCTTTTATTAAAGTGACCAATTGTTCACTGTAAGAACACCATAACTTACTGAACCTAATCTTCATTGTTGGCATTTGGATATTTTTAACCTTTTGCAGTGAAAATAGCCATGATGCACATCCCTGTAATGTGCTACCACTGTAGGGAATCTTTTGTCATTGTACATTAACTACTTTGTGACTGTATCTTGGTGACTCCTTTCAGTTGGAATGGGTAAGTCGCAGGGATGAAAGGTACAACATAGACATATAGTCAATGGTAATAGCATTTTATGGTGACAAAGGGTAGCTACATTTGTGGTGAGTACAAGATAATGTACAGGGTCCTCAAATCACTATGTTGTATACGTGCAACTAATGTAACATTGTGTGTCAACTATACTTAAAAAAAGAAAAAGAGGTCCTGGACATTTCCAGAGGCTCCTGTAGTGACCAATATCCAAAAGGAATCAAAAGCTATCTTTAAAAAAAACTTTGAAAGGGGGTGTGTGCTTCTGGGTAGCTCAGTTAAGCATCTGCCTTCAGCTTACGTCATGATCCCAGAGTCTTGGGATTGAACCCTACATCAGGCTCCCTGCTCGGTGGGCAGTCTCCCTCTCCCTCTCCCTCTGCCTCCCTCTTCCCTGTCACGCTTTCTCTCACACACAGTCTCTCTCAAATAAATAAATAAAATCTTTTTTTTTTTTTTTTTAAAGCTATCTTTGGTTCTACTCTTCAATGACTAAAAGTATAGCCAACACAGGTAACTTCAAGGGTTGTTGGTGGTGTCTATTGGGATGTAAGTCTCACCAATGGTTCTTTTCTCTCAAAAGAAGAGGCTAGAAGCCCTCTGAGAGACACCAGACTTCACAGGGGCACATATAACCCCCTTCTTTCATAAGGCCTCCAAAGAATGACATTCCACTGAGTGACCTCCATCAGTTCACTTAATTCTTTGTGTGCTTTTGCTTTATCATCTCTTTAATTAAGTTGGAGTTAACAACAAGTACTTAATTGGAATAATAACAAAGACTATTATGATCTCACTATACTGTTGGGAAGAAAAATTAAGTGAATAATTAAGAGCTCGATAAGGGTTTTAAACATACAAGAAGTTAAGGGAAAGTCATGCCATGTGATTACGGACACTCTCGAGATAACACTCAAGTAAGTGCTGAAACTCATGGAACAAGTAGCAGGCTACTTGGGCATCTCAGGAACCTGCTTCCAGAAGATAGGGCTGCCTTATGAATGACTGAATAGAAGGGAAGACAGGTTTTCTTCCCTGGTATTTTGAGACCAAAACTAGACTAGGTATCAGGTGTCAGAGAACAAGTTCACAGAGAACTAAATAAATGGTATCTGTTAAATTCTCCAAAGACAGAGGATTTTGCTGACTAGTTACTAAGCTGCATAAATACTGCACGTGAGTGCAAAGACAAAAATGCAAGGATCTTAACCACAGCCTACATTAAAATATACATAATTGGAAACAGCCTAAATGCTTCATAGTAAACCAGACCTCTAAATTATGAAAGTGTAAAAAAATAAAGTGGATTTTTTAAAAAAATATACACAAGGAGAAATCTCCAGGATAAAAACAAAGTAAGTCACCAAGCAATGTGTCATCCTTATTTTTCTGTAAGAAGGGAAGGTGTTGGGGGATGGAAGGGAGGGAGGAAGGCTGGAGGAAAGTAAGTTTATATAATATGAAATGTTTACAGTGAAAATATGATTTTTTGTGAAAAAAAAACATTGATATATGTTGAGCCTTTTTTTCACACACAAGATTAAAATTTCTCTATGCTCTGATTCCTGCTTAGTTACTAATACACACTTTTTCCTACTGGTTGTTAGTTTGCGTTTGCCTTTTTCTCCCCTTTCTACAAACACAAGCACTTACATCATACTCTTTCCAGGAAAACTCCTGTTTTTCTTTAGGATTTCCACACATTTCTTCATATCAGCTATGCTCCTGGACAAATCACCATTTATGCTACCTCCTTTCTGGGTTTCAAAAACATGTTTTCTAGTGGTATGAAAGAAATTCTAAGCAAGCTATCAGAACAAAAAGCAAAAAAAAAAAAAAAGAAAAAAAAGAAAAAAGAAAAAAAAAAGAAAAAATTGAGGATTGTCAATACTTTATTTCCTGCGTGAGGAGCAGTTATTGACAATCATAACTCATATAAAAAAGATTCTTAAAAAAAGGGTAGGATCTCTTACTCCATACTTTTGGATTTCATGGAGCAGACTGAAGTTTAAAAAAATGTGTAAATCAACATGATTTTGCCAGTTAATCACAGTAAAAAAAATTCCAAAAAAGAAAAATAAGAAGCTTCTACAACTATGTCATAAAACAAAGCTTGCTCTTCCTTCCTTCCTTCCTTCCTTCCTTCCTTCCTTCCTTCCTTCCTTCCTTCCTTCCTTCCTTCCTTCCTTCCTTCCTTTCTCCTTTTAAGTAAGCTATCAAAATTATAAAAGCATCTGCCTCTGAACTAGACTTCCCAACATGGGTCTTGAACTTATAACCTAGGGATCAAGAGTTGCACTCTGTACCTGCTGAGCTAGCCAGGAACCTCACACAAAGCATATTTCAATATCCAAAGACAACACAAGCTCAGAATACAGAAACATTCTTTAGGTTGATCTAGCTTGATGAAAACTTATTTAGATTCCTGGGAAATCTACTACCTTAGCTTATTTTATCATATTTGGCTTCAGACAAGGAAAATAACTTATCATGAAATTTATCATCAAATTCAGGTAGCGAGGAAAGCTGCTAGTGCACAGAAAGGGGCTTTCGGCAAAATTGGTCATGTTTTATTTCTTAAGCTAGCTACAGGGACACAAGATTACTTTTTATAGCATTTTATTTATTTTGCAGGGTGAATATTTCATGTGGAAAACTATTCCCATCTTCGGCTGGCTTTAAGAAATCACTGATTGAGTTGAATGCATCCATTTCTGGAGAAAATATGTATGGAGGCCTACAGGTGTGGGTAAGTGGCTTGCCCAAGCAGAGCCAGAGAACAAGTCAAGGACTCCTTACATCCTTCTCAGCAATTGCTCTGCCTGCAAGCTGAATTCAGATTTCTGCACTGTTAAGATAATTCTTTCCATGAGCGTTTGTTTGCATTTTATCTTCAATTCAAGCTAAGGCGTGAAATTGTATAAAATTCAGTTCTTGCCACAGTCTCTAGGAAACCTTCATACATAACATGTAACAGTAAATGTTTGCCATATTTCAAATTATAAAAATCCTAAAAGTATACTGAGTTGAAAACAGCCTTATGTATTAAAACAAACTACCTATGCTTTTCAGCTTTAAATTGATCCAAGGACTTTGAGGAATAAAGGAAGATGGTTCTATCCTTCATCTTCAAAGAAAACAGTTCTACACAGTATCTATAGCAACTTAGTCTCCAGACTAAGACAGTAGAGAATCTTTTTCACGTAATAATGTTTTGATAGGTCTATTCTTTTTTTATTCTCTATCTGATCACCAGAATTTTTTTTTAAAGGGAGGTGGGAATGCTGGATGTTTCTATGGATACATACCTTACAGCAAAGTGCAAGATGGTGGCACCTGGTTTCTTGGGCAGATCATGGTCAAGAACTCGGTGATCTAACTGTAGCCAGTTCTGCTGACCTCTATGAGGGCAAAGCAAAGAAAAAGGATTAAACAGGAGGTCAAGGCAAGCTTCAATAACACACAGTGTTGGCAAGACTGTGGCGAAACAGTTACTGTCATACATGAATGGTAGGCATATAACCTGTTACAACTAGTAATGAGGCCAATTTAACAATTACTACCAAAGTTATAAAAGCATCTGCCTCTGAAGCAGACTGTCCACTTCCAAAAATTTACCAAGGTAAACTTGACATGCGAAAAATGGCCTATATATAAAGTCCCATACTGTAGCATTGGTTGTTAATAGCAAAAAGGCTCAAAACTACCTATAAATGTCCAACATGGTGTTGCTTAAAAAGTTAATTTAAACTGAGCAGCCGGCCATACAAAAGATGGAGGGTATCTTTACAAACTTGTTTTGAACAACTTCTAAGACATGATGTTAAATGGAAAAACAAGGTGCCTAACAGTGAGTACAGTATATTAAAATTTAAAAATATACACCCACACATAAATAAAATATCTCTGAGAGGATAAACAAGAAAGTGAGAACACTGGGTGCCTCTGGAGGTAAAAAAAAAAAAAAACTAGGTGAAACTTAACATCTTAATCTTTAAATTCTTTGAAAATATGATATCTGAAATATTTTACATAGTCAAGAAGGGAGAAACCCCTGGTTTTATGAAATCAGACAGACACAGATAACAATAATACAGCTTTCTCAAAAGTACAGGGTCACTATTCTCTGAGTGCTGTTTCTATACCATATATTATGGACTTCCTAATATTTGAGCATGTATTTGTTTATTTACTCAAGAGCCCCAGCAAATTCATGACTATAAGCAGTTCTCCTTAAATTTTGACCTCTGAGGGGTCCAAAGGATTGATGATGCTATGACTTGGGATTGTTTTCAGGACCTTTCTAAGGGTGTCCAACCAGTTGGTCTGTTTTATTTTCACTATTATTATTTTTAGATTATTTTTTTATTTACTCATGAGAGATACAGAGAGAAGCAGAGACATAGGCAGAGGGGGAAGCAGGCTCCCTGCAGAGAGCCCAATGCAGGACTCGATACCAGAACCCTAGGATCACAACCTGAGCCAAAGGCAGATGCTCAACCATTGAGCCACCCAGGTGCCCCCAGTCGGTCCATTTTATTTTATTTTTATTTTTTTTTATTTTTAAAGATTTTATTTATTTATTCATGAGAGACACAGAGAAAGAGAGAGGCAGAGACACAGGCAGAGGGAGAAGCAGGCTCCATGCAAGGAGCCCGTTGTGGGACTTGATCCCAGGACTCCAGGATCACTCCCTGGGCCGAAGGCAGGTGCTAAACTGCTGAACCACCCAGGTGTCCTCAGTTGGTCCATTTTAAATTGTATATTCCTGGAAGGCATAGAGTCTATTTTGCTTGTTTATGGAAAGCTTAAAAACATGCCAATAGTAGTTGAGTATCATGTTATAATAAACCTATAATGAGAAGATATTTTCTAATCTTTTTTTAAAAAAGATTTTATTTATTTATTCAAGAGAGACACACAGAAAGAGAGACAGAGACACAGGCAGAGGGAGAAGCAGGCTTCCTGCAGGGATCCTGATGTGGGACTCGATCCTGGGATTTCAGGATCACGCCCTGGGCCAAAGGCTGATGCTAAACCACTGAGCCACCCAGGGATCCCCTCCATCTTTTTTCGTCTCTAAATAGATAATTAAAAAAAAAAAAAAAAAAAAAAACTCAGAAAACTCTAAACTGTATTCATTATAAGTAGATAGGAAAAGTGGACATAAATAATAATAATAGTAACAACAATAATAATAGCAGCTACTCTCTGCCAACTGAGCCGAAACTTTTTATGTATTAAGGCTGTATTTTATAATAAGGTTGCAAAAAAAGTGGCAGAGCCAAGATTTGAGCCCAGACCTGGACTATAGGATTTTGTATACAGGAGACTAGAGGGTTGAATCAGCTTTTATAACTTTTGGCTGAATCTATCCCTTACTACTCTCAACACTGGAAAAAGTGTGTCTTTGTTTCTGCAGTTATAAGATGAGGCTTCCAATACCTGTCCCTAGCTTTCCTAGGAGGAATATTATAAAGATACATAAACTGATACAAATGATCTAAGGGGGAAGTTCTTAGAAATACTGTTTGTTTAAAATATATGTATTATATTACAGTATTAGAAATACTGTGATACTGTAAATACTGTATTATACACAGTATTAGAAATACTGTTTGTTTAAAAAATATATATTAAATAATATAAATAAATATATATATTATATATATTTTAAACAAACAGTATTGGGGGCTAGAAGGTAAGAGATTCTCCAGCCGTATTTCATCCAGTTTAGAATTGCTGATTAAAAGACATATGCCAATTTCAGACATGTTCAAATATGTGTCTTAAAGTCCATAAAATAGTACAAAGAAAGTTTTCTTAGGGAATATGAGACTGATTTGGAATCACTCTTCTCGCTTTTATATAAGAAAGATATGGCATTATAAGAGCACAATGTATATTTACATGAACTTGCATGAATAATGTCCAAGAATGAACAAAACAAGTACTATAATAACAGATATGGCATCAATCAATTATATTAGCCAAAGAAGCACACTAAAACACTATTATACATGGATGAAATTCTTATCGTTCTGGAGGGGTACAGAGCTAATTGCAACATTTGGAGTAGGAAGGTAATCAAAAGGGATTGGCTTACATTATAATACTAATTTTTTTTTTGTAAAAAGACATTCATGTATTTGTACCATAAAATTAATTTTTAAAAGGATAAATTAGAAATTAGATTTAAAAAATCCATCCAGAGCGACACCTGGATGGCTCAGCGGTTGAGCATCTGCCTTTGGCTCAGGTCATGATCCCAGGTCTGGGGATGGAGTCCCGCATGGGGCTCCCTGCAAGGAGCCTGCTTCTCCCTCTGCCTATGTCTCTGCCTCTCTCTCTCTGTCTCTCATGAATAAATAAATAAATTCTTAAAAAAAAAAAAAAGCTAAAAATCCATCCAGAGGTGCCTAGCTGGCTCAGTTGGAAGAGCACCAGTCCTTGATCTTGCAGTCATGAGTTCGAGCCCCACATTGGGTGCAGAGATTATTAAAATAATAATAATAATAATAATAATAATAATAATAATAATAAACCTTAAAATAAAACAAAAAACTCATCCATAATCTCACCAAGACAAAATTAGAAGAACGAAAAATTGAAAATTACCCATAACTCTATCACTGAGATATAAAGTTAACGTGTTCTTTTATATAGTCTTTGAGACAGATAAAAAAAAAAAAAAACAAACTTAATGCTTATAACCTGCTTTTCTCAAGTTTTTCCATCAGCAAATATAGTAGATCTAATCAATATCTCAAAAAGACAGTTGATTCTCCACATTCACTTCTATCAAGCTGTGTGGGTCAACCCTAAAGCACGCTTTTTTTTTTTTTTTGGACTAGGATGTATCAGTCAAGAAGCCCATCATCTTACACCCATCAAATGGGATAAGGATCAAAAGTCACAATTGTATTGTGAAATCTATTTTTTTTTTGTAAACAAAGCTTATTCAGCAAAGCCTTTCAAAACAAGGAAATTTTTTAAAAATGAAGTGGATTGTAGGGGATGGAAATCATTTTGGTGAACTTCAGGGCTGCTGCCTCAGGAGGGCGAGACTGCCCTCTAGAGGTGAAATACTGCCTCTGCACGCAGACCACCAGGAGGTACTTCCAAGTGTAATCTCAAGGAACTCTACCCTTCCATCCAATAGGACCGTGGATTTATTTTTGTTGGTCACCACCACTACTTTTCTTATGTAACTGCACAATTCTATTTTTCCATTTCTCTTCTTGGCCTGTGGCATGGGGCATAGACAGTAGCTGGCCAGTTTCATTGACAAAATGCCCCCTTCAGCTTTGCTTTACTCTGTTGGGAGAAGTTCACCAAAGGCAGACGGCTGATGTGGCATCTAAGTTGGAAATTCAATTCAGACAGCATCCTGGGAGGGATCTGACTCAGTGGTTTTACTGGGGGCGGGGGAAAGGGAGTGCTGAAAGAAAATACTTTCCAAAAATATTTACCAGACAAAGAAAAAAGAGCTAGGCTTGTGACCAAGACATTCCAAGGAGACACCCTTAGACAGAAGCAATTTTCCAGACCTGTTCCCCAGAAAGGTGGAAATGGCCAAGTCTTCCCTCCCCCCTCCCAAAGCCCAGCTCCTACTTCTTCTGAAAATAAACACAGCTACAGCCAGAAGACACCTTCCAAACTGGTCATAATTCAAAAATAGACTCTGCTGTCACTTTGCAGGGGAGTACACCAAAGACAGTTTGGAGTCAGGCTTCTTGGAAAGACTATAACCATCAGCCACTGTCGCCAAAAGAGAGAGCCGGAGGAGATGTTTGACTGAGATATTCTTTTCCCAGTAGGGGATTTAGAAAGAAATCCCAGAGCAAAGGAGGGGGAGGTGGCCCAAGGCATTAAAGGAAGTCATTCATATTATTCCTTTTCTATCTGAAGAGAAGGTCTTACAGCTAAAGGACTGATTTATGCACTGTTTGGTTATGCTCACCTGATCCGAGAGTTTTCCCAGAAGCCATCCACGTGGCCAGGACCCCCCTTTCCAGCCCATCACGAACCTTGTAGCCTGGGGAACTTACAACACCAGCCATAAATCATGTAATTCCTGTGCATAACATCCTACTGTGGCCTGGGTGCTCCCCCATCTACATGACACACAGGGCTCACCTATGATCTTGTCCCTCTCATATCTTGCCTCACCATCAGGCCGGGCTCCTCACCACTGGACACATGCACCATATTCATCTCCATGCTTCATGCACTGGGCCACAATATGAGTCTTCCCTGGAATGTCATCTCCCATTCCTCTCCCCTCCACCTCAAGTCTACCTGCCCTTCTCTGTCCATCTGTAGTTACCGGCTTGTGCAAATTCCACTCTAGCCTTCTGTTAGCCCCCCTTCTGGACACTGGACTCACTGCTGGTGTCTAGCTTCCTTTTAGCCTGTCTAAAAGGTGTAGCTTCCTTTTAGCATGTACCTGTGCTATACCCACCCTAACTTAACAGTAAATACTACTGGCACCCTACTACGTGTGTCTTACGTAGTCCTCATTGTACAGAGGTACAATTATTATGCACAATGTACCGATGAGAACACTGGTGTATCAGAGACACTCCACAATCCTATAATAGCCACTCTCTGCCTCCCTCTCAACCCTTAACATGTACCACTTTCCTTCTTACTCTCTATATTCTAGTCATATCGGATTTTTACTCAAAGACACAAAATAAAAAAAACCCCAAAGCCAAGCTCAGTCTCACTTCAAGGCTTTTGCACTGGCTTTTGCCTGGAAAGCCTCCCTATACTTTTGCCGAACTGGTTGTTCCCTTTTATTACACATCACCTTCTAGAAGCCTTCCTGGTCCATCCTATCTAAAACTGCCCCTCCCCCCCCGCTTTTCTTCATCATGTTCTTTTTTTTTTTTAAATATTTATTTATTTATTCATGAGAGACACAGACTGAGAGGGAGAGAGACAGAGACACAGGCAGAGGGAGAAGCAGGCTCCCTGCAGGGAGCCCGATGTGGGACTCAATCCCGGATCCTGGGATCACAACCTGAGCCGAAGGCAGATGCTCAACCGCTGAGCCACCCAGGTGTTCCTCATCATGTTCTTCTAAGTGCTTATCATTTCAAATAATTTCTTGTTTATCTATTTGCTTGTTCTGCTACACCATACCACTGCAACATAAGCTCCATGAGAACAAGAGCCTTGTCTCTGTTCTGCACAGCTAAATCTCTAGGACCTAGAACAATACCTGGCATTTGGGGAGCACTCAAGAAATATTTTTTTAGTGAATAAATAACTCTGATATTCATGTTTTTAGCCTCTATCCTATGTGATCTCTCTAAATTACAGTGTTTATAGCACTTAGAGTTCAACCATATAGCTTAGCCATTATGTATTTTAGGTTTTATGTTTGCATAAAACTTATACTGTTTGCAACTGTTGCGTTCACAGTTACTTTCAACCCTGTGTGTGTGTGTGTGTGTGTGTGTGTTTCATCACTGATTTACTTGAAATAGCCTTGTCTTTCCAGCTAAGAGCACGTGGGCAATGGATGCCTGCGTTTCCTATTTCATCCAGCAGAGGACTGATCAGACAGGGTCTCAAATAGTTGTTGGGTGAACTGATAACTTTGTGATTCAGAGTGAAGTGGGTGATGTCTGGTGTACTTTTTTTTTTTTTTTCCTGGTTTGTCACATCCTATTCAAGAAGCATCCTGGGTCTGGGATCAAAATTTTCAGGTTTTTCTGTCTCCTGACAAGTGACTGCCTCCTTTTGCCCAGCCCTTATCCCAGCCCATGGACATTTCCCCTGGGGAATCCTATGCTTGTGGCTCACTCAAGCTAGAAATAATCAGAAGTAAGGTGTTAAAAAAAAAAAAATTAACCCTTTGTTGAGATTGTTTCCTGTGGGGTTAAACTAAAGAACTGAAAAAACATTTACACTGGGAGAGTTACAGAAAGAATGCTGGGTAATAAGCCAATGTATTTTGTGTCTGGAATGCATTTTCTTGAATTTAAATATTGGAAGAACTCTTTGGATATTATCCCCACAAAGAGGAAAAATTCCTCTGATAATCTATCAAGCTGCAAATAATGTAGACAAATTGGACTATCATAACACACACACACACACACACACACACACACACACACACAGGAAAGAACTGGTAAGACCAAACACATTTTTTTCACATGGAGTTTTAAATTCTTATGATTTTATTGTTATATACATGTCTCATTTCACTAAGCATTTAAATCCCTGATAAACTCATATAATGTCCAAGCTGGCATAAAAAATGTAAGCAGAAGAAAAAAAAAGATGTAAAGAGGTAACACAAAATGGGCCTAGGTGGAAGTGGAAAAGTTCTTTCTGGATTAAAACTATAAATATATTTTTCAAGTGGGCCACAGATTTGCCTTTATTTTTTTTTTTAATTTTTTTTTTTTTATTTATTTATGATAGTCACAGAGAGAGAGAGAGAGAGGCAGAGACACAGGCAGAGGGAGAAGCAGGCTCCATGCACCGGGAGCCTGATGTGGGATTCGATCCTGGGTCTCCAGGATTGCGCCCTGGGCCAAAGGCAGGCGCCAAACCGCTGCGCCACCCAGGGATCCCTGCCTTTATTTTTTAATATATTTTTTATTTTTAAAGATTTAATTTATTTATTCATGAGAGACACAGAGAGAGGCAGAGACACAGGCAGAGGGAGAGGCAGGCTCCCTGCAGGGAGTCCGGTGGGGGGCTTGATCCTAGCACCCCAGGATCACGCCCTGAGCCAAAGGCAGACGCTCACCCACTGAGCCACCCAGGTGCCCCTATTTTTTTTAAAGAATACATTTGCCTCTAAACTTTTTGCTACTAATACCTAAAATATGAATTTTCTTTTCAAAACACAAGTGGATGACAATCTAGTATTTCTATCACTGATACATAACTATGGTACAAAAAATGTGCAGATAGGCTACTAAGACTGATGACCTCATTACAATAGATTTCTAAAACATTAAGACAATATTTATGTTTAAAGAGATCAGTGGGGGATCCCTGGGTGGTTCAGCGGTTTAGCGCCTGCCTTTTGCCCAGGGCGTGATCCTGGAGTCCCGGGATCGAGTCCCGCGTCCGGCTCCGGCATGGAGCCTGTTTCTCCCTCCTCCTGTGTCTCTGCTTCTCTCTCTCTCTCTGTCTATCATCAATCAATCAATCAATCAATCAATCTAAAAAAAAAGTGATCAGTTTTCCCTTTCTTCTCCCTTTGCAATAATCCCAGGAGAGAAATCTTGTATTAAGTAGTCTTTAGGCAGGAAATATTCTAATTCTTGGAGCATTCCCCCTTGGTGCTGATTGTGAATGATTAGTAAGCAGGTAGTCCACACGAAAGGTAAACAAGTAAAGATTATTAAAACACTCACGTGTCATCAGCAAATGTTATTCCAAAGTACTCCTTTTCTTTCAGGTTGAAATGTGAGGCCACAAGGTCCAGCAATTCTCTTGATAAAAGTTTGGGCTGTTAAAATAAAATGTGATCAGAAGCAATTTGGCTGCCTTACTCTCTTATTGCTACCACCCTTCTCTGCCCCAAGTAGTTCAGAGCAGCTTTTGTTTGTTTGTTTTTAAATATATCCGCCCCCTTTTGCTGCTTAGGTTAATCGACTATGCATGTTCCAAGAGATTGGAAAGAGGAAGAAATCTTAACAGGAACATCAATGAGATCATCATTTTCATGTATTTGCAATCAGTCCAGTATCTTACTTTTTCCCCTAGGGGAATAGGGACGATATTTTGGAAAAAAACTCTTTTATATGTAGTATGGTGCTAGTGACCAAGACAAAGAATATCAAACATGTCACCACCTGGATTGTAGGAATAACTGCTTGGTGGGGGCCAGCTGAAAAGGCTGAAGACCTAAGGCTCTGAGGTCACAGGTAAAACTACTACTCTACTCCTGGTTACCACTTACTGTGCTGAACTCCTTCTATATATTGTCCCATTTTGTCCTTATCATGAGCCTATGAGATAGGGGTTCTTATTGCCATTTTAGAGATGAGGGGGCCAAAGTCAAAGAAAAACTAGATCCTTGGCTTGATGTTACAGTTAATAAGAGCAGGGAATTGAACCTGGTTCCGTCTGATTCCAAAGCTGAAGCTTTTCATTTCTCTCTAGAGATGGAGTAATTTTACCCATTGTATAGATGATTGTCACCAGTGTTTACTAAGCACTGAGTTAGAAGAAGGATCTAATCTATGAGCTTTTGAGAAGCACTGGGCCTGGTGGCAAGAAGCCTGGATTGGAATCAGGGGGAGCATCCAGAGTGAGAGTGGATGCCTGACTTGCAGGGACGCAGGAAGGAAAGGGGGATACCTAAGAGGGCATTTACTTGGACTCTTTCTGAACTTAGAGTCAAACAGCTTAAGGCTCATTATGGTGCTTTGAGAGCTGGATGTTTGCTGTTGGGGAAGAAAGAATGGTCATAATTTTTTTAAAAAAAGAAGAAGAAAAAAGAAACAAACAGGCAGACATCTAGACTAAGAGGTCTACTCTGGTGAAACACTGTTGACTCTGCTATTTTCATTCTAATTGAGGCCTTTGCAGAGTGGGTGAGAACTGAGCCTCAGAAGGGAGAAGAATTTAGATTTTGGTTAAGGGAAAGAGTTTGAGCTGTAGCTACTGTTGTGGCTATCAGATGGAATTTCCCCAATTTTTTTAAGGTCCTTGGTCCACAGTGTTGGGTAAATAAAGAGAGAAGGATCAACAATTAAAACACCACCACTCAAAAAAAAAAAAAAAAAAAGAAAAGAAAAGAAAACCCCAAAACCCCCACTCATATACTCCCATTTATTCTACAGAAAGATTTCATTCGCAAATATAATCTAGCTTGATTCCAGCCATAATTCTATGAGGAAAACTAAGCATTCTCAATCCCAGTTCACAGCTAATGAAGTTGGGTATTTAACTTGGACAATGTCATGTAGCAGAAAAGTGGCAGGATGCAGATTTGCAGCTCCCATTAGCCCTTTAAGGAAAACATGGTGCCTGGTTTACCAACAAGAGGTTCAGAGACGTCAAATCACTTCCTGGGGGTTCACACAGCTACTGAGTGTCGGAGCTGAGATTGGATCCCAAGGGTCTAAAACCCATGTCACCAGGCTATAGCTACTCTTACATGTAGATCAAGTTTTCTGACTTAGAAGCTGTTCTTTGGCCCCTTAAACAATCCCAAGTCATTGACACAGATAAGTGAGTAACCTGAAAACAGGCTCATGGAGGGAATCAGTATAGGCTATCCCTGTGTGGGCAACACTTACCTGAACCAGAAGCTCCAGTCTCCTATCATCCAGGAGGTGTACCTGGCAGTGCCTGCCTTCTGTCATCTGTGGGGACAACACAAGAGTGGCATCAGGGCTGGGGCTGGGCTGGCAAGCAAACCCTTGAACTCAATTTATAGTTTATTTCACATATGATATAGTCAAGAGTAAAAATGGCTTCAGTTGGGTTAATCGATAGCCTTGATCATAAACAGACTTACTACATGGAATTAGCTCTTGAATTAACCAATCAATTAGTTAATTTGCTCGTGGATTTAAAAGAAGAAAAGAAAGAAAAGCAAAGACAACTCAATATATTGAAAAAATAATGTCTATATAGTGCACACAAGATTATACTACAAAAAGCTAGTTTCCTTCCCAGAGGAAACTACTATATTTTTCATTGAGTCAATATTTAATTTTTTCAAATAAAAATGCCTAGACTCATTGATGTATTTTAATAAATACAAACCATGCATAATTATAAAGGAAAACATATAACATTAGAATTAAAATTGAAAGTCTTCATCTTTGAAATTTCTGTCCTTTTTATAGTATATCACTACTGTAATTAAGAACAGTTAAGATACACAGTTAAGGGGCAGCCCTGGTGGCTCAGCAGTTTAGCGCTGCCTTCAGCCCAGGGCCTGATTCTGAAGACCCGGGATCGAGTCCCATGTCAGGCTCCCTGCATGGAGCCTGCTTGTTCCTCTGCCTGTGCCTCTGCCTCACTCTCTCTCTCTCTCTCTCTCTCATGAATAAATAAACAAAATCTTTAAAATAAATAAAGAAGAAATGCTTAAAAAAAGATACATAAAGAACGGTAAACATCAGTATATATTTCCAATCATATTCACTTTTTTATCACTTATAATACTGGGAAATATTCTTTGTAAAATATTTATTTATTTACTTATTTTTTATTTTATTTTTTAAGTAGGCTCCACACCCAGCATGAGGCTTGAACCCATGACCCCGAGATCAAGAGTCATATGCTCTACAACAGAACCAGCCAGGGCCCCCTGTAAAATATTTAAACAATGCACAGAATACAAAGAGCTCCCTTAGCTAACTCATGCTCCAAATCATTTTATCTGCAGAAATCACCATTCAGTCAATTTGAGGAGAATCCATGCAGACTGCTTTTACATGTATGTTCAGATATAAACGTGTACATATTTTCAAAATTTTCATATTAAATAGTTTGCTTTGCAATGTTATTATATTGGACATATTGTTTTGCAAATGAAACAAGTATTCTTAATATTTGTGTGTGTGTTTGTGTGTATATAACCATCCAGAAATTTCATATATGACTGTGTGTATAGAGTCTGTGTATGTGATTCTATTTATAAACACACATACATGTTATGTATATATATATATCTATATATGCATTTTCTTTTTCAACTCAAATGGAACTAGGCTATATCTTGGTGATCTTTCCATTGTCAGCACATATAGACCATCTGCATTCTTTTCAAAGGTTCTATAGTATCAAGTAATTGTGTAGACATATAATAATTTAATAGTCTCCTGCTGAGAAACACTTAGATAGCCTCCAGTCCTTCATTCTAAGCAACGTCACAGTGAACTATGCATACCCAACTTTGCCCACAGATGAGGACCTTCTGGGTCACTTTTAAAAAGCATGAGCAGCATTTTATCTCTCAGCTATTGTACCAGACTATAAGACCTGGAAACTCAGATACATATAAACAATTCAAAAACAAGATCACTCCATTACTAAGCACCAGCTATAGACTTAGTATTGTTCCAGGTATTTTATAGATACCATCTCTGAGCCGCACGGTCACCCTGTGGGATTGTGGTTACTATCTCCAATTTAACAGATGGGGAAATTGAGGCTCACAGAGGGATAAGATGTTTTCAGTGTGAAAAATACTAACAATTACATTTACATTTTTTATTAAACTTGGCTCTAAAGTTTAATAAAAAGTGTAAATGGTGAGATCATGGTTTATGGAGATGTGGCTCATAGAACCACTGAAGTACCGTAAGAGGTGAGCGGGCAAGCTTTACTTTGTCCCACAGCCCCTGATTACATCCTTAACTCTGCAAAGCTGAGGTCAAATACACACTTCTGGTGACGAGGAGAAAGGGAACAAATATTAGTTTGTTCCTGGTACTAAGCTGGGTACTTTATGTACATTATTTCATTAAAGCTCCACAAAATCCATGATATGACAACATCCCTATTCTACAAAGAGACCGAGGTACAGAATTTATTTATCCAGAGTTATCTGAGCAAGAAAAAAGCCAAGTCACAATTTAAATTAACGTCTAGCTGAACAACACAAAAGTCAGTTTTTCCCTAGAAAGAAATAAATGTGTCAGTTCAAATAACTTCACTTCTCTTGTAAAACCCACACAAACAACCCCCAAATACATGTACTATGGAAAGAGAAAATAAAATAACAATCAAAAGATTAACTGACACAACATGCATCAAATATGGCAAAACTCATAAAATATTTCAAGTAATATTTCAAGTTACTGCATTGTTGCATGAGTCACAAATAAATGAATTTATTTCCTAATTTTCAAAAAGCCTCTTTTTTTTTTTTTTTCCCTTTACACCGTGCTTTGCTCAGATTCGTGGATTCTCCTTTTGTCAACACCCGATTCCATCCTAGAGAATTAAATAGTAAATGTTTTTCTGCGGGGTCTGCAGGAGGCTCGACAAACACGGGGGGGGGGGGGGGGGGGGGGGGGGGGGGGCGGCCACGTTGGTACCACTTGCTCCTCCCCCATCAGCTTCAGGCGTCGCTGACTGGACCAGAGCAGAGACACCTGCCTCAGGCTGGGCCAATCATATCCTCAGTCCCGGGAATCTGGCCTTGAGGATGAAAGGATGAGAAGGCGGTTGCCGCAGGTGCGCGCTCACCTCTGCTGTGTGTGCAAAAAGGAAAACCATCTGCAGAGAGAGTGAAGGACTCAAGGAGCCCTAGAGGGAGAAGAGAAATCATGCAACCTGAAAGGGCAAGCTTGAGAGAGTTGCTGTCAGGGTGTCTTTCTTTCTTTTTTCCTTTTTTGAAAAAAAGATGTTATTTATTTATTCATGAGAGACACACACACAGAGTGATAGAGACACAGGCAGAGGGAGAAGCAGGCTCCATGCAGGACCCTGACGTGGGACTCGATCTTGGGTCTCCAGGATCATGCCCTGGGCTGAAGGTGGTGCTAAAGCACTGAGCCACCCGGGCTGCCTGCTGTCAGGGTTCCTTTCCATTCTTCCTTCCTTCCTCCCTCCCTTCCTTCCTTCCTTCCTTCCTTCCTTCCTTCCTTCCTTCCTTCTTTCTTTCTTTCTTTCTTTCTTTCTTTTTCTTTCTTTTTTCTCTTCTTTTCTCTTCTTTTTTCTTTTTCCTGCTGTCAGGGTTTTTGTTTTTGTTTTTTTTAATTTTTATTTATTTATGATAGTCACACAGAGAGAGAGAGAGAGGCAGAGACACAGGCAGAGGGAGAAGCAGGCTCCATGCACCGGGAGCCCAATGTGGGATTCCATCCTGGGTCGCCAGGATCGCGCCCTGGGCCAAAGGCAGGCGCCAAACCGCTGCGCCACCCAGGGATCCCCCTTTTTTTTTTAATTTTTATTTATTTATGATTGTCAGGGTTTTTAATGTCATCCTAGTCACTTGCAGAGTCACTTGCACTGGTTTGGGTGAATTCTTGCTCTTACCTCCATGAAATACCCCTGTGTTCCTTTGGTAAATCCACTTTTTTTTTCCCCCTTTCTGAAACTAACTTGAGTTAGATTCTGCTTCTTCCAACTAAAAGCATCTTCCTAAGATACCACAGGTATCTTTTAAGGATTTTTAAGGGGGGAGGGGCAGAGGGAGGGAATCTCAAGCAGACTTTATGCTGAGTGTAGAGCCTCACTGTGGAGCTCTATCCTAGGACCCCGAGATCATAACCTGAGCTGAAATCAAGAGTCAGATGCCTAATCGACTGAGCCACCCAGGTGCCCCAGATACCTAAATCAGAGAGGAAGTTTCCAAAGGATGGTCTCCCCAGCTGATGTTATTAATATGGTAAAGTCATCTATTCATAATCACTGAGGCATCACCAACAAATACAACAGCCAGGAGAAAGGCTGACATTTGGTAAGGGAGAACTGAACAAACATCTCAGTATGCAACATGGTAAGATACCACACAGGACAAGCTAGAGATGGGCAGTGCAGATGAACTTGAGGGGAAAAAAAATGCTATAGTTTGATGCCCACACTTGCACATCCATGCTCTGTATTCACTGAGCCCTTTTCTCGTGGGAAGATGGCTTCTCTGGGAGGCCAGGGTACTGATTTGATCATTGCTAGCAATTGCAAAGTCTGCCCTTGTCACTTATTTAAATCAGAGGTTGAAAGGTGGTGGGTGTATGAATAAATTCTTGCTAATGATATCAGAAATCAGAAGATGCCATTTAAGAAAAATTTAGATGGTATGATTTGGAAACACCTGGCTGGATTTCCTCCATGGCAACATTTGGCTAGCTTGGGGCACAGCAGCCCCTTCTTTAGATGGGGTTTGTGGTCTCTGCTTCGCCCAAATTTATTATCTGCCAGGTTCCTGGGAGTCACGCCATGAGAATAAGCAAACTTCTATTTAACTTCACATAGTACCAGGGAAGAGACAAAACCAACGTCAAAGAAGGGACGCCTGTGCATCAGGCCAAGTGCTTGACACTTGACCTTCATTAACATATAGTATTTCAGTTTCTATGTAAGCCTCTGAAAGGGGCGTCCTCATTTTGTGGTTTTTATTATTTTTTTTTTTTCATTTTGGAAGGTCTTCCTCAATTCCTCAATTTAAGCAATAGGAAACCAGGGCCTGAGAAATGATGGCATTTACACAAGAGTTCTAAGCCAGACTTGGGCTCGAAATGATATTTTATCTTTTTTCTAGCTGTGTTACCTTGGAGAAAGTACGTAACCTTCCTGAGCCTCAGAAGCAATGTCCTGGTAGCTTTCAATCTGACACCCTGAGACTAAATAAACCACTTCCACAAAGCAGTCATTATACTCCTTATTTGCTTGAAGCTTAACAAACAGCTAATAAACCTTCCTATAATCCATTTATTCTCCCGTGAAAAAGAAACAAATAGAGAAAGATTACTAACCGATTTTGAAGAAGATAAGTGACAGGTAGAGTTAACAAGCCAGTTGAAAAGGACATAGCAGAAAAATTCTCCAGAGCTAATGGGAAATACATTAAAAAAAAAAAGAGAGAGAGGGGACTAAGAGTTCCTGCGTGCCTGGCATCCAGTTTGGCATTTTATTGTTTTTTATTTTTATTTTTAAAAAAGATTTTACATATTTATTTGAGAGAGAGAGAGAGAGAGCATGTACATAAGAGTGGTGAGGAAGGGCAGAGGGAGAAGCAGGCTCCCACTGAGCAGGGAGCCTAATGTGTGGCTCTATCCTAGGACCCAGGGATCATGACCCGAGCTGAAGGCAGACACTTAACTGACGGAGCCACCAAGGCGTCCCCCAGTTCAGCATTTTAATAACAACACCAATAATACCACTAATAGGTCCTCTCCGTATTCCAGGCATCGCACTCAGCACTTTCCATGTATTCACATATCCCACCCTGGTGATACCCACACGAGGTAGGCAGTCTCGTCTCCTGATACTACAGGTGAACGAGGCTAGAGAGATCTTGTAAATGACAAGATTTATAAATGGCAGAACTGCCATTATAATGACTTGAGTCATTATAATGACTCAAACCCAAAGCCCAAGCTCTTAATCACTTAGCTGTACCCTTGCTATTCCTTATGCTCTATGGTGACAAATTGTGGGAGAGCCTGCCTACGCAGCCCATTTTCAATGGACTGGATGAGTGGGTATCAAAAGCAAAAACAAAACATCCTAAAGCAAGCATGAAAAATCATGTCAGCTGACTAGCTGTTAGAATTTAGAACTTGCAAATAGAAAGAGTCTTAGAAAGCACTTAATAACTGCTGCTCACTTAGGATATGGGGACATGAAGAAAGGGATGTGTGTAAAGTCACACAAGTAATTGCTACAAGAGAATAAAATTCAGAGTTCTGACTTCCAGGCCAGAGCATAAGTGCTGAGCACAAGGTTACTGGGCTAGGAGATACCATCTTATTCAAATGCTGTTGTTTGCAACAGGTGGATTTTTTTTTAATTTAAAAAAAATACTGTAACAACCACCACCACCACAACAATAAAACCCAGGCATTTTAAATTTATTTTAAAACAGGACTCCCACCAATGCTTTCTCTTCTAATTTCAACAACAGGAGCTACAGTTGAAGGGAACCATTCAAGAATCACAATGACTGAATCTTTAAATACAGAGTCACTTTAAAATATAACAACAAATTTTATTGAGCATATTTGATGTATTGAAGATATAGCAACTCATTTAGCACCATGAGGTAAATAGCTCTATCATCATCACTTTACGTTGAGGAAACCAAAACACAGAGTAATTTGGCCCAAGGTCACACAGTTAGTAAGAGACAGAGCTGGGATTCCAACTTAGGCAGACTAGATCCTGAGTCTGTGTTCTTCACTACCACATTTTATTTTAAATTTATTATTTTTAAAATTTATTATTATTTCTAATTGACATATAGTTGGCACACAATGTCACATTAGTTTCAGGGGGTACAACACAGTGATTCAACAGCTCTATACTTTATATGCTATGCTCACCACATGTCTCACTAATCCATTTTAAAATGTAATTATTACCCATGGAAGAAATTAAATATATTGTCTTTGCATTTCACATTCTATTTGATTATCCTGACAATTTGCTTTCTTTACAAAAATTGGGATGTTTAAATTCCACTTTAGGAGAAAAGTAAATAAGCTCTTCTCATTACAAATTGCCTTTTTCTCTTTCATTTTTTTTTCTTTGATTAACAAATTGTTTTAAGATTTAAGAGTCTGTATTTTCCTATGAGCTCTTTAATCCCCTCATGCCAGACAGAAACTAATTTGCCAAGTCAGGCCACAACACTTCATTTAAGAAGTCCCAAAGGAAAACCACATTTCTTTTCATCAGCAGCCATGAGAATCATGGGCCATACTCTTTCTCCAGTCAGTGTGTGAAAGAATGTCACACAGAATCACTTTTGAACCCCACAGAGACCACCTGAACAGTCTCAGGTATGACCCTTCCCCAGTGGCAGCAATGCCTCACGTGGAACAGAAAACACATTAAAAAAAAATCATCTCATTGGAAAGTTTCACTTAACCCCCACCCAGACTTGATACCCCTCCTGCCACCTCCTCCTCCATTCAACCCCAGGGACACAGAGGTTAAAGTCGGGCAGGTTGGATTAAAAGTCCCACCTTGGTCTGTGGCTGCCCTGTGTTTGCTCCCCAGCTGGTAGAGTGGGTCCTCAGACACTAAACACTGGGTGTTGGTAGAAGGATGTTGTCCATCTGGTCACTCGTCTCATGAGGAAGAGCAGAGGGAAGTGAGAATTGGCCACAGGCCAGACCCGTGGCTTCATGGAACGTCCTGATGTGTAACCCATAGTGGGGTTCAAGTCTGTATGGACACACCACACCCTGCCCCAGATGCCCAAACCCACTACCTGATTTAGGAGAGGAGAGAGGAGGCAGCCTTGGTCAGAAACCCAAAGGCAAGTCCAGATAGGGCAGTGTAGGACCATTCCTAATGACCAGGGTCAGCTTAAAAGGCAACAGGAAATAACAACTACAGAAAAAGACCAGAACCTCAGCCTACTCTGGTTTCGCTTTAGTAGTTCTTTGGAACAAGGAAATATGAAAGCTTGGTAAAGGAAGCAGCAAACTGCTTTTCCCCCTCCCTTTCTTTTTCTTTTGTTCCCTTTTGACCTTTTCTGAAATCCTAGCATGAGGGGGCCTGCCTCATAAAAATAACTCCTCAGGATTTTTTGTGGGATGACCCATTCAGAGTCTGATTCCCCATTGTGCCTTGTCTGTGTTTGTGTGAAATCAGCTATCTAACCAGGCTCTATGCTTTTGAGTACCCTGAGCATCCAATCTCCACATGATCATGCACGCAGTAGCTCTAAAATACAGATGAAATCCCTTCACTTTCCTGCTTAAAATTGCCAAATGGTTTCTTACGCAAATTTGGGGAAATCTAACTTCTTCCCTTGCCATTGATCACCCTCTCTAATTTTAATTCCAACCCAACTGCCTTTGCCTTAACACATCAGGCACACTGGCCCTCCTTTTATTAATTTAATTTTATTTTTAAAAAATATTTTACTTATTTATGGATTTATTTGACACATAGAGAGGGAGAGAGAGAGAGCACAAGCAGGGGGAGCGGCAGAGGGATAGGGAGAAGCAGACTCCCCACCGAGCAGGGAGCCCAATTTGGGGCTCAATCCCAGGACCCTGGGATCATGACCTGAACCAACGGCAAACGCTTAACCAACTGAGTTACCCAGGTATCCCGGTCCTCCTTTTCTTCCTCAAAATAAAAGCTTGTTCCTCCTCTGGAATCTTGCATATGCTATTCCCTCTGGAATGCCCTTTCCCCAGGTCACTGCATGATCGGATGCTTTCACATCTTTTTTTTTTTTTTTTTAAGATTATTTATTTATTTATTCATGAGAGAGACAGAGACAGAGACAGAGACATAGGCCGAGGGAGAAGCAGGCTCCTTGCAGAGGGTCTGATGTGAGACTCGATCCCAGGACCCCAGGATCATGCCCTAAGCTGAAGGCAGATGCTCAACCACTGTGCCACCCAGGTGCCCCATATCTTTCAGATCTGAAATAAAATGTCACTGTTTCCAAGATCCCTGTCTTCAAAATACAGTGGAGGGATCCCTGAGTGGCGCAGCGGTTTGGCGCCTGCCTTTGGCCCAGGGCGCGATCCTGGAGACCTGGGATCGAATCCCACATCGGGCTCCCGGTGCATGGAGCCTGCTTCTCCCTCTGCCTGTGTCTCTGCCTCTCTCTCTCTCTCTCTCTCTGTGACTATCATAAATAAATAAAAATTAAAAAAAAAACTTAAAAAAACAAAACAGAAACAAAATACAGTGGAAACTGTATACTCTCTCTTATGTTGCTTTATTTGCTTCGTAATTTATATTTTTTGTTTGTTTTGTTTTTATCTGTCTCTCTCTTTCACTAGCAGAATGCAAATTTCATAACAGAGACCTTGATTGATTTGTTCACCACTGTATCTCCAGGGCCTAAGAACAGTGCCTGGTATAGGGTAAGAATGTGGTAAATAAACTGCTCAGAACCTAGACACAGATACGAATGAAATAAAGTCACAAATGATTTCAATTTACATAGCATAACATAAAGGGAGGATGTTCCAAAACACCTCCTAAGCCTAGGCCCAGACAGGCTCGTATGTAACAAACAAGCTTTCCACCCTGAGAACAAGGTGTGCTATCAGACTCCTCATCAGATGAGATATTCTGGAGGAACTGGAGAGAGGTAGAAGGGCGGATCTGGGACGTTCTTACTTTGGGAACTATTGACTGGATGGAGTTTTATATTTCACCCAAATGATGTCAACCCCAGCTGAACAGGGCTCCTTTATATCATCTCTGGGTGTTGACTGAATATGAGCTATTGACACTCCCGTTCAGAGAATGCCCTAGACTGACACAGATGTCTCCACACCAAGTCAGCTGTGATTTTCCCTCCAGTTGTTTCAAGATGGTGCCGACCCTCCCAATGTGCAATCATTGGAAACCTCTTTTTCCCCGTATCAATGAATGATTCTCCTAGCTTCTATAACCACTTACTGTATGTCACAGAAGCACATGGGCAGTATCTTCTTTCATACTACTGACATCCCTATGAGGTAAGAAGTTTTATTAGTTAGATTTTGTAGATGACAAAACTGAAGTGCCAAGATATTAGGTCACTTGTCTTGGGTCGTGTTGCTATGACCTGGGCGGGGGTGGGGAGTGGGGGGGACTCTCAGGTTCCATGAGCTACACAAAAGTAGGTCTCTTGTGTGTCTCTCATAGGTTCTCTGGGAGTGGAGGATCCAAAAGAGATAGTGAGACAGAGAGGCAGGTGGCATAAAAGTGCACAGAAAGAAAGGAAAATGAGGTGACATAGGGAGAATGATAAGGAATGAGAGAATTCAGTTTCCCAACAACAAAATTGAGTAACTTTAGTAATTTGACTTGGGAAAAAAATGTTAACAATAATTAATGGCCAGTGACCATGTGGCTGGCACTATTCCAAGCCCTTTCTTTCTTTCTTTTTTTTTTTTTTTAATGGGCTGTTTAAATTCATTTTCAATTTATTTTATTATTATTATTTTTTAGTAAGCTCTACTCCTAATGTGGGGCTCAAACTTATGACCAGAGATCACGAGTCTTATGCTCCACTGAGTGAGCCGGCCAGGCTCCCTTAAATTCATTTTCATAACAAGCCTGTGAGGCAGATTCCAAGACTAGTTTCATTCTATGGATGAGAAGTCGAGGCTCAGAGAAAGTAAAAGGCTGACTCTATCCCGCAAGGTCACAGAGTGAGGAGGAAGCCCAGAGAGTAGAAACACGGGCACTGTGACTTCAGAGTCTGTGCCTTTCACTGCTATATTGTACTACTTCTGTTTAAGGTATTTCCCATCTAAGGGGTCTAATATATTCAAACACCCAGCTTAGGCATTTCACATATTAGCTTGACCTCTAGGCAAGACACTGTTCTGGAAAAGCCTCATCTAGAGTCACCAAACCTGAGTTTGTGGGTTCAGGTCACCGTGTGGCAGCAAGGCCAGAGGAGGAGCAAGGTTTTTACAATTTCTGTTCCTCGGCTACCTCCTGGTCCTGCACTGAAGAAAAATAGGCAGCTGCTAAAAACAGTGTCTATGTTTGCTATTGATTTTCACTGAACATCAGGATGGATTAAATCCCCCTAAATTAGCCCCATCTCTTGGGCTGGGGGCTCTCATGCTTATGTGGACACTCTGGGTGCAGGATGACATTTATCAGTTATGTGGCCTCCCGGGTCTGACTCCACAATACTCTGGGGTTAATATGCATTCTAGAACCTAAGGCAATGAACACAGTGTGGGAAAGCTCTGAAACATGTGTTCGTTTATTGCTCAACCAGGATTCACTAAGCACTTTCCAAGTGCAAGCACTGCTCTGGGGAGTAATATACAGCAGCAAGGCTTGCCCCAGAGCAGGGTATCTCAGCTTTGGCACTATTATTTGTGGCCAGATAATTCTTTGCTGTGAGGCAGTCCTGTGCACTGTGGGATGTTTAGCAGCCTTCTTGGCCTCCACCCACCAAAGGCCAGGAACACCTCCAACCTCCTTGTGACAACCAAACAGGTCTTCAGACATTGCTCAAAGTCTCTTGGACAAAAATCGTCCCTGGATGAGAACAATTGCTCTGAGGTAAGGAGAAGAAAAGAAATTATGAACAATTAAACAAATCTTCTTAGACAATAATAAAGGTTCCAAAATGGCTCATCTGGCAATGGAGTTCAGTTCTGAGCCTCTGCAAACTCATGTCTCACCCAGGAGGCGTGAGAAACTAGGAAACTAATAGAGAAAACTTATATTGGACCCTTGCTCTGGACAAGGGGTTCCCAGGAGAGATCGGAGGGATAATCCTGTTTTCTGGACATTAGCATTCAAGTGCAAGCTCCTTTCTGGCAGAGGCTGGAGAAAAGCAAATAAGAAAGACTGGATAGTCATTTCTGCAGCTCCAGCAACAACCTGGCAAGGAATTTCGGTCAGTGTTGGCAGATACTCCCTCGGGAGGGCATTCTCATAAAAGACAATCCTTATCAGATTAGAGCCTAATCTCGTAAGGCTGGTGAAAAGAAAGGCCAGGTTCCAAAGAAGAACGAAAAGAAGAAAAGAAGCAAAAGTACTTAGTAAAGCCTGGCCCTGACCAGCCTGGTGTCAGCGAGGAATGCCAGGATTTAGAATCAGGAAACCTAGGGGGGCGCCTGGGTGGCTCAGTGGGTTAATTGTCCGACTCTCAGTTTCGGCTCAGGTCACCAATCTCAGGGTTGTGAGACGGAGCCCTGTGTTGGGCTCCACAGTCGGCACAGAGACACTTAAAGATACTATTTCCCTCTTCCTCCACCCCTCCTCTTGCTTGCACTCACTTTCTCTCTCTCTCTAAAATAAATAAATAAAATCTTAAAAAAGAAAAAGAATCGAGAGGCCTGGGTTGTGTTCAGCTCTGTCACTTAACTATAAGAGTATAGCTTCAATATCATGGTAACTCTCTAAATTTCAGTTTCTGTCCCTGTGAAATGAGAATGTTTAGAATCAATCTTATTTAGCTTTGTTTGTCTCTTGTATTAATAAGGATTGAACCTAAGATCTACCTCAAAAGTGCAGATGATAATCATATCACACTCTATTTATTAGTTATAGATTAGGTGTTCGAGTCTGTGCTAAGCACCTGGCATGCATTATCAGCTTTACTCTTACCCTCGTGCACTGAGTACCATGATTAGTGGAAATGATTTGTAAGCTGTTGAGTGCTATTATATTAACTGTAAGTGGTTATTTGAAGTTTGTTGGATGATTGTTTTTCTCAAGAAAAAAATTCTCCTGGGTTAAGAGGACAAGCTGTCAAATTTGAGTTGAAAATCAACCTACCTGTCAAATCCTGGAGAAAGTGGTCAACCCAATAGCTGGGGACTAATCCCATTCATGATCATTGATTTCTCAGTGATCATCAACAGACTAACTCAAAACTGCCATTTTAAGCTGCCCTGGTACCCAAAGCTGAGGAAATACTTATAAACTCTTACTCCTTATCTGACTGTGACCAGGTTGTGTCTTGGGCTGGCTACTTTGGTTCTTACCAACATGAAGTGGAATTGAACGTGCTGACTTCTATGTCTGTGTCATGTGCTTTGACATACATCTTATTCACTGAATTCTTTTTTTTTTAAGGATTTTTTAAACATTTATTTATTTGAGAGAGAGAGAGCACAAACAGGGGGAAGGGCAGAAGGAGAGGGAGAAGCAGGTTCCCTGCTCCGTAGGGAGCCTGATGCAGGGCTCCATCCCAGGACTCCAGACCATGACCAGAGTTGAAGGCAGATGTTCAACCAAATGAGCCACCCAGGTGCTCCATCCCCTGAATTCTTACAACAGCCCTGTGAAGCAGGTGTTTTTGGCCCTCTGTTCTACACTGAAGAAGCAGAGACCCCAAGAAGTTGAAAATAGCTTACCCAAGCTTCCTAGTGAATAAAGGCCTGAGCCAAACTCAACCAAGAGCTCACCCAATGACAAGTGTGGAAACAGGTGACATATTTCATGGGAGAAGCTTCTGTGAAAAGTGGAATTGTCTTTATAAATACTCTGTGCTTTTCCAGTTAGAAACTCAGATTAGGCACTGATGAGTTTGTCAAATGTTTATTTTCAGAAAACGGTGCAGGATATATCTGTCGCTCCTTTCCAGAAAGAAACATCCTCTTTACTTAAAACTAGTTGTTAGACTGTATTTTTAGACGTCATGGTACAGTATTGAGTCGAAAAAGAAAAGAAAAATTGGGAGGACACAGATATTGTAAACAGGAAAAGTCACAAAGTGTAACCAAGAAAAGCCAAGAGCACAGCCCATGGGCTGTGGGGGATTTCAGTTCTATGCAGTTCAGGTTGACCAGAAATGAAGTTCTTCCATCAACTTGTAGAAAATGGAAATTTTGGCTTTGGTGATTATGCAAGTAGCAGACACCCTGTGGTTTGGAAACTTTTTGCTTTGCCAACTGTCAGTTTTCTCTTCTCCTATGAAAAACAGTCTGTAGGAATGAGCAAAAGTATTGCGTCTTTCAAAAACTTAAAAGTTAAGACAAGCATAGCTTGGGTGAAGGGATTTTAAAAATAAACTGCAGTACTTGTAGTTGAAAGATATTCAAAGTACTGTTGATTCACTGTATAGCACATTTGGAAATCTGGGCTGAATGTAAGCCGTCCACAGAGCCCGTAAATCACATATATTGCCCTGGAAACCTAAAACTGAACTAAAATTAATTAGAAAACCAAAATCAACTTTACATTTGTTTTGGGGTACACACTCATTGTCAGAGTTTTCACGTTTCCATTTTTTCATCAACCCTTGTTAGAATGTCTCGGATTTATGCTTTTCAAAGTCTCTTTGTTCTTTGTGGCCTATGTACAAGTAGGGGCTGAAATCAGTCCTTTGAGAGTTTATAAATAATACAAACGGGTTGTATTAGGTCCAGAGCACTAGCTGGGTTGGTAGAAATGTCACATTTGGGTATGGAATTTAGAAAAGCATTACCAAACTGTGAAAACAGAAAAGTCAAGCACATGTAGGACAATATAGAAAACTTCTTAATCATACTGTCCAGGACTCATTTTACTGTCACAGAAGAAACACTCCCTTCTCAACCTACAGGTTTTTAAAATTTGGCGAAGAAACTTCTTGGTCACTTAATGCAGGTTTCATTTATCAAATGGGATGAAATCCTTTTTTTTGAGGCTAACGCAGGCTTCATAGATTAAAACGAAACAAAACAAAAAAAACTGGAAGGCCACAGGTCAAGGAGACAAAGGAAGTATGAAAAAGGAGCCAAAAACAATTTTTGGGCCAGAACCAGGAAACACAACAAGGGGGAAAGAATCCTTTGAGAGAGAGAGTGATGAGTCTCATAGCAACTCACAAGAGTCTACTGCCCCATTTTCAAGCTGGTTGTGAAGCATGATCCAATATTAAAAATTACAGCATATAAACTTACAGTGAAATATATTACATTAAAAATATAGGTAATAAAGGGTGCCTGGGTGGCTCAGTCAGTTGAGTGTCTGCCTTCGTCTCAGGTTGTGATCCTGGGGTCCTGGGATTGAGCCTCCCTGCTCAGTGGAGAGTCTGCTTCTCTCTCTCCCTCTGCTTGCTGCTCCCCCTGGTTGTGTGCTCTGTCAAATAAATAAAATCTTAAAAAAAATATACCCTCCCCCAATAAGACCATTTAAGTGTGTCTTAACTACAGAATACTAACTAAAAATGTTGGCCAAGACCAACCCCCCCCCAAAAAAAAAAAACAAACAAACCAGGTTAAGGGGTGCTGAGTGGCTCATTTGGTCGAGCATGTGACTCTTGACCTTGGGGTCATGAGTTCAAGCCCCATGTTGGGCCTAGAGCTTACTCAAAAAAAAAAAAAAAAAAGAAATACAGACAATAAATGCTCAAAATTCATCATTTCCAGTTCTTTTACTACATTTTACTATTATCTTTGCTCTTGAGGTTATTTATGTCCAGTGAGTCAGTGTGACAGCAATGCTATCTAATGGCGGCATGCTACTGTTCATCTGTCCCCAGTCAGTGAGGTTACCGTGGTAACATGAGGTTGGCCAAGGTGAGGGTCTTCACATCACAGAAATTGGCAAATGCTGTTACACATCAGCACCCTTTTCCCCAGAGAGCCAGTTGTTAAACACACACCAGCATACCCCTGGAGAAGTTCAGTGGGAGCAGGAGGTCTCAGTGAAAGGATGGGGTTCAGAGCACCATGTCAGGATGTTGAGGCCACTGAGAGACCAGGTGATGAAGATGAAGTAACAGAGCCTTTGGATTCAGACAGAACTGCATTCAAAGCTCAGCCAACTTAACTTGCCTAAGACTTACTTATCACATCCGGACAATGGGACCAACGATAGCCATCAACAGACACAGAGCTTGGAAGGCAGGGTCCGACATAAATTAAGTATTCTACTTTCTTTTTTAAAATTTTTTTAAAAAAGATTTTCTTTATTTATTCTTGAAAGACAGAGAGAGAGAGAGAGGCAGAGACACAGGCAGAGGGAGAAGCAGGCTCCATGCAGGGAGCCCGGTGCGGGACTCGATCCAGAGACTCTAGGATCATGCCCTGGGCCGAAGGCAGGTGCTAAACCGCTGAGCCACCCGGGCTGCCCTACTTTCTTTTTTTTTTTTTTTTTAAATATTTTATTTATTTATTCATGAGAGACACACAGAGAGAAGTGGAGACACAGACAGAGGGAGAAGCAGGCTCCATGCAGGGAGCCCAACGTGGGACTCGATCCCAGGACCCCGGGATCATGCACTTAGCCGAAGGCAGACGCTCAACCGCTGAGCCACCCAGTCACCCCTGTTCTACTTTCTTATTGTAGTTCCCCAAATCCCCGGTGACAGAGCTCACCCCCAGGGTCTGCCGACCAAGGATTGAGTGCTCCTGTCACAAGTTCAATGTCATTTGCTTTTCCTGGTTCCTTGGCCACTGGAACGCAAGCTTCATTTACTGCTGCTCTCCTAGCTTCTCGAACAGTGCCGAGCCCATGGCGGGGCTCGCTAACTATGTGTGGAATGAATGAATTTCCCTTTATTTCCATCTGCCGCCCCACTTCTGAGTTTCCTCCCTCTCCCTGTCAAGGTCTCCCTGGCAAGTGAGGGACTCCTCCTGCCTCTTCATTGCCAGATCCCAACCAGCTGTGTTGCTATCCTTCTGGAATCTTTCAAACCATTGGAACTCTTCTCCCTGCAGAATGAGGCCACCGTGACCTTAAAGCATAGGTGAAAGATGTTTCCAGCTTTTTCATTCACAAGCAGAACTGAGCATGTGTCATTGTGCTCTGTTGGCAAGTTTCTCCCCACTTCTGCGGTGGCCGTTTTAATCTCGGTTCTGCTCTGCCTCCAGCAGAAGGGACAAGTCTTGTGAGAGGAAATCTCACCCAACAACACACAGCTGTATCCAGGGAACCAAATATTTTCCCCTGAGGCCCTGCCTCAGCATTGCTTCTTGGCCTTGCTGTTCTGGAATAGCCTCTCTGGAGGTAGAGAGGGGCTGGGTCACTTAAACAAAAACAAAAACAAAAAATGTGGGTGCTTCTGGCAAGAGTGGCCTGGATGGTGGCTTCTGCAAACTCATTGGGAAATCATTACATTCCGGAATTCCTAGAGCCTTTTTGATCATATGTGCTTTAGTTGGGGTGGGGGTGTATGGGGTGATAACACAGGGTGGAGCTCGCCCACTCGGCGACTTGGTGCAGGACGGTGGTTTGGGAATCACCGCTCAGAAGTCAGATGGATATGAGGTCTCAGCCTGGCTCTAACTACCTGGCCACTTCAGGCAGGACACTTGCACCCTCTGAGCAGCTGCTGTGCAATGGGAATATTTTTGCCTCATGCTCTGTAAGCATTCCATAAGGAGCAGCTAGTGTTACTTTTTTCAAACGTAGTGTATTATTCCAGACGTGTGAAAGTCAAGAGTATAGGCTTCGGAGTCAGACAGACTCAGGTTTAAGCCCCAGCCCTGCTCTTCAGTTCCTGTGTGGCCTAGTCCGGGTTACTTCACTTCTCTTGAGCCTGGTTTTCCTCCATCTGAAAATGGGAATAATGGGCAGCCCGGGTGGCCCAGCGGTTTAGCACCGCCTTCAGCCCAGGGTGTGACCCTGGAGACCTGGGATCGAGTCCCATGTCGGGCTCCTTGCATGGAGCCTGCTTCTCCCTCTGCCTGTGTCTCTGCCTCTCTCTCTTTCTGTGCCTCTCATGAACAAATAAATAAAATCTTAAAAAAAATGGGGATAATAAGCACCCATTTCCCTGGCTTGGGAGGTTCACATGAGATAATATACATAAAAGTGCTTAGCAGAGGGCATGCAGTTTTTAGTAGTAGTATATTACATCTTTCATTAATAAAGACCAAGCGATTGCCACACACTCCTTCAGAGCAGCTGTCTTCAAAGGCCACGTTCCAGTGCGAGCAGGTCCTACTCTACCTTCGAACTCTACTGCACAGAAAGGAACAAGTAGCTCGGGCCGTGTCAGACTTGGTCTGAACATTCTAATTAGTAATAATATCACCTTACCTGTCTAGAGAGCTTCAAAGTTTCAAAGTGCCTTCACTTCTATTTATTCTTTTAAACTTTACACCTTTTAATGTGCCAGAAGTGTCATAATCCGATTTTATGGATGAGGCCACTGAGGTCCAAAGAAGGGATGTGACTTCTCCGTGGTCACACAGCTAGACAGAGCTGAGACTCCCGACTGGAGTTCCTGCTTTCTACTGCCCCAATCCCCTGACCCTTATGAAATATTCACCAAGAAGTAAAGTTAGAAAAAAAAAAAAACCCACTAAAATACAAGGCAGCTCCTGCATGCAAAGCTTCCTCTTGTGTGTTTTATAGTGGGAAGGCTTCCATTAACATTAAATTAGAACTGCAAAGAGAATGTAGCTCTCCCGACCCAGGGGTGCTTTGGGGAACCTGCAGTGCTCCATCAGCACGGTTCAGGCTGCCTCCCTTCCTCCCATGTGCTCACTCTGCCAGTCCCCAAAGCCTTTTAGTAGTCTGAAGTCCATGAAAAGAAATGCACTCTTAAAAAATGGGAGCATTTTTTAACAGCCCTAGAGATCAAAGTCTGGGTTTTTCAGGCATGGGAACTATTACTCTAACTACTGACACCTTTTGAGTCCTAGAGGGTTTAAGGCACTGGAGCAGAGTTTTATCAAGAGAGGTGATTTATTTAAACAAGAAAAGTGGATCCTGTAGTGCTGGCGGGGACTGAAGGTGGAGAGCCTACAGAGGTCACCCCCAGACCTCCATGAATTTTGTGGTTGGAAATTAGGAGTATTTGTAGAACTTTTGTTTTGTTCCATTACAATGCCATTCCTTTTGTTTTACAGCCAGTTGGTGTTCTGCTGAGTTCCTACTGAAATTCATGTGTCTCCTGCCTCTGCAACCACAGTGGTTAAGCAATTAATAAAAACTACATTGGGACACCTGGATGGCCCAGTTGGTTAAGTATCTGACTCTTGATTCAGCTCAGGTTGTGATCTCAGGGTTCTGGGGGCGCATCCCACGTGGGGCTCTGCAGTCAGTGTGGAGCCTGCTTGAGATTCTCTCTCTTCCTCTCCCTCTGCTCATGCTCTCTATCTCTCTAAATAAATAAATAAATAAAATCTTAAAAAAAAAGTTTAAAAACTGCATTGAAGGCAATCAGGGTTATTATTTATTTATTTATTTTTTGCAATTGAGAATATTCTATTTTATCGTTTCTTCCCTCTGATTATATAATGCCAAATTCCCACCAAATTGTGAACACTCTCCATTTTGCTGGTTTCATTCATTGGTTTATTTTGCTTGCTTTATGGCGAATGAGTATTCTTGGAGCACCTACTCTGTGTCAGGCTCCCAGAGATAAAATAATAATTGCCCATTTTTGTTTGGTGGGAGGGGAATCAGACAAATGAATATAATGCCATAATGGAAGTGACCAAAAATTATTTTTCTTTGATGTACAGATAATGAAATATGTCATTTTAAGTGACCTTCTGGCTTTCCTAATCAAGATAGAACAGAGGTGAAAAGGGCCAGTCTTTCGCATCAGGGGCCAGTAGAACTCCCTGAGATGCAAGCAATGCTCTGGTGCACGAGGGCTGTTTGGTATGGCTGACACTTGATGGAGCTATGATCGGGAGTGTCAGCTTTGAGGAGAGGTCCCAGAGGAGGAGAAAGAAAATGGTGGGCTTTACAGCCTCTTCAATTCCTGGCTCTGGGGCCTTGGGCATTTGGTGAAATGTTTTTTGAGCCACTCCTTTGCATTGATCCCCTTATCTCAAATTAATGGGGTTTTCCTCCCCCTTTATTCCTGCTTGTGATAACCATGGGAGAAACTTAAGTGGTAGGACTGGAACTAAACAATTGGAAAAAATTTTTGGAATAATTTGCTCCTTTCTTCTGCCTGTTAGATGATGCAGGTTGAGTGGGGTAATCTGCTGGACTCCATAAATTGTGACCGCACTATGCCTACGAGGGGCCTTCACTCAATGACCCTTGGGCTTCAGGAGTGCTTATGCAGGAGGTCTGAAGCCTGAATGCCTGGCTTCACATCTCAGCATGACTGCTTTATCAACTATGTGATTACCATCCATTCATGCATTCACAAATATTTATCAAGCTCTAGTTGGGTGCCAGAATTTATCACAGACTCTCGATATTCAGCAGGGACACAGCCAAGGAGCTCCCTTTTTACAGGGCTCACTAGTAGAGGAAACAGCCAACAACCAAGGAAGCTAACCAATACACGGGATGAGTTCAGATCATACTGAGTACTGTGAAAACAAGAAAATAGAGTGTGATACAGGAAAGTTATTACTTTAGAGTAGTCAGGAAGGGGCTATTTGAGGAAATGATACTTAATCTGAGATGGGAATGATAAGGAGTCAGCCTTGGGAATACCTGGAAAAAGAACATTCCAGACACAGGGCCAAATAAGTGCTAATGGCCTGTGGTAGGAATGTGCTTTAAGATATGCTGCATAACTTTTTTTCATTATTGCACTCTTAAGGAGCCTCTCTAGACCTAGAGCCCCCCACCCTAACACCCTCCTCCTCCATGAAATTTTAACACCATGAACACATTATATTCCTCTTGGGTGAAGGTGAACTTTGGAGGGCCACAAACTATTCTAATATCTAAGGGTTTTTGTTTTTGTTTTTGGGTTTTTTTTGCCCAAGAACCAAGATTTGCTTCCTTGGAAGTGAAATCTCACCACTGAGAGTCAATAGTTTAAGAAAAAAAATGGCAGCAAGTGTGCCTGGAGCTTAGTCTCCCAAAGGAAAATGACAGGAGACAAGGGCACAGAGTTAAAAAGGGGTTCATCAGTGGCACTCCAAGTGTGTTCCCCACCAACCGGGGCTTGCTAGAAATGCAGAGTGGTGCTCAGGCCATCTGTTTTAGCAAGCCCTCTGGGTCACTCTGATACATACTAAAGTCTGGAAAACACTAGGCTGTGTCATTTCCTTAACTGTGGGCCATAGTAAGGATCATGGACTTTATTTTAACTGTAGGGGAAGGCTCTCAGAGGCTTCCAGGGATGGGGGAGACGTGATCTAGGGACACTCACAAAAGAAAAATCTGGTTACTATGGGATGAGGGCAAGGAGAGACAGAAATGGAAGAAAGAGAAACAAGTCTTCTGGTTCGTGTCTATGAAATGGAGATATGGCTGAGACCAATTTTATAAGGTTGTAGTGAGCATCAAGTGAGCGAATACATGTAAAGAACTTGGCACAGTGCTTGGCAGATTGAAAGCACCCAATAATTAATACAACTATTCTGTTTTGCCCCTTATTTCTCTCTTTCAAACACCCACGGGTTAGTATCCAAATACAGATTCGCCACCCCTTTTAGGTCTCTATTTTTGCCAGTGTTAACCAACTTCAGCAGCTGGTGGGCTAGTAAAGTATCTCTGTGGGCCAGTAAATCTGTAATGTGTTTACAAGGCTGCTTCAGGTCATGGTGAGAGTCCATGGTGTTCTATTCAGTTCCCTTTCTTGTTCTTTTTTACTGTGAGATTTAGCTGCTGGCCTAGAAAATGAAAGTTCATGTAAAACACAAGTTTTAGAATCAGTTCTATCATTAACTTTGGATGGTTTTCACATCTGTCAAATAGGAAGTGCCCTGGGCAGGGAGGCAGGACAGTGTTGTGTTCAGCACGCTTGGACTTTGACACGAGGCAACCCTGGATGCAAGACGTGACTCTGCTGGTGGGACGCTGGGCAGTGAGCCCCTGTAAATCTGTTTCTTTGTCTGGAAAATGTGGATATTAATAGCACCTGCTTACCCCATGGAATTGAGGCTGAAATACCAGAATGCATGGAAAGCATGATGGCCACAAAGTGTGAGCCATGATGATAATGATGATGATGATGAGTGAACCTGCCACAGGTACAACAGGACTATGTGAACCATTATGGAACACGTAGTTCTTTTCTGCCGGGAAAGGCAGAAAACAACTTTTGGCTTAGAAAGGATGTCACTGGGATGGGTTGATGACACACATAAGACATTCTCAAGCAGTTTGTTTTCTATACATATTAGTAGGTTGATCTGAAATAATCCAGCCAGCTCAGGAGAACACTACTCAGTGTCTTTATACGACAGGCATGGAAGGTTCCTGACAGGGTCTTGATGGAGGCATTTACTTTCAGAACTGACCTAATTCAATCAGAAGAAAGCTCCTATCCCTAACACTGCGCACCCACCCCTGCCTGCCTGCTTTCTGCCTAGCCTTCTCCTCCTTCTCTGGGCTCCAGCTACCCAGTCCTCTTCCAGTTTTTCCTCTGTGTCATCTCCTTCCCACCTCAAAGCACAAGAGAGTAGGGAAAGCGCACTCTAACCCAATTTATCCTTAAAAATATATGCTAAAAATCATTTTACTATCAAAGCCACAACTCGTGTAGTTGCTATGTTTGAAGACTGGAGAATCACATTGCCTGGGGCTCAAATTCGGATTCAGCTAATTTGCTAGCAGGACAACCAGGGGCAAAGGACCTCATCCCTTTGTTACTTAGTTTTCTGATCTGCATAATGGACACAATAGCGGTGCCTGGGACAGTGTACATAGAGTGTCTGGAATAGCTCTGAGCTACAGAACTTTTATTTATTTAATTAATAATTTAATTAACTGCTATTTATTTATTTAATTAATAATTTAATTGTTATTTATATAAAAAGTATTACTTTTTCTTTTAGCTCTTTGTACTTTTCTTTGCCATACTTTTTACAATTGTAATTAAATAACGATGTGCTTCGTTTACAGTATCTTCCTCCAGGGACCCTATCTGTCTCTTAATCCCTCTTCCCCAGCTTGTAGCACACACCCTGAAGAAGCTGCTGCTCAGTAAACAGCTGTCGAATGAAAAACATTGAGTTGCTTAATTCATTTTTTTAAAATTGAGGAAGCAATATAGTCTTTTTTTCATATAAAATATTGAAAAGTATTACTGGTTATTTTAAAAAGAGGGAAAAAAGGACAATGAATGCAAAGCAAGATTCGTGGGTGCACTGGACCTCAGTACTTGCTCTAATAAAGAGGGGTGCTTGCACCATGAGATGGGAGCTTGGGGGTGTGCATGGTTACCGCAAACAATGGCCTATTGCTCCAGCTCAAATGCAGTGGTTACTGCAAAATCTCTGAAGGTTTTCAGATGAATCCCTGAAGCTAGATGGCTGCTCTAATGGTGAGTGGAGCAATTACCTTCAGGTCCCACTAGAGTGAACTGACTCTCAACTCAAGGCCAAGTACCAAGAGGGAGCCTCCTTCCTCCACACCCTGTTCATTGCCAAAGGTATGACTCCTGTTCCCAGAGGAACAGTATAAATAGCTGTAGAGGATGAGGTGGCAGGACTTGCTCTGCTCTTAGATCCTAAATACCTTTTCTGCAGCCCATGTCAATTCCAGGACACCACACATCTAGGGGCTAAAATAAGGTTAGGTCCTCAAAAGTTCCAGAGAAACTTGTTTCTTGGGGATCATAAAGAGGCCAACTAGTTTCTCACCATTTCTCTGAAAGATACTGTTATTCCAGTTCTTTAACTAGGATACATAGACCTTTCACGGGTCTACTGAGGTGAGAAGGGTTTGAAAACATCACCTCCTCCCCCAATATAAGCAAAATGTGCTGGTGAGACTCTTGCCAGGAAGAGTCTCTATAACTTTGATCAGATTTTTATTGAGTCCATATCCTTCAAGTGATTTAGAACCAGGTCCTTAAAAAGATGGACAGTTGACCTCAAGCCCAAGCTCGAAGGCTGCAATGGACACGTTGTGATCAGTTATTTGTGGATCTGCACCCAGTGAAATCCAGACAAATGGCTATGGGCTCAGGTAACCCCATGTGGCCAAAACGATGGAAGGCTGGCAAGTATTCTTACAGTGGCAAGATGTGCAGAGATCCAAATGTGGAGTGATGAATAACTGGTTCTTACTTATGTCATCGTGAACACGAAGGGCCCTGAGAAAAAATGACCTATTCATTACTGCTTTCTCAATCTGCTGGTGGTGTCTACCTGTTTTACTGACACTTCATTTCCTGGACTTGGGCTAGAGGAATAATAATAATAATAATATTAAATAATGTGAACTGTCTTTTATTAGGTATGGCTTGAGTGCCAGAGGCAGGCTCTAATGCCCTCAACAACCTTATAAGGTCACTTTAACCAGCCCTATCAGAAGGTCAGAGGCGGTCACTCAGTTCCTAAGTGGCAAGCAGAGTTTACACGTAAGATGCAGGACACTGCACTCTTACCACTTCCTCTCTTTTTGGTTTCATTTCGACAGGGCCTATCAAAAACAGAACTCTTACTGATTGGCCCCTGAATGCATTAGTGCCATTGTTTTTTTAATTTTATTTATTTATTTATTTATTTATTTATTTATTTATTTATTTATGATAGTCACACAGAGAGAGAGAGAGAGAGAAAGGCAGAGACACAGGCAGAGGGAGAAGCAGGCTCCATGCACCGGGAGCCCGACGTGGGATTCGATCCCGGGTCTCCAGGATCGTGCCCTGGGCCAAAGGCAGGCGCCAAACTGCTGCGCCACACTGCTGCGCCACCCAGGGATCCCAGTGCCATTGTTGTAGTCAACACTGTTGGATTTCTACCTAAGTACACCCCTGTTGGTTTAATCCTTTTATTCAAAATCAGGTTAATTAAATTCTACTATGCACGGCCATTTCCCACCAAGAACTTGTGAACTCCCCAAGAGTGAATGGCTAACAGACTACAAGTCAAGCTTGTAAGAGCTACAGGGAGTCCGTTTGCACTCTCCTGCTGGTGGAGGCTTCAGAACTGCAGCGGATGCATGGCATTCACCCTTGGGAACCTCTGCCTGGACCATCACGGAGGCAGTGCACCCACCGGAGAAAGAGGTGTTGACTTTGCAAGAATTTGGAATCCACGGAGCCGTGTTACATTTCAGCATAAGAGCTGCATCCAGTATTTACAAGGTCCTGACTTCTTCCTAGAGAGCATCCCAGCATCTGATTCCAGTTTGCAGGTTCAGTAATTCAGCAGTACTTAGTCTGCTCCCACTCCTCTCCTGCCACTGGTTCTACAGGTGCCTGGGTCATTGGAGCCCAGGCCCTCTACTCCTTCCACAGTGAAAAGGAAAATATCAGTGGAGAGGAAGGAAGGAGGGAGAGAAGGATGGGAAAGAGAGGACTAAGAGAGAGGGAGATGGGGGTAAGCAGAGAGATAGAGCTGCCATTTTTCCGGGTGACAGGGAGGTCAATACAGATAGTTAGAGGTACAAATAATTCAGGGCTGGAAAGGAGCCCTAGCATGAGACTAATTCACCCCACAAATATGGACTTGAAAGCCTGGATGGGAAGAATTAGCTGCTCTAAGGCCACAGAGTTTATCAGGAAATGGCAGAGTTAGACCTACAATCCATCGCCTCTCTGTCCACTGAGCCGTTTGGCAACATCCCACTGCTTTACCAGATAAAGATTCTCTCTTATGGAAGGTCAGTTTCTGGCCTAATTCCATTCCTGGTTGGGAAACCCGAACCTGAACACATCAAGTTGAAAAAGTGATATTAAGTAAAATCTTGAAAATAAATATGAGTTCTGCTGACTTGTTTATTCTAAGTTCCAAGGATAGAAGAAAAACAAAACCAAAAGAGAGAATAAAGCAATATAAGAAAACAGAAGTGAACATATCCTTACACCCCCATCTACAAAGGCTTCCTTTAGGGGGAAAAAAAACCCTCTAAAATAAGCAGAAGGTGTCCAATATCTTCCTTTTCTTTACTTACTTTTATTGGAATGATAAACTGCTTGCCTATCCTTGCCACATTATGTAATATATGTTCATGTATATTTGAGCCTATCTTCAGCTTTATCTTTCTGGTTTAAAAAAGTCTTTCATTTACAAATTTTTGCAGTTTTGGGGATCCCTGGGTGGCTCAGTGGTTTAGCACCTGCCTTCAGCCCAGGATGTGATCGGAGTCCTCTCTCCAATCCAGAATCACAGGATCGAGTCTCGCGTTGGGCTCCCTGCATGGAGCCTGCTTCTCCTTCTGCCTCTCTCTCTCTCCATCTCTCTCCTCTCTGTCTCTGTCTCATGAATAAATAAATAAAATCTTAAAAAAAATTTTTTTTTGCAGTTTTCCAATATCAAGCAAAAAAAAAAAACCCAAAAAAGTCTTTATTGGAGTTTCATGAAATCCATCTCAAGGACAAACAAAAGTCTCCTACTTCAACTATGATCTTGAGACAGGTCTTTACTAAGAACTCACCAATATTTTTCAGTTTCTACAATATTTTCCAAGCTATGAGAAAGTGATTGAGTACATTTTTATCCAGTACTACAGCTTGTGGTGAAAGAGACAAGGCAACGGGGTCCTTCACGTACTTGTCTGTTGGTTTTTGCCAAAAGTTGTAAGCAGTGCATAATAAGAAGCAAAACTTCATTTGAGATCAGTTACCACATTTTTAGCCCAAGATAGACATAAATGAGAAATAACCTGATTTCCATGTAATTTGGAGATGCTGGAAATTAGACAAAGCAATCAGCTGGTCCTAGAAACAACACAGTGGTGGACAGGGTATAGAATCAGGACTCTGGAGATTCTAGGCTGTGCCTTGTCCTTAATGGGATATGAGATCTTAGAAACATTTCCCCACTACTCTGGATTTTAATTCTGTCAGTAATAGAATGAAGGGACCAGACAAAGCGACTTACAAGGTTCCTTTGGGCTCAAATATTCCATGGCAAAAACATACTTTACAATTCTACTCAACCAGTGGTCTTTGTCTACCACCCATCCCCCTCTCTCCCAATAGTTTCTGAGCACCTGCTGGGGGGCATGGTATCTGTGGTGAGAGCCTCCATTCTCTCACCACTTTCCTGTGTGTTCCAAATGGAAGGCCAAATAAATGATGCATAGAACACACAGAATATGCTCTGGACTGGAATTTGGAATGTCTGTGACTATCTTAGAACTTCTGCTAAGAAGTGTAGTTTCTGGTTCCTGAGGAGGCTGCATTGCAAGAGAGTCTCACTTCCAGAGAGGTTCTATGGCCTGAATCTAAAGAAAAGGATCATTGAATGTGAGGTGCTGGGTCACCGTAATGCCGGTCTGAGAACCAAGTGAAAGGAACACATTTTGGTTAAGATTATATTCCTTTCTACTCCTTCAGATCATTTGATAACTTTAGATAGAATTAATTTAGAGAGCACCAATTCATTTCTCAGGCTACGCTGTGGTATTATATTATGGCAAGGGGGTATTATCCCAGTCCCTATTGTGATGTATTTATTTCCTTGATGTTTCTCTTCTGTACCCAATCCTACCCACTTCCTCCACAGACTTCCTTCTATACCCAAGGGTTTTACAGTCTCCTGGATGAGACAATTTCCTTTGTTTTCTGAAGTCAACCCAGATTTTCCTCCCCTCCTCCATCTCCAACATCTACCTATCAGAGAAAAAAATGGACATGTGGAGTTAAATTTGATGAGTTTACCAACACCACACTATAAGGGAGGAAAGAAAAAAAAAAAAGCTTCCCTTAAATTAGGATGTAGAACTTCCTCTGACAAATCATACAAGTTTTATGAATTAATTAAAAGCCATCCCCCAAAATGATATTCCCAAGGTCACTGCCTTGAGCTGCTGAATTCTGATCACATAGTCTTCACCATAATCTTGACTCCGGGACAGAATTCACTTTCCTGCTGCTTTTTTCAAGCAAGACAGGGACAAATATTCATAGGTCCTTTTAGAAAGGCAACTAATGAGTTCTAGATCCCCACAGAATCTTTGCTGCCAAGTGCCCACAAAGATAGAGAAGTGCTCACCACACACATTGTACTGAGGACATGATTAACAACTGGAAACCCAAAAGTATTTTCATGCTGCTCACTGACACAGTTCCTGCCCTCTCCCTGTCCCTTCCATATCCATAAAGGAGCTTGAGCCTTTAAAATTAACGACCACCAAAAAGCAAAAAAACAAAAACAAAAAAAAAAGAAAGAAAGAAAAGAGAAAGTAAGAAAGAAAAGAAAAAGGGTGTGTGTGGGAGGGGAGCGGTAAGGTAGAGGATTTACTTCAACAACAATTGTTAAGTTCCAAAGTAAAAACAAAAAATCAGCCTTTTAGGACCTTTAAGGGAGCAGAGGTAGCATTAAAAACAATGACAGGAAAACGCTCCAAAAGATGGGTGTTAAGGACCATCTTCATTTCGGTATCAAACTGGACCAGAGCCAACTGTTTTTTGGAAAGAGTAATTTTTTGAAAAGAGCAGAGACAAACTTTTTTTGAAGTTTCCTTTCCTGAATGTTAAATTCTGGAATATTCTGGAGTACTTCGAGGACTCCACCCCAGTATAATATTATAAAATCTGACCAAGATTTTGCTAAGAAACGCCAGTAAGAGCTCACAAAGCCCCGTGACACCGTCTGTAGTCAGAATATTATAAGAGAAATTGTTCTTACCTCCGAACCATGATCTCGGCTCATTTAAAGGGACTGGAGAGAGCGTACAGGACAAAGGACACATGTATTAAGCACTTGTGATGTGTGTGTGTGTGTGTGTGTTTTCTCCAAATCAAAGCTGGTGGAAGTAGGGATCTGAAAACCCTGACGCCTTCCGCTGCCATATAATCGCAAGGAAATGACCTTACCGTTTGTTGCTTTGATTAGAAACAAAAGCCTTTCAACATGAGTCAGGAGAGCAATGGGGAAAAAAAAAAAAACCCTAAAACTTCTGCTATTTCTTTTGGCTACCTAAGGTTTCTCTTCATTACATCTTTAAAACACACGATGAAGTGTTTAATGTTTACTGTTCTACAAACTTCACTGATGATGCATGATGTGGGAAGGATCATTATTTTGTGATGTGCTAGGCGACTGAAGAACCCAACCTTTAATTTCAGCAGTTCAGTCTGTGTGTATTCTGCACAAGGCAGGAGACTGAATGCATATAAACAGAAAGATATTGAACTCAACTGTGTGCCCACACCCATTTCATGCCACTAGCTTTTACACTCATAAAGAAAGTCAGAATTCCATGAGACAGCCTCAGTACTATCAATTAATAGCAGAGATGCCAGTCACAGACAAAAAATCTTGGCAGGATGACTGTGGTCTCAAAAACAGATCTATTTCATCATTTGCATTGTACAGAAGCATTACTATTGGAATTATTCAATGAATAGGGAATAACTGTAGTACATTATGCTCCAAGGTGGGGCAGAAAGAAAAATATACAGAATCCAGGAAAAATAATAAATCTATGGGTTATTTTTAGAACAGTTAAGTAAGAGCTTATGACATGGTACCATGCTTCTCCAATCTAAAAAAAAAAAAAAAAAAAAACCTTCTGAAATTTTGTGCAAGTGTGTGGTATGGTTAAGGATGTGAATTCTGAGTCAAACCTAGGTTTCTGTGGTTGTTTGTCCTTGGGAGAGTTACTTGACCTTTCTGACAATCCGTTTACTCTTTAGTAAAATGGAAATAAAAATCCCTATCTTGTCAGGGGTGTTGGAGGAATTAAATGAGATGATTGCATACATAACATAAAGAATTTGCCAGATAGATGGGTACATAGGACATGTATTTAATGAGGAAGACTCCCCCCTTCCCTCTACTAAAAAAACTATCTTACCCTCAAACAGTGATGGAGTGGCTTTACCTTGAAGTCCTCAAAAACTGATTACTTTGAACCACAATGTGCAGTCTGGGAAGACACAATAGCCTGAAACAACCTCAAATAATGCCAAGTTTGGATGCTTATTTGGGTCACTTGATAAAATCAGTGGAAAAGGTGGCAAAGAATTCAATACAGACTTACTAATTACTGGTGGGCCTGTGTCCTCACAATTGGATGGGCTGGATATTAGAATAAACTAGTTACCTATTCATCATCTTAAAAGGCCATGCAAGGGCATATGGGTGCCTCAGTTGGTTATGCATCCAACTCTTGATTTCGGCTCAGGTCATGATGTCAGGGTCATGGGATTGAGCCCAGTGTAGGGCTCCCTGCTCAGCAGAGTGTCTGCTGGAGATTCTCTCTCCCTCTGTTCCTCTCCCTCCTCACCCAAGCTCTCTCTCTAAAATAAATAAATAAATCTTTAAAAAAATAAATAAAAGGTCATGCAGCAGGTGGTTATGCTGGAAGACCATGCATATGCACCTCGAGGATGGATGGGAGAAGGAAAAAAGTCATGTAATCATTTTCCCACTGAAATGCCACATATGGAGATTGAAAAAAGTGCTGTAGCTCATATGTCTCAGGCACCAGTGAAGATGTGATTGGGATAGCTAAGAGGATGACTGAAAGATGGGCTTCTGTCTCAAGGTTAATACACAGATGCAGAGAAAGAGGCTGAACAAACCACAACACAAAGAGGGAGATTGCCAGGCAACAAGCACTCAGATTTTCAATCTATAGAATAAATAAGCTGAAATACTAGGAGTAGATATTCCACTATGTAATCTTCATTCCTAAATTTGTATATATTTAAGTTGACCCCAAACATGTGTTTTGAATCTTTTTACTAGGAAAATGGAGAATTACTTTATATTTTTGTGCAAACTTCTATTTATTTACATATAAATAAATAGAAAACCCTGTAAGTGGCAACTTTTCTCATTGGGTTGGAGAGTCTCTTGAGAAAATTAATGGGACATTTCCAACTGTATGGGAAGAAGTTTCTCCTGTTGAAGGACAATCAGAGTTTTGATAACCAGTTTCAGAATTGAGGCAACTGGATGGGCTAAAACCAGGAAGCCCGGCCAACTTGTAGGGTCAGGTAAATACAGGGGTGGGGCAAAGCCAGGTTACGGCCATGAGAGCACACAGGAGGCTTAAAACAAGAGACTGTCACAGTGCCTGTTGGTTTTGCCTGTTCAGAGTCTGACTCACCTCTTCCTAATCACAGATCCCTGCTTTTCTGTGAGGGTATCATCACAGGGTACAAGATTAGGGTGAGAATAACCTCATGTGCTGCACCTCCCTCCCATCATGGGATGAACATATGATTCAGGAATAATGAAAAAATAAAAAAAAAAACCCTACCCCATACTCCTCAGTCACAAGGATCAGAGAAGTATATTTGGTTTTGTTCTGGAATTACAAGGCTGCTGCGATGAGTCTGGGGCTACCAGTGTACCACCTCATGCTGGGCAGAAGAGTGGAAGATAGACTCTGAAGACTGTCTGAATCACTACAACTCCCACTTGTGCTCAAGTTGGTTCTAATTTTTTAAAGACGAATTCACTAGCAAACAAAACACATCCATTTGTGGGAGAACGGATAGCAACAGTTAGATATCATCAGGTAGGTGACCAATGCTGCTCTACAACGGGGTTACTTATCAACCTAGAATTGGGGAGCTTGGCAGGGAGGCTCTGGGTGCAAATCACAAAGCAGTCTAGGTGCCAGGGGTTACGTCTTAGGGAAAGGGATAGCTCCTGTAGTACTCAGGTATCAGATAGAAGGTCTATGATCAGTGAATCAGTTAGGAACTGGTCCTAGAAAACTGGCATTCCAAGTCCCAAACAGGTATAGCAGCAAAACTCACCCTACAACTAATTTGAAACAACAACTCTTTCAAATGGCTCCTGCCAGGCAGCCAGACAGGGGGCAGGGATGAATCTGGATCTAGGGACGTAGACTTTAGGGAGTCCCAGTGGAAAAGAATTTACTCTGGAATAAGTCCAAATGAAATATGAACATATGTGAAATTATGCCTACAAAATGCAATCTGTGACACCATCACATGACCAACAAACTGGTGAGCCTGGACAAGCATACCAATGACTCTGTGGGGACTTCCACCATTGCTGGAAGTGGGAAAAGAAAAATACGCCCACCAATTTAGGAAAAAATACATGGTCATGGTCGTGTAGTCTCGATTTTTAAGGGTATATACAGTCCTAGTAATCTCTGTGAAGAGCTTTGCATTTATCCCAAAAGGATCACAGAACATGATCACAGATATACCTAATGAATGCCAGATACACCAAAACATCCTATCATAGGCGATGTACTGATTTTCTATGACAGCTGAGCTGTCTCTGAACCATTTGTCATAAACCGAGAGGATGTCCTTGAAGGCTGGATCATCTCCTAAATTTAGTGAAATTTGCCCTAAACAGAGGTATATTTCCTTCATTACTCCTCATCTTGCTCTCCTTCCACCTCTAGAACCAATTTTGTTCACTGAACACCACGAACGCGCAGGGTCCTGCGGGGGAAGTCAAGATGAAAACACTTGGGTCCAGGCTCTCAAGGGATTTACAGCTTAGATTGGTGTTTCGCAAGGAGAGTAGAGTGATCATCTTATTTTTCGCCTCACTGCCAGCCCCGTGGTTGAGAAGTTATGCATCCCTGTCATACACATGCTGGCTTCTGTTCTTAATTTCTTATCAATTTGTACGTCAGAGCTCTTTGAATACCTGGTTTTTCTTAGATTTGGATTCACTCCAATAACTATTTTTGGGGTGTCTATTAGGTGCTAGGCCTCATAACAAGAAGCATGCAAGCAGCGTTGTCCCCCACGATCCCATGCTCAGAAATGGCCCATACTTGATGTAATGCTCTGCTGTCTCATAATTCTTAATACTTTTTGAATTGGGGCCCTCACAATTTCTTTTTGCACTGGGCCCTACAAATCATAGCCTGGTTCTAGAGCTGGTTCGCTGGATCCTGGGCTAGGTGGTGGGGGCGCAGTGGTGAAAAGGAGAGACATCCATGGGGCACAAGAAATAAAAAATATAAATATACATGAATAAATAAAGGGAGTTTCAGAGGAAGGAGAGACTCATGAAGAAAGCAGGAGGATGTGATAGAGAGCACTGGGTGGTGAGGGTGAGCTTCTGGGGAGGCCTGGAAGGGATGAAGAAGCCAGCCATGTGGCTCCTTTCTTGACTTGTTTGAGCCTATATTACACATGGCACAGGTAAGCTCTAACCTAATACCACGAATGAATAGAATTTCTGTTTTAAAAGGAAGAGCACCAAATACAGAAAACAACTTCATAATTTATTCGAAGCTGGGATGGCATCACCGACCGATAAGGAACATCTGAGTTTACATAAGTTCTCCTTTAGGATCACATGTTTTAGCAGTTGGAGGGGGGACAACGTGTCCAGGAAAAACAACCCCGATGGAAAAGTCTATTACTCATGCTCCCCTCCAGGAAGAAAAAGAGGGAGGTTTCTTGTTCTAGCCAGATTCTCTTGCTTTCTTAACCATAAATGAAAAAACAGAGGTGAAAAAGAAGTAGGGAGAAAGGTAAGCCACCTGAGGGTTCCCCCTCTGTCTGCTTCACAGGGCGGGTGCAGTGACTTCTGATTGGGTGTGACCATGAGGCACATGCAGTTTTTCAGGTGACGGACATAAAGATGGTAAAATCTGATCTCATCCCCGCGTTTGGAAAAAAGGAACCAAAAAAGGCCTTGAATTTCAGGAGTTATCCAAAATGCTCCAACATCCATTGAAAAGTGCACGTGTTCACTTTTGTCTAATGTCTAATTTTAAATACTACGTTCAATGAAATAATAGCTAAAAGCCCACATTTACTGAGGGCTAACTGTTACCAGGAACTAGGACCCATGCTTGACACAGATTATCTTCTTTATTCCCCACAACGACCCTCTGAAGTGGATACTAGTTCATCTCCATCTTATAAATGAGAAACTGAGCCCTAGAAAATTTGGCAACAAGGGTCCCCCCAGTTGATTATAGAACAGGATTCGAACCTGGGGCTTATGTTCTTAAATATGGCCCTTCCGCTTGGTTGCTGCGGACAATGAGAAATGCATCCAGGGGTTAGTGTTCAGGCATGCTGCTAGGTTTCCTTCCTGTATTTCTGCACGATCTGGTGTTTTGTTTTTGTTTTCCCCTTTCCCGTTCCCTTTGCATTTCTTTAAAAACAAACAAAACGAAACTTTTTATGATGGAAAATTTCAAGCACTTACAAAAAGGGACAGACTGGTGTAATGAACCCGCATGCACCCCGCATCCAGTTTCAACAGCTATGAACACACGGCTCATCTTGTTTCCTCACCCACTTTCTGTCCTTTTGTCCTTTTACTTTTAAGTAAATCTAAGCATTCAAATAATTTCATCTGTAAATATTTCAATATGAAAGATAAGGACTCTTTTTAAAAGCATAACCCCAATTACCTAATATATATTTGTATATTGTATATCTATATATATGTATATATGTTATATATATATTGTTTTATATATATTGTTATATGTATATATATATATAACAATATTGCTTAATATCATCAGATTTCCAGTTAGTGCTCAAATTTCCAATCGTCTTGTTAATGTGGTTTTTTTTTCAAGTTTGAATGTTGATGTGGAAAATGTCCACACTTTGCCATTTGCTGATTTTTCTCTTGTGTCTCTGTTAATCTACAGGTTCTCCTACTCATCTTACTCATTTTCTCTCTTCTTTCTCATTGCAATTTATTTATTGAAGAAATTGGATTGCTTATCTTGTACATTTCACCATCTAAGTTTTGCTGATTACACCTCTAATGGTGTGATTAAACATGGTCCTCTGTCCATTGTATTTCTCACAAATTGGTTGAATCTGAAAGCTTGATCAGAGTCCAGTTGGATCTTCTTTGGTTATCACCTGTGTTCTTTTATTAGGAGAGCCTTCTCTTTTGTGATGCTGGTTCAATAGCTAGATCATTTAATGGATTTAAGTGTTGCAATATGGTGACTTTCTAGTTCTATCATCCTTTATTTATTACCTAGACTATTTCTGTAATGAGACATTTCCTCTCATCCACTAACAGCTTACCCAGTGATATAATTCATAATAGGAGACACAGAGCAAATGCTTGATTCTTTATTTACCAGTTTTCTTTTTCTTCTATCCATCTTACTTTGAACTTAAGCGTTTTCTTTTCACCAATATATCTCCAGTTCTTTTCCCATTCTTTCCTCAAAAGTTTCTTATTTTGAGAACTTTTTTGGTTGGACAAGTCTTCTATAAGTCCTGATCTTAAGTCCCGGACAGATACTATATCAGAAAGCTTTTTTCAGTAAGTAACAAACAAAAAGTGAAAATAACTTTCATAATATGAACCCATGGGGTGCCTGGGTGGCTCTTTTGGTTGAGCATCTGATTCTTGGTTTTGGCTCAAGTCATGATTGCAGGGTTATGAGATCAAGCCCCATCTACAGCTCTGCGAGCAGTGGGGAGTCTGCTTGACATTCTTTCTCTCCACCCCTCCCCTTGCTCATACTCTCTCTTTCTCTCTCAGATAAATAAATAAATTTAAAAAATTAATATGGATTCATTATGTCAATATCTAAAGATAGGACTGTTCCAAGGTTGGTGAGGTCTACATATTAGAAATGCCATCAAAGTCCCAGGTCCCAGGACGCCTGGGTGACGCAGGGGTTGAGCATCTGCCTTTGGCTCAGGGCATGGTCCCAGGGTGTGGGATCAAGTCCTGTGTCAGGCTCCGTGCGAGGAGCCTGCTTCTCTCTCTGCCTATGCTCTGCCTCTCTCTGTATGTCTCTCATGAATAAATAAATAAAACCTTTTTTAAAAAAAGTCCCAGGTCCCTTCTATTTTTCCACTCAGCATGTTCTCCTCAAGCTAACATTCCTCCATGGTTGCAATATCACTGCCACTCCTCCAGGCATCACACATGCCTACTCCAAAAGGAGGACCATGTCTTTCTTCTATGTCTCTTTTTAAGAGTAAAGAGAGCTTTTCAAGAAATGCATCAGCAACCTGTCCCCCTTCCACCACCCATTGGCCAGAGTCATATGGCTCTGGGTCATATGTTTATGCTAACCTGATCACTGGCCAGAGGAAAAGGTCATCATAGTTCCTTTTGGCCACATCTTCATAGCCAATCTGTAATAGAGTGAGCAAGAACTATCCTAAACTACTGTTCCTCTCAGCCCTCACAGCAGCCTGAGACCCTGCCTTGGTGACCTCAGACCTTGAGCAGCTTCATAAACCTTACCCTGGGGCCACAGCAACATTATCATCTTATATGTACTCTATGATATGAAAAGAAGTTGGGAAGCACTGGCTGAGGGACCAGCCAGGATATTCCCAAGTTTCATGGAGGGTGATATTGATTCCTGACCAAATCAGGCCTCTCAGGATAGAAGAAGGAAAAAAAAATGACTCTTGGAAGCAGGTTTGGAAAATGAATAGGAAACAAGAGAACTCAACAGTGGCAAACACAGCCAGTATCATGTCATGCCATCATCTTGTCTGTGTCGTACCCCACTGCTACCTTGATGGTTCTGACTTTCAAACGTTCTGTCTTCCAGCTCACCACACCACTACTCATTTTGAATGCAAGAGCGTGTAGGTATCTGGGAGTCAGAAAGAGGCCTTGGGCCTGTCCCCTCATTGAACCCCAGTGCAGACAGAGGAGGAGCTAGCCCTCTTGGCTGCTATGGTAGGAAGTCTACACTGGGACCTGCCTTTTTGCCTTTGCCAGGCAGACAGCTCCAGAAGGGAGATGGGGTATAGCAGATGCTGATGGTGAGAGCTGGATAGCTAAAACGTGACAAGAGACCTCTTTGAAGGGCTTCCTGTGGCAATTCCAACTTACCCCTGAGTTCGGCTGACCCTGGTGTAATGCTATACACAAACAAATCTGTGGGTCAGGTGCTTCTTGGATAACCACCGGCATTAATGGGACCAGCAGTTTCCATCATCTACATAATCAGTTCTAGTGGCTCCCAGAATGGGACAAAAGACAGTTTCGTGGTTGCTTGTGGCTATGAAATCTCACTGAGACAATTCAACTATGACAAAATTATATTTAAGTTAATAAATATGGATTTGAGAGGGCCCAATAAGCTTCCAGGCCTCGGGCATCTAAGATGAAAAAGAGAAAATAGATGGTGCATTGTTTTGCTCTCCTGCCCCAAGCTTTATCCCTTGTTACAAAATAAATAAATAAAAGCCTCAGTGAGCCTTTCCAGCTTCTCTAAATGAAGTATAGAACATTTACAGAAGAGACAAAACAAAATTGCTGAAATTCACTCAATAGTGAATGGGGAAACCATAGTATGACCTAAACAGTAGAGTAAATGTAAAAGGCAAGAACTATTCTGGCTATATTGAAATCTTGACATCGAAATATATTGAAATGCATGACAGAGGGGCTGAATGATAATTTATCTTTATGATACTTGGATTTATGCAGTGCTCTACTTAAACTTATTTTAAGTATACAAGAAAATTCCATACCACTCTGAGATGATAAACATTTTATAAGAGACCAAAATTTGCTCTCAAGTCTGGCTCTGAAAACGTGCAAACCACTTGATACTGTGATAAAACATAGAATATGTTTTTTCCCGATGTTCTCAGGCAAGAACAATCCCAGTGTTTTGAGCATTATGGCCTGTAAGAAAGTTATGAAAATCAGACAGCTCCACTAATAAATGAAATAAAATGAAAAAAAGATATAAGAAATAAATTTCTGGCTAAGAGAGCAGCATAAATCAAAAGTTATTGGCTAGGGTATGGAAAAGCAACACTCTTGTTCATTCAACAGTAGTATAAATTGGTACAACCTTTTTGGAAATCCAAATTCCTTCCAAACAAGGTGTTTTTATCTTACAGAAAATTTCCCACAAATGTACTGCATACAAAGATGTTCACCGTAGCACTGTCTTAGTGAATATTGTAAACAATCTAAATGCCTATTATAGGGGATTGATGGAAGTAATTACGGTACAATCATATCACTGAATATACAACAGTTACAGAAAATAATGAGAGGCCAGTATCTAAACATGTGTATAAATAAATACATTTCAAAATAAGATGCATATGATGATTTCACCTTTGTAAAAAATTTATATTAATGTAATATGCATGCCACTATACATTTTTTAAAAATCTGGTGAATATATACCATGGATAGGCATTTCGGGGCACACCTGGGTGGCTCAGTCAGTTGAATGTGTCTGACTCTTGGTTTTGGCTCAGGTCATAATCTCGAGGTTGTGATCTCAGGGTCATGAGCTTGGGTTCTGTGCTCAGCGCAGAGTCTGCTTGATATTCTCCCCCACCCCCACTCTTCCCACTCTGCTCTTCCCCCTGCTTGCACTCTCTCTCTCAAATAAATAAATAAATAAATAAATAAATAAATAAATAAATAAAATCTTAAATAAAAAAGCCATGCATTTCTATAACAATTATACTGATGGACTTATGTTATTATAATGATAAAAAGCTCTATGGTATGCAAATGAGCACAAGTATTACTGTATTCAACAGTAATCACATCAATAATGATTAGTAATCATTATTAAATGGACATACAAGACAAACACTTGGGGGAATGGACTACATGCTGGGTGCAGTGACACAGGGTTAACTGGGACAGATCCCCAGTTCTGCAGGAACACTTTCACAATAGGCAGGATCAATTGTTTTAAGTAGGAAATTTTACAGAATTACAAAAAATTACATAAATCCTTGCTATAAAAAAATTTAAACTCAGAATTATGAAAATAAAAGAAGTGGAAAACTCTCCCTTCATCCACTGACATTGCCCAGGGGTAAACATCATTAATGGTTTGGTGTATATATTTCCAGCCTGGTTCTCCCAAGCAAAGGAATACATACACATATTTCTTGCATAATATCTGTATCTGTTTATCTCTCTCTACACACACACATACACACACACACACACACTCATCCTGTATATTATTCTGTCTTGTGTGTTTGTTTTCACTCAAAATTATATCACTGACAATTTGGGGAAGCTGTCCTCTACTTCATTCTTCCTCTTGATCTCATGGAATGGCATGGTACAGAGGTATTACCATTTTATCATGCTTTCTCTTATTTATTCACGTATCTAATGGTTTGCTATCTCAACTAATAGTGCAATGAAAATCTTCCACATGTACCATTATGTAAGAATATTATCAAATGACTTCCTAAAGTGGAGATGTTCAGTCAGAGAGGTCACATATCTCACATTTTGGATACCACTAACCTTTCCTCCAAAAGATTGTACCAATTTACCAGATCAATTATCATTTAATTCTCCTGCTTCAAAATATCCATCTCCTCCCTTATTCTTTTTTTTTTAAGATTTTATTTATTTATTCATGAAAGACACAGAGAGAGAGAGAGAGAGAAAGAGAGAGAGGCAGAGACACAGGCAGAGGGAGAAGCAGGCTCCATGAAGGGAGCTTGACATGGGACTCGATCCTGGGTCTCCAGGATCATGCCCTAGGCTGAAGGCAGGCACTAAACCGCTGAGCCACCGGGGCTGCCCTGCTCCCTTATTCTTATTTTAGGTAAGCTCACCTAGATGAGAGAGGAAAAGAGGATCCCATTTCTAGGATGCTTGTCCTTGTCTTTTCTGCCTATTTTAGTAGTCAGGGCCTTTTCCATAAACTATAATTTATTAAGTTCTCGTCACAATGGGGTGAGGTACTGGAGTGAGTAGTCCCAGGGCATTCTCCCACTTAAACCTGCCAACAATATTATGAGATATTATGTCCCCATTTTACAGATGACAAGACTCATCATGCTATGGGCTGCACTGCCTTTTACCCACAGGATCAGGGCTCACATCCATCTGACTCCAACGTCCCCAGCTCCCAAAGGATATGTATAAATCACTCAAAGGAAATAGATAAAGCCTTTCATCTCATTACAAGGTCTATTAAAATGGACAGATGTCATTAAATATCTCTAAATAATGAATGAAGCAGCTTTGGTTTAGGAAGGCATGACACTGTTGTTGCCCACTTGGTCTGTGTTTTTCTTCAGACGTTCCTCAAGCCTGCAATGACTCACCTGGTCTTGCATAGGATGAGTGGTTGCTGGGGAAGGAGAGCGGGCAAGTACCACATTGTGAGTGACTCGCTCTACTGCTCCCTACTTAAATACTCAATCCCCCCATGTGGCAGCCACAGCATGGCCCCATTTCACAGGCAGGAGGGCTGAGCTGAGCTGGGACATGACACGGGAGCTTCGGCACATAACCACCTCTCTGGTTCTCTAGTTTCTTCTCTTTAAACCAATGGAAACAAATGAAGTTGTTCACTAATTTTCATTCACTGAACTTCATCAAAATTGATAGCAACTTCCCATACCTTAAACTTAAACTTGATAGCAACTTCCTAAAAAATACGATCTATGATGGAACTTCACCATATTATTGGTACTGAGCAGTTATTTCAGGGTCATAACATAACTTTAAACGTGATGTTGAAGCGGGGGGGAATGTAAAAGTTATGTTTGATAAATATATTGGTTCATGGTTCTCCTTTCTGGAAAAACTTTAGATATAGTCATATATTTATATATATACACACACACATATATATACACATATGTATATATACATTTATTTGTATATTTGTACTCACACACATACATTTATATATATAAATTATTCATATCCTTAAACATGACCTAGTTAGCTCCAAGAAAATATACAGAAAAAAAAAGTCAGGAGGAAAAAGAAAAGGACAGAAAGACCATAATTAAATTTTATTTACTTAAAACACACAATATATAGCATAAAGGTACGGCAAATTTTTGCCGTATCTGTCACCTAATGTAGCGTAGGAGCCTGAAAAGAAAAAAATTAAACTGATCCAGTTTGGTTGTGAATAAAGGGCACTGTTTAGACTCTGGTAAGGTCTCAAAAAAAATTTTTTTTTTTTTAACTCAGAGTTGGCTTCTGAAGTTTATTAAAGGAAAAACACATTCACTAAAAAAATACCATTTCCAAAAGGTATTTGAGAGCAAAATCTTATGAGCTTGGCTAGAACTATATCTGGCATCAAGACCTAGAAATATTAATATATAAAAACCTTAAGGAAGAAAGAACTGCAATAAATTTAAATATGAGTTGAGAGTTAAGATTCTTTATATCCTGACCGAATTGTTCCAAACTTAACCAATAAGTTCATTTAAAAACTGATATTAGATTATTTATTAAAAGTACATGTACTCTGCGTTCAGGAATTATTTGGGAAATTCCTAGTATTACTTTTTGTGCTGGGGATTATGATTCTGTCATTATTTAAGGTTGATAATTAGACACAATAACCATCTCTTGTAACTCAAAGGGTCAAATTCTCTTTATATTGACTGTGCTTGCAGAATTTTAAAAATCCTAGACATAGCCAAAGACCTAGGGAAAGCAAGCTTTTAATTAAACACTAATGAAGACCTGGGGAAAAAAAAAAAAAAGGTTTTTTGTTTTTTTTTTTTTTCTTTTCTTTTCTCCCAAGAATCCAGGGAAATCCAAAGGGTCCCTCTATCCTTAACTCCAGTGGATGGGAATGACAGGAGACAGGGTCAGAATGATAAGCAATGTCCATAGGATGCCAAAAAAAAAAAAGAAAAGAAAAGAAAGAAAAAGGAAAGCAAAATGTCAGAAGTGTCTGTCAGCACTGGTCAGGCAAAACAGGGCACCTTCCAGAACCTAACCACAGGGCTGGGCACAGGAAACAGCAATCACTTGACAGTCAGAGCTGACGAGAAACTGTAGAAGCTGCCAAGCTCCCCACCCTGGGCTGGGCGCAGATGGGGACTTGAAGCCGGCTGTGCACAAGACCTAGGGTCCTGGGGTGAGCCCGTTTTCAGGGGCCCTGCCGGAAATAACCTACTCTGCTATCCAGAAACTGCTTTTCAAGACATCAGAGAACCCAAACAAATTTATTCTCAGTCAGCAGTACTTAGGTTGGCTTGGGGCTATTTTCAATAACAAAAAACAAACAAAAAAAAAACCAATAAATATACACATACAAAGACATTTCAGCCTGCATGGCTTTTTCCCCTGTATGAAATTTCTAGAACTTTATAGACCTCGAGCTTCCCCTTTGGACAGAGGTCCCCTAATGCTACGTTTTCCTCCAGACTCTTAGTGTCCCCCTACACCACATGCCACCACCATCCTGCCCAGGTCCCCACCGCGTCTCACAGGACATCAGAAAACAGTGCCCTAATTGTCTTCCCCTTCCTTAGCTGTACCCGGCAGGTTGGCTAGAGTGAGCTTCTTAAAATGTAAAGCAGATTCCTTCATTCACTTAGTCAATAAGTATTTCCAAAGGATATCTTAGGTTCCAGGCACTGAAGCTACTACAGCGGACAAAGCCAAGGCCCTGCACGTCTTCCACTAACATTCTGCTTGGGCAGACACCGAGGAGAATCTGAACAAAGTTCTAACGTCAAATGGCAATGGGGTTAGGAAGAAAAATAATGCAGGATGCGGTAAGGGTCAGGGGTGGCCTGGAGGGTTGGGTGACATCTGAAGAAAGACCTGCAGGTAGTGGAGGAGGAGGTGGAGACATGTGTGGACTTCTAGGTGACGGGGTTCCTGGCAGAGAACACCCCAATGGTAAAAGGTCTGAGGTTGGAATGCACTTGGGTAGGTTTAGGAGAGAGAGGGGAGGCCAGTGTCACTGGAGAAGCCTTAGGGGATGGGTGTGAGGAGTTACCACCAGAGGCTGAGTGTGTGTTTGCTGGCAGTGGGGGTGAAGACAACCCAGAGAAAGGAGGTGCTGATCACCCGGGGCCTTGTGGGTATGGTGAGGCTGGCTTTTTCTGAGTTGGGACATCACCTGAGGGATTCAAATATGAGAATGGAAAATGAACAAACAAAAACAAGTAAGAGAATGGCATGATCTGAATTACTTCCGGAGCCTGGATTGAGAATATATATCATTTAGTCTCAACTAGTTCACTGATTCCTGCTATGGCTATGGGATTTGGTAGAGGGAGAGGCAAAGACTGGGGAAGTCCTAAGGCATCAGGTGGGTAAACAGAGCAAAGGAAGGGGCTGAACGGTTTGGTTTTCTTTTGTTTTTTCGTTTGTTTTTTTTTTTTGGCTGAACGGTTTGTAAACTAAGCCTCTTGCATGTGATGGCTGAGTGCATGGGATTTGTCTTTGGACAGAACTGAGCTCCAACCTTTGCTCTTGGACAAGTTACTCAGTAGCTCTACATATTTCCCACATTAGCCAAGGGGTTCGATAATACCTGTTACATGGCACTGTTAGGAGAACTGAATGAAATGGTGACTATAAAGTGCTTAGCACTATATATGACATATAGAAAATGTAGAAAAAAAAACCATAGTTAACACTTTTTAAAGGCCTACCATGAGCCAGGCACCCTACTGAAATCTTTATTTATCTGTGTTGCTCCCTCAACAACCCTGGAAGATTGGTCCTATTATCGTCTTCATCTCCTACACAAGAAGATGAGGCACAGAGAGGTCACGTAATTTGCTCATGTCACATGGCTAGGAAAGGACCCTGTTTGGAGTTCTATCCTGGTCACACGTTGCACTCATAACTCCTAGCATGATTACTTTGGGCTTAGGATCAAGTTTGTGCAAGGGGTTCAAATTTTTGCAACCAAAAAGCTACTATTTCTCAACCCATGTTATTTTTAACCTTCACACCATACCATGCAAATGTAAGTAGTATTTTATCTTTTGCATTGGTAAAGAAATAGACCCAGAGCAATTAAGCAACTTGGCTCAAGGTCACACAGCTGGTAAGTCATGAAGCCTTGATTTTAAACCAGGTCCAGCTGACTACAGCTCATTCTATTTCCCTATTTTATCAAGGCCCTTTTCTCTCTCAGATAATAAGCATCTAATCACATTTTAATGAGACAAACTTATTTCTGTAAAAATATTTGCTGGCTACATTACCCAAGGGTAGCATGACGCTTATAATAACTGGATCTCCTTAGCAGTTGCAAATCTCAGGGTCATATGAGAAGAGAGCTCATCCAGATGAGAGAGACAGCATTCAGTGGGGTCCCATAGCCTTCATGCATGAGAGTCTAGGGTTCAGAGTTGAGACGAAGAAAGTTTAATAGCTTCGGTTGCAAAGAAAGAAAGAAACCAACCAAATAGTTGTGAGCATCTTTGCTGTCATGCCAGAATCAGAAGATGTCAGAATCCCAGGATAAAAAGCTGTGCCACGCAACCATGTGGGCAGTGTCTCTCTGCAGTGCTCAGTGGGTCCCTGTCCTGCTCGCTACAGTAGCCTATAGTTCTTAATCTGGGGTGAAGAGAGAAAGGAGGAGCCAAGGATTCTGCAGACTGTAGGATTTCGATGGTTACTCACATACATAAGACATTGAGAAGACTGCACATATAAAGATAACCATTTTCCAGGCACTAATCCCTCCATCCATCCAACCATCCATCCATCCACACTTATATCTAACACGGGTTACTGAAAGTATCAATACATTGAATTTCTAGAACAATCATGGGAGAGAAACACTTTAAATGAGATATTATAATTATATTTTACAGCAGAAGAAAAATTTAGTCTCAGAGAACTCACATACTAATAAAAGGGGAGTCAGGATTTGAGCTCAGGCAAACTGAGTGTATAGACTTCATTTTTAAGGGTCAGCCTATGTTTCCACTCAATGTTGGCTGAGTGAATGAATAAGTGAATAAACTGATAAGATTCTATCTCCACATGTTGTTTACCTTTTAATAAATAAAGCAGCAAGTCAGTGGCAGGAGGCTGAGCACTGGAGTCAGCCAGAGCACTATTCAAATTCCAGCACTGTGACTTATTAGTTAATAAGTATATAAAACCAATAAAGTGAGGTTCAAGATATCATCTCGTAGAGCTGTTACAAGGACAAAGATAAGGCACGACATCTCATAAAGCTAAAGATTTTCTGTATATCCCCTGGAGAAGTTCTTGCTCATAAGCACAAGGAGACAAACACAAAAACAATCACTGTAGTATTTTGAGACACTGAAAAATTGGAAATGGCCTAAGTGTCCACCAACAAAAGATTGGTTATATTCATACAATGGAATACAGGGATTAAAATGAATTTAGAGACAAATCCCAAAAGCTTGTTGAGAGATTAATAAAGTAGCAGAATGATACATCCTTATACACATTTGACAAACACAGTGGTAATATATATTGTTTATATATATATATATATATGGAACACATACAAACATATGTGGCAATATTATAAAAACATGCCCAGGAATGAGAAACATGAACTTCGTGATAGGACTTTAGGGAGAAAAGAGAAGTACCGGTTTCAATCGATTTTATACAATTGTATTATATTTCAAAAAAGTAAACATGGCAAAATATTAAGATGTCTTAAAAATGGGAGGTAGGTGCATGGACTTTTACTCAATATTATCTTTTATATTTTTGTATATTGAAAAAAAGAACTCTAAGGGTTTTGTGTTTTAAGATAACACATGCCAAATGCCAAACACAAGGCCTGGCACACAGCAGCTGCTAAATAATTAGTAGCTATTAGTCAAGTCAAGGCAATGAGATTATATACAAGCACTAGTTAAAGAAAAATAGTGAAAAAAAAAAAATAAAGAAAAATAGTGATTTAAGCAACGAGCTTTGCCCAAACACAAAATTCAAGAGACTAAAGATGATTAGGACATGAGGGGAAAATGGCACAATATAATTTATCACTTTTGTCAGCCTCTTTCATGCTAAGTTTATTTCAAGGATGCCAGGATTTGTATTTGTTATATATGAACACTTCTAGGCACACATATATGTAATTACATGGCAACTTTGATTTTTTTCATGAGAGTTTAATTTCTGCTTCCTTTCCATGCTTTATGTCATATTGTCTTGTCTACAAAACTTAGAGCTACCTATCTTATTTTTCCACTCGAATCATTCACACTTTTCTACAACCACCAAGCTGGACAACACAAATTTCATGTTCATGATAAGCAGTACACGATAAACAGAAGTTATATTGCGCTGCAGCTCTACCAAGACAAGATGGTATAAGGAGAAACAAACACCCATTGGAAAAGGCAGGAGAGTCTATTCTTAACTTGGTGTTTTTCAAGCTGTGCAACAAAGAGTCTGCAATTGCCTTTCGAATATAACTGAGACCGATCTTGTTGATTTTAAATAACACAGTCTTTTAGAAATGTATTTATGTGAAGTGATGGGCTAGAGCATTAAGGTAGTTTTCCTTCTGAGTTTTGGGTATCTTAGCATGTCAGTTCCTTGCCATAAAACCCTAGTCTTTGGCTACCAGAAAAGATGGAAGACAAATTTTCTCAGTGATAAGGAGACTCGTATTTCACCTATCGGCCAAGTTTTCTCTCCTTTCTGTGTGTATTACTGCTATTAACTGACTCCATGGCCACCCGATCCCTTCACTAAGGTAGGATCCAATCCGGAGACAGTCAGGCCATGTTCTAAAATAAAGCCAGATTCTACATCCTTCATGTCAACGCAATCCCTACTCCCCGCTTCCTTCCCGTGGGCCCTTCCTCAGTTCAGGCTTTGATCCCAGCACCTGTTGGGCAGGCATTTGTAGAAGATGCTGTGATGTGCTGCCTAGACTTAGTCCCTCAGTTGTCGGAGGCATTCTGAACTGACAGCCCACAGCCCCCCTGGGCATCACCCTCCCTTAAAGAGCTGCCTACGTCAAGGTCACTCCACATTCTTTCTCAAGGGCAGCCCACGCCCAACGATGGGTTGATGTAAGTTGGCGGGGAGAACAGCCCTCTTATTCCCGATGGGGACAACTCTCAGTTCCAGAACTACCCAGGAGGGCAGCTGAAGCCATTTCTCCTCTGCTCATCCTGCTTTTTTCTATTCCCTTCTAGAAAGGGATGTTGCCATTGTAGTTGTTCATGGAAGAGAAGGACCTGTGCACGAGGACATATCCAGGTCCTCCAGGTTCTTTTCACTCACCCCCTGTGGTTGGGGAACCACAGGCCTCCTGGATGCTCTGTCATTCCCCAGGCCACCCAGCATGCGCTGAGCACCATCTATGTCCTACGCAGAGACACTCTGTCAGCAGCCTACAGTCCAGTGCGAGGTGGGTGCCCACACAAGCGAGGAGACACAGGTGAAAAGGCAGGGAGGGTCGTGTGCCTGGGAGGGAAGGACGGTTTCCCAGGCCTGGATCCAGCTGGGGGGATCTCAAGCTGAGGAAACAGCAGGAGCAAAGGCAGAGGGTGGCGGGAAGCCCCTCGAGGCTGCAGAACAACCAGCCATTACGATGGATTCCCACATCCACCTCTCGATCTAGCTGGTATAACGTCTCCTGGAGGTCACTTCAAGCAAAACTCACCCCCCACCTACATTTCCCTCCACCACCACCCCCTTCAAAAAAGGAGTCACTCCCAGGGTGCTCTCTAGTAAACATCCTGCTTGTAGATTTGTTTCAGGAATCAAATCTGCATCAGCATTCATGCGGTACCATGATAAGATCTCTTTTCCTAGTCCCTGTGGTCGAGTGGGTTACGGGATCAACTCCGATCAACGACCTGTGAGAAGTCACATGAGCCACATAGAGGCCGAGCACCTAATTGCCAGTGCAAAACCTCTAAGGGCTCTTCACTCTTCATCCTGGTAACTGGCAACATGCAGGAACATTCTGTGAGCCTCCGTGACAGTGATGAGCAGAGCTTACAGACAACCAGTGACTGGGCAGGTAGCGTGAACCAAAAACAAACCTTTGTTTCTTCAAGCTATCAGGATGCTGGGGCTGTTTGCTGCCAGAGTGAAACCTATCCTCTCCTGACTAACATACCTGGATACCTGGATCGCTGCCACAGCCTCCCAGCTGCCCTTCCCGCCTCTACCCTGCCACCCTCTCCCAAATCTGTCTAAAGGCCTAAAACAACCTCTCCCCTGCCCCCAAAGATCTGAGGAAAAACATCAAAATCCTAAAGTAAAAGATCGCTCAAATTCAGACGCTATTCTCAATCAAAATCTCTGTCTCTGACTCCAGCTCTCTTTTTCTCTTTCTCTCACCCCACCCTCTCTCCTCATCGGCCTTAATAAACTTAGGATTCCCCCAAAGCCACGTTTTCCTAGGCCCGAAATGCCCTTCTGCCTTTCTCTCCAAGTTCTAGCCATCCCTCGAACCTCAGCTTGAGAATGACCTCCTCCAGGAAGCCCCCTTGGCTCCCTTCTCCTCTTTCTTTTTCTGCTTTAGTCCAGTCGGATTTAGATTCCCTCCACTGTGCACGTAGCGTTTCATTTCCGTAACTGTCTCCCGTCTTTGACAATAGATTCCTCGAGGGCAGAAAAAAATGCCTATTTTGACTTTGTGTTGCTGATACCTTGGCACAGTAGCAGGGCCGGGCCGAGCACTTTGATCATTATTTAAGGTACAAATAAACGAACCACAGAATGAATCAATCTGTAACCTCAATCATGTTCTACCATAAAGGACCTGGTAAAAGTAAACTGAACACTCGTCTTGAATATTTGTTCACTAATTTCCTGGTGACTAGGTATTTGGTGAGAAAATTCTTTCATATTCCTTCAAGTTCTATTTTTTTCTATGATTGAATTTTGGACTTTTCCTCCTCTAGCATTCTCTATCCAATGTGTTGCTTTATTCCTAGTATGGGAACTGGCAAACATTATCTGTAAAGGACCTATCAGTAAATATTTTCATCTTTGTGGCCGATACAGTCTTTGTATCAACTACCTGGCTGTAAGTAGTTAAGTCATAACGACTCAGTTCTGCTGCTGTAGTGCAAAAGCAGCCACGGACAACATGTAAATGAATGAGCAGGGCTGTGTGCCAATAAAACTTTATTTACAGGGGATCCCTGGGTGGCTCAGCGGTTTAGCACCTGCCTTTGGCCCAGGGCCTGATCCTGGAGACCTGGGATCGAGTCCTGCGTCGGGCTCCCTGCATGGGACCTGCTTCTCCCTCTGCCTGTGTCTCTGCCTCTTTCTCTCTCTCTATGTCTCTCATGAATAAATAAAATCTTAAAAAAAACCTTTATTTACAAAAACAGGAAGCTCTGTGTCAATAAAACATTACTTACGATGAGAGGCGGGACAGTTTTCTCCTGCGGGTCACAGTTTGCAAGCCCCTCTTCTAGTCTGTGTAATTCAGAGAGTGAAGGCTGGGGATAGGCAAAATACACATGGTTTGAGATGCACACAGGCCACTGAATGCTCAATGGGGAACTTGCCTTTTGGGGAAGTCGGTCTTGCCCAGCCAATGTGGTGGGATGCAAAGTTCATGTGTTACCAGTTTATGGATTATCAGAGTCTTGGATTTAGAGAAATTATTTCCTTTGAGACCCTATTGGGTCTGTGATCTCCTAGATTTTTTGTATTGGCTTAAACAAAATACAGGCCTACTGTGTGAATACGAGGGCAAATACACAAGGCTCACCCTACACCCACTGTGGGAAGCCACAGTCTCTCTTACTTAACATCCTTGACTGCAAAGATGGGAATTTAGTTTACGGAGAACTAGTATCACTTAGAAAAACAATGGTAATACCCCCAGCTACCCTTGATCAAGGACCTTCTATGGGTCTGGTGGTAAGGGCTATGCATACCCAAGAGCTAACATGTATTGAACAATTTGCATGTACCAGGCAGGGCGTTCAGTGTTGAAGATTTTATCTCATGAATTTTTCATCCTGCCCATAATGCAGGTACTACAGTTCTCCTCTTTTATCCAGGAGGCCCAAAGAGGGAAAACAATTTGGTCAAGGTCAAATTTGCTGAACTTGGAGCCTACAGCCTCTGCCTGTTTTGCACTGTGTGCTACCCCTCAGTGCCAACTGCTTGCCTCAGGGAAGCTGACCCAGCCTCTTAAGGTCACTTAAGTATCTCAAATTCTGTCCAAGTTACCTCCTGGGGGAGGCAATGACTCTATTCAGGGTTTGCAAGAAATTCTACCTTTGAGGTGTTGGAGATGAGGGGAAAACTTAATCCCAAGTAACTAACTGAGGGCTTTGTTAGAACATGTCACACTGAATAAGAAGCAAAGGGTGTTGATTTTTTTCAACCACATTCTCCCATCATTTTCCACCTCAGTTGTTTGTTAAACCTAATTAATTGCTATAACAGAATCTATCCAGGCAAAATATCAGCAGGATAGATAAATGGCTGATGAATCAGCTTTTAATATTTAATCCCAAATTGAAGATAAATGTCCCAGCCTACTACTTCAACCAAATTCAAACTTTTACTTATGAAGTAAGTCTTTGTTCAAAGCAGCCCCAGTATAGCTTTGGCCTGCTCTTTATTTAGTCGTGTTATTACAGAACTGCCTTATAGCTAGTACCTTAATTATTCATGGTTTTTGGCAAATTAAGCCTCGTGGCTCTCCAGTATCTAGACATAGAGGAAGTGTCCAATTCCAGAGAAATTATGCCTTCTCAGCTGTGCCAGCCAGGCAATAATGTTGTTGCCAAATTCTGCATGAATAGGTGGGAGATCTTATTTCACTTACAGTATATGAATAAACAAAACATCCCCCCAGGGACTGCCAGGTATTTCATGTAACTAATATCTCCAGCACCACCCTTATATTTCTCTCTGGAGTGACTGAACCCTGGATTTCCTTACAAACAAAACTATTTAGACTACAAGCAAGAAACATGACACCTTTTTATTATCAAGACGATAAAAAATCGGGTTCAATAAATCTGTAACCCTATGGTGTTTCCTGTTCATATGCCAGTAAACTGGGCAGTACCACTGAACATTCCCCTTCATGATTTAGAATTTGTAATTACTGGATAGCAATAAGGGTATTCTAATGATGAGCCCCGCACCCTGTTAACTCGAATTACTGCGGCAAAATACTTGGAAATGTGTTTGTCATTAATCTTTGTACTTACCTTGAAAAAGAACTATTTTTTAGGGAGCTCTAGCTTTGAGATTCTAATAAGGCAGGTGCAGTGGACATTACGGATCTCACCCCAACTGAGCTCTGACCCTCCCCCACTGTTTGGCAGCTATGTGGTCTGCCTGGGACGAACCTCACTCCCAGCTACCAGCTACGGGAATGGGTCTGCTCCCCCACTGGCCTTAGCCCATCAATGTAATTAGTGTTTCTCAATAGTTATATTCATTATCATCGTCTTAAGGAGCCTTGTAGATAGTATTTTTTGTTTGTTAGTCACCCCCTCCCCCTACAAATTCTAATGCCAAAAGTATACTGTGTATCTGTTATGTATGCATATCTGTGCTTTATACACAAAAAGAGGAAGATTTTTTGCGCCCCCTTCCCACTCCCAAGAAATAATTTTTGCCTCTTGGTGGTCCTATCACTCCCATTGAGAATGCCTGAATCATAATCCCATTCCCTGTGCCATACAGTGCATGGCACTGAGGGTGGGTAGACCCTAAATTAACCTATCAGAGTGCAAACTCGGAATTTTTTTTCTTAATAGCCTTTAGAGATGAGAAATTTTCTTTCTTTCTGGATGGGTTGATAGGTGGATCTAAGCTCTGGAACCACTGCAACTCTCTGCAATCATCAGGAAAGAAACCAGTAAAGAAATAGCCAACACATGAACAAGAGAAGGCTAAAAGAATAATGAGCAACAGGCATTGGGCCATGATCAAACCATACCTGCAGTTCATTCAACTGCTCGACTTTCTGGTTTGTCAAAAGTCCCTTCTTTTTATTTTGTAGATTAGAGTTGGGTTTTCCATTATTATAAATTCCAAATGACAGAGCAGATAACATTTATTGAACGCTTCTTAAACTCTAGGCACTGAACTAAATATCTTATGTGTCAAGTAATTCGTTTATCAACCTCTGTGATTAGTACTATTATATTTCCCATTTTATGAATGATGAAACTGAAGCAGGGTAAGATTAAGTAACTTAATCAAACATAGGCAGAGGTTGGATTTATTCCTATGTCTCTCTAACTTGGAGCCTAAGGTATCAATCACTTTATTTTCCTGCCTTACAGTTCTAAACAATTTAAGTCACTGCTTTCTTGCTCAACATTTAAAAGGCATTAGTGAAAATGGTATTTCTTTGCTAGCAATTAACTTGCGTTTGTGCAATGAAAAAATCTATGATTCTCCTAAGCCTTAAAATATTTTAAGAATTCTTACTTCTCACAAAGCATAGGAAACTTTAAACTTGGAGATCATTTCCTACTTGACCATACTCATAAAAATGGCCATCATGATTTTAGATGTCCTTTCTTATTATCCTGAGTGGGTATTGGCTCAGTCACCATCCATTTTACAGAAGAGAAAGCTTACAGTTTGGCAGGACAGTCCTTCAAGTGGCTGTTCTGCTTAAAAATAATTATTGATACAACTTATAAAAGTTTCTCCAACATTAAAAAGCAAAAACAAAACTCTATGGGGGTCACATGTCCTACAGACCAATGCAACAACGATTGTCCCAAAGACAGAAAGGCAGAGAGGCACACACTTCAAGAAGCCAGGTGATCTGTCTACAGTGGCCAGATGGGCTCTATCCACAGCTCTGTAATACTCTCAAACCCCCACATGCCACCCGGCGTCTCAGCCTGGCCTTTGCATTCTCACAAAATACAAGACAACACGGACATGTTTTCTAAAGCAAGAGTCATGAAAGCATGAATCAAATGTTGCTCACATTATAATGAGGATGTTACAGATGTCAGCGATGTCAAGGGAATGCTGATTTTTTTACATTGCCCCAGTTTAACCTGAGGGGCTATTCTTTTAATTTTGCTTTATGGATGGAAGGCTACAGCTTGTCAGAACCAGAGGCTTGATGGCACATAGGACTCATTACAATGAGATGCAAATTCTAGCCAGAGTGGGCCTGGGGTCAGGGGAGGGGGAATCTAGGATCTGCAACAAAGCTACTTCCACATCGGGAAGAAAACAGGATGATGTTTTCGTGATGATAGTAAACACCAGGCATAATCTTCCTAAATACAACGTAGATTGAAAAAAAAAAAAAAACAAAACCTCAATGATATTAACAACTCAAGCAGAGGACTTTTAAATCCACAAATGACTGTCCAAAAAAAATAAAAATAAAAAATCCAGAGAAGCTGCAGTCCCAGAGAAGATGAATGGTCTCCTAGTTGAACAAAGTTGCTGCATTTTTTGCCTGCAGGATGGGACCTAGCAGAGAAATAAAGAGGCTGTGTTGTGCGAGGGGAGTAAACCCCAACGTAAGCATTCCAACCATCTGCCAGGCCAGCCCTCCCTCTCCCTACCCTAGCCACCATCCTTCTGCGAAGGGTTCACAATTTGCTGTCCTTCCTCCGCAAGCCAGTAGACACAGAATCAGCTTTTCCTGGCTCTGCCTTGCAAGTTGGGGCTGCCTGATGGAAAACTGAAATAAAATCAAAGGAAAGAATGCAAACCCAGCAAGGCCCCTCTGATGGTAAACTGGTGTGAAATCGCCGGTCCCCGAAATGCTCACCCCCCCATCCACCCCAATAAAATGGAAAGGAAGGAATCATCTGAATGTCAAAGTGTGGCTTCTTGCAGCCAGACCCCGCAGCTGCTGCTGCTGCTGCTGCTGCTGCTGCTGCTGCTGCAAAGCCACCGCTCTCTCCGAGCCAAGTGCCAGGCAGCGGACACCATCACTGTGTAACAGATGTCTCTGCAAGTGCAGGTCCTAACTCGCAAGTGCCCCCGCGCCCAGTGGGCAAAATCCACAAGCTCTGTCAGGCAACAGTCACCCACACACGCTGAACATTTGACCCCAGAGTCAAGCAGCCCTCTAGGAGTCGAAAAGAGCGAGGGAAGGGCGGAGGGGGAGAGGGAGAAGAAAATCCTACAGGTGGAACGGGCTTCCCAAGAGCGCCTGGCATCGCGCGGCGCCCGGCTCACCTGGTACACGTCGCGCAGCCCGCACCACGTCCGCAGCACCTGGTGGCACGCCCGCAGCCTCTCCGTGTACCATCTCCGCAGCGTGGACACGGTCAGGTTCCACACGAAGCGGCTGCCGCTGAACAGCAGGTCCTCCACTCCGCACATGAACACCGAGGCCATGCCGCCTGCTTCCCTGCGCCCCCGGGGTGGGGTGGGGGCGCGCCCCGGCTCCCGCAGCTGCAGCCCAGCAAGCCCCGCCGCGGCGGCGCGAGCGCCTGGGCTCCGGGGCGCCGGCCTCTGCGGGCAGCCCGGGGGCGGGGGCGGGGGGGTCAAGCCTTCCCCGAACTCGGCTTTCACCGGGCGCCCCGGCCGGCCTCCCGCGGCATGCTCGGGGTTGGGCGCCCGCCAGCCCACGGCCGCGGCTGGCACACACAAGCCCAGCGCCCGCCCCGGCCGCCCCGCGCGCTGGCAGCGCCGAGCGAGCTGCGCTAAGCTCCGCCAGGCGAGCCCTCTGCGCTCCCGGGGCGCGGGAAGCCCAGGCCGGCGGGGACTCCCCCCCGCGCGCCCCGAGCGCGCAGGGCAGGGGCGGGAGCGGAGCGGCTCGGGGCAGGCAAAGACCAGGGCTGCATTTCAGCCTCCCGCTTGCACGTACGTTCTGCGCACACACACACACACACACACACACACACACACACACACGCAGCAGCTGGAGCCTCCTAAACCGCCTTGGGGAGCATCTCACTGCACACTACAGGGTCTTTGCTCTGTGCACACTGATAAATACCTCCGGGCAGCCACAGAGGCAGGAGGGGAAAAGAAAAAAAAAAAAAATCCTCCGAAGCATCCCTCTGGACCCCACTTCCCTGGGGGGCGGAGGGAGACAGCCCTGAGCGTTTCCTTGGTTGTGCTGGAGGCAGGAGATGAAGACACCAGTCTCAGAGCAACAGTGTCTGTGTCTGGCGTTGGCTGCACAACCTGGTCTTTGCTCCCCATTTGAGGGTCTCCAAGAACATGACAGCCTGCCTGCTGCTGCCCCGGCCACAGGGCAGGTTCCCGCAGGTTCCCTCAGCTTCCCGCCGCGCTAATTCCAATGCAGCAGGCAGTTCAGGAGAATTACAAAGAGTGTGTTCTTGGTCTCCAGCAAATAGCTCCCAGTTACTGTTTGCTGGAAAATAGAAGCTCACAAGAGAATCCTTGGTTCGGTTCTGGAAAATGCAGCCTCTGGATATGTCTGGCAGCAGCTAGTTGCCAGCACAGAATGGCACAGGTAGTTTATTCTCGACTCAAAACTGAAGGAAACTGTTGGACCACTCATGAAGTCACCAGATAATTAATGTGTGTGTGTTTTTTTTAAAGTTCTCCCCCTGGAATTGATATTGCCTAAGGCATTTGGGAAAAGGAGCCCAAGGAGCCCCACATACCACCAGTCTCTGTTTAGAATATGTGTAGATTTCAGTTCCATATAACAGTATAACATTTCTTACAGCAAAAGCACTGCAGCAAATTTCAGGATGTCGGTTTGTTTTTGTTTTGTTTTTTTTTTTTTTTTTGCTTTTCTTTTTCTTTTTTTTTCTGAATCCATCTGTAGGACAATTGTCAATTTTATTGGTGGTTTCACACCTGGGCTGTTATCTTGGCTATTGAGTGGCAGGGAGGTAAGGCGCCAAAGCCTTTCTCCTGAACTAGCTCAGAAGGCTTCAGAACAGATTATCGACAAGTAAATCAGCTTTATTTCAGGTTTCAAATGTGCCTTTGGAATCTTAATTCAGGTGAAACTCAATCAGTCAGAACACAAAACTGTGTTCTCAAAGTGCCTATTGTTTTGGAAATGCCCATGATCGGGAAACTTTTAAATGACGTTTCTCCTACTATTTTTACTTCTTTTTATTACTAATAAAATCACCTAGGAGTTTCTGTTGAATTAGTTCACTGGACACAACACCTGATCCGAGATCTGGAAACAATTCCTCACGGTAAATCTACTCTATGCGCCCATGAGTATGAGCATTCTGATGATGTTTCCCAACATAATGGTCACAGTGTTTCCACAAAATAAACTAGGTCCTACAGAATCAAAAGAAACTGAACTAAGTATGGTTCGAAAATGAAATGTCATTCTTCTAATGGAAAACTACTGATCTTCAAAAATGGAGTGTCAGTATGAGTGAATGGAGGTGGTACATTTATTTAACGATGCAGTGTGACTGTATTCTCGGAAATACCGGGCAGCAAAGGGAATACCAGAATAAAACCTCCAGCAGGTCAATTATCTCTGTCTCATGACACCAAGCTCTCAGAAGAGATGCTCTAGAAACCAGGGCTATTATCCCTCTGTGCACAGGTCTAAAGTCACTGCTCAAGTCCAACCTCAGTCATTTTCATTGCAGATTTCCAAAGTTGGGGCTTATACTACTTTCTGGAAAGTGGGATGTGGTGTCAGGGTTCTTTCTCCAAGTGCCGGGCCTGATCCAGCAGCATCAACACCATTGGGGGAACCTTGTGAGGGATGCAAGTTCTCAGCCCACTCCAGAATCAGAAACCAGGGGGTGAGGTCAGCAATCCCAGCACTCACGCATCCTCCGGGAGATTCACACTAAAGAGAGAAAAGCACTGTTGTGGGGCATGGTTGGCAGAAGCCATGTCTCCTATGAGAAACACACGTGACTTAAATTCCTGTTCCTAGAGACCTGTACAAGCTCCTTAAACCCACAAAGCCTCAATGTCCTCATCTATAAAATTGGTATAATATCAGAATCCACCATCTAGGGTTTTGGGGGAAAATTAAGTAAAATATTGCATAGAAAGTGTTTACTGTAGGGGCACCTGGGCGTCTCAGTGGTTGAGCATCTGCCTTGGGCTCAGGTCGTGAACCCCGGGGTCCTTGGGATGGAGTCTGCATCAGGCTCCCTGCAGGGAGCCTGCTTCTGCCTCTGCCTATATCTCTGCCTCTCTCTGTGTCTCCCAGGAATAAATAAACAAAATAAAATAAAACAAAAAGAAAGTGTTTACTGTAGCAGCTGGCAAAGCGTAAGCACCCAAAGAAAACTACCACCACCCCTCAAATCATGAATCGTTTCCATTTTTTGTATGCAGATAAAACAGAAGTAAGGTGGTTTTGGTATTGTTTTTAATTTCAACTAATCATCCACATCTATTTTCCTACACCTTTCTATGGGTTGGAGGTTATAGTTGGTGGTGATTCGCTTGCAGGGAGCAATTCTGTTGCTTTCATTCAAGTTCCCAGAAAGCTTTTTGAATCTCCATCTTCCCTGGCACAGCCAACCTTTGCTGGGGGACTTGGAGAGGCGGTAGGCGCTCAAAGATGGATGCAAGACAAATAAAGACACCAACATCCACTCTGATGCTGCTTCTTACCCAAACAGCTTCCCTCTTCTGTGGAAGAAGAAGTTTGAAGCTCCAGGACAGGGAAGGAAAGGCAAGTTCCTCCTCACCAGAGACCAACAGGGGGTGGGGGTGTTGGCAACTGAACCCAGATGTGCAGCAGTGGAGAAAAGAGTGACCCAAGTGTGGCATCATTCTTAAAATGGACTAACCACACGGGACAAACCAAATCCCAGGCACACACCCTTGGTCTAAAATTTCCACTGGAAAGGGAGCTAAATCAAGCTGGCTTCAAAATTATCTTGTTCATAATTTATTTTTCTTTCTTCAATATTTCTTTCTTTCTTTCTTTCTTTCTTTCTTTCTTTCTTTCTTTCTTTCTTTCTTTCTTTCTTTCTTTCTTCCTTCCTTCCTTCCTTCCTTCCTTCCTTCCTTCCTTCCTTCCTTCCTTCCTTTCTTTCCTTCCTTCCTTCTTTCTTATTTAGGAAGAGGACTTTCTTTCCTATTCAGCATCACAGTTCCCTGCAATACGCTGTAATTTCCTGCAGCTCTCTCTGGGGACTTAAAAAAGATGCTTCAGGTGACAGCATTACTCATACACCTGGGAGTTCTGCTACGGAGGTAAAAGAGAAATTGTCATTATCCCTGAAGCTCCTGTCGGTTTTCCTTTGAGCAATCAGCAGGAAGAAGAGCACAATGCTGGGAAGGCAGCACAAAATGCCAACTCCAGTCTCTAGAAAGAGCTAGCCGGTTGGTAACATAGCAGCTTCCAATGGTCCCCTCTGCGCCTCAAAAAAGACAGGGTTCACTGCCTGTGGATTTTTGTTTTTTTAAGACAGAGAGAGCACAAGTGGGGAGGGGAAAGGAGGAGCAGAGAGAGAGGCAGAGAGAATCTTAAACAGGCTCCATGCCTAGTGGGAGTCCAACAAGGGGCTCGATCTCACAACCCTGAGATCATGACCTGAGCTGAAATCAAGAGTTGGATGCTTACTGACTAAGACACCCAGGCGCCCCGTCAATGAACATTTTAAAACTTTACTCTCTCTACACACCTGAAAAGCCAATGGCTAAATTCTGATAGACCCTGAATGTTTGACATAGGGCTTGAGGGTGATGAAAACAAGATTTTAGTTCAATGGCTCTCAATCAGGAGCAACGTTGTATACCTCCCTCTGGGACATTTGCCAATGTGTGGAGACATTTTTGGTTGTCATAACTGGTGAGGGGGGTGGGTGCTAATGGTGTCTAGTGGTAGAGGTCAGGGATGCTGTTCAACATCCTACAATCCTCAGGACAGCCTCCACAAAAAAAGAACTCTCCTGCCTAAAACGTCGGTCATGCAGGGATTGATGAACCCTTCTAGTTAAATGCTACACTCTGCTCTTCCTCTCAGATCATTTTCATTGGGAGAAACAGTCTTCCTTCTTGGTATTTTCTCCCCAAAAGGCAGATTGGGGAAGGATGCAGCAATCATTCTATGATGGTTTTCATGTCCTTAAAAAGCACCATAACAAACTTAAAGCCCTTTGAGAAAGAACTGGAATGTCATTTTCTCTAATCTTCACTCAATCTTTTTGTGATTTTTCATAAAAATGAGGAATAGTAATTCTCATCATAAACTACTTATATTTTTGATCCTTTAATTTTTGGTTCTATCATTTCATTTAAATTAGAGACTCCTTAGCTGGACCAAAGCTTTTCTTTGGCATGTTAAAAAAATTCCCTCCATAATGACCCCAAAATGCAATACTGATGCCTCCCTTGGGCCACACACTGTTACAAAGTCTCTCATGTGGCAGGCTATTTCCTCTTCCTCCTTTTTTCTCTGTTAGACTGTAAGCTCTAGCAGGAACCCCTGTGGGTGAGGTTGGGGGTGGGGTGGCTGGATGGTCCCACCCTGTTGAGGAGTACCCCTTGCACTGGAAAATGTTTTGTGACCCTGGGCGCTGCCAGGAGTGTCCCAGGCCCTATGACATCAACAGCAAAAGCACCTCTACACATTTCTAATGCCCCCAGGTATGGTGGCAGCTGCCCCCATTCAGAAACCACTGGCAGAAGCAGGGAAAGGGTCTTACTCATATTTGTTTCCCGGGGGGCTGGCACAAAGCAGGCAATCAACACATGTCTATGGAACTGACAAATGAATGACTATTTGTCTCAACAGTGAATACAGAAAGAAGTTCATCCATCCCCAAAATACATACCGTGGTTCATTAAAAAAAAGTAATGTATTGAGTTTGCATTACGTGTCAGGCAGGGAACGAAGTACTTAGAATGCACTGTAACAAAACAGAGATGATCTGTCTAAGTGAGTCTTAGTAGAGTGAGAAAGGCAGACCACTGAACAAGTAATAAGAGGAAGCAGGCACTGCCACAAGGGTTATAAGGGAGGGTTGTAATATAGGATTGGCGGGGGGTGTGTGTCAGGGAACGCATCACGTGAGACTGCGGCTGAGACAGAGGAGTGAGTAGGAAAGAGCTAGCTAGGTGACACACAAATAACGCTCTGAGGCAGAAGGGCAGTAGAAACGAAGGCTCTGTGAAAAGACAGAGCCCAGATTTGTGGAGCTTAGAAAAACCAACAGTAGGGGATGGTTGAACAGTAGGGGGGCCAGGGAAGCCCATCTGGGCAGCAGCTGCAGAGTTCCATGGGTGAAAAGAAAAGGCTTAAGGTAGGCTGGTGGGAATGTCTACAATAACTAAGCCAAAAAAGTCAACATGTCTCTCATGCCCCTGGAGAACCCCAGGGCGTTATCCTCCAGAACAGAGTGAGGACATGGTGGGTGAAGGTGCCCCCTTAAAAGCAGCTGTGCAGAGGTAGGCTTCTCATTCAGGGGGTCTGTTTGCCCCTCTCCCTTCTCCATCTTGCCCCAAGGAAAAGGCAGGGGGTTTGGCAGACAGAGAAATTCTGCTTCAATCCCAACTTGAGCTAGAGGCTAGGTGGTCTTGTTCTTCCCTTCACTCCTGCTTTAATTCCTGCTTCCCTTTGGCTGAGAGAGCAAGGAGTGTCCTCCAGTCTTGGACTCAAGCAGGAGTTGGAAGGGAGTGTGCAGAAGTCGTAGAATCCTGAAGGGGAAGGAACCAGTCATTATGGCCCATCGTCTAGGGAAGGAACCAGTCATTATGGCCCATCATCCAGGGCTGACCAGTAGGCTGATTAAATTCTGCAGCTGTCTTCCCAACTTTGAATGGCTTTTTGGCATCATAAAGATCTAAAAACATTATAAACTAAATAATATCCAGCACTAAGGCACCTATCCAGCATCTGTCCTTTGGCAAACTCATTCCACTCCTACAAGAAAAAACAAGAAGAAAAGAAAGAAAGAAAGAAAGAAAGAAAGAAAGAAAGAAAGAAAGAAAGAAAGAAAGAAAGAAAGAAAGAAAGAAAGAAAGAACCAAACCTTCTCATCTTCCTCAAACATCTCATGTGTTATTTCATTTAACCAAATTCTAGCTCAAAGGAAAAAGGAGGGATGCTATCTTTATTGTATGAGGTACAAAAAAGGGAGCAATGTGCTAGATCCACGTTGTATTCATTTTTACTAGTTAATCCATTGAACAGATATTGGAAGCTCCTGCCAAGTCATCTATGTAGATGTGAAAGCACTTGAAGGGGATGTTGCTTCCAAAGAAGCCCTCATAGGTCAGTGGGAAAGAGTTGACCTTCTTCTTGAAAGAAGAAATAGTATCAATGTTGTGATTTACCTCCCACCCCCATAATTTGTCACCTTTTATTTACACTTCATTTACATGCACACCAAAAAGGACAAAATTAAAATAGTAATAAATTGGTGATATAGCACCCTTAAAAAAAAGGGTTTATTTATTTGAGAGAGAAAGAAAAGAGGGGAGGGGCAGAGGGAGAGGGAGAGAAAGTCCCAAGATGACTCGGAGCTGAGTGCGGAGCCCAGTGGAGGGCTCGAGCTCAGGACCCTGAGATCACGACCTGAAGCAAAACCAAGAGTCAGTTGCTTAACCAACAGTGCCACCCAGGTACCCCTGTAGTACCCTTTTCTCTAATTAAATACAGTCATCTCCAGATGTAGCATCAGTTGATTTACACAGTATTCTCCCAAGGTCAAATGCAGGAAGGCTTTGCTGGCCCCATTTCATGGATAAACAAACTGAGGCAAACAGAACCCGAGTAATTGGCTGAAGATCAGTAGGAAAAACATTTAGAAGCATCTTAAATAATAGGGCTGTTAATTTTTCAGTCCTAATTTGAGAGACAAAAGGTCAATTTCTTTTGTATCGGTAAGTTATTTTCTTTGGTCTCCTACTATAATTTATAGGTTATGAATGGCTCTGGAACTTATTTATTTCTCCAGGAGGTGAGTTTGGCAAAATTCTCACCCTTTGGACTTACCCCATTTAAGTAAGAATGAAACAGTGATAAGAAGAAAAAGAAAATGAAAAGTTATAGAACTTTTTTTATGGAAGTTAAGAGCAGTTACTTGAAACCCAATGGACCTTCGCTTCTATACAATAAATGAAAGAAGAAAACCAAAAGATACATAAAAAATCTTGACTTTCCAAAGATCAATCGTACTGCAAATGTGCCAATAACTAGTAAAGCAAAAAACAGAAATCAGCCAAGATCGATGGCTTGCAAAGTAGTAAGAGCTCTCAGGACCAGGTATATCCTGCCCATCAAATAAAGAAGTTATAAAAAATAGGTCATTCTCCTGTTATTACTAAAAAATACAGAATGATTTGGTAGGATTATTGCTAGGAATTTCGACTATTTGGCCTTGAGCAGCAAGAACAAAATAAAAGCAAAGTTTGGCATGTAAAACCATAAAAAAAGACAAAAAGTTATAAAGGTATTTATTTTATCTTGCTACCCTAAAATTAACTTAAAGTTGATATTAATGACATATCCTTCTCAACTACAAATGGATTGGCAACAAGAGAAAGCAGCTGAAAACAGCAGGCTATAGGCCTAAGGCCTATGGATATTTCATACAGTTGAGAAAACAGTTGTATATTCTTCAGATCAAGAGTTCAGAAAGCTCTAGGCAGTATTTGAGAAGAATGAGGAAAAGAATTTCATGATCTGGTCTTGAATCAATAACAAACGAAGAAAACAGGAGTTTCACTCCTGAAGGAGCTGGCACTAAAGATATTTAAGGTAGATCTCCTCACTCTAAAAAGATTCCATCATAATGTCAATCCGGTGGGCTTGCAAATAATTTTGGTTTATTCCTTGTATGTTTATATATTTTGGCAGATGGTGTCGAATGTATATTCATTAATCATTTACCCCCTCTTTTCAGAGCTCTCATTTTCCATACCTCTGAAATGAACTATGATTGATCTAAGGGAATGCATGACACCCCATCTGTCAAAAGATGTAAAGTTTTCTAAAGAGTTCTCTCTTTTTTAAAGATTTTATTGATTTATTTGAAAGAGAGAGGGTGTGTGCGCATGCATGAGGTGGGGGCAGAGGGAGAGGGAGAAGCAGGCTCCCCACTGAGCAGAGAGCTCCATGCAAGGTTCTGTTCCAGGACCCTGGAAACATGACCTGAGACAAAGGCAGACACTTAACTTACTGAGCTACCCAGATGCCCTACTAAAGAGTTCTGGAAAAGATTTCCCTCTGAAAAAAAGACATACCACAAGAATTTTGTCAGCATATTCCTTGATTCCTGCTTACAGCATTGTTGGATGAAGACACAATGCTTTGAGCCACAGCAGCTATTTTGTGACCAAGAGGACATAGGTTGACAGCAAAGAGAGGAAAAAAAGAATGGTAAAAGCTTGCGTTTTGATGACTTTGTTTAAATGTCAAAGCAACCTGGGAGCAGTGCACTTTCAGATGACTTGCAATGTGACTTAAACAATAAAGGGTCTTACAGAGTTTAAGCTGCTTGTAGTTGGATGTTTTGTTACCTTCAACAGATCACATTTCAAAACTTGCCACAAAGCCATAGTAATCAAGACAGACTAGCACTGGAAGAAGGGCAGATACAGAATAGATCAAGGGAGTAGAGTCAAGAGTGCAGAAATCAATCCTCTCATTTATGGTCAACTGATTTTTGAGTGCCAACACCATTCAATGGGAAAGCACAGTCTTTGCAGCAAATGGTGGTAGGATCGCTGGATACTAACATCAAAAAAATGAACTCCTACCTCACATCATATACAAAAATTAACTCAATATAGATAAAAGTACTAAAATTAAGAGTGAAATTCACAAAACTCTTAGAAGAAAACATAATTGTATACCTTTGTGACACTGGATTACACAGAGGTTTCTTAGATATGCTATAAAGAGCATAAGTAACAAAAGAAAATAAATAAATAATTTAGCCTTTATCAAAATTAAAAACTTTTGTCTTTCAAAGAATACCATAAAGTGGAAAGAAAAAAACCTGGCCACTGATTAGAATAAAATATTTGTAAATCTTTTGTCTGATAAGGAACTTCTATCCAGAATATGTAAAGAGCTACAACTCAACCAGAAAAAGACAAATAACCCAATTTAAAAGTTGGCAAGGGATTTGCATAAACATTTCTTTAAAGCAGATATATGAATGTCTACTAAGCATATACAAAGATGCTCAACATCATTAATCCTTAGGGAATGTGAATCAAAACCACAATGGTATACTACTTCACATCCACTAGAACAGCTATAATCAAAAAGAAGAAATATAACAAGTGTCAGCAAGGATGTGGACAAATTGGAACCTCACACATTGCTGATATGAATGTAAAATAGTGCAGCCACTGTAGAAAAGATTGGCAATCTATCAAAAGGTTAAACATAGAATTACCATATGGCCCAGCAATTCCATTCCTAGGTATATACCCTAAAGAAGTAAAAACTTGTTTAAAAAAACCAACTTGTATATGAATACTCATAGCAATACTGTTCATAATAACCCAGTGGTGGAAGCAACCCACACATCTATCAGCTGATGAACAGACTAAAAATAAAGTGGTATAAGTGGTATATACACATAATATAATATGATTTAGCAATAAAGAGGAATGAGGTATATTCCCAAGAAAACTGAAAATGCACACAAGTATAGCAGAATTACTGATAAGAGTCAAAAAGTGGAAACAACTCAAATGGCACTTGATAGTGGACACACACCATATGGTGCAGCTATATAGTGGAATATTATTCAGCCATAAGAAGGGATGAAGTAATGACATGTGCTACGACATAGATGAATCTTGAAAACATTATACTAAGTAAAAGAAACCGGACCAAAAAAGTCATATATATATATATATATATATATATTTAAAAGATTTTACCCATTTATTCATGAGAGAGAGACACAGAGAGAGAGGTAGAGGCACAGGCAGAGAGAGAAGCAGGCTCCATGCAGGGAGCCCAATGCAGGACTCGATCCCAGGACTCCGGGATCACACACTGAGCTGAAGGCAGACACTCAACCACTGAGCCACCCAGGCATCCCAAAAGCCATATATTCATAGAGGCTGGTCATAGGTTACTGGTCCCCCAGGATTTTGCGGGGATGGAATGGAAAGAGATTGTCTATGGGTATGGAGGTTCTTTTTTTGTAATTTATTTTATTTTATTTATTTTTAATTTTTAAAATTTATTTTATTTAAATTTTTTTGTTTTTATTTAGAGAGAGAAGTAGGGGGCAGAGGGAGAGACAGAATCTTAAGCATGTTCCCTGCTGGGAATGTGGGGCTCGATCTCACAACCTGAGATCATGACCTGAGCTGAAGTCAAGAGTCAGATGCCTAACTGACTGAACCAGCCAGGCATCCCTGGAGTTTCTTTCACTGTAATGAAAATAATCTAGAATCACATTATGGTGATAGTTGTCCAGCCTTGTGAATGTACTAAAAACGGCTGGATCATGCACTTTAAAAGGGTGAATTTTGTGATTTGTGACTATAATAGAATAAATGAATCAAGAATTAATAATCAAGCAATCATAAAAAATAAGTATTGACAAGAAAGGAAAAAGCCAAAATGGATGAATCTCAAAAAAACTATGCTAAGTGAAATAAAAGATCACATATTTTATTATTCTATTTACATAAAATGTCCAGATTAGGCAAGTCTATAGGTATAGAAAGTAGATTAGTGGTTGCCTAGGGCTAAGAAGGGTCTGGAGGGAGAGCAGGGAAAATGGGGAATGACTGCTAATGGTACAGAGTTTCTTTTTAAGAAAATGAAAATGTCCTAAAGTTAGATTATAGTGATGGTTGCACAACTCTGCAAATATACTAAAAGCCATTGAGTTGTATACTTTAAACAGGTGAACTTTATAACTTTATACGTGAACTCTATCTCAATAAAGTCGTTACCAACAAACAAATAAATAAAATAGAACACTTTTTAAAAAGATTTTATTTATTTATTCGTGAAAGACACACACACAGAGGCAGAGACCTAGGCAGAGGGAGAAGCAGGCTCCCTGCAGGGAGCCCGATGCAGGACACATGGGATCACCACCTGAGCCAAAGGTGAATCTCAGTCACTGAGCCACCCAGGTGCCCCGATAGAACACATCTTAACCCTTTATCTATATTTCCTGAATATTCTACAATGAACCTGTATACTATTTCTTCAGGAAAAGGTGTTCGAATTTCTTGATTGGAAAAAAAAATGTCTATTATACAAAACAAAGTAAAAAAAAAGCCAAGAAATCAGTACTGCACATGAATTCCACTGTGCAACTCGGTGAATGCAGGCAGAAACAAACAAACAAACAAAAAACTAAAGGAAAATACATCAAATTATTGATAGTGATTTTGAGTTAGGTTCACTAGATGATTTTTACTATTATTATTTTTTGGAGGGCCTTCTTTTCCTTCTTTTCTATATCTGCACATGTTACTTTTTGATTTCTTTTTTTTTTTTAATTTTTTTATTTATTTATGATAGTCACACAGAGAGAGAGAGAGAGAGGCAGAGACACAGGCAGAGGGAGAAGCAGGCTCCATGCACCGGGAGCCCGACGTGGGATTCGATCCCAGGTCTCCAGGATCGCGCCCTGAGCCAAAGGCAGGCGCCAAACTGCTGCGCCACCCAGGGATCCCTTGATTTCTAATTCTGAAAGGCACATGAAATCATACAAAAGGCTATTATCCAGTGAATGAAATGTTAAGTTTCTCTCCCATCCTGGTTCCCTCACTCCTCATTTCCAGGACTGCCATGTAAGATCATCCAAGTTGTTTACTGCACAATGGCATGTGGCTGAGGAAGTGAGCAGAAGTTATAATCGAGCTTGGGTTCTGCTGGATAAGCCACAACTCATGGCTCTGAGGAAACCATCTTTTTCATCTAAACCACATGAAAATACTATGTAAGGAAGTGCCAGCCTTACCCTTCTCCCCTCCACAAAGGCTACCACTATGTCTAGTGTTTTGTATGCCCCTCCAGACATAGTCTATGTTATCGAAACAGATATATCACGCTGTATGGATGAAACAGTTATTTAAAAAGAATAAAGAAATACCAGGAAAAGCAAAAAGCAATACAAGATAATCAGAATCCAAATGCTTCTAGAGGAGTCATTCAAGGTAAAATAGGATTAAAAGGAGGAGGGGGAAAAAAAGCCTATTTGTAACAAACAAGTCTTAAGGGAAGAATCCTAAGTGCAAGGATTGTTGGATTGTTTTCCATCCGAGCAGTCTCCAATTCAAGTATGCTGTTTAAGCAGCAAATGAAATTGATTAAAATGCAATTGCCAAGTGGGTTGATATTTGGTACTTATTCACCACGCTTCCCACAGCTTAGAAGAGTATGGTGGTATGTGCGTGGTCCAGCTTCCACCATAGGATTTTCATCTGCTGAGAAACCTAGAAATGAGTGTCCCACATGAAGCCTGGTACTTCCATTTCCTTCACTCTAGTGTCCTCGAAAACAAAGAGAATTGCTTACACGGAAACCTAGAGCACTCTGTTAATCTATAGTCTAACATTTCTGTATTTATCCAACTTGGGCTAAAATTTCTATTTAGGGAAAATGATAGTTAAATAAGTAAATAATTCAAATTATGAGATCTGATTGCAAGGATTGTTCTATCACTCTGAGTAACCTTTTAGGCCTTTGCCTATGTTTCTGTTCCATGCTTTGCCTCATCACAGAAGGCAACACTGGTCTTCTTTTGGGTTCCAACTTCTTTGCCCCACGCTGTTCATCAGCTGTTCCTTCAGCTCTGAACACTTCTCTACCCCAAAATTTCATCCAGTGAACTCCTGTTTATCTTTCCAGATTTAGCCTGGATGTTTTCTAAAAATATTGTTTAAAGATTTTTTAAAAATTTATTCATGAGAGACGCAGAGAGAGAGAGGCAGACACACAGGTAGAGGGAGAAGCAGGCTCCTTGCAGGGAGCCCAATGTGGGATTAGATCCTTGGACCCCGGGATCATGCTCTGAGCCAAAGACAGACACTCAACTGCTGAGCCACCCACACATCCCCAGACTTAGCTTGAATGTCGATCCCTCAAAGCAGGTGAGTGTCCCATCACAGCAGCTTGATCTCCCCCCCCAGACCATATGCTCCATGAGTGCCTGCTTTGTCACCACTGCACTGCCATTGCTTAGCACCCGGCTCATAGTAGTTATTCAATAAACCTGACAAGTGAGTCGATGGAAATGCAAAAGCTACCCATGATCCTAGGAGAGCCTCACTCATTTAAACAAATTGAGTGACATGTAAAAGAAAGCTTAGGGGGCACTTGGGTGGCTCAATCGGTTAAGTGTCTGCCTTTGGCTCAGGTCATGATCCCAGGGTCCTGGAATTGAGCCCCACATTGGGCTCCCTGCTCCACGAGGAGCCCGCTTCTCCCTCTTCCTCTGCTGTTCCCCCTGCTTGTGCTCTCTGGCTCTCTCTTTCTCTCACTCTCTCTGTGTCGAATAAATAAATAAAATCTTTTTAAAAAAATAAAAGAAAGCTTAGAATTAATAGAGAGCCAAGAATGATAAGGCTTGGAACCTACTCCTTAGGACTAGAAGTGTCGTCCAAGGAAGAAATGGGGAGAAAATGAAGCTGGTACTGGATTAGGGCAATTGTCAGATGAAAAACAAGACTGGGAAAAAATGGTTGGGACCTAGGAAGGTGATCAGATGACTTAAGCATGAGATATTCCTACCAGAGCAGAGGACACTGTGTGCTAAGAAGGTGATATGTTGAACCATCTTAATTTTAATTTTACCTGATTCAAATAGGTCTTGACAGTAGCAATGGGATTATCCAAGACATATTTGTCCTCCTAAGTGGCTTATTCTTTAAAGCCTCTTTCAAGAGTGCTTTGGGAAGTTCAGAAACTAGTTCTGTTTTGATTACTTCAAGTTATGCTAGGAGCAGGATAAGAAGACTTGAACACATTTGCCTTGTGGATTTGTCCTCTGTTTCTATTTCTAAAACAGAATACCTAAGTCTGTTAAATGATTAACTACAAGAGTGCTGAGAATGTCAACAGTTACCCGCATTCGTTTTGAATGTCATTTTCCATAAATGCCACGATATAGTTTCAGAGATGATGAAGAATTGAAGTAAGTAATTTACTTACTTACAAGTAATTTATTTATTTATTTAGAAATAAATGAAATGCAAACATTATATTTACATGATAAAGCACAACTACCAAAAACACTGGATTATGTTCAAGCTGGAGAAGAACTTTTCCAAGGCCCACAATCATTGAAATATAGTTGTGTAGAAAGGAAAGCATCCAGATTAATTTAATTTCTTTTTACAACAGTGAAAATGTATGCAGACTGGCTCTCTTCAACTATTCCATTCAAGTAAATTACAGGGCAAAGGGAAGGGAATATGAAGCTTCAGGGCCAGGGTGGTCCCAAAGCAATTTTAGCAATGAGGAATTGAATTCACCGATTTTATCTTAAAGATTCAGGTGGATTTTGTATTTTTTTCCATAATATATCTTTGATTTTCCTTCTAAAAATACACTAAGTAAAACTGATGGTACAGGAAGATGCACCATGTTTATTTTTGGTTTCCCATAATCTCTTAGGGCACCTCCTAATACCCTGAGGAGGAGAGGGCATTAGCCCAGTGTAAGAAGTACAGAGGTAGACATTAGGGGAAATAATCATATAATCTATGCAAACTTCAGAAAAGCTCGTAACTTGTTAAAAAAAAAAAAAGCTTTTTTTTCCATCAACAAATGATTAAACATGGTAATCTGGAACACCTGGGTGGCACAGTTGGTTAAATGCCTGACTCTAGATTTCAGCTCAGGTCATGATCTCCGAGTCCTGAGATCGAGCTCTGCCTAGGGCTCTGTGCTTGGCTTAAGAGTCTGCTTGAGCTTGAGTTTCTCTCTCCTTCTTCCTCTGCCCCTACCTGCCATATTCTCTTTCTCTCTAAAATAGACAAATTCTTAACAAAAAAATAAATATGGTAATCTATGTGTAGACAATTCTTCTGGAATCTCAGAGATTCCTATCATAGCACATACCACACTAGAGTGTGGTATTTCTCATTTCTTATGCCTATCCAACTGCTGTGGTCCTTGGGCAATTACCCAACATCCATTCTACCAAAAATAAAGAGCTTAAACTAATTATGGTAATCCCATCCTCTTTCCCATGTGATTAGTTTAGGAAGGGCATCCAATACAGTCTTGGTCATTAAAACCCAAGGGGAAGTCTCCTTATGGGGCTTCTGGGAAACTTTTTATAGAACTGGTTGAGCCACTTTTCCACTAGCTGATGATGAAGCCAGACAGAGACTCCATTTAAGCAAGACAATTACCAACTAGGCAAACTGGAGTCTTCAAGCATTGTGTGGGATGCCCATTTCTGTGAGATAATATTGTTTCCTGATTAATTAAGCCAATTAATGTGTGACTTCTCTTTTACTCAAGGAGACCTTTAACAGTATACTTTACATTAGACTGGAACTTTGTCAAGGGCAGGGTGTATGATTGATTGGTTTATTTTTTATTTTATTTTATTTAAATTCAATTAATTAACATTTGGTATATTATTAGTTTCAGAGGTAGAGTGCAGTGATTCATCAGTTGCATATAACACCCAGTGCTCATTATATCACCTGAGGATTTATGATTGATTATCTTTGTATTCCAGAGTCTAACACAGCATCCTATAGATAGTAAGGGTCTAATTAATATATGTAGAACTAAATTGAACCAATTATCAAACTCAAGATGTACTAAATTAAATTCCTAGCCAACTCTTGGCCTCCTAGACCTCTAACATCCAGATGAACATCTCAGATTATAGACACTATGACATGAAGGGAAATAGGGTTGTTGGCCTCAGAAGATAGTACTACAATTGACCTCAATATATCATTTTTAATATGTATGAAAAACAGCAATTGAAAGGGATAAGGAACTCTGGCTAAGGAACTAGTGAGAAAGATCCAGAGTTTTTTGGTTTAAAGGAAGCACACACACACACACACACACACACAATAAATAAATAAAAAATAAAGGAAGCACACAACCTTGCAATGTCTGGATTATGGTACTATTCATTCAAATACAGAATGCAGGAGAGGAACAGCGCTTGTGTATTTGTAGAACATCCAGGAGGACATGCCAGTAGTAGTAGGGGGATGCGTAGATAATACTGGTGATACCATGCGTGTGTATCTACATTAGTGAAACACAAAGGCTAGGTAAGATCCCCACTATCTCATTAGTATGAACTGCTTGGATTGTAGAGGTAATTTGAGGTTTACTATGGATTGGGGGGTCTTAAATAGGCACATAGATATTCCTTAGAAAAGGAAGATCTACTCCTTTCTGATATTCCTTAGAAAAGAACCTACATGTCAGGCATTGATTTAGGGATTTGTACACACATCAACCAATCCTAGTGTCCTTGAAAACTCTGAGGTATTATCACGATCCTCCTTTTCAAACTGCCCTACCTGGTCAGTTTCTTCCTTTAAACAAGGAAGAACAAATATACCAAAGAATGCCATGATGCCATGTAATGTAGCATTCTCCAAGAGATTTTCTAGAAAGGAAAGGGTTCAGTGATGGGGCAATTTCAACAAGGAAGGAGGGAACCCTTCCCCATCAGGTAAGTGGAGAAGCAGACCTCATTCCTGCCATTACTGCTTACCCCTGAGACTATGAAATATCGGGCGCTATTCAAATACAGTCACATGATCCTTCACAGGGAGAAGAAACAGGCTGGACAGGTTCTGAAGTGTAGAAACCTTAAATATGAATCAAATGCAATCAGCTTAAAAATAAAAGAGGTTTAAGGACGTGGTCAGATCTAGTTATGAAATACAGTATAGCATTCTCTCTTACTATTCCACACATGTGTGCATGTATGCAGATGCACACACATACACACATAGTGGTCTCTCCTTGCACATTTAAAACTACTTAAAATCAGAGACGAGTCTATTCCTAAGGATATTTTCTTCTGGGTTCTCTTAAAGAAAAAAAAAATTAAAAATCCATGCAAAAAACCCCCATGCAAATGCATTTCTTTCCCCTGAGATTTCAGTCCAATAATAGGACTCTGGAAAATTAAAAATTTATAGGCTTTCTAATCTAATCATTTTCATCATATCATTTTAATACTAAGGATGAAAACATGTGACTCTACATTTAAATTTGTTTGTCAGAGGTAGAAGTATCAGATATAACTTTGGCTACAATATATTGATTTCTTGTTATAAAGAATTCATTAAGCCTTTAATTCTCACCACGGTCTATGAAATAAGTATTATTAATACCTCAACTTTATAGATAGTGAAACTGAAGCATAGAGCAGTGAAGAAGTGACAGGTTAGATTCAGAAGATTGGAGACAGACACTAGAGTACCCAGAGGCCAAAAGTCAAGGTAGAGCAGTGAATTTAGCACTTGGTATTGGGCGGAGTTTGTTACAATCAAAGTAGGTCAAGAAAGATAAAAAATCAAATTCATGTGAGCAGGTGGGAATGAGGACACCAAAAAAGGAGGACAAGGCATGGAAAAAAGTGAGTTGGTTGGTTTAGAACCCCAAATTCTATAGGCATGGTAAGAGGGTGCAAGTGGTCTTGTTATATCCATGTGTGTGTACCACAGGGCAGGGACCAGTGCTATCCCAGTGTTGGCACATTAACAGTCACTCAGAGAAAGCTTGTTGGAGCAGAAAGGGATCAAAGAGATTAGAAACATGGTCAGCCTAGGAGAGAAATGTGGGGTGCCAGTGCCAGCTACACAGAGCCTATATCAGTCTATTTGCCAGAGCACTTTGCTTGCAAATGACAGAAACATAATTCTAACTCATTTAAGCAAAACAGGAACTGTATTGCCTGGGTGTCTGGGGTATTCTAATGTCTACTTCTCTTCCAGTCTCTGAATATAACCTGTCACTCTCTTAACTTCCCCAAATGGGGGACAAGTAGGGTCAAATGGGACTTGAGGATGCCAAGAACTTTCTCTTTCTTTCTTCTTGCCTTTGTCACTGCTTCCTTCGCATGGTCCATTCATTCTCTCAGGTGCACAATCCTAACAGGGTATAAAAAAAATAACCAAAGCCAGCTCCAGGTATGTGTCCTTCTAGCCTACTAATGAGCCAGCTCTTCCCTGCCAGCTCTAGTAGGTTAAATCATGGGATAGTATGCTGATTAACTATTATAGGCACTGTGGTTAGTGTGGATGGGATGGTGGTGTGAGTAGTGATTGGCTCAGTCAGAAGCAGGAGCCATGCCAGGGTCGAGGAGGATGGGTAACATGACTGGCAGCCCCCTACTGAACAACTTGGTGAGAGTTTGGAAAGAATGTTTCCCCCAGCGAAGGAAGTTCCTGTTACTAGAAGAAGGAGGTAAAGGGACTCTGGGTAGCAGAAACAGCTGATGTTCTCTAGGAGGCCTCTTGCCTTTGAGGTAAACCAACATCCAAGCTAACGTGGAACCAGTGCTAAACCATAATGTCCTTGCTCTGGAATACCACAGTATCCAGCTTACTGCAGTACCATATTTTCTAGCCCCTTCTTTATTTGTGCCAGAGATTAAATAATCCATGGTGACGTGTTTTCTGGTCTGTAGAAAGGCCTTCTAATTCATTCCATGGCAGCCCATCCACCGGAAATTTAAATTTAACTAGGTCCCTCCCAATAAAATAGGATATATACCATATTAATAGTAACAGTCTTTATATTAATGTGATTTCAAATAATATTCATTTGCACTTTCAGTGATTTGGTTATAGGGCACCTTGGATACAACACATATTAAATTCTTACATCTGTTCCAGGAATGGATGGATTGCTTTTTATTGTTTTCACCCACAGAATATCAGTAACACCACATTCTTAATTTTATTGGGATCCCATAAATCTAAAAGCTTAAAATGTTATTAAAAAGGCCGTCACCACTGCCATCTGGGAGGGCACTTCTTATTCTCTTTCCATAACTTCCACACAAAGAAGACACAGGTGCCCAATGCTAAAACCTTTTTGCCAAGGTTGGCTTAAGGTTTTTAAATGGCTAAAGGCATGCTCAGCCAGTCACTCACTTAAAACTTTTAAAGCTTCAGTTTTCAATGAACAATTGCTCTTGGAAAAACCTGCACTGGATTCCAGCCGGCACTCCATAGCAGTGCCTACAACTTTGTTGTCAAGATGCCAACTGTGCAAGGCTCAAACCAAAGTGTCCCACTGTGTCTGGATCCTTCCGGTCAATAGTTATCATCTCTGCAAGGCTCAAATGCTCCCCAGCCAGGAAGGTGCATCTTTCTCTTGCCAACTGCTCCTTTAAATAGGCTTGCCTTGTTTCCTTTGTAAAATATCCACTTTCCTTTCTGTCCTGTTCTCCAACTTCTGGAGGCAAAAAGAAGCAAGAAACTGCAAAGTGACACCATCTCCTCATTTGCAACTTGCCTATCACCTCCTCCTCAGAAGCCAGTTCAGTCTCTTTTGTGGCAGCAACTATGGTCTTTGGGGCAGGTCACCATAGCTGTCAATTGATATCTATCTTTAGTCAATTCTTAACTATCACCTTTAACATCAGTTTGTTGAGAAGGTAACTGCACCAGCATTGGAAAAGAGTGTTCATGGGGGCTTCCGGAAATCTGAATCAACCAGAACACGGGAGGAGTGAGGCTTGCTTTAAGGAAGTTGTGGTAATCTAGATGCTTCCACTCCAGCCCCTGGCAATACTGTACATGAATTCAACAATAGGAGAGACAGCAAGGCTTAGCTATGAGTAAGAAAAAACATAAACACTCCCAGTGACTCCACCTATGAAGCCACTCAATGAGGGTGATATTGGTATAGGACTCTAGAACATTCTCAGTGGACCTCAGTTCCTGGTGCCTCTCACTGAGCATTGCACGGTGTCATAAATCTCCTCTTTAAAAGGAGGTAGAGGTATTTTTCATATAGCATGGTCCTTAATCATGAGCCAATGACTTCAAAAAAGAAATGGAAACAGTGGATTAATTTCCAACTCTAGACTTATAAGAGATGCTATGTCTGGCTCTGACTTGGCAAACGAAAGGATATTCAAGAATTATTTTTTAAACGTGATTTTTGTCTTAAGTGATTCTCTGACCTGATGATGGCCACTGGACTAGAGATAGAAAATAGTTTTCCACTCAAAAGCCAACTCCAGTTGACTGGTAGTGGCTCTGGAGCTTTGCTTTGAAGAAGGAATCTGAGGCTCTGTGGAAAAAAGTGCAATGGTTGATTAGCAATGTCTGCCAGGGGCCCAGAAATAGGGAGTGGCTACAGAAGTGTCACTCACTTGCTTTTTTTCAGACTGGACCAAGGCTGAGTTTGTGTTTTTGATTTCTAAACATCAGACATTTGATTTTTTTTTTTTTTTCTTGATGGAGCCCAGGCCATGTGAGGTTTTTATTCCTGGCCATGTGAGGGAGAGGGGAGTTGAGGGGCTTGGGAGGAATAATATGGAAGTTAGATCAAGGTCAGCACTTTTTTTGGTAAAGAACCAGAGAGTAAATAGTTTAGCCTTAGTGATACACATGGGTTTCAGTTATGACAATGTAACTCTGCCGCTTAGTGGAAGAGTGCCAGAGACAACATAGACACAAATGGGCATGGCTGTGTGCCAATAAAACTTTATCTACAAAAACAGGTCGTGGCCTACTGACCTATGATCTAGACTATGGATAGGAGATAATGCACAGATGAAATGGGAGGGTGCAATCAGGAGGACATTTGCTTCTGAACAGGAATTCAGGGGCAAACCTGACCTGAACAGCTCCCCTTGAAGTAATGGAGAAGTCTGCATTTCTGAGACATGAGACATTCCTTTCAATTAATAGTAATGCAAACATGGGCACCCCCACACGAAAGCAAAACGCGGCTGCCCCTACCACTGTGGTTTAAGAGCCAAATGCTCACGTAGGCACCATTTTGGTAATCTAAAGTTTCCAGCTAGTGAGCAAGACACTTTCTCCAGAAGGCCCTTGGAAAGTAAACCTGTCTCCATGGAACACTTAATAAAACAACCCACCAGCTTTGGGGAACATATTAGCTAATAGACAGCGGGGCTGTGATGGAGGCAGACATGGGGCACGCACATTTTGAATGGAAAATGCTGTAAAATAAGGAAATAAAATCAGAAAAGCATCATGGCTCACTGCACTGGATGGGCAGGGTAGGTTTGAATATGGCAGAAAACAAGACAGCCTCTCCTGAAATGGAGGCCACCAGCACTTGGGAGATACTGTGTGGATTTCGACAAAGGGACAAGGCACTCTCAGAGTGGGGGTGGCTGTGGCTGGGGAGAATTTCAAACAGGGAAGAGAAGAAGCCTGGGGCACTCGCTCCCAAGTTCAACGTGAGAAGGACGCTTAAAGTGTGTTTATGCAGAAAACAGGCAGGTAAAAAGCTCAGGGTTTCAAGTCAGATTGTACCCAACCTGGGGTAAAAATCCCAGCTTTGCTCTAACTGCTCTTAGCCTTTGGAGGAATCCTGAGCTACTGCTAAGGGGTTAGCCTGGTGGTACAGTGGCCACTAGCATCCATCCTTTTTCTTGGTGTGGTAATCCCAATTTTATACATTATCCATCCTCATACGCCCCATGTGTTGACCCCAGGCCTCCTTCAGGGGCAAACCTAATTGGCATAAACTGGCATAAACTGATTAGCATGGGACATAACCAGTCTCAGGACTACGGCTTGGAATTCTGGGATAAAGTTACCCTCTCTTCTTGGTACATGTAAAGCACAGACGTGAGGGTTAAACTGCCACAGCCAGTCTTACCACAGTAAAGGAAAAATGTGACAATAAAGCACCCACGTGGAAAGGGCAGAAAGAGAGAATTCAAGGAACTGTGTCAGCCTCTTGATCAAACCTCACCTGAAATTAGAAATGTTGGATTTCTCAGTCACATGAGCCAATAAACATCCTTTACTGTTTAAGACAGTCCGAACTGGAGTTTCCGTTGCTCATATGGACTCTTCTTGCTCCAAGATCCCTACACCTTCCAGCAACGCCAACAAAACTCCACCCTTCCCTCAAATATACCAGATTTCCTGACAACGAATGCGATTTCCTAGTACACAGAGCAGACCCTGGCTTGCTGCCCTCAGGCTGTGTAGCAAAAGGACAAAGGAATAAGGCTGAACTGGACGGCTTCCCACCTTCCCCTCTGAGCCCATCTCATGCTCGTGACTGTTCCCTCTGTCCTGACATTCCTTTTGGGATGATTTGCCATCCACCGAGTCTAGTCGACTTCAGAGTTCAAAGCCAATATCAGCTCTGACACGCTCATAAATCTGTGTGTCCTACTGGCATTCTTGCGCAAAGGAGTGAATGTGTGAGTGTCTGAGTGAGTGTGCACGTGTGTTTGTGAGTGAGCACAAGCGTGCGGGAGCATATGTGGTGTGTGTACAAGCGATTCTGGATAAGTACTCCCCCTCAGGGTAAACTGTCAAACTGATGTCTTGTGATGACAGAAAGTAGTTATGACCTAGGACTGGCCACAGAGAAGAAAAAAAAATAGCATCACAGTTTACCCAGAGGCCACAGCAGTCTATTTAATAAGAGTGAATAAGAGAACAGCCATGGAAGAAAGAAAAGAGGCAATGAGAGTTTTATTGCAACAGAAAACGCTATCATCTAATGTCTGAAAATCTGTACGTGGCCTATGGAACAGGAGCTGCAAACCCAAGAAGGTCAGCCCAGTGAAACCTGAGTTCCGAGGGCCATGAGATGGCAGGCCCGATGCAAGGGGGGCACTGCGTGTTGACAAGTGGTAATGGTGTTGACAAGTGGTAATGGTGGCCCCATGGTGCCGGAGAATTCTGAATGCTCAACAGAGTACACCAGTCAAGTTATCCAGGTTTCTACAGAGACCATCCCAACTTTCTAGATGGTGGCTACTAATCCACATTGTAATTCCAATTGCCACCTCTGCTCGCATACTCAGTTGCTTCTTTAGATTTGAAAAGATTTAACTTAGGACCCCTTTAAAGTCCTGTTACATATATGACTCAACTCACAAAAAGTACAAATGGCCGCCCCAACTTAGTCTGAAGCCAGGTATGCTTGGGTGATGATAAATGTGCCTGAGCAACACCTAGGATAGAGAGGGAGGGGCTGACAGCACTGGATTTCTGGAATCTATTTCTCATCCCACAGGATATGAATCACTCAGTGCCCCGTCCCCCTGTGGGATAAATATATTTGTCACAAGCATGAAGAATTAGAAACTGTTCTGTCTCGTTGACTTCATAAAAATATTTGCCTGAACAGTTTCCAGTTCCAAAGCTGACCTTCCCACTCCGTTCTAGGGGGACTTTGAAGAAGTCTATCAGAACTATAGGAGTGAGTAGCTTATAAAATCCCGGACAACTCTCTGGGGATGTGGCTGTCATACAATTCACACTGAAATTTCAATTCGTGATAGACTAGCTTCAATTCCTAGTTTCAACATCCACTTCTCAGAGTGGAAGATTTCCAAGGATCATGCTTTTGAGCAATCATCTAGATCAAATCCAAATAAATCCCTGACTGAGTGATTTTTAAAGTTGTCTTCAAACCGAGTTGCAGAAACAAGTGGCTGAGTGCTCAGAAATATAGCAGGAATATTTCCCTGCTTGCTGATCTAGCTAGAAATCTCACTTCTCTGTGCATGACAATGAAACGGGTAACATTTATTGTGTGCTTACTGCGTGCCAAGCACTACTTTAGGCACTTTTCATCTGTGAACTCCTTCATGCGCCCACCAACCCTATGAAGCAGGTCCTATATATTCATTATTACTCTCCCCATTTTTTCAGATGAGGCAGAGGAGGGTTAAGACAATTACACCAGGTTTTCCGGCCAGTGGGTGGTGGAGCCAGGTTTCAAAGGCTTGCAAGGCTTAACTGCCTCACTGGGTTAAAAAGCAGATTCAAAAGACCTTTTGGATTATGACAATGGCAAGATAAACTGAGGCCACTTAAGTCACAGGAAAAGGACACCTGGAATGTAGAAGAGCTTGTCTTTGGAATCAGACTATATGGCAGACTGGCCAATCTTCAGAAGGCTGATTTTATTTTGACTGCTTTCTTTCTTTCTTTCGGTGGCTTGAGTGCGTTGTCTTGACGCGTGCCGCAGTCACGCATGGGGGGAGGAGGGGCAAGGATGGAGGAAGGAGAGGAGGAGGGACAGAACCTCACTACCGCAAGGGCGTGTCTTTGGGTAGGGAGTGTAGGCTGTTCTTAGTTGTCTTTGGTTTCTTAGTCGGAGGTCTTTTGTCTTTTTCGTTCTTGCGTTCTTTCTTCTTGTTTCATTCCTTCCTTCCTTCCTTCCTTCCTTCCTTCCTTCCCTCCCTCCCTCCCTCCTTCCTTCCTTCCTCTCCTTCTTTCCTCTTTCCTTTCCTTCTTTTTAGATGTACTTGATTTACCTATTTATTTGAGAGAGAGAAAGAACATGCAGGTGTGCACATGCACAAGACAGGGGGGAGGGGCAGAGGGAGAGAATCTCCAGCAGATTCCTGGCTGATCATGGAGCCTCAGGTTGATCCCAATCATGACTTGAGCAGAAACCAAGAGTTGAATGCTTGACTGACTGAGCCACTCAGGTGCCCCTTTCTTCCTTCCTTCTTCCCTCTTCTTTTCTCTTCTTTTCTTTCTCTTTCCCTCTCCTCTCCTCTCCTTTCCTTTCCTAACCCAAAAGAGCACAGGGGAGTGAACACAGGCAGATGTGGGAGGGGAAGAGATGAAGGTGGAATGGGAAATCCATGTGGCTGAGTTTCAGTCTAAAGCACAAATGGCTGTCATGTGAGCTTATCAGGTATTCCTACCTTCCCAATCATGAATTTACTCAAGTTGCTTGAGATTTAGAACTTGAAATGAGTCTTTCTAATCATCTAAGTTTAACTGCTGGAAAGTATTAATTTGTGTCAAATGCTCAAGTTGGGACCTTGAACAGCAGAGACTGGGATGAGAGTCCTGAGGCATGCATGGAAGGCAGTCAGAGGGTACTTGAGAGAATGCCAACAACAAACTCCATATTCTTCTCAGACCCTCCAGGTTCAGCGGGAAACTTCATACCTTCTGGGCACTAGAACCTTCTTTGTAGTTCCCTATCGTACAGATGGGTACAGTAATCACATCTCTTCTCTGGATCTGCTATGGTAGCCAGCCTACTCATAGCTCTATCACAGTAATTCCTATGGCCTATGATAATGTTTATTACATTATCTTTTTAAAAATTTTATTTATTCATTCATGAGAGACACAGAGAGAGGTAGAGACATAGGCCGAGAGAGAAACAGGCTCCCCCCGGGGAGCCTGATGCGGGACTGGATCCCAGGACCCTGGGGTCACAACCTGAGCCAAAAGCAGATGCTCAACCACTGAGCCACCCAGGTGTCCTTGTTCATTACATTCTTGACACCTAGCTCAGTCCTTGGCATATACTGGGCACAAAAGTCATATTTATTGAGTGAGTTAAAGATACTCAACTAAATCAACAAATGAAACTGGTCAATAATATCAATAAAGAAAATAGCTAGGGATGCCTGGGTGGCTCAGTGGTTGAGCATCTACTTTTGGCTCCGGGTGTGAGTCCCGCATCAGGCTCCCTGTGGGAAGCCTATTTTTCTCTCTGCCTATGTCTCTGCCTCTCTCTCTGTGTCTCCCATGAATAAATAAATAAAATCCTTTAAAAAATAGCTAACATTTTTTGGACACTAAGGAGCTAAGTACTTACATGAACAATAATTTCATTTAATCTCCCAACTGCTCTGTAATGGAGACATTACCCTGATTATCTCCATTTTATAGTTAAGGAAACTGAGGCACAGAGAAGTGAAGTGATATATTCAAGGTCACTCAGCTAGTCTGGACTCAGCCAGGAGGCACCTGGATTTGACTCGTGGTGATCTGATGTTAGAATCAGATCTCTTAGCCCCACCTTGTATCTGCCCCCCTGAAGGCAGTTAGCATCTCATATTCTCTCACCAATTCTTCTTGGATACTTTCCCATCATCTTGTCTGCTCAAAGCTTACCCACACATAGTCGCAAATCACAGTAACCCCCGCTTCATATTCAGGCTTCCCCAAATGTCTTCTAATCCTAACAGTGGCTTTCAGACAGAGACAGATATGCAAGATGCTCAGAATATCAAGATTTCCCCTCCTCTTCTCTTTCACTAGCTTTAGAGTTTGCCTTGATTGCCTCAGTAATCTCAAGGGAATGTGATGACTTCACCATGCATCCCAAAGACAGGCAGCATTTTGAGAAGCAGCAGAAAAAAGACAATAAAACCCTGCATCTCATCTGCTGTGAATTGCACAGTTAAGGACAACAGGAAGAAAATAGTACCAACTGCACTTAGTTATTTCTCAGAGATGTAAAGGGGGGAAAAAGTGGAGAACAAGTTCTGTTTGCTTAATTTCTCCTGTTTATACTAATGCCATCCTCCTTCCTTGGGGAATTGGAAGCCTTCTGGAATTTCTGGACCCTGCCTATTTTGTTGGGATTTTCATTACACTGAATTTGTTTCTTTTCTATAAGGTTGATGTTGGCCTGGGGAGAGGTATACATATGGAATAGTTTCAACTGTTTCTCATGACATGGATGCTCCTACATCCACAGGGAGACAAGAAATTATCCCGCAGCAATATTTCATTCACATAGAGAGGGGATCTAAAAGAGAAAGGTGGTTCCAGGTAATAGATGCATATCTGAATAGAACCAGGAGTTCTTCTTGTATAAAATACATAATACTCTCCTCAAAAGACCTCAGTCAGAAGGAAATCATGCACTGCTTTAACAATAGAGAGACAAACCCTAGAATAAAACTGCCCATGGGTGGGATCCCTGGGTGGCTCAGCGGTTTGGCGCCTGCCTTCAGCCCAGGGCCTGATCCTGGAGACCCGGGATCGAGTCCTGCGTTGGGTTCCCTGCATGGAGCCTGCTTCTCCCTCTGCCTGTGTCTCTACCTCTCGCTCTCTGTGTCTCTCAAGAATGAATGAATAAAATCTTAAAAAAAAAAACTGCCCATGGGGCAGATGGGTAGCACAAAGAATGCCCCCTCCCCTCTAAGGAATTTATATTATGTGGCAGGGAACCATGTATCTTAGAAAATAGATGATTCTGCCTTTAGCAAGGAAAAATATGTTTCCTTTTTAATTAGAAGGTGTTACTTCATTGAAAGTCCAGTGGTCCGTGGGCAGAAAAAGTCAATGGTAATCTTAGGTCTCCAACAGGGTTGAATCAATAGACATTGTTTGTTGCTGCAGGTTGGCACTGCCATTAAAGTGGGTTTGATGTGCAGCACATTTCACGGGACTGCATTTCAACATCATCACAGGTGTTCGCTGGCCTTCTGCAGGCAGCTGTGTTGTCCTCCAAGGATGTGCACGGGGCTCTCTCTAATCTTCACTATTACTGAGGCTGAGATCCACAGCTCCCAGCCTCTTAAGGCCTTGACTACTGCCCAGTGAGAAGAAAGAAATATGAGACATGTCTATTTTGTGAACAGACAATGCTAGGAGTAAATCACTCAAGTGAATGTAGAGAAAGCCCCATACTAGTTTCTTGAGGCTGGGCCACTGCTTCCAAACAGAAGCAGGGTCACAGGATGTAGTAGATTGGGGAGATTTATGTCCCCCATTGTTTTCATTTCAGCTGTATGTGCTCGGCCTTCCTTCGAGAGTCTTCTGTGACCATGGTCAGACCCTGCTCCCCTCTTCAGTCCTACCTCGCTCAACTTCCCCACTTCCCTCTCAGCCTTCAAATGCCCCGTATCTCCTGGTCCCGTGGCTGTTGTACGTTGTTGCCTCCATAAGGAACCTTGGCCTCTTCCCCTTCTCCTGGTTGAAATCTACTCACTTTTAGCTCCTAATTGAAAAGTCACATCCAGGAGAAATTCATCCATGATTCTCCCAGATGAGGCACAATTCTTATGCTAAATAACCTCCTCAAAACAAGTATCTTGGCAGCCCGGGTGGCTCAGCAGTTTAGCACCGCCTTTGGCCCAGGGCGTGATCCTGGAGATCCAGGATCGAGTCCCACGTCAGGCTCCCTGCATGGAGCCTGCTTCTCCCTCTGCCTGTGTCTCTGCCTCTCTCTCTCTGTGTGTGTCTCTCATGAATAAATAAATAAAATCTTTAAAAAAAAATGTATATTTTCTTCAGACTTACCGAAGTCTGCAATTACACATTTATTCGTGGGACTATTTAATTTTTGTCTTTTCATGGAGCTGTGTTTTTTCAGAGCAGGAAACACTGTGTGTTTTTGGTTGTTATTATGTCTCCATCCCTCACGGCATATGTCAGGGACACAAGAACTATTTGCTGAATGAAGAAATACTCAAGGAATCTGGTTGACACAGTAAAGACCAGATAAAAGATGGTAGTGCCTGTGGACTTAATCACCTACCCAAGGGAAAAATTAGACTCTTGCTGAAAAAAGTAAGAAAGAAAGATTAGAAAGATCAAATATGAAAAGTTTTAGATTGAGAGACCACTTTTTGCTTTGGCCATCAAGTAGCACCAAGTGGCTTGAGGCCAAACCTGTGGTCTTGCCCTTAATAATTGGCCCTGTTGAGCAGGTGGTTCTGAGTAACCCATTTCTAAATAAGAATCTCTAAAGATTGCAAAGCCGTTGCTCTAACGACCTTGCTGGGAAAAACATTACTTCCAAAATTAGGCTGAAATTTGGCCAAATTGTCTATAGGCTCCAAAACTTCAACTAAAACCTGATTCTTAATCAGTCACTATGGCCATTATATTCATGTCCTGTGGCTGTGGTAGCACATTACCATAGAACACGCAGCTTAACACAGCAGAGATTTCTTCTCTCACAGTTCAGGAAGTCAGAAGTTCAAATTTAGTTTGTCTGACCTCAAATTAAGGTGTCAGCAGGGCCACACTCCCTGCAGAGGCTCTAGGATAGAATCCATTCTTGCATCTTCCAGCTTCTGGTGCTTGCCATTTTTTCTTGACTTGTGGCCACGTTGCTCCAGTGTCCACCTCTGTCTTCACATTGTTCTCTCTCTTCTGCGTCTCTCTCATCTCCCTCTGCCTCTCTCTAAGGACACCTGTGATGGCATGTAGGGCCCACCCAGAGGATCTAGGATAATCCCCCTATCTCAAGAACCTCAACTTAATCACATCTCCCCAGTGTTTGCCATATAAGATAACATTTACAGATTCTAGAGACTAGGATCTGATATTTTTGAGGGGCATTACTCAGCCTACTGAAGCTATCTTTTTCAGTCCTAAAATGCACACACCCACATGTTGTGCACACACACATTATACCTAATAACACTTATTTACTAAAAATCTACATGTATGCAGAACAAATTGACTCATCAATGTATGTTACTGCTCTGAACTGGGTTTAGATCTTTTGGTGGGAGGTAAAGTTGGGGTGGTAGATAAAATTCTAATGTGGTCCCCATGATTTCCATACCCTGGTGTTATGCCCTACGTAATCTCCTTCCATTAAGTGTGGCTAAGGCCTGTAAACTTGCTTTCAGCTGGGAGAATATGGAAAAGGTGATGGGCTGTCACTCCTTTCATTAGATTACTTTATATGCCAAAGGTGACAGATTGTCACTGGCTATTATTACTCTACCTTATTAGCAAATTGGCGAGAAAGATGATTTTCTGGTATCTTTGAAGACACAAACTGCCATGTTGGTAGTGGGTGGGGCACATAGCAGGGAACTGCAGGTGTCCTCCAGGAGCTGAGGGCCTCACTCCTCCAACTCTAATGAGCTGAATTCTGCCCACAGTCAGTGATCCTGGAAGAGATCCTGAATCTCAGATGAGATCACAGTCCCAGCCAACACCTTAGTATCAGCCTGGGGAGACCCTGAGCAGAGGACCCACTGAAGTTGTGCCGAGACTCCTGATCCACAGAGACTGTGAGATAATATATGTATGTGTTGTTGAAGGCACCAACTTTGTGGTAATTCGTCATGTAGCAAGAGAAAACTAATACACTTGATTCCAAGTATGCCCAGATAGCAAAGTACACTGGGGGAAAATGCATGCAGCAGACATGAGGTCATTCAGAGCCAGCAAATGGATTTATAGTAACTGGAAATATACTGGGAGACAGATTTGGGGTGAAATTTAGAAAGGGCAGAGTTTAAGCAGAACTCTTTTAGTTACAGAGATTGAATTCCAATTCAAACCAATCAAAGCAAACATGGATAAATAAGTCCAATAAAGGTGAACGTGGAGGAGTTTATTGGCTCACACATCGGCAAAGCTCAAGGGTATCCACCTTCAGGCACTAATGCTCTGGACTCTGTCCCTTTTGGCCTCTCAGTTTTCTCTCTTCAGTGTTGATCTCCCTCTTGTTTCCCAGGGAAGCCAGAGTTGGCCACTAGCAGGATCAAGCTTACATCTAGCTGGTTTAGCAACTCCTGTGGAAAAAGAGATTTTGTTTCCTAATAATTCCACCAGGAGTCATTCAGTTCTCTTCTCTAGCTCTGATTGGCTAGACCTAAGTCACATGTCCAAACTTCATACCAGAAAAGGTTGGGGGAGGAGCCTTACCTAAGCCTAAAGGCTAATTGGGCGGGGTTCTCTTCTGAGAAGAAAAGAAACTGGATCCTGGGCAAGCAAGAATCACAGGTGCCCATTCCCCAGCATGCAAGATGGCAGAAGTACATGAATGCTGGTTCCACACTTGGAAAAAGGAGGAAAGAGGGCTTTTTAGGTCAAGGACCAAGTGGTAAATGGAAGTTTCCACGCAGAGTACACAGAGCAGAACCTGGAGAATGCACTGTAGGAAGAGATGTTTGGGGTTAAAATGGGTCAATGTAAAAAAAAAAAAAATTGGGTCAATGTAGTTGATCTGTTGAGTTAATAAACAAGGTAACCCCAGGGAAGGATTTCAGAATGGGTGTGGCCTGATAGACCTGGAAGATCCCTCTCAAAAGAAAGAATGTGAGATGCACAGAGAGACATGGTAGAAACGAATGCTCCATCCTTCCTATCTATGGAGCACTCATTATTGTCGCAGGTGCCATGATTTTTACCTTACATTCATTATCAGACTTATTCCTCATCCACAGTCCTATGAAGTAGATACTTCGACATTTGAGGAAATTCTGGCCCAGAAGATTAAGGGATTTTTCCCCAAGGTCATTGATCTGGCAACTGGCAGAGCAAATACTCAAATCTAGGTGAATATGTTCTCAAAGTCACTAAGCTAAACCTCCTCTTTCTGACTAAACCTTGACCTGAACAGGACGAGAGAAGACAGAAATGCCCAAAACTTAACTCTCATTCTGTGAAAGACTATTTCAAAAGCTTTCTTTGTGCATTTCAGTAAGTATTTTGTCCCAAGATTTAACTGACTAGGGCTGCAGAGGTAAGTCAAAAGGCCTTTGGAACAAGAAAGGTGGACACAAATAAGCAGAGGAACTGCAGAGATACAAGGGAGGATAAACAGCCAACAGTGGATTCTCAGATGTGCCACCATTGACAACTTTGGAAATGTCAATGGTAAACAATGAGACAGGAAGTCAGAGAGGGAAACAGCCAGGGAAAGTTCAGGTCAATATCCCTTCCACGCCCTCACTGCCCATTGTGACTCTCACTGAGTCAGCCCAGATGGGAGGAAAGCAGAGACCTTGTTCACCCAATGTCCAACCTTTCCATGGCCTGGAAGTAGGAAAGAATAAGGCTTATGAGTGCAAGACACACCCAGGTACTGGGCGGTACCACCTCTCCCACTGCCCATACACACCCAGGGATTTCAGTCAGGGCCCTGGAGAAGAGAAAGTGCTGGCCAGGGACCTGGATTCTTGTGTGTGCTAGTTGGGCTGTTAATTAATTACCAGGCAACTTTGAGTAAGGCACTTACTATCTCTGGGCTTTAGTTTCCCATATGAAAATTTGGGGATTGAATTAGATTAGCAATTGCACATTCAAATGCTAATAGAGACTAAGGAGGCAATGAAAAGGATGCAGCATGCTGAGTATAAGACAATAGGGAGCAGTGGGGACTGGAGAGCCCATATCTCATCCAGAAGGGGCATCTGTGGTATCTCCAGATATATCAATTTCCCATAAGAAGCCCGAATTTGGGACTTTACATAAAATCTCCCAATCTTTAAATGTTGGCAACAAATCCAAACTCCTTAAAAACTCTATTCAAGGCAAACTTAAGACAAACCTATTGACTAGTCTGTCATTTTGACTCTAAATACAACCTAACTCCATAAGGTACATAATAGTTTTGCGTGTGGCTACTTTGACTGAATTACAACTGAACAAAAATTAAAAATTCAGCTCCTTAGTCCTACCAGCTCCATTTCAAATGCTCAACAGTCACATGTATTAGTGGCTACCATGCTGGCTAACACAGATTGAGGACATGCCCAACCATGGAGAAAATTCTCTAGGATAGTCTTGGTCTAATGATCTCTAAGGCAATTTTCAGCTATTAAAACTGAAAATAAAATAAAATAAATAAATAAAATGAACTTTACCTTTTTTTTTTTTTAAAGAGAGAGAGTGGGGGGGAAGGGGAGGTGGGGGGAGAGAGGGATAAGCAGACTTCCTTGCTGAGCGCAGAGTCTGATGCAGGGCTGGATCCCAACCCCGAGATCATGACCTGAGCAGAAATCAAGAGTCAGACACTGAAGTGACTGAGCCACCTGGGCACCCCTATACTTTCTCAATTGATAAGAAACAAAACTTCTGGAATTTTATTCCATAATCCCAACACAAAAAGGTTGGTGTCTTCATTTTTTCTTCTCCTTGATGAATTTTCTCCAGTTGCATTTAAATTGGTTTCAACAGATTTGTTAACCGAATCAAACTGATAATTTCTAATCTGCTTCAATGTGTGAACTAAATTCTTGAATTACTTAATTAATAGAATTCGAAACCTAACCTTGTCTGAAAAGGAGGAGGTGGGGTTGAGGAAGGGAAATCCCTATTTTCTGTTGCCTAAAACTTACCTCTTTCCCTGCTAGCTAAAGTTTAACTGTCACACAGAGCTTTTCTTTCTTCCTTTTACTTTTTAAAGATTTTATTTATTTGAAAGAGAGAGAAACAACAGGAGGGGCAGGAAGAGGCAGAGGCAGAGGGAGAGGGAGAAGCAGATTCCTCACTGAATGGGGAGCCTGATACAGGGCTTGATCCCAGGACCCAGAGATCATAACCTGAGCCCAAGGTAGATAGATAACCAGCTGAGCCACCCAGGCTCCCCCACACGACCTTTTAATCGCCTGTGCAAGACCCTACATTATGACCACTAGCAATGGTTTAGACCACAGGTCATTAAACCTATTCTATAAAGGACCAGATAGTAAACATTTTTAGCTTTGTGGACTCCATCGTTTCCATGGCAACTGTGCTTCTCCGCCCCATTACATGAAAGCAATCACTGACAGTGCATAAACAAACAGGCATGGGCTGTGTCCAACAGAACTTCACCCTTGGACACCAACATTTAAATTTCATAAAATTTTCAAGGGTCATGAAATAGTCTTCCTTTGATTCCCTCCCTCCCCAATCCATTTATATGAGAGAAAAAAACCCTTTCTTAGCTCAGGGCCATACCAAAACAGGCAGCATGAGAGATTTGGTCCCCAGGCTGGGGTTTGCTGACCGCTCACCAAGTTCGGCCAGCCCTCTGGTGGAGAGATCGGTGGGCTTCAAGCCAGCGAGGGTTGTGCTCTGGCACATGTATATGATTCACTGGGCATTTATCCAACGTAAGTTCTATACTTAGCTAAACCTATTTAGGAATGGAGGGAAAGACCACCTAGGTTCTTTTTTTGTTCTTTTTCTTATTTATAAATTGATCCCCATTGTTCATGGATTCCATATTTGCAAATTCATCTACGTGCTAAAATGTACTTGTTAGCCCAAAATCAAACTTGTATTGTAATTATAGTCATGCTCAGGCACAGAGGGGTAAAAACTTTGAGTCAATCCTTGAGCAAGGCCCTAGCTAAGGTCAAAAAGGATGACATCCTGCCTTCTTATTTCAGTGCACATACCATCCTTTTCATGGTCTCTTTAGCACAATGTATTTTGCCTATTTTGCTTTTTATTGGTGACTTTGCTATTTAAAATGGTCCCATGGGCACCTGGGTGGCTCAGTGGGTTGAGTGTCTGCCTTCAGCTCAGGTTATGATCCCGGGGTCCTGGGATCAAGCCCTGCATTGGGCTCCCCACTTAGCAGGGAGCCTGCTTCTCCCCCTCCTTCTGCTGCTCCCTGCTTGTACTCTCTCTTTGTGTCAATGAATAAATAAAATCTATAAAATAAAATAAAATGGTCCCAAAATATAGCACTGAAATGCGGTTAGTGTCCCTAAGAATAAGAAAAGTGCAATGATGTGCCTTATAGAGAAAATGGGTGTGCTGGATAAATTTCATTCAGGTTGAGTTACAGTTCTGTTGGCCATGAGTTCAATGTTAATGGACCCACAATATACAGTCAACAAAGTGTCTTTAAACAGAAACACACATAAGCCAAGGTTATATATTAATTGGTTAATTAGAATGTTGTGACCAGAGATTCATAAGAACCTAACCTGTATCTCCCCTGGGAGCTGGTTCAGCATTTGCTAATTCAGTGCTCATGGCAACTTTATACAACATAACTACCACCAAAAAATGAGAACTGACTGTCTATATTTTTACTGACATTAAAAAGAAGTTGCTGTGATATCCCATATGTTCTCTCTCCTTATAAATTGCCTGTAAGGTTTACTGAGGAAGGTTGAAATGAATTTAAATAAAGATTTTAGGTTTCCATGATTCCCTAGTTTCTCGTTCTCCAGATAAATGGGCTGTTGCCTGGTATATGGCAGAGAAACTTATTTTCAATAAATTCTTCACTTGTAGATGATTTGAAAGCTCACAAACTGTGCTCCCACTAATAAAACACCCCAGGACTAAAACCCCAGACGGATTCTGTTGGAAACTTGGCAGGTGAACATTTTGCCATGTTGTAAATATTCAACAGTTTTGTAGATTCTCTGAATGACATTAAATATCAGTCATAATTAATAACCTCAAACTAAGTATTCATGGTTAAGTCAATCAGGTTTTATAGGAGACCTGGCTCCTTTATGATGGGTGTGATTTTCATTTGCAAACGTTGCACAAAAGGCCCTGGCTTTGTCCCCTGGAAACACATCATGTGAGGTGGTCCAGCAGGGGAAGTTATTTGGAAAAGGAAGAGGATGTTGGGAGTTGATACATCTGAGAGGTGAGATCCAGGCAGAGCCAAAAAAAAAAAAAAAAAGTTTCAAATTCATTTAGAAGAATAGTATGTTGACGTGTCTTACAGACACATAAACACATTTATTTTTTGTTAATGACTATCCTGACCAGTCTTTCTGTGATTGTTGATACCATCACTGGCATTGACTGAGCTCTTCATCATGACCTTGGCTTCTTTCCCAAGCATTTCTAAATATTAGATGACATTAGAGTACTTACTATATGCCAGGCACTATTCTAATAGTCAACTTTAAATGTATTAACCTATTTAATCCTCAAATAATCGTATGAGGTAGGCACCATCTCCATTTTAAGATGATAAAACTGAGAAAGAGATGTCCTGTGACTTGCCCCAGGTCACAGCAAATAACTGGCAGAGCCAGGATTTAAACTTGGGGAGACTTGCTCCAGAGTCCTTTTCCCTGACCACTACTACTATAACGACTCTCCAGAAAGCAGTGGGTAATAATTGTGGAAGAAACTCAGCCCCAATAGAAAAGGAATTTTTACAAGGTCTGCTTCTGTTAGCAGCAATATGCAACTCATAACTCATCTTTCTTTCCATTTCTGTCTTCCTTTCTTCCTCCCTCCCTCTCTTTTTTCAGTTCCAATTTTCATACATGAAATTCCTCATTTTTGAGTAATTTAACCACCATCACAATCAAAATTCAACAGTTATATCACTTCAAAAAATTCCTCCGTGCCCCTTTGTAGTCAGCACTGCCCCCACCAGCCAGAGACCAAAGGACTTCCATCAGGGGTTTCTGACTCCTAGAGGACACTTGTATGGACTTCAAGGATGGAACATGCATGAGTGTAAAAAATTACATCTTTAAAATTTTTTTTTCACTAACTTATAAAAAAATTAGCATTCCTTTAGTTATGAATATAAGGAACAAACTACAGAAATACTAGCAGAACAGGTCACTCAGTCTCAATAGAAATCACAGATATTCTTCTATCATATTCCTGTAATTGCCTAGATCTCAAAATATTTGTTCACACTCCTGACTAGTTTGAAATTATTATATACCAGATCGTGCTATTTACTGCATTAATAAATAAGCACCTTTGTTATTATACCATAGCTTTTATATCACAAAACTCATCTCTGTAAAAGGACTCAACACCTTGAATGATATTTTGGCAGATGGAGTCACCAACATCCCAATCAAAGTTTGCCCAGAGTGCAAGATACAGAAATGAATACAATTCAATCACTGCCCAGGCTGATGGAGGAATTATGCATCTTCCCTTCTTAGGTTGAGCCTTGCTCCTTCACAGACAAATGTCCCTGCTGCCTTCTCTTGAGGACTGTCAAGCAGCACCCCCACCTCTTCTACTGGCTCTGCATGGACAGCAGAGATTCTCTCTCCCAGCACTCTGCCACCTGTCACAGGGCTCACAGAGACCATCCACCCTTCACAGAGAGGAACCAGCCATCTCTGAGCTTCAGACTGACTCCAAGAGGGAGACGGCAAGACACAACACCTAACTATAAAGATTAGGCAGGGTCTGAGAATTCAGTTTCTCCAATTGTTTGGAATGGCTTTGTGATCGAGACTGTATTACTAAGATCCATTGCATGCACTTTGGTCTGTCATCCCTGAATCACTGATTTCCTTCTTAATCTACTAATGTAATAAACAAATCGATAGAAAAAGACTAGGGATAGGCAATTTTCCTAAGATATATAAATGGCCAATAAAGAGAAGAAAAATCCTCGACTTCACCCATAATCCAGAATAAACAGTAAACAAACGAGATGTGATATTTCTCTCATCAAAAGGTCAGAGACGTAAGACATTGAATTGAAATATTTTCATAAGACAAATGAAATAGGACATACGTTGACTACCTTGAATCCTAACATGGATTCATATTTGGAATAAGAACAGTTCTTTTGGCTTTGTGCAGTGGCAGGATGGTAGCCAGCGAGGTTTATCCGACGCGTGATTATTGCTAAATGGAATAAAATATTGCTAAATTAGCAATAAAATGGAATAAAACCAGCTCTTTTGAGAACCCAAAGATGAATCTGAAATTTGCTCAGGTGGACTGGGTCAATTTCTGAAGGTGAGTTCCAGAGGCAAGGCCAAAAAGAATGAACGTGAGGTTCGAAATCACAAACCAAACAAAAGCAATATAAAAAAGTCATAGATGCTGCCCATAGTGAGTGCACCTTGTGGTCACTAGAACTTGGCTGCCGAGGCCGGACTGTGACTTCCAGCAGTAGGCAGGGGCAGATGCGCTAATGCTTTCCAAGATTCCCTTGTCTTCAGGTTATCCGCAGTGGTATTGCCTCTCTCCAGCAGGTAGCTTCTCGTTTACACTATTCCCCTAGTGCTTTCTTAACAATTACCCAATGCATCTGTGTCACTTCCTCCTCATGCTTCCCCAAGCACATGGCTTTCATTGCAAAAGCTTATTGGTCAGTGAGGACGTCTCCTACAGGTGAATCAATTCTGCTGTCATTACATTGTGGTTGGAGTTAAATTCAACAGGAAACAGAAGCTAGAGGATTCAGAGTTGAACTTGCCACTGACCCTTTTGATCCCCACTCTCCCTAGGGGAAGCATCACCCTGTTCCCGAAACCAGCGGTTGGCAGTACTGCAGTTACTCTGTTCACACAGCACACCCCACTGGCCACTGGGGGAAGTTCGCCCCGCGGCCACACTTTAAAAATTAAATACTGACTCTGCTGGTCCACCACCTAAACTGCAGGTCCAATCCATTTCAAATTCAAGAGCCATGGTCTCCTTTTGCCCCCACCTTTCATGAGGGCTTCAGCCTTCAGGACTTTAAAAGAGGAATGACAATAATATCGTTTTGGTGATAGGTGAGTTAGTTACGGGTCTCATTCCATTACATCCACTCCCTGTTGCTGGTACTTGGTACAAACCAGATGCACAATAACATTTAGTTTATAAATGAATCACAACACGATAGGTATTGTTATTTCCCTTATGGTTCAGGAGGCTTGGAGGGGTTAAGTGGTAACTCACCAAATGCTCTAAAGAAATTTAGTGTGCAGCCAACAGTGGAACCCCATCTAACCCCAGAGTTCAAGCTTAGTGACTACACTGTACTGTTCCTTTTGTTTGTTTGTTTTTGTTTTTGTTTTTTTAAGATTTTATTCATTTGAGACACAGGAGAGAGGAGACAGAGACAGAGTATGAGCTGGGGGGAGTGGCAGGGGGAATGGGACAAGCAGACTCCCCTCAGATCAGGGGGTCCGATGCGCAGCTCAGTCCCAGGACCCTGGGAACATGACCTCAGCTGAAGACAGACACGTAACTGACTGAGCCGCCCAGGTGCCCCTGTACTGCTCCTCTTATTCATGAATGCTAAAATAAGCTTTCAGCATTATGAGAAAAGAAAAAAAAAAAAAAACTGTCACATGGCAATTAGCTTCAAAGCCTACCGTAACAGGTTAGGCCTTTTTATGACACTTGCTGAAGTTCGGCAAAGAACACAGGCTGTTCCCTGAGCAGCTCCTACAAAGGCAGTTAACTCCAAGGACATGCTAATCAAAATGGGGCATAAAAGCACATGATATCAATACCACTCAGAAGTTAAACAACAGAATGGGCCAAGTTTGGAGCCTCTGGCACATGCTGGGATATAACAACCCTCTTCTTCTAGTAAGGTGTGGTGTTTGCACAGTGCTCTATAGATAAGGTATGGATTAGGCTCAGACGGGCTTATTTATAATAGACACGTTCATTATTGTGGACCTAAAACAGAGTTTTAAAAACCTGTGTGTGGGATCCCTGGGTGGCGCAGCGGTTTGGCACCTGCCTTTGGCCCGGGGCGCAATCCTGGAGATCCGGGATCGAATCCCACGTCGGGCTCCCGGTGCATGGAGCCTGCTTCTCCCTTTGCCTGTGTCTCTGCCTCTCTGTCTCTCTCTGTGTGACTACCATGAATAAATAAATAAAATCTTAAAAAAAAAAAAAAAACCTGTGTGTATGTGTTGGGTAGAGATTACTGGAGATTACATTCATCTGAGAGAGTCACCACAGGAGGTTCCAGAGGTGGGTGGACTTTATATCCTAGACTTAAATGAGAGAATTTTCCTACTCAAATTGACAGCAACCCATTGGTAATAATGCCTTCCCAGAGCCCAGTGTCAAGAAGGGCTATGAGACTGGTTCTGAGTTCTACAAAGAAAATATGCTTTGCTGATGAATAATCTCTGCCTTGGCAAGGGACTTGAGGGTGATCCATTTACTGCACATTTAGTCATGACTAGAACGTTCATAGAACTGCCATATCTGTCCATCACCACGGAAGTACCTCAGAACTGCCAACCAGGACTGAGAGGAAAGGTCACAGTGCAGACCAGGGACATTTAAATCAGAAAATAATTTGAGCTGTGAAAACACAAGGGTCTATGAGATTTATCCTCAGTTGTGAGAAGATAAGCCCATAGATGCTTTTGTGGGGTGAAAATGACAGAAAAGTCAAGTGGGTGAGAAACAGGAGGGAGAAGGGGCAAGCAATACGCCTGAGAACTTGTATTCCATATTGGCCCAGGAGAGTTGGGCAGATTTGCTATTTCTTTGGGAATCGCTATTTCTGAGTTTCTTATTTTTCTTATTTCTATTCTTCAACCCTTGAAAGTTTTTAGCAAAGTCTGCTTGGAAAATGTCAGCCTGTCTCATGTGTGATGAGGGAAAATAAGTTTTAAGGTTTGTCAGAATATAAATGGGGGGGAACTGCCCCCTGGTGGTAAATTTGGAAAATCCCTAGTCCAAGATGCCGGAAAAGTGTTCCAGGAAGCACTCACTGCTCGTGATTTTCCATGGGAGAAGTAGTGGTAAAAGAACCCTGGGAAACAGCTGTATATTATATAATAAGTACTCATATATTATTTAATATGTTATACCTATCATTTTCCTTTCTTGGCAATTCACAATACTTATTAGTATGTTAAGTCCATAAGAAGTCCTGCAGTAAAGAAATTCTAACTCCTTTTAATTTAGCATTTCCTAAATTTATTTGAACACAGACATGATTATGTTTACAATTAACCTAACATTTTGGGAGACATGAACCTTGGGGGAAGGAAAGAATATAAGCTCATGTCTTCTTCCAATATGGAGATTTCCCTTCCAGAGCTTTTCTCTGGAAAGCATTTTTATGGAAAGCATTGTCTTACATTTCCTTCATGATTGGCATTAGTAAAAAGCTGGGTAAATGTTAAAGGATAATTTCCAGTGGGAGATAAATTATTTACATATTTCAAGTCACAAGCTTTTGCTGAGGAAAAGTGAAGAGTATCAATGCTCTCAAGCTTTTCAGGTATAACTATCCAGTAGAAATTCTAGAAATGGTCACACAGTATACAGACAGCTGTCCTGATATCCAGCTCTTTATAGTTAGTAGATGGGAAAACGTAGTGGCTCAGAGCACTGTGGGCTTTGGAGCCCTATTTCTGGTGTTTGACAATCAGCTCTGCCTCTCACCCGCTGTGTAACTCTGGGCATGTTACATAACCTCTCTGTTCTCAATGTCCTTCCTCATCTCTGAAATGGAAATAACCATCTGTTCTAATTCCATTGAAGGTTAAATGAGTTAATGCATGTAAAGTCTTAAAAGAATGCCTGGTAGTTGGCTAGTAATTTGTGTTTTTGAATTTCCACTACTAAAGTCAGAAGTATGAAGCATCATTTCAAAGGCAAATAATTTCTTCCTCCTCTAGAAATATTGTTCTTTTGTTTGGGCCACAAGACCATTAAGAAACTTGGGCTGACTATCACTAAAATTATTAGGGTGATGTTTTAGCTATTATCTTTTTTTAATTTTGAAATACCTGGAAAATTTTTTTCTTAACGTTTCGAAAGTTGGAGTAAAACATAGAACGATAAAACTTATTGTTCTAACCATTTGTCAGTGCACAGTTCTGTGGCATTAAGGCACGTTTATGTTGTTGGGCAATCATCACCACTATCCATCTCCAGAACATTTTCATCATCACAAAATGACACTCTGTATCCACTAAGCAGTGACTCCTCATTTCCCCTTCCTTCCAGCCCCTGAGAACCATCATCAGGCAATAGTTTTGAAATAAAGAAACGATTCTAAAAATAAGAAAAAATTTAAAAATAAGAGCAATCAATTTGTGAGACTTCAGAGCCCAGAGCAGGTCTGTTTGTTTTAATCACGCTTCAGTATGAAATTCAAGTACCAGTAGAAACACATCAAATTTCTCAATGTCTAGTGTTCTGAATGTCAGCCAGCATCCAGGTATTGATTTAAAACCTGGTTACTCACACCTAATGATTGTCTATTACATGCTTGAGAAGATGCTTAAATTATTTGCGTTTTCTTTTTATTAATTATTATATTTTCCTTAAATGTAATTTACCCAGATTGTTTTATCCAAAGCTTAGAAGCTACACATTCTCCAGGCATCTAGAAAAATTATTCTAGAGCTAAAAAATAAGCACACAAACTTACTGGCTTCTAAATATGAAAAATAAAAATGTATCCATAATACTACAACATGGATGAATCTCAAAGTAATTATGCAGAGTGAAAGATGCCAGACAAAAGGATTTGTAGTGTAGGATTTCATTCATATCAAATTGTAGGAAACACAAACTAATATACACTGATAGAAACAAGATCAGTGGCTTCCTGGGGCAAGAGAGGGGGTTGGTAGGTAGGAAGGAGGGATTATAAAAGTACATAAGGAGACTTGGGAATGATGGATGTTTTCATTAACTCGATTATGGTGATGGCTTCATGAGTATATACATGTGTCAAAACTTATCAAACTGTCCATTTTATTTCTTAATTTTTTATTTTTTGTCTTCTCCATTCTAAGCTGCTGCTTTATTTTATTGACAAAACAGTGCTGAACATGCAATAGAAAACAAGACACAGTTCTCAGAGGATGCTCTGTCTTAACTATATTTGAAAAAGAATTTTTTAAAATTTTTTTTAAATTTATTTATGATAGTCACAGAGAGAGAGAGAGAGGCAGAGACACAGGCAGAGGGAGAAGCAGGCTCCATGCACCGGGAGCCTGACGTGGGATTCGATCCCAGGTCTCCAGGATCGCGCCCTGGGCCAAAGGCAGGCGCCAAACCGCTGCGCCACCCAGGGATCCCTATTTGAAAAAATTTTGTTAGGTTCATCATTCTCCCACCTCTCCCTTTGTCTTTTTTTTTCTTTTTTGTTTGTTTCAAATATTTATGCAAATTCTAGTTAGCATATTCGTGATATTGGTTTCAGGAGTAGATTTTAGTGATTCATCACTTACATGTAACACCTAGTGCTTATCATATCAAGTGCCCTCCTTAATCCCCATCACCCATCTAGTCCATCCCCATACCTACCTATCTCCAAACCTTCAGTTTGTTCTCTATAGTTAAGAGTTTCCTATGGTTTGCCTCCCTCTCTTTTTTTTTCCTCTCCCTATGTTCATCTGTTTTGTTTCTTAAATTCCATATATGAGTGAAATCATATGGTATTTATCTTTCTTTGACCGATTTTTTTCACCTAGCATAATACACTCTAGCTCCAGCCATGTCATTGTAAATGGCAGGATTTCATTCTTTTTTGATGGCTGAGTATTATTCCATTGTATATATGTACTTTTTTTTGGTTTTCTTGAGACATAATTGACACAAAGCTCTGTATAAGTTTAAGATGTACAGCATAGTGATTTGACATAAACATATTGTAAAAGTATCACCACAATAAATCTAGTTAACATCTCTCTCCTCATATAGTTACAACATCTTCTCTCAAGTTTTGCACTTTATTTTTTAAAGTAAACTCTACACTCAACCTGGAGCTCCAACTCACGACTCCAAGATCAAGAGTTGCATGCTCCACCAAATGAGCCACCAAGCACTTCTGAAATTTTACAACTTTGAATATGTACAGTTTATTGCTGGTCAGTTGTATCTTCAGGAAGTTATTAAGAAAAGCCCTTAGTTGTAACAATTAAACAATGCACAGGTATATAAAGAATCTCCTCTCATCTGACACCATCCTGTGAGATTCTCTTCTTGAGACTACCAACGTGAATAGCTTGAGGTACACAACCTTTCAAACATTCTCTCTAGTTATATAAACTTATGATCAGGTTACAGGGTCTAAACATTTTGCAAAATGGGTGACCAAATAAGATGCTATTTTTGCAGAATTTTATTAGGGTTTTAAAAAATCTCTGCTTATGCATAAAAATTTCTAGGTGTTCTGATATTGAGGCTCACTTTCTATAGTTAACACACCTTAGATCCTTTACCAGCCAAGGGGATATAAAACTACAAATGCATCTTGCTTTGCAGGAAATTACTAGATAGAGGAGTCTTCACTGAGGGAGGGATAAGTTCAAATTCTTTCTATATCAAGATGCTGTTTTCTACAAGATGTAATTTCATCTAGAAAAGGAAAAGGATTTTGCGTTTTAACCTGTAATTAAATTTGCACTCTAGGTTAAACACTGCACAGGGATGTTAGATGTGAGCACATTCAATTGTAAACAGACCTTTCAGGATTGTTTTGATTGCAAACTAGAAAACTGTACCAATTCCCGGGTTTTACTACAGGTCAGGATGACTTTTAAAAAACCCTTCAATTTAAAAAAAATATTAAAATATGCGCTGACTGCAAAGAATGCAAAACATGCACAAGTATATAGGACAAAATTCTTCTCTCTCCTGCTCTGTCCCTCATTTCATTTTTTGGACAATCACTGTCAACAATCTGCAGGCATTTTTCCAGACTATATGGTGCCCGTGGGCACACATGTGTATGTGTGCTTGCTTTTATTTTTGGTTTGTTCATTTGCTTTTTCTTTCAAGTTTTAGAAAATTCTGATAAAACAAACGTGACATAAATCTGCCATTTTCATCATTTTGGGTGCCAGTTTCATCATCTTTAAATGTACAATTCATTGGCATTAATTATATTCATAATGTTGTGCAACCAATCACCACCATTTCCAAAACATTTTCGGCACCACAAACAGTAGCATTAATCACCAACCCCCCTTTTCTTCCTCGTCCCAGCTCTTGAAAATCTCTACTTGCTCTATGAATTTGCCTATTCCAGATAACTCATATAAGTTGAATCACAGAATGTTTGTCCTTTTGTGTCACTTAGCAGAATGCTTTCAAGGTTCATCCATGTGGCATGTATCAGAAATTCATTCATTTTTATGGCTGAAGAATACTGCATTGAAGACCTAACTTTGCTTATCCATTCATCTGCTGATGGACACTTGGGTTGTGTTCATTTGCTTTTAACAAACATGATCCTAATATACATAATTTCGGCAGGATTTCCCCTTTCACCTCACACATTTCAGGGGCCACACTGTTCTATTGGATGAAAATGCCATCACTTATTTCCTACTCTTCTATTAATAGACATATAAACTGCTCCTGTATTTTTGCTATTAAAAAATGCTAGAGTGATTGTACTTGTACCTACAGCATTTTATATTCGTGCCAGTTTGTCTGGAAGATAAAGTTCTATTATCTGGTTAACAGAAATGTGCATTTAACATTTTGATAAATACTGCCAAGTTAGCTTCCAAAAATATTGCTCCTACTGACAGTCTCATCAACAGTGACTATGAGAGCCTTTTTGTCCATGTCTTTCCCACAAGGTGTATTTAGAATTCTTTTGTCCTTGCCAGTGTGACAGGTGCACTTGCTTATTTAAACAAAATATACTATCATCGGGGCTCATATTCAGTAGCAATGCATTTATGCAGATGCACTCCATATTAAAATACTACAATTTTCTCCATAGTGGTTGGTAAGTGATCACTGCTCTGAAACCTACCTTCAAACCCTGCCCACCTCCACACAATCCAGCACCTGCAGGGTAAACACCCTGCCCAGCATCACTGTCTATACTCGTTCAAGTTAGCCCTTATTTGTGTTGACCAGTTAGCATTTAGAATCGTGCTCCTGTCTCCATGAGGCTAATTTTGTGTGAGACCCATTAATTATCTCCTGGCTCTAATTCTGAACCTCTAGTCCTATCAAGCAATCATCTGTCTCAACGACAAGACCTGTGCTTCCGAGATCAGGGACCCTGTCTCTCTCATTCATTCTTTGATTCCCAGAATGTTTTCCAAGTACATCATATAGCAGTTGCTGACCAGGATCCCAGAATATTCCCATGAATACACCATCCTGGGCTTTGCAGAACTTACAGACGGAAGGTAGGAAACATAACTGAAGAACCAAATAAAGAAAATCACTTCCACGAAGAATGGGTGCCATATAGGAAAGGCTCTGACAGTGAATGAATGAATGGTTAACTGCTACCTTCATTGCCAATCTGTGCATCCTCTCTTCTACTTCTTTTTTTTTAAAGATTTTATTTATTTATTCATGAGAGACACACAGAGATAGGCAGAGATATAGGCAGAGGGAGAAGCAGGCTCCCCTTAGGGAGCCTCATGTGGGACTTGATCTCACGACTCTGGAATCACAACCTGAGCTAAAGGTAGACACTCAACCACTGAGCCACCCAGGCGCCCCCCTTCTATCTACTTTAAACAGCCAAGCTCATCACTTGGCAGACTGGCAAGGACGAAAAGAATTTTGGATGCTCCTTGTTGCAAGAATATGGACAAAAACGTCTCTCAGTTACTGTTGACAAGAATGTCAGTAGGGGTGATATTTTTGTGAGATGATGTCACGAGGTAGGGGTTCTCTTTAGTAGATAGGTCTGAGACAGACGGAAAGGAACATGCAAATGGGTCAAGTGTAGGGAAGGAGGGCATGCAGGCTGCTCGGGCGGGTGGTGGGTGCAAAGGCTCACGGGTAGCATGTCATGCAGACAGTGTGTGCAAAAGAGCTGATGTGATTTAGAGGGACAGGAAGAAGGTATGAGTGAGAACACTAACCAGGAGAGGGTAGAGATTAATGGCCAGAGCCAGATCACACTGTGCCTTACAGATTACAGCCAAGAATCTGAGATGACCTGATTGGTAATTTATGATCCTACATCACTTAAGTTCATATTCTCCAATTCTTCTCAAAGTACCTAATGACTATGAGTTTGGGAGATGCACTGAGATCCAGGTAGCTTCCTTTGGTAGTGGTATAGGGCTCACGGGTTCCTGTGGTAGTGGTATGGACAGTGCCTATATGCCCAGGTTTAAACATATTCCCCTCCAACCCTCCTCTATCTTTTAGGCTCCTCTACGTGTCTACTCCACAAAAAACAAACAACGGAAATTTCCATCCCTGAAGGATACTTTACTCAATGTTAAAATCAGCTACTAATTATTGAGCACTTTTATGTGCTCGCCATTCTTCCAAGTGCTTTGTATCTAGTAACTCATTTTATCTACTCATCCTCATCTACTCAAGAAAACTGAGGCAAAGGAAGATTAATCATTTTGAACACAGCACAGAAGTGGTCAGTGGAAGAGCAAGAATCTTGAGTCCATGTCCTTGGCTTCTAGATGCCAGTCCTCCCCAGCAGGGGATGGCATGCAGACATAGCAATCCAATGGTTTATTTCACTCAAGGAAGCATTTTGAGAGACTGTGTAAATGCTGTCCCTAGCTGTTGTACATTCTACTTGTGCGCGACTCATACTTTTGCATCAAAATCCTTCAAATCACCTTTGTGTGTCAACTATGGACTTGTGAGATCAGCTAACGAAGAAACCTCCTGAGACAGTGTACGGTAGCACTGCCTACATGCCTGGAAGTTTGGTTTCCATAACATTGCTGTAATGAAATATTTCATTTCCCTCTTATTATATTATGAAAAGTAGTAGAAAAAGGGACAGAACCCTCCAAAGTATTAATACTAAAGGTACAAAGCCCAGCTGCCTGAAAATAATCAACCACTAGCTTGCTTAATTGCCCACTGGGCTTAGCTGGTCAAATGTTCAACTGTGAACAAAAAGATAGTAATTTTACAACTGAGTGTATAAAATATTAGAAATATACTGTAGGAAATGTGTTAACTGCACAGCATAGTTAGCACAGTACTTATTTTTGTTTCTGTTTGTTTTGCTGTCTGAGAAGAGAACCCCTTTATTAAAAGGTAAGTCTATTATTCAACTTTTGGGCAGTTGGCTTTTATTTGAGAGTAGGGAGCTAACTGCATGTATTTTCTTCCTCACTGCTAGAACACAAATATTTTGATGTTAGATCATATCATGTATCTTATCCTATCCTATCCTCTCTCCATTTGACAGGTCAATGTACACTCACACACCGACATGTAGAAACTCACTTTCCTGTTCTAACCCACCATGTACAGGGATGTCCACTTACCTTTACTAGTAAGTGTTCTCTTGACCTCCGTTTGTTTTTATTGTAATAATCTTTGGATTTGTTTTGCCATGCACAGATGTCATCTTTTTCTTTCACACATACTTTCTTCTGGATTTCTCATCCAAGCCTGTAATACAGAAAAGAGAAGCTCCTTAATTTCTGTATGCACACAAGAAAGAATTAGAGATCTCAAGTCAGTAACACTTCTAATTTATTTCTAATTTTCCCTTGGGTGGCTACAGTTTAATCACAGTTTTAGAAATTTACCTAATGAGATTTAAAATAGAGCTATCTCCAAATACACATGAAATTGAGGCTATTCTCAGCAACTAAAGATCTGGTACTGATTTGGGCTCTTGCATAATGCATTTCATTGAATAGGTGGTGTCACTGTCTCTGTAGGGGAGACTGCAGTGCTAAAACTTATCTACAGTCAGTCATAAAATCAGGGCTGTGAAAGTGGGAGAAACCAATAAAACCCCACCTTAGAATCCATGTTCCAGAATTACTAGAACCAGGATAGCTCTCCCAAATCTCATTTTTAACAGCTGTCAGTTGTGGAGAGGAGGAAATGCATGTCATGAATACTGATGAAATTTTGTGTGTGTGTTGCGCCATAAGATGCTCATTTATATGTATTTGTGTCATTTTTCCAATAAAAGAAAAGGAAACAGCTATGCCTCAGAAGCTCTCCTGAAGTCAAGAAGTGTGCTTCTCCTTGTCAACTATGGGTCAAACTGTTTCACACACACCAGTGTGTAAAAACTGGACAAGAGGGCAGAAGCAGCAGGTGTGGCACTCACTGTTTTGCCATGTGGGTAAATAAAAATCAACTGTTGGACCATCCCCATGGCACCTCCTCACTCCACCTGCCCCTCAGCTCTCCCTGGACAAGGATGTAGGTGTGAAGTGGAAGATGGCAGCAGGAAGCAGAAAGAACTTGTACAATTTGTGCATCAGCACCTTTGCCTCTGTCTCCTTACTGATGCCATATGACACATCCATCTTTTCTAACAGGAACTAGATGTTCAAAGAGCTCAAAGGCAATGACAGCATGGTATAGGTTGGGAGTTTCCTGCAGGCAATATTTTCAGTATCCTTTTTGGACAAAAATAGATTTGTCTTAGGAAACAAAAGAGTTAACTTATTTTTGAATCTTAAAGCTAACAAGATGATGGGATGCCTGGGTGGCTCAGTGGTTGAGTGTCTGCCTTTGGCTAAGGGTGGGATCTTGGAGTCCTGGGATGGAGTTCCACATCGGGATCCCCGCAGGGAGCTTGCTTCTCCCTCTGCCTATGTCTCATGAATAAATAAATAAAATCTTTAAAAAATAAAAATAAAAAATAAAGCTAATAAGATGCTAATTTATGTAAGGTGTTTTAAATTAAACATTAAAATGCTACCAAAATTAAACTTAAATAGTGGGATCTAATGTTGATAGAGTATAGCTATGGGACTAGCGGGATGGTTTGGGTATACCAAACAGAATGAAGACCTCTCACATCCAGTCATCTCCTTAGTCAACCTGGCTTCCAAATAAAAATTGGGTATTCCAAATATACTAGAGGTATGGTATAGTCCCAGCTTTTACTTTACAGATAAGATAAATGAGGTTCAGAGAGAGAGACGGTGACTTGCAGAAGGATACACAAGGAGAACTGGCACTGCAATGACTCCATATATTTTCTGCTTTATCAAAACATCTTTCTACAACTTTCATGTGTCCACCAAGTGACACAAGTTCCTTGAGGGGTTAAGCCTTATAATTAATGATAGAACAAGCAGTATCTCACATCACGTATACGGAAACTAGTTAATTCTCTTCTTTAGTTTTAACAAAGACTACACAGCTGATGGAAGCTCAGATCACAGGTGCAGAAAAAAGAGGGGCGCCTGGGTGATTCAGTCAGTTAGGTGGCTGACTCATGATTTTGGCTCAGGTCATGATCTCAGAGTCATGAGATCAAGCTCTGATTGGGCTCCACACTTAGCAGGGAGTCTGCTTGAAGGTTCTCTCCCTCTGCCCCTGCCCCCACTTGCACTTGTTCTAAAATAAATAAATCTTAAAAAACAACAACAACAAGGGCAGAAAAGAGAAATAGACATTTCCTGATTGCCTAGAAAGGCAACTATTTATTGAGTGCCTGCCATAAGCCATACAGTGTGGGAGGCACATCATTTATATTGTAGCTGATGCTTCTAGGAACTCTGAAGATCATATAGGTATTATTATATGATGAAGATGAGGAATCTGAGTTGGGGAAATATGATACCTTGCCTGAGGTGATACATAGCTAGTGACTTCTTTGTTTTTTTGTTTTTTCTTTTTTAAATTTTAATTCCTGTATGGTTCATATACAGGTAATACTAGTTTCAGGTGTACAATATAGTGTCCACACTTCCATATGTCACCCGGTGCTCATCACAACAACTGCACGCCTTCATCCCCACCACCTACTTCCCCTTTACCCCCACCCACTTCCCCTGTGGTAACCAGCAATTTGTTCTCTATCATTAAGAGTCTATTTCTTGATTTGACTTTCTCTCTTTTTTGCCTTTGTTCATTTGTTTTGTTTCTTAAATTCCCCATATGAGTGAGATCATATGGTATTTGTCTTTCTCTGAATGACTTATTTCACTTAGCATGATACTCTCTGGCTCCATACATGCCCTTGTAAATGGCAAGATTTTATTCTTTTTTATGGCTGAATAATATTCCATTACACACACACCACATCTTTAACCATTCCTCTATCAATGGACCCTTGGAGCACAAATTGGTATAGTCACTGTGGAAAACAATATGGAGTTTCTTCAAGAAGTTAAAAATAGGGTGGCTAGGTGGCTCAGTTGTTGAGTGTCTGCCTTTGGCTCAAGTTGTGATCCTGAGGACCTGGGATAGAGTTCCACATCAGGCTCCCTATGGAGGCTCTGCCTATGTCTCTGCCTCTCTGTGTTTCTGATGAATAAATAAATAAACTCTTAAAAAAAAAGAAGTTAAAAATAGTACTACTCTATGATCCAGCAATCACACTACTGGGTATTTATCCAAAAATATAAAAACACTAATTCAAAGGGAACATGCACCCCTATGTTTATAGCAGCATTTTCTAAACTAGCTAGTAAGTTCTTTGATTCCATGTCCTGATACACACTGACTTCCTGCCTGTGATGAATAGCAACTATAAACCCAGGAAATATGCATCTATTTGAAAAGTCCAGAGCCCAGGAACTGAAACAGAATGGATAGTATTTAAAAGGAGACTCAAGAAAAGAAGGGAAGGAAACTAATATAAAAGCATTATGGGAATATATTCAATAATAACTGGTAACAGTTATAAAGAATATGTCTTTACGATCTTTGAACATATGCAAATATGCAAATGTAATTAGAGCATATCATGCAACTTCTCCATAAAATTCGGTGAAGGATACTTGTGATAATACTTGTGATATTAAGTACTTGAGGGTGAGCAAAGCAGTTCAAGGTCTCAGCAAGTTAGGGCAGATGAGATAGGATCACCTCTGTACCAGTTTGTTTAGACTGTCATAACAAATGCCATATGCTGGGTGGCTTGAACAGCCTTCACAGTTCTGGAGGCTAGAAGTCCAAGATGAAGGTAGCAGCAAGGGTGGTTTGTCCTGAGAACTCTCTCCTTCACTTAGAGGTGGCTGACCTCTTGTGCATCTTCACATGTCTTTTCTCTGTGTGTACATCCCTGGCATCTCTTATTGTGTCTAGATGTCCTCTTCTCATAAGGACACCAGTCAGATTGGATTAGGGCCACCCTAACAGCCTAAAAGCCTCATTTCATTTTTTTTTAAAACTCACATATAATTAACATACTGTATTACATGGGTTTCATGTACACTATAGTGTGATTCAACAATTCTATACTATACTATACTGCTACTCAGTGCTGATCATTACAGGTGTACTCTTAATCCTCTTTATCTCTGTCACACATACACACACACACTCAACTGCCCTCTGGGAACTATCATGATTACCTAAAAAGGCAACTATTTAGAGTTGGATTTTTAGGTTCATCTCTTTTTTCTTTGTTAATTTGTTTTGTTTCTTAAATTCCACATATGAGTGAAATTATATGGTACTTGACTTCTTTCACTTAGCATTATAACCTCTAGATCCATCCATGTTGTTGCAAATGGCGAAATGTCATTTTTTTATGGCTGAGTGATATTCTATTGTATATACCACACACACACACATCTTTTTTATCCATTCATCTATTGATGGGCACTTGAGTTGCTTCCATACCTTGGCTATTATAAATAATGCTGCAATAAATATAAGGGTGTGTGTATCTTTTTGAGTTAGTGTTTTTGTTTTCTTTGGATATATACTCAGGAATGGAATTACTGGATCGTATGGTAATTCTATTTTTAATTGTTTGTGGGACTCCATACTGGTTTTCACAGTGGCTGTACCAGCTTGCATTCCCATCAACAGTGCACAAGGGTTCCTTTTTCTCCATATCCTCATCAGCTCTTGTTATTTCTCATGTAGTTGATTTTAGCCATTCTGACAGGCGTAAGGTGATATCTCATTGTGGTTTTGCTTTGCATTTTCCTGATGATTCATGATGTTGAGTATCTTCTTATGTGTTTGTTGGCCATCTGTATATTATCCTTGGAAAAATGTTTATGTATGTCTTCTGCCCATTTTAAAATTGGATTATTTGGTTTTTGGGTGTTGAGTTGTATAAATTCTTTATGTAATTTGGATATTAACTCCTTATTGGATACATCATGTGCAAACATCTCCCATTCAGTAAGGTTGCCTTTTTGTTTTGTTGCAGTTTCCTTAATTGTGCAAAAGCTTTTTATTTTGGGGTAGTCCCAAATAGTTTAATTTACTTTTGTTTCCCTTGCCAAAAAAGACATCTAGAAAAATGTGTCTATGGCTGGTGTCAAAGAGGTTACTGTCTATGTTTTCTTCTAGGAATTTTATGGTTTCAGGTCTCACATGTAGTCTTTAGCCCATTTTATTGTGTGTGGTGTAAGAAAGTGGCCCGGTTTCATTCTTTTGCATGTAGCTCTCCAATTTTCCTAACACCACTTGTTGAAGAGATGGTCTTTTTCCTATTGGATATTCTTGCCTCCCTTGTCATAGATTAATTGACCATATAACCATGGGTTTATTTTTGGGCTCTCTATTCTGTTCCATTGATCTATGTGTCTATTTTTGTGCCAGTGCCATCCTGTTTTGATTACTACAGCTTTGTAGTACATCTTGACATAGGGGATTGGATACCTCTAGTTTAGTTATTCTTTTTCAAGATTGCTCTAAAAGCTTGATTGCTCTTCAAAGGCTTTATCTACAAATATAGTGACATTCTGAAGTGTTAGGGGGTCAGAGCTTGAACATATGAATCTTAGAACACAGTTTAGCCCATACCACCCACTAAGTAACTACTTCTGGTGCTACAGCAATGCAAACCCAGGTACCCCAAAAGTGACAAACCTGCTACATGCTATCAACCTCCAGCGTCATTAGAAAGATTTAAAACTCTCTAATATTTGAATTCAGGAATCTAAGGGCTACTACGGTTTTTTAATTTAAAAAAATAAAGGAGAGAAAGGTCACGATTCAACAAACTTCTGTCATGATGGTCTAAATAAGCCAGGGGTCAGAAAACTATTGTCTGTGAATTAAATCCAGTCTGCTGTCTGTTTTTTCAAGTAAAGTCTTTTTTAGCACACAGAAACATCCAGTCATTTAAAAATTGTGTATGGTTGTGTATGTATGGAGCTACAATTGCACAGCTGAATAGCTGCACCAGAGACACGAGACCAAAAGTATGTACTATCTGGTCCTTCACAGAGATAGATTGCCAACTCCTACTTGAAACTCTGTTAGTCAGGTCTCTTTATTGTAGGACTTCTAAGGGTCTGGAAAATATGTATTTCAAACTTCAAGATATACAGTAAAATTGCATCTTGCATAGTAAGTGGTTTTCTAAAGTCAGCTCAAACTGAAAACTGTGTATGGTCACAATTAACACTGGGCATTAACTAAGGAAAGTGCCGCAACATAGAGTCTACCATTGCACATTGTCATCGATGTGGCCAGTTTTACCTCCAAAGTTGCAATAGATGAAATTGTTTTTTGAGCACCACATGAAAGAGTTGGCTTTCTTTATGGGCCACTTGTAATCAAAGATGGCTACATTTAAAAAACAGAATCACTCTCAGCATGGTGAGATACTTGAAAGAACTAATAGCTATCAAGCAATGGGAATTCAGGATACTGATTCACATTTATGTCTTGAATTTGCAGTTATGTACTTGATCTGACTTTGCTGGAGGTTTTTGGGCTTTTTTTAAGCTCTGAGTTTGTTTGTTTGTTTGCATTATTTCTCAGTTTAACCTCTCCCATCTCATGTTCCCTGAACCCCTAGTGTCAGAAGCTTGTAATAGGACCTGTGTTCCATGGAATGCACTCAGGGAAATGCAGAAATACTCAAACCATGGGTATCATGGATCGATCAATTGGACAGAAGACATGTATGATGCTTTCTTAACACTAATTGCAAAAGAAGTGCATGACAAAGCCACAATAAGATGCCACTTCATATCCATTAAGTGGGCTACTTTCAAAAATCAAAAATAACCAGTGTTGGTGAAAATGTGGAAAAGTTGACACCCTTGCACATTATAGATGGGAATGTGTTGTGGAAAGTTCTGGTTAGGAAGTTCCTTAAAAAATTAAACATAGAATTACCATGAGATCCAGCAATTCCACTTCTGGGTATATATACCAAGGAATTGAAAGAGGGACTCGAGTAGACAGTCATACACATGTACATGGCTGCATTATAGGTTATAATTGTTCACAGTAGCCCAAAGACAGAACTAACCCACATGTCCACTGACAGAGAAGTGGATAAAGAAAATGTGGTATATACATATAACAGACACAGTATTCTTTTTAAAGAAAATGGAATCCTGAAACACAGTACATTGTGGGTGAATCTCAAAAACACTCTGTGCTAAGTGGAATAAGCCAGATGCAAAAGGACAAATATTGTATGATGTCGCTTGTATGGGGTGCCTAGAGTAGTCAAATTCATAGACGCACAGAGTAGAATAGAGGTTATCAGAGGACAAAGGGACTGAGGAAAGGAAGTTATTGTTTAATGGGCACAGAGTTTCAGTTTGGAATGGTGAAAAAGTTCATCACTGGAGATGGAAAGTTGATGATGGTTGCACTATGCTGTGAATGTACTTAATGCTGCATTGCACATTTAAAAATAGAATGGTGGGGTGGGGCGCCTGGGTAGCTCAGTCAGTTAGGCATTCAACTCTTGGTTTCAGTTCCTGTCATGATCTTGGAGTGGTGGGATCCAGCTCTGCATTGGACCCCATGGTCAGCATGGAGTCTGCTTGAAATTCTCTCTCATCTCCTTCTTCCTCTGCCTCTCCCCATGCTTTCATGCGCTTTCTTTCTCTCTCTAAAATAAAATAAATAAAATCTTAAAAAATGAAAATAGTTAGAATGGGTGGTGGGTGGCATTTGGGTGGGTTAGGCAGTTAAGAGTCTGCCTTTGGCTTAGGTCATGATCCCAGGATCCTGGGATCCAGCCCCACATCAGGCTCCCCGATCAGCAGGAAGCCTGCTTTTTCCTCTCCCTCTGCCTGCCATTCCCTTGCTTGTGCTCTGTGTGTGTGTGTCAAATAAAGTATTTTAAAAAATAGTTAGAATGGTAAATTTTACTTTATGTATACTTTACCACAATAAAAAATGCCCAGGAAAATAATTAAAGGAAGAGTAGGAGCATAATTGTAGGGATGGGGTGGAGAGGGCTTGAAATGTATATTACAGAATGTCTCATTCTGCTAAAAAATATGAGCAGCCGACAAATCCTTGGCTTGCTTAGGTGACAATATCATAGATGGAAGACAGAGGACATAACAAGGAAAAGTGTTATTCCAGGAAGAATTTTTGTGTGACAGAGAAATGAAGCAGAAAAGTGGTCACAACCCCTTGGGAGTTCAAATTTTTACATTTCCATTCAGTTTTAGAATGCTGTTGGGATGCTGGGATCTTCCCTTGACTCCTCCAGTGCCCGTCTCCACTTCCAGCACAGCCTCCCCGCCCCCACCCCCATGCTCGCCTTTCCATTCACCCCATCCACTATCCACTCAGAAACTTGAGTGAGGGCGACAATACAGCATTATTGCAAAGGATACTACGACAAACTCCTATCCATGTGTCCATCACTCAAAATGAACTAATGTTCTTCACACTCATTTACTCTTTTAAGAAACAGAACCACACAGAAGCTAGCCTCTAGTTCACACATGGGTATGCCTGTGTGCATTTGTGGGTTATGTGTATCCAAAACAATATATCCTACAGTCTTGTGGTTTTTACACTTTTTATAAAGTTTTTTTTTTTTTTTACACATGATGCTTTTTATCATGCTGTTTATTACACTGCACTCAATGTTGTTTTTGAGATATTTTCACTTTGCTCCATACAGATCTAGGTCATTAATTGTTGTATAGCACACTATCATAATTTAATTTTCCTTTTCTGGACTGATAGTTATTTGGACAATGTCCAGTTTTGGGTCATAAGTCTCTCGGTTCAGTGGCAGAGGTTGTCCTGGCACATTAGTATTGTGGCATCACCATGTACCTGTAGGAGTTTCTCCTGGTAAGTCCAAATCTCTCGGGTGCATTGGGAAATGGGGGAAAGTTCTTTTGTGAGTTGGCAGTGGAGCAGAGCAGGGATGCTAAATTTTCTATGGTGCAGGAAAGTCCTGAGTGACAAAGACTCATCCCTCACACAAAACCAAGATCCCCTTCTTGGAGAAATACCATTGATTGCTTACTGTCTGCAGTAGAATCAGTTGTAGAATATGTGTATTTTCATGTCTAACTAGAGAACGACAACTTACTCCCCCAAGTGCCTGCTTATCTCAATTCCTTGCCAAGCTTTACTTGTCTAACTCAACCTTTTGAATTTCTGCTACTTCGATAGGCATAAAATGCTATCCTGGGATTTTAAACTTGCATTTCTTGCTTTTATCATTGGTGTGGAAAGACTTTTCACATTTTTATTGCTCATTCATGTCTCCCCCTCAGGAAAGTGCCTGTTAATAAGCAGCCCATTTTCCACTGGGTAGTTTGAGTTTTCCTTATCAATTTATAGGAGTTCACTAGAGATTCTAGAAATACAGCTTTTGTTAATTATTTCGGGCTGCACATATCTTCCATTGGCTTATCACTTGCCTTTTCATTTTATGATGTTATTTTTTGCAGAAGTTATACATTTTGATATAATGAAATCCATCAAGTTCATCATTCTTAAATGTGATTTCTGCATCTCTAACTTATAAAATCTACTTTATCCTAAGAGTATAAAGATGCCTTATTTTTTTCCTCCCTAAAGGCTTTGAATTTTTACATTTTATATTTAAGTTTTCAATTTCTCAATTTAATTCTGTACAAAATGTAAATTAGGAAGCTTCTGATACTCATGTACTTCTTCTGATAGTTTATGCTTTCCACTCTGAATTTCACAGCCTCCTGTGTCATATAGAAGGGTCCGTGTATGTTCAGTCCATCACTGGGCTCTCTACTCTGTCCCACTGATCTATTTCTTCATACCCCTTCACTGATAATACAGGGTCTTAATTACTATGGCTTTAAACAAATTTTGATAATTAGGGGAAGTCTTCATTCCTTTATCTTCTTTTGCAAACCTCCCTTATTAAATTCTTGAATTTTTATATTTCCATTCACTTTTAGAAGGCTGTTGGGGTTTTGTTTAGAACTGCAATGAATTGGGGCATCCCGATGGCTCAGTGGTTTAGCGTGGCCTGCACCCCAGGGTGTGATCCTGGAGACCCCGGATCGAGTCCCACATCGGGCTCCCTGTATGGAGCCTGCTTCTCCCTCTGCCTGTGTCTCTGCCTCTCTCTCTCTCTCTCTCTGTCTCTCATTAATAAATAAATAGTCTTTAAAAAAAAGAGAACTACAATGAATTTAGAAATTCTTTTTGATAAAAATCAGCATTTTAAATATTGATCTTCTTTCTTCATGTATATGGTATATTTTACCATTTCTTTGGTTCATCTTTTATGGTTTCCAATGACTGCTTTTGAAGTAGTTGCACATCTTTTTAAAACTTGACTCAAAGTCTCTACATGATTGTGAGTGTTCAAGTGATTTTTTTCTAAAAACCCAAATCTGCAGATATCAACTTTCTCTCCCCGAATGTGGGTCTCCTGAGGCTTTCTATTACATTTAAAATAGAATCCAAACTGCTTCCTGTGGCATGAGTATGGTATGTGGCTTGGCCCTGTCTTTCTCTTGAACTTTATTTTGAATCTTGTGTTAGTCATAAAGCTTTAGCCATGCCAGTTTTCTTTATACACCCTAAACGTATCAAGCTAACTCCACCTCAGGACCCTGTCCTTGCATCTTTCTTTTTATGGAAGCTTGTTCCTCAGATATGTACATGGCTGGTTTCTTCTTGCCACTAAGCAGTCAGGTCAGATGTCATCTCTCACACTGTCCCTGCTCACCAGAGAATGACTCTTCAATCACTCATAATGCATATAGCCTTCATTCCTTCACAGTGCTTGTCACCATTTGAAATTATCTTGTCCGGGGATCCCTGGGTAGCTCAGCGGTTTGCGCCTGCCTTTGGCCCAAGGGGCGATCCTGGAGTCCCAGGATCGAGTCCCGGGATCGAGTCCCACGTCAGGTTCCCGGCATGGAGCCTGCTTCTCCCTCCTCCTGTGTCTTTGCCTCTCTCTCTCTCTCTCTCTCTCTCTATGTCTATCATAAAGAAATAAATCAATCTTTAAAAAAAAAAGAAATTATCTTGTCCAATTCTATTGGCATTTCCCCATAGCAGACCATAAGCTCTACACAATTGGGGTGCCTGTTCTCTTGTTCTCTCCTGTGTCCCCAGCACCTCAACCAGTGCCTGGCACACTCCAGGTATTCAAAGTACAGGTGTTGAACAAATGAATCAGTGAATAAATGAACTGACTTGAATCTCACCTCATCTCCTGGTTGATCTTTCTATGTCCTCTTATATCAACAAAAAGTGTTCCCTTTCCCCGCTGGCCATACATGTCACTCAAGCAAATAAAAAATATTCTGTAGACATTTCTAGTCTCTCAAAGAAATAGCTTGGCTGCAGGAATATATGAATTCCAAAGGTTGTGTGCTGCAGCGCACAAATCTAGGTTTTAAGTTATATAGGACAGTGAAGGCTCCATTCTCTCATTCACCCTATTTCTACTCCCAAGAGATAACTATTAACAATTTCTTTGTATGGAGTCACCAACTTTTTACCCATTTACTTAGTGTATCTCTCTCTCTCTCTCTTTCTTTCTCTCTCACTCTCTCTCTCATTCTCTATCTACCCACCTATCTATATCATCTATTTATCACAGATTAGAGAACCAATTATTTAATATGGTAAGTTTTATTCTTATTGATAAATCATTATTTTTCAAAGGATAGGTGAGTTTGTTAAGAAAGCAGATTCCTACCCCCTCCTCTAGAGGTTAATTTCTCAAACCAGTGACAGGTCCCAGAAATCTTCATTTTCAACAAGGACGCCCGATGACTCTGATGCAGGTGGCCCAAAAACCACCCTTTGGGAAATGCTCATCTAGGTCAAGCCATTTTTTAAAAAAGATTTTATTTATTTATTCACGAGAGACTCAGAGAGAAAGAGAGGCAGAGACACAGGCAGAGGGAGAAGCAGGCTCCATGCAAGAAGCCCAATGTGGGACTCGATCCCAGAACTCTGGGATCACACCCTGAGCCAAAGGCAGATGCTCAACCACTGAGCCACCCATGTCCTAAGGTCAAGGCAATCTAACACTATCCTTATTTAAGACCATGTATCCTCCCAAACACCAGGGGGCAGAGGGACCCACCTATATTCCCACTGTTAAGATGTCACACTCCCTTTGCTCAAAAAGAGGGTGCGGTAGATTCTGTGCCTCCATCAGGTCCTCAAGAATCTAATTGCTTATGAAGCCACATAAACAACCAGAGAAACAGCTCAAAAGTGGCAGCAAGGACATATGAGCTCTAGACTCCACACTACCCTGCACCTCCAGTCTCTTCACAAGCAAAATGAGAAGTTGGAACAGATAATTCAACAAGCCCCTTCCCACCCTAGCATTTTATGAGAAACCTCAACATCTCATGGATTTGTCAGTGATTGGGCTATAGCTGAATTTTTCCCCGGTACCTTCCAAACTGCCTAGGGTAGGCTTATATTACTTTCACAAGGCAAAAAGAATCCAAAGCATTTTAAAAGATTTTTCACATTGTTACTCCAGCAGGATTTTCACAAGCTGGGATGCTTCTGTTTCAGTGCTCATGTTCACTACTCTCCATGAATACAAAGAAATAACAAAATCTCAACATACCTCGGTCAAGGCAATTTAATGCCATCCTTGCTTGTTCGAAATAAATTTAAAATTTGTTTAAATAGGCAAAATTGAATCTGTGACTCTATACCAGATGATAAACATGGAAACTAAACAGTCCAAATGATCCAGTCTCAGCCAAAATCTCACACCACATGGAGAAATGAGCAATACTTAAATATTTAATAATATGCTGTAATTTTTTACACTTTGGAGCTTCAAAATTTCTGACAAAGTAATCCCCAAGCTATAATTAACAAAAAGAGGCAAGCTTCCAAAAAGTCTTCCAGAGCAAAAGTAAACTCCTCAAAGCATCTCCCCTGCCGTGAGTGTGCTGGGAACAGTGACATACCAGCAGTAAACAACAGCAGCCAGAAAGAGTTTGGCTATTGCCCTGAACTGATGTCTGCTGAAAATGGCTTTAGGAAAAGAAGGCTGTGATTAGAAAATCATGACATTTTCAGCACCCACTTATTAGCATGTCTGGACTATCACAGAAGAGAAATGACAAGGTCTTTACAATCAGAGTTCCCCTCACAGGATATTTACAAATACTTAACTGCTATTCCTACCTTCAGAGTAATTTGGTCACTGTCCTAATGGTGGACCAAGGATGTAGACACCCTAGCCTATCGCTCCAGATGGTCTCCTAAGAAAGACTTCCATTGCTCAGACATTAAACGATGTATTCTTTCCCCCTACTTCCCATTCCTCAAACCCTAGCAGCACTACCTCTAGGATACATTACTCAATTTGTTAATATCTCCTTATTTCCAATGCCACTAGTCCAGTCTGAGCCACGATTATCTTAACCTTAGACTAGACTATTTCAACAGTTTTCTTATTAATTTCCCCATTTGACTCGAGACAATCCCTTCTTCACATAGTGGCCAGATTTATGTATCAGATAATTTCTTTCCCCTGCTCTAAACTCCTTAGTGTCTTCTTATTTTCAGGGAATAAAACTTAAACTCTATCCCCTCTCCACTTCTGAAGCCTCATTTCATGATGGTCTTCCCTTCACTCTTGATACTTCCACATTGGCTTCCTTTTCCTTCCTTACATTGCCAAGCCCGTTCTCACTTGCTGTCCCCACTGCTCAGATCACTGTCTCTCTAGATTGTCACATAACAGGTTCCATCTCTCACCATCCTAACTCAACATGCATGATCTTCCCCGACCACCATATCCTAAATAGTATCCACCTGCATTGGTGTTATTCTCTACCCCTGAATATTTCCCATATGATCCTGAAATTACATTGTTTACTTGATTGCTACTTGCCCCCTCCACAAGAATGTAAGATCCCGAGGAGGGAGACCTTGCTTGTCCCATTCATTGCCAGATCCCCAGCACCAGAACAATGCACATAGTACTCAGTGATTTTTTTTGTCAAATGAATGCACGTTGTTTTAGATTAAATCAGGACCCAACTTTTCAGTCCTTCCCATCTCAGAATTGAAACCCAATTTCTTGCCCCAGATGCAAGTTGTTAATTTGCAAATAGACATATGCCTCTCTGTGAATATCTGCAGTTACCCAAAACGAGGCTAGATTCTCTGACATAGAGATCACTGCTCTGAAAGCAGAGGATTCTTTGGAGATGTCAAATGAAATTTAAACCTCGTTGACAAGCTAAAATGACTCGTACAGTGTGTCTTGACTTGGAGGAACGATTGTGTAGGTTGTCATTGCCGGCAGTGAAGGGCTTATAGTCTGAGTGGGTTGATCAGTATGTCACAGGGACTGAGGCAGGTAGATATTTTTATAATGCTAAGGAAATTTGCTAGGATATTCTGTGGTCTATCCAGGCATTCAATGGGGGAGAGTTCATTTTGGGTCCAGATAAGAGGCTCAGTTAATTTTAAATATGCCCAAATCAAGGTAATTTCATTCTGACTTACAGAGTGAACCATATAATGGTAGTGACAGTCAATTTTCTGCACAGTATCATGACTTATAAATCATTTTTACAAATTCATCATCTCTTTTGTTTCTTAGGCAGTTCCAAAGGTTGGCCAAATGTAGTTATTATATCTACTTTATGTTGTGTATATGAGATTCACAATTTAACCATGAGGAAATATTGAACCTTAATTTGGAGTCTAGATCTTGGAAGATCAGTTTCTAGAGGTACTAATGAACCAACAAAAGATATTGCAAAATGCATTTTAAAAAATCAACTTTATTGAGGTATAATTTACATATAATAAAATACTCTCACTTCAAGTGTTCAGTCCATCAGATGTTGACATATGTATTTCTATACCTATCACCACAATCAAGATATAGAATCTTTCTATCCCCTGAAATGTTCCTTCATGTTCCCATGTACTATATCCTCCCTATTACTTCCTACCTCTGCCCCAGGCAACCACTGCTTTGCTTTCTGTCACTACATATTAGTGTGCTTTTTCTAGAATTTCATAGGAATTGAATCATATAGTCTGAACTTCGTGTGTCTGACTCCTGCTCAGGATAATGTCTTTGAGAACATCCATGTCCCACACATATTAGTAGTTTGTTCTTTTTTAAATTGTTTCATTTTATTTTACAGTATTCTATTGTATGGCTACACCCTAAATGGTTTAGTCATTCCTCTCCTGATGGATATTTGGATTGCTCCTGGTTTGGAGTTATAAATGCAGCTGTATGAACACTCCAGTACAAATCTTTATATGGATTTGGACATTTGTTCATTTCTTTTCTGTAAATACCTTGGAGTAGAACGGCTAGGTCTTATAATAAAGGTATTTTTAATTTTATAAAAACTAAAAACTGTGTTCTAAAATGGTTTTACCATTTTATATTCCTGCCAGCAGTATATGAGAGTTCCAGTTGCTCTATGTCCTCATCTACACTTAGTATTATCAATCTTTTAATTTTAGCCATTTTAATAGGTATTTGCTCATATCTCATTATGGTTTGAATTTGCATTTCCTTGATGCTAATAATACTGAGCATCCTTTTACATGCTTATTGCCCACTTGTATAATTTATGCAAAGTGCATTTTTAGAGAAAGGAAGTGTAAGAAATTTTATCTCTTATGTGCAAGAATTTGCTTTATTTTAGAAGCAATTTTGAAAAATTTAACCCATGGGATGCCTGGGTGGCTTAGTGGTTGAGTGTCTGCTTTCGGCTCAGGACATGATCCCGGGGTCTGGGATCGAGTCCTGCATCGGGCTCCCTGACAGGAGCCTGCTTCTCCCTCTGCCTGTATCTCTCTCTCTGCCTTTCTCTCTCTCTCTCTGCATCTCTCATGAATAAATAAATAAAATCTTTTAAAAACTGTAACTCAAGAATATAGAAAATATTCAAACTATAAAATAAAATATATTGAGGCTACACTAAAAATAATGAAAACAATAATATGGTCCACATTTTATTAGCACTGTATTCTGTACTATGCGTTCATCTAATGCTCTAAGAAACCAGGGGGCCTGTGTTTGCAGAAAGGGGCTGAGATTGAATTAACTTGATCTCAGCAAAGAAGTAAAAGGCTGAGCTTTCTTCACTTCCAATTATTCTCTCTCCCCTAGACTTCATTTTATAGACCATAGGCTCAATTATTCACAGTATCTTTTTATATCTAGTCTCGTAAAACTGTAAGGTGAATCATTACAAAATTAATATTCAACAGGCTTTATATAACTCTGCTTAATGCAATGCATAACTCAGATTTTTATCACCCCAAAGCCTCTCAAGATCTATAAATGAAATGAACTTAATAAAACACTATGTATTTTAACTCTAATATTACCTGCACAACCTCAACACCACAAAACCACTTAACTTAGACTGGACAATCAGACAGACATCGATGACAGAAATGGACTGTACATAAAAGACCAAGCTGCGTATGAAGACTCTTATGATGACAACCAAAGTTGTGCTCTAACACATTTGCTTAGAGGGTCTCATGGTTCTAGTGAAAAGGAGATTATTTTTTTTCCAGAGCATTCGCACAGGAATCACTATGCATTTTTTACACCATGCGACCCTTAAAAAAGTTTCTTACTCCTAAGTAATCATCACCTAATGGGAGGAAAAAACTCTAGTTAATGCATCTACCAAATTCCACCCCCTAATCCCCATCCAAATAAATGTATATTATTTACAACCTAGAAGGGATCTTAAAGATCATTTAATCCAAAGATCACATTTTACAGAAAAGGAAATCAAGGCTCAGAGAAGTGAAATTACCAGTTTCAGGTCAGACAACAGTTGAGAAGAGCTGGGTGTTAAAATCAGATCCTTGACTCAGACCTCAGAGTCTTGGTCTTGTGTTTTTTCTTTCCAAGACTTTTTTTTTCCCCTCCTGTTTTCAATAGTTAATATAGGGTAGATGTAGACATTACTGTCCTCTCTGATCTATTTTAATGTCCTCAATTTAATAGATATGAAAACTAAGGTTCACAACAATGAGGAAATATGGTTCATCCAAGGCTAGGGAGAAAGCAAGTGGCAAAGCTGAGACCAGTGACTACTCCCTATGGTTTATAGCTCAGTCCTCCTCTCTTCATGCCTGGCTGCCTTCCTTCTCTGGTGGGCAGAATGGCTTCCTGTCTTATAACCATTAAGTGATGTTGGCATGTTACAATCCATTCAGACACTTCCATAATGAATAAGTTATGCCAAGATCATTTTAAAAGCCCACCAGTCCAAGGTTTGTACCAAGGCTCTGGCAACCACTAGCACAAAGCTGTTATGAGGATGCACGTTCTTTTTTTTTTTTTTTTTTGCATGTTCTATTTTGACAAAAGACAGGTGCCTGGTTTTTGTCATTTGGTCTAAGATAACGTCATGTGCAGAAAGAGACTGGCAGGCAAAGAGAGATTTCTTCCCCAGACTCTCACATAAATGGGATTCTTTCTTTGCATAATGGAGCTCTAAATAAATAAAACACAAAATGAATACTTACATTATTACAGTTGTTAAGAAAATGGCTACAGAGTTTTATTCCTACTTGTATCCTCTCCAGGAAAATGGAATTCAATGTGAATTTTATAATGGTGAGAAGAAGAAGGGACCATCACTTATTCAAATACTTCATACATTCAGCGGAAAGTTTCCATGTGTTTACTGGGTGTCAGGCATGTGCAAGGCGTCAGGGATGCAACAGTGCTCAGAAGAGAAATGGTTTCTGTCCTCTCATGAAGTCTATTGGGAAAGATGGACTTTTAACAATTTGTAATAGGTATGTATATACCGATAAGAGGACAGGGTTTAGGTAGCAAGTGGGCTGAGCTGAAGAATCCTCGACAGTATGAACATGCTGAAGTGGAAAGGGGACATGATTTGGAGCAGATCCAAAAGTGTTGGAATTCTGTTTCCTGCACAGTAGGTGATCTCGAGCAAGTCACTTAAACTTTCTACTCCAATTGCCTTATCTGAAACAAAGCTAATAATTCCTACCCTGTAGGGACTATGCCAGGTATTGAGTTAAAGTTTATTAAGTTCCCAGGGGAGCCTGGTCTAGAGTATGGGCTCAACACATATTTGTCAAATGAATGAAAGAATCGTTTATCGAACATGCACTGGATCTCTAATAGCAAAAGGGGCACCTGGGCAGAGAGTGATGAAACACAGAGTAAAGAGACATTAATCCTGTCTCCTACCTAGAGAGACCGAGAATATATATTCTATTATACATATATACACATATGTGTGCATGTGTGCCTGCGTGTGTGAATGTATGTAACAAATACATAGCAAAAGTCATAAGGGGGCACATTTGATGTGGCTGAGTCAGGGAGTGTCGTACAATAGGATGTTCTAATAGAAATGCACCATGAGCCATAAAGGAGAGCCACATAGATAATTTTCAAATTTTAGTAGCTACATTAATAAAAGTAAAAAGAACCATATAGAATAAATTTTAATAAAAATTTGACCCAGAGGCCCCGGGGTAGTTCAGTTTGTTAAGTGTTCAATTCTTGATTTTGGCTTGGGTCATGATCTCAGGGTTGTGGGATGGAGCCCCGAGTCAGGCTCCTTGTTCAGTAGGGACCCTGCTTGAGATTCTCTCTAACCTCTCCCTCTGTGTCTGCTCCCACTTGTGTTCTCTCTCTCTCAAATAAATAAATCTTTTAAAAAATAACATATTTGACCCAAGATAGCCAAAATATTATCATTTCAACATATAAACATTATGAGTTTATTGATGTGATAGCTTGCATTCTATTTTTTTAAAGATTTTATTTATTTGAGTTTATTGATGTGATAGCTTGCATTCTATTTTTTTAAAGATTTTATTTATTTATTAGAGAGAGAGAGAGAGATCACAAGCAGTGGGGAGGGGCAGAGGGAGAAGCAGACGTCCTGCTGAGCAGGGAGGCCAAAGCAGGGCTCTATCCCAGGACCCTGGGGTCATGACCTGAGCCAAAGGTAGATGCCTAACTGACTGAGCCATCCAGGTGCCTTTTTTTTTTTTACTATACCGACAAACCTTCTGTATACTTTACACTCATACTACCTCTCAATTCAGCTTAGCCACATTCCAGGTGCTCAGTAGCCACATGAGGTGAATGGCTTCTGTACTGGACAGCACAGTTCAGAAGTCTGGAGATGAGAGAGTTTGCTGAAGACAGAGGCTATCAGGTGGGCTCATGGAAAGAGTGAGGCAGGAACAAGACAGGCAGAAATAGGAAGATTTCGTGTTTTTAAGAGCTCTCCCCTGGCACAGAGGCTTTGGTGCAGCTCCTTGCAGAAGCCTTCTTCACCTGGCTCATTTGGCCTCAGGGAGTCCCTAAATCTGCTTCCTGCTGGTGTCTGGGCCACTCTCGGATGAGCCCTTCAGGCTCTCAGGTTGTCCTTTCCTTCCCGGCATCCCCTCACCTAGCACACTGCCTGGGGTATGGGAAGTGTGAATATATGAGAGCAATTTCTTCTTTGCACAATATGGCTCTAAATACATAAATACCAGGGAAAGACTTGCAATAGCCCAGCACTGGCTCCCAGAGCCACTAGGCCTGTGGGAACCCCAGTCTGCTCTCTAGCCACAGAGCGTTACGACAAGCTACGCAAATGTCTGAACCATTCCCAGCAGAAAACCAATCCGTGCACGACTCCAAGCAGTGGCCGTGGGTAGTGACATTGGGCAGAGAGATGTATTAGGAAAGGAAAGGAGACAATGGTCTGACCCTCTGTGTGCATGTCACAGCCAAGTCCATTCTCTAAGGGGAGATAAAGTAGGTCTCCCTACAAGTGTATGGTGACATGTCCTAGAAGAGAATTTGGAGGATGAACAGAGTCACACGCTGACCCACCCACCTGTCAGTACGTGAGGATGGGACCCCAGTGTGCCTAGATCTTGTAAACTCTGCAGTTTTAAGTAGGGACATTTTCTACTTCTAAAATGTTTAGAACCATGTCATTAAAGTTTTAAACATTTAGTACTGGGTCACTGCGTAAGCCAAAGAAAACTGACCATGGGGCTGCCAGCTTGAGATTCCTCCTGTAGTTCAAAGAGACACGGTCATGGTCCTGCTCCACCATCGGGTGTTTGTAGCTTCTCAGCTCCATTTTGTTCTGAGGCTTAATTCAGATCAGACACATGAAGGGCTTAGCATAGTTTCTGGCATATAGTGAAGACAGTTAATAACTGATGTCAGCTAGCTCTAAAGAACTTCTGAGATTTATTTCTAACCATTATGTAGGGATCAAATCACAGGATGTCCCCAGAGACAAAACATCTGAAAGAGGGCTCCTCTCCCACAAACGATTCCCTACCTCGTCATTTCTATTTCATGGCTTAGATTTGTCACTTTCATTTTACTTTGTCGATTCAAGAAACTCAATTTGGTTGCACAAAGGAAGTAAGGAAAAAAAAAAAAAAAGGTCAGCCCAGGTGAAAGTCTAAGTTGGTGTAAGTTTTCTAGAAAGTAGTTTGGCAATGCCCAGCAAATAAAAGACTGAAAAAAATTGTATGTCTTTGGACTCAAAGATTCCATTTTAAGGAACTCAGCCTAAGTAAAAAATGACAGTTTTTCACATAAAGACTTAATCCCAAGAACTCTTATGACAGTGTAGTCTACAACAGAAGCAATTAAGGAAATTAAATACTGGGCAGCCCGGGTGGCTCAGCGGTTTACCACCGCCTTCAGCCCAGGGCGTGATCCTGGAGACCCGGGATCAAGTCCCATGTAAGGGTCCCTGCGTGGAGCCTGCTTCTCCCTCTGCCTGTGTCTCTGCCTCTCTCTCTCTATGTGTGTGTGTGTGTCTCTCATGAATAAATAAATAGAATCCTTAAAAAAAAATAAAAAAGGAAATTAAATACCCATGAATTGGGAATTGGTTGCAAAAGCTATGATATGTGAAAATGTGTATCACACCCCCCGACTTTCAGAGCACTTACTGGGTTCACTGCAGTAAATGCCATGAGAGCAGAGTCCTGGTCAGTCTTACTCACCACTGCACGCATCACTGTACAAGAGCTGGCACATAACAGACACTCATAAATACTTCACTACATACAAAATAGCCTATGTAGTATGATTCTATTTTGGTAAAAAAAATAGACATTACTTTCTGGAAATATGTTATTACTGCTTTTTTCCTAGATCAGGCCTCAGCAAACTATGGTCCCTGGACCACATTTACAAGTTTTTGTAAATAAAGTTTTCTTGGAACACAGCCACACTCATTCTTTTACACTTTTTCTATGGCTACTATTGCTCTAGAATGCAGGTTGAGTTGATGCAACAGAGACAGCATGGCCTAAAAAGTTGAAAATATTGATTATCTAATCTTTTAAAGATAAAGTTTGCTGACTCCTGCTCCGATGGTAGAAGTGAGATGGTAGAAGTTCTTTCTGAGTGATCTAACACAACTCTATGTATGTGTGTATCTATATGTGTATGTATATGTATTTATATATACATTTTTAATAACAAACATGAATTATTTTTGTAACCAAACAATAATTGGAATTATTTTTACAAAAGTAAGGAAAGATTGCAAGAAGGGAGAAGGAGAGTGTGAATAGGAGAGGGAAGGAGCAAGGGAAAGAGGAAGGGAATTGCTTATCCATTTTTATCAATACAGAAAAATGTCCACAATAAGTGAAAATTTTAAATATGGTATGAAGTACAGTTATATCTTTGTAATGACTGGATAAATCGCTGAAGGGAAATATAATAATAGCGTTGGTTTCCTACTTTGGTCTTTGTTGTATTTTCTAAACTTTCCTGAATAAACATGCTTTACTTTCATAATAAGAAAAAGAGAAAATAAGTGATGTTGAAAAGAAAGACAGTGAAAATAAAGTACCCAGTCACAGAGATGGGAGGAATGTGTCTCCCAGTGTTTGCCAGGCAAGGGGAACTCTTCAGGTTCACAGAATGTACCCCTTTCAGCACAGTGCCTGTCATTATTGAGTTCCAGTAAAATGAAAACATGGCCAAGATGGAGAATGTAGTACCCAGAGACACATTTCTTCAAAAAGTATTAATGTTGGCCCCAATCTGACCTGGGTGATTTCTCTTTATATTACAAAAATTTTAAAAAATAATCCACTTAACTCTTTCCAAAGCACAGATTACCATCACTATCTAGATGACAAAATGTGTTTGGAAAAGATATTTTCTGGCTTAACGGTCAGATACTTGAATGCCCCTACCCCACCTCAGTCACATTGCCCTGATTTTGCTCTTGGCCAAGGTGGACAGTTTTGGCAATGCTGACAGCTCTCACTTCATGCATCAATTATATAACTCTCTGCTTTTCTGCCTACATGGCAGATAACATAAGGTAACACCCCTGGGGGCAACCTTCAAAAACGAGGGAGCCATGGATGCTCTGGTTTCTGGGCCTCAAGATTGCAGCAGAGATGAACATCAGTTGTCCATAGAAACCATCTTTCTTGTTTTTTTTTTTTTTTCCCCTTTCCTTTCTTCCCCTTCCCGTCTCTCTTGCTTCCTGGAAATCTCCCAAATTAGCTCCCTGCACCAAAAATCTTGACTCAGATTCTGCTTCAGAGGAACTCAAACTAAGAGAGCTCATAAGCAAATATCAAACCAATAGCAAGAATTACAGCATAGAGCCCCAGGAAGCTCTCAAAGAGGGTGTGAATTAGGTTCAAACATTTCTAGGATACATTCCTTCATTGTACATCTATTTAGTAGGCTTCCCATGGGGCCACACACATGCTGGGTGTGCAAAATGAACTAGACAAACACAGTCTAGTCTATACTTGTGGAAGACTTAAGACATTCAACAGTGACCACGCAAACTGTATTATGAAAGTAGAGGAAAATATAGGAAAGATTAATGTCGGGGAGGAAATACAATTTGCCTCTGTTTTTCTGAGTTTTTAGCAGAGACTCCTGTAATGAAAGATTAATAGGAGAAAATCAAGCAGAATCTATTAACATATGTACCTCATGTATACATAGGAGATACCCAGATAAAAATGAGTCACTCAAAGAAGTGGCTTAGAACTCAGGCTTAAATACCATATTAATAGGGAAAGGGTGGGGCATGTAGGCCCCTCCAGGGACTGTAAATAATTTTTAGGAGAGATGAATGGGCCCTTTAAACGTATGAGGTGGTGTCATGAGAAGGTGTGATAGTTTGTGACAAAGTTTGGCTGGGTGTGGTGTTGACTGCTAGTCTCTGCAGTGGTTAAGACACAATCTTCCCTGGTTGGAGACACTCCCAGGGAGGTGATCTAATGCCCATTGAACTTTTTCCAGGCAGGTAAGGGCAGTTCAGAGAAAGCCTCTTCCTATATCTGCTGCCTTTCAAGGACCTAGAGCGCAAAATAATATACCAAAGCAGCATATTTTAGGGTGGCATATTCACTGGCCTTCACTAACCCAGTCTGAGATGATTCAGCATGAGGTTGTTGTTGTTGTTTTCTTTAGAGAAGGAGGGGAATGGGGAAGAAGCAGAGGGAGAGGGAGAGGGAATATCAAGCACTCCATGCCCAGTGTGGAGCCCACCTCGGGGTTCAGTCTCATAACCCTCAGATCATGACTTGAGCCAAAATCAAGAATCAGACACCTAATGGACTGAGGCACCCAGGAATCCCCAGCATGAGATTTTTAAGAAGACAACACGTAAATGAGTCCCTAGGGGTGAGTTAGACAAAGAGAAGGAAAGGCTTTGATACTTCCTCTGTTTGGGAAGGCAGAGCAGGAAGGTGGAGAAGTGATGGGCTGGCAAAGCATGCTAAAGGTTTGTGGATTTCAAAAAATACATGGTCAGCAAACATTCTCCCCTTTCATCTCACGAGTTATATAGCCCGAGAACTGAGCAGGTGCTCGGACACCTTCAGGGTGTTAATCGGCGAGAGGACCAGAGTTGGCCATAAAGATTTAAACATGGCCCAAGAAGCAGCCTTGTTGTCAGAGGGTGTGCCTGGTGAATTCTGTTCCTGTTAACCAGGGAGAATGTGGCTCTTCCACCAGGTGGCAAAAAGCACTGTACCTTGTTTCAAAGACCCACAGCTTTGGGTTCACAAAGATGTCACTTAAAATTGCTTTCAAGAGTGCCTGCCTGCTGATTCCCCCCAAGTAGCCTAGGAGAATCTGAACCTTACAAACCTCTGGGGGCATGCACACTCCCTGAGAATCTGAATCAGCTCGATTCCTCTCAAACATGTGCACCTTTGCACAATGCTTTGTATGCTGAGAAAATGCAATAAATACATCTTCAGTGCTTCTGTGTTTACGATCGATTGCCTTTTTTCTTGTAGCGGTCTTGTAAGTTTGACTTCTTATTTTTATTATTCTCACTGCATACTAATACTTCAAACATTTTAGTAAATTATGGTTCTCTGGTTCCTACTTCAGAATCATTTAACTGATTTAATGAGCTCTATCTAATTATTGCATTTCACCTTTCATATGAGAGTGCAGGAGTGTTTGGGCTGAAATAGTTGGTAATATCTCAAACACTAGGAAGGGAAGGAAATGAGCACAGGAAACGCTGGCCTCACAACAGTTCATTTGAGGCCAGACATAATTCTTTTTTTTTTTAAAGATTTTATTTATTTATTCATGAGAAACACACAGAGAGAGGCAGAGACATAGGCAGAGAGAGAAGCAAGCTCCCTGCAAGGAGCCCGATGTGGGACTTGATCCCAGACTTCTGGATCATGACCTGAGCCGAAGGCAGATGCTCAACCACTGAGCCACCCATGTGCCACAGGCCAGACATAATTCTTGAGAATATACATATATATGTATGTAGATATTTGAAAACCCTCATTAATTAATTCATTCATACATTTACTATCCATGTGCCAGTATTGCCAAAGGCACGAGTCAACTTGAACAGCTCTTTCTTACATGTGCATCCCTCTCTACTGGGGGCATAAAACACAGTACTGAGGGACTCTTAAGCTAGACTGTGTATATATTTACCTCCTGGCTTCATCATTTCTTAGCCCTGGGACTTTGGACAAGCCAATTCACCATTGTGTGCCTTGGTTTCCCCATTTGTAAAATGAGGGTTATTATAGCAGCTACTACCACAGGACTTTTGCAAACGTGAAAGGAGTCAGTACATACAAACCAAGTAGGAGTACCTGGAACTAAACTAGCACTTTGAAATTACTATTGTAATTTGTCTTTTTTTTGTTACTATTGTATTGTGTCTTGCCTATAATACTCATGGCAATTGCATTGCCAGTCTCTACTTACCTATCTATTTATTTAATTAGTTATCTATTATTGTTAGTTTGTTTGCCTCCTTCATCAAATTATAGGATCCATGAAGACTGACACTAAATCCCCTGTGCCAGGCACTGGGACCAGTAAATGCTTGTTGAACAAATGAAAAAAAATGAACAAATGACTCCCTTCCGGGACACATGACCCTCTCACTCTCGACAAGCCTTTCACTTCAGAGATTTCCATGGCACATGTCTGTCAAACGCCATTTGTTGGAAATTCCACATAATTTTCTATCCAGATGGTGCTGGTGACAAAGGGAAGGCATTCTGGCATGCAGGAAAGTTACGCTGCCAGATGACAAGCCAATTCACTGTATTATTCATCATCAAATGTTGTCAGCCAGGAAACTGATTGTTGTCAGCTGAGCTCCACAGTGGTCAAGTGAAGCGGCTGATTTTTAACAGAAACTAGGATCATCCTTGGAGAAAGAGGGTGCTGTGGTAGGAAGTGAGAAGTGAGAAGTCTTGGCTTTGCAACCTTGGGCAAGTCACTTCACCTCTCTGGGCCTTTCAGCTTACTGTTTTTATAAATGAAGGACACAACTTGTCATCAGTAACACCCAACCCTGGTTGTACGCCAGAATCTTCTGGAAAGCTTTTTAAAATAGAGATCCCTCCAGGCCAGCAGTCAATAAGCTTTTTCTATTAAGGGCAGTTGAATAAATATTTTAGCCTGTGTCGGTTATACAATCTCTGTTGCAGCTGATTCTACTCAGGTCTCCCACTGTCGAGTCAAAGCAGCCATATACAATACGTATGCGAAGAGCATGGCTGGACGTGGCCAGGTTGCCTGGGGGCCCTGGTTTGCTGACCTCTGCTCTAGACCACGTGTGGCCTCCACAGGGTGAGAACCAATTCTCTGCATATTTACAAAAGCTCTTCCAGATGATCCATAAGGGAACCACCACACTGGATGCTATAAGTCTCCTTCCAGCTCTTACGGGAAGCTCTGATGCTACCTTTCTTCAGAAAAGAGAAGTGACTCTTTTCCATCAACACTAGTTAGACAGTAATTTAATATTCCTTCAAATGCATCCCATTTGGGTATTAGCTTTCTACGTATGAAGTTTTTACTCTCTCAAAATTCAATTCTCTTCCAGGAGAAGTTTGAACAGTTCTTTTCATTGTGTTTAGATCTAAGGCACTTCTTCCTGTGCGTGACATCCCTTGTCAGTTCTTTGTAAGTGACAATTTTATTGCTAACTTGAAAATGAGAAATTTAATATTATCCCTTTTGGGCACTAAAGTGATACAATACAGATGAGCCTTCTCTTTAAGAAAGGACAATACAGGGGCAACCTGGGTGGCTCAGCAGTTTAGAGCTGCCTTCAGCCCAGGGAGTGATCCTGGAGACCTGGGATCGAGTCCCACGTTGGGCTCCCTGCATGGAGCCTGCTTCTCCCTCTGCCTGTGTCTCTGCCTCTCTCTATCTCTGTGTCTCTCATGAATAAATAATAAATCTTTAAAAAACAAAAAGAAAGGACAATACATAAAAATGTGAAATTATGAAACAGTTCAGTGTTATAGTGTTTGGGTTATAATTCCTTTGTATAGAGAATTCCTTTTCCAATGATATCATGACTGTTGCCTGGCAATACCTCCTGGTTTTCTAGGGATACTGTCAGTTTCACCTATTGTGTCTTAAATTCACATAGCACCCATTTCCATTCTCAAACATATCCAAATTGGATGATAAATTGCATGGTCATCCTTGGTGGTGACCTCGAAGGAAAATAGTCAAAATTATTATTCCATTTATTTTATACTTACTAAGAAGCAGGCGCTGCTCTGAGGGCTTTATCTATATTATCCCAATTGATCATCACAATATTTTGCTAATCGTTGATGTCCTTAGGTTGAGTTTTTTTTTCAAAAGCAGACAAGGACTTAAGGACAAGTAGTTTTTTGGGGAAAATGGTTCCAGAAGCACAGAGAGGGAATTGAGGGAGGGAGATAGAAAAAGGAAGAAAATCAATACACAGTGCATTTTGAGTTGGTTATAGCTGTGAATAGCCAGGGCTCAGTCTCTCTGGAAATCTTATAAGAGGTTGTGTGAGCATGCCTCAGAATTTTCCCATGATGGGACAAGGAAGCTGCAGTTTTATTTCACGGCTCCAGTCCCTCGTTGGTTGAGGATCATTCCTGGAGATATTAACTCTCCCTCCTGCATATCTGGCCTGTCCACAGTTCAAGGAGCTCACCTCTAGCCAGAGAATGAATACCCTCAGGTAAAAGACACGGAGAACTCTGTCACTGTGTGTGAGAAGTATCCACAGACAACCTCCAGAGTAGGCCCAGGAGTACCAATAGTGTCTACTATCAGGACACTGATGCTGGTAAAGAAGTGAAGTCACTTGTCCAAAGCCACCTACCTGATAGGTGGCAGGGACAGGATCTTGAGCCACACAATCTGGCTCTGGAGAGTCTACCCTGAACCATAGTGAATGATTTTTGTGTGTTGATTCCTGAGTGAATTTTTTAAATATTTTATTTATTTATTCATGAGAGACACAGAGAGAGGCAGAAACACAGGCAGAGGGAGAAGCAGGCTCCATGCAGAGAGCCTGACATGGGACTTGATCCAGGGACTCCAGGATCACACCCTGGGCTGAAGGCAGATGCTCAATCACTGAGCCACCCAGGTGTCCTGATTCCTGAGCATTCCACAGCACCCAGCATCTACACAGTGGCCTTGTTTCTGATCTGAAAGGCCCTTGCAATGACTTGCAAAGTTCTGCAGCTATAGGAGCAGGCATTATTGCCTCTCTCACAGCCACAGACCGAGGTACTCATGACCACAGAGCACCCCTTGGCTTCTCAGGGGACTGTCAGGAAAATTATTCTTTCTCCTTCCACCTGTACTATCCTGAGGCATGGTGATTTCTTCTCTGAGGACATCCCTGTGAGATCAAGTAATCAGCTTGTCCCAAAGCCATGGCCAGCTTCCTAGTATACGACATACTTCCTTGTATTTGCCCTCTCTCTTTCCCTGCCTCACCCCTTTCTGACCTCACCCCTGGTCCCTGGAGTTGCACTCCGCATTAAAGTGTCAGAACCTGAGTTTTTATTTTGTAATTAAGCATAATCTACCTACAGTGAGTTTTGACAAATGCAAATACCTAGGTAAGCCACACCAGCTTCCAGATCTAGAACATGTCCATCAGCCCAGAAAATTCCTTGGGCCCTTTCCTGGTCAATTCATTCTTCTTACCCCTCTGCAATCACTATTCTGCTGTCATTCAACATTACAGAGTGATCTCTCAATACCATGGGGTTCCTGAGGGAAGAGCACAGCATCTACTAATTCTTCTTGAAAAAGCAAAATTGAGGGGAGCCTGGCTGGCTCAGTTGGTGGAGCAGGTGACTCTCAATCTCAGGGTGGTAAGTTCCAGCACCATGTTGGGGTGTAGAGCTTACTTAAAAATAAGTACTTTTTAAAAAAAATTTTTTTAAGATTTTTTAAAATCTTAAAAAAAAGAAAAACAAAATTTAGCCAGAATCTGATCAAACTCCCATATTTAACTACCAGTGACTAATTAACAGAACACAGTGAATTGAACCATGGTGATGAAATAAGCAAAATCCAGACCATGAGCAACTCTACAGATCAAATGACTCAGTTTCTTCAATAATTAAAAATTGCAAGGGGAAAACAGAAGAGACGAAGGGGAAACTGATAGATTAAAGGAGGCCTAAAAGACTTAACAAGTTTCAATGGATTGGTGTTACTTAGATCTGGATTCAAACAATCTGCAAAAAATGATAATCATCCATGAGACAAATGGAAAGGTAAACACTAAACACTGACGGGATGTATGATACCATTAAGATATTATTGTTAAACTTAAAGATATGACACTGGCATTTTGGAAAAACAGACCTTACCCTCTGGAGATACACTGAAATATTTACAAAAGAAATGATATGCCTTCTGAGATTTGCTTTAAAATGATAAGGAGGGGAGAATGGGGATATTGACACAGCACTGCTGGTCATGAGCTAAAATTGGTGGAGCTGAGTGATGAGTATAGAGGTGATCATCACATATTTTGTCTTTCATATATGGATTTTGTTTTTGGATATGGATGTGAATATATATTTTTGTATTCGGACTTTTCCATAATTCAAAGTTAAAACAAATTAACAGAAAGGCAGAGAGAACTCTTTTAAAAAACAAAACCTGATGTGGGATTCCAACCTTTAAAAGAGGTTTTTAAACTGCTACTTCTCAGGCAAAGTGAGTCAGGGACACAGAACATGCCTTACTTGCTTCCATGCCTTGCAGCCCTGGATGCAGTCTAAATCACACTGGTGGGGCAGAAAGAACTCAGGCTTCCGAGCCAGCAGGACAGGGACTAGACCACTAGCTCTACATCTTGACAAGTCAGTTAGGTTCTCTGACTTCAAATTTCCCATCTCTGGAATGAGGCTAATACTACCTTGGGCACTGACTAAGAAAGCCAGCAACTTACTGGTGAGCATTGTAGTTTGGACCCAAATCCACCTAACTCCAAAACCGATGGTGGAACCACTATGCTGCACCACCTTCAATAATGAAATCTCACTGTTTGGAATTGACCATAGAGAATCATAGCCAGTCACTCACTGTAGATAGTAGGACATGTAGTCTCCCAAATCAGCTTCAATTGTTTGAATCCTAGTTTTATCGTTACCAGCTATGTGACTGTGGGCAAGTCACTTGACCTCTGAAGCCTTGGGTTTTTCATCTGTACAATGGAGTAATAACAGTAGTGCCTAGGGTTTGTAGTAGGAATAAATACAATAATATAAGCACAATGGCCATCTGCTCCTTTTGCCTGCCCAGTAAACACACTGTCTTCCCTTTGCACCATCGCCCCCAAATGTGGAAGAAAGTACAAGCAAAAGATGCACTCACCTAGGCCTGAAGCTACTTCTGCAAGTTCCAGTCCCACCAGTAAGTAAATTCTCCTGTTGGCCTAAGCCACTCTAAACTGATTAATAGAGCTCCTGGCAGAGAGCAAACACTTAATAAATGTTAGATAACATTACGGCTAACAGGAAAACAGATCAAATTTCATGTGCTACTTTTTTTTGTTTTGCTTGGATTATTTAAGGGTTTTTTTTTTAATTACAGATAATTTCAAATAGATGCAAAAGCAGGGAACAAAGTATAATGAACCCCCATGAAATCCAACAATTATTAATTCATGGATGGCCTTGTCTTTATACTCCACCCACATCCCTTTTCCCATATTATTTTGAAGCAAATCTCCAATATAAACCTTTTCATTCATATTTTCTCCCAGATTCTTTTATGTTTCCTTTTGTAGTAGACACTGTTGGTGGCCCACCCATCATCCACTTCCTCAATTATTACATCCAATGTTTGTTCATTTTTTCTCAACCCCTCCCCTACACAGCCAGAGATACAGACATTACTCATGCCCCTGTGGTAGACCTGTTTGGCTTAGGAGGTAATTTCATTTTCCTTGTCAGTGACAGGGTCAGGAATGTGAGGAAAATTGGCCACTGAAACATGAATGGAACACTGCTGGGGAAGCAAAGATATCTCTGGGAAGTTTTCTGCCTAAAGCAGCCACAGATGAAGTGGTTTCTTTCTTTCTTATGAAATATTGTTCTGTCTGGACATGATGCTCAGACCTGGAACACCCATATTTGCTACTGGCTTGAAGCTGAGGCTCACATCAAGGATGGCAAAGGACAGGAAGAAGGAAACTGAGGCCTATGATATTATTGAGCTGCTCAATCTGCAGCACAGAAAGCCTGACCTACCTCTGAACTTGATGTTCTGAGAGTTGCAAATCTATGTCACTTTTTAAGCTCCTGTGTGTCTAGGTATCTATTATTTGCTGCTGGAAGCACTCAATTTCGCCATCAGTATAGACCTATGACCTCTGTAGAAGGAACCAGTTCAGGATGGTGTAGCAAGATTTTTTTTTAAGAGAGAGAAAGCGAGCACATGTGCATGCATGGATGGGGGTGGAGAGAGGGGAAGAGGGAGAGAGAGAGAAAATCTTAAGCAGCCTCCAGACCCGGCGGGGAGCCCACATAGAGTTCAATCTCACCCTGATATCATGACCTGAGCCAAAATCAAGAGCTGGACACTTTAACTGACTAATCAGTTAGTTGATATCTTGATTTTCTGGATTTCAAGAATCCAATTGATTTCTTCCTTGATTTCTTCTTCATAGGTGAGTTTGCACAGGTGATGCCGGTTAAGGTGGCTCTACAATCATCAGAACCAAATTTCTCCTGCCATCCCTAGCTCACAGCTACTGGGAAGAAGACAGAGATGATGCAGACACTCAAACCTTTAAGACACACAACCCCCAGATTAATCCCTCATATCATATCTCATTGGCCAGAACATAGTCACATGGCAACAACCCACTGTGCATAAGGCTGAGAAATGTAGATATGATTCTGAGTGGCCGCGTGCCCAGTTCTATTCTTACTAGAAAAATGGGAAAATAATTACTGGGGCACAGCTAGCAGCCTCCGCTACAGAAGAAGCAGGGAGGGTTAACTGATTTGGTTCAACTGACAATTTTTAATTAAAACAACTTCAGAATGTAAACAAGATTTAAAAGAAATGTTCTTGAGCACTGCACCAAATTAGCCTGTTTACTTCATCCCTTTCATTTCTTCTTTTTAGGTGGATCTCAGAAGGATTCCAACAATCAGTAATCCCATGCTAGCCCAGTTTAATACCTTGTATTCATGAAATTAATAACTGAACATCGCCAACTTCCTTTAATTCCAAATGTCTTTTCCTCAATTAGACGGCATGACTGTGGTTTAATTATATTCCGCTTGGTAGTCACCAGAATCCCATAACAAGCTCTTATTTCACAATCCTATTATTAATCAGAGTAATCCAATTTATGGAAAAGTAAAGACAAACAAATAGAACAAAATGACAGGGCTGGCAAGGAGCATCATATTCTGTAGCGCAGCTGAAATGGCTGTCAATACAGGCTTCATATAGTTAAGATATAAGTAAGACTGATTCAGTGGCAGCAGTTTTTAAATGATGCATGAGAAGCCACCAAAACAAATCCCTTTCTCCATGGTCCCCTCAGGGTCAAGTACCATGTTTCAATTATAATTTCACCAAATTGCTGTGTGATGCAGCAAGTGTTTCAGATTAATGGCAGTACCGTACAGCTCTCTGTGGGACAGAATCAGAAAATCTAGTTCAGAGGTTTGTTGAAATATACCCCAAGACATTCAGCTGCAAAACACATTAAAGACTCCAAGATGATGGCAATATTTCTGATCTGTATTCCCGAAAGAGGTTACTTTTGCAGAAAAGAAGTTTATCATTTATGGTAGCAAATAAAATTTCTCAGCACGGTCAAGGAGGCTTCTTGCAATTACATCAGGAAGACAGCACCATGTGGTTTATTATGGAAATCATATTTACATTAATAGGGAAGGCTATTGTTTTGCCAAGATGGGTCTCTTTCCCAAGCATGCTCATGAGGAGCTTGCAGGAGATACTAAATCTTTTGGTTGGCTTTTCATTTCAAATGACTCTATTCTTTGGACAAAGATTTTGTATAGAAAGACATTACTTTGAAAGTTCTACCTCAAATTACCAGTCAAAGATGTTGTCTAACAGGAGCTTGCAATGGGTCAGATGGTCCTGGCATTGCCATATTGGACATATCAAGAATAGAGAGCTCCAAAGGACAGTAAGTTTTGTCCATATTGGTATCTGTATTTGTATTTTCTAGCCTTGAAGTGAGTCTTTGGGAAATTGTATATTTGGCTAATGCCCTTTGCATATAGTATCTTAAAGACGTAAGAGCAATTTTTTTAAAGATTTTATTTATTATTTATTCATGACAGAGAGAGAGAGAGGCAGAGACACAGGCAGAAGGAGAAGCAGGCTCCATGCAGGGAGCCCGACGTGGGACTCGATCCTAGGACTCCAGGATTGCGCCCTGGGCCAAAGGCAGGTGCCAAACCACTGAGCCACCCAGGGATCCCCCATAAGAGCAATTTGGGTTCTAACTTCTTCAGTGGTTCTCACTAACTCCATTGTTTATGCTTCCAAGTAGAGGACAAAGGTTGTTCCCTAAAAGACATGAAGGCTGGAGGATGAACCTGTGAACTGTCTCCAGGAGTGATTCATCTGGTAAGAATGGAAGAAGACCAATTATTAATATACAGCCTCTGCTTTCCTTGACTTTTTCCCCTCCTAAATTGCATACCTACAGAAAGTGTGCATGTTTTGCCTGCCCTGCTCTTGGGCTTGATAGAGGTGTTGCAATCTTCTATGGACTAGTGGGTAAAGGTCCACTATATCACCTCAACTCTTCCCAAGTTTGGGCTCCAAAGTCCAGATATGGCAATGGAATATAATGAAGACCATTATGGTTCAAGGCTACAATGTGGCTTCATCATCAGTAAAGCTCATATCTTGATCCCCACCTCATCTGTGTGGGGATTCTCCTTCTGAACTTGGAGAGAATGGAAATATAATTATCTCTTGCACATTCCACACCTAGTATGGCCTTCATAGAGTCATCTTATATTTGACCTAATTTGCTTCTCCAGCCATATTTGTCTTCTTCTCTAAAGTCATCTGAGTACATATATTTCCATTTCTACAGCATCCTTATGGTTTTATGTCTGTTGGAAACTCAAATAATGGTTTATAACCAGCTGCAGGGGTATGTGGAGTATTTTTTTAATGAGTTTGATAAAACTTGTTAAATAAAAATTAAAAATAAAAAGCAGATGAGCTCTAAGCAAGAGACTTGAAGGAGTGATCCAACAGTGTTTAGTCAAAAGGGAGAAAACCTATCCAATTCAGTGAGAGAAGGCTGTTCCTTCCATTGTCACCCCCAGTGAAAAATTGTCAGTCTTTCAAGCCTTAGCTCTCAGGCCACCTTCTCTCCCTAGGCTTCTCTCATTCTGCCATATAACATCCTTTCTTCTTTGTTTCCAATATTTCCTGCATGATTCAAAAATTAGAGGTTCACTTTGGTCATCTCAGTCTTCTTCCAAAATACAAACGCTAAAGACCATCAGAAAAGTATACAATGGTCTGAATTACTTGCTCTCCTCCTGCTTTCTCATCTTTAGCTTTGTCTTAGCTCATGGATCTGCCAGGGACCACTGTGTACACGATAGAAACCTCTTGTATCAAACTGAGGTTAGTAGGTAAGGAAGAAAGAAACATGGTTCCTGGTAATTCATCTATGAGCATCTTTTACCCTAAAGCTATAAATTTAAATGCTACACAGATGATTATAACAGCAAATGTTCAACACAGCAAAAACCAAAGAATTACAATCAGAAGATATGGTCCAATGCCATATCACCCAGTTGCCTTAAAAACCAGAACACTGCTGAAGACCCCAATGTTCTTTTATTCACTCATTTATTTGCCATGTAGGCATATTAAGCATATGCCACCCATGAGGCCATAATAAACAAGACACACAGGACTTCTGCCTTCACAGAGGCTACTCTCTGGGGCAGATGGGCTGTTTAACAGGCACATAAGCAGGAATAAAATACTATGAATGGAGAAAGAGAGGGTAGTAGGAAGCCCTGTAGCAGAAGCAATTCAGCTATTCTAAGGACCAGAAAGGTATTGTAGAGGAAGCGGCTTTGTTTTTTGTTTTTGTTTTTTAAAGATTTTATTTATTTATTCATGAGAGACACAGAGAGAGGCAGAGACATAGGCAGAGGGAGAAGCAGGCTCCTCACAGGGAGCCTGAGGCGGGACTCCATCCCAGGACCCCAGGATCGCAGCCTGAGCAGAAGGCAGACATTCAACCGCTGAGCCACCCAGGTGTCCCAAGGAAGTGGTTTTTAAGCTTAAACCAAAAGAATTTGTTTGAATGCAAAAGCAAACATCTTGGTGCTAGAAGATAAACTCAAGTTACAGGACTGCCTTATAATAGCAAGGTGACCTCGGGCACATATCCTTGCCTCTTAGGCTCTAGCTCCTGATCTGTAAAATGAGTTAGGGTCTAGAGAACTTAATCTGGATGGTTCCCTTCCATCTGTATAAACCTTGGAAGGGATTGCCAGTCCATTCAGTCCATCTTTAGTCCATCCTTTACAACAAAACGTAACTAACACAAATAAGAGAAAATTGAAGAAATGTCAGTTAGGGAGGCTACAATGGTGAAATTGGGAAAACAAGGTTTGAAGTTGGACCATCACAGATTCAAATCCTGGTTCTGCCCTTTACTAGCTTGGTAATTCTGAGAATATTTCCTAACTTCTTGGGGCCTCAGGCTCTAATCTGTAATATGGGGAAAGACTATTATACTTGAGTCTTGAATAACACAGGGGCAGGGGTACCAATCTTAGCCCACATAGTCAAAAATCCACAGATAACATCTGACTTCCCAAAGCTTAACTATTAATAGCCTACTGTTGACCAGAAGCCTTACTGATAACATAAATAATTAAATAACACATATTTTCTATGACATATGTATTATATACTATATTCTTATAAGGGAGTAAGCAACAGAAAATAAACTTATTAAGGAAACAGTATGAAAGAAAAATACAATTACAGGGCTATACTGTATCAAAAAACACAACAGCTCCCAAGCTTTACCTTTTATAACTTCAGTCCCTGGAAAGAGAAAACCTCAACTTTCAGGGTTCCAAGTTCAAGGATCCCAGGAAGAGCTCCAGTTGGTCTCCTAGAGTTTGGTGCCTGTCCCAGGACAAACCAAAAGTCGAAAGAGAACAGGGTCCTGTGGTATAAAATGGCTGCTCCGTTTAATGCAATCCCTACCAAAATACCATGGACTTTCTTCAGAGAGTTAGAACAAATTATTTTAAGATTTGTGTGGAATCAGAAAAGACCCCGAATAGCCAGAGGAATTTTAAAAAAGAAAACCATAGCTGGGGGCATCACAATGCCAGATTTCAGGTTGTACTACAAAGCTGTGGTCATCAAGTCAGTGTGGTACTGGCACAAAAACAGACACATAGATCAGTGGAACAGAATAGAGAACCCAGAAGTGGACCCTGAACTTTATGGTCAACTAATATTTGATAAAGGAGGAAAGACTATCCATTGGAAGAAAGACAGTCTCTTCAATAAATGGTGCTGGGAAAATTGGACATCCACATGCAGAAGAATGAAACTAGACCACTCTCTTTCACCATACACAAAGATAAACTCAAAATGGATGAAAGATCTAAATGTGAGACAAAATTCCATCAAAATCCTAGAGGAGAACACAGGCAACACCCTTTTTGAACTCAGCCACAGTAACTTCTTGCAAGATACATCCACGAAGGCAAAAGAAACAAAAGCAAAAATGAACTACTGGGACTTCATCAAGATAAGAAGCTTTTACACAGCAAAGGATACAGTCAACAAAACTCAAAGACAACCTACAGAATGGGAGAAGATATTTGCAAATGACGTATCAGATAAAGGGCTAGTTTCCAAGATCTATAAAAAACTTATTAAACTCAACACCAAAGAAACAAACAATCCAATCATGAAATGGGCAAAAGACATGAACAGAAATCTCACAGAGGAAGACATAGACATGGCCAACATGCACATGAGAAAATGCTCTGCATCACTTGCCATCAGGGAAATACAAATCAAAACCACAATGAGATACCACCTCACACCAGTGAGAATGGGGCAAATTAACAAGGCAGGAAACCACAAATGTTGGAGAGGATGCGGAGAAAAGGGAACCCTCTTACACTGTTGGTGGGAATGTGAACTGGTGCAGCCACTCTGGAAAACTGTGTGGAGGTTCCTCAAAGAGTTAAAAATAGACCTGCCCTATGACCCAGCAATTGCACTGTTGGGGATTTACCCCAAAGATTCAGATGCAATGAAACGCCGGGACACCTGCACCCCGATGTTTCTAGCAGCAATGTCCACAATAGCCAAACTGTGGAAGGAGACTCGGTGTCCATCGAAAGATGAGTGGATAAAGAAGATGTGGTTTATGTATACAATGGAATATTCCTCAGCCATTAGAAACGACAAATACCCACCATTTGCTTCAATGTGGATGGAACTGGAGGGTATTATGCTGAGTGAAGTAAGTCAATCGGAGAAGGACAAACATTATATGTTCTCATTCATTTGGGAATATAAATAATAGGGAAAGGGAATATAAGGGAAGGGAGAAGAAATGTGTGGGAAGTATCAGAAAGGGAGACAGAACATAGAGACTCCTAACTCTGGGAAACGAACTAGGGGTGGTGGAAGGGGAGGAGGGTGGGGGGTGGGGGTGAATGGGTGACGGGCACTGAGGGGGGCACTTGATGGGATGAGCACTGGGTGTTATTCTGTATGTTGGCAAATTGAACACCAATAAAAAATAAATTTATTATTAAAAAAATAAATAAATAAAATGGCTGCTCCTACAGCAACTAGAAAAACAGAGCTTGGCTGGGCAATTCCCAAAAGAAGGAGACTGAAGTAGGGCTGAATAAAAAATTCAACAAATGTTGACTAGGTTTTCTCTGCAACCTGCTTCTCTAATGCCAAAGACACAACTAAATGAAACAAATTCTTTTAAAAGCTAAAATTCAATTTTGGGGAAAAATCATCACCTGTGCTTCAGAAATCACTGAGCATGCATGCATTGGCTTTGCTCATGCCAACACAGCCTCGTGAACCTGTAGTTCAATGCCCAAGTTCAATTTCCTTAGACTTTAGTTTGCTTTCTTAGAAGATGGGGAGGTGGGTAAAAGCTGCAGTGAGACACAGCACTTTAAAAATACCCTAAATAAGCATCGTTGCTGAGAGCTCTTCTGAAGCCCTAAGAATATCACAGAACTAGGTAAACTGGGAATTACAGGTCATACCTCGGGGACATCTGAAGTGTGTCTGCTCTTGCACTTAATGATCAGAAACACACTCCCACAGGTGCATGTCCTGTGAAGATGACTAATAAGGAGTGGGAAGAAGGAGGAGAAGCAGGACAAAAGAGAAAGGGTGGGGGACAAAGAAAGAAGAGAGGGTAATGGGAAGGAAGGAGGAAGGGAAAAACTGAAGGGGGGAGACTGAAAAGTTAAACCAGTCTGATCTGGGCCACTGCTGTAAATACCTTTCTTTAAGAGCAAATTTCATGCAGGCATTCATGGTGTTGATTTTTTTTCTGGAAGCCCATTTATACCAATTTCCTTCTAACTTAAGAATGAAAGCTTTCACCAAGATTTTCTGAAGCACACGTGGGGTGGCAGGAATTGTCAATCGGTCCGGGGATTGCTAAAGGGCGGGTCTCATGTCACTGCTTGATATGGCATCATGGGAGTCCCCAGAGAGGTCCCTAAGTACATTGCATCCCAGAGTAAAAAGTGATCAGTTCTGGTCCTCTTTTAATCCTTCTGAATGGCCCTCAGGCAGTCTCAGTTTGCTATTATATGTGTAGCCCTTCTCTAAAACCAATTCTTATCCCCTGTGGTATAAGAGAGAAAACAGAGCCTCTGTAGGCAAGAGGACCTGGATAGAATTGAATAATACTGGTGTGCTTTCACTGTAGTTAGTATTCCAATAACGTTCAGTGTTAGCCTATGAAGATTGGTATTCCTTTTATCATAGTCATGTAAAGTAACCTTAGACATTTTTTTGAATTTAAAAAAGACAGCAAATTTAAAGAAAAATCTCAAGAGCAGTAGTACTAGGTGTAACAAAGATTCAGGAAGTGTTCTTTTAGTCATGAAACATGTACGATTCTGAGGCTCATAGGTCAAAGGAGACCTCATGTTCTAAATCCATGTCAGTGTAACAAATACTCTGGGTGGGAAAGAGCACCATTGTCTTCTGAGACCCTTATCAGAGCTTCGAGCATGAGAGCTGCTTCTGCAGGGCAACATTTTCCCTTACGAGGTGCTTACGTTGATGACAGTCATGACTCTAACAATTTAGAGTCCTAAATAGATTTCCCCTTAAAAATCTTTAGTCTAAGAGGATATTGTTGAGTCCATAATAGAAGGAAAGTAGGCCAGGTATCCATATGTGACTAATGGAAAGCTTCAAATAGATTGTAGAACTGCCTCACCTCATATTAATGACAAAATACTGAAAAATAGGGGGCTGTCTTGGGAACTGGTCACCAATGGGACATTGCCCTGCACTTCATGCTGGGAAACTTCATGAAAAAGAGAAGACACAGAAAACCTGGAAACTGCTGGTGGAAAAATAGAGACAGATCCCTTTGCCAACTCCTAAAAATAAAAGCAATAAATGTTAACCAACTGTGGACCCATAGAGTTATTTTTAAAATCAACTAAAATAAAATGGAAGACTTAATTTCCATTATGATGACCTTATTGAAAGCCCTGAATTGATTATTTCATTTGAAAGAAAATGTCATTTAAAAATAAAAGCCAATTACATACAACCAATACAAAATGAAGCCAGAACACTGGTCAGTGAGCTTTCCATGGGTTCAGCTTGCAGATTTGGTTTTCCTTGAAATAAAATATATTTTATCCTTTTTTTCTCTTTGTACATCAAATCATGACAATCATGTTTATTGCATTTCTCTTTGGTTTTTTGGCCCTGGTTTTTTATTTGAATTCCTCTTCTATACCCTCTGGGTACAGGTCTTTCAAAAATACTACCTTAAATCCATGTAAGCAAAAGGTAGATATTCTTTTTTTCTTTTTTAAGTAGGTTCCATGCCCATTGCAGAGCCTAATATGGGGCTTCAATTCAGGACCTTGAGATCAACACCTGAGTTAAGATCAAGAGTTGGACCCTTTACCAACTGAGCCAACCAGGTACCCCAAAGGGTGGGATATTCTGAGCAAGGAATGTGAGGTTAAAAATCACTTTAGAGCACTTATTTAGTATCTTACATATACAAGATCTCACTGTAGGTACTATGCTATGAACATTTCAATTTAATGGGGGATCCAAGACAAACACACAGTGAAGAGCAATGGAAGAATGATTTAACAATTCATGACAACAAAGAAGAATCATGAGAGCTTATAGGACTAACTGCCACGTCAAATTCCCACAGGGGCTGGATGGGGAATGTACATAAGTGAAGGGTACCAGACAGAGGACACTGGTGCTGTACAAACACACACACATCTTGGCTAAATGGGACGGCACAACTCTAATGTTCATGGTCAACTGACTTTCTACAAAGGGGCCAACACAGTTCAATAGAGAAAGCATAGTCTTTTCAACAGATCATATTGGGAGTAGTCATAGCTACATGAGAAATAATAAAGTTGGCTACCTAACTCCTAGAATAAACAAAAAAATAACTAAAAGTATATCACAGACCTAAAGTTAAGAGCAAAGAAAAAAAAACTCTATAAAACTCTTAGAAGAAAACATAGTAGTAAATCACAGTGCCCTTGAGGTTTCTTAGATATGACACCAAAAGCAAAAGCAAAAAAAGAGATCAATAAATTAGATTACACTAGAATTAAAAATTTCTGTGCCTCAAAGGACACCATCAAGAAAGCGAAAAGATAACCTGGTGTCTTGGGAGAAATATTTGTAAGTCATATATCTAATAAAGAACTTACCTCCAGAATGTAAAAAGAAACCCTATAACTCAATATTAAAAAAAAAAAAACCCAGCCCCATTAAAATATAGGAAAAGGATTTGGATAGGCATTTCTTCAAAGAAAATACACAAATAGCTAATAGGCACATGAAAAAAATGTTCAGTATTATTGATCATTAGAGAAATGAAAATCAAAGGCATGAGATAGCACTTCACACTCACCAGAATGGCTATAATCAAAAAGAGACAGAGTAATAATGTTACTAAGGATATGGAGAAATGCTAACCTTCACACATTGCTGGTGTAAATGTAAAACAACATGGCCAGTGTGAAAAACAACGTGATAGTTCCTCAAAATTTTAAACACAGAGTTTCCACTTCACCTAGAAATTCTACTGCCAGGTATTTGACCCAAGAGAAATGAAAATATATGTCCACATAAAAACTTGTACACAATATCCATAGCAGCGTTATTCATAATAGCCAAAAATTGGAAAAAGTCCAAATGTCCGTTAACTGAAGAATGGATATATTAAAAATGTGGTATATCCATATAATGGCATATTATTTGGCAATAAGAAGGCCAAAATACTGTGCTACAACACAGAAAAACCTCAAAAACATCATTCTAGGGAAGTCAGAAAAGACCACAGATTTTATGATTCTATGTCCAGAATAAGCAAACATGCAGAGATAGAAAGCTGATTAGTGGTTGCCTTGCTCTAGAGTTGGGGTTTGGAGCATAGAAAGTGACTACTAATGGATACTGTGTTTCTTCTAGGGATGATGAAAATGTTCTAAAGTAAGATTATGGCAATGGCTGCCCAACTCTGTACACATACTAAATGCCACTGAACTGTACATTTTAAATTGGTAACATTTCAAATGCATAAACATTTTTCATGGGATGTTGGTATGTAAATTACACTTCACTAAAGCTCTTTAAAAAATATATCTGCACCATATAGTGCTGCCAGCCAGAGAGTGCTTGCTATTCTTTGTTGTTGTTTTTTTTAAGATTTAATTTATTTATTCATGAGAGACAGAGAGGCAGAGACATAGGCAGAAGGAGAAGCAGGCTCCACAGGGAGCCTGATGGGGGACTCAATCCCAGGACCCCTGGATCAGACCCTGAGCCAAAGGTGGACACTCAATCACCGAGTCACCCACATACCCTGCTCGCTATTCTTTTTAGTCTTCTTCCTTTAGGTTCTTGAACCAGCCCTTCTCTTTGTCGGTAATACCTTCATTCTGTACACTACAAACTGGCTCCTCTTATTTTTCAGAACAGCTTCCATGTTCCTGTCTTTCAAACACATCGGGCTTGTTCTTGTCTCAGGCACTTGCAATGGAACTTCCTTCTTGGAAAGGTCTTCTCCCAGATATCTTCAAGGCTGCCCCTTTCTCACCATTTTAGTTCAATGCAAAAGCAAAGACTTCAGTTTCTTTAGCTCAAACAGCCCACAGTCACCACCTTCCACTCATTGTTTTGCTTCATGGCATGCATCTGTATGTGATGCTGGCTTCTGTGTTCATTTCCACATTCACATTTCTGTTTGTTTGCCTGCTTATGGAAATACTATCCATCTTCCTCACTAGACCTTATGCTCTCTGAGGGTAGTAGGAGCTGGGCCCTAGCTGACCCCACCACATGAGCCTGTAATCAAGAGCTGGCTACCCAACTTTTAAGATGAATGGAGCACCATTAAGATGCTTGGTTCTGCAGGGCACCCAGGTGGCTCAGTCGGTTAAGCATCTGCCTTGGGCTCATGTCATGATCTCAGGGTCTTGGGATCAAGCCCCGGCATCCGGCTCTCTGCTCAGTGGGGATCTGCTTCTCCCTCTCCTTCTTGCCCCTCTCCCTGCTCGCTCTCCATCTCTCAAATAAATAAATAAAATCTTAAAAAAAAAAAAGATGCTTGATTCTGCTCTTGTAATTGTGTTAGAGTAGGCTGTTCATTTCGATTCTTACAGGACACCTGGAGGCCAGCAATAAGGAAGTCATGGCCAGCTATCAGGAAATCAGAAGCCTGTCCTGGCACATTCCACAAGAAGGCCCAAGATGGCAGATGCCATGATGGGGAAACCTACAACCAAATTAGGAAGAAAAAGCAGGAAACTCTCCTTCCAAGAAATACTTGCCCCAAGTAATGAATATTCCAGCCCCTAGTTAACAACCCTCAGTAAAAGATAGAAACCCAACCCCCAGGGCATGCAGCTCACTCTCTTTCTGGAGCTCTCCTGCTCTCACATCTAGGGAGTGTACCTTTGTTTTAATAGACCTTCCCACTTCTGTCGCTCATTCATTGCACTGTGTCTGTGCTTGAATTCTTTCCCATGGTGAGACCAAGAGCCTTTGGTGACATCTTTGGGACGGGCTGAGTTGAAGCTCCAGAGCCTGGGGTCTCCTCAGTTCACCCGGCAACAACAACAACAACAACAACAACAACAACCATCACCAAGCAAAGCCTTATTGCTCTCCAAATCTCTACCCTCATTCACCACAACTTACCCCAAAAAGCAGCCAGAATTTTCCTCCACAACGTCTTACACTGAAAACCTCTCTCCGAAAGACCAATTTCAGGAAAATAGATTCCTCTTCACCTGACTGGCTTGATGAAATTTATGTTTCAGTAAAACTACGGTCTCAAGCAAAATCAATGAGAGGAGAGAAAAGCAAATGATAGAGCCTAGCTCACACTTGGAAGAAAGGGAAAATCAAAGCGGGCTCAAACAATAGGTATCAGGAAACCCCTCAGCCTTGTGCTGTGTTCCTCCTTTCTTTTTTTTTTTTTTTAATGTGTTCCTCCTTTCAATGAGGAGTCGTCCGGTAGGCGATTACCCTGACAAAATGACGATCACTCGGGGAAACGAAGAGCAGAATGAAGCATGGCGCATTGTGGAGTTTCTCAAATTTATAGCTGCCTTTGTGCGGCTAACCACAAAGCATCGAGCCCTTCAATCTTTGAAAATAGAAAGAGAGGTGGTGGCAGGGTGGGGGGAGGGAGAGAAAGAAAGAAAGGGAAAGAAGAAAAAGAAAAAAAATTGTAAAAGCAAGAGTAGATCCTTACCTAACATTCTTCCAGGTAATAAGAAAATCAAAAGAAAAGAAATATCTATTAGGGATGAAAGAAATGTTATACAAAAGCAACATAACTATTGTTTTCTTTTCTGCAAAAAAGAAAGAAACCAGAGTTTAAGTTACAGAAACAAAGCCATTCGGCTGGTGCTTAACAAGGAATCGTTACCTTTGGACAGTGTTGGTGAACAGCATCTCAAGAGAGAAAGCACTGGCAGCCTGTTTCGCACAGGTACCTGTTACATCATGAGAGACATCACATCCAAATGACATCACATCCTAAATAACTCAAGCCAGCATCCCAAGAAGAGATGAAGACCGAGTTCAGATACGGCAAAACTATCCATGCTACTGCAACCATGTCTCCAGGTTATGAGCATTTTGAAAACCTAAATTACATCTGAGAGACCACTGAGTATCTAGGACCATCATTCAGGAAATGTTTGCAGGCTCAAGCAAGAGGAGGGCAGCGGTTATGAAGGGATCCTTGCACCTCAGCCTCTTCCTCCCCATCTCCTGCCCTAACCCCAACGCATCCCAGATGTTCTGCAAAGAGCAAGTTTAGTGTCCGCTTATCATAGGCCCTAGACTTAGCCCTGCAATTACATCCTGCTTTGGCAGGAAACTGAACCTGGCAATCAAGACTCCCTCTTGTCTCTGGTTTCTGCATCTTGCTTGTTTGTGGAGGCAAGAGAGCATGTGGAAGGACTGCATACGGAAGCAAGGGTTTGCAAGCCCTGCATCTGAGTCCTGGTTTGGGCATTTCACTGTTTGAGTTTGGGCAGCTGGCAGTTTGTCACGGGTGAAATGGTGCCAGCAATCCCTTTTTATAGGGAGATGGAGCATCTAACGGTTCCTGGCTCTCAATAGGTGTTAGTTCCCTTTGTATATAGTTTTTGAGATTTTTCCAGCAGTAGATGGGTTTATAGTGCTCAAAGGACAAATGCAAATGACCAGATGCCCACAGCACAGCAGTGGTTAAGAGCACAGGATTAGAATCAAATTAGACTCGTGTTTTGGGGAATCCTTTGGTCAAATTCTTCTTTACGACCTGAAAACACCTTAATACTCAGGATTTATATAATGACTCTCCATCAGCCCCTTGACACAAAGGGGAGATGTGAAAACTTATTGTCATACTGGGTTCTACGCATTCCGACCATTTCTACACATTAAAACACGGGAAGGGAACAGCGAATATTTGTAAAAATTCTTGAGGGAAATTTTTGGCTATGCTTTCTTTTTTTTTTAAGATTTTATTTATTTATTCATGAGAGACAGAGAGAGAGAGAGAGAGAGAGAGGCAGAGACACAAGCAGGCTCCATGTAGGAAGCCCGATGTGGGACTCGATCCTGGGTCTCCAGGATCACACCCCAGGCTGAAGGTGGCGCCAAACCTCTGAGCCACCTGGGCTGCCCGTGATGCTTTCTATTAGAACATGGTGAGGGACTTGCCCATCTGACACACAATTATGATCAGACATCACTGTAGCTGATGACTTCTGTCCCAGGGGAATTAACAAAAGAGTCAAAGCATCTCCTTCCTTGAAAGAATCACCTGTATCATTGAGCTTGCTCTACCTCCTGCCTAGAGATCGGTGCCAACTCTGAAGCCAAGGACCGCTTAGATGTAGGAGAAGAGAGTGTCCCACTGCAGAGGGCTGTGAACACTGGGGCCCATCCACACACTCCTTGGTATAACTAGACTGCAGCAGTGATAACACCTCTTCTCTTACTGTTGATTACATGTGTTCAGGCTTCTAAGAATCCAAATGTGACCTGAAGAATCAGGCCATCTCTAATTTGGGCAAGACTTTAGAAGAATGGGTTCAAATTCTAGCTCGAGAACTTCCTGGCTGAGTGGTCTAGAGGGAGTTACTTGATTGTCCTGTACTTTGCTTTCTTTATGTATAAACTGGGGATAATAACAGTACCCACCTATTAATACAGGACCGTATGATACCGAACATATTGTATAAATGACCAGATATCACACGCAGAGTGCCTAGCCTACAGCGATGGCACTTTATGATGAGTGGTGGCTACAGCATACCACTTGGCACTCTCCAAAGGAGGCCCAGCCAATGTAACATGCACTGAAATGACCTGATCTCCTGATGGTAATTTGGCTACAAGGAAATTTTCCCCGTGTGTGCTAAGATTGAACCCCACTGATCAAATTGATTAAAATAATATGGAAGACATGATCAATAAAGCCGTTTAGCAAAATATGGGAGGATTTCTATCACATTCTATAGCAGACTTTCACTAGACATCAACATCATTTTAAAAAAGAAATATTATATTTCTTGTTATGTGAAGAGTTACTCTCTGTGGTATTCTTTTTTTTTTTTCTATTCAGTACACAAAAAAGAAAAGGGAGAAATACATTCAAGAGAAAAAACAAGGCTTAAAGACTGAGCGTCAGTTAAATGCTATTTGGCAGAAATGAAAAGCAGTTAGAGATTGTGAGGAAGTGAAACCATTACTTCTGAACCAGGGTGAATAAAGCAGGCTGCTTTAAGGTTTGAATCAAAAATCAAAGGTTATGCATGTAAGAAATCCCTGCTCTTAGAGGTCTGATGCTGCAAGTTTCATTTTGCCATGAGCAGGAATACACATAGAATTATTAACTCCAAACCTCTTTATTTTCTCAGAGAAACAGAATTTTTTTAAAATCTTAATTTTTCTTCTCTCAAAAAATAATCTATATTTTGTTTCTTCTATTTTAAACAATTTAAGGCATTATTTTTTTCAAGGATTTGGATCTATAGGTCTCCAGAACTCTAAATATCTCTGGATCAAGCCAGATCATCAGTCACTTATTATTATTATTATTATTATTATTATTATTATTCCCGCAGCTTTTATCAAAGGCTGATACAAGGAGCACCATGGTGACAAAGGCAAATGTACAAGGGCACCCTCTGTAGCACTCTTCCTGGTAGGAAAAATTAGAAATACTATATTCTACACGTCCACCTGTCAGGTACTGGTTAAATGGATTAGGGCACAACCATAAAATAGAATACGATGTGGATATTAAAATAAATGACACAGCATTTTATGGAGTGACTTCTAATATATATTAAATTGAAAAGGTACAGAAAAAATGTATATAGCGTGCTCAAAATGGAAACATACACACTCACACATATATGCACATACATACATACCAACATGGTTGCACGCACATAGAATACATCAGATCTTGAAATCAATGTTTGTCTCTCAAGGAATCTCAGAGGGAAAAGTTAAAGGGAGACACACTTTTTCACTAAATACCTCTGTGTACTCTGGACCTATTAAAAAAATTAAGCCCATAAAGAATGGCCATTAAGAAGTTCATTTTGACCATGTGTGTGTCACAAAAACCAGCTCTTTAAATTTTAACTCATGTCCCACCAAAAAAGTACGTTCTAAGGTTTCACAATGTACATCCTATATTAGAGTCTCTGAGAAGGTCTGCAATCAAGAATCTTATGTAATTTAATCTAACCCAACAGTTCCCAAATTTCTTGGTCATAGAACCTCCCTACTTTTTTTGGAGGGGGGGCATCGTCTCTGAACACTGCATCTTGGAGAATACAACATGGCAGCATTTATTTTAAAAGGCTTTGGCTACAGTCTCTAACTGATAGGAAAGAATTGAGCAAGCAGGTTACTTTTATTTACACTTAGAAATAAATGTACTTCCTATGCTGAAATCCTAAGAAGTTTGTATTTAATTAGAATTTTCACATGTTGGCAGCTAAGAGGCACAGAGTAGATGTGCCTCACCTTTCATATTTTAACAATGGCCACAACAGCACCTACTTCGTGGCGAGTTGTGAGGTTGATATTGGATGGCCTGTATAAAAAAGCCTCTTGTAAGTGATACGTAGGAGACGTCCAACACTTACTAGTCTTGCTAGACTTTTCTTCTCTTCTAGGTCATCAGTTTCATAAATGCATGGAGTTGTTCCCAAGAAGTAGTGAAGTAAAGATGGCATCAGCACCACTGACCACAATATTGGGGAGCCTTGAGACGTGCAGTCTTTGTACAAAGAACAAAGTATTTTAATCACCTTTGATGCTTGTGACCTGAAAGGTCAATGGAGAAAGAGGCTCTGGGGGTGAAGGTGAGGGCATAATAAGCTGTTCTATTCACCATGATTCGAGGCCTGTGTTTCTGGCTTTGGAAAGATTAAATGCAGCTATAAATGGGGTGGCTCTGTTATCTGCAGCTAGTTGGTTGCTGCAGAGACCATTCTATTTGTAAACAATATCCAGGATTCACACCGAGTAAGACTTAAGCTTGGTGTTTATCCACCAGCTGCCTTCCCTGCAGGATCCTCTCATATAATAAAGGAAAAGTGTGAGTAGATTTTACCCAGGTGGCCACCCAAGAGTTTAACAGCTATGTTGGATTAAAAACCCCAGCATGGAGAAAACAAATTTTCACTTATCTTCCAATTCTTAAAGGCAGGGAAAAGTCAGTTTATCTATATAACATATTTTAAATAAATAAAATGATGCACTTAAGGATATCAGCTGTCTGTGTGCTGTGAAACCGTGGCTCAGAACCCTTTCAAGAGGTTGATAGTCAGAAAAATGTACTTAAAAGGGCAAAGTCAGACAATTTCAAGAGACCATCTGCCACTGACAAGTCTCTGTTGATTTTCATTAATGCCAGACTGACTACAGGGCGTTTCTAGTTGAAAATGATACAGATTGATATAAGTAAATACAGTTAGTTCCCTTTAGGAATATCACTGCCCACCAGAGTCTCAGGCACTCAAAACAGGATCAAATCACAAGAGATAGTTCAGTAGAAGATTAGCAGTTGCAAATATCTCCAGGTGTCACAGGAACACAAAAGAAAAGTTTTGTAGTTCTTATGATGAAGAGCAATGACCCTTCAAATGACAAAAGAAGTAATTAATGTGTTCAAATGAGAGGCTGCATCAGAAGTGTTTGCTAATTAAAAGTTTAGAAATTATATGCATCATCTCTGACCCAGCATTTTTATGGTTAGACGTGTATTCAAAGGAAATAATTAAGATCTGTACACAGATTAATTTTTAAGATCATCGATCACAAAAATAGCCCAAATATCCATCACTGATGAATGGAAAAATAAAATGTGTCCATACTATGGGATATTCAGCAATAAAAAGAAATGATGTACTGGCAGTACTACAAAATGGACGAACCTCAAAATCATTATCCGAAGTGACTAAAGCCAGTTTCGAAACATGACATATTGCAAGATCCAATTTATACAGAATATCCAGAATTTAGACAAATCTAGAGAGACAGGAAGTAGATTAATTCTAGGAGGGGTGGAGATGGAGATGAAAATGATGGGTACAAGTTTATTTTTGGAGGGACAAAAATACTAGATTCTGGTTTGGTACACAACTCTGAATACACTAAAAACCATTAAATTGCACACTTTGCAAGGATAAATTTTACGGTATATAAGTTACTATTGACCCTTGAAAAACCCAGGTGTCGCTGGTGCCCACCCTCTCTGGCAGTTGAAAATCCAAGTACAACTTTTCACTCCCTTAAAACTTAGCTACTAAGAACCTACTTTTGACCAGAAGGAAGTCTTACTAATAACATAAACAATTAACACATATTTTGTAAGTTATATGTATTATACCCTATATTCTTACAATAAAATAAGCTAGAGAAAAGAAAATGTCATTAAGAAAATCATAAGGAGGGATGCCTGGGTGGCTCAATTGGTTAAGCATCTGCTTTCTGCTCAGGTCATGATCCTGGGGTCCTGAAATTGAGCCCCGCATCGGGCTCCCTGCTCAGAGGGAAGTCTGCTTCTCCCTGTCCCGCTGACCCTCCCCCTGCTTGTGCTCTTGCACTCCCCCTCTCTCTCTTAAATAAATAAATAAAATCTTTAAAAAAGGAAATCATAAGGAAAAGAAAATACATTTATAGTACGGTATAGTAGTGTAAAAAATCTACATACAAGCAGACCCGCACAGTTCAAACCCATGTTGTTCAAGGGTCAACTGTATAATCCCAATAAAGTTGTTAAAAAAAATATTTATCACAGTGTTGTTTAAAATTGAAAAAATAATAACCAACAACGGGGTTGGGTGACTAAACTATTCTAAATCTATAAGATGTTATATTTCATAAGCCACTACAAAAACAGGTCTACAATGGAATGTACAGTGATTCTAATTAGGCAACATATGTATGTGTGTATATGGAATCTTTAGGAAAAAGTCTAAAAACATGCCAGTATATTTTTTATTGTGATCCTATATGGTTCTGATGATTGTGGATTTTTTTCTCTTTGATCATTTAAATACTATGACCACTACTTTTGTAGCAATAAGCACATGTAATATTTTACTGAGTACTGGTGTGCCAGGGCCCGGGGTTGTGTTTGACTGGATGTAATGCATTTAGTTCACTAGAAGCCCTATAAAATAGGCACTATTAACTGCTGTTATTTTACAGATAAGGCCAGTGAGGCTGTGGGGAGGTGAATTTACTCAAGATAGCACAGTCTGCCAGGTAGCAAATACTAAGTCGTAACTGCTGGTCTCAAATTGGAGAGAGCGTACACCCCTGAGGAAGTGTGCTAGGTAGGTACTATATATAAACAGACAAATGTATATATAAATACACACAGAAGTTTATATATATAAGTATATATATATGCATATATTTTAAGATTTATTTATTTATCTTAGAGAAAGAGAGAAAGAGAGACCCCATGCAAGCAGGGGGAGGGGGAGAAGAAGAGGGAGAGAATCCCAAGCAGGCTCCTCACTGAGTGCACAGCTGGACCCAGGGCTCAAATCCAAGACCCCGAGATCATGACCTGAGCCAAACCAAAAGTTGGATGCTCAACCTACTAAGCCACACAGGTACCCCAAACCTTCTGTTTACATATTTTTATCTCACTCTTAAAAACTTGTGTTTAGGACATGTTTTATACTGCAACATAACCCACATTCTGCTTACTTCCCATCTAGCACAATTCTAAGGATTTTGTAGATGCTCACGTAAGACTCATAGCAACATTACAAAGAAACTGAGCTACAGAACCGGGCTCTTACCTACGGTGCTACACTGCGCACAATATATTAGCATGGTAATATGCATATACTACATGCAATTGATAGATAAATAAATAAATAAATGCAAATTTTGGTTTGCTGGAAGTTTTTTTAATGATAATATACCTAACCAAAAATATAATTGGGTCTTATACATCCACAACACTACTTCCCAAGTAATAATAAAACATACAAGGTTGAATTTCCTTTGTGGGAGGAGGTGTGCCTACCTGATGCGTGCACATGCGTGTGTGTGTGTGTGTGCGTATGAGTGTGTATTTAAAGACAATGCCAACCCTATGATTTGGAGTGAAGAATGACATTTCCTCTTATGCTGGTGGGTCTTTGTTTGCTTCTCCTGATGCAGCTGCCTCCATTTCCTCCCTCCTCTCTCCTGGCAGACAGACAGGAGATGACAGGAGAGAGGACAGGGGTAATCCTGTCTTATTCTCTCCCACCTCAGGCTACTTGTCTTGGCAGGACTGCTACCGATGGGACTCTATCCCCTGCTGGGGGCTCCTCCTCTATGGTTCTTGGTCTCATCTGGTTCAGGTTAGCACCGTTCTGCCCATTGTCCCCTTTCGCCCTGGGGTTGGTGACAGCTTACCCTGCCACTAGCCTCTGGATGGCACCTCAATCCTGTTTTTTCCCTTAGCACCACCCACGCACATGTGAGTAATTCCTTCATTAATTCTCTTCCATTTGAACCATCCGAGGTGAATCTTGTTTCCTGCCAGGATCCTGACTTATTGACACTCTCCTCTAGGCCCAAATAAGAGACTACACAGTCTTTTAAGGGGTAAGAATGACCCACTTGGTGTCAGAGTTCATCCATCCATAGTAAGACTATATCCAAAGGACCCTCTGTGTATCTCCAACAAAGAGATGGTCGTTGTTAAGCGTCGATGAAGTTATAAAAAATACTTTCATAAATCCTGATGTGATTTCTGCCAGAAACACATGTGTAGTTTCGACCACATGCCGGACCTTAGTCTCTTGTCTAAAGCCAACTCCGAAGCAGCCTGGGGACAACTTGCCCCACCCTGTTCTCCGTCCAAACCACAGTGGTGACCCAGCTCCACCGCAGCATTGAGTTCTGGGGCCTGGCCCCTCTGACAGTAGAAAGCAAGGAGACAGAGGGGCCAGACTCCCTCTGGCCTCTAGGGACCATCAGACGCCCTGAACACAGTCCAGATCTCCTTCTGGAAACCAATCTGTCAACACATGCTAGCAAACATGTTTACAAAGTCTTCTTGGGCAAGTCATGACACCAGATCCAGGAAGTAGACGGCAAACAAAAGCCAGCACAGAACCAAGTACATTTTCTAAGCTAGAAGGTCAGTCGGGCCAACATTGTCAACCTCTTTGTCTTCTTTTAGATCTAAGGGACTGGACCCTAAGACAGGCACCAGGAGTGGCAGAGCCAGAGCTGTGGAGCTATTAGTAACCTAGTCAGAAGGCTTGGAGCAGACATCTGGGGCAGGCAAACCTGAATTTAAATGCACCCTATAAATATCAATCTCTCTTTCTCCCTGCTTCCTGTAGATAGAATAATAAGATAACACTTCAAAAGGAAGAATTCCTCACCAGAACAGGCAATTAGATACTTGCCTTTCAAAAGAGATTGCTGGAATGTTAAGGAAATCTGGGTTGAATCCTCAGTATAGGGCTTCATGATTTAATCACTTTGATCAAAAACCCAGAAGTTGCCCTTGTTTCTGTTTTTTTATCTCCTGTATCTAGTTGGCCAGCAAGCTCTCTCAGTTCACATCCAAAAGACATTGAAAATTCATCTACTTTTCTGTTACTTCTCTTCCAAAGTGATGGTCCAAAGCACCAAACTTTCTTCTTATACTCTGGTATACCTACCTACTTTGTTCATTGGCCACACAGGAACTAAATGATCTTAATTCCTCCTTGGATCATGTGACTTTTCTGCTGTAAAACCTTCCAGTGACTTCCCACTGCACTTAGAAAATATCCAAGCTCTTCACTGTGGTCCTAAAGAGCCTCTATTCTCTTGGCCTCCAAAGATACTTTTCTTTCCTGGGCTCAGATGTTCCAGCCACATGGCTTTCTCTTTCCTGTTGTAAAATGCATCAATCCTTTTCCTGCCTCAGGGCATTTGCACTTGCTGTGTCCCCAACCAAAATGCTTTCTGTCCCCCAAATTCTTTCTCATCAATCCTATCTCAGCTCAAATATCTTCCCTTCACAAAGGACTTCTTGAACCAAGTACATTTTCTAATGTACTTCACCACATTCCTTATACTGTTATATTCTTCATGGTATAAATATGTATGTATACTGTATTATTATTATATATATATATTTTTTTTGCTTAGTATTCTTCCCCCAAAGAGCATAAGCTTTGTGAGAACAAGAAATTTATTATATTATATTGTGTATTTGGAAACATTCCTAGCATACAGTAAATACTCAATAAATATTTGTCAAAGGAACAAGTCCCGGGTATAAATATAAGCATTGAACAATAATGAGTCCCCATGAGTCCATAAGCAAGTTAGTTAATATTTATAAGTCTCCGTTTTCTCATTTGTAAGTGATACTAACAAGCTCCCAGTAAATGTTTATTCTTATAACTGCTACAAGAGTTACAAGTCATATATTGTAGAGTTATAAGTTCTATAACTTATGTAAGTCTAAGTGTATGCTTTTATAACTAAGCCTTAACCTTAGTATAGTCTGAGAAATTATAAACACTGAGCACAGCTGAAGTCATAAAAGTTGCTCTTCATTAAATTGCAAAGCTAATTCCTTGAAGAGCATGCTGTTGCGTGACATCCCTCAGGCTTTGCAAACAGCTCTGACAAGTAAAGAGCACAGAGCATTTGGGGGTGGGGGGAGGTGATGGAGAATATTATAGGACCACACAAGAGCGTGACTTTACAGTTGGGCTCAGAGCTGGAATATTCAAATTGTGTCCTCAAGTGGTACATTATACTCTGGCTACTTGTGTTGACTTTGGCTATGGACCATGCAACAAATACATTATACTCTCATCTTTAGACACTGGGCTCGCAGGCATTTCAGCTCAAGGAGCAGCAATAGGGCATTTTATCACGTCCCAATGATCTCTGCAAAAATTTTGCTTAACCTGAGGCATACATTTCATATTATTTTTTCATGGTGCATTTGTGAGGTCCTAGAGGCCAGTGAGGGAGATGTAAACCTCAGATGTCATTCTTGACCCCAATTCCCTCTTCTGTCTCATGCAATCCTTCATCAAGGTCAATAGAGTTGACCCATTGAAGATTTCTGATACTGGTCCACTTCTGCCTCCATGATCACCAACCTGGTCTGGGCCAACCACATTTCCTGCTGGGGACCTCTGTGCTAGCTCCCTTAACTGGTCTTAATATTGCACCTCCTTTCAACACTGAAACCAGCCTAATCTCTTCAGATACAAATCTGACCATATCACATCTCCGACACAACCAGACAGGGTGACATCCCTTGGGTAAACATCCCTACTGGGGTCCCTATATCCCAGTTCTTGTTACTTTCCGTCCTTGCAATTATCCTCACCTGATTTCATATTTATTTACATGATGATTTAACCACCTCTGTGCTTAGACTTTAAGTTCCATGAGGGTAACAGACAATGCCTGATGTCACTCGCTATTGTATTCCCAAGTGTCTAGCACAGCACCTGGCACGTTGCAGGTACTCCATAAACATTCGCTGAATAAGTAACAGAATGAACAAGTCTCTATATCCTTAGTCCCTGACAATACCTGAACACAAATTCCCAATAATGTTTCTAAGCCCAGTTTCTTCTTTCCCCCAATATTCTCATGTACTGGGCCTTTCTTTCTATGTCTCTCTCTCTCTCTCTCTCTCTCTCTCTCTCTCACACACACACACACACACACACACACACACACTTCAATCTAAATCACTCAAAAGACTTATTCTTCATCACCCAGAGATATTTGTCCAAAGAAATATTCCTTTCATAAAATTCCTTATCCTCTTTTCCAAGAACATTAAATAAGTTAGACCAATGTAACCTCTAGCAAAACGAATTTGCCACATGCCACTTGTAAATGAAGAAGAATGTTCAAGGGCACCAATAACTAACATTCTGACGTCCTTCTCAGTTCTGATTTAAGGATCAACTCTGCAGGTATCATTCTCTTTTCATTTAAACGCAGAGCACAAAGATATTCAGGGGATAAATGGCTACCCTACTTCTCTGTATATTCCCTCAACTCCCATCCAACTTTCTCTAACACACTCTCCCCTCTTATGGTTTCCTGGAATGGCATGTATGCAAATTTTAAAGTAATGTCTTGGGAACCTCCCCAGAATGCCATCTGCTAGGGAGTTGTGTTTAATAATGGTTAATAAGTTTACCTTGGGCCCCACCCAAGGGAGTTGTTACTGAAAGCAACAAAAAGAGTTTATCGGAGGGGGCGCCTGGGTGGCTCAGTCGGTTAAACATCTGCCTTCAGCTCAGGTCATGATCCCAGGGTCCTGGGATCAGGTCTCCTGTTCGGGCTCCCTGCTCAGTGGGAAGCTGCTATTCCCTCTGCCTGCCCTGCTTGTGTTCCCTCTCTCTCTCTGTCTCTGATGAATAAATAAATAAAATCTTATTTTAAAAAAGAGTTCATCAGGGCACTTTCTTCTACAATGATGAAAATAAAAGTTACTCTTTACTCAGTGCTTTACTATGTGCTTTGCACCGTGTTTAACTATGTATGTGCAAAAATCCTAAGAGAAAGTATTAGTATTTTAAGGACATTTAAACTCAGAAAAGTTCAGGAGCTTACCAGTCATTAAACCACAAGGACAAAGCCCATGATCTAGATCACCACTTCATATAATAGGGCTTGAACACCAAAAAGAGAGAGAGACAGAGAGAGAAGCAACCAGTCATCCCAAATTCATTTCTGGTAATTTGCAGGATATGAATGACAAGCAACATTATAGGTACTCTAGATTTGTATTCAATTATAAGCTTTGGCAAGCATTAAAAAAAATAACAAGTATTATTAGTCAGCTTTTGTTAGGTTATGATTCATTAACAACAACCCCAAAATATCAGTGATTGGGAATAAAATAAATGTATTTCTTTTTCATGTGACTTGTCAGTCGTAGGTCAGCTGAGGCTCTGTTACCAATATCTTCTCCATTCAAGGATTCATCATGGGGTTTGATGGCCACTTGGCAAAGAAAAAAAGGGAAAATGACAGACCCAACTGATAGCCCTTAAGCATTCTGCATGGACATATGTCATTTCTTCCCACGTGCTATTGACCAAAGCCAGTGACATGGCCAGACTTGACAACAGTGAGTTAGAGAAGTATTCTCCTTCCACAGGATAGGCAGCCCCAGTCTCATGGAATGATTGAGGATGCAAGTTTATTACTGGGAAAGGAGCACATAACCAGTAGTGATAATATAATCTACCATAACAAATAGAGATGTAAGCCTCTGCAGATAAGGCATAATCAACATATCTCACCCAAGTTACTCGTAAGTAGACAGAAATAAGCAACAAATAATTCAGCCCAAACTGGCTTAAGCAAAAAGGGGGACTCACGAGCTCAAGTTAATAAACACTCCATGGAACCATAGGTCTGACTTGATGACTTGACCCAGACACTCAAATGAAATACTATCATTAAAACCCAATCTCTCTCTCTCCCTTCCTCCCTCCCTCCCTCCCTCCCTCCCTCCCTCCCTCCCTCCCCCCTTTCTCTTCATCTTTCATATATGCTTTTCTTTATGCTGGCTTCACCCTTAACTAAGAAGGCTATCCACAGCTCATGGCTGATAGCCTTATAGGTCCAAACCAACAAAAAGAAACATGTCTCGCCTCATCGACCCTGAGCAAGATTGGCTCTAATTGGACCAACTTGGGTACCTAGGCAATCTCTAAATCAATCAATATGGCCAGAAGGTTCAGTATTTTATTATCCAACCCTGGGCCACTCCCAGAGCAGGGGGTGGACCCTCCTGAACCCCACACACCAACACTATTGCCTCCTTTTCTCTAAAATTCCTGAAATAACAAAATCCCTAAAGAGTTACAATACTAACCAAGTTCACAACATTCACAGTGACTAGCATAGAAAACAGATTCAAGAGTCTGGCATTTTTACAATATTTACTAAAGCTACCATCTGTAACAGTTTTTCTTCTCTTACTTCACAAATCCAACTTGCCTACATTACAAACAATAGCTAATAAGATGATGTAAAAGATTACCTTAACATTTACTGACCAAAACAGAAGAAATACTAAATAAAACAAATTTTGAGTTGAAACCTAACCTAACCTACTTATAAAGGTCAGACCCAAATATTTTCCATCAGGGATACAAAGCAAAGATTCATATTCTATTCCCATGCCACAAAATCACTGCATACTAATTTGGGAGATTTTAATTAGGGAAATCTGTGCTGTGAATTATTGGTAAATTTTAAAGAAAACAGTGGTCCACAGTTTAATATTGATACCTAGGCAGATAGTAGTAAAATATCTAATATGTCCATTTCATAAGTTAAATAATTATAATGTCTTTAGCACATTTCTTTTCTTGTGTTACTTAAGGTAGCACTAGCTACTGTCCCAAACAGATCCCAGATTTCAATGGTTTAACACAAGAGAGATCTATTTCTCATTAAGGTAACTGTCCATGGTGAAGGTTCCAGACTGACAGGCAGCTTTCCTCACTGCAGTCATTCTGGCATTCTGGCCTCTTCCATCTCTTAGCCTGTGGCTCTCCACCTTCTAGGACATGGTTTTTTAACCTTGACAAAATTTGGATGAGGCAATTCTTTGTTGGGAGAGGATGTCTGGTGTACGGTAGAATGTTTAGCAGCATCCCTGGCCTCTACTTATTAGATTCCAGGAACTCCTCGACCTAAGTTGTGACAACCAAAAATGTCCTCAGGCTGCCAAACGCCCACTTGTGGGGTGGGAGGACAAAAACGCTCCCTGGTTAGGAACTACTGGTATAGTACTAGGCCTGGGGGGTGCCTGGGTGGCTCAGTTTGTTAACCATCTGACTCTTTACTTTGGCTCAGGTCATGATCTCAGGGTGATGAGATCCACCACCATGTGTGGCTCTGTGCTCAGCGGGGGAATCTACTTGAGGATTCTCTCTTCCTCTCCCTTTTCCCCTTCACCCACTCATGCTCTCTCCCTCCCTCTAAACAAAGAAATAAAATCTTCTAAAAAATAAAAATAAAAATAGGCCTGTTATTAGTTTTGTTAAGATTACCAGGTGATTCCAATGTGTAATGAGGATTGAGAACCGTTGTCCTCATCATGAACTACATCCTAAAGAAATCATGGAGAAACACAAGCACTTCTTAAAAGCCCTGGCTTGGGATTATCACACATCCCCTCCACTTACCCGACATGAGCAAGAACCAGTCATGTGTACAACCTACCTCCCCAGCCCCATGCAGTGGGGACAAGTGCTGGGAAATGCAGCCAGTTCCTGGGCAGCCACTTCCCAGCAACAGCTCTTCCCCTCTCAGAAGGGGAGAGCAAATTTTGGTGGATAGAGGCATCTCTGCCTCATCTCTCAATTTTCACCCTTTTGATAGAAGATCCCTCCCTTCACATGGACAGTACCTTTGTCACAGGCTGAACTAATGACCAGCCTTCCTAGTGATGTTTCCTTTAAGTAGAATTGGCAGACTGAATCATTCTCTGCCTTCTGGCATCAAAGCTGTTGAGTTAGGAGCCAGAGTCCTGATCACTATATCATGTGATAGCATTAACCCACATAGGTTCTCCAGTTCTGGAATTAAACATTCCAGGATCATGCTCACTCAGGACAAAGAGTGAGCTCTTCTCCCTTGAGTCAAGGGTACTGATCTTAGCCTCTCAGTTACTGGCAATATGGTGTCCTTAGTGGGGGTGAGTTTGTTTGGGAACTCAATACTAACGAACACTAATGCTGGTGTTCTGAGCTTCTGGGCTGCTCTGGGCTTCTGAGATTATTCTGCATGATGCTGAGGCCAAGTCTACACCTTACAATCATTTCTGGAATTTTAAAATCTTAAATCCACATTAAATGCCTACATGGTTTCTTGGTGCTTTATGCCCAGTTGGGCCTTCCTCTAATCCTTCTTCTTACTACCATGTGAACTCAACCTTCAGCTACTATGGATTTAGTTCTATCATCAGTCGTCTTACTTGTGGGTGAGACTGCAAACCTGTATCTGGGAACAATGACCATTCCTAGATTTCTTATTTTTATCCATCATCAGACATCCTGAATTCCAATAGCTTGCTCGGATTACGATTCATGCCTTATTAGTGTCCATAATTTAAAACTTGCAATTTTCTGTCTTACTGAATTTCCTTGCAGAGCTGGATCTAGTACTCACGCATCCTCAGCCTAGTGACCACATCTATTTCTAAACCTTGGCCCCACCAAATGTAAACCACCTCACTGTGGTTAACCATCTGCGGTGAACCATGATCACCAACAATTTTATTCAACAAATACTTCTTGCATCAGTATTATGGCACTAAGTGCCAGAGGTACTAAGATGAATAAGATATATCACATGATGATAAGATGTATCACCCTCTTTGCTTTATTCCCTCAATAATTTTTATGAGGACCAATTATGTGCCTGTCCCTGGCTAGTGCCAGTAACTACAAAAACGAGCAAGATAACACAGTCCCTGCCTTCATGAAGCTTAGAAGTTGAGAGAGATGGAGAGAGAAAGAGGGAGAGAGATTATAAACAGAAACACATAACAAAGGAAGTTATTTACAGAGATTATGAAAAGTGCCACAAAAGAGAATAAAGAGACTACTGAAAAATAGGATAAAAGGAGGGGGAGATCTACTTGGATAACAGTGGTCAAACTTCTAAGGCCTTAAAATGTTTCCTTGTCTCGTACCACTCTTCCATTCCATGCTTTTAGCATGTTTTGTTTGGCCATCATAATATTTTTTAAAAAGTGGGCATGGTTCTCCAGTTTGCTCCAGGCCCCATCTCCCTCATGGCTTCTATCGAGCCTGGATTATACACTTATGCAATCTGCCTGTTTGGCCCTTACCAGCATTTCAAGTTTGTAATTCTTGATTCAATTTTTAAAAGACTTCAGGCAATAGATTAGACCCTTTCCCCTTAATATGATAAATACACAAGTTTATTTGGCCAATACTCCTAGTCTTCTTAATGTTAAATTGGAAACTAAGTTAAGGATCATGTGTGTGAATATGAGTTTGTGCTCTTGAGTGTGTATAAAAGAAAGCACATTGTTGGCTGCATGCAAGGTAGAGGAATCTAAGTCTGCCAGCTCTTCAAGTAACAGCTCTCTTACCTCAATAATGAGTTCAGCCAGTCACTCAAGAATCCTAATGGAGCATCTGAGATTGGAGATATAGAGATAGCTGCTCAGAAATATCTCTCATCCTTGAAGCACTCATACATGAAACATAGAATTTATGTCCCATTTAGAAGGCCAAGAGCACTAAAACGTATCTGGGAATATTTACCAGCCATAAAGTGCTGAAGGTCTACTTGGAAAGCTTGTGAGTGACTAAGCAGACATATGGGACATTGCAGACATGCTAGATTAGGTCTCCAAGCATCAGAATTTGAAAAAAAAAATCATGACTGCTTAAAAATGGCACATTCAAAGTAATTACAGTTGAGCCTTTGCTTTATGAAACTCTGAAATTATAAGCCTGATAAATTAGGAGAGCGATTCCTGGACAAATGGTTTATTCCAGGGTCCCGGAAAGGCAGACCATATATTTATTCACATAGAAAGGTCCCTGGGTCCCTTCAAATATCTATGTTTGTATGGGATTTATCTCAAGTTTTATTCCAGAAGGATTTACAAATAGCTCATAATAATCCATAAAATAAATACAGTCAGATGATGTAACATAAAGGACTTCTTTCCTCCCAAACTGGGGAGGATTTGTCCAGGCTAGAATGTTGGGATTTTTTTCTTAGCCAATATTTATACCTCTCAGCATCTCCATTTCTTATTATATAAGAAGAGTAGATTAATCTTGCCTACTTGAAGAGGTGGTTGTGGGATTAAATTATACAATCCCCATAAAACATGAAGCACATGGACTATCATAATAGCTATTTTTGTTATTAGATTAGAACTCTTAAAAAAATTACATGGATGATAAGATCATAACATAAAATGACAATGTCAGAAGCCATGGCCAAATGAGGATCAGAGATGACGTCAGTCCAGACACCTCTACACAGAATGTTAAGCAGTTTCTTTCATGGTAGTGGAATTAAAGGTATCTTATTTTAGTCTCCCCCTGATCCTGAATTGCTTTAATATTACTGTTATCATCAGATAAAACAATAAAGCAGTGTCCGTTTGGGGTGAAGAAAGTTAGAGGAAGTTCAGGTGTATTTGAAATTATAAGTCAAGGGTAAAACTGGATTCTACTTTCAAACACTTGATTTCCTATGCTGTCTGAGGATAGAAGCCCAGCACCATGAGGACACTCGTAAATTAAGGATCGAATTTACACATCCAGGGCTACTGAGTTCAAAGCTGCAACAAGAGAGCCAAGGGTGTTGATGACCACAGCAGGTAGGCTCACACATGGTAATTCCACTGCCCCCTAAAATCCTGTACATTACACTATAAGTAAAGCACTTTTGAGACCACCCACATTTACACTAACAGTCAACATACCAGGGAAGTCAAGAATTTTGATGCAGTACTGTCATGGTGCCCAGATTTCATGCCTGCCCTTTGCTGACATTTCCTCTTTGCCGAACTTCAAAGCAGTGAGCATGGGAGAATCATCTCCATTTTTTTTCATCTACATTTTTATAGTTGACCAATAAATCTGACCCATTTTTCCCCGTGTAGACCAATAAAGCATTTATTTACATGTGGAATCATTTATAAATAGAGTACTTTATTAAACTCATAAAGATATCTCAGAACAAACACCATCTTTCCAAGCACAGTGAATAAATTCTTAGGTTTAAGATTTGCTTGGAGTTAGCTGTTTTTACCACTTGACCTGATCAACTGCCATAAAGACATTTATTTCATTAAATTTCATTTAATAGAGATTTTTCAAGTTAATGCTCTCCGAGTTCTACAACTATCATTACAGATTACATTTATTTTGAACTTCATTTTTTTTCCTAGGGCACATTCCTCTTTAAACCAGGTTGACCAAAATTTTGAGACTAAATTAAAATCTTTTTAAAATTCTAAGTAATTTTAAATTAATTTTTAAAGGCGTTCCAGTTGCTTTTGTTTTTAAAATGTGCCACATGCCATGCAAGCCCTTGGGGACACCATGTGAAACATACACAGTCCTTTCCCTCATGGAGTATAGAGTACAGAGAGGGAAGTGGCTGTATAGTTACACAAGCCTGTATAATCACAGGCACGGGGCTCAGAGAACATATGTGGTGGCCATGACAATGCACCATTTGTATCTCCTACTGCAGGGAGCACAATTCATGACAGTCCCAGCTGCTGCTGCTCCAGATCCTTTGGCCAATGGCTGGGCATACTCTACCTCTAATGGGTGGCTTAGGCTTGACGACACTCTATCGACCTCACTGAAATGTTCTTGGAGCTGTGCATAGTTTGAGACTTCCCACTTCTTCCTCGTCTTCATCTTTCACAGGGGCCAGACTGCACCACGGTCTGAAGGCTCTCCCCATCTATCCCTGCTTCTCCAGTTCCTGCCTTGAAATGGCACATGCATTTCCCCTAACAGATTCCTTGCACATCTAATCCCTTTTTGACATCTGATCCTCAGAGGATCTGAATTAACACAGCATATAAAACACGAACATGCCTAGTTTTAGGAATCAGGGAAGACTTCAGCAGGGAGGTACTAACTGAAATACGAGTGTAAGTAGAATGTAATGAAGTCAAGAGGAAGAGAAGAGCACTCCAGATACATATTAGCAGTGTGCAAAGATCCTCCAGTCACAGGAGTGTGTCCAGATGGAGAGAAAAGAAGAGAGCTTTAGTTGCTTTGCCTAGAATAGAAAGCAGAGAGAGAGAGACAAAAAGCAAGAAGAAGGTGCAGAAGTAGGCAAGGACCAGATAAAGAGACAAACATAAAAAATGTCCACCCGTTCTCACCACAGTGAGATGTAGTATGCTGCTGGAGTTAAGAAGAAATATCCTATGTGTGTCAGGGTCCCATTCAACTTTTCCTAAGAATTTACTTACTCATTTAGTTTTAATGTCTTACTAAGAAAGGCCAACAAAGAACAAAGCCAACTCTGCATAATTCCTCAGTTTATCATAACAACTTTAGGTAGTGTTAAAGTACTAACATGGTACAGGCTAAACTGTTATCACAAAAGACTAAAAATATAATGGTTTAATTAAGATAGACATGTATTTCTCTTTTACATAATGGTCCAAAAAGAAGCAGATAGGCTATGGCAGGTAAAGATCTGTGATCTGTTGGACCACACTGGAATCCATGAGGGTAGGTTGGCTCTGCCATCTTTCACAATGGCTTTCAATGTGGCTGCTATAAATGTTGCAATTTTTCCAATTCTTACCAGTGAGAATGGGGGAAGGAGAGAAGAGAGCATCTTATCAATCAATATTTAGAGAAATGGGTATAAGCTGCCTGCAAAGTAGGCTGGGGAAAGTAGTCTTCAGTTGGGAACCCATATACTCAGATAAAACTTGGAGGAAGGTTCTATTATTAAAAGAACAAAAGGTAAACAAGCAATGGCTCAAAAAAGAAATCAAAAGGGAAATTAAGAAAATACCTTCGGACATACGAAAACAAAAATGCAATATGCCAAAACTTATGGGATGCATTAAGGGCAGTGCTAAGAAGAGAGTCTGTATTTATAAAGACATATTTTAAAAAGAAGAAAGATCTCAAATCAATACCTAATTTTATACCTCAAGGAATAAAAAAACAACAAATTAAACCCAAAATTAATGGGAAGAAGGGGAAAAAGATTAGAGCAGAGATAAATGAAATAGAAAACAAAAGAAAAAGTCAATAACACTAAGCTGGTTTTGTGAAAGATCAACAAAATTGTCATACTTTTAGCTGCACTAAGAAAAAAAGGAGTAAGACTAAACTAAAATTGGAAATGGAAGAGACAACCAATGCCACAGAAATAGAAAGGACTATGAGACTACCATGAATAATTATGTGCCATCAAACTGGATGACCTAGAAGAAATAGATGAATTCCTGGAAATAGACAAACTACCAAGACTAAATCACGAAGAAATAGAAAATCTGGACAGACTAATAATAATAAGGAGATTGAATCAGTAATCAAAAATCTCCCAACAAAGTGCCCAGGACCAGATGGCTTCACTGTAGAGAAGTCTGTCAAACATTTAAATAACAATTAACACCAATCCTCCCCCAAACTCTTCCAAAAAACTGAAGAGGAAGGAACACTTCCAAATTCATTCAGTGAGGCCACCATTAGCCTAACACAAAAGGCAGACAAATATGTTACAGGAAAAGAAAACTAAGGACCAATATCCCTAATGAATACTGATGCAAAAATCTCAATAAAATACTAGTAAACCAAACTCAATAGCACGTGAAAAAGATTACCCCACCATGAACAAGTAGGATTTATTTCTGGAATGCAAGGATTGTTCAACATATGAAAATCAATCAAAATAATACATCACATTAACATAGTGAAGGACAGAAACTACTTGCTCATCTCAATCAATGCAAAAGAATCATTTGACAATGCAACACCTGATTTCATGATAAAAACATTCAACAAACCAGGAACAGGAGGAATTTATCTCAACATAATAAAACCATCTATGAAAAGCCTACAGTTAACATCATGCTCAATGATAAAAGACAAAACATTTTGTCTAAGATCAAGAACAAAACAAAAGGATGCTTGCTCTTGTCACTTCAATTTAACATAATACTGGAAGTCCTAGTCAAAGCATTTAGGCAAAAGAAAAAAGAAGAAAGAAAGAGAAAGAAAGAAGGAAAGAAGGAAAGAAGGAAAGAAAAGAAAGAAAGAAAGAAAGAAAGAAAGAAAGAAAGAAAAAGAAAGAAAGAAAGAAAGAAAGAAAGAAAGAAAGAAAGAAAGAAAGAAAGGGAGAGAATCTAAATTGAAAAAGATGAAGTAAAATTATCTTTGTTCACAAATGACATGATCTTGTATGTTACAAAAAACCCTAAAGATTATACACACACACACACACACACACACACACACACACACCAAACTGTTAAAACTAATAAATAAATTTAGTAAACTTGTAGGATACAAAAAAAAAAAAATCAACACACAGAAATCTAGGGCATTTATTTTTTAAAAAAAGACTGTATTTATTTGAGAGAGAAAGAGTACACATTCACAGGAGAGTGCAGAGGGGAGAGGGAGAAGTAGATTCCCTGCTGAGTAGGGAGCCTTAACACTGAGCTCAATCCCAGGACTCTGGGATCATGACCTGACCCAAAGGCATACACTTAACTGAGAATCACTCAGGCACACCCAGTTGCATTTCTCTACACTAACAATGAATAATCCAAGAAAAGAAATTAAGAAAACAATTATATTTATGATAGCATAAAAAAACACAATAAATTTAACCAGGATGTGAAAGACTTACACATTAAAAACTACAAAACAGGGGTGCCTGGGTGGCTCAGTTGGTTAAGCGTCCAACTCTTGATTTTGGCTCAGGTCACGATCTCAGGGTCATGAAATTAAGTCCTGCATCGGGCTCTATGCTGAGCATGGAGCCTACTTGAGATTATCTCTCTCCCTCTCCTTTGCCCTGCCCCCCCCCCCCCCCCCCCGCTTGTGCTCTGTCATGCTTTCTCTCTCTCTCTCTAAAAACAACAACAACAACAACAGCAACAAACAAACAAAACTACAAAATGCTGCTGGAAGAAAGTAAAGAAAACACAACTTAATGGAAAGACATTCTGTGTTCATGGATCAGGAGACTTAATATCATTAGGATGACAATATTATCCAAGGCAAATGCAATCCATATCAAATCCCAACAAAATTTTTAGAAAAAATTTTTAAAACCCATCCTAAAAGTCCTATAAAATCCGAAATAGCCAAAACAATTTTGAAAAAGTAGAACAAAGTTGGAGAATGATCTTTCCTAATTTCAAGGCATATTATAAAGCTACAGCAACCAAAATGCTATGATACTGGAATAAAGACAAATATATAAACCAATGGAAAGCTCAGAAATAACCTTTGCATATATGGTCAAATAATTTTTAACAAGGGTGACAAGAACACTAGATGGAGAAAAGATAGCCTTGTGAAAAAATGGTGTTGGGTAAACTGGATATCCATATGAAAAAGAATGAAGTTAGATCATTATCTTACATCACACACAACAGAAAAAGGGAAAAAAACTCAAATTGGTTAAAGACCTAAATACAGGACCCTAAACTATGATGCTTCTTCTAAAAAACATATGTGAAAAGCTTCATGACATTGGACCTGACAATGATTTCTTGAATATGACACCAAAAGCACAGGCAACAAAAGAAAACAATAGGCAGATGGGACTACTTAAAACTTAAAAACTTCTACCCATTAAAGGACACAATCAACAGAGTAAAAAAGGGAACCTATGGAATGGGAAAAAATGTTTATAAATCATGTCACTTATAAGAGGCTAATATCTATAACACACAAAGAATTCACACAACTCAATGACAAAAAAATCAAATAACCTCATTTAAAAGTAGGCAAAGGAAAAAAAAATTAAAAAAAAAGTAGGCAAAGGACTTGAACAGACATTTCTCCAAAAATAGTATGTAAATAGCCAACGAACATGAAAAGATACTTATTAACATTATTAATCGTCAGAGTAATGCAAATCAAAACCACAATGAAGTATCACTTCATACCCATTAGAATTACTACTATAAAAACAAACAGAAAATAATAGTGTTGATGAGGATGTAGAAAAATTGGAACCATTTAATAGTGGTTAAGATGGTAAATTTTATGTTATGTGTCTTTTACCACAATTTTTAAAACTATAAAATGAGGGGAGCAAATAATAGTATGATATCACAGCTAGAATACTAACATTAATTTTACCCAATGATTTATTGACCAATCTCTTTCAAGATTCCCCCATTTTATTTGTAGTCATGTGGGGGTGGAGTATGTGTGTGGATATGTATAAAATTAAAGTTTTAATGGTTTAACTTAAAAAAATGAACAAAAGGGAGAGCAGATACAAGGGGACAATTAGGAGGTATAGTGACACTCTCTTCATTCATTCTGTATTTATTCATTGTATGCCCATTCCAAGTTAACCATGGTGCCAGACTATATAAGGATACAACAGGGAACATCACATGGTCTTCTGGAGTGTACACTCTATTGTGGAGACAGATCATTACACTTCAGTGTAATAACGGCACTGGGAATCAAACAAGTTTCACTCATCCCAGGCATGGGAAAGGGGAATAGTCAGGGAATGTTTTTTGGAAGAAGAGCTGCCTAAACTATGACATGAGAGAAAAGTAGGGTTTGCCAGGCAAAGGCATCTCAGGCAAATGTCTGGAAGCAAGAAAGTACATGACACCTTTTGTAGAACCTGAAACAGTTCAACTTGGCAAGAGTTTAGAGTAAGAGGTCGGGCTGTGAAATATCACTGCAGAGGGTCCAATCACAAAAGGACTCTCACTATGCTAAGGAGCTTATCTATTCCTAGGAACAGTGTGATGTGTCCATGGTAAGAAGGGACTGCCCTTAACTGTACACCAAGAAGCATGCTATGAACCTGACATTCATTATCACATTTTATCCTCCTCACTACAATGCACTGAGGTAACTACCTTCATTTTAGAGATGAGAAAACTGAAGGAATATATTTATGTAGACTTCCCAAGCTCATACAACAGCTCAGGAGTTGTATGACAAACCCAAAATTTTCTGATTCCAAATCCCATAGTATTTAAAAATTAAATATATAACAGAAATAATAGGACAAGCTTCAGGCTTAGCAGCTCTTGAATCAGGCAGCTAGAGTTTGAATCCTGACTCCAAGACTTATTAGCTGTGTGACCTTGGGCAAGTGGCTCTTTGGCTCTTATTTTTTTAGTAAAATAAGTACAGTTCAGGGAAATACAGGGGCTGTGGGATCTCAATTTTTCAAACGATTTGTAAGAATGAGGGTAATAATAAAAATAATAATTGCAAATACATAAAAGGAATATAAAATTATTAGCTATTATTATAAGTATTTTATACTTCTTCCCAATCTAAATACCATCTCTAAGAGAAGCTGCTAGAAAGAAAGAGACAAAAGAGGATGAGTATACATTATTAGGTAGGTTCTATAAAAACCGAATGCTGGTGGTCTTAGTTCTATCAGTTACTTACTGAGTAATTGCTCAGGATCTATGTTTAATCTCTCATAAATGGGATAACCAATGTCACAGCAACTGAAACCACAGAGTTACGGTGAGGAGTAAGAGGGATTGAGAATATCAAAATTCTGTAAAAGCGTAAAGGTGATATATTTGCCTCATTATTATTAAAAGGTCACATGGATTCCGCTTTTTGATACATTTTCATAAAATTTCTGCTATATTCTTGGCACTGAGCTAAGGCTGTGAAGGCTCTTAAATTGTAGGTGAAATATTACATTCTTATTCATGTTTGTGGTTTTCTTGGAACTGGCACTATAACTTCGAGCAGATCCTCCAAAAGATGTATGACCCCAAATAGACTAAGAGATATTCTGTTAACTACTATGGCCAAAAAAAATAAAAAAAGGAAAGCAATCCCCATTAAGATCAGAAACAAGACAAGAAGGTCTGCTCTGATCCTTTCTAGTCAATGTTGTGTTGGAGGTTCTAACCAAGCAAGGAAACTAAGCAAGAATGAAAAAGTATCCAGATTGAAAAGGGAAACGTAAAACTATCTCTATTTGTAAATGACATGATCTTGTATATAAAAAATCCTTAGGAATAAAAAAAAAACACCTATTAGAGCTAAAAAAATAAACTTTAGAGAGATTGCAGGCTACAAGAAAGATCAACATATAAAAACCACACATTACTAACAATGAATAATTCAAAAAATTGAGTTAAGAAAATAATTTCATTTATAACAGCATCATATACAATAAAATACTTAGGGAATGAATTTAGCAAAGTGCAAGATTTGTACTCTGAAAACTACAAAATATTGTTGAGAACAATTAAAGAAGATCCATATAAATGGAATGGCACCCCATGTTCATGGATTGGGAGACAATATTGTTAAGATGGCAAAACTCTCTAAACTCATCTACAGATTCAGTACAATCCCTATCAGAATCACAGCTTCCCTGTGATTCCCTTTCTGTAAAAATACAGAAACTAAAGCTAATCTTAACATTGATTTGGAATGGCAAGGGACACAGAATAAGCAAAACAGTCTTGAAAAAGAACAAATTTAAAGGGCTCACACTTCCAATTTCAAAACTTACTTCCAAGCTACAGTAATCAAAACTATGTGGTATTGGCATGAGGATACACATATAGATCAATGGAATTGAAATAAACTCATGTATCTATGGTCAATTGATCTTTAAACAAGGGATCTCCAGTGGAGAAAGAATAGTCTTTTCCACAAATGACTCCAAGAAAATTGGATATTAGCATGCCCCCCAAAAATAAATTTGCACCATTAGCTCATGCTAAATATAAAAATTAACTCAAAATGGATCAAAGATCTAAAGGTAAGAACTAAAATTATGAAACTTGATAGTATATATTTATGACCTTGAATTGAACCATTGTTGCTTAGATATGACATTTAAGCCCAGCAACCAAAGAAAAAATGGATTTCATCCAAATTAAAAACTTAAATTCTTTTTTAAATTTTAATTCCAGTATAGCTAACATACAGTGTTATGTTACTTTCAGGTGTACAATATAGTGATTCAACAATTCTATACATTACTCAGGGCTCATGACAAGTGTACTCTTAATCTTCTTCAACTATTTCACCCATCCCCCACCCATCTTCCTTCTAGTAATCATCAGTTTGTTCTCTGAGTCTGTTCTAGGAGTCTGTTTTTTGGTATGTCTCTTTTTTTCTTTGTTCGTGTTCGTTTGTTTTATTTCTTAAATTCCACATATAAGTGAAACCACATGGCATTTATGTTTGTTTGACTGACTTATTTCACTTATCATTATACTGTCTAGATCCATCCATGTTGCAAATGGCAAGATTTCATTCTTTCATACAGCTGAATAATAGTCCACTGTATATATATCACATCTTCTTTATCCATTCATCCATCGATGGACACTTGATCTGTTTCCATAATTTGGCTATTGTAAATAGTTCTACAATTTACATAGGGATGCATATAGCTTTTTGAATTAGTGTTTTTGTATTCTTTGGGTAAATACTCAATAGTAGAATTATTGGATCATACGATAATTCTATTTTTAAATTTTTGAGGAAACTCCATACTGTTTCTCTCCTAGTTCTCCATCCAGAACACCACTTTCCGTTTAGTTTTCATGTCTCATGAGGCTCCTCTTGGCAATTTCTCAGACTTTCCTTCTCTTTGATGATCTTGACAGTTTTGAGGAGTATTGGTCAGGCATTTTGTACAATGTCCCTCACTTGTGGTTTGTCTCACTGTTTTCTCATGATTAGATTAGGGTTATGTGTTCTGGAAGGAAGACCAAACACATAGAGTATCATTACCATCTCCTCACACCAAGGGTACATACTTAAAAAACACTACTATTGATGTTGGCCTTGATCACCTAGCTGAGGTAGTGCTGCCATGTTGCTTTATGTAGTTACACTCTTCCTCTCCTTTCCATGCTGTACTCTTGGGAAGGAAGTCACTACATGCAGCCAACACTTCAAGCACTGGGAAGTTATGCTCCCCTCCCTTGAGGATAGAGTATCTACATGAATTATTTGTAATTCCTTTGCAAAGGATATTTGTCCTTTCTGCCCCATTTATTTATTTAGTCATTTAAGGCTATCAGTATAGACTCATGGGTATTTTTTCTAGCTTTATTGAGATATAATTGACATGTTACACCATGTGAGTTTAAGGTGTACAATATAATGATTTGGCATTTATACATTGTGAAATAATAGCCACAATAGGGTTATTAACATCTCCATAAATTCATATAATTACAATTTATTTTTTGTGGTTAAAAATCTAAGATTTACTCTATTAGCAACTTTCATGTATATAATACAGTATTGCTAACTATAACCATCATGCTCTATGTTATATCCTCAGAACTTACTTAGCTCATCATTGGAAGTTTGTACCCTTTGACCATCTTATAATTAGAAATTTGTATCTTTAACAAACATCATCCCACTTCCACCACCCCTCAGACCCGGGCAACCACCACTGTACTCTGTTTCCATAATTCTGGCTTTTTTAGATGCTACATATATCATGTAGTATTTGCCTTTCTGTGTCTGACTTATTTCACCCACCACAGTGCCCTCAAGGGCTGTGCTTATTGTCAGAAGTGGCAGGATTTTCTTCTTTCACATAACTGAATAATATTCCATTGTACATTTACAATACATCTTTTTTATCCATTCACCTGCTGTTAGACACTTGGGTTGTTTCCATACCTTCACTTTTATGAATAATCCTGCAATGAATGAATACAGAGTGCAATAATCTGTTCAAAATCTTGCTTTCAAAAAAAAAATCTTGCTTTCATTTCCTTTGGATTTATACCTAGAAGTGGGGTTATTGGATCATATGGTAGTTCTATTTCTACTTTTCTGAGGAACTTCCATACTGTTTTCCATAGTACCTGTACCAATTCGCATTCCTACCCAACAACACACAAAGATTCCCTTTCTTCACATCTTCACTAACACTCCTTATCTTGTCTCTTTGATAACAGGCATTATAATAAGTGTAAGTTGATGTCTCATTGTACCTTTGATTTGTATTTCTCTGATGATTAGTGACATTAGGCATCTTTTCATTTGTCTGTATGTCTTTTCACAGTCATCTGTGTGTCTTCTTTGGAAAAATGTCCTTTCAGGTTCTCTGACATTTTTTAATTGGATCTGTGTTGTTTTGTTTTGTTTTTGTTTTCTCATTTGTTTTGCTAAGTTGTAAGAGTTCCTTACATATTTTGGATATTAAACCATTATCAAATGTAAGATTTGCAAATATTTTTTCTCATTCTATATATTGCCATTGTATTTTGTTGTTTCTTGTGCTGTTCAGTAGCTTTTGTGTTTGATGCAAACCCACTTATTTATTTTTGCTTTCATCACTTGTATTTTTGATACCACATCCAAAAAATACTGTGAAGACAAATGTCGAAGAGTTTTTTTCTGTTTGCTTTCTTCTAAGAGTTTTATGGTTTTAGGTCTTATTAAATTTTTGTTAGTGATATAAAATAGAGGTCCAGTTTCATTCTTCCACATGTGATAATCTAGTTTTATCATTTATTAAAGAAACTATTCTTTCTTCATCGAATATTCTTCACTTCTCGTCAAATATTAGTTGACGATATAAGTGATGGGTCATTTCTTGACTCTTGCTTCTGTTCCATTGTTTTTTTTGTTTGTCGTTTTTATGAGAGTATCATACTATTTTGATTACTATAGCTTTGTAATATCATTAGAAATCAATAATTGAAATATCTCCAGCTTTGTTTTTTCTCAAGATTACTTTGGAAATTTGAACTTTGAATATGAATTTTAGGATATTTTTTCTAATTCTGTGAAAAATGCCATTGGAACTTTGAAACAGACCACAGTGAATCCTGCATTGAGTAGATGACTTTGGGTATTCTGGACATTTTAGCAATATTCATTCTTCCAATCCTATAACACAGATATCTTTCCATTTATCTATGCCTTTAAATTTTTCAGTCAAAATTCTATAGTTTTCAACACCTTGGTTAAATTTATTCTACAGTATTTTATTAGTTTTGATGCTATTGTGAATGGGATTATCTTTATTTTTTAGCTATTTTGTTGTTAGTGTATAGAAATGTAACTGACTTCTGTACGTTAATTTTGTATTCTGCAATTTACTGAAATTGCTAATTAGTTTTAACTGCTATTTGGTGGAGTCTTTAAGATTTTCTATATATAAGATCATATCATCTGCATATAATGTTAGTTGTGGGCTTGTCATATATAGCCTTTATGATGTTGAGGTATCTATTCTTCTAGATCCAATTTATTCAGAGTTTTTATCATAAAAGAATGCTGTGTTTTGTCAAATGCTTTTGCTGCATCTTCTGAGATAATCTTGTGATTTTTATCTTTTATTCTATTAGTTTAGTTTATCACATTTATTGATTTGTGTATAAGCCATCCTTGTATACCAGGGATAAATCCCATTGATCATGGTGCATTGATCCTTTCAATGTGCTGTTGAATTCAGTTTGCTGATATTTTGTTGAGAATTTTTGCACCTATATTCACAGAGATATTGGCTTATAGTTTTCTTTTCTTGTGTTGCCCTTATTTGGCTTTGGTATCAGGGTAATGCTGGCCTTGTAAAATGAGTTTGGGAGTGTTCCCTCATCCTTGATTTTTTGGAAGAGTTTAAGAAGGATTGGCATTAATTCCTCTTTAAATGTTTGGAAGAATTCACCAGAGACACCATCTGGTTCTGGGCTTCTCTTTGTTGGGAGGTTTTTGATTACTAACCCACTCTCCTTCTTCATTATTGGTCTGTTCCGACTTTCTACTTCATGATTCTAGGAATTTATCCATTTCGTTTAGGTTATACAAGTTGTTGGCATATAGTTGTTTGTACTTATCCCTTACAATCTTTATATTTTGTGGTATCGGTTGTAAAGTCCTCTTTCATGTTTTATTTTAGTTATTTCACTCTTATCTCATTTTTCCTTTGTCCTCACATTCGTATATATCAGTCATCTCCTCCAGTCTTTACTAACTGACTTTGGAAGATGGAGACCTTCCATCGGTCCTGCTAGGGGGTCTGAGGCTTCTATGGATACACCTCTTCCACACTTCTTGCTCCCTCTTGTTGGCAGAATTCTTAAGCTTGTATGCCTTCTCTTGGTCTGGCAGTGCTCCAGGATGCCTGCTGACATTCCGTTTTGCTTTCTCAAGGGCAGAGTTAAAGCTTAAATTGGTGGTCTCTTCCTGGCGCACAGATTGAGGCCAGCCTTCTGCAGAAGCTCATTAGCCATCTATCAAAACTCACTCTCCTCACTGTCAGGAGTGCACACAGAGAGGTGGCTACCATGGGAATGTGTGTGGATAAGGTATGCAGTATAAATGTGTGTGGGCAAGGTATGAAGGTGCTGGGTCAGTTTGGGGACTGTAAGAGAGGTGTCCCCAGAGCTTGTGGGTGGATTTCTTAATGGAATCCATGACACAGTTAGCAGGATTCATATTCCTTTAGTGCACTCCAACAGTCCTGTCTGCTGCTTTCTGTCCTCTTCCCACCCCCCAGTTATGCAGCTCATGAGTCAGTACACTGGAAAGTGGGAGAGGAATGGGCCTCTTCAGTAACACCTGGCACAGCTGTGGAAATGGTGGTCACTGACACTCGCTCACTTCCACAGAGGGAGAAATCATAGGCTGAGAAGGTCTTGTTTGGCACTGAGCTATGCTGCCTTGGGGCACAGTGCTGCAGGTTAAAACAAACTGTCCATCGAACCCTTTCCAGAGTGTCATATTTTTTGCTGCAGTGGTGTGCTAGCAGCTTTCTACAGGAAACCTGGACTTCCACAAAGGCTCTTTTCTCTGTGGGTGACCGTCTAACACTGTGTCTTCCAGGGACTGCTGGACACATCCAAGAGAAGCTGGAGCCTATTCACAGATTCCTGTAGGATCCACAGCTGGGACTGAGGTCTATCTATGACCGGGCACATGGGTGGGCAAGACTCCTTCCCAGGTCACCTGGTACATGGTACTATTTCCTACAGCTCCCTCAAAGGCATTTTTGTCTATGGATGAATTCTAAATTGCTATTGTTGAAAGAAGGATACCAGCAAGGGGTATCTTATTCAGCCATGTTGTTATCCCACTGCCTTATAGATATTTTACACTTTGGGTAAAATATATTATATTATATTATATTATATTATATTATATTATATTATATATTATAAAATATATTATAATCCAATACTATTTTATTTATTTTGTTGCTCAAATTGTCCCAGCTTTGGACATTGGTAGTTCTTTCAATTGGCTCTTGTGTCCTTTTGATATATTCCCATCATTGTGGTGAAGTATAATTTTCCAAATCTATATTAAACCTTTTTGGGGTTAACTTCTGTCATGAACAAAATCACTTGCATCTCTGTGGTTAGCAGATAACAGCCCCTAAAAGATGTCCGTGTCCTAATCCCTAGGTCCATGTGAATATGTTACCTTTCATGGCAAAAGGAGCTTTGCAGATGTGACTAAGTTAAGGACATTGCAATGGAGAGAGTATCCAGGACTGTCCAGGTGGGCTCAATGTAATGATGGAGGTTCTTATAACGGAAAGAGGAAGGCATGAGGATCAGAGTCAGAGAGAGATTGGAAGATGCTAAACTGCTGGCTTTGAAGATGGAGAAAGATATTGAGAGCCAACAAATGTAGGCAGCTTCTAGAAGCTGGAAAATACAAGGGCATGGAGTCGTCCCTAGAAACTCAAAAAAGACATTACCTGGCCAACATCTTGATTTTGGCCCAGTGAAACCCATTTAAGACTCCTGACCCCCAGAATGTTAAGATAATAAATTTGTGTTGTGTTATGGCCATAAATGTGTGGTAATTTGTTAGCAGCAAAAGGAAATTGATATAATTTCTCCTAGAAGGAACACATTTGGATCTTATCAGTTTCCTGCAAGTTAGCATTTAACTTTACAGAATTTGGTCTCTCATCAATAGTTAAACATGAGTCAAATTTCCTCCCTCAGAGAGCTGGATGACCCCTGGATGGGCTTGACTCAACAGTGCTCTAGTATCATGCTGAAAGACAAATAGTAATCTTTCTGCTTTATTGTCAAGGTTTGAATAACCTTTCCTAACATCTGTTTGCTCTACCTATATTTCTTTTTTCATTTTTTAGAGAGAGAGGGGAAGAAAGCGTGAGCAGGGAAGGACAGAGAGAAACCTTAAGCAGATTCCACACAGCGCAGAAACCAACACGGGGCTGGATCTCATGACCCTGAGATCACCACCGGAGTTGAAACTAAGATTCGGTGGTTTAACCAACTAAGCCACCCAGGTGCCCCGTCTATATTTCTCTCTGAAGCACTTACATACTTCCATTCTTCCCCTCCCTCAAAAATCTCTTCAGCAACCAAGTGTGAATATCAGACAGCATCATTCCTAAAGCTAGAGTTCCTAGGTGCATATTTCTTGTTTTTTTTAAAGTAGCATATAGTATACACAACACAGTCTCTTCATTCTACTTTCCCTTTATCACGACTGGCCTGACTACTGTTGGGTTGATTTGTTCACAACCTTGTGGAAAAAAGAGTATAAAGTCACGCACATAAATTTTTAAAATGAACACCATAAAGGCAGAGGAAGAGTTGAACAAAAGAAATAAAATTTTAAATAAAAGTAGCATTAGGATCAGAGATTTGACCTGAATCTTTCCAAGTAGGAGAAAAACTGCCCAACTACCAAATCACATCATAAAGTAATGTCATTTCAAAGGCCTCATTGCATAAGGAGTCCAAAGCTATCAAAGGCCCCAAGTAACAGGGTGATGTGTTCCTACACATTTGCAGTGGTACCGGGATCTTCCAGAGCTGTACTGCAAAAAGAGCTGGTGCTCCTGACTCTGACCATCTGCTTCTAAATCCATCCTACAGGCAGGCCCCACACAATGATGGGCACATGTTAGGGCCTCCTTTGATCCCAGTTGTAGCCCCTCTGGTGCTATCATGCATCTGGCTCCCCGCAGCTGCCTATTTTTAAGAAACCCCAAATGCCTAGTGCAATGGTTTTCCTACTTAAGCATTCAACAACATCACCTGGAGGGCTCATTAAAAACAGATTCTGGGCCCCACCCAGAGCTTCTGATTTTGTGGATTGGGGTAGAGCCCACGAATGTGCATTTCCATTTTTTTTAAAGATTTTATTTATTTATTTAAGAGAGAGAGAGCAAGCGAGAGCTAGAGAGAGCACACACGGGGGTGGGGTAGGTGGCAGGGAGAGGGAGAAGCAGATTCCCTGCTGAGCAGGGAGCCCGATGCAGGGCTCGATTCCAGGACCCTGGGATCCCGACCTGAGCTGAAGGCAGCCATTTACCTCACTGAGCCACCCAGACGCCCCAAGAATGTGCATTTCTAACAAGGTCCCAGGAGACGCTTTTTGCTATTTTTCTCCACCTGTCTTGGGGAAGAACCACCAGAGACTGAGCATGGACTACTCCTTTCCTAAGCAAATTTAGAAGAATTAAAACATAGCCCCTTGTGAGAGGGGACTTTGGGGTAATGGAAATGTGCCGTATCTTCCCTGGCACATGGTTAAACTGGTGCCTACATTTGTCAAATGCATTGAAATGTCCACTTAAAACAAGTGAGTTTTATTATGTGTAAATGATGCTTTAATAAAATTGACTTAAAGCTTTAAAAAATGAATGGAATCATGTGCTCTTATATATTTGCACTGACGCACCTGGTCAATCATCATTTGTTCTTTATTGAGTCCCTTCTTGATGATATGCATTCTGGTGAACTCTGGGAATATAAAGACATATAAGATGGTCTCATCCTGAAATTTCTCCCAGCTTAATGGTGGATGCCAAGAAGTTTACTGCCAATTACAATATTATATAGTGAACGGTAGAATAGGAGAAAATCAAAGCCTCATAGGACATTGTACTAGAAAGGACACCTTCTCTCAGCCACCATTCTTTTTCTTAAAAAGCTACCTGGTCCACAGCCACAGTAGAGAAGGTGACATCAGAGCAGGTGCCATCTACCTTCCATCCCCTGGGCCACAGCTAGTTGGAGAGGGTGACCCCTGACCCAACCTGGATCAACCCAGGGGTTTGGAATGGGGATTTGGAGGCTGAGCCAGTTGGCTGTGGGAATCATAGCATTTAGGACTGAGGGAGCCCTGAGGAAGCAAAGATGGGTAAGTAAGGAGACCAGATGGGAAAAAAGAGAGCAAGTTCCTGTACACCTAGGCAGATGTCTGCCACGGTTGTGGTTCCTCTGAGGCCTGGCTGTATGTACTCTCTCCACAGACCACTGGGAGAGTCTTAAATGTGATTCTCTTTTTTTTTTTTTTTTTTTTTTTAAGATTTCATTTTTTTTAATTTTTATTTATTTATGATAGTCACACACAGAGAGAGAGAGAGAGAGGCAGAGACACAGGCAGAGGGAGAAGCAGGCTCCATGCACCGGGAGCCCGACGTGGGATTCGATCCCGGGTCTCCAGGATCGCGCCCTGGGCCAAAGGCAGGCGCTAAACCGCTGCGCCACCCAGGGATCCCTTAAATGTGATTCTCAAATGTCAATGTGCATCAGGGCAGCTTGTTCATGGGCCAGGCCTTCAAGCTCCTGGTACAGCGGGTAGGCATGGCGCAGGGAGGGATACACCCTGGTGGTCCTGATGTGAGTAGTCTGTGGATCGCGTTCTGAGAAACACTACCCTACATCTGTCTGTTTTTAACTTAAGCCTTTGGGGAAGGGGGGCGGGTCTGGTTCTTAGAACCAAAAAGATCTAATTAAGACAGTACACACTGCCAAATGTGGGAAATTAAGGAAAGCCATGAGACAAAGTGGGATGTGAGTCTTCAGTGACGAGGGTGAATCAACTAAGCCAAGTGGATATGAGGAGTGGGGTAAGGGACTGTGCAAGGGACCTAAGTCAAGAGAGTCTAGCATATTTGGGGATCCAAAGTCTTCCCATGTGGCTAGCGCAGTGTATGTGTGTGTGTGAGAGAGAGAGAGAGAGAGAGGTTGGGGGGCACTGCCTAACAATTAGGAAACCCTCTGCTGAAAAACAGTTCCCTCTTATTTCTTCCCACAGGCAGCAGTCTATCCCTCCTCCTGCCTCAGGAATCTCACTGGCTTTTGACAGCCATTTTATATTTTTCTCTATTTAAACCCTTTTTCTCTCTGGCTAGCTTCTCTGACATTTCTAGAATCCAAACCCAGCATTTTAAAAGAGTATTTAATGCAAAAGCCTACTGAGGAAAGGGTTTTGGGCTTTTCACCCTGGGGCTGGGCACAGGATGGCTGCCAGGAGCCACCCCATGGTGGGGCATTAGCAAGCCTGGGAGTGTGGGGGTGCTGACGCTCACCAGGCTGCCTGATCCAAAGGGGGACCAGAGCCCAGGGACAACCACTCCCCTTCCTTTCCCCCTGGGTAGAAAATTCTAAGGTGCATTTCATATAACATCTGAAAGCATCCCCAGTGCGATAGAGAACTGGTGGCCCCAGGTGCCGGTCTGCATCCTTCTCTCTCCCCTGTTTACACAATCCCCACTCAGACTCCTTGAAATTTCTTCCCTACCTCAACCACCGGCACCGGCACCCTTGTCTTCAGCTCTGCCTTAGGGGAAGCTCATGCTGAGACAGGCCAACAGCAATCATGAGGAAAGAGAAGAATTCAAGTCAGGAAAAAAAACTATTAGAAAGGTTTGTTATCCCTCCTGGTCTTACCTGGAATGTAGATGGGGCTTGTTGGGGCTGGGGGGGTGGGCAGTACTCTCACTTTTTCCACTTTGTTCTAATATTCCCAAGAGGAGGCCCCTAATACTGTCTGGAGTGAGTGCCTATTTCATCCTGGGGATCAGCCCTTCCAGTCCTGCCTGGGCTCAAAGTCGGATTAAGTTTCTCTGAGTGTCGCTTGATAGAGAAGACTGAAGGGGCTGCCGGCTGTGTGGGAAGGCCTGCCTCCCTACCTACACTGGGCCTGAATCCTCTTAGGGCCTGGGCACCACCCAGGGGCCCTGCCCCACCCTCCCTCACAACCCATGCTCACCCACTCTCGGGGGCTGGCCAGGCCCTAATGCTGAGGAAGACCCTTTGATTTCTGCCTTAGAGACCCTAAGTGGACTTCACGACACGGTGAAATTCCTGGCAGATAAACTTCCTGGTAGTCTCCTCTGTCAGTCCGTGGGTTGGTTTCTTTGGCCCCCAAAGCCCTGGCCCTCTGCCCTCCCTCTGTATCTCTCACAGTGGGTTTGCCTGAAGAACCTTCTTCCTAGTTCGAGCCCCCAGCACCGCTGGCCTGAAGCATGGCTATACCCTTCTAGCTAACAAGCTGCTTTTTATGGATGTTCTCACCTAGTAAATATCTCATGCGACTTTTGAAAAAATTGTGAGTTGGATCATGTCACCTCTCTGCTTATAAAAATCCAATGGCTTTCCACTGTATTTAGAAAAACAAAACAAAACAAAACAAAACCAACCCTCAACAGCAGTCTACAAGGCCTTCCATGATTTATTCTTGCCTCTCCATGCTCTCCCCTGCTCACGGTGTTCCAGCTACCTGGCCCATTCTCTACTCCTAATACCCTCTAAGCATGTACCTACTTCGTTGCCTGGCTCTAGCCATACCCTCTGCCTGGGAATGCTCTCCCACTAGAGGCTCACATGACTGGTTCCTTCTAGGCCTTCTGGTTCAGCTGAAAGACAAACTCCAAAAACAGACTTTCCTTTACAGCTAATCCAAAGTAACACTCCCTCTCCAGATTACACTCTCTCAATCACCTTTTTAATGATCCCCATGGTCACTCACACAGTTGTGTAGACATTAAATGTTTCCTGAATGAATAAATGATTGAATGAACAATGTAGCAGGCTGTGAAGTTTGCACACATTTGGGGCACTTTAGTTACTTCCCTTACTGTTCTAAGCCACTTTCTAGCTTAGATGCTTGGATGCAAGAGGAGTTTGTAAATATGGGACTGGGGTTGGTCTTCCCACTCGAACACACACTTCCCGACCGAAGCTCCACTGATGTTTGCTGCTATTGGAGCAATGCACACCTGAGCTGAAAGCAGAAGTAAATCCCTTCCCCATCCTCCTGCATCCCCATCTCCAGCCACCAGCTCCCCCTGACAGAGCCTAATGAGAAGCCAGCTAAAACGGAGTGTGACCAATGTAACTTGTAGACTTCTACCCTCCATCACAGTTCAGAGGAGAGGGAGGGAGATGGGCCTGGAGATGAGAATCAAGAGAAGAAGAACCAGCAGTGTGTCGAGTTTATTGATTCAACAGAGATGACCAAGAAGCCGCAAACCTTAGGTTACCTCCCAGGGTTATTCTTCTAAGGCCCTTTCCAAGATCCCTCCTCTGCAGTAATAATCCTCAGGAATCCCTCCACATATTCAGAAAATAAGAAGGGTTATTGTATTTGAAAAAAACAAACAAACAAAAAATAAACTCTGACCACCAGCAAAGGCCATAAAATAACAAATGAAAAAGTTAGAGAATAGTTCAGGACCAAAATGTTCAGTAGTCCTAAGTACAAAGGACAGAATGATAGCATCTGTGATTATTCTGTGGGGAAGCAGCACTCCAGGCATTTACTTGCAAGAAGGATGATTAAATTAACCCAGCCCCACACTGGATGGGAAAGTAGCTTAGTAGTCCTTTAGCATGGTGCTTTGAACCTTCAAAGTACTGAAATGCTTAATATAAAACAAGGCCAAGGCCAATAAACACACATTAAGCCAAAAGGGTGAGGAGGGGTGACAGAGAGGGAGGAGCTTTGAGTGGCACTCAAGTACTCATGTGCAGTGGCCATTTTCAGCAGAAAGCACATCCCTCTACCTTCTCTACTCCACTATCCTGAGCCCACGGTTTCTGCTCTCCAATTCACAAAATGGTTGTTGAAGCTCCAGCTGCCATGCCAGTGTTCTAGAAAGCAGAAGGAGGAAGATGGAAAGGCAAAAAAGAGCATGCCTCCCACCTGAGTCAGCTAACAATGGGACCCTTCCCAGAAGCTCCCCAAAACATTTGCTTTTGCTTTATGGGCTAGCACTTGGTCCCACTGCCATATTTACTACTGTGGGAGGAAGGGGAATGTAGTCTTTCAGCAAAGCATATTCCCACCGCAAATAAAATTGGGGGTGTGTTTCTAAGAATGGAGGGAGCGGCTATCGTGTAAGCCACTAGCAGTTGTCACAGACGCTAATGACGTGGCTTCCCAGGTTAGCCAGGGAACAGTATTGGCAATGAAGTTACTCATTTAGTTCTCCTCTGACTAGTAGGTTTCCCCACCTGTACCTGCCACCCTCGCATGCCTACCCAGGGTTGTGAGGGATCAAAAGGCACCACCCCAGGAGGTCTGTCCATGTCATCATCAGATATATCCTCTGCACCATTAATATCCTTTACCTGAGGTTAGAAAGCACGTGCTACCCACAGAGGTCTGAGGGAACATAGGGTTTCTGCTGACCTGACCTGCTAATTTACCATGGATCACCCAAATCTTTGAGAAATTTGCAAAATTAATTCCAGAGCTCAGAGCCAGCAGGTATAAAGTTACTAATACCGTCTTACTGCCTGAGTGGTCAGCAACAATGCAGCATTGTGAATAATTAATAATAATATGAATAATAACATCAATAGCCATCTTTCATTGATTGTTGACTATGTTGTTGACTATGTGCCAAGCATTGTGCCCGGCACGTTGCCCCAAGAGACTTGCTTAGGAGTATTGAATGTGGTAGTGTCTGCCACAGGCCCAGAAGATGTTGCGATTAATCTCTTATTTGACAGCATCCAGTTAGCAAGTGGCAGAGCTAGGATTCAACCCAGGTCTTCCTGGCACCAACTCCCCTGATTCTTTTTTAGTAACCACCATTGGCTGAGGCTATGTCATGTATTAAGCCTTAATATCAGTTAAAATATAGGTTCTTGGTTTTAACAAAGACCAAGTAAGAATCGTTTAGGTAAGTTCTGTTTCCCGTCCAAGTTCAAGTAGAGGGGGGTCTGGAAGGGGTCAGGGGCTGGTAGTACAGCTCTGTTCCACACAGAGATAGAAAAATCCAGACCTCTTTCACCTTCATGCTCTGTCATCTCCTGGTGTTGGAAGTCATAGGGAGGATGTGATGGCTGGTTGATGATAAGTTGCACTCAGGCAATCAGTGGCTCCTTAATGACCCTCCACCCCCTGACCACTGTCCTTGGATTATATGTTCTGCCCAGCATTCCCTCAGTAGCAGCCATTTCAAGGACTCGGCCTTCCAACGGTACAGTGGTCTACCTCTTTCTTCAACTTCCTCTTGCCCTCCATTTAAGAGGATCAGTTTCAGATTTCACCTAGGGAAGCACCAAAGTTGCAAAACAGTGACTGGATTATTGCCCTCACCTCCACTGTTGAAGACATGAAGACTGTTCATCACCACTCACCACTTCCTTGTTCCAGAGTTCAAGGCAAGGAGGGAAGAACAAGCAAGTGTCTTCTTTCAATGGGAACAACTAGAACCTACACACCCCACTTCCTATCCATTCCTGGAGGTGGATGATGCAGAACTTGGTCACATAGCCACACCAGATACAAGGGAGGCTGGGAAATGTAGTCCCTACCACAGTAGCCACATGCCCAGAGAAAACGCAGAGTGTGGGTTATTACCAACAGGGGAAGGGAACAGGATATGAGGGACAAAATCTCTGCCATCTTCTTGGATGAAAAGAGGGACGATCTGGTCTTCTGGTTCAGAGGGAGAGATGGACACTACCCCATCAAGACCACACAAAATGGGGGACTCCCCTAATGGGCAGGGGGGAGGATGAAAGTGAGACAACCAAAACTATAACTGCTGTAGTGCTCAGTTATTACACCCTGATAGAAAAAAAAAAAAAAAAAGAGCCTTAATCGGTGGCAGGAAAATAAGCCGTTGTCATCATAAGAAAAACAAGTTCTTGGGATCCCTGGGTGGCGCAGCGGTTTGGCGCCTGCCTTTGGCCCAGGGCGCGATCCTGGAGACCCGGGATCGAATCCCACATCAGGCTCCCGGTGCATGGAGCCTGCTTCTCCCTCTGCCTGTGTCTCTGCCTCTCTCTCTAACTATCATAAATAAATAAAAATTTAAAAAAAAAAAAGAAAGAAAAACAAGTTCTTGCCAGTCATGTTACCTAAGCTACAATTATCCTTTCCTGCTTTTGGCTTATACTCCTTTGTCAAACTCCCTTCCTCAGAGTACACAGGGTGGGTAAACTTTGGGTTTTCTAATGGAGGAAGAGGTGTCTGGCTCTGTGGGGAAGCAACTACTCTGGCTCCTCCCTCTGGACCCAGACCCAGGCCAGGGGTAGCAGATAATCTTGATGGACCTCAGATGGATGGAATCACCAATCCATTGTGGAGAGCTGGTCAGGCCTGGCATTTATCCCAAGTTCATGATCAACACATGCAGGCTGACCTCCCTTAGACCTTTATATAGGTGCCTGGGGGCAATTCTGTGTCAACTAAGGATTCACAAGACATACTCAAAAGTCATCTCACTTTAATTATTTCCACAATCATAGTATATCCTCCACAAATGGTGGCCCTAGTCCTGCTTCTGTACCTATGATCTCTGGTTCTAACATCCACCGTAGCAGGTGCTGTCAGCGTTCCTTCCTCACTCCCTTCTATTCACTGCTTCTGGACACACTGTCCTGCTCCAAACCACCACACCTGCATTTCTCTGCCAAGGGTTTTCTTGGGCTGGTAGTCCCACTTTGCCAAGCACAGGATACAAGAGGAGCACCTAGGAATTATCACTCCACCTCTCAGAAACAGCCTTCAATTGGTGACTCTTGGGAACTGGTATATAAACACCCCAGCTCCCTCGCCCCTTGGACGAGATCACTGCACTGTGCTGCATTATGCTGCATGTACTCACTGCTGGTTTCCAAGTTTCCCCACTGGGATGGAGCTGGATTGATAACACACTTCTTGTCTGTCTTCCTTTCCTTATCTCCTTTCCTGACTTCACCGCTGCTGTTTCTTATACTTCCCAAATAAACTACTTGCAATCTATCTCAGGATATGCTTCTGGATGGACCCAAGAAAGATCCGCACTGTGAGAAGTAAGCTATGGCAGGCTGGCACAGGCTCTGGAGTCTGGACTTGAAGTCTGGTTTCATCACTTACTAGCTGAGCGATGCTGGGAAAATTATTTGACTTGCTGGTGCCTCGATTTCCTCATCTGTAAAATGTGGCAATTATATCATCCTTGAAATACTGTAAAATTTTAAATGAAACAATTCCTCCAAGGTTCCTAGCACTGATGAGAGGATACAGCAGACACTCACGAGTTGGCTTCTGTTCCTTCTCACGTCTGTTTGATGAATGAGGATGCTGAGGCTCAGGAAGGTTTCCTGACTTGTGCCAAGTTATAAATGGAGTTAAATGATGGATCTTGGGTTCAAATACAAATGCATTTCTGGTTCCAAACCTACTTATAACTTTTCCATTGAGTTTGACATATTTATTCCAGGGTCTTAATTACCTGATTTGATACCCCAAATCATGCTAACCTTCAAATTCCCAGGTCTTCCTTCCCCATTGTGCTATGCAGACAACACATCTGGTTTCTGATTCTCCGAGATTCCCACATCCTGGTGCCATTCACGCCCTTTGCTATTTATGTCTCCTGTCTGGGGGCATGGCTCTCTCTCTCCCTCATCCAGCTGTGACACTCTCCTAATTTAGGCATAAGGATTTTCACAAGTTCATTTCTGATTAAAACACGATGTCACTAAAAATAGATAAATAGGCAGTCAAAGAAAGATGACAGATCACTTAGGGCAGAGCAAATGTACAGGTAAGCGTTTTACCCTCAAACACACCAGTCTCCCCATTTACCTTTGAGGAGAGTTGCTCAGAGTTTCAAGTGAGGGGTGAGACCCTGCAGAGCCCCTGCTTGAGTGACAGTAGAGGCTGTGAAAGGGAAGAGGTACTGAACATCTCTGAATCCACTCCTTTTCCTCACAGTATTGTGTTACCCCACAGACAGCCAAGTCCAAATAGCAGCAAAGCAGAGACACAGATGAAAAGACAAACAAACAAACAACAATAACAAAAAAAACCTGAAATTGTGCTGCTAAACTTACTTTAGATTTTTATGACTAGAAAGACAGAAAACAGTTATTTTATTTCAACATACTTTGAAGTTTGGAGTCATTTAAAAATATAATTTTATTAAAAAATAGATAATCATACAGACATACACATACATACATAGGAAGGACATAACCTTTCAGGGGTTGGACTCTGATGGGTCCTAGGTGTGATCTGCTTCTAGAGTAGGTGACCAGCTTATTCTGGTCTGCCTGGGATTTTTCCACTTTTCTTATGTCCCAGGAAAATTCTCAGCTCTGAGCTAATCAGAATGATTGGTTACCCTATTAGAAAACAAGCTTGATTCTTCGGGCGCCTGGGTGGATTGGTCGGTTAAGCACTTGCCTTTGGCTCAGGTCCTGATCCCAGGGTTCTGGGATCAAGCTCCGCTGAGCAGGGAGCCTGTTTCTCCCTTTCCCTCTGCCCTTCTCCCTGTACTATCTTTCAAATGAATAAATAAAATCTTTTTTTCAAAAGAAAGAACAAAAAACAAGCTTGATTCTCAAATCTCCTTTTTTAAAATGCAAATCTCTTCAGGCAGTTTATTTTTTATTTTTAAAGATTTTGTTTATTTATTCATGAGAGACACAGAGAGAGACAGAGACATTGGCAGAGGGAGAAGCAGGTTCCTGGTGGGGAGCCTGATGTGGGTCTTGATCCCAGGACCCAGGGATCACGACCTGAGCCAAAGGCAGATGCTCAACCACTGAGCCACCCAGGTACCCCTCTTCAGGCAGTTTAAAGCCATCTGCCAATCACATTTTAGGGTTCTGCTTCTTACAGAATACCCCCAAAATAGCCCCCACTTTAAGATTCCATAAGGAGGGGATCCCTGGGTGGCTCAGCGGTTTAGCACCTGCCTTTAGCCCAGGGCGCGATCCTGGAGTCCCGGGATCGAGTCCCACGTTGGGCTCCCGGCATGGAGCCTGCTTCTCCCTCCTCCTGTGTCTCTGCCTCTCTCTCTCTCTATGTCTATCATAAATAAATAAATAAATAAATAAATAAATAAATAAATAAATAAATAAATAAATAAATAAATCAATCTTTAAAAAAAAAGAAAAGATTCCATAAAGATTTATCTCAACATGAATGGAACTGGAAGGTATTATGCTGAGTGAAACAAGTCAAATGGAGAAAGACAATTACCATAAGGCTTCACTCACATGTGTAATATAAGAAATAGTGAAAGGGACCATAAGGGAAAGGAGGGAAACTGGGTGGGTAAAAATTAGAGAGGAAGACTAAATCATGAAAGACTCCTAACTCTGGGAAACAAACAAAGGGTTGCAGAAGGGGAGGCAGGTGGGGGATGGGGTAACTGGGTGACAGGCATTAAGGAGCCACATGACAAGATGAGCACTGGGTGTTTTAGTATATGTTGGCAAATTGAATTTAAATAAAATATATTTAAAAAACAGAATCCATAAGGCTTTTGTATTGAAAGGATGAGAAATTCAGACACCTATACTGCAAGATTTCAGTGAGTGACCAACATCATCTGCACAAAAGCTTCCCATCTATTCCTACTTACACAAGGAAATATACTCACATTCTTCTAGAAACCTACAGCCCGTTCAGTCTTCAGCCTTCCTCCCTCCGACAGACATAGGATGGACAACTATTTCTCCACCCAAGCAAAACTGCCCAAGCATGAAAACAAAAGCAATTGATGAAAAACAAAAGCAATTCCTATTTGGCCTCAGGGGTCGGGACTATCGTTTTCTTAGTGTGATTTCCTCCAGAAACTTGGACAAGGATTCAACTTTAAGGTATTTATCTGAGAGGTCATCCCAGGGAATACCAGTAGGAGAGTGGGGGGAAATGAGGAAAGGAAGGACAGGCCACCAAAAAAGGAGTGTCCTATTAAGTCAACTGTCACTAGGTGACTGGAGATTAACCCCATGGCAGACAGTAAAAATTGGTGTAGAATAACACCTTGGTCATCTCACCAGATGGGCAAGGGAGTTCGGGTGTCTGCACCCTGAATCCTTCATCAACTCCCTGGCACTCACCCCCAGCACTTCGACAGTCAGAGAGAGTCCTCCGACAGACGACGGCGGCTGCTGGCAGCGGGAAGTCAAGCGGCCTGCTCCGGCGTTGAAGGGCAGCGACGGGCTGGGCACCAGCAGCAGCTGCTACGGCCAAGATAGAAGCCGTGGCCGCCATGACTGAGCGCGGGCCAACCGCTGCCACGAGGGGACGCAGCCAGTGCTGTCAGAGCTTCTGAACGTTTCGAAGAAACCTGGAATCCAGAATTCTTGCAGAACCTCCCGATCCGTAACTGCTGATGATGAATTCAAAAAAGATTTTAAAAACGCTCTCGGTGCTAACCGAGCTCTCTGGAGGCGGAAGTCAACCTGTGGGCAAGCAGGTCACATCCACCAGCCTAGGTGAAACCCCTTATTTCATAGATGGGGAAAGCAGGGCCCTAGAGAGAAGTGACTTAAAGACTGTTCCCCGTAACCCCCAGGCCAGGGTCCCGACCCTGACCCACTGTACTGCCCGCGCTAGCAAACCTCCCTCCTCCCTCTACACACCCATCCGCACCAGGCGGCAGCCTGACGGCCACCCTCCCCTCCACTCAGAACGCAGGAAGTCTTGCTCTGCCCAACAACTCGTTACAATACTTCGGATCCCTAGAAATTGGATTCCTTATGATTCTTAATTTCACAAGACTTTACACAGAACTTTTAAAGTCCTGGGTCCCCTCCTGGGTACTTTATGTAGAATTCCCTTAATTCTCAAAGCAACCCTCGGATGTAAGGACTGTTAGTTTCCTCATCTTAAAGACAGAAAACCAGGCACAGAGATATTAAGATACGTGCCTACATTAGAGTAGTTAGTGGCAGAGCTAGGGGACAAATCCAGGCAGTTGGCTCCGGAGTCCACGGGCCACTCACTGCCTCTGAACTAAGTACCTAGTTAGGCTTTTTAGATATCCTAATTGGTCCTTTCCCCCATTACATCAGGAGTTAGCAAACTATAGGCCCATAAGCCAACTCCTACCCACTGCTTGTTTTTCTAAATAAAGTTTTATTATCAGGGGCACCTGGGTGTCTTGGTTGGTTTAAGTGTCTGATTCTTGGTTTCGGCCCAGATCATGTTCTCAGGGTCATGAGATGGAGCCCTCCCTCCCCCCGTTGGGCTCAGGGCTCAGTGGGGAGTGTGCTTGAGATTCCCTCTGCTCCTCCTCTCCTCCTCATGTGCGCGTGTGCACACTCTCAAATAAATAAAAATTTTAAAAACAAAAAAACAGCATTTTATTAGAACTTCATCCATTATTCTGTGACTATTCTTGCCCTACACAAACAGAGTTAAGTAGGTGAACACAGACCATATGGCTCACAAAGCCTGATATATTTAGTCCCTGGCCCTTCACAGAAAGTTTGCTGACCCCTGCATTCTGGACTTGCCAAGCATTCTCAATTGCAGATTTCTTGATTATGTTGCTTAATCATAATGCAGAAAATCCTATAATCCCCCCAAAGCCTTTAGCATATGCAGTGATGAATTCACAGCTAATATTCCAGAAATTGCCACTGTGCAGAACATGTCTGGGAACCTAGGAATCAGTGAAAGTACCCCAGAACCCCAATTAAGGAAAGAGATGCCAAAAGATGACCCGTAAAAGAGGCAGACACCTAATCTTGCGTCCTGACCTGGGAGACAGTCTTTAAAGCAAGGGGACAGACAGAAATTCCCAAATAGAGGCAGAGAGGAGAAACAGAAGGCAACTCTCATGGTATGCTATCAACAAGCATGCTGCACTGAGAGACGGGGGTCAAATTCCAGCTCTACCGCTTACTCCTAATTTCTTAAACTTCAATTTTCTCAACCATAAAATGGGATGAGTAATCTCATTTCTTGGGGGGGGGGGGCGGCAGTTAGGCAGATTAGCCAAGGTTATAATATACATGAAGTCCTCAGCACCCCAGGTGAAATCTGCTAACAAGTTAGAGGAGTCCTATGATTAGGAATGCCAGTAACTGTAAAATCGAAATCGGTGATTATTTATACAGAGACACTCAGCCCCACAATTCAGCTGTCAAAGAGTAACAGGATGAGATGGCAAGGAACAAAAAGCAGTATTTGTCATGAGAAGCCCAAATCCAGGAATGATCTAACTGCCTTTATATACTCCATGTAAAAAAGTAAAGAAGTATGTGCTATGTTTTCATCAAAAATAGTTCAAGCAAAAAAATAATGTGAGTAGGCAGGGGTAAGCTTTAATCACCTGGAAAAATCACTTTAGTGAAACAGATTATTTTTTCCTTGACAAGGCCAGATAAATGAAACTGTTTAAGAAGTGGGAAGAGAAAGTTTGCATTGTATGCTCTGAAAGAAGACAAAGTTGCATTGTCCCCTCTTATTCTTATAGTGAAAGTATTTACGGAAGAGTATGAACACTTGCTGACAATCTGTCAATTTTTAAATATCCTTTAACTTTACCATTTTTACTACTTTTCTCTGAGATCTAAAAAAGACCAATGATAGTTTTCTGATATGCTTTTTCCACGTATAATTAAGTTTACTGCTAGAAAGTACAAGAACCACTCATGATTGGAACTGCTTAAAGCAGCTGAATCATTGCAAAAAGGATTTCTTACTCTTAATTAGTTTGAATCAAACTTCTGACCTCTAAAAAACTGGACACTCCCATTTTTTTAGGCAGTGAAAATGCAGCTACGTTGAGAACATGAAGGTATATAACACAGTATATTTTTTTCCTCTTCAAAATACATTGGATTAATTTAACACAGTTGGAGCAAATTACCATGCTATGTCCTCAATTTATGTGTTATGGCCCCACTGGGCTAAGGCTCTATGTTCCCAGTCTAGGAGCACATGGTTTTCATTACTTAATCAGGATCCTGCAATTTCAACTTGCCCATTTAAATGGATGCAATTAGTTCATTTGTGATGGCCTCAAATACCCTTATCTTTCCCAATTTATCAAAGAAGCTATGCTACCCTAATGTTTTGAGCTTTGCCTCAATAATGAAAGGTTATTTGATGACAGGTTATGCCAAATATTATTTTGGCATAACCCAGCAAATACTTTCACAGAGTCATTCCACCAACATACTGCTGATAAGGAAGCTTTTATACATGCATTTATTTTAAGCACATTTATTTATCTGGGACTTAAAAAAATAAAAGGGGAATAGTGTAACAGGTGCAGGTAAGGTACAGTGCACACACATCTGATTGTTCATAGCATAAGGGATTAGAGATGGAGGGAACCTCAAGTGTCACCACCCATTTGACAAACCCAGAGAGCTAATTAACACAGCTCAGGCCAGTTAGGCCGCTGAGATGGGATTAGAACTCAGCCTTCCTGATTCTCCCACCTCTTTTCCTTCACAGCTCCTCCTTCGTCTGGCAGAGACTTACCAGACTATTATAGTTGGCTGAACCAGGGCCAGGGCTGGCTCTGTGAGCCTTGCGCCTCCCATTCAGGTCACATATGGTCCCCTTGCTCTTTTGCAATGACTGAATTGATGGGATGGGCTCAGTCAGGTGCAACAAGGGAGGCCTGGAAACAATCCTCAGGCCGTATCCGTTGCGGGTTCCCTACCGATGCTGTCGGCTGTTATAAGCACCAGCTGGAAGATGGATGCTGGTATTCCAGAAAGACCTTTTGAATCAGGCGGGGCTGTGAGTGGCCCCATGCTGTGACGGAGGCATAATTATTTCCAATAACTGTCTGCCTAGGCTACTTGGTGATTTCCAAAGGAAAGTGGCTCCTCCTGGCAACAAAACATTCAGCGCTTATTTGGGTTGGGGGATGCTGTCTTGAACTTATTTCTTATGCAAGGACACAATGCCCCAAACTCCTGTCTGTTCCTAACTTATCCAGCAGGGCAGAAAGGAATACAGTCTTTTATAAATCGTGATAAAAGATAAGCTACTTGACAACTTTGGATGTTTGCTCAGGATCTGTTTCAGAGGGCAATATTCTCATTTGAGAATAAGATGAACCATCCGAGGTTCCTGGAAGGGTATGCTCTCTGGAGAGGAAGCTAGACCTCTCAGGCTGAGACTGTCAGGGATAACGAAGAGCAGAGTCTCTTGCAGGGTGGGGTCAAAGAGCCCAGACTCCCTTCTGAGTTCAGATTCCAGATCTGTCACCTACCAGCTGTGTGCATGTTGAACAAGTCACATAGCCCCTCCAAGCCTTGCTTTCTACCTTTGTTTTGTTTTTTTTTTAAGATTTTATTTATTCATTAGAAACAGAGAGAGAGAAGCAGGGGGAGAATCGGGGAGAAGCAAGCTCCATGCAGGGTGCTCCATGTGGGGCCCGATCCTGGGTCTCCAGGATCATGCCCTGGGCTGAAGGCAGTGCTATACCACTGAGCCACCCGGGCTGCTGCTTTCTACCTTTGTAAGGTGTGAAGGTGTGGGCTACTGTGGGTCACTGTGGAGACAGGCATCACATACTGTTTGGAACGCACTTGGCAAATGCCTGGCACTTACAGGGACTCAATAAACAGCAACTATTATTTCTAGGCAGCAGCCTGTTCTTTGAAGAGGCAGGTTATTCTAACTGAATGTTCTGGGCTAATTCTCTGCAGTGATCAGATTATGGTTGAAAAATCCACTTTGTGGGTACAGGCATTTCCTAGAGGGTTCCCTCTTACTTGTAGCCATCCTCCAGCTCTGCAAGCCTGTCTTGGTTGCCACACATCTTTCAGGCCAAAGGGACGCCTCACCCCACCCATCCCCTAATGCCATCCCGCTGCAGCAGCTCTGGGCAGACCTGTACCTGTATCTCTATGCAGGTAGAGGTGCTGTGCTTTCTCTGCAAACCTCCCACATTCATTCACATCTCCTCTCCCCAACTAGATTAAGCTCCTGGGGGACAAGAGGTCACCTTACATTTCTTTGACTCCTCCCCAGCATCCAGCACATGTCCACACATTTTCTAGGTTCTCTGATCCCTTGCTAGGCACAGCGTGGTCCACAGATGAGCATCAGCAGCTTCACCTGGGAGCTCATCAGAATCTCAGGCTCCATCTCAGATCCTCTGAATCAGAATCCCAGGTGATTCAAGTGCAGGTGCTGGAGAAACACTGCTCGAGCCTATTTCCCAGACTTCACTCATTCACAGCTTCCTTTCAAAGACCTAGTCATTTTTCAGTACCATCCACACTCTCTGTTACTAATATATATATTTTAAATGATTTTACATTGACATTATGTCTTGCTTAGCTTACCCTAAGCAGTGATATCCAGTCTGTCAATAGTTTATTCAGCAAGGCAGAAAGAAATATATCCTTTAATAAGATTTGAAGGTCCAAGTGAAAAAAAATCTGTTGGTGTACATTAAAATAAGTAAATAGCCATCAAAGTAAAATGGTTCTCCACCTATCATCTAAAATTAACTTATATTGGGATGTTGGGGTGGCTCAGTCAGTTGAGCATCTGGCTCTTGATTTTGACTCAGGCCATGATTGAGGTCCTGGGATGGGGCCTTGCTTTGGGCTCCCTGAACAGTGGGGAGTCTGCTTCTGCCTCCCTCTACCTCTCCCTCTGTCTCTCCCCACTCACCCTGCTTGCACTGTCTCCCTCTCAAATAAATAAATAAATAAATAAATAAATCTTAAACAAAAATAAAATTAACTCATACACCACCAAGTGTACACCTAGCCCACTTTAGCAAACACAGCTCTAGGCTTTTTGCAGCTGAATCAGAAGACATCTTCCCAATTCCTGCTCCTGTGTTCCTGGTCTGGGCCTGTTCCCACCTACCATGGCTGCCTTATGAGGCTGATGCATTTGCCTGCAAACATAGGTGGTTGTAGGGGACGGTAGGAGGCAGAAAATCTAGATACTGGACCTGCACCACCCCTTCAAAACTTGCCAAATCACAGCCCTCTTGGGGGCTCATTTTTGCAATCACCAGGTTCTCCTCATATCTAACAATATGACAGCAGAAGCTCCAGAGTCAGAATGATTTGGGGTTGAAATTAAGTCTCCCTTGCTTGCTAATTTCATTAAGTCTGTTTTCCTCATTCATAAAATGGGAGCAATAAATGGACATAACACCCACACAAGAGGATTTTTGCAAGGATATTTTCAGGATAGCTGAAAAACGCTGAGACTGAGTTCCACCATACAGTCAGTGTTCAACAAAAAATAGAGCTATTAATATTTTTTTCTTGGCCTCCAAAATAATAATAGCTAATATTTATGGGGTATTTAATGTGAGGTAGGCACTACATGATCACTTTACACTCTCATTTTATCCTCACAATAACCCAGGGAGGTATGAACTCTTATTTACCCATTTCACAGATGAGGAAACCGAGGCACAAAGTGTGAGCTGCTTGCTCAAAGTCATACATTTCATAAGTAGTGTAACTGAACTTGCGGGCAAGTCATCTGACTTGAGAGCCAGTGTTCATAACCTCAACTCATCCTGCCTTTCTGTAAAATACTGGTCAACCCATAGACTTTGCCAGTTCAAAAAATATTATGGGATCTTGGCAAAGTAATTCCTGGCACAGGTGAACACTTGCTGAACATGAGCCGGTCTAGCTACCACTAGCTCTACTATTATTTAGTGAGCCTTCACGTCTGAACAAGATTTTATGAGGCATTGGGAGGTCCATCATATCCTTCAGTTATGGTGAGGACCTCTTTACTTTTTTCTTGAATGCTTTTTTTATTCTTAAATATAACCTACATTAAGAAAATGAACAGGGGCACCTGAGTGGCTCAGTTGGTTAAGCATCCCACTTCTAGGTTCAGCTCAGGTCGTGATCCCAGGGTCATGACATTGAGCCCCACATAGGGTTCCATGCTGAGGGTGGAATCTACTTAAGACTCTCCCTCCACCTATGCCCTTCTTCTCCTCTCAAAAAACAAAATGAACAAAATATAAATATGCAGCTCAATAATCAGCTCCAAGTAAACAGCCACATATCCATCACTCTGTTGCCCCCAGAAGCTCCTAGATACTTTCTCTCCCCCCTCCTCAAATATAACTATTGTACTGGGGTTTTTCCCCCAATACTACATACATTTGGGGCTGGGTGATTCTTTGCTGTGGGGGTTGTCCTGCACATGTGGGATGTTTAGCAGCCTCTCTGGCCTCCACAAGTTACATGCCAATAGCACCTTTCCCAAAAGGCAAGAAGAAATGGCAACAATTTCTCTAGACATGAACAAGTGTCCCCCGGAGGGCAAAATTATTCCTGGTTAAGAACCACTGCACCATCATGACCCTTTTGGTAACCACTTTCTTGCTTTCTTTTTCACTCTAACCACACAAGCATGCATCCTTAAATATTATCATTTAATCTTGCCTCATGAAAGGAATTCTTTAAACTTTAATCCATTAAAAAGGCCTCTAATCATGGCCCCCTAAAATAACCTAGGTGGGGTGACCATATAATTTATCATCCAAACCGAAGTCACAGACATTAACCAGGGTTGACCCAGGCAAGCCAGCATGATCACACTACTTCTAGGGAACTTCTGCTGTGAAGCAACATTATTCTCACAGCCGCACACAATTAGGGCCCCCTTACCCACTGGATAATTGTATGTGAAGTGGCAAAGGATAATTAAATGCAGCACATCCCCAAGGGCAAAGTAACATAGACCCAGATAAATATCTCAAAGCTGAAGAGCTGTGGAGCAGAAAACTCTTTGGCCTTGGCCCTTATGGGGGTGTATTCTTCATATAATTTGATGAAAGACACCACTTAAATAACTACTTTCACCACATTAGCGCAACAAAGTGATTAAATTAAATGCCTTCCAAGATTCACACATAAGTGCAAAAAGGATCCAGATCACCCCTTGTAAGAGGTTTAGGGTCTGTAGTGGATTTTTAATCCATATATCTGCCTTTTTTCCCTCGGTGTCATTGGAAAGTAGAGCAACCACTAACAACTTGACCTGTTCTGCATAGTGATCTCGTAAGTCCTGACACTGACCATGTTAAAAGTGACCACTAAGGCTTCCTTACGCACACGAGAAATCGTATTGATGACCTATTTGCCTGAATATAATTCAGCTCATCTTCCATTCTTTGGAGCATCAAAGAGAACAGAAATCGGCTTTCAATGACTTAAGACACTCGTACATTTCAGCAAATGTTTGACTTCCTCAGCTTCCGTTTCCCCTTTTTCCAGCAAATGTATTCATCTGGAGGTCCAGCTCACAGTTCGTGTGGTCTAGTTGAGAGTCTATCACAAGGCAAAGCCCTTAACCTCCACAGAAGTCATTTGGCACCAGGGCTTTCCTACAAACCATGCCTACTAGGCCAACTGGAACTGGTTTGGAGGCTTTTTGTTCAACAACTGGGCAAAAGAGATTTATTTATTTTTGTTGGATTTGAACCTGAAATTGTGTAAAGCAGCAACTGCTACAGTCAGCTAATCAGCCAACAAGGTGCCTCATACACAGAGGAAAGAAGAGAAAGAGGTGAAGATGAAAAGAAAGAAGTCAGATTCTGAAGTCATTGTTCAGCCCTGAGCAAGATGCTCTTGAGGCCAGTTCTAGGTATGTATCTTGCAATAACTTGAAGTTGTATGTATTAATATATATATATATATAATACATATGCCTATCTCCTAGTTTCATTTAAATTGGGTGTTTGTCACTTACTAGGAAAATATGCCCTGTGGCAGTAGCTTTCCAATTTTTTACAGAGCAACTCACAGTAAGAATTACATTTTATACTGCAACCCAGAATGTGCATGCAGCCCGAGTGAGAGAACGGACTCAAAGTTTCATAAAGCAACAGAACTCACAAACATAGGATAAGGCTGATATTTTCTGTCCTGTTATACTTTAAAAAAAAATACTGGTTGCAGCCCACTAAATTGATTTCATGACCTTAGCTTTAAAAAAAAAAAACACTGCCTTGTGAGATTAGGCTAAAAATTGATTTCACCAGAAAAAGTGAGATAAGAAACATCATGATAATTTCAATCAGATTATTGAAGAAAATAGGACGTTTGGGTTTAGCAATAATAAACTCAAGGGTTTAGCAACAGAAAATTGTTACCATTTCTCTTTAATCTACCCAGGACATGTTTACCAGAAAAGGAAAAAAAAAATCTTAATGACCTAGAAGTAAATGAATTACAAACAAAAAACAAAAACACCAAACATTTTCTAAAAACACATTAAAAACCATGTCTAAAAAGAGATAGGTGAGAACTACATTAAGGAAAAACACTTAAGTCCTGCTGCTGAGCTGAGTTACATGATTTATTTATCTATAGGCTGAAGACAGTAATTTCAGTGAACCTCAGCAGTTACTGAGTATGTAAAAATAGTGTCTCCATGATAAGATCAGATCTCTGGGGCATATGCAGAGGGAAGTAGGGAGATAGGAAGAGAGAAAGGAAGGGAGGGAGGGGGAGAAAGAGAGAGAGGTCACTTACAGTATAAACCTCAAGCCTTCACTTATGTGTGTATTGTGTGTAAAATAACTATGAAGAGTTCCTGAAATTTTAGGCAATTACTGCAGGCTGGATAAGACAGGGTATTTTTAACCGCTTTCCATGTATACCTTATTTGTATTGTCAGTTAGCCAAAACGTCCTTTTTGTCTGCTCAGAAGCACTGCAGAGTCTTGATTAAATCTGTGGAATCAAATGGAGAAGTCAGATTCTCATGCTTGCTAGAAACAGAGGCCAGTGTCTGTAAACAACCCTGAGAAAACTTAGCTGCTTTTACACTCTTGAATGGCTGTAGCTTTAACTCCTCCCCAAGTTATTCTCGATTATTAGGGTCAAATGCAGCTGCCTGACCTGTTTGAGAAGCCATGAACATGCCACCAAGATGATAATCTGTTCATTTCAAAGCAGAGTGAAGTTTAAGACAATTGCTCTCACCCCCCAGAGAAGGGACTTCTGAGAATTTTCCCAGGGATAATGAATATCAAACCTCACTATAATGGTATTTTAGGTAGATTTCTTCATCTTCCATCATTATATTTTTCAAATACATTCCACCCGCATTACCGAATCAAAACAAACAAAATGTTTGATTAATATTTGCGGATGTCATGAAGAAGCGAGTAACCTCTCCTGTGTAAGAAGTCCTTGGAATTGCCTGAATTCTTCTGGCTCTCTTTTAGGAAATGTAGGCAGCCCGGGTGGCTCAGTGGTTTAGCACCGCCTTCATCCTAGGGCCTGATCCTGGGGACCTGGGATCGAGTCTTTTAGGAAATGTAAGCAGTGTTCAAAGGTATGTACTTGTGCTTTACTATTTATTACAAAATTCCTGGATATACAAAAAAAAAAAAAAAAAGAATCATAGGCTTATCAATATAACCATCACCTAGTTTGTGACATTTAATTCGGAGACCAAAATAGGGACGCCTGAGTAACTCAGTGGTTAAGCATCTGCCTTTGGCCCAGGGAGTGATCCTGGAGTCCTGGGATCGAGTCCCACATTGTGACATTTAATTCGGAGACCAAAATAGGGACGCCTGAGTAGCTCAGGGGTTAAGTGTCTGCCTTTGGCTCAGGGCGTGATCCTGGAGTCCTGGGATTGAGTCCCACGTCTGGCTTCCTACATGGTGCCTGCTTCTCCCTCTCTATGTCTCTGCCTCTCTCTCTCTCTCATTCTGTGTGTGTGTGTGTCTCATGAGTAAATAAATAAAATCTTAAGAAAAAAAAGAAAAGGAGAGAGACCAAAATATATACTGTTTGCTTCGGGTCAGTCACCGTCATGTTATATAATGGAATGAAAAATACATGTGAGGTGCTTCTTGTCACTACTACTATTTCCCTCATCATCATTGATGCCATTACAGCACATCCCCGTTAGAGGCACTGTCGCGGTTAACAGACTGGCATCTGGAATCGGACCTCAGGTCAACTCCAAATTACCAACGTGACTCATGGCAAGTCACTTATTCTCCCTCGGGGCTCCACTTACCACTCCACGGACCATTCATGATGCCCCCAAAGCGCCTACGGGGACGCCTGAGACACCATACGCTCCCCACCACCATGCTCAGCAGCATGTGTATGGCAGATGAAAGTGCAGCCCGAGGAGGTTAAGTAAGGCGAAGCTGTTTTCCTTCTCCAGATATTTGATTTGGAAGTTCCACAGATGCATTCTCTTTAGTACAGGAAGCAGCATGTCCGGGATTGCGCGAAAATCCCGTACACATCCTCCAACTGGGTTTGGTGAATTTCTGGGGCAAACCCTAGCTAGGCGTGCACGCCCACCCCGCTTCCCCGAGAGCCTGCCGCTGCCAGCCCTCGCCGTCCTTCCGAAGGGGCCACCTTGCACACGCCGCCGTCTGGGTACCAGCAAGCGCACCAAGTTGGTTCGCAAAGTTCAGAGGAGTTGGCTCGGGTATGTTTACAAGTCCTAGCAGATCGCAGGAATGTTCAGGGATAATTATGATCCCACCCAGGAGCGCCCAGCCCAACCCTCTCACATCTGGAAGGAAGCGGCCACACAAAGGAGAGCAAGGAGACCTCCTCCTGCGGCTGCTTTCCCGGCTCGGGAAGACTTCCCCGACCAGCTCCCACCCCCTTTGTCAACAGCACCAGCCGCTGCTCTGCAGCACCGTTCAGAGCACAAGGTGTTCGGGGCACAGGAAGAGTTTATCTTCCAGTCCACCCCGAATGGCATCTCTCAAAATAGCATCTTTGTCCCCTCCCCCCTGACCCAGACACGCGCGCACACACTCGCGCGCGCGCGTGCACTCACACAGGCACACACGCGAAGGTGAAAGGTGAAACGGTCCAGAAAAATGGACAGCGATCCACACACGCACGCTGCCTTTCCAGCCCAAGGAGCGGTCCGAGTCGGACACACCTCGTTGAAAAAGGGCAGGCACACCGAAGCCCGGGCCCGCGCCGCGGACCCCGGGGATTCCCCTCCAAGTCCCGGCCCCGCCTTTGCAAAGTATCTGGGATTCATCAGCGTTTCTCCCACCTCCCACGGACGCGCAACCGCCGGAGCACATGGTCCCCGGCGGCGCGTTTGCAAACCCCACCAGCGCCAACGCCTCAAACCCGCTAAACTTCCTGTCTCCGCACCAGCCCAGCGCCCCCAGCGCCGCGCCAAGTGCCCCCGAGGCGCGCGCGGAGACAGCTGCGGCCCCGGGGCCGTGGGCGGGGTTTCCTGCCCCCCCCCCCCCGCCCAGCCCCGAGCGCCCGAGCCCGCGCCTCCGCTGGGGGTCTCCGGCCGTGCGCTCTGCGCCCCGGGCGCACGCGGAGCTGCCGCGCCCCCGCCGCGCGCTGCCCGCCCTCCCCCCGGCCGGCGCCCGCCTACCTGCCGCGCCGCCGCCTCCCTCGGGCGCTCGGGGGCTGCCGACCGCTACTTTATTGTCTCGGCGGCTCACCGCGCGGGACGCGGGGGCCCGGCTCTGCGCCAGCCCTGCCAGCAACTCCGCGGGGCGCCGCGCCCTCCTCTGCCTCCGGCTCCCGGCCCGAGCTCCTGCCCCGCACGGGAGGCGCGCAGCCCGACCCCCGGGCTCGCTGGGCGGCCGGCGCCAGCCGCATCCCCGGCCCGGGGCCGCGCGTCCCCGCTTCGGTCCACACTGAGCGCTGCGCCCGGCCGCCCGCCTGCCTCGCTGTCAGCCCGGGCGCCCGGCTCGGCTCTCCGCAGCCGCCCCCGCCCGCCGCCGCCGCCTCTCCGGGGGCCGGGGCGGCCGCTGCCAATGAGACTCGGCTGATGCGCTGTTCCGGCCCAGTCATTGTATCGGGCGGGGAGGAAGGGGAGGGGAGCGGGAGGAGGGAGGGGGCGCCCTCGGCCCCCGCCGCGCGGCTGCCGGCTGGGCTCGCCTACCCCGACCGAGAAAAGGCGCTGGTGCCAAGGGGCGTGGAGCGGCTGGCGCGGCCGGGAGTGGGGGGGGGGGGCAGGGGGCACGAGCCCGCGCCCCTCCATCCCTCGCCCCGAGCCCTCCCCTGCCTGCAGGCGCGCGGACGGCTCGGTTGGCCTCCCAGGCTTCAGCATCCCAAGCCCGACTGCCCTTAGAATAAAGGGGCGGAGGCGCGGCGGGGATCCGGCCCCGAACCGGAGCGGGTCCGGCCACCGACTTGATCGGAGATGCCCGCGAACCTGGTGGCTCCTCTTGAAAGAAAAGACAGAGAGAGAAAGGGGGGGGGGTGGCGGTGGGAAGAAGGGAAGGAGGGAGAGAGAGTGGTAGGTAAGAGAGAAGGAAGGAGAGAGAGGAAAGAAGAGTGAAAAGAGAGGGAGGAAGAGCCTACCCCATGCCTGGCTCTTTCCCTCCAGGACAGTCCTGTGACTCAGTTGCGTCTCCTTACGCTCTCTTTACTGGTGAGGAAACTCCAGAGGTTGACGCAAAGAGCTGGTAAGTGACAAGACAGAGACTGCAGCTTGATCTGATGCAGCAAATGCGTGAAGAGTGGAGGAAGACGGGAGGACCATGAGGGGAGGACCCGCTCTTGGGACTCTGACCTCATCTCCAAATGAGTGGACCAGTAGAACACCAGAGGTGCCTGGCGGGACCCAGAGGGAGTATTTCCAAAACAGCTTTGAACGTGGGTCCCATTGACGGACCCACTTCTCTATATACTGTGACTTAATTCATTTTTTAAAGATTTTTATTTATTTATTCATGAGAGACACATAGAGGGAGGCAGAGACAGGCAGAGGGAGAAGCAGGCTCCGAGTAGGGAGCCCCATGCAGGACTCGATCCCGGGACCCTGGGATCTGCAAGCAGACAGACACTCAACTACTGAGCCACCCAGGTGCCCAAATTAAATTATCTTTATTTTTTAATTTTTATTTTTTTTCATTGTTAATAAAAACATTTATTTTGTATTTTATACAGAACAACCTGAAGCCTGGATCGTGACTTGACAGTGACCCAGGGGTTTACAGACAATGTGTCCATCTCAGCGCGGCTCTGGGGATTAGGGAATCCACACAGACACAGGCAGGGGTTTGCAAGGGTGGAAGGGGGCACAGTAGGAGTGTAAATTAAATTATTTTTAAGACTAAATCAATTTTTTTAAAAAAATAATTGTTCTGAGACTCCGCAATTATAGATACCTCTGCGTTTTGTGGGAAGTTTAGTTGATTAGTCAATGTCCATGTTTGAAAGAGATCACAGTGTCAGTAACCCTGGTTTGGGCACTTCTCCTCCTCTTTCCTTCTTTCTCTTCTTCTTTTGACGGATCGCCAGCCTGCAGAGAAGGATGAAGTGGGGGAGGAAGGCCTGGCTTGATTTCCCAGGTCTGGCACAGCTGCTATGGACATGAAGTGGAAAACAAGATCTGAAGCACTAAAGCCTTGAGATGGCTTTTAGATGGAGTGATGTATCATATTACCTCTGTGTGGTGTGAAGTTTAATTAAATTTTCTTCTGGTGTCGAATGGACTACTTGCTTCTAATTAAATAGAATATATTGAATGAATAGCTGACATTTGTTGAGCAGCTATTGCGTGCCCCCCAGACCTGAGCAAAGGGAGCACTTCACTTGGAATTATGTCATTTAGTTCTGGGAGAAAAGGGATACCTAGAAGCCCCATAAGTACCTGGTCACACAGCAGTGGCTCATTCAAGGTCAGTTAACGGACTTCTGTTTTGCAGAGGGGAAAAACCTAAGGGTCAGAGAGGTTAATTGACCCATCCAAGAATAGGAAACTGGAACACAGTTGTACCTGTCTTTGAATTCAGATCTGAAGACCCCCTAACCACTGCACATTACTGTCTGTTCACTGTGAGCTGCAGCATAAGGGCCCCCAGTAAGGCGGCAGTGCAAAGAGTAATGGCTTACTCTCCCCCTCATAAGTGCACGTAATTTCTCGGGGAAGAGAAAGTCAATACATACGGCATGGGCTCCAGAGAATATTCCAGGGAGTGTACAGCAAAGTGGAGCAACGCAGGGGAAATGAATAGCACCAGGCTGGCCCTCCAAAAAGTGCTTGCTGTATGTTTTGGGGCGGGGGCACCAGATGCAGACTTTACATGAAAAATGCAATGTAGGTGATGTCAGTAAGGTTGATGTGGTCAGCCAGAGTATTCTAGAGAGTTTTCTGGAAGATGCAGGATATTTACTGGATTTTCTGGAAGCAAAGAGGCCCTGGCTTGCCAATGGGAACTCCAAGGCTGTTATATCTGGGTTTGAAGCTCAACTTTTCCAATTACTCAACCTAAAATAGGGATAATGATAATGCCAACCTTATAGGATTGTTGTAAGGATTGAATTAGCACATAAAAAGTATTTGGAATCATGTCTGGCCCGTGATGAATGCTTAATAAATATTAGTGGTTATTATTAAAGGAGAGGGGACAGCTCTCTTTCCAACTTCAACCTTCTGGTAAATATTTATAAAATACCCAAAATAGTAAAATAAAAAACAAAATGCAGCAGAACAAAGAAACAAAACTTGTTTTCTTTATTCTTACTGTAGTATAGAATTACCAATTCTGGCTGCATATTAGAAGGGAGGGTTTATCTTTGTTTTTAATAGTTGAGGCATTTATATCAGAATCTCTGGGGTTAGGGTTGATAAAACCTCACATTCCTGGACTCCAGCTCCAGAAGGTTCAGGGACCGGAAATCTGCATATTTAACAAGCTTTTCGGGGGGCTACTTGAGAAATACTGCGTTGCTCTCCCCTCCACACCCCTCGATGCCCACCCCATCTTATTGACCTAGGGATTCTTTTTTCCCACCCTACATTATTAAACTCTTGAGTTAAATACTGTGTGTGTATTCCTATTTAATTCAATGTACATTTAGTAAGCACCAATTTTGTACAAATGACTACAAATCGGTACAAAGATGAGTAACATCATTCATGGTAGCAACAAGTTTATGATCTAGAAGAAAAAAATGGGTACATGAAAAGATATAATAGTAAGATTGAGGTGTTTTGAGAGCTTACAATGTATGGGGCCCTGTGACAAGCACTTAACCTGTAGACAAGATGGACAGCAATATATGAGAGACGTTGAAAAGATGCATCTGGAAGAAGGAATCCAGAAAGGACTTCATGATGAATTCTGCATGTCCAAGCAGCTTCCCTGAAAGAAATTGCTCCAGTTACAGAAGAGTATGGTCAAAAGCCTGAACAGAATATAGGCCAAGCAGTGAAGGCCCAGAGATTTGTAAGTTTGAGAAACCAAGCAGAGAACTCAGAAGTAACGAAGTCAGGGACCAGATCAATAACATTAGCTAGTAAACTAGAACAGAGGTGAAGCAATCAGGAATAGTGAAGACTGTGGCAAAACGGAGAACATATTGTCCCCTTCTAAAGGAGACAGCCACTGTCATTCTCAGCACACTGTGCCATATGGGAGTGTTGGTCTGATCGACCTGATGTTTTGATTTTTCAAGAAAAGTTGGAAACCTGGGTTTTGGTATGAAATCTCTCAGTGTTTTAAAAAATCTTGGCAAGCAACTAAAATTTTTTTAAATATTCTATACTCGAAAAATGTTTTGCAGGTCAAATCCACCCATGGACTGCCCATTTATAATCGCTACTATGGCCGGAGGAACATACTCAGATTAAAAAATAACTAACAATTCCTGTACTTTGGGGATGACTACTAAATGCCTAATGATAGCCTGGGCACTGGGCAGAAATTGTGCAACACATTAGATAAAAGAGATGGATCTCACCGTTCAGAAACACAGAGTAATTGGTGAGATGAGATAAATACATATGAACAACAACAACAAACAAAAGCAATAAGCAGCAAGGGGAAACAATTCTGTCCTGAAATATAGAGTTTCCGGGTGACAAATGAGGGCCTCACCAATCATTCTGTACATAATGGAATGTTGGAGGTTGAGATCTTTGATTCCAGATGTGCGGGAAAGTCCTCGGACCACCACTTACAAGCTCATTATCTCAGTTCTGTACAGTATAAAGGAATATGTTTTGGTATATGCATCATGAGATTCAGCTCCTGAATTAATAAGAACATGCTTCATAAATATTTTATTTCCAAATTAAAAAAAGATTTATGTATTGGCTTCTGTACGTATTTATATTTATGTACTTATTTATTTGTACAGATATATACTCATTAGGCAAGTTTTTGACAATACAAAAAGTAAGTAAAATAGAAATTGAAAATCACCAATAAGTTCACCACCCTGAATGAGTACCTTTAACATATATGTGTCTAGATTTTTAAAAATATACGTGCAAACACACATTCAGATCATCTGCTATATTGATGTAGCATAATGCATATGCCCAATTCCCTACTGATGTACTGGTGTACAATTGGGTCTCTTTGATTTTTTGTTTTCTGTACTATTTTAAATAGAGATCTAAAGAGAAGTCACAGCAACCCTGCAGCATCCTGGTCCTCTTAGCTGCAAAGAGTTTGTGCTTTCTAAAGATTTCTTGATGAAATCAGATTTGGAGTAAGAACATGAATACTGCTTGCATGTTTTGTAGCTAAAGGCTTGTGAGTGAGCAAATATCTGTGAGTTTTGTAATAAGAACACGTGAGAGGATCCCTGGGTGGCTCAGCAGTTTAGCGCCTGCCTTTGGCCCAGGGCATGATCCTGGAGTCCTGGGATCGAGTCCCGCATCAGGCTTCCCTACGTGGAGCCTGCTTCTCCCTCTGCTTCTGTCTCTGCCTCTCTCTCTCTCTGTGTCTCTCATGAATAAAAAAATAAAATCTTAAGAAAAATAGAACACATGTACATGTTTGTTAAGCACATTCTATAAGAGGTCTCATTTCGTCAGTCACTTTTTGAAGGAAAGCACTCTTGTTCTCTCCATTCTACGTGTGAGAAAACCAAGGCCCAGAGAGGGGAAATGACTTGCTTCAGGTTACACAACAGATAAGTCAGGAGCTAAGATTGGATCCCAGAACTTTCTGACGCTGGAAATGGAGGTCTCATGTATCACGAAAGGAGGCCCAGCCTTTTTTGGTACTTTTGTTACTAATGTAATGGTTTAGGTAGATCACACTGATTTCTGGGTTCTTTTCTTTTTTTTCTTTTTCCTATTTAGATTTAATTTATTTGAGGGAGAGAGAAAAGGGGCGCAAATGGAGAAAGGGGCAGAGAGAGAGGGAGAAGGAGAAGCTGACTCCCTGCTGAATGTGGAGCCCAATGAGGGGCTCTGATCTCAGGACCCTGAGATCATGACCTGAGCTGAAGGCAGATACTTATTAACCCACTGAGCGACCCAGGCACCCCTCTGGGATGCTTAATAGGGACTTAAAAATTAAATCACAGTAATATTAGATACATTAACCATAGATGTAGCTACTTAGCTGTCCAATGTCAGTCATTGTGTTTTCTTTCTAAAGCACATTTTAGATGACCAAGAAGTGTTCATGAGAATAACAGCCATGTATAGACACACTCCAAGTTTCTTTGCCCATACCTAAAGGGTACTACTGCATCCTGTACTTCTGTGTAAGCCCTAGACACACACCTCTGACTCTGAAACTTCTTACTACACAAAGAACAGCGAGTGACCTGTGACTTCATGCTTCCATGGGGAGTGTTGATTATAACCGAAGCCTTTTCATTTCACCGCATGGCCTTTGCATACACATTGAGATAAATTAAAATCTCTTCTTTCATTAGCAGAAGTATTAAGCCATTACCTTCAATCTTTGCCTACGTCACATGACGTAAATAAACATAAATAAGTGTTTTATTGTCAGCGTACTAGTTTTGATGTTCCGAAATTAGAAAAATTTTAAAAAGCCCTTAAATAACTACATTCTTAATAGGAAATAGCCGTTGGGGTTTAAAGGTGAAATATTGGCAATTTCATAGGGTTCAACCTAAAATGAAGTGGTTGCTAATGATTAACTGTGAACATGAACTTGTGTCACTAGGCTAACTGCTTGCTTCCAGATGACGGAAGTAATGCGATCGAAGAGGAACCTCATAATAATGTATGCATAACTGTCTTTTGAGGGTACATCACTAAGCCTTTTTATATGTGAAAATGCTTTTTAATAATGTTCTTTTGGCATTTCACAGACTGAAACACCTTGGAAAGTGGCCAGCATTGCGGTCCAGCTCCTTAGTGAATAGTGTGAGTCCAGTGGAATCTTAAATCTGAGTGTTCAGAGAGTATCGTCTTTCCTTCCAAAGGGCAAGGACACTCCATGGGAAATAAAACACATGTTTTGTAGCTATTTTGTAGCCATGTTACCTAATCACAAAGATCCCAGTCTTGTTAGAATAGATAATGTGGTAGTGACTTTGGGAAGGACGCTTTTTCACTGGAGAGTTTACAAACTGGCATGTGTTTTGGCCTGTGTGGTGTTTCTCAGTTGCTGGTGGTTAAAACTTGGATATGTTAGCACAAACATCTGGATGCGTGTGTGGGTGTACCTGAGTGTATTTGGAGGAAGATTCAAAATCCAGTCTCTATAATATGATATTATTCCGTCATTTCTAAAAGGCTATTTTTAAATGTTATTCTAGATGTACTGATTTTCCAAAGACTGGCTACTCTAATAATTATACTTCCTTTTCATGCTTCTAGGATTATTTAATTAAAAATTCATGATTTTATTATTTCTTTTAAAAATGTATAAAACAAAGAAACAGAAGTTCCATTAGCTCAACGTAGAGCTCTCCATTCCCGAAATAAATAGAAGCTCTTCCAGTTTCATTTTTCCATGTGTCTATAACATTTGGATACCTTGTTAACTCGCTATCACTCCCCCCTCTTGTTTTTTTTTCTTAGCATTAAGAAATCATAAAACTTGAAGGAATTTGGAGAATTTCTGGTTCAGGAGTTACAAACTGAAATGCCTAGAGGGGGCCAGGCAAGATAATAAAGGGGTATAACAGCTCAAGTGTACAAGAGGGAGTAGTGGAGACTGTGGCAAATTAGAAAGTATACACCCTGTCTCTAGTAACCTCCACTATTTGGTAACAATGTTGCAGGAATAGTGTTGCCATATTTGCTAAGAGAATCCAGAATCCTCGATTTTTATTAAAACCTCTTGATTATTAAATATTGACAACGGATTTGGAACCATCTTAACCACTTAGCCAAACAAAGCATATCTGCAAGCCTGATATGACTCAAGGGCCCCCACTTTGAGACCCCTGATCCATTTCAGCCTTTTCACTTTGCAGATCAGGAAAGTGAGGCTCAGACAGTCAAGGTGACTTGCCCAAGAACACATGACTATTTAACAATGGAAGAGGAAGTGGGATCTTGGCAGCTTGGCTTCTAGCCTAGGGCTTTTCCAATACAAACATCTGCTTCTATTTTCTTGCTAACATTTAAATGATGTTCCTAATTACATGATTTCAAATGCTGTACATTATTAACAAAAATGATGATGATATTCACTGTCTTTGGAGCACATAATTTGTGCTCCAACAGTGGCTTTTTTTTGTCATATGATCACATAATCTAAATTGGTTCTAACATTTATAAGATCAGTATAACTCTATTTCCATTCATGTACTAAGGGAAAGTTTCTGCATTCCTACTTCTCTATATTTCTCTCCCTGCATCTCTTTACTAACTGGCCAAATACAGAAAAAAGTAAAAAAATTTTAAGAGGAACCACATTGACTTGCCTACCATGAATAAGAACTAGGTGGGCAGGAAAAGCAAAATACACTTGTGAATCAGTGACTATAAAAACTAAACCATGCATACAAAGCATCTCGGGGCAGTTTGCTTGTTTTGCCAAAGAAAACAAAATGCACAGTAAACCTATGAGAACCTGGGTATACTTTGGAGAATGAGTAGAGATAATTTTTCTAAGCATCTCAGTAACTGAAAGCCTCCACTGTATATCTGATTTTTCCCCCTTTTTCAGAAATGTTTTCAAAATACAGACCAGTGCAGAATGTAATATAACATACATCCCTGCAGCTGCCAGTCAGGATTGAAAATTTTAGCAGGTTTGCTTATTGTCCTTTGTTTTTAATCAGAAGAAATTTAATACTTTACAGAAAAGTGAAGTTACTTTTGCTTCCTATTCCTTGGGTTGCTTTTTCAGTAAACTCTGTACCCAACATGGGGTTCAAATTCACAACCCCGATTTCAGGAGTCACATGATTCACTGAACTGAGCCAGCTGGGTACCCTAAACTCAACTCCAGGCTTTTTCTTACCTCCAACTCCAAGAGCAACTATTATCATGAATTTTGCATGAAGTCTTCCAAATTTCCATATAGGTATGTGTGCATGTTACATATTATTGTTTTACCTGTGTTCTAAAACTTGCATGTAGGCTGTCTTACCACATGAGTGTTTTATTAAGTATCCAGTCTTTTTTAAAAAGTCTATCCAAATTGATTTATAGATCCAGTTTTACTTGTTCATTTCATACTGTCTAGACCATTTCCATATTTGAATCGTTTTTAAACATTTATTTTTTAATTTTTAAAATATTTTATTTATTTATTCATGGGACATACAGAGAGAGAGAGGCAGAGACACAGGTAGAGGGAGAAGCAGGCCCCATGCAGGGAGCCCGATGTGGGACTCGATCCCAGGACTCCAGGATCATGCCCTGAGCCAAAGGCAGATGCTCAACTACCGAGCCACCCAGGTGTCCCTTATTTTAAAACATTTAAAGGAGGAACCAATTTTCCTGAAAAAAAAAAAATGACAGCTGGTATTGAACCAGTGGTTCACTATACTCTCCATAGGGTGAGGAGAGTGAAAAAAACATTCTATACTATTTTCTAGACTCAGAACTTCTGATTCTTCGACTACGTTAGAGAGTGCATTGGCCCTTTTGCACGGAAAATTTGTTATGGATAGTATTCTTATAAGGAAAGCATCCATAATTCTTGTGAGATTCTCAAAGACATCTGTGATCCCAAAAGGATGAACTGTCAAATGTTTCCTAATGGGGCACCTTGGTGGCTCAGTTGGTTAAGTATCTGCCTTGTGCTGGGGTCATGATCCCAGGGTCCTGGGATGGAGCCCCACGTCGGGCTCTCTGCTCACCAGGGAGTCTGCTTCTCCCTCTCCCTCTGCCTGCTGCTTTGCCTACTGGTGCGCTTGCTCTCGTTCTCTCTCTCTCTCTCTCTCTCTCTATATATATATATATATATATATCTGTCAAATAAATCAATAAAATCTTTTTTTAAAAAAAGACTCCTACTTACTATGGGAAGTAATCATTGGTTTATGCAATTCTTCTGCCTCTCACCACCACTTTTTGAAGGAATTGCTGTCTTTCATCGTGGCTTAAATTATTCAACAGTTAAGCATTGAGAATGCATTGAATGCCAGCAGCGCAGACAAGTTGCTGGTAGCAGGGACAAGAACAAGTCAGGAAAAGCCCAGATCTCACTGACCTGAACGTTTACTGAAGAAAGGCAATGCCCAAAGCCCAGAGCAATGCTGCTCAAAGGCAGCATTGTTGATGTCCTGGTTAGAGAATTCTGTGCTGTGGGAGCTTTCCTGTACATTATAGGATGTTTAGGAGCATCCTTGGCTTCTACCCACTAGAAGCTCATTGACTCTTCCCCATAGGCTGTGATAACTTAAGTGTCTCCAGACATTGCTAAATGTCCCATGGAGGGCAAAAATCTACCCTTGGTTTATTTATTTTTTTAATATTTATTCGAGAGAGAGAGAGAGAGAGAGAGAGAGAGAGGCAGAGACACAGGCAGAGGGAGAAGCAGGCCCCATGCAGGGAGCCTGATGTGGGACTTGATCTGGAAACTCCAGGTTCATGCCCTGAGCCAAAGGCAGACGCTCAACCACTGAGCCACCCAGGTGTCCCTACCCTTGGTTTAATGTGATGAGCAGCACTAAAGGGAAGCCTGGATTTCAGTTCATAAGACACTTCCTTTAATGAGCAATTTATGCAAAATAAAGGCATTGGTTCACGCAGGGCAAGAAACATGGATTGGGATACTTAGAGAAGGATGTTCTTGTCTTGGCAATGTTACCAATTATTTTATGACCTTGGGCAAGTCATTCAGCTCATCGGAACCTCAGTTACTTTTTTTGTAAAATGGGATGGTTAGATACTTTTGGCTCTAAAATTCAATAGTCTCCTTTGGGAATCTAAATCCTTAGGAAACTATCAGGATGAAGGTGGCGAATTAGCATTTGGAACCTGCCGCTATTTTGGGAAAAATAAACACGAGGAAAGTGCTCTGCTAAATATTGTATGTCATGGCAAGAACCTTTTTATTAGAAAACATACCCTCTGGATGGGCTTGCCACATTACTTCTTTTTAAATGATCTTGTCAATTGCCTTCCTCATTATAAAGCAATCTTGTAGACTCTATTAACAGGAATTGCAGGCTGTTTATCTCTCTTGTAAATTTTGTCTTCGGGAAAGGGGGTTAGATTTATAGCCAACGACATTTTAAGAGCTCTTTCTCTTAGCCACAGAACAGATACAGCCCATGAAAGCTCCTCTTGACCACTCAGACAATATGATCTTGGACGAACTGTTCTGAAAAATAGAGCAATGCCAGTTCTGCTAACAGTGGATCTTTGATTTCTACTGTGCCAATGGTAATACGGTCTATTTGTACCTAAAAGAACACCAGAAATAGGTATCATTAAAACAACTGCTTAGCCATTAAATAGCTCTGGGTTTCAGTTTCTTAATCTTAGGGTCAGGATTCCAAATGGACAGAAAGGAGATTTGGGACTAGACATTCTCAAACTATCCCCCTATGGTCACTAGGTGCATGTTTTTATCCCTGCCTGGAGTTCATTTCCCCCAGGTGTGTGTTTGGCTGGCTTCTTCTCATTATTCAGGGACTGGCAAAAAGGATCACCTCTTAAGAAAGTATTTCCCTGCCCACTCTAGTTGAAATAGTCCTCTACACACTCTTCTGTTTTACCTGATTATTAACTGTCCTCCCTTTCTACAAGGGAAATTCTATAGGCATAGAACTTATTTTGACTTACTTATTGCTATATACCAGCACCTAGAACAGAACTGACACATAGTAGGCATTCATGAAGTTCTTCTTCTCCTTCTCCTTCTCTTCCTTCTTTCTCTTCGTCTTCTTCTCCTCCTTCCGTTACCATACATTTAGTGTAATCTTTACGATCTCCTTTCCAACTCCAGGTCATAGATATTTGACTCTGTTTTCTTTTAAATGTTTTATAGTTATTCATTTCATTAGATCTATGATACATTTTGAGTTAATTTTTTTAAAGATTTATTTACTTATTTATTTATGTGTGTGAGAGAAAAGCGAGCACACAGAGCGAGAGGGAAAAGCAGACTCCCCATTGAGGAGCCGATATAGGGCTCCATCCTGGGACCCCGACATCATGACCTAAGCTGAAGGCAGATGCTTAAGTAACTGAGCCACCCAGACAACCTGTTTTGAGTGAATTTTTGCATAAAGTGTGAGGGTAGGTAAGAGGTTAATTTTTTTAAAAACATGCATATCTAATTGTTCCAATACCACTTACTGAAAAGGCTAGCATTTCTCAGTTGGGTTGTCTTAGTCCTTTGTAAAAACCCCACAGGCCATTTCTGTGTGAGTATTTCTGGACTCTCCTGGTTCTACCGACCTATGTGTGTATCCCTTAGCCAATACCACCCTGTCTTGATTGCTATAGCTTTACAGTAAATCTTAAAACCAAGGAGTGGTTTTTTAAGACTAAGTAACTCTTGGATGAATGAATGAATGAATGAATGAATGAATGAATGAATGAAATGCTTTCCTTACCCGCTTTGCCTTTGTTAATTTCTATTAACCACTGGGATCTTAGCTCTGACACCCATAACCTCAGAGAAATCTTTACAGGTAGTCCAGGCTGTGTTACATCACTGACTGTATACTCTGGATAATACCATGAACCTCTCTGTCTTCTTGGTACCTCTTGGCTCTCATTTAGGGGTGCTGTGTCCCTCAGAGAATATTTGGCAAAGTCTGGAGACGTTTTTGGAGATCACAATTTGAGGGGAGAGGTGTAGAATTTCCCTGGTCTATAGAGGCCAGAGATGCTACTATACACCCTGCAATACACAGGTCAGCCCCTCACCAAGGAATTATACAGTCCAAAATGTCAAGAGCGCCAAGGTTGAAAAACACTGCTTTAAACAAATTGGTAATTTGACGTTTATTTTTGTAATTCCTTGCTTAAGTTCTGACTCTCCTACTAGAACGCAAAATAATTACTAGAACTTGGGATTTGAAACCCATGAAACCTTATCCAGCCACTTTAAAATTTGGACCACCAGGCAGCTCACTCAGCTGTTGACTTTGCCAGTTCCTAGATGGTGTCGATAATGAGTTATATTAGAAACAAGCCAAACATTAGTTCTTTTTAGTAGAAATGCAGCAGAGTAGATATTTAACCATTTAACTGTGTGTGTCAGACCCTGAGAAAAACACCCCGAATTGCAAAGAGCCAAACACTGAAGAGTATTCAAGTGTTGATATACTAAACGGTCAACCACAGGAACATATGCAAGTATTGTGTGGTGGCTTTATTATAAGTAAGACATGTCCTATCTTTGGCTTTGGGTATTGATGAGGGGATAAGCAAATTGACTCCAGCAGGACCTAAGCATAAGATATGTAAAAACAGCCTCCTCTTCATTTGGGAGAGTAAACTTAGTCATCTCTTCCATTTGAGGCACGAATAGAGGTTAGCAAAGAGGAAGAATGAGTCCCCACAACCACCTACAATGAAGAAAATACAGAATGGTTATGTATTGGTCAAAAGAAAGCCTGCATTGGTCAGAAACTGGTAGCTCTTTAATACCTGTAATAATGGGTAAAAGCTTCCTCCTCTTTAACTATTTCAATGAGTCCAAAGAGGATGACCCACTTTATTTGTTATGGCATCAAGTAGGTCAAAATAAAGTTAGGAAAATTCGTGTGTCCTTCAGAAATTCTTTCTAAAATTTTTAAGAAGCATCCAAAATATCCAAGGATTAAGTTTTTGGTTCGACACTTTTCACTAACAGATTCTAAGTTGATGGAAGCTTGATGTACCATAGACGGTTTGGCAGCCAATGGACTTCACTCTAATATATACATCACCAAGAGACTGGAAATACATGCTTTGAATTAGATTTACAACAAACAAACAAAAGAAAGCTTTAGTGTAATCCTCACTGCCTTTAAAGTTATCCGCAAAGGCCTCCTTACTGGCATACTTTGGGATTCAAAAGACTTAAAATGTCTGTCCTTCTCTACGACCACAATAATTTAAAGTTAGAGGCCGTTAGGAAGCAGATGGTAAAATAAACTTTGTTTATTTTCTTCTTATTTTTGATTTTAATCTTTTCAAGTTTCCAAGGACTCAAAACAGATGTTTGTGACCTGCTTTTTTTTAAGCAGTAAAGAGAAGCTGACCCAAAAGTGTTAGGGACAAATCTGTTTAATCAGTGGTTAGATTTGGTCTCTTGAGTTCCCGGATAGTCTTTTAATCATCAGGACAAATCATAACACACATTTTTAAAGAATCTTCTTTACTATGTGGACCTCTTCTCTAAAGAAGGACACTGTGTAAAAACGTCTGCATTGGTCTTGAAGCAGACCTCAACTATTCACTCTGGTGCCAATTTATAGAGAGGGTTCTATTTATAATCTCCAGAATCCAGATGACATCTTTTATCTTTCACAATCACACTTAAAGGAATAGAAATGAGTTCTCTTTTGACACCCACTCTCATACCCTTGAGCCTCCAACCTCTGGAATTTACCACTTAGGATCAGTGGTCCTCACACAGGGACAGTTTTATCCCTAGAAAACATTTGACAATGCCTGAAATATTTTTGGTTGTCACCCCTGGCTGGGGTGGGGATGGAGATGTGCTTCTGGCATTTAGTGGGTCGAAGCCAGGGGTGGGTGTTGCTAAATATCCCACAATGCACAAGCATTCCCCATAACAAAGAATTATCTAGCCCCAAATGTCAATAATGCCAAGGTTGAGAAACCCTGATCTATGATTTTTATCACTAGCATTAATGGAATCAAATGTGTGTGTGCCTGAGAGATGTTTTTTAGTAGAGTATTTTTAAAACAAGATTAGCCTTTACTTTATCTTTCAAGCAGGTTAAAATATTAATGGGGCAATCAATGATTTCCTCAATTAGGACTCCAAACATCAAGATTCCATTACTGACCTTTCAAAATAACTCCTCTATTTTGGTATCTGGGAAAACCATGTGATTATAGCTGGTGCAAGTTCCACCGGAAGAATCATCCAAGGAAATCCAGAGTTGGCACCTTCTCTAAGACTTCAGAGAGAAGGCTATTGATTCTCTAGCACCCTTCATTTTTTTTTAATGGGCTACCCATTGTTGTGGTAAGTTTTTATTCTAAAAATGCCAAAATAACTAAGTGCTGGCTCAAATGGTATCATTGAGGGTTCAGTATTTTTAGAACTGCACTATCCCTAAAGATGCAGGCCAAAGGTAATGAAGCACACACATCAATCTACTTCCTGGTGTTACTCGATAATTGTGTTCTATCTATAGGAGGTGCTTGATAAATGCTCACTGGCCAATTTGTCCTAGAATGGGTTCTCCCAGAGACAGACCCTGAGCCAAGAGTTGGGTTCTCCCATTAGACACAGTTGAAGGATGGGGGTAAAGGAGAGGAAAGGGAACAAGGTTGAGATCTCAGGTCCAGCCCCAGCCTGGGCATGATAATGGTGCAGAAACTATACCTCAGACCTTATCCCACCTGGAGGAAAAGGAGTTGGGCTTGTTATACCTCTACCAGTCATGGGCTTCTCTGGGCGAAGGGAAGAAACTCTTTGGTCCTTTGACTTTCTAGGGAGGGAGTTGCAATTTCCAAAGGCAATCCTTTGGAGAAAGTCCCGTTTGGGAAGTGTTAAGAGTCAGGCAGGAGATGCTGGTGGTAATAGAGACCTAAAGGGACCTGTGACTTGCACCGCTTCACAGTCTTGGTGCGTGATAGATCATGCAGTTTATGGAATCTGAAATCTTCCTTCATTTATGCAATGACAACTTTTTGAATTTCCACTGTGTGCCACGAGCTTTGCTGTCAGCTGGTGATAAATGGTGCACGTGAAGTGTGTATAGCAAACGGGCTAGGGCAACATTGTGCTGGAATGGGGGGGCAGTGAAAGCAACACCAAACAGCCCAGGAGAAATGATCCTGGAGGAGGCAGTGTTGAGTTTGAGACTTGAAAGATAAGAGTAAGTTAGCTTGGTGAGATGTCTAGAGTCCAGGGCCAGTCCTAGGCACAGGGTTCAAGGTGGGTGACATCCCGTTTGACACTTTGGAAATTAAACATAGTGGAGGAATAGGAAGCAAAATAGAAGCATGTGTTTCACCCGTGACTCTTTAAGCAAATAGTAGTGGGCTCTTTCCTCCCTGAAGCTGCAATTATTCCTGGGGACATCATCTTCCAGGGAGGAGTTTATATGTTTCCCAACGTTTGTCCCAGTGAGGACCAGGAAGCTCTTGGGAGCTGTTAGGTTGGAGGGTTGAGACCAGTTGGGATATCATGGATTTCATCATCAATGTAGATATTGCCAGAGGTGAGATGTCTTAAAGAGGCAGAAATAAGGACAAACCTAGGCCAAGGAAACTGCTACTCCCAACTCACTAAATGAACCATGTCTCTGGGCACCTTAGCACCATTGTAGAGTCCTGAAAGCCCTTTGCTGGGGTTGGCATTAATCCCTCGGTCATTGGATTTCAGGAGAGGGGCTGCAGTGGTTGTGGGAAACAGAGGACACAGAACAGTTAGGGACAGTGGTTTCTTATCAATTAGTATAAAGGTACTTCACTTATTTGAAAAACTAGTCATGCCCCCTATGTGTGTATCAAATGAATATGTGAATGCAGACAGATATAAGATTTTTAGAAGTCTTAAGTCACATAGTCCTTTCTATTCCTTGCTTTAGGTAGAAACGTGGGTACAGGGAACATTTTATTTTTCTATTTACTATAAGAAAAGTCATAATATAGTGGAACATGCATAAGACAAGTATAGCGAATCAAAAATAGTGAGGACTTAAAATGCTGGCAAACTGGAGAAGTGTACCCAATCTAATGGGAGTGACTGCCACTCAGCTGGAACCATGGTAATGCAGGCCCAGTACTGTCCAAACTTTGGAGTTTTCAAGGGAAACCAGAAACTACAAAATTTAAGAGATACCTCCTGATTTTTAAATATTGGTAGCTAACTTGAAAAACTTTTTTAAACTGTGTGGACCAAGCAAAAAAGATCCGTGGGCTGGATTTGACCTATGAGCCATCAGATTTTAAGGCTCTAGCTCTCTAAAGTGCCTGGGTCCATGTTGGTCTTATTGGCATTCCACTTCTTTCTCACCACTCTGTTCCTTCCTAGAATCCCGGGGTGGGGGTGCTGATGGAGCAGAGTGTCCAGTTCCCTATTACTAAGACCATCCATTGTTTCTTACGATGGTAGTCACAGCTGACACAGGTGCCAAGGAGACATTTTAGATATGTCATTCAAGTGGTGAAGATAATTAAGTCTGTTCGTGATGACATTTCTGAGAGGGAAATGGCCAGGGCTGGTGGAGATTTCACAGTTGAATTTAAGACAAGAACAACTAATCATGGTTACTTCACGAAACTGGAAAATCTGTCATCCGAAATTCTTAGGAATGATAACAAAATACTCAAGTGACCTATAAATGGCAATGCAGTTCCCTATTTACCTTGATTTATCAACCTTGTCTATGAGATGCTTTACTCCCATATGAGCCAACTCTGCTCCATGTGTGGAGACTCTAGCTTGCTTCAAAGTTGGCATTCAAAGAAACACGAGTTATAAAACAGGGAATCATATCACACAAGTGACCAAGTTACTCAAATTTAACTATGTGAGCTTGGGCAAAAGAAAAACATCCTTTCATTTACACCTTCTCCCTTCTACCCTACACACTAGACTCTGGCCTCCAATGCTTCAGGAAGAGAGAAGCCACAGTCAAAATGCAAAAGAAACAGAAGGAAATCAATTCTTGGTGTTTGATCTTCCTAGACTCTCAGCTGTGTTGATTTAAGGGCAATTAATGGATCTTCAAGGGATATTTTGAATCTATATGATTTTCTTTGGCTTATTTCCTGACGGTCAAAGCTGAACACTACATGAGATGAAACTTCTTAAAAATGACCATGATCATGACAATCACAATAATAATACTTATCACTTACTGAGTACCTTCTCTGTGTTAAACACTGAGCTAAACACATTACAACGTAGAACTCATATGCACTAGCTTATTGGACAGTCCCAGCAACTCTAAACTGCCAGGTGCTATAATTATTGCCATTTTACAGATGAGAAAACAGAAGCTTATAAACATATATAGTAATTAGTCTCGTATCACACAGTTTTAAGTGACAGAGCCAAAAGTGAAACTCATTCCTCTTACTCAAAAGCATACACTCTTCGGAGGGAATATTTATAGTTTATCCCCTTACCAGTAAAGATTCATTATTTCTTCAGTAATAGTAACAATCATGATAACAAGCTCTTGCTAAGAGCTACATTCCTGGCAGGGAACTAGGTGGTAAAGCACAGTGTTGCAACCCTGAAGTCTTCAGGCTGGCTGGAAAAAAAAAAAAAAGTGAATAAATGGCTAATGCACAAGATGAGAGCTCTAATAGAAGTCTCCCCAGAATAATAACTTCTTGGGCTTCTTTTCTTTGTGTTCTGTCATCAGTCCTAGCCCTTAGCTGTGAGACAGTTAGAAACTCCTAGGTAACTCGTCAGATCTCTGGGTAAAGAATCTTCATTGGCAAGTTATACCTCTGAGCGAGCCAGGTAGCATCTACTCACCCCTCTTAATTAGTTTTCCTGAGCTTGTTAATAACCATGGAGTCTGAAACTTTTAATATCTAATTGTTCTGACATCATCTGCAGCGATTTCCTCCTGGGGCATGATTTCCTAACGTCCTCACAGTTAAATTTAAACTTTCATTACTGAGAAGGCTGCCAAGCATTAGGCTTTGGTGAGGCCACTAAGAGGTTACAATATAGTGGTACTTCTTTCTCTCTGGAGTCTGGCTAATAACCCAACCCCGCGGAGCAGGCCTGGAAGGAATGCACCATCAAAGCTGTTGCAAAGCATGAAGCCAAGCCCAGGAACCCTGTCTTGCATAGCAGGGCTTTGGGGGCTTAGATTTCATCAGCTGAAAAAGATAAAGATTCACCTTTGGCTGCAAAACAAATGAGAATTTGTTACTGACCAGAGATAAGTTTAAGTAAAGATGATTTTTCTGTTTGACATATTTGCTGAGGCTATTTTTTCCCTTGAATTTTACAAATACACAGAATATTGCAAAGGAGAGTACTGTTGCCAATATTCTTTAGAGAATATGGTTTCCTGGGAAGTGATATCTCCAGAGGGATTGATATAGAGTTTCTGATGTCTTGTAAAATGGCCTTCATAAAGCTCTGGGAACAAGGCAATAAAGCATAGAAGGTAGATATGCCTCTGGACATCTCATGATGCTCAGTTTTCCCAAAGAAATATCCTGTTAAATCTCCAGTTATCTTATTAACATGTATTATGAAAGCCATGATTCATCGTGCATCTATGCTGTTTCAGACATTGAATAATAAGATTTCTATCCATTATCTCTAATTCCAAAGTGAGGCAAAAAATATCAGAACTCAATCTGTGTTGTGGGTCTTTCTAAAACATGCCTTCTCACTGGGACTATCATTCCCAAAGAGATGAATATTGGATTGGGGGTGAGGGAACTTAACTCTTTTGATGTTCTTCTGTTTTATCTTTCTCGCTTTACTGAAACATAATCGACACATAACGTGTTAGTTTGAAGTGTACAACACAATGATTTGATATCCATATATGTTGCAAAATGATCACCGCAGTAAGTTTGGTTAAGACACACATCACCTCACATAGTTATCATTTTTCTGTATGTGGTGAGAATTTTTAAGATCTACTCTCTTAGCAAGGTTCACGTATACAATATGGGATTGTTATCCATACTCACTGTACTGTGCATTAGAGGCTCAGAATTTATTCCTCTTCTAACTGGACATTTGTATCCTTTTTCTCAACCCCGCCAACTCCTGGTAACCACTAATCAAATCTGTTTCTATGAGTTTGGGTTTTTTTAGATGTCACATGTAAGAGAGATCATGTAGTATTTGTCTTTGTGTGACTACTCAACTTACCATAATGCCCGCTAGGCCCACCCTTGTTGTCACAAATGGCAGGATTACCTTCTTTTTAAGGCTGAATAATATATTCAATTATATAGATGCACAAATACACATATATGTTGTTTCCACATCTTGGCTGTTGAAATAATGGCACAATAAATGTGGGGGTACAGATATCTCTTCAAGATGGTGATTTCATTTCCTTTGGGTATATACTCAGAATAGGGGTTGGTGGATCATATGGTAGTTCTATTTTTCATTTTTTGAGGAAGTTCCATACTGTTTTCCAGAGTGGTTGAACCAATCTGCATTCCCACCAGCAGTGCACAAGGGTTCCTTTTTGTCCACATCCTTGCCAACACTTGTTACTTCTTGTCTTTTTGGTACTAGCCATTCTAACAGGAATGAGGTGATACCTCATTTTTGTTTTGGTCTGGATTCCCCTGATGAAGAGCGATATGGAGCACTGCTTTATGTAGCTGTTTGCTTTCTATATGTCCTCATTGGAAAAAAATGTCTCTTCACGTTCTTTGCCCATTTTTACATTGGATTATTTAGTTTTTTTGCTATTGAGCTATAGGAGCTCTTTATTTATTTTGGATACTAGCCCCTTATCAGATACATGATTTGCCATTATTTCCTTCCATTCCATGCATTGCCTTTTCATTTTGTTGACTCTTGCTTTGCAGTAAAAAGGGGGGAAAAAACTTTTTAGTGTGATGTAGTCTCATTTATTTGTTTTTGCTTTTTGTTGCTTGTACTTTTGGTGTTATAGCCAAAAAAATCATTGCCAAACCCAATGTCAAGGAGCTTTTTCTTTATGCTTTCTTCTAGGAATTTTAGTTTTCGGTCTTAAATCTTTAATCCATTTTGAGTTAATTTTTGTATGTGGTATAAGTTAGGGGACCAGTTTCATTCCTATGCAAATGGATATCCAGTTTTCCCACCATCATTTATTGAAAAGCTGATCTTTTCTCCATTGAAATCTCTTGGCTTCCCTGCCAAATATGAGTTGATTGTATATGGGTGGGTTTATTTCTGGGATCTTGGTTCCATTCCATTGGTTTTTGTGTCTGCTTTTATGCCAGTACCCTGCTATTTTGATTATGATAGCTTTGTAGTATAGTTTGAAATTGGGATGTTGGGATACCTCTGGCTTTGTTTTTTCTCAAGATAGTTTTGGCTATTCGGGGTCTCTTATGGTTCCACATGAATTTTAGGATTTTTTTTTAAATTTCTGTTTTAAAAAAATGCCATTGGTGTTCTGATTGGAATTGCATTACATGTATAGATAGACGGCTTTGGGAAGTATGGACATTTTACCAATATTAATTATTCTGATCCACTAAGATACTTACTCTTTTTGTGTACGAAGCACAGGCACACATACAATACATAAACAGATGTGCAGTGTACCTGTTGTATTAAATTTTTATGGAGAGTGGTCATTAGGAACAATAAAATGTCTAGAATGGTTCCTTGGTGGGAGTGATAATGAAGAAGAAATTGAGAAACACCACTCTAAGAGATAGCTAACTTCTAGTTTGGTTTTGTTGGGATGGAGAGAGGGGTAAATTTTGTTTTTACATTCTAATGTGACACAATGTGAGCTATTTTATCATTATGTGGTAAATCATGACTCAAAAATTTCCACTTGCATATCTTATTTCATATATTCTTATGTTAAAGATTTTTCGTATTTTTAAGTTTTGGAAGAGTATTTCTTTCCTTGGATTCACAGTCCTTTTCCATGGATCAAAGGGAGGAAGGTGTTAGTATTCTCCTGCTGCAGATAAAGCAAATGTTTTGAGCATTTTTTTAAAGATTTTATTTATTTACTCATGAGAAACAGAGAGAGAGAGAGAGAGAGGCAGAGACATAGGCAGAGGGAGAAGCAGGCTCCATGCAGGGAGCCTGATAGAGGACCCGATCGATCCTGGGACCCCAGGATCACGCCCTGGGCTGAAGGCATGCGCCAAACAGCTGAGCCACCCAGGCTCCCATGAACATTTAAGTCATTCATTTCCCTATAATCCTCACAGCTGGTTTGTGGTGGATGGGATTCAAACCAGTTCTGGGGGACGCCTGGGTGGCTCAGCAGTTGAGCATCTGCCTTAGCTCAGGGCGTGATCCCGGGATCCGGGATCGAGTCCCACATCAGGCTCCTTGTGGGGAGCCTGCTTCTCTCTCTGCCTGTGTCTCTGCCTCCCTCTCTGTGTGTGTCTCTCATGAAAAAATAAATAAAATCTTAAAAAAAAAAAAAAAAACAGTTCTGGAAGGGAACAATGCCTATACATACGGATCCATACCCCAGAATTCTCAAAGTGGTAGCCCATGGGTTATCCAGCTCACAAACATGTTTTGTGGCTAATTTGGTATTCTTAAAATATTTGATTTTGTTTTCAGCATATAAATTGGGAGACCTTTACATGAAAAATATCTGCATTTCTAACTTCTCTTTAAAAGACTAGAGGCTGTGGGCTTATATCCAACATGGCAACATTACTGATACTAAGTGGTGAATACTTTTTAAAATATGGTATTCATATCCATTTTGTTAAGTTTCCTGCTCTCCCTTTTATCTTATACACAAACCCCTTCATTCAAAGGCTCTGTAGACATTTGACCTCGTGACCCCTGATGAGTGGTGCCTCTGATCCCTTTGAGTCCCAGTGTTTTCTAACAGCCTTGTGTGTTTCTTCAGAACCTTCCCTTTTCACTCATTCATATGATCATTTTAAAGAGTAATTTATGAATCTCGTTTAATTTACTACCTTATTTTTCCTTATTTTCTTGATCTTTCTAGCAGACTAACTTACTCACTTTCAATAAAAATGAAACCAATTTTCTTTTCCTTCTTCCAATAACTATGTCATATTTCAACCAAAAAATCCTTTTAATTCATTGCTTATTTCCTTAGGGTCTCCATTTCTGAAATTCATATGCTGCTAAGCCTTAAAATATTCGTTCAGTCTCTCCCAAACTGTAGTTTTGAGCTACACTGCCAGGGCATATCAATTATACTTCACAGTTCAGAGTTTTGATTAGTGATTATGTGAAAACTTTTCCCCTCCCTCTGACCTTTTATGGGTTAAACTGAGCTAAGAGATCTATATAAAGCTCTTTCCTTCTTGAATTCTTTCCTTCCAAGTATCTTTATTTTGACTTACAGTACTTGGTGGATTAAGTGTTTGAAAAAGAAGTGGTCTGCATGCCAATTGTAAATGAAACTCAAAAACTCAAGAACCTTATCTAGGAGAAGAAGGAAATGCTCACAGAGTATAATTGGTGGGGGTGTTCCAGTCTGTCAACAGCTCCATCCCTATGAAGGCATGAGAATCCAAGAAGTAAATGCAAAGCAACACCAGCAGCAGATAAGAGGAGGCATTTTCATCCTGGAATCAAATGTCTGTGCCCTTGCACAGCAGTTTTCTACAGTTCCATGTGTTGTTGTAGTAATGCACTTTTCACCGACAACAACTGGTTTGCCAACAATGATCTAACTAACTGAAGAAAGCACAAACACTACCAGAAAACAAGCGGCTATCTCTTGATACAGCCACCATAACTCTTTCTTTTGTGCAGCTGCTTTAAGCATTCTACTTGTGTGTCAATCTACTTTTAAAATATAAATCAGAGCACCTAATTTTACGTTTTTGCCTCGATTGATTATGAAAGTACTACATTCATTGTAGGATTCTCTTACTTGCTCATTTGTTCGTTCATTCACGCATTCATTCTACAAACATTTCGTGAGCTTTTTATGTTTCCCTGTAGAGCTCTTAAAAATAGAGATGCCAGGCTCAGAGATTCTGATTCAGCTGGTGCATAGTGGGACCCTGGCATTGGTATTCCTAAAAAGACCCCCAGGTATTTCTAATGGTTCAGAATCAGTGTTTAAAGGACTCTTTTGACATAGAGCTTTTTCCAACAGAGGTGATTATTTGAAGCACTGCCATGAAAAATTTTTTAGGTTAAGGGTGGAAACAAATAGTAATGTGCCTTGGAATAAATAATAGTAATGTGCCTTAATAACTAATAGTGATGACAAATTAGTATTTGGTGAATGCCATAGGTACTAGGCTAGCTAATGCATATCAGGGGACAGTTTTTTTAATTTCTACATTTGCCCAGTAAGCTAGATATTATTATCCTTGTTCTGTGTTGAAGAAAAGATACTCGGAGAGCATGCCCAAGTTCCCACAGTTAGAGGTGAATTAACTGTTGGGATTTGGACTCCATATATCTGACTCCAAAGCTATTTGGAGTCTTTCTACTCCTTGCATTCATTCAGAACTTGTGTTTTGCACACACTGATTCAAATAACTGATTTTTTTTCACACAGCATTTTCAGGTACGTGATCTCATTCAATAGTATTGATTGCATGGTAAGCTTAAGCATGGAAGAATAGAGGCTCTAGGGCTCCAAGAAGGGGAATGAACGACTGAAAACCACTCAGCCAGCTCTGCCTAGAACTTGAGTTACATATCTTGGGCTTTTCCCACTGTGCCACTGTGCTTCTTCATGTCTTTTTCATTTTCTGACTTTGTAGGTTTAGGAGGTAATAACTGCATTGCCCTTTGGGCAACAGAGCCAGTAACACCACCATTTTGTCAGAGCTGATTGGATCAAAGGTGAACATATGCTAGATTAGGCTAATCAAATTCATTCTCCATCCTTCTATTTCCCCTTTCCCCTCTCAATGTTCAGAACTGGTACTTGAAAAAATTGGGTCAGTTACCTGCAGGTGTTGAATTCTGTATGTACATCAGTAACGAATGAAGTCCCATTAGGATGGTTTCTTAGGGACCAGGTAAACTGAGAACAGTAACAGGTGTTTATGGAGACATCGGACATATCCCCTGAATCCTGAAAGAGAGGGAAGAGTGAATAGCTCTCTTAACTTCTAAGGACTTTCTAGAGATCATTTATTCTCCATTGTGATAACTGACCTTAATTCCTGCTGTTGGGTTTTGTGAGTGACCCTTAACTTGATACAATGAACTCCTCTTCATTTGAGCAAATTAACTGTTTCCCCTGCCTTAAACAAAAAACAAAACAAAAAACAAAAACAAAAACAAAAAAAAAACCCTTGACTAAGTTAATGGCCATATTTTGAAGCACATATAAAAGTTAAATTTTGGGGCTACCTTAGACAACTTGCATTCCATACCCAAATATCCCTAGCTAGGTTTAACAATCTGGACTATTTTTACTTCAGACTGTATAAACTAAAATCAAACCAGCTTAAGGGTAAAAGGGAAATTTTTTTGGTGGTTGTAATTGAAACGTCCAGGCCTTGCTTCTGGCACGGCTGGATCTGGTGACCTAAATGATGTTGTGGGGAAAGTGCCTCTCTCCCTTTCTTAACTCTACTTTCCTCTCTGGAAACTTTACTCTCAGTCATCAGTGGCTCCTTATGTGCCAACTATTGGTTTTGCAATCTCAAAGCAAAAGTAATGGTTCTTTGCAGCCTATGGCAGGGATGCACCCATGGCTGATTGTCATTGGCTAATGCTAGGCAGGAGCGCTCATCTCCGTAGTAATCCCTGGCATGGGAAAGGAGAGTTCTCATTGGCCAGAAGTTGGGCATGACTTTACCTAGAGCTGCCAATGGGACCTGTTTGACTTGAACCACAGAGAGTGAAAGAAAGGTGGCTCCCTAGTAGGAAGGTTTCAGATTTATATCTGGAGGGGATTCTGGGCCAGCTAAAGAAAGATTGCTCATAAACTCACCTAGTTGTTAATATTCCAACATCTTTTTTTTTTACTAATACTTTGCTTTCTTAATTTTTTTTAAACATTCATCATTGCATTCTTAATTTTGGTTGTTTTTTTGTTCTCTAGGGATTTACAGCTGGTAGCTGGCAAGTTCATTATTAGCCTTCTTGTTTAACTTCTTTAATTTTAAACATGTGTGTTTTTGTGTGTGTTAATTATTTTTTTGGGCAAGTCATAGTATCTTTGTATGAGGCATCTGTTACATCTACTGGGACAATAACTTTAACACTAATTCAAACATAATGATTCAAGCTCTTGATCCACTCAGTTCAGTTTATTTTAATACCCTTTATGGTGCTCTTTGAACATTTCTTAAAAATGACAATGAACAAATCCCATGACTCCATAAACCTCAAGATCAACAAGTAACTTCGGAATCTAGACAGAAATTATGTGGGAAAATTGCATCCAATCTTGGGCAGCCCGGGTAGCTCAGAGGTTTAGCGCCACCTTCAGCCCAGGGCCTGATCCCAGAGACCAGGGATCGAGTCCCAGGTCAGGCTCCCTGCATGGAGCCTGCTTCTCCCTCTGCCTGTGTCTTTGCCTCTCTCTGTGTGTGTCTCTCATGAATAAATAAATAAAATCTTTAAAATTAAAAAAAAAAGAAAACCCAATCTCCCCTATGGAAAGTTCTGTAACTTTACCAAATCATCCCAATCACCAAATCCAAAGGACATCTGTTCAGTCCTTAGTACTTTGGAAGTCTTTGTTGCTTTGGAAATATTTGTTGATCCACCTTACTTTTTGAAATTCCTTACTTCTTTGGCTTCCATGATAACATGTGCCTTGTTCTCCTTTCATCTCTTTGCCCACTCCCTCTTTTCTTGTGATTTCATCATCCATCTCTAGCACTTTAAATATGGTGCTCCCCAAGATTCTGCCCATGGCCCTCTGACCTCCTCACTTAACTGACATACTTAATCCAGATGATCTCATCCACTTACATATTTCCATTCTCCACATATTTGCTGATGTCTCTTAAGACTAGAGCTGCTCAGCCCTGACCTCTCCTCAGAGCATTTCAGATTCATATATGCAACAGCTGGCAGACTTATTCAGATACACGTCCCCAGGCACTTCTAGGGTAACACATCCAAAACTGAACTCAGGATCCTTCTCAGAAATCCACTTCTACTTTCTCTTCACCATTGCCATAATGAAGACATGTCTCATCTTTCACCCCAACAGCCTTCCCGCTATCCTTCAGACTCAGTCCTGTTTTTCAAGCTCATTCCCAAGCTCATGTTCCAACCCATAGTTTCCTATCACTTTCAGGGTACATTCTAGTCCAGGAGACTTTTTCTTAAAGACCAGCTAGTGAATCTTTTAGGCTTGGCAGACTTACACAAAATTGAGGACATTATGTAGGCACTTATATAAATAAAAAGATAGTTATTTAAGAAAGTGCAAACCATTTTCAGGGGGATCCCTGGGTGGTTCAGTGGTTTAGCGCCTGCCTTCGGCCCAGGGCATGATGCTGGAGTCCTGGGATCGAATCCCACATCGGGCTCCCTGTGTGGAGCCTGCTTCTCTCTCTCTCTCTCTCTCTCTCTCTCTCTCATGAATAAGTAAATAAAATCTTTTAAAAAAAAACATTTTCAACTCATGGGTTGTTAAAAAAAAACAGTGACAGCCCAAATATGACTAGCAGGCCCTAGTTTGCCTTCCCTTAGTCTAGTCTGTTCTCACAGGATGCAATAGGGTCCTGCTTGATCCGGCCCCACTTTTCCTCTCTATTCTCATTTCTCACTGCTGTCTCCCTCCACTTTGCACTTCAGCAAAGCTACATGGCTTATAGGGCCTTGCATCATGCTGTTTCCTGCCTCTGGACTTTGCTCATGCTGTTTTCTCTGCCTGGTGTGCTCCTTGTCTCTACCAGACCAATTTCTATGCATTTGGTACTACTCAGCTCAAGGGTCTTTTCTTCTAGGGAGAATTCTCATAGTCTTCCCTCATCTCTTGGTTAATTTAGAGGTTCCCACAATGCCCTGGGCCTATTCCCATCATCACTCTCATCATATGGCAGCACAATGATTTTTTTTCCTTATGTCTGTATCAAGTAATAGATTGTGAGTTCCTTGATGAGTATAACTGGATCTTTTTCACTCTATATCTTCAGTGCTTAGCACAAGGCTTGGTGTGAAGCATACATCCAATAAATGCCTAGTGCCACTTAATTCTGGCATGTAGTAGAGGAAGAGTACTGTAACATAGAGTTTCTTGAAACTTTCTTGAGTTGCCATCTAACCACCTGCAGTGTCAATGGCCTATTTCTAGGGCAGGGAGACCCATTCAATTTTAATACTGTAGAACTCATTTATGGATGGCTAGTTCCCTTGGGTGGTGCATGGCCCTCATAACACCAAGGCCAGGGATTCAATTGCTATTTAGTTGAGGGTACTTTGCCTTATTGGGTGACCACGGGCTGTATCTCCAACTCAGCTGGCTGTTTCTCAGGAATCTGGAAACAGATTTGTCATTTCATTTGTCACACGAAACCATAGATTCCAGACATAGAAATTCATCACCCATGGCTGGGGAAGACTCTTCAAAGCTCATACCTTGGGCTAGAAAACAGAACATGCTCCTTGTAGGAAGTGAACTGCATATAAAAAGAATATTTAATATATAGACTAGAATAGAAAAAGAATAAACATCAATAAGTTGAAAAATGATTCAGCTATAATTCCTCAACAGGAGTCAAGCACCGTCAAAATGTGGACACAGATCTTCCTCAATAATATTTACCACTGCTCTAATTCTCTCTGTACTGTTTTGTTTCTGATATTTTTTCTTTTCTTTTCTTTTATTTATTTATGATAGTCACAGAGAGAGAGAGAGAGGCAGAGACACAGGCGGAGGGAGAAGCAGGCTCCATGCACCGGGAGCCCGATGTGGGATTCGATCCCGGGTCTCCAGGATCGCGCCCTGGGCCAAAGGCAGGCGCCAAACCGCTGCGCCACCCAGGGATCCCTGATCTTTTTTCTTTACTTACCATTATTTAGAGAGCATTCTCTCAGACCCCTAAAGCTCTTTGCAAGTGTCACTTTTAATTACTGCTTAATACCCTGTTGTATAAGCTACACTATGATCGGTTCCATCATTGGTCTTTTGTTGGAAATTTCTATTACATCTAAAATAAAAGAATGTTACATAAAAGTCTCTCTTCATTCTAACTCTCCAATTCAGGTTTAAATGTTAGTGAAATCCTTTTTTTTTTCCCTACCTAAGAAAGCAAAGTATAGCCAGCATACAGAACGGGCATTAGGGCTGCAACAAACGAGGAGATGATTTCATTCTCCCTCTTGTTTTGTAGATTAAAAAAAAAAATAGAGGTGCAGACAATGTATGATTTATCCTAGGGACCACCACCAGGGCAAGAATTCCACTGTAAACAATCCAGGGTTTGTTCCAAGAAGTGTGGTTCAGGATCATGGTGGTTCAGAGAGAAATGAAGGAACCGACGTGCGTGACTATCTTTTCTTTTCAGTGTATCAGTGCCAGGTATGTGCCATGTATGCCTCTAATTGTGGAAGGTGATCACCTTGGGTTCAATGGTATCTTCTGCTCTCTTATCTCTGTGATCTGCTGCACTCTCCCAATTCCCATCATTTAAAAAATTGTATTCCTTGCATGAAAGGGTGAAAATAAATATGAGTGTGTGATATAAATCATTTTATATGTTCCACTTATTTATTGGAACAGAAATAACTGTTAAATCCAGTTCCTTAGTAGATAGATTTGGTCCTCATTTGCCAGCAACTGAAACACAGATATGCATTCCATAACCTTTTCTGTGAAGAATCTTAAAGGAGAAAATGCCGTGAATGAGAAATAATGAGAAATAAGAGAGAATACTCACCTGAATTTGGCACTCATGAGCAAAAACACAGGCTTGCAGAATTCATATTATATCTGAGAATCATAAGCATGGCAAGAATGGAAACTAGCAGCCCTCATATATTACTTGCAGACATAAGGTTCACGTTTATTTGCCTTGGCCATCAGGTTTTTCTGAGTGGGAACGTGACCATACGTTTTCTTTTCTAGGAGCACAACCATTGCTAGTCAATATGCTGGCTAGGGAGCAAAGGATGGCCTTACAGCATATTTAATTCCATCCTTCACTTTGAAATGAAAATTGATGTCAGTTCCCCCCACCCCATCAAGCCATTTTCCAAATGCTAAACTCCTCTGTCTTTCATCAAACTTCTTCCCATCTCATTTGTCAATGTCCTTTTACTTACACAAATATTTTCTACTGAACTAAAATGAGCTCCATTCTATCTTACCCACTGCCCCATAGTAATGCTGCCTTAGTTCTTAAGAAGCCTAGGAATAGAAGGCCTCAGAAGAATTTCCAAGGAAGACAGTGTCAACCCTATTGTCCTAGGGACACTCCATGGAAAGAGAGAGAGAAATGTCCCACTTACCCCCCATCAGCATCTCCCCAGGAAGGGACAATATATGTTATTGACCGAAAGGACAGAAAACACTTTGACACTTCAAGTTCAAAAGCCTACTTTCTATGACCTCTCATGTAATTTCCTTGTAATGTTGCCAGAGAGAAGATGAAGCAGGAGTGAAGTATTCAAGAATCAAGGTAGAATAAAGTGAAGCCAACAATCCTAATTTACTGAGCACTTACTGTATGCTACTTATTGGCTAAATTCTTCACTTGCATTATCTAGTTGGATCTCCACAAAAATCCTGGAGTTATCAGTAATGTCCTCTTTTGGATAAGAAGACTAAAGCTTAGAGAATTTAAAACATTTCTCTAAGCTCACATGGAGAGTAAGTGGCACAGCTGGGATCAAATCCGGATTTCATTTGATCTCAGAGCCCTTGCTTTTAACTACTAAGTAATGTGTCTTTTTGGTAAAGTGTCCATGGAAGAGGCTGAGCTAAGAAGTGGCAACCAGTAGAAGGATAAAAGGTAGGAACTTGAGGCAAGAAAAAATTGCAGATATTACCTGGGAAGAGTGGACAGTGGTGGCCTCACTTTGGGTGTGTGGAGAAGGTTTGGAAACATATGCCCAACAGAATTCTGCTGACAGGTCCCAATGGTCCTACCCCTTTAGCTTCAACTTTGCTCAGAAGACACCAGGGAGGAAGTGGTGGTAATGAGGAATGGGAGCGACAAGGGAAGATCTCTCTGAGGAGGTGACATTTGAGCTGATTCCTGAATAAAAACAAGTCAGTGATGGGAAAATCTTAGAGCAAGGAATCTGGGAATGAAGAGAACAAGTACAGAGATTCCAAGATGTGAATAAACTGGAGTAGTTGAAAAAAAAGGAGACCCAAGTGGCTGGAACAGAGTGTTCAATGATAATTTCCCAAAAAGGATAAAAGCATGACTATACAGGTATAAAATAAACATTTGGTAGAGATTTTATTTAATTTACTAATCAGTGAGGGAACCTGACAGACATTATTGATGGTTCAAAGAAGTCACAACACCAAGTATTTATGTGGAGCAAAGGAATATTGAAATGAATGTGAAAAGGGAGGCAAAAACTAGCTTCTTCCACAGGTGGGGAAGGAAGGCAGTTGAACTTCTACCGGACAGAACAGATTTGCATGTCTAGAGACAAGAATTATTTTGCATTGTCAAAATACGGAGTTGTGAAAATAGCTTAATCAGAATCAGAATCAAATATCCTGGAGGAATGTTCTTTAAAGTCTAGATAACATAAAGCTTTCCTTTTTTTTTTTTTTTTTAGCTTTCCTTTTTTTTAACATATAGCTTTCCATGGAAGTATGAAGCTTCTCCTATAGTCAGACTGAGAGGAATCATAATAGGAGATGAAATAGAAGTAGTCAGAACTCAGATCCTGCATCGCCCGTGGACCAAGTAGTGAGTTTAGACTTTAAGAGGAACAGGAGACTATGAAAGGGTTTTAAAGCCAAGGAGGGGCATGCTCTGTTTATCCACTTGATAAAGACCATTTTGGCTGCTGGGTGAAGAACAAACTTTTATGGAGTATAGAAATATCTAAGTAGCTGGAATGTAGTATAAAAATAATTTTAAAAAAATAAAATAATTTTTTTCAAAAAAGTTAAAATTGTGATTCTCACACAGATATAAAATAAACCCTTATTAACAATTTTATTTAATTCATTAATCAATGATGCAACCTAGCAGGTGATCTAATGAGAGATGATAGTGGCTTGGACCAGGAAGTGGTGGCAGTGAAGATGGAAAGACGTGAATGGATTCAGAATGAAAGAACTGGCTCTTGTTTTTACCTAGTTTTTTGGTTTTTGGTTTTTGGTTTTTACCTAGAGTCTTATTGCTAACTGATAGTCTGAGGCAAAAAAGTCTTGGCCTCTTGGCCTCTAGGGCTGGAAAAGGAGGATAAGAAAAAGAAGACCATACATAGCCTTAGGCAGAAGTTTGGATGAATCAGCAAAGAAAAACAGGGCTGAAAGCTGCAGGCATCCACTTTTTTTCCAATGGCGGTGAGGCAAAAGCTAAACATCACCAAGATGTGAAACCTTTACCTGCACCACATGAGATGGTGATTGATAATTATCCTTATCCACACTGCACTGCTAGCTGGAAAATTCCTTCACACTTACCAAAATAATGGTGAATTCGGCTCTGCGGGGGAAATGGGACAAGAAGATACCCCCTTGAAAGAGAAAAGGGGCCAAGGTTACAATCCTTAAGTGTTCATCTGTAGAGTAGAAATCCACTCCTGACCCATTCCTCATCACTACCTGGCCCTGTGATCTAAAAACTTCCCCAGTACAAGTGTCAGCAGGAGGCCAATTACAGGAGTCTTGTTTGGGCACTGCCTGGGGGTACTGATTCCATGACAATTATCATGCCCCTGATTGACAGATGGGAAAACCAAGTCTCCGAAAGGCTAAAAGACCTGCCTAATGCCACAAAGGGGTGGGGCTGTCAGTGGAAACTGGCCCTAAGCCCTCACTAGTCCTCCCCTCGCTGTGCCAGCAGCCATCTCTCTACAATGCTGATTAGTTCAAAACAACATCAAGCTCCATTCTCTGTATCAGCACTGTGCAAATGCATTTTCTGCAATGATGGAAATGTTCTATAACCATGCTTTCCAATACATTAGCCACTAGCCACACGTGGCAATGGACAACTTGAAATGTATCCGTGAGGTGGAGGAACTGAATTTTTCATTTCACTTAAATTGAATGTAAATAGTCACACGTGGCTAGTGGTTTCCTGCGTTAAACCACGCAGTTCTATACCACAGCAAGCTGTGCATTTCTTAATAGAACTTTGTTTTGCATATTTGTTTATTGCTTTTTGTCATCCCTAACATTTGAACATTTTTTCTGTGTTTGAGGAACAGTCAGTCTACTTTCCGAGTTTGCATCTCCCTCAAGTAGAAGCTGGGAATACACTTTCCCAGCCTTCCTTGTATCTAGATGCAGGCTATGATGTAGGCTTTGCCAATCAGATGAAAGCACCTGGGAGACTCTATTCTGGTGCGGTGGTTGCAGACACTTCCAGCTGCCAACACAGGAATGGTAGAGGGTCAAGTGAAAGGGTTTCAGTTAAGGGTCAAACACAGGCAGTGCACACGATAAAGCCGATGGCCAAACACATCAGCTGTGTTGTCTCTGTTGAAGCTGGCATATAAAATCGTCCGGTTATTGTTCTTGGCTAAGTAGACCCAGCTTTATGACGGGCCACCCATACATGTAGTGAACCATCTAAAATTATTCAGTAAACTACAGCTCAGCTTAAACTAACTAGAGATATTTCTGATGTTTACAACTAAGAACTCTAACTGTAAATAGGAAAAAAAGAAACAAGAAAACAAAAACAGAAAACCTACCCAGAAAGTTTTAGCCAAGAGGGAAGGTATGTGTATCAGTCAGGGAAGATAGGTGTAGCTGCAGTAACAAATAATCCAAAACCTCACTGACTTCAAAGTTGATTTCTCATTCATGCTACACATCAGAGCTATTGTTGATTGGCTGTGTGTGTTCCATGTTTGTCTTCACTCCAAGATTCAGACTCTTGGAACAGCTTCTATCTGACACATTGTTGTTGCAGGAGAGACAAAAGAAAAAAATCAGGAGCTGGCTCTTAATGTGTCTTCTTGGAAGCCATAGTTCTATCCATGATTCATGGGCAGAAACAAGTCATTTGGCCACTCTTGAGTTCAACAGGTTCGAGATACATAAATTTCTCTCGGAAGATAGACAGGTTATTCTGGACAATAATATATTCTACAATACCTACGAATGGCTAACATTTATTGTATGACTATTTTACATCAGCCAGTAGGCTAAGCCCTTTATATACAGAATCTTAATTTTTGCGAATTAAAAAAAAATTGTTTTGTTTTGTTATCCTTCCATTTTACAGGTAAGACAACAGAGGCTTGATAAGATTGAGTGTGTTGCTCTGAGTCACACAGTTGATAAACGGGGCAGGTGGGATTTCAACGTCATTCTCTTTGACTCCAAAGAGAGTCAAAATGGAATATATATATAATATATTTTATATATTATATCTACATGGAATATTTCTGGGAGAGGTGGGGAAAATAAACTAGATTTCTAGAAAAACATGCTTTTCTTTAAGTCCACATTTTAATACTCTAAGATTTTTCTGAAAACTATGAAATCTAAATCAATTTTCTCTACAATGCCTTTGCTGCCAAAATGTTTTAGGACTCTAAGTGTAACAACAGCGTTTTACAATAATAAAATTCTTCAGCTAATTTTTATCAATGTTTGTCCCTAATTTATTTTTTTAAATTTGGTCTAGTACAACAAATACAAGCATCTCCTCCCCTCCCCTAATATCAATTGCTTCTCCCAAAGGAAACACCAAAATAGCTGGGGTGTTATCCTCCAGACATTTGATCTAATCATAAACATAGGTACACTCTATATAAAGTATTAAATAATTTGCTTTTATAAAAATGGGATTATATTATGCCTGTTACTGTGGCTTTTGTTTTCTCTTTTACCAGACCATAGATATCCTTCCATGGTGGTATATAAAAATCTATCTCTTTCTTTTTAACAATCCACTGGATTTTATAAAGCAGAGTCTAAACTGTGATTATAATAGATCATGTTCTCTTTGTACCCATGCCGATCTAGCAATCATACCATGCTCATAAGAAGAATGCTGTTCTGAAGTTCTTTAAAGTGAGCACCAGTCTATTGCCCCTCCTGGTGTAACTCCAGCGGAAGTCATTATTCTCTTGCATATATTTTATTACCTGGAGTGCTTCATTTCTTCCTGCCTGGAGCTGGTCTTCAGTGTGAAGGAAGCTTCGTTGCTATCAATTGTTCTGTTCAGGAAAAGCGGGATCCCAGATTCACAGAGCAGCAATGTCTTCCAATAATCTCTTACCAAATGACCATCTATGCAACCATCTTTGTCCAGATGAGTATTCTAGGAGGAACGGGTAATTTAATATGAGCCCGGGCATACCCACCTCGCAATTTTGTGTGTGTAGGAGACTGTAATGAACAAGCAGATTAGTATTTAATGCACTAATCTGTATAGTGCTCTCCTCAATAAAGCTTTAATTATTTAGATGATCGTGAAGGCAGCCAACACGCTTAATACACTGCACGGCGCAATGTGCAAATCACCGGAGCAAGGGAAATTGCAAGTCAAAGGAAAATGAATGGTCAGCTCACAGTCAGAGAAGACCACGTCCTCCTCAATGCCATTTGATCTGAGGCTAAATAATTTCACTGGGCAGCAACACTGAAGCTTTTAGCTTGGATGTATGTGCAAGGGGCTTTTAAAAATCATGTACATCTTGAGCATTTAATTTTAAAGGTCCCCATGGGGGGTGGCCTCTGTGAGCTGAAATGTTCTGGTTCAAGAAGGGAGAGAGACACGGGGGAGGGGTCATAAACCCAACTCCTAGAAAGCTCCTGGGGTTATGTCTTTAGGGACCAAAGCGGCTGAGGTTTTTTTGTCATGGTTCCAGAATGAATAACTCACACAACTAATTAAGAGTAGTCTCGAATAATTAACATCTGTGCAACCAGACAGTTTTGCCTCAGGACCATTAAGAAGCAAATCTAAAAGTGAATGGTACACAATGAGTGATGGGTGCCTCTGGAGAAACACGTCCCCCTTTTGTTCCCCTTGGCAGACGGTTTTGAGATGCATTTCATAAGGCTGCTTGGGAGGTCCCAGAGGACCCTGCGTGGTCACACGGAGCGGTGGCTTTCCATCCTCTGCCCCACCTTCTCTGTGGCACTCCTCATCTGTCTCTCACGCCTGCTCCCTGGGGTCACTTCCCACAGAGGCCACTTGGGCACACGCTGCGCACACGCACGCACACACATACGTGCTCGCACACCCACAGAGGAATCGGCAGGGTTTGGAAGCACAAAAGATGCCTGGAAGGAGGTAAGGGAGAAGATGGAAAAGGTCTCTTTAATTGGTATCATCAGAGTTGAAATTAAGTTGGGATATTTCAAAATAGAATGAATGCAAGCTAAGAGATCCGCTGTGATATAAATCCTGTACTAATCAGACTAGACTAATTAGAATGATTTACAATTCAATACATAAATGAACTTAAAGTCATTCCTGCTTTACCTCGTTTCAAAATCAACCTTTTTCTATGTTTGCATGGAAATATACATGCATAAAATATAATATAAATCTACATTAAACATGAAAATAATAGCTTACAGTATATATATTATATGTATATGTATTAATTTATATATGATATAGAAATATACTTTAAGCTATTATATTTCTTATATTTATATATACACATATTTATACACCTATAAATCTAGCTGGTAATAGTGGCTTACTTTGAGATCGAGGTCTGAAAGTGAAGTGCATCCCCTATAGACAGAGTTCAGAGAGGCTTGTTTCTTAGTACACACCCTTCGGTATCTTCAATTTTCTATCACATGTATATATTACCTAAGGAAAAATTTAATTTTAAAAACATTCTTTTTGGAACAACTGTTTAGAAACATATAATATTAGAAGATGGTCAAACATTCTTCTTTTCCAGGCTTCCCCAGCAGTAAACACTGCCAGTGGTTCAGTGTATATCCTTGTGGAACAATGATTCCTAACCTAGCTGTGTATTGGGAAAAATACACACACACACACACACACACACACACACACATATAATAGCTTAATAAGTATTTGCAAACTGTTTCACTGGTCATCTAATTTGGCTTTTTGACTTCTTTTAGTTACATAATAATAGGTAATAGATTTTATGTTTGACTCTTGCTGTGTTACTATTGCTGGTTCTGAATTTGCTTTCCCAGAGTAATATGTAACAGGAATATTTCTCTATTTACATCTGTAAATCTGTATCCATATATCTACATAGATATCATACAGAATTATGATAATATATGTATAATTGATATCATATACATATATGATAATCTATGTATAATTACATATATTATATAGTAAGGCTATATATTGGTAGTAAATATAAAGCTATATTGGTAATATATAATTAAAAGATTTAAAAATACTTCACCAGTAAATTTTTGCTAGCTGGTAGTAATTAAAATATGCTTCAGGGCAGCCCTGGTGGTGCAGCGGTTTAGTGCTGTCTGCAGCCCAGGGTGTGATCCTGGAGACCTGGGATCGAGTCCCACATCAGGCTCCCTGCGTGGAGTTTCTCCCTCTACCTGTGTCTCTGCCTTCTCTCTCTGTGTGTGTCTCTGAATAAATAAAATTTAAAATCTTAAAAAAATATGCTTCAAACTAATATAAACCAAGAAAGGTATTTTATATGAAAATATTAAGATGTCTCATGGAAATTAAAGTTAGCTGCTAAAAACATTAAATCTTCAATGATCTAACAAAGTAAAAGTTTGTTTTTCACTCATTTTACAGATCAGTTTGGTCTTCATTAGATGGCCTTCCACAAATTGATTCAGGGACTTGGGCTCCTTCTGGCTAAAAGCTCCACAAGGTGTCACATCCTCTGCTGAATTCTGATCACTGGCCAGTCAATGAGCAACGGAAAGAGAAGGCCTGGAAGAGTCCACTAGAGAATTAGGGAGGCACATCTGGAAGCAGGCCTCCATTCTGTCTGTATTCCATTGGCTGGGACTTGATCACATGGCATGACTTAAGAGCAAGGGAGGCTGAGAAACCCAGGTTCACTGGTGCCCAGGAGTAAGAGGAGAATATAGGTACTGGTAAGCAGCAGCAGACTCTGTCATAAGCAGGAAATGTAGGCTGGGCTACCCAAAATTTGGTAAATGTGTAGGATCCCTAGCAGCCCTGCTTTCTTCCTTTTCTCTCGGAGGCCCATCATCTGTGTTTGCTCCCCCCTGCAAACAATATCATACTTTTCTTCCTTTTTTCCCCCCTCTATGTGTCTCTTTCCCTTTCTTTCTCTTCCTCTCCAGGTAGAGTTGAGAAGACATCTTCTCTTTTGTCTGTCAGACAAAGTACCTGCTCTCAAAAGAAATCTCTAATTCTACTCACAAGTGCTACCAAGTAAGAGTTTAGGTTGCAATGAAAGTCTATGTTAGGGCTTCTGACTTAGCTGGGGAGGGCATCTCTGAGGAAGTAACCCTTCACTTAAGATCTGAGGAAACAGTAGGGATAACAGGAGGCAGGAAGGGGAACCGGAGAGCTCTTCAGGCAGAGGAAACAGCATTTTTTACACAGATTATCAAGGAGAGGCAAATGGTGCTACCCAGCCTGGTCTAGTGTAAATACATACTTCTAGACCATAAGAATTTTGGATTATTTTCCTTATAATATGGAAAGTTAATCCCTCTCTTTAAATATTTATTCCTTAGAATAAGGCCCACTCTAACTCTTAGGCCTTTCTCTTCAAAAATTTGCAAGAGAAGCATAATTGATGGGGCACAGTGATCTTGGCCATATGTTTGACTGTAACCATAGGAGTGGAAAACCCAGCCATGACCAAGCTATGTGTTAATGTACACTAACCACACAGTCCTCTCTTCTTCCAATTAGATAATCTGTGCTGTCAAGAATGTGAAACAAAGTCATGAAGAGTTAAAGTCCTGGAGTTAAAGTCTTGGGAATGATTTTTTTATAATGTATAATTGCCAAAAAATTAATATATGTAGCAATTATCAGGCAAAGAGTGAGCTGAGACAAGCCTATTCCATTTATACTAAGATTTTGTTTATAGTGTTTTATATAGTAGTCCCTGGTTGAAATATTAGCAACATTGATTCTCTGTACAGTACTCACCACAACACATATTTCCTTGTCCTAGATGGAAAGTCAATGGGCAAAAATGTGCTATTAATGATGTGTTGGCATGGCATTTCCTATATTACAAAATGCAGTCTGCAATATTAAAATATCCTCTTATCAAGTGCAAAGTTAAACAAAATTGTTTGACTAAGTGAGTATAAATTACTCAATGCTGGTAGTAACAGTACAGATGTATTAAGGGGAAATGCACCCATGACTATATAAATACTGACTAATTTTATATCATTTTTCAAATATTCAGTGAGAAAAAGAAACAAATCTATCAATATTTTTACAGAGTAAGGACTGAATTACATGTAAAGGTTACCAAAGAAAGAGTTTTAAATTATCATGAAAATTATACTGTAAGAAAATTATATTGTAAGCTTTTAGTTCTTTAACAATCATTTCCTTTGCAATCTTCAGCTCTAGTATTTACTAAGTATATGACCTTAGGCAATTCATTTAATCTCTCTAAGCCTCAGCTTTCTCACCTGTAAAATGGTTATCTTAATTAGATCCTATTCTAATAATTTATTAGGAAAACTGAGGTGCTCTAAATCACTAGTACAATTCCTGGTACTGAATAAAAGTCAGCATTCAATTAAAGATAGTTCTTACCTGTAACAAAATTTCATAACGACTCTTCAGGATCAAAGCTTCCATGTGTTCACTCAATAAAATCTAGTTTTGAGATGTTACTGGGTATTTGGAGGTAGATATACAAAGAAATACCGATTTCATTTTCCCTACCTTTGAAGAATTTATAGTACTTTTGTCGGAACTATCACAAGGTGAGGTTCAAATCCCTACCAGGAAATACTATGATTAAGCAATAAATTGAGATTGTAGACTTATGTTTCTTGAAACTTAAGATCTTTGTTAAAAAAAAAAAAAAAAAAAGTGTTCTCTCAGACTCCCAGGGTTGACTTGCTCCATGCTGGATGTGGAGCATACTTAAAAGGAAAAGCAAATAAGTAAAATCAAAAAGCTATAAAATCAATAAAACTCAAGTAAACAGTATGTGATGTATTCAATAGTGTTGCTGAAATCAAATGGTATTTTACACGTTTTTTATTTGAGTCAGTAGGGAGGCAGGGAAGGCTTTCTGGTAAACAGACAGGGTTTGAGAGAGCAAAGAAGGTGAAGAGGAACAATATAAGCAAGATCTCTTCAGAGAGAAGACAGCTGCCTGAGAACCCAGATGGATGGTTTAAGAGAGATTTTTGATGAATGCAAGGAAAAAAAATAAGATGAGAAGCGAAGATTACAAAGTTAGAAAAATTCTCTTTCAAGCGAGGGGATATCTGTGCTCATTTGAAGGCAGATAGAAATAACCAACTGAAAGAGAGACACTAATGACCAGATAAACAAATGGTCGACAGTTGAGGAAAAGTCAGGAGGGAAGAGTTTGTCAGTATCACTGTGGTTCTACTCTATTTTTTTAACTTTTATTATTGAAATATAGTGGATATACAATGTTATATAAGCTTCAGGTGCCTAACATAGCAATTCAACAATTCTGTATATTGTGCAACACTCACCATAATAAGTGTAATTACTATATGTCATCACATGATGTTATTTTAATATCATTGACTCTATGCCATACTTTTCATCCACATGACTTATTTATAACTAGGAGTTTGTACCTCTTAATCCTTTCTGTTTTACCCATCCCTCCACTTTCCTCCTCTCGCGCAACCACCAGTTTGTTCTCTGTTTTTAGAATCTGTATCTGTTTTTGTTTGTTCATTTGTTTTGTGTTTTAGATTCCACATATAAGTGGAATTATATGGAATGTGTCTTTCTCTGCCTGGCTTATTTCACTTAGCACAATACTCTCTAGGTCCATTCCTACTGTAGTACTACTCTCATCTATCCTGCTCCCGTTTCTTCCAGTCAGATCCCAATCTCACCTCACTCCACTGTGATTGGTTCACGGAGGGGGCCTCTGAAACAATCTAACCAATCAGATTACACCTTCTGAGTTTTTGAAACTTGAGCAGAGACTTCTTTTTGAAAGGAGTTTGGTACTATCATTTTATGGCACCATCCCACAGGAAAGAACCACATGCTCTACTACCAACATCCTTACTAGGTCTTGACTTGGTTTTTTTGTTTGTTTGTTTTAGCTTTCTTGGATGAATCAATCTTTGCCTAAACTATGTGGAGGTACAGTAAGTTAAATGAAACCAAAATGACATTAACCAGTACTTCAGTGGGGACTCTAAACATTGATGTAGAGACCTACTCTCCTTCCTTTGGGACCCAAAGGAAGTATAAGGAAGAGGTGTTAGTCACAAGCTGACAGGTAGATGAAAGAGTTCAAGTCAAATGACCTTGAGCTCCTAAACAAAGTAAGAAGTTGGACTATCTCCCAAGTGTAAGGTTGTAGAATATGATTATAAAAAGAGCTTAATATTTGAAGACATTTTTATCTCCTGATCTTGTGATACAAAATATCTCTAGAGAGATCCAATAGTAATTAAAAGATGCTTGGATGAAACAAATTGCAAGCCCTTGGAATCTAGGGTTAGAATTTGAGTCCAGTTTTCACAAGGAAAAGGGAAGCTAGTCTGCACAATTACAAGGAGGAAATTGGATCTGGTGTATGTTGGGGATGGATAGAGAGAACCTTGAGAAGAGTAGTAACAGACCTCAGCACTATTTAGAGTCAAGGTGAGGACAGAATGTCCCTCTGAATCTCCAAAAATAGGAATTTGATGAGAATAGAAATGACTAGTGAAAGAGGATTCACTATGGTTTTTTGCTGAGTGGTGTGTGATTTAAAATATATATATATCTTCCATATAATCTTGCCTAAGAAGCTCCCATCAATGTTCTATCATTCTTTTCTGTATTGGAGATAGCAGACTTTTGCTTGTGCAGGGGAAGGAAGAAAGGGCTGGAGAAGATGCAGATCTCATATGGGTTATACAACACTCACTTGAGAATCAACAAGAAATAATAAGATGTTTTCAAGTAAGAATCTGACTAAGCAAAAAAAAAATCTGCCCTAGAAATCACTGTTTGTGACTTAGAACTTGCTCCGACAATGCTATACTTAGAGTAGCCTGGAAGCAAAAAACAGAACACATATGGAGATGGAGGTGGTGTAGATTCTGGCTCTGAGAGGGTAAGGGGGTTGATAAATCCTCTTTCAAAAACAACAACAAAAGAAACTATGAAACGAGATGAAATTGTCAAAAACAGTCATTTCAGGGTTCTGGAAATAGACCAAAAGGAAACAACAAATTGAAAAGCACATATTCATGAAAAACTGCTGATCTTTGGGTAAGAACAGTAGGAGTCTGTGGCTTTCTTGCCTGTGGCTACTCCCACACCCCACCCCAAATTGGTCAGCACACCAGTTCTATCAGATGGGACTGACCACGAAAACTAGCAGCCTTGTTGCAGGAGGAGGAGGCTAACTTGATTTAGAGCAGAGAATGAAAAATTTGCAACTGGGGTGAATGGGAAAGGGCTACAGCTCTCTGAGCCTGAGATTTTAGTCCCTACGGGGGGGAGTGACAGACTGAAGAACTATCAAGAACTTTAATAGGCACATAAGCTAGTCATTGGAAGGCTTAATAACCATTCCACAGATCCCTGGCTGTCTGGGAGCCTACACTCATACACAATGGAGAATTGAGAGAGTTCATGGAAAGTAAATGCTAGGGAAGAATTGAAAACTGCTTAAATTTTGAATGCATTCCTCAAACCAAACATAGATCCACCAGCAGAAGGTGGAGGCTCCTGAGCTGAAGATTTACGCACAACCATTGACAAATCATTGGTTGACCAGTAGGCTATGTAGACATAGCTAAAAAATGAAAATAAAGAAAAAAGCAGAGGCTGCATACTGCAGGGTGACAATCTAATTCTATAGATTAAGTATAGGTAAGTTACTTAAAATAGCAACAAACAAACAGAAACAAATAAAAACCACCGTCACAAAAAAAGGGAAATTATAATCTAGTGTTTCTATAATGAATTATCTAAAATATCCAGTTGTTAACTAAAAATTAGGAGAGCTAGGAAAACAGGAGAGGATGACTCATATTCAAGAGGAAAAAATAGTCAATAGAAACTGTCTCTTTATGGGTCTAGGTATTGGATTAACAGAAATGATCTATTAAAAGTATATTCAAATAATTGATAAAAGCCATGTTTAAAGAACAAAGGAAAATGTGATGACCATGGCTCAACAATAGGGAATATCAGCAAAGGAACATAATCTATTGAAAAGAAACAAGTGGAGGGGTGCCTGGCTGGCTCTGTTGAGTAGAGAATGTGACTCTTGATCTCCGGGTCCTGAGTTTGAGTCCCACTTTGGGTGTAAAGTCTACTTGGAAACAAACAAACAAAAGAAACAAGTGGATATTTTAAAGTTGAAAAATACAATAATCCACAGGCAATCCAGGTGGCTCAGCAGTTTAGCACTGCCTTTGGCCCAGAGTGTGATCCTGGAGACCCAGGATCAAGTCCCATGTCCCAGGTCGGGCTCCCTGCATGGAGCCTACTTCTCCCTCTGCCTGTGTCTCTGCCTCTGTCTCTCATGAATAAATAAATAAAATCTTTAAAAAAAATACAATAATCCTAATGAAAAACTTACCAGATGAACACACTAGCAGAACTGAGATGGCAGAAGAAAGAATAGTGAACTTGCATATAAATCAAGAGTACAGATTAAATCTGGAAGACAGAGAGTAAAAAGACTGAAGAAAATGAAAGCCTCAGGGGCTTATGCAACAACATCAAATGGATTAACACATGTAAAATGGGCACCTCAGTATGAGGAGAAGGAAAAAGGAGCAGAAAAAAAACATTTGAAGAAATAATGGCTTAAAACTTTCCAGATTTGGTGAATAGTATTCATCTACAGATCCAAGAGTTTCAATAACTCTAAGTAGATAAACATGAGAATTCTCTTCTAGACACACCATTAGCAAATTATTAAAAGACAAAGAAAAGGTTTTTTTTTAAAGATTTTATTTATTTATTAATGAGAGACATAGAGAGAGAGGCAGAGACACAGGCAGAGGGAGAAGCAGGCTCTCTGTGGGGACCCCAATGTGGGACTCTATCCCAGGACTCCAGAATCATGCCCTGAGCTGAAGGCCGACAATCAACTGCTGAGCCACCCAGGCGTCCCCAAAGAAAAGGTTTTGAAAGCAACGTAAAAGGACTCATTTCATAGAGTCAAACAATCCAACTAACTGTTAACTACTTATCATGAATGATGGAGGCCAGAAGGCCTCAAATTGCTAAAAGGAAATGATTATCAGCTAAGAATTTTACATCCACCAAAATTATTCTGGAAGGCAAAACAGAAACAAGCTCAGGGACACCAAGGCAGAGAAAATTCATTGCCAAAGGCATGCCTTACAAGACATGCTAAAGGCAGTACTCTAGGCTGCATGGAAATGTCTTCAGGCAGTAACTTAGATCCTTGAGAAGGAAAAAAGAGCACAAGAAATGGTAAATATAATAGACTATCTGGATGTACTTTTCCTTTTTCTACTCTTAATTTCTTAATATAGAATTGAATATAGCAATAATTGTAACACTGAATGCAAATAGTAACCATAAGAGAGCTGGAGTGACAAGATTAATATCAGACAAAATAGACTTTAAGACAAGAAATATTGCTAGAGATAAAAAGAGAGATTTAATAATGATAAAACAGTCAATATATCATGAAGGTATTACAATTATAAATGTATATGTACCTGACAGGAGACCCAAAATATGTGAAGCAAAAACTGACAGAATTGAAAGGAGAAACCAAAAATTCGAAAATTATAGTTGGAGATTTCAATATGCCACTGTACATAATTAATAGAATAAGAAAGAAGATCTTGTTAGCAGGAATACTGAAGATCTGAACACTTTCAAGCACTTGACCTAACTGACATTTACAGAATACTCCACCCAGTGACAATAAAATACACATTCTTTTCGAGTGCACAGGAAATATTCTCTAGTATAGATCATATGCTAAGTACCAAGATAGTCTCAATAAATTTTAAATGTTAGAAATCATTCAAAGTATATTCTCTGACTACAAAACAAATACATTAGAACTCAACGATTGAAAGAAATTTGAGTAATCTCCAAATATTTAAAAATTAAACAATATATTTCTAAATAACCCATGAGAAAGTAGAAAATCTTTTTTGCTGAATGAAAATAAAAGTATAAAATATCAAATATTGTGTACAGATAAAGCAAAACTTACAAATTTATAGCATCAAATATTTATAATAGAGCAGATAAGTAAGTGTTGAATCAATAATAGAAGCTTCCATCTTAAGAAACTAAAAAGAAAATAATTAAATGAAACCAAAGTTTTGGATTTTAGAAAGATCAACAAAATTGGTAAGCCTTTAGTTACTAACCAAGTGAACTGTTAGAAAGATACAGGTGATCATAACTGACGTGAGAAGAAATAGAAAACCTGAATAGACCTATATAAAGAAATCAAATTAGTGAATTAAAATTTTATGTAGAAAAGCCTAGGTCAGAAGGCTTCACTGTTATCTTCTGTAAAATAGTTAAGGAAAAAAACAACCAATTATCCAAAACCTTGTTTCAAAAATTAAAGAGTGTGAAAATAGAAAGTCTCAGGTCTTTGTACCAAAAACATGGAGGCAGCAGAGACCATGCTTTGGCTTGTGTCTAATGCAAAAGAGAGAATTCTTTACCAAACAGGCTATTGAACTTGTATGATTCCGAGTTCTTTAGAAACACAGAGCAAATAGGATCCGCAGGTATAGAGAAGATGAGGTGTATTATAGCAATAGTCTCATGCAATTATGGAGGCCAAGAAGTCCCTTTGCAAGCCAAAGAACCAGAAAAGCCAGTGGTATAATTCAGCCAAAGTCTCATTGGGTGGGAACCAGGAGCACCATTGTGCCAGTCCAAGAGACGATGGATGTCTTAGCTCTGGAAGAGAGAATTCACCATTTCTGAATATTTTTGTTCTGCACTTTTTTGTTCCATTTGGGCCCTCAACAGTTTGGATGATACCCACTCACATTTGGGAGGGCCATCTTGACTCCGTACAATTATTCAAATGTTAATTTCTCCCTGAGCCACCCTTACAAACACACCCAGAAATAATGTTTTACCAGCTGTCTGGGCATCCCTCACCCTATTCAAGTTGACACCTAAAATTAATCATCACAGAACTGTTAGGCAAATAATGGTTATGCTCTTTGACAATACAGAATAAAATGGAGTAAGCATTGCTAAGAGGGTTATTTTAAATGGACTCAGGAAGATACTGTGGAGGTGAAGTTTATGCCTATGTTCTGCCTCAAATTCTCGGAATTTTTTCTGAACCCAGCTAAAAGCCAAGACATCTACTATCAGTGAGAATGAACATAAATGAACTTTCTATCCAACCCTAGCAATCAACCACTTAACTGTAGCAAAACCAGTACCAGTCACAATTCGTTCAAAATAACTTATATGAATTTCTTCTTTCCTCTTTAAAATCTCTAACCTCCTTTTGTTTCCCCAGAGCACACTTTTGATTTCAGAGGAATCTGTGCCTCCTGTATTGCCATACCTAAGACCCCAAATAAACACACGTATTTTATTTTGCAGCTTGCAATGTTGTCTTTCGTTGGTTGAAGTCTTCAAAAAGTCAGAGGCTTTCTCTTCTTCATCCTGTTCCTCAACTCAACTCCTGCCTTCAGGGGAAGGCTGAACACTTCTGTAAAATAGCAATTCACCTACAAATTTCTCTGGCCACAAAGACAATTTGAAGAAATTATTAATAAATATATAAGTTACTTCTTCAGGGCCAATTTTGTATTAAAATATTTCCCCATAAACTACTACAGACATTCATATTTCCTGCTAAGAGATATCTGATGTTAAATTCCATTTTTGTTGCCTATACATGGCTCTCCCCATCCCAACTCCCATCTTGCCACACTATCTTCATAGGCCCTCTGAGGATGTGTATATTTATTCTTGCAAAGCAAAAAGCCTTCTGGGATATGATAAATTTTCACTGATTAATTTACAGTGGTTTAAACCCCTTTCAGAGCTGTTTACATGGGGTTTAGTATTGGTTGTTTTGTTTCAGCTATAGATTAATTAAATTAATTCAGGATTGCTTTTTTAAAAAATGTTTTTAAGAGAGGGAGAGAGTGGGTCAGGGTAAGGGGGGTACAGAAGGAAAGGGAGAGTGATAATTTTAAGTTGGCTCTAGGCCCAGCACAGACCCCAACTCAGGGTTCGATCTCATGATTCTGAGATCATTACCTGAGCCTAAACCGAGAGTCGGACCCTCAACTGACTGAGCCACCCAGGCATCCCTATTCAGGATTGCTTCTGTTCAAAATAGTCTGGCTCTTTCCTCAGAAGTACCTGCTAATGATTAAGTATAATCCCCATTCCAGACCGACTGGATTGTCTTACCGTCTTTGTTCTTTGCTTCTGAGAATGGAAAAGTATCTTTCCTCCATCTTCCACCACACTGATTTAATTTTCCACAGTGACTATCTGTCTCCATTTTGATCCTCACTGAAGTTTTTCATCCTGCCATTGCAATTTTGATTTTCTCATTATCCCTTCTTAGCCCATTCATCTCATTTTTCATTGTATTCCGTTTTATTTTTATTTCAGTATGACTTCCTTGCGGCAGCCTTTCCTATGGTTCAATTAAGGACATTGATGTTCTCATTTTTTCACCCTGTTTTTGTGGTAAGTCATTTTCAGAGGCTAGTTCTTCTGAATTTTCATGTTAACAGTGCCTTTCCCTTTTCTGACATATTTTTCATAAATGTCTAGGGTTTGTTTTGTTTTTGTCTAGAAAAATGACAGAGTCCGTCTGATTTTGGTAATCCTTAGGGTGTAAGGATTGCTACTGAATCATATTTGTCCTCCTAGTTGTAAATGCTATAAACATGAGTGTCTTTTTTTTTTAAGATTTTACTTTTAAGTAAGCTCTACACCCAATGTGGGGCTTGAACTCTGAGATCAAGAGTCATTTGCTCTCCCCACTGAGCCAGCAAGGTGCCCCAACATATGAGTGTCTTAATAGAGGCTCTTATTTTGTCCAAACAGCTTTGATAAAGGACAAAGATACAACCTGGGAAAATAAATTCATGTGTACACCTTCCAGCTCCATTCTCAATGTCTGTATCAAATTCATCTCCGGTGGCCTGATTTGATTTTAGCCTAATATCACTATCAAGTGTTTCATGAAATAAATGAAAAGCTACAATTCTCAGCTAGTACAAGGGGGGCATTTCCTATGTCTTCTCTTGTCATTCCTCTCAGCTTCCTGTCCATTCCATTTCTGGGAGCTTTGGTCTCTTATTCAATCTGAAAAAGAGAGACCTTGCTGGGGTAGAGAGGGAGCTGAATGAATGGAAGAAATACTACGAATATGTCTGCTTCCAAAAAGAACACCTGTAGGGTAGAGCAAGGGGACATAGCTTAGTTCACTAAAAAGTCTGGTCTGGTATTTTGGAGAGGTCTGACAGATAAAAGTCTTTCACAGACTATTAACAAGGCATTACTAAGTAAGTGGGGATTTATATAAGGTATTGGCTTAGATTGACCATCAACTTTAGTTTGGGTTATTGCTCTAATTTTTCACCTTGCACCACATCTTCACATATATTCAAATGAGAAGTTGTGTGAATGTGAATCCAAGTCTGCTGATCAGATGTTATTCTAAATATGAAGCCACAAGGGAAAACTTTAACTGAGCACTTACCCAAATGATGATGAATGTCATGTTAGTAGAGACTGAAATGCAAAGATGAAAGCAGAAAAATCCTTTAAAAAAAATAAACAAGAGTCACAGTTTCACTACATTTGTTGTTTTCCTTTTGTTGGGAAAAAATAAAATTCTGTCTATAATGGATCCAATAGTACCTTTAAAGTGAAAGAAACCTCATTCTTGTTTTGTATTTTATCGCACTGCAGCCCTTCTATAAAATTAGAAATGATCATGACACTGTGAGAATTTATTGACATCATAAAATGGTAAGATTATTTTATAATAGTGTTACTCATTCCTCTTCTCTAAATGCTTATCTTCTGTATTTCTCATTCTCTAGAGGAGACAAAGGATGACTCTAGCACCTCACATTTTAAAGAATTTATTGGTATGTAGTTAAAGAAAAATGGTCAACATTTCTTTCTTCTCCCCATGATGGTCTATAATAAACTCATGGACTATTCTTATTCACAGACTTTTTCTATTGGTGAACGCTGTATTTGACAAAGTCCAGTTTTATTTGAACATTTCAGGATTATAATGAAAACACCATTTTTAAGTGCTTATTTGGAAAATCGGGAGCAAACAGAGCCTGTGACAGGCAAAGCAGGATTTTGCTGGGATTGTACAAAAGCTGATCGGATTGCACATGCTACTAACATATGAGCTTGGTAGAGGAGGCTTTTTAAATGTAACAAGCAGTCTCAAAAAAGTATTCAGTTCCATTGTTAGAATAACAGCATTTACACTTGTCAAGGGGAATAAAGAAGCATCAGGCTGCTGTTTTTCAAATTATGCAGCATCGATTTAGTACAGACTGCCATGGAACATTCTCCATACACTTGCTATGTAAAAATGTAAATTCCTAATTCAATAATTTCTCTCCAGGCTCCTCCCACCCTCAATTTGTCTTCATTTCTCCAATTCTTTGTAGGAAATTAGGGAACTTATTATTCATGAGTTGGGAAGAATTCAATGAATCACGGAGCAAAGGTAATTTATGAAGGCAAGTCACTCTCTCATCTTCGATGTGCATAAATAATAATAATTTATTGTCATGATACAATGACCTGTTTTCTATTTATAGCTTTGGCCCTGCAAAAAATTAAGTGCAACATAATTTCCATGTAAATAGATGAATTTGTGAGCCACTTGTCTGTCAGAGGCAAGCCTCCTTTGGAAGCAATTGAGTATGCCAGTGAATTGTATTGTTTCTTTTTTTCGGAAACAATACAAGCTCAAAGTTATGACATCTACTCCTGCCCTTTGACAAAGAAAATGATTTCAAGAGTGAACACTAAATTATTTCATAGCAGAGTTCTCTTTGGCCACTATATCTTGGTTTGACTCTGTATGTTCCTAAAAATGTTCCTAGGTATGTATGTGTGTGTGCTAAACATACATACGCATCTAATGAGAGGATCATATGGTTCTTGGTTTTTCTCTTGCTGATATGATGAATCACATTGACTGTTTTACAAGTGTTGAACCAGCCTTGTGTCCCGGGGATAAACCCTACTTGGTCATGGTGAATAATTTTCTTAATGTACTGTTGGATCCTATTGGCTAGTATCTTGTTGAGAATTTTTGCATCCATGTTCATCAGGGATATTGGTCTGTAATTCTCCTTTTTGGTTGGGTCTTTGTCTGGTTTTGGAATTAAGGTGATGCTGGCCTCATAGAACGAATTTGGAAGTACTCCATCTCTTTCTATCTTTCCAAACAGCTTTAGGAGAACAGGTATGGTTTCTTCTTTAAACGTTTGATAGAATTCTCCTGGGAAGCCATCTGGCCCTGGACTTTTGTGTCTTGGGAGGTTTTTGATGACTTCTTCAATTTCCTCCCTGGTTATTGGCCTGTTAAGGTTTTCTATTTCTTCCTGTTCCAGTTTTGGTAGTTTGTGGCTTTCCAGGAATGCATCCATTTCTTCTAGATTGCCTAATTTATTGGTGTATAGCTGTTCATAATATGTTTTTAAAATCGTTTGTATTTCCTTAGTGTTGGTAGTGATCTCTCCTTTCTCATTCATGATTTTATTAATTTGAGTCTTCTCTCTCTTCTTTTAATAAGGCTGGCTAATGGTTTATCTATCTTATTAATTCTTTCAATGAACCAACTCCTGGTTCTGTTGATCTGTTCCACAGTTCTTCTGGTCTCGATTTCGTTGAGTTCTGCTCGAATCTTAATTAACTCTCTTCTTCTGCTGGGTGTAGGATCTATTTGCTGTTTTTTCTGTAGCTCCTTTATGTGTAAGGTTAGCTTTTGTATTTGAGTTCTTTCCAGTTTTTGAATGTTGGAGAGGATGTGGAGAAAAGGGAACCCTCTTACACTGTTGGTGGGGATGTGAACTGGTGCAGCCACTCTGGAAAACTGTGTGGAGGTTCCTCAAAGATTTAAAAATAGACCTGCCCTACGACCCAGCAATTGCACTGTTGGGGATTTGCCCCAAAGATACAGATGCAATGAAACGCCGGGACACCTGCACCCCAATGTTTCTAGCAGCAATGTCCACAATAGCCAAACTGTGGAAGGAGCCTTGGTGTCCATCAAAAGATTAATGGATAAAGAAGATGTGGTTTATGTATACAATGGAATATTCCTCAGCCATTAGAAACGACAAATACCCACCATTTGCTTCAATGTGGATGGAACTGGAGGGTATTATGCTGAGTGAAGTAAGTCAATCGGAGAAGGACAAACATTGTATGTTCTCATTCATTTGGGGAATATAAATAATAGTGAAAGGGAATATAAGGGAAGGGAGAAGAAATGTGTGGGAAGTATCAGAAAGGGAGACAGAACATAAAGACTCCTAACTCTGGGAAATGAACTAGGGGTGGTGGAAGGGGAGGAGGGTGGGGGGTGGGGGTGAATGGGTGACGGGCACTGAGGGGGGCACTTGACGGGATGAGCACTGGGTGTTATTCTGTATGTTGGTAAATTGAAAACCAATAAAAAATAAATTTATTAAAAAAAGAAAAAATATATGCAAAAGAAAATATACATATGTATACATGTGTATCTATATCATCACACACATACATATATGGTATATATACACATAAGGTGTGTATGTATGTGTGCATGTGAATTTATATTTTTCCCAAAGTATATCTAAATTATGTCATGTATATACTGACACCCTCCTACCAGAGATCCAGATGATGACATGTTTTTTTGTTGAAGTTTGATAAAGCAATTTGCATCTTGGTACTATTGGAAGCTACAGCATCAATTCAGTTCTGGCACCATTTTTGGTCAGATTTTCTTTCTCAACTTAGCTAAAGGTTTTGGTTTTTTTGTTTATTAATTGAGGTATAATATATGTGCAGTGGTATGTGCAAATTTTAAGTGTACAGCTTGATGAATATTTATATATGCCTACACCTATGTAAGCACTCTCCAGATCAAGATAAGGAGCATTTCCACACCTGTAGAGGATTCTCTTGTGCCTTTCCCAAGATCTAACCACACTTTTAACTCTTTCACTGTGTAGTAGTCCTTCCTGGTTTTGAACTCCTCATAAACAGAATCAACAGCATGAACTCCTATGTTAGCTTCGCCAAAGGAGTCAATGTAATACTGGCTTCTTTTCATTCAGTTGTCTTTTGACTTAATAGGACCAAATCACTAATTTCCCTGATTTTCTTTTTAGGGATTATTTTTGAAGATAATAATAATGTTTCTCTTTCTCATAAGGTTTTGGGTGGAGTTTTATACTCTTTAAAGAGTGGATCATCTATTCGTTCATTTTTTTTTTGTTTACTCCCCAAATAAGTATTAAGCAGCTACTATGTTCTAGGGGCAGTGCTGGTAGATCTGGGAGGCTGAAGAATTTTTTTTTAAGGTTTTATTTATTTATTCATAGAGACACAGAGAGAGAGGCAGAGACACAGGCAGAGGGAGAAGCAGGCATCATACAGAGAGCCTGACGTGGGACTCGATCTAGGGTCTCCAGCATCACGCCCTGGGCTGCAGGCGGTGCTAAACCGCTGCTCCACGGGGGCTGCCCGGGAGGCTGAAGAATTAAATGGACATCTTATAGGAATGTATCGTCCAATGGAGAGATAAACAAAAATCAAGCACAAGTACAAATGGTGGTAGGTGCTATGAGATAAAAATAGCAGAGATAATGAAATGAGGGTATCATACTTCAGAGGGGTTGGTCAGAGAGGGCCTCTGGGAAGTGCTACTTTTTAAAAATGATTTAGAGAACACAACTGGTGGGAGGGGCAGAGGATGAGGGAAAGAGAGAATCTCAAGCAGACTCCCCACTGAGCACAGAGCTCTGAGCATATGGGGCTCTATCTCATGATGCCGAGATCGTGACCTGAACCAAAATCAAGAGTCAGATGCTTAACCAACTGAGCCACCCAGGCGCCCATAAGGAAATGCTATTTAAACTGATGCCTGGAGGAAGAGAAGCAGCTAGCCAGGAGGAGAGTCAGGGGTGAAGACCTGAGGTAGGAGAGCACAATGCATGGAGAAACAGAGAAGGACAGTGTGTTCCCAATGTACTAAGGGAGGGAGAAGTGGATCTGACTTGAGACTGGAGAGGAGGTAAAGGCAAAACACTAAAGCATTCTCTAGAACTTGTACCTGTATACTTGGCATCCATTTCAATTCTGAATATCTTGTGATCTGGAGTTCCCACTGAAGTTTGGGCTACAGTGAGTCAGCTCGTCAAGGGTGTCTTAAGGCCCCTCGAGGAGGGTAGGCCTGTAAGGAACAAAGAATGTCTTCTGTCTAAATGTGAAGACAGAAATGCTATGAAATACTGAGTATTATTGCCATTATTTTGAGTTACCTAAGGGAAGAACTGAAGGAAGTGATTTTATATCCAGGTCGGGGGATCATGGTGGGATGGAATCAACAGTTCCAATACTACTTCAAACTCTAGGATACCAGTTCAGGTGTAGATATTTTTTATTTTAAACAAGTGGTCAGAGAAGTATTGTATCACTGATGTTTAGCATCATCAGAGCATGGTCCTAATAAAAAGTAGACATATTTTTCACTGATTTTATTATTGTTTTAAAATCTCTACATAAAAAAAATGCCTATACCAAGGCTTAATGTACCCACTTTGATGCACCTCCATTTTGAAGCACTGAAATTTTTATTGCAACCATGACAGTAGTTTAAAATTAGAGCCTAAGAAGTTCAGAAAGGGCTTCTATTCTCCAAAACTAAAAAGTTCTGGAATTTCATAGGAAAAATAATTATACACCAAGGAAAATGGTAAAATCTCACTAAAATCTAATGGAAGACTTCTTCCACTTCTCATGAGATGGTAATGAGGTGACATGTGTTTTATACAAAATATTTGTAAATGCTTTCTATGTTAGATGAAAAATGTTTTTAAGAATGCTGAGCATTTTGAACCATACAGTGTGGCTTAGAGCACTGGTTCTCAAACTTTTTAGTCTCAAGACTCCTTTACATTCTGATAATGAGAACTCCTAGAGCTTGCCTTAGAAAATTCCAGAAAACACTAGAACACAAAAGCACATATTCCATTAGCCATCAGAGAAATGATGCTATCACAAGTCAAGATGCCTCTGGAAAACTCCACTGTACTCTTCACAAGAGAATGAGAGTAGAAAAGATAAATATTATCTTAGTATTATTATGAAAATAGTTTTGACTTTTCAGATACCTAGAAAGAGTCTTGGGGATGCTGCTCAGGGGATCCTAAGCCGTATTTTAAGAAATCCTGACACAGAGATTGACAATATGGGCTTTAAGCCACCTAAGTTCATCCTCCAGCTGCTTTATCACTGAGACACCTTCTCTGAGAATTGATGTCTTCAGCACTAAAATGAGTACAATAATGCTGAATAAGCTTATGGTGAGAGAAATATGGTAAATTAGAGATAGTACATTAGCTCTTAATCTTGGATTAGAAACAACAGGAAACTCAATTCAACTTCGCTGAAGAAAAATAGACACATTTAATGGCTCACTTATCTTAAAACATCCAGAGCTCCAGCTACTGTGTGATCCAGAATCGATGAAGTTGTGAGGGATCTACCTGTGTGTCTCAGCCTTCCTCTGTGTGTTGGCCTTGTTCCCAGAACGGCTTACACCTCATATTTCAACAATAGCTGCAGAAGTTCCAGGCCATATACCCTCATACTTTATTCTCCAGCCAAAAGAAACTTCTCTCCTCTGGTGGCTTCCATGGAAGAAGGAGACAACTTCTCCCAGTACGTGGGGTGGAATCGGTGTGCTTTATTTACATGCTCCTTCTCAAATCAATAACTATAGTAAGAGGAAAGCAATACATTTATTGGAAAGCTATGGGAGCCCATCCCCAGGAGGATGAACTCAATCATCCCTAAACTTCATGGCTGCAAGTATGGAGCACTGGTTCTCCAAAGGGAAACTGGATACTTTGGGTGGCACAAAGGAGAGATAGTCGCAGGAAGGAAACAGACAAATGGCCACAATAGTTAAAAATCCAGCTTATAGTAGCCGGTTGAAATATCAATACCTTTCTCTATTATGAGAAATTCTTTCATGAGCTTCATTTCTGGGATCACCACACTGGTGAACAGCATGAAGGCTCTCTCTGACCAAATAATTGCATGGGGTGACTGTCATGGGAGAGATACTTGTCTCAGTCAAACCAGCATGAAAGCCTGCTTCCCATAGACTGTCAATCTCAATAAACATCATTTTATGCTTTGAGGCATTTTGTAGTCTAATAGTGCTCAGATGGCCAAAGAGAATGTCTCCCGAGGGAAATGAAAACTGTACTAAAGAACAAATAGCCTGTCGGGGGGTAAAATGTGAGTTCAGATATTTTTATATGCCAGGCTGGTTCTGACAATCAGATGCTAAAGATGAAAATGCTAGCCTTCAACTTCCATAAATAAGCTGTGGCTCCAGGGAAGATCTGGGTACCTGGATCAAAGGAAGCCATATTTTCCAATCGGTATTGGTCTCACATAAAAATTCCTTACTGAGTTGTTTTCCTATCAAGTGGCATCCATTTTGGTGCAAAGATTTGAACACTTAAAAGGCACACATCAGTAAACGGCACTCTTTTGAGCATGTTGACTGATTCCATGTGCAACAGAATAGAGTTTTGACAAGTCCCAAGTAGCTGAATACCAGCATGAGTTATAAAAACATTAGAGAGATTATGGTTGATACGATGTCTCTAAATATCTTTATCAACAACCACAAAGAGGAGCCTTTTACCTGGCACATTTTTTCTTTTCAAGTTTTCATTGTAGGATTTTATGCTATTTTATTAGCAACCGCTAATGTTTTCTTCTTGCCAGCAGTTTTATAGTCCAGCCTATCCAATGTCACTTCTTCTTGAAAGATATCAGACCTAAAAAAAAAAAAAAGAAAAAAAGAAAAGAAAAGAAAAGAAAAGAAAAGAAAAGAAAAGAAAAGAAAAGAAAAGAAAAGAAAAGAAAAGAAAAGAAAAGAAAAGAAAGTATTAGATCATTGACACTCAAGATCTGGCTCAGTGGAACCTCTGCCTTCTCCTTGGCTACTGCTCCCATCCCCCTTTATAATATGTACGAAAGACAGCTGCAAACAACTATTAACATGGGGAATCTAAAAAAATAAATAAATAACAAAAAACAAACAAACAAAAAACCCACCTTAATCCAGCCAGCCATCAAATAGGTCAACAAAGTTACAACTTTTTTGGACAGATTGTGTAAGTATTGCATCCTCATTATAAGAAACTTAAAATATAGCAAGTGTCATTTAAATAAGAACTACCCACAATCCCACAAAGCAGAGAAGACTAAAGGTCTTATTGAATATAGTTTTGTCCTGTTGCACTCACTCTACATTATACTGTGAGCATTTTCTCATGTCAATAGAAAACTCTTCAAAAAATTACTGACAATTCAATTAATTGGCCACTTATAAATTAAAGATTTATCCTGTTTCCTGTATAAACTCTATTTCAGGGCACCAAATAGTCATGATTAATATGTGAAAGTTGCTGTTTATAGAAGCCTTCTAGCTAAAAATGTGGAGAGAATGAGAATTTTCTAAGTTATCATCTTGTACTCTCCAAAGAAGTAATTGATTCAAGACCTTCAGTTGATGAATTAATTGATGAATGGTTGGAAATGTCAGGATTTTGTCACCTGAACTTGCTCTATCTTTAGTCTATTAAGAATGGAACAACAAGACATCACGGGCCAAGATATAAAGTAGTATGTCAAACATAACACCACCCATAAAATATTCTTCCTTTGAAACAAAAAATCCACAACCAGTAGATTGGCTAAAAATTAAAAGACTGACAATACAACGTGTTGGTGAAGATGCAGAACAACTTCAACTCCCATTTTTTGCTGGTAGAAATGTAAATTAGTCGAATATTATGGAAAACAATTTGACTACCACCACCACCACCCCATGAAACATGTGTTCACACAAGGATCTGTTCAAGAATATTATAACAGGCTTTATTTGTAATAACCCCAAACTGTAAACAACCCAATGTCCATCAATAGAAATGGATAAATAATTTGTAGCATGTTCATACAATGGAATATTACTTCACAAGCAAAAGAAAGGATTTCTGATATATACAATAACTTGGGTGAATGTCAAAAGCATTAAGCTAGGGCAACCCGGGTGGCTCAGCGGTTTAGCATTGCCTTTGGCCCAGGGTGTGATCCTGGAGTCCCGGGATGGAGTCCCAGGTCGAGCTCCCTGCATGGAGCCTGCTTCTCCCTCTGCGTGTGTCTCAGCCTCTCTCTCTCTCTCTCTCTCTCTCTCTCTTTCTGTCTCTCATGAATAAATAAATAAAATCTTTTTTTAAAAAAAGCATTAAACTAGTGGAAGAATCCAGATATAAAATAGAATATATGGTTGCATTAAAAGAAATTCTAGGGACGCCTGGGTGGCTCAGCGGTTGAGCGTCTGCCTTTGGCTCAGGGCGTGATCCCGGAATTTCGGGATCGAGTCCCACATCGGGCTCCCTTCGAGGAGCCTGTTACTCCCTCTGCCTATGACTCTGCCTCTCTCTGTATCTCTCATGAATAAACAAATAAAATCTTTAAAATGAAAAAAAAAAAAAAAGAAATTCTAGAATTTCTAGAAAATTCGCAACAATTTGCGCAGCAATTAGCAATGTTGACAGCCCTGTCTCAGTATACCCACTTCAGCACTGAGGCTTACCAGTTTCTAAAAGCTAGTTTATTTATTAGGTAAAAATGGCTTCTCCTTGTTTTAGTTCACATTTCCTTGTTTCCTAATAAAATCAAATCATTTTCATTTTCATGGTGTTTTTGTAGTATTTGTGGCAAGTAATTTTTCTCATTTTGCTTTTAAGTTTACTTATATTTTAAAGAACAGAGCCTTCTTCTGTTATAATAGCCAAATTCATTGCTCTCTTCCTTTGAGATATATTCCATACATTTAAGTCCACAGGAGACAAATATATTTGTCTAAATTTTCCTGTAATTTAGTATAATTTAATTTTTAAACAATAATTTACATTCATCTGGGTTGGCTTTGGTATTTAGTGTTAGATATGAACCCTCTTTATCCTTTTTGTATACACAGACAATTCTGAATCACTTTTTATAATTCTTTTTTTATATCATTTATCCTATGTCCTCCATATATTAAGAACTTATATATAGTAGGGTCTATTATGGACTAGTTAATTACTACACAGAACTATGTATCTATGACTAAGTGAGTACCATGCAGTTTAGACACCTATTGCTATATATTTTAATATTGACTAGGGCTTATATTTCTACCTACTTATTTTGAGAAGTTCCTTAGTTTTATTAATTATTTTATTCTCCAAACACTTGTTGATTATATTCTGTTTGCCAGATACTGTGCTAAAAAGTGGAGATAAGTTTTGAGTTTTCATATTGAACTGTATAAGTGCCATAATAGCAGTAAATAACTAAAATAGCTAATGCTTAGTACTTCCCATGGGCGAGGCAGTATTTCAGTGTAACTGACAGAATTAATCACCCAATCATATGAGGTAGATATGATTCTACTCTTCTTTATTTATGATAAATTGGGCCAGAAAGTAACTTGCCCAAAGCTGCACAGTTAGTAAGCTATTCCAAACTGGGCAGTTCTAGAAATTAGAACCTCTTACATTGAAGATGGGAATGTAAAATGGTGCAACTACTGTGAAAAACAGTTCAATGGTTCTTCAGAAGGTTAAATATACAATTACCATGTGATCCAGGGGTGCCTGGGTGGCTCAATGAGGATCTGATTGTTGATCTCAGCTCAGTTCTTGATCTCAGGATCATGAGTTCAAGCCCCTTACTGGGGCCTAAAACAAAAAATTACCATGTAACCCAAAAACCCCCCTCCTAGGTAGATATTAAAAAGTATTGAAAATAGGTTTCCAAAAGATATTTGTATATGAGTGTTCATAGCAGCCCTTGTCACAATAGCCAAAAGGTAGACATAACCCAAATGTCTATCAACTGATATACACATATACAAAATACAGTATACCCATATAAGGGAATATTTTTCAGTCATAAAAATGGAGTACTAACATGCTACAACATTGAGAAACCTGGAGAACATGCCAAGAGAAAGAAGTGAGACATAAACACCAGTCACATATTGGTATAGTTCCATTTATATGAAATACCCAAGATAAATAAACTCATAGAAAGCAGATAGTGGTTTCTAGGAGCTGGGAAGGGAGGAGGGAATGGGGGATTGTTTAACAGGTACAGGGTTTCTTTTTAGGGTGTTGAAAATGTTTTGCAACTAGATAGAGGCCATGGTTATATAACATTGTGCTAATTCCATTGAATTGTGCATTTTGAGATGGACTAATTACTTTTGTCATATCAACTTGTGTCTAATCAATAAAAAGGGAGGGCAGTTTGTTTCTCAAGCTCTTGTTTTTGACCATCCACTGCCATGTAAAATGTAGAGTAGCAACCCTAAGCTTATCTGATCCTGAGGGTCAGAGGTAGCTTTGCAGAGGAGCTGATGCTGGACCAGGGTATGGAGGAATGAGTCGGGGTTCACCAAACAGACTGTGTTTGGGGTGGGGAGGGAAGAGGGGAGGATAGAAGCATCCTAGAAAGTTAGAAGAGTTTGTGAAAATGTACAGGCAGAGGAAGTGAAGGTAGTTTGGTGACAAAATAAAAGGCTTTAGTGGGAAAGAGGGAAATGTCAGAGAGAAGGTTGACAGATGATATTAATTCAACACATATTTACTAACTGCACATTTTCAAAGGTCAAAGATTGAACATTTCAAGAGCAACCTGTGGAGAGCAATATAAACTCATGTTGGTTCAGGGCACTTATTATTACAGTGGTGTCCAAACATATTTAGCTGCTGAAGCCCCGTATATAATGATGTGTTGCTTATGCACACTTGTGGAGTTTGAGCCAACTCTCAACAGACTTGAATACATTTTCTACAAGGGTACTCACTTACCACTCAGGGTTCTACACACACACCAATTAATTTTTACTTACCTGTAACAGATGTTGTCAGTGTCCTTCACACATTCCTTTAGCCACAGACCATTTTCAGACCAGTTGGCCTGACTTCCACACGCCATCCATGAATCTCCATGCCTGTGGTCTTCCTTTGCCACAAGAATGTACACTTGCCATTTTTACTGCAGGCCCAAAATGCTAAGGAATACACCCCTCAGAAGCAGCCTTCAACAAATGGCCATTGGGGGTTGTTGGATACACACCCTAAAACCCTCTCCCCTTAAATAAATCTGAGGGACTTTTCTTTTAAAGATTTTATTTATTTGACAGAGAGAGAGCACACAAACAGGGGGAGCAGCAGGCAGAGGGAGAGGGAGAAGCAGATTGCCCACAGAGCAAAAAGCCTGAGGTGGGGCTCGATCCCAGGATCCTGAGATCATAATCTGAGCCAAAGGCAGAGGCTTCACTGACTGAGCCACCCATGTACCCCCTGATGGGTCTTTTCAACACAGTCTTTCAGAGTCCCAGGGAGAATTCAGCTCCAGTGGCAGTTTGCTTGATAATACATCCTTTGATCACTTCCTTCTGCCTGTTGTCTTATTTCTCAGCTCCCCTACTTTCCTTCAAATCTTTGTCTCAAGGTTTTGTCTGCTTGGGGAGAAAGTCAATGTGAGACATCCACAGATTTCAATTCTAATGTACTTCCTCAGTACGTCATTTAGAGTTCAGTCAGGAAAAGAGAATCCATACTAGGTAGTTCAAATATGAGGGACTTAATACAAGAAATTGATTACCACGAGAGAAGGGGTGAACCCCAGATACCAGAAACTACTCTTCCTTCTGACTTAAAACCAGTATCCTACACTGGAGAACAGACATGTAACACTCAGGGCCATCTTCTCTGATCCCCATATGAGGCAACAACCTCTTATTATCTTTTATTAACTTTTATTTCTGTGAATATTTGATTCATGTCTCTCTTCCTCAGTAGATGACAAATTTAAGAGAGTAGGAACACCTGTATTTTACTCACAATTGTACTCCCAGAGCCTAGTGCCACACCTGGCACCTCAACAGAGCTCATGAAATATGTGGTTGAAGAGGGACTCAACCAGTGTTGCACTGACACTGGCCTGTGCCAGCCTGTGAAAAGCCAATTGGACGATTCTCTGCCTAACTCCACATTCAGGAATGTCAGGTTGACAATTAAAAAAAAAAAAGATTTTATTTACTTATTCTGAGAGACACAGAGAGAAAGAGAGAGGCAGAGACACAGGCAGAGGGAGAAGCAGGCTCCATGCAGAGAGCCAGTTGCAGGATTTGATCCCAGGACCCCGGGATCACAACCTGAGCCAAAGGCAGACACTCAGTCACTGAGCCACCCAGGTGCCCCAGGTTGACAGTTTAAAACTAACCCTCTGGGAACATTTATACCATAGACATTGGCAAGCACAAATAATGGCTGTTTTGTTTATTTCATTATTATTTTTTAAATTTTTACTGTTTCTCTTGTATAGCCACTAGAAGGCTAGATAACATCTGTGGCTCTTGTTACCTTACTGGACAGCGTGCTTAGAAAGGGGGACTGGAGCCCTGGGTACTTCACAGAAGCCACCCTACCCCCTATGGTGGCTGAACTCTTTGTAAGCATTCCCCAAGTGAAGTGGCCCCGCACACTAACTCTTCTCTACTCCAGGAATACATTTGTGACAGGTGACAGTAAAACTAGTTTTTAAAAGAGGTTTCATCTTCCTAAGGGACATCTTACAACACATGTTGCTAATGGGTTACTGACATGCCATCCAAAATTACTTTGAGCTGCATCTTCGTGGGCCGTGGGCTCTAGCTGTCTGCTTCCTGCCTGCTTCCTGCTGCCTTATGAGCACTTACACAGTTAACTGGAGCGAAGCCGTATTTTTAGGGCAGTTAACAACAGTGCATGAAATGTGTACTGTCCATCTAAAAAGAGGAAAGGTACCATTCCTTCCAGGGTTAGTGTAAGACTCTGGAAAGGAAAGCATCACCACCTGGACCCCAAGCTGGATCCAGCCATCCAGGGGTAGATACGACCTCCTCTGACGAGCCATGGGCATGATGGTGCCAGTTATCACAAGCAAGATTTCCTGGTTGAGGCAGCCCCGGTGGCTCAGCGGTTTAGTGTGGCCTTCAGCCCAGGGCGTGATCCTGGGGACCCAGGATCGAGTCCCACGTCAGGCTCCCTGCATGGAGCCTGCTTCTCCCTCTGCCTGTGTCTCTGCCTCTCTCTCTCTCTCTCTCTGTGTGTGTGTCTCTCATGAATAAATACATAAAATCTTAAAAAAAAAAAAAATAAAGACTTCCTGGTTCACTTTGGGAAAGCAGCATTCTCCCACTAACACAAAGGCTGTACATGCCTGTAGACACCCTTCCCACCTGCTGTAAAGTTCAGAATGATTGAGTGAAGCACCGGAGTCCACTGAGGCATTTTATTTGCACGTATGCCTTACACCCCTAGAAAAAGAACCGCAGGATTCCCCTGTGTGTTTTCATCTGGCTTCTTCATGGTCCATGATGCCAGCTGATGTTGTCAAGAAAATGAAGCCAAACTGGCCGGTTTGGGGAGCCGGTTAGTCTGCCGTTTTTCTCGATCTTTCAAGTTGTACATCAAGTGTGGGGCTCGTCACTCCACGCGTGTTTAGCCTGCCTGTGAGGTTCACAACAATGTTCCCAGCACTGTCAACTGTCATCATCCGTGATTTCAAATTTGCCAACGTACCCATGCTCCGTCATCGCAGCGAGAAACCAGAAGATGACTTTGGAGCAGGGCCTGATCAGAATTCAGCATCGTGCATGCTCTGGAAAGCATCTGCCAGGACGTTCATGTGCACCCCTGTGGCTGCCCAGAAAGATGATGGGAAGGTGTGTCTTTCATTGTTAAACATTTGCCAGCGTAGCCCTAAGTGGGTCCCGTCTAGCAATGGAACACATGCAATGCATCCACTTCCCTGGCCTACTTAGGACTTTCACCGAAGGCCTTAGCATCCAGCTGTATTTGTGCAAGGAACGAAAGAGATTTTCATGCAGTTTTTCTCCCAGGCATGACTGGCTCTGTGTAGCTTCAAGGACATCTGCTACAGATCGTTACTGTTCCATTATTTAACAAGTAACAAGAACCAGAGATTGCAAGTTGGGTTGGCACCATGCTCACAGCTTCCGGCATTCAGGGACAGGTGTAGTTGAGGCCTCACAGCCCACTCAGCCGCACAGCGGGGCTGAGAGGGGTCTGCAAGCCAAGCTGTCTTTCAAACCTCTCCAAGTCCAGGCGTGTGCTGAGGTGACTGTAATCTTTCCCTAGATTCAATATTGGAATGTGCATGTATTTTTGAGCATAGGGAAGTAAAGGCTTTCCGTGAGATGCTCAGGCTCAAGCACCAAGATATACTGCAGAGAAACCAGTCCCTTCCTTCCACTACAAAAAGTCTGAAATGACTTTTATGGAAGAAGGAGGTTTGTAAGCATTAGAACATCTCCCAAGGCTGCTCTCTGAACCAATCCTGCAGTTAGGTTCTGGAAGAGTACTTTAGAATGGGAGGAAATGGTTGAATATATATTAAATTTTAAAACAGGTTATCTGTTTTCATTTCCAATCCACGGAAACACTGGAAAACTACTAAAAACATTTTTCTCTTGCAATTTTTGTGTATGGTAACATTTCAGTTTGTTTTCATGTTTCCTCTCTTTTCTTTTTTGGTATTATCTAATATACGTAGATTTGTAATTAAAGATATTGTGAATTAAATTCAGTAGTCTCTTCTTTAGCATTGACTTTTACTCCATGAATGTAGTCACCAGTGTGGTCTATTTTCTTCCTACTTTCAGAGATGAGCACATATTAAAGTCTGGGCCAATCAGAGAACCACATCCTCCCAACCTCAGTAATTCATCCAGGGGTAAGCGTGTGAGCCTTGGAAAGTCACTTCCATGTGACTTATGTCTCTCTCTTTTGAATTATAAATGGTATGGGTATAAATTTCAGCTGCTGGAAGTTTTCTTTCCTACTTGTAGAAGGAATCTTTCTAGAAATGAAAGGGGTGGTGGAAGGGGAGGAGGGCGGGGGGTGGGTGTGCCTGGGTGGCGGGCACTAAGGGGGGCACTTGACGGGATGAGCACTGGGTATTATTCTGTATGTTGGCAAATTGAACACCAATAAAAAATAAATTTATTATTAAAAAAAAAAAGAAATGAAGCCAAAATACCCCAACAAGAGAAATGAGACCTGACCAGTGGTAGTATCTGGCCAATATTGTTGGATCTCTTGGATGCACCTGTTCCTGAAGCCAAACCCATCACTAGACTTATATAAGCCAGTGAACTAACTTGTGATGTGGGTTAGTTTCAGCTAGATTCTCTTATTGATGATTGAAATCATTTTTACTAAAAACAAAAACAGAAAGAATGTATGCTATAGCCAAAGATTAAACTAGGGGGAACTCTTAGGTTCTCTCTAAATATATGGTCATATTAACTGATGCTTGATTTTAATGAATGTACAAAAGCAATTCCTTACCTCTAAATCCTGAATCCAACACAATAAATCATTTATGAGTATCAATTTGCTCTAGTTAGCATGCTGGGATACACACAAATGAATATGAAGATTTCTATCTTGGTGGGACTTATAATTAAGTTGAATGGTAGGACAAGAAGATGAGGAGAGAGAGAGAGACAAAGAGAGAGACAGAGAAGGTACTCTATAGCAGAGGAAGCTGGGGTTTTTAGATGCTAATTCTACCTTTAGAACCAGTTTAGATAAGCACATTTTTTTGTCTGTCTCTTTTTCCATCTCTAAGATATAAAGGAGTTTTGAAGTCCTCAAAGTCTAGGGACCTCTAGGTTTTCCATCAGCCTTTCAGGGGGTCTCAGAGGTCAAAACCATATTTTTCATAGTAATTTTAAAACACATTTGTCTTTTATAGTCATTACCTCACAAATAGTTCTCCAAACTACAGGATGAGTGATGACATCACCCATTTAGTAGGGAATGGAAAATATGCTTGAAAATTCTTGTGCTGCTGTTTGCACTCTTCAAAGGTAGTAGGTTGAAAGGCATAAGTACATATCTTTTCAGAGATGAACTCAGATTATTGTCAATACTCATACTGTGCTGTCACTATCATAACTTCATCGACATCCATCAAATTTTGAAATCCCTGCATTTTCCTTGTATACACACAAAGATGCAACTAAAAGGGAGTATACCCTGTTGTCTTATCTGGCAGTAATATCACACATTTTTTCAAAAGCTCAATTTAAAGTTTTGTCACAATTATTTCAGAATTTACCTTTTATTCTAAAATGAAAAAATATTTACTTTCTTTATCTACAGATGGATCACTGGCTTACAAAAGGGAGATGAAAAGACTTGCTTTCTGAACCCACAACCACACCATGTACAGCTAAAGATGTTGAGAAAAAATGAAAGTGATATCTCAGAGAATTTTGTCTCCTGGAAGGGAAGAATATATTGCAAAAAAACAAAACAAGCAAAGGTGTAAATAACAAAAATACAACATGAACCATCTTTACAGATGTTAACAATGACCTCACTGTGGCTTGTACAATAAAAGATTTTGAGGTATTATTGTGTGCAAAATTGCGGTGCCACCTGAGACATCACTTTGAGATCAATCATCAAAAGTTTAAAGAAAAAAAACAGTATCTTAACGGCAGATGTGGTAAACACTTTAAAAGTCAACAGTTGTTTGATTCAGATTTTCAAACTAGAAACAAAGCAGCTACTGAAGCATTTCCCAGGATAAGCATTTCATTGGTTTGAGAAGCACATATAACACCTGATAAACTAATAAATCCTGTACAGTTGACAGTGCTGAATGCCCACTGCATGAAAAGTCGGTAAAAAGAACAGCAACAGTGCCATTTTCCAGGGATACCATAACTCAATGATTTAAAAATTTAGCTGCAAACATAAAGAATGCATTAATATCTCCTTTGCAAAATTGTATTTACATTTTACAAAAAGGCGAATCTGAAGATGAGCTGGGCTTGCTGGTTTGCTTGCAAACCTCCAGTAGCATTGATTCATCATCACATAGTATCTTTTTCTGTGAATGCTCAGCCACAGACACAGAAAAGTGCTGAAATATTCAAAATTTTTATTTATTTTTTAAACTTTTATTTATTTATTCCCGAGAGACACACACACACACAGAGGCAGAAATATAGGAAGAGGGAGAAGCAGGCTCCCTGCAGGAAGCCTCATGTGGAACTTGATCCCAGGACCCCAGGATCACGACCTGAGCCAGAAGCAGATGCTCAACCACTGAGCCTCCCAGGTGTCCCTGAAATATTCAAATTTTGAGTAATGCTTCCAACTTCATGATATAGTCCGGGAACCATGGTTTTGACACTTGCATGTCTAGTGCAAAAGCAATGACGGGCCAGACTACTAGGCAGTAAGATGGATCTGAGCAGTGGCACCAAACTTCTAGCAGTCGTTACATTTTTCCTCTGATAGACACTCAGAGGAACAAATAATAATTTAAAAATAAAAATAAATGCCAGTTTCATTAAGAATGCTCTTGATGAATCAAATTTTTAATTTTTCTAAAGACCAAGCCTGAGTATTCTGTGTCACAAAATGGAAAGTATACAGGAATCATTTTTTGCTGAATTTTGAAGTATTATGGTTGTCTTGAGGAAAAGTGCTTGTGGGCAATTGTTTGAGTTAAGAGCTGAACTAACTGCTTTCTTCTACAGAGCAGGATCTTTGAAAAACTACTGACAGACAGACTATGGTTGTTCAGACTTGGATATTTGGCAGACAGTTTCTTCCAAATGAACAAAGTGAGATTGTCACTTTGAGGAAAACAACCGACAATATGTGTTGCCAACTGTAAAATTTGAAGTTTCAAGTGCAAATGGGAATTTTGGAAAATTTTATAAGTACCACTGTGAGCTTGACATCATGTGTTTTTCTAATAAGACTGGTGGCAATATTTATGTATGTGATTTTTGATATTTTAATGAAATGTGCAGTTTTTGGAAGATCTGCATAACTCAGTGAGCCAGTATTTTCCAAATGCTTGACCCATGATGTTATGAAATTACCCATGGCTAAAAGATCTGTTCAAACTTCAAGTTAGACCAATAATTTTAATGAAATAGAATATAAAAAAGTTAGGTTCCAGATTCCACATTGAATGCAATCTTTAAGAAACTACCCCTTGTCTTCCTATTGTGATAGCAAAGACAGAGTGCAAGCTCAGTAGCCCAAGATCATTTCAAACTTTTTCTGCATCATTCCTGCTAAAATCCCATTGGAAAAACTAATCACACATGAGAGCCCAGAGTCAGAGTGGAGGAAGAGAAGAAGGGAGAGAATAACAAAGTCACACAACCATCAGTGTGGCTGTAAGATGCGGTGGTGCATCAAGGCCATTTTTGCAATCAGCTGAGCTCTAAGGATCGTGGAGTCTGACACTCTGTGCTAAGTGGTCTGCAATAAATTAGATCAAATCCTATAACGTAGGTATTTGTGTAAATAAGGATCCTGGACAAGGGAATCTTCACACAAACTACTTCAAACAAAGGTGTATTTATTCAGTCACTTACCTGGGAAGTGAACCAGTTAGGGTTATCTAACATGTCAGAGCTATGGCATGGCTGGATCTAGGAGACCACCAGAGGTCTTTGATGCTCAGTCTATAGCACTCAGTTTGGGTTTCCTCGGTATGTTGAATCCATTCTGCAGATGCCTTCTCCGAAGCCAAAAGAGTTTCTCACAGCCACTTTGGTTCACATGATCCCTTGAGTTCACAATCCTGGAGGAAGACAGGGTATCTCTCCCAATCGATGTGTTCCCAATGTCCCTAGGAGGTTCTCACTGGCCTGAAATAGATTGTTTTTGCCTGAAAAGGAGTCCCAAAGCCAAGAGGGTTCAGCCAAGATGTCTGAACAGGATCATTGCTAAGGTCCCTTCAATCCTAAATTTCTAAAATTATTCTTAAAAAAAAAAAAAATAAAATAAAATAAAATTATTCTTGTATTATTTCCTGTCTCCTGTTTGTATTATAGTAGACTACACATTTAAAAATACTAGGATCTGATCATTACAGTGCATTTATTGTATCCCACAATATGCCCCACCCACAATGAGCTGGAACACCCACACCTTAAGTACCCAGGACCACTTGTTTGCTGGCTGCGGGAGGAGGCTGGATGGACCAAGCAGACCCCACAGTTCTAACCTTGTCCTGTTCCTAAAATGAAACAATAAAACTAGATTTATCTTGTAAGAGAACTGGTTTACCAGTAGAATTACATTTTGAGTAGGAAATCTAAATTCACCAGTTGGTTTTATTATGTCCACCTAGATAATCTCTCATTTTTCTATCCCAAAAGGAAATCCCAGCTTAAGGAGGGTCAGTAGATTCCTCTATTATGCCATATTCAGCCAACTGGTGGGAGCTACCATGGTCAGGCTGTGAAGGGAGAAATTGGTGCTGACAGAAATGTTTGTCATGGATACCGAAGAGAGGAATGGCAGATATATGTCATTCCTAACTCAGCCTGGCTTTGCCTTCCGGATCCAGCTAAAAACCCAGACATCTTTATATAAGAAACATCACTGGAAGAGGCATAAGCCTTGTGTGAGTTACCTAGAGGCTACTGCACAAAACAAGATTTAGTAATTTAAGCAGAAATAAGCAGTACCTACTGAACTAATTTTATAAACTCAAACCAAACGTTCACGAAGGTCTCATTCATTCATTAGTTCTATAAACATTGATTAAAAGCCTACCTTAGTCATGCACTGTGCCAGGTCCTAGGGAAAACAAGAGGCCTCAAATCTTCTCCATGTCCCCAGACATCAAGCAGTCTAAGCCAAAAAGCCTAAAACTATGTTTTCTGTAAAAGAAATAGCCCTGACCTTAGGTAAGTTCTGAAGGGCATGTTTTATGTTATTACTGCTAAACAATGAAGTTGGCCCAATAGAATTAATATTATGGCATTATCTAACCCAAAGGCAACCTTTTAACACCCAAAATAGCTTTTTATTCTTAGACTCTACATACTTTTGGCAGAGGCCCTGAAGGAAATTATATGCACACATTCAATTACCTGTATAGGTACAAATTATCCACTGCTGCCTTCTCTAATGAGAACAGGGCTTAGAACATTTACTTGCCTGAAATGAGACCCACGATACCCTCTGGCAGACATGTGCCTGGATAGGTTCACATCAGCTCCTAAGTTCCGATGGCTTTTATTCTTCTGTTTTGACATCTCATGATTGCACATTACAAACAGAAGGAATAACCGTGGTAGTCTTCACATGCTTGTGTAGTATGTGGTGGGTGATTTCTGCACTGTAATTATTATTTTGGATCCTCGCTCATTGATTTGGCAACGAAAAAGCAGTAGTCCATGTTGGACAGTTGTAATCGTGCCCGGCCAAGCTAATTACATTGAAAGGGAACACTTGTTCTCCAAAGTTCCTGCTGGTAACATAGGTCACGATAAAGTTTTAACCTGCCCAGCCATGGTTGTTAACACGGCATGTGTGATCCCACCTTTGCAGGGGTCTTGAAGAAAGCCATGGAAAATAGTGAACACACACAATAAAACGCTTCCAGGATGTTTTCAACTGAGCCAGCTGTGCTTATCTGCAGACTACTGTTTAGCAACCACAGGGACAGGAATATAAATAAATAGTAGGAAAGAGGACGATCCATTACAAGAAAAAAATCACCTGACTCTTGAATTGTACGTTCTGTTAAAATTTCCCTAAAGGTCTTTGTGTGTGGGAGGCTGCACACCTACAGGAAAGATCAGAGGATTTCAGTCAAGTAGACATGGATTCAAATTCTAGTTTCCTATTTACAAGCTGTGTGCTCTTAGGAGTTTTACCTGGTGTGCTCATAATTTCACCTCTGTACCACTCGGATAGTGATGATTACCTCACAGGATTGTTGTAAAGGTTAAATAAATAGTAGATAGAAGGTGACAGGCACCAAGCCGATGCTCAAAGGCTATTTTTCTCCTTCCTCCTGGGTCTCTATCACTTCATAGCACTTTCACATTAAGGGGTATTTTTGTTCACTCACCAACTTGTTATAGTTTTTCAATGCCTTTGTTAACTATATGCTGGTTGGTGGGTTGTTTGTTTATTTGTTTGTTTTTTAAACAAGTACCGGGTAAAACAATGAAGTGGAATGGTTAAGTGTGTTGCTGTATTATTTTTAACATTCTATCCATGACAATTATTCTGCCTCTCTCTTACCACTCTCTGTTCTTTTCAGTAGACAAACACTCAAGCCAGAGCTATTTATCTTCACCTTTGCTGCTGGTGGGGTGATTTGCTCTGTGCACAGTCGGGACTGATAAGAACAATGACCTGTCACTTCTCCCACCCAGCCCAGCAGGCTCATCTGTCTTCTGGCCGCTGACACCAGCTGCTCTTCACAATTCATGGCTGGGCAGAGCAGAAGAACCCACAGAGGACATGAAGACTGTTTGTTCTTTTATTCTAGTTCTTACACAGAGCCCTGGCCATTTTTACTCTAGCAAACTCAGCATGGTTGGGATGAACCATGTGGTGTTTCCCCAGCGCTGCCAGACTCTGTGGTGCACACACCACCAACTGTTGGCTCTGGCCAACGCTCATCTCTCAGAAGGGCCAGAGTTATTTTAGGTAAGGACCGGAGAGTCCTATTTTCTCTTGGTCTAAGCAACAGAACTCTCTGTCCTCCTCCTCTGTGCTTCTCAAATAGGGATGATCCAAATTATCTCAAGACTCAAAAGGGATAGATTGTAGCTGAATGTGGCCAATGGCTACTGGGGGTGGGGGGGGGGGGGCGGCGGGGACACGGTTGGGGATGTTGTTTCCAAAGTGTCAGGAGCCAGTGGAACTTCAATGTGGCATAAATGTGTCTAATGGCAGTTCTTACCCATCTGCCTCAGTGGTTATGGGCGGGGGGAGGATTTTTCTGGTATCTCTGCACAAACTGGAAAACAACCTAAAAACCTTTTAATTTGTCCAACCAGTTGTTCATGGTCCAGCAAAAAGAATTTTTAAGTTGTCCAATTAATTGTTCGTGTTTTGGCAGAAAAATTCTTGGAGAGTAATTTTCCACCAGTGGCCTTTGTCTCTGTAATTTTTCCCCTGTGAGTTGCAAACTACAGGTACTTACAGTTTCTCACTATTTTAATAAGTATAGTTTTGCTTTTTAAGGACAACATTGGGCTTTCAGAAAATCTGTATTGTGACTGCTTTAGGCAAGCAGCCCCGGGGACGTGGAAAGAGTACAGACTTTAAAGCCAGAAGAGAGATTGTGGTTCTCAACTTGGCTTGGTTTCTCTTTTTGATAATGTGACCATGGAAAGTCACTCAACGTTTCAGAGACTCTATTTTTCAGAGATTCTATTTCTTGGTCTATAAAATGGGAACAATGATATTTAAGTGAATTTCATTGTCTATCCTGGATCCTTTCCTTTGGGTATCTATCTCTTCCACCTACTTTTTATAAGATTCAGAGTCAACCCCACAATAGGTTGGAAAATGGCCTAATCTTGTCTAGAGGCCCCACCTTCTTGGAGAAGGTGTCTATGTTACCAGACATAGATCTCATATGTCTATTCCTCATCATTAGTTCAGGAATAGACATATGATCCAGGCCCAGCTAATGAAGGATCACCAAGGCACTTTTCTACAAGATCCATGGGGAAGATGCCCTCTCTACCTCTGGAATTGCAGGTAGAATGGTAATTCAAAAGTATTACCTCAGGGCTTACTCTGGTTCAGCACTGAAGGCCCCATATCCCAGGAAACCTCTCAATCCTAGACATACCAGCGTGGTTGGTCACCCAAGTTGCATGCTTTTGTGAGGATGATTTAAACCTGGAATTGCTACAAGGAACTTCATGGGGAAAATGGTCTCTATAATTAATCCAACACACAGAGGAATGGAAAGAGAACATCAAAGATCACGTTTGGGCCTCCATCTCCAACCTTCCCACAATTCAGACATGTTAAGTAACCTTGATGCTTTGCTTCCCAGTTAAATTGACTTTTTGTTTGAAATTGTTCATATGGGCATTCTGTCATTGCAATCAAGAATCCTCGTTACTATAATCATGGATTATTCTCAGGATGTATACAGATTAGCCAGATTTATACAAAGCACCAAGCCAACAGAGAGAGATAGACTCTCGGATCATCATCACAGCTCTGGTTAATGGCAAAAAAGGACCATGACTTATCCATTCCTATCTATCCATGCCTTTTATGATATAACTATAGTGACCTCCCACTCTGACTTGTCATTTCTTTTAGCCAGTGAATGTTACCAGACATGATGTCTGGGGGACTGAACTTGCTTTGATTCTCACTCTCTTTCAGCACCATGACAAGGACATGCCTGAACTCTTCTATCAGAGGAAGAGACCCATGAAGCAGAGCCAACTAGGCAATAGCCAGCTAAACTCCACAGATCCCAAACCCCATTAGATTATGAGCTAAACAAACTTGCCTTACAGTTTGGGGCTGATTTATGATAGCACTACTATGGCCACAGATAATTGACAGAGGGGCCAACACTTATGGGTTGCTTACTATGTGCTGGGGACTGATCTAGGAGCTTTTATATGTAGTACATCATTTAATTATTTATATAGTATATAAATATGTATTGTATTAGATAATTTAATCATCACAATGACTTCCTGAGATATCGACTTCACATTTCAGACAAGAAAACTGAGACACAGTAAGGAAACTTGCTTGTATACCGCAGAGCCAGGGCTCGGATATTAGGCAGTCTGTGGAGCACTTTTAACCACAGTGCCTTAATCTTGGTCTTCACCGCTCTGCTCATCATATATACACAATAAATCCGTATTTGAGAAAGTGGGCCATGATGTGCTAGTGAGTCATGAAATCGGTTGATTGGGTCATACTCAATATCATATCTAAGCATTTAGATATCAGAATATTGTTTCATGAAACATCAGTTGGTTTTATGTACGTTCATATTTATGTTCATACTTCCTGAGAAATGCCTTTCTTACAAGAATCGCAGGCCAAAACCTTGAAAGCCACTACAATAAATGTTAACTATCACTACTATTATTTCTAAACACTATTAATTAGCCAAATATTGTTTAAATCATGTTTTCATTCCACTTTCCACCCACCCACCACCGGTTCTCACTCTGGAAAATAAAGAGCAGTTTCCTGACCTCCCTAAGAACAGAGGAGGCGGTGTTCTCATAGTCCCTTTAGAGTTGCCATATTTCAGATGTCACCATCTAAACCTGCTTTCTCTCTCCTAAGGAGACAGGAAATTCTATCATTCCATGAGCCCACAAGATTCCTTTGTGCTGAATGAATATTCTTCAATCAGCCCAGTTGGGTCCCCAACCATAAAACTGAGGCAGGGTAACTCCACCCCAAGAAAACTGTGTACTGGCTGGGGATATAGGCTTTTAAACTGAATGGAAGTTTTTAGGTTCCCTTTTTCCCTCAAGAGGCCTCTTGTGGCTTCAGTGTTTTAATCAGTCTGGGAGCTCTGAAACTGAAATTTATATCAAGTCATCCCCACACTCTTAGGAGTCATTAAAATCAATGTTGTAATTGATAGGTAGTGAATGGCCATTTTGGACACATAATTTCACCCGTCTTCTCTCTATTAAATAGTGCCAAGCAGGCAGAAGAGATAGGAAGAAATGGGAAAGGTAAAAAATTATGACATAAATCATTCTTCTCCACAATCTTGGAGTCTGCTCTTCTCTGGACTCAAAGGGCTACAGCCAGCACTTTTTGTCCTCATTGATACTGACTCCTCTCACGTAGATGGGCATGTTTGACAATTCTAATCTGAAGTTCCATTTATACCAGTATAATGAGTATATGACAAAGAATGTAGACTACTACCAGGGTAATGTCTACATATTGTGTCTTCATGTGGAAATCAATCAGGGAGCAAAATCAAAGGAAACTGACTTTGCTTCCCATGGGAGGGGGTTGACATCTACATTGACAGCTACATGATGAAATGCTGGGGGTTTTGGTGATCAAGGTGTAACCCCACACTGTAGTCCTGTCTTCTGTTCAAGCACAAATTCTCCACAGGTTTCTCAACTTTCACAAAAGGATGCTAAAAGGACCCCACCTCTAGCTGGGTTTCCAGAGCCATGTGGTTCTGAGTTCATCCAGAAATACGACAGTTACTTTGTAGGCCAAAGTAGCTCTCTGTCTGGGCTGTAGTACGTGGCATCATATATTATTCAGGGGTTAAAAAATTGTGTAAAGTCAAAATCTCCTTGGAAAAAAACCCTGAAGTTACCATAAGGTACAGTATGATTCTATCCATTAGGGCCAACAGTCAGTTTTTCTTCCAGCCCCAGAACAGATGGCTGGTTCTGTGGTTCACACCAGATGAAGTAGTTGGCTTGCACTGAGAAGACATGTTGTTTGAAAAATACATCACTTTACACACTGGATCAGACCTCAGGACAAGAAGATGCTCTCTCGACAAGGAGCAACCAGGACATGAAATCAGCTGAAAGACACAGATTCGTGTCCACCGAAGTTTTATCGTGGAATGCATGTCCATTTCATGAATTGCTCACTGTTCAGTTATTTTCACTCTCATCTTCCTCAAGTCCAGTGGAGCTGGGAGACTTTTGCTGGCATGGAAATTTTGGCAGCCTAGTGAAAGGGAATCAGAAGGCTCAAAATGGCACTAAAGTCATGAACAATTACAACACTGTCAATGCAACAGTGCAACCCTATCTTCAAGTGGTGAGAACGGTCTTCAATTAGCAAGCTATTCACTTGACCTTCCTTGTGCTTCACTGCAATGTGAATAGAACCATCATCAGCTCTAATCATGCTCTTATATACTGAATAAGCACATTTCTCCCTAGCCTTTATCCAGTCTGGGCTTCACTCAAAGCTACTTCCAGTGGGGTACTGGTAAACCAGCTAGCTCTTTGAGAGGGAAAAGAGAACCCTTATTTGTAGTATTTGATTTCCATAGTGTAAATACTCCCACCCAGGCTGCTTTTAAGCTAAGAACATGAAGTCATTGAGCATGACCTTGGAAAGACATGAGCATAATCCATTTTCTGGAGCAGGTTCCAGCAGCCACTGGCTCCTCTCTCCTTTAGACTTGGAGTAAGTTGTTCCTCCCTCTACACAGTGTCCTATGACCCACTCGTCTCAGTGTTCAATTGCTATAACCACAGCTAATATTCCAGATATTGGACACAATTTCACAGCACATCTATGAAAGCTTTTCAGCACAAGAGTGTGTATGATACACTGGCTGAGTCATGGCTGTAGGTAGTTGCCAGGGAATGGAATTATTTGCTCTTCCAGATATTCTAAATCTACTTTGCATCTGGCCAGAACAGCAGACACCTGGTTACCTGCTGTGGGCTAACAGCGATTCTCTGTGAAGCCATCAGTGTATGTGTGGGAGAGATCGCAGAAACAGCTTCATGAAACATGACTACACATACCTTATGGAGGATGTTTTGGTGATTGCTGCCAGCATCCGGTGCTATCCTCCGTATGGAGATTTTCATCACTTCTTAATACCAGGAATGTTTTATTTCTTCTGAGCAATATGTCCTGATTTGCTTAATTCATTAGGTCCTCTGGTTCTTCTGTTTTGTTTTTTGCTTTTTTTGTTATTGGCAGCCAAGAAATACTGTCTTGAATTTTCACTCTACTCACAGTAAATGTGTCAGTTGATTGCAACATCTTTTTATCTTATCTTTATTTCCATATCCTCTTTTTTTCTTTTTTATAAGATTTTATTTATTCATTTGACAGAGAAAACACAAGTAAGGGGAGCCGCAGACAGAGGGAGAGGGAGAAGCAGGCTCTTGGCTGAGCAGAGCTCGATGCAGGGTTCTATCTCAGGACCCTGGGATCATGACCTGAGCCAAAGCCAGACACTTAACTGACTGAGCCACCCAGGTGTCGCAGTCTGCATCCTCTTTCATTCATGCATTCATTCAACAAATATTTAAGTGCCCACATGTCAGATACTGTGCTAGAGGCTGGAGATACTCTTCAAAAAAAAAAAAAAAAAAAAAGATTCCTTATCCCCTATGCTTTTGAACAGGGAGTCAGGCATTAAACAAATGGTCATTCAAGTAAATATGGACTTCTGAATGGTGCTTAGTCCCTGAATTTTAAAAACGCAGGATGCTAGCTTAGGGGTTAGTACATTGTGCCACCATCTTTATTTTTCCCCCCTTTCATCTCAATTTTTAAATATCCCATCATGGGTTTCATATATCCTTAAGAATGAGTAGCTTTAAGGTTTTTTAAATTTTTAATTTTTTAAAAAGATTGTTTATTTATTCATGATAGACACACAGAGAGAGAGAAAGAGAGAGAGAGAGGCAGAGAGAGAAGCAGGCTCCATGCAGGAAACCTAATGTGGGACTCAATCCCAGGACTCTGGGATCATGTGCTGAGCCAAAGGCAAATGCTCAACCAGCTGAGCCACCTAGCCGAAGGGTTTTTTTAAATAAATGAATGAATAACTAGAGAACCCATCTAAGTGTTTCCACTCAGACTGTAATAGCAGTTGTCATCCAAGAGCAAAGCATGCTCTTGGAAGTTCAACATGCATTGAGTAAATTATAATAAAAATAAATAATAATAAAATCACGTGCCAGACATTGTTTTAAACTGTCGTATATTTCTGGTGTGCTGTGTTGACCCGACCCATCCTCTAGGACTGTTACTGTCCGACAGTCTTCACTAGGAATTTCCCTTGCTTGGAGAAACTTGCACTGCCTCAGGTAAAGCCCCTTTACAGGGACAGCCTGTTTCCAAAGACTGGTAGATGTGAAACGATAAAGTGGTGGCATCCCACTACAACGTGGGACACTTTTAAAGGGCCATCTTTTCAAGCAGAGGTCTTCCAGTGATTGCATCCCAGCCTGATTTCTCCTTGGCCCATTTTTGTTGTGCACATTCCCTGGTACAGCTGATCCTGAGCACACTCCCAGATAAATCCTCCTGCCTCTGATCTTTCTGAAATCTGTTTCCCCAGGCACCTAAACTGCAATGCATAATTACATGTAAACTTCAAATAATTACCCCACTTCACAGATGAAGAAATTGAGGCCTTTATGAAGCAGGATGTGGAATCAATTGCACTCAAGCAACATGGCTGTTACACCTGCCAGACACCCAACAAATACAGTGCAGTAGTGATTTAATTCCACCTGTCACCTTTGGCAACAATCTTTTGCATTTGCTTTTGAGTATTTCAAGGACAAGCAACTCACTATTAAAACAGTCCATTTCATCATTGCTCAAATCTGATGATTAGAACTATTTTGCTATAGAAAGCCAAAATCTGTCTTAGCTTTTGCCCATTGGTCTAACTTCTGCTTTTTTTCATGATGCAACATTTTACAAATATTTGAGGAAAATCACCATGACTCATTTATTCTTTGCTTCAGTGTGAGAGGTACTCTGAGTCTGGTCCCTGGATCAGCAGCGGAAGCATCACCTGGGAGCTTGCTGGAAACGAAAGTTCTTGGGTCCACCCAAGACCTACAGCATCAGAATGTCCTGGGGTGGGGTCTGGAGCACAGTGACTGTGTAAGCCCTCCAGGTGATTCTGATGCTTGCCATCAGAAGCAGGTTTGAGAAGACTTCTCAGTCACGCAGTTCCCAAACCTATATATGAGGTACTTGGAATTCTCAAAAACATTCAGGAGTCAACTATCTTACATCTGGGGAAAATCATAGCCAAATATTAATAAACTGCCCATTTTTTAGTCTGTTCACACATGCCTTTTGAGTGACTTAGATCCTCCCAAATTCAAATCAAATGAGCCATCCCCTGTGTTTTGACTCTAAAGACCATGAAATGATACTGGGAGATGCCTGCTAATCACTCACTTGTGTAAACAGATGGCAGTGGATTGGACCTAACAAAATTGATGGTTCTTTCATAATCCTACTGCTACACCTGTTTAGCCAATCCTAGAAATACCTGCTGATGGGGCTCTCAATCCTACTCTAATAAATTGTTTGTGATAGGCCACTTTGTTAGACTCGGTTCATCTTTGGGCTAGTTCTCTATTTTTGTAAGATTTATTTATTCATGAGAAACACAGAGAGAGGCAGAGACATGGGCAGAGGGAGAAGCAGACTCCTTGTGGGGAGCCCCATGGGGGACTCGATCCCAACACCCCAGGATCGCAACCTGAGTCAAAGGCAGATATCCAACCACTGAGCCACCCAGGCATCCCATCTTTTGGGCTAGTTCTTATCAAGAAAGCCAGTGTTTAAGCTCTTACTAGGTGACTGACCCTGTGCTCACTTTACAGGTCCTATCTCATCGAACACTCTCAATGACAAATGAGGAATTTGAAGCTTAAAGAGATTTTGCTGTTGTCTGAGGTCACAAGGCTGAGAAGGGAGCAGACCTCGGAGTTTGTTACCTATTTCAGGGTAACAAACTACTACAATTCAGCAGCTTAAAACAATACATGGTTCTCTTACAGTTTCTGAGTCAGGAATCTGGGTACAGATGGCTTCCCTGGGATGTCTGCTCCCAAGTTTCAGCAGGTTGCAATCCAGGAGTCAAATGGGGCTTCATTCTAATCTGCCACCTTGCCTAGAGCTTCTTCCAAGCTCCTGCAGGTTGTTTGCAGAAATCCTCTCCTAGCCACTGAAGGACTGAAATAGTAATGGTTGTCTGGTTGGCTGTTGGCTGCCAGCCACCCACAGGTCTAGAGACCACCTGATGTCCTTCCTATGTAGCTCTCCCACACACAAGTTTCTCCCTCCTGTTAAAAATGGAGACTTACAAAATGTGATGTAATTGTGGGCATGATATCCCATCATCTTTACCCTATTCGATTGGGTAGAAGTCACAGTTCTCGCCAGCACTCAAAGGGAGGACATTACACAAAGATGTGGCCACCACAGGGCAGAATATCATTGGGGGCACCTGTCTGTCCCTACTGGTGTGCATAAAACATATTTATAATGATTGTTTAAAATCCAGATTTCTACACCTCAACCCTAGAGAGTCTGAGTCATAAATTCTATGGTGAAGCCCAAGAACCGACATATCGAATAAATACCCAAGGTTGATTGGGAACCCTGGGGACATGAGCCCACAATTAGAGAAACAAGTCTATAAACTTGCCCCAAATCACACCTGCAACAATCACCCAAATTGTTTACCTACTCCTTAAGGTTGTTTCAAAGCAGCTGATTACCATTTATTAAAAACTATCCTATTAAATATTTCTTCTATGTCTTTCTTGGGAAATAAGCCTTGCTTTCAAGTTTGACCACTGGCACTTAGCAGCTATCTACTGGATTCATTGCTCTGTTGGTAGCTCTCTAGGTTCATTTTGCCTGAGGCATGTGCTCCAATTATTTGGTAGTGCTCTTTGCTCTGGGAAAGAGTTTAAAGAGGACAACCCTTCCTGGACCAGTTCTCTGAAACTGACAGAGAAACTGAATTAGGGTGACCAACCAACCCTGTTTGCCTAGAACTAGGAGACTGCCTGGAATGCGGGACTAAAACTCAAGAAGTCCCAGGTAAACTGAGACAGGTGGTCACCCCACCTTTGTTCCTAACACCAAGAGTTTAAAAGGCAAACAGATAAATGCAAGTTTGTTTGGGACTCCGGGAATTCTTGGAGCATAAGACTTCTCGTGCTCAAACCAGGATAATCCTTGATCACTATAGTAAGGTAACAAGTGGTGTCTTCACCCCCAAATATCTACATCCCAATCCCTGGAACCTATTTGTAAAAAGGCACTTGCCAATATGTTAAAGAACTAGAGATGAGGATCTTGTTCTGGATCATGCTGGTGGGCCCTAGCAAGTGTCCTAACAAGAATGAGGCAAGAAACTGACACAGAAGGGGACATGGGGTAGTGCTGCCATGGTGACAGAGATTCAATTGATGCAGCCACAAGGCACAGAGTGCCTGTGGCCACTGGAAGCTGGAAGAAGCCAAGAACAGTTTCTCCCCTAGAGCCTCCCAAAGGATCATGACCCAGTTGAAATATTTATTTTATTTATTTGAAACAGAGAGAGAGGGGATCCCTGGGTTGCTCAGCGGTTTGGCGCCTGCCTTCAGCCCAGGGCGTGATCCTAGAGTCCCGGGATCGAATCCCACGTCAGGTTCCCTGCATGGAGCCTGCTTCTCCCTCTGCCTGTGTGTATGTCTGCCTCTCTGCCTCTGTGTGTGTGTCTCTCATGAATAAATGAATAAAATCTTTTTAAAAAAATGAAACAGAGAGAGAGAAGAGTACAATTGGGGGGAGGGACGGGGCAGAGGGAGAGAGAGAAGCAGACTTCCTGTTGAACAGGGAGCCTGATACGGGACTTGAACCCAGGACCCTGAGATCACAACCAGAGCTGAAGTCAGATACTTAACCAACTGAGCCACCCAGGTGCCCTCTGACCCTACTGAAATCTTGATTTCATCCCAGTGACCTTAATCTTGGACTTCTAACCTCCAGAACAGCGCAGGGATAAATTTCTTATTTTAAGCCACCACATCTGTGGCAATTTGTTGCAGCAGTCACAGGAAACAAATACAATCACTCTACCAAAGTTCCCTTACTCCCCAAATATCGGTTGGGCTCTTTGGTCTAACTCTGGCTAAATTGAGCAAAACAAACCACTTATTAAACAAGCAGGTAAGTAAAATGGAAAGATAGGGGGTGATTTTGGAGGAAATGCTGAAGGATGGGTCTTGGGGAAGGAACCAGGGCAGAACCTCACAGGTAATCCCTGTGGGAGGTGGGGCAGGTTGAATAAAATCAGCTGCTTTCAGATTGATTCCAGAATGAGCCAGCATATCTGATTAGCCTCTTTGGGGTAAAGAGAGGATGAGAATCTCGATGGACGGTTCCCCCATGACTGTATCCAATGGTGTGAAAGGAGTTCACAGAAGCCAAAACCCAGAGGCTGTAACTGGAAGACTATGCAGGAAAAAAGCCCACAGTCCTTGCTTCTCAAGTGTGGTTTCCACAACCGGCAACATCATTATCACCTGGGAGCTCATTAGAAATGTAGATCTGGGGGGGCCCAGGCCAGATCCACAAAATCAGAAACTCTAAGGTCGGGCCCCGGAATCCATGTTAACAAGCCAGCCTGGTGATTGTGAGGCAGACTCAATTTTGAGAGATATCGACTCCCCTAAATAGTAGCTTTGACAAAATCTCATTGTTGTTCTTCTGCCAGCATAGCTAAAGGTGAGACTTCTGTCCCTCTTGCCGAATGACCTCAGTAGGGTTCTAGTTGGTTGGTCTACTCACTCTCAAGCCGCATAAATTCATCTCCCATTCAGGGTTAGGAAGAAACTACATAATACATATATATGATCATGTTATTCCTCTGATCTTTTTAAGTGGGAAGTTTTGTCTAATGTCTCTGTCTCTATTCCTGTTTCTCTCTCCCAGCCTATTTGCAGGTGCAACAATATGGCAACCTTTGTTCTTCTAGCCCAGACCCCAGTTGTGTTGTATCTCAGTGGTTCTTGTCCCTCAGAGATGAGTGGTGGGTATCCCACATTGATCTCCAACCCCCAGCAGGTCCTGGCTCTAGGACTGAGGCCACTTCCTTCCGCCTTCTGGTTCTTTTTAAAAATTATTTATTTATTTATGAGAGACAGAGAGAGGCAGAGACACAGGCAGAGGGAGAAGCAAACTCCCCATGGAAGCCTCATGTGGAACTCGATCCCAGGACCTCGGGATCACAACCTGAGCCAAAGGAAGATACTCAACCACTGAGCCACCCAGGTGCCCCTGCCTCCTGATTCTGACCTTTGTATAAGCTGGAGATGGAGGCCTGTCATCCTTTTCCCCCATGAAACCTTCCAGACTTGACAGACCAGCTTAAGGACTCCTCCTCTGTGCCCCCACAGTGCATTATATTGTTCTTGGCCACATCATTCTGAAAATTGTTTATGTGACTTGTCTCCCCTATTAGTAAATTTCTTGAGGCTGAAGGCTGCAGTTTACTCCTATGTTCCCTGGATATCTTGCACAAATGAACCAATCGACATATGCTTGGTGGAGTAAAAAAATATACAAAGAAATATGATTCTTACTGTTCTGTGAATATACGCGATGACGAGCATATTCAGCAGCTACAATGTGGCTCGAATCTTACAAAATGTCAACCCCCCACTCTCTTATCATTTTGTAATGTTATCTAGTGTCAGATTTAGAATATGCAATCATTCTTTAGTTTTGCAACATGTTACAAAGTGAGTTGGTGTTAGCTTTTTCATTGCTTCATGAGATTTCTGGATTTCCTGGGGCCAGAATATTGGCAGTTAGTTAAATGTTGCCAATGAAATAAAGTCCAAAGAGAAGTTTAATTTTGTAAAAATAGCATATTAATAGTGGAGAACAGCTCCTAGGCTCTTTTGGGACTTTGAGAGTAGGACCCCACTCCAAGATTTCCTTGAATTTCATTTAAATAGCAGAGAAAACACTATTTTCTAGCCAAACTTGCCATAACTGGCAGGAGCTATAGGATTTTCAAATGTTTTTGGCAATGTTTCCAAAAACACATGTGCTTAAATCTCTCCAGGACCAACGCATCTGAGTAAAATCATAGCCAAATTTGAAAATGTCAGACATGAGCTTTCTACACCAAAGGATTCTAAGCATGGAATGCCTTCACTAGTTTGTCATTCCTTTAAATGAAGCCCCAAATGACTTTTCTATCATCAGAACAAACATTATTAGTTAATAACAGAATTAAATATGAGGGTCGTTTTGCGATTTATTTATTTACATGCTGTACTTTTTACTTAAGAATTAGACATTTAACAACAAAGGGTGCCTGACCAAGAGTTTAGGGAAAAGAGAAAAAGATGAAAGAAATTCAAGAAAACAATCTCGCAAATTCAGAATGTGGGGCCTTCAACAAAGTAGCTTGCTTCGTCTCTTGAAAAAGTCAGCGTAGTTAAAAAAGAAATTAGTGGAAAAAAATTGGCCTAGAATAAAAAGACATAACAACACCTACAAAGTATGAAACTTGACTTGCGTTTGAGAAATATAGCCATAGGGTACTTGGGTGGGTGGCTCAGTGGTGGTGCATCTCCCTTGGGGATCCCAGGATCCTGGGGTCCTGGGATGAGTCTTGAATCAGGTTCTCCACAGGGAGCCTGCTTCTCCTTCTGCCTATGTCTCTGCCTCTCTCTGTGTGTCTCTCGTGAATAAATAAATGAAATCCTTAAAAAAAAAAAAAAAAAAGGAAAAGAAAAATAAATAGCCATAAAAAGCATTTGGGAGATAATTCAGGAAATGTCACTATAAATTGAGTATAATACTAGGAAATTATTGATAGTTATCTAGGTTTGATAATAGTATTGTGTTTGTGTAAAAATATATCCTTATTTATTCTTAGGAGTTATAAGCTGCAGTATTTGTAGGTAAACTGTATGCTGCCTATTATTTATTTTCAAACTTTCCAGCTAGAGAGAGGAGGAAGGGAGGGAGGGAAATGAAGAAAAGAATGTTCAAAGTCTTAAATCTATCCTGGAGCCTCCTTGGAATCATGGCTAAGAAAGAAAGAAAGAAGGAAAGAAGGGAGGGAGGAAGGAAGGAAGCAAGGAAAACTATTAAATCTGTATTATGTGATGAGTGAATGAGTATTCACTGATTTTCAAGTTTTGTGTATGTTTGAAAATGAATAGTAAATTTGAGGAAAAAAGAGAAGGCACTTTGGTTTGTTTTATGTTTTGTTTTGTTTTGTTTTGTTTTGTTTGTTTTGTTTGTTTGTTTAAGTAGGTTCCACACCCAATGTGGAGCCTAACATGGAGCCCAGCTTGGGGCTTGAACTCACAACCCTGAGATAAAAACCTGAGCTGAGATCAAGGTCACTTAATCGATGAGCCATCCAGGTGTCCAAGGCACTTTAGAGTTAAGCCTGCCTTCCTACACTACCACTTATTAGCTGGACAAGTCAGTACACTTCTCTGTACTTTGCTCTTCTCATCTATAAAGAGAGGTTAATAATAGTTCTAATCCATAGAATTGTTATAAAAAGAACATGAGATGAACACATGTAAAACGTGTATTTTGCATGTGTAGTTTACACTTACCTATTACTATCATTGTAATAATTACAAAGGTAATAATTAATACCTACTACTAGAAAGTTAATGTCTATAAGCATTAGTAATACCTATTACTATTATCAGTTTTTAAGGTGCAATTTAGGCTTTTCTTTTTTTTTTTTTTTTGAAAGAGAGGGGAGGGGAGGGGCAGAGGGAGAGGGGGAGAGAGAAATCCCACGCAGATTCCACGCCCACCGTGGTCTCAATGTGGGGCTTGATCTCATGACCCTAAGATCATGATCTGAGCCAACCAACTGAGCCATTCAGGTGCCCCAAATTTAGGCTTTTCAAAGCACTTTCATAATATCTTCTTTGAAACGTACACTAAGCCTGTGACACAAACAAAATTGGGAAAATATTTAGCACATCATTTACTATTAAATATTATCCCAAATTTTCCATATGTTACATTTATTATATTAGGATTATTGAAAATAAATATATACCAGAATGAAATAAAAACTACTACAGTGTTACTTTTACAAAATACCCAATCTTTAAAAGAAAAATACCCCCAAAATAGGATATATATATATTTTTTTAAACAACAATATTTTAAGCATTTAAATATTTTAGTGTTAATCTTTGTAAACCACTCACTTAAGAGAGACAACAGTTCTACTCTCTTTTCTTCAAAACAGCTTGAATTAGATGGTGACTATGGCTTCTCAGGGGATGAATCATTCCATTGTATTCTGTTTATAACAAGACTGGAACATCAGATGTAGGATATGCTTATAAATCAGGATAATGTGCTTACAAGAGTAGGTCCTATTGATTTTCAGCATCTTTCTAAAAGATGCATGAAAAGGCTGGCTGGGGAAAAAGTTAGAGGCTCTTGAGAGTCAACTAGTGGCCTTGGCCTTGTTAAGGCCACTGGCCATGGTAATAAAAACAGTACCAATAATATTAACACCTGTTGATTTGTACTTAGTAAAGCTGGGCATTGTCTAAGCTGCATTTCTCATGTGACTTGGGTGAGTATGGCTGGGCTTAAATTTTCTTTTCTGATAAAACTGAACTATTTTTTAAAAGATTTTATTTATTTATTTGAAAGAGAGAGCACGAGCAGGGAGAGGAGCAGAGGGAGAGAATCTCAAGCAGATTAGCCCTGAGCACGGCGCCTGATGCGGTGTTCGATCTCGCCACCCTGAGATCATGACCTGAGTAGAAACCAACAGTTGGTTGCTTAACTGACTGAGCCACCCAGGTGCCCCCAAACTGAGCTATTAATAACCCCCTATACCTTCCCTCTCCTGTGTGAGAGTCAAATAAGACAACAGATGAGGATGTGCTTTTATAAAACTGTGAAGTTTTCCACTAATGCACTGGCATTAGTTTCCCTTGGAATATGAAGCTGAGGGGAAGCAAAGAGACGGATGTCTCCACTCTTCCTTGGGAGCCTTTGCTGGGGCACCCTGTGAACTCAGAAGTGCTGGAAAAACTATATTTGGAAGACAAAAAGCATTTCTCTGGTGAAATTGGAAGGGACAGGTTGCTTATTGCTTCTGAACCTACCAGAATCTGAATTTTCTTCACCTTTCTTCTTTTCACTGCGTGCCCATAATTTGCAATCTTACAGAAACTCATTGTGTTTCTCCTGAGAGTGTCAAGGAAGAAGAATATATACCATCTAGGACTAGGTTAGAAGTGGAAATTTGTAAACAAGAAAAATGCTATCTTTATATTTCAAATAAGGCATTTATTCATTTTTTTCTACATAAAAATTTACTGGCTTGTTATATGGTGCCAAACTACTGAATTAATCTCTTAGGAAAGCACACTTTTTAAAGATTAACATTTTTCTGCTCTTCTGCTTTTGGAACATTTCAAAAGCCATTGATATTCTACTCATGCCTAGACACCAAAGGGTGAATGTAATTAAAATGCAATGAGGCAGTAGATGTCAAATAAAAAATGTTCTTCACCCACATGTCCCCAGTACATCTGTGCTGTGTGTCACCCCAGAATGGAGAATCATTGAGAATTTCCCTTATTATACAGTGATCCTGAGTTAATAAAGCAAGAAAGACTTTCAAGTAATAGTTGATTCATTCTAAAATTTAAGGCATCAGTGAAGCCATGGGATGTGGTGTTTTTACCCTGTTTATAATATGGCAATAATCCTGCATGTATACTGGAGCTGGATTTCCAACAAGGTCCATGGAGAATTTATTTCTATCCCAGATGTCACAGTGAACAGTCTGCGAATAACAGACTGGTTCTTTCTAGAAACAAAGATGGCATTACAAACACATAAGACACCTTATAGTAGCAACCTGGAATTTTTTTTTTTTTTTTTTTTTTTTAGTTTTAAATGTCATCAGTCAGCAGGTGTAGTTTCTTCCTGGATTGCAATGAGATTCTTCGATTGTATTATCCTGCGATCCCATAGGAATCTCTCTGCAGGTGCCAGAAACAGTATTTCAAAGTCAGGCTATTGAGTTAACCCAAACTGCAAACTCTTACTCCCTTAGGAGCCATAAACTGGGAGACTAGTGGGAGAAATAGGCCCTAAAGCTTCAGGCCTGCTGGAATTTGTGCCCTCTGACTTTGTTTAGCCAGGAAAACTATGTTAACAGTGCTTCACAGCTGTGTTAACTCTTGCTGTTTACCACAAGCCAGGAAGAATCAGAAGCTCTCTCGTACATTGTCTTTGGGAAAACCAATTATGCAGGTATTCATTCATTTAAAATGCCAAATGTGTAGATCCTTTGATTTAGCCATTCCACTGCTAGGGGTTTACCCTAAGGAGGTCATCAGAGGAGAGTACGCAAAGGATTATATCAAAGAGGTTCACCCAATTTTTTATGATATTACCAAAAAAGATAGCATAATGTTCATCAGTAGGGGATTGGTTAGATGCATTTTGGTTCACTGAACTTTGCAGATATCAAAAACAATGAAATAGGTTCATGTGGATTTTAATTATTAATTAGTATCAACATGAATATTCATAAGTTAATATTGTTGAGTGAAAAGCACATTAGAGAACCGTAGGATTCCATTCCATGTCAGTAAAGTGTGTGTGTGTGTGTGTGTGTGTGTGTGTAACTACACAACAGGGCTAATCACCAAAACGTTATCAGCATCTCTGAACTACCGAGATGTGATTTTTGTTTTCTTCTGTATGCTTCTCCATTTTATTAGGCATTTTATAGGCATCATGTGTCATTTTTATTATTGAAAGTCATTGTTATTCAGAAAAATCATTCCCTCTACAAAACTCACATTATTTCTTAATTATTTGCTAACATGGGAATGTGAGTTCCTCTGCTTGGTAAAGGATTTATTGATTTATGAAAGAGGAAGTGCTGAAACTCAACAGTGTGTGAGCTGTCAAAAACATCCCAGGTCTTGGAGCCATGAGACAAGGGTGAGCCACAACTTCATCGTTACCATGTGGGGCATGTCTGTTTTCTCATCTACAAAATAAAGGTCATCACCATAGACTTATTCATGTCAGGAGATGTTAATAATGCCCTCAGAGTTATACATTTTCAGAGCATTTCCCTTTCCCTCTGGCCTACAATGCTCCCCAGAATATGGTAACATCCACCTTTCACACATGAAGAATTAGCATCTCTGCTTCTTCATCTGTGAAATGGGAATAAATACCACGCCTACTCCAAAGTGTTCAGAGAAATGTAAGTAAATTAACATATGTAAAATGCTTGAAACAGGGGTTGGCAGGTAATGAGTTCTCAATCATATTAGCTGTTTTTTTCTGTTCTCATCAATATCGTCATCATTATTAAGCAGCTTAAATAGTTCTGCAGAGAGCAGATGATTATGATCTTTTCAAGGCATCTGTTGAAACTCTCTTTGAAATGGCAAAGCTGTACCCACTTTTAACTGTGAAGCTGAGAGCCCTGTGGCAGTGTCAGCAGAGGTGAAATAATTTATTTAAAGGTCATTTGATAATTAGGATAGTAAAACTCCTTGAGAGTTATTTAAAAAATCACTTCCTTTATATTGAATCTATACTGATTTACGGAGAAAAATGATCTAGCAAAAAAATAGTTTCTGCTATCTGATCTATTTGAAATGAAAAGAAAACAAAGCCTTATGTTAGGTACATATGGCTAAGCACTTAGCTGCCTTAGTAACATTTCTTCTTGCTTACTAAGGAAAAGCAATGTGACTAAGAAGCCATGAAATCATATTGCTAATTACACTATCTGTACAATGGTTTCTGTGCCACCACTCAATCTCCTGTTTGGGAAGACTTATTGATATGAGAACATTTACACAGTGTATTTACAATTAATCATTGGAAGGCTACAGGGAAGTGTATAATTACAATAAAATAATAAGAGGAATAAATAATAATAGTATCTGTTGAGCATTGCCCCTGTGATAGGCAATGGGCTGAGCACAGTGTATACACTTTCTTATTCAATCCCCAAAACAACCCTAGGATCTGTTGTATTAGTCTTGTTTTACAGCTGAGCAAAGTGAAGCATAAATAACTCATTCAGGATCCAGCTGGGATTAGATCCAGGTGCGTTTGAAAGTCCAGGCTTTTATCCACTATGGGGTGTGAGTGTGTGTGCTGACAAAAGGTGAAAGAATGAGGAGGAAAGAGTTGAGGGGCAGGGGAGGAGAAGGAGAAGAGAAGACAGAGGAAGATGACCATGTATTTTCAAGGACGTGTTGATCTTTCCGAGGGTGACAAGTCTCTTAGTGGCCTGACCTGCTCTGACATTTGCAATGGTAGGAATGAGGCTAAAAAGTAAAAACACATTTCTTTAAGATCCTTCAAAGTCAACTTCTGGTCACTGCTGAGCCCAGATTTACACAAAACAGGCCATTGAGGTCAACCTCCTGGGTTTCAGAAAAAGATATTCTACGGTGAAATTGTAGTGACATCTCCCATGGGCTCTCCTGGCAGCGGAGGCCTCCCCCATGGCTGACCAGCGGAAATCCACCAGCCCCCATCGGGCAGTGAGTGGGTAGACTTCAGCCACCTGTCACCACGACAGCTGGAGGGCCTGGGAAGGGGATGGCTCCAGAGGGTGACATAAGCCTTTAAATGGAAACATTTGTATTGACCGACTATTATCTGGAACCCCAGTATCAAGTGTGCAAAATTTTCTACTTTACCTGGCATGCTGCTCTCTATGAATATCTCTACATCAGGCCCCAGGTAGCAATAGTTTTCAGGTACTGTCTCCAGGACACGTGACAAATGTTGTTCACGTACAGGGCTCACTCCAATGCATTTACCTAGATTTTGACTGAATCCCAAAATACTTTGAAGAGAAATAAAGGCCTGCAGTAGTCTCTGATCTCCATGCTTACTATTAACCATTCATAGTTCCAGTAAATTCCTAATTACACTCTAAGGCAGTTATGAACAATGTAAATTGCCTGTGTGTTTCCCCATTCTGGATGTGCTAACTTTTACCACTTGGGACAGCATATCAGGATATAGGACAGTTAGATTATGGTGGGGACAACCTGGAAGCCTTTCTAATTTATTTGGGATTTCTGGGTGGCTCAGTTGGTTGAGCACCACACTTTTAATTTCAGTTCAGTTCATGATCTCAGGGTCAAGAGATTGGGCTGAGCATGGAACCTGCTTAAGATTCTCTCCCTCTCCCTCTGTCCCTCCCTACCTCCTACACACGTGTGTACACTTACAAGCAGTCTTTCATAAATAAATAAATAAATAAATAAATAAATAAATAAATAAATAAATAAATAAAATTACATTTATTCACCAAATTTGATGTTATAAATGTTATAGTGGCATTCACTACATACATGCATTTAACTTATGCAAATTTTAATATACATCAGTACAGCAAACCTACTGCAAAATTAACTTTTAATATGTAGCCTTTTAGAAACCTTATTGTGTACAGATTATTTATAAATAATAGCCCCAGCTCTCTACTGTGTGTATACTGTGCTTCATGAACAATTTAAGAAGTTTCCAAGGGTGATTTTGTCTATAATCACTTTTTGCTTTAGGCAACATCTCCCCTCTACCTCATACCACCAGCACCACCATCTTAAGCTAAAATTCCACTGTGTTTATAACAAATTACTTTTGACACTTTTCAATGGTGGCCCCAGAATCCACCAAGTGCTATGAGCTAGTGTTTAAATATTATTCATGACTAGTTCAAGGTAGCAGCTGTTTTGTCTTGGTTCAAATTTGTGAAGCCCCGGTCATCATCTGTTAATATTGTGTGTCCATCCCCGCTGAGTACCAGCACTGAATTTACTCTAAAAATATATTTCCTTTTCCACTGAGCTTTTTGAGAAAATTGATTCAGCTGAATGCTTTTATTTTTGTGTGGCACTAGCAATGGAAAATTGAGTATGACAACAGTTTCACTAGCACCAGGGAGGCTTGGGTTTGTTTTTCCTACACAGATCATAGAATAATCTTTGTAAAACATAAACCTGCTTTTGTCCCTCTTCCATTCTTAAAATCCTTCATGGGTTCCCCATTACCCACAGGATGAAGTCCAAACTTCATTGTAAGTGGAACTCACAAAATCTGTGTGCTTCCTCTCAACATTTCTCTCCTTTATACATTCCAGCATTCTGGTCAACCAAACTCTTAGTACTGCTTGGTAATGCCAGGCTTTCTCACCACTCTGAGCCTTTGCTCCTGCTGTTCTATCTGTCCAGGGTGACATCATTGCCCTTGCCCTCTGATTGGGTTTACACATCTTGAACACTGTGCCCAAATATCACTTCCCCAATAATGCCTTTCTGGGGGGGCACCTGGGTGGCTCAGTCCATTGAGCATCCAACTCTTGATTTCAGCTCAGGTCATGATCTCAGGGTCATGAGATCAAGCCCCGAGTTGCATTCCATGCTGAGGATGGAGCCTGATTGGGATTCTCTCTCTGCCCCTCCCTGCTGTTCATGCATGTTTTCTCTCTCTCTCTGTCAAAATAATAATAACAATAATAATAATAAGTAAATAAAAACAAAAATACCAATGCCTTCTTTGACTTCCTGAGCCACACTCAGTCACTCTTTCTCTTACATATCCTCAGTATATTTTTTATACTTCTATAGAGACAGTTGTCACACATTGTCACTCTGTATCAGGTTGTGAATGCATCAAAAGTGGAGGCAATGCTTTATTTACCTTTGTAATTCCAGAATCTTGTGTGGTACTTGCAACACAGTGGTCCTGGAAATCTTGAATGAATCAGTAAATGAATGTCATCGAGAGATACAATCTTAGGAATCAACCCATAGAAGTGTTTTTGACCAGAAGTACACAGAAAAGCTGCAAAGGATCAATGAATTTCCCCTAAAATCAATGTTGCCTTGTGATTGGATTTGTGTGCTGATATTTGTGCACACATTTATCTGAGTAGCTGGTCCATAGCATTCATCATATTCCCAAAGGAAGTCCGATATAATAATAGAGGTACAAATTACTGATATAATTCAATCTCTTCAGAAAACTCGGGTCCATCTTTTCTCTGCTGCAGGATAAAAACAAAATACAAAGCCAAGGGAAAGAGTAGCTTCTGGGAAAAATATGTGTGGTCCTGAGTGTCCCTGAAGAACCAAGTCACCAGGATTGTCTTGTCTCAGTGTTAAGTGTAGGAGATGCTCAAAACTTCAGTGCTTGGGAGAATTTGGACCTAAGGAACTTGCACTACAAGTTTAGAGTTTAGTCGGTTCACTTTCTTGTTCATCGTGAGATTATTGAATGTCAGGGGTGTGGGTGGTGACAAGTGAGGTGGATTCTTCTTCCTTCCTGTTGAATCATGCCCCCACACAATCTCCATATAGTGTAGAGTGCCAAGGGAAGCCACATTCATTTGTGGATTCTTTGCTATTTGAAATCTGTAGCTAAATTACAACGCCACTTAATGTGGCTTGCTTTCTTTCTTTCTTTCTTTCTTTCTTTCTTTCTTTCTTTCTTTCTTTCTTTCTTTCTTCATAAATGTCCCTTACATTCTCAACGGGGTGAGTTATTTGCCATTTGCTTTTATAATCTGGTGTTTGTGCAGTGTCATTGGCAAAAGTTAATATGTGCTTCTTGCCACCCCCAGGGATTCCTACAGCTCCATAATGATGGAATTAATCTATAAATGTGGTCTCTAAAAGCACCTCCGGGCCTGGTTTTTTGAATGAAAGGCAGAGTGGATTGGAGACGATCTGTTGGCATCATCATCATTATCTAAATGGATGCAAATGCAGCAGATTGAAAATACTCATCCTTACCAGAAATGATAAAAATCAAAGGCCTGCTATTTGCATATTTAATTGTAATGGTGCATTGAGACCAAATTACTGAGTGGGGGTTATGAGCACTTCACAGAAGGTAATCGGCTCCCACATTTATTTTTGCCATCTTGATGAGCATTTGAAGATGGCCAGGTTTTCTAAACACTTGTGCACTTCCAACCTGGGAGGTACTTTGGCACATCAGGAAAACACAGCATGAGTTCAAATAAGTGAGTTCATTAGCCTCCTTTCTGGTTAACTCAGGTCAAATGGCTGCCTTGTCTATGTAGTGCATAGTAGCTAACTTTATTTAATTTTTTTAAAGATTTATTTATTTGAGAGAGAAAGCATGTGTGGTGGGAGGGGCAGAAGGAGAGAATCTTTAAGCAGACTCCCCACTGAGCAAAGAACCCTATCCAGGGCTTGATCCCATGATCCATGAGATCACCACCTGAGCTGAAACCAAGAGTCATTCTCTCAACCAACTGCACCACCCAGGCACCCCAGTAGCCAACTTTTATTGAGCACAGACTATGTTTCAGGCACAGTGCTAAGCTCTTTACATGCATTATCTCATTTGACTCTCATATCCCCACGAAGCAGATTCTGTTATTTCCAGTTTACAAATATGAGACAGAGAGGAATAAGTAACTCAGCTAAATGCACATAGTAAATGGTGAGTCAGGATATAAGACATATTTGTCTTGACTCCAAAGCCAGAGTTGTTGATCTGGGAATAATTTCTTCTTCTATCACCAAAGCATTTTCTTACTATCAACTCACTGACTCCTACAACAAATATCAACTGAGCACCCACTGTGTGCTAGTTGCTAAGTACAAAGCACAAAATAAAAGCAAACCACTGCTTCTGCCTTCAGTGACTCGCAGGCTCTAGTGAACATGCTGGAAATACCAGATATGAAATTCCATTATTGTCTTTTATGTAATATCAGCAGCATAAACAGTCTTCCTTATCATCATCATCACCATATTGATTATTTACTGAGCCCTTATTATGTGCCGGGTGATAGACTGGGCTCCATCTGCTTCCAAAAGCCCTTTAAGCCACAATATGACTCAGGAGACTACAGTTCACAGAGCGTATGTGACTTTGCCCACATAACCCATCAGGAAGTGGCAGAGCCAGCATGTAGACCGAGGACTGTCTCATTCTCCTATTTTAATATCCGTATCACCTGAGGAGGATTCTGAGGTCACTCTAAACAAGCATATCACCTGAGTTATGTTTACAGGCTGCTGTGAAATCAATTTCATGAATCATGAAAGTTACTGTGCCCCAAGTGCCCACTCTCCGCTGTGTGAGGCACTTTCCATCTATGCTCTCCCGAAAGTGTCTCAATATCCTGCTTGTTAGTACTACCTTTCCATTTTTCAGATGAGAAAACTGAGAGCCAGGTAGATGAAGTAACTTGCCCAAGGTCCACATGCGATAGGAGGGGATATTGAAGACCAGATGTGTTTGGCTCCAAAGCTCTATATTTTACCTACTAGCATCACTCAGGCATTCCTGGGGAAATGCTGACTTTCAGAAAGAATCCAGATAAAACTTCCCCACAAGCAATCCCTGGAGGATACAGACTGCTGGCCAAGGCTCCATCTCAAACAAGGACCTCCACACTCCAAGATCCATGTAACATCATTTTTCCTCTATTTAAATTAAAAAAAAAAATACCCTTTGTTTTCCCTTCTTATCTGGTAGGAGGATGGTGTGTATGTTTGGGGAATGGAGCAATAAAAAAGGGAGAAGCATGCCCAGAGATGAACGGATTGTAGAGAACTCAGGAAATCCAAGTCTATGAGCTCTGGGGCCTGGCCTTCGGCAATCTCCCTTTACCTGCCTGCTGCTGACAGCTCACCACTGGAGGGCCAAGGCGGGGAGAAGACAGTCATTTTTAAGGATGAGGAGAGCTTCTAAGTTTAGTGGAGCCTGTTCATCTTATGTAGTAAAGGGCATACATCCTTGCCTCTCACTGGCTTCCCTGCAGCAATGTTGGGTTTCAAATTCTATTTCCGCTACAGAAGGTTGGGATTCACAGGGAGCGTTAGAAGGTTTAGCTTGATAAGAACAAGATCATTTATTAAGTGCCTATTTTCTGAATGCTTTGCATTCATTATCTCATTTAACCTTTTGCCTGTCCTGCAGAGGAAGAATTTTTATGCCCTTTTTACAGACTACAAGGTTGCAGTGAGAGACACACAACTTTCTGCAAGGGTGTACAGGTAATATGAGATTGACCTGGGATTCAAATCCAAGATTAGATTTTAAAAGTATAACTTACATCTCTTTTCCAGATACCAGCATTAGGACCTTCTGGTTAAACATGGCTGCTGTCCAAGATCTTTCTCTAGGGCAGTGACCCATGAGTTTTCTCTTTCCTTAGTTCTCAACCTCTCTGTTCCTTGGGCCCCTTTCTCATTGCCAATCTGCATTGGGCTCATGGGACAGGATGTCTGCCTTGCTATCTTTCCCTTCTAGAGCATCCTTCCCCTAAGGTATTCTTTACACATAAGTTCAAAATCAAATCATGACCAGATAATCTCAATGATAGACTGGAGATGGGCAGTACACCCTAAGAAGAGCCAACCCATAGACTGGCTAGTAGCCTGTGAGGTAAGCGTTGTAAGTTACCTTCAGACAGGCAGGATGGTTACTCATAAGTTCCACGTCTCTCTCTTTCCACCCCACCCCCACCCTCAGAGTTCAAGTACTAAGATTCAGGGACAGTTGATAGCAAATTTTAGGAGCAGAAGCTGCAAAGATATCCAGAGAAAGGCCCTAAAAAATCTGAAGTTCTGGGAGAAGCAAAGATAGGAGTTAGTAGAGTGGTGGAAATAGAAGAGAGCTCCCCAAGAGCAAAGTATCCATGAGTTTTCTTTGCTGATGGTACAACTCACTTCTGTAAATCCTAAGCTAGTGTTCTGTGAGGCCTAGGAGATCTCCCACCTTTGGAATTCCTACCTCCTTTGATACTTATTTTTATGTCCATTTAGACCCAACTATTTGGAGTAACATGTTGAGTCTCTGGAGCTTGCATTCAAAGACCAGACAGACATGAAACTTCAAGAAGAAATCCAATGCAAAAGGAAGGTAATTTCCAACTTGAAAAAGAAATTGGATTTTTTTCCATTCAGCTCTATAAAAATGCTAAGTATAAATATAAATCTGGGTGGGAAAGCACAACATTAAGTCAAATAGACGTCTGAAATTGGCAGAGAACTTAACTTCCAGCCAATCAAACTTTACCCATGATTCCCATATAATAACACCCCACTGAAAGCCTTCTCTATTTAAATACTCTCACCGGTGGGAATCTCACTATCTGCTGTAATTGCCAAGCTTGAATACCTAAAATTTTTGTAAACCAAGTGACTAAGATAAAAACATAATGTGAAACAGAGTAACCTATTCCTAGTACTTATATTCTAATTATCAACATTTATTCTTTGTGTTTGGCATGGGAGCGAACAAGACAAGTGGGATCCCAGCCTCTGTGGAGTTGACATTCTTTCCTTAAATTTTTATTATAGAAAACTTCAAAAATATGAAATGTTAGATAGAGTAGTATAATGAATGCCTATGTCCCATTACCCAGTTCAACAATTGAAAACATACAATCCTTTGACTTTAGTGTTTATTCTTTACCCCCAAATCTCCCTACCACTCTGCTGGATTATTTTAAAATAAATTTCAGATGTCATATCATTCTCTCTTTTTTATCTCACATAACCACAATGTCATTATTCACACCTAAAATCATAATGATTTCTTAATATCATCTAATTTTCAGTCAGTTGCTTTTCTTCAAATTTTTGTTTGTAATATAAATGTCTTTTTACAGTCGATTTATTTGGACTTTTACATTCTAATAGGATATACTCTTAGAGCATAAACTTGCTCTAAGAGCAAGTTTAAGAATCTTGGTATTACTAAATATATATAAAGATAAGCCACACAGAAGGGAATTAATTCTTTAAAATGTATGGATTTAATAAAATTACTCATTATTTTTATTTTTTATTTTCCTTTGCTCTTTTTATTTCCTTTAGAAATTTATCTTCTAAGAATTTTATACACATGAGATTAGACAACTCTTCTGTTTTCACCAAAATGGTTTCCTTTTTTTTTTTTTTTTTCACACTGTTTCCTTAGTTAATAAAGCACAGGTCAGGTTCACAATGTGAATAGTACTGCTCTTTGGAAAGCTTGTTATTGTGAAGGCCTGTCATCCTCAGAAAATACTTATTGAAAGTCCACGAGAAAAAAATAGAATGGTAGAGCTGTTGGTTCAGCAATCCTACTTCTGGGACCTAATACAAAAGAAAATATAAGAGCAGAATTAATTAACGTATATTATATTTATATACTATCTAATGGTATAAGTTGCTAAAATTTTTTAGTTACAAAGAACAATGAGATAAACATTACTGTATATATTATTATCATAATATATGTCAAACAAAATTATTAGACATAAACAGTGATATGTTATACGTAACAACCTCCATCTCACTGGTAATTATAACACTGAAATTTTTAACATCCATTGATTGGGATTGCTGAAGAAATTAAGGTCCATTGTATGCAATGACATACAAGTCAATTTGAAGTTATTCTGTGGAAATATATATGTTTATATGGAATTATAAACATGAAATATTTCAGATGAAAAGTAAGCTATGTACAATATATACTATTGTTATGTAAGATATCCAAGATGTATTAACTTTTAAAAGATGCCAAAGACCTAAAACTATATAGATTTGTGTAACTTATATACACATACATACATAATTTATACATATAATATGTATATAAACATATAATCAATGTAATTTTATATGTATGTATATATATATGCATATATGAAAGTAATGTGAAACATCATATGGTTCCATTTGTGATTACTTATGCCCCAATACCCAAAATATGGGTATACACATTTAGAATAGAATTAATAGAATAGTCCAGATAGCTCTATGCCAAAATGTTAACAGTGACTCTCTCAAGGCTTACTTGAATATATATTTGTTAAGCTTGTCTATGCTTTCTGAATTTTTAAATAATATACATTATTTTTATACTATAGAACCTATTTTTAATGAATGTTAGAGCTAGAAAATCCATCCAAATTATCAGATTCAAATTCTTCATTTCATAGAAAGGAAAAGTGACTCACTTAAGGCTACAGATAGTTAATTTCAAGTCAAGACTCAAACTTACTTTTAAAAACCATGTTACTGGGGCACCTGGGTGGCTCAGTGGTTGAGCATCTGCCTGTGGCTCAGATCATGATCCTAGGGTCCTGGGATTGAGTCCCACATCGGGCTCTCTGCAGGGAGCCTGCTTCTCCCTCTACCTATATCTCTGTCTCTTTCTCTGTGTCATGAAAAAATAAATCTTTAAAAATAAAATAAAATAAAATAAAATAAAATAAAAATAAAAATAAAATAAAAACCATGTTACTTGTTCCCTCTCCACATGGGGCAAGTTGAGATTTCTCAGTCATTCATATAAATAAGTTTCTGGTAGGCCTATTCTACAAAATCTCCAAAGTTTGACCCAACACACCCGAATCACAGACTTGGACTGAGCTGAGATTAAAGTAGGATTAAAGTTAAACACAAATATAAGATAATTTATACCTGCTTGGGCAGTGGTGCTGTAGTACGTGAAGTATGGGAACAGATTATTACCTAGAGTCAGGTGGTCTAGGAAGGGTTCATGAAGAAGCAAGATGAAAAGAGCACACGCACATACATATGGACACACACTAACAGGCAATACACACTAAGCAAGCATCAAAGGCATTGAAAGGAAAGGATAATGATCAATGTCAAGGCCACTGTGTACATCTGTGCAGGTTGTATTCTGCATATCTGTTGGGGTTTGGGGCAACCCTTTACATTGGAGGCTCATAAGAGTTTATATAAATAATGCTTCCTGAAGATGGACAGGGCCCAATCTGTACAACTGTACATGAGGGACATTGGTTCAATTAGGGTCGGGGATCAGGAACACTTCATGGAGAGAGTGGCCTCGAGATCATCATTTCAGGACAAATGTGTTTCTTAGTGATTTACTAGCATTGCTATGCTAATATTGCAATAAATTTTGATAATACCTGCAGTGAACATGTATAAGAGAATATTTAAAAAGACAATTCAAGATATTCATGCTCCTCTGTCAAATAAAAGAATCTCTCTTTATTAAAAAAAAATTCAATGAATCCTTAGTGTATTCTTGGGCATATCAGGTTTATTTCTGTTGAAATTAATCAGATTTTCTCAAAGTATTTCCTGGGAAATATGAAACTGATTATACATACACTGATGAAAATGTCTTTCCCACACTGGCTGACATGAGTCAATTTTTTCCTTTGCTTCATTGCTTAAGATAATTATTTGTGTTTGTGAAGAGTGCCTCTCTCACTTCGAAATTTTCAAGGCACAATTCTAAATTGGATATGATAGAATTACCTTCAAGTTTCATGCAGAACTTTAGGACTTGTTAAGTTTGAATTTAAGAAGACAGAGCTCAATATTTATTTTTAAGTAAAAAGGGGGCATTTCTTCTCTTCCTATTTTCCTTTCCTTGTCCTCTTTTTTGTCTTTCCTTTGTCTTCCCTCTCCATCTAAAGTTTAGCATGGAGGCTGAGCAAATAAGTAAATAAGAGTATTTGGGGTAATGGGAACCAAAAATCTCACCTCCAAACCAGAAGAGAAGGCTAGAAAGAATGCAGTGGTGTGGAATTAGAATTTAAGATGGCCATAATACTGCATGGTTTTGTAACATGTATATACACAGAAGGACACAAATATTCATAAATGTAATATGTGTATATACATATATAATATATGTATTTTTTCTAGTTCTATTGACAGCCAAGAAACAATGACACTCCAGTAGCAGTGAGCACAATGGACATTCAAATATTTGTTTCTAAATACCATCCTTTCTAAAATGAGCCAGGGCTTCTTGGAGAAATGGCTGATTCCAGGATTTGGGGACAAGGAAAGTTTAATATGAACCTGTAAAGTCTTATTGTGCTAGAAGATAAGGAAATGTTCAACAACTAATGGGTTAAAGGGTGTAAGAACCAGCTGAAGGTTGGTGACAGATTATAATCCATTGACTAAAATGGGAATCCATGACTTAATGCTGACATAAATAAATAAATAAATAAATAAATAAATAAAGATAGATTCAGGTGGGAGTCATATGTGGATAATAACAGTGAATAAAGATTTGATAAGAAATAAGATCTGGGTGTACTATTCACACCCTGCTCCCCACCAAAATAATAATTAATTACAAAGAAAATTTAGTGAATTTAAGGTGTAAAAACCATAGACACCACCTTGACCAGGTGATCAAGGTAAACATCATCAGTGAGGGGACAAATCAACATCATGCACTTCCTTTTGTGTTGCCCTCAATAAAGCACAACATCATTCCTGGAGTATTCTTGCCAACAACGTATGGCAAGAGTGTGATCATGAGGAAATACTGAGTGGACACAGATTGAAGCTCATTCTACAGAATGCAAAGCCTCCAACCCTTAAAAGTATAAAGGACATAAACTACAAGGAAAGCCTGAAGGACTGTTCCAAACTTGAGGAGTGTGAAGTGACATCTAAAAGATAACTAAATGCAAAATAGATCTCTTAGCCAGAAAGAAACAGGAGACATCAGGGTGAAGCTGGGAAATTTGAAAGGGATCTGTGCATCAGATCTGCTTGTGCTGACTGGGAGGTTTAGATGCTGATTTTGCAGAGAATGTCCTCGTTTTTGGAAACACACTGGAGTTTTTAGGGATGATGGAATATCATGTCTATCATTTGCCTGACTAATGATAATAGGAATGTGTATAGACAGCCTGGGCGGTGGAGTAAATCTAAAACATTAACAATTAGAGAATCCAAGAAAAGGAAATTCAGGACATTTTTGTACTAATCAAGCAACTTTTACTTAAGGTTACAATCATCTTTTTATTTACTTTATTTTATTTTTTAAAGATTTTATTTATTTATTCATGAGAGACACATAGAGAGAGGCAGAGACATAGGCAGAAGGGGAAGCAGGCTCCCTGCAGGGAGCCCGATGTGGGACTCGATCCCAGAACTCCAAGATCGTAAGCTGAGTCAAAGGCAGACGTTCAACCACTGAGCCACCCAGGCATCCCTAAATCATCTTTTTAGAGTTACTTTCTAAACATTTAAGCAAATAAATAAATGAGGGGAACATATTTTACATATTATGAAAAATAACAAACTAAATAATAATAATATCTTTCGCTTACTAAGTATCAAGTACTATATGTACCTTATCTGTTATCCTAGAAGAATTACATCTAGGGATATATTATTGTCTTCTCTTTATACAGGAGATAACAGAGGCAGAGAGAGATCAAGTTACTTGCCTAAGGCTGGTCACACTACTAGTTGAAGACCAGATCCAAACCCAGGCAGCCTGATTCCTAAGCCCCCATGCCCTGCCGCCTCTCTGTGGAATATTCACTACCATTGCTGGCATGATTACTCAGCACTTCTTAAGGGCTAGACGCTGTGCTCAGAGCTCTTACATGCATCCTGACATCGAAGCTCTCAACTTTCGATCGGTTTTATATTTGACTCGGTGAGGACAAGTTGTTTCATACATCTGGAAAGATGTGAGCTGGTGTCTGGAACCCAGTCCTATCTGGTTTCAAAGCTCCTGCTCATTACATAAAGAAAAGAGAAGCTTCTTGCTGAATGGTGATAGTGGGAAAGGCTTAGAGGGGGATTGGCTTCAGGGTTTATGTCCCAGGCTTTACACCTGTGCTGATTCTAAAATGCCTTTATTAGTATTTAATCAGTATACAGAGCAGACTTATTGATTAGGCACAGTGAGTGTAGTATCAACAGCCTATGATACATTTCAGGGCCCACAAAAACGTGGTCTATTTTATTTTAATTTTTTTAAAGATTTTATTTATTTATTCATGAGAGACACAAAAAGAGGCAGAGACATAGGCAGAGGGAAAAACAGGGTTCCTGCAGGGAGCCCAATGCAGGACTCAATCCCAGGACCCTGGGATCACCACCTGAGCCGAAGGCAAACACTCAACCACTGAGCCACCCAGGCGTCCCAAAATGTTGTCTATTTTAATATTAGATTAAAAAATGAATCTAATCCAGCTTGGATTATATTTTTCTTAATACCATTAGAGTGATAACATAGATTTTTAAATATTTTTTATTCAAGAAGTGGCTCATGAAGGAAAAAGTGTCTAGGGTCCATGAAAATCACATCGTGGCCCATCAAGTGAATTTTTTTTAATATTTTTAATTTTTTTTAATTTATTTATGATAGTCACACAGAGAGAGAGAGAGAGAGGCAGAGACACAGGCAGAGGGAGAAGCAGGCTCCAAGCACTGGGAGCCCGACGTGGGATTCGATCCCGGGTCTCCAGGATTGCGCCCCCGGCCAAAGGCAGGCGCTAAACCGCTGAGCCACCCAGGGATCCCCCACCCAGTGAATTTTTGAAAAGCAATTGAAAATAAAAATGTGCTTTGGTCAGGATGCATACAAGCCACAGTTAGCAAACGAACAACTCTGAATTACAAATGGGTTCATTCAGGGCAGATTGCATTAAGATTTACAGCAAAGGGCAAATTGTATTGTATTGACTTCATGAAGTTGGAAGTGATTAGCCACATAGTGAAAAAAAATCCAGTCCATGGGGAGAAGATATTAAAGTCATATTTCAGTGCAGCAACAAGATAAAGACAATAATGGACTTGCGCTTTGGCAGATGTCCTTTGATTGTGTTTTTGGTGTCAGGAGCTATTCTACAGATCTTTCAGTCTTTCTGTGCAACAATATCATGTCAATGTTAAAATTTTACTTATGATTCTATCAGCCAGTAATCCAAAGACTGTTTGCCACATGAAAGGAGTGAATGAGGATTTTTTTTTAATTGTGCAGTTTTCTCTGTCAATTAGAGTATATTTTATTTTTTAGTGAACAACAACAAAAATCAACGAAACTGTTTTAAGCCAAAAGGGAAGTTATTGAATCCTATATTTCAAAAGACAAAGGCTAGTATGTCTGCAGGCATGGCTTGTTCAGGGCTTAAACAAAGGATCTAATTCCTCTTCATTTCTCAGGTTGGCTTCACTGTCCTGGTGTGACTTTTTTCCTCAGGCTGCATGAGATGGGCAAGATGACAACAACAACTCCAAATGCAGGGAAAAGAAAGATTTTTCCAATATTCCTAAAAACTCTAAGGATTCATTGTCAGGAACATGTTGGGGGCCATGCCTATCCTCAATCACTGTGTTTGGTGATCCTTAGCTGAGGCCTGGATTATAAATTCTGCCCACAGGAGATTGAGGGAGAACTGGATCCCTCAGTGAGGGGTAAGTAAAATTTATCAACAACAACAACAACTAAGGAACAAAACAGAAAACCAAAAGTCTGTAAATGTCCCCAGAGCTTTGACTTCAGCCTCTAGTGATATTATTGCAGGTCATATATAAAAGGTGGTCTGGCTTATGTTAGGGACCCAAGCCCTAAAGTCAGCGTGTCCAGGTAACTCCGTCACCTGTAGTCCAAGTGATGTCACCATTCTACTGCTTAGTTTGCTCATCTGTGAAATGAGAGTGATAACAGCTTTTATCTCACACTGCTTTATGTGAGTCCAGATAAGTACCTGATACATAATCAACATTCAATAAAAAGTGAATTGGATTGCTGCTATTTTTAAGCCTGAAGCACAGCAGGGAATTTGCAAGCTGCCACAATAATTATTAAAATATGTGAAAATGTTCTCTAATCATAAAAAAATTAAAAATTATTTTCACTACCCTCAAAGTCAAAAGAGAAGTAATTCTTTAGTAAACAAATTGTGAGGGGGAAAAAGATGTTAAGTTTTAAAACTTAGACATGCTAATATTAATATTTTACAACTTAAATATATTAATCAATCTTAACAGATAGGTTGCATTTGGATCCTGATTCGAATTTTTTTTTAATTACTGTTATAAGACCATTGGAAAGTGCAACACTGGCTAGATATTGTGATATTAAGGAATTATTATTAATTTTGTTTTGGAGATAATGAGGTTGACATTGTGTATTTAGAAATTCTTACACCCTAAAAAACAAATAATCCAGTTAAGAAATGGTCAGAAGACACGAATAAACACTTTTCCAAAGAAGACATCCAGGTGGCTAACAGACACATGAAAAGATGCTCAATATCACTCATCATCAGGGAAATACAAATCAAAACCATGATGAGGTACCACCTCACACCTGTCAGAATGGCTAAAATTAACAACATAGGAAACAAGTCTTGGCGAGGCTGTGGAGGAAGGAGAACCCTCTTGCACTGTTAGTGGAAATACAAAGTGCAGTCACTCTGGAAAACTATATGGAGGTTCCTCAAAAAGTTATAAATGGAACTTACTATGATCTAGCAGTGCACTACTAGGTATTTATCCAAAGGATATAAAAATACAGATTCAAAAGAGTACGTGCACCCTGATATTTATAGCAGCATTATCAAAAATTGTCCAACTGTAGAGAGAACCCAAATGTCCATTGACTTATGATGAAGATGTGGTATATATATATATACATATATATATATAATGGAATATTACTCAGCCATCAAAAAGAATGAAATATTGCCACTTGCAATGATGTGGATGGAGCTAGAGTATATTATGCTAAGCGAAAAAGGTCAAAGAAAGACAAATACCATATAATTTCACTCATATATGGAATTTAAGAAACAAAACAGATGAACAAACACATGAGAGAGGGGAGAAAAGGAAAGAGGGAAACAAACCATAAGAGACTGTTAAGAATAGAGAACAAACTGAGGGTTGATGGAGGGAGGTGGATGGGAGATGGGCTAGACGAGTGATGAGTATTAAGGAGAGCATTTGTTTTGATGAGCCCTGGGTGTTGTATGTAAGTGATGAACCACTGAATTCTCCTGAAACCAATATTGCACTGTATGTTAACTAATGACAATTTAAATAAAAATTTGAAAATAAAAATTCAGGTATAAACTTTTAAAATTCTTATTATTTAAATATATATATTGCACTATTTATGGGGTAATGTGATATGGTATGTGGGATTTGCTTTAAACTTATAATAGACCCAACTTCTCTAGACCTTAATCTGTCTCTAGTCACCTTAATATTAATCTTCAGCACCTTACTCTCTGCATAATGTGACCAGTACAAGAGGCCAGTCAGGGAGTGAAGAATTTTTGGGAAAAAAAAAAAAAGAATTTTTGGGAATAAGACACTGGTTTGTGGGGAATTCCAGTTTTTTCCAAGAGACCCAAGACTCTCAAACATGCACTCAGTGTCTTCACTTTTAAAATGAAGGTGTAATGGTGGATCCATTTCCCAAACTTTATGAAATGTAATAGAAAATATTTGTTTTTGAATAAACTGTTCCCCAGATGTCTGATATCTGGAACAGATGTAAACAGAGCTGTGTGGTTTGAAACGGAAGATTGAAAGAAAGCAGTGACCTGTCCCCACTAGAGAGGTGTGCAGGATGGGAGGGTAATCATGCACTCTATTGTCTACGAGATGTTTTCTCATGATCACTAGAGTCCCTAGTAACCCAGGATAAAAGCCACTGAACTGCATGATGATGATGATGATGATGATGATGGTATTAAAAATAATTTAGAGGGGCACCTGGGAGTCTTAGTGGTTGAGTGTCTGTCTTTGGCTCAGGTCGTGATCCCAGGGTCCTGGGCTTGAGTCCCACATCAGGTTCCCAAAAGGGAGCCTGCTTCTCCCTCTGCCCATGTCTCTGCCTCTTTCTGTGTGTCTCTCATGAATGAATAAAATCTTTTAAAAATATAAAAAATGATTTATGGAATGTAAAGACTGCTAACTCTGGGAAACGAACTAGGGGTGGTAGAAGGGGAGGAGGGCGGGGGGTGGGAGTGAATGGGTGATGGGCACTGGGGGTTATTCTGTATGTTAGTAAGTTGAACACCAATAAAAAATAAATTAAAAAAATGATTTATGGAATGCTTAACATTAGTAGGCACTCTTAGGCACATCATACACATCTTAATATTATTTGCTCTTCATGGGGCACCTGGGTGGCTCAGTGGGCTGAGCTTCTGACTTCTGATTTCAACTCAAGCCATGATCTCAGGGTTGTGAGATTAAGCCCCTGGGTGTGAAGAGCCTACTTAAGATTCTCTCTCTGTGTCTCTCTGTCTCTCTCTCTGTCTCTCTCTCTCTCTCTCCCTCTGCCTCACCTTCCCACTATATATATATATGTATATATATTACTTACACCTCATAATAACCCTAGGAAGGAAATGTAATTTTTATATCCATGTTATAAATGAGCAAACTGGGACACCTGGATGGCTCAGCAGTTGAGCTCAGGCCATGATCCCATGGTCCAGTATCAAGTCCCAATCAGGCTCCTTGTAGGGAGCCTGCTTCTCCCTCTGTCTATGTCTCTGCCTCTCTTTCTGTGTGTCTCTAAATAAATCTGTGTCTCTGTGAATAAATAATAAAATATTTTTAAAAAAAATTTTTAAATAATCAAACTGAACCCCAGAAAGATTCTGTGTCCAGTACCACACAGCCTGTGTGCAGCAGAGCCATGGAGTTAAATGCAGCTCACCTACCACCTGGACTCAGAGGTTCTTCTTGCCAACCCCTCCCACTGTGCCCCACCCAGCCTTCAGCATTTGCATACTCACTTCTTCTGGTTTATTTACTAGGTGGTTTATTTCAGGAAAACAAAAAATAACAGGATGTTGGGAATATGGTATCAACTCTATCCCCAATTAAAAAATAGATTAAACCAAGCCCCCTCCCCCCGCCCGAGTTCAGATTCCTCCTTGCAGAGGATCCAACTGATCGAGACAACAGAATCCAGTATTTCTTCCTCCTCTTTTCATTAGACTATCACTCTGATGAGATGAAGCAAATTAATTAAATAAACTCTGGCAGCTGTCTGACAGAAACCAGGAAACATCAAAGCCTCTTATGAATGTTGCTAAGTAGGTCCAAGACGTCACCTTATGCCAATGTCATTCCATTATTTCCCAGATGTCATTGTTATAGAGTGTGGATGCAGGAATATTGAATTAACTCAAAAACAAAACAAAACATTCTACATATTACATATACTGACAATTTTTTGAAACCCATCTTGCCAAATGAAAGTCTTCTCAATGACCCTTTCTTGGGAATAAGCTGGTGGCTCAAGCTGACTTCAGGTCATTTGTCTTTTTTCCTGGGATGCAAAGAAATGACCACCATTGCTGCTTACTGCAAGGGTCAGTCATCAGCAACTGGTTTGCCCCAGTCTCTTCTCCCTAATGTTTGTACAGATGTATCCACTCACATCTTGGCAGACTTTTTCATTCACTCAGGATTTCGAAGCTGAAATCTCAAAATAGCTCCATGTCCATCCAGCGAATTTTATCCAGAGAGCGACAAGATGTGAATATAGACCTTGGCTAATCTTTACTGCCTCTTTCTTTTTACAGACCTCACTTTTCTCTCAAAATATCTTTTTTTTTTCCCTCTGAATGTTCTCTCCTGGGAACTAATTAGATACTCACTTGAACACCCATCCTCTTTTCTTTTTTTTAAATAGATAACTTTATGTAGAGGTTTTTAAAATTCAAATTTGCTCTATCCTTCCACTTTAAAACTTATATTTCACCTGGTTAATGTTCACCCTCTCTGTAGAGGCAAAAAGCTTCATGAGGATGACCTCTCATCTAGCTCCATCCCAGAGCCCAAATAAATATGTTTTCTTTTTAGGCACTCAATCAATATTTGATCAGTTTCTCATCAGAGTCAGTAAGGAGTTAAAAACACAGACTGAAAATTCCTCAAGGAGTCATTACATCTCTATTTTATATCTATATTTGGTTACTACTCTCACACAAGTTTTAGTATGAGAATTCAAAAGTTACATATAAAACTGATATCTGACTGATAGTCAAGTTACATGTGAAAGGCATTGTTGTACTTCTATGCGCTAAAGCTCCCTTTTCTGGGATGGGTGTTAAAATTTTAAAGGAAATTGGAGGAAAGTCAACACATGAAGTAGAATTGTAAAGCATTACCAATTATTCTTCTCCATTACACTAACCCATATGTATTTACTGAGAACCTTTGTGTATCTGGCATGCCTTTAGACATCCTGTGGGAAAGACTGGAAGAAGAGAAGAGCAATTTCTATTTGCAAAGATTTGATAATATTGTTAAGGAAATCTTAAACAAACAAGGGCTTGTTCTTATTATAGAAAACCCATAGAGCCTTTCTGCCCATCAGCATCAGCCTGGATCCGTGATTCCCAGATGTTGGTTTGCTTGGACCAATTATGCCACTTTCCATGTTTGAGGGCTGATGCAAGGCTGTCAAGTGAACATATTAAACACATGTCCATGCTATTTATCATGACCATCATTTCATAAAAGTAAGGACATCTTAGTATTTATTTATTTGGACATCTTAGTATTTAAAATAAAGGGATAAAGCACTACGCTTTCAATGGATTGCATTTTGATTTATGGAAAACTCATCGTGTGTGTGTGGCGGGGTGGGTGGGGTTCTTTCCCAATTCTCTGGGAAGTGGGAGAAATTCTGCTGCCAGTCCCTGCCTGGAAACCACTGGTGCGCCTTTGTGAGGGCTCTCGGGGCGCGAAGTGCTTATTTGTGTTCTGTCTGAGGGAGACAGTGACTGACTTGGCAGCTGTATGGGATGCTAATCAAGATGTAGCGCTCCCGGGAGCTTTGTGTCTGCTCCCCAGAGCTGGTTTCACAGCAAACATCAGGGCTATTTGCCTCGCTCCTGGGAAGCGAGGACACATTGCAGGAAAGAGATGAGGTTGGCTGTCACCCGCCCGTTGGCACTGTAGGAAGTTTGTTGGGTGTGGATAGGAAACGGTGTGAATTGCAGGAAAATATAAATCGTGATAATGCCCTAGGGCAGGGTAACAAGCTCTGGACTTCCCCACACTGTGACAAAGCCTTCCTTCACTTATACTACTGGGCGGGGGCATCAGCCAGAAAGACGCAGGAAGGCCCCAGATGCTACCCAATTATAAGCTAACATTCCGCATCTCACTCAAGTGTTGCCCAGTCTGGCAGAGATACTGAGCTGGAAGGATTGATTCTGGTGTGATAGGGCCTATGTTTGGAACCCAGGATACCACAAAGCTTTCAATCAGTTTGATAGACCTTTTGGATGATTCCAGATCCAGAGTGTTCTCACACATATGCTACATACTGCACTCAAGGTCAAGATTTGCCAAGACAACACAAGCAGATTTCAGATCGGGAAATGGGATGATTCTTTCCACATTATTTTTGACTGCTGAGCAAGAACTGATGGGAAGACCCAGAACTGAATGTGCCATGAATGGTCATGAGAGAGTACATCAGGGCACAAAGCAATGAGCTGGCTGTCCAACAGAAATAGAATGTGAACTGTATATGTCATTGCGAATGTTCTAGTAGCCGTGCTAAGCAAAGTAAAGGGAAACATGGTAAAAGTAATATTAGCAATGTGTGAATAATATATGATTATATGTTATTTAACCCAGAAAAAGAGTGAGACTCATTTTAGTGGTATTTGACCCAATTTATCAAAGCTATTATCATTTATGTAATTCACATAAAAATATTCAAGAGCTATTTTACATTCTTTTTTGTAGCAAGTTTTTAAAATTCCAGAGTGTATGTGACACAGTAATATATTTCAGTTCAGACTAGCCACCTGTCAAGCACTCCTTAGTCACGCGAGGTTAGTGGCTCTCAATCTGGACAATTGCAAGTCTAGGAGTTCAAAGCATCTTATCTTTTGTTTCAAAAAAATTCATTTTTCCTTAGTATCAAGGAAGAAAGACATTCAAAATATATTAAGTTTTGAAAAATTGGTTACAGGGGTGCCTGGGTGGTTCAGTTGGTTGAATGTCTGACTTCAGCTCAGGTCATGATTCCAGGGTCCTGGCATCGAACCTTGCATGGAGCTCCCTGCCCCTCCCAGAGAATCTGCTTGTGCCTCTCTCTCTCCCTCTCTCTGCCCCTTCCCCCTGCTTGTGCTGTCTCTGTCTCTCTCTCAAAATGAAAAAATAGAATCTTTAAAAAATACAGGTTACAGAGCAGTACTGCATTTTTCGCATTTCTTTTAAATGTGTGAATATACACATAGAGAAGTTGGGAAAGGTACATGCCCAGATAAACACACAGGTTACTCATGAGAAGGATGATTAAAAGTAGATTTTTTGTTTTAATTTTTCTTCCTGATTTCTTTTTTTTTTTGTCTATAATGAACATGCAATATTTGTATAATGGAAATGTCATGGTTATATTACTCATCAAAGAATCTGAAGCAACTATGACAAAGAGATGACGTTAGTTAGTTCTGAATGATGACCAGACTAGGTGTTTGGTGCAGTGTTCGCTGTATATGCACCATTTTAAATTTTTTCTCTAAAGCAAAAATTAGGATGTTTCAAAAATCAGTATGTTATTGAAGACAATTTAGAAAACGTAAGTACATAAAAGACAGCAAAAGAGTTAATGCCTCGGAGATAAATATACATATATATGTATTTACACACACACATATATTACATATATCTTTATTTTTAAATAAAAGCCAAATCACAAAGAATTTCATCCTAATTTTTTTTTTCACTTTATTCTTTCACAGTTCTTGGCCCTTTCTACAGATACAGCATCATCTTAATGGCTCCATAAGAGCCAACAGCACAGCAAAGGCAGCCTGAGAAAGGAGTTTCAGGGCTAGATTTTATAGGTATAAAGCTGCACTACACAGCTTCCAACCCCAGCTTTGCCCCTTTCTGGCTATATATGGACCTGAGTTAGTGTGTTGTTGCTGGTCTTTGATAGAGAGGATGGAGAAAATAATAGTAGCCACCTACTATTTTAATGTTTATAAAGTATTTTGAATGGAGTGGACACACAGTAAGCTTTGTGTGTCTGATACATAAAAAATTAGTTCTCTATGGAGCCGAACATACCTTACATCAACTTATTTTCATAATCCTAAATAGATCGTTACTCAACTATATGATTTTGGGGGGAAAGTAATTCCAGCACATTTCATATTATACATATCATTCAGTTTATAGGGATGTTTGTTTCTAACTAAATATTATGAAACCCTCTTCCCTTGCTCTTGCTACCAACATTTCTATGTGTAAGCAAGTAGGCCATACCCATGGTAAAGAGGATGTGGGGGAGGTTTTACGTTTGAAATTCTTGATTAAACAAATGTAATTGAGGTATATTTTGTGCAGGCTTTTAATATGTTAATATGCACTGGAAATCTTTACTCGGGACTTTGGAGACTTGGGCTCTACCCAGCATGCTTTGTTATTCTATACTTTGAACAATTTCCATTGCATAATGCTTGAAAAAAAAAAAGGAGGGCTCATGTTATTTGAAGTCCTGATGAGTTCAGGCTTAAGCAGAAAAGCTTTTGATTCATTTGTTTCCATATTTGTTTTTGGAAAATCTTTTCCAATGGTGCCACTCTCCTTCCTAGAATACATGTGAATTTTCTCTTTGTTAGGTGACACCTGGGCCTTTCTCCCTGAGGATTGTGGGGTCATATTCAAGTAGTAAGAAATGCAAACAAAGCTGGGTTGAAACTGCAAGAATCCTAGGACATTTCCTCAACATTGGTTCATGTATTAGTTTTCTATCCTCTGTACTAGATTACCACAATTTAAGTGAATTAAAACAACATGCTTTTTTTTTTTTTTTTTTTTTTTTTTTTTTTTTTAGATCTTACTTATTAATTTGCGAGAAAGAGAGAGCATGGGGAAGGGCAGAGAGAGAGGAAGAAGAGAATCTCAAACCGATCCCAATATGGGGCTCAATCCCACAACACTGATATCATGACCTGAACCAAAATCAAAAGTCAGACACTTAACTGATTGAGCCATCTAGGCACTTCTTAAACAATATCCTCTTATCTCAACCTTTCCGTGTGTCAAAACTCAGGGCACGGCTTAACTGGATTCTCTGCTTTAGTGCAATTCAGTGCTTGACTGAGGCCGAGGTCTCATTAAGGCTCAAGTGAGGAAGAATTCACTTTGAAGATGATTCAGATTGTTAGCAGAATTCATTTCTTTGCAGCTGTAGGAATCATGGCAGCCGTTTCTTCAAGGCCAGAGACTCTTATACACTGAAATGTGATCACGGAAGTGACGTCTTATCACCCTTACCATATCCTATTGGTTAGAAGAAAGCCACTGGTGCTGCCTTGCTCAGGGAGAGGGGACTACACCAGGCTCTATCACTGGGGATTACCTTAGGGTGTGATAGAGTACATTTCTAAAATCCTGACTGGGCCTTTGTTTTCTTTGGCGGAGCCCAAACCTGATTAACTGATGGCTCTATCCTGGCTCTAATCCAGTTCTTTCTTTGTCATTTGTATCCACTGATATATACAGTTTTTATTCAAATGGGGCCCTCTTCCTGAATCTCCCTTATTCTTCAATTCGATTTTTAAAACTAAAGGCAAGGACAGCATCCCTTGGTGCAACAGCTCTTGGTGCAGACCTCATAGTAGACTTTCCAGCAATGCTCGGTGCATACGTGAATGAGGCTCTTGGTCACATTAGGTCATTCCTTCCTAGCTGGGTGATCTTTAGCAAGTTGTTTAATCATCCTAAACCTCAATTTCTTTACCTATGAAGTGGGGATAATAAGACTTCATGGAGAAGTCTTGTAAAAGAGTAGCTCAAACCCTATCAACTCCCCCCACTTCAAACCTTCAATGGCTCCTCATGTACTTAGAATTATATTCAAATTCCTTGGCCTTGGTCTCCAGGACTACTTGATCTAGCCTGGGACCTTCTCTAATGTTTCCTGGATCCCCTGGGCCTGATTGCAATTGCTTTTTCACACTCACGTCTTTCCTGCCTCCAAGCCCCTTGCATTTGCTGGCCTGCCGCATGGAATGCTCTTCCCCCAAATCATATCACTAGTTTCTCCTTCTCAGCATTCAGGACTCAACTCAAAAGTCAACAGCTCTAAGAAACGCTGCCAGACCCCTTTCGTTTAGCCCTGTGCATTTCCTTACCTGGCTTAACTTGCTTTGTACCAATGATCGCTTCAGAAACTCCTTTATTATCTGTATACAAGTTTATTGTTTGCCTCTGCTCACCAGAATGCAGGCTTCGTGGAGGAAAGAATTTGTCTGGTTTATTTACCACTGCATCCTCAATTCCTAGCACAGTACCTGACTTATTTATTGAATAAGATTGTGTGCATGTGTGTGCGCGTGTGTGTCTATGTGTGTTATATAAACTCAGAGCATAGTTCCTGACATACAGGTTAAAACAAGCACACATACAATATAGTATGAAAACAAAAAAGGAGTAATGATAAAATGTCATTTTCAGGTTAATTAAAATTGGGGTTCTGGGGCATGTGGGTGGCTCAGTCGGTTAAGCGTCTGCCTTCAGCTCAGGTACTGGGATCAAGCCCCACATCGGGTTCCCTGTTCAGCAGGGAGTCTGTTTTTCCCTTGCCCTCTGCCCTTCCTCCCTGCTGGTGCTCTCACTCTCTCTCTTTCAAATGAATTAAAAAAAAAAAAAAAAAAAGCTTAACAAAAAAATAAAATAAAATTGGGGTTCTAACCAGAACTGGCAGGCTCGAAATTCTAAATTCCTTCCTCCTAACCTTTGATTATTATCTTTCTGTTTATTATTTCTTGGTGCCTACAGGAAGGGGAGATGTCTGGCAGATTGATTGTAGTTTAGTGCCTGGCACACGTTAATGGCAAATTGAATTGAAAAACCAGCAAAACCTAATGACATTGTTATTGGAAATTCATAAGGAAAAAAATAAATTATGGAACATCCCTATTAAATCAGTATTTAAAAAAATAATTCTCATTGAGTCAAATGTATTTGTATTACCATAAATTAATCTCCTAATTATGGTTTTGATTTACTGAAATAGGATATTTAGAGAAAGGATTCAAAATAATTATTTTATTTTACTTTTCCAAAGGATGGGAACAATTAGTTTCAGTTGCAGTGTGCACCTGTAAGGCTTGAGTATTGCCTATATTTTTGCAACTCTTCGTCATAGCTTTTGAAAAAAACTTTAGCGAGATGGGGAGGGGGGTGTGGAAAGGACGATCAAAACTCTTTGTCAGACACTGCCATCTGGTGGTAAATTTCCAAAATGCAACCCTGGACTTCATTCTCTGCAAAAATATAAATTCAGCGCTCCTGACTCCTCTGTTATTCAAATTTGTGCAAAACCTGAGATCCCAATTAGGGTTACATTTGAATTTTAATGTGGCATAAATAAAATTTCAAGCTATCAAAACGACTGAGTGAATGGTTTCTTCATAATGGGGAAGAAATGCCCATCTCAGATTTTGAAAACATTTCTCATTAAAAAAATGATCATCATTACCGTTTAAGCTTTTTCATGGGGTCAAGTCATCAAATTAAAGAGCTCAGAGCCCTCGCCTCTCTGCAGTTTACTAGATTAGAGCTAAATTGGTTTAATTTTCTTGATCAAGTGCCCATCACAGCACACCCTCTTCATTTCATGTGGAGGTAATAAAAACTGACAAGTCTAAAGTAACAGACTCATCTTTGCTCAGCCTACTCCGGAGCCCATTGGTAACAATAGCCTTGAGTGGGTCCTATTCTGTGTCTTGCTCAGCAGCTCAGCACTAAGCTGATGCTCAGGCTGTGAGGAATTGAGTGAATCCGGGCAACGGGAGCTGGCTGTTCCTGGCCACCGTCCACAGTCTGACCAGGCAAAGCCAGGACATGCCCGATGGCCAAGTGGACTGTCCTTCTGTGGATGTGCCCCAGCCAAATGGGCTCCCATTGCCAGATCTTTCCTGGGTGGGCAGGCAAGTGCACTTTCCACAAGGTTAATGGAGTTTATTAACCGTTGTGATGATCTTTCTTAAAGTTACCATTCTGCAGTCTTGACACTGGCAGACTTTCTAGTTCAGTCTAAATGTGCTTGAGTTTGAATTGGAACGACATTTCTCGAGAAACTGCATGGTGTTGGCTTTGAAGCAGGCTCTGGGGTTAGATAGTTGTGAGTCCCAACATACTTCAGCCCCTTAATCATTAGGGTACCTCATGCAAGTTACTGCTGCTGGTGGCTCTCAGAGTCTTAGTATCCTACTCAGGATTTCTTAACCCAAATTCATATATAACTTAATGTTTTGACTTAAGGGGGTTTACAAACACCCCTTGAAAGTATATGTGTTGCTCGTGCATGCATGTGTGTGTGTGTGTGTGTGTGTTGTGACTATACACACTTTGTTTTCAAAACATCCCTAAGCTTTCATCAGATTTTCAGAGAAGCCTATAACTTCTCCCCACCCATAGACAGTTAAGACTCCCTGTGGTTCTGCTGTTACATGAGGATTTTAATGGTACATATTCACGAGACTGTTGTGGGGATAGGTTAAGATAGGTGAAAATCCCGGGCACAGTGCCTGGTGCATGTGAATGTTACTTTGGATGAAGAGATCAGAATAGAGATCAAAACCATTACCAAAAATAAGAGCAAATGTAATTTGGATTAGTGAGCTTGTTTTGAATCACAAAATGACTGCCAGCATTCTCCTTATCTGGCCGCACTGTACCTCCTGTAAGTGGCTCAATGATGCTATTGCCATTATCAGAACTAGGACTGATTTGTCCCAAGGCAACCGAGCTGTGATCTTTGATGAGGTCAATTTTTATTTACCAGCAATCCTAGGTTATCAGCAGGGAAAAAAAAAAATGCTTCTATGTCAAATCAAGGGCTTCCAGATTACACTCTAAGGGTTTAGAGAGTACATCTTCCATTATGTGACTATGAGGAAACTGAACAATGCTGAGGTAGATGCTTAATAAACAGTAGCTTCCATCCACTATTTAATCTAGGAAAAACAGACTTTAATAAAAAGAATTCAGCCCCAGTGAATTAATCAGTGGTTTTACTGGATGGTCAGTGTTGTCCGAAGTCTTGTTTCATTATTCAGGAAAAGCATGTGTAATAGTGTGAAAAGGGCATCAATTTGGGAATTGGAAAGGATTGATTTTAAATTTCACTTCTTGGGGCGGCCTGGGTGGCTCAGTGGTTTAAGCACCTCCCTTCAGCCCACGGCGTGATCCTGAGGTCCTGGGATCGAGTCCCCCGTCGGGCTCCCTGCATGGAGCCTACTTCTCCCTCTGCCTCTCTCTCTCTCTCTTTCTCTCTCTCTCTCTGTCTATCATGAATAACTAAATAAAATCTTTAAAAAAATTTTTCACTTCTTGGAGAGGATCTTGTGGTACGATGTTGAGGATTTAACAAACTGTCTAGGACTCTAACTCTTCATCTATAAAATGGGAATTTAAAAAAAATCGATCTTTGGATTTCATATTTAAAGGAAATTAATTTAATAGCAATAGCATCCGTTTTCTACTTTTCTCTGTACTCTTTTGATAAAGATTAGGACCAGGTGTAATTACTGACAACTTGCCTTGAAATTCTAATTTATTTTTTCAGAATAAAGTATAGTAGATAGCACTTTTCAGATATTGAAGAATAGCAAAGGTTAAATCAAATAGAGATGACTTCTCACAAAATGGGAATTTGAACGCCCGAGTTATGAAGAGTCATGGAAACAACCAACGTACACAAGAGTCATTCAGTGGAGAATGACTGGGTATGTGAAGTCAGAAAAAGTTCCTGCTTTCTCAGCGTGGACGTTCCTGTGGGAAGAGACACAGGTATATAAAATACCTGCCAGATGTCCACCTGAGGGCTGTGGAATGTGTATCAGCTGGCTCCAGACTCCAGGAGTGTTGACTCCTCACACTTTGGGTCTATGCTTAGACACTGGCTGAGGGGCAGCCCAGACACTCAGAGGCGGCCCTGAAGCAGAAGGAGGAAGGAGAGACTGGAGCTCGGGGCCGGATGCTGCAAGAAGGAGGTAAATCCGAGCTCACAGACAGGTCCTCTGCAGCCGAGGCTGAACAGCGACGTAGGCCAGGGGATGGGAAGCAGAGTGTGGTGGGTTTCTACTACCTGAGGACAGGAGTATTTTAGAGTGGCCAGAGGTCATTTCCTGGAGGAGGAAATATTTAAAGATGATGAGTAAGGACCACGTGAAATCTCAGGGAAAGAGCTCAAGGCAGAGAGAACATCAAAAGGGCATGAGGCCCAGAAATAAATTTCACGTTTAGGGTGTAGTGGGAAAGGAGCAGGGGTAGTCCTGGCACTTCACACCTGCTCTTCCCTCTCTCTGGAAAGCTCTTCCCTCAGATCTCCATGGCTGCTCCTTGTGCTCACTGGGGTCTTGTCCTGAGTGCCTTACCTAGAACTGCCCACCTTGCAATGACCCCCATCACTCTCTGCTTCCTTACCCTGTATGGTGGATTCAATGATGTCCCCACAAAAGATGTTCACGTCCTAACCCCAGGAACTTGTGAAAGTGACTTATTTTGGAGAAAACATTTTTTTTTAAGTTTTATCTATTGGGGTGCCTGGGTGGCTTGGTTACTAAGCACCTGCCTTCGGCTCAGGTCATGATCCCAGAGTCCTGGGATCGAGCCCTGCATCGGGCTCCCTGCTCAGTGGGGAGCCTGTTTTTTCCCTCAAACTCTGCCTCTCTCCTGGTTTGTGCTCTCTCTCTCTCCCTCAAATAAATAAATAAATAAATTTTTAAAAGATTTATGTATTTATTTGAAAGAGACAGAGAGCACGAGTTGCGGGGGGGCAGGCAGAAAGGGAGACAAATCTCCAGCAGACTGCTGAATGCAGAGCCCCAGGCATGGCTCAATCTCAGGACCTGGAGAAGAAGACTTGAGCTGATACCAAGAGTTGGTGGCTTAACCAATTGAGCCCCCCAGTTGCCCCAGAGAAAACATTTTTATAAACATAATTAAGGTAAGGATCTTGAGATGCAACCATCCTAGATTATTCAGGTGGGTTCTAACTCCAATGACGAGTATTCTTACAAGACAAGACGCATGGAAAGGATAAGGTGATATGAAGATGGGAGTAGGGATTGGAGTTAAGTGACCACAGGCAGAGGAACAACTGGCACCACCAGAAACGGGAAGAGGCAAGGAAGGATCCTCCCGCAGAGCCTTCATAGGGGTATGGTCACACCAAGAAGTCCCTTGATTGTGGACTTCTGACCTCCCGAATTTAAGAGAGTTCATTTCTGTTGTTGTAAGCCACCCAGCTTCTGGTACTTTGTCACAGCAACCCTAGGAAACTAATATGCCCTGCCAACTGTGTGACTTGTGTTTATTCATTTACTATCTAGCTCCTCCCACTAGACCATGAGCTCCATGGGGGCAGGGACTTGGTCTTGTTCACTTCTCTGTCCTCAGACATGTTGCTATTTTGCACAGATTCTGTCTTCTGAAGTCACCCTCCTAAATGAGGAAGACTCCTCACACGGCCTTGTCCTTGCCTTGGTCCACGGGAAGCATGCCTGTGCTTATACACTGTGAATGAAGCTGGACTCCATAGCATGTGTCAGGCAGGAAAAGAGACAACACACGAGGTGTTTCAGCAGAGGAGATTTAGTAGAGGGTATTGGTGCACCGATGTTGGAGGGTTTCAAGAACAAGACAGCATAGGAGGAGCTCTGCGGAGCTCTGAGGAGGGGCACAGCCCAGCTCCTGTCGACTGCTCTGGAGAGCACGAGGAGGCTGGGCCTGGGAACACCAGAAGGAACAGGAGGTGGGGACCAGCTGCCGCTCTGGGCTGAAGGGTACTGCTGGGGCAACTTTTACAGGGACTTGAGGCAAATAGAGAGAAAGAAGCCCCTTCTCCAGAACCTGCTCCTTTCTTCTCACTTCCTCTCACCTTCTGAGTTCCCTCTCTCCTTTCCCTTAACAGGACTCCACAGGAAGCCACAAGGCAAAGGCATCTGGGAAATGTAGTTTGTGCACAACCAGAAGACAGACCATAGAGAGGTGGATTAGGAGTTCGGGGATAATAGTTTGTTAACAAGCAGAAGCGGTGATCATGTGCTTTTTGACCTGGCATCAAAATGCACAATAAGGATGAAACCTCTGCAGCTCCATGCATATGTGTAATTACTTAATTAATCACTTGTGTAATTTTTTTTTTTGCTAATGTCTGTCTTCCTTACTAGACTTGAAGCTCTGTGAAGGAGCCTATTGTCTCTTTTCTGCCTATGGTAACCCCAGGGTTTAGAACAATGACCATCATGGAGCTGGCATTTCTAAAGAGTTGTTAACTGCCTGACTGCTTTTCTGGGTTTTTATCTCACTTGATTTAATGTTTTTAAAGGAGCAGTCTATCCTTTCTGTTATAATGAAAAGTCTTCTCTCCTTGTGTAAATATGACATAGCTCGTATTCGTTAGTGCTAATATCCTAGAGGCAGGGCAGTGAATGAAGCACAAAGTTGGCAGGGGGCCGCTCTAGAGTCAAAATTACCTCACTGAGCTGTCTGCACCAGACCAATTATTGTCAAATCTCCAATATCTGCTTCACCTTGTTTCATGTCGACATAATCATGGACTCCTTCAAGCAGGCTTTGTTTGGGAAATTCCTTTAGAGTCAGTCTGTCTTTATGAAAACTCAAAACTGATCATTTTCCCTCTGAATAATGGAAGTATGGTCTAGTACATGGTTCTTAACCAGGGATGGTTTCTCTCCTCCAGGGAAGTTTGGCAATGTCTGGAAACATTTCTGGTTCTCATAACTGAGGGATGATACTAGTATCTAGTAGGTGGAGCCTAGAGACGCTGCTAGACATCCTAAATGCACAGGGAAGCCCTCACAAGAAAGAATTATTTAGTCCCAAATGTCAATATCACCAATCAAGAAATCCTGGTCTACTTTAAAATATATTTCTCTGGGACGCCTGGGTGGCTCAGTGACTGAGCGTCTGCCTTGGGCTCAGGGCATGATCCCAGGGGTCCTGGGATCGAGTCCCACATCAGGCTCTTCACCGGGGAGCCTGCTTCTCCCTCTTCCTATGTCTCTGCCTCTCTCTGTGTCTCTCATGAATAAATAAATTAAAATCTAAAATAAAATAAAATAAAATAAAATAAAATAAAATAAAATAAAATAAAATATATTTTATTGTTCATGATTCCATGAAAGAAAGTATAATGTATAGAAAATCATTGGGTTGGGGGGCTTCTGTGTAGTACAGTTGGTTGAGTGACTGACTCTTGGTTTCAGCTCAGGTAGTGGGTTCAGGGCTGTGGGTTCAAGCCCCATGTTGGGCTCTGAGTCTGCTTGGGATTCTCTCTCCCTCTCCCTCTGGCCCTCCCCCCCACTCATGTGCTCTCGCTCTCTCTCTCTCAAATAAGTAAATAAATGTTTTTTTAAAAAGAATAAAAGAATAAACATGGGCTTGGGAATCTAAAAGATCTGACTTTAAATCTCACTTCCTTGTAGGAGCTGTGTAATAGGGAATTAACACATTGCTGGAGATGTCAATTTCTTATCTAGGTAACAGGGGAATTAAATCCTGGCTTGTTGCATTATTATGAGGGTTGCCATGAATTAACCAATGTACAGTGCCTGGCACAAAGGAATACCTCGATAGGAGCTGGATATGTGAAGAAAGCGTATATATTCAAATACACTTATCCTACTAGCCCAAAAAGTTCTTCTTTGACTTCTTAATTGCTTTCCCCCCTCAAGGAATAGAAATCTGAGAAAATACATAAAATGCACATTTCCCAAAGCAAATTTTTCACTGATGGTGTTTATTTTAACAAAATCTTGGTCTATACTGTTTAACTTATTCTAACAGTTTTAATTGGAGTCACCATATTCTTCAAAACAATAATCTCATAAGAATTAGAAGAGGTCAAAATATGAATATATGGGGATAGTAAAAACAAATGTTTGAAATTGAAACATATCAATGCCATTGGTGGGAGACACTTTCAAGGAGCTTAATTGCATAACAGTTAGATTTAGGTTGACCAAAACAAGCAAGGATAACTTAAAACCTTCACCCTTACTTGTGAAAGATCATGATATTAAAAGTATCTGTTTAGCTATGCCACAAATTAATTGGATGTTTGCTTTCTCTAGCTTGATTAAGAGAAAAGGCTTGTAAGAGTGTATTATTCTAACTGGTAAAGCCATTCATGCTCATTTTAGGAAAACTCAGAAATGAGGCTCAAAAAAAGAGACTGATAAGAATGACACATAATCCAATAACTGGAGAAAGACACTGAACATTTTGGCATATTTCCTTTCCGTTAGACACTAAATGAATATTCTTGGAGGCTGGGGCTACTACTCCAGATCCGTACTAACGGGCTAAGTGCGTCAGGATCTGTTTTGTTAGCACTTTGCAACATACTTAGCACATATTTGGGACATCTCTCCCCCCAAAAAACACTTGTTGGCTGGTTGAATGGGTCCTCAATTAAGTATATGTACTAGGCTATAAGACTTTATGGAACTAGCATTCCACTGATAGCTTAAAATCACAAATTACCTTTTATAACTGCTTATGTATTAGGTTGTATCATAAGAAATGTTCTATCTATATCAATCTTTGACCTAAAAGTTGTAAATTTATTTACAACATGTATTATATCATGAGCCTTTTGAGGACTGAAAGTGAATATTCTTCTTCTTTTATGCTACCTGCAAAGTTGGGTGAGAGATTTGTGGAAAGACGTTTAAACGTTAAACACAGCATCGTGCATATGTGTGTGCACTGTGAGGACCCCTGAAGCCTTTACATGAGGCCAGTAATTGTGGAATTGTCTATTTCATTCTTTTCCCATACATTTAAATAATGACCATTTTTCCCCATTGTGGTAGGAACCTAAAATAGTTTAGGCACTGTGGAAAACAGTTTGACAATTGTTCAATAAGTTAAACATAGAATTACCATATAACCCAGCAATTCACTCTTGGCACATTCTCAAGAGAACTGAAAAGAGATGTTCAGACAAAAGCTTGTACATGAATGTTCATAGCGCTATTCCTGATAGCTAAAAGGCAGAAACAACCCAATCATGCATCAGCTGATGCATGGATAAATAAAATGTGGTATATCCATATAGTGGAATATTATTCAGGCCTAAAAAAGAATGACGTAGTAATACAAGCTATAGAGTCTTGAAAACACTATGCTAAGTGGAAAAACCAACTACAAACACCACATCTTATATGATTTCATTTATATGAAATACCCAGAATAGGCAAATTCATTACAGATAAAGCTCATTGGTGATTGCCAGAGACTGGGAAGAGGGAGGAATGGAAATTTATTGTTTCATGCATACAGAGTTTCCTTTCATTCCATATGAAAATGTTTTGGAACTAAATAGTGTGATGGTTGCGCAGCACTGTGAGTGTACTTCATGTCACCAATGGTAAATGTTATGTTAAATGTATTTTTCCACAACAGAAAAGCGAAATCCATTTTTATAACTGAATAAATCAGGGTCTTTTGGTTTGCAAGGGACTGAATCAAATCAAACTGTTTTTAAGGAGGAGAATTGTGGGGAAGAAGGGAAGAAATTCTTTACCCTGGGAAGCCCAAGGTTAAAGAACTCAGACATCGTCATCAAGATTCATTCTCTCTTTTGCCTTCTCCTTGGTCTCTCATTTCTTCTTTCCCTCTTGTACCTTTACTGTCTTCTGAGTGTTGGCCTGCTACACAGGTGGCCTTCCACTGTGTGGCAGAAGAAGGCAGCACATAGCCTCACAGAGATTCACGCATCCATCATCAGCTGAAGGACCCCAGGTGAAAAAGGGAGTCTCTTAAACTGGCCAAATAGTATTGAGCAGTGGTAAGAAGAAAGAGCTCCTAGCACTCTCACTTTATCAGCTGTGTGAACTTGAGCAAGCTACTGAATCTCTTCAACCTTTAGTTCCTCATCTGCAAAATGAGGATAACCATAGTACTCCTCTCCTTGGGTTGTCATGAAGATTAAATGAGTCAATATATGTGAAGTGCTTAGAACTGGGTCTGGCACATAACAAGTGCTCTTTAGGACTGACTGTTGTAATCATCACTGTCATCATTATTATCAAAGCCTCCATTTGTCCAATCCAGGGGAGGAACTTGATTGGCTATGCATGGGCCAATGAATTCCCTGGGGGCTGGAGCGGGTAGGTCCACCAGAGGCAGTCCCTTAGAAAGAATGAGATCCTTACCAGAAAAAAAAGAGTCCAAGGGAGGTGGACCACCCTAAACACTGACGTCTACCCCGTTGCCTACCACTGCTGCAGAGAGCTTAAAAATCCCCTGTTTCTGTCGTATATACATACACATATACAGGGGAAGCCTGCGCTTTTGTGTTCACTATGTGCCTAGTCCAGTTTTAAGCCATTTATGTTTATTACATCATTTATTACTTACAAAGTCCCTGTGAGATAAGCTATCACTGCCATTACCACACAATAGAAAGGTGATAGATCTTGCCTAATGTTTTCAGGTCAAGGTATGATTTCAGACAGTCGGTGGCCAAAGTCTGAATTCTCAGCCTTTCAGCTCTATTGCTCTCTGCTTAGCAGCAGTTACAAATAAGTTATTGGAAATATAAGAAAAAAAATGGTGAAAATTACACAGGTGGCGTTAATGTGGGCTAAAAAAAAGAAAAACTTGTTTTTAAAAGCAGAAGTATGTATGTAATAGATTGTGCCTTTAACACAACATATGAAGGACTAACAAACTCATGAAATGAAGTTCTGTTGGCAATCCCATTGTGAAGAGTAAATATTTGTTAGCTTAAATAAATAACTAAACTTCCCTAAATTTATATCCCTCCTTCCACTGTAAACTAACAGATTTGGAGGCAGGAGTCTTTGAGGAAACCCCAACATATCAATTCTCACATATTTGTGATCTTCCAATACGCATCTCTTGCTGAGGCTTAACCCAAGGACCTCCGGTCAAGCAAACAGGTCTTTTTCCTGACAATGGAAAGATAAACATGACCCTGAGGCATGGATGAGTTAGTTGTCTTCCATTGTGGGTCTTGCTCAAAGCACCTCTGGGTGAGAAACAGTTTTTAGGACAAAGAAAGTGACATTTGCTTGCTTTGGCCAAGCATCCCATACCTTTGGTAAAGAAGGAAACAGTGTTTACATAAGCAAATAAGAAGAATGTGGAGGACTGGACCCATTCCTGCATGTGACAAAAGAGAGGCTCTGCTTTATATTTTGAGCATTGAGATAGAACGAAGTCAAACATATTTATTTAATAACAGAGTAAAAAAAGAACAGCTGTGGAAAATATTTAGAAGATGATACATAGAGAATCACACACACACAGATATAGTTACAGCATAGACAAAAGAATGGTGTCAGGATATCAGAGGTTTTTCTTTTTCTTTTTTTTAAGTCTATTTCCCTGAAATTTAAAAAAAAAAAAAAAAAACCCGCACACACAACAGTAATTTAAATAATGTAATTAGGCAGCCCGGGTGGCTCAGCGGTTTAGCGCCACCTTCAGCCCAGGGCGTGATCCTGGGGTCCCGGAATCGAGTCCCACATTGGGCTCCCTGCATGGAACCTGCATCTCCCTCTGCCTCTCTCTCTGTGGGTCTCTCATGAATAAATAAAATCTTTTAAAAAATAATAATAATGTAATTAATAAATATCAGATAGAAATGATTCAAACAGTGTGGATATGTGATAACGCCTAGCACTTTTGAGCATCTGCTATACACCAAAAATCCTTCCAAACATATTCATTTATTCAGTCCTCTGATTTCTGTGGAGGTGGTTATTATTACTAACCCAGTTTTAGCAGATGGGGCAACGGATCCCCTGAATTGGGAATTGCCTTGAGTAAGATCACCCAGCATCTAAGCTATCGTGTAACACAGGCAGTTGGATTCAAGCAATGTGTACAACTACCAGAATTCCCGGGGGTTTGCAGGGGTTGTTTAAGGAAAAGAACAAGAGGCCACAGTTCTGTATCTGTCACCCCTCACCCACCCACCGCCAGTGCCATCACTGCCCAGAGGCAAGGTCCTTACTTGCCTGAGACTTTCCCAATTTTTTAAAGAAGATTTTATATTAAAAAAAAGATTTTATTTTATTATTCATGAGAGACATACAGAGAGACACAGAGGGAGAAGAAGGCTCCCTGTGGGGAGCCCAATGCGGGACTCAATCCCAGGACCCCGGGGATCATGATCTGAGCCAACAGCAGATGCTTAACCACTGAGCCACCCAGGCGTCTGAGACTTTCCCAATTTTTAAAACCACAAGTCTTGTTTCCCAGGAACTGGCAAACTGATATGGTTGTTCACCCTACCCACAGGGCACTTCGCAGGTAATAGTTGGCTTTATATCTTTAGCATGAATATATACATGTGTTTCCATAACTTCATTTACACAGATACAAGGTGCTCCTCTGTGACCTGTTCTTCTCACATCTCAGTGTATTAAGAAACCTCTTCCCTTCTCGCTCCTTTTAATAACTGGATATGCCTTCACTATAAAGTTGTACAGTTGCTCCTCTGCTGTGTTAAAATGAGAAAAAAAGTATAATCAAGGAACAGGAATAATGGTCACATTTGAGGAAGAAGCCAACACTTAAGGACAAAAAAATAAAGGATGAATGGAATGAATAAGAAAGAAAATCTCCAAGAAGCAGAAACAAAAAGAAAAGGTGAATGGGGGAAAATAAGTGGGCATGATTTTACTTCCAGAGGAAGGAAGTTCTCAGTAGATGAATGTCAGGAAGTCAGGAATCCAGCTCGGGTTCTACTCCTAGAGAACTGCGTGCCCAGGGATGAAATGCTCTGCCTCAGTTTCCACATAGGGAAAGTGAGAAGGGTCAGCCATGCCCAGCCAAGTAGAGAGAATACCTGTGAGGACTGAGTGAGTATAAAGCACTTGAGCTAATTGTGCAAATGTAAAGCATTAGATGGCATCCTGGTTAAAGAACCAGCCAACAGGTGTTACTGTGATCACTGAAGTATATGGCTCAAAGGAAGAGATTACAGGGTGATGAAAGATTCTAAGCTGGCGATTCTTGTATGTAGAAGATTCACCCAGGGAGGTTGTTAAAAAGTGGAAATCCAGAGCCCCACCCCAGAATTACTGAATTTTTCTCTGGAAGTGGAACCTGTGCATTATGTCATTTTAGTGATTTCACCCAGCAAATCCTGATGCAAACCATCCAAACTGGTGAACTGAGGGCCAGCGTACTGCACAACAGTTGGCATCATTCACTTCTGTGGCAAGCCTGGGAACGCCTGGCCCTGTGACAGTCGGGCCCCCCTGAAAACTATCAGAGATGTCCCTTGATCCTTTACTAACAACAGAGAAAGGGCCATGAGCACCTGCTGTGCACTAGAATTTTTCACATACATTTTTTAAAATTTATTTTTGTATTTGGTTGGAATGGACATAACATAAAACTGTCTTAGTTCAGTGGTATTTAGTACATTCGCAGTGTTGTACAACCACCTCCTTTATCTAGTTTCATACATACGTTATCTCATTTAATCCTCCTGACATTCTGAAAGATCAAATACCTGTTATCTGCACAAGTGGCAGAAAGAAGGCTAGAACAGCTTTAGTGATTTGTCCAAGATTGGACCATCGATGCAGAATGAGGTGGGGATGCAAATCCACGCCAACCATCCAAAGCCCTTTCAAATACATGGGTAGAAGGAGAGACCCTGGGATTTCCTATTTTCTTTCTTTCTTTTCAAGATTTATTTACTTATTTTAGTGAGAGAGAGAACACACAAGCAGGCAGAAAGGGAGAAGCGAAGACTGTCAAGCAGCCTTCATGCTGAGCATAAGCCCGACACGGGGCTCCATCTCACGACCCTGAGATCATGACCTGTGCCGAGATCAAGAAACAGATGCTTAACCAGCTGAGCTACCTGGGATTTCCTCTTTTCATGGAAAACACTGAAACAGAGCTTTGGACATTGGAGCGTTCATGTCATAACATTAATCTAAATAAATCAATAGGTATGATGCTTTAGCTCTCTCTACAGTTTCCCACTTCCTACCTGCAGTCAGTGACTATTCCTTTTTAAGGACATGTTCTGTGTAGATGTTCAATCACAGGTTTCAGTTTAAACACAAGGTAAATTAACAACTTTTCCCTGATAGGAAAGAAAGGGAACTTTCCCAAAGTGTAGGTTAGCCCACAGAGAGTAACAAATGATTGGATGTGTCTTCTGCCTCAGGATCAAAAGGACACAAGTATTCCCAAGCCTGGTCAGCTGACGAAAGTGGGACAAACACACTTTTAGATAGGACAGCCGTATAATTCATCGCCCCACTGGAGCCAGGACATTTGCAGAAGGATGCTTGTGCTGAGTGCCATAACAGCAGGCCAAATCAGGGCTGTCCAAGACAAATGAGGACACATGGTCACTTAACTTGTAGGACCTCTTATCAGGGTCTGAAAAGCCATCACTCTTCAGCAGTGTCCAAAAGCAGGAGTAGAGCAAACAAAGCATATTGAGAAATAAATGAGAAATAAACGCTCAGAGAACAATAAAACCCAGCAAGGAAAAACCAAGCCAAGTGAAGTATCCACGGAGGTTTAAAGTCAGTTGATTGCAAAACAATAGCGAGGAGAGAAGTCAAAAGTAAGAGAGTCTGCAAGAAAATATGGACCAAGCCAAGCCAAATGAATCTCAAAAATCCAGCACCCATAAAACAAGCAGAAACATAAAAGTTCAGTGAGGGCCTGTAGCAGCCCAATTAAGTCCAAACTAATATGGCTGTAAAAGAAAATGCCTCTTGAGGTTGGAGCAGAAGCTAAATAGAAATCAGATGACTTAGAAGAAAAGCCAGCAGATGACTCATAAAAATATCCCTTGAAAAGGAAAGTTAACAGAAAAACAGAGAAACATCCAAGGAAAACGAATCCTACCAGTTCAGGGGCTGGTCCAGCACGAGGCTTCTGGTGGCCCACCAAGTCACAGACGCAGAGAGACTGGAAAATTCTGCTTCTCTTGCAGCTCACGCCACTGGATTGCAAAGCTGAGCAGACGGCTGGGGTGTGTGTGGTGTGTGTGTGTGTGTGTGTGTGTGTGTGTGTGCATGTGTGTGTGCACGCAGAGCCGAGCGAGATAAATGTGGAGCTGCCCAAGGCTTAGCACAAGAGTTACCCAACTCCCAGCCTCCCCGACCTCCAGTTCTCAGGAAGGGCGGGCAGGATTTACTGAGCACAGCAACAGGCCTTTAACCATTCTGCGAGGACTTTCGCTTGCCAGGGTTCTGCAAGCGGTCTTGCCCTTTATTGTTGGGCTGGGGTTGTTTTCCCCATTTTGTCCTGTGTGATGGAGAAGCCAAGATTTGGGAATTTTAAGGCCTGGACTTAAAGCTCAATATTTTCACTGGTAGCTGAGGGACCTTGGGCATATACCTTTTGCTCTCTTGGTCTTAGCTCTCCTGTCTTTTGACAGGGAAAAAGTATTACTTCCTTTGATACTTGTGAAGACGGGGATCATCCTTAAGAGTTCCCGAGGCGAGTTGTCTGGCAACACTATGTGCTCACAAGGAGGGTGTCTCCCTCCTCTTTCCCATAGTAGAGAAGAAATGGTTAAAGGCACAGAAGACTCAAGTTCTTACTCGAAGTCAAGCAATATTTAGGAGCCACGTCAGGACCAAGATTCAGTGCTTCTGTTTCCCCTCAGCACAGACGCTGTTCTCAGTCTGCTCCACCTCCGTGCAGCAGGGGGTAGATGGTCTCCAGTGTGCCACAGCTCCCAATTCAAGCACCAGAAAGGCTCTGCTCTCTACCTTAGGACCTTCTCCAACACCATGGAAGTGACTCCTCTTCCAACAAGACAAACCTGGAACTGCAGGGGTGGGAGGGGGGGTAATATATCCCAAAAGTCAACTCCAACCAACCAAGGTCAGGAGTTTTTGGGAAAATGGCCCCAGTCTCCCTGTTCTGGTTCCTGCGAGGTTCCCCAGTATGATTGATCCCTTTGTCCACAGCAGTAACCTGAAGGTATGGATTCAATACTCCTTATTAGCTTTTCTCCTTTTCCATTCTCACTGTCTCTGCTCCCTAATTCCCCCAAGAAACTCCCTGCATCCAAGCCCTCATCTCAGGTCCTGCTTTGGGGAAACCCAACTAAGACACCGTCTCTTTTCCCTGTCTCAAGTGAGGACCCTGTGTGGCTTTGCTTTCTTCCCTCCTCTCTTAGAATTCCAAAAGTGTCACCTGGAGAAGAGCATCATGATAAGGGCTCCTGTTTACTGACCATGCACTATGTGCTGGGCAATGTACAGAGGGAAAAAAAGTTAGGATGACAGGTTGGATATAACAACAAAAAACATTTCTTCTAATGATACTAGAGTGAGTTACATCAGTGTGGGGACAAATATTTCTACCTCCTCCTTCCTCATATAGAGAGCAAAGGGAAGAGTAAGCCAGACCTGAGATTATTTAAAATCATGTTAAAGAAAGGGTGTATGTCATAGATTCTGTGGCTTTGCCATGCCGAAGGGTGAAAGTCTTCTGTGAGATGACTACTCCTAGAAGACTCTTAATGAGCTTTTGGTAATGTAGAAGTAGTTGTGATGTTAATTTCAGGTGGGAGCTGAAGAGCTAAAAAGACAAAAATTTAGGAAGAGATTATAGGTACCTACAAGAAAGAAAGAGTGGGTGAGGCCTAGGAGTGTGGCGAGGGGGGAAGTGTCCAGCAGTAGCACATCTAGGGACAGATGCCCACAAGGGAATGCTTAATAAAACTTTAAGAACAGTTGAGTAAACCCTGGGAGATAAGCCCCCTCTGTTGCTCCCAACTTTTATTAGGAATGGGCCACAACAACTGTCCATATTAACAGATTCCTGGTGGGGAGGATAATGAAATACTACACATTTCTTTTGACATGGGACAGAGAAAGAAAAGTAGCAGCAAAAGACAAGTCATGACTCAGAGGAAACAGGCAATCAGAGTAAGAAGTTACTAGGTGAAAAGTCATCCTCTACCAGGACACTACCTAAGGAATTCCTGAATTCACAGTGTAGATATGGAGAAGGACTTGACCTGAGATTTTTTGCAAAGGAAAGTGACTCAAAGAGCTGAATTTGGGGGCTTGGGGGGGATACCAAAGAGTTGAATTATAAATTCACTATCTCTCTTAATTCCCAAATGGTGATACCTGTTTGATGGATGAGGATTTTGAGGCTCAGTGGGGGTTAAAGTAAAGTTTTGAGGTGGGGGAGGATTTGAACACAGCCCTGAGTTTGAAGACTTGCATTATACACATCCTGGACCTGGCTTGTATTATGCTAGAAAAGGACTCAGGTCTTACTCAGATTTGCCCATCCCATTTTGTGTTGTGCTTTTAAAAATCTGGGTTTACAATGTTTTTCACATTGACTAAAAGTATAAGATCAAAGTCTTGAAGATTCATCAAATTCAGTTTTCCGTCTTTTTATCCTCTAATCATCAGAAAGGGAACTAGTTCTTCCTTCCACAGGTGTTGCATTTTCAAAATCTCGTGTTGATTACACTCATACCCATGCGTGAGCACGCATGCACACATGCACACACACACAGAGAGAGAGCACACGCAGCACAGTCTGCTTAGGATAGTGCAGATTGAAGTTGCATAGGTGCCACTGCATTTCTATTGTCAATAGAGTATTGGATGTGTTTGCTTGGGTTTTCTGGACAGGATTTAGAGATCATGTTCCTGAAATGATTCCTGTTACAGAGTCTGAATTGAATTAGGAGAGCAACATTTGGCAGCAATGGACAGTGGTCCTCCAAGCTTTTATGCATGCAGTTCAGAAACAACAACAGCACCAAACCCAATATCTTCAAGCTTCCCAACAATTTCATGTCATGTTACAGGAGAAAGTATTCATTCACTCATTCATTCAAAAAATACCGAGTTCCCTCTGTGCATCAGGCAGTGTCTTAGGTACTTGGAACCAAATTAGACCCAGACAAAGCCTACCAAGAAATGCCTGCCTTGTGAAGTAAAGGGAAAAGACGTAAAATAAATTGCGAGTGTGAGAACGAGAATAAATAAGGTATACTAGGAAGTGATAGATGCAATGAAAAAGGGAAACAGAGCAATGTGGAAGGAATTGGGGACAAGTGAGCTGTGAGTTGCCCTGTAATAGAGTAGGACTCTATAGGACTCATTGAGAAGGTGATAGCTGCATAAAGACTTGAAAATTAATGATTCATGAACAAATCATTTAGGAAACCCAGGATATCTTTCTGAGATTGGCTTGGCAATGATATTCTGGCCTGGAAGCTTTGCCTGTCTCATGACTGTGTCTGTGAAATTCCACAGGGAGGCAGCAGATCCTAGTGATGGCTGCTGCCTTGGGGAATTTGGCCAAGGAATGCCTTGTGCTTCCCAATTACAGAGGGTCTCAAGGATTCCTTGTCCTGAGTGCTGTGGAGGCATTTCTCCCTCTCCTTATTCAAGATGTTGGTTGGTTGGCTTCATGGGTCTTTGTAACAAAAGCATTAGCAATATAGCTTTCCCATATTGAGACTTTTCTATGTGCCATGCGCTAGATGCATTATTGCATTTATAACCTCTGAGCTAGATCTTATTGCTGTTCTCATTTCTCAGGCAAGGATGCTGATGCTCAGAATCTCATGACAAGTGAGAGGGGAAAATCATGAATTGCCATAAAGTCTTTGGAAAATCTTTGGACCCTGAGCTGATTGAAAGAAGGAATCTTTCTAGATTGATTTGTGAAATATGCTTGTTTTAGGTGGGATGTGATGTAGTGAATTCAATACTAGAAACTTGAAGATCGTCAATCTCAGGATGATAGTAATGATGTGTTTATTGAACAGTGCCAAACACTATACTCAATGCTTTATGTACACCCTTACTACTGGGCTCAGCTGCTTCAGGTGAGGGAAAGAAGTCACCGACAGTATGCTCAGGCATTGTGTGTCTTAATATATCAGTTTCCCTCCCCAAATACTTTATTCGTGTCACACATGACCCACAAAAACATTATGACAACCCCAAGGTATATAATGTGAAACAAGACAAGACAAAGCCCTTTTTTCCCATATCAACCAACGCGAGAGCCCATATATATTCTTCCACAATTAAAAAGTAATTATATCTGATGCTGTCCATAGTATTTGAACACTGTAAATTTTTACTAAACTGTGTAAAATAACATAATATGAAAATGGTGTCTCTTCTACTCTCAACCATGTGGTAGGAATTGCCAATTACATATTTGAAGGGTTTGTTTCTGGCAGTTACCATTATCCCTTTAGATAATACATTTATGCTACTAGTTCCTGATGAAGCAACTCCAGAGCAATGCTTTTGCCTCCTTGCTAGCTCATTATTACCCAAGAAACTACAGATTTTTGTTAAGTACTTTTTCAGTTCTTCTCTACTGGTTAAGTCTGGTGATTTGAATGATATGTTTTTATTTTTATTTTAAAGATTTTATTTAGTTATTTATTCATGAGACACACACACACACACAGAGAGGCAGAGACACAGGCAGAGGGAGAAGCAGGCTCCATGCAGGGAGCCTGAGGTGGGACTCAATCCGGGGTCTCCAGGATCACACCTTCAGCCGAAGGCTGCACTAAACAGCTGAGCCACCCAGGCTGCCCTGTTTGTATTTTTAATACATAAAACTTAAAACACGACTGTTAACTTTTTTATACTGAAACCCCCCCCCCCCCTGAAAATTGGTGAACTTATATTTATTCCATGTCTGGTGGGCTAAGCTTTCTCCTGGCACTCACCACTCACGGGTCAAAAGTTTGCCCTGTGGGAATAAATTCGCCCAATGTTAGCAATATTACCCCCACTCTGGGGGAAGCCAGAACATTTACCATTTTGGAGAGTGGTGGCAAGAGCCAGAAATAGGAGGAGTAACTGGTTAGCCTCTGTTCCTGTTATGTTAGGGGGGCTGAGGCTCAAGACACCACTGTATGTCTGTGACATTGGTGAGGTTCAGAATCTGAGGTTGTACGTTAGTTGTATTAGCTGTATCTGATACTGTCTCTTTGCCCTCTTTTTATGCATTAATTTCTTGTTTTATGTACATAGTATTTTCTTGAATATAATTAAGGTTATTTATTAAAATGTGTTAATCTCCTCTATTCCCCAAATAATTCTCAAAATATTTCCTGGAAGTGTTGTACTCTTCAGTTTGTCCCTTTCATTGATTAGTCTTCATCAGATGACTAAGATTTAGGCACTTATTTATCTTAATAATTGTAAAATGATTATGACAACAAATACTCCCTGAATGAGTGCTTACTATATGCCAGCTACTATCATTTTATGTTTTAGCATCATTTCCTTTAATTGCTATCTCACATAAGGAAATGGAGTTATTAAGTGGATACTACAGGATTCAACCCCCAGCCTCTGACCCTAGAGATTGAGCTCTTAGCCACCACATTACACATGGTTTGCATTTAGGTTTTATTTGATTTATTTTTTTTTAAATTTATTTATGATAGTCACAGAGAGAGAGATTGAGAGAGAGAGAGAGAGAGAGAGAGAGACATAGGCAGAGGGAGAAGCAGGCTCCATGCACTGGGAGCCCGACGTGGGATTCGATCCCGGGTCTCCAGGATCGTGCCCTGGGCCAAAGGCAGGTGCCAAACCGCTGGGCCACCCAGGGATCCCAGGTTTTATTTGATTTAAAGCATCTGAACCTTAAAGTAGCCCAAAAGTCAAAGAAGACTATTGATCCTATATCCAATCTCCTGTTCTTCTAAGGTAGGAAATCTGTTAGCTGGACTTATGGCTATAGACTTTGACCTGAACAAGGAATAAGCTTCCTCACATTTAAGCAATTTTTATTTGTCTACATGTTACTGCTCTTGTTCCTTGCAGCCTGATATAATCCTAAATAATGCAATACTAAAAGAAAAAAAATAGCAGTTGCCTATCTCTTGTCCAGCCCCCCACTGTGTGCAATATTTTTCACTGTATCTTCCCATATTTGCACCCATATTTCTGAATGATATATTTTTGCTGTGTTTTCTTGATTAATCAATTTTGACAATATTTATTGACTGCCTTTTATGGTTGATGTGAGCTTCACTCTCTTAAATCTTTTCTTCCTCTTCCCTCACAACATAGATCTATTACAACATATTCAGTTAAATTGATATCCTCTAATTACATTGATATGGTTTTCTTTAAAGATTTTATTTATTCATGAGAGGCAGAGGGGGAGAGGCAGAGAGGGAGAGGCAGAGAGGGAAAGGCAGGCTCCATGTAGGAAGCCTGGTGCAGGACTCGATCCCAGGACTCCAGGACTCCAGGACCATGCCCTGGGCTGAAGGCAGGCTTTAAACCGCTGAGCCACCCAGGGGATCCCCCATTGATATGATTAAATGAACATTAATCACTCATGAGGCAACTTGTCAATTTTGCTTACATTTCTTCTTTTACTTTTCCTTTGGTGTAATTTTCTTTTTATAAGTGAGTTTTTTCTGCAGTTGTGAGGTTTTCCTTTAATCCTTCTTATTGGACAGGCTTTAATTTCCATTTTATAGTTGTAGACTTTGAGGCCCTTCCTCTCACTATAGCAATAATAATATATTTTTTTAAGATTTTATTTATTTATTCATGAAAGACAGAGAGAGAGGCAGAGACACAGGCAGAGGACGAAGCAGGTTCCCTGCAGGAGCCCAATGCGGGACTCAATCCCCGGACCCAGGATCACGCCCTGGGCCGAAGGCAGATGCTCAACACCTGAGCCATTCATTCATTCATTAGGCATCCTAATAATATATTATTGCAATAATAATATTATTAGGTGTTACATTATGTTAAGCACCGAGCTTGATGCTCAGGGAGTGCCCTCTCTATAGTGCCTGCTGGTGTCCCCACTTACAGAGCACAATGTTAAGGCAAGATCGAAGTATCTAGCCCATGATCACACACAGCTGATGGGGGTAGAGTCGGGACTTGGACCCAGGTCTTTCTGACCCCAGAGGTTAACCCTCTTAATTAGAGATGGAAAGAGGAGGAGAGGGACATCACCAAAATGCTGAGGATGACCAGACGGAATACGTGCTAGCCTGACAAGAGAGGAAGTACATACCAGATAAACATCAGCCTCGTCTTAACAAAGAACTCCTGACTCAGCCTAGCATGGAAACAACAGCATTTTGTTTTTGTTTTTTACTACTTGTCTATGGAAGAACCTGGACATTTTGCTTTAAAGTAGAAGAAGGGCAATAAGCAGGGGCCAACAGATCCTTCGTTTTCTGAATATGAATGGAGCAAGCTTTCCTATGGTCCCACAGCTAACCGGCAAAGGGACAATGTCACCCCAGGGCCTCAGCTGACGGGACCCAGACTCTGCACACGGAGACCTGTTTCGTGGTTATGCTCTTAAATTCACTGCTTCGACCTTCTGGGGGGCTCGGCGAGGATGTTTTCCAAATCGAAATACACACACACAGTGAAAAGGTGACCCTGCTACTTGTGTGTGCCAGGGCCACCCTGAGAGGTGAGGTGGGATGCTCTGATGCTGGCACTTCCTCGAGAGATATTTGGATGATTTGAGGGAGAACTCAAGAGGATCTTTAAAATTGGAGTCACCTGAGAAAACCTGGGGGGACCAGAGTAGAGATATTGGAAGTAATAAGATCAATAATGAGACGTTAATGAAGTAACGGCTTACTCCTGCCTGTTGAGTCAACGCCTTCCTGGGTGTAAATAAATCGTGAATTACAGGAACAACATTACCTGAGATTTACAGAATATCTCTCAGCTGTTTGAAAAATCTATCTCTCCCTGAGGATCAGAGGAAGATTTTTTTTTAATTATCCTGAATTACTAAGATTACCGTTTACTGGTGAAATATCATTTCCAACTGGACTCTCAAAAGTGCTTAATTATATGTAGTGAATAATTGCTCCAGCTTTAAAAATAAACTGGGATATGGCCTAAGTCTCATGTTTTAAAAACCCTTATGGGAATGTGCTACTAATATAAGTGAAATCAGTGTCTGCACAATTCCCAGAGTAGCAGTGTATCCTTACCCTGGTCTATAAAATTAGTATTATAATGTGTACCTCTTGGGGCTGAGGCGAGGCTGAGTGATAGTAATCAGCAACTGGCTACATGTTAGGCTGTTCCGAGAGCTTTATATACATATACACATATATATTAACTCATTATTCTTGCAACAACCCTATGTGATGGGTACTATTGTTATCTTTAGAGATGGGGACACTGAGGCACAGAGAGGTTAAGTCACACAGCCAGTAAGGGATAGAACTGAGGTTTCAACTCAGACTGTCTGACTGCAGAGCTCACATTCTGAGAAACAAGGAGGTTGGATCAGTACACTGCGTGGTAAAAATCCCATAAGAGGCAAAAAGCAGGGTAGCCCAGGTGGCTCAGCGGTTTAGCGCCGCCTTGAGCCCAGGGCCTGATCCTGGAGACACGGGATCAAGTCCCATGTCGGGCTCCCTGCATGGAGCCTGCTTCTCCCTCTGCCTGTGTCTCTGCCTCTCTCTCTCTCTCTGTGTCTCTCATGAATAAATAAATAAAATCTTAAAAAAAAAAGAGGCAAAAAGCAGTTAGAGTGGGAGAGAAGAGTCAGGCTGCAGGCAGGTGATGATGTTAGGTGCTTGGAGTCCTTAAAAAGTGGAAAGTGAGAAGGAACAGTATTCTCAACATTAGGAAAGGACTAGAGATCTGTGTGTCCTACCAACACCTCGAGGACCCATCCCCACTGGCTGGCTTGTGCCCTAGTGGGAAGTATGGGGCTGGCAAGACCTCAGGAAGGAATGGCTTTAAGGGGCACCAGGAAGGCTGCACCCCAAACTTGGCCCTGGAGCTCTGGCCACAGCATTGAATCTTCTGCTCTGCAATCTGGCAGAAAAGCAGAAAGACTCCAACTCTATTTCATTTTTGTCAGTGGGAAGCTCTGTAGTGACCAGGGGGGAACAAACAAACATGGAGGGTGCCTCCTCAAATGTTTCAAGACTCCAAGGACCTTTGAACAACCCAAGGAAAGGAAATGAACTTCATGCAGTCTCACCTGAGGGGGGTTAGCGGTTGAATTTACCTGATTTTTTGAAGGAAGAAATGAACCGTTTCGGTTGGGAGTATGACCAGAACATGACTGACAATCAGATGACAATTTCTGAAGCTAGGGGAGGAGTATATGGGGGTTTACGATGCTGTTTCGTCTACATTTGTTTCAGTTTTAAATTCTCTCCATATAAAGGCTGAAAAGGATAAACGTGTTATTTCTTGCACACCTGAGACTGTGGCTGCACATTCTCACCTGCTACTCTTAGATAAACCCAAACAAAAAGGACTCTGTAATCTGAGAGTCTTGTGTGTCTGATTCTGACAGATACAGACATCCACAACTCTGAATTACAAGGGCACCACATTGTAGGGCTTGACGTGACTTTTGTGGTGTTTGAAGGAGACCTAAGACCAGCACTACTTTACTTCACCATCGCACCACCCCACAATTCATCACCAAATGAATGAAGCAGAAGACCAAAGCACAGGTGTTTTGTTGGTAAAGTCAATTGAAGAAAATAACGTGGCCCGCAGCTACTTCTGGACCTCGTCAGTATTTGATGCAAGTCTAGATCTTGGCACATGGCACCGGAGCAAGAATTCCTATTCATGGAATCCCTGTTGCACATGCCGCCTTGGACACAAGAAGAAGGATGAACATCTGAACCTGATTCTGGAAGCAAGTCTTGGGCTCAACTGTTATATTCTATCCAGTTCATAAAACATCCATATCATCTGAAGTCCAGGCAGACCCAGACCAGAAGGAAAAAGAAGGTCAAGCAACATGTTTCTCTCTTCCTTCTTCCAACAATTATTGCTTTCTGTCTGCTGGCGACCCTTCCCAAGACTTAATGAGACTTAATTCATTGAATCTTTGTAACGACTGACGAGGACAGGTACAGTTATCCCTATCTCTCTATTCCTGCAGCAGAGGGAAGTAAGCACAGTGAGATAATATATTTTACTAGCAGGTGGTGAACTTGAACTTTAAGGCCAGGCTGGCTTCAGGGCCCTCACACTTAACTATTCCCCAAGCTGCTTCAGGAATGGTACCTGTTTTTCGGGAAGGAGGGAAGAAGGGTGAGGGAGGAAGGACTGGACAGGTTACTTCAATAATGTTGCTAATAAACATGGGGGGGCAGGGTTAAAGTAATCATTACTGATTAATTGTGGGCCAAGAAAGATTTAGTTACTTTTTAGCCTCCTTCTCAATTTCCTCATTTGTAAAGCGAAGAGGTTGGATTCTCACAAGAATATGCAGCTGCTCTATCCCCTCCTGCCATGGAACAACACCGATGCTCCATTCACAGTCACGGTATATGGGATCTGAAATGTGTATAGTTCTGGTGACTCTTTTAAGAAAAAGTATACAAGATCACAAATACAAAATTTTGGTGTGAAACATGGAATGAGAAAGGAGGAGCTGGGGACTCAAATTAGAATCTTTCTTTTGGGGTACTGTGGACTTCTCTGGATGTTCTTTCTGTCATAATTTGTTTTGTTCTCCTGCAGGCAGACTAGGCTTTGGGGACCAATTCCCATTTGGTCAGTTAGCATCTAACTTGCACTTACTTATTAGGTAAGGTGGGTCCCTCGCCTCCCGCCCCCCCTCCACACAGCCTCCACCTGTTATGGATCAGAGTTCAAGACAAATTCTGTGGTTTAAGGAATTGCTTTTGTTGGAGAAAGGGGAAATTTACATAAGCCAAGATCAACAAGAGAAGGCATGAGCCTGCCTTGGTCTTGTTATTACACAAAAGTCCACACCAGATCAGGGTATTCTGCTGTATTTCCTCCTGTGGGAAATCATCAGCTTCTTGCTTCCAGGTGGTCTGGATTTGAGAATCAACTATTCCGAATTTTTCTGACAATGATAGCTGCCTAGCATCTGGAGACTCTGGAGCCTATGGGATGTTGCAATTTCTCTCATAGGGGAAAGGGAATCCTTGGTGCCATGGGAAGCTGAGCATGACCTTTCTTGTAGAAGAAAGGTGCACCTCTGACCTGATCCCAGCCAGCCTGCTGTCCACTTCACCTGGAGTAGATACACAGGATCTCCCACAGAAATTTTTGCTCATTGAACCACATGTCTAGACTCACGTCAATTGTTGCTTTAAAATGGTTCACTATATAATGTACTATTTATTGAGCACTTGCTGTATTACTGAGTACTTACTAACTCCTATGGAATAGGTTCTATTATTACAACCATTTTGTAGAGTGAGGAACAGAGGCCTAGAAAAATAGTATAATCCACTATTGTCACACCTGGCCCATGGAATATATGCAAATCTCTGATCTCACAGTATCCTAAAACCTTTCTTCTATAAGGCCTCCTGGCATCCAGAGAGGGAAAACCAGGATTTAGGAAATCAAAATTTTAATTCTGGGATTATCTGGACAGGCTTCAGTGAGCACTCGAGGGCAGGTCACTTGCAGCCTTAAAGGTAGCCCTCTCCATGGGATAAGAACGAGGCCCCCACTCCAGCATTGGGGAATGGGCTAAAGGACAATTCTCTAAATGGTAGCACTATAATAACGTTAGTAAAACAGCATCTGTCTCTTCTTGGTTTTGGATATTTGGTGTTTGCTGGGTGCCCAATGAATTTTAGAAGAATGAATGAAATGAGAATTCCTTTTGGCTTGAGAAGTAGAATTTTGGCACAAGTTGGAAAGCAAGAGGCATAAAGAAACAAAGTAAACTCAGTAATATCCTATTTCAGTTCACACATCTTTGATAATAAGTCATTGAAGAGAACGCACACATACACACACCCAGACATTACACCATACATACCACACATTGCAAATAATTCTTGAAGCTAAGTGTGACTAGATTACCTGGCAAAGCTCTCAATGAGACTCATGGGCTTCCTTTCAAATTGCCACTGACATCATACCATCACATTAATTTTTTAAATTGATCTGTCCCGGGTGTATTGTGGAGGTAAAACTGAAGGACTATATTTCTCCCTTTCTCACCTTTCTAGTGTAACTCTCAGGTACGAATATAGATTGAAGTGTTGCTGTTGTTAAAATGACACAGTTTTTCACATAGGCTAAGATTAGTTTCAGAAGAGAAATTCACAAGCCGTGGTCCAGCTTAGGAGCCCGTCGTTGTTGACTTCCCAAACCGGCAAGAAATCAGTCTGGTCCCCTGACTTCATTGAACACCTACTATGTGCCATAGATGAGTCAAACAGATGTTGTAAAAATGTTCTTGCAATGTGGTTGAAGAAGCAGGGCATAGATATAGACAATTTTCCTAATGGTGTAGTTAGGACATAAGAATTAGCATTCATAATTAATATTAAAACTAAGAGAGGCTTAAGTAGTAAGCCAGTGCAGTTAACTACATACTAAGATGTCTTGGGACTAACAGTCTTAGGGTTGATTGAGTGGTTTAACCATCACAGGGCTCTGCATAGCTGTCTCTGAGATAGTCGTATTTCCCTCATGGGCATAAAATGGCTGCCACACATTTAGGTAAGACATTCTCATATGGCTATGCCTGAAGGCAAGGGGGTATCTAGTAAGAGAAATCTCAGTGCACACTTCTCTCTCTCTCTCTCTCTTTTTTTACTTTTCTCTTTTTTCATATAAAACTATTTTTGCCCAAAAATTTCCAACAAGGGCAGCCCCAGTGGCTTAGCAGTTTAGCATTGCCTTCAGCCCAGGGTGTGATCCTGGAGACCCAGGATCAAGTCCCATGTCAGGCTCCCTGCATGGAGCCTACTTCTCCCTCTGCCTGTGTCTCTGGCAATCTCTCTCTCTCTCTCTATCTCTCATGAATAAATAAATAAATAAATAAATAAAATCTTTTAAAAAAATTTCCAACAAGCATACTCATATTGCATTGACCAGATCTGGGCCACAAGGACAAGCCTACCTGCAAGAAAGTCTAGAAACAGAAGTATCTGGGATTCTCAGGTTCTATAACAGGAAGCAACAAAGAAGTAAGAGATGACAATTGGTCATTGAAAATCCAATCCAAAGTCAGAAATAATGATAAGCTGCCAACAATGTGGCATAGACTGAGCTTTCCAATAGAATGTTCTTCAGTGATGGAAATGCTCTGTATCTGTGCTATCCAATATGGGAGTCACTAGTCTTTGTGGCACCTGACCATTAGAAATGGAGCTAGTGTGACTGAGAAACTGAATTTCAGTTTTATTTAAATTTAAATAGCCATGTAAGGCTAGTCACTACTATATTGAACAATGGAGAATTATAAACAATATCTTCTTAGAGGTCAGAGGCAAAACAGAGATCTCACTTTGAACCAAAATAATGTGGTAGCCTTAATGGAAGACGAAGAACTCAAAATGGATTCAGAAGACATTTGGGGTTTGGAAGTTTTCTAAGAGGGTAGACTTGTCCTATGGCAGGGATACAGAAAATAAGAAGGCATTCTTAGGAGATGCTAAGCAGATCAGTTTGATGGAAGTTGTTTTGTTTTGTTTTGTTTTGTTTTGTTTTGTTTTAGTGAAGGAGTGGGAAAAACTGAAAAACAGGTTCAAGTCAGATGGCAGAAAATTTTTGGATGCCAGCTTTGACTGTGTGTAATAGGCAAGTTATGTTGTTGAGAGAAGAGTAAAATATGAAGTGGTTTCATAAGCCATTAAACCTGTTATAGTACAAAAGATTAACCTGGTGATGGTAGGAAGGATGGACAGAAGATAGGAGATTCAGTTATGACAGTGCTGCCTAAATTTTTTATATGAAAAATGATGTTTGTATTGCTCACTGTGGCAAATGGATAAGGCTGCTCCTGGTCAGGAGTGACCAGCCCCAAGACTCCAGCTGCCCAAGCCATTCACCCCCAAATACTCAAATGACAAACATCATGTCCTCATACCTGTACTCTTTTTATAGCATGGTAGTGAGCACCAGCACACAGCTGGCATCCTCTAAGTTAGTAGCCTGTTTTGAATTAAATAGGTAGTGATGTATATGAAAAAGAAAGAAAAGAATGTGAAACAATTTACAGAATAAATTGAAAAGAATTGGGAACTAATTACATGTGGCTAGGATAGATTTTGCAGTCAACAGTAACTCCTAAATTTTAAGAATGATACCAGAAATAGGGGATCCCTGGGTGGCTCAGCGGTTTAGCCCCTGCCTTTGGCCCAGGGCGCCATCCTGGAGTCCCGGGATCGAGTCCCGTGTTGGGCTCCTGGCATGGAGCCTGCTTCTCCCTCTGCCTGTGTCTCTGCCTCTCTCTCTCTCTCTCTCTCTCTCTTTCTGTGTGTGTGTGTGTGTGTCTATCATGAATAAATGAATAAATCTTTAAAAAAAAGAATGATACCAGAAATAAAAACAACTTGAGAGATTATGAGATTGTTTTGAAGGCATATGGTGATTTTAGTTTAAGATATGGAGGCAAAAACTAGACCCCTATGGTGAACATCTCATTGGTAGCTCCCTAGTGATCCATGGCTCCAGTAGTCATGCTCGTCCTAGCTGCCTCCGATATTGACTCTGTGTTTGGCCATGTGACTTGTTTGGCCAATGGGACATTAACATGATACAGACAGAGACTTGACCTCTTGGAACCAGTCACCATGACATAAGGAAGCTCAGGCTAGACCACTGAATGATGACAGGTCATGGGGAGAGAGATGCGGAGCTATGTGAGTACGTCTCACATATTCCAGCCCTAGTCAAACTCCTAGTTGAGTGCCAGCATGGCAGTTGACTTTCAGCAGAAGAACCACTCAGCAGAGCTCAGCCATTTCAAAAATTGATGAGAAATAATAAATCATTGTTTTAAGCCACTATGCTTTGGTTGATTTGTTAGTTAGGCACCAATAAATAATGAAAATAATATTCAAATGAAAGTGTTCAGTGGGCCCTTGGTGATATGGGCATAGATCTCAGGCAAGAGATCTGAGCCTTAGATGTAACTTTGGAATGTATTCATGTTTCTGTTGTAGCTCTTACATTGTAATTAAATTGATTGCTTGTCTTCCCCACTAGACTGTGAACACTTTGAAGATAGGGACTAGGTCTTTTGTAATTTCTAGTACACTATTGTCTGTTTCAAGGAGCCATAAAACAATAGAGCAAGGTATTGTGAAAAGGGAATCAGATAGACCAGGCCTGAACTCCAAGCCTCCCAATTTCTAGCTATGTGACCTTTAGTAAGCTACCAGTCCTTACTGTGAAATGTGAGTAATGTCAACTGCCTCTCAAAGCCATTGAGAAGAGCCAGAGCCAGATGCAGTAGACACTCAATGAACAAAATGGAATCAATTGAGGGGACACTCAATGAACACAAATGGAATCAATTGAGGGGAAGTGCAGAAAAAGAAGAGCTGTGAGACTAGGGAATAACAAGGAGGCAGGTGAAGGAAAAAGTGATTCAGAGAGAGCTAGAGCAAGAGCAGGGGTATGAGAGAAAGATCCAGACCAATTGGAATGTAAGGAAAAGAACTGAGATTGGGTGGATTTTACTGACTATAAAAGGACAGAGATTTTTCTAAGATTTCATTTATTTATAGAGAGTGTGGGGGTGATCAGGGGTAGAAGGGGAAGGAGAGAAAGAGAGAAAGAGTGAGAGAGAATCCCAAGCAGAGTCACTGAAAGAGGCACGGGGCTCTATCTCACACCCCTGAGTTCATGACCTGAGCTGATATCAAGAGTTGGATGCTGAACCAACTGAAACATCCAGGTGCCCCTGGGGCAGAGATTTTTAATAAGAAAGTTTAAACTTTGGTTGGGCTTTCAGTATCCAGTAGAATTACCAGAGGGTAGGAATTTGTGGAGAATAAAGAAATGGTACAAGAAAGAGGAGTATTATTCGCACGACACCTTTTGAAAGATTCAATCTCAGGAATCGAAGTCTCTGAAGTCATTTCTCTCAATGTAGAGACTGGAAAGATTCGTGTCTTTGAAACACACACTAAAACCAATAGCTGCAAAACAGAACCATCAGTTATGCAAATATCCCTCATTACATTGATCTAGATGTGGAAAGAAATAAGGGCAGACACTTTGGGTTTTTGGTTTTGGTTTTGGTTTTGATTTTAGTATAGTTGACACACAATGTTACACTAGCTTCAGGTGTACAACATAGTGATTCCACAAGTTTATACATTATGCTTTGGTCACCACAAGTGTAGCTGCCATCTGTCACCATACAACATGACCACAATATCACTGACTATATTCCCCATGCTGTGCCTTGTATTCTTATTTTTTTAAGATTTTATTTATTTACTCATGAGAGACACAAAGAGAGAAAGAGACAGAGACACAGGCAGAGGGAAAAGCAGGCTCCACACAGGGAGCCCGATGCCCTTGTATTCCTATTACTTCATTCCATAACTGGAAGCCTGTATTCCCCACTCCCCTTCCTCCATTCTGCCCATGACCCCACCTCTTCCCTCCAGCAGCTGTCAGTTTGCTCTCCTTATTTATAGGTCTGATTCTAACTTTTTGTTTGTTTATTCATTTGGTTTTTTGTGTGTTTTTGGTTTTTTGGTGTTTTTTTTTTTTTTTTTTTTAGAATCCACTTATGAGTGGAATCATATGCCATTTGTCTTTCTCAGCCTGACTTATTTCACTTAGTATAATACCATCTAGATTGTTCCATGTTGTCTCAAATGGTACAATCTGTTATGGCTGTGTAATATTCCAATGCGCATACATATATGTGCATTATGTGCATGATTTTATATGTGTGTGTGTGTGTATATCACATCTTCCTTATTCATTTGTCTATCAATGGACACTTAGGCTGCCTCCATATCTTAGCTGTTATAAATAATGCTGCAATAAATGTAGGGGGGCATATATGTTTTCAAATTAGTGTTTTCATTTTCTTCACGTACTTACTAGTGGAATTATTGGATTTTTTTTTAATTTTTTTTTAATTTTTATTTATTTATGATAGTCATCAGAGAGAGAGAGAGAGGCAGAGACACAGGCAGAGGGAGAAGCAGGCTCCATGCACCGGGAGCCCGACGTGGGATTCGATCCTGGGTCTCCAGGATCGTGCCCCTGGGCCAAAGGCAAGCGCCAAACCGCTGTGCCACCCAGGGATCCCGAATTATTGGATTATATGATATTTCTGTTTTTAATTTTTTGAGGAACCTCCATATTGTTTTCCACAGTGGCTGTGCCGATTTACATTCCCACCAAGTGTCCCAGGGTTCCTTTTTCTCCACATTTTTGTCAAAACTTTTATTTCTTCTCTTTTTTTATTTTAGCCATTCTAACTAGTGTAAGATGGTTTTGGGTTTGCATTCCCTGATTATTAGGGATTTTGAGCATCTTTTCATGTGTCTACTGGCCATCTATATGCCTTCTTTAGAAAAAATGTCTGTGCAAGTCCTCTGCCCATTTTCTAATTGGGTTGTTTGCTTTTTTGGGGTGTTGAGTTGTATACATTCTTTATGTATTTTGAATATTAATCAAAATAAGGGCAGCCCAGGGTGGCTCAGTGGTTTAGCACCGCCTTCAGCCCAGGGCGTGATCATGGAGACCCAGGATCGAGTCCCACCTCAGGCTCCCTGCATGGAGCCTGCTTCTCCCTCTGCGTGTGTCTCTACCTATGTCTCTGCCTCTCTCTTTGTCTGTTGCTCTCATGAATAAATAAATAAAATCTTTAAAAGAACAAACAAAAAAATAAGAGAAAACTTCTAATGAAATCAGATTTTGTGGGTAAGATCTCTGGAGTTTACATTTTGAGTTTTGCTGCCCACCATCCTTCCTTTATCAGATAACAGCAACCTGATTTTGCTCTGGGAACCATCTTTCTTCCAATCTTCTTTTTTTTTTTTTTTTTTTAAGATTTTATTTATTTATTCATGACAGAGAGAGAGAGAGGCAGAGACACAGGCAGAGGGAGAAGCAGGCTCCAAGCAGGGAGCCCAACGTGGGACTCAATCCCAGGTATCCAGGATCAGGCCCCGGGCTGAAGGCAGCACTAAACCGCTGGGCCACCAGGGCTGCCCTCTTTCTTCTAATCTTAGTTCATATCTTTAGATGGGGCGGATTTCTCCTCTCTTCCACCTTCTGCTCCAGAAGTAGATCTATGACAAAGATCTAGTTAATAGAATATCATATCCATGCAACTACGGTGATGGGTTAGGGATGAATATTTATCCTAAATCAAGCCAATCCAGTCCAATCAGAGCTAGTTCTCATGTTTTGCTTGAGCACCTGAAAGAGATATGCCCCTTTTCTTTTGAACAGAAGCTTGGGATAATATAAACCTGGAGCTGCTAGCCATCAACACTGGAAGGAGCTGTTGTCTGAGAATATAGTCAACAAGGTGGAAAGCAGTATGGGAGAATGGAGAGAGATCTCTTCCTAATGACATTGACTAAATCTCTGGATGCAGCTATACCTGAGCTTTTTGGCTGTATAAACTAACAAATATCCTTTATTGTTGAAGCCAGTATGAATTGGTATTTTCATTAGTTGCAGTTGAAAAAATTCTGACTAACAAAACTCTAACAAAATGTAAATGTATTCGTGTATGGAGAAGGAAGAGTATCAGATGTATGTCTTTCAACATAATCTTCAAACAGTCTGTTGTATTGGACCCACTAACCACTCAGTTTTAAAGATGAGAACTCTGAAGCTAAGAGAGATGAACCAGTTTGTCCAATATCATAGAGGAGAAAAAAATGTCATTTAAATTAGATGATAGGGAAGCAGCTGACAAGTTACTGCTGTGAACTTGCCAAACCCAGCCCACCACTCATTTTTATATGTCACATGAGTTAGGAATGGTTTTTTATATTTTAAATGATAGAAAAGAAATGAAAAGATGAATTTCATGACAAGTGAAAATTATATGAAGTTACCATTTTGGAAGATAGTTTGGCGGTTTCTTACAACACTAAACATACTCTTATGATACAATCTAGCAATAGCACTCCTTGGTATTTGCCCAAAGGAGTTGAAACCATATGTCCACACAAAAAAACCTGCACATAGATGTTTATGGTAGCTTTATTCATAATTGCCAAAATTTGGAAGTACCTAAGATGTCCTTTATAGTAGGTGGATGGATAAACTGGGGTATAGCTAGACAATAGAATATTATTCAGTGCTAAGAAGAAATGAGATTTCAAACCATAACAAGATATGGAGTAACCTTAAATGCATATTACTAAACAAAAGACTTCAATCCAAAAAGGCGACATATCGTATGATTCTAATTCTATGACATTCTGGAAAAGGAAAGATTATCAAGACATAACACGATTAATGAATGTCATTTTATTTATTGTTTTTTTTACTATTTTTATAGTTTCTCTGTTCCTTTCCTCTTATCTGATCTCCTCATTTGTGGTTTGGTGACTTTCTTCAGTGGTATGCTTATATTCCTTTATCTTTATCTTTTGTGTATTTACTACAAGTTTTTGCTTTGTGGTTACCATGAGGCCTACATATAACAACCTATTATCTATAACAGTCTATTTGAAGTTGCCAGCAACTTACATTTGATCTCATTTTAAAACTTAACATTTGAAGCTTTTAATATTTAACTTTTTTTCACTTAACAATATTTGAGATTATAGCACATTTGAACATATACAACTACTTCATAAGCTTTATTTTCTGCATAGTATTATTCCTTCACTATATTCCTTCGTACTATTATTTGTACTGATGAATGGTCAGCTTACTTACTAAATGTAACATGATCTGTATGTATGTATGTGCGTCACACACCCTTGGATGGAAGTGTTTGCTCATGTATGCAAATGTAGCTGAGAGATGGATTTTATAGATCTTTAAATTCATTTCTTTTGATCGTGATGGAAAATTGAATTAAGCATTTTCTTTAGCATTTTCCCCCAGGTTTATTTGTCTGGATTTGGAATGGCAACAAGGCAGAGGAAAAAAAATACCTGAAAATTAAAAAAAAATATATATATATACATACATCTAATAAGAAGAGTTCAACCTTTTTAATATCAAGAAAAAAATTACTACTATGGGGAGCCATTATGCTTGTGGTTTTATTTAACTGACCTGATTTAAACCTCTGTGAAGTAGATATCCTTTTCCTTTTGTATAGGAAGAAACTGGGTGTCTGAGTGATGACTAAAGTCCTCACATTCCCACATATTATAAATAGTGGGATTGGATTTTAAATTTCGTCTTCTGTTTTAAAAATCCCAAGTTGATTTCACAATACATGGTATTGAACCTTAAAAGAGAATCTAGAGAGATGTTATCAATATAATTTCAGGTTTTGATTTTTAAAACCCTCCAGTGAAGATTAGGACTAGCAGTCCACAGAATTCTCTTCTTACCAGTACACCATTGAAGTAGAGGGAGGAAGGACAAAACCCCCTTTATTCCTACACATGAACACAGAGATGGAAGATTTATTATGTAAGAGGGCTATGGACAGAAACAATAAAAAATAGTCATCCTGAATTCAATATCTGCTTATTATCTAGGTCTTTCTAAATTTCTCTCCTTGACAGGAGCAATTAGCTACATCTCATGAAGAGATTTATAATCTGACAAGCCTGAAACCCTGGTAATTAGGAAACTCTTCATTATCACTCATCTTTTGAAGAGTGCAGAGTGGCAGGCAATTGTCAGCTTTAAAGTGGTCAAGCTTTAAATTGGCCGAGGATTCCTGAAGCCTCTCCCTCATGTCAGGAGGAAAAGAGAAAAAAGCTGCTGAATTTGGGACCTCTGTCTCTTGAACCCATTGAAATAGGGGATTCAAGCCAAATAAGGGAGTCATCTTCTGAGTTGGGGCTAAAAATCTACTCTGACCTTTGACATCCATGGGTTTTTAATTGGTTGTCTCCATATAACGTATATAAGTCTAGATTTCCCAGTTTACATCTTAATACCTGAGGTAGGTTCTTATAACTATTCCCCTTTTACAGATGAGAAAGCTAAATCACAGAAAATCAAATAGTTAATCCAAGGACACATTGTTTAGAAGTGACCCAGCTGGAATTTGAATCCAATACTGATTGGCTTCAGTCATTCGTTGTAAACATTAAGCTTCTAGTACACAAAAAACATATCATGTAATTCCACATCTTCTAAATGGAGCAATTTTCTATAAGCAGGAGACAGATACTTGAAGTTACTTTGAGGCTAAATGTCCTTGGTTAGGGGAAAGCATTGATTATACCCATGTGATGGAAGACCCTCTTCTGGAGAAAATGTAGTTTGAGGAATTATACATGCAGGAGGATGTATAAGACTACTTTATTCAATGTAAATCTTTGTCTCTGCAGAGTGTGATTCCTATGATGTCTATACATTATTGTTTGGTTTTAGAGGGGGATGGGTGTACATGCCTCTGTGTACATGTGTATGTGCGTGTTTTATCATTCAAACAATTGCCTGATGGAGAAAGAGAGCCAAGAACATAAAATAACAGGAGAGATGTGTAGACTTGATTGTCAAAATGAACCAGAGGAATCCCTGGTCTAAACTGCTGATGTCTGACAGGACTTCTATGGAAGACTTTCTGAGATCACCCTTGGGGAAAAACATGACCCTGTCAAAGGCCTTAGAGCTACAGAGATAATGGAAATTCCTACCATCAGTCATCATGGAAAGAGACCAATCCTGGGTTAAAAATAAGAACTGTGCTGGAAAGCCTTTAGGGGTAAGATGACCTTTTTCATCTCTTTGGTTTTGGTAGACACAAGCAGAAGAGATGAGATGTACTCAAGGACCCTTAAAGAGAAGATGTGACCCATTTCCCAAAATGTGGGGCAAGGTGAGGATTACTTAAACACTCACCTGATGCATTTGAAATGAATTGGATTCATGAACTCCGAGTGAAGCCAAATTTAACACCCAACTTGAAATGTCTCTGTGTGGTAGTGCGTTTCAATTTCTCTGAGATCTTTGGTAAGGTTTCACTGAACATTATAGCCTGGTGTCAGCTTTCACTTTGAGTTGAGTAGATTCTCTTTGATTACATTTGAAGAGGAACAACAGCAGACTGAATAGAGAGTTTGTAGTTGATGTTTCCTTGTTCATAATTGCAGATAGACCACCTGTATTTTTATATTCTTCCTCCCCAAGTTCTGCAAAATGACATGAAAGACATAAGATTATTAATTCACATAGTAGTTATTGTTGTGCCTCACTCATATCTCTCATACTCACCAGGTCATTAGATAACTGTAGCCAGTGTATTGGAAAAGAAAGCTGAAGAAATCTCTCCGGATATAAGTAGAAAAGATCAAGAGATGGTCAATAGAAGAAAGATAAGGTCTGAAGGTCAATCCTGTAGAAACAGAATATAACTCATGGGGGAGAAAAAAAAAGAGGGTAACAGGGAAGGGAAGAGAGAAAATTATCACAGAGCAAACATAAGAAAATTTCCCCAAACTGAAGGACACAGATCTTTAGACTAAGAGCATGCTGGCAAAAGCTCAGCATGATTATGGAAATAAGATGAATGTTATAGTGAGTCCTGCTGCATGCCCCCCAGATATCCCTACAGAACTGAGTCCTGGGTGCATTGGTGGCTGAGGGTTCTCAGAGGATTCCTCCTTGGGCAATTAACATTAGCTCAAGAGTACTGTCTCACTCAAGGTCAGTCCCTTCTCGGGATGGCTCGCGTCTATGACTGGCCTGCAGGAGAAAAGCACATAAGGGCCCAGCCTACCTGCCTGAGGTGGGACAATTCGGAAGTGCTATTCCAACTCCAGACCTCTCCACAGGCTTAGCTGAAGCCTCTGATCAGATGCATCGCTGTTCAATGTCTTCTTCTGCCTAGTGCTGCTCCCCTGATCCCTCACACATGCTGTTTTCAAGAGCAGTCTTCAATATTTGCACAGTATTTTCTGCCTCTGAACCCAGGCTAAGATCACATCAAGGCATATTGTGGTGGGGCACCTGGTGGGGTTCAGTGGTTAAGTGTCTGCCTTTGGCTCTGGGCATGATCTCTGAGTCCTGGGATCTAGTCCCACATCGGACTCGGCTCAGGGAGCCTGCTTCTCCCTCTGCCTATGTCTCTGCCTCTCTCTGTGTGTCTCTCATGAATAAATAAATAAAATATTTTTTTAAAGGCATATTGTGATAAAATTTCAGAGCTCAAGGTATAAAAGGAAGATCCTAAAAGCTTCAGTGGGGGAGGGGGAGGGACACAAAAGATCAACTGTAAAGGAACTGGGAACAGAATGGCTTTAGATTTCTCAACAGCAACATTGAAATCTATAAAAATGCCTTTTAAATAATGAGGGGATGGGCACATGGATGGCTCCTTTGAGTGACTGATTCTTGGTTTTGGCTCAGGTTCCTAGGACAGAACCTCCCCAAGGGCTCCATGCTTAGCAGGGAGTCTGCTAAAGAGTTTCTCTCCCTCTGCCCCTGCCCCCATTTGTGCATGCTCTCTCTCTTTCAAAGTAAATAAATAAATCTTAAAAAACAAACAAACAATGAGGTGAGAATATTTTCATTCTATGTTTAGATTTACTATTAGACTATAGATTCTATCCTATGAATATATAACTAAGTGAAAGAAGGGCATAAAGACATTCTCATATGAGCAAGTACTCAATAAATCTACATCTTTCTTTGGAAAATACTAGAGTGAAATGATAGAAAAACGGAAGAGCAACAAACTAAGTATAGACAGTCTATCAAAATGAAAGAGTAAACCAAGAAAGCGAAAGACACAAGAGATAGGAAAATATGGGATGTTATCCAGAAGACTGGCAAAGATACAGTCTTAGGAATGCAGACTTGCAGCAAGCTAAGAGAAAAATTGGCCCAGATAGAATCAGGAGAACAGCGGGCTTTAGAAAGGAAGGCTCTAGGAACCAAGAAAATTTATAATAATAATAATATTAACTCTAGCAGAAATATATGTTTGAACCCAATTCTAATGAATTGAATATTTGCATAATAAAAATAATATAAACATTGATTATTTTTTAGTAAAACATGTGACTATGTTGAGTATTGAGAAAAAGGAAAATGGTGGGATATGGTGATGACCTAAGTACTTACGTAAATGTAGTTAAGTCAGTGGATACCTTCTTATGTTGATGAACCAAGAAATAGTAGTATATGCAAAATTTTATAAATATGGAAGTAAATGCTAGAGGATGTAGCTAGGAAAGTGACAGAAGGATTGCTTCTCTAGGGGAGAAGTGAAAGACCGTGCAAGGAATGACTTCTTAAACTATAAACCCTTAAATATTGCCTGTGTTAGACTTTTATTTTAAAGATTCTATTTATTTATTCATAAAGAGAGAGAGAGAGAGAGGCGGAGACACAGGCAGAGAGAGAAGCAGGCTCCATGCAGGGAGCTTGACATGGGACTCGATCCCGGGTCTCCAGGATCACACCCCGGGCTGCAGGCAGTGCTAAACCGCTGTGCCACCGGGGCTGCCCTGTGTTAGACTTTTAAAGGAATGTGTACACATTTGTTTCATAAAAAAGAATGATAGAAAATGCTCTGCTGTGTAGTGATTGTGACAAATGGGAAGGGCAAAGATGAAGGAGATGGCATGCTCAACCAACAAAAACTCATGGAACGTGAGAGCATTTCCTAGGAGTCAGTAGAAAAACTTGACAAAGGGATCCTGGTAAAGGACTGAACTTCCTAAAATCAAATCATCTTGATATACCAGTTTCACATTTAGGTTCTGCTGATAGGTTTGAAATGTAATTACGAGTGCTTGGCAACCATTCTACCATATGTACTGAGACCTACGGTGGATATCACTACTTCAGCACTGCTCTATTTTATACATAGGCATGATCAATTAGCAATGTGCACCATGAACACAGAAGGAAGGAGTGACAGCACATTTCCCAAAGCCCTGCAGCTTCAGAATCCTTCTCAACACAAAACTCCAAGGACCATATCATTGGGACAATGGAATGACTCTGAAGGGCTGTTTCAATTCCAGAACTCCTCATAGGATTGGTATCCCTATAGACAATTTACCATCCTGAGTATAAAAGCCGACCTCCCACATGTTATTTTGGGTCCTTTCAGAAACAGATGCTAATACAGGATTAAATGTATCAGTGGTTACGGGGGAAAAGGCTGTGAGAGAATATGGAGATGCTGGGAACCATCAGACCACATTACAAATCTGTGCCCAATAAAGGAAAAGAAGGAAGTTTGAAGTGCAGTACTATGGAATGTTTGGTAAGACCATAGGGACATCCTCAAGTCAAAATCACCCATTATAAGAGTCCTGTGCCTTCCAGAAATGGGTGTGCCTTAGTATCCTTGCCATGTTCAGTCATTGGCTCTGGGAAGCATGGCCTCAGACCAAGCACAGTGATGTACTTCAGAGCATAGCAACTGGGTTTAGTCAATAATTCTCCCTGCAGTTGGAGGTCTATGGCTCACATTCCCATGTTGCCACATTTCACCTTGGGAAATCAAGAGCACTAAGCAAGTTTCAGACTGGCCTATGGAACTAGGTACCTGAAACACAAGTGTGACCATAGAGTAACAAGGGAACGTTGAGGAATTGGAACTTGAGCAAGGCAAGGCTTTAGGAAGTAGCAGATAGACTGGGTTGTTGATATCTGCCTCCCAAATAGGTTCATAAGGTCCACTGGCCAGATGTGGATAGGAAGAGAAGAATAATCTTGTTAGCCTGAATTTGGGCAATGAGATTGAGGAGAAGAAATCAGAATCAAGAGTTAGGAAGACCCTCATTGGAATCCTCCCATGTGTTTGTCAGGTACTCCAGAGCACTGACCCAACACATTTCTATTCTCTTCAATGACCGAGACAAAGCTATTTTAATCAGTAATTACATTAGAAGCTACAATTAGTCACAGCACTAACAACAAAAACCATTAGTAAGCACCAACTAAGTACTTATTCCTATGAAGTAGGTACTGAAAACACAATTATTGACTTCTGGGTACTTATAGTGTAGCAGCATAAACAAATCCAACCAGTGTGTGCTGCAGACACACACACTGACACACACAGACACACAGACACACAGAACAGGGCTGCTCAAAACAGGCAGCCCTGTTTACTTCAAAGAGAGACATTTGTACAAAGTAGCCCCTAAAAGTTGGTTACTTTGTCTGCTGTGCCATCAAAAAACCCAGAGATTTGTTTCCAATGTTAGATAATATATTTTTAGACTCTAGTTACTGTTTTCCCCAAACTCATGACATAAAAAGCTTCTCTTTGAATTCATTTGTGTCATCATGTCTATAGAACTATACAAGCCTAACCACTTAGGTTATTGAAAACCATCGTTTTTTCCACTTAGGCCAAACATCAGTCATTTAGATATATCTTGTAGTTGATTCCATTAAAAGCTAGTCATTGACACAACTGTCAAAACACAGACTATATTGTGAACAGCCATCTTTGTTTGAGGTACTTACCAAATGCTGAAGATTCCCCATCCTCTAACTCAGTATGTGGTGAGTTGTAACTTTCTTTGCTTCCATCTCTGAGTGTTTGAGTAATAAACAGCACCAAAACAAATCCAGATTTGGTTTATGCATACTGTTTAAGTTTCAATATTCTGTGAAGTATGAATTTGTTACCCATCGAACAGCTAGGGAAGCTATTTAGAGAAGTTATTCGAGGTTGCACCATGAGTCATGAGGTCATATCAGAACAATAACACTTGGCCTAATCTGTACTCTAGTGTCCCATTGAATGTTTTATCTAGCCCAACCTCATATTTCCAGCAGCAGTCTCCACCAAATCTAGACTATAGTGGTCAAAATACTTGGTGGAAGAATCATCTTTGTCATTAAATTTCTTCTTCTTCTTCTTTTTTTTTATTTATGATAGTCACACACAGAGAGAGAGAGAGGCAGAGACACAGGCAGAGGGAGAAGCAGGCTCCATGCACCGGGAGCCCGACGTGGGATTCGATCCCGGGTCTCCAGGATCGCGCCCTGGGCCAAAGGCAGGCGCTAAACTGCTGCGCCACCCAGGGATCCCTGTCACTAAATTTCTAAAGCAAAATCCAGATGGCCCTGCCATTGGTTATTTAATGATACCACATGTTTTGTTTTGTTTTTCAAACTCACTTTCTGAATTGAAAAAGAATAAGAAAAATATTTGAGGACTTTCTAGTTCTTTCTGCTAGCCTGGTAATAATAGTAAGATCATCTACCATTTTATCTATCTGTAGAGAAATACTACCTTTCAAAAAGGTGGTGTGATGACCAACTAAAAAAGACAGAAAGACACTATCTGAAAAAGAAGAGGTCCCAAAATGACAAATACTGAAAGTGTTGATCTCTCAGATGCTAACTGGACTCCCTGAATAATCTAACACTTCAAAAGCTGCACACTGATTATGTGCCTTGACCACGTCCGTCCCATTAGAGTTAATGAACATCTCAGGGACCTGCTGGGCCACATTCCCATTTTAAGTACTGAGCTCAGGACATATACCACATTGGAAACTCAAAGATTTTCCCTTCCCTGAGAGTAGTTTCATCATGTTTTGTTTGGAATGTATTCCTAACTCTATTGTAATAAAAAACAATTGAGTTAATAACATGCTACATTTGTCAAGATTTGTCTGAGAAGTGGTAGTGCTTTGGGTTTTTTGTTTAAAGCCTAAAAATAAGAAGGAACATTTGGCAGAAATCCAGGTCCCAAAGATACTGTATGATTCTAACCATTAAATATAAGGAAGTTTAATATATGTTTCTTTTCTTAATTACTATTTTTGTCAAATGTGTAACTCCTGGAATGTCCCCCATTAGCCTTAACTATATTAATTTTACCATAGCTACAAAAGCAGAAGAAAATCATGCCACAACTCTTATTTTCCCCAAGCAGTTGTTCTTTGGTTCATCTTTAGAGTTAAGAAAAAAATATTTTAAAAATTTAAAAGTATTCATCTGAAGAATGTAATTTTCATGAGGAAATAAAGGAGTCAAATAACAATTTACCTTAGAGACTATCATGAGGAAAAAACAACACATTTCAATTTGCTTTTCAAAAATTCTGTTGACAATTTCCAGGATATATGCACTCTCTCACTCTCACGCACAACCCTCACACTCACACATGCTCTCAGATAAACATATACCCCCTCATACATATATTCATTCATTTGGACTACCTTGCCATGTTATCTAGTAGAGATTCTACTCTAAGTAGTGATTTTCTTTTGGATCTGTTCCCAAAAAAGTGTTTTTTAAACAAGTGTTTTCAGGGGGACTAATTCTGTGGGATTTGAATAGGTGGTCCCAGGTGTGTGTGTGTGTGTGTGTGTGCATGCGTGTGTGTGTGTGTGTGTGTGTGTGTGTGATCAAATGGGCTTAAGAAATTCTGAGGCGGGGCACCTGGGTGGCTCAGTGGTTGAATGTCTGCCTTTGGCTCGGACGTGATCCCGGGGTCCTGAGATCAAGTACTGCATCAGGATCCTCACAGGAAGCCTGCTTCTCTTTCTGCCTATGTCTCTGCCTCTCTCTGTGTCTCTCATGAATAAATAAATAAAATCTTAAAAAGAAAAAAAAGAAATTCGGAGGTAGAGAAAACTAAGCGGGTCTTCTTAGTGTAGAATCTTAGGACAGAATTACTCAGAGCCTTTAGTGAACTAATATGTTGTGTCTCCATTAGAAACATACTGAAAATGGTCTGTGATGTTTGATTGGTAGCAACTTGTCACATGGCTATTGAGCCCTTGCTATGTGGCTTATCTGAGCTGAGATATACTGCAAGTACAAAATACACAATGTAGTAGAGAAGAAAGGGTAATATATCTCATTAATAAATGTTTTCTATTGACCATATCTTGAGATGATGATACTTTAGATATTTTGGATTAAATAATTATTAATATTAATCTCACCTGTTCCTTTTCACCTTTTGTAATGCGACTACCAGAAACCTTAAAATTACATATGTGGCTTGCATTATATTTCCATTGGACCATGCTGGTATGGAGCATTTTCCAAATGTCGTTGACCGTGAGAATTAGTTTTTATATACCATCTTACCGATGTTGTTTGGTAGGCTTTGAATTCTGAGATTATGCTGTTTACCAATCAGGTGGAGGGTGGTCAGCCTTTGCAACAGAAGGGTTGTTTTGCATTCTCTGGGAACACTGGCCAGAATGAGGATAAATGTTGTGTCTAAAGGTATGTTCCTGAGATCCTACTATGTGCCAGGCTCTGCACTAGACACAGAGCACAGGTCAGTGAATCCTACAGACAGGGCCGGAAATATAACAATAGAAACCAGCAAGTAACTGCATTGTGCTTTACACTGCTTACTCAAATGCAGATTCCTGGGCACCACGTCAGACCTACTGAATGAGCTCTCTGGGAATGGAGCATTTCTAACAAGCACTTACAAGGATTGTGGAACACATTAAAACTTGCAAACAACTGTGCTAGCTGGGTCGGTAAACATGAATAAAACATCTTCATCTGTCAGCCTCTTGGTTGCAAGCAACAGACATGGTCACTAGCCATCTTAAGTAAAGAGGGAATCAACTGGAAGGATATCAGGAGCTTGAAAGAAAGCCAGAAAAATGGGCTTCAAAAACAGAAAACAAGGAAATCTCAGAGGCTTAGCAGCAGGAACTGTAGAGCTTAGGTGTGGTCAAGATATCACCAAACTTCCAGCCTCTGACGTTTTCCTCCATCTTTGTATCACACACGTGAGATTCAAGGTGTGGAATTGGCCTCGTGGTCATGTGTATATAAGGGTAAGGGAAAGACTTGGTCTTCTGTTTTTGTTATAGGAAACAGCAGCGAGGGCTAGCTTTTGGGAATAGCCATCCTTCTCTGCCACTCCCAAGATTACAAATAATGGAAAATTCCTCTAAAAGGAAGGCCAAAATACTACCCAGAAAATGTGTGATGAAGTGGGAGAAGTAGAGATTGAATGCTCGACTGCTCCCAAATAACCACTGCCCACCATGAGAACCTACAGTAAAATAATTTCCAAAGTGTAGAATCTAGTGCAGAGGTGCTAGTGGGGAGGGGGAGGATCAATGTATGTTATTTTGAAATTCCTCTGTAGAGAAGATGTGCTTCCTCTCCCCATCCATAAAATAAATATTTTTATTTTATTCTTTAAATTATAATCCAATAGTACCATTATTAATTTTCTTGCTCAGATTGTTTCACTTTGATTTTTCGGAGCTCTCACAGATTAGTTCCTGTGTCCTCTCTCCAATCTAGTCTCTGGACTGGGCTAGGCTTCTTGAAGGCAAGGACTCTGTCTTATTTGACTTTGCAGAATGGAAAATGCCTTATGCATGGATGTCACTGGGCTCGAAGTTGAAGATCCAAATTATTCTTCTGACTCAGCAAATACTGTTTTGTGTGAGGTTACACAAGAAGCAGCTTCTGTCTAGGTCAGTAACCAACAAGTTGTTAAAGAGTTTTACAACTTGCAAGCATGCCCCATTGCGTGATGCCATCTCCACAACCAACGTATAAAGCTGATATTGGAGAACAGAACTTACATTGGCATTGATATTTAAGCAGAGTTTTAGTGTCCTTCTGCAGGGTCAAGTTTCAGCTCCTTAGTGGGTGGAGAGGTCTAGGTCCAGGGGATTCTAAGATATGAGCCAAGATGGCTAGGGCAGAGGATAGTCATCAAACACGTCAAAGGATTCAGTTTAACAGCTGCATAAATATCTATATTTTTTAACACTTGGTAGAGCCATATTAGCACATACCAGTACAAACTGACTATTTTCTCTGTACACAAGCAACAATTTCCCTGCTTATGGGCACTTTTATACCCATTTTATAAACTGAGATCAAGTAATGTGCTAAGGCTGCAGAGCTAGAGATAAGCGTAGATTTCTCAGTAGAGTTCTGTTCGTGACAACATGAATTTTGGAAATTAAGGAAATTAACTTGAATTTTGAAATTAACCAGATTCAGATGCACCTTCTACCTTTTCTCAGAATTCCTCCTCATAACATGAAATGGCATATTATTGCATTCCAGTTCTAAAGCATGGGTGCTCAAATGCCCCCTGACTCTGTGATAAGACTTCTGGCCTATAAGGTGAAGAAAAGACACATTTTCTTGTGTTTTTTGATATACATCAAATTTGAAAATGAGATTTTTCTATTTTCCAACTTGAGACCCCATCCTTCTACAAAAATGCTCTGCTCCAAGGTGCTAGTGTTCATTATCAGCAGTAGCCTGGACATGTAGCTTCCTCCTCCTTAATCCACTTCACTGGACTGCGGTGGTTCTGCACAGCTGGGGTTGATAAGAGGCTCCCGTGCTCGCTGGGCAGTATTTTTAAAGTTCTTACTTCCCTCCTTTATTCTCCAGGACATTCCTGGGTAGAGATGCAGGTTTGCATTTTCTGCCTTCCAACAAGGGAGTCAAATTGAGGCATACACCTGTGTAAGTGTGTGTGTGCGTGTGTATGTGTGTGTGTGTGTGTGTGTGAATTGTGGACTGTGAGCTCCATTTTGCTTTTTGCTGACTCATTCAAAACCTCAGAAGTCCTTATTTTGAACAGGTGCAATTAAAAACAGACCAAAAACCCAAATTCTCCACTGTACTCAGTATCTACTAGAACCTTTGATTCCTGGGTCTTCTAGGAAGAAAGGGGCTACTGAAGATGCAGTCCTCATGGAAGATGCAGCAGCAGCAGCAGGCAACCATGTTTAAAGACAGAATTTGTAATTTCTAAGCCTTAAATTCCTAAGTAGCCTAACTTATGATGTTGTCTTGTAAAGTGAATGAGACAACTGTTTGAAGATTCCCGGCCACAGAGTTAATGCTCAGTTAAAGTCAGCTATCATTGTTGTTATATTCAGTCCTTTTGGGGCCAGGGCTGACTGGACTCTAAGGAAGAGAAATCAGTGAATAGACTAACCAGCACCCTATGCCAGGAATGACACAACTGAATAAGTCTTCAGAAATGTGACTTGATAATACTCAGAGGAAAAGGTTATTACGGATAGAAACTGAAGCTGAAAAGTCAAGATGTGCCCATCCAAGCACCCAAAGATCTTGTTCCAAGGCAGTTCTACAGAGTCTTGATGCAAACATTTTTCACCATCTAATTGGCTGGAAGGCAATATTGTTGTCAGAGATAAAATAACTGTCAACAGAGAAATGAAACCAAACTATGTTCTCATTTTTTTGTTCCCATTTTTATATTACATGAATCTTCGTCCTCTTAAGAGTTTATGACCAGTGTACATGGTGGTTTTAAAATAGTGGTTGATAACTCCATATTATCAACTTGATAGAAAATACAATAACTAACTAGAAGTGTGAAATAAGAGTATAGGGCCAGATTGCATACCATACTATAATACAGAGTAGTAGTTTATCAATTGTAATAACTCAGAAATGCATTACAGCTTTTCTTTGGCATGTTCTGGAGAACTTTTGAATGTCTATGGACAGATATGCATCTTTATGCTAAAGAAGGAACAGCAATGTAGAAGGCTTTCATAATAAAATACAAAGCTCAGTTAAAGTTGCATCCCAGTATTTGGAAAACTGACACTTCTCTTAAAAAGGATATTTGAAGGTCATACTGGGAACCATGATGAACCAGAGGAAAGCTCAATTTCTAGGGTTTTGTAATCTTTGCCCCCTTTTTTTGATGCTTATTGAGCTATTCAGTATACTTGTTTAATCATATAATTTTGTTGCTTTTGAGTTTTGAATGCATGTGTGTTGGTTTGGCGTCCTTATACCATTTAAGATCCAGACAAGAGGGCAGCCCGGGTGGCTCAGTGGTTTAGCACTGCCTTCAGCCCAGGGCCTGATCCTGGAGACCCAGGATCAAGTCCCATGTCAGGCTCCCAGCATGGAGCCTACTTCTCCCTCTGCCTGTGTCTCTGCCTCTCTCTCTCTCTCTCTCATGAATAAATAAATATATATAAAGATCCAGACAAGAAAACTGTAATTACTCTAGGGATCTCAAGCAGAGAGGATTTAATAGAGGGAATTGGTTATATAGCCACTGGGAAGAACTGAGAAGTGAAACCGGTAATGTGAGGTTAGCAATGGCAGGAAGCTTAGTACCTTTGTACCAGGTCTAGGACTGGAGAGAGAAAGGATATAAGTTACCAAACCCAGGATTTGGGGCCATGCTGGAAACTGGAATCCTACTAGGCTGGCAGGTGGCAATCAGGTAGGACTTTCCTACAGAAAGGGAGCTACAAAGGAAATACAGCCATGTCACGAACACCCTGTGAAAGAGTTGAGGAGTATTTCTGCTCTCCTCCTCTTGGCCTTCAATGCCTCCCACTGGCCAAACCACCTGAAAGGCAAGGAGCAACAGAACCCAGGGAATGCAGTTCCCTAGGGAACAGAGCCCAGAGCAAAAGAGGTACTGACCAGCAAGGGTCCAGCCATATAAGCCGCTCAGTGTCATCTATGGCATCTCCAGGGTGCTTCTTTTCCATAGACGGTCCATTCTTGGGGTAGACATGTGTGATTGCCTCCATTTGGGGTGTGATGCTCTCTTAAAGGTAGGAGCTATAAGAAGAGAAGCACTGAAATCCCATAGTCAAATTCAAGAGAATAGGCTTACAAGTAAAAAGGATATTTTTAAACTCATAGAACTCTGCAGCTCATGTCTAATGTGTTCCAGCTACAACCTGATGACTCAGAAGATTTTTTGGGGGTTTTGTTTTAGCAAATCTTGATTATCAATGTGATCAGCCCTCTCCCAGATCTGGAGGGAATGATTAGCAGGATGCTAGCTGTGAACTGAACTAGATAACGTTGCACTTGAAAAGGACACATCTTGCATCCTTAATCTCAAGGATATTTTAAATAGAATTGAAATAGATGTTTGCCCATGACCTCTGGTAGTAATGGGTTCTGAATTTTGGATAATATTTTATGTTATTTGCTTTATTACCTTCCTAATCACTCTGACATATGTGTGTGTGTGTGTTTTGTTTTTGTATTTGTTTAATTCATGAGAGACACAGAGAGAGGCAGAGACATAGAGAGAGGGAGAGACAGGCTCCCTGTGGGGAGCATGATCCTGTGGGGCTTGATCCTGGGACCCCGGGACCACGACCTGAGCCAAAGGCAGTCACTCAACCACTGAGTCACCCAAGTGCCCCGTGAGTGTGTTTTAATTGCACTTGGATTGAATTATCAAAGCAATTGAAAATCCTAGGCAGTTCTTACATTGTAAAAGCTGATTTAGCTCATCTATGCAGTGTCAGAAATTGTATCCACTTGTAAAGTGTTACTGTGTGACACAGGTTTTGTCATTTCCATTGCCTCATGGCAGAGAGGTAGATTTCAACAAGACTGGCCATTAATATCCTGCAACTGCTGGACACCAACTAGTGAAGTGGGCTAGACTTCTTCAACATCTGGAAACCCTAAGAGAACTCCTTCTGAGCTTAGTTATTAACTCACCCTGACACTTGTTCTTTTGTTCATGCTTTGCCTCAAGGAGTTCACCCACAGTGTATTTATTTTAAGAGCAATCCTTGCAAGAACTATCCCCTTACCAAGAAATACATCAGAGACTTCCTGGTTCTTGGGCTGCAGATATCCCTCTATGTCCATGGAGACTGGGATTACACAGCCATGAACTCCATTGTTTGTAACATAATTTCTGGCATTTCACACATTTGTCTTTGTGTAAGACATTTATTTGTAAAAATAGTATCCTTTCTGCCATTTATAGGTGGATTCAATCCAGCCTATGGATGCAGATGGAAGACCCTGAGGAAGTCCTCCAAGTTGACACAATTCCCATTTCACCATTAGTTCCAGTGGGATCCAGTAGGAAACTCATGTCTCATTTTTCATTCCTTTGAGGGTGTCAGGCATGTAGAGCTGGATACTGGTGGGGTGTCTGCCAGGCCCATATTAAGTAACCCCCTTTCTCTGAGAATTACTTCTCTCCATAGACACAGGGGATTGGGCCCCAGATAGCCACACTTATACAACTTGACTTCATTCGCATTAATTGGACCTGAGTGGTCCAATGGGTCAATGGTCATGACCCATTCAGGGCCAGTTTCTCTATCCCTAGAATTTACAATAGAGAGAACGCTATTCAGGGTGGTCTGGTGTCTTGAACCAAAGAGATGTTACATGGGAAGAAGTAAGTAGCCGTTTCACCCAAGGGCATGAATTCAGTTCAAGAGAATTACCTGCAAAGAGAGAAAAGACAAAGAGGTTAAAGTATTGCCTAGTGAATTCATTACCTATTACTGTACCACAAATTGCTTTCAAAATAGCAGCTTAAAACCACCAAAATTTATTAGCTTATACGGTTTCTGAGGATCAGGAATCTGGGATCAGCCTAGCTGGGTATTTGTGGCCCAGAGTTTCTCATGAGTGTTCTGACAAGATGTTGGTTGGGGCTAGAGAATGCACTTCCAGAGTCACTCATCCACTCATGTGGCTGCTGGCAGGAGGGTTCTGTTTCTTGCCAGATGACTTTCTCAATTGTTTTGCTTACATGACAGCTGACTTTCATCACAGCTGAGAGAAAGAGAGAAGGCAACCCACATGGTAGAGGAGCTTAATTCTCCTCTTCTTGAGTGTGTACTGGACTTAGTGACTCTTCCAAAGACAAAATTATGGAAAGGGAAAGGTATTGACCATAAAGTGAAGAAATATGGCAGATATCAGCTTAATCAAGGTTAACATCACCAGTGATAAGTCATGTTGATATTATATACTCCTGATATGATGTAACGAGAAGGTTATCTCATCTTGTGGTATTCTTCTCTCAAATCTGTAATCCTAGACTAGTTCTGAGAAAACAGGAGTCAAATCCAAACTGAAGGGCATTCTACAAAATATGACCAGTACTCTTCAAAAGTTTAAAGCTTATTAAAAAACACAAGACTGAGAAATTGTTACAGACCTTAGGAGATTAAGGATACTTGGTGAATAAATGCCATGAGGTGTCCTGGATTAGAACCTAATACACAAAAAGGACATAAGTAGGAAAATTTGTGAAATTTGAATAAAGTCTATGGTTTAATTAATAGTATCAGTATTAATTTCTTAGTTTTGACAAATGTACCATGGCTATGTTAACATAAGGGGTAAGCTGGGTGAATAAGATTTGGAAACGCTTTGCACTATCCTTGCAACTTTTCTATAAATCTATAAGTATCACCCCTCCAAAAATATTTTAACAACCATGCCCCTTCTATTAAACAAATAAAACCAACAACAATATGCAAAGTGACAAGCCCCAGGTGGGACCATACCTCTTATGAAGGAGATCTAGCTTCAACCTGTATGTGGGTGGGTTGGTGGGATAGTCTGAGAAGACTTTGCAGAGAGAATAAAGTCCAGTGCATGCAGAAGAGAGTGAAACTTATAGCTGTAGCATCATGAAATATTCAAATAATTTATAGGATTGTACAGGCTCAACAAATGGCATGGGGATGGGGGTGGTGCCTGGGGTGAAAGAGAGAGTAGCATGAACAATGCTAGAGAAACAGTTCTGGGCTCTTGGGATGAAACTGACACAGCATTGACTTTCTTTTTCTTTTCTTTTCTTTTTTTAAGCATTGACTTTCTGTAGGAAATTGTATTAGTCTGCTCTGGCTGACATAGTAAAATACCATAGACTGGGTAGCTTAAAACAACAGAAATTTATTTCTTATGGTTCTGAAGCCTGGAACATCCAAGACTGGGAGCCAACATGGTTGTGTTCTGACGAAGACTCTCTTCCTAGCTTCTTTCTAGGTTGCCATCTTACTGAGTTTTTATATGGTAGAGAGAGATGGTGTCTCTTCTTGTGAGGACAGTAATTCAGATCTCCAACTTCATAGACTCATTTAAACCTAATTACCTTCCAAAGACCCCATCTCTAGAGATGTATCCATGGAGTTAGGGCATCAATGTAGGAATTTCCGGAGGGGGAACACAAATAGTCCATAATAGAGATCTTATAAGACAATACTCTATTCTCCATCCCTGGGATAGATAGATTCCATGATACACTTGATATGCTGAGGTTATAAAAATAAATATCCCTAAATCTCAGTGACTTAAATAAATGTTTATTCCTCCCTTATGCTCTCTGTCCAACACAGGTTGTCAGGGACTATGTTCCTATTATCGCCACTCAGGAACCCAGGGCATAAGGAGTCTTTACTATCAGTTATTACTATAGACAAGGGAAGAGAATATGATAAATGACACACCGACTTATTTTTTTGTTTTTATTTAAATCCAAGTGACTTGGGGATCCCTGGGTGGCTCAGTGGTTTATTGCCTGCCTTTGGACCAGGGCGTGATCCTGGAGTCCCAGGATCAAGTCCCACATCAGGCTCCCTGCATGGAGCCTGCTTCTCCTTCTGCCTGTGTCTCTGCCTCTCTCTCTCTGTGTCTCTCATGAATAAATAAATAAAATCTTAAAAAAAAATAAAATAAAGAAGCTATCTTGCCAACAGGAGTTTCTCAGTTTAAAAATAAAATCCTAGTCACTTAACATACAGTATAACATTAGTTTCAGGTGTGCAATATAGTGATTCAACACTTCCATACATCACCCAGTGCTCTTCACACGTGTGTTCCTTAATCCTTATCATCTGTTTAACCCATCCCCCCATTTAACTCCCCTCTGTAACCATCACTTTGTTCTCTATAGTTAAGAGTCTGTTTCTTGGTTTGTCTCTCTCTCTTTTTCCCTTTGTTCATTTGTTTTGTTTCTTAAATTTCACACGAGTGAAATCATATGATATTTGTCTTTCTCTGACTGACATTTCACTTAGCATCATACTCTGTAGCTCTATCCATGTTGTTGCAAATGGCAAGATTTTGTTCTTTTTTGTGGCTGAGTAATATTCCATTATATATACCACATCTTCTTTATCCATTCATCCTTCGATGGACGCTTGGGCTATTTCCATAGTTTGGCTACTGTTGATAATGCTGCTATACACATCGGGGTGCATGTATCCCTTTGAATTAGTATTTTCGTATTCTTTGGGTAAATACCTAGTAGTGTAATTGTTGACACACACTGACTTTGAGAGGCTTCTGCCTGGATGTGACATGCATTGTTTCCATTCACATTTTGTTGTAAAAGCAAGACAAATGGCCAGTTACAACTTCAAGGGTGTGGTAAGTTCAATCTTACCATGCATCTGGAAGGAAGAAAATGGAATGCTGGTGAACAGCCCTAAGGATCAGTATAATAAGGAGTCTGTGACAATGTCACCTGGGAGTGTCGCGGCCCTTTTGCCTCTTCATCCCTTTTACCATTTCCTTCTTTTTACTCCCTTCCTTCTTTATATCATTTCGGGGCACTTTTTTTCTCTTTTTTCTTTTTCTCTTCTTCTCTTTCCTTAAATAATCATTTTCTAATCATAGAAATGATATATTTAAATTGCAAAAAATCAAATAATACTGGAACATAAAACAATTAGCCCATTTATTTTCTTTTGCTGGAGATAACAACTCTCAACAGGTAGAGCGGACAACACAATTCAAGATCATTTTTTGCAACTTGCTTTTTTATTTAACGATGTATCTTGGATATCTCTTCTTGTTTTTATTTTTTTTTTTATTTTTTTTATTTTTTTTTCTTCTTCTTGTTTTTAAATCAGGAAACAATAACTACCACTACTACTACAAAACATTAACAATAATCATTTGTTTAACACCTCGGTTGTGCCACCACTGTTTTTGGGATGGGGTACTCACCACTAAATAGGATGTTGTCTCTGTCCTATATTCTACTCAGGAAAGATCTGTACTTGGTCCTGCCTCTGACACTAACAGTTGTGAGACCTTAGCTGAATATCTTGACATCACTGTATGTTTTTGTCTTTTTTTCAACAACAAAAATCAAGCGGCAAGCCATATGTTTTCGCTGGACCTATGGGTCTATTTCTAATTATATTAGGATTTGTGGGGTTGTTGCTGTAAACAACAGACACTGACTTTTACTAACTAAAGCAAGAAGAAAGAATCAATTGGAAGAATATTGTATAGCTCAGAGACCAGAAGGAAGAGTTGAAAAATCATGTCTGTGGAAGGGCAGAAACCAGGAGTCCTTGGGGGATCTCCACAGCAGGAACTCATGGGCTGGTTTCAAAGGTTTCTGCCATTGGATGACTCCGCTCCAACAGCCTTCCCTCCTGGAGTTTCTCTGTAGAAGACTCAGCTTTCTGGAAGAAAGAAGCTTGTTTTAGTAGTTCACTCCTCTGACCAGAGGGAGTTGGGTACTGCTGATTGATAGTTCTACCGATACCACCTGTGATGGAGGTTGGGCAGTTCCCCAAGGGCAAAGGAAGGTGCTCTTAGGAAAATAAGTAAAGAAGTAAGGAAGGCAGACACAATCAAAACAAATGTTCACTGCACGAATTTCCTTTTCCCTCATGTGTCTATTTTTCTCTTACTTTGTATTACGAATTTTCCCAACTTTCTGCTATCTTTTGCCAATCAGGGTCTTAGGTTTGGCAGCCAATGCTAGGCTTTATTTAATTGAGCTGATGGGGTTTTGGTGTCTGCAAGTCTCTGGCCTCTTCTTTGATGACTAAGCAAATGCCTTCTGGATAGATATTTGAACTGCAGCACATATACCTGTTATTCAAGATATGGAGTCTCAATGATTTCACTACTTTGTGCGTTTCTTGTTTTCCTGAACAGTAAAATTGAAAATTCCTAAATTTACTTGTGGCACAGTTTATGACAGTGAAAACTGGAAGAGTTTCACTCTTCATGATGGAGAAGAGGTTGGTTGGATAAGGCAAGCCCTCTCTTCCACAGGTGTATCAGCCAGTGACTCATTTTTTTTTTCTCCTTTAACTATGGAATCCTCAGAAATCTGAGTAGAGATACAAGGTCTCTCTCTAGAAAAATGCATATATATTTTGCATGCATCCTAGATACTTGGGATTTTTGCAAACCCAGTACAAGTTTACACATAAATCCAGAGGCATTTCATAACTATCTTATATACTTTGGATGTAATGGAACAATAAGTAGGTTTAATCATTACAATATGAGTATGGTTTTAATATGAAAGGTTGTTCAAAATATATTATGTAAAGAAAATGGGTTGCAAAACAATGCAGAGCATTATCTGTTACTTTGAAAAGAAAATTGCGGGCAGCCTTGGGTGGCTCAGCGGTTTAGTGCCACCTTCAGCCCAAGGCCTGATCCTGGAGACCTGGGATCGAGTCCTACGTCGGGCTCCTGGCATGGAGCCTGCTTCTCCCTCTGCCTGTGTCTCTGCCTCTCTCTCTCTCTCTCTCTCTGTGTGTGTGTCTCTCATAAATAAATAAAATATTAAAAAAAAAGAATAGGAAAAGAAAATTGCATGTGTGTGTGTGTGTATCTTGCATGTATGTGTGTGTCTATGTCCGATAGCATTTGAAATAAATTTGGACAGTAGTTAAGAACATACTAAAAATATTTCTCTCTGGTGGATCGATGACATAATTTTTTCCTTTTTTGTTTCCTGTGGCATTTTCCTATCCTTCTAAAATGAACACAAATTATTTGTGAAATTTTATTTAGTTTTAAAGATTTTATTTATTTATTTGACAGAGAGAGAGCACAAGCAGAGGGAGCGGAAGAGGGAGAAGCAAGCTCTCTGGTCAGCAGGGAGCCAAATGTGGGGCTCCATCCTTTGACCCTGAGATCGAGACCCGACTGAGCCACCCAGGTGCCCTTATTTGTGAAATTTTATTTTATTTTATTTTTAAAAAGATTTTATTTATTTTTTCATGAGAGATTCTAAGAGAGAGGCAGAGACATAGGCAAAGGGAGAAGCAGGCTCCCTGTGAGGAGCCTGATGTGGGACTCGATCCCAGGACCCCAGGATCACGACCTGAGCCAAAGACAGATGCTCAACCACTGAGTCACCCAGGCATCCCTATTTGTGAAATTTTAAAAATAGAACGATGATAAAGAAAATACATGCTGTAGTCACTTATGGTGCAGTCTTTTTGTGCTATGTGCTCTTCTTCTTCCCCTTTTCCTCCTCCTCCTCCTCCTCCTCCTCCTCCTCCTCCTCCTCCCCCCCTCCTCCTCCTCCTCCTCCTTCTTTTCTTCTTCTTCTTTTTCTTCTTCTTCTTCTTCTTCTTCTTCTTCTTCTTCTTCTCTTCTCCTTCCTTCCTTCCTTCCTTCCTTCCTTCCTTCCTTCCTTCCTTCCTTCCTTCCTTCCTTTTCTTCTTTCTTAAAAAGAGGGAGCAAGAGACCTCAAGGTGTGGTGGGGAGAGGGGCAGAGGGAGAGAGAGAATCTCAGAGTCTCCTCACCTAGCATGGAGCCTGATGTGGGGTTTGATCTCACAACCTTGAGATCATGATCTGAGCTGAAATCAAGAGTCAGGTACTTAACCATTTGAGTCACAGGCACTCCTTGCGGTGTGGTTTTCAAAGCTCTTTGATGTAGAAATAATTGGGAAGAAGAGATAAAAGGAGGTTCTAGATCAGGCACTAAAGAGAATCCAAAGAATTAAATCTCATCATAATCATTGCTGTTATTACTGACGCAAATGGCATATTAAAAATTTACTATTTCTCTCCCCACTTTCAAAAGCAGTATGTATATGTTGTAACAAAATAAAACATTACAAGAATGTGTGATTTTGAAAATGAATTTCTTTGTAATTTCTTAGCCCCTGTAACAGCTGTTAATGATTTAATCTATGGAGAACATTACACATATACACAGTTTGTTTCTTAAATGAAAATAGAATTGACATACTACTGTTTGCAATATGCTCCTCTTTCCCTACAAGATTTATTTTGTGCACCTTTCTGTGTGTGCTCACTGAGCTCAGTTTCATTGTTTTTTTTTTTTTAACATCTCTATAGTGTTTTTAACACTCCTATAGAATTCAACTGTGAGGATACAGCCTAATTTATCTACAGCCCTTGTGCAGTGAATCCGGTTTTTCAATGGAATGAAAATTCTTGCATTTACATCTTTGCAGCTTTGTGAGTATATTTTTGTAGTCTAAATTTCAAGAAATGGAATTCTTAGTCTTAATTTTTTATCAGGTACCTGTCATGCCATCCCCATTTCTACGTTAATCTGTGGGTCCTACTGAAACAGTGGCAGAGGGCGAGGAGCTGAGTTGTCCTGCTGGCTGTGGATTGGAAGTGCTCAAGATTCCTGCTTGACCAAACAGCTTCAATGTTAAGAAAATATGACTTTCTCAGTCTGCAGCAGCCAACATGTTTGCTTTGGTTTAATTGCTGGTCAGAGGAAAATACATCCCAGGAGAGAGTGTGTGTCTCTACCTCATCCTCTTTTCTCATGTTTATCTGAGAAGCAGAGAAGTCCAGTGATTACTTGAGGCATTATGAGGGATACTACAGTTGTTATGCAGGATGCCAACTGACTTTTTTAACAGTGGAAAGAAGTATGGATCATTCTAAGAAGTTTGACCTCAACAGTGTCAAATGCTACTTATCTTTCCCTCCTGAATCTGCAGAGATCCACCCCCCCCACACACAAATCCAAAAGTACCTTTTCTCTAGATCTACAGGTTCAGAATTTCCCCCACAGACAGAAATGTTCATGAAAATCAAATCAAAACACATCCTCAGTGGTTGAGCATCTACCTTTGGCTCAGGCCATGATCCCAGGCTCCTAGGATTAAGTCCCTCATCAAGCTCTCTGCAGGGAGTCTGCTTCTTGCTCTGCCTATGTCTCTGCCTCTCTCCATGTGTCTCTCATGAATAAAAAATAAAATCTTTGAAAAAAATAAAACAAAACAAATCACATCCATACAGTGGAATTCTATACAGTAATAAAAACAAACTACACTCAGTATCATGGATAAATCTTTAAAAATGTTGAGTGAAAATCAAGATACAAAGGAATTCATACCGTATAATCCCTGAGTACCTATTGTTGTGTAACGAGTTACTCCAAAGGTTCTTTGTTTAATGTGACAGAAATCACTTATTATTGCTCACGTTTTCTGTGGGACAGATATTTGGAAGTGGCTGGAGCAATTCTGCCTAAGAGTTGCTGTTGAGGTTGAGGTTGTAGTCAAATGGTTTTTGGGGGTACAATTATCTGAAGGCTTGACTTGGGTTGGTGGTCCACTTCTGAGGTGGCTCAATCACAAGGCTGGCAAGTTGGTGCAGGCTGCTGGTGGGAGGTCTCAGGTCCTGTCCATGAGGGCCTCTTCAAATGACCACTTGAATCCCCTCATGTTCCCCTCAAAGTGAACAATCTGAGAGAACTAGGTGAAAACCATAGTAAACTTTTATGACAGGCTTAGAAGTTAGTTACAACAGACGAGTCCTAATTCAATGTAGGAAGGGACTACCAGGAGACCTGCATCATTGGAGGCCATCTTGGAAGCTGGCAACCATAATTTCGTTTAACTGAAGTCCAAAAATGGGTAGAAAAAACCTATATTGCTTAGAGAGACATGCTTAGGTGTTAAAATTATAGGAGCAAAAAGCAATGATTACCATAAAAGAAGTTGTGAGTGAATAAGGATCATTTGTAGAAGAATACATTTGTTTTATGCTCTTTTCCAAAGTGTAACATGTTTCATAATTGCAAGAAAATACTCTTAAAAAAATTAAACCGAAAGAGAATTGACATGAGAAACAGAAAGTGTGGGACATGTGGGTGGGCTCAGTCAGGAAAGCATCTGACTTCGGCTCAAGTCATGATCTCAGGGTCCTGGGATTGAGCTCCGGGTTGGGTCAGACTCTGGGAGTCAACTTATCTCTCTGCCCTTCCCCTCTGCTAGTGCTCTCTCTCTCTCAAATAAATAAAATCTTAAAAAAAAAAAAAATCCAAACCAAAATGTGTTCTTTTGTCTTTGAGGTCTCAAACATAGATGAATAGATTTCCAAAGGTAAATTTAAAGTATGATCAAAAGAAAGTAACAATAGCAACAATTAACACTGATAATAATATATAATTTTCCAACAGTTCTTACGAGTTCCAGAAAATAAAACTCAAAGTGCTATTCCTTGTTTAATCCTCAGGACAACTAGTTTGTTTCTAGTATCTCCTGTTTATAAATAAGGAAACTGAGAATTAGGGTGATTTAGGTATCTTGCCCAAAGTCACACAAGCAGTAAGTGGTGCAGCTAGCATTTGAAGCCAACCAGTGTGTCTTCCTGGTACGGAAAAGATGGTCAGACTACTGGTATACATTTTCACTCTCTATTTTTGCCTAAATTGAACAAACTTTGGACATCCTTTGCTAGATCAGTTTACTAGTCTTTCCCAGTAAGGGACTGGCACCAAGTTAAGTACTGTCAACTAGACTTCAATAAAAAAAAAACCGAGAGAAAAGAAAATGAAAATAAAGGTTTAGGTGTTTTCTGAATGACTAAAGAAATAAAGTAATTAATTTTATTTATTTTGTAAATACCTTCTATGGTGTGTATCATGTGGCAAGCACTGGTTTGTGGTCTATGTGTCCTACAAGTATTAATTCTCGTAGAGTCCTGTGACTGTCCCCTGAGGTCCACTCTCATTCATCCCTAAGAGGAAGTCCCTGGGGATCTCCCTTCCTTCACTTGCCCTGAGACAGGCTGGAAGTTTTCTGTTTTTCTACTTACTTGACTTTTGAGCCCTGGGGCCTGATATTTTAGCATCTTACTTTTGCAAATCAATTCAACAGCAGTACTGTTGAACCTTGACTCCTACTGGATTTTACAGGGAAACAAAGACGAATGTATTTTCTTCTGTAAACCGACAAATGAGTCTTTGTTTTGTCAAACTTTCTGACAAGTTTTTGGGCTAACATAGATGAGGATATCAAACCCTTGAGATTTACCCTTGTAACCTTCACGACAGGAAATGTGCATGCATCTTGGTTTATTTCAGTTTCTGATTTTAGTTCCTTTAATAAGTGCTAAATATGATTCATTCAGTTATTTTCCAGCATGATATTTCTCCAAATCACCCATCAGCAAGTCTGAACGTGTCCGCTTGTTGTTCTAATGAAGAGATCTCAGCCTCCTTATCAGCAATGCCTCTGGGACACAGGCTAAATTCTACTGTGATAAATCAATTTAGATTAGGAGACAGCCCTAGTGATGGAAAGTTATTTCATTTAATCAATATTTGCCTGATGTACAAATGGACACTGTGGAAAACCTAAGTTAAAATCCCATTTTTATTTGCATTATCATTGCTATCATTACAAAAAGTAATGATGTAAATTTGTCAGAAAACATATTTTCTTTTACTCAATGGCTAATCCATTTGTTTATTCAGCAGACAGTTATTAGATGTCTATTATGGACATGATCCCCGCCCTAAAGGGGCTCAGAGTCTGGGCAAGGGTAGGGGTATGTTGGGTTTCTGTGCGTTGTGATGGTGGCAGTGGGGCAGTGGGGTAGTGGGGGTGAATTTGCATAGAAAGTTAAATAAATATAATGTAGTATGTTGCACATAGTGTATTTGGAGAACTTAGAGATGGGGGCTCTAAATCAGTCTGGGGACCTGGTGAAAGTTGACAGGGTACAGCAAGACTTCTTGATGAAGGTAACACCTGAGCTGTTTCTTAAAGAAGAAAGAAGTGTGTTAGACCAAAGAGGAAGAGAAGGGGACTCCAGGCTAGAGAGAAAGAGTGTGACATATTCCGGGAGCTTCAGGCAGTTTGGGGTTACTGCAGCTGCTTAGTATGGAAGTCAGGGAGTGATCTGAGAGGAGGGAGGGAGGGATGGAAGAATCCAGGACAAGGAGAGCTTGGTATCCAATATTAAAGAGCCCAGTCTTTATTCTATAGCAGTGAAAATCCTAAAAGGCTTAAAATAGGGAAAAGACAAGATGAGATTTGTGTTCTAGAATGATCTCTCCGGCAAATTTTGAAAACATGTGTGCTTCGTGGTCTAGCAGTTCAACTTCCAGACAGTGAGTGTGAATGGGAACAAAGATTTAGTAACTAAGATAGAAGCAAAGTTACCTTTATCTATAACAGTGAAAAATTGAAAACAATCAAAAGGTCCAACAATGTAGAAATTAGAAAAAAATTTAGTAAATATATAACATATTTAATATTTTATATTATATTTATATTGTATAGAAGTAAATTATATGGGATCCCTGGGTGGTGCAGCGGTTTGGCGCCTGCCTTTGGCCTAGGGCGCGATCCTGGAGACCCAGGATCGATTCCCACGTCGGGCTCCCGGTGCATGGAGCCTGCTTCTCTCTGCCTGTGTCTCTGCCTCTCTTTCTCTCTCTGTGACTATCATAAATAAAAAAAAAAAAAAGAAGTAAATTATATTTATATATAACCTATTTAATATTATAATATATTAAATAAATAAAATATTTTAAATGAGGTTGTAGGTAAGGAAACTACTCATGATACATGAAAGGGAAAAGTGTCAAGGTGACATATTCAGTATGACCTTTTGAATATTTATTGAGACTGTACATACATATATGTGTGTGTAATGAATATATTGAATATTGAACAACTTATACCTAACTATAGACATCACTGGATACTGGTATTATGGATGCTCAATTTTTTTTCTTTTACTTATCAACATTTTGTAATTTTTAAGTCATAAATATTTTTACGACTTCTCTGATAAGAATATAAATTTATTTAAAATATTTTACATGGAAGCCAGTAAACTCTGGCTACTTTGGTAGCTATTTAGAGGAAGACAAAAACCAGAAATGCCCATTTTGGAGTATATATTCCATCTTTTGCTGTATTATCTCATGGAGCATTTTGTGTTGCACTTCTGATTCTAATTCCTGTGGCCTTAGATAGCTTGGAACAAGAATGAAAGGCATGAGTTTTGTTGATTTTTCTGCATTGAGTTTGGAGTCACAAAGTTCACACCAGTATCAAATCACTCTTCCAGCATTGCTTTTGTAACTATGGGGTGACAGCCACCTGCTGCCATTGGCCTGGCTGCAAAAGGCACTTCTTTGCTTGGAGTCTCTCCTTGACCAGGTTTTAGTCAGTCTTCTCTGAATCCTCTTCCTAAATAGGCCTTGACTTTTAGGTTTCCAGATACACTGACCGATTTTAGCAAAAGTCCTGTCAAGATGGTTTAGCCACCATTCACATCCTTGATATCTGGTCACCTTCCTCATCTCCCACCAGCCCCCTTGTCTGCCTTAAGTAAGAATCCTGTAATGGGGCGCCTGGATGGCTCATTCGGGTAAGAGTCTGCCTTCAGCTCAGGTCATGATCCTATGGTTTTAGGATTGAGCCCACATTGGACTCAGTGGGGAGTCTGCTTCTCCCTCTCCCTCCGCCCGCCCCCCCCCTCCTGCTGTCTCTCTCTCTCTCTCTCAAATAAAATCCTTAAAAAAAAAATCCTGTTAAGTCAGTTTAGTAAAGAATTACACTACTCATTTCATACTTTTCTACCATTGACCACCTTCCACCCCCACCCCATCCACATTCTGCTTCTTGGTTATAAATACCCAACTTTTCCCAGTTGTATTTGGAGTTGAGTCTAATCTTTTTCTCCAAGACTAAAGCCCCATTGCAATGGTCCCTATAGATATCACAATAATCCCCCTAATAAACTTGGCCTTACAGTTCTTGAGTAAGTGTCAGGATAACTTTTTCTTTAACAGCTTTTAACAAGGTAATTCTATCCTTAACCCCGCTGCTCGGCTCATAACCCTGGTGACTCTTCAATTGCTCTGCTGCAATCAGCTTTTCTTGAGACCTATCAGATTTCCATTCCTGAAGTCATTTAAATCACCCTCCAGATCCCAGCTAGCTCTTTCTTAACCCATTTATGTTGCCATTTACAATCAGATCTAAATTTCACAAATTTTACATTGGATTATTTTTTAAAAGATTTTATTTATTTATTTATTTATTTATTTATTTATTTATTTATTTAAGAGAAAGTAAGAGATTGTATGAGTGTGAGTGGGGGAAGAGAGGCAGAGGAAGAGGGAGAGGCAGATTCTCCGCTGAGCAGGGAACCCTATGGGGGGGTTAGATCCCAGGACCCAGGGATCATGATCTGAGCTGAAGGCAGACGCTCAACTGACTGAGCCACCCGGGCACCCCTTTGCATTGGATTATTACTTATTTTTCTTATTTATTACAACTATTATTTGTTGTTATCTTTTTTTCTAGCCCCATTTTTATTCTTTCATCCTGGCCTTATGACACCCCTTAAAGCAATGGTTCTAAAATTTTTATGTGCCTAAGAACTAGCGGAGGACCTTGCTAAAAATGTAGAATCTCAGTCCCCACTCCTTCAAGAGCCTGATTTACCTGGTTTGCTTCTGGGCTTGGAAATCCGGATTGCAATTCACACCCCAAGTAATTCTGATGGACATAGTTCATGAACAACAAACACTTTGAGCATGGCACACCACTTTCCTCTCCTGGTCTACACAGCATAGCACTCTTCCCTTTCCCTTGGCCCTTATTCAATGGCTTTAGAAAACTGCATTAGACACCTCTTGCAAGAATAATATATTTAGAAGACCACAGACCCTGGAGGAGCAATAAATGACCACAGAGTGGTCCATGATGTTTCTGAAGTTGCAGTGATGTTTGAGCATGTCCTCTTTTCTGGTGAGAAGATCTATAGCTTTCACCAGATTCTCAAAGAAATCCACTATCCACAAGGTTAACCCGACAAAGCCACAAAGCAGACTTATGCCTTGACAATTAATTATCTTCCCATTTGATATGTTTCATGTCTGAATTTTGTGTAGCTTAGATTGTTTTCTTGGAGCAGGTCCATGTTTGGGCACATATTCCACTGCCTTGGCACATGTAGAAGAACATACACTATAGGGGTGATGCAGAAGCCTTGCCTGTTGACCACCTCGTTCTCCCTTCCCCATCATCCTTTTCCTTAGCATTAAAAAAAATTTACATTGTTCTTCCTCTGAGCCTATCTCACCTTCTTTTGAAGTAACTGTATAGCCTTATTACTGTTCAATGCTGTGCTCATTAGAAATGCTTCAAATAAGAGAAACAGAAGTTAAAAGGGGGAGGGGTAGCTTTATGTGTTTCTGTCTACATAACTGAATTGATTGCTCCCAGGGAGACTGCAAAATAGTTTTTTACTCTAAGTCTCTAAAGCAGTAAGGGAAAGGGATATGGAAATGGCTTTGGGTATATATCCTTACAGTCAGAGTTCGGGCACAAAACCTAGGTCTGCCAATTGCATCAAGTCTTGAACTTGGACGGGACAACAAATAGGCAAAGCAGCCAGGAGTCAGGCTAATCCATTCTGGTGGTGGGTGGTTGGGGCTCTGTGCAGGTCCCAGAGGCAGCATATTGTCAGCATGCCATGTTCAGTGGCAAAGAAGCAAGCTGTGATGTTTAGCCAATGACCTGGAGGTGGTGTTGGTGGTGGCTTCACTAGCTCAGTTCTATGGCTCATATTTTGGAGTTGCTGCTGGTCACACAGCTTCTGTGCCAGGTCCTGCTGCCCTTCTTGAGAGTCTTGAGTCCTCAGGCCACTTCCAATGAATTGCTTTCTGCTGAAATTAGCCACATCCTGCTGCTCTTGGCTGTTTCCTGCAAACATACCATGAGCAACCTTGTTTCCATCCACATCTTCCTATGTCCATTCTCTCTTTTTGAATGACATACCTTTTAATTTAATTTTATCAGAAATTGTACCCCATTTAAAAAATCATTCTGACAGTTCCCTCTTTTTCTCTCTTTTTTGTTTATTTTTTATCATGGAAAATTTCAAATATACAAAAATAGAGGGAGTAGAATAGTAAACTTTCATAGCACATTACCTAGTTTCAACATCTTATTCACATTTCATCTTTCCTTTCCCCACTCTATGGGTGGGGGGATAGAAGGAGAAGATGTGGGGTATTTTATGGCAATTCCCAGACATCATATTGTCTCACCCATTAATACTTTATATGTGTCTCTATCAGATAAGAACTTCAAAAATAAAATAAGCACAATGTCAGTATCATACTTAATAAAATTGCCAATAATTTTTAATATCATCCAATTCCAGTCTATGTTCATACTCTCCTAGTGTTCTCTGAAATGAGTTTTGGCAATTGTTTTGTTTAAATAAGGCTCCAGATAAAGTCTACACAATGTATTTGAGTGATATTTCTCTTTTCCCAATTTATTTTTAAAATTTAGATATAATTCACATAGATGACAGTCTCTTACATCCTTAAAAATCTATAGCAGTTCCTCTTTCCTCTTTATGTCATACTATTTGTTTGTTGAAGAATTTCTCAACATCTTGTAGAATTTCTCAATTTCTGGGTTTGTCTGACTGCATCCTCATGACATTATTAATATGTTCTCTCTCCTTTTCCCCCCTGTAAATTGGTGATTAGATCTAGGGGCTTGATTAGATTCAGTTTTCATGTTTTATGTCCTAGATTTTTCTTTTGTTTTTCATTTTTCTTTAAGATTTAGCTTAGTTACATCTCCTCCAAGAATTCTTCACTTTATCTCCATCCCTGCCTTTAGTGGTGGCTTCTTTCACAGACACTTGTAGCATTTACCTATCGATTTTTCCATCAGATAATTTTTGCTCCTATTCCTAAAAGAGTAAGATCTATGTCTTGAGTGCAGGGACCACACATGGTTCAAAACTGCTATTTTTCCTATATCTAGTGCATAATATGGCTGACACAGAGTAGCTTCTCCTTAAGTAGTTGTTGAGCTAAGTGGATATGAAAGTACAAATCATACACCAATTACTCGCTGCTTAGTACTTGCTGCCTTCTGTGTGGTTTCTCACTGGGTTACAAGCCTTGACCAACTCCTGGACTATGAGTCTCTTGAAGGCAGAGAAGAGGTCATCCATTCTTGTGGTCTGGCTACTTAACACAGGGCTCTGTCTATAACTAGTGCATGTTTGATGCATATTAAAGTGAAGACTCTTGCCCATCTATTCTTGCTGGATTTTTATGTGCTCAAATGAGGGGTGTATACATGTGTGACAAGCATGTACAAAAGAGTAAAGTATTAACATATACTAAGTGTGACAATTACTATAATCTTTTGTACTTTTTTTCCTTTTGTACTTTCAATAGACACAATCCCTGGTTGAAATGTAGGAAGATACTTTTATTGCCTTTTTAAAGAAGAGGTATCTACTACTAGCATTTAATTCATTAATGAAGAGAGCTACAGGGCCATCTATCAGGTGGTCAACTTTTTATAACGTGGATTAATGGTATGGCTATCCATAGGGAAGCGTCTATTTAAAGGAGTGAAAAGTTTTTAGGTGATTACTCAAAGCTCTTTTGGTGGCAAGTGACAAAAATCTAAACCATAATAGTTCCAGCAAAAAGAAAAGAAGTTTTGGTTCATATCTCTGGAAAATCTAAGGATATCTGTTTCTCTGATTGTTGATCTTATCTCACTGTCTCAGTTTTGGTCAGCTTTCCTATGTAGCCATAACTAATTAGCTCTAAGTTGTTTTTCTTTGAGCACCATACGTCCACACATCAGTCTTTCCTGGTTGCCCTACACAAAAGATCAAAGGAGAAATTTTGGTCATGCTAGTGTCCTCTATCCATCTCTAAAGCAATCAGTGTGGCTAAGGAAAAGGAGCCATTTGTTGGTCAGAATTAAGTAACATACCCACTCCCATTGGGTGGCAGATGGCACTCTATAATCGATCACTCTGTCACATGTGATAGAAGAGAAGGTTTCCCCAATGCAGAAAAGGATGAGGCCAGGAGAAAAGGTGTAGGAGAAAAAATAGTAGTTTATCTTTGTATACTTCAGAGCAATTTCATCTCAGAATTCTGTACTCTATGGATCTCTCTGGAAGGTATACTTTGTTGGAGGTAAGTTCAGGGCTGTTAGCTTTCTCCACAGTTTTTTTTTTTTTCCCCCTTCAGGTTTGGGTTCCTTTGATCTAACAGGTTCTATTTGATGTAATGAGTGACAATGGACTGATTCATTACAGTTTTAAAGAGGTTATACACGGCAGTTCTACCATGAAGTTCTTGATAGCCTTTGAGGGGTCAATGGAATCCTGGGAGATGCCCAATCATTAGCCCAGCCTCCTTAGAGTTTTATCCCAGGGCGGTCATTTAGTTTACTACTCCTAAAAGGACAAAGTCACAGATGAAATGTTAGTCTGAGAGGAGTATCTTCAAGATACGATAGATAAAAGAATGACCATTGAGCAGCACTTTTATAGGCTACAGATCACTTTCCCTTGGGTTTGATCTTGCAACTTCTTCTGAGACAGGTTTGCCAGTCTCCTCTGTTACAGATGAAGAAATTGAGGCTTTTAGGAATCAGTGACATGCCAAAGATTACACCGTCCTTTAGACAAGGATTTTGGGATTTCAGCTCTGACTCTTATAACTTTCAATGCCAGCCTCTAACTCTCTACTGCCTCCCTGATGCAAGACACTTTTAAAAGAAGGAACACATCCTACTAGTAGGAACTAATCAGAGGGAAGGTCTGGAAGTAGAATTGAGCCATGACTGCGTCAGTTATTCTGTTACCTCAAAGAGTGCCAGGAAGCTCAGGAGGGAGGATGACACCTGTACAGCTTATGCATCCCCCAAATTCACTCCTGAATTATCAGGAAAATCTCGTTTTTTTTTTTTTTTTTTCTTTTTACTCCCAGCCAACTGAGAAATTAAAGGCTGACGGTGACGACGCTGTTTCGTAACTCGGTGCCTTTTAAAATTAATGAAACTTTCAAGTGCTGCTTTAGATTAAAAGTGGCTAATTGGATAAAGGGAAAAGAGCCACTCAGCTGGATGAATGGGATCGTAAAAAGCCCAGACTGAGTTATAGGAAAGGAATGCAGGAGAAGAATTCTTGCAATAATGTTTTAATTATAAAGTGAAGGCGAATTCCTCCACTCTCTTCCAATCTGAGGACAAGCTGGTATGTCGCAGCAGCGCTGGGGAGCATACAGGCTGAGAGTAAGCCCTTTTATTTTTAAGGCAGGCTTGAAGGCTAAAACTTTCGAGTGCCCAAACGCTTCACAATGAAATAAAAAAATAATTAAAAAAAATTTTTTTTAAAAAAAATTTTATTTTATTAAGGACCTGGCGTGCCCTCGAAAATGTCCGAGCGGGGAGTAGAGGTGACGGTAGGAGAGCAAGGCTGAGTCCGTTCTTATTAATATTAAATAGCCAAGTCTGTACCCTTGAAGCAAGTGGGGAGAGAAGAGGGGAGAGGAGCTGCTGACATTGACAATGATTCCAAACAGGAGTTGCAATAGCGGTGTCCACCACGTTGCCTCTGCCCCCGCCTGGCCTTCTGGGAGTTGTAGTTTTCGCGGGAGCGGCTCCCCCGGCGAGCCGGGCACGCCCCGTCCGGGCCGAACTACAGATCCCAGGCAGCGCCCCGCCGCCCGCCCCTCCCGCCCGGGTGCGAGTGTAAACTCGCCGCGCCGGGGCGGGCGGCCGCGCGCGGGCGAGCGGGCTGAGCTGGGCGCTGCGCGGGGGCGCACGGCTCGGGCGGGGGGGGGAACCCAGGCCCCGCCACCTTCCCTCCGCCCCCCGCCCCGGGCTCTGTTCTCACTTTGCAGCCGTGGAAGGACTGGGAGCGGGAGCCATGCAGTCGGAATCGGGGATCGTGCCGGATTTCGAAGTCGGGGAGGAGTTTCACGAAGAGCCCAAAACCTATTACGAACTCAAAAGTCAACCTCTGAAGAGCAGGTGAGTGGTGATGACAGCCGGAGGGAGGCGCGGCGGGCGGCTGGGGGGCCCCACGCCCCGCAGCCTGGGGCGAGGACAGCCGGTCGCCCGGGCTCCGGGACAAGGACCCCGTGTCCTTGCCCGGGGGCAGAGGGCGACGTGCCCCCCGCAGGTGGGGGCCGCTCCCGCGCGGCCGGTGCGCCTCTGGGGAGCTCCGCCCAAGTGCACTTCGGGGCGCCGCGGGCAGGTGAGCGGGCGGTCCCTCGGCTGGGGAGGCTGGGGAGGCTGGGGAGGCTGGGGATGCCGGCCGCCGAGACCAGGTGGGGGCTGGGGAGCGCCCCGGCCCGCAGGTGCGGGAGGAGCAGCAGCAGCAGCAGCAGCAGCAGCAGCGCGCGGGACCCCAGCGCCCGCCCGGTGGGAAGGAGGTAAAGGGAGTTTCTGCTGCACCCCTCTTCTGCAGATCCTAGCGGGTTGAGGACTCGGAGAGGCAGTGCTTGGGGTGGATTGAGGCGCGACGCCGAGGGAAGCAATTAGTTGGTCTGGTGCCGGCTCCTCTGGGAAAGCCCGCCCCCCGCCGCCTCCAGGTGCTGTTTCCGCGAGCCCCGCCTCTCACCTCGCAGACGGCGGCCCCGGGCGCGCGGTCCCGTCGGGGGCCGCAGGTGGGCGTGTCTCCTCGTCCAGGTGAAACTCCCCCCTCCCCCCCTCCCCGCGCGCCGGCATCCCTCCACCCCCGCGGCTCTAGAGCTCCATTCAAATCCAGGCCTTTCCTGGAGGAGAGGACAGCCTTGGAACCGGAGGGTGTGGCGACACACCTGCTTGGCGGGTCCCCGGCTTGGCGGCCGCACGTGTTTAATATGCTGGGGACTTCAAAAACTTTTTGGAGAGAAGTGAAGACGCCCGCTGGTTTGGCGCCCCATCACCTGGAGTGCCCACTTCCTGTGCGACCTCCATGCCCACTCGTCTATCGGAATGGGTTGGGTATCTTCCTTTCTCTGTCCTGTGGCCCCCTCCGGGCGTGTCCAGCGTTTACCAAGAGGGAGACGGACCCTCGAGGTTGGGATGCTAGAGAAGGGTTTTCTGTCCATCCGCTCTGAGTTGTGGAAGACCATTGCAAGTCTGAGTGGAGGGTTCAGCGGCGCTTCTGCAGCCGTCTGCGACCTTCCTGCCTGCTCCTGGCAGTGGGCAGCGTCTGGGTGAATGGGCCTGGCTGGCTGGCAGAGGGCGAGAGGGTCCAGCAATCAGGGGGTGGGGGTGGGGGTGGGGAAGAGAAGGGCAACTGAAGCAGGAGCAAAGTATAGCACAGTCTTTGCTTCTGGGGTGCACGGGGCTCCTGTTTGCTCTAGTGGCAAGCAGAACCAGGTTTGTTTCCTTTAGGGCTGTGTCAAGACTCTGAATCCAAGTCAGGAAAGAAAATCTGGGAACGGCGTACCACTGACTGGGCTGCTGAAGCAGTGTCTTTGCAGATGCTTGAAGGGGATTGGAAGGAAACGCAGTTAGATGCCTAAAACCAGCCTTTAGTTGATGGTTTCTCTTCATAATGGCTGTTTTGTGTGTGAGCAGAGATTGTGTGTGTTGGGGGTGGGGGGTTTTGAGTAATATTGTGTAAAGGGTATTGTTGGTTATGCTCATTGGGGCTTTATGTGCATTCGGCTGAAGGGACCAGTGTTTTACCGAGCAGTCTCTGCTTTTGCTTCTATAAGCAAATGCTTACATGGCCAGAATGAGGGAGTGAGTGTTTGAGTGAGTGAGTGAGTGAGTGAGTGTGTGTGTGTGTGTGGTGTGTAGTCCCGAAAGAAATGAATTAACCGGACTGTTTGGAACATTTTTGATGGGAGCTGATACATAACATTAAATGAGTTTGAGAGAGTGAGGAAAATACCATCTGGAAAAACCCAAATGAGTGCCATGAAACTCATGTTGAAGGATTTGGGCCTGTTCTTTTTCAGAGTCGGCAAAAAATTACTTGCAAGGGTGAACGTCCTCGGTAGCTAGCTAGCATGTGTAAGGAAAAATGTGGGTACGTGGGAAGCAATGGCTTCACACGTTGAAGCTAGAAACAGGTGCGGGACAGAACCGGTATGGAGAGGAATGCTAAATTAAAAAAGTTGTTGTAAAACTTGTCTGTGGAGCAGACACATGCTCTTTGAAATAAACCAGTTAAATAAAATCTGTGAATAAATATATGGGGTTGGCAAAATTTCCCCATACTGTTTTCCACAGTTGTCTAACTTATTGTCATCGGCATCTGTTGTGTGACTTTAAAAGGGCTACATGTTGTTGGGGGCCTCCTCATGGCTTTTTGTCTGAAGTCTTTGCCAGGGCACCTCCCTTCTTGTAAGTTTTGGTTGGAAAAAAGCAGAAACGGAAAGGTTAAGACTGCTGTAGCCATTTCGTCTATCGGTTGTATTTTCTGGATTGTCTCTTGGAGTTGAAAATGTGTTCAGAGTCGGCCCACCTCTCAGCGACTCCTCTGTTCCCACTTTGGTCCAAGTCCTCACCAGCCTGTGCCAGGGTTATTGCAGTAGTCTCTTAACTGCTCTCTTGCCTTCTACTCTTACCCCTTCTGGTGGATTTTCTATGCGACTGCCACAGTGTTTCTGATAAAATCGCTTCTCAAGGGGGGCAGATTTTGCCCCCCAGGGGTCTTTTGACCATGCCGGGGGATATTTTTGGTTGCCCAAGTGGAAGGGGGTTGGTGCTGGTTGTTAGTCAATGGAGGCTGGAGATGCTGCTTGCACAGGATAGCTCCCTCAACAGAGAGTTATCTGGCCCTAAGTTGTCACTGCGGATGCCGAGAAATGGTGGGTTGAAATGTGCCATATCGTGTCATTTTATGCTTAAAATTCTCCAATGGCTCCTAGTTTCAGTAGCACTCGAGATCCTTTAACTGGCAAAAGGCAGCCTGTGTATGTGATGGTCAAGCTCCCTGTCGGCTCTGAGTTCATTTGCTGTCGCCGGGCTCGTTTCCTCGCTGTTTCCAGAACACTCCAGACCCCCTGCCATAGGGCCTTTGTATGTTGTACTTTCTGGTGCCTCTGGCTGGACCGTCCTTTGCCCAGAGAGCCATAGTGCTCATGACCTCACCAACTTCGGGTCTCCTTTTTAGTATTCCCACCAGGCCTACCTAGACTCCCTCTGTACACTTGCTGAACCTCCAAACTCTCATTCTCCTCGCCCTGCTCTGTTGTTTCCATAATATTTATATTATAACTGACTGTCATTTCTAATATGTTACGTTTATGTTTCTCCACACCGAGACTGCCAGCTTCAAGGGAGCAGGGATTTCTTTCTGTCTGTTCCTTGTTTACTGTTGTGTTCCTAGAATCTAGAGCCGAGTTTCTCAACCTCAGTGCAATGACATTTCGTGCTGGATAATTCTTTGTTGTGGGGACAGTCCTGGGTATTGCACCATGTTGAGCAGCATCCCTGGCCTCTGCCTGCTAGAGGTCAGGACCACCCTACCCCCAGTTGTGACCACCAGAAATGTCTCCAGACACTGCCAGATGTCCATGAGGGGCACAGTTAGCCCTATTTCAGGACAGTTGGCCTAGACCATGCCTGGCACAGGAATGATTTGTTGTTTGAACAGGTGTTGTTTTCTCCCTTAGGACTCTACTTAGGATGGGGTACTCGGTTCAGATTTTGCATTCAGCATTGTAGCCTCTTAAAATAGGCATCCAACCAGTCTCTCCAAAGGGAGGTTTCTGTATTCTTCATTTGGGCTAAGCTCAGGTGTGCAGGTGTTTCATGGGGAAAGACAGTTTCTTTCATTCCTAACCCAGGGCCCCTGGCCTTGGGGAATATGAAGCTGCTGGGTTTAGATCATGTGAACCCCTTTTTGGTCATATTCACTGGCAAATCTGTGTTATAGGAAGACACATGCTATGAGGAAAGGTTCTAATGAAGAATTGTTTGCAGTTTGGTTCCGCCAGCAAGGTTCTCTGAAGCCTTTGTGTGTTCTCTTGGGAATGAGCTCTGAGTGGTAGGTGGCAGGGGAAAGGTGCCAAATATCAAGGGTGAACCCAGAATTCACACGTTGGTACAGTCACATCAGGGAAACAGATGTGGAGCTGTTCAGTGCATTCCTAGCAGTGAAGGAACTCTCTAGGTCTTTGGGACCTGAAAACAATTTTAAAACATGGTAACACCTTTTGTCCAGTTTACTGGGTGTGAAATTCTGTGGCTTTGTACTTGCTCATGCCCTTTTCCTGGATAGACTTCAGAATTGACCTAATCTATTTCCAGTTTCTTCTCTTCTCAAAATCTTAGTTATGTTTTAGGTAACTGTTGTTGAACTTCCTACAAATTAGAAATGGGAATGAGAGTGAGTCTTAGGTTTTTATGGCAAGATAGGATACAGCGGTGGTTCCCAAATGCTGATTCATAGAGAGACGTGTGAGGTTTTCACAGGTTGTGGTGAAATGAGAAAGACAAAGACTGTTGTGTCACACGCACATGCACACTCACATGTTGCAGTATAAGGCCACTGCCACTTCTTGTATTTATTCTGAGATTTTCTCTCCAGTCTTCTTACTAAAAATACCCTTTCTGAACCTGCTTGTTCTCCACTTTGCATTTCCCTCTTACTGCAGGCTGGGACACAGACATGATGGTGGTAATCTTGCTTAACCATAAAGCCAAGGGCAATACTCTAGGGAACACTGAAAAGACAAGAGTAGAAGGAACATGGACATCTGAATGAATTTGTGGAACACGGCTAGCTATCCATCCAATCTATCAGCTCCAACTTCTACTTGAAAGAGAAATAAATTTCTCTGATTAAAAAAAAAATACACTTTCTTTTCTGAAATGATAATCCAGTCTTGGCAGAACACAACTGTCAATCTCTTACTGGTTTCTGAGAGTTTTCTTGATTTTTCTATCTGTCCAATCTTCAGGAAACTGCCAGCATTATTCTGGCATCACTGTCACTAACTAGCTGGGTGACCTTGGGCAGGCTGGGTAATGCCTAACTTCACTTTACTCATCTGACTAATGGAAGCCTGCATCATAGGGGTATTAAAAACATTAGCTGTGACGTTGACTGTGGAACAGAATTAGCAGGGTGACAGGCACATAGTAAGGGTTCAGTAAAATGTTAGCAAATAGTGTTCTGGTTATTAGTTATTATTTCTTTATTACTTAGCAGTGAGTCCTGACATTCCAGAAGGTGTTTGCATTTGGTTGTCTTTGGTTTTCTTCCCTAAGGCCAGAGTTGTTGGTTGAACAACAACCAATCTCCTAATGAATACCAGCACCTAATGAGGTATTCAGATACATTTTTTTTCACATTTTATATTTTTGATCCAACACATAAAAGTTTATTTATGTTAGTTTAAAAAAAAGCAGCTGTGGCCTTAGTGAATACATAAAACCTTATATTCAGTATGTGTCTACTGAGCCCTGATATGTGCAAATTAACACCAATGAACATAACTAAGATTCATGGAGCACTTACTGTGTGCCAGCCCCTGTTCTAAGTATTTTTTTTTAAAATATTTTATTTATTTATTCATGACACACACACACACACACACACACACAGAGGCAGAGACACAGGCAGAGGGAGAAGCAGGCTCCATGAAGGGAGCCCGATGTGGGACTCGATCCTGGGACTCCAGGATCAGGCCCTGGGCCAAAGACAGGCGCTAAACTGCTGAGCCATCCAGGGACTCCTCCGTTCTAAGTATTTTTATGTGTGTGCACTTAGTCTTTGGAAAACCTTCATGAGATGATAATAATAAATAAAAACAACCATGATATTAATTATAATATTTAAAACTGATAATTATTACACAGTGCTTACTACCTGCCGGGACTGTGTCTGTATATTTTACTTGTATTAATTCAATTAGTTTTCACTTCAACCTTGAATGTATGTACTTTTATTATTCTTCTTTTACAGTGAAAGAAACTGAGACATAGCAAGTGGATGGGCCTGGATACAACCTGAGACTCCCTGGCTTTAGCTCTTGTCACTAGCCTGTACTGCTGTGTAAAAAGGCACTGTGCATAGCAGTGGAAATGCAGAGTAGCATCATTCTGTGTGTGCTCTAGAACTCCCAGTGGGTAAAGGAAAGAACTCATGGACCCAGCTAAACATACAAGACAGAGTGTGATCTGGGCAGGGAGGTGGGCATCAGCAATGGGCATTTCATAGATGAAGGGAAATTGGAGGCCAGTTTTGTGAATAGGTAGGGACATTTAAGTTTGGCTTTGAAGGTCAAGCAATACCCAAGCATATTTCTCTACAGCATTAAATAAAATGTTAGACATCTTGGAGGACACATCCTAAAATAGACTTCTGGGGGTTTTTGTTGTCTGCTAAGTGTTTAAGCAGACTCCCAGACCTTCCTCATGATCTGTGAGCACCTGGTGGTGGCAGAGACTGGGTGTACATGGACAGGTTCAGAGGGAGCCATGCTGAAGTGCTGTGCTCAGCAGCTTTGCCACTTAACCGCTACATGTGTGTTCAAGACACTTAGCTTCTAGAAGCTTCAGTTTCTTTATCGGTGAAATGGGGTCAATTGAACCACTCTCTTACTGTTGGTAGAAGTTTTATTTTATTTTATTTTATTTTATTTTATTTTTTAAAAGATTTTATTATTTATGATAGTCACAGAGAGAGAGAGAGAGAGAGAGAGAGAGAGGGGCAGAGACACAGGCAGAGGGAGAAGCAGGCTCCATGCACCGGGAGCCCGACATGGAATTCGATCCCGGGTCTCCAGGATCACGCCCTGGGCCAAAGGCAGGCACCAAACCGCCGCGCCACCCAGGGATCCCCAAGAAGTTTTAAAATGGAAATAAAATCTACAAAATGCTTTGCAGAGTGCCTAGCACATGTTGGTAATATAATTCTTTCTTTTCTCTGTACCATGGTCATTTGTTCTTCATATATTCCTCAATAACTAAGACACTTATAGATTCGTGAATCTGAAGTAAAATAGACAAGATCGAGGTGCTTCACACTGGCAGATGTTCAAGTCTTATTATGCAAATTAGTTTTGTGGTATGATTAGATGGAAAATTTGATTAAAGTGGATTGTAAGTGTTGGTTCTGTATGTTATTAGAGATTTCCTTTTCCTGAGTACTGCTATTTATAGAATTTATTTAAGTGTACGTATGTGTGTGTGTTTTTAATTCCCTTTGAGTTCTGCACTGCAGTTTGCACAGGCTGATGTTTATATCTGCTCCAGTTGTGCAAGAAGTGGAAAATATCCTTTTTTTAGAACAGGTCACATGTGCTTACTGTCAGGAATAGGACCTCAGTGTAAAAAAATGTATCTTGGGACAAATCAAAGTTACTAAATTTCTCCTTCCAACTGCTTTGTTTCAGAACTGGCAGTATTAGGATAAATAATAGGGGAAAAAAAACACTAGGCTAATTTTTTTGGGGGGGCACTTTTCAAGGAGAGTAAGCAAGAGTTTTCATTTGTTCTGAGTGTGTTTGTATGTGTGTTTTAAGTATGAAATGTACTTTGCTGTTAGGTTTGTCTCATCAAAGTAAATTATAAAAATATGTTTGACTCCACTCCAAATATGCGTAATTTGGAGAAAATAATCAGGAAGATGGCTTGAAGATATTAAATGGAGTTACCACAAGCTTTTGGTATTATAAAGACAAGTTTGCAGTTTATAAGAAGGTTTTTGTGAGTCTAGCGAACATTGTGTACTCTAATGGCAAGGGATTTCACCCAGTTGTGAAGTCTGTAACTTTATGGAGCCAGATGTAGACAGAGGGCAAGAAGACCTGCAAGCAGGTCTGGATCTCTCTTGCAAACCCCTGTCCCTCCTGTTCTCTATTCCTGAGATCTCAGGGAGAGTACTAGGCTCCTCCTTTCTCTAGGCTGATTCTTAAACATGGCCACCTTATTTCTTCACCATGTCTTTCCCTCTTTTGGCCTTTCATGCATGCCACGAAGAATAAAGGGATACACCTTTGTGGTGCTCACGCGAGACATCTCCCCTGAGATTCAGAACCGTGAGGTTCTTGTCTTCCAGTGCCTAAATTTTCAGGGGCTTCGCAAGCAATGGGCACTGCCCCGAGTGTGTTGCAGATGATGACCTATTGGTTGTTTTCCATCTGAGTTAGAAGTTGAGCCGGGGGAAGAGTGGGGTAAAAGTGAGAGAAACCTACAGGGAAGGAAACGATATCTCAGAATCATGAAGACCCTAGTGTCCTCCCCAGGGTGCTTCTAAAACCTCCCTCAGTCACTTCAGGCAGAGGCAATATAACTTTGGGTCAGAAGGACCTGGGTTTATTGTTTTTCCTTCTCTCCCTTCTTACAGCAATTATTTATTAAGCACCTATGGTGTGTCAGGCTCTGTGCTGGCCAGAGGGAATCAAATGTAGAACCAGACAGGCAAGGTTCCTGCTACCATGGTGCTTCCCATTTTGGAGATGAGAACACAGTTAATAATGTACCAAATAAATGGAAAATAATAATTTTTGTTGCTCAATAGGGTATAATTGATACAGTGTGATTGGGAAAGAAGGGGCCTTTTTGATTGGGTCTGATATCAGGAATGACATCATGGAGGAGGTGATTTTGAAGCAAGACCTAATGTCTGAAAAAAGTCTGCAAATCTTGGTGCTACCACTCACTAGCTGTATGACTTTGGACAAGTTACCCAACCTCTTCAAATGTCAGTTCCCTAACCTCTTTGAATCTCAGTTCCTTCTTTTGTAAAATGGGGCAATAGCTACCTTGTAAGGCTGCTGTGAAGATAAAAGGTATTGTTTATAAAGCAGCTCACATTAGGCTTTACCTTACAGGTGCTCAGGAAGATACATAGGACTGGTTTAAGGTCATATGTGAATAGTGGAGAAAAATACAGACATTAGTCTTCCCTGTAACTGTTTATAACTTGGTTTTAAGTGTTTTCCTAATGTTGAGTGAGTCAGAGATTTATGCTTGTCTTTATAAGCCTAACCTCAGACTGAAAGTGGAGATGGGTCTTGTTATTTTTCTTGCCCTTTCTTTCCTCGAGGATCATCTTACCCGAGTTGTCCCCTTGTTCTTCTCACTGTTGTTGCATTGAGATCATTCATGTTTGACCATGCTTTGCCTAGGGATGGTTTCTGGCTGGATTTTGAGTTAAGTTTTAATATAAAGGAGGAATCCAAGTGCCCTAGGATTAGAATGTAGAGCTTAAGGTTCATTTAACAAAATATGCATGTACACCACACGAAGCCCTTATGGAACTCCTGATTTGCAATCCTGTGTTTCAGCCTCTAGATCACGCTTCCTGTCCACACTGATGTGAAAATGTCAGTGTTGGTGCAAAAATGGAAATTCAAGAAGAAGCCTCTCCTCCCACACAGCACCTCAAGCTTTCATCAGTGTTGACATCTACAGGCAATAGTGTGTTTTTAATTCAACAACTTAAAACAAAAATCTTCAAAGCGTTCGAATTCCAGTTGCTGTGTTCTTTGATTCAAGTACTCATGGAGTGGTGACTTTCAAAAGGGAAAAACCCCGGGTCATGTGAGAACGAATATTTTAAATCCAAATGCAGTGAGTTATAGATGTATGGAGTACACTGGTAGAGTCGTCCTGTCCTTCTATAAGACAATTGTGGGTTGTTGAGCAACTTCAGGAAGGCATCTGTGGCCTGCACCCTCTCCACCCCCCGCCCCTTCCCCAAAGTGGGATAACTTGCTGAATCATTCACACGCATTTGTCTGTTTTCCTATGTGATCAAAGGCAGAATGGGAAAAGTGGTTGCCTCTACTCTTGGGAATTTATAACTTATTTTTATAGAACACATTTTCCTTCTAGGAAGCTTAACTTCTGTGAGAAGATTTGAAGCAGGGTAGATTCATTTAGCTTGATGGCAGAGGTTGTATGTGAAATTACTAACTGGCAGATAGGAATGCTACATTTACTTTGGTACCTGTATTGTAAAATGTTAAATACTAACTAGTTTCAAGAAGTATGTTTTTTGGAACATATATTTTATTTCTATGACTGGAGATTTGAAACCTGGTGAAAGGAAAAGCATGTAGGAACCCTAAAGATCATTTTCCTAATTAACTTGGAACCTAGCACAATCCCAATAAAGCCTACTGGAGGACCTCACTGAGATATGGCCACACTGTTTGTCTTGCTTGCATCTGTCCCAAGCAGAGAGAGTACTCTAGAATTGAGTCTATGGACAGACACACAGATATCGTAACAGTCCCTTCTCCATGGAAAGGATTGAGTACATTTTTATTTTTTTGAGCATTTGAAGTTCTTAGCAAAAGGTACTATTTCAGGATTAGCTTTACTTTGGTGTATTACTGAGCCTGCATAACTGCACCATCTAAATTTAGAACCTTGGCACCTTGGCCAGTAGAACCCTTTGCAACTAATTTATAATGCTTTTGGCAGAGAATAACTATGAATAAACATTAAAATAGTATTGGCCAGTTAGGGTCATTTACTTTCAAGGGAGGATGATACCGACCGTGCAATCTTGAAAATCCTATTTATTTTTAAAGGAAAAGCTTGCAGTAACTTAGTGAAATGGTCCCTAAAAATATAAGCAACTAGCATGATTCCTGGTGACATTCCAAATAAACGTTTATTTGCTGCAAGGAAGTATGTTTGGTGGGTAACCTGTGAGAGATTGGCATGGCTCATGTATTGGAGAATTGGTCTGTACACTTTTTGGAACCATACCTTGCATCATCTCAGCAAGGTCATTTGTCCACTTGTCCTTAGGTAGATAAACACTAATAATGTTTTATCTAAGTAAATGCTGTATGTGTTCCTGCTAAACGATGGGATCTCAGAATGTAGTTTTAATGATACTGATTGCATATGGAAGCTTTAGGTCAGTTGATTCAGAAATGAACAAGAAGGTTTGATGGCACTTGCTTGGTCATAGCATCATGAAATCACTGAAAGGCATGATTTAGCAGCAGGGGGCTGAATGGCAAGGACAATTATCTGGGGTGTGTTTTTGGAGTCAGTGAGACTGACTAGAGTCAGTTCTGGTCTGATGTGTACCCCGTTTTCTCACTCTTGGCTTTGTATACATGACATCTTTCTAATCACTTCGCACCGACAGCCAACTTCCCTTTCTTTATGCGTTTTCCCTAGTGGACACTTTAGTTTACCTGCCCATAATCTCCTTTCCAAATTCTTGTAACAACCCCTTCCCAGATGTTCAGCCCATATGCTTCAGTTTTGTGGCTCCAGGAGTGGAGAATTTGACACAGATTTGACACAGGTCCTGCCACATTTCTTTTATCACAGAGATTGGTTTCAGAGAGGTTCATGTTGACTAGTGAAAATGAATCCCAGGATTTTAGGGTGTTAACAGAAAGAGATTTTCCTTTTCTTTCCATTGATCTTGAACTTGGGAAGATGTTGGGTTTAGGATAAAACCATACCTTGTAGGCAGAGAACAAGCAGGTTCTTAAATTAGGTTAATATTAGTTGCTGTATCAAAGTGGTGTGCAACAGTCCTATGTGTAAGTGGTTCCTGCGTGGTAGGTGGCTTTTCTCCATGTGGCCAATCAAGTACTCAGACTCATTCCATCTTCTGGTTCTCCCTTTGTGTAGGACCCTGAAGTCCTTCATGTCTGGTCGTAGAAAGGAAAAGAAGAGAAGGCATAACTAAGGTCCAAGTGACAGGCCTCACTTTTGTTCACATTCTGTTGGCAAGGACCAGGCTTGTGTCTGTATCTAGATGCAGGAGTGGGAGCTGGAAAATACAGACACCCACTGCGCAGTAACACCTCTGTGCTAGAATAGAAAAGAGCGTGCATTTTTGGTGGATGGCCAGCCGTCATTGCCATGATCCTAGTAGGAGAGTTTCACCTCTGGATCAAGTTGTGCCTTTCCTTGGTAGGCCTAGTTAGGCCTGTCCTTGGACCCTTCTGTTACTTAACCAATAAATTCCTCTTTTAAGTAAGCATAGTTAGTTTGGATTTTCTGCCACCTGCATGGAAACTGTCCAAGCTTATGTATTTTCTAAATCCCACCTTTCTGCAGTGCTTCCTCTTCCACCGTCATTGAACAATTACCACCTCATTTCCCTGCAACCCTAATACATCCACCACCACCACCACCTTAGTGCAGTGGTTTTCAAAATGTGGCCCTCAGGCTAGTTAGAAATGCAAGTTCTCAGATTCTACCACAGTTCAACTGAATCAGAAACTGGTGGTCAGTCCAGGAGTCTGTGTATTAATAAGTCCCCCAGAGTTGGTGATGCTCACTCATGTTTGAGAAAGAAGACTACCCCAATGCTTTCACCATAAATCCCGTGTCTCCATTTTGAGTTATGCTTACCCTGCTGTTTTGGGATGAAAAACTTCTTGGATTAGATAGCATACATTTAATAAAAAAAGGGGGTGCTGCTTGTTGTGGTCAGCCTAGAGATGGCCACTGGCAGTAACTATCCACTGATCAAAAGCCAAAAACCAAAAACTTCCCTTTTAGAAAGTTAGCTTTCAGACATACACTAGTGAAACCAGGTAGGATTCTTGGTTTTCTAAATATGATCTCTGGATGATTTGGAGTTAACCTAGCTTCACTGCCATAAGGAGTCCTGGCCCACATCTCAAAAGAGGGTTATAATCCAGACTCAATATGCAGTCACTTGACTGAATTAAGATTTGGTTGAGAAACAGGGTGATGATGATTTTGAGCATGCCCACATGACCAAATTGTTTTTCACAAAACTTCTGCTGAATAAAATTTGAAATACGGCTTTCAGCCTGTTTTCCTATCTTAATGAATTCCAGACAGTTTGCAGAGTGTAGGAGCTTCCAAAACAGAGGGACGGAATGGCTGGGACCCGCCAGCATGTGTCTTGTCATAGTAGGGGCATCTCGACTACAGTCATTCCCCTTGTTCTGGATCTCACTGGGCCATTTCACTTCTATGACGGAGAGGTATAGATGGTGACAGGAAAGGCCAAGGCCAAAGTTGTGTCAGACAAATAGAGCCTGTAGAAAATTATCAGACTTCTTTCTTTAGCAGGAAACTCAGCCTACCCCACATCTACTTAGACCCAAGCATTTTGCTTTTTGTTTTATTTTGTTTTGCTACATTTTGACCTTCTCCGGAGAAGAGGTCCTGGTGTCCTTGTCTCTTTTTGTAAACTGGTTAAAAGCACCAAGCAGTTGAAGTCTAAAGTTCTGGGTTTAATCTTCAGAATAAAACAGATTTTTAACTTAAATTTCAATTTGGCCACCTATTAGCTTTTTTTTTTAAATTTTAATTTTATTTAATTTATTTTTTAAAAGATTTTATTTATGTATTCATGAGAGACACACACACACACACAGAGAAAGGCAGAGGCACAGGCAGAGGGAGAAGCAGGCTCCATGCAGGGAGCCTGATGTGGGACTCGATCCCGGGTCTCAGGATCAGGCCCTGGGCTGCAGGCGGCACTAAACCACTGAGCCACCTGAGCTGCCCAGGTTTTTTTTAAAGTCAATTTTTAAAAACTACTTTTCTTGTAGCTTGTGTTTCTATAGCGGCTAAATGGGGCTCATGGGCATTAATATGATCTAGGCTATAGGGTAATCGTGTGAATTAAAAGAAATAGATGGGTAAGGTACTCAGCCCAAAGCCCAACTCTTGCTGCTAGGGTCTGTCTGGTTCCCACATTCTAGTATCCTTTGTATCCATCCACAGCATGAATAGGGTTTTGACTTGAAATGACGTTTTAATCAGCAGGAAAAGAAGGGCCATAGAAGAGAAGGGGCGGGGAGGCCTAAATGATCCCTAGCTGGAGAATCCACATCAAGATCTTTGGGAGTTGATGCAGGTCAAGTAGTGGTGACCTATAGGAAGCCTAGCAGGGAGGTTTTTTTTTTTTTTTTTTAATTTTATTTATTTATTTATTTATTTATGATAGTCACAGAGAGAGAGAGAGAGAGGCAGAGACACAGGCAGAGGGAGAAGCAGGCTCCATGCACCGGGAGCCTGATGTGGGATTCGATCCCGGGTCTCCAGGATCGCGCCCTGGGCCAAAGGCAGGCGCCAAACCGCTGCGCCACCCAGGGATCCCTAGCAGGGAGGTTTTTAAAGATGGCACCTGCTATTTACAGGTAAGGCGTTCCTTTTGTTGCCAGAACAATCTTTGTCTTTATCAACATGATGCCTTTCATCATAATTATAGACTGTAGCCAGGTGGAAGAATAAATAATAAGAAGCACTGATAAAGATTTCACAGCATTGAGCAGTCTAGCAGCCAAGCTGCATTCCCATTTCCACATGGGGATCTGGCGTTCCTAACTGTGGGCTTTCAACTCTGCTTCTAGTGAGTGCCTGCCTTATTTTTTCACATTTAACTCCTCAGCCTCTTCATTCAAAGAAAGCCATTGTGCTCTGTATCCCTGCACCTCCAAACCTTTATATCTTTTACTCTTTTAGGATTTTTTTTCCCTCCTTGTAGCAATGTATAGCTATTTTGTAGACTAGAGCCCAAGTTTTAATTTTTTTTAGAAGAACTGTTTAATTTATGCTTGCTTTTTACCCTTTATTCTGAATTTTCTGAAAACATGATTGCTATAGTCCTTTGCGTTTGTATGGGCCATTTCTGTTAACCAAGTGGCTTTCCATCTACTGATTAAATTGATCCTGTGATAAACCTTGAATGCTTTATCCACATTGTTGTGATAGCTTACTTGTCTTATTTTTTTTCTACCTTTATTAAGGTATAATTGACAAATAAGAATTGTATATGTTTAAGGTATACAACTTGATGTTTTGGTGTACGTTTACCACATCAGGTAGCTTGCTTTTCTTTTTTCTTTTCTCTCTTTCTTTTTTTTTTTTGGCTTGCTTTCTTGAGCCTCAGAAAGTTTCTCCCCCAAACCAGTGGCTAAACTGGTCGCTAGGAAGCAGAAAGGAAGATTAGCCCAAATAGTAACTATCTGTCTCATGAGAAAAGGGTGCATGATATTGCACACATAAGTGGATGCCTTCATCCTTACAGCTTTGACGTGTTCTGTGGATGAGATTACCTGCCTCATCAGATCGCTGTGAAGATTCAGTGAGGTACGGAGAGGACTTTCTGTAGGAAGGGTACAGTAGACGCCGGCTTTCTGCTGATGCCTAGTCGCCCTGCCGTTCCTGCCCCTGTTCCTGCCGCACGACTCTTATGCCTTTGTTGGCCTGAGGTGCGCCCATGTGCTCCTCCTGGCGTCACTGCTGTTAGAATTTAGGGGCTTATGTAAGAATCAAAGAAAGTGGTTAATCTGTGCAAGTGGTTTTGACTCTACCATTGCTTTGTCACAATTAATTAATTAATTTGATTCTCCATAGCTTAAAACCCCCCAATTGAGTCAATTCTCAAAAGTTGAGGATATATTCAGCAAGTTTTCAGACCAGTACTAGTACTCTCTTTCCTCCCGGGAGTCTGGCAGGCCACTTTCCTCAACTATCAGCTGTTGTGTGCAGAGGAATGGAACTAATTTGATTAACAATTAATGGGAGACATGTTTTTAAGAATCCACTTACACATTCACACCAACACATACTGGATTCTTAAGGCAGCATTTTTCAGAGTATTTGCATCTTTTCTCTTTGATTGTCATGACTAATCAAAACTTCACTCTTGGTTTAACAATTCCTGTCCTGAATTTTATAAAGAAAAAGAGAAAATGACAGTTTTCCTCTTTCCATGTGATTGAAACACACACACACATACCACACACAGGGAAGCAAAAGACCATGGAGTTAGATGTTTTAGGGTGAGAGCCAGTGTACTCTGAAAAGTAATGAGCACAGGAGAGAATGAAGCCTGAGAAGGATGGTCAGATATGGACAATCAGATGCCCTTCTGAGTTCTGCATTTTGAGACAACAGGATGAATCAGCTATGTAGGATGGAGTTGAGAGTTAATACACCCACAAGTAGGGGAAGAACCAGCCATTGGAGATGGACAAGGCAGTTTTGGAAATTTTCACAGTAGATTTATTTCATGGGCATCTAAATAGGTGGATATTAAGAGAGTTGACATTTACCCTTATTTTTTCAGAGTCATGGTTTCGGAATGATTTGCAAAATCCTTGGGCCAATGTTCTTTGCCCTAGGAGGTAAAATGATATTCAGTAAATATTCATTAAGCCCACTGTGGAATCAGGAGATAATATAGAATATAAACCTTTGTCACTTGTCAAGTGGGTGGGCACCAAAGGATGGTATGGAACGCAGATCAGGCCATCGAGGGCCAGAGGAGCTCTTTCTGGGAGTGGAAGAGAGCCCGCTCAGTGGTCTCATCAACTACCCTGTGAAAGAAAGAAATTTTAAACTGATACTCACTGAAGACAGTCTTTAGCTGTCCCTTTATTTGAAGCTCTTATTTAAAGGATAATGTGTATTTTAAGAATTCAAGCATCTTCTGTCTATAAATAGGCTGATAGATGATACTTGGTTTATTGTCTCAGTTCTTACTTGAAAAAGGCCCATTGGGAGTGGGGAGTTTGTTCACTGAGCATCTCCCAGGATTGAGAGTGCCCAATAAATAATTGTTGAATAAAAATGACCAAAATGGATGAACTGTTTCTGGTGTGCAAGAAGGGATCAGTACCTTTTGGGAACTTTGTTAAGCTCTTTCAGGAAAGTATGTAAGAAATTATCTTGACTTTTTTTCTTATTAGCTGTGGGCCTTTACTTTTTTTTAAAAAAAATATTTATTTATTCATAAGAGACAAAGAGAGAGAGAGAGAGAGAGGCAGAGACATAGGCAGAGAGAGAAGCAGGCTCCATGCAGGGAGCCTGATGCGGGACTTGATCCCAGGACCCCAGGATCATGCCCTGGGCCAAAGGCAGGTGCTCAATTACTGAGCCACCCAGGCATCCCCCGTTATGTTTTTCTGAGGCTCAATTTTCTCACCTAAGATATGGGGGTAATAGTGTTCTTTCTTGGCATGGCTGTCAAGGTTATAGAAGGTAATGTGTAACACACCTAGTGTATGTAGACGTTCCAATAAGTGAGTAGGGGCCATCTGTGTTGCTCCTGTGGGTGCTCAGAGATGGAATAAATATGCAGTCGATTCTTATTATTTGTGATGTTTATGTTCTATAAAGCTACCACAAACATTTAGTAAGAAAACACCACACAATTTCTTCAAGAGGAAAGGCACAGTTTGGTTCCTGGGAGCTTCTGGTCACAACATTTTTTGTCAACTAATGAATAAGTAATCTTATTTTATGTGTTTCTTGTTTAAAGACACTTTAATATATATTATCGGTTCATTAGCATTGAACTCAAGGCCAGCAGTTCTGTAAGTCGCACTTGACTGAAACTTACCTAACACCTGTATTTTCTGGGTAAGGCTCATCATAGCCTTCTCATGAAGAGTAACACTAGACAGCTCATCAGCACTAGTATTAGGGACTATCTTACATAGTGAAGTCATCTAGAAAAAGGCAAAAATGAAAAGCACTAAAAAACCTCGAAAAGGACGTTTATGTACTGTATGAGAACTGGAGCAAGTAGGCAGAGTGTCACTTTGTTTGATGTCAGTTGGGAATGCATGTGTCGGATGACTCAACTTTTTCACCTCTTGGCGTGTATCCACAAGTCAGTGCAAAAATGCTGCAAGTATTGATTTTGGGGTTACAAATAAATTTTAGTGAATAGCTGAATTTGCAAATAGGGAATCCACAAACAATGAGAGTTGACTATATTAAAAAATTGTTTTCTTCAATCTGTCTCTAGCAGTTCTTTCTCTGAGCTTAAAAACATATTCACTTGGGAAAATATTCAAACACTATTTGCTGCATCATCATTGTGGGTTATACATGAAGCGACATTAATGAAGCTTTTCTAAGTACTCGATCTTCCATTTTTACATTTATTTGCCAATAAAAATGGCCCATTACTTTCAGATTTTCAAAGTTGAGTGGGACTGTCCAGATATGTTACTTTTTATTTTGATTTATTTCTACCGTTCTTTAGGAAGTGGAGTGTGGGAGTGGGAACCTGGAAAAAGACATATTCAGGCACCATTGTTGAAGAATTCAGCAGAAAGTGGTAGGATGATGTAGAAATTATGGTGTAGGCAGGTTTTGAAGAAACTGAGCTCAGCTTACTTCTCAGTGTTTTGCAGATTAGCATATTATAAGGATCAGCAATTGTTATTGTTATTGGAACCATGTTATTGTTATAAACATCACCTGAGTACTCGTGGGGAGTGCTTGGAATTCTTTTAATAAAGGAGAGAAGAAAAGACTTATTTTTAGTGGGTCCAGTAGTTTAGGTTGCCTAGGGGACAGATCACATAATTGAGTAACAACAAAGAAACCCAAACAGTAATAATAGTAACAGCATCACCTAGCATTTTTAAAGCCCTTACTATGAGCTATACTTTGTATACAGAGTGACCTCTAATACTTAGTGAAAACAAACTCAGTGAGGTTAATGAAAGTTACCTGTTGTTTTGCCTTTCATATGTAGCCTGCCTTGTGCATCTTCATACTGTATTTATGTGTAGTATAAAGAATAGCTTGCTTAGTTTGTGTGTGTGTGTGTGTGTGTGTGTGTGTATGTGTGTGTGTGTGTGTGTGTGTGTGTGTGTGTGAGTCCTGGGATCAGGAAGGTACTTACATCAGTTTTTTCCCCAGGTTTTTCTTGTGTTAGAAAAGTCAAGAAGCTGAAGCAGAATGGATGAGTAATTCAGATCTAGTTGAATTACAAACATATTAAGGCATTTCCTACCTCCCAGATACTGTGTTAAACATTTAAAATGTATAATTTAATTCTAATATGAGGTAGGTAGGATCCCATTTTATAGATCAACAAACTAAGCTTGGCCATCTTCAGTCACTTGCCTAAAGCCATTCAAATAAGGGTGGAACCATGAGTGAAACCCAGGACTGTTTGACTTCAAAGCTCACCCTCTTTTTTTTTTTTCAAAGCTCACTCTCTTAACTGCCATCATCATGCAGTGGTTACTGTGTATTTGGGGTACAGAGAGGGAGACAGGATGGGAAGTGATCAGAGGTGACAACTCATGTTGATTTTGGAATAGAAAGGTTTCTGATGAAGTAAAGACAAGAGACTCTGGGTGTGGTTGAACATCTGAATCCAAGATAAATAGATCTATTAAAGGTAGTCCTTTGTTTTCAAAGCTGTTTCTAAAAAAGAAAGGAGTTAGGTGCTGAAGTTTCCAAGAAAGGTAGCGAAAGGTGGGATGGTGGATGCTTAATTATTCACAGGGATATGGTATGTAAGTTGTCTATGTTCCTCATTCCCCATTAAAGATCTTCAGATTTTCCTTGCTGATGACATCAAGAAGTCTTATCTACATACCCGTACTTATGGTCTGCCACTGAACATAGAGCTCCTAACATCTTGATGTTTTTCACTTATCTTTCTTTCCTTATCTCTCCCTCCCTCCTCAACCTGACTCGTTAATTGCTTTTCCTGTGTGTCTTCATAAAGTTGTAGCCAGTTTATTCCATTCTGGACTGTTTATCTTTGAATGCCAAAGGTCTTGAAACATCATAATGTTGTGTAATGAACATAACTTCTGCCTTGACATGTGGGTGTTAAGAGCATTAGTCATTGCAAAGTATTGAGTTAAATATTTTCAATAAAAGGATATACTGATCTAATAGAGAGGAAGAAGTTATAAAAATACTAGTTGGTGGCTTTAATGGTAAGCTCTGTATATTTAGTGGGTTCCATCAGGAATGGGCTAGACATTTACAGAACGAACATAAAAACATTCTTAATCCTTACTAGTGGGAGAGACCAATAGTAGGAAGAAAAACGCTGGATTCTTCTACATACCGAAAGGAAGATAAACCATCTGAGTTTCTGGAGTGCTTCTGCTCTCCATTTATTTCCTCACATGCATCTTTACCTAACTACCACAAGAATAGTTGCAGCTTTCCATGAGATATTTACAGTAGGGGCTCCTGGGCTGCATCTTGTTGGAAAGCCCCTCGCTTTATAATCATTTCTTCTTTTCTTTGGAGAGCCGTCAGGGCATATTTGCAACACCATCTGAGAGCCAGGGACTTCCTGAGCAAACGAGATGTTTCTTTACCTGTGGAGTTGATTTTATGAAGAGTTTTGGTCAGCATTAGTCATTGTGAAACTATGTACCTGCTGCCCTGGTTTATCTGTAGACATCTCCCTGTGGCAGAAGATTGAATCCTCATCTCTCCCTGTCTCTGGGCATCTAAAGATGTTAGAGGTACATTGGTTTGCTTCTTGATGGGGAATGTGTTGTAGGTACTGCCTTTCTCTGATGGAATATTGCCCATATGAGTGGTAATCGATGTAACAGGTTGATGTGCCATCTTATTTCCCGAGGCTGGAGGTTTAAACCAGAGACACTGTGTGCTAACTTTCCTTTACCTTGCCGGCTGGCCATCATCATTCGTTCCAGTAAACAACTTGTGAGCTCAATACCTTTTCTTTCCTAGAGTGGAAATTACTTTAATGTTAGAATAGAGGGCCTAAACTCTGTCAGTGGCCACCACTAAAAATTTCTCAATAAGACTGGATGTTTTCAAAGGATATCCCAAGTCAAAATACGTCACTGAAGGGAAAAAATTGTTTTTCTTTTATGATATCTTCTACAAATGGATAATTATTTTCATGATCTCGTTAGGAAGTTAGGCCATTTTCGGAGTTGGGCAGTGTGTGGAGGAGAGATCTGTTTTCACCCATTTCCTTGCATTTGTGATGATATTTCAGAAGGATTATTGATCTCTAGTCCTCCTTTGTCCTCCTTCAAATGATTTTGAATATAATTGTTGTCATTATTAACTGAATCCACAGATAAAGAAGTAGTTTTGAATGCGAGCCAAGTAACCTGTTGATGTAAAGTCTGTTTTACCTTTTATGATTCCCATCATTAGCGCCTCCCTCCTTCCTGGCTCAATCCCCTGTCATTTTAAGTAGGCAGCAATTACTGGTTTGCTAAAGAAGCTGGCTCCTGCTGCCAAGGATCCTATTAATTATCACTCTATCTCTAATTTAGCCTTCCTAGTGTTGAGAGAAGGTGCATGTAAGCGTGTGGCAGAGCAGTTGCAATCGCATCTTCTTTGTAATAATCTCCTTTCTGAGACGGTTCAGCGGACTCAATGTTCAGCCAAAGGGCTGAGGCGGCCCTGGTGAGTGTTTTCACATCTTCTGTAGGTTGTTTGATAGGTCAGGTTTGGGGTGGTTTTCTACTGCCTTTGACTCTGACCTGACTAAAAAGCTGATGGTTGGGCATTTATGTTGGGGATTCAGACCTACTCTCAGCCTGTCTGTGAGCTCACATGGGAGACCTTGAAAATACTGTGGTGGTTTTCCCATGAACCATTTTCTCTACGTGGGCAAAGGAGAGCGTAGAATTGACCCTATGCCTGTCCTCAAGAAGATAATGTAGATGCTAAGCAAAGTTAACTCAGTTGACAGTTCCTTGTGTAGTAGATTTTTAAAAAACAGAGTGGTGATCTTTCTGTGATACTGAGTCTTGGTTTCTTATCAGTCATAAATGGCTAGATTGCTTTCTGTTTGTTTTTAAAATGTTCAGTTCACTTGTTTGAGTGAACCCTTTTTTCAGAAGTTCCACTGGATCATTTGATTAGGTTTGGAGTGCTTAAGCTTCCTTTTCCACTTTTTTTTTGTTATTTTTGGCAGTGGTGGTGTTTGAAGCTGTTGAAGTGATTCACTGCAAAGTGAATTAATTTTCCACATCTTCAAATGTGTTTTCCAGTCGCCCCCAAGTTTCTTTTCCCCTCTCATATGATTCTGCAGTTGTAGTTCTGTCGTTCTCGTTCTTGCTGGATCAAATATAAATGCTGATGTCACTGAATTTCTTAAATTACAGCTGGTGGGGATTAACAGAAATTGTAAAAGAATACCACTTCCTCATTTTGCTCTTTTCTTGACTAATTATTGTCCTTTCAAGTCCTGTAGGAGGATGGGGATTTGGAAGTAAGTTCTCTGTCCTGAAGTCAGAACAGCAATTTTCATTTTCCTTGTTTTTTTTTTTTTTTTTCTTTTTTGGTTAAATGTTATTTTTCAAAAATAATTTCAGGTTAAGGATGCTACTTGAATATGCCCTTTCATAACCCTGGCATGGCAGTCTTGCCCTGCTCATGATTTTGCACACTGAGTTGTCTTCTATCCTGGGTGAAGGGTTTTGAATACTTCCCTTAAGTAAGTTTCCTTATATAGAATATTTTTACTCAACAGTCTTTTGCCAACTCCAGACGGTTACTGTTATTAGGTGAAGGGTTGTGATTCATTTATTATTTTTTTTCCAGAGCCTTTTGTTTTCCAAGGAATGCTGAGTTCTGTCCCCATTGTTTTCTTATCTACAATCTATATGTTCTTTCTGGGAGTTCTCTTTGATGGACAGACACCCTCAAACATTTATTTTCTGATTTTCTAGTCCTTGTTCTAGCAGTTGGAGCATGGGACCCCAGGCCTTCTTTTCCTTTTTTTTTGTGGTTTGATGGCTCCCTTGTCCTGGGAGTTCTCTGGGCTTCTGGGCAGAACATTGGAGCCCACCTGGAAGTGTGTGCAAAAGGTGGCCGAGCACTGCATGGCGGTGGTATTGATTGAATTGCAGTCCCGTGGAAACAGAAATAGAAAGGGTTCAGCATTTGCACTTTCCTCTCGTGGTGTTTTTGCTTATTTTGTGTATTTGGAAAAGGCAGCCGTATGCAAACTGCTGACTTACTATTTTCCCTGGAATGGAAACCATTTGGATTATTTCAATGAGTTTTAGCTAAGATTTGTTTGTTCACAGTATTAGTTTTGTTTTCTGGTGTCCTGTTTAGAATAAGACCAGAATATGTCTTTTTACTTTATGGAAAATACGTGCTACTTGGTGACTTGGGATTTTGCAGACCAATGTGAATTTGAAAAATTATGTTTACTTCAGAGTCAAAATGGAAACTCTTCGGTGAAAATTATGGATACTTATATATTTCCATTTTGGGTCACTCTCTTTGAAAAAAAATTTTTTTTCTTAATTATTTAAGATTTCAGAACAGGCTCTTTTTCTGGTGATTTTTTTCCCACTAGTTAATTTTTCTAATGTTTAAAGACAAAGTGAGAATAAACAGAAGATTTACAGGACAGAATCCCATGTTCTATACAATTTGATGCAAGATGCAAAATAGTGACTTGCACTCCTCTCTTGTTTTTGAGGAGAGAGTGAATCTAGTTGAGCTTTTAGTGGTTAGATTTGGATTAGGAATAAAAATAGAATTTCCTTACCATAACAACTATTAAGTTCTGGTTTGAGTTACTGAGTATAAGTTATGATTGTTCAGTCTCTGGAAAATGTGCATTGTAAGATCTGTATATTCTTAGCCAACACTTCCTTCCAACACTGTTATGTTAAATTCTTGGAATTAAGAATGAGAATGATATAGGTATTTGAAAAATATTTCAAATATCACCATGGTGTTTTTGCTTAAATGTGAATTTCAAAAAGCTTGGATAAATAGAATAAAGATGGGGCAAGAAAGAGGAGTTATGAATCGGTTTAATTGTTTGGAATGAATTATTTGTTTAAAAAGAGTTTTTATGTTTATCTAGGAAATGTCATTACATATAAGAAAATGGGAGTTTAAATAGTTGAGGGAAGATGGAAACTGGAAACATATCATGAGGTAGTAAGAGGAACTGTGGATGAAGCATCAAATATGTGGTACATTTTACTAGATTGAGGACTATGAATGTTTTTGTTCATTTCATCCCAGCAAGTGGTACCATGCAGGACCTAATAGCTACTGAATACATATTTAATGAATGAATGTTTTGGGAGCCTGGTTTCAGGCCCAGCTATGCCACCAGCTAATTGTGTGACCCTGAGTTAACCACTTTTGAGGACTTTGTGTCCTTTTATGTACAGTGAAGAATAAGGACTGGATCAGGGTGGCTCTGTGTTATTCTGCTGCTCCTTCCCCCAGCTACACCATGGTCAGTGTTACCAGTGATCACCTCGCTCTGTCCCATGATCCCAGGAGGAGCCTTAGACTCTTCTGAATTCAGTGTACCAGCCTTTCACAACTCGTCATGGATACTAGAGGGCAAACTTATTTGTTATCTCAGAAGTACCTTCTCTTTGAGGTCCCTTACTATGGTTCCTTGATTTGGGGTCATTTTCTTTTTGATATGTCAAGCCCACTTACAAGTGGTAAATATTCTATGAAGTTTCTTGGTAAGCCAGTATTCACTTAAATACTGGTATTTATTGCAGCATATACCATTGTCTCTCCTTGCAGTAATTTTTCTGGTAGAGTTAGTAGATACAGATAACATTTATGAATGGGTCCAGACCATATTTCTCAAGTAGAGTAAGATATCATGAAATTAATAAAGGTTTTCACGTTTATTCTCCAAAGCTCACTGGTCGACATCTAGGAAGTGATTGTTGAACACCTACTAGATGCCAGACATTAAGCTAGTGGTAAGATAGCTGGCCCATAAGGCATGAGCTCTCTCTTATAACTCACAATGACATGAATATGATAGTAAAGTTTGTAATTGTACCTTTGGGTACAAAAGATGGAGGGGTCACATCTTATGAGGGGAGAAGGGAAGATTAAATCTTATGGAAATAAGATTTGAGTCCATTATCAAAATTTGCCTGCCAAGCAGATGAGAGAAGGGCATTCTGGGTAGATGGGAGACACAGAGGTATATAGCCCAGTATGGTACCATTGGGACAGTGGAAGCTTTTGAGCATGACTGGAACACCAGAGAGCATGGTTGGATGGAAGCAGAGGACTAGCACTCTGACTGCCAAATGAAGAATGGGTTGGAGGATGGCC